>NC_000074.6:13252500-18472500 GCF_000001635.26 Mus musculus
TTTTGGTTTTTCGAGACAGGGTCTCTCTGTAGCCCTGGCTGTCCTGGAACTCACTCTGTAGACCAGGCTAGCCTTGAACTCAGAAATCTGCCTGCCTCTGCCTCCCAAGTGCTGGGATTAAAGGCGTGCGCCACCACGCCCGGCTTCTGACTGTAGTTTTAAGTCCTGTTCTCCAGAGGTTGTGAGCTGTGGTGTGCTCTGAGCTGTACTATCGACCATAAAAGCAGATAAGTATGCCCCCAAAATATGAGAGGAAATAAAGATTTGGAATTCATAATACTTTCGAAGCATCTCGATCCCCGTAGTGTGGTGAAAGCACCTCAGCAGTGTGCTTTCTTCTGCCTCGTTATTCAGGGGCAAGTTGATGATATTCCTATACAATGACCACAGAATCCATAAATACCTGCGTTTCATCATGAGGTACACTCAGAAAGATGCTTCACCATTTTCAACAAGCTGTGACACCATATCTTATCAATGTGTGTCTGCTCTATTTAGAGACACGGCATTGGTGGCATTCCTATACAGTGACCACAGAACTAAGCTGGGCGTGCTCACGACAGACGGACAGAGCAGGGAATGCGTATGTGGGGTCTGTTGGCTCAACTGCTGGCCTCAGGCCTCAGTTTTGCAACGATGGCATGCCAGACCTGCAGGGTATTACCATCACACTGTGTCGAGAAAAGACACACGGCGCTTGTATATGGGCGCGTCTCTGAAATCCAGGTAACATTTTGTTGATTTTAGCTCCTTAGGAAACAAGCTTTGTTCTTCCATGTCCAAAACTCTTCCTTAGACAATTTACTCATAAATTACGCCCAAACTGGATCGCTCGGACAGACAGCTCAACCTTAATTATTTGGATCGGAGATGCCACCCCCAAACAATGTTATCTCAGTGGGCCCACATTTCAAGCTCTTCTTTATAGACTTAGAATAAGATGCTCAGCCTCTGCAGTGCACCTATGTCTGTCTGTGCTTTGTCTCCCCCACCCCTGCCCCGCCCTGCAGAGCAGCTCCTAGAGGGTTGCTCACCTAACACAGAGACAAGCGAACACTGTTCAGAACCAGGAGCTTAATTATCTGCCAAGGGCTGCTGTCCCCTAAAGACACTCAGGAGAAACATGACCTGCCCGCTGCCTCTCAGGCTCCAGGTCTTGGGGGAATATTAAATCCCTGCCTTCAGCAACAGTGTCAGGTAACACAGGGCTCTAAGACACCACCTTCAGGGTTCTTGGTACTGGTTTGCTATCAACCCAGGTGGCCTGTCTTTCTACCCCAGCACACTTGGAGCCACGAATACGCCAGTCAGTCCTACCTGTGGTCAGGGCTTCAGCAGTCGCCATGTGCATGATGGTGTTGTCGCTCACTGGCCACCTCCCAGGTGAGAGCACAAGGCTGTCCAGCCCCCCTGTCTTTTGCAGCTCCTCCTGGATTGAGCCTAAAACGCTGTTCTCCCTGCAGATGTTTCCATAGCCGAGGGCATCTCCAACACTCCCCAACAGCATTGCAGCCTTGAACTTCTCCATCTTGGAAGGTGACCCCTCTTACCCTGCGGTTGCCTTTGTCCTCTCCTGGCCACCCTTAGCCAGCCCCGCTGACATTTATACTGGTCATTGTATCACCATCCAGCACTCTCCAAATGACCAGGCGTTCCTTCCCTGCCTTGGCAGGTGGCACCAATGAGATAAAGGCTCAGAGCTCACCACGTGGGAGCTGTTTGGGACACGCTGGCTCTCCAGCAAAGGAGTCTGCTGGCACCAGTGTACACCCAGCCAGCTCAGCCCAGCTCAGAGCCCGTGAGCTGTGCTACTCTGTCAGCACCTTGGTGAGTTGTGCCCCCTGCTGGCAGAGCGACATACCACAATGAGAACATACTGCTCCATCCCGGTTCCTTGACCATCTGCTCTGCCCTACCTTCAGACAGACACACTCCTTTTGCCCCTTCTTGTCTGCCCTCTTTCACTCAGCATAAAACTGAGGCCCACCCATTGTAGTTTTATGCTTTTAGAAAACTTTTCTGGCTGGGCAGTGGTGATACACGCCTCTAGTTTCAGCATTCAGCATTCAGGAGGCAGGGGCAGGTGGATCCCTGAGTTTGAGGCCAACCAGGTCTACAGAGTGAGTTCCAGGACAGCCAGGGCTACACAGAGGAACCCTGCCTCAAAAACAAAACAAAAAAAACAAAACAAAAAAAAAACCAACAACAAAAAACAAACAAAACCCATCCCTTATTATAAAATTGAGGGCTGTGGGCTGCAGTAGACCCGACAGAGCAATGTTACCTAATGTATACAAGGCCCTTGGTCTGATCCTCAGTTCCATTAAAACCATGACATGAGAGAAAACCTTACAAGAACGAGAACTCCCAGCTCCTGTGAAAAAGTGTTCTCTCACAACTTAGTGTCCAGTAAGGGGCTCCAGTGCTAACCTTTAGTGATGCGTGTCTATACAAACAAACTTCACTTGTTGTAAACATCACTGCCTGCTCATGGAATTATTAAATAATGAGGATGGATAGGTGCACTTTATAAAGCCAGGCTTCTTGGTTTGAAATGACCTAGGTCAACCACCTCCCTATACCCTGTCTCAAGCACAAACCTTGCAGCCTCAGACATTGCTGGCCCTCTTGTGACGTAAATCTGTCACCCAGAATTGGCAGTGCATCACTTGGACTTAGAATACAATTGGAAAGAACTTTAGTGTGTAACAAGACGCCCTTCCTGCTGGCCCAACTCTCAGTCTGAAGCAGTCCCACAAATCCAGAAGGTACATAGCTCCCATCCAGACAGACAAACAGCAGAAGCCAGCAGGAGCCAGCTCCCACTTACGGTGTACCAACTTATGGACAAGTGTGACCTGGCTCAAGGAGTGAGGTCCAAGGACTCTTGGGAGAGGCTTTGTTGTGGATGTTTGGAAACCACTTCTACACTATTCGGTCAAAATCACACACAAGATAAGGCTGCCTCACTAGTCTGTCTACCTGACATTCACAGAGCCCCTTCTGTTACAGGATGCTAGGCACAGCAAAAGAAGCTGGGAAGTTGACTTCTGCGCCCACAGAGCATCAAGTATGAACTGCACTGAACATTTAAACTACCACAACTCAGCACCTACGTCACTTAGACAAGGAGTATGCTGTCTCCTCTGGGAAGTGGAACAGATTACATGCATCTCCTAAACCTGTGGTGTTGGGTAAATATGTTCTAGATATAATCTTAGCTGTAGTAGCATATTCTGATAGACGGCCCCCACATTCCAGCATATTGGGCAGAGAAAGCGACCTGGAGGGATGGAGCTGTCTGTCTGTCTCCAACATGCTACTTACCTGGTGAGGATGCAATGTGGCAAGGGCTTGCTTGCTGTCACTACAGAGGCTCTTTCTGTTGCTCCAAGACAAAGCCCAGGACCTTGATGTGCACAGGTAGGTATTTGTGCAACCAAGAATAAAGGACATCACAACACCAGGGAAAATATTTTATTTACTATGTCTGAAGTTTTCAGCATTTCTGTAACATGCACAATTCAAGTGTAAATAAGAGAACAGAAAGCACAATTGTTTAAAAAGCCTTTATCAATTACTGGTATGTCACAGCCTATTGACAATCCCATAGAACTTAACTTATTTATGCTTGTTTGCCTATTTGTTTTACTGTGTGAGTACATGTGTGTGGGGAGTACATGCATTTCATGGCACATGTGTGGAGGTCAGAGGACAACTGGAGAAGTCACTTCTCCCCTCCACCACGTGGCTCGCAGGGACTGAACTCAGGCTGGGCAGCACATGCCTTCACCTGCTCAATCATATCACTGCTCCTTTCCCTGAAGAATGTTAAATCTTAGAAATAAGAATGTATTGCAGACCTTCAAGATTTAGTTCTTTGTATCTATAAACTTCTCTGAACAGAAGTTAACTACAAGTCAGGAACCCACAAAGCCTGGAAGGAAGTTGTTTTCCAGGTTTTCACTAAGTCAGTTTGGTTACGTACGCTCTCAAAGATGTCCCGGTTGTCCCTTGACAGACCTGCGCTGACAGGCCACTAGTGATGTCATCTCACGCACCGAGGGGCTGGCTTTGTGGAGACTGGTTTCCAGTTCTGACCCTCCACCTCCTGTGAGATTCCCGTTCATTAGCAATGTCCACCTCGTAGGGCACGCATGCCTCAGAGCTGCTTCCTACCCCAGGAGCAGGCCCCAGTACCAGGAGCTGCCCTACAGCACATATGGGGCATGCTTTCTGTGTTTAGGCATTGACGAGTCCCCTGTCCTGAAGTGGGCCCAGCATATCTGCCCCACGGCCCTGTAGGCTGGGCAGCAAGGCACGCGTGTGACACCAAGTCTTGGCAAGTGTGAGGTAGGGTCAGCACAGTGATGTTCGAAGCTTGACACCAGATGAGCAGGTAGGATCCAGGCCCTCTATGCCTGTGTGCATGAGTGCACGCTGACCAGAAAAACACTGGAAAAGCAGATGGTGACACGGCACGGTGACACGGCACAGACCCAGGCGCAGACAGGTGAGACAGGGCTTTGGGTGTGGATTCCTTCTGGATGACGTATGTTTGCTTCCAAATGTATATGGCTTTCGAAGGGCTGGACACTGGGCACTGAAAACATCATAGACAGGTGACGGGAACTGGTGCATCTGATTTGTAAATCTAATTCATCACTCAAAAAGAAGTGTTTCTCATGGAAAACGTCCTTTTAAATATAAAATATATTAAAAAAATAAGAAACTTCTCAGGAGGCAGCATCCAGGCCTATAGTGATAACCTCATTAGAAGTGAACTGGCCGACCAGCTTGTCAACAGTTGGATATGAACCTGCTGGACCTATCCTGTGCCAGCCACCCTGTGCAAACTGCAACAGTCTCTTCTAGAGAAAATGAAAGCAAAGCATCTAGTAAATCTAGAGATTTGATAATTCAAAACTATCCATCTTGAATACCAAGATTAAAAGCAGTGGGCTCTCGGGCAAGGCCACCTTCCTGAGGCGTGTGTTTAACAGCTTGGACTTGTGTAAAAGATACGTCATTCTGAGGACACAGGTGCTGCTTTGAAGCATAACTGTAACATGATTCCAGTTTGGAAACGGCTGGTGCTCACCGTAACGTCAGGAGCTGGACAGCAAGCTCTCAGCCCTGCGAACAGGGTCTACGTTGCTTTCTCTAAAGACAAGTCATGCAGGCGGCTTCTAAAGCACTAGGTCTGCCCATGTCCCCGATGTCCCGAGGCGCTTCTGTGTGTCTGCACGTCAGCCACTGCAGCCTTTAAGCAGAGTAAGGGTTTGCTTCATGAGTGGACGAGGAAGACTCTGAGGTCAGCGACAAATGCACACAGCAACCCACGCAGCTGTCTCCTCCAAGACACGCCCATCCTACCCGCCATCCGGCTTTTCCATCTAGAAAGGGCTGCGTCTCCCGCCTGTGACCACTGGCCGTGCGTATTCTACAAAGTCATCTATAAGGACAGGCCATGCTCCTAAAGGGAAACAAACAGATTTTTAAAATAAGTCTCATGCCAGTATTTTTATATTAAAAATATTCTTTCCCCATTCTAACATCTAAAGAAACAAAGGAATCTGAAGCTTATGCAACTTGTGTCTGATCACATGACTCGCTGAGTCACTTCTGTTCCAGGAAATAGGGTGAGTGAGTGGTGGGCTTGATGTCCTCGAGACCACATTCACTGATCATGCCTACATGGTGGCTTCTCAGGCCTCAGCCGATTCATAGGCAGTCAGTCAGACTCTGTAGACTGGGAAGGAAGCAATGCCCGGGAGCACTAATCCCTAGTCATGGGCACTCTTCCTCTGACTCCTTACCAGAGACCCCAAGTATATCCAGTGCAGAACACCACAGCTCACGGGCTCCTCCGCTGCACCGGCACGTGCTGCCTCTCATGCTAGCTGGCTTCTGGCAGACAGTCATGGCTCCTGAAAACCAGGCTGTCTATATTCAACTATCTCTTCATTTCCACATGCTCTCGTTAGGCACTGGCTATGAGCTGGACATTGAGCGGGGAGGTCACAGAGATGAGGGACAGGATGTGAGACAGATGCTGTCAGTGACAGGTGCTGTCCACAGGCATGAGGGATGAGGGCGTCCTGGACAAAATCCTGGAGCTACACCTAGAGGGGAGAGCAGCCACCTGGACCAGACACCTCTCTTGGGGAGCAGTGCTACTGTGGGAGGATGTCTCTGATGTGAGGTTCTCTGGCATCAGGGAAAACATGTCTAGACTTATGACAGCATGTGCAAGTCATGCTACCCAGGTTTGATGTGGCTACAGGGGCTGACAAGGCAGTAAGCCAGTACACTGCTCTTAACTCCTGTGGGTGGGCAGCCCTTCTGGGTCAGTGTCTGCTCCGCACTCTGGGGCTAGTCAAGTAGCATCCGTAGGGTGTGTGAGCATCTCTGGTAACCCTGTGAAATCCTACAACTTCTAGTACCTTCTTCATCGTAGTTAGACAAATCATCTGCAATCATGTTTCCAAAATCTAGGAGAAGGTTCCAAGTATCCCTTGGAATTGATCTTTTGTGATGCTCCTAATACATAAGAGAAAAACATCCACCAGGTTAAGGTTCAGATCTCAGCTCTCAGATATCACAGTGGGCAGGGCACACTGCGTCAGGAAGCGGTTCTCCTGAACGTAGGGAGGAGCGCAAACGCAAAACCATCACAAGGAAAGGCAACGGACGTCCATCAACGGTACGTGCTAGGTGCCATCTGTCCAAATGAGGAAGACTGAAGGATCTAGAAACATTTTACACTGACAACTGTACATTCCTGCTTTGGTCACACAGAAGGCCAGTCTCTAAATGTCTTCACCCTCCCCCCACATCCTCAAAACTGTTAGGAGGAAAGGACGCGGGACAATATGGAGTTCTAGTTCTCCTTGTCTTATTTCCTCAGCTATACTTCCACAAGTCAAGTGTTTCTTGAGTGGGATAGTTGTTTAAAAATAATCTCTGTTTCTTAATATTCTACTTGTATCAAAAACATAGACTAATACAGCACCCTTACCACAGAGAGGCAAGTTCTGGGGTGAAGCTGGGCCCCCAGGGCTCCCTCTCAGCTGGTTCTCCCCTGATGGCCTGCAGAGTACTCGTCAACTCAAACTTAGTACTGTCACACCAGCCTCTACATGCCAATGCACACGTGTAATTGTGCAATGAACAGCTGCTAAGCCTGCTACATGTGTGCATGCTACCTTAACACTCTTTTCACATTTCTCTTTTTCTGTGCAGGTGTATAGGTCAGGGACCACCTGCTGTGGAGGTTCTCTCCTTCCACTGTGCAGGATCTGGGGATTAAAGTATGGTTATCAGACTTCGTGGCAGATACCCTTATCTGCTGAGCCATCTTGCCAGCCCTTGTCTTAAATATTTCTTTCTTTCATTTTTTGGAGGCCTACTTATTGACTTTATTCTTGAAAAACTTCATATAGTATATTAAAATACCACTAGATTGTCAGTGGTCTCTAGAGTCTGTCCTCCCCTGCCAACATTCAGTTTGAGAAGTACCCAGCTGACATCGATCTGACTGCCCTGCTCTGTCCTCTGTCCTCTTAGGCAAACAGTGGCATTCTGCTGTGTCCATGATGTGGCGGGTGGGTGACTCCTTCTGATTTCTAGACCTGTGGCCGCGGAGCTCTCTGGAGAACATCTCTAGTTTGGTATTACCCGAGATGAGAACCTGGTGAAACAGGCCAGTAACCCTGGCTACTTACTAGGCTAGGCAGGAAGATCCCACGTTCAAGACCTACGTAAGCTGAGCAAGTCAAACAAAAAGTGAGCTGGGCTGTAGTTCAGCTGTAGAGCACTTGTTTAGCATGTAGGACGCCATAGGCTCCATCCCTGGTCACACAATGAGTGAAGGAGGAACTGGGTACTGGGTTATCAGCCACTGAATGTCCCAGAAGTAACATGGCACGTGATGGGATGAGCCCCTGGACACGAAGCCCTTCTCAAGGCCACCGAGATGTGCCTGCCCTCCACATGCTTTGTGAATTCTATCACTAGATCAAACAGAGAGGGGAGTGAAATGCCCAAAGCTACCAGTCTTGCCCATGAGTGCATGCTGGCTGGGGTCACAAATGGAGTGAGACAAGTGTTCCCCACCAGGCCACAGGATGTGCTGTGGGAAGCATGGCCTTCTTTCACTGTCGAGACGGTGTGAAGGTCTGGGTAGCCCTGCTGTCACCAGGGCTGTTGTTTGTGGACCCAAAACTTGTTCTTGCACACTCTACTCACTTCAGAGAGCTCACAGCTAAACTGGCTGTCCCTACAAGACAGGGTCTAGCACAGCCAGTGTGCCTGCCTCAAGGCACCACACAAAAGCCTCCTGTCCTTCTGTATGAGGCAGGATACATTTTAAAATAGTGTCAGATTACACATACATGGTAGCAGGGCACCACTAGACAAGATCCAGTCCACCCTAGAGTCCGGAACGTGCTACAAGTGTGGTTCTGGCATGAAGAACACTGGGTTTGGAAGTCTTCAGAGGAGACAGCAGGATAAGAGCTGCTGAGATTTACAGCTGATGGACAAACTCTGGTGCAGCTCCCATCCACACCTCTGTGCTGTGGCTCTCTGTAAGCAGCGGACCTGTGCAGCCTCCTGCTTGATGCCTGATGCTTCTGTGCTCACACTCTAACCTGATGGCTGTGTTCAGTCTTAGCTATTTACTTACTTACTTTTGTTTTTTGAGACAGAGGCTCACTATGTCACCCTGGCTGGCCTTGAACTCCCAGAGACTTGCCTGCCTTGCCCTCCTGGGTGCTGGGATTAAACGTGTGTACCCCCCACGCAGAGCCTAAATTTTAGCATTTTAAACCAGAAAAGCTTCCTTTTGGTTGGGCACAAAAGGTAAGAAACAGTCACTTACCAGCAGAAATGTGTTCCAAAGATCTAAAAACTTAAACCTTCCAGACAATACTAACTTCCAATATGCAACAGCCATTTCTAAATCTGGCAGAGAGAAATGGGAGGTGAGGGGAGAAGGGGGAGGGGGAGGGTAGAGAGAGAGAAAAGGGGAGGGTGATTAATAAATCCCAGTCTTTTTTTCTTTGGGATAGAAATAATTCCTTGGCCATCCTCCCCAGCAGTCACAGGAGAGCTGATCTCTATACAAGGGTTTCTGGAAATGGCATGGAACCCAATTTCATGAATCTGAAGAAATTTCTTAGGGAGCACTTGTGTATTACTTGGACAGGTAAGTGGTTGTCCCCAACTAACCAGTTTTGGAGACTTGCATTCCTCGTGTATCAGATTTAACTATGTGCCTGATGCAGCTAGGGCTGGCTGTCCTAGAACCATCTGATCCCAAGCAAACTGGACAGCCAGAGGACTCTGAATTTCTCACTGCACAGTGAAGACAAATTTCTACACAGAGAAAACCATTTCCACTACCACAAAGATTTTTAAAAGTTTACGTTGTTTCTCAATCAAAGCCAATATCCTCTTGCTCAACTAGAAAGCAGTGATTTCTTCATTTTAAAACAAATCTGTGCTGTAAGGTATGTGTTTAATGGAAACTGAACTGTGGGTTTCAAGGAGGCACTGGAACAGGATCTCCAGTCAGACCTTTCTGGAACAGCAGTGTATTCTATAGTCTTTGCACATTGTTTAAGTACTTCTTTTTATATGCTAAGGAATAGCATATGAAGACACAGGAAGGCTATCTCTAAGCCTGACCAGTTTCAATCATGATGAATACTGCTCATCACAGGTGATAAAAAGACAGCTATATTGAAACAGTCTCCTAATTATATTTATGCATGTCTGTCAGATAAAGCCATGTGAAACACAGGCTGACAGCTGTATGAAGGGGACAGATTAGTTTAAATACAAAATACACAATGAAGCACTTTTCTAGACTTTCTTCTAAATCTGATTTGATCCCCCTTGGGCAGGTATTATTAATGTAAGTGTTCTACTTTGAGATTTCCAGGCTGATCATCACCAACACTGATAAACTAGATACAAGGGTAGCAACCAACAGTGGATAGGACTCTCTCTAGAGGCTTACAGGGCATGCTGCAGGCCTGAGCCAACTAAGCACACTGGAGCTCACTCAGAAAGGATGGAATCAGAGAGGCCCAAGGGAAGGACTTGCCTGGTGTCACCGATGGGACCCACAGCATAAGGCTGAGATGTTTAGTCTTGTTCTGCTTCTAAGTCTATATCCTTCTCCTTCGGGAAGGACACTAGGTGAGATCTACAGTCAGCTCATCTTCACGGTGTAAAGCACAGTGGGAAACAGGAAGAAAGAGCAATAAAGTCTCACGGCATACTTCATAATCTAGTTGCGTCTGGCTTAGTTCCCGTCCTAGAGCCCTTCTTATAAAGTCCCTTAGCTGAATGTGCAAGAGTTATGTGACTGAAGGTAAACATTCCAACACTTAATATTCCTGTAAAGATGTCATACTATCCAAGTGAGCTCGGCCATTTGGAAAATAATGACTAAAAAATCCCAGACTTGGGACTGAAGTTGGGGCCACAGTTACTTTGGTATGAGGATATTTTAGCATTAATTTCTTTCTAGGAACTTCTAAAAAAAAAAGTCCATTAAGAAAATGCTAGAAGGTAAGGCTAGCGAGAACGTACATGTGTGATGCTCCACAAGACAAGAAGCATCCTCTGTTCAAAAAGAAAAAACAATTAGTATAAAACTTTGTTTCCTTGAAGATTGAGAAACTCAAGCCAGCTGACTTCCCCGTGGCCAGTGTAACAACAAGTAAGTTTGCATTAGAACAAGGAATCAGGCCAGGGTGCAGCTTAGCACTCATATTAGCACCTGTAAAGTTCTGAGGACGGTCCCAGGAGCAGGCACATGTGTGCTCATGCATGCATGTGTGGACATACACACTCATGTCAAGAAAAGTTTAATTACCCCCTTGCTTAAGTGAGCTGTCTGCTGGGCACAGAATAAAGAATGTTACCCCATGAAAACACTGCAGCTGGGTCAATGGCAACGAGACCAGGACTTTGCAGCCAGTGTGGGTAACTTAAGAACCCTGACTCAAAGCCACCAATACTATACACCACAGGATCCTGACGAGCACAGACACAAAACCACAAGGGAAGAAGAGAATGGGGCTCTGATGCCACTCCTCATGACAAGAGGGGCCTCTTCTAGGAAACGCAGAGCCATGCCTGCCTGCCTCTGCTGGTGCCAATTCCTTAGCAGATGAACCACACAACAAGTGTGCTCTGGAAAGACTAAATTGACAGTTCTGCATTTAATTTGCAGTCATAAAGGGATTCATTCTTTTGAAAAGGCCCTCAAAACCTTTCCTTGGATAAAAGAAACAAGCAAAAGAAAAAAGAAAGAAAAAGAAACAAATTCACTAACTTTTTGCTTCCTGGTGTTCTCAGAAATAAAAGACAGCTCTATGTTCTCAGTAAAGAAAACACTAAACTTGTTGTAGCTTTACTTGCCAATTCTACTGTCTGAGGGCATGGAGATCAATAAAATGAAGATTAACTACATCATGCCTGCATCTTAGAGAAGGCTCCTTACCCTTATAGTACACCTCTCAGAAACATTCACAAATACAAAATATATTCCATCATATTTTCCTTTCTCTTTCTTTTTGTTTTGCGATGTTGGTAACCAAAACTATGGTCTTATGTGCGCTAGCCAAGTATACTATAAGCAGATCAGAGCCCTCAGCCTTACGTTTATAAGTTTAAAGTAGGCAATGATTTTAGAGTCTAATTTATAACATCTTCGAAAATACTAGGGAACTAAAATTCATATGGAACACCAACACACTGAGTGTCATGACTATATATGAGTAGCTACCTGCTGTTAAAAAAGCCTGGTGTGGGACACAGAACGACAGTAAAATCTACCCGGCCCAGCTGTTAGCTGCAATGCCCTTAGAGAACACTGTTCACCCAGGCATTGGAAAGGCTGTCCAGTTGAGTCCTTGACCCAAAAGATTCGAAGCTCTAGACAATACTTTGAAACCACTGAATTTTGAGGTGTCTTGTTATGCGTAATAACTTACCCAAGCAGTGTATCTTTGGTAAGCATTAAGAATTTACACTTCTTTCCTTTTTTTTGTTTTGTTTTTTGTTTTTTTGTTTTTTTTTTTTGTTTTTTTTTGGATGCTGGGTCTCACTATGCAGCCCTGGCTGGCCTGGGACTTGATCAGGCTGGCCTCAAACATACAGCAATTGGCTCAGGCCTGCATCAGTGCCAGGATTAAAGGCTCTCGCTGAATCTGCACTTGCTGCTGATCTCAAAGGCACTGAAACTGTCACCGTGCAGGAAACACAACACAGGGGCCTATAAAGAATTCCCAAGACTTCCATACTTTCAAGTTATAAGACATTATAAGACAAATTAAACTCATAAAAGTTAAATGAAATGCTAACTTCCAAAAATATTTCACTTCATTAAATAGAAGGAATCTGCTAAGATTGCATAGTATCAGTAAATGTAAATGGGTTCTTCCATTTTTTGCCTTTTTTTTTTTTTTTTGAGTCAGGATCTTTCTATAAAAGTTTGAGTTATCTCTGACATGCACCAATACACTTGCCTTCCAACAGCTCAGACTCTGCATATTTAAGGCACCATGCTCAGCTTCAAGGATTTATCTTCAAGGAATCTTAATGTCCCACTATTATACTAAGTTCCAAATCAGAAGGAAACAGAAAAACAAAAATAATTCCTAGCACCCACAGAGGCTTTAGGCATCCTTTTCTCAAAACCACTGAACACTAAGGGATTGTTGCTTAAAAACCTGCACTAGACGTAATATTCATCAACTCCTCTAAGAATTAAGCTGCTCAGGAGAAGTGTTACAGCTCCCAGCTGGTGAAGGACAGTGTAGCCCGAGTGCACTGCTCCCATGCAGGGGCCACAGGCAGGGCTTCTGTGCGACTCAGCATGGCCACAGTTGGGCTCAGGAAGAAGAGCAGCTGAGGAAATGAAGCCTGGCCGCACAAGGTGAAGTACAGCAGGCTCAGCAGGCACAGTCCTGCTCCAAACACAGCACATCTTCCTTTAACCAGCCCTTAGCCTCTTTGTCTCTGAGGCACCCTAAAGCCTGAGTGAGTCCAACAGAGTCTTCTGTTAAGTTTCTAGAAAACTCTAGCAATGTGCTTCTGAGAATCTGATAACATTTAATGGGGTGATGAGGGTCTAAATTAAGATAGACTTCAAATGTAACATGTTTTCTCGGAAAGGAGAGAGGGGAGAAGAAGATAAAAAATCAAGAGTTTTAGCTCCCAAAGTAAAAACTCAAGTCATAGAGTAAGGATGATGCAGGCTGGTGCACACCCTCAATCCCAGCGACCTGGAGGCAGAAGCAGGCACATCTGGGTTTGAGGACAGCCAGGGCTACATAGTAAGACTCAGTTGGTGCAGTACAACCAATTTTGGCTTATCCCCGCCTAGCTTACAAATAAATGAGACTCAGACTACGGTTATTTTATGTGGCTTTGATAATCACTGGGGGTCATCTCTCATCGACTCTTCTAGCTGTAGGATTGGCTACCTCCTCAGTGGTGTACCCCAGATACTTGCTGTTTCTCCTGGCTACGTGCTCATAGTTCCTCTCCCCTGTGGCAGCGGCTTCCTTCTCCTCTCTCATTCCTACTCTTTTCCCCTCGCCTTTCCTCCTCCAACCAGGTCACTTCAAACTCACCTACTTCTAATTTCTCCAGTAACTGGCTGTCACCAACTTTATTTAACTAATAGTTTTAAATCAAGGAACAAGGTTTGCACAACAAAAGTTTGTAAAAAGACTGCCTACCCATGTTTATTACTGCACGATTCACAAAAGCAGAGTGACAGCCTAGATATGTCAACAGGTGAAGGAATACAAAGAATGTGGTGCACACAGTCAGTAAGCCATTCCGTGTAAGACACACGGTGCAGGAAGTCATTCCATGTAAGACACACAGTGCAGGAAGTCATTCCGTGTAAGTCACACATGGTGTCAGTAAGTCACTCCTGTAAGTCACACACAGTGTTATAGTAAGTCACTCCTGTAAGTCACACAGTGTCAGTATGTCATTCCGTGTAAGTGTAAGTTACACACAGTGTTATAGTAAGTCATTCCTGTAAGTCACACATGGTGTCAGTATGTCATTCCATGTAACTCACACACAGTAGTAAGCTAAAATCATCATGCAGGGAACCGATGGACCAAGGATCACAGTGAGTGAAGCCAGCATGACACAGAAGGACAGAGTATCACAGTTGCACGCATATGCAAACATCTACTAATTTTTTTAAGAATTGGTCTGGGCATGGTGGCACTTGCCTTTAATCCCAGTACTTGGGCACAGCAGAAGCAGGGAGATCTCTGTGAGTTTGATGTCAGGCTGGTCTACATAGAAAGTTCCAGGCCAGTCAGAGCTACATAGAGAAACACTGATTCCAAATGAAATCATATAAGTTAAATGAGGAGATGGGCCAGTGACTGAAGTGTGAGGACCAGGGTTTGGATTCGCAGAACCCACACGCAAAGCTGGTGGGGCTGGAGAGGTGACTCAGGTTCAGAGCACTGGCTGCTCTTCCAGGGGACTCGAGATCAATTCTTAGCATCCACGTGGCAGGCAGCTCACGACCATCTGTACCCAGTTCCTGGAGATGTGATACCCTCTTCCGCTTTGTGTGCACCAGGCATGCACGTGTGTTGCAACCCGTGTTAGAGGAACACTTAAACAGCTCTAGAACCCATGGGATGTAGCCCACCAGTTAGCTCAGTCATGACGGAGTGCCCCGGAGAGGCAGGAGCTGTGAGGACTGGAGCTGTAAGGAGCTGTGTGGCCCACCAGTTAGCTCAGCCACGATGGGGTGCCTCGGAGAGGCAGGAGCTGTGAGGACTACGTGCCCTGAGGACTTGATGCTGCTGTAGGGTGTTGCTCTGCTGCTGCCCTTGGACCACATCCCTCATCGCCTCTGGGTTGTGTGAAAGCTCTAAGGGGCTTCCAGCCCCTCCCTAGGCAGTACCATTGGCACTCACAGTAGCGCCTGATCTTTTCAATGGGCAGACTAACAATTCACTCACCATCCTTGGAAAGAACTTAAAGATGTAGATTAACAGCAATAACTACCACCCTTAGAAAGAGTCTGGAGAAATAGATTGTTAGTGAAGCTAGGTTAAGATGTTTTTGTTGGTGGCTCTGATGCCAAAAATCTTAGGGAACAATTTGAAGTTTAGAAAGGCACACTCTTAATAGTTGAGCTAAAGAATTTTTGGTGGTAAAAGAACAAAGAAAAATGGCAGCTGGCCAGCAACAGCTGGCGTGCCTCTCTTGCTAAGGCTGGGCTGCTGAGCAAGATGATACTGATTTCCTATGCTCACTGTTGCCCTCCGCTTCCTGATAAGATTTAATACAAAACTGTTAATAAGTAGATGTGTGTTCTGGATTTAAAGTAGAAATGACTGACTGTTTTTATATAAAAGTTTAGATTTGTGATTCTATTAAGATTTTTGAAAGATTACTTTTTAAGATAAATGATAAGGTAATTGATCTCTTCTTTGAAACCACAAATTGTAGCCTGCCAGTAAGAGAAACTGGCTGAGAAAATTACTTTGCTTGCTTACGATTTGTTAATCTATAATAAGTTGCTTAGTTATGAATGTATGTGGGTCCTTGGGAATAATTTTTATACCTGTACTATATAATGTATTTTATGTAAAAGTATTGGGGAACATATTGGTTTTTTGTGATTGTTTACTAAAAGAAAAATAGAATGTAACCATATTGTAATTTTTGTACTGCTTGAAAGATTTTGCTGGGATATACAAGCTGTGGGAGAAAAAATAAAATTGTTGGAGCCTTGCTCCATCTACCCACAAAATGCATATGTGTATAGGTATGCAAAATGGCTGGAGCCTTGTTCCAGCCACCCAATGTGTAAATGTATGAATGTATGTATGTGTATGTGTGAAGCTGCTGGAACTTGTCTTGCTTCATTTACTGTGCGCATGTGTGTGTGTGTATATGTGTGTGTATGTATACATGGGGTGTGTGTGTGCGCGCGCGCATGCTCCCCTGCTTTACACCATCTCCAACCCCACATCCCCTTCTTGGATCACTGAACACACAGCCGGAGCTGGTCTTCGACACACTTGATACGTAGGCACACATAGACAAACATTCATACACATAAAGAACAATTTCTAACAAGTGAAAAGGCTGGGAGGGTACGGCAGCCCACCTATAATCCCACGCAAGGGAGATGGAGAAGGGAAGCCCGGGAGCAAGCTCGCTAGCCAGATTAGCTGGCACTGTGAACTCCAGGATCAGTGACGCCCTGCCTCATTGTGTAAAGTGGACAGTGACCAAGGAAGACACCCGAGGTCAATCTCAGGTATCTACTTACAAACATGTGCACACATGCACGTGCACATAGGCAAGCACACATGTGCACCACATAAAAGACATTAGGAGGGTAGAAGAAGGACTTGGAAGGAAAAGGGGGCCAGTGTGGAAGCTTGAATGGGAATGGCTGCCATAGGCTCATAGAGTTGAGTGCTTAACTAATCAGAGAGTGGAACTGTTTGACGAGATTAGGAGGATTAGGAGGCGTGGCCATGTTGGAAGCAGTGAAGCCCAAGCCAGGCTCAGTCTCTCTCTCTCTGTGCCTGCTGCCTGTGAAATATATAAAACTCTCAAGCTACTTCACCAATACCATGTCTGCCTATGTGGCGCCATGCTCCCCACCATGATGATAAAGGACTAAGATTCTGAAACTGTAAGCAAGTGTCCAGTTAAATGGTCATGGTGTCTTTTCACAGCAATAGACCAGTGACTAAAGACACCCAGTAAGTGGGAAAGGAATGGGGGCAGAGAAGGTCATATTTGGTAAACATGGTTGGTGTATATTATATGCTGAATGAAAATTTCATAACGAAGCCCATTATTTAATACAGTCTATATATTCCAATAAAAGAAACAGCAGCATGAGGCTCTGCTTGTCAAAAAGATATGGAGAAAAGATCAATCACTAACAACTGCTAGTGGTTATTAGAAACAGTTTTAAGCCTCCATTTTTGCTGAAAAGAAAACATCAGGGCTTCCCGGAGATGCAGGTGAGCCTAGATCTGAAGAAAACTTTGGCTGAGTCTTAAGCTGCCCTGCACACACTGAAGGAGCAGCCAGTACCCCATGGTCATATTTAAGAGACTGGAGTCAGCCTGAAAAGCAGTCTGTTGCCTAGAGTGGGCAACTTAAGCTTCAGAAAGGATCACGATCTGTCATGGACTAGCCTTCAGTGTCACGGACTAGCCTTCAGGGTCATGGACTAGCCTTCAGGGTGGTGACCCATGAGCCCACAGAAATATGGGAAGCAAACATGTCCACCCTAAATTAGATCCCACTCTGAGTGCCTGAATGGCAGAGATGACAGAGGGGACCCATGTGCACAGGCTGACGGGACTGTTGCAAGATGCTTGTTGTCACGGCCTTATCCATAACACCCAAATGCACCATTAGAGTGGCTACTGTTCAGGCCCACATTCTGACTCTTTACCAACATCCCTGGCAACAGTCAAATATCTAATGTCACCAGGATCTTGTGGCCAATGCCTGGGTCTGCAGACATATTGCCTCAAGAACCCATGGCCTCCTTACTCTACCAGGAGGGCTTTGCAAGAGCTTTCCAGGGTAGGCACTGCCTGGCCATAGGTGGCCCAGCAGAAGAGCATGTGTCATCGCCAAGGCTGGTCTCTAAGCAGGGCAGACGGGCTGCAGAGACAATGCAGTGCTCACAAGGGTTGATGACTACAAGTCCCAGCGCCCACATGGCAGCTGAGAGCTGTCTGTAACTCCAGGTCCAAGAGGACGTGACACCCTCAACTGGCTTCCTGGGCACAGCACCAATGTGACTCAGATATCCCCGCAGGCAAATCACCCAAACATATGAAACAAACATGCATAACTCTCAAAACAATCGAAAAACAAAAGGGGCAGAATGCAGGAACACTGCCCCCTCCTTCCTTCCCTCAACACACAGGCTTCGCAGGTTTCTTCCTTGTGCACTTAGGCACAAGGACCAGGCCCTGCAGAGACAAGGTCACGGATGTTCGTTCGCCTCATTCACCTCTTGCGGCGCCTGGCCTGACTCGCGGGTGTGGGATGGCAGCACCTGCCTCACTGGTCTCATTTCTTACCTGAATCTCTCTTGGTTTCCGTGCTGGCTGAGACTGCAATCCGCCACCACAGCACATCCCTAACCCTGGCATCTTCTGAATGTGGATCAATACCTGAGTGTTTTCCCAGCAGCTCTCTGACAGGAAGTGATGACATTTCTACCTTTTGAAATGAAATCCCGGTGCATCTATTCAGACAAGTTTCTAAACGCAGCCATGAAGGAAGGTTGGCCTGTCTGGCTCCTGAAGCACTCGGTCTGACTTATGAGGCGCTGTGACTTCAGGGGAGAAGGCCACTACACAGGCAGGCCAGCCTGGAGGAGAGGGAAGCTGAGTCGTGGCCCTGTACACCAACATGAAAACATCCACACAAGAGAAAACAAACAAGAAGCAGAAAGCAACCCTGCAACCCCAAGAGACGGCTGCTTGGCTGCACGAGTCTCTTGACCTGCACCAGGCTGGAGGAGAAGGAAGGGAGATGGCAAAGACCACAGGGGGTGGGGGGTGGGGGTATAGAGTTGATATTATGCTTAGGAAGAAATGAGACAGAAATAAGCCCCACCCCATAAATCAAACCCTCAAGCTGAAACTCTGAGATGTGTACATGTGTAGTCAACCACAAGAGGAATTGCACAGCTCCAAGGAGTTGTGCTGCAGTGCCATGCACAGTGGAGCTGTTCCGAGGCGTAGCTGGAGCAATCACCACGCAGAGAACAAGTCCCAAACATTCACACTGGCAGCTCTGAGCCACAGCATGAAACACAAACTAGCTCCAGGTTGAAGGATTTAAATTTCAAAGCCAAAAGATATGATCAATAGGTGTTTCCAGTTACATGGAGAGAAAGTAGAAGAAACCAAAACGGAGACCACGTCACCACAGCTCTGTGTGCTGGAGCCACACTGATTTTGTCCTGGTAGGACGTGACTCAGGTCTGGCACCCCGAAACTGAAACCGGGAGGTGATACTCACCTAAGCCCTTCTGCCCAGGGTTCTTAGCGAAGGTGAAGGTAAACTGGTAAAGGTCCTTGAACTTGGCTGGGTCCTTAAGCTCTTGCTCCAGTCTGGGGAGAAGAGCTTTCAGCCTCTCGGTGCTATCACACCTGCAACAAGAGAAGGACTCGTTACCTGGGATCTGCCTTTCCACCACTCCTTCTTCACTTACAGAGGCCTCATCTCCCAGGTTCCCTTGCAAATGCTGGTAAGATCTTGTAGCTATCGAGCTGTGAAAGCACGCAAGCCACTGTGTGCACGCTGACTGTATGAAAGGAAGGCATAATACCTCTCCTGGGCATATACCCAGAAGAAGTTTCAACTGGTAATAAGAACACATGCTCCAGCATGTTCATAGCAGCCTTATTTATAATAGCCAGAAGCTGGAAAGAACCCAGATGTCCCTCAACAGAAGAATGGATACAGAAAATGGACTGAGTAGTACACAATGGAGTACTACTCAGCTATTAAAAACAATGGATTTATGAAGTTCTTGGACAAATGGATGTATCTGGAGGGTATCATCCTGAGTGAGGTAACCCAGTCGCAAAAGAAGTCATTAGATATGCACTCACTGATAAGTGGATATTAGCCCAGAAACATAGAACACCCAAGATACAATTTGCAAAACACAAGAAAATCCTTAGAATAGGGAACAAAATACCCATGAAAGGAGTTACAGAGACAAAGTTTGGAGCTAAGATAAAAGGATGGACTATCCAGAGACTACCCCACCCAGGGATCCATCCCATAATCAGCCACCAAACCCAGATACTATTGCATATACCAGAAAGATTTTGCTGAAGGGACCCTGTTATAGCTGTCTTGTATGAGGCTATGCCAGTGCCTGGCAAACACAGAAGTGGATGCTCACAGTCATCTATAAGAAGGAACACAGGGCCCCCAATGGAGAAGCTAGAGAAAGCACTCAAGGAGCTGAAGGGGTCTGCAACCCTATAGGTGGAACAACAATATGAGCTAACCAGTACCCCCAGAGCTCATATCTCTAGCTGCATTTGTAGCAGAAGATGGCCTAGTCGGCCATCACAGGGAAGAGAGGTCCCTTGGTATTGCAAACTTTATATGCCCCAGTACAGGGAAATGCCAGGGCCAAGAAGTGGGAGTGGGTGGGTAGGGGAGCAGGGCGAAAGGAGGGTATAGAGAACTTTCAGGATAGCATTTGAAATGTATATAAAGAAAATATCTAATAATAATTTTTAAAAAAAGAAAGGAAGGAAGGAAGGAAGGCAGGTAGGCAGGCAGGCATGTGCTATTAAGTTTGTGCAGCTCTGTCCAAGTAAGGTGGCTCTGTGACAAGATGGAGAGTCTGTGTTTGTGCAGTGAGCACAGACCTAGGCCGTTGGCACTGCTGTGCTTAATGTTCGGGACTTAGGAAACCTTGCTGCTTAAGCACTTAGGGGCCTCTTCATTGGTGCAACTTCAAGTTTGAAGTAGCTCGGTGTTACAAAACCTGTTCTTTTCACTTAGGTTTTTTTGAACTGGAGTCGCTCTGTGTACTTCTGGCTGCTCTGGAACTGTGTAGACCAGGAGAGCTTTGAACTCAGAGAGATCCACCTGCCTGTGCATTCTAAGCGCTGGGGTTAAAGGTGTGTCCAGGTAGTATTGTTTTAAAAATAGATTTTCCTCCAAAAAGGCAATCACATTTAAAAACCTAGTCAGCCTGGACTTGGTGTGACTCAGAGGTGTTTACTTCCTGTCTATAGGCCCTGGACTCCATCCCTAGCTCTGTAAACTAGGACAAAAAGCTCCCCTACCAAGAAACCCCCAAACACCTCAGCAAAAATATTCGTTGTTCTTTAAGACAAAAATGTGAGAAGGTGAAAATGAAATTGGTGTCTTCTGCTTCAACTGCCCAACAGGGCACAGAGAAGGACAGTTCCCAAGCACTGTCCAAGGGGAGTCAAACTAAGGAGACCAGAGCAACTGGAGACAGTTGTAGACTTCCAGACGGCCTGCCACTCCTAGCCTTATGGACTGTGGATAGGATGTGGCACAGCTGCAGCTAACCGTTGGTGAAGCAGGTACCACCCACAATAGGGGTAACACCTAGGCAGTAGGCACCAGGCCCATGGAGGCCCAGAGAGGCAGGGCCAGCCAGTTCCACTGATTTTCTGTCTCTCTCTCCCACCTTGATGGCATTCCTGCATCCGAGCTTGATGTAAATGTGAATTCATGCTATTTTGTGCCTGGTCTTTAGACCTACATTATGTGTGTGAGGTTCATCCTGTGGTGTGTGCAGATACAAGCCAGTCAGTGCTTTTGTTACAGGAACCTTTCACACACACACACACACACATATATAATTCATAAATACTTTATAGGACATACTGATGGCAAGTATGTTGACTGTATGTAGTTTTCTCATCACAATTAACACCGTTAGCATTTCTACACACATGGCCTAAGCACGCATGAACATAAGGCAGGAATGTGTTGCTGGGAGCAGCAGCTCTTGGGTGGGTGCCAGTGCAGGTAAAATGTGGTAACTGTGTGACTACACACCATGGCTTCCAGGCCTATCCCATTGCTTGCTGCTCTGATTTATTACATCCTCAAGACTCTGACTCACAGCACATCTCACCCAAGCTTCTGTGAAGAACGAGCCCACCTCTTGTTTACTTTCCAATGAGGTTTTCATCATTTGTCAAGTCCTTTAAGAGGTAAGGTATAAGCCCCTGTCAGTGGTATTTTCACTCTATGCTCACCTAGAATGTACCCTGCCTTTCTACTTTCTTTATGTTTTGTATGTCAACTTGACACAAGCTGGAGTTATCACAGAGAAAGGAGCCTCAGTTGAGGAAATGCCTCCGTGAGATCCAGCTGTAAGGCATTTTCTCAATTAGTGATCAAGGGTGGGAGGGCCCATTGTGGGTGGTACCATCCCTGGCTTGTAGTCCTGGGTTCTATAAGAAAACAAGCTGAGCAAGCCAGGGGAAGCAAGCCAGTAAGTCACATCCCTCCATGGCTCTGCATCAGCTCCTGCTTCCTGACCTGCTTGGGTTCCAGTCCTGACTTCCTTGGTGATGAACAGCAGTATGGAAGTATAAGCTGAATAAACCTTTTCCTCCCCAACTTGCTTCTTGGTCATGTTTGTGCAGGAATAGAAACCTGACTAAGACAATGATGAAGAGTTAGGTTTTGTTGTTGTGGTTTTGTTCTGTTTGTTTTTCTTTTGCATAAACACTCTAAAAAAATTCCTTCCTTTAACATACTGATTTGGTAGCCGGGCATGGTGGCTCACACCTTTAATCCCAGCACTTGGGAGGCAGAGGCAGGCGGATTTCTGAGTTCGAGGCCAGCCTGGTGTACAAAGTGAGTTCCGGGACAGCCAGGGATATACAGAGAAACCCTGTCTCGAAAAACCAAAAACAAACAAACAAGCAGAAAAACATACTGATTTGGTGGCATTTTAAAACTTACCCTTTTGCATGTTCATGAAGTTATTTTCTACATTACTTACCAGAGGTTAAATGCTTTTAGCATTGAGAACTACAATCCTCTTGAAACTTATTTTCATAGATTGTAATGGGGATCAAAGTTAAACCGACTTGGCAATCACCTTCCTTCTATGAAGCTCTCTGGCAGAGGCTGTTTAAAACTTAGGATTTCCTTCCATTAAAAGTTTGGTAAGCCAAAGTGTGGACACTTTACCCTTTCTTAGAAATGGGAACAAAACACCCATGGAAGGAGTTACAGAGACAAAATTTGGAGCTGTGACGAAAGGATGGACCATCTAGTGATTGCCATATGCAGGGATCCATCCCATAATCAGCTTCCAAACGCTGACACCATTGCATACACTAGCAAGATTTTGCTGAAAGGACCCAGATAGAGCTGTCTCTTGTGAGACTATGCCAGGGCCTAGCAAACACAGAAGTGGATGATCACAGTCAGCTATTGGATGGGTCACACGGCCCCCAATGGAGGAGCTAGAGAAATTACCCAAGGAGCTAAAGGGAACTGCAACCCTATAGGTGGAACAACAATATGAACTAACCAGTACCTGGGAGCTCTTGTCTTTAGCTGCATATGTATCAAAAGATGGCCTAGTCGGCCATCACTGCAAAGAGAGGCCCATTGGACTTGCAAACTTTATATGCCCCAGTACAGGGGAACGCCAGGGCCAAAAAGGGGGAGTGGGTGGGTAGGGGATTGGGGGGGTGGGTATGGGGGACCTTTGGGATAGCATTGAAAATGTAAACGAGGAAAATACCTAATTAAAAAAAAAAGTTTGGTAAGTGCCGGGTGTGGTGGCACACGCCTTTAATCCCAGCACTTGGGAGGCAGAGGCAGGCGGATTTCTGGGTTTGAGGCCAGCTTGGTCTACAGAGTGAGTTCCAGGACAGCCAGGGCTACACAGAGAAACCCTGTGTCAAAAAAACAAAAAACAACAACAACAACAACAAAAAAAGTTTGGTAAGTGAAGACATCCCAAGTTTTCTCTTTGAAAGTGTAAATAATAGACTCTGGTGACAAGAATGAGAATGTCACCAGGAGGCTGACATGTTTGAAGACTTGGTTCCCAACCAGTGGAACTGCTTGGGAAGGACTAGAGGGTCTGCTTTGTTGGAGGAGGAGGACCACCCAGGGTGCAGATTCTGGCCACTCCCTCTACCTCTCTGCTTCCAATCTGCTGATTAAGATATGAGCTCCCAACAGTTCCTGCCCTCATGAACACTGACCCTGATTCTAAGCCCCTAATTAAACAAACACTTCCTTTTATATGTTGCTTTGATCATGGTATGTCTCATGCAGCCATAGAAAAGTAAGACACAGGTTTAAAAAGTATCATGAAATCACTGCAGTTTCTTATTGCCTTCCATGTCAGTTTTCAGCAAGCTGTATTTGGGGGGTGGGGGGTGGAGACAGGGTTTCTCTGTGTAGCCCTGGCTGTCCTGGAACTCACTTTGTAGATCAGGCTGGCCTTGAACTTGGAAATCCACTTGCCTCTGCCTCCCAAGTGCTGGAATTAAAGGCATGTGCTACCACTGCCCGGCAGTAAGCTGTATTTTAAAAACCATTTCTCTATACAAACAGGCTGTTAAGTTTCCTGGCATAACTTTGCATGTAATAACTCACTTTTGAGTTCTGCAATGAGGTCTGCCACTCTTGATGTTATTTGATTTTCTGTATCTAAAGCAACAAGCAGCTTTACCAGTTTTTCCTTTTAATAGCTTCTGCTAAATTATTGGCATTTGTTTGGCCGTTGTTTGGTTTTTTTTTGAGACAGGTTCTCACTGTGCAGCTCTGGCTGGCCTGGAACCCACTTGCATAGAGAACAGGCTAGCCTCAAACTCAGAGATCTATTTGCCTTTGCCTCCCTGGGATTACAGGTGTTCATCACCACGCCTGGTTAAATTACTGTTCACCCTGCCCCTTTAAATTCCTTCTGTCTGCACTGGTGATTTGCTGTCCTGCTTTCTGTCCTTTCCTCTTGCTGATCCTCCTCCTCATCTCCAGGGGCTGGAAATGAAAGCCAGAGCTTATCGGTTCTATTCTGTCACCACTACCCTACCTACCTAGCTCTATTTTTCTGTTAGGGATGGGTGGATATTGTGATGGCTAGTTTCATGTCAACTTGACCAACGCTAGAGTCATTTGGAAAGAGGAACTGTTAGTTGAGAAAATAACTTCCTAAGTCTGGCCTACAGGCAAGTCTGTGGGGTAAGGTCTTGATTAGTGATTGATGTGGGGAGTGAGGCAGTGGGCAGCCTCCTCCGTGGGTGGCCTCGGCCTGCAGGTGCCTGCCCTGCTTGAGTTGCTGTTCCAACTTTCCTGTTCCCTGGAGGTGTATGGTGAAATAAACCCTCCCCAAGTTGCTTTGGGTCATGCTGTTTCATTGCAGCAACAGAGACCCTAACCAAGACAAATAACTTTACTACTTGCTCTCCTTTTCTTCCTTCCTTAGCATTTAATAAGCAGAATTCTACAAGGGTTTAATGCCAGCACTTTCTTCACCACTGTGGTGGTTAATTTTTATGTCAACTCCACACAAGCTAAAGGCATCTGAGAGGAGGGAGCCTCCGCTGAGCAAATGGCTCTGCAAGGCCGGGCTGGGGGCAAGCCTGCAGGGAGGGGTTTCTTACTTAGAAACAACTTTCCTGGTCTTCAGTTTTCCAGCAACTTAAACAATTGATTCCAGAGCATCATCAGTGAGAGCGAGTGTTAGAATATCAGCAAGTGGAGCAAGTTGGCCTTTATCCCACCTCTCAGAGCAGGCCAATAAGTTTAGCAATTAGAAGGTATTTTTGTAGGGGGTTTTCATTTACCTCTCTGCCACATCTGTTAAATGAGCAATATCTTAAGTGTAGGTAAAAGAGGGAAACAAAAACCACAATAATATTTTACTGGTATTTAATGCAGCAACATGACACATTATACACCTGGTATGAAATAATGAGTGGTTAAAAACTTTACCCTGATATTCACTGTTAATTCTAATTTGAAAGAATCTGTTTACATGTGTTAAGCTTTATCTTTGCTAATTTAAGTTATATGTATGCATGTGTATGTGCATATATACACACGTGTATATATGCATATGTATGCAGACACCTGAGGACGTCAAAGGATCCCCTGGAGCTGCAGTTACGAGCAGCAGCTGGCAGCAGCCTGCCATGGGTGCTGAGAACTGACCCCGAGGCCCTCTGAGAACACTGCAGGTTCCTAACCACTGAACCATCTCCTCTGCCCCACTGGAAGGAATTTTTAAGTTTATAGGATGAGAAGAATTACCGTGAATAAAGGCGTAGAGAAAACCCTGAATATGGAAGGAAGGCAAAGCATTTAATACACGCATATGAAATTCCTATTTATAAGTCATTGAAAAAATTGCTCCAACTATTTTTCCCTCTGAAGAGTTTAAGTTGAGAATAAGTCACTTACCCCAGCTCCGTCATGCCATCCACAAATTCCTTTTTGCTAAATTCACATTGAGTGGCGGCCCTGAACTTCCACGCTATGACCAAAACGCTGATACTGGCGGGGTCCAGACTCAGGTCATCACAGAACTGCTGAATCCCATCGATTCCAATTTTGTTTTCGTCCTGTGGGTCTGTTGTTAAGATTGGGGGGAGGAGGGGTATCATACCACATTGAAAAGCAATCCTCAAGCACCTTGTTAGAATCACACTACTCCTACACAGATCTAGCAAGTATTTCGGCCACACCAATCAATGAACAACCATGTTCTATTAAGTATAAAACAGATATAGATCATTACGAATCTATTCAGAAAAGTTTCTGGATTTTAGGGAAAGAAAAAACATGGAAACTCTTGTGAAAGGATGTTGTCCTGAAGAGTCAAGGGCTGGGCGCACAAGCTCAGCAGAGAAGGGCGTCGTGGTGTGCTCGAGGCTCTGGGTTCAAGCATCAACACCAGAGGTAAAGCAAAGCCAAGACTGCAGTTAATGTCTCGCTGAGCACAAGAAGTCACAGAAGGCTTGCTTCACGCGCACACAGACGTGGGTTTATCTAGAGCTCTGATGCGGGACAGCAGTGCAAAGGAAAGAGAATTCTTACAGTTCTGCCAAAGCAAAAGTGATTGACTGCTTTCTTTTGAAGTAATTTCACTTGCCAGCTCTAATACTGTGGGACAGTAATTATTTTTCAAATTCAGTTAGCTTATGCACACACATTTAGCTGCTTAGAGATTCATACTCCCTACCTCATATGTCTAGTTTAGAAATAAAAGAACTCAGAATCTGTCTACCAGAAAATAAAACAATAAAGTGTTTTAAAGGCACTTCTGCAAAATCTCAAAAAACTAGATCTTGGGCTGGAGAGATGGCTCACCGGTTAAGAGCACTGACTACTCTTCCAGAAGTCTTGAGTTCAATTCCCAGCAACCACATGGTGGCTCACAACCATCTGTAATGGGGTCCGATGCCCTCTTCTGGTGTCACAATACATCACCAAGGTACCTTTGTGAATTCCACTGGCTTAAAGATACAAATGAAAACACCTGTAACTCCTTTGCTGAAATAGTGACTGCGCTACACAGAGAACTTACCTTTGGCTACTAAAGTATTATACACAACACTATTTTCATATATGATGGTAGAAATGTGTGCTGTTTATGTGGTGCATGTGTGTTGATGCACATGCCTGTGTACACATGCATAGAGGCTCAAGGTCAACCTGAAGTATTTTCCCCCATTTCTCTCCATGGTATTATTTTCAAATGTTTTCTTTTCTTTTCTTTTCTTTTTTTTTTTGGTTTTTCAAGACAGGGTTTCTCTGTATAGTCTTGGCTGTCCTGGAACTCACTTTGTAGACGAGGCTGGCCTCAAACTCAGAAATCCACCTGCCTCTGCTGGGATTAAAGGCGTGCGCCACTATGCCCGGCTATGTTTTCTTTATTTTATGTATATGAATGTTTTGTTTCTCTGTATTAAACCACAAGTATGCCTGTTGCCAGTAGGAGCCAGATAAGGGTACCAGTTCCTCTGGAACTGAAGTTACCAAGGGTTGTGAGCCACCACACAGATGCTGGGAACCAAACCCTGGTCTTCCATAAGAGCAGTAAGTGCTCTTCTGTGCTCAGCCAGTTTTCCGGCCTCACCGTCTTATATTTTGAGACAGGATCTATCACGGAGCCTGGAGCTGGATGTTGTGGCTTTGCTGGCTGGCCAGTGACCCCTGGAATCCATCCATGTCTACTCTCCTTGGAGTGGAGGTGCTGGCGTGTCAGCGGTTGGTTTTTATGTGGGTGCTGGGGTTCTGAACTCGGGTCCTCATGCTGTACCACAAGTGCTTTACTCACTGAGCCGTCCCTTCAGCCTACTACTCTACTATAAACAACGCACATGTTGTCTTCTGAGACAGGGTTTTGCTGGGTATCCCAGGTTGGTCTTGAGTTTGCAGCAACTCTCCTGTCTCAGCTCTGGAAGTGCTGGGATTATAGGTATGTACCATGGTGCCAAGGAAGGAAAACTGATGGCACAAATGAAAGAGAGAAAGCAGATATCTCTCTAACTTTATCATACTGAGAGACCCCACCATGCCTGTGGGACAAAGGCGGTTAAGGGCGTATTAACAGGTAGCACACAGCTCCAACAGTAGCCTGCAAATCGGTTCCCTCTGCATGGCACTCACTGCATGGGGAGATACGGATCCAGGGGTCAGGCAACAGCTCACTCGTTATCAGTCTTTTGATTCCCCCCTCATCTCTAGCCTTTCTGCCAGGAGGGTTCTCACAGTGGGAGGGTGGTCTGAAACTCTTGGCCTCGACCTCGCCAGCGTCGTCAGCCCCACTCTCCCACCATTCCACCCTTACCTTTGTACCTGCTGTACAGTTGCTCCAGCTTCTTCTGGTCCACACTGCTCTTCATAGACTCTCGGTGAAACGCCTCGGGGTTTTGGAAGAAACTGTCTGTGGCCTCATCTAGTTTCCACTCATTCTGTGTCAAGCAGTAGATGGCAGTCCTCTCGCTAGCCTGAGTGCATGCCATGAACTGGCGGACCTTGTCCTTCTGAGCTGATTTAAGTTTATGCTTTGGGTTGGAAAAATAAAAGTGGGAAAGCCAATGAAGCCATGTTTGCTCAGCCTGTTCTTAACATCTACGTTGTTTTGTTTGTTTGTTTGTTTTTGTCTGTTTGTTTGTTTTCGAGACAGGGTTTCTCTGTGTAGCCCTGGCTGTCCTGGAACTCACTTTGTAGACCAGGCTGGCCTGGAACTCAGAAGTCCACCTGCCTCTGCCTCCCAAGTGCTGGGATTAAAGGCGTGTGCCACCATGCCCGGCAACATCTACAGTTTTACTCTATTTTTCTGGTTGGGTGACTCCACTTTCGGAACAACAGCAAGCAAAACCCTGCTGTTCATCACTTAAGACTGCATAGTCTTCTGAAAATTGCAATGACATTTTACAGAGAATATCCTGAGGCCAGGAGTGGTGTTGCCAGAGCTGGCCTCGACACAATGAATTCTACGTTAGCCAGGGATATACTGGGAGACCTTGTTTATAAATAAATAAATAAATAAATAAATAATGAATAAATCAGCAAGTCAGCCGCAATTAATCTAGTACATGGTGGCAGAGATGTGGATCTTCAGAGGTCAGCCTGATCTACAAAGTTCTAGGCCAGCCAGGGCTACATAGTAGGTTCATCTTTTAAAAAGCAAGAAAAGAAAAACATTTTTTCTATCTATTCAGTTCCCTTTTTATAGAATATAGTTTTCCCCTTTTAAAACATTAGCACAATGTCTCAGTAATATACATCTGGACTTCTGTCAACAACACAGGGGCCTGAGGCCGTCACGGGGGCCCACCTTCAGAGCCACGAAGCTTCCATTGAGTTCAGGCTGTATGTAATAAATAAGGAGAAGGTGGACAGTTTGGAAGCACGATTGTTTTAGAGGTTTTCCTAATTTAAAAGCAGAATTGTGCCGATGGAAAGCCAATTAACTGAGAATTTCATTGGAGGCAGTAACTTAAGGACCATGGCAAGCTTGACAAAAGGTGCTTATAACAAAGTAGTAGTAGTAAGGCTGTGTTTGAGATGAGGGGGCTGTGGGTGGGCGGTGCGTAACAAACCGCCACACAACGGTGCTTAGACAGTCTACAGTGACACAGGATAGCTCTGGAGCTTTCCACACTAGCACGGCTACTTCTCTAAATAACTTGGAGAAAGTAACAGCACAAGTGACTGGCTCAGTTCTAGAAATCAAAACAGAGTCTGCCATACTCAGGTCTCTTTATTTATTTGGTAGTACTGGGGGTCACCACCGGGTCCTCATGCATGCCTGGGAAGAGCCATGCTGCGGTGCTGATGACATATCACCAGTCTTGACAGAAGGTTCATACAATAAGAAGGGAACAAGTTTTACCTAAGAGGATTACACTTAATCTTGTTCCAATGAAGATGAGAATTTATAGCAATGCTGAATAAACTTTAACTTACAGAAATGCATAATGAGCACCAATGAGCACCAAGATACAGATGAAGAACTAAAGGGGAAAAGGAGGTAAGAACAGGGTTAGAATATAAGACATGCATACCAATGGGAGCAAAAGCAGGCTCCAAGCCTCCTAGCTGCTACAGCAAAGAAGGAAATGTGATTAGGTTAGGAAAAGCTCTTGTAATAACATGTAAAAGTCTACCAATGGATAGACATAGTCCTGCGCTCCTGGCCTCAATCCTGAGGGAATGGTCCTCACATTATAAGATGTGTGCAATGCCCCCTGTAAATATGCAAATACCAACAACAAACAGAGCACATTCCAGAGTCCTAAGGCAAACATCACTGTTGACCCAGCAGGCATAAGATGATGCAGTCCAAAATACATCATGCTTGACTAGGCGCTGCAGACCCCGGGTATGAAACCTTTGGGGGCTTCCGATGAGAAGACAGACTTCCTCAGGCTCTAAATGGCACCAGTCTCATGCTTTTCTCCTCCTGAGTATGCAGGAGAGGCCTCCAGGGACACCACGATTTGTGATACCACAAGAGGATGAACACAGAAAGACTGAGACCTTCTTTAAAAAACACGGAACGCTTCATGAATTTGCAGGCTGACCTTGAACAGGGGCCACGCTAATCTCTGCATTGTTCTAATTTTAGTCTGTGCTGCTGAAGAGAGCAGAAGAACTTATCTTTTAAAATACTGGACAGTAAGATATTTTCAGATATGTAAGGCAAAAAAAAAAATGATTCACTGTTGCAAATTTTTAAAAGATCTTTGGCATTTTTATTTATTATTTTCATGTGTATGTGTGTTTTGCCAGCTATCTGTTTATGCACCATATGTGTGCAGTATCCCTGGAGGCCAGCAGAGGGTGCTGGATACACCAAGACTGGACTTCTAGAGGGTTGTGAGTTGCCGTGTGAGTATTGGGAGTCAACCCCAGGTCTTCTAGGAGAGCTGCCAGGTGCTCTTGACAGCTGACCCCACTATTACAAATTCTAAAATATGTTTACTTATACACACACTTATTCCTGGCATGGTAAATTCTGATGACCATGATTATAAGTGATTACATAAACAAAGCACTCTGCAATCCCAATTACTAAAGACACACAGGGTTCCTGAGACAAAGGCCTAGACAGTGAACACCACAGGCTACGGCCATGCAGTTTTTCACTCATGCTCAGCTCTGCAGAATAAAGCCAACAGTTTAGACACTATGAACATGCAAATAAAACATACAGGCAGCTGCTGGTTTGTTGGTTCTAATCTGCTGCCCCAGTATAGGTTCTGAAGGAATATATTCTAAATACTATTCCTTAAAACTAAACTTTTAAAAAGAATAGGCAAAGAACTCAATGTCCATTCTTAGCTAAGATCAAATTTAGTTAAATTAGGACAGATCTTATACACTCTCGTAGTCATCTGACAACTGATAGAGACAGCATCTTTTTATGAGTCTGACAATCTCCCCAAGGGAAGACTGGCATAGCCAGAAATATGTAAAAAGCCTTAAGAGAAAGGCAAATTTGCCATCCCCAAATGGCCCTCTATTAAGAATAGACAAGGCATCTTTACAGTGAAATAGCTGTTAGAGCTAGATTCAAAAGTTCTGTTATGGTTATAAAACTAATTTTGGTATACATATACAGAGTATCATTCAGTCGTAAAAAGGGATGAAGTAATGACAAAGCCACAATGTGAATCTTAAAAACACGGTGTTCACTGAAATAACCAGACACAAAGGCCATACAGTATAGAAAATGCTATATGCTATGTGTGGAATATGCAAATTCGTAGGTTAGTAGCTACCAGGGGCTGAGGGGGAGGGAGGAACTTGGAAATGCTTATGGGTACATGGTTTTCTTTGAGGTGATGAAATGTTTTGGAACTAGATGGGGTGGTGTGCACAGTACTGGGACCACACTAATCACTATAAACTTGTACCCTAAAAGAAAACTTCAGGATAGCAAGCAAGAACCTCCAGGTCTACCCACCGGATAGGTCTCTGGAGCAGCCACACTATTATTATTATTATTATTATTATTATTATTGACAAGCGTAACACCACAGAGTGCTGCAAGTCAAGACACTGTAGACATACTCCTGAAGTCAGGATGACGCCTGGGTCTGAGCCATATAACTCCTAAAGTCACCCTCCACCCCCAGTGTATGACAACTTAGCTTCACTTACTGCAAAGAGCCTACGTCATAGACACAAGTACATCAGGCACTCACCGACTTTTTGAATGACCTCTATGTTAGAGAGTGGGCAGAGGTGGAGACAGGGAAATAATCAGACCCCTCCGATATATTAAAACTGGCTTATCTATATAGGATACCCCCACCAACTGCAGACCTCAGGAGAGTACCAACATGTGCAGCAGTGTATTACACACAGGAGGAGCCAGGAGCTGGCACCACAGTCACATGGTCTGATGTTAGCCTTTACAGATTAAACATCGTATCCAGATGCTGGCTGTGGTGGTGCAGGCCTTTACTCCCAGAATTTGGGAGACAGAGGAAACTAGATCTCTGATTTGGGGATAGCCTGTCTACATAGTGAGTTCCAGGCCAGCCAAGGATACATACTGAGACCCTCCACCCCACACCCCTTATGGTCTTCCCCACTACTCCCGCCATAAAGAAAGTGCCTGGCGAAGCAGCTCAGTGTGCTCACTGCATGAGCTGGACAGCTGAGTTCCACCCTCAGAGCCTACACAAGAGGGAAAGGGGAGGGGAGGGGAGGGGAGGGGAGGGGAGGGGAGGGGGGAGAGGAGGGAAGAACTGACTCCACATGTCCACCTCAGAATAAAAGAAATGATAAGATTTATTTCTATTTTATGTGTATTTTATGTCTGCATGTCTAGTGCCCATGGGAGCCAGAAGAGGGTGACGGATCCCTGACATCAAGGACATCAGTGAGCTGCTGTGTGGGTGCTGGAACCCAACCCTGAGTCTCCCTGAAAGTTCTCTTAACTGCTGAGCCATTTCTGTGGCTCCAGTAATAAAGGTTTTTAAAAACAATAATCAAGAGATAAATCTAAGGAGTGTTTGCTTTGCATTAAAAAAGTTAAGAGAACGGGGGTTCAGTGGGAAGAAATGGGAATTGGTAATAACTTTCTTATGAAAAATGCCTCATAAACCAAACATTTACAGACAAATTAAGAGAGCGTCAAGTCCATCCGTGTGTGAAATCCATGCTAAGGTCTGCTCAGGCAAGTGACTTTCATTAGAGCTTCCCTTGTCACGGAAGCCAAAGCATTGGGGGCATTTTCTCTTCCATTATTCTAGTGTTTAAAATGCATAGGACTTTAAAAAACGTATGTAATTTGTGTGTATGTGTCCCAACGTGTGTGTGTGTGGAGATCAGAAAACAACTGTATTGTCGGTCCTCTTTACCCACCATTTGGATTGTACTTGACGGTAGCTACCTTTACCTGTAAAGCCATCCCACTGGCCCCAAAATGAAAAAATCCTCAACTAACACTGGACAGTCCAGTTGACCTCAAGAATTGGTATAGGCTTGCCTGGCCTGGAACTTGCTATATAGACCAGGATGACCTTGAATCTAGATTACTGCCTGACCCTGACTTCCAAGTGCTGGGAGTAAAAGTATGTGTCAGGAATGGAACTCAGATCCTCTGGAAAACAAGCAATTGGTGCTGAGCCAACAATTCAGGCTGGAGTGGCAGATTTTACTTTACGCTTTTGGTCAATTAAATTGCAATAAAATATTACACTTAGAAAAAAGACCATCAAGAAGAGACTAGCAGAACTCCTTCAGGGACAACCTTTTAGGGGGACATTCTCTGCCTAACAGTTCCAATGACTTATCTGCATCAATTTCAGATGTTTCAAAACTAAATTTACAGTAGACTGCTGCTAGAAGTGCCCGTAGCCACTGATTTATGTTTTCATAGTCTCCCACAGAGCTCAACACAGTTCCTCACATACAACAGCAGCTGTTTAGAATTGTTTCAGCAGGTGACAATCAGTAAAGAGATACAGGACAAGTGGACCTTCCAAACAACAGAAGCTGGTACGAAAAGTTTCATACACTTTATGTTATCTTGTGAAGAATAACACACAACCTAGGCACAAGAGTGCTCCCATATAAGATTTTAGAAAGCATCTGTAAAATGTCCTTCCACAGACACTTAGCAAAATACCTCCTCTTATGGTCAATTTCAAAGGGCTCATAGGACAAACATTTGCTCAAACAGATTTGCGGCCCACTACAGATTGACTGTGCTTTGCCATGTGCAAGCCTGGAAATGAGGGCATCAAGTCCAAGTGTTCCCAAATCTTGAGCCTCCCAACATTTCCTTCCCCAGTGACGTTCCTGTCCAAGAGCGCAGGTGAGTGGCTTGGCCGCTGAAGTCTGCTAGCAGCTGGTCAGAGGAGTCTTTCTGCAGCTCTTCTCCATTATTTCTTGATTTCTAGGTTCAAACCTTTTAGTTTTCCAGCCTCGTCCTTCTCGGTATTGGTTCCATCCCCTCTTCCCTCCCCAGGGTTCGGTCCTCAGTTCCCCTGTTTCCTCTACGCAAACCAAGCCAAGCCGACATCTCTCCCAGGACAGAGACAAAACTTGTCTTCCTCGGCTCCCATTCGCTTGCATCCTCTCGGAGCAAGGCTACCCCGAGACCCAAGGAATGGGACTGTCAGGCGTCCTCCCGCGGTCCAGGCCTTTGCACGGCTCTACTAGGCAAACCCTCCTCTACCTCCAGGGCGTCCAGTCGGTCCCTCCCCGCCTCCAGGATTCCCAGCCTGATCTCAGGAAGAGAGCGGGCGAGTAGGGGATATCCTCGCCGCGGCGAGAGCTGAGCGGATCGCAAACCATGCTAACCCCGCGGAGCCTTGCGCACCACCTTCCGGGGATCGCGTCCTTCCACCTCTTCCACAAACCTCCCCGGGCTGACGGCTTCAAAGCTCTGCCAGCTCCGCCCCAATCGGCGTCACTGTCCACTCAGAAGCGGGACGGCTCCGCCCAGCAGGCAGGTTGTCACCCGTCGCACAGCCCCGTCCCGCCCTCCGGTCCGGTCAGCACCCAGCTGACCCGGCGCCGCTGCCCTCCCCGGAGATCCAACTGGGCTCCTCACACCCCTCTTCACACCATGCTACTCCAAGTCAACCGCGCCCTCCCTCAACACCACGACGGGCACGCCCGGCCTCTCGGTTCGGTTATCCTAATGCCGCCACAGAGAGGTGACCTCCGCGCCCGGCTCTGGCCCGCACCTGCAGAGCGCAAAGCTAGCCACCTACCATGCTCCCCAAGGCTGCCGAAGCGACTTCAATTTTCTGCGCAAGCGCACGCCGCTCTTCCTCTGCGCAGGCGATTGCCGCGGCGGCTAGCAGCAGGCGCTCTGCGCAGGCGCAGTGTTCGAACGCTCCCTTCAGGTGACTGGGGGGGCTCGCTCCGTCTTCGGCTCTCCGCGTGCAGCGTGGACAGGCGCCCCTCAGCTCCGAGGCACAGCGTTTGGGTCACATCGTAACCTCTCTCGGAGGCTGTTGCTGTTCTGAGGCTCTTAGGCTTACGCACTCTCTGGAAGCTGGCTGGCCGGCCGGCTCCCGGGACTCCAGTTCCCGGCGTGCATCGCGCCGCGCGAAGGACGACGGAGCTGTCCATCGGCAGCCTGCTTAAAGGAGCCGCACCTACTTTCCAGCTGCGCGTCAGAAGCGCCTGAAGTAAGAAGAGGGCGGTGCCGTCCTCGGTGTCCTGGTCCCGAGGCCAGGAAAGAGATGAGGGCAATTCTTTGGCGGCCCTGAGGTTCGCTGCGTCGGGGAACTCTCGATCGGGGACAGTGATGCTGAGGTCGCATGTCCAGAGAGCGGCCTCCTCCATCGGGGTAAGCTCTGCAGCTGCGGGACTTCTGTCCTGAGATGCGCTCCACCGGGGTCCTCATCCGGGTTGCTCAATCCTGGCGACTCCTACCCGGGGCTCCTTCTTGGTTTGTCTCTTCCAAAGGGGATCCTTCCTAGGAGACTGCCTTTGTCTACTTTCCAGGGGGTGGAGGGTCTTTTCCTAGAAGTTCTTTCGGGGTATGGGGGAAGACAACCGTTTCCAAGACTTCACCTAAACTCGGAGGTTCAGCTCCCCGAGCCTCCCGTTTTTTTGTTCTTCCCTGTAATTTTTTGTAGTCTCTCTGTCCCGCCCCGTGAGGCTGCCCGCAGACAGCCTCTTCTTAAAGATAAACCTGGAAAGACGCCCCAAGATTGTCTCTTTCAATAAGGGATGTGGGTGCCCTGCAACACTTGACTTAAGCTTATACAGCCAGGGAGGTTGGCAGAGTCAACAATCAAACCAAGATGGTTTACACATTAATTTCTTAATTTAGGTGGTAAAACCAATCAAGTAAGTTGAAAGTGACAGGGAAGGTCACTCTGGCCCAGTGGGTTTAACCTCTCGTTTATTTATTGTCAGCATCCATCTCATCTTCCTGGGGTGCAATGTAGATTTGCTTACTTACCAGAGAAGTGTTTGCTACTGATGAAAGGGCCTCTTTCTTCATAGATCTTTTTCTCCTCCTTGGCTTCCCTAACTAAAAAAAGAACAAGCAGCTGGCTAGTGAGTAGGCTCTGTGTCTCCTCTCTTTGTGGATTTAAGTTGGCACCTCCTGAACAAATAAAGTAGCTATTTGAACAGCCCTTTGGGCACCACCAAGAAGCCATGGTTCATTGGTTCTAAGTCATATAGGCTGTTTGCTCTGCCTCTGTTTGACTTATCTTCCTTTGGTGCATGGCATCTTATTCCTCTTCTGTATTATATTCTCTATTTCTTTTTCCAAAGTAGTTTCAAGGATTGGCCGGCTACTGAAGTGCTTCATCTTTGGCAGCTACCTGTTATGTTCATGTGGGTACAGGTGCTCTTTTAAAATGTACTTTAGAGTTAAAATAGGCTTTGCTGATGGAAGAAGACACATTTAATCCCAGCACATGGGAGGCAGAGACTCAGATCTCTGCGAGTTTGAGGCCAGCTTAGTCTACATAGCTAATTCCAGGACAGCTAGGGCTGCATAGTAAGACTGCCTCAAAAATAGATAGGTAGGTAGATAGATAGATAGATAGATAGATAGATAGATAAATGAATGGATACATAGATAGATACATAGATAGAAAGATGAATGGATAGATAGATAGGCTTTAATTCAGTAATTTTTCCCATTGAGACTTTTCTTTGCTGTCTCATCCATTTCTCCTTTTTTATATCATCTTGTAGAGAGCAGAGCTCTACTTTGGAGGCTGAGGCAGGAGAAGCAGATGCTTGAAAGTAGCCTAGTTATGTAGTAGTAAACATTGTGTTTCAAAAATGGATTTGAGGGTTTTTTTTCTTCTTAATAAACTCATGACTGAGACTATAAGGCTGAATCACCACGCCTAGGAATTTATGTGATTCTTATGCCGGAAGTATTGATGTTGCTGTGCCAAATGAAAAGTAGCCTGGAGTTTGACTCTCAGAAGGTTTCTTCCTCAAAAAAAAAAAAAAAAAAAAAAAAAAAAAAGAAAGAAAGAAAGAAAGAAAAAAGTAAGAAAGAAAGAAAATAAAGCTAGGGACAGCATTACACACCTTTAATCCTAGCTTCATTCAGGAGGCAGAGGCAGGAGGATCTCTAAGTTTGAGGCCAGCCTGGTGTACAGAGTGAGAACTAAGCCAGAGTTATACAGCGATACCCTGGATCCTGTCTGTCTCTCTGTGTCTCTGTCTCTGTCTGTCTGTCTGTCTCTTTCACACACACACACACACACACACAAACACACACACAGAGGAATGAATAGAAAGGAAAACAGAAAGCAAAGGATTTTGTCTGTGTTGCCCTGGTTGTCCTGGAACTCAGAGATCCAAGTTCTTGTGTTTGTTTTTGTCAACCTGTCTCCATTGGCTTTCCCTTCCTGGTCTTATCAGAATGCTTGCCTCCCTCTCCTGGGTAGAGTTAGAGTCTTTAGAAATGCCACCTTTTATTTTTGCTACAACTAGCCCAGGTCTGGAAAATCAATGGGGGTAGCAGAGAAGTAAGTGTGTGTGTTTGTGTGTGTGTGTGTGTGTGTGTGTGTGTAGGAGGCAGACTCCCAGGGAGGTGAAATGCTGGCATATTTGGGGGTGGAGGATGCTGTCCAGGCAGGACAGTCAGTTGGAGGCTCCGCTAAGAGACTAGAGGGGGTATATCCATGAGCTGTAAATTGTATAAACGTGGTATATTTTGTTTTCTTTGTGGGCATAACTCCAGGGGTTCCATGTACATCCGATTCCTAGAGTTTAGCTCCCTTTCCCTTGGTTTCTTCTTCAGCCTGTTTTCCGGCCTCCTAGATCACTGTCTCTCAGGGTCGGTTACTGAGCACTGCTGCTACCGGCTTCTAACACAGTTCTCTCACCTGCCCAGCCAGTGTTTTCCTGTCATCTCAGCTGGAGCTGGCACTGAGAACTTCCTCACGCCCCTAAACGAGACTTCAGGAACCAGGTTCTCTCTGCCCTTTTGCCAAACACCCATGTGTTTGTGTCAGGTCTCCCGTCGGAGGGAAAGGGAACGGGCCTGCATTTCAGTGATGGAAACGGTATGGACATTTGATTAAGACATAGAGTTCCAGGCGTGGCCAGACTCTTGTGAATGTTTTTAATCCCCGTGCTTCATTAACTACGGCTCATTTTGGAAAATTAGCAATACTCCAAAAGGATTTTGAAAGCAAGCAGGGAGACCGAGCACACCATCAGTGTATCGGGAGCCAGGGGCTTCCGGGGTGATGGGGAATTTCTCTCTTTCTTCTACTTTTGACATGTGGCTCCTCTTAAGTCAAATGGATTTTTTTTCTTCACACAGGGTCAGTTTATGAAGCTGTGTGAGCTTCTTACTGATTTATCTGTAGGGCTCTTCTGAGACAGGATGTCAGGGAGCATAGGCTGGCCTCGAATTCCCAATCCAATCTTTCTCTTTTCCTCTCCTAAGTGCTTGGATTACAGGCTTGTGACACTGTACCTGGGGGCTATGTCTTAAACCTTTAAAATTGTCTTTAAAGTCAGATGAAACCCCTTTACCCTCCACTAATGGTCCTTAACATTCAGCATTTGATTGTAATCTGGATATGGTAAGTTCAGAAGTTGACGCAGTGTCGACTTGTTTTTCAGCTGAAAATGTGTGTGTAAAATGCCAGCCAACTATAGCAGCAGTCTCTGCTCCCACCCCACATCCTTGGACCATGAAGGTACTGGACCAGAGTCTCCTCTGGATGCTGCTTCCCTTCTTTCACCTGATAGCCAGTGCTGCCGAGCACGAGGAGGTGGCCAAGCATGCCATCAAGCTGCACCGCGGGAAGGGCGCCACTGCCACTCAGAGGAAACAGTGGGCCCTGGACAGCTGCAGGAGGCTCACCGGGCTCCTGAGGCAGAAGAATGTGGTCCTCAACAAACTGAAGAATGCCATCAGAGCCGTGGAGAAGGACACCAGCCTTTCGGGCGAGGAGAAGCTCTTCCAGGTGCACACATTCGAGATTTTCCAGAAAGAGCTGAATGAAAGTGAAAATTCGATCTTCCAGGCCATCTACGGACTGCAAAGAGCCCTGCAGGGCGACTACAGAGACGTGGTCAACATGAAAGAGAGCAGCAAGCAGCGGCTGGAGGCTCTGAGGGAGGCTGCCATTAAGGTCAGCTGCCATTCTGGGGGGTGTCGGGGGTGGGGGGTGGGAGTTGGGGTGGAGCAACACACAGAATTAGGAAGGGCCCCTGGAGGGATTACGTTTTGCGAAGCCTGTTTGGTGCCCTCATTGCGTCTAGGAGGTGCCTATGCATGTCAGGTAATTCCTACTGCTCAACTCACACTGACTAGGAAATGGATTGGGCTCCACCTGTAACGAGTATCAGTGCCTCACGAGTGGCAGCACAGTGCTTCATGGCATTGCCGTGCCTGGCACATGGTTTCATGTTAGCAGAGGACCTTCATGGGTGAGGAGCAAGCCCGTCTACAGTGGGATGCTTTCTTCATTGGTTTGTTTCCTTGTTGGCTTGCCCTGTCCTTGTTGCCAAGCTCAATAGATTTGAGCGGTTTAGGATGCACGGCGCCCTCTGCTGGGTAGAGCTATAGTTGCACCTGGACAAACGGCCCATTGACTAGGAAACTCCCATGTCTGATTCAGAGAACCTTGGTGTGAGCTTACTAAACCTCCTCTCCTTACAAATCAACAGGAGGAGACAGAGTATGTGGAACTTCTTGCCGCAGAAAAACACCAAGTGGAAGCCCTGAAAAACATGCAACATCAAAACAAGAGTCTCTCCATGCTTGACGAGATCCTCGAAGATGTGAGGAAAGCCGCCGACCGTCTGGAGGAGGAGATCGAGGAGCACGCCTTCGACGACAATAAATCAGTAAGCAGACCAGAGCCCACCTGCTGAGCCACTGTGCTGACCCGTGCCCTGGGATGCGAGAGATACTTGTGTGTGTGTGTCTCAGGGACGCTGAGAGTGCAGATAAGCCCAAGCACTTCTGTGCCACATTGAAGTTAATATGGCATGTCTTGAGAAGTGAGTAGCCGCTCTGCTTTCTCTGTCTCCTTAGTTCTCTGAGACAGGGTTTCTCTGTGTATCCCTGGCTGTCCTGGAACTCCCCCTGTAGACTAAGCTGGCCTCGAACTCAGAGAATTGGCCTGCCCTGCCTCCCTAGTGCTGAAATTAAAGGTGTGTGCCACCACTGCCTGGCCACCACCAGCTCTGCTTTTGTCTCTCGGGACAACTGCAGTCGCTTCTTTTTTTCTTTCTTTTTTCTTTTTTTTTTTTTTTAAAGATTTATTTATTTATTATATGTAAGTACACTGTAGCTGTCTTCAGACACTCCAGAAGAGGGAGTCAGATCTTGTTACAGATGGTTGTGAGCCACCATGTGGTTGCTGGGATTTGAACTCCGGACCTTCAGAAGAGCAGTCGGGTGCTCTTACCCACTGAGCCAACTCACCAGCCCTCTTTCTTTTTTTTTTTTTAAAGATTTATTTATTTCATGTATATGAGTACACTGTAGCTGTCTTCAAACACACCAGAAAAGGGCATCAGATCACATTACAGATGGCTGTGAGCCACCATGTGGCTGCTGGGAATTGACCTCAGGGCCTCTGGAAGAGCAGGCAGTGCTCTTAACCACTGAGCCATCTCTCCAGCCCCCACAGTCACTTCTGTGTTAGTGGCTTGTCCCCAGGCCCTAGTTTTGCCTCAGACTGGGTCAGGACTCAGGTTTCAGGAGGTTTAAGTCGTTGGATTTCAGAGCTTATGTTTGCAAAAGACAGGCTTAGAGCAGAAATAGAATCCATGCATTACCTCTACTATGCTGAGATCATAAGGGGAAATCCCTGATGATGCTGAGAACTGCGGTCTTGGGTGGACTAGAGACAGTTACAGAGTAAAGACAAATCAGACTGAGAGTAGGCGTTTGGGGAGAATGGAAACAGGAAGCAACAGGGAGCCCAATTCATCAGCTTAGGATTGGAGAAGAGTTCCTAAAAATGTTTGAAAGAGTATACCGTAAACCAGGTAAAGTGTGGAAGTAGCATAGGTCCTAGTATTTTTGCCCTTAAATTCTCTAGTTGAAAAGTTCCCCTAATTCTGGCTAATGGACACCATTGGGTTGGTTTAATTCTGGCTAATGGACACCGTTGGGTTGGTTTAATTCTGGCTAATGGACACCGTTGGGTTAGTTTAATTCTGGCTAATGGACACCGTTGGGTTGGTTTAATTCTGGCTAATGGACACCATTGGGTTGGTTTAATTCTGGCTAATGGATACCATTGGGTTGGTTTAATTCTGGCTAATGGATACCCTTGGGTTGGGTTGGTTTGGTTGTTTGTTGGAACTGGATATTGAGCCCAGGGCTCTGCACATTGCCAGGAAAGGGCCACAGCACTGACTTAGGCACTCACCTTCTTCTCACTTGTTTTCTGAAACCGGAGCTCGCCCAGCTGTCTATGCTAACCTTGATTCCCTCTGGAGGCCACGTAGGTCTTAAACTTGGGTCCTTGTGCCTCACCCCCACAGACCCTAACAACAGACTTCGCTTTCCTGATCTTTTTGTCATAGAATACAAAACCATTTCCATTATTCTTTCTTTCAGTCTTTACTTTTTTTTTTTTTTTTTTTTTTTTGAGTTTTCCAGAGAGGGTCCTGGCTGTCCTGGAATTCACCCTGTAGACCAGGCTGGCTTCGAAATCTGCCTGCCTCTGCCTCCCAAGTGCTGAGATTAAAGGCGTGCGCCACCACTGCCCGGCCTCAGTCTTTCCCCTTTAAGTGCTGATGTGAAGGCATGTGATTGTAACTGTATAATATTGGTTATCGTTGCAGGTCAAAGGCGTCAACTTTGAGGCAGTTCTGAGAGTGGAGGAGGAGGAGGCCAGCTCCAAGCAGAATATGACGAAGCGGGAGGTGGAGGACGGCCTGGGTCTCAGCATGCTCATCGACTCCCAGAACAACCAGTACATTCTGACCAAGCCCAGAGATTCTACTATCCCACGCGCAGACCACCACTTCATAAAGGCAAGCCATGGCCTTCAGCATGGGTTGGCCAGTGAGGCCGTGTCTCCTGCCTCTCACTGGACACCAGCCTTCCTGCTGCCAGAGGCTTCCCTGGAACACTCAGATCTGTTCTCTCAGAAGCCTTTCTCATTTTGTTTTATTTTGTTGAGCCAGGCTCTTACTATGGCGCCTCGGCTGGCCTGGATCTCACTGTGTAGTGCAGATTGGCCTTGACTCCTCCGCAGTCCTCCGGTCTCGGCTCCCGAGTGTCAGGGTTATAGGCATGCAACACCACAGTTGAGTGTCAGGTAGCCCCTCCCGTGAGCAGAGAAGACAGGATGCCCAAGGGCTCCTTCCAGGTGCTAGTACTTGCAGCAGAACCAAGCTCCTGCCAGGTGCTGCTGCTGTAGGAAAACGTAATCCCAGTCCAGGGGTGTAACCATTTAGTTCCTGGATAAAAGACACACACATTCATAGTTACAATAAGGCTTAGTCAGCACAAGAGCTGGACAGATGTCTGTCCTCTGGCTGTTCTGTCTGTTTCCCAGCCAATAATCTCTTTATATAATTTGCTGTGTTTCATCTGGGCTACTCTTAACTCCAATTAGCCAACCCACATGGCCATCATTTCATGACTCAGCTAACCCATGGCGGCTTCCTCCTCCATTCACCTTCTCCTCGCCCCTCCTGGTTCTCTCACACCCCAAACCAGGGAACTCTACCCACCCCACCCATGTCTCCTCTGCCCAGCCATTGAAGAATGCTTTCAGGGAGCTTGAACGAACAGACAGGTCATCACTTAGAGCACAGCTTAAGGTTCTGAGCTTCTGTGTGAGGCACAGCAGCCGAGAGAATCTCCCTCTTACTTTCATCACTTGCTGTTTGTTCTCACGTGATAAGAGGACATCAGAGACCTCTTCCCTGACAACCTCTCTGTGTTCTGACTTTTTCTTCCCATGTTAGGACATCGTGACCATAGGGATGCTGTCCTTACCATGTGGCTGGCTGTGTACAGCAATAGGTCTGCCTACGATGTTTGGGTATATAATTTGTGGCGTGCTTCTGGGGCCTTCAGGACTGAACAGTATTAAGGTAAGAACAATTAATTCTGCGTTAGTATCGAACAAGATGAAAAGGAACAGGAGTAAAGACTAAATAGATGCAAGCTGCTGTCAGTCAGTGCAGATGCCAGTGAAGGGTGCCCTCAACGCAGTCTTTAACCTATGGGAATACTTCATTTCTTGATGCAGAGTGGCCTGATGACGGGTAGTTTGTCTCTTTAAATTATAGTAATATTTAAAAACGACTGGTGATGTAATGGCCTGCGTTATCCAGACAACCATTCAGACAGTAGGTCAGCTGAAAATGTTGGTCTCCGTGTAATTTTATGCAGCTCCCGTGGTTTGGGGAAGCTGACTGAAGTCCCAGTCTCAAGACAGTAGAGATCAGGGTTCCTTTTGCTGAACGTATCTATCAGGAAACAGATACACTCTGACAGGAAAGAAGGGTCCTGGAGCATTTTGAGTGTGTTAGTTAGGTGGGGCCAGTGGGGAGAGGATACTCGGAGCTCATCCTGGAGGAAATGATCTAGGAGGTCACGGGAGCAGCCTCGGAATCCTCCTCGCATCACTGAGACGCCCTAGGGAACAGAGGCAGGCGCTACCCAGGGAACCTGCAGGATGCTCCAGCCCACAATCCTTGGACCAGGTCGGAAGAGCTCAGTGACAACAAGTGATCTTTGACCAGGAAAAGAGCTGTCTGCCTAGCCTGCTCAGGCTCAGAGCTTTGGGCCTTCCAGGAAGAAATTCACCTGCGGTGAAGGCAGCCCTCCATCCCGAGAGGTGCTCAAAGGCTCCACAGCACAGGGAGCTGTGCAGATTCGTGTTTGGAACAAGTCCTCCCACTGACCTAGAGCAGCGTAGTAAGATTTAGTGAGCCATCCCTCTCCCACCTAGAGTGTTGAGGGTAAGAGCAGACACACGGGCGTGCTCACAAACACGCTGCCGTTACATCAGAATGACTGGGCCATGGAACACCTGGGTGCTGCGCGTGCTGACAGAGCAGCTACAGGGGAAGGTAATGTGCTTGTGAGGAAAGACCCAAGAGCATCCCGGCTAAAGGTGGGCCGAGGTCAGAGGAACCAGAGCAGTAACCATCTCCTGTTGGAAGTTGATAGGCTTGCATTATGAAGGTGAGAAATGGAGATGTGAGTGCATCATTTGGGCATCAGTGACTTATGGTCTGACCAAGAAAAGGGAAGAGAAATAGCAGGAAAATAGAAGTAGCAGTAAGGAAGCATCAAATCAAGATGTCATAGTCAGTGGATAAATTCCCACACTGACAGACAGACTTACGGGTGGTCTGAACGGAGGCATCGCAAACGAGAGCCGCGGAGGAAGGATGGCGCAAGCGGCAAGGCCAAGCGTGCTGGCAGCTCAGGACACAGGGACCAACCACAGCAACAGTGAGAGACATCGGAGCTTAGATCTGGTGTCCTTTCTCTTTTCCTTTAACATGACAGTGTTAAAAACAAAAGGCAACAGCCTGGTCTACAGAGTGAGTTCCAGGACAGCCAGGGCTACACAGAGAAACCCTGTCTCGAAAAACCAAAAAAAAAAAAAAAAAAAAAAAAAAAAAAGCAAATGGGTCAAAAGGTGTGTGTGTGTGTGTGTGTGTGTGTGTGTGTGTGTAAATATAAAATCTATCGGACCTTACTCATCGAAACCTCTGTGATGTGGCCAAAAGTGAGGATTCACCTCAGGAGGAAAACGTCCCTGCTTAGACATGCCGGTTTCTAACAAGAAGTCGGTGGGTGTGGCCTTCGCCTCAGCTGCCAAAGCTCCTTCTCTCCTGAAGGACGGAGTTACTGAGGCAGGATGGCCACCGTGTATGTGGAAGTCAGCGAACCCCACAGCTGCTGCTTCACAGAAGCTATAATGAAAGTAATTATTCCTCTGGCAAATCAAGAAAAATTGTGTGTGTGTAAATTAAGGTGTGTATGACACACACACCTTAAAGAAGTCAAAAAGATCTCAGCTATAAGAGAAATTCACAAAATCCATTTCCTTTTTGAAAAACATACTGGTTTTTTGAGGGGAGAAAGGGGCTAGAGACTATTTCTGTATTAGCACATGTTCTTTTGATAAAGTATCCTAAGTAAATTAAACATTAAATAATACGCTTTCCTGTTTCTCAGTCTATTGTACAGGTGGAAACATTAGGAGAATTTGGGGTCTTCTTTACTCTGTTTCTGGTTGGCTTAGAATTTTCTCCAGAGAAGCTAAGAAAGGTAAGGACCCAGCCCCTCTGCCGTCACCTGGGGAGACACTGGGTTCATTCATTTATTTATTTATTTTGGAGACAGGATCTTGCTAGACCAGGCTGGCCTTGAACTCATTTAGAGTCCTCTTGGCTATCAAGTGGGCTTTTTTTTTTTTTAATGTTTTTAAGTTTTATTTATTTTATGAATGTGAGTACACTGTCACTCTCTTCAGACACACCAGAAGAGGGCATCGAATCCCATTACAGATGGTTGTGAGCCACCATGTGGGTGCTGGGAATTGAACTCAGGACCTCTGGAAGAGCAGTCAGTGCTCTTAACCGCTGAGCCATCTCTCCAGCCCCACTTTTTATTTATTTTTTAAACTAGAATATGACATTTTAGTTTGATATTATTTTATAAAATCAATTTGAAAAAGTCGAAAGTTAATAAATGAGATGAATTTCCATATAGTTTTATATGTGTCCTTCTAAAAGCTACATAACTGAGGGTAAAATGTAACAGAGATGTAATACTCAGTGTATTTCTCTAGAAGAAAATTTCCAAGATGGAGAGTGAATTGGAGATTTCTCTTTTACCTCAAAAACAGGGAAATAATTTCTTAAAGATTAAAGGAGTTAGGGGACAAATACTATTGGCAGCTGAGCATGGCAGTACATACTTTCATTCTAGTATTTGGCAAATGGAGGTCCTTGGGCTTCCTGCCAGTTAGTCTACCCTAATTGGCAGCCTCCAAGCCTGTGAAAGACTGTCTCAAAAAGACGGACAGTACAAAGAATGACCCCGGAGTTTATCCTCTGGCTAGTGGATATGCAGTGTGCACTATATACACACACACAGCTTCCCTCCCCTGTTACACCCACACACACAGCCAATGGTCATACAGTGTGCACCTGCACACACACGCACTATTCCCCTCCCCTGTAACACACCCACATGCATACAGTTTTTGTTTCTTTTTTTTTCAGAGACAGGGCTTCTCTGTGTAGCCCTGGCTGTCCTGGAACTCACTCTGTAGACTAGGCTGGCCTCGAACTCAGAAATCCGCCTGCCTCTGCCTCCCAAGTGCTGGGATTAAAGGCGTGTGCCACCACGCCCAGCTATGCATACAGATTTTTACCATCGAAGGAGTTTTAATTCCTCATGGTAACAAGTTTAAGAAACACTGGAGTTAGGGACAGTGGCACAGGCCTTTAACCCCAGCACTTAGGAGGCAGGAGCAGGTGGATATCTGCGACCTAGACTAGCCTGCTCTACATAGGACATTCCAGGCTAGTCAGGACTACATAGTGAAACTCGATCTCAGAACCACAGCAAAACAAAACGGGGCTGTTGGTGAGATGGTGCAGCACGTGAAAGGTGCTGGCCACCAAGCCTGAACCCCACACTTTGAGCTCCAGGACCCCGCTGTGGAATGAGAACACAACTCCTGCAAGGTGTCCTCTGACCTCCATAGGCAGGCGGTGGCATCTCCCCACAAGGTGTCCTCTGACCTCCATAGGCAGGCGGTGGCATCTCCCTACAGGTCGGTCAGTCAGTTAGTTAAATGATTGTCTAAATGGCTAAGCAGTAACTTAACTGTGATGGAATGTTGGGTAGTGACTAAAATTCTAAAGGGTGGCCACAAAGGAAAATGTTTGCTACAGCACTCACCGTAAGCAAAATGGTGGAGCTGGAGAGCTGGCTCGGTGGCTAAAGCACTGCCTGCTTTTGCAGAAGACCATTCAGTTCCCACACCCACACCAGGTGGCTCGGGCTGGCCCGTGACTCCACCTCCAGGACACACCACACTCCTGGTCTCCAAGTACACTCGGATTTATGAGCACATACCTCCACATATCATGGGAGCCTATGTCCTGTCTAGCCATAGATTCTCGACTCAGTAACAGTGGCAGGTCTGGGTTCCATCTCATGGGGTGGGACTTGAGTCCTCAGAAGGCGGGTGGTTACCCCCGTGATGTTCATGCCACTATTGCACCAACGGGCGTGTCTTGCCAGGCCAGTCGTTGTGGCGCGTGATTCGCAGATGGTTATGACTCTCGTGGTTGCTTTTCTCCTTCAGTAGCTGGCTTCCTGCCTGCTAGCACTGTGAAAGCTGGCCAGGGTTTTGGGTTTTTGTTTGAGATTCCCCCATGACTCCCGGTAGAACCTGGTAGTCATGAAGCCTAGAACTTGTTTCAGTTCTTCTGTCTTTGCTTCCCTCATCCTGGAGGATAAACGTGCACCACCGCCACCGCCACCACCAACGCCACCACCACCGCCACCACCACCACCACCACCACCACCACCACCGCCACCACCGCCATCCTAGCTCTCTGGAGCTTTTTAACTTTCTTCTTAAAGCCCGTTTGCTTCCGAGAGCGAGCACTGGTTTCTGACATTGTCTTCACACTGTAACATCCTTTGTTGCCTTCCCTGGGGAGAGGCTGCTTGTCTGCTTGTCACTACTGCCTTTAAGTTTCTTTCACCTCTTTTCTGCTGCCAGCTCTGCTACGCTGTCGCTCTCACCGTCTGGGACTGACGGGCCGGGATGTGTTTCTTCCCGAGGAGTCCGAGTTGTGTCAGTGCCGTCTTCCAGGGACTTTGGTTTCCTCGCGCACGCCTTCCCTCATAAACCACACGTCCATTTCTAAACCATTCTTCTAGATCCTAAATTAAAAAACGGCTCCATTTTTCCTGTGCGTTCTCTTGAAGAGCATGGGGTAGGAAGGGAATAAGCTTGCGTAGAGGGATTTGTGGGGTGTCCTGCTTTGTTAGAGTAAGCTGGGATTGGCCATCACAAGTGCCATGTTGGGCAGGCTTCATGGAATCATGTGACCTCTGTTTCCAAGTACAGTGGCTCACGTGAGGTTTTATAACTAGAGACATTTGGTGTAAATGGTGATTCATGGCAAACAAGGCAGGGGAAGTCCTGTTTCCTTATAACGAGCAATAAATTCTTCGGTAGAACTCAGAGCCTTCCTGGTCAACGGTTTCGGACAGTGTCTGTTGTTAGGGTTTTGTTGCTATGAAGAGACACATGACCAAGGAAACTCTTATAAGGACAACATTTAATTGGGGCTGGCTTACAGGTTCAGTCCATTATCATCAAGGTGGGAGCGTGGCATCGTCCAGGCAGGCATGGTGCAGGAAGAGCTTAGAGTTCTACATCTTGTTCCGAAGGGAAACAGAAGACTGTCTCATGGACAGCTAGGAAGGAGGGTCTAAAAGCTCACCCCCACAGTGACACATTTCCTCAAACAAGGCCACACCTAATTCAACAAGGCCACACTTCCTAATAGTGCTACTCCCTGCGTCAAGCATACTCAAACCACATCTGTATAGTGGAATTTTGTTAAAGTTTCTCCTGTGTTTTCATCATTAATTTTTTTTCCGTAGTAGTCAAAGGTTGATGATGAAATGACATTCTATGACATATTGTTAACGTTGTAATTGTGCTAGTTCTGATTGGAGCTGTCTGGGGTCTTTTGCCCTTGTGATCTAGACATGGGGAGAGCCTGTGAGAAGGGTTCTTGCTCTGTCAAGTGAGTGTGTTTTGGGTGCTTGAGGGACAGGATAATGTACCTGACTAAGGAGAAGAAGAATGCTGGACTGGGAACCTGGCTTTCCTTGAGGCCTTGCTGGGCCTTCTTCATTTAGTGGTCCTGCAGGGCCTCTCCTCTCGTCTGCTGTGTGGCAGCCCTAGACCTAGACATGTGCCTTGGCTCTGCAGTTGCATTGCTAAGAATGCAACTTGTTACCATTGCAGTTCCCGGTTTGGAATACAGAAGATTGGTATTGATTTAACAAACCACAGTATTCAGTATGTCTCTACTACTTTGTCATGCAGGGATAAATGACTGGGGTCTTTAGGGTAACCTAAAAGTAAGGAGAGAGAACACTTCACATCAGTAGGTCTCTTACATGTAGGAAGTTTATGTTTGGTAGAAAAGATCTGATAGTGTTTTCCAATATTTGCTGGACACCCTCTCAGGACTTGGAATCCTCAGAAGGGATGCAATACTTAGGTCTGTATAAGTAGAGTGCCTATCACCATGGTCCCTCTGCTAGGCCGAGAGCCTAACCTAACCGAAATGCTGACCCTGGAGTTTTCAAACTGTCACGCGTCCTACTGTGTGTGTGTCACTGTGCTACGTGTATACTGAGCACCTAATAATGCCCATGTGCCCGGGAAGCCACTCGGCCTGGGCTTGCCTCGGGTCTGCTGCTGCTTCCTGATCATGTGACTTCTCACAGCCTGCTTCTGTATCTTCACAGCTCCATAAAAAGTGGGAAGATATGCTCTATACTTACGGGACTTGTTCTAACGATTTTTTAAAATGTCTATACACAGTCGGGCAGTGGTGGTACGTACCTTTAATCCCAGCAGAGGCAGATGATCTCTGACTTCGAGGCCAGCCTGGTCTACAGAGCAAGCTGTAGGACAGCTAGGGCTTCACAGAGAAACCCTGTCTCAAAAAACAAAACAAAACAAAAAAGTGTGTCTACACACCGGAGGGCAGGGGTAGAGAGAGTGACAGAGAAGTCCTGTGTCTAAACGGCCTATAGACACTTTTCCCTGTTGTGGGTTCTGTATCCGTGGATTCAGCCAACTGCAGAATGAACACCTAACAGGCTTACTTTTGTCATTAATTCTCTAATTAATACTACATAAGCATTTGCAAATCATTTAAATCAGAGATGATTTAAAGTCTACAGGAGGGCATACATAAGTACTACACATAAAAAAAAAATTTTAACCCCAGCACTTGGGAGGCAGAGGCAGGCGGATTTCTGAGTTCGAGGCCAGCCTGGTCTACAGAGTGAGTTCCAGGACAGCCAGAATTATACAGAGAAACCCTGTCTCGAAAAACCATAAAAAAAAAAATACTACACGTTTTTAATAAATAGGAAGGTTTGAGCAAGGCTGCAGAGAGGGCTAGTTAAGAGCGCTGGCTGCTCTTCCAGAGGACCCAGGCCTAGTTCGTAGCACCCATGTGGCCTCTAACGATATTTTATAACTCCGTTGTCAAGGGTTATGGCTTCAGGGGCACCAGGCATGAATGTACTGACAAACATACAGACAGAAAATACATACACACAAAAATAAGTAAAATTTAAAAATTAAAGATTTGAGCATTGGATGATTTCAGTATCTGATATTTGGTGCAGGTCTATAGACAACCTCCAGGGACACTGAAATGATTTTACATAGTGTATGTATCTATTTGAGAGTGTTTCAGCCTAGGAGTGAGTTTGTCAGGTGAGCATGCATAGGCTTCAAGTTCCTTCCTGAAAAGCCAGTTCTCTGCTCTGGAGTGGCAGTTCAGAGAGGAGCTGTTGCTTCGGAATGCGTGTGAATGAATACGCGTGTTCTTTCTCCACTCTGTGGCCTTGGTCAGGGCCGGGCTGTTGCCCTAGAGTGTGTATCAATGCCTGTGCTCTGTCCCAGGTGTGGAGGATATCCTTACAAGGACCCTGCTATATGACGCTGCTGATGATTGCCTTTGGCTTATGGTGGGGACACCTCCTGCGGATCAGACCCACTCAGAGTGTCTTCATTTCCACCTGTCTGTCCTTGTCGAGCACACCCCTGGTATCCAGGTTCCTAGTGGGAAGTGCCCGAGGTGATAAAGAAGGTAGGTGAGCAGTGTTTTCTCAGTCTGTGTGTGGGGAATATCCATGTGCTCCTCATCTACAGACTCACAAACTGCAAGTCCTCTGTAGGACTGACTGCCCAGCGCTTAACTCAGGCTCATGTCGACACATCAAGGAGCTCCCATCTTGGAGTTCACTGCCTCCATGTATCCACCATTCTGCTGGGTTAAAAGAAATATCCAGGGGCTGGAGAGATGGCTCAGCATTAAGAGCACTGACTGCTCTTCCAGAGGTCCTGAGTTCAATTCCCAGCACCCACATGGTGGCTCACAACCATCTGTAATGGGATCTGATGCCCTCTTCTGGTGTGTCTGAAGATGGTGACAGTATACTCACATACATAATAAATGAATAAATCTAAGAAAGGAAAGAAAGAAAGAAAGAAAGAAAGAAAGAAAGAAAGGAAGGAAGAAAGAAAGACCGATATATTCATTTATATATATATAGCATTGTTAGAGAGCTGGAAGAAGTCAGAGCAAGGCTAGGCAGTGGTTCTGCATGCCTTTAATCCCAACACTTGGGAGGCAGAGGCAGGTGGATTTCTAAGTTTGAGGCCAGCCTGGTCTACAGAGTGAGTTCCAGGACAGCCAGGGCTACACAGAGAAACCCTGTCTCGAACGCTACCCCACCCAAAAAAAAAAAAGTCAGACCAAGATCAGAAGCCCATGCTGCACAGTGAACGGAGGTTGTAGAGGTGATAACTTCGTTGAGGGGTCTGTGTTTTTGCTGGTTTGTTTATAGTTATGGCAGTACTAGGAGCTAACACAGGGAATTTTCCTGTAAAACCAGATTGCTTTAGCAATGAAGAAACTCCCAGCTCTAACTTGGCTTGGTTTGTCCTGTGTGTGAGCTGTTGTCTCTCTGAGGCCCTGCTTTGTATGGTGAGGCCAGAGCCGGATGGAACAGTCACAAGCGGCTTCATCTCCCAGCTGTGTCTTTGGCCGCATTATAAATTTCACATATGTGTGTTCACTGGGCATGGTTTGCCTCTTTGTGAAGGTAAAACAAAGCCCAAAATGTCACAGCAGCTTCATATTGACGCTTGAACTCATCAGCAATAGAAGAGAAAATGTAAAAATAAAACCAAGAAGACGTTGGCTGACTCCTCCAGCGACACTAAAATGGGTGTGGGGGCACAGGAGCCGTGTGCGACCGTGTGTGGAGCTGGCCCCAGGCCTCCTGAACTCGAAGCTGGGCTGGAGCTCTTGAGTCCCTCTGGGACTGTCCCAATGCATTCATAGTATGACCTGGGAGTAAGGGGCTTCTTGCTGGCAAAAGAAGCTCAGAAAACTTCCATTTCTACCAGACCTGTGGGCTCATGGGATACAGATGTGCCAGTTCCTTGGGTGACTCACCTGCTGTCACTGTATTAGTGGCCACATCTGTGGTAATCCAGCAGACAGGTCCAATATTCCTATGGATGAAACCTGGGACACAAGACAGGGGGACAGAAGCTGAAAAACATCAGGCCAGGAGTGAAGAGTGTAGCAGCTTCACACAGCTTCGTGTGGCCTGAACAGGAGAGATCTGCTTCTAGAAAAGACAGCTATCAGCCTCATGTCTGTGCGTGCGTCCTTCACGGGACTGTTCACTAGACCACAGTGGTGACTGAAAGCACAAATGCAGGTGTCACATCCATGTAATTGGATCAGGTACAAAAAGCTGAGAGCAGGGGAGAAGCAGGAGAGAGCATTTACGCACATGCAGATGAGGTGGAAGCTGCACGGAGGTCTGTGTGTGGGAGAAGCTATGGGGAATCGCTGGTGATTTTCCAGAACCAGAGGAAGATGTTAGCTAAGATTTAAAGTACATCTCTAACCCTGTGTGGGAAAAATGGAAAGTTTTCCCTACCCATGTCAGAACACAGAAGTGTTTCCAATCCAAGAAAATCTCAGAGCTCAATGGAAGAGACCAGTGGCTTACAGAAGTAGAGTGTACCTTCTCTGTACCATTAGGTCATTCCCAAGGGTAGGGAAACTGTAGCTGTGAGAGAGAAGGTCACATAGACAGAAATTCCACTGAGGGTGGGGCTAGAGGAGTGTCTTCTAACATCCTCTCACCCCGAGCTGCGGGAGAGCAACGGCAAATGGTTGCTCACCAGAGCAAGCATGACAGGGAAGCAGTGAGGAGTGTGGGTTTTACAAGCTGCTATGGTTCTCAGCACCCAGGCAGCAGCTCACAACCTCTGCAGTTCCAGGTGATCCAGTGCCCTCTTCTGGCTTCCTAGGGCACTGCATGCTCATGGTACATACAAACATACATACATACATACGTATGTATATATACATACAGGCAAACCACTCATACACATAAAATAAACATAAATTTAACAAAATATTGAGCACAGGGCAGTAGTGGTTCACACCTTTAATCCCAGCACCCAGGAAGCAGAGTCAGGCAGATCTACAGTTCTGAGATCAAGGCCAGCCTGATCTACAGAGCAAGCTCCAGGACAACCAGGACTACACAGAGAAACCTTGTCTTAAAAAAAAAAAAGTGAGAAACCTTTAGATAACAGGACTGTCTGTGACTGTGACGAGGTGGCCTTGCCACTTGCACTTGTGGACAGAGCAGCACCCTAAGTGGGTGGAAATGAGGAGTCACTGATAAGAGCCGCCTCCCAGTTCCATTGAAAGAGTGAAGTCAGAGCCCTTCCCTGACCGTAGGTAGTGTAATTTCTACACAGATCAGCAGCAGCGTGTGAGGCAGGACCTGAGAGCTACAGAAGAAAAGACGGGGCTTCCACCTTGACAGCTGTGGGCCTCCCTGTGCCCACAGGGACGTAGAGTTTATCTCGGTTACCTTTTCTGTTGCTATGGTGAAATAACTTTTCTGTTGCTATGGTGAAATAACTTTTCTGTTGCTATGGTGAAATAACTTTTCTGTTGCTATGGTGAAATAACTTTGGTAAAAGCCACTTAAGGAAGGAGGGCTTACATTGGCTCACAGTTTTGGGGAGTCAAGAAGAAAGTTCATGTGTGGTGTTGGCTCTGCAGAGCAGGGAGGCCTTGTGGCAACGGCAGCAGCTTGAAAGCCGGCAGCAGACATATATCAGGCGGTGCTCTCTGCTTTTCTCAATCCATGAGGATTTGCAATTGCTCGGAAGGACGAGCAGAAACCGCTAAGGTGGAAGTCTCTAGTTCCTGCTTTCCTGCGGTGGTTAAGAGGAGCCCCTGCCTGTGCCAGGGAGCGGGGAGGGTGTTGGGGATTGCGAGAGTGGTATGCAGAATGTGGAACCTGCCACCAGAGAGAGCTGAGCCTGGCTTGTTAGGGAGCTGGGGCTAAGGATGAACAGATCATATCCAGTATCCAAGCATGTCATCTTGTTTGCCAGAGCATCTTTTGATAGTAGCATTTTGTTACAATTATATTAATAGCAAGCCACAGGAATATAGTATTTTGATGATTTTCTTCATAAAAACGTTTTTCAGGAGGCTAGAGAGATGGCTCAGCGGTTAAGAGCACTGGCTGCTTTTCCAGAGGCCCTGAGTTCAATTCCCAGCAACCACATGGTGGCTCACAACCATCTGTAATGGGATCCAATGCCCTCTTCTGGTGTGTCTGAAGAGAACAATGGTGCACTCATACATAAAATAAATAAATCTTTATAAAAAAGGTTTTCAGGAAATGGGTGTGCACTTGTAGTTCCAGCTGAGAGACTTCAGGCTCAACAACGTAATAAAACCTGCGCACCCCCATCTCAAATAACAGTAATTAAAATGTTTTCTTTGAGAGCAGACATTGATTTTAAAGGTTATAAGCCCTCTAAATCATGTTTTGAGATGGCCTTGCTTAGGATGGCCCCAAACTCTTGCCTAAAGGGATTTTTCTGCCTCAGCCTTACAGTTGTTAGGGTGCAGGTATACCCCACCAACTGCCTCAAAGAGATCCTTAAAAATCTATGTATGTTTAAATTACAAAGATTATTGTGAATTATTTTGAAAATATGTCACTCCCTGTGATTTTTAAAAATTTATTTATTTATTTATTTATTTATTTTATGTCTATGAGCACACTGTAGCTGTCTTCAGACACCAGAAGAGGGCATCAGATCCCATTACAGATGGTTGTGAGCCACCATGTGGTTGCTGGGAATTGAACTCAGGACCTCTGGAAGAGCAGTCAGTGCTCTTAACCACTGAGTCATCTCTCCAGCACCCTGTGGGTTTTTTTGTTTGTTTGTTTGTTTTACTACTGTGCATGTGTACAAGCATGCACCATGACATGTGTGTGGAGCACAGACAGCTTTGTGGATTCAAGTCCCCTTCACCTTGTCCTGGGTCCTGGAAGTTAGATTCAGGCATATATGCTGCAAATGCCTTTCCCCACTGAGCAGTTATAGCTGTGGCGGCAAGACCTGGGTGGGCCTGGGTTTGCCTGTGGGACTTTGTTCTGAGTCGCTGTCTCACCAGCAGGTGACATCGACTACAGCACAGTGCTGCTTGGCATGCTGGTGATGCAAGACGTGCAGCTGGGGCTGTTCATTGCCGTCATGCCAACTCTCATACAGGCCGGAGCGGGCGCCTCTTCCAGGTGAGTGCCTGCACGCTGCGACCAACCACTTGTTAGCTCCAAGTCATTTGTTTATGGAGGTGCTACACAACACCTTCGCCCTGACACCTTCCCCAGCATGGTGCCTCCGCGCATAGGCTGTGGGACTCCAACAAACTGATTCTGGATTTGCTATGTGCCAGCTCCTGGCCTGGGATATTCCAGTCACTGCTCCTCACTGTGACTGTGGCATGTGACAGTGGCAGCCCTGATCTGAGGCAACTCAGAGGCTTAAATGAGTCAACAGGTGTACGTACCGAGAATGCACTGAGAGCGGTGACACACGTGTGTCTTTGCACACGTGTGTTGTGACGTGTGATGACGAGTAGAGGTGTTGTGGTGGATGTCATTGCCATCGGCACTGCTATATCCTCTCCTTTCCGTTCTTCCCCACAAACAGCCCCAAACCTAGTCTGCTCTTGCTTGGTCCACATGGGAGAAGAAGTCAACTGGGAAAAAATATCTTGTCTGAAAGCCTTTGGTTGTGTTATAAGTCCAGCAGGCCTCCAGGACTGCCGGCCAGGATATAAGCACATTGGAACGTATAGCGAGCCTACAGAATGAAGAGTAGACTGTGAGAGACTGGAAGCTTGGTCTGAACAGATGGACTCTAGGTTACTCACAGAAAAGACTGGGCTTCTCTCCAGTAGACGTTTAGCCCTCTGACATTATCACATAGTATCCATAGAGATCCAAAGCTGCCAGTTGAGACTCGGTGTATGTGCACGTGTGCACCTGTGAGTGTATATGGTTTGTGCGTCTATGTATGGGTGTGTGTATGTCTCTGTATGTGGTGTGCATATTTATATGGTGTATTGTGTGGTGTGTGTGTATAGTTATGTCTGTGGTGTACATGAATGTATATGTGTATAATATATGCATGTGCATGAGTGTGTATGTGCGCACGCATGTGGTATGTGTATGGTGTACATGATTGAATGTATGGTGTGTGTGCATGTATGTGCAGTGTACTTGCATATGGGGAGGTGTGCACACAGAGGAAGACACCAGATGTCCTACTTTATTACTCTGTCTTACTCCCTTGAGACAATGCCTTTCCCTTACTCTGGAGCTAAGATGGCACTAGCAAGCCTCAGGTGACCTCCCACTTCTGACCCCCACCACACAGGGCTTATGAGCATACTGTGGCCACATCCAGCTCTTTTTGGTTGTTGTTGAGACAGGGTTTTACTATGTAGCTTTGGCTAATATGGAATTCACTGTATAGACCAGGCTGGGCTGGAACTTCCAGAGATTTGCCTGCCTCAGCTTTCTGAGTGCTGGGATTAGCACGCTACCACACCTGGCCTTTTTTCCTGTTTTTCCTGGCACTAGTTATCTGAGTTCAGGTCTTCATGCTTGTGAGCAAATACTCTCACCCACTGAGCACCTCCCCAGCCCCAGTAGAAACCCTTTATATCCTTGAAAACTGATTTACTTCAAAGCATAGATCCGGAAGAAACCTGCATTTGAGTTACATGACTTGATTTTCTAAATTAATGTGATATATAGGTTTCCTTTCAGCATTTAAAAATAAAAGACATGTATGATTTGGGTCATTCAGTTTGCAACATGTTAAAGAAAAATGTTTTGAGATTATTTATGGACTCTGAAGGAATGCATTAGGGGTGAGATGACGCTTGTCTCTTTTCTTTCCTAGCGTTGTCATGGAAGTATTGCGCATACTGTTTCTGATTGGACAAATTCTCTTTTCGCTAGCTGCTGTCTTTCTTTTGTGTCTTGTCATGAAGACGTATCTCATAGGACCGTATTATCGAAAGCTGCACCTGGAGAGCAAGGGGAACAAAGAGATCCTCGTCCTGGGAGTGTCAGCCTTCACCTTCCTGATGCTGACGGTAACCCTCCAGTGTCTGCTGTTTGTTCACAGGGCCCCTGTGCAGCCTCCTCGAAGCCGATGGTTGCTTCTCTAGTTGAGAGGTGCTTGAGGCATCACGCGAGAGTGCTCACTTATTCAGTTACCCTACCATGGCCGAACCTACTTGGTCATCCAAGTACTTGTGAAAATATGATTTGTGAGTGTCGCTGTTTGAAACAGAAACGAGTGTTCATGAATAGGTACACCCCTGTCTTAAGCTGCACGCAGCTTGCTTTCAAAATATTGGATCAAGTTTGAAACCACTTTACATGCCTTTTGGTGAGGACAAGCTAGTTAATTGCATGGCTTCTCATGCCATAAAGAAATGTCTTTAAAACAAGTATGTATTTGAAAGAGAGCAAGGGGAAGGTATAGGAGAAGGTTTACACGGGGGAAGGGAAGGGAAATGATATATTATCTAAAAAATAGAAGGAAAAACAAAACAAACCAGATTTGTGTTAGGAAGTGGGCATCCCATGAGAGAGTGGGGGAAAGGCCTGGAGACATAGTAAATAGTTCAGTAGTGGCAGTGGTATCCCGCACACATTGACTGTACTGTCCGGCAGCTGTGCGTGTTCTCTCAGAAACTTAGGCATGTTCATGGCATTCTGGATTATAATAGCCAAATCTAGTCCAGTTGTCCTCCAAGGGGAGTGGTGAGTAACTGTGGTGCACGGGGCTAGAGAGACAATTCGGTTGTTGAAGTGTTTGCCTTGAGTTGGGATCCCTGGCTAAGGTGGTGAGAAGCACCTGTGACCGTGAGCTAAGGTGCTGTGGGGCAGACACAGGAGCGTCTCCAGTGCTGTCTGCCTGAGTAGGTTAGCTTCAATTCCAGTGACAACCGTATCAGCAAAGATAAACAAAATAAATAAATAAAACAGAGTGGGAATGTGATTGTGTAAAGTGCCTGACCTCTGGTCTCGGTTTGCATGCATAAACATAGAAACACTAAATAAATAAATAAGTAGGAACCATTATATACCATACCTGGCAATCTGCCCTTCAGTGAAACCGCTCATCCACATGAAGCCAAGGCGCATCTCCAGGCAGCCATGCAGAGTGCAAGGGTTGATCCACACGGCTGAGAGAATCCGTTTGTATAGTACTTATAAGATAGCAGTGTCAGAACCTAAGGAAGGGAGTGCTAACTAAGGGTTAGGAAAGGCTGGCAGGTAGCCTGGCCGAGCCAGAGTTAGCCAGGATGCTGCCTGGGGAACCTGACTGCTCCTCTTCAAACTGTACCTGGCTCAACAGTAGGTCTCAGGGTTTGGGTTTGGTGGTGGTGGTTGTTGGTGGTGGTGGCTTGTTGGTAGTTGTTGCTGTTATAATTGTTATTGGTGGTGGTGGTGGTGGTAGTGGTTGTTGGTTGGTTGGTTGGTTGGTTGGTTTAGTTTGGTTTTTCCAGACAGAGTTTCTCTGTGTAGTCCTGACTGTCCTGGAACTCACTCTGTAGACCAGGCTGGCCTCCAGCTCAGAGGTCTTCCTGCCTCTGCCTCCCGAGTGCTGGAATACAAAGGCGTGTGCCACTGTGACCAACATCTGGGTTTCAGGGTTTTTTTTTTTTTAAGGTAAATTAAATTATTTCTTTACGTCTGGTATTATTTTTATAACCTTGGGGAAGCACAAAACTTGCTTCTGTTCATGATGACGGTCTGTCTTAGTCAGGGCTTCTATTCCTGGACAAAACATCATGGCCAAGAAGCAAGTTGGGGAGGAAAGGGTTTATTCAGCTTACACTTCCATACTGCTGTTCATCACCAAGGAAGTCAGGACTGGAACTCAATCAGGTCAGGAAGCAGGAGCTGATGCAGAGGCCATGGAGGGATGTTACTTACTGGCTTGCTTCCCCTGGCTTGCTCAGCCTGCTCTCTTATAAAACCCAAGACTACTAGCCCAGAGATGGTCCCACAAGTGGGTGGCCACAAGTGGACCTCCCCCCTTGATCACTAATTGAGACAATACCCCACAGCTGAATCTCATGGAGGCATTTCCTCAACTGAAGCTCCTTTCTCTGTGATAACTCCAGCTGTGTCAAGTTGACACACAAAACCAGCCAGTACACAGTAACTGTCAAAAAACGTTATTTATGTCCCGTGCCTTATCCATTCCAGAGTCTTTCCTTTTTTAAAGCAAAGCTGCCTTAGTGTGTAGACTGGTGCTGCCTTCCCCAGGGATGTGCCAGCCAGCTAACTCCTCACTGGCACTTGGTTCTTCCCTTTGATCACTCACCTGTGCTTGCTGGACAGCTGCTGTCAGGTGCAGCTATGACAGGAGGCGCCAGGCCTTTGCACATTAGATGTTAATTGTTCATGTGGCTGCTCCAGTTAGGGTGGTGTGAGAGAGCTGTTGTTTGTTGTCTCTGTGGTTTGCCCCCAGATTTCATTTCTAAAGAGGTGGAATCTCTGGGCTGGAACACATATCTGGTTACCTTCACTGCTAGTCGGGTTTGCCCAAAGCCTGGCCTGTGACCTCAAGGTTGACGGGAGCCCAGTTCTCACCCCATTCTTGGTGTTGTCTTTAATCTCAGCCTTTCTGTTTTGTGTGTTTGCATACACAAATGCAGTAGATTCAGACTGCCACTTCCTTTGGGCTGCTGGGATGTGTCCTGACACAACCCGTTTCTTTATGGGATTGTTAATGTTCTTACTCATTTGTATGACTTAAAAATATTTTTGGCAAGTTGTCTGTGTCATTTAAAAAACAGCTGTGATTTATTTATCCTAACCTTCAGGATTCAATCATCTTACTTACTGTGTGATACTAACAAGAAAGGGGCTGCAGCCGCACGTCTCTTCTGTCTCCATCCTATCCCCTAAGCGCTGGTCTCCTTCCCCGCTGTCTGCTTCCTGCTAGCTGCCTCTTGGCTTTTTTATCTAAGTGGGGTCAGACAACATGTGGCTGATAGTGTCTGGCTTCTTCCAGCCTGATGCCTCCGGGTTCACATGTAGAGTGTGCCAGCACTTCTGGCCATAGAGTTGTATAGTGAGAACTGGGCTCCTGGGTTCCTTGTCAGTGTGGTTGCCTGGGGTGGTTCTCTGTGAGGCTTGAGGTCAGTGACAGGAGTAGCTTTCATGCTGGAGTGTGTACGGCTCTTTCCTGATCCAGATAAGGAGAACACATTACAAATAGTCAAGTAAAGGTTGGGAAATATCCTCAATTAAAAATATCACAGTTGTCTACGTGAGTGACTTTGAAATATTAGTTTTTCTCTCTTAAGGATGGCTAACTCAACCAACGTTAGTCTCTTGTGTGTGCTCTTTCTGGGGGCCCTCCTGGGACTCCCGAGGAACCTGTATCTCTGGGGTGGTACTTGGGTGGTAGCTGTTCTTGCTGTCCACTGAGGCTCTCCCTCCTGCTGGGTTGAGGCGCGTCTATCTGCGAGCACTCTGACAGTAAGTATGTGACTGGGCAGTACCAGGTATGAAGCTGACTCCCTCATCCTCAGGTCACAGAGCTGCTGGACGTCTCCATGGAGCTTGGATGCTTCCTGGCTGGAGCGCTGGTCTCTTCCCAAGGGCACATGGTCACCGAGGAGATCATGACTTACATCGAGCCTATCCGTGACTTCCTGGCCATCATCTTCTTCGCATCCATAGGTATTCCCCGAGGCACTGCGATTCTCTCGATAAGTGTGCAAGATTTGTCTGTTATGTCTGTATATAAATATGCTTCCTTAGAGTCTGAGGCAAAGACTTATCTTAAAAGAGGAAAAATGGGAGGAGAAAGGGGGACAGGAATTATCCGGTTGCTTGTCAGTTTTCATCAGTGCAGAGGTGAGAATCCCAGTTGTGGGGTTCCTGAGGATGCCATGCAACTGTGGGAATTGAGTGGGTTATAATCCTGGAGGTTGGGACAGCAGATGGGAGATGGAGCCCTAAAGCACCCTGGCTTCACTACTCTCTATTGTCGGATGCTCACGTGCCTTGCTGTGGTCTGCAGATTGAGTGCAGTCCCTGGAAGATGTAGAAACTGAAAGCCAGGCCTTATGATTCACATAGAAATACAGAAGGCTGTGCATAGCTCTGTCTATAGTGAAGGAGAGGTACAGAGGGGAGGCCAGCAGCCATGAGGGATGAAGTGAGACTACTTACCAGTTGCTCTAGTGTTCTCAGTAGATTTGGGCCACATGACATCAGCAGCGTGTGTGATGACCCACATAGAACATGACCCACATCTTACCTTTCTTCTGCACTCCAGCTTCACCCTATGATACCCACTGAGCATGCTGACAGCTCGCTAGTTCTGACTCCCTGGCCTGCTGTTCCCACTTGATGGTCCATCCTTATTAAGGCAAGCTCCCATCTGACCCATTTCCATATTCCCCCACCTCACCTGGCTACTGTGTGCTCACCCTCCATATCCTGCCATCTGGGGTCACTGAGTGTTTGTTTGTTTGTTTGTTTGTTTGAGATGGGCTCTCTTTATATAGTCCTGGCTGTCCTGGAACTCAATATGTAAACAGACTGGCCTCAAACTCAAAGAGATCCTGCCTGCCTCTGCCTCTTGAGTGCTAGGATTAAAGGTATATGCTACCACACCCAGCAAATATCTAAATTTTGGAGTGGCTTTTGCATATTATTTTTTTACGATTTACCTTGTTTTTCATTATGTGCATGTGTCTGTGTGGGTGTCTGCACATAGTGCTGGTGCCCTTGAGACCAGAGATGTCATATACTCCTGCAGCTGGAGTTGGTTGTGAGCCACCCAGTGTAGGTGCTGGTGACCAAACCAGGTCTTTTGCAAGAGTAGTACATGCTCTTAATTGCTGACTCATCTTTCCAGCCCTAGAATAGGCTGTTAAACCCAGATCTCTGCCAGTGTGTTATTGAACAGAAACACCTGCTTCATGATCCTCGAATCAGGTTACTAAGTCCACGTGTGTTTGCTTCAGTTCTTTGTGCTAAATTCATCAAGGGAATTCAAGTTCATTTCCAAAGGAGCTCACACACAGCTGGCCATTCCACCTCTGGTCCCTGGGTCTTTCTGTTCAGGGCTTTGGCCACATAAGGGGCATCCGCTCCATCAGACAACACTGTATCGGTGAGGTGAGTGAGGCAGACCAATGTTAGCAAGTCCAAGGACAGCTGCTACATAGAAACAGTAGCAATCCCAGGAGGTGTTAGACAGCAACAGTAAGCAAGTCCAAGGACAGCCTCTAGACAGAAACGGTAGTGATCCCAGGACACTGGCCAGCAAGTGTGCATCTCAAAAGGAATCACACTAGCAAGGCACGAGGAATGAGGAGCAGTTGATGGCCCATGGTGAGGAAGGGCTTGCTCTGTTGAGGGAAGACACTGAGGCTGCTGGGGAGAGTAAGAGCTGTTGTTGAGGGGGCTGGAGAGATGGCTCAGTGGTTAAGGGCACTCGACTGCTCTTTGACTAGAGGACCTGGGTTCAAATCCCAGCATCCACATGGCAACTCCTTAACTGTCTGTAACTCTAAGAGCTCACACCTTCACGCATGCAGGCAAAACACATAAAACAGAAACATTAAAAGAGCTGTTGTTGAGGCTGGAGGTTTCATGAGCCAGGGTTATGCGGGCAGCAAGCATGGTGTAGATGTAGCACCAGATTTTGCGGCCCATCTTCTGAGCAGCGATAAGGGTTGGTCCATGTCCCAACCTAGCCTGCCACCTGTTTTATAAATGAAGTTTTACTAGGACACAGCCACACTCACACACTTCTGCTCTATGAATGGCTACTCTGATGCTGATATTAGCTTGGGATGTTATTACTAAAGACCCCAGCCCAGGTCCCTCAAACAATAGATATTTCTCTCTTCGAAGTTTCTATAATGAAAACAATGTTCATAGATGCCCTCCTACTAGACAGAGTCCTGTCAGCTGGGGCTCACCCCTGTATCATCATCACACCTTGGTCACCTCCTGCAGACTGACTCCAGATGGTCCCCTCTCAAGAAAGTTTCAGCCTGAAACTTTGCAGGGCATAGATAAGTCCATGGCACCATGGCTGCTGCAGGGGCAGGGATGGCCTAGGTCCTGTGGTGTTGCCCATGTCTCTAGAGAGCAGGGGCTGCCGACTGGCATGTCCCACCATCCTCATCTGGTTCTATGAGTGACGCAGCCACTTGGTCCTGTCCCGAGTGTTCCACCTCTCCTGGGCAAAGGAGGATTCTGAGACTAAGATGTCTCCTTGGGGCAGGGCCTGAGAGCTGATCTTCACACATCTTACAGCATCTGCCTGAGAGCTGGTCTTCACACATCTTACAGCATCTGCCTGAGAGCTGATCTTCACACATCTTACAGCATCTGCCTGAGAGCTGATCTTCACACATCTTACAGCATCTGCCTTGGGAGCATCTCACAGACCTCACAGCTGTGGCCTGGCATTAGCATAAGGGCCATAAGGCTGGCCACATACTCCGCTCGGCATTTTTTTATTGACCTGCCTCTAATCCATACGTATAGAAGCAAGTACACTAAGACCAAGCAACCGTCCGTCCAGTGTCAGAGCCTGCAGAGGTTACCTCACATTGTACCGAGCGTGTGACATCTGCCACGAGTGGAAACCACCGTGGCTGTACAGCTGGCAGCTCATTTACCACCACAACCACACACACACACTCACACATACACACATCACTGACACTTGTGGCCAAGTTGTTGAGATGCAGATCTTCCTTATTGGGTTCTGGTTCTCAGGTGTCCCTTCACACTCATCTGGGCAAGAAAAAAGACTCTGTCCACCGAGCAGAGGGTCTCTGGGTTCGGGACCTGGATGGAGGTCTCAGCTACAGCGCAGGTGCAGGAACTCCGTTTGTGCATGGGCTAAACAGATGGCATCATCCCAGGAGTGCCATTGTAACTAGGGTAGGAAGGCTAGCATTCTCCAGGGGAGGACCTCAGGGAAGCCTGGGGACAGGACGGGTGAGAGCAATGCCCCGCACACAACATTCCATGGGAGAGACAGGAATCTAGGAAGCCAGATTAGGTGCCCAGTACTTAGGTCGTACCTGTCCCCTGTGGGCTCAACCTGGGGAATCTCCACCAGCTCTGGTGGTTGTTTTTTCAACATGAATAATCGCTGTACTGTGAGGAGCCGCCCTCACAGTCGCCGTTACAAGATGGCGCTGACATCCGTTGCTCGTAGTAAAATGTGCGCAGGCGTCAGGGTATCTTTCCATTACCTGAGCCCTGCCTCTCCCGTGGCGTCATCTGGCTGATGGTGGGCAGCCAATCCCGGTGGTGCACGTCTCCAACCGTACTTCTAACCGTACTTCGCAGCCTATATAAGGGAGGGGTTTTCTGCTCTCTCGGTCTCCTCTCCTGAAGCTGATCATCTATCTCTCGAGATGTATTAAAGCTTTACTGCAGAAGGATCCGAGTGGCCTGCGTGCGTTTTACTACGAGCAACGGATGTCAGCGCCATCTTGTAACGGCGACTGTGAGGGCGGCTCCTCACAGCTGTACCACACACTGCTCCTGAACTTAGTTACACCTATGTGGGTGGGCTATGACACCAAAAACATCTAAACTCTGACATCACCAAGAAAGTCTACATGGGCTGGTAGTACAGGTTTTGAATGTCCAGGCTGTGCAGCCGATAGGACTTATAGCCGGCTGACAAAGGAGACCCCAGATGCTTTTCATGGCCTTAGGGGACTTGCGGAACATTCAGGAAGGTGGCAAGAAGAGGTGGGGTGGGGTCCCCGAAAAGTCTGAGGCGACTGTCTGATCTCTAACACAGACGCTGAGGATGGATCCCTAAAAGGGAGGCTATGTCGCATGAAGCCAGAGTAGAGGAGGGAGCACCAAAGGGCCAGGCATACAGCTAGAGGGGCTGGAGGGCCAGGTGGATGCGTACCAGAGTCTAAACCACTCTGAGGAAGCATCTCCCTGTCTCAGGAAGGAAAGGGAGCATCCTTACATTCGTGAATGTGAGTGAAGCAGAGACGTCGTCGGCAAGAGGGGAGGGTGCGGACAGAGTGTACTGAGTGGTTGACTCAGGGCAGAGCCCCTGATGGGGAAGAAGGCCTCCAGGTTCCAGTGTTCTCCTGAGAAGATGACAAAGTTCCGAGTGGGCAGAGATGCTCCCCCCTGCAGCTGCTGGCTCCTCTCTGCAGGAACAGGGGGCATTGAGAAGTATCTAAAGGTGCACCCCACTGTTTCTTCCTTGGCTGAACCAAGTGAGAAATGACAGACTGTGTAGATGTGGAACAGTTCCCGACCCTTCCTCCGACTGCTGCGCATGCACACAGGCTGCAAACGCCCTGGTCCAAAACCTATAAGGAGTGCCAGGTCCTGGGCTTCTTGGGGATTCTGCTGTGTTCTCTGCAGGCATGGCTGCTGTGTCTCTCACGTTCCCTGGAAGAGGAACACAGCTTGCTGAAACACTCAGAAGGGCTTGAGTTTTAGTTTAATCCTCTGTAAGAACAGGTTTAATTAGGATGATAGAGTTGCAGATTCACAGTTGCGAGCTATCTGGACCCCATTCTGAGGCATCTTGTCTCTGTCCTCCACAGGGCTCCATGTGTTCCCCACCTTTGTGATCTATGAGTTGACGGTGCTGGTGTTCCTCACCCTGTCCGTGGTCATCATGAAGGTATGAGACTTTCTCCCGGAACCGGCAGCAGAACTCTCACATAGATTACACAAGAGAGCACTTCCAGTTAGTCCTCACTTCCAGCCAGCAGCTGCATGAATCCCGCAAAGCCCCAGTGACACTTGTGTCTCCAAGTGCCACTGTGTGGAGGGAGACACCGCTGATCCATACCCTTGGCAAACCCAAAGGGGCAGGTCTGGGCCAGTAGCTAGGCTGTTAGGGTGATGTGTCGTTTCAGAACTGAGGTGTTGGGAGTTGCCAGAAGCCAGGTCAGGCAGATCTGCAGGCTTGTTCTGAACAATTGTAAAGAGCAGCCTGTGCCTCCTTCCTGATGGTGGTGTATGTCAGCACGCAGAAAATGCAGTGGACATTTCCAAATGTCCATCCTCGTGGCCGCTGATTACTGTGTTGCCTGCCTGGCGCCTGAGGCCCAGGGTGACTGCTGCCTATTTAGCAATATCTGGTGAATTGCTAGTGCTGAGCTGCCTGGAGCTGTCCTGGCTGCTCGTTGGTGAACATCTCTTGTGTGCACTGAATCTTCCTCTTGAGCACTTAATATGTAATGCTAGCGATTCAACTTGCTGGGGGTCGGGGACACTTATTTTCTGTCAATGAACCCAAGCCTTTTATTTTGCCTTCTTGTTCTAGATGAATTTAATAGTTTATCAATCTTGTGCCTTCCGGGAGGGTATCTGATGTGCCACTGTGTGCACCTTCCCACTTGGTTTGTCACTAGAAGCAATGGTAACCATTGGTGGTTTCCATCTCGGTATTGTATTATGAGAGTTGTTTTTTCCAGCCTGTGGTCATGAATGGCGATGCGATAAACTACTCTTACAGTTTGTGTTGGCAGTGCTGGTCTTGTCTCTCATCCTGCCGAGGAGCAGCCAGTACATCAAGTGGATCGTATCCGCTGGGCTGGCACAGGTCAGCGAGTTCTCCTTTGTCCTGGGGAGTCGAGCACGGAGAGCAGGCATCCTCTCCAGAGAGGTGAGTGTCTATCATCTGATGGAAGTGAGAGCCCTGCGGAGCATGGAGTGCTGCAGTACAAGCAGTGAGGCTAAGAGTGAACCCCCACCCCACCCCACCCCACCCCAACGCCCTCCGCTCCTGACTTGGTAGTTCCGGCACACCAGGCCTCAGGGGCAGCAGCAAGCTCTCAGTGGGCGCTAAGCTGGCCTGGAAGGAAGCCTTTGGTGGGAGTCATGGAAGCTGGCTGCTTCCTTCTCGTATAAGATGTCAAATTCCTTAGGTGGAAATAACCAGTTAATCCCACTGTTGTTTTTTTATATTTGATCTTTGCCCAAAGACCAAGAAGTGATGTCATTCTTCCTTACGGTAACTGTAGTTAACAGGCTGTTCTTTGGTGTGACGGGCTGTTATCTTGATCCTACAATAGAAGCTCCCACTGACACTCAGGGAGGCCTGTGCAGCATCTGCAGTTCCCAGGCTGTGTCCGTCCGTGTGTAAGGAGCGTGGGGAAGCAGCAGTGTGGGGAAAGGCTGGATCCAGTCTCAGTCCCTCTGACTCAGTGTGTGGGGCCCTGTAGGGTTCACCTTCAGGCCATCAATGGAACCAGGCTGCTACCCTGGAACTTACCAGAACTACCACAACTTTCCGTCAGGTCGAATCCCAGTTCTTCCCACTGCAAATGTCCTCTCTCCTGTGGCACTATTTCCCCCTCTTTAAAGATGGATACGCTTCTGGTTGACAGTGTAGCTCCCAACACTCAGTGGGGTCACACTGTCCACATGCGCTACTCGAGGTGTCCTCTGAAAATGCAGGCTGTGCGCTTTACCTTCCGAACTCTTGTGACTGTGCCCATTTGCCCGTTGCAGGTGTACCTCCTTATCCTAAGTGTGACCACACTCAGCCTCTTACTCGCCCCAGTGCTGTGGAAAGCAGCCATTACCAAGTGTGTGCCGAGACCAGAGAGGCGCTCAAGTCTCTGACAACACCCGAGGACGACAGGCTGTGGGGCAAGGATCCTTCGGGGGTTCCAGTCCCGAGACGGTCTGCTGCTGCGCCTCTCTGCTGGCTTCCCAGCAGAGACAGAGTAACACGGGCCAAGAGGCAGCGCCCTCATGCTTGCTTGCTATTTCAAAGACTCTCCTGTCATGTTTAAGAATTTTCCAGAGTAATTTATTTGCAGTCAGTTGATTATGTACAGAGTTTTAACACTGCATTTTACAATCACCTGAACTATTTTGCCTGGATGTGCCTTTTTTAATGAAAATTATTAACTTCCATTTGTTAATTTACCAGCTTATGATTTTTTGGTAAAGAAGAAAAATTAGAAAGCCATTATATTTATTGTACAATTATAGTAGTTGGTCAAATATTTGTTATTAAACATAATAGCAATATGCGATTTTAATTTTATTTCTGAGCTTGGAAACTTACTTTTGATCTTTAAAACCTCAGTGTCCCCTTGCCTCTTGTCACTGTTTTAAATAAAACATTTTCATGTTCATTTTTATTAGTTTTAATTTGATTTTGAATCACAAGAATATGCATTCTTAAGTAAAGACCATTTATGATCAGGGTATAATTATTTGAAATTTACTGAGAATCTCATTTTTTTTTAAAAAAGATTTACTTATTTTTCTGTGGTTCTTTGCCTACATGTATGTGTGTATATGAGGGTGCCAGATCCCCAGGGACTGGAGTTACAGTTAGCAGCCATGTGGGTGCTAGGAGCTGAACCTAGGGGCTATGGAAGAGCAGCCAGTCTCCTAACCCATGAGCCATCTTTCCAGCCTCCAAAAATCTCATTTTATCTTAGATTTTTGTGTTGAACTAATCATTGGCAAAATCTTGCCAATGTTTTTTAATTTTAGATTTACTTACATGTCTGTATGAGCATCACCTGTGCTCCTGGTGTCTGAAGAAGTGAGAAGGGGGCTGGATGCACTGGACCTAGAGTAATGGGTGACTGTGAGATGCTGTGTGAGTGCTGGGAACCAAACCTGGGTCCTTTCCCAGAGCAATGAGTGCCCTTAACTGCCCTCAACTGTCTCTCCAGCCCCAGCTAGTGGTTTTTTTTTTTAATAAGGACCACTCATATGTCATCATATAGTTCTTTTTTTAAAAAAAGATTTATTTATTGTTATATGTAAGTACACTGTAGCTGTCTTAAGACACACCAGAAGAGGGTGTCAGATCTCATTATGAGTGGTTGTGAGCCACCATGTGGTTGCTGGGATTTGAACTCAGGACCTTCAGAAGAGCAGTCAATGCTCTTAACCACTGAGCCATCTCTCCAGCCCCATCATATAGTTATTAAAGACCAAATGAATGCATTTTAAAGATGTTTTAATTATCAGGTATCCTAGAAATGAAGACCTGACCCTTGACAGGGCTCTCCTGAGGGGCGTGGTCAGTCTCTCCATGGTGCTGTAGCTGGATAATCTGTTGGGAACTGGAATTTACTCTTAGTTTTAGATGCTGAGAAGCACAAGGTCAAAAGGGGGAAGGCTCTGTCCTTCTGCTCTGGGGCTGCATGCTGCATAGAGGATTTCAAGTAGTGAGGAGGGCAGACAGCCCAGTTCCAGGGGCTTGTTTATAATTAATGTAATTAACCCACCCATGAGGGCAAGTTCTCTCTGATTGAATCTCTTCTGAGCCCACCCTTCCAACACTGTTGTATTGGGGATTAAACTTGTAGCACCTGAACTCTGGGGTCTGGAAACATTCACGGAATAGGTGTTTTATTTTTCAGTTGCATACACTTTCTATTTTAGTTGACAGTTACAATTATATATGTGTATACTGTGAACAACATCACTGTTACTCTAAACAATTTCTCTGTATATACTGGTTTTCAGAGCTGGACAAATTGACCATAAATGCTGAGGTAGAGGGACAGAGTATAAGGTGTGATTATGTATTTTATGTGTGCATATATAGATTGCAGTAATGTAAATTAAGCCACTGAAGTCAATTGAAATACTGTGTCTTCTTGAAGTGGTGAACAATAGAAGCATTGTCTTTTAGAAAATGATGTTGCTTTCCTGAGTGGTGTCAGATGGCTGGTTCTATCGCTCTTCCCACGTGTTTGAGATATGCTGAAGGAGCAAGATATCCTGGCACAGCTGCTGGCCAGAAGTGGCTACAAGGTTTTGTGACTCCTGAAGAAGGCAAAGATTGCTTGGAGACAGTGTCAGGAGGAATCCTGGACAGAGAACTCAAGGATGTCAGTTTTGCTGCCTTCTGAGAGCTTAACCATCAGCTACAGGTACCGATGCTTCAGAGCACAGTACACTCATGGAGGCTTTGCTGAGGTCAGATGCAGCTCCAGGTGTGGAGGGATATGCATCCAAGATGCTGTGCTCCCAGAAGATACGGCAGTAGGACTAGGAAGGATGCCTGGCTTTCACCACGCTGCACACTGGTCATGACAGGGATCTCTTCCTGTCACACACTTGGACAGGTCTGGAGTAGCTGAGGGAATAGAATTGGCACACAGGCTCACTAACCTTCCTGAAGTTGGTTCTAGAAAAGCCAAGGCTCTTGGAGTACCTGTAAGACACCATTAAGATGAAGGGGAAGAGAGATGTGTGCAGAAAGACCTGGTTGGAGCTGACTTCAGAATTCCCAGTCTGTAGGGAAGGAAGATGACTGGAGTCATATTCCTATCATGTCCCCGGGGCCTGATGATGACAACAAGACCCCTCACAAAGGGCTTCATGTTCCTGCAGGGGCAGGGATGATAGATGGAGCTGCAGCTAGCCCTTCCAGGTAGAGAGGAGGCAGTGTCCAGAACAGGGGCACTCTTGCCTGGAGGGGAAGATGGTGAAATAAACACAAGACACAGTGTCCAGGGTTGTCTCCTACCTAGCTGGACTGGGCCAGTCCCTGTTGTAAGGACAGTAGTACGGATACTGCTCTACACAGGAGGAAGTGGAGGAGACCTAGACCATTCATTGAAGGGGATTTATGGTGTGATGATGTCACAGAGAAGCAGGCCAATAGGCACAAATTATTAAATTTACCTCTCCTTATGGAATTGAAAATTTTCCCCACCTTCTTTTCTCCCTCTTGCTCCGGCCCCAGCTTGCTCCAGCCCATAGGTTTTATTATTATTATTATTTGTTTCTCATTATGGATGCTTGTGAGCCATCATGTGGTTGCTGGGATTTGAACTCATGACCTCCAGAAGAGCAGTCAGTGCTCTTAACCACTGAACCATCTCACCAGCCCTGGTGTTGAACTTTTATTGGGAATTCTTTTTCCCCAAAAAGTTTATTCTTGAAAGGTAGATTATAGGCACCTTCCAGAGGTTGGTTTCTTTCTTTCTTTCTTTCTTTCTTTCTTTCTTTCTTTCTTTTTTTCGGGAAAGGGTTTCTCTGTGTAGCCCTGGCTGTCCTGGAACTCACTCTGTAGACCAGGCTGGCCTCGAACTCAGAAATCTGCCTGCCTCTGCCTCCCGAGTGCTGGGATTAAAGGTCACCCTGCCCAAATAATATTTTGTAATGATTTTTTATGTGCATTGGTATTTTGCCTGCATATCTGTGTGAGAGTGCCAGGTACCCTGGGATTGGAGTTATAAATAGCCATGAGCTGCCATGTGAATACTGGAAATTGAACCCAGGTCCTCTGGAAGAGCAGCCAGGGCACACTGCAGACTTAGGAGGTTGAAGACCTAGATGGAAACTTGTCCAGACCATGGTGAACTGACTGTAGGTGGAGGCTGCCTGGAAGGGGTGGGCTTCTGTGACTGGCAGGCATCCGAGCCAGCTCTGACCCCGCAGCACTGAGCTATCTCAGCTGGTACTTGCTAGCGTCATGGAGAAGCAGCCTTGGTATGGTCCTGCAGGACCAGCAGTTCTCACCTTTCTTGTGCATTTCAGCCAAGTAACTGGTCTGTTAAACCCAAAAACTGCACCGTGGGAGCTAAATTTCAGGGTTGGATGACAAAGATTTCCAAACAGATACCTTTGGGTCGCTACCCTCCAACCCTATGACGCAGAGGCACACGTTGTCTGGGAGTTCACCTAAGACTAGTTCCCAGTTCCTTCTTCCCTTCACGCCTCTCGTGATACCAAAAGGAGTGCCGGGTGAATGCATAAGAATATCTTCATGTTTTTGTTTGATGTTTTCCTGCAATGGTTTGTAGCTATGAGAACACATAGACAGGACCTTGACGATGCTGCCCTTTGTAGGTGTCAAACAGAACTTTTCACCTTTTCAGGAATGCATTTGACCCAATTATCAGGCTTGAAATACCATATTAGCTAATTAGGATACACTAACTTTGAGGTACCATCCTGCAGTTACTTCCTCTCAGTACTCATCTGTTTCCTTGGTCCCAGCCATCATTTGGACTGAGTCCAAACAATTAACTCCCTTTCAAAGAAGGTTTGGGGTTTCTGATTAAACCAGACATAGTTTTACCATCAGATCCAGCAAGTACCCACTCTCGCATTTGTCCACGGGAACTGCTGGCAAATTTGTGTCCATATAACAATCTGTGCATGATGGTTTGGGGCAGATTTTCCTTATTGCCAAAACTCAACCCAGAATTCTTCAGAGAGTCTGTGGGTGCATCCAGAACGTGGAACACGCAGCAGTAAACAAAGAGTGATTGAGTTGTGAAAATACCCAAGGGGACTTTAAATGACACCGAGTGAAGAAGCCAGTCCAAACACGTCTCATTTGGCCTGTGACATTCTGAAAAGGACAACACTGTTAGGACAGAAAAAAGGCAGTGGTGCGTGACAGTGGGCAGGGGAGTGACAGACTGCAGAGGACTTTTAGGGCAGTGAATAGTTTTAATGAAATTATTCAGTAGGAGGTAGAGGTGGTCCCATGCCAGTGTGTGTTTTTCCCAATGCAATGAGTGCATAATAAGATTAGAACCTGCCAGGCTTGGGGGGGCGCGGGGGGTACCTGTAATCCCAGCACTCTGAAGGCAGACGAGGGAGATCTCTGAGGCCAGGGCGAGGGCAGCATACTGTCTCAGAAAAACAAAACAAAACCAAGCCCCAAACAAGAGTAGGACCTGATATAACCTATGAATTCTCGGTGAGAATTATAAATCGGTGTAGGCTGTTTCCCTGGGTAGGATGGGTGGCCATGGGGATAGAGTTTAGCAGTGTGCTTAGCATGTTCAGAGTGCCAGATCCAATCTCCAGTGCTGCTGTTGAGAAAGCAAACGACCAGGGCACTGTTATTGTTCTTGAGATAAAGGTCCTACTATGTTGCTAAAGCTAGGCCTGAACTCGCAAATCCTCCCGCCTCACATGAGTACCATGGATCAAAGATGTCTAGGGCCACACCTAGCTCATAAAAAAAACCAGACGGCCAAGTTTTAGCAAAAAAATGCAGAGACTTTTTATCGAGATAGCATGGAACCTACGGGATAGTTTGAGGATGATGGCCAACTTAACAACACAGTCTCCAAACCCATCAATGTGGTTTGTATTCATATTTTTATTTAAAAATTTAAAAGCAATATTTTTTATTTTTATCTGTGGGGTTTTGCAAATCTGAATTAATTTTAATTAGATTTCTTTCATGCTAATATAGACTATATTTATAATGCATTTCCAGTAGATTGTTGTTATAAGGAACTGTAAGTTATTTTATTTCATTATTTTGCAACATTGGACCCTGGCTCCCTGAACTGACCTTGCATCACGGAAACTGCTGTTTACTGGTTAACTGCAGTGCCTTTCTTGATTTTCCCCATGTTCAGTCGCCACCTGAGAATACATATGTCTTCCTGTTCAGTATTTATGCCTTTCAATTTCGTTTTCTTATCTTTAGGACTTTTATGGTAGCCTTGCCCCTGCCGTGTTGGCACTGGTGTATGCTGGATACTGGAGCATGGCATGCCTAGTGATCCTGTGGAGGTCAGAGGACAGCTTTCAGAAATCTGTTCTCTCCTTCCACCTCTAAGACAGGCTCCCCCTTGTGGTTTCTGTTGCTCTCATTCCCATGCCCAAGGCTAGCTTGCCTGTGAGCTTCTGGATCGGTTTCCTGTCCTTACAGCAGGGCAAGGACTCCAAATACCAGCCATTGTATCTGGCTTTCGGGTTTCTGGGGATAGAATCCCTGAATTCATTGAGGCAGGTGTGTGCAGCTAACAGTTTTACCCACTATATTGCAAGCCCCACCTTCTTGTCTTCTCACACTGTTTAGGACTTCCTGATTAATGCTATACAGGAATGAAATGTTATCCCAGTTATTTTGAAAAATTCAAAGTATATAAAGGTTGGGTCATAAAATCCCCACATTCTATGCAATTATTATGTTCTATCTGAAGCATGTGAAAATAAATTTCCAGTATCATGACCCTGTATCTATTTTCATACTAAATATGAGAATGATGTTACCCTATGAAATTTCCACTGTTATACCTAACAATTTGTCCTTGATAGCTTTGAAAAAGTCATATTGAGGGCTGGAGAGATAGCTCAGTGGTTAAGAGCACCGACTGCTCTTCCGAAGGTCCTGAGTTCAAATCCCAGCAACCACATGGTGGCTCACAACCATCTGTAATGAGATCTGACGCCTTCTTCTGGTGCATCTGAAGACAGCTACAGTGAACTTAGATATAATAATAAATGAATCTTTAAAGAAAAAGAAAAAGTCATATTGAGATATAATTTATTAAATAATTGGTATAATAATTAAATTCACTCATTTAATGTGTGAATTGGGTTTTTATTATCTTTTTAGCTTTTGAAAACTCAGATACATACAAACAAACACACACACATGTGTGTGTGAGTGTGTGTGTGCACACGCGTGCATGCATGTGTGTGTGTGTGTGTGTGTGTGTGCGCGCGCGCGAGTGCTCGAGTGAAGTTTATCTTTTGTTTTGAGACAAGGTGTCTCTGTATAGCCCTGGCTGTCCTGGAACTCACTATGTAGACCAGGCTGGCCTCAAACTCACAGAGACCTGCCTGCCTCTGCCTCTGCCTCTGCCTCTGCCTCTGCCTCTGCCTCTGCCTCTGCCTCTGCCTCTGCCTCTGCCTCTGCCTCTGCCTCTGCCTCTGCCTCTGCCTCTGCCTCTGCCTCTGCCTCTGCCTCTGCCTCTGCCTCTGCCTCTGCCTCTGCCTCTGCCTCTGCCTCTGCCTCTGCCTCTGCCTCTGCCTCTGCCTCTGCCTCTGCCTCTGCCTCTGCCTCTGCCTCTGCCTCTCAGGTGCTGGAACCAAAGGCTTGATCTACCGATCATGCCTAGCCAAAGCTTACTATTTATGTGCTCATTACTAGTGTTAATGAACAGTGTTGCATAAACACTACCATCATCTGTCCCTAAAACACTGTCAGCTCTGCAAACAGACTCTACAATTACAAGGAGTGAGTGCACATTTCTTGCTACTAACAGTGCTAGTATTGTTCTGAATTCAAAATTCTAGTGGATTCACATACTATTCATCCTTTTGCGTCTGACTTATTTTACGGCGTAATGCTTCCCAGTCCTATACATACTGTATGTAGCTCGTGTCAGAATCCCATTCCTTTTTATGGCTGACTAATAATAGCCTGTTGTGTGTGCTGTGTCCCATTTTGTTAATCCCGTTTCCATCAGAGACAGGAACTTTCCACCTCGTGGCTATTATAGCTAAAGCTTCAAGGAATATTTTCATAAAATACCAACATCCACCCCATGTGTGTGTGTTCTACCACTCTAAAGTTACATGGATTATCCTATGGCCTGCTCCCTTTGTATATCCAGGATAAACTTCAAACGGTCATTATTTGATGAAAGGCATGAATGACTCTATCTACTTTAAAGCTCCAAAGCTCAAGGAACTCCATATTGCATAAGCTCAGAGACCCACACCAATATACAGAAACTCAAAAGACAAAAGCAAATACATGCTATTTAAATCACCAACAGAGAAGTGATTTGTTCCTTACTAGTGACTGCCATAGGATTGGCATCTCCTCAAAGCATAATGACCAGGAGCCGTAAGTGGAACACTTTAAGTGCCAAAAGAAATAAAAATAAACCTTGCCCATCAAGAATTCTAAAGTTGGGGGCTGGAGAGATGGCTCAGCAGGCAAGAGTGCTGACTGCTCTTCTGAAGGTCCTGAGTTCAAATCCCAGCAACCACATGGTGGCGCACAACTACCCGTAATGAGATCTGACTATTCTTCTGGTGCATCTGAAGTCAGCTACAGAGTACTTATGTATAATAATAAATCTTTGGGCCTGAGCAAGTGGGGCTGATTGGAGTGAGCGGGGCCAACCAGAGGTTCTAAAATTCAATTCCCAACAACCACATGAAGGCTCACAATCATTATTTTATGTATCTGAGTACAGCCACAGTGTACTCAGATACATAAAATAAATAAATAAATACATCTTTAAAAAGAAATTCTGAAGTTGGCAAAGCTACTCTTCAAAAGTAAGGGGTGCAGGAGCTGGAGAGATGACTCATTGGTTAACAGCGCTTGCTGTTTTTCCAGAGAGCTAGATAGCCCCCAGGTGGCTCACAATTGTCTGTAGCTGCAGCTCCAGGAACTGCAGACCCTCTTCTGACCTCTGTAGGCACCTACACATATGTACACAGGCATACATATATACACATAAAATTTAAAATAAGCTACATGATATGACTTTCTCCAGAGTAAAATGCAGAAGAACTTTATATTTTTGTTGTTGTTCACAATGGTGGTGGGTTTTTGTGTTTGTGTTTTGTTGTTTTGTTTTGTTTGTTTGCTTTTACAAGACAGGGTTTCTCTGTGTAGCCCTGGTTAGCCTGGACCTCACTCTGTAGACCAGGCTGGCCTGGAAATCAGAGATCTGCCTGCCACCTGCCCCTGCTTTCTTAGTGCTGGGGTTAAAGGTGTGCATCATCACTGTCCTGTGTAGCTTGGTGTTTTTATTTAAAAAAACTCATATGTATGGGTGTTTTGCCCATGTATGTATGTATATATGCATGTATGTATGTATGTGTACCACATGCATGCCTGGTGCCCACAATGTTCAGAAGAGGAGATTGAATTCCCTGGAGCTGGAGTTACAGAGAGTTGTGAACCACCATGTGGGTGCTGGGAATGGGACCCAGGACCTTTGAAAGAGCAGCAGTGCTCTTAACTCCTGAGCCATCTCTGACTCCCTTTTTTCTTCTTTTGAGATGGATAGTCTAAAGTGCAGGTTGGTCTGGAAGTCACTTTGTAGCCCAGGCTGATCTTGAACTCACGGTGATCCTTCTGCCTCAGACTCCCAGATGTGAGAAGTTCTGATGTGAGCCACCATATAATTTAAAAGAGAAATGCACAAAGTAAATATGGAAATGTGTTGGTGGGCAGCAGTGTGGAGATGTATAAACGACTAAGCTCAACTAGAATACAAATTGGCAGGATGATAAAAAACAGACCCCGGGCTGGAGAGATGGCTCAGTGGGTACAAGTACTAACTGCTCTTCCAAAGGTCCTGAGTTCAAATCCCAGCAACCACATGGCGACTCACAACCATCCGTAATGAGATCTGACACCCTCTTCTGGAGTGTCTGAAGACAGCTACAGTGTACTTACATATAATAATAAATAAATCTGAAAAAAAAAAAACAAACCCCAACAGATCCCAATACATACTGTGTGTAGAAGACTTAAGGTCCATGAACACACAGATGGCGGGATGTGATGTGAAAGGGTCAGGAGTTGAGAGAGCTGATTCACCTACCTGACATAACAATTATAAATATACACATACCAAACACCCACAGCTCCCAAGTAGAACAAATGAAGGGGTCAGCTCAGGAACTTTGCAAAGGTCATGGAACGCTTGCCCCTCTGGAAGGGAGAGGCTAATTAACATTCCCCAGACCATGGAAGGGAGGGGTGGGGGGTACCCGACCTGTGAGTGGGGACACATTTCTCAGGAATGTTGGGCTGGTTATTGGTTGGCCATTCCTTCAGTCTCTGCTTCATCTTTGTCCCTGCATTTCTTTTAGACAGGACAAGTTTTGTGGGTGGGTTGGTGTCCTTATCCCTCCACTGGGAGTTCCTGTCTGGCTACGTGGCTTCTTCAGGTTCCACGTCCAGCTGTAAGTCATCTCAACTCAGGTCACCCGCATTGCAGTCTGGTTGTCTTCAATACTGAGGAAAGCAATGACAACTTGGACATTATTCTAAAGCTCTGGCCACCTATAGACAAGGGAAGTCCTTGCCACCTCATTCCCTATAGACCAGTCAGTTTAAAAAGTCACACTGTTCTGCCAATCACATTGTGCCTAATGGCTGCTGCCCTGAGAACTGTATAAAAAGCTCACTGAACAGGCTTCTCGGGGTCACCACTTCACCATCTGTGCAGGACAACCCCAACACATTAGAACAATAAAGTCCTCTTGGTTTTTGCATTGATTCCCAGGTCCACGTGGTTCACTGAGGAGGTCTCCAGTAAGCTAAGGCTCACCAGATTCTTACACAAACGGAAAGGAGAGGCGCAGAGCTTTAGAATAATGTCCAAGTCGTCATTGCTTACCTCAGTATTGAAGACAACCAGACTGCAATGCGGGTGACCTGAGTTGAGATGCCTTACAGCTGGATGTGGAGCCTGAAGAAGCCACCTCCTGTAGCCAGGGAGGACCCCAGTGGAGGGATAAGGACACCAACCCACCCACAAAACTTGTCCTGTCTAAAAGAAATGCAGGGACAAAGATGAAGCAGAGACTGAAGGAATGGCCAGCTAATAACCGGCCCAACTTGAGACCCATCCCATGGGCAAACACTGGTCCCTGACACCATTAATGACACTGTGTTATGCTTGCAGACAGGAGCTTAGCATAACTGTCCTTTGAGAGGATCCACCTAGCAGCTGACTGAAACAGATGCAGAGACCCACAGCCAACACTGGCCAGTGGTCAGGGACTCTATTAAGAGTTGGGGGAAGGATTGAGGACACTAAAGGGGAAAGGAACCCCACAGGAGGACCAACAGAGTCAACTAACCTGGACCTCTAGAAGCTCTTAGAGACTGAGCCACCAACCAAAGAACCCACAGGGGCTGGAACAAGCTCCCCCCCCCCCACATATATAGATGTGAAGCTCAGCCTCCATGTAGGTCCCCCAACAACTGAAGCAGAGGCTCTCTCTGCAGCTGTAGCCTGACGGTGGTATCCATTCCCCAACAGGGCTGTCTTGTCTGGCTTCAGAGAGAGAGGATGTGCCCACTCTGGCAGAGACTTGATGTGCCAGGTGGGGGATACCCCAAAGGGGTCCCCACCCTCTCAGAGGAGGAGGGGATGGGGAGTCAGGGAATGGGTCTCTGTGAGGAGGGTACTGGAAGGGGGGCAGCATTTGGGATATAAATAAACAAATTAATTAAAAAAGAAAACTCGACTGGTAAATGAGCACTGGATCCAAGCAGCTGCGTGCTACAAGGGGCTGTAAGAACAGCAGGGTAGGGTCCCTGTGAACACTCCCTGTACTTTGTGACGTAAATAGTGCTGTTTAGCCAGTGAGTTCCAGATTGCTGCCAGTCTCTTCCCAACCCCAGCACAGGTTACAGATGTGTGCTGCCAGATGGATGTGGGGGACGCTGGCTGTTGTGCCTTTACCACAAGCACCCTGTTAATCCACTGTTTGTCTCCTCAGCATCCATGATGTACATTTTGACTGTCAATGTGACTGGCTCAGGAAATGCCTAGGGTATCAATGAAGCACACCTCGGCGGATGTCTCAGGGCATTTCCAGAGACCAGAGGACTCTGGCCTCAGTGCATTAATTCCTCAATTTGGAGTCATGTGTGATGGCATTACTGAGAGAAGATGAAAAGTAGGCCATTCCAGCCTTCTGGGTGTGAAGCAGGTTTTACATTCCTTCCCTGGAAGGAATGACCTTTTGTGTTTAACATACCAGGATCCCCTAGTGTAGTCTGTGAGCACAAAGACCAGGGCCAGGTTCTAGGAAGCAGGTCACTGCAGCCATGCCCTTAGGGTTAATCTCAACTTGACTCCTTCCTGGATCCCTGTTGTTTAAAATGTTTTGGAAAAACAAAACAAAAAACAAAATAAAACAAAATCTACTTATCCCACATAGAGAGCCAAGCACGTTGCAAACTAAGGTTATCAGTGCAGTCCAACTTGGAGAACCTGTGAGTTTGCCTTATGAGTAACTTAGGAATCGGGGTCACTCACAGCAGCAGCAATGACCCTGTAGGGGCCGTGGAGGTCTTTGTGCTCACGGATGTGCACGAGGGGATCCTGGAATGTTACACACAGAGGGTTCTTCCTTCCAGGGAAGGAATGTAAGACCTGCTTCACACCCAGAAGGCTGGAATGGAATTGCTTTCTAGCTCGGTGATGTTTGCACAATCTGCATGGCCAAAGACTCTCCGGCACCAGGCGTTCCTCCAGACCCTTCTTCTAAACTGGTTGTTCTCAGTCAATCCACGAGACCCATCTTTAGAGAAAGTGTCACATATAGTCAACCTATAGAATCCATCTTTATGGAAGATGTCTGTACTGGCTATTTTTGTGTCAACTTGACACAGCTGGAGTTATCACAGAGAAAGGAGCTTCAGTTGGGGAAATGCCTCCATGAGATCCAGCTGTAAGGCATTTTCTCAATTAGTGATCAAGGGGGAAAGGCCCCTTTGGGTGGGACCATCTCTGGGTTGGTAGTCTTGGGTTCTATAAGAGAGCAGGCTGAGCAAGCCAGGGGAAGCAAGCCAGTAAGTCACATCCCTCCATGGCCTCTGCATCAGCTCCTGCTCCCCGACCTGCTTGGGTTCCAGTCCTGACTTCCTTGGTGATGAGCAGCAGTATGGAAGTGTAAGCTGAATAAACCCTTTCCTCCCCAACTACTTCTTGGTCATGATGTTTGTGCAGGAATAGAAACCCTGACTAAGACAGTGTCACATATAGTCAATCTATAGAACCCATCTTTATGGAAGGAGTCACATATAGTAAACCTATAGAACCCATCTTTACGGAATGTGTAACATGTACCCTACAGGGTTTCCTTGTAGTTGAGTCTAATCTGTGTTTAGCTTGCTTTGTTCTTCAAAGAGATTTAGGTATGTTCTGTTGTACATGTGAGGTTGAGTTAATCTCCACAAGCAATGTTTTCACCAAATTGTTCTTCGTTCAAATACCCCTAAAATAAACAACCCAGAGTCAGATTCCACAACCAAGGCACACTAAGCTCAACAGCCTTCTTGTCTCCTGCTGCTCACCTCTCTGTTGCCTGTGAAGATCTCGGTGCTGACCTCAGTCATGACCCCCTCATCATGACCCAAAGACTGCGACATCACAAAAGCCCGCCCCAGTCTCCGCTCCTGGAAACTGGGAATCTAGAGCTCATTATACAACTTGCAGGAAGCTCAATGTGTTGAACTGTGTATTTCCCAGGTGGCTCTGTTGATCATGGTCTTTTCTCTTCAGCTGAGCTGATAGGAGGCCATCTCTCAGCAGTCCTTACCGATTCTCTGAGCTCAGGGAGGGAGGATCCTAGTGCATCTGCTTTCAGGGACTTCCTGAAGCCCTAGAGTTGCTTAATTCCTGTTTTTAAGTATTGTGCTCCACAATATCAACCAACCAGTCCCCCAAGAGCTCCCAGGGACTAAGCCATCAACAAAGGAGTACACATGGCTCCAGCTGCATACGTTGTAGAGGATGGCCTTGTCAGGCATCAATGGAAGGAGAGTTCCTTGGCCATATGAAGGCTCAATAGATGCCCCAATGTAGGGGAACTGAGGGTGGGGAGGTGGGAGTGGGTGGGTGGGTGGAGGAACACCCTCATAGAAGCAGAGGGAGGGAGGATGGGATAGGGAGTTTCTGGGGTTGGGGGAACTGGGAAAGGGGCTAACATTTGAAATGTGAATAAAGAAAATATAAAAAATATTTTCCAATAAAAAAAAACCACATTTAAAAAATTATTGTGTTCCATTCCTGTTTGTTTGTGTCATGTAGATGGGTGTTTTGCCTGCATGTCTATCTGTGCAGCATGTGTATGTAGTGCCTGTGGCGTCCAGAAGAGGGCATCAGATCCCCTGGAACTGGAGATACTGACAGTTGGGAGCAGCCATGTGGATCCTGGGAATCAAACCAGGGTCCTATGGAAGAGCAACCAGTGCTCTTAACCACTGAGCCATCTCTCTAATTCCAAGATGATGATGTTGGTGGTGATTTCTTCTTCTCTTCTTCCTTTTCTTCAAATAATGTGTATAAGTGTTTTGCCTGCATGTATGTATGTACACCATATGTATGCTTTTATGCTTGGTGCCTAGAGGCCAGAAGAGGGTGCGAGAGCTCTTGGACCTAGAATTACAGATGGTATTTTTTTTAAAGATTTATCTATTTATGTATATGAGTACACTGTAGCTGTACAGATGGTTGTGAGCTTTCATGTGGTTGTTGGGAACTGAATTTTAGGACTTCTGTCTAACTCTGTCAACTCTGGCCCGGCTCACTCAGTCCCTGCTTGCTCCTGCCCAGAGACTTATTATTATACATAAGTACACTGTTGCTGTCTTCAGACACACCAGAAGAGGGCGTCAGATCTCATTACGGGTGGTTGTGAGCCACTATGTGGTTGCTGGGATTTGAACTCAGGACCTTCAGAAGTGCAGTCAGTGCTCTTATCCGCTGAGCCATCTCTCCAGCCTCTACTTTCTGAATCTCAGGGCATCTCCCTTCAGAACAGGAGGGTCTTTCCTGCAGGATGGAAATGTTATACAAAGATCCCGTGCCTCTCTCTGCTTCCCAGGCGTGAAGATAGCTCCCCTCTGCTACATTCTTCTTCCACCGTGGTTTGCCGTACACATGCGTGGGGCCAAAATGACCACAAATAGAAACATCTGAAACTATGAGCCAGAATAGATCTTTCCTCACGTAAGCTGATTCTGTCACAGCGGAGATAACAGGAACCGATGTGCCTGTCGGAGTCCGTTTAATTGTAGTGCTTCCTGGTCACTCATACTCCAAGAAACAGGTCTGTCTATCATTAATTATAAGCAAAACCCAGGAAACCAATCCATCTTAAGACAGTGCCCCCAAGCAACCCATTTCACCTGTTCTGTGGCTCCACTGCTCAGCCATCGCACCTGACCTTCACTCTCACCACCTTCACTCTGACTCCAGTCGGTTTGGCTTCCAGAATGCTTTGAGGACCTTCCGCATCCTCCAGCGAAATCGAGTCAACTGCTCTCAGGAACGACTGCATGTTGAAGGCTGTTGGCATGTAAAGTCATCCCTTGTAGGGGAGGAGAATTAGAAAACAGGAAGACTCCTGGCCATCCGATGCATGAGTTCGATTCTGACGTGCAAAACCAAGGTTAATTAGATGCTTGGCGGCTTAAGAAGGCGGGGCTTAGCCAAATTGGTGGGAGTAGGTGTGGTCAGCATAAAGGCAGTTAATTGTAAAGCCATGCAATATAGGGATGTCCAGTAATAATATGTTGCATATTACTGAGTGAGGGCTTTGGTCTGTGCTCCTCAAAGGTCTTCATAGATGTTAATTAGCCCTGCACTGGTACAGCTCTGACCTCTATATTTCTAGTCGGTTGGCTTTATCCAGATACACAAAATTGGGCAAGGAGAAGATTCTCCAGGGCTAGCAATCCCCGGCCTTACACGCTCAAAGTTTATGGGATGGACTGGCAGATCCAATTGCTTACAACTCTATTCCCTGAGAGCAGAGGGCCTACTGCTCCAGGCTCTAGAAGCCAGAGACTTACAGCTCGAGACACTCAAGTTGGAGGCTTAGACTCTTCTGGACCAACAGCAGCCACAACACTTGGCAGCTACTGTAATCCCAGCCGGTGCTGTGGCTCTGTGTGGGTACGGGGTGCTGGGAACTTACGTGACTGTAGCTTTAGCTTTCAATCCTAGAGTAAGACCTTGACCCGACAAGACTTGCCACCTCCCTGGAACTCTTCCAGTGACTGGTACCCATGTACTCTTCTGTGCCTCTTCATAGCCTTCTTCAGTCCTGGTGCGTGCTTTATCTTCTCTGAATGGCTTCCTATTTCTTCTGCCTGTCGTCCCATCGCCTCTGTGTGCTGCTGTGCGTGCCCTGTTCACTCTTCAGAGTCCCCCTTGCCGCTGCCACCACTCCGCTGACGTTCTGTCCTTTATTTCTTCATGCTACCAGTCTAGCTTGTAGAAATAATAATAAAAAAATTGTGTAACATCACTTGAGAGAAGTTTCTATTGGACAAAAGATTCTCCCAACTCACTGAAAAGGTGAGTCAAATAGCTTGTTTATATAGTCAGAAATGGGGTGTGGGAAGGATGTTTGCACCAGTCACAGTCTTTCTGCTTGGCCAGTAGAGATGCTTCCCTCCCCCTCCCCCTGAACCCCTCATCCCCCAACCCCAAATTCTGGGTGAAAACTGCTACTAGAGCTTACCAGAGCTTGTGATGGCAAAGAGTCTAGTGCAAGCTATTGACACACTCATGCCTTGGGTATTTCTGGTGCAAGCTATTGACACACTCATGCCTTGGGTATTTCTGGTGCAAGCTATTGACACACTCATGCCTTGGGTATTTCTGGTGCAAGCTATTGACACACTCATGCCTGGGTATCGCCTCTTCTGCTTCAGCAATAAGCAGCTGTGGTTGCAGGGCTGCTTCCTCAAAGCCGCTGAGCAGTGTTCAAACAGGACAGCTGCTGGCGGACAGTTCGGCCAGATGCTAAAGAAGGGCTGTTGGGCTGAGTCATGGGACTGAGGCAGCCAGGTAACGGAGAAAGATCTGTCAGTTTGGGAGTCAAATTGACCTTTCCTCCAGAATAAAATCCGGTCACTCACATTAACAGTTTTCTGATAGTACTTAACTTTGCCCTGCTCTTCAGTCCCATATTCTTGGGAAACGTTGTGTCATTTTATCTGAACCATTTGGACTGATTTGTGAGCCCCAGCCTATTCTCCTCCCAGGCTCTCCAGCTTTAGTCTTAAAGAAGTGGCCTCTAAGATGGACTGAGTCTTCAAGGCTCAGGGTCTACCAGACCCCTCTTGGGATGAAGCAGAAGGTTTCTGAAGTGAAAGGCGCAAATGCATACACACCTGATTAACAGGCTGTTTCCTGCCCTGAATCACTGACAGCCCAGGCTCAGGGCATGTGGCTGTGGAGGTCAGTAGTTGAGCAGAGGTGGGGGATCTTGTCTCTGTATTGTTCAGTATGCATCCGAACAGTCTTTACTTTGTTCTGTGTAAATGAACAAGATTCTTCTCCCTGTGTGCACATGCAGGTACTTTAAAGCACTCTCAGAACTGACCTCTTTTTTCTCATGTGTACACACACGCCTGCTTTTTTTCAGTGCGCAGACATTAACATAGGTTTCCATATGTTTGCACAGAGGGTTCTCTTCTGTATATATGTTCAGGCGTGCACACACGACTGATACTCCATGTACACACACGTGTATACAGTCAGACTCTGCATATCCACAGGTGTGCACACACATGATCCTTTCCCTACGTGTGCATGCAGGTATGGCACACACCACATTCTTTTCACCGTTGGCGCGCGTGGTACACGCGCACACACAGAGCCAAACACGTGGCCCTCTACTCCCTGCGCATGCACACAGATATGCATACAGTTGGCCCTTGGTGTACACACACACACACATACACACACACACACACACACACACACACACACACACACACACACACAGAGGCGCGCACACACGTGGCCTCTCTCCGAGCGCACATGGAGACGCGCGCAGCGCTGTTCGGCGTCGGCGGTCTCCAGCCGGGTCCCGCCGCACGCGCACGCGCGCGCAGGCCCCGCCCCTCTCCCAGGGCGGGTAGCACCGGCGAGAGGCGCGGGAGATGAGCGGCGGGAGGAGGAGGAGGAGGAGGAGGGCGCCGAAGGCGCGAAAAGGCGCGCAGGCGCGCTGCGCGCAGCGGGCCCGCCGCCGCCCACGTCACCGCGCCGCGCGCACGTCACGCCGGCCCGACGCTCGGCCCAGGGTGAGCCCGCGTCCCGGCGCCGCTGGCTCAGGGCAGGGACCGCCAGGGCCGGACCTCCGGGCCGGCGCCTCCGCGCCCCCGTCGTCCGCCCCGCGCGCCCCGCCGGCCAGCCAGGTGTGGCGGGGGCACCGGCCGGTCGCGGCGGGAGGGCGCAGGCTGGGCGCGCGGCCCCGTTCCCGCCCCAGCCCGGTTCCCGCGTCCGGTCGCATCCCGCCCGCCGCCCAGCCTCAGCTGGAGTCGGCCTCGACGCGGCGTGGCGTGGGCGGCGGGCAGGGGTCCTGGCCACCCTCCGGCTCTGTCCGCGCCAGGGCGCGGGGCTGGTGGCTGGGCCTAGTGACAGGTGGGGCGAGCGGGCGGGCGGCCGGGAGCCCACCTGTCAGAGTGGTCGGCGGCCCCTCGGGGTCTTGGGCAGCCCGGGGTGGGGGGTGCCCGCCGCGGCCCGGGCGGAGCCACGCAGTGTCGTGTGCCCAAGTGGGGGGCCTTGTGCCTCGGCGGGGCCTGTGGTCAGGCGGGGCCCGCGTGCCCAGGTGGGGTGAGCCTGACGGCTGCGCGTCGCTCAGCCAAGGGTCCGGGGTCTGGCCCCGCTGCCGGTGGGAGCTGCTGGTGCCCGCAGGGAGCATTTCCATTTAGAGAGGTGACTTAAAATCCCCGTGTGGGACCTGCTTGGCTAGCTCTCCTGTCGGGATTGTGCAAGAAAGGCCCCTGCTGCCTGGAGGCCTGCCTCTGCCTCGTGCTGGTGGGGAGATGTTTCCTTTGAAATGCGATGTGCGTTAAATTTCTTCTCATTCTCATTCATTATTCATCCCCTCCCTTTTTTTCTTTTCTTTCTTTCTTTCTTTTTTTTTTTTTTTTAACCAGATAAGTACGGTTTCTTCTGTGGAGGGTACGCAGTTAAAGCCTTGATTTCCTGGATCTGGTAACATGGCAAAAGATGTAAGTATGGTCGCTGCATGCTGCAGACATGTTGGCACAGCTCGTTGCAGTTTTCTCCCTTTATTTGAGAGTGGCCATACGTGTGTGGCAGTGGGTTGGCCAAGACATTTTACAGGCAGGAGCTGGGATGGAGATGAGGGATGATGGCGAGAGTCGTTAGGTGGGTGTCTCCCCTCTGCACAAATGGTCTTTGTCATCCGAAGCGTGACACGTTTTTTTTTTCTTTTTTGTTTTTTTTTTCGTGGTTTGATGATGATGTCTTGATTTTTTTTTCTTTATCTAAACTGCTTAAATAAAATAAAAAAATTAATACATCTCTCAGTTATGAGTGTGTGAGAGGGTGTTGTTTGTTAGTGGGTTTCCACACAGGAGAGCTGTCAACATGGAACTTACACTGTACTAGTTTTATGTAGTACGTAAGACCGTAATCCAGCTTTGATGGATTGAATCCCAACTACTTGTTTGGGCACATTTTTCTCAGAAAGATGACATTTGGTGATTAATGAAACACCGTGGAAATGCTGGTTGGTTTAGCTTCATATTTATCACGAAGCTACCGAGCGTTTTGAAGTTTTTTTGGGAAACAGGTATGGACAATTAGGTTTTAAGGCTGTAAATACAGTCTGTATTGTTGGTCACATACATACATTTTTGCAGTATTGCTTTAACTCCCTCCAACACTGATCGTGTCCGTTCCAGTGTTCCTCAGTGTCCACTGTTCTGTGACTGTTAGATTCATGCCTTTTCTGTGCAGCCCTGGAAATGCAGGCAGACATGCCGCATCAGCTAGAGTTGTGCCCAGGTGTAGCGGAACCGTGGTGCAGGTGCGGAGTCCTGTCCTGACTGGCCCGCATGGAACAGACCCTCTTCTGGTCATCGAGCACCGGACCTGCTCCTGGGGGCCGGGGGGGGGGGGGGGTCATGTCTCACCCTGAGAGACCTTGTGTAGGTCACCTGAAGTCACAACTACATATGGCACTGGCTTGATCTCGTTATATCTGTTGTCTATGTACATCCATGTCCTGACTCCGTCCCCACGAGTGCCCTAATGAGAGACATGCCACCCAGCGCATGCCTACAAAGTAGCTAGATTTGGTGAATGGGTGTAAACGGGGTGCTGGCTCCCGTGCCTTTGTGAGGCCACATGGCATGGTGTAGTTTCACTGAGTCAGCATACTCAAGCCCAGTCATCTTAGTTTGTCATTATACACTCCTGTGTGCAGTGTCCCCTGGGGAGGCAAGTGGTCAGGAGCTCCTGTCCGGCTGCCGGTTTGGGGTTAGCCATTGTGGTGTGGCTAGGCCAGTGCTGTGACTGGGTATCAGAATGCTGCAGCTTAGTCCCCCAACAAGTGCGCACAGACATAGGCAGAGGTGAAGTGGCGCTCCCTGTTTTCTTGCAGACAGTCAAGGGTTGGGTCTTCTCTGTAGCCAACTGTGTTTTTAAGTAGGATGTGATGTTTGGGTTCGGAAAGGGACTTTGTAACTTATGCTGAAGGGAAAGAAAGAGGCACCATTGAAGTGTTCTAAGCACTTGATGCTTAAGTGAAATCTGGTTGTAAAGGGTCCTGTAGACATGTGGCTCTGAAGGCCATGACACTGGTGAGAACAGACAAAAGTCACGCTTGAGGTCACAGAAGAGGGGCAGGAAGGGCAGACAGAAGACAAATAACTTAGGGTTTTTCTGCCCCTGCTGGTGCCCAGGCAGACCAGCAGGTAAGTTGGGCTCACTGTGAACCGGGGCTGTGAAGCCGGGCAGGCAGTTGTCAGTGGACAGGATGGGGATGGCAGGAGCTGGCACGGAGCAGTGGAGTGGGGGTGAGTGCCTGCAGATACTCTGGGGCGCACCTGCAGTGCTTTCCTGTGGTACTGTAGACTGTCCGAGTGTGGGAAGAGCATGTGGCCAGGGTGAGCCATGATCACCCTGCCTTGAAAGCTAGAGGGGCTTGGTTTGGGCGTCTTCTCCCAAGGTCGGTGCTGGCACTCCCTGCCTAGCAAGCCCTGCTGTCTTCCTGAAGATAGTATTCTTGAATCTGTCAATCATCAGAAAAGTTCATCCCCATAGATGTGCCTGGAGGAGTGTTTCCTAGGCGATTATAAATCCCCTCATGTATCGACAATGAGGGTTAACTATCAAGTCCATCCCTCGTCGACCTGACAACAAACCCATCATTTTGAATCTTAACATTCCATCCCTGGTCCTCGGAGGCTCGACTCCTAAGGCAAAACACTTCTAGTCCATTGGTGCGAGCCTCCAGATCTTAAAATTTCTAACATTGTTCAAAAACGGTAAATCTGGGGCTGTGAGACAGCCCAGGTGCTAGACCTCAGTACTTGAGTTTGATCCCTGAGACCCACATGGTAGGAGAGAACTGACTCCCTACATTTTCCTCTGATCTCCATGTGTTCTCTGCACACATGGGTCTGGAGAGAAGGCTCAGTGGTTAAGATGCAGATTGTCCTCTCAGAAGCTGCCATTCCCAGAATCTTCATCAAGCCGCTTGTAACTGCCCTGAGTTCCAGCTCCTGGGGCTTCTGACACCTCTAGCCTCTGTGGGTACCCGCATTCCTATAGATACATAATGTACATGTGTGCATGCAGATACACAGAAATAATAAAAATAAATTAAAAAAAATTTTTTTAAAGGCAGATTTGTTCTTTATCAAGACTCACCAGCAAAGACTGGACCAGTGCAGAACAGAATTCAGTAGGGCAAACACCAAGCCTGGCAACTCCCGTGCCTGTTATCTTGGGCTGTAACAGACTTGAGTAGGTAGCCTTGCCTCTCTGGTACCACTGCTTGGAGCACTCGAGGCCTCCCCTGCCAGCTCCATTTTGTGCTTGCAGCTTTCTTTGGCAAGTGTTCCTTGGTCTGGTCCTGAGATAATTCTGTATCTTAAGGTCTCCATTGCAACTTAGGCCTTACCTTCCCAGCTTCATGCAGGGACCTCTCAGCTTCTTGGCAAAGACTCTAACCTTGCACCCTCTTACATTTTGTGTGCCTGCAAAACCCATCCTGAGGACAGTGCCGAGCTCTGCTGCCAGCTTGAGGTAGATGCCCTACTGTGGCGCTAGTGGCCCTCTTACCTCCTCAGCTGAGCTTGGGAAAAATCCTTCCCTGAGCGGTTGTTTTCTCTTGATGGCATTCTCCGTTCAAGCTCTTTCTTTCAAGTGAGTTTTTAGTTAAAGGGTGTGTGCGTGCACACACACATGTGATTTCATGCGAACAGATAGGACAACTTTATGGAGTTGTCTCTCTCCTTGTGTCTTTGTGTGGATTCTGGGGGCTGAAGTCAGGTTGCTAGACCTGCTTTCACCTGCCCAACCAACCACCTTACCATCTGGGCTTAGTATTTGTGTCAGTTGGACCTTTCTGTAAGTGACTCTTGCCCTAAAAGCATGCTGGTCTTTCTTTTCTTTCTTTTTTTCAGGTTTTTCTAGACATGGTTTCTCTGTTTAGTCCTGGCTGTCCTGGAACTCACTCTGTAGACCAGGGTGACCTTGAACTCAGATCTGCCTGCCTCTGCCTCCCAAGTGCTGGGAGCCCTGAAGGCCTGTGGCGCCCAGCCCTAAAGGTGCTTATCTTGCCTTGATGGGTGTGAAGTTTGAGATTTCCCCTCAGTTGTAGATGCTTTGTCTGTATCTTCCTTGTGTGCAGCTTTGAGCTCATGCTTGCACCTTTATCTGTATGCTTTGTTTTACCATCTAAGAGTGCAGTAAGCAGTAGCGGTGTCACTGCCTGGATGCTGCGCTGTCTTAATCACCAGACAACTTAGCCCGTTCCTTTTAAAATTAGCCTCACTTCCATTTTAAGGGCATGGGCAGAATACGGCCAGATTATTTCCCAGATGGTAACACAAGTGGCCTCTAGCCCAGTTCCCAATAAAACCTTTGTCCCCTCTGGAACTTCAGGAGCCGAGCCTTCAGTCCACGTTTCCATTGACATTCTGGTCTTTTCCGATGCTTGTCAGAACAGCTTAGAAGTTTTGCTTGGAACCTTCCAGGATTCCTTTACGCCACAGGCCTGCAGATCATGGATCACGTTTCCTGCAGCAGTACCCGTGCCTCAGTTTCCCTCATCAGTCATGTTTTCCATCACCATGACAAGAGCGAGCGACCAGCAAAGGTTTATTTTGGCCATCACGATGGTGAAGGTGTGCTGGAGGCGACTGTGGTGTCCACAGCCAGAGCAGAGATGAGTGCGGTGTCAGCCGGCTGCCTTCTCTGTTCCTTTGTATTTAACGTGAGGCTCCAGGCCATGGGACGGATGGTACGGCTCACATTCAGGGTGGGTCCTCCCAGAAAACTCCCCACAGAGTCTGGAGGAAAGTTCACGCGGTGTTCCAAATCCAGTCAGCCTCCTGGCACAGTTCAGACAGCTCTCGTACTGTGGTCTTTGTCTTTTTAGTGGTTATTTGTTTCCTTGACATGTTTTAGAATTGTAGAGAGTTGCTACCGAGTGAATTAGTACAGGAAATAAACTTTACTATAGTGCAGACCAGTGATACCACCACAGTCTTTATCTGTGGCCTGAATGCTGCTTTCGGGACAGCACGTGCACTTGCTTCAGTGCCCTGTGTGCACTGCAGTCTGCTCGGTTTCCAGTGTTCCAGGCTCTTCGTAGCCAGGGCAGTCGGTGTTAGGCTGCATAGGACCAAGTTTCGGCAGCTCATGCTCAGAGTACAGTTTGTTCAGGAGGGCCTGTCGATGTTGCATTCTGGGAAGTGACCGGACTCTCGAGGTGCACAAGTACCTAGCCCTCTCGCTGTGAACATTGCTGGGACTTCTTTGGCTTCTGGGATCAGTCTTCTCAGATGGTTAAAAAGCCATTCTGACTCTAAGGATAAATCCTAGGAGCAGTGATTGCGAGGTGTGTACACCTGTATATGTGTGTGCATGCATGTACACAGGTAGTGTCTTTGAGATGTCAGATTTGTTCTAGACAGATGGTGCCAGATCACCATGTGTGTGCATGCCATTAGGCAGCTGGAAAGCACCCATTTTAACTTTCCCTCCCCAGGAGCAATGCTTTAAAAGTCATGAAACTTGCTTAACCCAGTATGTAAAGTAATAAATTGCATCTTGTACATGGGGAGTTCCAGGTCAGTTAGAGCTACACAGAGGAACTGTGGGCTCAAACAAAGAGTTTAGAAATGAAAATTTACTCACCTTTTTCCTTGATCTCTCATCTTTGCATCTGTTTATAAATGTAAGAGAACATACCTTTAAAACATTTTTTAAAGTGTTACCTGTGCTTGCCCGTCTGCGCACATGCACAAATACCACATCATATATGTGGAGATCAGAGGGCAACTTTTGGGAAGTAGTTCTTTGTTCAACCATGTGGGTCCTAGAAGTCAAACTCTGGCCCCTAGGCTTGGTGGCCAGTGCCTTTACCCATCGAGGCAGCTCTCAGGCCTCACCTTGAATTTTAACACCAGAAAAAGGTGATTTGCAGGAAGGGTTTTGTTTGTTTTTGTTTCCACAGTGCTGGAGGTTGAACCTGGTGCTCTGCCTCTGCTAGGTTCTGTCTGAGCTACATTGCCCACCCGCTTTGTACTTTTGCTTGAGACATAGTCTAAGTAAGCTCTTTTCCTGTCCTAGAGGTCACTCTGTCTGGCCTTGAGCGGCCCTTATGTTTCCCCTCTGAGTACTAGGATCACAGTTTGTTTTTAGCATTTGTCACTCATGACTCCTGGCTATTCTTCTTTATCGTGACCATCATGATTTTCTGAGGCTGGAGCTGGAGAGGTGGCTTTGTGGTTAAGAGCACATGCTGCTCTTGCAGAGGACCCAGGTTTGAGTCTCAGCACACATAGTGGCTCACAACCATCTGTAACTCCAGTTTCAGGGATCTGGCACCCTCTCTGACCTCCAAGGTCACCAGGCATGCATGTGGCACACATGTATACAGCTGGCAGAACACTCATATAAACATTCATACATAAAAATAATTTCTTTAAGATTCTCTGAGGCCCAGGTTTATGCTAGTGGCTGCATAGAACGCAGGGTGGTGGCGTATTAAGCCATTTCAGCTGCTGAGGCCTTGGACATCTTATGTGTATGTGGTGGTGGTGGTAGGGGTTGGATTTGTTTTGTTCTGTTGGTGTTGGGTGCTGAAACCAGTGCTTTGTGTGCACTGAGTGTGAGCAACTGTCTAAGCACCTGGGATTTAAATTAAGATGTCTTAGGCTGCCTCTGTTGCTTTAACCCAACTGTACTATTTATGCAAGAAGACAGAAGGGGAGAAGCTGGGGGGTCAGTCCTTAGCCTCTGCATGTGTCTTGGTGGCTGAGTTTGGGGTCAGCTTTGAAGTCACATTGGTCTCTGGCCTGGTATGCTTTTGAGTCAGCCCATTTATTGAAAATGAGTCTTGCTTTAGAACATCTTCCAGCAGTCTCGCTATTCCTACTTTACTTGTGTGACCTAGAAGACAGACATCTGAAGTTCTGCATGGATAGGAGACCGAGGTCAGTGCTGTTCAGTTTGTTTTGGAGGCTGCTGCTTTCAGAGTGTGGTGCGTGCCTGGTTTAGGAAAGAGGCAGGGACCAAGGCAGCTGTTGAAGCTGGACAAGAAAGTGCAGTTCTGTGTTGTGAGGCAGCCACTTCCTACCCAGTGAGTCTCCACCTGCCCTAGCTGTGGTAATTGTTTTCTACGTCTGAGCCATTCACCGCTATGTTTCATTCTCCCTTCCCAAAGCTGCCCTGTAACACCAGGAAGTGGGACTTAGAAAACCTGGACAGTTAGCTACCTGGCAGCTCTCCCAGGTAGCTGTGCACTTGGGTCTCTTGTAATAAGAGGCATCATTTGAGTGTCTTCTGGCAGGAGGTAGGTGCCTGTAGGAAATACGTTGGATTTGAGGCTGCAGCAGATCCAGTGGCCTATCTGCTTTTCTAGGAAGGCCAAATCTATAGTCATCACCCAGCCTGCACATAATCTTGTGGACAAGGGCTGAGGCTGAGAGAGAGCCCTGAACCTGCTTACAGGCAGCAGCAGAATTGAAGGTCATTCAGGGCTTGTTGGGCCTGTGCAAGGAAGGATGTGTCAGCACTGTTGTTCACTAGGTGAGTACTCACAGGGCTGAAGCGTGTCATGTCCTGTCAGAGAAGCTGACCAGGTCTGCTGGTCTGGCGTAGGGTTTGTGCCTGGAAGGAGAAGATGGCAGAGATATGCTTGTGTGGGTGATGCATGGCTGTTTCAACAACCCCCTACTCTGTTTTGGTGGTACTGGGAGTTGAGTCTAGGGCCTCACCATACTGGTCAAGAGCTCTGACCACTGAACTATAGCCCCAACCCTCTGAGTGTTTTCAAGGGCTCTTCCTTGTAAATTGCTCATAACTCCTTCTGTTGTGGATCCTGGCATCTTTCGATCTACCCTTGTTCAGAATTGATGTGGGTCTCCGCGTTGGTGGCTCTTGATATGCTAGCCCACTCCTCTCCCTTCTACAGACGATAGGACGCTTGCATTTTATTAACATTTGAGTTTATCTCCCAGGCATCAGCTAGTGTCTACCTGAAGGTTTTAGATTCTCCCTAAGGACATGGATTCTTGCTGCCCATTTGGGATGGGAACTGCCCTGGTAGTTTCTTCAGAGCTCTCTCAGCTTGGACCAAGGCTTTCAGATCTGTCCTATGCACTGGACAAGCTCACTTGCTCTCTCTCTCTCTCTCTCTCTCTCTCTCTCTCTCTCTTTTTGTTTTTGTTTTTTTCGAGACAGGGTTTCTCTGTAGTCTTGGCTGTCCTGGAACTCACTCTGTAGACCAGGCTGGCCTCGAACTCAGAGATCCGCCTGCCTCTGCCTCCCAAGTGCTGGGACCAAAGGCATGCGCCACCACGCCCAGCATCACTTGCTCTCTCTAAACCTGTCCCCCATCCTCTGAACATTTCTGCTGCTCTCTAGGAAGTGAGCCTCTGCTTCTGTAGACCCTATGGTAAGCTATGGATGGCTTGGCTTCATCCAGTTATTCAGGATTCAAGTGGTACTGGAGGAATCAGGCCAGTAGTAGACATCTGGGCTCATCCCCAAGGTAGCTAAGGGATACTGTGATCTTTTGTTGTTGTTATTGTTGTTTGTTTTGTTTTGTTTTGTTTTATGTTTTTCTTAAAGATTATAAAACCTTTTTATAAAGATCATGAAATTTTATGTGTATGAATGTTTTGCCTGCACATATATAAGTGCACCATTTACATGCCTGATACCTGTTTGGACCAGAAGAGGGCATTGGATGCCCTTCAACTAGAGTTATAGATGGTTGTGATCTACCGTGTGGGTGCTAGGAACCAAATGTAGGTCCCCTGCAAGAGCAGTAAGTGTTTCTAATCTGATCCATCTCTTCAGCCCTTCCACGGGCTTGGATGCAACAACCCTCGGAGTTGTGTTGAGATGTGCCCATGTGCTGCATGGTCTTACCCCACTGCACTCAGGCTGTTTCTTGCTGTTCTAGTCAGCATTTTGCCCTAGGTCTTTTCATGGCAGCAGATAGAAACAGGCGGCTGATACATTGCATTTAATTTTACTTTTTTGTTTTGTTTTTGAGATAGGGTCTTGTTATGTAGGCCTTGAGCTCAGGATTCACCTTCAGCCTCCCTGATGCCAAGATTACCAGTGTGTACTGTCACCACTGGCTCTAATGATATGTGTGTGTGTGTGTGTGTGTGTGTACACACTTGTGTACATGTGCTACACCTATGTAGAGGCCAGATGTCTGCTTCTATCACTCTTACCTATTTTTCTAGACAGAAAGTCATTAGGCAGCCCTGGAACTTGCTATGTAAACTAGGCTAGCCCTGAACTCAGAGATCAACCTGTCTCTGCCTATTGAGTGCTAGGGTTAAAGGCATGTATGACTGTACCTAGCTTACCACCTTGAGATGGTCTTTCACTTTACCTGGAGTTTACGGACTAGCTAAAGACTTGGCTGGCTATTCAAGGGTCTTCCTGTTTCCGCCTCTCAGTGCTAGGAATTCAGGTATATACTTCCATGCCTGGCTTTGTGTGGGGTCTGGGGATTCAGACTCAAGTCATCAGGCTTGCATGGCAAACATTGTGGAAACTTGTGGAAGCTATTTAGTCACGTTAATGTGTCATTGCTGTTTTCTCTTTTACTGTGGGTGTAATATAATGACGTTTTTCCCAGTGTCTCACACGGGTGTCTGCTTTTTGGATATTTACTTTGGGTGGGTCATGACACAGGTGACCACTCGTGAGCCTTCTCTGGCTCCTCCTGCCGTATCATCTAGCTTCTTGGCAGGTTATCCACATGGTTGGATAGATGTCGGTTTAACACTGGTTTCATTTTATGTTTCCTGGTGACTGCAGGCGAGCACCCATCTTTTGCTGGAGGTCTTCAGGTTGGCCTCTGTCAGGTGCCTTGTCACTGTCCTTTCCGATGAAGGAGCTGGAGTGGTTAGTATCTGAAGTGGATCAGAGCCCTCTTTCTTTCTCCATTTCTTTTTTGACATCATGTTATGAGATCTTTCAGGTTGCCCAGGCTGGCCTTGAACTCTTGGCCTCAAATCATCCTGTCACTTCTGGCATAGCTAGGACTTGAGGTGTGTGCTATCCACTGTACCTGGCTTCTGTGTTTTCTTAGTGGTTCTTTCTGTGGTTCTAGGGATTGAGCTCAGGGCTCTGCACAAGGTGGGCAAGCATTTACATACCTCCTTTAGTGAAAAAAAATGTTTCTTTGACCAATTTTCTGCCATTTTCAAATACTGCTTCTGCCTTCACCCCTTAAGTCACATTGTCTATTTGTTGGGCTCTTGTGGAAGGCACAGCTTCACACTTCCCAGCCGCTGTCAGGGTCCTGATAGCAGAGCCTTTTGTCCCTGGGTCTTGGCTTTTTCATATACTTTTCAGGTGTTTACAAGGTCTAGTCTGGGGATTCCCAACTCAAAACAGCGTCTGTAAGGCCTTGGGGCTTCAGCTTCATTTGAATGTTTGAGTTGGGGATCCCCTCCGCTCCCTCCCTGTTGATGTCAGCATTTGGACTTGATGTTCCTCCTCATCCTCCTTGTCCTTGTTCTGCTCTTGCAGGTTGGCCTCACTTGCTGTTTCCCCCTGGGAGCCTGGGTGATGTTTGTTAGATGAGCTTGGAATTCACCCCACATACAGTGCCTTTGTGCTGTGGCCTGCTGCTCTGCTCTGGCACAAACGGCTGCAGACCTGGGTGCTCAGCAGGCTGGGCCCAGTGGTTACCCAGAAGATGCAGTCTCCCTTCACCCCTTTGGTTTGGAGCTAGGAGGTTGGTTTGCCGAAGGAGGATTTTGGCTGGTGTGAGGTGGCCTGAGCCTCTAGAAGGATTCATTGTCCCGGTGGGGTTCTGTCCCCTGGAGGGAGGATACCTGAGTTTCAAAGGCATTGGATCAGGCAACTTCTCAGAAAGGAGAATAGCACAAACGGACGGACAGGCGGATGCAGTGAACTCAGAACTCTCTTCTGCTAGATATGTCCATGCACAGGCACAGATGACCTCCAGAGGTGACAGTGGCTCCCAGAAGGCTGGCTTCCCAGATAGGGCCTGTGCCAGGCTCTTTACTCCGGGGCTTCAGGGCTGCACAGTTCCAGCTAGCCAGGCCTGTTGACAGCCGTTGTGGAGTCAGGAAAATACTGAAGTATGGTTTCAGGAATTACACTGTCCATTACTGTTGGAGGGAGTGTCTTTCAGGTTAACAATGCATAAAGAGGGTAATTACGGGTTGTTCCCTAAGAGGTAGGAATGGTGATTTCCAGTGGTGTGTCCCAGTTGCTGGAGTGTAGGTGTTCTGGGTGGAAGCTGATCCTGAACGGCATCCTCTAGCCAAAGCCAGATGCGCAGCTCTGTATACACTTGGGCAGACATTGATTGACCACCGCAGCAAGAATGCTGGAAGGTGGTGGCCATGCTGACAGGAGTGGAGATTAGCGGTAGGCACTAGGCCCAACCTTGCCAGGGCTTAGCTCCAGCAAGCTCTGAAGTTTCAATGTGTTTTGTGTCTAGTGAGGTCAGTGGCCACTTTCCCTAGGTTATGAATTTACTCCAGTTCTCCCTCACCTACACTGTGTAGAAAGATGTCACTCAAGAGAGTTGAGACCACAAAGCAGGCCATACATGTGTACAATCCTCTGAAAGCTTGTCACCCCTGGCCTGGCACCTGTGTGGAAGGGCTAGTATTTACGGGTCTGTCTCCTGACATCTGGGAGAAAGTAACTTTCAACTATTAAGACAAACAAGTAGAGTTCCCGGGAGAACACAGTCTGCTGTTGCAAGGCTGTGGGGTTGACAGGCAGGCTTGCCAGGTGTGTGCTGCAGGCTCCCTGACAGGTGACCTGGGGACCTCTCTTCCAGGCATCCTCAGAGCTGGCTTCTGGTCCCTTAGGCCACCCACACACTGTGTATTTATGACACAATGTAGTTTTTAACATCTGCTTGTTACTTTCCTACTCCTTTGTCTTCTGTGTCCCCAAAGATGGCAAGAGGTCTCTGCCTGGCTCAGCATGTTTCCTAAGGAGATTGCTGTTCTCATGGTTGTTGTAGAGGGGGTTTAATTCTTAACTCTGCTCATAGATTTTGGCTGGTGAAACAGGAAAGCATGGAGATAACACTTTTCCTAGTGGTTTTTATGAGGGCTTGTATTTGTGACCTCTTGTCTCTGTACTTGGGGTGAACATAAGCGGACACAGGACAAGTGGGAGGCTTAGAAAATGCCAGATCAGGGAAGCCCAGATGTGATGCCAAGGATGCCAGGGGATGGGCTCCCCTGGCAGGACCTTACTACTGCTTCATGGCTGGGATGCTGTTTTGTGCCTTTCAACTTCATAGTCAACATTGTTCCTGCTTAGAGTCAGTGTTTAGGCTTCCAGGCAGTGTCCACACCCACCAGACAGGTGTCCTGCAGAGGAGAGAGATAAACTTGCTGGTAGAGAAATGAACCAGTTGTAAACGGGAAGCTCTCAGGGAAGAGTGGCAGGCCATCCCCTGGGAGAATCCCCTTGAATGAAACCTGGGGTGCGGCTGGGGGCAGCAGTAGCATAGGACATCTCTGCTTTCAGTCTGCATCTGCTACGCACAGCTGCGGGGCTGAGACTGTGGTCACTGGTGATGACTGTGGCCACTCTGGGCTGTCGTTGAGGTTGGTGCTGTCATGTTTGTGAAAGCTGACTATTGGCAAGCACCAGCAAGATTTGCTCTCTGCTGCTTGCTGTTGGTGAGTTGACTGTCCATCATTGTCCTCAAGAAGGGGTGGTTGTGGTCACCATGATCATTGTGGTCATTGTCATCTGCTGCTGCTGCTGTTTATACTACAGGCCTGCCTAGAGCAGGATACACTGAAGAAACCAGCCAGTGTCCGCAGAGCAGTTAATGTTCTCTCCCTGGAAGGTGCCTGGGCTCTCCAGCTTAAAGGTATTACAGGAGAGCAAAGTCTAGAGTAATTACTTCAGTGTCTAATGTACTAATAGAAAGTGGGCAGAGGGGTGGAGGTGTTGCCGAGGACCTTGTGAGTCATGTTGCCACTGACCAGCTGCAACTTTATAGCCTTGGGTGTACCTGGTGTGACCTCTAGAGTATCTGCTTGGTTGGTACTCATTGCTATTCTTTGCCACCTTCCATCACAGTCGCATCTGGCCTCTACTTGGTGTTCCATTGTGGCCCTAATTTGGGAGGGGAGGGAAGGGGAGGGGAGCCGCAGCAGGTCTTCTCTTTGCTGCCCTTCCTCCTAGAGTCAGGAGTGACAGGCAGAGAAGGGTACGGCTCACGTAGCAGCCACTCCTGTTGTGCTGTGTGGCCCTGTCACAGTCCCCCTGATGAGTTGAATCTGCATCAGGAACTCTCTGTTGCAGGGAAGGCTAAGGATGGTTTTTGCTCTTGTCCATCAGTCTCTGGTTTACTATACTTTGTAATCACCTCCAGGCAGGGTGGGTGCAGCTCGAGTGTATGTACACATGAGTATAACTATGCATTCTGGTCATAGAATCCCAGAGCTGTAGTGCGTAGTGTCCACCCTATATAAACCCAGACTTGTTCGGGTCCTTTGGAATATGCTCCATGACTCACGCTTGGCTGTGAGTCACCTGGTGCTGTGTGACAGACATCCTTAGAGCCGAGTGGCTGAAGGTAGCGGTGTCCATACATCTCTGGTCCTGTGCCTCTGTGGGCCAGGATTGAGTGTTGTGACTGGGGATGTTTGTCTTATGATTGAGCACTGTATGGATTTGAAGCTCTCTGGAGTCTTGCCTACTTCTGTGACGGGAATCTCCCCTGCCCACCACAGGCTGCTCACGCGTTCTTGTGACCAGGCTGCCTGCTTCCCAGAGAGAACATGCTGACTGCAAAGGTTGTACTAGCATTTCAGTTTGTGCTATAGCGTTCAGTTCAGTCAGGCCAGGAGCTGGGAGACATCTGTCCCAGTCCATTTGAGCTGCTGTAATAAAGATATAATGGAATCTCCTTGCAAGCCCAAGATCAAAGGCAGATTTAGTGCTTAGCAATGGCTTATGGCTGCCTTTTCTCCAAAGGAGTAATGTTCGTGTGGTTTCTCTGCTGTGTCCCCACATGGTGAAAGGGCACAGCTCTTTGGGTGCCTCTTGTGGGCCTAATCTTATCGCAAAGGCTCTGCCCCTCAGCTTCACCATTTCCTAAATGTCCTATCTCTACTGAAGGGTGTGGGAGGCAGACATTTGGACTGTAGCAGATTGTTCTGGGAGGTTGTCTTCCACCGAACACTGTGGTCTGGGGTACCGAATGCCAGCGTAAATGTAGCAAGCTTCCTGGCATGGTCAGGTCTCTGCTGAAGGCTGCTGGCCTCTAGAGTCAGCTACACAGAGACTTTTTTGCTGGTCTTCAGATCTCTATGAAGAGAACCCCCAGTGGTTTTGTTTTCTAGTTTCCTTTATGGACAGGAGAGCTTGCGTTTCCTTTTTGATGTTGACACCATGTGTTATGAAAGAGTGGCCTCTGCTCGTGAAACGCTGGGACAAGCTGCGGAGGGCCTTAGCTGGCTCCAGGAGCCTTTTGCTGGGTCTTTTGGTTCAGATTTTTTAAAAAGAATTATTTATTAGTTTATTTATATGAGTACACTGTAGCTGTCTTCAGACACATCAGTTTGCATTACAGATGGTTGTGAGCCACCATGTGGTTGCTGGGAATTGAACTCAGGACCTCTGGAAGAGCAGCCAGTGCTCTTAACCACTGTGCCATCTCTCCAGCCCCCTTGGGTAGGATTTTATCTATTGATCTCAGGCCCCTACTTGAAAAGGGGCCGAGGATAAAGCTGTGTATTTACTGCTGGCTCTGGAAAACAGATCTGTTCAAAGCATTGTCATGAAATCATGCCCAAAAGCCAGCAGTCCTCAACTGAGGGCAGTTTTGCAATCTAGAGATACTTTGTTTGTCATGCTGGGAGGTACAACTGGCAGGTAGTGAGAAGTAGTCGGGGTGTTGTTGAGCTCACTGTAGTAAAGGATAGCCCCTCCTGGGAGCTATACAGGGGACCCTGTGGGATACAGCTAAGCAGAACAGCTTTCGTGGGGGTGCTTACTTGGGGTTCGGGGGATATAGTTACCCTTGTTTGCAGACATGGATGGATGGTGGGGGACAGACTTAAGTTGGGCAGTCCTCCCTGGCTTCATGGCTTCCTCTTTCCTTCATCTTGGTCCATTGCTTCACGATTACCTTTGAACCATCAGGCGCCACACTGAGACTTGTGGAAAAAATCTGCCTGTTCACTACGTGTCTGACCCTGCACAGGTTCTGCTGGCTGCTCCTGGCCAGTGAGCTCTATGAGGCCTGTTTAAGGAAGGAGGACTGATTTTGAGGGAGCGACCCTATTGGGTCAGGTGGATGTTAAGTGGACCATCTGTGTCTCTCGAGTGTCGTCTCTCCCTCCAGTGAGGCAGCATCCACAGCTGCGATGGGATGGTAGGCCCCGTGTCAAGGCTGGGTGTGGCCTGGGAGGAGGAGGAGCGCAGGGCGGCTGAGGGACTGGCTAGGGCGCCTGTCCACCCTGCCTTCCTTTACCTCGGGATGATCTGTACTGTGGTGGATGTCAGACTGGTTTCTGTGAGTGGTAATATAATGAAACTTACAGACACAAACATGGCGCAGGGCTGAATCCCAGCACTGGGTTGTCTGTTAGCTGCTGTATTCCTAGGCAGTACTCCTGTGTGGTGGACTCCCTGATGGACAAGGAGAGGTGATTCGGTCCAGAGTGTCCGCATTTGCCTTTTCTGCCAGTGACAGCAAAGGCTGCTGCTCTCCCAGGCTCACCCCAGGGTACTCTGCCCTGCACTGCATGGGTGGGCAAGCCAGTGGTCAGGAAGGATACTTGCAAAGAAGTAGCTTGCTGACTTTGCTCTGCAGCTCTCTGTAGAACAAAAGCTGTGGGGGGGGATGAAGGGGGGGTTGGGTGGTATAGTCAGTAGGTGACAGAATGATCCTACTTGTTCAGATCCAGCCAGTGGTGACACATAGAGGCTGAGATAGGAATAATGTGTGGTGACTGTACCAGGAGCCCCACCCCCTCCTAAGCCCGTGGTGCTGATGGAGCCTGGGAAGTGAACACTGCTTTGAGCTATAATTGTTATAATTGCTAAAACTGGGACTCAGGGTCACTAGACCTGTTCCAAATCTCCAGGCTGTATCTACCTGGGCTGACTCACTGGCCCTGGGGGCTTGGCCTTTGCCTCCGAGCCGTTCTTTTCCTGCTGGCCTGGCCCACCTGGTGTTAGCCCCAGCCTGCGTCTGTTTAGCCTGCCTAATGTGGTTGGCTTTGGCATTCAGCTTCAGAACTTCTTGTTCATAGCACAGATTTCCCTGCAGTTTCATGCCGGGCTGTACCCATCTGTTGGTCTTCTTTGCTCAGTCTTAACATCCTGGTTTACCCACCTGGCTGTGCCCACCTGGCCCTAACCTCTGTGGCCTCAACCTCTGGCATTTCCCTGGTTTTACTCATTGACTGTAGACATCTTAGCCTGCCTACTGTTCTTTCTTTCCTGCCTCTTGTGATGTGGACCTACAGACAAGGCCTCGTTTTTCTATCATTGCGCCTGCAGGTCTCACCCATCCTGCTGTAACTTCATGCCCGCCCATCCTAATCTTCCTTTTGCCCTGGGCTAGGGGACCTTACCTGCCTGCTGTGTTTCTAATCTCCTAGATTTACTCTACTGGCTTCCCAACCTGGTCCTCTCAATTTGTCCCTTGTACCTAGAATGGTTTTTTAAGTGTTTGCTTTTTCGTTTCGGTAGTGCCGGAGTTGGAGCCTGAGACCGTGAACATGGCTGGAAGCAGCTGTGCTAACACTGAAGCGCAGGCCTGTCAGCTGTGGGCTGCTGTGTCCCCATCAGCCTACACTGGGTTCTTCTCCACCTGGATTACCTCATACAGCTCTACCCACTGGGCTCACGCAGCCACCAAGTCTCAGCCCTGCTCATTTCTTGCATTAAACCCCTCCCTGAGCCCTGTGGCTTCACCAGGCCCTGCCTACTGGCCTTACCCACCCAACCAGTATCTTAGGTTTTCCTGGTGTTATCTTAATTCATAGCTTTAAACTTGGGTTTACATGTCTGGATTTATTTAGTTCCTTACTTTGCCAACCTGCCTTTAACCTCTTGTCCTTACCTGCCTGGCCTTACAGAATCTCACTCACTCTTAGCATCCTGGTGCTTCCGTCTGTAACTGTGTTGCCACGTGACTTTGTTCAGCCTTCCAGCCTGGCCACGCCCACACATGGCCCTGCCATGGTCCCCAGAAGCTTCCGACAGCTCGCTTGTATGTTCTGTAGGAGACTGGGGTCCCTCCTGAGGGGCTTTTCTTGGCCACTGTCCCCCCCACTTCCGTCACCAGCCTTTTCTTTGTTGGAAGGGTATTGGGATGAGAATGTAGGCTCCATTAATCACCACCTCTCACCTCTGGCGGGGGGTGGCCGTGCACAGTTTACCTTGGTTGCTGTACGCCCTGGGAGAGGCCTAGCCATGATGTGCTGTCGAGGCTTGGTGGGAATAAACGGTTGCACGGTTTCCTGGAGAGGTGAGAGTGACAGTCTGGTAAGATTCCTTCCTGCTGACTTTATCAGATATGTGCTGCCTCTCAAGTATCACCTGGTGACATTTCCTCTGCCATCAGTCCTGGCTTTTATGACTGGTTTGGCGGGTCATGCTGTTCCCGGCTGTGGTGGCCACTGGGAGCAGTGTAGCGCTGGGGCTCCTGCTGCCAGACAGTGGCGGCTCTGCCCACGAGCTTAACTTAGGCCCGGTGTGTTTAACAACTTTGGCTGTGTGGCTCCTGAGATGTTGTATTCACTGTTGTTGTTGTTGTTACTCTCTGCAGGCCAGTCTAATTGAAGCCAACGGAGAACTAAAGGTCTTTATAGACCAGAATCTTAGTCCTGGGAAAGGTAAGGGAGCCTGTTCTGGAAATGTAAGTCTGCTGATGACTGTGTGCTATGTCAATGCCTTGCTAACTGTAAGGCCCACTGCAGCGCTCTGAGATGTCAGGAAATTCAGGAAAGTGTGAAGGGGAACTAGACGTGTGTGTTCTCTCTGCCCAGTGATGGCTGCCTCACCACGTCCCAGTGCTCCCATGTGGGGTGTGTGTCTTCTCAGGCTTAGGCTTGTGTTGCCGTGACTTGTACGAGGTGCTGTGTTCTCTTAGGGAGTCTGGTGCGGTAGGAGTCGCGTGTGCTGGATGGAAGGCTGAGGCCCACCTTATCAAGATGCGTGGTGTCTGTAACAGGAATCAGCTGCCAGTGTCCACACTTGGTGGCTTCCTTAGATGACTTCTGGGTTGTGCTGTCTGTGTGTCTGTTGCTTTGCCACCGTGTCCAATCCCTGTAGCCACATCCCATAGTGCTAAGCTGTGTCTTCAAAGCTTACAGTGCTGTGGCGCTGCTAAAGACTGAACTTGGGGAAAGGTCTTGTCTCCAGAAGTATTTTAGGTCAGGCCCTGTGGACAGACACAGCCTGTGTAGGAGCCAGGACCATGGCATGTCGGGGCTAAGTTCTGTTGAAGGCTTTCTTATTTCTGGCTTCTCTTAATTTTCTTCTTAATAGTGAGGCCCAGGAAAGTGACTCCTGCCTGCAGAAGAGGCTCTGAGGTCTTGAGAACAGTGATTGGCTTTTACTTAGCTTTCTTTCTGTATTTGTCTTCGGCCTATGCTCTGTGTGTATTGGAGCCCAGGGATCGTCTGTCTGTAGCTCCCGAGGGTCCAGTGTACCTGGGCCACTGCTGTCCTCTCTGCTTCTCCCCTGTGACTTTCCCAGCCCTCAGTATGGGCATAGAAGTGAAAGGATTTGCCCTCAGTCTTTTTTTTTTTTTAGATTTATTTACTTAATTTTATGTGTATGAGTACACCATTGCTCTCTTCAGACACACCAGAAAAGGGAATGAGGTGGTTATAAGCCACCATGTGGTTGCTGGGGATTGAACTCAGGTCCTTTGGAAGAGCAGTAGGTGCTCTTAACCACTGAGCCATCTCTCCAGCCCGATTGGGTCTTAATGCCTCTGGATCCAAGCCTTGGTCTGTGGTGCCTGCATGGTCCCTGCCCTTCACAGTGGAGCACAGAGGACCCTCAGTCATGAGGATTATGCAGGCCTGTCTGTCTACCAAGGCTAGTTCCTTCTTGTTTGTTCAGTAGGAATGGGGGCTTCATGGTTGGCAGCATTCTCCTGTGCTTGCAAGAAATGACTGTGAGTGTCACTCGAGGAACAGTGGGAGCTGAGCAGTTTCAGGCACAGCGCTTCCCATCCAGGTGATGGAGCTGAAGCAGCAGCCTCTTCCCTGGGAGTGATGCTCCCTCTCTGCCCCGTGAGCCTTCCAATGCCTTTCACACACGGGCGACTAGACGACCTTGAGCTGAAGTTGAACTGTAGGAAGGGTTAGGACATGAGACGTGTGTCTGTGTGTCATAGTCGGGCTGTTCACTTCCTTTGCTTCCTTTTACTCCTGGCTTCGTTGTCAGCCATGACAAACAGGTTCTGCACCTGCATGGACAGGTTGGTGCTGCTCGCTGTATTGGCTAGCATCCTGTGTGGACCAGTACTCTGCCTGGTGCATGGGGTTGTGTCCCCTCGAGATGCTCTTTTGGAGTTGTGATGTTTGGGAAATGCTCAGTGATGGCTCCCTTCACTCCAGACCTTCTTCCCTCCTCAAAAAGTGTGCACTGCTGTTAGTTTCTGGTGACCATTTTAGAGACTAAGCCTAGATAGAACTGTCTGTCTATCAGATAAGCAATCCTCACTCCTGACAGGTGCCCAGGGCAATGAGAATGGAGGTTTCAGAGAGGCCTAGTGCACACACTTGCATAAAGGTATCCATGAGGCTCAGGAGCCCAGGCACTTCCTAGTGCGTGTGAATTCTTGGTCCCGTGCAGCCCAGACACTGCTCCTCTTCAGCACATGCTGAGCCTTCTGTTCCTTGGCTGCTGGAACAGCAGTCAGTTTTCCAGAGTTGCCATCTGAGTGAGGGCTAGAAGAGCTGTCTTCACCAGAAGAAGTCCTTTTGCCTTTGCTTTTCAGCCTAGGAGTGCAGGTGATGGAGTATTGTGCTTTCTTGGTTGTTGAGGTAAAAAGCCCAGAGCATCGTTTATGTCATTATGTTGGAAACACCCCACCTACCCCTTGTGTCTCTCCTCTGATTTTTCCTCTTTTTCCTTAAGAACCCAAGTAGTCACTAGTCAGGTGTTCTGCACCAAGCCCTATCTTTGGAATAGCCAGTAATGCCTGTATATGCAGAGAGCAGGACCCCAGCCCTCACTTGCTCCTTGTGGCCAGCATAGTCACAGCAGTTTACACTGGAGGCATCTCTTGAGTCAGATCTTGGAAAAAAAAATAAGCAGGAGCTGTCCAGGAGGCAAGGAGAAGCTGGGGTGTGTGATGGCAGCATTCTCTCCACGTCTGTCCTTCCCTGTGGTTCTCTTACCTGGCCCCTATGGTTAGTTCACAGTTTCCTCAAGGCCCTAAGGCCAGGTACATTCTCAATTTACCAGAAGTCACTGTATATAAGTACACAGAAGTTCTGTGCAAACAGTGGTGGGCCTGTCTCAGAGAGGGGGTTTTCCTCGATGAGGAAGACCAGTGAGATGGTGTTGCTTAGGTGCTGTTGAGCCCAGGTAGCTGTACTCTGTTGTTTCCTCATCCTAAACCAGCCATTCACACCCTGGTCTCCTAGCCCTGTGGAAGGCTCAGGGCCACCCATGTCATCTTCTTGCAGGGGGACGGTTTTAGTTCCACGGTTCCTGTCAGCGTCCTCCAGGAAATCAGTGATGAAAATCTTCATGTGTGCACATGAAGAGGGCTTTGGTTGTGGGGTCCAGATGCTTTGTGCAGGTGTGAGTGCTAATGTCTTGGGTAGAATTTTACATAGGAAGCCCCTTCACCTGGCTAAATGAGACCCACCTACCGGCATTGAGACTTGTCTGTCTTACTTAAAGGTGTCTTTGCAGAGGCTGGGCAGGCAGACCTCAGCAGGCAGACACGCGACCCTGATCTTCACAGTCTTTGTCCGTACACTCTGCATGGCCAGGCTCAGTTTCAGCAGTGAGGTGGGGGCAGTAGCTCCTGGCATGGCTGGCGTGGCTGCTTCTGACTTAATTCAGCACAGAGTGTGGTAGACATGTGTGCCATGGTGCCCTGTGCACTCACTGCTCCCGGTGGTGACTTGGTCTTGAAGATGTTGGGCCCTGGGGGTCACCATCTGCTACATTACTACACTTCCTTCCTGTCTGTGCCCGTGGGTTCCAGCTGCTTGCATCCTTGCCAGCGTGTGGTGGTGTTGGGTTTTTAGACTTCTCTGCTACCCGTGACTGTCCTCTTACTCTGTAACTCTGAATTGCCCACAGGGTTCTGCCCCGAGCACCTCACTTTACTGTCAGAGACTCCTTCCACTGCATCAGGGTTGCTGCCATTGAACTTCCTAATATGTCTCACTTCTCGGTTTCTTTGCCCAGGGGCACCTAGCACATGCGCGTCTTCCTGGGCCTAGCAATGGGGGAGGGGGGAGGGTGGGGGATTGCATTCCCTGGAGTGCTACCATCATGCCCAAGAGTGCATGTCAAAGTTCCCAATCTTGGTGTGTGTGCTGGGGATATCTTTGGGGCGACATGGAACGATAGTCATTGTCTCTGCTGTGATTTCAGTTCCTGGACTCTTGGCCCTTTCACCATAGTTTCTGAGAATGGCATACTGCCTGCCATTATTCACCATTTATCTAGAACTCTGCCTCTCATTTGGATGTAGTCTGATGCCATTTTCCTGAAGTTCTAAGGTATCCGAACTCAGAGTCTTGGTACGAAGGGGCCATCTCCAGCGTCTTGCTTGCTGTAGGTTATGGTAGTGCAGATCAGCCTGCTTCTTGTCTGCTCTAGGGTGCTGTGTGCTGCAGATGTGTCCTGTGCCTGCTGCTCCTCATTCTTACCTGCTCCCATAGCGTGTCTGTCTTTCCTTTCTGCTTCAGGATTGTATTTTTGACCCCAGAATGAGATTTATTGTGAGAGAAAAATTTTAGTGATGGCGTGTGTCAGACATGAGTGTGGTCTCTGTGTTCTTGGGCCTGTGCTACCTGCTGTGGTGAATGGTGAACTGCAGCCCAGACATGGATCAGAATATTTTTTTCCTGGCCTTGTGGTAGGTATACTGAGATCTCTTTAGGTAGAGGGGTCTAAGAGATGATGAGACACATCCCCCCTTAAAGATTTACTTATTATATATACAGTGTTCTGTCTGCACAGCCAGAAGAGGATGTCAGATCTCATAGATGGTGTTCCTCCAGCAGCCAGGTCCTGGGGTCCCTGTTGTGTGTACCTAGTGATATAGTTAGTGTGAGAGCAGTGGTGGAGAGCCAGATGCTGAAGGCCAGCAGTGGCCACACCATCCTACCCTACAGCAGGCATTGGATAAGAGCCCACTTTATCCTTGCCCTGAGGGAGGGGTAGGTGAGTGAGTAGGAAACCTGTGTGTGTGTGCGCGCGCACGCGCTTGGCGGGTGTCCCTGGGGACACAGAAGGAAGAAAGCCATGTTTTAGACTTAGGCTTTCATGTACCCACCAGCAGCCCAGTGTCCAGGTGCATCCCTCAGAGCCTTACAAATCATTCAGTGTCCTTACCAGATCAGTGAGCAGTGGGTGAAATAGTTTGCAGCAGGCTTTGAAGGAGGCACAGGTGGCCAAGAGGCGCATGGGGTTTTGTTAGTGACCAGAACCTCAGAGATGCCCCCATACCCAGTAGGAGCCTCTAGAAAAGGTGCGGGCGGGACTGGAGATGGCTCCACAGTTAAGATTACTGCTATTGCACAAGTTCCTGTTCTCTTTAGTACCCACATGTCAGCTCCCATCCATCCACACCTCCAGGTCCAGGGACTTGGATGCCCTCTTCTGGCCTTCTCAGGTATTGCACACTTGTGGTGCACAGGCGTACAGGCAAAACTCCTATACACAGGAAGTGAAAGATGGATGGATGGGTGGGTGGACAGACAGACAGATCAAACCAGTAAAGGTGCTTGTTAGAGGTCCCTCACAGTGCGAGTAATAAGTGTGCACGTCATGTCCTTGTATATGTTAGGAAGACCAAAAACAGCTGCCACAGGACCCATCACTCCTTGTGGGCTCTTCTCAAAGGAGTTACCGTCATTGTTGTGAAGACACCCACTTACTGTAGTCCTGCTCACAAGGTACAGAAACAACTTGTGTCTGTCAGTGCCTGAATGCATTTTTAAAACCTGGGGAGTTAAATATTCTAAAAAAGTTGCCATTTGCTATAGTGGAGGTGAGCAGGCGGAACGTTACACTAAGACAGTAATCTAGAAACAGAAAAATAATGTGTGGTCCCACCTACATAGAATTATAGCAGAAATAAAGTATGTAGAGAGAGCATAGTCATTCACTGGGCTTGGACTAGAGAGAGAGGAAATGAGGGTTGTGGGTAGAGCAGGGTGGTAGGGTCCTGTCTGCTGGCACGCAGTAGGAGGTTTCTAAGCACCAAACTGTTTTGTGTAGAATTTCTGCTGAGATGTGTTAGCTGCTCTTGTCCCTAAATCCATGTGCCAAGGCGGCTGAGATGTGATGTGTATGTTGGCTTGTGTTACTGTGGTAACTTTCTATCATTGAGTGTCTCCTGGCATCATGTGTTTTCTTACAACACGTGATTAAACACAGTAAGCTGGATGGTAGAACACCTACCCAGTGTGTCCAAGGCCTGGATATATTCCCAGTGTTAACTTTTAAAACTTTTATATGTATGCATGTTTGCGTGCATGCACATATGTGCAACACTTATGTGCCCATAGCCTCTAGAGGCCAGAAGAGGCCTTGGATTCCCCTGGTGTTAACGTGTGATAGTTGTGAGTCACTCAGGGTGCTGGGAATCAAATCCAGGCCTCTTCAAGAGCAGCAAGTGCTGTCAGTCACCAAGCCACCTGTCAACCCTCTAGTCGATATTGTCCTGTTTTGCCCAATTGTGTGCACTCGAGTGTGTGTGCGAGTGTGCGCGTCTGAGTGCACACTGATTCCCTGTGGGGGTTGTCTGCTGCCCTCTCCCAGCAGTGTGTGAGTTTGCTTCCCCCGTACCTCCCCAGTGTTTGCTTCTTGGTTTCTTGGCAGTAGTGAGTCAGGCAGTTCAGATGGAACCCAGTTTTGATTTTCACTTTCCTTGGCTAAGGCTACTGAAGTTATTATTATTAATTATTAGTATAAATTGGTTATTTGTACTTTTGAAAATTGTGAGATGTTTGCTCGGTTATTGATTGGTTTATTTGTTCCTTTGTTGTTGAGGTTTTTTTGTGGAGTTTTTTTGTTTTTGTTTTTTTGTTTTTGCCTTTATATAGTGGTGTTAATCCACTGGTAGGTAGATGAGCAACTGGCAAAGATTTTCTCCAGTTTTGTAATTCTTCTCTTCCCTGGTGACTGTCTGCTTGGAAGAAGCCTCTAAGTCTCATTTCCTGTGTGGACAAGAGTCCTTTTCAGAAAGCCCTTGCCTGCACCTCCCGCTCTATCCTGTTTCCACCTCGCAGGCTCACAGCTTGAGGTGAGGCCTTACGCTAAGGTGGTTAGTACACTCTGAGTTCACTTACGCTAAGGTGGTTAGTACACTCGGAGTTAACTTACGCAAAGGTGGTTAGTACACTCTGAGTTAACTTACGCTAAGGTGGTTAGTACACTCTGAGTTCACTTACGCTAAGGTGGTTAGTACACTCTGAGTTAACTTAGTGCAGAATCATTCAGTTTCATTCCTGGGTACATCCAGACGCATTTATCACAGCACCTTTGGAGAGCTGCCTTTTCTAGAGTGTAGCATTTTGGCGTTGTTGTTGTTGTTGAAAATCAAATGTCTGTAGCCCCTTGGATTTGTCTCTTGGCCTTCTGTTGTAATCCATCAATCTGTACACCTGCCTTTGTTACTGTATGGCCGCTCCTTTAGCACTGCCTTCTGCTTAGGGCTCCTTTGTTACTGTGTGGGCTACTCTGGCTGTTGGGGTTCCTTGTAGCAACTGCATTTCTAGCTCTGTACAGGGTGCTGTTGGTGTTTTGGTGGGGACTGGATTGATCCTGTATGGTTTTTTTGGTAATGAGGCCATTTACTTAAAACCATTCTTATCTTTAGAAGGTGTGCTTGCTTGGCATGAGTGAGGCTCTGGGTTTTATCAATAGTGCACACACCAAAAACCAAAACAATAAAAATAAAGCAAAAAATCTAGGAAGTCTCACTTGCGGATCTTTTGGCTAAGGTTGGGTGAGGCAAACTCCAGGTTTTACAATTTCATAATTTGCCACCTTAAGTCTGCAGAGAGTGAGGATGTGGTTTACAATTGGAAACTATGGATGCAGTATTTTGGGATCTTTCTCTGAATCTTACCAATTCATAGTGTCTATACAACTATATTTAAAAGCATTTTCCTTTGAAAGGTCTTTATAATATGTTTTATATTGAGTGAGACACTTTTTAAGGTGAGAGTTAGCTTCAGGTCATGTTCTGATTTTTCTTTTATAGCTGAAAAGTCAGCCTTCCCTGGGGATTCTGTGTGTCAGTCTTTGTGTTAGGAAAACTCGTTAGGTGTTCCATTTTGTTTTGCCACATTAAAGCAAAGAAATGGCCATTTTATCCTGTAGACAGCCACTGGGGAGGTGCAATGGCAAGTCTGATGAGTGTACTATAAAGTGGACCCTGGTCCCAGGCCCAGTGCCTTCTTTAGCCAGTGCCCCAAAGAGGGAACTAGAGGGCCCAGGACCAAATTTGGGGATGGGACACGTGTGACTGAGCCATAGGTCTGTAAATCAAAACTAGGGAAGGTGAGTTCTTGATAGACACACCAGCTTCCTGGAACTGCCTCTCTAACCTCAGCTCAGAGAAGCAGTTTGACCCTTAACCCGTGTTGTTGTGTTCCAGGTGTGGTATCTCTTGTAGCCGTCCACCCGTCCACAGTCAACACACTTGGGAAGCAGCTTTTGCCAAAAACCTTCGGACAGTCCAATGTCAATATCACACAGCAAGTGGTAAGTGGTAAGAAGCGTGAGTGTCAGGTCTGTGGATGGGCTGGGTGTGGGCCATGCTGCTGTGGACCATGCTGGGGCCACCGCGTGGTGAGTGTAGGAGGCTCCTTGTAGGAGTGACTTTCTTCTCAGGGTGCATCTGATTTCTGACAATGTGCACTGCTTTCGTTGCACACAGTGTGCAGTCTTACTGTCTCCAGTGTGCTTTCTATGTCGGAGTGTCTGAGGCCCCTGTACACATGGCCTGAGCACTGTCCTGCTCCATGGCTTCAGTTGCCAGCTCTGTGCCCTTTCTCCATCGAATAATGCATCAAAGATGAGGCGCTCCCATAGAGCCCCCCTCAGTGTGCCTGCAGTGGACTTACCTGTAACTGGGGCTTCAGCCAGTGGTGTTTTAACACAGCTACCTAGTAGTGGATGGATTCTTGTCTTTCATCCAGGGACTTTGTCCTGGGCTTCCCTCCCCCAGCCTTGGCTGGGTAAATGCTCTAGCTTCTCCTGGGAAGCTACCTTGCCCACGTGCTGCCTTCTCCACAGTGTCTGTCACCCGCCAGTCTTGTGTCTTCTGAGGATGGATGGCCTGACAACCCTCAAATAATCATTGGGCCTTAGGACTCTGTAGCTTAACATTTTTTAGAATATATTTTATTTTTGTTCTGTTTTTACATATTAAGTGGACACTCATGTGGAGGTCAGAGGACAACTTGCAGGAGTTTCTTTTCCTCCGTCATGTGTGTTCTGGGGAACAGACTTGGTGGTTAGGCGTCGTGACAATTGCCTTTATCACCAAACCCCTCTGCAGCATTTCACAGGTGTCCCTAGCTATCCCTCCAGTCCCTCTCAGTCTCACAGGCATCGGCAGGTGTTCCTAGATGTCTCTTATCCCTAAACAGAATTCTTGGCTGTGCTTTTTGCCCCTGTTGTTGGGGCATCTCTGCAATGCAGTCAGGCTTTGTATAGGGAAAGCAGTCATACCGAATCGCTAGTGTTCCGGTCGTCCCCTGCACCAGCTTTGGCTGTGGTGTGCACATTCACTGCCTCCTCTTGTCAGTGGATTCTGGGCATTGGGGGTTTTCTTTCTATGTTTGAGTGTTGTGCTGCATTGTCTATGTGGACTGCATGTATGCCAGCATCATCTCTCCTGGAACTGGAGTTGTAGGTGCTTGTGAGTCGCCACGTGGGCACTGAAAAGTAAACCTGGGTCCTCGGCAAGCATAGCAAGTGCTCTTAGCCACGGAGCTGGCTGTCAGGTCCCTCATGGCGGTGGTATTTGTGAGGTGAGGTGTCCTGTGCCACTGGCTGGCTGGAAAACCATTTTGTGTAGAACAGGCTGGTCTTGACTTCCTGGAGATTCGTTTCCTCCTTTCTCCTCCTGAGTGCCAGGATTAAGGGTATGTGGCATACTCCTAGGCTGTATCCTCAGCCGGGCATGTTCCAAGTGACCCCTAAACTGTTTGAGGAGATGGCTGGGTTGGCTCTAACATAGGAGGTGATAGTTAAACCTTATGTGCATGCGAAGTGTGATGGGGGCAGGTGCTGTGTCCCTGGCACTTGCTCACCAGAGGCTATTAAGAGTGTCTAGGTATTGGAAGCTTTGACACAGAGATGGCTCTGTTAACACAGAGGTGCCTGCCTTGCTGGTTTGCACTCTGGGCCCTGCCTGTAGCTTCATGGTAAAGCCTACCTAACCTTCCCTGAACCTTTCTAAATTTGTAGTTTGCTTTTGTGTTTAAATTTTTTATTTTGTATGTAACTAGTAGAATCACGCAGTGTATAATACTGAACAGCTTTTATCTGAAATTAAGGTGCAAAATGAATCCTTAGGGTGTTTTGAGGGGAGAGTGTTTTGGAAGACCTTGTGGTCTGGGTACTGGGTGTGGCTTGTTGGCCGAAGGCTTGTCTAGAGTGTGGGAGACTGTGTGTTCTATAGCAAGGCAAAGACGCATCAACAGGACTCCCATATTGGCTTGAAAGCTAGAAGGGGGCTCTAAGTGATGTCAGTCCTCAGTATGTGCCAGTTAGCAGTCATGTGGCTTGCTGGAACTTTGGGTCTGGAAGACTGGGTTTGAACCAGTCTCAGTCCCAGCAGTAGTGACATAGGAAAGACTGCTTGTGACCAGGCTTCCTCTTGTCCTGAGGAGTAGCAACCAGAGAACCCTAACCGAAGTAGCTCTTTGGTATCTGAAAGGCCAGTGTCCCTGGGGGCTTCTGCATGCTGTATTCACATGTGTGATGGTGGAATGTGAGCACACCAAGGGGAATGTGGCCCTTTTCCCAGTGTCAGGGTGCAGATGGAATGGGACCCACTTCCGGCCAGCATGGCTGTGCTCCCCAGGGCTTTGTCTGCAGCCTTTGGATCTGGCCGTGCCAGCATGGAGCTGCTACTTTACAACCTGGTTTTCCTCTGTCTCCTTGAGGCCTGGGCACCTGGCCTCCTGGATGTGCCTTTTCCTCTTCTCCCCATCTCACTTGCTGATATTTCCTTGGTCTGTTTTTCATTTTCCCATCTGTGTGTGCACACGGAGGGTGGAGCATGCATAGGCAGCCATGGGTACACAGGGCTGAGCATTTGCCAATCATGCTGTGCATGAAGGTGGGGCCTAAATGTATGGCGACGGCGACTGGGACATTTGATGCCAAAGGTAGATAGCTCCTATATGCATAGTTTTCCTTCTATTGTCAGATCCACAGAGAAGATGTGTGTACCTGAGGGTTGGGGAGCTCACTCTGCACTGTCCCTCAGATGTGCACAGGGTCTCTGTGTGTCCTGATGGATGTAGATCTCAGTGAGTAATGAGGCTGCCTGTCAGGGGGCCACCTGACCCTCCTTGGCACAGCATATCAAGAAGTGCTGTATGGAAGAGTTGAATCTGGGAGTAAGTTAGCTTTCTTCAGATTCAGTCATTTGGCAGCGTCCGTGCGGCCAGTGGGTAAGCCAGGCACAGTGCCCTCCTGCACACGCACAGCCGCAGGCTGCTGGCAGGTGCTCCCAGGCCAGTCTTGAGTCTAGCACAGCTGTGCATCTTCTCAGGGGTGGTTGTTTTGGTGCTGCGGAATAGACTGAGGTCTCCCGTGAGCTCCAGAACTTTTGCGCAGCCTTCATGCTGGTGTGGGATGTGTCAACGTGACTGGCAGGCAGTACTGGTGGGGGACGTAAAGCTCTTACTGTCTGGGGATGGGGAGGGATCCCCTGTTCCCGCCTGAGAGAGTAAGCCAAGATGCACTTCCCGTCTTGTGTGGCCTAGTGCTCCCAAAGTGTACCCACACCTTCACTGGATCCAGGTATCTCAATTCAGTTCCTGTGGGGATATCCCCAGAAGAATTTGATCACTGAAGTGCTCTGTACTTTGGGATTTACCAGAGGTCTTTTTGACTTAGAGTTATGTGTGTAGTAAGATTTTTGACATTGAGACATTGGTTGTCAGAATAGGACAGTTGTCTGTCTCCAGAATAACAGGTTTGTGTGTTAACTGAGGGAACTAAAACAGCAGACCTCTTCCCAAAGGACATCAAAAACATTGCTATAAGAGTGGTCGCCACATCAACTCTGGTAAAACTGGTTACCTGATTCCCAAGAGCCACCACCTCTGGTCAGGTGAGCTGCTGGCTGTGTGCTCCCAATGGGGTTGCCTGTCCCTTTCTTGTCCTGATGATGTTTGGATCCTGAGGTCCCTCATAGACAGTAGAAAAAGGTGTCCCCGGCAGGACAGTCAGGCACCACTCCCACTTGGGAGCTGGAAGAGGTACCTGTTGTCTGTCCTAGGGTTACAGTTCTGGAAGTCTGTCTGTCTGTCTTCTTTCTTTCTTTTGTCCGTCCTTCCTTCCTTCCATCCTCTCTCTCTCTCTCTCTCTCTCTCTCTCTCTCTTTCTTCCTTCCCTTCTGGTAACTTTTATACTTTATAGGGGCAGTTTTATCCTTGCCTAGCTCATTAAGAGGAAATAAACCAGCAATGTGTTACTGTCCTGTGATTAATCCTAGCTATCAGTAAGTTGCCTCCTTGTCACTATCGGTGTTCTTGCTGTGGGAGGCCTGCCTTGTCCTTTCCAGCCCCTAACTGTGGCCTGCTCTGTCTTCTTGAGCCTGCCTACCTGTTTGAGACGTTGATGTTCTTTTAGATGTACGGGTGTCTGAGCTGTGTGGGGTAGTGCCACAGCAGAGCAGCGTGCTTCTCTGTTGCTCTCTCACTGTGGCTGACAAGGCAGAAGGAAGCGGTGGTACTGTGATGGAGACACGTCTGATTGTTCTGAATTCTCTTTTGACTGTAGGTGATTGGCACGCCTCAGAGACCGGCAGCATCCAACACTATTGTGGTAGGAAGCCCACACACTCCCAACACGCATTTTGTGTCACAGAACCAGACGTCTGACTCCTCACCTTGGTCTGCTGGGTGAGCACCCCCACCCCAGTTTGGCAGCTGCTGAGAATGTCCCCTTTGTCCTCTGGCCATGTGTCACATGGTCTGTAGTGGGGGTCCCTGAGCAGAGAGAGCGCAGGGCTCCCATCTCACCTCTGACTGGGCCACAGAGAACACCGGTCACTAATACGACACAAACGCTTAGAAAGTGTCAGAAGATCTGATCTCTACCAGGTCCAACACCAGGGCTCTATCCCATGCATGGTCTGTCCCTCCGAGGCAGTACTGCCACTGAGACTGTAGCAGACGTGGAAGTGACTGACTCTCTTTAAAGATCACCAGTGTGTCACATTTTAAAAACTGTTGTGAAACCCTGTCTCCCTTGCTTCAATTTAAAATCATCTGTGCCCCAAACTCTGCAGAGAAACGTAGTGACTGTTCCCAGTGTGACTTAGTGAGGGCGACACAGTTGCTGTGCCTCCCGACCTGAAGCTTGCACCATGGTTCCCATTTGACACATGTCCATCAATCTAAGCATCTGCCTTATGTCATGGTAGCTTGCCAAAATTACCCCTGGAAATTCCTAAGTTTACACTAAAATGTGCCGTGCTCTGATGCCAGCAGACGCCTTTAGAACAGTGGTGCCTAGTGTGTGGTCCGGATCAGACCCATGCTGATTTCTGCCCTTCGGATGTCTGTCCATCTTCCCTGACATTTAAAGGCACAGGTGTGTGAACTGGCCTCATACATGTTCTTTTCTGACCTGAGAAACATTGATACTTGCCAATGTCCTTGATATATTAGGGCGGAGTCCCTGCTGCCTATGGTGGGGCTGTGGGAAAAATGGGCCTCTGCAGCCTAGGCCTTCTCTGAAAGTGACTTTGCTTCTGGCTCCCGTGACTACTAACGGTATCTGTTTTTCTGGTGTTTAAGGAAGCGGAACAGGAAGGGCGAGAAGAATGGCAAGGGCCTGCGGCATTTCTCCATGAAGGTGTGTGAGAAGGTGCAGAGGAAAGGAACCACCTCCTACAATGAGGTGGCTGACGAGCTGGTGGCAGAGTTCAGCGCTGCCGACAACCACATTCTACCAAACGAATCAGTAAGTGTTCTGGCAAGACATGGGGCTTGACTTGCAGCCACTCAGTATAGCGTGGTTCAGCCTGTCAAGCTGAGGCAGTGATGGGGGCTAGGAAACCCTCAGGTTTAAGGCATGAAGCAGGACAGAGTGGGTGGGCCAGGAAAATCCCCTCGGGACATGCTCGTGGTATGAACCTCAGGTGTGAATTTCCAAGCCATTGGATCACCAAGGAGGCTGTTGCTCTGTCGTCTAGGCTTATGACCAGAAGAACATCCGGCGGCGTGTCTACGATGCCTTAAATGTGCTAATGGCCATGAACATCATCTCCAAGGAGAAGAAGGAGATCAAATGGATCGGCCTGCCCACCAACTCAGCTCAGGAGTGCCAGAACTTAGAGGTGCACTGCCTAAGCAGGCGTCCATTGTCCTTGGTCACTTGAGAGAGCTATACCAGGTGGCTGAGTGGATGCGATGATGCATTTAGTAGTCCCTGTTACAAGACAGTTTTTAATGTGTGTGTGTGTGTGTGTGTGTGTGTGTGTGTGTGTGTGTGTAAGAAAGGAAAGGGTCAGCGTGCTGTGGAAGTTACAGGAACACTGGTCTTCATCTAGAGCTTCGGCTGTGTCTGTACACGGTAGCTGTGCTCTTGGTGAAAGTGCCCATGGGCCTAGCAGAATGGGTTTGTCAGTGTGCGTGCTGAGTGTCCCTCCTCACTGTGTGTCTGCAGGTAGAGAGGCAGAGGAGGCTGGAGAGGATCAAACAGAAGCAGTCACAGCTCCAGGAGCTCATCCTGCAGGTACGGCCTTTTTGAGCGTCCCCATGTCCTCCTTGGAAACAGGCTGTTGGCCACACGGGCCTTGTTCTCAGAGAGGCTTGACTGAGCATAAGCTCCTTGGCGTGACATCCAATGCACCAGGCATGTCACGCACTCTGTAGATGTTGGGCTTCATTGGTTACTGCCCAGGGAAAGCATGGTGGTTAAGGTTGTCCGTGTTCATGTGAAGTGGCCCTGGGAGTTGGACTTCTCGTAAGAGACCTGGGGATTCAGTGAAGTTAGTGTGTGCAGGGCTCATGGCAGAGCAGATTGAGATGTGCTAGAACCTTCCAGAAAGCGTAGCCATGGTACTGTGGGGTGACTGGCCACCAGCCTGAGGTGAGCATAGTATCCAGAGCGCCTGGTAGCCAGAGTGGGAGGTGCCAGCATCATCCCAGCCCCTCACCAGGCCTTGTTACCTGCCTGAAATGATGTGACGATGGAGGAATGGAGTTGGGGCCCGGTGACGGTGATGTGCTCTTCCTTCCTTCCTTCCCTGTGTGCTCAGCCTGAGGTTGCATGCGTGGCAGGGCTGGTTCAGGGTTCCAGGAAGATCCTGGCTTCAGAAGGGAGAAGAAGCTGGGTAGGCAGTGGCCCAACACACTCCCATTTCCTGCCCTCTCTTGCCTGTCCCCTGTCATGTGGAGAAGGGCCTCATACTGTGTAGACACATGTGTCTTTATGAGAGCATCTCCACTGTAGAGGGAGGAGTGTGGTCGGCAGGGTTAGATCAGAGTCTTGTGTCCATGTGGACTTCAGGACTGGACCATTGGCTCTGGGTTCATCCCTGCACAGCTGCAAAGAGGTCCTTCGTGTGCTACAAGGGTTAGCGTAGGACCGAGTGTCCTCTAGCAAGTCATTCATGTGACTGCTTTCCTGTGCTCCTTGTCCCCTATAGGCTGTGAGCAGATGCCACAGGCTGCTACAGGCCGACCTCTCAACACCCAGGTTCCCACTATCTGCAGGAAGGAAGGGATCATGTTACTGGTATTGACATCTATGGGGGGGCTGTGTTGGTCTTTTTCAGCAAATTGCCTTCAAGAACTTGGTGCAGAGAAATCGCCAAGCTGAGCAGCAGGCCCGCAGGCCGCCTCCTCCCAACTCTGTCATCCACTTGCCCTTCATCATTGTCAACACCAGCAGGAAGACAGTCATTGACTGCAGCATCTCCAATGACAAGTTCGTCCTCAGTGGGCCCTCTAAGTGCAGCTCCTCAGGGGAAGAAACAGATACTTGGTTATCAGGGTTCAGTCTTACGGCTGCTTAGTAACAGCAGCTATGGTCTCTGGTGGTCCTGGCACCCATGCCACGTGCAGGCAGCACTGTGTCCCAGCCCAGGGCCATCACTATGCAGTGACATGTCTTTCATTCCCTAGTTTGAACTGTTTTAGAGAAATTCAGTAGTTATGGGGTCTGGGATGGAGGGTGGGAGTGGGGGGTGGATTTACTGCCTGCTCTTGGAAGCTTCGTAATCCTCACAGTGCCTTTCCCCAACAGATTTGAGTATCTGTTTAACTTTGACAACACGTTTGAGATCCACGATGACATTGAGGTGCTCAAGCGCATGGGCATGGCATGTGGGCTGGAGTCTGGCAACTGCTCTGCTGAAGACCTCAAGGTGGCCAGAAGTTTGGTACCAAAAGCTCTAGAACCATACGTGACAGGTTAGTTGTGCCCTGTGGCTGGCCATCCTGAGTGCCTGGGTGTCTGCCGAGTGAGGATGGGAGATGACAGGCCTGCTGCCCTCCCTCCCAAGGCCATCGGTTGGTCCTTGGAGCCCAGCAGTCAGGGCAGCATGAGGCAGGGCTCTCAGTTCCCTGGGCTTCTAATTTGGTGACTTTGCTGAGTCATCAGGTCACGCTAGTCTTGTGATGAGTCATGAAAGATCCTGTCAACGGTCAAAAATGCATGATGTGTGCTTGCTTTCTGAGGCTGTCCCAGGTTGCATGAGCATCATCCTGTCCTGTGTAAGGCATTGCCCACACTGGAGCACTTGCAGGCCTGGGGCTTGGCCCGGGCTCTGCCTTGTAGCTGCATGAGTCTGAGGTGGAAGGTGCTATGCTGCCCGTTCATGCTCTTAGTCCCTGTTTCTACTCTCTGGTGCTACTGTACACAGAGCGGCACGGGGAAACTCCCGAGCAGACATGTGTGCTGCCTGGGACCCAGCCACCCCTGGTTCTCACACAGGGCAGGGAGAGCAAGCTGGCAGGCTATCCACAGAGCTCCCCCAAGCTCTGTCTGGTCATGCAGGCTTGCTTCTCTCTCACATTCTGGGTTTCAGGAGTTTTGTTTGGTCTCTGCCTCTGGCCGGCTCAGAGATCTGTCTCACAGGTTATGAGGTTCAAGGCAGGTGCCACCACATTTGACTGCCCAGTTTTATTATTATCTGCTTCTGTCTCTTTTCAGAAATGGCTCAGGGATCCATTGGTGGAGTATTCGTCACGACAACAGGTTCTACATCCAATGGCACAAGGCTTTCTGCCAGGTGACAGCAGCTGGGGGTGGGGCAGCCTTACTGTGTTTCAGATAGGCTGAACTGAGCTTGGCCCAGGTAATTGTCTGCTCAGGCAAGGGAACACAGTGCTTGTCCCCATAAAATGATCCCACAGCACCCTCCGCCCCCAATTAAGTAATTCATGGTTTTTACTTTTTAAAAAGTGTTAACACAGTAAAGGGGGGGGGGGCGCAAACCTACCTGTGTTCACTGTCGTTGGCAGGGAAAGTGACAAGGGTGCTTTTGGTTTGGTTTGGTTTGGTTTGGTTTTTTTTAGATAGAGTTTGTCTGTGTGGCCCACACAGTCCTGGAGCTTGCTCTGTAGACCAGGCTGGCCTCACACTCAGAGATCCACCTGCCTCTGCCGGGATTAAAGGTGTGTGCCACCACGGCCTGACTGGTTTTGTTTTGTTTTTAATGGCTCTTTACTTGTTTTCTTAAGATGTGTCTCACCGTACAGTGTGTGTACAGTTTTATTTTCTGCTTCTATATACTTGACATTTCTAAAGAAATCTTTTATTGTTACTATTTGTGTGTGATGTATGTGGGCAAATGTGGAGGTCAGAAGAGGCCTGTGTGCGTGTGGTTCGCTCCCACCTTTACATGGTTCCAAGGATCACACTCTGGTTTCTAGGCTTGTGTGGCCCAGGTTTAAAACCTGTTTCATGTGTGATGTGAGTGTGGGCGTGCACATGGTGTACCTGTGGAGGTCAGAGGGCGTGGGATCCTGGGATGGAACTCAGGTCAGCCTAGCAGGTGGTGGTACTCACCCTTTTTTTATTTTTTAGTTAAGACAGCCTCACTCCACAACCAGGCCAGGTCTTGCCATTCCCTTGTCTCAGTCTCCTTTATAGTTTATTTTTAAAAAGTGTTTTATTCAATTTTTATACACTTGTGTAATGTATTGTGACCAAATCTACCCTTATTCCCTCCTCCAACTCTCCTTGTTCTCACTGTCGCTGTCCACCCCCCACCCCCGGTCTGTGTAGTGTTGTCAGTATGTGCAGGGTGTCTATTGGCGCTTGGTGGCCGCTTAGGGCCCACATCCATGAACAAGACTGACTTCCTTCCCCAGCAGCTTTCAGTTACCCGGAGCTCCTCAGCTTCATGTGCTGCCTTCCTGCTTGCTGTGGTGGTGGTGGTGGTGGTGGTGGTGGTGGTGGTAGTGCGCGCGCGCGAGTGCATGCGTGTGTAAAACAGTGTTCCTCACTGATTGGCTAAGCTGGCTAACAGGCTTCCTCTGGCCTCCTGGTTCTAGGTTATGAGAAGATACTGCCAAGTGTAACTTTCTTTAAATTTGTGCAGCGTATTCGTATTTCGTCTACATGAATCTTTGCATACCATGTGTGTATCAGGCACCCGAGGAAGCCATAGCGGGTGTTAGGTCCTTGGAACTGGAGTCACAGACTTGTGAGCTGTCACATCAGTGCTGGGAATTGAACCCAGGTCCTCTGCAAGAAGAGCCACTGCTCTTAACCTCTGATCCATTCACCTCTCAGGGTCTCTCTGTGCTCCCACGCTTGACTTTGAGGGTGCTGATGATCTAAATTCAGATCCTCATGAGCACAGGGCCTGGAATGACCGAGCTGTCTCCCCTGCCCTCTGCTTTGTGTTTTATTCCATCTTTTTATTTTCTGAGTTATTGAAGGAACTTTACTATTTAAAAACAAAAATATATCAGCTACCAGTTGGCCTAGCAGTTTGAGAAGATGAGTACTAAGCCTTTGGGATAGGCCTAAGGTGGTCTTTATAATGAATGTGAAGGATGAAATAATTATATTGTCATGTTGATAGGTACAGTCTAGTTAAGAATAGCTATTAGTAAAGTATACATTTAAATTTTAGAATTGTTTTCAGTTGATAACTGTAGATATCGCTGGGCTCATTTGAGGCCACAGTGAAAGTGACCACCTCACCTGAGCACCAAGGGTTGGTGGTAACTGAGGGAGTGGCCCAGGTGCCCTTGGGTTGAAGACTCTCACCAGCCTCCCGCTGTGGCTGCTTTCTCAGATCAGCTTTTCTCTTGTTCTGAGGTCTGTGCTGAGTGTGACTATGCTGCAGGGATGGGGGGTTGTTTTGTTTTTTAAAGTAGAGTATATTTTTAAATATTTTCTCCTTAATGGACGTATGTAGAGGCCAAAAGACAACTCATAGAGTTGTTTCTTTCACTTTTATGTGGGTTCTGGGGGTCAAAGACGTAGGTTTCCAGGTTTGTGAGGCAAGTAAGTGTCTTTACCCAATGAGCCACTTGGCTGACCACAATTGGTTCTTTTTATAGAATAAACTTTCCTGGCTTCCCACTTCTCACAGTGAGAAAATGAGGCTGTTGGCCTCCTGTGTGGAATGATAGCATTGGTGTTGTGTTTTAACACACAGCATGTGGTGGTTGTGATTTTCTGGATGTAGTTGCCCAATCGGGAAGCCCGGTACATGGAAGTGTTGTTGTGTGCTGTTAAGTACCAGTAAAAGCATTAGGATGAGTAGTTGTGGCTTTACATTAATTGACAGGCCCAGAATGCTGGGAGTGCGACATCAGCCCAGCCTGTGCTAAATATGTAAGGATGCCGCCTAGCCGTTCCAGTTTCTGACCCATGTTGCTATAGAGTGTGTGAGTGACAGGCTAGGGGGAGGGGGGAGGGGGGAGGAGGAGGGAGCGTGTGTGTGTGTGTGTGTGTGTGTGAGAGAGAGAGAGAGAGAGAGAGAGAGAGAGAGAGAGAGAGTGTGTGTGTGTGTGACTATGAATGCGCAGATTCATGGTGCATCTTTTTTTTTTAATATTTATTTATTTATTATATGTAAGTACACTGTAGCTGTCCTCAGACACTCCAGAAGAGGGAGTCAGATCTTGTTATGGATGGTTGTGAGCCACCATGTGGTTGCTGGGATTTGAACTCCTGACCTTCGGAAGAGCAGTCGGGTGCTCTTACCCACTGAGCCATCTCACCAGCCCTCATGGTGCATCTTGGTGATCTCATGTGAGTCCTGGTGACCAAACACTATGCTGTACCAGGTCTTTAAAGGATTGGTCTCAGAGTAGCCCAAGCAGAGGGAAGCTCATGACAGGTTATGGTTTTAATATTGTAGATGGTAAACTTTTTCCTTTTTTTGCTGTATAATTTAAAAAAAGCCAAACCACCCCTTAGGGTCCTGTCCAGCGGTTCTTGGTCTGGACAGAGCAGGCTTCCCCACTGACTGGCCTGTCTTTGCAGTGATTTGAGCAATGGTGCAGATGGGATGCTGGCCACGAGCTCCAATGGGTCTCAGTACAGCGGCTCCAGGGTCGAGACCCCTGTGTCCTACGTTGGGGAGGATGATGACGACGATGATGACTTTAATGAGAACGACGAGGAGGATTGATTACTCAACCCGTAGACCCCTCTCCCCTTCGAATCAGCTTCAGGAAAAACACGTATAGAGGAAAGAAACTTAAAGTGGGGCTTTCTGTTCTTTTTGGCCTACTCCCAAGAAGATACCCGCGAGTTCTGGAGTTAGATGTGCAGCTCCAAGTGAGGAGGAGTGTGCGCAGTTTGAGCCTAGCTGCGGATGTGTTGTGAAGCCAGCGTGCTAATGCAGAGCCTCTATCTACCTTTTAGGATTTTATGGTTTCTCTCTTTTCTCTCTTTTTTTTCCTTTTCTTTCTTTTTTGAGTTTGAAGCTTATTTTGCCCCTCAACAGTTGTTGCTGGGTTTGCCGAGGAAACTGTACTGCGCCCACACCAGTGACAATGACAAAGTGCTGCCCTGCCTCCGATGTCCAGCACCCAGGTGGTGGACAGCCAGGCTTTAGGATGAAGTTTTCCATTTGTTAAATCATGCAGTGTCCAAAGAACCAAGCCAGTAGCACAGCTCTACTGTTTAACAAGCGCCATATGTCTTATTATGACTCCTTCCTTAAATTATATTGACTGTCGTAATTCCATCGTGTCTGGACACCTTTTCTCTATTGCAGCAACAAATTGCGAAGTAGATTTTGTTTGTTTGTTTTCTTTTTGTTTGGAAGAAGTTTACTGCCACGCTGGTGCAGCTATGGAAATTGTTTAGAAAGTTTGCTTATGGTAAATTTGCCTGATTTCTTACAGGCTACGTTTGGAAACTTTTTATTATATAGTTGTTTACATACTTATAAGTCTATCATTTAAAGACGTGTACTGAAACAAATGTTGTATTTGTTTCATGAGCATCTTCCTGTAATCTATTATAAAGTTGAAATTAAACATAGAGAATGTTTTAACAGTTTTTTAACTCAAAATTTGTCAATCATTTTTAATAGTTCTTTTTTTATAAAAAGAAAAAGGAATTTAAGGACAGGCAATAGTCTCTTAAAATTTATTCACAAGAACCCATTAACTGCACAGTTGCCCTTAGCTGCCTGTTCTAAAATGATGGTCTTTTTATTGAAACACAAATAAACTTTTCTGTAATATTTTATGGAATATAAAGAGACTTTAATTGTTTGACTTGTTTAACTAAGCACTGTTAGTTTTTATTAATAAAACGCGCATGGGCATTTTAAACAAGCTCTGTGTTTCTGTAACTCAGGACTGTATTCCACGGTTACTCCGGATTGCCCTAAGGTAAAAGGTGGATGCTGGCCCGGGAGCAGAGTCCCCGCATGTCTAATAGTTCTTGCTCTGTTGGCCATAACTGGGCAAGACGTGGGAAAGGAGGGTGAAGCAGGCGTGGGATCTTGAGTGCCAAGTACAGAAGCCGGCTCTTTGACTTTTTCCCTCTCTCCTGAAAGTTGAGGCACACTTTGTAGGTTTGGCTTTCAGGAAAGCTGTAACACTGAGCATTCTGGGAAAATGAGTGGGTAGACCAGTAGTCTGTTTGCTCCTTGACATCTGTGCTGGTAGAATCTGCCAGACACAATTACTTAGGAACTGTTTGAGGTAGGTACCTAACACTGGAGCTGCATTGTGGCTTCAGCATCACTAGATTTCCAGGAACTTAAGGGTTGGCATAGTCTTTCCCTCCATTTTTCTCTCCCATTTTGGGAATCCAGACACTGAAAACTCAGATACTAAAAAAAATAGCCTTTGGTTTGGGAAGGTTACTCTGGGCATGCCCAAGGAAAGGCACAGAACAGACTGGAGAGGGCTGTTAGGTGCCAGTTCAGGCCGATCCACCCAAATGCAGATAGCATGCAACTGTCAACAGGAACAGCGATAACCTTTGGGAAATAGAATGCACTTTTCTGGCCACTGTGAGCAGATTTAAATGTCTTCAACAGAGGACATGAAGGAAAGGAAAAGTGTTGCATTTACAGGAAGAGGTAAATCAGACACTCCTGAGAGTGATTACTTAACACCCAGCACAGCATTGTAATCAGTCACCTCAGAGATGCTCAAAGAACCGAGGGAAGGTGAGTAAGTGCCAGGAAAGTGGTTCACAAACCAGGGAGGCAGCAGTCAAGCGGAGACTTCAGGCACAAGTCCTGGGCAGAATTGGATGGAAAGAAAACACAGAGATGGTGTCAGACCTAACTGGCAAATACAACAATACAGTTCTCAGGTCTGAGGAACGGGAGAAAAAGATCTGAGGGATGTGCCACAAACACCCATATTTGCAGAGGAGAAAGCGCAGGGGGTGTGGTAAGACAGCAGCTGAAGACTCGCCATGCTTGTGTAAAGGCCACCTGACTGCGCATCCACAAAACAAATTGGAGTCAACGAGGGTGTGCACATTTTCACGAGGCTTCTGAAAGGTACTGTTGAAAGCCAAAGAGGGAGACATCATGTGTGTGCACTTAGCATCCAGAGTTGTCATCTGTGGGGCCAGGAGACAGTACGCCCAAACCTTCAGAACACCAGAAAGGGTGAGAGGGGCCCATCCATGAAGAACCCTAGTGGGGAAGCTATTGAAGAAAGTCCTTTAAAACTGGTGGGGATGGTCAAGCCTAGCTCCTCACGGTCGATGGCTTCTGCTAGGATGGGCGTGTGTGGGGAGAACAGAGATTTCTAAGAACTAGCTGCTGGGAGTTTGACCATCCTCCAGTGAGTATATGGGCAGCACAAATTGGACTTGGTATGTTTTATGGACGCACGTGCTCAGGATGCATTGCATGAAATTCCCAAATAATAAGAATACTGTGTTGCGGGGGAACCCTGTTAGGCAGGCCAGATGCCTCAGAGTATAATGTCCTTGTGTGAGCTTGGTGGCCTGAGTTCAATCCCTGGGACCCATCTAGAGAACTGACAGAGTTGTCCTCTGACCACGTGTGTTCTTTCCCTTTACAACTACATGTATAATAAGTTTTAAAGGCTTCAAGAACTGATTTTCAATTTCATATACTAGGCTAGGCCACAGAGTTACGACCATGCTTCAATTTGGACTCCCTCTCCTAAAAAAAAATTAGCCGGGCGTGGTGGCGCACACCTTTAATCGAAGCACTCGGGAGGCAGAGGCAGGCAGATTTCTGAGTTCGAGGCCAGCCTGGTCTACAAAGTGAGTTCCAGGACAGCCAGGGCTATAAAGAGAAACCCTGTTTCGAAAAAAAAACAAAAAACAAAAAAAATTAAAGGAGAGATGAAATCATCCCCAAATCAAAGATGAGGGGATTTGTACCCCCTGTACCTGGTCTGGTAGTCAGTGCTCATGACAGTCTATCAGGTTATGAAGACAGCAGTGGCCAGAAACCAAAATGAAGGACATAGACCTCTATAAACACAACAACAAAAAGTCACTAGTATTAGAGCTTTGCTGACTCCACAGTTTGTTTCCTTTATACTTAAAGAAGCAGCTCCTGTGCACACCGTGGGTTAGCTCATACCCGCAGGCTGACAGGCCTCCATCCTATCACCTTATCTGATTAGCTCTGATCAGGAAAACAGTTTACAAAACTCGGCACTTTCGAGTAGTCAGCAAATGAGGAATAGGGGAAAAAAAAAAAAACTAACAAGGTCATTAATGAACAGCCACTGAGCATGATGCCGGTTATTGAAGGGAGCAGGGTGTCGGGGTGCTGATGACAACATAATACTAGAAATTCTAGCCAGGAGTTAGGTAAGAAATGAAAGACATCCCAGTTTGATAAGTAAAATGGTTAATCTTACATATTAGATACAATCTGAAATCCAAAGGGATCCACTAAAATACTTTTAGAAATAGTAAGGAGGCAGGGTGCAACCTGCATTGATTACTTTTGTGTAGCTATCAGGGTTCTGGAGAGGAACCAGACCCATAGAATGAGCATAAAGGATCGACCAGACTGACTCACACAAGGAGGACTGGGGAGTCAGTCCCCACCAGAGGCTGCCTGTTTGCTGGGGCACTGAGAACCCAGAGGCCACTTAGTTCACAAAGCTAGGTGCTTTGGCATCGTCCCTCTGGCACTGAAGGATATGTGCAAGTGAAATAAACTGGATTGATGGAGTGCCACATAAATAGCTAAGGGGGCCAGGGATGATGGCTCAGCAGGTAAGATGGCTCTTGCAGAGGACCCAGGCTTGATTCCCAGCACCCATGTGGTAACTCAACCATCTGTAACTGCAGTTCAGGGCATCTCATACTTTCTGACTTCCATATGATGCACAGATATACATGCAGGCAAAGCACACATAAAGTAAAAATTAAGGCATGAAATGAAAACATTGTAAACCTCCGGTGGGGATGGCTACTTACTGTGCATTGAAAGTCACTAGCAACAGACAACTGCTAACCCATGTGTATCCATGACTTCTCTCATCACCAGGATAACACCTGATAGTAACTTGAAGCAGGAAGGGCTAAGCTTTGCCTATAGCTTGTGAGAGGAACAGTTCATTATAGTGGTGAAGGCTTGGCCGCGGGAGCACTTGACAGCTCTTATATGATCAGAAAGCAGAGATGGCTACTAGTGCTCAGCGTGCTTCCTCTTACATCGGCCTGGACGCTGACCCTGAAGTGTATCTATCTATAGTGATTCTAACTTTAGTCAAGTTGGCAGTGAGATTAGTCATCACACCATAGAATGAAAGAGATACCTTACAAACTCTGAGAATCAGTATGTAGCATGGAGAGAACTCTTAAAACCAACCACCAACAGCAAGCAGCATGCCTGGTGAAGAGAGGGCAAGGCTGTGATTGGACGCCTCTCCGTGAAGGTTGGGAGTGGTTTGCAAGCATGAGCATAAGAATCAAGGAATGGAAGTTAGAGCCACAAAGAGATGCCATCATAATGCCCAGACGACGACGACCCGTGAGAGCAGGAAATACAGAAACTGGCAAGTCGCTACGGCTTGGATCTGTGATGGATCCTTAAAGCTTCTACCTGGGTGTGGTGCTTGTCTTTTTACTCTTTGTTCTTGTTTTTGTTTTAAGATAGGGTCTCCCGGGTCCCAGGCTGGCCTTGAACTTGTTACGTAGCTGAAGGAGCATGAACGTCCTTTCTTTCTACCTCTGACTCCCAAGTGCAGTAGTACAAGTGTGTGTCACCACACCTAGTTTATATATGCTGCGCTTGTAACCCAGGGCTTCTAAGCTAGATAGTTGTGCTTGCAACTGAGCCCTGTTCCCAGCCCAAGACCCACACAGGCAAGTACTTAGTTTGGCAATTTGGTAAGTCGTGGAATTTTAAGACGTGAGACCTCATGGTAAGTCTTTAAGCCATTTGGGGGATCTGCCCTTGAGACGGATCCTAGAATCTGAGTTGTGCGTGGGTTTTTTTGATTGTTTTGTTTTGTTTTGTTTTGTTTTTGTTTTTGTTTCTGCTTCCTGACTATGATGTGAGCCAAATTCGTTCACCATTCCCTGCCATACTATTGTGGCCCTACCAGACACCTATTAGGCAATGGGTGAGCCTGGTCAAAGCCCACAGTTATGACTCAAAGTGAACCTTTGTTCTTTACTGAATGACTAATCCCAGGCCTGTGGTATAGCACCATACAGCTGTCTAACACACACTTGTTGGTCAGGATATGAGAAATGGAATCTCTACTGGTAGGGATAGGAAATGGAGTCACCTCAGTGGGAAACACAGGAGGGCTGCCCCTGAAAGGGTTAAAAATAGGAATTTGGTGTGTGTGCAAAGCTGTGCAAGCAGGTCTTGAAGACTGAGTTGAACACTCATGATCTAAGCACCATCGGTCACCAATAAAAACGAAGGTAAAACAACCCAAGTGGCCCTGGTTACATGAAGGACAGGTGTGGTCTACACACACAGAAAGACTTTAAATCTTGACTGAAAAGGGAATTCTGACACAGGATGAAACTTGAGTCTCTGTGTGACCAGTCAGAAGAAAACACTGTGGTCACATAAGGTACCCAAAGTTAGATTCACAGAAACACAAGGGACCTGGTGAACACGGCGTCTGTGGGGAAATGGGGGCAGTGGGTGTCAGCTGGGAATGAGCAGATGTCGCCAGCTGCCCTAAAAAGTCAAGCTGGCAATTTTTGTGTTAGGTGGGAAGGAAGGACTGCCAGACACAAAAGGGGCTGCACTGGATAGTTCTGTGCCTACTTGAGTCATCTGAAAGGAGGGAACCCCAATTGAGGATCTCCATAAGATTCTGCAGGCAGAGCCGGGCGTGGTGGCGCACGCCTTTAATCCCAGCACTCGGGAGGCAGAGGCAGGCGGATTTCTGAGTTCGAGGCCAGCCTGGTCTACAGAGTGAGTTCCAGGACAGCCAGGGCTGCACAGAGAAACCCTGTCTCGAAAAACCAAAAAAAAAAAAAAAAAAGATTCTGCAGGCAAACTTGTAGGGCATTTTTTTAATTCATGAGGGAGGGCCCTGCCCACATGTGGGTGTGGTCCTTGGCTAGTGGTCCTGGGTTCTGTAAGAAAGTAGGCTAAGAAAGCCACAAGGAACAAGCCAGTAAGCAGTACCCCTTCATGGCCTCTGCATCAGTTTTCTGTCCCGTTTGAGTTCCTATCCTGACTTACTTCAGTGATGGACTACAATATGGAAGTGTGAGCCAGAGAAACCCAATTATCCCAAGTTGCTTTTGGTCACGGTATTTCATCACAGCAACAGAATTCCTTAGATGTTGGTATCAGGAGTGGGGTTTTGCTGTGACAGACCTGACTGTGCTGGTTTTTTTTGGGGGGGTGGGGGGTGGGGTGCGGTTATGGAAGGGCTTTGGGTAGAAAAGCCATTGAGTGTTGAGAACTCAGTGAGCTGTTCTGTGGGAGCTTGGAAGATGAGATTATTGAGAGCAGTGCAGGTGATGGAGGCCTGGCTTGTGAAGCTTCAGAGGAAGGAAGCACTCCATCAGGACTTTCCTTACAAATCTGTGGTTCTGGTCAGTTGGGACTGAAGAATTAGCATGATTATTAACAAGAGACCAGAACCAATGAAGTAAAACCCATGTTTTACTGGCACAATAGGTGCTGGTCAGCTGGAGCTGAGAAATTAGTGGTGACTGGGGAGAGTTGGGGGGCGGGTGCACTTTTGATCCCAGCACTTGGGAGGCAGCCAGGGCTACACAGAGAAACCAAATCTTGGAAGAGAGAGAGAGAGAGAGAGAGAGAGAGAGAGAGAGAGAGAGAGAGAGAGAGAGAGAGAGAGAGAGAGAGAGAGAGAGAGAGAGAGAGAGAGAATATGAATCTGCTGGCAGCTGAACTCGGTAGTGTAAGAGTTATCCAGGTGGTACTGGTTTTGAATGCATGAAAGGATCATGAAAAGCAGCTGAGGCCTAGCACTGTGAGAAGCCAGGATGGGTCACTGGAGAAGGTGTAGCCTCCATATAGTTGAAACTCCAGAATTAAAGGGATTGTGCAGAGAAGTTGAGACTTGGCACCATGAAGGAAGCCTAGGAGAGGCTATTGGTGAAGGTGCAACCCAGTTGCAGCAGAAGACCCAGCATTTGTGGAGATGTCAGTACCATGGGATGACCACCAGAAACAGTAGCAGTAGTGGAGTTAAGTCAGCCAGAACCCAGAAGGAAAGCTGTGTGTGAGGCAAAGGGCAGAGAAGCGAGCCCAGCCCTTTGGAGAAGCCCAGAAGACTGTGAGCAGATCTCAGACACTAGATGCTGTTATTTGCGCTGCTGGAGTTTTGTTTTGCTTTGATCTGATTGTGACTGTGCCCCAGTTCTTCCCTCTTGAAGTAAGGAATTATTTAACTTAATTTTGAGTTTTACAAGAGCCCACGATTAAGAGATTTTGAACTTTTAAAAGAGATTGGGGATTTTCACAAAGACTGGATATTTTAAAGGGGCTGAACTTTTACTGTGTTTGAATTTATAGACTCCTAGGCTTTTAAAGGTATTTATGTTTTTTAATGTGAGGTGTTGGGAAGAAAAGAAGGTTGTGTCTTAGCTGTGATGTGTTTGTGTGTCAAGCTGACAAGAGGTCAGCTGTGCTGGGTAGTCTATGTGACACAAGCTAGAGTCACCTGAGAGGAAGGAGCCTAGGCTGAGGAAACGCCTCCGTAAGACTGAGCTGTAGGCAGGCCTCTAGGGTATTAATTAGTGATTGATATGAGAGGGCCCAGCCAATTGGTTGAGTCATTCCTGGGTTCTATAAGGAAGCCGGCTGAGCAAGCCATGAGACTCAAGCCAGCAAGCAGCACCCTCCATGGCCTCTGCATCAGCTCCTGCCTCCAGGTTCCTGCCCTGTGTGAGTTTCTGTCCTGACTTCCTTCAGTGATGAATGGTGACATGGAAGTGTAAGCCTGATAAACCCTTCCCTCCCCAATTTGGTTAGTGTTTCACCATAGCAGTAATAACTCTAACTAGACAGAGGGCAAGATGTTTTATTTGGCTTGGTCAGATCAGTGGATCGTTTGCTAGTGGAAGTGAAAACAACCCTTTCCCCCAATTCTTGTGTCACTTTAAAGTATTCAACAGGGTGCGTTGCGGAACATAAAAGGGTACACAGGGTAGTCTGTGTAGATACATGTGTAGGTCTTACGCCCCAGGAAGCTCTGTACCTGGTTACACTCTGTATGTGTGTGAATGTGTGTGTGTGTGTGTGTGTGTGTGTGTGTGTGTGTACACTCACGTCTGTCCTCCTGAGCTGTGCCTGTCTCAGCTGGGAAAAGACAAATGCAGACATTTTTGGTCTTTGGCTGCATGGAAGGAGGCAATATGAAGTGTGAACATTTTCTAAGGAAAGGGCCTGAGACCTTGGGGGCTGAGAGACAGGAGGTGGCAACAGGGTAGGTCTGTGGGCAGTGGCAGGCTGGGTGGGTCCCTCTGAGTCTCCCTGCACCTTCCTCCATCTCGGAGATGCCTGACCCCGGTGACTGAGGTGCCAAAGACACTTGTATTGCGGTTGAAATCACAGAAAGGTTTTAGATAAAGGGGTGTTCAGTTCTTAGTAGAAATTTCCCCTGGGGTCAGGAAAGGCATGGATTTTTCACACAGAATAAGAATAACTTTAATATAGTTTGTTTTGATGGCATAGGGACTGTGGTCTCAGAAGCACGAACTGGAGATGTGTCATGCCAGGGTGACCAGTGTTACCCTGATGTGGACCCATAGTTCATATTGAAGTGCAGGACGGGCAAATGATCACAGGACAGAAATGTGGACAGATAGGCCTTCCTTAGTGGCAGCCGGACTCTGGGTCCCCGTGTTAACCCCACAGCTCCGATAGGATTGCGCTCACGTGAGGGTTGGTGATACTCGGGGAGTGCTGGGCTGGAGCACTTCCTGGTGTCAGCTCTGGGCCATGATGGAAGTGGCCGTGCATGCTGGCCAGCAGAGGCTGTGCAGTCAGGAAGAGTGTCCATCCGTGTCCACCCATCTGAGGGGTGGACACCACTCCCACGTTTTACTTCTGTATTGTAAGTTTAAACTCCACCTTCCCTTCGTAGGGGTCATGGGGGTTGTTGAAGGTCACGTGGTCTGCCAGGATCTTGCACACGATGCTGACTTGCATGTTCTTGGGGACGTTGAGGAGCTTGGCTGCCACCAGAGGGTTGCTGTAGTGGGGCTGAAGTGGAAGCACAGGGGGGTGACATGCTTGACAAAACCCTGATGTCAAGAAAAACAAGGCTAACTGAAGAGGGGAGGGGCAGGCATAAAGGACTCCTCTGTGGGTCTGTCCTGGGGTCAGGTCTGTCTGGCCCAAAGGAGCCCTTGGATCACAGAGCGGCTGGTGTCTGCCCACAGAGCGACTAGGAGCAGTGACTCTTGGGACTGCCGATGGCAAACAGCACGTGAGAGCAGCACGGAGAGAGAAATCACTTTGGAGAGATTCTCAGACACTAGACGATGTGGGAGAGCCTGCACCCTAAGGGAATCAGGCTGATAGCCATGACTTTTTGGGGGTGTGGGGGTGCATTTTTAGGTGGATATGAGAAGTGTTCAGGACTGGCTAAATCATGCCTTTCTTTTGTTCATTTTTTCCAAAAGAGAATCTCATGCAGCCCAGGTTGGCCTTGAACTTGCTATGTAGCCATAATGACCTTAGGCTCACGATCCTCCTGCCTCCGCCTCCCAAGTGCTGATGGGATTACTTTGCTCTGCTTTTTTTCTTTTCTTTTCTTTTCTTTTTTAATAGAAACTGGCTTCCCTGTTGCTAAGTCTGAGGTAATTCAGCGAGTGCCCTGTGGCAGAGTGAAGCAGACCTACCTGTGCTTTCTTGCCATAGTAGGGGAAATAGTGGAGACTGAAGGTGCCATTGGGGGGATAGTACTCGACCTGCAGGGGTTCAGTGTCCTTCCGGGGCTTTTGGGGATCATCCTGGGGAGGAGAGGCCACAGCTGAGTCTGATAGGCATTGGGGCACATGTTCAATTGCGTACAAGTCCACATGTGTGGCACGCACTGGTACCGATGCCAGTGATCACACGACATGTGTTTGCATGCTAGTGTAATAGAGTTAGCCTTGCAACTAGTCAGCTTCCATAGTCAGGGCTGAGAGCCTGCAAGACCATAATTCCTCAAAATGCAAGCCTCAGGCACTTTCCACCTAGAGAAAGAGAGTCCCATCGTAGAGTCCTGGCTGAGCGATGGAGCTGGGGAAGCCGGTGTGTGGTTGCTAGCTTCTGAGAGGGAAGCTCTGACCAGTCCAAGACCTCGTCTGCCAAAGCAGGTTCAGAGTCTTGGCAGGTTTCTGGATTAAGTGCAAGCACGTGTTCCTACGATCTAGTTCCTTTTTTTGTTGGCGTCAGACCTGCCCAATGAGTAGCTTACACTCAACAAGGAGTAATGACCTCTCAAATCTCAGGTTAGCTTGTCTGTGGGAAAAAAAATAATAATAAAGTGAAGACCAGGGCTGATGGCTCAGCGGTTAAGAGCACTGACTGCTCTTCCAGAGGCCCTGAGTTCAAATCCCAGCAACCACATGGTGGCTCACAACCATCTGTAATGAGATCTGACACCCTCTCCTGGTGTGTCTAAAGACAGCTACAGTGTACTTACATATAACAATAAATAAATCTTTAAAAAAAAAGTGAAGACCATGCCTGAAGCCCTAGGGACAGAGCTCTAGGGGACAGATGTTCCCTGGACCACTTATCAACTTCCCCTTTTGATGTATCACCTAGGGCTCAGCATTGAAACATTTGGAAACATTTAGTGAAGGCTAAGTTTAGCATTTGATAATGTACTTAGACATTTGCAAGAGGTTTCTCTGAGATCCATACCACCTAAGTAGACATGCCAAACCCCATTAAACAACTATGCTGTTGACGATCTGGAATATTTCTGTAAATACAAAATATAGACAGTGCAGAAGGTAGGCCACCCACAGCAATGCCGGGCTTTCTGAAGCGTGAGTAGCTGCACAGACCGGATGAGGGGAAAACCATGGCTATAGCATTTTCCCTCTGTGTCATCACTCCTGTCAGCAGCGGATGGGCAGATGAGGTTCGCAAGTTTCCAGGGTTAACCTGGGTCCTATCCCATCTCCTGCTCCACCCATCCTGGCCCCGCTCCGCCCTGCCCCACCCCAGCTGTGCTCACCTGGAAGGTGCAGTCCACTCGGGGAGCTGTGTTGTTGCTGGGGAGGAACTTGACAATCTAGGAGAAAGGGTGCCATGTGCCCTTGAGGTGCAGGCAGACATTCACACACAATTCTGAGCCATTACCCATGGTACCACAGTGTAGGAGGGCAGCTGGCAGTGGTAGAGCTGAGATAGAGGGTCCTAGTCACTGGCACCACACCCATGCCTGCTGTGGTGATTAGCAGCCTTCCTTGCTGCAGAACAGGTCTACCTACTGCTCTCAGTGGGGTCCCCACATTCTCACATCCCTTCCTAGACTTCTTGAGCCTCAGTCATTGTCTCCTGAGCTCTGTGCAGGACCTGCCTTTGGCAGGAGTGGCAACTGGGGCATGGACCCGTGGAGCTCTGATCACCACCTGCTTGCCAGGCATCTCTGGGGAGACCCCCCCCCCCAGTCACAGGGCTTCATGGTGGGTTCAGTACACGTGTGTGTGGCTTTCTAAGGCCCCATAAAGTGGAAGTAGGAAGTGAGGCCACTTGGTCTCTTCAACAGTGACCCTGAGCCCCTGTCGTCTGAGTGTCACTCAGTTTGACTGCATTTCTGCCTCTTGCTTACTGTGTCGGTGTTCTTAGGGCATTGACGGGACTTGCTGTCCCTTGGCTTCTGATACCACCAGAACCTCAGTGGTTCCTATAGGATTTACCCTGACAGATTCCTGTCTCTGATGCAGAAGGAGCCCATGTAGAATACCCCCTGCTTCTCCAGTCTGAATCAACAACTCAAGACCCCTGCTGGCTAAGATTTCTTAAGAGCAGAACATGATGAGTGTGTGTGGAGTCCGGGTGGGTAGATGAAGGGCCCAGTCCCCCATCGTTGAGTGTGGGGAGGGGCCATTTCCAGAGCAGGACCCTTGTAACTCACTCTGTTCATTTTAATAATGAAGCAGGGCTTCCCCTCCTCGAAGCCGAAGCTGGGGTCCGCCAGGCCTGAGCAGTTTTGTAGCATGTCTGCAGTGAACTTGCAGGAGAACTTGGTGTGGTTTGGAGCTGCAAAGCTCTCCTGGAAGAAGTACTTTTCAGATGTACAGTTGATGCTGTCCTGCTGGGATGCTGGGGTATAGCCTGTAGAACACACATCCTCTCAGCAGCCAGCCCCTCCCTGACCCCCACGGTCCATGAAGGAGGTCCTGCATCCCCAGCCATTCTCGTAGGAAGCAGACACGCTGCTACATTTGTGGTCACTCACCTGCTAAGAAGCTGTGCAGGGTGTGTGTGAGGCCAGCCCAGGAACTGTTTTCAGAGACATTGTAGGAAATCTTCAGCCCTCTTTCCCCATACACGTCCGGTCTCAAGGTTACCCCTGCAAGGAAAGCAAGCCTCCTTGATCAGTTTCTCCTAACACTCACTTACACAAAGCCCTTGGCTCTGAGGTTGTTGAGACTCCCGTAAGCACCGACCATAGGCAGCTGCCCCTGACGCCCTCCTAGGTGGGGACCGCAGAGCAGACTCCCTGTAGCTGAACAAGCTTGGCGATAATGCTCTAAAGAAGGCCACAGCCTCTGAGGACACTGGCCTGGGGCCCCTGACCTCTGCAGAATGCAGCACAGTGGGCGTCAAGGCCTGTCCTGTGCCTGAGACTCTGGATGCCCAGCCCAGCAATAGTGACACTTGGTGTTTGGGGGACTCTGAGCCTGGGGGGCGGTGAGGGTCATGAGCAGGATTGGTGCAGTAGATGCTGACCTCTGGGGAGGGTTTCTAGCCTGCAGGTGGGTCTCTAGGGGAAAGGCATCTGAACATGTCACATGTCACATTTTTCACTTGGGAAACACATGTTGTGGCTTGCACCTTTAATCCCAGCACTTGGGAGGCAGAGGCAGGCAGATCTCTGTTTGGGGCCCAGCCTGATTTACATAGAGTTTCGGGATATCCAGGGCTACATAAAGATATTCTGTCTCAATGGGAAAAAAATAAAAGGGTTTTCATTGGGGACTGGGGAAATGGCTTAACGTTTAAGATCACTGGCTGCTCTTCCAGAGGACCCTGATTAGATCCCCAGCAGCCACATATCAACTCACAACCAGCTGTAACTCAAGTTCTGGGGCATCTGATGCCCTCTTCTGGCCTCTGCAGGGACTTGGCACACAGGTGGTGCACATGCAGGCAAAACAGCTGTACTGGCTAGTTTTGTGTCAACTTGACACAGCTGGAGTTATCACAGAGAAAGGAGCTTCAGTTGAGGAAATGCCTCCATGAGATCCAACTGTAAGGCATTTTCTCAATTAGTGATCAAGGGGGAAAGGCCCCTTGTGGGTGGTGCCATCTCTGGGCTGGTAGTCTTGGGTTCTATAAGAGAGCAGGCTGAGCAAGCCAGGGGAAGCAAGCCAGTAAAGAACATCCCTCCATGGCCTCTGCATCAGCTCCTGCTCCCTGCCCTGTTTGAGTTCCAGTCCTGACTTCCTATGGTGATGAACAGCAGCATGGAAGTGTAAGCCAAATAAACCCTTTCCTCCCCAACTTGTTTCTTGGTCATGCTGTTTGTGCAGGAATAGAAACCCTGACTAAGACAAATTGGTACCAGCAGAGTGGGGTATTCCTGTGACAACCTGACCATGTTTTGGGGAGGTCTGTGGAAGGACTTTGGAACTTTGGTCTTGAAGATCCATTCGTTGTTAAGAGCTCTGTGGGATGTTGTGTGGGAGCTTGGAAGATAATGTTGAGAACAGTGCAGAAGATGGAGGCCTGGCTTGTGAAATTTCAGAGGGAAAATTAAAGACTCTTTTCAGGGCCATTGCTGTTTTGATTGTGAAGATTCTGTAGTTCTGGTTAGCTGGGGCTGAAGAATCAGCTGTGATTAACAAGATACCAGAACTACTAAAGCAAAAACTTTACATTACTGGGACTATTGATGCTGGTTAGCTGGAGTTAAGAAATTAGCGGTGATTAAGAAGAGACCAGCATCATTGAGGTGACATCTTCTGGGAAGTGTTTTCTGAAAGCACAAAGAGGCTGTGTTCCAGAGATAGCCAAGGTTGTACTCCTGCTGCAGCAGGACTTGGTAATATGTAAGGGTCACCCAGGTGGTACTGGTTTTGAAGGCATGAAGGGGTCATGCAGAGCAGCTGAGGCTCGGCACTGTGAGAGGCCATGGAAGGCCATTGGTGACGGTGCAGCCTCAGTTGCAATTGAAGGCCCAGGACTGAAGGGACCATGCAGTGTTTTGGAGATGCCAGTACCATGAGATGACCACCAAGAGCAGCAGCAGCAGTGGAGTACAGGCATCTGGAGCCTAGAGGATGACGCCTGTGCTACAAAGGGCATGGCTGGAGAAGTGACCCAAGCCCTTGGAGGAGCCCAGAAGATCGTGAGTTGGATCCCAGACATTGGATGGTTGGAGATTGATTTTTGCTTTGATTGTGACTGTGCCCTGATATTTTCCCTCTTGAAGGAAGAAACTGTTTTAGTGGAGCCCACAGTTAAGAGACTTTTAATTGTAAAAAGAGTTTGGATTTTAAAAGAGATGGATATTTTAAAGAGATTGAAAATTTAAGAATATGTAAAGACTGTGGGACTTTTAAAGTTGTTTAGATCTTGGGGATGAATAAGAATGTAAGGGTTGAGGCTTACTAGTGATGTGTTTGTGTGTCAAGTTGACAAGGGGTCAATTGTACTGGCTAGTTTTGTGTCAACTTGACACAGCTGGAGTTATCACAGAGAAAGGAGCTTCAGTTGAGGAAATGCCTCCATGAGATCCAACTGTAAGGCATTTTCTCAATTAGTGATCAAGGGGGAAAGGCCCCTTGTGGGTGGTGCCATCTCTGGGCTGGTAGTCTTGGGTTCTATAAGAGAGCAGGCTGAGCAAGCCAGGAGAGGCAGGCTAGTAAAGAACATCCCTCCATGGCCTCTGCATCAGCTCCTGCTCCCTGCCCTGTTTGAGTTCCAGTCCTGACTTCCTATGGTGATGAACAGCAGCATGGAAGTGTAAGCCAAATAAACCCTTTCCTCCCCAACTTGTTTCTTGGTCATGCTGTTTGTGCAGGAATAGAAACCCTGACTAAGACAACAGCCATGCACATAAAACAAAGAAAAAAAAAACCCACCAAACCCAAAATCGTAAAAATATGTTTTTTCCCTTGTGCAGCAAGAGGGCTTGGCAGGTAAAAGGAGCTTGCCACCAAGCCCGATGCTCTGAGTGCAATGCCTGGAACCACACAGTGGGAGTGGACAGGGCTTTGCTGCTTCTATGGGTGTTACGAGGAGAGCAGCTGTACGGGGCTCAAAGCGGGAAGGACTTGTTTTCGCGTTTCTCAGCCTCAGACGGCGCAGCTTCATCTCTTCTCTCTTCTGTCCCAGGGACTAATGAGCTAGGGGGCATCTCCACCCTAGATCCTTCTGGAGTCACCAGGCCTACTCCCTGCCAGCAACCTCTTCTGTACCCTCCCAGAAACTCTCCTGTGTGTGCATAAGCATATAACATATAACATGAACGCAAAGGTTTCTTGTCTCTGTGACCATCCCCCTGAAGCCACTCCTATTACATAAAACTAAAGTCTAAGTCAGACTTGGCAATTTGGGGTCATTGTTCCTCTCAGGAATCTGTGGGGACCCCTGTCCCAGGTGTAGGGAGAAAGATACTCTGCTATGGTCTACTGTATGTTGCCCCAAGAGCATTGCCGAAGCCCTCCCAATGCTTACCTGGTGACTTTAACTGGTCCTGGTAGTCTGGGGTGTAGGGGTCAATGGTCTGCATCAGCACATAGATGCACAAGGCAAAGAGCCCGGTCATGACCACATAGAAACCTGCGTAGTACAGGCTGATCCACACTGTGAAGAGAGAGTTGGAAGGAGCCACCTGAGCCATGGCAAGGTATATGGCACTGAGCCACGCTTTCTCCACTTCCAGCCCAGCACACAGGTTGTGCCGTGCAATGCTCTCATGATGCTGCACCAGCAGCACCCCTACCAAGTTCCAGAGCTTTCTCACCCAAGCAGAATCTCTGAGCTCTTTGGTGCCCCCTTTACCCTCACTCCCTGGCCCTGGAACTCACTGTTCTACTCCAGAGCTACAGGGCATGTGCATGGCCTTGCGTGGCTCCTGTCACTCACTGCCCTTGCATGTTAGTGACAACCCTGTGTGCTTGGTATACTGATCACCAGCAAGGCTGAATCCCAGAGCCTATCCCTCCACACCCTGGAGTCTCTTCTGTTCATATTACAGGAAGACAAAGGCAGCTGCTGACCAAGGAGGCCCCCAGTGCACGATCTGATCGGGTAGGACTGTGGCTGGGTATGTATCAGGCTGTGCCGAGGACCTGGCAGGAGTTTGCCCCATGACCTACAGAGAAGAGGGACATAGGGCATGCCAGGTGGGTGCGGCTCCTACAGCTCTCAACACTGTTGCTTCAGACATCATCTGTAGAGGAGCCATGGTTAGCAGCAAGTGTTCCAACCCGGATGTGAGCCAGGCTCCATGGGCTCCTGACTGAAGACTTCCCGGTGACATTTCTTTCAAATTCAAGTCTGATCCGCACTCTTCTGGGGCACAGCCTTGGGCTTGGGATACTGTGAAGTGCCCACCGTCATGTTTTGATAATTTCTAGCCAAGCGAAGAAATATGCTGGCAGGAAAAGTCTTTTGTGCTGCTCTTGACTTTGGCTTCCTGGGAAGATCTCTTAAGAAAATGTGTGCTCAGAAAATCTTCTGAATGCACGGCAGAGTGGGTGTGTCATTCTCCAGTGACCTCCAAAAGTTACTAAAGAGCAGGCCTAAGCAGAGAGGGCATGAGAGCAGGGCATGCGAGACGGTGGGGAGGTTGCAGGCGAGAGGCCAGCTGTGGGACCAACAGGGCCTCCCTGGAGGGCCAGAGCAGCAGTGGCTTGTCTCAGAACTGTGGTTCCACGGAGACGCTGTACTCCTCTTGGGTTTGGCTGTTGTAGCATCCAATCGCCTGGCCTTGTGCTCATATGATTGACAGCATTGTATACCTACTTAGCTGCATGGTCTACAGGGGCGAATGTCCAAGCTTGTTCTGAAAGGACCAGCATAGGGCATTTCCCATCGGAGGGCTGGCGTGCTCACTACAGTTCCCTATGTGGCTTCTGGCCAACTCATCTACCTTCCCGGGACCCAAGCTCCCACAGGGAGGAACCTCAGCTTTGCTGCTTGTCCGTCCCCCTCATAGACCCACTTACTGACTTACCAGCTGTGAGCCAGGGCTCAACATCTCCAGTCGAAGGATCCCAACCTTGCCACCATCAAGTCTGATTCCTCACGTGGGCAATGCCGTGGAACCCCACAGCCCGAGAGCCACTGTTGGTTAGAGTTCCATGCCACACAGAGAGTGTGGCCCAGGTGGCTGGGTGTGCCCCAAGTCACTGAGACTTATGTATGCTGTTCTCAGTCTATGATCTCTGTCCCCCCCACCCCCCGTTTCCTCTGTGTGTGCCTCCTCCCCTAAGAGTAACTTGGATTCTGTCATTTCACTGGAAGTATGCTTTCTTCCTGAGATTGTCATCGCTAGACACCCAGTCCATGTCTTCTGATCAGGCTGTGAATCCATTCCAGAAAGTTCTGAGTGGCATTATAGTCATCAAGGAGGCTTGGCAGCTACAATGGCCTCTGTACAAGCTTCCCGAGGGGATAGTTGGCAACCCACCCCCATCTGTCATTTGCCTCAGGGCTCTATCTGCTGTCCCTTCTTCAGGTGACCCACTTCCTGGGATGGTCCCAGAACCAGCTCTGCTTCTGTTTCCCACTGGTGGACTGTTTCTTCTCCGCCTTGGAACTGGTTGTATTTTCCTAAGTCACCTGGGACTCAGGGGCGCTCTCTGCCCTAGGGGGTCTCAGAGGCTTGAGGGGGGTGTACCACATCTCCCTCTGCATGAACAGTGTGTTTTCCATGTAGTAGTCTGTCCAGGCTGAGCTGGGGCTAGCTGAATCAGCAGGTTCCTCTCTCTGTGAACCTCATCTCAGTTCCCGAGCCCCCGAGATGGGTCTGCGTGGGTCAGCCAAAACGGCCTTTAATTTGTGCGCAGACCTGGAGGACCTTGGACTATAGACCCCTATGGCTGCTGTGGGAACACAAAAGGACAGGCCCTGGGACCTGCCTTCTAAGGAGTAAGGCGGCACCCACCCTGTGTTTGTATTCTCCAGTGTATAGCCCTGTAAAGCCTTCACTGCCCTCCCCAGCGCTGTCTGTAGCTCCCACGCCATGGGTCCTGGAGAACTTGAAAGATATTTACTCTTTGGGGTCTCAGGAGTACTTCATGTTTGTGGAAGACTTACTCTGTGTGTGTGTGTTGGGGGGGGGGTATTCTGAACAGGTGCACAGCCTCCTGGGAGTGAGGACTTTTCTGCTCCTATAGTAGCCCCAGAAGGAAGTGTCCCCCCACCTGACCACCTCCCAGGTCGCCACAGGGCAGGCATAAGGGAAAAAAACCCTCTGAATATACCTGCCTAGCCTACCTAGTCCATACCTAAGAACGATAGCTACACAGGGCTATTTTCAGATATAGCCTGGAAACCGGGGATATCTCCAACCACACCTGGGATGTTAGAGTCATGGCAACTCTCACCATAGGATAAGATCACTGAAATAAATCCCTGCCCCCCAAGTGACCTGAACAAGAAACTATCATCACTTTCTATAACTTAAAATATTAGTTTCAGAAACAGCTTTAAAATGCTGTTTCCAAATTATGGGTGAACTTGGGGCCAGTCTCGGACCTGCATGGCAGTCTCTCTGGAGTCTGAGCCTCAGGGCCATCTGGGGACCCTAACTTCCTGCTGAGAGGTGAGGCATGGCCTGTAGAGTGTTTCCAGGTATCCCAGCAGGGCCTGGGTCCTGCTGGCTGCTAGCCCTCTGCCTCACCCCATCCCCCCTTCACATGGCCCACACCTACCCCACCGGGCTGGGGTGCGGCCCAGCATTTGCCCAGTGTCCGGGTTCCAACAGTAGTGCCGGAATTCGGCCATGCGCTGGCTGCATGACTTCTTCTCCTGCAGGGCTGCCATGTCCTCTCCTGCTTGCCTGGACTGGGCCCAGGAAGCGTCCTCTAGGGCTTATAGTCTCCTCTGTGTGAGGCCAAAGGCATCAGAACCGGCTATCAGTTCTCTACTATCGCCTCTACAAACACAAGGGAGGGTTGGAGCTTGCTTGCTATCTGCCCTCCGCTGTCCCAGAAGTCAGTTGGTCCTTGGGGTGCCCTTGGCTGGCAACTTCATCTACCCTGATGTTAGCTGAAGGGAAGCATGTCTGATGTGAACAGCCTCTGGGTTGTGCCTCACCTGCCCTTCAGGAGGGAAAACACATACTGGCAGCTTCTAGGTCAAATGCCCTAGGCCTGAGACCTGCCACCTCACCACTCAGGTCCCTGGGACCTCGAACTGCTTCCTGGAGACTCCCCTCCTCCTCAAGATGGTGGAGAAGGTGCTTAAAGTGTGCCTACAACTACCTGGAGTGGCCCCACAGCCCTGTCCTCAGTATTCTCCTGTGGAGATATGCATACCCATGTGTATATATATATATATATATATATATATATATATATATATATACACACACACACACACACACACACACACACACACACACACACATATATATATATATATATATATATATTTAGAGAGAGAGAGAGAGAGAGAGCATGTTAGACAAACCTGGATCTAGGTATTCAGGGCCTGGAAATTGCCTGTAGGCCTGGAGTCAGAGGTCTGGGCACCTGAAATTACCTGGGTGGTTAGAGCTAGCTTGTGTATGCAAACCCAAGCCTGGGGTCTGGCAACCAAGAGCATGAAGGTATCTTAGAGTCACAGCCATTGTCTCTCAGTGAGCATGGAGGCGCTCCATGTGTGAACAAAATGCTGAGTTATTACTGAGCTTTTTAAAGCTCCATTTCCCTAACTCCACCTCTGAGGTTCTGGAAGCATGAGTAGGGTCTGGACCATACATGGATTGTCAGCATGACCTGATCGTGTGTCTGTGGGAGGAGGGCTGAGGCTGTTTCTCTACTGTGTGAGAACACAGAACTGTGTGTTCCACCAAACAGACCCAGAGGAAAGAGCTCTAGACCTTTACCCCACCCGGAAGTTGTAAAATTCCCCTCTCTTCCACACATGGTGTTAGAGGCCTGAATAAAATTTCATAATGATTTTTTTTTTTGTTTGCTTGTTTGTTTGTTTTCGAGATAGGGTTTCTCTGTGTAGCCCTGGCTGTCCTGGAACTCACTTTGTAGACCAGGCTGGCCTTGAACTCAGAAATCTACCTGCCTCTTCTTCCCAAGTGCTGGGATTAAAGGCGTGTGCCACCATCGCTCAGCCCACAATGATTTTTTTAGTGCTGGAAGAGGAAATTGAAGACATGGCTTGGTGGTTAAGAGCTCTTGCTGCTCTTACAAAGGACCTGGGTTTAGTTCTCAGCATCCACATGGCAGCTTACAACCATCTGTGACTTTAATTCCTGGAGTTCGAATTCTCTCTTCTGACCTTCACGGGCACGTGTAGTGTGCACTTATATATGTGTATCTAAGTAGTGCACTTACATACGTTCAGGCAAAACACTTATATGCATAAGAGAAAATTAAATCTTTTTTTTTAAGTGCTGAAAGGAAAGGGTGATCAAGCCAGAACCCCACATCTAGAAAAATCTTTAGGAGTAAAAGGAAAATCTAGACATTGTCAAATGAAGGAAAAGTCAGAGAATGTGCTGCCGACAGACCTGTCCAAAGAGATGACAAGAGGCTCAGTGGTCATGCCCTTGGGTGTGGGAGGCAATCAAGATGGGCTCTGGAAACATAGGCCGGGAAGACGGTGTCCTGAGAAGCCACTCAAGCTGTGCCCTGAGCCACAAGCAAACGGGATCTTTGTTCTCCTTATTCCCCAATATGGCTTTGTATGAGGCCAGGCTCTCAGGCTCCTTGCTTTTGGCTGTACGAGAGAAGTAGGAAGATTTTAGGGCAGGTCTGGGCCCTTCTCAACCTGAAGATAGGAAGAACTTCCTTGAAGTCAGCTTCAGACCATGGAAAACAGAAATGGAGAACGGGTGAGAGACCATGGCTGACTGTGAAGCCCTGTTTCCATACAAGGCACACAATGTCAATAGACAGTTTAAGAAGTACACTGAGTGTCACCTGAACAGTCAGCCATGAGGGCTGCTGGTAAGGGAGGGTCATATGACGATTAACCTCTAGTGACCCCATGGAGTTATTTCCGCTGGACTTTGGCCAGGAGGGGAAAGACCCAAGAAACCACCTGCCGCCACGGACGCCTTCCATTAAACAGGAGCAGGAACTACAGAGAGAAGACAGGAAATTAAAAAGATATCTTAGAGCAGATCTTCCACATGACCCTGCTATACCACTCCTCATTCTACACCCAAAGGACTCTGCACATGCCAGAGATACCTGCACATCAGTGTTTATTGTAGCTGTATTCACAATAGCCGAGTTATAGGTGCAACTTAAGTGTTTGACAACAGAGCAATGGTTAGCGGATACACACAATGGATTTCTGTCAGCTGCAAATTATGCCGTTTTCAAGAAGAGATGTAAAGATGTAACTGGAAATAATCAAATGAATTAATACAGTCTTGAGCACATGCGGGCGCACACACACACACACACACACACACACTCCCAGACAGCACTCCAATTCCATCCAAAAAGAGAACCTATGGTGTGTGGCCCTGGGTCCAGCCATGGTGGGATTTGGAACAAGGTGTGCTAAAGGCGTTTCCACCTGGAGGTCACAAGTAAAACACGACACAGGCCCATGAGGCTCTAGCGGTGCCATGTTGGTGATGTTTTCCATCATTACAGTAAACTTGCACAGCATCTGTATACAAGGCTTATAGTTTCCATGATTATTTTGTTTTGTTTTGTTTTTTTGAGACAGGGTTTCTCTGTGGCCTGGCTATCCTAGAACTCACTCTGTAGACCAGGCTGGCCTTGAACTCACAGAGATCTGCTTGCCTCTGCCTCTCATGTGCGGGGATCAAAGGTGTGCACAGCTATGGTTGGCTTAGTTCTGTATTTTATGAGAACTGCTTTGTTACAGGTTCCCCTCATGCTGTATCCCTTCCCCCAGTCCGAGGTGAATGTCTGCTGGTGGTGTGTGTGTGTGTGAGGTGTGTGTGTGGGGCACATGCCACCCTGCTTTGTGCTCCCTTGTATATGAGTCTATTACACTTGTAAATTTAGATACAACCAGTCAGCCCTCTGCTAGCAAATTCCAAAACCCCAAGAGAGATAGTGTGGTTATGGTGTCGTTAGAGGAAGAGGCAATGTGGCATTTTTGGAGACAAGTGTTCTTTTTATTTTCTTTTGCAATTCAGGTCTGGTCATTTCTTTGTTACTCTTAAAGACTTTGTACTTTTTTTTTGTTTTTTTGAGACAGGGTTTCTCTGTGTAGCCCTGGCTGTCCTGAAACTCACTTTGTAGACCAGGCTGGCCTTGAACTCAGAAATCTGCCTGCCTCTGCCTTCTGAGTGCTGGGATTAAAGGCGTGCACCACCACGCCCAGCATGAGTGTTCTTTTGAAATCACCCTCCACAGTATATTCTTTAAAGTTGGGCATTGGTTCTTTTTTTAAATTATTGTTTTATTTATTTACACTCCAAATGTTGTCCCCCTTTCCGGCGCCCTCTCCCCTTTACCTCTGAGAGGGTGCTCTCCCTTAACCCCCTCACCTACATCTACCTCACCCTCTTCCCTGGGACATCAAGTCTCTACAGGACTAGGCTTATCCTCTCCCACTGAGGCCAGACAAGGCAGTCAGTCCTCTGCTACACATGTGCCAGGGGCCACAGACCAGCCCATGTATGCTCGTTGGTTGGTGGTTTAGTCTCTGGGAGCTCTGAGGAGCCTGGGTTAGTTGACACTCTTGGTCTTCTGTGGGGTTGCCATCCCCTTCAGCTCCTTCACTCCTTCCCCTAACCCTCCCATAGGTCTGAGACCTTAGTCCAATCATTGGCTGTAAGTATCTGCATCTGTCTCAGTCAGCTGTTGGCAGAGCCTCTCAGAGGACAGCCCTGCTAGGCTCCTGTCTGTAAGCACAACATGGCATCAGTGATAGTGTCAGGGTTTGGAGCCTGCCTATGGGCTGGATCCCAAGTTGGGCCTGTCATTGGATGGCTTTTCCTTCAGTCTCTTCCCCATTTTTGTCCTTGCATTTCTTTTAGACAGGAACAATTCTGGGTCAAAAAATGTGAAGGTAGGTTGGTGACCCCATCCTTCTGCTGGTGGCCCTGTCTATCTACTGGAGGTGGTCCCTTCAGGCTCCCTCTTCCCACTGTTGGGCATTTCTTTTAGGTCACCCCCACTGGGTCCTGGGAGCCTCTCACACCCCAGGTCTCTGGGACTTTCAAGAGGTTTCCCCTGACTCCACCCCCTCCCTCATATTTTTAAGTTCATATTTGTATTCATTTACTGGGAGAGGGGTCATGCATGTGGCAGTCAGAGGGCAACTGGAGGAAGGAGGCTTTCTCCTTCTGCCATGTGACCCTGAGCCAGGGATCAGGCTCAGGCTGTCAGGCTTGGCAGCAAGCACCCCTACCTATTGAGCCCTCTCGCCAGCCCAAAGTACTGTAAATTCTGATCTTTTTAATTAAAAAAAAATAATACTTATTATTAGTGTGTGTGTGTGTGTGTGTGTGTGTGTGTGTGTGTGTGAGAGAGAGAGAGAGAGAGAGAGAGAATATGTGAGTGTACAGGCTTGTGGAGTTGGTTCCCCCCCCCCTTCTACCTTTACATTTTAACAAATGGTGCTGAAGTAGTTTATCTTAGTCAGGGTTTCTATTCCTGCACAAAGCATCATGACCAAGAAGCAAGTTGGGGAGGAAAGGGTTTATTCAGCTTACACTTCCACATTGCTGTTCATCAGCAAAGGAAGTCAGGACTGGAACTCAAGCAGGTCAGGAAGCAGGAGCTGATGCAGAGGCTATGGAGGGATGTTACTTACTGGCTTGCTTACCCTGGCTTGCTCAGTTTGCTTTCTTATAGAACCCAAGACTACCAGCCCAGGGATAGCACCACCCACAAGGGGCCCTCCCCCCTTGATCACTGATTGAGAAAATGCCCTACAGCTGGATCTCATGGAGGCATTTCCTCAAGGGAGGCTCCTTTCTCTGTGGTAACTCCAGCCTGTGTCAAGTGAACACACAGAACCAGCCGGTACACAGTTGGACCTTCATTCGAAAAAAAATGCCTCAGCTGAGTTTCAAGCCTTTCCCCCAGACGGAGGTGGATTGCGAGCTTGCATTAACAGAGGAAGTAAAAAGCCGTTAGGGAAGACGTGGGAGGAGCCAAACCAAACCAAACCAACAAACCCACCACCTCAGGTGGAGAAGACACCTGAAGGGCACCATCCGACAACGGGCTGGGCACGCGACCAACATGTGAAGGATTCTTCAGATTCAAAACCCAAGCAGTCTCCCAGTTACAATATGGTGGAAAGATACTAGATACTTCAAAGTGGAGGCATGGCTGTCCCTCTGGCCTATAGGAAAGTGCTCTGTGTGGCTCACTCTTGGGGAAAGGCAAATTAAAATCATAAAGAACAAAGACATAATTTCATGTTCAGGAAAATGGGTGGAGTCAGAGCTCAGCATGTTAAGTGAAATAAGGCAGTCAGAAAGACAAGTGCCGCAGGCTTTCTAACATATACAGAAGGTAGATAAAATCGGAGCAAAAACACTCCCTGGAATGGGAGTAGAAGAGGGAGCACTAGGAGGGAAATCACTGGGGAGAGGACAGGAGGCCAGAGAGTTAATAGGGAGGGAATGTGCTCAGAGAATGTTACACATGCATGAAAATGTCACAGTGAAGCTCACTGTCTTGTACAATTAATATGTGTTAATGAAAAACATTAGCAGGGTAGAATGGCCAATCCTGGTGAGAATGTGGGTGTCAGGCTCTGAGGGCTGCTGGTGAGACAGGAAGATAGACAAGCTGGAAATCAGTTTGTCAGTTTCTTATCGCAAACACAGAGCTACCCAGAATTACACTCCCAGACATTTTTCCCGGAGAAGAAGGAATTTACACACACACACACACACACACACACACACACACACACACATTATGTGTAACAATTTAAACCTGGGTGACTGGTTAGGACACAGAGCAACTACACAGAACATGGAACAACATTCAGCCACAAGAAGGAGAGACCCATGGGCACCTCCCTTCCATTCCTAGAGGATTCTTCAAGAGGGAAAAGCTCTCCCAAAAGTAGTTCCCAAAAGGGCCCACGCTCACACAGCCCCCTTCCAGTGGTACAGTTCAACCACAGGGAGCAGGCCTGTGGGTCCCTGGGGGCAGTGGGTGTGGGAAAGGCTTTGTCTACCAAGGGCAGCTCAAGGGCTCTGGTGCCTTGCTGAGTCCACTGCTGAGATGCTGTGGTGAAAATTGGGGAGCTATTACTGTGGAGGCACCCCTCTCCCTACTTTACCTCCTTCCTCTCTCCTCCCTCACCCCCACAACTGTATGTGCTCTGCCATTATCTCAAGAGTTTAACTGAACAAGGATACTCAGAGAGTATACCCTCCCCCCTCTGAATAGTCTGGCCCGGGAACCGAACTCATCCTACTTTGGTGGCAAATTCTCCTCAGCCCCTTCTACCATGGACCTTCCTGGTATGAAGGTTGCCTGGGATTCCTCAGCCCCAACCCTCTCCTGGTCCTGTTCTGCAGCTTCGATGTGAGTCACCTGGGAACCTGCTAGAGACGGAGGCCTGAGCTCCCCCAGGCCCTCTGAGGCAGGTGGAATATGGATTTCAGTGCTCTGGGTGGCTCTCCTAGCAAGGTACCCCATGGTAAAGCACCATGTCCCCTTTGGTCATGATTGGTGTGGGAGTCAGCTACGGTCTTGTCCAAGGTCACCAGCTACTTAGGTGGCAGGGCTGGGACTAGCACAGGTCACCCCAAGAGAATGAGATCGCGTTTACCTCAAATATTTACTTGCCAGTCTTCCTGTCACAAGCCCTTGCTAGGTGGTGGGTGTGTGTGGCAGGGGTGGGGGTTGTCATTCACCAGAAGGCTCTCCGTTCATGGCCTTAGTCACAACAGAAGGCCCTGCCCCCACCTGAAGCGCCCCACTGCCCTTCAGAGAAAGGGGGGTGGGCTGAATATTTCTTTAACCTCCTGACTCGGGTTTCCCAGGTTTCCTTTATTCTCACACACCTTTCTCCTCCCTGTAAGTGCTCACTCCTGTGGCTCCCCCTCACACTGTCAGCAGTACCTACAGACATGACAGACGTGGTCCCCAGGAGATGGTGACATGCCCAGGTGTGTCCTGGATGTGACCAGGGTCTGAGCTGGGTCCCCAGTATGCCCAGATGAGTCCCTGCTGTGTCATATCTGTCTTCGGTGCACCCTTGCCCTGAGTCCTAGATGCACCCTGGGCACATGTCTCATGCATCTTCTGGCTCAACAGGGAACTTGACATGATGTCCTGTGGGTCTCCTGTACCCTATCCTTGTCCTCTGTCTTTGGCAAGTCTGCAAGGAGAACACTTGCTTCCTCAACATGTGCCTGCGGTTTCGCCTACAGACAGGGACCCTGGTCACTGTGGGCTTCCCCTCTAGATTCCTGATATCAGGAGGCTTCTTCCTGGCTACTTTCTTAAGGATAAAAATTAAAAAGTATGTGGGGGTGGCACAGGGGGACTGGGCTGGAGAGATGGCTCAGTGGTTAAAAGCACTGACTGCTCTTCCAGAGGTCCTGAGTTCAATTCCCAGTAACCACATGGTGGCTCACAACCATCTGTAATGGGATCCAATGTCCTCTTCTGGTGTGTCTGATGACAGTGACAGTGTACTTACATAAATAAAATAAATCTTTAAAAAAAATCGTATAGAAAACAACCTGGAAGCCACATACAAATGGAGTTTCTCCTGGGACTGACAGACTACCTTCTACCCCAGACTCACGTCTCAGCAGGACACAGACAAGTCCTGTCCACCTGCCAAGGCCAGGGGAGGATAGAACTGTTCCCTATGGCCTTCCCGGAGCCTTTGGTGTGCCCTTCCCTAGGGAGCAAGAAGGCAGCACCAGAGGGAGACAACTGAGCTGAACTCTAATCCGATTTGGAGCAGCTTAGGGGATTGTCTTTTTCTGGCACCTTCTGGTCACCCCTAAGGTGTCCTCAGTGACCCCAGGGCTGGGATTTAGTTAGATACTTGTCAGCCCTGGTCTCCCTGGGCCTCTCAGTGGGTTCCCAAGCACCCTGGCCAAGGCTGCATATCTCCCTTGTCCTACAAGGGCAGGGACAGGCCATAGGCCAAGGGCGTAGGGTCAAGCCTGCTTTGGCTGCTGGTGCCTTGAGAATGACTTCAGCTTATGGGTCTTAATACTTGAAGTGGACACAGGGCATCAGCAGGATGGATTTCGGGTCCTTGGAGACCGTGGTGGCCAACTCTGCCTTCATCGCTGCCCGGGGCAGTTTTGACGGAAGCAGCACACCGTCTTCCCGAGACAAGAAATATCTGGCCAAGCTCCGGTTGCCCCCACTGTCCAAGTGTGAGGGTCTCCGTGACAACCTCAGCTTGGAGTTTGAGAGCCTGTGCTCAGAGCAACCCATCGGCAAGAGGCTCTTCCAACAGTTCTTGAAGACAGACGAGAGACATGTGCCAGCTCTGGAGCTCTGGAAGGACATTGAGGACTATGACACTGCTGATGATGACCTGAGGCCACAGAAGGCACAAGCCATCCTGGCTGAGTACCTGGACCCACAGGGCACACTCTTCTGCAACTTTCTGGACCAGGGCATGGTGACAAGGGTGAAAGAAGGGCCAACTGGGAGCCAGGACGGCCTCTTCCAGCCTTTGCTCCAGGCCACAATGGAGCACTTGAGCCAGGCGCCCTTCCAGGAGTACCTAGAAAGCTTGTATTTCCTGCGGTTTCTTCAGTGGAAGTGGTTGGAAGCCCAGCCCATAGGTGAAGACTGGTTCTTGGACTTCAGGGTCCTGGGAAAGGGGGGCTTCGGGGAAGTGTCTGCCTGTCAGATGAAGGCGACTGGCAAGATGTATGCCTGCAAGAAGCTCAACAAGAAACGGCTGAAGAAGAGGAAGGGCTACCAGGTAGGGAGCCCAGCAAGCAGTAGGATGCCCTTAGGCTAGAGGAATTTCCTGCGGAGGTCTACACGGGCCTTAGCTACTGCGCATGTGTGCTGCCATTTGGACTCCCCCGACACAGGCCGCCACTGGCAGGGCTATAGTCCATCTGTACCATGCTCAGGAGCAGTTCAGAGGGAGAGCTGCAATGGAGCATGTACCTAGTTATCTAGAAACCTCTCTGTACATTCTGGCTCCTGTTGTGATTACATACAGGAGAGTGAGGCAGTCTTCCATCATCAGGTACTGTTCACAAGCGGCAGAAGCCATCTGTGATGCCGCAGTGCAGGACCACTTTTCCTGAACACAGGTTTCTAGGGGACAAGAATGAGTGGAGGACATAGGCAGGCTGCCATGTTTTCATTCCTCCTTTGATGGCGTCAGTGTCTAATTAAGGCAGGATCAGCGAAAGCAGCTTATTGTCCAGGGAACACAGCCCTCCACAGCCCGGCTGTACAGTACAGATAATGCTGTGAAACTCTTAGGGATGAATGCTAGCCCCCAGCAGGTCCCTGTTCAAATAGCAGGTGCAAGTGGAGAGGTGTCAGGCAAATCCAGGGGTCTTTACCAGGGGCCTTGGAGATGCACCTCATGGTGGTCTAATGTTGATCTTTAAATGTTGATCTTTATGGGAGAAGGGAGAGCGGGGAGAGACAGGGAGGAGTGGACGGAGGAAAAACTATGTTTAGGATGTAACGTATGACAGAAGAGAGAAAGAGGTCATGGAATGTGGAAGATAGAGTTTCTTCCTTCCTTCCTTCCTTCCTTCCTTCCTTCCTTCCTTCCTTCCTTCCTTCCTTCCTTCCTTCCTTCCTCCCTCCCTCCCTCCCTCCCTCCCTCCCTCCCTCCCTCCTTTCCTTCCTTCCTTCCTTCCTTTTCTCTTTTTCTTCTTTTCCCCCCCTTGTTTTTCAAGACAGGATGTCTCTGTGTAGACCTGGCTGTCCTGTAATCCACTCTGTAGACCAGGCTGGTCTCAAACTCATAGAGTTCCCCCTGCCTCTGCCTCCTGAGTGCTGGGATTAAAGGCGTGCGCCACCACGGCCCTGCTGAAGGTATATTTTTAGAAAATAGGGCCTTTTAGAAAAAAGGCCATGGTGACTGATTTTGTTTTGAATTTGGAACTATTCATAAAATTGGAAAATGATTTAGCTTTTTCATTTTTATTTAAAGTATCTCAATTAGGGGCTGGAGAAATGGCACAGTGGTTTAGAGCACTGACTGCTCTCCCAGAGGTCCTGAGTTCAATTCCCAGCAACCACATGGTAGCTCACAACCACCTGTAATGGGATCCAATGCCCTCTTCGGGTGTGTCTGAAGACAGCTAAAGTGTACTCACATACGTAAAATAAATAAATTAAAAATAAAGTATCTCAATTAAAAGGGACAAAACTGCATACTTAAAAAAAATAGCACCTTTAAGCTTGTGTATGGTCTCACACACCTTTAGAGGTAGAGGTGGTGGCTGGGCTTGTATGAGTACTGAACTCACACTGGGCCCACATGGAGAGTTCTAGGAGAGCCAGGGCTACACAGTGAGCCCATGTCTCAAAATGACAAACACACAAATAACTGCAGCTTTCTGGAACTGTAATTGGAGTTCTGGGCCACCCACACAGACCTGTAACCCCATATAACACTTTTCAGACTTTAGTATCCCCAGGGGACATGACCTGCGGTTCTCACATAAAGCAGGCTCTCCTGGAAGGTCAGGCTGCATTGGGAGCTGTCTGGATGCAAGCAAGAACTGGATGGTGGGGCTATGGTCGTGCAGGGGAGGGGAGGGTGGACAGGGCAGTGACAGAGATGTCCCAGTCAATGCCAAGGCTATGTCCCTGAGTGAATGCGTAGCAGATTTCAGACAGATTGCAAGCCTGTCCCGCGCTGTGCCCAGCATGCAGGCTGCTCTCCACAGTGTATTCCCGAGGACTGAAGATCACAACTCTGCTTCCAGGGCGCCATTGTTGAGAAGAGGATTCTGACTAAAGTACACAGCAGGTTCATTGTGTCTCTGGCCTATGCGTTCGAGACCAAGACGGACCTCTGTCTGGTGATGACCATCATGAACGGAGGTGACGTGAGGTAAAGGTGTCCGGACTTGGGACTGCTTTCAACTAGGGTTCACGTCTGGTGGGGTCCAGGACTTGGGGTTTGCCTGTCATTGTACACGCTTACGACTCTCCGTGATTACTGGGGACAGGCGACAGAGGGCATGTGATGTCGTAGATAGCTGTGGTGGGATACTGTAAGTCGAGAGGGCTAAGAAGTGAACATTAACAATTCCATCGGTGTCCAATGCTATAGGTCTAGAGAGCTGGATGATTGTCTAGAGGCTTGCCTAGAGTAGGAGGGTACCCACTCTGATGGCGCCTGGGCTAGCCACGCCTCACGGTGCTCAGAGGTTGGTCCTGCATTCTTAGGGATGTTAGGTTAATGGCTTTCTTTGGCTGGGTGACTTCACCACTCTTAGCTCAGTTTCCTGTTCTGTAAAATAGAGACAAACAATAGTGACCAAGTCAGTGTCAGGAGGATGAGGAGGTGAGTCCCTGGAGTAGCTGACACACATGGTTAGCTCCATGAGACCCCTGGGTACCTAGTACACAAGGCTTACACAGTGAGACCCTGGGGTGCCTTGGGAATGCAGAGTGCTACTAAAGGGAGCTGTAACTTGCAAATCCCTGTGTCTCTCAGCTCACTGCCACCCCAGCAAAGCCAACTGCCTTTTCTTCAGATGAATAACGTTAGGTCTAGATAACCCATCTTTGAGAAGGGGAAGAGGCCTGTAAGGAATGCTGAGGCATTATTGCAAGTTCTGTCCCCACCCCCTTCCCAGGGACCCTCTGATTTTCTTCCAAACCCCTAGTCTGCAGCCTCTCTCCCGCCTCCCCCACCCGCCTTCAACACAGCTTAGGCCATTCACAGCTTCTGGCTATGGGCTTCGTTTCCCTGTAAAGGGTTGAGGCAGCAAGTGTACAGTAGAATACAAAAATGGACGCACTCCAGGGTCCTGCGGAAAAGGGCCGGGAAGGAAATGCTACTGTCAAACCCATCCAGGGGTTCAGAGTCTGGTGGAGCAGACAACAGGTATACTCAGAGATTTGGGGGTTGCTTGTGCTTTAAAAAAACTGGGGGGTGACTCTCCTCTCTTGGCTCTGTCTTGTCACTGCCATGGAGTCAGAGGAAGGAGGTGTCAGGTGACAAGCTTCTATGTCCTTTTAACCATTGTCTCTCAATCAGTTATGGGTAAGGTGGCATCTGAGGCCACTAGCCTTGGGCTTCTCCAGGGAAGCATTGATGCCTGGTCCCAAGGGGACCACGCTATGCTGATACATGTGTGTATGTGTGTGTGCGCTAAGATCCAGGCTCTCTGTTTCTGCATTTTACTGCCCTTAAAACCCGTGTGCATGCCTCCCATGGTGTTCTACCCCCAGGTACCACATCTACAATGTGGATGAGGATAACCCCGGCTTCTCAGAACCACGGGCCATCTATTACACAGCACAGATCATCAGTGGCCTGGAGCACCTGCATCAGAGACGCATTGTCTACCGTGACCTCAAGCCAGAGAATGTGCTATTGGACAATGATGGTGAGCCCGTGGGGTGGATGCAGGTTACGGTGGCTTTGGAGGGCCCAAAGTATGGTTTCTTCAGCCTCGTTGAAAGTCACTGAAGGAGGGCTTAGTAGTATTAGGGCATAAAGGACAGTGGTGTAAGCTATATGTGTATGTATGTATGTATGTGCATATGCATATAGGTGTGCATGCATGTATGTGTAAGGTATATGTGGTATGCCTACTATGTGTATGATACATCTTTGTGGGAAATGGATATGCGTGTATAGAGTGTGGTATGTATGTACATATAGCATGTGTTTTGCTGTTGTGCCGGGGAACACTGCTAAGCCCTGGTCACCTGGTACCTCTGTTCTATGGAATATGTGTAAACTCAGCTTGTCTCAACTTTTAGGCAATATCCGAATTTCTGACCTTGGACTGGCTGTGGAGCTGAAGGAAGGGCAGAATAAGACCAAGGGCTACGCAGGGACCCCAGGTAAGGTCTGAGCGTTGGGGGAGGGGGCTGAGAAGGCTTGGCATCCAAGAAGAGGCCTTGGGGTCATCCTCTCTCCCAGAACTTGAGGCAGCAGGAGTAGGCTTGGCATCCAAGAAGAGGCCTTGGGGTCATCCTCTCTCCCAGAACTTGAGGCAGCAGGAGCCTCGAGACCTAAGTGGTGACAGAGTGGGGGTTGTGAAGCAGGGCTCCTTATCCTCTAGAGCAAACAGTAGCAATCAGGTTCTACTCAGCAGCTCAAGAACTGTTTATTCCCTTCAAGGACAGGCCCTCCCCGGCCTTAACAGTCTCACTAGCTTGTCAGAGCTGCCTCCCTGGTACCTTGATGGGCAGAGAGAGCACAGAGAGTGGTGTCCTGTGCATTGGCAGATGAGTTTGCCTGGGGTATCTTATGGAAGAGCTGGACCCAAGGACTTATTGTGTAGGTCACACCGCAGTGCACAGGGGACAGAGGCTTTCCTCAGCCAGCTCTTGCTAGGCTTTAGCACAACTCTGGTAGGTAGCCACTCACAGGCAGGCTATGCGCATGTGTTATCTTTCTGTGGGCATGCATACCCGTGTGCACACATTCCTACATGTGTGCTTGCTCTCATGTGGTGTGCACAGTTGTATGTCTTGTAGGTGTGACTGAGTATGCACACGGGGGGGGGTCTTTATGTGTAAGCCCATGCGTGGATATGCACGAGCCTGTATGTGCATGTGCACCTGTGCACATATGTGCATCTGCACGTATCTGTACATGTATGTAGGCACACAGCTCCCTCTGTGTGAAGCATGCATGTATGTGTATGAAGGTACCTCTCAGTATGCATGCACCCATGACAGTCTCTGTGTGCACACATGCAAATACGTGTGTGCATCTTCACAAATGTGTCTTTGTGTATGTACATGTCTATAAGCACATCTGTATATGTGCTATTTCATGCATATATATATATATATATATATGTATGTATGTGTGTGTGTGTGTGTGTGTATACCTATGTGTGAATGTGTACAGGCACCTCTGTGTGTATGCTTAGTACACGTATCTGTGCACACATGGGCATGCGTCTCTGTGTGTATAGGTTTTGTGTACACCACTCTTGAACACATATGAGTGACTGTAGATGTATCTGTGTCTAAGTGTACATACACATGCAGACCTGTGTGTTCTTCTGCCTTCGTCCCCCTCAGAGGAAGGGTGAGAGGCAGCACGCATAGAGGAAAGCAGAGACTCGAGTCAGCTGGAGCAGGTGCGAGGTCCAGGCCCATACTTCCTGGCTCTGTGACCTCAGATGGTGTCCTTAGTCTGTCAGAGTCTTTGGCTTTAACACTTACCACATGGGCGTATGAGGCTGTGACGTGACCATTGCATACCCGGCATTTGCATGCTTTAGATATCTGCACTTGAGTCTCCCTTTCTCCATATTCTGGATGGTCTTGTATTCAGGCTGAGTTCTGACAGGACTTCTTAGATGTGTATCTTCTTCCCTGGGCTATCTGGGATGTAAACAGAGTGGCGACAGGATCCTGCTTTGTGCCTTAGGTACCATCTGAGAGTGTCCCTGATGCCATGGTGGGTAGAGAGACAAGAACGTTCCCCTTCGACTTTGGAGTAGGACAAATCCATACTGACCCCCGGGCGGTGGTGCTTGTCTAGCCTTGGTAGCTGGTTGGTGGGTGCTGAGGGCTCTGTGCAGGCACGGGGTGAAGGAGATCTGAGAAAAGGATTCTGGAAACAGCTTGGCTTGAAGCCACTGCACAGCCTCGTGAAGACATGGCTGTGCTTTCTTTCATGAGATAGCTCAAACTTTACTTGGATCTCCTCAGTTCACTACAAGTCCCGGATTTGCTGGAGCAAGATTTAAAGAACCTCAAGACTAGAACTGGTCCCTTTCTGGACTGCTGGCCCAGCTTGGCCAGTAGAGGGCGCCATTGCTTGCCTAATCTTTACCTTCCTGAGCTTACTGAGATGCAGTGGCAACCCTACCTCGTAAATCCTTTGCCTGGGACCACAGTGTAAATCCTGACCGCAGTGTAGGCTCTGGAAATGCTGAGTTAGGGTGCAAACTAGAAGCTTGCATTCCAGGAGACAATGAGACAAGAAACACACTTGCTCCCTCATCCAGTGACCCATGGGTGCTGGCTCTGGAACAACAATATTCTTTGTAAAAACCCAAAACATGAAGGCAAAGGGTGGCATGGTCAGAGTATAGTCTGACACTACCGGGGGTGGCACTGGGTGGACACTGGTGGCATCCTGAAGTGGAGAGGTGGTGCGCGTGGCTCCGGAAAGGGATGCTGGACAATTCACCTTCCAGAAGGGCTAGGAGTGCAGGAGCAATTCCATGGCCTGTTACATGGGGCGGAGAAGCCAACAGAATGGGCGGGAGGAGATGGTCTATACACTGGGTTGCAGACGCTGGGTACTAATATGTGTGGTGGGTTGTAAGGGGTTGAGATTTTCATGAAAATGGTCTGGTTGTGAGCAGGCAGCTAGGAGGACCAGGGAGGCCACGCTTGTGGAGAAGGCCACACAGTGGCTATGCTATCAGGTGCTGTTCTTTGAGTGCATTCAGCTATAGCTTCACTGTAGGTAATAAAAGAAGGTTCAAGGAACAAAGTGACTGAGGACAGCATAGGACTGTGACCCCATCACCCGTGTTCCTCAGGCTTTGGCCACAGCGCCTGGGTCACTGGGCTCACTCTGGATTACAGGACACAGAGCTCACGTCTGTATCCTTATAAGAGGAGAGTGAGAAGGTCCCAGCAGCATCTGTCACGTTCGTCTAACCCAGGAGTCACACACAGCATAAGCACACTGTCCTGAATCTGAGTGGAGGCTTCATATCCCACATTAGTGAGATTCCTGACCCCGGCAATTCTGCTCCTAGGAATCTTTGGCTAGGCTGGAAGACGTTTTTGGTTGTTAGCACTGTGGGCATCCAGTGGGTAGTGGCCAGGGTAATGCTCAATGTCCTGAAATGACAACAAAGAGGTTTTTGGCCTCCAAGTCACTGGTGGGGAGACCACTCACTCCCCTGGGGGTAGGGTATCACTAGAGCCTCAGTAGGGCTGTGAGTACTGGGTAGGAGCCACGCTGTGGGAAAGCAGGTGCATCTATGAACCTACATATGTTCGTGGCGGCAGGTTTCATGGCCCCTGAGCTCCTGCGAGGTGAAGAATACGACTTCTCTGTGGACTACTTTGCCCTGGGGGTCACATTGTACGAGATGATCGCAGCCAGAGGACCCTTCCGAGCCCGAGGAGAGAAGGTAGGTGCCGTCTGGCAGGAACCCCTGAAAGGGTCCATTCTGGGGCAGACATGGATGGGTTGGGTTGTGCCAAGGACTATATAAGGAGCACAGGCTCTGGGTTCCTGGTCCTGCAGGATATTCTGTCCCAAAGCCTGCCTGTTCTTGAGACCTGAGAGTAGAGCTGTTGGAAGATTCTAACTGTCTTTGCACACCACGGCCAGCAGGTGGCAGAGCAAACATGCTCTAGCTGAGACTGGACCTCTCTCCCTGGTTTGACAGTGGCTTCTATCATTAGGTCCTTTTGGTGCTGACTTCACAAGGAGGCCACTGCCGGGTCCCTAGCTAGCAGTGGCCACCAGGACATTGCTCTTGGGGCCTCGGACAACCACCCTATATAGTTTCTCTGCTCTTCATTTCTGTTTACACACAGAGGTTGGTCTGGGCCAGAAGCTATTTTATGTCCCAGTAGGGACAGTGTCCACCTACTTGTGGCTACCTTGACCTCGCCTGAGCTTACAGCTCTATGTTGTCATGTGATCCTGGCCAAACGTGGAGAAGTGTCTGAGTCTCACAGGCCTCCACAGTGACAGACCTTAGTTAGGCCTGTGTGCGTGAACATTCGTTCAGGTTCCACATGCTGCGTTTGTTCTGCCTGTGCCTGCCAGAGAGATGATGAGCACCGGCTTTGCTATGGGGGATGCCTGGGGAGCAAGCCACACTGTCTTCGTCATACACTTTAGGTGTGGGGAGCTTTGTTTAGGAGACTCCACCAAAGCTGACCAGAAGTAAGGCAAGCCTATTTCTTAGGCTTCTCATGGTTTTGTAACACCATGCTCAGTCAAGCTCTCAGGCAACAACGTTCGCTTCTGGTCATAGTCTGTGCAGTGGCTGTCCAGCTGTGTAAACATGTGGATAAGTCAACCGGCACCACCCTTTAAAACAGCTGGAGAGTGTGGCTGGAGACTTCACTTTTTGACTTTGTTTCTCCGTCCTGAGATGGGAGCCTTTCAAAGCCAAGCCACCTGGGAGGGGCCCACCGGATGACATTGGCCACGCCCACCGGTCACGCCCACTGCCCACACCCACCCCAGTGAGGGTGAGCACCAAGTCCTAAGGCTTGAGGCTTGGCCAGGGCTCAAGTGAAGTGGTGCATTTACCTACCGTGCAGGTAGAGAACAAGGAGCTTAAGCAACGTATCATCTCAGAGCCTGTGAAGTACCCAGAGAAGTTCAGCCAGGCCAGCAAGGACTTCTGTGAGCAGCTGTTGGAGAAGGACCCGGAGAAGCGCCTGGGCTTCCGGGATGGAACCTGTGATGCGCTTCGGGCAAACGTCCTCTTCAAAGATATCAGCTGGAGGCAGCTCGAAGCCGGTATGGGTGTTACCATAAGCCTGAGAGGGCACAGGGACCCCTGATGGCATATGTTATCCATGCGGTCGGGCAGACTGAAGTCAGGTGGGAAACGTGGCTGACAAGCTAGTGTGGAAGCTCTGAGCCTGCTTCATAGTATTTTCCTTATATTCATCCTTGAAAATGCACGTGCATATACACTTTCAGGGATACACAGGCACACATGCGTGTGCACACACCCATGCATGTACCATGCCACATCACACACAGACACTAGATGGACCTACAGGCATGCACAGGCCAGTGCATATACACATGAGGATGTATACATGCAAGGGCTCACACACAAGCAGCTATGCACGCATGGAGACAGACACACGGACACATGTTGCACACACGGTATCCCGTGGCTGCAGTGTCATGACAGACGCTGTGGAGTGAATGAACTTCGCACAGTCAGACAGACTCTGCCTCCCTCGAATCCTTGGATCTCTGGAATATAGGGTGTGGATTTCAGGATGAGGCTGGAGCCGTAGGGAGGAGGAGAGGACTCTCCTAAGAGCAGTTACTTTTGGGCAGGAGAGCTAAGGACCTCATCTGAAGATGGGCTATACTTGGCATAGCTGTCATGAGGCTCTGAGGCCAGGAAGGGTCCTGGCTGGCTCAGGAGGTCTAAGGACTGTCTTCTGAGGGGCGAGGGAGTAGTGGGGCACAGGAGGTCATGCTTTGGTGTGAGCAGCCAGCCCGGACCAGCACAGGCAGGATTGCAAAGTTAGGGTCATATTGCCCCAAGGAAGCCAGGCCAGGAGGTTAGGTGAGTTGAGTTGACATCTGGGCTCTACAAGACCAACAGCACCCTGCATCTTGTAGCTTCTGTTACAAAGTGCAGCTGGCTGGGGAGGGAGCATGCCGGAGCTCACCTGATATCTGCCATTCTGATGCCTACCTGGGGCCAGACAAGAGCTCTGAGTTTGGGGCTGCAGAGAAGGTGCAGTTGCCATGGGAGGGACTGAGAGCCCTGGCCTAAGGGGTTTCAAGATGCTTGTCTCGTGAAGAGACTTTAGGGGTGGGTCTTGGGAAGGTATGGGAGGCAAGGGCTGAGATTTCTTTTAAGAGACTTCCTAGCTGACATAGTGAATCAGAGTTGTAATACCAGCACTGGGTAGCGGAGGCAGAAAGATTGTCATTTCAGGCCAGCCTGGAAAACATCCATCTACCCACATCCACCTACACACCTGCACACCTTTTTAATCATATCTGGGCATCTTTCACTCTGTCCACCATCCAGTCTGTGAGTACTGAGCATGTAGCATGGGATTGCTTAAGGATGCTGGCCTTTTCTGTCAGCCATAGGAAGAGCAGCAGGTCTTCTGTGTGTCTGTGGGGACCCTTTGGCTCTGCAGTTTCCTCACCACGAGTCTCTCTGGTCTGTTTCCTGTTTCTTTGCAGGGATGCTCATTCCTCCATTCATCCCAGACTCTAGGACTGTCTATGCCAAGAACATTCAGGACGTGGGTGCCTTTTCCACAGTCAAGGGTGTGGTTTTTGACAAAGCGGACACAGAGTTCTTCCAAGAATTCGCCTCTGGCAACTGCTCCATTCCCTGGCAGGAGGAGATGATCGAGACTGGGCTCTTTGGGGACCTAAATGTGTGGCGCGCAGATGGTCAGATGCCGGATGACATGAAGGGAATCACCACGGAGGAGGCAGCCCCTACAGCCAAGTCGGGAATGTGTCTCATCTCCTAGCTAAGTGTCAGAGGAAAGCATGGAGCTGGTTGTATAAAGAGAGGAAAGTGTACAGAGCCCAGGGGAAGAGAGTGACCCTGGTATCCCACTCCAACCAGGTCACCATGCAACTGTGTCTCCATGTGGAGCAAGCAAGACTTTCGGTCTAGACCCTACAGACATGACAGTCCTATTTGTCCTATTTCATTCAAAAGAGACAAAAAAGGCCACAGATGGAATAATAAGGTGAAGGTGTAAATGCTCAAAGAACTTCTATGTATAGATGTGCGGCCAGGCCAGGAGCTTGGTGATCAGACTCACATTCAATGTCAATCTCCTGGTACTTGGACTTAATATTTCAGGGCAGACCTGTTTGCTCCTGGTCAGCTCAGGGTTGCAGGCACTTGTGTACCCCAAAGAGGGCTGTACTTAGAGTACCCACATGACCCCTCCTTGCCTGGTTCCTGCCTCCTAAGCTGCCTTTACTGGTCACTGCCTGCTCTCAGGGACCCCAATGTGGGGATGTTAAGTCTTTAGAGAATGGAAAGGATGGAAGGGCCTCTCTCAAGAAGCAGAGACAGCTACCTCTGGCAGCTACGGTCTCCGTCATCAGTCGACATTACATGCGGTGTATATCCAAATTGTCACAGTCACATCACATGTGATGGGGGGCCCAAGTCCTTACATGTTTTTTTTTTTCCATTTTTTATTAGGTATTTAACTCATTTACATTTCCAATGCTATACCAAAAGTCCCCCATATCCACCCACCCCCACTCCCCTGCCCACCCACTCCCCCTTTTTGGCCCTGGTGTTCCCCTGTACTGGGGCATATAAAGTTTGCAAGTCCAATGAGCCTCTCTTTCCAGTGATGGCCGACTAGGCCATCTTTTGATATATATGCAGCTAGAGTCAAGAGCTCCGGGGTACTGGTTAGTTCATAATGTTGTTCCACCTATAGGGTTGCAGATCCCTTTAGCTCCTTGGCTACTTTCTCTAGCTCCTCCATTGGGAGCCCTATGATCCATCCATTAGCTGACTGTAAGTCCTTACATGTTAATGACATGTGTGGTGGATGCCTGAGCAAAGCCATGGCCATATGTGGCTATTGCCTGAGTCCTTACATGGCCATTGCACCTGTAATGAGTGTCTGTGTTCTCAGGCCATCTTTGTACCCCCCAGCCTCCAGAGCTTTTTGGGAAGGAAGGCGCCCTACACATACCCCAAATTTTTGAAAGATTGCTGGATGAAGCCAATACTGGAACACAACACTGGACCAGTGTCCCTAAATTGTATGGGGCACAAGCAACTGTCAAGAATATGTCATCAATAAAACCCAGGCCAGCTGTATTGTGGAAGGTTCCAGATGTTGCTATAGAGGTGCCTTGCACACACGGATATCCTGGGGACTAATGCTGGATGCTAAAGAAGTCCACACTAGATTCCTGCTCTTCCCAGAGAATCAAACACTGTGCAATTTGGCGCGCTCTGGAAGGGCCTTGGGGAGGTGACTACACCTCCTGGACCATGGTCTGGGAATCTTTGGGACCCAGTAGTCATGTGGCTAATTAGTGCTGAGAACTGTAGATAAGACAAATCTTCCGTCCTCCCTTTCTACTTCACTCCGTCCTCTAGCCCCAGGCAGCACACATGTATCAAATACTTGGATGTATATTTCATTTCAATGTGTTCTGGAGCTCAAATTAATGTGCTCTGGGTTGAAGACCCTCGAAGATTGGTGGTCTCATCCTGGGCTTCACTGGGGCACGGGGTATGTGTGTGAAAAGGTGAATTCCAGCAGCCATAGCTGGTTTCAGGAAGGCCTGGTCCTTGTTATACACCAGCCCTCATCCCTGCTTGGTTTGCCTAGAACTCCTGGCATCGATGATGGGGCCTGGTGACTACATAGGCTCAGAGTCAGGTTCCCCAACCCTGCACTGTAGATAAAAGAGCAAGATAGTCCAGTTTAAATTTCAGACAAATAGCGAATACTTTGACAGTGTAAGGTCTCAGCAGTATTTGGGGACAGACTTATACTAAAACCATTCATTGTTTGTTGGAAATTCAGATTTCACCAGATGATCTGTAGGTCTTTTTAAAATCTAAATCTAGCCGGCCCACTGCAGATTCACCAACAAGCAGGGATGAAATTGTTGGGGGCAATGCTGCTTTGCTTCTGTGTCTCTTAGGGTCTAATCAGGAGAGGTCTTTTCTCACTCTGGCCCATTCACAGACGTAAGCTCGAGTGTTACTCAGAGAGACTCACTTTGGGACCTCCAGCTGCCCTGTGCCTGGTTGTACCTGCAGGTCACTGCTGGCTTCATCAGAGGTGATGCTGAGAGGAGAAGGGTGAGTTGCTTGCTCTGTGTTCTCTGGGTGGAAATTTTAGCCAACTCCTCATCCTAGAGGTTTCTTGGACTGTTTTTGGGGCTCCGCTGTAGGTATTCTCTCAGGGACAGTAACCCTTTGCCTGAAGAGATGTCCCCATCACTACTGTCTCTCCTCACACCTAGAGCTTATAGACTCCTAGGTCCTAGAGCTCAAGTCTTGCCTGGACACTGACCCCACGGAACTTCAATGTGCCCACTTTGATTCTGGCACTTGTTGGCCACCTTGGTTATAATCTCTCCCAGGAAGACAGAGAGCAGAGAGTCATCACCAATTACAGGACACCATGGATGCTGCTGTACAGGTCTGTTCTAGTACCTCTGCCAAAGAGGACCTCCTGAACATGGGGAGTTATCCCTAGGACTGGAAGCCAACTTGGGAGCTCTGTGAGATGTAGGTTGACTTGTATCCTGGTCACCAGTGAGCTGTAAAATGGCTTCACTTATGATCAGAGATATATAACTATGGTAAGCTTCATTTCTGCAATGACTCTAATAATTCTTCATCTTCAAGAGGGACCCGTCAGAGAGGCACCTCAGATAGACAGAGATGACTCTGGGAGTTGAAGGTCATCTAATGAAAGGCAGGAACATGCTATGAACAGTAGGGTGTGTCAGCTTCTGCCGTACATTGGTCAACTGGATTTGGACTTTATTCCTATAATCAAGGGTGATGAAATTCTCCAGCAGGCCTTGGAGCTCTTCCCAAATTCAAAGTCATGTCACAAGTGGTCTTGGAGACTAAGCATTCAAGTCCCTGGCTATGGTTTGAGGAAGGTTTAGTGCTTTCCTGAAAGTCTATGTTTTGCAAGTTGTACCTCCAGTGAGGTAGTGTGGGTAGTGGTGGGAACAGAGCCCAGGAACAGAGCCTTGGTCTTCAGGGAAGTGATTTGGAAAGACTTAGCTATTTCTGTGGGGCTGTGTCTGGTCTGAAAGAGAGTAGGTTCCTCTACAGGCCTGAGTCTGACCTCCAAGCCCCTTGCCTCCCTGTCTGTCCACCTCTTACACAGCTGTGTGAGCTCTCAGCTGAGCCTGTGATGCTAAGGCTGTCACTAGAGGCCAAACAAATGGGGCCACTCATCTCAGCTACCCAACCTCCAAACTGTGGGGGTAAATAAGCCTTTTCACAAATTACCCTGCTGAGGCATTTTGTTATAGCAATGGAAAGTGACTGTCAACTTTAGAATCTTAAACCGATTCAAAGTAGACTTCTGTTTCCAGACAAGATGGTATATACACATATTGTCGTGGTTCAATAGGAATGGTCTCCATAGGCTCATATATTTGAATGGTTATTAGGGAGTGGAGTTCCTTGAGAGTTACTTGATGGGGATTAGGAGGTGTGGTCTTATTAAAGGAGGTGTGGCCTTGTTAGAGGGAGTGTATTACTGGGCATGGTCTTGGGGTTTCAAATACTCAGGACAGACCCAATGGCTCTCTCTTCCTGCTGCCTGTGGATCCAGATGTAGAACTCTGAACTATTTCTCCAGATTCATGTCTGCCTCTATGCTGTCATGCCTCCTGCCATGACAATAGTGGACTAGACCTCTGAAACTACAAGCAAGCTCCAGGGAAATGTTTTCCTTTCTAAGCGTTGTCATAGTCTTAGTGTCTCCTCACAGCAATAGAACACTCACTAAGAGAGAAGGAAGTTGGTGCCAGGGAGCAGGGTGTCGCTATGATAGGCTGGACTGTGCTGCTTGTAGGCAGAATGTGAAGTTTGGATTAGAAAAGCCGTGGAACGCTTTTGGGGTTTAATGGGCCATACTCGTAGAAACATGGAAGACAGGGTGCTGAGGGCAATCTAGATTCTGATTCCCAGGTCAAGAGCTTCCAGAGGAGAAGAATATTAGTAAGTGGCCTAGAGACTGCTCTTGTAATATTTTGGCAAAGAATGTGGCTGCTTTTTGCCCTTGTCTGAAGAGTCTGCCCGAGGCTAAATATAAGCATTTTGGATTGATGGCATTGGCAGAGGAGAGTTAAAACAGCCTAGTATTGACTGTGTTGCCAGTCAGTCTTATGCAGATCTATAAGGAAGAGGGGCAAGTTGAGCAAGGAAAAGTTAAAAACGCACAGTTTGAGGAGAAAGGGGCCCCAGAAAGTGTGATGGAGTCAGATGGAATAAAAGGAGGGGCGACCTCAGGACAAGACCCCGCCCAGCTCAGCTTCCAACTTGTAAAAAGGAATTAAAGAAACTCCGAGGCACCGAAGGAAATGGTCAACAACAGAAAGCCGGTGCAGATGTAATCGAATGAGGAGCCATGTTCCAGCCCCAGCAATCAGCAGCAGAAGAACTCGGCAGCTTCTGCCGCACGGTTTGGCTTTAGGGTCAAGGATACAAGAAAGATACAAGGATACATGAAATCCTCCTCCAAAATTAAGGGAAGCCACTGAGGCAAGGCGTGCATCAAGGGTGTCCCTTCGAGGAGACCCAGAGAGTCCATGGCTTGAAGCTGTGAAGGTGAAGCCTGGGTTGCCTTGGAAACCCCAAGAGCTTGGGGCTGCCAGAGCCATGGGGTACCTGCCAAGGAAAGCTCTCACATGGAGTGGAGCCAGCCCACAAGGGAGAAGTGTGTGTAGTCAACAAAGCTGGAAGGAGTTGGAGATCTGAAGAACGCGTTGACGTCAGCCATAGAGATGCAGACTTTGGAGCTTGTCCGCCTGGTTGTCTGTCTGTCTGTCTTGCTTTGGTATTTTCTCACTATGCTTCCCTTCCTCCCTTTTGGAATGGTGATGTATATTTTTGTGCCATTGTATGTTGCAAGTATGTGATCTCCTTTTTGGTTTTGAATTTTATAGGGGATTACCGTTAAGAGATTGCCATGAGTCTCAGAAGAGACTTTGACCTTTGGACTTTTAGGCAGTGTTGAGACTGTAATAGACTGTAGGGACTTTTGAAGGTGGACTGAATGCATTTTTGCACTATAGCTATACATCTATGGGGGTCAGGGAGTGGAATGTGGTGGTTTGAGTAGGAATGGCCCCCATAGGCTCAATATTTGAATGTTTGGTCATTAAGGAGTAGCTACTTGAGAGAGATTACGAGGTATGGTCTTGGAGTGAGTGTGACCTTTTTGGAGTGGATGTGTCCTTGTTGGAGTGGGTGTGGCCTTGTTGGAGGAAGTGTGTCATTGGGGATGGGCTTTGGGGGTTTCAAATGCTCAAGCCAGGCCCAGTGTCATTCTCTTCCTGCTGCCTGCGTATCTGGATGTAGAACTCTCAGCTACCTCTCCAGCACCACATCTACCTGCACGCTGTCATACTTCCCACCATGATAATGGACTAAACCTCTGAACTGTAAGCTAGCCCCAATTAAATGCTTTCCTTTATAAAAGTTGCCGTGGTCATGGTGTTTCTTCACAGCAAAAGGACACTAGCTTAGATACACATTTTCCATGTCTCTTCAAGTAGGTACAGCTAACCCCCTGAGTGGTGCCCTCAGGTGAGCATTAGACTTGTGGATCCACTGATGTCAAGCACACACACGTATATCTTTTCTTCATCCCCCCAAGTATGGAGATACTTTACAAAGGAGACTAGACTAGAACTCGCTGCTAACCCAAGTCAGGTGATGAGTGAGGAAGGATGGAGGCATCCCTTGGAGTCCATGAAGGGAACTCTTAGGGTAGGTTGTCCACACAGGCAAGAGACAGATGGGGAAAGATTTGCTGAGCTCGCTACTGGGGTAACCATCCTGTGTTAACCACTATTCTCCACCAGCAACTCCTACCTGATGTGTCACAAAGTAGTGTCTAGCCTAGGCCATGGCCAAGGGTGAGTTCAGACAAAATCCTGCTCATGTGGCTGATTCTGTGGGATATAAAAAGCATCCATGTAACTTGTAATTTTCTAGAGTATCAGGTGGTAGGTAGTGAGTGCGGCAGAGATAAGACAGCCAGCAAGGAAGTTTGAAATGGGGAAGGCAGAGGTTATGACTGAATCTACTAGGTTGTCTTGATAGAAAGTCCACTTCTCAGGAAAGATCTGGGGTGGGGGTGGGGCTCATCAGGAGGTCTACAAAAGATGGTGCAAGGAAGTCACAGCCATGTTCTAGAAATATCCATGCTTTTCTACAGCTGACATGGTTGGTCTCAACACATGGAGTTTTAAAAGCCCCACTGTGGTGCTTTGAATGAGACTGGCCCCCATAGATTCATATACTTGAATGCTTGGTTTCCAGTTGGTGGAACTGTTTGAGAAGGATTAGGAGGCGTAGCCTTGTAGGGGGTGTGTGTCACTAGAGATAGAGTTTGAGGTTTCAAAGACCCACACTATTCCCAGTTAGCGCTCTTTGCCCCCAGCTTGTGGACCAGACGTAAGCACTTAGCTACGTCTCCAGTGCTGTGTTTGCCTGTGATGACCTTCTCACTGTGTGACAGTCATAGACCCCAATTCTCTGCAAGTGTGAGACCCAAATTAAATGTTTTCTCTTATAACTTTCCTTGGTCATAGCATTTTATTTTCATGGCAATAGAAGACTCATCAAGACACCCATGAAGCCAGGCGTGGTGGCACACGCCTTTAATCCCAGCTCTTGGGAGGCAGAGGCAGGTGGATTTCTGAGTTCGAGGCCAGCCTGGTCTACAGAGTGAGTTCCAGGACAACCAGGGCTATACAGAGAGACCCTGTCTCGGGGGAAAAAAAAAGACACCCATGAAGTGAGTCTCAGGTAGATTGCGGTTTGGGAAGAAGGGCCAGGACAGAGCTGGGTGTCATGCAAGCTGATTGGACACCCATCCCTCAGTGCATATGAGTAAGCCCAGATCTCCAAAGCCTCCAGGGGATGTTTCTCCATCAGCTTCCATTTATTGGAAGTCATCTAGAGAGGAGGGGCTGGCAGCATGGCCCACTGGAAGCTGAAGGGACAAGGGACACCTGGTATTTTAATGGTTTTCAGTTATTTCTTAGCTGTGGCCCAACACTGAATTCACCTGCTTGTTGCAATCTGCATTTGGCCCAGAGCAAATCCCTAAAGTGCAAAAGCAAACCACACAGCTTTATGGTCCCTTCTTTGTGCTAGCTTTTCCAATCATCCCATCTACCCATGACACATCGACACATATGTTCCATATGTGTGCACTATAAGGCCAACCCCACAGTACAGGTTTTGGTTCATACAAGCTCATTTCCTAAATAGACATGAGGCCCACTATTCCTGCTTCTATTTACCCTCTTTAAACATTTGGCATGTCTTTAATTTCCTTCTTTGGGTTCTAGATGCTGCCTGGTGGGGAGGTGGGAGGGCAGGCAGGGTGCTAAGTGGTGCCATGTGTCTGTTCTGGGCTTTGGTCACATGGCCACAGGGGTTCCTTGAGCATTTCTAGTGAGGCATATCAGCGGGAACTGCCTTTCCCACGTCAGCTTTGGAAGTGCTGTATTTGTTTCCATCTGTCCAGGACGGTTTGGCCAGAGGTGTGGCAATTTGATCGACAGCATTGAAAATGTTCAGCACTATGAATGTGTCACATTTCTGGAACTGTCTGGGAGGTCAATGCTAGTTGTTCCAAAACTAAGAAGATATAACTGTAGATGGTGGGGCTTGATTAGAAGATCGGTGGCTGTATTTGTGTGCACATGGCTTGGAAACTCAGGGACTCAACGTTCTACTGCCGCCATCCCCTCATCTTGAAGCAGCCATCTCTGACTGGTAGCATCCAGTGTGGAAGGCTGTTTACAGATCTGTCAGCAGGGGTCTATAGACAATAGGGTCTACAAAGCGTTTAGCCCATCCTTGTGGCTGGGTGGAGGGATCCTAACCTTTGCCAGGGAAGGGTAGAGGAGAACAAGAAAGGGTTAACTGTTCAGCTTGGTATCCAGTCTGGGCACGGCCAGATCCCCACCCCAAGGAACTGTGGGTAAGGTTGGGTTCCTGTCCCACAAGCCAAATATGGGCATATTAGCACTTCAGTCTCCTCCATGGGACTGCTATGTTGTGGTACTCTGCTGGCTTTTCTTTGGTTGATGTCCTCTCTGGGTCTGTCAGACACACAGTGTACTGGACACAAGCTTGGCTGAAATAAGTCTCTGAAGACTACCATCTTTCTATGGCACCCCATTCTGTCACATCAGAGTTTGTCTCATTTGCCTCCTTTCTGTGCACCATGCTCCACCAGGAACCAGGTATCACACAGCCACTGGAAGGAGGGTGGGAAGGAAGATATCCTTGAAAACATGATGTTGAAAATAAATGTGATTATTCAGACGTTCAAGGTGAAGTTTGATCTGATGTTTTAAGAACCAACTCTAAAGCTCTAGCCACATAGCAATATTTCTTTAAGAAAATGAAACCTGGTCATTTTCTAGACACATGGGCTAGAGGTCCTAGCCAGAATCATGGTGCTGGCTGTATGTAGAACTTGTACCCGCTGTTCCTCCTAGGCAGGTCAATATTTGATATGCTCTGGGTGCCCGGGGCCTGGTGAGTAGCTGGGTCTTGTTTCCCAGCTGGCCAGTGGCGAGTTCTCTCCTTTCAGCAATGGGATAGGGCTGCTGCACATGGTACACATAGACATATGACTAAACCAAGATGTTGTACAAACCCCATTTGCCTGGAACTACCCTATTCAGTGGGATGGGATGAATGGGTGTCATTCATCCTGTGGAAACGTGAGCCACGAGAGACTGACTCCTGACTTTCAGCCGGAGTGTATCACAGCTGCAAAATCTTCCAGCAGAGCTCTGAAATGTTATTGATTTTAAAAATTCATGCCTCTGAGGACACCTCATTCCTGTTCTCATCTCCCACCTGTCCAGGTAGGAGGGTGGCCCGGTCTGTTTCCCAGCTGCTGTTCTGCATTATTCATCTCCAGATTCATTTCACAGGCTATTTAGTTTCAGGAGGGTTTACGTGTGTGTCAGCACCACCCAGTTCTCCAGCTCTAAGCCAGCAGATGACATAGGGCTCTGGCAAGTGCCATCCAAAGAGCTGCCGGGAGAAGTCAGACCATGGATGTGGCTCAGGACAGTGGCTGAGGCTGTGAGCAGGTGAAGCCCATATCTTTGTTTCAGGGTCCAGTTGCCACCTGTCTCCTCAAATCAGTGGGGGGGGGGGGGTCGTAGCAATCACACTGACATGAGGCTTGCTCAGAGTGTTGGTCTTAAGTTTTTACCTGGCAGGTGGCAGAGGCTAACCCAGAGTCTGGAGGAAGTGTAGTGGGTCATCCTCCGGCATATTGTTGGGTCTCTCCTGATCCAGAGTCCACCTAAGAAGAGAAGAAATGGGGCGAAGGTCCCTCCCAGTAGATCTTCTTGGATTATAGGACTGATGGCCATCATGTTCCTCAACTCTCCACATCCTTTCTCACTCATGAGAGATAAACCTTGAGTCCCAGCACTCTGGGCTTCCTGGATACCCAGGCCAGCTCACCTGCTCCTCCTGAGGTGGCTAGAGGACCTGACTATAAGCCAAGAGCGAAGGCTGCATGTCCAGCTGGCCACAGTGCACAGTACTTTGTTACTCTGATGGTCATGACTCTAGGAGGAAGCTTGTGGCAGAGGGACCGTGGACATTTTCTAAGTCTTTCCTTTTTGGTTTCTCCGAAGCCTGAAACCAGAGCAGCAGTGAGCAACAGTAGAAGGACCACAGGCAGAGAGAGTGTTCTTTAAAAAGCAGGAAGGAAGGACTCTCCTGGAGTTGAGGACAGACACTGAGGATGGGGACTGGGAGAGGCTCAGCCTCAGCAGCAGGAGGAGTGGAGGGAGGTCACCTAGGGCTCCTGAGCCCAGGCTGGATACCAGGAAGCAATGTCTGGATTGTGTCAGATGTGCCTCTGCCCATCTGTCATCGCCACTGAGACACAGCTCTGTGGACTAAGAGCCATCTTAGCGTCTGAGCAGTGTCTGTGTGTGTGTGTGTGTGTGTGTGTGTGTGTATGTATGTCTATGTTGTGTGTATGTGAGCCTGTGTGAGCCTGTCTGTGAGCAGTGTAAGCCTGTGCACTCTGGTACCCACGTGAGCCTGTGTGGGAGACCCACAAGGTCAACAGCCTGACTGAAGTTCCTGTGCCAGGGTCAAACCCCAAGCCCCTGCCATTTTCCCATGCTAGACAGGGCCCAGGTCAGTGTGTGTGTGTGGATCCTTTTCTTCAGGAAAGGCCCTGCTGTGGAGAACAAAGGCAGGAGCCTCCCCGCAAGTGTGGCCATGGTCCAGAGCTGGAGACCTGCATGGTACCCTAACACAGCTCCACTCTTCACACCTGATCTTGTGATTCCCTGCTTCTTGTTCAGTTCTCCTGCCAGAAAAGCAGGCACTATGAAGCAGACTGCTCATGGAATCCAATTACTGTCTCCATTCATACACTTTACCTAGTACTGGGCACCAGCCTCCATGTAACCTTTCAAAACTAGTTGGCATGGGAGGCACTTCCTGAATGAGTTGCTTTGCTGGCCTCTGCTCCTCTATAATTGTAGCTAAGTTCTTCAAGGGCAGCTTTGTGTGACTTCTCTTTGCCACTCTCCTCCATTGAGAGCAGATGGAATGAGCAATTATTCTGTTGCGTGAATGAGTCAAGGTTGAATTGAAAATCAGTATTCAAGTGAGTACCTGCTCTCCTCAGAAGACGGTGTTAAGTTTTGAAATCAGACCTACCTGATTTATACAGTGTTTCTCCTCCTGACCAATCACTTGTCTTTGGAAATGTTTATTCAGTGCCTTGATTTTCTCATCTATGATCCCACGGCATTGATGAAATAGACAGTATGTGAAAAGTGTAGTCACAGTGCCAGGCACTGCGCTCAACCAGGGCGAGGCCTGTCTGTGTCTGACTCTTTGGTTCCTAGAGCACTCTGAAAGCATGGGTTGCCTTTAATGAAGGTTTTGGGATGGGGAGCCGCTAGGAACCTCGTTCCTGAGGTAACCCCGTGAGCCCATGGTCCCTGAAAGGAAGTCAATGCAGGAAACCTGGGGCTGTGGTAAATACTTTGCTCCAAACAGGAAGGAATCTGGGGCTGGCGAGGAAGTGTGTGCCTTTGTCATAACCACTTAGTTACTTTCCAAATGTCAAAGCAATTTGCAGGTCTCTCTGATTAACTTCAGGCCGGCAGAAGACAGATTTCTTCAGCCCTCACAATTGCTTGTTATGAAATCTAAATTAGATTACATTTTAAAAATACCCAGATTCCAGACTATTGCTCCCTATGGAGTTAAGCCTGCTGCAGCCAGGGCTGGGCTTTGGGCATCATGATGGCACGAGGGAGGTGGAGGAGGCCATCTCGGGCAGCATGTAATGTACTTCTGTACAGTAAACTTTTTCATGTGGTAGAGGGACACGTTCTAAAATAACAAATGGTGTGATAAACACATAAAACCAGCACAGCCATTTACCAGCAAGTCTTGTGCACTGTACACCATGCCCAACACTAAAAGCCTATCCCCCTCCTACTGGAATTTTCCTGAGGACACCCTTCCAGATGTACCCATAAATAAGTCCTTGGAGCTATGGTGGTACCTGTCACTGCAGTCAAGCTGACATCTGTAACAACAGTCACCAGCAGCCTCAATATTATGAAAAGGGTGCTTAAAAATCTCCCTTCGTTTTCTAGCTACACAGTTGTGTGAGGTTAGATTATGTCTACACACTCTAACCAACCAAGTCCACCACTCAGAAGAAGGAAGAGCCCGCTCCTACGTAATGGGAGCCATTCCTGGAAGCTCTGCGTTGAACATCCTGACCTTGCTGAGCGCCTAACTGTCCCCCGAGTGGGTGGGAGCACACATCGCTGCAGTGACACAGCCCAATGTGAGGCAGTAACTGCACCTGTGAACTTCAACTCATGGAGCTGAACGGAAGAAACCACAGCAAAGAAACACATTGCAATCAGTTCTAAAATGCTGTGCTGTGCTAAGTACCAGCAGTTATCAGTGGCACGGAGTCAGCTGTGAAAGGAGCTTCAAAAGACACAGGAGGAAACCTGGAAGTGACGGTAAAAGGTCCTGACAGAGAATAAAAAATTATTTAAGCCCCCAGACCTGTGTCCAAAATAGCCCCATTGTTCCAGAATGGCGGTTTTTGCCAGGTGTTTGCGGGTTTTGCCTTTATAGCCCAATGCTGGGTGTTTGTGGTTTGTGTGTCTATATAAACCCCTTGAGCTTGTTGTCGACTCCTCTACCCCTGTGTGGAATACGAGTCGTCCCCAGTGCACTGCTCTTGTTTGTCTGTGTCTCGTCCTTTGTTTTCCCGACCCCTTGAGCTCGTGGTTGACTCCTCTACCCCTGCGTGGGATACAAGTCGTCCCCAGTGCACTGGTCTTTCCTGAATAAACCTCTGGCAGTTTGCATTAAGACCGTTTCTTGTGAGTGATTTGAGGTGTCGCCTCTCCTGAGTCAGAACGTGGGGGAGTCCTCACGCTGTGGGTCTTTCAGTGGTATTACTGGAGTTTTTAGGGTGCAAACCTGGGCTCTGGCAGTCCTAACAACCTTGGTTTGGCTTCTGTCGCTAGTACAGCAATTAAAGAAACATATGTGAAAAACAGAAAAAGGTTTATTCAATGGGGCCACAGCAAGAGGAGCAAACAAGTATATCCAGCGACCTCAAGTCTGTCTGCAGGGCGGCTGTGAGGTTTAGGGTTATCAAGAGAGCACGAGTCAGTTAAGTAGCCCTGGTCTAGGCGGTTCTACTCACAGTTGACGGATCAGTGTCTCAGCTCTGGTCTCTCCTGAGAGATGGTCTCTTAAGTTGACAGAACTGCATGAAGTCTCTTTCTGGGAGAAAGTTCCCTCTCTGGCTGGCATCAGGGTCCCAGCCTTTCCCTTCCCTCCACACCAGAGTCTCAGGGAAATTTTAACTCCTCAGGGTCCATTCATTTAATACTCATGAGAATTTGTTTTTTAAAAATATCCTCTCGTCTACCAACATAGCTACAAAGGATGTGCGTCAGAACACGGCTAAAGAACAGAGGAGTGTGAGGAGATCCTGAGTGCTTGTGAGAAAGCGCCAAGAAAACAAGGCAGGAATCTTGGGACCTCTTGTTTCTTCGGAGCACAGGAACATTATTAAGAGTGTGTTTTGGTGCCCCTCTCAGGGACAGGAGTGCCTTTACTTCAGCTGTTGTTATTCATGTGGCTCTATGGCAAAACATGGTTTTGCCATGTGCAGCTTACTCTTGTGATTGGACACTTTACTCAGGTGACTCTACTTAACCCTCAGAGTATAAGTTGTCTGATGCTTGGAATAAAGTCGTCTAGTGCACGAGACTTTAACTCCGCCTTATTTTTAGGCCCCGCTCTCCCAGGTTCACACCGCCAACTAGAGTGGTAAGCAGATGTGTTCCCCATCATTACTGTGCTGCTGACTTTGTGGGTGTTCATGTCTTTGACATGGGGCTGAGAATATGGCTCAGCAGGTGAACTGCGTTCAAAGTCCTGGATGGTAGAAAGAGAGGATCAAGCCCCACAAACCACCCTATGACCACCATGCTTGTGACATGGCACATAGAAGAGCGTGCATGCACAACTACATGTATATATGCACGCATATACAAATAAACCACAACTACACACACATACACATATACACACACATATATACACACACACACATATATATATATATATGCATGCATTCACAAATAAATCACAACTGCATGTATATATGCATGCATATATACATAAATATGTATATTTAAATATCTATTAATTCTCCACTCCAAAAAGTACAGTTTGGTGTATTCCAATCAGCTTTTGCCAAAGGCAGCTTCTAGGAGTGCTCACACACACATACACACCTCACTGCAGTCTGCAAGGACTCCTAAGACATAATAAGAAAGTCAGCCTCTGACCTGCACCAGTCATCCCCAAACTCAGTTATACCGAGCTGTGTAGTAAACACGACCCTTTAGAAGCAGGACAGCCAGATTGCGGCCAATTTTGTAAAATACCTGGCATCTCTCCCACTTCCTGGAGTTTGGGCCAAGGCAACCAGGCATCTGGTGCCCACAGACCCCCTGGGAAAGCTCCTGTTAGCTCCAGCTCCAGGCCCCTGTGGAGCCTGCCTGGTTCCTGCAGCTGCGTGTAGCACCTGCCCGTTCCCTGTCCTCTGTTCTTGGCTGATCTGGAAACATACCCAGCGTCTCTTTAGAGGCCATCTGCCTCCACATCTGCATCCCTACCAGTGTCTGGGCTCCTTCAGAGCCAAGCTGGACCATCTCTCTGCTTGCAGTGAGCAACTCAGAGCCAGGTCTGAACCCTCAGCGCTCAGAACAAAGGTACCCACCTTGCTTGTCTGCTGCTGCCGCCTCTACTTCCCCCCACAGATAGTGCTCTCCCCTTTTCTGGTTGGCTTAGATACCATGGGGCCTTGGAGAGTTAGCAAGGTTGTGGCAAAGTCCCTGGGTGCCCATGGGTAGCAGATGAAGGAAGGCTGGGATACTGGGGTGGGGCTCACATTTACCAGATTTCTCTTTTCCTTCAAATACCTTGGCTGGCTCTGTGGAAACTGGCACTTAGAATAGCTCCTCTGGATCTGGGAGGGGACAGCTTCCCCAGAGCAAAATAAGCCACCTCCCTTCTCATCCTGCAAACAACTGGTGATCTGGGAAAAGGCTCTGTTCCTGGACTGTTCTCATTTGTGGTTTATGGGACTGGAAATCTCTCTTCTCTGCACTTGGCCTCAAAAAAAGAAACAAAAAACACTTCACAGAAGCCTTCTGATTAGAGGAGTGACATGTGTTAGGGTAGGTACTACAGGCTTCTTTGTACCTCAAACAAATACCGGGCAAGGTTTCCCCCTGTAGCCCAGGCTAGCCTCAAACTCATGGAAATGTTCCTTCTTCAGTCTTCTGAGTACTGAATGTATTACAGGTGTGAGACACCATTTGCAGCTTAATTCATGATATTTGTATCTCTAGATAATACTCAACAGCATCTATGTAGTGGCCCCAGCAACCAGGGCACTAACCACTGCTTGCAGAATCTCTGTTATTGGTTATGTACTGGCCTCAATGTTTCTGATAGTTACAAACCAGCCTCAGTGCCCAGGTGGCCATTCACCATCTCTGGTGACTATGTACTGACCTCAGTGCCCCTGAGGGTCACATGCAGGTTACTGCATCCCTTGAAGTCACACACCAGCATAGTGCATCTCTGACCTACCCATGCTTCACCAACTTCATGTCTCTATCCTGGTCAGGCCAGGTCTCACTTTATTGGATCATGACCTCCTAACACAGATCTTGACTCCTACAGTAGCCTAAGCAACCTCCCCCAAGCCCCAGTCCTTAGAAAAGGCTCAGAGACCTTTGAGCTTATTAAATGGTAAATTCTGCACTTTCCAGCATGCTGACCTTCTCCAAGCTGCCAATGCCTGAGCCCCTGGAGACACACCTTATCTTGATCCACCAGTGTCTTCATCTGCTTTGTTTACTGATCTGCCTCCCCCAGTCTTGCGCATGGCAGACTGGCCAGCAGTAACGATGCTGCAACAGGATCCTTCTGCACACGTTTATTGGGAGAGCTTGATTGCAGAGCCGAAGACACCCCGAGCCCAGAACTGGTGCTGCTTATATAGGCCTAGGAGAGGCGTGTCTCACACCCGGATTGGTTATGCACTACGCCTCATTTGCATGTTCCTCATCTGATTGGCTACTCTCTCTCTCTCTGTACCTCACAGAGACTCATTATCATACCTCATTTGCATGTCTCACATCTGATTGGTTATACTCTCAAAGCCTCATTATCATACCCGGGCCAGGCAGTGTCTTTGCAAAAAACTTTACTGCATATGTACACATTGGTTGTTTGTCCAAACTTATGCGTGGTGGCCAGCAGTAGTCAGTGCCACTCTGCAACTGCACATGTGGCTTCCCACACCCCAGCCCCTGGAGCAGTGTCTAGAACAAGATGGAGGCTCTGCGACTAGAAACTGCCCTGCGGTCTCTGTGGTCATAGGAGATTTCACTTTCACTGATAACTAGTTTCTTTGATAACTATTTAGATTGAGTTGTATGACTCCTTCACTGTAGGTACAGTGTGGTTTCCCTGGCTGCCTTGACTTCTTTCTTCCCCATTGACAGACATTCAGCACAATGGTGATTTGAAAAGATGCTGGAGGATCCTGGCAGCACCAGCCTTGCTGAACCACAGTTCTTCCAAGGGATTTCCTAAAGAGCTGTTCTTGGGATACCCTTAAAGGCTACTGCCTTGTGGGAATATCCTGTGTGCCTAAATCGAGCTTGCTGAGTGTTTGTTTGTACAGGGGCAATCCACCCCTTCATTGTGGATGTGTTGTGCACCAGGGTCTTTATTCAAGCTCAAGCTTGGGCCACACTGTAGTCACTGATGCAGCAGGACAGGAAGGTGAAGCCCCAAGCCCAGTCTCAAGCAAGCATTAATAGAGGCAAGCAAACCAGCAATGGGGTGTCCAGCTTGGCACACATCTGATTGGGGGGCTATTATGGAATTTGTTGCCCTTTAAAATGATTGCCTGGTGCTGGGAGCCAAACTATAAATTTCCATAAGTAAATATCTTTAGGTGCAACTGTAGCGTCTGCCTTCCTCCTGATGGCTGGTTGTTAAGGAGTGACCTGGAGGCTAGTGCTAGGTGCAGGCTTGTTGGTTAACCCGAATTCAACCTTAGGTCAAGTTCTTGAAGATGGGGTCTGAACCCAAGATGGAGCTGGTCTGGTCTCTCAGAGGCAGGCTCCTAAGTTCCCTTTACTGTTAGCAAGCTAGCAAGCAGGGTTCCTCCAAGGTTGCTGCTTCAGTTCCTGCCTCGGCTTCTTCCAATGGTGGACTGTGGTCAGATGCATAAGCCAGAGAAGCTTTTCTTCTCAAGCTGCTTTTGGTTAAGATGTGCCTTGTCTGCTCACTTGTTTCCTGCCGTGACCCCACCCCACCCCACCCCACCCCACCCCACCCTACCCCCGCTCCCCCCCAGCAGCCTTCACTCAGCCTGCCAAAAAATGACCTAATCGTCAACCGTGTCTTGCTAAGGAAACAGCCCTCAAGTGCCTTCCTTGGTGAGGAGGGGTTGATTTCCATCACTCGCATCCTCCCTCCTTCCCACCCGTCTGCCTCTGTTTTTGCAGCTAGAGATCAAGCAGGCAGCCTCATGCTTACCATACATACTATGTAAGCACCCTACTAAAGAACTGTGTGAGTACTCTACTACTGAGCTATGTAAGCACCCTACTATGGACCTGTGTAAGTACTCTACCACTGTGCTATGTAAGCACTCAACTATGGAACTGTGTAAGTACCCTACCACTGAGATATGTAAGCACCCTACCATGGAACTGTGTAAGTACTACTGAGCTGTATAAGCACTCTACTATGGAACTGTGTAAGTACCCTACCACTGAGATATGTAAGTACTCAACTATGGAACTGTGTAAGTACCCTACCATTGAGATATGTAAGCACCCTATTGTGGAACTATGTAAGCACCCTATCACTGAGCTATGTAAGGACTCTACTATGGAATTGTGTAAGCACTCTATTATGGAACTGTGTAAGTCCTCTACCACTGAGCTATTTAAGCACTCTACTATGGAACTGTGTATGCATTTTGCCACTGAGTAGTTATACGTAAGCACTCTACTAAAGAACTGTGTAAGTACCCTACAACTGAGTTATATGTAAGCACTCTGCTATGGAACTGTGTAAGTACTCTACCCCTGAGCTATGTAAGCACCCTACTATGGAACTGTGTAAGTACTCTACCCCTGAGCTATGTAAGCACCCTACTATGGAACTGTGTAACTACTATAACACTGAGCTATGTAAGCACTTCACCATTGAGTACTATACTCCTGGTTCTCAAAACCTTTTAAGCAATGCATTAATAGTCTTTAAAAGACTTACTTTCCCCTACTGCTGCCATGCATGGTACTCCGTCTTGGTTAGTTTTTTGCCAACTTGACCCAAGCTAGAGTAATCTTAGAAGAGGAATATCACCTGAGAAACTGCCTCTGTCCTATCACCTGTGGGCAAGACTACTGAGCATTTTCTGAGTTAAGGACTGGTGTGGAAGGGCCCAGCTCACTGGGGGAGGTGCCACCCCTGAGTAGGTGGTCTTGGGTGGTCTAAGAAAGCAGACTGAGCAAACTATGAGACACAAGCCAGTAAGCAGAGCCTGTCCGTGGTTGCTGCTTCCGTACCTGCCTTGGCTCTTCCAATGGTGGACTGTGATCAGACATATAAGCCCAAGGAGCTCTTTCCTTGCCAGGCTGCTTTTGGCCATGGTGTCTTTATTGAAGCAACAGGAACTTAACTAAGGAACTTAAATAAGACATGCCCAGTCTGCTTGCCTGTTTTCTTGCAGCCCCTCTCTGGCTTCCCATAGCAGCCTTCACTCTGAACTTTAGCTGCTGGGTTGGGGCATGCTCACAACAGAACCTGAGTTTCCATGCTATATGCAGACCCCCTTCCCCCGAACCCCAACTGAGAAGATGCCTCGGTCCATCACATCACCTGTGTGCAAGTCTGTAGAGCATTTTCTTAATGATTGATGCGGGAGGGCTCAGCTGGGGGTCTGAAGTAGGCGGGGCTTGAGTCCTTTCCAGCTGTGTGGAGAATTCCTGCTCTGCACCTGCTGTCTTTCTGTTTCCCTCCACCTGAGCCACCCAGTCCTTGGTCTGCGGGGCCACCTCTGACCGAGCGTTGGGCTCAGGCCAGCGGTCTACAGTGTTTCTTCAGGTACATTCTTTCTCACTGGCTCGGTGGGTGGGTCGGTGGGTCTTTTCTTAGACTCTTAATTTCCAGGGACTAGAGACTGGAAGGGGAAGAGGGGGGAGGAGAAAAAGGAGGGGGAGAAGAGAAGGAGGAGCTGCTGGCAGGCACCAGGACCTTGGAGGGAGGAAGGGAGGTGTAGGAGATGGTGGGGGCAGAGGGGAGGTGGAGGGAGAAGGGAAATGACCAAAGGAGAGGTAGAAAGAAGCGCGGTGGAGTAGAGGAGAGCGGACACAGGGCTGCATTTCTTGAAACTGCTGGGACTCTGAAACCTAATCACCGGGCAGGAGGAGCTTCGGGGCACTGCCCTCCCAGTGGAGGGCACTTCGGGAATGCAGCCGCTCCCACCGCCCGTGCCAGGCCCTCTGGCTCTGCTGGACACCACAGGTTAGCTAAGGGCATCGTTGGTATCTCTGCCGCTGGCAGGCAATTTGGGGACCCGGGAGCTGGGTTACAAGTTTCTAGCAGCTCTAAGAGGGGAACTACCTGCACAGCTCAGGACTCTGGGCACAGGACTCCTTTGGGGTTTGGGGCTGGGACTAGGTCTGGTTTCATGTGGTACAGATCACCTATCCATTGGTGCCTCATCCTTCTCCACACTGACCTATCCACTCTCCCCTTCTGTTTCTGTCCCCCGTGTTATCTTTTTGTTAACAGACCCAAGTCCTTATAAGCGGTTAAATCCCAGACCAACACCTTTCCAGCCCTACTGCATTTCTTTCAGTTTCTAAACTTTTCAGGGAAATGTTTGAAAGAACCAGGGAGCACATCCTGCCTGAGGGGGGCAGGGAAAGGTGCTCAGGGATTTTAGAGTTGGAACCAGCGAGGGCTTCCACCCGCTTCACACCCCAGCCTCTCCATCTCTAATTGTTCCCTTTCCCGAATCAAGCCCGACACAGCTGAAAGCCAGGTCCGTCTGGGAAAACAGGAAACCTGGTGCAAGCTCTGGCTCCAGCCGCTTAAGCATGGGTGCTCTTCTGGGAGGCAGCCTGACCCTGGAGGGATGCGGGCCATTGTTCCTGCAGGGCAGAGGGTGGGGGAGATTTACATGGTGACCCTCTGCTGTGGGATTAAGGGATTAGGTCAGAATGGGTGGGGGTGGCTCTTGATGATCCTTTCAGAACCCCTGGTGATCGTTGGAAACCCTGGTGGAAAAACTTCTGGGTAGTCTGATTGGTTAGTGCTGTTTAATAATAATGATGATGATGATGATGATGATGATGATGATGAAGAGGAGGAGGAGGAGTCTGGCTTCTTTCTGAGAGAGACTGCCGTACCTTCTCTTCTGTAAGGCCAGTTGCTCTGTGGTCATCCGTTCATTCTCCTAGCTGATAGCTAGCGTTGACCAGCAGCTGTTATGTTTCCAGCTGCCAATGCTGTTATGTTAGGGTGACTTGGTTTACACCTGAATTTTCTTCTGATAAGAAACTCCAGACTTTGAAATGGTTTGTGGGAGGTGTTTGTTTTTATTGAGACAGAGTCTTAAAAGCAACTAAAGGTCTGCGTGGCTCCAGGCTGTGACCATTTTATATCGACCCTTCTTTGCTTACAGCTTGGCATGGTGCTATATATAAAATCAGAACCTGGTGACTGAGCAGTGCCTAGCTTGGTCTCTACTACAGGACCAGCCCTCATTGGATCTCCTAGGCTGGTCTCAAACCCCCAGGCTCAAATGACCCTTTTACCTCAGCATCCTCAGTACTCAAGACTATAGACCCAGGCTATATTTGACCCAGAGGATCGAGCTCACTCGGGATTTCTGGCCCTATAGATAGCAAGGTCATAAAGACGAACCCTGCTGGGTCTTGTCCTCCAGGCTGAGGTATCTCTTCCCATGGTCCAGCACAGAGGATGGCCTGTTGTCCATCAGTGCCTGCACCTTCTGGGTGACCAAGTGGAGCTATGAGGACCTTGGGTCAGCAGTTGTAGCCAAGATAGGCAGAGGCCTGGGAAAGAGGACAGCATTTAAAAATGAGGGGTGAGGTGGGGATGGGTGGGCAGAAAGCAACCAGGTGGTGTGCTGAGGTGTGTGGGGAGTGCATACCTGGGATGGAATAGACAGAAACACTAGACAGTTAGGAGAGTCCCCATGGCCGCCTTAATGGCACCCTCAGAACAGCCCTGTGGTTTTTTGATGAGGAGGGCTTTCACAGACCAGCTCTGAGGACCATCTAATAGACTCAGTCTATCAGGTTGCTGTCTTTCTCTCTCTCCCTAGGTGAAGTCTTATTACTTACACCACACCAGGTGTCCCCTCTTCCCAGTGTGAGCAGGACACTGGCAATCCTGAGAGTGAGAGGCATGGCCCCGCTTGACCTTCTTCCTCCTTGTGGGCCCGAGCTTGGTCATCTCCTACAGTAACTAACCTGGTAGCAGTGGTTTAATTAGCAGCCAGGAGCTGTCTAGGCACAGGAAAGTAGCATCTTGTGGATGAGATAAGGGACAGAGGAGATGGTGTGGTAATTGTCTAGGTATCTCTCATATGGGAAGAGCCTTTTATCTCCACAACCTGCTGTGGAAATGCTTGTATCTGGGGATTTCAGACACCCTGCCTTCTTGTCTTGTTTTTTGTTTTTTGTTTTTAACTTTATGCCATACTGAATATTCAGATGTATTTATAAGAGACACTTTGGGTAGGACTCTCTTTCTCCTTGTATTTTCAGTGGGAGTCCATTAACTCCAATCCAAGTAGTCAGAAAGGGATGCATCCCTGCCTGTCCAGCAACCATGCAACTTTCCAGACCCTGTCCTAACCTGGGAACTGTGGACAGAAACGCTGGCCCCTGACCTCTCTCATGTCTCTGGGGTTTATTACAGAATACTCCAGGGGAAAGTCAGACTAAGGAAAGGACTGGTAAGGGGCGAATGGCTATAAATAGGTGACAGTATAATTTCAAGGGCTTGACCTTTGACCAACTGTTTTTGCATGTCAGAAGCCATAGCCCTTTAACAGTGCCAAGTGCCACCAGCCTAGGATGTCATGCTAGTGAGGCAACAGAGAGGACGTGCGTGGTCCAGGCTGCTGTGCGCTGGTGCCACCCGAGGTGAAAGAAGTTTCAGCAGAAAGGTTCATCCAGATCTCAGCCATGTTGGGTCACTAGCAGTTGTTTGGAACATAGTTGGTGTGTGATGCACTTAGGTGAATGGAGGAAGTGAAATCCTTTAGGGAAGAAAGCACCTGCCTGGTCCGCTGCAGGGCTGGTTACTACCTGCTAATCCAGCATGTGCTTGCTCGGTACCTCTGCAGACATGCACTGTGTGGTATGACCGGATGGTACCAAGGCCCATGCTATTGCAGGTGGCCCCAGCCTCCTTGGCTCACTCCTGAGGCTGTGTGCACGGTCTTATTAGGACTGTGGGCACCGTGGAGAAGCAAGGGGCTGCTCCAGGCCTTCCATGTTCTGTCAAGGGTGCTCTGTGCCCTGTTCCTGGTGTTTTCAAAACAAGGCATTGTCTTTGGCTCCTACTGGCCCGAGTCACATCTCACTGGCCTGGGCCATCCATTCAGCCTGCCTCACTCCCCTTACATTTACACAGAGGTTGTGGACACAGGAGAAGGTGGAACTGCTCATCCTGCTGCAGTTTCCTCCCCGGCTCCCCATTCTTCAGCTCCCAGCCCACCTACCACCCCCAACCTCAGGGCTTTCTCAGGGCCAGCTGGAGCCACTCCCCAAACACCTCAGGGGCTCCTTTCCTGGGTGGTGTTCCCACACCCCATTCTGTACTCTCCTTGTCCCTGGCCCTGTGGAATGTGGCACTTTATAAAGTCTAAATGTGCCATGGCTCATCTTATCCCCAAACAAGAAGCTCCTAGTGAGGGTAGAAGATCACGTAATGTGATCTTACCTGGCAGTGAGTCTCAGATCTGAAGGCATCTGCACACAATGAAAACTCAAGTGGGGGATGGGAACCTGGGACATGAGTGGCAATGAGGAGGGAAAGCAGAGGGGTGAGTGGGGGGAGTGAACACGTGTGACCACATTTCTGCAACTGACATTGAAGTGAGCTGAGGCAGGTACAAGGGTCCTGTGGATTCTGACATAAACCACCCTCTCAGGCAAAAGAGTGGGGAATGGGGGGGAGGGAAGACTGAACCCATATTGGAGGTCAGGACTTGCAAAGAGCTCCATCTTCTACCAACCCTTGGGGACTTTGGAAGCAGTAAGGACAGAGGTAAAGAGGGTGACTGTTACCAGCTCCTGGGATCCAGCGATTGCTGGGTTGAGGAATGGGTGGTGTCACCTCTCTGTGGGGACAAAGGGTGGTTTAAGAGGAGATTCTCAGGAGAAACCTATCACTTCCGGTTGAAGAGGCTGAAGAGAGATGAGCAAGACCTCTGGAAATGGGTCTTGCTCCTGGAGATGTGCCCTTGCTGGGTCAGATAAAAAAGGCTTTCTCAGGTCAGCTGAAAAATGTGGGATGTGAGAACCCATCGGTGGTGCTTTTAAAATTTATGTCTTGAGTCTGTAACTGTCCTTTCCTTGAGTGTCATAACCTTGACTCGTGTTAAGCTTCACTGGTGAGATCAAAGACGTGTGACATCTTCAGATGAGAACCTAACAGGGCGTGAAGGTCCACCCTCTCAAGCCACTGGCCATTTTCTTTGTTTTTTTTTGAGACATGGTTTCTCTGTGTAGCCCTGGCTGTCCTGAAACTCACCCTGTAGACCAGGCTAACCTTGTCGCTCAGAGATCTATCCACCTGCCTCTGCCTCCTGAGTGTTGAAGTTAAAGGCATGTTCTACCATGCTTGGCTCCAGTGGGCATTTGAAAGGAGGTATACTTGGATAGGCAGGCTACTTCCGGTGATGCAGGTACTGTGCTGTGTGGACACACATATAGGCACACATGAGTACACACACTTGCATGTGTGTGCACACTCACAAACTGTTGACTTGTAGGACTCTGGAAGAGGAGGAGGCCACCAGACTTTTCTTTCACTCCAGTTGTGTTTGCAGCGATGTGGTCAGATGCTTGGCTGGATTAGAGTTGAATGTCTCTTCTCACTTGGCGTTGGCCATAGCCTGTGTTTCACGTGTGGGTGTGTAGTGACTAAGGAAGGCAGGTGGCAGCCAATGGAAAAGCTGTTCTATCCTCCCCAGACCATCAGGGTAGAGTCAGGCTCAAGGGGGTACAGTGGAGGGCGGAACCCTTTCCTGTGAGAGCTGTGTAACTCCTGGAGTTGGGCTGCATAGAGCAGGTGTCCAGAGGAGCACTCTGTGGCGCTCGGCTTTGTCTGATAACGGCTGGAGGATACTCAGTGGTATTCCCTCTCATTTTCTCTACCTGCGACTTCATTCCAGAGTCTCATATTCCAAAGCAGTTGCAGGGCCCGGCTATTGTATTTGTATCTCAGGCAGGAGGCAGGACAGAAGCCAAGCTGAGCTCCCTGAAATGTTCCTGAGTCCAGCGAGCTCTGCTGGGCTGTAGCATGTTCAGAACTCAGTCTCACAGCCTGAGGCTACAGATGCAACCTCTGGCCAGGTGGGTAGCTCTACACCCAGAGGCCCAGCAGCTGACAAAAGGGGCCCAGCATCTGGGGCACAGCTGCCCCCGACACTTACGACACCTGTATGCCTCTTCTTTACCCTGTGGAACCCTTCTCTCCTTGGAGGTGAGATGGATGAAGACAAGCCACTCTCCATCCTCAGGCAGTGACCCCTGGCTTGGCTCAGGACCGTCAAGGAGGAAGGAGTGGGTAGGCTGCTCACCTGCCTAGTCCAGCCTAGACCATGTTTTCCCTGCGTTGGTAGGAGACCGGCCTGGAGATCACAGGATTCCAAATGACTTGATCTGGAGCATAGTGGGTAGGTGGGTAATTAGCCCTCAGCTCACCAATACCTTTCTTTTCCTCGTAGAGGGCTTTGCCAGGAGGAAGAAGATCTCTCTGTGGTTTGTGGGCTCTCTCCTGCTGGTGTCTACTCTCATCCTGACCATTGGCCTTGCTGCAACCACCAGGACAGAGAATGTGACTGTGGGCGGCTACTACCCAGGGATTATTGTAAGTCAAAGGCCTATGGGGGACTGGGCAGGATGTTCAGTGATCTATGTGGACCTAATAGTCTGTAGTGCTAGAAACTTCTGCTGGGGGAAGGAGACATAGTCCTAGGGAAAAATGACCCCAGCCTGATGCCTAGTGTCTGAGAAAGTATCCAGCAAAGAAAGAAGGCTGAGGGCTGCTGGTTAGAGGGCCCTAAGATAGGTCATTGTCTTGTACCATGTTCGCAGGCCAGTGTTGTCATAGGGCCCCTTGGAGGCAGACCAGGCAGGAGAAGGGTATGACTTGGTGATGGCAAAGAGGGTTCAGGGTCATGTAAGGTTACACAGTAGAGGTGGGGAGGGCCTGAAGCTGAGGCGAGCCAGAGTCTCTCTGAAGAATGGTAACACATTCTCCCCAGATGCCCGAGGGACCAGCCCTGCTGCCCCTGGACATTAACACATACAGTGGCCCCAGCATAATTCCTGGTAGATGGGCTGGTGGCCTTAGATGGGCTGGTGGCCTCAAGAGCCCTATGGGAGGCCATGGGTTGAAGCTGTTGTTCATGATGCCACCATTGAAAACAAGAAGGAGAGTTGTGTGCTGACTTCCCACAAAAGGTTAAATGACTGTAGGGACAGCGCTAATGATTTCAGCAACACAGGACTCTCAGCCCTTGAAACATATTTACTTTCATTTTATCTTTGTTGCTTATTTATGCAATTTGGATACATGAGTTACATGTTATCTGCCTGGATATAATTCACAGGTAACCCTGTTTATAAAGCATCTATATAGCAATGGTTTTATTGTAACATGGCATGAAGCGCATACCAGAGATGCTGGCCTTTGTACAAGGCTCTTCTCCCATGTTGCCAGGGCAAGGAGGGGATCCTGAAATTCATGAGCTAGACTATGTGAAGGTGTAGCATCTCTGATTCTCTGAAAAGTGTGAAGGTCAGACTGGAGTGGTAGTCGCTGCCTGTTCTCCAGCTACACTCATTTGAGATTCTCACCTCAGGGAGTTCTAGTTTCATTTTGTTGCTGTGATATAACACCCCAACAGAATCCAACATATGGGTGAGAAGGCTTATTTTTCACTCACATTCTGGGTATAGTCCACTGTTGCTGGGATGGCACAGGAACAGCAGCTTGAAGCAGCTGGTCACATCCCATCTACAATCAAGAGCAGAAAGATATAAATGCGTCCATGATGATTGCTTCCTGTTTGTATTCAGCTTGATTCCTCCATTCCTGTACAGTTCAGGGCCTCCTTCCTAGGGAATGGTGCTGCCCACAGTGGGCCGGCTCATCTTACATCAATTAATTTAAGCAAGTCTTCCACAGACATGCCCACAGGCCAACCCAACGTAGACCACCCTTCCTTGAGACTCTTTCCCCAAGTGATTTTAGGTTGTGACAAGTTGATAAGCAAAGCTCATCACACAAGATTATCTTCCAACATAGAGAATCTCAGAAGGAAACAAGCAAGGAGATATTGCCCTGGGGGATGAAATAACAATATATTAACCAGAATTAGCTTTGTTTCAGATTTTGTATCTTCATGGAGGTGATAGTGAAAGTCAGATCAGAGAGACACTGTATCCAACAGAGCTGAGGGATGCTGGCTACCTCAGGAGAGTAGCCTGGGCATGAAAAAAAAAATCATCATTTTTGGAAAAAAGTTTTCACATCCAAAATAATTTAACTTAGTATAACTTATATATTTTAACATCTCTATGATGGATGGGGTCTGACAATTGTGAACTATGGGCAAGGAGTGTGGCCTTCAAAGGTTGATACTTAGAGAGATGCCATTCTTTGGAGTCAATATGGGCCAGTGCTTGACCCGTCAGATTATCATGGGCTCAGGGCAGTGTGTTCAGAGCATCTCTGGAGCTCAGGTCCAATGCCCAGGCTTTGGGATGAGGACAGACACAAGGAGGTGATGCTAGCACCTGACTGACCCTCTGCCTGGGAGACCTCCTGGACCCCAAGCCTCCATCTTGCCTTTTTCACATGCCCAGGTTGCCTGCTGTCCTGTCCAATCTGGATTCTAGTGTAGGCAAAGTCTTGACATCCCTTCTGTTGAAACATCATAGATGTTTCACCTGCCAAATCTCCGTCTTTCTTGGGCTGGCTTTAGAGGGCATGTCAAAAGGTCAGTGTGAGGGCTCCGTGTCCCTACAAAGGTGACCAAGGCTTAGCTCTGATTTCTGTGATTTGTGTGCTGATATAGAAGCATTAGCTTCTGCCTCCCCAGTGGGCATTGGAGGGGACAGGAGGGAACTGTCCCTCTCTAGGGACAGTAACTCCATGCTGCATGGTGAGGGTGGCCACACTCTTTTCCTGACAAAGTATTAACTTTTTAAAGACAGGGTCTCATTTGGTAGCCCAAGTTGGCCATCCTCCCGCCTCAACTTCCCAAGTGCTACTGCACTCAACTGGACAAAACATTTAAGGGTGAATTATTAAATATTTAAAATTCCATTTGTTTATTTTGAGGGGAGAGTAGCATTATGCTATGATATATGAGTGAAGGTCGGAGGAATTGGTTCTCTCCTTCTACCATGTGGGGTCCTGGGCATTGAACTTAGGTCATCGTGCTTGCCAGCAAGTGCCTTTGCATACTGAGCCATCTCAGCAGCCCAGGGGCCATTATTAACTGTGGTGGGTGGGTCAGTATGATGCTAATCAAACATCTTTCTCTCATTCTTCCTCTCACCTCAGCTGGGCTTTGGGTCCTTCCTGGGAATCATTGGTATTCACCTGGTGGAGAATAGAAGACAAATGGTAAGAAGACGCATGTCTCTTGCAACATGGGCTTGTGGAGAGTGTTAGTTCCTCAATGTAGGATGCTACAGTCAGGGTTTCCTCTCCACATTCACCTGAAACCCCTGGACCTGTATAAAACCCAAGACTCGGGCCTAATTGGTGCCATTCACAACTTGGGCCTAATTGAGCATACTACACAGATGATCAGAGAGAGGTAGAGATGAAAACAGAGCAGGGGATCTGGGGTCAGATATTAGAAACATAGTTACTGTTCTATTGCCGTGAAGAGACATAGTAACCAAGGCAACCTATAAAACATTTACAACATTGGTGGCTCTCTTACAGTTTTAGAGATTGAGGCTATGATCATCACAGTGACAGCAGGGCATTAGATCAAGACAGATATGGTGGTGAAGTAGCTGAGAGCTTATACCTGATCCACAAGGTTGTTGGAGGGTGTTGGGGGGGGGATAGAGATATACCTCCTCCAACAAGGCTACACCTCTAATCCTTCCCAAACAGCTTCACCAGCTGTAGACCAAGCATTCAAATATATGAGTGTATATGGACCAGTCTTCTTCAGACCACCACAACAGTAGACATTTAGACGATGCTGTTTGTCCAAGTTCACAGAGTATCAATAGCTGTGCAGTACAGGGGACTATGGACTCTTTTTGTTGGTGCAGTGTTGTGGACTGTTGCGGTAAAATAGAAGTGGCTATCGCTTTTGTAGGTCCTGTTGGGGTGCTCTGGGAATCTCCTGTTTCCACCCCTCCAACCCCCATACCATCCAGGGCTAGGGTTAGAGACACACATCACCAGGTCTTGATCTTAAATGGGTGCTGGGGATCTGAGTTCAGGTCTCCATGCTTGCATGACACATAACTTCACTGCCTGTGAGATCTTGCTAGCCCCAGCTTTCATTTTTGGTGGCATTTTAGTGTTTCCATTTCACTCAGGCTTTTGACCCACTTTAGTTTGCATGAATGATGTGAAGCAGAACTTACAGGTATCTCTTCGTGTTTTCCTCCTCTGAACACCATTTGTTAGAGAACATTTTTTAAAGTAATTATAAAATATTATTTATTTTTTAAAAAATTAAAATAAGATTATATCATTTTATCTCTTACTTTTCCTCCCTCTATGCTCTCCCATTTACACCTCCTTCCTTCCTCTTGAAATCACGGCCTCTTTTTATTACACACACACACACACACATACACACACACACATACACACACACACACACATACCCTACTGAGTCCATTTCGTGTTACTTGTATGTCTATGGTTTCACGGATGCCCATGTGGTATTGCGTAACTATTAAGGTTGCTCATCCCTAGGGAAGGCTAATTGTCTCTCTTCCCGCATGCCTTAGTGTGCTGGATGGTTCTGTGTCAACTTGACATTAGCTAGAGTCATTTGAGCTTAGGAACCTCAATTAAGTAATTGCCTCCATAAGATCAGGTTGTAGGCAACCCGTGGCATTTTATTAATTAGTAATTGATATGGGAGGGACCAGCCCACTGTAGGTGGCACCACCCTGGGCTGGTGGTCCTGGGTTCTATAAGAAAGCAGGCTGAGAGAGCCAGTAAGCAGCACCCTCCATGGCCTCTGCATCAGCTCCTGCCTCCAGGTTCCTGCCCTGTTTGAGCGCCTGTCCTGACCTCCTTCAATGACTATGATGTGGATATGTAAGCCACTTAAACCTTTCCTCCCTAACTTGCTTTTTGGTCATAGTGTTCCATCATAGCAATAAAAGCCCTAAGACACTTAGCTACTTGGAGTTCTTTGTCTGTGGGGCCCAATGAAATTTTCCTCCTCCACATGAGTGTGCTCTTCAAGTCTCACTTAAGTATCCATATTGTTTTACCATGGGTGAAGCTTTCCTGTCATTTGCAGAGACACAATCTCACGGTAGATTTTCTGGTCCTCTGGCTCTTCGTCTTTCTTCTTCCTCTTTCATGCTGTCCTCCAAGCCTTGAGCTCTACCCGTGTCAATTGGGGCTGGCACCCTCATTATCTCTTGTTCTCTGAGCCATTGTTCATCTGTTGCTAAGACAAGTTTCTCTGACGATGGCTGGGAGGTAGCTGTCTTTCTTGGCCCTTGTGCAAGGCATCCAGAAGTGAGCTGAGTGGTTGGATGTGCTGCACGAGAGGCTGGGATTTGTTCTCTCTCCATCAAACCAGTCATCTGACCATAAATGTGTGACTGGTTACTGGGCTCCCAGTTCTGCTCCACTGGTCCTATGGGCCTACCCATGAGCCACACCATGAGCTTGGTTTCTGCAGCTTTGCCGTAAATTCCACAATTGGGATTATGTGAGTCTTCTAGCTTTATTCTGCTTTTGGCTTGAGTAAGATCCCTTGTGATCATCATGGGTGAATGTCAACCCCAGGATCTCTGGTAGGGACTGTGCTAAGTGAGGTGCTGAGGGCTCAGCTTCAGAAATACAGCCAGTCCCCATTTGTCAAGCATGTTTTTTAAAAAAAAGTCTTTCACAAATAGTTTTAGGTTTGAGTATAAGTTTTGTGATTTTGTTGTTAGCCTTATTTCTGGTTTTTATTCATTCTGAGGCTGCTGCGTGGGCGTTGTTTTGGTGGAATCATTACCACCGGCTGTGCCAAGTTCATTCCAAGCCTGTAAGCCACAGAGCTCATTTGCTGCTTCTGGTGGAATTCCAGTGGATTCCTTGAGACTGGGTCTGCGAGACTGTGTTACTTACAGACAGCAGCTTTACCCTTCCTGGTGGAGTACAGAAACTCTGGCCGTAACTACTCTGGCCTTGGCAGTTGGATGCTAAAGACTCAGATGATTTACCGTTGAGGGAAGCATGTCCACAGTGGACAAGTGTGTCCTTGTGTGTCCCCGTCCTTGTCCCTGACCAGCCTCCTGTGGTTCCTGCATGATCTTTCTTCTCTCCTTTTTAGAAAACTCTGTTTGGGCTAAGTTTGTGTGACAAGCGCACATTTCAATATAATATTAATGTACTATTGGGTAGTGCACCGTACTGATACCCAGATGGGAGTCTCACCCCTCTGATTAGCTTCCGTGGTGTAGAGGGTACTCTCCATGATACAAGGGGAGAAAATTAATGTTATTGCCAAGCTATAAATGCGGTGACTTACAATGGTGACTTGCCTGTGAGATACAGTGGCACAAACTGGCACCAATGGTGTGGGAATAACCAACCATTATTTTAAAATTGGATAGAATCCATACCTGACACTTCTAAACTGGCCCAGAACCTGAGACTGAATAGGTCATGGGGCCTATGAGAAATCTACTAAGGAAATAAAAGCTTCAGTATTGGGCACTTTAAACCTGAGCCTATGGGTACCCATCACCTATCCCTCAGTTCAGAGCTAACCTTTGGTCTCCTTCTATACTTTCCTTCCCACGGGAGCTTGAAGCAAATCCCAGACACTTATTTGATTTGTGCTTGTTCCAATCTGCTCACTCTGAGGGTGAAACCTAATTAGGAATGAGTTCACCCATTATCTCTGCCTATTATTATGACAATATCCAGTAGAAGCCAAAGAAGGACTCAGAGGGAGAGGGAGGGCTCTTCTACCAGGAGAACAAATCATGTTCTCTGGAGAGGGCTCCTGCTACCTGCCAGTGTCTAAGCATTACCTCTTTCCTTCCCATTTCTCCTCCCTTGGGCTTCTCAGCATCCTGCTGACTCAAAGATGACACTTCTATGGGAGGAACAGCACTATCAAAATTCTTGTGGCAATTTGTCACAAGAAGTATACACAGCAACTAAGTCTCCCCCGACAGTAGAACTCCATTTGATGCAGGTGTGACCCGTGTGTTGTCCCTTCTGAATCCCAGGATGTTGAGGGGGTCCCATCAGCCTGGAGCTGTGGGTCCCAGGCCCTTTCTTTCTTACAGGGGCTGGCTGTCTCTTAATTTTTCTCTCTCCCAATCTTTCTCTTTCTGTGTCTGTCTCTCTTTCTCTCTGTGTCTCTGTTTTCTGTCTGTCTGTCTGTCTGTCTGTCTGTCTCTCAGACTGACATACTGAGGGGTTTCTTATACACGTCCATGGGGTCAGGGGAGGGGAGGGGATTCTGGCTGACTTTTTCTCTAATGCGTTTTGACTCAGACCCAGACCCAGCTCAGCCATACATCAGCTCTGTGATCTACTTTGTCTCAGCATGCTAGGGGACTTCCAGGCACCATGATGGCCAGAGCAGAAATGGTGACTTCCTGCACATGGGACACATGGTGTGCCCCGCTGTGGCTCTGTGTTTTAGAAGGACTTGGCTCTCCAGACCTTGCTCCAAAGAATAGGTCACATGTGTGCGTTTTCAGCACCTGGAACAGCTCCCACACAGCCCTAATGCTGCAGGGTGACAAGAGCCTCTGTTGGGGACATTGATTAAGGTTAGGGACCCAACAATTTGTAACTCATCTATGGTCCTTGTTCATAAGAGGATGGTGTTTTCTTCCCAAGGGTGTGGGTAACCCGCTTGCCCTCAGCCTCTGTGTGCTGGCCGCTTGCCTCTCTTGAACTTAGCCTCTTTGGTCACTGCTACTTCCTCCTGCCTTAATGACATGGCCCTCAGGTTCCAGGATGACTGGCAACCTGGAGGCTAAAGAAGGTAGAATTCTGGTCAGAGTAGATCCACCCTGGTTGGCCGGCAGAGACTGGGGGAGAGCGGTCAGCATTGTCCAAGGATAGTGTGGTAGCCCCAGAGGCTCTGGGATGAGATTTTCCCATTAGGAAAGCTCCGTGTTGTCCCTGGGAGGTGTTTCCAGCTAGGATGGGCTGTGACCGGTGGGTGGCAATGTGGGGGAAGAGGAAGGGTCTCCATCAGTGTGTGACTGGCATGGATTGAGAAAGGACAGCGGTGGGAGGTTGTGTTGGGGTCGTGTGCTGAGCACACATGTGGTGTATGTTGGTGTGTAGACAGCTCCCTATCAGAGGAGTGTAGTTTCACCTTGGTGGATGTCAAGGTTTTCATCACACTGTGAATTCTGATGTTGAACTAAGCACTGACAATGCAAGGTGCTGGGATCTGTTTCCAAGGCTCTTGGCCTCTGGCGACTGCTAAATTAATTGGCCTGCTCCTCTGGGGAGGAGAGGAGAGTGTGGCCAGCACTCCAGATGCAGCCATGGTTCAGGTTGGCTAGAAACCTGGGTGACAGGATTCAGGATATAGGTCACACACATAGCAGGGCTTGGGGCAAGCTGACAGGAGCCTTCTGATTTTGCCTTCCTCACAGCACAGTTCTGACTTTTGGGTTCATGTCAAACAAAAAACTGAGATGAGAGAGGACAGAGAGGCAGAGGACACCAGAGAGCAGTGACACTGTCACAAGAGAGCAACCACATTGTCAGAGCATGGCCCAGCATGGGGCCAGAGAGCTCTGACTCTACACTGGGGCTAAAGAGAGAGCTGCTTACTGTACATGCTATTTCTCCCTCCCTCCCTTCCTTCCTCCCTCCCTCCCTCCTTCCCTCCCTCCCTCTCTCTTCCTTCCTTTTTACCTTCCTTCCTTTTTTCCTCCTCCCCTTCCCTCCCCCTCTCTTTCTTTCTTCCTTTCTCTTCCTTCTCTCCTTCCTTCATTTCTCTCTGTGGCTCTTTTTGTCTTTCTGTCTGTCTGCCTTTCTTTTGTTTTTGAGACAGGGTCTTACTGTTTAACTCAGTCTAGCCTTAAACTCACTATATAGACCAGTCTGCCCCTGAATTCACAGAGATACATCACCTTCTGCCTCCCAGGTGCTGGGATCATAGATGTGCACCACCATGCCTTGCCCCTGTTTGCTTCTTCTTGATGGTTGCCCCTCGCCTTTCCTCCCTGTGACTGGCAATCCCGATGACCTTATGTATCTCCCTAGACTGAGCGCCAAGCCTGTATACTTGGCAGATGTCCCCTGTTTGGGGAGGAATCACAGATGAGGAGAGCACCATGCATGGGGTTTAGGAAGTGTGAATGCTTCCTGGGCGATCAGGCAGGAGATGCTGGCTTGCTCTTCTGAGCTAGGATCTCAGTGTGTAGCTGAGGCTGCTTTGAGCTCATGATCCTTTTGTTCCTTCCTCCTGAGCTCTGATTTTTGGTTCAGTTTCACACCCCTGAACAGGAAATCTTCTGCAGCAGTGTGCCTGCTTGGTCAATCTGGAACTGTGTCACAAGAAAAACTGAAAATAAATGTGGCCAACAACTATAAGAAGATTTTCAGCCTTCTTAGTGGTCTGAGAAATGTAAATAGAAATAATTAATAATTAGTAATGTAAACTCAGGCAAACATTTTAAAGCACCAATTTCATGTCATTGTGGATACAAGAAAGTAGACATTCAGGTGGCTCTGTGGTGCAGTGGATAGCGCATTGGACTTCTAGTGACGAAAAAGCGAAAGTAGACATTCTATGGTCAGTGGCTAGGTATGTTTATAGGACAGTGTAGCATTCTGTCTCAGAATGTTAAAGTACAAAGAACCTAAATATGCATGCTGAAGAACTAGGTTATAACACATGTTCAAGGATATAATACATGTTTATCCTATAGAAACGCCCGTTCGTTAACAAACAGCATTTCCAATCTCTAGAGCAGGCAGTTTAAACATCATGGCAGGTAATGGATGGTCTGAGGCAGATGTGACGCTGGACCCTTGCAGGCAGGGATTGTGCAGAATTAATCCAGTTATGCTAGAAGCCCAGGGCAAGTACTCATGTGTGTATGAAAGTGGGAACACGGTGCAGGTGGGTGTGCAGAGGTGAGGGTGCAGGTGGGTGTGCAGAGGTGAGGGTGCAGAGGCGCCCAGTGTACTTCTGTGCGGAGGTTGCCCCTTCATCTCGTGGTACAGATCCCACAGAGTGTATCACATGGGTGAGTGTGTGGCTCCACTCCTTGGGGCGGAGTCACTGGTGGATGGAAGTAAATCAGCGATGGTCTGGCCATCAACTCCACTCAGGCTGACTGTGTTCAAGGCTGGGTTTCTTTGGGTTGAGACTCCACACTCCTCTCTCTTCTTCTTCTTCTAGTTGGTGGCAGCCATCGTGTTCCTCAGCTTTGGGGTGGTGGCGGCGTTCTGCTGTGCCATAGTCGACAGCGTGTTCGCAGCGCGGCACATTGTGAGTACTGCCTTTGAATGGCCCACAGTCTGTCCCTAGTGCTCCGTGTCCATGTGAAAAACATCTCAGTCACACAGCTGGGCTCTGACATCTTCACACAGGCTCCAGGTGAGCTGCCATTGCTGTCCTCTTGTTGAGTCTGGCCCCAGCAACCCGAATCCTCTGCCTCCCACCGGCCACACATGCACGGCAAGCACACGTACCACACACAGAAGACACAAATACAACCATACACAGCAGATACACCCACCTTACACAGCAGGCACAAACACACAAGACACACACAGCAGACACACACATACCATAAACAGCAGATAGAAACATACACAGCCACACACAGTAAGTACAAACATATCACACTTAGCAGGCACAACAACACACACCATACACAACAGACACAAACACATAGCAGCTAGAAACATACATATCACATAACCGATGCAAGCATCCTTTATCATTTTAGTACCCACCCTCACCCCAGCACTAGGGAACCCTTGTTCCCGCTCCACAGTTCCAGAGCTCTGTGTCCAGGGGCTGTCCTCAGCCTCTCTTCACACTTAACACACCATGAAATCTCAGACTCTGCTCTTGTGTATGTGCACAGTTTCATGGTCTCTCTTCAAAGATTGTTACTTAATGTGGGGCTACTTATATAAAAAATAGAAACCTCCTTATCTATAAAAGGACTTTAAGAGGATATAGACAGTCCTACTAGTGAGGTAGTTATGAAAAGGAGGAGGAGGAGGAGACGAAGATGACACTGCTCGTGTTTGCATTTCATTGGTAGCCAATCTGAACTTTGCCCCCACAGTGAACAGTCATGCTTACTCACCTGTTTAACTGCTGCAGGGTCAGGCAGGCCCCCTGGTGCCACAGACAAATGATGAAACAGCCAGGGTTCTGGCCTAGGGAAGGAGATGGAAACAATTCAGAAACAAGTACATCCAGGGTGTCACGTGACAGACTATGCTGTGACACGTGCTGTGACGTGATATGGCATGATATAAAAGGCCCAGTAGAACATGTGTGCACTGTGATACAGTGGCTGGAAGAGAATACATGCACAGTGATGTCAGAGGACGTGATGTGATATGACATGTTGTGATGTGTAGTGGGACAAATGTACAATGTGATCTGAATGATATGTACTATGCTATGGTGTGGTGTGGTGTGATGTCCCGTGACACAGGAGATGAATGTAGCATGCTATGGCATGGTGTGCTCATGAGGCATGAGGAACACTATTATAACATAGTGGAGTGACTTTATATGCACCATTATAACCTGGTGGGAATTCTTTGCATGTGTATTTGCATGTATGAACACAGTGTATGAGTGAGTGTACAAGCATGTGTAGCTCCCCCAGTACCTACAGCTGGGTGTTTAGGCATCTGGCCATCTGCATATAGACTATAGTGCTCCCCAAGGTATGTACCAACCTTGCCTTGAGATTCTGTCCCTGGGTAGTGTATAACCTTGCAGCTCTTCAGCACTTGGCTGAGAGAAGTCACCTTCTAAAAACTTCTGACTCCAGGCACATATTCACCTGTCTGCAGCCACAGGTGTGAGAGGACATCACTCATCCTTTCTGGCTTCATTGATGAGAAGAGCCTAGGAGACCGATCTGTCTTTATCCATCTGAGTATGCCCATCTATCAATGCCCACCACTTATACCCATCCCTGTGCACCTGCTTATGCAGCTTGATGGGTCAGTCTTGGGCCTCTGAAGAGTGACCAGTGTCATTGAGAGTTGGTACCATGCAGATGCACACCAAGCTGCCATCCTGCAGGAGGATGGTGTGAAGACTCCCACTTCACACCATCATCTCTCCCTGAAAAGTCCCCTGGGGGAAAGATCCGTGTCTTGCCATTTTGTGATGGAGGCCAAGTAATTCTGGCATCCCTGAAGCATCCTCAGAGTGTGTGAGCCAGCTCTCAGCTCCACTATAGCCTCCTGCTCTGTGCCGCTATCCCACCTGTTCCCGTCATGTACTACCTGGGGCCAGCGCCTCCCACTGACCCATCCACGCCAAGCCTGGCACACAGGTGCTGTGCTCTATGCTGTCTGGTTCTCATGCCTGTCTTTGCTGCCAGCATTACTGGTGGTTTCTAGACTCCTCTTAGGTCAGAAGTAGTGCTTTGAGAAATGTCACTGATGCATAGTAAAGACCCCAAAGGTGCATTTACAGATTGTATGGCTTTATGACACTCTACAAGTCCCAGAACCCGCTGTCTCTCTGCTGCCTTAGCAACTGCCTGCTCATTAATCTGCCCTCTTCACTCACCTACAGCTCTGGCTTACCTTGGCTTCCTCATGGTTCAACACTAGTCAGTTCCATGACTGTTGGAAACACAGGGGTGGGAACATGGTGAGATAAGACATTGATGAGCTTATGTCAAGTGGTGGCGCATGGCAGATGGAAGGATGCAGGGATGATTGGATGGCTGGATGCATAAGTGATTGAGTGACCAGATGCAGAGGTGATTGGTGAATGACCGGATGCATAGGTGATTGAGTGATTGGATGCATAGGTGAGTTGAGTAACTAGATGCATAGGTGATTGGTGACTGGATGCATGGCTGATTGAATGGCTGGATGCATAGGTGTTTGAGTGATCAGATACATAGGTGATTGAATGGCTAGATGCATGGATGATGGATGATGATGCATAGATGACTGAGTGATTGGATGAATACATGGGTACTTAGGATGGATGAATGAATCAGTCCAAATCTTCCTTGTCCCTTCCTAGAAAGAGAAATTCGCTTTACTTTTAGAAAGACAGAAGCCTGGTGCCCCTGGCGAGGTGTAGAACACCCCTTGGCCCATTCATCACCAAGCCCTTGTCCTTGTGCCCATGTCTGCCCAGCAGACAGGTGGAGGGTGTCTGTAATCCTTTCCCCTGTGGACTCCACACACAATTGCTATGGCAAGCAGTAACTCGTGTGGCCTCAGTTCTGCCCCAGTCCATGGAAGGCAAGTCTGAAATGGCCATTCCTGGTTGGGGATGACCAGTCTGACCGATCTACATTTATTTCTTTAGGAGCCAAGGCCTCTCAGTGCGGGAAGATGCCAGTTTTACTCCAGTGGGGCTGGGTACTTGTATGACGTCTATCAGACAGAGGTGAGCATGCCTTGCGCATCCCCCTTCTGTGTCTAGTTAAAATGGCTGTATTAATTCACACAGACCTTCTGCTGTATGCATATGAAGGCATTGAGAGCCAGGAGCTGACCTTGAGAGTTCAATGCTTGGGGTTCTCTCTGGGATCACAGCTGCATGCCTTCCTCTTTGACACAGTGTTAGCACAGTGTTACGATTCATCTCCCCAGCCCTTCTTGGCTAATTAGCATTCCCATTAGCATTTTCACTAACTTAATCACTGCCATGAAACACTGGGGTAACACATGTGCAGTGTTCAAGGGATTCTCTGGCTCTCTGGGCCGGGGCAGCTGAAGTATGACCTCACTCTTGAGTGAGATGCCAGGAAGAGCAAGCACACACACAGCAGCTGACCCGTGAGACCGGCCCAGGTGGGCACTGGCAGTGTGGTTCAGTGGGCAGATGCTCTGCACCAGTGCTGTGGAGATTTGTTGGCTCAGCTGAACAAGGCTGCTCACACCAACTGCCCAGGCCAGGGCGAGGCAGGAATCAGGAAGGCAAATGGGTCACAGATTCTCTTATCGATATGTTCTGGGGTCTTCAGACTGGCAGAAGGGCTGGGCAGTCCAGAAAAGAGCTGTTGTATATTGTGGGGGATGGGGTGAGATTCTGCCAGCCCTGCCCTGCTCAGTTCTGCTCTGCTCTGCCTAGTCCTGTCCAGTCTCATGTTGTCCTGCCCTGCCTAGTCTTGCTCTGCCTCACCCACCCAGTCCCACCCTGTCCCACCCTATCACGGGTCAGTGAAGGTCCTGGCAATGAAGCTCTGCTCCTGGGCAGGAGAAGGTCTTGGACACAGGCTGCCGATTGCCTGTGTAGGATAAGGTATGAGCCTGGCTGTCACTCTACCCCAGGTCACCTGCTACTCTTTGAATGGTCGATGCCAGTTGAAGGTGAGGAGCAACACGTGCTACTGCTGCGACCTCTACGCCTGTGGGAGGTAAGGCTGCATTAGGAGTCTGTGTACACACACATGTAAACATGCCCAACATGTAAACACACACATGCATGTGCATGAGCACAAGAAAGACCCTGCACAGGACATCTGTCTGTGAGCTAGAGGGGCCCCATTTCTTCCTTCCTGTACCCACTTGCATTTCCTGCTTCTTCCCTCTGGATCTTGTTTCAGCATCACAATGATGGGTGGGTCCTCGGAGTGGTTGGGTTTCCATCCAAGGGTGCCCAGTGTATGGAAGTACCTGAAGGTCCAGGGAGGACCACAGTTGGCCACCAGGTGGCAGCCAGCACATTCCAGCTGTGGGCTATTCCTCTCAGAGCAGAGAACCACCTACAGCTTGGGATACACGTGGAGAACTGAAAACACAAAAAATGCTTGGTTACTATTCTGGCATGGAGGGTAACTCAGCCACTGTCCCAGTTGGCCATTAGAGGCCCAGAGCTAGTAATTTGGGACATCCTGTGCCCATCTGATGCCTCACTGTGAGGTCTGGTGGAGCTTCCCTGGCCAGTCCATAGAGAAGCAGAGGTCTCTAACTTGTCTAACTGACATTTTCACCTGTGTAAGAGGAGACCAGCACTATTAGAGCCAGTGGCCTCGGGTACTGGGAACCCCAGGGTTTGTCCTGTCACCTGGCCATGGTCTAGCAATGAGGGCAGTAACTATTCTCCCTCCTACAGCACTGAGCCCTCGCCTGCCTACTATGAGTTTGTGGGCGTGCGTAGCTGCCAGGACGTGGTCCACCTGTACCGGCTGCTCTGGGTATCCACAGTGCTGAACGTATTGGGCCTGTGCCTGGGCATTGTCACAGCTGCAGTCCTAGGGGCCTTCAAGGACATGGTGAGTGATGGCTTCTGTGTGTTTCCAGCCGGTCAGCCCTAGCCCAGAGTTCAGGGCCTTCCCCTTCAGGAGAGCCCAGTGGTTCCCTCAATGAAGGAGGATCCAAACTCCCAAGTCACCTGCACGTCAGGTGGCAACTAGGACCACCAATCACTGGTTCTGGATACAGCACCTGACAACCCGCTGGGTGAATCTTCTCCCACCCACTTAGGCAGGAAGACCTTGTTGCCATCTAAGAGAAAAATGTCACTCTGTCACTGTGGGGTTCATGGCTGCCTGGTTGGGGTGGTTCTGAGTAGGGCTTGGACCCCATTTTAACAAGCTGAATGAGAAACCCGAAATCTACCCCTACCTCCTTCTCTCTGAGCCAGCCCTATTGGATCTGCCCTTGAGCCCTAGCCTTACATCACTGGTAGAGCCTCCCCTTTGTCCTCTCAGGGCCCATGGGAAACCCTTTAGGGTTCCTTCCAAGTCCACAGGGCTGTAAACCACTGCCTGGGCCATTCTTGTTTTGCTTGTCCTGTGGTCCCAGGGGCATTGGCCCTTGGTTGCTCTGTTCACTACCACCCTAGAACCACTGCTCAACTCTTCCTTCTCAGGTTTCTTGTTGCTAGGGGATGTCTTGGCACCTCCCGAATTCCCTCAGTCTGGTCCCTGGGCTCTATCAGGCTGCCTCTTCAGGTGGCAGCTCCAGGTGGTGACTCCAGTCTAGAGCCCATGTGCAGAGGATGCTGGGCCTTTCTGTGAGGTCATGAAGAGAAGACAGGCCTACTCTTCGTGGCTTGGGTCAGGGTTCCTCAGGAGGCCAGGTGCAGGGCTGAATACTCCCTCGAGTGGCTGTGAGGGTTAGGTGGTCATGCCCCTGTCTCTCTCCACAGGTCCCTCTGTCTCAGCTGGCCTATGGCCCGTCACCGCCACCTCAGATTCTCTATAACCCTGCACAGCAGATTCTCGCCTACACCGGCCTGTGTCCTCCGTCTATGGGTGTGCCAACCTGTTCCTCCTACCCTCTGCCGCTACAGGTAGGTGTGCTGTGACGTTGGTGTTGTTTCTGTGGGCTTCCAGGTAGGCAGGGTAGGGCTGCAGGTAGAGATGGGTGGACTTTGATATAGTTAGTAATGGGGAAGGAAGGGGACCCTTACGGGCTGGGTCACGCCATTTTCGAGGCTCATTGCTGTTCACGGCTCATGAGAGAGTTATTTCAGAAGCTGATTACTTTAGCTATCATACTGGTACGGGGGACTTAAGACGCCAACAGATGCCTGGGTTCTGAATACTTGTACACCAGTGAGTGTTCTACATGGAGCCAGGTACTTGCCAACAAAGGTGTCGATCCCATAGGGCTCATGTGCCCAGTGCTGCGGGCCCTGCGAACCTCAGGGGAGGTGGTCTGCGAGATCCTGTTTGAATAGGGCTTTGCCTCTCCTATTCCCATTCTTGGCTTTGGCTTGTTCATGTCCCGTGAAGCTCTGCTGGCCGTGGGTAAGATGGCCCCAGTTGTCCAGTGTACTGTACTGACTTGGACCTGCCATTGTGGACTTGTGGGGTTTGAGAGCCTCCTGGCTTGTGTTTTAGTTAGCTATGTCCTGTCGAGACCCCTCGTCGTGACAAATGCATCATCTGTAACTGCTGCCCAGTGTCTCCTGTGGGGAGACTGAGATCCCAGGTCTAGACAGACCTTTCTAAGTGGAGCGATGCCTGCTCATCTGCCTGGCGGGCCTGCAGCCTGGCTGGTAGGTGGCTTGTCTTACAGCACCAGCAGAGGCAGTCATGAGATGCCCAGAGCTGTGCTGAGTAAATGTTGAATTGAGTCTCTTTGACCTGTGGGCCTGCTGTATGGGATGAAATCATTTATTTTGAAGTCACAGGTCCTCAGGTATGTCCCCCAGGAGACCTCTGTCTAATGAGCCATACTGACACGAAGTACAAGGCCTTGCCAAGCAAAATGACACTTTGGGGAGGACATGAATGTCTACCTCTGACCATCTCGGATAGAAAGAGCTGCCAGAGTCCTAGGACTGACCCAACATTGTGACCATGTGTGAGCAGCACTTGGGAGTCTTGTGACCATCGGGGGTCCACATTTGTGAAGTGGGGACTGACAGCATACAGAGCTGGAAGAAGGCGTGGGAACCCCCAGTGTCTGGGACCTTAAAGTGTAGTTTCTGTTTTCCAGGGATCACTGGTGCTCCAGACTCAGAGAGGTCACTGTATTGCTGTCTCACCCCACCCCTTTTCTCTGTACCTCAGTTTCCTCTGGTTGCCTAGAGACGAAGCTGGGGCTGGAACTGCTGAACTGCTTGGGTCCTTTAGGCTCTGGAGAAGGGCTGCTACAGTGGGTCATTGCAATGTTGGGGAACGGGTCTGGTTTCTCAGTGTGACATCCCCAGGTGGTGCTAGTGGGGCTTCCCAAAAGGGAACTGGACCTTCATCTGCTGGAGCCACAGGGACCCCCTAATCAGGGGACATAAGGCCTTTTGGGATAAAGTCTGGCTTGGAACTGACTCTCTCCTCTCTGGAACACTGGAGGCAGCTATGTCTAGGGTCAGGGAAGGAGATGGTCCTGGTGGTGACTCCAAGGGCAGGTGGCACCAGCAGAAGCAGCTGCAGCTCCAAGGCCTCTGCCTTTTGATGGAACTTCTGTTTTGGCTTTGAGAGGATCTCCCTGGTCTCCACCTCAGGAAGGATGCTCTCACCTCGGGCTGCAGCTCGTCCTGAAACCCTGCTCTGTTCTCCTGGCTTTTTGTCAAATCCACATGCAAGACTGTTAGTTGCTACTCTTGGTAGCCCTGATAGGGTTCCCTTAGCTGCTCTGCCTGCCTTTGGACACAGAGACCCACGAAGTCCCATAGATGCCATGAACACAATTCCAGAGCACAGCCGGTGCAGGCAGAATGAATACCTGATGCTCCACAGGGGATGATGAACAATGCAGAAGGTGTGGTTCCATTTCCTCCTGCCTGGAGTCTGTCCTGGTGCCCTCCTGCCTCTCAGTCTCGAAGGCCTGGCCTAAGGAAGAATGGACAGCTGTGGAGAGCTGCCGGCCTGTTCTCATGGGATGTGAGACTCCCCATGTGGTGTTCTTCCCTGTTCCACATGGAAAAGGACAAATTACCCCCCACCCCCTGTGGTGGCACATAAGAGACAGTCCATCACCACAGATACACTTTTGGGAACCTAGAAGATGACCTGCCAGGTTCCATGGACACTTGCTCGTCTCCTACCTTCTGGGACCTTTGTGTTTTCAGAAAGGAGGCTTCCCTTCCTCCAAGAGGAGGGCTTAGACCCAGCTCTCTGGGCCGAGACCCCGCCCTCTGGGCTGAGCAGCTTTTCATGGTGGCAAGTGTGAGAGTACAATTGCATATATGTTTAGCAGTCAGATTTCTGTAGAAACTGGCATATCGGATGAGCCATGTGTTCCCTCGGAACAATGGAACGAATGCTGTTTCTACAGACCAACAGAGACCGAAGGAGATATTTTAAGTGTCCTGTTGAAGTCATTAGCAGCCTGCAAACATTGGGGCCATGCCTAACCCAGCAGCTTGCCCAGAATGACAGCAGAGGTTAGCTTGAATGGCAGTTCTGGGGCAGCAATCCTGGCCTCCTCTGTGTGGGCAGGAACTGCCTTCATGGGGCCTTGTTTAGTGAGCTGCTTTCATCCAACTTTCCCAGTGGTTGGCTCTGTGGTTCCTGGTGGTTTATGCTAAGGTTCCTGGTGGCTTGCTCTGTGGTTTCTAAGGGCTTGCTCCATGGCTTGTGCATCTGACTAATTTCAGAAAACAGAGGGGACAGCGTGAGAAGCCCGTCCTAGTAGACCTAAGAGGACGATCTCTAGGAATACATTGCTCCCGTGCTCGTAAGGATGCACACACAGACTCGGGGAGAAATGAGAAGGTTTGAGATATGACGGTGAACTTTTTGTGACATTTGTCTCCAGTCAGGGAGACATTCTCAGCTTCCAGTCTTCCTTCCCTGGGAGGAAGTGACTTTGGGATAGACAGGTTGTCAGATCCTGACTCCAGTATCAGGAAAACATAGCTAGCTAGTTGCTCATGAGACCAAGATGCAGCCAGGGAGAGCACTACACAGCACACAGGAATCACTTTAGAAACTCACTTCAAACTCACTTTATTCAAACCCTGATTTTAAGTTTTAAACTTCTGGTACTTAAGACGGGAAAAGAAAATACTAGAAAAGATTTCCTTCAGAGCAGTCCTGTCCCCCAATTCTTCTTCTCATATTAACTTATCTTTGATCTTGGGGGTGTTTATTGGGATGTCAGAGATACAACCCCAGCAAATGTGGAGAGAGATTTGTCTTTATTGTTTTTAAAGGTTTATTTATCATGTATACAGCATTCTGCCTGCATGTACACCTGCATGAGAAAAGAAGGTTTCAGATCTCATTACAGATGGTTGTGAGCCACCATGTGGTTGCTGGGAATTGAATTCAGGACCCCTGGAAGAGCAGCCAGTGCTCTTAACTGCTGAGCCATCTCTCCAGTCCAATGGTACACTGACCTCAGGACCAAGGAAGTACTGTTGGGACTGTAACTCATGGTCACACTTGGGCAAGAGTTTCTTTTTCCTTGAGGGTCTCTGCCTTTTTTCTTAAGGTCTGCAACTGATTGGACTAGAAGCCCTGACAGTAGGGTACCAGCTTACTCAAAGTCACTGATTAATTACATCTGAAAAATAACTTCCTTAAACTTCTAGACTATGGCTGACCACATTTGGCTGCTACCACAATAATCACCATGCTGTGTTGGGAATGTTAATGGTCTTGCTGTCTTTAGTGAGTGTCAAGTCCTGGCTGTAGTTGTCCCTGGATCTTCTAGTTAGTGCTAGTGAAAGCTGACTGGGCTAAGCAGGCCAACCAAGCCAGGAGTTTGGAGACCTTCCTGTGTCCCCAACAGCTTTAGAAGCCAGGTCTGTGTCAATCAGATGCTGTCCAGGCTGACATCTGACGTCTCTTGGCTGTTCTAGACTGGAGAGGCCTTCTGAGAGGCCCGATGAGCCGGTGCCTCCTGGTCTGGTAAGCTGCTGGGTCAAGGTGGTGCTGGTGTATATGCTGGACAGCGTAGCTGAGTCCCCCCACCTGCTGATCGAGGACGCCTCTCTGTTTAATTGCAGCCCTCCAGTGCCCCGCCAGCCTCGGCCTCTGCTGACCTCTCTCTGCCTGAGGACACAGAGTCTCCCTCCCAGTGCCAGCCCAGCCGTGGGTGTTCCCATGCTCCTTCACCCTGCACACCAGCCTACTTCCTCCCAGGGGAGAAGCCACCCCCCTACGCACCCTGACACAGAGGAGGTCGTAGACTAAAAAGTAATGTGGTTTGGGTTTTTCCCAAAATATAACAACAAAATAAAGCCGCATATAGAAAGCCCGCTTCTGCAGCCAGCCTCATAGAGAATTCCAAAAGGATCGCAAAGCTGTTGGCCTTCCCTTGGGCACACCCTCTCCAGCACAGGTCAGGGCCAGAGGCAGGAGCAGAGCTAGCTAGCCGACTGGCCCCATGCCACCTCTGCTGTTCACTGCCTCTCCCTACGTGAAGACCAGCAGCAAACCGTACTAGACCCCAGCAGCCTCCTCATCTGGAAGGACTTCTCTGCATGGACCATCGCTCAGAGTTCCGTTTTGCCCTTACCATGGTGATGGCTATCACCCTGCAAAGAGAAGGTAGCCAGGCATTTCTTTCAATGAGGGTTGTTCCCTCAGGACATGTGTTACAGGTTGACAGACTTCTGTGAGCACGTCTCTGAGAAGGAAACTAGCTTTTGAGTTCTGCCTCTGTGCAAGCTCTCCCTTTTGGTAGACTCTGGATCTCACACTTGCTTCTCCCTGTAATGCGCTGTTGCTTTGTGGCCACTGATTTAGTCATTGATTAGATGTTGTGTGGCTACCTCACCAGCCTGCCTTTCCCTCTCTAAGGCTGGACAGAACTAGCAGTTTGGGGTGGAGGACCTGCTCCAGCGCCCCCTGCTGGCCAAGTCCACGCTGTCCAACAGAAGATCTTACCAAAGCAGGCTAGAAGAGGTTTTCTAAACAGTTTCCTACAAAAGACCCACAACACAATTTCCAAGCAGAGAGGTGATAAGTCTGTCTGTGCAGAAGCTGTGCTGCAAACCCAAGAGCCGCACACTGGTCCCAGAAGTGCTGAGACAGTCACTGGTCTGAGGACTGCTAACTGTGCACGACCCTTCTTATTGAGTTTGGCCTTGGAGCCTGAGGATGAGAGAGTCTTGGTTTCTGTTTGATGATGACTGACCTTGGATCCAGCACAGTTGCTTCCCTACACCCTCCAGGAGCCTGGCTTCAGCCTCCCTAGGACCCCGGATAAATATCCATAATAATCTGCCAACTTATATTTACACCACTGTATGTACTAAGATATTTAATACCTCCCAGGACCACAGTTTCAGAGGCTGTTGTGAAAGCTTCCGTGGAGTTGCACTTGAGGGCAATAGGCCAAAACCATCCCTGGACTTTGGAGGGCGCCTCGGGCACGGCTCCTCAGCGGGGTCAGGGGTCAGTTGGCTCTGTCCCTTGCCTTGGCATCTATCCAGAGGGAGTACAGTTAAGTAGCTCTCACAGGGGACGTGCTACAGTGCTGGCTGAGGACGAACGCATTCTACACGACAATGGCAAGATTCCTGTTCCTTGTGGGGTGAGGTTCAGGAAGATGTGGGTGGCCAGAGGTACAGAGAGGTATCCTTGATGAAGACACACACAGTAGGCTGCTTCCCTCCCCCCCTCCCCCCAGGACTGGGACGAAGGTTGCCTCACCTGTGTAGTGATTGTAAAGACAAGAGCCAAGCTCTGGAGGCTGCTGAAAGCGAGGGTCTGTAAGGCATCGGTGCCTCCCTGGTGCAGGGTCTCACACCCTCTCTCTAGCTCTTTTTAGATTCCATCTCCCTAGTTTTGTATTCAGTAGTCCTGTGCCCTGGGCCCAAGGGACTCGACCTCTGAAGGCCATAAGGCTGGCCCTAGGGCCTTTGCAGACCAACAAAACTGCATGTCTGGGTATAGAGCCCGTGCCCACTGGAGCCAAGAACTATTAAGAAACATTGAACTCCCAAGGTTAACAGTCTTGCTCCTTGCCACAAATATGTCTGTCTTCCTCATTCCAGCCACAGAGAATGTAAGGCCCTGCACCCCAGTCTCCAGAGCAGCCCTCCCCAACCCACACTAATCTACAGTGTGGCCGGATATGCCGACAGTGTCCTTGCCTTTGTGTGGACGAGGCTGGAAAGCCAGCTGGAGCCTGCATGTTCAGTGGCTCATCCCTCCATGGCTTTGCCTCTTCGAATACTGCTCAAGGGTCTGCCCTGTGCTTGGCTTCTGCTCTGGGTGGTAAGATTTGCTCATGGCCACTCATTTTGTCACCAAATCTATCAGTTGCTGCTGCTTTTGGTTTGATGGAAGATGGGGTTGCTTCTGGGTCTGTGCTATGGCACCTGCTGATTGCTCTTGTGAGAGAGCGGGGGGCAAGTATGGGGTGGGCCATGCTCCACTGGTGAAAGACACTGAGCTGAGTTCTTTCACCTTACCAGATCAGCTGGAGTTGGGGTTCCACTTGGACCATCTATCTTCTCTTGGGTCACTTCGCCATAATAGCTCTGCTAAGACCCAGGAGCAATAGTGTGGCAATGGACGGCATCGGTCTGAGGGCATGCCTCTGTGTGCGTGTCCCTTCTGATCAGCCGAGGCTGTTCTACTGGGCCTGCTTGGGTCCTCTACTTGCTTCTCTCTTGGCCCCTCTACCTGTAGGAAGTCATCGTCTATTCTGGACAATGTGATCCTGGGTGTCTCCAGTATCTTCCAGTGAGATCACTTAGCCTTCCGTTTCAATGTATGACCTGCAGGTTTTGTGCGTTTTGGAAAACACAGTAAAATGGTCAGCCCTGCAGCAGTGGTTCCTAAAAGGTGACTTTGCCCTGGGTACATCTGGAAAAAAATTGGAGACATATTTATCAGAGTGTCTGTGAGAGGGGTGTAATGGAGCCCAGGGGAGGATGGGGTGCTGACAAAGGTCCTGCGTGCATGGGGAGAGCCCCAGGCCCAAGAAAGCAACCTCAAGGATACAATGAATATAGCTCAAAGGAGACGATAAAAGCCCTTCCTAAAAAGACAAATTTGTAACCAATTCAGACCACAAAGACCACACACTTCAGTCTACTCTCTTCTTTCAAAGTCTGCATCATCTCTCCTCAAAGGTTTCTGATGTTCCCCCCTGGGGCTCCGTAGTTTGGCCACCTGAACTTAGGGAAGAGAGATGCCAGTGATAGGCAGCTGGCAGACATATTATGGCTTTCTTTGGTATAAGGCTTAGTGCCAGCCGAGGCTGAGGATGCCCCATCAGAGAAGAGAGGTGTCTGTGTTCTTCCCACAGTGGTGCCTCCCCAAGGCAGATAAGGTATGCCAAGTATGTGCCCCGCTCCCTGCATGTCTGTGTGGTCTAGTTCCAAACCGGCATGCCTCCTACTCTTTCTTGCCCCCATGACCTGGAGAGAATTGGGGGTGGTTGGAGGACATTCGTGAGAACATTCCATGAGAACATTCCAGAGTTGCCTCCAATGCAAGGGAAAACCGTTGAAGGTCTAGGGGGATGCGGCCTCACCAGCTGAAGACAGAGCTGACCTCTAGAGGGTTGTAGGCTTCTGAGGCTGCCTGAGGACAAACGGACAGGCTCAGGGTTCTGGGCAGGACTGTGCTTTTGGGAGCTGTGCTCAACAATGTTGTTCCTGCCCTATCTTCACCAGAGCTTACAGGGTGCTAGGGTTAAAAATCAGTCTCCCCAAACTTTTCAGAAAAACTGCAACTTGGAGACACTGAGAAAGCGATTGTGTTCTTGTGTGTCCTGTAGTCTGGGGAGGGTTTAGCTCTCTCGGCAGTGCTCATAGCCTTGAAACAAACTAGACGGAACAGGGGCTTTCCCTATAGCAGCCAAGAGGCAAATGGCTGGTATAGGGAAAGATGGGGAGAATCTATGCAGGTGCCCTCCCCACATTCTGGTTGTCAGGGGCAGAAGGGTTCTACATGTGGGACTGACAACAGAGCCGGGCAGAACTTGGTCTCCATTTGCAGAGTAAATGGAGGGTCTGCAGTTTGCTGTGAACACTGACTTTACCTCTTTCCATCATTCATGTGAGGAGAGGCTCCTAGGTAGTCCACAGCTGCCTGGTCTGGGACTTGGCGGTCCCAGGAAAGACACATCCAGCTGTGGGGCCTATGCCCCAAATGCTCTCAAAATGCATTTACCCCCAAAACAGATCTTCTAGGATAGACAGTGACCAACACAGGGTTAAAAAGGTTTCTGTAAATATTTTATTTTCCATATTTTAGAGTCAGAAAGAAGCATGTAGTAATAAAAATAATAGAGAATTATTTTCTTCACATCCGTTCTGCTGCAAACTGCCAGCCCCTCTAGCCCAGCCCCTTCCAGCCAGCTCCCACCAGGTCACGTGGCTCTCTCTGAGCAGCCGGTGACCCGACACCCGTCCCATTATGTACAGATATGTTACAAGGCAAAAAGAAAGATCTCAAGAAAAAAAAACCACAAGGGCGGTAGCCCACCTGCTCCAGTGTTGCAGGACCATGCGAGAGGAGCCAGTGCTGTGTGTCCAAACCCTGCTTCATTTTTGTCTTTAGGTGTGGAGCCCTCTTGCAGCTCGGTCTAGGGGGTGGCATGCTCCACAGGCGGGCAGGAGTGGGAGGTGATGTCACTGTGCTTGTACGAGGCCGTATCCAGGTCCAGGATTTTCCCGTTTACCTCCAGAGTCATGCATCCGCGGTAGAACGCAGTGACGGGTGCAGAAATCACCGATACTTCTGAGCAGGGGGAGGGCAAACACTGAACCAAAGGAGCTTGATCCTGACCACACGATGCTCCCCACCCTCCATATAGCTGAGGGCCAGCCTTGCCCACACTCTGCAGGATGTGTGTCCCCTTTCTGTTATTATCCCATGGGGGCACAGATCTTAGAGGCATAAGACATCATCGGCATCCCTTAACCCATCCCTTAACCGCGACCCCCCACACCAGGCATGCATGAATATCTTATATTGTGAGTCCCCATGCCTTTGATTCTGATTGGTTAAAACTAAATACCTACCAGGCGGGGCAGAGAGTCTGCTGTTTGCTAAAACTCAAGTCCTGTGCATACCTGCTACCCCTGTTCCAGTCCCACCTGTGGGCCTGTGTAAGCAAGCAGGATGCTGTTGGCTGCTCTTGCTAGCTTCTGGTAGAAGTGTGCGAAGGGCAGGCAGTTACACTGCCAGCTACTTAAAGCTACAGATGCCTGCCAGTATCCAGGTACCTCATTTTGCATCGCCTGGTAACCTTCTCCTCTGTGTTTGGGCTCCTGGGTTCTCAGACACACTCTTCAATGGATGACTTAGAGCTATGTCTGCCAGATGAAGGACTGAACTGATAAGACCCCCTCACTCTAACCCTAGTATAGGGCAACCTGCATTTATAGTTCCTGTGAGCAGAACCCTGTCTCCCAGTCAGCACCACAGCCCCTATGTGAAGCCAGTCAGGCAGAGTGCTCCTACCTGGCAGGCCTCCAACATAGGTGTGCACAGAGCCTTGCAGATGTGTCTTAAGTGTGTCCAGTCGCTCCTGCAGCTGGGCAGTGCTCACTTCACTCTGGCCCTTTGTGCCATCCACTTCTAGGGTGGCCTCACCCTCCCGCAGGGAGACAGTGACCGTGTGTTCCTGGCTGTCGCACACCTTGATTTCCATCAGTGCCAGGGCAACATCCTCAACTGCCAGGACCACCAACTGCAGGGGATAGAGAGGCAGAGGAGTTATAGAGGGGTCTGCCTATCCTGGGCGAGGCTGGCCCCGTAGGCTAGCTGTCCTGTCTTACTAGTCTCTTTGTACACTAGTCCCTTCTTAGGGTGTCTGGTAACCCTTGCTCTGAGGATGTCTAGGAACCCTTGTGCTTTCTCCTCCCCTGGGCTTGGTTTCTTTGAATGTAAAGCAGGGGACAGCCAGAAGGTGACAGGAGGAGATGGCTCAGTGGTTAGAGCGCATACTGCTCTTATAGAGGACTTGAGTTCTCTTCTATCATCCATATGGATCACAACCATCTCTGACACCGGTTCCAGGGGATCTGCTGCCCTCTCCTGGTCTCCACGGGCACATGGTGCCCATTCATGCCATGCAGGCCAAACACCCATACATGCAAAACCTTTTGCAGTCCCTGGAAAACCGAGGGCTTGAATTACCCTTTCCCAGCCTGAGCTGACTTCTCAAAAAGGATGTAACAGGATACAGCTGTAGCGCTGTGGTACCAGCACTGGGAAAGATCAGACACACTGCCCTCTCTGGGGTGAACAGTCTTTGCTAGCAAGGGCCTTGGTCTGTTGATCACACATGCTAGGGGTGGGTCGAGATGCTGGGCAGCATGAAGCCTGGACCCCTTGGTGGTATGCATCATGGAAATTAACCCTGTTGCTGGTTAGTATAAGTAGCAAGCAGGGCTCTACGGCCTGGGCAGATGGAAAGAGAAACCCTCCTGTCTGACGCACACCCCTCTTAGGAACATGGGAGAGAGGAAGGTTTTTCCTTTCTCTCTCAATAGCCTCGTTTCCTATAAGCAAATAGTTGGAGTCGGAGGCTTGATATAGTTGCCTGGCTTGGGGGACACTGGACATAGTCTGCGGTGAAGCAGAGCTCTGCCTGAGGGGCAGCTGACTCTGGAAGAATATGGAAATCTCCTAGTGCTAGTGACATGATGTGACTCTTGTATGTACGGCTCCCTGTGAGACACTCCATGCTTACGGCCCCGCAGAGGCTCACTGCCCCACCAGCCACCTTAGCCCATGCTGTACAGTTGTGCCCATGTGACTGCATGGCAACCATGTCCCCAAAGCCAGAGGGGACACCTAGCTGTGTGCACTCAGACCTGGGTCTGGGAAGGAGTCTCCAGGGCAGGGCAGGGTTCAACAAGTCAATATCCCAGAGAGTGGGTGGGGGCTGGGGACCTTTCCTTGCTACTTGGTACCAGGGATGAATGGGTGTGTCTCAGGTTTTCACCGAGGTCAAAGGGGGTGGAGATGGGGTGCTCGGTGATCAGCGTGTCCTAGTCAAAGCTGGCCCCATTCAATTCTACCTGCTTCTTGAGCTTCTTTGTAGAGTGGTAGTCGACTAGGGCCACAGAGATGGGGACGACATCGTCGTCCCCCACCAGCGCCAGCAGCACCCCCGTGTCCGTGGCAGGGCGGATCCGAGCCACAACTTTAACTTCCCAGGTGGTTTCCGTGCCGACATCCAGCGATGTTCGGGCTGCAATGAAAGCGGCCCATCACAAGGCAATCCAAGTGGCAGAGAGGCGAGAGTGAGTGGCAGCCCAGACCGGAGCGATCACAGGGGACGACAGCTCTGCACGCTCTGGGAGGGCACCTCCTGGTAAGAAGGCGAGTGGGGAGCATGCAACCAGGTTGTACCCCAAGACCTGCCAGTGTGTCAACATATCTGCTGAGTGGTACTCGGCCAGGGCCACAGAGAGGGGGATGACATCGTTGTCCCTCCCACCAGTGCTAGCAGCACTCCTGAGTCAGTCAGGTGAATCTGAGCTGCAACCCTTATTTCCTCAGCCTGCAGAACAGGGTCAAGAACTCCAGCACTGTATGTAGACTATCAACCCGTGGGCACGGGGGATGCCTAAGTATGGCTGCTCCTCACCTCGAAGTGTCCTCTGGGTAACAACCCATCCAGGGAGCTACAAGCCCAGCAGAAAGGGCCATCTGCCGCCTCCTCATTCCCACGTCTCCCCCTGCTGTTCTCAAAGCACTGTCCACAGCCTCAGCCAATGCGCTAGCCTCCCTTCTGCTGGCTCCAGGAGACCCTACAGCATGCAAGTTGGCTGGAGAACTTGAGGTCATACTCGTGGGTGACTGAGAACAGATGCTGTGGGAGGCATCGCTCCAGCAGGCCCTATGTATATCTGTGGTCTGGGTGCCTTGGCTGAGCCTTCCAGAGCCTCATGAACATATTCCCATATAACACATGTGGGTGCTGGCGCAGCTGCGTGACGCAAGTCCTGATTACAGGAGGCCGCATAAAACCCTTAGTCTTGATATTTACATCTGTACCTCACCAACTCCAGAATAGAGGAAGCCACTGTGAATCAGGGTTGTTGGCAGAGACAGGGTCCACCTCACTGCCCTCTGTAGTATACTAGAGGGTGCTAAAGCTAGCTTGATCTCTCCACCCACCACGGTCAAATCAAGTCCTCTATTCTGTACTAGATGACATCTACAGGATTAATTCTCAATAGTTTGTCGAGTGTATGAACACAGATTGAAAAAAAAAGTAAGAATAAAAACACTTTGTCCTCACAGAAGAGGCCAAGTGTATCTCACCTGGTAGGCGCCTGACAAGACACCAGACCCTGCCTGTCTGGTGCATTCTCTCAGCCTGGCGAGTCACCAGGCATCCTTACTCTCTCTCAGAACTTGAGGTTGGGCGGCTCCAAATGACCCTCAATGGCTATTGTACTTTAAGAAATTATGGGCTCTTGCATAAAGGAGCCTACGAGCTGAGTACCAGACCTGCCTGAGCCTCCTTGGTCACGCCCAGGTCTGGTGGACAGCGTTTCCATCACGGCAGGCCCCATGCATCCCCCCTCCTCAGCCACATGCCTGAGAAGCACAGCAGGATACACTTTGCAGGCCCTTTCTGTTTTGTCTCCCTGTGGGCCTGAGCACCCGTGCAGGCCCCTTCCAAGGGTGATAAAGGCTGACCTCCTTCCTGTCTTCATGCTATATCTTCTTTCCTCCTCTAAACTTATTTCTGATTTACAACCCTCATGAAGTCCCTGGCCAGCGAAGGCTTGGCACACTTCTGTGCACATGTCATGCGTTTGGACATGTCCAAGGTTGACTGTCCACTTCTAACTATTGGACCGTGTCTCCATCACTTTCTCTTCCATGGCTAACATGTGAGGTCCAGGCAGCTGTCCTGGGAGCTGGGCTTTGCTGGCCCTGCTGAGGCCTGCCCCAGCCTGTGGGTAACCAGTTCATCACTGGTACTCACGGAGACAGGAAGCATTTAAATGGATCTTATACTTCAGCCTACAGCTGCCTAGCAGTCCCACCACGGCCAGCCCCAGATAGGGGTAGGGCGGCACCCACTTACTGTAGTTGAGCCTGTAGGTAGCAAATCCATTCCCCGGGAAGAAGGAGCCCCTTTCTGTCACAGAGAAGCACTGCATTTTTGTGTTTGCCTTGACTGTCTCCTGGATGGCGCTGTCTTCCCCGTTCAGCCAGTTCCAACTCCTCATGCACCCATCCAGGCGAGGGTTAATCTGGAAAGACAGGTGACTGACTCCTGGTGGCTTCCAGAGCTAGGACACTATAATGGCAGATTAGAGCAAAAGAGGCTTCGAGCCTAGCACTACAGGATCTACAGGCAGGGCCCTCTGGCTTATGTGTGTGTGTGTGTGCATCTATATTGTAAACACAACTTTAGGGAGTTTTTCACGAGAGCTCTTCAGTTTTCAGAACATTTCAGGACACCTATATCCATGCAGGGCAGGGGCACACGTAACAGTGAGGCAGCCACCTGCTCTGTCTGTCACTGTGGGCAGAGGGACAAGGTACCTGCCACCTGACTGTGTAAGTCGGGGGCATTTTATTGTGATTGTACCTTGCCTCTGCCTTACTCGGGCCGACAAAGCATAGGTAGAGAAGTCAGCCCAGGGGAAGGGATGCCAGTCCCAGCTTAACCACATGCTTACGGTGTGCAAACTGTTACATCATCAAATCAGGCCACCCTTACGTGTCACAGATCTGCAACGGTGTGTTGGATGTTACCCCCTTGGGACTCTCTTGGTGACCGAGTCACTATGAGCTACCAAGCAGGTTTCCATCTGCAGCAGGTGTTGTCATCCCCCAAACGAGGGTTCTGACCATGGGGCTCAGAGACAGATGAAGAACAAAGGCCAGGCATGGCATAGGACAGAAAGAAGCAGAACTTTGAAAAATGGCAAAAAAAAAAAAAAAAAAAAAAAAGGCCAAACATTAGAGCATACTAGAAATCTAGGTATGGCTAGCAAGCTAAAATGATAGCAATCCAAAGCATTTATTATTCCATTTGTCAAAATGGCATGTTTTATCTTTACTGCAAAGTAAATTTTTTTTGGTTGTTATCAAGCTAGAAGAAAACTTAAATGAGTATCATGAGAGGTGGCCAGTGATTGATGCATAATACATCAATAGTTACTGCTGTCCAATGAACGGCTGCCAGCAGGAAGATTCGGTGGAACCCTGCTATTGTAAGACTTGGGCTCAGCCACAGGGCAAACAAACCCCTGTAGGCCCTGCCAAGCCTGAGCTGCATCCTGCCCCGTGTCGGGAATGGACTTACCGGCTGGACGAGCTCACTCTCCTTGAAGGGAATGCCGCCCACGGTGAGATTCAGGTGATAGAGGCCCCTCTCCAGCTGAAACAGCTCCCCAGCTACCGCGATCTTCATTACAGCATCTTTGTTGACCTTGATGACAAGGTTACGTTCCAGCTCTTCCACGGAGATCTGGAGGGGGTCAGGCGGGGTGGGAGGGAATCAAGTGGACGGTCACTTCTGTAAGGCCCCAGAGTGTATCACCTGGACCAAGTGCACCAGACCTCAGTGCCGGGCATCCCACGTTATCTGTGTTTAAGGAGCCTGACCCACGAGACCATGCTGGTGTCTACAGGGCCAAGGGTACCTGACCTCAGGGGAAACAATGTCCAAGTTATTTGGTCTAGGAAGTCTGACCTCACAAGACCACACCATGTCACCTGTGTCCAGGAGGAGCTAAACCTTTCTCAGACTGTGGCCTGGGTTATCCCCACACCCTTCTTTCCTCAGAGGAAGTCACTACTGTGGCTCTCCCCTCACGAGGTCAGGGATCTGAAAGTGGAGGCAGGATCATCCTGTGAAGAAGGCTAGTCTCGCCAATACCTTTGGCATTAAACAACACACGGCTTTTTCCAGAAGGAAGTCATAGAAAGGTCCTATTGATGCTTATTCTGGTTTAAAAGAACTTGAGAGTCGTGTCTGATGGGGCACAAGCCTCACAAGAAACTGGAGCCTGGCTGTCTATACAGTCCCTGCTCTAAGACAAGCACAGGGTACCAACCACAGTCCAACTGGTCTCGGGTAAAGTGAGATAAGACCTGCTCACTCAGTCTCTCTTCTAAGGAAGATGTCCTTCACACCTGAGACCCTGGACACTGTGGACTGGCACAGAGAGCTGCTCTCGGTAGCTTGTGTGTCCATGAGGAACCTCCAGGCTACAAAGGGGAACCTGAAGGCAGCAGAGTGCTGGGTCAGAGCCAGACTGAACCTAATGCCAGCTCCATGTTTGAACTGTTCTCAACACACGTGACACAAACACGGTGTCAGATAACAGCCCAGCGAAGCCTCACAGAGCCAACAGCTGCAGCCCAGGCCCTGCGGCCTACGCCACAGACTACACTGTCAAGGGCGTTATGACCCTAGCTTTTGTAGAGGCTTGTCACCAAGCTAAAATTCCCTGATTAAACAAGCTTGGGTCTCTCAGCTTTGACCCCCTCACCAGTACAGCTGCTGTGGGAAGGATATCAGTATGGGTTGGACACAGGCTGTGTGTCCTATGTCAGTACTAAGCTGACATTTGAATCGCATTTGATTCAGCCCTGGGTCTTCTGCTGTCTAGGCTCTAGATGACCAGAACCAGAAAATGAAGCTCCTGGCCACCTCTCACCCAGTGTCATGCAGATGAGAAATTTCCACCCAAGAGTGACATTGACTCTGGGATCCAGGAATAGCCCCTCATTGCAGAGAATCCCAATCTGGAAGATTTTTATCCCAAAGTGGATGAGGCACTGTTGGCTGTGCCCAAGGTGATCCCAGTGTGCACTGTGTCTAGATAGTAGATGCTGTGTTGTTGTTGTTCTTCTTCTGATGAGAAGCGAGTGTTTACTGTGCTCACTACCAAGGTGTCAGGTAAATCCCATACCCAGGACATGGCCCCACCTTTTTGCTTACCTGGTCTGTCGGTCTACCTGGCCAGCACAGGTGACTGTGGCTAGGTGCCCATAATGGCCCAAGGGACTAGGACAATTATTGCTAAAGAAGAGCTATCACTTCCTGCACCCGCCCACAGCCTTCACTGGCTTCCAGATTTCTATAGCAGAAACCCCAATATTTCTTCAGTGCAGTCTAGGCCTGAATGTCAGTTCACTCTGGCTCTCTCATTGGTGTGTCTACCTCCATGGTATACATGACTGTGGCCTATGTAACCTCCTGCCTCAACTTATATGACATCTCTGCTACTTACAAGGTTCTGATGCTTACTGAAGCAGAGCTCATCCTCTCAGCCCTGAGGTACCCAACCTTAAACACCTCTGGCCTCACCTCCGCTCAGCCCATGAGCTGTCTACAGAGTGGCAATACTCATGCGGCTGCTGTAGTTAGAAGAGCATATGTAGTTTTAAGTTTTCTAACCCCCTAACAATTTAGTGTCTAGGATGGAGTAATGTTGAATAATCAAGCAAATTCCTCAGAAACTTGGCACATAGGAAAGATTTGAAGTGAAGATTCCTGTGTGGGAACTTAAATTATATACGATATGGTGGGGGCGTACTTAGTATCTGCCCCCATCTATCAGAAGGGCAGAGTGTGCTATGAATGGCTGGTCAGGGAGCACTGGAAGGGGCAGACCTTGGCCTCCTGGGCCATTCTATTATTGAGCTATGAGTGACGGTGTGTGAGCTGCCACCTAGACAGAACCATGCCACAGTGACTGCTCCCAGACAGCTGGGAGCTGGGTTCTACTCCAGGGTTGTCCCCAGGGCTGTGTAGAGGGACCCCCCCCCCCAAGCTTCTTTTGTTGTGGACCCTTTCCTCCTCTGCTGCAGAGACACCAATTGCTCAATGCCAGGAAGAAGAACACACAGCACTTGGTGACTGGAGAGACGGCAGGGGTCCTTACTTGTCAACAAAGTGGAACATTTTTTCTTCATTGCTAAGAGGAAAACTCATGTCTGTTTTTCTTCCAAGCCTGTTTTACTGCCTGGAGTATAGGATGTGTTTCCAGTGTGTGTGTGTGTGTGTGCATTCGTGCACGCATGTGTGCACCACCCCAGCTCTGGTGGGAACAGCCGTCAGAGCTGAGGGCAGAAGAATTGCCTATGAGCAGATGAACGGAGGAGTCTGGCCCCACCAGCTCAGGCCCATGGGTGTTTTGAGTTGGTTATCTATGTCCTCTGGTATCTTACAATGCTTGGCCTTCCTCAAGCAGTTATTCCAGTATCTTCTGGGCCAAAGCTTCATGTTTACGTGATATAGAGCCCTGAACGGCATGTGTGTATGTGCGCGTGCGCATATGTTGCATATCCTGGTATGAACACATCATACCTTGGGTCTACACCAGCGGGCCAGGTGGCTGAGAGTAGGGAGTTGCTATGGAGATTTCATCGACATATCTCCCTTTCTGAGTAAGTCACACTCAGCCAATGAAGCAGAGGCTCTGGACTAACTAGAGCAGGAGCCCCGCCCATGGGTCACACCCATCCCCAAATGCTAGGGATAGCCTTGGCCTTCCACTTACAGTTTGCCACATGCCGTGGTTGATGGTTGGCCCGCTGCTGGTGATGCGCCCAACGCCATTGTACCGAAGCTGCAGCTCAAGCCGCCCAGCTCTTAGGCCCAGGACAATCCAGGTGCTGTCTGAACGGCCTCCAGCGAAGAAGAGGACTCCTTCAGGGTCAAAAGTGCGGAAGTCAAATTCAGCCAGCAGCCTGGAAACAGACCCAGGAGACAAACTGAGGCCCAAGGCAGATGGTGCAGGGCTGCTTGGGCCCTGAGCCCAGGTAGAGTTTGGCCCCTGTGGTGCTTTCCACATGGGGAGCTGGTTCTCTCAGAGGTGGAGCTGAGGTCCTGGATCAGCTCTCTTACCTGGGCTCTGCTGTCCCGTGTGCCTCGCTTCTCACCTGGTAGGCTGAAGCCTCTTGAAGCGTAGTCTAATCACGGGGGTCCCGCTGAACATGCGGCCCAGGTACAAGGACTTCACGCTCTTGGCCATGCTGAAGGGCACACATGGTAAGATGTCCTGCCATGAGATAGGATGGTGTTGGGGGGTGGGGATGCCCTGTGGATGCCTTTCAAGTAACCTTTGAGGTCCTAGGTCACATTGGATGTCTAGAAGGTCTCCTCTGACCTTCTAGAATCCCAAGGCTAGCCCGCTCCCAGAAATCACAGAGTCCATATGACCCAGCTCATGTCGGTGCCTCCAGGCAGGGACCAGGGTTCTGATTTCTTCCTTCCATTATCACCCTTTTGTCTCATCTATTCTTATTTGCTACTGGAGCTTAAATTATGAAATGTGACAAGCTCACAGAGGAACACAGGGAATAATAAAATCATTTTTTAGTATACTATTAAAAAGCGAACAGAACACGAAGACCTTGGAGTCTTCCCTGCTTTCTGCTGTAGGCTTTCCCACTGACCAGAGCGAGGATGGAATTAAAGCAGGCTGAGCTGGCTTCCAGGAGCCTGAGGGACACAATGGCCCTGAACTGCCACACTGAGCTTAACGATTTGGACTTCAGGCTCATAGTTGAAAAATGGTTCTCCAGCTTCATAGGTCTCTCTGACTTGCAGAGTTATCATGGTACCTGGTTACCCAGAGTCCTTGCTCCTGTTGTTCAGAAAATGCCATCAATGAACAACTGCCCTGCAGTTTACTTGATATAGAGCCCTGAACAGTGTGTGTGTGTGTGTGTGTGTGTGTATGCATATGATGCTTATCCTGGTATGAACACATCACACCTTGGATCTACACCAGTGGGCCAGGTGGCTGAGAGTGGGGAGTTGCTATGGAAATTTCATCAACAAAACAAAAGAGGCTCTGCTAGCTGTGTGGTCCTAGGAGCTAGTAGGAGTTTTCAGTCAACCAAGTCTCTAGAAACTTTCTTCCCATAACCCATTAATAACAAAGGGTCCTATTCAAAGCCAGGCACTGGGGGCTTCACGAGGCCATCTAGTGGACACTACGGTCACCTACCTCACAAGTATCCATGTCTGGGGATAGTTTTAGGCCCCCTCGCCCATCACAGTGGCAGGTATAGCTGCCTGGGGAGTTGACACAGGTCTGCTCACAGCGATCCTGCTGGCACTCGTCCACATCTGTCGACAAAGGGACTCACAGTAGGCACGGGAAGGCGCCAAACACTCGGTGCAACCCCCTGACTCCTCCTAGAGACTCTGTAGACATCACTGTTTATCCTGTTATCATGGAGGCCTATCTCTTAGGGCCCTACTTTCTAGAGAGAAATGAACTGAAGATGTCTGAGGACTGTGCTCAGACTGACCAGCCCAGACATGGAGGGACCAAGGTTGTGGAGAGTGGTACAGAGCCAGGATCCCCACAAGTTCTTAGCTCCGTGCTCCCTTCCTTGAGGGCTCAGCTTTTCTCCAGAGCTCCTGTAGGGAATCTTTTGGAGTCTCCTGCAACTCCTAGACAGGAGTGACTGTGGAGGGAGTCTCTGCCCTTGGGACATGGTGAACCTCCAAAGTGGGAGGAGAGCAGAGGCCCACATTACTCTCCATCCACTGTGGGTGCAACACAAGTCTACCAAGGTCTTCCCTTTGTCTACTGCATGCTAGAGAAGGCTGACAACACATGGGTGTGTGCTCATTTGAGTTCATATGGGAACACACACACACTCATGACAGCATGGTCTGTGTGCATACATGCATGGATACAATAGGGCCAGATAAGGGGATGAGACAGAGGGCTCACTTTAGGGGTCCTCTTCATTGAAGCTACACAGACTCTCCTAGGAGGTTCTGACATTTTCCCAACCCTCCTGTGTACAAAGACTTCCTGGAACACTGGACCAATGATTGCCACCAATGAAGCAAGGTGGTCTACGTTCAGGCAGTGACCAACATGTGTCCTAGGCTAAGCATCAAAGAAGGAAGTACCCTGGGTACCTTGGCAGGTCTTCTCCTTGGAGCTGTATGTATATCCCTCATCGCAGAGGCAAGAGTAGGAGCCTGGCAAGTTCTTGCATCGCGCGTCCCCACAGGTGTCTGAGTCTGTGCATTCATCGATATCTGCAAGCAAAGGCAGCCAGGCTAAGGCAGTACAGGTCGGTCTTGGACAGCTGCAGCAGCCACTGGGGCAGGAGGGTAGAGAACGGGAGGAAGGCACGATGCCTTCACCACGGGTGTCAAGTGATAGTGAGCCCAAGGACCACATGCTGCTCATCCACATTGTGTACACTGTAGACGTCATTGCTCAGGATTCACAATGCAAGGCAGGTGTCCTCAACCTGCTACTAAAGTGTGGGAGCTATGAGCCTTGGCCAAGGCCAGGGATGAGAGCCACAATGAGAGGACCTCTGTTCCTTGAATGGAGAGGACATGGGAGGGGAGGCCTATACCTCCCCAGATGCATCTCCTGTATATTACACATAGTTACGAGGACACAGTGATTGACAGTTCTCCTACAATCACACCTCCTAAGAATAATCTTTGGGATGGTCAGAGGTGAACTCTGTGGAAGATAAAAATAAAACCTTTCCCCCTTTCCCACGTTGGGTTTGGGAAATCGTCATTTGTCTGATGATGTCTGTGTTCAGATCCTGAGTTCCTCTCACACCCAGGCATTCATCTGGAACACCCACAAAGGTTGCTGTGCACTGGTCCTGGTGAGCCTCAGTGACTCAGATACTCTGGGTCTATCTGTGTTGGACTGTCATTCCTCTAGATCCTAAATCAATACAGGGTTGAAACATGGACAACTGAGATGGTTTTTCTGGGTGATCTGGACTGAATGGAAATGGGACCACACAGTGGGGAGGTCCCATCTGCTTCTGTGTTCTTGGGAGTAGAGTAAGGGGAGCTGGGAGGTATGGCAGATGCACAGAGGTACTGGGGACTGTCACCCCTCGAGGTCTCTGCAGTCACATGCAGGGGTCTAGGCCTTGTGACTACACAGGCTGTCTGTAGGTTCTGTGGGTGGGAAGGTGCCTTGGAAGCACAAGTGTGGATGGGCATCTCCAGCTCTTGCCCTTGCTCTCAGATGTAGGGAATCGCCCATGATGCTGGACTGGACCATCTCCAAAGGACACTCATCCCACCACCCCTCCCCAGGATAGGAAGTCAGGCGAGGTATCACTGCACAGCCAGGGCCTTACCTTGGCAGGTCTGGCCGTCTGATGCAAGCGAGAAGCCACTATGGCAGGCACATTGGAAGCTTCCTGGTTTGTTGTGGCAGACCTGGCTGCAGCCCCCATTCTTCTGGACACACTCATTGACATCTGGACATGAAGAAAGAGTGAGGGGCTCCTACCCGGGCACTTCCCTGCTGGCCTCATGGTAAATACATGAACTGCTGCTGCTGGTGGGGAAAGCCATAGACTTGGTTCTAGAGGTCCCTAGGTGCACAAGGGGACAGGGTGAAGGACAAAATGGACCCACCAATCAGTGCCCAGCAGTCATGAGACCAATGCACAGCCTAGTCTAGCACCCTGAACAGATCTATCCAGACGACCTGTGGACACCGCAGGGCTGTGTTGAGTGAGAAGCTTGGCAGACTCTGCCATCTTGTTTGCAGCTTTACCTAATACCTCACACCTGCTCCAGAGTAGATCAAGGTGGGACCCATCAGCTGGGGTGCTAAGAGCCATGTGCTATTTCCTTCACTCCAATCCTGGTTCCCAAAGAGCTCCCTGGAGCCTCAACTCTTGAGGAGCCTGCAGCTCTAGAGGATGAACCTCAGGGCTGCTGAATTCAGGAGGTTCTCAGGCAGAGCACCAGCCCACCCTGGACCTGCAAAGGGGTCCCAAGAGGGATGCTGATACAGAAAAGACTGTAGGGATGGTTGAGCTCCCAGTCTTGGGTAGAGGGTGAGGAGTAGGTGGGGCAGAGAGAGGGCAAGGTGTGGACTCACCTTTGTCACAGAGCCGGCCTCCCCAGCCATCTGTGCACACGCAGAAGAAGTTGCCCATGAGGTCTTGGCAGATATGAGTACCCTTCTTATCACAAGGGTTTGGGGTGCACTGGTCAGGCAAGTCTGAGTTGGAGAATACAAAAACGAAAACCACTCAGAATATCTCTGAAAGCCTCACCGTCTCATATAGCTGGGGGTGGTCAGAGCCTGGGGGGGGGCAGTGAAGCTCCCAGGGGTTCCAAAAAAGGCTGAGCTGTGATGGAGGGTCCTACCTTGGGACAGAAACAAATATGAGGAACTTTTAAAGCCCTGGGATCGGTTCCAGCACCACCACCCAGATCTACTGAGCTATGCAAAGAGAGACTGCTGGCTCCTGCCTCCCAGGAAATGGGTCTTCAAGATCCCCGAGAAGGACTTGGGCACATTCTCTCCACAGCACTGGTGGAGCCCACTGCCAAACACACAGGATCTCAGCACTGGGGCATCACGTCAGGCGTGCAGTGGTCAGACAAACAAGACACAGGGGTGACTGAGCCATAGAGCGTCAGTCTTTAGCTTCTAGCATGCAGTTAAAAGATCTTTCAATGTCACCGCCCTCCACAGAGTACCTTAGGAACATGGCTGAGACCTCCGGACACAGCCTGCACCATGCCTTGCGTGGAGGCAGGAAAACTCTGCGTGTGCTTCAACCCCAAGGTTGGGAAGAGAGAGCCATTATTATATCCTGTTCTCAAAGAACCCTTTCAGAGGTTGAACAGATGTGGGCATGACCCAGAGGATAGGAACCCTGGGCCCTTCACTCTGCTCCATTTGAAGGAGTCTACAGTCTGCCTGGATGGGGTGGGTGGTCTCCTGTCTACCAACAAGCTAGATCATTCTAAAGTAGCGGTTCTCAACCTCCCTAATGTTGTGACCCTCTAATACAGTTCCTCATGTTGTGGTGACCCCCCTCCCCAACCATAACATTATTTTCATTGCTACTTTATAACTGTAATTTTGCTGTGTTGTGAATATGAGTACTTAGGTTTTCCGATGGTTTTAGGTGACCCCTGTGAGAGCATCATCCAACCTCAAAGGGGTCATAACCTACAAGTTGAGAACTGCTGTTCTTGAGGGTCTAGATACATGGGGGTATCAGCTCCTATCACTCTTACAAGGGGTGCCACTTCTTAGCCCTAATCAGTCCAGACTAGTCACCCACGTGAACTGGCATTCTTTCACCCAGAGATCTTATGCCACTTGGTAAGCATCTTCATGCTGCCCGATTCCTTCTCCTTGATGTATGTATGCCTATCTGTTGCCAGACCAAAGACTGGCTCTAAAGTTTCACTAGTAGAAGATATAAAATAGGGCTGCCTCCAGACGGCACATGCTGAGCTCTGACTGGATGAAGGTAACCAACCCCATTTCCCTCCTGTCTGTCTTCAAGAGTGTGGTTAGCATCAGCTGGCCACCCAAGCCCCCATCGCAGGAGCTGCATCCAAGGGCAGTAGTCACACGTGATCCAGCACTCCTGGAGCATAGCTGTACTTGTAAATTTTTTTGCCATCAGCTCATGCCTCACACAGGCAGGTGATGCTACACTCTAAGGGTATCTAACAGGAAGTTCCGGGCTGGGTGGGCCCTCTGTGGTGCACGAAAAGCTGAGACCCGAGAGCTGAGGACCAATAGGAAGCCTGAGCTGTCCCCAGAGCCTAGGACCAATAGGAAGCCTGAGCTGTCCCTCTCTGAGGAGGCAGCCTTGAGATGCTTCCTTGGTCTTCCTCTGCTTTCGGTAGTAGGCAGCCATTTTGAGAGTCATGACAATTCACATCTCTGACTTTGATTCTTGGTGTCGGCTCTTGGGCATCCCTAGCCTATCTGCTGCCGACATAGGTCTGAAGCCAGCATTTGTTCCTTCTTGAGTTACAGGGAGCAGTTTCGGGCCAAGCCAGAGGGGGATTGGAAACACTGGCCACTGTCTCCAGGAGGTCATCCTAGCAGGGTGCTAGAAGGTCTTCTAGGTCACCCACACCATGTTTGCTCCATTCCTGGGGGCCTCTCCACAGGTGCCTCCCACACCTAAACTCTAGACAGAGAGGGTAATCTTGCTGCCTGGCAGGGACGGGGGCACACCAGGCGTAAGATAAGGCAGGGGCCAACCTCTGGATTTCCCAGATGCAACGCAGGAGCCCATCCAGGCTTTTCAGGTCAGCTTCATTCCTGGCAGCCTCCACTTGTCCTGAGCCAGCTGGGCTGGGTGCCGAGCCCATGGCAGGCATGGGAAGCAAGTCTAGGCTTCTCAGGGAAGCTGTGCGATCTGATTCCCCTCCCCCCTCCCCCCATGGCCCTTCCACGTTTACATCCAAAGTCTGCTGGGTTTGCACAAATTACAGCCAACAGTGTGCCTGTGAGTCTTCAACGACTTTTGATTTCTTCAGAGTGGTTGTTGGAAGATTATTATAAAATGTCATTTTTCCTTAAGCAAGTGTTGGCTGGATAAAGTCAGAGTGGCCTGTAAGTGAGGGGTCAGGACTGGAGGGCCTTGTTGTTCTACAACTGCTGTGGACTTGTGGAAGCCCACCTGAGGCCAAGACGTGGTGTTTGGCTAACTCAAGTATCTGGTTGGAGGCCTAAATTTATTTCTAAAGTTTACACTGGTAAATTTGGCACAAGGGTTGGTTAACTTGGCCAAGAGAGCCACATCTACCCATTGCAAAATCTGTCCTTAGGCCGAGGGATGACGCTGTGCCAACTTCCAATGGAGTAATATTATTTTTAAGAGAGTCCCAACACAGAGCCAATACCAAAACCTTTGTCCCTCTGTCCCTAGAGAAATACCACCCACGACATGTCATTTCTTTTCCTGTTGGGAATTTACCAAGTCCCATGTTTGACCCTTGGCAGGTGCCCAGAGTTTCTCCTTAGACACATTCCAGAAAGGTGAAAGAGTGGACACTGTTTTGCAGGCCTTGAGGGAGCCCCCTTAGCTTTCCACAGGCAAGCTATTCTTACGTTGTCAGTTTACCCTGGGTCTTTTTTGTGGCTGTAGGTGGAGTGTGAAGTGTGAACTGGCTCACTAGGTGGCAAGTTAGGACCTGGGTACCCATCCTGTCCAATCCAGGTCCTATGTTGTGGGCCCAGAAAGGAGCCCAGACCCCTAGGAAATCCCAGTGGCTTGACTCACCAACCACTGCTTGATGTTGTCTGTCAGAGGATCACATTGGACATGACAGGGAGCCAGGAATGGCTTGTGAGAAAGGAATGGAATGGGAGCCAATGCTCTTCCTGGCACCAAGTGGGCAGAGTCCATGCTTAGACTATGGCTTCTCTCTGTCACTCTAGTTGCTGTTGGCATGGTGACCAGCTCCCATGGGGTGAGGTAATGGGTTTCCAGAAGACCTGCTCAGGCCAGGGTTTGTTTAGGGCTAGGTCTGAGCTCTCTAGAAATTGCCAGAATGATGGCCTGCAAAAACTTTTGCTTTAATTTTTAACAGAAAATGGGTAACCAGAGAACTCAGGCTATGACATGCCATGGGCAGCAGGGTGAGGAGCCAGGTACAAAGAGAAGCAGCCTGCAGAGCTGGTAGGCTTGGCCTTGGCCTTATCTTCCCATGCCTCAGCAAGAGGATATGCGGGTCATTGGGCACTTTTGCACAGCCTTCAGGAGGGGCACAGACAATGACAGCTGAGGTGGGCACCCATGGGACCTGTGACGAGCAGAGCCAGGCAGGAGGCAGTTTTGTGTTAGCCCTAATCCAGCAAGGCATCTGGCAAATGAATTTAACATATCTGTCACCAGCAGACACAGAGGTTTTCTTCTCTGTTCAGCTCAGGGACAGGCTCTGGAAGTACACGCCCATTCTCCTCTTCCAGGCCACCTACCACCTAAGGAGCAGAACATCATGTGCCCCTCCCACCGGAAGGTGTCACTGCAATCCAAAACATCTTAAGAGGGTTCGAAGCCATAATTCTAGCCACCAACCAAAGCAATAGAATAATCCCTCAGAGCACTGGGGGCAAAGGTGAATGCCTGGGGACAATAATTTCATATGTACCAACAAATTAGAAAGTATAAGGAAAGAAATGATCGTCCTTGGGTGGAGGAAGGGTTGTGGGGCGGGCTTACTGGGAGAAGGGCCGTGAGCCCGATGTAAAGTGCATAAGTAAATAAATAAACTCATTAATTAAAAAAATTGTCTCTGACCCTTTCTTAGGAACCAGAACTGTGGACAGAAGCATAGGACATCATTCTAGCTTGTGATAACAGGAACAAATCCCCAACGCTGGTCAATCAACTTGCTTTAAGCTGAGCCAAAGAAGCTGACATCTGACAGGAGATGTGACTGTACTTGCCTGGGAAGGGACTCCTATCAGGGTGACTAAGGACAGGGTGACACCGGTGTGCAAAAGCCATGTCTGCATTTCCGGGTGCAGGCAGAGAGCTGAAAGAGGGTTTTGCCCACATGATGTGTAGTAGGGGACATACCTCACACCCCACGGACTATTTAACTCTCTATAATGTGTACATGTATTGTTCATTAGAAACAAAACCGAGATGCACTTTGTTAAAAAGAAAGTTAAAAGGGCAAGAAGCTGACTGGGGAGGGTCGGACAGCTTCTCCCTCAGCAGCCTTACCCCTGGCTACCCAGCACATGCTTCAGGTGAAGCAGGAGGGCACACTTACTCTGAACACATTTGGCGAAATCTGGGTTTTTTTCTTCAGGCCTGCCATATTTTCTCATGCACTCTGCAAGAAACAGACAACACAGTCACTCTTCATTCCTGGGGTGGAGCAGTTATCCAAATTGGGGCCAGATGACAGTTTCTTTTCATGCGGACACCGTGGATCTCCAGTGAGTGCATGCCAATCTGTCAGTACGGAGTGCCTGGCAGGGACAGCAGGAAGGTGTACCAGTGTGACCGAACACCGGGCCCAGACCGGTGAGTGCTGGAATCTCCCACCATATAGACCAGCAAAAGCTACAGTGCAAGTGTGATTAGGGCCAAAGCTGAGCTTCAAGATCACGATGGTTCAGGCAGAACTAAGGGTACTGTTCTTAGTCTGCAGGCAGAAACACTCTTAAGGCACCTTAAGCCTGGAGGGCACTAGATCTGGCACACAAGTGTGTTCTTCAAGGGGAGCCAGGAGATTGACATTGGAACAGATACAACACGTGATGGCCGTGTGTGCTCAGCCACTCTATCTGGTCCTTCAGTAGGCCACATGTGGGAAGGCAGCATGGACAACATAAGCACAGTTAGGATGCATGTGTAGGTTAACAGAGAGATGGCCCAAGGCTCTTGGGCTGGTGTGGGGCTTCAGAGGACACCCTGAGTAAATGTGTATTGTGACATGGGCACAATTCGCTGAAGACTACAACGCCAACTGACCCATGGGAAATTGGTAAAGCCATTACCCCCACGGGCCAGGATCAAGAGGAATGGCAAAGCTTTCTTGGGATTCTGAAAACGAGTGTTTACAAATGATGGATCAGTGTGTATAAAGACTAGCGACTGTGGTCTCTTCCTCTCATGTCTACAGCCTGATATCTACAGAGACTTCCTACTGAGATTAGCTAGCCCTTCCCCTGCGTTTTAGCTAATAAATAGATTGAAGTGCTGGGTCATAGTCTATGTCTTGGAGAACCCCATGAATCCCAGCTTGACTGTATATGTCTGTCATTTCTTTATTCTCTTGTCTCCTCTAGCCAATATTGTGGTACCCAAGCCTGGAGAGTCACAGCAGGCTAGTCACTGGTCTCCTGTGCTGTTGCCAGATAGGATTTATAAGCAGGTGCCTGTGGAACAGAAGGTCAGTATCTTTCCCAAATGTGTGGTAAAAACTCCAAAGTCCAAGAATATACAGTTCTTACAAGCAATATAGATCCAAAGTACTTCAGGTGTTCACCAGACAAACAGTGCTCAGAGGGGAATATAGGGCTTCTTAAAGAAGCAAGGTGACTATCCTCTAAACTAGGACCCTAATCTTTTTTTTTGTCTCTCCTATAAAAGCATATTGGAGCAGGGTAGTGCTAGTATATGCCTTTAATTCCAGCAGTCTAGAGGCAGAGGCAGGTGGATTGTTGAGTTTGAGGCCAGCCTGGTCTACAGAATGAGTTCCAGGACAGCCAGGGCTACACAGAGAAACCACAGAGGGAAATAAACAAACAAAAGAACTTATGATATTTTCCTTGTCACTGTGTGCTTGTTCCAGTGGCTGAGAGTTATGTGTGTGTTCCTGTTCATCAAACTATGTACAAAGCCTTCTGTAAAGCTCTAAGTTTTAACTGATAATAGAGCAAATGTTGATAAACACACAACATACAAGCAAAACTATTTTTTTTTTTGGTGTGTGTGTGTGGGGTCCTCAATAATCTCAGAAGTACAAAGTCCTGACACCAGTAAGTTGGAGAGCACTCAATTAGCCATACTTCCAGATGTGGGCAGGGCCTGCGATCAACTGAAGATATCTGCAAAACAGCAGCATTAGTCTGAGGCTCAGGCAACTCAGAATAAAATGATGGTATAAAAAACACATTCATGTATAATACTCACACATGAGTATTGTTGACAGCTCTAATCTCACAGCTCCCTTCTTCTAGAAGTAACATGGTAATGGGATTTCCCCAGCATGAAATATGTGTGTATGACAACGAAGCTACTATAGTAACTTTAACTCACCTTGATATCGTGGATAGAAATACTCCTGTGGAAAGAGAAGAAAGGACACAGTTAACCAGCACAGCATGAGGCCTTTGAAAAGGGCTATTACTGGCTCATCAAGCCCGGAGACAGGAACCCAGAAGCACGAATCTTGCACTGTGGCTCCCTCAAAGGTAGGGCTTGGAAGCCACTGTCCAGAAAGGATGTCACGGAAAGAAGCAGAGGAACCAGAGGCCTCTGCTGACTCAGCCTCTGCAAGATGACTGCAAAGCATGACTGTGTAGTCACCTTCAGGAGGAGGCAAATCGGTGTCACCTAGACCTAAATAGAGGGTGACTCTCCACATGTCTTCTGGGAAAATGCTTGTAGGATAGACACAGTCCAGGTAGGAGCCCAGTTTCAGTCCAAGGAGAGAGAGTTCTTGTCTCAGGGTTTCCATTGCTGTGATAAAACACCATGACCAAAAGCAAGTTGGGAAGGAAAGGGATTTTTTGGCTTACACGCCATGGACAGGAACTCAAACAGGACAGGAACCTGAGGCAGAAGCTGATGCAGAGGCTACGGTGGGGTGTTTGCTAATTTGCTTCTTCTGGCTTGCTCAACCTACTTTCGTACAGCACCCAGAACCTCCAGCCCAGGGGTGGCACCACCTACAATGGGCTGGGCCCTCCATCTTGGATCACTAATTAAGAAAACGTGCTACAGGCTCGTCTACAGCCCTGCTTATGGAGGCGTTTTCTTAATTGAGGTTCTCTCCTCTCAGATGGCGTTAGTGTGTGTCAACTTGACATAAAACCCCTTGTCAAACTGACACACACACATCACTTTAAGTCCCAACCCTTTCTCTCTCATTCATCCCCATGATCTCACATTAAAAACATAAATAACTTTAAAAAGTCCCACAGTAGTTATAAATTCAAAGATATTACAAGTTCAGTCCCTTTAAAATACCCAGACTCTTCAAAATCCAAAAATGTTTGAAATTTTTTTTCAGCTGTGGGCTTCTCCTAGGGGCTTAGGTCACTTCTCTGGCTCTGCCCTTTGCAGCACTTACAGATTAGATTGTCTAGGCTCCAGCTGGCTGCACTCCGCCGATGCTGCTGTTCTTGGTGGTCATCCCATGGTACTGATCTCCCAAATGCTGGGTCTCTGCAGTGGGCTGCATTATCTCCAATAGCCTCTCCTGTGCTCTCTTCAGAAACGCCAACTCTACTACACATTGTCAAGCCTCAGCTGCTCTCCATGTCCCTGTCACACATTCAACACCAGCGCCACCCATTGCCTCTTACACTACCGAGGTCTCCTGCCAGCACAAGGCACAGCTCTGGAACAGAGCTTCTGTGTGTTGACTCTCAGGAAACACTTTCCAGAAGATTTCACCTCAGTGATGCTGGTCTCTGCTCAATCACTGTTAATTTCTCAGCACCAGCTGACCAGCATCAAGAGAGTATCCCAGCAAAGCAAAGGTTTCACATCAGTATCTCTTCAGCTAACCAGAACCACAGAATCTAATTCAAAATAACAAGAGGCCCCAGTGGAGCCTTTAACCTTCCCCCTGAAACTTCACAAGTTGTCTCCACTGTGCTCAACAGTATGATCTTCCAAGCTCCCACAGAACAGCTCACTGAGCCTCAACACTCAATGGCTTTTCTAGCCCAAAGTCCTTCCACACTCCTCCCCAAAACACACAGTCAGGTCTGTCAATGCAATATCCCACTATCCTGGTACCAATTTGTCTTAGTCAGGGTTTCTGTCGCTGTGATGAAAAGCCATGACCAAAAGCAACTTGGGGAGGAAAGAGTTTATTTGGCTTACACTTCTACATCATAATCTACCATTGAAGGAAACTAGGACCGAGACTCAAACAGGGCAGGAGCTGGAGGCAGGAACTAACGTGGAGGCCATGGAAGGATGCTGCTTACTGGCTTGCTCCTTGTGCCTTACTCTGCCTGCTTTCTTATAGAACTCAGGGTGACTGGCTGAGCCCTCCCATATCAATCACTAATTAAGAAAAGGCCCTACAAGCTTGCCAGATCTTATGGAGGCATTTTCTTAATTGAGGGTCCCTTCTCTGAGATGATTCTAGCTGAGTCAAGTTGACATAGAACTATCTAGCACAGTTCTCTTCATCCTCAGATGCCCCCCCCCCAGTCATTGATTTTCATACAATATCTTGGAAAAACACATTTTCTAGTCGAGGCACAAATCTGTTCACAAGAGCTCTTTCCTGTCTCTGTATCCCCACACTGTACAGTGTATACAAGCCCTCTGGCTATTCCAGGCCAGTGACCAGATGAGTAGAGGCCTGTTCAGGGATGATATACGCAACAGGCAGCCAAACAGGCCAATGCTGCAGACTCCCAGCAGAGCGCCCACCTCACCTGCAATGTGACAGACGTCCCTGTTTGTGTTCTCTCACCTCTCTCTCACTAGTGAGGGGCTACGTGGGTGAGAGCAGAGGTAACAGGGGCGGAGCATGTGGGAGGAAGGTCCCCATGACTAGGGGGTGATGGTGTGCTTTTCTACAGTTTTAGAAAGAATATCTGGAAGGAACTTAGATGACCAAATGCCCTTCATGTTACAGAGTCAAGTGTGGGGATGCAGCCAGCGGGCGTGAGGTGGAGTTCGTGTGTTTGGTGTTTACATGGTTAGGGAAGAGCCTTTCATAGCCACACACATGGAAAGGTCAAAGGTAAAAGCATCAACCACACTCCAGTAGTACTGCTGTAGGTCTGTCTTGAGGCCAGCACAAGCCAACTTGACTCCTGGAAGGATGTAGCAATTCTAACACCCAGCTCAGAAAGACCCAGTGTCTTTTGCAGCTGCCTGAGAGTGACAGATCAGAACTGATCTCCCTGTCCCCCTGCCCAGGACCAGGCAGGATCCTGCCCTTGGATTCCAGCTATCTATCAATCCTTCTTCCAGGCCTCCTTGGAGGAACTCACCAGCCGGGCTGAAGCTGGATAGCTTCCATGGCTGCCTGATCAGACTACATCTGAAGGCAGCTCATGTCCCAAAAGACAAAACCCACACAAGAGGACAATGCTGGATGCACGCATTATCAAGACGGAGAAACATCTGAGCCCAAAGCAGGGTGCAGGTAAACTGACATCATTTCCTGTGATTGCAAACGGGATGGCCCAACTGCCAGCCCATGCCACACAACTGGGAAGGTTCTAGATTATTCTGCACAGTAAACTGCGGCTGCCACCTGCAGAACACCATTCTCACCTGTGTCTGTAAGTCCTCTCAGACTCTTAGAGGCCAAGACATCTCTGCCTAGCGAAATGAGGCAGTGGAATGGCTTTTTTTGTAGTCGGGGGAGCATGTTACTAGCATCCTCAGTTTTGACTTCTCATCATACATGACAAGCCCACCACAAACTCTCTTCCACAGGCAGCATCGGGCTTACAGAATGCTCACACCCGTGCCTCTGCCCTATGGCTGCTGACTCTCATAGGCCATGGGTACCTAGCTGTTTGCTGCTTCATAGACAGGCTTTGTGGAGTGCACACTCCCAGGGAACTCTGAGCGTCAGATGCTCAGGGTGGTGGAAACACATGTTCTACCTCACCAGCTCTGCACACAGAGCGTTACAGTTGAAGATGTACACAGTACTGCTCATCTGAGTTTGGGGAACATTCTAAGCACAGACAAGAAGACATAGTTTCGAGGGAGAGCTTTCAAATTCTGGGGACACCTCCGCAAGGTATTTCACCTAAGATGTCCCTTCTCTGCCAAGAGTCCAAATTCCAACTCTCAGGTCTCTTTTCCTGAGAAGACACCCCTTTCTTATTTTTCCCTCCCCACACTGGGCCTCGTTCCTCTTGTCTAGTATTCTAAAAGGAAATGGGATGGGAGGTGTTCTACCTGCCCTGGCACTGGCCTTCCCCGAGCTGTCCTTGGAGAACCCACCATGTCAGGACAAATGTCCTTAGTGGGTAGACATGGTTTAAACATGGTCACCCAGGTCCCAGACCCTTAGAACTAACAGTGCCCCAAAGTCCCATGAGAGTACAGCAGTAGCAGCAGAGAAGGGTCTGGGGGGCAGGCAGGGAGAATGAATTAGAGCCACCACTGAAAGCTGAGACACAGTCAGGGAGGGAGGGGGCGGAGGGGGGTCTCTCATTCAGCTTCCGGAGTATTAATCCCCGCAGCAGCCAGCCAACCCACTATGAATCTTGCATCTTAAAATTTAAAAAGAAGGTGAGAATCAGCAACCAGGCCTGAGGTCTTCCTTCCTGTACCAAAGTATGGGGCAGAGGCTCCAGCTGGGATTAACTTCTTGATTAGGAACCTCTAGAGGCCAGCATCCTAAGCTGGGGAGCAGCCTTAAGGCTTAGGTATATTACTGAAGAGTCTGCAGAAAGGATCACTTGGGGCAGAGTTACAACCTCAGGGCCTCTCTGGAATTAGCAACTGGGACAGGGAACCCAGCCAGTGAGAAGGAAGTGCCCGGAAGGGACAGTAACAATAAAAAGGGAAACCAGATAACAGAGAGGCTGTGGTGGAGAGAAGGGACAGAGAGATTAGACGTGGCCAGGGCTGCCACCACAGGGGAGCTGCCACCGCCACTGAGGAATGCGGGTGGAGGCACACAGTAGCTGTCTGGATCCTGCATTTCCTCCCCAGAGAAAGTCAGGAAGAAGCTACCAGTATCCGCCCACTGGAGGGCTCAGATCTGGCCCCTTTTTTCCTAATGTCAGAAGAAATGCTAACTAAACAGAGCCAGACTCTTCCCAGACAAAGTGAGAAAACAAAACAAAACAAAACAAAACAACCATGTGGTTCATCATGTGGGAGTCGGCCTGTTTCCAGCGATCTAGGCCCACCCAGTATGGAGGGCAGGACCACACTGTCATCCCCTCCCTGGGGGCCCTGGAAATAGCAGATATAAGGAGCAGGTGTGCATCAGCTACAGTTGGCCAGGATACCACTCGGAGCCACAGGAGGCTGGCTGGTCTACTCCAGCACGGTATGTCCACAACATCAGGGAACACACAACAGGGTTTTAACAAGTACTGAGAGCTTTCACTAAAACCACACTGACTCCTCATTCAGACCCACAGGAGACAAGAGGACTTGGATGGAAGCCTGGCACCTCTATTTGCATTATGAGTCTGTCACTTGCTTTTTTTTTTTTTTTTTTTTTGCAATGGAGGCATGCTAATCCCTCGGGCACCGGCTACATAAGCCTGGAGCCGCATACCCATCTCGTCCCCCTGCAGGGTTGACCACACAGATAAGCAGATAGGAAGGATGTGTTAACATTCTGTCTTGTCCCAGATCCCCAAGGGAAGTTAAGGGTCTCGAGGGACAACAGAGTCTTAGAGATCACTGAGAACTGTTATTATGAAGGAACCTGCACTCCTGAGGACGCCCTTGTCCCCTCGAGGAATAAGGACTCCTTCTAATCACTTTGTAGTACCAGTACTGAGGCAGCATTAGCCGGACCACACTTGACACGCCCTGCTCAGCTCAGCATATCTCAGACACTGTGCCCAATCCGTCTATTTAAATTTAAAGCTCACATCCACGTCCCAAAGGCAGCCCTGAGGTGAGGCCACTGGGCCTCTTGTTCCTTTCCTCGGTGTGCACTGACTCATTATATCTCTGCCTTCTGCTTCTCACTACTTCTAGTCTCTATGGATAGAGTTACCCAGGCAGCACAGCCTGGATCTTTGGCATTCCCAGACGTGGTCCTTTTACCCTAAAATTTCACTCACAGATCAGCCCAGTAAGGATTCCCGAGGACCATTGTGAGAATCTGCTCTGGTAGGTGATCTGCAGACCTCAGCTTCTCATTGTCACAAAGAGTGGGGCAGGTAAACCGAAGCCACGCCTCTTGTCAAGACCATCTCATGGGCCTCATCTTACAATGAGCTACATTTCAAGGCCAGGAAAGCTGACCTAGCATTTTCACAGGAAGGTTACATCTCTTCCCACTCTTCCTTCTGAGGCTATGAAGGTGACTGGCGCTTGTATATCCACTGGCGCGGGTCTTAGGTCTCCCCAGGGGTATGGAGTAGGGGAGGCTCCAGCCATGGGTCCCTGCAGAGGATCACGGGGACTCCAGAGCACAGCTTGGTACTACCTCTTCCTGAGGCTTGCCCGGTATCTGTGGCGCCAGGAGAAAAGCGACTAGCAGCCAGATCAAGGTGCTAGCAGCTAGGAAAGAGCTTTGATTTGGAACTCTGCAAGGTGACGTGAGGTGCGTGCGGACTGGATGCCGGGGTTAACAGTTTCCATACTGCAGGCAAGAGGCACAGGTCAGGTATCCAAGCTGGCTCATGAGAGGAAAGTCCACGTGTTAGGGTGTAGGGGTTACAGAGGGACAGTTTTAGATAGCGCTGATGGGAAGAGGTGTACGCCAAGCCCTGAAGGAGACAGGCTCTGACAGGACCAGAGGGGTCTGTCCTTTGGAGCATTATAGTCAGGAGTTTCACCCAAAAGCTGACAGAAAAGGGAAACCCTCCCATGGCCGAAGAGAAGTTATTTGGAGGAGGTGGGGGTCCTGAGGACATTACTCTCTTTCATGTCTTCATTTCAGACCTTTGCAAATAAGATCATAATTAAAACATACAAGCAATTAAAACCAGAGGGACTTGACTCTAACTAAGAAAAGCAGTTCCCTGTCCAGGCAGTCAGGAGGGCCAGCTTGGGCCTGTCTGCCCTGGCAGGCAGGCTGCAGAGGGGCGGGACTCCACCGCTGGGTGGTGGCCTTGCTGCTCTCTCTCAACTCTTGTCACCACAAGCCCTGTCCACACTGAATGGCAGGAAGCTTCATGGGAGGGTGGAGTTGTAACACACAGAACCAGTCACCTAAGCCCACAGCCCAGGTGACCAAGGACTGGGACTTACCCTAGAATGCCGATGGCAGAACTCATTGGGTCGAGAGCAATCATCAAAACAGAGAAGCAGCAGCAAGGGTAGAAAAAGATCAGCCATCTGCCCCATCCTGCTGTAGATGCCTGGGGCAGCACCATGGTGAGGGGAGGGTGGGAGGTGGGGTGGGGGAGGGGGGAGCAGGGGTGGGGCACAGCTTGTCACCTGATCTTGGCTTCCACACTGGGTAACAGTGCCAAAGCAGCTATGGTGACACTCAACAGCTGTAGCACCGCTATCAGGAAAGCAGCTTTGACAGGGATTGTCCAGTCAGCCGATTAGACACAAGTCAAAGCAAAGGCCCCAATGGCTCACACAGCGCCATCCTAACATCATGTGATCCTTACTTCACCCCAGAAGAATTCTTTGAAGGGAAAATGCCAGCGGAACCCAACATTGTGAAACCATACCGATTTGGCAGGTGTTGGGGGGGGGAGTGGGGGGGGGGCTCTGCATCACTACGGAGACCCGTGGGCCAGTCCAGATCTCAATCAACCTCACGCATGCCCTACGCTGGGGTGTGTTCCCCTCATGAATCCACTCAGCCCCCACGCGCACCTTCTGGGGAGAGTCCTGTGCATACATAGGCTGCTGGCTGCAGTTGGCTGTACGCCTGCTCCATTCCCCAAGGACATTATTAATAGAAGTTTGTCCTGGGCCAGCACAGCCCTTGCAGAGGCAGGTGCCGGCCCTCTTCCTCACGTTGCTCCCCACCCGCCCGTATGCATGTTCTTAGCACAATTCCAGCCATCGTATTTTTGGACCTGCTGCAGCAAGCAATTCCAGCTTTGAGATCTTTCAATTCCTCTTTCAGGAAAACCCTGGGTCCCTCCGGAGGAAGACCAAAGAGGAGCCCCACCCCTCACCTCCAATCCAATAAAGGGACTGGCAGTCTTAGGAAGCCTTTGAGTTTCAAATCACTGCGGATTTTTCCCACGGGTACTTTCTTTTCGAGGGTAGGGGAAGATTTAGTTTCAGAGTCTACTGAAGGGATCTCAGTGGAGCCCACTCAAGGATACGCTTTCTACTCCTGAAGAGGAGAGGACTTGTGGGTCAACTGAGAAACTTGGGCTCAAGAATGGAGAAGTGCAAGGGGGTGCGAAGAAGGCTCAGTGTCTAAGAGTTCTGGGGTGCACGTGGTGGTGCGGTCCACACAAGGATCCTTACATCTCCAGAAAGGATGTTTGGGATTCGACAGTCCCCGGGTCTCCTGGACCCTCACAGGGTGGGAGTCGGAACTTGCGGCCCCCAAAAGTATGGGTTCTGGGACGCCCAGGACCCACCCCGCGACCCCTGGCGCACGCTCACCGTCTCGGGGTCGTTCTCGAACACCTCTCTGGCCTCCTCTTTGCTGCACACCTCCTCCACGCACTCCCGTTCCAGGTGGCCCTGCTTGGCCTCCTCGAAGACTTGGTAGGCGCGGCGCTGCCTGGGCCGCAGAAACTGCGCCGCCTCACGCGCCCGCAACAGCACAGCTGCAGAAAGAAGGGTGTACGGTCAACCTACACCCACTCGGGGCTGGAATGTAGGGGGTCTGGGATGCTGGGGATCGTAATGCCTGTGTGTCTGGGATGCTCCGGGTCCGTGATGCCTAGAGCTCAGAGGTCCGGGGACAGGATGCCAGGGTGTCTGGGGTACCCGGCACCAGGATGCTGCGCCGGGGTACAGGCCTGGAGCCCCACACCACGGGGTAGTGGGTTTGGGGGACCCCTGCGGTACTCACTGTGAGAAGACTCGGAAGCCAGCAGGAGCAGCAGAAGCGCAGTGCCCAGGGCGGCGGCGGGCCCGGGCGGTGGCGGCATGGCGAGGCCGGTGCCGGGGAGCCTAGCAGCCGGGAGCGTGCGGTCAGAGCACCCGGGAGGCTGAAGCGAGGCGCGGACGCCGCGAGACACGGGCTCCGGTCATCCTGGCTAAGCGACGGTGAAGGTCACATCCCTGCGGCGGCAGCGCCGCACCCGGCGCTCGCTGCGGTTCTGGGCCGTGAAGGAGGCAGCGGGTGAGGGCGGGGCTTAGGGCGGGTGGGGGTGGGGCCTAGTGTGAGTAGGGCGGGGCCTTTGGGGGCGGGGCCGAGCTGGGTGAGGCAAGGCAGGCTGACTGGTTCGACTCCAGTATCCTCAAAATTTCACTGCTAGAATGCGGTAAAATGAAAGGAGAATTGTATCTGGGCATCTGCCCAGGTACAATTTGACCGTTTTCTATCCTCCTCTGCAGACATCGTTTTCGGAATCTTCATTCTTGGGCACATTTTCTAAAGAGATGCAACATCCACTAAGGAAACAATAACTGTGGCCACACCCAGTGGCGTGGAGGTCCACGGTGCAAGATGTTATTCCCTCTGAAATCTGATTTCCACACCACAGGCTGAAAGCAGCATTGTGTATTTTCCAGTACCAAAGCTTTCTGGCTCTTGTCTCAGGGCACTTTGCAAGGTCATAGATGCACACACACACACACACACACACACACACACACACACCTTGCAGACCAATCACAGAATGCAGATATGCAGCAGCCTGCCAAAACCCAATAGGGTAGATGTTCCTGAGACATCCTTACCTCAGCATTTTGATAGAAAAGGATAAGGAGTCACCCTCCCCCTCTTTTCTGGGTGAATGCAACCCAGATTCTTGGGAGCACACAAGGTCAATACTGGTGGAATTCTTCTTTAAGGTCATCCGTTTGAAGGTGGGGCTAACAAATATCTTAATTTCAGAGAAATGACTGCCATGGGAATCATCTTGAAAGGGAATTAAAAATTGGATAAGCTGTGCCTGCTTCCAGACCAGAATCACGGCACTCCCAGGAAACCAAGCCAAGAACTTCAGAAGCCAGAGAGCACCCCGAATTTCCTAAGGCTGCCCCAGGCCTACAGACACCATGTGCTTGGAATGAATATTTGCCGTATTAATTTTCTGCTCTTTCTTAAGAAGGAACACTGTTTTCAAAAGTGGTGTTGGTTATTCACGAACACTCATTCCAAGCCAAGTAGAGGTCCGCCATTTCTGAAGGTTCTGAGGAACGGGCATGGGTGGAGGTCAGGTGGTTTGCATGTCTGCAGTTGCTGCTGCCTGTACACCTGTGGAAGGTTGGAGGAAAGATGATTTGATTTTTCTAGTTACTTGAATCCCTTCCTCCCCCCTCCCCCCATGAGAGACAGCTTCTCTGGCTTCTATGGTGTGGTCGTGACTCAGACAACCAGGACCCAGCACCACCTCAGCTCGATGGAGTTATCCAGATCTTTTGGCTTCCTTTAGCCTTGACCTCAGTCTCCCCTACATTCCCAGTGCATTCTTTCTGCTGGGCATCCCAGTAAAGATGCCTCACATTATACAGACCGTTGGTTTAATGAAGAGAGAGCATCCTCCTGGATTTGGCTTAGAAAACAGAGCAAAGAGGAAGCAAATGTGGAGGGAAGTGGAAGGCTGGATGGAGGGCACTCAACCGAGTCATCAACACAAACAAACAACAAACAAAACAAATGAAACAAACAAACAAACAAACAAACAATTCCCTTTCCAAGGCAGCCATGGGAAACCTGTAAGAAACGACCCGGGTAAATATTTCACATTTGAAGTGCCCTGCAATGGAAATGGTGAGGCTCAGCCCCACAGGGCAGGAGGTTGGAGCCATCTGGGGTGTTGCGAATGATCTGGCTACAGAAAGGAAAGCTGGTTGCTTCTCTTGTCAGGAATAAGCTCAGGTGGGCTGTGGAGATTGGGTGGAAGCATTGTGTCTGGATGGAACCAGTTCTGCACAGTCCCCAAGGCCACTTCTCTGTGCAATACACTTGAACTGAGATTGCTCTTGTTCTTCTTTAAAATGAGTTGTCCTGGAAACAAACCAACATTCAGTTTGGTTTCTGTTTGGGGTTCGATAGCCTTATCGATATATGGAAATGCCTTTAAGTTGTGTCTATAAGATAGCTTTTGATGTACCTGAGGCCCAGGTGTTTACCTGTGTAGCAAGATGACACAGCAGGATCCAAAGAGTGCCTGTCCCCTTTGCTAATTCTTCCTTCCCAATGTCCCTCCCATCCCCTGTGTTCCCATAGTCTAGAAAACAGCTTCTGCTACTACAGATTAACTCATAATTTCTAGCATTACATAAATCTATATTAACCACATTTTTTGCTTGGCCTTTTCAACCAGCATATTTTCATTTTTGCTCACTATATTCAGTTTTATGGATATACTTATTGATGAACATTAGAGGTTTTTTAAAAAAAGATTTATTTCTTTATTTTATGTGTATGAGTACACTATAGCTGTATTCAGACACACCAGAAGAGGGCATCGGATCCCATTACAGATGGTTGTGATCTGGAAGATCAGTTGGTGCTCTTAACCACTAAACCATCTCTCTAGCCCAAGTTGTCTTATTTTCTTAAATCAGACAATAGACTGTGAACACTTATGGGCCATTTATGCATAAATTATCACGTGCCAATATGGTTTCATTTCTCTTGAACTTTCTTTTTACTTTAATAAAAACTTTATTTAAACAAGAGGATTGACTTGAAGGGATGATTTTGTCCAAGAGTAATTTACCCCTACTTAAAGACAAATTGCCCTGCTTGTAACAATAATGTACAAAAAAGTTATAAAAGTGTACTTGGCTTTACAATGGTAGATGTAAAAACATTAAAATTCTCCCATCAAACAAGGTATGAATGGATTTTATGTTGTTGGGTTCTTTTGTCAAAACGATGAGAAGAAAATAACTTACTGCAACACAAGGAGTGGAATGAGGGAGCCACTAATGGAGAAAGGGGGAATGTTTTTACAGACCCAGTACCGACCCCAGACCAGCCCCATCTGATGTCAACCAAAACAACATTGGCCACTTAGTTTAAAAAAGAAAAAAAAAAGCAATATACTTGTGCACACACACCAGTTACTTTATGTGCAATAAAGAAATGAGGACAGGGAAATGAAGGAATAAAGAAAGCTGTACTGTAGTAGCCAGGATGTGGCAGAACCAAATCTCAGCTTTCTAGTTGAGAGTGAGAGTTCCTGTGGCTCCCGTGGCTCCCGTGGCTCCCGTGGCTCCCGTGGCTCCCGTGGCTCCCGTGGCTCCCGTGGCTCCTGTGGCATTTGGTCTATAACAAAATTCTGGAGGAAGTAGCAGGTTCCCTGTTTAGTAGAGGCCTCCTGTCTGCTGCTGAAACACACCAATCATATCTTCACCGCCATTTCCAACTGTGCAGGTGTGTCCATTTCATTGACTGCTTGTCGATCAAATCCGATTCTTTCCTCAAGTTCCTGGTCAGCCATGGTGAGCACCAGTCTCCTCAGCTGCCACTTCACAAGCGAGGCGCCAGGTCTGCACTGACGGCGCACACAGGCAGCAGCAGAAGGGGCAGCTTGAAGGTTTTTAAACATTTTGTTTGTTTAGTGTGTGTGTGTGTGTGCATGTGTGTGTGCATGTGTGTGTGCATGTATGTGTGTGTATAACCTGTAGGAATCTCTCTTTCTCTTATTGTTTAAAATCACATTTCTGTAATAACTAATGACTTTGAGTAGAGCTTAGTGTGCCTTGTGCCATCCAAATAGCTTCTCTGCTGAAGTGTATGTTTAAATTTCCTTCCTCCCTCCCTCCCTCCCTCCCTCCCTCCCTCCCTCCCTCTTTCCTTCCTGTTTGAGATGTTTGCTTTTCTAATCATTGTTTCAAGAATTCTTTAAATAGTCCAGATAAAAGGTCCTTATCAGATGTGTGGTTTGTAAATATTTATTTCCAGCCTGTACCTGTGTTTTCATTCTATCAAACTGTCTTTCAAAGAGCAGGTGTCTTAAGTTTGAGATTACTTGAGGAGAACAATGGCTTACCTTTGGTTCTGGCCTGAAAGGGTCAGAGCCTTTAACTGGGAGAAAGTTCAGGGGTCGTCCCTCCTGAAAGGGAGGGATGTCCTAACATGCCTTTCTGTGGGCCAGAGTTTTTCCTTGTTCCTAGTCAAGAGTTAATATTTACCCTGAGAGGAGGATGTCCTTGGGTCTTCAGATAACAGTTTCTTCTTCTGAAGTTTGTTCTTGTTATGAGAAAATGACTCCAAAAATGATAATATTGTCTGCCAGGTGCAACTAAGTAAAAATGTTATTTTTTGAGCAAAAGTTGCAAAGTCATACCCCATGTTTTTAAGCTGTAGGAATCAGTAAAGCTTTGCTACTTGCCACCAGAGCGGTAGTCCGTCTGTTTCTTTAAGGCGTTCGCGAAGCTGGTCTTCGTCAATTACTGGCTCCCCCTTTTATGCTTCTGGTGTTATATTTGTCCAATCAAATGTCATAAAGGTTTTATCCTAGATATTATTGCAAAGGTAAGTTTTGTGTTCAGGAACATGATCTGTTTTAAATTAGTGAAACTTTATTCAGCTGAATAGTCATTTGGTTATCAATAGTGTTGACCCATTATGTAGCATTCTGAATAGATGAGCGAGGTGTAGATTTCTGTGTGTGTGTGTGTGTGTGTGTGTGTGTGGTGTGGTGTGATGGTACAACTCTCCCAGAATTGTTTACTGAAAACTATTCTACTTCTAGTGACTTGTCTTTGTGTCACCAGTAACCCATTGATTTTACATGTGTGAGTCTGTTCATTGACTGTTCTATTAAATTTATTTCTCTTTAAAGTTCGTACCATGCTTCCTCTTCCTCCTCCTCCTCCTCCTCCTCCTCCTCCTCCTCCTCCTCCTCCTCCTCTTCCTTCTCCTCCTCTGTGTAGCCCTCACTGTCCTGGAATTCACTTCGGTACACCAGGCTGTCTTTCAACTTAGAAATCCATCTGCTTCTGCCTCTTGAGAGCTGGAATTAAAGGTGTGCACCACAGTTGACTAATACCACACTTCTTTATGATAATAATTGAAGCCAGGTAGTATGAATATTTAAATGTTCCCTCCTTCCTTAAAACTGTTGGTTTAGTCTGTTTTCTCATTTGCATATGAATTTTTAGAACAGCTCTCCTAAAAAGATATGCTGAATTTTAATTAGGATTACATTGAATCTATAAATTGTTTCTGGAGAGAAAACATTTTTCAGTCTCCCATCTCCTGATCTGTAGATATGGTCAGCATCATATATTTATTACATTATTATTAATATATTATTATTATCCCAGCAACATTTCATAGTGCTCATTGTCAGAAGTGGCGCGTATTCAGCAAGACTTGTTCCTGGGTGTTTCATCCTGTTTCAGTGGGTTTTAGTCCTAGTACAGGGTTTTATTATGCAGTTCAGGCTGACCTCAAAAACCTCCACCCTGTCTTGTGTGTGTGTGTGTGTGTGTGTATAAGCCAGAAGTCAACCTCTTCAGGAGAGGTCTAACTTGTAACTTGTTGAGACTGGGTCTTTTATTTTCCAATAGCTGAGCTGGTTTGCAAGCCCCAGAGATCTTCCTATCTCTACGTCTCTAGAGCTGGAATTAAAAGCATTTGACTCCATGCCTGGATTAAGAATACAAAACAACAAATAAACAAGCCCCACTTTTTAACGGGGTTGGGGGATCAAACTCAAGTCTTCATGCTTGCCCAGCTAACGCTTTGCTGAGCTGTTTCTCCAGACCTAACCCCCTGGTCCTCCTTTGTTGCTCCAGTTCTGGCACTACAGGTGTGTGCCACCATGCCTAGCATGGATTTTAAAGAATTAATTTTTATGTATGTGAGTATTTTGCCTGCATGTGTTTATGTACACTGCTTGTGTGCTTGGTGGCCATGGACGCCAGCTACTGAGACGTCTAGAAGCTGGAGCTAAAGATGCCTGTGAGCTGTCGTGAGACTGCAGGGAATTGAACCGTGGTCCTTTCCTGTGACTGTCTATTGTTAATTACTTAAAGGCAGCTCTAGACCCTGATATTATCTCTTGTCTAGAGGCAAAAATCCCCCGTCATGGGTTTTATTTATTTATTTTATGTAAGTACACTGTCTTCAGACACACCAGAAGAGGGCATGGGATCCCATTACAGATGGTTGTGAGCCATCATGTGGTTTCTGGGAATTGAACTCAGGACCTCTGGAAGAGCAGAGGTCTTGAACCCTTAACCTCTGAGCCCCTCCGCCCCATGTCATGTTTTAATGAAAAACATTTCCCAGCCAGTTTTCTCAGCCTAGTATAAAAATTAATTTAGTGTTTTACTAATCAGTAGAATTTAAAAAGTGATTTTAAAATATAATTTCATTTTATTTTTATGTGCATGGGTGTTTTGTCTGCTTGTGTATCTGCATATCACATGCATGTCTGGTGCCCAGGGAGGCCAGAAGAGAGCATTAGATCTTTGGGAACTGGAATTACAGACAGTTATAAACCACCATGTGGGTATTGGGAACTGGACCTGGGTTCTCAGAAAGAGCAGACAGTGCTCTTAACTGCTGAACCATCTCGACAGGTCCTTAACTAATAGGTTTCTTAAGGTGCAAAGCAGAGCCACAGGGCTGCAGGCTTAGATATTTTTAAAACCTACTTTTAATAAGGGTTCCCAAATGCTTTCTAGCCCACCATCCAAAGGTAGGGGAGAAATGATGGTTAATAGGACAAGGGGGTATGGACCTGTTGGTTTTTTGGGGGTGATTCCAATCTCTGTTTGTCAGGATACCAGCAGTCCAGTTCAGTAGTGTTAGGATACTGAACACAATCAGCAGCTGTGGCACGATCCAGCAGAAACTGCCAGGCCTCCGTTGAATCAGCCAGGACACCAGGAGTTCTCTGCCATGATTCTCAGTGAAGCAGTGAAGATAAGCAAAGATGAGAGACCGATGAAGCATTGCAAAGCTAGCTATGGAAGTGCCCTGTCACTGTGTCACCATCCGTTGAGTCCTACTTATATTTTCTCCAAACACCACATGTCCTCCCATGGGTCTTGCCTCAGCAAAACACCACATGAGTCTGCATCATGTGACACAACCAGAAACTTCCACTTCACAAGGCTTATTCCCAGCTGGGAGGGAATCTTCCACTTCCCTCTGTCTGCTTGTGTGCAAGTAATGATTAGGCTATAATCATTTGTGTGCTTGACGACTGAGATGGAGGTGGGGGTGTCCTGGCTCTAGTAGGAACTGTTTTAGACTTTTAAAAGCCATTTTCCCTATTCATACCCAAATTTCCTTATATGAAGAAAGTTGTAAGGCATGTCCTTGCTTAGGTTTCAGTCTGATAATTAGAGGAGATGGCAAACATGAACTCCTTGATGTACAGTGATGGGAGACATTATGCCCACCAGTCCTGCTGCAGCTAGGACTCTTCACCATCAGCATAGTTGGGTCCCAACGCTAGATTGCCTTCCGGCTAGAAAAGGACCAGCAGCTCTCTATTGGGAGATATGATAACCAGGATAACTGGTCTGTCCAGGAAAATGTCCTTATTGAATAGCATCAAAATAACATCAAAATAATGCTGTGCAATGAATACATGTGTTCTTCAAATAAATGCTTATATTCAGTTGTTACCCATACCGATGGTGCCAATTGGTGGAGCCACCAGGGTAACAAGTTGGGGTAAGTGTAAGTCATGAGGGTAGAGTCCCTGGTGGGGTCGATGTCATAGAAGAGGAGACAGGAAACTTGAAACTTCCTCCCATCATGTGAGGACATACCAAAAAGTTCCCACTCTGAACCAGGTAGCCTCTTAACCCAGACCCAGATGTTCTAGGAAGCCTCCAGACCCAATCTCCTGACATTTTGGTCTTGGACTTCAAGGCCCAAGCACCATGAGAAGTGACATTTGAGCCATGTGGTCTGTGATAATTTGCATCAGCGGTCCAAGCATACTAAGAAAGCAGGAACCCCAGGAGCTCTGTGTCTCAGAGGTTAGAGGAGGGTGGGCCTCCTCTAAGGACTATCAAGTCTGGAGCCCTGGCCAAGGATGAGGCAAATATGTAAAGAATAAAGGCCAAGGTCTCCTTTTCTACAGAGTTTGGAAGAATGGAGTCAGTGAATGTGGTCGTAATAAACGGTTTCTCCTTGCGCTGGTCACTTCATCAAAATATTGTAAATAGAGGCCAGAGGTGATCTGGGGAGAGGATTTATGAAAATAATTGTGCCTTAGGTAGCCTCAGCAGAGGAACATAATTCAAACACAGACTGGCTGGGGCCAAGGCAGAGCAGCAGGCAGAACTCTTAGCCAAAGGCAGATGGGTGGACAGCAGTAGGCAGGGAGAGGCTCAGTCTAGGTGAGACACAGCATACCCTGTTGAAGTTCCTCAAAGTGAGGCGTGCCTCCCAGAGCTGCCTGAGAGACTTAGCCAGGGCTGTACCTCCAACACAGAAGCACTGGTTACAGCTGAGAGCAAGGGAGGGTTCAGACTAGTGTACCTGCTCTCGAGGCAGGGGCCCAGTACAGGAAAAGTAACCCCTGTGGATATGGAAGGAGCTTTGTGTGTGGCCCCACAGGCAAGGGGCAGAAACAAGTTGTCTCTGCTGGTCCTTTGGGGAGTAGAGCTCTGACTCCCATACACTCACAGAGCTAATAAGACCTCTTGCACCCACATTACCAGGGAGAAGAAACTGGATTTTTATGACATTTCTCATGCTTTCATCTGAATTCTTTTTATAATGACCAAGTATTTCATTTTAATGAGCATGATTTAAAAAGACCCAGGCAGCTCAGCAGTAAGCTTTGATGTTTCCTGCAGAAAGAGATATTGAGAGAAACGAGGGCATGTTAGTCACAATAGAAGCAGAGAGGACCTCAGCCCCAAGTATCCCACAGAAACTCAAGGGAGATAGATGCCCACAGCTCTCTAGGGCTGAGGTGGCTGGTGTGTCTGGTCTTGGGCTGAAGAGGCCTAGCAATGATGGAGAGCTGGAGATGGTGGAGACTGCACCTGGGAGAGACTGCACCTGGTGGAGACTGCACCTGGTAGAGAGTGCACCTGGTGGAGACTGCATCTGGTAGAGAGTGCACCTGGTAGAGACTGCACCTGGTAGAGACTGCACCTGGTGGAAACTGCACCTGGTGAAGACTGCACCTGGTGGAGACTGCACCTGGTAGAGAGTACACCTGGTAGAGAGTGCACCTGGTAGAGAGCACACCTGGTAGAGAGTGCACCTGGTGAAGACTGCACCTGGTAGAGAGTGCACCTGGTAGAGACTGCACCTGGTAGAGACTGCACCACTCTCCTGTTGCAGTGGACCTCAGAGGTCTTTGAAGACTCACCATGTAGGAAAGAAGATCACTTGTGGAAAAGATCAGGTGTGCCATGTTGCTCCCATGGTGAGATTTGGAGGCTTTTTTGATGAAAGCATTACAGAGTAGGGATTCTGAGCTCTAACCTGGTGATCAAGGTCACTTGTGAGTCTGTGGGACAGGAGCTCAGGTGAAGGTTTCCTTGAATAGACCAATGGACTAAAAGCCAGCTTTTTATCTACAGTTTGCATAACAGGAATACAGGACAGAATTACAAAGAATACATCCAGGCTCTGGCCCAGAGATCTCCCTCTGTCCAGGAAGGGAAGGCTGGCAGCTGTGCTCAGCTCTGCCCTTGTGATCTGGAAGAAAGGGGCATCCACAGGCCATGTGGTCAGGCCTTGGTCTTCTCTGCCCATGACGATGTGTTTGTCATGTCATCTGTCCTTTGGGGAAGGACTCGGGGCAGCCAGCACAGGCATTGTGTGAAGCTGTGCTGAGTCTGAAATGCCCTTCATGGCCAGCTGGAGGCCATCCTGGCTTGAATTGAGTCTGCAGTGACTAAGCCATGCTGCCCAGTAGAGCCAGTGCCCACAGGAATCAAGCCATGGGTTATGAATGCTGGGAGAATGTACACAGAGCAGCTGTAAGGAAAGCGGTTCGACTGTAGTGGACATCTCCTGGTAGAGGCCGTGGTTTGCTGACATCTCATGTTAAAACAAAGTGATGAGCTTTGCATCCGCTGGTTTAGAAAAAGGAACCTGGCTCCACGCAGAGCCGGAAGAGGTCTACAGATACTATTTGGAGAGTATCCAAGGTATTTACAGAAACTCTACACATCTTTGGAACTGACACAGCTACTTTGGTGTAGCAGTGGGTTTTTTTTTTTTTTCCTTCTAGAATGGGCAGTCAATGCTAGGCTGCTCAAGGGCAGCTCTGCTCTGCTAACTAGACCTATATCCTTGAGGACACAGGCTCTGGGTATGCCAATGCCCTGGAACAGTCAAGTGATGCATTTAGTAGGGGATATTTAAACAGTCGAAATTTGTTCTGTGAGTTCTGTAGCCCCAAAGCTGAAAGTCAAGAAAATCCACATCTCCCAGGAGGTCCTTTCTGCCTCTCCATCTCCATCCATCCACCATCCAAGTGCCTCTGTGTTCCTAGTTTCACACTTGGTCTCTGCCTCTTTTTGTATGTGTTCTCTCCAGGTGCACCTGTCTCTCCTCTTCCTAAAGCAACAGTTCTATTGGATCAGTGACATCTTATCCTAGTATGAGTTCACTTTAATTACAATAGAAAGGACCCTGCTGTGGGGTCTAGGACTCATGGGTATGGATCCTCACCTTGCTTGCCTCAAAGATGTGATCTATAACTCTATTTCCTGGGGTTGGCTGGGATGGATGTGAATGGTCCTCTGGGCACTATTGCCCAGGAATTGCTGTGCTCTTGTCTGCTTTTCCTTCTCAGGGACAAAAGTACATGTTTATGATCCTCAACTTGGCTCTCAAGCACATAGCATGAAAAGGTGTGGAAGAATTATCAACTTGCTGGATAATGAAGGAGGCAGAGAGCAAACAGAAGTAGTCCCAGAGGTGAATTGAGGCATAAATGGCTGTTCTCCAGATTCAAAAAAGGACTATGAGATCCAGATCACTTGGTTAGGTACAAAAGGGCTTCTTGTCCTTTAGTGACATTGTATGTATAGAGACATGGCCTGTAAGCTTATTTATTCCTGAGAGCAAACATTAAGTGACTCTTTACTGGAAAAGATCTGTGGATTAATGTGTAACTTAAAGTTAGCAAGTAGTTATAGCAAGTATCAAGGTGAACAAGGGCACCTGCCAGGAGACAAACATCCTGGTGGGCTGGGACAGGGCTGTGTCTGCTTTCCCAGTCAGACAAGGGTGTCACTACCTAAGAGGCCATTGTCCCTGTCACACAGACTTTTGGGGAACTTTTCATAATGTTGGATGAGCTCTGCACCCTTGGTGAAAGAACTTTTCATTCCTGGCATGAAGATACTATTTTCATGTTTTATTCCTTAACTACAAATTCTGTTTTTAAAATTTATTTTATGTGTATAGGTGTTTTTTGTTTTGTTTTGTTTCTGCATATTTGTTTGTGTATCATGTGTATGTTTGGTGCCCATGGAAGTCAGATGAGGGCATCAAACACCCAGGAATTGGCCATAAGGCCCAATGCGGGCACTGAGAATCAGAACAGGGTCTTCTGGAAGAGCTGTCAGCAACTGAACCATCTCTCCAAACCCAACCTCGAATTCTTGATCTACAAATTTCAAAATGTGCTGATGTGCTTGGTGAATTCTATACAGGTACGCGTGGAAATACCACTGGTGACCACTCTTCTCCCCAGGTCCCTGGGCTGCATTCCATCTTCAAGGAGAATCAGGGATTCCTGTTAAAACTGCTATTGGAAGCTAAGGGCAGGCATGGAAAAGGCTGTGTCCAAAATCTAGCTTGACAAAGTTAATTTGGTCACGTTCTTAGGGTAAGCCAGCCAAGCCACCCCTGTCATCACCCTGCAGAGCACACATGGAACTCTCATCTCCGGGCAGGGAAGGAGAGCCTGACTCCAGCTTTTCTAAGCTTGCGCATCCTCTGCCCAGATGGAGCATGCTACCTAGGTCTAGCTCCCTTTGTAGAACTCCTCATTCTGGGGCTTTTCTCTAAGAGAAAGGTGGCTACAGTATCCTGGTGCCCTTCAGAAGCACAATGTCCCTTGTCACTGCCTAACTCCTACAATTTATAAAATGAAGGACACAGGAATGATCAGATCATGGGACTCAGTAGATGCGGATCTGACCAGTAATGGAACCTGCCCATCAATCTTTTTGGTCCTTGTACAGTCAGCCTTTGTCATCAGGGAGTGTGACAGGCAACCTGGATACAGTAGTGGTTTGAGCTAGACCTGGCACCTGTCCTTTCTTCTTGCTGCAGGGAGTTATGGCCAATACCTAGTTCTCACAAACTGGAAGGGATGGGAGCTGTGGACTGAAGGCTGAGCCACAGGCTCACCCAACTCCTCTGCTATGAGCCAGATGCTCATAGCCTCCAGCACTACTGAGAAGTGTCCCTAAAAATGGGAGAGCAGCAAGACATGAAGGACTGGGTCAGGGTGACCATGTGGGATTGGCAACCTTGTAAAGATACTGAGAATCAATTCCATATTTCCTGAGGTCACTGTGCTTGGCTTTTCTCTGTTACCAAGCAAGGTTTGTCATAGGGGCTTTGCTATCAGGGACATGCTGGAGAGGCTACAGGATGGATTATGGCGACCTTGACTTCCCCAGGGCTCCCACTCACACGTTACCTCTGACAGCCAGTGCCCCAGTACTGCCTCCCTTGCTGGCTGGCTCAGGAGGGCACCTCAGCCTGCCCTTGGCCACCCGCCAGCCCTACCACGTGCTATCCTGACTCAGCAAGGCTGGTATTAGGCCATCCTGGACAGTGTGTGTGTGTGTGTGTGTGTGTGTGTGTGTGTGTGTGTGTGTGTGTGTTTATATTTGTCTGCCAGGGCTGCAAAATCAAGAGCTGAATCCTGACTGAGGAGGTCACAGATTTGGCTTCTTGCTTCTGACTCTGAACTTGGAAAAACTAACAGAGGGGCAGTAAGTTCAAGTGTAGTTGGCACCTGCATCGCTGCAGGATATTATATAAGGAAGGAGGGTGGCATTAACCAAGAAGGAGGATAATAGTAAAGATTTACATTTGTTTGACACTGTGGGTTTGGCCTTTATACCTTGAGGGAGTGGTCTCTGGGATCAAATGTGTTTGTGCTGAAAAAAATGTGGGAGTCTCAGTACTGCTATAGAACCTACCAGGCAAGAAGGCTGTTGGCTGCTTTCTCTTGCTTCCCTGAGAACAAACAGGTACCTGGCTATAGCAGAACTGGAATGTTGGCAGAAGGTGCTCTTGCCCAGTTTTTATCTGCTTTTCCCACCATGCATTGTGGGGATCTAAGAAGGCACTTTCTCTGTAAACATGGCAATGGAGCAGGTGTGTGTGTGTGTGTGTGTGTTTGTGTGTGTGTGTGCCCCAGATGTCTGGTCAGCGGCTCCCTACCTCAGGGCAGCTATGTCTTATTTTGTGTTTGAGCATGCCTTGACTCTTGTCTTGGCTCTGGGCCTGGTATGGGTCCTGTGTCTTGCCTGTGGTCTGGCTTGTTTGCCAGAAGCCCTATGCTAGCGCATCAGCTGTTCCTATTGGTTACAGTGCCCAGGGCATCCTTTGTGTGCAATTGCTCCATTGCACAGGTGTAAAGCAAGGCTGGTTTCTGTCCTTCCTCTTCTGTCCTATGGGCTGTAGTACTTCTCAGCAGCTGTCCCTCTCTGTTTACCAGTTTTCACAAAGGTAAGTTCTTAGCATCCCCAGTGGTGACTCGTGTTGATGCTGTTTTCAAAACTGTCATGAACTCATGAGGTTTGCAGCACCAGGAATGTCTCTATTCACTGCAGACATTCTCCTGGTTCCTTTACTGACGGGAAGGAGGTCATTACATGCTTTGGCCAATGAGAGCCTTCAGTGTAACTTGGTCTTTGTTCCGCATAGAGTTTAATAGGCGATTCTTATGTGTAGTGATGTTCATGACTGGGGGTTTTGAGGATAAAACTCCAGGAATGAGTGATCATGGAAGCTAATTTTTCCACAACAGTAATGCTTTTTAAACAAAAACAAACTCCACAGGCATAGAACACAGATGCTTGCCCTGTCTTCTTGCTACCACATTACTACCTGGACTTCTACACTGTGTCTGTGCACATCACAGGTGTCATTTTGGTCCCCAGGCTTGGGCCTGCCCTGTGCAGACCAGGGGAGGGGTGTGATGACATTTCTCCTTGTATACGCTTGGCTGGAAGTGAATATAAACACTTGTGCCCCTCCTGGGGTTATTAGATTGTTGAAACAACGATCCCATGAAGTTAGAATTATTCCAGGAATCTCACACTGGGACAAGGGAGAGGAGGAAGCCTGTGTTTAGCTAGAGGAGGAATTTGTCTCTCAGAAGACATTTCAAACAATTCTCAGAGCACCTTGCAGGCACATCTAGAGCCTACACATTGATGCAAATGAGGGGTGGACCACACCCTCACCAGGATTTAAACCTCCCTTTATTTAAACCTGAACTTCACTACAGATTGCTCAAGATGGACTTGGGAAGGGGCTTTGGGGTCTGCGGGACACTGAATTCTTCATTTATTCCTCTTCCCAACGTGGCCACATTAAACAATTCTCTTTTCTCTGCATCTCACCATTACTTGTCTGTCTAATCGGTGGACCGAGGATGTGAGGCTGAGTTTAGCTTGTTGGGCTTCCAGGGTCTGGTCTCTGAGGCAATCAATGCTCATAAGAATCTTGGTGAGCCAGCCGGGAGAGGGGTCACATTTTGGGTATCAGTCACTTGTAGCAAGTTGACCCTGAGTAGACAGGAAAGACTGAAAAGTTCCCACAGTGGTGAGATCATTTGTTCTACCACCCAGCCAACGCCTGGTGATGCAGAGACGGGATCGGGGCTGGGTCTCAGACCCAAGAGAATCTGGCCCTGGTGAGTCTCTGTGGTGGGTGGGGCACTCTGAGCACTTCATCCTTTTAGTGCAGGGCTCTGTGGAGCTGCTGTTCACTTTGAATCAATTCGACGACTGTCATTTGGTGACTGTCTTTGTCTTCTGTTTTATTCTGAGCCACTGGGGTTCTGTTGAAGAATTTGGGCATTGCAGTGTTTATGTGACTGGCTTTATCAATTTGCAAGATTTTTGAACTAATTCGGTGACCTGGCGTGACAGGGAAGGTTAACCGGTGTTGGTTTTTTGGGACCCTGCTGAGTCACAGGGGTTTTGTTGAGCCTTTGACAGGAAACCAAGCTGAGGGAATCTCTGTGGTGACCTGTGCAGCCATGGATAACATGAAGTCGGGGTGCTTTGGTGCTCCCTAGGGAGACAGCTAGTTGACAAGGCTGTTACGAGCGTGTGATGGTTTAATGTTCTTTTGTGTCATTTTGTTTCTAAAGGAACATGGGGAAAAAAACCCTCAATCTATCCCTCATTTTCCTGAAAGTAACTAAATAGCGGACCTCTGATAACACATCATTTTAAATTTCTTTGAACTTAGTACAAGGCAAGAGCACCATTACTGGTGAATATAATTTATTTATGCATGAGTATCAGTGTTTGGGAGCAACATAATATATAGAAACTATTGCTTATGCATTATATATAATATGTAATGTTATATATAATTATATATTAAATATGTTATGCATAATATATTACACAGTATGTGTATGTTATATATTATGTAATATAATATATAACACATAATTATGTAATGTATATAATATTCATGGCATATTTACATATATTTTATTTGTATAATATCTAATTATATATTCATTTATGTAAATAAATATCTCAGTCAGGCCTAACTAAAATGTTCACTAACTGAAATGTTAATTTTGAGGTTATTAGCAAAATGGTTTGTGTCTGATACTTTCAATATTAATTTTGGAAACTAAAGCTGAGAAAAATGTTGTTATAGAAATTACAAAATATGTAACTACATTGTTAAATTATGCTTTTGTTAAGGCTTGGAAAAAATTTTAAAATTGCCTTTTAAAGGCAAACTTAAATTTCAAGGATTAATTTTAAGAAAGGCTTATTTCTAGAGACACTTTAATAGTTTCTAGGCTTTGCCCCACATGACATATATATACGTCTTGACAGTATTGAGAAGGGTTAACTGTGCTACTGGGATAATAGTTATTGTTCAACATTAGTTCATTGCAGAGAGATGCTATTGTAAATAATGTTATCAGATTAGATGTTTTAGTATCTAGTTTAGTTATCCCAATTTTATGTTATACTAATACAATTATTTCCTTCTTACTGATTGTATCTTAATAGAGTCAAGGTTTCTTTAAGGGTCTATAGTAAAGTTTTCTAAATGACCACTTTGTAAACAACTATTTTTAGGTGACTTTAGTATGTTTAACCCTATGACTAGAAATGCATAGAAATGTGCACACGAGCTTTATGCACTGTGTAGAAGTTTGTAGAGCTAATATATTATATAATAATATATTTATACAGCATTTTATCATATTTATTATTTTGTAATATTTTATATTGTTTTATAATATAACATTGTAAAATTATTACATTTATTATAATAAGAGTTTAATATATTAAAGTACAAGAATGGACTCTGGGTAGGCTTAACTGAAAAGCCATCTCATCTACAATTCTTAGTTGCTTAATACTGGACAGAAAGGCTTTATTGGTACTAACTCTTTGTCATCTTTCAACATATACATACAGACACACACACACACACACACACACACACACACACACACACCCCATCAGGTAAGATCAGACTGACCAGAACTGACCTCATCCTGGTGACAAGAGACAGATAAACCACAAGACAGATAGTCAGCACAATGTCTTTAGAGAAAACTGCTGAGAGAAAGAAAGGGCAGGACATTTTCTGAATCAAAACAGCACTGGGTGGGCGTGCTGATGCCTGCTTCTGACTCCAGCAGCTGCGGGCCTGATACAGGAGAACAGGTTTGAGGCCAGTCTGTGCTTCATGACAAGACTCCATCTCAGAGCCAACAACAAACACCAAGCAACCTGTGCCAGTCTTTCCAAAGAAAACTGAGTCCAAGGGGTCATGGGGAAATGGTTCTTTCTTACACATGGTCACCTGACACTGTCTTCTAATGTTGGTTCCTGCATGTATTCTGTTTGTGATGTTTCAGACACAGACGTGTTTTAGGAAGTTTCATACCAAATCCCTCAAGCTTGAGATGTGGGGCTGGTGAGATGGTTCATCAGGTAAGGGCACTTGTCACCCAAGACTGACACTTGGGTTCAATCCCCAGAACCCGCTGACACCTCCTGTAAGGTGTCCTTTCGCCCTTACATGTACAGCTTGGCATGTGAGCTCATGCACACACACACACACACACACACACACACACACACACACACACACGCATACACACAGGCAGGCACACACAGAGGCAGGCACACACATGCTCTGTCTAAATAAATAGATTGATAAATGTTAAAACTTTTTTAAAAAAGAAAGATAGAGGGGCAGTGGTGGCGCACGTCTTTAATCCCAGCACTTGGGAGGCAGAGGCAGGCGGATTTCTGAGTTCGAGGCAAGCCTGGTCTATAAAGTGAGTTCCAGGACAGCCAGGACTACACAGAGAAACCCTGTCTCAAAAAAACAAAAAAAACACAAAAACAAAAAACCAAAAAAAAAAAAAAAGAAAGAAAGAAAGAAAGAAAGAAAGAAAGAAAGAAAGAAAGAAAGAAAGGTAGGTAGGTAGGTAGGTAGGTAGATAGATAGATAGATAGATAGATAGATAGATAGATAGATAGATAGAGGTGTAAAAGCAAAGAGCCAGGAATTGCTCCTGGCTGAACAGAGACGTTCTGATGGCAGACATTTGTCCTTTCACTACCAAACAATTGAAACACTGGTTCCCAAGAAGTTGGGATTTCCCCAGGAATCTCCTGCTGGGAGAAGGGAATGCTTGAAGTCAGGTGCCAGCTGGAGTGTGAGCTGGTCCTCAGGATGAGGCTTCGCAGCAAGCTTCTGAGGACTTGTCAGACTACACAGGCGAGAACAGAGCCGAGACAATAATGGACTGGTTATGAGCAGGACCGCACTGTGACTAAAACTACACACACTGCTTGCCTTCTTTTAGCCTATGTCTCACAACAGCACCCCAAAGGTAGCCTTAGAGGGTACAGGGAGCCACTGGGGCTCTTTATGTGGTCTTTTTCCCAATGTGGCCAATTTGAATCACCCACCTTCCTTGATTTTCCCTATCACTGCTTGTTTAATTGATGTATTGAGGGTGGGGCTGAGCCTGGCTTGATAGAGCTGCCTAGTAGGCTCTTGAACATCCTCTGAGGCTGGACCCCAGGAGAAGACAGCCAAGCTTGCTGTGTTCCTGTTCAGTGTTGATAGGAAACCCAGGGTCTGGAGTCCCAGGAATGTTGACAAAGAGCCCAAAGCTCTTCTCTGGAATCCATGCTTAAACATGGAGCCTCGTGAGGGAATGAGACAGCTTGAGCCACCTGTGGTGGTGAGTCTGTGGTCCTTTGGTGAGTCTGACATGTCTCCTGCTCTTGGAACACTCAGGCCCCATCTGCCTAGCGCTTACGAGCCATCTGCTCCATATAAAAATGTCACTCTCCACGTGATGCCTATGTGGGCCCAGGGACTAAGTAGGATGAGGAAATTCCTCTTGACCTGGAGGAAAGGGTTGGAGAATGCGCATGTCTGTATACAACTGTGAGATATGTTCATGATATACGCCACAGTCACTTCCTTCTGGTGCCTCCTGGTGCCTGCTGAGTCTGGAACCTGGCCAACATTCAACAAATATTTATTGAATATTTACTGAATGAAAGAAGCACACCCCTCCAACAGCCCACATTTATTATCTTCCAACTCAGAAGCAAATGTACTTTTTGTATGGTCATAAGGACCTGTGTCTGATGTCCTACTAGTCACATAGAACTAGAGTCTGGCTACATGTGCCTATAGTCCTTATACTGGGGATGAAGGAGGCAGGAGGATCCCTACAGGGCATGCTGTCTAGCCTAGTCCACAAGCTCCAGGTCCAGTCAGAGAGTCTCAAAACCTAAGGTGGAGGACAGTCGAGGAAGACTCCAATGTCAGCCTCTGGTCCCCACATCTATATATACATATGATATTACATTCTTAGTCATCTTTGGATACACGTAGCCCATAGTACAAGGGCTAGACATGACTGGTAGAGGCTCGGGCATGACTCTAGTGGTTCCCATTTCTAGAGGTGCTGCATGCTTAGCACAGGCATAGGTGGTCTGTCTGTCTGTCTGTCTGTCTGTCTGTCTGTCTGTGTCTCAGAAGGACCTGTGCTTACTTGGGGTCTTTTGAAGTCTTTAGACAACCTACATCTCAGTTCCTCATCCAGCCATCTCTGCAAGGACCTTTCCATGCTATAGTGTGACAACCAGGTTCCAGGGCTAGGGGGCACATTGGGACCATGCTGTCTGTTGACACTCTGGAAGCAGACACAACTCTATGATGCAAGGGCAGACACTATTGATTGCTCCTCCAGGACAGTTTACTGGGATTCTGTTGTATATGTAGCACGTGTTTCAAAACCAAGCCCATCCAAGCCATTAGCTATGCCAGCCATAGAAAGCATAAAATGAGAAAACCTGAACATGTATGTTCACATGCACGCAGAACACAAATGTTTAGGTACTGGTTGGCTAGCCTCTGTTTCTGCTCTGGTCTTGGGGAGCTCTAGGCTCAAGGTCACACAGGGCAGTCCCTTCTTTCAGGGATGTGTGGGTAGTGGAAGATGGTGCCAACTCCAGCATCCAGAGGATCGACTCACTGAATAGTGTAATCATGCTGGCTTCTCCCTCCTGTCTCTCTAGCCCAGGCAGCACCCTCCCTCCCTTCTGTGTGTGGGTAGGGAACTGAGATGAACTGGCTTTAGCTGGATTAAGGGCCTATTTAATTCTTGTTGTGTCCTGATCAGGACATGAGGACAGGATGGGGAAATGCATCAAGTGTTTCTCACCTTGCCCCTGTTCAGACAACCCTAATACCTCATATCATGTTAGCTCTAGAGCTGCCAAAGTGTCCTTTATAACGATTTCCTTTATGAACGAATCCTTTATCCTGAAATCCTGTGGGTCGCATGAATGATTTCTTTCTTTCTTTTTCTTCAAGACAGGGTTCCTCTGAGTAGCCCTGGCAGGCCTGGAACTCATTCTGTAGACCAGGCTGACCTCGAACCCACAGAGATCCACCTGCCTCTGCTTCCCAAGTGCTGGGATTAAAGGCATGCACCACCACTGCCTGGTAGGAATGATTTCTCACAAGACAAACTTGTATTATAAGATAAGGTCACCCCTCTTTGGTACCTGCCCACACTCTCATGCCTTCTGGAGTGTTATTTTAAAATTTTGAGATACAATGAATATAGCTCACTTGTTAAGAGCAGATCTATAGGCAAAAAAAGTGATGTACTAATTTTCCTCAGCATGGCCCTCATTCCAACATTACAGGTATGGATATCTTTGTTTCTCTCTGTTTCTGTCTGTCTGTCTGTCTGTTTCCTTCCCTTTCATTCATATTTTAATCCTGTATTTATTTTGAAATTTTAATACATGAGATGAAAATACACAACAAGAGTTTTGTGTTCACCAAAGTGGATAAACTGGTTGTCCTCACATTAATGACCAAGTAGGTTTTCTTTCAATGATTTATTTTTTATTCACTTCACATCCATATTACAGCCCCTTTCCTCTTCTCCTCCCAGACCTACCCACACAAATCCCTCTCCCCATTATCCCTTCCCCCTCTCTTCAAAAAAAAGGGAAGTCCCCCCCACCCCAGGTACCTCTGGGATATCTGGTCTCCCCAGGAGAAAGCACACTCTCTTCCACTGATGCCCACCCAGGCAGTCCGGGTAGGGGAACGGTATTCAGTGTCAGGCACTAGAGTCGGGCACCAGCATGAAGAGCAAGCTGCACATCTGCTGAAAATGTGTAGGGGGTCTAGGTCCAGCCCTGCAGGCTCTTTTGATTACTGAATAGTTTATCATTTAATATTTTGCCTTGAGTCCTCAGTGCTTACTGCAGACACATCTGAGGTCGAGTGAGACATCGCTCCAGGTCACACAGCTTAGAATGACAGAGTTCAGATATACCTGGTGTCTCTCCCATCCCTGCTATAAACCACCTGTGTAAGTCAGGCTCACAGAGACTGAGAGCTCCTCACTCAGGCTGAGAGCCTACAACACAGGCGTGCTACGGGTCCGCCTCAGGTTACCCAACACAAAAAGATCTTTGGTCTCAGTCAGTGTGGCCCAGCCACAGAAGTGGTTTTTATAACACTGTGCTAGAAAAGTGAGCACAGCCTCTCACCTGCCCAGAGCTGTCTTCATGTGGCACGGCCGTAACTCTAAGGGCCTTCCATTCATTCCAGGAGAATGAGAAGACTGTGTGGAGGGAAACTGTCTTAGAGAAATTAGTTTCCAAAGAGCAGTTCTGGTAGTTTGTAGCAGTGAGGAGCATTAGAGTGAGTGACAACCAAGTCGAGCCCTGAGAAGCATGGGAAGAACATGTGAGCACCTGTCCTGCATCCAGCCACAGTGGTGAGATGCTGGCCTGCGAGGTGGGCTACCAGGCATCGAGCCGAGGGTCACCTGGTGATGGTGATGATGGCATAGGCTGAAGGAGGCTGCGGTTTCTCCTCCATAGCCTACAGTTAGACTCTTGCCAAGGTTCTGTTTTCCCTCAAGCCAAGCCATGGTTTTGATGCTCTAAGTTGTTGTCAACAAACCCAAGGCTGCAGCTCATCAGCGAGGCCTTGGACTCTTGTTCCAAACCCTAAAGGCTCTAGAGTAAGAACAGTTAATTGGATCTAAGCCTCAGCAAAGCAGCAATGACTGCTTTATCAGAACCACCCAGGCACTTGCTGGAGGAAGATGAAAGCCACTCCAGTCAGATCCGCAACACAGGCCAAGCACGGCTCGGCTCCCAAGCGCTTTCTTGGCAGCCAGCCCTTGGATCAGAATCTGACCTGGTAGGAGGGAAACCACTCACCCACCAACCAGGTGGCCCCTCCTTGCCCTCCTCACCCACCCCTTTCCCTTCCTATAGAACCTGTGGGGTTATCTCTCCAGACGAGTGTGCTCAGCACCCCCCCCCCAACCCGGAAGCAATAAATGACTGAGAATGAGGCCCAAGCTTCACTGGGGCCTACTTTCCTTTAGGGCCTGTTTCCCACTCCATGTGGCCCGGAGAGAAGCAAACCCTAAGTGAGCACGCACTGCGATGTCCCACAGCAGGACGGAGCTGTCCTGCAGGAGTCAAGGGTCCCCACGACCCCCCTCCCCCCCCCCAGCAGACTCCCAGAACCTCCTTCACTCTGACTAAGACTCTAGGAGCTGATGTAGTATGACCACGGAGTCAGACCTCTTCTATCTCCACTCTCTCAAACCCTGGGGAACAGGTGCCCCTCAAACCACGGGAGGAACCACAGAACCTACCTCAACCCATCTTCTTCTTAGCCACATCTTAGGAGCTTTCCCACTGTTCTACAAAACACGGAAACAAACTTCTTCCTCAAACACTAACCAAATAAAAATGCCCCTGTGTCGAATACATTCCACCAACTAGGAGGCCGCGCTGGTGTGAGGTCACAGTCCAGCAGACCACAGTCTCTGGGACGTTTCTCTTAGGGCTTTGCTCTGGGAACAGAGCTAGAGGAAGGAATGTAAAGTGTGGAAAACATCTTAATGCTCCCAAACATTCACTTCCAACCTGGTATTTTTTTTTTCTTTTTAATCACAGTGAAAAATGTTAACAATCTCAACATCCAGCAGGAGGTAAATGGCTGTGGAAAACTCTCCAGTCCACACTTATCTACCCCTGTGTATGGCTACAGGGTCTGTGCAACAGCTCTGTTCTCAGAAATATCAAGTTGTATGTATGACATGTAAGAACAATGGTTTTAATGATGATATAAAGCTCTCAGAGACAGCATGTCATAAATTACATTCGTGATTTTCCCTGGGTGGTAGGGGTCTGGTGACTCCCTGCCTCTCCCTTCCCCAATCTCCTCTGCTGAGTATATTGTAATGGAAAATTCCAAAGAGCCTTGGCTTTAGCCAGCACATTATTTTCTGCTTCTGTCTGTGTGGTTTCTACCCTCCTGATACCTCATTGCCTGCGTACTCCCTCTTTGTCCTGAACATTCCTGAACAAATGAGTTGCTCTACAGCCTTGGAGCCCACAGTGCCTGACTGGGCTGCAGGACTTTGGCTGGTCAGAGTAGTGAGGCATCTTACTTGTACATACTCACACAGTTGAAGAAAGGGGCGGAAGTGCTCACACCACGGTAGAACCAGGCTGTCAGAACATGGGTAATCTTTTTGACCTCTACCCATGGGATTCGTGGAAACAGTGTGCGTCCTTTCCAAATACCTCCACTGGCCCGGTCACACTCCCTCCTAAGATAAGTGTGTTGCAAGCAAAGTTTTCAGGATTTCCAAGCATAAGTTGGCACAGTGGGTAAGCTGGGATATGTTCACAATCCAGATACAACTTCCAAGTCCTTACAGGCTGCGTGGAAATGAATTACCCAACAGTTACTTCCAGAAAGTTCTCTGACCATTAGGGGGTCCTGGCACCCATGTGGCTGGCATGTGCACAGCAGTCCACCCAGAGGAGCTCTGCAGGGAACCCGCCCTCTTGGCATTGGTTTACCAGAGCTGGAGATGTTAAGAGAAGAAAGCAGCCACAGATATAGGGATAATCTCGGTGGGGTTTTTTGAATTAGAAATGTTCTCCATAGGCTTATACAGTTGGGCACACAGTCCCCAGTTGGTGGTACTGTTTGAGAAGGTTACTAAACCCTTAGGAGGTGGAGCCTTGCTGGAGGAAGTGCATCACTAGGGGTGGGCTTTAGGGTTTTATAGTTTGGACTTACTTCCTGTTCTTCCTTGCTTTCTCTCTCCTTCCCATGTGTGCATGAAAGGAGATCACTCTATTCCTGACAGCCATGTCAACACTTCCCACTACAGGGGGCTATCTTCCCTTAGGAACTGTAAACCAAAATAAACACCTTTCTTCCTCAACGTGCTTTTTGTCTGGCCATTCTATTGCATCAGCGGGAAAGTAACTGATACAGGTGCTAAACATCTGGGAAATTGTCCCTCGGAGATATGTGATGGTTTGTCATCCATCTATGTTATAGCCCAGTGGATATTTCAAGGCAAGTCAACCAACCTGGCTGTTCCTCAAAACAGCACCAACTACTCTGTGGAGTAGATGGACAATAGTGTCCTCTCCTCTCCTCTCCTCTCCTCTCCTCTCCTCTCCTCTCCTCTCCTCTCCTCTCCTCTCCTCTCCTCTCCTCTCCTCTCCTCTCCTCTCCTCTCTTCTGTCAGCCCACTCTGCCTAAAGAGTTCCTGTATCTAGCTCTCTCCCAGGCCCATTTCCCAGGAGAGTTCAAGAGTCCTTTAGGCAGCACAGAGCCCTGAATCACTTTAGCTAAGCTCAAAGCATAGCAAAGGGAGAGGCATCAGTGGGCACAGGGTGGGTATGGCTGCTGAGAGTTCTGCTAGCCTGCCACTCAAGCAACCTCAGGGAGAGTCTCATGCAGCTGCCTGGATATGCAGACCACACATATATTGGTAAGGGGGTTTGTTAAAGTGTCTGCTCCCAAGCCTGACAAGATGAGTGTGATACCCCACATTTGTATAATGGAAGGAAAGATCTGACTCTTTCAAGTTCTCTTCCACACATGATAAAAGCAAATAGAGAATTAACCTGTAAAAGTTGCCTTCACAGAGACAATATCCTTTTATACAGATATTTCAAAGAAGATTGTCACAACAGCAATGAACTGCTTAAGGCCTAAGCAGATACGACAAGGACAGCCTTTCTCAGTGGTCATGATAGACTGAGAAGCAACTCCTGAAAGTTATTCTCTCTCTGACTTCCAGATGAACACACACATCTATGCCCCCCCTCACACACCACACATGCATGCACACATACACATTATATATATATATATATATACACACACACGTATAACATACCTCTGTGTATGTGTTTCTCTCTTACACATACACATACACACACCTCTCACGTACCACACAGACACAAAACCAAACATACCACACACATAATCTCTCTCTTTTTCTCTTAGAAACATACCTCTCTCTGTATGTGTTTCTCTCTCATACATACATACACACCTCTCTCACATACCACACCACACACACACACACACAACTACCAAACAAAATCCTCCATGCACCCCATCACAGTAACACTGAGACAACAGGAGAAATGATCTTTTAAAAGAAGCTTAAGGATCCAGACACTATCTTCTTCTGTGAGGCAAGACAGAAGTGGCGTTTCTAAGGAGAGCATCGGAGCAGAGCTCAGAGCTGTGAACACAGCACAGGCTGTGTGCTCAAGTGTGGATCTCTGCAGTGTCTCCCACACATCCCTCCGGTGTGCTGCTGCCGAGCTTTTACATGACGATTGTCTAGCTATATTTAACCATGTGATTAATCTCTCTTCAGTAGACTGACATCTCAACTCGAATTGTGTTTGGTGTCACCTATGGAAAGGTACAGACCGGTTTCACTGTTTCGATGCACACCGCCAAGGTGAACTAGAAACTGTTAGGAAGTCTGTGTGTGCTGCCCAGAGCAACTTATCTGTGGGTTGCAACTTCTCCAGATGACACGTCACAGAGAGATCACAAATGCGGGTATTGTTGGCCACTGGAGGAAGGAAAGACTGGTGTTTATCCAGGCAGTCCTCAATTTCAAAGCACAGGCAGACTGCACTTAGAATTGAGAGATGTTTGTGAATTCTTGCTAAAACAGATGAAGCACATCTACAGAATTGGGGGGAAAGATGCCCCCACTCTTCCTATGGTCTTGGAGCCCACAGTACCTGATTGGGCTTCAGGACTCTGGCTGGGAATGGGAGGAAGTCAGACGCTTTAGATACCCTAAACTGGGGAGGGGAAATTGAAAAGAATCTGGATTTACACAGAAAAAAAAGAAAGTAGAGAGAGAGAAAGTAGAGGGAGAGGGAGAGGGAGAGGGAGAGGGAGAGGGAGAGGAAGGAAGGAAGGAAAAAGGAAAGAAAGAAAGAAAGAAAGAAAGAAAGAAAGAAAGAAAGAAAGAAAGAAAGAGGGAGGCGAGAAAAACATAAATACTTCAACAGTGACCAAGGTGGAGAACTTGACATTCTACAGTTTTGGAATTGTTTGGGTGCTGGGGATCAAAGTACACCTGGAAAATGCTGAGTTAGCAGTCTACCCCGAGCCAGCCCCTACACAGCTCACCAGCAACCCTACCACCCTGTCCAGGGCCCTCAGGTAGCTGTGCTGGACCTGATTAGTTTCTGCTTCCCTCTCTGCCCGCTTTCCTCGGTCTGTAGCCGAGCTGAGGGCTCAGTAGGAGCCACAGTGTCATTCCCAATCAGTGCTCTGTGTGCTTGCATCGATTTTCAAATACAGCTGCTATGAGAGACACTTGGTGGAGCTAAACTGGCAAACTGTCTCCCAGTGCAATAAAACTAAAGGTATGCAGGAATATGACAAAGATGGAAGAAACACGAAGATTCCAGAGGATGTGGCATTTGCGTCACCGTAAAAGCATCCAAGGACTGCTTCAACCTAAGGACAGATAAATCAACCCTGCAGTCACAAGGGCTGAGTTTCAGAATTCAGACAGAATCTATACTTTTGCCAGGCAGAGAGGCAAACGTGCCATCGAAAAGAATTCACAGAGCCGGTCTCCCAAGCATAGTGAGTCAACCTACATATTCCACTATTACTTACTAAGTTATAATGAAACCTTTAGATTCACAGGTTATCATTGTTGATTCCCTGCCAGACTTCACTTTTCACTTAGGTAACTAAATATTCAACTCACACACAGACTCCTAAGAATGTGGCAGTATGGTTCTCCACATCGATACAGTGTTTCTCCTGTCCTCAGACCTGTTGGGCTCTTCCTTCTGCTTAAGGTAACAATATTAGCTACTTAAAAAAAAATACTGTATCCAAAGAACTGATAAATCTGAGTACAGAGGTCTAAGTGTTTTGGATGGACAGACACTGGGGTCAGGGTGCCTGAGGGAGGCTGAGCCCTGGCGTCTGAGGGTCTTGCAGAGTTTTGCCTAAGGAAAGGGATCCGTTGCCTCTGTGACTCTCCTATAGATGCTCTTCCCGAGTCCTTCCTCTTCCCAGCCACTGAGGTTGGTCTGCAATGCTTGAGAGAGACCTTTCCACACACTCTCTTTGTGCCTTGCCCCCACTTTATCTTAAAGTTTAAAATAATGTTGCAATGCACGGGGCAAAGTCAGCCAGAGAGAATTTCCAGGCAGAGCAGCTGTCACCACACAGGGATTTATGGCTTTTCTCTGGATGTTCTGCCAGAAGAGGTGGATAAAGCTGGAACGTCGGGCACATTTAAGCCGGTTTCCCACCACGTTCCAAGAGCAAAAACAAGTTTCCTTTTACTATTACATAAAGTCACAGGTAACATTTTTCAGGTTAAGTCACAAAATTTCAATCTGCTTTCAGTATTAGCAACCAACAAAAGTCCTTCCAGTTTTCTTCTCTGACCATCTCCTATGGTGAATGGCTTGCCGTGTTTCTAACATTGATCTGGTTTAGCCATCTTAAGATGAACGTGCATTGGTCTGGTGGACTACTCTCCCACTACGTGGCTGAACACTGCTTGATATTATTTCGTGTAGAAATTTCTTTTTTAGTTTTTAATGAGAGGATCTTGATATGTAGCTGACACTGGCTTGACCTTTCAATTCTCCTGCCTCAGGCTTCAGAAACCCATCATTTTGTAGTCCCAGAGACCAGATGAGCAAAAAATCAAGGAATTGGCCCCCTCTGTGGGCTGATGTTGAAGATCTGCCCTTCTCGGTCCCAGCATTTCTCAGCTGCATTTTTCTTGTCTTTTTAGGTCAGGACTTGCCTTACTTCAGGGTGGACACTGTTAATTCCATTATCTGCAAGGAATTTATTCCCAAACAGAGTCACACTCAAAGGAGATGAGGGCTTTAGCCAGCCATAATAGTAGTGCAATGCCAAGAGGACCAGGATGAGGGGCAGGGTAGCAAGGAGGTACAGTCACTGGGTAGCAGTCACTGGTAGAAGTGATGGGATTCTGTGGACTTCCCTCCATCCAAGAGAGATGCCACTGTGACTCCTCTTTGCAGAGGCAAGAGAAGCAGGGAGAGAAACCAAGCCAGAGGCTCAGAATCTGCTTCTCTCTCCTCACGAAGCAGAATCCTCTCAGAGACCAGTAGTCTCCAGATGGAATGAGGGACAGTGGCAGAGATGACGGTCATCCACGTCCATGACTTAATATTCTCTCTGAACATGACAAAGCTCTATGACTCCCATTTCTATGGCAGTATTGGCCTCATGCTGGAGCTAAAGCAATTGGTAGGTACCCAGGGGCAGAGAGTTGAATGTCTATGGGTAGAAGAAGGTGATTCTGGGTCCTCAAGGCTGAAGTAGGCTGTGCAGGTGCAGGACCAACAGGGTTTGTGGGGCTTGTGTAGGAGGATGCTTGTCCTGGATTATTGAGAACTTTGGTGAGGAGGAGCATGGGGCTGGAGAGATGGCTCAGTGGTAAAATCATGAGTTGCTCTTGCTGAGGGGTACCAATTGTAAGGCTGATTACAAATGCTTGCAACTCCAACTCCAGAGTATCTAAAGCCTCTAAGTTCCTCAGGATGAACACCAGACAGACAGACAGACAGGCAGGCAGGCACGCAGGCAGGCACGCACACACGCACATCTAAAACAGATTTTCAGAGACAACAAGCAGAATACCAAGCAACAGAGGAAAACTCCTAAGTGTGGCCAGCCAGCCTGGAGATCTACCACATGATTCCCATCCTCCTATCAGTGTGGCCCTTGGATCATGAAATAAGCCCCATGGCGACGTTTCTACTTACCTGCAGATCCTGCCTCCTCTTTCTGCTTTCCAGGGCTCAGGGGCTGGCAAAGGGATTCCCTTCACATTCTCTGTGTGCTCCTGGGGACTGTACTCTTTGCATCGCCCCTCCTCCAGGGGATGACTTGTGCTGTCTTCCAGGTGTACTATGGGACTTGGTTGTGTGGTGATGTCCTTTTTCCTGGATTGTGCTCCAAACTCGGACTGACACACAGGAACTTTAGTAGCTTTGGTGTCTACAATGTGCCATCCATCTTCTGTGGCAAATCCATTGTCTGTCAAGCACAAGGACACTGGGGTCAGATGTAGCATGGGGCATCCAATGGGAAGCCAGACACATGGGACCTAGCTTTATAGTCTGACCTGAGCCCTAGGAAGGTGGCACTGAATTTCTCAAACATTCCACTTGGTGTTGTAGATGCTGTTAAGGAGTGCAACATTTCTCCTACATGCACCGTCTGCACTTTTTCACATGGTAGAGATGGGGCCCCATGCCTCTCGTGATAAAGATATTTATTTCCCCGTGGGAGGTCCATTCTCCCAACCTCACTTACTGAGTTATTATTAGAAGGCCCCCACCTTTAAATACAATGAAAACAAGAGTCAGGACTTTTGTCTGTTATGTGGATGGATGAAGTTCAGCCAAAGAAACAAGCATCCAAAATAGTTCTCCGCTCCTGTTCAACCAGCGGTTCCTGGTACAGTTTTAAGTCATTGCTTCTTACAACTAGACTGACAGCGACACTCGCTCTGAGAGCACTGTTCTCTGTTATACAGCTGCCCCCTCCATCCCCTTGAGCACTGCATGCAGGCACTGAGCACACACTGTGGCAGTACAGTGAGCAGAGCAGACAATGTGCCCTGTATTTGCAAAACCTTTGTTGCTGCTTATGGTCTTGTGATGCCCAGACAGTACAGAAACCGACATTACGACTTAAACTGTGTCGCCGCTGGCTCTGCCCTGTGTGAAAAGATCTGCTGTATAAATCTCTTCCTTACACACACACACACACACACACACACACACACACACACACACAGTCTTAAGCTGGGCTTAGAGACTTCCTCAAGGCTCTTATAGGATCTGTATGTAATTTCAGCCTTCATTCTCCAGCAAGGCCTCCGTGTGTTATCTGACTTGCCCTGGCTGTCAGTAGCTGGCTCTCCACAAGTAGTTATTAGCTTTGAGAAACAAAAGTGCTCTTTCATAGTGGCATATGACTTGCTCTGCCATCCAGGGGAAGATTGGTCTGCAGGCTGGTGGGATCCCCTTCTTAGGTCCTTTTCTATACTAAATCTTTCACCAGTGAAATCTGACATCTTTATTTGACACCTCGATGCAGAGCTTCATAGAGGGAACATGTCACCCACACTGCTGTGTGCTATGCAGTCTTGGGTGTCAGGGCAACTGAGACAAGTGACCTGATGCTCTGTCTGAGCTTCCCACTTGCTTACCCAGCTCTACGGAGTGAGATGTCAGAGCAATCCACTGTCTAAGCAATGACAATAATGGGATTGACTTCAGGACCCTGTGTGGGCAAACGGCCCACTTACTGTTGGCATCTTGTACTTTGTCTCTAGAGCAGAGGGTCAGGCTACAAAACTGGGTGTCACCATGGGCTGGCAGCATAGTCACCCTGCAAGCTTTCAGGTTCCTTCTTCTCCTGCCCAGGGGGCACTGTGGTATGCTCAGTACTTAGGAATGCTGGCCTTGGGCTCAGAGGGGAGAGATCTCAGAGCAAGGGCTAGGCTAGGAGTTACTACCTGACAAGACTGCACCAGGGTTGGCTCAGACAGTACAGGAAGGTGTGCTGGGGGCAGAGAACCTAGAACTGTGTGCTGGATGGGCCTTTTCTCTAAGGATAGCTCCTGATTCAATGCGTCGTTAGTTCTTGGCTTCACGTAGAACAGTAGGAGCCCAACTCACCAAGCAATATTAAAAATATTAAACAGTGCTTTCATTCATTAGAGGTGCCTTAGTCTAGGTAACTTAGAAACAAGGGAAACTTATTGCACACAGTTCTGAAGACACAAAACCCAATGAATATAATCAACAGATCTGGTATCTGCTGAGCCATTTTCCTTTTAATGCTACCTGCTGAGTGTCATCAAGCAGAGGGACAAAGGGCTCCCTAGGAATAAGCAGGGCCCTCAAGACCTAGTTAACTCTGAATGCCGACTTCAACATCACTATGAATTCAGGAAGACACAGACTTTTAGAGCAAAGCAGGTAACTCACACATCCCGCTTTACGATAACTGTGAAGGGTTCCCGGAGGATGGATGGATAGGTAGATAGATAGATAGATAGATAGATAGATAGATAGATAGATAGATACATACATACATACATACATACATACATACATACATACATACAGAACCGGGAGCCCAGACGCGGCAAACACCAGGGCTACGAGGGCACAGAGGCCATGTAAGAGCGATTGATTCAATAGCTTAGGGACAACTGGATAGCCATTTGCAAAAGGATGGATTTAGAATCCTCTCATTTCATATAAAAGTTAACTCAAAGTGGATCCAAACATAAAACTCAGGGACCCAAATATAAAAGCCCTCTGTGATGGTTTGTATATTCTTGGACCAAGGAGTGGCACCATTTGGAGGTGTGGCCTTGTTGGAATAGGTGTGACCTGGTTGGAGTAGGTGTGTCACTGTGGGTGTGGACTTAAGACTCTCACTCCAGTTGCCTGGAAGTCAGTCTTCCACTAGCAGCCTTTGGATGAAGATGTAGAACTCTCAGCTCTGCCTGCACCATGACAGCCTGGATGCTGTCATGCTCCCACCTTGATGATAATGGACTAAACCTCTGAACCTCTAAACTATCCCCAGTTAAATGTTGTTTTTTATAAGACTTGCCTTGGTCATGGTATCTGTTCACAGCAGTAAAACCATAACTAAGACACCCCCAGACTATAAAACTCTCAGAAGAGAATAAGGATAAACATACATAACATTGGGTTTTTGATGGAACCTTAGATCTGATCCCAAAAGGCAAACACATTGAAAATACGTACATCGGGTTGCATCAAACTCAGACTTCTGTGCATTGATGGAATTATTAAGAAGAAAAGAACCACAGAATGGAAGGAAATACTTGTAAAACTTCTATCTGATAAGGGTTGAGCATCAAAAATGTATAAACCAGGTATGGATATAGCTCAGTAGTGAAATATTTATCCAGAATGTGTGAGGCCCCGGATTGAGTCCTCAGTAACACACACATGTGGACATAGACACACAGACAGACATGGGGATATACACACACAGCTGGACACACACACATACATACACACAGACATGGGCACACAGACACACATGGACACAGACACACAGACACACATGGACACAGACACACATGGACACAGACACACAGATACACATTAGGACACAGACAGACAGACAGACAGACATGGACACACAAACACACGCATGAACACACAGACACACACACACACACACATGGACACACAGATACAGACACACTGACATATACACAGACACACACATGTACGTACACCTTTATTACTGTGATGAAATATCTGACACACACAATGCAAGGCAGGGTCCTTTTGGCTCACAGTTGCAGGGGACATCCATCACCAGCACAGTAGTTATCAGAGTGGGAAGTGACAGTCACATTACATCCAGTCAGGATGCAGAGAGAAATGAACCCTGGCTACTCTGGCTGCTCTTGAGGTTTGTGTTATAGGTGATTCTATATCCTTTCAAGTTGGCTATTAGTATTAATCAGTACTATACATTTCTATGATATATATATACATATACATGTACATGTATACATATACACACGAATACACATTATTCTTACATAAAAGACAAAACTCAATGCAGAAATAGATAACAGATTTAAACAGACATTCCTCTGAAGAGCTACACATGTCCAACGGGAATGTGGAGAGATGTTCAGTGACGTTTGTCATTAGAATAACAATCTGGGCCACAGAGAAACACTGCCCCTTGTCAAGGAGATGGCTGTGGCTTTCCTTTCAGCATGACAGGTGAGGGCCTGAGATCCAGATGCCCTCGTACTCTGTGCTAGCAGAAGTGCAATGTGGTACAGCTGCCAGGCCCACAAAACCAAATATAAAATTATCGTCAAACCCAGCAATTTGACTCCCATGCATATACCCAAAAGAAATGGAAACATATCCTGAAGAGACTTAGATACTATGTTCACAACTGCACTACTGACCAGGGGAGGGGATATCACAAGTACCCAGCAACAGAGGAATGGGTAGAGATAATGTTATACTGTACTAGAAATATTACTCACCCATGAAGAAGACCGGAGGTCTGATGCACAGAACTGTAATGAGTCATGAGAGCTCTGCGCTCACTGAGAGAAGCCACATATGAGCTTGTGCGCTACACTGTTCCTTTGTTGTGGAATGTCTAGAGTGGCTGTGGTGGTTTGATAAGAACAGCCCCCATGAGCTCATATGTTTGGATGCTTGGCCAGCAGAGAGTGAGTGGTACTATTTGAAAGGATTAGAAGGCTCGACTTTGTTGAAGTAGGTGTGGCCTTGTTGGAGGAAGCTTGTCACTGTTCATGGGCTTTGAGGGTTTGAGTGCCAAACCAGGCCCAGTGTGTCTGTCCACCTGTCCGTCTGTCCGTCTGTCCATCTGTCTGTCTGTCTGTCTGTCTCTTCCTGCTGCCTGTAGACCCAGCTCTTTCTCCAGCACCATGTCTGCCTGCATGCCATATGCTACCCACCATGACGATAATGGACTGACCCTCTGAAACCATAAGCCAAGCCCAATGGAACGCTTTATAAGAGTTGCCTTGGTCATGGTGTCTCTTCACAGCAATAGAACAGTGGCTGGGACAGAAGTCCGGTCCATAGACATAGAAGAAGGGTAATAATTGCCAGGGAAGTGAACGGAGGCTGCATACTTGTGAGACATGTGGCGCCTTTCTGGAGTGATGAAAATGTTTTGAAACTCTAGGAAGGATGTGGTGGTGCTTCGAGGTGCCCTTGTAGAAGGATGCTAGGCAACACGACTGTCACCTCAGTACTAGTAAGTACTGGGAAATCAGGGTGTTTAATGAGTGACTACTGCAGATAAAAGTCACCGAGACAGCCAGTGGCTCTCCAGCCCCCGATGTGTGTGCTCTTGTTCTTTTCTATGGAGGGGATCTTATGACTGCCAGAGAAGTGTAGCAGCTCACCCTTCCCATTCATCCCAGACACTCTGCAAGGAGCCCACGTCTCAGAGCCTTCAGCCTTCCTGTTTGCCTCTACTGCAAAATGATGCTTGCGGGGAGAAAAAAATCCATAGCTCCACTTGCTGGCAGAGGAGAGTACCACCCTGGTGGGCCTTACACTGCAAGAAAACATCAATTCTTGGAAGGGACCCTTGGTTTCTGCACTGAGGCTGGAATAGTGCAATCTTTTTGTCACTGAGCCCTCAGTGGGACAACGGCTGGACATCTCGCTTTGGGCACACTGTGTGGCTGTCCCACAACACTGACATTACAAGTACCTCACTCACTCGGCCCCTCCTCCTGCCCTGTCAAGGCCTGTGGGTCTTCCTCAGAGATCTATCCCTCACTTCATGGTTGCTGCTTCACTGCAGAGACCTCCTATCCCCAGTCTGCCCAGTGTTTCCCTATCACTGGGTGGATGGCCTGAGCCATCCACATGCCCCCTGCTTCAGGATAGTTGAGCTGCATAGTTCATAATCATGACTCAGGGATTGTTGTATCTAAATCTGACAGAGTTCGCAGCTCCTCGGCCAGGTGCAGATCACCTCACTAGCGGCTTGGGGGCAGTCTACCTCACAGTGCAGACTCACTAGGTCCCCTCTGTACTTTCCCACTGTAGACCTCCAGCTTTTTGAGACCCCAGGACCCCTTCCAGTTGAGCACACATGCTCCTATCCCTAACAAGGGCCGTCTGTCCACGTGAGTGATACAAACTTGGGCCCATTTCTGCTGGTGAAGGAATGTGCCACAGACTCAGCGGTGGCCCACAAAGCCCAGGGAGATTCCTGGAAGAGAAACTCTGTGTTCCTCCAGATTTAGAGACATGTGTAGCCAGGGTGTTTAAAAGGAAAGTGGAATTTTTGTTTTTCCTTGGAAGTGACGGTTATTTATCTTGTCAATTCCAGAACACGTGAGGCACGGGGTTCTGGTCTGACTGCCTCCAAGTCTGAGATTCTGTTGTCTGGGAAGACAACTGCATTCCTGAGATGTGGGGCTGTCAAGAGGGCTGTTTTAATGGGCTCTGTGGAGGCCCTGTGGCCAGGAAGAATGTTCTTGTGGGTACAGCCTGGTCTGCCAGAGGAGTGGGCTGGACCCGCTCACACTGGGACCTCAGCCCCGCACAGGGGAGAAGCTTCACCCGTGGTCTCATCCACTCATAGCCTAGCTGGAGCCTTCCTGGACCCTGAATGTGAGCCAGCTCGTGGATGGACAGAGGGAAGTGGAGCTCGGGCGTCAGGGAGACGTAACCTGAGCCTGAGAGGAGGCGAGGCCTCAGCACTCCTTGGACAGCAGCTGGCCCAGCATCTACAGAGCCAGTTCTCCACACACCTGGGTGGCTTCACCAAGGCTGGGAGAAGTGAGCCCACGGCAGGCACCTATAGGCTAGAAGTCTCCCTATCCATGGACATGAAAAGTGCTCTCAGGTCATGTGCAAACACTTTTGTGTTCCTGGCATGGGGGAACCGTTCTCTTTGTTCTGTTTCTTGCAGGCGGCTTTGTCCCTTTCCAAGGGTTTCACACTCTCAGTGCCCACGAGGGCCTGTCTCCAATCTTGTTGACACTGGTTGTGTTGACATCAAGTGCTCTGTTCTGGTCACTGTGTCCCTCTGCCTGGCCCAGCGTGGGGCCTACTGTGCTCTTGGTTAGGCAGAGACTCAGAGCTAAGGCTTCGGAGGCTGGGATTTAAGCCAAGGCTGGAGGGAGCCAAGCCCTGAATATCCTCGCCAGAATCCACAGGATCCAACTACCAGGCACCCAGCCAAGAGAGGGGTTATATCTGCCACAGACTTGAGGAGAAGCTCCTGTCCCACACATGGAGCCCCTGAAGCCACCCTCTGTCCTGTCCTCTATCGCCTCAGATGCTGAGGGTAATGAGAAGTGAGGACCTTAAGGTCCTGGGTGTCTGATTGGTGGTAAGAGGCTTGGGGAGAATGCTATTCCCACCTGTACACCGAGCCCCAGGGATGCCCCACTCCCACAGATGACTGGGGAACCATCATGGTCAACTACTCAACCCCCACTATCCCAGGATGCTGAGTCTTAGAGATTCCTCCACAAGCTCATGGCTTCCTGAGCCAGGGGATAGGAAAGGCATGGTGAGATTGCCACAAGGCCTTGCTTGCAGGAGTGCTCTGGCCTGCTTGAATCCTGTCTTTGTTCCTCAGCCTATTGGCAGAGAGTGGACATGTGGGGGCTGAAGCAGCCCTCTGCATTGCAGGTTATTGAGAGCTAGTGTGTAATAGTATGGCACATATGCACTGCCATTTACGACGACTCTGCTCTAAGTGGTAGCTGCATCCCAATGGTCCCTAACCAAGCCCCTGGGGGGCTCAGCCAAGGCATCTTCTTCTCATGTCACCAGAGCCCTTAGCATCCTGACTTTCTCTCTGGGAAGCTGAGTTCCATGCAGAGCCTTCCCTCCTTATCCCTGGGTTGCTGGCTAACAGAAAATCATGACTGGTTCTGAGATAGCCCTGGGGCCATCCTAGATGTCCCCTGCATGAGCTCCTGTGGCCATGCTGGATGTACAAGTAGAGTGTTGGGCTACAGTGGAGTCCCAGGCTCAGGAGGCAGTGTTCTGGCTTTATGCCATATCCGTTTATCTGCCACCCAGGCTGGGCTTCAGTCACTAAAGCTGCCATGTGACACAGCCTCCTGGCCTGATAAATCATAGGGTAGAGGAAGGAAACCTCCTGGGGAATCTGGCGTGCAGCCCAGGCTCAGGAGCAGAGGTCCTGGGCTTCTGCTTCCGCTCCATGGCCCATTCTTAAATGTGTCACTGGCCATGAGTCGGCTGGCTGCCAGACCTCTGTAATGTTACATAAAACATGAAAGGCTCGCCCCTTAGGCCAGACAGATGAGCAAGAGGCACTGTTTCTAAGTCCTTTCCTTGGAATTCCTAACATATTGTCCAAGCAGACCTGAAATGTCCTGGCCTCTATCTAAAGATGCCCATGTCTGAGGGCTCAGTGTCTCTGGATGTTCCTAAAGCTTGCATTCCTCTTGGATTCAGTGGTGCTGGGGTTCAGGATGCTATTTATTCTCAAAGTAGAAGCCACCAAGGTCTACCTCAAAGGAGACCTCAAAGGTGGCTGTGGTTGTAAGTTTTGACAACAGGCTGTCACCGTGAGGATGATCATGTCCCCCAGAAGCAATGAGGGCATACCAGTTAACCAGGTGGCAGTGTCAGAAGCAGAGAGGGTCCTGTGCATTGGCGTCTGGGAGAAGCTGGTTACAGACCAGAAGGAAGGATGATCGTGAGTGTCCAGGGCTAGGAATGGATGACTTCATCCCTGCTGGTTGGGGTACTGGGGAACGAGGGCTGCAGCATTCACGTGCTCATGCATACATTTATCTAACATCTCTAAGATGTTTCTGCACAGTTGACAGGCTCCCTGGATAGAGACACAGATGTGGTTAGACTCCAGGTTTCCTCTGGTCCTTCTCAGAGGCAAACTCAACTCCTGGCTTACCCTGGGCTCCTTAGCCTGGTCTAGACGGCTGAGATAAATGAACCACAGCATACTCCCTCTTTGTCTGGCTTCTTCGCTTGGCGTCATGCCCATGAAAGCTCTCAGTGGTCCCTGGAAAGCTTTCCAGTGGGTGGAGATGACATTTTCCTCTCCCCAGTTTGTCGACTCTTCAGTGAGACAAGATGTGGCTTTGAATCCATGGAGATGGGTGTGAGAGAAACGAGTAGATGGAATAGGTACCTGCCTCACTGGGGAATCCTCCAGCTGCTGTACAAGCCGCTCCTGCAGCCTTTAAAGTTCTGGCCAGTTACCCCTGCTTTCATTCTTCCTGCACGTTATACAAAAGAGAATGGGAGTTCGCATGCCTAGCAGACTATATCTCAGGGTCCCCACTGGTCCTAAGTTTAAACACATCTAAGTAGTGCCACTGTTCCTCAGAGCCCATGCCCCCTGGTGATGATTCTCTGCTTGCTGACCTCAGTCCTCTCATTAGAATCTGTCGTCTGTCATGCATTTTAGCGCCGTTTCTATCTCTGTTCATGTATTTTGGGCATGCAGTGGAGCATCTGTATTTCAGATGTACCTAAAGGGTATGTCTTGTGCATAGATGCATAGCCACGGTCAAGATCACGAATGCACTGGTTACCCCAAAGCTTTCTCCCTTCCTACCCCACTCCCATGAGAGTGTTTGTCTTCCCAGCAGTGCATTTTACGCTTTGGGATCTGATACAAGTGGGGAGACACTTTTATTGCCCATTACTTGTTTATGTAGCATGGTTACTTTGAATTTTTCCCAATGATGGCCAATGGTATTTTTTTGTGAGTCTCTTAGACTTTGTTCACCTCCTATGCTTTGAAGGGCATCTAGGTTGCTCCTGGGTCGTGCAATTGCAGAAAGATAAGCTATTTCAAACATTTGTATTCCAACTGTTGCCTAACATACAGAGAAAAGGAATGAGTGGATTGGAGAAGAGTTCATATCTACTTTGTTTAAAAACAAACAAACAAACAAACAGACAGACAGACAACCCTGGCAAGTCATTCTCAATTGGTTTTTATTGCTTTATGTACTGGCCAAGAGTCTCTGAAAGGTATATGCTCCATAGCATAGTCGGCCCTCAGAGTGGCCATTCTCATGGGTTGTAGGCCTACCTTAAACTTATTTTAATTGTCATTCACACAGACCCTACACCTGCTGGGCTCCTCTGCAGCCTTTGGCAATACTGACTTATTCTTCACAGCTATAACTGATCATCTCAGGAGTATTATGTGATCCAGTGTGTGACCGGGTTTGCCTCATCATGATTCTCTGAAGGTTCCAAGTCCTGCCCTATGTCCTTTTATTGTCAGGAGTGTCTTTTAGTGCTGGTGCACTGCCCACGAGTGGGGCCAGTGCCAGGTGCTTCGGTTATAAAGAATAGAGCCTCTGGGAGCATGTAAATAAAGCCTTATTTCCTGAAGATGAATGCCTCCGCTGCTCTTGCTAGGTCGTAAAGTAAGTGCATATTTATATATGCGCACTGGCCAGTCAGACAGAATGGAGCAGGGCATGGGCTCGAAACAAAGGAAAACATCTCGCAATTTTTCTTTAAAAATCATTTTGCAAACAAATAGGTCACGCATATTTGGTAGATCATTTTCCTCTTCCCCTCCCCCCCATGCCTGCTTTTAGATAAGTTCTCCCAATGTCCTCTAGGCTGGCCTCTAACCCAAGAGTCTCTCATGCCCGACTTCTGAGTAGCTAGAATTGCAGGCCTATCACCAGGCTCCTTTTCTTGGTAAACTAACTTTCGAGAGGGAGCAAAAATAATTCAACTGGAAAGAAAAAAAAAGGTCTTTCCAACAGTTAGATTCAGATTTTACTTTTAAGACGCTGGCTTTCATCTAATGCAGCATATACAAAGGAAACTCAAAATGGGTTATAAAGCAAAATATAAATTCTAAGACTGTACAAATTATATAAGGAAACAAAGGATAAGACCTTTTACTTGGAGTGGTAGAAGATTACTAGTGCACAAACCCCGTGAGACTAGGTTGGATTTCATTATGTCTTAGGGTTTTACTGCTATGAACAGACACCATGACCAAGGCAACTCTTATAAAGAACAGCATTTAATTGGGGTTGGCTTAGAGGTTCTAAGGTTCAGTCCACCATCATCATCATTGCTGGAAGCATGGCAGCGTCAGGCAGGCATGGCACTGGGGGAGCTGAGAGTTCTGCATCTTGTTACAAAGGCAAATAGTAGAAGACTGGTTCCCTAGGTGGCTAGGAGGAGGGTCTCGTTGTCCACCCCTACAATGACACACTTCCTTCAACAAGGCTGCACCTCCTTCAACAGGGCCACACCTCCTAACAGTGCCACTTCCTGGGCCAAGCATATACAAAGCACCACACATTACAACTAAAATCTTCTCTTTACAAATCGCCAAGAAAAAGAAAAGTCTCATCGCCGTGGAAGCAAACCTGCAGCATAGGCACCCGCTGGAACCAGCATGAACAAGGATCTCCTGTTTGCTCACACTTGAGCAGATGCCCGTTTAGGAAGACACAAGGATGCTCTACATGCTCAGAAAGAGATGTGCGGTGCCATCACTGCCAACAGAACCACCCAGCTAAGCAACGCCCATTATTCTAGGTCTGGGACGTAGCAACAGGTGCCTCAGATGCAACTTGCTCTGGAAAACTAGCTGTATCATAAGAAGTTAAGCATAGCTGCTCTATGCCTGATATTTTTTAACACCTATGATTGCCCCAAAGGAACAAAACATTACCCCTCCCCACTCCCACCCCCGTTGATGGCAGGATGTGTACGCAAGTCTCTCTGCCTGAGACAGTCAATATCGTGAATTACCAAATGGCCACCATTTAGGGATCTGTGCACAAATGGTAGTATATGGCTCAAGGCAATGTCAGGAAATGTAAAGATGCATGTACTATCATAAAAGAGCCCCAGAATCTCTGTGATGTGCACAAGAGGCCACACCATAGAGAGACCACGGCCAAGGCTCTTCTCATGTGGGATTCCTAACCTGTGAGTCCTTCACTGATACCAGGACAGAAGCCATCCTCCAGGGAGGGGTAGAGAGAGGGAGCTATGGCTAGAGGGAATGAATTAAGCTATTATGGCAAGAAGGCGTCTGCTTAGAGCAGACCTTCTGGGCAAGGCTCATGGACCAGAGTAGACTACAGAGCAGACCTTAAATGAAGTACCGTGTCAACTCCAGAGACCAAGAGAAAACATCCCACCAGAGTCAGGGTGATTGATAAAGAGGCAACATCTACCTGATTCTGCAAGAAAAGCAGCCCTGGAGTGACCTCTCATGGTCTGTTCTGTGTCCTCAGCCCTCAAAGGCCGGTTGATCCACCACTCATAGGAAACTTCCTATTTGCTTGAAGGAGGAATTCCTGATTGGAGCCTCAGAGCTGAGCCCATGATACCTTCAAACCACATTTGCTACAGTTTTGTCTCTCAAAGTAGTGACCAAGTATCCAAAGCCATGCAAGTGTGCTCCTAACATACATGTGGTTAATACTATTTTCCCATTCATTCATTTTATATAATTATTTCAGTGTATTAAAAAAAGCACAGATTGGGCTGGGCGTGGTGGCGCATGCCTTTAATCCCAGCACTTGGGAGGCAGAGGCAGGAGGATTTCTGAATTCGAGACCAGCCTGGTCTACAGAGTCAGTTCCAGAATAGCCAGGGCTACACAGAGAAACCCTGTCTCAACCCCACCCCAAAAAAAAACAATAAAAAGCACAAATTACTGCTTCATAATTAGATCATCTAATTGCAATCCATTCATGTCTGTTTTTTTTTTTTTTTTTGTTTCTTATAAGTCATCTGGGGAGACCAAAGTATCTCCTGATCTGCCGAAGACTGATTTCAAACCTGTGGCCTGTGCTCCACAACTTATTCTGCCAGTTGTGTTAATGACCAGCTAGCTTCCTATTTTCCTCCCTCCCCTCTCCCTACCTTGCCCCTCAATAGTCCAAGCAGGCCTTGAACTTATTATGTAGCCTATACTGACCTCAAAATTGTGGCAATTCTTTTCTTTTAGCCTCCTTGAGATTACAGGAGTGCTCCATCAAGCCTGGAGATGCAGAGAAATGAGAGCGTGGGCTTAGTTTTAGACTGGAGAGTCTGGCCCTGGTGCGTCTCTGTGATGGGGGCACTTGGAGCATTGTGTCCTGTTAGTTCAGGGTTCTTTGGAGCTGTTGTTCACTTTGAATCATTTCAATAACTGTCATTTAATGACTGTCTTTGTCTTTTGGTTTATTCTGAGTCACTGGGGTACTGTTGAACTATTTGGGCATTGCAATGTTGATGTGATTGGCTTTGTCAATTTAGAAGTTTGTTTTTTGAACAATTTTGTAGTGTGTTGATCTATTTGGTCATCTTGCATGGCAGGGACAGTTGAATCGTGTTAGTCTTTGGGTGCACTGTTGGACTACAGGGGTTTGGTTCAACCTTTGAGACAAAAACAAGGGTTTTGAGGGATCTCTGCTGTGACTTGTGTGACATGGAAAATATTGTCTTCACTGACTTGATGCATTAAGGTTTCAGAAGGACTACAAAGGGCTTAAGAGACAAAGGTGATGGTTCTGGAGGGTACCACCATCATAATATCGGGTGTCTTCCTCTTTATAATGTCCACATATGATGTGTACTCTTTCCTCAGTTAATATGTCTATGTTCTTGGGCTTTCTTAATATGATTTTAAGATGCTGATGTGTGCTAACAGTGTTGAGTTCTGCTTGATCATTCAGAAAGAACTGTGTGACATGGTTTCCTGTCCCTGGAACAGAGCCAACAGCGTGTGGGCCTTCACGAGTGCTGTTTTCTAGGTGTAAGGCTTGTTTATATATTTTACTCTATGTTCCTCCTTCGGGGGAATGTCCTTTCTGCCAAAGCTAATGACTCCATGATAATCAGAGACAGCATGAGTCAAGGAGGCAAGGGTGTGCCTATATCCTTAGCAATAATGGTAAATGTTATGATATTCAGGACAGCCCTTAAGGCTATGGGAAAGAACTCTGAAAACATGAGTTAAAAAATACATTATTTTTGCAAAATATAAGGATGCAATATGAATTATATGAGGGGCTTCATGGACCTATAAAAACAATTAGCTGCACCATGAGCCAGCTTGTTAGAAAGATACAAAGGCAGGCAGATTTCTGACTTCAAGGTCAGCCTGGGACTGGGACAGAGCATGGTTGGAATGTTAATCTCAGTACAGAATCCCACCCAGTTAAATTTATTGTTTGTGCTTACAAAGGCAGGCAGATCTCTGAATTCATTTGTCATGTTGAAAAAAAAATAGTGTGCTTGCTGTCTTTGAATAATCAAGGGGCTAAGGTCATAGAATGCTGAGTCGTGGTATTGTCAAGAGGAAACCTGGAGTAAATGATTGAATTGATAAATAACTGAGCTTTTGATCTGTATGAGATGAGCTAGCAAAGAGTGTTAACAGTTCTTTAGACGTATTTTCTAGCAAGAGCTGAGCTGTCTGGAGATCTCTGGAGAGCAAGCACAGCTCTTTTAAAATTTTTCATAGTTCTTTTAGAATTTTTCTAACAGGATATCTGACCTTGGTTGGAAATTCCACGAATTACTTAGAGAGCTAACACAGCTCTTTTAGAATTTTTTTTTCTAGCAGCTATATAGAGAAAACTGCTTGGAGAGCTAACAGCTTTAAGGTTGTGTTTTTGTTTTTTTTCCTAGAAAAATCCAACAATTTTTTTTCTAGCAGCTTTTCTGACTTTGGTCGGAAAACTTATGAGCTACCCAGAGAGCTTCTAGAGTAGAGAGAGCCGTCTCATGCAGAGAGCTGTCCCGAGCAGACAACAGAGCCAAAAGCTATCTACAGTAAGCTGTCCAGGGAGCCCTCTCGAGCAGACTATGAGGCTGTCAGCTTGCACCGACAATTTGAGTTCTTTCTGCCCTTCTTCAGGACTCCTGACCAAGCTGAGGCTGGGCTTTGGCATCACAGCCCTGACAAACCCCATTCAGTTTATAGAGCGGCACTCTTTCTACTCCCAGGGACAAGGGATTTGCCAGTTTCTACTACATCAGCAGCACCAGAAAGATGGTACCATTCACCTGTCTGCCCAAGTTCACAGCCAGATTCCATTTTCAAAATGGTGTCATAAGCTGTGTGTAAACTGGGAGTCTCTTGGAGAAAGGAACAATTTGAAAAAGTGTTTTACAAAGCATAAAGATACTTTGAGCAGGGCACAAATCTCAGCAATCTTTCTGTTGAGTCTAATCTCTGCAGCCAGAGTGGAAATTGACTCCCACAGATTTCACAGTGTTGACAACTCATCAGACCACTTTGAAGGAGACTGGAGCTCAGACAGTGAGAGCTCAAGGATGGCCAGCGTTATGCTTACCCTTCCTGCCCTCTGTGTGTACAGCTCAGGCTGGAGCTCTGATGGACTTGGGACCACCAGACCTCTTCGTTCCTCTTTCCAATAGAATCACATTGAGTACATCTCTTTTATGGTTTTATGATGACTTGTTTCTTAAATTGGTTTGTTGAGGATGGGTCACTGAATCTAACTTGTTAGAGATGCTAGGTTGTGTCCCTAACCACTCTGATTACAATGGTAGATCACTGGGGACATTTTGGTTTTCTGATCTGTCACCAACTCCTAGAAACTACACCCTCTTTGGTCTCCAGGAAGGCTCTGTTTTGTTTTTTGGTATAACAGGAATCCACGTTCCAACTGGCATCCTGCTTCAGCCTTACCTTGACTCTTCCAAGCTTAGAGAAGTGGGACCCAGTTCTGTCTGAGAAGCCATTTTCAGGATCAAGTACACCAGCCTGCAGAGAGGCCCTTTGTCCTAGACTTTTTTTTTTTTTTTTTTTTTTAATGAGCAACTTGGCTGTGGCCTGCTTAACCAAAAATGCTTGGCCTCTCTACCCCCTGCTGCGAGAGGCTGGCCCAGGGATCCAGAATTGGGCAGCTGCATGAGGCTTGGCTGTGCTTGGGCTGAGAGAGTCCGCCAGCCCCTCAGCTCCAGCTCCCCGCTCTCGGTGAGTTTCAGATCGTCTCTCTGAGGACCCATGAAGCCAAGTCTTTTCCCACATTGGAGCCATGCTGGATGCTGCTGGCAACAGCACTTCAGACTTCCTTGTCTCCATGGCAATGACTGTTTGGGTAAACCATGTCCAAGCGCTCCTCCAGCTGGCAGGATGAGAGCTTTCTCCTGGAAGCCTTCATGTTTACATACCCTTGCTTCCCTCTGCTCCTGGTCACCAGCCTGCAGCACCAAGCACAGCAGAGGCAGCTCCTGTAGCTTGTATGAGAAGTAGTCACCGAGTACCTGCTAAAAAAAACTACTTTATGATCGGGTGTCAAACCTCACACCTGTAATCTTAGTGTGGCGTGGAAAAGGGTAGGCAGGAAAATCCACACTTCAGGGTTGGCCCAGATTGTACAGGCCCCAGATCCATCTTAACACTCCTCCTCCCCCCAACACACACATGCATACACACACACACACACACACACACACACACACACACACACACACCACAACATATACCCTCCACACACATATACACACATACCATCCACACACACTGCATATACCTTGCATACACCAAACACAACACACACACTATCATATACCACCCACACACATATACACACACATACACACACATGCCCCGCATACTCCATCCACACACACCACATATGCCATGCATACACACACACATCCCATATCATACACCCCATACATATGTCATACATATGCCACACATACACAGACCATCCACACACACTGCATATGTCCTCCCCACCTTCTTCCAGCAAGTGAAACCCTGGCTTAGAATCCAGAATTGAGCAGTACTGAGCTGCAAATGACAAGGATTCCATCAAATTCATGGTCCTGTAGTGCTAGACAGAAGGCCACTCATTCACACCAGACTCACTGTGATGGTCTGAATGTGAAAGCCTTGAATATATATAAATGCTTAGTCTACAGGCAGTGGAAATGTGTGAGAAGGATTCAGAGGTATGGCTTTGTGGGAGAAGGTGTGTCACTGGGTGTGTCATAGGCTTTGAGATCTTGCTGGATCTCTCCCCCTTTCTGCCTGCTACCTGTAGATCAATATGTAAAGCTGTACTGCTCCAGCGCCATGCCTGTCTGCTTCCCCATGATACTCATAGGCTAACCCTCTCAAACTGTTAGCAAGCCCCCAACTAAATGTGGGGTTTCTTGTTTTTTAAGGAGTTGCTTCTATCACTGTGTCTAGAGTGTGAAAGATCGGTACAGCTTAGGAGCCCAAAAGATACAATTTATGACTCAGTGCTCAGCCCAGTTTTGAGTTTGCTGATAGCCACCAGAGTCCAGCCCCCTTGGCTGTGAGGGAGAGCTCGCACAGTCTCAAGTGTGCCAGGCATGCTGCTGCGCCCTGTACTCAAGATTTCTTGTTCCGGATCTCAGCCTCCTACATTAGGCTCACTGTGTTTTAGTGGCTAACAAGGCACTACTCATTTTGGGCCTATGTGAGGGCTTCTATTTTTTTCTTTGCTCTCCTTTTTTGAGACAGTTATGATCCTGAAACTCCCGAGCCTCTTGTCTCCACCTCCAATGTGCAGAGATTTCAGAGCTGTGCCATCTTGCTTGGCCTCCAGGGTCAGTCTGGCTATTCCAAATCCAGCACTGATGGGGGCTATGGTTTGTGAATTCTGTCTCACAAGTCAGTCATTTCTTCTTGAATGATTGTGAAACTCCATGAAGCTCAGGGTCCAGGTTCTAGTTGCTGACATGTCCCCCAACATGTACCCAGAATCACTGAAGGGCCTGAAAGATGATTGACTGCTCATGGGCAGGCCAACCACGCATAGGAAATGGACATATACCTACAAGATACACTCACTCAGGCTTCATAGACACACACACATGTGTATGTGTGCATGCATGTTTAACAGTAATAAAGATTAAGAGGCTATGATTAAGGCAGAGGGGCATGAGACAAATTAGAAGAGAAGGAAGGGGAAATAAAGTATATGAAATTCTCAAAAATGATACATTTTTTGAAAAGAGACCACAAAGTTTCTGAGGAGGAGAGGTGGGGCAGGTCTGGAAGGAGTTAGGAAGAGGACTGGAGTTAAATGTGACCAAAATACATTGTATTCAATTTTCAAAGAAGTAACAAAAAGCCCCTTTAAAAATAAAGGCGAGATCTGGACAGACAGAAGCATGGGGAGTTTATAGAAAGCTGTTAGGTAAAGGAAGTACCGCGCGATAGCACACAAAGCTCGTATGTGTGAGCTTCTCAAGAGACACCACCCTCAAAGTTGGCGAAGGGATTTAAGTGAGCTCATGGTCTACCCTGTGGGATCACAGCTGACCAGGAAACCTGAAATCTGGATGGTTTCATGGGAAGCTAAGATGGTTTTTATTGTAAAGAGAAGTTTATTGTTCTGTGAAATTCCCAGAAAATATCTGAGAAAGGAATAGGCCAAACTCAGACACACGGGTCTTAAGGCTCGTTGGTATTTTGACATGCTCATTCAAAAACATCTCTCTAAAAAGAAAGGTTCTATGTCAGCAGTCTTCAGAGTAAATAGCATCTGAATTAGGATTCCCGATTCTCAGATGGTAGGAGGCCTGGGGCTCCCTTCCTTCCCATATATCCTTAATGTCTCTTCCTGTCCTACCTCAGTCTGGTATGTGCATCAGAGACAGAGGGAAAACCCTCCAATGCCCTGGGCTTCCGCTCCTTACGGCTCCCACTGGTTGCCATGGCTCATTCAAATCTGTTTGTCTGGCTCAGTCTTGTGTCCCTGACACTCACCAGGGTTTCTGTACCCTCCAGGTCTCCAGCTGGGTTCACTAACAGCTTTTCTAAGCACTTGCAGTATCTGTCCTTGGGTGTGTCTGTTCCCGGTGTCTGCCTCTAATGAACCTCGTGAAACCATGCCCTATTTAATCTGTTTTATATACTCTGTGGCATATATACATGTCATACTGTGTAATGTGTGCCTACATATGCCTTATTTTGTCATATGTGTGTGAGCATTGCTAGTTAAGATTGCAATAAAAGATCCTTTGATTGCCAATGACCATGGTACTGAGGGCAATCAGAATTACTTGGTGTGATGGTTAAACACACATTTGAGATCTCAAATGTCCTGCAAGAGAGGTCCCTGAGCTTCCCTGGGGAGGACTAGCTTATGTCAATGGAGGTGGGTGGCACCATTCTGTGCCTGGGATCCCGGACAGTTTAAGGTGAGAAAGAGTCAAGCGGTACCCAATCACATGTGATGTGCCCGGCAGCTCCATGTTCCTGCTGCCTCAGCTTCCTACCATGATAGAGTGTATACCTGAACAGTGAGCCAGAATAAAACCTTTCTCCCTCCTCCATTTTCCCAGATTGTCTTATCACAGTGACAAGAAAAGAAACTAAGACACTTGGAAAATTGCACCCTCCTCCAAGAAACTGAGTTTGCAGGTTTATTTTGATTCAGTTTCTGACATTGTGAGAAAACACAAACTTAGCCATTTGTGCTCTGGCATAGTGCATTCGTCTGTTTCTGGAAGCCACAGCTCTTTGCTGGAGATGACAAACTACCATAGTTCCTCTCCACCTCATATCTCCTGTGTCCAGCACACACCAAAAATCTCTCCCTGATCTGTCCTTTGGTCCAATATAAAACTCATGGGGATGGTCTATATAGCAGGCAATTTCCACAGAACTCAGTTTGGAAAGCCTGAGAGGGGCAGGGCAGAGCACTGCCAAGGAGCACCTTGTGTCTTTTCCGGGGACCTGCAGAACCCAACCCTTCACCAACACAGTGAAAGAATGGTATAGAGATTAGACTGTGGTCTGCCCCAAGTTTCTCCACAGCATATAAAACCGCTGTTTCTTCAGGCTGTGTCTTACCCTGTGTCGTAGTTAGGGTTACTTTTGCTGTGATGAAACACCATGGCCAAAAGCAAGTTAGGGAGGAAATGACTTATTTGGTGTACCCTTCCACATCACTGTTTACCAAGAACTCAAGTAGGGCAGGAACCTGAAGACAGGAGCTGATTGCTGGCTCGTTCCCCCTGGTTTTCACAGTTTGCTTTCTTATAGAACCCAGGACAACCAGTCCAGAGGTGACAGTGCCCACAATAGATGGGCCCCCCTTTAATAACTAATTAAGAAAATGCTGGATCTTATGAAGGCATTTTCTCAATTGAGTTTTCTCCCTTCTAATGACTCTAGCTTGTGTCATGTTGACATAAAACTAGCCAGCACAGCTGACCCTTTGTCAGCTACACACACATACACACACACACACTTACGTTACTATCAAGCCACAATTTTCCTTTCTTACTGATCTTCAAGATCTCACGTTAATAGATTCACAATATAAAACATTCTACATTTTAAAAGTCTGTTGATCTTTTAAAATCCTAACACTTAAAAATTTAGTCTCATTCCAACTCTAGCAGAAACTCCTTCAAACCCACAGGCCACTTCTGCTGGGGCAGCAGGTGGACTGACTGCAGGTCCCTCACCTCTTATTCTGTTCCTGCAAATCCAATCCCATATTCTCATCCGCAGCTCTGTGGCCAAACACCTGCTGAGGTCTCCCTTTCCTCTCGGCCCCTATCGCCAATGGTTAGAAAGATCTGCTCCACCTTCCTTCCTTCCAGTCTCATCCGTAGTTCTACAACAGAACACCTGATGCAGCCACCCAACCTTACCCTACACCCACATTCCTGTGGACCCCACGGATCTTCCCCTCCTAACCTTCCTCCCGAGATCCCCTGGCTCATTGCTTTATACCAGCTCCCAGCTCCAGCAGGTGCCCCCTGCTAACCCACAGGACACTCCATCCAGAGAACAAGGCAGGCTACTCCAGATCTTCACCTCTCCTCTGTTCCTCCAGATACCCTGGCCCCATCCCCATCTCTGTGTAGACCTGGAGGGACCTCACGTCACTCTCTACCCCCATTTCAAGGAGACTAAATAAGCAGATCCTGGGAGAACACTGCTCTCCTCTGACCTGTGACCCCTGGAGCCTGTCCTTACTCCTAAGTGTCAACCCCCAGCCCAGGAAACACATTTTACTCAAAACCCCCAGTGGCAGCACCAATCAGGTCCACAGAAGATGTCCTACTGGGCAACACACAGCAACCATACTCTAATAATAGAAAACAGAAACCAAGAAACAAAACACACACCCAACAAAGACAAAACCAGATACTAGCACCTAGAACTATCATCCTCCCAATTTCAGATGCCTAGACATCAGCAAAAACCATAACCAATAACAGCCAGGACAAAATGTCTCCTCTAGAGACAAACAGCCCTACTACAGCAGGCCATCAGTATCCCACCATACCCGAAGCACAATTAAAACTGCCACTGTCAACATAAGATGTTCTTAAGGAGGAAATGAATAAAAATAAAAAAATTAAAAATCCACAACACAGAGTAGAAGAAAATGAATAAAACGATTCAAGACCCGAAAATGGAAAAAGAATCAATAAAGAAGACCAACCCAAGCTGAGGGAAATTTGGAAATGAATAATTTAGGAACTTGAACAGGAACTACAGAGGCAGTCATCACTAACAGAATACAAGAAGAGATGGAAGAGACAATCTCAGGCATTGAGGACACAATAAAAGTAACTGATACCCTGGTCAAAGAAAATGTTAAATCTAAACAACTGACACAAAACATCCAGGAACTCTGGGACAGTATGATAAGACCAAATTTAAGAATAATAGGAATAGAGGAGGAAGGAAAACCTAGATCAAAGGCTCAGAAAATATTTTCAACAAAATCATAGAAGAAAATTTCCCTAACTAAAAGAAGAGATGCCTATCAAAGGTACAAAAAGCTTACAGAACACCAAATAGATTGGACCAGTAAAGAAAGTCCTCTTGGCACATAATAATCAAAACACATAGAATAAAGAAAGAATACTAAAAGCTGGAAGAAGAAGAAAAAAGACCAAGTAAATGCAGACCTACTAGAATTACACCTGACCATAAATGGAGACCCTAAAAGCCAGAAGGCCTGAACAGATGTGCTGTAGACACTAGAGGCCACAGTACCAGGTGAAACTAATCTGCCCAGCAAAACTTTCACTCACCATAGATAGAGGTGGGTGGGGGAAAGACCTCCCTAAGGAAAGGTGCTGGAAGAAAACTCCAACCTAAAGAGGTTAACTACACCCAAGGAAACACAAGGAATAAATAATTCCAGACTAAACACACACACACACACACACACACACACACACACATACACACACACACAAACATCATATACACTACCACCACTACCACCACCACCACCAGGAACCAACAATCATTTGGTCATTGACCTATCTCTTAATACCAATGTTCTCAATTCCACAGTAAAAACAGAGAGACGAACAGAATGGATGGGAAAACAGGACCCATTATTCTGCTGCATACAAGAAACACATCTCAACACCAAGGACAGACATCAATCACCTCAGGGAAAGGGGTTGGAAAAAGATACTCCAAGCAAATAGACTAACAAGAAACTAGTGAGGCCATTTTAATATTTAACAAAATAGACTTCAAACCAAAACTATTAAGAAGAGACAGGGAAGGAAAAATCCAAGAGGATATTTCAATTCTTAACATCTATATCCCACACAAGAAACACTCCTACAACTACTACAGATTAAATCATATATTGACCCTTACATGCTGATAGTGGGAGACTTCCATACCCAATTCTTACCAATATACAGGTCATCCAGACAAAAACTAAACAGAGAAATAGTGGAGCTAATAGATGTTATGAAATGGACCTAAAATATTTACAGGACATCTTACCCAAATACAAAAGGATATACCTTCCTCTCTGTACCTCATGGAACTTTCTCCAAAACTGACCACATACTCCAACACAGAGCAAGTCTCAACAGATAAAAGAAAGTCAGTATCACACCCTGCATCCTATCTGACCACCATGGATTAACGCTGGGTATTGACAACAGAAGCAACAGAAAGTTTACAAACTCGTGGAAACCGAACAGCTCTCTACTGAATGAAAAATGGGTCAAGACAGAAGTGAAGAAATTAAAGACTTTCTAGAGTTGAGCAAAAAATGAATTTACTACGCACCCAAACTATGGAGCACAAGGAAGAATAGTCCTAAGAGGCAGGTTCATACGACATCATCAAAATGAGCAAGAGGGAGGAACCAGACCTAAGAGGCAGGTTCACACCACAGCATTAATGACCAGGAGGAAAGAAGCAGAACACTGTTACAAAGCAAGCCCAACCCCCCAAAGTGTAAATAAAAATGCCCAATATATCTGGGATTCACTTATAATCTTCCAGGCTTCTCCAATGGGCTTGGGTCACTTCTCTGGCTCTGCCCTCTGCAGCATACCTGGCTTGTTTTCTAGGCTCGAGCCGGCTCCACTCCACCACTGCTGCTGTCTTGGTGGTTGTCCTACGATACTGGCATCTCCAAAATGCTGGGGTCTTCTGCTGCAACTGGGCTCTGCTTTCACCAACAGCCTCTCTTAGGTTCATGGTGCCAAGCCTCAACTTCTCTTCATGACCTTTTAATTCTGGAGCTTTGACACGGAGACACCACCTACTCCAGTGCCCATTGTGGCCTTTCACGATGCCAAGCCTCAGCTGTTCTCCATGACCTCTTTAGCCCTTCAAAGCCAGTACCGTCTGGGTGACTCTTATGCTACCAAGTCTAGCTGCCAGCACAAGATGCAACCTTGGCTGACTCTGGAGCACAACTTCTGTGTGCTGATGTTGTATAAACACTTCCCAGAAGATTGCACCTCGGTGATGCTGGTCTCTTCTTAATCTCTGGCAATTTCTTGGCTTCAGCTGACCAACATCTTTTTGTCTCAGCAAAATACTCCACTATCCTGGTACCAACTTATCTTATGGATACTATTGCTATGATAAAACACCATGACCAAAAGTTAGAGAGCTTGAACAAGTTTCTCTGGCTTACACTTCCACACTGTAGTCCATTATTGAAGGTGCAGGACAGAAACTCAAGCAGGGATGGAACCTGGAGGAAGGAGCTGATGCAGAGGCCATGGAGGGGTGCTGCTTACTGGCTTGCTTCTCATGGCTTGCTGGGCCTGATTTCTTATAGAACCCGGAACCACCAGCTCAGGGATGGCCCCACCCACGATGGGCTGGACTCTCCCCAATCAATCACTAAGAAAATGGCTCACAGCTGAATCTCAAGGCAGCATTTTCTCAATTGGTTCCCTGCTTTCCCGTGACTCCAGATTGTGTCAAGTTGACCCAAAACTAGCCAGCACTCCCGAGACTCCATTTGCAGTACAAACGAAGAGTCAGGTTGTCTCTGCCCCTGGTTTAGCATTTAAGACCACCTGTCCCTTACCTCTGAGAGGCATCGTCTCATAACTCGTTTAAAATTTAAAAAGACACTGAATAAACTCATCAAATTGGCACTGTAGAAGTAAACACATGTATTAAAATCATACCAACTCAATGGGCCCGTAGTAGACACCTTAAGTCAGCAACGCATCAGTGGGAGGGTCACCTGCTTGTCACCTGCGCATTCTGTAAAAGAACTGAGAGGACTTGAGTGCCTAACAGTCTCAGGAGCTGAATTCATCTCTGCCTGCTCACCACAGCTGGTATGGAATACTCAACTCACCTTGTTTCCTCATTGTCTGGAGCCAGTTCTATACTTTGTATCCATGGCTTCCGGTTCCACACCTGGTCAGGCAGCTAAACTCTGCTCCAGAAGTTTGCTTCAACCCCAGTGCCCTCAACAGACCTCCACCCGGTGTGTCACAATCTAATCCTGCAGAGACTCTGCAGCTGCCTAAGACAAACCTCCTCACCCGCCGGTTCAACAAATCTCTATCTTCAGAAATATTTACGATGCATAACAGTAGCAAAATTATAGTTATTTAGTAGCAACGAAAATAAGCTTATGGTTAAGAGTCACCACAACATGTGGAACTGTATTAAAGGGTCACAGCGTTAGGAAATTTGAGACCTCTCAGTGAGGATTCTTTTAGCTGCTTGAGCTCTTAACACTTGGTAGCCTGTGACCTACACTTCTACATGATAGCGATATGTTCAGTGAGTGATATGTAATGTGTAATTTGAAGGTATTTGTAAGTAAGATTGGAATAAGGTCTGGAAAGATGGCTCAGCCATTAGAAACGCATAGAGAGGATCCTTGCAGAGGAGTTGAGTTCTGTCGCCAACACCCATGTCAGTGGCTTTCTTTAGATCCCCTGTCCTATATCCATGATGTTAATTTTAATAAACTTCTTGCCCAAAAGAACATTCCATGTCAGGGTGTCCCAATCTCAAAACTGAGATCTTTCACTGTGTTCCTGGGGTAGCACACTCATGGCAAACAGAGAGTTCAGGGGACCCCCTTCCTGGAGGACAGTGCCACCTAGAGTCTATAGCTGCTGGGCTCCCTGCTCTCCATCTGCCAGCCGGAGGTTGTGGGACCAAGGAAGGACCTAGTATCCCTTGACCCCCATGCATGCATGGAGTGACGTCCTTGTCGGTTCACCCTGCTCACTGTGGCCATCCTGTCAGTGGATGTTTGGCCTAAAACACTAATCATGTTCTTGGCTGCAGACATTCAAGGTGTTTCCCAGTCAGAGTGTCTGAGCTGCAGACTGGGGTGGGGGGGGGGGGTGGGGGAGACGGAACAGCATTTCACAAAGCCAGCTGTGAGACACATCCCTCCATATCTGGAAAGAAAAATTACCTTCTCCTGGTTACTTGGGAAACTACAAGCCATACTAAGCAGATGCTGAGCCAGGCTAACGTAAGGACCTGCAGAGTCGTGACCCTCAAGCCCTGGCGGGTACCCTGCAGGGTGGTGAGTTCTGCGGCTCGGGCTTCCTCTAACTCCTGTCCATTCTAGGTCTAACTAGCATTTCAGGTCCCCTTTTTGTTCCTGGAATCTGTGACTGTTCCCACCTCAGGCAGGAAACTTGGCAGCAAACTCGGGAGGATCAGCCAGCCAGTCCTCAGAGGACCCGAGTGGGAGGCGAGGCAGGCAGGCTTGTGGAGAGAGCAGCTCTGGGAGAGCTGCATGCAGGCATGTCTCAGCATGCCTGGGCCTGCCCCACAACCTGGTTCTGCAGAGCCGCTGACTGGGGACTTTCCCTGAGGCGGCTCTCAATCCGGAGGCTCCCCTCTTTCCCAGGGACAGACAGACACGGGACTTGGGGAACTTTGTTGCCAAGTTGCCTGGATGCCGGGGGTGGGGTAGGAGACGAAGGTGGAAGACTGAGCTCACAGTCAGACTGACCAGATATGGAACTGTGTTGTGAAGTGGCTCAACCTTGAGAGCTTGGTGTTTCCCCAGGGACTTATGCCCTCTCATCCACCCTCAGACAGCCTGGGGCTATGCCGAGGCTGAACTCTTTAGCCTCAGGCTAGTTGAGGCCACAGATAGGAACCCGAAGGATGGCACTGTTAGCCCTAGAAAATGAGCTGGTAGAGTAGACAGGGACTCCCTGGGAACAGATGCGTTGGGTTGGGAGGGGCACTAGTTTCATGGGCGAGGTTTCTTTGGAAGCAAGGGTTCTTGAATGTGGGATGGAGGCCCTTGGAGAAGGAAGTCTTCCCCATCATGGGCGCTGAGAGAAGAGCTAGATCTTTCCCCAGGACTGGATGGGTTATGAGAGGGGCCCAAGTTGTCTTGAAAGATCATCAACTCAGGAGAAGGGGTGGGGAGAGCCTGTCGGTACCCCGTGAGGATGTATCTCCACCCCAGTGCTGCTCAATCTCTGGGCTCTGCCTCAGCTTCCTGTCCTCTCCCTGTGCCTCAGTTTCTCCATCTGTAAAGCAGGGGTCACCCTTGAAGATGCCTTAAGCTTTGTTAGACCCAAACAAGATGGCTGAAACTGGGGGCTCCTTCACTGAGACAGCTTGTCTTAACCTTATAGAACATTTGCTCGCCCCTGGGGAGGCTCCTGATGCCACAGGTCACTTTTGTCAGCTGCGGTCACAGGGTGCTGAGCTCTGAAAATGTCCCCCAAAGCTAAGCTCACACAGGGAAGATGCTGAGAAAGTTGTTGGAATTCAGATAAGACCCACCTACTGGAGCCTCAGTGCACCCCTAACTCCCTAGCAAACTCCCCAGGTGTCCCTACCCAGGAGAATGATGGGTGCCATTCTTATTTCCCATGAAGCTTACAGGTTGCCAGACTCCAGGACATCAAATGGACCATACTAGGCTACACCTTTTCATGTCCCTAAAGTTGCATGCTCTTTCCGGCTATGCAAGACTCCTCGCCACTTCAGCCTCACAGTAGGGAGTAACACAGTCTGACTGCCTGGGAACTTCCCATTCCTCTACACCTGTAAGAGGGGACCGCCCAGACTCCGCCTCATGGGCTAGAGTGCTTATTAGAGCCCATCTGTCTATCAAAGCAGCCACCCATGATACTATGTCTGTAGATGCACCAGTTAACTCTTCTAAGCAACTTCCTGCCACAAAGGACGAGCTGCCCAGTGGCCCTAGGACTTTCTCAGCCTTTCAAACGTGAGCCTGAATTCCATCAGGACCATCCTGGAACCTGGACCCAGCTTGGGTTCTCTGCAGGCACATATCCTGAACTCCCGTCAGTTATGAACCCAATAGGACGTTGCTCTGGGTGGGGGAGGCAGCAGACCCTCTCACCCCATCCTAAGCCTTCTTGTGACCATGGCAACCCCAGAAGCCCATGAAGGTCAAGCTTCAGCCACCCCACCCTCCATTCAGTGGACTCACTATGGCTACCATGTCCTTGATGAGTCCAGGTACTTAGGCCTCAGATGTTTGAGGAATTGTTTTGCTTTGATTGGTGTTATGTGGGGTCACATGGAAAGGTGATTGAGGGGTCACATGGGAAGGTGACTGGGGAGTTCACCTACCCAAGCATCCTGAGAGAACTAGGCTTCCAGTAGAGGTACTAAGGAGGACTGTGGCCCAGGACCTGAGGTCTAAGGATGTGGGTGCAGGGAGGACCAGTTCTGAGGTGACTTTGTCCCCTCTCCTCTCCAGCTGTGGCCTGGAAGTTGTCTACATACGACATTGTAACTCCAGCGATGTGTTCATATTGTGTTGTTTCCTTTAGTGAACAATTAGCTGGCTCTTAAGTTCTGTGATAGCCAGGAAGCGGGAGTGCCTGCTGGTCCTGAAGAGTTGGTTCCTAGGGCTGAAAGCAGAGTTGTTTGGAGAATCTGAACCACCAGAGGGCACCATCAGACAGGCGAAAGTGGCCACTGCTCAGTCCTGGTGTTTGGACCAATAAGCCTATGGGGGCAGCAGCAATGTGGGTGGAGGATAGAGGGGAATTGTGGGAAGGCTGGCTGGCTGCCAAAGTGTGTACTCTGCAGAAGTGAAGGAAGAGACTGGTGCAGAGCACAGGGCACCCTCCCCTCTGCCTCTCAGCTCCCTCAGTCTCCTGTCTTCATGTCTTAACTAAACTTGCCTAATACTTACCCAAAGTCCATTTTTTACGAAACTCTTTGTAGATAAAATAAGTAGTATCAAAGTAGTCTGTTCCACTGTAGGCAGGGCCCATGGGGACACCAACTTGGTCCCTGTGCTACCCGATCTCCTCAGGGGCAATGTGGACGGGACACGTAACACAATCTACTCGTGACCTGAGCAGAGGTCCCTGTTCCCGCTCTCTGCAGTGACCATCTGCTGGAAGATGAATTCACCGTCGTCTGTCACCTTACCTGTGATTGGCCTTGGATTGGAAGAGGGTCTCTTGCCTTGGGTATCCGTTGGGTGCTGTCACTCTGGCCCTGCCCATGGCGGGGATCATGGAGCCATTCCAGGCCTAGGCTGTCTTCCTTTAGTCCCCAGAGAGCTCTACTAGCGGCTGAGTCAGAGGGGTCTTGTCCTGAGATGACTGATGGTTCTATTAGGGTCAAGCTTGTGTTAGTGCTCTGGCTGGAATGATTGGGCCCAAAGACGATGGGGTCTTTGGGGTCTGAGTCACTGAAGCTCCTGGAAAACACCAGGTAGTGGGATGGAGAACCCTAGAAACTGGGTTGTCAGCCCTCCCCGAATTCCAACATTACTTGGATCTGGGGAGCCAAGCAGCTGTGCTGGATCATAATGGTAGGCATCCTTCAACAGCCTCTGGCCATTGTAAGCAGTAACAAGAAAGCCCACTGGTGAATGGGCCTAGTGTCTTTGGTTGCCCATGGACATGTGGACATAAGGCAGGCACCCTTTGTCCCTCAAGCTCCAGGTCTGTTTTATCCTTCCAGTAAAATTGGCTGCTGCCTAAGTATAACTGAGCTCCTGCCCTGACCCCGAGTCCTCAGCACATAGATGATCACCTCCTTCTTCCTGGGTGCTGAGCTGCCAAGTGCTCTGAGCAGCTCCTGCCCGGACCTCTTTTTCTGAGACATGGTTTCTCTGTGTATCCCAGGTTGTCCTGGAACTCACTCTGTAGACCAGGCTGGCCTTGACTCAGAAATCCTCCTGCCTCTGCCTCCCAAGTGCTGGGATTAAAGGCGTGCACCACCACTGCCCGGCTCAGACCCCTTCTTTGATGGGGCAAATAATGCTCAGAAGCCGTAGGCTCTGAGACTGTGCACAGAGAGATAGGTGCATAGAGACAGGAGAGTGTGAGCTAGCTCTCAGGCACGTGGGAATGCTCAGAACCAAAACCCCAAATATTTCTTCAATCTGATATCAGTCCCTGGAACTGGAAGATGCTGGGACCCTTGACAAAGACTCGCAGAAGCAATCATATTGCTGAGATTTAACCTAAGGGTTCTCCTACCCAGGTGCCTGGCTGTGGCCAACACAGAACTGCTATCCAGACACACCCACCAAAGACAGACAGGTAGACAGACTCATGCTGATGGCAAGAGTCTAAAAGCAATGGCCAAGGCCTCCTCTTCCATCCTGACAGAGGGGCCAACCAGCTGTTTGTCCTCAAGTGACCTTGGGTACCCGTCTTGTTGTTGGCATCTGGAGAATGGACCTGATTCAAAACCACATAGTGGGCCCAAAGCATTGCCTCAGTTTACCATATAGACCCACTCAGAGGCCCATCTGGGCCCATTATTGCCAGCGAATGGGGAAAGAATTACCCTTTGAGCTAGGGGTCTAGGTGGAAATTGATGGATGGGCCTCCCTCCCCCCTCTACCTAGAGTGTGGCCTCCCTGGAAAGGAAGTCCTTCAAGACTCTCACTCTGAGAGTCTGCAGCTCTAGAAATCTTCTATAGCTAAATGACCTCAACTCTCACCCTATTCTCCATGTGTCCCAAAGGAAACGGAAGAGACACATACAAAGTACTCGTCTGTGGCCTGTGACCTCTGACCTTTGACTTCCAGGTATCTCATGCTCTGTGTGCCTATGTGTATATGTGACCCCATACATTTATGTGCTATGTAAGGGGTGTGTGCACTAGGAATATACATGCAAGTGTGAATATGTGTGCACTCTATTATACATATGAATGTACAATGTGTGGGCATATGTGTGTGGTATGTGTATGAGGATCTGAGGAGCACAGCCCCACATACTCACATGGCTGTGTACATGTGTGCTCTATGTACATGGGAACATACCTGTATGAATGTTGAGCATATGAGAGTTCTCTGGAACATGTCTCATGAGAGGGAAGCTAGGCCCACCCTTAGGATGAAGTAGATAGAGGCCACATGCGTTGCAACTGATGGACTGTGGCAGTGTCTCTCATCCAACTGGTTAAAAAAGTGAGAAGTGTCCCATCTACCTTCTGCTCCCACATTGCTGTCCTGGCTCCTAACTCTGTGCATCAGTTTTAAGCAGGGTCCCCAGGGAACTTGAGCTCCCTGTCTGCAGGTCAAAATGTCTAGATATTCCAGAGGCCCTGACACCCTGGCACCTCTCCCTCAGGACCATGGCTGTGGTGACTGCCAAGAAAGAAGGTGGTTCTAGCACCAGGTTGGGAAGACAGCTGTGACTGGCGCTGACAGGCCCTTCCCCAACTTGTCAGGGCTTGGGGTTTGTTACAGGAGGCCTCAAGCACTGACTGAACAACATCCCTGGAACCATGTTATCCTTGCACGTTTAACCTGTTTCTCTGTTAGGGATGCTGGGTAAATGAGAAGACCGGGCATTATATCACACCTTCCTACACTCAGTGAAGGGCCGACTTCTCTGGGCTGGGAGCACATGACCACAGTCAGATCCAAAGGTAGGAGTCCCCGTGATGAGGGTCATATGGGAATGCTGGACTTAGCTTTCTCCAGCGACAAGCACAGAGGGTGACCAGGCTGCTGGGCATCCCTGGAACTTACCCTACAGGGACCTTGCCACCCACCTTCCTCAGAGCATTGTGTTCCACTATGTATTTGGGCCAACTGCTGCTTCTAGGTATTGTTTTCAGGACCTGCAGGCTAGGACTGGGGCATACCAACATTACCCACTATTACTGACAGGAGTCTGTCATAGTCACCCCCCTGCCTCTACAAACAGCATCTCATCATGCCTCTGGTAGCCAAGAGCACACCTGGATGGTGCTCATGCCCCCTGAGCATCCTCAGGATACAACAGACTAGGGATCTATCTCTGCTTCATGGCATCACTGGCCTTCCTCTCAGCTATGACTAATCTTACAAGATGCAAATGGGAACCCCAGGGAACGGGTCAGAGGGGATCTGGAGTGAGCACATGACCCCTGGAGCCCTAGCTGCGCAGAGCCCCACCCTTCTTTGCCCTCCAGGCCTCCACTACCTTCTCCAAAGCACTGGAGTTTTCCTTTGCCTTCTTCTTTGTGTGGTACGGGATGCAGCATACCCAGCTGGTCCTTATCCTGGAGGTCAAAAGCATGAGGAAGTAAGAACCCACTCCCTGCCCTGTAATGTGCCAACCTCCTAGCTAGCAGCCCCCACCCCAGGCTCTCCAGATTGCTCTCTCAAACCCCATAGCTCCCACTCTACCAAGTCCCAGGGACATGATGTTTATGCGCCACCCCCCCTTCCCTTTCCCCACGCCCCAGTCAACTTGTGTCATTCAGACCAGATTTCACAGCTAGCTACTGATTTTTGTCCTTTGGGTACCTAGGTCCTCCTATCCTCTGGCTAAAGGGACTCTTTTTTTTTTTTTTTTGGTTTTTCGAGACAGGGTTTCTCTGTATAGCCCTGGCTTGTGATCTAGAAGGCACCCGCTAGCCTGCACAAACCCAGCCTGGGTCTGAGGATGAGATCAACAATTGTCCCACCCAGCAGTGTCTTGGTTCTATAAGGTTGGCTTAGGGGTGATTCTGAAACTCCTCCCCTTTCCTGCTCACGGTGTCAGTTCCTTGGAGACCACATGTCAGTTTTACACATCCAGTCTAAGAGAGGCAACATACTAACAAAGCCACTAATTCTGAAAGGTGGGAATTTGAGCAGCTGCTATTGTGTTCTTTGTATTTCTCTGTGTTGTAGTTCTCTGTGTTGTTAGAAATGAAGTAAACTGTATTCATGGTCCAGAGGCAGGCGAGTCCTTGGAACCCAATGCCCTTCTTTGTGGCTAATGGCTCTGGAACTCAGGGAGTCTTGAAGCTTTGCTGGTCCACCAGTGTGCAAAGCCTTGGAGGGCTAAACCCAGCTGTGAAGGGCTGTCCTCTCCCTGATGGCATCTATGGGTGCAGGGCCTTTCCAACCCAGGTTTCTCTAGCTCAACCCCAAGCTGGAGACCCTGACGCCACAACCTTTCCCTTCTCCTTCTCGGTTGCTTTGCTGGCGGATGGGATGACGAGTTGTAGTTTGGTGGTGGAGTGAAATGTGGCTCCTGGTAAATGTGTCCCCCAGCTCTGAGAAAGATTACTGTGCTGTTCCTTGTTCTTTAGCCTCTCTGACCCCCCCCCCGAATCACTTGGCTTATGCATGGTTTCGGGGGGTGGAGGGAAGGCAGGAGGCACGGTGCTGCCACCATAGGAGTTGGTGGTGGGGATGTCACTCTGGATAAGCACCCCCATTCATTCATTTATTCAAGTAGGGCCGGCCCTCCACAATACTTACTCATCTTCAGACAAGTCTCCTATGTTGGGGAGCCTCTTCTCTTCTTTGATGGCACAGGTGATGACCTGGGGAGGCAGCACAACAACCTAGGGAGCCCACCCAAGAGACAGAGGCCAGGCCCTGGGACCCTCAATGTCCTGCCAAACTATACTCTGTTGAGTGGGAATTTGCCCATCAGGGACCCTGGCTCCTTATGTGACACTCCATGGCCCCTGGGGTAGGATGGGGGAACCTGGCTGGCCCCTTGGTCTAGCTCTTCTGCTGGTTGACCTTTCCGGAGTCCTTAGAACTCAGGGCCTCATAGAGCAGTAGCCTCAGAGATTTAATGGCCAGGGTTTCTTTCTTTCTTTCTTTCTTTCTTTCTTTCTTTCTTTCTTTCTTTCTTTCTTTCTTTTTTTTTTTTGGTGTGTGTGTGATTCAAAACCTAAAGGTATAGCAGGTGTAAACTGGAAAATAACCAACCCTCAGGCACCCTTCAAACTTGTCAACAGAGATGCTCAGGAATCACCCAAAAAGACTTCTGCTCATTACAGCAGAGAAGCAGAGGAAGAGACACCAAATAACTATGTTGGCAAGCCACTGAGAAAACCTCATCATTTTATGGATGATGGTGGTGATGATGGTGATGTAGACATTATTATAGATAATAATAATGGCAGTGATATTGGTGATGATGGTGATGGTGATGATGATGTGGTGGTGGTGATAGTGATAGTAAGGACAGAGATATTGGTGATGGTGGTGGTGGTGTTGATGGTGACAATGATAATGAGCATGAAAATATGGTGACAGACATAAAAATGCAATCGTCGTTACAGTAGTGATAATATTAATGTTAATGGTGGCCCCCACCAGTGGTGATGGCGGTGATGATGGTGATGTAGAGAGATGGTGAGACAGCAGTGTTGTGATCATGGTAATGATATCGGTGACACTTAGTTCCAAGCTCGCAAAACTGTGACCTTGGAACACAGTTTTGCGAGCTTTAGGAAACAACCCTAAGATGCTGCAGTTACTATGGTTTGCATTCCGTGATGGAGCATCGAGCACAAGAGGGTCTGAGTGGTTTGAGCAGTCACTGACAAAGCCATACACTTCCTATTCTCCCAGCTCCAAGTGCACCATTTCCTCCCCACAGCACAATTCCTACAGATGCTCTGGGTACTCAAGGGCACAGGGTGATGCTAAAGGGAGGGAGACAGAGATAGAGAGAGACAGAGACAGAGACAGACAGACACAGAGACATACAGAGAGACAGAGAGGGATAAAGACAGGGAGACAGAGACATACAGAGAGAGTCAGAGAGACGGAGACACACAGAAAGACAGAGAGATAGAGACAGAGACAGATAGTGACAGGAACAGACACACACACAAAGACAGAGGCAGAGACAGACACGTACAGACAGACACACAGACAGACACAGAGAGACAAAGATTGAGACAGAGAGACAGAGACATACAGACAGACAGGGACAGACACAGAGGCAGACACAGACAGACAGACAGACACACAGAGACAGAGAAAGAGAGAGAGAGAGAACATAGGTGTTCTCATTCTATTCCCAAAGGCCGTTCCTCAGCACCAGCACCATGGAGGGTCCCTGGAATGCCTGGCCTTGGATCTCTCCTCCCGCTTCATCATGTGTCAGTTATGTCCCAGCCCACAGTGCAGACACTTTCCCAGTGGGTAGTTTGGATTTCTGGGCTGAAGGGTTTTGCCTGTACCTCCTCCTCAGTATGGTCTCCCAGGTCGATCTCCACAAACACAGATGGTTTCTAAGGATGGAAGTGATAATTTATGAGTGAGCTTGACAGAATGCAGCCTTGTAGACATCTGGGCCTGAGTGGTTCCACTAGATTCTGGTGATTACAGAGGCCCCATGGTAACAGACAGCAAAGTGTCCAGAGGGTTAGCTCTGGGCAGAAGAGGGGGGAGTATGCCCTTCTGCCTCATTGCTACCTATTGGAAACAAGTTACTGATATTCCAAGGGGTTTCTTCCTTCTTGACTTTGGTTGTTAGGGCCTTCAGGTGACAAGGTACCTGAGACCTGGGGACCTCTCCTCATCCCTGATCTACTGGGAGCACATGGGTCACCTCCATACTCTTGTCTAGAGCCACATTCACTGACATGAGATCTACTCCACAAGATGGGATGATCCAACAGCTCAGGACATGCCACCTTGTTCTCTGTTTGGCACTTTGGCTGGCCCAGAATCTTACCAAGGACTATCTTTTGTAAAGTCCTGGTGAAGAATGGGTGCTACTGCCACCTTTCCATGTGACACGGGTTGGGAAAGAGGAGAAAGCTACCTTCCTTCATGAAGGTCACTGCGAGATTTATGATTCAGTATGATGTATGGAAGATGCACCTCAGTGGCCAAGGTCAGGTGTGTCTTCAGTCACCACACCTGGGTTTGGGTCTCTGGGTGGGCTAAGCTCAACTGGAAGGTGGAATCTTTTCAATCCACACCGTTAGTGACTTCATTGTTTGGCAAGCTAGGGCAGGATGTTGCAGGATCAGGCAAATCCAGTCCAGAGCTTGGTCCCTCAACCCCTTACCAGCTCAGTTGGACAGCACAGCACCTGCTTAGATGGCTTTATGGGCTAAGCCTACAGTGTGCTCATAGCCCACTGGAATTTGTCTACAGATAGACTTAAATATCTTAACTCCTGTAGCTAAAGTAAGCAGCTCTTGCCTGCTTTTCTAGAAGGTGATCCAGCTTCGTGGACTCAGAATGCTGCTCCTGTAAACCCAAGAAGACACCAATAGCTAAGTAGAGGGACACCTCACAGGATGGCAGACAGAGTGGGTGGACCACCAAGGCCTGACCTCAGCCGCAGAGATACATCGTCCTTTGCAGGCATCGTCCTGCTCCCCTGTGGCACTGGCCTCTGAGTCACTCTTCTCTGGGTCCATTTTTGCACACTTGAGGTCCATTTTTTCCACCTCATCCTGGCTCCCTTTCTTCCTGTCGTCCTCTAGGCTCACCCGACTGGAGGTAAGTGTGATAGGGGCGTCAAAGAAGCAGTGTAGAATAAGTGTCAGGACAGGAGTCACTTGCTGTCTTCCTGGCTCCTCCCCTAATGCTAGGAGTGGGGTATACCCATGGGCCCTTTGGAGGCAAAAAGAAAGACCCTCCTATTCCCTCTAACGATTCATCTTGTCTGGAGACACCAGCCCCACTCCCTCCAGGTAGAGACTTTAGTTAGGGCACCAGTGAATGGATCCATGCCTGTCACTCATGACCACCTTAGTAGCTCCCAACCCCGTGTGTTTTGTTGAGTGTGGTTTGGGGGACTGGAGTAGGAACGGGGAACACAGCTGCCTCCTCACAGCTACAGTTCCCAAAGGGAAGACTCAAGATAGCTGCTGGCCTTTGACATATTTGGGGTTACATTACCCAAAGTCCCTGTCCTTTATCTGAGTCTAGAGGGATGCCGTAGGCCTATGTGACATGTTGGTACCCAGTTCCAGCAACCAATGACACCTTCAGTGGCTTCTTAGTCGCCAACATCCTTCTACCTCAAGATTTCCTAGTCTAGTACCTTTCACTGGTACTGGATCATGGGAAGTCATTTATAAACAAGTGGTCTGGCCTGTTCCTGGTCCACAGTGAATGGACTTTGAGAACTGAGGAAAGCCCTTGGGTTCCATGATTTTTAAGCCCTCTAGAGGGCAGATGGTGGGAAGTATTGAGGGATGGCCCCTGTGTTAGGTGGCCAGACATCTTGTTCTAGCTGACCAATACCGAGGCTGGTTATGCACCCTCCCTGCTCAGCAAGGAGATCTCGATGGGCCCAGCTGACATGAGACAGGGTGCAGATTCCTTTCTGGGAGAGGCACATGGAGATATTTGTTGAGATACTACCACCAAGTCAGCTCGATGGCAGACAAGGACCAGCCAGAAGGGCTGCCTAGGAAGTGAAGAATGCTATCTGCGGTTTAGAGACACACTACGGTGGCTTCTGCTTTTATGACAAGTCTCTTGGATAAAGAGGCTTCTCAACCCTACCAACCATCCCTTTATTCAAAGGATTCAGTTTCCTTTGGGTCCCTCCACCCCCACCTAAGTCCTAACCCCCAGTGGAGGGCTCCAAGCCCACTCCCCACACCCCAATTGTCACATTTCAGAAGAAGGCCGCTTCCACTTACTAGGTGCCGTCATCCGTGTCACTTCTTGGGTCTTTGCCTTGGTCCTCAGAGTCTGAGGAGCAAGGGCAGTTGGTTAATATGTGAGTATTCTAAACATGATACGACGGCTCCTGCATCTAGGACTTCCCACAGTTTGCTATCTCACAGGCTCACTGTCCTGCCTGGTTCTCCTCGGGGCAGGCTCAAGGCCAGCCTGAGACTAACAGCCATAGCTAGCAAGACTTCCCTTTCTCATCTTTGTTGGCTCCTTTGGCCATGCTCCAAGGATACGTCTATTCCTTCTGCCCCAACACCTTCCATGACCGAGCTTGCACTCTGAGCCCACTTCATGCATTGTTGTAAAAGCACAACCTCCATTGCTTTCTTAGTATATGTTTGTGACCCAGCCCAGGCATCCCTGGCCTCCTGGGACACACTCACAGGCCTGCAAATGTCCTTATCTCAGTGTGGATTATTGAAGAGGCAGAACAGGAGATAAGAAGGGACCTTCCCAAGATGGCCACTGGCTGGAAATGGGATGACTTGTTCAGGAACATCCTGACCCCCATGCCTCACAGCGCTGAGGCCCATCATTGGGGTGATCTTGATTATCCTCTATCCTATCAGGCAGGAGGTACCTTGAATGTGCTCAAGGCTGAGGGGACCCTAACAAGCTGACATGAATTCCCTAGCTTCAGAGCAATAACTGTAGGGAGCTGTGCCAGGTGATCCTGGTTTTGGGGGGTGGGGGCAGGGAGGGCGCTAGTTGGCTGTGAGCTCTTCCAACTTGGCGTACTCCTTCTGCATGTAACTTCCTCCCCCAAACTTCCAGGGACCTGGCAGTTCAGCATAGTGTTCAATGGGAAGAGTTGTGCACAGATAACGTCTTTGAGGCTATATTCTGGGCTCTCCCCCAGAGTTGCCGTCTGGGCCAGACCTCAGCTGGAATTACCTGTTCCCCACAGTGGCTTTGTGACTCAGACAGAAATTCCAAAGTGCTAGAGAAGAGTTCTTATAGATCAAGCCCAGAGCGTGAGTTGGAGGGCTCCCTTACAGAGCTGGCTGGCCCTTTCCTGGGGGTTAACTTGCAGGCTAGTTGAGGGAAGTACAGGACAAACTTCCTCACCAGTTGATCCTCTTAGTCTTTCCATCCATTTCAAACCTCACCCCAATCTCCCATGCCTTCTCTCATAGAGATGCCGGCTGCTTAGCCACCTGCCTCCTTTCCAGAAAGGAGCCTGTCCCTTCTTGTACTTAGCACACCTGGCCTTGGTCTGTACCCTGTGTCCCTTTCTCAGGAGATCCCGTGCTTGTCTCTGCATTGTCTGAAGTGCTGTACTCAGAGTTGTTGACATCTGTGGATGTCCCAACAGTGAGAAGCAGAAGGCTGAGGCCTTCTGGCCAGGGCTGAGGGATGTTACACAGCTCTGCACTGTAATTCAGACCTTGGCAGTTCTCACATGCCCCAGGGAGAAAAAAGGGTAGGTTTCAGTTCAATCCCAGCCTCAGATAACAGTCTAGAGGGTCAAATAATGAAGGTGCCTGATAGGAGGTCTGCTGGTGACTTATTTTCAGAAGATTTAAAAATGGACGGGGAGGGTTGGAGAAACGGTGCTCAATGTAATTCCAAAGGTCTCAATTTTGATTTCCAAAACGCACATGGGACTCAAGTCTAATTCCAATGCCAGGGGATCCAAGGCCCTCTTTTGGTCTCTGCAGCACTGCATGTCCATAGTGTACATACACACGTGCAGGCAAAACACCCATATGTAAGATAAAAGGACTGGAAGCTCCCCACACTCCCAGAAACATGTACACATGTGACTGTGTTCCAGAAGACGCTAACTATTAGGAGACTCTTCCAGCCCTGATCTTTCTTATTAAGAAAAGCCCCAAGCAAAGAGCGGTCAAAAGAAAGGCAGGGTTTCCATTGCTTGGTGCAGTTCTGGAGTTGGAAACCAGCTACCTTCTCCTAATGGCAATGTGTCTTGCATGATACACCTACTGCCCATGTCCAGATGTCCACAAACTGTACTTTCTTAAGGCTGGGCCAGGTCTGCCTGCCCTCCCAGTCCTCCAGGAGGGAGCCACCCCTTACCTAGCTCCTTGCGTAGCAGCTTCCTGATGCAGACTGGTGGATCCCCCTTCTGGTGCAAGCCACCCACACTCCTGCTCCTCTGGAGTTCCGCCCCGTCACTGGCGGCCTTGAGGTATGCAGGGGTTATTCCTGAGGGCAGGGCGCCAGGCCCAGGCCGGTGCTTCCTGTGCGCGGCGGGGTCCTTCTCCATCCTGACCCAGAGGGAAGGAGGGCGTCACCAGCACAGCCTCAGACCAAAGGCATCTCTGCCAGCCTCTCCCTGCCTCTCTGCCAGCAAAGTGGTCCAGCGCGATCTCACTCACTGTTGCTATGACGCTGCTGTGACATCACAAGATAGAGCTGGATGGTTGTTGAGGGCTGTCCCAGAGGTCATGCTGGCTCTAGGTTTTTTGGTTTGGTTTTTTTTTTTTTTTTTTTTTTTTTTTTTGAGTTTGGCAGTTTGCTATCTGCCACTTTCCTGTACTTCGGTATTCTTTAACAGCGAGGGGCTTCTAGATGGCAGTGTCTCACAAATGTGTGCTCCTGAAGCCAGTGCTCTCTCCCATTTGAGAATCTTCCTGTTTCTATGGGCGTGAGGATGGCAGGAAGCAGAGTCAGGAAAATAAATGGCCCTGGGGCAGTGTGATCTGGTTTACATTCAGGCCCGTGGGTCAAAACTTACCACTGAGAGCAGGGCTTGGTGGGAGACATTTTGATGACTTACACAGACAGAGAAACCTGCCCACACAGGACCTCGACCTCAGTTGGGAACATGTCTCCCAGCTGAAGGCTAGAAATCAAGGAGGGGCAGGGATGTCTCCCCTGCAGCCTCTCCCAGGGTCTACAGATGTCATCTTCATGGACTATCCCCCCAATCTGTTTCTTCAGCTCCTCTATGACAGCAAACACAGTGGATTGGGGCTCCCCCCTGGTGCCAACATAGCATACAACTCTCCCCTGAGGGGATAGACATTTGCTTTACAGCTAAATACAAGTGACCACTGCCTCAGAGCACATTCAAACGAACACAAACTCAGTGTTCCAACCTACTAACCGTTGGACAAATTTTTTTCTTTTAAATTATGAGTATGTGTATGTCTGCGTGTGGATATGTGTTATGTGGATACGTGTTAGGGATTGGTCTGGTGCTGCTGTGTATTCAAATGCTAAATACTGGCTCCCAAGACCTGGTTGTGCCCAGTGAGCAGATCCTTATGTATACCAGTGATGCTATGAAAACCTTGCTCCCCAATTTAAAACCACTGGCTAAATAAAGGTGGCTATAGCCAGTTACTGGGGAGAATATGAAAGATGCGGTTTCAGACACTGGGCTGGGGGTTGCAGGTGGGGACCACGAGGAGGAGAAAGAGGGTGGATGAAGAGGGAACCGGAGACTCCCATTACATGTGATGGAGCAGGATCAGGTGCCCAAATGAAACGCACCCCCACCCCACCCCCAACCCCAGGTCAGACTTCTGGACCAGAAGTAACTGAGGTGGGATTCGAACAGCCAATTTTTGCTTTGGAGGAGAGCAGCTGAGAACAATACAGGCAGCCACGTGAAGTTAGAAAGGATTGCTGCATTAGATTAGCAGATAAAAATAAAAATAACTCCATGCAGAAAAAAGAAGGTATGTTATGTTGGGAGATTTTACATTTGTTCCATAGGAAAAGAAAAGCTATGGAGTCCTTCCAAATTGTTAAAGATCAATAAAGATCAGATACGACTGGAGAAGAGTCAAACCGCAAGTATTGGGGGAGTGCAGCTGGGAAATTAAGTATAATAATCTATAGAAATATAGATTAGGGGTAATTCCCCAATAATTGTACAAGACAGAATGAAATAATCCATAGGACTCTGCCTCGGTTATTGGGGGGGGGACTGGCTGTGTCATATTAATAACTATAGTTTCTTAAACTCGATTCTAGTTATGCGCGCATGTGAGTGCAGGTGCTGGCGTGGCCCAGAAGAGGGTGCTGGATCTCCCGGATGTGCAGACAGTCACGAGGCATCCGATTTGAGCGTGGGGAACTAAACTCTAATAGCAAGATGTGCTCTTAGCACTGAAGTATCTCCAGCCCATGAAGTTTTTATATTAGCAGGACAAAGGAAGTCAGGAACAAAAGCACTTTTCAAATACACTGTTGGACATTGTAAAAAGATGTCTACAGAAAGGCAGAGAATCTCGGCTCTGGGCTGCAGATGCTGTCCCAAGGCATTCGTAGCCCTTTGGTTGGGTGAAACTAGAGTTTTGTTAATACATTCCAAAAGGTTGCTCCAGTTAGCCACAGGCTGTGAGGTTGGCAAGGAATGGCTATTAAGGTGGCTAAAGAGAGCTCAAGAGGAATTGTAATCAGGCTCCAGACCTGCAACATTCTAACCCCTCCATAATCACTGATGTTTTTATTAGTTATAGCCTGGGAAGGCTCAGAGCAAGGTGTTGGTCCATCCAGGGCCCCCTGTTTATAGTTCTCTCTATTGGCCAAGTATCACATATCGTTTATTAAGTATTATGAATGTCCGGTGGCTACAGGGAAGACTTCCTAGGGCCTGATGTGGGGATGGCTTGAGCAGTTGGTAAAGCTGTTAAGGAAGAAACTCCTGGATCATATTATTAAAATCTACTAGCCATCATGACTAAGATCTGATGCTTTCTTTAAAAGAATCGTCTGTATTTGACATAATGGGACATCTAATAATAGCATATCTAAAATGAAAATAACCCAGAACATTATCTCAGAGTGAAGGTACCACTGAGGAAAATGGGCCCTTTAAACAAACAATTTCCTAGATTGACTCTATGTTTCTCCTACAGCTATTTATACTCTATGGACTCTTTTTTTTTTGTACTTGGAATATTTAGATTATTATCTCATAATTTTAGTTTTTCTTCCAGCCAGACTTACAGCGCTAATCTGCTGTGTGGCATGGTCAGCTCTAATTCTTAAGAAAAACTAGTCTCTCACCAGGTCCTCTGGGTATCTATTAGCTTTCAGTTTAGTGTTTTTATGGGCCTCTTGAACATATGAATGAGAGGGTCTGTGACTCTTTTCTCTTCGGGTTCTTTTCCTTCTGTGGTTTGCCTTATCCAACTTTGATGTGACGGTTTCTGTTTATTATATCTCATTTTGTAATGCTTGGCTTTTACCTCTTAGAAGCCTGTTCTTTTCTAATGAGAGACAGAAAGGGAATGGATCCGGAGGGGAGGGGAGAGGGGAGGGAACTGGAGGAGCAGAGGGAGGGGAAACCGAAATCAGGATACATTAAGAAAAATCTTTTGTTTTGTTTTTTGTTCTGAGGCAAATTTTCTCTGTGTAGCACTAGCTGTCCTGGGACTTGCTCTGTAGACCAGTCTGTCCTAGAACTCACAGAGATCCGCCTGCCTCTGCCTCCCAAGTGCTGGTATTAAAGGCGTGTGTCATGCCTGGCCAAAAATCTATTTTTAATAAAAGGGGAAAACGTGGTTTCAATATCTAAATTATCATAATTCTCACCTGTGGATACTATTACATTGGCATCCTACCAGATTTACCTTGGAAAGGTAAATGAAAAATCACATTACAGAAGAGATTTCATAATGTAATATTCCTTTAAATTTTCTCTTAACAAGATTTTCTTTTCCTGGGGCAGAAGAGATGGCTCAGAGGTTAAGAGCAACTGGCTTCTCTTCCAGAGGTCCTGAGTTCAATTCCCAGCACCAACATGGTGGCTCACAACCATCTGTAATGGGATGTGATATCCTCCTCTGTCATACAGGGCATGGATGCAAATAAAATACACACAGGCACTCAAAATACATACATAAACAGATAAAAACTTAAAAAAAAACTTTTCCCATGGACCAAATATTATTTGTAACAGTGGTTTAAAAAAAACTCTAATAATAGTTTCATCTTAAGTGCAAATGTTTCCTTATTGAAGTATTTAAGGTATCCTACAGAAACAACAACAACAACAAAAATGGCCCAATATAAATTGTAATTAGGCTCTGGCCTTGCAACATTCTAACCTAGCCACACGCATAGAGTCTTAACGGTTCATCCGCCTCACAGATGTTCAGTGTAGGCTGCTGTTCTTTCTGGAAACTTGGATTCACACTGGTGACCTTATTTCAGTTTTATAACTGCCCAAGACCCCCTTCTCAAATATGGCGTGCCTGAGGTTTCTGGTGTGATGCCGTTAGCAGATTGGTGCTAGGGCACAACTTGAACTAACACAGCTGAACAGAAGAACCCTGGTGGTCCATTCTCTGTATCTCCTCCCCACAGGGACTGGTCTGTTCCTAGCATCACAGTTCTTAACTGATGAGACAAGTGTGAACCTTCCTACTCTCAATGATCCCAGGCCTGACTAGGCGTGCTGGAGTGTGAGTCGGACCTTAGCTGGGCATACTCTAGAGTAAACTTGAGTCTTAACTAGGCATGCCTGGGTGTGATTGGAGCCCTGAGTGGGTATGTTCCAGTGTGAGCTGATCTCAGATTAGGTGTGCTGGAATATGAGGTCAACCCTCTGTCTTAGTATTGTCCAATTGTTTATGTTTTGTTTATTATTTGTTTGTTTGTTGTTTTGCTTCCAGATGCCTGTGGTCAGGGCAGCAGACATCCCATACTCCATTCCTGGGAGTTCCCTGTCAGACAAGAGGCCAAGGAGTAGGGTCATATCTTCCTTGGTCCACTCCATACTCCTCTGTGGCCAGTGGAGACCAACCAGTGACCCAAGCCAGCTTCACCCTGTCCTGGGAAGCACCTGGCCTGAGTTCTTGGCCCCAGAAAGTCCCCAGAGAAAAACTCATTGCTCTCAAAGCCAAACTCCAGACTTTTCTTTTAATGGGCCTGACTCCCATTTAACCCATTGGAATTAAAAAGGGAAAGAAAAGAGTGAAAACCAAAGGAGAAGAGAGGAGAGGGGGGTGAGGTGTTCCACCGTATCCTTCATCCTAGCGCGGGGTTTCCATGCCATGCTTCCAGGAACGCCACCTGTCTGGTCTGACATTGATGCCAACCACCTTTATCTGCCACCCTACCTGTAGGGAACCTCCTCTACATTGCTCCCCTCTGGGAATCCAAACCACTCCACAGAAAGAATAAAACATCTGCTTTAATTGCCCATTAAAATACATTGCAAATCGTTAGTATCTTATAAACAGAAACATTAAGTTACAAATCCAAGTTAAAAAGAAGTTCAGTACAAGGGGCCTGCTGTGTCCAAACTGACTTTTGTTTCCATCCTCTGCTACTATGGGTTCTAGATACAGATTAAACCTCCCAACAAGAATGAAGAGAAAAGGGTACCAGAATGTGTGGTTGTGTCCTTCAGCAACATCTGCCCATAGAGTGCCCCTCTCTCAGCCTCTGGAAATGCAGTTTGGCATAAGGCTCCAGCAGTACTGTGGGGGCTAAGCTGGTACAGTCTGTCTTGTCTGTTTCAGGACCCTCCCACCCCAATCAAAAGTGGTTCCAGACATTGGCATGTGTGGCCTGTTGGGCTCACAGAGACACAGGCATGTGGAATACCACGTTTGGCCTTTATTGCTGCCGGTGCAGGCTCCATCTCAGAGCTATGTCCCCGAGGACCCTTTGGCTTTGTGAGAAATCAAATACTGTTCCCTTTGGATTTCCCTGGGTCACCCCCCTAATGCACATAGATGCTGGTATTCCACACTGCCTTATATCAAAATGCTATTTAAAAACAGTCCTTTAAAAACATTAAGAAAGACAGCTTGAAAAATGCACAGCCTTTAAAAATCTTTCCCAGACTTTCATCGAGGCAGCAAGCCTGTGGATTCTAGTTTGAAACCTTATCCAACATCCAGACCTGTGTTTGAACTGAGGGGTGATGGTCACCCAGAGAAGACTGGGCTCACAGCCCTCCCTCTCCAGGGACTCTAAGAAAAGGACCCCCATGTCCTCTAAGATAAAGGAGTTTCTGTACCATCCTGTCCATCCCAGCCACAAAAATGACCCTTTAGCCAGGAACAAACCAACATAAGCTCAGGAGAAAGGCTGCCTGCCTGCTGGCTGCCAGGGAATACTGCTTCTCACGTTTCAGACAGGGATTCCGTGGAACGAACGGCAGGATTGCGTGTACGTCTAAGGCTAGGGCCAGACTGCTACATGTGTACGGAGCCACAGAGACCAGCAGGCAAGGGACAAGAGTGCACACTGAAGAAGGTGCGCCCTGGCATGAACGAACCAGGCGTGCCTTTGTGAAGGGGGACCGGGCTGCGAGGGAACAGGTTTAGACAAAGTCCATACTTCCCTAATATTTAACAGATCCCTGGATCCCCATACAACTGAAGGAGTAGAAAGACAGATGAGCATACATTCCAGGATGGCTCAGACCACCTGTGCTGGCAGCTAAGGGGAGTGCACAGCCCAGGCAACAGTTCCTGCCGGGGAAGAGCATGCTTGACTCGTGGTGGCCCCACCAGCTTGGTAGGACCCGTGTGAACGGGTGAACATGTTTCCTCTCCATGTATGCCTTCTGCCTTCTTTTATCTGCTTTTTCCCCCTGGTGTGGGTCAACAGCGCTGATCTGGGAGGTGCTGTGACCTTAAATGGAATGGGTGGAGATCTCAGACTGCTGCCGGATGTAGTTCTGGAAGCTCTTGTCTCCAATAGGGTGCTCCCTGGAGAGCGAGCAGAGAGGAGAAAATGAGGTCCTGTTCCTGACACCCCAACAACCACTGTACTTTTAATTGTCTTTGTGTTGTCTGTCACTGTGCTGCCCATTCATCATAAAAACACATGGAAAGTGCAGATCCACAAAGAACAGTGAGCGCCAACTCCAAGGAAGCACTCACTGTGACTCAGGGTTCTCCTGCGGATGGTATGTCACGTGTGTACATGTCATGTGTGTGTGTGTGTGTGTGTGTGTGTGTATGGAGCACATTTAGAACATACACACTATACATACATACATACATACATACATACATACATACATACATATGGGCTGTGGGTTCTAACTATGTGTGGCACGTGCACACAGACATATGCACATGTTAGTGTGGACATATGTGGGCTGTGTACACACATGCATACTGCATGAAGTATGCATCACTTGCAAGATGTGGGCATGTGTTCTGAGAGGGCATGGCTTTGTCTTCCTGTGTGCTGGTAGATGCTCTATGCTGGGACAGGGCCCAAAGCATTGTGGGTGCTTGGTAGCTGTTGTTCCATGGTGAGTACACACCCCATCTCCCGCCATGAGAAGCGGAATGAAGCCCCTCACTATTCTCAGCCTGTGAGTTTTGCACCGGGAGGCTGACATGCATGTTTAATACGATCAGAGCAATGTTTTCAGAAGGTAAATGTGGGCCACCACGGGTGTGTCCAAAGGGATCGATCGGGAAGCATGATGAGACTGGCTGGGATCCAGTGCAGGTAAGTCAGAGTTAGCACCATCTGCAGATGCTAACCCTTGCCCTGTGAGTATATGGGGATAGTCAGGACGAGGGCCATGGCCATCTCTAATACAGTTGGGATTGGATCCTCTTATTGTTTCTGAGCATCAGCTGAGGGCATATAGGCTTCTGAGCTCCCTGTGGGTCACCCACATGTACTTTGGGAGAAGTCCCTGAGCAGTCCTTGGGTGGACATAGTACCACACCACCTGCTGAATGTGGGTCAGGAGCTGTCTCAGCCTTTATGGACCTGAGCTTCATCTCCAACTCTTCAGCTGTAAAGCTTGACCCACCTGGGGCCACATGACCAGAGCGGGAGAAGCGGGATGTCCCAATCTGGCTTGAGTCCTCTAGCTACACCTCTCCTACCTCAACCAGAAACAAGAATGTGCTCGGCTTAGTGACCCAGCATTCAGAGCCCCCGGTGGCTGGAAGAGGTGGCAAAGGATGTGTGTGATGGCAGATGGGTGGCCCCAGGCTCCTTCTAAGGCCCTAAACTGGGCTGCTGGTGGGATGGAGCTAGCTCCCTGCACACCACAGAGCTGGGTACCTGCTCTGCAGCAGACAAAAGGCTAAGGCAAGCCAGGCCTCTGAACTCCATGGGACCCCAGGACCCTCCCAAATGAGGTGGACGCTCACTGAAGGTCCCGATCTCTAGATCAACCCCAGTGGCTAGGGAGCACCCCAACACTCACTGGCTCCCGTATCTCGTCTTCTTGAACTTGTCTCTCCTGTACTGTGCGTGCTCCTGCTCAAGGGTCCCCACCCCAGCGATGACCTGCTTCAGCGTCTTGTACGTCTCCTGGGGGTCGTCGATGACGAACGTTGAGTACTCCTCCTGCTCAGGGCCGTCATACACAGACTTGCTGCCGCAGGCCTCTGCCACGCAAGGGGTATGCGTAGAGGGGAGTGTCAGTACGGGGTGTAGCTCAGGATTCCGCTGTCCCTAGCCATGCCACGTCTCTGCATTCCCTCCCCAAAAAAGCTTTTTCTTCCCCTCAGAAAAGAAAGGGGCCACTTCGGGAGTCAAACACTGTCCAGCCTGGAGGACTTCGGGGTGAGCTGTATAGTCAAGGTCTCTCCAGTTTATGTTCTGAGACCTCATACCCCAAGCCTCAGTATGGTCTTCAGCCGGTCATGGCGTGAGCTTCACATTCATGACCCGGTGTGCCCACCAGTCAAGCCAAGAGAGGTGTCCACACCCACACATGGGGCTCAGCTCTCTGAGGGGCAGGGGCTGTCGGGATGAACTTCCATTCTGCATGTCTACAGAGCCTGACACATGCCACTCACCAGAGGCTTCTGGCCAGAACACGTCAGCTCTGAGGGCAGCAGGAGAGAAGGCGTGTCGAGCAGTGGCCAAGGATCTCTGTTCTCTACTGTTCTCATCTTCTCCCCAGACTGCCTTCCTAATCACCCCCACTGCAGCCATGTTATGGCTTCTGGCCATCAACAAGGACTACCCAGGCACCAGAGCTGCCCTTACTCACCTGACCCTGAATATCTGAGTTGGTATGCTATTCTGCCTCATTGTCCAAGGCTAGGCAGTGCCCAGGCTAAGGTACCCAGGCCCTACCTACAGTTTTGCATATGCCATGGAATGAAAGCTTGTTTCCCTTCAAAGTTATATGTTCAAGTCTTTGCTTATTTGGTTAGCTTGGTTTTTTGAGTTAGAGCAGTGGTTCTCAGCCTTCCTAATGCTATGACCCTTTAGTACGGTTCCTCACGTTGTGGTGAGCCCCCACACACCAAAAAATTATTTTCATTGCTAATTCATAACTAATTTTTTGTAATTTTGCTGCTGTTATGAATCATAATGTAAATGTTTCTGTCTTCTGGTGGTCTTAGGGATCCCTTGTGAAAGGGCTGTTGGACCCCCAAGGGGATCTCAGCCCACAGGTTGGGAACTGCCAAGCTAAAGTTTTGTTGTATAGCCGCGATTGGCTTCCACTCAGTATGTAAATCAGGATGACCTTGAACTTTCGGAGGTCATTCTGCTTCTTGTCTGTAGAGTTCTTGGATTACAGGCACGTGTCACATGTGTGGCTTGTATACAGAAGTCTTAACTCCTAAGTTCAGTATTAGGGGGTGGTCCAATCACGAGGGCAGAGCCCTTGTGGAAGAGACTAGTCCCTCTGTAAAAAGGAACTTCTTCCAGACCTTTGGGCATAGTGGGAAGTCAGTCTGCAATCAGACCTGTCTTCCCAGAACTAGTAGTGTGATGACTGGATTCCAGATGTCCCAGCCTCCAGAGCAATAAGAAGGAGGTCTCTGTCACCATGACCATGAACAACCAGTTTATGGCAGTCCAAAGCAACCAAGGCAGAAGACACAAAAGATGAGAGCTGCCCTAGAGCTACCCAAGTGCATGAGCAGTTTTGGACCCGCCCAGAAGGGGCTGGCAACTGCTGGGAACATTGCTGGACAGGCAAGGCAGTTCTGGTGAGGGGAGAGCAGCAGCAGGGCCATGCTGCTATAACACCGAGAAATCGATAGTCGAAGCCATTCTGCTCAGGTCTCACACAGAGACTAAGGAGTTACAGACAGAGAGAGGAGGCGATCTTAATGTGACAAAGAACTCGGCTGAACTGGGCTTGTGATCTGTTCCGTGCAAGACAGAACTCGCTCATGACATGGATATTCAGCCAAGGAGGTTTCTCAGTGAAGAGGCGTTGGAGGAGCAGGCTGCTCCTGACTGCGAAAGCGGGGAAGAGGGAAGTAGGTCAACGGAGCTGTTAAACAAAAAGGACCTGGGAAATGCCTGGCTTTCCCATCCTGTGTGTGGAAGGAAGAGCACACCAAGGGGCTGGCCAACCCCCACCCAGCAAGATCAGGGTGGTGCTGGCTACAGACTCACCTCCTTAGCTCAACAGAGTCTGGGGGGCAAAGCAGGGCTCACTCAACAGAAATTGCCAGCAGTGACTAAGGGAACAGTGGACAGGGTAGAAGGAAGGCAGGCTGCATGACAGCTTGGGCCCTACAGGACTGGATCAGAGAGGCACTGGCTATTGCTATACATGTTTCTCAAAACAGGGATGGACGACTTGAAAGGCAAATCAGAGAGGAGCAAGGCTGCCCTCAACTCCGAGAGGTCAGCCCTTAAGCCAGCCATCAGATTCAGAATCCCTGACTGCATTATTAAATTGATTCTGACCCAGGAGAGAAAAAGAAAAAAACTGGTATAAATGAGAACAAATCAACTAAGGGAATGGAGCCTGCTTGGAGTGGGGCAGCATTAGTTGTCAACTGGACACAGTCTAAAGTCATCTGGGATGAGACTATCAATGAGCTATTATGTAGACCAGGTTGACGTGTACCTGTGTGTGTGTGTGTGTGTGTATGTGTGTGAATACCATGTTTACAGTAACTAAGGTAGGAAGACCCACCCACTATGGGCGGCACCATTCCCTATGCAGGAGATTTTGAATGCATGGGAACGTGGGTTCAGCACTGGTGTGAATACACTGATTCACTGCTCTCTGCTGTGGCTGTAACGTGACTAGCTGTTCTAAGTTCCCACTGCTTTGATTTTCTGCAATAATGGGCTGTAACTTGGAACTCTGAGCTAAATAAACATTTTCTTCCTTAAGATGCTTTGCCAAGCAGGGTGGTGGTGGCACACGCCTTTAATCCCAGCACTTGGGAGGCAGAGGCAGGCGGATTTCTGAGTTCGAGGCCAGCCTGGTTTACAAAGTGAGTTCCAGGACAGCCAGGGCTATACATAGAAACCCTGTCTCGAAAAACAAACAAACTAAAAGAAAAAGATGCTTTTGCCAGGATGTTCTGTGGGCACCAGGGAAGGAAACCAAGGCATTTATGAAGCCAAGTGTTCAGGGAGCTGTGTGTCTGCAGACTTTAGCAAGGCCACCAGCATGGCTACACAGTGACTGAGATGCAATCTGTAGAAAATGAGCAGCCGGACACATGCTTTTACTGACCAACCCTCTGAGAACGAGAACGAGAACGAGGTGCTGGTCCACATTCAGAGCTCTGACTCAGGTGAACGTGACATTTGGAGACATGATGAGGGCAAGTCTCAGAGAGCCTGGCTGACTGCTGTATGCAGGAAGACTACGAGACACACAGCCAGTGTCTGCTCTGGTCTCTGTTGCTGACCCAAGTGGAATGAAGTGACAGTTGGTAGGATTCACCTTTGATGTTCTGTATGAGATGCTGGTACCAGGTACCGAAGTCACCCCAGTCAATCCCCGGATCTGATGGGTGTGTGCGTATGTGTGTATGCGTGCATACATTTTTTGTGCTTTTTCTTTTTTAATCCTGTATTTATTTATTTATTTACCTACCTACTGTTTGCTTTCTAAAGAGAAAGAGAGAAAGAAAAAAGGAGTGGAAATGGATGGGGGGCAGGAACTGAGAGGAGGTTTTTGTTTAAATAAAACAAAAGCAAATTGTCTACCAATACAATGACAGCACCAGGACAGCACTAAGTCATGAGGCAGAAGCCTGTAAGCTTCACAGCCTCTGACCTTCACAGGGCGTGGTGCTAGATGAAGTGAGAGCCAAGGTTTCAGTCACAGCACTAGATGGGCCCTTACTCTTAGGCCAATCCCTTACAGTCAAGAAGAATGAGAATATGAGAACAGTTCTCTTCTATTTTTTCCATCCATCCACTTTCCGGTCAATCCACATGTCTACCTGCTTACCTGTTTATAGATAGGTATCTGTCTATTCCACTGACCATCAGCATTATCCATTTAGCCATATGTCTAGCTACCTGTACGTCCATCTATCAGCTATTTACTCATCTGTCCATCTATCTACTCATCAATTTGTCCTTTCATCTGTTCATTTATCCATCTACCTGTACATCTGCCCATCTGTCTATCTATGATTCCATTCATCCAACCAACCAACCAACCAACCAACCAACCAACCAACCAACCAACCAACCAAACCAACCAACCAAACTCACCAACCAAACCAACTAAGCAACCCAACCAACCAGACAAATCAACCAACCAACCCAAACAAACAAATCAATCAACCAACCAACCCAACCAACCAACCAACCCAATCAATCAATCAATCAATCAATCAACCCAACCCAACCAACCAAACCCAACAACCCAACAACCAACCCAACCAAATCAACCAAAATAAACAACACACCCAACCAACCAACCAGCCAGCCAAACTAAGCAATCAACCAACCAAACTCACCAACCAAGCCAACTAATCAACCCAAGCAAACAAACAAATCAACCAACCAACCCAACCGACCAACCAACCAAACCAACTAAGCAACCCAAGCAAACAAACAAATCAACCAACCAACCAACAGCTGTTGGCATCTCCTCTGCACTGGGCTCTGGTGCAGATAAACCATCTTTTGTTCAGACAGTCACAGCATATAGCAAACAGTTTTGAGGCAGCTGTACTTGCAGTGATGGAGGCAAAGCTCAGACTGTTGAGCGGCAGAGGCTGGGAAAATGCACAGGGAGAGCAGGCACCAGTCAGGCTGAGGAGGGCAGGCTTCCCAGGTTGAGGGAGGATGGGGACCCGGGGACAGGAATGGAGCTCCACAGTGCAGGGGAGCCCCAGGCTATGCAGCATCTCTAGAAGTATCAGGAAGGCGCCTACGCACAGGTGTAATCACCCTCAGTACTCTCTGAGACCTCTGCAGAGGCCCCATCCTCTCCAAGGCTCTTACCCTGCATCAGTCACTGTTGTTGGAGCTGCCCACAGCTGGCTATGTTTACTGAGTCACTGAGCGGCCTTAGGCCATGGCCGCACGCATCCTCACGGTAGGTGCTGTGAATGCCAGGCTTGCTGGGCATGAAGATGTGAAAGGTATGTATATGAAGAATATGAGTCCATGCTGTGTTCAAGAACCCAGGCAGGGTGGGCACATGCAGGTGCCCTATGCTGTCTGTGCAGATGTGTGCACGTGCCTGCTACGCTGTCTGTGTAGATGTGTGCACGTGCCTGCTACGCTGTCTGTGTATCCCCAAGGCTAGTCGACATGGGGTGGTGCCGGGAGAGCAGATGTGGCTGGGCTCCCGTGTGGGCACTGGCATGAGGTCTGTGGAGATCCACCCCCATCCCGTGTACCAGTGCTCCTGGGCCAGAGCAGGAGAAAGAGAAGGACCTTGGCAGGCCCAGTTCTTGGCTTTACTGGACATTTTCAGTGGTGCACGGGGCCCATCACATAATCCCTAAGGACAGATGGGAGACTCTGGGGTGGGTGAGTGGTTCACTTTCTTTGGTGGGTTCTGTAACTTTCTCTGAGTTACAGCCCTCAAACCCTGCTCAGGTGACATCCAATTCATCCTGCCTAGATTGTTTGCTTTAATTCTATAAAGAAATTAAATCTAAAGGGTGGCAAAGTAACAGATACTTGAAACAACATGCACTATGCCTGTATCACAAGCTGCTAGGCATGTGGCATATTCACATGTGCCCACACAGTTGTGTGTGTATCCACATGTGTGCACACACATGTAACACATGTGCGTACACACACACACCCCTCTCTGGAGAGCACAAGAGAATGAAATCTTTTGGTTGTGTAGATGCCATTGAGAAAGGCTAAAGAATTTGGAAGTTCACAGTTTGCATGTTAAATTCTATCTGAAAATGTTATAATGTCCCACAGCCAGACTATTCTCATGCCAATTGCTCCTAAAACCATGCCAAGCTCCAGGGTCCTTAAGTGGCTTAACAGACACCCACAGGCACCAAGGAACCCCAGAGGCTCCCGAGGGACACTGCTGTGGTGACTGACACCCCCACTTCCAACTCCCCACAGTGGGTGCCCAGGGCCCATCCTCACCCTGCATCTTTTCCAGCTTGCCCATGTACAGGTTAAAGAGAGAGTAGATGCGCTCTGTTTCACGGTCCCCATCAATGTCCAGCTGGATGTTGGCCGGGAGCCCACTGTCCAAAGACAGCAGAGACAAAACGGTGAATGTTCTCTTAAACACTGGTTTTATGTTGGGGGGGGGGGACTTTGAACTCATTAGTGATATGGGAAAGGGTCTTTTGGGGGCACATGGGGTAGGAATGACCCAGAATAGCCTCACAATGAGTCTATGAATCCTCTCATCCTTGAAGGTCTGGCTCCTGTCACAGACTAAAGAGGGAACCCTTGATCCCTTCCCTGGAGGGTTCTGGAAATACAGGGCCACACACACAGATCTGAGATTCTGAGAAGAGGCCCTCCTGGGACCTGGGCTCTATACTAATGAAGCTGGATATAATGGTGTCAAGGCTCTGGGAGGGTTAAATGGCAGCCTGAGGGTGGGTGGCCCTGAGTAGTCCTCCACTTCAGGCTTGTCATATGAGGCTGGCAGTGCCTCTTCTATGTGCACAGGCCACGTAAGAGTCAAACAAGGGGCACTGCCAATCTTCATGGCAGGAGGCCACCTACAGGGCCAGGAAGGCAATGGCCTGCCCCAGTTTCCAAGAAGGGGATATATGCTGTGGTCCAAGCAGAGAAACCGGGCGGAGGCATCTGTGAGCTGAGCATCTTCTCAGGGATGCACAAGCCATTCATGTTCTTGGTAGAAGAGACAGAGAACCCTGCCCCATCTTCAGACCCTCCACACAAGCCTACCGCTCCTGAAGACATCTCTGTCCCAGGCAGGACTTAGTAACCTTGAAGGCTTGTAGCTCCCACCAGCCTAGGCAGAGCCTTTTGGAAGACCACACCAAGGGCTCCCTGCAGAACAGCTCTGTGCCCGTGGTTTCTCAGTAGGTGTTTGTTGCATCTTAGTACCTAACCTGACTCGCCTGATGCAGTGCAAAAGCCAACTGCTGGGCCTGCATAAACAGGGTTGTGGAGCCGTGGACCTACCCAGTGCAGGGAGTGCAGCCAGCAGCCGTGTCTGAGGAGGCCCTGCAGCAGAGCCAGTGGCCGTTCAGGTAGGCCGACGGGTGGAAGACGGTGAGCCGCTTCTGGTTGCACTGGCTCACTTTGGTGAGGATGTCGATCCAGTCCTTGGCCTCCACACAGTTGTTGGCCTGGATGTACAGGGCACGCTCTGGCTGGATGACCTGGAACATCTGGGCACACAGGATGGGTCAGGAGCTATTAGTCCAGCTGGTGCCAAGCTGTTTGCCTAGCTTCTGGTAGGTTCTACCACTGGGCCAGATAGAGAAGGAGGTGGGGTGTATGAGTGCCCAGGTGGCAGAGTCCCCAGGGCCTAGATATGCAGGGTGGCGGGGGAGGGTACATCTCCAACAGGAGGAGTCAGAGTCGGAGGAGGAACCACCTGTCAGGTTGGAAGGGGCCATCACTCACGTTTTTCATTCGGAAGGACTCCTCCTCTAGCCTCTCCACAGCCAAGATGTTCTCGATGGGGATGTTGCAGAGTGGCTGATCACCTACAGCAAAGAAGGTGTGAGAGCCGGGCTCAGATGTACTCAGATGCACGCCCCAGGTGTGAGGCTCCCCAAGGCCCAGCGGTGACTGTCCTTCTCAAAGGCTGGGAAGATAGGAAGACCTTGGATGCGGGGCTGGGGTAGGCATGGGGCTCTCAGAGCACAGCATGTACACAAAGGCAGGACCTTGGAACCTTGGGACTATTTAACATTAATATTTAACTGGTGACAGTGTCTCACTCACTCGGGCCCACAGGAACATGGCCCACACCATCTCCAGCACTGGGGCACACCATCCAGTTTAGACCTAGGGCATGGCAGAGCCATTTAGCACTCTCCCTGTCACTGAAACCTGGGACTCTGTTGATCCGATAAGGTACAACGAGGCCAGGCTAAGTAGCATCTCCCCTAGGCCTTCCCTTCTTTTCTTTATTGAATCACCACTTTGGGGCTCTGAAGGAGCAAGATAGACTCAAGAAGGGTGCTGGGGCTGCGAAGCTACAGACAGTTGAGGAGATAAAAGGGGCGGAGGGTCTGTGGTACCACGTCAGCTCGGTACCCTCTGGTTCTATGGGGAGGGGGCAGAGCAGAGGCCTGAGGCTGAGTCTCTCTTAGGTCTCACCTGCTACCCAGGCTCCTGTGACAGTCGGCCTGCACTGTTAATTGGCAGAGCCTCCCAGCTTTACTGGGCCCTGAGGGAGGGAATGGAAAACCTCTTTACCTTTGCTTTTCTGGTAGGTGAACTCGTGGTTCGTCAGGCGAAACCACCTCTTCTTGAAATTCTTCATTCCAAACCGTTTCCTTCCCTGGGCCCGCTTGATCATGAACCTGACACAAGGGGCACACGGCGCTTACTGAGTGTTCTCAGGTCAGGGCCCGCGCTACCTCCAGACGCACGCACGGTCATAACAATCCTCTGTCCTCACGAGCCACGGGTGGGCAGTGGTACTAGAACCCTGTCACTTTACTTCCTAGTGCTAAGATGGAAGATGAAGGGCTCACGATCTTGGTTTTTTTGAGCAGTTTTACCTTGTACTAGTACTTTCTTAGAAAACACAACGTTCTTCAACCCGTAAACATAAGGGGTTTGTATAGAATTTGTGAACACTGCATCATGTGGAATGTTGGACTTTACTGGAGAGAGGAAGAGGTGTGTGTGGCCCTAGGCAGCTGTATGGAGAAGATCCTGTGGATTCCTTGGTAATGGATTCACATAAATCTTCATGCTCAGTTTTTTGACCCAAGTACCACCTGCCGCAGTGACTTTTTCTAAGGCCACCCGTTTTCCCTATGAGGTGGAAGAGGCAGTCGTCATTCCTGGTGGTTAGAGATCAGCTGAGGCTGCAGTCAGGCCCTCTGGCCTCACCTAAGCAGGGCTGACTTAGCCCAGGGAACATGATGAAATGGGCAGAGCTGACCTCACGGCTCTGTGTTGGCAGGTAACGGACGGAGGAGTGCCGTGGCAGAGGTGGGAGTGAATCTCTCTAATCACGGCATGGCACAGTTACCACTGCACACGGATGTAGATGCTGCTGCAGCTAACCGTGTAGGGCAGCATTCGGCCTGAGGATGTGACCCTCAAGAGGAACAGGCAGTGCTTCCGTCTTGGGTAAAAGTCTAAGACTTCAGCCTGACAGTGCGTTGGCAGAGCTGGAGAGGGCGCACCTCTCCCGCAACCGCCAGTTACCCTGCAAGTTTGTTACCGCCGGCATGAGGTTTGTAAGCCGTTTACACACTGTGCTAAGTTAAGAACTATGAGACAAACCTGGTGCTTTGAGGTTGTGAATGAAATGCATATCACATGGTGTCATGAATGTATTGTTGAATACCTGATTAAAGTAGAAGGTGATTAAAAAGGAATAGATGCAGGTAGGGCAGCCTAATGGTTACCTACGGATGGCCCAAGCTTGAGCCAAAGAGACACAAAGGGACGTGGACCTAGCCAAACAGTCTCAACTAGGGACTGGGATCTGGGGTGTCGGGGAGGGCTCATGGGAAGCAGGCATGTCTGTCAGAGTTGATGCAAACAAGGGCAGGATGCAATCCCCAGGCCCCTCAGGCAGGACTATGGGGTGGAAGGGGCCGGGGGGGGGGCATGGAGAAGGAAGTACACAAGAACACAACAATCTCAACTGTCAACTCCTTACCCTTCTTTAAGCAGGATGGGCTGCTCTATGCTCTTGGGGTCCCTTCTCCCCGAGGATGAGATCAAATCCAGAAACTGAGGTAGGAGGAGATCAGATCATTAGAAGAGGAAACGTGTGGGCAGTGTCTGTTGCTGCGGAGCCCTAGCTGGGATGCATAGACTGCCCCTGAACCCAGTGGAGAGATCTGGGGATGTGAGTCCTAGGAGAGCTGGGGCGGGGGGTGAGGGTGGGGGGTGTTGCTCTTGTCTCTAGTATATTAGCCCAGTCCACCCCTCCAGGTCTTGTCCATCTGCTGTGACCTTGTTGGGACTGTCACCAGGAGCCACAAGTGTGCTAGGGAGGCTACTAGAGCTTCGTGGGCCTAAGGCAGGTTCTATTGGTACATCCTGAGGTCCTGATGGGAGGGAGGTGTTAGCCCATCTGGAACCCCACTAGCTCCGCTGGCCTGGCTGAGGTCCCCAGCTTTGGTGTGTGACCGCTCCATTCCTTGTATTCCCTCCATCAGTTGAAGGCCACCCTAAGCTTCTACCCTTTCCCTGTCCGGGACTTTTATGACTTCCAAGAGAGAAGTTGTTTGCTTCTGACCGGCAGAGCAAAAGCCAAGCCCAGGGTCCTGAAGGGTCTCTCTCTCTCTACTGCGTCGGGGCTCGGGCAGCACACATGGGCATTAAACACACAGGCAACGTGAGACCTGTGCTGGCAAGTTTTGGTCAACCTGACACAACCTGGACACATCTGGGAAGGGGAGACTCTGAGTTGAGACACTGCCTCCATCAGATTCACCAGTAGGCGTGTTTGTAGGACACTTTCCTGACTATGACTGGCGTGGGAGGGGACAGCCCACAGTAGGCGATGCCAACCCGGGCAGGTGGTTTCGGATGGTGTAAGAAAGCAAGCGGAGCAAGCTATGAAAAATGAGCCAGCCAATAGCATTCCCCTCAGTGATGGACAGTGATGTAGAAGTGTCAGACAAATAACCCCACCCCCACCCCAAGTTGGTTGTGGTTAATTTTTATCACGGCAACAGAAAGTAACTTAATAGAAGGCCTTCGGCACAAAAAACTGAGGATGAGCCTCCATATTAGACTCTGAAGAGAGTCAATGGTGAATTTTAGGGCTGGCATACCAGCCTCAGTTAAAGTGGCCAGACAGGTCCTGGGAATGACCATGGAGAGGGTGTGGGAAACTCTCTGTGTCTATAAGAGGGTGACACTTACATTTTTTACAGCATCTGCATACTTCTGCTCATTGAAGAATTCATAGAATGTCGCCATGTACGACTCCTTAAAACTGGCCTAAAAGGAAATGGATCAACTGCTGAGAGCCACCAGCACCGATGCTCACGGCCCAGATCACAGGTCACCTGCTGGCGTTCACCAGCACTAATGCTCATGGCCCAGATCTGAAAGCTGTAACAGTGACAGGTGTGGCAATTCCAGATCACATGGGTGAGCGCATGCAGCCCCACCTAGAGGCTTCAACATGCAGCAGGGATGCTAAAACACCAGCCGTAGAGATTGCTAGGGAGTCTACGTTGAAGCCTCTGGCACAAAGCACATCTTTACACGCCTACTGACACCTGGGAACTGGGTTAATGGGCCAGCTACAAATAGCTACAGATGTGGTCACGAAGCCTGGTGCTGTGGGCATGGATCAAAGCTAAGGTAAGTCTGGAAGAACGGGAGTTCAGGGCAGACCAGAGACCTCAGCACCAACCTTGTCTGGGGCACAAGGTGAAGGGGAATGGAGGCTTATGACCAAAGGGGTCAGAGGGCATCTGCTGCTGTTCGAGATACAAAGGCTGCATATGGATGAAGGGCAGCTGCAGACCCTTCCTGGGTCTATGTCTTCAGCCCCAACATCCCAGGACAGCCAGGTCAATATCATACGCCTGGCCTACTATGGCTAAAGGTCCTGGGACAAAGCTGAGGCGGCTCTGCTACCTTGTCCGTTCAAAGAGTGGGATGAGCCTGCTCCGATCACCATGGCCGGTGAGCCTCCCCACAGTGACTGGTAAGGGCAGTCACATGGCTAAAGAGAGTCACATGACTCTGTCCTGGCAGCAGGACATGCTGGACCATTTAGTTTTGCAATGGAGAGATGGAGACACAGGTTTTAATTATCTTCGCTATCCTCTTAACTGTAATGAACATACCCTCCCCTGTATGCAAAACATTTCATTTATGGCTTCTACAGAGAGGGAAAAAAACCCCAAACCCAAACACCCCAGCAGTCATAAAGAGAGTATGATGAGTGTAGGCTTACAGACTTGGACTTGGACAAGCTGCCGAGGGTCTGGATCGTCTTTGAGATAAGTGTCAGGGTTCTAGAAGTCTGTGGATCCTGAAGAGACAGGACGAGAGAGATGTGGTTTTGTTCTGTAGAAGAGCAACTGTTAATCCCGGAATAAGGTAATACACTGAATGGCACTGTCTAAAACCTACCATGGCGTGGAATATATGCACCAGTAAAGATTTGAGAAGATCAGTGCTGCCTGGGGCCTGATTCATCAAGACCCCAGGTTCCTAGTATTGCTAGCTGAGAATCTCTGCCTGATATGACAAGGGTTCTCTCAAAATTAGAGCAGTCCTGCAGATCACTATAGGCCTAGCTGGGGGCCCACAAACCTTGCTAAGGATGTCTGCAGCTTTGCTGTGGCTTGGAGGGTGTGGTGGTTTGAATACACTTGGCCCAGGGAGTGGCACTATTAGGAGGAAGTGGCCTTGTTGGAGGAAGTGTGTCACTGTGTGTGTCCTATGCTCAAGCCCCACCCAGTGCTGAAGAGACCCTCTTCCTGGCTGCCTAAGGAAGACAGTCTTGTCCTGGCTGTCTCAGCTCCTTCTCCAGCACCATGTCATGCTTCATGCTTCCCACTGTGATGACAACGGACTGAACCTCTGAAACTGTTAGCCAGTGTCAACTAAATGTTTCCTTTATGAGAGCTGCCTTGGTCATGGTGTGCCTTCATAGCACTGGAACACTAACTAAGACAGAGGGTTTAACTTAAACCAAAGAAAGCTCCAGCAGGTCTTGTTGTGAGGCCCTAGCAGGGGGCTATTCTCCTACATCTTGCCTCGGCCAGGCACTTATCCATTGCTCTGTTAGAAGTCTATGCCCTGCCCAGACAGGGCTTAGCTATGGCATGTGCACCTAAGTAGACGGGGGTGCGGGGGACACTAATAGAGAGCATCAGGTAAGACCCTGGGCAGACATGAATTATTATATAAAACGATATTAAATGGAGGTTGGAGAGACATTTAGTTGGTAAAGTGTCATACAAGCGTGAGTTTGATCCCCAGCACCCATGTGAGAAGTGGAACACAGTAGTGTGCACTTGTATTGAAGGGGTGGAGACAGACAGGGCCCTGCAGCTCACTGGCTAGTCGGTCAAGCCTAACTGGCGAGCTCCAGATCCCAGTGAGGGACTGTGCCTCAAAAACAAGACAGCTGGGGCATGAAGAAAGAGATCCGAGTTTGACTGTGCATCCCTCCACCAAGATATACCTACACGTACAGAAATGCACAATAAGATAAAGTAGTGTTGATTTTTCCATCAGAGTGAAGCCCAGCCCAGCCTCTCTCCCACTCACAGAAGCATAGCTGCTGAGGGAGGACCAGTTGGCTGAGGGGAACTTACTACTTAAGGACTGGCTGGTTGAGGTGGGCTGCCTAGATGACAAGGACTGGCTGTCTGGCTTACAGGACAACTCACTTACCGTGTGGTGGGGTGTCAGCTGGAAAAGGTTTGGGGACAGGATGGCAGGGGCGAAGAACCTGAGGAAGATGAAGCTGCTCACGGCCGTGTACCTCACATCCAAGTCATCTGAAGCAGACAGGGGACAGTTTCAGTAGGGAAAGAAGCATGGCATATGGGTTCTCATCTTGCTTGACAATTCTCAAGGGCCCCATAGACTTGGCTGAGACTCTATCTCTGTATCTCTTCTGTATCTCCTGATCTCTCTCCTCAGTCCATACATCTCTGTGTTCGGTCACCCCTCTGTCTCTGTATCTTTGTCTATCTCTTTGCCCATTTCTCTGTCTCCTGATCTGGTAATCTCATTATGTCACAAGAGGACACAGTCAGGCAGCTGAAGGTCATAGGTGCAACCTCACTCACCAAGGCCTCCTGAAGATCACTGCTGGGTGGTCTGCTCCCATATGGAGATGATAACTTTTTTGTTTTGGAAACCCCTCCCCCAACCCCCAGCCTTCAGAGGCCTGCGATCTCAGAGCTTTGGGGTCTGCAGGACATCTGAAGATTCCTGTCTCCCAGAGGCTGAACCTGGGAGCAAGGTGCTCTGGCCTGAGACACCTAGCTCCAGCCTGTGTGGCGTAGTCATGGGGGCTCTTTGCTCAGAGTGGTAGGTGTGGGGCCTAGAGAGGTGTAGGTGGGGCAGGAGTTAGGATAGGAAAGGTACTGGGGTATGGGGTTGGAGGTAGTGGGGGCAGCCTGAGAGGTCTGGTCTGGTCTGTATAGGACAGGCTAAGAACTCTGGGGAATATCTTGGTGTGGAGGGAGGCTACCATGAGGATAGGGTGTTGGGGGAGGTAAGGCATTCAGTTTAAGGGGGGGCTGTGGGGAGGGCATCTCAGCTTCTCCAGGAGCCAGCACGAGGAACAGGTTGAAGAAGAGGGTCCCCAGGAAACCTCTTCCCAGATCCCTGACACTTGAAGTTCTTGGTAAGGGAAAGGCCCCCAGGGGGTTGGTCTTCTTAGCAAGGCAGTAACTTAGAATTCATGACCCCATCGAGAAAACATACAAAGGCAGTTAGTTCTGGGAGGCCATGTTTACACTGGGGGATTCTGAGCCAAGATGGTGGGCGTGGCTGAGCTCATTCCCTAGCTCAGCCCACCCCTTAGCTCAGCCAGGCTGGCTCACCTTGGAAGCGCTTGGCAGCCGCCTCCCGCAAGGAGAAAAAGATGTCACACATGACGGTGGGGCAGCTCACCCCGGACTTGGTGATGACAGTGAAGATGCGATCCACATACTGCCTCAGGCTCTCCTGCAAGAGTGGGACAGTTAGACCCCGTGTCTCCCCAAGGCAGAGACAGCCTTGGCCATGCCTCGGGATAGCGGAGCCCAGCCCTCCATGATGCTTGCAAACACCCTCTCTGTGAAAGATCCACATCAGGTGAGTAGAGTGACCCATCCCCTGGGTTCTCTTGCCCAGCGTCAGTGAATGTAGACTGAACTTCACTAGGACCCAAGGAACCTGCACTTCTGTTTGAAAGCATGAACCCAGTAAAGTCTGGTCTGTAAGAACTCCTAAGAGGACATTAACACATGACAGTCTCTCAGGCAGCCTGACACACTTCATATGAAGACGCTTGCTTGTCCCAAGCTGAGATGTGGCGGAGTTCATGGGCTGGGGCTGGGCCCTTGGGAGACAGTGGGAGCTGTAAGAACTTCTAAGAGGCAAGTGAGAGCAGCAGTGGAGGACAGGTAGGAACAGGGCATCCGATGACAACGGTTCTGTGAGCTCAACACTGGACTCACAGCCAAGAGTCAGGTAAGCGGCTTAGGGCCCAACTATCCCCACCCTGACTGGGATCTTCAAACAGTGTCCACACGGCCATGAGCAGAACCCCCATCGGGTGACCGGCCTTGGGAAGTGCCCCAGAACAAAGCAGGTGCCTTACCATGTTGTTCTCGAGGTTTTCGCCGTCTTTCAGTTTCACAGGGTCGATCTCACAGGACTTGTGGCTCTGGCAGATCTGGAAGAGCGTTAAGAGGTGCTGCACGAGGCGGCCAGATGGAGCCGTGGATGGCTTCCCGAGGAAGCTGGCCCTCCTGGAGGCAGCTTCCACAATGGTTGCTGGACAGCTACAGGCATGGGGAAGTATCGCTAGACTTGGGCTGGGCTGCAGCTGCCTTAAGGACCATTCTTGACCCCACAGAGCCCCCACGTGATCCCAGAGTCCCGTGAGGTCCCACAGAATGGACAGTTGCTCCTACATGAATTGCTGGGAGGGACCAGTGAAGCACAGAGGCAAGGCCAGGAAGCACAGCCCTCCCTCTGTCCTAGCCAGGCAGTGGGCATTGCCCCAGGGCCGCAGCACTTGGTTTACTGGTGAAGAGATGCCTCAGAGGTTTAGGAACATTCCTCCTCTCGAGTGCTGCAAGGGTTCTGCTCATAGGTGAATCACTATTCTAGTTTACATTTTCACACAAAGTAAAGAACCTGCTTTTCACAACCCACCTTACTGGAAAGGCATCCAACAAAAGTCATGTGAGGGGTGGAGTTATGAGAAGGGAGTTTGGATATAAAAGACACTATGTCTACCCATCTATATATAATCTATCTATCCATCTACATATGATCTATCAATCATCTCTATGTATCTATCCATCATCTATATCTATCCTATCATCATCTGTCAATCATCTCTATCTATCAATCATCTCTATCTATCTCTATATTATCTATCATCTATATTTACCTATCCATTATCTATCATCTATCAATCATCTATATCTATCTGTCTCTATATTATCTATCTATCCATCTATCACCTATACCTATCTATTCATCTATATATTATCTATTATATATCAATCATCTATATTTATCTATCTCTACATTATCTAATCATCTCTTATCTATTCATCTATATATTATCTATCATCTATCAGTCATCTCTATCTATCAATCATCTATATCCATCCTTCCATCAATCTATTCATATCCATCATCTACATCCATAAATCCATTCGAAGGCAGAGAGGATTCTGGGATACATACAGCATGTCCTCTATGAGAGCTAATGAGGTCCCTGTGGATAGCTCTGTCTCATATAGAAGCCCCGATCACCATGCTGAAGTGACCAGGGCTATCTCACCTCCTCAATGGTGGGCTTCAGGGTCACATGGAGATAGTGCATGCCTGCCAGCTTCATCGTCTCATCTATGCACTTGGATGTCAGTGAGTTTCCTCGGAAGATGGTATTGGGGTCCCTGGAAAACAGCAATGGGGTGATATCTGCCTTGTCACGGCACGAAGGGAGCAAAGTCTCCTGAGTGGGGCCACTGAGTGGGTCATGGATGCTGGCTGGCAGGGGCTCTGTGGGAAATGCTCTATCTCAACAGTTCTTCTGCTACTGATGTGCAGAGCTGGATGGACCAGCAAAAGCCCCAGACTGCAAAGCCAGGTCATCACTGGCTGCTGATCAGCACAGCCCCTTCACTCTGGTTCCTTCCTTATCAAGGGCATCTTGGGATAAACCTTGCTATTCCGGGGGGCAGGGGAAGAACATCCAGTAGTGGGGATCTCCAGGGAAACTTGGAGCTCACCAGGGATGACAGAACTGGTCCTTGAAGCCTGGGACCCAGTCTACCCCCTCCCCACCCTTTCTGGATCTTTCCAGAAATGCTACCTTCTGAGAGGACCAATAAGGAAATCTGTTAAAGAGGGTCAGAGACCTGTTTGGCTCCTGAAGAGCCTGACACCCTCACTTCCTACCAATGCTGTGCACAGATGCAGTTTAGGATGGCTACTTTTGAAGTCTAACCACTGGGTACCCAGGGGCCCAGCTTCCCATCCAGGATATAGACAGGTGGGGGGCAGCAGAGTCAAGTGGAAGGTACAAAGAATGGGAGTGGATCTCTGTATGAGGCTGGGGTACAGGGAAAGCAGCATGGAGGTAGGAGGAGCGTGAGGTGGATGGGGCATGAGGTGGGAGGGGCATGAGCTGGGAGGAACAGGAGGTGGGAGGAGCAGGAGGTGGAAGGGGGCATGAGGTGGGAGGAGCATGACGTAGAAGGGGCATGGGGTAGGAGGAACATGGGGTGGGAGGAGCATGGAGTGGGAGGGACATGGGATGAGCATGAGGTAGAAGGGGCTTGAGGTGAGAAGAGCAGGAGGTGGGAGGGGTCCGAGGGGGAGGGGCGTGAAGGGGTGGGGCAGCAGGGCGAACTCACTGGGTCCTCTTCACCTCTGCGCTAGCGATGGCACTGATGAAGGGCACTACCCTGCCATAGTGCAGCAGGAGCCGTACCAGCGGGATGGCTGCCTCTTGCTTGTCTCTGCACACCTCACCCAGGATGTGAGCTGCTGAGGCTGAGACAGGCTGGGCAGAGGGGCAGGATGAGCAGTGAGCACATGATGTGGTACCCACCCTCAGCAGGCTGTGTCCCATCCACAGGCTAGCACCTGGTGACTCCAGACCTTCACCCTATGGTCACATACATGACAGCACAGGGAGGCCAACCTGTAGAGGGACTCACCCCTTCCGTGGGTTCCTTTCCATCTACTAAATAACCCATGGCTCTTTGCCGAGAAACTCACACCTATGAAAATCTGTGTTAACACCCCTAGTGCAGAGGTTCTCAACCTTCCTAACACTATAAGCATTCAATACAGGTCCTCAAGTTGTGGTGATTCCCCCACAACCATAAAATTATTTTCGTTGCTACTCCGTCTAACTGTAATTTTGCTACTGTTACGAACTGTAAGTATCTGATATATAGGATATCTGTTATGCGACCCCTGTGAAAAGGTCATTTGATCCTTAAGGGGTCACGACCCACAGGTCGAGAACCACTGCTCTAGCGTGCCCTTGCCAGTGCAAGTGTGGCACAAGCGCACTCCCACCAAATCCCCAATCCAGCAGGGCACTAGAGTTGGAACAGTCTGAGTAGGCCAGGCTCCTGCAGCTATAACTGGAGAGGGCTAAGTGTCACATGCACAGCAAAATGGGCACAGGCACACCCAGACATTGGAAACAGGGTGGCAAAGGCTCAGTATGCTTCGCATAGGCAGAACCTGACAGGTGGCATACAGAGTAGGTCTGTGGAGCGGAGTTTGGGCCAGTAAATACGGCTAACACACACCTCCACATCTGCAGACTTCAGTAACAGGTCACGCAGTGGGCTGTAGTACTCAGAGGAGAAGACATGGTCTTCTGTATAAACGACATTTAACCTCAGAGACCCCAAGTCATCTGGCTTCAGGCTCTTATTGCCGTTGTCTCGGGGCTGGAGGAAGTACCTGGGAAGGAAGGACGTGGGTCAGCAGGTAAGGGCAGGGTCCTCCCAGGGAGGCCCAGTGCCCTGCCCCTAGACAGCTTCTGCTGTCACCAATGGGTCTCAGGCAGAAAGACGAGGCTCCATGGCCATTCTCCAGGATATTATGGGGGCATGGCCACTGGAGCGTTTCCTGTAGAAGAACCATAGACATACAGGCTGAGCGGAAGCTGAAGCAGGAGGGATGAGGGAGGGACTGGGAAAGAGAGGAGCTGCTAGGAGAAGATAAGGCCGGGAGGCCAAGACCTCTGTAGTCAGCATTCTCAGAGGATAGCGCTCCCATACCATGGCGTTGCTCAGAACAAATGGGGACCATTTTCACACAAGTGTGGTTCTCACAAGAGAAACCTGGGTTGTGCTGGTCTGTATCACTGCAGTACATTCTGATCACCCCCTCTCCCTCCCCCCTCTATCTCTCTGTCTCTCTCTCTCTCTCTCTCTGTCTCTCTGTTCCTGGCCAGGCGGCTTGTCATTGGCTGAGGTGGAGCCCTGTGTCCTAGAACCTGGCCATGGAACTAGCAAGGGAACTTTGTAGAATTAGAAGTCAATTTCCTGGGACAGGAGTCTACGTTAGTGCCCTCAGAGTAACCCTTGGCATGGGACACAGGACAACAGGACACCGGACAACAGGACACTGGGACCCATGTGCTTCACATCTTTAAAGAAACAAACATGGGATACAGTGAAGATGCAGAGTGTCTGGAGGAACCAGAAATAAAGTCATGAGAAGGAAGAAGAAAGCAAGCTTTATGAGAATCTTGGCAGACTCCAAAACAAGAGAAAGTTTGTCTGAAGAGCTATAAAGACCCACAACACCTCACAAACCGGCCCTGAGCAGGGACCCTGGACAGTGAGGAAGACCATCCCCAGCAAAGCATCCACTTAGACGGCTGACACGCTCTCCCAGAAGAGGCCCAAAGCTGCTCCAAGTTCTAAAACTTGCTTTTAACCCTTCTTATGCCCTTCCCTTCAGTATGGTCAGCTCTGTCTGCTGAGTGTTACCCACTGTAAGAGCAGAAGCTGGTCAGCAAGCCAAGCAAAGTAGGAGCAGGCAGTGGTCGGTTAGGGTCAAAGATTGGCGTGGCACAGGGTCCTCTGCGCAACTACCCTGCCCTCCCCGCCTTGTACCTTGGATTGCACACTTACCAGGCTTCATAAGAGCTCGAGTGTCGCAGAATCTTGAGAGGAAGCCTCAGTTCCCCGAGAAACTCATCCCCAAACTTCAGGTTGCTGGCGTTCCAGAGGTCAACTCTGAAAGAGACCAGCAAGTGACATTCAGTTCTCCCCAAGCAAGGTCACCTGGTGGGCAGGGGCAGAGGGACCCTGCTTCCCAGTGCGGGCAGGCAGCAAAGGCCTCCTGTTCTCAGAGTGTGCCAGTGAAGGCTTTCACTGAGAGCAGGTGAACCGGGATGCAGTATGGAGCAGAGGTTTTGATTCTCAGTGCAAGGCACTAGCAGTGGGCAGATAGGATTCCTGAGTCTGGGAGCCAGTGGGGACCCCCCCCCAGCTCAGTCTGTAGGAGGGAACTACTGAGGGTCACTACCTATGACAGAGCCAAATAGCTGTTCCATTCTTGGTTATGACCTGGGTCCTTTCACCTAGCAGTAACCCAAGGTCCCTAAGCAAGCATCAGATATTTGCTAAGGCCTTGGCTCTGCCCTAGATGTTCCTGTGGGCCCAGCACACAGAGTAATAGAGATGTCACAGGCCTGAGCAGTTGCCCACAAGACAAAATAGCAAGCCAGGGCAGATGCTATACCTAAGACACCCGATAGTCCTTCTTTGAAAACTTAAGAGCCCTCCCTTTGTCTCTAACAACCACTAGACTGTAGGGTGTGAACTATGATCAAGGTCTACCCTCTGGAGGGCCTGCAGCTGGGCCACAAGCTACACAGTCTGCAGCCATGGCAGCATCCATTGCTTCTGGGGAAAATGGGTCACTCAGGGATCCTCTTTCCCCAAGAGAATTCTCCTTATTCTCTCAGATTAGGGGTTGAAAACCTGCACTGGAATATCAGCTGGTTGGGCGCATGGTATCCGCCCCCACTAATGGCTCAGTTCACAAACAAGGTTCACAGCCAGAGAGCTGAAAGTCTCATAAGGTTCTACCATGCCTTGGCTATTAGGGCACTGCTATGGAAAAGGACGTTGTAGAAGACTGAGCTGTCCTTCAGTCATCTTTGCCAGTCTTTAAGAGCACACCCGCATGGCCGCTGGCTTCGCTGAAGATATGTATGTGTGAACCCACCCCCTATGATGAAGGGTCCTGCTGGCAAGCTTGATCATGTACGCCCAGCATGTTCCCCCAAATAACTTAGATGGATCTAGGAATCCACAGGGGGAGGATGTGGTGCATACCAACCTTGACAGAAGACTTGGTTTCTATAGCAACAGGGCATGAAGACCCACACAGGACCCATACAGGACCCAAAAGCAATCAGTAACATCAGAGGAGATGGCTCTGCGGGGGTAACCAAAGCCTCAGGGACTCATGTGAGACTCTTCTCAGAAAACAGTCTGGAGGATTGATTCTGCTGGGTGGCAGCAGAGTTTCCCATAGGGCAGTGCGGAGGAGGAGGGGGAGGAGGGAAGGAGGGGGAGGAGGGAGAGGAGGGGAAGGAGAGGGAGAAGGAGGAGAAGGAGGAGAGGGAGAGGGAGGAGGAGGAGAAGGAGTGGACGAAGGGGGAGGAGGAGGAGAAGGAGAAGAGAGAGGAGGAGGAAGGGAAGGAGGAGAGGGAGGAGGAGGATCGCCTTGTCCCATGGCTGTTTCTAAAACTAATCCTAGACCTTTGCAGGTAGCAAGTACAGGGGGTGTAAAAACTAGGACTGGAATGAGACCCCCAGGCGGCTGTTGCTGTGATGTGCCGGGGCAATCTCCATAGTTTGGAACCCGTTTAAGTGACTGACCTTCACTGCTTGGATGCTATCACTTTCTGTAAGACACTCACCGGATTTCAAGTTTGTCCACGTCCTCTTCCTCAAAGTCAAAGTGGGACTTTTTGCTGTAGCTGCAGGGTCTGGTCACCTGCAGTCAGATGGGAACGAGTGACGTCAGACTCCTCGGCCAGGCAGCTGGGAGCACACAGCCTGGCATCCCAGTCCGGGAAGGACCGTACCCCTTGCCCACCCCTGAGAATCGGAGCTGAGAGTTTCTAGACTGGAAAGTTGCCCCAAGGCCATACTGAGCTGCGGCAGAGGCTGGTTTCTCAGGAGAAGGCAGGAACCTGTGAGTGGAGGTAGCTTCTTCCATCTCTAAACTGTTCATGACCCTGCAGGCCCCAAGGCTTCTTGTCCTAATGTCACGCGGCAGGAAGCTAGATATACAGGGCAGTAACCTAGGCTCTTAAGAGTTTCCTTTATACTCTCAAAAAAATATGGACAATGCAACCCCCCGTCCCCCACCGTCCTACAACAGTGCTCAGTTCACTGTGGTGGTCCAACCTGTCTTCCAACCTCAGCAAGACGTTCTGGGGAGTTTACACTCTGCGACAGGTTGGAAATATAACACCCTTTACAGCTGACAGTTCAGATTGTCAAGCACCTGGAACACAACAGGCAGAGGAGGCCTGATGACCTCTCATGTTTGCCCCACGCACAAAGCTCGATTCCTAGCACCATATTAACACATCGTGATGACTGAGGCCCGTGACCACAGCATCCAGGAGGTGGAGGCAGGGGGATCATAAGTTCAGAGTCTCCTCAGCTACACAGTGAGTTCAAAGCCAGCCTGACTTACACAGAGAACTTATCTAGAATTAGTAATGACAATAATAATCAGGGCTGGATCTGGAATTCGGGCTACGAGTAACGGCCAAGGGGATGGCTCTGCTTTGACCATTTAGTGTGCGATGCTGCCTCGCACAGCATCCTTCGCAAGGAGCGGAGGGAAGCTTTCTGCTCAAAGCTCTACTCTCGAACTGACACTAACATTCCTTAACCACGAGCTTTAATTTACTAGATGATGAACAAACACCAAAGCCACTTGCCTCCCTCCTGAACACTACCCCTAAATGTCTCGACTGCTCCTCTCAGAAACACCCATCGGATGCAGTGGTCTTCCTACACCAACCTGTCCTGGTACCAATCTGCCCCTACCTCCCCCGCGTCTCCTCTCTCAAGATGTCAGCATGGCCCACAGTGACTCTCAGAGAAGCATGTCCTATCTCAGCCTTGGATATCCCTGAAGTGTCACCTCCCCAGGCAGGCTCCGGGCTTCCAACCACCCTCTCTCCCCAGCAAGGAGGACCCTAAGGGAAGCCTAGGAGAAAACTGATGGGGAAGCTACTTCCTCCTAACATGCACTCTATGAGGGGCTACACAGTCGGTCAGGCAGTTAACTTTCCTCCCATGCCCCCCCAAATCTGTCTCCAGCTTAAGTCAAACAGTGATTTCAAGCCCTGCTAAGTCTTGTAAGCTGGGTGTAGCTGCTGAGTCACAGGACGGAAAGATTGACAGCAGCAACAGCAGCACCTGGAGTCTGAAATGGGAGGGGCAGGGGCCCCGCCTGCCTTTGGCAGTCTTATAGGTGCCCACGACGTGGTTCTCAAGCTTCTCCAAGACACTGAGTTAATCCTATGTGCTGGAGCTCATGTCTCTAGCAAGTAAATTGGCCACACACAGCGCCAAAATGCAGGGTCTCACACGGTAGGTACACGGTAGAAATGAGGTTGCCACCAGAGCAGATATGGTTTTAGAAGAGTCTGCCCTCGCTCCTACCATACCCTAACAGCCCAGTGGAGGTACTTCAGGGGCCTCAGACAAGGACAGACACTGCTGGCTTTGATTTTCAAAACCTACTAAACTGATATTTTCTGACCGCAAGTTCATGCATAGCGGGAGAGCCTGCGGTTGGAGTGAGCGCCCACTGCCTTGTCCCGCTCTGTGAGCTCTCCGACTGCCTGTATGGAAAGGGTTTCCTAGCCACACAGTGGTGGAGTACTACTCCCCACCACTGCTCCCCGCACCCCTCAGGCCGTAGACCTGCCTTCAGGCCTCTTGCTCCCTGCTTCCACCTAGCCTCCATTACAGAGGAGTTCATGGGATTGGCTCTGAAGATTGTCCACTGTTCTGACTCCTAACTTGATCCCACAGCACCCTTGATTATGCAGAATTACAGAGTCCCCATGGCTCTGACAGGACCAGTCTCAGGTCAGGAGCCCCACTCAGGCTACTCAGGAACCCACACTTGAGAAGCCCCACCCTCTGCAGCACTATAGCAGGCCTCCATGCCACCGAAGCTGTGTGGCTTTTTTTTAAAAAATCTATTAACTGTGTTTTTGTATCTGTGCAGTGTGTGTGTATGTGTGTAGGTCAAAAGTTGCTGTAGGATGTCTTTCCTCAACTGATCCTCACTGTTATTTTTGAGACAGGGTTTCTTTTCACTGATTTGGCTAGCCAATGAATATCAAGGACCCACCTGTCTCCTCACCCTAAGAACTAGAATCACAGGCGTGCACGCCCATACCTGGATTTTTAGTGGGTTTTGGGGACCTGAACTCAGGTCTCTATGTTTGCTTGTCCAATACTTTACTGACTGGGGCACCCCCCACCCCCCCACCCCCGGCATCCCACACTTCTTAAAAATTAAGGTCTAGCTATTTAACATCCCTTAATCTAAAAGTGGCTATGTAGACCAGTCTGTCTTTAAACTTGTGGCGATTTTTCTGAGTGCAAGGGAGTTACAGAGTTGGACCAGCATGTTATGGACAGATCACCATAACATGAGGCTATGAGCCACCTCCATCTTTCCCTTTCCCTCCTCCTGTGTGGTAGGCTCTGAAGGTGGGAACCGAGGCTTTGCTTGTCTCCCCAACCCCCCCAAACCTGGTGCTGAAGCACAAACAACAGGCACCAAGGCTGAGAGGAGCCTCCAGCCTCACCCTTCTTGACTCGCCCGCTCTGGTTCCGAGAGGCCCCAGGGTGCTCTGGGCTGAATCACTTCCCCTTTTTTTGCTCAAACCCTCACGTTTCCGGAGAAACGAACCTCGCCCTGCTTGGGGAAGCTGTGGTGAAGCACAAGCCTCAAAGCCAAACAACCCAACCCTGTGTCCTGGTAACTGTGACTCGGCCATTCCATCTGCCTCTTCTGACTGGAGCCAGATGGCTCAGGAAGAGACACTTGGCTTTGGTCTCCTGAGACTGAGGGAATCTCTAAGGGAACCAAATGCCATCCAGATCCGAGGCTCCCTGGGCTGGGCCAGGACAGCACCCGAGACACAGTCATGTGACTTGCTCCGGGTCTCTGCTGAGGCTCAAGGTTCTTCCCACCGAAGCACCGACCTCAAAATAAAACACCTCGTCAAACTGGGGGTTGTTGGTTTTCTTCTTCACCTTCGTTTTCTTTGCTTCAGACCTGTAGTGAAGAAAGGAAGGATTGGTTGGGAGAAAGAAAAAAAAATGGCCGTCAGCTCCAGATGGGTTTGAAACCAAGCTGTCAAGCATACAGTTGTTTACCACCTTTATTTATCTCGCAAGTATTGTCTCTCTCCACTCCCAGATGGTATGTAAAGCAGGGACCTTTTCTGAGCCCAAAATACCCAGTACAAGGCTCACAAAGGCTTTCCGGGAAACAAAGACAGTTTACAGCAATAAACCTATAAATCTATAAAACACATCCTACTTCAAAGTATACCTGCCCTCCCGTTAAAAAAGGTGCCAACCTCTTGGCTCCAGGGCTTTACCCCGCCCCCACCCCCCAGCCCCCATAACCCAGAACTGAAACTGGCAGGGCAGGGCATCAAAGGGACAACTTGCCTGAAGGGTCCGGCCAGCGTCACTGTGGCGTAAGGGTCACACTGCCCGTTCACAATGGGGAGACCCTGGCACTCGAAGATGCTGAGACACAGAAGACAGTGGTCAGGGAAAGGATGTGCCAAGCCAGTACTTACCGGGCCAGGTGTGCTATAGCCTGGCAAGTTCTGGCAAGAATGTGGATCAGCAGTTACCAAATGCTGCCGAAGGACAGGGGTCCAAGCAGGTGGCCTTCATCAAACTACGTCTTAGGGTATCGAGCCCTCTGGCTACCACCATCACAGCCTCTCCAAAGCACCTAGGTGACAGACAGCTAAGTACCAGCGTGTCACCCAGGGCCAGCACTGCCCTCTGCTGCTCAGAGGCCTGCACTCATAACTCCTTCATGGGTCCCCTCTTGCCTCCTGGGAGTGCAAGCTCTCAGCCTGGAATCCCACAACTGCCTATAGGCAGGAGATCTACAGTGACGGATCACGGTTGTCTATGTATTTTGACACCAGTATTTGCCTACACCGGCCTGTGAGTTCCGTATCTAGGCTTTCGGCTGACTCTTGGTTTTTAGTTCCCGTCTCCATTGATACTGGCCTTTGAGGCAGATGTTAGCCTCTGTGAAGTTTAGGAGGCTAGAAGAACACTAAGGGTTCCCTGGCTCCGGAGCTGGTGAACTAGCCAAGAGTGGGTGCTGGGGATGAAACGCTGGTCCTCTGCAAGAGCAGCAGATGCTCTTAACCACCAAGCCTTCTGCAGCCCAAATCTGGGATCCTTGAGATCCAGAAGCCATGTTTATCTGGCTTAGAATCAGGGATAGCCCCACACTGTGCACTTGTCTAAGTCCAACTTTTCAGGAATCAAGGTTCACGAACACAGGGCATGTTGCGTGGAAAATTAAATGGTAATCCATGCTACCGCCGTCATGGCACTGGCAGAAAAGTATCTTTCTCCTGCCTCCCATCTTCCTCTCTCCCACCCAGAAGTCCCGCCTCTGTCCCGCCCAGTGATTGGTCCCTTGAAATCTTTACTCATTAGGGGAAGGTTCTGCCACAAGGACATATCTGTGTGAATGAGAATAATAAGAAAACGTCCACCAAGTCTCCAGTCCCGAAAGGAAGAATTGGAAACCCAGTAAGTCCCCAAATCTTGAGTTTAAAGTACAAGAACTGTGGCGTTGTGTGTTTAATAGTCATGGGCTTTGCTCTTCAACTGAACCCTCAAGATGTGCCTTCGCTGAGTTGGTGCGGGGATGTTGAGTTATGGCACCATATTACCAGTGAGGAGCTCAACAGGGAAACACAGTATACGGAGATGTCTCGGAAGGTGGCATCTACACTAATTCCTGACCAAGCCTACGTGGGCAGCTTGGGTCCCACTGCTGCACTGAGGGGTGGGGTTGCTAACCTTCCCTTTTCATCTTTACTGGACAGCTGAAGGCGGCTAGGTGTGTCCAGTGGCCACGGCAGGATTAGTCTCTGACCCCCTTTTCTCAGGATCACTCTCCTATATCTTTATTGCAAACAGACTTTTTCTCTTGGCTGAGGCCTCCTTACAGCTCCTGAAACACAGCCACCACACTCAGGGTAGCGAGATGAAGGCTCAGCCAGTAGCCAGCCGGTTGTCAGTTTCACTGTGGGGTGTTCCTCTGTATTAGGACACAGCACAAGGCCTTAACTGTGGTGGACAAGTCTCTGTTCTTTGTAAGTTGCCTGGCCTCGGGTATTTTGTTACAGTAACAGAAAAACATGGTGGCATTCTTAATCACCAGAGCTCACTTCTACTTGCCCAACCACATGGAAGACTCTCCAAGACACAGCTTGAGTCCCTCGTGGAGGGAGAGGGGGCGCCTCTGAGACCTGAAAGCCATCTTGTTATAGTGGAGTAGCACTTGATAGAAGGAGAGGAAGCAATGAATCTGTCTTGTATATTTAGGGGCATGATATGAAAGGGCAGGTCTCAACTTGGTGTACAGTGCCAGGGTGGAGCCGACCTGAAGTCTGAATGCAAAGTGGAATGTGTCTATCTACATTCCCCTGGAGCCACAGATAGCTATAGAGCCTGCTACCCTTATAGAGGTGCTGCCGAGTGCTCTGCTGCTAAGTCCAGGGATTAACTCTAGCTAGGAGTGACCTCATGTGTCCATACCCACCCACGTGACCTCACTGTTGTTGCTCCAGTCCCCCTGCATGTCTGCTCATTTCTATTTCTAGCTCTGGAAAGCAGGGCCCCCTTCTCAGCTGAAGTGTGGTATGAAGTATGAAGTATTAGTAGGAAGTACGATTGAGTAAGTCAGGCTACCTGCAGGAGCTGCACATCACGCCCGGGGTGGGTAAGCATCAGCTCCAGGGGGGCAGGAGGGATGAGAGAGGCCACCTCTGGAGAAACGCAGTATGTCCTCAGTTCCCCAGGTGACTTACCGTGCAGCGAGTTTGTGGCAGACGACACCAGTGTCCGTAATGACCTCACTTAGTCTCAGCTCCAGGTGGACCTTGCCCTGTAAGGCACAAGGATGGTGTCACAAGCAGACAAGGATTGTGGGAAATCTGTGGCCCTTCAAGTGGCTGGTACTTGTGCCAGAAGGTGCCAGACCTAGAAACTCAGACTTGGAGAGGTAATGGGCTTAAAAGCATAAAAAAAGGACATGTGGACACGCAGACATGTGGCCCCTAGGAATGCTACGAATGCATATGTCCAGGGCATGTTATAGTGAGACCCAGCAGGAAAGACTCTCCCAAGAGGGCTGCGATCTCCATGGGGAGGCCAGAGCATTCAAGTCTCATTCTCCATGAAGTTAATTTTCATGAATGCTTCTAGAAGGGTGACAGGTAGCTGGCAACCCCAACCTCCTTTGTTTATCTCTACACAGTCACACCATGAGGATGAAGAGGGAAAGGCATCAGGAGAGTAGGCCCTGCTCCTTAGCAGTATCCACGTGGGATGTAGGACCTCCCGTGAGATGTGGGACCTCCCGTGGGTTAAGTGCACACAAATGTTAATCCAAGATGCCTGTCATTAGAGAAGGGGAGGCTAAACCAGAAAGTCTCCACGGCCTCTTGCGTAGCTACACTTGGGTGGTTTGCTTTCTGTGACTGCGGGTGTGAAATCCCCACATGAAATGCTTTCAGGAGTGTGAAGATCACACCAACATTCTCACATGTGAGAGGATCACACCTTTGGGCTCCTGAGCCTTCAAACAAGGCCTTGCCTAGGAGAGCCCAAAACTGATACCTTAGTTCACAGTAAAGACATCATACCTGTCTGTCACTGTGAGCTAGACTTTCACCTTATCAAGTGTCATTCTGTGGGGAGCCCCTCAGGGACTCCTCAGTGACCTCAGTTAGGTGTAGCATCCCTTCAAAGACAGTCATGAACTATTACCCTACTAATAGAGAGAGTAGCTACACTTGGGTGGTTTGCTTTCTGTGACTGTGAAATCCCCACATGAAATGCTTTCAGGAGTGTGAGGATCACACCAACACTCTCACATGTGAGAGGATCACACCCACGCTCTCCCGTGTCTTCCTTCTGAAAGCCTTTCCCTTAACCTTTGTGCTTAATTCTATATTCAAATATCTTCATTAAATCCCAGCGCTAGTTCATACTAGCCAGTCCTGAAACGAAATCCTCTTTTGCATCGACGCCACAAATCCTGATTTGACTTGAACTGAGGTCTCTAAATGTCTAGGGACACTCTTTCAGGCTTCTGAGGTGACAGTGAGTTCTGGATCTCCTGCCTTTGCCACCCCAAAATGCTGACATAAGGCGTCTGGGTTGTCTTGGTCAGTTTGACACAAAGTTAGAGAACTACCATTGAGAAATGTCGCCACAGGACTGGGCTGTAGGCAAGCCTATGGAGCATTTTCTTCATCATTGATTGATGGAGGAGGGCCCAGCCCACTGTGGGTCATGCCATCCCTGGGTCTGGCTGTCCCCGACTGTCCCAAGAAAACAGGCTAAGCAAACCATGAAGTGCAAAGAAGTAAGCGGCATCCCTCCATGGCCTCTGAACTGGCTCCTGCCTCCAGGTTCCTGTCCTGGGTGATGAACTGCACATGGTAAGGTAGAATAAACCTATTCCTCCCCAAGTTGCTTTCTGCCATGGCATTTAATCAAAATAATAGGAACCGTAACTAAGACAGAAGGACCATGAAGGTGGGTACCAGCTCTCCCCACGCCGTGTCCCTGCCCTCGGCTGTTTAGTGATGAGGAAACCTCCAAACACTAAGAGGCACAATATCGAGTGAGTTTTGTAGCTCCATATTCCATGACTGTTGGAGCTTGCCGGGTGCTGCAGTGGCCATCCCCGGCCCCTGAAGTTGGCCTTACCACCAGCAGGCCATTTTTAGGACCCAGCTGTGAGCTGTTCAGATGGATGGAGCTCATTTCATCTTTTAGCCTCTGAAAGGCAGAAGCACTGGGGTGAGGTAGATGACCCCACCTCCCACAGCTGATGGCAGCTGCCTTCCTGTTTCCTGTTTTTCCCACACACTAGCGGTGCCCCCAAGACTCAGCACAAACACTCCTCACTAGGGCGGCTCCCACCTCAGTGAGCAGCGGCTTCCGTTTCTAGAGGTCTGGGAGAGGCCAGGAGGAGGTGAAACAGCCGCCACCGCCATGACCCCTCTGCACCATGAAGGTGCTCTAGGCAAGCCTGTGGCCAGAAGTCTCTCTGGTTCTAGCCCTGCACATGATGGGCGTTGCCTATGGGGAGAGGTGTCAGGGTGGAGGCTGGGAGGGGCCTCTTGCCCTGTGGTCAGGTGGTGCACAGCAACCCATCAGGTTTACACCTGTGTTTCAGCCCTCAGAGTCATACTTTCTGTTCCCAGGTCCCATATCTTGGTTCAGTTAGCTCCTACAGCACAGGGTCAGGTGCCTTCCGTCTCTTCAAGACCTGCTGAAGGACAGACAGGTGGCTCCGAATTCACTCTGATCCGAGAGAGAAACATTATTTCATGGCCTGGAAAGGAAGTGCCACAAGTCTTCCCTCCAGCCTTGAGATGAATATCAAGAATGTCCGAGAACAGAGGCGGTGACAGGTGGCCCGGTTCCACTGTATGAGGTCCTGAGAGGAGCTAATCGGAGTTCCTAGACCTTGTCACACAGCAGGGACTACCCTACTGAGTTCGCTGGGGACAAGGGAAGTACCTTCAGCATCATTCATCAGATACATGGGGGGAAAACCAGAGTCCACTCTCAGCACTCACGGGACGGACTAGAAACTGGTAACCAAAAGAAACCCTCCAAATACACGAAGATTACGACTTCCAAATATCACTCTGGTTAGAGAAGTCTTAAGGCAAATTTAAAAGTATTTTTAAATAAATGAAAATGAAAGTACAGCTTAGCAGGATTCGTGGGATGCATGTTCTGGGAAGGAGAAAGACCCGGAATCAGTAAATTAGGACAGAGTTATCCTCCGAAAGCAGAAATAACCAAACACACACACACACACACACACACACACACACACACCAAAAACAGCAAAATCTGAAAAGCAGGAAGTGAGAGGAAATCAAAACCCCAAACAGATCCGCTGAAGAGATCGTTGAAGCGATAGACCTGTAGTCAGGTTACCCAAACAAAAAGAGAAAGACGCAACTTCCCAAGACCTCAGTGAGGGTGTGTCCAACCTGAGCATGCAAAGGAACGCCGCCTGTGCAGCAAGCGGGTTGTGGCCCACTTAACACCGAGGGTGTGTACTTTGGGAAACAATGACTGCCAACGCTGTTATGAAGGGGGCTGTCAAGGCTCCAGGAAGATGGACACAGCTCAGATCTCTGCTTAGTGTCCCCAAAAACTTAACTGGTAACAAAATTTCGAATGTATTGCTGCCTCATGAAACTGAGAGGACTCCTGGCCAGGTCATCATGAGAGGGTGGCTCCTTAAGGGACACTCCCCTCTAAACCATCCCTACCAGCCTGAGTGGTCACTAGGCCAAGGCAGGGAGAAATGTGGAGATGGCTCTAGGTGAGATTTGTGTAGCCAAGACCGGATGAGGCACGCACAAAACAAACAAACAAACAAACAAACAAAAGCAAACAAACCCAGAGGCAGGACTGGGCCAGGGAAGGAAGTCAACACTTTTCTCAGCTCCCATGCTTTCAAAAACCCCAGAGAAAAAAGTGGCCCTTGACCATGGGCAACCACTGGCAACCTTTTATATGATCTGACACTAAAGACACACTCCCAAACACTCTGGGAGAGGTGGCATGCCCACCCCTTCTCTGACCAAGATGGTATTTGCCTGTATGAATGGCAGATCTAGGGTGACATACCATATGTCCTGAATACATTACATGTCCATAACCAGTTCAGAAACACAGATATGGGGTGTTGCAGTAGGGGAGGGGCCAGTGCCATCCTTCTCCATACCATTCAGAACCAGAGGATGCTGGAGGCTGTGGGGCGCCACGCCAGCTGCAGCCCCTGCCTTCCTGACAGGGCCATCCCCGTAGCTGACGAGTCTCTGTGAAGGGAGCAGCAGAAGTGGCTGGTTCTATATAATAAAGCGGCTCATCAAAGACCTCTGAACAGCGTTGGTTCCAGAAGGAAGCAAGACATTTAGCTGTCTTTTTCTCCACTTCTAGTGACACATGGTTTCTCTTGTGGGCCCCGTTCCCTCTGCTGTAATGTGTGATTCCTTCCCACAAATTACAAAACAGGTGGATCCAAGAACCCAAATGCCACTCTCTCTGCCCTTCTAGAAACTGTAAATGTGACATTTTCAAAACAAGCCACAGCTGCGGAGCAAAGATGGCGGTTACCATTTAAAGGTCAGGCTAAGGGGAGGTGCCGCCTCCCTATCTCGGCCACTGTGAATGAAGTTCTAGTGTCACACTCACCAGAGAGGGACCGAGTCCTACAGAGACCTACTTATCCCTCAGCCCAGCAACAGCAGCGAAGACTTATTTTTTTTTAATTATTTTTTTTTGAGATTTATTTCTTTTTACGTATGTGGGGATTCTGCCTGCATGCACTACTGTGTGTCACGTGCATGCAGTGCCTGCGGTAGCCAGAAGAGGGCGTTAAATCTCCTGGAACTGGAGTTATAGTTGGCTGAGGACTACCAAGGGGATGCTGGGCTTTCTTTAATTATTGCTCCATTTCTCCAGCCTTTTCAATTGCCTTTCAGGATCCTAGGTCTCAGACGACTAGAGGGCTGAGGTCAAGATCTATTTTCACTGACATACACGCCAAGCTTCAAGGAAAAATTGAGCTGCCCCAATGATGCCTTAGTCACCTTCCAGCATTGAGAAGAAATCCCCCTCCAGACATGAGATTGACATATGCATCTATACCGATAGCTTTGTGGTGATAAAATGGTTCTGAATCTTGATTGTAGTAGCTGTGATACAAATGTGTACAAGGGCTAAAGTTGCAAAGACATCTACTAGCCCAGCAGTATCAATAACTCACATGGTTAACAGGTATGTAAAATGTGGTTCAGGCCCCCAGCCTAAGGAAGGCAGGGATCCTGACACAGTACAACATTCATGGACCTGTGATGTAACACTCGTCTAACGAGACCGTCCCAAGAGATGAACTCACCTGAGTTCTAAGCAAAGTCGCTGCCTACCCACCCACCCACGCCCTCACTCCTGGCCCAGTGGAGTGGTAGATTCTGAGCCTGGGAACCTGGGTTTAATGGGTTGAAAGAGATCTGGAGAAGGGTAATGGCAAAGAACACAGGAATGCCCACGATGGCACTGAGCTGTACTTAGCAATGGTTAGAGTGGCAAGGTTTATGAGACACTAAAATCCCTGAACAGTGTGTGCATGAACTGCATGCGTGTGCATGTGTGTGTGCATGTGTGTATGCATGTGTGTGCGTGCATGTATGTGTACATGCATGTGTGTGTGTATTCTTGTGCATGTGTGTGCACATGCGCATACAGATGCTTGTGTACCTGTGTGTGCATGTGTGTGTATGTATATGTACATGTATGTGTGTGCTTGCGTGTGCATGCGTGCTTGTGCGTACACTGGTGAGATCAGACAGAATAAGTACACAGTCATGTGACCTGTACCAGCCACGCCTGGGTGCTCACAAATGTTATCCCTCTGAACCGGTAAGCCAGCCCCAATCAAATGTTGTCCTTTATAAGACTTGCCTTGGTCATGGTGTCTGTTCACATCAGTGAAAACCTAACTAAGACAGTTAGAAAGGCCAGGCTAGGGGGGCTTTAGACGGGGAAAAAGATAACATCCAAACTTCCTGGCAATATTCCTGTGGACTTCTGTTTGCAGCGTCCTGTGAACCTGCAGCCATTTAAAAATTCAATGCCTAATAAACAGCAAAGACTTGTTAATGAACTCTAACTCGAGGAAGACTACGCCTGGAAGGGATCTTGCAGCTCTGTGCAGGTGCTGAGCTGACCTTGGCCTTGGGAATCTAAGGAGGAATAAGGCTGAAACTCCTGGCAATGGAGAAGCTTCCTGAGCCAGGGAGGGAAGGGGGACTGTTGCCTTCAGAAAAGGCTCTCCTTTCCTGCCGGAGAACCATGATTGCTTCCGTAGGTGATCGCTGCATTACTTAGCTCCCACGGCACAAGTGGGCCCTTGGGAGGCTGGGTCAATGAATTGGAAATTACATGTGTCCCTCCGTGAGTGAAATTTCTGCATGCTCATTTGCACCGTGGCCATGAGATTCTACTCAGTGCCTCACTTTCTCTTGTGCTGATCTCACTGCCAACTCTACGGGTGGATGACCTTTGGCCTTGACACCCTTGCCCTGTGCTTAGAAAAGCCAGACTGAGGAAGAGAACCTTGAGGATGTGGGGCAGGCAGACTAGCCTCGTCTGTAGTCTTGGAGTCCTAGGACACAAGGATGCACAGCTCAGAGCTTCCCCCGTTAACTGTTAGTAAATTCTTTCTGCTGAGTTCTTTCCTACAACCCGGCTCTTTACAGTATGTCTGTTTCATGGACTTTCCCCAGACTCTATCTACTCAGGATAAAACCAGCATAAACCTCCATATCCCACAATGCACCTAGCACTGCTAGGCTACATGTAAGTCTCCATGGCCTACAAAACCTCTACTTTATACAGATGAGGCTTGCAGAGGCTGACCAACTACCCATGTTACTCCTGAACAGGGGAGCTGAATTCTGTGACCCAGCTCCCAGCCATAACATGGACATAGCAGGCAAAGTGAAAGGTCATTGCAGCTGTCCTTTATCTAAAACCAGGGCTCATGACAAGGGCCACAGTCATAAACAGGTTTGCACCCTGGGCATGTGACACCTGCCATCCCCTCTTACAGGCAATTTTAAGAGTGGCCATGCTAAGGTCAGTGTGATGGTTTATATATGCTTGGTCCAGGAAGTGGCACTATTAGAGGTGTGGCCTTGTTGAGGTGGGTGTGTCACTGTGGGTGTGGGCTTAAGACCCTCATCCTAGCTGCCTGGAAGTCTGTCTTCCACTAGCAGCCTTCAGATGAAGATGTAGAACTCTCAGCTCCTCCTGCACTGTGCCTGCCTGGATGCTGCCCTGCTCCCCTGCACTCCCCCTCCCCATGATAATGGACTGAACCTCTGAACCTTTAAGCCAGCCCCAATCAAATGTTGTCCTTTATAAGACTAGCCTTGGTTATGGTGTCTGTTTACAGCAGTAAAAACCTAACTAAGACAGTTAGAAAAGCCAGGTTAGGAGGTTTTATGCTGCTCATCAAGGGACAGCCATGCCAGGCCTACCTACCTAAGTGCGCATGATCTCTCTATTTCCGTAAGCCGGGTGCTCCGTCCCAGAGGACACACTATGCAGGCACGCCATGGGGTGGTTGGCAGTTCTGTGGCTCAGCTACTCTCTCCAGGAATAGCAGCACTGAGCATGCTACCCAAGTTTACGATTTGCTCTTTGCCGCTTCTTTCCCCCACCTTCTGTATTTTAAAGTTGCTTCCATCTGCCTGACAACGCACACCAGCAGCCAGAGCAACAAACATGACCGAGGAACAGGGCTGCAGAGCTCAGCCACAGAGGTGAAGACGCAGCCTGCTGGCTCCTCTCCATCTCAGGCCCACAGCCTGAGCTTATCTTACCCCAACCCAACCCACGTGCAAATCTCACCTGCACCTCTGAGTCTGCGTCCACGTGCTGCAGCTGGAACCATGTGTCCCTGTTGTGGTACCTCTGCAAGTCTTCCTTCTGGATGGCCACCTTGCCTGGAACACAGGAAGAGAGCAAAGGTCATGGAGGGGAAACCCACAAGAGGTCAAGGGGGCTGGAGCCCCACTCCTTAGTAAGGTTAGACTCGGAGCCTCCAAGCTGCAGAGCGCACTTCACACTGGCTTTGGTCAAGGCTGCAGACTTGCCTGTTCACATAACAGCACTTCCTGCAAGCTATACGGCAGAAGAACCAGTTTTTACAGATAAGCACTCTTCCACCTCGCCTGTACTTAAGTTGCTGCAGCAGGCTGACTATAAGAGAAAGGGGCCAGTCTATTTTCAGCCATTACTGGCCTGTCAGGCTCCCACACAGCAGGTCTGGCTGTCTACCACCTCTGCTGCCACCCTTTCCACAAAATGTAGATGGGAGCAAAACACTACATAGGTTTATGATAATGTGGTAGGAATGTGTGCCTTCTAATAAAAGCTACTGAATGGGACGCAAATGTGCAATCTTTCACTTATATGTCATGTGGCATATGTACGCGTGGCAAGTGGCCATGCACATGTGCCTGAAGGACAGTGGCTGCCACAGGGGCCCTCTTTCCCTCCCCCACCTGGTGGGTGTTCCTTTGATTTTTCCACTATAGGGTCCTGAGGCCTCTGACCGCTGAAGACAGCTACTGTGTGGCTCTTGCAAAACAGACCTTTGTCCCACAGTGGGAGGTGGTTTTTTTTTTTTTTTTTTTTTTTTGTCTCTAGTGAATTATCCCACATGAAACAAAAGTTTCATAAGATCGAGCTTATGTCTGTGGAGAAGGATAACAAAATCCTGCGGCTCTGGGCTCGGCTCTCTCTGGACAGCAGGCTAACCTCTGAAGCTCGAGGCTGGGAGACCTATCTATGTCCTTGCTACCCTGTGCTTCCGGGGCTGACGCCGGCATAGGGGGTGCTGGCCTTTGCAGAATACTCATCCTGACTCCCATTCCTTAGACATCGCTACTAGCATTTGTTTTTGAAGTCCTTCACTCAACTTTTACAAGACTCAAAACATTCAGAAGGAAGAAACATCAAAGCGGCATCTCCCTTCTAAGGTCCAGTATCTCCTGGGGTCCAGCATCTCCCTCCTGGGGTCCAGCATCTCCCTCCTGGCGCCTAGCATCTCCCTCCTGGGGTCCAGCATCTCCCTCCTGGGGTCCAGCATCTCCCTCCTGGGGTCCAGCATCTCCCTCCTGGGGCCCAGCATCTCCCTCCTGGGGTCCAGCATCTCCCTCCTGGGACCCAGCATCTCCCTCCTGGGGTCCAGCATCTCCCTCCTGGCGCCTAGCATCTCCCTCCTAGGGTCCAGCATCTCCCTCCTGGGGCCTAGCATCTCCCTCCTAGGATCCAGCATCTCCCTCCTGGGGTCAGCATCTCCCTCCTGGGGTCAGCATCTCCCTCCTGGGGCCCAGCATCTCCCTCCTGGGGTCAGCATCTCCCTCCTGGGGCCCAGCATCTCCCTCCTGGTGTCCAGCATCTCCCTCCTGGGGTCCAGCATCTCCCTCCTGGGGCCCAGCATCTCCCTCCTGGGACCCAGCATCTCCCTCCTGGTGTCCAGCATCTCCCTCCTGGGGTCCAGCATCTCCCTCCTGGGGCCCAGCATCTCCCTCCTGGGACCCAGCATCTCCCTCCTGGTGTCCAGCATCTCCCTCCTGGGGTCCAGCATCTCCCTCCTGGGGTCAGCATCTCCCTCCTGGGGTCAGCATCTCCCTCCTGGGGTCAGCATCTCCCTCCTGGGACCCAGCATCTCCCTCCTGGGGCCCAGCATCTCCCTCCTGGGGCCCAGCATCTCCCTCCTGGGGTCCAGCATCTCCCTCCTGGGGTCAGCATCTCCCTCCTGGGGTCAGCATCTCCCTCCTGGGGTCAGCATCTCCCTCCTGGGGTCAGCATCTCCCTCCTGGGGTCAGCATCTCCCTCCTGGGGTCAGCATCTCCCTCCTGGAGTCAGCATCTCCCTCCTGGGGTCAGCATCTCCCTCAGACAGTGAGGAAGATTACACGTGGAATTCTAGCTGCACCACACAGTTCTATAACTGTTTTCCTCGAATGACGACATAAGTATGTCTCACAAAGTAGCTCCACTGGGAAAGTCCACAGTGAGAGGAAACATCGGCGCATGCATGAGTTGCTCTATCTTGGAGATGGGGAGGAGCCTTAGTTGGATCTGCGCTTTCTGAAGCTCGGGTCACAAGGCTCGTGTGTATCATGATCTGAGCTCACCGTCCTCCCTAAACTGCCACACTTCCTCCCCAGTGCCTGGGTCAGCAGTGTGGGCGCCAGGTGCTCTGGTTCATCTGGGACCTTTTAACAAAATGCTCGAAGTGAGGACTTCTGTGTCAAGAAGCTGGTGTGAGTTCTGTGGCTGGGAGGGGTCAAGGAGCCTGATGCTTCTGTCTGACAACACAGAAGAGAAGGTGACGTCATGCAGATGTGCAAACCCATGGGGAGAACTAGTCCATTTCACAGCTGGGAGAACAAGAAGAAGCTGTTAAAGCCCTCTCCCCCCATGTGGAAGCTGGATGCCAGGAGGGAAATGCTGGGCCCCAGGAGGGAGATGCTGGACCCCAGGAGGGAGATGCTGGACCCCAGGAGGGAGATGCTGGACCCCAGGAGGGAGATGCTGGACCCCAGGAGGGAGATGCTGGACCCTAGGAGGGAAATGCTGGGCCCCAGGAGGGAGATGCTGGGCCCCAGGAGGGAGATGCTGGGCCCCAGGAGGGAGATGCTGGACCCCAGGAGGGAGATGCTGGACCCTAGGAGGGAAATGCTGGACCCCAGGAGGAGAGGCTACCATTCATCCATTCATGCATCGTCTGCTAGGCCTGGCCAGTGCCCCTGTGCTCCTGTGAGACACTTGGGGTCTTGCCTCCTCAAACAGAGTCTATTACCCTCTTCTTTAGAAGCTTCTACTGAAAGTGACTCAGTTTGGACTCCTAGAACACACATATCCGGGTCTTCAGGCCCTTTCCTCCTTGATAAGAGAAACCTGTCACCTAGAGGTCCCCATTTCTCAGGGCCTGAAAGCAAGAGGCCATCAGGTCAGCCAGTGGGTGTAGCGAGGGCTGACAGATGCCTCACAGAGTGTCTGAGGTCCTGACAGTATCTATAATACCTCAGAGAGCACCCAAGGACCCAAGCCAGCAGCGCTACATCCTGAGAGAAAAACCCCACCCCAAGACCTCAGAGGGAAACCGAACACTTCAAACACCAGATCTAAGAAGGACTCTCATGTCTAAGAAGGTACCGCAAACCCAAGAGTAGCATCAGATCCTGGGAAGCCCTCTAGCACCCCGAGAGAGCCCCAAATCTTCAAGAGAGCACCCCTCTCAAGAAGGGACTGGAGCTTGGCGGTGGCCAACCAAGGTCTGTCAGAAAGAACTGGCTTCTGGGGTGTCAGCATTCCACACAGAGAAGGGCAAACTCCCCACTGTCTGCTGGACTCAGGACCTAGAGCCCTGTGCCAGGTGGAAGCCATGAGTAAGGAGGGGATTGATTAGTTCAAAATGGCTGACAGCAGCCACAGCACAGTGAAGGTACAGTGTCCCCAGGAAACAAACAGATGAAGCCCAGTCAACTGCACTGTCATCAAGAGTCGAGTTCAGAGCAGACCTTCCCAGGCTGTGCCTGAGTATCAGCTGGTCCAGGGGAGCCCTGGGAAGGTCACAAACTACAAGCCAACTGCCAGCAGAAGAGCCCTGGCCCAAAGCTCTCAGGAGACTACAGGACCCGGCCCTGAGGATGACTAAACTTCATGGCTCATACTTAGAAAGGCAGATGGCTCCATGAGGAGTTGCCCGACAGGGAGTTTTCACACACAGTGCCTGCCCACCTAGAGAAAAACCACCTGCCCTGGTTTCTCCCTTGTAAAACACCTGGATTAACACATTTCACTCATTCTTGGAAACCATGACCTAATCTTCCCTTGGCATGTTGGGATGCACATGGCTTGTTGGAGCTGAGGGACAGTCAGTTTTTCTCCAGGTGACACTGAAATCGTGGGGGAGAGACTGCTGGCGGTGGCAGATTTGGGGTTTTCCTGTCCATTGCTAACAGAAGCCTCAGCTGGCTCAGGCATATGAAACAAGCAGAGAAGAGCAGGCCCTCCTGCTACCCTGGTTCAGTCTTCCACCAGCTGCCACTCTACCTAACGAAAGATATAACCGGGTAGGGATGTAACTCAGTTGGCAGAGTGAGTGCTGACCATGCACAGGGCCCCAGAGTACATCTCTGACATCGCATAAACCATGCACAACAGTATGTACTATCTTATCAGTGTCTGCACTTGGGAGGTGAAGGTAGAAAGGCCAGAAGTTCAAGTTCACCACGGTAAGTCTGAGGTGGTTGTTTCATGAGACCTTGTCCAGGAAAAAGAAAAGAAAATGAGGTGCCAACCCAAAACCCACAGGCCTAGAAATGTCCTACACAGACGGTGCTCAGGGTGCTGGAGGGTACTGTGGGTCATGGCTGAACTGGCCTACGCAGGAGAGGGAACAATAAGGAAAGCCTACAGCAGAGACCAGGAAACACTCCCTACACAGACACACAGAGATCTGTGTGGGAGGAGGAGGGAAGAAGAGTATAGTTTTCTTGAGGGTGCTCAGGAAAGGGAGGTAGAGCCTGGCCACCCATAATTTTTGCAAGAACAAGGTCAAGACAGTCTGCAAACTGGGGTCCTCTAATGTCTCCCTAATAGTTCACGTCTATTTTCTATTTGTGATGGTGCAATGCAATTGGTGAAAAAACTGGAATTCTCCAGCTGATTTTCAAAGTGAAAATTTAGCCCCAAAGCTGACTCAGCTCCCCCATCCCCACAGCGGCTTAGGGCTTGGCCCCGGGCACCCCTAATAACAGTCAACTAGTGGTGGCTCACACCCTGAAGCCCCCAGAAGGCAGATATACAAAGCTTTGAGCATCATGGCCCCTTTAGACAGAGACTGATCAGGACTCAGGGCTTTTTGTGTCATGTTCCCCTCACATGGACTCCTGTTGTCAGTACAGAAATAGGCTATTCCGGATCCAGTTACACACAACCAAGTCCACTCAATTTCTTTACCCCATGTCACATCCATGAATATTGTTAGTTGGGCATAAATAAAAAATCAGATGCTCAAACTATGTCATGCCAATATGGACAAGCAACTAGTCAAGTTGACAAGGACAGGTTGGGATGCAGGATACTGAGTTCTAGGGTTGATCCCAATTGATACCATCTGGTAGTCACAGTGACAGTCTTCACAGTGACAGTCTGACTGTCCAGAAGAATTTGCAGAGCACCATGCTTCCCTACCCCTGAAGGAAGATACAGGAGGCCACGGACACCAAACGAACACTGAGACAATCCACTCAAAGAAAATTCAGAGAAACAAGATGGGAAACAAAAGCTGCACACTAGCGATTGCGACCACACAACATAAACTCTGTGGGTGAGAAAAAGTCTGGAAGGACGGAGTCTTTGAGGGCTGGTACCATCTAGGACCCTGCGAACCAAACTCACCGGCCTGGTTGATAATGAGGACTCATTAAATGCTTGCAAAATGCATAAAGAAACTAACGAACGACACAGATGTCCAAACAAGTAGGACGTGCTGTGCTGGAGAACTACAGGTGCGCCTGGCTTCTCTATTTTACACTTTCTTTGTGTGCTTAAATTAAACCTATACATAAGTTTCTCCATATGCACAGATTTATTCATATGTTTATACGTTCCTTCAGTGCACTGACCATATTATGCCAAGCAAGCACCCAAGGAATGAATACAATATACAGATCCTTGTCTACAGACATCTTACAGACAATGGGATCCAGACACACACAGAGGAGTAACCCCGATATCAGATGTGGAGGCGCTCTAGGGACAATGAGGCAGAGAAGGGCCTATAGTCTCCAGAGAAACAGCAGAGAGAGGAGGAAGAGTGTGTGGGGGTAGGTGTGAGAAATGAGCCGAGGTCTGCGTGCAGAGTGAGCGTGAGCTGCCTGTGAGCAGACGATGAGGTTGGGAATGAAGAGCAAGCCGAAAACTGGCGTAAGAAGTGGGCGTCGTGTGGGTGCAAGGGAGTAAGGGGTCGGGTGTGAGGAAAGAGATGACAAACAGGAGAGAAATATGTATGAAGCTAGATGTGAAAGGCAGGTTGAGATCTGTGTGAAGCGTGAGGTGAGTGTGAGGAAAGGTGTGAGAGACAAGTATGAGGGAAGGATGAAGCTGTGGAATAAAGGGGGCATGAGGAGGGTGAGGCAAGATGTGATGAGTAAGGTGAGGGGAGCGGAAAGAGTGAAGGCCGAGGCACAGGTGCTGATGGAGCCAAGGTCTGTGTGAGGGCTGAGGTGCAGTGCAGTGAAGGCAAGGTCTGTGTGAGGGCTGAGGCACAGGGTGGTGATAGCAAGGTCTGTGTGAGGCCTGAGGCGCAGTGCAGTGAAGGCAAGGTTTGTGTGAGGGCTGAGGCACAGGCACTGATGGAGGGAAGGTCTGTGTGAGGGCTGAGGCGCAGGGTGGTGATGGCTGGTATTAAGGGTGCATGTCGAGGTCGAGTGAGATGAAGTGTGAAGTAAAGTGAGGAATGATTTGAGGCTGGGGAGATGACATATGGGAGATGTGAAAAATAGCTGTGCAGATGTGAGGAGTGTCTGTGAGGTTGAGTGTGAGCAGTGTGTGAGGTCAGAGTCAAGTAGTGAGGTGAGACAGGCAAGGAGCTAATGTGGGGCGTTAAGGGATGAAGGGAAGCCAGAATGAAAAGTGAAGCAAGGTGAGGTCCAAGAGGGGGCGGGGCGGGGGGGGGAGGAGGATGCAGAGGGGGTGTGCCTGGAGTGACAGGAAAGCATAAGGAGAAAGTGGGGTGGGGTGTGAGGGTCATGTGAGAGGCGAGGTTAAGTGGAGTGAAAAGCAAGTAGGAGATACATGGGGTGCTTTGAATGAGAATGGCCCTTACGAGCACATATGTTTTGAGGGCTTGGTCCCCAGTTAGTAGAACTGTTTGGGAAGGATTAGGGGTGTGGCCTTGTTGGAGAATGTATGTCACTGGGGGTGAGCTTTGAGGTTCAAAGAGCCCACACCAGGCCCATTCTTAGTTCCCTCCCCTTTTCTCTCTCTGCCTGCAACTTCTGAATAAAATATAAGCTCCCAGCTACTGCTCCAGTGCCCTGCCTGCCTACTGCCATGCTTCCCGCCACGGTGATAATGGACTAACCCTCTGAAACTGCAAACCGGCCCCCAATTAAATGCTCGCCTTGAGCATGGTGTCTCCTCATAGCAATACAACAGCGACGAAGACAAGGTTTGACACAACAGTGGCAAGGTTTGAAGACTATGGGGTGTGAGGTTGAGTAAGAGAAGCGTGAAGTCATATGTGGGGCCTCAGGGAAGATGGGCACAGGGGATGAGGTAAAATGGGTTTGTCCATGGCAAGAAGCAAGATAGGGTGGGCATGTAGGAATGGGTCAGGTAGGGCATGAGGTTGAGGCTAGATGGGATGGAAGGGTGAGGCATGGTAGAGGAAGGTGGGTCTTGTGTGAGACTTAGGGTGAAGTGGTGGTGACAGTTGGCATGAGATAGGTGACAGGGTGAAGGATGAGGAGTAAGGGTGTGGTCAGATGTGGTGATAAAGCAAGGTTCTGTTCCGTCTCCAGTTCTACTGACACGCTCCCAATTGAGACTCTGGCTCAAAGGTCCAGGGCTCCCCATCTATCCAGGCTCAGTGTCCTCTTGGCTTCAGCAGTATTATCTTCTGCATCCCTGTGACTTGTTCATCTCAACCACTAGGGACCTCAGACAACACAGAGGGAGTCAGTCACTTCCTACCTTGAACAATGTAGGTCAGGCAGCAGTGGCCCCCTCTGCCCACCTGTAGTGGGTGAACTCTGGTACCACACCATCCCCGTTCTCCTACTTTGGATAATCTTGGGTTCACCAAAATAGTGACTACCCTTTGGCCTGGTCTGTCACCTAGACTCCTCACACAACTACTGTCTAGGGAGAGTATCAGGGTTACTACCTTCTTGAAGCCATGGGGAAAACAAGGCTCAGAGAAATAAAGGGTTGATGTGGACTTCAAACATGTCTGACTGGCCTCAAACCCTCCCGCCGGCCCTTTCTTATCCCTACTACTATGCTGGAGTTAGGGATGAGTGCGGCCTAGAGATAGTGAAGAAGGAAGGTTTGCAGCCCATACTGCCCTGTGGTACCTGGGAAGGAGCTCTTGAAATCTGTCTAGGGACGTTTCGGGACACACTGCATGGTAGCCTTAAGGTGATGCTCAGAGGCCCTGATCAATGTGATCTGGATATGAGATTCCAGTGTTACGGTCGTCTGCATACCAGGTCATTATTTGCACATCGTTCTGCATTATCGGGTCAAAAGGACAATTCGTGAGGCTACAACCATCAGGCCAGGCCACACTGGCAAGCCTCCAACTTGGTCCCATCAAGAGTGACTCAGAGCCATATATGGTCCTGTCCAGGAAGGCTTCAAATTAAGCGCTAATCTCCTAGTCCTTAGGGCAGCAGGACAGTGTTTAGGGGAGATTTGTCATTTCTCCCAGGACGAGACCCTGCTTGTGAAAGGAAGAAAATGTCCATTTAAGTACCTACCATTTTAAGTACCTACCTATGATGGAGTCCCTTCGGAAAACATCTCTATCAAAAATGTAAAAGGACAGGTGGCGGAAACTCCGAGGGATTTCACAGTAAAAGTCCTCTCCGTAAAAGGGGCTAGACAAACAAACAAAATGCACATGGTTAGAGTGTATTCGGCTGAGTCCCTCAAAGGCTGACCCGCCCAGGGGATCGACTTGAACAAATCAGAGAGCTCAATGCAGGGGCTGGGGGTGGGGGAACACTGGTCGGTAACAATCTCTAGCGCATGGGTCCACATGTAAAGCCAACCCCAAGACTGTTACAGCGACCTGACTGTAGCTGAGAGTTGGGGGTGGTACTCAGTGATGCATCAAAAGGAAAAACACACTGAGGTTCAGACACGCTCCTTTCCCCCACAAACCTGCCTGCCCTTGGTTCCTGTATGGGGGACCCAGCCCCGTAGCTGACTCCCACTGTTCCCAAGGCTCATTAGCCCCCTCGTGAGTCACCCCACAGCTGTGGCAGCCCTGCAAATGGAAACTTAAAAATAAACCGACATTCTAATTAAAGGGGCAGAAAGCCAGAGGGCTTTGTCACTAAACAAACTTCCCATTGTTCTGGGCTAGGAAAAACTTGCTCACGACACTAGGAAGAGGACACCAGACACGGGGAAGTGCTTAGGAAACCCATGGATGACTTCAGCATACACACACACACACACACACACACACACGCCTAACTTGAAATTAAATGCGATTCCAAATCCATGCTCTGCCGTGGCTGAGCTCCAACATGGGAAGGGTTACTGTTCAAGAGGGTACCAAAGCAGTGTGCCACTGTCAGGGAAGGCGGCAGGAGAGCACACGCAGGGAGGACCATTGGCACCCACGTACCTACCACCTGCTCACCACTGCATACAAAATGAACTCAGAACACATCACACACCAAACCTAATGGCTAGAACTACAAGCTTCTCCCAAGTCCACAGGGACAAAGCTGTGACTTGGACCTAGGTAGAGATTTCTTAGCTATGATATCAGAAACAAGACTGCTTTAAAAAAAAAAAAAACTTGGTTAACCCAGACCATCAAAATGTAAAACATGAATTTAAGATGCCTGTGCTAGGACTGGACAGATGGCTCCAGGTTTAGAAGTTTCTGCTGTTCTTCCAGAGTGTCAGCTCTCAGTAGCTACACTGGGCAGCTCACAACTGCCTATGAGTCCAGCTCCAGAGGATCCAACACCCTTTTTTGGTCTCTTCGGGCACCTGCATGCACACGCACTCGCGCGCACACACAATAGATAAATAAAAATAAGTCTTTGAAAACTTTGCACTTTAAAATATGTCTTGGGTATAAAGCCTAAGAAGAAGGAAGACCAAAATGTGGATGCTTCACTGCTTCTTAGAAGGGGGAACAAAATACTCACAGGAGGAAATATGGAGACAAAGTGTGGAGCAGAGACTGAAGGAAAGGCCATCCTGAGACTGCCTGCCTCACCTGGGGATCCATCTCATATACAGCCACCAAACCCAGATGCTATCGTGGAAGCCGGGAAGTGCTTGCTGATGGAGCTCTGCCAGGGGTAGATGCTCAAAGGCAACCATTGGACTGAGCTCGGGGGTCCCCAGTGGAGGAGTTGGAGAAGGGACTGAAGGAGCTGAGGGGATTTGCAGTCTCATGGAGGGAGCAATGGTATCAACAGACCAGACCCCCCCCCCAAAGCTCCCGGGGACTGGACCACCAACCAAAGAAGACACATAGAGGAACCCATGGCTCTGGCCGAATATGTGGCAGAGGATGGCCTTGTTGGTCATCAGTGGGAGGAGAGGCCCTTGGACCTGAGGGTGTTCGATGCCCCAGTGTAGGGGAATGCCAGGGTAGGAAGACAGGAGGGAGGGAGTGAGTGGGTGGGTGAGTGGGTGAACACTCTCATAGAGGCAGGGGAAGGGGGGATGGGATAGGAGGGTTCCAAAGGGGAGACCTGGAAAGGAGAAAACATTTGAAATGCAAATAAAGAAAAATATCCAATAAAAATAAAATAAAATAAAATAAAATAAAATACATAGGAGAGTAGAAATGAGATCCTACAGAAGAAAATATGTGTAACTCGGTTGTTGGACGATGGACTTGTATCCACAATAGGAACACTGCATGTCACTTAAGCCAAATGGCCAAGAAACATACAAAAAGTGACAAGCACCATTAGCTGTCATGATCTGAATGTGTGGCGTCTCCCCACAGGTGCTTGTGTTTGAACACTTGATTCCCAGTTGGCGGGCGGTGCTACTTTGAGACTATTTCCTAGCTAGCAAAAGTGGGTTCCTGAAGGCGGGCCTTGGAGTGATGCCTCTCTTTAGTTGTGGACTGGGCTCTCTGCTTCTTGATCTGCAGGATGGTGAGAAACGGCGACTCCTTCTATCTGTATTCTGTCACAGTGACGAGACCGTGGTGGGAAAATGCAAATTCAAGCAGGAGGTGCAGGTGAGCCTTCCAGCCTGGCCTCTGGGTGGGACGGCATTGCTTGGTCCACAAGCCTGGGCTCAGAGGAGCTCAGCACACCTGCCTTCTCAGGCCAGGGCTGTGGACACGAGTCTCCATTTGTAAGTAGCACTACAGTATAACCTGCCAGAAAGTTACATAAGAAACTGCCTCTTTGCGATAAAACCAAAATCCTCAAAGTGAAAATCTAAGAGACTGACGTTGCTTTGAGCGTTTCGGGTAGCGAGAAGTATTAAAGACAACAAGCGATGTCATTGTATGGTAGCAGGGTGCCCAAGTACTTCCGCCCAGAGTTTCTTAGGTTAACAATGCTTTATAAGGAAATTGTACTCAGCCCCCGCATTCATGTGAGCCTTTGGTTCTCCTGTGTGTGCCAGACACAAATACCAGGAAGCAAGGCCCTGTGTGAATCTCCACTCCTCAGCCTCCGTGCTCATGAGACTTAACTCTTGAAACCACTGCAGAAGGAACCTCCAGGTCAGGAGGCCGAGTGTGCTGTTGTACACTCGCGTGCGTGTATGGGTGTGTGTGTGTGTGTGTGTGTGTGTGTGTTTGCATAAGTGAGAGCAATCCTATGTGTGTACCTCTGGGTGTAGTGTGCATGCACGTGCCTGTGGGTGCAGGTGTGTGTGTGTGGGTGTTACAACAACAGACATGTGCTTGTGGACACAGATGTGTGCAGACGTGTATGAGTACACACGAATACGTATGAATGCATGTGTGCCTTCTTACATGTGACTACCTACTTGTACTCTGGGCGCGGCTGGGTGTCTACCTACATGCATCTATGAGCCCATGAAGTACATGCAGGAGCCACAGACTTGCATGTCTCCCCACAATGCACTGCCCTTGTAGTGTGAAGTGAGGCCTGTCTGCCTCCACATGAAGTCACAGATGCTGGAAAATGATGGGATTAAAAAAAAAAAGACACCTCTTTATTTCTGTCTATGAACGTTCCGAGATGTGTCACTGTGGAAATGGCCCATGTTTCATAGGCTTAGGTCCAATAACAGAAAAACTATCATCCATCCAGAAACTCAAAGAATGGTGCACAGAGTAAGAACAAGCCCAGACAGTCACTTGGTCACCCACTAGAAAACCTTCACAGCCACAAGAGCCACTACATGGCTTTGTTTAATAGCCAATTGTAAAACATTCGTCTGTCTGTCTGTCTTGTTTGTAAGTATGAAATAGCTCCTCTGCATACACCCCAGGCATTGATGCTGAAGTGACTATTTGGGTTAAGACTCTTGAATATCTAATTCCCCAGATCATCAGACATTTTTGTCCCTTTCAGGGGGCCTGTGGGGAAGTCCTCTGAGACCGACCTGCAGTGCAATCCTTGGTCACAGCCAATCTTGCCACATCTAAGGTCCCATTGTAACCCACCTACTGCGAGGTTCAGAAGACCTGTTACTTAGCTCCCCATGACAAGAGCAAATCTCTGAGATGACCAATTTACAAAGAGAAAGGGGTTATTTTGGCTGAGGGTTTTGCAGATTCCAGTCCATGATTGTTTGGCCCGTTGTCCTGGGGTGATGTGAGACACATCACGGCAGGGGCATGTGACAGAGCAAACGTTTACTTCATGTCAGGAAAGCAAACAGGAGAAACAGAAAAGAACCTGGGTCACACTGTTTACACTGGGCTTCTCACATGGGGCTGCTAACACTGAGATGCTCACACTGGGCTGCTAACACTGAGATGCTCACACTGGGCTGCTCATACTGGGCTGCTCACACTGGGCTGTTCACACTGAGCTGCTCAACATTGGGCTGTTCACACTTGGCTGTTTATACTTGGCTGCTCAACATTGGGCTGTTCACACTTGGCTGCTCACACTTGGCTGTTCACACTAGGCAGCTCACACTTGGCTGCTCACACTGGGCTGCTCACACTGAGATGCTCACACTGGGCTGTTCATACTAGGCTGCTCACACTGGGCATGCTTGCAATGACCTAAGGATGCCCAGTAGGCCCAATACAGTGAGCATTTTGTCTCACATCTTTCTGTAATTTTTTTCTAGTAAGGACAATTATCACAAATGTTTTTCTTCTCTTATTTCATGCAATATGTTTTTAGTTTGGGTGGGATTTTGATTGTTTGTATGGGACAGGGTCTTACAATGTAGCCCAGGTTGGCCTGGAGCTCACTTTGTAGCCACAGATCGGGGCCTGAATTCACAGTGATCCTCCTGCCTTAGTTTTCTGAGCATTACGATTATAGGTGTGTGCTACCATGCTTGGTGTTCTCCTATTCTATATAACTTTTAAAGTTATATTTACTTCCTGTGAGGTGGGACAATGGGAGGTGAGGGAAGGATTTTGCTAACCAAGGGACCTACTGTGTGCAGGCTAATTCTTATGAACCTGAATCAAAAAGTAAACACACACAGAGAGAGAGAGAGAGAGAGAGAGAGAGAGAGAGAGAGAGAGAGAGAGAATGTAAGTCCATATCTGAGGGGAATGGAGCCCACAGAGAATGGAGAGGTATTCATGCTGCAGAGCCTGGAGGGAGGGGCTCTTTGCTGAGCAGCTGCCCATGGAGCTTTGAGGTTTGAGTACTGCTGAAGGGAAGAGACCAAGGTAGGTTGACCTAGCAGAGCTGGTGTTTGTTTTCACAGGAGGCAAGGGTTTCAAAGAGAGACAGATCCCACATCCTGAATATAATACACTCGGCTTTCTTTCTTTAAAGACAGTTTGGGCTGGGTTTTGCTTTAACATTTATTTTTTTGTATGTTCATGTATATGCATATGTGTATGTACATGTATATGTATATGTGTATGTACATGTATATGCATATGTGCATGTATATGCATATGTGTATGTACATGTATATGTGTGTGTACATGTATATGCATATGTGCACGAATATGTACATGTGTATGTGCACATGTATGTACATGTATATGTGCATATGTGTACGTGTATATGTGTATGTACATGTATATGTACATGTGCACATATGTGCATGTGTATATGTGTCATGGTGAGCATATGGAGATTAATGGACAACCTGGAGTCAGTCTAGGAATCAAACTTAGGTCATCAAGCTTGGTGGTCAGCACTTTTACTCCCTCCCTACTCACAGTTCACTCAGGGTTTTAGACCCATGACTTCTTTGTGAAGAATAAGAAAGGAAACCAAAACCAGCAAGCCTCCCCACTCCCTATCACCCTGCCCTGTGGTCTCAGCCCAGTGAGAACCCAGCAGGAGTGGCTTTCACTGAACATGGAGGCTTGCAGAGCAATAGGGACCCCGATCTGTGGCTAACAAGCACCTTCAAGGCACAAGCAAATGCTGTAGATACAAGAGTTTCTCAGGTCCAAGGGACGGCAAGACGTGGGGGTGAGTGGGGCAAGTTGCAGTGAGTTGCTCATTCCCTGGGGTATGTATGGCAGAATTCCCGCTCATGCCTGGCCACTGGGGCAGGGCAATGAGGTAGATGAGACTCCAGGGCCAGTGAGTCAGCTCTTAGAAACACAGTGCTCACAGTGATATCTAGCCATGGTACTGCTGTGAGCATTACTAAGTAGACCCAGGCCCTGAGCCACATCTAATCATTAGGACTGCTATAAACCAGTGTTGCTATCCACATGCCAGACGGGAAATATAAACGAGGGAGAGTAAATGGGAAAATAAATACACATATAAATGGGAAACATAAATGCAGCCAACTGCCCACCTCCTTTGCGTCCCAGCCTGGCAATGTATTCACAAACTGGACTCCCAGCCACTCTCTTGTGCAACAATCAACTTGAGATTTCCAAAACATCTGGATTGAGTGTTCCTGGAACTCCATGTACTGCAGACTCATTCCTATTATGAAGTATTAAGAGGAATGCAATCTAACTATGGTGTTTAGACGCGGGGCCTTTTGGCTATGATCAGGAATGGATAAAAAATGATGGGTATTGTGACTTTTGCCTGTAATCCCTGCTACTTGGGGGGTTATTGGTACCAGGCCAACCTGGGCTACATAGCAAGGCATTGACAAAAGGTTGGAAGGTTGGAAGGAAGGAAGGAAGGAAGGAAGGAAGGAAGGAAGGAAGGAAGGTAGGTAGATAAGGCCACGATAGAGCCCTGGCTAGAGGCACAGACCACACACATGGATTCCCACATATACACCACACACCATTTGTCCCACCATGACACCTCTGCTGCCTAGGGATACTACCCACTCTTTATAGTCCACCCCAGGTAGGTCAGATAGTCTGTAAAAGCAACTGACATGCTGCTAACATTAGGTCTCAAGTGGTTCCAGTTGTTACATGTGACCTGTGGCCACCAGACTCAACAGAGAACGTAGAAGCCATGGGCACACAGGAGAGCCCACTGCCTTGTCCCTTCAGGTGAGCACCTGAGAAAACGCTCAGGCTCATCTGTGGAGCAGGAAACGGAGGCTCGCTTGGGCTACTGGTGGGATGAGCTGTGCTTTAGAAGTGGCCCAACACCACAACCCTGCCTCATCTCCAGAAACAGAGAACCAGTGGGCATGAGCTTACCAGCTATAAATCCTGCAGTAAGTTTCCTGTCACAGAGCGTGGCCCTCCATTCTTTGGTCTTTGCCAAAGGTGGTGTGAGACCTGCACCAGCGCTCTCCTCAGCGAGTGCTGGATATCTCTGAGAGAAACACAGAGGCCTCTGCATGTAGCATGCCACAGTCACCGGGCACAAGAAAGGTGGCCCAGTCTCAGCTCTGGCTGAGAGGCAGGTCACAGTGTGGGTAGCAGGGACTCTAGGCTGAATGATAGGGACTGGAGCCAAACTAGGCCAGATGCAACCCTCAGGCCTCACAGGTCAGCAAACCCTCTCTTCAAAGTCAGCAGTTAGCCAGGAAAGCATTTTGGGGGGGTGACAAATTGATTCACGATATGCAAATTTATGTGCAAATTCGTAGAATTTCCCATGTTTCACTCCTTTATATACTCTAAATTTGGGGGCACTTCTGAAAACAGGAGACATTCTTAGGAACAAATATTTCCTTCCATTTTTAATAAACATTAAAAACTATCATTTTTTAAATGAGAAATAAAGATAAATTAAAAATAAAATTTTAAAAAGGATGAAAATCTACTGAGGCTACATTGTTACAAACATGTAAATAAAGAAAATATCTAATAAAAAATTTTCTTTCTAAGGCCTGGACTATTATGGTAGTGCATGCTTTTAATCTTAGCACTCAGGAGGTAGAGGCAGGTGAACACCATATGAGGAGTCCCCACAGCTGAGAGGCCTGGGGAGCCAGACAGCGTGAGGCATAAGGTGACAGTGACAGGACCACCTTTTGGAAAAGTGACTGCGGAGATGGCTGGACAAGCCTCCAAAGCCACAGAGTTGCGATTTTAAAACACTGAGTGATGATATGGAATGCTGTCAATTACATATGTCAATAAAACTACTTTTAGAACAAAAATACAGCCACATGTCAGAAAACTGGAAGCTAGAATTAACATTCTGGGGTAAGCCCTCCTAGAACACTTTGCCTTAAATATATTCAGACAAAACATGGAAATGGTTACAGGTGGGTCTTAAAGGGAAAGTAGGAACTCCGTCCACATTCTGACACAGCTCGCTTTTCCTTAGCACCCAATTTTCCTTAGCCTATAGCCAGTTTCAGGAGAAGCAAACACACCGCCAGTGGCCAAGTGTCCCCTGGCCACCGACACAACCACCAGACTCCCTTACCACTAGCTTTCCCCAACGTTCACAACAAGAAGCAGTGCCGCAGTGGCACTAAGTGGATCTGCATGGCTCGTCTGTCCCTACAGAACTGTTCTGACGTGGATTGTTGGTGCAGGATGCTCTAAAGCTCTGGAGGCCGAGAGCATGAGCTGGCTCGCACCTCACGAAGCCTGCTCACCCCAACCCAGTTAAGAGTCTGCTCACACAGGAGTGTGGCTCTGACCCTGTGCACATTCATCTCCGAACATTGAAAATAAATCTGCTCAATTGATAGCAGTTAAAAAGAAATGAAGAGACTATTTAGTTTAAAATGTTTAAGTTACAGATGCATTTGAGATGCTTCTGTGGATTTATGAGTGGCTAATGTGAGATGCTCCACCCCCAGCTCTGAACAGCTTCATCAGCAGGACCTCTTATGTCCGGAGCCATGGCTGCCCCAACTGTAATTACGTAGTGCCTATGACAGAGACCTGCAGGAGTGCTCCCAGCAAGGACCTCCGGGTGAGGCAGAGACACCCAGGCTGTGATGAGCTGTTGCATGCTAAGTTTCCTCCTGGGTCAGATGTTAAGGACCAGGCTAGGAGCAGGAAGAACTAAGCATGCAGCCCCAGGACCGATCCACCCTGTGCACTGGATTCTCCCATCAATGGGAGTCGGCTTGTGTCCCTTCCTGGGCATCAGAGTTTAAAACAGATTTTCAAAAGAAAAAGGAAGCAGGCTAAACCCGGGGAAGGATGGTCTTCTAGCACCCCCTCCCACAGCCTCCCCATGGACAAAGCCTCCTTTCTGTGTCCCTCAAAGGGGCCCACAGTGAGAGTGCTTCCCTTCCCAGGCACTGCTTAGCCACAGTTGTGTCCACACAGGCTGCCTTTGTCCAGGCCACAGCCAGTGGCAGGAGAGGCATGGACTGCAAGCCAGGAAGCCCCCATTCCAGCCCAAGGGCTCCAGAAACCTCTTTCCCAATAAAGAAAAGACCCGCAGGGAAGGGCTGGGCCCCTCTCTCTTCTCTTGCTGTTTGACAAGAAGAAATTAATCTAGCCGGCAACTTCTGCCCCGAGGCCACCAGAATGATAGACACACTGTCTTTTTTACCTCATCAAAAAGGATGAAGCCAGAGGCTCAAAGGAGTTTCACAGAATCAAGGAATTTTCATCAAGAAAAAGAAAAACTGACAAGGGGCCATTATTTCTCAGTGCGGCCTCTGGCAGGAACCCTCTGAAAACTCCTCCTCTCCCTAATTTCTCCTTCCCCGCTTTCCCCACCCTCCTCCATGAGCCCTCTGAATCTTTTCTCTCACAGGCCCCCCCAGCCTCCCCCTCCCTCTCCCCATGCCCATAGGACTGGGCACAGGGCGCACAGAAGCCTCGCCCGGGACCTGCAGAGAAACCACCAAGTCCTCCTTGAGTCATTTCCCGACATCGATGCCGCCCCACCCCATCCCAGCTGTTTGCTGCTTGCCGTGTGCACCTCGTGACAAGCGACACTGGTCATGTGAAATGATAGAGCTGGGTCCCCAGTGCCCTGCCTGGAGCAAGTTCCTGGACCTATTTCCCAACCTCTGATGGGGAGCTTGGGATGGGGACTTGAGAGGAGGGGCAGGACTGTGAGGGAGAGTAAAGGAATCAGTGTCTCCACAGGCCTGGCCTTCATGTCCCAGTCTGAGGAGGCCAGTCTCCAAGAGGACCTAGGGCAGAAGCCATGTGACTCTCAGGCTCTAAGCTGGTGGTAGCCCCAAGGGCTGGAAACAGCTCCCTATGAAGACTCCAGGCTGTGTTCAGCTATGGAATAGGCACTGGGCTAATCACTAATTAAAAGCTACATTAAACTTTCATTAAAGCCAACAGTATATCCAATGTCCCCAGCTGCGGGGCACAGAAGGGTCCTGTGAGGGCAGCAGTCAGTTCCAGGAAGACCTGAGGTAACAGAGGGGCTCAGGTCTGAGGGAAGCCTCTCTGTTTCCCCCCAGATCTACCTCTTAAGTCCCCTGAACTGGGATTCTTAAAGCTCCTGGGAACTGGCATCAAAGGTGCCAGGATGACAGGGAATTCACTGGTGCTGAGCCTGACAAACTGGGGAACTGCTACCAGAACAGTCCAGAGAGAAAGGGGAGCGGGAGCGCCAGAGACAGAACACCAACTACGATGTCATCCAGTAAGAAATGGAAAACCCTCACTGGGGGTTCTCAGACCATTCACACATCCGCAGAGGATTCTGGGAACAGAGTGACCCTGAGGTCAGGTCATGGTGCTTTTCTATACCAGGCTAACTTCCTGCCTGGCGCCTATCACCCCAGGGTTTTGGCAGGAAGCCTGCAGCACACTGGCTGCAGGGTACCTACGCGTAGTCAAGACACGGGGCTGGGATTGTTTATCTTGAAACTCTGGCACACAGATCTGCTCATTTTCAAACTAAACACAGACCTGGTGAGAAGAACAGATGGGGTGGCTCACGACTCATGGCGTGAGGCCGGAGGATGGGAAATGTGAGCTGGGTTCCTGCCCGGACCTGTCTTCTAGGACCGGGAAGCACGTGCCATCTGTGTCACCTGCAGTCTTGGGCATCAGGCAGGTATTGGGATAAAGCAAGCCTCTTGTTCCCATGCCTCTTTTTTCTTAGACTCCCCTGGTGCCCGCATAAGCCACAAGTCCATGGGAACTTGATGCTGTCACAACACGATTCCTAGGAAAACCCACAAAGTCAGACACCAGGCCAGCTGTGGGACTGAAATGCTTCAAGCCAATGACATAAGGAGCGGACAAGGGCATAGGAGGGAACTGCAGTCCTTGGAGATGCTCTCCACAGTTTTCCAAAGAACAGGGGTGCCCAGTACAGAGAAAGGGGATCAGTGTTGGGTCCATCTCCCCACAGTTCCTCCCTGCAGCTTCCTGGGGACCAGGAGGTCCCCATCAGCGACACATGCTGATCAGTGACACATGCTGATCAGTGAGTGACACATGCTGTTGAGCCTCAACATGGCCTGGATGACTAGAAAGAGGAGTGTGGGAGCTGCTCAGAGAGTTTGTGACTCAGAAACAAACTGATGTTCCCAGTCAGCTGCTGTCCACGGTGCAGAAGGAACCCCACATTTTGACACAGGTGTGCTCCTGGCTAGGAAAATGTGCCTACAGGAGTTGGGGACAAACTAGCCAAAAGTGTTGTAGATTGGGTGGCCACACCCACATGGGAATGCACAGTGGCCTTCTGAGGTGTTAAAGGCCCACCCTGGGCCTGGAGAAGTCCCTTGGGATCATTATAAAGGCAGGGAATTCTTAGGCTCTGTCTAAAAGACCCAAGAACTTCCAAGTGGGCCAGACCCTTGGAGACACGGCACAGCCAAAACTGTGGAAAGGCACCAGCCGTTTCATGGCTCTCACGAATAATTAATTGGCTTTTTAAAGAGAGTAACTCCCATCAGGACACCACAGACCTAAACCATTTCAAGATCAAGAAAACAGTCACTTCCTTAACACAGGATAGTGTTTATGTGCACAACCCTTCTCCACAATCGAGAAGACCCAGAAGCGGGAAGGCACGGCCGGCAAAGGCCTTCCTACGCCGGGTGCAACCCTGCCTCCCGCTCTCCAGAGTCTCCATGAGCATCTGCTGTTACTGCCACCAAGACTCCTGGCGTCTGCCACAGATCCCTGCTACTCAGTAGCCTTTCTTAACTCCCTGGCACCCCACCGTGTACACCTCACCCCTACAGCCAGAGCTGCTGGCACTATAGCTACAACTGTAACTGCCCTGAGTGGCTACTGCTCCCAGCCAGTGCTTCCAGCTGTAGACCAACTGCAGGAAGGTACCCCTCCTGGCGGAATTTTCTTGTGGCTTTGAGGGGGCTCGAACTTTTGAAATGGCTGTTCTGTGTGACAGCAACGCACTCCTTTACTGCTCCGACAGTAACTCCCTCTACAAGCCCGTCCTTCCTTCTAGTTATTTCTTTCTGGTGCAGAGCATTCTGGGAATTTTCAAAGTGGCAGCCCTGAGCTGCCTTCAGATATGGCCCTGGACTGCTCTTCAGCCATCCAGACTTGGGTCCTGAGCACTTAAGTAAATGAGAGGGGAGGTAGGGGGTATTCTCATGGGGAAGACTTGCCCGGGTCAGGAGGGAGGAGGGTTGTGTGGTGGTCTGCGTAAGAATGGCTCCCACGGGCTCAAAAGTTTGAGTGCTTAATCGCCAGCCAGCGAGTGAAGCTGTTTGAGAAGGATTAAGAGGTGTGGCCTCCTTAGAGGAAATGTGTCACTGGGTTTTGAGGTTTCAAAAGCACCCCTCCCTCTTCCTCTCCTCCTCCCCTCCCCCCCTCCCCCTCTCTCCCCCTCTGCCTGCTGCCTGTGGATCAGGATGTAAGTTCTCAGGTAGTACTACAGCCATGCCTTTTGACTTCCCACTATGATAGTAATGGACAAACCCTCTGAAACTATAAATGCTTTCTGTTAGAGGAGTCGCCTTGGTCACGGTGTCTCTTCCTTCACAGCAATAAAACAGTAACTAAGACCTTTTGTTTTCAGGCTTAGGAGCACCTCTTCCAGGTGGGACATAACCTTCGACAATGTCACTCTCATGAGGGAGGGCTTGGAGGGGGCGTGCAGCGGGGTGTCGGCATCACTGGCTCAGTAGTGTGAGCATGAACTGATGGTTCTGCGGCTCGCCCCAGCCCTGCCAGGCTGTGTGTGCACAGTCAGAACACTCTTCCATGTGTTCCTGTTCAGACTTGCAGTTATGTGAGTCTTCAGTTCCCACAACAACGCTGCTGCCAAATCTATATCTAATCTACAGGGTGATGCTGATGCTGGAGGGCGCTGGGAAGCCATGAAGGATCTGTTCCTTCAGATGGATGCCAGGAAAACTGCTCGTTGGTCTGTGGGGCAGCAGCCATGCTATAGGAAGGGCGGGAGCTAGCTATAGGCTCTCAGTCTGGACCCGTGGGCCCTACTTGCTCTGCTCCCGCTATGCTATTCAGCATCATCTCAGTTGCCACTGGATCTGCCCCTCCTCCCATCTCAACATCAGCTGCTGGGTCCCGCCCCATCCAACAAGGCCACGCCAGAACCTGAGTAGTACTGAGGCCTTTCAGGTCTGGCTGCTGGGTACCCCAGTGAGCTGGGCCCCCACTTCTCTAAACTGCTTGCACTTCCCATTTCCTCCTATTTCAAACTTCAGTTTCCTTTACAGCGATGTCTACAAGCAACTTAATTCATTCACCAAATTGTCCATTGAGGTTGTCACACTATTCATTCCTACAGCTGCTACTTAAAAAAAAAATGTCCTTCCTAGCCTTCTGTCCTCCAGCAGTGTGTTTCCATCTGTCACCCTGACTCTGTAGTTTTATCACTCCAGCCATCCCTTCACACACACACACACACACACACACACACACACACACACACACACACGCAAGCAGGCTTTCTTTGTACACCTGGCCCCCTTAGCTCACACTCCTTGGAACTTTATTTAGGGAAGTTCTTTCAGACTGACAGAGATGACTGGTTTTGATTTGGTGGGCACATCATTGCCCACCTAGATCACATGACTGTGGCTTTCAGACCACAGATGGGGACACAGCATCAGGTCGAGCAGCACCTGCTACGGCTCACTTCTTCCGAAAGCTACTGTCATACATACGTGACCCAGCGCGGGGCTTCGGGTGCCAGTCTGAAGGCCTGCTAATGTAAGGAGGACTGCTTGGCTACACGTGAAGTAGCCACACAGACCCACACCTGAAGCTCCTGTCAGTCCTGCCTGTGCTCTCTTCTGGGACTACCAATCTGAACAACAAATAAAGAGACAGGAGCCACCCCTTAGCTGGCATATTCCATCAGCAGCCTAAAGCAGGATGGGAAGGGAAAAGAGCCCCTCACCCCAGAGTCTGACTGAAGTCTCTCACTAGATGAGAATCAAAAGTTCCAGGATCATTAGAACTTTGCAAAACGAGAGACAATATTTCTTTCTTATAGAGGTATCTAAAATAAGAACATTTGCATAGCGACTAACTTTGAGTAGAAAGGGCACCACCCAGTAAATTTACCAGTGAATTGGGACTGTAGGGGCACACAGTCACATTAAAAATCTTATCAGGAAAACAGGGTACAAGGACTTACTGGATACATCAGACCATGGAAGGATGCAACCCCCTCCCACGAAGGTGAGAACGCCAAGCATGGTGGTAACCCCAGGAGCAATCACCTGACTCCTGATGCACATCAAGCACTGAGAGACTTTCTAATCTTCCCAGGAACTCTGTCTTGGCTTGATCACCACTGGTGATATGGCCTACTAGAACTGCTGTCTGTCTGTCCACCTGTCTGGACCTGCACAGTCCATCTGTCCCCACATGCACTCCCTTCTTGTCACCTCATTCCTGAGGCTCAAATCTGATCTTGCAGCCTGACTCTCCTACAGCCCTCTGAGCTTCACCCTGGCTTGTTATTATACCAATAAAGAGTTATTTTTACTTTTTATCAGTTTCACTGTTCTCAAGACTTTTGAAATCCCATGAGCTCTGCTGCAGTGTAGATACATATGTGCATACATACGTGTATGCATGCATACCTACATATTTATATATGCTGAGTGATTTTTAATGAGTAATCTGAGAGTTATTATTAGTTATTGAGATTATAATAAAAGAATCTGTGTTCACCTCTATCAGGGCTAAATGGAACTATAGAGTAAATTGTTGTCACCAAAACCTGTCTGAATTTATTACTTTTCTTACATTGTATACATCCCTGAAGTAGCATCTTCAGGACACAACCTTTTGAGATGCGACTGTAGAAGCCACCAAAAACACACATTGCAAAGCCACTCTGACACAACTCTCTTGAGAAGCCTACACTACAAGTAGGAACATGTTACCCTTTCCCCGAGTGTGTCTCTGTCAACGTCAGTACTGACACATAAGTTAAAATCCCCTTCTTTCTACGAAGTTCTAATCCTGCTTCATACTGATTCACCTGAGAATTCTACGACAAAGTCTAAAGTTTCTCCTTGACCCACGTAGAAGTCTCCGAAAAAAGTAGCGCACTGTTTCCAGCCCCTACCCAACTGCTACTGACACCTAAGGTAGGGAATCAACTAAGAAAACAAGTCGGAACCAGAAAGATGGCTGGGGGTGGGGTGGGGGGGAGGCGGGGGCAGGAAAGGACTTTCCCCAAACCTCACCATTTGAGTTCAAAACTGGGACCCACAGAGTGGAAGGGGAAAACCAGTCCCCACAAGTTGTCCTCTGACCACCATTCATTCCTGAGCTTTGACAAGTGCACCCCTCCCCCAGTATGCATATGTAATTAAACAAAAAGAGCCCAGACAAGAGCTTACTAAAGCTGTCTGTAGGGAAAGAGTGCCTGCAAGGGGTCATCAGTGTGGGGTGGCCCACACCTGAGATGCTTATCAGAAGGATTCTTAGTCAGCAGTTCAAGAGGGCAGCAGATCTAGTGCTCACTGTAAATAGGACCCTGACCTACGGCTGGTCTCCATACCCACTGCCCCGATTTGGTGCTTCCCACACCCGAAGCACCACATCTAGGCTCCAAATCAGAAACAATGACTCCTGTTTCTAAACCTGCCAGTGTCTGGCAAGCAGCTATGCTTTGCCTATCACAGGGGTCCCAGGCGGTGGACATCCTTCCTGCTGACTTCCCCACACTGCCATGGTCCCCAGGGTATATTGATGGGCTTCTACCAGTACAGTGCTCAAACAAGAACATGCTCAGGTAGCCACAGGTGACGGGAGGGTAACACAACACCATTTTTCTAGAGAAAAAAAATTACCATCCCAGCATCAATTTCACCGACCTCACAAGCATTCTTCAGCAGACTTGTCTCCTGACAATATTTTTCAGGGTTTATTTTTGTTTTTTCTTTACAAAAAAAATCTAAAGTGTGCATAAATAACAACACAAACAGCTGTAACCACGGGACCTCGGCAGGGTGGCTTCAAGGCAGACAGAATGGATACGCCATCCACCTCCCTTGGGGCAGGCAACATTAGTGGTTTTCCAAAAATTCAACTCATTAAGTCATCAGGACACGCTGTTTGCTGCCACTAGGCAAGGATATAATTCGGCTGCTAAAAATGCTCTTAAAAATCAGAGCAGTGTTTTGAGACCACACAACCCATAATTCTAAACCCAAAAGGTGGAGTCCCTGGCTCCAGATTGTCTCCTTTGATCTTGAAGAACCGCAAGGGAGGCTGGCACGCCTGCCTTGATGATATTCTTGGCTCCCTTACTACCTCCAACAGTTAGTACCCAGCCTCCTTGCTATTTCTACGCTCACGCTCAGATCACTGCTAAGGGCTCTACAGTGTCACTTCCTGTCCCCACATGCTCCTAGACACAGCCCAGACTCTCCTTAGACTGGGAGCTTGTTGTCAAAGCAAGGACTGAGCCCCAGGATGCTGGGGCAGATATCCACACTAACTATTCATGCTAAAGGCAAAAGCTCTTGTCCTAGACCTCAAACTCATTCTCCTTGGCTGACCCTCCCTTGCTCAGAATGTGCCAATAAAGGCTTTCTGGACCTGTGTCCTCGGTTAACAGCTCTGTGTACCAAGCAGAGGAAGCTTTAACATATCTCCTCTCTTAAAATCCTCACTTGAATTCCTAATGCAGACCGTTTAAAAACTGAGAACTTTGCAGATATGAATGTTTGGCCTACGTAGATGTAGTGCACACCTAGCTCCCGCAGAGGCCAGAAAAGGGGGCCATTCCCTGTAACTGAAGGTGAGGATGGTGGTGAGCCACTTTGGGGGTATGAAACCCAGGCCCTCTGCAGAAACATCGACCGCTCCTCACTGCTTAGTCATCTCTCCAGCCTCATTTGCAGGCTTTCCCAAGAAGTTCTTCTCAGGTCTGGGGGGTGGGTGGGGGGGGGAAGATGTGGGTTCAAGAGTTTCTCATACTTCAGTGCCCTGGAGAGCAGGAACATCAGGCCAGAGATGCCTACTATAGCCCGAATCCAGTGGGTACTTCTTCACATGAAAACCTCACATGGGCAGCCTGGCACTCAGAATCAAATAAATAAATAAATAAATGTAAAAATCAAATAAGTAAGAATCTAATAAAAAGGAGAAGTGGACATTACCAGAGTGACTTCTCGACAATTTTGGTCCGGAAAACCTCCTCCTGGTCCAGGTTCACAGTGCAGTAGCAGTCCCTCATCTTGTTTGGCCCCGGGTAGGAAGGAAGATTCTTGGCTTCACCTAAAGAGTCAATGAGACACGGATCAGCTTAGCACAGATTGCTCAACATATATATATATGTATGTGTATATGTATATATATGTGTGTGACACACACACACACACACACACACATATGTAGTCACATATATCGTCAAGCTACCACACAACAGTCAGCGCCGCCATCACCCGTCACTTCACAAGCAGACCTGTGCCTTCACCTTGCACACTCACTCGCTCTTCGTGTGGTTTGGTCTTCTGAAAAGTCAAAACATTGTTTAGAATCACGTTTGTCACACATCTATCTTCCTCTAGAGCAAATGAGGAGAACGTACCACCCCAAGTCTGCTTTTCCCCTTGGTGTATCCAGGCACCACTGAGGAACAAGAATCCCTGTCTTAGGATGGAAGACTGTTGTGTGTGTGTTTTCCCACATTGGTCCCTTCCATTTATAAAAACGTTAATCAAGGTAAAAGACCCACAGAGTGCAGTGCCGTAGCCATCTCAAAGTATAGAAAATAGGGTAAGCGTGGTCACACCACTGTGCGCCAACGCCTCCACCCACCATGGTCCCCTTTATCTCATGTTGGACATCTTCCCCTTTCAGCAGGGCCTGCCACGCCTCCCTCCTGTGTCTCCTGCACCTCCCAGCTCCCAACATTCTACTTCCTGTCTGTGTTGCTGAGGCTCTGTGTCTCTGACAGCTCTAGCAGCTGCCCCTGTGAAACTATGAGTATCTTCTGTGACTACCTTACTTCACTTAGCCTGCTGTGACACAGATGCAGAATGTCCCCAAAGACTCATATAGGACACAGGGTTGGTCCCTGGGGTGGCACTACCGGGAAACAGTGTAGCCTTTAGGGATGGGGGCTTTGGATAGGTTTTGAGATTGTGCCCTCGAAGGGTTGTGGGACTCTGGTCTGCCCTCTCTCTTTTGCTTCCTGGCCATGAGATGAGCAGTAAATGTCACCAGTGTCATGGCCATGTCCCCAGATACCTAAAGCCACGGATCCACGCCGTCTCAACCTGTAATCTCCAAGACTGCAGAGCAATTTATGATTTTCTTTCTTTCAAGGCTAAATACCAACCCATGTTTGCACTTAAAAAATTTTATCCATTCGTGTGTTAAGTGGCTTTTTATGTTTAATTGTTTCATTATGGCCAAGATAGCAGTAACCACAAGGACTCATTTTTCATTCACAAAATTAAACTATAAACTCCAACTATGATTTGCCAGTTGGGAAAAAGTCTAGAAGGAGAAGCCTGCTATGGCCCCTGCTTCCCTACCATGGGCCCTTCTTCCTCTGAGAAGCCCTACAAAAGTTCTGAATGTGTTTGGAGATTGCAGGAGATTCTGAGGCAGCCAGTGCCAGCATGCACTGCAGAACATTCTTGTCATCCTGCAGCTCTCAGCCCACAGATAAGTCTAGGCGGTTTTCCAAACACACCCATTAGTTCTTGGGCCAGAAGCACAGAACAGCTCTGGACATGGCGCAGCCCAAGGGTGAACGACACGAGTAGCAGCTTCCATCCTAGACACTGGCACCCATCTAAGCGCAGTCAGGTGAAGAAATACCTCTGAAATTCCCTTGCCTTCTAAAAGGGAATTTCCCTTGTCTGAGTCGTGCTGGTTCTAAAGGAACCTGGCACCAGATGTCCACGTACAGCAGTTCACTGGAATAGAGAGAGGCAGGACACCATTCCATCACATCAACATAAGAGAAGAAGGGAAGTTGAAGATTCAGTTTCCAAGGTTCTACTGTTGCATAGCAATTTCTTATAAGTTTAAAGCTTCCATCCTGGAAAGATGCTCCTCAAGACTCAGGAAATAAACAACTCACAAGTCTCAGGAAGTCCCTGAAACTTACCAGAATTACACAGTCCCTACCAAGTCTCCCAAGATTATTTAAATAGCCAGGTCTGCTTAAAAGAGGCTCTCCCAGTTGTTGAACTGCCAGTCCTGCAAAAATCTTCAGGTTTCTAGCTTTTGTGAGTTGTCGCCCATGCTTGGGTGGGTTTTGTTGACTCAGCTGCTTTGAGTTGTTCCTGCTCTTGTACATAACTCCTCATCTATACTCCTGTAAGTAACCCCAGTAAACTTAAGCTGGATTTTGGTGATATCAGTGCCAGTTAGCTATTAGATGAGTAAATATTTGTTCATGTCTTCCCTGGAGCAGTGCTAAAAACAGCCAGCAAAACATGAAGTTACACACTGGCACCTTTCAATACCACTTTATGTTGGTATTGACAAGCAACACAATCAGCTAAGCCACCGCAAAGCTCTACACTCAAGGCTGAGTCAGACAGCACCAGTCTTATTCTCCTCAAATACAATCAGGCACATATGCTCAGCTTTTCTGAGAAAAAGAATTCAACTAGAAATATACCAACTTACAAACTGGTCAACTAAAAAGTCCATAGAGCATCTAGCTCACTTTTAAACTTTTCATTAAGGTTGTTCTCCTGAGACATGGAATGAAGAAGGTTAGCAAGAGTTTTTTCTAACAAGCAATATTTTTTTATATTGCATTTTCTTTCTGATGACCTATATCAATACATGTTATCTCTTGGAGCTGCCCACAAGTCTTAACATGCATGAAGCTGTTTCAACAGTGGGTGGATAGAGTCTATTTGGTGCCTCAGTTACCTCTTCCCCGAGAAGACAAGACACTGTGCTCTAAATCTGACCAGTTCAAAGATCTTGGAGTTTTTTCATGTGGGGCTGTGGGGGAGCTTCACTCTAGTAGGTGAATGCTCTACCACTAACCTCCATTCCTAGCTTTTTTTTTTTTTTTTTTTGAGATAGAGTCTTGCTAAGTAAGTTGTGCATGCTGGCCTTGAGTTTGTGGTCATCCACTTTAGCCTCTTGAGTATCTTGGATTCCAGTTCTTCACCACCAAGCCCAGTGGACCCTGGAGTTAAAGGCCCAGTATGGAATCAATTATGGACAATAGTGGTTCAGAGAAAAAAACATAAGGAATATTTCTTGCAGCCACCCTCACCCTAGAAACACAGCTTTCCCAGAATGTCCACTTCTTCATGGGTAGACTCAAGACATGGCCAACATGCTTGAGGTAAAGCTGAGCCCAGCCTCCACACTTCAGGAGACCAAGCTCTGCTGGTTTCCCAAGACATGGCAGCCTTAGACTACATACATCGTCCATGGGGCCCACAAGGAATTCACAGGCAAGAACAAGGTTCACAGCTTCTACGCTGAGCTAAGCTACAGGTACCCTTCTGAGTCTACAGTACCTTCTTCATCTCCTCCCAAACCGCATAGGTTTCTTTTCTTTTCTAAAAGATTGGCGTATATTTGTTGTGCATGGCATTGGTTTTCATAAAGACAATTTATATGTATATAAATTATATGTATTAATTTATATGTATATGATATTCATCCCAGTTTTACCCTTTCTCCTTAGTGCCCCCTTCTGCTCTTCCCATTAGTCTTATTTAATCTCTCAGTCTACCTTATGTTTTCATATCACACACACACACACACACACACATTCACACACACACACACTCTCTCTCTCTCTCACATACACACACACAGAATCCTTGAAGGGCCAGGCGTGGTGGCACAAGCCTTTAGTTTCAGCACCCACCTAGCATTCAGGAGGCAGCAATCTCTGTAAGTACAAGGCCAGCCAGGTCAGCATAGCTACAGGACAGCTGAAACTACACAGTCTACCTGGTCTCAGATTAAAAATAAAGTAAAATAAAATATACTGTTAGGACCCACAAATAAGAGAAAACGTGGTAGTTGTGGAGGTTTGGATAAGAATGACCCCACAGGCTCAGAGACTTGAATGCTCATTTATCAGGGAGTGGCACTGTTTGAAAGGATTAGGCGATGTGTCCTTGTTGGAAGAAGTGTGTCACTCGGGGCAGGATTTGAGGTCTCAAAAGCTCAAGCCAGGCCCTGGCTCTCTCTCTCTCCTGCTGCCCATGGGTCTGATGTAGAAATCTCAGCTACTTCTGCCTGCATGACACCATGCTTCCCACCATGATGGTAATGGACTGAACCTCCGACTCTGTAAGCCAGCCCCAATCAAATGTTTTCCTTTATAGGAGTTGCTGTGGTCATCGTGTCAGCAACAGAACACTAAGACAGCATCCATCTTTCTGTCTGTCTTACTTAATATGAAGGTCTCCACCTTCCAGCACCTGATGGAAGTTCACTCTTCTTTATGGCTGAATAAAATCCCACTGTGCATGCATGCAATCTCTTTATCCATTCACTGCTGATGGAGCTTCAGGCTGAGCTCATGACTTGACAGTTAAGGACAGTGCTGCAATGAACCTGGATGTGAGCAGAGCATCCCTGCAGTGTGACCCATGATCCTTTAGTTAAATGCTCAGGAGTGGGACAGCTGCGTCACAGGATGGTTCTCATTTTAGTTTAGTTGTGGAGTTTGTTGGGGAAACTCCACAAAACCTGGACAAACCTTTATGCCCATCACCAGTGATAAGGGTACCTTTCCCTCTGTGTCCAGGACAGAATTTGTTTGTCTGAGTGACAGGCAGTCTGACTGTGGTAGAGTGAAGTATCAATGTGGTTTTGGTTTGTTTCCCTGATGGCTGGGAAACTCTTCATGTTTACTAGTCATTAGTACTGGGCGGTTTGAGAGCCGTGTTCTCACTTCATTAGCCCATAAGTTTGCTGGACTGTTCGGTTTTCTGGTGTGTGTTTTTAATTCGTTATACATCCTAAATATTAATCTTTTATCAGAACTTGATCCTATGGAGATTTTTATTTTCTATTCTGATAGCTGACTCTTCTTTTGATAATTTTTTGCTGTGCAGATGCTCTTTAATTTCACACAACTCCATTTATCAATTTTTGGCATTACTTAACAAGCCATCGTAGTCCTTCTCAGGAAGTCTCTGGCTATGCCTGTATCTTAAAGTGGTTTCCTATAACAGCTATAGATTTTGAGTTCTTATGTTATCACCTTTGGCCCATTTGGGGTTAATTTTTTTTTAACAGATTGAGAGATCTACCTTCATTCTTCTATACTTAGAGATTCCCAGTTTTCCTGGCACGGTTGGTGAAGAGCTGTCTTTTTTATAATATATGTCTTTGGCACCTTTGCCAAAAATGTACATAGCTGGAGCTATGTACGTTTATGTCTGTGAACTTGAGTACAGTTTTTTTCTAGTTCTGGTTAATATTGTCATTGGGAATTTTAAGAGAGTTTTAACTGTGTGTGTGTGTGTGTGTGTGTGTGTGTGTGTGTTTACACACATGTGGCTGAACGCATCTGTGTGCACAAATGTAGTGGCCAGAAGAAGGTATCTTATTCTCTCAGAGCTGGAGGCGTAGGCATGTAAGGGACAGCCATGGGTGATAGGATCTGACCTTTGGTCCCCCATCATCAAACAGCAAATCTCTGAACTGCTGAGTCAGCTTCCCAGCCCCTCGCTGGCATTTCAATGGGGATTGAATTGAGTCTATAGGTTCCTTTTGGCAATACAGCCATTCTTCACAATGTTAATTCTGCTAATCCATGAGCACGGGAGGCCAACCCTTGTATCTTGTGTCTTCTTCAACTCTGTTCATTAGTGTCTTTAAGGGTTTTGTTGTAAAGACCTTTTACCTGTGGTCAAGTTCATCCCTTGGCATTTGTAATCCTTTCCCAATCTTTTGATGGCCTTTTTGTCTTATTGACAGTGTCTTTTGCCTTACAGAAGCTTTGCAATTTTATGAAGTCCCATTTGTCAATTCTTGATCTTACAGCACAAGCCATTGCTGTTCTGTTTAGGATTTTTTTTTCCCTGTGCCCATATCTTCGAGGCTTTCCCCCACTTTCTCCTCTATTAATTTCAGTGTCTCTGGTCTTATGTGGAGGTCTTTGATCCACTTAGACTTGAGCTTTGTACAAGGAGATAAGAATGGATCAATTCTCATTCTTCTACATGATAACTGCCAGCTGTGCCAGCACCATTTGTTGAAAATGCTGTATTTTTTTTCCACTGGATGGTTTTACCTCCCTTGTCAAAGATCAAGTGACCATAGGTGTGGGGATTCATTTCTGGGTCTTCAATTCTATTCCATTGATCTACCTGTCTGTCACTGTACCAGTACCATGCGGTTTTTATCACAATTGCTCTGTAGTACAGCTTGAGGTCAGGCATGGTGATTCCCCCAGAGGTTCTTTTATTGTTGAGAATAGTTTTTGCTCTCCTAGATTTTTTGTTATTCCAGATGAATTTGCAAATTGCCCTTTCTAACTCAGTGAAAAATTGAGTTGGAATTTTGAGGAGGATTGCATTGAATTTGTAGATTGCTTTAGGCAGGATAGCCATTTTTACTATATTAATCCTGCCAATCCATGAGCATGGGAGATCTTTCCATCTTCTGAGATCTTCTTCAATTTCTTTCTTCAGAGACTTGAAGTTCTTGTCATACAGATCTTTCACTCCCTTAGTTAGAGTCACACCAAGGTATTTTATATTATTTGTGACTATTGTGAAGGATGTTGTTTCCCTAATTTCTTTCTCAGCCTGTTTATCCTTTGTGTAGAGAAGGGCCACTGATTTGTTTAATTTTATATCCAGCTACTGCGTTGAAGCTGTTTATCAGGTTTAGGAGTTCTCTGCACCCGTACATTCTTGATATGAAGCCCACTTGAACATGGTGAGTGATACCTTGAATATATAGGCAAATTCAGTATGGAAGGATTTATTGTCTGCATTGGCGTCCCCCGGAGAGACTGGCCTATTGCTTTATTTGTTACTGTCCAGTGTGGTATCAGTGTAAGACCAGCTTCATAAAAGCGAGTTCAGCAGAGTGAGTCCCCTGTCTGCCTTATGGGATAGTTTGAAGAGCACTGATGTCAGCGCCTCTTTAGCAATGCTGCAATTCAGCTGAGACTCTTTAGGGCCTAGGGTTTTATCACTCGGGAGTCTTTTTTAAAGGTTGTGTAGGGGGGGTGGCTGGGGGGGGGTGTTTTGCCTGCGCGTATTTCTATGTATCACATGTGTGTATACCCCTGGAGGCCTGAGGTGGGCGTTGGATTGTTTGATCCCCTGGGACTGGAGCTGTAGATGGTTGTGAGCTACACTGGGGTACTGGGAGCCCAAGCAAACCCAGGTCTTCCAGAAGAGTGGCCAGTGCTCTCAGCAACTGAAGCATCTCTCGGGCCCCGAATGCCTTTTTAACACTGTCAACTTTACTGCTTGTCATATATCCACTATGGTTTGTTTTTGCTGTTGTTTTTGGCTTAAATTTGGTAGGTAATATGTGCCTAGAAACTTATCAGTTTTGAGTTAGATTTTTTTCAGTTTATTAGCGTGTAGGCTTACAAAATATGCCCTGATAATCCTCTGAAATTCATTGACGGGCTTTTTTCTTTTTTTGCAGTGTCTCCGTTCTCACACCCCACCTCTCCCCACTCTTATCCATCCTTTGCAAAACCCTCTCTCCATTGCATCGTTTCTTCTGTCCATTTCCATTTTGTTCATTTCTGTCCTGATCTTGAGTATTTCTTTCCATGGGTGGTCGTAGGTTTGACTGTTGCTTTTCTAAGACCCTCGAGCCTGTGCATCTTATCGGACACACTGCACCCATGATGCTGTGCGCTCATTTCATTCTGGAAATATAGACCGCCCCCCTCCACCCCTTATTTCTTCAATAATGACTTGTTGTTCAATGGTATGGTTTTCAAGACCCATGAGTCTGTCCTGTAGTTTCTCTTGCTGCTGATTCCAAGGTTTTATTCGCTGTGACCACAGAGAACACAAGCAATAACTTCAGGGTTTTTGTCTTTATTAATCCTTGCTATGTGTTGTAAAATGTGGTCCATTTTACAGAAAATTCCACAGGCTGCTGAGAAAAATGTGTGTGTTGTAGCATTTGCATAGAATATTCTGTGGACAGCCAGCAGGTATATTTTATCCTTTTTTGGTTTTCTTTTGTGGCAGGGTCTTGCTATATAGCCCCAGCTACCTTGGAACTCACCCTGTGGAGGGAGCTGAGCTTGAGCTCATAGAAATCCACCTGCCTCTGTCGCCAAAGTGCTAGGATTAAAGAGGTGCACCCCCACACCTGGCCCCTACTTCATTTTTTTAATATTATTAAACTCTAATGTCTCTTCATTGAGTGTGTGCATTCGTGTGTGTATGTGTGTGTGTGTTTGTGCTTGTCCATGTCTGTGTGCTTGCATGTGCATGTGTGTGCTTGTTTGTGCATGCATATCCGTGTGTGTGTGTGTGTGTGTGTGTGTGTGTGTGTGCGCGCGCGCGCGCACTGTTAGGAAGAGCAGATTACTGAAGTCCACCACTATTACTGCATAGAGGTCAATCTCTGCCTGAAGATGGTATGTAACACTCACACGTGGACTGCTACAGTCCCTGGGAATGAATAAGCCAGAGATGGCTGAGGTGTAGCTGTCCTAATAGGTGGGTGACAGTGGCAAGGCACAGGTCCCATTCGAGGAGCCACCTAAGTAACCATGCTCACCGTTGCGGCTCCAGGAACCACATCTCCAAGCCTTGCTCTGTGCCGTGGGATTTCCAAGACTCTGAAAACACACTGCCCGAAGTACAGCTTGAAAACCAGTAAGATAGACTAGTTGGACTAACCCAAGTCTGAGTTTGAGGAACTGGGAAGGACTGGGCGGAATGCTGTTCCCTGCCCCCCCCCCCCAGTCTCCTCTAAACTGAGGAGGGTGGGAAAGGCCACCTGGAACCCAGGCTCTCTGCCAACTAGAGTCTCTGAATCAAAAATTGGGCCTTGGAGTTTACATCTGTCAAGATCGTGTATTTTAACAACACTGAAGTGTTTTTCTGAAAAGAAGGCTTTCGCAATTAAAATTTTCTATTCTTGGAACCTGTTTTTACTGCCTTGTTATTCTAGGGAGTCCGGACTTCTAAATCACATTACACACTCCGTGAGCATGCTGAGCTAGACAGCTCGGGAACCACAAGCCTCCAACACAGAGCCGGCCCTTGGGAAGAGGCCCACGCCACATCCCCGATCCTTCCAGTTCCACAAAGGCCAGGAAGCTCTTGACAGTGAGAAAAGCGAGCACAGAATAAGACTGTTGTGTGGAAATAAGGAGGCTGAGAATTGCAAAGAGAAAGAAAAATTACATCTACCCATCCCTAGCTTGTGGGAATAGCATTCCAGTGGGCTTCTGGGAAATGTGGTATAACATACTTTTCTGATTTTATTTAAAAATGAAATGCACCAACTCTCCATGAGGGATTTGCCAGACATCTTATGTAGGTGATATTAAATAATGAATCAGACACAGTAATGATGAGTCTTCCGTGAAGACTTTCAAAAGATGCAGAAATGACGCCCGATTTTGTACCCCATTAAGAACAGCTACAGCATGGCTAAACTACAAGTTCCCAGACAAGATTTCTCAGCAGAAGAGATGGGTACTAATCAAGGGGGATTAACTCTGGGTTGTTCCATCCTTCCACCCATGCTTAGAAGAATCCTGATAAACGCGTCCTTGGAGCCTCATCTCTCTGCTGGGCTCTGAGAACATCGGTGGGAGGAGCTTCCAAGTCAGCAGTGAGCTGTGGAACAGGCCCCTCCCACCATTGCAGCAAAGGACTTTCCCTGCAGGTTTGTGCCTTGGAGGCGCTGCCCATCCATCTCTTCTACTTATTGGTCTCTCTCTTGAAGCCTGAATCCCAGTGACATGACCGGGCCTCAGCTGGTCTTTGCGTTCTGACTCCTGAGCAGCACGTGGGAGACTAGTACGGAGACGCTCAAACCCTTGAGATGTGGAAAGGGAAGCCCTGTGGGAGTTCGTCAGGGAACTAGTGTGGCTGCTTCTAACTTTTTGAGATACAAAGTAAATGAGAGGAGCAATCTTACAAGCCAGGGAACATAAACTAATCTAATAGTGATGAATATTCACAAAAGAAGAGAATACTCCATGGGCACATCATCAGCAGACTGACACGCCCACGAATGGTCCACATCCCACCATGCTGCTAGGTCCCCTCTGCAGCTCTACTGCCTTGTCCCCATGGCGGACCTCTGGTTGCCATGAAGCTGAGGTTGGACTGTTAAGCACACAAAACTGCTTCTCAACATGAGTGTCATGGAGTGTGTTAGCCTTCAAATTGTATCCATCAAACCTTTTCCAGCCTCATGCTGGTAACAGTGACACTTCCCTCATCTGTCAATGTCCCAAGTGGCTTGGTGGGTCGAAGTATTAAATCCTGAAATTTTTTATATAAATTTCACATGTATGCATGGGAATCTATATCTATATATCTATACATATTAGAATACAAGTATTGCTAGTCACAATGTGACAGCTTCAGATATCAGATCTCGTTCACACCCACATTTTCCCCATAATTTTCTAAGCCCAGACTATAAACTAACCTGCCACCAAAGAGTCTAATGTACCCACCCTCAAGCTGCCACTGGGCCCAAGTCAGGAAGGCAAGATACACTCCAAGTGCACACAACGGTGGCAACAGGTGAAGCATCCAGGGAAAGACAGTTGGGTATTTGCCACACTCCCTCTGCGTGCAACATATTCCATTCGAGACTATACTGCAGATCTTAAACAGAACTGTGTATGTCAGCACATCAAGAACTTTCTTTAGATCCTGGTGTGGCAGGAGGTGCCATGGCAGGTTAGACCAGTTACCTGTGTGCACGTCTTAATGTGTGCCAGGACCTGCCTGGGAACTGAGGCGGGAGCTACACAACAAAGACCAATGGGGTAAGAATTACGTGGGCCACTGTGGAAGCAGACACGGGGACCCACAGAACGCAGGCACGCTGCTCCACTATCTTCTGTCTGATTTATGATGGAGGACGACGGGGCAGCTCCACCGTTAACCAGTCACTGTACTGAACGCACAGGAGCCTCTTTCAAAGCTGCCCTTTAGTGAAGGATAGACCACCCCTGAAGGGTCAATGCCTTGTTCTGCCACCAACTTCCCAGAGGATTAGAATACCGGCTTCTCCAGTAACACACCGTCAGCTGCCAACCTTCAGGCCCCCAGATATGTGGAGGTATTGCTCATATTCACAGCTGCCCTAAACTACAGCCCCAGGTAGAGATGCCGGGACAGGGCTCTCTCCAGCTGTCTGCACATGTCAACACAATAGCCGTATATCACATCCTGTCTAGCCCTCAGGGGCCATCTACACCACAGCAGCCACAGATGGGACCTGCTCATTCAGCTCTATAGGCTCAAACTGGAACGATGGGGGAGCCTGTCCTGACCCTGGACCCATGACTGTTGTCACGATGACTCTGCTCCCTCCCAACTCCTGCATTTGCTGAATAAAAATGAAGGAACATAAACACCTACAGGCTTTCATTGGATTCTGGTCTCATTACACCTCTGCTTAGCACCCCCACCAGCCATCCCCACCCCCACCATCCACCCACTGACTCCCAACAGCCACACCTCCAAACACCTACCAGTCACCACCATGACCACCACCAGCCATCTCCATCCCCACCATCCACCCTACCCGCTAACAGCCATCTCCCACCAGCTATCCCCCACCAGCCATCCCCCCAGCCCTCACCAGTCACCACCATGACAACCACCAGCCATCTCCACCCTCCCACCAGCCACCTCATCCCCTACCAGACACCCACAGGCCACCACCAGCCATTCCCACCCCGCACCAGCCACTACCACCAGCCACCCCCCAGTCCCCACCAGTCACCAGCATGACCACCACCAGCCATCCATACCCCCGCCAGCACCCACCAGCCATCCCCACCCCCACCAGCCACAGTACACAGTAGTTAGGTCCCAGGTGTCATTGGCTTCCAACACAGTCCGAAAGGTGCAGCCACAGCGGGTCTTTGATGATGTTCTCTGGGTAAGGCTGTGATCAGCTCACTGGGCACTAGGGACCTGCATTATATACCGAGAATGAGCAAGCCAATCTGAGCTCCTGGGTTGCTGACCTCTAGCTGAATAAAACCCCCAAAGTAGATCCGGGTACATTTTAAATAGTATTTAAGATTAGGTGTCACTATCATTGTGCTACACTTAGGAAGTGTCACACTGCTATGGACACACAGGGCATACCTAGGACAGGGCTGCAAAGCATCTGCTGCTGCTGAGTCGTGTGATGCCTTGCTATCCAAAGCCCATGTGGGTACCCACGGTGTCCAGCCACGCTGAGCTCCAGCTACCGCCTCCACCCTCGGGCCCAGCCCAGCTAAGTGGCTCCTCTCACAGCCCTCAACCCATGCCACCTCTAAGGTCATTCTCTTGAGTCACCCTAAACTGCTCCTTCCCTCTCAGAGCTTAACCCCTTGAAGGAAGGGAGTCCCTATAGCCAGACACTCCAGAGTTCAGGAACAGGAGGCTAAGTGACTCTGTATCTGTGGGTTCCTAACCCATCTGAGTCTCTGTGCTGTTACACTGCTCCTTAAATCAGCGAATAAAAAGCAAAGCAGGAAGGAGGCCCGGACATCACCAGGGACTGTCACTCAAAGGCTGGGAAGCTGCAGCTCTCGCAGCCAGGGGCAGTCAGACCTGGAATGCAGGCCCTTCCTGTCTCCCAGGCTCCTGTTGCAATTACACTTTGGTCTTAGTCACTCACGGCACAGCCATTTCTAGAGAGTTGTCACTAAGCCAGTGGGGTGGGAAGCTCCGGGTAGCTGTGAAGGAAGGAAATAAAAGGAAACAGAGGGGGCTGGAGGATGGCGAGGCTAAAAAAGGAATGGTGTGGGGAGGCTAAGGCCAGCGCTCTCTCTCTCTCTCTCTCTCTCCAGAAGCTCCCAAAAGCCCCTGGGAGGTGTGCCCAGGAAGGCCATCTGAATAAAACCTGCTTTCCTGGGGAAGCCTGTGGCCCCTTCAAAAATGACCTGAGGGCAGGGAGGTGACAGGAGGTGTCAGAATAATGCAGACCAAGGGCAAGTGCCAAGTGAAAGGAGAACTCTCTCCTTGTCTCCTTGTGCAGGGACCAATAGAGAAACACCTGCCTGCTTGAGAGAAAGCAGAATTGGGGGGGGGGGCAGGATGCCAGCCAATTCTAAGGCTCCCCAGCACGGCAGGCTGCAGCAGCTAACTGTTCTCTGAGGTGAGGTGTGAGGGACACATTTTGTATATCTCTTGTCTTGGGTGTTTGGTTTTTTGTTTTGTTTTGTTTTGTTTTGTTTTGTTTTGTTTTTTAAATTTTAACAGCTCTACTGAGACAACATTTCAACACTGCACAGCACACAACTGACTAGTTCCCAGGAGAGCAGCAGAGTTACGCAAGTGTCACCAAAGCCAATGTGAGAACATTCTTGTCCCCTGGAGGAGGCCAGTCCTGCTGTCCCTTCCCCTTCTGTCCCTCCAGCCCGGAACCCTACACCATGTGGTGACATTTCTTCTCAGGGTTCATTTACATTTTAGTGGCTCCTGACTGGGAGCGGCTTCTCTGGGTGATATCCTACTGTGAATGGACCATGGTGACGGTGACAGTGATGGTGATGGGTGTTGGAGTTGGAGCAGCATCCATGCTTTCATTGCACCAGAATGAGGGGAAGGAAACACTCAGTGGGGTCCAAGATTAAACCAAGTGCAGCCACAACCTGCACCCTCAACCAACGGAGCCAACTCCTGCCTCTTCAACAGCCCAGCCTCCCTGCCATTTCTGAGCAAATCTCCTCCAAGCTGTCTGCTGGCTCCCTGCTGAGAGAGAGAAGGAAGCCAGCTGCCATCTTCACTGTCAGAGTGGGCACTTTGCTCAAACTGAGTCCCTGCTTTCTTTCAAAGTCAACTATTACATATCTTGATCCCCATCTACAACATCAGCTTCATCCATCCGTCTGTCTTCTGAGAACCAGGTGTCATGCTCTACTCTGGGTCAGGGGTCCCTGGAATCCATGGTAAATCACAAACATGTGGGCTAGAGAGATGGCTCGTTGGTTAATAGCACCGGCTGCTCTTCCAAAAGACCCAGGTTCGATTCTCAGCACACACAAGGCCACTTACACAACTGACTGTGCTCCACAGGCTCTGACAGCCTCTTCTGGCCTCTAAGGGCAGCAGGAGTGCACGCAATGCACAGATACACGTGCAGGCAAAAACACCTGTACACAAAAAGTATTGACATTTTTTTAAACCCAAGTGTCACTCTGGGGTGTGGTCCGAGTCACTCACTACATTTCTGGCCAGCCACTGCCATCCATCCACCCGACTTCGTCACTGCCCACCCCCTTTCTGAGTTGTTTCCCCAGCGTCTACCGCATCCAGGGTGGAGACTGGGACCCCCACCACCCACAGGTCCTGGCTTGGGGCTCCCGTTTGCTAGCTTCACACTGTTTGAATTCCAGTTTTACACTGGCTTCCTTTTATACTCCTGCATACAATGTTCCATTACAGGGCTCTTTAAAAGCACCAAGTGGCTCGCATCTCTGTAAGCACTTGCAGCAGAGAGCCCGTGAGGGGTCTGAGGCTTAACCTTCTCCAGTAAAGGGCACTTTGGTTATTTTCTATCTTCTGCTGTTACCAAAAAAGCAGTAATTAAATAGACCTCTATAGATTCCATTTCTGTGTGATAAATTCCTAGAATTAAAATCTGATGCAAAATTCATTTAAATGACCACATTGCTAGACAGATAAAAGCACCAGTTTCCCATGGCCTCTCTATGGTGTCCATTTATGGTATATGTCTGTTTATTACAAAGAGATTTTTTTTGAAGATCTCTAACCCTATGCCATTAATTCAAAAGTTAAAGCCATTTCCTGGTAAGCAATCTAAACTACTTATACATAACACTTCTCCCCAACTCGCTCTTCTTCCCCCTTAGGACAAGGGACAGGTACAGACAGGGACTGCATTCAAATTGTCTAATGGGATCCCTGAAGCCATAGTTTAGGGACATCTACATCAGACTCATTATCAAAATCTCCATTTCCCCAGCGTCTTGTGGACCTTACTTCTAATTTACTGAAGTTCCTAGGTGTATGTCAACCTAGGCAACCTTCCTGGGCTATGAGGTCACTAGAGCCCTCCCTGACCTGACAGCCATCTCTGGAGGAACCACAGATCTCAGACAAGATGTCACAGAGATGTAGCAAGAGCTCCTCCTCCATGTGCAGTGTTGATTTTGAGTCAAGGAGCCGATCTGGGAGACACTGCATTTGGGGAACCAGCCACGAGGCACTGAGACTAAGACAAATTAGAAGCCCTTACCTCCCCAAGGCAGTACAGAGCATTGTCAAAGCACTGTTAATAGTATATTTTATAGTGTGTGTACATATGTATTACATATTCTATTGTATACTATATGTACTATATATACACATATACATGTATAGTATAAATATACAAATGCATATATACATATAACATATAATGCATACACATGTATGCATATAGTATATAATATATAAAATGTATATATACATATAATACATAATGCATGTACACATATATGCACACATATATAGTATATAAGGTATAACATGTATATATACATATAGTATATAAAACATATATACCTACATGTGCACATATATAGTATATAATATACATATATGTGCATATATAGTATATAATATATAATGTATATATACATATATGCATATATAATTATATAGTAGTTTATATTGTAAGCATTCCCTTTGATTAAAAATTTGTCATCATCCCCCCCGCCCCCCTTCCCTGGGACAGCATTTCTCTGTGTAGCCCTAGCTGTCCTGGAATTATGTAGTCCAGGCTGGCCTCAAACTCAAAATTAGAAGGCACAAGGTTCGCCTGCCTCTATCTCCAGAGTGTTGGGAGCTAAAGGTCCCAATATCGGAAGCCTGTGCAAGACTCCGTGCACACAGGCTACAGATCCCACTTGCCTGTGGCTGATCCCTGTCTGGCCTGCCCTCATTGCCGACAAATGCCAAGCCATAAAAATGGTACCAAAGGCCAGCCCTGGGCCAGCTTCTCATCCACCTGACTACTCTCTACCAACAACCAGCTCATTGCAAACAGTGCCAGGACCACCAGTCCTGACCTGGGGACAAGGGCTTCCTCCTGTGACAAGCCTGCTTCACTTGGAGGTCATTCACCCTCTAATTTTGGGGAACTCTTTTCTCCTCTTTCTCCTTTCCACACCATTAGCTGAAGGAGTCCTGGACTGGATGTGTCGAGAAGATTTAGCAAAACCTTTTCCCGTCTTCTAATCATCAGAACCTGGCCTCAATTCAGCTGATACAAAAACAAAACAAAACAAAAACAATGACAACAACAACAACAACAAAAAACAACAACAACAACAAAAAACAAAAAAAAAAGGGAAAGAAAAGAAAAATCTAGAACCAATGTTAAATGGATGGCTTCTATTTGATCATAAGCCTCTGACAAGAAGGGAAAACTATTTAAATATTTACTGGCAAATGACAAAATGTCCCAGCGCCACAACTAGAATGCTCTCTTATGGAATTAGATGTCAGTCACATACTGCTCAGGTTTAAGGGGCCCTGAGGACTGCTCCAGCCAAAGCCAGGTTTTTTTCATGGAACACAAGGCAGTCTGGCTTCTCAGGCATCCTGTGGGTACTCTAGGCTATCTTGGACACTTCCTGGGAGACTTCTGAGCACAGAGAGGACACAGTGTAATGCCAAACTCCTGTACAGCAAGAGACAGCATGCATGTGTAACCTTGGTGAAGACACAGGGGTAGCTACTCAGTCACACTGTACCAGCGACATGCTTCATCTGCAGAGAGGGGGAGGCCATGCTCTCATTAAGGGCCAATAAAATTCCTCCTTCCCTTCCCTCCCCCTCCCTTCCTGTCCCTATCCCCACTTCCCTGCTGTCAGCAGACAGAGGCAAGAATAGTCAGACAATTATCTCCCCTCCCCTCCCCTGTCTCTCCTCTCCTCCCTTCCCTGATGTCAACAGACTGAGGCAGGAATAGTCAGACAAACGGCTCTGGTGACAAAGAAGGACCTAGTTGTCACAATCCCAAGAAGCCCTATAATCTTTGAAACTCAGAACAATTGTCCCCCATACACACAGGGTATGTCCGCATAGCTGCCCCCACTCTGGGCATTCAACCTCAGCCTCGCCCTGCCCCCAACGCACAGAAAGCAGTGGTAAGTGAAGAAGAGCCAACGGCACTGGTGTCTGGGAACAACAACCTCACACAGTACAAAGGCTACATAGGAAGGCTACCCACAGCAGGAGAGCAGTGACTGTCAAGTCACATGCCTGGCAGAAGCTTAGTATATGTGCTTGTTTGGTACTGTGGATAGAAGCCAGGGCCTTGCACAAACTTAGCAGTGTTCTATCACAGCGCTACACTCCTAGCCCTAGAGTTCAATTGTAAACAGTTTTGCAACTCAACAAAGGAAGCCAGAGACAGACAGACAGACAGACAGAAAGACAGAGACAGAGAGAGAGAGAGAGAGAGAGAGAGAGAGAGAGAGAGAGAGAGAGACCCAAGGACCTAAACAAATACTTCCTCAAAGAAACAGAAAATGTCAATGTCATTAGTCATTACAAAATCTCAACCCAAAACCACAAGCTATCACACTTCACACAGGGCACAAAGGGCAGCTACAGTTTAAAAGAGAAAAACAGAACAAACAAACAAGCAAAGCAGAGAATGGGGAGAAACTGAACACGGAGTATTGTTGCTGCGACAAAAGGAGACAAAGTTGCAGTAGACAATGGTCCCACAGGGCCTCAGTTACACGAGTACCAACCCTGGACCACGGATAGAGGACAGAGAGAGGGGGCAGGGAGGGAGAGGAAGGAGAGAAGAGGGAGGGTGAGAGGGAGGGATGGAGGAATAAGGAAAGAAATGAATGGGATGGGGAGAGAGAAGAGAGCGGAGAGAGAAGGAAGGAAGGGGGAGGGAGAGAGAAGAAGGGTTATAAGTGCTGAACCGAAATTGTGGCTATGCTTAGCCACAATACCCAGCAGGTGGGAATGGCCCACGTTCCTATGGAGGCAGGAGTTGACAAACCACAGTCAGTCACCTGGACAGGCATGCATGATGCTTCCGAAAATGACAGGGTGTTCTGGGAGTGAATTTTTAAAAGATTAACTAGATATCCATAGCGGCACATCGCAGCAGATGATTAGTGGAAACTGTACACTTTAAGATGAATGGGTTACTGCCGCAGTTTTCTGAATTCTATGTTGTGGGCCATTTGCAAAAAATTTTTTATAGTTTTATTTTGTATGCATGTGTAGGTGGGCGGATGTGTGTGTACATACACATGGAGGCCAGAGATCCATCCTGAGTGTCGTTCCTCAGGAGCCATCTGGCTTATTTTTGAGACAGGATCTCTCTCTCCCTGGGGCTCACCAACTTAGCTAGGCTGCTGACCAGAGACCCAGGAATCTATCTGTCTCCATCTCCACAGTGCTAGGGATAAAAGCGTGAGCCACCATGTCCAGCTTTTTGATGTGGGTTCTGGGGTTCGAACTTGGGTCCTAATACTCCCAAGGCAGACACTTTGCTAACTAAGCTATCTCCCTGACCTCGTGTGAAATGCAGTTACCTCCATATGGACAGTGGCCGCCACCCACACTCGATTTCATACTCCCTGTACCTGTTCACACTCTATCCCTCATCTTTGTAAGGAGCCAGAAAGTGAAGAAAGAAGCAGGTCTTTGGGAGTTTATTTTTAGCTTTATTATTCTCTCACCTACCCAGTGGAATCTGACAGACATTTGGTAAGCTCGGCTCAAGGACACTCCCATACATTCACAGTACTCCAGCTGGGATGGACACCACCTCTAATACCCTCACCTCACCTACCCCCCCCCCACCCCACCACCTCCCAGCTCAGCACATACATTGCAGGATTCTAGAGCCTCCCTTTGCCTCTTCTTACAGGCATGGAAATAAAGTATGAGGCACACACAGGCTTCTCTTCATCTCCAATGATAATAAGCTGAACTAAATTGGCAAGAAGCCCTCATCTGCTTTGGTGAGTCAGTCATGAAGCCAAGTAAATATTACTTTGTATTTCCTGAGTCCTCATGAGTGCACACACACACACACACACACACACACACACACACACACACACACTCACACTGACCCCGCCACCGTGGACCTCAGAAGGTATCTGTGCTGGTTAGTTTCATGTTAACCTGACATGGGCCGGAGCCATGTGAGAGGAAGGAACCTTCCATCAAGAAAACGCCTCCATGAGCTCAGGCTGTAGGCAGGCATGTAGGGCATTCTCTTAATTACTGACGGATGGGGACGCGCCCGGTCTACTGTGGGTGGTGACACCCCTGGGCTGGTGGTCCTGGGCTCTATAAAAAAGAAGTCTGAGCAAGCCATAGGGAGCGAACCAGTAAGCAGCATCCCTCCACGGCCTCTGTGTCAGCTCCTGCCTCCAGCATCCCGCCCTGCTTAAGTTCCTGCCCTACTTGCTTTTGACACTGAACTATGACACAGAACTGTGAGCCAAGCAAACCCTTTCCTTCCCAAGATGACTCCTTCTGGTCACAGTTTCAGCAGAGCAATGGTCAGCCAAAGACAGGAGCTAGTTTGAGATTTATTTATTTTCAATTATGTTTTACCGAGATGTAATTCACTAGGATACAATTCTCCCTTGTCAAGTCTGTACCTTTGACTGTGTCACAGAGCAGCAGAGCCTCACTGTGTGAGAGGCCTCATCATCTGAGAGAGCAGAAATCAGCACTACTCCTTCCTGTCTGTGGGGTTACCAATACCACGGATGCTTCACATAAATGGACAAATGTATTCCCTTTGTAGCCAACTTCTCTAACAGTACTGTGTTTCTAGGCCCTGCCGTGCATTGCCCTGTGTCGGGCTTCACTCCACTGCTGCCAGAGTCACGGCAGCAGAGAACACAGAGTAGACTCAGGAGAAAGCACCATGAGCAACACTTCCCACCAAGAACCCCTGGCATGTCTCCTGAGCGCCCAGACTTCCTCCCCAACCCCCTTGAGAGTCTCAGGTCCGAAGGGTACCCAGCCATTCTATTTTACTCATGGATGCCAGATCAGGGTCATCCTCCTGCCTCCAGTGACATCTATGAATTGTTCTCCCTACTCAGCGTCACCTGCTTCTTGCCAGACACTTGACATGGCTTGCTGCCGGACACCTAGCTCCCAGAATGCACCCCACATGTCTCTGATAGGACTCTCCTTCGTTACCATGTAGCTGTTCCCAGACAGAAAAACACTCACAGGAAGAAATCTTCCCAGTAAACCCACATCCAAGTCCTCACCGACTCAGATGAGGGCCCACCACCCTCCTGGTGTCTCAGTCAAACTTAATCCCAGCCAACATGGAAGCCCCAACTGCCACGTGGCCATCTGTGCCCAGCTGATCCGGCTCCTCCCTGGACTCTCCTGCACATGCTAGGCTCTGCGGCTCACACACCTCTGGACACCCCCTTCCCTCTTGCTGATACCTACAACCTCCCCACCCCTGGGTTCTCGTCTGCAGGCTTCCCAGAGCAGCCTTGGTCTCCAAGCTCCCTCGGCAATGCGGTTGTCACCTCTGTCTCAGTCTCACTGCTCCTGCACAGAACAGCTGTATCTCTAGGCACTGACATCACTTCCCGGGACCAAGCATTTCTGATCACACGCCCACCAGAACAGCCCCAGAGCCAATCAGTAGCTGTTTAAGGGTCAAAGTCCTGAATGACCTTACAGGTCAAGTCCTGAGTGACCTTAGGGGTCAAAGTCCTGAATGACCTTAGGTTTTTCCTTCCTGCTTCAGTTACCTGAGCAATAAAATCCGGATGTAGGTTACAGAACAACTCTCAGCAACCCACTAGCTGAGCCCCACACCGGACACCACTGCTGTAACTGCCCAGTCTCCCCATCCCAGGGCGAGTCTGGGGAAGCAGAGCCAATCAGTACAAAGCCACTGCCCCAACACAGCACAGCTGCAGCCCACTACAACCCGCTCCTACCTCTATATACAGCTCAGCCACTCCTCCATGTTCACACACAAGCCAACTCCACTTGACCAAAGCACTGTTGACCAAAGCAAATTTCCAAGGTTTTTGTTTTTAAACTCTCTTAACAAAATCTGGCAGGTTTCTATATTGTTCCGTGCATTAGAAGGAGCAAGGGTTATCAGGCTGGAGACCAGACACACATACCTGAGCATGGTTTCTCTTTAGTTTGTTAGAATAAGGTAGGTATTGAGAAGAGTCGGAGGATACGCATACATCTTAACTCTGGTTTAATCTTCTTGTTAGATTCCCCAACACCCCTCCAAGTGTGCGTGAGTGTGAGTGTGAGTGTGAGTGTGTGTGTGTGTGTGTGTGTGTGTGTGCGCGTACATCTGTGCGTGTTTGTGTGTGCAAGTGCGAGAGTATGTGCTCATTTGAGCACGCGTGCACACATGCTTGTGAAGACACATGGCCAACCTCAGTTGTTGCTGCTCAGGAGCCATCGCTGGGACCTGGGGTCTACTGATTAGGCTAATGTGGCTGACTAGTGATCCCCAGGGATCTCCTCGTCTCTGCCTCCCCAGAGCTGGAATCAGAAGCACAAGGCGCCATGCTCAACTTCATACAAGGGCTCTGAGAACTGAACTTGTGTCCTAATGCTTACATGACCAGTCTTCTACAGACGGTGCTCTCTGCCCAACCTTCCCATCAAGCATTGTCCCTTCTCTCTCAGCCTTCCCATACTGAATTTTCTCCTCCCAGATAGGGGCTCATGTATCCCAGGCTGCCTTGGAACTGACTGGGGATGGCCTTGAACTCCGGGTATTCCTGCCTCGGTCTCCCAGAGCTCAGACTGCAGTCAGGAACCACCACACATGGTTTATGTAATGCTAGGGTTAGAACACACAGCTTCAAACATGCTAGCAATTCCCCTTACCAACTAGGCTTACTCCCCAAGCCCAGACCATCCATCTCTAGAGGACTGGAGATCAGCCCGGGGTCAGGCTTCTCCCTGGCCCTGCTCCTTCTGGCCCTTGGAGAGGGCATGGCTTTCTGCATCCTGTAACATGCTATTTTCTACACTGAACATGATCATTTACAATTTGGTGTACTACTGCTAAAGAATAGAGTCAGAATATTATCTTGCTTCTACATGGGCTCTTAAACGTGTACTCTTTGAAGGCTGAGAAGAAACCAGCCAGTGTTGGGAGAAAACAAGGAGGGAGCTGGAGCCAGAGCTTGCTTTTCTGCACACTTCAGCTTGGCAGACTCTGGCCCCGGGGCCAGCTCTGAGACTGCTGAGTGGGGAGGTGTTTCCTCACCTTGTCCCCCGATAATGTTCTAGTCTCTGGGAAACAAGTTGGGGGCTAGAGCTGCCCAGCAGTCATTGACCCTGTGATGGAGCTGAACCTGCAGGCATCCAGCAGCATGAAAATCCAGGCTCCAGAGAGCTCTGGGCAAAGGGCTCCTCACCTGCGGCTGCTTCTGTGCTATTTGACTCTCAGCCTTCACCAGTTCCTATGATCCACCAAGCGAGCCCAGTGCTGCCCAAGGTTGACAGGTCCAGCCGGAACCTCATCAGAATAGGATCTGTGAGTTCTCATCAGAACCATGCTCAAACTTTTCCCCCGCCCCCGCCAGGGCCCCTCTTCTCAGGAAAGCCCCAAGCAGCCTGCACTGGTTCTGGATGGTACAGAGAGCCATCTCTCTGGGGTTCTGGGACAAGATGAGGACTTGCGGCAGATATGGTCCCAAAGGAAGCTGAGGCTGGAGGGAAGACACATGGCCAATCTGTTCTATAAAAAGCCACTGGGTTTTTTCCCCTCCCATATATTCCAACCACAGCCCAACCCCCCCCCCTCCACTCCTCCCAGCTCCCCACCTCCCCTCTCCCCCAGATCCGCTCCTCCTCCATTTCCCTTCAGAAAAGAGCAGCCCTTCCGGGGATATCAACAAACACAGCATAAGAAGATACAATAAGACTAGGCACAAACCCTCATCAAGGCTGGACGAGGCAACCCAGTTGGGGGAGGAGAAGGGTCCGATGGACAGGCAAAAGAGTCAGAGATACTCCCAACTCCCACGTTAGGAGTCCTACAGACACCCAAGCTGAACAACCATAGCATGCATGCAGAAAACCTAGCCCAGGCCCACGCAGGCTCTGTGATCACCACTTCAGTAAGAGCCACCCACTGTTTCGATGGGGTTTCAGACATTAGGAGACAAGGGTAGAAGACCATCCCAGAAGAACACACACGTGAAATACAATCTGGGAAAGAAAACCAACGTTCTAATTGTATGTTTCCTCCTACTCCAAAATCATCAGCAAGACTTCAGAAGGGGCAGGGCTGGTTCAAGCTTGGATTTGTGGTTCCCCACAAAGGACAGAGAACGAGGCAGTTCCCACTCGCTCTGTAATCACTTTGGGCGCGCCGCCTGAGCCCACTCTGTGCTGATGACTGGGCCAAGCAAGGAAACCCAGTGATGTTGGACAGAGGCCACAGGCCATGGCCTCCTAGAAGGCAGGGATGCTGTATCATCCACATTGAAAATTCAAGAAAGAACTGCACTTAACCTCCTGAGAGGCTCACACTACCACTGGTCAGATCCAGCCCAATGCATGTTGGTGTGTGTCCAAAATTAAATCTTACAAAAACGATTTTCCTGTATTTCAAAACTTTTAATTACATGTCAATGTAATTATTCAATATATATTTTAAAGATACATATGTAAGTACCACATAGGCCTCCGTACAGAATCTCCTTTACCTAGCCCTACACCTAGATGACCAAGCAGATCATACAGTGTGGACACTTGTGGCTCTGAACACTTTCTCTCTGAGCATACAACCATACAAGGCACAAATGTATTTATGGATGGACGGGAAGGGTGCTCTGAGCTTTTACTAAAGTCAGTTGTTTGTCTGTTTTCAGATAGGGTCTCCCTATATATCCTTAGCTGGCTCACAACTCACTATGTAGACCAGGCTAGCCTTGAATTCATAGGATTTAGCCTGTCTCTATCTCCCCCGTGCTGGGATTAATGGCATGCCGCACCATGCCCAGCCTACTTTTACTGAAGTTTTATCACACTGTGCTAAACTAGCTAAACTAGCTTCCCACCCTCTGCTATACTGAGAAGGCTACCCCCATGGTCCTAGCTATGGACTAACAATCCACTTTAAGGCACGGGGCTGACATAAGGCATGGCATGACTTGTCCAGAGACAGTACGTGACCTGTCCACCTGGCTTTTGGTCTTGCTGTTCCTCCCATCTCTCCAGAGGCTCCTACCTCACGCTGTGCTGGAAACCGCTGTCTACAAACCTGCCGATACTGGGGACCAGTATCACTACTGATCTCCTTACAGCGTCCCTCTCCACATAGACATACAGGAGCTCACACACAGATGCAGTGCAACCCTGGGCCAGAGTTCATATGCTCACTAGCTTGAGCCCTCAAAAGGCGGGGCGTCTGAGGAGAGAAAGCCCTTGGCTCCCTGCTGTAACTACAGCTCCCTGCTTGTTTGCGAAGTGTGGGTGGGCAAGATGACAGGCAGCACCGTTTGCATTTTGTGTTCCCTTGGGCCTTGGTGCTATTTTGTAGAGGTGTCTGCTGCTTGTGGGTAAGGGTCTATTCCAATCTGCAGCTACCAGCATCTTGTCATGCAGACAATTAAATTCTTACATGCAGTCCTCTCAGCAACCATGGGGATTGGTCCCAGTATCCCTCCAAAGATGGATGCTCAAGTCCCTTAAAGAAAATGGTGCCGTATTTATATGTAGCGTATGCATGTCTTCATCTGCATGTTAAATCTCCCTGGGTGACTTACTATATTAGCTGTGTAAGTGCTATCTATGGAAGTGATTGTCTTACTGCACTGCCTATGGAACAACAAGAGTCGAGTCTCTGTGTGTTCAGTAGAAGCACATTTTTTTTCAATTTTTTTTTATTCCAAGCTGATAAGACTCCTGAGTGACAGCTCAGCTTCCTAGTTTGCTCGCCTGTTAATAAACTTTCTCCCGCGTTTCTGGGGCTATTCAGGACACTCTGGTGGCTTGCCAATTTTATTGTTTTTTTTTTTTTCCCTACAATGTAACCTTTAATAATATAGAAAAGTTCATACAGTGTGAGTGAGCTAGAATGTAATTCCTCTTTTAAGGTAACTAGGTAATGAAGCCACCCTTTATTAAGCCCACCCCAATCTCTCAGGTAATTAAAATACCTTCTTGACCATCAAGGGGATTCTGAACCCTCTGTGGTATATTCCTGCATGAATTCCTGCCCATCAGGAAGCCTGACCCCTATGTCCAACGTGAAAAACTGACCACAGGTACATCCCAAGACAGTGTGCAAAACACAAAGTCCACCTGGTTCCTTGCAACTGTGTCACCTTTCAGAGCTTCTGGCTATAAGACCCAACTTCCAATCAGAATCAGCACGAGCCCAAACAATTGGACTGGCAAGATGGCTCCATGGTTAATAACGCTGGCTCTTCCAGAGGGCCAGGTTGATTCTCAGCACCCACAATGTGATTAACAACTGTCTATAACTCTAGTTCCTGCATATCTGATATTTTCTCCTGGCCTCGAAGGGCAATGTATTCACGTGGTGCACAGACATTGCATGCACAGGAAATGAAAACAAAATCTTTTTTTTAAAAAAGGTTCTCAATATTTTTTTAACGTTTAAACAGAGCTAATAATCAAGATTTAGAGTGTTCTTCACTTCACTGCAATTTAAAGTAATCGCGTCTACCTAACTGCGCACTGCTTGATTAAAGAAGGGTCCCGCAGCCCACGGGTGGCCATTTTCTCTAGCTCTGCGCCAACAGAACCATTTCGCCCTGAATCTTGCTCCCTGGGGTTTCATCTTCATCTCCTCCTTCTGGAAATGATTCTCTCCCCGACACCGGTTCTATTTTTAGCTCGCAGAACCAGAGCCTTCACCCAGTGGAGACTCATTTACTGTCCAACCAGCAAGTGACCTTAATCTTCTGTGAATTACAATCAACTGGACAGGAAATCCCCAGCTCGGACGTCCACCAGTCCATCTAAGAAACGACCTCCTGGGGCTCCAGGCCTGACTAAGGACCCCAAATCCCACCAAGCCCAGGCAAAAAGAAAGGCAGAGGGCGGAGAAGTCAGTATGTGTAAGGAGACAGTGCCATGGTTACATGGGGCTCACAGCGGCAGACACCGTGCTCTGTCAAAGGTGTCCCGGTGTAGAAGGGTTTTCCTGCATCTTGCCTGTTGCATAGGCTTTGGAATCTGACCTTCTCACCTGTCAACCTGCTGGAGGAGAGGTGGTGTGTGTCTTCTCTCCCTCCTCCTCCCCACACCCAGTGTGAGGCTCTGGACGGTTTCCTTGGCATTCTGTTATATACCTTTTCAGGTGGGCTCCGGGCCCCATTTTAAAGAACATCTCTCCCTTCCACCCCCCATCACCATCCGTAGCACCCAGTCAGCTCAGAAGATAAAAAGCCTATGATAGAAGCAGCAAAAGCCAGTATAAGCCAGTCGATGTTAACAGGTCTCAGCAATGTAGGCTGGGTCAGTGGCCATTGCAGAAGGGCTCACATTACAGTTGTCCTTTCTGACAGGACCATTCTGGGTCCTTGGAAACAGAGGTCTGTATTGTCGAAGGACCCTCATCCCAAGATAGAAGACCAAACTCAGAACAGATAGGAGCTGCTCCAAGCCTCAGTTTTCCCAACAGTAAAGTAGACCAACTCTGATTGCTTGCTTGCTTGCTTGCTTGCTTGCTTGCTTGCTTGCTTGCATGCTTGCTTGCTTGCATGCTTGCTTGCTTGCTTGCTTGCTTGCTTGCTTGCTTGCTTGCTTGCTTAGGTCTTCAGGGACATACTGTGCATGAAATGAACAACCTTGCCGCCCTCCACTTTCCAACTACAGTTAGCAGACTTCCAACAATGTAGGTTTGCAAGACAGGAATGGGCTATGCATCCCTCCGGCCAGCACCAGAGTCAAGGGTCACTTCAAGACTATCTCCTTTTACATTTCAGCTCTTGGGCAACACAGAGGCACCTTGTGCTCAGGATGGCCTTCCTGCAAAGCTCTGGTCCTCTGGGCTCTAAACAATGACTACCCAGTATAACAGGGCAATGTCCCAGGGTGGCAAAGCCAGGAGCCTAGGCAGATATCCCCCAACCCAATACAAAATAATGGACTCAGGGTATTGGGGTACCAAGGTACAGACGTTCTGGGTCACAAAGACCTCCCCTACATCCAACTCCAACTGTGGTAACCTTAAGTTAAGTCGGAATCCCAAGAGTTTCCCAACGAAGCAACATTAGTAAAACTCTAGGTTCCAGGACAAAGGATGTCTTCACTCTGACAAACAGGCTCCCAGGTTCTCAAGACTTTGGCTTGGTGATGGTGCAGTGTGGTTTGATGCTCAGCCCATACCTAACACCGTGAGCTCTCTCAAAGCCTAGAGCTAGAGTAGCCAAAGAGGCTTTATTTGGGGGGAGAGGTGTCATAAGCAGAAGGAACACTCCAATAGTAGCAGGAGCCTTTCCTTCCTTTACCTACCTGGCCCAGGATCAGAGACATCAACAGAGGTTTGAAAACTCAATTTTAGTCAGTGTTCCACACACTTGCCATCCAAGGCAGAGAATAACACAATAAAACCAGCAGACACCAGGCTGGCTTACAAATTCCAATTTCACCTTCCTATGGCTAGGAGGATGTAGGGATACAGGCAACTAGGCTGATGACCCAAACGGCTCTTAGGGCCCGCAGCCAGGGTGACAAAGTAAGAAACGAACTGAAGGATGCAACAATTTCTTACTCATCCCTTGCCCACCACAAAACAAAGCCAAACCCTGGCAGGTCCTTGTCTGAACAGTAACAGGGCCTTAGATCTCTGCAAGTACCTTCCTGGCCACATGCAAGGTCAGCATGTGGCTAGGTCACACATGCGTTGATAAGAGGGTCTTCCCTCAACACAAGCTGGGAACATCATATATGCTTAACTTGAAAATGCACAAGACATCCTCTGTAAGTGGAGCTCAAACCACCCAGTGAACACACCCACAAACAATGCCCGGTCCCCCAAAAGAACGTGTTATTTTTACTAGGCACAAGGCACCCCAGTGTGGAACTACAGCTCTATGCTTTTTTAACTTTGCTTTTCTGCCTTCCCCTAAACTTTCTACAGTGATCATGCAAACCTCACCCACCACTGTGGCCCCATATACATACCTAGAAGTCCAGCAAAGACCTAGAGCAACAGTTGCCTAGGGTGATATAAGCAGGGTAGGACTGAGGGAGGACTCAGGGTAGAACCTGAGGAAAGAGAAGAGAGACACACTTTGCTTCTCCCCACTTCCCCCTCCCACCTGATCCCTCATCAGCTTTCCAAAAGTTCTCAACGGAAGTCGACCCAGCCCAGCTCAGGGATATGGTGAGTTGATTCTGCTCTGGGGCTGTTTGGGGGTCTCCGGGGCTGTTTGGGGGTCTCCGGTAGTTCTGATGTTAGGCAAGGGGACTTGAGTCCTCTCTGAGGTTGCTATCATGGCACCCTCACAGGGACATCCCTGCATGACTCTACCTGCTTTGTAAGCCTTCAAGACAGCAAGCAACACGCGCAGCATAAGGCGAGGAGAGGCGAGGCCAAGCGGAGTACGTTGTCTAGCACTGGCCCTGCCCGGGAACCACCAGCTCACTCCAGTACTAAAGAGGAACAGTCCTCTCTGGGAAGGCCTGAGCTTGCTTTGCAATAACTCTATCTCACAATCATCCGTGTCTCACAAGCTGAGCTCTGCTAAGCACACTCGTCTCAGGAGCCATGTGACTTACCCCTAAAAGGTGAAAGCAAAGAAGTGGGTGGTGGCTTCACATACCACATACCGGTGACGTGGCAAGGAGCTTACACCGTAGTAGCAAAGAGTTTATACCAGGGCTTCCCACCTCTTAACCAGACTAAAATAAACGGCTTCGCCTCCTACTAGCCCAAGAATCTTCATGCTTCTGGCTCACAACTTTTCTGCAGCAAGAACTCCAGCCGACACACTTCACAGAATTGTTTGCCCCCAGAAGCAGGTTCTGGTTTTTCCCTAATCCTTTGATTTTCCAAGTTTTGCTTTCACGGCATAGCTAAGGGCAACCGGGTCCCAAAGCTTATAGAACAGGGCATGGAACCTTCCCTTAAAAAGTTTAGACTCTGAGAGAGAGCAGAGGCCTATGTCAGGACAGGGTACAAGCCCTTAAGCCAGACTCTCATGATCACAAGACACTGAGCGGCCTCCCGTGGCTGTGGTCTAAATGTGAACCGAGGAAAAACATTCCTTCTATAACCGGAAATATTAGTGAGTCAAGAAAAAGAAACGACCTGAATTGAACATGAAAGCAGAAACCAGTGGCCCAGATCCTGGAGAATCGGGGGCTGAGCAGCATGGAGTCCAGGGCCCCCACTCTCAGGTCACAGGCTGCCCTACATCTAGATTCTAGTGCTGGGGTTGGCAAGATAGACAGAAGCCCCAAGTCAAGTACTGTCTTTGCCAAGGCAACATAAAAATGGCTTTTTTCATTTGTTTGTGTATGTGTGTGGAGGTTAAACATTCGTGTGTGTGTGTGTGTGTGTGTGTGTGTGTGTGTGTGTGTGAGAGAGAGAGAGAGAGAGAGAGAGAGAGAGAGAATGGGTACGCCTAATCATGTATGTGCATGCATGTGGAGGACTAAAGTCAACACCAGGCATCTTCCTCAGTCCCTGCCACATCATGTCATGAGACGGTGTCTCTCACTGAACCTGGAACCCATCAGTGAGCCCCAGAGGTCCTCCTTCAGCCAGCACCAGGATGGCAGATGTGGCCTACTGTGCCCGGACGTTATCTTTTTAAATTAAAAATAGATTTTTTTTCATACAATATACGCTGATCATGGTTTCCCCTCCCAACTCCTCCCAGATCCTCCCCAGTTCCTCATCCATCCAAATCCATAGCCCTTCCCCCTCCCTCCCTCTCTCTCACTGAAGTACAAAGGGGCACCTACAATCATAATAAGGTAAATTAACAGGAAACAAGACAGGAGAAAAGTCAAAGAAAAAGCACTCGGTATATACGTGGACATTGACACACACACACACACACACACACACACTCACTCACACCCATGCAAACTAAATAGGGAACCATACATAGTAGATAAGCAAAAGATCTCTAAGGTAAAAAGAAAAAGGCAACGTTCAGACAAAGCACTGTGAGACAAACAAAAATAAAAACAAAATAACAACAAAATTCCTCCAAAATTACCATCAAGTTTGTTTGGTGTCTGGGTATGGGGTCTGCCTTTAAGTGCGGTTTATGCACTGTATACTCAATAGGACTCCATTGGGGAAAACGAATTCTTCCTTTGTGAGTAGTTATCAATTGGTGGTCGCTTCTGGATTGTGGGTGGGGCTTGTGCCTACCTCTCCTCTCAGCTCTAGGACCCCATCGGGCTTGGTCTTGTGCAGGCCCTGTGCGTGCTACCATGGCCTCTGTGTGTTCGTGTGTGTGTGTGTGTGTGTGTGCGCGCGCGCGTGTGCGTGCCCTGGTGTGTGCAGAAGGCCTTGTTTCCTTGATGTCCTCCATCCTCAATGGCTCTTTCCACCGTCTCTTCCACGGGGTTCCCTGAGCTGTGAGCAGAGGGATTCTATGGAGACATCCCATGTAGGACTGAGTATCCCAAGGTCTCCTGCTCTCTTGTGTCCAGATTTCCCCCCGGGTGCTAAGCTCCAGCCCTTATCCTTGCATGGCAGGCACTTATTATTTTTTTAAAGATTTATTTATTATATGTAAGTACACTGTAGCTGTCTTCAGAAATCCCAGAAGAGGGCATCAGATCTCATTACGGATGGTTGTGAGCCACCATGTGGTTGCTGGGATTTGAACTCAGGACCTTTGGAAGAGCAATCAGTGCTCTTAACTGCTGAGCCATTTCTCCAGCCCCGACAGGCACTTTTTTGACTGAGCCATCTCTCCAGACATGGCTTTTAGAGTTCAAAAATAACCTTATCAAAAAGACAGTTCAGAGCATCTGAAAATTACATACAACCCAAATGTCAGTGTCCATAAATAAGGTTCCACAGACATCGTCACCCTTCCCCGGTGACATACTGTCTGCTTACATGGTGATACAGCAGCAAGGTTGAGGAGCCACAGGCTCCAAGTGTCCCAGTCCCCAGCCCACACAGATAGTGCTTGCAATGGTTGCTCAGCCATGGGAGGGTCTATACAGAAGCATTACCACTTGAATTCAACACATCCGCGTCTGTCTCATGCTTGCTGGAGAGTGGGGGACCACCTGAGGAGGAGTTTTTCATCCATATGGATGAAATTCTAGCCCAGACTAGGACCTGCACAGGGGGATCAAGCCACAAGCCAAGAGTATGTATCCACCATGCATACAGACACCATCATTGTTAGGGCTGCAAGAACCACCAAGACTAGCACCTGCTGATGCCATCCACCACTGGACCACAAACTGAGCTATACTAGCTGATGCTTTCACAGAGGAAATGCCACCTCCCACCCACAGGGCATCCAGCCTCTCAGAGTACCACGCCAATGCAACCCCGGCAGGCACTGCCTTTTATCCCAAATAACTTCTAACTGCATAGCTCCTCCAAACACCTTAACTGTAGCAAGTCGGCCATCAGGGACAAGCTACAGATGTGTTTCTAGAGGGTCACTGAGCCACTGGGGGTCATTCCAATGCAAATCGGAATAGCAGGTCTCTTTTGTAGGTGTTACAGGAAAAGTGTCGATCTCTCCTCGTACTCCAAAAAGAAATGAGAGATGAAGGGTGCCCAGGGTAAGACAGAAGACTGGAGGGGGCATAGGGATGCCATGAAGCCCTAAGAGCACCAAGTGGCCAGGTTATGGTAACAGCTGACCCAGTACAACAGTGGGGCAGCCTGACAAGGATACTGGGCCCTACTATCTAGCAGACAGGAGTCAGAATACAAGCGATGCTTTTTGTGTTCTCTTTTATTGTCTGAGTATTCTGTCTGCACATCAGAAGAGAGCATCAGACCCCTTTAGAGATGGTTGTCAGCTACCATGTGGGTGCTGGGAACAGGACTTCCTGAAGAGCAGCCAGTGCACTTATCCACTAAGCCATCTCACCAGCCCCATGAATGATTCTTGGTGGTCACTCATCCTAAAGCCATCACCTCCATGACCTCAGGCTCCTCCCTCCACTGCGTTCTCCCACAAGGCTGTTCACTCCACTTTCAGGAAGCACTGGCACCCACGCATGGAGACTCGGGCCGGAGGGCTCCTGCACAGGCTCCAGCCACAGGCAGACACCCTGGGAAGCGAGCATGCCAGCAACGGTGTCCCTGTAAGCTGCTGCTCATAAAGAAAAGGAGATACTAATGCAGCGCAGAGCACTGCGCGCTGCTGTGTGTTTCTCTCCCTGATGACCAAGCTGCTCCTGAGAGTAAGAGAAGCCGAGGGGAAAAATAAAGAGAGAGAGAGACCCAGGCCCAGCTTAGAAAAATAGTTGATGTCAGATACCCACAAGCTCATTAAACACCATAAACCCTTAACCTGCATTTCCAGGCTCCAAGTGGACACTGAACCCAGCTCCCTGAGTGGGTGAGACACCCCTTGACTTCAGCGACCTGACTGGTGTGTAGCACTATTAGAAAGGCAAACCACTAACTTATCTGTGGTGCTTAAAACGAACTTCCTTTAGCCATGTGCTTTCTATTCTGGATTTCCTGAAGTTTCCTTTATTAGACTGGAGTCCAAAGCTATCTTGGAAAGAGCTAAGGGACATATGGGTTTTACGCATTTGAGGGTAAGAGGGAAGGGGCCAGGGCTCAGCACTTCCCAGCTCTGACAGCCCGCATGAACACCACCCATTAAAAACTGGCCATTTGCTTGCTAAGACCGTGATGAACCCAGACCTTATTTTACCCTGAAAAATATAATAGTTTATTCTTGTGGCCTTTAAGCCACATGGAACGCACTGCCTCCCATGCCCCACCCCCGTGTCAGTTTCTTAGCAGCCCTACTTCCAAAATCATCAATGACAAAATGACCCAGTTTGCCCCGGAGAGTTAGGAACACAAGTCAGGGAGGTTCCTGGAATTTCTGGAGTTGAAGTGTTATGAGCAGGTCACCCAGTCTTTGTGGGCAGCTACAGGCCTGGGCAAGAAAGACAAGTTCCAGGGACAGGCTGCTACGTGGTGCACAGAGCCAAGGTCTGGCAAACTCCAAATCTCCTCAGATCCCCTGAAGCCTTCATGTAGGTGGCCAAGGCACTGTGTTCCTGTCTGTGGGCACTGAGGTATCTGTTGCCTTTGTGCCCCTGTGGAGGAGTGTTACTGGGTATCCTGGTTGAGCCATCGAAGTAAGCCTTGCTGGGTGCAAGACTGCCAAAGCGAGAAAGCAGGCAAGCGCCTCAGTGCAGCACCAGGATCTGGTGCTGAAAGCTGGCTTTGCCTTCCACAAAGGCTATATGGCATGCAGGGTCTGCTCTATGCTAGGCTCAATTTGAGAACACTCTCAAATTCTGCAAAATAAACTGTGTCCCATGCCCCTCGCCTTACAGAGAGGTTGACTTTGCTCCATTCTGGAGGTTCCTGCTGCACTCTGGGTGTGTGTTAGCACACCATGGATGGATCATGTGAAGAAGCAGAGCTGTTTGCCTCCTAGCCGAGAATGGCCAAGAAGAGGCCAATGCTCAGGGCGCCAGCATCCTCCGTGCCCTACTCGCTAAAGATCTGTCCCCCTGGAGCATCAACCTAGATATCATGCCTCTGATACACAGGCCTTCAGGGACAGTCTTACCATAGCACACTGCATCTGTTGGTGTGACGGCCTACATAATAGAGATGGCAACAGGCTAGTCCAGGAAATCAATCTAAAGGCATGCTAAGTGGCTGTGTGCTACCTGCTACACGCACTCAAGTGCTTCCCTCAGCTTCAGTATCCCGGGCCACCTGTTTCCTCACCAGTGTCCAGGAGTCCAGTCACAGCTACTGGGAAAGCAGCCTTGATGCACAACTCCACCCCCTGCCTCTGCACTGCAACAGACACTGCACATAGATACAAGGCCACATTGAGGTTAGCACTTCATGGAAGGTCAGAGCACACCATGGAAGACATCTGAACAAGGTCAGCTAATGTAGGACACAGAGGATTTGCATGGCAGACGGGACAGGTTCTGGTTTTGGGGGAGGGGGACTCACAAATCCCTAACCCTCCCACCCCAAGCCCACTCACCAAGAAAACTCTGTACTCTTAGGAAGCTTTTCCCCTGGTTACCCACAGCCCAGGCCTCGGCTCACCCATAGTCCTGTGACCCTGAGCAGACACTGGCCCTCACCAACCCCCACATGGCTCCTGGGTGAGATAAGAAACCAGAAGAGAGCAATGACAACATCGGGCTCAGCTTATTCTGTGCCCACACGGAAGTGGCACTTCGCAAACTATCCAGTCCGCAATGCTACTAGGAAGGAGCACTTAGGATTCTCATTGTGTGACATTAAGCCAAGGCACAGAAAGCTCAAGTCACATGCAAAGGTCGGCATCCAGCTGGAACACGTCACACACCTCTCTCACTTGGGTCCACACCCCAAGACTGCAAAGCGTCAGTTACATAGCACACAGATTTGGAGTCTTTTCTCCAGCACGATGTGCAGAGAGACCTTCGCTCCCTGCTCCCAAAATATGACTGACAGTAATGTGATACTCCACTTCCTGAGGAGGACTGGAGTCAGATACATTCCTGGTGCTCACCAGACATCCAACAATGTCCCCATACCAGTCTTCTCCCATCATGCTGTTCACCTCAGGACCCCGGCCCCTATGGATGCCCATGTAACAATCGAGTTCCAGCCATCGCCAAGTGAAAATTGGTGGGTAAAATTCCCAGATAAAACCCCTGCATCCGAGAAAGACTTTCCCCTCATTATGTGCTCCCTTCCAGACTCGCTGGGGTGGTACTCAGCAGAGACACAGAGGCCCGCACCAATTTTGTTGTGCATTAGGTCGAACTGCTCCTGGGGTGGGAATAAGGCGACAGGTGCTAAAGGACAAGCATACACAAGACACCAAAACATCCCTCTCCTCTGGGTTTTCAGTCTGACCTGATGGAAGCCATAGCTTTCTCAGCCATGTGCAGCAAAGCTGGGGCTAACAGGACACCTTAGAGCCAGCAGGTAAGAATGACAGGGCCCTATGGCGACATCAGCTTATGACCAGCGAGGCAAAGGTCCTAGGGAAACCCCATGGTAGGCATACATTTTTGCAACCTACTTTTAATAAGGAAGGGTTTAGCCTCTCCTCTAGCCCACCACCCAGCAGAGGTAGTGGAAGAGAAACGTTATTAGGATATGGGGGAAGTGGACCTGTTCAGCAATAGTTCTCTGGGGGGTGAGCTTAATCTTCTTGGGCAGCAGTTCAGTCCTTGAGCAAACACCAAATACGACTTAACAGCTCTAGGTAGGCAGACACCAAGCATGAATCTACAGCTGCCGCCCAGTCCTGTCAGCAAGCAAACACCAGGCAGATGTAGTTCAATCCTGAAGAAACTGCCAGGCTTGCCAACCGGCCTAAGGTGAGGCCTCAGAAGCACCAAGCTGCAACAGGAACCTCGCACGCAGTGCTTCTCTTAATGGCAGCGTTACCACCAGTTGAGCTCAACAATGCTATGTAAGGCGAACCAATGCATGTGTGTCTTTAGCGAAGAATATTGGGGTGGAGCACACCAAATCTCCGTGCTCTTCTCCCTGTGCCGATGGGTCATATTTATACTCCTTCATCAAGTGTCCTTTCACATGTTTGCAATATCCAAATATCTTTCACCTGTGTCTGCTTCAGGAAAACACTCTTTCCCATGTTTGCTGTAGCAGGACATCCTTTCACCTATGTGCCCCAGCAAAACATCATTTGACATAACTAACTTTCCAAAGACACTAGAAGTTTCCACTTCACCCCCCCGGCCCCCCCGTGCCCTCTTGGTCTCCCTCTGAACCCTCTTTGATGTCCACTCTGGAAGAAGGGCTGCCCTACACTCTTCCTTTGCCCTGATGGCAAGGGCCATGCACACTAAGGAGGCATCTTAGCGGGAATCAGAGCTCAAACCGTGATGCTTGTGGGTAGCCTCCTGATGATGTCAGAACCTTCCCAGGCAACACCTGCCCTGCATTCCCTAGGTAGCCAGGCAGTCTGAAACGCACCAGAATCCAAACATAGAAAGCTACAACTGTAACCGTGCTCATCCTATTCACAAGCCAGAGCAGCTGATCTGCCTCTAGACCCTGCTCAGCCCATCAGTTTCCAGACCCTCTCGGCCTATCAGCAACAGAACCACAGCAAACTGTTCTTACATCCACAACACCACTAGGGGCAGGGTAGCTACAGAGATGCTGTAGTCCAGCCCTGAGGTGGGTGGCCTCCATGGAGTGGGAGCTGGGACTGGGAGGGCAGGGTGAGCTACACTACTGAGAGTGACAGCCACAAGAAATAAGCAAGGGGTGTTTGACTCGGGGCATGAGACCCTGTGGGCATCCTCTGCCTGCCGAACCCTCCTGACATGCTCCTCTAGTCCTCTGGAGAAAATTATGGGGCCCAGAAAGGAGGAAAAACTCTCCCTACAGAAGTCATGAGAGATACTTCATGAACAAAAATTTGAATCAAGACACTAGGCAAAAACAGTGAAATTTTTTTCCTTCTTTCCATGTGACCCTTCATTTCCAGTCAGGACACGCATAAACACATTCTTGGGTTCCAATACTGAGCAGCTCTCTCCAAACACTGAACGCAGGGCTGCCCGGAGCAGGAAGTGATGAAGAGCAAAAGGAATGTCACAGATTCCAGACGGATGGGACCAGCTGGGGAGCGCGGCGGCCACACTAATGTCTCAGATGTTGCCTGCGGGACTCCTCAAGGGAACTGCTGCAGCAGAATTACAGCCCAGAAATAGCCAGGGGCCTGTGCGTCCAGCACAGCTCAAAGAGGCCGGGTGTCCAGGCTGGGCCTTCATTCATCTTCTGTTAAGAGTCCACCTGAAACAACCTATGGGTAGAAACTGTCCACGCGCCACCCAAAATGACTGTCAAAACCCAGCGCTCTGCAGGCAACCATTTCCTGCTCCTCACCAAGAGGCTATGGCTCGTATCTGCCTGGGATCCCTGGACATGGCTTACCTCCTGAAGTTCTGCTCGTGGCATCCTTCACCGAGCTAAGGATTCAGGTTTGCCCTACAGTTACTCGAGTCTCACTAGGGCTTCCTGAGCACGCTGCTTAGAAGACTGGGTCTTGGCTCCTGCCCGCCAAAGACCATATAAGAGAACAGAAGCCAACAGGAGGAATCCAAAACAAAAAAACCCACTAAGCTGTGGGCCTAGAAACGTGAGTGTGCCACACAAATATAAAATATGTAAAATCCCAAAACAATTGTGGGAAAAGATCTTACAGTGTGGGCAGTGGAAGAACTGGCAGGTGCATCCAAACATGAGAGCCATAGTATGGGAGGCAAGCTCTATCTAGGAAGGGCTCTCAGCCCCACCCGCAGGTGGAAAAGCCCCGCCCATCGCAGGTGACAGGAAAAATAAAGGACTGTGTGAAAATCAGGACTACTTTAAACTCTGCAAATGTCACAGTGCCAGGATGGACTCACTCTTGTTGTTAGGAATCCTGGGGGAAAAGTATAAACCAACATAAAGCAGACTGAGTGTCCCAACCCTCAATACAATTAATACACCGTGCATACTGGGGCATGCGGGTCTGCCCTACAGGTGGCCACACACACACACACACACACACATGCATATGTAAATGGGTCCTAACTATATCATTAGATGACACCCCAAAATGGCCCTTGGGCTAACCTGGACGCTGGTCTCGTGAATACAGATCAGTTCTCCGTCCCCACCTCCCACCTCATTGGTGTCAAGTGTCAGGAGACACAAGCCCAGGGGCACGGTTCCAGCCACTAGGACTCCACTTTACAGGGTGGAGGAAGTGCCCCATTGTGTGTTCCCAGGTCAACAACCTCACTGATCTGATGGTCAAGAGACAGCCTTGACACTCGGGAATGGATATCTTCACTGTCCCTTCTGGCTGGAGGCTGGCAGCCTGCTTCCTTCTTCCCGTACCCCAGTCTAGGTCCCGGCTCAAGGGATGTGAAACACAACCGCGTTCTCTCTTCAGGGAGCCGGCTAAGGCTGCTGCACAGATGAAAATCTGTTACAGACTCTGAACTGGAGATAAGCCATGGGGACAAGAGGTGGCGTCCTCTCCAGGCTATGTGGTGGCTGTGCTTTCCCAGGATTGCATCCTGCAGCAGTCTGCCTGCATGGAGGGCTTCAGGCCAGCTCAGCAAGATTCCCCAAGGAGGCTAAGTATGCCATGTGCAGCTCTGAGGGTCTGGAATTCCCCAGCCCGGCCCTCACCCCAAAGGCCGTGGGAAAACCAGCCCCTCCGCGGCGTTCATCCCATCCTCGAGACAAAAGTCCAGGCTGACCAGGGCCTTCGGGGCCTACCCGGATGAATTTTCCGGAAGCACCGCATGTTCCTGGACTAACGCTAAAAGCCCTGTGCCCCAGTCTGACCCCAGCCTTGGAAAATCCCAAGTTAGCCAGAGCCAAAACAGAGCAGATGCCCAGAGAGACTCGGGTCTTTGGGACTGAGGTACCTCCTCTCCCTGAACTGAACTGTGCGCTCCACCCGCTCTCCGCTTGCCAAAGCCATGCTTTCTTCTCCAGATGGGTTTTCCTGGCACGGGGCAGGCGGAGAGAGTGGGTAAGAGGGTAAGATCAAGCACCCTGGAAGCCAAGGCTGAGAAGAGAGACATCTCTTAGTGGTCATGTTCTGTGATGTTGGTCTGAAGCTTTCCACTGGACAAGACATTGCTTGGCCAGGGCAGGATTTGCAAATGGTCACCCCAGACATCGACTCCTCGGCTCTCTCTCTCTCTCTCTCTCTCTCTCTCTCTCTCTCTCTCTCTCTCTCTCTGCTCCATGCCACCTGCTGACACCAGTATTGGTCACAGTGGAGACTATTCTCCATGGACTAGCCCCATGAAGGCTGCTGACAAAAGGTACTGGGAAGGAAGGGCATGCCCCTGGGAGGCTATCCACTCTTGTTTGCAGGGCAAGTTCACAGGGTTCACTCCTTGCCAATCATGAAGACTCCCAGACCCTGTAAAGCAGATACTTAGCATTGAACAACTGAGTGGAAGGCGCTCTGGCTTCTCTGGGCCTTGGATAAGACGGGAGAAACACCTGTCAGGACCACAACCATCCTCCGTGTGTATCCGTGTGCTCTCAGCTCCTCAAAGCTCTAAGGGCAGTGGCTGCTACTGGGGCACTGCCATGGCGGGCCTGGCATTGGAGCAAACCCCAAGAGTTGACTCGGGGACAGGAGAGCCTTGCTCTGAACTGCTTTGAGATATGAAAGTGAATTGTTTTCTTAACAAGAGCCCGACTGGAATACTGAGTAACAGTCTTCAACGGTAAGAAGAGCTTTACTACTGTGGGGTCACCCCCTCGTGGCCTTGTCACGATGAGGAGACACCAAAGCAGGACCCCAGGCAACAAGATACGGTGCTCAATTGGCCCAGAGACAACGTCCCTTGTCACTCAGTGGATGCCCTATGATATGCCAACCTTTCAACTAGCTACTTTTTATATCTGTTCATTTAAGTGCTGGCTACGAGGATGGGCGGAGAGCTCATATTACGCAATCACCATCTTGTCAGAGCTGGGAGGCTCCATCTACTCGCCATGTTGGAACCTCCAGGCAAGTCATCTGTGTCCAGTGTTATATGCACTACCAGCCAATACCTCACAATATCAGAGGCAGGGAGAGATGCTGGGACCCATGGATGCATGGTGTCCTCTCTTCAAGGGCAAGGGCAAAGTCATCTCTCTTCATACTGCTACCCTATCTGCTAATCAAGTCTAGTCCTCTCTTCTTTATGCACTGCTTAGGCAGAACTCTAACTCGATACAGATTAACAGAACCAACAGCTTCAGCTTATACAGGAAACACCGCCTCTGTCCTCAATGCTCTAGTCCCTAGTGTATCTGCTGTCAGTAAGCTGGGTTCACAGAAGCGTCACACTCCACTCAGATAAATGTCACTTCATCTAAAACTGCAGTGTTATCAAGAACCAGCCACTACCCTATCTTGAGTTTCTGGTTCCAAGAATGGAACCATCACTTCCTCTCTTCATTGGCTGTCTGCAGCCCTGGTCCTAAAATTCAGCCAGCCCGTCTCCAAGGTCATTCAGCCACCTGGGCCTTCCAAGGCCATTTGCAAATGTCCTTTTTTATTTTATTTTATTTTATTTTTTATTTTTTTTGCGTTCCACAAACAAAGTCAGCTTCCATTTCACTGGTAGCCACCAGGAAGTGGAATATATGCATCATACTAAATATTTTCATAATCACACTTCAACATGGCTTGCCCTCAGCCAACTGCAGCAAATTCCTCAGTGTGTGTACACATGCATAGCTTATGCATTCAAATACATAATCAGCTTCGGGGAATCAAATCAAAATATTTTCTGCCTTTCGGGTAACGGTCGCCACGGATTCTCACTTTGGGGCTACTGCGTGTCACCTCAGATGGTCTCTCTTATTCAATCTTACAGCACCTCAAAGATCAAGTCCTGAAGCCATTGGTCAGTGAGTCTCAGGGCTGGTCAGCCTCCACTGAAATCAGCTCAGCCCTGGTAGCTACAGCAAGGACCCGTGCCCCTTGCATCCCCCACCCTCAACAGCAGCTGCTCCTCCCTCCAAGGCTCCTCCTCAGCCCTCCAGTAGCCACCAATCAAATCTAAGATTGTAGTTTAAGTAATTAGCCTTGTGAGCTGACAGGAAATGCTCAGGGGTGACACGGGCTGGATATGCTTGTACATATGTGTGTGTGTGTGTGTGTGTATATATATATATTTATATATATATATTTATTCATATTCATTCTCCCTTCATGGACACCCATGTTACAAGGTTGTGAGACTTTAGAAATAACGAGATAGGCTGGGAGGCTTAGTGCACTTGCAGTTATCCCAGAGGACCTGAATTCAGTTTCCAGTATTGCTGAGCAGTTCACAACTGCAGGCAATAATATCTCTAAGGAATCCAATACCCTCTTCTGCCCTCTGCAGGTATGGCATGCATGTGTACACACACACACACACACACACACACACACTCACAAACACACAAAAAAACACACACAAAATAGTATTTAAAAAAACTTTAATGAGAGAAACGTACACAAAGCCCTCACTTGGGATCTGCATTCTCTGCCCCCCAGTGGGATGAAGGGTCCAGCCTGAGCTTCATGTCTTCCACAAGTACAGCCTAGATCTGCACATTAGTCCCGGGCAGTCAAAAATACCACAGGCAGCTGAGCTGAGCTCAGTTAATGGAATACCCAAGTTAAATTTAGCATGAGAGAGCCCAAGAGAATCTAAAGTCTCTCGTGCCAATGACCACATTTGGCCCACGTGGCATCTTCTTGAAGCAGACCCAGAAACTACTATACACAAAGGCCGTGGTCACAACTCACAAAACACCTCTTCTCTTGGAACCCAGCATGGGCCAGCCATGACGACTGTATTAGCCCCATGAAGCACACCCGCCCCCTGCAGGTCCATGGCCTGCTGTGACCCACAGCAGCCCTGGTGTCAATATACTGTGGCCAGTGGAGATGGTGACTCTGCTCAGTGGGCTAACTGGAGCCCTGAGCTTCCAGCCCTTAATCTGGGGCTTTGGCACCTGCTGCCTCCTCACGGCTGACCAGCAGGGCATGCCCCTGTTGTTGCCATCTTTCACTTCTGTACAGCCTCATTTCACTGGCTCCTCCTGCTTCTGGTGAGATTCTGTTGTCAGTAGAAAGGCAAGGGAAGCTCTCAGGGAAAGCACTGAGGGAGAGCACTGACTGATAGCACTGACAGACAGCACCACAGCACTGAGGGAGAGCACTGAGGGGGAGAACTGACAGACAGCACTGACAGACAGCACTAAGAGAGGGTACTAAGGGAGAGCACTGAGGGAGAACACTGACAGACAGCACTGAGGGAGAGCACTGATAGACAGAACTGAGGGAGGGTACTGAGGGAGAGCACTGACAGACAGCACTGAGGGAGAGTACTGAGCGAGAGCACCAGGGAAGAACACCTAGGGAGAACACCAAGAAAGAGCACCGGCAGAGAGCACTGTAGGCAGGAAACTAGCCCTGGTCCACAGCAACCCAACCCTGCTCAGTGAGAGGAGCTACCATTTTTATGCCCTGCTTGCCCCTGTACTTCTCCACAGCCACACTTTAGAGCCAGAACATGGAGCCTCGGTGAGGATGCAGAATGGCTGCTAGGCTATTCAGGCAGAAAGATCGGAGTCACCCAAGGGTCCAGGGGAGAGCAGAATGCAGAGCCTGGCTTCCTGGGGGCTTAGGGAGCTCAGTAGAGACCTTGACGGAAAGAAACTGAGCAAGGCCGTTTGTGACAGCACAAGAGAGCATTTCTGGCCTGGGAATACAAAGCCGGAATTTTAAATTTTTATTTATTACTTGGCAGATGATAATTAGCTCTTGCGCTAAACATTTTTATCAAGGGAGCACTTTTTAAAAAACAAATAATAAATACTGTGAGAAAGGAAAACACGACTGGGAAGTAAAGCTATATTGCAACCCTAGGGAACATCAGGCCCAAAATAGCATTGCTGGGCAGATGAGCTCTGGCCACAGCTATTCGCCCAATCACAGGCCAGCACTGGCTCTAGAGAGTTGGGCTACACACTTCCTCAATACAGCAGCCTCAAGGAAGCGTGGGTCAGTCCCATGTGATGGCCGAAGATGGTTGTAACAAAGCAGTAATTGTTACCAAAGATGCTTAACGATTCTAAGTGCATGGAAGAGCACATCTAAATAACCAGGCAACTTTCAAAGGGAGAAGCAACAGATCCCTCAAGACAAGACTGGAGCTGCTCTAGTAGTATTCTTACTAAGATGCTTTTATGTGGCTTTGTCTGCTGTAATGAGCAAAATGTAGACGGAATGAGAAAGAGGAAGGAGAACAGAGAGATTCATTTCTGGTGAAACCAAGTACTATCTTCCGTTCTAAAACCAACAAGTAGAGGGCAGACCTCATAACATCGGCCCCTTCCCTGCGTTCGTAGCCACAGCCGTGGTAATGGTGTTTATCTGTATGTAAGCTTTTAGGGGCAATTGTCTCTCTTTCCTTCTTGGGAACTTCTCTGGGTGGGGGAAGAGTGATGACTAGGACAGATGACAGTCTTGTGTATTCCCTCCGGATGCAGCCACCCCTTTGGACTCTTGCTTTATTCAGATGGGGAAATGGATGTGACAAGAAAGAGGTTCATCTAGGTCAGCCTGGAAGTCACCAGAAGGCTTGCTGGAAGCCATCATGCCTGGAGACAAGGCTCAAAGGAGTGACTCTGGTGATGTGTGTGTGTGTGTGTGTGTGTGAGAGAGAGAGAGACAGACAGACAGACAGACAGAGACAAAAACTGAGAAGGAAAATCAGGGTCAGAAAGGGTGAATACTTCTGCCCTCAAGTCAACTAGTGTCACGACTAGTGACACTTCGGGCAGATGTAAATCATTGAGTGATATGACCACAAACCAGAAATGCAAAGGAAAACCCAAGAGGTCCCTCCTCTGTTGCTAGGCTTTTTATAAAGCACACCGGAAGCCCAGCTACCTAACCCACCTGGCTAGGAGTCCTGTTCTTCTGATAAGATTTCCCTGGGGACCCCAGTGATATCAAACAAGCAGGGCAGCCAAGAAACATCAAACCCAATCCAGTTGCTACCGATGTTTTCTGCATTCCAAAAGGCGAACCCAACACACATCTGTGCTCAGACACAGAAGGCAGGATCTATCTGCAGAGCTATGTTCCCTGCATACTCCATCCAGAGAGGGCAGGATCTATCTGCAGAGCTACTATGTTCCCTGCATACGCCATCCGGAGAGCACAGGGCCACCCCTCTTGAGCAGCCCTGCAGGTAAATACTCTTGAGAAAAAAAATGATGAGGAAAGATAAGGCAGAGACGCCTCTACCCAACCTCACTCACTGCCACCATCCCCCTATGCAGTCAGAGGCAATGAAGGCTCCAATCATACCCTTATTCAACGTCTAGCAACGGAGGAGGGACCTTCTGACTTGTCCCCTCTGCTGCTCCCCTAGTGAAGACCCGATTCCGGCAGACAGACTGAAGTCTTTCCTTCCCTCCTGTCTTATTTACTATGTCATTCTGGAAAAGAAATCCTCTTTGTTTGAATGGAACTAAAACCTTTCCCTGTGTGCACAGTAGCCGATGCTAGGATTGAAGCAAGCACACTGTACTGAAAGGGAAAGAAAGTCTTGGACCCTTCTCACCAACTGACCTGATTCTGCCCCAGCAGTATTCCACAGCAACCTCCCCAGATCCTTGAGCAAAAGGGCACAGCACCCCTGGAGCCTGGTGGACTCACTTGGTCAGAGGATCTGGCTGAAGGAAACTGAAGCTGGCCACCCTCACACAAGTAGTCTTTGCCCACAGAGGACAGAAAGCAGCCCCTTTCCTCAGATGGAAACTGACAGCAATTCCAGGCATAAGAGCAAGAGAAATCCCTCCCGTGCCCTCTGCTCCAGCCCAAACACCACATGCTCTCCGCAGCGCTTCTGAACCAAAGATCAAACTGTCTCGGGCGATGATTCAAAAGCAAAATAAAGCGGACAGGAAGCAACACGCTGATTGCGAGTAGCTGGCATTCTTCAGACAGCATCGAATGTCATCAACAACTGACACCAGGCTGTGACTGTTGCCACCCACTAGGGGCCTTTTCACATGGGAACAGGCCAGTAATGTGGGGCGCAGTTCAGAGGGAAAAGACTACAGGGACGGTGCACTAGGACCCAGAATTCCTTCCAAGAAAATTGGCCCCTGCCCAGTGTGTTAATGACTTGATGTGTAACGGTCACTTCAGAAAACCACTGTAAGGAAGTAGACTCACACGTCACTCACAAGATAAAAAACAACTGGGAAAAACGAAATCTCCAGGTTAAAAAAAAAAAAATCAGGAAGTCCTCTCCAGGTCTCTCCAGTTCCACTTCACTCCCCGTTCCTAGCGTTGCTGCCGAAGTCCCGACCAGCCCAGAGCAGCCTGAATGCCAGGCCTGCCGGCCACAGCTCCCACGGCCAGTTCTCAATGAAAGGAGGGGGAGGTGCTGGTGGCTCCATCACCAGGCCTGCAGCGCGCAGACACCACACACACACACACACACACACACACACACACACGGTCGCGCGCGTGCACGGCCTCGAAGCCTGCAGCAGCCGAAAAGGTGAAGGGGCGCCCCCTCCTTGGGAAATAAGTTCCTGCGCACAACTGTGGAGAGGACACCAGGAGACTGACATCAGTAGACCCGATCCCTGAAGTGGGAGCACCCAGACGGATCCGCGCGTGCTCGTGCATGTAAAGTCAGGCGCCTGGGATCTGGAGCGGTGCTGCGCACACGGACACACGCAGGCAACCACGCGCGCTCACTCCCACAAACAGACGCCCCCTGATACAGGTCCCTCCTCCCCCGCAATGCCACGGAGAACCGGGCAGTCTAGGCGGAGAAACACGAGGAGCCGGTCCAGCCCGGCCGGATACCAAGAACAGGGGTCTGGGGAGTTGCCCACGCCACCGCGGTCCTCACCAATCTTGATCCTCACGCTCTGGAAGACCCGCAGTCCCTCTTCCTCCACCGCCATGCTGCTTGTCGACCTCGCCAACGCGCGAGGGCCCGGCAGCGCGGCCGCAGAAGGGGGACAAGACAGGGGAAGAAGCCGGCAGACGGAGCCGAGCTGCGGATGCCCCCAGAGCCCCGCGCGCTGCGGTCCGCGCTCTGACCGGGTGCACCGCCTCGCGCCCTTCCATTGGCAGAGCTCGGGGGCGGGGCTGCGGGCGCCTTCCTTCGCCAGAGCCCCGATCTTCATTGGCTAAGGCTCTGCATGGGGTGGGGTAGTACGACTCCGCCTACTGTCAAACACTGCATTCCATTGGTCGGGTCTGTAAGGAGGCGGAGGCGGACTCTAAGGCGGGATCGGAAGGGACTTGCCTTGGAGTGCCCCTGAAGCGGTCCCTCTTCACAGCCCTCGCTGGTCCGGTCTCTCTGGACCTGGGACAAAGAGAGATCGTGAGTATTGATCTGTGTTTTGACCGCCAGGTCCCGTAAGACCGACTCGCACTTAAAATCTAAAAAGCTATATTCAAACAAAAGGTATGAAAGGAAAAGATTTCCTCTAGCCCCAGCTTCAGCGACTGAGAAAAGTGACACCTGCCGATCGCTCTGGAGAAATCAGAAGGTGATATGCTGTCAAAGTGAGGGCAAGTGGACCCTGTGCCCAGCAAGCAGTCCCTGCTTACCCTGTGGTGTGCTTGGGCAGCCTCAACGCGGCCCTTGAATTTAGCATTCCAGAACCTTCAAACCTGGTGCTTACTGGCAATTTGATTGGTATGCAACTTTAGAATTGTTGTATCTCTACAACGATACTGTGAGGTCCTATCCCCGATCCCTCCACTAAGTTTTTCCTGCAGCTGGCATAACTCCCAGCTTTCCTAGAGGGCCAAGAGCTCTAGTCCCTCGTTCCTTATAGTAGTCACAGAAGTGTCTCCCAGAGGCCCTGGTGGGTGGGGAGTGGCGGTAGAGATAGCCTCTGCAGTGGGTTTGAAGGAGGCCTGCCTTTCGGTAGGACTGAAAACGGAAGTGGCATCGCTTGAGGAGTCAGGAGGCTAGGTCATTGATACACCAACTGAAAGGTGTGACACAAAAATCCCTTGGTGCTATACGGTAGCTCTCTCACCAGCAGCCAAAGAGCAGAAATACAGTGTATAGGCAGGACACCCAGGAAGGTGCTGGAACTCCAGAGAAGCTGATTTGGAACCCTCCAGAAGCTGCTGTGCCATAGACAGGCTCTGACTGGGAAGAGAGGGAGCCGCTCTGGGTTAACACATCTAAAACCCTGAATCTCCGGCTCAGGAACTCAGCTTAGTGGTAGAGAACTTGGGTAGGAGGCACATGACTGGACAGGGATGGGGGTGGTGGTGGGGAAGGACACAAAATCACCAAAAGACTGCTTTAGCTGGGCTGCTGTACTGTGATAAAGCACCATGACCAAAAACAACTTGGAAACCATAAATAAATAAATAAATAAATAAATAAATAAGATGGGGAGGGGAGAGGTGGTGATCTCAGTGCAGGAGACAGAGACTGGCAGATCTCTGGATTCAAGACCAGCCAGATCTGCAGAGTAAGTTTGAAGACAGCCAGAAGTACACAGAGAAACCCTGTAGTAGACCCTTCTCCAACAAAAGGACTTGGGGAGGAATTGGTTTATTTTCCTCAGAGTTCATCATCAAGTCAAGGCAGGAACCTGGATGCAAGGACTGACAGAAGCAGAAGCCACTGGAGAGCGCTACTTATTGCCTTGTCTGTTGGCTTGTGCAGCCTTCTTTCTTACCCACTCCAGACCACCTGACCAAGACTGGCACTTCCCACAGGGACAGATGCCCGTAGAAGGACTAGACGAGCTAACCCTGAGCTGCCGCAGAGCTAGGCCCTGACAAAAGCGAGGACAGGGGCAGAAAGGGGACCAGGAGCTGACAGGAAAGCTGGTAACCATCAGCATCAAAGAGGATGTGGTAGCATCATGGCCACCAGGACAGGAGAGCCAGGAGAGAGACAGACACTCCCAGGAGAAGGCTTCCCCTGGATTAATTAATAAAACCAAAGGCAATCAGTCAGAGTGAGCAGCTTCCACACTGACGGCCTGCTACCGAAGATGAAGCTGAATTCTGAGGAGGACACCCGGGAGGTGCCTGCTCCACACAGGTGCACGCTAGACCGCTCAAGGGCATCCCAAGGGCAGGCAGCTGATTAGCAGAGGGTTTCACTTAGATCTTTCCAGGATGGCTAGGGCTTGCAGTCCCAAGGTCATTTTGCTCCAAATGCAATGCAGACTTGTAAAGCTAAAAAACCAACTGAGCCCTTCATAGGACTGGCTCACAGTAGTCTAACTCATACTCAGCTTCATGAAGGCACTATTGTGTTGAATATGAAGTTTGTGTAGGCAAATTTAGTAGACATCCGAACACCCATACAAGCCTTGAGCCTGTAGGCTAAGAGCTATCCCTGTTGGGAAGGCCAGTCAAGGTATCAGAATAGAAGGTGAATGGTAATAACACATCCCAGGACAGAGACCGCTGCTGCCCCTAGAGACACAGGAGGTCAGTGTGGTTCAGTAGATATGTTCCTGAAGAGGCAGATAGATTTTGAAGGGGAATAAATCACCACAGACTCAAGCCACTAGCCTCCTTGCTGCAGCTCTGGTGCCAGGTCAGATCTGCCCAGGCTGTCAGGAGCTGCCCCTTGCTATGGAAGGAATTGTAGTTTGTCTGCAGCCTCCAGGAATAGCTTGTCCCTACCCTGTCACAGCCCTTTTCTGCACTACCTCAGCCTAATTCATGAGTTGACACTGTAGTTAGCAAAAGGTTGTCAGGCAGGGAGAGAGAAGCAGACTTTGCTGAGGCTTAGAAGCGCCCAGAAGCAAGTTGACAGACTTGTGACAGCTACTTGCTGAAGCGTCCAGGAGTCCAAAGCCCTCAGGAAATCCCTCATAAACAAAGATGGACAATGTTCACTTCCCACCCTCCTCTGTGAAGAAGGGCCTGAGGCCAGCAGGTTTATTGTGAAACTGGAGTCACTTCTGTGACCCATCTCTAGCAGGCTGAAAGTTCTAGGTAGAGAGCCCTGTAGCTTATCTGCCCACGTGGCAGACCACCGCGCTGTCTGATTCACACTACCCTCGAGACTCAGGGAGCGAACACCGGGATGGTCTGGGGATGAAAATTCCAAGCTGAGCTTGGCTGGAGGAGCACAGACTGGTCCTCCAGGTTCTGAAGGGAACTGCCATAGGAAAGAGGAATGATGCTCACCAAACAGCCAGTCAGTCTAGCTCAGCCCTAGTAGAGCCATGCAGCCATAAGGCTATCGGCCATCACAAGCAGAAGTCGATGATACCCTCCAGGGGTGCCAGGCAAGCCCAGCTGCCATCCATCCTAGGCTGCAGACAGCCTTGAGCAAGGCTGAGGCACAAGCATCTCTGTCAGCTGGTGACAGCAGGACTTATACCACATGGGACTGGATCTTGGTCTTCCTACCAGAACTTGAGGCTTCTGCCACCTAGGCAGAAGTGACAGTAACTTTGTGTTTGTGTCTCAGGGTTCCGTTCCTGGACCCCACCACAAACTTGGCATCTGGTGTTCATTATCCATGCCACATGACGGAACTGATGGGAAAGAACCCAGATTGGTCACCAAGGAGAGACCAGTAGCTCTCAAAGCTGCCCTCACTATCTATCATGCTTAACGAGACACACAAGTCTGTCGTACACAGAATAGACCCCTTCCCCTTGTGAAGCACAGGTGCCTATGGAGGGTGTCTTAGGTTTCTCCACCAAAGAACTATGTGGATCTTGGTGTTGTGTAACACTTTCCTCCAAGACTGAAACATTCTTATCTTGCAGGGAAGGCCCTTAAGCAAAAAGGTAAAAGACTCAAAATAACTTCAGGAAATCCCTGAAACCCACCAGCTTCACTAGGCCCCTCCCTGACAGAGTAAACAATAAAACCCGTGAGTCCCTCTCAGAGACTCAGAGCCAAGCTGCAAAAAAGACTCTTAAGACCAGACCAGCTCTCCGGAAGAAGCAGAAACCTGCAGAGCTGCCTAGAGGAGGTTTAGACCAGAGTCACTTGGAAAGGACATTCTCCAACCTATTGAGCTGCCTGCAGGCTCTATGTGTGCTCCAGGTTCCCAGATTTCTGAGCTGTCACCGGAGCTGGGGTGAGCTTTGGTGATGCGCTGTCTTTGAGCCATTTCTGCTCCTATAACCCCTCACCAATACCCCTGTAAGTAACGACAGGAAAACGCATAATTCCCCAAGTTGGTCTGTTGTAGGCTCCCTACCTTCAGTAAGTAGGAGAGAGAGAGAGAGAGAGAGAGAGAGAGAGAGAGAGAGAGAGAGAGAGCTTTACATCTCCCCAGAAAAGTTTTGTGATGCAACACTGGCCTCCCCAATCCACACCCTAGACACCAAGCTATGGAAGTGGCACATAGGAAAATAGGAATCTTTAAAGCAGTGGTTCTCAACCTTCCCAGTGCTGCAACCCTTTCATACAGTTCCTCATGTGGTGGCGACCCCCCACCATAAAATTATTTTTATTGCTACTTCATAACTGTAATTTTGCTACTGTTATGAATCTTAATGTAAATATCTGATATGCAGGAGATCTGACATGCGACCTCTGAGAAAGGGTTGTTCAATTCCCAAGGGGATTGAGGCCCACAGACTGAGAACTGCTGCTTTAAAGGAATGAGAGGTGGAATTTTAGAGCCATTTTGTGTTGTTTTATTTTGTTTTACGAGATAGGGTCCCTGGATGTCCTGTAACTCTCTCTATAAACCAACCTGGCCTTGAACTCATAGAGTCCTCCTACCTCTGCCTCCTGAGTGCTGGGATTAAAAGCGTGCACCACCACTGCCTGGCCCCATGACTCCTTTTTTTTTTTTGCAATTTCTTTTTTGTTCTCTGATAGAATACCCTTCTGTTCTCCTCAAAAATATTTCTTGAACCCTTAGCAGCCTGAAGAAAGATACCCAAGCACCTGCCTCAGGCACCACTATGACAGACAAATGTGTGATGGAGAGATGAATGAGACCAAAGCCCGGGGGTGTTGTACTCACTGGGGAAGGGTGGAACTGGAGACTCATCGGCAGTGAGGAACAGGCAGAGGTGAGGAGGTCACAGTGAGGTCCTGGGTCCCAGGGTCATGTCTAGATCCATGGTCCTGCTACAGCTGGGGTCCCTGTCAATGTCTGTAGCCCAAGTTACCACCAAAGGCAAAGTGGATGTCCCTGGTCTGGGCTGCCACCGGAGACCATGTGGACATCTGAGGACTGTGCTGCCGAGGGGGCACATGCTGATCTGAGAGGCCTGCAGACCCGTGGGGACAGGATAGATAATGTAGCAGAAGCCAGAAGTCTTGAACAAGATCAATGACTCATTGCAATGAGCATTTGCAAGATGTGTGAACAAAAGGGTGTGCTGTGTGACACACGATGACACACTACACCTTCCATGACAAGATTTTATTAAATTCTATCTTATTTTCTTTGTGGGGGAGAGGGGGGTTGCAATGGCAGTGGGCAGTTACAAAGGGACGGAGAGATGAATGGAACTGGGGTACATGATGTGATAATCAATAAGAAGCTTAAAGAGAATTCTTGAGACGTGTGAAGACATTAGGAGCTACTTAGATCATTTGTTATTCATACGTAATCAGTCTACTTCCAAAGTATTTGAGTCAACATGAGATAAATGACCAACATACTCAATTGAGAGTAATTTTCAGAGGCTACAAAAAGAAGGCTCAAAGGAAGAAATTGTGATGTCAGCTTGTGGGGAAAGCTAGGGCACTGAGCAGAGAGGTCAAAGGTAAACTTTGCGGGAAGGGCAGAAATGTATTCAAAAGGTTATTCGACAGGCTAGGGGGATACACTCTCGATCTTAAATGGCACTGGAGCGTAGGAACACAGTTATAGGCTCTAAGTCAAGTCTGACTTTCTTGTAGCGTTTCATGAAAAGCTTGAAAGAACATGGGAATGCTGCTTCTAGTGGGCCATGGGGGAGATGCTGCTGAAATTGTCTTAGAGGGTGAACAGCCTCCAGGTTATGGTTGTCGGGAAGCACAGCTAAAAGAGACTGGAATATATCTATACCACAGCCCTTCTTGGTGCCCCGTGCTCTCTGTCACTAGCAGGAAGGGGACTGGGTAGGTTTGTGAAGGTGTCACTCCCCGATCTCCCAATCATAGCCAGGCCAGGGACTCTACCTGAAAGTATAAATGAAGGTGGTGAGGCCCCTCCCCTACTTTGGACACCCAGAGTCCCTGTGCATTCCCCTGTTTTCTCTTGCTGGGGCCTCAAACCTCACATTGAAACACAGGGCGAAAGCGGAGTGCCCTGGATTCCTTGTGGCGTCCCCGATGATTGAATAGCCTTACCTGCTCCAAGAGCAGCTGCAGCTATGCGTGCCTCTGCATGTGAGATTGCGCTTCAGCTGTGCAGAGCATTAAAATGCAGGCATTCTGGGTATAGCAGGCTCTGCCTTCCTGAGACAAGCCTTGACCATTTACACCCGCCCACCTCTTTACCTTGAGCTGGGAGGACTAGCTGGTGTTTAAGGAAACCCCTGTGTGGGATAGTGTGCCACGTCTCTCTGGTGACCATAAAAACATTCTCTCGGGGTGACCATATGGTTTTCATCTTAATGAAATTAGCTTGATATTTTTACCCTAATTAGCCAAATAGCTTTTGAAATTGCTGAAAAGTAGTTAACGAGACTTTATGTCTTACTTACCTCCTTAACAACAGCCTGGAAAGTATGTATTTTTATCCCATTTAAAATCTCCACGAAATTACCCAAAGGGGTTTAAAATGCTTGCTAGAGGTCAGGACAGGAACTTCCTGTGAGAATCCCACATGGGCTTAAAGCAGCACAAGAACTCTAGAGCTGTAGGAAGTCCGCCATGGACAGACAGGTGTTTCCTGTCCCAGGTGCCAAAGATACAATGAATCAACGCAAGGAACGGGTAAAACTATTGCTGAACGCTGTTGAAATGGGGGGGAGGGGAGATGTGATGTTATCAATGGCTGGTAAAGGACCCAGTTGCACAGCAAAAAAACTCTAAATGGGCAAAAATTATACGTGTATGTCCACCACTTCAGCACAATGGTTGCTGTTTCTTCTGGTTCTTTGAAGGTTCTAGACGTGTTTATATACACTTGGCTCTGTTTAGAAACTTGTTTATTTAACAAATCTCTCCTAAGCACTTGGCTGTGTCTAGAACCTGCCAGCCTGTGAGACAACAGACACACCCAGCCAGGCCCAGCCCCAGTGTTCCCTCCTATGTGGTTCCCTGGGTGCTAGTGAGCTGTCCTTCTACAGAAGGACAGAGCCTTGTAAAAAGATGAGAGGCACACAGAGACCTTCTTGCATAGCTACTGTGGCCACCCATGGAAGAATCTAAACCCCCGTTCTTATGGAAAACAGCCTTGGGGACACTAAGGACACTAGCCACACCACGCTCAGGCCTGACACATCCCTTCCCCTCCCTCAAACTGAGCCGCCCTTCTATTTAGCCTGTTGAGGCTGAATTGGCTAAAGAACGCACACCTCACAAACTTCACTCTCTGGAGCCAAGCAGTGAAGAACGTGAACCCCCAGTGGAGGCAGCTGTGAGCCTCTGGGGCAGACACAGCAAGGACACTCATGAATTCTGCTTCCCCCTTCTAGTTAGAGCCCTTGGCCAGGAAAAGTGATGGAAAGTCACCGTCTGTATGCGACTCTCCAATTCCCCTGTCTTCCAGTTTGAGGTGAGCATTCCTCTTCGCCCTAGATGATCCCCAAATCTCTGTCAGACAGAGCTCAGGCTATGTGAAAGGCTCTAGTTCGTGCTGTGAGCCCCTGGTCCGGCACTGGCTATCTTCCCTGAGAGCAAGGAGCGGCCTCTCACCTCCTGATGCTGCTATAGACTGAGTGCTGGAGGGTTTACAGACCTCACAGCAGGCCACAGGGAGAGGTGAGTAAGTTCTCCTGGTTTCGCGTCTCCAGAGCAGTGCTATCCTGTCAGACTAAGGCTCCTCCCGTGGACAGCAAAGGCCCTGGGTAATCCCAGCGTCCCCTACTCTGCGGCTTTGTGCTAGAAGACAGCTGGGACCTCACTCCCTCACACCACAAGGATCTCCATGATCTGTCCCTCCATCTACAAGGAGAATTTTTTTAAAGATGTTAAACACACAAAACAGGGTTAAATGCAAAAACCGGAAATGACCTTTGACCTCTCCTCAGTAGGCATGTGCCAAGCAGACCATGGGAGGCACACAAGCGATACCGATGGCTTGTGGCAACTTCAAGAATGTGCAAGAAATCCATCTAGGCGTAGAGTCTCCAGGGCAGCCACCATGTGTATTCTGCTTACACAACATTCTCCAATGACGACGCCATCGCGCTGCAGGCCCAGATGGTCTCCCAGCTAGTGAAAGAGGAAGCTGCGGCTGATAAAAAAAAATAGAAGAAACCCTTGATGCCTGGAGATGCCCTGCATTTTGACAGGAATCCACATACATGATAGAACTGCATTAGACTACATACACATGTTCCCATGCACCTGATCACATAGGTAGCACCGAAAAGCTTATGCTCACGCATCACCACACATATGCCTACACACACTTAGACACGTGTTCACATAGTCAGCACATATACACTGGTACAGGCTAATACCACATGGTCGTATACTCTGTATATGTGTGTGTGTGTGTGTGTGTGTGTGTGTGTGTGTGTGTGTTGGAAGTTACATGCTCGCATACTCAGTACATACGTGCTTACGTGCATATGTTCAGCACACATATGCTAGCATATGCTCACACACATACTCAGTACTTACACAAATACATGTTCATATACTTTACAGTCACACACACCCATACACACATGCATGTGTGGCAAGGCGAGCTCAGTGGTCGTTGGCCATTACAATACTAGAGGCAATTCCAATACTGTGGGTTTGCAAGATGTTACCACTGGAAGAAAATGGGAGACACTCCACAGAACCTGAGTTCTATAACTGAACGGGAATCTACATTTTTTTTCACAGACTTAGAGCCACAGGTGACACGGAGGGCAGCTGTCGTCTCACTGCTGTCTCCCCTTCTTACAGCAGCTCCAGAAACCAAGGCCTCCCAGTAGCAGCCCAAACCTCCTCTGCACAGGAAGGGTGTGACCCGTGTTTACCCACCTAGCAGGGCACAGCCCTCTGTAGAACCAAGCCCTTGATGTCTCAGGAGGAAAGCTGAGGTCGGGGAAACTCAAGGCCTGTGAACGTCACACTGCCTTGGTGGTTTGACTGCTAGGGACTCACCATGGGTGGGATCCAGAGATGAAAACACAGCTAGGGGAATCCAGGGCCGGGGCTGCACTGGCATAGAACTGCCTGGGCCCCCACTGCTGTCCTGTCTGTGTGTGTCTGTCTCTCTCTGTCTCTCTTTGTGTCTCTGTGTCTGTCTGTGTCTGTTTCTCTGTCTCTCTTTGTGTCTCTGTCTGTGTGTGTTTCTCTGTGTCTGTTTGTCTCTCTATCTCTCTGTTCATCTCTCTGTCTCTTTCTGTGTCTCTGACTGTCTCTGTCTGTGTGTGTCTCTGTGTCTGTCTATCTCTCTGTCTCTGTCTTTCTCTCTGTCTGTCTGTCTGTCTGTCTCTCTGTCTAGCTCTATCTCCATCTCTGTCTCCGTCCCCCTCCCCATTCCCATGTCCCTCCCATCCCCATCCCCATCTCTGTCTCCCAGGACTTTCTGATCACAGGGTGTTGTGAAGCCATAGACTTGAGCACTAAGTCACAGTCTTCTCGGTGAGACCTTGCCCCACAGAAGTGAGTTCACCAGTCTCCTAACCCAGCCGTGGGATGAAAGGAGCCGGTTGTTTCCATTCCAGAATGACTCAAAATACTCAAGGACCACAAGGCAGATGTATAGTGAAGCCACAGCCCAGTGCGCTCAGAAGTTGAACTGAGTAACTCCGACCGTCTAGTGTTTTACAGCCTAGTCTAGTTTCAGTAGGGAAATCTGCTGTATTTAATTTTAAAAGTATATATGTTTTTTTAATTTTATGAGTGTTTTGCCTACATGTGTGTGCACTATTTGCTTGAGGTGCACAAAGAGGCCAGAAGAGGGCACCAGATCCCCTAGAACTGGAGTTACAGACAGTCACAGCTGCCACTTAGGTACTGAGAATCGAACCCAGGTACACTCAGCAAACAACAGCCAAGTGCTCTTAACTGCTGAGCCATCATCTCTCTAGCTCATGGTTTGTTTAATTTTAGAACAGTGATTTCAAGACTTGACTGTGAACCCCCGGCTTGTTGAAGGTTCATGCTCATGAGAGACGATAATTAGGTTGTTGGGAATTCTGTGAGCAGACGGTTAAATGGAGCCATTATTTTAAAATTGATGGGGCTGGAGAGATGGCTTAGCAGATAAGAGCACTGTCTGCTCTTCCAGGAGGTCCTGAGTTCAATCCCTAGCAACCACTCGGTGGCTCACAACCATCTGTAATGTGATCTAGAACTGATGCCCTCTTCTAGCATGCAGGTATACATGCAGATAGGGTACTCATGTACACAAAATAAATAAATCTTTTTTTTTAGTTGAATTATGTTCTCTTGAGATGCCTGAGAATTCCACACCTTGTGTTCTTGAGGCTACGGATGTCAACTGTGGAAAAATGCCTACAGCCACATGTCATTCCAGTGTGCCCTGCTCCACCCTAGTCTCTTGAACCTGTCCTCATCCACTTTGATTCTAATACAGGAGGTGTGGGAGAGCCCTCTAGTGGGGCACAGCGATGCCCCCAAGATACAGCCTCTGCCCCTTAGGGCCTCTTAGGAGGTGGTTGTCTTAGAATGCAGCCTGTTTAGAGGAGGAGGCAGGCCTGCTGTGCCCTGTCCTAAGACAAAATGCATTCAAGTGGGACATGTGGGCGCCCGAGGACTCCTATGGGCACCTGCGGGCTGCTAGGGGCTCCTGCAGGCACCCGCAGACTCCTGTGGAAGGCCAGGATAAGAGGCTTGGGTGCTGTTTTGCTGGTTAGAAACCTTCCTCCCTGGCCGGGAGAAGAGGGCAGAACAAGTCTTATTTTGGCGCCTGATCTTCTGGGGCAGCTTCCTGCTTAAGCCCCAAGCTTCTTTTGTTTGTCCTTTTCAAATACTCCAGAGAATTTTCTGAAAGGAGAGTGTGCTGAGAGAGGAGGGGCGAGGAGGTCCTTCTTAGAAGGTTGCCCCAGCCACCTCCTCATGGGAAGCATGCCTGCTGGCTAGAGTCCTCTAGGTTCTTGCAAAATGTGTCTGGCTCTCCCCTGGGGAGCTGCGTCCATTTCCTGCCTTGCTTTGATGAATGAGCAGTGAGTGTCCCTCCAGACCGAGGCTCCTTGAGTCTTAACACTTGCTGTCCCTTGTCTCTTGAGAAAATTTTACACGGCTCCAGGTGTTGTAGGTATATGAGACCGATACACAAGCAAACATAAGGACATTGAATCAATTATAAAGAATTTTATCTTAAAATAGCTTTTTCATATACATGTTACCATTTATTAAAGATAAAGGACAAATTTGCATGCTAGTGAGATGCATGGGCTTCTATATTTTTACATGAAGAATTAAGCCTTGACTGAATGAGGATGCAGGACACTTTTAGTGCCTTTCAGAGTTAATAAATATTTTGATCTTAGAATCAGGAGTGCTGAGGGAGTTACTTTGCATAAATGTATAGTACAAAATAGCAAAAATACATTTAGAACCATTTAAGAAATTGTTAAAAAGTTTGTTCTAACCCCAAACCAACATTCATTGCATAATTTTTTGATGGATTTCTGGTCATCAACTTGAATGGATTTTGTTTGTTTGGTTGATTGGTTTTTCGAGACAGGGTTTCTCTGTATAGTGCTGGCTGTCCTGGAACTCACTCTGTAGACCAGGCTGGCCTTGAACTCAGAAATCCACCTGCCTCTGCCTCCTGAGTGCTGGGATTAAAGGCAAAGGTGTGCGCCACCATGCCCGGCTTTTGAATGGAAATTTTTAAAGATTTGCTTTTGTTTTTAACTCTATGGGTGTGGGCCTGCGAGGGATGTGTGTGCATATTCAATGCTAGTGCCCACAGGATATGAGTCGCTCTGTGGGTGTTGTAGGAACTGAATTAGGGTCTTCTGCAGGAGCACCACACACTCTCAACACTGATCTAGTTCTCTAGCCCCACAAACCTTTGGTTGTTTGTGACAGGGTTTCACTACATAACCCTGGTTGCCTTGAAACTCAATATGTATACCAGGCTGGCCTCAAAGTCATAGAAATCGCCCTGCCTCTGCCTTCATAGGACTAGATTTAAAGGCATGAGCTACCACAGAAGGCTTAAACAGCATTTTTCTTATTTTGTGTGTGTGAGTGTGTGTGTGTGCGCACACCATATATGTGCAGTGCTCAAGAAAGCCAGAAGAGGTGAATGTCTGGTCTCCTAAAATTGAAGTTACAGTTGTTAGCCACCCTATGGGTGCTAAGAATCAAGCCTGGGTCCTCTGGAAGAGCAGCAAGTGCCCCTAACCACTGAGCCATCTCTCCCACCTAAGCAAACAGCAATTTTTAAAAGCAAACATCCCAATAGAACACAATCCCAAACTGTACTAATCTGAGATGTGTTGAAGCATGGCAGAGGGGAAATACCGAGCCTGTTCTCCATAACCAGACCATTATTTTCCTAGAAGAGCAAGAAGCTTTGTACGCATAGAGAGAATACAGCAACGGTCTAGATTCTGATCCGCTGTGAGCATTATGCACGGGTGTTGTGTGGTGTAGTGAGAAGCTTGGTGCACAGTGCTGTGCATTTAGAACCAAGGCTGCAGTTATGTCAAGAGCGGCAGTAACCATGCAAGTGGTGCACACCTTTAATCCCAGCACTTGGGAGGCAGAGGCAGGAGGATTTCTGAGTTCGAGAACAGCCTGGTCTACAAAGTGAGTTTCAGGACAGCCAGGGATACACAGAGAAACCCTGTCTCAAAAACCTAAAAAAAAAAAAAAAAAAAAAAAAAAAAAAGAAAAGAAAGAAAGAGAAAACCTAAAAAAAAAAAAGAAAGGAAAACACTTCACATCTGTTGCATATATAACTCTGAATTAATGTTGTTGTTGTTATTGTTGTTGCTATATGTTTAGAAACCTTTTACCACAGTCCACATTCAGCACATTGAGCTACATGTTCAAGTGTAGACAGTGGCAAGCGACTTCAAGGATCAGCTGGGACTCTATAACATTTGCTAGGTCCAGACTCACATCAGAGGGGATGTAGGATGTAAGTGTTCCACGGGCATTGTAAGTCCTCTGCAAAGACCCTGAACTGTCCCCCGCGCACATAGATGGATGCTGTCTGAGCAGCTGATGCTCTTCCAGCATCTTTCCCCTCCCCATCTTCTTACTAGTCCAGTCTACGTGGCTCTTTGGCATTCCGTGAGCAGAGGAGATTCTCCACAACCCAAGGACTTTGTCATTCATGGCTGTCCATGACAGTGATGTCATTCATGGCTGTCCATGGCAGTGATGTCATTCATGGCTGTCCATGACAGTGATGTCATTCATGGCTGTCCATGACAGTGATGTCCCCAGGTAGCTGCACATCAATCGCCCTTTTTCTGTTGAAACTCGGTTACCACCATCCCTGTCAAAGAGTTTTGATTGGCTACTGATACCAAACTGTCCCTGTTACTCCCTCACCCTCCTATGTGTTTCACTGCCTGGCCTGTTTTGTATCAATTTGGTTACTTTGTGTGTCTCTCTCTCCAAGCTTAGTAAATATAATCATTTCCAAGTCATATGATACTTTGTCATAGAAAACACTTATCTCATTCAGACTATTGATTGATTCCCCGGTGTTTCGATTTGATTTTTTTTTCTTAAATAAGAGAGTCTGCATCCAGCTGACCATCAAATGGTGGCAGGGCTGAGAACTAACACCAAATGATTGCCACACAGGCTAGTCAGGCATCTTATGCTCTGCCCACCTCTGGGTGTGGGTATAGCCATTCTTCAGTGTCAGAAGGAACATCCTGCATCCACTGGTACACATTGTTTGCTCTCAACGTCAGACAGCAACCCTTTCATTTGCTTGTTCTTTAACTTCAAATGCCGTGGTGTTTCAACCATGGAGGACCCACTTCTGAAGACAGAATGGGATGAAATCTGGGATTGTTAGTCCTGGCCTGCCTGGTGACCAGAGCCGAGTGCGAGCTGCAGCATCCGCTGCGCCTTCAGTCCACGCTCCTGGCTCCCTGCTGCCCCGAGGGCTGGGCGGCTCGAGGCTCTGGAGAGGCAGCTCTATGACACCCTGGCAGGCTGTCCACATGTGTCTGTAGCTTGTTCTTTCTGCAGAGCTCACCGTGCCACTGTTCCTTACGCCATAAGTTGGGAGGCTGAAGGAGGAGAATTGCTCCACACCCGAGGCCATTTAGACTGCGTGTTGAATTTCAAGCATGCCTGGACGACAGAACTGGGCCCTGTTTTAAGAACAAGAGTGAGGGCTGGCGAAGTGGCTCAGTGGGTAAGAGCACTGACTGCCCTCCTATGGGTCCCGAGTTCAAATTCCTGCAACTACACGGTGGCTCACCACCACCCATAATGAGATCTGAAGCCCTCTTCTGATGCGTCTGAAGACAGAAACAACGTACATATGTATAATAATAAATAAATCTTTGGGCCGGAATGAGCCGAGGTCCTAAATTCAATTCCCAACAACCAGATGAAGGCTCACAACTATCTGTACAGCTAGTGTGTTCTTGTATAGATTAAATAAATAAATAAATAAATCTAAAAACAAAAAACAAAACAAGAGTGAGACAATGACACACAGAAAAAGTATATCGCTGGTCACATATATACAAACATACATACATACATACATACATACATACACCGATGTTACCTCACAGGCATCCCTGCTGGAAGAAAGCATGTCAGAGGTTTCATGTGGCCAGTCTTGCACTATTTCTACCCAGTGCAAAGCATCTTTAACAATGCCTGGCTGAAGGGGATCATCCATCACTGCATCCCGCTCTCCCCGCTTCCCCTCCCAAAAGCCAAACGCTTGGTCCCAGTGCTGCTGGCCAGAGCCTGCTGTTCTTTTTAATTACACACTGCCGCACTCCAGTGAGTTGGAGCTGATTGCTGCCGACAGGCCATCTGGCCTCCTGTCCCTGTGGAGGATCACACCTTGGTAGCTGTGTCCACCCCCGGAGTGCCATTCTAGTATTTTAACAGCAGAACGCCTGTGTTGCCTGCTGGAAAGGAGGACACAGCCCTTTGGCCCATACCGAGCAGGTGTCTTCCAGGCCCTCAGCCACTGATTAGGACTCTTGTCTCATCCTGGCAGAGTAGTCGTGTCTGGAAGAGGCCGCAATGAAGGTGGTGCAGGTTGAGGAGTGTTCAGAGTACAGGGGAGATGCAGGCTTGGGCAGAGGCTGGGCACAGGGCACTGCAGTACTATCAGCCCTCTCAGATGGATGAGGCCTGAGGAGCAGCTCCTTAGCCCTCACCTATCTCCCCCACTGTGCAACTACCACCCAATAACACAGATGACTGGGCTGCCAAAGGACTACTTGGCAGTGATGCTGTCATGCATGAGGGGGCTCAGTTGTCAGGTTCCAAGAGATGCTTGTGGATGGACTGATCAGAAGCCAGACATTGAAGGGCTTAGTGAGATGGAGACTGTCAGTTATAAAACAGGAGCAGTTCTGGGTCTGCAAGGTCACCTGGAACCACACCTGGAGTCTGAGAGGCCACCTGGAACTACACCCGGAGCCTGCAAAGTCACCTGGAGCCACACCTGCAGCCTGCAAGGTCACCTGGAGCCACACCTGAAGCCTGAAGTCCTCGACCCTGTAGATGATGGACTGTAACCCATAAGCCCCTGAAGAAAGAAATCAAAGAAGACTTCAGAAGATGGAAAGATCTCATAATAGAAATGGCCATCTTACCAAAAGCAATCTATAGACTCAATGCAATCTGCAATCCCCATCAAAATTCCAACATAATTAATTCTTCGCAGATGTGGAAAGAGCAATTCTCAACTTCATATGGAAAAGCAAAAAGAAAAAAAAACCCTCAGGATAGCTAAAGCAATTCTCCACAATAAAAGAACTGCTAGAGGAATCACCATCCCTGACCTCAAGCTGTACTACAGAGCAATCGTGATACAAACCTCATGGTATTGGTACAGAGTCAGACAGGTCATCAGTGGAATAGAACTGAAGACCCAGAAATGAACCTACACATCTATGCTTACTTGATCTTTGACTACGAAGTCATAAATTGAAATTAACCCTTTCCTGTCTTACTCGGTTTGGGTCAGTGTTTTATCACAGCAACAAAAACCAAGCTAGACAGCCAGACTCTCACATGCTCCCCTGCTCCCCTGCACCATCCTCATCACGGTCTCTACCAGACACCTCTGTGACTGTCTGATCCAGTCTTACCTAGCTGAGAAACAAATAAACCGCTGGTTGACACTTTCCCATGAGTCCTTGCTTATGTCAGCTTGCTTACGACAGGGTTCCGCCACAGCCAGGTCACCTGCAGGTGCTTCTCCTGCTTCAAGACTAAATGTGTCTACATCAACAAAGGAGACTAAATGTGTCTACATCAACAAAGGAGACACTCAAAAGCCTCACAGCAAGTGGATGAAGCCAGACATGAAAACCCCACACTCCTAACTCTATTTATACGGTGCCTCACAACGGCGGTGCTATTGAAATAGACCCACGGCTGTGCCAGGCTGCGTGAGCAGGGAGACACGAAAGGCAAGAGAAAGCAGGGCTTACTGTGGGTAACAGAAGTGTTCCGTATTTTGAGTATTCTGCTAATTACACAAGGACGACGAACGGTGTCGTCTCGCTTCGGCAGGGAGCTGAGCTCACTCAGCACACACCACAGCAAGGCTGAACTTCGCCATCATTTCTTGCACCATATTTTCTGGTTTTGCTTGCTTTTCTCCCAAGGATTTCACAGCGTGTCTGCGCGCCCTTGTTGGCTGTGCCTCGTGTGGAGGCGATGTCTGGTCCTCAGGGGCATGTAGCTGCCTTTCTCTCCTTCTCTGGGCTTCTCCCTCTCTGCACTCTTATTTGCCTCTGGTTCTTCTTTCATTTTAACTTTTCAACTTATTCTTGAGGTTATACTACAATTCCATAATTTTCCTCTTCCTTTTCCTCCAACCAAACCCTCCCATGTATCCCTCCATGTTCTCTTTTAAATTAATGATCACTTTTAAATTGTTACATACATATGTATACAATATATGTATGTGATATATGTGTGTGTGTGTGTGTGTGTGTGTGTGTGTGTGTGTGTGTGTGTGTGTATCCCCCCAGGGAAGACTATTTCCCCTGATTTCAACATTCCTCAGAGGCCTGTAGTTCGTCGTGTGGGGCTGAAACCTCCTGGGCTTTCTCTAGCAATGTTAGCATGCGTGTTGTTGACTTTGTTCAATTTATGTCTAAGCCATTATGTGGGCGAGACTTCTCGGGTTTAGTTTCTGGCGTTACTAGGAGACACCATCTCAGAGCGAACTCCGCAGTCCTCTGGCTCACACAGCCTTTCTGCTCCCTCCTTTGTAAACGATCCCTGAACTTAGGTGCAGCAGTTGTATTGTGCTGGTATCTGTCGGGGCTGGGCTCCACTACGCTGCATTTTTATTGGCTGTGGTTTTCTGTACCACTCTCTGCATGTTGGAAAAAGAAAGTTCCCTAGATGAGGGGCGAGGACTGTGTGTATCTGTGGGGTGAGGACAGCCGTTAAGAGTTTAGTTAGGGATGGGACTGGCTTAGTAAAGTAGTGGTTCTCCTCCAGGACCCATGATGTCAACAGCTGAGGTGATGGCGAGGCTTCCAGGACCAGACATGACCTCCCTCTTGCTGAGTGGGCCTTACATCTCATTAGAAAGTGTTGAATACACCCAATGTGCGTGCCACTCCTGGGCCGTTAGCATTCCTGTGGCATCATGGTTGTTGTGGTTCATAGGTATCATAGCTGGGTAGGATTGTCATCATAGCTGGTAGCATTGTCATCATAGCTGGGTAGCATTGTCATCATAGCTGGTAGCATTGTCTGTTGCTCCTCTAGAAGCTCACGTGGAGACGTCTTCTTCCATCTATTCTATACTTACATAGACCTCACGCCGGTTCCTTTCTCACTGTGACTCATCCCAGAGTGAGGAAAGCCTCGCTCAGATTAGCTGTTTATGGAGCTTCTGGGAGACATGGCGTGGCACACCTGGCTTGCAGGAGTCCCTGTGAGGAGGGCTGAGTGGTTATGGTGACAAAGTCCTGAACAAACAGGTCTGGGCTGTTCGGAGTGGTGTGTGTTCTCCTCCATTCTTGACAATGCATCTTCTCTCAGGTGTGTCTCTTCTGGTGAGACCTTTGCTCCCCTTCTCTACTTTCTTTCTTTCTTTTCCTTCCTCTTTGCTCCATTTTCTTTCTGTGGTTCCAGGGATGAAACCAGGTCTCATACATGCTAGGCAAGTGCTCTGTCACTGTTCCATGACCCAGGCCAGCTGGGCTTCTTCATCATGGCAGAGAGATCCCAGGAGACTCCCGGTGCTGGCCCACCGCAGCCTTTCCCTAAGTAGGTGATGCTCTCTGGGGTCCTGGGGTCCTCTTGGCCCCTCTGGCTTGTGCTATCATCCCCCCGCCACCTCCCCCCCCCCCCCGTGGCTTTCCCACTTACTGTAAATAGGAGCAACTGCCACCTGGTGCCAATGGAACTTCTCTTTTCCCACAAGCAAGGGCAAGGAGGTTAAATGTCAGCTCTCCTCAACCAGTTCACCAGGCTCAGGCCCTCCCAGATCATAGGGTCCAAGGCCAAATCCTTGGTGTCTGCAGGTGTCCTCTCTTCCCTGGGGGTTCATGGGGCTCACAGTTTGTCCTGCTTCCTCTGCGGGCTTCGGTCTGATGAGTCACATCTCTGTCCCTGGGAAAGTTGTTTTACAGACTCACCCGTGTTTGCTCTCCCCGCCTTTGGCCCTCAGTCTTCCCTGTGCTTCTCCAGCTGTTTCTTGAGGTGGGACCTGTGATTAGTTTGACTCTGGATGCCATTTTTTTTTCCCTTGTGAGAGCTTAAGTTTAGCAATCCCCTTTCAACTGTGCTTCCCCCTTGCTGCCTGTTCTCACAATAGGGTCTCAGGCCCAGGACAAGTGGCTGAGTTGCCTATTTAATGTACCAAAGTAGATCTGGCCTCCAGGTTCTCCCAGTATCTCTCAGTTCCTACCTTACACGGGTACGGCTGGCAAAGCCCACCCTCTACTCAGAACTTTCCACCCCAGGGGCTGGGCTTCCCCTCCCCCAAAGTTCCTACCTAGCCAATGCAGACATTTTAGTCCCTCTCTCCTCTCTCTCCCTGCATGCGCAAGTTCCGTCTCTGTCCTCCGACTCATGGCGACTTCCCTGACCTCACTCTTTGGGATCAGTGAACTTACCCTACAGCGGCTTCCCATTAAGCCTGCCTTTATATACATTACTTCAGCTTCAGTTGGTTCAGTTCACAGGGTTGGGGGTTGGGGGGGGTGTTGGGGAAGGGCAGGGACTAACTCGCCGCTCACTTAAGACCCCCGTCCTTACATGGTAGATATGTAAATAAAAAAACAATCTTTATGAGGACAATCTTGACTTTTAATGTTGTGTTTCAGCTCTGCTGATTTCTTCGCGGTAGGTAGGTCCTTGTTTTGTGCTGACGTTTCTCATCACTGCTCTGGGTAGCTGGCTACCCAGGTGAGTCAGGAGTCAGTTTGAGGAGACCTTCCTCGGTCTCCTAAGTGTGGAAGTAAATGTCTCTGCTTGCAGACGTGATTTGTTGAGGGTGATGGCCATGTGTTCGGCTCTAGGCAAGAAATCCCCCTCCCTTATACTCAACGAGCATGGATTCAAATTGGAATGCGGCTTCTCCTCTGGGTCCAGGTCCATGCTGGAAGCTCTGGCCCTGCCTGCTAGGGAGAAATGGCTCCTTCTGTCTGCTTCCTGGCCCCTTCCTGGCGAGGGAATAAGAAGCTTTGGCCATCAGAATCGAGCTTCCTGGCCACTGGACTTGTGTGCTCACTCTTGTCTGGGCCTACCTCAGTTTGTCCCTCTGAGTTCCTTTGGCAGAGCAACCCTGCCTCAGTGACTGGCCTCTGCAGCCCTGGCTCTGACTGCCAGCCGAGCCGCAGCTTTCTCCTTCCTTTCCACTTTGGAGGCCACGCTGGCCTCACACAGGCCAGGTCACATTGCCTGCCCCAGCTATGTTTTCTCTTTGAGGCTATTCTCCATGCCAAGGAGCAGGACACATGGACGCTCAGAAGACTGTCCTCTCCCTTGGAACTGGTGCTGGACACCCGAGGGCATTCTTCAACCTCAGGAGGCCTGGAATGGTATCCCCAATGCCCTTAACGAACAGGGACAAAACTGGACGACTTGAGTTCTCCAAACGTGGGAGTGATGACCATGTTTGGTCACAACCTTTGATGGGGCTCTGCCAAGAACGCCAGCAGTTCCTCTTTGGCTGCAGCCACTTGTATTTTTCTGTATGCCATCAGGTTTGGCTCTCGCCCATCTACCCGGGATTCCCAGCTTGTACAGGAAGGCTTGGGCATTTTGAGCCACCTTGTCTTTGAGTGAATTTGCTTTCTGGAGAAAAGTTTGATAATCAGCTGTGCCACACAGGCATGTTCTGCAATAGATGGAGTATCAGAAGATGTAATAGATACATAATTCTCCGGTCCTGCCCTGCAGACTCTAGCCTTCTTTCTGCAGGTGATGGCACTGCTGGCTTCCACTCCCTGTGCTTCACACGCCCATGTGGCCGCTTCATCCCAAGCAGAACGCTTCGTGTATAAGTAAAACCCTGACAGGCTTTGCTAATAACAAATGCTGCCCCCGGCACACTGAGTGGAGAGCAGCGTCTTTTAGCTCTGAGATGTTTTTTCCAATAAAGCTAAGTGCAATGCCAACATATTAAATATGATCAAGGAAAGCTGCCCTGATAAAAAACAGTGGGGACTTTCACTCTGTGGAGGCTCGCCAGACTCAGAGACATCAAGGAAATAGAAAGTACTCAGGGTTGTGGGGCTCTGGACTTTGACTCCTTAGCTTCTTGCTAAGTCACAGCCTGTCCCATAATTGAGCTGTATGCCTGTCCCATAATTGAGCTGTATGCCAGCAACAGGTAGGAAAAGGACAGAACCCAAGAGAGCAAAGGCCAGCCAGGAGTGGGGAAGGGGAGTCTTTAGGTTAGCAACTACTAGGAAGTATTTGGCCATCTTTATCTTTTCCTTCACTTGAGACATAATCTCACTATGTAGCTCAGGCTGGCCTCGAACTCTGACATTTGCCTGCCTTTGCCTCCTAAGTGCTAGAACTGAAAGTACGGACTACCATGCCTGGTATATTTGCCAGTCTTATCCAATGTGGTCCCCATGGAGACGAGAGGCCAGAAACACGGCTAGAAAGGGCCCAGTGAGTTTCCCTTGTCAGGGTGGCACTGTAGCTCCCAATAGCCTTCAAAGAAGAAGGAAGATCTGTGGACCCACAACTCCCCTCCCAGATCCAGGGGTCAGTGCGGCACAGGTGTCCCTGCACCTCCCACCTCAAAGGAAAGCAACAGCTTGGTTTAGGCTGAAGACCTGTCAAACCCCTCCACCCACCCCCACTCCCTTAACTGTCATGTCCTGACACCAAAATAAACTAAAAGCTCACCTTTGACCTGCCCCCATGCATTCATCTCACACACACAGAGCCTGAGTAGAGAGAACACCACTGGATCAAGGGTCAGAACTGGGGCTGGAGAGATGGGTCAGCGGTTAAGAGCACTGACTGCTCTTTCAAAGGTCCTGAGTTCAAATCCAAGCAACCACGTGGTGGCTCACAACCATCCCTGGTGAGATCTAATGCCCTCTTCTGGGGTACCTGAAGACAGCTACAGTGTACTTACACATAATAAATAAATCTTTAGGGAAAAAAGCCCCCCATTCACAAAGAGGCAAACAGTAGGGAAGGATGAAAAATCCCATGAGAGACAACAGCCCTGTCTTTACATTCAGGGCGACTGTGTAGACCCACCAACTGTGGCTGCAAGCCAAACATAACTAGGTTCTTATCTGAGGTTACAGTGACTTCCACCTCTATCCAAGCCGTATCACTATCAAGCAGTCCAGAGACTCACTCTAGGAAGTTCTGGGCCCTTTGGAATTCTTCAGCCAGGAAGTCAACTTAAATATCTTGCAAACCACCCCCAGTTTCTCTGGAGTATTTGGAAACTCATCACTAGAAATCTGAATTTTTCCATTAGGGAGTGTGGTACTGTTTTAGGGGAGGGGAGGCAGAAAGTCAACAGGTCACCCATGTTTGACCCCAGATGGAAACAGTGGGCGGTGCTGCCTTCCATGAATAGGGTCTGTCTCCATCCACCCAAGGCTGTTCAAGACCGAATTGAATGAAAGATTCTGTGATCTGTGATAAACGCAAGGGGTTGGGGCTTCTTACATACCTGAAGCCAGTATTAGGAAAGCCACTAGGAGCCTTTTCAGCCTTCTGAGTCAGCTTCTTACCCCCAGGTCCCTATTGTCTCTGAAGGCCGTTGTTCCCAACCGCTGTGCAGAGTTGGGGACAGTGCCCACGACCCCAGGTTTATGAGTACCTCAGAGCCAAGCACATGTGAATCTGCCTTACTATATCCAAATGCCAATCATAGTTCCAGAGACAGGTCTAGTTTACTACAGAGCATGGATTCAGTTGCCTGCAGCCCGGGGGACGGGGGTCTGAGAATTGGGCAGATACACTGAACAGGACAGAAAGGGAACAGAGAAGACAAACTTGCCACAAAGAAGGAGAGGCAGACGTCCCAGTTGGAGAAACCTGGCTCCCACTCAACCCAGAGGCCAGATAACTGGCCCTCCACCCCTGGGACATATTCCGTATGGGAAATGAGGCGAGGTTCTATTTGTACTTCTAAGCAACATTCCTTGTTCTATGCTCTTCACGAGAGTAACTACATCCACTAATAAAAGTTCTCACTGTGTACGGGGAGGGGAAGGTGAATTGAAAACCACACCCAGCATCTCCTCCTAGGACACAAAAGCTCCTCTTCAAAGGCCAATACCCATAAGACCCCCAAACAAACCCTGGTGTGTGTGTGTGTGTGTGTGTGTGTGTGTGTGTGTGTGTGCTCGTGTGTGTGCTCATGTGTGTGCGTGCGCCCTCGCACACACACGTGCACACCACCTCTACTCTCACTTAAGAATTTACTTCAAAAGACTTCATTCACTGCACAAGGAACAGTAAAGGAGATAGATGGCTTAGCTTGAGGAAGGAGACAAGGGAGACTCCACGCCACAACTGCTGCCTGACTCTGTTGGGGCCACCTATGTGGAAGGGCACCTGTGTTTTTCTGGGTCAGCAATAGATAGAGTTATAAACGCAGCCCATCTATATTGTTTCCAAGCCTAAGCTGCCCCTAAATTGAATGTGCTTCTTTTGATAGGCACACCAATATCTTCACCATGATATGGCAATTTATTTATCAAGAATCTGAATCAAGAAGATAGACGCATGTGGTAACAAGGCCCTGCATCCCTCGATTCTGCAATTTGGGGGGTGGGGGTGCTCTTTCTTTTAATTGTGCTTCTAGCTTTGGGCTTATTCAGTTCTCCCAACACCCCTAAGATGTGTCTGTCTTTCCATAAAGGAGACAATGGCCCAAAGGTGAGAGATCTCCCCAAGAGCATCAGGTTAGAGTAGAGGGTAAGATGTAGAATTAGACATCTTTGTTGCACATTCAGACAAGATACATTGTTGCCTGACAGTCAAAACTGAGCTGGTCCCCAGAAATCTTCTTGGCTCAGACATACAAAGTAGAATTTATATGCATCCTGAGCCCCAATATGATTCCTAACAGTCCCCGGTACTGTTGCTATAAACACTCGGTCTGCTGGCCTCCACTGCAGGCACACTGATTCCCTATAAGGACACCCACTTGTAGTCTGATGCTAGGAGCTCATTGAGTGTGCTGAGGATCTGACAGTGGTGGGTAGCAGTCACAACATCGTTTCCTATGTGTTGTCACATCTTCTGCTTGGCACATCCTCATAGCCCTTCACTCTGAGGAGCACATAATGTAGACCACCTTTCCCTCCCCCCTCAAGCCTTCCCCAGGCCCCACCTGGAGCCATTCTGAGCAGAGGGTCTTGCTACATGAGTGAGTGAGCTGCTTTGGAATTCCATCCAGTAGACTGGGAGACTGCCACCTCCCTCTCCCAGACAGCTCGTTAGTACCTGCATAGACTGGTAGACTGGAGAGACTACACCAAGCATCCTACATAATGCAGGGCACTCTATACCATCACTTGGCCCAAAGATGTTGACAGTGTTGAAGTTCAGAAACCTAGTATCTCGGCTGAAAAGATGGTTTAGCCGTTAAGAGCATTTCTGGCCAGGCATGAGGAAGCACACCTTTAATCCCAGCCCTGGGGAGGCAGAAGTAGGTGGAACTCTGAGTTTAAGGCCAGCAGGATTTACGTATCAAGTTCCAGGCTAGCCTGAGCTATACAGTGAGATCTTGTCTCAAAAATAAAAACAAGCATCTGTAACCCCTGTTCCAGGGGATCCTGTGTCTTCTTCTGGCCTCCACGGGCACTGCGGCCAGGCATACGTGCACACAAATATTCATACGCATAAAAAAGAAAATAAAAAGAAACTCGGCATTAGAGATTTATCTGGTTGCCTTGGTTGGAGCTGTGCCAATTAGTCAATAAGTAAACTCATACGAAATGATTGGTGAAGGGCCAGAGAGGAGAACGTTGTTCCACTCTTTACTGGAACCCATTTTGGGTCTCGCCTCTCATTTAAAGGGACTCAAAGGGGGCAGCTCCAGGAGAAGGAAGAGGAGAGACATGGAGTAAGGCTTGGCTTGGCGCAGCCCTGGGCATTTTAAGACGAGGCTCTCTGAGAAACCAGATGCTGGACTACATCAGAAGAGTTCTCATGAGCCTCAGAGACACGGCTTCCTCCTGGCTTCTGGGAAAGGTGTGACAGAGTCACTGTGTAGTGACTGTTCCCTCTAGGACATAGAGAGATTACAGTGACAGCTCCCATCAGAGACAGAGCCATCTAGTGACAATGCCCTCCTGAGACACAAAGCCATCCCGTGACTACTGCCACATGAGAGAACACTGCCCCTGGGTCCCTGTGGAAATCCTCCCGTCACTGGGATGTCTCTGACCCAGAACCACAGCAGAAACTTCCCATCTTGGATACCACCCTCCTAGAGGCTGAATGACCCTCTGGTTCATCAGAAATACTCAGTTTTCCTGAGTTTCAATTTCCTTCTCTGTTGGAACAGAAGGTTTATTCCATCTTTGGCTGTGTTTTCCCCTTACTCTGGAAGGGAAGGATACAATGCCAGAAATACTTAGGAACTACTTCCTTGTGTTTACAGTGGAAAAAAGGTTTATTTATTTTACAATTACATCCACACTCAAATGGCAGCCAGGGACCATGGTGTTAGGAGGCTGGGGCCTTGCGTCCTCCCTGGGCTGCTGAAGAGCTTTCTAAAAGGATTCTGTGACTTAACCCTTGTCTCAGAAACACACACATCCTGTTTAGCCTGCGGCCCCCTGCGGAGCCTCCCCTGCCAGGCCAGGCCATTGAGACAGAATCAAGCCCGCCTGGGTGTCAATATGGACTCTCTACCCAGCACCTTCCTGCCTTGGGCTTTCAGAGTAAAGGCTGTAGCTGTATCCTTGCTTCTCCAGAAACTGGGTGCTCTGCTAAGATACCATGTCCATCCAGGAGACACTCTCCCCTGCAAATGAGGGGAGGGCGGGGGTTTTAAAATACCAGAAATGCTGTTGTTGTTCAGTTCTGAAAAGATTTCCATATTCTATAGCCAGATAATAAAAGAAATTGTGGCCAAGGAGACTTTGCAAGCAGCATGGATGCAGAGTGCAGCATGGAGCCATGGCCTCCCCAAACCATGACCTGTGAGCCCTTGGCAAAAGATCCCCAGTAGTGAGGCATGCACTGCTTTTCAGCTAAAGCAAATAAATGTGGTTCAGATCCATGTGGCTTGGTCTGGATGATGCAGGATGTCCCTCTCAGACACCTTCCTCGACCTTTAGTGTTCTAGACACAGTCCAGTGCCTTCTCTGCCTGTGCTCTTCTCTGTTGCTGTTCTGGTTCTGGGATTGCCAGTGCCAGGAGAGCTGACGTGACACACAGAGGCATCTCTGGCCATGACCAGAAACTGGGAACCAGGATGGCAGACCAGATGTTGAAGGAAGTCTGCTCTGGGAGAACGTGTCCTGTGGAAGGGTATAACGACACTTGTATGTCCAAGTCATTCTTAAAAATTAGTCATACAAATGCAGTAAAACAGACCTTAAGACAACTGCCAGGCATAGTGATGCACATCTTTAATCCCAGCACTTGGAAGGCAGAGGCAGGTGGAACTCTTACGAGGTCCAGGCCAGCCATGCCCAGTGAGACTAGATCTCAAACAACAAGGACCACAACCACTTCCTTCCCACCTGTAGCAAGTGAAGGCTTCCACGATGACCTCTAGGCTGGTTTGGGGTGTAGCTGAGGCTGGGTGGTTTTATGCCTGCTCTGTATATGTCCGCCCTTCCCAGAAGGCCCGGTGTGGGTTTCCTGTCACATTGCACTCTAGGTTCCCCTGGCAGCAAAAAAATCATCCAAATCTCATGTGTGTGCCATCTGCCGCTCCTGTAGGTCAGATACCTTAAGAATGAGCTCCGAGGTGGCTAGAGCATGTCCAGCACTTTTTTTTTTTGAGGGATTGTGTGTTAAGGTCCAAGAGCTTCGGGGAGCAGGACCCTCGTGTTCAAGGGGCCCAGGCTTTCCAGAGACCCAGCAAATATTTATTTTACAATTACATGCACATTTAAATAGCAGCCAGGGACCATGGTGGTAGGAGATCACAGATTCTAAGAGATCCTCCTGCCAAAGAAGGCCGCAGAAGTTTCCCTGTCTTTTCCTAGCCTGAACTTTTCACAACAAGGACCTGTGGGTGTGTGGCTAGCTGTCCACAGCATCTCAGGAGGCTGGCATGCCTTGGCTTCATTCACATCTTATCCTGAGTCTGACTCAAGCACAGCTGATGTGTTGACAGCCCCTAAATCATGTGCTCTGTGCCCGTCCTAGCCTTCATTTAACCACAGTTGAGCAGGGAGTGGTAGCTACCAATTCTGTACTCCAAGTTCTGAATACCAAACGTTACAAAGGCCGGAATTCTGAAATAAAAACAATATTGTTATTCTTTTTGACAGTCTTTTGGGTTGCTAGAGAAAGTTTATCCAAGACAGATTTAAAAAAAATAATAACTTGTATCATGAAAACGAACCTTAAAAATGAATAGCTTAAAAATGACCAAGACACAAAGACCAAAGTGTGGATACTTCGCCTCTTCTTAGAATTGGAAACAATCACCCATGGAAGGAGTTACAGAGACAAAGTTTGGAGCTGAGACAAAAGGATGGACCATCTAGAGACTGCCATATCCAGGGATCCATCCCATAATTAGCCTCCAAACGATGACACCATTGCATACACTAGCAAGCGTTTGTTGCAAGGACTGTGATATAGCTGTCTCTTGTGAGACTAGGTCGGGGCCTAGCAAACACAGAAGTGGATGCTCACAGTCAACTATTGGATGGATCACAGGGCCCCCAATGGAGGAGCTAGAGAAAGTATCCAAGGAGCTAAAGAGATCTGCAACCCTGTAGGTGCAACAATATGAACCAGTACCCCGGAGCTCTTGACTCTAGCTGCATATGTATCAAAAGATGGCCTAGTCGGCCATCACTGGAAAGAGAAGCCCATTGGACAGGCAAACTTTATACGCCCCAGTACAGGGGAATGCCAGGGCCAAAAAAATGGGAATGGGTGGGTAGGGGAGTTGGGGGGGGGAAAGGGGGGGACTTTTGGGATAGCATTGGAAATGTAATTGAGGAAAATACGTAATAAAAAAAAATGACCAAGACTTTGTATAACTGAGCCTCAAGTCAACCGAAGAAGAAGAAAAAGAAAAGAAAATCTTCCACCTGAACTGGAGTTATTGTTATTTTGTTATAAGATTTTTATTACATTTGTAACATTGTTATAAATGATTCGGAAAGAAAGACGGGACCAAAAGTGTTTCTCTTCCTGAAGAAATACAAAGATTAAGAAAGTAAAGAAAGGAAGAGAGTGGCAGGTGGCAGATGACTGTGAAAGAGATGCTGGTTCATTCTAGTCTGTTCTGGCAAAGGAGATGGTCTTTGGCCTCCTTTTTTCTTGTTTTCTTCTGGAGCTGGGAGCTGAGTTGCTCTTCTCCCGACAGCAGCAGTGAGCTAATCAAGACTCAAGACAACCACTGGGGTGGAAGGAGAGTCTAGCTGTCTCTTAGTGCTCTCTCATCTTTTGTTCAAAAGCCTCCAGACTGAACTGGGCTCTCCCCAAGGCCTGGGTGCCATGGCAACCGTCACATGACCCCACAAACAGCTCTGCTGCTGGGGCTGTACTGCTGCTGCCTGCTCCTCTCTGAAGGGACGCTGGAGTTTGTGATCTGAGATGCATAGAGTCCCCCGGCTGACCACCCCGTGGGCTAATAGGGACCTGCAGAGAGCCTGGGAGAAAACCTACCAGGACCACAGGAAAAAGGTAGGAAGACTCCTGGAGCCTCATGCTGGGGTTTGGGGTGCCAGGCAAAGCCCAGGGAAGTCCGGCGTGGATTCAAAAGGTCAGAATGGCAGAGTGTCTTTTTAACTAAAGAAATAGTTTATTTCACGTGTACGAATGTTTTGCTTTCACGTATGTCTGTGTACCGCATGCATACCTAGTGCCCGTGAAGGCCAGAAGGCAGTATATCCCTTGGAATTGAAGTCGAAGACAGTTGTGCGTGCTGGGAATCAAACCCAGATTCTCTGGAAGAACAGTCGGTGCTCGTGACGTTGCTAAGGGTCTCTCCAGCCCCGGGAGGACGGTTCTTAAGAGGACTTATCATTACATCACCAGTGAACAAGATTCCCACCAACTTAGAGTCAAGACCATCCCATTCACAAACACAGGGTGCATTCCTAAGGTACTCAACTTCCCCCAAGTTACTTGAAGCCATCCTATGATAAAAGGACCTGATGTCCACTCCTGGTCCACATTACACGCACCAGAAGGAACCAAAACCTGCCTGCACCTGGAGAGGGGAGAGGCAAGTGCCCACTTCGTCTCCCTGGATAAAGAATGTCACGATGGAGTTCAGCCCAGCTGCCCAGCGTTCTCACTAGGCTAACCACATTTCCTTAGCTGTGCTGGGAACACTGGCAGGAGGACGTTCTTAGATCTGGAAACTTCAGCACTAGGTTGATCCCCTCCACTAATTTTCAACGATTACCCCCAGGTACCAAATCGATAATCAACCCTGTTTCCTTCTGAAGTCTCAGGTGACACCCTAAGAAGTCAGCTCTTTCTGGGCTCACTTGATGCTCCAGCCTCACCCCTCCCTTGCTTGCCTCTCCCCACCTCACCGGCCCCTTGAAGCCCCCACGTAGCACTCCTCCACAGCTCTGTAGAGGTCCTCAGCTTACTTCCTTATGTCTCGTTCCAAGGCCACCTCTGGAGAGAACTTCCTCTGATCCCACTGTAAGAAGCACACCAAGGCCTTCTGCTCTCTTGGCCTTACCACCGTGGTGGTTGCCCAGGTTCATCACGGGGCACCTGTTTCACCTGCTCTGGCCATGCTAGTTGCTGTGGTATTAGGGACCTGAGTAACTATTTAAGCTCTTACTACTCGTTAGGAGGCCAGAGGAAGCAAACCATTGTCTCTCCCAGTGATCTTCCAGCCTAGTCCTGTAGGAACCTTGCTCTTGTTTATCCCAGGGACTGGCCCAAACCCCATGAGATAAGCAGTCACCCTGTGCTTATGTGAGTGTCCAGACTCTGCCCCTAAGACACTGCAACACAAAGATGGTTTAAATGGTCACTGTGGAAGAAGAAAACTGATTGGGCAAATGAGACTCATGGAGGTGAACAGTAGGCTGGAACCCTGAGATGTCTACAAGTATTGGTTTATGGCACAAATACATAAGTCTTTGAAATGTCCCAGAAGCTTATGATTCATTTTTTAAAAGATTTATTTATGTATTTATTTATTTATTTATTTATTTAATGTATATGAGTGCCCTGTCTTCATGCTCGCAAGAAGAGGGCATCAGATTCCATTACAGATGGTTGTGAGCCACCATGTGGTTCCTGGGAATTGAACTCAGGGCCTCTGGAAGTGTAGCCAGTGCTCTTAACCACTGAGCCATCTCTCCAGCCTGTTTGGGGGTTTTTTAGAGAACCTGATATGGCTGTGACCAGCAACAGAGCAAGAACACTGGGGATCCACAGCCTGTCACAAAGGTGACAGTCTATCTGAGAAGGAAAGACAAGAGTCACACAAAGGTGGGAAGGGAAATCACACAAGGTCAAGGAGCCCGTCTTGGACACAACTGATCAAACAGCTAAAACGGGGTGTCGGGAGGAAGCTCACAGTGACTGAGGGCATAGCATAGAAGCCATGCCAGCTGAGAGTGTGGAGAGGTCTGAATGTCAGACAGTGGAGGCTAGGGGCTAGTGTGAAGTACACATAGGCACAAGACAAGGGAAGGGGACTGTTATAGCTAAGGTTTCTATTGATGTGATAAAACATTATGGCCAAAGCAACTGGGGCAAGAAAGGGTTTATTTGGCTTACACTTCCACATCACAGTCCATCATCAAAGGAAGTCAGGGCAGGAACTTAAGCAGAGACTGTGGGAAGCCGTTGCAGAGTGGCAGTTGCAGAGTGGCAGTTGGCTACTGCTGGCCACCACACATACATAGGCAGTGAAGGTTCTTTTGCCAAGACAAGTTAACCAATCAGATGTGAGACACGCCTCTCCTAGGCCTATGTAAGCAGCACCAGTTCTGGGCTCAGGGTCTTTTCGCCTCTACAATCAAGCTCTCCCAATAAACATGTGCAGAAGGATCCTGTTGCAGCGTCGTTCTTCCTGGCCAGTCGAGCGCGCGCAAGAAGAGACCATGGAGGAGCACTGCTGACTGGCTTGCTCTCCATAGCTTGTTCTCCATGGCTTGCTCTTCATGGCTTGCTCAGGCTGCTTTCTTATACAACTCAAGACCACTGCCCAAGGGTGGAACCACCCACAGTAGACTGGGCCTTCCCACATCAATCGTTAATAAAAAACGGTCTACAGAGCTGCCTACAGGCAATCAGAAGGAGGCAATTTCTCAGCTGAGATTCCTCTTCCTAGATGTGTCTAGGTTTGTGCCACGCTGACAAAGAGCCAAGCAGCTCAGGGACAAGGTGAGACAGTGGTCTGGATACCAAGGGCCCTGGTGGGTGAAGACAGGCATGAGCAGGTGGGAGATGGAGGATGAGGAGCGGCAGAGGATGGAGAGCCATCTCTTCCATCCCAGGCACAACCAGTCTGGACAGAATCAACCCGTTTCATGTGAAGAAGAGAGATTTTGGCTGTTCAAGTAGTCAGTGCTAGACTGAGAATCTCTGAGAACACAGTTTGATGAAATAGAGAAAAGAGAATGCTGTACCCCCAGTCTCCACCCTCCGGCCACCAGCCACCAGGCCACCAGCAGCACCGTAGAGCCCCTCCTCAGCCAGCAGCCCCATGGCTCAGCCATCCTTCCGTCCACTGCTTCTTTGGAAAGGTTTCCTTCTCCCTCCTGGTCTGCCTGGCACCCTTCCTCTGATGGGCTTACCCTGCTGCTGGAGGAGCTGCAAACCCAAGGCTGCATTGCTAGAGCCTGTATTTATCTGTTCCTTATGCTCTAACAAGACACCCCAGACTAGACAACTTATAACAGCAGACTTCTGTTTCTTTCTGTCCAAGAGGCTACACATCGAAGATCAAGTCTCTGGACACCTGAGTGTTTGGCAAGAGTGGCTTCCACCATGGCAGCCTCAGTGGGACAAGAGAAAGAAGGGCAGACAGATCTCTGGTGATTATTCTAGAAGGGCTTTAATTTCATTCATGAGGAAAGAGCTGTCATGATTTAATCACTTCACCAAAGGCTCCACTTCTTAATGCCACCGTGGGAAGGATTAAACCCGCGGCATGAATCATAGAAGAACAGAGTCAAACCATAGCAACCTTCAAAACTGAAGTCAAAGAGAACAAAGGACCAAGGAAAAATAAAAATAAAAGCAACCCTGAATTTCCAAACAAGGTGGGACAAGAACAAAGGAGTAGTACACCAGTAATGAAGGTACCGAGAGGAGAAGAGAGGGAGGAAAGGAAGAGGTGATAAGAAGGAACAGTGAGGGACAGGGTCTCCCAGATTCATATCAGACATCATGGCAGAGATCCAAGGAGCCAGAGATGCCATAAAGGATGAGTCTTGAACTATGCATAGGCATATCTTAGTTGAACTTCAGAAAAGCAAGAAAGTAAAGACCCGAGCTCGGGGGTTGGCTAGGTGGCTCACAGGTAAGAAACCTTCTTCCAGGCTCAAATTCAAACCTGAATTTGATTCTTGGCACTGAATGATGGAAGGAGAGAACCAACTCCCACATGTCCTCTGACAGGCTATGGATGGTGTGCGTGCACACAACACACACACACACACACACACACGTAATAAGAAAAGATTAAAATGCAGATAGTAACAGTGACCTGGATTATGTGTGTCTGTGTATACTTCGATGATACAGGAGCAGGAGGGAAGTAACAGGACTCAGTTGTTACAAAGTACGACACTCCTCATGATTCGTGGTAATGTTAATTGAAAATGGACATGGAATAGTTTTAAGTGTATGTGACAAACTGCATGGGAAACAGTTTAAAAAAATCTCTTTAACTGATGTGGCTGGAGAGATGGCTCAGTGGTTAAGACCGCTGGCTGCTCTTGCAGAGAGAGAGGACTTAAGGTCGGCTCCCAGGACCCACATGGAGATTTACAACCTCCTGTAACCCCAGTTCTAGAGCATCTGACGCCCTCTTCTGGCCTCCTCAGGCACCAGATGTTATTAGACGCGTTCTCACGACCGGCCAGGAAGAACACCACAGACCAGAATCTTCTGCGGCAAAGCTTTATTCTTACATCTTCAGGAAAAGAGAGCAAGAAGCAAGAGAGAGCGAGAAGCAAGAGAGCGAAAAAGCAAGAGAGGAGAGAGAACGAAACCCCGTCCCTCTTAAGGAGCATTCTCCTTCGCCTCGGACGTGTCACTCCCTGATTGGCTGCAGCCCATCGGCCGAGTTGACGTCACGGGGAAGGCAGAGCACAAGTAGTCATAAGATACCCTTGGCACATGCGCAGATTATTTGTTTACCACTTAGAACACAGGATGTCAGCGCCATCTTGTAACGGCGAATGTGGGGGCGGCTCCCAACATCTCCCCCTTTTTCTTTTAATAAGAGCAAATAGGCCACCCATATTAATGAGAGTGGAGATAGAGGTCAAATCCCCAGTGTGTAGGTAAAGGAGCCATGTACAGGATTAGCTCTTAGGCTTACAGGCTTTTACCCAGAGCAACCCTGACCTGCTCCCGTGTCGTTTTGCCTGGGGGAAGGGAACTAGGACACTGAACCTTCATGAAAGATGACATGTCTCCCTAGAATAGGCTCATATATGCCGCAGAGCCTTTCCATTGCAGTGCTTAGCCTTGCAACTCTCTCGGGCTGCTGAAGCACACTCACTCTATCTCGTGCAATGAGACTAGCCTCGTGAGATATAAGAGCTGAGTGGCCAGCGACCTATTGCCTAAGCATAGATATATCAGGGGAAGCTCCATGTTCTAGTCCTGCAAGCGCCTGGGCAATAACCACCTTGTCTCTCCTAGTTTAGGCCTTAAGCTTACAGACCAATCAAAGAAGCAACACTAATCCACAGCAAAGTGTATCTCCAAATAATATTAATCCCACCCATTTTTTAAAGAAAGAAAATGCTGAGGAGATCCAATTGGGTAATCCTTTGGTCAGGGACAGGTCCAAGCGCGTGGAGTTGACCTGAATGATGGCAAGCCTCGAAGGGTCTGTTCAAATTCAGCCATCCAATTCTGTAACATATACTGAAAAAGACTTTTTGACAAATTAGCTGCCCTAGTAAATTTAACATACTGAATGGAAATAACACACAATCCCGGAAACTTTTGTTCACATCCCTGCTGAGTTATTTGTCATAATACATCTAGTTGTATCTGGACAAGATCTATGAGTTGATTAACCAGCATGAGACCTCTCTGTATCTTGACATTAGCTGAGGCCTGTTTATCTATGACTGTAGTCACTGAGGCTGACAAAGTGTTAATGGTGTCAGTCATCTGGACCTGTCCAGACAGAACCAAGGCTGTCTGAATTAAGGCCAAACCCAGTTCCTAGTTAGTGGTAAAAAAGCAGGAGAATACTTGAGCATTATACATCACCGTCATTGGGAGTGGAAATGTCGACATTATCCCCCAACGCTGCTCTCTCTTTATTATTGACGCCCTGGACATCACCAAGACGAGGGACATTAGTATTCCCTTGGTCAGTCTGGATTTTTCGGGTGAGTCTTTCTGGTACCCAAAATGGGTTGTCTTCATTCTGTGGGAAAACACAGATAGCTCCCCTGGATCTTATCAAGATAGGATCCGGGCCATACCATTTATTATCAAGGACATTTTTCCATTTAACCATCTCATTGGGCCTATCTGGCTCTGAACAATGACGTTCAGCCGCAGTATGGCCATGAGCATCAATATTTAAAAAATTGAGTGTAAAGAGTGCCAAAGACACCGACACTCTTGGTGCTCGGGGTACAGTCTCCTCAAAAGTTCCCCTCTTCTGTTTTATAAGATAGGCTTTGAGGGTGCGATGCGCACGCTCAACAATACCCTGTCCTTGAGGGTTGTATGGAAGTCCAGTCAGGTGGGTCACGTCCATCTGACGGCAGAACTGTTGGAATTTTTGAGACGTATAAGCTGGTCCATTATCAGTCTTAAGGAGTCTGGGTTTCCCCCAAGCACTCCATGCCTCAAGACAATGTTGAATCACATGTGAGGCTTTTTCTCCGGTTAACGGAGAAGCAAACATGATGCCAGAACATGTGTCAATGGACACATGGAGATATTGAAGTTTTCCAAAGGAAGAAACATGTGTAACATCCATTTGCCAGACCTGTAGAGGTCGAATACCGCGTGGGTTAATTCCCACATGAGGAACTGGCAAGAACTCACAGCAGCTTTGACATTGAGTAACAATGTCACGGGCTTCTTTTCTTGTCAAGGAGAAACGACTGCGTAATGTTTCAGCCGTCACATGAAAATTGTTATGAAAATTTCTTGCAGCCTCTACCGGGGATGATAGGGCAGCAGCCACCACTTTAGTGGCCTTATCTGCCAAATCATTTCCCAGAGCCATGGGGCCAGGTAGGCCTGAATGGGCTCTAACATGAGTAATATAAACAGGAGATCCTCTAGATAACAAAACTAATTGTATCTGCTGAAAAATATTGGCAACTCTACTGGAAGGCTTAATCACTCCAGCCACTTCTAAAAGATTTACTGCATTTACCACATAACAGGAATCTGACACAATATTAAGGGGTTTTAAAAAGGTTTTTAAAACTTCTAAGACCACTAAACATTCTACCACTTGAGGTGAATTTTCATTATATTGTTTGGATACCACTTTACCATTAGCCACATAGGCACCTATGCCAGTTTTTGATCCATCAGTATATACCACAATCCCATTTTTTAAGTGGGTTTCTTACTGTTATTTGTGGAAACACAACAGATTGATTTTGGGCAAACTGTAAGATTGGATGTTTTGGATAATGGTTATCTATTTTTCCTGAAAAGGAGGTAACTAAAACTGCCCAATCATTAGATGCGGCTGCCAAGGTTTGAACCTGTGCAGCGGTATAAGGTACAATTAAAAGATATGGACTTTGCCCAAAGTGGGTGATTGCTGCTTTTAGGCCTTTAAGGGCAAGCTGTGCAATTGCATCAGGATACCAATCTATTATTTTAGCTGGGGATACGTTTGGATGGATCCACAACAATGGCCCATTCTGCCACAAAACTGCAGTTGGCAATTGTGCTGTCTTAAAGACACACAAACTGAAAGGCTGCGAATCCTCAATACGTTGTAATTGTGCATTCTGTAAGGCTTTTTCCACTTTTTGTAAGGCCTGGTTAGCAGCTAGAGTAAGAGTCCTAGGGGAGGAGATATGAGGATCTCCTTCTAAAATACTAAACAAAGGCCTTAATTCAGCAGAAGGAATCTTTAAAAAGGGTCTGAGCCAATTAATATCTCCCAACAGCTTTTGAAAATCATTTAAGGTATGGAGGTGATCTCTTCTTATCTCTACCTTTTGGGGCACAATCTTATCTGGGGACACCACAGAGCCCAAGAATTGTCCTGTATCAGAAATTTGGACCTTTTCTGTGGCTATCTGTAAACCCCACTGACTTAAAGTTTTAAGTAGAAAAGGATATGCCTTTTGTAGCATGGTAAGGTCTTTATGGCACAGGAGGATGTCATCCATGTAAAGGAGCAAAATTAAAGAGGGGAATTGTTCCCTCATTGGCAAAAGAGCTTTTTGCACATAAAGCTGGCACATTGTAGGACTATTGGACATCCCCTGTGGTAAGACCTTCCATTGATACCTCTTATCAGGTTTAGCAGAATAAGCTCTCTGACCCGTTAACAAGTCAAAAGTCCAATCTCTCTGCTCTGGAGTTAAAGCAGCAGCGTTTGCTCGGGCCTGCGCCTGTGCCGCCTCCTGCCACAGAGCTCGCCATTCCACATATTTGGCCATACTAGGGAGAGCGGCTTTTGCAATCATTTGCCAGTCGGCAGGAGTTAGTGCCATGCTGGCAAGCCTGTCTAACTGCACCAAGGTAAAATTAGCATTGATTCCATATTTAATCTGCACATATTCTACCGGAGCGTGGACACGCCCACCCTCGGCTCCTTCAAAGACTGGAAATGCCTGTTGTATTTTCCTTTGTTCCTCTCGGGGAATGAATGAGTCTGCGCACTGCCTTTCTGCGCACTGCCTCTCTGCGCATTGCTGACGCACTACGGGCTGACGCACTACGCAGGGCGGGGACTCCGCATAGGGCGGGAGTGCACCTGGTAGCCGATTGCCCTGAGGCCAATTAGCAAACTGGCCTTCGCCAGCCGCTTTTGGCTTTTTTCTTGACCGATTAGCTGGCTGGTAATGGGCTGCTTCTTCCTCCCAGTCTGTTTCCTCAGAGGAGGATTCTTCATCTGCTTCAGAACTACTAAGAGCTGGCTTCCTGAGCTCATCTAGTGACGAGTATCTCCTAGAGACCTCCGCTAATCGATCTTTTTTCTTCTCCCTTTTTCCTCTTTTTCTTCTAATCTCTCTCCAGGTATTCCTACCTAACCTTAACTTTTCCTCGGGTTCAAGACCCTTGGAAAGGCCTGTATACTTACCGTTTCTCCTTGTTCCTACTCTCTCTCTCCGCTTTACTTCTGATAGACTGTCCTGAATTTCCTCTAGAATTTTCAGCCCTGCCTTAACCACTATATAACATGTGAAAAGGAACAAAAGGGCTCCTAACACTAGAAAAAATTCAAGGCCAAACATTTTCCACTTTACTTCTGATAGACTGTCCTGAATTTCCTTAGAAAGTTCAAGATCAGACTTACCTCGTTCCCCAGCTGAAAAGTTCTGAATTCATACAGTTGAATCCTTCTTAACAGTCTGCTTTACGGGAACCTTTATCACCGTCGTTCCCCAGCTGATGAGTTCTGAATTCGGCAGTTGAATCCTTCTCAACAGTCTGCTTTACGGGAACCTTTATCACCGTCGTTCCCCAGCTGATGAGTTCTGAATTCGGCAGTTGAATCCTTCTCAACAGTCTGTGTTACGGGAACCTTATAACCTTGATTCGCAGTTCTGGTTCTGGAATGAAGTATCCCTCCTGCGCCAGTCCGGAGTTTTTTCTCGTCCCGGATTTTCTCGTCCCGGAATTCGGCACCAATTGTTATTAGACGCGTTCTCACGACCGGCCAGGAAGAACACCACAGACCAGAATCTTCTGCGGCAAAGCTTTATTCTTACATCTTCAGGAAAAGAGAGCAAGAAGCAAGAGAGAGCGAGAAGCAAGAGAGCGAAAAAGCAAGAGAGGAGAGAGAACGAAACCCCGTCCCTCTTAAGGAGCATTCTCCTTCGCCTCGGACGTGTCACTCCCTGATTGGCTGCAGCCCATCGGCCGAGTTGACGTCACGGGGAAGGCAGAGCACAAGTAGTCATAAGATACCCTTGGCACATGCGCAGATTATTTGTTTACCACTTAGAACACAGGATGTCAGCGCCATCTTGTAACGGCGAATGTGGGGGCGGCTCCCAACAACCAGATACACTTGCAGTATGCATACGCACATGCAGGCAAAACATTCATACACATAAAATAAAATACATATTTTTAATCTCAAATAAAGTGAGAAAAGGCAGAAAGCTAGTATAAAACCAAAAAAATAAGGAGCAAAGGACTAAGTTGATGGATAGACACAGCAAATGTAATAATGAATCCAATTGTAACAACAAACACTTTGTATGTCTATAGCCTAAATCAGCGGTTCGCAACCTCCCTAATGCTGCAACCCCCTAATACAGTTCCTCACGTTGTGGTGACCCCCAACCATAACATTATTTTCATTGCTACTTCGTAACTATAATTTTGCTCCTGTTATGAATTGTGATATAAATATCTTTGAAGATAGAAGTTTGACAAAGGGGTCGTGACCCCAGGATGAGATCTGCTGGTCTAAATGGACCAACTAAGGGACAGAAATGGAGACCCCTGAGAGCATCAGCAGAAGGGTCTTGCCGCCCAGCCCAGGACCTGAGCTTGAGTTCCTGGAGCCCTCATGGAGAGAGGGACAAACCAACTTCTGCACACTATCACACATCAGTAGGTAAATAAATGTTTACAAATGCAAATTATCAATGTAGATCAAAAATATAGTTAACCATATCTTTGTTGACTGTAGAAACTCACTTCAGTATAGAGTTGTATAGATTACAAATAAATGCATGGAAAAGAATACAGCGTCTTAACGTTGATTAAGGGAAACGAGGACAACTTTAAAAACAAAGAATCTTACTAAGGATTTGAAAATTCTTGCAGAAGGGCAAGGGGGCGGGCTAGCCCTTCAAAAAGGTAGTAGTCCTTAACATGTATGCGGCTGGCAATAGCATGTCACACTACCTAGAGCAGAGAGAGAACTGCAAGAGAAAGTTCTGAGTTGTAAGGCGAGGGCAACAGAAGGGTGGTGGAGGCTGAGAGGGATCACGGTGCGTTTATACGCATGTGCGCAAACATCTGCCATTCAACGTGTGCTGGGTTTAAAAGTGGGAAGAGGGAGAAAGACATGGTTCTGCCATCGCAGCTGGAGATGTTAATGCCTCCCGTCAGAAACAGATCGCCAGGCAGAAAATCAGTAAGGAAATATTTGAACTCGGTTAACACTATCAGTCCGTCAGATTGAAATCCATAGATGACTCCACTCAATAGCAACATAATATGCATTTTCCTCAAGATCATCTAGAATGTTTGCTAATACAGACCACATCCCAGCCCATAAAACACACCTCAGTAAACCTCAAATCACCGTGGGATTGAGCTAGAAAAGAGTAATAGGAAGGTAACTGGAGAAATTTCCAAACATGAGAAATTAAACACTATATTTGAAAGTAACCCATGGGTTAAGGAAGATAAGAGAAATGTGTAGACGAATACTTTCCATTTAGTGTGTGTGTGTGTGTGTGTGTGTGTGTGTGTGTGTGTGTGCGCGCGCGCGTGTGCGCATGCGTGCACACCTGCACATCTGTATGTGCTTGCAGGAGCTGGTTCTCACTCTCCATCATGGACCCCAGGTCATCAAGCTTGGTGACAAGTGGCTCTATCCACTGCGCCATCTTGCCAGCCCTCCAAAGTAAACTTGTAAATGTTTTGAACTAAGTAAAAATGAAACACAGCTTCTCAAAATGTGTGAGATGTGATGAAAACGGCGTCGAAGGGGAACCTGCAGCACTGGGGGCATAGGTTTGCAAAAGGAGGAACAAGCTGGGCCTGGTGGCACGTGCCTTTAATCTCAGCACTTGGGTGGCAGAGGCAGGAGGGTCCGAGTTCAAGGCCAGACTGTTCTACATAGCAAGTTCCAGGCCAGCCATGGTCACATAATGAGACCTTGCCAGAAAAAGACAAGGGTTGGGGGAGTTAAATACAAAGTTAGGCAACATAGAGAAATGAGCAAATCAGGAAATTAAATGAGAGAACCGGGGCCACAAACACACATGAAATGGTACACGCACCTGTCTCTGGTATACTATGTGAGAAAGAAAAGAGACAGTTCAGCGAGCATGGGCACAGGCTGGGGTACACCAGGGGCAGAGCACTTAACTGGCAAGTGCAAGGTCCTGGGTTTGATTCCCGATACAACAAAAACCGGAGACTTTGAAAAAGGCCTACATCTATTAAAATATTGAATAAACAATTCATGGAAATCTCGGAGGCCAGATGGGTTTGCTAATCAATTTTGCCAGATATTTAAGGAAGAGGTTGGGCTAATTCTCTATGGTCTCTTTCCTAGAAACAGAAAGATTTCCTAATCCTTCTCATAAGGCCAGTGTTACTCGGTAACCCAAACCAGGTAGAGACGTTATAAGAAAATCACAGACCAATAACAAATGGATATAGATGTAAAAATCTCAACAAAGCACTACAAAATAGAACCCAACATTGTTTTAAAAAGTATATACCACAACCGACTGGGATTCATCTCCAGTATGCAAAGATGGGTGATTATTCAAATAGCAATTAATATAACCCATTATACAACAGGAGAAAGTGAAGAGAGGGAAAGGAAGGAAGGAAGGGGGAAGGAAAGAAGGAAGGGGGAAGGAAGTTAAATCACAATCAAGTTGGAGGACTAGAGATAGCTGTCTTAAAGGCATACTTTGAAACTATAGTCATCAGAATGTTATGGCATTGCTCAAAGAAGAGTCAACTAGATCAGGGTATAGAATAAGGAACCAGAAATAAGCACACATAATTATAATCACATAATATTTCACAAAAAGTCAAAAGCAATACATTGGACAAAAAAACAATCTTTTCAATAAGTAGTATTGAGCCAACTAAACATCTGTGTGCAGTCGTCGTCGTCGTCATCGTCGTCGTCATCGTCGACGTAGTAATCTAGACTCAGAACCTGCAACTCTCACAAATATTAAGTAAAAAATTTGCCATATGTCTAAATGTAAAATGCAAAGCCATCACACTTCTAGAAGATAAACATGGAAATTCAATGACCTTTGGAATAGGGATAATTTGTATACAAACCAAAGAAAGGTGTAGTTCATGAAAGAAATAACAGACAAACTGGGCTTCATCAAAATTAAAAAAAAAATGCTTCCACACTGTGGAAAACAATGTTGGGAGAGACAAACATGGAGAAAGGCTTGTAAAACATGCATATGATAGTTGATGCTTTCCAGAATGTACAAATAACCCTTAAAACTCAACACTGAGAAAACAATCGAACTTAAATATTGGGCTTAAAGACTGAACAGACAGCCCCAGACCATATATGCAGACAATATGAGGCTATAAGAAAACGCCCCACATCATTTCATGTGGAAAAGATAGATTAAAGCGATAATTAGACAGCATTACACTCCCATTAGAATCCCCATGCCCCAGGAACCTCCACATGGCATCTATTAGAAGCCTCCACCAGACTGTCCCCTGGGTCCTTAATGATGCTCCCTTACACAGGCGTGCATGATCAAGTCACTAAGCACTGGGGACCAGCTTAACCTTCACCCCTCCTCTCCTAAGAGGGGTAGAGGACTGGGACCAGAACTTCTAGCTCTCTACAATTCCACGATCAGTTGTTGGGAGCCGCCCCCACATTCGCCGTTACAAGATGGCGCTGACATCCTGTGTTCTAAGTGGTAAACAAATAATCTGCGCATGTGCCAAGGGTATCTTATGACTACTTGTGCTCTGCCTTCCCCGTGACGTCAACTCGGCCGATGGGCTGCAGCCAATCAGGGAGTGACACGTCCGAGGCGAAGGAGAATGCTCCTTAAGAGGGACGGGGTTTTCGTTTTCTCTCTCTCTTGCTTCTTGCTCTTTTTTCCTGAAGATGTAAGAATAAAGCTTTGCCGCAGAAGATTCTGGTCTGTGGTGTTCTTCCTGGCCGGTCGTGAGAACGCGTCTAATAACAATTGGTGCCGAATTCCGGGACGAGAAAATCCGGGACGAGAAAAAACTCCGGACTGGCGCAGGAGGGATACTTCATTCCAGAACCAGAACTGCGAATCAAGGTTATAAGGTTCCCGTAACACAGACTGTTGAGAAGGATTCAACTGCCGAATTCAGAACTCATCAGCTGGGGAACGACGGTGATAAAGGTTCCCGTAAAGCAGACTGTTGAGAAGGATTCAACTGCCGAATTCAGAACTCATCAGCTGGGGAACGGAAGTGAGAAATGGCTTTACCAGGTATGTTTGGCCTTGAACTTTTTCTAGTGTTAGGAGCCCTTTTGTTCCTTTTCACATGTTATATAGTGCTTAAGGCAGGGCTAAAAATTCTAGAGGAAATTCAGGACAGTCTATCAGAAGTAAAGCGGAGAGAGAGAGTAGGAACAAGGAGAAACGGTAAGTATACAGGCCTTTCCAAGGGTCTTGAACCCGAGGAAAAGTTAAGGTTAGGTAGGAATACCTGGAGAGAGATTAGAAGAAAAAGAGGAAAAAGGGAGAAGAAAAAAGATCGATTAGCGGAGGTCTCTAGGAGATACTCGTCACTAGATGAGCTCAGGAAGCCAGCTCTTAGTAGTTCTGAAGCAGATGAAGAATCCTCCTCTGAGGAAACAGACTGGGAGGAAGAAGCAGCCCATTACCAGCCAGCTAATCGGTCAAGAAAAAAGCCAAAAGCGGCTGGCGAAGGCCAGTTTGCTAATTGGCCTCAGGGCAATCGGCTACCAGGTGCACTCCCGCCCTATGCGGAGTCCCCGCCCTGCGTAGTGCGTCAGCCCGTAGTGCGTCAGCAATGCGCAGAGAGGCAGTGCGCAGAAAGGCAGTGCGCAGACTCATTCATTCCCCGAGAGGAACAAAGGAAAATACAACAGGCATTTCCAGTCTTTGAAGGAGCCGAGGGTGGGCGTGTCCACGCTCCGGTAGAATATGTGCAGATTAAATATGGAATCAATGCTAATTTTACCTTGGTGCAGTTAGACAGGCTTGCCAGCATGGCACTAACTCCTGCCGACTGGCAAATGATTGCAAAAGCCGCTCTCCCTAGTATGGCCAAATATGTGGAATGGCGAGCTCTGTGGCAGGAGGCGGCACAGGCGCAGGCCCGAGCAAACGCTGCTGCTTTAACTCCAGAGCAGAGAGATTGGACTTTTGACTTGTTAACGGGTCAGAGAGCTTATTCTGCTAAACCTGATAAGAGGTATCAATGGAAGGTCTTACCACAGGGGATGTCCAATAGTCCTACAATGTGCCAGCTTTATATACAAAAAGCTCTTTTGCCAGTGAGGGAACAATTCCCCTCTTTAATTTTGCTCCTTTACATGGATGACATCCTCCTGTGCCATAAAGACCTTACCATGCTACAAAAGGCATATCCTTTTCTACTTAAAACTTTAAGTCAGTGGGGTTTACAGATAGCCACAGAAAAGGTCCAAATTTCTGATACAGGACAATTCTTGGGCTCTGTGGTGTCCCCAGATAAGATTGTGCCCCAAAAGGTAGAGATAAGAAGAGATCACCTCCATACCTTAAATGATTTTCAAAAGCTGTTGGGAGATATTAATTGGCTCAGACCCTTTTTAAAGATTCCTTCTGCTGAATTAAGGCCTTTGTTTAGTATTTTAGAAGGAGATCCTCATATCTCCTCCCCTAGGACTCTTACTCTAGCTGCTAACCAGGCCTTACAAAAAGTGGAAAAAGCCTTACAGAATGCACAATTACAACGTATTGAGGATTCGCAGCCTTTCAGTTTGTGTGTCTTTAAGACAGCACAATTGCCAACTGCAGTTTTGTGGCAGAATGGGCCATTGTTGTGGATCCATCCAAACGTATCCCCAGCTAAAATAATAGATTGGTATCCTGATGCAATTGCACAGCTTGCCCTTAAAGGCCTAAAAGCAGCAATCACCCACTTTGGGCAAAGTCCATATCTTTTAATTGTACCTTATACCGCTGCACAGGTTCAAACCTTGGCAGCCGCATCTAATGATTGGGCAGTTTTAGTTACCTCCTTTTCAGGAAAAATAGATAACCATTATCCAAAACATCCAATCTTACAGTTTGCCCAAAATCAATCTGTTGTGTTTCCACAAATAACAGTAAGAAACCCACTTAAAAATGGGATTGTGGTATATACTGATGGATCAAAAACTGGCATAGGTGCCTATGTGGCTAATGGTAAAGTGGTATCCAAACAATATAATGAAAATTCACCTCAAGTGGTAGAATGTTTAGTGGTCTTAGAAGTTTTAAAAACCTTTTTAAAACCCCTTAATATTGTGTCAGATTCCTATTATGTGGTTAATGCAGTAAATCTTTTAGAAGTGGCTGGAGTGATTAAGCCTTCCAGTAGAGTTGCCAATATTTTTCAGCAGATACAATTAGTTTTGTTATCTAGAAGATCTCCTGTTTATATTACTCATGTTAGAGCCCATTCAGGCCTACCTGGCCCCATGGCTCTGGGAAATGATTTGGCAGATAAGGCCACTAAAGTGGTGGCTGCTGCCCTATCATCCCCGGTAGAGGCTGCAAGAAATTTTCATAACAATTTTCATGTGACGGCTGAAACATTACGCAGTCGTTTCTCCTTGACAAGAAAAGAAGCCCGTGACATTGTTACTCAATGTCAAAGCTGCTGTGAGTTCTTGCCAGTTCCTCATGTGGGAATTAACCCACGCGGTATTCGACCTCTACAGGTCTGGCAAATGGATGTTACACATGTTTCTTCCTTTGGAAAACTTCAATATCTCCATGTGTCCATTGACACATGTTCTGGCATCATGTTTGCTTCTCCGTTAACCGGAGAAAAAGCCTCACATGTGATTCAACATTGTCTTGAGGCATGGAGTGCTTGGGGGAAACCCAGACTCCTTAAGACTGATAATGGACCAGCTTATACGTCCCAAAAATTTCAGCAGTTCTGCCGTCAGATGGACGTAACCCACCTGACTGGACTTCCGTACAACCCTCAAGGACAGGGTATTGTTGAGCGTGCGCATCGCACCCTCAAAGCCTATCTTATAAAACAGAAGAGGGGAACTTTTGAGGAGACTGTACCCCGAGCACCAAGAGTGTCGGTGTCTTTGGCACTCTTTACACTCAATTTTTTAAATATTGATGCTCATGGCCATACTGCGGCTGAACGTCATTGTTCAGAGCCAGATAGGCCCAATGAGATGGTTAAATGGAAAAATGTCCTTGATAATAAATGGTATGGCCCGGATCCTATCTTGATAAGATCCAGGGGAGCTATCTGTGTTTTCCCACAGAATGAAGACAACCCATTTTGGGTACCAGAAAGACTCACCCGAAAAATCCAGACTGACCAAGGGAATACTAATGTCCCTCGTCTTGGTGATGTCCAGGGCGTCAATAATAAAGAGAGAGCAGCGTTGGGGGATAATGTCGACATTTCCACTCCCAATGACGGTGATGTATAATGCTCAAGTATTCTCCTGCTTTTTTACCACTAACTAGGAACTGGGTTTGGCCTTAATTCAGACAGCCTTGGCTCTGTCTGGACTTGTCCAGATACAACTAGATGTATTATGACAAATAACTCAGCAGGGATGTGAACAAAAGTTTCCGGGATTGTGTGTTATTTCCATTCAGTATGTTAAATTTACTAGGGCAGCTAATTTGTCAAAAAGTCTTTTTCAGTATATGTTACAGAATTGGATGGCTGAATTTGAACAGACCCTTCGAGGCTTGCCATCATTCAGGTCAACTCCACGCGCTTGGACCTGTCCCTGACCAAAGGATTACCCAATTGGATCTCCTCAGCATTTTCTTTCTTTAAAAAATGGGTGGGATTAATATTATTTGGAGATACACTTTGCTGTGGATTAGTGTTGCTTCTTTGATTGGTCTGTAAGCTTAAGGCCTAAACTAGGAGAGACAAGGTGGTTATTGCCCAGGCGCTTGCAGGACTAGAACATGGAGCTTCCCCTGATATATCTATGCTTAGGCAATAGGTCGCTGGCCACTCAGCTCTTATATCCCATGAGGCTAGACTCATTGCACGGGATAGAGTGAGTGTGCTTCAGCAGCCCGAGAGAGTTGCAAGGCTAAGCACTGCAATGGAAAGGCTCTGCGGCATATATGAGCCTGTTCTAGGGAGACATGTCATCTTTCATGAAGGTTCAGTGTCCTAGTTCCCTTCCCCCAGGCAAAACGACACGGGAGCAGGTCAGGGTTGCTCTGGGTAAAAGCCTGTAAGCCTAAGAGCTAATCCTGTACATGGCTCCTTTACCTACACACTGGGGATTTGACCTCTATCTCCACTCTCATTAATATGGGTGGCCTATTTGCTCTTATTAAAAGAAAAAGGGGGAGATGTTGGGAGCCGCCCCCACATTCGCCGTTACAAGATGGCGCTGACATCCTGTGTTCTAAGTGGTAAACAAATAATCTGCGCATGTGCCAAGGGTATCTTATGACTACTTGTGCTCTGCCTTCCCCGTGACGTCAACTCGGCCGATGGGCTGCAGCCAATCAGGGAGTGACACGTCCGAGGCGAAGGAGAATGCTCCTTAAGAGGGACGGGGTTTTCGTTTTCTCTCTCTCTTGCTTCTTGCTCTTTTTTCCTGAAGATGTAAGAATAAAGCTTTGCCGCAGAAGATTCTGGTCTGTGGTGTTCTTCCTGGCCGGTCGTGAGAACGCGTCTAATAACAATCAGTCCCCCAGTGACTGGTCTATTTGAGTCCAGGCAGGAGCCTCTCACCAGCTGGCTCACTGACTACCAACAAGAAGACACCCAGGGCTTTAAAGAGTTCCAGGAGTCCGGTTCTATAATGGCAGGAAAGGGAGAGGAGACTGAGAATATGTCTTCCCACACCTGTGTAGAGAGCAACAGAAGATGACAGTAGAAGACTCTGATAAATATAAAGGGTGCAATATTGTTGGAGGTAAGCATTTAATACACAAAGTTAGCAAATTCCCTTGAGTTATTTTGTATCGTTAGACCTGATAGGCCTTGTATAAACAATCAGGAAATACTGGAAAGAAAGTATGATTCCAAGAAGCTAACCTATGATACAGATGCTAAAAACCACCACAAGGCCTCTGGATCTAAGTATGTCACAATGCTAAACACGGACAGGAGACAGACCAAAGGCACAGTAGATTCAGTCTCAAATGCATATGAAAATCAGAAGACAGTCAAAGTGGTGTCACTGCAGACTCCGTGCAGACAGAAGTTGTCCCCTGGCTGTTCCAGAGGCTGGGAGCAGGCAATCAAGATGCAGAAATATATAAATTATAGATAATACAGAATATATTAATTCATTACATATTATATGTTATAATTATGCTACAATTATATATTCTATTTATATATTATATTATGCATAATATTGTTATATATTATAATGGATATATTATATGTTGTATTATTACATATTCTATATTCTATTTAATATGTATAATTTATATATGTTGCTGCACCTTGATTGTTTGCTCCCAGCCTAATATATATTATATACTATATATAATTATATGTTATATATAAATATATTTATATAAATATATTATATATTTAAATATATAAATAGATAAGTGTATCATATATTTGTATAAAGTATCTAAATCTATATATAAATTATATGTAAAATGATAAATATATAATATACATAATATAATGTATATTGTATGCAATATATAATTATATAACATAATGTTATACTATATGTTTGTTATTTAAATTATATATAAAGTATTTAATATATATTTATATACTATATAAATATCCCTTTATGTATAATTTAAATTATACAAGTTATTTAATACTAATTATAAATGTACATATTATAGATAATATAATATGTATCATATAATATTAATGTATTAATATATATAATTATATATTATCTACAATATTACATTTTAGATATGTATATAATATATAATATAATATATGTATATAATAGGAGATATATTATATAATATACTGTATTATGAATTTTATAACTATTATATAAATCATAGTATATAAATATTATAGACATTAAATAAATTAGATACATATTATATAAATAATAGTATATAAATGAAAATTAGATACATATCCTATAAATATTATAAACACAATAAAAATAAAGTATAAAATTATGCATAGACATATATAATAAATATAATATTACATTTTATAATGTATATTTATATATTGTATATTAATATATCATACTATATATTATAAAAGATAGGTAGATAGAGCTTATTGCAGTGCCCCCTGGTGGTAGAAGCACAAGACTGAAGTCCAAGCCTTGTGCCCTTTCATGAGGAGTGAAGAAGAGGACATCTTTGACACAAACCTTTGTACAGCAACTGCAAATTCATCTCCAAGGCTACACCTGCACACAGGGTTACCTCCTTGCTCTACACTGAGGAATAAGTTTCCCAACATGGATGGAGTGCCATGGCCATTTTTATAGATGGTGTCTTCCCCTAGTCCCTCTCACCAAGATCTCTTCTGCCATTTATCCCATTTAGAGGATCTGCCCCAGAATCTCATCACTCCCAAAGACTCCATCCCTGCTGCTAGGGGTTAATATTACAACATATAAATTTGGAGGACTCAAGTATTCAGGTCCCAGCAACAGCAGCATCTCAGACAAGTGGCGCTGAGTGCTAGGATGTTGCTTATACACAAAAGATAAACCTGGGTGTCTTCTTGCTGGCTGAGCCCAAGCTGCCATGGGAATACTGAACTAGACTGTTCTAGTAGCAGAGATTTATTTCTCAGAGGTGTGTGCACTAAGAGTCTAGGGTCAAAGTTGCTGTCAGGGTTCAGTTCTCGGTAAGGGTGGCTTCGTGAGTTGCATAGAGCACACCTCACTCACTGGACAGAGAGAACCAATGGGATCCTTTTGTCCCATTCCGGGTTCTGACCTCCCATGCTTCATTCAGATCCACGCTCCTCCAGGGGACCCTGTCTCTACACTCACCTCCTGGGATTAGAACATCCATCTAGATTTTGGGGGCTTGCAATCACACTCTATACTAAGATAAATTCCAGAAGGATTATAGCGTTAAGTATAAAAATGCACATGAGTGTGGTAACGCATGCCTGCACTCTGGGGCTAAGAGGAAGATCAAGGTTTCAAGGCCATCAAGCTTCATAGTAAGATTCTACCTAAAAAAAAAAAAATGTAGCTAGACATGGTAGTGCACACCTTTAATACCAGCATTTGGGAGGCAGAGGCAGAGTTCAAGGCCAGCCTGGTCTACAGAGTGAGTTTCAGTACAGTCAGAGCTACACAGTAAGATCCTAACTCAAAAAAAAAAAGTACAAAGGTATTTAAAATTATCTTTGCAATTAGTAGAAAACACAAAAATTACTCTATAGAACCGTAGTAGAAAAATATGCTAACCATAATCCAAAACCCTTTGAAAAAGAAGGGAGATTGATAAACTTTATATAATAATAAAAAGGTAATAGCATGGCATAAACTATTGTTGGGAGGGAAAGCAAGTGTAAGTGAAGGAAAATTATTGCACGTTACACCACAAAAGCTCATACTCATATGTAAGTAGGCTTTAAGACTGGAAAGCAGCTGGGCGGTGGTGGCGCACGCTTTTAATCCCAGCACTCGGGAGGCAGAGGCAGGTGGATTTCTGAGTTCGAGGCCAGCCTGGTCTACAGAGTGAGTTCCAGGACAGTCAGGGCTATACAGAGAAACCCTGTCTCAAAAAACCAAAAAAAAAAAAAAAAAAAAAAAAAAAAAAAAAAAAAGACTGGAAAGCAAAGATAGATGAGCAATGCAGAAAAACCAGCTTTCGGGAGAGTTTTAAGTAGCTTTTAGCCTATAAAAAAGATCGTTGACTTCACTAATAATAAAGACATGCAAGCCGAGCTTGCTCTCTCACTAGTACTGTTCCTCAAGTCTGAGCCTGGTGAGGACCTGGCTGTGCTCTGGGGACAGGACCACCATCGTGCCGGGCTGTGTGAGAGAGGCAGAGCCCCAGGGGAACTGAGCAATACCTCATAAAGTTGCGCACATGTTTAGCCTTTACCCTAGCAATCCCAACTCCAGATACACTGGCAAATCCACAAAGGCAAATTGCGAAAGATGTTAATTGCAGGCTTTTCTTTGTAAAAGCAAAATTGGAGCCATTTCAGATATTCTTCAATGGGCAGCTGGGTCAATAAGATGCTTTACACATAATGACTCGTATACAGTTGAATAAGGACAAAGAGACTTCTCCACGTGCTACTGTGACATGCCGTTAATTTCTGGAATGTAGTCTGTTGTGGCTTGTGCTGAAATTTAAGCCCCATCACGAGGCACATACATTGTGAGGGTGGAAACTTGAGCTACTATGATGTTTGGGGTGAAGCCCATGGGGGGGTGATTTGGATTAGACAAGGCCCTCAGGATGGCACCCCAGGTCTGAGTCCTGGGGGCTTAATAAAAACAGAGGGATGGTTTAAAGATGATTGTCTTTATAGTGGAGCTCCTGCCTGGCAGACATGAATATTGTTTCCATCTCTACATGGAGATAGATGATAATAAACAGATTATTGATAGATAGGTAGATTGATAGATAGATAGAAAGGAAGAAAGAAAGAAAGAAAGAAAGAAAGAAAGAAAGAAAGAAAGAAAGAAAATGATGGGTGGATGAGAGACCAGAAAACATGTAAATGTGTGCACACATGCACATACATACATACATTTTCATACATCAATTTTATCTCTTCCCATATCCCTGCATCTGCTGGGACTTGGCTGTTGAGAAGGCCAGCATCAGATGAACCAGGACTGCAAAGCAAAATAAACCTCTTTTCTTTATAAAGTACTCATCCTCAAGTATTTAATTCTAGTAACAAAAAAAACGACTGATCCCTGGTGTTTCATGAAAGACGGTGGGGCATACAATTTGTTGATAGTGTGGATGAAACAGGCAAAAATGTGTGCAAATGTTTGGATGCACACATACTGTGAAGTTAGTGTAGGCATGCTCTATATGACTTGATGTTTTTAATATGAAAATAAATATAACACTGGAAGAATTACTAATGAGAGGAGAACAGAGTTGAGAGAACTCAGGTCTCTCTTTTTTTTAAAGAGTTATTTATTTATTTACTTACTTACTTTTAGTGTGTGTGAGTACACTGTCACCATCTTTAGACACCAGAAGAGTATATCAATCCCATTACAAATGGTTGTGAGCCACCAGGTGGTTGCTAGGGATTGAACTCAGACCGTGCCTCTGAAAGAGCAGTCTGTGCTCTTAACTGCTGAGGCATCTCTGGAGTCCATCCATGCCTCTTTTAAAAAGCTGTTTGGGGCATCTTTGGCTTTGGAACTGTGTAAATATCTTACATTCTACAAAGCAAAGCAAATCCAAACGGTGTTCCCAACTATTGAGAGTGAAATTAAGCTGAGCACTGATGCACCTCATTCCTAGTCACACTGAGAAGACATAGTCCAGAGGCCTCTAAAATCAGTTCCTTATTCCTTCACAGCGACAAAACAGTAATATAAAGGGAGGGTATTAGCGGAGGCGTGTGTTTAGGGGGAGAGGTGGCCCTGCTGACATTTGCTGAACACATCATCCTATAAGAAGGTGTAGGCTGAGGTTAGGGTGGCTCTCTAGAAGGAATGTTGTTCTAACCTAGTAATACGGCACAGTGTCCCCCACAGCAGGCATGTGGGCAGTGTGCACCACAGCACGTATGCACACAGCGTGCACCACGGCAGGCATGTGCAGTGTGCACCACACAAGCAGGAAATACCATCTCCAATGTGAACCATCTACACGAGGATGCCTGGACTGTTGTCTCTGCAAGCCCTTTCCCACTATAATCAGCTATAGACATGTTAACTTTGTGGTGAGCTAGAGATTCAAAAGATAGCCCTACTGCCTCACCATTCTGGAAGGGAAGGACACACCCAAGGTCATTAGAGACAGAGGGCTCCAGGGCCAAGGGGCAATCCCATGCCCCACTGAACCTCATGACAGACTGAAACACATTAAGTGTTATTTTAAAATTCAGTAAGTAAGGGGCTGAGAAGATGGCTCCGGAAGTAAAGGGCTTGCTACACAAGCAAGAAGACCCGGGCTTAGAACCTCAGCAACCACAGAAGAATCTAGGCCTGATGGCTCCCACCCATCATCCTAGCGCTGAGGAGACCTCAGAGGCCGAGCATCTTGAGGGCTTGTTCTCCAGCCAGTGTAGCCAATCAGTGAGAAATCCTTTCTCAAAAAGCTACAGAGAGGATAGATAGATAGATAGATAGATAGATAGATAGACATGTACATATATGAAAAGCAATAAAGGAAGACATTTGACATTGACCTCTGACTTCCACATGTACATATTTATGTGTGCTCACTCCTACACGCATGTACAAATGTAAATATGCACACACACATCTAACACACATACACAAATTTGTAAATAAGCTATGCATGGTGGTGCACCCCCACGATCCCAGCACATAAGAGAATCATGAGTTCAAGACCACACTGACCTACATAGAAAGACTCTGTTTCAAAAGGTGGAAAAAATGAAGGTGGAATAAATGAAGAGAACTAGCGATCCATCCTGTGAAGATGACGTTTGCCTCTGTAGGAGAATCTCAGAGGTAAAAGCAAAGTGACCCACTGCTCTGACCCCAGGCAAGTGCCAACACCCCTGCGATTCTTCACTGTTTCTGACGTCACAAGAAAAGCAGTGCTGGGGAGATGAATGGCTCAGTGGATGAAGCGCTGTGTGGAGGCCTGAGGACCTGAGTCTGCGTCTCTAGAACCTATGCAGAAAGCTGGGCGTGGCAGTGCATGCCACGTGGGGATGGGCACTGGGGGACAGGTCAATCCCTGGGACTCCCTGGACAGCCAGCCTATCAAAACAATCGGTGAGCACCAGTCTGAGAGAGAGAGACTCTCGATTGAAGAATCAAGAGCAATAAAGGAAGACACCTGATACTGACTCTGGCCTCCATGTGTATGTGTATAAAGACACACACACACACACACACACACTTGTGCTCACATATACACACGCACACACACAAGAGAGAGAGAGAGGGAGGGAGGAAGAAGGAGGGAGGCATGCACGCAGACTTCTGCTCCTTATGATGAAATGTCATACGGCCGTCTATGTTTTATTCTTACCAAAGGGGAAAATTGAATTTGAAATTGTGACTGACAATTCATAGGAGATATCAAGCAATACTATTGTAAAAACTCAGATGGGGAAACTATAGACCAAATGACTCATTTTCCCGGGGCAAACGACCTTTCAAGAAATGTAAGGAAGATATCTGCTGATTACTGATTGGATCGTCTTACTTGTCGTAAGTCAAGAAGGAAGAGAAGAGATGGAGGAGGAGAAGGAAGAGGGAAGAGAAAGGGAGTGTGGATGGTGTTTGAATGTTGTGTGTTTGTGGTATTGAAACTCTGTGTGTGTGTGTGTGTGTGTGTGTGTGTGTGTGTGTGTGTGTATGTGCATCAGCCTGTGTGCCTATGTGTGTGCATCAGCCTGTGTGCCTATGTGTGTCTGCCTGTGTGCCTATGTGTATGTGTGCATGTGACTGTGTGTGCATGCATGTGTGTGCTGAAACACCTAGGCGTGGAACACATCCTGCTGGCTTCCGGGATGAGCTCAGATGAGGCAAAGGGCAGGAAGAGTGAACAGAGAGACGCTGGATAGGGATCAGGCTGTGCTGCATTGCAGGGGTGCCCGCCCTAGGCAGCTTCATTAATCACAACACTTCCTATGGTCGATTTTTTTTTCCTGTACTGAAGATCGAACCCGGGACTTGTACATACTAGGCACGTTCTCCACCACTGAGCTATAGCTTCAGCTCCGCTCCCTTTTTGAGACAATGTGTCACCAAGTTGCCTAGGCTGGTCTCAAACTTGCAACCCTCCTGGATTAGCATGCACCATCAGGCCTGGCCTATTGTTTAAGGTTTTATACAAAGGTTTAAAATAACTCCAAGAGGGGTTAAGCAGAATGACAGTCACATTCACTGTGCAGCCCTGGGTGACCCTGAATTTCCTGTGTAGACCAGGCTGGCCTACGACCTGCCCTGCCTTCTGAATGCTAGAGCAATGGTATCTGACTCTCCATATGTTTGAAACACCAAATAAAATAATGAGTTGGTTAAAGTTCACTCACAGTGAGAAGTAGATCCCAGAGCAATGGGTGCACGTGACCTGCTGGGAGAAGAGTGGGATGGATCAGTAGGACAACCAACCTTTATGTTCTAAAATAGCACCAGGTTTAGAGAGCCATCTGTCTTAGTTAGGGTTTTACTGCTGTGAACAGACACCATGACCAAGGTAACTCTCATAAGGACAACATTTAATTGGATCTGGCTTACAGGTTCAGAGGTTCAGTCCATTATCATCAAGATGGGAGCATGGCAGCGTCCAGGCAGGGTTGGTGCAGGCTGAGCTGAGAGGTCTACATCTTCATCTGAAGGCTGCTAGCAGAATACTGGCTTCCAGGCAGCTAGGATGAGGGTCTTAAAGCCCCCACCCACAGAGACACACCTATTCCAACAGGGCCACACCTTCTAATGGTGCCACTCCTTGGGTCGAGCATATAGGAACCATCACACCATCTTAGAAATAATACGAAACCCATGTATCTCTGCTCACGTCTCCATCCCTGGGTCTATGTGATGGATAATCTTGAGGACCAACATGATAGGGTTTAGAGTCACCTTGGGAACAAATGTTTGTGCATATTTGTGAGAGTTTCTAGATTTGTTGGTCAGTTGAGGTGAGGAAGGCAGACCCTCTATGTGGGCAGCGCCATTCCATGGGCAGGAGTTCACTTTGAGTGTGGCTGCAGTGTGGCCAGCTGCTGCAAGCTCTTGCCACCGTCTTCACCATCGTGATCACTGCAACATCTGCTGCGAGCCAAAAGAGACCCTTAAGTTGGCTCTTTTCATGCATTTTGTTCTAGAAACATGCTGGGTAATTAATATACTCTCTAGTTTCTCCGCCTCTCCTCTCCTCTCCTCCCCCCTCCCCTCCCCTCCCCTCCTCTCTTTCACACATAAAAAAAGAAGCAATTTAAGAGAGTACAGTACACATTTTATCTCTTAGTATCTATGTATTTCCCAAGAGCAAAAACCATTGTCTTTCATAAAAACAGTACAGTTTTCAAGTATGTGATGTTGGTACTTCATGGTCCATTTTCTAAATTGTCCCAAGAATTTTGTGTTGCCCCCCCCCCAGCACAAAAGCATTGCCTTTAGCCTTCATACCACTTGGAGTAGTTTAATTTCTTAATTTCATGTCTGCCAGGTTACAAAGTCTTTTTTTGTTTGTTTGTTTGTTTTTTGAGACAGGGTTTCTCTGTGTAGCCCTGGCTGTCCTGGAACTCACTCTGTAGACCAGGCTGACCTCAAACTCAGAAATCTGCCTGCCTCTGCCTCCCAAGTGCTGGGATTAAAGGTGTGTTCCACCATTGCCTGGCCTGGTCATGAACTATTTAAGGACATTCTATACTCACTTCATAGACTCCTCAGTTTGGGTTTTTCTAGCGTTTATTTGTAAATTTATGCAGATCCCACAGCCATGAATGAAGCAGACATAATACCTACCACGCCTGGCTCATTATGGAGATGGAGACACACTGTGGACACCCATATGCCATTAGCAGTGATGACACTGACGCCCCAGACCTAGCTCAGACCTAGAAACATTTACACTGAAGTCCTCCTATGCATTGCCTGTCAGACCACACAGGCGCTGGTGAGTCTCCCGAACCAGCTCTCCAGGTTCCATGCTGTGTCTCATATTCGGGAATCTGTGTTCCATGGTTTTAACATACAAAAGGAAACACCATATAGTGTGTCCAAATACCGCAGTCAACACAGGCTGAACAACACAGAGCAAGCTCGTGCCATATTCTGTGTAACAGTACAGATTGCATCTTCATCTGAGTCCCAAAGAAACATACAAGACATCTCTACTCAGTCTTTGCATATAAACATGGCCCACACAGAATCTGCAGAGTATGCTACAACCTTGGTCACCACCTTTATCTGTCTTCTTGTCACCAGATGTCAAAACATAATGTGTGGGCCTGTCTCTCCATTCTCCCTTCCACCTCTCCCTTCCTTATCCCCAGCTCCAAAAGCCTTGAATTGGGCCCATTCCTTTGATTCCAAGCCTGTGGCTTTGAAGGACCACAGTTCCCTGGCATCTCCTGCCTCCAGTCTTGCCTTTCTTATGCACAAAGGGCAATGTGGCTCTTCGACTTATGCCTCGAGGTACTTCAGGTTCTTGAGTGTGTATGAGAGAGAGGGAGTAAGAGGGGGAAAAGGGATAGGAAGGGAGGGAGGAAAGAGGAAGGGGAGGAGGGAGGAAGAGAGAGAGAAGAGAGAGGGAGGGGGGAGAGGGAGAGACTGAGGGAGAGAGAGAGGCCCTGACCTCTAGAAATCCATTCCGTTTAATAGTCCTTAGCCTTCACTAAATTGCAGCCACAGGGTTGTCTTCCAGGTTACATGATACACATTGTCATTTTATTTATTTGGTTGGTTTGCTTTTCTGTTTGTTATTATTGCTGCAGGAATATGCCAGACCGAGTGCTCTAACACTGAGTCCCACCCCAGCCTCACTCTGAATTTTAGAGATGCTCTGGGTGTGTCCCTTGGCTGGCAGGGTCCCCACCTCTGTCACCTCTGTTATCATCTGACAGATCCTAGGGTCAGAGCTCTGTCATTAGGGATCTACAGTATAAGGGATTCCTTTCACTGAAAACCAAACTATGCACGGCTCTCATGAACGCAATCAGTCACCATTTAAGATATGCTTTCCCCAGCTCTGCAGGAGTTGCCTTCTAGTCGGTCCTGAATGCATTACTGGGGCTCAGACAGCCCTGCAGGATGGACACATGGGCATAGCTTGCAGGGGAGGACTTGCCACATAGTGTTGGTCAGAAATGACTGGTTGTTACCACTTAAGCAAACCTCACCCTGCATCCATGCGATTCCCCACCTCATCGCAGAGCACGGGCTCACTTCTGAGGGTTGCTGAAATCCAAGTCAAATCGTCTCCCCTTATAGTCCCATGGGAGTCTCAGTGAGAACTTCTGGCCAGGGGCTATTGGGACTCTTTGGCACAAGGTCTTAATGGGGATGGCACAGAACCTGCTCAAACTGCCCTGGAGTCTCACTGCCCACTCTGTGCTGCAGGTCCAGAATGCCCAACCACTAGTGGACACCCACCCACCACAGATTTACAGTCATCTCTGCCTAAAGTTCAAGAAGTTGAAGGTAGGTGCTTCGTTCTCTTCTAGTCATGCCCCTGGCCTACAAGGTGATGTCTGTCACCTTGGAGCCTGGAATGTGAGTGAACAAGCTCCTTGGCCTTGCCAAAGACAAGGTGTCACCAAAGGGCTAACTGAACCTGTTCTGCCCTAGTGGCAGGGAGCTGCCTAGTGCTTGTACCAGAACCTTCTATGATATATGCCCCATCGTGTCATAGACACAGACAGATAACTCCTGGGCAATTTGTACAGTGCGACTCCAGATAGTTAGCATCACTGGCCACTTCTGAATTTGTATTTTTTGAAGCACAGGCCATGGGTAAGTAGTCATGCTTGCAGGGATGCCCCTGAGGTCAACTGAAACTGGCGACATAAATCAGCTGAACACACCAGCATTAGTCAGCTTAAACGCTGAAAGCTGGGCTTAGTGGTCCCACCGGTCTTGTGGCAAGATGGGAGGAGAGACAGGAGAAGCCCCAGAAGCTTGTGGACCAAGTAGTATGACATATGAAGCAGAGAACAAAAAACTCTTTCTCAAACAAAATAGACCGTGAAGATGGACAGCCAAGGTTGACCTCTGATCTCCACAAGCTGAAGCATAGAGATATACACACATGCGTGCACACTCACGTGTACGCGCACACACACACACTCACACATACATGGGAGGGGAGACTATAAGTATAATCTTTCTGGAATTAAGTACATCCTTCTCCTGAGCAGCATAAAATGTCTCTTGAGATAGTTTCCTTGCTAGCATGACCACCACATGTCACTTTAACAGACGACCTAAACATAGAGGCAGCATATCTCCTTGCTGTTATTGTAGCCCATCTCAGTGTATGTCACCCCAGATATATGGTGGTCGTCCATGCTCCTGTCTTGATGCCCAGTATTGTGGTGTACCTGCTGACTCCTGCTGGGGGACCTACAGGGTATGGCTTTGAAAAGTGTGTCTGGAGGAACCTTGTGCTATGGAGGGGTCCCTGTGTCCACAGATGGAGGAAGAGAGACTCTCCATCATTGACAGGAACAACTACCTGCTTCTGCAGAGGGTGGCCTCCGCCATGAAAACCAGGGGACAGACTGATGGCCGAAATAACTTTACACAGAGAAGGTAACATTTGCTTTGGCTGGGACTGCATTCAAGGGACAGAGACCCAGGGCAGGGGACAGGGACATGGCAACCCAGGGGCAAGCCAAACTCAAAGGGCCCTTATGCCCCCTGACTCCAAACCTTCCTTGAGGCTCTGAGGTATATCAGAGCACACGAATGGTCCCAGAATGACCGCAAGCCCAGCCATAGGCCTGCTGAGGGCCAGGAGCTGTCCACAGAGTCTTCTCGGTCACCATCCTCAAGGACCAGGCAAGGTGGAGGCTGTGCTTCTTCCCATTTCATAGAGGGGGACATTGAGGGATGGTGAAGCTGCACAACCTGGCCAAAGTCGCTATCACCGTGGACGGTGCAGGGTGTGTCCAAGTTGCAGAGCGTGCAACAGCCTTGCAGTGTTAGCTCTGGGAGAGAGCGAAGGGCTCAGACCTGATACCTGGTCCCCTCTCTGCTGCCGCTGCTCTCTGAAACCTGTGATTCCCTCAGCTTAGAATGTTGTTTCCCAAGAGGATGAAGGGCAGCATGCCTTGTGTTCCATGAGACCACCCTGTGAACACTCTCAGGAGTCCTTAGCCCTTGCAAAAGAACGGTGCTGTGTCCTTGGTAGCCACGTGCCCCAGGAAATATCTGTAGTTTTTCCTTCTAAGTGCAGAGTCATGGCGGTGACTGTACAGGGTCACTGCAATGCAGGCTTTTCTGCAGACATCCTAGACTCTTTAACCCCTGAGAGAAGTTTCCAGATTCATAATAAGCTAAATCACAGGCAAGCCATCGGATTCAGGGAAGGAACAGAGGTGCCATGAATGAGGCTGCTGATTTGGGGAATCATGTCTGTTTCAAGGACACAGAAAACTAGTTGATTTAGATAGTATTAATACAGCCAGATATCTTATTAAGAAAAAGGCAACACTTTTGGAGAAACTAAACAACCAACAACAGAAGCTATACAATAAAAAGTTAAATCAGGGGATTTAGTAAATCTATGTATCTTCATTGAGATGTACTTGATACTTGATAAGCAATATCTTACACTTAAGGGATATAGTTTAATGGGTTTGACATGTCCCACACTGAAACCATCTCCTTAGTGACAATGGTGCACACAGCCTTTGCTTCCTATTCCTCTGGTGCTGGGCAGGAATCCTCCTGACAGCCAGGCCCTGGAGGTCACACTGGATGTGGTTGGCTCTGGGACTGCACGCATGTCCTGCAGAGTGACATTGGTTTGTTTTATTGCTGTCTGTTTGTTTTTCAAAGAAAGGGTTTCTACATAGCCCTGGCTTTCCTGGAACTTATTATGTAGACCAGGCTAACCTTGAACTCACAGAGATCTCCCTGCTTCTGTCTCCCGAGTGCTAGGATTAAAAGTGTGCACAACCACACCTGTCTAGATTGGCATTGTTAAGGACAGCATTGTGTCAGCCTTGGGCTGCTGAGTGACACCCTCTCCTAGATGTCAAACTATTCATTTCACCTATCAGTGAGCATTCTGGTTTGTTTTTGGTCACTACTAATAAGGTTACAATGACTGTTTATGTTTTAAAACAACAACAATTTATACTCATGTCTGCAGAGACTAACAACTCAGTAGAAAATAGAGAAAGCAAACAAGTCACCCAGAGAGGGCCCCCCTGAAGGAAAAGGTGGGTCTCCTTGAATATGACACCAGTAAAATCTATGACAGATGTTAAATAGAGACAAAACGAATGCCATTTAAGGGCTCTGTACATTGCCACAAGGACACATTCACACGAGGGAACGTGTAGGATATCTATTGCATCAAGAGAGGGAACTGCCGTATTTGAACTGCACTCACCCCAGGCTGCGCCACACAAGACCCACCTTGGAAGCCCTGTTGGAACTGAGGCTGCCTCTTCCCACAGTGGTCTTTCTAAAATATGCCTGGGACTGTGGTCGAGCATTTAGCACTCTCAAGACACCTTAGGCTCTTCAGGCCTCTGGCTGCCATGCTTCTCCCCATGGGCGCTGGGCCTTCCTCCTCTTCTCACTGTCAGCCCTCCTCTCCTTCTGAGGTTCTGTTCAGCATTGCCTCCTGGATGTCATCTCAACTCTCCCTTAGGAGCCTGGCATCTTCACCTCATGAGCTCCGGGCCCACTCCCTGGTAGACAGGGATGGGGAGGAACGTTTGTTGAATGTCTCTCGATGGGAAGCAAACAAGAGCCCAGATATTAGCTAGAGCCTGCCAGGCCTGAGGACACATGGGCTCCCTTTGGGAATGCAGAGTAAGCTCTCTGTCCCATAATCTTGGTCTACGAAAGAATGTGTGTATTCCTTTCTGGAGTCTAAACAGGAAGAGCAGAGAACAGGCATTTATGAAGGTGCAGAAACAAAATCAAGTCTTCCCAGAGAGACTCAGAAGCTCAGAGCCCCGGTACAGAGCACAGAGACGGCGGGAGGACAGGGCTGCCGTGGCCAGCCATCCCTGCAAGCGCAGACACACCTGGAGAAAAGGTACCTGCAGTACTTTCCTGACGCCTGTGCCCTGGACAACTCACCACCTGACCCTGCCTGCCCTCGGGGGTTGGGGATGAGTTGGCACAGAGTCAATGACACAGACCCCAGGAGCAAGTGAGAAACACTGCAGCAAGCTCATCTGAGCACTGCTGCAAGCTCCTTTAGTACCCTCCACCTATGTCCCATTGGTGAGAAAGCATCTCTTCTAAACAGCAGTTCCTGATTGGCTGGCATTCTCTGTGCCAGGAATCCTTGGTCTCTCAGGCAGTCCTCAGTTAGGTTCTCCTGCAGGAGATGCTTTTGTGGCTGCGCCCCCCACCCCCACCCCCTTGGTAAGCCCGCCCATAGAGGTAACCTCACTGCTGCTGTTCCTACTACACTTTCTTGTGAATGTACAGCTATCTAAAGTTCCTGACTCCATCAGAGTCACTTGGTGTGTGCTCCCGGATTCTTGGCTGTCCACTGCCTTAGGTACATTACTCAGTGGGTAAATGTTTCAAATCATGGAAGCCATAGTGAAGCCTGGGGGATTCTCCCTTCTCCCTTCCCAAATTTATTTATACAGAGATAAAAATGAGTTCGGCTGATTGATTATAGGTTCAGGGGAGAGTCTGGTGAAATTGGTGACTCGATCAGATTGTATCCATCAAACCTCAGTATGAAACTGTGTGATGACCTGAAGTAGCTGTTCCACTCAGAATCCAGGACCAAAATTACATAAATAGCCAGGAAGAATTTGCCAGAAAACTTAATACTCTAAACCCTTCCTCTCCACCTAACCCAAATCACTGGCAAATTCCTAATTGAAAGTTAAGAGCAATTCAGTTCTGTTGTCATCATCCTTACAGATGTCTCAATGAATCAATTATTAGGGGTTTTAAATTGTCACTCACTGTCCTTATGCAGGATGCTGTTTTTAGAACCAACCAAGTCTCTTCTAGGGGAAAATACAGATACCAAATTAAGTATGCTAGGACACAGTTCCTGCCCTGATCAAGACCCAGCCCAAAGATTCCCTTCCTCAGACCTCCTCCCAGTGACACCTGGCCTCTTAGTCCCCACTGTCCCCATAAGCACTAAACTTAGCTCTTATACGACTTCCGAGCACATGACCCTCCTGTTACTTGCTTGAACATTTCTTCTAAGTTCCTGCGCCATTGGGACAAGCACATTTGCAGAGATGTATAAGAGAAAGCAATTACTAATTAGCAAAGCACTAGGGAAATTTAATCCACTTTTAACTTCATTGAGAGCCTGAACGTTTTGTTTCAAACCTTGGTTAATTACAGAGCATTAGCATTTGCTGCTGTAGAAAATAAGTCATTGACATTGTGTAAATGAGTTATCAAAGGATGTTTTTAAAGACAGGATTTCACTATGTAGGTCAGGCTGGTCTTGAACCCAAATCCTTCTATCTATCTCCGCCTCCCAATTGCTACAATTACCAGCATGCATACCCTGCCTGGATTCAAAACTAATTTTTTTATTTTTTCCCCCAAGTATATTGGAAGTTTAAAAAAATTTTTTTTAAAAAGTATTGCTACCTTTGCCAAACATTTGTTTATGTCTTATTGTTAACGTTTCTGCTTTGGTTTTATTCAAGGATGCCTTTAAGGGCAAAGATGACTTTTTCTTTTCACCGAGTCCAGAGTTTTTACTGAGTACTGTGTTTTCTCTCCTGATTCTGCTGGCTGTTTGTCTCGTTATCCTCCCGTCCTTTCCACACGGTTGATTTTTTCGAGGCTGTCTTTTTTTTCTTCCAGTGAAAATGTCTAGAAAATACTTGGAAGAAACTCCCCACTCAGCCTCTCATTTTCTCATTGGGATATCTTGCTCTCTCTCCTTTACATAAAGGAAATGGTGAAGCTGCTGAGAGAGGGAGAGGCTAAGACAGAGACATAAGGGACGGCTATTCTGCTTGGAAACCGTGCCCTGCAGCTACCACCCACAGCCCACACTCCATGTGGGATGTTGCCAGCTTGGCTCTTGGACAAGTACGCCCTACAAGGGGTGGGTGGGGGTAGGGGAACTTCTTCAGGGCAACCCCACCTCCTCCAGTGTTCACCTCTGGGCCTACGGGTGATTTGTCAGAGGCTCTGGAGTTTTTTCCTTTTCGTGAAAGACAGGAAACAGCTGTGCTGTGGTGGGGAGGCAGCTTCCTGCTAAGAGCCTTTCAGGCCATCTTAGGCATTTCCAGAACCTTAGCTCTGTGTGTCCACGGGAGAGAGTGAGGGACACAGGCTGCACCAGATAAGGAAGGCCTTCTTCTTAGGTGACTTGGCCTTTTGTTGTTTAGTTTTTGAGACAGGGTCTTACCCTGTAAAGAGGCTAGCTTTGGACTCCCAGAGATCTGCCTGCCTCCGTTTCTCAAGTCCTGGGATGAAAATTGTGTGCCACGATGTCTTATAGGTGCCTCAACCTTTCATAGAAGTAAAATTTTACACACACACCTAAAATTCTGTTATCAGAAAATGGCAGGTGTGAGAAGGGATAGGACTCCACTTTATAGGACTAGAAACCTGGAATGCACCCTGATGGCTGGCTAGCTTCATCTAGAACTTTTGCTGGCCCTGACCATCTCACCGGCATGCCAGAGAAGACAGCCCTCTCCTAGACACCTCGGCAGCTTTTCCCACATTGCTGCTTGCTCCCTACCTCCAATAAAAGAAAATGCTCTGCTACCAGGAGGCTATCTATAAAAGCATCCACTAACACACTGGCCATCCTGGTGCTTCCTGGCATAGGTGAGTGGAAGTGCATAGCCTCTACCATCTCCACACGGACACCAGAAAACAAACAAAACCCAGAAATTATCAAAATGATAAAGCCAAATAAACGAACTCCTCCTGAATGGTGGAGCAGTAGACACACTCTAAGCTCTTCAAGACAGCCCCATGGTCCCCAGAATCAGTAAAGACAGATGGACCTTATCTCCTGCACCCACATGCACCCCTGTGAGGGTTAAGTGAGCAGCATTTGCCAATAGACTATAAAGTTCCCGACCCTGGAAAAAAACAACAAGTTTTAGTTTCTGTCCTTCATCACCATATACTTCTATCATATGGAGCCAAAAATCTGGAGTTCAGGTGATACCTTGAAGCCAATGGTCAGTCTCAACAATAGAACTAAATAGCAGAAATTGTTTGATCATTTGACGACATGTACACCCAAGGAAGATACACAGATGACCAATGAGCACATAAAAAAGACCCATCCAGCATTGCTGGGGAAGTGGGAGTCAGTACTAGTGAGATACTTCACACTTCTTCACACTTCACACTTGACAGTCACTGAGCCGACTGGAACCGCAGATGATGCTTGGAGATGCGTGTGAGGTGTGTGGAGAAACCCGGAGATGCTATGGTGATGCGCTTACTTTGAAAACATTGCTGATTCCTCTAAAAATATTAGACAGCAAGTGCACGCCCGAGTAGAGGAGAGAACCGGGGCCACAAACACACATGAAATGGTACACACACCCATATCTGGATAGCATTTTAACACTAGTGTGCACACTGGTCATGAGCAGACAAAAAAGAGGCGTATCTGCCAATGGAATATTATTCTACCATAAAAACATGAGGTCTTAGATTGCTACCTCATGGATGAAGCTTAGAGGCATCAGTGAAAGAGCCAGATGCAGAAGGTCACGTGTAGGTGATGCCCAGACAGGTGACCCTGGTTCCTGGAAACTAGGACGGAAGACTTGGGGGGAAATAGTTAAGGATTATGGTTTGTGAAGTGTTGGTGATTATAATGTTCTCAAATTATGTTGTAGTTATAGCTATACATCTATTAATATCTCTAAACCACAAAAGCATCCACTTTAAAGGGAGGCTTTTATAATATAGTGTTACTACACGTCAGCCCAAGCACTATAAAATAAAGATATGAGCCAGCATGGTGCCAAACACTGGGAGAGAGAGGGCAGTAGGATCTGGGATTCAAAGTTAAACTCAACTATGTAGGAAGTTCAAGGCCAGCCTGGGCTATGCGAGACCTTGTCTCAAACGAACACAACCTCACACAACAACAACAAAAGATTATGTAGTGTATTCTAAAAATAAAAATTCAAGGGAGGTGCTCCATCCTCCATGCATTCTGGAGAACTGGCCTGCTTTCCTGCTCTTGCCTAAGGAATGTGACTGTTCCTGTCCCACAGGAGCTGAGAGGGACGGCCACAGCCTCATCTGGACGCGCAGCCTGAAGCCAAAGGGGTGAGGGTCAGAACCCATCCACTGAAAGGAGACCAGGGCCCAGATGCTCCGATGAGGCCTTCCTGTGTCTCCTTGGGGTGGGGTGGGGATGGGGGTGGGGGTGTGCAGGTCTTGGGGCTGGTGGCCTCGCATCTGAGGCTGGCTTCATGGCCTCCAGGGACCGTCATGGGCACTGTGATGCAGCACTCCGGAGCTGCTCGGTCACAATCTTCACCAGATGACATAGCACAGCTATTTATTGTGTTTCTTGGACTGATAACCAAAAACAAAATATGCAGAGTAACACTGGACTTTCTTTTCTAGCTGTTAATACTTTTCTGAGTTACCATGAGTTTGGGTGATTGTATGTAATTCTCTTAAAAACAAAAACAAAAACAAAACAAAACAAAGAAAAACAAACCAAAAACCTCTCTGTGACTCTCAGTTTACCAAATATGTAAATCAATCAACTTGAGATCTTTAACCCGGATCCAGAATACAAGACCCAAAAGGTAAGAACCCAGTGAGTCCTGCAGAGCAACTAAGGAGTGTCTGAGAGTCCCTGTCTCTAGGTAAGATCACATTTCAGTTATATAACAATGAGCTGCTGGCCTATCTGCCTCAGATGTAACGAAAAAAGACCTCTTGCACACTTTCATCTGTTCATCCAGCAAAGGCCTATGGGGCTTCTGGCCATGGACGTGAGGAAGAAGCATGTTCTGTGTAAGCCGGGATCAGCCATTTCAGAGGAGAGAAGTCCAATTATCCTGTTATGAGTGTGTGTGTATGTGTGTGCATGTGTGTGTGTTTGTATGTGTGTATGTATTGTGTGTGTTTGTATGTGTGTGCATGCGTTTGTATGTGTTTATGTGTGTTTGCATGTGTGTGTTTGTATCTGTATTTGTATGTGTGTATGTGTACACATGCCCACACATACGTGTGTGTGCAAGCTAGTTTCATTTCTTTATGCTCGAACCCTTGAATGTCTGCTTGAAGGTCAGTAATAAGCTGAATGCTAGCTCCCCAGACTGCAAAGATCCCTTTAGTGCGCCATAGAAGGGTGGAAATAATGCAAGAGCCGGAGGTGTGCAGCGAAAAGACATTTTCCGGCTGCGCACGAGGACTCACTGTGGCTCCCTGACGGACTATTGGCAGTTCCTGGCTACTGGGGAAGGGGAGTTTCATCTCTTGGATCCCTGGAATTTCATATTCTTCAGTGGTATAACTTCAGTGAATAACTTCCATGTATGTTCATGCAAGTAGCTCTAATTCAACAAAGTGGCCAACACACTTGCACACACGTGTACACACACACAAACACACAGATGAAATAGGGCTGGAGAGATTGCTCAGTGGTTAGGAGCACAGTCTGTTTTTTCCAGAGGACCCAGGCACATGAATACACATATGCGCACACACACACACACACACACACACACACAAAAGTATATGAAAGGGGGCTGCAGAGACGACGCAGTGGTTAGGAGCACAGTCTATTTTTCCAGAGGACCCAGGTCCTGTTTCTAGCACACACATAGGATCTCACAACCCTCCCTATCTCCAATTCCAGGGACTCAAATGCCTCCTTCTGGCTTCCATGGGCACTATAAATATACATGTAGTTCATACATTCATATACATAAATTACAATGAAATAAATCTTTACAAAATGATAAAAGTAGGAAAAAGACTTGCTAGGAAGAAGAGTTTCAGTAGGAGAGAGGGGGATGAGAGAGGATAGTGGGGGACTATAAAACACCTCAAATATATTATAGACGTCGATGAAACTGTCAAAGAATAAAACATTTAAAGAATGGAAAGACTGTATCCAATCACTGGGCTCATCACTTTCTGAGTCAGGAGTTCTTGAAAGCATTAGATCCGGGCTATTATTTTGTTTGTTTTTCCAAGACAGGGTTTCCCTGTGTGGCTCTGGCTGTCCTGGAACTCGTTCTGTAGACCAGGCTGGCCTCAAACTCAGAGATCTGCCTGCTTCTGTCTCCTTAGTGCTGGGATCAAAGGCATAGGCCATCACTGCCCATGGGCTATTATTTTGTAAGACTCTTTAAATTTAACTTGAGTTCCCATGGATCTTCATGGAATCATGTTCAGGAAGCAGTGTGGTAAGACTAATTTTCATTCAGAACTCCATTTTCATATCACTGCTTAAACCTGATACAATCCAGTGAGTGGGGTGTGAGCCGAAGCCATGTCTCTCCTGGCTTTCTCTCCGTTTGCTGTTTTCGTCTGCATGGTAAATTGCACCCCTGGCACAATGTATGTTCTCTGTAGAGTCAAGAGCAGAACTCCCTTGTCACACAGGTTGCCTGCAGACCTGGTCACTGTCACTGGCGATTATCTCTAAGGCCCTGTGGGCCTAGACTTTGACTGTACTGACCCCTTTCCTGCTCAGAGGTCTAAGACGAGCAGGTGACTTTCCTGGAGGTGGCCCACCTTTTTGCATAGTCTGATTGATGAGCTCTGAGAGACAAGGTCCCTAGAGACTTCATCCCAGGATTGCTTCTTGCAGCCACTATGCCTTTCCTGTCACTATTGCATATGCTAATGATTCCTGGACCCACCCTATTGAACAGACTTTTCTGCAGATCAACATAAAGATGAACTTTCATGAATTAAACTTGTCTAGCTGGATTAATGATTTTATAAAATTGCTGATTTGATTAAAATAATTTTAGAAAGAAAGATTTAAAGATGGTATTAGTTGTTTTACTAGAAAGATGTAATAAAATTAGAATCAAGAATAGAATATTAAGTAAAGGCTACATGATAGTGGGCTCAATGACCTTTCACAACTACACTAAAAAGAGAAATAGGCTTGGGACAAATTTTTGATCAAGGAAAAACATTCATTCTAGGTCAAATCCAAGGGTGAAGCCACAGGTGTGCACGATGATGGAGTGAGGTCAGGCGAAACTGTTGCTTTGAACTTTGAGCTTACCGAGTGAAGCACTGCTTTGAACTTACTGTCAACATCCTTCTGTAACTCCCCTTTTGTGTGACATCTTATCTATGGAGTAATTTTTTTTTTTTTTTGGAGTTAAGAATTCTTTACTAGGTATTAGTTCAGGCAGATGCCCTGGTTCTGCGATTCCTTCTCCCTATAGGTCACAGTTGAGCGGGTTTCTTCAGAAGAGCCTGTGGGGCTGAGAGTGCTGAGCCCCAGGGTCAGAAGCAGAACTGGAAAGCCTCCAATACATGCTGCTTCCTTGTTTCCAGGCTGGGCAGCAGGGAGGAGAGGCCCGTGACGTGCCAGGGCTCTCCGTCAGACACCATGGAGGTTTGGTAGGACAGCAGCTATACACCCCCCTCTGCCAAGAGGCCAATCATAGTGGGCACCATCACACAGTTAGAGGGCTGAGCCCGGAATATGAGCAGGGGTTGGCACCTGCGTAGTGGCACCTCTGGTCTGAAGACAGCTCTGTTGAGCATCTGCAGCATTGGTGTGGTGCCCTGGACCAAGCCCACAGCTTGGTAGGGGGCACCTGCCAGGGCCACAGTCAGGAGGCATTCCCCGCTGCCCTGCTCCCCTGGAACCCCAGGGTTGTGGGAGGTGGTGACATTGAGGCCAGCCTCTTTCACCAGTAGCTTAGCGTTCACCAAGTTCATGTCTGTCTGCTTAGATGCTTCTCTCAGAAGGCCGACAATGACTGCAGGGCTCAGGCAGGTCCCAGCATTCTTCAGAGATGTTCCTTGTGCAACCACCTGGATGGTCCCTTTAGGGGAGTCAGCCCAGGCATGCATCAGCATGCCCATTGCTTCTGCCAGATCAATCCAAGGCTTGGTGTGTGGAGAGAAGGCACTGGTGAGGGCCTGGGCGTTCACGACACCTGTTAGAGATTTCCCCTTCACCATGTCCACAAACTGGACTACGATTTCCTCCCCACAGCAGCTCTGGGCTTCCTTGGTGCTGGCACCCAGGTGGGGACAGCTGATGACATTCTCGTGGTCCACTAAGGCCTGGTCCCGTGGCGGCTCTTCTGTAAACACATCCAGTGCAGCCCCAGCACACTGACCAGACTGCAGGGCACGCGGCAGGGCACCTTCATCCACGATGCCTCCTCGAGCACAGTTCACCACTCGCACGACTTTCTTGCACTGAGCAAAGGTGCTGTCATTCAGCAAGCCTGTGGTAGAGGGCAGGAGTGGGGTATGGACAGTTATAAAGTCACAGAGAGGCCAGATCTCCTCCAGCGGCAGCTGCTGAACACCAAAGGAGGCAGAGACTTAGGAGAGATGATGGGGTCATAGCCTACAGTATTCATTCCAAAGGACTGCATTACGGTGGCCACCTCTCTTCTGATTCTGCCGAGGCCAAGAATTCCCAGTGTCATCCCGTTCAGTTCTGTCCCCATGAACTTCTTCTGGTCCCATTTGCCATCTTTCATCCAAGCCGTTGCCTGGGGAATCTGCCTGGCCAGGCACATGATCATCCCACAGGTGAGTTCCTCAGCACTGAGGCTGTTCACGTTGGGGGTGTTCATGACTAGGATGCCCTTCCTCGTGGCAGCCTCCAGATCCACATTGTCCACGCCTGTGCCAGCCCTGCCCACCACCTGGAGCTTCTCTGCTGCACTGATGACATCAGCAGTGACCTTGGTAGCTGACCGGACAATGAGGCCTCCACAGTCCTGGAGTTCAGCTATCAGCTCCTCCTTGCTCAAGTTCTGCTTCTCCACCACCTGCAGCCCTCCATCTTGCAGGATCTTCCGGAAGTGGAAGTAGGGGTCCAGGCTGTCACTGATGAGTGCTTTGCGCAGATTTGCGAAGGCCATTGCTAGAGTCAGGCCTTAGAATCTGTTGCTCTGGGTGGGCAGAAGCACTTAGTTCAGGAAACTACAGGCAGGGCTGGCTCCGGTGACTGGGCCATGAAGTAACTTTATAAAGGACTTTTGTCTAAGAAGGTATAAAAAGGCCAGAGAGAAGAAATAAAGTGGTGACTTGGGGGACTCTGCCCCATCCATCCATCCATCCAAATGCATGTATGCAGCCATTTTCCACTTCACCCAGAGTGTGTGATCTGTGTAAGTGATTTCTTTCCGTTCCTTTCTTTTCTCTCTGGTTCAGAAAGAGTTAATGAGTTCCCTAGCCAAGGGAGGCTCCTGGATGACTCACCAGAGAAAGGAGAAGAGCAATAAATCCTTTCACTCAGTCCCACCTCTCCCCACACTAAACAGCGTGTGTGTTAATTCTCCAGAATTTAGCGTTTATTTAAGCACAGAACAGTAAGAAAGAATTAACTTTCCCCAGTGGTTATTTAAGCATAGAAAGTTAAAATTTTAGTGCTTACTAAAACACAGCAGGAGTTAATTACTAAAAACCAGCAATGTTTGGCCTTAGAGTAGCAAAGAGTAAGATACTTTTGTTCTAGCAATCGTAACTTCTGCCACCACAACTGCCAACGCACCCATCACTGCCTTCTAGACCGGGAAACCCTATAGATGCCAGGGGGTCACCGGCAGTGAAGTGTGTTTTGTGGCATGTGTATTAAGTGTGAAGAATGTGGTGTCTCTCTGTGGGGCATGCGTGGATTTGGAGGTAAGGTTTGTGTCTTAGTAAAGGTTGCTATGTAAAGGATGAAACACCATAACCAAAAGCAACCTACAATCTATTGTTCATCATCTGAGGCAGGCAGGACAGGAACCTGGAGACTGGAGCTGGTGCAGAGGCCATGGAGGGTGCTGCTTACTGCCTTGCTCATCATGGTTTGCTCAGCCTGATTTGTTATAGAACCCAGGACCACCAGCCCGGGGGAAGCACCTCACACAATATTCTGAACCGTGCCCCATCAATCACTAATTAAGAAAATGTCCTACAGGCTTGCCTACAGCCAGATCTTACAGTGGCATTTTCTCAATTGAGGTTCCCTCCTCTCAGAAGATTCTAGCTTGTATCACATCAACTATAGACTCATGTAAAAAAAAAAAAGTCAAAATTAAGTTAAATACTTTCTTACTTCACAAGATAAGATAGGGTGCAGTCACAATCAGATCAAGCAAAACAAAATTCCAATGGTGTAATAATGCAATGCCCAATGTCTGGGATTCACTCACGGTCTTCTGGGCTCCTCCAATGGATCAAAAGGTCACCTCTTTAGCTCTGCCATCTGTAGCACACACAGCTTGTCTTCTAGGCTCAGGCTGGCTCCACTCCATTATTGCTGCTGCTGTTCTTGGTGGTCAACCCACGGTACTGGAATCTCAAAAATGCTGGGGTCTTCCTCTGCAACTGGACTGCACTTTTACCAATAGCCTCTCCTGGCCTCTCCTCAGGGATCCCAAACCTGTCACAGAGTGCCAACCCTCAGCTCTTCTCCATGCCCCTTCACATCTTCAAAACCAGTACCACCTGGGTGACTCTTAACACTGCCAAGTTCAGCTGACAGCACAAGGTTCAAACTTGGCCATGTCTGAAACATAGCTCCTGTGCGGACTCTCAGGAAACGCTCCAGTGTCGTGCCCACCTCGTCCGGCAAGGAAAACGCAACGCGGTCAGATTCTTCTCAACAGCTTTATTGCAGGAACGCCTCAATGCTACGGGAACCCCGGGCACCCAGGGAGGACTGCTTATATACACCCCAGCACTGGGGAGGGCTATGTGTCCTCCTGGGATTGGTCAGTCTGCCGGCACCTTAATTTGCATGCACCCGCTCGGGAGGGGTTGGCGCCAAATTCAGGCTAGCGCCTGCGCAGTCGCATTGTTTACAGAGACTGGCGCCATCTTTTAGGTGCCAGCTTCCTACACTCCAGAAGATTTCACCTCATCAGTGCTGGTTCTTAATCACCGCTAATTTCTCACCTCCAGCTAACCAAGATCGTGTATCCCAGCTAAGTGCAAGGTTTTCCATCAGTAGTTCTGGGACCTTGTTAATCACAGAGGATTCTTCAGCCCCAGCTAACCAGAACCACAGAATCTTAATTCAAAATAACAAAATGGCCCCATTGGAACCTTTAAACTCCCCCTTTGAAGCTTGACAAGCCAGGCCTCCATCATCTGCATTGCTCTCAAGAGTCTCATCTTCCAAGCTCCTATAGAACAGCTCACTAAGTTCTCAACACTCGTGCCTTTTCTATCAAATTTCCAAAGCCCATAATCCTCCCCAAAATAACACACTCAAGTCTGTCAAAACAAAACCCCACTCCTGATACCAACTTGCCTTAGGGCTACTATTGCTATGATGAAACACCATGGTCAAAAGCAAGTTGGGGAGGAACGGGTTTATTTAGCTTACACTTCCACATCACTGTTCATTTCTGAAGGAAGTCAGAACAGAAACACAGACAGGGCAGGAACCTGGAGACAGGAGCTGATCCAGAGGCCATGGAGGACTGCTACTTACTGGTTCGTTCCTTATGGCTTACTTAGTCTGATTTCTTTTAGAACCCAAGACCAGGGATGATCTCACCCACAATAAACTGAGCCCTCCCCCATCAATCACTAATTAAGAAAATGCCCTATAGACTTGCCTATAGCCCCATCTTATGCAGGTGTTTGTTTTCTTAATCAAGGTTCAGTACTTACCAGTGACTCCAGCTTGTGTCAAGTTGACATATAACTATGCAGGATAGTCTGTGATGTGTATAATCATTTTGTATAGTATAGTGTCTGTGGGAGTGTCTCTTTAGGATATGGGGGTGCAGAAGTGTATAAAGTATAGTATCTGGGGGTATAGCTGTGGTGTGTATGATCAATGTGCATGGCATAGTATCTAGGGGAAATGTTATTAGTGTGTGTAGTGTGGTATCTGGGAGGGGTGTCTGGATAGCATATGGATTTGTATGATCAGTGTATACAGTGTGGTATCTAAGGAATATCTGTGTGGTCAGTATAGACGATCAATAACTAGTACGATATTTGTGTGTTTTGACTCTGTGGCATATGGTATGTGTGACCTGTGTGTGGTATGGTATTTTGGTAGTGTCTATATGCTGAGTGATGTGTGTGCTCATAGTATGGTTGTTTGTATGTAAGGGTTGTTATGTGGTGGTAGTGGTGGTGGTGGTGGGGTGTGTGTGTATGTGTAATCAGTAGTAGTACAGTCCCTGTGTATGTGGAGGTCTCTCTGGTATGTGATGTGTGAGATTAGTATGTATAGTGTAGTAACTCTGTGTGTGTCTCTTTGGGCTGTGTATGATCAGTGCCTAGTACTGTATCTCTGTAGAGTATATTTATAATGTGTGTTATTAATGGGCTGTACCATCTCTGTGGAGGGAGGAATATTTGTCAGAGCCTTAATCAATCAGGGGGTCACACCATATCTGTGGAGGGGCATCCCTGTGATACATGTGTGTGGTGTGATGTATGTCATGGATCTCTGAGTGAAGGTCTTTGTGGTGTGTGTGACAGCCTGTGTGGCTTGGTGTCTGTGGGGGGCATATATGTTTGTGATGTTTGTGATCAGCATGGGAGCAGGGATTATCTTCACGGATGACCAATGTATGTGGTATAGGGTCTATAGGGGGTATCTTTGTGTTGTGTGGGAATAGTGCATACTGAGTGGTGTCAATAAGAAGTATCTTTGTTATATGTGTGATCAGCAAGTGTTGGGTGGCATCCAGGGGATGTCTTTGTGATCAGAGTGTAGTGTAGTGTGGTGTCTGGGGGTTGTCTTTGTGATATGGTGTGTGTGATCAGCATGTAGTATCTGTGGAGGGGTATCTATGATCATGGGGCAATACTCTACCTGGGGGGACATCTCTGTGGTATGTGTGGTATGGCATATATGTATGGGAGTCTTGGTGGTGTGCATGACCCTTATGTGTGCTGTGGTATTGGTGGGGAATCATCTATATGGTGTGTGTGTGTTGTCTGTGAGGGAGTATATATGTGGTGTGATCTATGAGTGTGGCACAGTATTTATGAGGTGTAGTCTGTTTGATCAGTGGTTCGTACCATATCTGGGGAGAATCAGTGTGTGCATAGTGTCTGTGGAGGCTCTCTGCTGTTGTGACCTGTGTATTGTATAGTGTATTGGAGGGTCTCTGCTATGTGTGAGCAGTGTGTATAGTGTCTGTGGAGGGTCTCTGCTGTGTGTGTGATCTGTGTGTGTATAGTGTCTGTGGGAAGGTCTGTATGTTCCCATACATTTATTCCCATATATTTATTTCTTACCATCGTTAGCACTGGTTTCTATCCATCTATAATCTCTTGGCATAAAACATCCAGTGCTCTAAACATCCTAATTTCCCAGAGTCAATCATTTGTTTCGTGCATTGACTCATCACTGCAGGGAACTTCTCAGTGTGGGCCTAAGAACTTGACCTCGGGCTGGTGAGATGGCTCAGTGGGTAAGAGCACCTGACTGCTCTTCCGAAGGTCCAGAGTTCAAATCCCAGCAACCACATGGTGGCTCACAACCATCCGCAACAAGATCTGACTCCCTCTTCTGGAGTGTCTGAAGACAGCTACAGTGTACTTACATATATTAATAAAATAAATCTTTAAAAAAAAAAAAGAACTTGACCTCACTCTCTCTGTCCCAGCCAAGTCTTCTTTTCTTCTGTCCTCAGGATGCACTGGGTGTTTGGCCACTCCCTCCTTTGACCGACACAAATAACCCTTCAGTTTTTCATTTCTCTTGTTCCTCTCTTACTAACACACACACACATACACACACAATTTCCTATCTATGTCACATGGCTCATAAGCCAGCCCTCTGAAAAGCTTCCATGTTTTTTATTCTGTGTGGCTGTGGATTTTGTGGCTCTTCTGTCACCCCCCTGGAGAGGAGCAGAGTGTAAGACTAAAACCTGCAGGAGAAAGGATGGGTAAGAACACCTTATGTCACAAAGTGCTTTCCTGAATTTGGCATCAGAATCAAGACTATTGACGCCAAGCTGGTAACAAAGCACACATCTGCTTGCCTAGGCTTGGTGTCACTCTGTTCATTTGCTTTGAGTAACAAGGTAAACAAACAAAAAGATAAAAGCAAGACCAAAGAAAACTAACAAAAATGTATTTCTGCTTGCTTTTGCACTGAGACGACCTCAGGGATAGTCAACCGAACTGGCTGTCTTCATAACGTGTTCTGAGAGCATGTATATAGCAATCTTCATGGCCTACCGATAGCATAAAAGGAACCTTTTGCAGCAAGGAAGGCACTGTGTATGATAGATGGTATATCTAGACAGCGTGCCTTGCTCAGGCACTGTTGCAGTTCCATTGGCATGCAGTATCAGAATGGCAGAAGAATGAAGAGATTGGTAAACTCCCAGGGCTCCCGTAGCCCAACAGAATTTCTCCTGTATAGACAGCTGCAGTCACCCCACCAGGTCATTGTCCCTAAGAAGCATGGAGACAAAAGGAAGCTGCCTGCTAACACACAAGGCTCAGGCTGACATTCCTGTGTTGTTAGCTATAATGTCCTATTGGTAGAGATTTTACTACAGTCAGGAACCCGTGGTCTGCTGTCAACAGTGTTCCAGGAGAACATGAAGTCGAGCTGAGGGTAGCCCCCTCGTTCAAAGGCTTGCAGACTAGGCTGGTGCCCCCCCCCAGGATGGCAGGAACGCCTAACAGAATGGAACTTGGGAAGGAACTGGGATGGCATTCTTGTGTGGGTGTTGTTACTATTTGGAGAACTTTAAAACTTTTGATATGGGGCCAAGTGTGGAGACAAACACTTTTAATCCCAGCAGAAGCAGGTGATTCTGAGGCCAGTCTGGTCTATATAGTGAGTTCCAGAATAGCCAAGGTAATGTAGCGATTTTATAATGAAATATTCAGAAGTTTAGTTGTATCTAATCTAGTCAAATGTTACAATGGTCTCAATGAACTGGTGGCCACTATGGAGATCAGGAAAAGAAAAGATAAACTAAGTAATTAAGTGCTTCCAAGATGTGATTTCACTTGACTTGTGTTTGCCATAAAGCTTTTAATAAGTGAGGACAACTGGAAGGCCTGGCTGGACAGAATAAAACACTCAAGTAATGAATTTCAAGCATACCTAGGAAATGTCAACATGATTCTCTTATTAAGGGATTATATTTCAAGCTAAATTCACTATTTAGGCCTTTTTTTTAAAGGCTTTAAAAAAAACTATTGGGGGCTGGAGAGATGGCACCACAGTTGAGAGCACAAAACTGTTCTTTTAGAAGACAGGCTGCAACTTCAGCACTCACAGGGTGGCTGGCAACCATCTTTAACTCTAGTTTCAAGGGATTTGGTGCCCTCTACTGGACTCTGTAGGCACTGCATGCACATGTTGGCATAGCCGTGCGAAAGCCAAACACCCATGTACATAAAAATAAAATAATAAGAAAACAACTCTGGCAGACAGAAAATGTTAGATATCTTTGGGTTTTTGTTTTTGTTTTTGTTTTGTTTTGTTTTGTTTTGTTTTGTTTTGTTTTGTTTTGTTTTGTTTTGAGACATGGTTTCTTTCTGTACCCCTGGCTGCCCTGGAACTCACTCTGTAGACCAGGCTGACCTTGAACTCAGAAATCCGCCTGTCTCTGCCTCCCAAATGCTGGGATTAAAGGTGTGTGCCACCACTGCCCAGCTTAGATATCTTTGTAATCTTATTGGTTACTTATATCAAATACTCTGCAGCTCAGGCATGGCTGGGGGTCACCACAACACAAGGAACTGGATTTAAGGGTCGCAGATTAGGGAGAAAACCATTTCACTTGGCAGTTAACAACCATTTGTAATTAGCTTCGGAGGATCCAATATCCTTCTGGTCTCTGTGATTACTGCACACACAGTGCACAAACATATATGAAGTCAAAAGCACCCATACATGTAAAATAAAAATACATGACTCTTAAACACAAACAAACAAAAAACTAACAACAACATAGAGCCCCTGAAACTTCAGTTCACAACCTGACACAGTTCATAGTCACTCGGGAAGAAGGAAATGCCTAGATCGGATTGACCTGTTCACAAGCCTGGGGAGGGGCATTTTCTTGACTGATGATTGATGTGAGAGGACTCATCTCACCGAGGGCTGTGCTAGCACTGGGCGGGTGCTGCTGGATCCTGTAAGAAAGCAGGATGAGCGAGCCAGCAAGCGGCATCCTTCCATGGCCGTGGTATCAGTTCTCGCCCCGACTCCCTTCACGAGGGACCGTGATCAGGACGTATAAAATGCAAGAAACCCTTTTCTCACCAAGTGGCTTTTGGTCATGATGTTTTATCACAGCAATGGAAGCCCTAACTGAGACATCTCATCAGATTGTTTTGGGTCATGGTGTTTACCACAGCATCAGAAAAGCAAACGAGGGCAGTGCCCAAACATTTTTGGCATTTCTGGCCTCTGGCCAAAACAAACGAGGGCACTTTTGCCTTCCAATCAAGGACCACAGTGTAACTGGTGGTTTTTGAAGTTCCTGCCCTAAAGCGGCCTGATCAGTTTCTATCCCCTTGTTCTTGCCATTACCACTGAAAGGAAAAGAGAAGTTATATTTCCAGCTTGGGGAGCTCATCTTCTTCTTCCTGGAGAAAGTGGTCACTATGGATTTAGACTTTCCAGTGAAAGAAGAGGGAGGAGGTTGGAGAGAAGAGAGGTAAGAAAAGAGACTTATTAGAAGATAGAAATCAGTTCACACCGTGATGGATGCTGCAAGGTCCTGGAGACCCAGGACAACCATGGTAGTTAATCTTGATGTCAACTGGTCTGAACTTAGAATCATCATAGAAACAGATCTCTTCATATGTCTGTGAAAATATTCCCAGAAAGACTTAACTGAAGAGGGAAGACTCATCCTGAATGTGGGTGGAGCCATACTGTATACTGGAGTCTCAGACTGAATCAACAAGGAAAGTACTAGAACTGAGCACTGGCAGTCATTTATCCCTCTGCTTCCTGGCTGCAGACATAAAGTGACAGGCTCCCTCACACCCTAGCCACCATGCCTTCCCTGCCATGACAATGTCCTATCAAAGTGTAAGCTAAAGTATACCATTTCCCCCTTACATTGCTTCTTATCAGGTGATAAAGTGATTAGTGCAAAAGCTAGCGATAATAAGTTCCAGCCAGAGCACAGGCTAGAGCCACAGCAAGGAGACACTGACATCCCGTGCCCAATGGCCAGGTAGAGACTGAGGTTTATCCCAGTTAGTCTTTAACAGGTTGGATGTAGAGGCACATCCATACTGGGAAGGGCCTCTGCTTTACTCTGCTGGTTCAAAATCAATCACATCCAGATACTCCTTCCCAAATAAACTTAAGAGTATTGCTGTGCCAGAGCAATTAAGAGCACGCAGTGGTCCAGTCCTTGAGTATCACAGCCCCTCAGGCAAGAGATAAAGGGATTGCATCATAGCTCAACCTACTCTGATGGATACAACAAGAAACATTCAGGTGTTGTTGACACTGGGCCACAAAGTTTATCCTAGAGAACTGCACAGTTGAGTTACACACAAAACAAACCACATACGAACCTCATAGTGTTTTAAGGAAGTTTATACTATTCCCTTGGGCCACATTTATAGCTCTCCTCTGTCACATGGGACCTACCGCCACAGACTGGAGAACTCTATAAAACATCGCAAAGAACAAGGTGGCTTCCGATGAAGAAAAGCATTTAAAGTATCCTCGTGAGCCAAGCACGTCTCAGAATGAAATATTGTACCTCTCAGCTTGCTTGTAGAAGAGGAGATATATTTGTAATTACACACACAGACAAAGTACAGAAAGGATGCAGAGGAGGATATGCTAGGTAGGATATGTTAGGTAGGATATGCTAGGTAGGATATGTTGTAGTCGCTACATCTGGGAAGACAAAGGAAAAGAGGAACTCCATAGTGTTGTTGTAGGCTTTACAGAGAGATCATGGGAAACTCAAGACAATTCAGGAAAATTCACTGCAGACAGGAGAGGCAGATGGGGCTCCTTAATATTCTGCAAGCATACACTTGTGCTTCGTACTGTCGTAAAGAAACCTGCAATGCATTCTGCAAATAGCTCAACACATACACACTGCTAATCGTTTGTTTGTCCCAAGTGTCTCTCCAGGAACAATGAAGGTCTCGGCAGCCTGGGACGGTGCAAACCCAGCTGCACAGAGCAATAACAGGAAGAAGTGCAGGAGACATACGGAGACACAAACCAGTATAATCTCAGGAGTAAGGCTGACCCTTGACCAGAGGCAGTATTAAACTTTGGAATAATTGCCTTTGTTTGCTCTTTATAAGGTTTTCTTGGCTGGAGATGAGATAAAAAGACGGGGTGTTAGAATGTTAATCCGCTTCTTTCTCAGATAACTAGCTCTCTGAATAACATCTGACTTAAAGATTAAATTCCTGTCTTTGATGTTTACCATCTGTGGTGACAGCACAAATTTCCTTTATAAAACAATTCTATTCGTAAAATGAATGAAAACAGCCGTAAATATGGTCAACTATGCCTTACCACACACCCGCTTCAAGTCAATAAGTACGGTTGGATCACTACCTACAAATGGAGAAGACAGGAAAAGTGTGTGTGTCCTTAAAATATTACCCTGTCATACATATGTGTCATTCACAGAAAAGGATGCAGCCAACTGCTCACAGGGGTGAGAGCAGAACATTTGAGTGGTACCAGTCTCTATACTTTCAAAAGGCTGCACAGTGCACAGAATGGAATTTTAAGAACACAAAATACCCTGTGTGGTGATGGACCTCTTTATTTCCAGCACCCAAGGAGGTGTGTTTGTGTGTGTGTGTGTGTGTGTGTGTGTGTGTGTGTGTGTAGGAGTCTGAAAGTAAGAGGCCAGTCTGGTACCCAGGGACAGCTCTGGACCACCCAGGACTGTAGAGAGAAAAATTCGATCTTAAAAATATCCGGTAGGGAGAAGGGTAGCTATAGAAGCGTCTCTTCCACTCCCGGAAGGCACGGAGTCCCGCTAGATCCCTTTTCCCTCCCGGACAAAGGCGAACAGGTTAGGACTAGGAGCTGGCGCCCAAGATCGCCACGGAACCATTAGAGTGGGCACACACCCGACGGGGGGAACGCTTTTGCACGGGACTTCCGGGGTAGGGCCTGTCGGAGCGGAAGTGCCGTGTGGCGCGCGGGGTCTGGTCCGGGCGGTGGTCGGCGGGCTTGGGTCCCTCGACACCCCGGGGGCGCGCGGAGGCTCGAGAGGGCGTCGGGTGCCTGCCCTGGCCTCGCGGCCATGAACCTGGAGCCGCTGCGCAAACGCGTCCGGCAGTACCTGGACCAGGTGCGCGGCGGGGGGCCGGACGCTGGGCTTCGGGGCGGTGGGGCCCGGCGGGGAGCGCGGCCCCGATGGCTCCGATCCTGCGTGGACTGCGGGAGCAGGGCTGGGCTGGGCTGGGACGGCTGCACTGGGACCTTGGAATCTGGCCGGACCGTAGGACATTTGGGAGGATTTAGTTGTGTTTCTTATTGGACAGAATACTTGGGAAGACAAGCTAGCTGTCTCCAGTTAGGACTGGAAACAATACCCCGTGCTGGATCTTCAGCCTCCGCGCTGCTCTCGAGTGGACAAGCCGGGACTATTCGAGGGAAGGGGTGTCTCTGGGGTCCACGTCATTGTCATGTCATTTGGTTTTTTGCTAAAATGCTTGCTCTCCCGATAAATGGGAAACGGAAGAGATGCTAAGTGAATGAGCCAGAGGTTTGCACTTCGCTGGAAGGCTGCGTGCTAAGGGGCAGTCGGTTTGTGATTATTTTCTTTGGCACTGAGATGTAGAGAGGACAATGTGGGCCTCTTTTTTCACTCTGGGGGCATCTGTTCAGAGCAGATTCTCGGGTCCATAAGACTTTCTCCTGGCTACTCATTGGGCTACCCTGTTCTGACTATATCCTGAGGAACTGAGGCAGAGGCAGTAAGAGCTAGGGATCAGCACTAACCAGGACAGATTCCTGAGTGTCTTTCCGCTGTCAGATTAAGTGTTGTTAGAGTTGACTACAGGGGGCGACATTGCCCATGACCAGTGACTGTTAAGGGTTATGGGTTTAATTGTGAAATATTTGAATCTAGTGCTCTGCTAGATGCTACTTTAGGATTCATTTGAGCTTGTGGGAAGTGTTATTACATAAATGTCAGTATCAGAAGTTCTAGATGACTGCATTTCAATCGCTTATGCACTGTTTTAGATACTAGCTGATACATTTTTGGTAGTGTATGAGTTAAACTGCTATCTTGAATTGTATATATGAAGTTCTTACGGTAATGACGACCTAAAACTCACACTAGCTGAGCTGTAAAATACAGGTGATTGGTGGGCCCCGTGCTACATCTAAGAACGTGTTGTAGTGAGTGGTGGATTTGGTGTGTGGATTTATATTAGTCGACTGTGGGGGCAACAGCAGTCACCCTGTGTTTGCTTTTTGTATGCAGCAACAGTATCAAAGTGCTCTGTTTTGGGCAGACAAGGTAGCTTCACTCTCTCATGGTGAGTGACATGCAATTTATTTCCCCTAATTAATCTCTAGAAAGCTCCCCATGAGCCTCTGACCACTTGTGTAATTTTGCCCCTCAGAGGAGCCCCAGGATGTTTATTGGTTGGCTCAGTGCCTTTACCTCACAGCGCAGTACCACCGAGCAGCCCATGCGCTCCGGTCACGCAAGCTGGACAAAGTAAGTACCGAAGCTGTGGGAGATGTCGGAAACGCCACTGGGGCCTCATGTTGGGTGTGTGTTTAAAAGAACTCCAATTTTTTATTTTTATGAGAAAAAAAATGTTTTATCGGTTGGTTTGGGTTTTTCTTGGGGGTTCGGGGGCTGTTGAGACCAGGTTTCTCTAAGTAGCAGCCCTGGCTGTCCTGGAACTCAATTGGTATATCAGGCTGGCTCTAACTCACATATATCTGCCTACCTTTACCTCGTGCTGGGATCAAAGGTGTGTCCCACCACACCTGGCTAAGAGCTTTTTTTTTTTATTTTTATTTATGTGTTTATGTGTGTGCCACATGAGTGTGGGTGCCTCCAGAAACCGGAAGGCAGCATTGGATTCTTTGGAACTGAAGTTCCAGGCACTGTGAAGTGCTCTCTGAGCAATGGGAACAGACTTGTGTTCTTTGGAAGAGCAGCAGGCACTCTTAACTGCCAAGCCATCTCTTCAGCCTAAGAGCAAGGCTCTCACTTCAAGTCCCAATCTTTCATTTCCCACCTCTTGCCCACCTGTCTGGTCTCTTAAATTCTCATTGTAATGGTTTTGCTTTTGTTTGCTTGAAATTTTTTGTTATTTTGCTTGTTTTTTGTTTTTCCAGACAGGGTTTCTCTGTATAGCCCTGGCTGTCCTGGAACTCACTCTGTAGACCAGGCTGGCCTCGAACTCAGAAATCCGCCTGCCTCTGCCTCCCAAGTGCTGGGATTAAAGGCGTGCGCCACCATGCCTGGCAAATTTTTGCTTTTTAATATTAAACTTCTTTATATAGTCTCTGTGTGTGTGTGTGTGTGTGTGTGTGTGTCCTAAACTACCTGTGGGAGTTTGTCCTCTCCTATCATTTGGGTCCCTGACGACCAGACTCTGGTCCTCAGTCTATGGCAAGTACCTTTAACTCCTGAGCTGGCTTGACAGCCCAGTTTGCTTGCTTTGAGATCAGCTGTCACTGTTTTTCTTAGTCTGGTTTCCAATTCTTGGGCTCAGGGCAATTCTCCTGTCTCAGCCTCTGAGGTTGGGATTGCAGGCCCATAACTTCTCTTGGATCTTTGGTGCCTTTAACATGTTTCTGATGTTTGCTAAAAAGACTGGGGCTCTTTCTTTCTTTTTTCTTTCTTTCTTTCTTTTTTTTTTTTAGCTGTAAAGGAGAAAGTCTAAAACTCTCCATGCGTAAGTTTTCTTTTAAAGTAGATGTGTGTGATTTTTGCATTACACAAACATGTTACACATGTAAAGTGTTTGATTTTCTCACTTCTTTCTTTTCTAGTTGTATGAAGCTTGCCGATACCTTGCAGCTAGATGCCACGTAAGTGTGCTTGGTTTCTGTTTAAATGTGGAAATGTGACTGTGAGCAGTATGCAGCCTTCACAGGTGCATGGCAGCTGTTCCACCAAGTTGAAACATGATGACTTAGCATAGCATTGTGTAAAAAATGTCGTTTTTAGTATTATTTTCTATAAAATATTCATTCTTAATTTGTTCTTTAGTCATTTAATTTAAATAATGGATATAGTATTTATTGCCATTTAAAAATCTAGAAGACTGGGCTGGAAAGATGGCTCAGCAGTTAAGAGCACTAACTGAGCTGAGCAGTGGTGGCACTCTGTTGTGTCTGAAGGCAGCTACAGTGTACTCATATACAACCAATCAATCAGTATTTAAAAAAACATCTGGAAGACATGGCTGATGAATGGAACTTGTATTTTCTTCATAGTATGCTGCAAAAGAGCACCAGCAGGCTCTGGACATCCTTGACATGGAGGAGCCAATTAACAGAAGGCTCTTTGAGAAATACCTGAAGGATGACAATGGCTCGAGAGACCCTTCCAGTGACTGGGAGATGTCACAGTCTTCCGTGAGTGATATGTTAGCATGTTTCAGCAACAGCAGTGGGAAATGCCCATTTGCATGGCAAAAAATAAACCCGTATACATGTGTATAAAAAGTTATGGTTATCTGCTTGTTCCAAGTAACCAACAACTCTTAGACACTTCTGACTGAGCGTCAGTGTGAAGCTGAAACAATATGGATGTCCTCTGAATAGGCTGAGCTGGGACCTCACAGATGCCTGGAGCTGCACACAGTGGGGGGAAACATCTTTCTCTCCTCTCGGTGGTTTGGACATATGAAGAGGAATCTTAATTAGCTTCAGTTGTTTACAGGAGAGAATTTGTTACTTTCTTGACAGCACAATCTAATATCATTAGCTAGGTTTGAGTTTGTATTATTTATAATTCTACAAAATTGAAGCAGACTTAATTAACATAATTAATCATATGCTCAGGTTATTACTTGGCTTGTTACTCTTAGCATTTATTTAGATACAGCTTATAGCACACAGATAGAGTTCACCCATTTAGAGTGTACAGTCCAGTGGCCTTTAGTGTGGTATGGCTATGCCAGTTCTACATCTGGCAACTTTAGGGCAGTTTTATCATCCAGAGAGATTCCAAATGACTTGTTACCTACAAATTTACCTCTCTCCTTTATAACATGGTTATGAAGGAGCTGGGATCTGGTTCCTCTCATGTTCATTTTAAAAAATACAGGAATTTTATGCATCTGAGTATCTCTCATCCCTTACTCTTTATTAATTACGTACTTAGAAGTACACTAATTTTCTGCTAGGAAATGCATATATTTACTATCTTGGGATTATTTTTGGACCACCATTAATTTCAGTTAATGTGTTTTGTTTTGTTTTGTTTTGTTTTGTTTTGTTTCGATACAGGGTTTCTCTGTGTAGCCCTAGCTATCCTGGAACTCACTTTGTAGACCAGGCTGGCCTCGAACTCAGAAATCCGCCTGCCCCTGCCTCCCAAGTGCTGGGATTAAAGGCGTGCCCGGCTAGTTAATGTGTTTCTTAAGGTTTAGAGTCTTGACAGGATCCGAGTCCACATTCAGTTGGTAGGTAGCAGGATGGCCAGCACCCCAGAGGTATCCACAGCTCCAGGCCTTACAGGGTTCTGTAATTAAGGTATATTTCCCCCTTTTCACAAGTCAGGAGAGGAAACAGAGGCCAAGACAGATTAAATCATCACACAGAAGCACATGCAGCTGTCAGAGCCTGCACGTAGGTCTCTGGGCTCTCCTGGCCACTCCTCACCTTAACCTTGAGCTGTCTTGCTGCCAGGGTCTGATATTCTCTAGGCCTTCTCATTTGGTTTACATGTCAGACTGTCTTTCATTTTTATTTTGTACAGTCTCTTGTCACTCTACGTTATCATCAAGGGACATTCCTTGAAGCCACACTCCTGAGGTGCAAAGCTTCATTGGCATAAAGTCACCAGTGACCAGTGTCCAGGAAAGACAGGCCAAAAAAGCTTTAGTCTAACCTCAGACTTATTATGTTGCCCAGGTTGGCCTTGGAGTTGCAAATCCTCCTTCCTCAGTTTTCCAAGTGCTGCTATTCTAGCCTGGTGAAGCTAAGGCTTCGTTTTGATGTTGTATATCTATTGATTTATACTGTGCCTTGGCAGTTAAGATAACATTGTAGACATAGTAAAGACTTCTCAGTGTTCTAATAGTATACATCTCTAAGTCAAAAATTAATTTATTTAGCATGTAACAAAATGTATTTTCCAACAGATAAAGAGCTCGATTTGTCTCCTGAGAGGGAAGATCTATGATGCTTTAGATAATCGCACCCTGGCTACCTACAGTTACAAAGAGGCTCTGAAACTGGATGTCTACTGCTTTGAAGCCTTTGACCTTTTGACATCACACCACATGCTGACAGCACAGGAAGGTTTGGGAACGCCTGTGTTTGTCCATCTGTGTGTGTCTGTGTATCTGTCTGTGTTTTATGGTCGTTGTGTAGAATAAGTAATATTGCTTGGCTTCGCTTATTTTCTGAAATCTGTATAATTAAGGGCAAGGTACACAATAGGCTTACATACACCTAGCTCTCCTAATGTCTTCAGGTAGTAAGCACATCACAAAATAGTGCGATGCAGTATCTTTTGCTGGTAGAGTCTTTGAGGGATGTGATATTGTGGAATCTTTTATGAGAAGTAGTTTAAGGCGTAGTTATTAACCAAGATTCAGTGGTTTTTCATCCTAGCCATACTTTAAATCTCTTTCCAAGTCCCAATCTCAGAGCAGCTTAATCAACAATTTCTAGAGGTTGGGCTCTGACAGCAGGTGTGACTCTCACCCCAGCGACTCAGTCACTGACCGGCTGTGTGACGTGGGTAAACGAGAGAGCAGAGAACACAGGGTTGGTAATGGAGTTCATATACAGACATAGCCAGAACACTGCCTCTTAAACCGTTGGGCTCTCAAGACAGGGACAAGTAGGAAGCTGGCTGCTGGCATCTGGTAGAAGCTGAAAGTCCTGGAGAGAGCCCTTCTGTGCTCAGGATGCCTTTCAGAGAGGGCCACACTGTCAGTGTAGATGAGGAGAACCATCTGAAGTCTCCTGGCCCAGCTCTCTAGTAGCAACCACACTGTAAGGATTCTCTACTGTACTTTGATTAGAGAACTATAGAAGAGTATTTTCAATTGCTGTTTTCCCATGAATATCTGAAAATGTCATTTTTTCTTACTGTTCTTAAGAAAAAGAACTTCTGGACTCCCTGCCTCTTAACAAGCTCTGTGCTGAAGAACAAGAGTTGCTGCGATTTGTATTTGAGAACAAATTAAAGAAGGTGAGGAAAACCTCAGCTAATGTTTCCCTTCTGTGAACACCTTACATCTTTCCTTAGCGTTGGCCTTTTTCCTTTTATCAGTTACTTTTGTATATGTGTGTGCTCTGTGTGTGTGTGTGTGTGTGTGTGCATATGTGTGTGTGTAGGCCAGAGCGGATGTCAGGATATTTCCAGTCAGTTTTCCACAGATCCTCTCGAACTTTGCTGTTTGAGCTGCACTGGCTGGCCAGTGAGCCTCCAGCATCTACCCAGCAGCTCCTTAGTGCTAGGATTCCAGGCCTTGGCCATGTGCAGCTTTTACATGGGTGCTGGGCCTGGAGTGTAGGACCTCACGATTGCACAGCAATTGCATTGCATCCAGCTCTAATTTAAAAATCAATAACTGTTTATTAACAGTAGCGTGTGCCACAATAGATTATGTAAAAATATGAAAATGCTTCCTAAGTTCTGTCTTCTAAACGTGTATGTGACATCCTTGTTACTATGGAAGTCTGTGATGAAAACATACCGATGAGAATTATTAGAACCGGATGTTAATAATGTTTCCAGGGGCCCCTGAGCACCTGGTGTAAAGTCCCCACGTCTTAGGCACAGCACGCACCGCTTCCTCCTTTGCTTTGCTAGTGCTCAGTTCATGTATGCATTTTTCTGTTGCAGTATAATAAGCCCAGTGAAACGGTCATTCCCGAGTCAGTGGACGGCTTGCAGGAGAATCTGGACGTGGTAGTGTCTTTAGCTGAGAGACACTATTACAACTGTGATTTTAAGATGTGCTACAAGCTTACTTCTACGTAAGTATACTTGCTGGTTTTGTGTCAGAATGTGCACTTCGGTCTGTGCTGTCTAATTCACAGACACATTCTCCAACAGTCTTTTATTAATTGGTGGTGATTGAAGTTACCTTTACCGATTGTAGAGTATTGAGCAGGTTGCTGTATTAAAAGAGCAGGTTACAGGCACCAAGTTATCGATATGTGTAGCTCACTACGGTTACTTGGGAAGAAGCTACATGTCTGCCTTCCATCCACTGATGTGGGACTGACAGTTCCTGGAACAGAGGGGCTTACACATAAACGAGCAATGACAAGGCAAAAGATAGATCTGTCTCCAGCCACCAAGAGCCTGTTGGCCTCTAACACACCACAGTCCAGGTTTCAGCTTCCTGAAGGTCCTCCTCTTTCCAAAGTGTGACTCAAGTAAACCCAAGAGGTGATAGCTTGAAATACCAATTTGGCCCATGGTTTTGTAAAATTTCCCATTGAGTACTGCTAGATCTAAGGCAGTCCTGTGACCAGGTGCCCCGTCTTGCATGTTAACTAGCTAAACCGTCTCTAATGCCAGGCGCCCATTGCGTGTCTTCAGACACTGCAGTCCAGTTATACTTTGTAGATTTTTGTGGAGCATGGGAGGGGGCAGGGAAGGTGTTCATTTGGTTTTTGGTTTTTAATACAGGGTTTCTCTGTAGCCCTGGCTGTCCCTTGCTCTGTAGACCAGGCTGACCTCAGACTCAGAGATCTACTTGTCTCTGCCTCCTGAGTGCTGGAATTAAAGTGTGCCACTAACACACCTCACACCTGGCTTTTGTTTTTTCTGTAGTTGGTTTTTTGGTTTTTGTTTTTTTAATTTTTGAAATCACAAAAATTGTAGTAAATAGTTATATATTTAAAAGCTTATACTTTCTGCCGGGTGTGGTGGCGCATGCCTTTAATCCCAGCACTCGGGAGGCAGAGGCAGGTGGATTTCTGAGTTCGAGGCCAGCCTGGTCTACAAAGTGAGTTCCAGGACAGCCAGGGCTACACAGAGAAACCCTGTCTCGGAAAAAAAAAAAAAAAAAAAAAAAAAAAAGTTTATGCTTTCTATCCTTTTAACTAGTTAAGTTCTGTTTTTAAAGTAAAAAGGTAAAAGAAAAGCTAAAGCTAATTTTTATTCTTCCCAACCAAACCAGTTTTTTTTTTTAAAGATTTAAATATTTTACTTATATAAGTACACTGTAGCTGTCTTCAGACACACCAGAAGAGGGCATTAGATCCCATTACAGATGGTTGTGAGCCACCATGTGGTTGCTGGGAATTGAACTCAGGACCTCTGAAAGAGCAGTGAGTGCTCTTAACCGCTGAGCCGTCTCTCCAGCCCCACCATACCAGTTTTCTATTTATGCTTATTTTTGTGATCCTGGATATTGGATCTACGACCTGCCCATTACGGGCAAGTGTTCTTCCATGAGCTACATCCCAAACCTTTATTTTGAGATAGAGTCTTATTAAGTTGCCCAGGCTGGCTTTGAACTTGTGATCCTTCTGCCTCAGCCTCTTGAGTAGCTAGTAATGTAAGTATGCACTGTAGCCTGGCTTCCCTTTCCTTTATAATGAGCTAAAGTAAAGTGTTAGAGTTACAGCATCATGGCCTGATATGCACAGTGACTGAGTGGGGTGGGGGGCGGTGTTTGAGGTGATGAGGACTTTACCACACTGCCTTCCGGGTGGTAATGTGCTGCTTTAACTTTCAGAGTGATGGAGAAAGATCCTTTCCATGCAAACTGTTTACCTGTGCACATAGGAACTCTTGTGGAGCTGAATAAAGCGAATGGTGAGTGAGCGCTTACATCCCCAGTCCTGTGATCCGACCAGCTGAGGGGGACCTCACACTCCTGATCCATCTGCCTCTACCTCCCAAATGCTAGGAGTGTAGGCATAAGCCACCAGGCCAGGCCTTGATTTTTGTTTTTAAGAGCATTCTGAACTATTGAAAGTTTGTATTACAATTCCTGGCTACTTAGATGCAGCCTGGTTGACCCCATTGTCAGATGGCTGATGATCGGTTTCCTGGCAGAGCAAACTATTTCTCATCCTCCTGCTTCCTCTTTCCTCTTCACAAATGCACCTTGTGATTCAGAGTATGTTAGCTTCATTAGTATCAATTTTGTCTGTTTCTCCTTTCTGTTTTTTTTAAGTATGAAACTATTATAGACAAACAGTTAAGTCAATATTTAGAAAGTGGAAAGGAGTAGATATTTCCCATGTTTTAACATTTGAGAGACATTTAATTTGTTGGGCAGTATATTTGTCCTTAATCCTTTGAAACCAAATAATGAGTTTAGTCAAGAGAGGGAAAAAAATCTAGAGAAGCTCCGGCCCTACAGTCACTGCGCTCTGCACCCTGGGGTCTGTACATCAGACCTCCTGGAAGCAAACATGCAGACTTTTGGCCACCTAGAATACTGAATCCAGAATATAGGATATGTGGCGGCTATAGGATATGTTGCCATGAAATGCTAAGACGTGCACATTTCTTTAGCACTTGCTTACATGGTGAACACAGAAGTCTAGCTAACAGTTTGATTACGCTATGATACCCTTTTAGCCTGTGGCATGAGGAGTGTCAGTCTCTCAGATGGTGCTCTAGAAGAATTTGTGCCTCACCTAAAGTGCTTATGTGGCCCACCCTGTGCCTTTAGTCGCTTCTAGCCAGTGTCAGTGGTGGCTGTTGCGGCTGAGGGGGCTGTATACCAGGTGGATTTATACCTAGAGGAAGAAGGGATGAGATTGCTGTGTGAGAGTGGGTGAAAGGTCAGATGTGAAATTTAAATTATTCATGTCAAATATATTTTTTCCTTTTTCCTAAAACAGAACTTTTCTATCTTTCTCACAAACTGGTGGATTTATATCCGAGTAATCCTGTAAGTAATACAATTTCCTTTTTCTTTTTGTTATCTAAACTTTAAGAAAATATTTTGCTAGTATGTAGACAGTAGCTTATATATTTAAGTTCAAGCAAATAATGTTTGTGTGTGTGTTATATGAATACTCTGTCTGCATGTACACCTGCATGTCAGAAGAGGGCATTAGATCCCTTTATAGATGGTTGTGAGCCATCACGTGGTGCTGGGAATTGAACTCAGGACCTCTGGAAGAGCAGTCAGTGTTTTTAACCCTTGAGCTAGCTCACCAGCTCTAAAGACACTGCTATGTTAAAGCAGTGAGACAGAATTTCCTACTTGTAGAGATAATAGCAAGAAGCTTTATTATCTGTTCCATGAAATCATTCTTGCTTACACTAAAGCAATAGCTTTGATTAAAACCTTTTTCCTCTGGTTATAAAAGTATATATGCTCCTTTACTGCTGTACAGAGCACAACATTCCAAGTTAGTGAAGTCTCCCTTTCCAAGGATAGAATTGTTGCATGGCGTTTTGTATGCATGTGTAAATCTCTGGATTGGGCTTATGCTTAGAGAGCTAAGAGTGAAAAACAGAATCGGGAGCTGTGTGTGTCCTTAAGACAAAAGCCAGTGAGCAGAGGCCGATTCTCAAGTAAGAAAGAATATGTCTAGCTCAGCAGAAACCAGTGTAGGGGAATCCAGCCACCTAAAACTCAGAGCCCAGCTAGAAAGCAAAGGTGAGCCAGGGTCAAGCCAGAGCTCAGGCAAGTGAGCTGTTTAGAAGCCTTGTTCTCAGTGGAGCGACCTTGGGAAAACCACAATATCTGTTCCTTTTCAAGACCTCAGTAACATGTGTGTGACCTCAGAGAATCCCTAATTTAAACTAAAACTTTGGAGTTGAGAACATCCAACCCACCCTCTGTCTGGCCTCCCTTGTTAGATCCCAGTTCAAGGTTAAGTGTCTCTGGTTATAGTAAATATTGGACTTTTTAGGTGTCTTGGTTTGCGGTGGGATGTTACTATCTCATGGTTGGTCATAAAAATGAGCATGCCAGAAGATATCTCAGGTATGAATTTGTTTTCTTCTTTGCTCTGTAGTGAACCTATGAGATGAGAATTGTTGCTCATAAGCTTGAATGCAGTGAGTCCTTTAAAGCTAGCATGGATGAATGTTCCTTAGCAGGCTCTGCTCACTTGCATTGTGTATGTGTATTCTATTCACTAGGATGCAGAGGTAAAGCAGGGTTGCAGGCTGTGTCCTCCTCCAAGACCTTAGATTGCATTGTTTTATTTGTACATGATTGTTTCCTTTACACTGTCAGCCTTCAGCTTTTGCTAATAAAAAACACATTAAACTCTGAATGAGATTAGGTTAGCCTGGCATGACCACTGAGTAAGTAGGTTCCTGAAGGATCTGCTATGGTTTCAGGTTTTCTTGCAGGTTGTTTAGAAATGTGCACCCAGGGAGCCCAATATGGTTCCTGGTCAGAGCAGGCCCACATTACGTGGCCATTTAAGCCACCAGTGTTAACCTTGGGTCGCAGAGTGGGCTACTGCGTAAATAGTATTTGTAAGTTGCATACAGAATGCCGAGTTCAGCTATTTTACTTTATCTAAAAAGCACAGGACTCGCCTGAGGCAGAGGCTTTGTAGTTTTATGTGTTGCCTTTCGTTTGGGCAGCACTCACAGCAGCTGTCCACTTGTGAGCAGTTTACTCAGTCGTGTTGTTAATGGTTTGATGCCATGTACTTAGACAAACCTAGAAGCTGAAGAATAAGTCCATTACTTGAATACTGCTTTTGTTTCAGCAAAGCTACCACGTTGGAGAAGACCTACGGTCCTGCCTGGATAGCCTACGGGCATTCCTTCGCTGTGGAGAGTGAGCACGACCAAGCAATGGCTGCTTACTTCACAGCAGCACAGCTGATGAAGGGGTAGGCACACGGCAGGACTGCATGCCAGGAAGGGCTTCTCTTGCCGAGAGGAGGGCGTTTCTCTTAGGAATGCTGTTACGGTTTGGGTCCTGAGTTAGAACTGTCACACGTGTGTTAGGTTAACAGTCTGTATTTATAACATGACTGGCAACGGAGGGGGCAAGGTTGATGTGATTCTCTTCCAGCCAGCTCGAGAGAAAAGGGAATGAGACCAAAGGGAGACTTGAACACAGAGCCTTCTACTCTCCGTGCCCGTGAAGAATGGACGCCTTATAGTAAAATCCCAGCACCTCACTGTTGCAGCTGTGTTCGCTGCTGTATATGCAGATCTGAGGCTAGCTGTTTCTCCCTCTGATTTTATGTGTTCTGAATCTGCTAATTTTTAGATGTGCAATTATTGTATCTCCTTGATGCCCTGAGTTATTTATCACTAGAATGTCCCCCCTTGTCTCTGGTAACAGCCCTGTTCCAGAGTCTGTTTCACCTGGTCATGTGGTCACACCAGCTCTCACGTGTTACTTTGCCATCCTTTCAGGATCACCCTGCTGTAGTATATAAACTGTCAGTCAGTCCCTTGCAGTCTCTGAATAGAAGTAGAAGCAACATACGGTTATGTCATTTTTTTTTCTTCTCGCTCCAGTCCCCCTCTCCGGCTACTGGTTAAGTCATTTTTAAAACTATTTTTTACTGTAGTATGTATTCACTTCCACGTAACATGGTGAGATAGACTTATTTCAGCCATTAGTTCGTTTTCTACCGGTCATGTTAAATAATTTACAGTTTGTATTTTAGTTCTTTTGAGTTTTGTTGTTTACAGTGACTTTCTTAGTGATCATCCGTGGGTAAGCAACATCTTAAAGCAGTGTAGTTTCAAGTACTTCACTTTAACTCTGTCCCTACGTGCCTCCTTTGTGTTATTGTGAATCAACTTATACCTCATAGTTGTATCTGTTACCATGTTTTATGCTGATGTTGTTTTGTAATCACATAGAAGAGTTGCAAACATAGTGACAGTTCACTGCCTTCTGGTCACCACTGCAGTCACGTCATTTATGTTGACTGACCCACTTATTTTCCACGTAGATACAGTTCACATGTAGATGAGTTACCATCTGTGTCCTTACAGTTCCACATAAGGGACTTGCTTTAGTTTTCTTCAGTAGATTTTCTAGTGCTGGATTCTCTGTTATACCTAGCTCATATGGCTACTTGTACCTGTTTGTTTGTAAGCCCTTTTATCATAGTTTTTTTAACTCTATTTATTCCACTTTGGAATAGTGATTATTTGGTTCTATTTGGTTCTCCATTATAAGTTCTGTTTGGGAGTTCCTGAATGGATGGCTCAGCAGTTAAGAGCCATCTTAATTTCTCTTGACTAGGTTCAGTTTCCAGTAGAGCTCACAGCTGCCTGTACTTCCAGCTTTGGGGAATCAGATGTCTGCTTTTGGCCTTCACAGGCTCCTGCACACATGATACACTAGTCATATGCATGTATTTAATTAATTAATTTCTTTTTTTAAATTGCTGTCCTCTGATGGGGTATTGTTCTTATAGTTTTGTAAACTTAATTTTCTTTAGTTCTTTGAATATTATCCTAGCTTATTTAAAGTATTGTCTTTTAAGTCCAGTATCTCCTCTTCTGCTAGGACGGTTTCTGTTGACTGCTTTTTTTTTTTCCTGTTCGGACTGTATTTAGAGTTAGAAAAAAGTGAATGATAGGATCTAAAGCTGACAAATTTCTATTGCATTACAAAGTTTCAAGCGTTGAATATGTGAAATTTTCAAATCTTTTCAGGTGTCACTTGCCAATGCTATATATTGGATTAGAATATGGTCTGACCAATAACTCGAAACTGGCTGAGCGGTTCTTTGGCCAAGCTCTGAGCATCGCCCCAGAAGACCCATTTGTCATCCATGAGGTTGGAGTGGTTGCCTTTCAGAATGGAGAGTAAGTACCTGAGGGCTTCCACCTGGTGTGGGCTCTTTGAAGTGGGGCCTTGGCTCTTAAAACTCCACTGACCAGAGCTGCTCTTCATTGGATTTTTGTTTTATAAAAATGAGTTAATTCATTTTTATTTTAAATGTATTATTTTATGAGGCAGGGATGAATTCAAAAGTAGAAATTCTCATGGTAATCCCCTAAAACACTAAACCATATTGTCCTTCTCCTTTAATATGGGCTGCACAAACTCCAGTACCCACCATGTGGTCTGGACAACATCTTCTTTGTCAATTAGATTTTAGATTCACACAGTTTCACATTTTGAAATTAAAAAGGTCATTGGCAGAACAAAAAAGTAAACTATTGGCGGGCATGGTGCACGCCTTTAATCCCAGCACTCGGGAGGCAGAGGCAGGCGGATTTCTGAGTTCGAGGCCAGCCTGATCTACAAAGTGAGTTCCAGGACAGCCAGGCTATACAGAGAAACCCCATCTCGAAAAACAAAAAAAAAAAAAAAACAAACAAAAAAAAAAATCCATTCAAAAAAGTAAACTATTTAGCGTGATCATCTTGATAGTGTGGCTTTTGGCCTTGAGTATCTAGAGGGTAAGCAGTGTGGAGGAGAAAACAGTACACTGCATCAGGCTCTACCAAAGTGTAAGCACAGCGTTGTTTGTGTTCTAAGACTTAGGTTATCGGGGCTGGAGAGACAGCTCACAGAGGAGCTTTTGCTGCCTTTGCAGAGGACCAGGATCTTGTTCTAGCATCTTCATCGTGGCTCACAGCAGTTATAACTCAAGTTCAAGAGGACCCCATGCCCTCTTCTGACCTCTGTTGGCACACACATACATTTAGGCAAAACAATTAGGGACATAAAATAAATCTTTAAAGTTTTTTTCAGTTATGTTGTATAAATATTATAAAGAGGGTTTATAACCTCAAAAAAATGAAGAATTGTTATTTTACGTGTGTGAGTGTTTTGCCTGCGTGTGTGTATGGTCACAGAGGTCAGGGGATTCAGGCTGGTTAAGCCACCTTGTGTGTCTTGGGAATCGCTGAGCCAATTCTCTAAACCCATAGAACTTTGGATGTAGATGATACCTTAATATAGTTCCTCCTCAAAATATGCAGTCACTTTCTCTACAAAAGTCACTTGTTCTCTAAAACCAATACTCAAGTGATTTTAATCTTCAGACATGTAGATACGAAAAAAGCCTGAGTCAACTGAACTCAGCTGAACCATTCCTGGCTAATCTCGTACCAAAGTGTGCCCAGTCTTCTAATAGTCTTTTGAGTGCTGTGGTTTTTCACAGCCTATGTACTTTGTTAGTAACTTTACTGTCTAAAATAATTTCCAAACTCACTGCTGCCTCTTGTGTACTATAAGTAGCCATCGTGTGCCTCCAAGGGAATGTGTGCAGTGCTAAATGTTTGCTGAGTGAGTGTGCTATCTGCTGTAGGTTTGGTGTTAGTGAACTGATGACAGTATATGTTAAAGACAGTTAATCACTGTTTAGTTGGTGAAATATTGTGGCCAGACATTTACAGGAGTCTAAATATCACTATTCATTAGAATTGACAATCTCCTAAATCCTGAGCCTGGGCAATATTAGTATCATAAGATTAGCTATTACTGTCTGGCTCAAATTATTTTCTTCCTTTTTTTAGTTTTTGGGGGTTTTTTTGTTGTTGCTTTTTGAGTTATCATACAAAGTGATGAGTTTCTATGACATTTTCATGTATGTGTGTTGTTACACTTCATTTTTATTCATAGTATAATCTCAGTTATTTTTAGCAGTGTTCATGTTATTTTAGTACTACTAGAGATACTCAAATTTTTCTCAGTGTCTTATCTTTGCAAATTGTGAATAACTGCTAACTCCTCCTCTATTTTAGATGGAAAACAGCAGAAAAATGGTTTCTCGATGCTTTGGAAAAAATTAAAGCAATTGGAAATGAGGTATTGTGTGTACTATCTGCACATACAAACACAGACACCACAGGGCATATTTAATGTTGGATGTGGAAAATGCAGGTAGTCTCTCTCCTGAGGAGAATCAGCTACTGAAGAGAATCATCACAGATAACTAGACAGTCACCTATACCGAAAGAACATGAGCTCAGTCCTGGTTTCAGAGCAGTTACTGCATGTGACATGGGGCAGAAACCAAAACACACATGGTGGTTTTCTGAAACAGTTTCCGATGGCTAATCAAAGTATTCGTCTGTTACTTGACATTGCTTCTCTAGAGCTTCAAAGGGCCTCATCTTTGGCTGAGTAGGAAAAGCAGTTTGCCAGCAGACCAACTTCTGTAGAACTAGGTGTCATTCAAGTGCAGACCCTTTGTTGTTTTCATTAGTTAGTGCTAATGAATTAACCTTCTAATGGCAAGGCTGTATATGCACTGGCATTATTCATAGTCATTTTTAACTATAAGCATGTGTACCTAAGAGAGTGCATGTGGCTGCTCTTTGGATTTCTCATCTCTGGAACTGGTACCTGTCTAGCATTCTGGTATTCTGTTCAGCATTTCACACCCTGGTTTTCCTTTGTACCTCATGCTTATGGCCTCCTGTCCTTTGTGTTTAGTTCTCTCTCGGACAGACACCGTTTCTCCACCTGGGACAGTCTGCCTGACCACATAGATTGAGCTCTGCTTGCTTTGGTCTTTTACTGTTTATCATTTGAACTTACAAACATTGCTGTGTGTTCCACATATGTGTCTATAAAACATGGGGTTTTTGTCAGTTGAGTCTTGGGTAGTTCTGAATAATACTAGTGTTTTTGTTAAAGTAGGATTGCCAGTCCCCACATTCCGTCATTGAAACAATTAAATACTTTGCTGTTCACTGGCCCAGCACCTGGAGCTGGTTAGGAACACAACCCTAAGATTTGTTGAGTCAGAGCTGCAGGTTTTAGCAACATTCTGAGTACAGTTTCATGCATAGGAAAGTTTGAGAAACCTAAGCCACTCCTAAAGATATTTTTTTGTTCATAGGCAGTTTGCAATCTTACAAAAACTTAAATATAAGAGCATACTACTATTGAAGTATCAGAATGCCAATTAAAAGTTACAGGAAAGGAAAACACTGCTTTACTTTAAGACACTGCAGCAGAAATCAAGCTAGCTAACGAGAAATGCTCATGCCCAGCAATCTCTGAAGAATTCTTGTTTGCATGGGCGGGGCTCCTAAATCCAGCCCTCAAGACCTTGAAAAGATGACCCAAGTTCTTTGTTTATTTGCTTAACATGTATTTACTAAGTGCCAGCCAGCCATGAGCACAGAACTAGGCATCAGCTACAGTAAAAACTGTTCGCTGTGGTTTCAGCTGCCAGAGCCATTGGAAAACACAAGTAGCTAATCTGAGCCGTGGTCCAGACTGACTGATGTAGGAAAACACTCCATGCAAGGGTGGCTCACCCACATGTAACAGTGAGGAAGGGTCTGGGCCACACCACATAGTCCATCCTTAGTATGCAGACATTAGCTAGACAGAAATAAGGGACAGGTATTTCAGAGGCGGAAGTGGCTTATGCAAAAGCGGGAGTGGATTCATTGTGTTTTGGATTTGACACTTCAGAGGATATCAAGAAATGGAGCAGGAACGTTAAGTGGGTGGTTAAAAACCTTGACGTGGTGTTAGAGAGCTGGCAGATTATCCAGGGAGAGAGAGCATGAGAAGTTCCAGAAAGAAGACAGCATACCTGTGCTCATAGGGTAGGGGCTCAGGCCAGACTCCTAATATTGGGAAGCCAAGGTGTGTGGCATTGGAGGTGTGCCTGCCAGGTAAACTGAACAAACTCTATAGAGTACTAGAAAGGCCAGGACGTCCTGTTCCCACTGAGTTTGGCTAGTTTGGACATTTGGGATGAGGTTAGAGAGCTAGAATGACCAAGGGAAGATGCATTGGTTTAGTAAACCGAATTGACAATGCTTGTAACATTTCTAGATAGAAATATTTAGAAGGCAGATGGCCATAAAAATCCAGGCTTTCAGATCGACTCTAGATGATAAGTGCACAATTTAAATTTCTTTGGCCTGGCTGGACTCTGGGATAAAACTGTGCTAGTTACAGTCTAGTACTTAGGAAGTCTCATCTCGTAGAGGAGGAAACTGAATGAACCAGTAAATCCTGACTCTGCTCTGTGTGTGTTGTTGGGGTGACGGGGATACCCAAGTTTGCAACTTGCAGGATGTGAAATGAGTCACTGCAAACAACTCAAGCTGAATAATGATGTGGACTTGATGTTGATGTTCTAGGTCACAGTTGACAAATGGGAACCTTTGTTGAACAACTTGGGGCATGTCTGCAGAAAACTTAAGTAAGTGAAGTAGAGCATTTTCAGTTGTATTCGTTGTCAGTGTAAGTGTGTTTATTTTGAATAGCCTTTCTGTGTTTATTTCATGATATCCTCCAGTCCCCATACTTGGTTGCAACAAGCATCAACATCCCGGTTTTCCTATTTCAGTTGCTATACTTTTATTTTAGAAACACTGAAAAGTATAAGAGCTATGGCTTTTCTTTCCCTCACTTATATTAAAAAACTTTAATATTCCAAACTAATTTGGAAGCACTTAAACAATAAGGTCTAATTAAAGCCATATCCATATTCTGGCTTTGTTTACCCAGAAGTTTTATGATATTATAAACAGGTGACAGTTACAACTGTGTTCTTTGCTGGAGATGGACCTCAGTGGTAATGGTACTTGCTTGCCTAGCATGCAAGCAGCCTTTAGTTTGTTTCCCAGCACAGCGGAAAACCAGGCATGGTGGCACGTGTGTCTGTGATCCCAGAATTCAGTAGGTGGGGGCGGGCAGATCAGGTTCAAGGTCACCATGGCTACATTGTGAGTTGGGGGCCACATGAGGCCCTGTGTCAAAAATGTGGGGGGCGGGAGGGAAGGATGCTCTTTTGTCAAAAGTAAGTCTTGGGAACAAGATGTCTGAGAAGTCAGCAAGTGTGCTAGGTGTGGCAGCACACATCCACAGGTAATCCCCAGGGGCTGAGGCAGATGACTGCTGCAAGTTTAAGGTCAGCCTGCACTACAGACAGAGGAAAACTTGGTCTCAACAAACAGAGGGATAGTACATGAATATCCGTGTATTAAGACATGATGGAGCCGGGCGTGGTGGCGCACGCCTTTAATCCCAGCACTCGGGAGGCAGAGGCAGGCGGATTTCTGAGTTCGAGGCCAGCCTGGTCTACAAAGTGAGCTCCAGGACAGCCAGGGCTATACAGAGAAACCCTGTCTCGAAAAACCAAAAAACCCAAAAAAAAAAAAAAAAAAAAAAAAAGACATGATGGTTTAACAGCTTAAAATAAGTGAAATACATCAGCTGGGGGAGGGTGGTGGCAGGAGAGGGTGTGGATTCTGCTGGAGAATTTGAGTCTTGACTATCTGTTAAAAGTTTTAACATTTCCCAGACTTTAGCTGAGTATGAAACCTTTTCACAGATTTCTACAGAAAAAATACTTCAGAAACTTTGGGAAATAATATTCCAAGTAATTTATAGATAGATGCTAAGGCAAAACTCTTTAGTTGCTTTCAGCTACCTTTGGTATATAAAAGTTATATATCACAGTAAAAAATGGTGTGTTATGAGGCTCAGTATGGAAGTCCAGGACTTTCTGGCTGGTGTCGCAGCTTCATGCTGCAGTCTCTCACCCAGATAAGGACGTGCCAGGAAATAAATACATGCTCTGCTTTAGTTTTGAAACAACCTCACTAACTAGCCCTGGCTGGCGTGGAACTAGCTGTGTAACACAGGCTGATTTCAGACTCAAGAGATCTGCCTGCTTCTTGTCTCTCAAGGCCTGTAAGGTAACACCATACTCCACGGGGAAATATGTTTTAAGATGGTGAAATCCATAAAAGTAAGTATGGGGAGTTAAAAGTCTAGACCATATTTCTCAGGAAAGACTGAAGATTCACAAGGACAAGTAGAATGCTTTTAGTCAGCACTTATATGCCATCCAATAATTGTCTTTCCCCCGTCTCTTCTTCCCCGTCTTCCTCCCACAGGAAATATGCTGAGGCTTTGGATTACCACAGGCAGGCACTGGTGCTAATCCCTCAGAACGCATCCACCTACTCTGCTATAGGGTACATCCACAGTCTGATGGGCAACTTTGAAAACGCTGTGGACTATTTCCACACAGTATGTCCTTTGCTTATATTTTACTCTAAGTCTGGTTAATAATGTGCTCCTTAATTTGAAAAGATCTTTTCTAAGCCACATCTTACTGATTATACATTTAAACTTCTTTAGTAACTCTGTGGTTATTATTTTCTCTGCAAAGAAATTATGCATATTATGTAGTATTCATCACATCAGAAGTAAACATGAGACTGTCCTGCATATGCCTTGAGGTATTTGTCCCTCAGTCCCACCTGGATTTGTCCAAAAAGAGAGAGAGGATTCCCTGACCTCCTCCTGAGAACTTGGACTATTAACCCCGTGTTCCTCCTGTAGGTGAACAAAAGCAATCACAACAATAATGTGTATTTATCACAACAAAGAGTTCGTGTACCTTATTTCATGAAAGCTAAGAGGTAGAAAGCCTGAGGTACGTCTTTGAAGGTCCATAAAAGAAAAAAAAAAAACAACAAAGGCAGAAAGTGCTAAGTTGTGCTTTAATACATAAATATAGTGACCACTTAAGGAAAAAAAAATGGCAGCGAAACTTTATCATCATCATCATCTCCTGTCGTGTTTTTGTACTCATCTATACCTAGATTTCATTTTTTTATCATGAAGAATATTTATTTTTTTATTGGATATTTTATTTATTTACATTTCAAATGTTATCCCCTTTCCTGGTTTCCCCTCCAGAAACCACCATCCCATCCCCCTCCCCCTGGTTTCAAATGTTTTTATTGGCATTCTAGTCTATGCATTAAAAAATAAAATATAAACGAATAAATGGCTTCAGTTTCCAGCACAGGCAGGCAGTGTCACTTTACATAATGTCTTCCTTACATAGTGTCTTGGTGGCAGCACAAGACACTATGTAAGCAAGAGTCGGGGTTTTACAAGCTGCAGATACATGTTTTACACATCTTATAAAACCTTCAGATTGCTGATTTGTCAATAAAAAGCTTAGACAACCTCGACAATTCATAGACTACCTTTACATAACCTTCACATAGTCTCTTTCCCCTCCCCTGACCACTAGGTCCACCTTCACAGGCAGGTCATTCATATTACAGCTGTGCCTGTCACAGCAGCATCAGGATACAACCAGCTCTAAGACACCAGAAACATTAGAATTTGAGAACAGGAGCCTTAAGTCAGCTAACGATCCTTGGAGAGACAGGTAATGTATGAGGCAGTGCAATATTTGAAAGATAAATTCATTGGTGTAATATGTTCATAACTGGTCTTTAAGGCTCAATTAGCAATTTTCAGGCTACATAAAGTCCTAAAGTTAGTTTGTGATCATAGTAACACTGAGCTGGTCAGCGTAACCTCAGAATGTTTAAATGTGAATATTAATATAAGTAACTGATCTTTAACTGTGTTAATGCACAAGGTTCACAGAACTCTAAGGACAGTTTTCTAGTGTGCTGGGGACAGCCTTTGGGGCAAGAGTGGAATAGTGTGATGACTATCCCTGGTCCTCCCTCACCTGCTGTGAGCAGTCATCAGCTTTAGAGCTAGCTACTCACTGCTATCCTGGCTAACCTATTCAGGACTCCATAGGATGCCTTCTGAAAATGTTTCTAACAAAAGGGAAGAAGTAGCATTTGAGTAACTGTGCTCGATCTGTTTTGGCAGGCTCTTGGTCTCAGGCGAGACGACACATTTTCTGTTACAATGCTTGGTCACTGCATTGAAATGTACATCGGGGATTCGGAAGCTTATATCGGTAAGATTAAATTATTCTCTTGACACCGTGTTATACTCTGTTTTGGTCTCTTGAAATCTCATCCAGCATTCGGAATCAACAACTATATTTAATTTGTTGGAAAAGTGCAGTATGAGTTAGTGGCTCGTTTCAGGTTTAATGCTGACTATACAGAGAATATTTGTACAGAAGAGTCAATCATGGTAAAAGAGAAAATCATATTTCTCCAAAGAAAATGAATGACTTTGTCCCTTCATTTTGTAACACAGAGCACAACATGATAATATATATTTTAATAGATTAAAATATCTTTCATTTATAATACTTTGAAGAACTTTTATAATGATAGAATCATTTTAAATACAATTGCTATACTTGAGCACTTCTTTAAGAACAAGTATTGTGAGGTCAGCATAGTACATTAAGGTTAAATGTTAAGATCTGGACTTAGGGGTAGGTAGAAAAAAAAATAAAGAGACTTTAAAGACTTGTACATAAATAAACATAGAGAGCAGAAATGATAAATTGAGCTTGAATAGAATGAAGAACCTGGGCTGGAGAGATGGGTCAGTGGTTAAGAGCACTGTCTTCTTCTAGAGGTGGCTCACAACCATCTGTAATGGGATCTGATGCCCTCTTCTTATGTGTCTGAAGACAGTGACAGTGTACTCACATATGTTTAAAAAAGTAATAATAAAATAAATAAAGTGAAATAAAAAAATGAAGAATTAAGCCTGGCACTGGTGGTGCATGCCTTTGATCCTAGCAATTGGGAGGCAGGGGCAGGCAGATTTCTGAGTTCAAGGCCAGCCTGGTCTACAAAGTGAGTTCCAGGACAGCCAGGGCTACACAGAGAAATCCTGTCTCACAAAAGAAACAAACAAACAAAGAACTAAAGATACGAATGTAAGAAGAAAGGCCTGCCACTGAATGGAGGGTGTGAATCACAGCCTAGACACAGCCTATCAAGAATTTTTTAAAAAATCCCTAAGAGGAAAGAATGCATAGAAATGTGCAGAGATGCTGGAGGAGGTAGTGCAGGCCTGTAATCCTGTCTCTCGGATTGCTGAAGCAGGAGGATGGTAAGATCCAGACCAGCTTGGGCTATACACAGCCTGGTGGATGGGATGCTTGTGTACGTTCCGTCCATGGAAACGGTAAGCACCGGAAGGGCAGCATGAAGTTAGGGAACCATTGAAGGCATTCAGCAACATCCTTACCTAGGAATGGAGTTGGCATTTGGTGTAAGAGGCCACCAGGCAACTTCCAAGCAGCTAGTGCTTCTAACCACTGAGCCATCTCGCCAGCCCCAACTCGTGATGATGTGAAAATACAGTTAGAAATGAGTAAAACCTGGCAAACCATTAGTGTGTTGTCATAGTTACCAGTTAAATATTGCTGAGTCACAGGCTTTCATCAACAGTAATAAAGGCTGAGTTCTGTGTGTCACTTGCATGCTCTTCCCCTGGGCTCTCTGGTTGGCTAATGTGGCTGTGGTCAGATGACTGACTGACTATGATGGGCTCACAGTGGGTGAAGGACCTCAGCTGGGATGACGTCAGATCTCCATCCAGGACTGCTTCATGGTATAAGTGGGCTCAGAGATCTAAAGGACAAGGAACAACCTCTTCTGCCAAAGTGCCTGGCCCTGAAAGCTATCAATTTGAAATGTGTAATAGTTTCAGTTATGTCAGAAATTATTGACCTTAATCTAATTAGATTGGCCCAAGTAAATTCTAATGTTGTTATATACTTTGATATACCTTGAAAATATACTTCATTCCTATGAGCAGTAGTTTAGTGACTGTGCCCAGCATGGTTAAGATGTATGCATACCCAAGCTTTGGGAAGAGTTAGCTCTGAAGCCATGTTGGTACCATGATTGCATATACTTTGAAAACTTTTCTAAGCCTCTCCTTTGAAAATGGTGAAAGATAAAGAAAAAGGAAAGAAGAAAAATGGCTTCCCCTGTGACCAGTGTTTATGTTGTATAAAGCACAGCTGGACTTAAGTGGCAGGGCAGAATCAGTAATGATGGAAATTCATGTTTTCTAATGATGGTGTTTCTTTTTAGGAGCAGACATTAAAGACAAATTAAAGTGCTATGACTTCGATGTGCATACAATGAAAACACTAAAAAACATCATTTCGCCTCCATGGGATTTCAGGGACTTTGAAGTAGAAAAGCAGAACACAGAGGAAGCGGGACTTGCACCTCTGCAAAACTCCACTAAAGCTCCAGAGTCCAGACCTAACTTGGAAGAGACTTTTGAAATTGAAATGAACGAAAGTGACATGATGCTAGAGACGTCTATGTCAGACCACAGCACATAGCCACAGCACTGAACCTGACAGAGGTCCAGGGCCCACCCTCATGTGCCAGAGTAGGTCAATGCTCCCCTGCAGCCTTGCTACGTCCTAAGAATTTTCCAGTTCCTGATGTGACTCCAGACTACATCTCTACATTTAGGACCAGCAGCCTGCAGTAACAGTGGGACAGCAGGCCTTGGCAACAGATGTTTTCCGATTTTCTGAACCTACAAAGTAGTTAGTTACGTGTAGCAGAATAAAGAAGGTCAACTATTCGTTATCTTTTTCATTGTGTCTTTTTCAATAAATTTATATTTGGGAATAACTAGAAGTTTCCAAGCTGGTAGAGTGTCTCTGTTACCTTTCTGTTGCTATGATAACATTCTATGACCAAGGCAGCCATTGAAGAAAGAGTTCAGATTGATTGTGCTGGAGAAGCAGTGCAGCAGGCAGGCATGGCAGCTGCAAGGGGAGCAAGGACAGTTACTCCCAAAGCCTTCCCAGTGACACATTCCTCCAACAGTGACAGCATCTGGGGACCACTCACTACCACACAGTTTGTCTGCCCCTTATCTGGTGTGTCCCATTGTTAACATACTGTTACCATAGGACATGTGTACTGGCTAAAACACTCTGATTGGTATGTTGCTCATAACTCCAGTTTTCCCCAAGGTTCACTCCCTATTCCAAGCACTCTGGAGGCAGAGGCAAGTGGATCTTTGAGTTCGGGCCAGGCTGGTCTGTGTAAGGAATTCCAGGCTAGCCAAGATAATATAATGAGACTATCTTTAAAAATAAAGAGGGCTGATGAAATGGCTCGAGTAAGTAAAGGCACTTGCTTCCAAGACTGACTGGGTGAGTTCAGTCCTTGGGACTCATGGTGGAAAGAGCTGCTTCCTGTGGCTGTCTGACCTCTACATGCTCACCAATGTGTGACCACACACAGAATCAATATGTAATGCCTCTAAGTTTGACTCTTATTTTGTCTGACCGTGAGATCCAGGTCTCTTAGCTGTTTACAAGAACATTTTTTCCTTACTTTCAACTTCTTTTAGCTATAAAACACATCTCTGTTGCTACCCCAGGCTAGCCAGCCCACAAGCTTCTGGAGGGCCTGTTTCCAGGTCCTATCTTCCATACAAACACTGGGAGAGCAGATGAGCTGTTCCAGTTTTTTAGTTCCACAGCTTCTGTTTCATTTCTTTTACAAGAATTAAACGAGAAACAGCCATAGGCATTCAAAAGCAATTACTTCCTGTCGCTTCCTGTTGATGGATATCATCCCTAGTGACTGGTTCTCTGTGGTTTCCATTAGCCCTTTGAACATACTTGTGTGTCTTCCATTCGTGAATCCAGAGAGCTCTTGGGTGGGTGCAGCATGCATGTGACCTGCCAGGAGCTCAGAGCGGGCTAACTAATTACCACTACATAATTGATATGGCTGTTTGGCATCTCTGACTAGTAATTTTGTCTGGCCTTCCTCAGTTTTGCCCAGTCTTTTCCCTGCTATGTTAGCCATATTTTTCCAGCTTTCTTTCTATCCTTGTAATATTATGTTGAGAAATGCATACCTTGACTACCTATTTATTTTAATAAATTTAATTTTCATTGAAAATATTTTTTTTATATATTTTGAACATAGTTTCCCTAAAGCATTCTCAGCTTGCTTGTTTATACAACCCAGGACCACCTGCCCAGGGATGGCACTGCCCACAGATGGTTGAACCCTTCCACATCAGTCATTAATCAGAAACCTGCCCTGTGGGTCAGTCTGATGGAAACTAGTCCAGGTGACTAGTTTGTTTCAAGTTCACAAAAACTAACCAACTGGGGTGACCTCTTAACTTGACACATACATCACCATTAAACAGTAACCTTTCCTTGTTTATCATCAAGATGTTAATACAACAATATAAAGTATAACCTTCAAAGTTTCCATCTTTAAAAACTTGTTAAAGTTCAGTGACACTAACAATATCCAGTCTTGTAACTATAGTCTCAGAATCAAGTAGTTATTCCAAGAGGGAAGAAAGAACCAAAGCACAGTTAAAAGTGGATCAAAACAAAAGCAAAATCCAGTAATGTAAATAATTTATAATCTAATGTCTGGGACTTACTCATGATCTTCCGGGCTCCAGGGGACTTGGGCAGCTCCATGTCTCAGGCTGGCTCTGCCATCCACAACTCACAGCTTGTCTGGTAGGCTTAAGTAGGCTCCACTCCTCACCTGACATGGTCCTGCAGTCCTAGCATCTCCAGCATGCTGGAGTTTCTACTGCCTCTCCTGGCTCTTTCCAGTTTCAATCTCAGCTCATTTCTGTGACCTCTTAAATCTTGCAGCGTTCATGCCTACACAATCAGTTCCACTATGTGGGGTACACATTACCAAGTCAGGTTTCCTGCTTGAGATAGCCTTGACTGCATCTGGACTGCAGTGTCTGTGTGCTGACCTTTAGGAAGTATATCCAGAAAATTGCACTTTGATGATGCTGGTCTTATTAATCACAACTGATTCTTCATCCCCAGCTAACCATCATTATTTGTCCCAATAAAGGTAGATTCTTAATCCAAATATCACAAGAACATCCCTGGTATCCCTCTGATACTTCATAATGTCTCTCTTCTTTCAATGGTATCTTTCATGTTTCCACAACTCATTACACTCTGAACACTGACCAAAAGCAACTTGTGGGAGGAAGAGATTTAGTTCCTCTTCTAGCTCTCTGGTCACATCCCTCAGTGAGGGAAATCAGAGAAGAAATTCAAGTAGGAGTTTGGAGGCAAGAACTAGCAGGGCCACAGAGAATGCTTATTGGCTTTATTACAAGCAAGGTCCAACTGCTGTGGGACCCTTTCACGTCCATTAGTCAAGAAACTGTTCCACAGGCCAATCTGATGAAAATAATGCCTCAACTCTTTCCTCTTCACAACCAAGTGACTATTTTGAGTCAAGCTGACATAAACTAACCAGCAGTTTGCCAGACAGGTGAAAGGGTGTTGGGTCAGGCACACAGGAGGACAGTCAATGGCTTTATCTTTAAGGGGGCAAAAGCCAGCCCGAGATAATTTTGGCTCCAAGCTTGTAATGTTCCAACTTTCTTCCATTGTGAAGTTACTATCCATCGACCTTGTACTATCTTAACAACTGGGTATGGGTTGGTTTTTCCTGACAACTCGTCGTCCACATTTTTATCAGCCTCTCACACGTGTGTTTTCTTCCTAATAAAGGTTAAGAGGCTATCAGAACTTCTGGTCAGTGTAACTGGTTATTCCAAACTGAGCTGGTTCAAGTGATGGGCTCAGTCCTAGCTTTCTTTGCAACACGAAATACTGGAAAACCGCTCTTGCCCAGGCTTTTATAGAACTCTCGATGTTTGAGGCCTGTTTGACGCAGACCTAAACGGTTTTGAGTCTTTGGCTTATTTAAAACGTCACATTTCAGGAGTGCCACGATCGATTTCTGAAAATCTCTCATTCTCCTTTACCATTAACGTAGGGAGAATGGTGCTATACATCATTGAGCACATGGGAAAACTGTATTGTTCGTATATCTGCTACAAATAAAATAAAAATAAAAAGCCAGACGCCTTTAATCCCAGGAGGCAGAGGATCTCTGAGCTCCAGGAGAGCCAGGTCTACAGAGTGAGTTCCAGGACAATCAAGGCTACACAAAGCCCTGTCTCAACAGAGAAAACGTGTAGGAGGGAGGCGGAGGGCAGAGTGGGGCGAGGAGAGCGACGGGTTTACTTTCGGTACTGTCCCAGTGACTCCGGGTGGACCGGGGGCTCCCAGTCCCCACCGCAGGTCAGCAGCGCACGGGACGTCCGGAGTGAGCATCTGCTCTCCGCGTGGCTGGCAGCACCGATCTCCTTCACCGTCGCCGCCGTTCTAGGACGTCCGCTGTCTTTTAAAAACTGCCGCGCTGCCCCCTACAGGCGCGGGCCAGCATTGGCACCGCCCCTTCCCTGTCAGGGCCGGGGAGGGGACACTGAACACCGAATTCCAAGGGAGGGGCTGCCTAGTCCTCGCGAGGCTTCGTTCTCGCGGAGGTGGCGGCGGCCGGCCGGCCGGTGGGGATGCGCTCGGAAGAGGGGGCCGGAGGCTTAGGCGCAGCCCTGGCTGCGCGGGGCCCGAGCTGGAGGGAGAAACTATCGAGCTCAGAGACCCACTGCCGCCGCGAGTCACCGCGGAAGGAGTCGGCGGCGCCTCCGGCCCCGACCCTAAGTGAGAGCGGGGCCGGCAAGCCTCGCGAGGAGAAGAGGACAGCCCTGAGCAAGGTGGGGGCGGGGCCCGCAAGTCTCGCGAGAGGACGGCTTCTAAGCCCCCCGGTGGGCGGGGCTTGGGGAGGGCGGGGCGGGTTGTTCATCTCAGGGGCGGAGCCTAGTCTCCGAAGTGATGCGGGCTGTTGCGAGCAGTCTGGACTAGGATTAGCGAGTCGGGGTGGAGCTGGGGAGCCGCGGTCCCCCGAGCTCCGGGGAACCTCAGGCTGAGTGGGCGTGGCGGGCGGCAGCACCTGAGTGAACGCAATGGTCATCCCAGGTGGTCCTCCGGCGTCTGCCCCCGGGCCTCACCAAAGAGCAGCTGGAAGAGCAACTGCGCCCCCTGCCGGCGCACGATTACTTCGAGGTGGTGGCTGCGGACCTCAGGTGAGGGCTGCTGCGGGACACCCACTGGTGAAGGATGGAGGACCCCGCGGGCGCTCGCAGTTGCAGTCCCCTCCCAGCTGTCAGTGCACGCCCACGTTAGGAGCGGGCAAGTCACCTCGTCAGCCCGTTACCATGCCTTCCTCGGCGTAGCTTTTAATAAACTGTATGATGAGCAAAACCGGACTGCATCCCTTACACACGTTGAGTCTGGAGTGTTTTCCCTAGTGAGGGACCAGTAACTGAGCCCTGAGAAGTGGAATCTCTCATTGCTTGCACCACCACCCAGCCAGAAGGTTCCCTGCCTGTGGGGATGCGAGCAACGCAGGGCTGACCTAAGCAGCAGATGTCAGTGCCACAGGAATTCGTGGGTTTTCCACGATACTTATTTTTATATCCTTTTATGGTATTCTTTCTCATTTGTGTCATATACGCTTTCCTTTGGGATACCAATTTTGTTTTGTTATTTTTTTTAAAGTCTATTCTAATAAAAATATGAATAATTAAATGGGTATCCTTTGAAAAACCACAGGTGGTTTTCAGGTGGCTGAAGTTTAGAAAAATGGCTAAAAGAACAGTGTGCAATTACTCGGTGTGCAATTCCGGTCCCAGCTTGTAACTTGCACCCTCTGTACGAACAACAGATTTCTCTAAACTTCTGTATTCTTTGTGAAATGGAATGGAATCGTTCCTACCTGTGAAAAGAGTTGTGTGTGAGACGGGGAGAATGATTTAGTTTTTCCTTGGTACGTGGTCTGACACCCATTCAAAATACAGCATGTCATCCATGAAGGAGCCTAGACAAGTCTCGTTCTTGTTCAGATGTACCAGAAATGGCTCTAAAAGTACCCATGGCATGGTGACTTCTGGAGTCTAGTATTTTACCCTTGGCTCTGTACAGAAGAGGCGGTCCTGGATAATTAAGGCTTCAGTTAATGGTTGCTTTATCTTCGGGGTGTTTTGTTTTGTTTTGTTTTTTTGCTAAGGAATATCCAAATTGTTAAAATTTACTGAGACGTGATTCTCGGGCATGAAAAAGTATTTGCTTATTCATAGGAGATAAGGCAGAATCAAGGGCCGTCCGTTTTACTAACCACTGTTGCCTCGGTTTCAGCCTTTATCCTCATGTCTACTCCAGAGCATACATTAATTTTAGGAACCCTGATGACATCCTGCTGTTCAGAGACCGTTTTGACGGCTATATCTTCATTGGCAATAAAGGTCAGTGAGTTTCAGTTAACTTCTCACAGCTAAAATAAGGTCATAAACTCTTACTGTCACGTCATGTGCTGACGGAGCTTATAAACTAAAGCATCCCAGACCTTCCATGAGATAAGAACGGGAGGGATCGTGACCTTGCTGGGGAGTAAGTTCTCACAGGCTCCTTTTCCCAATAAATGAACCTTGTGTTCCAAAACTAAGTTATCTTACGATGTTTGATGAAAGTTTTCTGGGCTATATCATACACTTATATTTAGGCCAGGGATCCAGAGCACTGGCCATGATTGCCATTTCTTGAAAGCGTGGTGGAGGGGCGTATGGTCATGAATATCAGGCATGGAGCCTGTGGCGCAGTCTCCCCTTCAGGGACTCTGCTCCTGAACTTTCTGGATCCGTTTCTTACGTTCCTCCTTCCCCGTCCTGTCCGACTGTCCTGTGTTAGATTTTCTGCTTTTAAGGTTTGTAAACATTCTGTAGGAAGTGCTTTCTGCCCTCCCCATCCATCAGTTTCCATCCATCCCCCTCCCCCAACTGAACGGTGTTCCTTCTCCGTCAGGGCAACAATCAGAAGATCAGGTTGTAGTTTCTGTGAATGTCACGCAAGTTTAGTGCTCAGGCCATTTGGCGTTCTAGTTCATTGCTAACTACTTTATTCAGATGGTCTTTTTTTTTTTTTATTGGTAAAATATACATAACAGAAATCACCTTCCCCTCCTTCTTGAGATGGACTCTGTTTCTTAGGTCAGGCTGGCCTTAAACCGCAGTGGTTAATTCTCCTGCCTCCTGAGGAACTCGTGGGTCCTTCCTTCTTTCTTTCTTTCTTTTGTGTGTGTTTTTGTGTGTGGTTCAGAATTATTAAAATTATTCACTTTATACAACCAGTTACCCAGAGTCCCTAATTGTTATATAACTAAAACTTTATTAATTAAACACTAGTGCTGGACCCTCCACCTTCTCCTCCCTCCAACTCATTCCATTTTCTCTCTCTATGAATGTTATTACTCTGCATGCCCTGTATTAGCAGAGCCACACTTTCTGTCTTCTTGGCTAGCTTCTCACTTAGCATAGCGGCCTCCAGATTCTCGAGTGTCCTAACTGCCCAATTCCCTCCCTCTCAAAGCTGGAGAATATTCCCATAGGAGTGTTTGTCCATTTTACCTATCCATTCGTATGTCAGTTGTTAGACACTTGACTTGTTACAAGCTTTAGCCGAGGTAAACTCCCCTGGATATGCAGATGTGTCTCAGAGACCCTGTTTTCAGATTGGATATCAACCCAGAGGGAGACTTGGGGGTCAGGTGGTAGCGCAGTGCTCACAGCACAGACACCATCATGCGTTCCCAGCGACAGCAATGTACGAAAGCTACGACTGCTCCTCGTCCTCTCTAACGCGCTCTGTTTTGAGTTTTCATTGAAGTTGTTTGGTATCACATTGTAGTAGCTGGCCTCGTGGGCTCAAGAGTAAGAGCTCTCCTGGGATTCTTTTCTCTTGGGGATAGGAATTGTTCTTTGTTTTATTTTTGTTGTTGCTTTGATTTGGGTTAGATTGAGTTAACTTGAGTTTTGAGATCGTATCAGTAGAGTATCCCAGGTTTACCTTAACTTGAGTTCTTCCTGCCTCAGCCTCTCAAGTATTGGGATTATAGGTTATATACTAACTAATATACCCAAACTTTTTGTGGTTTAATTTTGTATTATCCAAAAAATTTGCAATTAAACATCTTTTTATATTGCTGTTTGGCCATATGTAGACCAACTCTGAAGAGATATCACTGAAGTTCTTTGCCACTTTTTTTTCAATTAAAAATTTTTATTTTCAGTAGCTAGAGAGATGGCTCAACAGTTAAGAGCATTAGCTGCTCTTCCAGAGGTCCTGAGTTCAATTCGCAGCAACCACATGGTGGCTCACAACCATCTGTAAAGGGATCCAATGACCTCTTCTGCTACACAGGTATACATGCAGATGTTGCACTCATGTACACTAAATAAATCTTTTTAAAGAAACTTATTTTTGCTGAGGGTGATTAAAACATGCTTTTAATCCCAGCACTTGGGAGGCAGAGGCAGGCGGATTTCTAAGTTCGAGGCCAGCCTGGCCTACAGAGTGAGTTCCAGGACAGCCAAGGCTACACAGAGAAACCCTGTCTCAAAAAACCAAAAAAAAGGGGGGGGGGGGAGGAACATATACATATATAACATTTATGCGTATATATGTGCATGTGACATGTTGTAGCAGGGTTCAGTTGCCAGAAGAGGGGACTAGATCCCCTGAGCTGGAGTTGCAGGTGGTTGTGAGCTGCCCAGCGTGTGTGCTGGGAACCAAGTTCACGTCCTCAGGACAGACAGCAAGTGCTCCTAACCGGAAGCCACCTGTCCAGCCTGTCGTTCCTGAACAGGGTTATTTCTGGTACATTGAGGGTTTCTTCTGCTTTGTTTTGTCTCACCTTGTACCCCAGGCTGACGCCAAACCTGCAGCAATCCCTCTTGGAACCACAGGTACAGGGCAGCACTCCCAGACGTTCCCGGTTCTTTTTCCACTTGGCTGGGTGGCTGCTGCGCTGAAGAAGTTCTCTGTGTACTCCGGGTGGCGCTCCCTTGCCGGCTGGATGGCTCTCCCTGTCCATAGATTGCCTTTTCACTCTGAGGATTGTGACTTTTGACGCAGCTTTTTTTTTTTTTTTTTTTTTGGTTCTTGCTTTAGTTGCCTATGTATGTGTTGTCACATCTGAGAGTTTGTGAAGGTAGAACTCTTATAGTTACTGGCTGTGTGTTTTGAGTTAGGTTTTAAGTTTGTGGCATTGGGTAAATGTCTAATTTCATTCTCTTGTGTGTGGCTGTCCAGGTTTCTCAGCACCATTGGTTGAAGTACCCACTGGTTTCTATTAGATGATCTTAGCATTCTTGTCAAAGTGATTTGGTCATATACCCAAGTGTTTTCTGTTGGCTCTCCATTGCGTTCCTTGGGGTGTTTGTCTGTTTTGTTCTAGTGCCATGCTATCTTGATTACCTTAGCTCTGTGGTAAATTGTGGAGTCAGGACTTTGTCAGCTGCTGTGTGCCGCGGGAGCACCACCCCTGCCAGTCTGTGCCTTCCACCTCCCCAGTTTTGCTTATTTCTTAATTTTCTGAATTATACTTATTTATTTTATATACTGACAACTTTGGAATTTTGGTATCTTATTTTAAAAACAGAGAAATATTATAAGATGATATTGCTTACTGGGTTTAGTCTTGAGGTAAAGTGTTCCATGTGCTAGCTAAAAGCCAATGAACAGATTCTTCCAGAGAACATCTCTTTATATGATCATCTTCTTCCCACATAACATCCAAATCAGTGCCTACTGCTTCCACTTTTCATGTTTTTGTTTGAAACAAACCCAACATAGAACTTAACATATGTCCTTTGAGCTCCCAAACCCTTTTTAGCCCTGTGTCTCTTTTAAGCAGAGTAAGTTCTTTAAGCAGATTATATATATATTAACATCTTTAAATTAATTCTTTACATTTTATTTTGTGTGTGTGTGTGTGTGTGTGTGTGTGTGTGTGTGTGCGTGTCTGAGTATGTATATGTATACTATGTGTCCAGGTGTCCTCAGAAGTCAGAAGAGGGCATTGGGTACCCAGGAACTGGAGTTATAGGTGTTTATGAGCCACCTAATGTGGCTCAATGACTGAGTTCTCTCTCTAACACAAAACATTTTAACATTAAAATAGTTGATTGTAACTAAAAACATGACCGAAGGTACTCTACTCATACATGATTTGTAAGCAATGAGGAATAGCTGGGTCTACTGACCTGCACATTTCTCCTTTGTCAAGTAAAGCTGTTTTATGTGATGATGGACCATGCCATGTACTGAGTGATGGTGTGAGTGAGTCCTCTCATGATGGACCATGCCATGTACTGAGTGATGCTGTGAGTGAGTCCTCTCATGATGGGCCATGCCATGTACTGAGTGGTGTTGTGAGTGAGTCCTCTCATGATGGACCATGCCATGTACTGAGTGGTGTTGTGAGTGAGTCCTCTCATGATGGGCCATGCCATGTACTGAGTGGTGTTGTGAGTGAGTCCTCTCATGATGAGCCATGCCATGTACTGAGTGGTGTTGTGAGTGAGTCCTCTCATGATGGACCATGCCATGTACTGAGTGGTGTTGTGAGTGAGTCCTCTCATGATGGACCATGCCATGTACTGAGTGGTGTTGTGAGTGAGTCCTCTGATGATGGACCATGCCATGTAGCAAGCGCTGCTTCCTTCCACCCACCACTCTCCTGGAAGCACGTTTGCATGTTTGGATTTACAGCTTACCTTGTCTTAACTCCATGTCGATAGATTCACCGTTAGATACTTGTTTCCCAAAGAGACTGTAGTAGAGTTCCATAATGACACTTGGACATCTCTCTATACAAGGCCTGGAGTATCCTGCTGTGGTGGAGTTTGCTCCATTCCAGAAGATTGCCAAAAAGAAGCTGAAGAAAAAAGATGCCAAGACCGGAAGCATTGAAGATGGTGAGCCCTTTCCGAAAGCTGAATTGTAACCAGCAGATTCAATACACTGACCAAGCATTCCCTATAGCTGGAGAGGGGGGTATCCTGATTCATTTATCCATTCATTCATTCTGTAACAGACCCAGAATATAAACAGTTCCTGGAGTCGTACAGCCTGGAGGAGGAGAAGACCAGCGCTAGTCCCGAGACGCTGCTGGGAGAGATAGAAGCCAAGACGAGAGAGCTCCTGGGTCTGTTCTGCTCGTTTGTTTATTGAGATACTTACTGATGGAGTATATGTCCAGTTCTCCTTTTTTCAAGATGAGGGTAAAATTTCTTTCCACTACAGGCTTGATGGAAACAGTATTTTCTACTTTCAACAAAAAAGCGATAGCGCAGGGAAATATTTCCGAGCCTTTCTCAGCGGAGACTCTGCTTCTGGGGTCCTGGCTTAGAATGGCCGTGCTGCCACAGACAGGGGCACGCCCTTGGCTGCTCAGAGAGGACACTTTGTTGCAGCAGAGTGACTGTCTTTGCAGAGCAGCCACAGTGGGCCTTGGGAACCTATAGAGACAAGACATTTGGCTCATATATGAAGCTAGATATCTTCTGAGGAAGCTAACCTGTCAATGCAAGCCCAGCTCGAGTCTAGCATCTGGTTAGAATCCTCATAGAACTTTTTCCTAAAATAGTGTATTTTAGAAATGTTTGTCTCTTCAGAAAACTCACGAGCAGACATGAAACCCCTTAGTTTAGTCTCAGACACCCCTGAATGTCCCATTTCCTGATGGCCTCAGTATTAAACCTCTCCTCTAGGGGCTGAAGAGATGGCTCATAGTTTAAGAGCATTGGTTGATCTTCCAAAGGATCCAGGTTGGATTTCCAACACCCAGATGGCAACATATAGCCATTGCTAACTCCAGTCGCAGGGGATCCAGCGCCCTCTCCTAGCCTTTGTGTATATTACACACGTGATGCACAGACAGGCATGCAGGCCGAATATTCATACACATAACAGAACACACAGCCCTTTTCCCAATGCCTGCCATCCCTTACGTGTCCTGCTCACCTGCCTAGCATCTCACATACAGTTAGTTGGTTTGTTGGTTTCCACATGAATTCCCTTCCCGATTTCCTCCCCCACGTCCACAGTGGATCTATATTTTCCTCTTGTAGTGGCAGAAAAGAGATGTTTAAAATTGAGTATATGGGGAATAAAGAGACCAGAGTCTGGAGCTCTGTAGGAACAGAACGTAAGCTCACGGGATTGGAGAGATGTAAGAAGCCCTGTGCTGAGACCTGACACCTGACTCCGCCCGGGACACACACACACACACACACACACACACACACTCCTCTCATTGCTCTGACCACAGTGCTGGTGAGTGCCAGGGAGAAGCAAGGGTCTGACCGAGAGCTCTGGCTCCGCAGGGAAGGCTGTTGTAATATACTGGGCATGTTTTAGAAGTCAAATATGGACAGAAAGGAGGAGGATGGACTGATTAGTGTGGGGGCTCAGGGGCAGAAAGAACTAAAGACCAGGCTTAAGGTGAGCAAGCGTGTGTTAACTGTGGCTTCCAGGAGTTCCAACTGGACCAGCCTAGGATTAGCTCTGAGACTTGGCACTTCATGGCCTCAGCAAACATCATCACCTTGTTGAGCCTTGTAAACTTTTATGACAGGTAATTAGGAGGGGAGGAGGGATAAGTCAGTGCTACTAAACTTTATCTTGGGGTCCTTTGTTTTCCTAGTCTGATAGCCAAAGTGTCTCTTTAAAATAAATTCATTTCTGCCAGACTGCTTACATCCATGAGCACAGCACCTGCCACGACGCGTGGGCGCCCTGAGCATGCCCACTCTCCCTAAGGCTGAGTCCCGTTTGGTCTCTAGCCAGGTGTCAAAGGTCCTCAGTGCCAACTTGCAGCAATATCCAGGATTCTTCCCAGCCCGTTCACTATGAGGTCTTAAAGGTCTGTCGGGCGGCCCATCCCCACCGTCTCACCGTGTGCTCACATTGGAGGGCTGTGGGGCTGCTCCCTCTGGGGAAACCTGTAGGCCTCTGATACATGTGGGCACCTGACATCCCAAACAGACATGAGAGGTAGGACGTAGGAAAGGTGGCATTCAGGGTAAAATGTGGAAACATACTTCTGATGAGAGAGATGGGTGGTGGATTTTTCTGTTGGTTTGGTTTGGTTTTGAGTCAGCAGTGCCATCTGCAATCATTTCTAAGCTTTAGATTGAATAGCTCTTGCCTGAAATGATTAAGACCAGAAATGTTCTGTTTGGGGCTTTGGAATATTTGTGTGTGTGTGTGTGTGTGTGTGTGTGTGTATAATGCCACACAAGTCTAAATAACAGTTGTGTTTTCTATGTATTTAAACACAGTTAGAAGGCAGGTGTATACCACACGTGCAGTGTGTTTCTGTGCTGACTGACCTATCTCATAAAATTACATCTAGAATTTTCCACTTGTGTTATTACGTCAGTACTCAAAACTTTCCTTGAGGGCATTTCAGACTTTGGACTTTTGAGTTAGGTTGGCGTGCATTAAAGACATTGTAGCATTGGGGCTGGGGAGATGGCACAGTGCTTAGAGGGCTTGTTGATCTGCAGAGGACCTGACCAGTTCCCAGTTCCTAGCTCCTGCACAGCAGCTCACTGCCGTTACTAACTTCAGTTCCAGGGAATCAACAGCCTGTACTGACCACCACAGGCACCAGGCATAAACATACCATACATGCAGATAAAATAAAATAAATCTTAAAAAAAAAACCTCAACAGTGGAAAAGCAAAACGTTCTGAAAATACATGTAGCATCCAAGTCAGTGTGTAAATGTCGCTCTGACTCCTCAGAAGGATAAAAATAAATTAGTAACATCTGAGAAGCTTAAGATCTCACACATACACATGTTTTGCCAAGTATGTGGGCAATGTCTTCTGACCTTTTTTAAGAAAACATGTCATGTGTCTTTTTGTTCACTGTTAAGTTGCCTATGGCTCTGTAAATATCCACATATATGTATTCCTCCCTATAAAGAGCCCTAATTAAACTCACTAGGTCACAAAAACAAAAACAGAAAAGCCCCACAAAGGTAGACGTGAGAGGAAGAGGACTAGTTGGGAAGAGAAAGGTCAGCAGGAGAGAGAGGGCTCATGGGTAGGTCATGGAGTATAAACGTGATCAAAATACATTATACATGTGTATGAAAATGTCATAATGACCCGTTATTATGTATAACTGATATATGCTAATAAAAACTTCAAGAGTGGCGAGAAGTCAGTGTATCAGAATTGCCAGCACCTACAGATTACTTGAATTTGTAACAGAATATGAATGTCCCCAGGTGCGGTGCACACTCACACTTTAGAGATCATATTCTTCCCCTAATTATTTTAATGTTAAGTTGGAAACAAGAACTTAAGAGAAACCTCAGTTTACAAGTTATATGTAATGTATTATAATTTTTTTTTCTTTAGCTAGAAGGACCACCCCTCTTTTGGAATATATTAAAAACAGAAAATTAGAAAAGCAGGTAGGTAACATTTGTACCTGGTGGGCATCCGTCCCGTACCTGTTGTTTCTAACAGGAAACTTACATATGTGTTTGGCTCTACCTTCAGAGACTCCGGGAAGAAAAGCGCGAGGAGCGGAGGAGGAGGGAGCTAGAAAAGAAGCGTCTGCGGGAAGAAGAGAAGAGGAAGAGGAGAGAGGAGGACCGCTGTAAGAGGAAGGAGGCGGAGAGGCACAAGAGAGCGGAGAAGGACGTGAGGATCAAGGTGAGTGCGGAAACAGTATTATCCATCATTAAGTGTTACAGTCGTAACTCCACCCAAGTGTCTACGCCACTGAAGTAGCGTAGCTCTGTAATTCATCGACCGTTGTCGGTTAATCTAACCCTTTATCACAGTTCCTTCCATCCATTCTATAACAACAGCTTCAAACATCCCCGTGAGTTCAGGTGTCCTCAGGACCTCAGGACTAGGACAAGGCGTTCAGGACTCAGCACCAGGCAGCACCCATGGGTCCCACCCTCGTGTCCAGCTTTTCCCATGGCTGATACATTTATGTATGTAGATTGAAGAGATTTTTATCAAAATTGGAATTGGAATCAGCCCTGCTTAGGACCTTTTAAAGCTGGGATTTCATCTCACTCCACAGAGGGTTTAAGATGCCTTATTGGGGTTCTGAAGAAACACACAATATAAAGAAAGGATCAACCATCATTAAGTGTTACTTTCGATACGTACGGGCCATATCCATGGTTAGCAAAGTCTGTATGTATGTGCCCCACATGTGTGTCTGGTAGAAGCCCGAAGAGGACACTGAGTCCCCTGGAACTGGAGGTGACTGTGGTTGTAAGCTACCGTGTGGGTGAGAGGAACCCAGGCCAGGCCAGGGGCTCTCGATGAGCAGCAAATGCCCTCAACCTCTGAGCCACAGTAAGACATCATACAGTAGCAGTAATAATAACCGTGGTAATGTTACAATTTCTCAGCTTCTTAAAAAACTGGAAACGGGAGAGGAAGTGGCCACAGAGAAACCCAAAGAAAGAGGTGAAGCTGTTGGTGCTGGAGACGAGAAGCAGGAAGACCGGCTGGTAGCGAGCCAGCCAGAGACAGCTGGGGAGAGGTGAGCGCGCTCCTGTTGCAGTGACGTCCCCTGCCCCTGGTCTGCAGTCACAGTGGCAGTACGGTGCTGCACACTTACATTGCCCTCAGAGTCGTGTGTCTCCTGCTGAGCACACCAGGAGCATAGTGAGCCCTGACCCAGAGCCCCAGTATCAGCTTAACAGGGAGGTCCCCTGCTCCTCCTTAACCGTCGCCTCTTTAGCATCTCCCTTGCCTTGTAAGACCTCCTTCCTGGGCTTAGTTCTCCAGGGTGTGCCGTCCAGTCCTTCTTCCTGGGTGAATTATGCCTGGTCAGTGCTTTCCTTAGTGGTTGAGATTTCACACAGTTTTATTCCAGCTCCCCTGCATTCTGTCTGTGGTCACATTTCAGTGACCTGCAACAACAATTTCAGAGCCCCATCTTTTAGGGTTGGTCACTTCTGGATGTTTTTCTGTTTGTTTGTTTTTGTTGTTTTGTGGTGGAGCAATAGTCCTTAGGTATTATAATTCTTCTCCTTAGTTCTGTCTCCCGTTGGTCCTGCCTCTTTATCTTTCCCTGCTCACGACATGGTTTCATGGAAGGAGCTCAGCACGAAGCCGGCAGGCATAGCCCCTCGCCCTGAGGATCATGTCTGCCTGGGCTTGCCCAGACCAAGGCTTCTTCTACTTGTTGGATTATCAGCTCCGCAGTCTTTAGCACCTTGATCTGTGTTCTAGCATTGCAGTGTCATGGGTTGTGGTACAGCAGTGTCCTCACTTGTTCCCAAGCTTCCCACGTGGATAGCACTCAGAGGGAACGTGGTAGCTTGTGCCCATGGTTCAGAGAGGCAAAGACCTCAAGAGCCAGATAAACACGCATCTTGTCCACTGCTCACTTAACCTTTCCACTGCGTGAGTTAATCCAGCTGGCACTATTAGACTTCAGTTCATCTGGGCACCTAGGAATGCCACTCATTTAGCTAAGCTGTAACATGCTGTCTTAGGGTTTTACTGCTGGGAACACACACTATGACCAAGGCAACTCCTATAAAGGACACCATTTAATTGAGGCTGGCTGACAGGTTCAGAGGTTCAGTCCATTACTATCGTGGCAGAAAACATGGCAGCATCCAGGTAGGCATGGTGCTGGAGATGGAGCAAGAGTTCTACATCTTGATCAGAGGCAGTCAGCAGAAATCTCAGCATCCTCAGGCAGCTAGGAGGAGGGTTACAGCAGAGCCCATTCCCCTCACAGTGACACACCTGCTCCAACAAGGCCACACCTGTTCCAACAAGACCACACCTCGTCCATCAAGGCCACACCTCCTAGTAGTGCTGCTCCCACCACACCTCCTTTGGAGAACTGAGAGGTAGGACAGTGTGTCCACATACCTTAGCGTTGTGTCATTGTATATAGTATATATACTTGCCATTCAGGTACCGTGGCAGATATCGTTTGTCCATCTTCTCTGTGTCTTCTGTTGAATATGTGAGCCCATGGCTGCGAACCTCAGCTCTGTAGCAATGGGCTCAATTCTCACACACCCCACTCAGGGTAGAAAGGAGACAGATAATAAGAAAGCCACTTCCCTGCAGCTAGTTATTAACTATTTGTTTTGACTCACAGGCTACAGGATACCAGTGATAAAGAGCCAAGGGACAAGAGATCTCGAGAGAAAGACCCTGAAACTTCTAGATGTCATCCGGACACCTGCAGGAAGCACAGCAGTCACTCAGAGTTTGCCAGGTTCTCCAGAAGGAATGAAGACGAGGCAAAGTGGGGGAAAGGCTTCGCCCAGGACAGAGGGAAGAAGGGCCAGGATGGCAGTGTCCCCATGGACGTGGCAGAGAGAAGCGGCAAGGAGCACAAGGAGTATGACAGCCTGGGGCCAAGAAAGGATCGCCTGGGACACAAGGCCCAGTAGACCATGGGCCATCGTCCCTGTTGATGTGCTCTGCAGCCACACAGCCATGTTCCCCGGGTAGAAATCCTTGCAAAGCTAGATAAGAACAATCTGCCTTGTGTTCGTAGGTCTAGAGTTGTACTCTGTCTATGTCTTCCCATGTGGGCTGAATTTCAAAGTCCATACCTTCTAGAGTGTTCTTGCTCATCTGGGATGCACTAAACTTGGAACTAAATTCAGAATAAAACATTCCATCATCTTTTTAAAGAATCAGGTTTTTTGTTTTTGTTTTTTTGGTTTTTCGAGACAGGGTTTCTCTGTGTAGCCCGGGCTGTCCTGGAACTCATTTTGTAGACCAGGCTGGCCCTTGAACTCAGAAATCTGCCTGCCTCTGCCTCCCAAGTGCTGGGATTAAAGGTGTGCGCCACCACCACCTGGCTCTAAGAATCAGGTTTTTATCTACCTGGAAAAACTGGTTGGCAGAAGTCATTTACTGGAGATGAATATTGTAAAATGCAGCCTTAAGATCACAAGGGAAGGTGCTGGAGAGGTGGCTCAGTGGTTAAGAGCACTGACTGCTCTTCCTGAGGTCCTGAGTTCAATTCCCAGCTACCACATGGTGGCTCACAACCATCTGTAATGGGATCTGATGCCCTCTTCTGGTGTGTCTGAAGACAGCTACAGTGTACTTATTTACATAAAATAAATAAATCTTGAGGGAAAAAAAAAGGTGCTAAAGGAAAGAGCATCTTGTGGTGCTTTCTTTAATGAGTCAGCTCTGCCTAAGCGTGAATACAGCGCAAGGTCCTTGAGACCAGAACAGATGTCCCTTCAGAAGTAGGAAGGTCACTTTTGTTCTGTCACAATTTCCCAGAGACACATTCAGGGTAGCACTGCCAGTGGGGCCACTTCTAGGCTGCTCCTCACTGGTAAGCCAACAGTCTGGGAGCCAAGAATCGACTGAGGGGTTAGGGGGGAAGACTCAGATAAACAGAGGGCCGCCATGCTGGATGTTAAGGGGGCGTCATCCCCAAAAGCCTGTCTTAGGGAACTCAGGCTTTGTGGGCAGGGAAAGGAGGGCCAGTGAGGTAGTGGGCGGGAAGGCTGCTGCTAAGTGGGATCATAGCCATGTAATATGTGTCTTGATATTTTGTCTCAGGGCCAGAACATCTTCCATGTTGTGAAGTTCTCCAAAGGTAGCCAGTGTTCTGTTCTTGGAATACTTCTAAAGAAAGATTACTTGGCAGTTAACGTCTTAATCACTTAGCTGTAACTTCTGTTTAGGATGCTCTGCCACGGGTAACTTCCCCAGAGCTACTGATAGTGGAGCGATACTTCACTTCCGGGGCCAACCTCACACACATGGTCACCAGACCTGGTAGCCTCACCAAGCCTCTCTGACTAGAGCATTTTAAGAACGTGAATAACTGGAAACACACTAAGTGACCTTTGAGGCTGGCTCTCCTCACTTACTGATTGCTTTCATTCAAGGTGATGGCCTTGTAGAAAATGTATATATTAATTCATTTGCTTCCTTTAGTGACATCTATTTTTTTTTTTTTTTTTTTTTTTTTTGGTTTTCTGAGAGGGTTTCTCTGTATAGCCCTGGTTGTCCTGAAACTCACTTTGTAGACCAGGCTGGCCTTGAACTCAGAAATCCGACTGCCTCTGCCTCCCAAGTGCTGGGATTAAAGGCGTGTGCCACCACACCCAGCTGACATCCATTTTTAATGCCTCCAGGAATGTCCAAAAGAGACGACTCACTACTTTTTAGTGCCCCAGAGACTCCTGTGGGCATTGTAACCTAGGAGATACTGAGCACAACCTCGGTCTATGGGAAAGAGGGAACTGTGTCCAAGGTCTCCTGACTGCACGTCAGGAGGAGCAAGCACAGTTGGCGAGCCACACCTAAAGTTAGAGTGCCCCCATTGCTCAAACAGAAGCAGCTAAGGGGAGAGGTCAGGCGGACTAAACTTCACACCCTTGTGAGCCTCCGTGCCGATGCGGGGAATAAAATCCAGGTCCTCTGGAAGAGCACCTGAGCCATCTCTCCAGCCCCATTAGTTCTTAAATACTCTAGCTCTTAGGAAAAATATAGGCAAGAAATAGACCTGCACTTAGGAGCAGCTACAGGAATGAACACAATGAATATTGTTCTCTTTTTCTCAGTGTATTTTGTTTCAAACTTGAAACAAGTGTGAAGCAAAGAAATGGACATTGATCCCCAACTTAATTATACCGACCCAGCGCAAAGCTCTGAAGTGACAATTAAGTGAGGACCGGGAGGGCTTATTCTTCCCCCAGTTTTCTACTATTCGGCAATAGGATTGCATTCTCTGCTGGTTTTCTACTGTCCTCATGGAAGACACGGGAAAATCTGCATTTACAATTCTTGCGTAATTTTTTTCCTTTCTCTATCTAGCTTACAGTGAGTTCAGACTGATAGACTATCTGTTTCTGTAGTTGCTTTTGCTTCAAACTGAACTCCCTCCTGAGTGCTGATATTAAAGGTATGGGCCACGGTGCCCAGCTTTTTTTTTTTAACTAGTTGTGCCAAGTGACCCAGTGACTTTGTATTTTCCCAGTAAATTCAGGTGTATAGTTTGTGTACACAGAGTTAAAAATGTTGACACACGCTGGCAAATAATTGATTGGTTGCCATCCATCAAGGGCTGAAGGTTAATGCCATTGTTCAATCTTGGCTTTTTTAGATCAGGTATCGTTTCTTAGAGAATGGCTTCTCTGCCGGCCCAGTGCTATAACTAGTCAATCTTTCCACCCCTGGCCTGGCTCACTATAACCATTACTAATTTTCAGGAGTTCGTAAAAGCATTGTGATTTTGCAAAGGGTAAAAGGCAAAGGTGGAGTCTAGTTAGTTTCACATTGTTAAATTCCTGGTTTTAGCATAGGCTCCAGCCTGACATGATGAAGTGGATGTGTAGATACAGCGAAGCACGGGCTTGCACAGGAGGTGGTCCTCCTTGTCATCACAGGGCACATGAGCAGCATCTCGCGCTTGTCCGCATTCATGTAATCAGAAGGAGCCCATACAGTGGTTACACGGGACATGCGGTTGTTCTCTTATAAGGTGTCTCCCTGTAAAGGGACACAATTTTAAAATAACAGAACAGTTAAAACATTCAGCCTCCACCAGCTGCCTGGAACAATTTGGAAGAGACTCTAGAAGATGGTGTGGTCCCAGCTCTCTCTAGAGCATGTCTGCTCCTTTCTCTGGGTGAAATGAAGAGCATGGGAAGCAGCCAGGTAGAGGGCAAGAAGACCTGCCAATCTTTTCTTCAAGCTGGCTGCTTTATCCCTGTGATACTTTCCTAGTGGGGGAAACAGGCTGACTTCAGGAATCTCATGCTTACTCCTATGGCCAGTTCTCTTTATAGAAACCGCAGGGGAAGGAGACTCCCCAGGAGGCTTATCTCAATTTCTTTGGACTTCAGATGGTCCCTGCTGGGTTGTTTAAATAACACACTAAAATTCTTACTTATCTTAACACTAAGGGAGATGGCAGCCTTCCATATAAGTGGATTTTACAGATAATTGAAATGTCAAGTTCTGTCAAGTTCACATTTTAAGAAAAAACAAACAAAAGGAAATCACATTTTGTTTCACAAAACCTTTTAAAGTACACGGTGCCCAACCTCTATTTGCCTTTTAAATTAGACTATAGTGCGTGTATTTAAGTCAGAAGCTTGAACAAAGGATGACAGATTTTAAGCATCAGTGGGCTTTGCTGAAGCCCTCCTGGTTGAATTTCTCAGAGGAGTGGAAGAAGAAAAGAGAGCTGGCGACATGCTCTGAAGGCAGCACAGCTGGGTGGACAAGAGTCACCAGTGGGAAAGCCGCCAGCTGTATTTTCCTCACTTCCTAGTTTCCAGGGACTTTTCAGAATGTGTTTGCCCCTCAAGGTATCCAGGCCTTATTGGGGGACAAGTTTTTAAAGTGGGTGGCCGTGGTCACAGGGACAGAGACTTAAATCTATTTCCTATAGTTCTGCACAATGTCTTGTACTTACTAGAATGGATAGTGGTCATTGATTTGGTCATCTTTTGGGTTGAGGATCCAAGTCACCAAGTCATGAGAAAGCTGTTTACAATGAGCATACTCCTACTCTTAACTGGATTTTGAGATAGTGCCCAGGGCACCAGGTTGTCTCTAAAGGACATCCGCTTCGTGACCAGCTTGACTTTTCAGTGGCCGGGATGCTTACCTCTGAGTTTTCAGGCAAGTCTGGGAAATGAGAGCCATTGATGAGAGAAGGGTAACTATGTAGCATTGACAGTAAGCAAACAAGCCATGATGTTATCTCACATGAGCAATGTGGTAAGCTAAGCTTGGGACTTAGATTTAAGACGTTGTATCACCTATACAGGAATAAATCATCTTTACTTGTAAACTACTGTTTAGCCTAGGGATTGGTTGCAAGGTATATAATACAGTTTCCAGTTCTAACATAATAACTGTATGGTGCCCTGTATGTAAGGAGTAGGATCTATTTTGTAGAGCAGTTATGTGACCTGAATCCTGAGGAACAAATTGGAGTTAAGCAAGCATAGGGAGAGGTTATAAAAATGCTTTAAATGAAGAGGGAAAAAAAGCAGACACAAAAATCTATGAGGGGAGAAAAGGCAGTTCATGGGAAGTCTCAGATATTTGCAACAGAATGAAATATTTATCTGGACAAACAAAAATGAGTGTTTAAGACATGTTCTATTGAGTAATGACACCATCAAATTTACTTTTAAAAAGATCACTCTAACTTCATGATAAAAATAGCTTCAGTTTGTACACACACAGCGGATCTGGGCTCCAAGAATAAGGAATATTCTGTTCAGAGCTAAGTGCTCTTGCAGGAACTGGGGTCAGAGAGTGACTGAGGTTAGGGGAACTGGGCAATAGGAAATGCCCCTGGAGAGCTGGGATACAGGGGATGGAAAGTAGGGGAGAAGGTAGGAGACTAGGAATCTGAAGATGAGAGTTGTAAGTCCAGAGGGCTGTTGGTCCAGAACTCGTATACTGTGGAGAAAGAATGGAGGGAGTTAATGACAATCACAGGAAGGACTTAAGTCCAGTCTCATGTCTCTGCATTGCCTCCCAGTTTGGGTGACATTAGGAAGAAAGGATGGCAGATATTTCCTCATTCACTTAAATGCATATTATTCGGTAATTATTGTGTGCTGAATGTTCATCTAGCCCCTGGGATACAGCAGGGAATAAAACCAAGGTTCCCATCATCATTTCAGATGAACAAATATGTACTATTTTAGGTAATGGCAAGCTCAAAGGGGCTAACTGAAGCACAGTAAGGTGAGCAAGTGTGACAGGGCAGGGGATAACTTACAGTCTGTTTGGTGACATATGGCATAGTGACATTCAAGCAGAGACCTGAGTTATGGCACAGAGCAAACCAGATATGTGTGAAAGGGATATGGTAGGTGAAAAGAGGGTCTGGGGTCCTGAAGACAGTGCATTTGGCATACTTGAGGTGCAGCAAGAGCGTAGCCTCTGAGGTAGACCAGCCGTCAGTGAGCCGTGGAAGAGAGGTAGAATATGGCACCACACAGGCAATGAAGACAAGCCCATGCCGTCCTGTCAGCACTGAGTGAGTGGACGCTTTTACTGTTAATGAGCTGTGGCTCTCCTGGAATGTCTTTAGTAAAGAAACAATGCATTTTTATCTTGTTCTGGCTGCTATAGCAAAGTACCCTGGATTGCACGATCTATAAACAAGACATTTAGTTCTTACAGTTCTAGAGGCTGGGATGGACTCCATGATAAGGTCCTAGAAGATCCGGTGTCTTGGGGGGATTCACTCTCTGCTTCATGGTTCCTTCATGCTTGTGGAAAGAATGAACAAGCTCCTGTAGACTTTTGCAAAGACATCACTGTCACTCACGGGAGGGCAGCCCTTGAAGTCTTTCTTCGTTTGCTTTCTATTGCTGTGATTTAACAGTGACCAACGAGAGGAAAATTTTGGGAGAGGGAAATTTTGTTCTTGACTTATATATCTCAGGTCACATTTTGTCATTAGAGTGAATCGGGGCAGGTATTCATGTCAGGGGCTTGGAGGCAGGAATGGAATCAGAGACTATGGAGGAATGCTGCTTACTGGCTTGGTCCCCATGGCTTGCTCAGTTTGCTTTTGTATACAACCCAGGACTATCTGCCTAGGGGTGACGAAAGCCAGAGTGGGCTGGGTCCTCCCTCATCCATCATTTCTCTAAAAAATGACCCCACAGACTTGCCTACAGACTAATCTGATGGAGGCTATTTTTTAATTTGAGAGTCCATCTTCCCAGATGACCCAAGCTTGTGTTAAGCTGACAAAAAAAAAAAAATCTAACCAGCTTATAATCTAATTACCTCCCAAAAGCTGCATCTCTCTGCATTTATCTGTCTGTCTATAGGTTATTATTATCAACTTATTTGTTTATATTTATATATAAATATTATTATAACCAATTTATTTATTTAGTATTTTTCTTTTTTTTAATTAGGTATTTTCTTCATTTACATTTCCAGTGCTATCCCAAAAGTCCCCCATACCCTCCCCCCACCACTCCCCTACCCACTCACTCTCACTTCTTGGCCCTGGCATTCCCCTGTACTGAGGCATATAAATTTTGCACGACCAATGGGCCTCTCTTTCCACTGATGGCCAACTAGGCCATCTTCTGATACATATGCAGCTAGAGACACGAGCTCCAGGGGGTACTGGTTAGTTCATAATGTTGTTCCACCTATAGGGTTGCAGATTCCTTTAACTCCTTGGGTACTTTCTCTAGCTCCTCCATTGGGGGCCCTGTGATCAATCCAATAGCTGACTGTGAGCATCCACTTCTGTGTTTGCTAGGCCCCGGCATAGTCTCACAAGAGACAGCTATATCTGAGTCCTTTCAGCAAAATCTTGCTAGTGTATGCAATGGTGTCAGCGTTTGGAAGCTGATTATGGGATGGATCCCTGGATATGACAGTCTCTAGATGGTCCATCCTTGCATCTCAGCTCCAAACTTTGTCTCTGTAACTCCTTCCATGGGTGTTTTTTTTTTCTTTTTTTTTTAATTAGGTATTTTCCTCATTTACATTTCCAATGCTATCCCAAAAGTCCCCCATACCCTCCCCCCCACTCCCCTACCCACCCACTCCCACTTTTTGACCCTGGTGTTCCCCTGTATTGGGGCATATAAAGTTTGCAAGTCCAAAGGGCCTCTCTTTCCAGTGATGGCCTACTAGGCCATCTTTTGATACCTATGCAGCTAGAGTTAAGAGCTCCGGGGTCGTAGTTAGTTCATAATGTTGTTCTACCTATAGGGTTGCAGATCCCTTTAGCTCCTTGGGTACTTTCTGTAGCTCCTCCACTGGGGGCCCTGTGATCCATCCAATAGCTGACTGTGAGCATCCACTTATGTGTTTGCTAGGCCCCGGCATAGTCTCACAAGAGACAGCTATATCAGGGTCCTTTCAGCAAAACCTTGCTAGTATATGCGATGGTGTCAGTGTTTGGAGGCTGATTATGGGATGGAACCCTGGATATGGTAGTCTCTATATGGTCCATCCTTTTGTCTCAGCTCCAAACTTTGTAACTCCTTCCATGGGTGTTTTGTTACCAATTCGAAGAAGGGGCAAAGTGTCCACACTTTGATCTTCGTTCTTGAGTTTCATGTGTTTTGCAAATTGTAACTTATATCTTGGGTATTCTAAGTTTCTGGGCTAACATCCACTTATCAGTGAATACATATCATGTGAGTTCTTTTGTGATTGGGTTACCTCACTCAGTATGATGCCCTCAAGGTCCATCCATTTGCCTAGGAATTTCATAAATTCATTCTTTTTAATAGCTGAGTAGTACTCCAGTGTGTAAATGTACCACATTTTCTGTATTCATTCCTCTGTTGAGCGGCATCTGGGTTCTTTCCACCTTCTGGCTATTATAAATAAGGCTGCTATGAACATAGTAGAGCATGTGTCCTTCTTACCGGTTGGGACATCTTCTGGATATATGCCCAGGAGAGGTATTGCTGGATCCTCCGGTAGTACTATGTCCAATTTTCTGAGGAACTGCCAGACTGATTTCCAGAGTGGTTGAACAAGCTTGCAATCCCACCAACAATGGAGGAGTGATCCTCTTTCTCCACATCCTTGCCAGCATCTGCTGTCACCTGAATTTTTGATCGTAGCCATTCTGACTGGTGTGAGGTGGAATCTCAGGGTTGTTTTGATTTTCATTTCCCTGATGATTAAGGATGTTGAACATTTTTTCAGGTGCTTCTCAGCCATTCGGTATTCCTCAGTTGAGAATTCTTTGTTTAGCTCTGAGCCCCATTTTTTAATGGGGTTATTTGATTTTCTGGAGTCCACCTTCTTAACTTCTTTTTATATATTGAATATTAGTCCCCTATCTGATTTAGGATAGGTAAAGATCCTTTCCCAATCTGTTGGTGGCCTTTTTGTCTTATTGACGGTGTCTTTTGCCTTACAGAAGCTTTGCAAATTTATGAGGTCCCATTTGTCGATTCTCGATCTTACAGCACAAGCCATTGCTGTTCTATTCAGGAATTTTTCCCCTGTGCCCATATATTCGAGGCTTTCCCCCACTTTCTCCTCTATAAGTTTCAGTGTCTCTGGTTTTATGTGGAGTTCCTTGATCCACTTAGATTTGACCTTAGTACAAGGAGATAGGAATGGATCAATTCCCATTCTTCTACATGATAACAGCCAGCTGTGCCAGCACCATTTGTTGAAAATGCTGTCTTTTTTCCACTGGGTGGTTTTAGCTCCCTTGTCAAAGATCAAGTGATCATAGCTGGGTGGATTCATTTCTGGGTCTTCAATTCTATCCCATTGATCTACTTGTCTGTCGCTATACCAGTACCATGCAGTTTTTATCACAATTGCTCTGTAGTACAGCTTTAGGTCAGGCATGTTGATTCCACCAGAGGTTCTTTTATCCTTGAGAAGAGTTTTTGCTATCCTAGGTTATTTGTTATTCCAGATGAATTTGCAGATTGCCCTTTCTTATTCATTGAAGAATTGAGTTGGAATTTTGATGGGGATTGCATTGAATCTGTAGATTGCTTTTGGCAAGATATTCATTTTTACTATATTGATCCTGCCAATCCATGAGCATGGGAGATCTTTCTATCTTCTGAGATCTTCTATAATTTCTTTCTTCAGAGACTTGAAGTTCTTATCATACAGATCTTCCACTTCCTTAGTTAGAGTAACGCCAAGGTATTTTATATTATTTGTGACTATTGGGAAGGGTGTTGTTTCCCTAATTTCTTTTTCAGCCTGTTTATCCTTTGTGTAGAGAAAGGCCATTGACTTGTTTGAGTTAATTTTATATCCAGCTACTTCACTGAAGGTGTTTATCAGGTTTAGGAGTTCTCTGGTGCAATTTTTAGGGTCACTTATATATACTATCATATCATCTGCAAAAAGTGATATTTTGACTTCTTACTTTCCAATTTGTATCCCCCTTGAACTCCTTTTGTTGTCGAATTGCTCTGGCTAGGACTTCAAGTACAATGTTGAATAGGTAGGGAGAAAGTGGGCAGCCTTGTCTAGTCCCTGATTTTAGTGGGAATGCTTCCAGCATCTCACCGTTTACTTTGATGTTGGCTACTGGTTTGCTGTAGATTGCTTTTATCATGTTTAGGTATGGGCCTTGAATTCCTGATCTTTCCAAGACTTTTATCATGAATGAGTGTTGGATTTTGTCAAATGCTTTCTCCACATCTAACGAGATGATCATGTGGTTTTTGTCTTTGAGTTTGTTTATATAGTGGATTACGTTGGTGGATTTCCATATATTAAACCATCCCTGCATCCCTGGAAAGAAACCTACTTGGTCAGGATGGATGATTGTTTTGATGTGTTCTTGGATTCGGTTAGTGAGAATTTTATTGAGGATTTTTGCATCGATATTCATAAGGGAAATTGGTTTGAAGTTCTCTATCTTTGTTGGGTCTTTCTGTGGTTTAGGTATCAGAGTAATTGTGGCTTCATAGAATGAATTGGATAGAGTACCTTCTGCTTCTATTTTGTGGAATAGTTTGTGAAAAACTGGAATTAGTTGTTTTTTGAAGGTCTGATAGAACTCTGCACTAAACCCATCTGTTCCTGGGCTCTTTTTGATTGGGAGACTATTAATGACTGCTCCTATTTCTTTAGGGGATATAGGACTGTTTAGATCATTAACCTGATACTGATTTAACTTTGGTACCTGGTATCTGTCCAGAAATTTGTCCATTTCATCCAGGTTTTCCAGTTTTGTTGAGTATAGCCTTTTGTAGAAGGATCTGATGGTGTTTTGTATTTCTTCAGGATCTGTTGTTTCCCTTTTCATTTCTGATTTTGTTAATTAGGATGCTGTCCCTGTGCCCTCTCGTGAGTCTGGCTAAGGGTTTATCTATCTTGTTGATTTTCTCAAAGAACCAGCTCCTCGTTTGGTTGATTCTTTGAATAGTTCTTCTTGTTTCCACTTGGTTGATTTTCCCCTGAGTTTGATACTCCTCCTGGGTGAATTAGCTTCCTTTTGTTCTAGAGCTTTTAGGTGTGTTGTCAAGCTGCTAGTGTTTGCTCTCTCTAGGTTTTTTTGGAGGCACTGAGAGCTATGAGTTTTCCTCTTAGAAATGCTTTCATTGTGTCCCATAAGTTTGGGTATGTTGTGTCTTCATTTTCATTAAACTCTAAAAAGTCTCTAATTTCTTTCTTTATTCCTTCCTTGACCAAGGTATCATTGAGAATAGTGTTGTTCAGTTTCCACGTGAATGTTGGCTTTCTATTATTTATGTTGTTATTGAAGATCAGCCTTAATCCATGGTGATCTGATAGGATGCATGGGACACTTTCAATATTTTTGTATCTGTTGAGGCCTGTTTTGTAACCAATTATATGGTCAATTTTGGAGAGGGTACCATGAGGTGCTGAGAAGAAGATATATCTTTTTGTTTTAGGATAAAATGTTCTGTAGATATCTGTTAAATCCATTTGTTTCATAACTTCTGTTAGTTTCACTGTGTCCCTGTTTAGTTTCTGTTTCCACGATCTGTCCATTGATGAAAGTGGTGTGTTGAAGTCTCCCACTATTATTGTGTGAGGTGCAATGTGTGTTTTGAGCTTTACTAAAGTTTCTTTAATGAATGTAGCTGCCCTTGCATTTGAAGCATAGATATTCAGAATTGAGAGTTCCTCTTGGAGGATTTTACCTTTGATGAGTATGAAGTGTTCCTCCTTGTCTTTTGTGATAACTTTGAGGAGAAAGTCGATTTTATTCTATATTAGAATGGCTACTCCAGCTTGTTTCTTCAGACCATTTGCTTGTAAAATTGTTTTCCAGCCTTTCATTCTGAGGTAGTGTCTGTCTTTTTCCCTGAGATGGGTTTCCTGTAAGCAGCAAAATGTTGGGTCTTGTTTGTGTAGCCAGTCTGTTAGTCTATGTCTTTTTATTGGGGAATTGAGTCCATTGATATTAAAAGATATTAAGGAAAAGTAATTGTTGCTTCCTATTATTTTTGTTGTTAGAGTTGACATTCTGTTTTTGTGGCTGTCTTCTTTTAGGTTTGTTGAAGGATTACTTTCTTGCTTTTTCGAGGGCATGGTTTCTGTCCTTGTATTGGTTTTTTTTTTTTTTCTGTTATTATCCTTTGAAGGGCTGGATTCGTGGAAAGATAATGTGTGAATTTGGTTTTGTCATGGAATACTTTGGTTTCTCCATCTATGGTAATTGAAAGTTTGGCTGGGTATAATAGCCTAGGCGGGCATTTGTGTTCTCTTAGTGTCTGTATAACATCTGTCCAGGATCTTCTGGCTTTTATAGTCTCTGGTGAAAAGTCTGGTGTAATTCTGATAGGCCTGCCTTTATATGTTACTTGACCTTTTTCCCTTACTGCTTTTAATATTCTATCTTTATTTAGTGTATTTGTTGTTCTGATTATTATGTGTCAGGAGGAATTTCTCTTCTGGTCCAGTCTATTTGGAATTCTGTAGGCTTCTTGTATGTTCATGGGCATCTCTTTCTTTAGATTTGGGAAGTTTTCTTCTATAATTTTGTAGAAGATATTTGCTGGCCCTTTAAGTTGAAAATCTTCATTCTCATCTACTCCTGTAGGTCTTGTCTTCTCATTGTGTCCTGGATTTCCTGGATGTTTTGAGTTAGGACCTCTTTGAATTTTGCATTTTCTTTGATTTTTGTGCCGATGTTCTCTATGGAATCTTCTGCACCTGAGATTCTCTCTTTCATCTCTTGTATTCTGTTGCTGATGCTTGCATCTATGGTTCCAGATTTCTTTCCTAAGTTTTCCATCTTCAACGTTGCCTCGCTTTGGGTTTTCTTTATTGTGTCTATTCCCTTTTTAGGTCTAGTATGGTTTTGTTCATTTCCATCACCTGTTTGGATATGCTTTCCTGTTTTTCTTTAAGGACTTCTACCCGTTTGGTTTTGTTTTTGTGTTTTTCTTTAAAGACTTGTAACTCTTTAGCAGTGTTCTCCTGTATTTTTTTAAGTGAGTTATTAAAGTCCTTCTTGATGTCCTCTACCATCATCATGAGATATGCTTTTAAATCCAGGTCTAAGTTTTCGGGTGTGTTGGGGTGCTCAGGATTGGGTGAGTTGGGAGTGCTGCATTCTGATGATGGTGAGTGGTCTTGGTTTCTGTTAGTAAGATTCTTACGTTTGCCTTTTTCCATCTGGTACTCTCTGGAGTTAGTTGTTATATTTGTCTCTGGTTAGAGCTTGTTCCTCCCATGATGCTGTTAGCCTCTATCAACAGACCTGGGAGACTAGATCTCTCCTGAGTTTCAGTGGTCTGAGCGCTCTCTGCATGCAAGCTCTCCTCTTGCAGGGAAGGTGCACAGATATCTGGAGTTTGGACCTGCCTCCTGGCAGAAGATGAAGCCTGAAACAGGGCCTGTCCCAGAAGCTGTTAGCTTCTGTAATCCACACTCTCACCTGGGCAGACTAGTCTCAAAGGATCCGGGAACCAAGGTAGGTTTCCCAGGTGCTCTGGCAAAGCCCTCCCAGGCAGGGAGGACACCTGTCTTCTGGGAGGGAAGGTGCCTGGATGTCTGGAGCCCGAAACGGGGTCTTCCTCACAAGCTGTCCTCTAGGGACCTTGGGGGTGTCCTCTTACTCCTCACCCAGGTGACCCGGTGCTGTCACCGACCGGAAGGGACTTGTGACCCTGGTCAGGCTGGGTTTTCTGCTTCCCTAATGCTGGTCCCACACGATTGGAATGGAACAGAAGTTGTGTTCCACTCCCTGGTGGTCTTAAGATCGCATGGAGAGTCCTCTTGGGACCTTGGGGGTGTTTGCCGACTCCGCGCCCAAGGTGACCCAGTCTATTTAGTATTTTTCTTTTCTTTTCTTTTCTTTTTAATATTTATTTACTTATTCATTTATTTACTTATTTAATTATATGTAAGTCCACTGTAGCTATCTTCAGACACTCCAGAAGAGAGCATCAGATTTTTTTATGGATGGTTGTGAGCCACCATGTGGTTGCTGGGATTTGAACTCAGGACCTTTGGAAGAGCAGTCAGTGCTCTTAACCACTGAGCTATCTCACCAGCCCCCTATTTAGTATTTTTCAAGACAGTTTTTTTTTCTCTGTGTAGCCCTGGATGTCCTAGACCTTGCTCTGTAGACCAGTCTGGCCTTGAACTCAGTCAGTCATCTGCCTACCTCTGCCTGCTAAGTACTGGGATTAAAGGTATGTGTCACCATACCTGGTATGTCTGGTTTTTTTCTTTAATGTGTGTATGCATGCTGTGTGTGTGTGTGTGTGTGTGTGTGTGTGTATTTGTATATATATGTGTACACGTGGTCATGTGAGTACAGTTAATGTACCATGATACACATGTGGAGGTCAAAGGACAGATAACCTTAGGTGCTGTTCCACACCATCTGCCTCATTGGAGGCAGGATCTTTGGTCATTCCTAGCTTATTTACAGATAATTCCTGGAATTACACTGTCTTTCCTCCTATGTCATTGTAGGCACTGATTTATAGATATGCACTACTGCATCAAGTTTTAGATGGTGTGATGGTCAGTCAGCTTTAATTCTCCACCTGACATAACCTAGAATCATCGGAGGGTAGGGGAAGTATCACAGAGGAATTATCTACATTTAATTGGACTATAGGTATGTCTTTGGGGAATTGTCTTAATTGGAAGAGTATGCCCAATATGGGCGGCACTTCCATTCCCTAGGCAGTGGATCTTGAACTGTGTAAGAGTAGAGAACTCAAACGGAGCCAAAGCAATTTCTCTGATCTACACTGAGAGCATGATGTGACTAGCTACTTCACCTTGACTCTTCTGCAATAATGAACTGTAACCTGGAATGGTGAACTAAAATAAGCCCTTTCTTCCCTGAGCCCGGGACTGCAGCTAAGTCTTATGACTTGCACCCGCCTTCCTCATACACCTGAAAATAAGCCACAACCATCGTGAGAGCTGTGCAGGTGCACCAGGATACTGGCAAATCCATCTTGGTGGAGACATGCCCCTGCTGCCCTGATTAGCTGAAGCTGCGTGCCTGGTGAGGTGACGTGGCCTGCCGTGAGTGGATGAGGGCTGAGATTATATAAGAGTGAGAGGCCTGGGTTAGTGAGAGAGAGAAAGTTGAGAGAAAGAAAGTTGAAGTGAGAGAGATGAAGACTGAAGTTTGCTGAATAAACTGCTGTTAGAAGGACTGGTGGTCGTGTCGTTCTTGCTGGTCGAGAGCAGACGCAGCAATTGGTGGCCCATACGGGGAACTGACTCCCCCACCAATGAGTTCAGAACTTTCAGCAGTCAGTGTTTGCTGGCAGGGTAAGTTCACGGTAAGTGAAACTTATGACCCCAGGAGTTTGGGAAGGACCTCGGATAAAATAGAGGCAAATATAAAGTTGCCAGGAAGCAGGCACAAAGTAAAAGTGAAAACATGGGAATGTCCTCATCGCATCCGATTTCTTCAGCTCTTCAGGAGCTCCTTAAGTCTAAAGGTTTTTAAATTCAAAGAAAAACCATAGAAAAGTTTCTTGATGAGTGCGATACCGTCGCGCCTTGGTACGCCATCTCAGGCAACCTCACAGTCGCTTGCTGGGAGAAGCTAGGTAGGGACTTAGATGTTGCCTGGGAGCAGGGGATCTTGAAGGGAGGCATGAGGCAGTGTGGAGGATAGTAAGAAGCTGTTTGGATGATGAACACTGTTGCAGGGCGCTAGAAGCTAGCCAGCAAATTCTGGAGCAGTTAAAAGAGGAGAGGTTGTTACAATCTGAGAAGGCCAAGACATCGTCGAGCAGCTCAGAAAGTGAAACAGAAGAGGAATTAGAGCGATTGGCAAAGAGAGTGGAAAAAACCAAATTGTTCCCTGACTTGGCTAGGCAAAAAGGGGAGAAGTCGAAGGAAGAGGGAAATAAGAATGTGAAAGGAGACACAGTGTCATCAGGTGGACAGAAAGGACAAAACAAAAGAGTTGAGGCAGAGGAGGAAGGTGAATTAGCTTCTACTCCCCCTCCCTATGCCTCCTCGACAGCCGCCTATGGGCAGACCTTCTGTCCGGAGGATTGGAGAGAGGTTAGACTCTCCTTGCTGGGATGTCCTATTTTCACGGACCAAGCAGGGCAGAGATATCATGAGCCTCTAGATTTCAAAGTAATCAGGAATTTGGCTGAGTCCGTGCGGACATACGGCCTAAGTGCCTCCTATACTGTGGCTCAAGTAGAGGCCTTGAATAGACACTGCATGACGCCGTCCGATTGGGCAGGCTTGGTGAAGGCATGCCTTTCACCTGGGCAGTATTTAGATTGGAAAGCCTTCCTTATTGAATTTGCAAATGAACAGGCAGCTGTTGCAGGAAATCCAGCATGGGATAGGGATATGCTGCTTGGTCAAGGTTGATTTGCACAACAACAGATAGGATATCCACTGCAGGTGTTTGAACAGGTGAATCAGATTGCCATAAGGGCTTGGAAATCATTGCCCAACAGAGGGGAAGTTAGTGGAAACTTAACTAAGATTATGCAAGGTCCCACTGAGCCATGTAATAGTGTGTGTGTTGTGTGTTTGGCGCATGTGTCAGGTGCAGTGTGTGCAGGCCCGCACTTTCGCCATGGTAACGCAGGCTTTTGCCACAGTGGAGGCGGGACTATCTCAGATTTGGTTTGCCGCTCTAAAGAAATAATGCTGCGTTATGCCATGGGTTGCGAGGCTAAGTACTGCACAGAGGATAGCTTGCTGTTGACTTCCTGTGGAAGGCACATCTGATTGCATGAAGGTTCAGTGTCCTAGTTCCCTTCCCCCAGGAAAAACGACACGGGAGCTGGCCAAGACCTCTCTGGTGATGAGCCCAAGGGATGGTTTTGCGTAGGGCCCCTATGCTTGCACACTGGGGATCAGACCTCTACCTTCACCCATGAGGCTTGCTTGCAGCAATCAAGATCTGGCCATAGATTAATCAGCATCCTGGCCTTCTGATGCACCTGCCACATGCAAATAGGACAATCTCCCCAAGTGTGGCTTAGCATGATAGAAAAGTAGTCAGTGACAGATAAGATTCCCTGGGCACGTCACCAACTAAGACAAGGATCAAACCAATGCTGTTTGTCTCCCAAGGATGGATAAGGGGCATTGCTGCAGGGGGCAATCTAAGACAGACATTCTCTCTGCCAAAAAAGAAAAAAGGGGGAGATGTGAGGAGCATGTGTGGCAGCAGTCCCAAGAAGGCGCCCGGGACTGCAGCTAAGTCTTATGACTTGCACCTGACTTCCTCATACACCTGAAAATAAGCCACAACCATCATGAGAGCTGCGCAGGTGTACCAGGATACTGGCGAATCCATTTTGGTGAAGACATGCCCCTGCTGCCCTGATTAGCTGAAGCTGCGTGCCTGGTGAGGTGACGTGGCCTGCTGTGAGTAGATGAGGGCTGAGAGTATATAAGAGTGAGAGGCCCGGGTTAGTGAGAGCGAGAAAGTTGAAGCGAGAGAGATGAAGACTGAAGTTTGCTGAATAAACTGCTGTTAGAAGGACTGGTGGTCGTGTCGTTCTTGCTGGTCGAGAGCGGACGCGACAGTCAAGGAAAGAAACCGACTATCATCAAAGGCTATATCAAAAACCCAGATGAGAGGATGCTGTTTTTCACGAAGGTCACAAAAGTAGAAATGATAGGAAGTGGATAGATATTGAAGGTGTTACCAAAAAGATTTGCTATTGGATTAAATGTGGAAATAGGGACCAAGGAGCTCAAAGGTAATTTTAACATTTTGAGCATAAGCAACTGGACAGATTAAATAGACAGTTTTTGAAGATATGAAGAGGAAATTCAGTAATTCAACATAATTTTTGTACTGTGTATATTGAGTGTGGGATGTCTGCTAGCTAAGTGTCATTGACTCTTGGCCATGGGAGACATATGCCAGTGCTTGAGAAGTAGTATTGAGTGTAACTCTCATCAGCTCTGAAGCTGCCAGTTTTCATTGGAACCCTTGTTCTTGAGGTCAGGTGAAAACAGTTTTCCAAGGAGGAAAAAATAATAAGGCTTATAGAACCTTGACAATGTAGGGAAAAAAGAAAATTGAGTTGTCATGACAGAGGTTGAAACAAAGTGATGGGGACAAAAATCTAGATCAAAAGAGTTTTGGTAAAGAGGAACATGACCTTGTTATATAAATAACTTTTTAAAAATCGAGATTGGCTACAAAGTGTCAGGGAACATACAGTCTGGGCAGCCTTCCTTATCATGTGTCTAATTGTATGCCTTTATGGTTGTGGGAATGATTCAAGATGATAAACACACACACACATACAGAGAGAGAGAGAGAGAGAGAGAGAGAGAGAGAGAGAGAGAGAAGAGAGAAGAGAGAAGAGAGAAGACAGAGCTTTCCCATTATACAACAAAGGAGGGCTGGCTTCATACAGGAAAGTGAACATTGGAACAGTCATCCTTTTAGCAGGAAAGAAGAAAGACTATGTGAGTACCCATAGGTGGCTTCTGGTTTCTGGCCCATGTAGAATCTTAGTTGACTGCTTCCATTAACTCAATGTATAATAAATCAGGTCATGGTTGAATGAATGGCAGAAGAGCTCTAGGAAAGGAAAGAAGATATGGACCATTCCTCTGAAGAGCAGGAAACTTGCAATAATTAAAGAAGTATAACATGAATCCCAGGGAGCAGGCCAGCTCCACTCGGAGTTAAGAATCACTGATGTGAAGTGAAGCCAATCAGCATAATTACACTTTTATCTATCTGGAGGGTTGGATGCCTGAGATCCAGGTGTTGGTTTAGAGCAGGGTTTGTAGTTAATCAAGGGAGGTTAGAATATGCGCAGTGTGTGCATGAGACACAGTCTGCGGAGTCTATGGAAGGGGTGAGGAAGGAGCATATAAGTATGAATGGGCTCAATAGGGGGTAGGAGGTGGGAGACTAGGAAAAGTGAGCTAAAAAATTAGAATTTTGCATGGATGGAAATAGAAATCGTCATCCTGAGTGAGGTAACGCAGACTCAAAAGGACATGCAAGGTGTGTACTCATTGATAAGTGGATATTAGGCAAGAAAGCACAGAATACCCAGGATATAATCCACAGGCCATAAGAAGTTTAACAAGAAGGAAGGTCCAAGTGAGGATGCTTTAATCCCACTTAGAAGGGGGAACAAAGTAATCACAGGCGGAAGGACGTGGGTGGGAGAGGGGAGTAGGAGGGGGAAAGAAGGGGGCAGGATAAAGTATGGGGGGAGACAGGAGAGAGGCCCAGAGGGCCAGGAGACTAAATGGAAATATGCAGCTGCAAGGGGTGGTGGGTGGAGGGAACCTCTAGAAAGTCCCAAAGGCCTGGGATATGAGGGGCTCCCAGGACTCAATGTGGGTGACCTTAGTCTAAATGCCCATAATGGGGATATGAAACCTGAAAAGACCACCTTCAGCAGACAGACAGAATTATTAGTGGAGGGATAGAGACACCAACCCACCTACAAAAATTTCCATCCCGTCTAAAAGAAATGCAGGGGCAAAAATGGAGCAGATATTGAAGGAAAGGCCATCCAGTAATGACCCAACTTGGGCCATCCCATTCCATGGGTGGGCACCAAAGACTGACACTATTACTAATGCTATATTGTGCTTGCATACAGGAGCCTGGCCTGGCTGTCCAGGTGAAGGGATATGGCGAACAGCATGCTACTGGAAGCAGCATAGTCATCTTCTACTGGTGGTCTGCACAGCAAGAAGAGATGCTGAGGGTGGGGGACAGTCGGGTCATTGCATTTCAGGAGACAACAAAACTGAAAGACCAAGGCAGTGGGAGACGTTGAAAGAAGATGCTGGAGTTGATATGTGTAGCAGTGGAATAAATGACAGTGAGTCACACATTGCATGTTCAGGAGGTGAGAAGGAACCTGTGAGCCCATGGGGAGGGTGAGCAGCAGGCAGATGCTGACAGCATGGCTCTCTAGAGGGCAGAGGACATCTGAACAGGGCGCAGTACCCTCCCGTACCATTGTAACACTGTCTTATTCTATACTTTAATTTGGTTGATGTCCTTGCTCTGTCTCCTTGACAATCCCAATCTCCTCACTGAGCTGTGAGCTCATTAAGTTCAGAGACTGTGTCCCCAATGCTGTCCAACCCCTCCGTGCCTAATACAGTGTCCATTCTATAAGCAACAATCACCATTTGTGGAATTAGATTGCACCAAATGCCAGAATTTAAAGATCAAGTATCTAGCATCCTTGGAGGATACAACCCTGAGACCCTGAGATGAAATTTACATCTAGATTTATTATGTGCACTAAAAACATAGCACTGTCAGCTAATCATGTACTTGCAATTGTTTCTGGAGTTCCAAAGACATTAAAAATATAATTTGGTCATAAATATTGCAAAGAAAAGCTCCGGGGCCATTCTATTTGCATGGAAAGGTGGTATTCCTTTTTTTTCTGTGCTGCAGGAATAAGAGTGTCTGGCGAGGAGAACCTTTACAGACGTGACCATTTCCTGAACCCCCCTCCTACTGTGTGCTCACCCCAAATTTGCTCTCTGAGATCTAAAAAAATAGTTAATTTTCATTTTATAACAGCAATAATCACAGAAAAATAAAACAAAGCAAAACAAACAACAAACAAACAAATAACTCCAAGCCGTTCCTTTCCCGAAACTCAAGGCTGAGTGGGCAAGGCAAAAATATTATTCACTGAAATTTCCTCTCCAATGCGACGACCATTTTATATGATGGATAACAGGCATCCCAAGAAAGGAGAGATTTTGATTGAAACTGTAAACTCAACTTAGATGTGCTTCCACCCCTTATTTCAGCAGCATCTAAATGTAAATTGTAAGGGTGAGGAACTGTTTTATGCTCTGTCCAAAATTGCCTTTTGGGAACTGTGATGCAGTGTCAGCAACGTAGTGGTCCACGGACACAGGTGATGGAGAGAGGGCGTCCACCCCAGGCCAGAGCTTCTGCACGCTGTTCACATTCTCCTTGTGCCTTTCAATTATCACTGGCAAGATGCATAACCAATCAACGCAGATCAAAGATGCTCGATTTGTTCTCATTCTCCCTCCTCTCTGTCACCTCTTGTCCTGCCTTTTCTCTCCCCACTTCTTTTTTTTTTTTCTCAGACACTCATAAACCAGAATCACTTAAAGGTAACTTCAAAAATGCAACTCCACAGGATTTAATTAAACTGTAAGCTGCAGACTGGCCTGCGGAGCTAAAGTACTGTGACATGAATCTTGGTTCAGGACGATCATGGGATTCTAGTGGCTTGAAGGTGTCAGAGTCCAAGTGCATTAACAACCAGGTTTGGCTTGTTGTTGGTTGTACAGATTTAGTGGATTAAATGATAATGACCTTGACTTTGGCAATGTCCTCTCTCTTGGATTTCTTATCTTGAGGGTGGACTTGAATCACTACCATACTCCAAAGTTACTTTAATAACCCCTTTGACCTTGAATTCTAATGCTACTACTCTGGGACATTTTTGTAGATATTCGGGTAATGGCATGGGGTATTATTTTGTGAATAGGTATTCCATATCCCATCCTATCTCTCAGGCTCCTGGAAATGTGAGGTAAGGTTCAGGAGCACAGATGTTTCCCCAGCCTTCCTCAACTTTACCTCTTACGAACTTCTCACGCAAAGGCATCGTTCTTAAAAGTCCTCAACTTCCAGAATTATAATACCAGACACTGACACAGTAACGATAAGCTAGAGACTATCAAAACAGCTGGCCTACAGAGGTCCTTTATGTTTTACAACAGTGTCCCATGCTAGGTGCTGCTGTTACCTCTAGACGTGGACTGAAAGTTAGGTAATTTGGCATATGTATTAGGGTTGTTTGGAGAAGTGAAAACACTGGGATAAATAGGTAGATGGGTACATAGGTAATCTGAAGGTGAAAAAGAATCCATGTCCCATTTTGAAAGTAGTCAGAAAGGAAGAATACCATCTCATTGTAGGGACAGACTTTCTCTTCTATTCAAGCCTTAAATTGTCAGGATGAGGCTATCCCCACCAGGGAGGGCATTTGCTTTATTTTAGTTTAACCTTACAAGTGTTGTTCTCTCTCTCCCCCTCTCTCTCTCCCTCTCTTTCCCTTTTCTCCCTCTCCCTCCCTTTCTCTCTCTCTTTCATTTTTTTCGAGACAGTGTTTCTCTGTGTAGCCCTGGCTGTCCTGGAACTCACTCTGTAGACCAGGCTGGCCTCAAACTCAGAAATCCACCTGCTTCTGCCTCCCGAGTGCTGGGATTAAAGGTGTGCGCCACCACTGCCTGGCTCACGTGTTTGTCTCATATGCAAACACAAACTTCTTCATAAACATGCCCAGAGTAAACTTTGACCAAATACCCAGACACCTGTGATATGTCCCACTTAGAGTGACACATATCACAGTACACAGGTGACTGAGCCAGGATTTGTGTCCAGGCAGTTTGACTCCAGACTTTATAGCCTATTATGTCACCTAATATGTTCATTTAGGTGAGGATTTTATATTTTACTTTTTCATACCTTTTTCTTTCTTCCTTTCCTCTTTCTCCTTGATGGCATCTTATTCTGTAGCCAGGGCAGGCTGGCCTAGAATTCGTGACTGCCTCTTGAATGTTAGATTTCAGGAGTCCATATCACACACAACTTCTACTTTTCAAAAAGCACAATTGCTGACATCTCATAAACATAAGGAAACTCTACAAAGGGAGAGTTTCTCTGCTATGATGCTAGTAGTTACTTCTTTGTGCCATTGTAGTTGAATACCCAATAAAACAACTTAAAAGGAGCAAGATGCATCTCAACTCATAGTTTCAGAAGGTTAAGTTTGTCCTGAAGAGCAAGGCATTGTGGAGCCTCTTATTTCATATCACAGTGGGCCAGGAGCAGAGACAAGGGCAATCTTAATTCTCTCTTGCTTTCTTCCTGGCTTTTCCCTTTTATTCTATCTGGGTATTATTAGCCCATGGGATGGTGTTACCCACATTTAGGGGAGGTTTTTTTTCTTACAGGTAATCCTTTCTGGGAATGACCTCACATACACACCAACAATATGCCCCAATTTTCTAGATGATTCTAGATTCAGTGAATTTCACCTTGTAGGTTAGAAAGCCAAACTTTCAAGAAAAAAATTATTTTTTCTTTAATATTTCAGAATGGTTCTAATTAGATCTTTAGTTGCCTCATATTGAAGCTCACATGTTATAAATCTGTTAAGCTATTAATTAGGGAGGGGATATAAATTACAGGTCTCCAGGCTTAGATCTCCAGCCCGACACAGCTCCCTTTGGAATATGCCAGTGAGCGAGAGGAAGGAAGACCTGGGGATTGACTTGTGACTACTCTTCTGAGGTGGTCAATGCTCAATATAAATGTATAACAATGAAGTGGATGTCAATCTGTGACAGAGTTTGAGAGTTTTGGGAAAAGGGATAATAAGAAGGCTTCTCAGGACAGGTGACATTGAGCAGACCGCTGCATGACATAAGGATAGAAGTAAGAAAACAAGAAAAGAACTGCGCAGGTAGGGTGTGCGTGAGTGAAAGTTGCGAATCTTGGCTCACTGTTCTGCTTAAGGATTAGGATGGCTAGAGCAAAGTGATCACTTTAGGGACAGGAAGGTGATAGTGTCAGAGAGGTAGCTTGGGCCAGGTGACATAGGGTCGTTACGTAATGGGAAAGCCTATAGGTTTTGGATGAGAAGACACTGAGAGGTCTTGAAAAGGAGATAATATGAGTGGCTTCATATTTTAAATGAACCCTTTGGGTATTTGATGGAGAATTGTCCCCTGGGAGCCAATGTGGATGCTTCAGGGCTAATTAGACAGCTGCTGTCATTATCCAGGTGAGACATAATGGTGTCAAAGATGAGCCAGGTGGCAGTGGCTACGTCCAGCATTGTTTGGATCTGGGTTATATTGGGAAGGTAGTGGTGAGGGGCTTTGTGTTGTAATCACTGTGTGCTACAAGACAATTCTGCTTCCACAGAGAAATGCATATCAAAACAACCCTGACATTCCACCTTACACCAATCAGAATGGCTAAGATCAAAACTTCAGGTGACAACACATGTTGGAGAGGATGTGGAGAAAGAGGAACACTCTCCCACTGCTGGTGGGATTGCAAACTGGTATGACCACGCTGGAAATCAATCTGGAGGCCCCTCAGAAAATTGGAAATAGATATACCTCAAGACCCAGCTATACCACTCTTGTGAATATACCCAAAAGTTGCCCTACCATGCCACAGGGGCATGCGTTCCATTATGTTCATAGTGGCCTTGTTTGTGATAGCTGGAAGCTGGAAACAACCCAGTTGTCCCACGACAGAAGAATGGATACAGAAATATGTGGTTCATTTACACAATGGAATACTACTCGGCTATTAAGAATGAGGACATCCTGAGTTTTGAAGATGGAACTAGAAAATATCCGGAGTGATGTAACTGAGACCCAAAGGGACATGCATGATATGTACTCACTAATAAGTAGATATTAGCCAAAAAAAAGAGTACAGAATACCTGAGATAAGTCTACAGAATTCAAAAAGATCAATAAGCTGAAGGGCCCAAGTGAGGACACCTCAGTCCCACTTGGGAGGGAGAAGAACGCAACCATTGGGGAGGGGGGACAGGGAGGCAGGGACCTGGGAGAATAAGGGGATATGGGGGGAGCGGGGAATATGATCTGGTATTGGGTGGGAGAAAAGGACTGAAGCCCTGAGGGCCAGCATAAAGAATGTAAACAGGCAACTTTGAAAGGTAGGAGGTTGGGGGAAACCTCCAAAATGTACCAGAGACCTGGGAGGTGAGAGACTCTTAGGACACAAAGGGAGGAACCCTAAATGAAATGACCTACGTTGGGGAGAGGGAACTTGTAGAACCCACCTCCAGCAGAAAGAGCATCAAGTGAGGGATGGGTTTATCCCACAGTCAAAACTCTGACCCATAATTGTTTCTGTTTGAAAGAACTGTAGGGATGGAAATGGAGAAGGGTCTGAGGAAAAGAAGGTCCAGTGACAGGCCCAAAGTGGGATCCAGCTCAAGGGAGGTCTCAAGGCCTGACACTACTACTGAGGCTTTGGAGCACTCAGAAAAATGGACTTACCATGGCTGCCCTCTGAAAGACCCAACAGGCAGCTGAAAGAGTCAGATGCAGATGTTTGTACCCAACCAATGAACAGAAGCTGCTGACCCCTGTGGTTGAATAAGGGAAAAGCTGGAAGAAGCTGAGGAGGAGGTCCTGTAGGATGACCAGCTGTCTCAATTAACCAGACTCCCAAGATCTCTCAAACACTGGATCACCAACCAGGCAGCATAGAGCAGTGGATATGAGGCCCCCAACACATATACAGCAGAGGACTGCCAGGTCTGGGTTCAGTCAGAGAAGATGCACCTAACCCTCAAGAGACTGGAGGCCCCAGGGAGTTTAAAGGTCTGGTGGGGTGGGTGGGAACATCCTCATGGAGACCAGGGGGCAGGGAGGAAGTATGGGATATGGAACAGTCCGAACTGGAGGGGAATAAAATCTTTAGTGTAAAACAAAAACAAACAAACAAACAAACAAAAAAAAAACTCTGAAAAGGTGATCTTCAATCTCCAGCAGATTTATATAGGAGAGCAGGTTGCATAGAGTGGTATCTAAGGTCCATCTCTCCAACACATTGATTTTAATCCCATTTGCTACAGGCTTCCTGAAATATAACAACTCAACTCTTTTATCAGTTGTATATGAAGCTTAGCGTATCTTTACTTATTTATTTTCTCATCTGGGTGAATTTTAATAGAGACATTCTTAGTTCATGCAATAGAAGCTGCTGGAAAAAAAAATGAACCGGTTTTCAGCAGATTCATGAATGTGAAAGGATGAGGTGTCACCAAGCTAGAAGAAAAACCTTGAGGATGTGTGTCTGTTATGTAAATATGGAGGGAAGGAGGCCATGGGAAAGAAAAACAACATGAAACATAATATAATATGTAAATAGCCCTCGGAGAAGGGCTATAGAAAGGATTATTTCATTTAGCTGCATCAGGGAAAAATTGCCTGGCAAAAAAAATGTCCTCTAATCCACTTTGAAGAGTGTGTGCTCCATATATTATGTATGGCATTTCCAGGCTGCCAAATTCCTGATGGAGTTGGTGATTAGAAGACAATGCAACCTCGCCCAGTTCTTTCTCTCTTTCTTGGCTTGGCGTCAGGTTTGCTCGCTCTGAATGGCTCATGAAAGTCAGAGGCAGCAAGAGAGAGAGGGAGATGCATCACAGAGTCAGTTGATCAGGTTACAGAGGACTAACTAGCAGGAATATGTGTCCATCAGTAAAGGGCTGATTGGTAGAAGGGAGAGGAAGTGAGAAGGGTCAGGATGCAGCGATGGTATTTACAGAGTTGAAGGTCTGCCTTTAATTGCCTCTGTACCAAATAACACAAAGGTTTGTTAGTTAGGATGAACAGGTGCTCTGTTTTCAGTCTGTCATTCTATCATGTTATATATATTAGCTGGCCCAATGAGGACCCAGGGCTGGGAAAGGGGAGGATATGATAGCTGTGTATGTGTACGTGCATGCGCTTGTGTGTATGTATGCATGTAGTGTGATAGAGTGGAGTGAAAAGTGGTAATTTATTATGACTGCTTTTGATGTTCACCACAATAGGTTCCTTCTGAGTAATCAGGCTGTGCTTCAGCAGGACACGGAGTGACACAGGTAGGTATTATTTAATTCATCTGTGTGAAAGTGAGCAGCCGAGAGAGATAAAGTGGGGATTAATCAGAGTGGTATGAGCTTGGAGATAGCTACATCAAAATCTGTCTCAGGGATCATCTGGGAAATCAACTCCCTGTTTTCAGCTGGTGGTGGGGCTCCAATGACTTCTTCCTAGTTTGGTTCATCCAGGTCCCCCAAAATTCATAAGTCAGGAAGAATTTCTTCTGATTGAAAATTTTTTTTGAAGATTTATTTATTATATGTAAGTACACTGTAGCTGTCTTCAGACACTCCAGAAGAGGGTGTCAGATCTTGTTACAGATGGTTGTGAGCCACCATGTAGTTGCTGGGATTTGAACTCTGGACCTTCGGAAGAGCAGTCGGGTGCTCTTACCCACTGAGCCATCTCACCAGACCCTGACTGAAAAATTTTAAAAAGATTTATTAATTTATTTTATGTATATGAGTACACCATTGCTTCTTCAGACACACCAGAAGAAGGCATCAGATCCCATTACAGTGGTTGTGAGCCACCGTGTGGTTGCTGGGAATTGAACTTAGGACCTCTGGAAGAGCAGTCAGTGCTCTTAACTGCTAAGCCATCTCTCCAGCCCCTGAAATTTAATTCCATAATCTGGCTAGTGGTTAGCTTCATGGGGACCTGGGAACATTAACCAATAGTCTACACCTATTCTAGATTGTTCTAAGAACTAGCAAGGGTTTAGTTTTGACTTAGACACAGTAGGTAAGTGGCCACAGCAGTCTGAAATGATCTAGTCAATGCAGGTGACTGAACATACCTGGAACCCAGAATAGAAGGGACAACCATGAAGAAAGGAACAAGGATTTACTCTGTGTGTAGTCCTCATACCGAGGCAAATCGATGATCACATTGGCTTTTTGATTATGGGATATAAGAAATATTATATTTGGGTTTGAAAGAATATTAGTATCTTTTCTGTTTGCTGTGATAAATAATTGGACAGAGCTTATTTTGGCTTACAGTTCCAGAGGAACAGAGTCTACAATGGCAGAGGAAATGACAGTAGGCAGGAAAAATATGGCAGCAGAAGTAAGATGCTGATCCCATCCATCAATACCCAAAGAGAGGGGGGCACGGGAGACACTTAGTTAAGGCTTGGCTGCTGTGAAGAGACACCATGACTCAAACACATAAGTCTATCAGGGCCATGCCTTTTCAAACCACACACTCTACTCCCTGGCCCCCCATAGGCTTGGAGCTATAACAAAATGCAAAATGCATTTAGTCCAACTTCAAAAGTCTCCGTAGTCTATCACAGTCTCAAGTATGTTTGAAAGTCCAAAGTTCAAAGTCTCTTCTGAGATTCATTCAATCTCAGAACTGTTATCTCCTATAAAATCAATATAAAAAAGTAGAGCATGTATTTCTAACATATAATGGCAAGGGATATATATTATCATGCAAAAATGGAGCAAAAGGAACCTGGTGAGGACATGATGGACCCAAACAAGACTGAAATCCAGCAGAGCAAACTCCAAACTCTGTATCTCCACATCTAATGTCAAAATGCTCTTCAGGTTTCCAACTTCTTTCATCGATCATTGACTGCAACTTTTTTCTTGGGGTGGCTCCACTCCTTGTTATCAGCTTTCTTTGGCAGATATCCCATGGCTCTGTCATCTCCAACATCTTCGGGTCTCCAAGGCAATCCAGGCTTTGCCTTCATAGCTTCACACATTGGCATCTCCGAGCCTCCATGAAGGGACACCCCTGCCTCACACCTGGCCTCAGTAGCTTTCCTTAGTCAAGGAGGGAGATTCCATAACCTCTTTCTTCTATCCTTGACACTCAAGCCAGAACCATGAGGTGAAAGCATCCCCGAGTTCTACTGTTTGCCGAGGTTGGTGTGTCGTGCCCCCCCCCCCTTTTTTGGATCTTAGGTATTCTGCCTTATTGTCTACCTAGGATGACTCTAAGGAAGGCATGAGAGTCTTCAGATAAGGGGTTGGGGATAAATCTTCATCCTCCCTTAGCCTTACTACACTGTATTTCCATCATTTCCATCCCTCCCTCTCTTACCTCCAACTCATCCCATATCCCCCTTCCCCCCAAATTCATGAACTCTTATTTTTAGTTTTGATTGGTACACACACACACACACACACACACACACTATGAAGAGAAATACAATCTACTGAGTCTATGTGTATATATTTCTTGGTTTTGGGTAACTAATTAAGACACTTGTCCCTGGGAAAGACTTATTGTCCCTCAGATATATATATATATATATATGAATATGAGAGAGAGAAAGGAAGAGGAAGAGGAAGAGGAAAGGGAAACTGGATTAATAACCATGTTTCCTTAGGGAGGACAATGGTAGAGAGCTGGAGGAGGGTGACCTTTTGAGAAAGAGAAGCCACAGAGAATACCAGATAGAGCTCCATGCACTGCAAGGTCCTGTAGTAAGGCTAAGAGAGGAGGAAGCATCGTCCCCCACCCCTTATCTGGAGATGCTGATGCCTTCCTTAGAGCCGTCTTAGATAGACAACGAGGCAGAATTGGTCCTACTCCTCGTCTGTAGCTCTGTTCTTTACCAGTCTGGTTAAATCAAGGCTGAGGAAGATACAGAACACGAAGATGAAGCAAAGGGAGCTCTGGGAAGCAGCTTCACCCAGAACCCCCCACCCCCGCCCATGCAGCAGTAAAGCAGGGGTGGAGGGGCTGTTCTTTTCATTCACTGTGTATTCAGTCCCATGCGCTTAGCTCGCTGCCTCTGCTGAGCACAGACGCATCCCTCCCCTGTGAAGCATTGGCTCACATAGACAGCCAGGCCTTTACCTTACTTTCCATGTTTTCTTGTTTAATGAATGATACTAAAAATACACACAGGAAAAATGATGATGATGCCTTTAGAGGTATCACAAAGTGGCCATTAAGTAAGAGGCAAGTTTCAGTAACTGGATTCTTCGTTCCTTTCTATTGGTGGATTAGTGAGCTGAGAGTGAAACTCTCCTTTATGGTACCCAGAACTCTGATGCTAACTGGCAAAGTGCTCTCTGAGGGTGGGGGTCAGGGAGGTAGTAGGGGTAGGGGTGGGGTGGGGTAGGGGTGGGGTCTGCTCCGCTTTAAAGGGCAACAAACAAAACACCCTACTGGCTCTCAGCTCTTCATTTTGCAAAGAAATCTGAGCTCATTCTTTTTTTTTTTTTTTTTCTTCCAGATCAGGGAAATGGAGTGCAGCTTTCTTTGTCTGCTCTGTATAACTAGCTCCTATTTTATCTGCTTGCCCTGTAATGATTTTGTGAAATATTCACTAGGGCATACAGGAACGGTAAGATTGCCCTTCATTCTGCCAGACCGCTCCCCCTACTGTTATGGTATTTATATTCAAGGGAATTGTAAAGCGAGCTTAATATTAATGCAAGAAAAATTATCAACAGAGAGATAAACTCCCCGCAAACACTGAAAGTCTTAAATGTATGTGCATAATTTGAATATTTTCTAGGGCTTGGATTACCTGAACCAGGACTGTTCTTCAGTGTCACTGAAAAGTGTATGAGGATCCAGAAATCAGTCAATCAACCTATAGATATATCTTAATATTAGGATGTTTCCTATTTCTTTCCTCAATGACATATAGTGAATTCATATAGGCAAATCAACAGCATACACTGTATCATATAGTGAATTCATATAGGCAAGTCAACAGCATACACTGTATCATATAGTGAATTCATATAGGAAAGTCAACAGCATACATTGTATCAGCTCATGAAGCCTGTTGCAGGCACTTTCTGTATAGAGCTATTGACCTGATTTATACTCCAGTTCAATTAATCCTTTCAGGAAAATGATCCAACGTGAAGAGCGGTTAAGACATCTCTCCACATGGTCAATTAGTAAGCCCATAAGACAAGATACATTTTTAAGTGAAAAATTATCAGAGGGGAGTCTTTCCATGAAATTACAGGATCGAGATGTTTGTTGGTGTTGAATTTTATGACTTTGTAGAATATCTATTGAGGTTATGATCTTTTTTTTCCTGTTCAGCGTGTACAATGGGTTTCTGTTACCTGGAACAGGTTGAATCTCTCTAGGGACCTCCTGGTCTGCATTTCTCATTACATTCTTTCTGGCACTTAGCACCTCAGCTCAAAGGAACGTTCATTATTTGCTCTGTAATTCATGCCGCTGTCTTGGAGCACCTCTTTCATCTTTGTAGTAATTTTTGCTCTGAAACACCTCCTTCCCACATCCTTTACTGAAATCCTACTTTACAACCCACTTCACCTGCATAACGAAAGAACAACCTACTTCTCCACTTGAGATCATTGTTTCCCTTCCTTCTGTGGGTTACCATAGGTATTCTCTACATCGGCCACACCTTAGTGTCTCTGCAGAGGTTAAGAAACATATCAAAGCTTGGCTAGCCACACCTACTCCTCCATTCTATGCACGTAATTTCCACAGCAATCTGAACAGTGGCCAGGATTAGTCTTCCCAGTCTCTTCTAGATATGTGGGCTAAAGTTTCCTTTCATTCATAGCACAAAGATGCTTGCTGGTACAGAAAAGTGTTTGAAAGAGAGTGCATGGGGCAGCTAGTTCACTCTGTAGCCAGTGATGCTGGGAGGTGGTAGCTCTTTTTTCTTCTATTATTATTAATCATTCCATTCATTTACATCTCAAATGATATCCCATTTCCCAGTTACCCCTCTACCACCCCCCACCTATCCCACATCTGCCCTCACCCCTCCCTTTTTCCTGTATGAGAGTGCTTCCCCACTCCCCCACACTCTCTGGCCCCATCACTCCAGCATCTCCCTACTGTACTGGGCCATCAAACCTCTGGAGATCAAGGGCCTCTCCTCCCACTGCTGTCAGGCAAGGCCATCCTCTGCTACATATGTGTCTGGAGCCAAATATCCCTTTAGGCACACTCCTTGGTTGGTGGTCTAGTCTCTGGGAGAACTGCATGGTCAGGCCAGCCTCTGCTGTTCTTCCAATGGGGTTGCTATCCCCCTCTACTCCTTCAGTCCTTCGGCCAGCTTCCTCACAAGGTTCTCTGTATTCAGCCTGATGGTTGGCTCTGAGGTGGTAGCTCTTAAAAGAGAGAACATAGTGGGAGGCTCTCTATTACTGGTGACTGTCCTAGTTACATTTATAATACAGTGACAAAACACACTGGCCAGGAGCAACTTGGGGAAGGCAGGATTTAGTTGGCTTATACTTGTGAGTCCTAGGCCATGATTTCAGGGAAGTCAAGGCAGGGATTCAAGCAGTTAGTCACATCATATGCACAGTTAAGGACAGAGAGAATGTGTGTTCTTTTGTGCTGGCTGCTTCTACTCAGGTCATTGACTTCACTCTTTGTCTTAGACAGTTTGTATTCCCACACAAAACATCATGACCAAGAAGCAAGTTGGGGAGGAAAGGGTTTTTTCAGCTTATACTTTCTACATTGCTGGTCATCACCAAAGGAAGTCAGGACAGAAACTCACACAGGGCAGGAGCTGATGCAGAGGCCATGGAGGAATGCTGCTTACTGGATAGCTTCCCCTGGCTTGCTCAGCTTGCTTTCTTATAGAACCCAGGGCTACCAGCCCAGGGATGGTACTACCCACAATGGGCCCTCTGCCCTTGATCACTAATTGAGAAAATGCCTTACAGCTGGATCTCATAGAGGCATTTTCTCAAGGGAGGCTCCTTTCTCTGTGATAACTCCAGCTTGTGTCAAGTGGACACACAAAACCAGCCAGTACACTCCTTTTTTTGTTTGTTTGTTTGTTTGGTGAATTATTTTTTTATTAGATATTTTCTTTATGTACATTTCAAATTTCAAATGCTATCCCAAAAGTTCCCTATACCCCCTGCCACCCTGCTCCCCTACCCACCCACTCCCACTTCTTGGCCCTGGGATTCCCCCTGTAAGTTTGCAATACCAAGGGGCTTCTCTTCCTAGTGATGGCCGATTAGGCCATCTTCTGCTACATATGCAGCTAGAGACACGAGCTCTGGGGGTACTGGTTAGTCATATTGTTGTTCCACCTATAGGGTTGCAGACCCCTTCAGCTCCTTGGTTCTTTCTCTAGCTCCTCCATTGGGGGCCCTGTGTTCCATCTTATAGATGGCTGTGAGCATCCACTTCTGTATTTGCCAGGCACTGGCATAGCCTCTTACAAGACAGCTATACCAGGCTGTCTTTATACTTCATCAAAATCTTGCTGGCATATGCAATAGTGTTTAGGTTTGGTGGTTGATTATGGGATGGATCTCCGGGTGGGGTAGACTCTGGATAGTCCATCCTTTCGTCTTAGCTCCAAATTTTGTCTCTGTAACTCCTTTCATGGGTATTTTGTTCCCTATTCTAAGGAGGAATGAAGTATCCACCCATTGGTCTTCCCTCTTCTTGATTTTCCTGTGTTTTGCAAATTGTATCTTGGGTGTTCTATGTTTCTGGGCTAATATCTACTATCAGTGAGTGCATATCTAATGACTTTTTTGTGATTGCGTTACCTCACTAAGGAGGATATCCTCCAGATACATCCATTTGTCCAAGAATTTCATAAATTCATTGTTTTTAATAGCTGAGTAGTACTCCATTGTGTAAATGTATCACATTTTCTATATCCATTCTTCTGTTGAGGGACATCTGGGTTCTTTCCAGCTTCTAGCTATTATAAGTAAAGCTGCTATGAACATAGTGGAGCATCTGTTTTTATTACCAGTTGGAACTTCTTCTGGGTATATGCCCAGAAGAGGTATTGCTGGATCTTCTGGTAGTATTGTGTCCAATTTTCTGAGGAACCTCCAGACTGACTTCCAGAGTGGTTGTACAAGCTTGCAATCCCACCAGCAGTGGAGGAGTGTTCCTCTTTCTCCACATCCTCACCAGCATCTGCTGTCACCTGAATTTTTGGTCTTAGCCATACTGACTGGTGTGAGGTGGAATCTCAGGGTTGTTTTGATTTTCATTTCCCTGATGATTAAGGATGTTGAACATTTTTTCAGGTGCTTCTCAGCCATTTGGTATTCCTCAGTTGAGAATTTTTTGTTTAGCTCTGAACCCCATTTTAATGGGGTTATTTGTATTTCTGGAGTCCAGCTTCTTGAGCTCTTTGTATATATTGGATAGTAGTGCCCTATCAGATTTAGGATTGGTAAAAATCCTTTCCCAATCTGTTGGTGGCCTTTTTGTCTTATTGTCAGTGTCTTTTGCCTTACAGAAGCTTTTCAATTTTATGAGGTCCCATTTGTCAATTCTTGATCTTACAGCACACGCCATTGCTGTTCTGTTTAGGGATTTTTCCCCTGTGCCCATATCTTCGAGACTTTTCCCTACTTTCTCCTCTATTAATTTCAGTGTCTCTGGTCTTATGTGGTGGTCTTTGATCCACTTAGACTTGAGCTTTGTAAAAGGAGATGAGAATGGATCAATTCTCATTCTTCTACATGATAACCACCAGTTGTGCCAGCACCATTTGTTGAAAATGCTGTCTTTTTTCCACTGGAATGTTTTTTGCTCCTTTGTCAAAGATCAAGTGACCATAGCTGTGTGGATTCATTTCTGGGTCTTTAGTTCTATTCCATTGATCTACCTGTCTGTCATTATACCAGTACCATGCAGTTTTTATCACAATTGCTGTGTAGTACAGCTTAATGTCAGGCATGGTGATTCCACCAGAGGTTCTTTTATTGTTGAGAATAGTTTTTTGCTATCCTAGGTTTTTTATTTTTCCAGATGAATTTGTAAATTGTCCTTTATATCTCAGTGAAGAATTGAGTTGGAATTTTGATGGGGATTGCATTGAATCTGTAGATTGCTTTTGGCAGGATAGCCATTTTTACTATATCAATCCTGCCGATCTATGAGCATGGGAGATCTTTCCATCTTCTGAGATCTTCTTCAATTTCTTTCTTCAGAGACTTGATGTTCTTATCATACAGATCTTTTACTTCCTTAGTTAGAGTCACACCAAGGTATTTTATATTATTTATGATTATTGTGAAGGGTGTTGTTTTCCTAATTTCTTTCTCAGTCCATTTATCCTTTGTGTAGAGAAAGGCCATTGACTTGTTTGAGTTAATTTTATATCCATCCAGCTACTGCACTGAAGCTTTTTATCAGGTTTAGGAGTTCTCTGGTGGAATTTTTGGGGTCACTTATATATACTATCATCTGCAAATAGTGATATTTTGACTTCTTACTTTCCAATTTGTATCCCCTTAATATCCTTTTGTTGTCTAATTGCTCTGGCTAGAACATCAAGTACTATATTAAATAGGTAGGGAGAAAGTGGACAGCCTTGTCTAGTACCTGATTTTAGTGGGATTGCTTTGAGTTTCTCTCCATTTAGTTTGATGTTGGCTACTGGTTTGCTGTAGATTGCTTTTATTATGCTTAGGTATGGGCCTTGAATTCCTGATCTTTCCAAGACTTTTATCATGAATGGGTATTGGATTTTGTCAAATGCCTTCTCTGAATATCTATGCTCCAAATACAAGGGCAGCCACATTTATTAAAGAAACTTTAGTAAAGCTCAACACATTGAACCTCACACAATAATAGTGGGAGACTTCAACACCCCACTCTTACCAATGGACAGATGATGGAAACAGAAACTAAACAGAGACACAGGGACACTAACAGAAGTTATGAGACAAATGGATCTAACTGATATCTAGAGAACATTTTATCCTAAAACAAAAGGGTCACATGTCTTCTCAGCGCCACATGGTACCTCCTCCAAAATTGACCATATAATTGGTCACAAAACAGAACTCAACGGATACAAAAATATTGAAATTATCCCATGCATCGTATCAGATCACCATGGACTAAGGCTGATCTTCAATAACAACATAAATAATAGAAAGCCAACATTCACATGGAAACTGAACAACACTCTTCTCAGTGATTCCTTGGTCAAGGATGAAATAAAGCTTTAGACACTCTTGTGTTTTGTCTTCGTAATTTTCTCATTTTTGGCTCAAAACTCTCTGCCATGTTTGCTGTTTTGTGTAGACATACATTTATTCTGGTGGTTTCTTCATAATTGACTGGTTTCTAAATAAATTAAGATGATCAGCCTTTTTTAATTATAATTCATTTTTATTGTATGAGCATTGGTTTGTGTTTTGCCTGCATGTATGTCTTTGTGAGGGTGTCAGATCTCCTGGGACTAGAGGTACTGAGAGCTGTGACATGTGGGTGCTGGGAATTTAACCAATGTCCTCTGAAAAAGCAGTCACTGTTCTTAATTGCTGAGCCATCTCTCTAGAGACTGCCCTGCCCCCATTTGTAGCCTTACTTTGTTTAGTTATTAAGTGCTTATATATTAGATGGAATGTCTATTGATATATTGTATTTTTTTCTTGATAAAACTTTAGTTTGTAGTTTTAATTACCAGTTTGGCAATGAGAAAACTTCTTTCAATATGTATGCATTACCGTTTCAAACTCTGTTTTTCTTCCTTTTGCAGGTGCTGATGACTGAACACTTAGACTCTCCCATCTACCACCTCTTTTCAGGTTTGTCAGCCATCTCTCCAGCATACACATTAAGCATTTGAAAATAGACACTGCTGATATTGGATGATAGCAAGGTTCAAAAGATCTTCCAGGGGATTTCGAGGATCTTCTGTCCTCGAGGAATCGATTACAGATTTCTACTTGCAGAAAAGGCAAGAATGGCTGATTAGGAAAAAAGATACTCCCAAGGGAGGAGTTGGGCTGGAGGAAAGAGACAGATGGAAAACCACTCTACCATAAAGGACCTGGGCTCTTCTGGCTCAGAGCCACCCATCATGGCTTCTCTTAATGGGGCCCTGGGTGCAACTTGGTTCCTTACACTTACTGGCAAGTACTTGGCCAACTGAGCCATCCCCCAACTCTGTGTTGTCTTTTCTATACCTCCTCAAGCTGCTATAGACAAAAGAGAATTGAGAGGTTTTCTCGCCCTAAATCTGGGCCAAACTATGAAGATACTGTTTCCTTTTCCAGTGTGTGTATCAGTCTGTGGTAGGGGTCAGGAGTGGACCTACCTGACTTCCCATTTACAGTGATGCAGAGTAGCTTCAATGACAAGTAGCCCCATGTACATCAAAAGGTTTCTCTATTGCTCCCACTCTACAGCTCACCTGCACACTGCTCAAGTGAGCTGCACATATATTCTCTTTCTACAACCCACGATAAAGGAGTGGATGCTCTCTGGAACATTCCAACTCCACTGCAGAGGCCCAGAACAGAGTAACAATCACTGGTGTGCACAATGTTTCTAAGGCTGAAGCTGGTGAGTCACACCCTCAACACCTGCTTCTCAGGTCACCTCACAAACCAGGCTTTATTACTATGCCATGAAAGAAACAGGAGACACCAGATCTTGTGAAATGTTTAAATAACTTTAAACTTTATTAAGTAAAAATTGCATAAACACAACCATAAGATAATGAATAGCAAAGTTAAATACAAAGTATCACATGTAAAATAGATTATTAGATAACTACGGGTTTCAAACCTAAATACTAAATACCCAATTATGCACAGTGGGAATATTAATCTAGTGAGAAAAAAATCTCAATTTCATCTTAACATATGCCAAAACTTTTCAAGAAAAAATTTTTTAATTAATTGGAACTTTTTAAAAAAAATTCAATACAGCAATAGATGGGGTTTGTATTCAATGAGACCTGAGATAGAAATGGACTTTTGCCATTATAGTTACTTCAAATCAACTTCCAAAACTAAGGCAGGTCTGGGAAAGAATGAGTCTTTAAATGACCATGGTGCTTTTCTTACTGGTCCTGGAGTCCAGTCAGTAGTTTGGCTGCAGTTCTACATCCTGTAGAGGTCCAGCAGAGTACGGTGGTGCAGAATAGCACCAGTCTGTGGAACTCATTTTCATTTCTCATATTATTTTCAAGCTTTTAAAAAATATGAAAACATAACCAAAAAAAAAAACCCCACCACACCACTATTCCCTGCTTCAATTTAACAGCATGCAACTCTGTCATTAGAGACACTAGCGAAAGGCTTCTGCCTCTTCCTGCTGATGTCCCTCCTGATCTTCAACAGGAAATGGCACCGTGATGAGCATTCCTTTCAGAAATAGTTCAAAGAAGGACTATAGCATTGAAATTTGACAATGGCCAAGGTTTGCAAATGAAGAAAAGAAAACAGTCAGTGGGTTAGGGCCAGGAAGACAAAACCAAACAAAAACACAAAAAAGACAAAATACAACAAACAAACAGAAAAAACAACAAACAAAATCAAAACCACAAAGAACAAACAACAAAATTAAAAACACAAACAAAATACAACTGTTAAAACACAAACCAAAAAAAAAAAAAACCCAAATACAAAACCACAAACAAAAAACAAAAACACCCAAATGAATAAGAAACAAAAACCAAAACCCAAACAAAAAACAACCAACAACCAAAAACAGAAACGAAACCAAAAAGAACAAAAAACAAAACCCAAACAAAAACAACAAAAACAAAAACAGAGACAAAAAAACATAAAACAAAAATACAAAAAAAAATCCAAACAATTAAAAACAAAAGACAAAAAACAAAGACACAATAAAAAAACAAACAACAAAAAAAGAAAACACAAATAGACAACCAAAACAAACCAAAAGCCACAAAACAAACAAACAAAAAACAGCAATTGATTGACTAAATCCAGCATTAAAACAGGATTTCTTCAACATGTGGTTTCCTGTGGGTTGGGCAGCAGCAGTTTCTAAGCTTGCAATAGTTGCATGCATCCTAGAGATGGCATTAGGGCATCAGTCCCACATCCCACGTTAGGACTATATTGAACACTGGGCTTCATCCAGTGAGACAGCTCAGTACCTGTCTTATATCTCTTCAACTCATCCTACCTGAGGTATATTAGAAACAGGGATGGGAAAGAACAGGAATGGGGACCATAGCAACCAGGTGGATGTTGTTACAGTAATTGACTGTGCAGGATTTCCCAGACCATCCTCTTCCTGAAGGTGGGCATGTGTTGCTGAGAAAAGGTCACAGGCTGGTCCCTAGCGATGTAATCTGCATATTTACATGTAAACACTCCACAGTCACTCCCATTCAGTTGCAGAGGAATCTCCTCTGATGTCACACTGCACTGCTTCCACTCCAAAGGGTCCAGCTCAATGTTCCTGCGGGTCTTGCTCTCATTTTGTAAATATTGGAAGATGGTCTCACAGATAGACTTCCCTGTCTGTCCCATGGAATCGAGGTATACAATACTTCTTTTTCTTAAATCGATTACCACCAGGCTCCAATGTACCCTCTGGTGAATAGGCACCAAGATGAGTTCTTTTTCAAAGAGATTGATGCCACGAGTCCATCTTTTCACAGAACTGTAACCACTATGCTTTAGCTTGGGGTAAAAGAAAGTGCTAAAGACATGAAGAGCCGGGTAGCCTTGGTTTTCATTTCTCTCAACCAGAAGGTTCATGTAGAAATTGATGACCTCATCATTGAGCCACTGACCGTTCTCCAGCGTCTGGATGTCTCCTCTGCTGATTTGCAACTTGAATCTGGAACTTAGGATTTCCTCTTGGGGTCCTGGACCCAGCGCATTCTCAATTTCCTTCTCCATGTCCTCTGAAATATCAAGTATTTGATCCATTTTTCTGCCCTTTCCTTGGTCTGTAATGGGCTTTTTCTCTGCCGCAAGTACAGCCACCTTGTTGGGGAGTAAGCTATTGCCTCTGCCACTATCCAGGATGATCTGAGCCCATGTTTCCGGTAAATCAGGCTCCAAACTGTTCCCCCTTCTTCCTTCACCCTTTACACAACCTTTCTTCTCTGTAACACATTTCTCCTCAGAACAGCACTTCTCTCTCCCCTCTGGTGAAAGACATTCTTTTAGAGCAGCAACAGTAGATGGTTCTCGATTGCTCTGAATTCTTTCTGATCCATGACTGTCTCCTGACTCGCCCCCTTTGATCTTCCAGGTGTTTGTAAGGATTGGGTGAGGCCTGTGTTGGTCTGACCTCACATCTTGGTCGCACTGAAGGTGTTGAAGCAACCTTCCGTACTTTTCCTTTTGGGGGCTTTGTTCGTTTTCTTCCATGACGGAATAGGGCCGCTTGTGACCCTTGCCACCATCAGCAGGCTTCCTCCCAGTCACAGCCTGCTCTGGAGGTCCTTCGGTCAACTCTAGGGGTTTTAGTTGTTTTGGAGTCTTTCCCTGGGGTTTCCGTACCTGACCCTTGCTAGGCTGTTCTCTCGGGAGCTCTAGGTCTTGAGGCTCCTGAGAAGTCTTCTTCTGGGCCTTGCCGGGCTCTTTAAATACCATCCCTGATCCATCCTGGCATTTCCTTTTTGGCTCTTGTCCCAAAGCTTCAGACTCTATCTCTGTCCCACTTTCATCGTGGTATTTTCGGGTTTGCCCTATTGCTGAAGCTTCGGGCTTCATCTCCAACCCAGGCAGTTTAGGTTGCCACATGGACAACGGCTTGGACTGCTTTTTAGAGGGTGTTTACTCCAGTATAGTACTGCCTTTCAAATTTCCAAGTGAAAGCAACCTTATACCTGGCTCTGGGTGGAAACTCTCGGGTTGTTCACCCTGATGTCCGAAGAATTACTTCTTCCAGTAGATGGTTGGTCCAAGGTCGCAAACCTATGAGGCTCCTTTATAAACAGTTGACTTTGCAGGTCAGGGTCAGTCAAAGGATGGAGATAATTAAGCTGTCAATATCAGAGACCTATTGGTGAATAGTCAGAGATTGGCAGTTCACCAGGGGTCCACTCTGGAAAACTCAGGAGTTCTGAGAATGCTTCCTCGGAAGTATCCTTCTTGGGTGCTGTAACCAGCTAAATATAGAAAACTTCCAAGTCAGACTAATCGTCCTAGTTAAGGACTAGTGAGACACCAGGCCTAAACCCAGCGGCTCACACTTCGGAGCCAAGCTCACCAATGATGTTTAACTCACAGGGTTGCCCCTAGACACAGCCTTCAAGATTCCATAGCTGGGTGTGATGTCACCTGAAAGAACACTAAGCAAAGGTTTTGGAGGGTGGAAGCCCTCCCCAACCCCAACGTGGTCCAGGGTTTCAAAGCACTCCCTTGCCCGAGTGGGAAATGTGAATGTATTGATACGTATCTCAGTTCTTCGGCAGAGCACAGGGTTACCTAAATCCTCTCAGCATAGGTCAGCTGGTTCTGACTAGTACATTTGCCTTTTAGGAAACTGTCCCATTATGGTCAATTATAGAAATTCAAGTGCCCTTCTAAATATCTTCTCACACACATATGCTTGCTAATTGCAAAGAATAAATAGAATTTTACAGTCATAAAACCTAGTAGGTAGTGTTGTGTGACAAAACGTGTTTCTCCTCTACATAAGGAACCCAGGACAGACCAAAGTGCCCATACCACCAAAGTCCTACTTGATGAACCGATAAGTTTTATTGGGGTTACATATAGGAATATGGGTGAGGAGTTACTTACAGGAGCAAAAATGACTGAAAAACAGCTGCATCACCAAAGCCTACCCAGCATGGGTGACAGCTCACAAAAGCTGGGAACTTGGAGAAACTGCACAGCCTATAGAAGACTCAAAGGACTGGAGAATGTCCTTTTCAGGTGGCTCAGTTGGCCTAAACTTCTTCCAGACAGCTGGTATGAGGGTGGCTCTTTTGAGAGTCTTCTTGGCAGCTCAACTTCCTTTCATCTGAGAGGGACTCTCAGCTTTTATTGCTCTCTGGCAGAGAAGGAGCCTAATGAATTTGATCAGTTTCAGGGACCATCTTTAGATCTTTTGAGTTGCCTTCCTGCCTGATGAGCTTCCTTTCATAGCGAACTAAGGGTGGTATGGTTCCGTGTCTCAATATTGGAGGAAACTTGAGAACCTGGGACCAATTCACCAAGACTCAATCCCAAAGAGAATAAATAAAATCTCTCCATTGTCAATAGTATCCATTGAAAAAGATACATCACTACTTCAGTTACAATCCTAGCAATAACACAATCCCTGAACTTCTCCCTAGAAAACAGTAGGCAGAATTCAATTGTAGCTGTAGTTACAGAGGTGGGTATTTTCTATGGGTCCTGGAATCTGAACTCCAGCCACCATGATTAAACAGTAAGCACTTTACCCTCTGGTCCATTTCACACAAACACACACACACTTTGAGCATCTCTTTGATCTACTCTCAAAGGTATGGAAATATTTTTACAAAAAATGTGTGAAAAGAGTTGAGACACAAAATGTTTGGTTTTTTTCCACTGAAAATATTAACAAAATGTATACATTTATCTATACCAATGTTTTACTGTAAGGAAAAAATGTACTTTTTTTCTGTAAAAGGTTTGAATGTCTTGTGATTGCTATTTTCTCAGGTATCATTTTGTTTGTACCAGGCCTCTTTCTCTTCTTTCTAATTACACCATGGAGGGATTTGTTCCCATACCAAGAAAAAAACTTGAAACTACCACATTAGTCTTATATCTCTGAATAACCTAGCAGGGCTGCCTTTGTGATAGTGAACATTGTGTTTAGAGGATACATTTATTGTGCTAGGCTTGTAAAAACAAAATTGTTTTTAGGTTGCATAAGCCCTGAAGAAATTACTCTGTCTTGAATGAACCCTGTCAGGTAGCCTGAGATGGACCATCTCCTGGTACCAATTGAGATACTCTTCAAAAAAATTGCTGAATGTTGCAAAATATTTCAGTGCCTCAGCTATTCCTATAAAGTGATGGGTCACAAGATTACACAGGCTAATGGTTAAGTTCCGCTTTTTACAAGCTGCCTGCTTGCTTGCATGTCTGAGGCATCTGCTGGACATGTCACTAAATCAAGCCTTGCCAGTTCTGGGAGAAGATATGAGTTACTTTGGCTTCCCAAAGTTGTTATTATATAGGTTTTGCCTATATAATCCTTTAGCTTGAAATAGCTGGGGCCTTACGGAGAGAATTTTCTCTTTGTTGGCTGCGGTCAGTCTTTTAATAAAAATGCCTCTTATTTACTGAAAGCAAACTTGAGTCAGAATGGTGAATCTCTGAAGGACCACAGACCCATAGTACCTTCTCTTCCATGGTCCAAGCCCTGCAGAATAATGTTTCTCGTTCTTAGACTTATGTTCCTTTGGTTGGCTATTCTGGCTGGCACCTCTCTAAGGGTGCTTAGCCTCAGCACAGTCCTCATCTCTTCTTCCAGATGTTGAAATGAATCTTCTGGCTATTTTTCCACCCACTGTAGGTTTTATTAGGTCAATAAATTTCCCTTATAATCCTACCTAGAGAGATTTTGTTTTTGTTTTGTTTAAATTATTAATGGATGTTTATATTTGTCCAGGGTTTTTTCCCTCTTTGAGACAACTGTAACATTTTCCCCTTTTAACCTAACACGATCAGCTCTGGGTCCTAAGAAGAACTGGAAAGTGATCATGATATTTCTTCTTAAACCATTGTTTGATTTTCTTCTACATTTGCATGTTTTATTGAATCACATCAGCATGCTCCTGGCTTTCCCCTACTTTATTATTTGTCTACTTTTTTGTTTGAGACAGGATGTTCTTATGCAGCCTTTGTTGGCCTTGATCTTGCTGCCCCAAAGGACTCCTAGGAACACACTCAACAAGGGACAAAGTCTGAGAACAGTTTCGTCTGCATGGTGAACAGTGCAGGAGGTGCCCGCCAAGCCCTAGCACAGTAGACTGAAGACGGCCACACAGGTTATGCTTCCTTGCTCATGCCATGGGGAAGGCATGATTGGCTAACACTCGGTAATCTTACCAAACCCCTGTTTTCAGGTCTCATTGATGGAAGAGTGTCCTGCTGATTGGTAGGGAAGTGGCACTGGAAACAGAGGTGGCATCCGCAGTCAGGTGGACTGGGAGCAAGAAGAGAAGGAAAATGTTTTCTCATCTCAGGAACACCCAGCACCTTACCATGACCCTTCCTTGTGCAAGAAGATTATAAGCGGCAACTTGGGGAACTTCCTCACTGGGGCAAAGTTCCTCTCTCTCCAGCAGACGTCAAGTGAGCAGGGTAAGGTGCAGCTCAAATCCCTTCCATCCACCAAGTACACTGCTGTGTATATGGGATAAGATGTGTCAGCTGGTGTACTGTCCTCTCAGTCACCTAAGCATGGACACCACATCCCAAGTTAAACATCTCAAGAAACAGTGTCATTTGCATGATCCAGACCCCAGATATATACAACACTGACAGTCATTGTACAGTGGAGAGGGGGAATCCCTTTTATTGGGTCCCTTCTAAAGCAGTGGCATCAACCAATACCTACAGAAATGAACCATGAAGATGGCCTTTAAAAGGGGTCCTGGAAGGACTATCCAGAGACTGCCCCACCTATAGATTCATATACAACCACCAAATCCAGACACTATTGCATATGTCAGAAAGATTTTGCTTACAGGATCCTGATATAGCTCTCTCTTATGAGTCTATGCCAATGCCTGGCAAATACAGAAGTGGATGCTCACAGTCATCTATTGGATGGAACACAGGGCACCTAATGAAGGAGCTAGAAAAAGTACCCAAGGACCTAAAGAGGTCGGCAACCCTATAGGAGAAACAACAATATGAACTAACCAGTACCCCTGAAAGCTGTGTCTCCAGTTGCATATGTAGCAGAGGATGGCCTAGTCTGCTATCAATAGGAGAAGAGGCCTTTGGTCTTGTGAAGATCGTATGCCCCAGTACAGGGGAATGCCAGGGCTGGGAAGTGGGGGTGGGTAGGTTGGGGAGCAGGGCTGGGGGTAGGTATAGGGGGCTTTGGGTATAGCATTTGAAATGTAAATGAAGAAAATATCTAATAATAATTTTTAAAAGGTCCTGGATACTGAAGGGTGAATGATTTCTGATTTTAGGCATTGTGTGTCCGAGTGAATATCAACCATCGAGGATATCCACAGAGATCTGGGTTTAAGATCTGCTTAGGCAGAAGTGTCACCAAGAGTATCATATGCTGGAACCTGGACACAAATTGTATGGTTTAAACAACTCGGAATACACAGACTATTTTTTTATCTACAGTAAACTTTTTGTGTTTGAACTGTGTGTTATAGTGTCTTATTTTATATCTATATAAACGTCTGGATACTGGAACAAGCTAACATGTCTGTCTTCCAAAAGCACCATTTTTCCAGCAGTGAGAGCACACTAATCTTCATGATGCACTGTGGTCTTCATCCTGTGCATTACATATTTGCCCTCTTCCTCCTACATACTGCCTAGAATGCATCCTGCAAACATCTCTCCATCATGTTATTGTTTATCAGTAGTGGAGATTTGTGTTTTAGGCTTTAATTAGGCAATATTGGTCTCTGTTTTGTAGATTATTTTCTTAGCCTAATGTCTTCCAAGTCTACTCAAGTTAAGCACAATTCTCTCCTTTATTTTTTATGAGACAAAGTCTTGCTATGTAGCCTAGGCTGGCTAACAACTTCTGACCCTCCTGCTCAGAATCCTTGGTACTTTTGTGACAGTTGCACCTCCTGGATTTGAAAGCCCAAATACATTCTTCCTCCATAGACATGTGGAGGTAGGGTAGCCACCTTGTTAAAGGACTCAGTTTGGATCAATTCATATGAGTTCTCATTCCCTCTGCAGTTGTTCTATCTCAGTGTCTTCAAAAATCTCTTTATAATTGGGTATGGAGATGTTCACCAGGGCCCTGACTTCTGTTCACAAAACAGTGTTTTTGTAGCCTGAAATCTGGGTAACCCACAGCTTGTATTTCTGCCCAGCCATTCATATCCTGTTGAGATGGCAGAGCTTTCTTCAGGGCAGAAGGGATGCTTTGTGCTGCCATGTGAACTAGAGATGGAGAGGCTTCCAAGATGACAGGAGCCCTGGCTTCCTGCAACCAAATCACTGTTGGAAGAAACTCTAAACAAGCTTGTGTCTCTTCCTGAAGAGGCGCAGCCAGCATGTGCCATCTGGCAGATCCTCTTGGTGTTGTGAGGAATTGTGTGCTGTTCAGTATCAGTTCTCTGCACACTGGCTGACTCCAGAGCTTGCCTTTCTTTTCTTTCTTTTCTTTCTTTCTTTCCTTCCTTCTTTCTTTCTTTCTTATTAGGTATTTCCTATATTTACATTTCAAATGTTATCCCTTTCCTAGTTTCCCCTCCAAAAATCCCCTATCTCCTCCTCCCTTCCCCTGCTCCCCAACCCACCCACTCCCATTCCTGGTCCTGGCTTTCCCCTATATTGGGGCATAGAGCCTTTGCAGGACCAAGGGCCTCTCCTCTCATTGATGACCAACTAGGCCATCCTCTATTACAAATATAGCGAGAGCCACAAGTTCTACCATGTGTTTTCTTTGATTGGTGGTATAGTTCCAAGGAGCTCTGAGGGTACTGGATAGTTCATATTGATGTTCCTGCTATGGGGCTTCAGTCCCCTTCAGCTCCCTGAGTATTTCTCTGGCTCCTTCATTAGGGGACCTTATGCTCCATCCAATGGATGACTGTGAGCATCCACTTCTGTATTTTCCAGGCACTGGCAGAGCCTCGCCGGAGACATGCTTTCACATTTTGAGGAATCTCCACACTAGGTCTTATGATGGTTGTGTACATGTTTGCTCTGCCAGCACTGTGCTAGGGTTTCCATTTCAAATGCTGGAGAATTATTTTGTCCTTTGATAATGTCCACACTTGTTTCCTATGGTGACACTTATGACAACTCAATTATCAATGGTTTGCCATATTTCCTGGAAAAATACAGTTCAGTTCACAAATGCTAACTTATGCTTCGACCTTAGTTTGTTTTCCCTACTTTTCTAATATCAATTTTAGAGTATCAGATCTTCTTTAAGGTCTTCAGTCTATTTGGAGTCGATTTTTATGCAGGCAGAGACAAAGATCTAGATACAAACTTGTACATTAAATGCCCAATTTTCTTTTAACCACCATTTGAGGTTTACATAGAAAAATTCCATGCCAGTCTGGGCTAAGTACTGAGATTATATCTGTACATAAATAAATACATAAATAGAAAATGCAGCAGATGAATAACTAGGATTCAAATAACTTTCCCTTTTCCAATCACCTCTTAACTATGGGATCACAAATAATTATGAAGATCCTGAAACAGGAGGTTGTTCAGCTTCTTGGTTTCTAAACTATACTGAAGGTAAATATGAGCTCCACTTAAGGAATAATTTGAGTGCTTTGTACAACATTTGCCTTCTATTAGAGACCTGGGGAAATTAGAAGTCAGCCTATACATGCACTCACTGATAAGTGGATATTAGCCCAGAAACTTAGAATATCCAAGATACAATTTGCAAAACACATGAAACTCAAGAAGAAGGAAGACCAGAGTGTGGATACTTGCTCCTTCTTAGAATGGGGAACAAAATACCCATGGAAGGAGTTACAGAGACAAAGTTCGGAGATGAGAAGGAAGGAAGGACCATCCAGAGACTGCCCCACCCGGAGATCCATCCCATATACAACCACCAAACCCAGACACTATTGCATATGCCGGCAAGATTTTGCTGAAAGAACCCTGATATAGCTATCTCTTGTGAGGTTATGTCAGTGCTTGTCAAATACAGAAGTGGATGTTCACAGTCATCTATTGGATGGAATACAGGGCCCCTAATGAAGGAGCTAGAGAAAGTACCCAAAGAGCTAAAGGGGTTGGCAACCCTATAGGTGGAACAACAATATGAACTAACCAGTACCCCCAGAGCTGTATGTCTAGTTGCATACGTAGCAGAGGATGGCCTAGTCAGCCATCAATGGGAGGAGAGGTCCTTGGTTTTGCAAAGATCATATGCCCCAGTACAGGGGAATGCCAAGGTCAGGAAGCAGGAGTGGGTGGGTTGGAGAGCAGGGCGGGGGGAGGGTATAGGGGGCTTTGGGGATAGCATTTGAAATGTAAATATCTAAGAAAAGAAGAAAAAAAGAAGTCAGCCTATAACCAAAAATAATTGTCTATCACCTTCTGACATGGGAAAAATTAAGAATTTATTTAATTGATACAGTTGTTATCTTTCTATGATTGTGATAACTTGGTCTACCGTTATCACAGAGTTAGGCAATGGCTGATGAGACTCACAGCAGCATCTTTTAATTGACATATATTACCTCCAGACAGTACACAAGAGATTATCTCTAGAGCACACCATAAAGAAATCTTGGTTACAATTATTGATATTAGGGTATGGGTTTTGTCTTCTGAGTCTCATGGCTTGTACTCTCCATCAGATTCCTTTGTGGAATTCTATAGACAGCCAAAGGTGGTTATCCCAAGCTTTTGTCCCCGCCGGCAAGAACACACTCAGGACAACCGGAATCTTCTGTGGCAAAGCTTTATTGCTTACTTCTCAGGAAGACCCCGAACCCGGAAAATGGCGCTGCTTATATAGCCCGCAGCATGACGTTTCAGCACCTGATTCGTTGCTCGCCCATCACTCCATTACTACTCCCCGAGATGGGCAGTGACTAGGCGTGAGTTCACTCTCGCACCTGCGTACAAAGCTTGTTTACTAGTTAGGCACAGCAGAGGCCAGCGCCATCTTATAATGGTGATTGCTCATGGCTCGCGATTGTTCGCGGCATGGCTCTCCACATCTCCCCCTTTTTGTTTTATTAAAATGAGGCTGGACTAGGTCTGTGTAATCATGCCCATCCACTGCGGCTCCTGTCTTAGGTCATTCCTCTAATGTCACAGCCTTTCCTGTCATAGGGTAACCCTATCGCCACCAGGCCCCGTGTCTTAGGTTGATCTGTGCATGAGGAAAGTTGCCCGTCCCTGGATACCACAGTGCTATGTGATAGTAACTACTAAATGACCTAGGGAGAACTCTACAAAAGAGGCTAGCCACCAATGTTAACTAATTCTTAAGCATAGATAGCCAGATTTCGGGGGAGGCCCCTTGCTCGATGGCAGCAAGTGCTTGAGCTATCACAATCTTGTCACGTGTTCGTTGGGTTCTGAGCTTGCAAACCAACCAGAGCATGAACACAAGTCCACAGCAGGTGGCAACACCAAATAAACCCACCCCCACCCATTCCTTAAGATAATAAAAATTTTCATTGCAGATGAAATTCAGGAGGAGAGGCCCTCTGTCAATGACAGGTCCAGTCACGTTGAGTTGATCTTTAAAACTGCCACCCTCAGGGCCTCAAGAGTCTCATCGAATCCCTCGGACCAATTTCCTGCAAGATACAAGGAAAGCTGTCTAGACAGATTAGCTGCATAAGTAAAATTTTCATATTGGACACTGGTAATACACAGAGCGCCCAACTTTCTTTCACAACCCAACTGGGCCATCTGGTATAGGATGCCTATCTGTTCCTCCGCCAGGTCAAGGCGCTGATTCAAAATCATCAGCCCTCCCTTCAGCTGGGCACTAGCACCTGCCTCATTACTTAGAATCCATTGGTAATATGGCCAAATATTTTCTTTTTCTGTAGCATCTCCTTTATCATTCATTACAGCAAAATCCAATGGAGGTGACAAAACAAAACCCTTTGCTATTTCTTTCCGAGGAAAAATTTTTTGATTGACAAGGTGAAAAAACTATAGGAAATGCAAGGTCCGGATGACACCAAGGCATGCTGTGTATAGCAGTAACATTGTCAACAGGCCATCGTGATCTTTTGGGAATAGTCGCATTTCCCTTTATCATAATCGTGGAGATGTTTATAGGTAAAGTTACATTATTTTCAACATCACTTGAGCCTGACTGTGCTCCTTGAGCAACTTGCGTTAAAGCATTAAATAACACTCCAGGGCTCACTTTATTTTGGCTAATGAAATCTGTCCAATTAGAGATAATCTTTTTCTTTAAAAATATTCAGTTGTCAAAAACAAAGGCAAGGTAGAAGAATTGGAATGTACTGGTAAAGGTACCGGCCATGATCTTATTATGGCCCACAAAGGTATACTTATCCCTGTCTCAATCACCAGGAGTAAGAATAACAGGATCATCTTGAGATTCATCTTGCTCTTTCACGGTCCTTGTCAGTCGCGTCGGAACCCAAAGTGGATTTTCTTCACCCTGAGGAAAAAGCACAAATAGCTCCCCAGGATCTGATTAAGATAGGATCCGGGCCATACCATTTATTATCAAGGACATTCTTCCACTTGGCCATTTCATTGAGTGGTTGAGGCCATTGTCCGTGCCTTTCAGCTGGTGATCTTTCAGCATTATCCAATTTTAAGAAATTAAGAGTAAATATTATAAGGAATAGAGCCATCTTTGGCGTCATAGCCTCTATCCCCCCTTTTTGTTTTTGTTTTTTTAAAGAAGTTTTAATTCTCCTAGTTATGTAATGACTGGTTTGAGATAGAGGCCTTCATATACATTCCGTGTCCTCCCCAGGACATAGCCTGTGGGAGTCGGTTGCCTTGATGCCAAGTGTAGGTCATGAATGTTTCTGACTAACAAGAACAGAACATTTGTTTCTAGGGTGGCTTTTCAGCCCAGTCATATATACTATTGAGATTTACAAAATAAACAGCTAGGACTTATCTGTTTAGTCTTTCTTGCCAGTGGCTAACTTCAGCTTAGGAATTTTTCCCTTGAATAGGAGCCAGGTAATGATGTATGTGCTTTAATATGTTGAATATAAAAAGGGTGCTCACGCCTCAAAATACATCAATATTCTGCAATAACCAAATTAATGGCTGTTTGGAACAAGAACAGACTCTTATACATGTAAGCAAACTCTGTACACTATAACTTTATATAAAGTAGGCAAGTCAAATCGCAATATATTGATAAATTTCACAGCCTAATTGACCTTTTATAAAATTTGAATTTAAATTTTAATTAGAACAACATCTGGATAGGTCTGTAATGCTCTAAGAAGTGCCACACAAGCCGTGCTGAGGCTGCTTACCTCTGAGCTCAGCCTCAACCCAAATGCAAACTTTTTTCAATCTGGCAGAGTGCCAGAGTCTTGGCTCAAAGATTATCCCTATGTTGAAGTATCCTTAAAGACCTGTTTTCTTGTGTTTGTTCATGTTGTTTAGAAAAACTCCAACCTTGAGTTCCCAATTAAGCTAACTTTCTGTTACAAGCAAAAGGCTGTCTGCCCCTTTAAGTGCTCCATTTGTAATCGGCCCTCAGCAGGGCTTTTTCAGCTGTACTTGACTCCCAGCCACAGTGCAGCTAACTTATAAACAAGTTAAAGGATGGACAGCCAGCAGATGTTTTAACCATTTATATTTTTTAACATGAAACACAGAACAATAATCATTCAAACAACCAAACAAAAACAAACATGAATTGACAGACATATGGACAATTTGTTGTGGTGCACCAAAAACAGACAATGGACAGAGAGGGAATAGAACTTGGTGTCTCAAAGGGACACAGATATCCTAACCAGAGCTAAGAATATCTCCATAGGAGCCAGAGAGGAAGTAGGACGTCTCCCATTTTCCTTCTGTTCCCAGGAGAGCTCTGAAATAGCTTATTTTCATTTTTTTCCTCTTTTTTTGCTAAAAGATCCCAAACAGGGGATAACTGCTTTTCTAAAACTTATTTTCTCTCTCTCATGTTCAGACTCTACTTCCTTACCTCCTTCTTCTGGGAATACTTCCAGAGAATGGAGAGGAGGCACAGTGGCCCTGAGAGCTATCTTTAAAACTTTAATGAAGGCTGCCTCTTTAGTCAAAGTCCTCGAGAGGAGGGTAAATTGACTTAATTTATATTATCCTTTGTATCTTTATATTTTATATTATCTTTTGTATCTTTATATTTTATATTATCTTTTGTTTTTCTCTTTTCTCCTTTTCTAAACTCACCCAGGGCATTCTTTCCCTAATTTCTCTTTTCCTCGGGCTCAAGGTCCATGGAAAGGCCTTCTTCAGTGCACCTTGTTTCGTCTCAACTCTTACTCTCTCTCCCTGCTCTGCCTCTAATAGACTGTCTTGAATTTCATCCAAAACATTCTGCCCCGCTTCTACCATTTGCTGACAATCTTTGTCTGTTAAGCACGATCTCACCAATTTCCAGAACGGCATGATCCCTGCTTTAAGTTTGCTGTTCTGCTGTTCCCTAACTAGATCTCCTTTCAGTTTGTCCCATGAGGTGACATATCAATTGAACGGAACTAAAGTCTGTGACAGTGGACATAGCTGCTGGACCATTCCATCTTATGTGTAAAGAAATCTGGAATTATGTGATGATAATTTTCTTAGCATTTTCTTTGTAAAAAAAAAAACTAAAATATGAACTAGTTGGTGTATAGTAAAAAGTAAAGAAATTCTGAGAGGAGTTTATTTTAGGATAATACATATATACATGTGCAGTATGTGTGCCAGTGGTGTTAACAAAACTAATAGTGGAATTTGATCCTTAACAATGCCATTATTTAAGTTGAAGTGTTTATTAGCTCACCAAAATTGAACGTACTGTTAAAGGAAACTGGCTTCTGATGCATGAACATTTGTATGTACACTGAAAGTAGTCCCTAATACAAGTTAGATAAACCAAGCATAGACAGCATGTACCCCTGAGAAGTGTTGATGACTTATGAGGCAGGTTATACCATGGTGCCACACGGTCTATCTCCCTGACAAATCCCTCTATAGTTTTAGTGATGATTTTCAGGCCACACTGCTTCAGGACCGACCGTAAAGCCGTTACTACAGAGTGGGAGATTCCCATACTGGTCGCTGTCCAGGACTGAGAACCAGTCAGCAATACTGGTCGCTGTCCAGGCCTGACCTCGACTGAGAACCAGTCAGCAATTCCAGCGGTGGAAGCAAAACGAAACCAAAAGGGAAGGAATAATCGCAGTGAAACCAATCAAAAGGGTGTCTAACTCTGGAGACATTTCAAGACTGTACGTATCTTGCAGAGCCTTATGTGTCCCACAGTTCTGGTTCCGCCCCGCGAACGAGGGATCTCCCTTGCGCCAGTGTGATGGTAGTTCCCGGGTCTTCGGTGCTACTTATTGCCTGAGCTTTTGTCCCCGCCGGCAAGAACACACTCAGGACAACCGGAATCTTCTGCGGCAAAGCTTTATTGCTTACTTCTCAGGAAGACCCCGAACCCGGAAAATGGCGCTGCTTATATAGCCCGCAGCATGACGTTTCAGCACCTGATTCATTGCTCGCCCATCACTCCATTACTACGCCCCGAGATGGGCAGTGACTAGGCGTGAGTTCACTCTCGCACCTGTGTACAAGGCTTGTTTACTAGTTAGGCACAGCGGAAGCCAGCACCATCTTATAATGGTGATTGCTTGCGGGTCGCGATTGCTTGCAGCACGGCTCTCCACAGGTGGTGTTACTATAAATGTCGGAGATGCAACTTTCTCAAATGCATGTGAGTAAAAGTAGCCATGGAGGACAGAGGTGATGTATATGTGGAGCTGAGATTAGAGCTGCTGTTAGTCACCCTGTGTGCCGGGAGTTAAACTTATCAGCAGAGGCCAGGATGGGCGTGGGGGTGGGGAGTTCCAGTAGAGGGATTGGAACTACAGGAGATAGTCAGAGGTAGGAGATTTACTCTGGACAAACTCCAAGGAAGATTGACACAGGAAATCAAGGAGAGGTAATTTGCCTCTTGGCAGACATAGTATAGTTTAAGTGGGTTAAATATGTTACAAGCTAGACAGGAAACAAGCCTAAGTTGTGGCCTAGGCCTTTTACATTAATAATAAGCCTCCAAGTGTTTATTCAGGAACTGGTGTGTAGGTGGGAAAGCCCATGGTTATTTTGTACTTTTAAGACTGTCCTCTTACCTCAACAAATTACTAGCATCCATGCTCAGGGGTTTAGTGGCGATGTAGCTACTGTCTTAGAGAAAAATCCAATCCTGTCTTCCCTCCTAAGTAGAGTCCTTCAAAGTTAAACTACATGCTGACAGCAGAAGACAGTGTCCTGAGGCTGGGCAAGGGTGCTAGAAAAGGGTGTGTGAATGGAGCAATGGATTACTCTGGAAGAATCAGCCTGGAGGCCTGTGCCAGCACAGACCAGCATGGGTCCTGCAGATTTCTCCTAACAGGGCCTTCCTTTTGTGTGTTTCCAGTGCTCTTGTAGGCACTGTGGTCCCTGGAGGATGATACCAGAGAGTGGAGAGCAGTGTGCTGAAGATACAGACCAGACCAGAAGAGCACAGAGCCAGGTAGGAATTCCAGGTGACTTTGCTATTGGGAGGCTCTGTTTAAATCACAGGTTGAAAGTAGAGGAAAAGTTGCTGATGCTTTATTCTGCCCTTGGAATATAAAAACTCACTGAATGGGCACTGGGGATCGGCACCTCTCCTTTGGGTCTGGGATGACCCCTGTGCACTGGAACAATAAATTCCTCTTGCTTTTTTGCATCCATCTAGACTCCACATGGTTTACTCAAGGGTCTCTGGTAAGCTAAGGCTCCCTGGAGTCTTACAGCAGAAGCTGAACAAAGGTGAGGCTCTTGGTCTGGATGAGGCATGAATGCTTAAGTGTGCACAGTGCTGGCTGACACGGGAGGCTCGCTCACATCCCAGAAAGCATGGTGGTTTCAGTAGAGTGGCAGAGCTGTGACTCCACCGGGATAGCTAGAGAAAGTTGCAAGAATAATGAAGGACAATAGAAGGCATGCTTGCAGGCCAATTTGGGAGAATTATTTTGAGTCTGTGGCCATTGGAATGCAGATGTAAAAAGAGTTCTGTCCATGCCTTGTGTGCTAATGTCAACGGGTAGATGTGGCTCTCTTTCTTCACCAGCTGTCAATCATTGAGACTTCACAGGTCTTAACCTCCTCAGGAGGCACCAGAGGGACCCACCTACCCCACTGACTCACCTTGGTTTTTTTTTTTTTTTTACCCCTTTTGTCTACCTATAATTTGCTGTCTCAGAAGCTCAAAGTGCCTTCCTGTTCTCTTGTCATTTTTAGACAAATTTATGTTCTTGGTTGTAATGTTAAATAAGAGCAAATTCTAACCTCTCCCCTTCAGGTTACTCCCTGAAGCTCTCATGTGTATGTGCTGCGTATCCATTAATGAACTAGTTAAAAAAAAGAAAGGAAGAGAGAGAGAGAGAGAGAGAGAGAGAGAGAGAGAGAGAGAGAGAAAAGAAAGAAAGAAAGAAAGAAAGAAAGAAAGAAAGAAGAGAAAGAAGAAAAACATTTTTCCTTGAGGACTGAATGCAAATTCTGGCAAGGAGTTCTGCCTATGTTCATTCTGCCCATGCTATGTTAGGGATACCCATGCTGGGCACCAGTCCCAGAATAGCCGTGGCCCAGTGTATTCCTCTTCACAGGACTCAGAAGCCCCTGGATCAAAGATCCATGGAGTACTGGTGATTACCAAGGAAACTGAGAAGAAACAGCAGACTTTAGAGAACCTTCATGCACCGTGAGAATGTCAATTCAGCTGGCTGGCTCCAGGTTTACCTGTCAGCTGAGCAGCCAATGGTCCTTAAGGCAGAGCAAGGACCAGAGGACCCGACCTATTGACCAATAGATATGTTTGATCAAGTTAGAGGTAGCAACAGAAGTGTCCATTGGAGCCATGAGTGTCCATTGGAGTCCATAAGTGAATACAAAGTGGACAGAGACAGCTTAGCCCTACAGCTCTGCTGCAGGTCTCCAAAGCATCATTAACACTGCATTCACACTGAAAGACATCCTGAAGCCCTCACAAATCTTCCACCTCTAGTCTCTGAATGTGTATTTGCCCCTAAACTTCAGTCATTTGACGGGTATTCTTTACATCTGGTTGGACACACAACATAAACACACACACACACACACACACACACACACACACAGAGAGAGAGAAGACAGAGTCCTAACATGTCTCATCAGTTCTTTTTTTTTTTTTCCTTTCAAATATAGAGTTCCTTGTTTCAGGGATCCTTTTGTGACTTTCCATTATTAAATTTATTTATTCATTTTTCTCTCATACATTAAATGCTGAGTACAGTTTCTCCTCTCTCCATGCCTCCACGTTCCCCTCCCCACCTCTTGTCTCTATCATATTCACTCCTCCTCCTCCTCCATAGCCCTTGATATAAAAGAGCTGGCCTCTCAAGGATCCAGTGAACATGGCCTAACAAGTTACAAGAAAACTATGCACAAACCCTCATATCACAGCTGGACGAGGCAAACCAGGAGGAGGAAGAGGGTCTTAAGCGCATCCAAGAGGGTCAGAGATGCCCTCACTGCCACAGTGGTCTGTCCTTTGAGAACACTAAGCTACACAACCATAAAATACATGCAGAGTATCTAACTCAGACCCAGATAGTGAGTCCACTTGAGTCCAGTCCATTGGCTCTGTAGGCCTTCTTTCTGGTAAAATTTATTTACTGTTCTGTATGCTGCTTGTATCTCTATAGGTATCTCCTCATTAGAGTGGAAAATTATCTATCTTCTCTGATTTTGTTGAAAATATTTTCTAGGCCTTTGAACTAGGGTTCTTCTCCTTTTCTTGATATTATTCATAGGTTTGGTCTTTTCATGGTATCCCAGTTTCCTGTTGTTTTGTATCAGGGATGTTTGGAATTCAACATTTCTGATGGATATATTTCTTTGTAACTTCAGTCCTGTGATTCTCTTTTCCATCTCTTGTATTTTATAGGGGATGCTTGCATCTATAATTCCTGTTTTCTTACCTAGATATTCCATTTCCAGAATTTCTCCATTTTGTGTCTTCCTAAGTTCAATGTCTTCAAATGCTTATAAGTACTAATGTTTTAAAGAGGTCACCAGGTGTTTTCCTATATGATTTATGGTCATATGGGGTCCTCTCAGTGGGGTGATGAGGTTCCATGTTCCAGTGCAGGCAGAGGTGGCAGGGAATGGTTCCACTCTTGCCTTTCTGAATTCTAAGATTCATAGGGTCTGAGTTCACTCAACTTTATGTGTTCTTTTCTCTGTTGGCAAGCTCCTTTTCCCCCAGAGTGATGGTGGTGGGATGTGTGTGTGTGTGTGTGTGTGTGTGTGTGTGTGTGTGTGTGTGTGGTCTTTACTGTCATAGAACTGGTTCTGTAGACTAGCTGTCCTCCAATTCACATTGATCTGCCTGTCTCTGCCTTTCCAATGCTGAGATTAGAGGCACGCACCACCAGTGCTTGGCTAAAGATTACTTTTCAACAGGTGGCAGGACCAAGTGAAAATCCACACCCACACAATAAACTTGGATCCATGATGGACAGCAGATATAAAAGTGAACTCAAATGAATCTTAGTTCTAAAAGTAAGATCTAAAATTATAAAATCTCTAGATAAAGATTTCTTAGGAGATCTGATAAAGGAACAGTGTAAAGTAATAAAGAAGAAATGTTAAAAACCACAAGAACTTTATTCTTTTTTGTATGTAATAATGTCATTTTTATTTACAAAGTTTGTGATGCAAGGTTTTCTCTGCATTTACAATTCTCGCGTAATTTTTTTCCTTACTCTTTCTATCTAGCTTACAGTGAGTTCAGACTGATAGAATATCTGTTTCTGTAGTTGCTTTTGCTTCAAACTGAACTCCCTCCTGAGTGCTGATATTAAAGGTATGGGCCACGGTGCCCAGCTTTTTCTTTCTTTTTTTTTTTTTAACTTTAGTAATAACTACAATGCTATGTTTCTATTTATTCTATTATTTCTTCTCAAGATAACCAATTCCTTTAGTCATAAGTTAACACGTTAACAATACAATTTATGTCTTTGTTTATATAATATTTATCTTTTCTTTCTCTTTCTTTTCTGAGAAGTGGGTCTTTCCATGCAGTCCTGGTTGTCCTGGAACTCCCTATGTAGCCCAAGCTGGCCTTGAACTCAGAAATCCACCTGCCTCTGCCTCCCAAGTGCTGGGATTAAAGGCATGTGCCACCACTGCACAGCGAAACAAAAACTTTAAAGGCTTTTTAGAACTTCTTGCAAGTTTTGACAGCTGTCTGTCATCAAAATCAAGAAGAAGCCAGGCGTGGTGGCGCACGCCTTTAATCCCAGCACTCGGGAGGCAGAGGCAGGTGGATTTCTGAGTTCGAGGCCAGCCTGGTCTACAGAGTGAGTTCCAGGATAGCCAGATCTATACAGAGAAACCCTGTCTCAAAAAACCAAAAAAAAAAAAAAAAAAAAAAAAAAAAAAAAAAAAAAAACGAACAAACAAACAAAATCAAGAAGAGAGACTCTGTGTGATTCCATGCCCAGGCCTCAAAAACAAGACTAACTATCCTCTCCAGGTTCAAAGAGTTATCCAGTAATTTTTTAATCAAAATCTTTGTATTTTTCCTAAATATCAGAGACAAGCAGACACCAAATTGTGACAAGCAAACACTCCTACCCCCTATTTAAAAACAACAACATCACTCCCTTGATTTTAAAAGACATCTACCGATTCTTGTTCCCAAATCTGTCCCTGTCTTTAACATAAGGCTGTGTTCTCACCGAAACATCCTTGGCCTTGTAAGTGAAAAATGATGCTGTCTGTTGTGTAGGAGGGCCTCATGGTCCCTGAGAGTGGGTACTTGATAACATGGCTGTCCACTTCAAGTGCTTTCTCACCTGATGCCTCTCTCACACAATGAGCACACACAGGACCTCACTTGGAGGTGACTGGGTGATCAGTGTGTTTTGATTCTAGCATCCATGTAAAAGTGAGATGGGCAGGGTGGGCCTGAGACCTGAGTAACTGGGGCTGTTGGAGTCCATCAAAAGACCCTCACTCACAAAGACGACAGACATCGCCATTGCTGCAAACCACATGACGATTTTTATTGATCCAACATGTTGGGGACTCTCCTCTCAGCACACAGGCCAGAGGAGAGACCCAGAACAAAGAAAGAACACACTTTTTATACCTTGTAAGGGGCAGATTTAGGCAACAGGGTAGCTGGCTTATTCTCATTGGTGTAGCAAGTAACCTTTTCAGGCATTGGTTGGTTTGCATAGTGACTACCTTTGGCCTAGTGACTCACTTTGCCTGCCCTTATGGTGGGTTATCAGCAAAGCAGCAGTACATTTTGAACTTATGGGTCAGCTATTAACATCACAGGGAATTCTAGCAAGGTCAGGGCAGTTTGTGGTTTTTCTCAGAATTCAGTGTTGGGGTAGGGGGATTTCTCTGGGAACTGCTAATATTGTTATGGTTATTTTTCTGAGAACAGTTTGTTTTGGCAGCTGTAGACTCAGTCATTTTGACTGCTATGTTTCTGAAAGTCCCTTCAGAGGGGAATGGACTAGGTGGTCTTGAACTCATTTTGGATTCTACAGGGCAGGGTAGGAGTTGAGAGGCAGGGGTGGAGATAGGCACTCTACAGAACAAGTTGGCTAGCCAGATTAGCCAAATCAGCATGCTCACGGTTCAACTGAGAGACCTCACCTCAGCGTATTAGTGATCCAGGAAGATACCCAGCATTAACCTTGGGCCTCTGTGCGCACACCCAGAGACCAACATCCATACTACACAACATACATAGGCAAAACTAAACAAAAACCTGGAATCCCTAAAAGATCAGGGTATCTGTGTTCTTTCCTCTAAATTAGGGCTTCTGAACCCAAAAGCCACATTAGGGGTGGTGATAGTCTTATGACTACCCAATCTCAAGTTAGTAAACATGTTGAGCAGTCAATAAAGTGTCTGCATGCAAGCACAAGAACCCAAGTTCAATTCCCCAGAAGTGGTTTTAAAAAAAAAAAACAGCAGGCAGGTGTTGCACACTCATAACTCCAGTACTGTGAGGTGAGGACGGGAAGAACCCTGGGGCTTGACCTAGCTTCACCCACTTGGCAAGTGCCAGGCCCCAGTGGGAGACCCTGTCTCAAAAACAAGGTGGATGGTTCCTGAAAAATAGTACCCCAGGTTAACCTTTGTCTGATGCTTGCATATCCACAAAAACATGCCATACACTTTTCTTTTTTTTTTAACTATTATATTCAACAGAGTATATATTTTTATACCAATCATGAAAATAATGGACATGTTATTAAATGGGCATATATAGATAAAGTTTTTTGTTTGTTTGTTTGTTTGTTTGTTTTGTTTCATTTTTAGTAGAGTTTTAAAATCTTGGTTCTTACTGTAGTACAAACCCAAAATAAGAACAAATTTTAGACATTGGAATTCACTGTAATAAGGCTGTACTTTAATGTCCCTCACATCACCAAAGGTTTTTACCTCCATAGAAGCCAGGCTAAGAGTTGACAGTTCTTCTGTGCTAAGGAATGAATTGTAGGCACGATTATTTCGATACAGATTTCCTGCTATGGTCAAAGCTATTTGACTTGAGTGATTGTCGTCATTCTCACTCCGCAGGGAACTGGTTACATTCATTTAAGAAACGGTGTGTGTATTAAGATGGTCTATCCATGAAGTCATTCATCAACTGTGTCAATGAACTGTTCTGCTTGGAGGGAGGCACAGACGTTAGGTGAGGGTAGGATTCTGGCTCATTGGATGTGATGAATTTGAAAAGCACTCATTTCAGAAAAAGAGTGACTTATAAGGTCCTCTTCTTCAAAATTGATACAATAATTATAAATGTCAAGCAAAACATTCAGTCTCACTCACTGTTGTTCTCTTACAAGCCACCTCCCAAATTAATTGTCTATATTCCTTTTGGCTGTATAAATAATTTTCAAATATGTAAGCTGTTCTGAAAACCATAGTATAGTATAAAAACATCAAGTAAACAACCCTACTAATAGAGAGGCTGAGACAGAAGAAGCATGATTTCAAGACCATTATTTGGTACAAAGAAAGACACTGTCACGTACAAACAAGCAGAAAATGTATATGGATTGTACAATATTGGACCTGTTTCTCCAATTACCAAATTAGAGAGACCACTGGATGACAACCAACAAATTTCTTTTTTGTGTGTGTGTTTGTTTGGTTTGGTTTGGTTTTTTCAAGACAGGGTTTCTCTGTATAGCCCTGGCCATCCTGGAATGGACTCTGTAGACCAGGCTGGCCTTGAACTCAGAAATCTGCCTGCCTCTGCCTCCCAAGTGATGGGATTAAAGGCATGAGCCACCACTGCCCTGTGATAACAGCCAACAAATTTCTAATTCCTCATAATTTTTAATTCCAATTGGTTAGGATATGTTGGTAATATTAATTTTCATATTAAGAGATAGTAAGGAAACGTGATTGTTACTTCCTGTTATTTTTGTTGTTAGAGGTGGAATTATGTTTGTGTGGGTTTGTTGGAAGATTACGTACTTGCTTTTTCTAGGGTGTAGTTTCCTGCCTCGTGCTGGAGTTTTCCATCTATTACCCTTTGTAGGGCTGGATTTGTGGAAAGATATTGTGTAAATTTGGTTTTGTCATTGAATACCTTGTTTTCTCCATCTATGGTAATTGAGAGTTTTGCTGGGTATAGGAGCCTGGACTGGCATTTGTGTCCTCTTAGTGTCTGTATGACATCTGCCCAGGATATTCTAGCTTTCATATTCTCTGGTGAGAAGTCTGGTGTAATTCTGTTAGGTCTGCCTTTATATGTTACTTGACCTTTTATATGTTGCTTTTAAAATTCTTTCTTTGGTTAGTGCATTTGGTGTTTTGATTATTATGTGACAGAAGGAATTTCTTTTCTGGTCTAGTCTATTTGGAGTTCTGTAGGCTTCTTGTTTGTTCATGGGCATCTCTTTCTTTAGGTTATAGAAGTTTTCTTCTATAATTTTGTTGCAGATATTTACTGACCCTTTAAGTTGGGAATCTTCACTCTCTTCTATACCTATTATCCTTAAGTTTGGTCTTCTCATTGTCTCCTGGATTTCCCAGATGCTTTGGGCTAGAAGCTTTTTGAGTTTTCTTTGACTGTTGTGTCAATGTTTTCTATGGTATCTTCTGCACCTGAGATTCTCTCTTCTATCTCTTGTATTCTGTTGGTGATTCTTGCTTATGTCACTCCTGATCTCTTTCCTAGATTTTCTATCTCCAGAGTTGTCCCCCTTTATAATTTCTTTATTGTTTCTACTTCCATTTCTAGATCCTGGATGGTTTTTTTTTCATTTCCTTCACCTGTTTGATTGTGTTTTCCTGTAATTCTTTAAGGGATTTTTGTGTTACCTCTTTAAGGGCATCTAGCTGTTTACCTGTGTTCTCCTGTATTTCCTTAAGGTAGTTATTGATGTCCTTCTTAAAGTCCTCTATCATCATCATGAGAAGTGATTTTAGATCTGAATCTTGCTTTTCTGGTGTGATGGTGTATCCAGGACTTGCTATGGTGGGAGAATTGGGTCCTGATGATGCCAAGTAACTTTGGTTTCTGTTGCTTATGTTCTTATGCTTGCCTCCCGCCATCTGGTTATCTCTAGTGCTACCTGCCTGGCTATGTCTGACTGGAGCTCATCCTTCCTGAGATCCTGGTTGTGTCAAAGCTCCTGAGAGTCAAGCTGCCTCTGTGATGCTGTGATTCTGTGGTCCTGTGATCCTGAGATCCTGGTTGTGTCAGAGCTCCTCAGAGTCAGCTGCCTCTGGGACCCTGAGATCCTGGTGTGGCCAAGCTCCTGGGATCCTGGGTGTGTTAGAGAGCCTGGGAGTGGAGCTTCCTCTGGTTGTTGTGGAACTGGCTGTGGAGTCTGTGCCCAAGGTCTGCTCAAGGCACTGGCCCAGACAGACTGAAAGGAACTTGTGCCACTGATCTGGCAGAGTTTTTGCGTGCCTGGGTACTACTGGCCCAGTTACTCCGGTGTTGGGACAGATGTTTTCACCATATACTTTTCTATAAAGTAGTCTCTCTTACCTTTTGTCAAAGGAATAATCCTAAAAAGTTACAAATTTTCCACATTATATTATCCATCAATATCCCTATGACAAAAAAATCAATGGGACCACATTGTAGGAAAAACAAAAAACAAAAGCAAAAAACCTTTATTAGCTAAAACAGACACCATGGACCTGTGAGATGTTCTATCAGTTAAAGGCCTTTGCCGTGCAAGCCTGAGTTTCATCTTTGGAACACCCATGCTGTGAGGAGAGAATGGAGCTACAAAGTTGCCCGCCACACACAGCACACACACACACACAGCACACACACAGCACACACACACACACACACACACACACACGACATGTATTCTCTCTCCAGTGAAAGGGGATGCCTTCAGGACACCTGGCTCTGTTTTCTAATAGACTTATCCTCTGCAGTCATGTGACTAGGGTATGGAGTCCAGATCACTTGAGGTGTTGAACACAAACTACTCTGTACTAACTTGACCCGGTGTATTAGTCAGGGTTCTCTAGAGTCACAGAACTTATGGATAGTCTCTAGATAATAAAGGAATTTATTGATGACTTACAGTCGGCAGCTCAATTCCCAACAATCGTTCAGTCACAGCTGTGAATGGAAGTCCAAGGATCTAGCAGTTACTCAGTCTCACGCAGCAAGCAGGCGAAGGAGCAGGAGCAAGAGCTAGACTCCCTTCTTCCAATGTCCTTATATTGTCTCCAGCAAAAGGTGTAGCCCAGATTAAAGGTGTGTTCCACCACACCTTTAATCCCAGATGAAAGGCATAGCCCAGATTAAAGGTGTGTTCCTTAACTCGGAGATTCAATCTTCTGGAATCCATAGCCACTATGGCTCAAGATCTTCAAACCAAGATCCAGATAAGGATCTCCAAGCCTCCAGATAAGGGTCACTGGTGAGCCTTCCAATTCCGGATTGTAGTTCATTCCAAATATTGTCAAGTTGACAACCAGGAATAGCCACTACAATCCACCCCTTGTCAACTTGACACAAATAATATCTCATGTTCACATGAAACAATAACAAGGTTGTAAATACGCCTAACATGATATAACTATCCCTCGTACAATCACAAACGCATTAGTAAATTTACAATGGGCATTCATATTACTTTATAATCCTCGTTTCTGCAACTGGTTACGTGGCCTTAATTGGTATTTATAACTACCTTCCTCTACTACCCATTCTGTATTTCCTTCACCTTCAGCCAGCACCTCAGCAGGTCTTGGCTCTTTTCCTGGAGGATTGACCCATACCTTCATTCCTGATGGGTCTGCGTCCTTTGTCATCCTGCTTGGATTAGGCTGTTGTAGTTTCCCATTGACTTTAATCACAGGACATGGTAGTACTAAGAGACGCCCTAAGGGATCTCCTGCACTCCAGACATAATCTTGCTTACCACCATTGTGAAGAGGTAATCCAATTTCCCCATGGTAATCTGGATCTATCACCCCTCCTAACACTGTTATTCCTTTTTTAGCCTGTTGGTTTAAGGGCATTAGAAGCCCAAAATGACCAGGGGGAAGTCTGAGCTTCCAGTTCAATGAAATGTTTGTTGTAGCTCCTGGTAGGAGCACTCCCCTCTCTGGAGCCAAAACTTCTAAGCCAGCAGAACCTAGAGTTATGGGGACAGGAAGCAAAAATTTTCCTAGAGGGTCACTAGGAGTGATAGTAAGTGGAACTATTCCGTTTTCCACCCCTTGATTCCTGGACCCATGAATCCTGGCTATGGGTGAAACTGTACCATATATCGAGCGCTGATTCAAAGCATATACTGCCTTCTGAAGAACTCTGCCCCAGCCTTCCAAGCTGTTACCACCTAATTGGCGCTGTAACTGCGTCTTCAAAAGGCCATTCCATCTTTCTATCAGCCCAGCTGCTTCAGGATGATGGGGAATGTGGTAAGACCAGTGAATTCCATGATCGTGAGCCCACTGTCGTACTTCTCTGGCTGTGAAATGAGTTCCTTGGTCAGAAGCAATACTGTGTGGAATACCATGACGATAGATGAGGCATTCTGTCAGTCCGTGAATGGTGGTTTTAGCAGAGGCATTACGTGCAGGAAAGGCAAATCCATAACCAGAATAAGTATCTACTCCAGTAAGAACAAAACGCTGTCCTTTCCACGAAGGAAGTGGTCCAATGTAGTCAACCTGCCACCAGGTTGCTGGCTGGTCACCTCGAGGAATGGTGCCATATCTGGGGCTCAGTGTTGGTTTCTGCTGTTGGCAGATCTGGCAATCAGCAGCAGCTGTAGCCAGGTCAGCCTTGGTGAGTGGAAGCCCATGTTGCTGAGCCCAAGCATAACCTCCATCTCGACCAGCATGGCCACTTTGTTCATGTGCCCATTGAGCAATGACAGGGATGGCTGGGGAGAGAGGCTGATTGTCCACAGAACGGGTCATCTTATCCACTTGATTATTGAACTCCTCCTCAGCTGAAGTCACCTTTTGGTGAGCATTTACATGGGACACAAATATCTTCACATCCTTTGCCCATTTGGAGAGATCTATCCACATACTTCTTCCCCAGATGTCTTTCTCACCAATTTTCCAATTGTGATCTTTCCAAGTCCCTGACCATCCAGCCAATCCATTGGCTACAGCCCATGAGTCAGTGTATAATCGTACATCTGGCCATTTCTTCTTGCAAACAAACTGTAATACCATGTGTACTGCCCGAAGTTCTGCCCACTGTGAAGATTTCCCTTCACCTGTGTCTTTCAAGGTTGTCCCAGAAAGGGGTTGTAATGCTGCAGCTGTCCACTTCTGGGTGGTGCCTGCATAACGTGCAGAGCCATCAGTAAACCAGGCTCTAGTCTTCTCCTCTTCGGTCAGTTGATCATAGGGAACACCCCATGAGGCTATAGGCGCATGCTTGGCAGCAGATGGCATTGTAACAGGAATAGAAACCATAGGCATTTGAGCAACTTCTTCATGTAACTTGCTTGTGCCTTCAGGACCTGCTCTGGCCCGATCACGTATATACCACTTCCATTTGATAATAGACTGCTGCTGTGCACGTCCCACTTTATGACTTGCAGGGTCTGATAGTACCCAGCTCATGATGGGTAGTTCAGGTCGCATAGTGACTTGGTGTCCTATTGTCAAACGTTCAGTTTCCACTAAGGCCCAATAGCAGGCCAAGAGCTGTTTTTCAAAGGGAGAATAGTTGTCTGCAGATGATGGTAGAGCTTTGCTCCAAAATCCCAAAGGTCTTTTCTGTGATTCACCTACAGGGGCCTGCCAGAGGCTCCAAACAGCATCTCTATCAGCCACAGATACCTCAAGTACCATCGGGTCTGCTGGGTCATATGGTCCAAGTGGTAGAGCAGCCTGCACAGCAGCCTGGACCTGTTGAAGGGCCTTCTCCTGTTCCAGGCCCCACACAAAGCTAGCAGCTTTCCGAGTCACTTGGTAAATAGGCCTAAGTAACACACCCAAGTGAGGGATGTGTTGTCTCCAGAATCCAAATAGGCCCACTAAACGTTGTGCTTCTTTCTTGGTTGTAGGAGGGGCCAGGTGCAATAACTTATCTTTCACCTTAGAAGGAATATCTCTGCATGCTCCACACCACTGGACTCCTAAGAATTTCACTGAGGTAGATGGTCCTTGAATTTTGGTTGGATTTATTTCCCATCCTCTGATACGCATATGTGTTACCAATGAGTCCAAAGTGGTTGCTACTTCCTGCTCACTTGGTCCAATCAGCATAATGTCATCAATATAGTGCACCAATGTGATATTTTGTGGAAGATCCAAACGATCAAGATCCCTTCTAACTAAATTATGACACAGGGCAGGAGAGTTAATATATCCTTGAGGCAAAACTGTGAAGGTATACTGTTGGCCTTGCCAACTGAAAGCAAATTGCTTCTGGTGGTCCTTATGGACAGGTACTGAGAAGAAGGCATTTGCCAGATCAATAGCCGCATACCAGGTGCCAGGAGATGTGTTAATTTGCTCAAGTAACGAAACTACATCTGGTACAGCAGCTGCAATTGGAGTTACCACCTGATTTAGTTTTCGATAATCAACTGTCATTCTCCATGATCCATCTGTTTTCTGCACTGGCCAGATAGGAGAGTTAAACGGAGATGTGGTGGGAACCACCACCCCTGCATCTTTCAAGTCCTTGATAGTGGCAGTAATTTCTGCAATTCCTCCAGGAATACGATACTGTTTTTGATTCACTATTTTCTTTGGCAGAGGCAACTCTAAAGGCTTCCATTTGGCCTTTCCAACCATAATAGCCCTCACTCTACAGTTCAGGGAACCAATATGAGAATTCTGCCAATTTCTGAGTATATCTATCCCAATTATACATTCTGGAACTGGGGAAATCACCACAGGATGTGTCCGGGGACCTACTGGACCTACTGTGAGTCGGACATCAGTCAAAACTCCATTAATCACCTGCCCTCCATAAGCCCCTACTTTAACTGGAGGGCCACAATGTTTCTTGGGATCCCCTGGGATCAGTGTCAACTCAGAACCAGTATCCAGCAGACCCCGAAAAGTCTGATTATTTCCTTTTCCCCAATGTACAGTTACCCTTGTAAAAGGCCGTAGGTCCCTCTGGGGAAGAACTGGAGAAAGGGTAACAGCAAAACCTTTGAGTGTCTTATCAAGATCCTTCCTCAGCGGAACCTGGCCACCCCTTCATTCAAGGGGTTCTGGATCTGCAAACTGTCTCAAGTCTGGAAATTGATTCACTGGCCGAGATTGCTGTTTACCACGATCTAATGTAGCCTTTCTTTCATTTGGCTGTTTACCACGATCTAATGTAGCCTTTCTTTCATTTGTTTGAGAATTTTTCTGCTTATACAGATCAAACAAATATGCAGTAGGCTTCCTATGTATTTCATTCCTGGAAACACCATGATTGGTTAGCCAGTACCAAAGGTCCAACCGAGTCATGCCATTATAAATTTCACCTCTCCTGTGCTGACCATTACTGGGTATGTTATTATAAACATTCTTTTGTCTACGCTGTCCATTATAATAACTAGAATCACCTTGTCTCCGGCGATTCAATGCTGCCACCTGGCCCTTGTTACCTCGGAATCCAACTAAACCCAGTGAATTTAATTCATCTAATTGAGCAGAAGCATCTCCAATGCTAAGATCTGGCACAAGGAAAAGGGAAAGAACAAAACCCTTCAAATGTGCTGGTGCCCCTCTCACCAATTTGCGTCTTATAGAGCTAGTGAAAGGCATATCTTCTGGACCTTCCCATTGTGGACAATTATGCTTTACACAATATATCCACTCTAGCATTGCAATTTCCCTAAGTCTTAAAATCCCTTCATCAACACTAAGCCACGGAATATCAGGCATCTCCAAGTCATTTCCAGTAGGCCATCTTTTGATAAACACCTCAGCCAACCATTCAAACAAACTTTTGACACCTTTTTTAACTATGCGAGCTTCCGTATTAAACCTAGAATCTCTACTCAGAGGACCCATGTCAATAAACTCAGCCTGCTCTAGTCTTATGTTCCTTCCACCCTTATCCCACACCCTTAAAATCCATTCCCACACATATTCACCAGGTTTCTGCTTGAATGAATTAGCAAACTCATTAAGCTCTTTAGTAGTGTAGCGAATTTCCTCATGGACTACACTTTCTACCTCCCCTCTAGGAGCCTGTTTTGCTTTGAGTCTGGTTACAGGTCTAGAAGAAACTATTGGTGGGCCGTGAGCAGACTCTGCAAAATTAATTTCCTCATGTGGGGAAGGCATTATTTCAAGGGGTGGGGCTGAGGGTACTACTTCCTCAGGTGGGGCAAACCCTTGAGAATCTGAGGATTCAAAATTCTCAGCTTCAACATGGTCTTCCCACACATCCCCATCCCATGTTGTAGGATCCCATTCTTTGCCAATTAGAGCCCTTACTTTAACTGTCGACACACTCTGAGGCTGAGACTTGAATTTTCGCTGTAGTTCAGCCAACCTTACAATGAGAGTTTCTGTTTGATTTTCTGCAACTTGAGCTCTATTGCTACAAGAGAGAAGATTCTCCTCAAGGACACACTTAGCAACTTTTAGATCGTTTACTTGTGTCTGGAGCCTTTCGATTTTATCACACAACTCCTTCCTTTCATTCATCATTTTTTCCACAGATACTAAGAGCAGCCAGCCAGTAAAATCATTTTTCGATTTTTTCCCCATCTTGTAGAAAGCTTTGTGCACTGAATCACCTAATTCATTAAGAAAATCAAGGGCATTAGCTTCTTTAAGTTCGGAATATAGTTTCAACCATGGGTCTTCAAAATTCTCTGAGCTCCCAGGAGGGAGAGAATCTGGAGAGGTTTCAATAGTTGAAAGTGCTGGTGGATCAACAAGCCAATTCCAGAATTTTAAAAGATTCATCCTTGTACTTCTGTTACTCTAGAACCACTCCTGGTACCAACTTCTGTATTAGTCAGGGTTCTCTAGAGTCACAGAACTTATGGATAGTCTCTAGATAATAAAGGAATTTATTGATGACTTACAGTCGGCAGCTCAATTCCCAACAATCGTTCAGTCACAGCTGTGAATGGAAGTCCAAGGATCTAGCAGTTACTCAGTCTCACGCAGCAAGCAGGCGAAGGAGCAGGAGCAAGAGCTAGACTCCCTTCTTCCAATGTCCTTATATTGTCTCCAGCAAAAGGTGTAGCCCAGATTAAAGGTGTGTTCCACCACACCTTTAATCCCAGATGAAAGGCATAGCCCAGATTAAAGGTGTGTTCCTTAACTCGGAGATTCAATCTTCTGGAATCCATAGCCACTATGGCTCAAGATCTTCAAACCAAGATCCAGATAAGGATCTCCAAGCCTCCAGATAAGGGTCACTGGTGAGCCTTCCAATTCCGGATTGTAGTTCATTCCAAATATTGTCAAGTTGACAACCAGGAATAGCCACTACACCCGGTGACTGACTCTGGTCCAGGACTTGGTATAGGACCTCTATCATTCTATGGAGCACTCCTAAGTGTGACCAAGGAGGTGTGCAGTCTCTGCTCAGAAGGTTTCAGGAGTGGACAGAGCCTGGGTTCCCAGTAGGATATTGTTTTGTTTGCTTTTTGTTTGTTTTATCTGTATGGGTGCATGCCTAATGCCCGAGGAGGCCAGAAGACTATGTCAGATCCCCTGAAACTGGAGTTACAGATGTTTGTGAGCTACCATGTGTGACTTGGACCAGCAGATTGGTTTTTTTTTTTCAGTGATAAGAGCATGAGAAGAAGGAGCAGGGAGTAAAAAGATAGGCAGGTTTGGGATCAGGAAGTCTAGCACAGCTATGGCTCATGCCAGGCAAGGTTACTAATAAATGCAGCATCTTACATTCTCTTAGTAGCAGGAAATGGGCCAAGGTCAACAGAAAGCTAAATCAGTGTTGGCAAAGAGAACATAGACACAGCTGCCTTAAGACCATACCCTGGGAGTGGGGGTAAAGGAGAAAGGAATGTTGGCTTCCCAGGGACTGAAACTTTAACTCCTTTCAGGTCCCGGCCCTAGCCCCAAACTAGACCTACCAAGTCAGCCTCTTGGCAAGGACACAGAACTAATGTTCCCTTTGTCCTTTCATTGGAACCTCTGAGGAAGCCTTGGATTAACCTGGCTCCAAACAGGTTCCAGGAAGAGAAGAACCCAGATTCTCTGGAAGGGCAGCCAATGCTCTTAACTACTGAGCCATTGCTCAAGTCCTTCCTGGCTTAATATGCAACAGAACCTTAACAAGCAAAATCATCTGTCCACTACAGTATAATTCTCACAATGGGGTTCTCCAGCCAGAAGCAGTTCTGGTGCCTTCTGGGCACTTGCTAGATTCCTCAGACCTGCCTCAGGACTCAGCATCAGATGCTGTCAGCCTGGGGCCCTGGCCTTATTCTTCAGAGCACTAGGATATCTGTAGAGAGCCTCAACAGAGGGATTTTCTGCATCAGATTGACTATTGGACATTTTTTTTTTTAGTATAGAATAGAGTTTATTCAGGGCATGGGGAGGGGAGTTAAGAGGGTAGCAGAGGCAGAGAGAGGCAGAGAGAAGGAGAGAGCAGAGAAGCAGAGGCCAGCCATGAACATATGGAGAGAAAGGGGAAGGGAATGGGGAGAGATGAGGAACAAGGGGGCGAGAGGCAAGAGAGGCAAGAGTGTAAGAGCACTAGTGGGCATTTTTGTGGAGCATTTTCTTGATTGCTAACTTATGTGGGGAGACCCCCACACACTGGGGGCTGTTCCGTACCTGGGCAGGTGGGCCTAGGCTGTATAAGGAAGGTAACAAGCCATCTAGAAGAAAGCCAGCTAGGAATAGCACCAAGGTCTCTGCTTACTCAAGGTTCCTGCCTTGAGTTTCCTCAGTATCTTATAAAGTAAACCCTTTCCTCCCCTAAGTTCCTTGAAGGTGCCAAACATCCTCACTTAGAATAACAAGGGTTAGACTTCCAGCACCTCAAAAATTGAAAACAAGTTGGGCAGTGGTGGCACTCATTTTTTTTTTTGTTTGTTTGATTTTTTTTGTTTTTCTAGACAGGGTTTCTCTGTATAGCCCTGGCTGTCCTGGAACTCACTTTGTAGACCAGGCTGGCCTCAAACTCAGAAATCTGCCTGCCTCTACCTCCCGAGTGCTGGGATTAAAGGCGTGCACCACCATGCCTAGCGGCACTCACCTTTAATCCCAGCACTTGGGATCAAGAAGTGTGCTTGCTGACTCTTAGACAGTGACTGTTGGTGCAAACGGTCATGGATTCCCAAAAGTGGGTTAGGAATGCTTGTGGTGGCTCGTGCCTTTGAGCCCAGCACCTGAAAGGAGGCAGAGACAGGTGGATATCAGGGCTACATAGGGAGAGACGGTCTTAAAAAAAAACAAAGTCACTAATGTGTTATGTGTCAGACAGCGTGGGATGCTTAAATAAGGTGGCCCTGGGTTCATTTCTATCATCATTCAAGTCCAAAATGCAAGGAATCAAACCACTACCACCACCAATAACAACAAAAAGGCAAAAGCTTAAGAAATTACATAGGTGTATAAAGTAAGGTAAACTAGGTCCTCACAATCTTTCAAAGCAAACAGACTAATACTAAAACTAAAAGTGAATACATTTCAATTGCAATTGAAGCCAATTTTTAGAGTTTTGTGTTTGGAGACATGAAACCTGTTTACTGCCTTCGAAAAGCTTTGTATTTGCCTTGTATTTCTAGTTTAGACAGTATGTCTTATTGGAATGAATGAATGAACGCATCCTTATTAGGAAGGAACAAATCAAAAGACAAAAATAATCAAAACGAACCTACCAAACAAACAAACAAACAAAAAACCCAAACAATCAAAAGAGGGGTTAAGCAAAGAGACAGAAGCCCAGGCCTGGGGCTGGGCCCTTGCTTCCTCCGGCACAGCCCAGCTGGGAACCTTAGGGGCCGGGGGAAGGGGGCGACCCGGAGGCACGCGACGGCACTTCCGGTGCGAGCGCGCGGTACTTCCCGGCTGGTCCTGCGTCCAGCCGCCATTCCCGAGGCCGCACAGCCAGCCCAGAGTTTCCTGTGGGCGTTTCCTCCTCTTCACTTCAGGACGCCTCGCCGGATGGTGAGGAGCGGGCGGGCGGGCGCCTCGGTACGGGCTGCAGGGTTCGGCGGGAGGGCGGGCGCCGTGGTGCGCTTGGCGCGGCCTGGAGGCCGGAGCGCCCGGTGGCCTCATCCTTGCTCTCCGCCTCCGGGGCCAGCCTTGTGTTTTTCTTGCGTGGCGGCGCACAGGATGGGAGGGGGCGGTATCGGTCTGGAATCTGCTTTAGGGCTGCTGTCCCGAGGCTCCGAAGGTCTCTGGACGTGGACCGTATCCGGGCTTAGCCTCGCCCAGGTACCCTTTCGGATGGATGGCTGCAGCCTAGCGGGGTGTTTTCCCGAGAAAGGGCCAGCGCTTTGGCACTTGACTGTGGAGTGTAAACCGGTGCCAATCTAGTATTCCCAAACATTTAATTAATCTAAAGATCGCTCGGTGCCCAGAAGTTCTACCCCCAGGTCAACGGATCTTGCTTGTCAAGAACACAAGGAACTCAGAGCCATTAGCTACACTGTTAGTGGCACACACGTGGCCATGCACTGTCTCTCCTGTAAACTGTGGATCTCCTAAATTAGGCTGACGCTGCGGCTCGATGGTGAGCCCGTGCTTAGCAAGAGTGAGGCCTTGGGTTCCATCCCAGGACTTGGGAACAAAAAAGTGACACTTGTTACAAATTAGCTCACTGATCAACACAAGTTGTTAATGGAATTGGAAAACGTGTAGAAACGTAAGGGTTATTTGTGCTTTGTGTTGTTGTTGTTGTAGTTTTTAAAGAAAAACAACCAGTCAAAAATGTATAACCTTAAAAAAAAAGGCTATTCATAAAGAACAGTCTTATGGGCTGGAGAGATGGTGGCTCAGTGGTTGGGAGCACTGACTGCTCTTCCAAAGGCCCTGAGTTCAGATCCCAGTGACCACGTGGTGGCTCACAACCATTTGTAAGACAGCTACAGTGTACTTATATATAATAAAATAATAATAAGAAAAAACAGTCTTGGGCTGGAGAGATCACTCAATGGTTAAGAGGTCTGACTGCTCTTCCAAAGGTCCTGAGTTCAAATCCCAGCAACCACATGGTGGCTCACAACCATCTGTAATGAGATCTGATGCCCTCTTCTGGGGTGTCTGAAGACAGCTACAGTGTACTTATGTATAATAATGAATCTTTTTTTAAAAAAAGAAAGAACAGTCTTATTAGTATATACGTAGACTAATAGTGCCAACATCCTAGGTTGCTTTCTGTTGCTGTGATCAAAAAACACCTGTGGGGAGGAAAGGATCAATCTCATCTTACAGGTTATAGTCCATTGTTGAGGGAATTAAGGGCAGGAACTCAAGCAGAAAACACAGAGTAGAGCTGTGTTCTAGCTTGTTCCCAAACTCACAATTCAGTTCCCTTTCTTATACAGCAAAGGCCTACACACCTAGGGACAGTACCTGCTACCGTGGGCTGTGCTTCCCACATCAATCATAAATCAAGAAAATGCTCCACAGATGCCTATTAAATCACTATGATGGAGACAGTTCTTCAGGTGAGGTTCCTGTATCCCAGGTGTGTTAAGTTGGCAACTAGTGTAGCTTACATATCCACTAAGCTCACACATGTTCTGTGTTGGAGTTTTAACATAAAACATATATCAAAGTGTATTTTTAAGGGACTATCAAGACCAGGTATGGTGACTCGATGCCTTTCGTCCAAGAACTCGGGAGGCAGGGGAAAGTGGTGCTCTGTGAGTTGGAGGCCAGCCTGGTCTACATGATGAGTTCCAGGACAGCTAGGACGGCCTAGAGACCCTGTGTCAAGAAACAAAGCAGGACTGTCCATAACTAGTATTAGGTCTCCAGGAAGAAAGTGGGAGGGAGTAGGTGCGGATGCCAGAGTGCACCAGGGACCAGCGCGCAGACTTTTAGAGTCTTTTTACAGTTAGTGTTAGAAGTGCTGGAATCCACACTGGAGTCTAGGCACATTGTTCAGCAAAGACTCAAGAGTCAAGCCCTTGAAGAATTACTTTCAAGAAAGGGCATGGACTTGGGTTGGTGGGAAGGATCTGGGAAGAGTGAGGGATAGGAAGTGATCAGACTATACTGTATGAAAACTATTTTTTTTAATTGAAAAGAAAAACCTCAAAAATGCTTATAAAATTTGAAAAGAAGAGTTACTCTGAGCATTTTTCTCTATTGTAAAACAAAGAGGTTGAGCTCTTAGTCCTTCTGGTCTTGTATTGATTGCTAGCTTCTCAGTGTGTGGTACTGCTGACAAACACTTTGTTCCAATTCATGATAAAGCATTTTATAAAATGTTCTGGGGCTGGAGAGCTGGCTCAGCCGCTAAGAGATCTTTTTGTTGCTGTAGAGAACCCAGGTTTAATTCTCACCACCTACTTGGTGGCTCACAATCGTCTGTAGCCTCAGTTGAAGGAATCCAATGCCCTCTTCTGACCTTCATGAGCACCAGGCACACACTGTGCACAGACATAAATGTGTTCAAAATACTCACACATAAATAAATCTAAAAAAGTAAGACTTTTCTGTATTACCCATAGTTTCCCTTTGTGACATATTGATATTCATAAGTGATAATGTTTAAATACTGCTTGTCAACATGGTGTGCTTTACGTATTTTCCCAGCTTGCTCCGATACCCTGCCTCCATTCTTTCTATTGCTAATAATTGAGTCAGGCCCTTGGCCTTACCCATGCCAGGCAAGTGCAATTCCATTAAACTACACCTCTTACAAAGACCCTTAAAAGTATTTTTATCTACTGGGTGGTGGTGGCGGCATATGCTTTGGGAGGCAGAGACAGGCAGATCTCTGAGTTCAAGGCCAGCCTGGTGTACAGAGAGAGTTCCAGGATATTTAGGGCTACATGGAGAAGCACTATCTTAAAAAAACAAAAAACAAAAAAAAAAAAAAAAGAATTAAAAAAAAAAGTTTAATAGTAAGATAGCTGTAATGGATTACTTGACATGGTGGTACACACCTGTAATCTCCCCTTGGCAGAATGAGGTGGGCGATCTACCTGCAAGTTTGTTTGTTTGTTTTTCATTTATTTATTATTTATTCACTTTCATCTCAGTAGCAGCACACACTCAACAGAGCATTCTTGGAAACTGTAGGGCTGCCCTACAGTTGATGCAGTTGATGTGTGGATTACAGATGCTCGCTAGGGGTCCTCAGCTGATTGTGCTGGCTTTCCTCTGCTGTGTCTGCGTCTGTCCTTTGCCAGGCTCTGCTTTTTTGCCTGATGTTAAGCAGATCCTGTTAGGGCTGAGTTTTCTCAGCTGGGGTTTTTGGTGCTTTATTTCTGAGACAGCTTTTCTGTGTCCCAGGCCTGGAACACAGTGTGCAGCTGAGGATGACCTTGGGCTTCTCACCCCCTTTCCAGCTCTTGATGTCTTGACACGAGCACACAGGTCTCCTTTGCTTATAAAGTCTGCGTCGTCACAGAGCAATCTGAGGACTGATCAAGTACTTTCTGAGCACACAGTGCCAGGGACAGGAAAGGGCTACAGGGGTGAACCTGGCTCTATGAGAGCTGAGCTGTCTGGGGTAACTAGGATGCTGACTATGCATCTGACTAGGTTTGAGGGAATTGAAAGGAAGGACTGCCTGTGCTTTAGGGTGACCCCTCTAAAGGGTGGATGGGTTGCCTGTTGGGTAACAAAATGGACTGTACAGAGGAAAAAAACCACCTTTCTTTAGTTCCATCTCTTGAGAACCAGAAGAAGGGAGAGTCCCATGAGTTCAAGGCCAGCCTGGTCTACATGGCAAGCTCCAGGACAGTCCTGGGTACCTAGTGAGACAAAACAGCAATACTAGTAATAATGTATTATATAATATATAATATATTTAATATATAAGTCCTAATAAAATAGGACTTACAGAATTTAAAATGTTATTCTTGTGTTCACTGATTTTGAAATAAGGGTGATCCTGTAATTTTTAGAAGCTGCAATCTGTGCTGCTCACTGAGGGCTCAGAAAGAATGTGAGTATGGTTGCACCATTGCCTCCATCATACATGTGTTCAGCAGTGGCCAGTACTTTTGCTAAATTGTCCCAGACAAACCTCACTTGGGTTCTCGATCCACGGGCAAAAGGGTTCCGGTTACAGGTGGGCAAAGAAGTCAGGGAAAGTGGAGTGACAAACAGACTCGACACAAGGGAGTGTGGATCTGAATGTAATTTGTCAAAATGAGCATCATACTTTTTTTTTTTAAGATTTATTTATTATTATATGTAAGTACACTGTAGCTGTCTTCAGACACACCAGAAGAGGGAGTCAGATCTTGTTACGGATGGTTGTGAGCCACCATGTGGTTGCTGGGATTTGAACTCTGGACCTTCGGAAGAGCAGTCGGGTGCTCTTACCCACTGAGCCATCTCACCAGCCCGAGCATCATACTTTTTAATACAGATGAAAATAGGGAAGTTAGGTGACACGCTGGCAAGGTACAATGAGGTTACTGGATTCTTACACAAAACAGGAATTCAAACATGGAAGGACTGGCAGGAACCAACTGGGATAAAATTCAATGTTAACAACTGGGATCAAAAACAGCTCTACCTAAGGTCCACTTAATCTTAGAAGCCAGGGGCAAGGGCCCTTGCCATAGCTCCTACTCTAGTCTATTGTATAGTCCACCTTCCCCCTAGGCCATTGTAAATACTGTGTATGGGTATAACTCAGCTATCTATAGTTCTAAGTATCTACTCTGGTTCCTCTTTAGGTCACAAACTTCCTTCTTCCTAGATAATGGTAAATTTCTGTGTAGGGCAGTGACTTAGCTATCCATGCCCAAGGTCGGATCAAGGACTGCCTAGAATCTAACTTAGCTATATGTCAAATAGAGGCACTTATAATAAAGCAATATTAAGGGAAAGCACACAGATCCGTTTACCAACTAAAGCAAGGACATTGGAGTATTCGTTATACAGGATGCCACAATTCCAGGAGACTAAGTTTCCGTGAACTTTTTTGCCTCGGGACAGTGCCCAGGTTTTCGGGGACCTGTTGTGCTTGTCACTACTGGAATGGATGTAGCACTAAGTAGTAGAGTTATCCTTTAATGGGAAGTAAGATTTATTTTTAGAGACACAGTCTTACTGTGTTTCTCAGGCTAGTCTCAACACTCACTCTTAGGTTCAAGTGAGCCTCTTGCTCTTAGCTTCCTGAATGGCCAGCCCTGCCAGTCTGCAGGCATATATCACTTCCCTTGACAGTGAAGAGAAGATTTTGCAATGACTGAGTTTACTGTGTGTAATGGCTACAGTTTTATCAGTTACTGGTTCCTGTGTGGAGGAGCTAGCATGCCAGAGTGGGCAGTGAAAGTGGTGAGAAATAGGGAGAGAAAAACCAGAGTTCAGAATAAACATAAAACTTAGTAAATATTAAACGCAACATTGCATAGTAAGCAAAGAAAGGGGGTTTGTTTGTTTTTGTTTGGTTTTTCGAGACAGAGTTTCTATGTATAGCCCTGGCTGTCCTGGAACTCACTTTGTAGACCAGGCTGGCCTCGAACTCAGAAATCCGCCTGCCTCTGCCTCCCAAGTGCAGGGTTAAAAGTGTGTGTCACTACTCCTGACAGAAAGGGGTTTTCTAGTCTAGGGTTGAAACCGCTGATTTTGGGTAAAAAGGACAGGCTAGATTTCTCTGTCCTTCTAAAGGTAGATTAAAGATGCAAATTTACTGTTGCTAAGGATGGAGCTTAGGGCTGAGCATCTACCAGCACTTGCAAGGCGCTGCATTCAACTCACAGCACTGCCAAAACTAAGCTACAGCGTGGATTGGGGAAATCTCAGAAACCCAACTCCCAGATGAAGAGTTCTAGACAGGCGCTGAGAGAGAATCAGCTTTCCTGGGGATTAACCCCCTAATTGCTTATCCACGATGGAGCGGCTAGCCCTAAAAACATACATACAAGGAACACTAAATGAGCTCCACAGGTATGGGGAAGGGGGAGAGAAGAGTAATAATTAAAGAAAAAGTCATGAATTTGGTGGGGGCCTGACACAGGATTATGTCCATATCTATGAAAGTTTTATGGTAAGTTTTTTTTAAAAAAATTAAAAATTGAAAGTAAACTAAAATGAAAAACAACAAACCAAAGGATGGGAGTGTTAGAAAGTATGATATGACCAACATTAGAAAAACATACTAAATGATTAAAAAATAGCGGGGTAAGAAGGCATGTGAGGTGCTGTGCTTGTAATCCTAGCATATGGGAGGCCCAGGCAGGTGAATCAAGAGTTTGGGAAGCAGGCCAAACTGCTACATAATGAGACCCTGGGCTCACAAAAAGCATCACTTAGTCCGAGGCTAGAGTCACGCTCTGGTATTGCTTGTTGCCTTAGTGTGCTAGAGTCCTCGAAGAATAACTGCTGACCTTATTCACTGGCTGTGGACTTTCTGGCACAGTCAGTCACCAGGTTAGTGACATCCGACATATGTCAGGTTAACCCATTCAAAGTTACGTTGGCTTTTGTCAGCCCTATTTCTTTAGGGAACCCTTTAAAGAGAGGGGGTGCTAGTTAGTGACCTGACTTCTGCTTTGAAAATTATATCTGGTGCCTGCTGTGTCAGTGTTCCCAAGAGTGAACATTTACACTCACTAGTAGACGACTACAAAGATAAGCTTACTCGGAGTGAGGCTCTGAAGATGGTTGGGGAAAAAAGCATCACTTAGAAACCCAGATTCTAAGCCTTATGTTTTAAATTTTGTATGTAAACCAGTGTGTGTTTTATAAAAACCATTTGTGGTTAGATACTATAAAGTTAATGAGATAAATAATAAGCTGGAAAATATTTTAGATAAGGACTGTTCTCTTTGTAATTATATATTAAAGTTTACAACTAAGAAAGGTAGATATAGAAAATGAACCAATACCTAATTTTTAAAAAGACAAAAGGCTAGTAGGGAAATTGTTCAGTCTTTCTCATGAAAGAACAACACAGTAAAGCTGGGTATGGTGCTGTACGCACCTTGGGCTGCATGGTAAGGAGCAGGTTAACTGTGCTACCTATCAAAAGCCTGCCTTTCAAAAAAAATAAACGAACTCATAGGATAAAAGGAAACACCGTTAAACAGCAGGAGTGAGAGTCTTCCCGTGTAGCAAGGAGTTTTACTCAGTTTTGAGGAGTTGGGGGAATCTTTCTCACCTGTACTCATGGTATATTTTAAAATCCAAACAGCCTTTGAGCCAAGTAGTAATTTACTATTTTCTATAGAAATACTCTCATATAAAAAAGTAGAAGGGAGTTTTATGCTTACTCTCTATAGCACGTGGGCATAGGTTGAATGTGAGCCATATGTGTAAAATGCTCTGTGCTTGTATATGGCCAGAACAGTTAGTTCCTCAGTAACACTGGTTACAATGAAAAAAAAAAAAAAAAAAAAAACTTGCTAAAAATGTATCCTCCATGCCTGATGTCTGTGAGACACCCTGAAGAGCTGTAGGCTCAGAAAGGCCCTTTTGACAGCTTCTCTGTTTTTATTCTAAGAGTGGTTAAAATATTCCAAAAGTTGATAGAAAATAAGGCCAGGATCATGTTGCAATCTTTCCATAGCTAGACTTAATAATTTCCTGGAAAGGATCTAAAGTTTCTTCCTAGATTTAAGTCACCTAGATATGCATCAGCTCTGTGTGTGGACAGCTTGTTGATTGAAGATCTTAGGGCCTAAGTGTAAGGCTACAGTAAGTAGTGGGAGTTGATTCTTGAGAAACTGATAGTCCTGGCCCTGGGCTAGAGCGAGTCAGTCAGTGTCTGGGAAGGTACGGCTATGTCTTCCCGCAGGAATGAAGAGGGTGTGCTTGAGCGACAGCCTTAGAGTTACCTGAGAGGCCCCAAATAAAACTCCAAGTGCTGTGCTCAGCCAGAGTTAGTCTCCCTTTTCTCAGAAATCTTGTAGACATTTTTAGTAAAGCATATGCCATTCCGGGCTCACAACTATGCAAGTACAGTATTGTGTTCAGCACAGAGTCCTTTGGAAATAACTTCTTTCTCTGTTGCAGCACTGTTGAAGTCTTTCAAGTGCAGTTCTACGGCGTGTGACAGAAGATGGAAGTGTGTCAGGAATTGAGGAAACCAGCGCTAAGCCTGGAGTGTGGGCACTGCAGTTTCAGAGGCACCGATTATGAGAATGTGCAGCTCCACATGGGCTCCATTCATCCTGAGTTCTGTGATGATATGGATGCCGGGGGCCTGGGCAAGCTCATCTTTTACCAGAAGAGTGCAAAGCTCTTCCATTGCCATAAGTGCTTCTTCACCAGCAAGCTGTACGCCAATGTGTACTATCACATCACGGCCAGACACGCAGCCTCGGACAAGTGGAGTGAGCAGCCGAAAGAGCAGCCGAGCAAAGACACCGAGTCTGGGAAAAGCCCTTCCCCTCCTGAGCGGCAGAACCCAGCCTTTGACCCAGCAGAGGCGAGGCCCACTCCAGCCCTCCCCATGGAAGCACAGAAAACGAGCCCGAGCTTGTGTCCAGAGTCACAGGCTTCTGGTCCTCCAGTTCTGGAGCCTCAGGGCGCTGGTCCTCTTATTTCGCCCGAGCCCCAAGCCCCTTGTCTTCCTGCTGAGGCCTCAAAAGCTGCTCCTGTTCCTTGCCCTGAGCGTGTAGACCCACCCTGTGAGCTTCCTGAGCTGGAGAAGCCTGAGCGAGGCCCTTCTCCTGAGTCAGTCAAGTCTGCTCTTGTCAGCTCCAAACCCCCAAAGCACTCTTCCTTTGCAGACACAGGGGCTGCCCCTTCAGCTTTGTCTCCAGAGTCACCAGTACTGGCCACTTCCCCTGAACCTTGGGGACCATCCCTCAGTGCATCTCCAGAGTCTCGGAAGCCAGCGAGGACTGCCTCCCCTGAGCCAAGGAAGCCATCCCCAGCAGAGTCTCCTGAACTTTGGAAGCCATTCCCTGCCATCGCTTCAGAGCCTCGGAGACCAACCCCAGCAGTGTCGCCAGGTTCCTGGAAGCCAGGGCCGCCTGGTTCTCCTAGGCCTTGGAAATCCAGTCCTTCAGCAACATCAGGACCGTGGAAGTCATCTAAACCTGTTCAACCTATGTCTCCTGGACCTTGGAAACCAATACCTTCTGTATCACCTGGGCCTTGGAAACCTGCCCCATCTATGTCCACTGCATCCTGGAAGTCTTCAGTCTCATCTGGTTCCTGGAAAACACCACCCACATCTCCAGAGTCATGGAAGTCTGGCCCACCTGAACTCCGGAAGACAGCCCTTCCCTTGTCTCCTGAGCACTGGAAGGCAGTGCCTCCCGTGTCTCCTGAGCTCCGCAGACCAGGCCCACCACTTTCCCCAGAGATCCGAAGTCCAGCAGGTTCTCCAGAGCTCAAGAAGCCTTCAAGCTCACCAGACCTTTGGAAGGTTTCTCCTGACCAGCGGAAAACTTCTCCTGCTTCACTTGATTTCCCTGAGCCCCAGAAAAGTTCTTGTGGTAGTCCTCCTGATCTCTGGAAGTCTTCCTTCATTATGGAGTCTCAGAAACCTAACGTCTTCTCTGAGACGAGGAAGCACACTGCTTCGGGCTCATCTGAGTCACCGAAGGTAGCGTCAGACATATGGAAGCCTGTCTTGTCTATCGATGCTGAGCCTAGGAAGTCCACACTGTTTCCTGAGCCCACCAAAGCAGTCCTTCCTGCTTCTCCCGAGCCACGGAAACGCGCACTTTTCCCAGAGTCCCGGAAGCACGTGTTTCTACCTGAACTTCCCAAATCCGCTGTGTTCTCAGACGCCCAGAAGGCCCCTGAGCTTAGTGAGGAGATACAACTTGAAGCTGTGGATAATGCAAAATGCGATAGTCTGGCCCAGGAAGGGCTTCTGGCCACCCCCAAGAAACTGTTAGACGAGGCTTTATCTCCTTCTTCAAAGAAGCTCAAGAAGGACAGCCAGGAGAACTCGGATGCCGAGCTCAGTAGCAGTGAATACATCAGAGCAGATTTAGACACGTTGGACACGAAGGGCCAGGAGTCAAGCAGCGATCAGGAACAGGTGGATGTGGAATCGATTGATTTTAGCAAAGAGAACAAAATGGAGATGGGTAGTACAGAGCAAGCCAAAAATGTGCTTCAGTTCACCGAGGAGAAGGAGGCCTTCATCTCTGAGGAGGAGATCGCAAAGTACATGAAGCGTGGGAAAGGGAAATACTACTGCAAAATCTGTTGCTGTCGGGCCATGAAAAAGGGCGCTGTCTTGCACCACTTGGTTAATAAGCACAATGTCCACAGTCCATATAAGTGCACAATTTGTGGAAAAGCGTTTCTTTTGGAGTCTCTTCTTAAAAACCACGTAGCAGCCCACGGGCAGAGTTTACTTAAATGTCCACGCTGTAATTTTGAATCAAATTTCCCAAGAGGCTTTAAGAAACACTTAACTCACTGTCAGAGCCGGCATAATGAAGAGGTGAATAAGAAGCTGATGGAAGCCCTGGAGTCGCCATTGGAGGAGCAGCAGATTTGATCTTCAGACAGTGGCCCTTGCTCTACAGTGTTGCTTGCCAGACTCTTAGGTTGTTGAGTAGCCTAGATGGACCAGTAGCCAGTATGTGTGTAGTGGTGTATCCTGGTCTGTAAGTAGTGTTACAAAAAATAAGTACTTGGTTATTTTTTCATATGATCCGTTGTTTATGTGGATGGCTATTTTATAAGTCTTAATACATTTCTGTTATAGATTCCAGATGGATATAACTCATTTTCCTTAAGTTTTATTTTTGTTATAATACAAGGAGTGGGGGAAAATAGGCAGGCCATTTAATAAACAAGTAAGTTTAAACCTAATCAGAGTCTTTGTCCTCCACCATGTGTGTGTGTGTAACTGATTTCAGAACATAGAACTTATTAGATGAGGGCTCAGTGGTAGAGCCTCGACTAGCATGTTTTGCATACTTATCAGTTCCAGGGTTCTATCCCCAATACCTTTAAAAAAAAAAAGTGGAATGTATGAGAATTGAGCATGAAAAGTAAATTTGAGAAAAATTTTGTTAAATGTACTTTTGAAACATGTCTTATATCTTATTTTTTCATGTAAAATTAGTTTATAAGTCTTTAATACTTTCATGATGATCATTAATGCTGTTACAGAGCGGCACTTCTCGCCCTGGGGGTAGAATGACCCTTTCACAGAAAGCAGAGATATTACATAATGGTGATAGCAAAGTTAGTTATAAAGCAGCAATGAAAATGTGATGGTTGGAGGGGCCACCATTACATGAGGAACTGTATTGAAGGGTCACAGCGTTAGGAAAGTCGAGAATGCTGTTGAAGAGAGTTGGAGTCTTAGAGCCGCTGGTTTTCTGCTGCTAGGACAACTGAGTGGGTTTGCAAAGCAGTGTTGGTATTTTCTGCAGGCTGAGAAGACCACATGATTAAGGCCACCGCTTCCCTCTAGTTGTTTGCAATGGCGTCTTCCTTGTGGGGTCTTGCCCTTCACGTCCCTGCCTGATCACATCAACAGATGGTCTTCACTTGCCAAACGTGTTAGTGTCTGTACCTCCTACCCTGGGTCTTATGTGCTTTCTGTCGGGTGGGGCTTGAGACCCAAGTAATGAGCAGGAGCTCAAAGTCTTCCAGATTGACAGTAAAAGGTTAATAAACAGCGCTGGTGCGGCAGCCAGCGATCCACACTGGATGCCGACTTGGTTGGTTGGGAGCTGAATTGATGAGGGCTCACTGTATCTCACCGTGGGCAGCACAGTGAAGCCCTGCCTCAAAAGCATTCCTGTCTGAAAGACATGTCGCTTTGGTTTCACATGGTTTTGCCATTGTAAATACCTTGTATCTCTCTGTGGATTATTCTAATAGTTTGTTAAATGTGTATCAACCAAATTAAAAAGGCTTTCACGATAACATCTTCATGTGTACTTAATTTTTATAATTGTATTATAATCAGACTTATGATGCCTGAGGAAGATAGTTTAAAATAAGACTTATTTTAGTTTTGTAGGTTTCAATGGCTTGTAGGCATGTGGCAAGGATTGGAAGGGTGTGGCAGAGAAACACTGCTGCCCTCAAGGTATCCAGAAGAAAGAGAAGAGGAATGGAAAACGCCCAGGGCCAAGATATGTCCCTCACAGGCACACCACGAGTGACCCACCTTGCCCAAGTGTGCCACCACTTCCCATTGGTGTATTCCGTTTTTACTGTAGAGGCTGAAGCATTGTCCAGAGCAGAGCCTTCACAATGTACTCCCGAAAGTGCCCTCTGGCACATGGATGTGCTGCACTAATGTCTGTCCACTCAAGTCAAGATGAATTGCAGGGATTTTCAGTGGCTTATACCCAAATGTCATCCTAAGAGACTAGTTTTCATGTGTTGAGCAGTCCATTCTAAGCCACGTTTCCCCTTAGTTCTGTAAGGTGGTTTGATTTCAGCGGGTTGCCAGTCTCAGCTACAACTGAGACACAGATTTAGCTCTTTGGGTTTGGCGCCTACACCCTGTTCTGTTTTAAAGTGTGAGATTTAAGCCGTTGTTCTTGCCCCGTCCACTCTGGTTTTAGACCTTGTATGTATTAAGAACAACTAACTAATGTGATGGAACGACTTTGCCTCCTGTACAGCTGCCACTTAATAATATGACCGGCTTAGCGCACCTTTATTTTCTTCCTCTGTAAGACTGGTTGTAATGCGTCTCAACTCAGTGTTTTCATGGACTACAACGGGAAGAAAACAGTGGTAGCCACATCTGTGGGGTGGAGTCTGTGACATCCTTGGATACTAACATACCTGAAAAAGCATCCTAACAGGGTCTTGTCCCCCAAGAAAGTTCTTTTCCCAAGCTCTGGCCCCATTCCCTCCTGGGCTTGAAGAAAGTTCCTGCTTGCTAAAAGTGGAGTCATTCTCTTATCTCTGGCAAGAGCAGCTTATGACCCATTTACAGGGGGCTTGGGTGCCTCCTGTCAAGATCCAGGCTAGCCTCTAAGCTCCCTGTTGCTGCTCACCAGCCCCAGCCCAGCTCACAAACTCCCTTTCTCCCAGTCCTGTTTAACCCTGAGTCTCCCAGGTAGCTCTGCCTGCTTGCTTTCCTGGGAGTGAGCCTTGGCACTTTGGAATAAACTTCCCTTTTCACCCACGGAGCAGCTGTTGTGGTTTCCTTACTGCACCCGTTTTCATTTGGGTCCAGGCCCCAGATCTAAAATCAAGATTTCCAGTGTAGTAGTTACCTGTTTATATATACATTTGACAGCATGGTAAATTCCCTGTCACTGTGCCCTCAAGTTAACCCCAGCTGGCCTAAGGGCAAGATAAATTCTAATTGTAATTAGCCCTTGGGATTGAATTGCTGTGGTTGGCAAACCACTCAGGCAGCTCTATCTTGAGCTCCTAGTCTGCCTGTATGCTGAGTGACCTATGGCTCTGCCAATAGCATGAGAAAGGTCCAGGCTCTACAGAGTATTTACCACTGAAGTAGCTTGGGGGTCTGGTCAACAAAAAAAGTGGCCTGTGTACCCAAGTGTCAGACAAACACAGGATTAATAAAAGATGTAGCTCTATGCTACTTAAAAAACATACAAGATGCCGGGCATGGTGGCACGCCTTTAATCCCAGCACTTGGGAGGCAGAGGCAGGCAGGCAGATTTCTGAGTTCAAAGCCAGCCTAGTCTACAAAGTGCGTTCCAGGACAGCCAGGGCTACACAGAGAAACCCTGTCTCGAAAAACAAAAAAAAAAAAAAAAAAAAAAAAAAACCATACAAGAACAAAGTTAAAAGAAAAACAAACCACTAAAAGGTTTGCTGTTTCTGATAGTTGCTTGATTTTGGAGCCAGGGTCTCATATAGCCCACATTGACCTTGAATTTATATGTAGCTGAGGATCAGTTTGAACCTGTGGTCCTCCAGTCTACCTCGTGAATGCTGAGACTTCAGGTATTCACTACCATGCAGAGTTTATGTGATGCTGGGCATTGAACCCAGGGCCTTGTGCACGTTAAGCAAGCACTCTACCAATCAAGACTCACCCTTAACCAATACTGCTTTAGGGAAGGAGGTACAACAGCCATACATGTTATTAATGAACAAGGGGTGAGTTTAGCGGCAACTGCAATGGTCCTAAGTATTTATCTGTACATTAAAAATATATAAGGCAAAAGCTGATGAATCAAAAAAAAGGAAGTTGGAAAATTTACCTCTCAAACGAGAAGCGTATCAATACCAAGGCTATATACAAGATCTGGTCTCTTGGGAGCTATGTGTCTTATTACTGTAAAACTCAGGAGCTGCAAGGTAGGTACATTTCAAGTATCCGTTGGCATGATGAAAACAGTCTGGGCCTAGAATAAATTTAAAACCTCCAAGGACTGAATGTTTCTAGCTCTATTACTGTGGAATCAAGTTAGAAATCACTAGTGAAATGAAGCATTCCGGGTGTTCTGAGATTAAATGACACTGTTCTAGATGACCAAAATGGAAGTCGTTGGTGTCAAATGATGGTTAAGTATATGATAGGGACTCTGAGCTGCAGCTAGAGCTGTGGACAGAGGAAGATGAGGGCAGGGGGAAGAAATGCATTTTTAAACTGTCCCCTAGGCTAGAGAGATGATGGTTCAGCGGTTAAGAGCACTGACTGCTCTCCCAGGGGTCCTGAGTTCAATTCCCAGCAACCACATGGTGGCCCACAACCATCAGTAATGGGATTTGATACCCTCTTCTGGTGTGTTTGAAAACAGCAACAGTGTACTCATATACATAAAATAAATAAATCTTTATTTTAAAAAGGATTATATAATTTCTGGCTTAAAGTGCCATTTAGTTTCCTTCCTTGTAAACTAGTAAATGTTTAGCCTTTCCTTCAGAGGCAACAGAAACAAGCCACACAGTCACCAGTGACCCCTGGGTTACAATCCCTGCTAAAACATGCAGGATACACAGAAGCAAAGCCATGCGCCTTCTCTCTCTGAGAGTACTATTTCCATCCTTAACATGTAACTCAAGGGCTTTGAGAGAAGGAGCAAGGCACTGACCAGAAGTCATAACTATAGGGAAGAGACGCAGACAGAGCATACTAGGTGATTTTTCCCTAACTTTATTTATAAAGAACACAACTCTAACACAGACAAAAATTCCAACACACTCCAGAGTCCATTAACAACAACCACCACAACAACATGCCCCAGTTAATGCCTGTCTATAGCCCACACTGAGGAGTCGCTGAGAACGGACAGAGTATCTCACTTGAAACACAGGAAACAACTTGTGATCTGGAGGACACAAAAACTCCCCCACTCCACTGTGGAAAGTGACACTTCTAGTCTTCGGCATCATCAAACTGTCCTGTTTCGAAGACCATCTTGGAGTAGTGTGGTATGAGTGGAGGTGGATGGTGCCAACTGGGGTCGTATATCATGTCTCCCTGTGGTGCACAGCACACCCAAGGCTTGATCTCTTGGGAAATGCTCCCCTGGATGTCATCAGCATCTGCAGACAGTTTCCAAGAGATGCAAGAGGGAGAGTCAAACTGGACTGCACAGAAAAATGCCTAGGAAATAAACCTGCAAGTATTTTAATAGAAGACACACATATTCTTGGGCATGCATGCACACTCGCGTGCGCCCACACACGCACACACACACACATGTCCTTTCCTGAGGAAATGCACACAAGCCACTCTAAACAACCCATAAAGGAATACAAAGGGACAGACAGCAGAGTACTTCCATCTGCAGCCGCTCAGCTCAAACACTTTAGGAGAATTTTCTTGTTAAAGCAAATTGACATGTTGTGGATTCAGTGTACTTGTTTTTAATACAGAAAAGAAGCAGAGATTCCAGTCCTGGGACAATGGAGCAATGAACACCATCTGACTTCCACACTGTTTGCCTTTAGGGCCAGGGTGCAGGGTCTGAGCTGCTCAGGCTCAACCCCAGAGGCTCCCTACCTACCGTAAGGATTTCCTTGGTCTGCTTTCAGCTCCAAGTCCCAGTCCTCATTAAAAAGATCTGCAGCCTGTTCCATGGGTGGGCAGGATGGACCCTCTGACAGCTCCCAGGCATACAACTCCCCATCAGCTTCCTTCTCCACTGCAAAGCCTTCCTCCTCAGAACTTGGGCCCTCGGCATGGGCAGGAATGTCAGCAGGGATGCTCTGAGCTCCACTGGCTATGAACAGACAGACAGTTTTTAAAAATGATAAACTGGAGGTCTGCTCATATGGTTAGAAACTTTCTGCCGGGCGTGGTGGCACACGCCTTTAATCCCAGCACTCGGGAGGCAGACGCACTTTGCGGATTTCTGAGTTCTAGGCTAGCCTGGTCTACAAAGTGAGTTCCAGGACAGCCAGGGCTACACAGAGAAACCCTGTCTCGGGGGGAAAAAAAAAAAAAAAAAGAAACTTTCTAATAGCCGTTTTCTAAGGAAGCAATAAAAAATCTACAGATAGTTCTTTCATTACGTGAGCACTTACTGACTGGAGTATTTAGTTTATATTTTAGAAATGAAGTTGATCATTTTTTCCAAGATGTTTTGTCATAAACAAGGCCACTCAGTCAGTACAGAGGGTATCGGCTTATAAAGGGGACATCTTCAGGTCGTTTACAGTGAACCCAATGGCCTCTGGCAGAGTGTACTTCCGCTATTCAAGCCCATGCCCCACTTTTCCTTTTGAAGCTTGTTAGATGCAAGTGCACAAAGGAAAACAGAACGGAGCCTGTCCAGTCCCCGTGTTCTTCCTCCTGAATTCAGGGAAGCCACACAGTAACGTAACAAAGCCTACAGAAGGACAGTAGACCTCCAAAACATGGGTTGCTATGGTGATACCAGGTCTGAGGAAAGGAAGCAAGTGGCCTGAGAACAGCCATGGTGTTAAGACTGTCATCACAGCTATAACACAATTCAGTGGAGAGCACGGAATCTGGAGACAGACTGCCTCAGGTCAGATCTGTTCTGAGCTGTCTGACACTGAAGGTAACTAACCCTGAATTACCACATGCTCTGGCAACTCCGCTTCAAACAGTGCACACTTCAGACAAGAAAAGATGTTCACTGCAGCACCATTCAGCCACCAAATGCCACCAGGGGATAAATGATCCACAAAGTGCAGGAAACCTGGTGGTGGGCGTGCTCAGTCTTGTGGGTGAGGGGTGCTGACGCAGGCTGCTACAGGAATGGACCCTGGAAATGTGCTGAGCTGGAAGAAGCAGGACGTAAGAGACCAAAATTTCCTTTACTGTGAATTCACACTTGCATGTCCATACCAGGTAATTCATTAGGGGTGGGGAGCTATCAGTAGTTAGGGGCTTGAGAACTAAAGAGTGGAGAGTGCTCCAGAGACAGGGCTTCCTTTTGGGGTCGTGACAACATCCTAGAGGTAGCAGTGACAGTTGTACACACTATCACAGAGCGGAATGAGCCAGGTCATATAGTTAATATAGTTAACAGGTAAAGCCAAGTCTATATCTTTTGCTGTATTTTAAGACTTTACTATGTACCTTAAGTTTCTCATTGGTGAAATAGTCCTCAGATTGTTGTGAGTTTATTTAGGGGGAAAAAAGGAAACACTCAGATCTGTGCCTGAAACACTTAGCACCTACTCTGATCATACCCATGCTGTCTGTACCCAGGCTGTATAGACCAGTGCTACCCAGTGTAACTCAGTACATCACAGAGCTACACAGTGGCAGTGTCATTACAGATCTTCTCATTCAACACGACGAAGTACCCTACTTTAAAGATAAAGCCATCTAGAGATGAAAAAGGCAAGCCCAAGGACTACAACCTGGGTCTGAAACTGAAACAGTCTTCCTAGCTACACACACTAGATGCTTTTCCTCCCAGTGAAATGGGGTGGTTTGGGTCCACGGTCATCCAGTACCTCCTCGAAGCTTCTAAACCAAGAGTCCCGCTGAGACAGTGGGCAAAGAAGGTAACTCAGTGGCTAAGTGGGTCAGCTAGCAAGAGAAGATAGACAAGACAGCGGGACTGTGCTGTCTCCATCTCTTCCAATGGCCACCCCAGCCCCAGTCTCTGCCGTCTACTTGCCTAGTCGATCCACGGCCAGCTCAGTCTCCGTCTCCCGACCAGAGAGGTCAGCTGTGGCAAAGCCAGCCTGTGGAAGAAGAAATAATTACCAGGAACTTGGGTAGTAGGACATGTCACTGCTTTGAAGCTCCAAACCCGCCCACCCATAATGCCCTGCACGATGTAGAGTTTGCACACCCTTCTGAGGACCTGGCAAGGCCTCAGAACAGGGCCTGTAGGCTACAGGCATCACCCAGGAACACTTCTCCGTTCTGACCGCTGGGAGTGCCCTTTTGCGGTGCCCAATGGACAGCTGTCACAGCTGTCAGTTTTGCTCTCAGCCCCAGGCCCTCTTCAGAAGTCTGGGCAGCAGGACTTCTCCAAGCTCAGAGACCCTAGAGCCAGATGGGACAGCTCCCTGGTCTCGGCTTGTAACCTCAAGTCTGTGTGTAAACTCTTTCCTCTAAGTCCAAAAACACTTTAACTGCTCTAACTTCTCTTTTTTCCTGGCCAGGATTGATAGTTGTCTCCTGAACCTGCAACTTCTCTGCACACCTTTGCCCTTCTCAGGTCTTTATGTCTAACAACTCCTTCCAACACAGCCATTCCACAGCGGTCCACGGGAGAAGCAGCCTGAGTTCTACACACTGGAAAGAATACCTAACCCCGCCCCCCCCCCAATGCCAACCAGGTAATTTTGCGGCCTGTTGCCTCAAAGTTCCCCAAACTTTACTCCCCCCAAGGTCTCTCTGCAGTGGAAACAGTAATGTCCAGGGCTTGGATGATCAGGCTGATGTCAGTTGTTGCCCCACCATGCACGTAGGCTGTGACCTTTAGATACTGGAATGGCTGTTCTGATCTGGCAGGGGTCGTATGATGGAGGATATTTATAAAACATCTAACATATGTTGGAGACGTAGCTCAGTTGGTCAAGTGTCTGCCTAGTGTACACAAAGCTACACACTGATTTTTCCAACACTACATAAAACCAGGCATGGTGGGCCACTCTGTAATCTGAGCATTTAGGAGATAGGTGCAGGAGGATCAGAAGTCCTGGCCACAGAGTGAGCCCAGCTCCTGGGCTACATGAGACCCTGTCTCAAAAATATTACAATAAAGCCAACAATAATAACAAAACCACCTGTTAGACTGCAAGAAGTAACACTTCTTTGACTTAAATTGCAATATTTATTTTATTTGTGTATATTTGTGTGTGTGTGAATATACCAGGAGGATCCCCTGGAGAGGGAGTTGCAGAGGGCTGAGACATCTGTTGTGGGTGCTAAGAGCCAAGCCAAACTCTGTAAGACCACCATGGCTGTCTTTCCAGCCTTCATCCTGCATGTAAATAAACTGTACTTAGCACTCACCCTAATTACCGTTCATTATCTAGTCACCCCTGAGCTTTAATGACTCTATCTCCTGTAGTCCGTGATAACCACAGACCACTGCTGCCCCCTATGGTGCTGGACCTCTTACTTGAACCTCACGCCTATCTCCCTACTCCTGCTCACCCTTCCACTTAAAAGCTTCGCGAGCCCTCCACTGCCATCACAGACCAGCAATGCCATTCATATTGACTCTCACGTTCCTTTCTGTAAGAAGCCTGCTCTCCGACCCAAGCTCCAAGGCCATTTGCCTTGCCCTTTCTCATATCCAGACCTTTGCTGGGCCTACCCTCTCACCCAAGAACATCCTTTCCAGATCCGCCCTAACAACATCACTCTCCTATTTTGCAAAAGTGATTTTCTTTGCAAATCTATTGGTACTTGAATAGCAGCTTCAAGTACCATCACTGAGGCTCTGGTAAGCGTTCTATTCATTCATCCAATTAGGATACACCAGGCATAGGTGCGGCTTCTGGGAAACAGGATGTCTACAGTCAAGAAGCTCGCAGTAGGTGGATGCAATACGGGCAGGTCATGGGGAAAGGCTGTATGGCGCGCACTTAAAAACAAGTTTCTGAAAACCCGTGTCACAAGGGGACCATTCGTTTCATCAAATGGGAAAAAGCACGGGTGACATCTGGCGTCCAAGGTCAGCTACACATCCCCACCAATGGCCAGAGGTCCTCAAGGTGAGAAAAAAAAAATCCGTTTCCTCGCAGCTCCCACCTGACCCAGCCCCCTGCGGCTGGAGCGGGCTCAGGGCAGCCGGCTCCGGGAAGCCAGCTCCGCGTTCCCTGCATTCACTCCCGCAGATGCTCCCCAGCAGCCCCAGTGTCCCTCTCCCTTCAGCGCCAGCCACAGCCTAGGGCTCGGGTCCGCGCGCGTTCCCGCGCCCACTGCCGTTACCGGCCAGGCTCTCTGCGTGCACTCGCGCGGCCCCGGCGTTTCCCGGGTGAGCGGCCTCCCGGCAGCGCGTGAACCCCGCGGTTTCCCGCCTGGGTGGTCGCGGATGCCCGCGTCCCCCACCCCGTCGCGCTCACCTCCGCGCTGGGGGCCTCCTGCGAACTCCGCTCGCCCGGGCCCCGACCGGTGGCTGCCTGAGGGTCCATGCCCGGCCGCCCACAGCCAGGCGCCTGGGACGCTCCGGCACGTGACGGCCGACGGGCTGCGGACAAGCCAATCGGCGTGGGGCGGCGCGGCGACCGAGGGGGCGGGGCGGCGCAGGGGCAGCGCCGGACGGCACGCCCACCTGCGTTGTTGTGCGGGACCGCAGGCTCTACAGCTCTTTCTGACCTCTAGTGCTGGTTTCGAGCCTTAGGCCTGATTGGGCACTGAGCCATCCCAGCCACACGGGGCTTTCCTACTGCATTGTGAAATGACACATAGAGCCCACCCGGGTGTCACACAGTCACAGCCGATGGGCTCCATCACTTTTCTCTCTACCCAATCACAGGGTTTTCCAGATTGCAGGCTGCACCCGCACTACAGCATCCCTTAATGAGGGACTTCAGCAACCTGAAATGATCTGAAATGATAACCCAGCAGCCTGGAGACATGCTGCTTTGATTTAATGATCGTCTTTAAAGTCAATCTGCAAGGAACCAGGATAAAGGAGCAAAACAACGTGCCACCACAAAAACAAGGTGGTGTTAGGAACTTAGAGTCAAAAGCCAGTGCTCCAAGTCAGTAATGTGACTTTGTTGAATAATTCTCCGTTTTCCGTTTCTCTTAGGAGTGTCAGAGGCTACAGCTAAAAAGTTTTGCCCACATGACTACTGGAACAGGAGCTGGACAAAGATGATACCAGTAGACATGCTAATTGGCTCACAAAGCCTCAACCCTACACACAGAACTATAGGCAACTAAGGATTGCTGAGAGTGGGAGAGATAGCCTTCCCCAAGGAAGAGTACCGTTGGTTATCCAGTACCCAGTGGTTGGTTATCCAGTATTCAGTGGTTGGTTATTCAGTACCCAATGGTCTGCCCTGGAAGCCCTACACATGCAAGTAACATTGTATAGACTGAGCAGATTGTATTTAGGTACATTCACATACACACACACACACACACACACACACACACACACACACATGCACACATACACATTCACACATTCACACATACACATTCACAGATACACACATTTGTCACACATATACACATACAAATGAGCGTTCACACACAACACATTCGCGCGCGCACATTCACACACGTTCACACATATATTTCTCACACACACATTCACACATACATTTCTCACACATATACACACACATTCACCCATACACATTCACACACGTTCACACACACACACACAAATAGATTTCACACACGCACACACACAAGCGCGCGTTTGACTAACCTGTTCTCAGGAGATACTTGCTTCCCACTGCATGATTGCTATTCCCACAGCAGCTTGGGGAAAGGAATCAGAAATGTTTACTTACCTTCCAATTTTGTTTTGAACAGGAGTCTTGCTAGACAGCCCAAGTTCAATTAGAAATCGAGATCTTCCTGTCTGTTTCAGCTTTCCAAGTGCAGAGATTACACGTGTGAGCCACCACACTCTGACTGAAAGAGAAATCTGCACCGAATGATAACAAGCTTTAAAAATAGCACGCACTGCCATGACTTAGAAACTACAAATCCATCTTCCCAGACAAGACATGCTTATACAACGTACTTGCTCCTTTTTGAGCAACATAATTTTACTGAAAAAAAAAAAGACAAAAAGATGGATAATTGTCCTGTAAACTAAAAAGGATGAAATGTCTTCTTCTACAAGGACAGAAAGCCTATTGCATCTTGTGTAAGCAGACACCCAGGCCAGCGCCTCCATAGCAGTTTAAATGAGGACACATCTGCGAATCAATACAAGAAGTGGAGACTGACAGTTGGTTATTCCCGTCTCAGTCAACATTTAGTGACATTAGCCACCCCTGAATTATGGTGTTTACTTCTCTTCCTGATCTTCTTGCCTTATTTATTTATTTATTTATTTAATGTTTGAGTACTCTATCTGTACATACACCTGCATGCCAGAAGAGGGCATCGGATCCCATCATAGATGATTGTGAGCTGCCATGTGGTTGCTGGGAATTGAACTCAGGACTTCGGGATTATTTAAAATCTTAATCCAATTACATTTCAGGGTACTTTGGAGACCAACAATTCTATTTCAAAGAATATATTCTAGTAGCCAATCTCCAACGTGGACAAATAGTATTTCTACCTACTGTGTACAAAGAATCTACACACCATACAGCTGTTTGTTGTTGTTGTCATTGTCTGAGGCACATGATCTCACAATATTAGCCAAGCTTTCTCCAACTCCTGGATTTAAACAATTCTGATGCTGCTTTCTACCAAGTAGCTGGTATCTGAGACTAAAGGTGTGTGTCACGGTATAATTCCATGGGACTTAGGTTTAATAAGTGACTTCGGGTTTGTTCTTGTGGTAGGAGTTCATTCTGTAGTTCAGGCTGGCCTGAAACTATCTTGCTCAGGCTGGCCTTGAACTCACAACCCCCACCCCCACCTTCAGCCTCTCTAGTACTGGAATTACAGGTGTGAGCCAGGGCAGCCGTAATTTTTATTGGAATTCTTACTGAAGGAGGAAGGGCAGGCAAGTGTTGATCCACAAATGCAAACTGTGATTGTGATATAATCTCAACTCTATAAGACACATCTCAAATGATACAGTAGCATCTTTCTTCTTGATGGGATTACAGTGATCAACAGCAATGAATGGCTTTTACTGTTCATAAAAAGAAACATCAAGGAAACACAGTTTGGCAGTGGGAGTCTCTGAGAGTACTTCCTCAATACTATATTTATGGTACATATAGTCTTGAAGGGCCAAGTACAGGCAGAAGGACTGGGAACAGTTTCAATGTGAGTACCTTTTTCAAGCCAGCTCTGGTGCTTATTGTAGCCACCAATTTGAGAAATACAGTTTGAGTATTTATTTGTCAGAGTTACTGCATTGACAACAGTGAGCTCTGTCTTAAAAGAAAAAGGGAGACAAGCTTTGTAAAGAAACTCACAGATAGTAAAGCCCTCCCAGAGAGCCACCATCCATTTGATGGTGCTCTGGGAATATCTGATGATGATATTCCCAGAGCTCCTGTTATAGGAGGCTCTGAACCCGGAACCTATGCTTTATACATCGCTTTTGTCTCGTTACTCCATCCTGCCCAAGAAATCTCAAGGGCAGACGAACCTGCTCAAAACCTACAATGTCAGAAAATTAACTGCTCAGCATAGTGCGCTGGCGATGGATGATTATGAAGACAGGTTCCTTCTGAGATAATCGATGCATGAATACAGATTCACTTCTAATCTGTGCTAATTAGGAGAGGACTCTTATTGCCCTGCAGGAACAGCATGTTAGAACACAGCCTTCTGGCCAAGTCACACAGAGAGACACTCACCTGATCCTGTTCTTAGATCCACCCTGGTGGGGAGGCAGTGACTACGGTTTCATCAGTTATAGATCTTTCAAGTAAGCCCCACTACCACTCAGACCTACAGCCACACAGTCGTCTCTGTTGTCTGGAATCCATAACGCACCTAACCCAGGCTGATTACATCATGCTTGCTCTTTCAGAGGCAAGCATAAATGAGTTGTAAATGTTTTCCCGCCGTACCTTCTAAAATACTTTCCTCCCACTTACATAAAGATCTATAACAACTCCTTAAGGCTTACAAGTGTTTTTAAAGTTTAGGCTTCTGATCAGTTGTGGAGGCAGATGAGAATAATATCATATTAGGAACTGTAGGCTATCTACGTAGACTAGGAGGTTTGGCATAATTTAGTAATGCATTAGAAACAGGCTATTCAGATCTTGACCCTTAATAAGAAATGCCACAATGCTGGAGAGATGGCTCAGTGATTAAGAACATCTGATTGCTCTTTGTAGAGGTCCTGAGTTCAAATCCCATGGTGGCTCACAACCATCTGTAATGGGATCTGATGCCCTCTTTTGGTGTGTCTGAGGACAGCGACAGTGTACATATATATATATATATATATATAGTACATATATACATATGTAGAGACAATGTACATATATATATATGTAGAGAGAAAGAGAGAGAAGAAATACCACCCCAAGGTTCTTTCTCAAAAGACAAATAGATTCCAAATGAGTTTTTATTAAAGTCTTAAAACATGTCCTAAAGAGAATGAAACACAAGTGGATCATCTTATATGTATGTGGTTTCAGGAGCAGCCTTCTCAAAAACATGGCTGCCCAGGGCCTTTGAGTGAACAAGCTCCTGGGCCTCACAACACTGGCCAGGCCAGAGCTTCCAGCATGCCTAGAGCACCTCGAGACATACGGTGTGACATGTATATATGCTCATGAATGTGGACATGTGGATGTTTCCATGTGTGTGTGTGGACACGTGCCTATGTTTGTGAGCACATATTTATGAATATGTACGTGTTTATACTTACATATGCAAATCATTATGTGTGTTCGTGTTTATATATGTGACTACATGTATACTAAAATGTGTATACATGTACATATAAATATTTACATGTGACTACATGTGTATATCTATGTGTATGCATATAGTAGTGTCTAAGTGTATATATATCTATATGTCTGCACACATGTAAACATTTATATATGTATGTGTGTATACACATGCATATTTGTGTTGTACATATATATATATACATATATATATATATATGTAGGTGCACATATGTATATATATGTGAGAAAAAATGTTTATTTGTGTGAACATGTGTATATTTATGTTTCTATACATGTATATATATTTGTGTGTATATTTGAATATGCATGCATACATATGTACATATATGTACATGCACATATATATCTGTGGATATGTATACATGTAAATATTATCTTACAAGTGTATATTTACGTGTATTTGTGTGTATATTTATGTATACTTGCATTTTTATCTTTATACATATATATTTATGTGTGTATATGTGTGTAACTGAGTACATGCATATATTTATTTGCATATATGTGTATGTTTTTGTACATGTATTTTGTACATATATGTGTGTATCTTTTTTGTTTACATATGTGTTTCTCTGTGTATATGTATATTTATGTGTATACATGTGTGTGTTTATGTGTGTACATGGGTAAGTTTGTGGGTATGTACATGTGTATGTTAATATGTTTACAGGTATATATTGATGTGTGTTTATATCTATATGTGTATATGCACCTGTATGTGTACCTGTGTGTCTAATATATGGATGTTTATGTGTATTCATGTGTCTGTTTATGTGCTTATTTATATATATATATTTATATAGATGTATATGTGAATACTTAAAATTAACCCTAACTTTACCCTCTGAATCTAACTCAAACCATAATCATGGTCCTAACTTTAACATAAACACTACTCCCTTACTGTAGTCCTAACCCTAACCCCTAGCCCAACCCTAACTCCAACCTGTAACCCTCACTCTCTAATGCTAACCCTAACCAAATCCACAGTCCCACTATAACCCTAACCCTAACCTTTAACCCTAACCATAACCACAATCCCACTCTAACTGCAACCCTAACCTTTAACCCTATCTATAACCTCAACCCCACTCTAATTGCAACCCTAACTTCTAACCCTAGCCCTAACCTCAGCACTACTGTAACCCTAACCCCAGCCCCCGCTCGAGCACAGCTTGCCAGAATTATATGCATTTTAGTTTTCTTCTCAAAACCTCTTGGCTTCAGGGAGGAAACAAGTTGGTACCACAGTCCTGTGAGGAGAGCAGCGCCTAAGCCTCCCTCTGCCAGGGTACTTTGTTGGCTTAGTCACATGGGGTTCTGTCATCTGAAAATGTAGCTTAGCGATATCTATGTACTATAGCTTCTCTAAGAAATAGAGTTGTTTCTGAAAACACAGTTGCTAAAGAGGCGTAGAAGCTAACATGATGAAGGAGCTCTGAGTTGCTAGAGATGAAGTTGCTAGAGCATGATCTGGCTGCTCACCCTGGTCTCCTGCAGGTTTAAGAAGGTTTGTGGACACCAAATTGTAAACATAAGGAAGTAGGTTTCTGAGAAACAGACCCCGCTGGAGAAAAAAGGCCGGCCCACTGCGCAGCAGGCTCCGGACTGCCCAGTTTGAAAAGCCTTCTCATTCCTTCCTTATTCTCACTCTGCAGCTTCAAAAGCCAAGAGATGCCTAAGGAGCAGCAAGAGGTGGTTTTACTGGGGTCACCCCACATCTCAACTTCTGCGACAGCCACCACAATCAACATGCCTGAGATCTCCACGCCTGACCATGTGATCTGGTCCCTGTTCAATACACTCTTCATGAACTTCTGCTGCCTGGGCTTCATAGCCTATGCCTACTCCGTGAAGTCTAAGGACAGGAAGATGGTGGGTGATACGACTGGGGCCCAGGCCTTCGCCTCCACCGCCAGGTGCCTGAACATCAGCTCCCTGTTCTTCACCATCCTCATGGCCATCGTCGTCATCGTTGTCTATGCCACTAGATGATGTGAGATGTCTTGCAACATCTCACAGTAGATAACAGATTCTGGGGCCTCCCGGGCTTGCTATGTGTTTCCTTGTCTATCACTGCCCCAAACCCTAGACTTAGTCCTGACCATTTGCCCCATACATATGCAAATGTGACACTCACAAATCTGTCCATGGTGGACTCAATAAAGTGCACGTGCTGTGAAAAAAAAAAAAAAGAAGGTTTGTGCATAGAGAATGAAGAGCCCTAGACTTGTAATTAGCATGGCTCATCCCTGTCACTTCAATACTCAGCCCTCGGTCACCGCGAGTCCACGGGCTTGATGAAGAGATGGCTCGGGCATTGGTTTTGGTTGAACATGCTCCACTCTTCAAATGTCAGCCCAGCGCTGACATTTCATGGGGTAGTGCTGGACCAGGAAGCCAGCTAAGTATTCCCTGTTTCCTAGTAAGGTAAGGAAGGAACTAATCTACATGTGCATCTACCTACATAAAACTTCCATGCTACAGTGTGCTAAGAGGTGTTTATAGTAGCTAAAATAAAAACATTAAAGCACTACTGAAGCAATTTCACATTTTTGTAGAGGGGTCACATTCCACCCTGATTCCTCCTCCTGATCCTTGACCTTTTTGTGGGAAATAGAAGGGAAAGTCCTGCACATTCCATGAAGGGGGAGGAACCCTCCCTGAATGGCACCAGACTTTGTTCTTAGCTAGGGCTGCTTTCTACAGAGCGGTTCAGCAGAGCCTAATTAACACAGTGCTTTGGCCAAAGTCACCCCTAGGCCGTTTCCTCTTTCTGCCCCAGCTGGGAAGAGGAGCTGGGCATCACTTGGAAGGCCTTTATCTGGGATACCTGGAAGGTAACCCCAGGGGCACATTCTGACCGTGCAGGAGGATAGACACTGTCCTGACACTCACATACTAAAAATATGCCACTTTATCTCCAGGGCAGCTGCCTTCCTTATATGGAGCATGTGTGCAGGGTACAAAGATCTCCCTTCTGACTTGAGATTAAATTGCTGGTTATACATCCTGCACATTGCCCAGGTGAGAGCCATAAAAATCGAACCAAAGTTCACATTTGGCATGCAAAGAACTGTAAGCAAATTCACCCCACCTCTTCTCAGTATCACTGGCTCTCAGCAGCATCCTTGGCGTGTTCCACCCTGCCCCGCCCCCAGCCTTGCCTGCCCATCACCCCAGGCTGCCCCTGCCTGAGTTCTCTTACAAGGACTAGTCCCTGACAGTTCCACTCATGCCCTACCTGCGATCCTTGAAAAAGCCTTTTATAAATCACCCTAACTTGAACGTCCATTGGTTCCCTGCTAGGACTCGGTTACTCCTAAAAAGGGCAGAGTTCAATGTGTGGCCTAGATCTCTGTATTCCATTTGACGGAATAAGGAGCCATCCCATTGTTCATGCATCCATGGGTGCTGTGTCTTGACCTCACTGGCATAAGCATGTACAATTTCACTGAGCAGGGCTCATCTCTTCTTGGGGAAGGGAGAAGGACTCTAGTGACATCAGAGCCAAAGCCACAGGACAGAACACTGGGCCAGCGCTGGAGGACTGGCGGAATGCTGATGGTGTGTCTCAACATCACTCCGTGGTAGAGATCTTCCATCTTCCTCAATAAAAACACCACCTAAAGCACCCAACTGCCTCCTGTTTCCACAATGAAAGGCCTCTTGGCTGGAAGCTTCTTATGGGTCAGCACAGAGACAGGCATTGTTTAGCTGCCTCAGAGAGTGGGCAGGGTTATGTGTGGCATCTGCTGGGAGTACACTTCTCTGCTCTGGAAGCTAACACAATGGGCATAGAGTCTAGCTGTGATGGTTAATCCCCACTGTCCACTCCATGGTATTTAGAACCACACACCTCTGAGCATGTCTATAAGGGCTTCTCCAGAGAGGTGTAACTCGGGAGGGAAGACACACTCTGAATTTAGGGGTCACTAGTTGATGGTTGTGGTTCTGGCCTAGATAATGAGGTGGAAGTTGAGCCCCAGTGGTTCTCTCTCTGCTTCCTGACTGTGGATGTCACCTGCTTCTCACGCCTGCCGCCATGACCCCCCAGTGTGATGGACCAGAGCCATGATCCCCCAGCATGATGGACCAGACGCTCTCTCAAACTGTGAACCCACATAACCCTTCCTGCCTGCCCGATGTCTTGTCACAGCACTGAAGGATTAGCTGGTACCGTCTCCAAAGCAGTGAGATTCTGTCCTTGGTGTGCACTGGCACCACCCTGTTTGGGCTCTAGAACTGGATGACTCTTGGAGTGAGCCTTTTTCACGCCGGGTGCTTGGCGTTCGTTGCCTAACCACTCTCCAGCACCTCTCCTAGTTCTGTGAGGGGTGTAAAATTAAAGACTAAGATGGAGTATGGGCTCCAGGAAGTCTGTAGCTCAGCCCAAGCTTTGGATTAGGACATGCTGATTCAACTGTGGGCAGCCTCAGAACACACCTTCACCTCTAACCTCTAAGACGAGGGTGTTGGCAGGGCTCAAATCTTTCCTGGATGATCCATCTTCCACACCTTGTTTTTCTTTCTTAGATTTTTATTTTCAATCTCTCTCTCTCTCTCTCTCTCTCTCTCTCTCTCTCTCTGTGTGTGTGTGTGTGTGTGTGTGTGTGTGTGTGTGTGTGTGTGTGCCTGCTCACATGAGTTCGAGTGCCTGCAGAGCATTTTGGATTCCTGGGAGCTGTAGTTATAAATCTTTGTGCCCTGCCTGGAGCAAAGTTTATGGGCTTACAGAGACACGCATGAGCCAGGCATGATGGTGTACTCGTGAAATCCTAGCCCTCTGGAGACCAAGGCAGGAGGGATTAAGTTGAGGCGAGCCTAGGGAGACTTTCCCTTAGCTTCCACAGGGAAAGAGGGAAAGGAGAAGAGACAGGCCTGTCCCCACATCAGCGTTTCTCCGTCGGAGCCTGCGCAGCTGCTGGGTCTTCCTCCATGAGAGGATGAAAGGCAGCAGCCCAGGAAAGCATGCCACTGTAATTGTAGGAACTGTAGCAAGCGGCTCCTTCTTACAAACACCCTTTCTAAGTGCGTTGGTTCTAACAGCTCAACTGCCCTTCAGTCAAGGGAGAAATATCTATACAAAGTATGTTATTTTCTCCATTAAAAAAAAATACTTGCAGTTTCCTCTGTGCATCTCTAAGGCACAATAGCGGCTGAATGTATTCTACCTATGTGATTTTCTTTTAGTAAGGCAAGATGATATCTGGAAATATTCATCTTCCTTTCCTCCCCCTCTGCTTTCTATCACATCACGTGGCTCCCACGGTGAGACAGAGTAGCCATGCTGCTATGAGAAGTAGAATCTTTAGAGAATGAAAAGCAACATAAAAGGCATAATTTTTCATTCTTAAAATCTTCCCAGACAGGAGCAAGTTAACACAAGGAAGCAAACCAACACCCAGTGATGTAGCTGGCCAGGCTTTACCCATACTTGGGAGCTCCCAGGTCCAATTCCTTATTGCATCTTGCTTGTTCTTCTCAGTCCTGAACTTTGGCATTCCCACCGAGTCCCCTCCCAGTAAGGGAGGCACAGGGCCTCTCTCAGTGCTTAGGTAGAACTGGGCCACACAGAAGCAACCCTGTCACCAAGAAATCCGATCTGGAGTTCAGCTGGAGAAAATCTGACTTTCTGCTCCCATTTCTTTGTCTTTTAAAATCATCATAGGTATATTCACAGTCAATCTACACATTCATGCAGAACCATCGTGTTATGTGTGTCTGACCATTTCAAGGTGACCATTAGAAGATCCCAAGAAGGCCTCAACACTCTGCACAGTTCCCTCTTAGATGGCCAGGGAACAAAGTATACTGTAACATCAGAGCCCTGAGCAGACCCAGCCATATACATTTTTTCTTCTTAAACAAGTTCTCTTAATATGAGTAAATATGGTTTGTCAAAATCATGTGGGAATAAAAATCAGGAAACTGTAAGACATAGTTAAATCTGGGCAGATAAATCTACTCCCTCATGGCTAGAGGGAACTGCCACCTCCATCAGTAGCTGATCAGATATACAAGTGGCTTTAGATGCATGAGGCACAGTAGGCACTCAGCAATAGCAACAGTCATTTCATGATCCTGTCCTGAGTGTGCTGTCAGAAATATAGACAAACATGCTCTGTGTTGGCTTAGATCCTTTAAAGCCTACTTTAATAAGGGTTCTTAAATGCTTCAACCTCCCTTCTAGCCCACTGACCAAAGATGGGGAGAAAGATGGTTAACGGGGCTAGTGGGTGTGGAGCTGCCTAGAAATAGTTCTTTGGCATGTTTCCAATCTTCATTGTCAGTATAGCAGCAGTCCAGTCCAATTGGCAAATAGCAAACATTAAATCAGTGGCAGTGGCTCCATCCAGAAGAAACCTCGAGGCTGTGCCAAATCAGCATGAGTCTGCAGAAGCAGCAAGAAGTAGCTGGAAAGCCATGAGAAGTTCTTTAGTGCTTTTCTCTCTGTGAAGCCATGACAACAAAGAAGATCAGCAAAGATCAGCAAAGACCAGCAAAGTGTTGCAAGGAGAACCAATGCAAGAGCATTGTTCACTGTCTGTTGGGTTCTACTTGTCCTCTTCCAAACATCATGTTTCCTCTCCAGTGTCTACCTCAGTAAAGCATCCTCTCGTGTGTCTGCTTTAGCAAAAGATACTGTCATAAAACAACTTCCAGAAAAACATCACTTGACACAATTGAATCTCCAAAGAAACCAGAAATTTTCAATTCACTTCTTTCAACAACATTAGAATTTATTGGATGACAATAAATTCACAAGGTACCGCAGCTTCAGTGGCAGCTACTTAATCCTGCTTTTCTTGGTAATCTGGTCTTCAACACTAACACATGTCATTTTATTCCACTCTTAATGTTAACTCTTGTATCACATATCACAGCAAATGTATCGTGTATGTATGTATGTATATGTGTGCATTTTATACAATATATGCAAAAGATTCTAGAAGGTTGCAGTCAGGTCTCAAGTGGTTTCAGAAACAGGTTGAATGGGGTCTGTGTTGATAATAAAATAATTACACCAGCCACAGTGAAGAAGCTGTGCTTGTGGAGTCAGGCTGCCCCAGGCTACAGGGCTAAAAATGGAGCTATAAAGTTTAATCAGCTGCAGAGATCAAAGGGAAGGATCTGGACCAAATGAATGAACAGATGGATGGATGGATGGATGGATGGATGGATGGACAGATGGATGGATGGGTGGGTGGATGGATGGATGAATGGATGGATGAAGAGATGGATAGATGAAAAGATGGATGGATGGATGGATGGATGGATGGATGGATGGATGAACGGATAGATGAACAGATAGATGGATTAACGGATGGATGAATGGATGGATGGATCGATAATAGGAAAAAGGGCAAACAGTAGGTGAATAGGCTGTATCAATAGCAGGGTCCTCCAGAGACACTCAAGACAGGCAAGAGTTATACTGACAGTCAGATGACAGGTCAGGGCTGTCACCATCACAGTGCTTCGTGCCCACCTTTTTATGAGGTCCAGGGGAGGGAATTACCCATTGTCTTTCATCTGATGTGGGCAATGAATGCTTGGGCCTAACTTCCCTGATACAACTTTTCTTTTTTTTTTTTCTCTGTGACAGAGTTTCTCTGTGTAGCCCTGGCTGTCCTGGAATTCACTTTGTAGACCAGGCTGGCCTCAAACTCAGAAATCCACCTGCCTCCGTCTGAGTGCTGGGATTAAAGCTGTGCGCCACCACACCTGGCTCTGATACACCTTTAGTATGCCCATGTAGTCTTAACCAGTCTTCATTTACTCTGATAAATGTGTAGCATAGAACCCTCTTTACTCCTAAAATGTAAGTAACTTAACAGTCTCTGCTACCTCGGTGGTCCTGGAGCGACTGTGCACTCGGGTGCATGCTTGGTCTCCATCCTTAGAACGGAGCCAAAGGCTTTTTGTGAAAGGGAGTCTCTCAGTTTGGTTTTGTTTTCATAACATAGAGTAACTTGGACTGGGGCATAGCCTGATATCACGTCCTTAGCATCTAAGCAGAATTTTGTCTAAGTTGTTTCCTAACCTAAGTGCAAAAGTCAGCTTCCTGAGTTCTCCAAGTTGGCTTGCCTTAAAGTTTTTCTGTGATATCTATGAAACATGCAGCTATTTGGGGGGGGGGGGCCTGACCTAAAATTGCTTTGGTTTATCAGAGTGGAAAAGTTTTAGAGTATTCTAACATAGAAGTCACATTTTATATATGTGAGTATATATGTACATGTATATATATGTGTACACACATATGTCACTCCTGTCTCCTGAGATTGCTTCCAGGTCCCAAGCTGACACTCTACCAGCTGTTAATCTTTTGGACTTCTGTTGTTACTTTGTGGAATCCTTGTCCTGCTGTAGGATCCTGTTACATTGTGGCCCTCTGTTGTTACTCTATTTTACTGCTGTATAACATTGAAGCACAGGATAGTATAATATTCAATGTGAATACCCATGTGCTATTTAAACTTGTTGAAAGCTGATTATGGGAGCCACTTCTTAGCCTCAAGCAGGTCTATGTCAATGTTCTTCAAAACCCCAACCTGGTTCAGGAGAGGAGAGGAAAAACAGCCCCTTGGCTCTGTGATGAGAGAGGGAAACACAGAAGCAACTCAGGGCATTAAAACATTGCATCCTTGGAACAGTTGAACAGTAAACCATTTCCAGCCGAGGTTGTGATAGTTTGTTCCAATGCTCTAATGATGCCTGTGGTGGGAACAGGAAGTAGAAAGCTGTTCCGTGGGGAGGTTTTCAACTTGGAGTCCATTTCTGCAGGATGTTGCAAGGACTTGATGATAACTTTGGTTGCCTCTGAATTACACTCTTCCAGTCTGTCTTAGTCAGGGTTTCTATTCCTGCACAAACATCATGACCAAGAAACAAGTTGGGGAGGAAAGGGTTTATTCGGCTTACACTTCCATACTGCTGTTCATCACCAAGGAAGCCAGGACTGGAACTCAAGCAGGTCAGAAAGCAGGAGCTGATGCAGAGGCCATGGAGGGATGTTCTTTACTGGCTTGCCTTGCCTGGCTTGCTCAGCCTGCTCTCTTATAGAACCCAAGACTACCAGCCCAGAGATGGTCCCACCCACAAGGGGCCTTTCCCCCTTGATCACTAATTGAGAAAATGCCTTAGAGTTGGATCTCATGGAGGCATTTCCTCAACTGAAGCTCCTTTCTCTGTGATAACCCCAGCTGTGTCAAGTTGACACAAAAGTAGCCAGTACAATTGACCCCTTGTCAACTTGGCACACAAACACATCACTAGTAAGCCTCAACCCTTACATTCTTATTCATCCCCAAGATCTAAATAACTTTAAAAGTTCCACAGTCTTTACATATTCTTAAAATTTCAATCTCTTTAAAATGTCCATCTCTTTTAAAATCCAAAGTCTTTTTACAATTAAAAGTCTCTTAACTGTGGGCTCCACTAAAACAGTTTCTTCCTTCAAGAGGGAAAATATCAGGGCACAGCCACAATCAAAAGCAAAAGTCAATCTCCAACCGTCCAATGTCTGGGATCCAACTTACGATCTTCTGGGCTCCTCCAAGGGCTTGGATCACTTCTCCAGCCATGCCCTTTGTAGCACACGCGTCATCCTCTAGGCTCCAGATGCCTGTACTCCACTGCTGCTGCTGCTCTTGGTGGTCATCTCATGGTACTGGCATCTCCAAAACACTGCATGACCCCTTCAGTCCTGGGCCATCAATTGCAACTGAGACTGGACTTTCACCAATGGCCTTCCATGGCCTCTCACAGTGCCAAGCCTCACCTGCTCTGCTCAACTCCTTCATGCCTTCAAAACCAGTATCACCTGGGTGACCCTTACACATTACCAAGTCCAGCCACAGCACAAGGTACAACTTTGGCTATATCTGGAACACAGCCACTGTGCTCTCAGAAAACACTTCCCAGAAGATGTCACCTCAATGATGCTGGTCTCTTCTTAATCACCGCTAATTTCTTAGCTCCAGCTAACCAGCATCAATAGTCCCAGTAATGCAAAGTTTTTGCTTTAGTAGTTCTGGTATCTTGTTAATCACAGCTGATTCTTCAGCCCCAGCTAACCAGAACTACAGAATCTTCACAATCAAAACAGCAATGGCCCTGAAAAGAGTCTTTAATTTTCCCTCTGAAATTTCACAAGCCAGGCCTCCATCTTCTGCACTGTTCTCAACATTATCTTCCAAGCTCCTACACAACATCCCACAGAGCTCTTAACAACGAATGGATCTTCAAGACCAAAGTTCCAAAGTCCTTCCACAGACCTCCCCAAAACATGGTCAGGTTGTCACAGGAATACCCCACTCTGCTGGTACCAATTTGTCTTAGTCAGGGTTTCTATTCCTGCACAAACATCATGACCAAGAAACAAGTTGGGGAGGAAAGGGTTTATTCGGCTTACACTTCCATACTGCTGTTCATCACCAAGGAAGCCAGGACTGGAACTCAAGCAGGTCAGAAAGCAGGAGCTGATGCAGAGGCCATGGAGGGATGTTCTTTACTGGCTTGCCTTGCCTGGCTTGCTCAGCCTGCTCTCTTATAGAACCCAAGACTACCAGCCCAGAGATGGTCCTACCCACAAGGGGCCTTTCCCCCTTGATCACTAATTGAGAAAATGCCTTAGAGTTGGATCTCATGGAGGCATTTCCTCAACTGAAGCTCCTTTCTCTGTGATAACCCCAGCTGTGTCAAGTTGACACAAAACTAGCCAGTACACAGTCATTGCTGGGGTACCAGATGTGATGATATTTTGTTACATATCTGTTGTTACTGCTGGCTACCTTCTACTTGTTTTGGTTTTCTGCATACTTAATAAAGTCATTTATTTGAAACCAAAGCATTGCCACTGTACATGATCCTCTGGACTCTAATGATCATGCTGCCGTTCCTGCTAGTATGAGTATCTGTTGTTACTCCTATTGCTCATCCGTGGCACTGTGGGCTACTGTTGTTTGTGGTTTCTCATATTAACCTGTGAATTTCTAGTGTTACTTCATGGGCTCCTCTTTACGAGTTTCTGCAATCACTTGACTCTTCTTCTTCTTTTGTTTTTTTGAGACAGGGTTTCTCTGTGTAGCCCTAGCTGTCTTGGAACTCACTTTGAAGACCAGGCTGGTCTTGAACTCAGAAATCCGCCTCTGCCTCCCAAGTGCTGGGATTAAAGCCGTGCACCACCACCTCCCGGCACTTGACTCTTCTTAATATAATTGGTAAAACTCTTTTTAAGAGAATGATGCGGATGCTACTAAATTAATTAAATTAATACAGATGTTCACAAGAAATCAACTTAAGATGTTTTAACTCTTCTATAGTGTAATAGCATTTTCTTACTTCCAAATATCCTTCACTTTTAGCACATTATTCAATAAATCATTGATGAGTGATTTTTTCCCCTGGAGATATGTAACCAAATACTTATTCACCCTAGTTATAACAGCAACATCAGACCAAAGAAATAATTTCACCCATATTTGGCTTAGTGAACCAATGGGTTTAATTACTAGGGTGACTCACAGGAGCATGGGTGGACTCAAAGACTACATCACAGAAAAGCTCACATCAGGCTGACGATTTGCCTCTGGAACTCCCTGCAGATTGCTACTGTTTATTTAATCTTGGGTGGGAATTTTGTGAATCTTCTTTCAGGGGCTTTCCCACCCTTTAGGTTTCCTTTGCCTCTGAGTCTTGGGTGCCCTATTCTTGTCTCCAGGAGGGAAGATTTCAATTCAGAGGACATACCTAGCCACACAACATATTTAACATACTTTAAAATAGCTTTTAAATTTCCTTTTGATCAGGCAAGGTGCATAAAGGACAATTACGGGAGTCAGTGCTTTCCTTCCACCAAATGGGATCCCAGGGTTAAACTCATGTTTCCAGGATTCCACAGGAGCACTGTCACCAGCTGAGACATCTCACTGGCTCTAAACTCGGTTTTAAGTAGACCTTGTTAAATACTTTCACCTGATCATAGGTTTTCTATGTTCTGAGGGTTTGTGGCAGGCTGGGTATAACCTATGCTGCGTGTATTAGGTGCACTTTGGACTTAGTGTTTTCACCTTGCATGGGTTTATCAGGACAAACCCCACTGGAAGCTGGACAGCTCTATCTTATTGTCTCTGTTCACTTATTATCTTGGCTTGGTAACAGCGACAAAAACTTCAAACAGTCTGAATTAAGGTTAGCCTTTGCTTGCAAACACACCTCTACAAGTTCAATAAACAAAAGCACAGAGCCACTGGGCATGGTTTAGAATCGAGAGCCACACGCCTAGATTAGGTGTGTGGACGGAATAATGCTGACTTCCACCCATAATTGGTCTAGTATTTTTAAAGTGTATAGCGCAAAACACTATTAGACTAAAAGCACGTCAGAAATTATTTACATAATACATTTCAAATATGAATACCTGCTATTTAAAAATGTAAAAGACTAACCTGAATATATATGTTTTTGCTCATTACACACTAGGCACTTTAAAATATTTTTGTTTACTCGGGTAAGAACCATTCCTAGTTCCGTTTTGTTATCAAGGCAGAAGAGCTCCACAACCTGCAGTGGTCCAGTTTCCCTCTCCTTTCTACAGACCCTATACTACCTATTTGGAAAACATTCCACCTGTTGACACTGCTTTCCCAGCTTTCTAGGAACTGAAAGCCATTCTAGGCTGCAGGTCAGCAAGACTGTCTTTGAGCCCCAGGGCTACGAGCAAGAAGACTCTGGCGTGTAGGAGATTGGGGCAGTCCGAACAGACCCTTGCATTCACAGATGCCTAGCTAGGCAGGCAGGTAAATGGGACAGTGAGGTGAGGGACCCGAGTGTAGACCAGCGGTGTCCTTGCTAGCCCCAGCCCGGCGCAAGGGAGGTCTGTAGGTCCGGAGAGGACGTCTGGAAACTGAGGCTAACCACACGGGTTCCGCCAGACAACTTGGGCAATGCCAACAAGGCGGGTCAAAAAAAAAAACCACCAGAACCGACCCTGGGGCGCCTAGGATGGGTGGGTGGGGCTTGTGCTCACTGAGCACGCGCGCCCCGAGGCCTCCGAGTTCGGGTAGCAACACGAATCACGTGGCTCCTCTCCGGCCAATCAGCGGGACGCCAAGGCGGGGCGTCCAGCGGTGGCCCTCGGCGGGAGGCGGACGGCTTCCGGCAATAATTGGACGCTGCGGCTCGGTGTGGTTGGTGGCTGTCTCGTCTGGAAGGGACCCGCAGGTGAGAAGGGCCTCAGGACGGGGAGGGGCAGTCGGGCAGGGCGTCCCTGGCTCGCCCTCCGATGTCCGCCGTGCTGCTCCGGGGGCCCCGAGCGGGCTGTGGGCTCGTCCAACCTCGGTAGATGCAGGCGTCCGCCCCCCACCGCCGCCGGCCTGTCCCCTGCGGGTCCGTGCGGCCTCCCGTGCACACCTGTGTGTGCACCATCCTTCAGGCCGGCGTGTGCGCTCGCCGCGAGGCACGCGAAATTTGCATCTTTGTCCTCACAGCTCCTTTCTGCCTCTGTTCCAGGGCAGTTCCATCTCCATCCCTGGGCCTATTCAAACTCCCCAGAACTCAGACGTCTGGAGAACTGTCCCTGTGAAGGCCCCCCACCCCCCACCCTTTTACCTGCAGCGCCAAGGCTTGATTTCCCACCATTATCAGAAAAGATCCCCCATTTCCTTCACATTCCGTTTTCCTTCGTTCCTGGGCATGTTGTCCTACTACGAAGCATCTGTGATGATCTCTCTAGATTCCTTGGAGTAAACCCCATTTCTGACATTCAGCCTAAATATACAGTGGTTTTGTTTGTTTGTTGTTGTTTGTTTTTTTATATGATCTTTCACAATCAAATTTACCCACCTATACAAACTCTTCACGTTTGATCCAAGTTGTTGGAATTTAATTTACTTGAAAATCTTGTAAGAAAGCTAGAGCAGCGGAAAAATCAAATGCTTACTAGGTTGAAGATGGGCTTCATTTTAAAAAGGGATTTGTTACTGTTAATTATGAGTGAGCCTGTGTGTGGGCACATGCACGAGTGCCTGGGGAGACCAGAGGCTTCCATCCTGATGGGCTGGAGTTATGGTGTCAGCTGCCTGACTTGGCTGCTGGGAACCAAGGGCGGGGTCTTCTGCAAGAGCAGTTACAGTGAGTGAGCTCTTAACCCGCTGACCCATCTCTCCAGCCCAGGCCATACATTCTTTCTTACTCTAGAACAATGGAGATTATCGTTCTCGAAATTTTAAATGAAAAAATAAGAGTGAAGCTTTTTTTCTCCAAAAGTGAACCTGCCTTGCTATTTTTGTTATAAACTGTTTTATTATAATGCCCCTGCTATACGCTCAAAGCGTTTGTTTTGAAGATGAAGGCCATTGATGTACAATCCGATTATTTTTTTATGTAATTTACAAATAGAGCAACACACATATAAAGCCAAAAAATAGAAGACAAAGAACAAAAACGCAAACCACTGAAACCTGTAATTTCCTGGAACCTGTTTTAATAGGCTGTTATGATTACTATAAATATAGTGCCTTAAGAGCATGGCTTGTGGAGTGAGAGTCCGTAATTTTGAATCCCGTCCTATGGGATTCTTTGCCTCTGTACTGTCATGGATAAATAGAGTGTTTTGTTATGATGCTGGTGGTTGAACAAACATAGCCCCTTGAATATGCTAAGCTCGAGCTGAGCCTTCAAATAGAGAATTATATTTGCAAAGTGTGGCAGTTTTCTACTTTACAGGTTAGTGTGAGGACTAAACTCAGTGCAATTCAGTGAATTATTCAGCGTTAATGCCTGGCCCATTCTGAGTTCTAGTGTTTGCTGTAACTGTTTTCATTAGGAGAACGTGTGTTTGTTGTTGTTGTTGTTGTTGAAGAAGGAGAAGGAGAAGAAGAAGAAGAAGAAGAAGAAGAAGAAGAAAGTATATTTTGCTTAGTTCAAGATCTTTAGTGTTCGTTTCTCCTAGGACATGGATTTGAAGAAATCATCCTGCTCATCTGAAGTGCCCCACATTCATGTCCCACCATGGGAAATAGAAACTCAGAAAAGACCTAAAGATCTTCGGCCCCAAGTGACTTTTGGCATTAGCTTGACATTCTTGTGCTTAAGTTTTAGTGTGTATACGGGCAGGAGAGATGACTCAGTGGTTAAGAAGCCTGCTGCTCTTGCAGAGGACTAGCTTAAGTTCCCAGCACCCACATGGTGGCTTCCCACGGGATAGAACTGCAGTTCCAGGAGGATAGGATGCCTTTGTCCGATCTACTGGGCACCCATGGATGTGGTACTACACTCACGCATACAAGCAAAGCACTCATACACATAAAATAAATATGTATATATTTTAAAAGGACGGATTGTATAAGCTGTGTCACAGCTGAGTAGACTCAGACATTACTCATACATATACATTTTCAGAAATGATTTCTGGATTTTACTTTATATGATGGTTAGACTTGGTTGCCAACTTGACACACCTGGGAATAGGGAACCTTAATTAACTCCGTGATGTTGGCCTCTGGCAGTGGCTCTCAGCCTTCCTAATGCTGTGACCCTTTAAGACAGTCCCTCGTGCTGTAGTGAACCCCCAGCCATAAAATTATTTTTGTTGCTAGTTCATAACTGTAATTTCGCTGCTGGTGTGAATTGTGATATAAATATCTGATATGCAGGATATGTGCTCCCCACCCCAAAGGGGCTGAGACCCACAGGTTGAGAGCCACTGGCCTGTGGCCTATTTATTGACTGTTTTCTTGACTGGTAAGTGTCGTATGGTGACCCAGTGTACTTGGGGTTATACAGCCCTGTGCAGGAGGGTCTGAGCTATATGAAGAAAATACTGTGGCAAGCCACAGTCATGAGCCAGTTAGAAGTATTCTGTGGTTGGTTTCTGCTTGCATTTCTGCCTGACTTGCACAGAGGGTGTGGACTATAACCTGTGAAATGAAATAAACCATTTTATTAACCATTAAACCATTAACCTTAAACCATTTCCATTTCTTTTTTTTTTTTTTTTTTTTTTACGATTTATTTAATGAATGTGAGTGCTCTGTAGCTGTACATATGGTTGTGAGCCTTCGTGTGGTTGTTAGGAATTGAATTTTAAGACCTCTGCTTGCTGCGGTCAACCCCGTTGGCCCTGCTTGCTCCGGCCCAAAGCTTTATTTAACATTATACATAATGTACATAATGTACGCTGCAGCTGTCTTCAAACGCACCAGAAGGGGGCGTCAGATCTCATTACAGATGGTTGTGAGTCACCATGTGGTTGCTGGGATTTGAACTCAGGACCTTCGGAAGAGCAGTCAGTGCTCTTACCCGCTGAGCCATCTCCCCAGGAGACCTCACACCCCAACAAAGGTTTTAGTCAGAATGTTTTATCTCTGCAACAGAAAAGAAACTAGACTGTCTGAGCCTTTGCAAATTCTCCAAACAAAGGTGGTTTTAATTTAAATACATTAATGAAAATTCTGGCAGTTCATGTCTTCTAATCAAGTAGATAGATTTCCATAAAATGTGGGTTGTCATCATTTAAAATCTTTTAGTAACGTTATTTCCTGATCAGACGCTCCATAACAGGTATGAACCTTTTAAATTACGTGTCTTTTGTTTTATGAGAAAGGGTCTTTGTCCAGAGCCCAGGTTGGTCTTGAACTCCTGCCTCAGGTACCTGAGTGCTAGGCTTACAGGTGTGCTTGTGTATGTCGCCCATACCTAGCCCCAGTGGTGTTTTTGTTTGTTTGTTTTTAGTGGTGCTTGGGCTTGAACCCAGGGCCTTATGAGCAACTCCGCAAGCACTGTGGTACCTACCGGTCTATAGCCCCGGATCCGGGGGGGCCTTTTGTTATTGTTTATCAATACATTTGCTCCCAGAATTCGCCTTAGGTTATGAACTATAGAGACTGAACTTTAAGCTAGTGGACTGACACTGCAGTCACAAGACCGTGTCATGACAAGTCTGTGAAGTAAATTGTTAAGAGAACAAATATTTTCCTGTAGGTTGGGAAGTCAGGGACATAAGGGTTTTATTTCTATGGTTTACTGGCTGCTGTGCCAGTCCTTTAAAAATCGAAACACTTAGCTGATGAAGTGGTTATACCAAACTATTTCCTCACTAAGTTGTTTAGAGAATTACAGTCGCATAGAGTTGGCAGTAATCAAAATATAGTTGGAAATGCCACAGTGGCTCTTTTTATAAATACAGTTAATTTTTTTTTGAAGCTAAAAGGTAAGTATACCTAAGAGGTAGTGGCTGCCTAGATTAGTGCAATGTTTGCATGTTATGAAGCTTAAGGTAATTTGCTAGCTGTGGACACGGGTTTACCTAAGACAAAGGTGAGGAACTGTTGGTTCAGGAGGGTTGTTTGTTTTGTTTTGTTTTGTTTTGTTTTTTCCTGTTTTGTTCTTCCTTTTCATTTTGTGCTACAGACCCTAGAACATTGTCTTTCTAAGCATACTCTTCATAAGAGCACATTGCTCAAAAATGAAGTCTCAGAGGTCGGAGTCTCTCACGGTCCTAGTCACAGTTCTAGGACGTCAGCACAACCAGACTTCTGTTCAGTGTGTCAAAGCTGGGACCTACACTGCATCCTTCATCTTCTCCCCAGGTGCCTGTCACTGCTGTTGCTCAAGCTCGAGTCTCCATTTATTTGCATGCACGCATGCATGCATACATACATACATACATACATACATGTGTAGCCATGTTCCGTTGTCAGGAGCTTCCTAGCTATGCTGCCTTTCTCTCTAGTTTCTCTCCTTATCACGTATGGTATTCATACTCTAGTCTGTGTGTGTACACGTAATTCATAACTCATGTATGTGAGTTGTCTTTGAATGTTCTCATCTTACTATTTTAGTTCCTGTGCTGGGCTGCTTCCCATAGGCAGGTGTGACATCTCATTACTTAGTCTATGTCCAGTGGTTATCATTCAAACAGTCCTTCATCTAATCATTAGGAACTTTAAGGATTTCCAGGGTTGGTTTATTTTGCTCTGGACCATTTCTCTGTGAAATGGCAGTTGGGGGAGTTGCTTGTGACAGCCATGTGTGCTTAGGCTGAGGTTTCTGTGTAAAGTTTCCCTCACGTCTCCTGTCCTCTAAAGTGTTCTCTGCCCCAATCCTGAACGTTGTTGACAATCTGATAAGTCTGGATTGACGGAATGTGGTGGTGAACTTTGCATTTTGAGATTAATGGTAGCTATGAAATAGGTTTGTAATATAAAAGGTTTAAAAATCTAAAGAACATTTTGTTATGCACCCCCTGATGCAGGATTTTAATCGATACACAGGAGAAGAAGACGTGTAAAGCAGGTTAGAAGGGGCTTGCATTCCTTTTGGTATAAAAAACAAAAACAAAATGAGTTTAGCATGCATTTCACATACTAGGCCAGGACTTCTTGAAGATAATTCGTGGGTAGTGTTGAAATCTACATAGTTTCCTTTCTGTTTGTTTCTTATAATATAGAATAAATGTCTATTGGTAACCTGGCCTTTGCTGGTTAATGTAAATAGAGTTCGAGATCTCCCAAGTCCTCAAAGCGATGAAATACCTGCTTTGATTGGCTTGTCTTTTCAGTGCTGAGGATATTAAACTGAGAACCTCATCCTTATTAGGCAGATGCCCTGCCACTTACTTGCGAATGGGATAGGGACCTCCGTTCTGATGTAAATACTGTGTGTCTGAGGATCCAGGCTGCTCTGCTGAAGTTCTGTGCAAATCAAAGCATCCTCTATAACTAAACTAAAAACTGTCCACCCGTGAACCCCAGTGTCGTATGGCTTCTTGATAATATTTCTCCTGTCATCCCTTTCTCTAAATGTGCTCTTTGGTTGGCTCCTGCCTTTCTCTCCACAGCCTCAGTCTTCTTCGCAGGTCCCTTCCCTGGCTTGTCTCCATCCATTTCCCGTCACCCGTTGTGTTCTTTCTTTTTTTTCTAAAGGTTTATTTTATTTATGTAAGTACACTGAGGCTGTCTTCAGACTCACCAGAAGAGGGCATGGGATCCCACTACAGATGGTTGTGAACCTCCATGTGGTTGCTGGGAATTGAACTCAGGACCTCTGGAAGAGCAGTCAGTGCTCTTACCCGCTGAGCCATCTAGAACTCCTTCCTCTGCCACCTTCGTTTTTCCCATGCTGCTGAGTCGTAGGATGCCATGCGCTTCTGAGATATGTTTACTGAACTCTGGCTGTGCCTGAAATTGCTCTGGTAATTGGGTAGAACACTAAGCAAGACATTGCATTCTCTTGGAGGAGAAGATAAATGATTTCAGGTGACAGTGGCAGAGACGGATGAAGCGGGTGGAGATGTGGAAGGGCCTTGTTTGCATGAAGAGACCAGCTAAGCCTCTGTAGGGAGACGGCATCTTGAATATGTAAGCGTGACTAGCTGGGGCTGTTTTTTACATTCAGTATGTATGCGAGTCACCTTTGGACCTTAATACTCAGTGGGCATCCCTGCCCCTGCCACTCCCAAGCCTGCTGCTCTGCTGTGTGCCTGCCGGAGAGCTCAGTGGTTAGGAGCACTTGCTGCTCTTGCAGACGGCCTAGGTTCACTTCCCAGCACCTACATGGCACCATTGTGCCTGACTGACTGCTTCAGTGTGGCTCGGGTTGCACCCCCAGTCCGCTGCCCTTGACTCAGTGTAAAGCACAGGTCTGATCAGATCGTTTGCCTTCCAACTGCCTGCCTCTGGTTTTCTTAGAATGAAGCCAGGCTCCTTCCTTCTTCTGGTCTCATGCCTTGTCTGACTTCCTGACCATAGTCCACTCCGACGTTCTGTCTCTGATGTCTGGAATAAGCGGGGATTGATTCAGTTGGTTGCCACATACCACTGCACAGGGGTGGAAGGGGTGGGGACCGCTGTTTAGAATGGAATTCCTCAGCCGGCTCAGGACACATCGTCTGCCAGTGCGACCGCCTGTGCTTAACCCAGTTACCACTTCAGTACAGAGTACTGTACAACCCTCACTGCTTGCTCGCCACGGCTAGCCAGTGCTGAGACACATGCATTCACATGTAAAGAGTTCCAAATGAGAAAAAATTGTGTTTTTTATGTGTATGCAACTTTAAAAAAATGATTTATTTATTTATTTATTTTATGTATGTGAGTACACTGTCGCTGTCTTCAGACACACCAGAAGAGGTTCTCAGGTCCCATTGCAGATGGTTGTGAGCTACCATGTGGTTGCTGGGATTTGAACTCAGGACCTCTGGGAGAGCAGTCAGTGCTCTTAACCGCTGAGCCATCTCTCCAGTCCCTGTGTATAACTTTTAATGAAAACTGATTTTTTTTTTTTTAATTTTCTACCTTACAGGAGCACGATGCCGTTTCTGGGTCAGGACTGGAGGTCCCCTGGATGGAGCTGGATTAAAACCGAGGATGGGTGGAAAAGGTGTGACCCCTGTAGCCACGAGCTCAGGAGCGAGGATAGCCAGTACACCATCAACCACAGCATGTGAGTCCCTGTGAGGCCCTGTCGCTGCTGTCAGCCTCTGCATTTGTCAGCTCACGGCAGAGCGTGGTCACCTACCACTTTGCCCACCTTTCTGTCTAGGCGTGTCTCGTCCACGACAGTCATCGGTTAAAGGAGTCGTCAGTCATACCCAGCTTGCACGTGGGTGCTGAGGATTCGACCTCAGTCTTCCTGCTTGTCCATGCGCTCAGTGTGGACTGGTGGTGTTCCTTTGTGCTTAAGGCTGTTGCCTTGTGCGGATCAGTCACGTTTGTTCATGTGTGCTGTTTTGGTAGCCGTGGGGAATGCCCGGACATGTCACAGTTGTCACTAGAGCTGTTAGGAGTGCGGGAGTGTGGACATCTCAAGACTGTGCTTTCAATCCCTTTGGTTGAGATGGTAACTCGCTCAGTGTTATAAAGACCTGGGTGTGCTGTTCCATGCTGGCTGTACCGTTATATGTTTCCAGCACTGGTGCTTAAAGGCTCTTGCTGTCTACATCCTCCCCAAAGCTCACTTGCTGTACTTTTGGACGGTATAGTAGCCATCTTAATGGAGGTCAGGGATTATGGCATTTTAATCTGATTTCCTTGAGAATGATGCTGCCCATATGTTCGTGTGTCCTTAGGCCGTTTGCATTGCTTCCTTGGAGAAATAGTAAAGTTTTCTGCCTGCCCTAAGGGGATTTATTGTTGAAATTCTCTCTCTTTCTTCCTTCCTTCCTTTCTTTCTTTCTTTCTTTCTTTCTTTCTTTCTCTCTCTCTCCCTCCTTCCCTCCCTCCCTCCCTCCATTCATTCATTCATTCATTCATCCATTTATTTATTTATTTATTTTATGTATGTGAGTACACTGCTACTGTCTTCAGACACACCAGAAGAGGGCATTACAGATCCCATTACAGATGATTGAGAGCCACTATGTGGTTGCTGGGAATTGAATTCAGGACCTCTGGGAAAGCAGTCAGAGCTCTTAACTGCTGAGCCATCTCTCCAGCCCTCCCTCCTCTTCCTCCTCCTTTTTTTTTTTTCTAAAAAAAAGCTGGATAAGGGACATTCATCTTAGTCATATGACCAAAGGTTATAAAAATAGGGAGTGTTTGCTCTAAATTGTAGTTAACTGATAGTTTATATACATGAAAAAACTGAAAGGTTTGTACAATATAAATAATTTTATTAACATTTATACACATTAAATTTTAATCCTGGAAGCATTTTTTCTTCACTTTTAGATTTTCATAAACCTGGCTATAAAAAAAATCACCAAAAAGTGTGACCTTCCTACCTCAAAATGCATTATAAAAATAGCAGCTGGTTAATAATTTCCTCAGTGTAGGCATTGTTCTTTATCCTGACCTCTGGGTCTCCTGTGGCTCCATTCCCAAGTCCTCTGATTCCCATCCAACACCAGGCAGAAGCACTCAGCAGTGGCCATTGTGCCAGCAACGTCAGTGGTGTGGGAGCTGCCACAGCCAGGTGGTGTGGGGCCTGCAGCCAGGTGTGGGTCTGCCGCAGCCAGGTGTGGGGGCTGCAGCCAGGTGTTGTGGGACCGCAGCCAGGTGTGGGTCTGCCGCAGCCAGGTGTGGGGGCTGCCACAGCCAGGTGTGGGTCTGCCGCAGCCAGGTGTAGGGGCTGCAGCCAGGTGGTGTGGGGCTACAGCCAGGTGTGGGGGCTGCCACAGCCAGGTGTGGGTCTGCCGCAGCCAGGTGTGGGGGCTGCAGCCAGGTGGTGTGGGGCCGCAGCCAGGTGTAGGGGCTGCCACAGCCTGTGCGTGACTCAGTGGAAATGAGTGTTCCCTGCACCTGATGGTGGCATGTTAAATAGCCTACAGCTCCTGCACATGGCGCTCCAGCCTAGGAAGCTGACTGGATGTCCTCTTCTGTGGCCTCCCATTTCTGTGACACTGCTTCAGGAGAGCAGTAGCCGATCATTTTTCCTTTGATAAGTTTGTGACTTTAGTTAGAAAGCTTTTTCAGATTCAAAACGATCTAGTGTTTGAATCGGTGTGAATAGACCAGCACTAGAGTAAGTATAAGATCATCAGATTCAAGGCCTTGTGTGTGCTCTGGAGTGGGTGTCATGACTCGGCTGTGACAGGATGTAGTTGTGTGTTTGAGGTGCTCTCTGGCTGCTTGGTGATTGGCCGCCATTGTCTGCGTTGTTTCCTTACTGACAGGGACGGACAGACTTAATGTGGCAAACTCAGCTGTTTGATTAAAAGTGCACACTGCAGTGGGTGAAGCGTGGCTTTCACACAGTCTTCTCATCAGGAGCAGTGACAGGGAAATGAGCGAGCACTGTTAAATCGGTGGTTTCCAGTGCCATTATACACAGGCTCCACCAGCCAGCCTGGATCCACGACACTTTTTTCCCTGCCTTAGACCAAAAATTAACTGCAGCGTGTCCAAAAAAATGGGATTTTAGTTTTCATGGTGTGGATTACTGTTATACTTTTTGTTTGTTTGTTTGTTTGAGGCAGGGTTTCATTGTGTAGACCTGGCTGTCATGGAACTCGTTCTGTAGACTGGGCTGGTATAGTTTTAATTATTACAAGGAGAAAACTTCGTTTTAAAGAAAAGATGTTTGTATTGTCATGACTTGACTTGAAGTTTCATAAAAAATGAAAATGCTAAAATATTTTAAATGTATTTAAATATCATAAAGGTAACTTTGATCCGTCTGGTTCTATTAAGTACTTTGAAATATTTGATAGATGCTTATAGAAAAAATGCATAGCACAGCAGCCGTCAGGGTCAGTGCAGCAGCAGTCAGGTCAGTGCAGCAGCAGTCAGGGTCAGTGCAGCAGCAGTCAGGGTCAGTGCAGCAGCAGGCAGGGTCAGTGCAGCAGCAGGCAGGGTCAGTGCAGCAGCAGGCAGGTCAGTGCAGCAGCAGGCAGGGTCAGTGCAGCAGCAGGCAGGGTCAGTGCTGCAGCAGGCAGGGTCAGTGCAGCAGCAGGCAGGGTCAGTGCAGCAGCAGGCAGGGTCAGTGCAGCAGCAGGCAGGGTCAGTGCAGCAGCAGGCAGGGTCAGTGTAGCAGCAGGCAGGGTCAGTGCAGCAGCAGTCAGGTCAGTGCAGCAGCAGGCAGGGTCAGTGCAGCAGCAGTCAGGTCAGTGCAGCAGCAGTCAGGTCAGTGCAGCAGCAGGCAGGGTCAGTGCAGCAGCAGTCAGGTCAGTGCAGCAGCAGTCAGGTCAGTGCAGCAGCAGGCAGGGTCAGTGCAGCAGGCAGGTCAGTGCAGCAGCAGTCAGGTCAGTGCAGCAGCAGTCAGGTCAGTGCAGCAGCAGGCAGGGTCAGTGCTACAGAAGGCAGGGTCAGTGCAGCAGCAGGCAGGTCAGTGCAGCAGCAGGCAGGGTCAGTGCAGCAGCAGGCAGGGTCAGTGCAGCAGCAGGCAGGGTCAGTGCAGCAGCAGGCAGGGTCAGTGCAGCAGCAGGCAGGGTCAGTGCAGCAGCAGGCAGGGTCAGTGCAGCAGCAGGCAGGGTCAGTGCAGCAGCAGTCAGGTCAGTGCAGCAGCAGGCAGGGTCAGTGCAGCAGCAGTCAGGTCAGTGCAGCAGCAGTCAGGTCAGTGCAGCAGCAGGCAGGGTCAGTGCAGCAGGCAGGTCAGTGCAGCAGCAGTCAGGTCAGTGCAGCAGCAGTCAGGTCAGTGCAGCAGCAGGCAGGTCAGTGCAGCAGCAGGCAGGGTCAGTGCAGCAGCAGTCAGGTCAGTGCAGCAGCAGTCAGGGTCAGTGCAGCAGCAGGCAGGGTCAGTGCTGCAGCAGGCAGGGTCAGTGCAGCAGCAGACAGGTCAGTGCTGCAGCAGTCAGGTCAGTGCAGCAGCAGGCAGGTCAGTGCAGCAACAGGCAGGGTCAGTGCTGCAGCAGTCAGGGTCAGTGCAGCAGCAGTCAGGTCAGTGCAGCAGCAGGCAGGGTCAGTGCTGCAGCAGTCAGGGTCAGTGCAGCAGCAGGCAGGGTCAGTGCAGCAGCAGGCAGGGTCAGTGCAGCAGCAGGCAGGTCAGTGCAGCAGCAGGCAGGGTCAGTGCAGCAGCAGGCAGGGTCAGTGCAGCAGCAGGCAGGGTCAGTGCAGCAGGCAGGTCAGTGCAGCAGCAGGCAGGGTCAGTGCAGCAGCAGGCAGGGTCAGCGCAGGAGCAGGCAGGGTCAGTGCTGCAGCAGTCAGGTCAGTGCAGCAGTAGTCAGGTCAGTGTAGCAGCAGGCAGGGTCAGTGCAGCAGCAGGCAGGGTCAGTGCAGCAGCAGGCAGGGTCAGTGCAGCAGCAGGCAGGTCAGTGCAGCAGCAGGCAGGTCAGTGCAGCAGCAGGCAGGGTCAGTGCAGCAGCAGGCAGGTCAGTGCAGCAGCAGGCAGGGTCAGTGCAGCAGCAGTCAGGTCAGTGCAGCAGCAGGCAGGTTAGTGCAGCAGCAGTCAGGGTCAGTGCAGCAGCAGGCAGGTTAGTGCAGCAGCAGTCAGGGTCAGTGCAGCAGCAGTCAGGTCAGTGCAGCAGCAGGCAGGGTCAGTGCTACAGAAGGCAGGGTCAGTGCAGCAGCAGGCAGGTCTGTGCAGCAGCAGGCAGGGTCAGTGCAGCAGGCAGGTCAGTGCAGCAGCAGGCAGGGTCAGTGCAGCAGCAGGCAGGGTCAGTGCAGCAGCAGGCAGGGTCAGTGCAGCAGCAGTCAGGTCAGTGCAGCAGCAGGCAGGGTCATTGCAGCAGGCAGGTCAGTGCAGCAGCAGGCAGGGTCAGTGCAGCAGCAGTCAGGTCAGTGCAGCAGCAGTCAGGTCAGTGCAGCAGTAGTCAGGTCAGTGCAGCAGCAGGCAGGGTCAGTGCAGCAGCAGTCAGGTCAGTGCAGCAGCAGGCAGGGTCAGTGCAGCAGCAGGCAGGGTCAGTGCAGCAGCAGGCAGGGTCAGCGCAGGAGCAGGCAGGGTCAGTGCTGCAGCAGTCAGGTCAGTGCAGCAGTAGTCAGGTCAGTGTAGCAGCAGGCAGGGTCAGTGCAGCAGCAGGCAGGGTCAGTGCAGCAGCAGGCAGGGTCAGTGCAGCAGCAGGCAGGTCAGTGCAGCAGCAGGCAGGGTCAGTGCAGCAGCAGGCAGGGTCAGTGCAGCAGCAGGCAGGTCAGTGCAGCAGCAGGCAGGGTCAGTGCAGCAGCAGTCAGGTCAGTGCAGCAGCAGGCAGGTTAGTGCAGCAGCAGGCAGGGTCAGTGCAGCAGCAGGCAGGTCAGTGCAGCAGCAGGCAGGGTCAGTGCAGCAGCAGGCAGGTCAGTGCAGCAGCAGGCAGGTCAGTGCAGCAGCAGGCAGGGTCAGTGCAGCAGCAGGCTGGGTCAGTGCTGCAGCAGGCAGGGTCAGTGCAGCAGCAGGCAGGGTCAGTGCAGCAGGCAGGTCAGTGCAGCAGCAGGCAGGGTCAGTGCAGCAGGCAGGGTCAGTGCAGCAGCAGGCAGGGTCAGTGCAGCAGTAGTTTATATCAGCACAGCAGTAGTTATTATCAGCCCAATATCTGAAAAGTGTAGATGATAAACAAGAACAGAATGTTTACTCAGCTTCCATTGGGGACATAGCAATTTTAATGTCATAGTCATATTGCTACTAGGATTCTGTTCATGGCTTTTATGGTTGTTTATAAATGCTTAGGTCTTAAAGTCTTATAATGTTTGGGAGATTCTAAAGCCCATCTCCCTTTCTGGAGTAATGTTTTTTAAAAGAAATACGAATAAATCTTAGTTCCTTCCAAATGAAAAACAAATGAACGTAGGATCCCCTGAGTTTCCAGCTCTCAGCTTCCTTGTAGTTTAGCTCGTGCTCGTCAGGGTTAGTAGCAACTTTATTTTGATCCCCAAATTACCAATCAAACACTCCCTTAGCAAAGACGTGGTAAATGAATTTCTCCATGAAAAACTTAATTAATGAAGCATCTTTATTTCAGTATCTTAAATAGTGGTGAAGAAGAAATATTCAACAATGAGTGTGAATACGCAGCCAAAAAGAGGAAGAAGGAACATTTTGGAAATGACACAGCTGCTCACAGTAAGAGTGTTTTCATGATAAGTCTAGACTTTTACGTATTTAATGTATATGCTACCACAATGAATTGCACGGCAGTGCTCTGTGAGGCACAGGGGCGGAGGTGTGCGCTCACACACTGTGCTCAGTGCTGCCCATGTGTCTGGGGCAGACTGCTGACAGCTCAGCTGTGTGCTTGGTAAGGTTTATGCATCAAACATGGCAAGCCTGAGGCTCATGTCTGCTTCTGAGTGGCCAGGTATGGCCCTGTGCTGAGTTTCTTTCTGAGCAGGAAGGCCCCTAGGAGGGATTGTCTAGATGTGGGGACATGGAGAGCGAGCACAGGAGCCAGCGCTGGGCAGAGCTGGGACAGAGGGCAGTGGTGGAATGGTAGACGGGCTTGAGGAAGTTCTGTCACAGCTCTGCCCACCTTGGCACATGGCACGAGTACCTGTTAAGGTGAGAAGAAGGTGGAGCCATGTGAAGCAGCTTCATGGTCTTACTCATGTGCACCATGTATGGCTGTCACAGGCGGTAAGACCAGGACCTTCTAGTTGGTATACAGTGACACAGAGATAAGGTAGGATTTCTTAAGCATTTATACTTTGGTACAAAAATAGCAATTTTCTTCTAAGTTAATAAAGTATGGTAGTGTCAAAATTAATAACTTTTCATGGACAGGAGTCTAAGTACTTCCATGATATTAGGGAATAAAGTGCATTTTAACACTTATCCAAGCAGAGGCATCTCTTAGCTGGAACAGGGAGTCAATGTTAGCATGCCCTGTCATCAGAGTGTCCCTAAAATACTGAGGTTGAGATGACTTTCCAGGTTTTAAAGACATTTCATCTTTGTTCTAGGTTTTTATCGTGAAAAATGGATCTACGTCCATAAGGAAAGCACAAAGGAAGTAAGTGTGCATTAAAGGAGTGTGCAATGTAAGTAAGTGAGTAAGTGTGCATTAGAGGAGTGTGCAATGTAAGGAAGGAAGTGTGCATTAGAGGAGTGTGCAATGTATTGTTTCTGTTGAGTATGCCACAGGGATTAGTCATGTTATAATTCATAATTATATTCATTAGCAACATGAGGTCACCACAAATGCCATGAGCCCCTCCTTCCACAATGCAAAGTTGCTCATGGGAAGCTACATCGAGGCTGGCTCTGCAGAACGCTGTGGACTTTTATCTGTATGTGATTGCTAAGCTGAGTCACTCTAAGGGTGCAGTTTTACATTACACAAGTATGAGGTTAGGGTTAGTTAAATGTTCCAGAAATGGTAATATCTTTTTTTTTTAATTTATCACATTTATTTATTCAGAGTGTGTGTGTGTGTGTGTGTGTGTGTGTGTGTGTGTGTGTGCGCGCTTACCTGTTATGGTAGGGATGGGAAGGTCTACTTGTAGGAGAACTTGTAGGCGTCAGCTTTCTCCTTCTACTGTAGGTCCTGGGACTTGAACTCCAGTTGTTAGACTTTGTGGCAGGTACCTTCCCAGTGATGTCTTTAAACTATCTCAGCTTCCTAGAAGATACTTGATTGTGGGAAAGAAAGCTTACTTGGTGATGGTTACTGTCCTTAAAGTGGTTGTCCAATGAGTCCAGTCCTTGACATACATACTACTGAAAGACTGTCAGAGCTAACCTAATTGTACAAAGCCAAGCTCAATTAAATATCGCCCCTACTTTGTGAGTCGTGTGGATTCCATCTGGGAAAAGCAACAAGGGGAGGTTGTTAGGAGACTGCCAGGGTGTCCTGTGACTTCGTGGGATGGGGTCTGATGTTAGGAGATTGCCAAGGCATCCTGTGCCATCCTTCATCCCTGTAGTGACCCAGGTCGTTGCAGACAGGTGCTCCTGAGTACATGCTAACCTTGTACTGTGTGAGGGTCGTCACCGCGGAGAGATGTCCTCACCACCATAAGGTTTTTCCTTAAAGTGAGATATACCTCAGATTCTACACTGTGCTCTACCCTTTGTTCCCCACAACTCCACAGCAGTGCTTGGTGTGTTGCACACACTGAGAAAACGTGGGTCTCAGTGTTTCCTGTGAGTGTGTGGTTGGGTTGTACACGTTAGGGCTGTTCTTAGAGCTGTGTCGTCTCCCCACGCGATCAACAGATCCGTTGCTGTCTCCACTGCTCCTCAGCAGCCCTGGCAACCTTTCACTCAGAGTCCCCTGTGGTTCCTTACTGCCCTGCAGCTCACCTGCCCCCAAAACTCTCAACTGGAAATCTGTGTAGTGTACGTATTTCAGATGCAGAAGGAAGGTTTTAAGATCTGTCCTGACCTGAGGTGAAATCCATACAGATCGATACAGAAAACAAAAGAGATTTCAGACAGAATGCCAATAGTTTACTTATATTTCACCCTTGATTCCCAGACCTCTGTATCTCATTGTAGTAGTTGGCTTTTGGCGTGCTCAGCTCACATGATCCCAGCTTGGGTCATATACCCTCAGGCCTGCTCACACCTGTTTTTCAGAGATGCCTCCGGTTGCCAGTGGCCCCCGTAAGGCTCACTCCTTGGTGGTTGGACACATTTCCAGCAGAGCAGTGAGAATTCCCTGCAGAGAATTGCTCCCTGAGTGTGTACAGCACCAGATCCCGAGGCCTCCTGTCCTCCCACCCCCTCCCCCTTGTCCCCAGCAACAGAAAGCAGAGTGGAGTTTCACTAGTACTCACTCTAGCAGCAATGTGAAAAACTGCCGTGCCTCCTGTCTCAGTAACACACAGTTGGCTTACGTTTAGTATTGCTGTCTTTGCTCTGTTCTCATTTATGTCTGACATGGGTTTTAGAACTAATACAAATACCTTTCACTAGAGGCTTTTATGCCCTAGCCGGTGTCAGATGTTGACTGACTTTCCTTGGCTGGCTGACGTCCCTGCCTGTCTGATGTCTTGTAGAGGCATGGCTACTGCACCCTGGGAGAAGCCTTCAACCGGCTAGACTTCTCAAGTGCCATTCAGGACATCAGGAGGTTCACTTACGTGGTCAAAGTAAGTGGTTCTTGCGGAAGCAGCTTTGATGACTCCCGAATGACTAGTTTGAAGGTTACAGGTATGAGATTACATAACGGGTCACCTGTCTATGTACAGAAAGGAAAGGGACAGCTCAGGAGAAGATATGGAGGGGGGTTGCAACACTTAGGTCACAGTTGCAAGTCCCAGAGGCCACAGGAACTAAGACATTGCAGGGTCCTTTTCTTGGAAATGCCTCCCACGTTTGAGCTCATGAGGACCCCTGATGGTTCCACATGCATGTTCCACTTCTCGTGTTCACCCGGAATGAGCCTTGTTGTATACACAGGAACAACTGGCCAGTAGACAAGAGGATTTCATAAGGACTAGAACTCCAGAAAGTCTCCCTGCAGTACTGACGGCTGTTGAGGAGTTTCTGCCTTGGGCGATCTTCAGAAGGGCGAGGTCTTTGCTGTGATAGCTCTCATGCAGTTTGCTTTTGTCTGTGGCTCATCCACGCCACTGCATTGTGGGTAAAGCACCAGTCAGGCTTCACACCGGCCGGCCCGTTCCCAGTGCTGCCAGAAGACTCTCACTGCCTCCTAGGCGGTTAGAAGTGTTGCTGCAGGACAGAGATGTGAGACTGGATGGCTCTTGACCTCCGCTAGTGTGATATGTAATGTGTGATTCTAGACAGCACGGGTGGGTGCAGGCGAGGCAGCCACGGCGTCTTCTGGTGTCCAGTGTACACAGGGCAGTGGCCCCTGACCTCCTGCAGGGCATCCAAGTCCGCTGCCCTGGTGATGGACCTTGTTTAGGAGTGGAGGAGTTAAGCATCCAGGGAGGACACAGGCCAGCGCTCACAGTACCAGTGCTGCCAGCTCTAAAAGACCTCTGTAAATAATCCTCTTTACAAAGTAGAAGTGACAGTGACGGGGGCTGGAGAGATGGCTCAGTGGTTAAGAGCACCGACTGCTCTTCCAGAGTTCAATTCCCAGCAACCACATGGTGGCTCACAACCATCTGTAATGGGATCTGATGCCCTCTCCTGGTGAGTCTGAAGACAGTGACAGTGCACTCATATACATAAAATATAAAATAAGTAAATCTTTAAAAATAAAACAAAACCAAAAAAAAGTAGAAGTGACTTATTCTGTTTCTAAATAAGAAGTTTTCTTAAAAGAGTCAGGACTTATGCCTATTCAGAAGATAATTAACCCTGCCCTGCTGGCTGGGTGTCAGCTTCCTGGTGCTGCGATGAAATACTCTGACAAAAAGCAACATGAGGGATGAAGGGTCTTGTTTCAGATCACAGGGAGCTTTGGTGTGCCACTCACTGTGGTGGCAGCGCTGGGCTGGCTTGTGTGTCCTCAGTGGTGGCCGCCCTGGGCTGGCTCCTGTGTCCTCAGTGGCAGCAGTCCTGGGCTGGCTCGTGTGTCCTTAGCCCTTTGGTTCCTTCTACACTTGTTTGTTATGGTTGGAGGTTGTTGGGTTTGAGCAAATGCTCCTTCTGTGTTTATTGAGAGGATTGTGAGTTTTCCTACACTGTTAATGTGCATGCGGCTGACTGGTTTCCCATGAGAAATGGCTCCCTTCATTTTAGGAGTCCTGAGTGGTGGTGAAAGGCTTGCTGTGCAGCTGGTTTCTGTGTCCTGGAATTGGGCAAGGGAGCAGATTTTAGTATGGTTTGTTTGTTGGTTTGATTTTTTTTTTTTAAATAGGGTTTTGTCCTGTAGTGGCTTGTTGATTTTGTCTTCTAATTTGCTTTTGGTCAATACCAAATATGCAAGTCTCATGGTGTGCATTTGGAAGACGTCCTTGCCTTCTTGGAATGTTTTGAGAAGAAATGGCATTGGTTCTTTACATGTGTGGTAGCACTCAGCGGCAGAGCTGTGTGACCCAGGGTGTTTCCTTGGGAACCCTTGTCACACTGCCTCAGTCTTGCTGTCCACCACAGCTCTGTTGAGGGTCCGTTGTGCTGTGAGGCATTCTCCGGCTAAGATGAGAGCAAACTATGGTCCAGATGTTATCCCATGCCACAGAGCTGTGGAAGGGAGGAGAGACAAGAAGGTGACAGGTTTGTTGTGACTTGGAACAGGCAACTGACATAGCTGGATGTTTCCTCTGCAGCCCGAGAGGGCAAGAGAGTCATGTAGTCATGTATTACAGAAGTGCCTTATGAACAGAAGAATGGAAGCCCTCCTGAGGAGTTTCTGTAAGTTATAAAGACATGTCAGAATTAAGCCAAACCTTTACTGTATCAGTAGACGCTAACAAGTTGGTGAAGTGAATGTTTCTAGTTTGGGTCAAAAAGTATCCCAGCTCCAAGTCATGCATAGTAAATCCCCAGGATGTAGGAACCTGATGTTGGGAAAGAGAGTGGGAAGATACAAGTAAGAGCGGAGAGGAGCGGAAGCAGGGGAGGACACAGCAGGCCCTGTGCAGAGCCAGCAAGGCTCAGTGTGTAACAGACGGTGGTTGTGCGGCCGCGGGAGGCACCGGCGGCAGGGAGAGCCCTTGTCTTTCCATCATGGTTGGCGTCACTTAGATCCTCACATTGATCTTCCTTGGTTCCCTGATTTTCTTCAGTGTTTGAAGTGGCACCTGAAGAGCTTGGGTGTGACAATCTTTTAAAATCTCAACTTAGAAGGAAGCTTTTGACAGTGGGTCAGAGCATGAAGGAGCGTGTGGAGAGTCTGCTAGTGACTAGGACCCTCGCAGCTAGGAGGCCGAGTGTCTATTTATCTCACCGGCCCATAGCGGACCTGTGGAGACTCTTGAGCAGCACAGAAAGCAGGTCTCCTTACCTCAGGAGCTGGAGTCGTCCCCACCATACACAGAGAGCAGGCCTTCCCTGAAACCACCTTACTGGAGTCTTCATATCAGTGCATCTCACACCGAGCTCCACTGGGTGACCACGGTGTTTCCATAGTTAACAGGCGGCTTAACGTTTCTCTTTTTTCTTCAAGCTACTGCAGCTAATTGCGAAGTCCCAGTTAACCTCACTGAGTGGAGTGGCACAGAAGAACTACTTCAACATTTTGGATAAAATCGTCCAAAAGGGTATGATTATTACTGGAATATTTGTTGTCTTTTTTAAAATAAAATATTTATTGATTAATAATTCACAGAGTATACAACCTGGCCATTTACACATTCATTAATTCTTAATGCAGCATATTCATAGGAGTGGGAAGCCATTGCTGATTTTAATTTTATAACATTTCTGACAGTTACATGTCATAGGATCAGGTAGGCAAGCCTTTGCAGCATTTTCTAAATTAGCGATTTATGGGGGAGGGCCCAACCCATTGTGGGTGGTGCCATCCCTGGGCTGATGGGATTGGGTGCTATAAGGAAGCAGACTGAGCAAGCCATGAGGAGCAAGCCAGTGAGCAGCACCCCTCCATGGCCTCTGTGTCAGCTCCTGCCTCCAGGTGCCTGCCCTGTCTATTTCCTTGGGTGGTGAACAATGATGTAGAAGTATGAGCTGAATAAACCCTTTCCTCCCCAGGTTGCTTTGATCATGGTGGGTTGTTTGTTTGTTTGTTTTTTGGTTTTTTGTTTTTTGTTTTGGTTTTTTGAGACAGGGTTTCTCTGTATAGCCCTGGCTATCCTGGAACTCACTCTGTAGACCAGGCTGGCCTCGAACCCAGAAATCCACCTGCCTCTGCCTCCCGAGTGCTGGGATTAAAGGCGTGCGCCACCACGCCTGGCTTGATCATGGTGTTTTATCACAGCAGTAGTAACTAAGATGCTTCCTCACCCCCTTCTCCCCCTGGTCCCCCTCCTACTTAGGCAGGCAGCCATAGCCGCTGAGTGCCTGTGACTGCAGTGGCCATGGTGTGTTTAGAAGGCGGCATTTCGTCGCACTCCTCCCTGTCCGTTGGGGTCTTACAGACTTTTCATTTATGTTTGAGCACTAAGTGGTCACATCCCCATCAGCTGGACTCGTGAAGCATCGCTGTCTTAGCCACCACTCAGTGCAGAGATAGGCTGCTCTGCCCAGGCTCAGAGCGACACTGGGCTGTGACTATAAAAGTCAATACTGGAAACAGTCTAACGTGTCCGTCCAGCAAAGCTGTAGTCATAAGTCCGTCCTGCCAGCCCACCCCAAGGCCTGTCGTCTCTCCAGCCACAGGCTTGTGAGCAGGTCTACAGTACCAGACTGACATCTCCTGCCATGGAGCAAACTCTGAAATCCAGTTAGTCAGAAAGGAGTTAGTTGTCCCCACACAGAGCAAACACTGAAATCCAGTCAATCAGGAAGGAGTTGGTTGCCCCTCCCTCCCCCCATGCCATTATTGCACCTGCAGCACCAGAACTTTGAAGTCTAAATCTTAACTGGAAACTTGGTGCAGGGCGAGGGGCTTTTTCTGACACCAGTCTAGAAGATAGGTCTCTCCAGCAGCTAAGCCTTGTGCTCCCTCCAAGGAAAGAGGTAATCCCAGAGAGGCCCAGTCCTACAAAGGTCCTTGTCCTTTCATGGTTAACCAGTCACAGTTCATTCAACCCTTGGGTTCCGTAATCCCTAAGATTGCAGCTTTGTGACTTAGGCACCGTGTGAGTCATACTTTCCTTTTCATTTAATACACCTTTACCTGTTAGTGACGATAAGTAAAAGGGACTTTACTCTCTGTGTATACGCTAGTGTATATGAGCTGTTTTAAATATTCTCCTTATCATAAGTATAAAAGAAAACGTACACTGACTACTTTACAGGCAAAATTGTAGACCCAACCAAAAATTTAGTCAGGTAGCATTTTAAAGCTTTTAAAATTCTTATTATTAACAGTTGTTATATCTGAAAAATGATGCCACTTTTAAACTGCCATGAAGTGAGCTCCTTGTTTTTTAATATGATAAAATACATATGGCATAAAATTTATCACTTTCAACAATTTTCAGCATACTGTTCAATAGCACTGCATGCATGTACATCGCAGCCACTGCTATGTCCAGAATGGCTTCTCTGTACCTGATACCCTGCCCCCACCACTTTCCCCTGGCCAGTCCCTCCTCCTACCCCATCATTGCATCTGTGCCTGCTGGCTGCGGAAATGGTGTGCACGGAGTCATACAGTGTCCTTCCCACGTCAAACTTCTTGTTTGAGCTCATGACACACACCGGTCAGGATTTCCTTCACCTCTTAGCTTGAGTAATATCCCAGTGCGTGAAGGGGTCACGTTTTGCTATTTCTTCTTCTGTCGACAGACGTTTGGGCTATAAACTTAGACAGCGTTAACAGTAGTCCTTGCTTGGTTTTGGTTTTTCAGTTCTTGATGACCATCAGAACCCTCGCCTGATCAAAGGCCTCCTCCAGGACCTGAGCTCCACCCTTGGCATCCTGGTGAGAGGGGTGGGGAAGTCAGTGCTAGTCGGGAACATCAACATCTGGATCTGCCGCCTGGAGACCGTCCTCAGCTGGCAGCAGCAGCTGCAGAACCTCCAGGTGACAAAGGTAGGTTTCTTTTCTTTGTTTGGTTTTGGGGGTTTTCTTTTCTTTTCCTTGTCTCTCTCTTCTTTTCCTTTCCTTTCCTTTCCTTTCCTTTCCTTTCCTTTCCTTTCCTTTCCTTTCCTTTCCTCTCTCTCTCTCTCTCTCTCTCTCTCTCTCTCTCTCTCTCTCTTTCTTTCTTTCTTTCTTTCTTTTTTTTTCCCCAGAGACAGGATTTTGCTATGTATCTCTGACTGGCTTTGTAGACCAGGCTGGCCTTGAACTCAGAGATCCACCTGCCTCTGCCTTTGGAGTGCTGGGATTAAAGGTGAGCCCCGTCACACCTGACCTAAATTTATTTTTATTTGACACAAAAATTGTATGTACATAGGAGATGCAATGTGGTGCTTTATAGATCTGTGATGTGTAAAGACTACATCAGGGCAGTTGGCAGCCATCACCTCGTGTATTCATCAGCTCTCTGAGGTTTTCAGAGCGTTGTTGTTAGCGGTGATATGCCACTGTGCTAATGAGCAGTAGACGTCATCTCTCCTATCCTGGGCCCATTAGCCATGTATTCCCTACCCTTTTCTGTCCGTCTTTCCCCAGATTCTGGCTACCACTGTTTCACACTCTACTTCTTTGAGACCAGTTTTTTCCTTCCAGCATGTAACTTAGAACATGCGGTATTTTGTTTTACTATTCTTGACTTCTTTCATAGAACAGGATAACCCATGGTTCCGTTCATACTGCAGAAGATGACAGTATTTCATTTCTTCTGTGGCTGAGTAATATATAACATATTTTCTCTATTAAGTCACGTCCAAAAAAAAAAAAAAAAAAGTCACGTCCATGGGCACTAGGCTGACCCCAGGTCTTGGCTACCATGAATCCTGCTACTCTAAGCACGTGACTTCAGTTCCCTTGGATGGATGCATACAGCATTGCGGGTCACATGGCCGTTCTGTTTCTGTTGTCTCAGGAGCCTCCCCACAGCTCTTCTCTTTGCTTATTCACACCCATCTGCCAACAGTCCTGAGACTTCCCCTGCACCAGCTCAGCACTGCATTTGTCATTTGCATCTCTCATGATTAGATTAGTGATGCTGGCTGTCTGCATATCCTCTGGAGGTGTGTCATCCAGCTAATCCACCCTTCCCTGAGTCCTGCACTTCCCTAGCATCTGTACATTAACCTATCAGACCAACAGCTGGCAGCTGTCCTCACCCTCCGTGTTGGGCGTCTTTCTCCCTCTCTGTGCTACAGAAGCTTGTTTGCTTTGTGTTAACCATATTGTACGTCATAAACACGCTCAGTGTCAGTGAGGAGGAAGCTGAGATTTAACAGTAGATACAGATAGAGCTGGGAGGCCGCACAGACACCAGGCCTGTCCCTGGGTGAACCGCAGCGCAGCCCATGTTCACTTCACTTGCTGCCATGAAGCAGGGTCGATGTCATCAGCAGTTCCACATTTCAGATCCACCGTTTTCTAGGTATTTTTCTAGTTAAAATAGAGCAGGGGCAGGCATGTCCAAGGATAACTTCCTGAGCACAGGGAAATCGCTATGTGCCAGCCCCATGAGACGATGCTATGTGGTAGCCCCCATGAGACCACCCTGCAGAGCAGTGAAGAAGACTGAAGTGACCGTCAGAGCACATGGCCTCTTCGCTGTAGTCTTGCTGAAGCTGTCTCTACAGCATGGCCATTGTGTTTTGTTGCAGGAAGCCCCTGTGTTTTCTCCACGTGACACCGCTGTGCTTCCTTTCAGCAGGTAAACACTGGCCTCACACTCAGTGACCTGCCCCTGCACATGCTGAACAACATCCTGTACCGTTTCTCAGATGGCTGGGACATTGTCACCCTGGGCCAGGTAACACCAACCCTGTACATGCTCAGTGAAGACAGGCGGCTGTGGAAGCGACTGTGTCAGTACCACTTTGCTGAGCAGCAGGTGAGTGCGGGCAGCTGGCCTTGCTGCTTGTGGGTTCTTCTTTCTTCCTTCCTTCTCCACCTTCCAGCCCTCTAACACTAGATAAGGAGGAAGGAAGGATAGAGCGAAATGGAGAGAGACTGTGAATGCCATCGGTCTGGTTGGAAAGGGAGTGACATTATTGTTAGACGACTTCCTGATGAATAGGAGTGTCGGTTCTGTGGGGCAGTGTGATCTTCACCATCAGGATGATATCTGATTTCTCCTTGTTTCTTTTTTGCTCACAACTGTTTAACAAATGGTAACCCAATAACAACCACCCACCCACCATTGTTCAACCAACAACCCAACCCAATCCCTCCACCCCCAAGGCTTCTTGGGGCCCTAGCATTTATACCCTCTGAAAAACCCCTAGAATTCCAGACCTTACACGGTTGCAGAAACTATCTACAGCTGGTAAAGTCATAGCCCGGCTAGAGTACGAGGCAAGTCACAGTCAGCTGCTGTGGATAGTCTGAAGCAGCCCCGTATCCCACACCTGGGTTAAAACAAAACCATAGTCCCACGATATTCCTGTGGTTTTTAAAGAAACCAAGATCTAACTAAAGTGTGCAGGTCAGTCCCTGAGTCAGGCCAGCTGGCCACCATCCTTTGCCCTCGAATGAAGGTGGGGAGCACTTGATAGCAGCTAGAGGATACCAAAGTTGCTTCTGAATTGTATCAATTACAAGGCTCATGTTTCATATTGAAAAGGAATCATGATTCTAAAAATGTCCTAGTACCAAATTACTTAACTAGCTGAGTTGTGTCCTGTCTCCTGGGAAAGGTCACAGTGGTCTCTTTCCCTGATGAGTCCCACTCTGGCTCTGCCCCCTCCTGTCAGCCTGTCGTCCTTGCAGTTCCCGTGCTTCCCACTTGGTGGCACCATCTTGAGGTCCTGTGTCTTGCTAGTTGATGCTCCTGCTCCAGAGTGAAATCCCCACCTTTGCGTTTCTGCAGCATGTGGGCATCCTGGCTCACTGCATCAAGCAGTGCCTGTTTCATTCAAGGATAGGAAGCAGCGAGTGATGCATTGTCTGTCTTACGGATGTGGACATACCTGGGATGCTGGAGCATTGTGACGTGGGGGCCAGAGTGTGCCTGGTTCACGGCAGATGTGGGCAGAGCAGAAAGCAGGTCCCATCAGAAGAAGGAATCAGGGGTCTTAGCCACAGCTGAGATTCCACCCAGCTTAAAAAGTCCAGCAAAGCACCTGGAACACAGGGCACCTTTTATATGGCTCTCAGGATCTTGCTTGAGAGAAACACTGGTGTGGACATCAAAGGCGGTAGTCAGGGGTGATGTACGTGCCCAGCCAGGACCCTAGGAAAGTCCTAAGCAGAGCCCCAAGGAGATGCCCAGACCCAGAGTGAGCCTGTGAGAGCGCAGGAAGCTCTGGGTTCTCAGGCATGGAGCAGTGCAGCCAGGATGCTGCAGATGGGTGAGCATGGAACTGGGTCCATGGGACTGGGCTGTGCAGAGGCTGGGCCTGAGAATGGCTCGGTAGGCAGGCTAGCCCACCTAGCAAGAGGCATAGCTACTCCATCTGAGTGGGAGTGGACGTCCATTGCTCCCTGCATCCTTAGCCATCCTGACTCTTCCTACTCTCTTCTTATCTCTTTCTCAGCGGCAACTGTGTTTCCGCCCCCTCCTTTTTGAGATTAGATTTGAGCTGGCATCAGAAATGCAGGAGAGAGTGGTTGATCTTTTGGAGGAAATATTTAGAGCCATGGATAGAGTGATGAATAAATGTCTGTCTAGGATGGGCCCTGTGCATCACACATTGCTCTGGGACCTACCTCCAAGGATACCATAGGGCAAGGCCAGGGCTCGGCCTGGGCCACCAGAACCCCTGGCAGGCGTTATATATCCAGACGTCACACGTCCTTCAGGAAATCGGCTGACTGTTGGTTTGTGAGTCCTGGAAGTTCCTTGATGAAAGACTGTAAAGGTTAAAGGTCTGTTTACAACAGTGTTCACCTTCTATAAGAACTTAGAGTAGAATCATCCGTTAGCACCTGTGAGAGCGTCTTTTGATGCATATTTTCTTGATTGAATCACAAAACTGAACTGTGAGATGTTACCAGTTCTTCAAGAGTGACTAACAGCAGCAGGCTCCTGGTTTCTCAGGATCAGCAGTAGCTTACAGCCAGGGCAGGGTCCGGCCAGCACTGCAGGCTAGGAAACACCTCAATGAAGCTGAAGGCTGTGTAGGTCCTGGGTCAGCTGTTTGTAGTGACAGCAGCAGGAGCCACTGGCAAGATGTGTGTGATGTGAGCAGCTGACGTAGATGTGAGACGTGAGTAACAAAAAGACCCCAGGTTCTTATGCAGAGGAGAAACACCCGGGCATGTGGGCGTTCCTCCTGGGAACACTGGGCATGGAGCCGTGAGGAGGGAAGGCAGAGGTATTTTTGTCTCTAGCTCATGTTTCCATGGTGCTTAAAGGACACGGAGAGCGCTCCAGCCAGGCCTGTGACGGCCCCTCTGCTCTTCAGGCTGTCTTAGAAATCAGAGTCCCTCATTGGCTCCATTATTATTTCCAAACGAAGTCCTTAAAAGGTGTGGCTGGTTACATGTTGTACAAGAGATTGTTTTCAGTAATAAGAAGCGAAACACTCCTAAAAGGCCATAGCACACTTAGACAAGGGCATCTTTTCCTAAATGATCGAGGACGTGCCTATTGGCTCCGCAGTTCCGATGCACGCAGACCTGATCTAGCATGGGTCTTGTTTTCTCATGGCCCAAGTTACATTGCCCACACCCTTTGGTAACACCTCACTCAGATGCTACCCGGTTTGTGTCTCTGTCACTGTGCTTGGTGTTGGGACACCATTGTTGCCTCAGGAACCTTGTGCCATTGGCTGTCGTCTCAGCCTCCCTCCAGCCCGAAGCAACCCCTCATCTGCTTTCTGACTGAATTTCCCGGTCTGGATTGTGGTGTAAGCAGAATATTCACCAGTAAGGCTTTTGTGACTGCGCTCCACTCCCATAGTGCCCTTCATGATGTATCTGTAGCAGGAAGTAAAGCTTCATTCCTTTGGGGACTACAGAGTCCATTGTGTGCGTGTGCGCCATGTTTTGCTACCCATTCATCTGGTCGGGACACTGGATTTCCTCACACCTTGTAGCTAGTAGGATTGTTGCTGTGACATCCATTGATGGGTTTCAGTGCAGACATGTTTTTCATTTTTCTGAAATAACTTATCAGTGGTGGAATTACAATTCACTTGCTGTGTTTAACCCCTGGAGAAACTGCGCTGTTCTCCATCGTGTCCACACCATTTGCATCCCTACCAGAAGTATACTAGGCATTTGACTCCCTACAGCATCTCCAGCACTTGCTGTTGCCTGATTTTCTAGTTAGTGCCACCCCCATCGGTCCAAGGTGGCATATCCTCTGCCTCGGGTGGATGCCATGTCTTCATGAGGACATTGACCATGTGTGGGTCTTGGCCGTAGAAATGCTTCTCCGAGTCCATTCTCCATTCTTAAGAAGTGAGTGTGCTTTATTCATCCTGCATCCAAGTCTCTTACTAAATACTCAGCTGTCACAGACCTCCTCCCGAGCTGTCTTCTGTCTGTCTCACAGCTACTTGCGGGCACTGTGTAGGAACACCGCGATTTGCCTGACTTGTTCCTCATTGATTTAATCCAAGTTTAATTTCAATCTTAAAGTGTTTCGTGCACTGCTCTGCCTTAAAGAAAAAAAGGACCCATTAAAAACCATCAGATAATTCTGAACAGAACTGTCTCTTTTTCAGTTTTGTAGACATTTGATCCTTTCAGAAAAAGGTCATATCGAGTGGAAGCTGATGTATTTCACGCTTCAGAAGTATTACCCGACCAAAGAGCAGTACGGGGACACGCTACACTTCTGCCGCCACTGCAGCATCCTCTTCTGGAAGGTAAGGACTTCAGGCCGACTGGGAATGTGAGGACAAACTGTTCGTCCGCATCTTAAACAGAGAGGGGAGAAAACGGGAAAGAGTACCCGCCACGGGAACCTTACTGAAAGCGTTCTGCTAGACACTGGGAGCGGAGGTGGGGGCACACAGGTATACTCGTGCTGGAAGGCCATCAGGGCTGAAAGCTGAGTGCTGCACTCTTCTAAGTGGAGGCACTGACCTTGCCGCAGCTGTAGCCTGCTCTGAGCACCCACCCTGGAGCACCTACCCTGGCAGCGCCTCACACCTGGCCTAAATAAAGAACTTGCACATGTGTGCCCACGCCCTCTCGGCAGACCTGGAAGTCAGGCCCACTGCTCGCAGGGGATCAGGGCAGCCTTTAGCCTCTTCTCTCAGAGCCCAGTTCGTCGGTAGGCAGAAGGGCCGTGGGAAGCACAGGCTTCAGAGGAAATGTGCACGCTTAACAAGACTGAAACTTTTTATCCGCAAAGACTGATCCTTTACGGAAACCCTTAAATGTCCCTAGCAGTAACCTTCATACCTGAACAGTAAACCAGGAGTCCTTCATCCCATTGTGCTGTCTTGAAATCTCACCACCCGTTTTGTCTCTAGTTACAATAGTGTGTTTCCCGCAACCAGAGGAGAGTCCCCGTGTCCCTTCCTCCCCTGGTGGCCGCTATATCGTGCTCACATGGTTCTGCTTAACATTTATCTAAATTGGGGACACAAGACAAGCTCTTTCTTTTTTTTTTTTAAGATTTACTTATTATTATACATAAGACACTGTAGCTGTCTTCAGACACACCAGAAGAGGGCATCAGATCTCATTACGGGTGGTTGTGAGCCACCATGTGGTTGCTGGGATTTGAACTCAGGACGTTTGGAAGAGCAGTTGGTGGGTTCTCTTAGCTGCTGAGCCATCTCTCCAGCCTCCCCGCCCCCTTTTTAAGATTTACTTATTTATTTTATGTATATGAGTACACTGTAGCTGTCTTCAGACACAGCAGATCCCATTACAGATGGTTGTGAGCCACCATGTGGTAGCTGGGAATTGAACTCAGGACCTTTGGAAGAGCAGTCGGTGCTCTTAACCGCTGAGCCATGTCTTCAGCCTACAAGGCAAGCTCTTAATTGTTGGCAGTGGACAACTGTATAAAAATGTTGTTCATTTCAAACTCCATTTATAACTGCCTAGCCTTTTATTCTGATGTCCAGAGCCAAGCAGAGGAGTGCAGCTGTGGATGTTGCTGCTGTCTCCGGCAAGGACAGCCGAGGAAGAGTTTGTCCTCTCCGACCTTGGTTCTTTTCTTTCTGAAATTTAAAAATTGTGGGAAGTGCCTCTGCAGCAGGCGGACCGTTCTCTAGAACTCTCTCTTGAGAGCAGGGTCTTTGTAAGTTCAGTTTGGCCTCAGTTCCCCGCTGAGATTATACGTACACAAACGACAGCCCGCTAGTGTTCCATCTTCCCCAGACACGGGCTGGGAAGGGAGCCCCGTGCTGGCCCCGAATCCAGCAGGATTCTGTGTGTGCTCAGCAGCTCCTCCCAGTAGTCTCATGTAGCATCCTGTCTCACTGGATGCTCTGGAAGATGAGGACCTGACTCTGTCCCAGTCCGCATAGATGAGACTGGTAACGTTCAGTGTGAATTAACACACCTCCTAGAAAGAGCTTTTCATTTTTTTCCTGAGATTATTTTATACTATAGAAATATTAGATGTATGGATACTTGTATGGAGGAAGAAGGCTTGTAGTTTGTATATGTGATACCAGTTTTTCTTGGACTAGTATCTTAAAACATTTGGTGCTTTTCCTATCTGCTAAAGGAAGCAGCGCAAAGAAAGATGTTTGCCTTCTCCGTGCCATCTCTGTGTGGGGAATGTAAAATGTGTGTGCTGCACACGTTCCATGAAACATGCAGGCTCTGGGCATTTTTAACTGGAAGATGACCTTCAGTTTTCCAGAAAATTGGCTTGCGGATTTCTACATTTAACTGGCCTCACTTGCCATAGTGATCACAATTCAGAACAAGTCATGAAAACGCAGACTCCTGCTGGTCTGGGAGACAAATGGCGGGTGGGTACCAGGCTCAGCAGGATGTCGTGTTAGCACAGTTCTCCCACCTCCCATCTGTCCAGAGGCCCCTTTGAGGATTGTTTTCAAGCCTTAAGTGTGAAGTGTAAGGAAGACCACCTTTCTTAATCCCCGAAGCTGTTAAATGGCTCCTTTGCCAAGGTATGCCACTGTCCGGAAGCATGCTTCATGGGAGAGCATGGGGGTACAGGCAGGCAGGCCCAGGTGACCGGAGAGCTACAGTGTTGTGGCTTTGGAATGGTGCCTGCTCTTAAGGGAACACTGCTGACTGAGACACACACAGGGGACTTGAAGCCTGTTAGGAATGTGGAAGTGGGGTGGCAAGTCCTCACCTGGCCCTGTATATGGTCAAGATCCACACTATGGCTGAGCGTGTCTTGTCTTGTGCCTGGCGAGTTCCACAATGACCGCCTGTCCTTATGGGGACGCTGTGCCTTCTCCCAGGCTGGTCTCCCATCGCTCTCCTGCTGCACTGGGGCGATGCGTCTTCGTTTTCCCAGTGCTGTGCAAGACTGAGCCGTTTGCTCCCACCCAGGTTACCAGCACAGAGGCCGCCAGTCGGTGTGTGCATGTCTCTCTCTGTCCCTACTCAGCTTCCTGACTGGGTGAAGCCTGTCAGAAACTAGGCCGAGAGGGTAAGGGAAGCTCTGATGGAGATGTAGCCTTTCTGCGTCCCTTTCTTGTCTCAGTATTTCGGTAGATGGACACTTCCAGTGATGCTGAGGTCTCTGTAGGCAGAAGCAGACTTGACTGAAGCAGTCACAGGGCAGAGATCGCAGACCCCCTTTTTGGCCCGTCTTTGTAAACTGCCCCCCTGTGAGCAGAGATGAAGTACCACTCGCTCCTGAGCAGGGAACAGCAGACTCTTCTGTTAGAGCTCACAGGGCTGCCCACCTCACACAAGCAACAGCAGATGTTGGTGCGCTGCAAGAAATTAAGCATCCAAAATGGATGTCTGACCTTGGGGTGCATGCAGTTTGCAGTTAGCTACACTGTTATTCACAGAGCAGACCCCTAGGACGACGAAAAGGATGGGTGGCTTTCCCCAAACAATCTGGTTCCCCCGTAGGAATATGAGGCCTTGCAGATGGTCGGTGTGGCGACCTTAAAAGGAACGAAGTGGAGCTGTTTCTCTTGCCCTGGGCTTTCTTCTTTCCTTTTTATTTGTATTTATTTCTCAAGACAGGTTTTTTATTATGTGGCCCTGGCCTGAAGCTCCTCCTTCGTGTAGGCCAGGCTGGCCTTAATTCATGAGACCCAGCCTTCCAGGTGCTGTGAGGCACTGGATTAATGGCACTGGCTGGGTACCTGGCTTTGTATCTTTTCATATCATACCTGGCTAGAGTATCTTTCTAATTGTATAAATATGGGGTATCCTTTCAGAATGTTTTATATTGCTCCGACTTAGTTGTGTAATGTCTTAGTTCTCCTCACAGATGTAGCCTTCCGCCTCAGGCTGAGCACACGCAGCTCCGTCTAACCCTGACTTCTCCTTCCTTTCCTCTCTTTGCTGCTTCCTTGCTGACTGCACGGTGTCCAAGGACTACCACCTTGCTTGGTTGTTGAAGGTACTTCCTGTGTGCTGTTCCATCCTGTGCACTGTCCTCGCCCTGTCAGGTGACAGCTGTGATAGCAGCTGTCGCTATCAACAAGCTAGACTTCTCCCAGAAGCAGACTGAAGAACCATCCCTGCTCCTCAGGGTGGTCGGTCTGCTGCAGGCCAAAGAAGCAGCTCCTGCCATGCGGAGCCTTCCCAGGTGGTGTGGGTGCAAGCTCTTCCTCTTGTTACTTCAACAAAAAATAATCACAGCTCTTTGGTTTTGGATAGTACCAACTCCACACACCTACTCTCGAGACAGTGCTTGTGGTGTGCCTCCATTTCTGTGTGTGAGGGCGACCACTTAGCCACCCCACCCCCTGAGCCTGCAAAGGGAAGAAGGAATCAGGAGGCAGCAGGGGGGGGGGGGGAACCAGGAGGAGCAGCTTCCGTGCCTTACAGGGCGACTAAAGAACGTTGTCACCTGTTAATAGATGTGCTTGGGGCCACCCAGAAGCTGATTCCCAGCAAAATCACGTCATTTGTGTGGCAGTGAGAGGGACTGGGATCCACTCAGCAAAGTGCAGATTGTTCCTGTAGCTGTTGAAGCCCGTGCGCTGACCTGTCCCCCGACTCTCTCCCCAGGACTCGGGACACCCCTGCACCGCAGCTGACCCCGACAGCTGCTTCACTCCTGTGTCTCCGGAGCACTTCATTGACCTCTTCAAGTTCTGATGGTGCACTCAGCCCCGTGCCCTTGTCTACAGCTGTCCCTTGTGCTTTCTGTGTCGTGTAGTTGGTGTGAGTATTCTGTGACACAAGTGACGACAGGCTCAGTGACTGCCTGTACCTGTGCAACCCTCGCTTGCTCCTTGGAGAACCTGACAGGACGCTGAAGATGTGCGGGCAGTTGTGCACCGTCAGTGAGGGAGAGAGACCCCGACTCCATTTGTACTTCTTTCTTGACACTCTTCTCAGCTTATAAAATTTGCCGTTTTGTATATTTTTAAATATGGATCAAAAAGAGTCTTGGATACTCAGCCCCATATTTTGTGCTGAACTGACATGAACAACCGAGAATGTCCTTCTTGGTTGTCAAAAGACAGTTTTCCATCCTACAGTAATTGGGATGAAGAACAAAACAGTTGATCCTTGTAAATACATTATGCAGAATATTTATTTTTCTTAAAATGTATTTTCACAACCCCAGTGGCTGTGGCCAAATGAGTCCTCATTGAACACGAGATGGAGCTAGGAATGCACGTGGGGCTGTGAACTGGATGCACTGGCCATAGCTAGCATCAATGTCCCCGTGTTTCCAGGAACCCCTGCCATGAGGCCATCATAGATCCAGACTCGGGATGTGGGCTCCAAACCAGAATAGAGCCTCTGCCAAGGAGCTGGAAACAGCCCAGTGAGGCTGAAGTTCTCTTGTAGAAATTCCTTTCCTGGGTAAAGTGATGAGCCATGTTTATCTACTGATCAGCTTCATCAAATTCGCATCTAACTGAATGGTAGTGTCTTTAAAATGTGCTGTTTTATTTTAAAAATAATGCATGTGCACTTTAGAAATTTTTGAAAATAAAGATACATGAAAGAAAGTTATATAATTTTTCTGCAACAATAACTGTGCTTGCTAAAGTGATGTTCAGCTGTGTCCTCCATCATCTAAGGAACCCTAGAGTCAGGAGCCCTAAGCGCATCATCTCTTTAAACTTCCTAAGCACATTACAATTTCTAACGGGCATAGCTATAGATAGAGAGTAACCGCCTAGTTATAGATACAGAGTAACCGCGTAGTTATAGATACAGAGTAACCGCGTAGTTATAGATACAGAGTAACCGCGTAGTTATAGATACAGAGTAACCGCATAGTTATAGATATAGAGTAACTGCATACTTCTAGAGTAACTGCATAGTTATACAGATAAAACATTTCATTTTCCAGTCTTACACTTTGTCCTCAACTGACAATTAGCCAAGAACAACATTTATAACTGCCACCTGAGTCTCTTTGACACAGTGCAGACACCCGGCCTCCTCGTGCACACTAAAGTCAGCATTTCTTAAGACTATAAACTAGCTGCCAGCCAGTCACAACCAGAGGACTAGGTACTGAGGTCCTGGTTTCCATTGACCTCACAGAATCACGTGGATGGAGCAGCGCATGCGCAGCAGGCTGGGTGTGTCTGTAAACCAACCAAGCATACCTTCAGTGTATTTCTTGGCTATTTCCCGTGTCCCTGTCTGTTGCTTTGGGAACTTGCTCTTTATTAGTTTTTAAAGGGTTCATACTTTTTTTTATTAGTGTGAGCACGTGTGACAGGCAGCATGGGGAAGAGAGGGCTGCTTGGATTCACGGTTTTGGGGGTACGATCCACTGAGGCCCAGGAGACGGCTGATGGCAGGCGGCAGGCAGGAAGCACAGTGAGGCATGCAGGAGTTCTGCTCGCTTCCTCTTTTACAACAGGACCAGTTCTTGGAGAGCTTCATGCGGTGTATTTGATCCCATTCGTTCCTGCTCTCCAGCCGCACCCCAGCTCCCCACAACACCCCAACTTTGTTTCCCTATTTGTAACAGCCCATCGCTTCAGTTTGTGATGCTCATATGCCCCTGGTATGAACGAGGCTGTCCACAGAGCTTGATCAACTTACTAGGAGCCACGCCCTTAAAGAAAGCCGACTATCCACAAGCCAACATACTATAGTTCCTCAGGTAGGGGTGGAGGCTCATGAACCCCTCCCCACTGCGTGCTAACAGCCTTGCTCTTGTGCAGAAAACCACCTCCGTGGTGGGTTCGTGAGTGCTGCGGTTCTTCCTGCCCAGTTCAGAACCTCTGTTTGGCGCCAGTCCTCCCTGCCCTCGGGCCTTACAGTCATGCTGCCTCCTCTGCAGAGCTGAGGACTGTGACACGGGTATCCCCACCTGTGCGTGAGTTCTCCATCCACACTGACGCTCTCTGCTTCGACCAGCTGTGCATTGCTTTCGCTTCCTTAAATAAACATGGTGCCAGCATTTTAAAAAGTATTACTAGCCGGGCATGGTGGCACACACCTTTGATCCCAGCACTTGGGAGGCAGAGACAGGTGGATTTCTGAGTTCAAGGCCAGCCTGGTCTACAAAGTGAGTTCGAGGACAGCCAGGGCTATACAGAGAAACCCTGTCTCGAAAAACAAAACAAACAAAAAAAATTTACATTAATAAAGAAGTGTGTACTTTATTAGCATAATTTTCACACTCTTTCCCTGCTTGCTAGTACTAATTTCAGCTGAACACACAGGCCACACGCAGGATTTGATTGTGATAAAACTCTGTTATTCATTAGCGTAAATATCTACAAAGTTGATAGTTTTAAATTAAATTACCTTTGCACATAACCACACAGACTCTCAGATTTGGATGCAGCATGCCTCTACCTTGTGTTTAAAAATATTTTATAATCTCACCACCTTGAGAATCTTCAGTATAATTGAAGCAAAAAGTTGAGAGAACTTTTCAATACACAACGTCCAGTGAGAACAGAGATTCCTGGTGGTTTGAATGAGAATGGCTCTCATAGGCTCCTGCTTTGGAATGGCTCTAGTTAGTGGAATTGTTTGGGAAGGATTAGGAGGTGTGGCCTTGTTGGAGAGGATAAGCCACTGGGGTTGACTATGAGGTTTCAGAAGCCCCCACCAGGCCCAGTCTCTTTTGCTCTGCCTGCAGCTTTTTGAGAACATGAGAGCTCTCAGCTACTGCTCCAATTTCATGCCTCGCTGCTGCCATGCCCCCAGCCTTGAAGATCATGGACTAACCCTCTGCATCTGTAAAGTAAGCCCCCAATCAAATGCTTCCCTTTATGAGTTGTCTTGGTTATAGCATCTCTTCACAGCAATAGAGCAGTAACTAAGACAAGGTTTATCAAAAGCCATCTTGTTTGAGGCAAAATAAATATAAACTTCATATTTTGTTCCTTAATGAGAGTTTGACTTTCATACTTGTTTTGTCCTGTCACCTTCCAGCTCTTCCCCCTTCCCTGTCCTTGTTTTAGTTCCCAGCACTACTGAAGTCCAAGGTGCCACTGTTGCTCATTGACTAGTGTGACATTTACAGGGTGGGGATGTCCAGAGGCTGTGGGAAATAGTCTACTCAGGGAATATAGCGGTTTCACCAGGCGCCCTGAGCACCTACATGGGGAATATTTTTCCTGAAATATGTATTTCAACTATATCTCACCCAAGTTCCATGTTGTGAGTACTTCAACTGAAAGAATATAGCTGATTAAATAATTAACACAAATAATCCCTGATGTTGTAAATTTTAATCCACTGCAGTAATATAAGAGGCCAGAAAACCAAGCCAATATTAACTCCTCCAAAGATTACTCATTCTATGATAATGGCACCCAGTAAAAGTGAACTAGATGAAATTCCAGACAGGACTTGGAAAAAAAATGGCTGTAATTGTGGCCAAAGAAGGAAAGATTCTTTTTCTTTCTCTCTCTCTTTCCATCCTCCCTTCCTTCCTTCCTTCCTTCCTTCCTTCCTTCCTTCCTTCCTTCCTCCCTCCCTCCCTCCCTCCCTCCCTCCCTCCCTTCCTTCCTTCCTTCCTTCCTTCCTTCCTTCCTTTCTTCCTTCCTTATTTCCTTCCTTCCTTCCTTCTTTTCTTTTTAGGAGACAGGATCTCACCATCGTAGGTCACTCTGGTGGACATGGAAGACACTATGTGACTTAGGGTTTCTATTCCTGCACAAAACATCATGGCCAAGAAGCAAGTTGGGGAGGAAAGGGTTTATTCAGCTTACACTTCCACATTGCTGTTCATCACCAAAGGAAGACAGGACTGGAAATCACACAGAGCAGGAACTTGGAGGAAGGAGCTGATGTAGAGGCCATGGAGGGGGTGCTGCTTACTGGCTTGCTTCCCATGGCTTGTTAAGCTAGCTTTCTTATAGAACCCAGGACTACCGGCCCAAGGATAGCACTGCCTACCATGGACTGGGCCCTCCCTCCCCTTGATCACTAATTGAGAAAATGCCTTACAGCATTTCCTCAAGGGAGGCTCCTTTCTCTGGGATATCTCCAGCTTGTATCAAGTTGACACACAAATCCAGCCAGTACACTATGTAGCCAAGCTGACCTCAAAGTTTCAGAGATCTGCCTGTCTCTGCTCCCAAATGTTGGTGTTAGCGATGTACACTCTGCCAGGCCTGGCAAAGATAAGCTTCTAAGTGAGAACACAAACAGCTGAATGATGTAAGGAAAATGTTACAAGATAAGAAAGAGGATTTCAATAAAACCACACAACCACTGGAGAAAAACCCATCTGAAATGCCGGAAACAAAAATCTATCCAACATTCATGTTAAGTCTTAATCGGATAGATCCAGATAGGTCAGAGAAACTGAGCTTGAGAGCAAGGTAGTGGGGTTGAAACCAGGCAAGAACAAGACGGGGCACACGTGGAAATGTCAAGATAACACTATAAAAGTCAGTGAGCATACAAGAATAAGCTCACTTGGCATAAGAAAGCATTAAAAACAATTCCCAAAGTTAGAAATACAGCAATCCAGACACAGGAAGCATTTTAGGACACCCAACAGGTGAGCTCAGGAGGAGAGCCTCTCTTCACCATGGTAAAATTAATGTTGATTATACAGAGCAAAGAAAGTATATTGAGAGTGACACAAGAACATCAAGTCACACGTGAAGACACACCCATCAGAATAACAGGATATTTGTCCCTGAAGCTTTAAATGTCAGGAAGGCCCGACATTGTTGTTCAAGTTCTGAAAGGTACTGCAAACCCAGGCTACTACACAGGGCCATTTGTCATAATTAAGGGAGGAACAAACATGTCCCAGGATGAAAACAGCCCCTGAGCCAGTGTTAAAGAAGAGGCTTGAAGGAGTCCTTTAGATCATAGGCCACAGGAAAGACTTGGCCCTGTTAGAATGGCTTTGTAGCACCAGCAAAGAGCTAGTCAATGCACACAGCTCAGTAGTGCCTGAATACTGATGGTCCCAGTGCTCCAATCAGAAGACAGATTTGTAGCCTGGACCAAAAAACTGAAGTCATCTATTCGTTGCCTCTGAGAAGTGAACTCACCGTGAAAAGAGAGGCAGTGAAGACACTATCTTACAGTGAAAAGAGAGGCAGAAAGAAGATGGAGCAGAACCTTATGGCCCAGAGAAGCCACATTTAGCAAGGGATCTCATAGCTGAGGAATAGAGCCGTGTAATGGTAAATCTGCCCGATCTAGGCGTGCAGCTTGTGAATATTACAGTTGAGTTGTGCGTTTTTGCAAAGGCTTGTTGTAGTTGGAGAGTTACTGCAACATTTGTTTTTTTGTTTTTTCAAGGCAGGATTTCTCTGTGTAGACTAGGCTGGCCTTGAACTCCAAGATTGGCTTGCCTCTGCCTCCTGAGTGCATGGTCCACCATGGTTCTTAAAAAAGCTTTTTTTATGTTTTAAATTCTTTTGCATATGATAGAAAGAAACCAACTTAATCCCTTGCAAGTGGGTTGTCAGTTTCCTAGCACAGCTGGAAAAGATTGTATGTGAGATTGTATTCTTTATATGTGAGTACAATGTTTCTGTCTTCAGACACACCAGAAGAAGGCATCGGATCCCATTACAGATGGCTGTGAGTCACCATGGGGTTGCTGGGACTGGAAATCAGGACCTCTGAAAGAGCAGTCAGTGCTATTAACTGCTGAGCCATCTCTCCAGTTTGAAAGAGCAGTATTGACTTCTTTGTTGACCATCTCTTGGTCACACAGGTTGAGTTTATTTGTTGGCTCTTTATTCAGCTGGTCCCCATCTTCATGACAGCATCACAGTTGATGATGTCACCATTTTGGTCTATTCTGGAGAGAAGGGAGAGGCCTGTACTCTGTTCAACATTGCTTTGGTTATTTGAGGTCCTGATTTCATATGTCTTTAGAACAGATTTTTCTATTTCAGTAAAACATGCCCCTGGAAATTTGATGCAGGTCGTATTAAATTTGTATATTGTGAGCTGAGCGTGCTGGCACTTGGGAGGCAGAGGCAGGTGAATCTGAGTTCAAGGCCAGCCTGGTCTACAGAGTGAGTTCAAGGCCCAGCCAAGGCTACACAGAGAAACCCTGTCTTGAGAAGCAAAAACAACAACAACAAAAATATTTGTAGGTTGCTTTGGGTGGAAAGGATATCTTGCCAAAGCCTTCTAATACATTTCCCAAGTATTTCATCCTTTAACTATTCTAAATGAATTTTGATTATTGAGTAAAAAGCACAATTAATTTTTTCATGATTTGTATCCTGCAAATTTATTCATTCATTTAATCATTTGTTTTGTGTGTGAAACCTGAGCTTTTAAATATTAAACCACGTTATTTGCAAATCTACTGCAATGCCTAGTCTTGGTTGGCTTCACTGGACTGACAATACATGTACCTGTTCCTGTGGAGTATCCCCAGAGAGGAGTAAAAGGGAAAGACCCACCTCCAGTGTGAGCTGTGACTTCCACTGAGTGGCTCAAAGTGATCCGAGGAAAAAGGCCCATGCTGTGTCTTTTTCCTGAGCGAGTGTGCCTGACTGTGCTGCTGGCATCCTCCGCTGATACACAACTCCAGCTTCTTTGGCTTTTCAAATGTTGATTCAATAGCAGCAACTTTCTGGGAAGCATCCAAAGTCTCCCTGTTATATTAAGACTGCTGAAGCATCCAGCTTCTTGTAGTCAGCAGCTACCAGCATTCTCTGCCTCTCCAGTGTGTAGATGGTATCTGGACAACTCAGCTATCATATAAGCTGGTCTAACAAAGTCACTGTAACACACACACACACAGTTGGTTCTGATCCTCTACAGTACTCTGCCAAATATTTATTTTGATGCCAAGGAGTGGGATTATTACTATGATAAGCCTGACCTTGAAGTTTGTGGGTCTTTGGACTGGTTTGTAAGAAGAGTGTGGAAGGGTGGAGCTTTAGGCTACCCCACCCCCACCCCCCAGAATGCTGTCACAGACCTTACCGAGCCATTCTGGTAGCTGAACAGAAAATGAGAATTCTGATAGAAACAAGAGAGCAAAGGCCAGGCTCGGGAGACACCAGGAAATGAGGACCCTATCATCAGGTGTCGGGCTAGAGGCCATTTGTGTCATATTCTGCTGAACAATCTGTATTCTGCTCAAACCCTAAACTTTTTTTAGTGAGACTAAATTGGCAAATAATGGACTGAGTTGTTTCTTCATAGGAAATTTTAAGATGGCACAACAGGTAAGCTGTGTCGCTGCTCTTACGTGGAGTCACAGTCAGAGAAAGGTGAAAGGTGTGAAAAGACGAGGTACAAGACCGAGAACGCGGTGCTTATGCTGACGACAGGATCGACGCAATTGAAATCACACCAGTGCCCAGGCCAATGGGAAAGCTGGGGAACGCTGCCAAGGCCCTGCCCGTTGAGCTCCAGGGTATTAAAGCACAAACTCGTTCACAGAGGACTGAGGTTCAAGTCCCAGCACCCACGTGGAAGCTCACAACGGTCTGTAGCTCCAGTTCCAAGGGGATCCTACCCTCTCCACTGACCTCTAGAGGCACCAAGCACACACTGCAGACATACGCACAGGCAGAACACCCATACTCGTAAAAACAAAATGCTTTTCGAAAGCAGAACAAGAGTGACTGGACAGAGATCTTCAAGGGAATCCTGCTTTAGCAGAGACACCTAGGGAGGTGCTTTTCCAAGTTAGCCTAGAAGGCACATAGAGTTGCCATAGCGGGCTCTAACAGGGGGCTCTAACTGTATCTCTGCTTGGCCTTGTTCTGGCAGCGCATGTGTCTTTCAGGCACACAAAATGCAAAGGTTATAGGATCAGGCTTTCCACAAGGTTTCTGGAGGCTGTTGAAGCCGAGAGATGTGTAGCGGGGTCAGATTCCATGCAAGGAGCACTGGAGTAGGCTGTGTGCGACGCCGTAAAGGAGAAGCCTAAGAGCTAGTGGGCATGCGTGCTAGTGTGTTAGAGATGGTAGCTGGGGAAGGCTGTAGTCGCCATGGAAGCCAGCCCAAGAGACAGGCCACGGTTGCTATAGGCAACAGAGCTGGACAGGCACATCTCTGCCTGCTAGCCCTTTGGACCTGGACAGTGCCACCATGAGTCCCAGATGCCGGATGTGGGGCTGTAGGGTGTACTGTTTATCCTGCTGGTTTGGGTTTTGTTTTGGTCTAAACCTTCCTTGCTGGGTTCCATTCCTCCCTTTTAGCCTGGGAAATTTTTTAAAAGAATTATTTATTTATTTTATGCATATGAGTACACTGTAGCTGTCTTCAGACACACCAGAAGAGGGAATCGGATCCCATTATAGATGGTTGTGAGTCACCATGTATGTGCTGGGAATTGAATTCAGGACCTCTGGAAGAGAAGTCAGTGCTCTTAACCGCTGAGCCATCTCTCCAGCCCGCTAGCCTGGAAATTTTAATCTATGCATTATCTACTCTAAGTTTGTGATTCAGTTTTATTACTTTTACTCTACAGGGGCTCACAGTCAAGAGATTTTTTCTTGCAGCCCAGAGGATTGCTTCCAGGCTTCCTGAGCTAAAAACCAGTGACTCTCCAGGAACCTTGCAGGTTTTTGGTGCCAAATTGGGTCCGCTGAGGCACCCAGCTTTGTGGATTGAGCAACCATGGGTTGTCAGGCTCCCCACTGAGAGACAGCTGCCATGGGAGCTCCTCCTACTGCTGAGGCTCCAACTAAGCCCTGACTGGGTCTCAGCCCCCAGGTGTGACTCAGCGGTTACTATTTTAATGTAAGCTGATTTAGCAAATTACTTTGTTTCCCCACCCCCTCCCCATCATATCCATACTGTTCCTGTAGAGAGCCCTGACTAACACAACTGCCTTGGTTTCTTTGAAAATAGTTGAAATATCTACATTTCTACATTTTTAAAAAATAAAAGCATTTCCTAAAACTCTAATACTGACTTTGGCTTTGTAAGGAAATTAACTGTTAAATACTGTTCCAGAAGAGCCAGTACAACCATTTGTTTTAAAAGCTAAAATTCTACCCTGTTTCTATGACTAAGAACATCTCTGCAACTCTGAAAAATCATGCGAAGACATTAATTTCTAATTGCATAAGCCGATCCCTCCAGCTTGATGGCTCCCAGCCATGAACTGGGAAGGGTGAAACCAAGCCAGATCTGTGGAGACTCTTAAATGCCCGTGGGGAAACCAGCAGAGGTTCCCAACACACATCAAGACTGCAAGCAGAACCCAGGGCGTGGCCAGTGTGTGTTGGAGCTCTGCGTATAGACTGTGAAATATCTGTGGGTCTTAGGAAGATGGTGACCCCAGCCTTGTGTGTGTGTTGGGTTTTTTTGGGGGGTGGGGTGGGGAGAGGTGTTCAAGGTAAGCCTTATATCTGTGTTGGGTGATCTCAACTCCTGGTCGCTCTGGGCCGGAGCTCCCCAGTTCTCTTGGAGGATCGCTGCCATGGCAGGCCCATGAAATGGCCATCCACCCTGCAGTCAGCCGCCACAACACCCAGCAACCTGGTAGAAACAAGACTGTAGAAGCTTATAATTTACAAGTCAGATTTATGTATCAATAAATTATCAATTCACAAGATGCCCACACAATAATTTCAGAGCCAATTGATGATACAAGCTGCCCACCTAGATCAGACAAGTTATCCCAATTATTCTGTCCCTATATGATATTTATAACTACCTGTGGCTATTTAAAACCACGCGGGATCATGATCTTCTTCCTGTCTGTCTGCCCCTATCTTGGCTTCTCCACTCCTGAGCTGCTCTGTCTCTTCAACTCTTCGCTCCGCCTCCCTTTTCCCTGTCCAATCACAGACCTCCTGCTGCACTAATATTTAAGTAGATTGGACAGGGAAAATCCTGCCACACATCTGACTTTGTCAAACACAGCAGCCATTACCTGATGGTGTGAGAACAAGGTGGCAAGCCCACAGAGCCCACTATAAATGTTTCACACCCACCACTGTCCCCTGAGTCCCAGGGACAAACCAGGCCTGGTTTGTAGGCCATTTGTCACACTCTGCCCATCTAAACATGCAATACAGACTACAGAGAACAAATCCAGTGGGAAGCTGGCAGTGAGCGCTAGGCCTTTGTTCCCATTCTAGATTCTTCTTCAAACCAACAAACAAACAAATTATGAAACACTGGCTTTTCTTATTCAGTTTTGTTTGGCTTTGGTTTTTCTTTCTGTTCTTCAGATAGACTTCATCAAGCACAGGCTGGCCTTGAACTCATAATCCCCATGTCTCAGACTCTCAAGTTTCTGGGATTACAGATGTACACCACTCAGACAACTCCCTGCAGTCAGCACACCCACAAAAAGCATAGGGCTGGCTATGGCTAACCTGCTACTGATTTCCCAAAGGATGACTGGCTTAGGACCCCATCACTACTCCTGTTCATGGCTGGCACCTTCACACATGGCCATAAGAACACAGGCTTCAACAGTTGACCGGCAGATTTAACTTGAACCTAACCAAGTTACATCTTACCCCAATTCCCCCATGCTGTCATATTTAATGGACAACACCACTGGCTCTCATTAAGATTAATTTATAATGAAAGCCAGGAACAGTCATTATCTCATGGCTTGATCACCCTTAGGTTCACAGCGTCTGCCTTGCAAGCCTGTACATGCCTCCTCAGCCCGGCTCCGTGACCTCAAGCTCTGGTCCCTGAGTGCCACTGGACAGATGCTCTCCACTGCACATGCTAACAGAGCTAACTGCCAGTAGAATGGATTTACTTTCCCTAGTACATAACAATGTGAGCATCTTCCTCCTGAGAGCTTGATAACAGGGTAGAAGGTTCGATTTGAGCGATGTATTTGCCTGGCTCTGAGTGGTCACAGGGAGACGGAAGGTTCAAGAAATCTGTGAATGTTTCAAAGAGCTGGTCAGAATTAAAGACGCCGCCTTTCCTCCTCACACTGTCTTCTGGTGATTCTGACAATCTCATCCCAGTTGATGAGTGACTAAGAGCCAGAGAAGCAAGGAGTAAGTAACCAAAAGCCAGCAGGGAGTCTCCTGGGACACCGGCCAGGAGGCAACAGGGGCCACGCTGAGGCAGCTCTGGGAGCATAAGCCTGAACGAACGAACAACAGGGCTGCAGTGATCTGACGAATTCTGACCAGGATCAGGTACGTGGATGGTGAGGAAGAGGGTGAAGCTCAGTACCTGCCTCCTCCTTAAGGCATCTATAGCCAGAAAGGGACACAGGTAGGCTTTCGGGAGCTTTCTCGGGGTCCAGTTCCTATGCGTGTTAATCTTAATAAAGGTCACTGTTTGGGGTGGGGAAGATGTATTTCCAAGGGATGGGTACATTTTTTAAAAAAGAAACTGGACAAATTTAAACAAAACAAACCCACACCATCCCTGGCATGCTCCCGTCTCTCAGCTGAAGCCTACGAGAAAAATTTGCTTATGGGCTTACTTAGTTAACTCACTAAGAGCGGCAGACTGGAAGACACCCAGGGCACTCAGTGCACCGGTCACACTCCAGGTGACAGCCCAGTATAGCTGGCTCACCTAATGAGAAGGTATATGTGCAGAAGTTCAGCCCAAACTGTCTGTCAGTCGGCTTATGGAAGGTGGATGGCTACTTCCTGGTTTGAGGACGGTGAGGCCACCATGTCAGGAAAGCCTGGGCAGATCAAGGAGACAGACGCAGGTCCTTTTGCTTTCTTCTTTTCTTTCATTTTTTTCATTTTTTATTTAAAGAATTATTTATTTAGTATGTGAGTACACTGATGCACCAGAAGAGGGCATCAGATCCTACTACAGATGGTTGTGAGCCACTGTGTGGTTGCTGGGAATTGAGCTCAGGACCTCTGGAAGAGCAGTCAGTGCTCTTAACCACTGAGCCATCTCTCCAGCCCCTCCTTTTGTTTTCTTTAATTCTTAGCTTTAAGGGGGACTCTGCTCCTCCCAGAAAAGGACAGAACGGAGTTCTGGGTACAGCCCCCTCTGCTAGCCGCAGAATCACAGCGACAGCGACATCGCAAACTGCTTCTGAACAGGAGTTCGCAGGAAGCCTTTGAAGAGATGTTCTGAAAGCACACCAATAAATATACACACTAAAGAATCTCGAACACAAGATATTTTAATTTGATACAACAGAAGAAAAAAATCATTTGTAATTAATCTTTCTGGTTTACAGTGCATCTTCACCTCCTGAGAGGAGACAGGGTAAAAGTCCCTGTGTCAACGTGCAACACTGCATCTCAGGCACACGGGTGCAGTGAGCTACAGGCACTTAGCACTCAGCACAGGCCCAGTAGACACAGACAGAGGCTGTGTTGTGTTCAAGAGCTCCTTCCCTACATTCTCAAGGCTGGGTTTGTATTCCTGGGCCACAGGTGGTTAGCCAGACACACCAGTGGGGTCCTGCTGTGGGCGACAGCATGAGCCTGCTCTTCCTTCCGATCCTACAGTTACCTCGTTTCGAAGTCAGAGCTCATGCACTCAACCGGTTACCTGAGGATAGAGATTTTCACACTCACATGTTATAGTAAAAATTACATGCTTTGCATTATGAATCAAAATCTCCATAATTTCACAACTTCCAGGTGTTAACAATTTTTTATTTGAACCCTCCTCTCAAAGCTCACTAAGTAAACTTATTGTTCTATTGTTAGAAGATTAATAGCTTGGTTTATGGGTGGACAGACTGATGTGTGGACAGGTGGATGGGTACGGGTGGCTGGCAAGCTGGGTGGTAGACAGACAGGTAGCTGTGAATGACAGGTAGATCTAGTAAACCCGGGCCACTCAGCTGTGCCACAGAACATTGCGTGGGACACGCAGGTACACGAAGCACACTGCTTACACTGTGGAGACTCGAGGACAGTGTGACTGGAGGCTTTTCATTATTAACCAAAACAAAGAGAACCACGGCTCCCCTGTCCAAGCACTGTAACTGGAAAACAAGACAAACATGCGCACCACGTGAACATTCCCTACTGAGACCGCAACCGAGGACAGTCAGCAGTGTGAGACAGGCAGAACTAGGGGGTAGAGACACTTCTTATAGACTTCACATCAATCATAAAAGTTTTTCATTTTGAAAAACTAAGCATCTGAGAATAGAAACGAGGCACTTCAGTGTTTTATCCACAGTTTAACGCTACAGTAAGCAAGTTAATGTTTTCCAAGCAAAGTCAAGATTACTGGGTGACTAAAACTTATTCCTAGTGTTTCTTCCATCTTTAAGTTTAAAATCAACATTTATTTGAAGAAAATAAAGATCTGTATTTAAACGTTCAAAAGTAAAAATAGAATTCCATAAAAGAACTACTTGCTACCCAGGCCCACACTGCAGGCCACTCCTCCTCAGCAGATGCGCCCCTCAAGATGTCCTGACACCCTACCTCAAACCACCTTCAGTTGCTTCCAGCATCTAGATTTTGCTTCGTTTGTAACTGAATGAGGAAAAATGAATCTATTGTTACACTGAATTACTGTAACCTTCGGAAGATGCTTCTTGCGTTCTGACAAGGGGAGAGGTGCCACAGAGGCCATGTTCAGATAGCCACAACACTCATGTTGCATGCAGAGACAAGATGGGGACGTCCTAAAATCTCAAGTGACTGAGGCTGGCATGAACTTAGAGGAGACTGGCTCACAGGACAGTGTCTACAGCGCACACATCCATTCAGCATATATGCACCCAGTGGGTGGATGTTTCCGCAGCAAGGCAACCAGATGTCACCCGGAAGCCATGGTGTGTGTGGGTCACTGAGCACGAAACACTAGCAACTCAGTGGGTTCCTTCCCCGGGTATGAGAGGGCTCAAGAATTAATGGTGCACTAGTAGGCGGCTGGCGGGCTTGCCAACCATAAAGCAATGTGATGCGCCTTCGGTTCATTCTCCCTCTTCACAGGTCTCTGTCAGGTGGCCTTTGCTCTGTCGCCTGATGCTGACCAGCTTTCCCGCTGACCGGAGGCTCCAGCGGGAGCTGCTGGCTGAGTTGGCGAGGCTGGTGTACTTGGTAGAGCCCTTGGTATCGTCCTCCCAGGCAGACCAGGGTGGGCAGCCACTTCTATCATCCTCGGTATGGTCGGCGACCACGTCTTCAGCAGTAAGTTTGGGAGGCTCCCAACCTTCGATCTGATCTGGTTTTTTAGGCTGGGCATTCTGTTTCAAAACCAAGGCGTCCCAAAATCCTGATTTCTTCTCTGCCTTCAGCTCTTCTCTTAGTCGTTGGTTAGTTCTGTAGATGAAACAGTTTAGTTTTGGTCACACAGTGATCTCATAATGTGTCAGTTTAATAAAGTTGGGTTTCTTTTCCTAAAAATTTTAACTTGCTTAGAAAGCCAATGGAAACCTGGGCATAACTTTGAAATAAATATTAAAAACAACAGTGGAAACTTCGCAAGCATAAGCCTGTAGAAGCCATGCAGTGCGGGCCAAGCACCAGGTCTTAGACAGGAGACTGGACACTACTGCCACAAGGAACCAACTCTCAGAGGCCACAGGAAGGAGTTTGTGGACATTTGAGCAAACTAGACATGAAAAACCAAGGTCCAGGTTAGGTTATAAGAAAGGGGGAATTCTATTCATTAAGTGGGTTTTCAGTAGGGTGGCTCATATAACAAACTTCTCCTAAACATTTAGTGGGTGGTTTACTCCAGAAAAAAATGACTCAAAACTTCTCTCATGGAGAGGAAATGACTACCCAGGCAGTCGAGTGCGCAGCTTTGATCCCAGTACTCAGGAGGCAGAGGCAGGTGGATTTCTGAGTTCAAAGCCAGCCTGGTCTATAGAGTGAGTTCCAGGACAGCCAGGACTATACAGAGAAGCCCTGTCTGGAAAAACCAAGCTGAGTTGGGATGTGTGTGGGAGACGTGGGGGGTGGGGAGGTGGGGTGGAGAGAAAGAAAGAAAAGGAAACGAGTGATACAGAGAACGCATTGTCAGTGTCATTGTGGCTTGCTGGCTATTAGGATCACTCAGACACTGTCGGAGACACTAGGACACAGGTGTCCAAACCTGGTACATCACCCAGTGACCAAGAGGACCTTTAGTGAAACTGCTGCTCCATTACTGCAGGAGGCCTGCATCTGTCTCAGTGAGGGAGAGCTGCCATCTGCCATCATAGATAATCCTCTACCAGAAGGAAACCCAGTTACAGGCTTCCAAGGTCAGGCCCTGCCATCAACAGGCAACTCTGCCACGTTTTTACCTGGAAATTCAAGCTTAACGTTCTGATGAATGCACAATAAGGTAGCAACAATGTATCAGTTTATTCTTAACTTTCTAGACTCTTTTGTGGTTTCCTATCACCACTTGTGGTTTTGTTCAGTTTTGAGGGCACTGGGATCAAAGCAGGTCAGTGCATGTGCTAGGTAAGTGTGTTACCCCGCCCCCACCTTAGTCCTAACCCTGCACACTATCAGGCATGCTTCCCTCACTGCCTGAAGCTACTCAGAGTCACAGCCAGCTGCTGGGCCCTTCTGGGTAGTGAGGTCCACACATGAGCATGGCTCCAGGTTGCCTTCTGTGAGGTCCATTTTCAAGTTCTAGCTTTTTACTTCACTTTAGCCTTTCAGAATGCTTTTCTGTTTACATAAGTTTTACCCAAGGTACATTCTATTTGTCCCCAGGGCACCCCAAAAGTGCACTCCATCTCTTTGTGCACCCAAGCACTCATATCTCAAAGTTTGACTGAATCTGCAGCCTGGGGCAGCAGAGGGCTCTCCGGAGGCAATGGTGGGTATAATTAACCCCTCTCCTTATACCACAGCAATCTCTGCGTCCCTGGTGATGTCACCTCACGACGGCTGCTTCTGACTCACCCTTTGGACTTAGGAGATCTGGAAGTCTCGAGGAGATGTTCTTCATCATCTTTATTAAACAGAGAAGTTGCTTCTTTCCAACCTCTGAGACTTGCTCCCTGCGTCAGTGAAAGGGTGAGAGGGTCAGGACTGATGCCACAGTGCATAGATGTCCCCTATGCCGACAAGTCCATAGATGGTGGTACAGCTTGCAAGATGTAGCACCAGGCGACTGTATCACTGTTAAGATCATAAAAGTGGCTGACTCACACCTCAACCTAGGTATAACCTATGACACACTTTGGCTGTCACATGATGTGGGCACTGAGCAGGGAAACAGGTAACAGGCAACACCTTACATGTCCAGGTGCTATGTGACAAACACAACTGTACGTGCATTCTGTGCTTTCATGGAAGGAATGGACTGTGCTGGTGTCAATGGCTATAACATGGTTGGCTAAGGGCATTTCCAGCCCCATTATAATCTCATGGACATGTTGACAGAAATGTCTGAGGTCGAGCACATCCCAGACCCTTCCATACCTACACAAAATCTATCTTACCCGCGCATCTATGTTCTGGGGAAACTACATCTTGTAACATACTAGCCAAGTACGTTGTACTTGTGGAAAGTCACATTAAAGCTCAGTCCAGTCCAGTAAAGATCACCACACAGGAAGGAATTGGACCTGGTACCAGCAAGCTCTCTGCATCCCTGGTGATGTTGCTCTCTCAAGACGGCTGCTCAGGAGTCGCCCTTTGGACTTGGGAGGCTGTTTACAGGTTCTGCACTACCCCTAGGCTCCAGCATCTTGGGGGGATGGCAATGCCTACCTAACCTCCACAAAGATATGCTTGAAGAAGAAATGATGTGTTTTGTTGATTCTGAAAAACGATTTTATGCAACCTCACTTATGAAATCAAGGTCTTATAATGAATGTCACTGTAGATCATTAAGTATTTTAGTAAGCAGAAAGGAATACGGAGAGACCCTGGAAATCTAATTTTATACCCCCTATATCAGCATCCGAGGTTTTGCTTGAAGGGAACTGTCACAGAGCAAGGTTGTACTTTGAGGTGTTAAATGAAAAAAATACAAAAGAGAGTCATAAAAATGGACCTGAGAGGTGATGGAAGCCTCTGATTCGAGACAATATAATATATGTTTTCAGCAAACCCACCAGGGCAGTGGAAAATCCAACATGCCCAGGAACCAGGCTTGCTCTTTTTGTCCCATGTCAGTCTGGACTTTAGGAATCCACTCTGGGCAGAGGTCTGTCTCCAACTGTCAGGCCCTCCATCAACACCCCTCCCACCCCAATCCCCGTGTTAAACCCTAAGTGGTCTACCCACACCAAAGAAGTCATTGCAGCAAAAACAAAAACTTGGCTATGAGATGCAAGTTTATCGGACCAAGCAACACAAGTCACACCAGTGCTGCTCAGGGGCAGTCTAGGTCTGATCCACTGAGACCGTGTGGCTAGCACTGAGAAACTGTCCCCAGAGTACCTCTCTGGAATGGAGACCCACAAAACAAACTGTGAATCCCTGTGAGGGTACAGACTGTGAGGCCTCAAGGCACTCAACTGAAGCAGCATCCACAGATACGGGGAGCTGGAGCCAAGATATTTTTGGGGGGTTATGATGTTTACCACGCCCAGACCCTCCAGTGCAGATATCACAAAGCAAAAACACCCATCTTGCCTGCTCCTCCCCAACGGGGGCTGCGCATTCCATGATCCCTGACCACAGTTGCCAAGAGCCAGTTGGCTCTGTAAGACAGCCAGGGAGAGGGGCAACTCAGGAGCTCTGAATACCACCCACACCTTGTTTAGGAAGAAGATGCGGTAGTCTGCAGTAAATGGGATTTAAACAAAGAGCCCTGAGGGGGGAAAAATGAACAAAGGAAGAGAAAATGCACCAAAGAGAAAAACTTCCTGGATGCAAAGTGAATGAGTGGTAAAGGCACTTTTCAGGACAGACAGATGGATGCACCTCCCTCAGAGTCAGGGTATTGGAGGTGTGATGAGACCATTAATATAGATAGTTTTATCGGGCTGTGGGCAGCTGTGGGGGAGCTGTGGGCAGCTGTGGGGGAGCTGTGGGCAGCTGTGGGGGAGCTGTGGGCAGCTGTGGGGGAGCTGTGGGCAGCTGTGTCTCCCATGCTCCTGTCCACCCCATAATCACCTGCTGGCGTTTCCTAAGAGCCAGGCAGCCTCTGCTGAGACCACTGGTGTGACTTCAAGTGTGCATCAAGCCAAGGGGGCACATACACTCACATACATGCAGAGCAGAATGGCTGATGTCACACTGGACTGGGTTTCCAGGCCAGAGTCCCCTCTTGCTTCTCCTGGCCTGCTAGCACTCGCATTGGTCAACACCACGCACATTAGAAAAACCCAGTCACGGTTTTTTCCATCTCTCAGTCAAAATGCCCAAAAGTCTTAGGGAATTTGGGCTTTATATTCTCTGGGTCCTTTCTTGGTGAACACTCTTTCCAACACGGTTAGCTGGCAAATCCTGTGTGGTGTCAATTCTGCTCCGACTGAGGGAGTTATCAAGGTTTGTTAAGTTTATATGTTTTGCTGGATTTGGGGACAAAAAAGACTCCAGGAGTCGGTGCTGGTGTTTTCCCTGTAAGTTAGTTCTAGTTCTTGGAGACCCCACAGCAGCCAGCCTGAGGGCTCTGTCTACTCCGTGCATTGGCCCTTAAATAAATATAAAATGTTAGATACTAGTCACTGAAAGTCTCTGGGAAGACTGTCCCTGAGGCTAAAGCCACATGAATGCCCTGGACCTGAGGACACTGGGCAAATGAGTGTCCTAGGCATCAGGAACAGAGGACATCCTAGCAAGGGGTATGCACAAAGCTTGCGGCTGTGTCCTACCTACGCTGCCCAATGAGACGATCTGTCTATACATTAACTCATCAAACATCATCAAACATAGCAGACAAGAACTTATATAAAATTTACACAAAGCTAACAAGGCACTGATGTTCCCAGGTCCCCATGCAGGGCACATCCTTCCCTCAAGGAGCAAAGTCTGGTCTCACCACCAATCCAGAGGGTGACTTCCTTATACGGCACATGAAGCCACCACCAAGGTTTCTGAGCTGCATGCAGCACAGCCCACACTAAAGTGCTGTGCTACAAGTTTGTGGCTCGAACCAAACTACCAAAGTACTCAGCATTTCTGCAGGGCAGCCCTTCTGACTCCCTGGCGGGGAGCTGCAGAGCAGCTTCTCCAGGGAGTGGAGAGGTGAGTGAAGAGACGCTCTTTCATCCTTCCGGGTCACCCCACTTCTGTGGTGCAGAAGTTTCAGGATCCCCTGTAGACCATGAGAGCTGAAACACTAACTCTCCAGCCTCCGTCCAGTATAGAACACCTCATTTGTAGCACCAACCGCACCTGTCACAGGTGACAGCCCTGTTCTTCGGGTGCTCCAAGCAATGCCATCCCTTGGACACTGTGTTCTGTGAATCAGCTTATGTTCACATCAGTGCCCTGTACCCAAATCCCTGCTGCAGTCACTGTGTGTTCTGTGAGTCAACGTGGCCACCAAGGCCTTACTCTGTCCTGTAACCCTCCTGCACAGGCCCAGGGAGGGCTCCGAGGTGATGAATCGTGACCCTTCTCCCTACAGTGTCCTTGATCAGAGAAGTGCAGCCTGGACTGCCTCAGTGGTCCTGGAAGGCCATGCAGAGTGAGCCCGGATGGCTCCTCTCTGGGGGACTGCCCCTGTGTTTCACTCAGAGAAAACCTCACAGGTGCATCCCACAGGACTGGTAAGAGCAGGCCTTGTTTGTTGTATTGGAAGATGTTAATAGTTCAGGGGCGGGAGACATGGACCCGAGGTGGGGCTCACCTCCTCCTGTGTGGGGTGAACGTACACCCTCCACTGTGTGGGCCTCTAAGAAATTTCCTTCTGAGCTCTCTGCCCTTTAGCTACCCTTTAGGGAAGACGTGACAAACCTAAGAAGCAGCCTGCAAATCGGAAAACCTGTGTGAGTAAACCAGTGACAGCGAAGGCTAATAGGGCGAGGAGAGCGAAGCTACAGACAGGGAGCAAGAGTTCTGTCAGACCAATGACAAACTGCTCTTTCCCCAGTTCTTCAGTAAAAAAGCTGGCGTGGGGAGGTGGGGAAAGGAGAAGTGCCTCTGCTACCCAGGACTCTCACTGGAGTGGTGAGGCCGAAGGGCTTGTCAAGTATGCAGAAGAGCCCAGGGAGATTCCGCAGGTCGCAGGGGACATCACGAGCATAGGACACAGGGAAATGCCCAAGAGAGCTTCAAGACAGACTCCGAGGGAGGCTGAGACAGGAAGGTAATGAGTTCCAGGCCAACCTGAGCTATGCAGCAAGTACTAAGCCAGCCAGGATTCAAGAGGAGTCAGTCCCCACCCGCCACCCCACCCCTCACACACACTCACTCACTCATACACTGCACACTCACACGGACACACACAGACACACTGCACTCTCACACGGACACACACAGACACACTGCACTCTCACATACACTCACACTCACTCACACACAGACACTGCACACTCACATACACTCACACAGACACACTGCACACTCACATAGACACACTGCACACTCACACAGACACACTGCACACTCACATACACTCACACAGACACACACATACACACTGCACACTCACAGACACACTGCATACTCACATACACTCACACAGACACACTGCACACTCACATACACTCACATACATTCACACAGACACACTGCACACTCACATACACTCACACAGACACACTGCACACTCACATACACTCACACAGACACACACATACACACTGCACACTCACAGACACACTGCATACTCACATACACTCACACAGACACACTGCACACTCACATACACTCACATACACTCACACAGACACACTGCACACTCACACACTTCCAGGCCAACCTGAGCTATGCAGCAAGTACAAAGCCAGCCAGGACTCAAAAGGAGTCAGTCCTCCTACCCTATCCTCACCCCGACAAAAAACACACTGCACACTCACACACTCACAAACACACACAGACACACTGCACACTCACATACACTCTCACACACACACTCAACACTACTAGCCTGGCTTTCTAAACTGTGCCACCTTTCCTATCCTCTGCTCCCACTACAACATCAATGTTTTGAACACAAACCTCCGAGTTCCCCAGAGCTCAGGGCAGAGTAGCGTTTATGTTTCTATTTTCCTTCAGGTAGGACACTAACTTCAGGGGTTGCTTATGTAAGCCAGGCAGCTGTGGCAGCTTCATCCTCACAGGCCCCGGACAGCCCTGTTTCCAAGCTGACGTGGTACATGGTCTTATCCAGGGAGACCTTGTTTTACTTTACTACCGCACACGGTACACGAGCCGCTGGGCTGCCAATCATTCCACAGAGATGCCCATCTCTTACTGTACCTGCTGTGCAGGTTAAGCACTATTCCAGGCATCTGCTGGACGTCTTGGGAATTCCCCCAAGACAGACAGACAGATGAAGGGGTCACTGTCCATATACCTCCAAAGGACGCCCTGGTCCCACAGCCACGAGCACGCCATACTTCCTCATGTGGATGGGACTAAAGCTGCCCGGGACCACATCCTGCTGGGGTTCCTCCCAACTCTAGACTTTCCTATACAAGGCCCAAGGCTGGCTGGCATCTTGTCTGCAAGGAGGGGATAGAAATGTGTCTTGCAGCTTTGTGGTAGCACAGTAAGATACCTGCTGCCTAGGCATGTGCGGGGCATCCTCCTTCAAGCAGGACAGCCGTGACTTTCATCAAAGCAGCCCTGACTAGGCAAGGGACCCTCAGACCAAGCCTCTTAAGAGTGGACTCCTTCTCATGAGGAAGAGGGGCAGGAGCGTCCTTGCAGGGACGCTCACTTGAGATCTTGGCCTCTCCGGCCTGCACCTCCCACTCAGCTCTCTGTGATTCTAACTGTACACAGCCTCAGACTCCCAAAGTGCTGAAATATATAGAACATAGAGAGCTGTCTTAGGGATCTCACCTAGGCAGCTACAGGGAAGCCATCATCCATGCTGAGGCCGCCGCTCTGGAGTCACCCATGCCTCTAACTGAGCTCAATAAACTCACTGGCTCCCCAGGGTGGACGCTGATGAAACTGCACTTTGGTTTGTTGACACACTAGTAGGAGGTAGATGTCTGTTTATCTATTCCCAGGGAAAGGGTTCCCACAGCAGGCAGTGATCTGACTGGTGGGAGCAGAAGCAAGCCTTCCCAGAGACTTTCCTGGATATCATCAAGAGCTGTCAGCACGCTGTTCTTCTCCATGATCAGTGTAGATATGTTTGCCACTGCGGAGCAATGTTTAGACCATGTGCGGGGCTGTGCCACCTACCCAGGTAGGCTGTTTCATCATGATATGGAGAGATGCAGAGAGATGACCCAAGTTATGAATTTGGAACTTAGAATATCTTAAGCTAAAACACTCAGGTTAGAGAGAAACTGGTATTCTGGAGAAATTTAGGATTCTAGGTCAACAGTGAAACCAAACCCAAGGCCTTTTTATCAGAACCAGAGTATCAGGCTACAGTAGAGTTTTCATGAGACTCGCAACATCCGAGAAGAAAAAGCTGCAGAGTGGCGTGGACCTCCAACTGACCTCACAGAGCCAGGGGCAGAACACGTGGGCGTGCTCCCAGGCTTTGCCCACTGAGATAAACCACAAAAAACACAAACACATACACCTGTGTATGGGTGAGAACATGCAGCCAGTGTGAGAAGCTCAGACAGGGAAAAGGCTGTGGGCTCTGATATGAGCACTGTGAAACGCCCGACAGAGAGGGCACCCAAGAGTCTCCTGTTTCCTGCACTCATGTTTGTGGGGGGTGTGTATGTATAAGATGGACAGATAGATGGACAGAAAGACACATACATACATACATACGCACGGGGGCGGGGGGACTCTGTGGATAGCTTCTGTGTTCACAGTGTCTCTGGGAGATGAACAGGTCGGCTCACTGCAGAGGACTGGGAGCCTGGAAAACAGAACTGAGGAACACAGTGTGACTCCCTCACACGAGGGTATCACCTGTCCTCTTAGGCTGTTGTATGGAAACAAAGCAGTAATTATTATGCCTCTTACCACAGTCCTGATCGGGCCAACAAAAAGATTACCACCCACATAACAGAGATCAGGAAGGACCAAATACACAGACATACCAATACTAACCCACAAGACTTCAGGTACATCCTGTAACATATAGAGCACTGGATGGCTATGGGTGAAGGTGGATGTGGGTAGCCCCCAAGTTTCTCTAAATCCCATATTACAGGGCACTGGTAAGACCAACACGGTCAGAGTAAGGGCATCCATCCGCACAGAGATAGTTATAAGGCTGCAGAGATACTCCTTGGAAAGCGATCAAACAGAATTGCTCTGTGAATGGAACTCTATACCACAGGTAACATGGGGGGGGGGGGGGAGAGAAACAAAATAGCAGCCATGTTGGTAACCAACAGAGTTTAGCTGGCTAAGAATGCAGACAAGCCCCACAGCCCACAGCAAGCACTTACTCAGTACTCCGGAGCAGAGATGCCGTCTGTGAAAGAGATTGCTTTCTACTGAGTTATTAAAGAGGGTTATCAGAGTCCCTCGGATTTGCTCTGAGCCCTCGACCTGGAGCGAAGAGACTAAACAAAAACAGGCTGTGACCACATAACCAGCACGTCACGGAGGCTCATGGTGGGAACAATCAAATGGCTGTTCTCAAAGCCCAGGCCTGTGTGTCACTTATAGACATTCTGTACTGAGGGTAAGGGGACAGATCAGTAGCTCAGGCTGCGACATCTCAAAGGTTGCCTGGAGCAGGAGCAGCACCCACAGGCTGTCACAGAGACTCACTGTCACACCCGCAGTCAGAGGGGCGTCCGGAGACGCAGGTAGGCCCAGGCTCCTAGCAGACAGCTCCCAGATATGGAGGTGTTCCCTGAGGACGCAGGCCTTGCTCAGTGACCGCTGGTCTTCCTCCTTGCCATCCCCCAACCTCCCTTTGTCGCCTCCCAGAAGGACACTGCCACAGGTCCTTTCTATTCTCCTAGGAGGCAGAAATGAAGAGTCCAACTAATGGCTTTCTCTAGAAACTGGTGCTCTAGCGTTCTCCATTCACTCTCCTTCCTTCCTTCCTTCCTTCCTTCCTTCCTTCCTTCCTTTCCTTCCTTCCTTCCTTTCCTTCCTCCCTCCCTCCCTCCCTCCCTCCTTTCCTTCCTTCCTTCCTCCCTCTCCTTCCTTCCTTCCTTCTTTCCTCTCTTTTCTTTTTTTGTGAAAAGAAATGGAAATTGTTCAGCAACACAGAGGCCAAGCAAGAGAGGGCCAAGGACAGATGGATCTGGACAGACGGACAGATCCAGGCAGAAGAGAACAGCGTCCATCTTCCTTTTCCAGTCACGTTGTCATTACTCAGAACATGGCGTAACTAGAAAACACCTGAGCCTGCAGTTCCCATCCATCCTTATGGCGCCAAGGCTTCATGTGCTTGCACATGCTCTTGAGCAAGCAATGTGCAGCCTCAAAGCCCAACCCTAGGAAGCACTTGCTCCCCCCCCCCCACCCGGCACTCCCCCCAGGCTGTCTTCTCTAGACCGGTCTGGAAGGTAAGTCGGAGGGAGCCAGGACCACTACAGACCCCGAAGGCCCTGTGGGGCTGTGCCCCAGGCAAGGAATAAACCTCCATTGTGTTTGATCTAAATCTTGGACCCACTGATACATTAACCGTCATGTGAAAGGCAGGGCAGCTGTAGCTGGTGGCGTGCAGCAAGTGTAAAATGGGCAAAGATCTGAAGGTTACCAGTGAGCAAGGCTTCACAATTAAAGGAAGACCTGCCAGCCTGGGACGCTGGAGTCAGGCATCTGGAGGAAGAGGATAAACGGCAGTGGATCTAAGAAATGAGGAACCCGGCAGCAACGGGGAAACCACCGGACCATCACAGCAGCCTCCACCCCCACCCCATCGCCTGCCGCCAAGGCAGGGCCAGCACTGAAGGCTCTGTAGCTTCTAGTGACAGTAAATATCATTCTGCAATGAAAACATTACGTAAATAGGTCTGGCTGATCTCACTAAAAGATAAAACAAGACAGGAAAAGGATCCAGATTGAAACTGCTGGGGGAGGCGGGGTCACGTGAACTGAAGGACGCACCCGAGGTGCCTGGTAAAGTGGACATGAGCGACAACCCAGGAACCTATAAGTAGACCCACACTGGGAGAGCAGCTCTGGGGACCCAAAGTGCCTGGACAGCAGAGATCCTCAGGCAACAGTACCAACATGGGCAAGAAGGAAAAGGGCATGCTCCCCACAGGCTGGAGCTCCAGTTCCTCTGGGCCAACTTCCTGCGGTTTTGACAAGGATAGCTGTCTTGAAACGCGAGTGCCAGAACTGACTGGCCAGTGGGGCTAGCCTCTCTGTAGCTCTTCTTCCTAGAGTTTTGACACTTTTGCCTGAGACTGCACGGAGGGCAGGACTTATTTTTAGCTTTCCTTCCTTGACACGTGTGATTTATCCACGCAGTCGGGGGGAATGGTTCACTTGCCATTTCACCTTTGCAGGATCTTCTTTCCTCCTGCTATAAAACACCACTCATGTTCTTGGCTCAGACCCCAGGTCTTGAGCGAGCGGCACTGGTCTTCCTGTTCTAGGCAAAGCCAATCTCCATCCCACTCTAAGGGTGCCCAGGCAGGAAGTGGGAAGGAAGAGAATTTAGAGTTGCAAACAGAAGGAGAACAGGGCGCAAGGGACTCACCATCCACCTCAAACTGCAGAAACAACATATACGCTGTCCCTCTCTGAGATTCCATATGCAATATCAAGGCAGTGTAATATTAAGCCAGTCCAGGACACAAACAAATAGCCTGCCCTCTCACCCCTAAAAATGTAAAGTCTACTGTCAGATAGGAAACTAGGAATCAATTACACTAAAATTAATTTTAAGTATTTGCAACCGCAATATTATAACAAGTTAGAACAGGAACCTAATTGTGCTGCATGTCAAAGAATTCAGTTGAATAAAAATGCCAAAACAAATCACATCTAATACACAGACCAAAGGTATGTGATCTGTGTTTACAAATCACAGCAATAATCTAAATTACTCTTACAAAATGAACTTAGAAAGGTAAGGTGCACATGCTTATTAGACAAAGAAGAACTGGGGTAATCACACATCGTTAGACAATCCTCCAAGGCCTCCGGAAAATCACAGAATGTAGGCACAGCAGCCATGGCAACCCCCACCTCCAGCTCTTCAGAAGCCTATGGCGGAGGCAGCGGTGACTGGGGCTCATCAGCCCTGGGTCAGAGCTGGGCGGCCTCACAGCAAGCAGACAGATGCAAACACTGAGAGAAAGAAAGGACCTCACACCTGTAACCTGAGCTCCCACCTGCAGAGTTGGAAAAAGAAGGGCAGGTAGGTGAACCTCAAGCAGGCATTTGGGAGACACAGAGACCAGGTCAGGGACAAACAGATGGACAGACAATAATAATACAGGTCAAATCAGAAAAACTGACGATAAAAAAAAAAAAAAAGGATGGGAATGCTGGGGGCTTGTGCCTGAGGTCCCAGGTCCTGGGGCAGAAAGATCACTTGAGCCTCTAAGTTCAAGATCAGCCCGGCTCAAAACTGGATAATCTGACTCAAAGGATCACAAACAAAACTGACACATTTAATTAACTGAAGGAAACAAAGATTCACATTGCTCAGGCTAAGAAAGAGAAAGGAAACATTACTCCAGAACATGATAAATAGCTGAGAATTAACATAACTTATATCAAAATGAACAGATTCCTGTGAACACACAAAGGACTAGACATTTCAAGAAGCAATAGAAAATGTGAACAGTTCTAAAACAAGCAAAGAGAAACAAATAGTAAAAAATGTCTCCAGGGCTGGAGAGATGGCTCAGCGGGTAAGAGCACTGACTGCTCTTTCTGAGTTCAATTCCCAGCAACCACATGGTGGCTCACAACCATCTGTAATGGGATCCAATGCCCTCTTTTGGTGTGTCTGAAGACAGTGACAGTTTACTCACATACATAAAACAAATAAATCTTTATAAAAAAGACTCCAAAGAAAATGCAAGGCCAGACTCTCTACTATTAAAGTCTACTGACTACTTAAAGAATGAACAGAGTTGGAGAGATGGCTCCAAGGTTAAGAGCACTGACTGTTCTTCCAGAGGTCACAAGTTCAATTCTCAGCAACCACATGGCGGCTCCTAACCATCTGTAATGGTTCCGTAACCTCTACTGGTGTGTCTGAAGACAGTTATAGTGTATTCATATACACAAAATGAATAAATCTTTTTTAAAAATTAACAGCAATTCTTCAAAAATATCCCTAAAAATAAAAAAGGAGCATTCCCTTCCTCAGTCTGTGCTGACAGTGTTACCTAGATACCAGACTGTGCTGACAGTGTTACCTAGACACCAGGCTGTGCTGACAGTGTTACCTAGATACCAGACTGTGCTGACAGACAGTGTTACCTAGATACCAGACTGTGCTGACAGACAGTGTTACCTAGATACCAGACTGTGCTGACAGTGTTACCTAGACACCAGGCTGTGCTGACAGTGTTACCTAGACACCAGACTGTGCTGACAGTGTTACCTAGACACCAGACTGTGCTGACAGTGTTACCTAGATACCAGACTGTGCTGACAGTGTTACCTAGACAACAGACTGTGCTGACAGACAGTGTTACCTAGACACCAGGCTGTGCTGACAGTGTTACCTAGACACCAGACTGTGCTGACAGTGTTACCTAGACACCAGGCTGTGCTGACAGTGTTACCTAGACACCAGACTGTGCTGACAGTGTTACCTAGATACCAGACTGTGCTGACAGTGTTACTTAGACACCAGACTGTGCTGACAGTGTTACCTAGATACCAGACTGTGCTGACAGTGTTACCTAAACACCAGACTGTGCTGACAGTGTTACCTAGATACCAGACTGTGCTGACAGTGTTACCTAGATACCAGGCTGTGCTGACAGTGTTACCTAGACACCAGACTGTGCTGACAGTGTTACCTAGATACCAGGCTGTGCTGACAGTGTTACCTAGATACCAGGCTGTGCTGACAGACAGTGTTACCTAGATACCAGGCTGTGCTGACAGACAGTGTTACCTAGACACCAGACTGTGCTGACAAACAGTGTTACCTAGATACCAGACTGTGCTGACAGACAGTGTTACCTAGATACCAGACTGTGCTGGCAGTGTTACCTAGATACCAGGCTGTGATGACAGTGTTACCTAGATACCAGACTTCACAGCAAAAGACAGCTGTAGACCATAAGTCACAGATGTAGACGGGAAGATCTGCAACAAACGGCTAGGGAAGTGTCACGTGAGGTGGGGCACGCCTTTATCCCAGCACTCAAGAGGCAGAGGCAGGTGGATCTCTGTGAGTTTGAGGCCACCCTGGTCTATATACAGAGTTCCAGGCCAGCCAGGTCTACACAGTAAGATCCTGTTTCAAAAAAACCAAAGCCAAACAAAAAATGTAAAAATTAATTATTAAAAGCATCATGTACCTGGTCAAGTGGCTATTACTCCAGTAGTGTAAAGTTGGGCAGACATCTGGAACTCAATTATATATCATAGCAAGAAAATAAGAAATAGAATTCACATGATAAGGACATGGAAAATTTATGACAAAATCTACCATCTTTTCATGATAAAAATGTACTCAGCTCTAAGTTCATGATGGACATTTAAGAAACTCCATAGCTGCCTTCACACTCACAGGTGAAATACCGAAGGCTTTCCCCCTAGAATCAGGAACAAGAAGAGAAGACTTGAAAAGAGGCCCAACAGATCAGTGAAGAAAAGGAACCTAGGGGCATCTAGACTGCAGAAGAAGGAAAACTGTTCCCACGTGCAGAAGCCTTAACTCTTACAATGAATAAGAGATAAGCAAACATCACATATATAAGCAAGATATAAAAATATACATCAGCAATGAATAATATAAAAATCAAATTGAAGCAATTCTACTTACAATTGCAATTAGAAATAGACAGCAAGATTTCATATTTAGTCTATGAAAATTATAATTTTTTAAAAAAGTCTTGCAAGGTCTGAAGAAATGAAAAATCATCTCATATTTTATGAATCAGAAGACTAAAGTACTGCTAACTTAGCAATGTTCCTGAAACTGATCTACAGGTTCAGTCCCTACGGGAGGCTCGGCTGCCTTCTCTACAAACAGTGATAAACTGATTCTAAAACGCATATGGAATAACTAAGAATTCCAAACAGCAAAATTAGCCTAGAAAAATAATTACACAGAAGAGCTAAAGTTTTCATTTCAAGACTCTCTATGCTGCAAGCTGTAATCAAGCCTGAGGTACTGGCACACGTACCCTGGGGGTCTAGAAAAGATGGCACAGGCATGGCCAACTGACTGTCCAGAATGGCACTGTGACAATTCAGTAAAACAGGAATCATCTTTTCAACAAATGTGACAACTGACCTCCATGCCAAGGAATCAACTTAGACTCTTACTTCATACCATGCACACAAACGAGAGAACCCAGGCCATGGGGAAAGACGTCAAGGTCTGGGACTTTTAAAAGCAATTAGGGTGGCTCTTTAGAACTCTGGATTTGGAAAGTGACTCCCAGAAGAGATATTTAAACCAGAAACAACAACAAAAATAAAAACGTGCTTCAGATGATATCAAGAGCCTAGAGACAACCTTGCTGCTCAAGAAGTAGCTGCAAAAATCTGGTTCAGGAGGCAAGAGGCTCTTATCTAGAATATCTAGAATGTAAGAGAACTTTATATTTCAGCAGTAAAACTGCGGGTCATTCAGCCAGGTGGTGGCGCACACCTTTATCCCAGCACTCTGGAGGCAGAGGCAAGCAGAGCTCTGTGAGTTCAGGGCCAGCCTGGGCTACAGAGTGGAAACTGCCAAATCAAACAGAAATTATGAGTTGCTGATTCTTTTTAATGATTAAGAGACCAAACTGAAAGTCTCAGTAGTTGCCAAGGAAACATAAAACAAGATTGAAAACTACTTTACACCCACTGGGGTCATTAGAATAAAAAGTCAGCTATGAACAGGGTTGGTAGGAATACAGAGCACCCAGAATCCTCACACAGTTGAAGGCATAGAAACTGGTCCAGCCACCATGGTGGCTGCTTCCTCTATGGCTAAGCAAGGAATCAACAACAGGGCCATGCTTAGGGTCGTAGCTACAAAGATGGAAGCAGGTCAACACAGAATCTCGTCTATGAATGGTTAAACCAACACTGTTGTAGAAACAATCCAAGCATCCACTGGAGGATACAGCATAAACAATGCCTTTCGGACATCAGGCCAGCCGAGTATTTAGATACAAAACACTATGGACTGATTCCTGCATGATAGGGTGAGCTAGGTACAAAAGTCCAGTCAGAAACCCCACACAACTACATGACGCCATTCACGTGACATTCCCAAATAGGAAAAGTTACAGCAGCAGAAAGTACTGAGGTTCCCTTAGGCTATGAGGAGAGACGGAAGCCAAGGCCTCACAGCTGTGGAGCACGGCATTCCTTCCGGTTCTAAAACTTCCTACAATAGGGATCACATTAAGAATCACCCCGCTAGGGCTGGTGAGATGGCTCAGTGGGTAAGAGCACCCGACTGCTCTTCCGAAGGTCCAGAGTTCAAATCCCAGCAACCACATGGTGGCTCACAACCATCCCTAATGAAATCTGATGCCCTCTTCTGGAGTGTCTGAGGACAGCTACAGTGGACTTATATATAATCAATAAATAAATCTTTAAAAAAAAAAAAAAAGAATCACCCCACTAGCCGGGCATGGCGGCACATGCCTTTAATCCCAGCACTCGGGAGGCAGAGGCAGGCGGATTTCTGAGTTCGAGGCCAGCCTGGTCTACAAAGTGAGTTCCAGGACAGCCAGAGCTACACAGAGAAACCTTGTCCGGAAAAAACAAAACAAAAAACAAAACCAAACTAAAACAAAACAAAAAGAATCACCCCGCTGCCATGGTTCATGGAAAAGCACAGTGTTTTATGAATGATATCCCAGCAGTGCTCCTAAAAAAGAAAATGCATGGAGCTGGAGAGATGGTTCAGAGGGTAAGAGCACTGACTGCTCTTCCAGAGAGGTCCCAAGTTCAATTCCCAGCAACTACATGGTGGCTCACAACTATCTATAATGGGACCCGATGCCTCTTGTGGTGTGTCTGAAGACAGCTACAATGTATATAGAATATACATAGAATAAATAAATCTTTAAAAGAAAAGAAAATGTAGCCAGGCACACTGAACCACTGAGGATCCAGACCCCCTGAAGGGGCTTGTCCAGAAGTCACACATCAGAGTCTAGAAGGAGACTACCCATCACCTTGGGGTGGCAATGCGTGCCAGCCACACTCAGCGCTTAGGAGATGACAGTGAATTCAGAGCAGGCAGTCAAATCCAGCCTGATTACATATGGTTTTAGGCTAGTCTGGCCACCTCTACATTTCCCTGTCTTTATTGTCACAAAACTGTAGAGGAAAAAAAAAAGAAGAAAGAAAACAGAGAAGAGAAAAGAAAGCTATTTCATAAACCAACTCAGTGAGCATAAACACTGAGACCTAATTGGATGGATACTGGCACATTTACTTGACAACATTAAGTTCAGTGAGAAGAGAAAGGCAAAGAAAGGCAGGTTGCAGGAGAACAAGGATAACCATGGCTTGTTAGCTTTCTACATGAAGGGTCATATGACACAAACAGAAAGAATCTAAGGCACTTTAATCTTGGACTTGGAGCCTCTAGAACCCTAGGAGTCTAGAACCCCAGGAGATAAATGTTTGCTGTGTGAGGCATTGGCTTATCTTCTTATTGAGGCCACCCAGACAGGCCAAGACAGTCTTACGACATAAAACCAGAGACTCGCAGGGAATAAAGCGCTTGGTACAGATAGAAATCTGCAGTTAACACGCACAGGCCCACTTTACTCCCTCAAAAAGGACACCGCGGTTCCCTTAGTAGACTTAGAAGCCGAGCATGGACGGACGCTGCACTTTACAACCCCCCATCCATCCCAGATCCACACCAATGAGCGTTCATCAAGGAGCAGAGCCCCTGGAGTACCCACAAAGGGCGGTCTGAACAAAGAGGGTCACTCCGATTCTCTCTATCACCGAATCGGAATTGGTCAAGGGATGTATTTCAGTGCTCACAAGTGTACCTGAGCCTTGAAAAGATTATCAGGAAGATGTGTCATGCTTTTCCCAGTTTGTCTGTCAAGGTATTAATTTACAGTTTGAATGGCAAATCCCTACAGTTAGCTCAGGAGTAGGGAGAAGCCTGTCTAAGCAGTGCCAATGCCGGGCATCCTTACGGTCCCTTGTTAGTATTACCACAAAAGCTGTAAGGAAGTGAGTTTTAAAAACCGACTGAAACAAGGGCAGTAAGACCTGGCAGATACCTCACATTTACCTACAACCCTCGGACTCCCACAGCCTTGAATGAGCTTTAGCTAGGGGAGCTAGAACAGCAAGTGTTCCATGAAACGCATTAGCATAAAATAGAGCAGTGCAAGACACATACAAATGTCCCACTGACAAGCAAATGCACATATGTAAACGTATTTATAGATTTGCATAAGTGTTTAATGGATATAAAAAAAGCTTAAGAATGCTCCTTTTGAGACAGATGGAGTTATGACCTAACTACATTTAGAAATCTTGTACTATGTGCATCATCAACTTTAATTTTTAAAGTAGACACTAGAATTTATTAAAAAACATTATCTCCCCTTTTGGGATGGCTGGAATAAATAGTCCTTACAAGCCTCACTGAATCTCATGTTATGTTTATTACATATTTATATTAAGTTATATTTATGTTTTTAATGCAAACAGATGTTTCATTTTTAATCTTTTATTGTCTATTTCAATTATGTTTGTTTTTTAACATTTCCTGCATGTAAACAATGAAACGCAGTAATATCACCCACCCATCTCCCCCTAACTCACCTGTAACTCCCCAACACGCTCTCTTCCCAACTTTATGTTCATATTTTTATTAACTCACTAAAGTCCAATTAGTGCTACCCTCAAGACATTTATTCTCAACAACAAAAACAAAAACAAAAGCCAATACTCTAAAGCAATGCAGAGAAATTTGTTCTCCTGAAGGCAGTGGTGGAAAGAGGATCTCAGTGGGAATGGTGGGAACCTGGGGGGGTGGGCGGGAGGCGGCTGTGCACGGACAGGTGCTTGTTCTGCAAACCTGACAACCGGATCTTGATTTCAGACGCAGGGCAGTGGGTCTGTACTCCCAGAACTCCACTGGGACCGGAGCTGGGGGTGGGAACCGGTAAAAACAAGGAGACCCTGCTCACCGACGTGGAAACAAACACTTGCCTGCACTCACCGGTCATACACACATGTACGTACACACATGCACATGCACACACACACACACACACACACACAAATGCACTCCATGACAGCCCAGCAGTCACATTGTCTTACTTAAATGATCTGAAATTCTACAGAAGGCCCACCCTGCCTATTTACAGGAACTTCAGCATCAGCTATCCAAGCTTGGAAGGAGGTGACATGATATTCTGAAGGTAATCAGTGCCAAAAAGAAACTTACTATCGAACCATGAAAAGACAGGTGAAGCAAACTTAAACACATATTGCTGGCTAGAAGATGATTTAAAAAATATCTAGAGACCACAGACAAATGCTCATTACTGCCTTCTAAGAGTTGCCGTCTAGCTACAAAACCTTGAAGGCTGGAAAAATGAAAGCTAGGTAAGTTCTAGGGACACAAAAAGGTGACTTCTCAAATGTAAATTCAGATACAAACCATACCTAAAAGCTTACACTCATCAGCTGGAATGTCTGCGTGCTGGCAGCGAGCTTTATCAAATTCCCGAGAAATGTCTTACAATGAAACTTCATTCCTAACAGACGTTCTTTTGCTCCAACTAGGGAAGAAGCAATCTCGGGACTACTTCCAAGTTTCAAAAGAAAGATTTGCAACAGCCACAGTTTTCACACTATGCTTAAAAAAATAAATAAATAACTTTATGCTTAAAAATTGGCGTACTTTGTGACCTAAATTTCCTAGCACATGAAAGGGAATGAAAAGTGTCCCGAGAAGGTGGGTGGGGAAGCCTCACACAGATCCACCTGGGATCCTGTTAATTAAAAAATTCTACACATTCCAAGCGTATCTCTATACTTGTCGGGCCAAAGCTTTTTCTGTATAAAGGTCTCTGATCTCTTCTTCCGGGAGAGGGGGCGAGACGGGATCAAAGGCTTAAAAAAAGGAAATACGTGTTGTGCAAATAAATATCCAGCACACTTTATATTCGCTATAGTCACCAAAAGAAAAGGGAAAGGAAAAAACAAAAACAAAAACACCAAGCTTTTAAGTCTGAGCGAACCGCCGTCCCCGGCACCATGATTCAGGACTTCTCTGTTTCTCCAACTCCGGAATAGAAATACCTGGCCTGGAAGCGGTCACCCCGCGTCCCCGGTGTCTCAAGCCGAACCCCAAAGCCCTTGTGGCAGCAGAGCGAAGGGCAGCGCCGCCGGCCAGTGCGGAAAGTGCCCGGGGTACGCGTCCCCGCGGTACCCCACACATGCTGGCTCTGGGGCCCACGACCTGTAGGACCCGGCCACTCATCAGAGGGGTCCTCCGGGGCAGTCACCTCGCAGCCCCGAGAAGCGTCGGGTCCCTGCCAAGTCCGCACCCGGCACGCGACCCCATGCACCTGCGCTCGGCCTCCAGAGCACCCCGCGGCCCGCACCTGCGCCCCTACGCGTGCCCTCACCGACGCCGGGGCGGCTGCTGATGCTGGCGGTGCCCCTCGCAGCACATCCTCTTCCTCGGGGGGCTCGTCCAGAAGCACTCGACTTCGGCTCAGCTTCCACATCTCCGGTGCTCGACCGCTCCGCGCAGCTTGGCTCCGGGACTGAAGGAGGACACCCGGCCCGCCGCGGCGCTGGGACAGTGCGGAGGACTGGGCGGGGAGGGGCGGTCAGCTGCGGGCGGCCGTCCCCGGCCCGCCCCCAGGCCCGCCCCCAGACCCTCCTCCAGCCTTCAGGTTCCTCAGGTCCCCTGCCTCCCTGGTCCTCCCCCACCCTGACACTCAGCCCGCGGGTCCCCTACTTCTCCAGGACCGCTCCAACCTCCCTAAGTAGGCCCCCCAGGGAATCAGCGGGCCGAGTGCTTTACCAAGGGGCCAAGAACACTGACGCACCAAAACCACGTGACATTTCACACCGGCCGCCCCTCAACTCCCGGCCCTTCACTCACCCAGCCCGATGGGCGTGGTCCATCCTGGATCACCAAGGCAACGCCGAGGTGGGGCCGCGCTTTACGCATGCTCGCCCAGTTGGTGCTACGGGGGCCGAGGGCGGGGCTTCGGTGACCGCAGGCTGAGGGTTAGTGGTCTATGCTGATCCTAAAAGGTCCATTAGTGGATATGGACCACCGGAGAGGGGGGCACCTGCAAGGGAGGAGGGTGTTAGGGAAAGAGAAGGGTTCCTGCATAGACTACGGTCACTTTGCGCTGCTGTGAGGCCTGCATCGATAGAGTGATGGACACAGAATCAACCAGAGTCCAGGGAAGGTTCCCAGGGCCCAGAAGAGACTAGGTAGGTGGGTTGGCAGTGCCAGTTGGACCTGGGGCCTCGACTTCCCTTTGTAGTCTCAGGGTGACACTCAGACTAATGCAGCCTGAGTTCAGATCTCCAGCCACCAAAAAAAAAAAAAAAAAAATCTGGGCATGTGGGCATGGTGACATAAGGGGGTGGGCAGAAGACAGTGTGCACTCAGTGTGGCCAATCAGTGAGCTCTGGCCTAAGACGTCTTATCTTTGAAAATAAAGTGGAAAGTGGTAAAGACAGCAACTTGACTTCTGGCCTTCCCAAATACTCACTCTGTCCAACACTGTACACACATAACAGGTAAATAAAACTGTCCACAATTGTATGCTTTTGTGAGAAGTGCTGTAGGTAAACTCCGAAATGCCTTGTTCATGTTCTTCAAGTGCATAAGAACGTTTAAGGATGTAAACACAGTGAGAACCTTCTCCAGCCAGCTCAGACCCGCCTGGCCTGTCTGGGAGTTATGAACAGGTAGCCGCAGGGTACTTGCGAATACAGCAAGCAAAGGCTTCACAACACCGTGGTTTACAGGTGCAGCACAGGCCTCCTCTAAGGCTGCATCCTGCCAGGATCGGATGCTCATAGTAAGTTAAACTAAACTGAAATTCCCAGATGACTCAGAAGGCCAGGCCTGTTACCCCACATGCTAAATTCTAGACCGCTTTGAAATGGCACTAAAGACTTTGTGTGGAAGACCTCAGTTGTTAGGAAGGGAGACGGGTAAGTAGAGATGGTGGCTCTGTAAAGGACATCTCTCAGGTCCCGGGGACGCGATGCGGGTCACTGATTCCATCATCTCTGAGGCATGATATTGTCAGAGTTTGTAAGAGAATTATACAGTCTGGCTTCATTAAAAAAAAGAAAACAAAACAGTCTTTACACATGCAAATTCATTTGGGGATCCAGAAAGATCTTGCCTAACCATCCTTTCCTGAACAGCCACTTGGAGGAAGCTGTAGATTTTAAGCTAATTTGGCCTTTATTGAATAAAATAGAATTTATTGATGTAGAAATTCTTTGTTTGTTTGTTTTGTGAGACAGGGTTTCTCTGTGTAGCCCTGGCTGTCCTGGAACTCACTTTGTAGACCAGGCTGGCCTCGAACTCAGAAATCCACCTGCCTCTGCCTCCCAAGTGCTGGGATTAAAGGCATTCACCACCACCACCTGGCTAGAAATTCTTTTTTTGCATGTCAACTGTGTCACCTCACTCTGAGTTCAAAATGCTCAAGGCCCAACTTACTGAGATATTAGTGGATTGATACAACACAGTTCTTGTCGAAGGAGAGGAAAGATTTCCTCTGAGGTGTGGCTCAGGACAGATTCAGGTTGGCTTGACAGACAAGTCTCACCATAGAAGAAGAGAAGAAGTGTCATGAAGTGTTTGGTTTCAGTTTTGTTTTAGTTTGTTTTGTTTTGTTTGAGGCAGGGTTTCTGTGTAGTCCTGGCTGTCCTGGAAATCACTCTGTAGACCATGCTGGCCTTGAACTCAGAGATCTGCCTACCTCTGCCTCCCAAGTGCTGGGGTCAAAGGCATGCGCCACCACTGCCTGGCTACAAAGTGTTATTGTCACAAAACAAAAGAAGTTGTAAGTCAACACTCTTTTTTTTTTTTTTTAATTGATATCGGTGGGAGCATGAAATAAGGGGGCTACACACCAGGGAAGAGTCTTCTGAAGGTGGTGAGGTGACATCACTAGCTTTCTGGTTAAAGGAGGACACAGGTTAATGACACAGCTGAGAACTTTACTTACCAGGCACAGGAATGTTAGGTGAGATACAAAGGTAAAAGATTATTTAAAGGACTAACAGAACCCAAGATGAAGTTGGTTCTTGACTGGCCACCTTCCATCTGTCTACAACCATCATGCTCTGGGGCAGTGGCTCTCAACCTCCCTAACCCACGGCCCCTTTTACAGTTCCTCGTGTTGTGATGACCCACAACCTTAAAATTATTTTCATTGCTACTCCATAACTGTAATTTTGCTGCTGTGTTTTCCAGTGATCTTAAAGGACCCCTGTGACGGTGTCATGCAACCCCTGTGAAAGGGTCCTTTGACCCCCATAGGGGTCTCAACCCACAGCCAAGGTCAGCAGCTACAGGATCTTTGATATGGCGACTGCCTGCCTCTTCAGAGAACTCTAGTTTACAGATAATGGACAGGAGAGGACAGTCATCACAAACAGGACATGAGCATCTATTGGGACGCACAGGGGCCCTTTCTGTCCCAGGATAACCTACGCATAATTCCTGTGATACAGGTAGAGCTTCCCGTAAACAGGGGTGACTGTGCGAGTATCTGCGACTGAGACCATTAGCCAGCCTCCTCTTTTGGCAAAGCTCCGAGGGCTACCAGCAATGGGCACTGCTTTGTTCTTTCCTTGTGCAGCAAGCGAGCGGCGTTCACTCCTAACAGTCTGAAAGCAGAGTGGAAGTGTCCCCCATGTCCTTGAAGGCCTCCCCACCCACAGGCCAGGGCCAGTGGCTTCCTCCTCCTGGCCCTCACCCTCCCTTCATGTTCCCAGACCAGCCAAAGGCCAAGGCCTTTTCCTTATTTTCCGTTTCCTCCTCAGGAAATGATATGATTATAATGAAATACCAAGAAGAATGGTAACTACATTTGCCCTTCCTTCAAAGACTCTATTTTTAAAAGCACTTCTGGGTCCGGTGTCTTATATGAATCACTCCCAAGTCTTCACTGTCAAGGGTGGTGTTTATTCCCTCTTTAAAAGTCATCATCATGTTAAAGGTGTTGATGATTATCCATGGCTCTTGGTAAAAGGCTGTATTCAGAACCATCTCAGCAGGCTATAGGGCCACTGTAGGGGGTGTCCCACAGAGGGGAATTGTGGGTGCCACCCAATACAGTTAGAAGTAGGGGGGATCTAGATACAGGGAGCCTGTTTGTGCTCCTGTGTGTATGCATACATGCGTACAGTCCCTTAGAGGAGAGGGTGGGACAGGGGTGGGTATTCTAGCTCAGCTGACCATAATGACCTGATATTGCTGAAGGCAGGGAAGGTGCAAAGACACCACCCGGGGGTTGCGAAGGATGAGGAACTAGATCAAGTAATCTGTAATGAGGATGTTGGATAAACAGCGTTTGCTCTGGTGCTGAAGATGGTACCCAGCACCGGGCAGGTAATAAATTCACACTCTTATCACTGAGCTAGCTTCCCAAATTACACTCCCTAGCCCACACAAAGTTTTCCTTGTTAATCTACAGCCCTAAGAGGCTGGAGAGTGAAGCCATGGACAGACCTGCTGAAAGGGTTCAGAGAGGATGGTTTGAGTCTGTTAAGGTGGAGTCTGCCATCTGAGGTCCCTTCTGAACACACTTCCCATTCAGCCACTTGTTAGGGGCCAGCTAAACACCCTCTGGGGTTGGTGCCTCCTGATTTACCAAGGGTTAGCTGGTCATCGGGCATTTAATGAAGGGGGTTTCTAGGAAGGTAAAAGAAAACAAAATACAGCTAATGATTGCCAAGCGGTTATCTGAGTCCATAGGGCATCTTAGATTGTGTTTGAACAGCCTGGAGGTGGACAACAGGGTGGTCTAAAGGTAGCCCCACTTCTGCTTACCACTCTGGGAAGACGGCAGCTTTCAAGCAGTCTCCAAGTTAGAGGGGAGGGTAACAGGAGAGTAAAACTGGTTTGTGGTGCTGATGTGGGAGGGAGACAGGGGAAACTGAGACCCCATACTGTGGGGTGCAGAGGTAGGGGAAACTGAGACTCTATACTGTGGGGTGCTACAGTTTTCTACTGAAAGAAAAAACTTTCCAAACAGTCTGCTTGTCGGTCACAAATAAGCCAAGCCCCTGAGCCTTGAGATTTATACCACAGTATCTTTGTACAGACTCTGTTTTTTCTCACCCACAAACCTGTTCTCAATGAGTTGTGATCAATCATTTACACGAGTGCAGCACCTTAATCTATTTATGCTGCCACCACAAAATGTCTTAGGCCGAGTGGCTTAAGGGATTGCTGATATATTGTTTTCACAGTTCTGGAGACTGGCAGATTCCCTGATCACAAAATGTCTGGTGCTGCGCTGCCACGTTCTCAGTGGGAAAGGGCAGACAGCTCTCTGATGCTTCCATTTCAGGACCCTAACACCATCTCCAGGCCCTGAAGCACTACCCAAGGCCTCACATCCTCACTCTGTCTCCCTAAGGATTAAGACTTCAGCTTATGAACAGGGGGGAAACACAAACACACATAGCCAGAAAAGTCATTTATCTTATCAGAAAGCCACTTAAAGTTATTGTGTTGGACTCCACCCCACTCCCACCGCACAGTTTACGGAATCTCAGATTTGTCTTTTTTTTTTTTTTCTCTGAGACTGGGTTTCTCTGTGTAGCCCTGACTGTCCTGGAACTCACTCTGTAGACCAGGCTGGCCTCGAACTCAGAAATCCTCCTGCCTCTGCCTCCTGAGTGCTGGGATTAAAGGCGTGCGCCACCACACCCGGCAGATTTGTCTTTTAAAAAGCTACCCAAGACTGCAAAAAGAATCGCAGCACCTGACTTTGTTTCGTGTCATTGACTTGGGTGGATTCCTTTCTTAGCCAGATCATCAGGTCTCTTAAGTTTCCTCAGCCTGTCAGGAAGTGAGCTACATGAAAGGCTGAGGCCCTACCACTTAGACACCAGCCTAAGAATTAACTCTAGAAAGGCAGCTGACTGCAAATACTATGGGGTGTAATCACGCCGGACGCATCCCTACAGACCTTCCCAGTCAGAGCCTTGATAATATAACCAGTGTTTCTAATTGTGTCCCTTTTCCAAGATTCCTGCCACACGCGAGCAACTGCACTGACATGAGAAGAAAGCTCAGGAACTCCCCCAGCTCTGGAGGGACGAGGAGAGAGAACCGGCCAGTGCCGGTATTGTTTCTGTTTACAACAGTACAACATCTTAATGAAGAACATCAAAGAGCTAGCGACTTTGTAGACAAAAACCATAACCTTCCTGTTGCTCTTGGTTCCTTCCAGTGTAATGGTCTCTGGCTACCAGGTTCGAGAGCCATTAGCTGCCTAGCTGGAGTCCTAGAAACTGGGACTCAGTCCAGTGTGCTTTTTCTGAAGGTTAATTTTCGGTGTCAACCTGACAGATCAGGGATTCCGGGGAGCTGGAGTGTATTACCTCTGGGTATGTCTGTGAGTCTCTGTGGGTGTTTTAGTGTGGGGAGCGGGTGTGGCGGCAGTCCCAAAGGCGCCAGGGACTGCAGCTAAGTCTCGAGCGCGCCCCCAACTCGCCAGCAAGAACGACGCCACAGCAGGATCCTTCTGCACACGTTTATTCAGTCCTGTTTCTTCTTTCTCTATATCTCCCTTGTTTATATCTCCCTTGTTTATATCTCCCTTGTTTTTATATCTCTCTTGTTTTTATATCTCCCTTGTTTATATATCGCCCTCGTTTTTATATCTCCCTTGTTTTTATATCTCCCTTGTTTATATCTCTCCCCTGTTTATATCTCCCCCGAACCCTGGGCCTCTCACTCTTTTATACTCTCAGTTCCCATCCACGCACAGCAGGCCACGCCACCTCACCAGGCACGCAGCTTCAGCTAATCAGGGCAGCAGGGGCAAATCTCCATCAGACTGGATTCACCTGTATCCTGGTACACCTGCCCAGCACTCAAGATGTTTGTGTCTTATATGAGGAAGTCAGGTGCAAGTCATATGACTTAGCTGCAGTCCCTGGCGCCTTTGGGACTGCCGCCACACCCGCTCCCCACAATTCCCCCTTTTTTCTTTTTTGGCAGAGAGAATGTCTGTAGATAGCCCCTCGCAGCCATGCCCCTTACCCGTCCTTGGGTGACAAACAGCATTGGTTTGATCCCTGTCTTAGGTTGGTGACATGCCCAGGGAGTCTTATCACTGACTACCTCTCAATCATGCCAAGCCACACCTGGGGATATTTTGTTTTGCTTGTGGCAGGTGCATCAAAAGGCCAGGATGTTAATTAACTTATGGCCAGATCTTAATTGCTGCAAGCAAGCCTCATGGGTGAAGGTAGAGGTCTGATCCCCAGTGTGCAAGCATAGGGGCCCTACACAAAACCATCCCTTAGGCTCATCACCCAGAGAGGTCTTGGCCAGCTCCCGTGTCGTTTTTCCTGGGGGAAGGGAACTAGGACACTGAACCTTCATGCAATCAGACGTACCTTCCACAGGATGCCAACAGCAAGCTATCCTCTGTGCAGTGCTTAGCCTCGCACCCCACGGCATAACGCAGCATAATTTCTTTTAGAGCGGCAAACCGAATCTGAGGAGATTGTCCCGCCTCCACTGCAGCAAAAGCCTATGCTACCATGGCGAAAGTGCGGGCCTGCACACTCTGCACCTAACACATGTGCCCAACACAAAACACACACACACACTATAACAAGCATACATCCCAGGGCTCTCATCCCCGCTCATCTTCCCTGAAGCAAGGGACAGATAGCCAGAGGGGCTATCTCTTTAAGGGGAATTCAGGGATCAAAAAGCATGGAAAAATTTGAATGTCATGTCGAGCTGGTATCGGCTTCTGGAATACCGAAAGGATCTCTCATCTCGGCTCCATCCTTTGTGCTTGTGGGATCATCCACCACATCCACAGGGGCAACTGGATCAGGAGCCTCATTCTTGCAGCGTCTCACCAATCTCTCCGGCACCCAAAGAGGTTCCATCTGGTCCTGTGGAAACACACAAACAGACCCTCTCGCCCACGTCAACACCTGATCTACTCGATCCCCAGGGGAGATGGACACAATACCTCGTGGTAATGAGACCATAACCTCAATCACCTGTGTGTCCATCTGGGGAGTCAATATGAGAGTCAAGTTTTCACTAGCTTCCCCTCTGTTAGGCAATGGTTTCCGTGCCCTTATGGCAATCTGATTTACCTGCTTAAACACCTGCACTGGATATCCTGTTTGTTGTTGTGCAAAGCGACCTTAACCAAGCAGCATATCCCTATCCCATGCTATCTTTGCCCTGCTTGGTCGGTGAAAACAGGACATCCCAGCAAGGAGAATCTATCCTCTCTCCAAACCTCCGGACAGAAGGTCCGCCTATAGGTGGCTGCTGAGGAGGCATAGGGAGAGGACGCAGAAGCTAATTCGCCTTCCTCCTCCGCCTCGGCTCTTTTATTTTGTCCTTTCTGTCCATCTGATAACACTGTGTCTCCTTTCTTTTTCCTTTTTCTTTTTAAGCCCTTCTTTTCCGACATACTCTCTTGTTGCTCTGTAAGGATTTTCTGACCTGTCTTGACTGCCTCTTGATTCAAACAGTAACAGAGTCCATATATCAGAACAAACAAGACCAAAACTATCAGACCTACCCACAAAGGGTCAATGGGAGAAAAAAGCATAACTACACAGCGAGGATCTATTGATCACTACACTGAGGTTATCATAGTTCCTTAACTTGTCCCCAAACCAGGAACCTTAACTTGTCCCAAAGCCAGGAACCTTAACTTATCCCAAAACCGTGAACCTTTCGTTACTTTGTGCCTGCTTCCTGGCAACTTTATATTCCCCTCTATTTTATCCGAGGTCCTTCCCAAACTCCTGGGTTACTTTGTGCCTACTTCCTGGCAACTTTATGCTCACCTCTATTTTATCCGAGGTCCTTCCCAAACTCCTGGGGTCACAAGTTTCACTCACCTTGAACTTACCCTGCCGGCAACCACTGACTGCTGAAAGTTCTGAACTCGGTGGGGGAGTCGGTTCCCCGTACGGGCCACCAATTGTTGCGCCCGCTCTCGACCAGCAAGAACGATGCGACCACCAGTCCTTCTAACAGCAGTTTATTCAGTCTTCATCTTTCTTCTTTCTCTTCATCAGTACCGTTCCCCAGCTGAAGAGTTCTGAATCCACGCCAGATCCTTCTCAACAGTCTGTTTTACGGGAACACTTTATTAACCCCTTCTTCCCCGTTATGCAGTTCTGAATCCTCCCTGTAGCAGGGGGTCTTCGCTCATGCCTGAAGATGTTTCTTGTCCCGGGTTTCGGCACCAACTCTCGAGCGCGCCCCCAACTCGCCAGCAAGAACGACGCCGCTACAGGATCCTTCTGCACACGTTTATTCAGTCCTGTTTCTTCTTTCTCTATATCTCCCTTGTTTATATCTCCCTTGTTTATATCTCCCTTGTTTTTATATCTCTCTTGTTTTTATATCTCCCTTGTTTATATATCGCCCTCGTTTTTATATCTCCCTTGTTTTTATATCTCCCTTGTTTATATCTCTCCCCTGTTTATATCTCCCCCGAACCCTGGGCCTCTCACTCTTTTATACTCTCAGTTCCCATCCACGCACAGCAGGCCACGCCACCTCACCAGGCACGCAGCTTCAGCTAATCAGGGCAGCAGGGGCAAATCTCCATCAGACTGGATTCACCTGTATCCTGGTACACCTGCCCAGCACTCAAGATGTTTGTGTCTTATATGAGGAAGTCAGGTGCAAGTCATATGACTTAGCTGCAGTCCCTGGCGCCTTTGGGACTGCCGCCACACCCGCTCCCCACATTTTAGGGAGACTGACAGTAGGCCAGTGTACAAAGGGGGACTATAACTTCATTGAGCCAAAATAAGTTGTTTTTAGTCAAGTGTTTAGTCAAGGAGATAAGTACTACCGGATGGTGCTCCGGGAATGTCCCTTTTCGGGGAATCTGACAGGGCCTGCTCTGGGCCTGCCACTTCTCTAATCATTCCATCTTCCAGAAAGAAGAGGGCTGGCTGAGGTGTTAGATACCGAGGCACCTTCTACAAAAAATTGTAGTGTCCCTGGATGCCTCAAGGCGTAAGAAAACTGGAACATTCTAGAATGCAGTTGAAAGGAGTTTTGTACAGACAATAACCAGCCAAAGCTGCCTTGGTGACTTCACTGAAATCAGTTAATACCATAAGAAATATTAGGCCAAAAGAGGAGAAGGGAAAAGAGGAGGAGAGGGAGGAGGAGGGAGAGGAGGGAAGGAGGAGGAAGAGGTTGAGAGGGAGGGGGAGGAGGCCTTTCTCTTGCTTCTGCTGCTTATGACTTATGTAGTCACAGCTGTCTAGAACTGTTCCCACCCCATGGTGGAGCTGCCCTATCTAAGCTTTCCCAGGCTGACCTTCAAGCCTGTGCAGACCATCGTGCTGCCAGGGCAGCTATCAGTAGGACTCAGTGGAAGATAGGGCCCTGCTCCATAATGCCTCTTACTCCTTCGCCTGGGACTTGCACGCTTGTGTCTGCGTCTAGGATTTAGGTCCAGAAAAGTCATTGCAAGTATAGGTGTACGTGTTGCTTTTCTGTTGTGACAAACCGCCATCACCCAGAACAACCCATGGAAGAGTTGAAGAGTTTGCGGTCATGGATATGTAGTCGATGGTTACAGAGTGATAAAAGATAGTCACAGCATTGGGGTGTGGCAGCAAGAGGCATGCAAGATGTCAGGAGGAATCCAAGAGCTCACAGCAAGCCGAAAGCAGAAAGTCTGCTGGGCTATAAACTCCCAAAGCCTGAGTCTACTTAAGGTCACACCTCCTAAAACACCCCAAACAGCACCACCAACTGGGGACCAAATGTTCAAATGACTGAGCCCCTGGGGGACATTCTTCATTCAAACTTCCACATTAGGCCTAGAGGATTACCTGACACACAGTTTTGGTAGGCTAATTATGACAAATAATCTTTTAACATAAACGTCCCAGGGCAGCAATTCGGATCATATGCCTGGGATGATGTAGGCGTGTTATGTATTTGTCTGGGCCCACCGTGGTTCACATGTCAGGACTTCGAGGGACAAGAGTCTGTCTGAGCAAGCTCCTGGTGGCTCGGGATCCCAGGTGAGAAATGTTGCTGCCCTTTGCCATCCCCGATGTGCAACACTAAGACCTAATCAGGTTGCTAGCTGCCAGCCAGGATGTCCGATGACCAGGCTGTCATGAGGCCCAGAACTTCCAACCAAGGATACACAGGACGGCAGGAGCAGAAGCGGCTATCGGTGAGGGCCACTGAGTATACACCAAAGAGAAACCAGCACTTAGGATTTGGCAATAGGATAGGATGGACACGCTTATTATGGGATGGATGACATTTTAAAAAGAGACGGACAGCAAGGCAGCAATACCCAGGTGATTTCAGCATCTAGATGTGATTTATAGTGGAATTACATCCAGGAGAGTTAGCCACACACCTGAAGCAGCACACAGGAACGGAACCCCTGACAGGTGGGAACATTTCAGATTTCCCACAGGTAAGCAGCCCACAGTGGCATATGGCTGAACTCACTGTGGCTTAGAAATCGGGCTTCCTTTTAGAAATCAGGCTTCCTTGTAAACAGCTTGAAAGGAAACTGCCTTTCCTTTAGGTCTGGGACTGGGGACAGGGCTTTTTAATTCCGACTAAAATGTTTAGCCAATACCTAAGTTTATACACCTATTCATGTCAGAGGAATTGAAAAAAAAAAAGTAACTCTCAAGCGAGTTTCCAAATTCATGGAATTTCATAGTAAGCTGTGGCTCGTTATCACAACAATAATACCTTAAGACGCTTGATAAACATCCACTAAAGATTGTGAGCTGAGGTCTTTTGTGGAAAACATCTTGAAGCGCCCTCAAACTGACAAAGCCAGAAGCAAATGAAAGACACAAAAAAGGGGGCCATGACTGCTCTTGGGTATGGTGGGGGGAGAGGGTTTATTGTGGATAAAAGACAGAGTGTAGCCAGAGTCAGCCCAACCCTGAACAAGAACACGTGAGGGAAGCGGAGAGCCAGAAGACCCCATAGGGAAGACCAAAAGACCAGGTAATCAATGGCTGGATTATGTAGGGAAGAGCAGCTGGGGAAGGGTAGCCTAGTCCCTGGGAGGGGGGAGGGTATGCAAGCCATACCCTGTAAGAGGTAGGGACTGAGGGATGCTGGGAGAACCTGGCTGCCTGGTCCTCTTTGATATGTTAAAACAGGTACTTGGGTTAGCCATTTGCCCCAGGCAGATCTCTGTGTGTGAGGCCAACTTGGTCTATAGAGTGAATTCCAGGCCAGCCAGGGCCATGCAGAGAAACCCTGTCTCGAAACATCCTGCCTCCCTCACAAAAGAAGCTAGCTTTAAAATAAGTATAAAAATAGTTTATAGACATTTAGATTGTTTCTATCCCCTTATTGAAGGGGTAAGAGGTAGAAATGCATAGGTGCACAAAGAGTCCCACTAGCGACACAGATCGGGTGACTGCAGATAGTGGCATGGCAGGAACAACAGCCACAGTCATTGGAGGCAAGACAGCCCTGGTTTTCTAAAGCAGAGCAACGTAGGCCTGCTTCTAGGGCCCTCCTTCCTCCGTCAGCTACAGTGTATCGTCTAGGGAAAGATAGGTCAGAAAGTTTACAAGGTTGAAGGAAATGCAATTATTACCAAGACTCTCCAGGGAGATCTCGGAAAGGAAAGGAGGAAGGAGGAATGGGGGGAAAGGAGACAAGGGGGAGAAGAAGGGATTCTTTCAAGAGTATCAAAACAAATTTTGACAAAGGAAAAACAACATTCAAAAGTTGTGTCTGAGGAGCCATAGGGTGGGGGCCCCTGCAACCTGCTGTTTCTTATCTAAGCAGACTGCAGGCATCTGGGGTGGGGGTTCCTGTTTGGTCTCTGGCTTTGATGTGGTCAGATGGTCTGTAAGAATAGCTGGTCTGTATAAACATACAGGTTCTGGGAGAAGGAGTGAGTATTGGCTCTGAAGGAAGAGGTCTCACAGAATAAGTAGTCAAAGCCCAGGGTGCCTCGCTGGGGTCCCGTGCCCCACCACCTGATGCTTTTATTTTTCCTTAGGAGCGTCTATGCAGACATAATGTTTCTTCTTTATCAATAGGCAGATTTTGGGACTGGGGATGCAGCTCTGCGGTCAAGGGCTTGTGTAGCTTGTGCTAGGCTGGGGTTTGATCTCTAGCACAGCAACAAAAACAAAGCCCAATGAAACAAAGCCTTTCTCGAGGCACCAAGGACCTGCCTCCCAGGGGAAGCCCCTGCTCACAGATGACAGCGAGGCTCAGTTCTTAGCTGCTCTTCCGCTGCAGTGGTGGAGTGTCAGACATTCAGGACCGTTCTGCATCCAGCCCCTTTGGGTTGTGCTGGCCATTTTAGGTCAACTAGCAGAAAGCTAGAGTCATTTGAAAAAGAAAAAGTCAATTGAGAAAATGCTTCTGAGAGATCCAACTGTAGGGCATTTTCTTATACAGAGGTTGATGGGGGGAAGGGCCCAGCCCATTGTAGGTGGGGCTATCCCCTGGGCTGGTGGTTCCGGGTTTTATAAGAAATCTGTGCTAAGCAAACCTTGAGGAGCAAGTCAGTAAGCAGCACCCTCGGGACCTCTGCATCAGTTCCTGCCTCCAGGTTCCGTTTGGGAAGCTATATCTACAGATTGGAAATGTTTTAAAACTATACACCTACAAAAGGGCTCTATATCCCAACAGCTAAATTGTTCCTAATCTGATAGGCTCATTTTCTTCTAGGTTACTAATGTTATCCTCCTCCCCCATGGTTAAAATCTAGGAGACGCCACCCGGAAAAAGTTAGAGCTCTTTCGCTGCAGTGACATTTCTGTGGTGGTTAGAGACAACTCCATGTTTCCATTGTTAATCTCATAGTTGCTGGACATGCTGGCTACCAATAAATTAGAGCCTTGTTGTATTGGTGACAGTGTCTTGGGAGAAGTCATGCCAAAGTTAGTTACGTGAATATAGCGACTGTCAATAGGTCCCAGGAGGCTACAGGGCCACTATGGAGGAGCCCCTATTGAGAGTTAAAGTCCTATTTATTGTCTTTACCTTGCTTATCCAGGCTTCACCAAGATTTCCTACCTAGTTTAGTGTTCCTTGTACAAAGCAGACTCCTGCAGCCAGCCAGGGTGGGGGCCCACAGAGGGTGGGGTTCCAGTGGCCTACTGGAGTCTGTACCCAGAACTAAAAGCTTACAGTGGTTAGAGTTTCTAGGTCCCTGGTGGGGGCCATGTGCAGGTCTGGGGCCTCACTGGCAAGTCTCAGTGTGGATGGGTAAAACGGGGTGCCTTTCTCTGCAAACAGGGCAAAAGTCAGTGATAGAACAAGCTCTGCCCACTGAGGCTGATTATCACAGAGGCCACGTCTATGTGGTCTCTGGACTGACTGTGTGCAGGGCACTTGACTCCTACAGGGAAAATAAGGAGTTAGAGCAATGATGCAGCTAGCTCTAGCCAGCCAGACTGGCAGGGGGAATCTGTACTTCCCTCACCTCCCGCTGTGTAGTTCCCGGAGGCTCAGACACAGTGCCCCAGATAGGACCTGAACACTCCGCCCAGCTCCATCTCAAGCTGCTGCTGACAGATCAGACTTCTCTGTCCTCTGTGGGACTGTCTACTCTCCCCTAGACTCCAGCACAAGACGCACAGATGTCCTCATTTGCTCCCAAGAACACGCAGTTGTCTTTGGCACAGAGGCCCCGGCCGTGAAGGCAGCAGCGAGCGAGGGATGGTTCCTTTCTCTATAGCTCTGTGTTCTCTCGTGCTACTTTCACGATAAATAATTTTCAAGGTCGGCCAGGGCACATGCAGTGCACTGAATAATCAGAACCCACATCAAAATGTAGTTTCATTTCATTTGTTTTAATTCAAAAGCCAAAATCACTTTTCTAGTTTGAAAATCACACCCCATGGCTTCCAGGTCTTTTATCCCTGTGCCAATAGCACCATTTTCTCCCAGTGGGTTTCTCTGTCTTACTGATGGCCACTCTTCCCCTCTAATTTTTTTTTTTTTTTTTTACCCAGCAAGTGTCCCTAGAGCAAGGTCAACATCAGTGGAGCATTTAGGTGAGCCACACGGTGGTGACACATCAATTTTCCTGTATACTATCCCATGATTGTGATAGTACTGCCTGCTAGGACTGAAGACATTTCCCAGACAAAGCAATTTGCATAGGTAAATGTGTGTGTGTGTGTGTGTGTCTACCACGCCCAAGTATGACACCTGGAATGGGTCCCCCAAACCCATGCCCTGGTTTTGCCAGAACAAGTCACTCACTTGTAATTTTGGGAGGTTTCACTTGGACATGGAAAGCCAACATTGACTCCGGGAGTCTTATATGTCATTCTTTTCTTTTTTTAAAGACTTATTTATTATTATATGTAAGTACACAGTAGCTGACTTCAGACACTCCAGAAGAAGATGTCAGATCTCATTACTGATGGTTGTGAGCCACCATGTGATTGCTGGGATTTGAACTCAGGACCTTTGGAAGAGCAGTCAGTGCTCTTAACCACTGAGTCTCCAGCCCCTTATATGTGGTGTAGAAATGCTGCATTTGTTTCTGTGGTTTCTCATGCTGTATTGATTGTGATGTCGTTTATGTTGCTACCAGGAGGGCAGTGTGATCTACAGGGAAGAGAGCACTAGCCCATATCACCGTTGCCGGGCTGGCCTTCAAGACTCATAAAGAGAAACGTATGGGAACTCCTGGCTGTTTACAGCCTTCCCACGAGGCCCACTGCCCACTTGGACTATTGACTTTGCCATTTTCTATATTTCCCAACACACAACGCTAGATACCAGTGCGTTGTCATCTGAGTGTGGAACAAGACGGTGCTCTCAAGAGCACTGGCCCGCAGGTACTCAGAAGGCTCCTTGATCACTGGTTTGTCTACTTTTGCTTGACAAGACCATGTTAAGATGCAGCAGGTCCTTCAGGTTATGAGTGCCTCAGGCTCACTCTTCCCAAAGGCTCATCCTAGTAATGTTGTGTGGGCAGCATCCACAGCTAAACACAACCTGAATCCCATGACCTTATTTTATCCCAGGCAGACCACAGCCCGAGGGCTCAGCTTCCAACTAGAAACCCACGTGAAATGTGAGGCAATAGAGGACATGGACATTTGTCACAGCACCCTCTAGTCCTTTTGACATTCAAGGAACTCTAGGAGAGTGTTGCACTATTGGTGGTGTGTGTGTGTGTGTGTGTGTGTGTCTTTTCACATGCCTTCTTTCTTCTGTGTTTCTCCAGTGTGTGTGTGTGTGTGTCTGTTCACATGCCTTCTTTCTTCTGTGTTTCTCCATTGTGTGTGTGTTTGTTTGTGTGTGTGTGTGTCTTTTCACATGCCTTCTTTCTTCTGTGTTTCTCCAGTGTGTGTGTGTGTGTGTGTGTGTCTGTTCACATGCCTTCTTTCTTCTGTGTTTCTCCAGTGTGTGTGTGTGTTTGTTTGTGTGTGTGTGTCTTTTCATATGTCTTCTTTCTTCTGTGTTTCTCCAGTGTGTGTGTGTGTGTGTGTGTGTGTGTCTGTTCACATGCCTTCTTTCTTCTGTGTTTCTCCAGTGTGTGTGTGTGTGTTTGTTTGTGTGTGTGTGTCTTTTCACATGCCTTCTTTCTTCTGTGTTTCTCCAGTGTGTGTGTGTGTGTTTGTTTGTGTGTGTGTGTGTGTCTTTTCACATGTCTTCTTTCTTCTGTGTTTCTCCAGTGTGTGTGTGTGTGTGTGTGTGTATTTGCATTGCTGGGGGATTCACTTGCTTAGGCAAGTGCCCCAGCTTTAAGCAGCATCAGATCACTGGTTTTTTGATGGAGTCTACAAGGCTGTCCATGGTGAATTCAAGGTCTGTCTTCCCCAAAGCAGCTAGAGTTACAGGATGCAGGTCAAGCAGACAAAGTGTACCTCGCCCTGCCCCTCAAGGAACAAAGATAGCTCAGCTCTTTCCCATTGCACGAGACCTCGGGCACTCAGTGCTGGCCACAAGGAACCTGGACCTCACCAGATGTGAACACTGGGGCACTATGGGTACCATTCTTGGACCTGTGCAGTTCATAACCTTGAGATGTTCTATCTGCAGCGGAGTGCCTATTCCCCAGAACACCTTTAGGCCTCCTTTCCCTTTCCTGCCATCAGTTGGAGGGAACAGACTTCTTTGGGGACAGTCATTGTGGTTTCCTCATGGTGCAGCAGGCTGCTGCTCCCCCCTCCCCCAGCTCCAAGCCTGGGAAATATCAGTCAAGGGCCCTGGAGCTCAGATCTGACCAGGCTGTCAGTCTGTTTCACTGTCTTCCACGGAGTCTCCTTTTGTTTCATGCCTGTACACTGGGTTGGGTTTTGAACTGAAGAACTTAAGTGTTAGGAACAGGCGAAGACATGCCATGTCTGTTTCTCTCCAATGGTGGAAGTCCTAGGAATCACTCCCTTGGGATTTCCTTCAGGAAAGACCCTTAGCTACCGAGGGTGTTTTCGATCGATTCCACTGATGGCTCGTTTTCAGGATAAACGTTTTTTCTTTGAGCTTTTTTTTTTTTTTTTTTTTTTTTTTTTTTTTTGTGGTTCTGGAGATCAGACCCAGAGCCTCCACATGCCAACTGCACACTCCAGCACCAAGCACGACCCAACCTGCTCATTTTTCCTTCCTGTATCCTATAATCTTAACCACGGATTGATTTCTTCCTAGGAAGCAACGTTACAGATGTTCCTGCTTTTCTTCTGTGCGCTGTGATTTCAGCTCAAATTCATGCAATGAGTTGGTTTTTCATTTGTTTTGTTTGTTTGTTGTGTTTTGTTTCGTTTTTTTCACCTGCATATACTGATTTTCAAGGAAGGTTAGTACTGGACAGTCACACAAGGGTGTTTTGTCCGGGGCAGCCATCCTGGAGCTGAGCTGCATTCAATGACTGTGGAACCCTGCTCTGTCCCTAGACCAGGACCCTATCCAGCAAATAATCAAAAGGTGCTGATGGAACTGTGTGACCGGGGCCTCTCCTCACCTCTGGGAGGCTGGCATTAGAGTGCCTCAGAGAGCTGGCGGTGGAGAAAGCAAGAGCAGAAGCTGCCCCCAAACACCCGGAGCGCAGTGGCTGTGTTAGGACCAACCTCAGCCATCTTGGTCGGAAGAAGATCCAATATTATCACGCCTAAAACTCGCTTCTTTGCCATATTGATGATTTTGATTTAAAAGGAATTGAGAACCAATTAGTGTTGAGCAAATTCTACTTTTCACCTCTATTGCCTTGAATAAAGTACACACTTTCCCTTTGTGCACATACATAAAAGGAATGTTGCCAACAAATGGCTCCGGCCAGGAAGAGAGTGGTACTCACAAGCTTTGATCAGCGGAGGAATCTGCCTTGTGGCACAGCTGCCCCTGACTGCCCACACCCTCTCTGTAGAGCCCCATAGCATTTACGCTCCTGTGAGCCACTGCGCATGTGTGGACACCGAAATGCTTTTCTCCTATTACTTTCACGTTAAAATGAATTCATAGACTGGCTTAAGAACCGAAACTGGCAGGAGGAAGTGATTTGCTTTCCACCTAGAGCCCATATTTACTTTCTATTACCATTCTGACTCTTTTGTTCAGTGTCTAAAGTGGAAGAGTGTAACTTCCTATGGCTTTGTGTGGCTGGCCAGATGCACAGCCTTGCCACCTCAGGAGGAAGTCGTCCTCCACCCACCCACCCCCAGCCCCCCCGCACTGTACCGCAGCTTGGAGATCTAGATGTCACATGAAAAATAAGGGCTCAAACTGCTTTGTGGCAGTAGGGTGCCAGACTTTAGGGCTCATGCCTCTACCTGAAGTACAGTGGCCTAACGTTGCTCTGTGCCTGGCTGGTTTTCTGTACAATTAAGTTCATTTAAACACAGGGCTCCCTGGCCAAAATGTCATGGTGAAAACCACCAACCCAGTTCAACCTCTTTATTTTCTCCGTGGCTCCCTCGCGGGGGGAATGTACTTTACTATAGGTCAGAGAGTGAGTGGTTTGGCAGAGCTGCCTAGACCAGTCCCGAGGCCCCAGCAGCATCACAGAGACCTACCGCAGCTCCGAGCCCTGAGACCCAGCGCAGTCCTCTTGGATCTCACCCGGTCCACGTAAAAGTCTGTGCCTCCTGCCAAAGGTCACCGAGTTCAACCCGCCTCTAGCCAGAGCCCCACGGCCACAAAAATTACAGTTTTTGAAAGCCCAGAATGGCATCTTCAGTGTACAGTGTGTGTGTGTGTGTGTGTGTGTGTGTGTGTGTGTGTGTGTGTGTGTGTTGTGGCTCTGAAGGAGATGGACCCTTTTAGGGAAAGGAAAGGACAGAAAAAACCCAAAGCAAAAAACAAGACAGCCTTGAATAGCCATTCTGCTGACCCCAAACAACTGTAAACAGTAGCAATAGAAAAAACATTTAACCTCTGAGTTCTGCTCCTAGAAAACAAGACAATGCACGGGCTACTGTTTCGGACAGAGCAGCGGGCCCCTCCCCTTGACACACCCTCCAAGGCCTCTAAGACCCCCTTATGCTAATCCCTGGTTTCACGTGGGTCTTTTTCTCCAGTATAGTTCAAACAACTACACTGAGGTTTCTCAACTCCCCCCACATCTGCTTTAACACAGCAAAAAACACACATGAGTTTGCCTAACATCTGCTCGCTTCTCAGTGTTGTTCCTAGGAGGATGTGAACCAGTGGTCTACGTAATAGTGGAAATGCCGTCCTTGGGTGTTCTAGTCACTAACAATTAAAAAACTATTATTGTTAACCAAGAGCAGTTACTGGTATATAATCCCCTGCCCCCCCCCCCCCACAGTACAGTTATACTTGAGAGACCATGTTCTTTATTTAGAGAGAACAAAATTAACTACTTTTTTTTTTTTTTTCCAAACAGGGAAAGGCATGAATACAGTCCCTTGACACACAAAGCAGGCAATCAAGTTTCACACAGTTGGGAGAGTCTTTGGGATTGCGTGCTCTCTGTAATGGGAGCCTGGGTGGTGGTGGTGGTGGTGGTGGTGGTGGTGGTGGTGGTGATGGTGGTGGTGGTGGTGGTGGTGGCGGTGGTGGTGGCGGCGGCGGTGGTGGTGGTAGTGGTGGTGGTGGTGGTGGTGGTAGTGGTGGTGGTGGTGGTGGTGGTGGTGGTGGTGGCGGTGGTGGTGGCGGTGGTGGTGGTGGTGGTAGTGGTGGTGGTGGTGGTGGTGGTGGTGGTGGTAGGGCATTTTACGATCACAATGTCTCCCCTACCTGATAAATTTCTTTTTAATGACTGAAGAATCATATTCTTATTGCACAAAAATAAGAAAATTCAGTAAGATATACAGACGGAAACACAAAACAATCCATTCTCAGAAGTAGCCTTGAGGAACATTTGAATGTATTTTTTCCAGTATTTAAACACATACCTGAGGTCAGACTCCTATGGTATTTGAACTGCATTTGAAAATTAACAGACTTTTGGACTGGAGATGTCTCTGAGCTGCAGATGGATTCCTCAGCAGGTACGTGTCACTGTATCAGGCTAAAATTATCGTTTAAATTTTTAAAATAATATTTAGGTATCTTGAGATCAGGGACACAAAGGAAAGTCGCCTTGTATGGGGAGATCAAGTGTCTCAAAGTGAGTTTGGATAAAACAGCGCAAATCTTGTCAGATTCACAAATTTAGATGAGTCTAGCAGATGGCTATGTTACTTGTTTGTTTTCTATTTGCCCGGCTGAAAGGTGATCTTAGACTTATTTATTATATGTGATTTTGTTTTTAATATAAATACAGATCTGAGAAGGACTCTGTTGGGACAAGCGAACATCACACATAAGCTGCTCTGTGCCTTCTGGCCTTAAGTGTGGCCTGCTACCAGAACAAGTGTGTAAATCCCAAATAAGAAATGCAGTGCTGTGCATGTATTAGAAGTTGTATTACAGAATGTCATATATTGATGCTACGGGATATAATATATATTATACCATACACACACATATAACATTATATGTGTGTATGTATGAAATATATATTATATGTTATATATATTATATGTGTGTATGTATATGTATATATACATATGTGTGTATATGTGTATATGTGTGTTATGTATATGTGTGTGTATATATATATATGTATACATATATGGAATGAGATAGCAAGTCAGAGCAGGGGCTTCCCAGGGAGGTCTGGGGGAGTTACCTGTTAGGCAGGCAGTCCTTCAACTGCTACAGCACACACTTGGCATTTGACAGCTCCTTAAGAGTCCTGTGCAACTGGGTGAAGACTCTTCTATCTGAGAGCCTCATGCTAGGGAGATGGAAGCCCTGGCTGGTAGAAGTGTTTAGAACCACTCAGGAATCCATGCAGCCACAGGGAACAAAGTACCAGTAACCAGTACTCACTGGCATCCAACAGATGGCGAAGGTAAGGACAGCACAGGCAGGTCACTGGTGTTGACAAAGGACATGCTCCTTTCTAAGGTTCTGGATCAGATCTTGGGGACATCCATGATTATCCAACAGGGGCAGCTGAGCTCCTGTCTGCCGTGAATACAGCATTTCCAGCCTTTGTTCCTGTACTTTATCATGTCTTACCCCTACCTCCCTCCATTTTAATCATCTTTACTGGGATGTAATGCATTCCTTTGTCCATTCCAGGATGCTATAACAAGATACCTTCAGCCTGTAAGCTATAGAACAGTGTGGTCCTCAACCTTCCTAACTTTGTGACCCTATAATATAGATCCTCATGTTGTGGTGACCTCCAATCATAAAATTAGTTTCACTGCTGCGTTATGACTATAATTTTGCTACAGTTTTGAATCACAATGTAAGTAATATCTGTTTTCTGATGGTCTTAGGTGACCCCTGTGAATTAGATCCATTTCATGTGACCGAATTCTTGCTCCATAGACAACATTTTATTCGTGTTCTCTCACATGGGGGATGGGACCATGAGACTCATTAGGTCTCCTTTATAAAGATAGTAAGCTAATCATGAGGGTATACACTCTTATTCCCAAATTACCCCCAAAGAGCCCTCCTCCTTGGCCTTACTCGAGGGTAAAGGGTCAAAGTATGAATTTTGGGGAATAGACACAATCAGGCCACAAACAACACAGATAACATAAGATCAGCCAATTATAGTATTCATATGTATATACATAGACAGACACATTCAACACACACATAATATATAATAATATATGACCCAGTCCACAGGTCTGTCAACGGGGTCTACAAGAGAGTGGGAACTGAGGGGCAGGAGACACAAAGAATGAAGACAACACAGGCTATCTGCTCAAGTCTCAAGTCTCGGTCTCCTTTATTGAAAGGCAACTACAGGTATGCATGCACTTGCTGGGGAGTGCAGCTGGAGACACTTAACCACAGCTCCAGGATGTGTAGGAGAAAAACCAGATGTTATCAGTGTGTTCAGCTGTGGTGGGCTTCTTGCAAAAACATCATGGTAGGAAACCAAGTCTCTCGTCAGGGTGGAAAAGACCACCTGTAAGTAAATAGCCTGAGATGGCTGCAGAGATGACAGCCACTTTCTGCTAAGTGTCGGCTCCCAACAAGTATATATGTATATGTGTTGGGTTTTGTCCGAGGTCCCCTTGGCTATGGCTATTGGCTAAGTGGCTAGAACAATCAGTGCATCTGTTGTGAAAGCTGAAGCACCTCTGGAAGGCTAAGGGATCCAGGCAAAAGTGTGTTGTGATCATGCTTGGAGCATCCACGTCCCAGAAAGCAAAAGTCCTCCCTTCTCATCTTTTCACTGATGGTCTCTTCTGAGGGCGGGTCACAGTGACATGCTCTGGTTTATCCTGCCTCTGGCTTGGGACCAGCCATAAAGATGTTTTCTGACCTACTTGGAAATGATAGCATATCCTAGGACCCCATTCCACAGGCTCCTGCCTAGCTCTGAGGATGGAGACACGTGCAGAGGTCACGAGTCTGAGCACACAGGACTCTCTCGCCACTCAGTTGGACTGAAGTCAAACCCTTTTGTACAATAACCTTTCTACACATCTATCTGTGACCTGACCTCAATGGAGTATCTAGAAAGATCTGGGTAACAAACACATGGAGGCTCCCAGGAGGTGAGTAAGATTTTACTCATGTAGCAGTCAGACCCTCAATCCCTGGGGGATAGAAGCACCTGTCCTTAGGACCCTTCTAGATGGAGGCCTGCATGAGATGTTTTATTTATATCCTTTAGAGTGCTCTTCATAATAAATTAGGAAACATGTTTCCCTGAGTTCTGTGAGCAGGGCTAGCAGATTAATCAGAGCCAAAGGGGTGTGTGTGTGTGTGTGTGTGTGTGTAATCCCTAACTGATAGGTGGTAAGTTCTGGACGCTGGGATTTGAAATTGGTCCCGAAGCAGAGGCCATCTGGAGGCCCCAGCCCTGCTCTGTGGTGTCCGCCTTTGCTTCCTGGAAGAATCAAATCCAAATTGAATGATATTGGAGGCTGCCTTGCAGGACTTTGCCAAGAACTGACTACTGGATTGATGTGTAGGGAAACCCACACAGTTGTCCAAAGACTGCTGTGAGAGCCGTGGAAGGGACTGAGCTTGTATCTTTTTCCTGTGTGTCCTCGGACTGTCTAAGCTGTTGATGTGCAAATCTGTGGAGCTGCAAACAGTTGAGTGGCTTTGCAGTTCTAGGATGTTTCTCACTCCCCATCATTGCCAGGACTTCTTCCCATTCCTGAGGAACACAAACTCCTCACTCCTCTCTCCTAGGCTCCGACACTCCCATTCTATTCTCCATCTCTGTGAGTTCAGTAGCTAAAACCCCTAGCTGTTTCCACACCTTCACATGGCCTGGGTGCTACAAGCCCTTGCCGATTCAAGCCTTCTGGTGAAACTAGCCCTGACAGTTTCTGCTACTTTTTCAGATATTTCTGTAGCTCGGTGCTCAATGTGATGATGGCTCGTATATTTCTGCCTGGCTTCCTTCTTGTGCAGACATGTTCGCATACATAGACTTCCGTTTGCATTTTCTTCTGAGTAGACACGCTGGGCCATATGAGAGCTCTGAGAAGTGAAGGAAGATGCAGTGAGTCTTCTTTGCCCAGGGAAAAGAGATTCATGTGTGCAAATCTAGATGAATTATCCAACATTATACCAGGAATTCTAAATGAACAGATTTGAGAGGTTCGTGGAGTGTTCTCAGGGAGAATAATCAGGCTGTCAGAGAGGACGTGGATTTTAAGTTGGGGCATGTTTCATGATGAAGTGGCCAATGGATGACAGACACTCTTCAGTCTTCCTATTGAAAGAACTTAATTGAGGGCTTTTGGGCATGGAACATGGAGACCAGGGTGTGGACAACTCATCTGTCATTGCACTGAGCATGCGCACCACCACCACCACCCCAAGCTAGAGTTTCCCAGGCTGCATGGTACTAACATCAGGACAGAATGTTTCCCCATCACAGGGAGAACAGTTCTCAATTCCCCATACTGAGCACTTAGGAATTTTTTCCCCTTCTCTAAGGAATCTGAGCTGTCTCTTTTTTTAAGGAACAAGTGCATAGCCCCGAGGAATGCCAGTGTCTGCAGGGATGGGTGAGATAAGAGACATTTGCCTGGAGACAGAGACACAAGCTCTGGGTTTAAAAGAAATCAAGGCTGATGCCCTTGAAGTTGGGGTCGGAGCAGACCCAAGGTAACTGGGAGGCAGCCAAGATTAATTCTGAGTGCATTCCAGGGATGTGGTTGAAAAAGTTTGGTATCAATTTGTTGATAGGGCAGAGTGTGGGAAAGAAAGACTTGAAGCAGGGCGTGCCAGCATGTAGCAGAGTTAAGGTGACTGATTCAGGAAGCGGCTGTGCAAGGAAAGAAACCAGCATGCTGTCGGGGACATCATGGATGCTGTCAGGGGACATCATGGATGCTGTCAGGGGACATCATGGATGCTGTCAGGGGACATCATGGATGCTGTTGGGGAATATCATGGATGCTGTGGGTGACATCATCGACGCTGTTGGAGGACATCTGAGGAAGACCCATGAACAGAACTGGGAACGTGAGGGCTGGAGGCAGAACCTCAGGGACCACTTGTTTTCGAGGTTCATGCAGACACAGATGTGTAGTCCACTGAGACATGGGGAGGGGGGGAGATGGGGTATGGAGAGAAACCAGCATTGTAAGCTGAAGGTGGCCCTGCTATAGGGGGACAGAGGGAAGGAGGGGAGACTGGTGAGAGAATTCAGGCATGGAGGACAATGCTCAGAAGGGGTAAAGGGTGAGGAGTGAGATCCATGGCTGGTGCTGAGCCAACAGAGTCCACTGATGAAGCAGCCTAACTCAGTTCCAAGCATCTCCTGCTGCCCTGCTGCCACACAGCCCGGCTCTTTAAGTCCACACAAGTCCTGTCTGTCTGTGCAAATGGGGAGACAGAAAGTGACCTCAGAAGGAGGAGAGAGGTTTCCTCGGATGAGGTCAGTGAGGCCTAGGATGCACAAGGGCTGAGCATCAAACCAGGGTGGCATTCTTGGGTTGGTGGATGCTGAGGAAGGGCTCTGCCAAGCCACAGGCCTCCAGGCCTCTCGGTGCAGTGGAAGTAGGTTTTCCCTGACGGTCACGAAGACACTACATTGTGTGAACGAAACTCAATCTGTTTAAATGGCTAATACCAAGAGATGTACAAAACGAGCCACTTTTCTTAAAGTGGAAACTCATTCCTTCTTAGAAATTTATCCCTTCCCTCCCACACTGCCCCCACCCCTCTTCTAACTTAGTTTGTTTCAGTCAGGAAAGGGGGCAGGGCAGGGCTGGGCTGGAAGGATGGGCCAGGTTTAGCCTCCTCAATCCACGAGAGGTATAAACTTTATGCTCATGACATTCAGGATAAAAACACACACACAAGAGGTTTCAGTACTTGCTTTCAGGACAGCAGGGTGAGCACCCGGATAAAAGGAACTTGGATGTGAACCAACTGCCACGGGTGACACCCGACATCACCCCAGGGTGTCACCCGGATCCTCTGCCCTGCTCCCACAGGTGAATGAAATATTCGATGATTGTTGTGTGTCCCTAGTACCCAGCTATAACTCAGTTAAACGATTTGTTTTTATTTCATCTCTAGTTTTTGTTCAAAGTGAGGTGACAAGGGGTGAAATCCGAAGCCACTTTTATATGTTAACTGATGCATAATTAATGCATTACTTAGAGAACCTGTGTTTGAAGTTCAAAATACCCCCAAAATGATAGAGCATTTTTCATTAGGCATAGTAATAAAATAAGGTAGGTGCCACATATGTTAGTCTTCTTGTGTGGGAAAATCCAGTTATAAAATGCACGAAGAAGTTGAGTTTCATACATGTGAGCAGAAATAAGTGACTTAAAATTAGCATATTAGTATCCCTGAGACACAGCCCAGTAAATGCATGTTATAAAATTATAATCAGAACTGATGAAAACAAGAATCTATAGCACATCTACTCAAAAGAGCTTTTAAGTCTTCCCACACCTTAAGGTCCTCATGCCTTTCTAGTGTCCTTATCTATAGTGGGCTACCAACGTTGGATCAAGTTTAAAAGGTATCTTGATTTGGCTCTTCTGACTCTCTCTCTCCCTCCCTCCCCCACCTCATCCTCTCTGTCTGTCTGTCTCTCTTGCTCTCAATCGCTCTCTTTCTTTCTAGAAGGGAACTGCAACATAACGTGGGTTCCTTGACCTTGCTGTGTATCTTGAGCTGCAAGCTCAGCCTGCTGAGAGTCGGGCACGTGCCGCTGCACCTGCTCTTTTGGCAAGTGCTGACCAGGTCTGGTGCTGCATCGGTGTTTATTGCACAGACACTTATGCTATTTTATTTTTCCTGCACCAAGTCCACCCTCTCAGTGTTCCTTGGCTGGGAACTACAGACTCAACCAAGGATTTATTTCATACCAGTGATGAACACAGTACACACTAAGGATCTGCCGTCAGGGATTCATAGTCCATCCTTCCCACGCCTCCTTGCGATGTCACTCTGAGGAGAGCAGGAGCAGAGGCCATTGTCTCATGGGTGCCTCTCTGATGTTGGTGACTTGAGCCTCAAGGCTTTGTTCTGGGCTCAGGATTTCAGCTAGTCCATGGGTCCTGGATAGTGCTAGTGTTAGCTGGACTCAGTCCCCGGGAGATCCTAGATAGAGAAGGCAGTAGTTGTGGGGTGTGAGTCTCCTGAGTGAGCAAAGTGAACATTGCAGACAGTCTCTCAAAATCCAGAGTTTCCAGAAGGGCTGGCCTGCTGCCGGCAATGGCCAATGGCCGTGACCTTCCGTCTCGATTCGGTCAATATCTGAAGAGTGGTTTGCTTGGCACCGGAGGCAGCTGGAAATGACAGTCTGTGTACTCGGGAAGATCCACAGAACAGACAGTCTAATGCATGTGTCATCTGCCTCCAGTCCTGCCAGTACACTAGGGCCCCTGAGTGTCACTTGCAACCCTCCTCGGTGGTGGGGCCTGTTGAGCAAACCTTTGGAAGCATGGGACCCTTAGGAGCATGGGACCGATCCTTTCAGAAAACAAGGGTGTACCAAGCCTGTTCTCACCGAGTCAACACCAGGGGCACACATCGATGGTAACAGCCTTTTGAATTCTCGGTTGCAAAGCTGGGCCAACAGTGGCAATTTGACTTACTTCATCCTGATGGACCCTGAGGGGTTTTCCAGTTTCACACCCACCTTACGGCTTCCCCCTCCCACTTGGAGTCAAGGCTAGGCCAAGTTCCATTGTCCACCCACAGGAACATTCTTGAGTAAAAAAAATTCTCAGAATGTACTGACATAGTTACCCGACCCTCTGGAAAGTTCCAGGTAGAGTTCAAATGTGTGTCATGCTTGCTAGTCAATAGATTTAAAGGTCAATATGCTTAGCCAATGAGTTTGAACTGTAACCTTGCTGATGTAACCTGTGCCCCTCAAAAGTATAAAAACTGCTTGTAATAGCCATTTGGGGTCGCCTTCTAGTCACCTGCCTTGAGGGACTAGTTGAAGGTCGACTCCTGGTGTGCCAGAAAATAAACCTCTTGCTTTTGCATCGATCTGCATTTCGAAGTTAAGTACCACTGACAGAGGAGGGTCGGGGTCTTACATTGTAGCCTTGCTGTGGCCTGCTTTTGCATCTGTCTGCACAGACTGGGAGCCACACACCCGCCACTTTATTAGGCTTGTCAGGTTATCTGTGGAACAGTGGCGAAACTGCCAGTGGATAGTGTTTTGTGTCCCTTCCAAGGGTCAGTCTGGTGTGGATAAAAAGCCCGATTTGCCATCCTCGGTTTCACGAGCTATTAATCAGTGCATTCGGAAGAATGGCTGTCATCTGCTCATTTTGGTGCAGGCTCAGCTCTGAGTTTGAAATGGTAGACCCGAGGTCAGTTAATCTACAGTGAGGGCCCTTTATTATCATAGGTGAGAGTCAGACCACAATCAGCCCAGCCAGCCAAGCATGGCCCTCAGCTGTCTGGGATTCCTTAAAGTACTGAAGCTGTTCCCAGAGTGGATACCAGCTATGATTTCAGCAGTGACCGAAACCTTAGCTCTGCTTTGCCACACAGGGTAACTGCATCTGAGTCTCGAGTTTCAGGATTATTACTTAAATGTCGATCATTACATGGCAGAGTTGGAGAACGATGACCCCTGAGGTGGGACCAGCGCAGCTGAACTCAGCACCACACAGATCATCCGGTGCACCTCTGTCCTTCATCCCACCATTTTTTTCCGCAGGGCTCCTGCACCAGGCTCCTCTGGCACTGACTTTGACTCAGTGATCTCTCATCTTCAGGTCGATGCCAACTCCTGGAGGAGGAGATTCCCGAGGTTTCCCCACTAGCCCCCTCTGTCCAAGGCCATGCAGTGAGGACCAGATTCCTGTATGCATGCCGGCTCTGCTCTGGAAAGGGGGTGCCAGTGTGCTGGACTTGGTCACGGAGAGCACGCTCATCTTATGGCTTGGTGAGAACTGTGTGGGATGGCAGAGAAGGCACTAACTGGCACCTGTGTTTAATAGCAGAAAGGATTACACTCCAGTTCTGGCTAGAACGTCTTGTGTCATATTTCCAAACATCTTGTTACAGAGTCCCAAAGTATCTGAGGAACATGCTGCACCCCTCCGCAGCAGAGAAGATGAGCATATTATCTTCATTAACTTTGATACTTTAGGGGACCTGACTGTTATTTTATTTTAAAATATCCCAATTTATTCTATTGTCTTCATAGGTGTGCATGTCTGACGTGGGTATGTACATGAGTCCAGGTATCTGAGGAGGCCTTGGATCCCCTGGATGTTGGAAGCTGCTTGACATGGTGCTGAGAACTGAACTTGAGCCCTCTGGAGGAGCAGCCAGTGCCCTTAACTTCTGAGTCATCTCTCTACCCCTGACATTGTTAGAGATTGCTGGGGAAGACTCGTACTTACTCTGTGTGTGACACCATGCCTTCCAATGTCTAGTTTCATTCCATGCCCAGAGATGTGTAAAAAAAATAAAATCAGATAAATTTCACTGCTTGTCTGGTAATTTTTCTACGTGGGCAACTTGCTTAGATTATATTGGAAATGAAACTGAAGGTAAAGATTAGACATTGCGGCAACCTGAACAGCGTAGCCGTCCAGATTCCCACCGTTTCCATGTATCCAAGTGTTTGGCACTGACCTTTCTAAAGTTTAGTTCTTGTCGCTGTTTGGAGGGATGGACTTGGAGCAGAAGAGATAGAGCGCACTGTATACGGAAGCAAACCTTGGGTAACAGAGTTCTCTTGCAGCCAAAGCTGTTGGATCTGGGGTTGGGCAAATAATCAAAGACTGGTACAGTCAAAACATTCTTCCTGGGAATTTGGATAGCTCTAGAGGGAAGCAATCTGGAGAGAGGGTTCAAGGACAGAGTTTAAGATGGGAGGGAAGGAGGGAGGCCAGGGATGGGAAGACAGAGAGCACAAGAGATGCAAGTATGCAAATGCTCAGAGGAAGAAGATGGGGACAGAGTCAGTCATCCCTGCTCACAGCTCAGCAGTTCTTCATGCCAGACCTTCGGTTTACAGATTAGAAACGGGAGACTCAGGAGTGACACAAGCTTTGGGTGGGATACAGCCGTTTCTGCATGGCTTACAGATTTTCACCTCTCCTGTCCTATGGGACTGTAACTGTACTGTCACAGGGCCACACTTGGCTGGACCACTCTGAGTGTGTCACAAAGTGGAATCTGTAGAAACAGGAAGTCCTCAGGCTGTTAGGGAGCTTCCTGAGCCGAGACATCCCCCGAGCGCCATATCTATGTTCTCACAGGGCGCCTCCTCTATCTGTTATTTTTGGATTCCTAACATGCTTGGTTTTCTTGTAAATGTCCATTTGCTAGGCTCCTCTGGGCCTGTCACAGCAGGTACTGATAAAGCCTCTTCTAGAGGCTGTAGCTCAGATGGCCAAGGGCTGCCAATGCAACTTCCTCATACCAAGCAGCCAGTATTAAAACTGGGCTTGCTTCTGTCACGGATGCTGCACCCTAAAGCAACCTCAAAGCTTCTGTGTCTGGTTCTCAGAAAGGCGATGCAGGAAGATGGCCATGACGAAGCTGATGAATTTAGTTCCCTAAACAGATATCCATAAGGAAATCAGCCTGGAAGTAGGCAAAGGCAACTACCAACTTTGGGTGGGTAGTGATGAACTGGGGCAGTGGAAGACCATGGTCAATGAAACAAACAGGCTGTGTCTATGGAACTAAAGATGACCAGTGACAGCATCTTGTCAAATAGATACAGCAGTAGGAGAAAGGAGCTATTAAAACCCACATGGGAATCTTGGAGTTGAGTATCACAGTTGACTAAGCTGGATCATCGCTGGGGCAGCTCACAGCAGCGTTGAGCTGGAAGAAGATGGGGAAATTTGACAGTAGAACAGAAGAGACTTTATAAGCTGAAGTACAGAGAACAGCACAGAGCCAAAGAAATGTGAGACACTGTTGAGACAACAGTAATCTCGGTGTCACCACCTGGATTAGTCTCACATCCTGGGGTCACCCCACTGCTAAGTCTAGGCTCTTGTTCATCTGTGCGCGTTCAGAACTGAAGACAGTGTTTTTCCCCAGTGTTTTTCGTACTTGTCAACTGTATCCCACGGCAGTGGTTTGAGTCTCTTGTCCTGGGAGTACGGAGAGGCAGTCCTTCTTGCTGAGACTGAGGCTGGAATATTTCTAGATCTGGACCAGTGTGCTCTGGGGGACGAGACGCTTCACCTGTGCCATGGGTCTGGTACAACTTCTGCCTCTATGGTGGGCCACACTTCTATGTTATAAGTGACAGAGGGACATGTCGGTATGGTGGCATAGTAGCTTGGCAAGAGTCCAAAACAAAACAAAAACTTTCTCTAGAAAATTTTATGCTAGGAGGAGATGGGCTGAAGGCAAAGTTGCTCCCAACAATGCCACAACATCCCACAGCTCTGATAACAAAGTATCTAACAGCTAAAGCTTCATTGTATTTTCCTTGCTTCTGTTTAATTTCCTTTGTAAATTGCAATGTACTTTTCCAATTTATAGGTGGAGCGAAACTGAGAAATTTTCTCTTCCTAGTTCTGGTAAAGACTATAAATAAACCCGTATCCATTTACAAATTCCCGTCATATGTGTGTGTGTGTGTGTGTTTTAAGTGTCAAGCAGGGGACTTGAGATTCCTGTCGCAGGAGAATTACTGGCTATCTGATGACATGGTTCTCAGGAATCGAGTACAATGGCCTGGTTCAGCATTACTCCCTAAGTCCTGTGGAGCCTTGGCCTCCTGGGTCTCACATTTCTCAACTGTAAAGTGGAGGCATCAGAAGTGGATTGACGGTGCACAGACCTGACACAGAACATGCTCAGCAACTGGATCCTCATTAGATCCTCATGGATCCTCTAATGAGGCCCATGTGCCCATGTCCTGCATGAGGCTTGGCCTCTGTACAGATGACATCTTTTTAAATGACATTGGCTGACCCAGGAGTCTTATGTAATTTTTTGTAGGGGGTGGTTGAGACAGGATTTCTCTGTATGCATCCCTGGACATCCTGGAACTTGACCTGTAGAACAGGCTGGCCTTGAACTCAGATCTGCCTGCCTCTGTCTCCTAAGTGCTGGGATTAAAGGCATATGCTTCCACCTTCTGACTTTACAGATAACATCTCAGTAAAGTCTTTTACATACCTCTGGCATCATAGCAAAGGGACAGCAAGTGCCAATAGATCAGACACTGGGAGAAGGAACAGAGGGCCAGGCTCCCATCAGACCCAGCTCTGTTGTCTGCAAGGTGCTGAATATAGGGCCTGGCATACGGAGACCCCACAGCCTTAGAGGATGTAGATAGTTCTCATTCCCACTTCTTTTTATCAGATGTGACTATTCTGTAGTCTGCCCTTTCCATGATGGTCAGAAAGGAAGTTGCAAGCCACAAGGAAGCAAAATCAAGCTTCGGGAATCTTTCTCAAAACTCAGTTGTGATGTCTCTAGGCAGTCTTTTTCAAAACTCAGTTGTGATGCCTCTAGGCAGCTTGTTGGAGGCCACATCTGACCTGTTAGTCAGAGACCATTGGGAAGCATCCTGGCCCATCATGTGGTATCTGTAAATAGGGCTGCACCCTAACTCTCCCCCTGAGGAAACTCCTGTCTTCATTGGGCTTCTTCAGGAGGCCCTTGGTACCTTCTGTCTCCTGGGGGACAGTCTCCTAAATGATAACAGTTTGACAAAGAACCTGGCTTTCCTTGCTCTCCACGTGTACCCTCTCTGGACCTGTGGATGCTTGTTCTCATGCGCTGGTCCCACGGCCAGGCAGGGACCCAGGTGGTACCCAGTGGAGCTACATCACAAGCATGGTGAGGCCCTGGCTCGATAAGGCTTAGGGCTCGCCCGTGTTTGTGGGTGAAGCTGTCTGGTTCTGAGCCAAGATGGGAAGCAGAGCTAAATTAAGAGGAGAGATGGCAGATGTCAGTCAGCATCCTTCTTCCTTCCCTTTCTTTGGGCTGGAGATAGTTTGTGTTTTCACTTGGGTAGCCCCAGAGCACCCTCTGTCCTGGCCTAGATGGCAGTGTCTTAACACAATGACCCCCAGATGAGAACCTACCTGTTTCCACTGGGAAGGGCTGGGAGGACCATGTGCCACCTACATGCCCTATATGAGTTCAGAACACAGACCCACCGTCTAGCCAATTTCCCAAGACACTGAGTGGCCTGAGAACAGTGGCAGGTTATAACCTGACCTGAACAAGAGTGGAAACCTGGATGTTAAGAAATGAAGGGTTTGGAGTTACTTTGATGCCTGTAGACATCGCTTTCTCCTGACCACCTGCTGCCATTCCAGTCCCCTTAGCCTTTTCAGAACAAACAGACACACTGAAGTCTGGGGTTTCTGGCTACCACCTTCCACATTTTCTACATGAATGGGGATGTCTTTCTTTCTTTTCTTTTTTTTTTTTCTCTTTTGGTTTTTTCGAGACAGGGTTTCTCTGTATAGCCCTGGCTGTCCTGGAACTCACTCTATAGACCAGGCTGGCCTTGAACTCAGAAATTCACCTGCCTCTGCCTCCTGAGTGCTGGGATTAAAGGCGTGCGCCACCACACTTGGCTTCTCTTCTCTTCTCCCCTCTTTCTTTTTCTTTCTTTCTTTCTTTCTTCCTTTCTTTCTTTCTTTCTCCCCCTCTCTCCCCCCTTTCTTTCCGGGATGTGGCTTTAAATTACTTTTCAAATGAAATCATCTCATTTCTCCTTAGCAGGTTTACTAAGTCACTGAGATGGCTACACAAGAAAGAGAAATTTACCTGCCCAGTTTTGACTTAAAGAGTTTAAAAATGGGGCTGGTGAGATGGCTCAGTGGGTAAGAGCACCCGACTGCTCTTCTAAAGGTCCAGAGTTCAAATCACAGCAACCACATGGTGGCTCACAACCATCTGTAACGAGATCTGACTCCCTCTTCTAGAGTGTCTGAAGACAGCTACAATGTACTTACATATAATAAATAAATCTTTTTTTAAAAAAAAAGAGTTTAAAAACTAGGATGTCATAACTATGGCCTTGTTTTCTATCAACATCACAGAACGGTAGGTCCAAAATCTGGATGGAGCTGTACTCTGAACACCTGGTGTGCACACATGTACATCCCCGCTCACGGGGATGAAAGGCACTGAGCACTTTATGAATGGAAAAATCTCAAATGAGCAAAACGTGTGCCCAAAGAAATAAGCTATGTCTGTGAGATGATCCCTCGATTATTGGCTTTTCTTTTATTTTCTTTTCTTTCTTTCTTTTCTTTTCTTTTTTTTTCGAGACAGGGTTTCTCTGTGTAGCCCTGGCTGTCCTGGAACTCACTCTATAGACCAGGCTGGCCTTGAACTCAGAGATCCGCCTGCCTCTGCCTCCCGAGTGCTGGGATTAAAGGCGTGCGCCACCACGCCCAGCTGGATAATTGGCTTTTCTAACTGGCTTAAAACACTGATTAAAGCACAAGCTTGGGGCTTTCATCACAGAGTTGCTGATGGGTTGATAAGATTTTCAAAGGAAAACAAACAAAAAAACAAGCAAACAAACCCAGTCTCCTAGATGGTATGGCTGGAAAATCAAAACTACCATATCTCAACATCCTTCCGTTCACTTGAAAGGAGCTGCTTGCCTGAGGCCGCAATCGTGGGTCCATGATTGACTGATACTCCTGCACCTGAATCTTTAACTCCACAGATCCCGAGAACTGAGATTATAAAATGTGTGTGGGGTGGGAACATACCAATGTGCACTAGGCGGGATGCTGAGCGTGTGCGTGTATGTGCATGGGATGCTGAGCATGTGCCTGTGTTTATGTGCATAAGATGCTGTGTGTGTGTGTGTGCATGGGATGCTGAGTATGTGCATGAAAGAACAAATGGAGTGCTGGAGCAAGCCAGTGCCCTGAAGAGCTCTGCTCTGCCTCCTTCACACATAGCTCCTGGCACAAGTTGGAGAACATAATGTCCTGCTGCTATGGGTTCAGTTGTGCCCCTTTTACAAGAGACGCGTGGGGATTCTAACCCCTAGGCTTCCAGAATGGGACTTTATATCTCTACAGAGCTCATCAATGTAAAATTAGGGTGTTACAATGGGCCTGATCCAATGAGATTGGTATTCTGTGTCTTTCTAGAAGGAGGGGGAGGGAAAGGGAGAGGAGGAAGAGGGAGAGGTGAAGGAAGGGGAAGAGGAGGAAGAAGAGGGGAGGAGGGGGAGGAGGAAGAAGAGGAGGAGCAGACGGTGGTAGTGAAGAAGGAGTAATGGCATCGATGTGCCAGAGAGGTGCCATAGTTCGCTACAAGGGGAAAAAGCTGAGAAGAGGCTCTTGGGGGCAGGAGTGGGGGATCAAGATGGGGACGACAACAGCTCTGCCTCTCCATTGATCTTCTTGTTCCAGAATGTGAGAGAACAGATTTTTCTTGTTTAATCTATATACCTTGGGGTATTTTTCTACAGCTTTCCTGGTACTGAAGACAAGAAAGGCCAGGTTCTCCTGAGCACAGGGGCTGACATTAAAAGCCGAGAGATGTGTTTGCTTTGTGCCTTGTGTAGTGGCAAGCCTTCCTGACATCTCAGCACAAAGGTTCTTAAGAGGCAGCTCCTGCTATAACCCTACCTCATTTGACTTCCGTTTACAAAGGCATCTGGAGCGATTACTTTCTCTGATGGTGAGCAAGCACAGCGAGTACTCCAGTCAGAGCAGCCTCCCTGCCAGTTATGCATCATTTGCAAACAACACACATAAAGAGGAAATGCACAAGAGCCACGAAGGGGTGTTCTATACGGACTTCCTCCGCACAGCACTCGGAGCTTCGGATCAGAACCCTAGGGTGTGCTCCATACACCCATTCTGGACCCTTCTTTACCTGGTTTCAGGTCTGCTTGAAGCATATTGGTGGAACCAGGTCAGGAGATCATCTGAGATGCCAATAAAACTTGGCAATGGAATCTAGCTGTACACCCGGGAAGCTGAGAAATTCGAGCATATTCTTTCTTCAGCTCGGTCACTGAATACCCATCTCTTGTCCCCAGTACAAGGCATACAGCCTTCTCAGAGAGAGAAACAACCCAGAGCTCCTTCCTAATACTGCATTAAGCTAAAAAATTTAGGACATTTGCCCAATATTCAGCACCCTGATTAGACCCATAGTGGTTCTCTATGGATAAGTGCATGTTAAACTAAGCACAAACTACCCTTTGCTCTCAGCTCCCAGCCCAATCATATAAGTGCTTAAGCAGGAAACGGATTTTTATGCTCTCAAATCCCAGTTCAATCATACACATAACTAAGCAAGAAAAAGAATTTTTGTAGCATAAATTCCTTGTCCAAATAGAGGGGTGTGAGCCACAGCGGTAACATAATCCTGGGTGGGAACACGAAACCCTTGCTGTGAGGTGCTCTCTTCCACGGACCCCAGGTCTGCTTCTGGCAGGACATTTCTGCTGCTGGTGACATTTTGTCTCTGCTTTCTCTTCCAGTGTCCAATTTGACTTTTGGATAGCACTCTTGGAAAACACCCGAGAGCCTTTACAGCCATTATAATCAATGTTCTGCTGGGGCCCAAGGGTTTTTATGGTCTGTGCTAGATTCCAAAGATGTGCTGAGCCTTTGAGACATTCCTTCTCAGGTCCTGGTGTGGGTGACAAGCTGGATTGGTTTCCCTCAGCCTCCCTGGCTTCTTCCTCCTTTGCTTATGTTCCCTCCTCAGTTTCCTTTTATCAATAAACTCATGTTCAGCTGAAACAGGTATGCTTGGGTGAGCAGGCCACATTCTTTAAAAATTATTTTTATAAACTTTATTTTTTAAAAAAATTGCAAATAAATACAAACGGCACACACCAGAATTAACTAGACCCTAAGTCTATCATCCTCACTGTTCACGTCACCTTTAGCCTGGCAGACCGTTCCTCCCTGTGAAATCTTGGAAGTCACATCCATAACGGTCTCTCCGTCTTGCTCTTCTGGCCTCCGTTTTGAGACAGGTCACTCCTGGAAGCCTGCAGAGGTGCTTCTCCGATTTTGTTGAGTCATATGTTACCATGAAAACAGTCTTCATGAGGCCTCACCAAATCTCTCCAGAGCCCTGGCTCTGGGGGCCTCTTTGGGCCGTCCCAGTGAGCCGGTTCTAGGCATAGCTGGCTTTTTCTGCTGTTCTTGAGCTGTCAGTCTTTTCTGATTCAGCTGCCCAAAGCTGTCCATTCCCTGCAATTCAGGATTTCCTCAGTGACTCATCATTTTCCAAATAGTAATTTCTTAGGTCCTTAGGGCTGCCTGGGCTGTCAAACATCTTAGCTGCAATTTCAGAGGATGTCCTGACACTACAGAGCGGTTGGAGGAAGGGATCCTGTTCTACAGTCATTCACCTTGGAGCGTCTGTGGCTGCCCTCACTACAGTTAAGTTAAACCGAAGGGCAGAGCATATGAGTCTTGATGGGCACTGTTCTTTCACCCCTTGTTATGACTGGATCATGTGGCCACGATGGACTGCAAGGGAACTGGAGTATCTGGTTATGTTGTATTCCAGGAAGTCAAAGAGAACTTGGGGAGTGAGTGGCACTTTCTGCCATTGTTAAATATGTGGCAGTATCCAGGATTCAAATTTAGTCCAGGGACGTGAGGAGTCGGGGAGTCCCTCACCACACAGACTAGGTGGCTGTTGACATTCGGGCATTCTGTAACACCCAGGGTGCATCTTATTGCTGAAGGCAGTAATTCAGCAACAGGCTGAGAATCTGCATTCCTGACAGGCTTTGGAATTCCAACCAATAGGCTGGAGGGGTTGGACCTGGAGAGAAGCTGGTGGACAAAGCAACCATTTGATACAATGAGCTGATGTCTTGCTACATTTTCTTAGGCTGTTCTCTCACAGTGAGCTGTTGGCACACAGATAGTGGGTAGTTGTTGCACTGGCTAGATATGACCCTGGCAACAGTTATCTCCTGCTTAAGGAGAGTGGAGGCCACTGCAGATGAATATCTGAGCTGCAAGAACCAAAACTTGGCTGGGCGGTGGTGGTGCATGCCTTTAATCCCAGCACTTGAGGTGGAGGTGAAGGGGGTAAGAAGGAAGCAGAGGCAGGTGGATCTCGATGAGTTTGTGGCCAGCCTGGTTTGCAAAATAAGTAGTAAGACAACCAGGGTTACACACACACACACACACACACACACACGCACACCACGTCTCAACAAAACAAAACCAGCAACAAAACAACCAAAAATTTCTGGGCGTGTTTGCATTCACCTTTCTTAAACCCCATCACCGTAGATGCAGAGGCAGGCGGAGCTCTGGGATCAGGAGCAGCCTGGTGTGCAAAGAAAGTTCTGCGCCAGCCAGAACTACATAGTAAGACTCTGTCTCAACAAAGAAACGAACAAAGAGCAAAGTAAACCTCAAAACAAGCCCCTGAGTTTCAAAAAGCTTTCTCTTTTTGATTATTTTCTGTGGTACTGGCTGGCAAGCTCTAACTGGCTGGCTGTGGCCCCTTCAGCCTCAGCACCGATCCCATGCGCAGCTCAGGTCTCTGCTCTAGCCTGGCACTCACATAGGCATTGGGGAAGCTAACGTGCTTCCAGAGGCTCCTTCTCCAGTCAGGACATCGTGCTCTGGACCTAGCTCACTTCCTTCAGAGCGGGGCATACCTTGGGGTGTAGGTGGGGACCAGACACGCCAAAGCCAGGAAGTGACGTCAGCAAGATCCTGCTCAGACAGGGACCCGCTATCTTCTCATACAGAGGCCTGTGGTTAAGAGGTGTCCACACCCCCGTGTGCTGCTTATACAGGGGCCCTGAGTTCACCTCCCTCCCCTGTTCTTGGCTCTTCAAAGCCGCACTTTGGTCCAGAGTTCTTGCATCCTCCTCTTTTGCTTTGTGCATAGTTAGGATAGGGTAAGGCGCTAGTCACAAATGGCATGATGCCGTATTGCTTGATACCGGACTTAGCCTTCCTACCCTTAGGACCCAGACATACATATGATCAGCCACTCAAGTCCTAAGATACGCTGATGCAACACAGACAGACAGACAGACACTGTTCACACTGGAGAGGCTCAGTACATAGAGACAGAACTGGATTTTTTCCCACTTAATACGTGACAGTGGCTGGAGTGCGGGACAGAGTTGTCCTGATCATTCTGACCTAATCCAATAAAAGCTTGAGATAATTCACATTTTCTTAAAACTCAGTTTTGCTTCAACAAAAACTTTAAAAGTTCCTCTAGGGAGAATGAGCGGTGGAACATTTGAAACTTAGCAAATCACTCCAGTTCACTGCCTCAGCCTGGCTTGGGGTTTGACTGGACTCTGCCTTCAGAGAAAAAAACCCCACAGATCCCTAGACTGGAAGCAGACTCCATTTCAAAGACATATACCTCCTCACTTCGCCCGGCAATGGGGAGCTAGGGAAAGGGTTTACTCCATTCTAGCGTACAGTTCCATGACTGTAAAATGATGGGCAATCTAACCAACTATGCTTATTTTTCTTTCTTTCTTTTTCTTTTTCTTTCTTTCTTTCTTTCTTTTTTTTTTTTTGAGACAGGGTTTCTCTGTGTAGCCCTGGCTGTCCTGGAACTCACGTTGTAGACCAGGCTGGCCTCGAACTCAGAAATCCGACTGCCTCTGCCTCCCAAGTGTGGGATTAAAGGCGTGCGCCACCACGCCCGACCCAACTATGCTTATTTTTCAAATTTTCTTCAATCAGATTGCGAAGGGAGAGCAAGGCCTCAGTTTGCTTTGGGCCTGCCTTGGTTTGTGGCCTCAGTGAATATGACTCACATCCTGAAATGAAGCTCACCGCCTGGATGAGTGCCCCTTTGTGGCTAAGTATAAGCTGCACTGTCAGGGCATCATTTTCAAACAAGAATAAAAATGAAGGGAATTCCCAAGAGTCCCTTAACAGCACGACTTAGGAAGCCAAAAGGGGAAAGAATCACAGTTGTAACTCTGGAAGGCCGTCATTAGCGTGGTGAAGGTTAATAGCTGGTGCCCGTAGGATTCTCCAATCATTCCCCATGGACAAAACCTTCTTCCAAAGATTACTCCAATTATAGCCAATCATAGTGCTTTGCTGCACAAGGAATCTCGGCTGAGCTCATGTCACTCCTGTGCACAGGGGCAGTGCCCTCCTTAGACCTTCTGGAATCTGCCTCTTCTCCACCTATCGACATCTGTCTACTTTCTCCGTGTTTTCCCCAATACTTCATCTCTGTGAAGCCATCAAGAAGCCCAACAGACCGAGTTGTCTCTGCTCAGTAGCATCTCTTGTAACAGCTCTTCTGTTCTTACCTCAGAGAAGATTCTTCTTCCTTCCACCATCGCTGGGAGGAGCTCGTTCTAAGTGTTTGAAGGTTAGGAGGGAGGGAAGTCAGAGCCACTCTACCCAGAACAAGAATGTCATGTGAACAAAGTTTTCAGACACAACTTTTTCCTTTCAGATCCCTAAATGAGGCATGGAGAGGGGCTCCAAGGGGTGGCTGGGAGCGGCAAAAAGAATGACTGGAAGTCATATAGTGGGTCCAAGCTGTGTTCTGCTTGCTATTCTAAGAGATCTCTCTGTCCATGTCCTGCTTCTGGGGTATATGTGCATGTGTGTATGTGTGAGAGAGAGACAGAAACAGACCGAGAGTTCTCCTAGCAGTTCTCTTTTTATGCTAAAAAACCTTATGCTCATCTCCTGCAGAACACAGGTCTAGTCTTCTATTTATTTTACACATCAATCCAGTCATTTACTCCAGGTTTCTTAGGATTATTTTATGAGGCTACAGTCCTCGACCCAGCCCTTTGATTCTTAAGAGATACTAACCTTACATTTTCTTCCCTTTAACTTTGCAAAAGAATTTAGAGATCTGTCTGCCTTTGTTTAGCACATAAACTAGCTGGGTGGGGCCCCACCTTGAAATTACCATTTCTAACATACCTGGGCCTCGCCTGGGTCCCAGGCTGACCTTGACCTCAGGAATCTGCTTGCCTTTGACAAGCTGGCTCATTGTGTAGCTGCCTTGTTCCTTTAGTTTCATGAAGTCTCTCATAATTCACATCACATCCTTATATTTTGCATAGATGAGAAATTATATCTATTTTGGACTCATGTATTTAGAGCTCTTTCCCGTAGCCTTAAGGGCTGTCCTGAGGGCCCAGTGTGTTTACCAGTTTGTGGAGACTTAGCCACTCCCTTGCCTCGGACTGTCTGATTATCATGGAGTCTTCAACATTAACAGGGAGAACCTGCCTTTAAGGAGGAATGTAAAATATGCACATTATTACACAAGCAACCCTTATGCCCACAGCACACTGGGGCCCTGTCCCAGGGGCGGGAACTATGATACTCTGTCCCCACCAGGGCCATACTGGGCTTGGCAGAAGATTCCAAGAAAAGAGCTTTGCTTTTTTGCTGCATGTATAGAAGACTTGCTTTAGAAGATCACCTCTTGGGCACATTATGTATTTAGAGAGATTTTCCAGTTTGTCTGGGTTTGGGGAGACAGAGACAAGAGAAGAGGCTCCACTTGAGGGCCCAGGTGCTCAGTGCTGAGCCAGAGCAACACAGGGGCCATGCCTGTTCTAACATCTCAGTGCGCGAGGATACTCTTTTTTATTTATTTATTTATTTATTTATTATATGTAAGTACATTGTTCTAACATCTCAGTGCGCGAGGATACTTTTATTTATTTATTTATTTATTTATTTATTTATTTATTTATTTATTTATTTATTATATGTAAGTACACTGTAGCTGTCCTCAGATACTCCAGAAGAGGGCATCAGATTTCGTTATGGATGGTTGTGAACCACCATGTGGTTGCTGGGATCTGAACTCAGGACCTTTGGAAGAGCAGTCGGCGCTCTTAATCACTGAGCCATCTCGCCAGCCCCTCGAGGATACTCTTAAACATGCTAGTGTGTGTAAGGGTAAAACTGAATCAAAGGCTCTGGCCACCCAGCAGGACTGAAGAGTTCAGCAGCTCTGGTCAGACCTACCCAGTGAGTGCCTCTTAGGGCATCTTGATCTTCAGAGGGAACCACCTTAGTTATCACCATCTAGGACCCTGGGTCCCCAAAAGATCTGGCAAAGAAGGGGCCCAGAACCTACTAGCATCTAAAGCTAGCGACTGCTTTGGTGCTTCTCTTGGTTGGACATTCTGAGTATCGCTCCTGAGCATTCTCCTCTGTGAGGAAACAGAGGTGCTAAGGAGCTCATTAGTAGGTGTCCTAGTTAGGGTTTTATTGATGTTAAGAGACACCATGACCTAAGGCAACTCTTATAAAGGGAAACATTTAATTGGGACTGGCTTACAGTTTCAAAGATTCAGTCCATTATCGTCCTGGCAGGAAGCATGGCTGCATGCAGGCAGACATGGTGCTAGAGATGGAGCTGAGAGTTCAATATCTTCATCTGAAGACAGCAGAAGGGGAACTATGCCAACACTGAACCACACTTGAGTATATAAACATATACATATACACATACACATGCATGCACACATGCATACATACATACATACATACATACATACATACATACATACAAGACTTCAAAGCCTGCCCCTACAGTAACACACTTCCCCCAGCAAGGCCACACCCACTCCGGCAGGGTCATACTTCCTATTAGTGCCACTCCCCACGGGCCAAGCACTTACTTGCATGAGTCTATGGGGGCTGTTCCTATTCAAGCGACCCTAGTAGGTAACCAAAGAAGGCAGACCAGGAAGGAGAGGATATAAGAGGAAAGGCTGCATCCTCTGAGCTGTGGAATAGCTCAGGTTCCCACAATACTAGCATTCTCTGTCAGCTTCAATGATGAGGTACAAGGTAGCCATTGCACATCCCAGCCAGACTTATGAATGGATACCAGGACCCAGGAGAGCTGAGCTGTGGGTACTAGTGGCTGCAGGCCTAGGCCCTTATCTGTGTTGGTTGTCTGGTGGATCAGGAGGCCTCTGATCTCTGACTGGTCTTGACACATGAGAACTGCTCTCTTAGAAGCAAGAATGCAGGGCCCTAGAATCAGCTCCTGTTTCCAGAATTTCCCCAAATCTCTGCATACCTCCCCTTGGATGAAGTGGGAATGAGCAGGGTATATGGATACGGAACCTCTGGCAGGCGATCAAGAGGGCTTCATGTGGTGGGAGGCTGGGCTAGAGACAGTCTGTAGGGTGGATGTCAATGTGCTTTGGGTCTGCATACAGTAGAAGACTCTACCTGGCTTCTGGGCTCCATGTAGGGAGCTCAGTCCTGGGACAGGTGGGTGGAGAAGAAAGGCTCAGTGGTGAAGCCAGGTAAGCAGCGTCTGTCTGCACAGGGAGCAGATACCAACCTTCCATGGAAGCAGTGCAGTGCGAGGAGGGACAGGGTTGATTCCTTTGACACAGGAGCTGCTCCAGACCCTGGAGGCCAAGCACCGACTCTCTTTCCCTCATAGCCGCTCTCTACTATCATCCTTTGCTTTGTGGTTTGAAAATGAATTCTCTCCCAAGGCCCGAGTCCAATGCGCAACAGCACAGAACTGCCCAAGCTTTGCCTTCAGTGAAGAGAGGTGTTGCTGGCTCCCAACAAGGCATCGTCGACACAAGCTGGGTCAAGGGTCAGAGACCCAAGCCCTGGCCTTGAGAAGGACCTGAGAAAGGGAGTGGGGAAGGAGGGTGGAAGGGAGGGAGGGAAAGGCTGAGAAGGCGGGCGGGGGTGGGGTGGAGCAAGTCTTGGAAACTGGGAACCAAGGTCAGTTTCCTTCCTTGGTACCACTGTGTTCACTGTGACCCCTAGGGTGTTTTATAGTCTGACTCCTGCGCTTTTGAGTCCCAATTCCAGCATAGGCTGACCTCTGGTGAGGCTGCAAATGGGAAGGGCAGTGGGAGCCTCAGAGCTGGCAAGAATTGAATATCTTCAATGCCCAGCTTAGAGTGTCGCTGTAGTTTGTACCATCTTATCAATTTCAAGCTAGCTGTGCTGTGTTGGAATATTCTGTCTGTGGAATGTAACTTTGCAGCAATTGGAACTATCAGGTTGTCCAGGTGGAGACCACACTCCAAGAGTTGAATGCCAGGTCTTCACATGGGTGAGGTAGGTTGACCCAGCTTCCATGGCTCGAGGCCCTGTTTCTGAATTCCTCCATCTGCACTAGGCAGCATGAAGTCCGTTGGAGAAATGTCCATTGTGTAATTAAGTGGGAGATACTTCAGTTCCTCGTCCAAGTGTAAAAAAAAAAAAAAAAACCAAAAAAACAAGCCGGGTGTGGTGGCTCACGCCTTTAATCCCAGCACTTGGGAGGCAGAGGCAGGTAGATTTTTGAGTTCGAGGCCACCCTGGTCTACAAAGTGAGTTCCAGGACAGCCAGGGCTATACAGAGAAACCCTGTCTCGAAAAACCAAAAAGAACCCCCCCCCCCAAAAAAAAAAAAAAAAAAAAAACCTCGTCCAAGTGTTTGGCGTTATGTTTAAAATGATAGCTATTATCAAAATTATCAAAACCCATTTACTTCTTAGCAGATGTTTAATTAAAACCCTCCTAAACTACTCTGAGATTTAGCTAGGCGAAGCCCATGTTGACTCGAATTAGTTTCAGCATATTACAAGCCAGAATGGCGTTGAGCAGAAAATATACAGCATTTCAAATGCTCTAATTAAAAAAGGAGAGAGAAAAAAAAAGAGTTCTTCTCCTTACCTGCAATAGCCTTATGTATTCAGGGTAATTCTTCACAAATCAGAAAGAAAGAAAAAAAAAATCCTACCAAGAGCAACTAGAGGAGACCTGGAAAAACTTCCTGGTCTCACAAAGACTTTTTCTAAACTGACATTTAACAAAGTATAGAGTGATTTAGGTAGTGCTTTTTCATACCAGCATGTGAAGGCTATGAGGCAATACATTAAGTCACTGAATTACCCCTTAATAACTTGCTGTCAGGATCAAATGAATGAGATTCTCTAGGGGTCACAAGGGCAGAGCCTGGCTCCAAACACTCTGCCTTGCTGGGAAAACATGGCGATCCTCTGTCAAAGCTTAACCAGGAAGGCAGCAGTGTCCCAACCTCTCCCAAAAGCTTCAGTGATCCCGAGTTGCCCATTTGATCCTCACCAGTTGTGGTGAGTTTGAATGAGAATGCCCCCCGGGGACTCATATATCTGGATGCTTGGTCCCCACTCAGTGGAACTGTTTGGGAAGGATCAGGAGGGCATGGCCTTGTGGGAAGAAGTGTGTCATTGGGGCAGGCTCAGAGTTTCCAAAAGGCTTGTGCCAACCTGGGTTTTTTTTCTCTTTCTCTCAGCCTCTTCAGCTTCTAGCTTGTGGATTGAGATGCGAGCTCTAAGCTGTTCCAATCCCAAGCCTGCCTGCTGCCTGCTACCTGTCATGATGGTCACAGATTCTAACTCTCTGAAACCAAACCAATAAACTTTTTCTTCTATAAGATGCCTTAGTAATGGAGTCTTAACTAAGACAGGCATGGTAGGCTGTTGCTATCCCCACTTTTATAGTAGAAACCAAAGCTCAGGTAGCTGTCTGTACAGATGACAGCAGACCTCGTGTGCATACCGGGTGCATGCTACGCACCCTCTGAGGGAGCAGTGCACATATTACAGTTCCTCTTGTAATAGGTTTTCCAATTAAGAGGGGACCCTAACTTGAAGGAAACTGTCATATCAGACCTGTGATTGCAACAAACTACTAGTTATGACCTCACTTTTGAGGATGAAGATGTGTGGCTACAGACCAAGGCTGCATCCACATACTCTTTCTAAACTCAGAGTAGCACATGCAGGGGGCTGTCATGTCAGGAGTGCAGAACACTTTGAAAGCAAACTTGCATATGCCTGACAACTGCATGGAGATTTAGGATAGAAATGCCATTTACTATAAGTTTCAGTGTCTCTGGTTTTATGTTAAGTTCCTTGATCCACTTAGATTTGACCTTAGTACAAGGAGATAAGTATGGATCGATTCGCATTCTTCTACATGATAACAACCAGTTGTGCCAGCACCAATTGTTGAAAATGCTGTCTTTCTTCCACTGGATGGTTTTAGCTCCCTTGTCGAAGATCAAGTGACCATAGGTGTGTGGGTTCATTTCTGGGTCTTCAATTCTATTCCATTGGTCTACTTGTCTGTCTCTATACGAGTACCATGCAGTTTTTATCACAATTGCTCTGTAGTAAAGCACTGAAACTTATAGAGGAGAAAGTGGGGAAAAGCCTTGAAGATTTGGGCACAGGGGAAAAATTCCTGAACAGAACAGCAATGGCTTGTGCTGTAAGATCGAGAATTGACAAATGGGACCTAATGAAACTCCAAAGTTTCTGCAAGGCAAAAGACACCGTCAATAAGACAAAAAGACCACCAACAGATTGGGAAAGGATCTTTACCTATCCTAAATCAGATAGGGGACTAATATCCAACATATATAAAGAACTCAAGAAGGTGGACTTCAGAAAATCAAATAACTCCATTAAAAAATGGGGCTCAGAACTGAACAAAGAATTCTCACCTGAGGAATACCGAATGGCAGAGAAGCACCTGAAAAAATGTTCAACATCCTTAATCATCAGGGAAATGCAAATCAAAACAACCCTGAGATTCCACCTCACATCAGTCAGAATGGCTAAGATCAAAAATTCAGGTGACAGCAGATGCTGGCGTGGATGTGGAGAAAGAGGAACACTCCTCCATTGTTGGTGGGATTGCAGGCTTGTACAACCACTCTGGAAATCAGTCTGGCGGTTCCTCAGAAAATTGGACATAGTACTACCGGAGGATCCAGCAATACCTCTCCTGGGCATATATCCAGAAGATGCCCCAACTGGTAAGAAGGACACATGCTTCACTATGTTCATAGCAGCCTTATTTATAATAGCCAGAAGCTGGAAAGAACCTAGATGCCCCTCAACAGAGGAATGGATACAGAAAATGTGGTACATCTACACAATGGAGTACTACTCAGCTATTAAAAAGAATGAATTTATGAAATTCCTAGCCAAACGGATGGACCTGGAGGGCATCATCCTGAGTGAGGTAACACATTCACAAAGGAACTCACACAATATGTACTCACTGATAAGTGGATATTAGCCCCAAACCTAGGATACCCAAGATATAAGATACAATTTGCTAAACACATGAAACTCAAGAATAATGAAGACTGAAGTGTGGACACTATGCCCCTCCTTAGAATTGGGAACAAAACACCCATGGAAGGAGTTACAAAGACAAAGTTTGGAGCTGAGATGAAAGGATGGACCATGTAGAGACTGCCATATCCAGGGATCCATCCCACAATCAGCATCCAAACGCTGACACTATTGCATATACTAGCAAGATTTTATTGAAAGGACCCAGATGTAGCTGTCTCTTGTGAGACTATGCCGGGGCCTAGCAAACACAGAAGTGGATGCTCACAGTCAGCTAATGGATGGATCATAGGGCTCCCAATGGAGGAGCTAGAGAAAGTACCCAAGGAGCTAAAGGGATCTGCAACCCTATAGGTGGAACAACATTATGAACTAACCAGTACCCCGGAGCTCTTGACTCTAGCTGCATATGTATCAAAAGATGGCCTAGTTGGCCATCACTGGAAAGAGAGGCCCATTGGACATGCAAACTTTATATGCCCCAGTACAGGGGAACGCCAGGGCCAAAAAGGGGGAGTGGGTGGGTAGGGGAGTGGGGGTGGGTGGGTATGGAGGACTTTTGGTATAGCATTGGAAATGTAAATGAGCTAAATACCTAATAAAAAATGGAAAAAACAAACAAACAAAAAAAAAACTGAAAAAAAAGGAAAAAAAAAAAAAAGAAATGCCATTCACACGTGCGTCCACAGAAATCTAAGTGAACACGCCCCTTTTCAAAGAATTTCTCACCAACAAACTTCTGGTACCCTGTTGGTTAGCTTATTTTCCCAATTGCCAGAAAGATCTAACAAAGTTATTGTCAGTTTCCTGAGAGAGAAATGGTCCAGCTGTTAAAGGCTATGGTTAACAACCAGAAAGTCAAAAATTACTTTTTTTTCCATTGATGAAAAACCTAGAATCCAACTTTCCTCCTGGAGTGACATAAACAGGACCAAGTCTAGTATTTATTTTAACGTGTAATCTTTTGATTAATGTGTCAGTTGTGCATACTGAAGAGGTTCAGAGTGACATTTAAACATATGCCCATTCACGGACCAAGGCACTTTCTACCCACACCTACCCCTTCCGGTCTTAGCCACATTTCTCATTGCTGGGTGGGTTCATTTTGGCCCATGGTCTCAGAGGATTCAGCCTATCCATGGTGGAGAAGCTATGGAGGCAAGAGCTTCAGGTGGCTGGCCATATTGCCTTTGCATAAGCTCTGCATCTCTGCCAGTCTGTCTCATTCACCATCAAGACAGCCCGAGTAACTCTGTTCCTGGAAGGGGTTTTTTCTAGGAATGAAAAAAAATCTGATTTTACTTGACAAGGGCCAGGAAGCTCAGTGGCTTGCCATGTCTCAAAGGGGACGGTTTTGCTGTGAACAAGTGGAGAGCTGTCAGCATCAGGAACTGAGCTCTGTCACAAGCCAGCAAGATGTTCTATGCAGGCCAACTTTCCCCCCTAGCTGCCTTGTTGGCATGTGGCCTCTGGACTAGGTTTTCCTTGCTGACTGGGGCTATTGGTTGAGCATCAGTGATAAGGTGATTGCACCACGGGACACATGATCAAGTGACTACCATAGAGTAGGGGCCTCATGTGAAATACTCTCCGACTATTTTACATCAGGCATTGTTGGGTAGGCAGGCCTGGGGAATTAATTACAACCCAGTTCAGGGCGACCTTGGCTTATTAGAGGCTAGGGCAATAGATTAGCTTGACGCTTTCAAAGGAGACTCAGCCTTGGAAGGAACAAGGACCGAAGTCCAATGAGAAAACAGTGAATGTCTCTGAGGGAAGAGGGAAGAGAAGGAAAGAGCAAGGGATGATGGGAGGAAGAGTGAGCAGCACTGTATCCTGTCAGAAGAGGGAGCAGTTTTTAGGTTGTGTTGGCAAGAGTAAAATAGCTGGAAGCAGCAGGGGAAGCCCAGACAGAGGGAGGCCTGGAGGCAAAGGCTGCCAGACCATACATACATACGTACATACATACATACATACATACATACATACATACATACATACATAGAGCCCTATTCTCTCCCATTTGTCTCTTCGTTCTCAGTCTTTCCCAGAGCTTGGTACTGAAGGGTGTCTCCCCAAAGCCAGGACTCTGAGCCCCAAGAAGTAGAGAGAGGATGTATCAGAGAGCCAAACTGGAAACAAGAGCTCAGTCCTACGGCCATAAGAACAGAACCTGAAGCAGCCATCTCAATCTTATTAGACTTTTTCAGAGCCCCAAGCAGAGTACCCAGTCTAGCTGTGGCAGACACATGTGGTGGGAAACAGTGTTGCCTCAGAACATTTATCATAATTCATAGTAGGTAGCAGAAGAAACATTGTAACACCACATTGCTGAAAGTCTCTGGGGCTGGGGTGGAGGGAGCGCAGTCCCCTTGGAACTGCACAGGACTTTGTGTGGTCGAAGCATACATGTGCATGCTTCATGGACATGCTTGGAGAAAGCTAAATGCATTTGACAGGTTTTCAGAATACAGTGTCTGGGAAGGAGAAGACATCCTCAGGGCTAGGCGGGAACGAAGACTCAGAATGAATCAATAGTACTGGGCGTGTGGGCTCCATGAGCGCTTCAGCGATGGTAGCAGCAAGGCTGGGCACCAGCACAATTAGGGAGGTGTGCCTGCCCACTGGTTACTGCTCCAGTCTGTACAAATAACACCAAAATCAATCAGCAGAGTACTAACAAGCTTAGAAAATACCACCCCACTTCTTGAACCATAATCACCCATGTTAGCAATCTCCTAAGCTCTCCCTATATTCTTAAGAGCCTCCTTCTCTTTGTCTTCTGAAGGGTTTGTAGGGATTAAGTGGGCTGTACGCACAGTTTGTAACACTGCAGGAGAGAAACTGATCTTATTACTTATTGACTTCAATCATAGCGGGATAAACAGATTAGCCACGGTTATGCTAACGTATTACAGACGAGCTCTGCTTCGGCATAGTTCTCTGTCTGGAATTAGAATTACATACAGAAGTTATGAGCTGTGATTATCTTACCTGCTCCCATTCAATTACAGCCTCCACTGCTGCAAACTAATGTGTAACCCTGCGTAGGTGCTCCAAGAAGTGGATTAGGGGCATCAGGAAAGAAGTCATTAAAGTTGTCTCATTTGAAATTGGAAATGTTTCCTAAACATTACTAAGGATACCTGCTGCAGAGACTAAAGCTGAGAACCCAGTGTGTTAAGTCAGAAGCAAGATTGGACGTTACGTATAGAAGAGACTGAGGTTTGAGTAGACTCAGGGCCAGGGCCTGGGTCTAGGTGCACGGCCTGTAGCTCATCATTCTTTTCTATCATTCACAACCTGTCCCTCCCCTCTCCTAAGCATGGGAAATAACAGGGTCCCTAATGCCATTTACTAACATATTGTAACTTGGTCCCAGGCACTATCCCATAGCCCTTCTCAGTCCTTACCTTTTCCGCCACACATTCCACTTCCCAGATGGAACCGCTACACTTTTAGGGTCAGGAGCACTAAAGAAGCATTGCAAGGAAAACCAATCTCTGGTTTACAAAGGAAGAAGAGATTACGGAGCTTCTGTGGAATCAGGTTAAGGGCAGTGGATTAGAACACACTACCCCTCAATGGTGCATTCATATGTTGGGCAAGGTGATGTAAGTCAGGGCTGTCCAACCTTTCGTCTTCTCTGGGCCTCAATGCATGATGTGTCTTGGAGCATGTATTAAGTACACAACACACAAACAAGAACCTAAGGGTCAAAAAGGAGCTTTGTGTAATTTTCACAATCTCGACCACTGCAGATACAAGACCCCACATCGTAATAGTAGTTATGAAGCATCCTATATAGAAAGCAGGTCCCACATTTGCTATCACTAATGAAAATGAAGAAAACACACACACACACACACACACACACACACACACACACATAGAATTAATAAAACTTCACTGATTTATCTACTTATTATAGAAGAGGGCAGCATAAAACCAGTGGAAGACTCGATGTTTAATTTGAGGATGAAGGCGTCAAGATCTCGTTTGATAGGTGTAGCTGAGATTCTTGGCTGTGTTCTCAAGCTGAGCATCGAATAATTTGTTCAAGTGTCTTCCATTCTTGAAAATAGTTGCTCACGTATATCAGTGCTATGAATGTGGAGATGGGATGGCCTGAAAAGGGTGTACTTGTGCAAGAAAGGATATTTGTTCCTGTGAGGATGGGCCCCATAACAAAGAGATACAATAGAGATTTTCTCAGCTGGGCATGGTGGCACACGCCTTTGACCCCAGCACTGGGAGGCTGAGGCAGATGGAGCTCTGTAAGTTGGAGTCAGCTTGGTCTACACACCGAGTTCCAGGCTACCTTGTCTCTCTCTTTTTTTTTTTTATTCTTTAATTTGAATGTCATTGGAAACACTGTGCATTCTGTCTGAAAATTGGCAGGTAACATACGGAACATTCAACGGAAAATGGAGTCATAAATATACTGAAGTACTGATATTTTCCTGGACTGTATGAAATGTTTTAAAAATGTAATATCAAAAGATTAAGGTTATAATTTTGCCCCACAACATGGTGTTTAATCAGTGTATCAAAATACAAACAACGCTGGACTCAACTGGGGCTTGCTATCATTTCAATTTCCTTTGAAAGCTGTCATAGTTTGACACGCATTGAAAGTTGGTTTTCATCTTGATGACACATGCTTAATTCATTTAAGCAAGCAGTTAAATTCACTAAAAAACAAACAAACAAACAAAAAAAAAAACCAAAAAAACTACATCTGTAAGCCTGTCTTTATTGTCAAGCTCTGGCATACATTTTGCTTCGATATCATAAAGGACTTGATGATGTTACAAGTCATAAATCTTTTAACATTTGGCCCCAGCTTAGCTATCTTACTCCCAAAAAGTGACACTGTTGGTCAGCACCAGTGACTTTAAGGCATTTCTAGAGTTGACAATGACTTCAAGTTTGCCTCTTGGGAAGTTCAGACTTGATGGTGATTTGTGTGGCATTCTTATCCATCCTTAATGATCCTGATGTATTTTGCTGTGATACCCCATTAAATGTGAAATTTGGGTGGAAACTGTATCATCTTTGATTAGTTTTACAAGTCCCTCTCTTTTATCTGTCATTAGTAGGACACCATTGATAACTATACAAGATATGCTGGCGATGGACAAAAATTCTCATTTAAATATGTTTATGTGCATGAATGTTTTTCCTGTATATATTTATGTGCACTGTGTGTATGCCTGATGTCTGCAAAGGCCAAAACAAGACATTCAATTACCTGGAACTGAAATTGTGAATGGTTGTGAGCCACCGTGTGGGCTAAGAACTGAACCTGGGTCCTCTGCAAGATCAGCGCTGCTCTTCAGTGCTCACTGTCTCTCTCCAGCACCTGCTTCACGGTATTTTGTTGCTTCATGTAAACTTCTCGATCCAGCTGTGTCCTTTAATATAATTAAAGAAGCCATTTCTTTCTAAAAATTATATTATCTAGTAAAATGGCAAGTTAAGTAGTATTGTTAGCTTAGTGTCGTCATCTATCGCCAAAGCTAATTTAAAATCAGCTCTTCTACTCTCCAAGACTTTCAAGAGACTTTCCCGGTTTTTGTTTTTTGTTTTCAGTTTGCCTGGCTGTAGTCTAGTGAGACAAGCTGATTTTAGAGCTAGGCACAGTGGCACAGACTTACAAAGCCAGTGTCTGAGGAGTGTCTCAGTGGGACAGTGAGGACACTACCACTCCAAGGTGACTACGAGATGACCTTTATCTCATCCATTATTCATTACTAAAGTTGTTATCTGCACAGCTAGTTTGTATCTTCCCCAGCACCTGTGACTGATGCTTTTAGAACTTAAAACTGGTGGCTGCCCCCTTAGTACAAAGAAAGATACAAAAGAAAGAAAGAGAAACAGATTGTTCATATGATTCCTAATGTAGATAATCAGGAAGAGAACCAATTTATCTATAACAAAGCTGTGTAAGCTTTTTGGTACCCGTATAGAACGTATGATGCCCCTAAGGCATTTTAGAAAATGTTAATTTTTGTCTGTGCAGGACACCAATGATAACTATATAAGATATGATGACAATGGACAAAAATTTCTGTTTAAACTTTTTTTATGTGCTCCTGCCTTCCCCTTCTCGAGGCCTCTGCTGCTGATGCTTCGGGGCGGGCGGGGTGGGGGTGGGGGTGGGGTGGCTGGCTGGCTGGTGAGCCTCTGGGAAATTCTCCCACCTCGGCCTATCATCTTGCTGTGGGTATACTGGGGCTGCAGTACAGATGTGCGCTGCCGCCACAACAGCACTGGGTTTCAGTGTCCAAACTCCAGACATCACACTGCATAGCCAGTGTTTCTACATGCCGGGCCACCTCCCGGGGCACTGGGTTCTCACACACAAGGCGATTTATAATCTTATCACAAATATGATAACTCCAAACTATATAGTTTATTTAATAAAATATCTGCTTTTGTTACAGGTACCAAAAAAAGATCTAGTTTTATGAAGTAATTCAATATATACATAACAGTAAGCAAGTAAATTGCTTTCATTTTATCCCAATTTCTCACTTCAAGTCTCAGGTGATACCTTGCCTATGATATACAAACACAGGAATAAATAACGTGGTAGAAATGTCTTCAATGTCTCCAGTGTTTGATTCACCAAAAATAATAATAATAAATACATATATATGTACAAGCATGAAGTCTGAGTTCGAGTCCTATGCATAACTAACACCTTTGAGTCAAATGACAGCTCTTCTTTTTTTTTTTTTTTGGTTTTTAGAGACAGGGTTTTTTTGTGTAGCCCTGGCTGTCCTGGAACTCACTTTGTAGACCAGGCTGGCCTCCAACTCAGAAATCTGCCTGCCTCTGCCTCCCGAGTGCTGGGATTAGAGGTGTGCGCCACTACGCCCAGCATGACAGCTCTTCTTAGGTGATGCTGATCTTATTCGCTGCTTTTTTCAGGAAGAATCTGCGTGATCCAATAATTAAAGAAGGCTGTGATTATCTTGGCATGGTCTGTAAGGCAAGAACAAAACAAAACAAAACAAAAATAAAATCATAAATAGTTATTTTACAGGTTTTAGCCCTTGGGCCCAGAGGAAACCCTGAAAGAATCTAGCAAGATGATGTCTTGGTGCCCAAGCTGACAGAGATCTGGTGCAAATAGAAACGGAAAGAGAACAGACATTGGTGTCAAGGAGAGAAGAGCCCTAAGTAGTGTGGACCAGGAGCTGCACGGCCTGTGGCTTTCAGGACGGCAGTTCTGTGCCTGGACAGCCAGAACTCCCCGGGGGGGCCAGCACATCTCCAACATTGCCTGCCAACACTGCAGCCCCTTCCCAAGGCAGCAGTAGCCAGAGCCAGGCCTTTTCTCAAACATCAGCTCTGGAGTCACCCTGTACTGCCTGTGAGTTCCGGGTTCCGGCTTGGACACACCTCCTAGAGTTTAGTTTCAGACAGCTCTGCTTCTAAAGTTCTCAGCTACAGAGGATACAAGCTGACGCCAAGACTGGAGGTCTTCCAGAGTGGGGGCAGAGGGGACCCCTCCCAGGTCTGGTCAGACCCCAGGGCTGCCCTGGTGTAGTCTGTTTACTTCCAAACTGTGTAGCATGTAGATTCTGGGAGCTCTGGTGCACGGGTAGGGTGGTGGTGCCCAGTTTCCCCTTAATTTCACACAAATACTTTTTATTTTTTGCCGATGGACAAGGTGTTTGACCTCTCTTTAGTTTTCTTGTTCTCTGTTTGGATACTGTAAGTAAACTTCCACACAGAGAATACAAGGAGAGCTGAGTGCAGGCAGCCGTGCCTTATCTGTAAGTATCTGTGACACAGGTCGGCTCAGCAGACCCGTGCATCGAGGGACCTGTGACACAGAAACAGGTTCACGTCCAGGATTTAGTTCTGTCCACCACTCATGGCAAATGTGCCTGGAATAGACTCTGTTCAGTGAGCGTAAGGCAGAACCTGTGGCTTTCACAATGCAGGGTCTCCCCTGCCCACACTCTTGATGTATTTTGGGATACACGCAAAAAGTGCCAGGACAACTAGAAGAAAATTAATTTCATCTCATAAAAAGTTCACATTAGTTTAACTTAACAAAACTAGCTTGTTACAGTTTGCTTTTTAAGTTTTTAAAAACGGTTTTTGGTGTGGGGTGGTGGTTGTTGTTGTTGGTGTGTGTGTGGCATGGTATGTGTGTGGTGTGATGTGTGGTATGGTGTGTGGTGTGGTAAGTGTGTTGTGTTGTTATGTGGTGTGTGTGTGGTGTTGTGTGTTATAAAGGGTGTGGTTTGGGTTGTGTAGTGTGGTTATGTGGTGTGTAGTGTGATATGTGTATTATGTTGTGTGTGTTGTGGTGTGTATGATTATGTGTCTGTACCTCATGTGCACAGGCAGAGGTAAAGGGAGAGGCAGGTGTCTTCCTCTGTGGGTTCCTGTCTTATCTCTTTAAAAGCTCTCCTTGAGATTAAAGTTCATCAACTGGATAGGGCGGCTGGCCAGTCATCTGGGATCTGCGTGTCTACACTGCAGGACATACAGACAGACACATGTAGGACATACAGGCACACGTTCTCGTTCCTGTTCTTCTAGATAGGAGCTGGGGTTCACATTCATGCCCTCTGCACACATAGCAAGTGTGCATACCCGCTGAGCCATCTCTGTAACTTGATTTAATATTCTAAAAAGCCTTTTTGCAGTTTGGCATAAAACCTTATTGTAAATATTAAATTTGTCAAATACTTAACACAGGCCCACTATCTGCAGCCCCTCTTCTTCCCAGATACACATCTGTACTCCCTACAAGCACACTTCCATATTTGTGAGCTTCTCTGTCCCACATCTTTTCCGGTCTCTTCCATCTGTCCGGTGGCCTGGCCTGTCGCAGGCCATCTTTGCTCATCTCTCTTGTGATTCCTCATTATCTGTCATAAAAATGCCTTTGTCATCCATTTCCCCCTCAGCTTCATCTAAGTGACACTGCCCCTCAAACTCCTCCAGCTCTTCGGAACAAACCTTGGGTCCTTAACAGGGCCACGCACCAAGCCTGATACCACATAAAACAGTTTATTGAGTGGGTCACTGAAAAAGATCAGAGAAGTGAGAAGAAGAAAGACCACCACAGCAATTCAATAGTCTTCCTAAGTGTTCTAATGCTGAGTTTTTAACAAGGCACCAAGATCTCCTGAAGATGGAAAACTTTAACCTCTATCGATCGAGTTGGCAGAAAAGAGAGAGAGAGACAAAAAGAATTATTTCTCTTCCAATTAAACTTAGAGCAAGTGGCCCCACCAGACCCGATGCCTCAAAGGCCAAATATCAGATGGCGCATAGGTTTCTGGATACGTTATGAGGCATCTTTTTATGCCAAATGGAAGCACAGGAAATTCCTTTCTCTGTAGGTTCTGTTCTAGGTCTTATCGGAGGAAATTCCTGAATAGACACTGCGGCACTTACCTGGAGGCATCGTACAGTGCTCTGGGAACATCTCCAGGGCGCTCTTCAGTCTCTCAGTGTCCTGCAGAAGCAGCAGGGTTTTCATGTGGTCCAGGATGAGCACGTCCGCGGGAGGCATGCCTCCGGACTCAAGGAGGTGAAGCAGCTCTTCAGCGGTCTCTGGGCACACAGCTGGATCGTCTCTGGGAGTATCTGGAAGAGTCACAGAGTTTTAGTTTCAAGACAAACTCCCGCCCCATTAGGAGTCCCCAAGTACACATCCCTGGGGCTGAGATGTGCCGAACATAACAAGTTACCAGGACAGAATGGGAACAGAACTCTGGGAAGAAACATGACATCCAAGTGCCGCCATACCAGCGACTCTGGAGAGGCGGCCTGTGACCATGTCTTGTTGTACTGGCTGGTTTTGTGTGTCCACTCAACACAAGCTGGAGTTATCACAGAGAAAGGCGCCTCCCTTGAGGAAACGCCTCCATGAGATCCAGCTGTAAGGCATTTTCTCAATTAGTGATCAAGGGTGGGAGGGCCCACTGTGGGTGGTGCCATCTCTGGGCTGGTGGTCCTGGGTTCTGCAAGAAAGCAAGCTGAGCAGACCAAGGGAAGCAAGCCTTCCACGGCCTCTGCATCAGATCCTGCTTCCTGACCTGCTTGAGTTCCAGTCCTGACTTCCTTTGGTGATGAACAGCAACATGGAAGTGTAAGCTGAATAAACCCTTTCCTCCCCAACTTGCTTCTTGGTCATGATGTTTTGTGCAGGAATAGAAACCCTGACTAAGATACTTGTCTTTTAAACACCTTCCAAGCATAACACTATTCTCTGAGTCACTGACAACAGCCGGAAAAACAGACACGGAAACTAAGCCCAAGTCATGCCACGGGTCTTTGAGAATATCAATGGAATCAGAGTTCTGGCCGCAAATCAAGAAACCCCTCCTGGAGGTCAGCCTTGTCCGTTGTCCTGAAGGCCTGCTGGTCCAGGTGCCTGTTTTGGACAGAGAATGTCTTTTCCTCTTTGGCTCCTTTTAAGATCTTTTAAACTTTCATCAATTTACTTATTGTTTTTGGCTAGCACACAGAGTAACAGGTTTCATGGGGACATTTTGCTTTCACGTGTACTCCTGGCTCTTGCCCCACCCACTGCCACCACCACCTTTCTGGTCCCTAATGAGTCCCTCCTGCTTCTGTGTCACACGTTCCACATCATCTGTTGCCCCTCCCTCCCATTCTTGGCTCATTTCCTCCCACCTTATGGTCCCCCTTCTACTTCCAGGTCCTAGACACACACATTTGTAAACTAAGGCTCATATTTTATATGAGAGAAGAAGCCATTGCAATGTCTGTATATTCAAGTCTGGCTTGTCTGACTTAACATCATTAAGATCTTCTATCCTGTTTCCCTGTAACGCTCAGCTTTCAAACTTTCTGCAGCTGGATACAATCCCACTGTGGTGCGCACCGTCTTTTTTTGTTTCTTTGTCTTTCCCAGAGTTTTCTTTTCTATCAGCGTTCTGTTGGACATGGCGTTCATCTGTGATGCTGTCTCTAGAGTCCTTGTGGTGGCTTGAATAGGAATGGCCCTGTAGGCACATAGATGTGAATGCTTGGTCACCAGGAGTGGCACAACTATGAGATGTGGCCTTTTTGGAGTGGGTGTGGCCTTGTTGGAGGAAGTGTGTCACTGGGGGGGAGGGCTTTAAGGTTTCAAATGCTCAAGCCATGTCCAGTGTGGCATTCACTTCCTGTTACCTGCTAATCCAATGTAAAACTGTCAGTTCTTTCTCCAGAGCCATGCCTGCCTGGATGCTGCCATGCTTCCTGCCATGATGATAATGGACCAAACCCCCGAAATGTAAGCCAGCCCCAATGAAATGTTGTCCTTTTAAGAGCTGCTGTTGTAAAACATTATGAAAAAGAACAACTGTCAACCATGAGAGAGTAAGTCTTTACTCTCACAGATCCCATATAAATATATATATTTAATTGAAAATGCTTACTGGGAACTCACACCTGTGAGTTGTATAAGGAAGAGTGAGCGCCCTCCGGGAGAGAGCTGTGCGGCTCCTCCTTTTGTAGCTGCTTATGAACACGACATCTGCTCAACCCTTGGCTGCAGCCATCCTTGTGTAGAAACACAGCCTCCAACACCAAAGCCTCCCAATCTACACTGGGAAACCCAACTTCACGGCGGGAGCCCCAACCACACCGCAACAGTTTTTGATTCCCACGAGGTGCAGGAGAAACGACAGGTAGGATCAGTGGGCTAATATGGCTACGTGTTAGAAAAAGTGGTGACCTCCCGGGTTTCGATTTGAAACTTACTCTTTGTTTGAACACCGAGCCGGTTAATCCCGGTTGTCAACTAGAATCACCTGGGAGATGGGGCTCTGGGCACCATGTGGATTTGATCAGGGTAATTAAAATGGAAACATCCACGCACTGTGGGTGGGTGCCGCTTTGCAGGGCAGGATCCTGAACTGTATGAAAAGGAGAAAGAGACAAGGACAGCTCTCTTCTTCCCGATGGTGAAAGCCATACGACCAGCTGCTTAAAGCGAATGCCACCCTACACTCGCCAGCAGGGTGAGCTCTCTTCATCATGTGTAAAATAACACAGATAGAAAAACCAGCCAGTCTTTTCACCCCTAAGTTACTGTAACAGTTTAAGCCTGTGACTACCCTTGGCTATTTTCCAAACCCTAAGTGGATGCCATTATGCAAAGGACAACCGGGGTAGGGATGCCTACCATCGTAGAAATAAAGTTCTTGTGTTGACTTCAGAAAACTCAGTACGCCCTCCGCCCTGCTGCTGGCCAGCTCAATGTCTTCCTGGGTGATGTCTGTGACCGAGCGCTCCGGATCACCTTCCTCCTCTCCTCCCACATCATCTTCAGCCTCTGCCTCCTCGCTGCTCTCGGGCTGGTAGGTGAAGCTGACCCCAGAGGCCTTCGTGGCTAGGCCGGCTTCTCTCTTCCTCCTAAGCCGCAGCTTCGTCTTTAGTTTTCTTCTTTTATTTTTGCTCAGGGCAGGGGGGTCTGGATGCTGTGGGTGCATTTTCTTTTGTTGGGTCTCTAGTTCGGTTTGCCTTACAATAACGTCACTGAGGTTTGTAATATTCTTCTTTGATTTGTGTCTTCTAATTCTTCGTCTTTTTGGTTGCTCAGGAAGTTCCAGATCTGTGAAAAAATTCAAATACAGTGATTTTTTAGGATGAGAGAGCCATGACATCCACATTTAATGTAAATACATTTTTCATCAGGATTTTTATAGCTTTAGTAAAAAGGAGTTTAAACAATCAGAAGCCCTCTTCTGGTGTGTCTCAAGACAGCTACAAGGTACACATATACATAAAATAAATAAATGCTTTTAAAAAGAAACAATTTACTTCAGTGATTCTTTTTTTAAATTTATTTATTATTATTATTCATAAGTACACTGTAGCTAACTTCAGATACACCAGAAGAGGGCATCAGATCTCAATACAGATGGTTGTGAGCCACCATGTGGTTGCTGGGATTTGAACTCAGGATCTTCAGAAGAACAGTCAGTGCTCTTACCCACTGAGCCATCTCACCAGCCCTACTTTAGTGATTCTTAACTTTACTCTAACTAACCACATCACCTAAACCTTAGTACAAACCACAATTCAAATGGATATACTATTCCTCCTGCTCTACAAAAAAAAAAAAATACACAGCTGTTACAATTGTGACATCTAGTGTATTTTTTTAGGGATATAAAGGTTGTTTTATTGCAAAATTTAGTCTCCCATGGCCCTGGAATAAAAACAAATGAACTATTCTTATATTTGTCTTGAGATAGGAGCTTCCTATAAAGCCCAGACTGGGCTGGCTTTAAATTTGAGACCTTCTTGTTCCCATTTCCAGCTTATCTCTAGCTGTCTGCTTTCGGAATGTGAGTGGTATAATATTAAACAGGAATAGACATTTACAGATGACTGCAGGATTGAGCAACTCACCACCCCACCACCGAGGCACCGAGCTATCTTAGGAGCAGCACAGCCCTACATAGATGAATCGGGGAAGAAATACTGCACACAGGGTCAGCTGGCAACAGCCAGTGTGTGTATTGCTGCTGGCATATGGAAGGCCTGACGGTGCAGAGCCGACCCTTGAGTGTATGTACGGGGACTGTGGAAGTGTGACAGACAGTTCTGTACTCCACCACACATCCACTTCCCACTTTGGCAGGTGACTTAGCACACAGGCCAAGGACATAACCCGTTCTTCTCATCACAGGTGACTCCTGCCTGAACTGATCCACAACTGTAAAGCCTGCTGCTGTACTTTGTGCTTTGGTTTTTGACAGTTCTAATTTTTAGGAAATTCTTAGTCGGGCGTGGTGGTTCACACCTTTAATCCCAGCACTTGGGAGGCAGAGGCAGGCGGATTTCTGAGTTCGAGGCCAGCCTGGTCTATAGAGTGAGTTCCAGGACAGCTAGGAGATTTCTGAGTTGTCCATTCTTAAGAAGCCAAGATTAACAATGTGCTGCTTACTGACCCCGCAGAGAACTACCTGGCTGGACATCCTTTTTCTGTTTGGACAGCTAACTCCTGGGAGATGCTCTGTTTGCACACTACAGTCCTATGGACAGTTAACTCTCGGAAGATGCTGGAGCAATTATAGTATGCTTCATCACCATGGAAATACACAGCCTACGTGTCTTAGTAAGCTCGAGCCCTTGACTCTCACTGACGCGGACTACCCCTCAGCTTTGTGTCCTTCTTGGGTTAGATGCTGTGTTGTGGGAACGGCGAGCAACTCCCCTGCTATTTTTGAGTGAGAGTTCACAGTTTTCTCCTGTACTTAGCAACAGTATCTATGAAACCCACTGCTACCTCAAACTTGACATGAGGCCAAAACTACTCCTCATAAAATCATGATATTAGATTATGGTCTAGCTCATAAATGGCTTTCCTTAATCACTAGTAGATTTCTCAATAGCGTTCCTTTCCATTTCATTTGCAAGTATGAATCGATACGAGGGGTCTGCTAAGTGTGGCTGACAGATCAAAGTCTGACTATCTCAGAGTTCCTGACAACGAAACAGTCTATTAAATATTCATGTCCCCAAAGTAATGACTGTTATGGGATTGTCTATCTTAGGTTCACTGCACAACAGAAGAGTGGTCCTTCTGGTGTCTTAAAATATTTAATGTCATTAATTTGAAGAACAGAACCCATCCATATTTTATGATCTCAAAGGAGGGCCATTTGGGAGCCAGTGTGACAGGGGCCCTGGGTGTGTGGGGTCCTGATTGCTCACTGAGGAGGGTGGGGGGAGGCGGAGTCCTCAGTTCTCTCCAGGTTATCTATGGGTGCCTTCCCCCTGGAAGCCACCTTCCGGATTACACTAACCGCCATACCATAACATGAACGGCTGTTGTGTTAAGAATGATTGCAGTATTGATCTGCTATTTTAAAAAGACTATAAGGTACTAATTTTAAAAGGTGGCAGTGGCAAAACAGCTCTCCAATGATGTATTTATGACACGTTTTAAAATAAATCTATGCGTGTGTACTGTTGAACAGGAAAACTTAGCCACAGGTAGCCCAGACCTGGGGCTTGCACTCTGGTCACTCGGGGCGACATGAGGCAGGCTGGCCGTGCTCTGCAGCACCCGTCACATCTCCATTTTGAGAACACTATATACTGCTTTATAATGAGGAAAACATCTTAAATTTGAACTTAGGACATCACAAAATGTAAAAATGGCTACTAAGTATTTCTTAAAGGTATTTGTTAACTATATCAAGAAGAGAGAAAATCAGTAGTAAGTATTTATGTCATATAGGTAGTAGTTTAGGGGTACAAGACTGTGGTCAGGGATATAGCTCAGTGCTGGACTATTTGCCTAATAAAAGAAGGCTTTGGGCTATCATCAGCACTGAGAAATAAATGAATAACACATACATACATATATGTATATGTTTATACACATGCACACATAACACATGCACACATACACATACATATACACATGCACACACACATACACACATGCACACACCTTCACACATATGCACACATACATACATACATACTCACACATACACACATGAACATACACACATACACACACCTTCACACATATGCACACATACATACATACATACTCACACATACACACATGAACATACACACATACATACAAACATACTTACATACACACACATACACACTCACTCATACACACACATACACACGCACACATGCATATATGTATAGGGGCTGTTTCCCTACTGGGTGTGGTATGAATCTCTATAATTCCAGCAGTTGATAAGCTACTGCAGGAGAACAGGTAATATTCTAGAATTCTGGACCCGTATGAGAGAGTTAGATCTGATATCAAAATAAATATAAATAAATAACACAAGCAAGCAAACAGCAAATTAAAGAGAATTAGAAGGAAAGCGAATACAGGATAATAAGCTGTAATACCTCTGCTACTGCCATACACCATGCTAACGTGTTCAAAACCTCTTTGGCTTAGATGGAAATAATGAAACTGTGCCATTTGCTCGTGGGTTGGCTCCAGGCAGAAAAAAGGGCAAACAGAGATTGTGTGAGAATCACACTGCTGTGTATAAGGGAATCCAAAGCTGTGAAGACAAGCTCTTTACTAACAGGTAAGGGTAAAGATGAATGTGAAGGGTGTAGCTCACCAGTGAGAAACAGTGAGCTACCGCTACGTACCTACAAGGACCCCAAGTCAGGACATGCGTGCGCGCGGTAGGAGATCCTAGACCAATTCCCAACACGGAAAAAATAAAAAACCAAAACAACAACAAACCAACCCATGACCCCATGCAAAGTTCTAGGATGGGGATCAAGGGGCTTTCCCAGTCGGCAGGATCGAGGTCAGGATCAAGGTCAGGGTCCTTACAAGGCATGGGAGGACTTGATGGAGGGAGACTTTAGGAGTAACACACTGCACCTTGGCTTCTGCACTAATGTGTGCCTAGGGAAGCTGAAGAAGTCGGGGAGCCCTCTGTGGAGCCCAGAGATGTGATTCCACCTTTTACATATGCTGTGGCTATGCACCCCTGGGTCCTAGCATTTCCCAGGGTTGTAGAGCACAATGTAGTGTATAAATACATGACATATAGATTCATACAGGAAAACAATGTAGCTCTTGTTGTATTTAAAACACATGCCTACCAGTCGTGTGGCTTACACATATATTTGGCAAATGGGAAAATAAGATGTGTATGCCTAATTTTCATATGTTAGCTAAAGGAGAAACAATTCCTTAGGATCTGGGAAAAATACCTTAAGGAAGAAAATGTAAGCATGATGGCAAAGGTGTGTGTGACTGCAGTCAGTGTCATAGAAGCAGCTGTTCCATCCTAAAGGCACCAATTTTCCATCTACATGGACAAGCTTGTTTCTTAGAACATACTTTTCATCATGATGCCCTTTTCCTGGGCAACCTTTTTTTTTTTTTTCTTTTTTTTTTTTTCTTTTTTTTTTTTGGTTTTTGAAGACAGGGTTTCTCTGTATAGCCTGGCTGTCCTGGAACTCACTTTGTAGACCAGGCTGGCCTCAGACTCAGAGATCCGCCTGCCTCTGCTGGGAATAAAGGCATGTACCACCACGCCCGGCTTTTTTTTTTGTAATGTACATTATACATTACACACATACACACACACACACAGTATCTGCCCTCAGACACAGCAGAAGAGGGCATCAGATCCCATTACAGATGGCTGTGAGCCACCATGTGGTTGCTGGGAATTGAACTCAAGACCTCTGGAAGAACAGAGAGTGATCTTAAATGCTGAGCCATCGCTTCAGCCCTTCTGGGCAACCTTTTAAGACTTCCACATGGTGAAAAAGCCCTTTGGCAAAGCTTCTGTGCTTGGCCAAACTACAGTTGCTCTGCAGGCCTCCTTCAGGGCCCACCTGTGAACGGTTATCTAAAATCCAGCCCAAGCCAGGCCTCTGATAGGCTGAGCTGGCTGTAACACCCACCTCATGCTCCCCCAAGCCAGGTCTCTGATAGGCTGAGCTGGCCGTAACACCCACCTCATGCTCCCCAAGCCAGGTCTCTGATAGGCTGAGCTGGCCGTAACACCCACCTCATGCTCCTCACCTTGCATATCTGATCAACCTTTGTACAACTCCAAGGTGAGGTCTGCTCACTTGCCTTCCCTCAGCAAGAATCCCGTCAGGTTCGTTTGGCAGGAATCCTTCTCATCCCTGATGTTTTCTTAGTGACACACGCCCAAATTCTCCCTCTGCCCCCAGTCCCAACTCTAAAGCCTAACTTGCCCACACTGTACCTGGGCTCCGGAGGCATGTCCCTGTACCGTCAGGATGGCCCTAAACACAAGCCTGCCAAAACCAAGCGTTGTGAATGACTTTTTTTTCTTTAATATTATGACATCAATCACACTTGCAACCTATGGCTTTCCCAAAATCTCATCAGAGGAAGCTGATCATGTTGTCAGATAAACCCAAGATAATAACTATTACAGAAATAAGATGTTGAAGGATTATAACACACTTCAATGTCAACTTAGTTTCTGATGTAATTTTCTCATACTTTAAATTTCTCATATATGTGTATGTCTGCCTGCTGTAAATAGTTATGCAAAACAGGTTCTGTTTTCATAATTCTGTATACCCTAAATATTTTATTATGACTTCTGGCAGGACCACTTTGCTCAGGGAGTCTGAGGAAAACTATGGTGCAGGTCTGATTCCTGGGGCAGTCAGGTTTCTATTGAAGAACTAAGAGGGATGCGCTCTCTGCACACGGGAAAGAGAGCTCAGGCTCCTGCTTCTAAACAACAGGTCACAGGTAGTGGCCACAGAGGAAACCCGTGCGATGCTCATGGCTGACGTCTGTATGGCACACTGGACTGAAAGCCCCTGCTCCTGGGTTCTAGTGTGCGTAGGTTCATCTGCATTCCCCATCTCTCTGCTCACCAGGCATGAGTGGGCAAAGCATGGCCGCTCCTGTAGGCGTTGGCAAATTCATGGGCCCAGCTGAGCTGATGAACTCTGGTCCACAGACCTCAGCCTTATGCCTACAAGCCTTAGGTCTCATCAGGAACTCTCCCTTGACACCCCCCCCCCCCACCCCCGCCACTTTACTCCAACAGCCCCAGTGAGCCAATCAAGTCACTGATTCTATCACACTGTGATCAAAGCACTTCTCTCCAGCGTGGCCTCCCACTAGCCCTGAAATTTCGGAACAGTGCCACCCTTGTGCAACAGGGAAGTGTCCTCGTGGCTGTCACTGGCTGCAAGTAAGTGCGTGTGTGCTTCAAGGGTGGCTTGTGTCCCAGGAGGACCAACTTGTAGATCTTCCCTTTCCTGATCAAGTACAAGATCCATATGTGGCCAGAGGCAGCTACCTGGGGCAGGGTTATGTGCACAACCGGAAGAAGTGTATTCTGGGATGTTAGCTAGAGTTTTAAGCAAAGACAAAAGGCAGGCATTAGAAAGACAATTGCATCATCAATTAAGAAATAACTTTCACCATACAGTCTAAGACAGTATCTGTTTTAAAAGCATGTGGGAAGCCAAGTGCATTGCTTACGCCTGTGTCCCTGTAATACTATCAGCACCACCACCATCACCACCACAACCAATTCAGAGGAGAGGTAGGGGCTCTTACCGAGCATCTTGGTTGTGGGAGCATGTGCAGAGGCTATTCTTCACTTCTTGTCAGAAAGTGCGTAAAGGAAAATATCAGGGTGAGACAGTTATCCTAAGTATGACATGCCCCTCAACCCCCCTACAGCAAGGCCCCGTCTCTTGTCTTTCTCCACCTTCCAATAATACCATCATATGATGAACCCATCAAGGGATTAATCTATGGATTAGCTTAGAGCCCTTCAGACCTGTCTCTGGTCATCCGTTCACAGACATACCCAGAGATTTGCTTGCCTAATATCCTAGGTATTTCTTAATCCAACTGGGATGATGGTACAAATCAGCCGTCACACAAAATAAGTCTCAGTTAATTCGCAAACTGAGCTGTGAATTTCCAATCCCACTGAGCCAGCACTGGGGCCGTGAAAATAACCAGTGCAGACAGGGCCCTGGACAGAAGGCCTGGGATGAGAGTCATCAGGGCTTTGGCCGCAAAGGGAAGGAAATTACAATCCACCTTACTTAACTACAGGCCTTCAAGTCATAGTTAGGGGCACACTTCTATTTTTAAAGTAATGATAGATTGAAATCCCTGCTCATTGCATATCACGAGTGTCAGATACGGCCACAATAAAGAGTTTCCTGCGTTGCCCCACAGGGACCAGTGGCCTTCTCCGCAGCAGATGACGGCTGAGTACGGTTTTCATTTTTAAGTCCAGAGCTGGAAACACTGCTCTTTGCTTCTTTCGTACTCTTCAGGGAGGAACTTCGTGTTAAATGCGCATGAGCAGTGCTGACTTGTTCTAGAGTCCTGTGGGAACTGCTGGTGTTGATTCGTCCTGAGTTTGTCTGGAAATGACCTGCTATCAGAAGGGTCCTGCCTAGACTGGGTGACAGTTCCATCTAAGCCTCCACTCTAGCAGTTCTCGGTGTGCCTCCTTGGGACAGGATTTTCCCTGTCCAATCACACTAAAATATTAGTGCAGCAGAAGGCCTGTGATTGGACAGGGCAAAGGGAGGCGGAGCTAAGAGTTGTAGAGACAGAGAGCATCTTGGGAGAGAAGGGACTGCAAAGATAAAGGAGGACGGACAGGAGAAAGAACCTAAACCAGCGTGGCTTTAGATAGCCACAGGTAGTTATGATATCATAAGGTTAGAATAATTGGGACAAAACTTTTATCATCATCAATTGGTTCTGAAATTATTGTATTGGCATCTTGTAAATTAAGAATTTACTGATACATAAATCTGATTGGTTAATTTTAAGCTTCTAGAGTTTTGTTTCTACCAGGTAAATGGGTGTTGTGGTGGCTGACCATGGGGCGGACAGTCATTGTATGTGGATTGCGTGACAGCGATCCGCCAAGATACTCGGGAGCTCCGGCTCAGAGACCCAAGCATAGCAAAGGCTTTGTTAGAACACTTTACTTAAAGCCAGACACAAAGGCTTTACTATAAACTTAAACTCAGACATAAAAGGCTCTTCTATACACCTCACTACATATGATAGTATACATAAGTGATCCTCGAACTCCTACCATGGAACTCCTACAGCTGAAAAACACTTTCAGTGAAGTGGCTGGATACAAGATTAATTCAGAAAAACAACCAGCCAACCAACCCAAACCAAACCAAACCAAACCAAACCAAACCAAACCAAACCAAACCAGTAGTCCTCCTAGATATGAATAACAAATGGATTAAAAAAGAAATCAGGGAAACAACATGTTTCATACTGGACTCAAATAATATAAATCATCTTGGGGTAATGTTAACCAAGTAAGTGAAAGCCTTATATGGCAATAACTTCAAGTCTTTGAAGTAAAAAAATGAAGACAACATCAGAAGATGGAGAGATCTCCCGTGCTCATGGATCAATAGGATTAACATAGTAAAAATGGCCATCTTACCAAAAGCAATCAACACATTCAATGCAATCCCCACCAAAATTCCAGCACAATTCTTTACAGACCTTGAAAGGACAATTCTCAACTTCATATATAATAATAATAATAATAATAATAATAATAATAATAATAAAATCCTAGGATAGTTAAAACAATTCTGTACAAGAACTTCTGGGGCATCACCAACCCTGATTTCAAGTTGTGCTACAGAGCTATAGTACCCACACGGTACTAGCATAAAAACAGGCATAAAAAATGAAACTGAGGGCTGGTGAGATGGCTCAGTGGGTTAGAGCACCCGACTGCTCTTCCGAAGGTCCAGAGTTCAAATCCCAGCACCCACATGGTGGCTCACAACCATCTGTAACAAGATCTGACTCCTTCTTCTGGAGTGTCTGAAGACAGCTACAGTGTACTTACATATAATAAATAAATAAATCTTTAAAAAAAAAAAAAAAGAATGAAACTGAACTGAAGATCCAGATGTAAATCTAAATACATACGGACAACTGTTTTTTGATAAAGAAGACAGAAATTCACATGGGAAGACAGCATCTTCAACAGATGTGCTGGTCTAACTGGATGTCTGCATGTAGAAGAATACAAAATAGATCCATATTTATGCACAACACTCAAATCCAGGTGGATCTAAGGCTTTAACAGAAAACAAGATTCACTGAACCCAACAGAAGCAAAGTGGGGAGCAGCCTTGACGGCTGGGCATTTCGACCCTGAGTTTCTGGAACAGGGTTGGGTTCTTTCCCACTGGACTTTTCATGGCTGGGGTAGCAAAGGTGGGAGTGTGGGGTGTCAATTTTAGGTTGAACCAAAGATGGCTCCAGCTGAGACAAGATGGAGGAATCTTTGCCCTGTCTTGTCTCCTAGTCACTGTGGTAGGCAGGGGACTGACGTTCTCAGTGGCCAGCTGGCACACAAAGCTGGTCTTAGTTTATGTGTGCAGGGATGCAGAGCCCCGGTGATGCTCCCCAGTCTAGTTCTATGGAACCCGGCTCACCCTTCCCCATTCTCCTATTAAATCTCCAGTTGCCTGAGCAGAAATCACAGGACCTCAGCTGTTTCCTCTGTTCTGAGCACCTAATGTTTTCAGTGCTTTAACTAAAACTGGTGTGCGAACGTTTGACATTTATAGAATCCTGTTCACCCACTGTTAGGTCCTAACACACTCTCATCTTTCAGATGGAAGTTGTGATGGTTTGTGTATGCTTGGCCCAGGGAGTGGCACTATTTGGAGGTGTGGCCCTGTTGGAGGAGGTATGTCTCTGTGGGCGTGGTCTTAAAGCCTCATCCTAGCTACCTGGAAGCCAGTCTTCTCCTAGCCTTCAGATGAATATATGGAACTCTCAGTTCCTCCTGTACCATGCCTGTCTGGACACTGCCATGTTCCTGCCTTGATGATAATGGACTGAACCTCTGAACCTGTAAGCCAGCACGAATTAAATGTTGTCTTTATAAGAGTTGCCTTGGTCATGATGTCTATTCACAGCAGTAAAACCCTAACGAAGACAGAAGTATACATGAAAACACACACTGCCACTCACTGAGTTCCCGAAGTGGACTCACATTCGGAAAGCTTGTACCAGACTGTTCTTCCTCTGTCCTGCTGAGGCTCCCTGTCCCTGCTGTCTGCAAACCAGAGTTTATCCTCTGGATACAACCACACATCTGGTTTTGTGGCAAACCATTATTTCTGAAGGTTTTTTGTTATGACCATTTGATTTATTTGCTTGTTTATACTTTACAGGTAAAATCTATAAAATAAACGGTGTGCTAACCAGATTGTGGAGGTTTGCTTGTTAGTTTCATTGTAAATGTGTAGAAAATATTGTCATGAAAGAAGGATTATTTCATAGACTTTGCAAAATTTTACATGATGGTTTCTCTCAACAAAAATAAGTTTTGACATTTTTCTGGAAGCTCTAATTAAAACTGTTAAACACGCGAATGTCCCCTGCAATGCCCCTCAGAGCAAGTCACACACATCTCTCCTTAAAATGAATGTCCCAGGAGTCATAGCAAGTCACACACATCTTTCCTTAAAATGAATGTCCCAGGAGTGCTCAGCTTTGGGGATGAGGAGTTCAACCCGTAACCCATGGTAGCAAGTGATGGCCCAATTGCAGTTCATAGATAAAGGCAGATGATCCTGTTCCTGTGCTAACCAATTGAATTTCTTTATTCACAATGACAAAGGGATAAAGGCATTCATTTAGTCTGAGCACGATCAAGCGAATGACATAGAAAAGAAACAACATTAATCAAACACATGAAAACTGTTTAAAAACAGAGCAGGAGACGGGACAAAATAAACAGAAATAAAAGGCCTCATTTTATAAATTGCATCAAGGAATTCAATTTTCATCCTTAAGTGCTTGCTTGCCTCGGTGACTAATGTTGCTCAGCTCCTGATGAGCAGAGAGTGCCATTTGGAGGCCTCACACCCAGCTCTCGAAGTGAGAGTGATCCACCATGCCACCAGAAGAGTACAGAGGCCACACACTGCTCCACTACATTGCCTACCTGTTACAGTTTGAATGTCAAATGTCCCTGTCTTAGTCAGGGTTTCTATTCCTGCACAAACATGATGACCAAGAAGCAAGTTGGGGAGGAAAGGGTTTATTCAGCTTACACTTCCACATTGCTGTTCATCACCAAAGGAAGTCAGGACTGGAACTCAAGCAGGTCAGGAAGCAGGAGCTGAGCAGAGGCCACGGAGAGATGTTCTTTACTGGCTTGCTTCACCTGGCTTGCTCAGCCTGCTCTCTTATAGAATCAAGACTACTAGCCCAGAGATGGTCCCACCCACAAGGGGCCTTTCCCCCTTGATCACTAATTGAGAAAATGCCTTACAGTTGGATTTCATGGAGGCATTTCCTCAACTGAAGCTCCTTTCTCTGTGATAAGTCCAGCTGTGTCAAGTTGACATAAAACTAGCCAGTACAGTCCCCAACAGGGTCATGTTGATGCAGTTTTTTCTCTGGTTGGTGACACTATTTTGGCAAGTCATGGGACTTTGGTATAAGGGCTATGGCTTGAGGTGTTCACAAAGACAGGGCTTTAAGAGTTAATCTGACTTTTGGCTAGAGCTCTCTGTCCCCTGGTTGGTGCCTCGTGAGAAGCCTTCAGTGCAAGCTTGCCCCACTCCAGCTGCCATGTGTTTTCCTCCATGATGGACTGTGTGCCCTCTAACTGTAAGCCAAAAGAAACCTCTCTTCCTTTAAGTTTCAGGCATTTGGTGAAAAGAAAGTCACTAATGAACTACCCACAGCCAGGATCTATAGGGGCATCTGTGAGGTAATCTCGGAGCTTCCAGAATTGCTCTGAGAGGCAACGGACCCTGGGTGAAGGTCTGGCAATAGTTCTAGGTGGGCTGTAGGAGGAGGAACATGTCAGTATCCTGAAAGGAGGGTGTCTGATCGTTCTTTATCATTTCTAAATATAGACCACATTCAAGGGTTCTGGTGAGGTCCCATTTGTCAAACAGCACAAGCAATTGCGGTTCTGTTCAGGAAAAAAAAAAAAAAAAGAAGGCGGCTCTGGTGAAAGGGGTGTGTGTGTGTGAAATAGATTACAGAATATTATAAAAAAGGGGCACTAGATGTAGTCAGAAAAAAAAAATCCTGTGGAGGGTAAAAACCATTATCACTGGACCTTGACTTTTAAATTTCAAATCTGGGGTAAATAGGGACACTCACAGTGTGAGCGAGGGCCTAGGGTGACGCTGCTCGGTGAAGTCCTGGGTTTACACCCTCGTTCCTCACAGTGCCCCCAACACAGGCGCCCCTCCTGTGACACAGTGTGTACTATGCAACTCTGTGGAGTCTTGAACTTGAGATCCTCTCCACTTTCTCTTCTGGGTGCTGCTGGGATTACAGGTAGGTACCGCTGTGCCTGCTTAGTTCTTGTGTATTGGTGCAAAATATAAAATTACTATAACAGCAATCATTATAGCCTTCATATGTCATTACAAAAACATATAAACACCATCCATAAAATTTTCTAGTAAAACGTTAGAGCAAAACTTAGAAAAAAAGAAATAGGCTTATAAATATAAGATACTCCAAGTGGTGTGAATGTATCCCCAAAGTTTTTGTGTTGAGACTTAACCCTTACCAGGACAATGCAAAGAGGCAGGGCCTTTGGGAAGAGGTCAGGCCAGGAGAATTCCACCTTTGTGAATGGATTCTGTCTTCATCAGTGGAGCAGGCTCTGACTAAAAGTATGATCCCGGCCTCTTCCCACTCCTGGAAAGATGAGCTCTTCCTACACCTTCTACACTGGGAAGGATGGAACTCTGACTCCTCCCACTCCTGGAAGGATGAGCCTGACTCTTCCCACTCCTGGCCATCTTGTCCAGCATTCTACCACCGTTGATTGAACACAAATGTCTTCATCAAATGTGGCCCTTTGATCTTGAGAGTTTCTAGGTTCCAGATACATGAGGCAAACACAAAGCTGTTCATTATAAATTACACAGCCTCTAGCATTCCTTATAGAAGCAGAAAACAGATTAAGAGCCTATTTGATAAAAATCTTATGGAAATCGGAAAAAAAATCGCTGCTTTATTTGATAGCTAAAATGGAGGGTCGACTCCATGGTAACTATGTCAAGGATCCTATGAAACAGGCAGGAATTCCCCAAATTTCTGTTTTTCCATCAAGAGGCATTCTCACTCACAGGTGTTCTCAAGCTAAAGTGAAGACCTAGGTGTGAAGAGAGTTGCTAGCATGTTCTCAGAGCTCCTGGGAGCTAGGGACTGGTGGTCAAGGACAGGGTGGGCAGAGCCAGACAAGTGCATTTCACACAGAAGAGGGGCTCTTATGCAAGGCAGAGCTCATGAAACCAGGAGGTTTGTTTATCCTGAGCATATGAATCTACAGGTAGTCGGTACGCGCCAACGCTGAGGGCAAGCTGCTTCCAGCTCTTGTCCTATTTGCTTTGCAGTCTACTCCTTTTGTCAAGACGGGAACTGCATGCTTTGTCACCATGGAGATAGCTGTTCTGACCCCATGTACAGATAAACAAAACCCCAGAAGGCGCATCGGCCACTAGCCGCCATTCACCAGGGTCACACCATTCACCAGGGGTCACGGAGCTGGACAGTTCACACTTTCTGTCTGCACACAGAGATGGACAAGACGACCTGTGCTATGGACTCGGCTCCTCCCCCTGCCTGTCTCATGAACAAGTGGTTAGAGGCAGTGACTACAGTAAGTCAGCCGAGAGCCTTGGCTGCACAAGAGCCTTTCCCAGAAAAGCACACAGTGTAAGGTCATGCCTTATTCTAGGGCTGAGTCTCAGCGGCGGGGGGGCTGTACTGTAAATGTATCAATGGGGGGCCAGGTACCCCACAGTCAGCTGTTCTCTGCATTTTGGCCAGGCGTGGATATCCGAGATGGTCTCCATTAAGATGGATACTCTTGATCCTTAATGTAGCAGCCTCAGCTTTGCCAGTGGATTCAAGCTGACAGAAATGAAAGAAAAGCACTCAGAACGCTGGTTTTCAGATGCCAGGAAGGTCACAGCAGAGAATAGGATGAGTGGAGAAGGAGATAAGGAATACGTGTACTGAACCTTTTTCCTGAACTTCTTTTCTGCTGTCTAAGAGATGGGCAGGTCCTATGGCTGTGTGGAGCAGCCTTTTGGCTTGTCTCTTTAGGGGATTTTATCTAAACATTCTCTCAGAGCTCCAAAGGTCCACAATGTGACCCCCTGCACACAAAAGCTGTAAAAAATGTCCATGAGGGAACCGCGGAGGTTTGGCTAGTTATGATTTCTGAAGCACCACGTTTGAAAAGATGTCACCCCCAAGACATTCCTCTCAAGACCTTATAATTAAAAAAATCTAACGTCGTTTAAATTCTCTAAGCTGCTGGTTGGCACCTGCTTTCTGAATAAACTGCTGGAGTGGAACTAGAGTCTTTAAATAGCCAAGGCCTCCTGACCATTTCAATCTCCACAGCTTCCTCTGAAACAGCCTTGAATTATGGGATAGAACTCACTCAATTCAGATTCAGCCCTGAATCATATTAAAAGAATCCATAGGATATGGGAGTGGGGAAGTGAAATACAACAATCAAGGCGCTGACCTTTCTGAGATTTTAGATGCCAAGGCTTGATAGTAATCAGATACTGTTCTAGCAAGTTTTTTTTTTTTTTTTTTTTTTTTTTTTTTTTTGTTGCCTTGACAGTGGGGATTTCCCGGATTGGTCGTTGATGTAGAAAGGCCCCGCCCACTGTGGGAGGAATTATCCCTATGAGGGTGGGCCTGGGCTATAATAGAAAGGCAGCTTCAATTTCAGCTCCTGCCTTCAGATTCCTGTCTTCAGCACGTTCCTGGCTTCCCTTGATTCCCTTCGCAGGCGGACCATAGTGTGTGAGCCAAACGCACCCTTTCCTCTCCGAGTTGGCTTTGATCAGTGTTTTATCACAACAACCAGAAACCTAACCAGGGCAGATGCCATCTAAGGAAAGACTGAACTATTTATTCGTTGCTAAGGTTACATTTACTTTATGAATACGTGATAAGTATGTGGACAAACATGCAGTACTTAACTGTTTTTAATAAGCTTAGTTCCTGAATTCCTTCCTGAAAAAGCAGAAACACTGAAGTAAGTTCCAAATTTTCTAGGTTAATATTTATCTAAATACTTCTCTGTGTGTGAAGTTCAAGCTAGACAAAATTCCAGCACATGGAAAGACACATGGGCACAGACACACAGACACATGCATTCTCACCCATACTCGAGGAACTGTTTGCAATCAGCGGCTGCTGGGGGAATGGAAATCAGTTTTCTTCAACGGAGTGGCACTGGGTAAGTCAGTCCCACCCCAGGACAGACCGTGCTCAGGGATACTCGGATAATTCAAGAGTCTCCAAGACTTTTGTTCTTGTTTCATCTTGTTTGGGGGTTTTCTCTCTTGTTTTGTGTTTGCAGAATATGGAGATGGGTTGATGGGGAGAGAGTCTGGGAGAGTTGGGAGGGGGAAGAAAACAATGAGAAAGCTGGGAGTACTGTATGTAGGGTCCTGTTCAACACTTACTACATGCGTGAGTGAAAGAGTGTGTGTGTTGTTTTATATGCAGTGTATGTATCTGTTAGTATGCGTGTTGAGAGTAGGTGCAGAAGCCAAAGCTTGGTACTAGATGTCTTTCTTCAATTGTTCTTCATCTACTTAGATGTATATGTATTTTGACACTGTTTTTTTTTTTTTTTTTAAGATTTATTTATTTATTATATGTAAGTACACTGTAGCTGTCCTCAGATACTCCAGAAGAGGGCATTAGATTTTGTTACGGATGGTTGTGAGCCACCATGTGGTTGCTGGGATTTGAACTGGACCTTCGGAAGAGCAGTTGGTGCTCTTAACCACTGAGCCATCTCACCAGCCCCTTGACACTGTTTCTTATTGAACCTAAAGTTCATTAAAATGGCTAGACCAGAATAAACCTAACCATGGAGGTGAAAGATCTCTACAAGGAAAACTTCAAATCTCTGAAGAAAGAGATTGAGAAAGCCGCTGACAACGGAAAGACACTTCATGTTTGTGGATGGGTAGACTTGATAGTGTAATGATGACCATGCTACCAAAAGGAGTTTAGAGAATCAATGCAATCCCAATCAAAATACCTACAGCATTCTTCACAGAAAAAGAAAAAATAAATTCCAAATTCATACAGAACCAGACAACGACGGGACAGTGAACCCTGGGCGAGTAGCCCTAGTGGATACATCTGCCCACACGGCTCCTGCACTTACTGCTCAGGGAAGGTCATGGGCTGGGAGGGTCTGGAGAGAGAAATGGAAGGAGGAAGTGATGTAAATCACATTTTATTAAAATGTATTAAAATAAAAATAAAAACAAAATAAAACACACAAAAAGATATTTAAATTTTTAAATAAGCACAAAGCTATAGATTCTTTAAGTACAGTAAAATATTCCACAAAAAGAAAATCAGAAGAGGTTAAAATGAGGACTGCTGGGCCTTGCCAGGCTAAGCAGGGCGAATCTCAGTGTGGCGGAGACTGACAGGAATGCCAGCTCTGAAGACTACTGTCTAGGGTTACTACTGCTGTGACGAAACAGCATGACCAAAGAGCAAGTTGGGGAGGAAAGGGTTAATTTGGCTTACACTTCCTCATCACTGTTCATCATTGAAGGAAGTTAGAACAAGAACTCAAACAGGCCAAGACTCTACAGGCAAGAGCACAGACCATGGAGGAGTGATGCTTACTGGCTCACTCCTCATGGCTTGGTCAGCATGCTCGCTTATAACCAGAACCACTCACCATGGGCTGGGCCCTACCCCATCAATCACTAATTAAGAAAATGCTCTATTGCTGGATTTTTTTTTAAAAAAGAAGATTTATTTATTATTATTTTATGCATATGAGTATACTATCCTGTCACTGTCCTCAGACTCACCAGAAGAGGGCATCAGATTCTATTACATGATGGTGAGCCACCATGAACTTGCTGGGAATTGAACTCAGGACCTTTGGGAGAGCAGTTGGTGCTCTTAACCACTGAGCCATCTCTCCAGCCCCTACAGCTGGATCTTATGGAGGCTTTATCTCAATTGAGGCTCCTTCTTTCAGATGACTCTAGCTTGTGTCAAGTTGACATAAAACTGATCAGAACAGATATGCTCCTGAGTTCAGGTATAAAGCAGGATGCACCAGGTTTATTTCTTTTCTCTCCAAAGACATTAATCAGGGGAGTCTGGAGTGATGTTCACCTCCACATCTGTCAGCATAGGGCTTGGCCCACATTGGACTTAAACAGAGGTGTAACGATTTCCAGAGAAAAGAACTGCCAGAATATGGAACAAACAAACAAAACTCCAGACTTGAAACATGAAAGGCCCAGGCCAGAGCGATTCCTACCTGACTCACATCTCTTGAGAATGAAGCTGTCCATGTTGGACATGCTGTCTTGCTGATGCCCATCCCCAGGAGGTGATGTTTAGAACATACTATAACTGCTCAGGCATCTTCTCTCATTTCTGGAGGACAACCACGGGATTCTGCCATCATACCCACTTTTCTTGGAGTATATGACTGGCTCTTCTGCTGCCTTTAGCTGCTAATGGGTTGTTAGGTTTAGAGCATACTCTATCTTCCTAATATTAGCTATTAGACTGCCAAGCAGCATTCCCCTCTCTTCCTGGGAGTAAACAGAACAACTAAGTTATCAGAGATAAGGACTGTACTGGCTAGTTTTGTGTCAACTTGACACAGCCTGGAGTTATCACAGAGAAAGGAGCCTCCCTTGAGGAAATGCCTCCATGAGATTCAGCTTTAAGGCATTTTCTCAATTAGTGATCACGGGGGTTGGGGTTGTGGTGGTGGGGAGGTCCCCTTGTGGGTGGGACCATCCCTGGGCTGGTAGTCTTGATTCTATAAGAGAGCAGGCTGAGCAAGCCAGGGGAAGCAAGCCAGTAAGGAACATCCCACCATGGCCTCTGCATCAGCTCCTGCTTCCTGACCTGCTTGAGTTCCAGTCCTGACTTCCTTGGTGATGAACAGCAGTATGGAAGTGTAAGCTGAATAAATCCTTTCCTCCCCAACTTGCTTCTTGGTCATAATGTTTGTGCAGGAATAGAAACCCTGACTAAGACAAGGACTAAACATCAAAGCCTTCAATACTTTGTACTTGTTTCTGACTCTCAGGTTCTGTCTCTTAATGTTAGTAGGGTGGTCTGACAGAAATAACTGTAGGAAAAACCGACTGTCTAAAATGCATGACCGTGTACCACCTCCTCACATAGTGCTACCTTCTTGCCAGGTGCTTAGAAATGACTTTTCTAGAGAGAAAACTTCAATATTTGTTCCCTAAGTTTAGCATTTGGTGCTATTTAGTCTGTAGCCCCTCACTGATTTGGACACATGGTTTGCTGGATTTCTGAAGACAGGATTTTATGCTACTATATGGCATGTAGCTCACATCACAATCCACATTATTTGCTTCTTCTGTGGTGTTAAATATTACACTGTCAAGCAAAACTCATGTCTTACTCACATGAGCATATTTTAAAAAATAATAATGAAAAGAATTTGGATCCATTTTTAGAACTGTGGTTTCGGACTGAGTCATATGCACCATGAACTCTTGGCAAAGGAAGGTCACTTACAGCCTTGGAGATGTGTCAGGCTCAACGCTTGAGAACGCTTTTCTCCACATACCCACCGGGAACCCCTCACTATCACTGCCCTTTCTGCCTGAGCCTGAACCACCCAAATCTTTATTTTTCAATCTCTTCTCACAGCACCGACTTAAAATCCAAGTTCTTCAGAAAAGCTTGCCTGAATGTCCAGAGCTGACCCCACCATCACTGGCATCTCCACAGCATGTGGTCTGTATAACTGATAAAAATCTGTTTTTTTTCCTTACTGCTAGCTCTCTACCAGGAAGGATCCTGCCGTAGGTGTTTTTGCATATCCAACACCTGCATGGGCGGTTCTCAAACGATTTGGATTTTAGGTGGGGCAGAAATAGAGAAAATGCAGCAGAATTTCTTGTATTCTGAGAGCCAAACGCAGCACCTTTATCCTTATAAACATCAGCCAGCGCCTTCTAGAGCCCAAAGTCGTACGCTTGGGTCCACTCAGATGGACTGGGCGTGAGACTTGCTCCCTGGCGTCCCGCATCGAAACAGCCTTCTTTTACTCAGGCTTTCTAACGATCAAACAGGACTAGTGTGACTTGAAACCAGGACACTGGTTCTTCTAGGTTCTAACTAGGAGTCTTGAGCTATCAATTAGTTAATCTGTATCACATAGCTAAGCAGCTTCTACAACCCGAGAGAACACAGTGACGTCCAAGACTCCTCGGCTGAATCGCTGAGTGGATAATGCATGGCCAACCACAGATCCAGACAGTCCATTTGTGTGGAAAGTTTTGAAGCAGAAATCTTGTAAAAACATTCTTTATCACTCTAACTGCATGAACTTCTGAGTTGAAAATCAACTTGCTCACTTTTTTTTTTTTTTAAAGTCAGGAGTTTCTAAGTCCCAGGAGCCACGGCCGATGGAGTGCAAGAGGGCCCCCTGGTGGAAGTGGATTGCAAGGCCCTTTGCACAGCCACCTGGGCAAACTCAAGTTCACAGGCACAGGTTTTTAATGGAAGTAAGAAGTGGCTGGGCACGCGAAGACAGTGGAGTTGGTATTCCAAGCTCACAGACTAGCATATATATGGCCTTCTTCTTTCACTGCACTTCAGAATCTTGAGCAATCCTCATACATGGACCCTGCTTCTGCTCTGTGTCTATGTTGATAACAGCTGCATACACTTTCCTGGTGTCTGGAAGTATTTTCCTTCCCTATTTCATCGGTAATTTCTAGGAATAATATAGGTGCTTGCCCTCAAGCCTGACCACCTAACTTGAAGCCCCAGAAGGAGAGAACCAACTCTACAAAGATGTCACCTCCCCACATGCACCACGGTATAGGGTGAGAGAGGGGCTGGGAATGATGGGAGTCTTTTAAAACCTCCAAGCCCATCCCTGTTGACACACCCCCTCTAACAAGGCCACACCTCCTAATCCTTCCCAAACAGTTCTACCAACTGAGGACCAAGTATTGGAGCATGTGAGCCAACAGGGGCCTTTCTATTCAAACCACCACAGGCCTTAATTGGGGATGTCTCTATCTGTAGCCTCACTCACAGCCACCTCATTTGAGGGAGAAGCCAGGCATGGACAGAGTTGAATGTTCTGCCTCATGTCCGCATACAATAAGAATGAACCATTGTCCTATCCCAGGCATATGTGGAGTACAGGAATGTGTCTCCCTCCTGGCCAGCCAGGGCCTCGCTGTACCTGGGGAAGTTCTACTTTTCTATCGGTCTCTCAGGATGCCACATTACCTGTTACCCGTTGCTCAGCCACATGGTACCCAGAGTCCTGGCTTAGGCTCTCCTCAGTAAAGACAAAGTGTTGAACATGACCAAAGCATCATCAATAAGATTTGAAACCTGTCTGTCTTGCAATGAAGGCTTGAGTCTGTCAAAACATACAACGACGGGCAGTTGATTCTCAGAGATAACTCCCGGGAGAAGCGAACTCGCTCCACCCTTGCAGTCCTGAGCTGAGGGGAGTACGGGCACAGCTGCTTGCATGACTAACTGTTCACTTCAGCTTATCCAGCGCTGACGTCAGAGCTCCCACAGGCCCCAGGCCCCTCAGGAGTGCAAAGCCGGCCACCTTCCCCCCCTCCCCCCAAATCTGTACACCATCCTGCTCCACATGCAGATGAGTTGAGTGATTAGAGCTCATCTGGAGAGGAACTCAGGTTAGGACAAACGAGAGTGAAGAGGGCCACGGACAAGAGGTAGCAAATAACTCGCCATGAAGATGTTTTCTAAGCATGCTGAAGAAACAAAAAGCTAATCCAAGAGAAGGTACTGGATTAAAACAAGTAAATTTATTTTTTAGAAGAAAGAATTGACCTATTTTCAGTGGGTCAGATGTTTCATATGAAGAACCTGAAGATGAGGCACGGCGCGGAGGACGGCTTAGGCGTTTACTACGAGAACACCGTTCTTTCAGGAACATCTGGTCCATCAGTGCCATTCTCCCGGCCAGCGCACCTTTTCTCCCTGGAGTGTAAACCATGCCATACACAGACCCTTCTGGCTTTATTTCCTCTTCAGGTTATTGTTCATAGTGTCTTCTGCCATGAAGACACTTTAAATATCTTTATACTCAAATCTGTATGTTATAGTTTTAGGTTTAGGAAAAATTTCCCTAATGGATACTTTTCTGACATGAAAATGTAAAAGATGTTATCCAAACAATTGGCTAAAGCCTATAAGGTTAAAAATGCTTAGGCCAATGTTAAGAATGTGAACCGGGGCAGCTGTCTAAAAGATTCTGCTGACTATCTTAAGATAGCTCGGCTGGTAGGCTCCCTGGCCACTTGGCCTAATGACTTCGGTTTGATCCCTGAAACCCATATGGTGGAAGGAGAGAACCAACTCCTGCAAGCCGTCTTCTGACTTCGACACATGTGCCATGGCAAATATGCCCCTACACAGATGTATATGAGTGTTCACGTGCACTAGTGCATGCATGCTTACACACACACACACACACACACACACACACACACACACCACACACACCCACACACACCCCTAGTGTGAAAATAAGACTCTGTTGATTTGCTTTAAAACCTATGCCCTGGCTGATTTTGTGTCAACTCGACATAAGTGAGAATCATCTGAAGGAGACACCGCCTCCGTAAGACCCAGCGGTAAGGCATTTTCTTAATTATTGACTGATGTGGGAGGGCTCTACCCATGGTGGGCTGGTGTTGCTTGGTTTTATAATATATTAGGCTGAGCAAGTCATGATGAGTAAGCCAGTAAGCAGCACCCCTCCGTGGCCTCTGCATCAGCTCCTGCCCCCAGGTTCCTGTCCTGTTTGAGTTCCTGTCCTGACCTCCTTTGGTGATGAATAGCAGTGCTGAGTGTAAGCTGAATAAACCCTTTCCTCCTTGAGTTGCTTTGGTGATGGTGTTTCATCACAGCAATAGCAATCCTAAGACAACCTGGGACCTCTAATTCCCAAGAGTCTTTATCTTTAGGAGCTGTCCTGACGCACACAATGCAATGTGATGTACATGCATACGTGATAGTGTTCATGCACAAAGACTCTAGCACAGCGCTACATAAACATCTGGAAGTTCAAAGGGAAAGGGAAGCCAGTTATAAAAGAAGTGTCTCTTGAAATAGATTTTATTATTCTCGAAAAATGATACATAGAAAAGTTTAAAAAAAAAACCTCCATAATATAATAAAAGCAGAATTTATGTGAGAACTATGTGTATGTATACACATTAATATGTACACAGAGAGATTTAATACTTATCATGACATCTGCTTACTGCCCCACGATGACAGTTTACTTCCTGGACATCTTCTATGTTTGACTTTCCTTTGATTAGCATTGTTAATAGCTATGGTTTTTTTTTTTTAATTTAGGAAAAAAAATACTAACTATTAGAGCATATAGAAGAGGCACTTCTTCCAAGGACTTGCCTGTTTGTTACAACCGAGCTTTCTGCTTCAGTATTTTCTAATGACGGCTTTCTGCATAGATGCTGATGATGGTCTAGGACCTGGGCTGGTTCCACCATCAGGCAGGGCTTGTGCCACAGCCATGATGGTCTGCTCTAGAACCAAGTGAGCTTGCCATCCTCACAAATGACTGTCAGCGTACTTTGTTCCAAGTGACACATCCTTGGTAACAAGATGAAAGCAGAAAAGGGAAATAGCTAATCAGAGTCTTCACTTAACTGGGGAAATGGAGATTAAAGCAAAGAAAACACTAATGACAGGTGTATCAGCAACCAGCTGAATACCCTCCTGACATCACCCAGTGGTATTTTCAATAATGTACGACGCCTAAGACATCAGGCTCCTTGGACACCTGGGGGGGTTCACCGTGGAGCTGGAGCTGAAATTAGGGAGCATAGTTACAATGCTGTTTCTAAGGAGACAAGGCAAGGCGTCAAGGCTTGTTGCTATCTGTTGCAGAGCTGCATCTGTGGTTCAGCTACTTAAGCGATTAGCAGATATAGGGCATGAGAAACAAACTGAGCCATCACTATTCAATAGTGAAAGGTGGGTTTCTCAAAATGCTGTGACCCAAGGTTAACATTGTCTTATTGGGAGGAGCAGTAACAGGGTTCTACAAGGCTTTAAATCACTGCCAGAGAACACAAGAAATCTACAAAAGAGACACAAAAAGGAATTTCAATTTTAAAACAAAATACATTTTACCAGACTGGCCTGTAATGCTTGCATTGTTTCTGTCTTCAAGAAAACTGTGAGTTGGCTCCCAGTGACAGTTTAAACATAAAACAGCATTCGCTTGTCAGTCACCTCAGCATTCGCTTTGGACTCGAACATGCTCAATGGGATTCACCAATATCCCAGTGTGTTTCCATACTCTAGTACATGCTAATACTGGGTGATGAGCTGATACTGAGATAGAAGTCACTGTGTTAGGATGATTGCTACACTGAGCGTCAATAGCTCAAGGCTGACACGGGGTGTGTGTGTGTGTGTGTGTGTGTGTGTGTGTGTGTGTTGGGGGATGGGGGGGACAGAAACATGTGATTAACACTCCCAAACAGGAGAGAAAGAAATGGGTTTCCAAACAAACACTGTTATGATCTTGGAGGAAAAAGTCCAAGCACAATACCAGGTCAGAAGACCAAGGCTCCACAATTAGATACAATGTCTCCAGGTCAGGAGACCAAGTCTCTACAATTATATACAATGTAAATGTCCCCAGAACGAGATATGAAGGTCTTAACCATCAGAGTCTGTCACACAATTCATGGAATGTTACATGCTCTGGCTCCATATAATTTATAATAAGGTTTTCACCAGGCCCAACCCTAACTGTTCAAAGTCTCATGTCTTTTAGATGTGTCAGATCTCAAGAGATTTTATCCAGAGACTTAGAAAGACACCAGCAAGAAGACTTTCTCAGAAAGGGCAGAGGTGGCTCTGGCCAGTCCCTTCCCCCGGGGATCTCAGCCTCTACTGAGAACAGTCTCTACTGCTTGTCCACCCATGTAATCTGCTACTGTTGCTGCCAAGACATCCTGGTACTGCCCAGTCCCCCCCCCCCCGGCCCCCCAGTCTGGTGAAGCATTGTTAGATGTGATGGCTCACACTGCAGAGGCGCCTTCGAAGCACTCCTTCCCGCAGAGTGACCATGTCCACACACACATCTGGATCTGCCATCTCTGGATTCTCTCGGAAGCAGGTGGTAGTACAGCTCCAGGACAAAACCAAATCAAAATCTTAAAGACCTTGAAAGTTTGGTCCAAAATGACTCGCTCCCTGCTTACCTGTCCCCACCCATTAGCGAGGTGTCTTTTTGATGCTGCTGTGTTACGGGGTCCCAGTGACCCTGCTTCTGTCTGTTGGTCTGCTGTGTTTCAGGAGCAGCTGTGTGCCCACGCCCTGTGCTCTGCCTTTTTCCACTCGGCTGGCAGGCTGGAGCCTCCTCTGCATGCTGGCTCTCAGTGCTTTTCTAGACAGCTCAACTACTGTGCTGGCTGGGGTAGGAACAGCCCCCAACCAGACTTCAGGAGGCACTGAATAGTTTATTCTGGCCCAATACATGAGACATGAAATCAATAGGGGATTACTGCAGGAAGAAGGGAACCAGCAAGTCAGGGGCAGGGGCAAGGGATCGCAGTGGGGGAGGAGGACAGATAAGAACAGTGTATGAAATTGCCATAATGAAGTGCATTACTTTAAACTAGAGGGGACACAAAGGAGTTTCATGGAGTGACTAGCTGCAGAATATCCTGTACTTCCAGAGAGGGTATGGCGTAGCTTAGAAAACTCAATGCTTTCAACAATCTAGGAAGAACTATCCAAAAAACGAAGGTCTGGGAAAAACAACTGCCCCTGGACGAGCGCAAAGAAAGGCTGCACGACGGCAAACTGAGGGTCTGTGCGGCGGCTGCGGCGGCGGCAGTGGCACAAAGGTTACCGAGAGGAGCACATCACCTACCCGAGATCATCAGTGTACAGTTCATAGGGTCATAGTTCACAGGGCATTCACATCCCTTTGCCTCCCGACTGTGGGTGCAATAGGACCAGTGGCCTCCAGCCCCTGCAGCTGCACTTCGCCGCCTGCCGCGATGGCCTGCATTCCCTCAGCTGTGAGCCCAAACAGTTTTATCCGACACATGACTTTTGTCAGGTGTTTGATGACAGCAATGAGAAGAGAAACCAAACGCTATGTCCAGCTACATCAGGTACTCATCTTTATTTCCCTTGGTAAAAGTCAATAAGCATATATATGTCCTGAGTATGCAGATTTGCTTTAATCTTTGAAGGTAAAATGCTAAAGAAATGTTTAAAATAAATTTCTTTATGATTTATTATAAAAGTTTTTTTTAAAGCACAGAATGCTTTTCACCTGGATATATATGAACATCAGTGACCACACACTGTCTATAGAATAAAATTCTCATAGTTTCACCCACCAAAAGAGGAAAATGAACATGGAACACTCATGCCATGCACTCGTATGCACACATGTGTGTTTGTGTGTGTATGTGTACGTACAAATATATCTGCTTGTGTGTGTGTCTGTGCATAGGCCAGAATATCATTCCTTGGGAACAAAGGAATTTTACTCCCGCTGCAATAGATCATATAACTTTTCATAGGGCAGTGTCCTGCAGATATGTCAACAGTAAACAAGTAATTAGTACACTAAAGAATTGCTAGGGAGATTTTGCCAAAAAAGGAAAGGCTGGGTAGAGTTTATCGAGAGCTGTTTTGTTAGCAACAGCCCAGAGGCGGACTAGCTTTGGGAATCAACAGACACCAGGATACCAGGGTAGGAATGGAGTCCCAGGGAGGGGAGGAGTCTCTCTTTACCTAGGACTACATTTAATTTAACCCATATAGATGGGGAGGGCATGGAACGACCCCGTTTTACCTTTAAAACATCAGCATTACAAATGTGCCTTCCCTCACATACTCATAATTTCCATTTGTTCCTAAGTAGCTGCAAGTCTGTGTTTGTTACACCCAGAGATTGCCCCAAATAATGGACCAAGGAAGACATGGAGTGAGCAGGATGTCTGTGTGGTAGGGGTCTTGGTCCCACAGACTGTGTTCTGAGCATATCCCTGTCTTCACTGTGCCTGCGCACGCGCACACACACACACACACACACACACACACAGACTTATAAGGTAGTAGGCCATGCATTAGGAACAAGGGATAAACACACAATGGAGCACAGGTCTGACAGATCTGAAGATGCTGTAACGTGGTAAGTGCTGCTTGCGGTGGCCCAGCGGAAGAACCCAGAGTCCTAGGAGCACATGAGACACATAAGGATTCCAGACACAGTTTTAAACACCAGACTTGCTGCTATGTTGATGGGGTGGGGGTGCTGCTGAGCAGTTGGTCTAGGCTTCCACTTACACTACAGGGCTGGGCAGAACCCTGAGTGCAGGCATGTGGGAGGCAGTTGGTGAGAGACTGGTACACAGTGATAGTCAACATTGTTCTCATCTCCAGCTATCTACAAGTTACTGTCTGTCAGTCAGTCCATCCGTCCTAGTAAATCAAAGACAACGACTGAAACGGCTTCTGTGGACAGCAAGGGCAAACCCACCCCTTTCCATTCTCAATCCCCATGCCTTCTTTGCTTAAAATGACAACTGAGGGGGTCTAGAAACTCCCCTTTGCTCCTCTCAGATGTCTCTATGGCTTATACCAGAAAGAGCTGCGGGTTCTGGGCTCTGCATCTACTTGTTGGGGACTCCACCAGATTTGTAGAAGCCCTGCAGTCCTAGGAAAGAGCAGCAAGTCTGGTGGTTAATGTAAGAAGTCCATGCCTGGAATTCTTATACTTCTCACGTCATTGTGCCCATGGGACACTAATGGAATCCTCCAGTTAGGCCACAGCAAGATACACTTACTACATTGGCTCTTCTTCAGGTCTGTTGACCCTGTGCTCCACTAGGCTGGGGCTAGATCCTTCATCCTCTCTACCCAGTGCTCAGCGCACCACCTGATGAACACTGAGGATTCCATACTTATTAGCTGAATCCATTTTTGGGGTGCAGGACTTGCTCAAACTCACCCCTGCCCGGAGCCAGGCAGGCCAGGACTCCTAATATTCTTGTTTTATGGAGAACAGACATGGTCGACATGAGCAAACAGTGGGGATTCTTACACTTTTCTCCAACCCTATCATTTCAAATGTCATTAAATGCTTATTTTATGGAATTCATAATGAAAAGCATATTTAAATAAGTTGATAGAAAAAAATCAAAACATTTGGGTATAAGTTATAAGCATTCAAAGTTGAGATATCAACTCCCCAGCTGAATTCTATCTCCAAGCTGTTCAAAGACATCCTGAGAAACCAGAGAGATGTTTTTAGCTTATGCTGACTCATGAATAGGCTACAGGCCTCCAGCAGGGTCCTGTGTGGGAAGCAAACAGCAGCAGGCCAGTCTCTGGCAGGTCCTCTGCAGATAGGGCTAGGTGTCAAGATAGAGGTCCATTTAGGTTAGGGAAGTGGAGACCCCATCAGAGAACTGGCAGAGGGCTGGGCATGGTAGTGCACCCCTTGGATCCTAGCACTGGAGAGTCTGAGGAGAGCAGACTGTGAGTCTGACACCAGCCTGGGTGAAAAGGCAAGACTCTCTCAAAAGAGATAAAAAAACGTTTGGGGTGGGCCTGGAGAGATGGCTCAGCGGTTAAGAGCACTGACTGTTCTTCCGGAGGTCCTGAGTTCAAGTCCCAGCAACTGCACTATGGCTCACAACCATGGTGGCTCACAACCATCTGTAATGAGATCTGATGCCCTCTTCTGTTGTAGGCTTGTCCCAGAGCCCTGGTTCCTGGCTGACTTGCTTCAGGGCAGGCATGCTCCTCACCCACACATAACAGAGGTGACATATTTACCTCCCAGGAGCCAGGAAGCAGAGAAGAAAATGGAGAGTAGAAACACTCTGACTTAACGTTCAATGAAAAGTGTAACTTCTGGTAATGATTTGAAGTCATGGTAACCATACCACTGAGTCTGATTAATTGCCATTGCAATGTCAATAGACTGAATTCTAATGCCTGGACTCCAGAACTCAATTCAGCTCTGGTTTCACTAGGCCACAACAGTTCCCAGCAGCCTGCCTGGAGGAAGTGACAACAGCTGTAGACCACAGGAAGAGCACAACTGCTCAAGAGCTCAGGGACACTTAATCACACAGAAAAACCTTAGGAAAAGCACGTATTTGCCAACTTGGTGCCAATGTGTTTCTGGTTCATGAAAGAGTTTCACCCTGGCACAGTTAGGAAGCATGGGTTTCATGTTTACAGCGAAGTGAGGCTTTCTTAAGTGACACAGCTCGTTGTAGTAGGTTACCCGCAAGGATAACCATCAGCAATGGAGCCAACTGAATACAGCAGGGTGAGAGTAAATAACCATGTGTAAAAGCGACTACATATAGTGGTACACACGTGAACACCATCATGTAACAGCAACTACATACAGTGGTATACTGTGAACACCATCATGTAACAGCAACTACATATAGTGGTACACGTGTGAACACTGCTATGTATCAGTGACTTTATATAGGTGTACACATGTGACCATCATTATGTAACAGCAACTACATATAGCGGCATGCATCATGTAACAGTGACTATATATAGTGGTACATGCGTGAGCACCATTATGTAAGAGCAGCATGTGAGAACCAAACGACTGTAAAACCTCATGAGTGGACAACTGACCTCAGCATCACAAAACAAACTTTGTACAGACATGACACGTGAGAATTGCATGTATGCAGGGAGCGGGTGGGAGCTGGCTCTGTGACATGTGAATGAGGACTAATACATGTGATGGCACGTGAGAGCCCAGAACACAGCAGCGGGAGAGTGAGAGCCAGGTTGATGCCATGGCGTGTGAGTGGAGTGCCTGCGGGGTATTAAAGCATGGGATAGCTGACTGCAAGAGTAGCACCTGGGTCAACTACTCAGAATAAAATCCGTCTGTGGAGGCATGCAAGCGAATGAACTGTATAGAGAGGTGCATAAATGAGAACCAATTGCACATAACAGCTCATGAATGAACCCAGGACCCTTTCTGATGAAAGATATTAAGTTCACAATTGTCAGAAGCCATCCAGGAAAGGCTACGGCAAGTGTGTACTACGAGAAAGCAAGGCTGTGTGAAACTTGCTATGAACTTATAATGAGCCTATAGGATGAAACACTACTTTAAACTTACTAGTGACATCTGCCTGTAACTCCCCTTTTGTGTAACACTTTATCTATGAGGTAATTTTATAAAGAGTTGTCTAAGAAGGTATAAACAGGCTGAGAAAAGAAATAAAGTTTGGCTTTTGGCACTCTGCTCCACCCACCAAATGTATTTATATGTATATACGTCTGTTTGTCTGTCTGTATGTACAATATGTGTGGTGCGTGCCTGCCTGACTTTCTTTCTTTTTCTTTCTCTGTGAAACTGCCAGGTCAGCAGCTTTTGGCCCCCAGAGCAGTCAGAGAGTTACAAGGTCAGAGGTCATCAGCCTCCGGCCTTCTTCCTATGCTGTGTCCCACCTCATGACCTGGCTCTCAGGGTTGGCTCCTGGCACACAATGACATACATTCACCAAAATATTCAGTTTTCATAAGCACGCATTTAAATTTCCTAAATAAATTACTCATCTGATAATATTTCAAAGACTTCCAACAGAGCTTGAAACAGGGACTATGTGGCTCCTAAGTTATTCCAACTCCTAAGTGGTTCTGACTTTCTGATTAGGAAGCCAGAAAGATGTATGTGTTACAAAACCCACAACTTCTTGATAGTCAAATTAACTAATATTTAGGATAAAGACTTTCCCAATTTTACTTGATAGGAGTCATCCTAAGCTGCGGGAATCTGTTTTTAAAGACTATAGGTTCCTCTTTAAAAAGTTTTCAAATTGAATATTCAAAGGGAAAACTCAACCATTTTGATTTTAAGATAAAAACATAACATTTGGAAACACTAACACTCTTACTCAATAGTGAACTGAGTTAAATATCATACTCTCTTTCAAGAAGTCATTCAACAATAAACACAATTATAATAGGCTAATCTCTTCTCAAGACAGATAAAAATAAGTTGATTCTTTCATTTTATAGTTATTAGCAAATTTGAAAAAGCTTAGAAAATCATGGCCCAAGTTCTACTAAAGCAAGACCAATGCCAGCAATGCAGAGCTCTCTAGTCCAGACTACTCGTGTGTCGACAAATGAGCTCATAACCTCATCCAAGCCGCAAGTTCCTGGCCCAAGTTCTCCTCTGTTATTGCGAGTTTGTAATCATTTGTAATGGCTGTGAAATATCTAACAGCCCAGTATATGATTGGGTATACAGTACCATGCTTACTCATACCCATCAACTTATCAGTTTAAAGCTAATTTACAAGACTAAAAAATGGTGCAATACAGAAAATCATGATGGAAACAGGCTCCATTTCCCTCCTGCCCAGACTTTTTACCTTCTGTGTCACCACCGCTGGAGGCATTCTCAGAATCCGCACAGCTGGTCGGTTCGGGCAAACAGGGGATATACCCTTGAGGAGGCAAACTCACAGTGTAGAGCCGACGTTCAGGCTGGATCTTAATGTCACCATCTGTAAAACAAGGGGGGGGGGCTCAGCAAGCGCTAGTAAATATTACAGAATACAAGCAGACAGTTATTTGTCCTGATTACATTAGCATGGTTTCTCCAATAAAATTCAGTGAAGACAAGAAATCAAGTAACTCAATAAAACCAAATCACTGTCATAAACACTGAATTCAAAAAGCAAAGTATTTTGTCAGGAGAGCAAGTCGGCTCTGTGACTGGTCTTGACAAGTGAGCCAGCTACATTTACAGTAAGCTAGTCAAAACGTAAACTTGTGAGCTTCTGAAAGGTGATATAAAATATAACTAGTTCATGGATATGAAATAGAAAATATAAACAGCGCATATAATATACCCTTTACTATCATAACATGAATCTTCCAATATTTTTGTACCTAGTTTCTCCTTAATTCTGTTTCCATGTCTGTAGCATGTACAGAGAAGGTGGACACATTATCCTCACACTTAGAAAAGATGCTCACAAACCTATACACATGACCATTTACACACACAGACATGGACACCCTTTCAGACCAACATGTGCGCACAGGCACTGTAAGTCACAGGAACATGCAGATACACAGACATAAAAATACACATGTTATAAATATATATTTATCATATATATATATATATATCCTAACTTCATGCAACATATAATTCACAAGTATTATATGAGCATTTAAAATTAAGTATAATATTAAATAGTGTAACACAGTATTTTAGCCAGCATACTCTTACTAGTATAAAATATTTTATCTATGGACAAGCTGTAATTATCTTTTAATCGCTATCGTAAATCTTGCTCGGGGGCGGTGGCTCTGAACGGTCACTCTTGTGAATGGTGACTATGGCCATCTGCAATGGTCATTTTCTTCACTTTTGTGCTCAGGCACCTGACAGGTGTCTTATGCAAGAAGTCTTTATTTTGGCTCACAGTTAAGAGATGCAGGCCATAATGGCTAGAAAGGCACAAGAGCAGCTCATGGCTGTGGAGGCAGTAAAGTCAGGCTTCTTGTACACATCTCCACAGAGCAAGAACCACGGACAGGACAGAAAGAGAAGCCGGGCTCCAAATGCCAAGGCCTGGGCCCCAGAGATCTACATTCTCCATCCAGTCCAGCCTCTTACAGCTTCTACAGGGCCCCAGAACACCAGACAAGAATCAAGTGCGCAAACACACACACCTGTATTTTGCACGGGAACCCTAACTCCACCCTCGCTGTGGCTCCTTTTGCATGATTGGCCATTCAGTCTCTCCTGATACCTTCTTAGAATTGGAACTGCCGGTTTGCAGTCTGACCCTCTTGCTGTGGTTTTTATATCCAAGCAGATGAAGGCTCTTTTCTCCCACACGCCTCAATGTTTCCTACCAATCTCCATCTTTTGAGTTTCATTTACACTTTGTTAAGGTGACTCTCACGTACTTGGCAAACACAAATGGGTCTCTCCATTAGTCTTCCACAGAGTAACTAGGATTTTATTTTAAATCCACAACTAACATTTTATTTTAATCCAACAATGACCAGGACTGAAGAAAATAACACAGTGAAAATATGCTTTTAAGATAGTTAAACACAAAAGCCACGAAACCTTTGCTGGTTCCTCGCCATCAATATCTCTCAGTCTCTGGAGGCTAAGTATTCAGGATGTTGCCAGAATTCTGCTTCTTCATTTGATTCGCACAGTTGATTAATGACTACAGCATTCCCTGCTAGAATCGAGGGCAGATGGAGATATGCTTCTATGTATACTAATCCTATTGCAGAACATCAACATTTGATCATTTTTTTTCACAGAGTATTTTTGGAGGCTTTTAACCACTAAATCTTCCTTAATAAGAAAGTTAAATAGAACTTAGAAATGTCATTGTTCACTTAATTACTGGGATGGATGTAGGAAGTAACATGGAAGTGAAGCACGAGATGATTCACACGTGAAAAACAACAGCATGGAAGTGGAACATGCCATGGAGACGGTCCTCTGGCTGGTAACTGCATGCTGACTCTACAGATGGGTTTCTAAGCTGCATGTGACATCACTGCCACAGCCGGGGACATCCAGAAAAGACTATGGAAGATTAAGACCCAGGAAACTATAACCTGGCCCCTGGTTTGCTCATCTCCAAGTAAAGGTGACCAGATCACCTATCATAATGTTTGGTTCTACTCTGGAAATCAGTTTGGCAGTTCCTCAGAAAATTGGACATAATACTACTATTCACTGAGGACCCAGCTATACCACTCCTGGGCATACACCCAGAAGATGCTCCAACATGTAATAAGGACACATGCTCCACTATGTTCATAGCAGCCTTATTTATAATAGCCAAGAGCTGGAAAGAACCCAGATGTCCTTCAACAGAGGAATGGATACAGAAAATGTGGTACATTTACACAATGGAGTACTACTTAGCTATTAAAAATGATGAATTCATGAAATTCTTAGGCAAATGGATAGAATTAGAAAACATCATCCTGAGTGAGGTAACCCAATCACAAAAGAACACACATGATATGCACTCACTGATAAATGGATATTAGCTCAGAAGCTCCAAATAAACCAAGACAATTCACAGACCACATGAAGTTCAAGAAGGAAGACCAAAATGGGTACTTCGGTCCTTCTTTGGAGAACAAAATACTCACAGGAGCAAATATGGAGATAAAATCTAGAGCAGAAACTGAAGGAAAGGCCACCCAGAGACTGTCCCACCTGGGGATTCATCCCATATACAGTTACCAAGCCCAGACACTATTGTGGATGCCATGAAGTGCATAGAGGAGCCTGATATGGCTATCTCCTGCGAGGTCCTGCCAGAGCATTACAAATACAAAGACAGATGCTCATAGCCAACCACTGGACTGAGCGCGGGGTCCCCAATAGAGGAGTAAGAGAAAGGACCGAAGGAGTTGAAGGGGATTGCAACCCCACAGGAAGAACAACATTATCAACCAACCAGTCTCCCAAGAGCTCCCAGGGACTAAGCCATCAACAAAGGAGTACACATGGCTCCAGCTGCATATGTTGCAGAGGAGGGCCTTGTCATTCATCAATGGGAGGAGAGGTCCTTGGTTCTATGAAGGCTCAATAGATGCCCCAGTGTAGGGGAACTGAGGGCGGGGAGGTGGGAGTGGGTGGGTGAGTGGAGGAATACTTTCACAGAAGCAGGGGGAGAGAGGATGGGATAGAGGGTTTCCAGATGGGTGTGGTGGGAGACTGGGAAAGGAGATAACATTTGAAATGTAAAGAAAATATCCAATGGAAAAAAAAAAAGGAAACTGAAAAAAAAGTTTGGTTCTAATTTTCCATATTCCTTTGTAGAATACAGTTTGCTGTGATCTTTACTTTTTCAAAAGTGGGTATCAGATCTTTTGCACAGGCAAAGGGCCAGGGTGAGATGGGTTACACTTGGTGTGGCTAGCAGCCATTTGTTTCTGCAGTCCATTACCCCCACGCAGCACAGAGAGTGTTGTGTCTGTCAGCTCCCGGGATTTCCTTATTATAGTCAACACTCATTATATTACTATAATTTCTTTAACCAATTTCTGTATTCACTGCTCTTTCCAATCATATTTGCCTTCTGATCTAGGCTGAATTTTGTTTTTGCTGAGACACGCAGGATGCTCTTTTGATAGGTACGTGATTGGAAAGGTGCCTAAGTAATGCAGGTGTGAAAGTATCTCCACTGGTTCCCTTCTACAAGATGATGTTCTACAGTAACATCACAGATAAAAAGGTGCAGTGAGGGGATACAGTTACATCACAGGTAGTACAAAGGTGCAGTGAGGGGAAACAGTTACATCACAGTACATAGGCACAGTGCAGGGGATACAGTTACATCACAGTACAAAGGTGCAGTGCAGGGGATACAGTTACATCACAGGAGGGACAAAGGTGCAGTGCAGTGGATTCAGTTACATCACAGGAGGTACAAAGGCACAGTGCAGGGGATACAGTTACATCACAGGAGGTACAAAGGTGTAATGCAGGGGATACAGTTACATCACAGGAGGTACAAAGGTGTAATGCAGGGGACACAGTTACATCACAGGAAGTACAAAGGTGCAGTGCAGGGGATACAGTTACATCACAGGAGGTACAATGACACAATGCAGGGGATACAGTTACATCACAGTTAGTACAAAGGAGTAATGCAGGAGATACATATAAGTCTAACAATAAGTCTCTCTCCTACTCTGCTCTGGCCTCCGCCTCCTTTCTTGGGAAGCAATGAATCTTGCTATATGCTTGGATTTCTGCAAGGCTACTGGTGAATCTGCAAACAGAAAGACACACTACACTAGTCCTGTCTCATTCTCTGTAGTGAATCCTATAGTAAACTTACTGTCTTTGCCTTTCCATCTGATAACACATCTTGGTTCTCATTCTAGAAGACCACCTAGGGGCTTGCATGTCTTTTGAAGAGAGCATAACCTTCCATGGAACGCGTGTTCCACAAATCATTTAATCAACTCCTCCAGCAGCCCCAGGGCTGGTGAGAAGGCTTAGCAGGTAAAAGTACTTTTGCCAAACCTGACAACCTGAGTTCAATCCCAGAACACACACAGTGGGAAGAACTGACTTCTGTAGGCTGTCCCCTGACCTCTACAAGTACACTATGGTACAAGCACACATCCCCTCTGCCCACAGAAAACATACGGATAAACATAAAAAAAAGGTTTGAACTAGCCCGCAATGGTAAAAATCTAGACTTCTATTCTCTCTTTATTCTGAGCAATGTCACAGTTACTAACTTAGAGAGTGCCAATCTTAGAACATAGGAGTTCTTTCACAGGGAAACTGGCCAAGAGGTAAAACTTTCGGGCATGCATGGTGTATTTGGAGATGACCACATTCTCTGTCTGCCTTTAGTCACGATGGTCAGGTGTGAACTTCTGACAAAGGACGTGGATCAATGAGTCTATGACAATATTATAGATGAAAAAGGGACCCCGATTCACTTGTAATTAGTGTTTCTTACGTTAGCGGAAGCTGAGCGCTCTGTTTCTTTAGTGTTGAGAGAGTTGAACATTTGTTATGTGAAATGCCAATGACCCTGTGTACTGGCTAGTTTTGTGTCAACTTGACACAGCTGGGGTTATCACAGAGAAAGGAGCTTCAGTTGAGGAAATGCCTCCATGAGATCCAACTTTAAGGCATTTTCTCAATTAGTGATCAAGGGGGAAAGGCCCCTTGTGGGTGGGACCATCTCTGGGCTGGTAGTCTTGGGTTCTATAAGAGAGCAGGCTGAGCAAGCCAGGGGAGGCAAGCCAATAAAGAACATCCCTCCATGGCCTCTGCATCGGCTTCTGCTTTCTGACCTGCTTGAGTTCCAGTCCTGACTTCCTTGGTGATAAACAGCAGAATGGAATTGTAAGCTGAATAAACCCTTTCCTCCCCAACTTGCTTCTTGGTCATGATGTTTGTGCAGGAATAGAAACCCTGACTAAGACAAATTGGTACCAGCAGAGTGGGGTATTCCTGTGACAACCTGACCATGTTCTGGGGAGGACTGTGGAAGGACTTTGGAACTTTGGGCTTGAAGATCCATCCATTGTTAAGAGCTCTGTCAGATGTTGTGTAGGAGCTTGGAAGATAATGTTGAGAACACTGCAGAAGATGGAGGTCTGGTTTGTGAAATTTCAGAGGGAAAATTAAAGACTCTTTTCAGGGCCATTGCTGTTTTGATTGTGAAGATTCTGTAGTTCTGGTTAGCTGGGGCTGAAGAATCAGCTGTGATTAACAAGATACCAGAACTACTAAAGCAAAAACTTTGCATTACTGGGACTTTTGATGCTGGTTAGCTGGAGCTAAGAAATTAGCGGTGATTAAGAAGAGACCAGCATCATTGAGGTGACATCTTCTGGGAAGTGTTTTCTGAGAGCACAGTGGCTGTGTTCCAGATATAGCCAAAGTTGTACCTTGTGCTCTGGCTGGACTTGGTAACGTGTAAGGGTCACCCAGGTGGTACTGGTTTTGAAGGCATGAAGGAGTTGAGCAGAGCAGCTGAGGCTTGGCACTGTGAGAGGCCATGGAAGGCCATTGGTGAAAGTGCAGCCTCAGTTGCAATTGATGGCCCAGGACTGAAGGGGTCATGCAGTGTTTTGGAGATGCCAGTACCATGAGATGACCACCAAGAGCAGCAGCAGCAGTGGAGTAGAGGCATCTGGAGCCTAGAGGATGACGCGAGTGCTACAAAGGGCATGGCTGGAGAAGTGACCCAAGCCCTTGGAGGAGCCCAGAAGATCGTGAGTTGGATCCCAGACATTGGACGGTTGGAGATTGATTTTTGCTTTTGATTGTGACTGTGCCCTGATATTTTCCCTCTTGAAGGAAGAAACTGTTTTAGTGATGCCCACAGTTAAGAGACTTTTAATTTAAAAAGACTTTGGATTTTTAAAAGAGATGGATATTTTAAAGAGATTGAAATTTTAAGAATATGTAAAGACTGTGGGACTTTTAAAGTTATTTAGATCTTGGGGATGAATAAGAATGTAAGGGTTGAGGCTTACTAGTGATGTGTTTGTGTGTCAAGTTGACAAGGGGTCAATTGTACTGGCTAGTTTTGTGTCAACTTGACACAGCTGGGGTTATCACAGAGAAAGGAGCTTCAGTTGAGGAAATGCCTCCATGAGATCCAACTTTAAGGCATTTTCTCAATTAGTGATCAAGGGGGAAAGGCCCCTTGTGGGTGGGACCATCTCTGGGCTGGTAGTCTTGGGTTCTATAAGAGAGCAGGCTGAGCAAGCCAGGGGAGGCAAGCCAATAAAGAACATCCCTCCATGGCCTCTGCATCGGCTTCTGCTTTCTGACCTGCTTGAGTTCCAGTCCTGACTTCCTTGGTGATAAACAGCAGAATGGAATTGTAAGCTGAATAAACCCTTTCCTCCCCAACTTGCTTCTTGGTCATGATGTTTGTGCAGGAATAGAAACCCTGACTAAGACACCCTGCTTTGACCAATTTTCTCTGAGATATTTATTCTCTTTTTCTTAATGAACATGCTAACTTTTTATATATTAAACAAATAAAATGAATCCTCTGCCCATGCTAGCAGTTGCCAATGTTTTCTGAGTTCATTATTTGTGGCAATTCTGATAAGTATAATCTATACTTTTTATGGCCCTAGGCCATATATATCACCTTCTAGGGAAATAATTCTCCTGTGTGGTCTTGAGTACTTCCACACTCTCATGTTCAATTTAAAATTCTGTATCATTCTGGAATTTAGTCAGCTCATCTTTCCTCAGCTATGTAGGTGGTCTCAACAAAATAACAAAATAAATGAAGAAAAAAAACCCACAATCCACTAACTGGTTAGCCCCCTGGGCTCCGTGGGCTGGAGGATCAGGAGAACACACTGCTCTGGTAAAAAATGCTCTGTGTCTGACTATCCACTGCCTCAGTTGCTACCCCAGGAGGCCAAGGAGTGCTGGACACAAACTGCTAGCATGACAGGAAACAGAATTTTAAATTTAAACTAAATAAACTTTCAACTTAAAATGTCTGAATGTAGACGAAGGCCCAGCTGTAATTAAACACCCTGAACAAAGGAAAGGCTGAGGGTTTGTTCCTCCCTGGGTAAGGGTCTCACTGTGCCCTGACCTCGATGGTCTGTCTGGCTTATACTCTCATCCCATATGTCTACACTGCTCTCCCTTCTTCATGCTGCATGCCGTGTTCTTCATACCCACATGTGCGCAGTGGCTTGTCAGTGGGGCATGGCCCTCACCGTGTCCCTCACTGGAGTCAGCTCCTACCTCAGCATGCGGCATTTTGAATGTGCCTCTGTGGCTGCCTCCTGCACTATGCGCTCTCTCCAGTCTCCTCTTTGCAGAAGCTAGGGAAACGTCTGTAGCTAACCACACTCTGGGCAGGGTTTCCTTGCATTTTTTTTTCATATTTTCCATTACTTTTTCACAGGTTTGATCATGTCCCCAGTAGAGTGTGAGTTTAAGCTTGGCAGAATGGGCCTGTTTTGCCACTCTACAATCTATAATCATCACACAGTGTGTTTATAAGGGAAATTGTTTCCTGATTGGTAATTCCTAGTGTTGTTTCTGTAACACAGTGATGGATTTCAGACTCTCTGGTCCCTGGGGGTCTACCAGACTGCTCAGAATTTATAAATCCAGGACCTACAGTATCATTTTGGGCAGGCAAAAACATTTGTTGGGCCTGATATGATTTTAAGTACTAACATTACAGCTGAGTTAGGATAGGACTTATCATAAGTATCCATGATTCTGAGTGTCAGTTTGAACAGGCTGTTGGAGAACTGGATAAATGCACACCAGTGGCTCAGTAGCAAGGAGAGCGCCATAGACAAAAGCCAGGACCAAGGACAGCACCACATGGCCTGGGACAGTACCAGAAGGGACAGAGTGGCTGGGGTCAGCACCAAGGACAGCACCAGAAGGGCCACAGTGGCTGGGGTCAGCACCAAGGACAGCACCACACACTGGCAGGAGCATCAAGGACCACATTACAGTACAAACAAATACTAAGAACAGTGCCTTCAGGGAACATTGGAAATGACAGCAGAGCTCACAAAGACTGGAGGTTGGGGGTGGGGCTCTGTCTCTCTCAGTTGTTGCTGGTATCCCTTTGTCTTCTAGGTGCTGTTGACTTAATACACTAATGAGGTAATACCTCCCTTTTCAGGGGCACTTGGGAAGGCCATAAGGATCAGGAGAGTCACGACTGTCACAACACAGACCTGATCTTCTGAAGGTGCAGAAATGAGTGTGTACACTGATACACAGAGCAAGGTGACCTTATCTAAAGTAGCAACAGAAAGAAGGACCCCACTGCCCCATGGGAGACTCTTGTGAGGTGTTAGAGCTTACTTGACTATCTCTGCATGCAATCCAGGGAGGAGTCCTAAGCCCAACGTGCTATGCTCTTAGGCCTGTGTCTATAGGAAACTCTGACACGGACCCTGTGGTTATTTTCCACAGGAGCTGTCCTTAATGGTGAGATGCAAAAGGATTCAGTGATTTAAAACCTTAAAACATTCTTCTAAATGAATATACCACATTTAATTTCTTCACTTCCCATTTATGTTAATGGTAGGAAGATTGTCAGGGATAAAACAAGTTTTGGGCTTTTTCTCATTCACATTTTTTTTAAAAAAAGAGTTATTTATTTTATTTTATATAAGTACACTGTAGCTGTCCTCAGACACATCAGAGGAGGGCATCAGATCCCATTATGGATGGTTGTGAGCCACCATGCGGTTGCTGGGAATTGAACTCAGGACCTTTGGAAGAGCAGTCAGTGCTCTTAACTGCGGAGGCATCTCTCCAACCCCATTCACATATTTTTAAAATATTAAACTAATTCCAGTCAGCACACATATTTTCATAATCTGCATTATGTACATATCAGTGTGCCCTGCTGTCAATTCACTCCCACTGTCTCCCTGCCCTGCAACTTGGGGGTGACCATCCACCCCCAGAGAGACCTCCTTTTGCTTTCCTATTCTGTATTACACACATGTATGCAAGTAAATATACCTTTGCATATGATAAACCATGAAGTATCATGCCTCTTTCCCCTATACTACCTTCTTGGCTTTCCCTAAGTGGCAATGGATCAGGCTATTGTACCTCAAAACAGACAGACAGACAGACAGACAGACAGACAGACAAAACAATGATAATTCACTACACTGTACAGCAAGGGTGGTCATCAGTCAAGGAGAAGAGTAAATATTTCCTACAGTTCCATCAATAAAACCACCATTATTAAAACACAACCGAATGCTTAAAATTTGAATTGACCACATGGCTGGAATGCGTTTCTTTCATATCAAGCAATATCCACTCACATACTTAATAGCCTGACTTTATTGCATGAAGAACATTCCATCCTTTGGATATACACAACACACCAGTTTCAAATATTGAGTGCTCAGATTTATAACCTGAAGTTCAAATAACAGCCTGATGCGGCTTGTTTCTTCCCACATCTTAGAGAATGAAGGGAAGTTGGCTCAGGCTCCCAATTACAAGACCTATGACAGTCACAAGCCCACCTACAAGCTGCAGACCACCTCTAGGTGACACTTTCTCAGCATCTGCCCAGTCCCTGGCTACAGGAGCTATCCCCGCTTTGCACTTTGTCAATCCAGATGCCGATCATCCCATACCCCACACTTGAAGACTTGAATGATTTTAACGGACAGGTGTGGGATAGGACGTCAGATCCTGCCCTGCTCCATCTTTGTCTTTATGGTCTCCCAATTCTATCCTTCTGAAGCTCGCTAAATTGTCCTAAACATTAAAACAAAACAAAACCAAAACAAAAAACCCAACAAAACAAACCCCTGTGCTCCTACCAAGATTCACACTCTCAGCCACTCCAATAAGTCTACCACTTAAGCAGGAAACTAGCTTACAGTTCAGAGTTTCCTATGACAAGAGGATGCAGGTATCCAGACAGTGGCACCTGCTGTCTGGTAGGCAACGAAGCAAGACTGATAGTTTGGGCATCAGCAATGCATTCAAAATACTATGATGACCATCCTAGACTATTGTACCAGCTGCCTGCCATAGCTATAGAAGAAAGGAAAACTTTCCATGATACAAACAACTTTAAATATATATAAAGCTGGGCAGTGGTGGCACATGCCTTTAATCCCAGCACTTGGAAGGCAGAGACAGGTGGATTTCTGAGTTCGAGGCCAGCCTGGTCTACAAATTGAGTTCCAGCCAGGACTATACAGAGAAACCCTGTCTCGAAAAAACAAAACAAAACAAAACAAAACAAAACAAAACAAAACAAAACAAAATTATATCCCACAGACCAAACCTAGGGAAAACACAGGCAGCAGTATTTTGGGCTGAAGAGAAAAAAGACGGTAGCAAAGAAACTGTAGAAAAAAAAATTAAGCTATAATTACTAACATACAAAGGACCACTGAGACACAAACAACAACACTGTGTTAGTTGTGCCTATGAGTGTGCGGTAACTAGAGCCATCTAACGTTTGACAAAGATGCCCAAAACATACAGAAGAAGACAGCATTTTTCAATTAACGATTCTGGGAAAACTGTCCACAAGTGGATGACGGGAAGTTAGACTGGTATTTCTCATCTTATACAAAAACTTAGCTCCAATTGGATCAAAGACCTGATGTTGAAAGTGCTAGAAGAAAACACAGCACACTACAGGATGTGGGATAGAGAAAGATTTTCTGAATAGGACACCATTTTCCTAGGAATTAAAGCCAATAATGGACAAGTAGGACCTCATAGGACTAAAGAGTTTCTGAACAGCTAAACTGAATGAAGAAGCTCACAAAACAGTAATCTTTGCCACCTATAAATCTGACAGGGAATTAATATCCAGAATGTGTGAAGAAATAAAAAATTACAGAGTTAAAGAAACAAATGACCCAATTAACAAATGGGCTTTGGATCTGAACAGAGTTCTCAATAGAAGAAATAAAAATGGCTAAGAAATACCTCAAAAAACAAAAAAAAAACAAAAACAAAAAAAAAAACATCATTCCTAACAATTAGGGAAATGCAAATTAAAACAATTTTGAGATTTCATCTTATCCTAGTTCAAAAGAGCTGGCCACAAATGCTCATGAGGTTACAGGGCACAGGGAACCTTCACATGCTGTTGGTGGTGTTGGAAATCAGTGTGGAGAACCCCCCAAAAGCTAAAGCTAAATCTACCATATGACCCAGCTCCACCACTCCAAGGCACACACCCAAAGGACTAGGCATCCCTATTCCACAGACACTGGCTCTGCCATGGTGACTGATGCTTTCTCCACAATAGCCAGGGAATGAACCAACTTAAATGTTCTTCAACAGATGAGCGGAAAATGAAAATGTGGTACATACACAATGAAATACTATTCAACTGTGAAGAAAAACAAAATCATGAGATTTGCAGTTAAATGGCGGAACTAGAAAAGATAGATGGAGTGAGGTAATGCAGACCCAGAAAGACAAATAGCATGTGTGGTTCCTGGCTCCAAGTCTTCAGATGTGAGTATAGATCCTGCAGTAACTACAGAAACCAGGAAAATAAAGGGGAACTATCTGGCGGGGGTCGGGGGGGAGACATAGCAAGGTACAAGTGATTTTAAGGGAGAAACAGGAAAAGTGGAGCATGGGGTCTTTAACTTGATAGGGAGGAAGGAGATACATACAAAAGGAGGGAAGGTGATAAAGTAAGAAGGAGGATGTCCGAAGACATCAAAGGAGCATTGGAGCATTGTTTATCTTCCTAAGATTACATATGGTACATTTGAGTCTATACAAACCTACACACACACACACACACACACACACACACACACACACAGAGCTCAGCTGACAATGCTCTCCCAAGATCCATGGACTACTTATCAAAAACCCTCAATACCAGGCATGAGAAACCTTCTTCTGAACTGCTGATCAGGGCTGCTCAAGAGATTCAAACATAATAGGCTAGTGCCGTTGCCCTTGATTGCCTCCCAGAGGTGGTAGGTTAAGCCCCAGTTGGTGAAGACACCATGCACTTTAAACATAGGACCCAAACGACCTGACAACCTCCTCCCTGAAGACTACCTTTCATGGTCCCAGAAGGATTGATGCACGCTTTAAGGAAGGGAAGCCACCAATAGTCCTATGACACTTACGAACCACATCAACTACCATGGCACTATGACCATACCTTGAATCATACCAGAATGCAATACTGGCACACACACCTTGGTGGTAACCAACAGCTCTCTGATTGGACTCAAAACACACTCAAAAGAGGGAAAACTAGCCAACTACCTGAACCAAGAGAATTAAAGGATCTGGTAAAGAACCTACAACCGCCACTTTACATCAACACAATCTCTAACTACATTAAATATTTATCCTTATTCTCATAGATGGGCGTAACTCACGTGCTTGTTCAAGGAAACTTCTTTTTGCAATGACCATTACAGAAAACCATAACTGGTCAAATTATGCAGAGAATAAGAGATCAAGAGACTGTGTGGTGTCTAGTCCCAATGGACACATCTACAATATTACTCTTGTACCTAAGGTTCAGGGATCATTGCACAAGAGGCATCAGAAGGATTTTAATATCTATAGAAACAGGATGTCTGCTAAGATTGTATCACCTAGAAATGTCAAAGAAGAGACACCTATAAAGTCTCATCAACATGGCTTACGAAGCAAGGCCTGAACAATGAGGCCTAAGGTTAGCATGCAAAGAGCAGAGCTCCCAGGGGCTTGACCCTAGACAAAGAACTACAGGCAGTTAAGGGAGGCTGACAGTGGAAGAGTCTTCTCCAAGGTCTCCAATTGGTTAACCAAGACTAGATGGTCGGCTCTGAAATCATGCATACAAATAACAATATTGGACTGAGCAGGTTGTATTTATATATTCTTATATACATGTATAGATGTATATGTATATTCACATATATTTGTGTATATATACATATATGTCACACACACACACACACATATATATATATGCACATATATCTATATATATATATTTATACACAAACATACATTCCACACACACACACACACACACATATATACATGCACATATATCTGTATATATATTTATACACAAACATAAATTCCACACACACACACACACACACACACACACACACACACACACACACTCGAAGCCCACATGAAAGAACACTGAAAAGAAAAGAGGTGATGAATTTGAGCTAGAGCGAGAATTGGGGTCTATGGGAGGGGTTGGGGGAAGGAAAGAGAGGTGAGGAAATAGTATAATTATAATGTCAAAGAATAAAAATAATACAAAAATTGACAGAGAAGCGATCTCAAAAATTCATAAGCTCAAGATTAGCTTTTATATATTTATATATAAAAAGAAAAAAAGAAGTCTCCCTGCTATGCCTGTGTATCACATGGTCTACGTCACGAGTCTTTTGAGGAATAGTCCCAGGGCGACAGAACTGTGCTGTTGGGGAATAGGAACTGTTGGGGCTCTTCCTGTAGCTTTTCCCACTGCCCCACTTCTCCAGGATGCATACTTGCCAGAGAGCCATGTGCAAGAAGCATCACCCGTCCTCCCTGAGTTGAGAGAAGCCAAATTGGTACTCAAGGGGTTGTCAGGAGTCAGTGTAATGACTGCGGGTAAGGTGACAGCGGCTCTAACTGTAGCTCAGCCCAAACCTGCCCATGTCCAGCGGCCTTTTCCAGAACAAAACATGGAAATGAACTCAACAAGCACTACACGGTGGCCTCCTCAGTGTGTGGCTGGGATGTGATCCCCTCCATTGAGTCACACTGTATGTGTAGAGCGTGAGGCCTGTCCTGCCAAAATCGGCTTTCAAGACTGGAAAAGTGTGTCCACCCAGAGTCCCCAGGCTGAGGGACGCTGCCTGATATACTGTCCAGAGCTAAGTGTAGAGAAGCAGGGACACCTGCAACCCGTCCTTACCTGTCAGACTGTGAGCATCCTTCTGCTGTACTGCTTCAGGGGTCACATCCTTGGATGGTGTCTCGGAGGCTGGAGGCTGGGGAGTCCCCTTTTCTTGACCATTTGAAACATTAGGGAAAAGCCTCTTCAGCACTTTCTCGGTAAACACTACAAAGGCAACAGATGAACAATAGAATGATTTACTATGTTTACTTAAATCACATAGGGCTTCCATTCAAAACAAAGGCATCCTTACTACCCAACAGCCAAGAGTCTGGCCCAGCACTGGTCACCAGCATTCAGAGAATACCTAGGCACACCCAGGTCGGTATGCAGACACTGCTTGGCAGACAATCTCCCAGAGCCCACACTTCAAATGGACTCCCATGGACTCTGCCCCTCAAATGACTTCACACAGGCCCTGTATGATCGATCCCTTTTGTGTTTTTGGCCTTCTCAAGGTGTGGACTTGTGGATAGGGAACGGAGAGAAAAGAGATATACAACAAATAACGTGCAGTTTGATGAGGAAAAGAGCATGGGTACATTTATAGTTGCATATAAGGCAGGTGAGAAGAATGCAGCCATCAAACAGAGACCCAGAAGTTCTGCACTGAGAAAACAAGGTATGTGTCCTGAAGGAAAGATCTCACCCATCAAAAGGATCCAATTTGTAAAAGTGAAACTGACTTCAAGGAGCCTGAAATGGGAAGGCGGTTGAAGGGATTAGCTGTACAAACCAAACCAAACCAAACCAAACCAAACCAAACCAAACCAAACCAAACCAAACCCAAGCCTGTGGAGCAGCCCCCAGGTTCACCCACAGATGCCAGCACAGCTGTCATGGGAGGCCAGAGTATGTCTCAGAATGGCAGGAAAACTTGGCGGGATTTTCCACGAGGTGCTAGTATGGCAAGCACACAGAATACAAGACTTAAGGGGGTTACAGAGGCTTGTACCAAGATTCCAGAAAGCAGTTGAGGACAATATGTGGTTGAGTTGAATTTTCCATGACCAAACCCTCAGAGGTCACTCATTACAGCTGCAAAACTAAAGTCTAACATCAGTGGCAACTCCAGGATATCTGAAGTTGCAGGATCAAAGGAAGTCCAAGAAGCTGTAGATATATTCTATAACTAGCCTAAAAGAGAGGTCTTATATGCTACAGGTGGCAGAATGGAGGGGCAGGGATGCCTAAGGCTATTAGAGCCCAGATGATGCCCCTGAAAGTCTCAGATGCTGCACCCAGAGCGGTAATATTTGGTGTTTGTCATCTTGGGTTTGCATCTTGCTTTGGTTCAGCTGTTCTCCTATTCTTCCCTACTAGAACGGAAATCTTACTCTATGCCACTGTACTGAAAATATGTAACAGTTTTTCCTTGAAATTGCCTAGAGTCAGAAGAGCGTTTGTACTATTTGAACAACATCAGACTGTAAAGAATATGGGGACTTGGAGCCTGGACAGATGGCTCATCTTGCCATCCTGCTAATGACCCAGGTTTGATTCACAGCATCCGTATGATGGCTCATAACCACCTGTAACTCCAGTTCCAGGAGTTCTGATGCCTTCTTGACTCTGCAGGCACTATAGTATACATACATACAAGAGGTAAAATACTCATATACAGAAAAAAGGGGGGGGGATTTTTGGAGTTGAAATGAATGAATGGCATAAAATGGTCATAAGCCTATGGGAGCCAGAAGGGCAATGCTATCATTTAAAGCTGGTGATTTGGGGAGATAGATTAACAAAGGGTGAACTTGTGCTTATTGCTATTCATTGTCTACTTAAGATTTAGGAGTACTGAGGAGACTCACGTTGGGTTTCTCTGTGAAAGGCTTTTCTGAGAGTTATCACTGAGGGATAACCCGGATGTGGACAGTAGCATCCCATGGGCTGGGGTCCCAGACTAAAGGAAAGAGAAAGTGAACGATGCAACAGCAGTCATTCGGCTGTGCTTCCTAAGTACCGCTGCGTTCTTACCCACCAGTCCGGCTCTCCAGGGCTCTCCCGGCTGCAACTAGCCAGCTATCACTGCCCCGCCATCCTTGTCAGACTCAAACTGTGAGCTTGAGGGGATGGTCTTTCTGGGCACTATGTAAAGATTGTCTTTGCATTACTCAGATGCTGATTTCTGTACTGGCAGACTCTGGCACTGTCATTATTATGAAACATATCCTGCCTAAGTATTTTGTAAACATTGGTCTCCATCGTCTTCTGATTGGTCAAATAAAGAGCTGACCGGCTAATAGCAGGGCTGGAGAGTTAAGGCAGGACTTCCGGGCTGAAAGAGAAAGTTCTCAGGTGGGAACCAGAGGCGGGGGTGGGGGGTGCCTAGCTGGATTTGGATGAAGAGGCAGGTGCCAGGACGAGCTTAAGATGGACAGGTAGCTGGGTCATGTGGTGGGATGTAGGCCAGGCTAGTGTTGTTGGGTTAGAATAACTGAGAATCTGCCCAGCTATAGTGCCAAAGCTTATAATAAATATAATAGAGCTGTGTCCTCATTCAGAGCAAGGGTGGGCACAGTGAGGCCATTATGGTTACATGAGCTAAAACAAACTCTTCCTCCCTTAGGTTGTTTCTGCTACTTATATTGTCACAGCAACGAGAAAAGCAGTGCACACACCATTGCCATGCATTATTTATAAAGCAAATCAGTGAGCGAGCGCGAACGCAGATGGTCTCAAAGAGACATCAACATGGACACCTCATTACTGAGTGGAGCTTTAGTCTTTAACAGTAAGCTTAATAAATATTAGTCCAATTTAATCCTAATATCTTGACATCTAAAATAACACTGCCAACCAATGTCTAAATGTTTTCAATTGCCACAATATAAAGCATAAAGTGTTTTGTTTTGTTTTTTTTGTAAATAATGCGATCTTAATTTTTAAAGTCGCCTATAAAAGAGCAAAGCTTACAGAGCAAAATTAAAATGTCATTAATTACTGTCTACCAACTAATATTGCTGGGTCGCTCCTGGGCTTCACTTCTAACCTTGCGCTTGAGATTGCAGGTGGATATCAGGGTCGGTCTCTAAAACCCTGCCCCAGAAACCAAACATTCTGCGCCCTGCCCTTGTTCGCCTCCTCGCTCCTCGAAATGCTTAAGAACAACAGTAAATATAATCCCTATGCACTTCTAAGGGGAGCAGAGCAGCTGCAGCGCATCAGGCTGGCACACTCGGTCTACACTTATGAGAGACAAAAAGAAGCGCTTTCCTGTCACTAACAGTGCTCGCTCCACCAACTTAGAAATACTTGGCTAGTTCAGATCATAGCTTTGTGTAGACACTTTAGTACTCAATGCTAACACTGAACATCCAGGTTATAGCAAAACTTATAAATTGCCTCACCATTTCCTATAAACACATCTTCAGCAAATAATGCACACCTTCTAATACACCAACTTACTTTTGGATTAATGCTGAAAACAGACATAAATGGATCCTTTTTTTTATTTATTATTATTATTTTTTAAGACTGAGCCTTAGTATGTAAGTCCACAGTACATCTAAGGTGTTAGACAGCAGATGTAGCTCAGCGGACAGGCTAGTAGCTTAGTGTGAAGAAAGACGTGAATTCAGTTCCCAGCACTATATGAAACCAGGCATCACGGTGCATAACCCTAACCTTAGCACTTAGGAAAGGGAGGAGAAAGGATCAGAATCAAGGTTGTTCCTGGCTACAAAGTGACCTCAAGGCCAGCCTGTGTGAAATGAAGCACTGTCTCAAAGGGAGGGAAAAAAGTATTTATATTTTAATGTGTTAAAATGTTCATTTTTTACCTGGCATGTTTTTGGGAATATTATGTGTATGATGTGTAGATTTACATACTATAAATATGGGCCTGAAAATCAAGTTAGTGGTCAAGAATCTTTTTTGTTGTTGTTTAAAATCTAATGTGCTTTAAAAACAATTAAAATACTCCCGCAAAACTAGATGATCTACCTGGTCCTTGAGAGACAGGCTCTTGTCCTAGGCCCCAGAAGGCTCAAAAGCTGAGTTCTCATGTGAATGACATAAAAATTGCTTAGTGGTCATGACAGAGACTTCTAAACCTCCACCAGGACCCAGAGGGAGCCTTGTCTTTCTCACCCCTTATCAACAGCCTCCTTTTCTAGCACTGGGAGCAAGTTTTAACTTGAAACTCTAGTGTCTGTCAGAAAGCAATCATAGGAAAATGAAAGGCAGGGGAATGGGTGTTTAATACCAGTTTTAAAAAACAGCCTGCAGGAGAACAAACACAATTACCAAGCGGACCGGGCAGTCAGAGTCAGGAAATGATGGATTCAGGAAAAAGCCAAGTGAAGGAAAACATCCTAGTTAAAATTAATACATCGCAATACCAAACACAGAAATTAAGTCTCCTTCCCACGGGGGAATTGAGTTATTTCGATATAATTTCCAGAAAGAACTAAAGGCTTTCCAAACGTCTATGTCAGTGTAAAGGCAGAAACCAAACAAAGCAAAGCTTGCTTGAGTGTTGAGTTCTTTGGAAATCAGACACTTAGGGAAACTTTTAAGAACACATAGAGCCTGTCGAGGGATAGGAAATTATATTGCTGGTGACAGACCCATGGAACCCTAATTCTGCTCAATGCGGTTCTTGATTTAAATATTTTACATTTGATGTAAAAAGCGAACATTTCTCCCCATTTTAAATAAAGGTGTTAGTGGCCGCATTCAAGGAAATATTTTGTCCGTTTAACTGTGGTGTTAGTACAGAGAGCAAGAGCCGAGGATGGTGGCTCTCACACAACTGTGGGCTGCAACCCCGTTGGGGTTAAATGACCCTTCCTTTCACAGGGGTCACCTAAGACTATCAGAAACTGGATATTTATATTGTCATTCATAACAGTGGCAAAGTTATAGTTATGAAGTAGCAACAGAAATCCCTTTATAGATAGGGGTCACCATAACAGGAGGGACTGTATTAAAGGATCAAAAGTTGAGACCCACTGATCTAACAAGATCCTCCAAGACAGAGCCGCCAGTAAGAAAGTATCAATCACTCGCGATGCTTCACAGCCCAGCCTACTTCCTATTAATATTAAAGAGACTGAGTGCAGAGCTTCCTTTTCTAGTTCACTTATTCTTTATAGATTACACCATAAGGTCTGTGTGTTTACAGGGAACAGTGCAACACCTCAATGCATATAAATGCATTATAGTCAAATCAAAGTCAATGTCTTCATGCATTTCTCTGTGCTCTGGGTCTTTGAATATGCCTCTCTTTTTTGTTCTTTATAAAGGAGATGACAGGGTATTGTAAAATTCACCATGCAGAGTAAGCCATAGCTGTCCTGCTGTGCCATAAGGAGTTGTTCTCCCTGGACCTGGAGCGGCTCAGTGGTTAAGAGTAAGGCCAGGCGGTGGTGGTGCATGCCTTTGCTTGCGTTAGCTTTAATCCCAGCGCTCAGGAGGCAGAAGCAGGAGCATGTCTGTGTGTTGGAGTATAGCCTGGTCTACAGCCTGAGGTCCATGAGTTCCAGGACAGCCAGGGCTGTTATACAGGGAAACCTCGTCTTGAGAAAAAGAAAAAAGAAAGAAAGAAAGAAAGAAAGAAAGAAAGAAAGCAAGCAAGCAAGCTGCAAAGGACCAAAGTTCAGAACTGCCTCAAACTCTAGCTCCAGGGACATGGCTTCTACATGCCCTGTGCTCACATGCTCAAACCTACACTCAGACATACACTTATATACCTAACTGAAATTAAAGTAACATCCTAAGAACAATCTATTCTTCCTCCCAATTGCATTCTGATACTTAGTGTCTAACCGGCCACCTCAGCCTCCTCCCTTCTTTTACTCCTGGCCTCAAATCACTACTAATTGACTCCTATGCCGATACTTTTCCGTGAGTGGAAACATGCTTGTTTCTGTGCTTGGCCTGTTTGACTTAGTGTGATACCCTCCACTTCCACCCACGACGCTTCTAGTGGCAGGAGTTCGCTGATCATAAGAATGTGTGTACTTCTAACTGAAAAGCTTTTATGTAAAAATAAACAAACCAAACACAGAAATACACGTTTCCCTTTTTATAATATTCTTTCTACAAAAAAGAAAATTAAAGCCATATTAAGAGAAATGGGGATTCTGCAATATTCAAGACCACCAAATGTTAGCCTATCAATTCAATGAATATTTTAATATATTTTAAACTTTTTATTTTGATCACAGAAGTATGTTTGTTATCTCTGTTAGCAATCTGTTTAAGCTCCACCCTTCAGTTACCTGGCAACAGTCAGGTAGGCCTGACCCACTATCAAAGGGGCTGCTTGCCCCCTCCTCTTTCTCTTGCTCCTTTGCTCCTGCTGTCCTCTCAGCCCTTCCCCCCTCTCTTCTCGTGCTCAGTCAGCCTCTACTCTTCTACTTCTCCTCCTCTCTCTCCTCCTCCTCTTCTTCTCCTCCTTTTCCTCCTCCTCCCTTTCCCTCTTTCTCTCTGCCTCTACTACCCTCTTTAAAAAAAAAAAAGATTCTGACACACCAGAAGGAGGCATCAGATCTCATTATGGGTGGTTGCTGGGATTTGAACTCAGGACCTTTAGAAGAGCAATCAGTGCTCTTACCCGATGAGCCATCTGGCCAGCCCTCTACTACCTTCTTAACTCCCCACCCCATGCTCTGAATAAACTCTATTCTATACTATACCATTGTGTGGCTGGCCCCTCAGGAGGAAGGGATGCCTCAGCATGGGCCCACCAAGGCTGTGAGAGACCAAACTGTGGGAAACTAAGTCCCGCAGTTACTCTCACCCTAAAGATCCACTGACCCCTTGAAGGGAATTATGTCACCTCCTCCTTCATTGCCTCCACCTGGCGCCCGAGACTGCCAGCTTCACTCCCTCCTTCACTTGGCGCCTAGAACTGCTTAGATTAAGGCAGCTTCACCTCCGCCTCCATGTCTCCGTTTGGTGCCCAGGACTGTTTAGTCAGGACAGGCATTCCAAGATAAACTGCAGAATGTTTGAAGGCCACCGGGACTGTTTTAGGGCCAACATTCCAAGATAAGTTGCAAGAAGCCTGTAATCAGCATTCGCCCCAGATGTCCAGCCCTTTCTCTGTATTTTATTATGTCCCCTCGACCCCTCCCTATTTTCTCTCACTGTGTGCTTATAATCAGGCTCTTAGCCTTCATTAAACAGACCTTGACAACTCTTTGCTTGGTCTCGCTTCCCTTTCTCCGCTCATTTCTCTTTCAGGCCCTGGTCCTTTTCAACCCACGGAATAACTAAGTCCTGCTGGACGGGACACAAGGCACCTCCTTCCCCCACACCTTACCACATCTCCATAGAACATATCCCCCCTCTCTTTATCTTTTTATAAATACATCAATCTCTGTGTGTAATATGCCTCATTGAAATTTAGAATAAATGTATAAATTTTACTTTACTGAATATATACTGCACATCTAGAAAGGAGAAATGGTGGAAGACACCAGAAATGATGCTCATTTGTAATTGACTAATACAAATTTTCAAAATTCTTATAGTATCAATAAACTAATGCCTGTTTGGGAATTGTAATTTCCAGAAAGAAAAAAAAAACCAAAAAAACTGTGTGATTGAAACAGTTCATCTGGCATGGAAGCTCTTTAAACAGGAATGTAAATAAATCAAAATAGCTTCTGGAAGTCCCTGAAACTGACCAGTCTCTAGGCTCTTTTCGGCCAGAGTAAGGAGAGGCAGGGTGCCAAGAAGACTGAAGCCAGACCAGCTAGCTGCCTGGAAGATGTTGAAGCCAGCAGAGCTGTGGGGAAGAGGTTTGGGGCAACTGAGGTCTACAAAGGACACTCTCCAGTCTGCTGAGCTGCATGCGGGTTGTGCAGTGTGCTTCAGGGTCTCAGTTTATGAGCTGTCTGTTACCTATGCTGAGGTGGCTCTGGTCATCCCAGCTGTCTGTCATTTCTGCTCCCTCCCGTAAGTAACACTAGTAAAACTCATTGGTTCACCAAGTTGGACTTCAGTGGTATCCCATGTTTATGTCTTCCCAGGAAAAGGTTTGTTACCAGCAGCTGTTGACTTAGGGATAGGAGGAGTGAGATTAATTCTGAAAGAGTTATTTCAAAATGGAATGTTCATGAAAAGCTGTTAACATTGATAGAACCATATGCTCACAGAAATTACATTGAAGCGAAAGAGATTGATAGCAAATACCAACAAACAGCGTTTACAATATAACTTCTCCGTCTTCGTTTTCAGAGGAACCTCACAGAACAAACTGGCTCATGACAGACCCTTTTCACTTCATAAAAATTTGTTACTGGAAAACAAGAGTTATCAGGCCTTTTAAGTATCAGAACTGACCGGAAATAGAAACTTTCACTGATCTTACAATGTCCCCTTTCCATCTCACTCTGGTGTACTGAAGAGAAAGCTCTCAAAATATCACTCCTAAAACTACAGCATAAAAACAAATCAAATTACCTTGCCAACTTAAACTATTTAGTAAATACACACACACACACACACACACACACACACACACACACACACTTTATTGGGCACTTTAATTTTTTCAGGTTTGTTGTAGTTTATTGAAAACTGATACTCTGAATTCTTTCTTTTCAGAAAAAAACTGGTTTCAACAAGCTGCCTGAATGTATGCCAGCCTACGTAGGGCTCCTGAAGATGAAAGGTTCCCCCCCCCCATTTTATTTCTATAAAAAGGCAAAGTATTTAACCTTTGTCTGTAATCTAGAAAAAAATGAATAAGCTGGTTACATTGTTACTTCAGAAGTTCAGTATATTATGTTAATTCAATAAATGATAGAATTATAGGTGGAAAAACGATTAGCTGAGATTTAAATAGGAGTTGGCAAGCTTTGTGAAATATTAATTAACAGAAAAACAGTGCTCCAAATAAGATTCAAATGGATCTGGATTAGAATCTATCTCCAAGTAGCAGAAATATACTAGAGAGCCTGGCATTGTGGTACATACTCACAATTCAGTAATCCAAGACTGAGACAAGGAGACCATGGTTTTAAGATTCTAATCATGTACAAGGCCAGCCTGGCTTATACAACCAAACCTTGTCTTAGAAACAAACAAACAAACAAACAAACACAAAAAATCTATTTGCTCAAACTTTAAAAAATTTTTAGTACTTAAAAATTAAAAAAAAAAAAAGAATCTGGGTACATTTTGTTCAAAGCTTTTTCTCCTAGAGGGTTTTAAAAATAGCAATCGTCACACAATTAACTACCCATGCAGGAGATAAGCCCCAGGTAAGGCTGCAAGAACTTTCATTGGGATCTGTCAATACATTGTAGCAGGAGAGAGAGCAAAGAGTACTCCTGGACCAGGTGGGCTGGTCCTGTTCCAGACTATAATGGAAGCTTCGTCAACTGCTCAGCGTACAGCACTGCCTTCTCACCCAGACAGACTGAGCTAAGAAATGGCAGCTGCCACCCACGAGGCAAGTCTGTAAGCAGCACTTAGAAACTGAGGCCATGAGATAGATTATGATTTTTGTACCAAGAATTCTACTTTTCCAGTTCATTGTTTTTCAATCAGACAAATTTGGGGTTCGACATAAAGACGCAGTGACTGGAAAAGATGTTCTGGACCAACGGTTCTTAACCTATAGGTTGGGACCCCAAAAGGGGTCGCCTAAGACTATGAGAAAAAACAGATACTTACATTGTGATTCACAACAGTAGCAACATTTCAGTTCTGAAATAGCAACAAAGTAACATGGTTGGGGGTCACTACCACCTGAGAAACTGTATTAAAGGGCCACAGCATCAGGAAGGTTGAGAACCACTTATTTTCACGTGTGGGTTCTGTGGCTCTACAGATGGGAAGGCTATCAAAGAAAAACTGCTGCTCACATTTCCTTACTACCCCTGTCCTGTGGACTCAAACTTTCTGGGCTGGGGCTTTAGGGTGGAACGTTATACTATTTATAATATTTTTCAGGTCCTTGGTATTTCTCTTTGTCCTTCAAACACGAAGTCTTCTCCCTACACATCTGCTGCTCTTTCTCTGCAGGCAAACAAAGGAACTTGCTGCCTCGTTCTGCATGACATCATGTGGGTAACCAGATCAGTCAGGTTCTTCCTTTAGGCCTCCTTCTGTGGTCTCCTCTAGCCATAGCAGTGTTAACGCTGCCCAATCCAGACACTGCGGCTGGCCTGAAGCTCTGATCTAGGTCTCTTTCGGTATCTTATTCATTACCAAGCTGAGTCTTTCCTAGAAACCTTTCTTCCCATCTCTCTCATGCTTTCCCTCCCTCCTCCATCCCCATATAACCACCATGAGGCATCCTAGCTGGCCTTCTCAGGCTTAAATGCCTACTTCCAGGTTTATGTTTTGGGTTCACAAGCCCCACTCTTTGGAAAACACAGTATCCTTCAACTATTTACATTTTACCTGATAATTCTGTCATATAGTCTCTTCAACAGAAAAAGAGACTGTTTTCAGAGAGTAGTTTAGTGTCTGATTAAAACGACCAAAAGCTTTCCTGCATTTTACCTTAATTTACTGAGGTTAAAAAGAGTCTTAAAGTTGGCGAGGTGCTTTATAGATGATATAATTCCTTGCATTTAATGCCAAGTTTTGAAGCATCTCGAACATAGAAGGGAATTCAAGAAGAGAAAGCACAGGGTGTGGCGTCAACCCAGGAAACAGCTGAACCTATAAAGTGTTTGTATCCTCTTCCTTGCAAGGATTAGAAAAAGGTTTTGCTGCTCAGTAAAGAACACTTATGTTCATCTTGAAACACAACATCAGATCAGACTGTTTTGAAAGGGTTATATCTGTCCTTTCTGATCCCTGAGATCATCTTACTTCCAACCCCCCCCCCCGCCCCACCCCCATAAAGTTTGATGAAACTTAAGTCACTGAGGCTGAAGTGGAAAGTCGCTAGTTAAGGATGGGGACTATACTAATTTGTTCATGGTTTTCTTGCTTGCAGAGAAATTAGTTTCCTGCTTTTTAAGCAGATACTTATTAACTATATACAGTTGCCACTAGCCGTCTCCTCCACCTCCCTCCCATTTCACAAGAGAGAAGCATGTTTTAAACACAGAAAAGTCTCATATTCTCTACTCCTATCACATGAACTGCACTTCAGGACCTCAGGGTACTAACCCAGAGATGACTGCAGGCCTGGCTGCCCTAGGTAAAGGCAATCCTCCAGACTCTAGGTCTTGTGTCCTCCACCCACCACCCCAATCCCCATCCCCACGCGCCAGCTCCGCCCCAGCAAAGAAGATCCCAGAGTCCGGTGAGGCCTCTGCTCCACTAGTGTGGTCCAGGGAGAACGAAGGCCCCTAAAAGCTGCGACAGCGCCAGACCCAGCCAGCAGGAAGGGGAAGCCACCACAAGAAGGGTACCTCAGGGCCCAGCATGTCCCATCTTGCCCTAGACACTCAAGGTCCCTGTAGCCCCTACGATCCCTCAGTGCTCAGGGCCATCAGCCTACCACGTCCGCCACCCCTGGGTATCTCGGATCCAGTCTCCGTTCGCGTTCCGCGCTTCCTGCCTACCCTGCTTCCGAAGAGAAGACATACTGGACCCCAGCCGGGATCTCTGGCCCCAGCCGCCACCAGTCGCGCGGCGCTTCCGGATTCCTCTCGTGTAGGCCCGCCCACAATATTAGGAGTGCCTAATCCGGACCCGAATTCCCCGCCGCTGGATGTCAATCATCCATATTCGGGGGCGGATTGGTTCGTATGCGGCCCGGGCGTGGCTTAAACTCTGCCTCTAGGAGCCTGGCTCTGGAGCCTGCGCGGAAGGCAGACGGCCTGAAAGCTCTGCTCCTGTGGTTTGCGGTTTGCCCCTGTGATGGACGTGGGCCAAGACACAGCTGGGGACAGTACCGGCTCTGCACACTTGCGGAACTTGGAGTGCAAGCTGGAGAAAGGTTGCTGAGGAGAGAAGGAAGGTCTGGAGGCTTGAAGCAAGGCAAGGTTCCCCAGACACCTGCAATCCGTTCCGCGCGCCCCTCACCACGTCTGCCAGTTGTACCGCTGCACGGCTGGAGATGCTCCCATCTGTTTCGCGTCTACGAATCCCTCTCATTGTGTCGTCTTCCACTTTGCTTTTAGACCAGCTGTGTTACCGCGCTGGAGCCCTTGTTCCCTGTTGACATTGAGTCTTCACCCTTGAACTGCGTCTTCAGAAACATGACTGCCAAGTTCCTACATGGTCTGCAAGCTGGTGGTAACGTTCATGAAAGGTCAGATAGAGGAGCATGACCAAGAAGACTGTAAGGACCATATTCCAAAGAGATGGGCTCTTTGAAGGGAAATAATGCAGGAGCAAATGATTTGGGTTTCATCTTTGAGAAGATGAAAGAGGAAGACCTGATGTTATGAAGAGAATGCTCAAAACATTTTTAGAGCCTATCTAACGCAGGTTTGGATCTGGAAGGAGAGAAGGCGCGCGGTTGTTGCTATTGCAGGACTCTCTGGAACACTCACTCGGACATCAGTGAGAGTAGAAGCGAAGAGATGTCGCAGATGGACTCAAGCCAGGGTTGCTCCTGAAAGGCTTGGTTGGGCTCCAGTCTGTTGTTTGCGTTTTATACTCTAAAACCACAAGGTGGGGTGGGCAAGCAAGCGAAATTTTACAGATGCCTAAGAGGCAGTCAGCAGGTTGTTAAGGGTAACATAGCCCAATGTTTCTGCTATTTCTCCAGGTCGTTATGTTCCAAGTAGCCAGTAAAGACATGCTTGTCAAATAAGCAGGACAAGCAGTGCTTTGAATAAGTCATGAAATGAATCAATAAATCAGTATTTAATAATAGGTCTCTGCTGCTTTCTTCTACTTTACTGGTAAAGATCATGGAAGAAGCAACTTCAAACGGAGATGTGTAAAATTGATGCATTGAGCTTCGAAGTGAAATGACCCAATGTAAATGTCAAGGAAGTGGCTTCTGTCTCTCGGTTAAAAGGAGGTTGTAGCAGATGAAGCAAAAGTCCATTGCTAGCCCATTGCCATAAGGGAAATGTTGATCGTTAGCATCTGAGTTGTGACATAGAAGGTTGTGGGAAGAGTAGTCAGAGTGTGGATGTGTTTGCAGGCAAAGCAAAGGAAATTTTCTGACTCATCAGATTGGTCTGTGGTAGAAAAGTGAAAGTTTAGAATGGGTTCAGAGTTTTGGTTCAGAAGCTGAAAAGTTGGGGTTTCAGGATCATCATGGGGGGCCTTTGGGAAGCCCTTTGTTAACTTGTGCTGTGTGGCTTTCGATGCATAAACTTAGGAGATCATGGAGGGAACCAGCATGGCCACAATGGTGGTTAAGAATTGAGCCACAAAGACTTCTGGGCTTTGGAAAACTGAGAGATGAGGAGACCTAAGACTGACTAGAGAGGATGACCAGTGACAACTGTCCTGTGGCCACGTCAAAGACGAGATCCCCTGATTCACAGTCGTGTTTGTTCAGGGCAGATCTTTACCACCTTTGGAATCCTAGGCACAAAAGCCTGCCGGTTAAGGAAAACAGAAGGTGCTGGATGTGGACCACCACGCCAGCTTCTACACTCCCAAGAACTCCAGCAAACACCAGGATTCCTGTATCACGCTCAGTTGACCACAAGCACCATTCACTCAGATGCCAGGCTAGCCATGTGTGATTTGTATATTGTTGCACCAGGGAGGCACCATTTGGAGGCCTTGTTGGAGTAAGTGTGTCACTGTGGGTGTGGGCTTAATACTCTCACCCTAGGTGCCTGGAAATCAGTCTTCCACTAGCAGCCTTTGGATGAAGACGTAGAACTCTCAGCTCCTCCTGCACCATGCCTGCCTGGATGCTGCCATGCTCCTACCTTGATGGTAGTGGACTGAACCTCTGAATCTGTAAGCCAGCTCCAATTAAATGTTGATTTTTTTTTCAATAAGACTTGCCTTGGTCATGGTGTCTGTTCACAGCAGTAAAACCCTAAGACACCATGGAAACACGGCCACTTCTGTCTCTCTCCCCTGTCCCTGACAGATCTACTCACAAAGATCCCATCTAGTTTGTCTCCTTTTCAAGTTGATCTCTTCCCTACTCCTGTTGCTGTTTTTCATTCTTACCCTCCTACCTTACCATCTCTTCTGTTCATACCCACCATAAAGATCTTTGAAAAGTCTAAAGCAATCACTGCAGGGCAGGAGAGATGGCTCAGTGGTTAAGAACTCTTGCCGGTCATGCACAGAACCTGGGTTTGGTTTCCTGCATCACATGGTTGCTCATGACCACCTGGAGCTGTATTTCTAGGAGATCTGACACCTTCTGCCCTCCGAGAGCATCGAGCATGGACACTGGTGCATTTGCATACATTCGAGCAAAATACTCATACACATAAAGTAGAATAAACATTTTAAAAAGTCACTTGCTGTAGCCCATTACAGGACCAGAATGATATTCCCTCTAACAACTGATTTTCAATATCATTCTAGAAACCTTAGCTAATGTAATGAGACAAGAAAAGGAAATAAAAATGTTATATATTGGGAAAAAAAAATAAAAACATCTCTGTCTACAAGTGACTTGAAGAAAATCCTAATGTCTTGGTCAAAATCCCACACAAAATTATGCTGTGTTTTAAGACACTATTCCAAGGCCTTTAAATGTGTTATAGAACCTCCCAATTCATTATCTGTTAGTTCTCATTCAAGATGGTCTCACAGTTCTTCCTTGTAGCAGGAATGGCTGGGCACCTCTAGGTAAACATGGGGGATGAGGGCACACAGCCCTAAAAGTATCTCCTGCAGGAGGACCTAATTGAGGACTGCCTAAGAGACCAAGGATTGCTGGTTTAGACAATGCCAGCCAATCAGGAACTGCAGTTTAGAAGAGATGCTTTCTTGGGACCAATGGGGTGTGAGTGGAGGGTATTAAAGGAGCTTGCAGCAGTGTTCAGATGTGTTGCTGCTGCGCCATAGACTCTGCACAACCTCACCTCCAACCCCCATGGGTAGGGTCAGGCATCGAGCACTTCCTAATTTCATTAGTCATTTAGAAGAAAAGATAAGTCTTTCCTTGTCTCTGGGTCTTTGGGTCTGTTCTTCCCACTGCTGGAACGGTCTCTTACCTCATTCTTTTCTGTCCCAAATCCCAAGCTTCCTGGGAGCTTGGGCAGAAGTCAACTTCTGGATTTACCTCATTCAACTCAAACTCTACAATAGCTTTCTTTGATATTATTCAAGTTGCTCAGTAGGGGGAGTCGAGGGGGGAGAGAGGATGGAAGAAATTGTGGAGTGTATCTCAGACTATTCCACTAAGAATCTTCAATAGGATCGAGTCCTTGTTGCCTGAAAGATCGCCTTGGTGACACATCCTTCATTATCCCTTTTTTCCCTTTCCCACTCTTTATTCCTGTTTAGTTTCCAGAGATAATAAGTTTTTCAAATAACTCACTGGAATCCATGTCTCGGGACCCGCTGTGTGCCAAACCTAGAGGAAGACTGTATGTAATGACACCACACAGTATTCCCCTAGGGTCACAAATAATTCCCTGTCCTTTTCCTTTTCCAATAACACTGTATATTTCCTTCATAGGAGCAAGTGCCATTCATGCTCACATGTTACTCCTATAACGTCAAATGGCTTCATCCCAACACTGGATGCGTGCCCAGGGACAGTCTTTCTTTCTGTTTTGGTACAAGTCCACGACCCAAAAGAGCTCACAGCAAGCACCACTGTGCTCCTTTCGTTTGCCTGAGATGGAAGACCGGAAGATGGGGGCACCGTGGAGAGGAGGAGAAAAGTGGATATTAGAATCTTCAACTTGATGTGCAGTCTAGATTTTTTATTCGAGGTCTGGAAACCCACCTTCCTTCCTTCCTTCCTTCCTTCCTTCCTTCCTTCCTTCCTTCCTTCCTTCCTCTCTCTCTCTCTCTCTCTCTCTCTCTCTCTCTCTCTCTCTCTCTCTTTCGATAGTGGAATCCAAATGGAGTGTGCTACAAACACTAGAAAAAAGTCACATCAGATACCTTTGATCCATTTGTGTATCTTTCACACACCTTAGTATTTTGCTCTGAAAGTGCACTGCAGTTGATTGATCATAGGAAAAAACATCTTATGGAGGCTGTTTTTATGGAAAAGATCTTGGGATTTAGGGAAATACAGGGCTGTTCACCTGTCTCTCCTCTATTCGACACCCATTCACCTTTCTGTAAATAGTCACCTTATTGATTAAGTTTTGGTCACATTTAAACTTCTTGACAACGGAGACGAAAGCCCCCTATTATATTTACACGGAGCCTAGAGACCGGCCCAAGGTTAAGCAGGTGTAGTGAGTATCCCCAGAGCCCGGTGCCAAACTATGTCTTTAGTTGTCAGCACCTTTTACTCTAGGCCACAGAAACTTTTCTTGACTGTTCAGTGGATCTAAAAAGGGTATCCCCACGAATCTAATTAGGTTTCATCAAAATATGGCTAATTTTGCTGAATTTGCCAGACTGTTTTTTGTTGTGTTTCTGATTTCGCTGAGGAAAAAAAAAAAGATAGTTTTTTTTCTTTGCTTCCGAGTGCAGCAGCAAACAAGGGCCGACACCATCTCAGCCCTCTATCTGGACCAGGTTTATGACTAAAGATTGCTGTTCAAGGTGCTGGGGATTCCTGTGAGCCCAGAAGCAGCAGTTTACCAGAGCTGGGAGGTAACAGGTGGAAACAGTGGTCTTATTTCACAGCACCCAGAGCAGCACTGTGCTCTCTTAGTGGCCAGTGCTGAGAGCTCCTATCTTCCATCGCTCCCTCTCTATGACCTGGGAGCCCAATAGGCTTTCACCGTGCAGAGTTCAGGGTGCCGATGCGTCTGCAGATCCCACATCTCGGTTCACATTGAGCTGGCCCTTCCCAGGCGCATTGGCTTGCTTGTGGGTTCCCACGCTGACCTACAAACACACGGAGCACACGCGGTGTGGGACCTCTCCGCTCCCCCTCCGGGAACCATCACTGTCCTGGAGTGACCCAACGCTCTGCGCGCAACAGTTGGGATCCGCTGTGCGCGGGCTCCCGGGCCGTGAGCGCCATGCGACCTCTGGGCCAGGCTTGCCATTGGCAGCGGCACCGCGGCCTGAGCGCTCCCCCTAGGCGCGTGGCGCTGGGCCCTTCCTCAGATGGAGCCACGCACCGGCCGCCCCCCAGTGCGCCGGTGCCTCCCCGGGCGCCGAGTGCGCAGGCGCCGGCCGTGAGGACCGACCGTGCGCCGGGCTCGAACGGGGTCGGAGCGCGCGGCGGCGGTGGTGGCGCTGGCGGTGGCGGTGGTGGAGGCGATAAGCGGTAGCGGCAGCGGGGGACAGACAGACTGCGGATCGACGCACGGACCCAAGGATTCTCGAGCTTGGGAGCTGGCGGCAGTGCTGTGCGCACCGCCTGGCCTGAGGGGTGGCCACCTTGCCATGTCGCTCTGCACCCACTGAACTAGGAAAGCCCAAGGATGTCTGCTCTGAGGAAGGTGCGAGACGCGCGGGGCCGCGGGGACCGGGATGCGGGGACCTGGGCGCTAAGTGGCGAGTGCCGTCGGGGCAGGGAGGGGGCGGTGCTGCGAGCCGGACCGGCGAGGGCCCTGCCTGAGTGGCTGCGTTGGGGATAAGAGGCTCCCGGGGACCCGATCCGGGAGCGTGAGAATAACCCCAGGGACGGCTGGTGCTCCGGGGTCCGCCGCTGGGGTCCTTCCGGGCTGCAGCGCCCCGCGGCAGGATTGCTGGCACACGGGCTCCCTGGGTGCAGGAGCGAGGCGGAGGTGTGAAATTCCCCGCTCCGCGAGGCCGGGTAAGGGGGTGCAGCCCGGGGCCCCGGCCAGAGAGGGACTCTGGTGGGGCAGTGGGGTGCGACCTGGGTTTCCCCTCCCCCAAGCCCGGGTGGACACCCGGACCTAGACTGGGAATGAATGAAAGGTGCTTGGAGCTGGTGGTACGGGCACTGGGGTCGCGGAGGCGGGGAGGGGCCACTTGTGCCCTTTGCAACAGCCTTCGCGCCCGGCAGGGCCTGGGCCTCGGGCTTGGGAGGGGGTGGCCGCTGCTGGGCTCTCCAAGTGCGAGCCGGGAGCACGGGGGCTTTTTTAGGGGTGGTTGCTAAGCGAAGCGCTACCCAGCGCAGGGTTTTGTAACTAAGCCTCCCCCGGCAGCTGCTGTTGCTGTTCTCGGGCTCTTTCCCTAACGATCGCAGAAGAAATAATGAGGATGTAATTATTACAGCCCTGCGCGGCGAAGGGCTGGGGGGCGGCAGGCACCGGCTCCTCTGCTTGACGCTGGCCAGGTGGGGCCGGGCGGGGCAGGGGATTTCTCTCCCATCCTCCTGGAGCGGCTGGGTGGCGGGAGATGCTCGCTGGGACCCGAGGCAGGGGCCGGGGCTGTATACCGAGTTAGAAGAGATGGGGAAGGGCAGCAGGCAGTGCCTAGGCGGGCGTAGAGTGTCGCAGGTGAAAGGGAACCGGGAGCGCCGCGGCTGCTTAGCCGTTTCTCACCCGAAACTCAAAACACTTCGGGAATGTGGTGCCAGCCGCCCGCATGTCGCTTCCTTCTTTTCAAATGGATGTGGATTCCGGCCCGGGTCGAAATCCAAATGCGTGACTGACTGATCAGCCTTAGCCGGCTTGTATCGATGAAGAGTATAAAGTAACGGGCAGCGAATTCGCCCTCGCTCTTGATGAACTCTGCCAGTCCGAGCTGTGGGCGTTTCAGGGCTGGAGATTAAAGCGTACCAGTTTTTCCTGGCGTCTAATACTTGGAGGCGGGAGGGAGCTGTCTGGACTCGGAGCCTTGGGATTGCTGTTAGTGGCCAGGTGGGTACATCAGCCTACAACCTTGAGATCTGACCGTTACCTTGGATCCCAGTCACCTGTGTTTTGCAGAAGGCTTTTATTGTACAGTCCACAAACTAATTGCATTTGTATTGAGAAAACAACCCGGAGTCACAGAATAGCCCAAAGTAACCCAGGACCGCTTCAGAGTTGTGTACAAATCTGAAGCTGACTTACTTAATCCAACCTCCCCAATAGTATATAGACTTTAAGTGCACTATAGCGTGATTTTCATCTTCATATTCCCTGTGGAAGGTGCTACATAGCCAAGGCCAAGAAAAATTTGGTGATATGATGAAAAATAATAAAATTTGGCAGGTCAGGTTGTTACTCTGGTGTTTTAAAAATGCCGTTTAATGCCATTAATCAGGATTCTCCAGTAGCCAAATTGTCTTGTGCAGGCAGTAGGGTGACTCACACAGATTTGGCTTCCATGGTAATTGTAGATTGTGCATACGACTTCCTTTTAGATGGTGTGACTTTTTTCATTACTTAGAAGGGAACAAATTAGAATATTTTCCGCCCCACATCTGGCTGCCTGGCTGGCAGGCCTCAGGGAGCCCGCTGCTCGAGCACATCTGGATTGGGAGAAACATAAATCCAATGGAAGATGGGCAGTAATCCGCAGCGACACCACTTCTCCATTCCATGGGGCTGATGTAGTGAATATGGGTTTTGTTCTCTGAGATGGTCTGTTATGAGCTGTTTATGTCCCACTATTCCCTTCTGAAATCATCTCCACTGTTAAGTCAGTAGAGGTAGAGCCATAACTCTTGCTCTGACCTGTGAATACCTTGTATTTTAGGTCAAAGGGTAATACACCAAATGGTGAGTGCTATGTCACATAACTCAAAGGAACATAATTAAAATTACCGCCCCTCCCCCATGGAACTTTTGTATTCCCCAGAGAAACCTTCCAGGCTGAGCAGTGCCAAGCTCCAGTCCCTTTGCTGCCTGTGCAGCCATAGTGAAGTCAGCCTGTGTGGTTGGCGTTGCTGGCGGGAGGCAAGAAGCTCATTTGCAGATCCCTCATGTGCTGCGCTCGCTCGAGGGCGCCTCTGATTCAGGTGGTTCAATGGCAGTGTTGTCATTTCTCCAGAGTGACGTAAGTATGTCCCTCTGTGGCAATCTGTTGCATCTCCTATTTTTGTCCACTTCCTTTTTGACAGTGATAGAAATTCCAAAATGAATATTAGAAGCAAAAACATGCTTCTTAGAATTTGACTCACGTACCCAGAACACGATCCACTGCGGAGCTAAAAAGTTCTAGGGTTTTATTAAGGGTTACAGGACTTTTAATGCTGTAATATTCCTTTAGGATTATATTTGAGGCAAAAAAAACCCAAACCAAACAAACAAACCAAAAAACAAAATCAAAATCAAACAACCCTTCATCACAGTTGCCCAAGGAGTGGAATGCTATACACTTTGATTATAGAATTTATGAAGATGTTAATTAAATATTATTTATTGACCCTTGGAATGGATAAGCCCTGATCATGCATTGGCTACAATAAAAATAGCTGTGATTCATCATTTTGGCCAGATGGAAGTCATATTTAGAGCATTGCAGTATGTTGGCTATAAAGGAATCAGAGATTCACCACACAGGAAGTTAGTGGGCAAAACATTCCATGCAGTTGAAACTGCTCTTACCCAACCACAGTTTTCCCTAGCCTTTGCTTTTCATCTTATGAGGACTCACGCTTTACCGGCATCAACCGAATATGTTCAGTTGTTTCTCGGTACTTGTGTGTGGGCATTTTGAACATGACCACTCACTGGTATTCATAATAGAAGCATGCCAGGTTTTCAGGAGGCAAGTGTCAGGGGCTCTGATTCTGACCAGGTGTGGGATTGCAGGCTCCCGTGCTGGTGTGAAAGCCACAGCCGCCCTTGGTCAGCTCTGCCTCCCAGGGCTTCAGAGCTGTGGCACACAGTATGTTTAGTTCTTAATCTCTTTGGCAAAGGTGATGGGGATTAGCCAGCTGATTTTCCTTGATCCTTCCATTTTCTCTAAACATGAGATGGCCTCTCCATCAGTTCATTAGGGTCTTAGTAGTGTCCCTTTTTATGGGCCAAGGAGAACAACTGTTGTTCTCTGTCTGCCACGACACTGGAGGGGCGAGATCCCGTAAAAGCTTTTGCATCTGGTGTTGCTAGGGAGCTTTTCCTGCTCCTGTGATAAAAGCCAATAGTTTATCATCCAGCCTTTCTTTCCTGACCTCCCAAGATGTAGTGACCTTATTGGTTGCCAGGATATCATGTTGTGTGAATTTACTCAGCTCTGCTTTTAGAGATCCCTCCCATGCGTAGGGTGTGGCTGTGGTGGGCCACCTCCTTCCAGCAGTGGGACGAATGATTGACTGGCCCGGCACATTGCAGGATATGTGACTTTGTCAGGTTGTTCAATCATTAAAGGACGTTGAAGTCTACTCAAACCTAAGTTTTTTATGTGACTTCTGAGAAAAATGTTTCAGAAATAAGAATGAAAAGACAGAAGGCTTGAAGTTGCTGTAGTCAATTTGCAATCTCTCTAAAAGATAAGGTTGCAGTCCATTGCTCCTGTCTAAGGAGGACAGGGCAAGACTATTTGAGAGAACCATCTTTACCTGTTGTTTCAGAGATGGAAATTCTCCTGTTGGATTGGGTCATCTGCTCCTGACAGTCAAGTGTTTTTATGAGTAGGTTTTCGTTTATTCAGAAGCTTCCAAGTGAAAACTTTCATTTTGGAGCAAGATTTGTTCATTACGAGGTGATGTTTTTGCCTAGTATACTTCTTATGTGTTCCCACCGGAACAAAAAGAAAAATTCTAACCAATTAGGTCTGGAAAGGGAGAGACGTTTGGACACATACTGCCAATAAAATTATAGCAAAAAAAATTAAAGTAACTTTGTGTATATAATTAGCCATTGGTCTAAAAATGATACCCCGTGCTGTGCATACTGAGGGAGACCAAATAATAGGCATAAGAATACAGCTGGAAATGAAAGAATGTAATTATTCCCTAGAGCCCATGGAGTAGCCAGGCAATATGCAAACATATGCTCTTGTGCTTAATGGACATTGGTCCTGCTGTTTCTGCACAAGGTGACAAGTGGTATCTCATCCTGTTGGTGTAAAGGATGGCTGAGTTCAGGTCTGCTGTCATCTGCCTACACTACAGAGTGGCATTTGGCAATCTGGTTGGCCTCGCTGCAGTTTAGTCACCCTTCACCAAAAGGGGATGATCTCATGTTACTTTGGTGGGATGACCTCATGGCTTAAGTGGATCAATAGCATCAGTGTTGTAGGAAGGATGCTGTAGAATGTTCATTATGTCCTGACTCTTTCAGTTATGAGGAAGCAGAGCCAGTTTGAGCCACCAGAGCTGAAAGTTTTAAATTACCCTGACTTCTGAGAGAATTGTAGCACTCTTGCTTATTTATATATTTGTTTGTCAATCCTTCAAAAAAAAAAAAACCATCCAAATGTAAGTGAACTTAACCAGTAAAAGCATGGAAGAAATGTTAATGAACTAGGTAGGGCCAGTAACTAGGCAACATTAAAGTTAAAGACATTTTTGAATGTTACATTTGACTATGAGCTCCCTAGGAGTCATAGCAACAAAACCCAAAACACACAAACCTTTACCTGGTTAACTTGTTGCGTTGGACATCACAAATACATAAAAGTCGTGTAGGGTCTTTCCCAAGGAGATCACATACGGAAGAGTTGGGGCTGTAACAAAGTAGCTGTTGTGTTAATCCAGAAGTATTTTTCCTGATTGTGCCTATGACACACTACAATGCAAACTAAAGACAACAGAGGCTAAGCATAGCCTGGAAGAGGGCATGCATAGCTGTCCATTTGTCACGTTTTATTTCAGTGGCAAGACGGAGAGCGAGATGGCCAGGACTTTATGGCTTTGCATCACTGACAGGCGTATTACAGTCAAGGTCAAAGATGCATGTCAGCCATGGTGCAGATCCTGTGAAGAACTCAAGCCTTTGAGGTTTATGCATCTCCATAGTTCCTGAAACCCTGGTACATGACATTTTATTGTAAGGCAAGTGACCTTAACATGCTGACGGTAACAGCATGTGAAGAGGGTCCTTCTTAACAAGTGCTTCTAAAATGAAAATGAGCCCACCACTCGAAAACTCTTCATTAATCGAAAATACCAAAATGCCAGATATGTGTCTAATACACTTACCAAATGTTATAGATTAGCCTCCCCTGATTTAAATGTGTTTAAACCACTGGCATTAGCCTATGGATAGGCAAAATTATCTAACAGAAAGCCTCCTGTAGAACTAGGTGAATTATAACTTATCCAGTAGCTGTACTGGAAGCAGAAGCTGGAAGGGTTGTAGAGGATACCCTTCTGTACCATCCTGAGGTTAAAAAACTATTCACCCAGGTAGCTTTGTTATCTCTGACTCATCTCTGGCTTGTTGCCACTTCTTGCTCCCCCATCCTACCTGGTGAAGCTTACTCAGTGTTTGTCTCCCCTGGCCAGCACCTGCTCCACTCCGTGGGATGCCTTACATGTCGGTCTTCCCCAAATCTGCTAAAATGGTAGCATTGTGAACAAAGGTGCTCGGTCTTAATTGCTCACTTATCTGGGCCCAAGAAGATCTCTTGCATCAGCGAATGGTCCCAAGAGCTGCATTCTGCTCAGCACGGGCCAGGATTGTCCCAGCTCTGTCTTGGAGTTGCTCTTTGCTCTGTCGGACACTCTGTCTTTTGTGAAGGTTAGCTCCCCGTTCCCTCTCCCTCACTCCCATCTGCTCCATCTTGTAACTTTGTATTGCACTTTGGCCACAGAGCACCACATTTTCGCTACACTTAATAATGTTTTCTTTTTAAAAAAATTGTGTCTTATGTGTGTTTTACCTGCATGTATGTGTGTGCCATGTGCGTGTCTGATGCCCCTAGAGCCAGAAGAGGGAGCTGGATTCTTGGCAACACCTAGAGTTGTAGACAGTTGTGAACAGCCAGGTGGGTTCTGGGAACTGAGCATGGGTCCCCTGAAAGAAGATCAAGTGTTCTTCACCATGGAGGTAGGTTCCCCAACCCCTAATTTATTTTCCAGATATCTTTCATACTTTTCCAGACCTAGTTGAACACTGCTTCCCTGTGGCATATTTCCCAGACCTGATGCCAGATGAGGTCATCCTCTTAGTTCTTGCTTTGTGCTCAACAGGGACCATGGAAAGCACACTGGGGTGCCGGTGGCCATTTGCTGTCCTTGGTGCTGTAGGAGAGCTATGAGAAAGACAGAACTACCAATCCCCGTTGTCTATCATAGTGTTGTGGACATGGCTGCTCAATGAACATTGGAATGATGAGTAACTCCATAGCTACTGGCCTAACTATACAGCCACCATGTGGGCCCTCAGTCAGATCATTACCCACTGCTTCTCTGAGTGATGTGCATGTAAGTGAGATTGAAACTTTATTACCACATCAATGGGGTTGTATATACCTTGTTTATATGCTTTTAATGGGAAACGTTTGGCTCTTTAAAACAATATTTTATGACACTATTACATTTTGACAGTTCTGAACTAATCTCTTTTAAGTATTTTCTGATAAAAGCGCAGCATAGAATCTATATTATAGACAACGTAGAGATTTTTATAAATGGTTGAAAGGTAGTTTCAAGATTATATTGGGGCCATTTCTGAATCTAAAACAAAATGTTATGGTTTATCACTATAATTAGATTGAAAGCTTTATTTTTGTTGTGAAAGATGAGTTATACAGCTTTTTCCCCAGGCAACTAAACAATAGAAATACTTAGTAAACTTCTTCAATTTACCCCTTTTCTTGTTTCCTTTTTTTATTATATTTTTTTATTACGTATTTTCTTCAATTACATTTCCAATGCTATCCCAAAAGTCTCCCATACCCTCCCCCCCACTCCCCTACCCACCCATTCCCACTTTGTGGCCCTGGCATTCCCCTGTACTGGGGCATATAAAGTTTGCGTGTCCAATGGGCCTCTCTTTCCAGTGATGGCTTACTAGGCCATCTTTTGATACATATGCAGCTAGAGTCACCTATTCTTATTTCTATAGTGGTATTTCTTAAATATCACAGCACTCAACCAAAAGAAAACTTTCTTTGTATGTAGTAAGTTCTGGGATGTTCACTTCTGGGAGTTTATACTAAAGAAAACTAAAGAAATAATTGCGAACACTCCAGATTAGCTAGTCAGATGCACATTACAGCTTTGTTTTATGGAATAATACTGGAATGAAGGAAAAAAAAGAGGATTCATTTGTTAAAATAGAGCCACAATATAAAAATGCACAGGCATAAAAACATGGAGCTTAAATATTTAATGCTACAGTGTGATCTTCCTATATTGTGAAGTAAAGGAAACTGTTCACAAGATAGCATACCCCATACCTCCATGTCCCCAGGCCCCTGCCCTTGAACATGAAAGGAAGACTAGAGGGTGCCCGGCAGCCAAGCAAGGATTCAACTCTGTGAATCCTGTCTCCTGACAATTAGTCAGTAGTCTGCATATCCATCAGCCACATCATTGGTACCCTTAACACATCCTGCTGCCACTCTGGCCTCTTGGCTAGTCTCTATACTCACAGCTACATCCAAAGTCAGGGACTTTATACCAGATGCCTGTCACAGCTAGTGACCTGCCCCCTACATCTTGTCTCCTGCTCTTTCACAATTGTGCCTCTCTGCTAGGTCAAAGGAAGGGCAAAGCTTTGATCCCCCTTGCTTTGCTACTTTCTCCTGTGCTGTGTAACTTCTTTGTAACATTTGCCCAATAATGGGCACCATTCATAAATATTTAGTGTTTTCTAGGTCTTCTAAGTGTTAAGTTAAATAAGTTTCCAGTGTTAATGTACTTAATTTTTGCAGAGTCCTGTGAGGTCAGCCACCTGCATGTTGCTGAATAGGAATCAGAGGAAGGGAGAATATATGACACTATGGGGGTCATTGACATAGTTTGGCATGCCACAGTGTGGTGGGCTGGCTCCATAGCTGAAATTTGTAGCCTCTTGGTTGGATCGATGCCCTAAGAGGGCAGAGGTTCATCTAGTTTGATCACTGCCACAACCCAAGCACCTAACAGATTCCCGGGTACGAGGCATCAATCCAACATTTGCTGAATGAATGAACTGATGAGTGAAGAGATTCAGATAGAAATGCTATCATGCACATGCAAATGCTTAGCTGTTAGTGATATGTGTGTGTATGTTTGTGTGTTTGTATCAAAATACATTTAGCTTCATGTTTAGGAAATCCCACCAAAACAACTCGAATAAGAATATTTGTTAGACTGTCCTCTGAGAGGCTCCACCTAGCAGCTAACTGAAACAGATGCAGAGACCCACAGCCAAACATTAGATGGAGCTTGGGGAGTCTCATGGAAGGATCGAGGGACCTGAAGAGGACAGGGACTCCACAGAAAGACAACCAGAGTCAGCTAACCTGGACCCTTGGGGGCTCCAAGAGACTGAACGATCAACCAAAGAACAAGCATAGACTGGTCTTAGCCCCTCCATATGTATCATATGTGTACCTTGGTCTTCATGCAGGTCCCCCAAAACTGGGAGGAGGGGCTGTCCCTGAAGTTGTTGCCTGTCTGTGGATCCTGTTCCTCTTACTGGGCTTCCTTGTTTGTCCTCAACGAGAGAGGATGTGCTTAGTCCTGCAGTGACTGATGAAGTGTGGTGTGTGTGTGTGTGTGTGTGTGTGTGTGTGTGTGTGTGTGTGTGATACTCAGGGGGGCTCTCCGTTCTCAGAGGAGAAAGGGAAGGAGAAACAGAGGGAGGAACTCGGAGAGGGGATCTGAGAGGAGCGGGAGGTTGATAAGAGAATGTAAAGTGAATAAATAAATTAATTAAAAATAATGTATAATAAAAACATAAATCATATTTGTTACCTCCTGGTAGGGTTGCTCCAAGTGTCACCCCGGATCTTTTGATCTGTGGTGTCTTCCCCCATCTTGGTAACAGGTGTCATCCCTACTAAAAAGGGTGAGAACAGCCAGCAGGACTTGAATCATCAGGTCACCAAATGCTGTGAGCACACTGAGGTGGTGCTGACACAATGCATGCAGGCCTCTGGCTCTATTAAACGTCAAAGGGGCTTCCTGGGCCTGTGGGTGTCTTCCCCTAGGGTGCACATTCTGTACTCCAGCATTTGTAGGTGGTGGCTCCAACTTGGTCAGGAAGGAGGTCTCTGTGGTGACATAGTCGATCCTCAGCAGGGAAACACAGCATTTGTAGAGCAATATGAAGGAATGTACACCCAACCTTCTACATATTTTCTGTCTGCCTCTGTCTTTGTCACACTTACAGCAGGTCCAGCAGGGTGTAGACCCAAATAGACCCAGAAGGGGAAGAAGAGAGCTTGGCCTTGCCCCCGGGTAATCTCCTTGTTTCACCTTTGCAGGGAAGAGACCTTGCTAGCTATCTCTGAAAGTCTGTGTTTCACGTATCACATCTAGCAGATACTGCCAAGAGCAGAAGCCACCTCTTGAGGCATTGATTAATCTTAATCTGCTTCCAGGTTAAACTGTCCCTCAAAACTGTCCCCTGATCCCATGCAAAGGACAGATCCCTGGGGAAAACTGGGCTCCCTTAACATCAGGAAGACTGGAGCCTGTTTACAACTAGCAGTCTGAGATGCACTTCTGAATTTACCTCCCACCTGTGGCAGGTGATGTTTTGCAATTTAAGGAGATTTTACATGGCTTCTATATGTACATTTAGAGAAAGAGGGAGAGAGGGGGGGGGGAAGAGAGAATATATATATTGAAGTAGACCTCTCTTTTAGAATCCATTAAGCCATTGTAATCTTATAATTTATGATTTATCATTTATTCATACACATGATTGGATTCACTAAGTAGAAAACCTGTAGTTCTGTGGCTTACAAGGTGGAGGGGATGTTGGAAGGAAGTGGCTTATGTTGGGGACCAGAAAAGACTAAGGATCAGGTACAGGCAGGGAAGGTCCTTGACCTTTCAGCCATAGGCTAAACTGACTAAGTACCATTCTCCACGTCTGTGAACTTCCCAAAGCGGACTCAGTGTGTCAGTGTTGTGCGACAAACATTTTCCTGAGAAGACACAACACACATGTCTACTCATCCCAGATAATGATGATAGACTAAAGTACAGATACCACAAAAGTACAACTTGATGAACTATGAATTTTACTGGGGATATTTTGCAGTCCTATATAGGTGAGGGGTTCCTTACAAGAACAGGAATGACCCAAAGACAGCTCCATCACCAAGGGCCACCCCAGCATGATGACATCTCACAAAGCCGGGTACCTGGAGCTTACTGCTCAGCTTGAAGGCAGCTCAAAAGATTGAAGAGTGTCCTTTCCAAGTGACTCAGTTGCTCTAAACCTCTTCCAGGCAGGTCAGCTGATTTCTGCCTTTTCTAGGCAGCTGGTCTGGCCTCAGTCTTTGTGGCAGGGTTTCTCCGAGTCTTCTCCCTGGCTTTCAAAGGTTACTGTGGCAGGGAGGGGCCTAGTAAATCTGGTCAGCTTCAGGGACTTCCTGTAGCTACTTTGAGTTGTTTGCTTTTTGGCTTAAGTAGCTTCCCTGTTGGATGGAATGTTTCAATCCCAGAGGAAACTGTTAAAACAACACTTGCATATCACCTGCTGCTTTTGAATTGTGTATGAGTACAGGGATCTTTGGTTGCCAGGAGAGGGGGAGAGGGGAAGGGAAAGGAGGGAGGGAGGGGAGGAGAAGGGAGGGAGGGAGGGTGGGAGAGGAAGGAAGGGAGAAACCTTTCTTCTCCTTTATAGAACACTGTAGTATAAATCAAAAAGGGAAGAAATACCTGTCGTGTGGTGTGTGTGTGTGTGTGTGTATGTTATATGCATGTTCTTGCTTGTGTGTGCATGCAGATTCATGTGTTTATACGTGCATATGTGTGTGTGGTGGCCAGAGGTTAATGTTGGTCTCCCTCCATCTATTCTGTTGAGAAAGAACAGAACCTAACCCCGCCTCCCTACTTAGATTAGGCCAGCAAATTTTAGAGATCTGCCTGTCCCTGCCCTTCTGGTGCCATGTTTATAGGTCCATTACTACTCTCAACTATTTACACAGGTGCTGAGGCTCCAAACTCAGGTCCTCTTATGTGCATGGTAAGCATCTAACTGATTGAGCCATCTCGTTAGCCCCAAGATCCCTGGCTTATATCATCTTAAAATATTGTAGTGTAGAAGAAAATTCCTGTGTGTGCACTAGGTTAAATCCAGATGCCTAGTGGTATGGATTTGTTAATAGCCTCGCCAATAGCCTTCCAAGGAATGAATTGCCTGCCGTGTGCAGCTCTCTTGGCTCTGCCCCCTAGTGCTCCATTCCTTTACATCCTTCTTCTGTAACATACGTAGGATCCTCTTTGAAATGCATTTGTATGTTTCAAGGGAACAAGAATAGGGGAAACCCAGAGGTCACTGTTTCATTGTGCAATTGGTGATGCATTTCCTTAGCGGCCAGATTCCCCCCCCCGCCCCCCCCCGCCCCCGTTAACTGTCATGCAGTCTGTCTTTTCAGAGTCCTGTCTCCTCAGAAGTATTTGTTCTCTCCCTCATGTAGGATGGATAGGAGAATCTTTGGGCTCTATCCATGCATTTTCTTTTTTTCTAGGTCTTTAATATGTGTTAAATGCTTTGCAATTATATCGAGGCATAAATTAATGTGTTAACAGTCAGCATTGATTCTGTGGCCTACAAATAAGTATAATCTCTTTCTTGGTATACTTCTTTGCAATTATCTTCTTGATTTTTAAATCAAAATTGATAACTATGTTTATTTATTTATTTTGCTAAGAACTTGATCTAAAATATCTACAGTTTTCTTTTTAGTCCATGTTTAATATTCTAGTATATAATATAGCCCCCATTTCTTCTTTTCTTTATACTTTCTTCTTCACATAAGTTCCATTACCCCAAATTAGCTTTTACTTTGTAATTCTTTTATTTTCTGAAACTCTATTTTTCCTCTAGTAAATTCGCTAAAGGTGTATTTAGTTTATTGAGGCTGCCATAATAAATTGCCATTAAGTTGGTGGCTTGCAATGACATAAACATGTATGTAGTCTTGTAGCTCTGGCTGCTAAAAATGTGATCTTTCCAGTCTTTTTGAGCTTCAAGTGGCTTTAGGTGGTCCATGACTTGTGGCCACACCAGTCTCCCAAAGTCTCTGTATTCAGATGGTTTTGTATATACCTAAATCTCTGTGCCACGGAATACTTCTGGTTTACTTAGGGCCCTCTTCCAGAGACCTGGGATTAACCTCTCACCAGAAAGTCCTTGATGAGCAGACCTTCAAAGACTTTTCTGCCCCAAATAAGGTCAGGTTTATGGATTCCAGGAATTTGATAAGAACTCCTTGGGTACAACTTTGGTACTCCAGTAACATGACCACTTCTAAGAACTTTAAAACTATTAGTCAACTGTGTCTTAGGCCAGCAGTGCCCAGAAGCCAATGCCAATTTTGCTATAGTCTCTGCAGTCATGGGGATGACAGAGGCCAATAAGAGGATATAGGCAAGAACTTCACAAAGTGTCAAAGGACACCTGGTCTCCTTGTCTCCAAACAAGATAAAGGCTCAAGGAAGATGAGAGAATATGTAGGGTTTTTTTTGTTGGCCCAGATAAGCCATAGTGCATGTGATCGTTGAAGGAGCACCTTTACCCTGAGAAGGAGAACAGGCTTTATATATAAGTAAAGGATCAAAAAATTTAAACCAATTAGTAAGGAAGGAGCTGGAGAGCATTTGAGAAATGGCTGAGTCACAAAGGCACGGCAACAAAGAGGCAAATTAAAGAGTTACTTTGTCTAATTTACCAAATGGGTTATCTTTTAAAATAATGACCACAAGTGCTTTTATGTGTGATTTTCAAGGTGACTACAGCTAGAGTCCCTTGGTTCATTTGCCTGGAGCCTGCCTTCTCCTCAGCTCCACTGTATGTCTGCCAACTGTGTGTACCTTGCAGCTGCCCCTCCTGGGCCTCCAGCTGATCCCAGAACGCTGTGTTCTGTTTTGTAATGAAATGTAGACTTCCTCTGTGAAAAGGCTTAATGGGATAGCATTTTTAAAAAAGAATTCAAGCTGGCTAAATTTAGTTTCTGAACGGTGTCCAGTCTGGAAATAAATCTATTTTGAAATCTTCATCTCAGGGCCCACTCTTCCACCTGGGAAGGTGCCCTGGCCAGATGGTTGTTAGCTGGAAGTTTCTTCTTTTACCCCTCTGCCAGCAACAGGTATTGCTAGTCCCTCTTGCCAGCGCCTGCTATTTGTAAATACCATGGAGCTTAACCATGCTGTCCTTCTAAGCATTGGCAGTGGAGGGTCTGTATGTCTCCTGACCTTCCTCTGACTCTCTCCCCATCTTCTCCTTGAGGGCACCACAAAATATTAAGGGTTATAAGGGATTTGCCTTCTTCTCAGTTCCTGACTTTGTCCTTCCACTAACTCTTAAGTTTCTGTTACTTCTGGCTTCCTTTTTTACAGGCTTTTTTTTTTCTCCCTCACAAAGAACTAGCCACTTGTTACTACACAAGAGGCACACCATCTATATCTCTGAACATAGCACCCAGGGTGACTCCTAGGCTCTGAATCATCCATTTTTATCTTCCTGCCACTTGGAGGTGTGGCAGGTGTGTGTCCTGTGCTCTTCTTACAGTATGATATACTTGGCAGTTCATGGTCATCACACTCACATGCTAAAGGCACTACAGACAGGCCTTTTCTGAATTTAGAATAAAGAGGAGGGGCTGAGCCTCGGCTCCACCCCGACTTCCTGTTGTAGCGACCATTATTGCTTTGCGCCTGTCCCTTGTACCCCTTGGATGAGAAGCTGTCTAGAAGGTTCACATGGCTGTGGTTAAAAAAATGAGTCAGACTTAACCATTGGCCTGAAAATCCCATGGTCCAGTGAGAAGCACAGACATGAAGGTTGTATGGTGCAGGGCAAGCAGAGAGGTGGGTTGCTGGAGGCTCCTGGAGCGTCGGCCAGGCACAGTTGCTGTAGAGATTTGGTGTGGCCGTTATGTTTCTGTGTGGGAGGCACCACAGAGGAGCCTTGGCTTCCTGGCTTCATTCTGACCATGAGTTCTGTGCCGAGTGCAGTGAGTTCTGTCCAGGCGTTGCAGATACTGGGCTCTCCTTTGAAATGTATGATTGAGGAGATGGAAATGGTGGTCAGGACCGTTCGAGTAAGGTGACCTGGGAGCTTAGTTCATCGAGACCCCTCATGGACAGCACAGCTAGACACACAGCAATCATCCTTCTGTGTCCGCTACGTTCTGCAACTTCTGAAAAAGGATGCTCGTCCTGTGTCCCCAATTCACCAGGCTTTACTGACTGTATGTCACTTCCTAAAGCGTGCTCATCAAATTCTTCACTGACTGAGCCATCTCCCAGCGCAAGATGTGTTCCGTGCTGATGGGGCTTCACGATGAGGATCGTGAAGCGTTCTTGCTGGTTCAGCTGGACCCATGCTAGTGGGCGTGTGAGGAGCAAGTGGGCGGGGACAAGTGGGCGGGGACACCGAGGTCCAGAGGATGAGTGGCACCTTCAGTGGGTGATGCTTGTGAATGAGGTAGGAGAGGGAGATGGGTAATTATGAGAATCGACTCATGCTCGTCCCTGTTCCCAGCTGTTAATTTTGGAAATGGCAAAAAGTTGTCACTCTGCTCCACTGTCAGTCTGTTTCTCCTACATTTTTTTTTCTTAAAAGACCAAGCAGTTACAAACTAAGAGAGAATTTGACCTTGGTGCACTTAAGTCAGCGACAGCCATCTCTCTTTTGCAGACAGGTAACTCAGAATCCATTGAAAAGTTAGGTAATCTTTATGGGTGGGACCTAAACCTGAAATTTTACACCTGGTGTAACAATATGGCAAAGATCTTCCTACTTCTTTACAGAGAAAGGATAAGGCTTACTTCTCTGAAGAATTGCTACTACGTATCTCAGAACAATAACTTAAATACACTTCAGAGACCCATCCCATTTAGGGGAGTGAGTTTGTTTCCTTTTCTGCATTTCTGGCTAATAAAGCTAGGACTTATTTACACGAAGGTCCTTAGGGGAAATCAGGGAATGCAGTCAATAGAAAGAACAGGAGTTAATGAAATCATAATTATATTTAGTTTAACTGTTTGCTTAGAAAAAGCAATGAGAGAATTGCAGTGAGAGAGGAGGGCACGGAGAGCTTGAGCCTGGGACAGGCGTGTAAGGAGTAGCCATGTAGGTGAGATACAGGGGAAGTGGGAATCCCAGGGAGAGTGGATGGAGGCACAGAAGGGGAGCAGCGGGAGGGCCTGGGAACCAGCCTAGAGGCTTCTGTGAGTTCTTTTGTTCTCATCAGTCAGACACTGTGAAAAGTGTGTCAGTTCACTGGGTTAGGACCTTGACTGCTGATGCTTGGATGTCTCACACTGCCGTTGTTTTGGAACTTTCGCTGGAGATTGTTGTAGTTGTGAGTTTTTAAGCCGGCTGTGGTAGGAACAGCACACCCAAGCTTGTGCTGTGTGCATGTTGTGTGCACTTCAAGAATTGTGTTAGGAGCTTCTAGGTAGCATGGTGTTAGGCAGTAAGGGTAGCTACCTCAGGGTATGTTGGGATTCAAGATTAGTGCACACAGGCTCCACCTATGCTTGGAGTTCAGAGCAGGGCTTGGAGGAAGTTGATTAAAACCACTGAGTTTTAAGCATTATTGAATGGTAAGGTTGATGCTGGGCTTGGGAGAGCCTTTGAGGTTGCACACGTGAGTTTGGCATATCTGTGTGTACCTGTTTATGTGTATGTTTAGTTTAATGTGCATGGAGAAGCCAGAAGTCAATGTTGGATGCCTTCTTCACTCTTTATTATTTATGTGTTTGTATCTATTTATTATGTGTGTGTGCATATGCATGCATGGGTGGGTACATGTGTGGATGTCAGAGAACAATATGAGAATCACTTCTCTCCTATAACATAGGACCTGAGGGCTAAACTCAGGTCATCAGGCTAGGCAGCAAGAGCTTTTACCTGCTGAGCCATCTTGTCTACCCTATTTTAGTTTTCTTTTTCTTTCTTTTTTTTTTTAACAACAGGTGCTCTCACTGAACATGCAGCTCATGACTTGACTGGGCTAGCTGGTGGTTCATCTCCATGGATCTGCCCTGTCCCAGCACAACACTGGCTATCCTACAGGCACACACCACCATGACTGACTTTGTATGGTGGTGCGAATCTGAACTCAGGTTCTCAGGCTTGCATAGCAAATACTTCATGGATCGAGCCATCTCCCTGGCCCAACAGGCGCTTCTGATGCGGCTTCACGTTGAGGATCGTGAAGCATTCTTGCTGGTTCGGCTGGACTCACATGCTAGTGGGCGTGTGAGGAGCAAGTGGGCGGGGACAGGTGGGCGGGGACACCGAGGTCCAGAGGATGAGTGGCACCTTCAGTGGGTGATGCTTGTGAATGAGGTGGGAGAGGGTGATGGATGAGCACCATTTAGGAAATGACGTGGTTGCACTGAGATGGGGAAGAGGCACTGGGTGGGGGTGGGGGATCACTCCAAGGCTTTCTGGCCTCTGCCTGCCAGAGCAGGGTGGGCAGCCACCAACCCACTCCTTGAGAATGTTCTCTAATGTTTTTATTTAGCACGGTGCAATCTTGTATATCTGAGATTTTAAGATGTAATAAAAATGCATGAACTTCAGTTTGCCAAAGCCGGGTGTGAGGTTGAGACTTTGTGTTTCTTCTCCCTGATTGGATCTTACCGAGGCCTCAGGATGGACTTCTGCTGGGTCAAAAAGTACAAGCTGAGTCCTTGCAGGGTCAAGCCTCACATTTTACAGGCAGGGAAACTGAGGTCGGGTCCCAGAATTCCTTGCTCTCCCACCCAGGCTCGGCGCCCGACCACGCCTCCCCACACTGTGCTTGAATTAGGAGAACATTCTTTCAGCAGATCTCCACGCCTCCGGTCTCTCTCGGCTTGAAACCATCCTACACACAGCTGCTGGGATAATCTTTCTAAAGCCATTTTTATCATGTCACTTCTCGGCACGATGTTTTCGGTTGCCTTTTGTCACATCCAGATTTCTCCTTTCTGGCTCTCGGGGCTTTCTGCAAAATGTCCTCTTTCCCGGGGTTCACGATGAGCTTTTATGGGAAGCTGCCCCATATTGTGTGATTCCCTACGTTCCTTGTCATTTCCTGCGGCTAGGCCTCTGCATCAGCCTTGTTACCCTCCCGGAAGGTTCTTTAACAACTCCTGTTACTTTTCTTCACCGACCCATGTTCATTCCTCACCTCGGAGCCCTTGCCTTATTTGAATTCACTGCTACAAATCCTTTCCTTCCCCCTTACTATTCCTTTGCCTTCTGGCCCTCTTTAGCAGCTTACAGTCTTACATAAAATATAATAACCCAGCAAACCTAGGGTCATGTGATTACCTAACTTGAGAAAACAAAAACGGGCAAACCGGAACAACAAAAGCACACATGCTCAGTGGCACAGCCCTGCGAAGTTGCTTTGGAAAATGGTTTCCGCTGGGTGCTGGAGATTGTGTGGTCACGCCATGGCCGTTTGTCTTACCAATGTTTTAAAGAAGGGTGCTTTGTGGTTGAGCTGCTCCCACGCTTCACTGGCTGGTAGCATAGTCCGTAAGTTCCCAGGAATGGCATTTTGCCACAGCGAATCCTTCCTCTGGATCCATGGGTGTGCCATCAGAATCGTATATCATTACCAGTAGCCAGTTCTTGGTGCTGAGTCACCTAAAATGGCCCACAGGCAGAGAAGGAGTTTGGAGTCACTCTGCTTTGCATATGAGCTCAGGTGGCTCTCCTTGAAAGGCCACGTGTCTTTCATTTTCTTCTTTTGGATTCATGAATTTAGCAGTGTTTGGGTGGTGTTGAATTGCCCAGCTCTCTGCATTGGAGTCACTGAGCAGAGTCTGAGTTTGTCTGATATTTGCTTATTAAGTACTTGGGGCATGTGGACCAGGTGTCAAGTGTCTTCCTTATTTTTGAGTTTATGGGTGTGACTTCATGGTGTGATGAGGGTTACATGGACTTGGCTGAGCTGTCCACAGTTATTTTGTTTGTGAAATGGGCACCGGGATTGTCTTGCTATCCCCACACATGGTTGTTACACAGATCACTGTAAAGATGAAGTTCCTGAGGCTTGCAGAGCTGGCTCTCCAGGAGGCAGAAAGCTGGAGGGATGTGAGGTTTCCTTGCTCTCTGAGGGATCTTCTGATCACTGCCCACTCTGCTCTTTACTGTATGGTGTATTTTGTCAGATCCCCATTGACAGAGCTCAACTGTATTTATAAAGCAGTCCTGGGAATCTTTCATTCACTGAGAAGAAAGGTGTATTGCCTTCTATGGGTTCTTTGTGTAAAACCAGCTGCTTCTATGAGGGACACATTCCTTCATGTTGTGAATCTTGGTGTCTGGCTATTAAAGTCAGATCTAGGGCTGCAGAAGTGAATTAGTAAGTGAAGCCCCAACTTTGATTCCTAGAGTCCAAGTAAGGAATAAGTAAGTCAATAAAAAGGAACAGGCATGCTAGTGTGAGTTTACAGTCCCAGCACTGGGGAAGCAGAGGCAGAGAGGCAGAGAGGCAGAGGCAGGAGGATCTTTGGGGCTTGTTGGCCAGTCTGCCTAGGTTACCTGAGCCCTAAGCCAGTGAGAGACCTTGTCTAAAAATAAAACCAAGATTGATTGTAAAAAGTAACTTTTGTTTGATGATGAGTGATTATCATCAGAGCCTTACTGCCTCTATCTGCTAGTCTAGGCCTACTCCTGGAAGCTTCTAGCCTCTGTGCAATCTTATCTAGTCCTCGAAGTCTCAGCCTCTGAGACTTACTACTGATAAACTCACCCTTTCTAGTTCTTTCTGAACTCTGGTTAGCTGGTTCAACTCAGCTGTTCTGCCTCTCCAAACTGACTGATTCAATCTGGTTTCTCTCTTGGCCTCTGACTGAATTGCTCTGCTTGGCCTTATGTTAATTTGGGCAATCTGTTCTAATCTTCTTGCTGCTCATTCTCTGGCTCCTTCTGTCTTCACCTGTGTCTGGCTCGTTCTCTCAGATACCTGTCTCTCTATCACTATTCTGGCAAAACTGCCTTTCCTCTCTGTACTGCTCCCTTAAGTAGCTTCCCTCCTTTCTCCTCTTGTGAGAGTTGGGTGTATCCTATTCTGTCAAATCTTTCTCTGATTTGTCACTTTGTCTGCCACTCATTTAGACATCCCTTTCAAATATGGGGCCTTCCTTCCACAAACTAACTTTACCTTCATTGTTTGGGATTAAAGGTGTGTGCTAATGGTGTGTCTGTGTTCCATCCAGAGTAGCCATGTTGCTGGATTAACATCCCTCTACAGCCGATCATACCTGAAGAACAACAGCTGGCCCACACATGTATTGTACATACATATATACTCATACATACATAGATTCACACACTCACATACATACAAATATATATATACATACAAATATATATGCATACACACACACACACACACACACACACACACACACACCAACCCCATAAGTAGTGAAGAAACTATCAACCAGCATATATGAAGTATTACTACAGGGTAAACACACTTTTCTGAAATGTGTGCTAGGAAGGTTTTGAGCTTCAGATTTTTTTTTCAGATTTGTTGATACTTATATAAATATAATGAAATACTGTGGGCAGAGTTCATTTATGTTTCATATATGTATAATCTGAAGTAATAATTTTGTTGAATTTTTAGTGTGCCTGAAGTTGGAGTCTGTGTTGTCATGTGAGGTTAGGCATGGAATTCTAGAATCCATGCTCAGTTGATACATGGATTTCCTAGACATTTTCTAAACATTCCCCCTGCATTGTCGCTCAGCTCTGGATCTTCAAGTGCAATGCTTGAACAGCTAACCCTTTCCTCTAGATCTGGGGAGACAGTGAACAGTCTGGGTCCCCTTTGCTTCTGCACCTGAGTCTAAGGACTGTGCTATTTGGTGTCATGTGTCTCTTGTCTTGGTGTTTCTCTTTCCCAACTGTACCCTCCCATGGGTGACAGTGTCCTATCCAGCCAAGCATCCTACGACACTTGACAGTGTGCTTATTGATGACGTCAGAGACCCTTTAATGATCACTCTGCTTTTCTTCCAATGTGTATGCTTTCTGAAGAGTTATTTTATTAAGGTACATCGATCAGTATGCAGATTGCTGAGTACACACACACACACACACACACACACACACTAACATTTCCACTTCCTTTTGTGATGGCCTCTTCTCCAGAGAGCCATGGTTATCTGCAAACCAGCCTCACCTTGGGGCTCTGGTTGTCTGTGCAGAAGCGGCTAGAACTGGATGATCCGGTGGCGCACAGTTGTTCTCAGGTCTAAGCACGTTTCTTTTCTACATTACTTGGACGTAATTGTTTAGCGCAATGGCCCCTGGTTTACTTTTCCTGAGATGCGTTATGTTCAGATGCCGTACCATCTAACAAGTGAGTTCCCAGGCCTGCTGCTAAAGGATGAAGACATGGCTTCTCCCTGCTTCCCAGCACTTTAGGAAGTTTGTCAGACTTGGACCACAGATTCAAGCCCCAGGACAGGGACTGCTGGATTCCGAGCTGGTCAGTAGACCAGGTGATCTGCCCTGCTGGAGGGGTCATTAAGCGTCCTGCTGTCGTGAGGTGTCTTTAACATTGTAGGTCTTATTATGATTATTTCCTTGCAAAACCTAATCTTGCCTCTAGACTGCTTCCCACAAAACAGCAGAACAGGCGGCAGTAGCTCTTGTTTCCCTACTGCTTAATTTTAGGTGGATTGAGTGAAAGAATTTAAAGATAACATGAAATATAGGATTGTGTGCTTTGTGAGAGAAGTTTACCTATTTGCTCATATATTTAAGGAAAAAAATGCAACTGTGCACAAGGAATTAGAGTGGAAAGAGAGAATGCCTTACTCTGCTTCTCTGCCACCCCAAGGCGGGTGAGTACAGTTAGGACATCGTAACAGAGTGGAATTTCCCACCTCCACTGCAGACGACAACTCCCTGCATCGTCATCTCACATCCTAGAGAGTCTGTCTGGACCAGCTTCATTGCCCGTGACCCATGGCTTACGTGGTGTGCTAGCTAAGTTGTATGTTAACTCGACACAAGCTAGAGTCATCAGAGAGGAGGGAGCCTCCATTGAGCAAATGCCTCCAAAAGAATGGGCAGCAGGCAAGCCTGTAGAGCGGTTCCTTAATTAGCAATTGATGGGGGAGGGCCCAGTGTATGTGGGTGGAGCCATCCTTGGGCAGGAGGTCCCGGGTTCTATAGGAAAGCAGGCTGAGCAAGAGCAAGCGGTCAAAGAGCAAGCCAGTGAGCAGCACCTCTCCAGGTTCTCTGTCCTGATTGAGTTCCTGTCCTGACTTCCTTTGATGATGAACAGCAACGTGGATGTGCAAGCTGAATAAACCCTTCCCTCCTCATGTTGCTTTTGTCATGGTGTTTTACCACGGCAGTAGTGACCTAACTAGGACACAAGGGGACTCTTCACTCCTACTGCTGCGTTACTTGTTTTGTGGGCTTGGAAGCACACCAGAGGTATGCGCCTATACCCCGAGTTCAGCCTTGTATGCTCACGGCTTGCCTTGCTGGTGACTGCTTCTGAGTGTGGGTCTGTCTCCTCAGGGCAACCCCCTGCCTCCTCACCAGGGTGTTTCTGGTGTCAGCTGCTCAGCCTGTCACTGGGTTACTGCTTTTAGTCTCTCCCTTGGCTAACTCGCTAGCTCCAGCAGTGAGTTCCACCTTTATTTCTTATCCTGGCCACTCTAGGCATTGTCACCCGACAGCCAGCCTGTGTGTGGAGAGATGCTAGCTCCTCTGAGCTCACTGAACTTCCAGTTTCTCTCTGCAGCCCAGCATTCTCTATGGCGGATGCTATGCACGGTATGTTTAGCAGTCGCAGTTAATTCTGGTGCTTTTGCTGTAGCCTGGACATCAGAAATAAGTACATCTGTTCACATTGTACTCGCTGAATATGGCAGAGCTGCCCAGCGCATGGTGGCACATGGTTTCTGTCTCACATAGATCCCTGGAATGCCTAAGGGTGTTTCTTCTTTCCTTCTGCCAATTCCTCTTCCTTTTCCCTTCTCTCTATCCCTCTTTCATCTCACTGGCTATCCAGGGTTGATCTTGAACCCACAATCCTCCTGCCTCAGATTCCTCACTACTGGGATTACAGGTATATGTCACTCTGTCCAGCTTCTTGGATTTCTTGCCTGTTACAGTTATCCCAAAGGCCCAGGGAGATAGTTTATACTTCTCAGATATGGATCTCTGGACTTTCCTTCCTTCCTTCCTTCCTTCCTTCCTTCCTTCCTTCCTTCCTTCCTGACAGGTTTTGATAGATCACTAGGCCTGAGCTTTTTCAACACTTCATGTCCTTTCTGGTCATCTGTTTTATTTCTTGAGTCTGCCCCTTTCTGTCTGTATTGATGTCAGGCTTGCAGTAGTACTGTGGAATAGCAAGAGTGGAGGGCTAGTTTCTGATCGTGCCAGCCGTTCCCTCTGTTAGAAGGTCTAGCCCGGTTATTGAATTCTAAGATCATTTCCCCTCTGTTGCCCCTGTCCCCTCTGGAGAGCTTGGTGACGCTGTCACCTATTTCTTCACTTCCAGTTTTCTTTTTTCTGGTCAGGAGTACTCATGCTCTCATGTGAAGCCTGCTATCCTCCTGCTGTGGAGTGTGCTATGTGGACATTCCCGCTGTGCCTTTTTTCTATTTTCTGGTAGATTTTGTTAACATTATGACCTTCCAACATATCAATTAAAATTCCAGTCTCAACTGTTTCGTTTAAATTTCCATTGCTCCGCCCCCATATCTTTTTAAGGTGGCACGATATTTTCTCAGCTTTCTCTGTACAAAGTTGTCTTATCACTTGCTGTGTGATTGTCTGCCTTTTCTTTTTCTTTTTTAATATTTATTTATTGTTATTATATCTAAGTACACTGTAGCTGTCTTCAGATACACCAGAAAGAGGGCATCAGATCTCATTACAGATGGTTGTGAGCCACCATGTGGTTGCTGGGATTTGAACTCAGGACCTTCAGAAGAGCAGTCGGTGCTCTTAACCACTGAGCCATCTCTCCAGCCCCTTGTCTGCCTTTTCTATGGAAACTTTTAGGATTCCCTTTGGCTTCCCTTTACAGAAGGGTGGTTGGTTGCATTCACTTAGGCTCTAGCTGTATCTTGTCATGTGGGCTAAATTTTTTAAGATGTCTGGACAATTAGCACACCATATTGTGATAGAGCCTAAACCCTGAGTTCAAGTCTTCGTTTAGAGGGATTGCCGTTGTTTTAAAGGGGAAGGTGATTGTAGTGCTTACGGGAGGGGCTGTGAGGTGGGAGGTGCCAGGCAAGGGGTGTTTCAGATGCCTGTCTATGAACGCTGATAGGCATTCTGTGGGTGCTGCTGTAGCTACGCTCTGCTCTCCCAACTCGGGCTCTCCACCTGTTGCCTACGTTTTTGAGCAGCTGGGGCAGGCATTCTGGCATCTGCACAGTTACTGCTCTTCCAGCCTCACAGATTACTTCCTGTCTTATCCTTCCACTTGATGTATTCTGCGGATGAGTTGAACCTAATGACACCGTGTGTCTTACCCACTCCCCTCCTTTCATCTCCACGGTTTGCTTTCTTTTTAAACGCCTTCGCTGCCCCTTAATTTGATCTCGGAAGGAAGAGAAAGGTAAATCTATCTGGCCACCCCAACACCTCCCGCGAGACATAGCATAGAGCTTTATTTTATCATAGCTTTGGGGGTTGAAATGTAATATAATTCTCTGACATTATTCAAATGATAATGGCCCGACAGTCTGTTAGGTTATGGACTTCTTCTATCTCTGCCTGCCACTGGAAGTAATCTGTGGATTTTTATCATTGCGTAAATGAACATGGAGTGCCAGGGAGCTGGTGTGTGATGGCTCTGACCTGCCTGGGCAGCAGGCATTTGTACACATGCTTCCCTCTGTGAGCATTGTCTGAGAGTGGAGAAGAAATACAGTTGAAGCCACAGTGAAGAATTATGTGTGTGTGTAAAAGACAGGCCGCAGTGAACCCTACAACAAAGCCTGGGCTTTCTTTTCCCTAAGACTCGTGCTTGACAAAGTGCCTGAAGCAAGCCTTACTTCTTACGTCCTTCCACGTCTTCTTGCTTTGCCCATAGGAACCTGGAGTGGTGACCTCCTGGAGAAACCTCAGGGAGCTTGGAGACCTGCAGGCTGGAAATGTTGTCTTTAGACACCCAGTAGCTCTAGCTTCTTGGATCATAGAACTCCAGTGGTGGCCCGAATAGACCGTCAGGGGAGGATTACTAATAACCCTCTGTGCACATGCGCAGTGAGCTTTATCTCCTAAGTTCAGGGGATTGGCGGTCTGAGAGACATTCCTATAACAAAACTACATTTGGCACCATTTATGTGAAAAGAACTCCTCAGGTTTATATCTGGGAAAACACAATAAAAGCCCGGTGCCTGTATTCCAGCTGAGGCAGATGGATCAGGAGTTTGAGGCTGGCCCGGGCTACTGACTTCTCGTCAAAAACAGAGAGGAAAAGTGAAACAGTCCAGAAACAGTGCTGAGCCCTTCTCCATCCAACACAAAACAGCATTCGGAGAGGCTCCGTGGGAAACAAATATGCTTTTCTTTCTGTCGGGTGGTAGTGTTTTCGGTCTGTGTTTAAATCACAAATGTAGTGTTGGGTATCATTACAGGTGTGGATTTTACTCTGAAGGCCTCTGCTAGAGTTTCCAGGCTCTTGGGCCTCTGTATAATTGAATTGTACAGAGATGCATGGGCAGTTAAAGGAAGGGAGATAGGTTATTAAAAGAGAACTGCAAGCAAGCTCTGAATCACACCAGATACGGCCTGTGGCCTGGCTCCCAGCAACAGAGAGGAAAGGCCTGGCCCTGGGGTGGGGCGATGCGTGTGTGATGTATGTTTGAGACTTTGTATGGGCCATTTACTTAGTTGTCCTCTCTCTCCAGCTCATGTGATGCAGGCTATTATTGAGCATGCTTCCTTGGTTGAATGAAGCCCAGGTGTGCTAAGGCTGTCTCAGTCTTAGGTTGCTCTTACCATTTATGTGCTAATCTCTGGGATGTTTTTTCCATTCTAGTCACGATATTCTCTATTATTATTATTATTACTACTATTACTATTGTTATTATTTATTTTACATCCCAACCATAGTTTCCTCCTCCCTCCTTTCCTCCCAGCCTCTTCCCCCATCTCCCCTCTGCTCCCCCTCCATTTCTCTTCAGAAAAGGGCAGGCCTCCCACGGATATCAACCAAACACGGCAGACCAAGTTACAGTAGTCATCTCCCCTCAGATTAAGGCTGGAAAAGGCAACCCAGCAGGAGGGAAATGTTCCAAAGCATGCAAGAATCAGAGACATACCCCTTCCCCACTTGCCCAACCGTAACATTTATGCAGAGGGCCTAGGTCAGCCCCGGCAGGCTCCCTGATTGCTGCTTTAGTCTCTCGTGAGCCCTTCTGAGTCCTAGTTAGTTGATTCTGTGGGTTTTCTTGTGTTGTCCTTACCCCTCTGGCGCCTACAGTCCTTCCCTGAGCTCTGCCTGGTGTTTGGCTCTGACCCTCTGTGTCTCTTTCCAGCAGTTGCTCTGTGAAGCTTCTCTGATGACAGTTGGGTTAGGTACCAATCCATGCAAGCTATGAGTATAACAGAATATCATTAGGCATAACTTCATTGACTTTTTTTTTCCCCAGTCATGTTTAGTATTATTCTAGGTCTCTGGGCTATCCAGTCTTTGGTTTCTGGCCCTCCAGATAGTGTCGGGGGTGGACTCCCTCTAGTGGCATGGGTCTCAGGCTGGACCTGTGATTGGTTGGCCATTCCCAGCACATCTTGTAGGCAGGATAAATTGTAGGTTGAAGGTTTTGTGGCTGGGTTGGTGTCCCAGTCCCTTTCCTGGAAGTCTTGCCTGGTTCCGTCAGATGGCCAATTTAGGATCCGTGAACCCCATTGCTAGAAGTCTTAGCTGAGGTCACCTTTGCGGATTCCTTGGAGTTTCCATTGTACTAGGTTTCTAGCTCTTTCTCCAGATGACCTCCCCTGCCCCCAATTCCAGTTGTCTCTCCCAGTACCCTCTCCATCCCTCCACTGACCGATCCCACCTGTTTCTGTGCCCCACTGGAAATGTCTATTCTATTTCCTCTTCCCAGGGAGATTCATACGCCCTGCCCCCCTGAGCCCTCCTTGTTACTTAGCTCACTATTCTCTATTTCAGTATCTGTGGACACGAGTACCTGAGCCCATGGCATAGGTATTTATATCATGGCTTCTTGACCCACATATGTATCTGTTGCAGAGAGGCATAAAATGACAATCAGTAAAACCTCAGGCATGCAATGCTTCATTTGAGGATGGATTTCTTTAGAGGAAACAATGTGAAGTTAAGAACTGAAGCAGAATAAAAGAAACTGCGGAGTTTCTAGCCGTAGGCCTGCATTCACAGCTGCTGCTTTCATGGCGCCCAGGGCTCACCACCAACTGGTAGGGTAGCGTCATATCAACACAGGAATAGTTCCAAGGATGGGACCATGGGTGGTAGTGTGACTATGGGTGGAGGTATGACCATGGGTGGAGGTGTGGCCATCGGTGGAGGTGTGGCTATCGGTCGAGGTGTGATCATTGGTGGAGGTGTGATTAGAGGGGACTGAGAGACATCAAATGAACAAAGTAACAGTTTTACTTAAAATGTCAGTAATTACAACACCCTAGGGGACCGATTCACTTGCTAGGTTTAACCAGTTGCCCACAACTCTTCGAAGGGGTGATAACATAGCATCATGAAGCATGGGTTACAAAGTGAGGAATTCAGAAACCTGGGAACTTTGAAATCCTGGGGACACAGTAGGCTGCTGTACTTCAAAAGGAGTGTGATGCGTGAAACTGTGTGGGAAAACAATGGTGTGTAGTGTGGCTAGGTTTATAGAAGGTTTGGAGTGACCCCACGTGTATATTTGCATGCTGCTTAAAAGTTCATTTTAAAGGAGACATTTGTATAGAGCAGGGCTGCTGTTTCCTAGCGACAGAGTCAAGATGCCCTGTCCTCTGTTCAGACAGGGTGAGGATGCTGCAGCTCTAGGGGGCCTCAGAGGGCTCCTGAGAGGCCTGATCTCACAAGCAGACCCAGGAGAGGACAGGATGCAGGAAGGAGGGCGTGTAAGTGTGTCCTAGGTGCGATTTATTCGTTCTATAACGCCCTTTCAAGAAACTGGTCCTACTCTGATTTGCTGAAAGGGTTTGTTAAGAATAGGAGATAGGGAGTTATACTTTGTGATTGGAGACATACATGATGCATGACAGATGCTATTTAGCAGAGGAATGTGGATCTTGGTGAGAAAGGTGCAGAGGGCGTGACATGCTTTTGCTCTCAAGGCCCATTGGCTATTCAGAGGGGAAATGCTATCTAAGCATAGCATCAGGCATGCTCGAAAGGCACGAGTCGCCGCGTGCTAGCTGAGTTGGAAAAGCGAAGGATTATGGGAAAACACAAAACGGAAGGCCCTAACTCCAGCCTTGAGCCTTCTCTGATGGTGTCCTACTTTAAGACCTGTTTAGAATGACACAGAAGCCACAGTATCTGGAGGGGGCCCAGGGCGATGGAGTGCCGGGTGCTTCGCATCTCTGGACGTACTTCCGGATTTTAATTGGAGAGCCTCATTTGGGGGCCATGCTTGTTCCCGTGGCTTGTTTATGTCTCATGGCTCCCTGATCTGTAACCAGATTTAGTTTTTATGGTTTAAATGTGTTGATGAGGTGCTGAGTCACGATTTCTTCCTCCAGAAGGCGTGACTCTGCCCAAGTGCAGAATCCAGGGTGTGTCCTGCTGTGCGAGTTGCTGCCACCAATGCTGGTTCATTTTGACAAAGAGCAGGCATAGGTGTGGGCTCAGCTCGCACAGTTGCTAAGGCTTCTCGCCTCATGAAGTGAAGGGACATGTGGTGCAACGTTTTTATTTCTGTTCCAATTCAGAGGAAATACTTCCATCACCAATCTTTTTTGATTAAAAAATTATTTTTGGAATTAAAATAGTTACAGCATTTCCCCTTTTCTTTCCTCCGTCCAAACCCCTCCCGTGTACCCCCTGATGGGTTCTTTCTCAGATTCATGGCATCTTTTTCTTTAATTGTTGTTTGGAAGCACTCCCCACCCCCACATACACACCCCACACAGTCCACATATTCTTACCTGTATGTGTATGATTTCAGAGCTGACCACTTGGTATTGGATAACAAATTGGGGTGGGGGTCTCCCTTGAAGAAGACTGTTTCTCTAGCTCTTAGTATTTCTTAGTTGCTTGTAATTCTTTGGGGTGAAGGCTCCATGAGATGTTTCCTCTTTTGTATTAATATACCTATCCATGCCATAGTTCAGGTTTTGTTTCGGCAGCACTCTTATAACAAGTATAACTCCCCGATGTTTCTGGGAGACACAATCTCACAGTTGGTCATCTGGCTCTTAACAATCTTTCAGCTTGCTCTTCCACAGTTTCCTGAGCCTTGGGTGTGGGAGTTATGCTGTGCATGCGTCCTTTGGGGCTGGGCACCACACAAGCACATGTTCTCTGCGCTTTAACACATTGTGGTTCTCTGTAATGATCTTCATCTGTTGCGGAAAGAGGTTTGAGAACTTATCTGTAAATACAAGGATAGATCTTGACAGTGTAGTCAGAAGTTATGTTGGCTTAGTAAAGTAGTAGTTTCAGGCTTTCCTCCAAGGTTCGTGGCCTCGTTAGACCAAGGTAGAGCTGCCTAGGTTTCCAGAACTGGGCATGACTTCCCTTCTGTTGAGAAGGCTTTAGGTCCAGTTAGAGAGCTGTTGGTTAACGCTGGGATATTTATGCCACCATTGCACCCTTAGGGTGATCATTCCATGCTTGTCACTGCTATAGTCCATAACTGTCATATCTGGGTAGGATTATTGGTTGCCTGCCAACCTTGGAGGCTTGCGTGGGACCTTCTAGTACCATGAAAGCTAATACTCAGAGGGTAGGTTTTTCAGGCTAGATCCAGCTCAGATTTTTTGGATCCCGTATACCACTATTATTTTAAAGCCCCTACTCAGGTATTTTCGTATGTCCCATGAGTGATTCCATCCATTTGGGGAGAAGAAAGGAGATCAAATGTACATACATACCTTTTATATGTTCCTGTCATGTCACTACAGAAGAGGGCTTAGCCCTCCTGAATCTTCTAGTGTGTCTTTGGACAAAACAACCACTAAAAAAATGGTTGTGATTTTAGGGTCCTTGTGCTTTTACTGCTCTGGGTTTTGTCACATGAGTTAAGTGATGAGATGTCCCACGAGTTAAGTGACAAGATGTCCCACACGTTGGTAGGTGGTTAGTTTTGCGGTTCCATTACCTGTAAGTACCGTGGCATAGCACTATGTTATAGTGCTGAGGTAGCATGCTGCCTCTAGTGTAAGACTTCAATAGGTTCCCACAGATGGAAGTGGACCCTGGACAAAGAACAGTAGTGCTCACACAAATTCTAGCCATGTGACTTAAAAAAAAACTATCAAAATTTGCCCCGTAGAGTTCAGATATGTAATCTATCCAAGGCTGGATGAAATTCTAGATACAATTTTGTTTCAGTGACCAGAATAAATTAAATAAGGCTTGGTCCATCACTAATGCAATCTGACACTAACTAGTTTGTGGTATGCACACTTCATTAGAAAGCTTGGCCAGAAATGTAGAAAGTTTTAAAGAACGCTTGAACAGGAGCTTGGAGTGTTAGGGAGCCCAGGTGAGTCAGAGCCAGTCCTTGACTTCTGGACTCTGGTTTGGGCCTTTGAGCTTCTGTCTGTCCTTCCTACAAGGGTTTTATACATACATACAGGCATTTGATATATAACTCATTGCAAAAACATGATAACATGAACTGCATAATTTCCAAAAGCCATGCTGGGTTTACAGTGGCTTGGTAATCTATAAATTTTACTAAAAAATTACATTCATTTGTGTATGTGTGTATATACAAGTTATATGCACATATATGTACACATATATGCTACGACTCATGTATGGAGGTCATAGGACATCTGTGGGAGCTGGTTCTCTCCTTCGAACCCATGGATGTCTGGAATGGGATTCAGGTCATCTGGCTTGGTGGTAAGTGCCTTTACCCATCGAGCCATCCCCAAAGCCCAGTCTATGCATTTAAAATGGTATGCTTAGGGAAGCTTTGGTTTTCCTTTGTGCCTGTGTGTGCTGAGAACATCCTTAGGCCTGTCAGGCTGTGAATGGAAAATTTTACAACGGAAATTCTTCACTAAGTGATTCCTGCAGTGTGGGTGCCACATGCTGGCAGAGGCAATCTCTATTCATTTGCTATAATAGGATCAAAGCAGGTACTTTCCAAGGAGGTGGCATTTGAGTTAACTGACTAAAATGACATTAATACACAGCAGTTTTTAAGGTATGTGTGAGTCTATAGTGTATTCTATGTAACATCCCCCAAAGAAGGCCTGACATAATAACAGTAGCTTAAGGGACAGATTAGTATTTCTGTAATAGAAACAAGTACCCAAGCTAGGGCATAGAGCTTGTGATGTTCCTCATCCCTGGGGATTTGAACTTCTTCATTTTGCTGCTGGCCTGTCTTTAGCTTTGGTCATCTATCTCATGGACCGAGAGGGATGCTGGGGCTTCTACCATCTCAGCTGTTTCTTAGACAGCAGGAGGAAGGATGGTGAAGAAGAGCATCTTTTCCAGAGCTACACATGATTTAGGAGTCATATACCCCATTCCTGCTAAACTTTGCTACTCAGAACTCAGTCATATGATCATTCCAAGTTTTAAGGAGAATGAGAAGACATCTTTATCCTAGAACAGTTGTAGCCAACTTTTCTGGAGAGGACTAGGTAGGGGATACACTAGGTGTGTGAGACCCATAGTCTTTGGTGCAGTGACTCTGCTCAGCCACAGTGGTGTGAGAGCAGATGACAGTCTGCTGCAGTCAGTAGTGATGCTTGACTTGGTTTCCATGTAATTTTCATATATCATAAAGTATTAAGTTTCTTTTAACCATTCAACAATGAAAATCTAGTTTTAGCTCGTGGGCTATATAAAAATGGGCAGTGACATTTGTATGATTTGTTAGAGTTAGCCAGCCCCTATTCCAGAGTGCCAGGAGCCATCCAGGAGAAGCTAAAAACTAGCTGATGATCTTTCGGAGATGGTTCCATCATGGACTGTAAAGCTATGATGAATTTGCTCTTCTAGGCAAGGTCAAAGAGATGACATTTGGGGAAAGATACCTTCTATTAATATGCTCGCCCCCCACGACCTTGGGCATGAACTCTACAGCCAGTCCCACAACATTCAGAGGAAGCTCCATGCCCAGGCTTTCTAACATGCCCAGGATTCCAGGATTCCGGGATCCCAGGAGCTTGGCCACACCAGGATCTCAGGATCCCAGAGGCAGCTTGACTCCCAGGAGCTCTGACACACCCAGGATCTCAGGATCACAGGATCACAGGATCACAGAGACAGCTGGATTCTGAGGAGTTCTGACACAACCAGGATCACAGGAAGGACAGGCTTCAGTCAGATATACCAAGGGCAGGTAGCACTAGAGATAACAAGATGTCGGGAGGCAATAGTAAGAACATAAGCAACAGAAACAAAGGTTACTTGGCATCATCAGAACCCAATTCTCCCACCATAGCAAGTCCTGGATACACCATCACACCAGAAAAGCAATATTTGGATCTAAAAATCACTTCTCATGATGGTGATAGAGGACTTTAAGAAGGGCATAAATAACTCCCTTAAAGAAATACAGGAGAACACAGGTAAACAGCTAGAAGCCCTTAAAGAGGAAACACAAAAATCCCTTAAAGAACTACAGAAAAACAAAATCAAACAGGTGAAGGAAATGAACAGAATCATCTACGAACTAAAAATGGGAATAGAAACAATAAAGAAATCACAAAGGAAGACAACCCTGGAGTTAGAAAACCTAGGAAAGAGATGAGGAGTCATAGATGCAAGCATCACCAACAGAATACAAGAGATAGAAGAGAGAATCTCAGGTCCAGAATATACCAGAGAAAACATTGACACAACAGTCAAAGAAAATGCAAAAAGCAAAAAGCTCCTAACCCAAAACATCCAGGAAATCCAGGACACAATGAGAAGAGCAAACCTAAGGATAATAGCTATAGAAGAGAGTGAAGATACCCAACTTAAAGGGCCAGTAAATATCTTCAACAAATTTATAGAAGAAAACTTCCCTAACCTAAAGAAAGAGATACCTGTGAACATACCAGAAGCCTACAGAACTCCAAATAGACTGGACCAGAAAAGAAATTCTTCCTGTCACATAATAATCAAAACACCAAAATGCACTAAGTAAAGAAAGAATATAAAAAGCAGTAAGGGAAACAGGTCAAGTAACATATAAAGGCAGACCTATCAGAATTACACAAGACTTCTCACCAGAGGCTATGAAAGCTAGAAGATCCCGGGCAGATGTCATACAGACCCTAAGAGAACACAAATGCCAGCCCAGATTACTATACTCAGAAAAACTCTCAATTACCATAGACAGAGAAACTAAGATATTCCATGACAAAACCAAATTTACAGAATATCTTTCCACAAATCCAGCCCTACAAAGGATAATAGATGGAAAACTCTAACACAAGGAAGGAAACTATACCCTAGAAAAAGCAAGAAAGTAATCTTTCAACAAACCCAAAAGAAGAAAGCCACACAAACATATTCCACTTCTAACAACAAAAATAACAGGAAGTAACAATCACTTTTCCTTAATAACTCTTAACATCAGTAGACTCAATTCCCCAATAAAAATACATAGAATAGCAGACTGTATACATAAACAGGACCCAACATTTTTCTACATACAGGAAACACACCTCAGTGACAAAGACGGACATTACCTCAGAGTAGAAGGTTGGAAAACAATTTTCCAAGCAAATAGTCCCAAGAAACAAGCTGGAAAAGCCTTCCTAATAACAAATAAAATCAACTTTCAACCAAAAGTTGTCAAAAATATAAGGAAGGACACTTCATACTAGCCAAAAGATAAACTCAATTCTGAACATCTATGCTCCAAATGCAAGGGCACCCACATTCATAAAAGAAACTTCACTAGAGCTCAAAGCACATATCACACCTACAAAACAATAGTGGGAGACTTCAATGCCCCACTCACAGCAATGGACAGATCATAGAACCAGAAACTAAACAGAGACACAGTGAAACTAACAGAAGTTATGAAACAAATGGATCTAACAGATACTTATAGAACACTTCATCCTAAAGCAAAAGAATATACCTTCTTCTCAGCATCTCATGGTACCTTCTCCAAAATTGACCATATAATCAATCACAAAACCATCCTCCACTGATATAAGTAGATTGAAATAATCCCATGCATCCTATAAGATCACCACAGACTAAGGCTGGTCTTCAATACCAACAAATGGAAACAATGGAAAGCCCACATATACATGGAATCTGAACAACACTCTACTCAATGACAACTTGGTCGAGGAAGAAATAAAGAAATTAAGGACTTTTTAGAATTTAATGAAAATGAAGACATACCATACCAAAACTCATGGGACACAATGAAAGCAGTGGTAAGAGGAAAACTCATAGCTCTAAGTGCCTCCAAAAAGAAACTGGAGAGACCATGCATTAGACGCTTGACAGCACACCTGAAAGCTCTAGAACAAAAAGAAGCAAATACACCCAAGAGGAATAGATGGCAGGAAATAACCAAACTCAGGGCTGAAAAGTAGAACCAAAAAGAAGTTACAAAGAATAAACCAAACCAGGAGCTGGTTCTTTGAGAAAATCAACAAGATAGATAAACCCTTAGTCAGATTAAAAGGAGGGCACAGAGACAGTATCCACATTAATAAAATCAGAAATGAAAAGGGAGACATAACAACAGAAACCATGGAAATTAAAATTATCAGATCCTACTACAAAAGCTTATACTCAACAAAATTGGAAAATCTGGATGAAATGGACAATTTTCTAGATAGATACCAGGTGCTAAAGTTAAAACAGGATCAGATAAACCATCTAAACAGTCCTATAACCCCTAAAGAAATAGAAGGAGTCATTAATAGTCTCCCCACAACAACAACAACAGCAACAACAACAACAACAACAACAACAACAACAACAACAACAGCAGCAGCAAGAAAACCCAGATGGGTTTAGTGGAGAATTCTATCAGACCTTCAAAGAAGGTGTAATACCAATACTCCTCAAACTATTCCACAAAATAGAAACAGAAGGAACACTATCCAATTCATTCTCTCAAGCCATTGTCACACTGTGTATTTTCCCTTGGAGATGGAACAGTTTCTGCTAATTAGGAACCTGTCACAATTTCCATAGAGGACTTCATAAGAAATCTTTTTTCAACTTCTATCATGTTTGATGTTCCAAATAGATTTTAAAAACTGATTGAGTCCCTGGTAGTGTTGGTGCAGGACTTTGATCTCAGCACTTGGGAGGCAGAGGCAGGTGAATTTCTGAGTTCGAGGCCAGTCTGGTCTACAGGGTGAGTTCCAGGACAGCCAGGGCTATACAGAGAAATCCTGTCTCAAAAAAAAAAAAAAAAAAAAAAAAAAGAATTCTTAAAATTGTACTTTATAATAGACCTGCTATTAAGTCCTTTCCTATGTCAAAACTGCAATGTGAACTCTGCCAGTCTTCAAGTGTCACTAGTTAATTACTTCTGAGATAGCAAGCAGGCATCTACAACTTGGAGCACCTTCCAAGAGGTTGTAAAACCATTAACCAAAGGTCATAAAAGGGAACTGATGATTTACTGTAGGTCCAAGGACAGAAGATAAAATATTGACTGGGTTTATCTATTCAAAACTTTAATGGTAACTGAGTTATGGTCTTTAACTCTCCATGAACCTGTAGAGCCAGTGACAGAGAATGAATGTCTAGTCTTAATGAATACATTTGTAAACATCCTCTGATGTAAACGTCTTATTCAATTTATGGTTTGAAATTATGTTTGAACTTCTAGTGAATTTTTGTTTTAAAGGATGTTTGGGAAAACCATGTGATCTATTCCCCTAGAAAATATGTAAGAAACTTGGAACGATGACATTGCAGGACATTATTCCATCAGAGCAGGAGTAGAGAGCAAGATGTGGAGGAGGGCAGCAGAGTAGACTATCTTAGAGGTTAAAAGGGAACGTAGACATTAAGAGGGCAATATGCAGAATGCTAAGGGAAAGAGGAAAAAGGAATAAGATGCAGAGAGAGCAGAAGGAGCAGGCAGGCTTCTCCTTACCATGGGACAGTACAAGTCTTTTCTCAACAGCAAGGCAGGCTTAATCTTACTAAAGAAGATAAAGCTTTCTTCTTACAGACTTGGGTTTAATTCATTTAGCAATAAAAGAGTAGGAGCTTTTTCTTTCTCGTTGCAGTAAAGATTAGAGCTCATTTTTCATCCAGAATGAGTGAGTTCTTTCTGCACTGGTGCTTGGCCTTTTGCTCCATATGCAAGTGAAGTGTGACACTGTGGGCACAGGCTTTGAGATCTCCCAGTGCTCACACTCGCCCAGTGTGGTACATAGTCTCTTGGCAGCCTTCGGATCAAGATATAGAACTCTTAGCTCCTCCAGCACCATGTCTGCCTGCACGCTGCCCTGCTTCCTGCCATGATGATAACTGACTGAACATCAGAAACTATAAGCCAGCCCCAATTAAATGTTTTATTTTATAAGAGCTGCCTTGGTCATGATGTCTCTTCACAGCAACAGAAACCTTAAGTAAGACACGGTTTCTCACCCCTGACCATAAAATTATTTTTGTTGCTATTTCATAACTGTGATTTAGCTACTCTTATGGATTGTAATGTAAATATCTGACATGCAGGATATCTGATGTGTGACCCCTGTGAAAGGGTCATTCCACTCCCCCCAGAGGGGTCGCCACCCATAGGTTAAGAACCACTGCTCTAGAACTAGAGTAAAGTAGTGGCTGCCAGGGGACGGGATGGACTTTTATCAGCAAGTACCCTGCTGCCCAACACTGTGCCCAGGTCCAGGCACAAATCCAGGAGGGCAGGTCTCCGTTCTCAGACAAGTGGCATTCTTACATAAAGTACTTGGGTGACGCTGCCTCTCACACACACTGATTTCGCCCTTTGCCCTTTTAACATGCTATTAATTGTAACACACAGCTCTCCTGAGGTTGGTGCAAAGTTGTTAGTCCTTTGAAGTAATCCTGGCTTGACAGATAAAGTGGAGACTTTTCACTGTGCAGTGCTGCCTCCTTACTGTGGGCTGTATTGTGGAGGTTCAGGAGAGGACTCTGGAGGGGCAAGGCAGAGTTGAGGTCTGCAGTGTGGCAAGTGTGCTGTTGGCGCCCTCTGCTGTCTGAAAGCACCTTTCTACTTGCCACCCGTGCAGGTGTGTGTGTGTGCAGAAGTGCAGCTGTGTGTGTGCAGGTGTGGGTGTGTGTGCATGAGTACAGTGTGTGCACAGGTGTGCAGGTGTGTATGTGCAGGAGTGCAGGTGTCTGTATGCAGGTGTGCATGTAGACTCACACCTGCTCTTGGTGGCCAGTTTCTACCCGTCATCACATAAGGATACTGTTTATAATTTTTTAAGTAGAGCTGACTTTTGTTGGTTCAAATGACAGAGGTTTGTTTTCAAATGACTTTTGGCTTTGAGTATCAATTTTGGCACATTTTATTAAAAATTAATAATAGCAAAAATGAGGACAAAATTGATCATTTCTTTTTGAATAAAAATTTTAGTTTACTTTTTATCTGTTTATTTTTGTGATAGTGCTGGGAACTGAACCTGGGGTATCATTTATTCTAGGTGCAAACTTTCACACTGAGTTTTAGCCCCAACTCTATTTTGTTGTTGTTGTTCTTAATATCAAATTGATGGAATCAGACATACTTGTCAAGAACATCATGTCATGTAAAGGATATCTGTTTATTTTTCTTTTTAACTGGTAAACATTGATGATTGTTTCTTGTAGGCTGGGAAACCAGATGTCTGACCTTAAGGCATGGCAAGGCCAGTGGCTCTTTTCTTTATGTCCTCAGTTAACCTTAGTTACCTCCCTAAACGCCGTATCTTAAACGTGGTGACTTGGCAGACAGGGATTACACACAGTACTTTTCGGAGAACCTACTTGAGACAACACACTAGTGAATCCTCAAACATGGTCTCCACTGATGAAATGCTGTCTGTGCTCAGGTGAAGAGAGCCAGGTGTGTTCACCATTGCTGTGGAGTTGTGTGTTTCAGTGGAGCTGTTCCCAAAGCAAGGGTACATGGGCTAGAGTCAAAAACAGGTCGTGTCATCGTTTTAGCTCCTTCAAATGTGTTTCTGGAAGAATTAGCTAAGTTGTTTTGAGCCTCATGCCAGTGACTGAAAATCTACATGGGGAGTTGCCAGAAATAATTCATGTATACAAGATCATGTTTCTGGGCTTAAACTGAGCCCCTTTCCCTGGACGTGAACCCAGACTTTGGGTGGGAGACTATGCAGTGAAGTGTTTTCTTTTACAACTTCCCTCCTAAGCGTGTGCGTCTGTGTGGGTCATCTCCCATCTTCTTTCTCCAAAAGCAATAAGGATATATATCTCATCTTATTTGTGCATTGGTCTGTTTTAAAATTTGAAAGTATAAGATCCTATTGAAGCCTAAAATATTGCAGAAACATTGAGGCCAGGGTGACTCCTTGTCACACTTGGCCTCTCTCTCTCTCTCTCTCTCTCTCTCTCTCTCTCTCTCTCTCTCTCTCTCTCTCTCTCTCCTTGTGATGATCCTTCATGAGATCATCTTGGTGCGAGGTACCCATGATGGGAGGAAAGGTTGCAGCAGCCGCTGGTTTCCAAGGAGACCAGGTGCAGTCATTTCACTGGCTTTTGGTGTTCTCAATTCATAGAAAATGACTCAAGGGCACATCTACTGAAACCATTGGTAGGGATGGATACATGGCTTTACACAAAGAAGAGAGCACTGTCATCAGAAGAGGTGTTTGTTCCATTCTTGATAGGAAGAGACCTATGAGTTTGCAGGCAACCAATCTCTCAAAACCACCAGATTCTCAGTAGTCTCATGTTGAAAACTGACTAGTTAATTTTCAAATCATCTTTATGTGCTAGGTGTGTGTGTGTGGTATCTTCTGCAATAGGGGCCACCCTCAACCCCTGGGTGGCAACCAAGGGTTACATGGACAGTCTGTATTATTTGGGGAGTCACTTGGACTACCCTGACCAATAAAAGGGCTTTTCTTCTTCCTGGCTCCTGTAGAAAACACAATCAGCTCAAGTGGCCTAACTTTCTATAAGACACACACACACACACACACACACACACACACACACACACGTATATGTCTTTGTATATGTATACATAATATACATATATGCAAACACTTATATGTATTGTGTATAATTATTTTAGGGAAATACAGAATAATACAATTTCTTTCTTTTTTTAAATAAATAAGTATTTTCTAAAGTAGTTTTTATTTTATTTATATGAGTACTGTAGTTGTCTTCAGACACACCAGGAAAGGGCATTACAGAAGATCCCATTGCAGATGGTTGTGAGCCACCATGTGGTAGCTGGGAATTGAACTCAGGACCTCTAGAAGAGCAGGCAGTCAGTGCTGTTAATCACTGAGCCATTTCTCCAGCCCAATACAATTTCCTAAGGTTGTATCAGACAATCCTGGAGTTATTTGTCCCTCATACCTCCTGTCTGTGTTGACTCCATTCCCCTCCTCAGTTAGAGCCCTGCCCTGGTTTTCTGCTTCCTGCTTCATTTCACCTGTACCCTGTTATTCTCCTACAACCCAACCCCTTGCCCCAGTGCAAGCTTCCAATTAAGGGAAGCAATGAAACAGTCCTACCCAGCTTCAGTACTAGTGAACCTCAACAGTGACCAGTATGGCAAGATCATCTGCGTAGGTACAATAAGTGCTACTCACATGCTAGTGGGAACCAACATCTGTCTAATCGGACTAACAGGAAGAGAATCACGCCCGGTGCTGAAAGTCTAGCTAGCTTCCTGGGGCTGGTGAGGCCTCGGATCATAAAAGAGAATCTATTACCACCACTCTGCTAAAACAGATGATTCCTTTCTAACATTCTGTGTCTTATCTATACTTAAAGATGAGTGTAGCTACCAACTCCCATCCCAGAGCCTCTCTTCACAGCAAATGGTGACCCACCCCTCTGTTGGACACAGTACAGAGATCAATAGATTGTAAAGAGCCCAGCTCTGGAAGATTATGACTCTGAGAAGGGGTGGAAAGATTGCAAGGGCCAGTGTACCAGGAAGTGCACAGTGAAACAGACTGTCCTGGAAATAGCTGCAAAGACAAGACAGGGACAATGCCAATATCAATGGACATCTCAACACGGGTGGGGATAATTTCATGGTGTCCCACCACTAGACAGAGAAAGGCTGAGAAAAGGAGAACTGGCCCCTCATATGGAGGAGCCCCAATACTGATTGGAATGGTCATCCATTTACATACAAATAACAACAGAAGACTTACATATTAATGCACGCACATGCAAATGTATGTGTTAATAATAAAGGAAAAGAATCTGGAATGTTACAGAGCGGAGAGAGTGAGGAGGCTGCGTCTGGTTTCCACTCTCACAGCCATTGCAGTACATTGAGCTCCATAGAGACAGCGCCGGGGCAAGCGCGAGCCGGACGGGCACTGGGCGACTCTGTGCCTCGAGGAGGAAAATCAACTAAACATGGGCAAAGGAGATCCTAAGAAGCCGAGAGGCAAAATGTCCTCATATGCCTTCTTTGTGCACCTAGATGCTTCTGTCAACTTCTCAGAGTTCTCCAAGAAGTGCTCAGAGAGGTGGAAGACTATGTCTGCTAAAGAAAAGGGGAAATTTAAAGATATGGCAAAGGCTGACGAGGCTCGTTATGAAAGAGAAATGAAAACCTACATCCCCCCCAAAGGGGAGACCAAAAAGAAGTTCAAGGACCCCAATGCACCCAAGAGGCCTCCTTCAGCCTTCTTCTTGTTCTGTTCTGAGTACCGCCCCAAAATCAAAGGCGAGCATCCTGGCTTATCCATTGGTGGTGTTGCAAAGAAACTAGGAGAGATGTGGAACAATACTGCAGCAGATGACAAGCAGCCCTATGAGAAGAAGGCTGCCAAGCTGAAGGAGAAGTACGAGAAGGATATTGCTGCCTACAGAGCTAAAGGAAAACCTGATGCAGCGGAAAAGGGGGTGGTCAAGGCTGAAAAGAGCAAGAAAAAGAAGGAAGAGAAAGATGATGAAGAGGATGATGAAAAGGAGGAAGAAGAGGGAGATGAAGGTGAAAAAGAAGAAGATGATGATGAATAAGTTGGTTCTAGTGCAGTTTTTTTTTCTTGTCTATAAAGCATTTAACCCCCCTGTACACAACTCACTCCTTTTAAAGAAAAAAATTGAAACGTAAGGCTGTGTAAGATTTGTTTTTAAACTGTACAGTGTCTTTTTTTGTATAGTTAACACACTACCAAATGTGTCTTTAGATAGCCCTGTCCTGGTGGTATTTTCAATAGCCACTAACCTTGCCTAGTACAGTCTAGGGGTTGTAAATTGGCGTGGAAATTTAAAGCAGGTTCTTGTTGGTGCACAGCACAAATTAGTTATATATGGGGACAGTAGTTTGTTTTTTTTCTTTTGGTTTTATTTTTGGGTTTTATTTTTTTCATCTTCAGTTGTCTCTGATACAGCTTATACAAAGATAATTGTTGTTCTGTTAACTGAATAACACTCTGCAATTGCAAAAAAAAAATGAGGCTGTTTTGTTGACATTCTGAATGCTTCTAAGTAAATACAATTTTTTTTTATTAAAAAAAAAGAGTCTGTACACTCAAGAGACTGTGAGGAGTGCATGGGAGGCTTTGGATGATAGCCGGGAGGGGCTGCAGGGAGGGAAGAGAGGGGGCAAAGTTAGGTAATTCTATTTCAATTAAAAACACTTAATATTTGACCTTGAGTCCCTCATCCCTTTTGTGGAAAGCCTCTGTCTCTAAGTTCTGTGATGGGAACATAGTCTACCTCTTCTCTGAAGACTCTCACCCTTGTCTGGCCTTACCTATGGGTCGTCTGAGTTGATAGACTGTTTACTAGCTGTTAAGGGTTGCAGGTATGACTTATATTTCACTGGAGCTATTTCTGGGTTTCCCATTTTTTCTATTGGTCTATGGATTTGTCTTAGGGTTTTACTACTGTGAAGAGACACCATGACCAAAGCAACTCTTACAAAGGTAAACATTTTATTGGGGCTGGCTTATAGTTCATTCCATTGAGGTTTGGTCCAGTATCATCATGGCAGGGAGCATGGCAATGTGCAGGCAGACATGGTGTCAGAGAAGGAGCTGAGTGAGAGGTCTACATCTTGATCAGAAGACAGACAAAGGCTGTCCCACACGGGGCAGAGCTTAAGCATAGGAAACCTCAAACCCAGCCCCCACAGTGACACACTTCCTCCGACAAGACCACACCTACTCCAACAAGGCCACACCTCCTAATAGTGCCACTCCTTAAGGGCCAAGCACTCAAACACTTGAATCTATGGAGGCCAAACTCATTTAACCACTACAGGATTTACTCAGTGATGATTCACTCTCTTTCAAAGGAGACCTAAGGAGGTAGACTGAATGTTATACTCATTTTCATGAACAGAAAATAGTGGACAGTATTTGTGAAAGTCCAGTGTACAGGTTGTGACCACTTGGAGGGATGGCAAGGACTCCTGGACAGATGCCTAGTCTAGGACCACATAGCAGGGGTGGGAGTGGGGAGAGCAGAGCACAGAGCTGAAGAAGAGCCAGCCCAGGATCTAGGCTAATTATGGAATGTGAAGAAGGTTCTTGTGACTTTTCTATGAGAGGCCCCTGGAGAAAAACGAATTTGAGGATCATTAAAACCAACATCTGGAACTCTAGGAGAGGATCGCAAAGGCCCATTATTGTCTACTCAGTGTGGGATTCAAGGGAGCAAATGCCTGGGATGCTCCCTCACTGGGGAAAGAGTCATCCTTGCACCAGGCAGGGCCTAGCATGCCTCCCCTCAAGAGCCCAGAGCATCTGGCTCTGCTCCCTGCTGTGGGAGCCTCTGGGGACTTGGAGCCCTACAGCTCAGGGACTGAGCTTGTGAGTATATTTGGAGTTGGGAAAGTTTCAAGAACACCCAGGTGGTGATGTTTTAGGACCTCTGTCAGAGAGGATTATGACCAAGGTCTCTTTCTAGAATTCAGAAGTCATCCTGCTCTAGAGGAAGACTGTAGGAAAACGGAGAAACCCAGTAGTGAGGGTGACACTCATCCTTTGTCATATGCAATGTGACAAAGAAGTGGGAGCTGTCCGGTTTTGGTCCTAAAGGGCTGGGCTTCTTGGTTTCGTGAGGGCAGGGGGCAGTTGAAGAAGCTTCTCTCCCACACGGTGCCCAGTGGTGAGCGTGAAGTGTGGTGAGAGGGGCAGGGGGATTTAGAGACATGCCCTGTGTTCACATAGAGCCTGAGTCTAGCTGATCATTACTTATCTGATTCTGTTTGAAATGAGAGGATTTAAAGGCTATGTGATAGTACCTGTCCTAGGTAGATACAGATGAAGGATTGGGTACTGCTCTGTGGCAAGAGCCAAAAACCCTACTGTGGGCTTTTGTACGCCATTAAGAGGTGCCTGGAGCTTGCTTTGGGATTCTGTCAATCATCATTTGAACACAGAGTGACCAATGGATACCTGGTTCAGAGAGGGGGGCTCCCTTGCTGGTACTCTTTGTGCCTGCAAGCAGAAAACGACATTGCTGAATGTTATTAGAGTGTGTGATGGTTTGTATATGCTTGGCTCAGGGAGTGGCGCTGTTAGAAAGTGTGGCCTGATGGAGTAGGTATGGCCTTGTTGGAGTAGATGTGCCACTGTGGGCATGGGCTTTAATACTCTCATCCTAGCTGCCTGGAAGCCAGTCTGCTAGCAGCCTTCAGATGAAGATGTAGAACTCTGAGCTCCTCCTGCATCATTCCTGCCTGGATGCTGCCACATTCTTGCTTTGAAGGTAATGACTGAACCTTTGAACCTGTAATTCAGCCCCAATTAAGAGTTGCCTTGGTCATGGTGTCTGTTGATAGCAGTGAAACCCTATCTGAGACACGGTGCATGTAGGGTGAGTTTACTTGTGGCTTAAGATTGAGTCATGTCTGGAATGGAATTAGTTGATTACTTGATTGAGATGGTCTCCATTAGCCAGTGACTTAATGAGTTTAGTAGTACGTTGGTTGGTGAGCTCTAGGGATCTAACTCTCTCTTCCTCCCTAGTGGAGAGATTTCAAACACATGCTACTACATCTGGATGTTTTTAATGTAGTATTTTAGGTGGCTGAATAAGATGGTCATGTTGCGTAGACAGAACTGTACCCAGAATTCTGTTTGAGACTGAAGGTGTGGGTTGCTTATTGTAGAAGCTGTGTGCTCTGTTGTGCCATGAGGGCTCCTGTGAGCTCTGGACAACATCTGAGCGTGAGTCTCATTTCATTTTGACCCAAAGCCCTCTTGGTGCTGGTATCCTGTTGGCTGTGAGGATTTCCTTGCTGATTTGGCTGTGTGGGAACTTAGATTGTGTGACAAAATCAAGGGCTGTGTGCTTTCATAACCTGAGCTGGCAGTGGGATAACTGTGGCTGGGCTCAGGCACACAGTGCACGGTGATTTTTATCTCTCTCTCTCTCTCTCTCTCTCTCTCTCTCTCTCTCTCTCTCTTTTCTCAGGGATAGGACATGGCATTTGTAAGCCACACTTCCTGCAATGACACTTCCTGCAGTACGGAAGGGCTCTCACACCAGATGGAGCACCTTGCTTTTCTGTGAATGGTCTTGTCCTGACTTCCTGGCCAAAACAGAGGCTTTTGAAAAATGCTATCTCTAGTAATGATTCATTTTGTGTGAGGCTTTGCACAAAGAAATTCAAAGTATCCAAGGAAGTAAAGCCTGTTTATGGGAGGTCATGGGGAGCCACGCAGCTGTGCTGTTCGGCAGACGTGGGCTTATGGTTGCATCTTCTCTGCCGATCCTCTCATACAGGGCTTGGGATTCAGCAGAAATTGCAAAATCAATTTACATTGGCGACTGTTTAAATCTCCACAAACTCTAAACTTTACATCATGTTTATTTCGACTTCGCTGGCCACAGTCATCTGCAAATGCCACAGGGAATTTTTGAAAATGCTCAAATCTCAAAGGTCACATTCTTAATTCCTGCTGTACAAATGCTTTTTTTTAATGCATGGCTCTGAGGGACTTAAACTTACATGTATTCTATAGGTCTCTCTCTGAGGGGATGAAAAATACCCGTAGAAGCCTTATGACAGACTCACTAACAGGATTGGACCCTCCCTTGTTATCCAGACCCCACCGGCTATAGCAGAGCACTTAAACCAGGCCTGCGAGCTTTCCACAGACCCCAGCTTTTCCACTACAGGGTTAATCTCGGTCCAAGATAAAAGTCTGCCAGGGCTGGTTAACTGTGTGGTTCAGACAGCTCACCATGAGGTGCTTCTCCTTGCTGCCTGGCGTGACACAGTGTGTGTGCACCCTCTGAGATCTGTCCCAGGGCGCCTTCTTCGTTTAACTATTATGCGAGTGGGGCTAGGTATGGCTCAGTAAATTTATTTATTAAATGTTTGGTCCTGAGCTACATCCCCAGAATGAAAGAAGTAATACTTATGAAGGCAGTTAGTATTTAGCACAAAGTGAACGGAGCACACAGAAATGCAGACTCAGGCAGGAGCAAATTCTATTCTGTAGAGGACACTGCTGTTATAGCCTGGTGAGCGCCTTCAATCATAACACCATCAGAAATGTAATTTTAGGCACTTGTCAATTTTAAGATTGCTGATTGCCAAGGTTTAAAAAGCTAAAATCAGCAGTTAAAAATCACATATTTAGGCCAAGATATTTAAAATGTCATTTACCCTGTGTCACTATAAAAATTAATAAGTTTATCCCCTTTTTACTCTTATGTGTATTTTTATTTTCATCTTTTTCTTTTAGTTTAAACTTTTTATTTTTTTCGAGAATTTCATACACGAATACTATATTTATTTCACTTACATCCTCTCTCCTTCCTGTGTCTCCCCTACTCATTCTTGGATCATCTCTTCTTTAATTATTATTGGTACACATACAAACATACACACACATACATGTAAACACACCCACACAGCCACATATATACACATTTGTACACATATATACATAAACACATGTATATATCCATAATCTCATACATATACACTTAGACACACAAATGCACAAGTATACACATGCGTATGCACACCTACACAGTACACATACATACATACATACATACATACATACATACACATACAAAACACATAGGTACACACACACCCTACTGAATCTATTTAGTGTTATTCCTATGGATATATATTTAGGCTGACCACTTGGGATTGGATAACCGCGCAGGGAGCTTGTCTTAGGGTTTTACAGCTGTGAACAGACAGCATTTAATTGGGGCTGGTTTACAGGTTCAGAAGGAGCTGAGAGTTCTACATCTTCATCTGAAGGCCAGGAGGAGAGTCTTATTGCCCACACCCAATAAGTAAGTGACACACCTACTCCATCAGGGCCACACCTCCTAATAGTGCCATTCCCTGGGCTGAGCACATACAAACCACCACAGAGCTAATCCTTGGAGAATGCTGGTTCTCACTCTTAGAGCAGCCATTGACTGTCCATGGCTTTTTATCAAGGGGTGTGGCCTTGTTCCTCATCTAGGTTAGCATGTCAACTGGTGGTGTCATTGTAAAGGTCTTGCTTAAGTGACCACGTTGAGATTTCATGACAGATTTCTGTCATGTCTAGAAGAACTCTCCAGCAGCAGGCACTCTGATCCTCAGGCTCTTACACTCCTGTCCCCTCTTCCTCAATTTTCCTGGAGGGGCTTGCATTGTAGATGTAACAGTTGCCGTGGGCTCCCCCAGTCACCTGTTCGCTACATGTTGACCAGTTGTGGATCTCTGTAACAGTCTCCATCTGCTGCAAAAAGAAGCTTATCTGATGAGAGGTGAGAGAGCTAGTCTGTCTGTGGGTGTGAGGCTAAGTATTTAGAATACAGTTAGAAACTACATTGGTTTAGCACAGTAACAGTCATAGGCTTTCCTTTAGGAAGATGGCAGTCATAGGCTTTCCTCTAGGACCCATGATCCCCTTCAGCCACATGGAGCTGCCTAGGTTTATGGTACCAGACACGAAATTCCTCCTGTTGAGCAGGTGTTAAGTCCTAGTAGCTGGCTGATGTTTCCCTCCAAGATAAAAGTCCACTACTGCTCCACTCTCCCATCCTTGCTGACTGAAGCACACTTCTTCCTCTTGGGCTGGTTCCAATTCAGGCTTCATTGTCACAGCTTCGTGTAATGGCCTCACTGGGGCTCTATTCAGGGACTGCATTGCACACATACCTGGCCTGAACAGCTCTCAAATAATTATTTCTCAAGTAGTTAGGTTGATGTAGGCAGGGTGGCAGGTTGTCTTATAAGAAAGGGATTGGACAACTTAAAAGACTGTTGGTAAGGCAGGTCTCAAGAAAGAAGTGGGGTGTGTGTGTGGGGGTCGGGTTCATATGACCTACATGTTTGTGGCCACTGTGAAAGCCACAATGCTCAGCATATGAACTATGGGATTTGGGCCTGGTGGGGTTTCGGTGTGTGCATGGAAACAAGCAATGCTGCCCAGTGTCAGAGTTTCACCTGGAGGCAGATGGGATGGAACCAGGTCTCTTCCATCCTCTTTGCCAATAATCAGAGATACTAATTAGTTGACAGGATCAGGGTGCCTGCTGCTGGAGAGTTCTTCTAGACACGACAGAGAAATCTGTCATGAAATCTCAACATGGTCGCTTAAACAAGACCTGTCTTGTCTTCAGTCTGCTTGTGTTGGATTTTGACTTTGCTAACACACTTGTTACCAATAAGCATCTTCTTGCTTGGAGTAGCACCACAGCACCACGTTTATAAATGTGCTATGTCAACCAGAGATGAAATGTGTTTGTTCAGAGTTTTTGCTTCTATCTTCACTGTCACTTGCTATAATATTGTAACCTTTACTTTGTTATTCATTAAGTGCTGTCAATTCCTAATAATATAGATAGAAGGGAAAGAACTTCCCTTTATAGAAGGGAAAATAAGTACTGTTTTCTCGAGTTTCAAAATATTAATGGATTCAAAATACAAACTCTGAATGCAAACATGAAAGCATTTGGGGACACGCTACAACCACAAGTGCTGTAAGTGAGCCCCGGTATTTAGAACTCTCTTAAAGTGAAGTGTTGTCAGATGGCCTGTCAGGAAGGGCTGAGTGGCTGAAGATTAGGGGATGGGGTAGACAGAGGAAAAAGGACCCATGTGACATGGCTGTGCTGGACACGCAGTGGGGTGCTGAGGAATTTACCCTAAGCTCAGACCCACATGAGCTTCCACACGGAATCCATCTAAATGCCCTGAGATAGTTGCTATGGGAACTATGATTTCATTTCTTGACATAAGTTTGTTAGAATTTTCTGAAACAACAGTTATTTAACCCAAGGTTTGTGCCATAATTTTTTTGGTTTTTTTTGTTAAAAAAAAAAAGAAGTTGGATGCATTTAGGAAATAACACCACTATTGTTCAAGTGGTGGGAAGGCACTAGTTCTGTTTTGCCGCATGCTCTAGTCAGTTCTAAGACCTGGAAGATCTTACAGGACTGTACCCTGAGTGTTTCCTATAAACCATGTGTGATTTCAGACTGCCTGGAACTGATGAAAGCCGATATTAATGAACACTCTATGCTGCTAGACTGTCAATTATTTATAAATAGATAAGATACTCTATCATTTAATGAGTCAATTTCTAAAGGTCAACTGTTCTCAATCACCTACCTGTCTCTAGGTGTAAATTCATATTGAATATTTGATAAGATATTTTGATTTCCTGATAGAATAAGAGTTGAGAAACAATTTGGGTTAAATTACCGATATGGGAAATTCCAAAGAGCATGTGTGAAAAGGAGTAGAGGCTTAGGCTGTACACGGGGATGGGGTGCCAAGGCTACCACCTGTCCTTCCTCATCCTGGTCTTTACTTGGCAACAAGGTAATGGAGACCCCAAGTAGCCCATCCTCCAGCCCAGCTTTATTGGTTATTATAGTTGGCCATTCCATTCGCCCATTGTGCCATTCATAGTGTGCTAATCCCCAAGAATCCATCTTCTGCCAATCTCATTCTGGCCTTACAGCATTTTTAAGATACAGGGATCTTATCTGGTCCCTGTCTATATCCAGGTCTCCTTCGGTAGTGGCTTTGAGGTCAGTTAATAAGAAATAAGGTGCCTACCCCACATATCATTGTACCATGTTGGGGCTCAGAAGCAGTATCTGTCTGTGCTGCCTAAACATAGGGTAGGATGAAGAGGGTCTTGGGTCTGAAGCACCCGAGGGAGTCTGTCCTTGTACCTTAAACCATGTATGATTCCCCAGAGTTATAGGAAAGAGGGCACCTCTTGGAAATTATTTTATCATCTGGCTGGATTAGGTTTTCACCAGTTGCAAGACTCCCTATGACCTCTGGACCTCCCCGGATAAGCCCAGTATTGATGGCGTCTGTGTTGCTGCTGAAGGATTGATCAAACCTACATCTGTTCAGACATGGTACAGCGGGTGATTTACCTGCACTCCGTTCCCTTGGAAACTTGTTTTAAAGAGAGCGGGGTTAAGGATGTGAAAACACATACCAACCTTTCTTGCATTCATCTTCGCTTAGTCTCATCTTCAGATTTTAGAAGCAGTCTGGCAGTGTCATGTATGTGATGAAGTTCCTCAGATGACGATTTGCTGAGCTTTAACAGCTGCGTGCAAAAGACAGATACAGTTTCCTCGCTGCCACACGCAAAGGGCCGAGTCATTTTGTTATAACAGCCGTCTCTGGACAGTGGTGTGTGCATGTCAATGGAAAGTCGGGCTTTTTGTGAATCCACACACCTCCTGCTAGAGTGTTGACTGAGAGGATGAGCTGAGCTAGAGAGTTTCCTCTTCTCCTTTCTTGCCCCTCCTTCTTCCCAAGAGACAAGAGTGAGGCTGCCATCCCAGGTGGTTTTGCTGCTCACAAGTTCGAGGCTAAGGAACACCTGGAACTTATTTTTGGCCTCCAATTTTTGCTTGCAACTTAATTAAAAGAAGGCATCATGAAGTGATAAGCAAATCCCCAGTATATATTTTGATTTCCCAAGGAGTTACAAGAACAAAGTCATGTTGCCATGACAAAATGCATTGGCATTGAAGTACAATAGACCCAAATTCTGCCATCTTGGAGCTGAAAAAGTCAGGGTGTGGTACTCAGAGTCTGTGCTGGTTAGTTTTAACTCTCACCTCAACACAACTAGAACCACCTTCGAGGAGAGACTTAGTTATGTAGCTCATGCTGGCCCGTGTGCATGTCTACAGGGTACTGTCTTTATGAGGTAGGATGACCTGCCCTGGATGTAGGTGGCACAGTTTCATGGGCTGGGCCTTAACCTTGAACTGAATGTGTAATAGCAAAGAAAGTTAGGCACTGTACTGACTGGTTTTGTGTGTCAACTTGACACAGGCTGGAGGTACCACAGAGAAAGGAGCCTCCCTTGAGGAAATGCCTCCATGAGATCCAGCTGTAAGGCATCTTCTCAATTAGTGATCAAGGGTGAGAGGGCCCATTGTGGGTGATGCCTCCCTGGGCTGGTGGTCCTGGGTTCTGCAAGAAAGCAAGCTGAGCAAGCCAGGGGAAGCAAGCCAGTAAGTAATATCCCTCCATGGCCTCTGCATCAGCTCCTGCCTCCTGAGTTCCCGCCCTGTGTGAGATCCTGTCCTGACTTTCTTTAGTGGTGAACAGAAATGTGGAAGTATAAGCTGAATAAACCCTTTCCTCTCCAGCGTGCTTCTTGGTCATGATGTTTGGGCAGGAGTAGAAACCCTGACTAGGACATGCACCTTGCTTCCTGTGGGCCCCAAGAAGCAAGCAATCAAAGAAACAAGTAGGCAGCATGGGTGCCTTTGTGGACATGGTGTGAGCATCTCCCTTGAGCCCCTCCTCTGTGAAGTCCCTTTAAGGATGGCCTGTGACATGGAATTGTAAGGCAAATCAGTTCTTTCCCTGTCTGTGCTGCTTCGGTTGGGGTGTTTTATTACAGCAGCCAAAGGGAAATCAGGACAGTTTCCTTCAGCTCAAAAGCAATGTTTGTCCATGAATGTATTAGTACTGATCTGAGTAGAAGTCTCCATTTCATTCCGAGTTATTTCTCTCACCCAACTTTTGTAGTTATTCTTCAAATACTTATTCTTCAAAACGTAGAACCTTCTTGGACAAATGGTTGTATCTGGAGGATATCATCCTTAGTGAGGTAACCCAATCACAAAAGAACTCACATGATATGCACTCACTGATAAGTGGATATTAGCCCAGAAACATAGAACACCCAAGATACAATTTGCAAAACACAAGAAAGTCAAGAAGAGGGAAGATCAATGGGTGGATACTTCATTCCTCCTTAGAATAGGGAACAAAATACCCATGAAAGGAGTTACAGAGACAAAGGTTGGAGCTCAGACGAAAGGATGGACTATCCAGAGACTATCCCACCCAGGGATCCATCCCATAATCAGCCACCAAACCCAGACACTATTGCATATGCCAGAAAGATTTTGCTGAAGGGACCCTGTTATAGCTGTCTCATATGAGGCTATACCAGTGCCTGGCTAATACAGAAGTGGATGCTCACAGTCATCTATAAGATGGAACACAGGACCCACAATGGAGAAGCTAGAGAAAGTACCCAAGGAGCTGAAGGAGTCTGCAACCCTATAGGTGGAACAACAATATGAACTAACCAGTACCCCAAGAGCTCGTGTCTCTAGCTGCATATGTATCAGAAGATGGCCTAGTTGGCCATCACTGGGAAGAGAGGCCCCTTGGTTTGCAAACTTTATATGCCTCAGTACAGGGGAATGCTAGGGCCAAGAAGCGGGAGTGGGTGGGTAGGGGAGCAGGGGGAGGGAAGGTATAGGGGACTTTCGGGATAGCATTTGAAATGAATATAAAGAAAATATCTAATAAAAAAAAGGTAGAACCTTTATATTAGAGGGTCACCTTTAAGAGTAGGTCAGTGATTATTTTTATTTTATTGTACACCACCCTTGTCACAGAAAGTTAAAAAATAAATTCTTGCTATCACCTCTCTCCTCTCTGTGTGTGTATATAATATAGAGAAATATAATAGAGAGAGAAAGATAAAGCGATGTCAAGAGAGGAGGGGAGAGAGAATATGGACATGAACAAGATTGGAGACCCTTTCAGCCCCAGAGCCCAAGCATCTGTTGGATACAGCCCAGCTCTGTGGCATAAAAAAGAAAAGAAAAAGAAAGTTTAAAGACAGAAGTGAACACTGTAATATTTCTAGCCATATATAAGAATCCTGTTTATGTTTTAAAAATGGAAATGGCTTTTGATATGGTGTTTGGATTCCAGTGGATACTTTTAAAAGGATTGCATAACAGTTGGATCTCAAAATGTCAAGTGAATTTTATACAAGATTTCATATCTTTTAAAGTTATGCAAAAAAATTTAAATTCTATCCTGAACAGGGTTAGGAACATGTTTAATAGTTTTCCTATATTCTATATAAAGCATGTGTTGGACAAATACCTGGGAAAGCCAGGCCGTTATATTCCTTAAGACACATACACATATGCATGCACCCACCAACACACACACACACACACACACACACACACACACACACACACACACACAGAGAGAGCAAAAGAAAGAAATACACAAATAGGAAGGATAGTAACTCACAGGATCACAGGATTTGTTTTACTTTGGAGATTTGATCTCATGGGTCAGTGAGAAACTGAAAACCTTACCCTCCACTCCTGTTGTAGCCTTCCCCAATCCTTTGCTCTTCCTGGCCGGCCTGTTCTTCTCCAGGACTCCTTGAGCAGACAGTAGATGTCTGTGCGGGATGATCTGGCCTTCTGGTCAGCTGTGGTGTTTCGTGTGGTTTCAGTTCCATAGTGATACTGACATTTGAAATGCCGAGGGAATGCTTTTCTTAGTTGTCATGAGCTACCTAGCCATAAGTTTAGCTCTGTGAGGAAATCTTAAAAGATACTTCTTGCCAGCCATGGTGGCAATGTAAGTCTTTAAAAGATGAACACTAAGAAACACATCAATAGTACCCTCCTTTGGTGTTTGCTTATTTTTCATGCTGTGTTGTAGCCAAGGATGACAGCTCTGCCTGGTGAAATTTTTTTCATCTTTCTGATGCCTGCACAGGCTTCAATTGCCATTGGTGTCTTTTCTTTGAAGAAGTGATTGAAAACTTTCCCCCCTTTTTGAAAGGCAGGCTGTCTGTTGTTTTTTTGTTAGGAATATTTTATGTTCCATGTACACATGATGCCCTTGGACTTTGATCTGCAGATACTTGGCAGTTCCCTGGAACTTGTCTTTCATTCTCTTAACCACTTTTTTTGAAGCACCTGCAGATCATGGTCATCTGAACCTGAGTTGGAAAATGCTCACTCCTTTATAGAAAGCATGTAGAAGTGCCTACTCTGCTATAGAAGACAGAAATTGCTTCTGCTTCTAGAGCTTTTGGCTCCTTTGGAAGTCAACCAATACCTAGAAGGCAGAGCCAGATCCAGCTGGGTGTGGAGGAAAGCTGGTGGTACAGGGCAGAGCCCTGTGCTTGCTTGGTGGAGCACTGCTGGCTGCATAGGTGGTTGCTGTCCTGAATGTGTTAGATACCAAGTCATGAGAACTGGACACTTGAAGTAGGTTAGCACCTAAGCTGCCTGGCAGAATCACATTCTTACTTCTGAGTTTCTTCCCTCTTCTGTAGGAAGTAGGAAGAGCCTTGCCTCATGGGGACCGTTGTGAAGGTCAAGGAATTGGCAGGATGGGTGAGTGTTAGTGCAGCAAGTGTGATAGGAAGCTTCCTTCCCTCCCGTCCTTGTCTCTTCCCCAGAGCCAGTCAAGAAATTATATGAGGAGTAAAAAGGGAACCATGGGGGAGTTTGGACTTGCTCGGGGGTGGGGCGGGTGCTTAGAGTGTGAATAGACCTTCAGTGGAAGGGAAAAGGGGGCAGAGACATGGCAGCCTCTGAGCTGGAAGCATCACCAGTATTTCAAGGCAAGCATGGGAAAGTCTCCCTGGCAGGTGTGAGCCACTGACAGTGATGGCAGAGGATATGGCTGAGTGAAAAAAAGCTTTCAAAGTTGAAACATTCCGAGCTTTGCTCCAGCTCTTTGGCGCTTGTGTGTTGTGCTCTGTGCATAGGCTTGCATAGGCTTGCATATTTTTTACTACTTAGTCCCAATTGTTAGCGTTTTGGAACCTCAAGGAGGACCCTCACTGAGGAAGTGGATCATTGGAGACAGATCTTGAGGTTTTGTAGTCTGCAGCCCTTCCTCTCTACTTTGTTTCCTCACTAGAAATACAATGTAACCAGCCTCACACTCCTGCTGTCCTGCTGCCCAATCTTGCTATGACAGACTGTGTCCATCTCCTAACATCGCTTTTTGTAACGTGTTTGAACACAGCCATAAGCGAAGTCACAGATACAGTTGTGCAATGACATCTTCCATGTGTCTCTATTGTTTTCATTGATGGAGAGTGTTTCCTAAAAGCTGAAGCCTAAAGATCAGAATGCATGGAAACTTGTGTAAATGCTGCGAGAGAAAGACAGAGGGTAGGCAGCTTGCAGGTCTCTCATTCTGGAGCAGATAAGTTCCATGTGACATGTGCTGAGGGGAACTCCATATCTGATCACCTGATCGTCTGCCTTCTTCTGGGGTGGGGGAGTGGTAGAAGAGACCCACCTGCCTTCTTCACCCTTACCTTTTCTCGACACTTCTGTCTGTCAGGGCTGGGCATCCAGCATGGGAATTTAATGACTACTAAGTTGACTTATGGTTTTGAATTAATCTTTGTTATTCTTAAATGTTAAAATTCTTGCTAATTTCTACTTTATTTTTAACTAATATTCAAAGGAATACAAGCACATTATAAAGAGGGTAAAAAATTGGAAAATGAAGGAAAAAAGCAGGCTAGGCAGAGTTAATCTGTGTGGGTCACAGGTCCCACCCAACTTCTGTGACACTCACACTTTTTGTCTTATTTTATAGTGTAGAACATACAGCCCTGTGCTGAATACTAAAATTAATCATGAGTGTCCCTTTGCTTGTGATTGTAACAAAAATAATTTCCATCTTCCTTCACAGGGCAATTATTGTAGCGATAAGGTGAATGAGTGGTTTTTCATCACATTAAAGAAATTTCACTTTAATATCAGTTTACAAATTATTCAAAAGATAAATGATGTTGAATTTATCAGGTGTTCATTTGGTACCAGTCTGAATAGGTTTCTCTTTTCTGTAAGTTTTGAATGGAATGGTTGCTAATATCTACTGAACACTTTTTTATTTTTTATTTTTTTATATTTTTATTTTATTTTTATAGAAATGGCACAACACTTTACTCCACTGCAAGCATTTTACTGATAGTTTTAGCATCTTGCAATGATGGGGCTCAGCAGTTCTTGATTCTGTTTTGCTTGTCTGTGTCCTGCTTTGACAGGTCCTCTGTCCTAATCCAATACGCTCTTCCGTACCCTGTGTGGGGGCACGAGCTGCTTGTGGGATCTGTGGCATCTGCCACGTCTCCTTGTAAGCTTTGATTTTCCCTTCATTTCTCCGATATCTGTCTTCCAGAGTCTCTTTGTTAACATCTGTGGGTGGGTAAGTGTTCAGAATCCTTGCATGTCTAAAAATATGTAATTCTCACATGAAATCTAATTTTACTGAGTTCTGGAATCTCAATTCACAGCAATTTTTCTCAAAGCTGTGGCCAGCCAGCTGAGGAGGGCTCCTTCTAGTCTAGTACTTCCTTGAGGGTAGCCTGTCTCCTCCCATCCTTCAGTCTGGTTGAGGACCCTGTGACTCTTGGGTTCTTTATGCTATGTGGTCCTCTGTGGACATCTCATCATCTCTCTTTAGTTTTGTGGACTCTTCTCCTTTAATTATCTCTGACTTTCCTCCTGAAACTGTATGATGGACCTTGGGAGTTCTGGCATTTTCTTTTGCGTTTTTTGAATATTTGTGTGTGTGTGTGTGTCTGTATGAACATATGTTTGTGTATGTGTATATATGCATATGTATGTGTGTGTATGCATGTGTATGTGTGTATGTATGCATGAGTGTGTGTGTGAATGTGTGTGTATATGTGTATATGTGTGTGTATGTATGAATATATGTGTATGTGTGTGTGTATGGATGTGTATGTTTGTATATGCGTGTATATGTGTGAATGTGTGTATGTTTATGTATGTTTGTGTATATCTGTGTATATGTATGAATTTATGTTTGTGTGTGTATGCATGTGTATGTGTAAATGTATGTGTATGTATGAATATATGTGTGTATGTGTGAATGTATGTTTATATGTGTGCGTATGTGTGTGTATGTATGTGTTTGTGTATATCTATGAATAGGTATATGTGTGTATGTATGAATATGTGTGTATATATGATGTATGTATGTATGTATGTATAGTGTATGTGTGTGTATGTATGAATATACGTATGGGTGTATGTGTGTATGTATTTCTTCTAGTGAAACCTTGTGTCAGACCTACTCTCTCTTCTGTGTTTGTACTGCCTTATTTGCACTTTGAGCTGTTAGCCCATGCTGCTCCTTTCATAGAGTCTGGAGTAGCAGCATTATAGCACTCACGCCGCTCAGACATGTGTGTCTGTTGTGTTTTCAGTCTGTAGATAAGCTTTCTCCACAGAGCTGCTTTCCTAATGGATGCTGTTGACCTGATGGTAGATAATGTTTACAAGATATCAGGGTTGGAGAGATGGCTCAGAGGTTAAGAGCACTGGTTCGGTTCCCAGCTGTGGTTACATGGCAGCTCACAGCTGTCTGTAACTCCAGATCCAAGGGTGCCAACACTGTCACACAGACATATACATAAGCAAAACACTGATGCACGCCTCTCTGAGGGAGAGGAGGGATCAGCTACTGGTCATCATGACTGCCCTATCTGGAATGCCTCTTTTGGTCTGGTGAGAAACTGGCACATCATGACTTCAATCCTGTGTACTCAAGGGGGCCCAGCGACTTAATGGTTGGTGCTTTTTCCACTTCTCCAGTGACCTGGCTACATGGTAGTTTTCCCGCACTTAGTATTGCATGCTGAATTACAGTATGAACTCTGAAGTACAGAATTCCGAACCGTAGTTCTTCGGCAAAGATAGGATTGCATTCCTCAGAGACCATATCATCTTTACTAAACAGCCAATAGATAGGGTTATTTGTGTTTAAGATACTTGGTCTGATATCTCCTTTCCAAATGGTTTTCTTAGTTTCAGATATCGGGCACATGCAGGCTCGTAAAGCCAGCCACAGATGCCCCAGTCTGTAGTATCTGTAGTTGATTTGTTAACTTTGAGATCACAGCCAGAGCACAGCAATTCATGCTGAGCCAAGCTTCTCCAGCACAGCTTTCTATGCGACTATGGCAGCATTGCACTTGAGGACACAAGACATATCAAGGCACACACTAGGTGACTCTAAACTCTAACCTCATCAGCAAGACGTGCAGGGAGTGGTGATGAGGCTCTGAATGAAGCACAAGGGACAGTGATTTGTAGAATCAGAGCTGAAGCAGGAAGGTGAGGGTCACCTTGTCCAGCCTCAGCTGAGAGTAGCTCACCAGGGGCCTCAAGGTTTCTGACATGTCCCCCGTGCAGGTGCATCTAGTGGGAGACTTGACTTTGGGTTACAAGTAACTTTATCAAGGAACTAAGGTAGAAGAGAAGCCACCTGTGGCAAGGCTGGAGCCTGCCAGGATGCTCAAGGGCTTTATCATTAATGTGCTCTACTTCTGCCTTGCTGAACACCTCCGGGGAAACGGCTTGATCCAGGCTTGCTGTCTGTCCCACTTTGTGTCTGCTTCATGGGCAGCCCTTGAGACTTCCGTTTGCCTGGCTACTGTCCCCTCTTCCCATCCCTTCTTTCCCTTCCCTTCCCTCCCTTCCTCTTTGTGCTGTTCTTTAAAGAAATGCTTTCTCTAGAGAAGAAGTGAAGAGCTCCCATATCAGCACTTCATAATCTCTGCAGCTGCTTACTTCATTTGGCGTCTCTGGGCCTTTGTCTGATTGGTGTCAATCTAGGTAAAGTCCTGTCTGCTGTTCAGCAGATCCTTCCCACCAGTCAGCAAATTCTTTTAAAGCTACCAGCTGATGTTGTTCCCTGTCTGGCATCCTTCTCCAGCCCAGTCCTAGTACCACTGGTAGTCTTGCTGGATAGCGGCCGTGTCTCTCTGGTGCTCACCTATTAGACAAGGGATGGATGGGTGGATTACCTCTGAACAGCAGTCTCATAGGACCATGTTTCTTCCCTTGAGAGGTTGTGATAGTCAGTGCTGTGCCCCTATTATTTTCCTCGGCAAACACGTACCAAGATGCACTAGACTATTACAGTGGCCGTCTGAGTTCCCAAAGTCGGCCTGTGGATACCATCTTAGAAAGAGGAATATGTCAGAACATCTAATACCACTTTCAAGTTTCTGTTAGAACAATTTAATATAAAGTGATCATATATCAAATGTCAGTTCACTAAGTTTTGTCAGTCATACAGTTAAGCATTTAAGCATGTCACCACCTACAATGGAGGGAAGCAGGTCTCCCAGCGTCCAACACGATTTCTGTTGCCTGTTCCTGACGAATTCTACAGGCACGAGTCCATGGCTTTCTGATTTCTGCCACTGTAGTTAGCTTTTCGTTGCTCTGACAGAATGCTTGAGGTCAACAGCTTGAGTAGAGGAAAGGGTTATCTTGGCTCATGGCCTCAGAAGTATTTACCTGAGATTGCTTGTTCTTTTCTCTTGGCTTGCATTGACTTGCAACAGGGCAGTGTGTTTTGTGGGGGAGCAGGCAGTAAATCAGAGCACCTTACTCCAAGGGGCCAGAGCTTGCTTGATTAAACCCCTGACATCCCACTAAGCCATGAACCCCTCAGTGGATCAGTCCATCCACATAGTGAGAGTCCCCAGGATCTAGTCACTTACAAAGGTACACCCAGACCCAGGTGGACATTACATAAGCCTTTGAAGACTCTAAAGATACAAACTGTATTGGGCACTGTCAACCAGTCTTGACTATTTCTTGAAAAAAAAAAGTTTCTTACACTAAGTATATTTTTGAGTTTTCTTAAATCCAATGCAACGTTTTTGAAGTTTCTTGAGATTCTTGTATGTATCAGTTGTTCCCTTTCTTATGTGACGGTTGATACCCAGTCAGTGAATTCAGGGTAAAACACTGGTTTTCCATTTTCCTTCTAGTTAGTGAGCTCCTGGCTACAGTGATTTCTGGCTTCCGTGAGTAAGACTATGTGGATGCTTGTATAGGACTTTTGTGGACATATAGTTCTTCTCGAATAAGCACATGGGGTGGGATTTCTGTGCCTTAATGTGTGAAAGTCATACCTTTTAAAGAAACTGGCAAGGACTCCACCGTAGTAGTTGCCTGTCTTATATTCCTGCCGTTGCTGAGGGGATTGCCTGGAGCTCCAATCCTTACTAGCATTCAGAAGTTTTTAATTTATCCATCCTGGATGACCTGCACAATTCTGTTTTAATGAAGTTGTTTACAAATGGTTTCTCATTGTCGGCTTTCAGATCACCTTCTAAACAGGGACAGTTCTGTTCTTCCTCTAGTAGTTCCAAGCACCAGTCCACCTATACCTGATAACAAGCACACAGTAGGTGCTGTTTTTCTGTGCTTGAGCACACAGTAGGTGCTGTTTTCTGTGCTCAAGCACACAGTAGGTGTTGTCTTCTGTGCTTGAGCACACAGTAGGCACTGTTTTCTGTGCTTGACCATGCAGTAGGTGCTGTTTTCTGTGCTTGAACACATGGTAGGCCCTGTTCTCTGTGCTTGAGCACACTGTAGGCACTGTTTTCTGTGCTCGAGCACACAGTAGGCACTATTTTCTGTGCTTGAACACACAGTAGGCACTGTTTTCTGTGTTTGAGCATGCAGTAGGTGCTGTTTTCTGTGCTTCCAAAGTCAGTGTTTATTGTTAATTTTTCCACTGGATGATTTCCTTAGAATCTGAGTCTTGACTTTGGATGTTCAGTAATGACTTGTTCTGAGTTAGCTGGATTCCCCTCTGAGAATGTATGAGTCCTGGAGGAGCTGTACTCAGAAAACTTCTGTTCAAGTTTCTACCACAGATCATTTCCCTGCCAAGGATGCAGTTGCCCCCAGAATAATCAGCATGTGCCATCTACGAGGTGTGGCTGTGTAGTTACATTGTGTCCTCTGCCAAAGGGGAGGAAGAGAGGCAGAAAGAGGAGGAGGGGGAGGAGAAGGAGGAGGAAGAGGAGGAAGAAGAGGAGTAAAAGAAAGAGGAAGAAGAGAGGAGGAAGAGAAGGAGAGGAGGAGGAGGAGGAAGAGGAGGAAGAAAGGGGGAGGAAGAGGGAGAGGAGGAGGAGGCATCGGTGGCATGGTGGCAGGGGCAGTGTGGCATATTGTTGAGGGCATCCAAATAGTTGCTGAGTGGAAAGCCACATTGGGATCCCAGACTGTGAATCCAGCTTGGCTCTAGTCCTACTTGGGGCTGGCCATGCATGTCTGATGGTAAGCATGGCAACGAGGCGGGTTCTGCAAAAGTGCGTCTTGTTAATGATTCATATCAAGTGATCGATACTGGCTGTGAGCTCACTTGAATTATTAAAAGGAGTTAAATATTGTGAATTACTACTGTAATTATGGTGATTGGACGTGCCCTCCCACATGCCTTAATTAAAGCCATTGTGATGCTCAGACAGAGCAAACCTTGAGAACTCTGGGATGTTATTAACAGCCTTCACGGTGGGCACTCTTCCTAGAGAAAAGCACCTCCCGCGGCTGTTGCTTGTATCCCTTGCTGAACCCTGTCCTCGCAAATGTCGAGTAGATCTCGAGGTGCAGTTTGATGCCATGGGCTGAAGGCTCCTCAGCACCTCTCCACTCAGGAGGAGTTTGCACAAGGTGGTGTTTTTTTTTTTTCAATTTTTTAATTAGATATTTTCTTCATTTACATTTCAAATGCTATCCTGAAAGTCCCCTATACCCTCCCCCCCATATCCCGCTCCCATACCCACCCATTCCCATTTCTTGGCCCTGGCGGTCCCCTGTACTGGGGCATATAAAGTTTGCAAGACCAAGGGGCCTCTCTTCCCAATGATGGCCAATTAGGCCATCTTCTGCTACATATGCAGCTAGAGACACGAGCTCTGGGGGTACTGGTTAGGTCATATTGTTGTTCCATCTATAGGGTTGCAGACCCCTTCAGCTCCTTGGGTGCTTTCTCTAGCTTCTCCATTGGGGGCCCTGTGTTCCATCTTATAGATGACTTCTGTATTTTCCAGGCACTGGCATAGCCTCATACGAGACAGCTATAACAGGGTCCCTTCAGCAAAATCTTTCTGGCATATGCAATAGTGTCTGGGTTTGGTGGCTGATTATGGGATGGATCCCCGGGTGGGGTAGTCTCTGGATGGTCGATCCTTTAATCTTAGCTCCAGACTTTGGTGTTTTTAAGCGTGAGTTGTTTAACTATGTGTCAGAGATGCTCAGGATGGCGGGTTTCCAAGACAGGAAGGCCTGTGTGGAGAGAGAGGCTCCACGAGGAAGCTCTGTGATGTTTGCTCACAGTTTCCTGGGTGGGCTACATCTGTACTGTGTTCCCAGACAATCGTAAACACCAGAAACACAAGGCTGTGACCAGGAGACACAGATATTGGCTCTTAGCTCTTGGTGGGGGTGGGGCGGTTTCCATCCACAGTGGAAATAGTCAACCCTATCTGGGTAGGGCCAAAGCCCTGCAGCCTTGGAAACTGAGCCTGACAGAAAGCCTCACTGGTGAATGAAAGCTGTGTGTGCATGTGCATGTGTGTGCACATGTATGTGTGTGCATGTGTATGTATGTGTGCATGGGTGTGTGCATGTGTATGTGTGTGCATGTATATGAGTGTGTGTGTGAATGTATGTGCCTGTGTGCATGCATGTGTGTGTGTGTGCGTGTATCAGTGTGTTCCTGTGTTTGCATATGTGTGTAAGTATCTATCTATCTATCTATCTATCTATCTATCTATCTATCTATCTATCTACATGTATGTATGTTTGTGTGTTTGTGTACATGCATGTTTTATAAGTGGTGATATATTTGTGAGTGACATTTGTTAGAAGGCAGTTGGAGTCCACAGTCCTGACTCTTCTGTGTGGTACTCTTATTAGCCTGGCCTTGCCGTCATCCTCCCCTGAGTGCTGTTATTCTTCCTGACTCCAGTCATCCTGAATGCTCATCACCTCTCTGGAGCTGGGAGTCTTTTAAAGGACCGTGTATCTAGGCTTCCTGCTCTCACAAGTGCCTTTGACAACGGTCTTCTCTGCTTGTGTGGCCATCATACAAACAGTAGGTTGTGTCTAATACCCTTGGGCACTTCCTTCTCAGGTCATGGAATTCTGCATGTGTATTGTTTACCACTCGAGAGCCGGGGGAACCTGGGAGATGGAGCCTAAAAATGAGACCTCAGGCCGACTGAGTTCTCATGCCACAGACAACTTTATTCAGAGCATCAGACAATTTATACCTTGAAGGTTACAGAAGTCACCTGACTAAAGCTCTCATGAGTTCAGCTGTATAGTCACAAGGACAAGCCCTGTGTGCTACAAACATGTTTTGTTTTTCCCATAGAGGCATATAAACAAATAACAATATCTAGTTATAATGAATAATCTAAAGCAAACTCACTCTTAATTGCTATACCCAAGAGGGGCGAGGAAAACCCATTGCAAGAACAATTCTGTGTTTTTTAAGAAACAGAGGTCACAGGACTCTTGTTTATCGAGGGTTTCTTACAAGCACTTGGAACTCCCCTCATAGGACTCTGACAATGTGTGATCCTCCTGCCTCAGCTTCCTGAATGTTGAGATTACAGGCATGTGACATCAGATCTGGCATACCATAAGCTCCAAAGCGGCAATTATCATTGATATTTACCAATAAACTTTATTGTATACATCTGAAGTTTGCAATGCTGTATCATGGTCCAGGGTAGTTTAAGGCTACCGTAGAGAAGCAGGCCACCGTAGAGAAGCAGGCTAGCATATTTCCATCAGTTTATAGAGAGCAGCTAAAATCTACCCATTAACAGTCGGAGAAGGTTCAGAATTACTGGTTGAAGGTGAGACAGTCTTCAGTCTGTCACTTGCTCAGCTGCTCTTATAGTTGGGTGCAGTGGCTCTGAGAACCCAGGGTCCCTTAGCTGCTGAATGGTCCCGGCCAATTCTGTGTTCTCAAGGAGATGCCTTCCAGAAGGATTTTATAATGTCCACAGCCAGAGAATTTTTTCCCTTGTTGTCACTGACCAATTTCTTCTTTCCTTAAGCTGACCCCACAAAATCCATTTTATATCAGTTTTCTCAGAACCTCTGCCTTTCCCAGAAATACAAATGCTTGGGCCAAAGGGACTACATTCTAAATCAGTCAGAGCAATACACCATCCCTTGAAGTTTGCCATAGTTGTGCCAACAATTATGAGCACAATGAACGAGTGCTTTAACTTTGTGCTGTGGTTAAAAAAATAACATTTTACCAGCATCAGGGAGGAAATGCCATTCAAGAACTTAGGGATTCCATGAGGAATTTGACGTTAGATTGTGGCTAAAAAAGACAGGCCCACTAAAAAAAAAACAAAAACAAAAACAAAAATTCCTTCAACCTGCAGCTCGGGTGAGATGAAGCTGCACTTGTGTTGCTTGGGTGGAAAGAGGCACGTGTCATGAATTTTAATGGCAGCAAGTGGGATATTGGCTCAGAATGGAGAACCTCACCTTCTGCACGTGACTCTGATGGAGCACTAAGGCATGCTCACAGAACCTGTGAGAAGGCCACCCATGTACTGGATACTGCTGCCCCGCCCCTGGGGTCAGAGTTCTTCCTGGGCAGCTTTAAGCAGGGTTCTTCCTTTTGAGAAGGTGTGGCTCTGCTCTACCTTCTTGGTGCTCAGGTGTTAATCCTCTTATCTTAGCTGAAGGAGAGGCTAATCTGAACCGACCACGGATTTGTTAGCCTTTCTGCTTTTCAGCATAGAGTGTGTTCCGCTGAGCTGAGCCGGCTCTGTGGGCAGCAGCTGACCTCCGCTTTTCCTCCGCCACCTCAAAGTCTTGTCAGTGACAGGAAAAAATGGTTGACATTTTGCAGTTTGTTCTGTAATTTCCAATTTGTGCTCATTTGAGGACATCAGTGCTGGCTTCGGCTTCAGCGGCCCGCACGCACTTCGACTAGGAATATTTTGACATAGAAACAGGAGAAGAAATGCATTTAATTATTTCTTCTCTTTTCCTGAAGAATGTTGGAAAGTTTCTCAATATTCTTTTTTTTTCTTTCTTTTTTATGGTTAAGTTCAGATTCAATTACAGTACCCAGAAAGAGCCCTGGTTTTACTCCACAGATTTATATCAAGTTTCTTCCACTATGAAGACGTCCAGCTTCTGGCTCGAACGGTTTTCAATAAGAGATTTGCTCTCAGCAACTGGCAGCCTAAAGGGAGATTTGGTTTTCTTCTCCCTTTTATGATGTCCAGGAAAATGCAGGTTATGCGCATCCGTACTAGAGCTTTAAGCCGCCATCATATGCCATACTCAGTCTCCCCAGCCTGCTCGTCCCCGAACTCTTCCTGTGAGTCTCTTATTACTTCCAGGGCAGTTTCTTCTTCCTCCAATGGCATCCTCACAATTGCTGCCTCTGTCTGTGCTGAGGGGAGTCTGTGGGGCTCGGGTTCTCTGCCCCAGCTTCCCAGCCTCCATCCTGTTCTTAGAAACCTCCTTGGACTCTCCCTGGTTTCAGCTCTTCCCCAAACTGCAGTCCACACCCATGATGGCTTCCCACCAATCCTTCAGAATGTCCTTCAGTGTACCTGGCTTGAGTTCCCAAGCCTCCTGTGTAGCTTGTTTTTGTTTGTTTGTTTGTTTGTTTGTTTTTAGGTTCAAGAAGTCTCGGTACCCATTTATAACTATCATGCCAAATGTGCTGCGGATCAACGTGCTGTAACGGTGTTTGGTCATGATCTGGGTGGGGATAGGAACAACACCTAAGACGCTTACAACTTCTGTGGGAAATAAAAAACCACACTGAGAATTTCAGCTTGGTCTGTTAGTTTCTGCCAGAAGGAAGAAAATAGTAGAAAGCACTAGCTTCCTAATTCGTTTATTACACGACCCTTGCCAAGACTGTTTAGAAACCTCACAGAATGCTGGATATGTTAATAAGCTTACAACTCAAGGACGGTACAGGACAATAGCCCCTGACTGGGCTGGAGCTGACGCTTATTCAGTCGTTTAGGGTTTATTTGGGTGAAAGAGACAGAGTCACAGCTCACTTTGGTTTATAAATGCAGATGGTGTATGCAGGCACGGGGCTTGAAGGCTCAAGTGATAGAGTAAAGGTGTGTGTGGGTTCTCCTACTCCTCTTGGTTCCAAGCTCCAGCATCACCTGTGGCTTTCACCAGTATCTTCATATTTCCCCCAGATTTCCTAGCATAAATCACACCATTGACTATCCCTGAGGTACCAAGTGATGCCTATAGCTTAAATAGTTCCCATGGATGAAGCACAGGCCACACCAAATGTCCACTTCTGGATCATATGAATATGGCAAGTCCCCCAAGAGTGGAGGAAGGGGTGACTCTTCAGGGGTGGTTGGGTTTGGCTCTGCAGGTGGTGACTTCATGCCAGCAATCTTAGCTGTGTTATTATTTATCAAACTCTTGGCTCTGAGTTTTGGAGTGTGGGTTGGCCTGTCAGAGCTCAGCATTATTCTTGTGTGTCTGCGAAAGCATGGTTGGTTGAACAGTTTGACTTTCCAGGACCGCGGGTAAGTGAAACTGTAGACTTTCCCACATAATTCTCAACATGGCGCCTGCCTTCTTGCTTAAGAGGTTACAGATATTAGAGAATGATGCCCGAAAGAGCAAATACTAAGTTATCGGCCATGTGGATAGAACGCAGGGTGACATGTGCACAGTATGCAGCTGTGTCCGGGGTGACCTACAGCTACCTCTTACCTCCATACTCATTGTTGTCATGTGCCTCTTGCTGGAGACATGACCAGGGATTGCAGTAACTCTTTCAGAGAAATACTGGAAGCACTCAGCCTTGACTGTTAGCATTCCTTCTAGGCTCCGCCCCACAGTTACCTGGCTGTAGCCAGGTGTGCCTAACTCACTATAAAGGGGACTGTTCCCCCGCCCTGACCCCTCCCCCCCCCCACTCTCTTACCCTCTCCTGTTCCTGGCTGGCCTTTCCTCTTCTCTCTCTCCTCCCTCCCTCTCTCTGCCTTTCTCTATCTCAACTTCATCCTCAACTCCCCTTCCCATGCCCTAAATAAACTCTGTTCCATACTTTATTTGTCATAAGGCTGGCACCTGAGGGGGAAGGGATGCCTCAGCATGGGCCCACAGAAACACCTCCTTTCACCTCACTATACACCTCGCTCTACAAAACATATCCTTGCCCCCCCCCCCCACCTTTTTTTTTTTTTTAATAAAACGCAGTAGTGCCATTAGTATTTTGTGCAATTATCTTGCTGTTAAGATCCAGTTTTGGGGGCTGGTGAGATGGCTCAGCAGGTAAGAGCACCCGACTGCTCTTCCGAAGGTCCAGAGTTCAAATCCCAGCAACCACATGGTGGCTCACAACCATCCGTAACAAGACCTGACTCCCTCTTCTGGTGTGTCTGAAGATAACTACAGTGTACTTATATATAATAATAAATAAATCTTAAAAAAAAAAGATCCAGTTTTATTGTGGTCAGATAGAATAGAAGAAGTTACTTCAATTTCTCTATATTTTTAAAGGCCTGCTTTGTGTCCTAAAACGTGGCCTGTTTTGGAGGACGTTTTATGAGCTGATGAGAAGAATGTGTGTTTTTCAGCGTTTAGGTGGAATATTCTGTAGGTATTTGTTAGATTCATTTGATTTATGATGTCACTCAACTTCAATGTTTCTTGGTTTAGTTTTTATCCAGATAACCTGTTTATTGGTAAGACTAGAGTATTGAAGTCACCCACACCCTGTGTTAAATTTAATCTGTGGGTTTGCATTTAGTGGTGTTTGATTCATGATTCCAGGAGCACCCATGTTTGGTGCCTATATATTTAAGATATTCCCTTGATGGATGGTAGCTTTAATGAGCTAACCCTCTTCATCTTCTGACAAGTTCATGCTTGAAGTCTGTTTTATCAGATGTCAGAATAGCTATGCCTGCTTGTCTTCTAGTTCTATGTGGTTGGAATACCTTATCTACTGCATTGTTCTAAAGTGGTCCCATGCATTCTGAGCCAATAGGGGAGGGGACATTTCTGATTGGAATCACCTCATTCAACTCTGTTCTCTATTGGATTACAGCCATATCACGATGGAAAAATGCATTTAGTTCAACTTTAAAAATCTCCGTGGTCCTTATTGGTCAACATTGTTTAAAAGTCCAAAGACCAATGTTTCTTCTGAGACTCAAAGCAATCCTTTAACTGTGATCCCCCTTTGGAAACAAATAAATAAGTAAACCAAATTATATCTAACATCCAATGGCACATAATATATATTTCCATTTCAGAAGGGAGGAATGAGGGCAGTGTGGAAAGACTGGATCAAAGCAGGACCAAGTCCCAGCAGACAAGTAAATCCTGATGCCCTATGTCCAATGACTGAGATTCTAGACTCTAGAGTTTAGATGACTCTACCATGCCAACTCTTTCATGCTGGCTCCGCCATGCCAACTCTGCTACCTGTGGCATGTGTCTCTTCCAGCTGGTTCTAATTCCTGCACGCAGTTCTCCTTGACAGCTGTCTTGGTATCTATGACATCTTGGGATCTCCACTGAAAACCAGGCTTCACTCTATGAGCCTTATGCATTAGCTTCTAATAGGGGCTCCTGTCCTCTCCGTGCCTTCTCTCTGGGACTACCCTGCCACTGGTCTCGGTGTTTCTCTGAAGTCATGGCAGAAGAATCAAAGCTCTCCATGCCTTCATGGCGTCTCCATGCTTCCGAAGCCCATGGTAAAGCCAGTATCCCATGGACAGTGGTGTCAAGTTCGGCTGCCTGGCTGGAATGAACCTTTTCCCCCTTGACCACCCTAGCAGCAGCTTTTTGTGCTGAAGCATTTGATTCCTAGGAGCAAACAGCTCTTTAGGCTTCCCATTCACAAGGTGGGAGCTTGCCTGGGTGGAGCCTTTCATGATGGCACCATGTCCATTGTTCCAGCGTGGAGTAGGATGCTCTTACAGGTACACCTCTCTTGAGCAAGGACAGCTTCTCTTTCAGGATAGGCCTTGTTGGTGGCATTGAGTCTCAATGCTCTTCTCTTGTGCAAACTGTGTATCTTGTATTTCTTTTTGTCTCATTGACTTCATCTTAAATGTAGAGTTGCATGACAGTTATCAGTAATAACTATACCAAAGATTCAATGTTATGTTGTTTTCAAATTTCTCCTCCAAATAAGTTGACCAATTACTATTTTTAACCTGGCCATAGACCCGACCTTGCCTCGGGGGAGATCTGAAGACACACAGAAGATTGATAATCTTTGCCAAAGTCTCACAAGTGGCCTCCAGCCTCGTTGCTGTTAGAGTCCTTGCTTCTATCTGGAACCTCATGTGCAGGACCTCTACCGTCTACATTTCTCTCAGCCCCACTGTCCTCCAGGCTCCTACTAGAGTGGTCACTGAGCTCACAGCATTCATGTGTGTTACTAGATTAAAGTTCCAAAGTCTTCCACATTCCTCCAAAGAGCAACAAGATGGATCCTGTTTTCCAATCTAATCTGTTAGTCTCTTTCTTTTTACTGGGCATTGAGACAAGTAGTATTAGGGTTATTATTGACAGGTGTTGTGTTGAAGACTTTGTGGTGTTTTCTGAGACATCTTTTGGCTAACTGCCTTGGTATTGTTTATCCCCACCCCCACTGGCCTCTGTGGTCATGTCTAGCCCTTTGTTAAGTCTGAAGCATTTTTTTCAGTAAGCTCGCTATAGAGCCCGAGGAGTAACCCTAGGTTCCTGTACTCTGCTTTTGTTTTTGTTTTTTGTTTTTTGTTTTTTGTTTTGTTTTTTAAATCATAGATGCTTTCTTATTTTTTATTCTCTTATAAAAGATAGATTTGCTGGGTATAACAGTCCAGATTGTTAGCTGTGGCCTTTCTATGTGACTTAGCCTTTCTCTCTTGCAGCTTACAGCGTTCTTTATTTTAGTGCCTTTGACATCAGAGGGCATCTCGTTGCTAGTCGTGTCTTTTCAGTGTTCTGGAGGTCTCTTGTACTGGTATGGGCACTACTTTCTGAAGCATTGGGAAGTTTTCTTTTATAATTCTAACCTGTAGCTCATGGAGATAGTCCGGTACTTTTGCTAGATAGAAAAGGGGAACATCATTAGCTAGTTTGCAAATACTTCTTATACGACAATATTGCAGTGTCTGGGAAATCTAGCTGTATCTGGGATACTTGAGAACATGCATGGTTTATTAGGCTTATGCACGTGTATTCTATTGCTTGAGGTAAAGTCAGGTGATTTTGGATACTTGAATTTCTTGTAAACTTGACTTGAATTCAGGTGGGCATCACAGATCTTGTTGTGAATATTTACAGTGCTTGCTGCACAGTACTGCTTTGGATAAACTTTCAAGTTCAAAATGTCTTGAAAGAGGTCATGGTTTCCTTTGGCTATAAATAGGTTCCTCAAGAAATAATGTTCTGTGGTATTGGTATCCAAGGGCCAAGGTTTGTACAGGGAAGTTGGATGGCGAATCTGCAGTTTGGTACATTCTCATGTACAGGGAAGTCAGATGGCGAATCTGCAGTTTGGGACATTCTCGTGTCCTGGAAGCTTTACTAGCACAGTGAAGACGCTTTGACAAAACGCCTGAAGCTGTGGTTTCACCTTTCAATTTTGCATTTTAGAAAATAATTAAAAAAAAAAAAGAAAAAAATATTTTCTATGTCTTTGGCTTGGATCTCTTCTTCTTTTTATGTCCATAATTCCTCAATTCCTCGATTTGGTCTTTTCATGGTATTCCAAAGCTCCCAAATGTCCAATTTATGTGTTTTAAAAAATAATTATCATCTTATGTGACTGATCCACCCAACTCTTCTATCTTGCTTTCAAGCCTTGATACAGTTTTCTTCATAATGCATTCTCTTGGCGAGAATTTCCAGTGATCTTTTTATCTAACAAATTGAATTTTTCTTCTTTTTTTCCAATATATTAATATTTATTCAATATAGTAAAAATATTCAATATATTATATTTATATCATTAATGAGTATATTATACTATTATATGCTATATTACATATAAACACATATGTTATATGTTTTATATAACAATATATAATATATCAACATATAATATATTACTTTTGTATTAATATATTATTTAATATGTTCAAACTATATTCAATATTTTCAATATTTTTCTTCAGTATTTCTGTTTATTTCATACTGTAAATTGTCTTCTTCACTTCATTTAGCTGTTTGTGTTTCCATAGGATTTAATAAATTTCTGCTTCTCTCAGTTCATACATGTGCTTGTTCATGTCCTCTGTAAATTCTCTGAACAGATTTATAATTGTTTTATTGAATTCGGTATCTTGAATTTTATCTTGTCACGAGGGCTGTTACTATGGGGTGAGTGTTTTGGGGGTATTGTTTTATTTTGTTGTCATTGAGGACTATTACTATGGGATTGGTATTTTGGGGGGTATTGGCTTAGTTTTTCACATTGCTTTTGCTTTTCCAATGAGGCCTGGACATCTGGGGCTTTAGTTCAGTCTCTTGCTATGTGCTTTCAGCCCATGAGGCCAGAGACTAGAGGTGACTGTCAGACTGGCTGGACTGGGGGGAAGATTGGTCTGGAATGAGGGGTTTGCTTTACCAGGTCTGCTTAGCTGGATGGCTAGGGGATAAAGATGCTCTTGAAGCTGGGGAAGAGATAGAGGCATTCAGGGTAGAGGGGCTGCCTTTCTGGTCTTTGATCCATGGGCTGAGCTGATTGGGGGGTTCCAGGGCTGGAAAGGGTTGCCGGTGGTCAGTGTTAGAGGGGCTGTCAGCCTTGGTCCAAGGCAGTTTGCTGGAGTGAGCTTCTAAGGTTTGTCTGTTTGAAATTTTGATCAGTCTGTTGGCCTTTATTTAGAACATGTATTTTCATGTCAATTTTTGTCGCTAAAGAGCTGTCACTAGTGACTTCCGGAGGTGAGGCTGTAACCCCCATCACTCTGTTCCTCTCTGCCATATGTGGACCTCTTCTTGGCTGTTTCTCTGTCTGTTCTTCTCCCTCCTTCACAGTCTGTCACAGCTACTTCATGTAGCCCTGATATCTTAGGCACTCTTGGCTTGACCTGTCTAGTTAAATATCTCCTTTTTTATCGTAAGAATCAGTTTCCAGTAGAAGTCTACTTGACTGGAATGAATGAAAATGGCCAAATCTCCTCAGTAAGAGACAAGGTGCTTGACTGAATGGTTCCTCACCTCTCCCAAGGAGGGGGAGATTCCACAACTCTCTGGGAGCTCTAGGGTAGTCGTCTGTATTCCTTTGTCTGCCTTGTTCCCTGAGTGTGATTCATCCAGAAGTACTGCTGATGTCTATCTGGCTTGCTTCAGACCCCCCTCCCCCCAGCTGACACACACTCGGCTCTCTCATGATGTCCTGAAGTCCTGAGTGTGGGGCTGGCTCACAGCGAACACAGTCAATGTGGAGATACTTGTTCCTGGAGGGACCAGTGCACCCAGAGTGTGGAGCTGCAGGCCATACTACTCCCACACCTCTTTTATTGCTCTGCTCAGGATTTGTAGGAGTCACAGTTCTGTGAACTATGTGGATTTCCCACCAGGAACCTGCATCTGACCACCTCCAACCTTCATTTCCATAGTGCACCCCTGTCTGCTAATAGCTCCAGTTTTACTAATTATTTCACTTGGGAATTTGATTTTGTTTAAATTCACGTTTCACTGAAATGTTACTTATTATCTTTTTAAGTCATTAATTAAAATATTTGGCAAAATATAGTGTAGCCAATCTGGTGCAAACCATTTCTGAAACAACCCCAAGGATGAAGAGGTAACTGGCCAATCCCTATGACTTCATTGCACACAAGGCTCATTGACACCTCTTGTTTTTGAAGTATGTCACATAAATGAAAACTTCATTGCACTCTAAATTGTTTTTCTATCGTCATTATTTATGGCACATGACATCCTATAATTTTTCCTAACCTTTGTTTGCTGAGTCATATTGGGATTTTCAATAGGATAATCAACTGCAAAAGGGCATAATTGAGTTTCCTTGTCCAATTTGTTTATCAATGGCTTTTAAAATTAGGGACAGAATAGGAAGAAAAATGGTTATTAGCAACTTGTGAATCAATATCCTCATGTCACTGTGTGAATTTTCTTACTGTGGTAACCGGAGCCCGAGCTCAATTCCCAATGGTTCCCATATTTGATGATGTAGTTTATTAATTAGAGACACATGTTTCAATGTAAATGATGAGGTAATCTTTGTCCTTCTTCACAGTTGGGGGCATTAAGTGAGTGCTATCTATGGGTTTTTGACCTGAAAAGCAGGCACATGTGAAGCAAGTAGAATACCCTGTGACCCCCTCCTGCTTCCTCAGGGATGTCCTTGTTACTGTCAGGTTGCCCACAGTTAATTAGACCATGGTATCCATGCTGCCTGGCACTTTGGAGGAAGCTGGCTGCACCATCTGGCATGCACTGGATGTACGTGATTTGTACTGGGTGCAAACCTTTGACATGGGACAGACAAGGTACCTTCTTCTCCCCAAGACAGTTTCAATTTCTGATAATGGGAATTCCACAACTATACTTTTTGGAAGACAGAAAAAAAAATCATGAGAATCCTGGTTACTCCTCCTGATACCTTGGGGGTGTGATTGACAGCCAGTTGAGGACCATCTATGGGAAGAAGAGGGAACAACCCAGAAGCATCACGGAGTGACTGAAACAGATGAACTGAGCTATAGACTTGGGCAGTTATGAAAACAGTTAATCAACTTAACATTCCAGAGGAGATTGAGTTGGTGTTTCTGACAATTACACTTGATCCCAAGTAAGGGATATGAAAGGGCCACAGGGAGTGATTTTTCCAGATGTCTGCCAATGTCTTTGACAGTCAGGGTTCCCCCAAAGGACTGTGGTGAATAGGATGCACATCTATTTCTGTGTCTGTTGAGAGAACAAAGGTGAGAGGGAGACTCATCACGAGGAGGTGGCTCTTGGGAGCACAGATGCTGGAGATCTGTATGAGGTCTCCAGGAGACCAGGATGTTGATGTTGGAGCTTGCTTCTCCTGCAGACTTTCCCCGTGACCTTGTGTGGTTCATCCCGTGTGAAGACATGAGAGGCCTGAACTTAGTGGTGGTTGCCATGGGAAGACTCTGTCTTCTAGTGCCCTCAGAGGACATCTTATGCCCCAGTCTTCCAGTAACTTGGCACTTGTTATTCCTCTGGGAAAGATCATTTTTAGCAGTGGAAGGAACAGGGCAGAGAAGTCTCTTGTCATTAGAGACACGGGGTCATTGGAGAATGAAATGCTTCTATTGCCAATAATTGAATGCTCAGCATACTTCAATAAAATCAATAGCTACAAAGTAGCAAGTCACAAATGAATAAGACGGCTAAAAAATGGAATTAAGCTGGCCACAGGGCCTTGCATTAGTAGTATGGTCAAGTTGGGTTAACAGTAATCAGCATGTAGGAAGAATGGAGTTGCAAAGTCAGATCAACATTGTGATGGCCAGCTTTGGAGCATAGGACTATTGAATTCAAGACAAGACAGTGACCATGCTAATAAACTGTCGCAGCTAGGGTTTCTTTGCTGTGAAAAGACACCATGACCAAGGCAACTCTTATAAGGGACAACATTTAGTTAGGGCTGGCTTACTGTTCTGAAGTTCATTTCATTTTCATCAAGGCAGGAAATATGGCAGCATCCAGGCAGGCATGGTGCTGGAGGAACCAAGAGTTCTACATCTTGATCCAAAGGCAGCCAGGAGAAGACTGGCATTCTCAGGAAGTTAAGGAGGAAGCTTTCTCAAAGCCCCCTCCCCCCACACTCCCGAAGTGACACACTTCCTCCAGCAAGGCCACACCTACTCCAGCAAGGCCACACCTCCTAATAGTGACACTCCTAGGACCAAACATATTAAAACCACGACATTCCACTCCGTGGTCCCCATAGGCTTGTTTGAATACATGAGTCTATGGGGGCTGTGCCTAGTCATAGCATAATGCAAATGCATTTAGTTCAACTTCAAAAATCCCCATCGTCTATCACAGCCTCATCAATGTTTAAAAATTACAAAGTTCAAAGTCTCTCCTGAGATTCATGCCATCTCTTAACTGTAATCCCCTTTAAAAATCAATATCAAAAAAAGCAGATCACATCCTTCCAACATATCATGGCACAAGATATACATTACCATTCCAAAAACATCATAGCAAGGAAATGCTGGACCAAAGCAAGACTGAAAACCAGCAGGGCAAACTCCAAACTCCATGTCTACATGTCCAATATCAAAGTTCTCTTCAGATCTCCAACTCCTTTCATCCTTGTTGACTGCTCTTGGCATTCGGCAGCAACAAAGTTTGTTCTCTTGGGCTGGTACCAACTCCCTTTTAAAAGGAGCTTTCCTCAGCAGGTATCCCATGGCTATGATATCTCTAACATCTTGGGGTCTCCAAGGCAACTTCAACTTTATACCTTCTTATTCCAGTGTCTGGGATCCACAAATGATCTTCTGAGTTCCTCCAAAGGGCTTGGGTCACATCTCCAGCTCTGCCCTCTGTAGTAATCTAAGCTCAGGCTGATCCACTCCACTGCTGCTGCTGTTCGTGGTGATCTTCTCATGGTACTGGCATCTCCAATTCGCTGGAGTCTTCCAGTGTAACTAGGCTTCTTCATTAACTTCTCACGCTCTCTCAAGCCTCAACTTCTTTCCATGACCCCTGCAGTTCTGGGCCATGACAACTGCAATGGAAGCTGAACCTTCACCAGTGTTCTTCCCTGGCCTCTCACCGTGCCAAGCCTCACTGCTTTCCATGACCCCTTCATATTTTCAAATCAAGTACCACCCCCAGGTGATTTTTACACATTACCACGTTCAGCTGTAGCACGAGCTACAACCTTGGTTATCTTTGGAACACACTTTTTTGTTTGTTTGTTTTTTTTGTGCTCTCAGAAAACACTTCCCAGAAAAATTTACCTCAGTGATGCTAGTCTCTTCTAATTTCTTAGTTCCAGCTCAGCAGCATCAATTGTCCCAATAATCTCTAATATTTTTGACCCCAAAGCCAGAGTCATGTGGATGAAGCTGCTGAGTTGTGCTGCTTGCTGGAGCTGGAACATGGCCCCCTTATTCTATTACATTACCAAAAGCTTTCTGTTTCCCAGTTCCTTCACTGCCTAGCTTGGCTGTCCTGGAACTTGCTCTGTAGACTGACCTTGATCTCTGAGATTTGCATAGCTCTGTCTCCTGAACGCTGGGATTTAAGATGTGCACCACCATGCTTAGATTTAAGCTTATCTTTAACTGGAACTTGCTCTGTACCAGGCTGGTCTTGAACTCAGAAATCTGCTTGCCTCTATCTCCTAGGATTAAAAGCATATACCACCATGCCTGGACCTAAGTTTTTCATGGCCAGGGTTTCTCAAGATCTGGATTGTATTTCATTCCAGATTAAAAGTCCAAATGAAAACAATAACCAAGTACTAATAATGCCTAACATGATATAACTATTCCTTGTTCAATTGCGAACACATCCGCAATTAGCGTAGCTGCATGGGATATTGCCCCAAAGTCACCATTCCCTTCATTTGTTTATCTCCTAGAACAGGATCCAGCTCCATTGCACTTCTTGGTGTCCTTTTATTACTTGAACCATACATTTTGTATTTTTACTTTTTAAGCTTGCTATGCTTGATCCAAAGACTTCATAAGAGTAAACCAGAAGACAAAGTCTATGTTGGGCTTTTCTGAGACTTCCTTTGTCAGCGCAATTAATGGAAATCTCCTTATCTTAGCTTTCAGACAGGGCAAAGAGCAACAATATTCTTCACATAAACATAAGAACAATCTTCAGAGTTCAAATCACCCTCAGCACCATTGTCTTCCATATTCTTACCAGAATGCCCATTAAGCCCCACTTAAAGCATTCCATGGCTTCCCAAATCCAAATTCCCCAAATCCATATTCTTCCAAACTAAAACCTGGTCAGACCTATCACAGCAATACCCTAGTCCCTGCTTCCGACTTCTGTCTTAGGGTTTCATTGCTGTGAAAAGACACCATGACCAAGGCAACTCTTTTAAGGGACAACATTTAATTGGGGCTGACTTATAGGTTCAGAGGTTCGCTCCATTATCATCAAGGTGGGAAGCATGGCAGCTTCTAGGCAGGCATGGTGCTGCAGGAGCCAAGAGTTCTACATCTTGATCCAAAGGCAGCCAGAAGAAGAGTGGCATCATGAAACATCTGTGAAGAAGCTCTCTCAAAACCCACCCCCTCCAGTGACACACTTCCTCCAGCAAGGCCACACCTCCTAATAGTGCCATTCCTTAGACCAAGCATATTGAAACCACCACCTATATCTTTAGTAAAATTGCTATTTAACTATAGTGATTAGGTTCAATGGTGCTTTTGAATACATGTTCATATTTGTTTGCAAACTCACTGGAGACTTTCTTTTCTTACTCTCAAAACGTGGAAGCATCACAAGATATGAGTTCTAAGGTGATGCCTGGAAAACCACACCAATTCAAATCACTAAAGAAATAACTTCCTGTCTCCCACTGCTGTAGAGAATCCCCAGACTGGATTAGACAGACAGGACAAAACCTATAGGAATTTTACGAGGCCTTAAGATAAAATGTAGGGATTTTTTTTTCCAAGAAATTTGAAGGTCCATGTGAGCTGGTTGGTCTTCTTGATGAGTTTGAATGAGCATCACCTAAGGTAGATAATGTTAATGAGCCACAGACAGAGGTACGGCTTCTCATTGGCTCGCTTATAAAACCACCGTTTCATGTCCCATACATTCTACATGCGACTCCATGAAATGATCATTTTATATTATTTAAACTTTCCTCGAGTAGTAAATATCACTGTCTTTTAGTGATTTCAAAACTGGGTTAATGTAGCAGAAAAGGATCTCCTCGCTTGAGATTATAGATAATATTTTAAAAATAAGAGCCATTCAGTCTACCTAGATGTAAAATATGAGCAAGCAGGCTTTGCTTTGTAAATGAAGTATGACTTCAGAGGTAAGATCTTGGTTGTAATAACGCACGAAGTGAGCATAGCGGCGAAACAAAAATCACAGTTATATCAACAGATAATGGAAGTCCTTGATACAGTGTAACAGCCACTTCTGAAACATATTTCAAAGGAATGTAATTATATAAATGGATGTAGCATCTGACAGATTATAGAAAGTGTCTCTGACACAGACTGGAGTCTAGTAGGTAGTTTAGCAGTGCTGTGCAGTGCCTGAGAAATCCAGGACTGCTCCTACATCTCCTACGATCCCACCTTGGGTGTCATTTTGAGAAAATATGTGAGACTGGGCATTAGTAATCAAGTAGAAGATGGAAGTCTATATAAAATCTATTTGATAAATAGGAACATTGATAAATATTGTATCACCAGATAAATATCACTGATGCTATTGCACATGATAAGGTAATGAAAAAGGGGGTCCCATGTCAGAAACTATTGCCTCACAAAATGCCTTGACATGAGGAGGAGAACCTTGATCACTTGGAAGGGGCATAAACTATGGCCAGTCCTTTGTAAAGAGAGGTGTTTAAGTGGCAATATCACTGTGAATGTATGTTACTTCTGAGCGTGTTTGTCTGCATGTGTAAATGCATGTGCCTTAGTTAGGGTTTTAGTGCTGTGAACAGACACCATGACCAATGCAAGTCTTATAAAGGACAGCGTTTAATTGGGGCTGGCTAACAGGTTCAGAGGTTCAGTCCATTATCATCAAGATGGGAGTATGGCAGCGTCCAGGCAGGCATGGTGCAGGAGGAGTTGAGAGTTCTACAGCTTCATCTGAAGGCTGCTAGCAGAATACTGGCTTCCAGGCAGCTAGAATGAGGGTCTTAAAGCCCATGCCCAAAGTGACACACCTACTCCAACAAGGCCTCCTTCTAATAGTGCCACTTCCTGGGCAGAGCATATACAATCCATAACAGCATGTGTGCATAAGTATTGATTGATTGATTCACAGCAGATTACTTTCCTGTATGGAGAAACGGTAAAAGTGGTTAAGTGGGGACCCGAATAAGGGACAATAAAGCTAACTCACAAGAATAACCTTGCAAGGTTTTTAAAAATTAATTAACTTACTTATTCACGTTACATCCTGATCACAGCTCTGCCCTCTCCTCCTGGTCTTTCCTCATACAGGCCTCCTCCCCTTCTCTTCTGACAAGATAGAGCTCCCCCCATCCCCCACCTCAGGTATCATGCCAACCTGGTACATCAAGTCACTGTAGTCCTAGGCCTGCATTCTCTCTCACTAAGGCCAGACAATGTGGTCCACTTAGGGGAATGGGATCCATAGACAGGCAACATATTCAGAGACAGCCCACACTCCAGTTGGAGTCCCACATGAAGACCAAGCTGCACATATGTGTGTGGGGCCTAGGCCCAGTCCATGCTTGCTCTTTGGTTAGTTGTTCAGTCTCTGGGAGCCCCCAGGGGTCCATGTTAGTTGACATGGTGGACTTCCTGTGGAGTCCCTATCCTCTTTGGGCTCATAAGTCCTTCCCCCAACTCTTCCATAAGACTCCTCGAGCTCCATCTAATATTTGGCTGTGGATCTCTGCATCTGTTTCCATTGGCTCCTGGGTAGAGCCTCTCAGAGGACAGTTATGCTATGTTCCTGTCTGCAAGCATAGCAGAGTATCATTCATAGTGTCAGCGACTGCTTCTTGCCCAAGGGATGGGTTTCAAGTTGAGGCCGTCATTGGTCGGCCATTTCCTCCATCTACTCCATCTTTGTCCCTGCACATCTTATAGGCAGGACACATTTTGAGTAGAAGGTTTTGTGGGTAGGTTAGTGTCCTTATCCCTCAACTGGGAGTATTGCCTGGCTAGAGGAAGTAGTCACTCACTCAGGCACTCACTGCTAGAAGCCTCAGCTAGAGTCACCCCATAGACTCCCTGGAGCCTCCTCCATCCCAGGTCTCTGGCACATCCTAGAGATGCCTGCCCCATTTACCTTCACTCTCCTGGCCCACTCTCCCTTGCTCTCCCCATACCTGATCCTCCCCCCCTACAGTTCCCTCCTTCTTCCCACCTCAGATATATATTTTATTTCTCCTTCTGAGTGAGATTCAAGCATCCTGCCTTGGGCCTCCTTGTTATTTGGCTTCTTTGGGTCTGTGGGTTGTGGCATGGTTATCCTGTACTTTATGACTAATATCCACTTATAAGTGAGTATATATAGTACAAATCCTTTTGTGTCTAGGTTACCTCACTCAAAGTGATATTTTCTAGTTCCATCCATTTGCCTGGATGTCCTTGTTTTTAATAGGGGAGTTAGTATCCCATGGTATAAATAAACCACATTTTAAAAATTAATTCTTTGGTTGAGGGACATCTGTGTTATTTCCAGTTCCTTGATACTACTAATAAAACTGCTATTTACATAGTGGAACAAATGTCTTTGTATGGTGGAGCATCTTTTGGGTACATGCCCAGGAGTGGTATAGCTAGGTCTTGAGGTAGAACTGTTCCCAATGTTCTGAGAAATTGTCAAATTGATTTCCAGAGTGTCCTTTCCAGGAGCCAATGGAAACAGACGCAGAGATCCACAGCCAAATATTAGATGGAGCTCGAGGAGTCTTATGGAAGAGTTGGGGGAAGGACACGTTTGTACTTTCAGCATCAGTGGAGGAGTGTTTCCCTTGCCACAAAGTGCTTTCATAAAGAAATTGGAGAGTCCTCATACTAGCAATTTAAAAGTACACCTGAAACCTGTAGAAAACAAACAAACAAACAAACAAACAAACACACCTAAGAAGATTAGATGGGAAGACATAATCTAACTCAGGGCTGAAATCAATCAATTTGAAACAGAATCAGAAAAACCAAGAGCTGGTTTTTGTTTTGTTTTGTTTTTTTGTTTGTTTGTTTTGTTTTAGAGAATCAACATGATAGACTAACCCTTAGCCAAACTAACTAAAAGACAGAGAAACAGTATCCAAATTAACAAAATCAGAAATGAAAAGGGAGACATAACAATGGATGCTGAGGAAATTCAAAGAATCATTAAGTGTTACTTCAAAAGCCTGTACTACACAAAATTGGAAAATCTAATCAAAAAGAATGATTTTCTAGACAGATACCACCTACCAAAGTTTAATAAAGATCAGGTAAATATCTAAATACCTATAAACCCTAAGGAAATAAAAGCAGTCATTAAAAATCTCCCAACCAAAAATAACCCCAGGGCCAGTCGGTTAGAGCACAGAATTCTACCAGACTTTCTTTCAAAGAAGAACTAATACCAATACTCCTCAAACTATTCCACAAAATACAAATGGAAGGAATATTGCCAGACTTATTCATATGAGGCTACATTCATTTTGATATCTAAACCACACACTCAACAAAGAAAGAGAATTTTAGACCAATTTCCCTTAAAACATTGATGCAAAAATAATAAAATACTCACAACTGAATCCAAGAACACATCAAAGATATCATCCATCACGATCAAGTAAGCTTCATCCCAGGGATGCAGGGATGGTTCAATACATAAAAATTCATCAATGTAATCCACCACATAAACCAACGGGAAGAAAAACAAAACCACACTATAATCTCATTAGATGCTTTTTGAAAAAGTCTTTGACAAAATCCAACACTCTTCATATTTAATGTCTTGGTGACATCAGGGATACAAGACGCATTACCCTATAAAGGCACCATATAGCAAGCCAATAGCCAACATCAAATTAAATGTAGAATAAATTAAAGCAATCCCACTCAAATCAGGGACAAGACAAGTTTGTCCACTCTGTCCCTATCTTCAATACAGTACTTGAAATCCTAGCAAGATTGTTTAATAACAAAGAGTTTTTAAAGAAAATCTAAGTTGTTGGTTCGGCACTAGGAGAAACATGAATGCTACAGGCAGCAAATAAATCTGTGGATGAATGTTTTTATATGGATGGCACTTTCAAATTAGGAAATATTCAGTAAATTTTTTGAGGTAATTGTCTATTGGAGAGAAATAGAATTAATTTCTAATTCACAACTTAAAAATGCATGTATAATATATACAATCATTAAAGAAAAATATTCATATGAATTGTGGCCAGTTTATTATTAGCTTTCAATACATTGAATTTACATACATATGTATTTTGAGCACGACTATTCTAAAAATGTATCTTAGTAGAAATGCTACTTAAATGCATAGATAAATTAAGTCAGTAACGACTTAAAAAAAAGAAAAATTTTCTTTTTAAAAATTCTTCTCTCATACATTGCATCCTGACTATAGTTACTTCACTCCTCCGACTTCCCCTTGACCCCAGATCCAGTCTTCCTCTGTGTCCTTTCAGAAAAGAGCAGATCCCCCAGGGATATCAACCAAACACAGCAACAAGAGATAGTAAGACTAGGTGCAAGCCCTGATATCTAGGCTGGAGGAGGCAACCCAAGAAGGAAAAGGACCCATTGGGCAATAAGGTCAGAGACAGCTTTCCTCCCCTACTGTTAGGAGTCCCGCACGAGCACCAAGCTACACAGCCACAGCAGATATGCAGAGGACCTAGCACTGATCCCTATATAGGCTCTCTATAGACTATCACTTTGGTTTCTGTGAGCCCCTATGAGCCCTGCTTAGTTGATTCTGGGGGCCATATTCTCATGGTGTCCTCCACTTTCTGGTTCCCATGACCCTTCTTTGTCCTCTTCCGTGGAATTCCCCAAGCTCAGCCTAATGTTTCGCCACGGGTCTCTGCATCTGCTTCTATGAGTTGCTGGATTAAGCCTCTCTGATGATGATTGGCCTAGGTTCATGTATCCAAGTATATTAGACATTCATTAGGAATCCTTTGTCTATTTTTCCCCCCAGACATGTTTGGTTCTACCCTAGGTCACTTGGCAATTCAGCTTCCTGTTTCTGGCCATCTAGGCAGTGTTGTACATGGGCTCCCTCATGGTGTGGTCCTCAAGTTGGACCAGTCATTTATTGACCACTCCCAGAAGTTCCGTGTCACCTTTACTCCTGCACATCTTGTAGGGCAAATTGTAGGTGGAAGATTTTGTGGTGGGTTGATGTCCAGTTCTGCCACCGGAAGCCTTGCCTGATTATAGAAGGTGGCAGGTTCAGGGTCCATATCCCCTGTTACTAGAAGTCTTTGCTCGGGTCACCTTCATAAATTCCAGGGAGTTATCATTGTACTAGATTTGCACATCACTCCATAAGTGCACATGTGTATGAGTATGTGCATGTCATATCAGTGTAAGTATGCATGGAGCATGTGTGAAGTTCACACACAACCTCAGGATTTGGTCTTCACCTGCTACATTGAGACAGGGTCTCTTGTTGGTCACTGCAGATGCAGACTAGCTGGCCCATGAGCCTCCAGAGATTTGCCCGTCTCTGTTTCCCATCTCGCGGTAGGAGTGCTAGCATTATAGGCACATGATACCACGTTTAGCTTTGGGTGGCTTCTGGGGGATCTTAGCTCAGGTCCTCACTCAGGTGCCGTAAGGGTGTTACTCACTGAACCACCTCCCCAGCCCAAGTGTGACTCACAATTACTTAGTACAAGGTAAAACAGACCTCTGACTAGTTCTGTTTTCACAAGTGTGGAGAAATGCGGATGGACAAGTCTACATCCACTGGAAAGGCTGTGCTGGCTGATGTCTAGACTTGAATTTGCATGGATGGACAGCCAAGAAAGCTTTGTGTTAACTGGTCACGAGAAACACTCGAAGTTGACTCGAGTTTATGTAACGAGCATGCCCCAGATGTACTTGTTAAAAATTCATATCCTTAGCTTATTAGCATTGTACATTTAAGAGTCTTTCCTTAGCATTTAATAGCTCATCAGCAAACCTATTTGTCCAAGATTTAGGGGACAAAATAGTTTTCAGAAGACATTGCACACTGTGCAGTATTCATAAATGCTATTCGGGGCATTATTGTGTTACAATTGTGACTTTTAAGGGTCACATAGAGTACATGTTTTGTGATTGTGCCTTCTCAGTGAGACAGAGAGCATTGTGTTTTCTAGTATGATATTATGGAGCCAAAGTTCCCCTGCCACCCAGTTGGTATTTGCTGCAATGGTGATTTTAAGTTTTAATATGTAAGGAATGAAAAAAAAATAAGGAGTTTTAAAATCTGTCAAATACATGGATTAAAATCAAGGGCAACCTTCAGTGTTGTCCGGGGTTATAACCCCATTTAAATGTTTAATATTTGATGTCACTTCTGTCTTGAAGTGGGCCTGGACTGTGGGCTGATTCACAAACCTGGTTTAATCACCAAGTTGCAGGAGGAGTTACAGATCTTGATTTGCAGTGTAGTTTTTCTTTTTCTCTCCGGTTTAATATTTTGAAGTTGTTAAATCCATTTATCATCTCGAACCTTGCCTTAAAATTGAGATATTTTTCACAATGGTGCATGCTGTGTGCCCTTAGTGTGGCAAGTCCCTATTGCTGTTCTCAGTCTCCCGATTGCTGGGTTGTTTATCTTTAATGTGTACTCCATGTTTTCTCCCCCTGGGGAAGGTTGCTTACCCTTTTTTATCATTTTCCCCATTTCTATCCATTCCTCATCTTAGGCTTTCCTATCATCTGAGGCCCGGCCATAGTACCACGTGATTTCACAGCCGCTTGCGAACCCCAGCCTGCACCTGCCAGCCATAATGGGGACGGCTCAGGTACTGTGTGATCTCTCTATTTCTCCCTTCCTTCCTGTGTTTGTCCATTTGCCAGCCTTTCCTCACTGCTGTGACAGGGCCTTTGTCTCAGGATTGATGTAAAAAGTGATAGCTTAAAATTCAGCCGGTCAAGGGACCTAGGCAACTGGAGAGGAGCTGATGAGCCAAGGTGGTCAGTAATGGCACATAGCACACCCCAACCTCCCCAGGAGCAGGAGTGTCAGGGCAGTGTCTTGCCTGTCACACAGATGTGCATCAATAAAGGTCCCTGGTCCCCAGCACATAGGTAGCAGAGGGTTGCCTTGTCTGGCTTCAGTGAGAGAGGATGCGCCTAATCCTGTAGAGATTTGTGAGGGATATAGGAGGACACCCTCTCAGACTGGAAGGCAAGGGGAGATGGGGAAGAACTCTGCAGGGGAGGGGGGACTGGGAAGGGGGCAACATTTGGGATGTAGATAAAAAAATAATCAATTAATTAAAAAAAGAAAGACAGACTTGTAATACTTAGGAAAATTCATCAACTGGTTTAGCCAGAAAAGGAACCCATTGGAATTCATTAGAGAGAAACTGGGATTCTGAGCATCTCACATCAGATAAAGGAGCTCAGCACAGAGCTTAGTCCTGGACTGGATTACACATGGGGAAGTCGTGTGTGTGTGTGTGTGTGTGTGTGTGTGTGTGTGTGTTGGGGCGGGGGGGGGGGGGGAGACTGGATTACACATGGGGAAGCTGTGGGGGGCGTGGGGGCAGGATGTACAGTCGATGCCTGCCTCCAGCTGCCAGAAAGGCTGGAAAACTTTTCTGTTGTTTACATTTATTTTTTTTACTGTACCCCATGAAAGTGTTAAAGGCTGTATGGGGGAGCCCTTGGTGGGATAGAGAGGAATATAAGAAGAATAAACAAAAAACGAAAGAAGCTTGGGGGGTGGTGGTTGGGAGATCACTAAAGGGGTTGTAGCTCCTCACCCCCTTCTTTCTTCCTCAGACTTTCAAGTGACATCCTTTGATGTCTACTCTAGACCCTAGTAAAGGATTAGGGGGCCAGGCTCACCTCCCTTTTCCCGGTCTGCTGCTCTGGCTCGGGAACCCTAGGACTTAGAGCAGAGGAAAGTATAGCCAGTGTGGCCCTACTGGGGAACAGGGCACACGTTACCTTGCTTATTGGTCATGACTGAATAGAGGTGCGGCAGGGCATGCAGCTGCTGTGGGGAGCTGTGGTGGCCGAGGTCTCTGTTGCTGTTGTGTTGCTGGTCTGTTGTTTTGTTTTGTTTTTCTTTCAAAGGCAGGTGGTTAGCTTTGATGGTAAAATCATTTTGTTGTTGTTCATGTTTATTTATTTTTGTGACCCTGGTATCCTGTGCGACCTGAAACTAGACCTCAGCCCCGTGCCAGCTGGACTCATAGGAGTACAGGATCTCCCAGTGTTCTTCCTACTTAGATATCCAGGCATCCAGGGTGGAGCTTGGGCGTGGGGAGTTGAAGATTCTGTCTACCTCTTGGTTCCTAGGGCCCTTCTTACTGCTGAAGGAGAAGCAAGTCCATTCTGTAGGCTTCTAGGAACACTTCTTACCATTCCATAGGACAGAACTCCTACCATACACCTCTCCCCGACCCCTCCCAGGGTCACTGGATGGCTTGGCTTGGCAGGACCCTCCACTGCTGCAGCATTTTGGGATGGCTCTCTGTGAGATTCTCAGCCTATTGTTGGCCTGCTCCCAGATCTCCTTTAGGATGGAGATAATCCTGCTAAAGCCAGCAGGAGATGACAGAAGTGTCTTCGAGGAGCAGAACACACACGTGGGTCAGGCTTTGGTGTTACAGGGCTTTTCTGACAGCAAGGTATCTTCTGGCCTCCCTGTCCTCTCAAGATTCTGGTCTCTAGCTGGGAAGACCAGTGTGGGCAGACATCAGCAGGCCTCTGAGAAGCATCGCTGTCAGTGGGAAGTTGCCTATAGTGTTCCCCAGGACTGCTCTTTCTGCCCGTGACACCTCGGATGACCCTGCCTCTTAGTTTTGTGTGCTGGCAACTGGGTTTTCTCTCTCCATCCTTCATTATTCTGAAGATTACTGACTCTTTGTTTTCCCAGTGAACCAGCTTTGGCGCCACTGATGTTTTTGTTGATTTTGTAGTCTCTGCCCAACTGATGTTGGCTCTGCTCTTTATCTGTCCCTTTCTTCTGCTGCCCTTTGTTCTAATTCATTCTGGGGGGGTGGGGGCAGGAGAAAGAAAATTTAAAGGTTAAAAATCCAGCAGTTGATTTGAGACTCGATTGCTTTTCCAAAGACGCCCCAAGTTCTGTAGACTCATCTGTGATTTTTCTACTTTGTTGGGTGCTAGATATTTTTGTATTTCCATAAATACCTCCGAGAGGTGGCGAGGCTGCCTAGAAACAGTGTCATCTCTCTGTGTTTTGTGGGCTAGGATCTGCTGGAGGCCCTCTCATTCCCCATGATGCCGCCGGGCCTCACCCCCTCAGCCTCCACCTAGGCTCTGGGATGTGGGGTTCGCTTTGTTTCTGTGACTCCATTTGCTTTCTGGTCTCGGCGTGACCCTACAGATTTTGCTCACTGGATGGTATATGGTATAGTCTTAGTTTTCCAGCCAAGTTTAGGACCTGCCCTTATTTTAAAGCCTTGCTTACTTGCGTGGAGTTAAGGAAGGAGAGAAAGCATGAATGTGTGTTCCATTGCCCTGTGTCTAATCAACCTTTCTCGTTAGATTTTTTTCCCCTTAGAAAAACACAGTCTTCTTGTTCTTTCTCATTAGCGGGGATATGTTTCAGTACTGGTGACAGGATTGCTCCAGATCTCCCATCGGGAGGCGGTTAATTGTTTCTTGTTGCAGTGATTCTTAAACGGAAGTAGCTTTCCTCCAGGTGGCATTGGGACGTACGTGTCTGGAGATATTTGTGCTTGGCACTCTGGAGAGAGTACACTGATACTAATGTCCTATAGGCAGAGGTCAGGGATGCCAAGGGACAGCCTGTGGTACACAGGATGGCACCAAAGCAGAGAGTTACCAGGACCAAAAATGCCAAGGGCATGTATAGTCTTTATAGTCTAGGACCCGACCTCTGATTCTCAGGTGCTCCTGGGTCTAATGAGAGTGATGACATCCTGCAGAGGACTGTTCATCTTCAGTACCTGAGTATTCTTTCCCCTGGAAATGACAGTGTAGCAGGTTTGCACAAAAGATAGTCACAATCACACCGTTCCAACTGTTTACTGCGGCAAGTTAGGAAGTGCATGCCCATGTAAAGATAAAACACGTCATTTGCAGACGTGTGCCATTCAGATTGGTTATAATTAAAGGGTACATCTGGGCAGTGAGGGTCTTTGAATCATTCACAGGGGCTGATTAGTACGTTTGTGAGCTCATACCGCAGACCCCCCAGTAGTGACATCACCGGCACATCCTCACAGGGTTAGGATAGTGAGTAAGCTCTGCTGTGCTCACTGCAGTGGGGTTTGTCTCACTTTAGAGTGAGATATTACAGAGAGAACACTCAGCATGGACTACAGATGCAGTCCCAAGTAACCCCTTGTAGGGAAACGGTTTGTTCAGTAAACGAAGTTGTTCAGTCTTCAAGGGATGTGTGAATAGAGTTGTGTGGACCAGTGTGCCTAGGGAAAGCAACTGAAAAGGATCCGTTTATTATCCCCAATGTGTGAATGTACTAGACTCAAGTTCCAAGAATGCCATGTCCATTGTGTGTAACTTTTTTTAAAAGTTAGCTTTTAGAGCACATACTCTGATTCTTAAATTTTTTTTTAACTTTGGCAAACTTGGTCGTTTTCTTATTTGATGCCGTATCTGATTTGGCAGCACTGGTTAAGCAGGAGAAACTGGCTGTGCTTTCCCCGGGCATCTCCTGACGGAAACCCAGCAAGCTCATCTGTAGCTAGTACACCTGCAGAGGGCTCCTGGCAGCTCAGTGTGATGTGGGGGATGTAGACATGACCTGTACTGGGTCAGCATGTGGAAATCCAGGTTCTAAAGTAGGTCCTTTGGCACCTCCCTTTTGATGGCGGCAAAGTCTGCACCGTCATGTTCTCATGTCCTCATGGGACAAGCTCTGACCATAGCTCCACGTCTTTTCTGCCCTCAAATTTACATTGTTGTATTACAAAGACCTCTGAGCCATGGGACAATAATACCATTGCTGTCACAATCCAACGAGTCCAGTTCTTCTCACTGTAGCAAGTTAGGAAAGTACATGCCCGTCTAGAAACAAACGAGAAAGTCAGTTGCAAGAGCGTCTTCCATCATGCTGTCTCAGAGCGTGCCTTGTAGAGTTATAAAATTCACTATGAGCCTGTATGGTACTTGTGTTTTAAAAGAATCTAAGTGAGGTCTGGAGAGATGGCTCAATGGTTAAGAGGACTTGGCTCTTCCAGAGGGCCTGAGTTCAGTTCCAGGTACCCACCCATGTCAGGTTGCTTATAATTGCTTGTTTCTCCATCTCTAGGGAATCTTATACTGTCTTCTGGCCTCAGAGGTACCCACGTGCATGTGGCACGCACTGACAAAGACACACAGGCCTACATCAATAAAAATGAAATAAACACTTTATGCAGAAACAAAGTCTAAACAAAAAAAATTTAATATGTCTCACCATTGAAAAGTAACACGATGAGAAAAGCTCAGAGGTGGAATTTAGAAGATACTGATTACTTTCTGAAGTGGAAACTTCTAGTTTCTTTGGAAAGGTAGTTATGTCAAATGCTGTTTTGCTGGGGTACACAGGTTAAAGGATGTCTTGCTAAAGCAAACATGGGAAAGGCTGTTTTCCTGCAGCAGACACAGGTGAAAGGACCTCTGATGAAGGAGTGTAAATATGACCCCACAGGCACTGGGAGAGTACTGAGCATTGATTTGGTTTGCTCTGCCTTGATATTTTTCACTAAGGACACACATGCATTGGTTCGCTTTACATTGCGTTGTTGCGCTCAACGTTTGGTGATACTGCCATTGAGAGAAACTCGCCCAAGAACTGCTCATGAAGTTCTTGCCAGAGCTTGGCGCTTCAGTGGCCTTACCTCAGGCTGGTTGGTGAACCTGGCAGTTTCTTCAGGATTAAACTACCTTTGCCTGGTGTCTGCTTGCTGACAGGACTGGACTGTAGCTGCTGGTTCGTGCCTGGTGTCTGCCTGCCTAGAGGACTGGTCTGTAGCTGCTGAGTTGTATTTAGTGTTTGCTACGGGACTAAACTGCTGCCCAAGAAGATCAAGCTCGCCCCCAAAGAACTATTGCTGGACAGGTGCACTTCCCCCATATCCTAATAACTTTTCTCTTCCACTGCCTCTGGTGGAGGAGAAGTTGAACCATTATTAAAAGTACGTTGCAAAAAAAGTTATGCTACAACTTTCCACCAGTATATCTCCTGGTTTATATAAGTAAAACTGTTACAATAACACATTTGACAAATTAATCACATATATTATTATGATAACTTGTAAAAGTTTTTTTAGATAGAGTTGAATATAGTGCAAGCACATGTTCAAGCATGGATGTACACGCGTGTGTACCTGAGAGGTTAGAGGTTGAAGCTGGATATTTTCCTAGATTTCTCTCCACCTTATTTTTTGAGACAGTCTCTCATTGATCCTGGAGCTCACCAGTTGTTTACCCTGGCTGGCCAGGAAGCTCTGAGGATATGCCCATCTCTCTCCCTGCTCCCCAGCACCTACCCAGGTTACAGATGTTCACTGTCACACTTGACTTTTGCATGGATGCTAGAGGACCTTCATGCTTGTACAGCACATGTCACTGACAGAGCCACCTCCCCAGCCTTCGTTGTTCATTGGTTTGGTTTTCCAGACAGGCTCTAATGTGACCCAGGCTGGCTCCACAATCTGTCATCAAAGGATGACCTTATACTTCTCATCCTCCTGCCTCAGCCTCCCGAGCAAGAAGATCTCTGGCAAGTACCACTATTCCCATTTTGTGTGGTGCTGGGGATCAACCCACCCCCCAACCCCCAGCCCAGGACCCTGTGCATGCTAGGCAAGCATTCAACCATCCCTAGCCCTTCTTGACAAATGAGAACATCTTAAAGCCATCAAGTGCACCCTTGTGTGGACCTACAGCAGCTGTGCAGAGCCCCGTGTGGATGTCTGAGCTTGGTGTAACAGATCCTCCACACTTCCCTTGCTTCTGGATATTTAAGTACTTCAGAAAGTATGGCAATTTAAAAGATTTTCAGCGTATATTTCCATACAGTTTCCAGAAAAATGTGTGTAGCCATTGCCCTCCAACTTCTCCTGGGTTCTGCTTGTGATGTCTGGTCCATCTGTGGCTTGTGGGAAGGCTCCATCTTCTAGGCTTCAGAGTTCACCAAAGTGATACCTCTGCTGTTCCTCTTCTTCAGCCTTGAGTTGTAGCGTATGGTCTTCTAGCTCATTTCAGCATGATTAGGATGCTGCTGCTGCTGCTGATTATTATTATTAATTATTATTATTATTATTTTCCTTTTGCTTTTCCAATTGTAACTGGATTTCCACTTTATCAGTTATTATACCTAATAAATAATGTCTTATAAGTCATGTCTAGAAATCTGTTTGCAACTTCTGACTTCGATGCTATATTTTAAAATTGCCTTTCTTTGAGAAAAAAAACCCACAAGAAATACACATTCAACTCTCACAGTTAACTTCTGCTATCTGCAGACTTTTCATATTTATATATAGATATAAAGCAGGGTCCCTGCCGGTGCTTCCAACAGTTTTGTCCTCTGCCTATCACCATGTTGTTGCTTAGGGATAGAGCTCTGACATCTTCCAGTTTGCTAACAGAGCCTGTATTCTCCCTCGATGTCCTGTTTCCTTCCATTGACTTTTTTGGATAACCTATTTTTTCTCTACGCTAAGGTGGAAGTAATATCAACCATTTCACTAATCTATACTTCAAGTTTACATAGCCACAGGTACAGCTGGTCAATTACTTGGGAAACACCTTGTTTTTCTAGACACAGTCTGAGGTGACATGGCCTGCCTGTATATTGCTATTGTGTGTCTCAGTGGTTCCTGTGTGACTTGTGCAGGTATTTGTTGAGAGGTCAGGGAGACTTTGACATTGCCACATCCCGAGAGGACCTCTTAGGAGAAGGGTAGCAGCAGAGGGACCTCTTACTTCAGACGTTGTCATGATGTTCCCATGAGTCTCAGTCTAATACGCTAGTGTCTCAATTCTGCACGTCCTGTCAGTTTGGGGTTTAGTGGGGAAATCCAGGTGTCTATGATGCTGCTTCCTCCTCGAAGGCTTGGTTTTGTGTGTTTTCCTCCTCTGGGACATCCTGTCTGCAAACCTCAAGGACTTTCTGTCACACATTCCCTCGTGTTCTCTTTGGGGACTCTCTAACCTGAGTCACCTCTACCTTCGGATCTGTCACCACACCTGCAAAGGCTCTATCACGTGACGTCACAGGTCTCCAGGCCCCGGGAGCCTGAAGCTCTTGGTGCCATTATTCTGTAGCCACAGTTTCTTCTTTCCCATTCCCATTCAGCATTCATCTTTGGGGGGTTAGTTTTCAACATAGATTTGAACAACACCTCTACATTTCTTGTGTGACTATTTACTTTTGATCTTTTCAAATGAAACATGTTACAGATGAAACAGGTGGGGTTAGCTCTTTTGAACTTTCACAGCAGTGGAAAGATAGACGTTGTTCATGGAGACCAGTGTCCCTGCAGTGTTCCTGGACAGAGGCCAGTGTGTCCCTGCCATTGTTCCTGAATCTGCATGCTTGCTATTGGTAAGGTGGCTGCACCATCTTCCTGGACACATGCAGGCATAATGAGAATGCCTCCTGATTAAAAAGTTAGTCAGTAGCCAGTGATTAGGATCCATGAAGGCAGAAACAGAAGCCTAGGAGAGCCACATATACAGCAGCTCGGGACTGGCAGGCATGAAAGCCAACTGAGGATATGACTGTATAAAATTTTCGACTCCACCTTGGAAGGAGGCAGTGGAGTAAGGTGCAGACAGGCCAGTTCGCTGAGGAACACTGTCTCACTTGGGGTCTGTGTACTTACCCACCCACCACGGAGTGCAATAATTTCAATGTGGGCTTGGAGTGTAAAAGGTGAAGCACATGCTCAAATGAGCAAGCTGGGAGTCAGCCAGCAGTCCTGGCAGGTGTGGTGCGAGGTGCTGAGGTGGGTGGAGCTGGCCTGGGCTGAGGTGGCCACTTCTTGATGCCAGGAGCGCATAATTCTATACATGATTGAGTAGAGTGAACAGTTTTTAGTTTAAAAAATTTGTAAATTTCACTTCGCTGCCTATTTGCCCTTTTAGTCGCTCCTCTTTAGTATTTACAGTGTTCTACCTTAGAACAAAACAAACTACAAATAAGAAATTAAAAGTAATTTTTAAAAAATTTGTAACACTTTTAATACTCAAGTTAGAAAAGAAAGGCCAGCCTTTACCAATCCGTGTAAGAGCAGGAATGAGCCTGAACTGCAGGGCTTGGGAGCAGCCTCCCTTGAGCTGGGCTATCTAAGGGTGTTTTCTTCTGTCCATTTTACTTGTTGATTCTTTCTGTGACGTAAGCACAGCTTTCTGTAAAGGTCTCCAGCTGCTAAAAAGGGAAGCTTCCTTTTATTTTTTAAAATATTTGTTTTATCATTTATACTAGATAGATGTATGAAATTTTGGCTAATAAGGTCATGTATCTTGAAGAACATACATTATACATATACTAATAAATTATAATTCCTTGTATTCTAAGTATGTATCCTTATGCTCACATATATGGCTCTCAAAGCTTCTTTTGGGGCTGGAGAGATGGCACTGACTGCTCTTCCAGAGGTCCTGAGTTCAATTCCCAGAAACTACATGGTGGCTCACAGCCATCTGTAATGTGAGCCAATGACCTGGTGTGTCTGAAGACAGTGTCAGTTAACTCACATAAATCTATCTAGTGTTTCTTGATCATATTTACACTCTACTTCCCGGGCTTCCCCTAAGCCTCCATCACATATTTATCTTTAAACAACTAAATATAAAATTTAAGAAAGATACTTTATGGGCTCAGGCATGGATTCCATGCTATGAGTCTGTGTGTGTGTCTGTTGGTGTGCATGTCTGTCAATGTGTGTCTGCATGCCTCTGCATGTGAGTGGTCCTGTTTGATATGTTCTTTCTGGATGGAGTTTATCTCTGCTCAGATCATGGGCTCAACTGGATTCAAACAGAAACAAGGACATGATACTTAGTCTGAACTGTTACCTGGCATTGGAAACATTTGCGTACTCAAATTTACCTTTCACTACTTACTTAGAATGTTACCTGCTTTTCTTCAGCTAGTTCCTTCTTCTTAAAATCTCCAGAGCCAACCCCTAATGTTTGAAATGCTTTCTTTAGAGACCTACAGGAAATGAACCAGCAAGTCCGGCCCGCTGCCGTGAGTACCGATTCCATTAATCCACCTGTGGGTCTCACATGGCTCCTGAGCATGCTCATCCCTCACTCTTCCTCTTGTCAAAAACTGACTATCTCATAAAGTGTTAGTGCTTTGTAGCAGTTTTATAGTAGATGCTCCCTCTGGGGGCCTCTAAAACAGGGCCAGGTGGTTTTTGGCCAACCCGGCTAAGAGCCCAGAGCCTCCCACACACAATCATTTTGTAGGGTATTAAGGAATGTACAGAGTAAGCGCCTCTGGAGAGCTTCAGGTTTTTTGTGTCTGTAGAGACAGGGCCATACTGCGTTTAGTGTTCCCACTCAGCCCCCTGAGCAGCGGGATGACAGATGCATGCAGTCCTGTGCATGTCAGGTTTCAGGTTTTGCTTGTCAACTTGGAGTTCTTCCAGGCGAGGCAACTCCTCGGGTTTCTTGAATACTTAGCAAGAGATCCTGTAATTAGCTTGTGTTTCTGATTGTGGTGACATCTTATAATTAATTCACCCGCACCACCAGACTCGCTGTCTTCTGTGAGTTGGCCTCAGGTTCGTGACATCTCTGCAGTTTTTTTGTCAGGTATCTGCCTTAGCATTCTTGTATGCCTTCATTGATTGAGTTTATCACACGTGGGTTTTTTTTCTGTTAGGTCTGATGTTTGTGTATGAGGCTTTTGTCTTCTGAGGTCTTTCTATTCAGTGAGTAGATTTTTTTTTAAGGTTTATTTATTTATGTATAGGAGTACACTGTCGCTCTCTTCAGACATACCAGAAGAGGACATCTGATTCCATTACAGATGGCTGTGAGCCACCATGAAGTTTCTGGGAATTGAACTCAGGACCTCTGGAAGAGCAGTCAGTGCTCTTAACCGATGAACCATCTCTCCAGCCCCCAGTGAGTAGATCTTACATAGCAAAGCGAGCAGCCAGTTTGAAGACCCTTTGCATCGGAGAGCACAGCAGTGGCTGGCAGCCATGTTGTTCAAGAGACTCTTTCTCTGGTCCTGCTTTAGATATAGCGATCCTATGAATCCCAAGGAAACCCCAGAAAAGTAGGCCTGGGATACAGCATTACCAGCTCAGTGTGTGCTGTGCAACTTTCCATGAATCTGGCTTAGAGAGGCACAGCGACTGTACCCTGTTGTGAAACAGAGTATATACCATTGTCTGTTGCTGTAATCCTTCGGTTATCCAGGGCTACCCGTGTATCTTAAGGGCATCTTAACACTCACATGTCTGGAATTACAATTATGTAAGAGTCTGTTTGTCACAATGCCTGAGTTTTGGGCAGCTGTGGAACATGGGTCTGTCAGAGCCCATGCTGGATTGGGAGGTATAGGTTGTTGGTCATAGTTCTCAAAGAGAGGTTACATAGGAAGTGGAGAGAATTGAAAAAAACAAAAACAAAAACAAAAACCAAAACCCACAAGGTTAGCAAATTTAACCTGAACCCTGGGGAAAAAGAGAGAGGAGAGAGCAGGGGGAAGGAGGTGGGAGAGGGAGGGAGAGGAGACTTAGAGAAGTCTCTCATCTACTGAGCTTGCTTATTTTACGTGAACAACCTCAGGCCCCAGGAAAGGAGCCCTGTGCCTGCTGGCTACACAAGTCTTTTTTGTTTTTGTTTTTGAGCAATGAGCACTTGTTCTTAGAGGTGATTTCTTCAACTCTGATAAGAAGGAACAGGAAGCCTGGGTAGCTGAAGGGTGGACCAACTCAGGCAGGATCCAATGAATATAGAAACTCATTCCCTTCTCTGATGGTCTTCTGGAGCTCCAGGCTGAAATCAGAGCCTGTTTGGCTGGGTTGGTGGCTCATGTCTGTAATCCTAACATTCAGGAGGGTAGTATAAGAGAATTTCCATGAGGTGTGAGCTTTAGCTATGGGTTAGCTAGAAATAACACCCAGCAAACAAACAAACAAACAAACCCACAACCTAGTGACTTAGGAAGGAGCACTGTCCTCAGGCTGCAAAGCTAGAAGGCCAGTACTGAGATACGACAGGACTTCTTCTTGGGGCCCCGCTCCTTGGCCTGCCAATACCCCCTCACCCCCTCTAGCCCTGCCATCCCTTAGATACCCAAAAGAGTTCTTATTGGACCACAGGGTCCACTAAGGAGCGTTGAGGTTTGACTCTCACAGAGGCAGCCTGTGCGTGTTCTCTCTGGAGACCTGTGAGCGAGTTCTGGAGAAATACCACAGAATGGAAGGCTTACGGAAATCACAGAATATGATATTTTAGAGGCCTGGAATGGAGGGCTTGGTAGGTAACAGGCCCAGAGAGGAGCATGCCTTCAAAACCAAGGTCCTCTTGTTACCATGGTATCCAACTGTTCTGGAGACAACAGCCCAGCGGGGGCAGAGTCCCTCAAAGCCTGAAGTTTGGGTTTTAGAAAAAGCACAGTGCTTCCTGGCTAGAAGGCTTAAGGATAAACAGCACTGGAGAAAACACTGTCTCGCAGTTCATGGAGACCTTGCTCCTCTGGTGAGGGGATCTTCCATGATGTTCTAATGATGCTCCTCTGGTAATGGGTACCTCCATGATGTCCTGATGTTGTTCCTCTGGTGACGGGTACCTTCATGATGTCCTGAAGATACCTCAGGGGAAGACGCCGGATGGCGCTGTTGGGCCTGGCCATATCCAACTTCAGGTCCTTTGTGCTGGCTTTACCATAGGGCCAGGACATGGTGGGTATTCAGGGTTGACATAGGAAAGCTCCTATAATATGGGTTGTTCTTTCAAGTTTACGGTGCAGATTTGAGCTTTGTTCCTTCATTTAGAACACGGACATAAGGACATAAGTGAGGGATTTTGAGAGTTGACATACATGGGCTCTGGGAGCCATTCCGTAGTCTGGGTGTTTGAGCACAGGGTGTGTGAGAAACTGTTAAGACACGTTGTTTTCAGGGGCCCAGTTGATAGAAATGATGTGAGCAGGGATGTCCTGTGTTGCAGCAGGGATGTCCTGTGCTGTTGGACACCCATAGTTCTGAAGCAGAAGGTAGGACACAGTTTGGGAGTGTGACAGAAGGGATTGGCAACACTCTGGCTGCAGCCAGGTGAGAACAGTGGGCAGGCAGGCAGGCAGACACTGGACATGGGTCGGCCCTTGGCCTTGGGAGGAGAGTCCTCCAAAGTCTTGAAGAGTGTTAATGGACAACAGGATCTGGAAGGTCCCACGGGCCTGACAAGAAAGAGCGGTCAGGTCAGACTGATGCCTTAAAATTGGGGCTTCTGTGGAGCCATGCTGATGGAGGTTTCCTGGGGACAGTGTATCTAAGGCCCAGTGAGTTTGGGGACTGGAGGTGTTGTCTGTGTGGCCTCCATGTATTCTTGTTCAGTAGAGGTATGTATGCGTAAGGCCCATTAAAAGTCATTAAGGCTGCTGACCTGGCCATACACTCTCCGAGAGCCTGAGCTACACATTTTCTGACCTGAGAGGATTTGGAGAGGGGAATTCCAAGAGCCAGAGATGCCTGTTTGAGGGGGTGGCATTTGGCATAGTGCCATGTTACCAGGTTGTTGTGAAGGCACCCGGTTCCATTACCTTGCACATGGACAGTGAGGAGTTCTGCTGCCATTTTGAAGCTTTTACCCCATGCCCTTGCTCCTGACTGGCCAAATGGTGCTGAGTTAGAATCACAGATCTGCAAGTTATCTAGGCTTGTTGTGTGTCTTGCAGTTGGGTCTCACTTTAAGGTAACTTCCCCCTCGGGGCCTCTATTGTGTAACAGTTTCCTCTGAGTTTGAAACATTCCATCCTGCAGGGAAGCTCCTTAAGCAGGAATGCAAACAACTCAAAACAGCTTCAGGAAGTCCCTGAATCTGACCAGATTTAGTAGGTCCCACCCTGCTAGAGTAAGCCATAAAAGTGAGAGTTCCCTCTCAGACATGTCTGCCTGCAAAGACCCCGAGGTGCAACCAGCTGCCTGGAAGAGGCAAAAGCCAGCAGAACTGCTTGGCTGCCCAGACAGAGTCACTTAGAAAGGATACGATTAAGCCAGTTGAGCTGCCTGTAGGCTACACAGTGAGCTTCAGGTTCCCAGCTTTGTGAACTGTCACTGCCCTGGGAAGGGCCTACATGATGTAGCTGCTCCTATAAGTGAACCCACTGCCCATATCCCTGTAAAAAACCCCAGTAAAATTCATGGTTCATCAAGTTAGACTTTGGTGGCATCCATGTTTTGGTCTATTGTGGACTCCCTGTCTTGGCTGAGTAGATGTGTGTGGAGTCTCCCCAGGAAAAGTTTTGCCACACGACAGCCTCTATGGAATGCAGGTGGTTTTACCCACATTGTAGAGAATCAAATGAGTTAGCATGATAAAGCTGATCTGTCACATGCTGGGTGTCTCCCTCCCCTTTCGACCTGTTCTGAGGAAGCCTCTCATGCTTCCTGCAGAGTGAGGATGGTCCCTAAGACAAGCCTGGGCAGTGCTCACATCTTTACCTTTAGCACTGCCATTTAATCTTGTGCACTGACTTTGTCAAACACCAGTTTTAATGGATACTGTAAACTTAGACTCAGGGATGGAATGTTGATGAAGGCAATTTTCTTTTTCTTCATTTCTAAGAATTCTCCTCAAAATCCTAAACAGCCTCTCTTCCTTATTGACCCAGCCTGAGGGTCAGTCAACGGGGTCTGCAAGTGAGAGAGTGGGGATGGAGGGGCAAGATGTGAAGAATGGAGACAAGACAGTTTGTCTGATCAAGTCTCATTTATTGAAAGGCAACAATGGGTATATAAGCACAAGCTAGGGAATGCAGCTGGAGACACAACCACAAGCCCAGGATGTGTCTGAGAAAAACAAGATGTTATCAGAGTGTGTTCAGCTGTGGTGGGCTGCTTGCAAAAACATCATGCTAGGAAAACAAGTCTCTCATCAGGGTGGAAAAGTACCAACCTGTAAGTAAATAGCCCGAGATGGCTGCAGAGATGACAGCCGCTTTCTGCTAAGGGTAGGCTCCCAACACCTTATCTTCAATCTGCCTTTGGTAAATGACAGTATGGGATTTGGTTTCAGGTGATTGCTGGATCAAAGCTGCTGTTTATTCTGTGAGGCCCAGGAGGCCAGGCTCCATGGTTGTCTTCTCATTTGTAGTCAGAATCCTTATCACTGATGTGTACAAACTCAGCGTGTGCTTTTTGAATAAATGTTGATTGAGCTACTTTGGTGTGGATACTGAATTGTGGGGGGATGATGGGAACGGAAGTAAATACTTCAGTCCTCAGGAAGTGTTGTAAATATATTTTTTAAAAATCCAGTCATATTCGTGTTCTTTGTTCATCTTTTTCTCTTCCACGCTTTGATTCTTGCTATTTCTTTTCCCCACCTTGCCTCTGTCTTCTTCCCTTCTTCCTTTTCTCTTTTTGCTCCCCTTTAACTAAGGTATAACCCTTAAAATTATGGACTTTTCTGTTGGTGTAGTTATTATTTAAACTTGTTAACTTGTTGTTAAGAGAGAGAGAGAGAGAGAGAGAGAGAGAGAGAGATGATCAGAATCCTTCTCCCTGCAGGATGAATAGTCTTTGGCCTCTATGCTGTGGGGTGAGAAAGCAAGCAAGCTTCTGGCGTTCCATTTGCACAGAGCAGATTTGCTTGTCCTGGCGTTTTCATCCAGCATCAGTATAAAAAAGTTTCATTTTAAAAATTGCTTCCTTAAACATTATAGGGCATGGCCAGGCTGTGAACTAGCACCGTGTGTTAACAGGGATGTGTATGTCCTTGAAGGTTTGTGCAGTCTATAGAACGTGTGTTTTATAAGCAGATCTGGAGTGTGCTGTTTGGCTCATGCTTTCTAAGAATAGGAAAGCAGCCAGGCTTTCTCATCCCCTAGCTTTCCCCTAAAATATTGTCAGTGCAGTGCACTGTGACATCAACACGGTCCCTAGTGGCTGAGAGGAGGAGGCCATCAAATACTTTTATTTCTGGGAGGAAAAGCCTTCATGTTTGTGCCTTACTTGGGGGGAACAGGTGTGGAGGGGACAGTGAAAACCATTGCCACAGCACCCAGGTAGCAAGAGAGGTAACACTGGTGCTTCAGGGCAAGGAACGACTTTCAGCCCACTGTGAGTACAAGTCCCCTCAGTAATAAGGTGCTCACAAGCACTAATTGGTGAGTTCATATAATATTTTGCTAAATCAAAGAGTTTGTATTCAGTTCTGCACTCGCTCCCAACCCTTTGAGAAAGCCGTTATCAAAAGTGAAGCTTGCAGGTCAGTGCGGGGTGGAGGAAGGGAGTCCTGGGTGCACTGTTGGTGGGATGCACAACAATCAACATAGACGCATCACGGAGCTTCCTACAAAACAAGACAGAAATGGAAATAGACATACGATTCAGCGACTCCACTCTCAGGACTACACAAAGGAGACAGAGGCCGTGCCTGCGGGAGGCCCCCACACTTCCATGGTTATTCATGCCAACCCGGGTGTGGGACTGACTTGTGTTCCCAGTTACAGATGAATGGATAAAGAGCGTAGCACACGGGGGAGAACTGTTCGGCTGCAACAGACAGAAATCTGTCACGTGCCTCGTCCACGGGCTAGAGGACATTGTCAGGTAACTAATCTAGGCACAAAGTCCAGTGGTTGCATTTGGTGAGCTCTAACAAGGTTGGTCTCAAAGAAGCACACAGAGAGACATCACTTACCAAGTTGGAGAAGGCACCCAAAGAGGAAAGATTGGTCAAAGGACACAAAGTTTTAGCAGTGAGATGAGTGAGTTCTGAGTTAACGTGCAGTACAGGGTGATAGCTGGGAAGAAAGTCTGACAGCTCACATCTTATTCACTGATGATCCCATAAATTACTTCTCTGTGGCTGTGTTATCATCAGTGTGAGGAGTTTCACTATAGTAAAACTGAAATATGCAGATGACATCAATCCCAAGCACAATTTGATGATTTGTATATGCTCAGCCCAGGGAGTGGCACAATTAGAAGGTGTAGCCTTATTGGAGTGGGTGTGTCACTGTGGGAGTGAGCTTTAAGACTCTCATCCTAGCTGCCTGGAAGCCAGTCTTCTGCTAGCAGCCTTCAGATGAAGATGCAGAACTCTCAGCTCCTCCAGCATCATGTCTGCCTGGATGCTGCCATGCTCCCACCTTGATGATAATGGACTGAACCTCTGAACCTGTTAGCCTGCCCCAATTAAATGTTGTCCTTGTAAGAGTAACCTTGGGGACTCAAGACTCGAGCCCCGGGCTACCTTGCCAGCAGAGTCTTGCCCAACACCCGCAAGGGCCCACACGGGACTCCCCACGGGACCGTAAGACCTCTGGTGAGTGGAACACAGCGCCTGCCCCAATCCAATCGCGCGGAACTTGAGACTGCGGTACATAGGGAAGCAGGCTACCCGGGCCTGATCTGGGGCACAAGTCCCTTCCGCTCCACTCGAGACTCGAGCCCCGGGCTACCTTGCCAGCAGAGTCTTGCCCAACACCCGCAAGGGCCCACACGGGACTCCCCACGGGACCCTAAGACCTCTGGTGAGTGGAACACAGCGCCTGCCCCAATCCAATCGCGCGGAACTTGAGACTGCGGTACATAGGGAAGCAGGCTACCCGGGCTTGATCTGGGGCACAAACCCCTTCCACTCCACTCGAGCCCCGGGCTACCTTGCCAGCTGAGTCGCCTGACACCCGCAAGGGCCCACACAGGATTCCACACGTGATCATAAGACCTCTAGTGAGTGGAACACAACTTCTGCCAGGAGTCTGGTTCGAACACCAGATATCTGGGTACCTGCCTTGCAAGAAGAGAGCTTGCCTGCAGAGAATACTCTGCCCACTGAAACTAAGGAGAGTGCTACCCTCCAGGTCTGCTCATAGAGGCTAACAGAGTCACCTGAAGAACTAGCTCTTAACAGTGACAACTAAAACAGCTAGCTCAGAGATTACCAGATGGCGAAAGGCAAACGTAAGAATCCTACTAACAGAAATCAAGACCACTCACCATCATCAGAACGCAGCACTCCCACCCCACCTAGTCCTGGGCACCCCAACACAACCGAAAATCTAGACCCAGATTTAAAAACATTTCTCACGATGATGATAGAGGACATCAAGAAGGACTTTCATAAGTCACTTAAAGAATTACAGGAGAGCACTGCTAAAGAGTTACAGGCCCTTAAAGAAAAGCAGGAAAACACAGCCAAACAGGTAGAAATCATTAAAGAAAAACAGGAAAACACATCCAAACAGGTGATGGAAATGAACAAAACCATACTAGAACTAAAAGGGGAAGTAGACACAATAAAGAAAACTCAAAGCGAGGCAACGCTGGAGATAGAAACCCTAGGAAAGAGATCTGGAACCATAGATGCGAGCATCAGCAACAGAATACAAGAAATGGAAGAGAGAATCTCAGGTGCAGAAGATTCCATAGAGAACATCGACACAACAGTCAAAGAAAATACAAAATACAAAAGGATCCTAACTCAAAACATCCAGGTAATCCAGGACACAATGAGAAGACCAAACCTACGGATAATAGGAATTGATGAGAATGAAGATTTTCAACTTAAAGGGCCAGCTAATATCTTCAACAAAATAATAGAAGAAAACTTCCCAAACATAAAAAAAGAGATGCCCATGATCATACAAGAAGCCTACAGAACTCCAAATAGACTGGACCAGAAAAGAAATTCCTCCCGACATATAATAATCAGAACAACAAATGCACTAAATAAAGATAGAATATTAAAAGCAGTAAGGGAGAAAGGTTAAGTAACATATAAAGGAAGGCCTATCAGAATTACACCAGACTTTTCACCAGAGACTATGAAAGCCAGAAGAGCCTGGACAGATGTTATACAGACACTAAGAGAACACAAATGCCAGCCCAGGCTACTATACCCGGCCAAACTCTCAATTACCATAGATGGAGAAACCAAAGTATTCCACGACAAAAACAAATTCACACAATATCTTTCCACGAATCCAGCCCTTCAAAGGATAATAACAGAAAAGAAGCAATACAAGGACGGAAATCACGCCCTAGAACAACCAAGAAAGTAATCATTCAACAAACCAAAAAGAAGACAGCCACAAGAACAGAATGCCAACTCTAACAACAAAAATAAAAGGGAGCAACAATTACTTCTCCTTAATATCTCTTAATATCAATGGACTCAATTCCCCAATAAAAAGACATAGACTAACAGACTGGCTACACAAACAGGACCCAACATTCTGCTGCTTACAGGAAACCCATCTCAGGGAAAAAGACAGACACTACCTCAGAGTGAAAGGCTGGAAAACAATTTTCCAAGCAAATGGACTGAAGAAACAAGCTGGAGTAGCCATTTTAATATCGGATAAAATCGACTTCCAACCCAAAGTTATCAAAAAAGACAAGGAGGGACACTTCATACTCATCAAAGGTAAAATCCTCCAAGAGGAACTCTCAATTCTGAATATCTACGCACCAAATGCAAGGGCAGCCACATTCATTAGAGACACTTTAGTAAAGCTCAAAGCATACATTGCACCTCACACAATAATAGTGGGAGACTTCAACACACCACTTTCTTCAAAGGACAGATCGTGGAAACAGAAACTAAACAGGGACACAGTGAAACTAACAGAAGTTATGAAACAAATGGACCTGACAGATATCTACAGAACATTTTATCCTAAAACAAAAGGATATACCTTCTTCTCAGCACCTCACGGGACCTTCTCCAAAATTGACCATATAATTGGTCACAAAACAGGCCTCAATAGATACAAAAATATTGAAATTGTCCCATGTATCCTATCAGACCACCATGGCCTAAGACTGATCTTCAATAACAACATAAATAATGGAAAGCCAACATTCACGTGGAAACTGAATAACACTCTTCTCAATGATACCTTGGTCAAGGAAGGAATAAAGAAAGAAATTAAAGACTTTTTAGAGTTTAATGAAAATGAAGCCACAACGTACCCAAACCTATGGGACACAATGAAAGCATTTCTAAGAGGGAAACTCATAGCTCTGAGTGCCTCCAAGAAGAAACGGGAGACGGCACATACTAGCAGCTTGACAACACATCTAAAAGCCCTAGAAAAAAAGGAAGCAAATTCACCCAAGAGGAGTAGACGGCAGGAAATAATCAAACTCAGGGGTGAAATCAACCAAGTGGAAACAAGAAGAACTATTCAAAGAATTAACCAAACGAGGAGTTGGTTCTTTGAGAAAATCAACAAGATAGATAAACCCTTAGCTAGACTCACTAAAGGGCACAGGGACAAAATCCTAATTAACAAAATCAGAAATGAAAAGGGAGACATAACAACAGATCCTGAAGAAATCCAAAACACCATCAGATCCTTCTACAAAAGGCTATACTCAACAAAACTGGAAAACCTGGACGAAATGGACAAATTTCTGGACAGATACCAGGTACCAAAGTTGAATCAGGATCAAGTTGACCATCTAAACAGTCCCATATCACCAAAAGAAATAGAAGCAGTTATTAATAGTCTCCCAACCAAAAAAAGCCCAGGACCAGATGGGTTTAGTGCAGAGTTCTATCAGACCTTCAAAGAAGATCTAATTCCAATTCTGCACAAACTATTTCACAAAATAGAAGTAGAAGGTACTCTACCCAACTCATTTTATGAAGCCACTATTACTCTGATACCTAAACCACAGAAAGATCCAACAAAGATAGAGAACTTCAGACCAATTTCTCTTATGAATATCGATGCAAAAATCCTCAATAAAATTCTCGCTAACCGAATCCAAGAACACATTAAAGCAATCATCCATCCTGACCAAGTAGGTTTTATTCCAGGGATGCAGGGATGGTTTAATATACGAAAATCCATCAATGTAATCCATTATATAAACAAACTCAAAGACAAAAACCACATGATCATCTCGATAGATGCAGAAAAAGCATTTGACAAGATCCAACACCCATTCATGATAAAAGTTTTGGAAAGATCAGGAATTCAAGGCCCATACCTAAACATGATAAAAGCAATCTACAGCAAACCAGTAGCCAACATCAAAGTAAATGGAGAGAAACTGGAAGCAATCCCACTAAAATCAGGGACTAGACAAGGCTGCCCACTTTCTCCCTACCTTTTCAACATAGTACTTGAAGTATTAGCCAGAGCAATTCGACAACAAAAGGAGATCAAGGGGATACAAATTGGAAAAGAGGAAGTCAAAATATCACTTTTTGCAGATGATATGATAGTATATATAAGTGACCCTAAAAATTCTACCAGAGAACTCCTAAACCTGATAAACAGCTTCGGTGAAGTAGCTGGATATAAAATAAACTCAAACAAGTCAATGGCCTTTCTCTATACAAAGAATAAACAGGCTGAGAAAGAAATTAGGGAAACAACACCCTTCTCAATAGTCACAAATAATATAAAATATCTTGGCGTGACTCTAACTAAGGAAGTGAAAGATCTGTATGATAAAAACTTCAAATCTCTGAAGAAAGAAATTAAGGAAGATCTCAGAAGATGGAAAGATCTCCCATGCTCATGGATTGGCAGGATCAACATTGTAAAAATGGCTATCTTGCCAAAAGCAATCTACAGATTCAATGCAATCCCCATCAAAATTCCAACTCAATTCTTCACCGAATTGGAAGGAGCAATTTGCAAATTTGTCTGGAATAACAAAAAACCTAGGATAGCAAAATGTCTTCTCAAGGATAAAAGAACTTCTGGCGGAATCACCATGCCAGACCTAAAGCTTTACTACAGAGCAATTGTGATAAAAACTGCATGGTACTGGTATAGAGACAGACAAGTAGACCAATGGAATAGAATTGAAGACCCAGAAATGAACCCACACACCTATGGTCACTTGATCTTCGACAAGGGAGCTAAAACCATCCAGTGGAAGAAAGACAGCATTTTCAACAATTGGTGCTGGCACAACTGGTTGTTATCGTGTAGAAGAATGCGAATCGATCCATACTTATCTCCTTGTACTAAGGTCAAATCTAAGTGGATCAAGGAACTTCACATAAAACCAGAGACACTGAAACTTATAGAGGAGAAAGTGGGGAAAAGCCTTGAAGATATGGGCACAGGGGAAAAATTCCTGAACAGAACAGCAATGGCTTGTGCTGTAAGATCGAGAATTGACAAATGGGACCTAATGAAACTGCAAAGTTTCTGCAAGGCAAAAGACACCGTCAATAAGACAAAAAGACCACCAACAGATTGGGAAAGGATCTTTACCTATCCTAAATCAGATAGGGGACTAATATCCAACATATATAAAGAACTCAAGAAGGTGGACTTCAGAAAATCAAATAACCCCATTAAAAAATGGGGCTCAGAACTGAACAAAGAATTCTCACCTGAGGAATACCGAATGGCAGAGAAGCACTTGAAAAAATGTTCAACATCCTTAATCATCAGGGAAATGCAAATCAAAACAACCCTGAGATTCCACCTCACACCAGTCAGAATGGCTAAGATCAAAAATTCAGGTGACAGCAGATGCTGGCGTGGATGTGGAGAAAGAGGAACACTCCTCCATTGTTGGTGGGAATGCAGGCTTGTACAACCACTCTGGAAATCAGTCTGGCGGTTCCTCAGAAAACTGGACATAGTACTACCGGAGGATCCAGCAATACCTCTCCTGGGCATATATCCAGAAGATGCCCCAACAGGTAAGAAGGACACATGCTCCACTATGTTCATAGCAGCCTTATTTATAATAGCCAGAAGCTGGAAAGAACCTAGATGCCCCTCAACAGAGGAATGGATACAGAAAATGTGGTACATCTACACAATGGAGTACTACTCAGCTATTAAAAAGAATGAATTTCTGAAATTCCTAGCCAAATGGATGGACCTGGAGGGCATCATCCTGAGTGAGGTAACACATTCACAAAGAAACTCACACAATATGTATTCACTGATAAGTGGATATTAGCCCAAAACCTAGGATACCCAAGATATAAGATATAATTTGCTAAACACATGAAACTCAAGAAGAATGAAGACTGAAGTGTGGACACTATGCCCCTCCTTAGATTTGGGAACAAAACACCCATGGAAGGAGTTACAGAGACAAAGTTTGGAGCTGAGATGAAAGGATGGACCATGTAGAGACTGCCATATCCAGGGATCCACCCCATAATCAGCATCCAAACGCTGACACCATTGAATACACTAGCAAGATTTTATTGAAAGGACCCAGATGTAGCTGTCTCTTGTGAGACTATGCCGGGGCCTAGCAAACACAGTAGTGGATGCTCACAGTCAGCTAATGGATGGATCATAGGGCTCCCAATGGAGGAGCTAGAGAAAGTAGCCAAGGAGCTAAAGGGATCTGCAACCCTATAGGTGGAACAACATTATGAACTAACCAGTACCCCGGAGCTCTTGACTCTAGCTGCATATATATCAAAAGATGGCCTAGTCGGCCATCACTGGGAAGAGAGGCCCATTGGACTTGCAAACTCTATATGCCCCAGTACAGGGGAACACCAGGGCCAAAAAGGGGGAGTGGGTGGGCAGGGGAGTGGGGGTGGGTGGATATGGGGGACTTTTGGTATAGCATTGGAAATGTAAATGAGTTAAATACCTAATAAAAAATGGAAAAAAAAAAAAAAGAGTAACCTTGGTCATGATGTCTGTAAAACCCTAACTAAGACACACAAAGAACGGTAGTTTTTAATATTGGCGCACAGAGAGTGAAAGAGATAAATGGACAAAGTCTATAGTAAGACATAGTTTTAAGGAAATTACTTTTGAAATATTTATTTCATCTGTCTGTGTGTCTGACACATGTGTGGCTACCTTCAGAGATCAGAAAAGAGTGTTGGGTCCCTCAGAGCTGCAGTTACGCATGGATGTTGTCTACACGACGTATTTGCTAGGAACAAAACTCAGGTCCTCTGGGAGAACAACAAGTGCTCTGAATGCCTAAGCCAACTTCCCAGCCCCTGTACTTGGTGACTACATCTTGGTCCAAGGATGGTATCACTATGTCCTTTGATTTCCATCCCAATCAGAGGACAGCCCCCACCCCCCAGGCCCAGAAAGCTGTTGTCCCTCATTGTCATGGTGATCATTCCTGTCTCTCCAGAGCTTCATTGCCCCAGGGTCTAATGCATGAACATCTCTTTTCATCAAATCATCCTTTAGATTCTTGACAACATATTCTTCTCTTGCTCTTTGTTCCCTGGCCTCTGACCTACACACTCTCGCGCGCGCGCACACACACACACACACACACACACGCACATGCACACGCACATGCCCATGCACACACACAGCCTTGTATCTGCTGTGCACTCCTGCATGCATGTGACTCCACTGCACTTCTCTGTCTCTGTGTCCTATGCGTTGTCAGCTGTGTTGAGAGACACACATTGGCTACCACACATTCTATAGAGCAGGTCTGAATGGTGGGAGGCATTTCCCATGCTGCAGTGAGGTCATGGTGGCTGATGTACCCATGGACTCCAGCTACGTGTCAAGGTACAGCCAGGTTTGCCTGTGCTTTATAACTTGAAAGGTAAGATTCATGATGAGGTGTACAGGTCACAGAGGAAAGCCAGTATTCTTCTCTTACATTAATTAACATTTATCCAGTTATAATTCCCAACCAATTCCAAAAGACTACCAATACACTGAAAACATTCTAGCTGGGCAGAGTGGCACATGGCTACAGTACTAGCACCCAGAAGCTGACCCAGGAGGCTTGTGAATTTAGGGCTAGCCTCAGTTATGGAACTGACACTCGATCTCACAGGAGGTTGTTACAGACTCATGAGTCAACACAGCTTCCATGTTTCTTACTGATGTGGGTTTTTTTTGCAAACCACATTGAGCCTCAGGTTCTCTGTCACCAGCAAGTGTGACTTCGTCTCTTTGCTCCCGAGTCCTTTTGACAGCGTTATTTGTCCGTGTTACATTTATGCCATCATATCCTGTCCGGTGTGTGTCTTAAGATCCCTGCTTTGTTCACGGACACAGCCCATCTAGGTCACAAAGGCCTGTACCTACAGAGTGGTCTTGTCTCTAGACATTCCGGGGATGGTGCGGGGAGTGGGGGGGGGGCTTTCTTCTTGCGCTCACTGACTGAGTGTTTAGTGTATGTGTGCTTCAGAGCTTATTGTTCTGAGATAATTTCTCTGGCACATGGTGTGGTCGTCTTTCAGTAAATTTCAGCCAACTTCTCTTCAGCTGTGTTTGCTGGGACTTTTGTTCTCCTCGTTTTCCGCTTTAGAGATACTTATCACCTGATCTTCCTTCCTTTTTTTTTTTTTTTTGTCAGTCTTTATATTTAACTCTTTCTTATGATGGCAATCATAATCATAACAGAAACTCAAACATGGCAGAAACCTGGAGGCAGGAGCTGATGTAGAGGCCATGGAGGGATGTTACTTAGTGGCTTGCTGCTCTTGGTTTGCTCAGTATGCTTTCTTATAGAACCCAGGACCATCAGCCTAGGAATGGCGCCACCCACAGTGGGCTGTGCCCTCTCCCAATGATCACTACTTAATAGTATGCTTTACTGCTGGATCTCAGGGAGGCATTTTCTCAGTTGAGACTCTCTCCTCTCTGATGACTCCAGTTTATGTCAAGTTGACATAAAATTTGCCAATACATATGGTAAAGAGTGTGATTTAAGCAAGAAGTAAGATTTCATGACTTTATTTATTTAAGCTTTCTCTGGCCCCTCACTATCGTTTAAGCCTATTATAGGTACCTTCTTTGCTTAGAAATTACATATACTAAAAGCATTTTTATTCAATGCATACATTAAAGTGTTTTGTTTTTGTTTTTGTTTGGTTTGGTTTTGTTTTTTCGAGACAGGGTTTCTCTGTATCGCCTGGCTGTCCTGGAACTCACTCTGTAGACCAGGCTGATCTGGAACTCAGAAGTCTGCCTGCCTCTGCCTCCCAAGTGCTGGGATTAAAGCTGTGCGCCACCACACCTGGCTACAATGCATAAATTAATTGCACAAATATTTGGTCCTGTATGAATGAATGGATCCATACTGCTTTCCTGTGGTTGGTATGTTCAGTGCTGTGCTCCCGAGATACACATATATTCCGCACTCATTAGGGATTCCAGCTGAACACAGTTATTCCCCATTGTTGGCTACAGGAGCATTCAAAATGTTCCCAGTGCCTCCAGCCTCAGGGCTCTCATGAGTGTTCGTCTCTGTGTCTCCTCTGTATCAGGCTCTCTGTCCGCCTGCCTGTCTCTCAGCCCCTGTCCCCCACCAGGTATGAATTTTTGGTCATAGCTATTTTTTAATGGATTTTTCACTTTAAGAGATGAAGTTGCCATAAACAAAATTGGACTGTGATGTGAATGACAGAGAAGTCTCAGGTACCTGGAAGGGTACCAAGGATCAGTTCAGATGTCTAGGAAATAGCGACAGCTTAGTTAATGTAGTTACCCTCTTAGTTTATTATATATGTCACTATGATGCATAAGGACATTATCATGTAGGTGTACACTGTACATATAGCCTTACTGTGCTCCTTTGTGCTCCCTGGCCACTTCCCTTTGATGTTGATGTCTAATGCATGATTTAATGTAACCATATATAGGAACCATAAATGAGAAAAATATATTTGTCTTGATTTGCCCTATATGATTATCTCCCTGTTGCATCTACATTCCTGCTAACGTCAGTCTCCTTTGTGGTGCGTGTTGGTCAACTTTTCTTCATTCCCTCTATTACTGGACTCTTAGCTTGGTTCCATTATTTATTGTGACTGGGGTTTTGATAAATACTGATGTGCAGATATATCTATGATATGTAGACTTGGAGTCATTTGCCCGTAGCTGTAACTGCAGTGATTATGAACACCTTGATTAAAAGATTAGTTATCTTTTTGCTGCTGGTTTTTAGAAATCCTTAATGTTGGGGGTTCAAGTTGTGCATCATTTATGAGCTACCACAATTATGGACATTTTTTTTACACGTCTTCTGCTTATGAACGGAGGTTCCTAGAAGCAATGGCTTGCTGACTTTCTTACTTTGTGGCAGAGGGTGGCTCTTGTGGGGAAGTAGGCGGTTTCTGAGGGGACTCTGGATGACTGAAAGAAGCAGTGAGGAGCCCAGCTTGTCCATGGTCTGAGGAGGAAGGTGTTGCAGGATGGGCTGAGAGTCTAGCCTGTGTCAGCGACACTTCTGAATTTGTAACAAGCTGTTCAGACCTTCTGACTTCCAGGGAGGGGGGCAGAGTGAGTGTCTAACCCTGCTTCCTCCTGTCCATTATCCTCAGCTGGGCAGAGCTGGCGGCCAAGAGAGGGACTCTCCTGAAGAACAGCTCCCAGGGTCGGGCTGGAGCAGGTGCAGACTCCAGGACTTCCTGCCTCTGTCTGAAGCCAGGCACAGCTCTGGCTCTGTCTGTGGTACACGGGAAGTCTAATCCTTAAGTTGTTTGCCTTTCTTATATTATTGAAAAGAGGATCGCTTATGGACACATACACATTGGTTTCTCATCAACAGAACGTTATGTGTCCTCCAAAAAGTCGAGAGTGGGCACTGAATTCCCCCAAATGCTTTGCTTCCTCGATGGATTTTACAGTGTAATCTTTCAGCCTGTTACTGTTGGGAATGCTACTATATCTTCTGATCTTAAATTTGGGGGCCTGGCTCTACTTGAACCAACTTAAGAATGATGCATCCTATCCGGCATGCTTTGAATAAGATCTCTTAGTTCACTTTCTCTCAGTATTTTAGCCTCTGCTTTTGCTGTTGCTTCGTTGGGACTTACTCTTAGGTTTATGCCGGATGCACAGAATGGCATGTGCGGTGCAGTGGCTTTCTGCTTACTGTGGAATCATTTTTGCACAGTTGGGCTTTTAAAAGAGACACTTTAAATGTTGTGGTAGATTTTTCATCTAAACCACACGGGCGGGCCTGGCATTTAGGGGGATGTAAAGGTATAACCTCTATAGGTTCAAGACTCTGGGATTCTCAGATTTCCTGTTTATTCTCAAGACACATCAGGAAAAGCTTGTTTATCTAAACCCTTATCTTAGGTTTCAAACTTAGGTATCGATTACTGTGTTTTCTAAAGCTTCTGGGGGCAGCTGATCTTCGCATCTTTTTAAATTGCTTGCTCTCCATTTTATTGCTATGGCTTTGTAGTGCCTTTTAGGTTTAATTAAAGTCAAGCAATCTGATGGCAGCAGGTCTTATTGACACCTCTCCCTTTCCCCTTGTGTGAGGCTGGCTAGGACCTCGGTCATTTTTGCTGTTAGTTGCTCTCTGTTGTGTCTGTTTTCCCACTTGATTTCTGTTTTGATCACACCTTCTCTTCCCTTGCTAACCAGTGATTATTTTTCTAGATTTTTATGTGGATGCTTGGTGTCACTTGTTTATTTACTCTCTCATTAGTTTAAACTAACTGGGAATAAGGAACAAGGTGCACTGGCCTTCCCAGGACGCTCTGCTGTGTGGATAGTGTCTGTGTTTTCTGTGAGTTCAGGCTTGTTCTTGAGTGCTCAGTATCTTGTATCTTTCCCTTCATGTTCTCACAGTCTCACACGCTCACACACGTTTACACGGCCACACACTCACATACAGTCTTACAAGCAGTCACCACTCTCCCTCACACGTATGGATTCATACATAGCCAATCTCCTAGTCTGACACATTCACATAACACTCACATAGCCTCATTAATATGCAGACACATGCTCACACACATACAGGACTTACACACACAGCCACATATATTCACGGACACACATGCTCACACACCTGCACAGCTTCGATCCAGATACCACCTTAAGTGTCATGTATTTCACTTAAAACTGTGATGCTCAGTTCTGCCAGTTCCCGCTGTAAATATCTCCAGTTCAGTTTTTTCTTTACTGCTGGATAAAACTTCAAGGAGTGTGCATCACATTTTCTTCTTCGCTTATCCGAAGAAGCTAGTCTGGTTCCATTCCGGAGCTATCAAGAACAATTCAGCAGTAAACGTGGATGCGCGAGCGTCTCTGTGACATGTTGACTTATTTCGAGCACACCCGGGAGTGGGTGGTCAAGCTGCTCACATGGCTGTTGGAGTTTCATTGGTTTCCGTAGCGTCTGCTCCAGTCCTCATTCCGGCCAGCAGCGAGTAAGGACTCCTTCGCCCCTTCATTTTTACCTGCATCTGCGTTAGACTTTTGCTGCTTTGCTGAATTATACACGATGGATCCATTACTACTTTCTGTTTGCTTTTTTATTCTTTTCATGAAATGTATTCTTTCATACACTCTTGTGATCGAGACTAGTGTTTTCTCTTCCACTTCTGTGTTTAGCATTGCTTGGAGTATCTCTGCAGAGCTGACTTCTTTGTTGTGAATTGCCTCAGTTTATGTATGCTGCATGCTATCCTTATTTCCCCATCATTTTGAAAAGATAACTTTCAGGATGTAGTAATAGTGCCTTGACAGTTATTTATGTTCAGGGCTTGACATATGTCACTCCATGCTTTCCTGGACTTTAGAATTGCTAATGAGACATCCGACATTACATATTTTGCCTTTGTAGTTAAGCTGATGGTTTTCCTTACATATTTTGATATTTAGTTTTGTATTTTTGACACTCTGACTGATACAGGTTGCAGAGCGGTTCTCAATGCCCCTCACCTGGTGTGGCACTTTCTCTCTGTTTGGATTTTTTCTGCTGTAATTTTGTTGACTGGATTCTCTGGAACTTATATTTTTGTTAGCATTTTTTTCTCCACCATAGATTCTTGAATTTAATATCTTGAACATATTCCACAGTTCTTGGGAGTTTTGGCCATGTGTATTTACCTTTTCCTTTATATTTATCGGAATGTACAACCTCAACCTTGTTCTTGATATTCTTTCTGGTACTGGCCATATTTCTTTAATTAAAAATATTTTGAAATATTTTTGTCTCAGCCAGGGTTTCTATTTCTGCACAAATATTATGACCAAGAAGCAAGTTGTGGAGGAAAGGATTTATTTAGTTTACGTTTCCACATTGTTGTTCATCACCAAAGGAAGTCAGGACAGGAATTCACACAGGGCAGGAACTTGGAGGCAGGAGCTGATGCAGAGGCCATGGAGGGAAGTTACTTACTGGCTTGCTTCCCTGGCTTGCTCAGCCTGCTCTCTTATAGAACCCAAGACTAAGAGCACAAGGATGGCACCACCCACAAGGGGCCCTCCCCCCTTGATCACTAATTGAGACAATGCTCCACAGCTGAATCTCATGGAGGCATTTCCTCTAGGGAGGCTCTTTCTTCTGTGATAACTCCAGCCTGTGTCACGTTGACACACAAAACCAGCCAGTACTGTGAGACCCCAACTTAGAGCGTTTCTCCCTGGGAGGAAAAGCCCCTGAACGTTCCCACAAGCCTGTTTTCCCCGATCTCAAAAATTACAGCCAGAAAGAAGCTCTTTGTTCTCTATAGCCTGCAAAAAACCTTTTTGTTTCTATACCTTACAACCAGAGATGTGATAATTGTAAAAAGACCTAGCCAGGCACTTGCCTGGCTCCCTGTGCCAAGGACATGGAGATAAAATTTCACAATATTATATTATTATATTATATATATGTATGTAATACACATACATGTAATATTATTAATATATTATATATGTGTTAGAACCTCTAATTAAAGAGCATACATTGGCTGGACCTAGGCACCCCCATACATATGTAGGTCTTCATATGGGTCCCCCAATGATTGGAGCAGAGGGTATCTCTACAGCTGTTGCCTGTACATGGGATATGTTCTTCTAGCTGTGTTGTTTTGTGTCTCAGTGGGAGAGGATGCACGTAGCCCTGCAGAGACTTGATGTGCTGGGTAGGAGCATCCCTGTGGGGGCCTCCACCCTCTCAGAGGAAAAGGGACAGGAACATGGGGGACTGTGTGAAGGGACTAGGAGAGGGGACATCAGTCAGAATGTAAAGTGAATTTTAAAAGGTATTTTTAGCTCTCTGGGAATTTTTGTATAGTGAACTATGATCATATTCACCCTTTCCCCATTTCCTCCCAGACCCCCCCCCCCCGCTTTTCTACCCACCCAACTCTTTGTCCTCTTTGTTTTAATTGACTTATTTGTTTTTTAAACACCCATCCTATCCAATTGTTCTGCCCAGTGTGCCTTTCCACTGTAGAGTGGTTGGCTTACCATGGTTGGAATTTTGTCTGTTGTAGGCATGCATGAGTTTTGTGTGTGCTTGTAGCAACCATCATGTGTTCCTACGTGCAGTTACTCTGTTGTATGTAGAAGATACTGTTTCTTAGAGTCACCTACTCACTCCTGTTCTTACACTCTTTCTTCTTCCTCTTGCATGATGAACCTTAAACCTTGAGTGTTTTATAGTTGCCCCACATAGTGTGATATACACTAAGTGTCCCACTTAAATATGGAAATTCTTCAGTCTCTTATTATCTGGACTTTGACCAGTTGCATTTCTATATTAATCACTGTCTACTACAAATCAAAGTTTCTTCAATGAGTGTTGAAAGATACATAAATCTATGGGTATTACAAGAAGTCTTTAGGATTCAGTTTAACACTAGTTTATTTAAAAAAAAATGGCAGGTTCTCCCCTAGAACCTATGACCTGACTAACCACAGGGTCTTGGTTCTGGTGACGGTGCGTGATAAGAGTTTCATTTATGGATTGGGTAAAAAATCCAAGCTGAGTGTGGTTGGTTACTTTCATGATGTTCATGCTACCACTGGGCATGTCTTTGCAAGGTCATCTGTTATATTAGCACACCGTGTGGATTGTTGGGTACCACCGATGCTTGCTTTTCTCCTCCAGTAACATGTACAGCACTTTCCAGCACCATGAAAGCCTGCCAGTAGGTATGAAACTTCCAGATGAGTACCAACTTGATTTCTCCATGCTTCTTGACTCAAGTATGTTGTTATCTCCAACAATAAAGTCTTACCCTCAATACTGGAGAATGTCCACAAGCACTGGCAATACCCCATAATATTTGGGGGGTCTGTGGGTCCTCAGTGGTTAACAACTCCCCAAAAGTTACCTATTTCTGGCAATGTGCTCTTTATTTGTTAGCCTGTGGTGTCTAGTAGAGACACTGTTACCTAGCTCCAGGGTCACTTCATCTTAAGTGTGTGTGTACATTCGTGAGCTCATTGAGTGTTTCCTACAGTAGTCGGTTTCCAGATGACTTTGAAAAATGTGCCCAGCGTTATATGTTCCTTCGTATATCACCTCCCTTCCCTGGCCCTAATTTCACCTCAGTCTTGTTCCATTATTCTCCTTTAAGCCTTTATAACACTACATTCTGACTTCCCTCCCTTGAAAGGCCAGGCCCTTGCAAATTTCCTGACCCCTGTGGGTCTTCAAAATGGAAACCACAAATCAGAAGATTCAAAGCTAACACCTGCAGATGAGGGAGAACCTGTAATGCTTATCTTTCTGAGTTTGGGTTACCTCATTCAAGAGTGATTTTCTTTTTTTCTCCCCAGCTCCATCCATTTACCTGTGAATGTCAGAGTTTCATTTTTTTGTTAATGTTTTTCTTAGCATACTATTTCTGTTATGTAAATATGCCATATTTTCAATGCCCATCCACTAGTTGATGGACATCTAGGTTGTTTCCATTTCCTGGCTATTGTGAACAACCCCATCAACAATAGCCTTGAAAAAAACTTCTTGGAATAAACGTATCCAAGGAAGTGAAAGACTTGTAAATTGAAAACCTTATGTGTAGAGCTGGAGGGAAGGAAGCCACCAAGGAAACAAGGTCCTCTAAATCAACATGATACCAGTGCATGAACTCACAGAGTCTGAGGCAGCGTGCATGGGGCCTGCCAGTGTGTGCACCGGAGGGAGTCATTGCTGAAAGGAGAGGTGCACACATGCCCCGTCCCCAATTCAGAAGCGAGCTCCAATTGGGGTTGTTGTTGTTGTTGTTTTGATGACAATAAAGTAGTGTCACCATGTGTGGTTCCCTCTCTGTACCAGGTTTAGGCACTAACATGTAGAGAACTTGAAAGGACCACCTTTTAGTTAGGAACATAAATGGTGAGAGCCAAGATTTTTGCGTCAGGTATTAGGTAGTCTGCCGATCAGAGAAGTAGCTGCTCAAAAGCAATCTCCTGTTTTCTTCAAGGGCATCTCAGTGGGAAAGCAACGTATTGTAAAGGGCGGGATGCATATCCAGCAGTGGATGGCCAGCAGTGGATGGCCTACAGAACTGAGCTCGGTGGTGTCTGTGGGCACTTCTTGCTTCATAATGTCATGTCAAGGGTTTTTCCTTTTTTGTTTCTTTAATTTATATTTTTATTTTAATATATTTTTTCCTTTTCTCTTTGCATATACATCATGGCTTCTAGGTTAGAGTTTTATGGGAGTCCCGAGTGTGCGAACAAGCGGGTCTCTGGTTCTCGTGCCTTCTCTTGGTCTCTTTTTCTTCTGCTTGTTTGCTCTGCAGTGTGTTAGAGTTTATTTTATTTTATTACTGCCCGTAGCCTGTTTCTTTTTTCTAATAAGGGGGTGGATATGGTTGGGTGTAAAAGAAGGCAGGAGCTGGAAAGAGCAGAGAGAGGAAACCATGATCGGGATGGATTATGTCAGCAAACGGTCTGTTTTCATAAGAGGAAAACCAAAGTAAATAGAAACCTTAAGACACTGAAGAAAGAGATTGAAGTAGATAACAGAGGATGAATAGCCCTCCCATGTTCATGGGTTGACAGACTGGGTACTGTGAAAATGTCCATTCTACAAGCAAGCTACAGCGTCAGTGAGCTCGGCATCAAAATCCCAATGCACGAAAATTGAAAAAATAATTTTATATCTCATACAGAAACACGAAGACCCAGGAGACCCAAAGTGGTCTATTCATTTGAGGGTTAGTGTCCCCCTGTCCTTTGGTGAGTGTCCCCCTGTCCTTTCAGTTAATTGATGGGCTCACTGCCAATATTTCCTCCTTGTGCTTTTCCAGAATGTCAGCTTCCTTGATGAACTCATCCTTTAAAAACAACATTGTCCTCCATTTGCTTACCTTTTAATTGTTTTTTTAAAAAACTCTTATCTAGGTCTTATATTGATTTCCTTACCTTATTCATTTGCTCATGAGAGTCTTCTGTGTGCTCACTGAGCTGTTCAAGAAGGTGCCAAGGTCTTAGCATTTCAGCAGTCCTCTCTCTGGTTTCCAGGACTGGGAAGCGGTGAGCTTGTAGAGATGTCAAAGTTGTTTGTTGTGTCTTGTTGTTTGTTTGTGTGTATATATGTGTGCATATGCATATATATATGTGTGTATGTATGCATATGTGTGTGTGTGTATGTGGTGTGTGTTTATATGTGTGCATGTGTGTGTGGTGTGTATATGTATGTGTGTGTATGTGTGGTATATGTATGTGTGTGTATGTATGTGTGTGTGTGTTTTGCATATCTGTTGGGATGGATTTGCCCCCTGTTTTATTTTATTCTCCTTTCTACCCTGTACTGGCTAGTTTTGTGTCAACTTGACACAGCTGGAGTTATCACAGAAAAAGGAGCTTCAGTTGAGGAAATGCCTCCATGGGATCCAACTGTAAGGCATTTTCTCAATTAGTGATCAAGGGGGAAAGGCCCCTTGTGGGTGGGACCATCTCTGGGCTGGTAATCTTGGTTCTATAAGAGAGCAGGCTGAGCAAGCCAGGGGAAGCAAGCCAGTAAGGAACATCCCTCCATGGCCTCTGCATCAGCTCCTGCTTCCTGACCTGCTTGAGTTCCAGTCCTGACTTCCTTGGTGATGAACAGCAGTATGGAAGTGTAAGCCGAATAAACCCTTTCCTCCCCAACTTGCTTCTTGGTCATGATGTTTGTGCAGGAATAGAAACCCTGACTAAGACAAATTGGTACCAGCATAGTGGGATATTCCTGTGACAACCTGACCATGTTTTGGGGACGACAGTGGAAGGACTTTGGAACTTTGGGCTTGAAGATCCATTTGTTGTTAAGAGCTCTGTCAGATGTTGTGTAGGAGCTTGGACGATAATGTTGAGAAGATGGAGGCCTGACTTGTGAAATTTCAGAGGGAAAAATTAAAGACTTTTCAAGGCCATTGCTAGTTTGATTGTGAAGATTCTGTAGTTCTGGTTAGCTGGGGCTGAAGAATCAGCTATGATTAACAAGATACCAGAACTACTAAAGCAGAAACTTTTGCATTACTGGGACTATTGATGCTGGTTTGCTGGCGCTAGGAAATTAGTGGTGATTAAGAAGAAACCAGCATCATTGAGGTGACATCTTCTGGGAAGTGTTTTCTGAAAGCACAAAGAGGCTATGTTCCAGAGATAGCCAAGGTTGTACTCCTGATGCAGTGGGACTTGGTAATGTGTAAGGGTCACCCAGGTGGTACTGGTTTTGAAGGCATGAAGGGGTCACACAGAGCAGCTGAGGCTCGGCACTGTGAGAGATCATGGAAGGCCATTGGTGAAGGTACAGTCTCAGTTGCAATTGATGGCCCAGGACTGAAGGGGTCATACAGTGTTTTGGAGATGCCAGTACCATGAGATGACCACCAAGAGCAGCAGCAGTGGAGTACAGGCATCTGGAGCCTAGAGGACGACGTGTGTGCTACAAAGGTTATGGCTGGAGAAGTGGCCCAAGCCCTTGGAGGAGCCCAGAAGATCGTGAGTTGGATCCCAGACATTGGATGGTTAGAGATTGATTTTTGCTTTTGATTGTGACTGTACCTTGATATTTTTCCTCTTGAAGAAAGAAACTATTTTAGTGGAGCCCATAGTTAAGAGACTTTTAATTGTAAAAAGACTTTGGATTTTAAAAGATATTGTACATTTTAAAGGGATTGACTTTTAATATGTAAAGACTATGGGACTTTTAAAGTTGTTTAGATCTTGGGGATGAATAAGAAATTAAGAGTTGAGGCTTACTAGTGATGTGCTTGTGTGTCAAGTTGACAAGGGGTCAATTGTACTGGCTAGTTTTGTGTCAACTTGACACAGCTGGAGTTATCATAGAAAAAGGAGCTTCAGTTGAGGAAATGCCTCCATGAGATCCAACTGTAAGGCATTTTCTCAATTAGTGATCAAGGGGGAAAGGCCCCTTGTGGGTGGGACCATCTCTGGGCTGGCAGTCTTGGGTTCTATAAGAAAGAAAGCTGAGCAAGCCAGGGGAAGCAAGCCAGTAAAGAACATCCCTCCATGGCCTCTGCATCAGCTCCTGCTTCCTGACCTGCTTGAGTTCCAGTCCTGACTTCCTTGGTGATGAACAGCAGTATGGAAGTGTAAGCCGAATAAACCCTTTCCTCCCCAACTTGCTTCTTGGTCATGATGTTTGTGCAGGAATAGAAACCCTGACTAAGACATACCCCTTTTATTGTTTTATGTGGCACATTTCTGACTGAGTACACGTTGTGTGGTGTGGGCATTGACTCACTGACTGCACTGACATACACAGATCCAGAGTCTCCGTGTACTGGAGGACACCAGCTCACTTTACTTCCATTCCAGTGGGCCTTAGAGACAGCAGCACCAGGGCACTGCTTAGAGAAAATGAAGTTCATGGATTTGAAATATCTAAGGGTGTCAGGAATAAGTATAAGTACGAGGGAATAGGGAAAGGAGAAGAAGAAACACACTAAGGGCCCAGTGAGTGAGTTAAAGCATTGGTTCTCAACCTGTGGGTCGCGACCCCTCCAGCCAACCTTTGTCTCCAAATTTATGATTCACAACAGCAAAACTATAGTTACGAAGAAGCCAAAAGAAATAGCTTTATGGTTGGGGGGTCACCCCACACAAGGGACTGCATTAAAGGGTTGCAGCCTTAGGGAGCTTGAGACCCACTGACTTAGAGTAATGAAAAAACAGCAGAGAAGATCTAGAATGTGTCAGAATAAGGAAGGACAGTTATAAATCCTAGTCAGAGAAGATGTATTCTAAAATAAAGCAAGCAAACAATTGAAATACCAGAGTAGAAATAGTTAGATAGGTAGATAGATGGATAGCTAGATAGGTAGACAGATGGATAGCTAGATGGATGGATAAATGAGTGGGTGAGTGGGTAGGTAGGTAGATGGATGGATAGATAGATAGATAGATAGATAGATAGATGAATGGATGGATGGATAAATAGATGGATGGGTGTATATATGTATGTATGGGCAGATCGATGGATGGATAGGTAGGTAGATGGATGGATATGTATGTATGTGTGTATATATACATATATATATATATATATATATATATATATATGAATGATAGAGAAAATATCTCAGTCGGTATTTCTCACTGAGATGGATGTGTATTCCTCCAGCTGTCTCCACGTTTCCCCTTGCAGTGTGTTCTGAAGTTAGTGAATGCTAGTTGTACTGATTCAAGCAGGCTAAGTGTGAGAGAAATCTTGTGGGCCCAGCCTTCTGTCTGAGACCCCATCTGCCAGCCTTCCCTCTGGAGGGCTGAGGATTGTACTTTCCACTTGGGGCTTCTGGCTTCTGGAAGTCCTGAGCAGCTGGTGAGGAAGGCCCACATGCGGTTTCTGCTTACCCTAGCTTCCGGATGCTCTCTTGTTCCCTGGGACCTGGCTGTCCTCATAGTTCTTGCCTGAGAGTAGTACTTGTGTCCATGAGAGAGACTGTGCCGTGGCTAGCATTCTTCCCATGTGCCTATATTGTCATTTGCCCAGACAGTGGCAGGGAGGGTGGCCTCCAGACATTTCTCAGTCTAGTCACTTACAGACTTTCAGGGAGAATCTTGGCTTCTGGTTCCTAGGGAGAGTTTCTGCCAGAGCCTCTGGTCTCTCTGCTCTCAGTTTACCCCTGGTCATATCTCCCCAGCTTGCTGAGTCTCTAACTGCAGGATCCAGGGTGCATATATAATACACGGATCTGCCTGTCCGTCACCCAGAGACTGATGACTGTCACGCTGTATGTTAGGGTGCATTCCAGGTGCTGTACATTTTATAGGTTTTGGCAAATGCCAAAATGTTTGTTTCACATTTTGGCAACTACAATATGAAGCTGCAATGAGTGTCTCCATGCAGGTGTTTATGTGGCCTGGAGTTTTCACCTCCTTTGGTAAGTTGAGTTTTATAAGTCTTGGGCTATCTCTCAGGTAGCATTTGGTGCTGTGGCTGTCTGGAAGATTGGACATTATTGATAGACTATCAGTATTGATTTTGATTCCTTATTGACGTAGGTGTAACTTCTCCCATGCTTACCAATACCATCTGCACTTTTTTTTTTTTTTTTTGGGTGACATGTCTGTTAACACCTCAACCGAAAAACAATTTTTTTGATCAAGTTGTTTGTTCTTACCATTAAATTTTATCATTTTCATGTAAATATTAACTGCCCTCTCCCAATGTGCCTTTTGATTTTTTGCTCTGACTTATCTTTTCGTTCTCTTGATACTTATTTATTGAGAAATTATTCGGGTACTTCCCGATCTTTTAAAGAGTCTAGTTTCTAACACAATCTATTTAAACAATTCAAAAAGTTCTCCCACCCTTAATATTTGTCTGCAATATAAGGCTTAATTAGCATGTCTCGCCTGCTATACACCTGGAAGAGAATGCTTGTTAATTATTCATGGATTCTTTCATTTGTAAGAGCTTTGTTTGAGAGGCGGGTTGATGATTCAATTTTTATTTAATTTAATACTCAGTTTTTAATGCACTTATTAAATAATTGATTTTTATTTTATCATTAAGCAGCCAACCTTTTCCATGCATTTATATGCCATGGTGAATAAAAGGATTATGGATCTCACAGAGGGAACTTCTGCAAACATTTAACTACCAATTAAAGCACTTAGCCGTTTGGTAACATTTAAGTCACACTTCTCATGCAATAGATTCTTTTAAGCACCATATTCTGAACTTACAAATAGAGACAAAAACAATGTAGTGTTCTAATGCTGATAGAGAACACAGAGGGGACATTGCTTTATCGGCCACATCCATAGTTCTGTGCCTAGGGTCCTGGGGTTCAACCTGGCAACAGCAGAATAATGAGGGAGAATCAGGGCCCAGACTCCCAACTACAGGGACACAGGGTAGATAGAGGGCCCCTATTAGGAGAAACCAAATTCTTTAGGGAAGGTGGAGTTTTAGAGCAGAGGTATTGGGGCGCTTACATCTGCACATGCCCCCGTGGCCTTCTGCATCCTCCGGATTCCTGAGCAGTCCTGGAGAGGTTCCTGTGGCCCATTCCCTGCACATCTCCACTGGGAGTTCACTAGCTTGTCAGAAGTTTTATCACATACAGAGGAAAAGATCCATAGCTGGCTCATTTCTGCCATGGTAGCTAAAGTGTGCTCAATTTGGGAGGTCTTCTTACTAGCTCTGGGTTCCAGAGCATCTCCACAGAATCCAGTTGCATAAAGATGTGAAGTGTCACACTGTTGGTCAGACATCAAATCAATCAATCTCTCCCTCCCTCCCTCCCTCCCTCCCTCCCTCCCTCCCTCTCCTGCCCCTCCTTCTTCCCCTTCCCCTCCCCTCCCCTTCTCTTTCTTTGTTTCTGTTTCTTTCTTTCTTAAGCTTTTAAGTATTTAAACTTTATGCCGGGCGTGGTGGCACACACCTTTAATCCCAGCATTTGGGAGGCAGAGGCAGGAGGATTTCTGAGTTTGAGGCCAGCCTGGTCTTGTAGAGTTAGTGAGTTCCAGGACAGCCAGGGCTATACAGAGAAACCCTGTCTCAAACAAACAAACAAACAAACAAACAAACAAACAAACAAACGTATTTAAACTTTAGAGCTGCTGTGTTGGATCTGAGGATTCAGACACAGATATTGCCATTAATCCATCTATATAGCCAAGTTTGCTATTCACTATGTTGTAAGAGTTTCATGTTCCTGCTAGTGGATGCTTGGGTTTTGTGTGTCAGGGGGTGTGGGGGGTGTCTTTGCATGTTGTGTGTTTACCACAAGGTTTTGACATGGTTTGCTCACATGACCAGAAATGTATGCCTTTATTTATGTTTTTTTTAAAACAATATTGAGGCCCGAGAGATGGCTCAGTGGTGAAAGCACTGGCTGCTCTTCTAGAGGATTGGGGGTCAGTCCCCACCACCCTCATGGTGCCTCACCGTGGCCTGGAACTCTGGTTCCAAGGAGTCTGATGCCTTCTTCTGGCCTCTGCTTGCATTGCATGCACAGAACACTGATACACCTGTAGGCAAGTTAATGATAATAATAATAATAATAATAATGATAATTTTAAAAACTTTATTACAACAGAGTATCTTTTTAGATGTTTACCTCCTAAGAATTAGGGGTAGAGTTAGTGTGACTAGCTTGCCCCGTTATAATATTGTATCAGTGTGTTGTGTAGAGCATACATTCTTCTGTTATGGCTGGTATTTTTCATCTTGCTGTCTCTCATTATTAACACTGATTGGTGTTGTAATTATGTACATTTATGGAGTACATTGTGCTAGTTTAGTGCATATATACAGGGTGTGATGTTGGGCTCACCGTCCATCTGGTCAGATGTATGTGATGCCTGCGGCAGCTGCTGCTGCTTTTGGTTCTCATATGGCTCCCACGTTAGCTGCTTCTTTCTAAGATAGAAAAGAGAATGTAATTTGAATTTCTGAGTAGACTAATGTTACCAGAAGAAAGGATTTCCATATAATCATGTATGTAATATTTGTAATAATAATATCATATAATAAATATAGAATATGATCATGTATTATTGTATATTATATAATTATATCATGTGCTATATTATATAGTAAATAGTATCTAACTATATATGGTAACATGTATAATGCATATTTATTTTTATGTGTCAAAATCAGTAAGTAGACCCTTGATTCTTTGTTTCTTCAGAATTTCAACTGTATATTTCTTAAAGTACCTCCTGTTCTTACTGGGATTCAATGAGGAACTCAAGTGTTGTATAAAAGAGGGGGCTGTCCCTGTCTGTCTGTCTGTCTGTCTGTCTTTCTCTTTTTAAAGATTTATTTATTTTATATGGGGCATCAGATCCCATTACAGATGGTTGTGAGCCACCATGTGGTTGCTGGGAATTGAACTTAGGACCTCTGGAAGAGCAGGCAGTGCTCTTAACCAGTGAGCCATCTCTGCAGTCCCCTGTCCCTGTCTCTTTTGCCTGTTGGTCCCTTTTCCTCCTACCGGGCTGCCTTGATGTGATGGTGTGTGTCTGCTCTTATCTTTACATGTTATGCCCTGTTTGGTTGATGTCCCTGGGAAGCCTGCTCTTTTCTGAGGTGAGGTAGAGGTGGAGGGGGGGAGACTGGGGGGGAGGGGAGGGAGGTGAACCAGTAGTCAGGATGTAATGTACAAGAGAAGAATTAAAACACAGACACTATTGCATATGCCAGCAAGATTTTGCTGAAAGGACCCTGATATAACTGTCTCTTGTGAGGCTATGCCAGTGCCTGGCAAACACAGAAGTGGATGCTCACAGTCATCTATAGGATGGATCACAGGGCTCCCAATGGAGGAGCTAGAGAAAGTACCCAAGGAGCTGAAGGAATCTGCAACCCAATAGGTGGAACAACAATATGAACTAACCAGTACCCCCAGAGCTCGTGTCTCTAGCTGCATATGAAGCAGAAGATGGACTAGTTGGCCGTCATTGGGAAGAGAGGCCCCTTGGTCTTGCAAACTTTATATGCCCCAGTATAGGGGAACACCAGGGCCAAGAATTGGGAGTGGGGGGGGGTATAGGGGACTTTCAGAATAGCATTTGAAATGTAAATGAAGAAAATTCCTAATAAAAAATTGGAAAAAAAGAAGTGATTTAAAGTTAAAAAAGAAAAGAAAAGAAAAGAAAAGAAAAGAAAAGAAAAAGGGAAGGGTGGAAAGAAGGAAGGAAGGAAGGAAGGAAGGAAGGAAGGAAGGAAGGATGATTTTATTTTATTTTCTGGTGTGTATGTTTCCCCCTCTCCAAAGCCTTCCTCCTGCTGTTTTCTACAATAAGTTGCTAACACCTTATGTGTTGAAACTGTGAAGATCTGACTATGCAGTTGGGAGAACATAACCTGGAGCTGGGGTAGCCATTGGTACTTTGTAATTGTTTTACAGTAGTATGAAACTTTACATTATTTTACATCTATCTATGAGAAGAGGCGGGCGGGGAAAGGATGAGTATGAGAGTGCACTGTGCTATGGTGAGCAGGTAAGGGTCAGAGAATGACCCAGTATAGTCTGGGACTTGAACTTGGGCTTGGCAGCAAGGATCTTGACCCATTCACCCATCTCCCTGGCCCAGTAATGTGAAATCAATCGGGCTCCTTTTAGCCTCTCTTTGAAATTATGCCGCGTGTTTAATTTGCTGCAATTTTCTCAGTGACACTGCAGACGGAGCTAAGAGTGATTTTTTTTTTCACCTGAACAGCCCAGAGACAAGCTAATGAAACCTCATCACAGGTTTCCTCATAGAAAACCCTTTGCCCTACGTTTTCATTTATACGATAGCTAAGATTCGTGAAAGTCTTACCAAAGCCTCTGGCAGAGCCATGCCCTTCCGAGCTAAGGGGCAGGCAGCCAGTTCTTCCGCAGCGTGGGACCTCTGGGTCAGGTTCTCTCTCACCTCATCTATCTGTTAACCTTTGCTTCCCTCTAGGGCAGATGTTCCCCTCCCAGAGCCGACTACTAGGGAGGCTCTGAAAAATGTTTCTTTTATTGTGTTAAAGCCCCAAGGTTTTCTTTGCATTATTTATCTCCAGTCTTATTTTAATTTTATTAATTCTTATCTTCCACCTTAATAAGCAAATGTCGGTGGATGAGAGGCTGTCACACTGTTGTGGCTTCCAGCTACGAGATGCTTGTAAATACCTTAATTAAAAATAATCCCTGTGATCAAAGCCGCCACACCACAGAGGTACCTGCACATCTCCATCATTTCACACTCAAGAGAAAGTCAAACCTGGGCTCATGCTGAGTGTCCATCAAGTAGAGTTGGTTTATATACACAATGGGAGTCACACCCAGTCACCTCCAGGCTCTTTGTACCCCAGCTTCCCCCTGAGGGTCACACCCACTTGCTAGGGCAGAGTTTCAGGCTCTTACACTGGGGCATCGAACACCCTCAGGCCCCAGGGTCTTTCCTCCCACTGATGTCCAACAAGGCCATCTTCTGCGATACAATACATTTGTATTATACCCTCTTATTGTCTGTCTGCTGAAAGCTGGCCAGTCTCAGCAGCCATTCTGCACACAGGCAGGCAGCCTTTCCTTCCTGTTCCTGCCATCAGCAACCAGGCATGTGGATTCAGGGCTCACTGAGCATGGGGTGGAGGAGGACACGAAAGGAGATGCACAGGTTGTCTTTACAGCTCTGCCAAGAAGCAGAAGAGGAGAATGGCTTCGGTCTGATTCGACCGGCTGGCCGAGATTGGAACAGAGGAATATGGTGCTCTGTGGTAGCTTGCTTGCACCACACCTGAGCAGAGGAACATGTCACTGGAACTGCTTTCAACCTAGTACATGACAAAACATTCATAGCCTCAGCATGTCAAATAAGAGAAAGGAATGGAGACTCCTGTACAGATCTTTGGAGAATAGGGCTGTCACCCAGCAGCAGCAAACAGACAGGAGGTGCCATCCAATTATGCCAATCGATTATGCCAGTGGCACCTCTGGCAATGGCGAGTTATTGGTCATCAAAGTGATTTTCTGTAAAACCTGGAGTTGTCCCCAAATGCCATTCTAACCAATATGCTTGAGAGTTTAGATAACAAAGGTCATACTTGACATGCTATGGTCAGTGCTGTCACAGAAACTGGTGAAATCTCCTTGCCACCACAGAAGGGCAAAAAGACTAGAAACAAGACTTATCTTTCCTTGTTTCTTCAATGTGGAAGCAGCAGCCCTGCCCCTTTCCTTCAGTGTTCTGGGGGAATTCTCACGTCCTCTGACACTCAGCCACTTGAGAGTGTGCCCTACCTTTGCCACATTCAAAAGCTGACCCTCCAGTAGCCAGCTGTGCCCTGTGACTCCCCAGAAGTTTCTGGTGCTCTGGGCTGACTGTGTCCCACCAAGGAAGGAGACTGCAGAAAGCAAAAGTAGTGAGCGACAGCTTTACTCTACCCTAACAGAAGAGCCCCATCCAGTGTGTGGCAGCACCTGGAGCTACCTACCTGTGGTAGAGGAAAACTGAGACAAAGGAAAATAATCTCATTTGGTATTAAGGATGTAAAGCCATAGTTTGGATTCTCCCAAGCTCTCACTAAGGCTTGTTGGTATTTACTGCATCTTGTCGCCTTTATGAAAATGATTAAGTAGCCAAGGTGCTCACATGACATTAGGCAAAATAATCAGTGCGGAGATTGTTTGCTGAAGGCATAATACCCAGCTTTCAATTCCCATTACCGCTTCCGAGGCTGAAAGGTGTCAATTTGCTCATTCACTGCGAGCAGACAGTTGATTAAGCTGGCGGGACAAAGATGGAAATGGTTCTCCAAAGCTTGAGTAGAATTGAGCTGGTAATTCATTAAAACTTACAGCTGAGAACTCTGCCAGACAGTTAAAGAAGAACTAATCTCAGCTTGCCTCAATTGCTCCATATCATCATCTCTGTGAAGTATTACCAAACCCCGATGACGTCACAGTAACAGAAACTAAAGACCAACAACCTTGATGGGTGTAGAAGTGAAAGTTTCCAATAAAATACTTGCAGCCTGAGTTAACATTTTACTCTTGATCTTAGCCAAAAGGCCAAGAAGCCGTGAGTTAACATCATTTCATGGATCCAAGGATAGTTCAAACTATGCAAATCAGTAAGCTTTGTGCAACACACTTACATAGAATAAAGAATTTCACAACGCTTGTTCATCTCAGTAAATGCAGAGAAAGCCTTTGATAGAATTCAGTGCCCCTTCATTGATAAACCTCAGAGCAAACTAGACATAGAAGGAAAATATCTATCATAATAAATGCTATATAAACAAGCCCGTGCCAATGTTATACAGAAAGCTTTTATACTGGTGTTAGGCAAGGAAATTACCACAGCCATGAAGAAAATGAGTATGTGAGTACTTCAAAAACAAAAAAATAGAATTACCATGAGAGCCAACTGACCCCCTCTTGAGTAACCATTTCTCTTGGTCACTTTTCTATTGCAGTGATTAAAAGAAAAAGAAAAACAAAAACATTGCCAAGACACCTTATAAAAGAAAACGTTTAATTTGCCTTACAGTTTCAAAGGGCTAGAATCCATGATGGCAGAGTGAAGGAATATCCAAGATCCTTCACACTTGAGTCAGAACCATGAGGCACGAAGAGACAGGGGGCACGGTGGGGGAGCACTGTGAATCTAGTGAGTCTTTTGAAACCTCGGAGCCCACCCCTAGTGATAAACCTCTGCCACAAGGCCTCACTTCCTAGTCCTTTCCAAATGGTTCCACGAGCCAGGGATCACGTTTTCAGATGTATGAGTTGATGGGGCTGTTCAGCATCAGAACAGCACAGTATGTGAGGAAATGAAGTCTCCTACATAGCCTGGTGTATCATGCCCTGTTCACAATGGCTGAGTCAGGGAACCCGCCTGAATGCCCATTAGCGGATAAAGAAAACCATATATATACATGCACAACAGCATATACACAATGGCGTTTTATGCAGACAAGAATACTGTTATGTTTTTTTTTTTTCAGGAAAGTCAGTGGGGATGGAAACATTAAGCAAAATAAGCCAATCTGGGAAAGAGAATTATCACATCGCTTCTGTCTCACAAATGTGGGAGGTAGAATTGAACAAGGGATGGAAAGTGGAAGACGGAAGGAGACAACTGGAACAAGAAGGGATGGAAAGCAGAGAGGTGGTGGTATAGGATGTGTGGTGATGTCACACTGAACTGATCAGTGTGGGCCATCAACATGCGAATTATTATAATGACAGATAGCACAAGGGATGATGAGCAAGGCACAATACTCAAGATCATAAGAGGACTGTTACTGATTTATGTGATTATTTCACTATACTTTTAAAAAGCATCATTTAGGAATATAATACTGTGAAAAAGCTTTTTCTTTAATTTTTTGTCATTATAAAAGACTTGCGAAAAGATCAATGTTTCCTCCCCTTCTGGCTGGAAAGCTAAAGAATGCCTGTCAGGGGCTAACCTCAGACCCCTGACAAGTCTGGGCAGGTTCCCTCGGAGCCCAGATACAGGAGACTGTGTCCAGTGAGTCACAGTGAAGGGGGAAGGAAGAGAGAACCTCTCTGTACCAGGCGAAGCGCTTGCCTGTTGTATGTTTATTGTATGTATGTATGTATGTATGTATGTATGTATGTATGTATGTATTTTAGGAGGAATGGTTTATTAAGTGCATTGCGAGAGGGAAGAGTGACTACAGTACTGCCTTCTCATGTGTTTATTTTAGATACCGAGCCAGCTGGAGCTGTGCGTTGCTACCCTGAGCAGATGGTGGCCTGGGAGCTGTCCTCAGATGGAATGTTGTGATTTAGAAGGGGATTTAGTCTGCATGCTTTGCAGAGCCCAAAGCTGAGAGCAGATCACATGTGAAATGAGCATGGTGTGACAGCCCCTGTGGCCAGGACCTCCATGATTGTCTATCGTAGTTCATGTTGTTAGAAAGGAATTGAACTCCTCACACAGTGAATGGTGTGAACCACACAAAATCCTGGACAGAGGATGAGGGTCAGGGACCTAACTCATGAAATCCTAATGTTTGCAGGACCCAAAATCACAAAGCTGGGAGCTCAGGTTTCTAAGGAAGTTTTATATTAATGCTTGGAGGAGAGAAAGAGAGAGAGAGGGAGGGAGAAAGGGAGGGAGAAAGGGAGGGAGAGAGGGAGAGAGAGAGAGAGAGAGAGAGAGAGAGAGAGAGATTGAGAGAGGGAGAAATGGTTACCAGGTTCATTAAATGAATGGTTCTGACTCAAGGGAATAGTATCTTCTAAAAATCTATGGACAGCTAAAGCTGTTGGAAACAATGTTTAAAACAAGGTGATACATCCATTAAATGTCTGATAACTTTCACTGTTGAGCCTGACTAGGAATACCACCTATGCTGTTATTACAAATAAAATGGTGCCCAGTATTCTGGAAACAGCCCGAAAATCCTGGTCTACAAAGAACTTAAAAAAAAAAAGAAAGAAAAAGAAAAAAAGAAAAAAGAAAAAAGATTCCAGGTGTGCCCCTGAGCTCAGAAAAAGCCGATGAAGAGAACAGGGTGTAAACTGTCTCTTTAGACCAGGGATCACCTGGAGGGAGTTAATTCAGCTTTGTAAAGTACCTCTTCTGTGCGAGACAACGCTTCTAACCACCTGCGCTGGAGAAAACATGAAACCAAACAAATGGAATGGAACTCAAGTTGTCCGTGGAAGAGCAGAAATGAGTCATTGGGACAGTTCGAACTTTCACTGGCTTTGAATGACAAGTCTTAGCCTAATTACCACGATGTGTTTTTTAGGGCGCACTCTAACAATGCAGAATACGTTTAATTGTGAGCTTTCCACAAATGCCTACTATGTAATTTGATCATTTTTTGCTATTCACTCTCTTGTTTGGATTCTCTGACTGCATATCTTTCCCTTTTCCTGATTTTCCATGTCTTTCCTGCCTAGATTCCAGACACTCGACAGCTCGTGCAGTATCTGTGTTTTTGATAATCCCTAGTTGTATCCATTTCCCTGCAAACAACAAACTCCGTTTGTGGGTGAATAAAACATCTCTGCATGTATCACATTGTCTTAGTCATCTGTGGCAGGTCGCAGAGGCTCATCCTACAGCCGGGCTATTGTGGATGCTGTGTACATGTCTCTGTGCATGATCACTGGCTTAGATTCCCAGCTTCCAGTTTTCTACTCTAACAAGCATCGTTGGCTGGTTTTCCTCACTCACCGTGCACATACAGCTGAGAGGAGATGGTGGTTTTGCACTGATCGTATGCATACAGGTTGGTGCTTACGTGGGTTCAGGTAGCATTTGCAAACAAAGCAATCTTTGTTCCACAAAATTAATTTACAGTAGAAGTGTAAAACAAGACAGGAATTTGAACACTAGAGTTTGACTCATCTGTTTCTCAGCTGGGGGTCTCAATGATTCTCTCTTACACTGTGGCATTGTGCCTAGTACTTAGATAAGGAGCTTAACGCTTTAATGATGAATCTGTCTGTCTTTTTTTTTTTTTTTAAGGAACATATTTCTCAAATTTGTGGCATCTCTCATAGCCGTTGCTATAGGTTTTGGTGTGGGTATTATTGGCACTGCCATGGATATTGTTGCTAGCATTGCTACAGCAGTGGTAGACATTGGTGACAGTATTACAGATGTTGCTTTAGATAGTGCTACAGACATCGATAAAAGTATTGTAGGGATTTCTGTTGATACCACATTGCTGAAGGCACTGTAGGTATTTATTTTAGATATAGCTGTAGGTATCATAGATACTGCTGTAGATTTTTCCAAGGTATTAGAGGCACTGCTATAGATATTATAGACACTGCAATAGATATTACTGTAAGCATTGCTGTAGGTATTATAAGCCTTATTGAGTAAGAGAATGAAGAGGCATATGTAGGATAAATAATCCAAAATAAATATATAAAGTTGATATAGAAGGTTGAAATTCAAGCTAAAGGGGTATAATTCTAATTAGATTCTACTAATAGGTTCATTTTAGTTAAGTGCTTTTTATTACTATCAGTAAATTTTCAAGCTTTATCACCTTCAGTATAATATCAATTTAGAACTTCAAACCAGGTAAAGAAATATTCAGAAAATTGCACATGTGCTTGACAGCTCTAACAGTGGCTGTTGTCTGTAGATACTTCTGGGATAGCCACACGGACTGCAACAGATGAAGGGATAGTATTGTTACCATCATTTCATTAAGTAGGGCACATCTGGCTTCTAGAAGATTCTATTATTGGATTCTTTGCTGTCTGTCTGTCTGTCTGTTGGTGATTGACATGACATTTTACTCTTCAGGTAGTAATTTGTGGCTCAGTATAGATGATCTCATTACCTTTTGTGAAATCATTAGGATATTATTTCAAATGGAAGGACTGTGTAAATTCTCATCCCCCCCACCCCCGCCCCAGCCTCCTGTGTTGGAGTATGCAGTGTATTCATAGCTCTGTAGCTCAATGGCTCCATAGCTTGCCCAAGATGTATGTGTAAATAATTATTACATGGTTTCGGGAACTTATTGTGATTATGACTCTGCTCATTAAAACATTTAAAAATGCCATTTGAGCTGCAGAGATGTGTGACACAGTCCTAATGACATATAACTTTGGAAACTGGCCAGCTCATGCGTGTCTGCAGCAGGGAAGGGAAGACTCCGGAGCTATGGGCAGCAGGGACCTCTGAGCCTGTTCAGAAGAGGAAGTGAACGCCATGCTATCCACCGAGGCAGAGGCTCTGTGTCTCATCTCTCACTGGTAGGCTTTCTAGGATTGAATATACCAAGTTTACTGACAGAAACTCAAGGGTTACTATAGAAATAGCTGCTAACGCTGAGGAATTCACTGCATTCTGTATTAGTCTGCACCTGGGAAGTTAATGAATCAGAACAGACCCTGCCCAGGTCTCTGTGACAATGTGTTTTGAGGTATATACATAAATGGTTTGACCTGAAGCTCCAGCTTTTAAAAAACAGTCATTTTGATCAACTCATAGTTGACCCAAGAAGGCATGTGGGGTGACAGGTGGGTACATATTTGTCACCACAGATTTTTATCATGTTCTTTGTTGAGAGTACCTAAAATCTCCTTCACAAATCTGTTGAGGGTTGTGTTGATATTCGTTACCCCACTGTGCTATAACCATGAGAAGTCACTCTCTTGTCTGGGTGCCTTTCTGTCTAGCCATCCTCTCTTCATGCCTGGTATCTATAGTCTGGCTCTGGGCACCTCAGCTCTCCTCTCTTCTGGAATCATCTTCAGCTTAGCAGTGTAAGTTATATCTCTGGAGGTGAACTCAGAGACTCAGAAAGTCAACCATCCCATATTATACAGCCATGTAAAGTATCAGTAATGGCTGGTGTGGGGATCGGGATCCAGAGTCTCGCCTTGTGTAAGTTAAGTTGCGTATGCGTGTTCCATCCTGTCCGAGTGTATGGGCCATATGGGTTACTTGGCACAGATGATTCCTGTTCACGGATGTTCAGTTGTGTTAGGATCGTATCTTCCTTTACCTGTATTGGGCTGTCTGAGGCAGCATTTGATACCAGTGGCATTCTTCTCTGGCTTCAGTGGGCCAGAGCTTTGACTAGTCCTGTCATCGATGGAGTGGCTGATGGTGTTCCACACAAATGGCAATGTAGTCTCTGGTATTTCAGAGCTGATGTTCTTGGTCGGGGATGAAGATTGCTGTTCAGTCTTCCTTTCAATGTAGACTAACAGAGAGTCTTTTTAATTATTTTTTGCATTTGGTATTATTATTATCACCACCATCATAATCACCACCACCACCACCACCACCACCACCACCACCACCACCACCACCAGCAGCAGTATTTTGGCAGTTGGTGGGGTCCTACCTCCTTCTGAATTAAAATTCTGGTTTTCTAGAGTACCTTTGGGGCAGAAAAACTTCTGAGACTGACCTAGGAGGCTTGACCATTTATCCAGAAGCTTCTATGGTATGTTAAATTTTAACTCATGTGCCCACATACAGATACCCAACCAAGACCTGCCTGCCCAGTAGCTTTGACCTTTGTGGGGGTGCTTCACTTGTGGTGGCCTCAACAAAGTCCCTGCATGGAAATTTCCTTGAGTGACTCTCCTGCTGGTCTCCCTTGGAGCCTGGTTAATACTGAAGGCCTCAGCACTGAGCCATTGCCTCCTTGGAAATGCTGGTCTCATGCTGTGAGCTAATGCTTTTATATCAGCTCCTGAGGGTGGTGATTGATTCTTAGATTGCACTTTAGAGCTGAATGTGGGGGCTCACCTTGATTTACGAAGCTGCTTCTGCCTTCAAGTCCCTGTTAAGCTCTGTGCTGTTCTCTGCACTGATCTGATTCGGTGACACGCCCGGAGCCAAGCTTACCTCGCGTGGCGACGCGCTAGCCACGATCAATAACTCTCCATCTGCCTTTTTATCCCGTTCCTCCCGTGCTCCCCTTCCTCGGCACGCACGTGCGTTTATGCTGTTTTTACTTGTTAGGGACAATAAGTAACAGCTGACTATGGCTCTAAGGTCTGCAAGAGCAGCTGACATGACGCCAACAGCTTTTCTCTTTGTAAAACGACCTCTGACCTGCTTGGGTATCTGGCTTTGAGTCTTCTCCCTCTCAGTAGGGCTGGGCTTTCCTGGACACCGTCACCCATCTGATGATGGCTTTGCCCAGCCACTTTCCAGGCTTATTTCCTTAAAGACAAGAAGGACGGTGGTGTGTGCATAGTAGGGCAGTGTGCACAGTAGGACAGGGATATCTAATGTGCTCACTTAAAATACGAGCATTGTTTTCCTTCTGACCTTCCCTCTTAATCCATGCTAAGAGTTGCTAAGGGGATTGCTTTAAAAGCACATTAGTTCATTTTTCCACTACAGTAACGAGTTACTTGAGGCTTCTTAAGAAGGATTTACTTAGCCTCAGTGGCTCCAGGGCATGGCACCAGTGTCAGCTCTGCTCTGGAGAGGACATTCTGGAAATGACAGTGCAGTATGGGAATGAGATGATGGGTAGGTAAACCTTGCGACTGGCACAGTGCTATAACACAGCACTCTTGGGCTTTTCTCCTTCATCTTTATAGTACAAAAGAAACTTCTCCTTAGACCAGGAGATTCAGGAGGCTGCAGGTCATGTCACTTCACTGTCCCATCCTAAACAAACAAATGCCATGGACCCTAAAATTACCTCCTGGTCTAAGGAGAAGTTTCTTTTGTACTATAAAGATGAAGGAGAAAAGCCTTCTGGCTCATATCCCCCGGTTCCTCTCCAAACACCTCTCAAAAATCTCTGGATTTTTGTCTAGGGGTTTTTTTCCGAGTCTGGGATACTGAACTGGGTCACTGCTCCTGGTCCCTGGCGCACAGTGTCCCAGGTGGCAGCCTCAGTGTAGCAGAGGGGTCTGTGCACTCTTCTGGGAGCCTCTGTGGCCCCCTGCTGTGTCACAGGTGCTCAGCTGGTGAGGGCAGAGGCAGGTGAGGCTTTAGGGTTTAGGGCTATCTGTGAGAGGGCAGAGGCAACTTATTCAAAGGTATGTTTCTAATACACCAGTGTTGATCCCTTCTGCCCGAGGCTTTTGCAGTCCCCTTACCTTGGGACAACCGGGTCTCAGAGGCCTTGGTTACTAGTTTATTTGGAAACAGTACACAAGGAACAGGATCATAGGCTGTGTGTGTGTGTACTTGGTACAGGATAGGGCTGACTGCTGATATACAACCCTTCTAAGAGGACAAATGTCACCTATTGTCACATTCCTCAGCCGAGCTGGTAACAGCTTCTGATGGCCATTTTCAGTTGGTTTCCAAGTGTTCCCTGCAAGTTGACAATGAACGTCGGGGACAAAATTCAAAACTGTCTTAAGTCTATGAAAGCACACGTGGAGTTTCGCTTGCTACAATTTTGGCAAGCTTTGTTTACATTTGAGATAAGGTGCCTTTAAAAAATTCACAGTATTTCCAAACAGGCCTCTTGTCGGTGTTCAAAATGATCATGTGCCCTACTTTCCTATACTTAAAGGTGGTTTGGAATTTTGTCCCTTATTACATTTAAGGAGTGTAATCAGCCTGTGAGTGAGAAAGGGACAGACCTCTGAGAGGAAGAATATTCTTTTTACTTATTCATAAGTTCTTGTTTATTCTTGAGCATTCTTGCATAGCCCCACACTCCCAGAGCTGTAGGTCCGGCTGTCAGGAGACCCATGTACACCTGTTGTTAAATTGTCACATGCTACACTCATATGACAGGTACTGTTATCACTGAGTCAATTATGACACAGAATGTGCTCTGTGAATACAGAAGACATTCTTTAGAAAAGTGTGGTGTGCCCTAGGCATGTGTGAGCACACAGGAAAGTGCCTCCCCATGACACCATTGCTCTTCAGTGTCCTGGGAAGATTTCCCATAGTTCAGGGAGTGAGGCCTTTCATCATGGGAGTAGTACCTTCTTTCCAGATCCTCTGTCTCATAAGATATACACCCAGTTCTTTTTCTCTAACCAAGAGAATTGATGGTTTTTTTTTTTTGTAAAGAAAATTGGGTTTATATTTATATTTTGAGAGCTTGACTGTACAGTAATTAAAATGGATGTTTCCCAATTTTCTTCTCTGGGAGTCATGGTCAGACATAGTTAATTGTGAAGCACAGAGACCTTAGTAAGGCAAAGGCTTCGTAATTTCCCTGACAGCAGCAGCAGCAGCAGCAGCAACAACAACAATGACAATGACAACTGTGTTCTCTGAGTTAAGGATGAATGTGCAGACTTTGCATCCTACCAGGAACACTTTAGAGATTTTCCCAAGATTCCATGTTGCTGTCTCTGGCCATGCAACTCTGTGGTGTGTGGTGAGATGACAAGACCTCAGTGACCCCCATAGTAGCCATCAGGCCTGGACATCGTGGGCTCAGACCCCCAAATGAGCTGGGTCAGGACTTCGTAACAAGATTACTAGGCGTCCCTCAGGAGGCAGACAGTTCATTGTAACCTGAAAAGTTGCCATGACTAAGGCATAGAGGATGATTGGATGCTAACTTCAGGTTTCTTGTCTTTCTTTGCTTCTTGTTGAACATTAGGCCGTTTCGTGTCTACAGAGCTATTTCCTTGTTAATGCCATCCCTCATCCCACTGTAGCACCACTAAAGACATCTCATGGCTCTAGCATCAGGATCCTGTGCAGCTACATAAATGTCCATGCTGGCACTGACGGCCTGGATCCCTTATCCTTTCTTCATGGAAGCAGGGGCAAAACACAAGGAGCCACTGTCACTTCTATAAATGGTGCTCCTCTAGTCTCACACCAGAGTTAAGAGTTAACCGACCAGACTGTCTTCTGTCCAGACTGTGAGCAAGGAAACCTTATCAGAAAGTCCATTTCCATTCCTGCTGTTAGTTATGTCTGGATTTCCCCCTCCCATTTCCATAGCAACACCACATTCCTTTAAGAATTAGTTTTATATTTACAGAACGACCCTCCATATTAATCTGTCTCTTCTCCTTTCTCTGTTATTCATCATTAGAGTCAGAGTGCTGTACTGGGAACCTGGCTGCTCCTGTCTTGCGTGGAAGTGACTTGGTTTCATTTTGTCTGCAGATGTGGAAGTGACTTGGTTTCATTATGTCTGCAGATATCTAGCAGGAGCGTTTCTCGCTTCCTTCCCAGCTCTGTGAATGCTATCAACCTGCTGTGACATGGTCTGGGAGCAGAGTGGTGATTCCCACGCCTGTGTGTGCTGTGTATCAGTTACTCGCCTCTGTTCACATACTACAGTTTTTGCCTTAGCTGTTTCAGTACATCTAGACTAATGACTGATTTTGGTTTTTGTTATTTACACTGGTAAAAGTATGGAGTTTCTTTACCTTGTTTGACAGCTTTGCCCTGAGGTCTAGGATCCTCAGGAGGATACCTTAACTCTGTCTGGGTCTCTTTATTTTGTAAGCCTCAACACTGGATTTTGCTTTTTGACATGCTAATTGGGAGATTTCATCCCAATTCATGTCTGATTGTAGGTCATATTTTGATTTTTTTTCAAATTTATGACATTGTGTTCATGGCTTAAAAAATTAAAATATCTTTTATGTATATATGGATTATAATTTTCCTTACCAGCCTCAGGAATTGGGAAAACAGTTTTTATAATATTTAAATGTTATTCTGAAAAATATAAGTAAACACATTTTTGATTAATTTCAAAGCTAGAGGAAACATTTTAAAGATCATCAAACTCATTTTCATTGAGGAAGGTTAAGATGAAATACACACACATAAAAAGAAATAAAAGCACACACCACAGGGTTTATGTATGTTCACAGATACATGTGCAGCCATCCCCACAGTCAACTTGAAATCTTTATCTCCAAAGAGAGAGCCTTGTTTGGCTGAGTTTCTATCTTCATGTTCACTGTGGCCCTCTCTGTTAACAGCCCATCTTGGTGTCATGGCTTCCCCTGATCTGCTTGGTGTGTAAGTGGAGTCGTATGATTTTTACGATGGGGGACAGAAGTATATTTATAATTGTCACATATCTTTTCTGAGTTGACTGAAATAGTCCTCTTTGTTACTAGTAGCACTTTTTGTTTCAAAGTGTATTCTGTCTGTTGTCAATATAGCTGTCCACTTCTCTTGTGTCTATTCTTTGATATTACAGCATTCCCCACCCTTGTACTTTACATTTATCTAAGTCTTCTCATGGTACAGTGATTTTCCCCTGAATCTTTATCTAAAGTGGGTTTCTTCTGGGCACTGGAGAGCTGGGTCTTTGTTTTCATTTTTGTTTTTTTGTTTTGAAATCTAATCTGACAGTCTCTTCCATTTGGTTTGATTACTGATTCATTCACATTTAGTGTGTCTGTTTAACCTTTATCCTGCTTTTAATGCTATCCGTGTGCTCATATGCTTTACACTCCTCTGTTCTGTCTGTAGCCTTTTCTTTTGGTTCAGTGATTACTTTATAACACAGCATTATAATGTAGATAATTACTTTTGAGTCTTTTGTATTTAGCTAGGATTATGTATATACACACACACATATGTATACGTTAAGAGTTAAGATATATATATCTTAACTTGTAAGCAATGACTTTAGGTTTATGCTAGCTTAATTCTAGTCATATTTAGAAATATTACTCCTACATGTCTCTGTGTTTTTACCTTTTCTGTAGTATTTTTACATACTTATTTACATATCTTCCTGTGACAAACCCAGTGATATCTCGTTAGATTTTCATTTTTCCATCTGTTTCCATTTTCGCAGTGAAGCAGCATTGCTTACATGCATGCCCTTTGTTCTGACATTGGCAAAATGTCACACATCCATCTCTGTGTGTTACAGGCTTAGCAGTATTCTCTGCACACTATTTTATACAATTCCACTTCATATTCATTAAGAGATGGGAACACATCTATTCTCCATGTAATGAATTAACTGCTGGTTCTCATCTCTGTCCACATGGACCTCAGTTGCCTACAGGGTTCATTTGCTTCTGTGTGAAGTGTTTCCTTCAGAATGTCTCGGAACGTACATCAGCTCACATGAATTCAGCGTTTGCTTTATTTTGCCTTCAATTTTGAAGGAAAGCGTTTCTGGGTGTGGGATTCTAAATTGGTAGTTTTATTTTTGTTGCCCTGGGCACTTTGAACATGTCATCTCACTTTGGTGCTGTTATCGCTTCCTGAGAAGTTCTTCTGAGAAGTCAGACATTAACCTGACTAGGCGTCCCCTGGGAGCAGCGAGTCATTTTTCTCATGCAGTGTTCGTGATTGTCTCCTTTCCCTCGACTTCTCTCACTCCTGTCGTCGTATGCACTTGTAGATCTCTCGGCCTGCATTTTCCTTGAGAAAATGTGAAGTTTTCGGTAAGTAGATGGTAATATGTTCCCTGAGTTGAGAATTATGCACAAAGGGGCTACCGGCAATATGAGAGCAAGCAACAGAGAAGGTAATGCCAAGGGATAATGGCTGGAGATATCCTAAACTTACGGAACACCAAACAGCACCTAGGCACCTAGAACAGACAGAGTTAAAGAATTGTGGCTGAGTTCCACGCAGGTGCTCTGATTATAAGAAGTGGGTAGGTTGCATATAGGCACTCTGAGCATGAGGTTCCCAGCTAAGGGAGGAATGAGAGGTACAGTTCCAGGAAGGTTTTAGGGCCACTGTCTTTGAGGTGTGGCTCAGTCCTCCATAATGGCGCGTAGAGTCTTGGGGTTGAGGTGGTTTTGTTTCTAGGATGTTTTTGATCAGTGTGGACTCGGGTGTATGAAAATCCCCACTAGGCCTTTTATGTTGAGTTCTTGTGTTAATAGGATGTCTATAAGTTTATCAAGGATTTAGAAGTCATTTGGGGTGACCAGTTTATTCCCTGAAGAAGTGAGAATGAAAGTGATCCCTATTATATCAAGGGGGACGGACCCTGTTCACTCAGTGTTTCTGAAGACCTATCAGTTCACTGTGAGTATGGAGAAAATACTTGTTCTGCTCTTGGATGTTCACGCTAGTGGGGTACGCTGTGCTGGGGGAACATTGGGTCCTTCAGGATAGAAACCTGGTATTCCCACATAGCATCTGCCTTCCTGGAAGTGCTCTACAGCTCTCTGAGAGTGGAGCTCAGCTAGGCCCTGCTCCCTGTCTCTTGCTACATAAGACACTTGTCCCCATGATGTCACCACTTGCTAGGCAGTTTGGCCACGGAACCTAGCTCTTCGTTTGCTCTTGTTTCTCAAAGTTAGTTTGCAAGTAGAGTTGCAACTGGAGCAGCTTTGTGTACCCATCCATAGAGGTGAGTGTGGGTGACCATGGCTTCTCATCCCATTCTCCCCTGAGCTATGACAGAAAACTCACTACCCACCTACTCCTGCCTGGCTTCGTTGAGTTGATTCATTTGGAAATGTAGATTCCTCCACGTGCTGACCTGTCACTGTGTCACCTGCAGCTTTTCAAAGGAAGGACTAAACTCCACTGGCTTGTGCCCCTTTTGTATCGGCCCAGCACCCAAGGATGTTGAGAATGAGCTGTGAAACCCACATAGAACAGACAAAGATCTTCTCAGTGTGTTGCAGTTTTGGAGGTCATCTCCTCTGTCATCTGCCACCTCTCCATGACCCAGGTTTTTATTCTCTGCCTGGGGCCTTGTTCCTCAAGGCTGCTACCCTGGTTGCTTGCTCTGTTGTTCTGCTCACTCAGCACATGGGTAACTGCTTGGATTATCCCACGGTGCTCCATGTTTGGGGATGCTGCTGCTGGGAAGTGTTTCCTCTTCCATGCAGGTGCCTTGCCTGGTAATCTTGTTTTCCTGGGTCTCGGTGTTTTGCCTTTGGATTAGTCACCTGTCTGAGCAAGGCTTGCTGTGTTTCTAGCATGAGTTCTGTTTTGCTTCTCTTTGTGGAAGAATAGCTATTAATCATGGCTTGAGTAGCCATCTCCCATCATGAATGATTGCTTAACACCCCTGGAAGTGATAGCTTCCTTGTGGCAGCAGCTGGCTGGCATATCTTCATAGACTGCCTGTTGGGAGATTCTAGGATCCCACGGAGGATGCAAAGGCCATTGTTCTATGGGGCGGGGAGGGGGAGACTTTCAAGATTATCTTGCCTGGGTTTCTTGGCTGCTCTAAAGTCTATAATAAGTTCCCTTGTGTACTTAGGTTATGACATAAGTCATTAGGAGAAGCTATCCAGGAGTAAGCACACACAGCTTGGCTTTTCTGCAAGAGTGTTCAGTCTGATGTGTGGATGGATGAGCATCACACTCCAGAATCCAGGGCTCTAGCTTCCGTGAGTGCTGAGTTCTACCCTAGATATATAGTTCAGAAATTGCTGTTCCATCTCTCTGAAAGTCGGGAACCCAGGCCACCCTGGCTTCTTCCCATTCTCTTTCTCAGATCAGCTGCCTTCAGGATTACTTCCCTGGGCATGCCACGTGATTGCTTCCCTTCTCACTCTTACTCCTGTCTCCAGGGAGTCCCTGCATCATCGAACCTTGCTTCTCTCCTCACCCACTGTGACCCTTAAACACAAATTATCTTCTGTTGTTCTTCCATGGGCTCCTTTACAGGCCCTGATGTACACATCTCTTTCCCCCCAACCCTAGACTCTGCCACCAGGGTCTTTCTCCTATAAAGATATCCTTGGTAGATAAACTGTACTAGATGTTCCAAGGTGACCCTGAGGGAGCTTGCTCTAATTCCAGGCCTCAACAATATACTCCTTGGGGCATTTCTTCCTCTCCCTCCAGCAGTGACAATCAGTGTTACTAGGTTTTCAGGCTGCTATACCAGTGTTCCCCACTCTACCTCCTCCCTGTGTGCTGGAGGGGTCATGTGATTTTTGTGTCTCCACACTCTAGAGAGCCAGTCCTCCAAATGCTTATGAAGTGTGGCTACTCCTTTCCAGAGCTGAGATGAAGTTTGTAAGAACGCATGAGCGAGACATAATCCCAGTCCCTAGGTAGGCTCTCTGTTAGGGATGTAGCTCACAGCCTGTTATAGTGATAACGTTCGAAAGTTGAAGGTGTTGAGAACTGTGTGACAGGGAAGGTTGGGGGGTCACTTCGTTTCTTCCTTTTTTTTATGGTGTTCAAGAGATATACAAAATGTGGGGTGAAGGTCTCAAATGGGACTAAGAAATGGCAAGCATCTAGTAACAACTGGCATGCTAGGCAGGATACAACAATGTGGCCATTAACCAGATGGATGTATGACAGGAAGACAAAGGAATCCTGTGCTGTCTAGAATAGTTATTAGTGTCAGCTGGTGTCTATCCTGGCTCCCATCCTCCACTTGTTAACTGGAGTATGATAAGAGGCTGGGCCTGGGGGCGAGCTAGAGGGTCTGGGGGGAGACAAGGCTAGTCTGTGTCCTAGCAGTCTAGAAGGCTGACATGGACAGCTAAGAGGTGTCTAGCTTTGAGAGCAGGAGAATTGTGAGGACTGTGGTATCTAAACTAGTGATAAGTATGGATTCCTGTAATACTTACAATGGCCATACTACAATGAGAATTCTGAAACACATCATAGTGCTGGTCAGCCTAGGAATACAGAGAAGACCATGAGAGCATCCTAAGGGCTCTGTGATGGGAGATGGGAGGGCTTCATCTGACAGGGCATCCTGTCATGGCAGAAGGTATATTTTCCTGTGAGTGTGTAAGTGTGTGCTTGAGAGGCCTGACAAACACAACTTTATACCTCATGGGAGGACTGTCCACACTGCCCCCTCCCCCCATCCCAGAAAACCAAAAACCAAACCAAAACTACACATCAAGTTGGAGGCAATGTGCAAAACTGGGGGACTTACATATATGGTGTTGGTGGGAATCCACAGTGATTCTATGCAGTGGAAAACAGGAAAGTTAAAGTTAAAACAGAATTTCTGCCATCTAGCACTCCCATTCCTGGGTAGCTACTCAGGTCCTGGAAACAGATCCTTGGGTTATTTGCACACCTGTGTTCATAGCGACACTGTCTGTGAAGAAATGGAAGAGGCCTGAATGCCCATCTGTGCATTGTGTTTATTCATCAGCTTCACAAAGGAAGCACTTCCCAATACAAACCACAGTATAGATGGCCCTCCATGGCCTTGTGCTAAGTGGGATAAGCCAGTCATTAAAGGACAAATCCTGCCTGAACCCCTGCCACCAGCAGGCTTGCAGCTACAGATAGTGGGACAGTGGGTATCAGGGAAGAGGGAGGCAGGGGTATATAAAAGAGTAAATCTAGAGCAGCAGGTCTCAACCTTCCTAGTGCTGTGGTGACCCCCAATCAGAAGATTATTTCATTGCTGCTTCATAACTGTAATTTTACTACTGTTATGAATCAGTGTAAATATCTGACGCAGGATATCTGACAGGTGACTCTCAAAGGGATTGCAACCCGCATCTTGAGAACTGCTGATCTAGATGGAGAAACCAGACACTTGTTTACAGAGAAAGGAGAGACCAACATCTGTCATCCAGGACACCCAGATGTCTGAAGCTCCTCAGAACCCAGCTGCTTCCTTAATGCAGAAGGCACATAACCCCTCTGTCAAGAGCCCCACCACGGGTCACAAAGGCCGTGCACACACGGACCTGCAGTATTCCCTGTGCACGTGGTGGGTTAGATATTTGCTGCCCAGCTCTCCCAGGCTGTAGAACTGTGACGTTTCTGTGTACCCATGGTTGGTCAAGGTTTCGTCTTTGACAAGTGCCTGTACTTCTGCCTTTCACAGGGACCTGAGGCTCGGTGTCCTTAGATGGCAGGAACAGAGCCCTGCGTAGTGGTACATCTGAGACCACCAAACTGTATAGCTGAGCAGGTGCACTCAGATAGCGTGATTACACAGCCATTCTGTGAGTGCAGTGATGTTTCTTAAACCCCCAGGCTCTCTGATTCTTGTTCCCCTCTACTCAAGAGAAAGGAGACTGGCCATTAAAAACCAGCCTGGAGACTCTTGTGCCAAGACGATCCATTCGCTCGGCACACACTTGTGATTTATCTTGGGCATTTATTCTTTGTGCACCAGGTTTTCTTACTGCCAATAAATTTAATTAGATTTAATTAAATAGATGGAGCAAATGCTGTCTGCTTTTTCTACAGCAGAAAAGTAGGAAGTGTCAGAGAGGGGGAGGACACAGGAAAGGCCATGTGCTGGAGGGGGAAGGCATCTGCCCTCCTACTACCTGGAGTCATTTGAGCCCCGGTTGCCATAGGAGGAGCTCCTAGGACTCAGTCTGCTTGGGCAGAAGGAACCGTGGGTTCGTGGCAGGGTCCACAACTCTGCTCATGGGTCTGTTCTTTTGAGTAGTATTTATAGAGTACAGACTCTAAGGCATGGTGGTGGGGGCTGGGTTTGTGGTTCTGGGTTCCCTAAGAAAGTAAGCTGATCAAGCCATGGGGACAAGCCAGCAAGCAGTATCCCTCCATGGCCTCTGCATCAGCTCCTGCCTCCAGATTCCTGCTGTGTTTGAGTTCCTGCCCCAACTTCCTTTGATGATGAACAATGATATGTGTGTGTAAGCCAAATAAACCCTTTCCTCCCCAAGTTGCTTTGGTATGGTGTTTCATCACAGCAATAGAATCCCTAACTAGGACAAAGGCTGATGTGGTACCCGGATGTCCTAGAGTGTGGGGTTCCCATGGTAACTGACAAGCCAGTAGATGCAGGCATCTACTGTGGTGGCTAGGCATTTCCTTATTAAAGAGTCAGCTTTTGAAGCAGAAATCTCTCCTCAGTGTATTTCCACCAGTAGCTGTAGGCGACCTCTGTGGCTCTCTGTTCTCTTCCTCTGCAGCCTGCAGGGTGGTGCTTCTCCCTCATGGCTTGGAATATCATGCCCTTGTATAGGAGCCTTTGTTGTCACATGTGGGCTGAGACTCCTTTGATACTTCACTCTCCTATGGTGCTTCAAGAGAACATACTGTGTGTAGTGGCTATTCCTGGTTGTCAACTTGACAATATTTGGAATGAACTACAATCCGGAATTGGAAGGCTCACCAGTGACCCTTATCTGGAGGCTTGGAGATCCTTATCTGGATCTTGGTTTGAAGATCTTGAGCCATAGTGGCTATGGATTCCAGAAGATTGAATCTCCGAGTTTAAGGAACACACCTTTAATCTGGGCTATGCCTTTCATCTGGGATTAAAGGTGTGGTGGAACACACCTTTAATCTGGGCTCCACCTTCTGCTGGAGACAATATAAGGACATTGGAAGAAGGGAGTCTAGCTCTTGCTATTGCTCCTTCGCCTGCTTGCTGCGTGAGACTGAGTAACTGCTAGATCCTTGGACTTCCATTCACAGCTGCGACTGAATCATTGTTGGGAATTGGGCTGCCGACTGTAAGTCATCAATAAATTCCTTTACTATCTAGAGACTATCCATAAGTTCTGTGACTCTAGAGAACCCTGACTAATACAGAAGTTGGTACCAGGAGTGGTTCTAGAGTAACAGAAGTACAAGGATGAATCTTTTAAAATACTGGAATTGGCTTGTTGATCCACCAGCACTTTCAAAATGGAATAGTTCCACTTACTATCACTCCTAGTGACCCTCTAGGAAAATTTTTGCTTCCTGTCCCCATAACTCTAGGTTCTGCTGGCCTAGAAGTTTTGGCTCCAGAGAGGGGAGTGCTCCTACCAGGAGCTACAACAAACATTCCATTGAACTGGAAGCTCAGACTTCCCCCTGGTCATTTTGGGCTTCTAATGCCCTTACACCAACAGGCTAAAAAAGGAATAACAGTGTTAGGAGGGGTGATAGATCCAGATTACCATGGGGAAATTGGATTACCTCTTCACAATGGTGGTAAGCAAGATTATGTCTGGAGTGTAGGAGATCCCTTAGGGCGTCTCTTAGTACTACCATGTCCTGTGATTAAAGTCAATGGGAAACTACAACAGCCTAATCCAAGCAGGATGACAAAGGACACAGACCCATCAGGAATGAAGGTATGGGTCAATCCTCCAGGAAAAGAGCCAAGACCTGCTGAGGTGCTGGCTGAAGGAGAAGGAAATACAGAATGGGTAGTAGAGGAAGGTAGTTATGAATACCAATTAAGGCCACGTAACCAGTTGCAGAAACGAGGATTATAAAGTAATATGAATGCCCCATTGTAAATTTACAAATGCGTTTGCAATTGTACGAGGAATAGTTATATCATGTTAGGCGTATTTACAACCTTGTTATTGTTTCATGTGAACATGAGATATTATTTGTGTCAAGTTGACAAGGGGTGGATTGTAGTGGCTATTCCTGGTTGTCAACTTGACAATATTTGGAATGAACTACAATCCGGAATTGGAAGGCTCACCAGTGACCCTTATCTGGAGGCTTGGAGATCCTTATCTGGATCTTGGTTTGAAGATCTTGAGCCATAGTGGCTATGGATTCCAGAAGATTGAATCTCCGAGTTTAAGGAACACACCTTTAATCTGGGCTATGCCTTTCATCTGGGATTAAAGGTGTGGTGGAACACACCTTTAATCTGGGCTCCACCTTCTGCTGGAGACAATATAAGGACATTGGAAGAAGGGAGTCTAGCTCTTGCTATTGCTCCTTCGCCTGCTTGCTGCGTGAGACTGAGTAACTGCTAGATCCTTGGACTTCCATTCACAGCTGCGACTGAATCATTGTTGGGAATTGGGCTGCCGACTGTAAGTCATCAATAAATTCCTTTACTATCTAGAGACTATCCATAAGTTCTGTGACTCTAGAGAACCCTGACTAATACACTGTGGCTCAGTCCCACATGGGCTGAAGATAAGCAGTGAAATGGGCGCAGAGCTCTGTAGCTTTCAGCCTCCAGACTAAGGCACTGCCTGCTGAGGCCCCAGAGGTGAGAGAACCTTTCAGTGTTACAGAGTCCTGGCTAGTATGCGGCTCTGTGGAAGGGCATTTACATAGTCAGTATTGGGTCCAGGACCACAAAAATACATACATGCATATATACATTCAAAGGAGCAGGGAGATACCTTGGTTGGTGTCTTAGTTAGAGTTTTACTGCTGTGAACAGACACCATGACCAAGGCAAGCCTTATAAGGACAACAGTTAATTGGGGCTGGCTTACAGGTTCAGAGGTTCAGTCCATTATCATCAAGCTGGGAGCATGGCAGCATTCATGGTGCAGGAGGAGCTGAGAGTTCTACATCTTCATCTGGAGGCTGCTAGTAGAAGACTGACTTCCAGGCAGCTAGGGTGAGGGTCTCAAGTCTACATTCACAGTGACACACCTACTCCAACAAGGCCACACCTCCTAAGAGTGCCACTCCCTGGGTCAAGCGCATACAGACCATCCCAGCTGGTCACATGCCTGCCCCACAAGCATGAGTTTGGATCCCTAGAGCCCATGTAATATTCAGGAACTAGAAAATCTGCAACCCTGCTCCTAAGGATGCAGAAACAGGCAAATCAAAGGAGCTTATTGGTCAGTCAGTCTAGCCAATTGGCAAACTCCAGGCTCAGTGAGCAGCATGTACTTAAAAAATAAGGTGAGGACTGGAGAGATGGCTCAGCAGTTTAGAGGACTGACTGCTCTTCCAGAGGTCCTGAGTTCAGTTCCCAGCTACCACATGGTAGCTCACAACCATCTGTAATGGGATCTGATGCCCTCTTCTGGTGCGTCTGAAGACAGCTACAGTGTACTCATATACATAAAATTAATAATTCTTAAATAAAAAATAAGGTGAAGAGATTGAAGAGATGGCTCAGTGGTTAAGAGTATTTGATGTTCTTGCATCTTCCAGAGGATCTGACTTCAGTTCCCAGATAGTTCCCAGCCTTCACAGAGCTCCCATTTGTGCAAGTCAGAGAATAATGGAGACAGCCTCCCAAGGGGAAAGATGAAGAAGCCAGTTTGAGACCAAGTGACGGAGCTAATAAGTGAGAATGTTTCTGAAGTGTGGGGATTGAGCTGAGATATCCTGTAGAGTCTTCCAGACAAAGAATGTTATGTGCAAGGAACCCCAGGTCATACATGTGTCCTGCACATGGAGCAGTGAGGGACTGGTGCCGCGGACCTTGAGCAGGCTGTGATTGGCAGCTCTGATCAGGTCATGTCTGGCCTTTCAGCCCTTTAAGATCTAAGTGCTCCTGGGAACTGTTAGGAGGGGTTTGGGGAAAGTATAGTGTGTGCAATGTAGTATATGACATGACTTCTGAATGGAGAGATAATTCTAGTCTTGTTCCAGTTGCAATGCTAAATACCATGATCAGAAGCAACTTTTGAGAGAAGGGAGTTTATTGGGCTTACAATTCCAGGTTATCATTCTTGTTTGCTGGGACGTCAAAGTGGGGACTCACTGGGTGACGTGCACCACCAAGAGCAGAGAGAATGATGGATGCACGGGTCCCTGCTTGCTTGGCGCTTCTGTTTAACTACCTTCCTTCACTCTTTCACAGATCAGAGCCCAGCTCAGTGAAAGAGTACTGTATGTATTCGGTGTGGATGTGTGCACCTTTCCTTCAATTGACTACCAAGATAACCCCTCAACTCCCTGCTATATCCATGGGCCAATCTGACTTATGTGACTCCTTGGAGGAAGCTCTTCTCACAGGGGATTCTAAGTCATGGCCAGCTGACAATTCAAACTCATCGTGGGGACTTATAGGGGTGGCTTTCTGAAGACAAGGTTTCTGGACCCATGGACCTCACTAAGGTGAGGGAGGAAAGGAAGTTGGCTGGGCGGCAGTGGTAGGTGCTTATTTAGTCCCAAGAATTGATGCTGGGTTCTGTGGGCTGAGGGCTGGCGTGGAGAGGAGGTGGGCAGGGCGGAGGGTCCTGCTACAGAAGCTGGGGAGAGGTGGCAGGTAATCTGAAGGTTAGTTACATGCAATGGGTTCATTCAAAGCTGTCCAGGGATATCTAAGCGCTGAAAGGGAGTGGGCAACTGGACACATACTTCTGAAGTTAGACAAGGGAGGCTTGGAGGAAGGGATCAGAAAGACAGCAAGAGTGTCATACAGGGGGGAGGGAGGGCGGTGCATGAGGTCAGGAGTGATGCCCGGGAACATTGATTTAACCTCTGTCCCAGTTGAACTCACTGGTGATGTGGCAGGAGTCCCTTGGGTTCTGGTGAGGGAGGGGTGGTGGGGACCAGACTTTACTCATTTAACAAGGTGACAATTCAGCATTTTACAGCATTCTAAAACTATTCACCACAGCTTCCACGAGAGCTGCGAGTTTCTGAAGCCACGTGGTATTTGCAGCTTGTGGTCGCCAGTGGTTGAATGTGCTTTGGGTAACTGGGGGAGAAGGGGGTGGGGCTGGCCAGGGGTGGTGTCCTCACTTGAGGCCAGTGCTTCTGGTGGCTTTGCCCTTTCTAGTGAAATTAATGAGGAATAGAAATTGGGCTTCTCTCATGATCTGAATTATTATTTCCCATCTGTTTTTGGGAAAACAGCCTCTTACTCGATTCCTGACTTCATCTGCCTGTGGTTCCGGAAGCTCAAGCCTTGTGCCACTGCCGTCTGGAATCATTACATGCTGAGTTCTGCTACTGTTAAGCTCAGAAAAGTAAAAGAAAACCAAACTTCTGTAAAATTCATTTAATGGTTTCTCATAAGAAGGGAAATGTCTATTGAGTCTTTGGTTTTTTTTTTTTTTTCCCACCTGTAACAGTGATAACGATAGTTCTTAGACAATGGCAGTAAGCAGGTTGACTTTGGAAGTTCTTGCTATGTAATGTCTGCAGAGGTGGAGGACAGGTCTTCGAAGAGTGCCCCAGATCTGACTTTAGAAGGCAGAATGGCTTTTTCCCATGGGACAGTGCTCTAGGCTTGAGGCTGCATGTGAGGCTAGAATGCCTAAAGGCTCTGGGTAGGACACAGGTCCAAAGCCCCCTAAGCCAGGGCTTTGTGTGAGCCATGCCCAGAGGAGTACACTGCTAGTCCCTCAGGGGACAGGAGTGTGACACCAATCAGAGATGACTCCTCCTGTCTGTCCTTGGGGGAACCCTGGCTTTTTGACCCACCGGGACCCAGTTGAGTTTCCGATTTCTTTGCTGAGACCCAGATGAGCATCTTCTATGGATGAGGCTATTGGTCTTCACTGGCCCACTGGTGGATGACCAGAGTATTCTGATTGGCTGGAAGCTGCCAGTCTGGGCCCCAGGGCAGCAAGGTTGTGGGTGTGTTGAAGGGTTGCTGGGAAAACCTGTGGGATTGTATTTCTAATTGCAGGACATATGTCAGGGTTGTGCCTCTGTGTACGGGGAATATCCAGGGCTGGGTGGTGCCCTTGGAGGGAGAGGTCCAGTGCTGAGGTGGATGTTATTGCTGGGGGAAAGAAGGTGTCCTTGCTTGCATCCTCAAGCCCCCTGTGCTCATGCTTTCCAGACAGCACGTTCTTTATAGGAGGTATGGGATGGTGGGTCCCTGAATGCCTGCATTAAAGATCTATGAGGCCAGTCACTTTTTGTGTCATAGGAGCACATGGTTATGGTTGAAGGCATTACCCAACTCCCAGGACACATAGTTGCCTTGAAAACCACCTCTTTTTCAGAGGCAGAATTGAACATTCTGACCTGGTGCCTTAGAGAAACCCATCACCTTGGATTCTGTGAATCCTGCTTCTCTGAAGATGAGAGTGTCACTTCTGTGATAGGAAGGAGGGTTCTGTGAAATGAGAGCATGACAGAGGTGCTTTTGTGGCTTTTATGAGTCATGGCCACCTTAGTGTCTCTTTCCTGTAATAGTGGACAGAGTCTGCTTTGCCGCACTGTGCTGACCTTCTGACCATGAGATCACAGGCAGTGGTAGATGGAGGTGTATCTCTATGCAGAACTGTGTTTACACCAGTTAACCAACATTTCTGTTGGCCACTGTATTGGGCACTTTTCTAGCCACTGTTAACCAAACACCTGAGAAGAAACATCTTGAAAGAGGAAGATGTATTTTTTGCTCATAGTCTGAGGGTACAGTCCATTGTGACAGAAAGTACGAATGGAGAGTGGCTTGGGGCTGTGGAGGCAGGAGAAAGGGGTTACTTGCTCACATCTGGGAAAAGTAAAGACAGTGGGGACAGGGGCAGGGGCAGGGGCAGGGCCAGGGGCAGGGCCAGGGGCAGGGGCAGGGATGAGCCAGCTACTGTTGACTCAATTCCTCCAGCTAAGCTCTACCTCCAAAGGCTTCAGAATGTCCCCAAACAACATCAGCAGGTAGGAATCTTGGGTTCAGACACAAGAGACGATGGGGGAACAATTCGTCTCCAAACCTTAATGCCTATGATCTGAATGAGCATTCCACAAGGTCTGTCTGGGCACTGGAGGAAATCAGAGTGGAGTCAGGGCTGTCAAGACTGGATGAAGGTTGGAAGAGCTTCCTGTCTTGCAGAAATAATGCCCACGTGTGTTTCTAGATGCCCACACTAGTTTCTCTGGGATAGGAAGGCACTGGTAGTGTTGTCTTTGCTAATACACCCTGTGTGGTCCATTGAGATGAAGGTAGTGTTTTAGAAGTTAAAAGGGGTCTTGTGAATGTCAGAACTAGAATAGTTAACTCTGTCTGGCAAATTGATGTTCAACTCTCTCCTTTATTGATGATATTTTATTGATTGATTGGTTGATCTGTCTTCTGTCTTTTGTTGTCCAACATGGCTTTAGCTCTTTAAAATGTTTAACTAGCACTTAAAATTTGTATCCCCCACCAAATTCTTGTTTTGAAGCCCTAGTGCCCAGTGTGTGGAGGGGGTGACTAGGGTTGGTGAGGCCACGGGACTGGGGCTCATTCCTCATGAGTAAACAAAGAGATCAATAATCTAATTTCTCACCTGAGGGGAGCTTAGTGGGGGACAGGTGTTATTCTTACTTCCCACCTGAGGGGACAGGCATCTGCATGTCACGAATGTCCAATATTCCTCATCAGAATTTGTTGGAACTTGATCTTGGACTCGCAGCTTCCAGATCTTCAAGACATTCTCACTAATGTTTAATCTTGAGCCTATTGTGTGTTGTTATAACAGCTGGGGTTAAGCAGGGTGGCGTGTGTGTGTGTGTGTGTGTGTGTGTGTGTGTGTGTGTTAGAGAGAGAGAGTCAGAGAGATAGAGAGGCAGACAGACAGAGAGAGACAGAGAGACAGAGAGAAAACGACACACAGAAAGAGATGGATAGATGGATGAGTGGATAGATAGATGGATGGATGGATGGATGGATGGATGGATGGAGAGAGAGAGAGGGAGAGAGAGAGAGAACATGAGCACAACCCTCTGTTGGCTCCACAGAGTCATAGGAAGTGTTTTAGCCCAAGGAAACATGTGATCTTTGTGAGATGTTTGGACAGTGGGGTTGCCCTTTGGATTTGGTAGCAAACCAGGCAGTGGTGGTGCACACCTTTCATCCCAGTCTGAGGAAGCAGAGGCAGGCAGATCTCTGTGAGCTGGAGGCCAGCCTGATCTGTGGAGCAATTTCCAGGACAGCCAGGTCTACACAGAGAAATCCTGTCTCAAAAACCAAAACAACAAACAAGAACAAAACAAAGAAAGCAGGTCATATTTGGTAGCAAACTCTAAACCATGGTTGTCTCCTTTCGTGCTGTCAGAGCAGAGCCCCTGCTATGTGGGTGAAGGTGGTGAACGATCCATTACTTGACCCTGATGTGACCACTGAGAAGGGCGTGAGCCAGGTGATGTGTGAAGCATTTACCAAGATTCTGTTACATTTATGACAGGAGTCTCCTGTTCAGTGCAGCATGCATACAGGAGACTCATTCAGAAGAAGGATGCATGGGGTGAACCCTAGGCCCTGTCCTGACACCCATAGCCAAACCGGAGAATGTTAAACATACATCTGGCTCCGAACCAGGCTGTTTCAGTGTCTTTCAAAGAGCTCTTCTGGATTTGCTGGGCATGCGTTTCGAAAAGGAATGCAAACATGCTGACCTCATGGCGGACACTGACTGCAGCAGGACCTTCTGAAAACACCTGAAGTCCTCTATTCTAAGGCTCAATGTTGCTTGTTCTGAAGGACACATGGTACTACATCTTCAGATCCATAAGAGTCATTGTGGGGACTTGCCAGCTTCATGTCTTAATTGTGTCTGGTTCATACATATGCATACTGTAAGCATTGGTTGTCCTAAGAGACTGGCACTGTACTCTTAGGCATGCTCCCCCAGTGCTGTTTGGGGGATTTGCTTCCGCTCCATAGCCAACCCAGCTCTACCTTGGGTTTAAAGGGTTCCCATTCTCTGCTAGGCTGCCCCTGTTCTGTGTGACTTTTTCCATCACTCCTCTCTGATAATAGCCTAGTCCTTTCGTCCCAGGCTTTCTTTTTTCTATTTTTTCCGTACAATGGTGCAGAGTGTTCTCCACCAGCCTTCGACAGCAGAGGCAGGGTTATTCTAGGAAGCCCTGTGTATCCAATGCTGTCTTCTTTCATCGATAGCCCCTATGAGGAGATTTCTCCTCTCACTTTCCAGAGCACCGCTCTTCTTTTCTTTTGCTCCTTGCTGTCCATGTTCAACGCTGTGGGTGTGTTTGGAGCCTCCCTCCTTGTCATTTCACTGTGGTGTATTGGGTTAGTCACTGAGATGTGGCTGGGTGTTTTCGGTGTTCTGTGGCCTTCGAAGTCCTGATTCTATTTCCCATGTGTCTGTGGATTCAGGCTGGCTTGCTTGGCCTGCCCACCACTGTGCTTATGGAAGAGAACAGGCTCTTCTACTGTGAGATAGAATGTGCCACAACTAAGTTTCTTGCTTTTACTCCTCTTGGTCAATCTGTAGTATCTTTCTACATCCCAAGATAATGTCTTGAATCTATTTTATTTTATTTTATTTTATTTTATTTTTTAGCATTTCATTTTCTTGAAAGCTGGTTGACTCTGACTCCTAAAGGTACCTTCTTGTTCTTTGGGTTTTGCTTCTGCGAGTGTAACATCTTACTTTCTAGTCAGACACAACTATCTAGTGTTGCTACATATGGATCCTTGTTCTAGCCCCCACAGGATTTGAGGCAGGAGAATTGTGAGTTCAAGGTCATTTGGAGCTACATAGTGAGTCCCTGCCCCCAAAGCAACAAACAAACAAAAAACTAACAAAACAATAAAAATATCATCTGCACCATCTCGAGAATTCTGAAATATTGAGAGTACTTGTTTTTAAATGTCGTATTCCTTACTGAAATTCTGTTTGGTCTGTGCAGGTTTGGTTTTTCTTGTAGTGGAAACTTTCCTGTACTGTCCGGTGACTCTTGAATGCTCCCGTTAACTGTGAGGCCACCAAGGACTCATGGGAGTCCCTTGTTAGCATGTGGGGCTTGCCGGCAGCAGAGTGGGAGATTTAGCTGCAAAACTTGTATTTGTAGAAGGTGTTATGCTTAAAATGATTATAGGGAACATCTCCAGCTGTGCTCATTCTGGGAGTGCTGGTGCCCCATGGTGGAGGGTGGCCTTGCTGGGTGTGTAGCCTGGTGGTGTTCATGTGTGTTTGCATCAGTGGGTTCTATGCACAAACCTACATATGTTGATTCCCTCTCCTGGTTTCCTGGATATTCTTAGGACTCTTTTTATTTATACCATACATGTGTACCAACCAGAGGTGATTAGAACCTGACAGGACCAAATTAGCATGACTTACTCGTCTAGGGTTAAGGAGGCAACAGTAGATTGTCCATGTGCAGAGGGGTTGGTACCAGTGCTGGTGAGGAACCTGATGGGTGCCATAGGTCTGGATATAGATTTCCAGTTGTCCACATTACCCCTGCCCTTTAAGATATCAGGTACCCCTAAGCTAAGGATCGTTGCTGTAATCTGCTCTAGAAATACTGTTATTTCTAGCTCCTCTGAGTAGCTCTCCATCTTTCCTCATGTCACAGAAGCACATCGAGATTGCTTTCTCTGTGCACAGCCTTTCTGCTGTCTGTCCTCTGTCCGCTTGTTCTGGTGTTTCTATTGCATGAACTCTGATGGGATAACTGGTGCATGAGATGCTGATGGACAGATGTTGTTGGCAGGGATATGTGGCTTGTCAAAACTATTTCCTAGACTGTTGCTGCAGCATCCCCGGGGAACGTGAATTCAGCTCCTGGCCTGGGGGACCAGGATGCTGCACATATGATCGGCGTATGTGTAAGTAGCACTGGCACAGGCTGAGGTGTGAGTTTTTCATGGTAGACTACCCTCACTACTGACTCAAGCCTTTTAGTCCCTGAAGTGGTCCTGTCTCCACAGATAACACAGATGGGGATGCTGATGGCAGCTTGTCCATTATCAGGCCCTACTTGTGTTCTAGGTTGGAGCGCTTTGCTCCCCATGAGCCCCTGCATGAGAATCATGAGGTATAAGGCAAATATCTAATGCCGAGACCCTGCACCCCCAGCTGACAGTTTTCGTTCCAGCCTTCATATCCCTTAGTCTGCTTTGGAGGAGTGTTCTCACCCTGAGCTAGGCACTGAGGCAGAACCTCGAGTCAGCTGGCATTCTTGTAAGTGAAGGAGCTGGATGTTAGCCAGGCAGCCTGCCCTCAGTACCCACACCGAGCTCAGAGCCTGAATTCTGTAAATGGTTCTGGAGCACACATAACTGCTTACAATGATGAAGGTAAGGGTCTTTACCCATGCTGTGATGAGCATGAAGAAGGCATATGGAGACGTACAGGGAAATTCCGAAGTGAGCATCTAACTTGTCCTGTTGATGGCTGGTTCGTGGATGAGTCCCTACTCATCAGTGTCTGCACCACAAGAGGGAGGCAGGAGTAGAGGATGGTCCAGCATCTCTAGAGAAATCGGATGCTGCTGAGTCCCCTTTCATGAGAGACATGGGATGCCATGTTTTCTAGAGGAAACCCAAGGCTGTTTCTTCATAGCTCAGTTGGTTGGGAAAAGTTAATTGAATACTTATTAGCATTCTTGACATTCTAAAAAAATGTGTCTGTATCTCTGGGGCTTGTGCCACCTCAGAAGGATGTTAAACTGTGTAACGTCTGTGAAAACTTAGACTGGCAGAAATGCCCAAGTATGGTGGCCCACTGGGCCCAGCATCCTGCTGCTCATGAAGGAAGGACATCAAGTCTGAGAGAAGGCTGAGGATGGCAAAGATTAATAATTCCTAAGAGTTCATACTTGGAAATAATGTCTATTTGTGTTTTAAGAGGTCAAAGAACAGGACAAAATACCATGAACCCTGGACCTCCCAAAGACTCCAAGGCTACCTTTCACCTTTCACCTTTGGTGCTCACTCTGTACCTCAGAGAGATAGTGGTCTTTGATGGCAGGTATTGCCTCTCCCACAGCCATGGGCCTAGCAGTCTTGAGAATATCCAGGCCACACTAGTACCTGGCTCCCAGTCTCTCACTCATTCTAGACTAGGAATATATGATGTTGTCTTGATCCTATATTAACAATGTTGGCGATCAGATGAAAGCACACAGGCCTTGATATTAAGCAAGTATGGACCATGGACCATCAGATTTTACAGCCATGATATCACCAAGAATAGAGACTATGCCAAAAGTCGAGGAGCCATTTATATGTCTGCCCTCAGGGAGGGAAGAGCCTGTGCTGTGTCCAGAGCCAAGATGAAGCTGATCAAAGTGACACGTACGGAAAGGGAAATCTCAGAGAAATAACAGGGGATGGGCAGACCGGAGGAGTGCTCGGGAGGGATGGAATACCAAGCAAGGAGAGCACTGCCAGAGCATAACATGAAAGCAGAGAGGCAGGTGGATTGCACATGGTGATTAGACTCTCTTATCCCTGCGCCCAAATAATGAAATTTCCAGGAAGAGAAAACAGAAGAGAAATACTAGAGTTTCTGAGAATTAGAGGATACGAGTCTCCATCATGGCTCAGGTAGATCCAGAGTGTGGGCTCATTGGGCCCACAGGTTTACATTACAGGGTGACAGTTCCTTACCTGGCCCACTCTAGCTGTACTCCAGAGTGAGTACATGGCTTTTTTTGTTTGTTTGTTTGTTTTTGTTTTTTTGAGACAGGGTTTCTCTGTATAGCTCTGGCTGTCCTGGAACTCACTTTGTAGACCAGGCTGGCCTTGAACTCAGAAATCTGCCTGCCTCTGCCTCCCGGCTGCATGGCTTCTTTTTGAATAGGAAGTGGACTGTGTTTATGCTGAGAAACAGAGTGAGCTCGGAGGTGCTAATTATTTGAAAGAGAATAGACCCCAGTGTGAGGGGGACGAGGAGTGGCAGCCTCTGAGAGGACTGAATATTAAATTGTCTGTCATCGGAATTTAGATTCAGAAGCTTGGCAGATTACTCCACGGGGCTCGGGAAAGAGAACACACAGACAGTAGACATTAAGGATTTTGGAATGGGGTCTAACAGAGGACCCCAACTCTTTCTGAGGTTGACCATCCTTACATGGTAACTTCTTTTAAAATGGGGACATCTAACTCAGGTCAGCGTGAAGCATCAGTACACCACCATGCCCTTAATTCTCCAGCACCATGTTCCCAGCTTGCAGGGGAACAGATTCCTAGTGAGTGATGGGGCTCAGTTTAGAGCTAGGCTACCAGAATACTTGAGAGTCTCCAGGGATAGCGAGAGCTTGACAGGAGGAAGCTGGGCAGAGGAGTGGAGGAAGGAAGGAGGTAGGGAGCCCCTTATCTCCATTGTAGATGTTTTTGTGATAGTCAGCCAGGGAACTCAGATACCCAGGAGTTATTGGATGAGTAGTAGAGAGTTCAAGGGCAAACAGACTGTCAGAAATGTCCTGGTTCCAGGATGCAGACATAAGACCTTGTAGTGGCCTACAAAGGATTGTGTGTCATCCTCTGACTGTTTCTAGAACTACCATCCTCTCTCAGGCTCTACTCAGCACCCACCCAACTCAACTGATCCCCCGAGTCCCTAAACAACTAGATACCCACTCATGGGGTTTTCTGTTCTATGTGAGGGCTCAACAAGGGTGGGGCAGCTTGAAGCTAAATATGAACTCAACCCAACAATTGCAGGATGGAATGGCTCAGAAGTACAGGGTGGGGGGAGGGCAGATCTAAGAACACAAGAGTTCGCCATGGATGGGTACAGGAGAAGGGTAGACTGTGGTTCATTCCAGGTTCTCAATGATGTGTCTGTGGGAACAAGTCAGTTGCCATCCCAAAGGCACTATGAAGGGAGAGCATCAGAAAACACGGAGGTCAAGTTGAGAGATCAAGGGGGTTATGTTGATAATGCTGTTGTGGTGAGAAAACAGACTCCTGGTAGCCAGGGGAGTCCAGGCCACATTTTGAAGAAGCCCTGGGTTTATTATCTTGTGACAAATTCAAGCTCAGAAAACTCCATGACTTGCCAATAAATGATATTGATGACATTAGGATTCCTCACTGGAACTCCCTAATTGCTGTGCTTTACCACATTACAGGGAGCTCCCTAACTGCTGCATTTTACCACATTATGGGCTGAATTCTTTTTCCCCCAAGCACCTCACAATATGCCTCAATTCAGATACAGGGCCCTAGAAGAATTAACAAAGGTAGACAAAGCCATGTGGTAGGCTCTAATTGAATTGGACTATTTGTAAAAAGGACATGTGGGCACATGCAGGAGAAGATGGGTTGGTTGACAATCATGTGAAGGCAAGGCCACGAGGGTGAGGAAACACATGAATGGAAGGGTGACCATGTGGGGATAGACACATATGAATGGAGGGAAGGCCATGTGAGCTGTGTATGTATGGAGCGAACACCATGAGCAAGTGTGCATAGGAGGCCAGAATAATGCACACATGAGGATAGGGCTTTGCTGACACATGTCTGTGGAGGAAAGACCCTGTTGTGAGATAGAGAAAGGCCATGTAGATACAATGGAGGTTGGAGGGATATAGCTATAAGCCCAGTGTGCCAGAAGCCATGAGGAGTAGAGAGGCACAAATAGGCATTCTTGGAGCCTTTAAGTGATGCATAACTCTATACCTTGGTTTTATATGTCAGGTCTGCAGACTGTGTGGCGGGATATTTAAATGTTCTAAGCCACCCATACATAGCACCTGCTACATCCTCTTTGAGAGACTAATATTCTATATAGCAGGATTTTCCCAGATCACTTGGACTTTAAACAGTTGAACTGCTATGCTTCCTACTCTAGAGGCCCTTCAAGCTCAGAAGTGATGGGAGGGTCAGAGGTCAGAGGACCACTGACCTCTAACCCTCTAGGGTCAACTGTCCATAAAGATGTCAGTGGGGGAACAGAAGAAAGCCATGTGTTTTGGTATCCAGAGACAGGGAGAGGTTATAGTCACCTGGGACCTGAGTAAGGGGGAATAGAGGAAAACTGCCCAGAGGTACTGCCTGGGTGATCAGAGTTGTGTGATCTGAGTCTTCCCCGGGCCTTGGCATCACCACCTGAAAGTAAAGATGAATTCAGGTCTATACTATTAAACATAGGTCCATGGCCAATGTAGCCTAGAGTATGTGAGATACAGCCAGAGTGACCAGACACATGAAATCTAAATCTTTAGATAATATTGCAGAAGTGTCAGTCTCTCTGTGGGATTATCTTTTTATCTTTGATATAAGAAGGCAGTACCTAGAGAGGAAGTAGAATTCAGATAGTTGAGACGTTAGAATTCTTATTTAGGAATCGAATCTCTAGTTGGAAGAATCTGAATGCACACTGCATAGCTATCAACCGGGGTCTCCTCAAAATGTGGAGTAATGGCCACTCTGAGACCTTGGGTTAGGCTGATAGGGATTCTGGGGATTTTTGGATTTGTTGTCCCTCTCTTCTGACTCTGGACAGCAGAGCATGATGTCTCTAATTATCTTCAACAGTTAAATGCTCTCAAAGAATAGACAGGTTGCGCAGGATTGAACTTTTCGAGTGCCTTTGGGCAGCAAGATAATTTCATTCTCCTTTGGCTGCCTTCTGTAAATCCTTCAGAGAGAAGGAAAGAAACCCATTACAGCCCTGCCTGGATGTTCCCTTAAGCTGGCTGCGAGGGAGTGATGTGTGCCTGGCATTTGGGAGTCTGCGGCTGTCCCTAGATTTAGTGCAGGTGTCTTATCCAGGACGGAGGCAGGGAGGAGACTGTCAAGATTAGATATAGGCGCCATTTTTGAACACAAATCGTCCGCCTTTGGGAAAGTCAAGGTGAATTCTACCATGGACTGTTTATGACTTCTTCAGGCTCCTTATATTTTCCTGTTTGTGGTCAAATGAAAGCTGCGTGGCATGGTAAAAAAATAAAAAGAAAAGAAAAAATTGAGGCTGTGTCAGGAAGGGAATATTGCTTCAAAGAGATCAAAAGTGAGATCTCTAGATTATGCTGGCGGCTTTTGGGGGGTAGCAGCAGCCTGGGAAAGCTCTGAGGGGGAAGCAGGAAGCTTGAGTGTGAAGTTATCAGTGCTCCAGAGCCAGGTGTCCACATGGCTTGACCCAGAGACCTTGACTCAGAGTGGCTGGCCCTGGGAATCATTGATCAGTCTCTAAGGTCACATGTCAATAAATGGCCATGACTATTCCTCAACATAGTGGCCCTCAGGTTAGACATTTCTATATACAGCATGGCCTTTAGGACCTGGCTGAAGCATAGGTCTCTCAGTTCAAGACCCAGGGGAAAGGTGACATTGTAGTAATTCTGATGATACCGACACAGAGAGACAGAGCCAACTGTGGAGAGACCTCATTGGTGTAATGACTGGGTTTATGTCTGTTTCCTCCTTGAGAGGGCCATACTCAGCAGAAGAATTACTCTGTGTTCCTGCACTCTAAGCCTTGAAGGCTTAGGGCTGCTCTTGAGGAAGAGTCAGCCATAAACCCAGGGGACAGTCCTGGTTGATGGAGACCATCAACACCATAGGCTCTGGATCACTGGCTAGAGCTGACACTGTGGTTCTTGCCATGCTCTTGGAGATTAATCGGATGAGCTTTTCATAAGCTATGGTTTGTGTCCCAATGCAGCAGTTAACTGGGCAAAAATCAGATATGCTTTTGAACTCTAATCCCACGTTTTCCGTAGCATTTACTAGATACAGATCTGCTTATTGCTTTATTTTATTTGATGTTTTGTATAAGTAGATTTTATCCACCTTCAGAAGTTATTTATGCTGTTCTGTACAGCCGATTATATTTAGGATAAAAAAGCATTCTTTACTGCACACAAGGTGTTCTCAGGGAGTGGAGGAAGTAGCATTCCTGATGTCTCCCTGGGACACGGCTGTCAGTCGTATGAAATCCATTACTCTCATGTCATACTACCGTCCTGGCTGAAATCTCTGGACAGCTGCCACTGCTGACCGAGGGCTGTCATGCCTGGTCTTGTGGAGCATGTGAGAGTTCAGTTTTTCTCTCAGTGGCTTAGGAGGCATGGCCATAATTTTTTTGCTGAGAATCTCCTGTTGCAGACTCGTTCCGGCCTGTGCTCTGCGAAAGCTTTACATTGTAGGATTTTCTTGACAAAAGCAATTTCTATTGTTTTCTCCCTCAAATCAAATGAGACCCTTCCTTCACCTTTTGTTTCCAAGCTTAGACTCCTAACAGAGCTTTTTGCTTTATATTTCCCCACAAGTTTTCTGAATGAGGGATGACAGCCACTGAGGTTAGGTCCTCAGTGAAAATCCAGCAGAGTGTCCCAGCAAGACTCCATTGTCAGGCTCTAATTACACCTAATCTTTTAAAAGCCACCTGGAAAATTGGTGTGCCCATTTCCCTGCACACAGCAGACCCTTCAGAGCCATGTTCCAGATCTCTTAGGGCCTATTAGGGTGTGTATTATTACTCAGTGGCAGCCACATCCCAGGAGAACCATATGCAATCAGCACACTTACTTGATTAACCTTTTTGATGAAAGATGCATGTTATCAGCTTTTCCCATATGGGTTGATCATTGAGTCCGTCTCGGGTGCAGCGACTTTTGCGCCATACCAAATGATCTTATTAGAAAGTCCCTTAGAGTAGCTAACGAAGTGCTTTACCTCTGCCTGAATAATAACCAAGTGCCTTTTATTTATGTGTTTTGAAACAGGTTCTGCCCGGCATCCTGCAGAAGCATTGCTGCATCTTACCAGACAGGAACACAGGTAGGACTCTTCCTGATCGGATCGGAGACCACGGGTTGTATGTCAGTGACCAAACGAGATGCCAGATTTAGATGTTTTGCAGGCTTTTTGCACTTTCCTCCTCCTCCTCCTCCTCCTCCTCCTCCTCCTCCTCCTCCTCCTCCTCCTCCTCCTCCTCCTCCTCCTCCTCCTCCTCTGATGGAATAGGAATCTTGTGGTGCATACTTGTATTGTGCTGTAGCTTTGCATCGTGGATGGATACTGTGGGTAGAGCGTAAGTGCTCTGCATTGTTTCTAAGGAAAGTGGTGGAGAGAAAGAAGGTCTAAAAGCCATTATGGGACTTGGTTTATCATTAAAGAGGAGACTGTGAGGTGTGTTTTCTGTAGCTCTGTAGATCTTGATTATTCCATGCAGACAGCCTGTCATTGAAGTTATTTTCATCAAAATGAAAAGTCTCAGACTCCGAGGCGCGGATAGTGGATGCAGCTGCTTCTTGCAAAGGGCTTTGCAGAGCTCGCAGATTCCTAAAATCGACTGTCTCCTCAAGTACAGGTGCACGTGCCGGGGTATTTTTGTTGGGTATGAAACGGAGGTTTTCGGATTCTCTGTCTTCTGGGATGACACTCAGGCACTTGCTCTGGTGATATTTTCACTGCCATGTTATGCATATAAACAGGCATGGTCTCTAAGGGCCGGAAGGCTTATGTTGCATATTCCGAGGTTTGGGGGAAACAAATTTACATCTTTTAAAGTAAGAATTGTGGATATATTGTTACTGATGCCATCCTTTTCAAAGAGTTTGTTTCTTTTTATTGAAGCAGTTGTATCTTGTTTACTGTATTTATAGAGAAACATAGATGTAACACAGTTACATATTGTTTAAGCCTGTGTTTTCTGACAGTCTTGGGTAATAGTGAAGATGCTGGATGCATGCTGTGAAGAAATACGGTGATGTGTGAGGAGCGGGGGTCAAGTTGTTTGGGCCATTTCCCATATGCCATCAAGGCAGTGAAAACAAGCTAAGCTCTGGTAAATGAAGTTACCCGTGGACTTTCAGGACTAAAATGAGTTTTTACTGGAAAAACAAACAAAAAATTTAAAAAATTAAAAAATTTAAATAAAATGAGTTTTTAGTATTTTGAGACACTTTGCTGTATGCAAAGCTTCAAGTGAGTTTGGGAGATGTTGCCACCTCAAGATAATTTATTTTCATTTTCTAAGAGTGCTGTTTGTTGGTGCCTAGACCCAGGAAGGCTGCCTTCACTGAGTTCAGTCTTTCTGAATTAAACATGGCTGGTTTTGAAATAAAAGATAAAATTCTTTTGCCCTAATTTAATTGCATGTGATAATTTTGGTGAATGAGCTAAAAAGATGGATTAATTAATTAATTAATGATGTTTCTCTATACTACCCGGTTTTGGAATTTGTTCATAAGAGAATGAAGGCACATGCTGAGCATGTGTTTTTGCCTTTGTTGTTTTGTGAAGAAACCCACGGGCACACCGGCTTTACGAAGCACACGGGGACTGCAGTGTAAGTCCACACTGTAACTGAGGTGCGGCTTGGTGGGATAGTTCTCAGGGTGTTCGTAGTTCTGGGTTGAATTCAGCGTTTACTTTCAGATCCTTTCCTTTTCTGATGTCAGTGACCTTTAATAGCGTGACCCATTTCTTGCCTTTGGATTGAGACACAGACATCTGTGTACCTTATTAACCCAGCCAACAGCTATGTGCACTGGCGTCAGCTTTTGGGATATTAATTACCCTTGTCACATACCCTTGTCTCAGGGTTGGTTCCTGTGCACCTCTATTCAAAGTGGTGATTCATACATAGGTGGCTGATGGACCACAGGGCGTGCTGACCCCCGGGTGAATTTGTAAACTTTTCAAACAGCAACTTCCTCACCTTCATCTTTTGATTATAGCTGGCGATCTCCAAGATAAAAGCTAACCTGTCTTTACAGGGTTCTAGGCAGCACAGGTTTCCCACTCTAAGACATGATTACCTCTTGTATAGCTTGAACACTTTCCACCCTTATCTTCTGGGGCGTGGGAACTTTGGTTTCTGTATAAAATGCAGGACACAGTATAAACTATTGAGTTTTCTCCTGTTCTTCCTGCTTCGTAAGATTTGTGTGTAAGAAGATTAGAGCAAGGTATTAGTGGCAACTGATTGAGTGTATTTCCCTTTTAGTGTGACAGACCGTGCAACTGTTGGCAGCTATTTGGTTCTTACATCTGGGCTCTGAACGTGTTTGTTAGCAGTTTGTCTCAGCGTGGTCACACAGGTTGTGGGATAGCAGAGTGTGGGGCGCTAGGAGCAGGCTTTCCCTTGCCTCTGGGATTGGCTGCCTCAGGGTGTTTGTCTGCGTCCTTCAGAAGACAGCCTGTTCTGCCACCAAGAATGAAGACATTTTGGGAACAAATTCATCTCACAGAATGGCAAAAACATTCATTCCCCACAGGCCTTGATGACAACAACAAAGTGACAGGCTGTATGCAGACTAAGTATGCTGGGAGATTTGACTTTGGGCTATCTTTCATTCCAAAGTCACAGAAAGGTGATCGTGAAACATGTTCTTCAGGGAAGTTGAATAGAAAGAGCTTAATGATCTTGATGTGTGCGGCTGTGATTCTTGCTTCTTTGCCAGCTCAAGATGGCATTCTCGAAATACCTGAGCATATCTGTCTCCAAGGTTGCCTGACTACCAGTGAGAACTGCTACGCACACACCTTTCCTCAGCAGGGTGACGCTGGGGAGGTGGGAACCCAAGCCCCTAGTGTTTGCCAGTTTCCATGTTGCCAATTCTCCCACCATGGCCCATTCCCAGTTCTGCTGCAAAGGTCCTGGGAAGAGAATTGGGAGGGGCCTGTACTCTGATCAGTCCTTTGGGCAGGTAGAGACTTTTGACCGTCTTCTGTGCAGCCTTCCCTGGGTACTGACTGTGGTTAAACATGGTCTTCATGTGGTGTAAATTTCTTAGTGTATTTGGGCTGAATAGAATCTTGGATTAAAACCTAATGTTTGAAATAGGATCCCTAATTTTACAATATTCACATATGTTGGACAGATCTGGTTTTTATATGAAGAATATATATATATATGTGTGTGTGTATATATTATATATGTGTGTGTGTGTGTGTGTGTGTGTGTGTGTGTGTACAAGGAGCAGGGGGGTTGTTGAAACTAGACTGACTGCTGGCCAGCTTACAAATTTAGTTCAGAAAACAGAGGGGACACACATCTCTGTTGAAATGACAAGAAAGGGTGGTACTTTTACATCTACTGGGTTTCTCATGAGCCAAAGGTTTTTCAATATCTTGTAATTTCACAGAGAACACATATGGGGAAACCAATGTGTCAGTTTGTTCTTTTTCTATGGCCCGTCTGCAGGGGCATGACTCAAAGTGATTGGTGCCAGAGACAGGGCACTTGGTTTATACACATATGGTGGGAATACTGTTTCCTGGTGTGGCAGAGAAGAGACTGCATGGTGGCCCTGCAGTACCTTTGGTTTAGAGCTTTGGTACTACCTTTGGCTATTGCCTGTGAAGGAAAGACACTGCCCTCTTAAGATGATAGGACACAGACCCCACTTCCTGGCTTTCTCCTCTACATAGCTGTGGAACATTGTTCTGTAACTCACTCAGCATCTCACACTGCATTGGTCTGCGATGCTACAGTAACCTCGGGACATCCTTCCTGTCTGTGCGTGACTCTGACAAAGTGCAGGGCAGACTCATGTGGATGAGGGATGGTGATGCTGTTGTGGGGGAACCTGGGTAAATGTGGAGCTCCTGGACTACCATGCATGGTGCCAAATGATGCCATTTTAATATTATGGGTTGATGGTTTATTCTCTGAGAGGCCAAATGCTTCAAGTGAGCTCTTTTACCCAGTTACTGCAATTATTTATACTACCTTTTTTTTCCCTTTCAAAAAAGAATTGAGGTTGTGCAAATGGAATGCCATATGATATGATTCATAAACTAAGAATAACAGGCCCCGAGCTAAATGGAGAAAGTAAATGCTGCGAGCTGCGGAGATTTGCTTTCTCTGTCTCCTAACACTCAGTGCCGTCGTTGAGTGAGCAGAATGCTTGTTTTCTGTGCTCTCTCCCCCGGCCCACCAACCAAAGATAGAAGAGAAGCCTCTCGCGCATCAAAGGGCTTAATTTCATAAACCGAGAAGGGTTTATTACAAAATTGGTGGTGTTTCAAAACTACTGCCAGGATGTAAGTTTATAGATCAATAGTTTTAGGACTAAAATAGCTTTATTCAGTGTGTTTTTTCTTCACCTATAGGTCTCATTGTATCTTAGACGGCAGTTATTCACTAAAATAGAAAATGGTGCACCCCAGTAGAGATACAGCCAAGAATGAACTGTGCTTATTCCCAGCCCTTATGTATGGAGCCTGAGCTATCGACTCCCACAGACCTGGGTGCGCTTCGCTTCGGTTTCTCACTGGTGAGAGTGGTACATAGACAAGAGGCCATGAGGACTATGGCCAATGCTCTTGATTTTTCTCTGAGAGATTTCAGACTCACCCTGTAGTTTGAACAGTGTCCCTTAATAATATCTCACAAGTTCACCGGAGCACCCTGTAGAGGCCACCACAGCTCTCTGTGGCTGGGAGTAGTCAAATTAACTTCTTGAAGAGGCTCTCAACTTCTGACTACAGTCTCCTATTTGGGAACGTGAGGGATGATTCTTACCCTGTGTCATCCTTTCCAAGCCTGAGTGGCTGTATGCTAACCTTAGCACTGTGTGTTTGCCTAAAATCCCAGAATGCGCTCCAGATAATCAAGAGAAGAAGTGCCCCCCCCCCAATTCATGGTGCTCTAGAGTTTTTTATTTTATAAGCTCTTTAGGAAAAAAAAGGCATACAGGCAAGACGTTTGTTAGTGGTAATACTGTAGGTGGATGCTCTGAAATCTGGTCTGCGGTGGAGCACTGTGGAGAGGACAGGTTTCCTTCAGAAGTCCTATCCCTGTTTCCATGCATGCTGTTGTAGGACTTCTAACATCCATGCTACCTTAGGAGTATCTTAGGATGCTCCCTGCTCCAGCAAGAAGGCTAAGGAGTATCTCAGGACAGCATTGCATAGCCCACCCCCACCCCAGTAGCATCTGGTGCTATGTGGCTGATGCACACCTCATTTCGAGATAAACAGTAAAGACACCCTACACACCCTTCCGTAGTTTGTTCCTGTCTACTTTGCTCTACATTGCCTAGTGCTCTCTACCTCTTGGTACATTAACCATGGCTTTGCCTCACTGAACACTCCCTATTCCTTTCTCCTTTCTGCCATTCTTTTCCTACCCATTCGTTTATAAGCTACCTTAAATTTGTGTTGGCGTTAAGTCAAGGTCATGTGCATTCACCTGTATATGAAACTTATGGCAAAAAATGAAGGTTGATACCAGTGTGCTGGCCAATCAGCAAGCATAGTCTAAGGTCTAAGTTACCAAAGGTGAGGGGATAGCCTTAGACTACCTCCTCTTATTACTATGAAACAAAATGCTGATCTCCTGAGGAGTGGAGATAAAATGGCAGCCTAGCAGTTCTCACCCTCCTCTTCATTGGGTTCTACGAAGCCACCAGGAGCTGGTTTACACAAGGTGCTTCAGGTGGCCCAACCCAGGACTTAGCCATGTTTCTTATCAGGAACAGGAAAGGCCTTCCCTGCAGGACTTGTGGCAGAGCAAAGGCTGGGAGGAGATGTAAGGATGCTCATAGGCTTTCAAAGCCTACAGCTTCTAGCTTGTAACTCAAGTAAGAGAGAAGGAACTATGCATCCACACGTGTTCCAGTGTGGGCCACTGGAACTGGATAATGGCTTACATCTCCAACTACTTAGCTACTGCTAAGAATTGGGAGGTTTGCATATGGGCATGATTTCTAAAGGTGCGACTGAGCATGGAGAGTGGATATGGAACAGAGAGGAGTGTGTGGGCCCAGGATGGGGTGGGTGGGAAGGGTTAGGACGTCCCTGATTGTTATGATACTGTGACTCTGGCATGGCTTCCACATCCTGAATTGATCCAGTGCACGCTCAAAACAAGTTCCCTCGATTGGTTAGTGCAATATAATAATGATTGAATGCTAGAGGTTGGTCAGACTCTTGGCACCAAGTCTCTCCAGAGAACTCATGGAACACGCATAGTTAAAGGCCTTGATTTATTCTAGTACTTCCCATGGGTAGGAAGGGTCTTTTCCTAGGGATTTGTTTCAGTGTGTTTGCATGATGTAGAAACAGTCTATCCTGACTAAGCAAAACTGCCAAATGGGGATTTGAAGAAAGCTGAGTTGGCCTTTTAGGGATGAAAAAAATATAGAGGCAGCAGGCGTGGTAACCTCTGAATGAACCATTCCTGGATCTCACAGAAGCCTGCGATTGCACCATGCGGGAGCCAGAACGCAACTTGCAGGCTTCCTAAGGTGTGTGAGAAGCAGCCCAGAGTCAGGATTAGGTTGCTGTGTGGACATGTGAAGATGTCTCAGTCAACATTGCCTGTCTCTGTGTCTTCATGTTTGTGCTGGTGGCTCAGACACCCCCTTCCTGGGATCTAAACTTCCGAGCTAATTCCTGCACTCCCCCAAAATGTGTTTTCTTAGGAAACCTTATTTCTCACCAGAATCTTTGTCTAAGGCAGTCTTGTAGGACAGCCCTCAGGAGGGCCAGCCTTTTATGAATAAGAGCAGCCTGCGTAACAAGAGGTCTGTGCTTTGGATTTCTGGCTCACTTAAGCTTTGCAGAGTGAAGAGTCAGTCCTTAGACATTTTATGAGGCATTGAGGTGTTTTGTACTGCCATGTGGATGTTCCCCCATTTAAGCATTCTTGAAATGATTGTGTCCGTTGCTTTCCCAGATCTAGAATAACAATCTTTGCTGAGTGCTGAGGACATTTTTATTGTTATTGCCATTTGTGCATATGTGTGCATGCGTGTGTATGCTTGCTGAGAATTCAAGATTTTAGATACTGGCTCCTGCTTTCAAATGTGCCTGTTAGTTGTTGGAGTCAGTTAAAATCCCCTAAGATGATGAGTGTTGTTGATAGTTAGGCCTGTAATAGAAACAGTGGTCTACCAGTTGTCTGACAAGCTGGCTCAATTCACAGGCATTTAAATAGTCCACATAGAGCTATGACACTTTCTGCCTAGGCTGCTGGATGGAGCACAAATCTTTTCAAGAGACTGCAAGGCTACCACACACCTAACTTGATCTCCTAAGGGTGGGCTGGCTATTGGTCTTGGTCATTGACAAACAAAAGGTTCTAGATGACCACGAGCAGTGTGGTAATTGTGGAATTGACTTCACAAGGATCACAGTGGTATTCCTGTTTCTGCTGGTTCTTACTTAAGGAAAGATTGGCTCATTTATTATTTTTATAGATTTTTAGATATAACATATTTGGGTTGAGGTAAATGACTTTGAATGGATGATAAACTATTACAGTATATTATGGTTATTGAAGATTTTGAACAATGTTTCTTTAAAAATTACATTATAATCAATATATAAGCCGGACTTAAGAAGCCATATTTTAAAAGTAAAATGTCTTGGTATGTAAGAATGAATAGTTTAATATGAACTTAACAGGCTGAGATGTTGACTGAAGTGAGCCTAATGTGTACTGGGGAATGGTCTATATAACAGGGCTGGTAATAACAAGGGCCCTGTCTCAAGTGGTTTTAGGCCCTTGATTCTGGGATTGGCGGTATGCTCTAGCATACTTCTCTCCTTCTGCTACATGTTGGCTGCTACCTGGAGAGGGGGAGGGATCTAAAGAAGGGGTCCAGGAGAACCCACCCTGCCCATAGAACTGAAGAAAGAGATTTCCAGAACTCAATAGAACCCATCCTCTGTCATCATGTGCCAGGTTACAGTTGTGCCCAGGACAGAAACACCAGATTGCTATGCCCTTGAGGATAAGAAGGATGTTGGCAGTCTTTTGGGGAAATGTAGAAAAAATATCAGACATAGCAAAGGGTCCTGCACAGTGTCACACATATGGCTTCCTTCTGAGGGACATAGGCTCCTGGTGTGTGATCTGCCTGGACCACTAACTTCCCATCTTTCCCAAGAGCTTTTTCTTTACTAAGAGGTGACTTACTAAGGGATTGTTTTTCAACACTTAAAATTGGCTTGGTGATGATCTGGCTATACATACACTCGGTGTTGTTACGTTTTGTTCAGATATGGTCCAATATCATGTGACACCTGTTGCATAAGTTTTCCCCAAGACTGTAACATTCCATCCTGTAGGAAAGTTCTTTAAGCAGGAAGATAAACAACTCAAAATAGCTTCAGAAAGTTCCTGAAGCTGACAAGATTCATCAGGCCCCTCCCTGCTGGAGTAAGCAAAGCAATAAAAGCTGAGCAGTCCTTTCTAACTGGTGGAGCTGAGCTGAAAAGAAGACTCTCAGTCAAGCCAAGCAGCAAAGACTCTGAGATGAGGTCGGCTACTTAAACTGGCTAGAAGTTTGGAGCAACAGAGCCAGCCACCTAGAAAGGACACTCCCTAGCCCGTTGAGCTATCTGCAGGCAGTGCAGTGTCCCCAGCTTTGTGAGCTATTACCCATGCTGAGGTGGGCCTTGGTGATGTACCTGTAACCCCTCACTCATAACCCTGTAAGTAACCACAGTAAAACTCATGGTTCACCAAATTGGACTTGGGTGGTATCAGTACTATGGTGTATTATGGGCTCCCTATCTGGGGTGAGTAGACACATGTCCCCAGGAAAAGTTTTTTTTACATAGCCTTTCACACCACAGCTATACACCCCCTTCACCTCTTTGTTCCATTTGTTGTTTCAGGTTTATGAATCACTCCCCGCTCCTACCCCACTCTCTTGTTTCCCTCTGTTCTTCCTTCAGGCATTTCTGGGTCTACAGCACCATCATATTATTTGTGGTCCCAGCTAATACCCTTTCCAGTTTCTTTGGACTCTAGGTCTCTGGGATTCCTTTTCAGAAGCCTGTGATGTACCCACATTCCAGTGTTGTTCAGGAGTGCCTGTTTGTGTGGTGCTTGCGTGCACACAGTATATGTAGGCCTGTCACATGGGCTTTTTCTTGGGACATTTATGGATTTGCTGGTGACTTGCTAGCCTGTTCTGTTGTTCTCATATGTCAGAGCATGTATATCTGTTTCTGCAATCTGGTCACCTGTGTGACAGTGGGGATGGCTCCTCTACTAACACAGCTGTGCCCAGCTGCTGTCTGTGTGGGACCTAGCTGCCATCTTTGCAGGATGCTTGGGTATTTTAGTAGGGAGTTGGGGTAGAGGGTTCTTTCCTGTCTTGTCAAGATGCAGGACACCCTGAGCTGTGGGATTGGAGCCTGGTTTTTTTGTACCTCACCTGGCCTCTTTTGGAGTAAATTTGTCATTCTTTCTCTGCTCGTGAGAATGTCATGCCCCCTCCCTCAATGGACAGTGAGGGCTTTGGCTGGGAGAACTGGAGAGAAAGTTACCTGGTGAGCCCTTGTTCTGGGTGGAAGCATGCTTGGGATTGTATCAGTGGAGGTTGGCAGCAGTGACCTGTCAGGCACTGTGTGTCATAGCAGTGACCTGTCAGGCACTGTGTGTCATAGGTGTCAGGTTTGATGGGGATGACCAGATCCTCACAGCAAGAATCCATCTACCTTGCTGGTGCCTGATGGCTTTTTATTAGTGGAATTCAGAACCATGCCTCTTAGAATTAACCCACATGCATCTGCCTTACCCTACAGTGGCCTCCACTTGCAGGGCCTTCTCATTGGCGATCTAAAAGGAGGGCGTTAGCGGCAGGAAGGGCAGGTTTCTTCCTGAAGTTATAATACTGTAAAGGGAGCCATCAAGTGAAAGTCACTGAATTCTTTCTTTTGAAGTTGAGAAGTTTGAATATTTGTAAAAAAAAAAAAAAACCAAAAAGACGAAAAAAAAAAAACCCAAAAAAAACCCCAAAAACAAAACAAAACCAAAAAACAACAAAACAAACAAACAAACAAAAAAACCCAAAACCACCCCAACCCAAACATTATAGGATAGGTGCATTTTATTGTAGAAATACTCCAAACTAAATAAAAAGGTCTAAAAACTTTCGGTAAAATAAAGTATTGATTAGGATTTTAAAAATATTTATTTTTATTACATCTTGAATCATGTACCTGTGCATGTATCTGTGTATGGGTATGTGCTTGTGAGTTCAGGTACATACAGAAGCCAGAGGCTTTGGGTCCCTTGGAGCTAGTTGCAGGTGGATGTGAGATGCTCTGTGTGGATGCTAGGAATCTAACTGGGTCCTCTGCAAGAGCAGTAAGTGTTCTTAACCGTTGAACCATCTCTCTAGTCCCCTTGGCTGAGCTTATGGACAAGCTTAAAATGTCCTTATGTACCGTCTTGTGTAGGGACCCAGTGGCCACTGTGCTGGTTCCTTGGCTGGTGATGCTTGGTTCCTGCATCCTCCGCCACACCCCGCTTAGCATGATGAGCTTCTCTTCCTCACAACTGCAGCTTCACGTAACGACAGTGATGGATTTCCCGCACGGGCTGGCTTATTTAGCAGCATAGTCTCATTGCTTAACAGTTTTCAGGTGGCATATAAATCACTCTCAGCCCACTTGATTTATAGCAGCCATTTCCTCAGGTAGGAGTTGGGGTTAATTTGCAGAGATATTAAGGACAGATGCACAAATAATGAAATTGAGAAAGGAAAAGGGTTTTTTTTTATTTTAATTTTTTATTTTTATGGTAACGTGAAACTAAGAAGCCTGGGGTCTGGTACGTGGAGTAACTGTGAGGCATGTTAACCATGAATCTGCTACGTGACAAACTCTATACTGTGGCATAGGCAGTGGAAGAAGCCGTAAGCCTTTCCTCAGGTGTCCCCATGGGTGTGAATGGGATTTGTCTGTATCTGACTTGGCAGACAGCCTTTTCTGGAGCTGTTCCAATAGTCTGATGTCTCAGGAGAGTTCAGAGAAGGACCCTGAGGAGAATGGTCACTCCAGGCACAGGAGTGCCACACTGACATCGGAAACTTCCCATGTCATCACCTGGCACCTCCCATCCAGAATGTGGCAGCGTCCAGGGCTTCTTCTGTCACTCAGGGTGACATTTACACCTGAAGCTCCAGGTTCTGAAGGTGGTTGTATTGCTTTTTAGGATTTTTTTCCCGAAGAGGAAAATAGTTGGTGACATTTAAATGTGTCTCTGTAAAATCTCAAACAGGTTTCCCAGGGTTGGGGGGGGGGGCATCTTTCCAATTTGTGTGACTCTTGGAGATGATTATATTAGGAGGTAATAGAAGTATTTTAACTGAGCCAGATAGCACAGGAGCTTGTATCAGAGGCCTGGTGGTGGAGAGTGAGACAGGAGAAAACGAGCAGATCATGAGGAAGCCTTGGAGAGAGGCTCTTGAATATAAGAAAGTCTCAGGTGGCCAGCGTCAGTAGCCTGTTAGATAGAGTGGAGTGGAATAGTGGCTGTTAGCAGGCAGAAGTTGCCCCTGTATTTCAGGTCAGGTCAGGAAAACCTCCTCCTCTTCCTCCTCCTCTTCCTCCTCCTCCTCCTCCTCCTCCTCCTCCTCCTCCTCCTCCTCCTCCTCCTCCTCCTCTTCTTCTTCTTCTTCTTCTTCTTCTTCTTCTTCTTCTTCTTCTTCTTCTTCTTCTTCTTCTTCTTCTTCTCCTTCTCCTTCTCCTTCTCCTTCTCCTTCTCCTTCTCCTTCTCCTTCTCCTTCTCCTTCTCCTTCTCCTTCTCCTTCTCCTCCTCCTCCTCCTCCTTCTTTATTGGATATTTTATTTACATTTCAAATGTTATCCTCTCTCCAGGTCTCCCCTCTGGAAACCCCCTATCCCATCCCCACCCCTTCTTCTATGAGGGTGCTCCCCTCCCCAACCCTCCCCCCACACTCCTGCCTTCCTTCCCTGGCATTCCCTTACACTGGGGCATCAAACACCCTCAGACCCAAGGGCCTCTCCTCCCACTGATGTCCAACAAGGCCATCCTCTGCCACATATGGGGCCAGGGCCATGGGTTCCTCCATGTACTCTTTGGTTGGTGGTCTAGTCCCCAGGAGCTCCTGGTGGGGGATCTGACTGGTTAACCTTGTTGTTCTTCCCACGGGGCTGCAAACCCCCTCAGCTCCTTCAGTCCCTTCTCCAACTCCTCCATTGGGGTCCCTGTGCTCAGTCCAATGATTGGCTGCAAGCATCCACCTCTGTATTTGTCAGGCTCTGGCAGAGCCTCTTAGGAGACAGCCATATCAGACTTCTGACCTCCACATAAACATCTTCTTATGAGGGGGATTATCTACGAGTTCTCAGGCAGAATGGGCAGCACCAGGGATGCTGCTCTGGGATCTGCAGCTGCCAGTAAATGTCACGTTAGAGCACCATTTGCATTTTGTGTCCCAGATGTGTGAACAGACGAGACTATGCAGTTGGAAGCGGGGCTTCGGGCAAGACCTCTTGACTTTGCTTCCTTCAGGAATACACCCAGGGTTGATATAGCTGGGTCATATAGTAATGCTAGCTTTAGGTTTTTGAGGAACCTCCAAATAATTTCCACTGTGGATCCAACAGCTTACACTCCCACCAGTAAGCTAAGATTCCTCTCTCCCCACATGGTTGCCAGTATTTACTGTTCATTTTCTTCATCATAGCCATTCTGACTGCTTGAGATGGGATCTCCTTTTCCTGATAGCTGAAAATGTTGAGGGTTTTTTTTTTTTCATATATATCTCGGCCATCTGTACTTCTAACTTTGAAAAGTGCTCAGTTCGTTTACCCATTTAATAATTGGATTACCTGTTCTTTTGTTATTAAATTGTTCTTAGTTCTTTTTATATCTAGCGATTAGTCTTCCTTTGGATGAATGGCTGGCAACGATTTTTCCTGTTCCCGAGCTGTCTCTTTGTTCAGTTGATTCTTTTGTTGTAAGGAAGGCTTTTAATTTGATGAAATTCCATTTGTCAGCCCTTGCTATGATTTCGTGAGCCATCAGAGTCCTATTCAGTAAGTCACCATTCACGTCGTATATTGAAGTGTTTCAGCAGAGACACCTGCATACTGGTGTTTATTGTTTTGCTATTCACAATAGCCATGCCATGGAATCCAGCCTAGATGTCTGTCAGTGGGAGAATGAATAAAAATCCATGGTATATACACACAATAGAGCATTACTTGGCCATAAAGAAGAACTAAATCATGTCACTTACAGGAAAATGGATGTGACTAGGGACTGTCATCTTGAGTGTAATCAGACAGATTCAGTAAGGAAAGTGCCATGTATTTTCTATATTTAATCTCCACATAAAGAAAGAAAGATGAAGCAAAGAAGGGGATATAGGCGAGGAGATCAATGGGAGGTGACAAGGATATAGCATCACTGTATGTGACATGAAAAAGAAAACGTCACTAAAATCTTTGGGCAATCAGTGTGTAGTCATTAGCAAAAATATAGAGCTCCCTCTGCAGTCCTGTATCAGGCGCTGCCCTTGGGTTCATGTTAGCCCCACTGTGCTGACCAATCTTATGGCGGCTGCTCTGAAGAGTTAACCCTGGGCGTGGTTATGAGTATAGGGCCAGGCTGTGAGTATAGAAAGACAGTGAGTTTGTCCTTGGGATCCTGTTTCATTGTGAGACCTTGGTACCAGTGCCTGCGACTGCTGGTGCTGCCCAGAGATGCTGTGGAGAACCCTGCACATGAGTGGAGGATGGGTTTGTGGGGTCTGGGTTATAGTCAGTGTTAAGGAGGGAGGGGCACAATGGGATGAACAAGGACCAGGTGCAGTACTTGGTGTTACTTGCCAAGGTGTTCATCTTGGAGACTCTAAGAAGGTCTCTCTGTTCTGTGTATTTAGGCTCCTGGGCAACATCAGAGAACTGTTTTTGTTTTGATGATGATGGAGAGGTGGGGGCATGCTGGCTCTGGCAGCTAGTGGCAGTGCGAATGGCTTTGATGTTTAAATGAAGCTTTGTATTGGTTCTTAGTGAGTTTTACATCATGCACCTTCATCCCACTTATCTCCTGTCCCCCTCTTGTTCACCTGCCACCCTTACAGCCGGTCTCTCAACAGAGAAAAAAAAAAGTCTCGTGGAAGCCGTAGTGTGTCACAGTGTGTCCCAAAGTGTACTCTTCTCTTCACAGTTCTTTGCTTACAAATGTTTATCGCCATGACTCTTGGGTCTTGTGTGAGGCCTCTGGCTTCTGCTATTGCTACTGGAACCTCACTGGGGCTCTGTGGGTCTCCCTTTTCCTCATGGGTTGTTGGCCATCCACCCATGTGATGAAGGGAACAGAGGCTGCGAGCAGGGCTCAGAAGGTTGTGAGTATGGCAGAGAGAACTTCTGGGAGTCAGCTTTGGAGAGACAGCTCATTGTATTGCTCCAAGGGTAAGGCATATGAAGGTTATTAGGGTTATCTGAAGGAAAGGCTGATTGGTCAGAACACAATGCCTAATTATCATACAGGCAGGAAGGGCTGATTGGTCATAACACAGCACCTAATTATCATATGGGTAGGGGGAAAGACTAAGACTCAGGTACTGAGTCATACAGCACTTGCAGGAAGCTCTGTGCAAGGTCATTCTCCAAATAAGGTTGGGATGTGCTCAGAGACACTCTCCAAACAAGGTCAGACAGAGGAAAGGAAGCCCTCTGGGAAAGAGAGTCCGCCATTTTGCACTGAGCTCAGAGAACTGTCCAGACATGGTTGACTTCGGCCTTAACATCAGGGTCTGTGACCTTAGCATCAGAGTTCTCCAACAGGACTCCTCTTGGATAGCCTGTTGTTGCCCTGTGTCATGGAGACCCTGGGGTTTTGGATCTGTAGAACCAGTCCCTTCATGCACTTCAGCAGTTCATCGATGGGGTAGATGTTAGGGTGGGCCAATTCAAAGCCCTGGATCTGGGCCTGCAGGCTTTCCCACTCTCACACCCTTGGAACCTGCTCACCAGAAGCTCCAACATCCAGGGTTAGCTCTACTGTACTGCTCAGGTGAGGCGCAGGGCCTGCTCTTCCGAGTGCTGCAGCAGGTGAGGGACATGGCCTGTCACCCAGGGACAGCTCTCCTGCCTGCCATAGATGACAAGGGATGAGGGACAGTGGGGGGGGGGGGAGGATTTTTCTCCCTCATCTGCACCACTGCCTAGCAGTCAAGGGGAAGGGCCTACTCTCTCACGCCCTTGGGGCTGGCTCACCTACAACCCCTACATCCAGGTCAGAACACTGAGCGTAGACATAGCCTCTCTCCTCTCTGCCATCTACTGACACACACATGACATAACAGCTATAGCCGCAATGCTTCTATGGGCAGGGTGGCTTGGTTTTTTAATATTCGCATGTCAGTGGGCAGTGATCGATTAGGACTGAGATGTATTGCTGAGGTAAGAAGCTAACATATGGGATCCTAGAAGAGATGGCATTGTGGAGACGAGAAAATCTGGGCAGCCCTATCGATATGGTAGAGAGAGCTCTATGAGGAGCCCAGGATGGCCAATGGGAGGTAAGATTAGAATTCTTGAGAAAAGTGGAGTGGCCAAGGTGTGTGTGTGTGTGTGTGTGTGTGTGTGTGTGTGTGTGTTTATCCATTCTGAGGGGAGCCAGGGGTTAGCCTCTGACATGTTGCTGCCTCAGTGCAGTCCTGGCTCAGCAGAGAGTCTCTGGGCCCCATAGGAAAACTTAATATTTTCCCCAGCGGTTGAGCCCCAGTGCCTGGATCTTGAGATGCTAGGCAGTGAAGAATAGCTTATAGCATGGCTTTAATCTTGTGTTTCTGATGTATTTAGGTACACAGCCTTGCTGACTCTGGGACTGGCTCATTTTGCATCCTCTAGTTCACAGTGATCCGGGGATCATCTACAGTATTATCTTTCTCGGCACCTCCTCTAGGCAAAACACTCACCTCTCCCCTGTGGGCGCACACTGGGGTTCACTGTTGATTTGTCCCATGGTGCTCGCCCTAGCCTCCCTCTTGGGCCTGGACCACTCTGTTTCCCAGACTTCCTCACATCCCTTTGAGACAACTCGGCTAGCCAGTCCCACCTGCCTGCTAGCCTTGCTGTGCCCACTCCTTCCTGGGAAGCCATGGGAAAGGTTGCAGCATTTCCCTTCCCACTGAATCCTGCTTCCCCACAGGGACTAACAGGCTCCCAGCCCAGGAAACCTCTCCTCGGGGAGAGGTCTTACTGTGGACAAACAGGACTTCACAGTAGGTATCTGACTCTGGATCAGAGCCAAGCAGGTGGGCAGGAGGAGGCAGGCTAGTTGGCTGTGCCATGTGCCATTGGATTCATCCTGTCAGGAAGACCGTGACTGTTGGCATGAGGGCCAAAGTTGATAACCAGGCTGAGCACTGAAGAAAAGAAGATACCCCCTCCTCAGCCAGGCTGGCTGTAGGCTGCATAACAACCCTCCGGAGCTCCACATATATGGTAGGGAAGCTGCATGGTTTTGGAGGCCCAGCTCTAACCCTAGGACTGAGCTAGGAACTGGGAGTGAGGGTTACTTGAGCAAAAGGTGTTCTCTTTAAGCCAGGTAAAGAACCCAGTGGCAAGGGGTTGTATACCATGAAGGAAAACAGCCAGAGGATTAAAAAAGAGGTGGGTGGTGGAGTCCCTGGGGGTAGGATGGCAAGGCTGAGGAAGAGGACACTCTATGGAAGCATCCTTTTGGAGGTCAGCGTGTTGCTTTCAGAAGGGGAGTCTACTGTAAAGACTTCACAGTGACTGAAAATAACAGTGAAAGGCAGTGTTATTCAACTGTGTAGGTTCCTGTTGCTGAAGCAAACCTTTTGTTTCCTATCTGTTAATTGAATGGTTGAACGAACCTGAAGGTATTAAAGCTCAGGCTCTGGAGTCTACCTGCAGGCATAAAGCTAACACTCAGGGAAAGTTCGTGCAGGATGACACCAGGTAGCTGGCTCAGTCTCCAAGCAGCGAGGGCTGACTCTAACCCTCCCCCACCCAGGCAGATCCCTGGGTGAAGTTCTGATGGCTGTGGCTGAAGGTTCCTTCTAAGCAGAACATAAAGGCATGGCGTCTCTTCTTAACAGGGGAGCTGGAGCATGAGAAGAGGATATGGGGTATTGCCCCGCAGATAGGAAGGGCTCCTCATCTTCCCTCTCACTGGAACAGGCAAGAAGAGGCTATGAAGACACTTTGGAGTTGTGGGGACTCCTGGCGTCACTAGAAGTCCCCAGAGAATGCTGCTGCTGACTTTGAACTCACCGCTTCTGACAGTGTCCTTTCTCAGTGGACTTTGGCATTGTCCCCTCTGGTGAGCCAGCTCTGACGGGGCGTCTCTCTCTTACGGTTTCACAAGTTCTCTGGGGGTCCTCCTGGCTCTTCATAGACTTCGTGATGAGATACCCTCTCTCTTATTTTCTTTTCCTGTTGCTGTGATAAAAATACTCCAACAGAAGTAACTTAGGAGACAAAGGGCTTTTGTGACTCTCAATTCCGGGTTATAGTCCATGGTGTGGGAGCTGAGGCAGCAAAAACTTGAAGTCAAGAGTAGAAAGCAGTGAGCTGATGAATGCCTGCTGGGGTTCAGCTAGTTATCTCTTTAAAAAAAAAAATAATAGTTTTTATTCTTTAAGAATTTTGTGCTTCTTTACAATGTTTCTTGATAATATTTACCCTCTTTATCCCTGTAACTTCCTTTGGACTCTCAAACATGCCTTCCTCCCAGTTTCATCATTTTCTCCTCCTCTTCCTCCTCCTCCTCCTCTCCTTCTTCCTCTTCTCCTCCCCCTCCTCCCTTCCTCCTCTTTCTCCCCTTCCTCCTCCTCCTTCTCAGGGAACAGTTCGGCCCACAATGGGGGTGGGTGGGTGGGAGACTTCCCACATCAATTAACATAATTAAGATAATGCTTCCTAGAAGGACTTCCTAGAAGTCCTTCTCCCAGTGATTCTGCATTGTGTTAGGTTGAAAATTAAAGCTAACCCTCCTAGCCTGCTGCCCCAGATCTCTCCTGCCTTCTCTTGCTGGAACCTGGCACTCTACTGTGTGTAGGCACATAAGAACTAGCCACGGGGTTCCATTTTTAATGTCTTTATAGCCTCACTACACTCTTGATCTCTGTGCTTTAGGGTGCTCCATCAATTGAACTGGCAGATATAAACACTTCTCTGCTTCAGTGGGTGCCCACAGCGCGCAGCCACCCACTCTTTGCCTTGAGTTCTGGAGCCTCGAGGAGCCTTTGTCCCCAGGGTAGAAGACAGAAGAGCCCAAGACTCCCCATGTGCTTCACAACACATTGTTCTGTATCCAAGGTGTGTCAGGAACGCCTGCTGGAAGTCTTGGTTGCCAAGGGGGAAGGCTGCGTGTCATTCCGGTGCATCGCCTGGGAGGGCTTTCCTGTTACCCTTGGTCAGTACTCCCTTCTTGCTCCTGGCTTCTAGCCAATTTCACGACAAAGGAACCTGCACCCAGGCTTCTGGATCTGGAGCAGTTACCCAGCACCTGCACAGGCCAAATATAATGCCTGAAAGCACTTTGCTGTACTCCCAGTGAGACTCCCAAACTCAAGTCCTTCCCCACTGTCTACAAAGTGAGTTTCTTAGCATGGCGGAAGGAAACCAGAGAAATGGCTCCAGGTTTAAGGAACCTAAAGAGAAATGCATATGACCATGCTCTATGAATTAACATTTTTGTTTTAGTTTGTTTGTTTGTTTTTGTTTTCTTTTCTATATACCTCATGAATAGAATGGTTGATCAGCTTGAATTGAGGCTGGGTCCTGTGCGGTGGTGAGGGAGGGTTGATGTTTGTATCAGCCCATCTGCTGCTTCATCCGGTGCCTGTTAACAGGGCTCCTGCTTGATGCTTGCAAGAGCCCTGCAGGTGATCATGTTGTCCCTGTGGATCCCTGAGCAGGATTGGCACGCCTTTCAAAGATGGCAAGTGGCTGGGCTGTTAGCTGAGTGCGGGTCTCTGTGATGTCAGTCCCATTACCAGTCCTTGTGGCTTCCTGACTATGCCTCCGTCATTCCCAGAGGTCATGAACTCTAGTCAGTAGATCTGGTTGAGTTCTCCTGAGTGGGTCCTGCTTCAGTCCAGCCTCCTCTCTGTTGCGTGGCTCTCTGTCTGATGCTTGTAGTACTTTGACTCTAGCTATTCACTCTGTGAGGTAGGGTGGGGGTGGGAGTGGGGTTACTGTCCACAACGAGCCATAGCCAGGTAAGAGTCAACAAGCAGAGGACAGGCACAAGGGATCTGAGGAGCCTGCGCTCCCTTGTTTTTCTTAGCAGGAGACTGCTTATGCACAAAGGAGAATAGTCCAGACATGCAGGTCGACCCCCCATCCCCGCACCCCCCCCCCCCTGCCCTGTGCAGAGAGCAGAACTCCAGGGTGGCTTTCTAGTATTTTCTCCAGCTCAACACCAACCTCAGAATGGCTTCTTACATTTCCACCAGCACCCTTTCTACTTCCCGTTTAACGTCTCCAAATAACATTGACATGATTTCCAAGTACATGTCTCTGTTAGGCTTCTACTATGAGGAAAAGTTTAGGTTAGGGGACAGAACCTCTGGCTGGACAGAGCTGCACATTGTGTGATGTCTAACCCCGCTACACCCATTAGCAATGACTTCTGCTGTGTCTCTTTGGATGATACAGTGCCCCAGGCTATATACCTGACTCTCAGGTTGTCCCCTCCTGGGATCTAGGGTATAGGTCTGAGCTCTTCCTTTGTTTTCTGGGTCTTGTAGCCAGAAAGATGTGCAGTTTGCCCAGACTTCATTGTGGCGGCTACGAGCATCACATGGTTATGGAGGCCACAGATTGAGAAGTACTCCTAGAACAAAATATACACAGTCTCTGACAACAACATAAGAACACAAAAGGCGTCCACAGTATTTCATGCAGGCTGCATGTGGAAATGATGGTATTTTGAGCCTGGAGAGACGGCTCAGCAGTGACAAGCACTTGCTGCTCTTGCAGAGGACTTGGGCTCCGTTCCCAGCTTGCACATGGTGGCTCAGCTCTCTGTAATATAGTCTCCCGGGAACCACTCACCCTCTCCTGACCTCTGCAGGCACTGGGCTTGCATGGGGTGCATATACATACATGCAGATGAAGCACTCATACAAACGAAATGCATTTTGAAGGAAACGGGGATATAGCAAGTGCATTATATTAAAATGAAACCTATTAGAATCAATTGATCCTGTATCCTTTTTAATGTGATTAATGAAGCGTGTAAAAGTCATGCGTGACCCCGGTCACCCACACGGGCTATGGATGCCTCCACCAGAGCACAGATCACAGCACATGGCACTGTCCTGTTGTGGCATTCTGCGTGTTCTGTGAGCCCAGATTTCCTGTTCACTCCTATTTTATAACCCCCCTCCATACAAAGTATGTGTTCGCCTGTTGAACATTGGATGGCATTTAATATGTGTTTCTAGGTTAAGTTGTCTTCTTTTTTGAGGAGGATAGGATTTCTGTGGTTTTCTGTGCTTATAAACCTATTTGGGATTCTTGGCCTGTGATCTCAACTACTCATGAAGGAGAAGCCTTTTTTTTTTTTTTTTTCCTCTTTTCCGAGACAGTGTTTCTCAGTATAGCCCTGGCTGTCCTGGAACTCACTTTGTAGTCCAGGCTGGCCTCGAACTCAGAAATCTGCCTGCCTCTGCCTCCCAAGTGTGTGCTACCACCGCCTGGCAGGAGAAGTCTTAATTGTAATTTATGGTCAAGATAATTCTAAATCTAAGTTCCACCTGGACCTGTAGGACAAATTCTAAGACAACTTGTATGTACAAGTAAATGTCTCAAATTAAAAAAAAAATGAAAATAAAAAAATTTAAAGGATGTGGATATAGTTCAGTATCAGACATATATCAGACAGTATTATGTGGGGCATTGGGCTATGCACAGACAGGCTGGTCTTCAGTCGAGCTGAGATGCTGAACCCTGGGACCCAGTGGTCATAATTTACCTACATAGGAAGGAAGGAGTTCTCTCATGTCCCTGGAACTCTGGCTCCTACCTAAGTTACCACCCCCCCACAGCCCCCATAAGAAAAGCATGGCTAGAAATCACGTAGGCAATGTCCCAAGCTTCTGACCTTCAGGCTAAACTCTTCCCCAGTTACCTAGCAACAGAAAAGATAGTAGCTCACTTTAAAAGGGGCTGTTCGGCCCCTCCTCATCTCTCTCACTCCTATCATTCCTTTGTTCTCTTATCTCTCACTTCTCTCACTCCTCTCTCTTTGTTGTCTCCTCTCCTCTCCTCTCCTCTCCTCTCCCCTCCCCTCCCCTCCCCTCCCCTCTCCCCTCTTACTCTTTTTCTCTCTAGCCTTCTCTCTCTCTCTCTCTCTCTCTCTCCCTTCTCTCTTTCTCCCTGCCTTTCTACAATAAAGCTCTAAAACCATAGACAATCTCTGCTCATCAAGGCTGTGATCACTCTTGCATGCATGGGAACCTCTCTTCCCTCTCTCCCATAACCCCAGGGCTCCCAAGTTGGGCTGCCCCTTGTTCACTCCCCGATGAGTGGGTTAGAGGCTTGGATGCCCACCCGGAGCTGAGTGGAAGGCATTTGGCAGCCCTCCCACGTCCGCCTGTCCCGAGCATAGGTGGAACTCTGATGGGGCATGGGTGCTTCCTCCCCCTCTTCCCCAGGCCCCCCTTTTAGTTCCCACAGTATTAGACATGTACTAGACAATATTAGACACGTATTAGAAAGAACTAGACATGTATTAGATATGTATTAGATGTGTTTATTAGACATGTATTAGACAGTGTTAGACAATATTCAACATGTATTAGACATGTATTAAACTGTATTAGATGGTATTAGACTTGTATTAGATAGTATTAGAACCCTGTTATGTGCTAGATTCAAAATAAAGATAACATTCATAAATATTTTCCCACATTTGCCTAATGAGAACAGGCCTGAAAGGCAGGGACACCGTGGTGAGAAGAAGGTCTTTACAGAGGGTTCTACTTCAGCCCAGGAGTCCTGTCCCAGCCCACTGAAGGCCAAGAGGCACGAGCACCTGCCAGCATGACCCAACTGAGTACATAGAGCCGTATCCTGTGGGTGCATGGTGTGTCTGAGGTGTTCTCGGGGCAGGAGTCCTGTGTACAGCACTTGGAGGGATTGATCAGTGGAGAACGGGTCATGGGAGCTGCAGTGCCTGGCTTTCACTGACAAGTCAGTCCTGGCACAAGTTTCCAAACACCTGCAGACACCAGGCAGATGGATCTGGAAGGATGTTTGCATGCTGACACTTGTCCCTTGTCACTCCCTGTGTGGGATAGATACTCTTTTCTGAGGGGGTTGGCTGAGGAGTCTGATGTCACTTGCTGTATGCATTTACAGATAGGCCTTGCTTCGAGGAGTCTCACTGAAAGGGTCTCATTGTCTAGCCCACGGTGGCCTTGAACTTCCTGTCCCAATCTTCCAAGTGCTAGGATTATAGGCTTCAGCAGACACTCCTGATTGGTCAGCTGTTGTTTGGATTTTTAAAAAATTATTATTATCTTGAGATATTAACCACGATGGCAGAATGCGGTTGAGTGGATGGATATCTGATGAATAGCCTGCTGATCCCTGGGAATGCAGAGAAAGGCATTTTATCAGCTTCTTAATAGAGCAGAGCTCAGAGGGAAAGTGTCCTGTGGTGTTCCAGGGAGGATTTCAGTCAGCCATGTTTGTCCTCTTGGACATTGTTCTGCCAGCCTCGCCCCTGTGCAGGGGTGGAGCATGATCGATACTGCCCTTTCTAAATGCCTGCCCGTTTACATTTCCCACAGGACACTGAGCCAGTGGTGGCTGGGCTTTCCCCAAGTGTAGAGTGTGATTGCATTTGCAAGGTGTGCTCATAGATCTCTTGCAGGGATGGTGCACAGAAGCCCACTTGGTTGGTGTGAGCCCCCCTCCTAGCTTTGTTCCTGAGACCAGTTCACTCAAGATGTGATACTGATGCTTGGTTGTTCTGGGAAGGTACTGTCACTTAGAGTCCCAGGCTGACTAATACACTTAGTCAGCTCTTTGGCTTTGTGTCACATGTTCATATACAGGCAAGAATCCATTTAAGGTGGTTCTCCCACACCTTTCCTTGCCTCAGTGGAACTTAGGTGACAGAGGTTCTCCTGTTGGTGCCCTCTAGTGATGGCACTGCTACACACACACACACACACACACACACACACACACACACATCCATCCAGTGCCATGACAACATCAAAACAGAAGGGATGCTCTAAGTATTTCATCATCTGTACACCTAGTTGTCAGTATTTCTCTCAAAGTAACAACATACCCCTTGTTCAATGACTGTATTAGGGAAGATGGTTTTCAAGAGATCTTAGTAAGTGTAACTCTGGGGCATTTCCCATGGGCTACAGGGTCAGGCACACATAGCTGAAAGACAGTAGGCTCATAGGGTCCTAGGGGTGGTGGCCATGAGAGCCACACAGAGCCCTGTTGTGGTCTTAAGGAGCAGGAGCAAGGGGACAAGGGAGCTGGCCAACAGTGGTCCTGGAAGGAGCTGGTGGCCTCCCCGTGGTCTTCCCCAAGGCTAAGGAAGCCATGTTTATCTGTTCTCATGTTATGTGACTTCAGTTACCTTTCCTTTTCATGAACTTCATTTCTCTTGTGGGAACTGTCTCTAGTGCTCTCTTCCCACAGCTGGGCTTAAGTGAGCTCACTGGCGCAATGCCGAGGGGCCCTCTCAGCTCTTCTGTGCAGCTGTGACCTAGCTCCCTGAGTCATTAGCAGGCTGGCTAATCTCTCTTAGCCTTCCCTCTCCCAACATCTTCCAAATCCCTCTTGTGTGCCCCAGCCTCTGCTGACCACTGGACACGAGTTGTGAAATGCCATTGACAGGCTCCAAATGCCAGTGAAGGCCAGTCATCTCAGGTACAGCAGATGGCTCTGCATTTAACTGACCCATTTCTTTGCACCAAGAAAGCATTTTACTGCTCTCTCCGAGAGCAGGGTCAAACCTGGTGATTGGCTTTCATTCATTATATTGTATAAGAAAGTGCAAAGCAAGTCCTGGCTAGGGTTGCCCAGGGGACGGAGAGGGAAACAGTTTTACTAGGCCCGGATCCTTGGAGACGTGGCTCTGGGCTATGGTGAAAGTTGGGCGTGAGACAGGAAAGTAAGTAGCCTGGAGTTTGAATTACTTCCTTCTGTTCCAGGATCTGGGAGCATAACACACGGACAGCATAAATGCTCCAAAGAGCTCAGGGCCTCTGGGGACAGACGGAGGCCACTCCTACTGTGATGCGCACATGGGAGAAGCAGATGGTATGGCACATAGTACCCTGTGTCATTTCTACTTGGACAGGAACTTCCCATGGAGATCAGTCAGGCTTTGAGAGTGAATGAAAGTTTTCTGGGAAAAACGGGGAGAGAATCCGATCTGGGGAGAACAATCCTGGGAGTTTCAGCTCAGTCCTTAGCATGATTTGGGGAAAGAAATCTGGTTCAGACTCAGAAACCCTAAGTCTAGAGGTGAAGCCTGGACCTCGGGCCCAGTGAGCAGGCAGGTGGAACAAACCCAAGTCCCATGGCTGCCTCTTGGGCATCTTGGGCAAAGAGCCAGGGATAGGATTGGGAGATGTTAAGGAGCACTCGTTGGGGACTCATTCATCTTTAAGTAGAGTCTAAGGACTCTATTTAGGATCTGATCGAGGTGTTCTGGGTACAGAAACATTCCTATGTAGAAGCTTCCATAGTGGATCTTGGCTACTCACAAGGGCTACAATCCATGGAACTTGAGGCCCCAGTGTAAGGATGTGCTGTGCAGATGCAACGACTTTAGCGCTTTAGTGTGGGTGCTGATGTGGAGGGAACATCTGAGACCAGTGTGGGTGCTGGCATGTGAGACAAGTGTGTGTGCTGACACGTGAGACCAGTGTGGGTGCTGACATGTGTGATCCCTATGTGTGCTGACATGTGAGACCAGTGTGGGTGCAGACATGTGTGATCCCTGCGTATGCTGACATGTGTGCTCACTGTGTGTTAACATATGTGACCACTGTGTGTGCTGATGTGTGTGACCACTGTGTGCTGACATGTGTGATCCCAATGTATGCTGACATGTGTGACCACTGTTTGCTGACATCTGAGACCAATGTGGGTGCTGACATGTGTGACCACTGTGTGTGCTGACATGTGTGACCACTGTGGGTGCTGACATGTGTGACCACTGTGTGTGCTGACATGTGTGACCACTGTGTGTGCTGACATGTGTGACCACTGTGTGTGCTGACAGGTGTTTATCTGTGTTCATCAATGCACACCTCCAGGCTGAAACGGGTAAAGAAATCCCCAAGTCTGAGGGAGACAGAGGCTCATCTTTATGATCGAAATGCCGCTGGCGGCTACTTAGCAAGTGAGGTGTTTGGAATGTCAATGAAGACTGCAGAAGTCTAGAGACCCTGGGACTGCAGGAGCCTGAGGATAGGGCTTGGTGCATGAGTCCTTCTGCTTCTATGACATTTACTTTCCCTGCGTTTTTGTTTCACCTTTAGAATTAGGGTAACAATGGCAGATCGGGAGATGACCAAACGCCGTGTGTGAGTGAGTGGGCCAGTGCACACAGAACAGTCCTGTGAGGCAGACTTGGGTGTTATGAGGCCGAGGAGCTGGGAGCAGAAGCAGAGTTGTGTGTGTGGGGGGACCTAGTGAGTGAGACCCAGGGGTAGGGTGCAGAGAGGAAACCTAATGAATGAGATGGGGTGGGGGCACCCATCGAGTCAGACCCTGTGGCTTCGAAGTATGGAGTTACCCTGAGTAGCATTTACCTCACTGAGCTCAGGGCTCTCATGGGGTCTTTGTCACATGATCTCTCAGATCCTCACCTGGCACATCTGGATCAGGGTTGCCCCAGCCCACTGTACCAGATCCTGTCAGATCAGGCTGGGAAATGAGCCAGCAAGGTCTGTCTGGAAGTCCCAGGGCCCTTTGCCTATCATCATCATCATCATCATCATCATCATCATCACCACCATCATCAGTTAGGGTCTCTATAGCTCAGGCTGGCCTTGAACTCATGACAGTCCTCCTGCCTCAGCCTCCTGAATGCTAGGGTTATGGCATTTTCCATCATTCCTGGTTATAAATTTATTAAACTTCCTATTTTTATCCCTGGCTTGAGGAATTGATTTGGGCAAAGCCTGGCCCCTGGGGCCATAGTGTTTTGCTGCAGCAGTCAGGAGACATGTTGAGGGACTCCATCTGAGAGTGGACTAGCACTCTGAAATCAGAGTCTCTCTGGTGTTGGTTACTCTTAAGACCAGCGGGGGCCTAAGCGATTCCCCACTGAAGCCCTCCTCTGCATGACTTGCTAGGTGAGATCATGAGTTCTGAGTCTGGTTTGTGAGGGCAGCTTGTGGTGGACAATCTTGATCCTCTACCACACATGTTGCTGTCTGCCGATGGTGTGTACGGGCAGAGCGGTGCAGCCACATCTGCCATCTGTGCTCAGGTGTGACCAGAGATTCCATGCCTACGGGGCTCAGGACTTGGAAAGGTAGCAGGGGATGCTGGCCTCAGGAGCAGAGGGAAAGCAGAATCCTCCCTGAGCTTGGCCTTGCCCCACTTCCTGGTTTCCATGTGCCAGGCCTTAATCACCAGAAAAGTTTTCTTTTCCCATCTCTCGTATAATTTTAGATGTTTTCTGGCCATTTTTCCCCCACACAGACCTTCCTCAGAAAAGATTGTGTTCAAGGCAGGAAAGGAAAGCGTCTTTAGGAGACTGGATTTCCATAGGACCTAGCCACAGACAAACATGATGCTCAGAAATGGAGCAGGGTGAAACCCCGGACCTTCACAAATAGTTAAAATATTGATTTTCCTAACCTCTCAGCTCACCTTTGAGCTGATCCTTTACCCATTGTCTTTGTTAACGATTTTCCAGGTTGCTGCAATGAAACACCAAAACCAAAAAAGCAAGGTGGGGAGGAAAGGGTTAATTCCGCTTACACTTCCACACTGCTGTTCATCACCAAAGGGCAAGTCAGGACAGGAACTCGGGGCAGGATCTCAGAGGCAGGAGCTGATGCAGAAGCCATCAAGCAGTGCTGCTTACCGGCTTGCTTCCCCTGGCTTGCTCAGCCTGCTTTCTTATAGAACCCATAACCACCAGCCTAGGGATGACATTACCCACCATGGGCTGGACCCTCTCCCATTGATCACTCATTGAGAAAATGCCTTACAGCTGGATCTCATGGAGATATTTTCTCCACTGAGGCTCCATCCTCTTTGACGATTCTAACTTGTGTCAAGTTGACACTGAAAACCAGCCAGTACAGAAGACCAGAAGGGATCACAGTAGATCACAGTGGATCACAGCTTTTATGGGAGCAACTGGGTAAACTGAGCACACCAGACAGTGGCAGCAGAAGCCAGTGAGCCCGCAGCAATGGGCAGAAGTTCATAGTCTGGCCAGGCCTTGATTTGGAGTCAGAAAGGTAGAGGTGGTCAGTAGTGTGAGTCATAGGTCCCACCAAGAAGCCGGCTGACACTGAGGGTGTGTGTGACCACGATTAGCCGGTCCTTGGCTGTTTTTATGCACCTTCCAAAGCTTGGATCTGCTACATGCCTGCTTCAAGCTGGGTCTGCAGAGTGGAGCTGTTCCTCTTCATTTCAGTTTGGCTTGGGTAGTTGAGACTGGGACTGCTCATGGCAGACTCTGCAGGGTGTTAGCAGAGTGAGGTCTGGACCTGTGGGCCCGAGGGACTTTAGGAAATGCGCGACACTTTTCTTGGAATGCAGCTGAGGTCAGCAGCAGCAGCACTGGGCAGTGTGTCCTGAGCTCCGGTGATGGATGAGGCTTCCTGGAGTGCTTCCCGTTTGTCAGTCAGATGCTCTGCATTGCGTGAGCGCACACACGTGTGTGCACACACATGCACACACACACACACACACACACACACACAACACATGCACACAGAGCCAGAAAAGCATCTGCTTCCAGGAAGCAGAGATCTGACTTCACCAGAGCTTGGCAGCCACTCAGAGCTAGCTGCCTTTGACACCTCCAAAGCCAGTGGCCTCCATCTGAAGGCTTCCCCCTTTGCAGACTCAACAGGGGAAAATAGCCAGTACCAGAGCTGTAGCCAGGATCACAGGGATTTGTTCTCCTTCCAGTTCCCCAGGAGCTTAAGTCTCAGTCTGTGCCAGTGACAGGTGCAGGGAGTGGAGCCTGCCTGCCATTTTTGCTCTCTTTCTGCTGCTTTTCCTTGCTTAGGATGAGCCCTCTGGCACCTGTGGAATTGGAAGCATATGGCATTTATATTGGTTTCATCTTACTTTTTGATTAAATAGCCACAAAATAATAATAATAATAATAAACCTCAGAGTTTCCTCGTATCCCCTCCCTTTATTGAACATTTGCGCAAACAGGTGCTATTGACGTTAGTGTTTACGAGGTTAGTGTGACGCTGAGCACGCGGCTGGAATCAGACATCAACCGCCCCGTTTTCCATCCTCTTGCTTTTCTGTTTTGTTTTGTTTTGTTTTGTTTTGTTTTGTTCACTGAAGGCTATGTTCCAGTCCATGCGACCTGCTTTAACTTTCTTCTAACTAGGAAATAGTCACACCATTTTTTAATAGTCTTGGAAGACCCAAAACTCAGCTGAGGAATGTGTCACACCCTTCTCCAACTACCTGGAGGAGAAAGCATCAAAGGTACCACACAGTAGCCAGGCACTCATAGGACCAACTCCCCGGGTTTGGATCATCATTTTCAAGAGTCACAAATGGCTTTCTCTCTCACAGTAAGAGGGAGCTCGGGTTCAGTTTGGTCCCATGGGTAATATTTGATGTTCACATCCAAACCCTTCATCCTCTTCACCGAATGTTATTTCCACAGCTCAGCTATTCAGCATCCTGTCAAACTGAGATCAGCCGTAGCTCCGAGGTTTGCTAGAAGACCCACTGAGGCCAAGCTTGCAGTACTACCCAGAGATGAGGTACATTTCAGTGCCCAGATGGAAAGGAGAGCCAGCCTGGGGAGAGGTCCATGGGCAGAATCCAGTGGAAGGCAGGAGGCCTCTCCTAAGAGAGGCGCATGGGCAGGTCCAGCTCCTCAGCAAGGAGCTGACGTCACTACACGTTTTCAGGATGTCAGTTGAGCCTGAGCCTTGGAACGTGGGGTTCTTTTGGAACTGGCTGCTGTATGCATTGTAGCTGTGTGATGAACCGGGAGGCAAATGGGTGTCCCACAACCACCATGTTTAATAAAGGAAGTCTTTCTTCCCCTCCTGGGCCAGGAACTCTTTATTAGTCAGGTTCTTATCCTCTAGCAGAAGAGAATTTTGCAAGTTGCCCTTGTTTCCCATAAGCTCCTTGGTTGTTGCTTGCTTGCCTGCCTGTTGGGTGTTGCTCTGGTGTGTCTCCAGGTAGCCCAACTATGCTGTGCACCCCTGGCTGGTGCTAGACTGGAACCCTCTGTCCCTCAGCCTTCCATGCACCAGACTGCAGGTGCATGCTGCCATGTCCGGTTCTCGTGTCCTTGTTTTGTTCTCCAGGTCATGTGATCAAGACAGAAATGGACGATGTTTTATCCTTGCTCATCTCTGAAATCCCACGTGTGCCTTCTTTATAGAATATCACAGCTTGGAGCAGCCACATGCCAATGTGCTATTGTAGCTGCACGTAGACTGGGAAGTACAGCTGTAGTTTGTGTTTCCCAACAGAACCACACTTCTATATGAGCACCGAGGACCACTCTGCGACTATGCGAAAGAACTAAAATGCACAGTTAACTAAGATGTCTACTGAGGAATTTTAGATCAGGTTGGAAATGGTTGGAAGTCAACGGGAACGTTTGAACCAAGTCTCTGAATTTAGCACATCGAACTCCAGGAAGTCAACCTTGAGTCTCTCCAAACGGTATCAGAATCCCTGATGATGCCCGTGGAGAAGGCATTGAAAGCTCCCAGTGTGACTAAGCAAACGATGAACAAATGTAAACATAGCTTTGTTCTTCCACATTTGTGACCAGTTTGGACATTCATGGTGTTTGGCATTTAACCACACAGAGTCAGTTCTCATCACACAGTGATATGTGGAATTACTTTGTAGATCAGATCAGACAATATTTCTCTTCCTTGGTGTGTGGTGCGGACCTCCGTCTTGTGTCACTTCTTTCTCTCTGTCTCCCATGTCTCTGAATCTGTTTATTTTCCTGTGTTCCTCCGCCCCATCTCCCTTTGTGCCTCTAACTCATCTTGTGTTACGTTTTCTGTCTCTCCTCTGTCTCTCTCTGTCTCTATTTCTCTTTCTCTCTCTCTCTCTCTCTCTCTCTCTCTCTCTCTCTCACACACACACACACACACACACACACAGAGAGAGAGAGAGAGAGAGAGAGAGACAGACAGACAGACAGACAGATACACAGAGTCAGACATTCAGAGAGACAGGGAGGCAGAGAGAGACACAGAGATACAGAGACAGACAGAGAGACAGGGAGAGATATAGACAAAGAGAGAGGTTTTAGTAACAAACATGAAGACCTGACAGTGATCAAAAGGAGCGAGTCTTGCTTTTTCTCATGCCATGTTTAGAAACCCACTAATTGCCATAATAAATATTGTAACACAGTCCCCTGGTAGTCTCATCTCTTCTCTATCAGAGGGTACAGACAGCCTGTGGCACTATAAGCTGATCTCCTTTAGGGTGGTCTTGGGGACCAGCTATGGAAGGCCTGACCCAGATCTACCCTGGGACCTCCGAAGTATGCTAATTTCTCGTTCCCATCACAGACTGATACAATTTGGGCATGTTCCCTTGATGGCTACAGAGTGTGTGGTTGTGACCTGTGTCCTCGGGAGAGGCCAGTGGGTTCCCCTGGCTAAGCTTGTGGGTGTCCTGCATCTGAGTTGCAGAGGTGTGGGCTCTGGTGGCTGAAATAAGTGTCTCTGAATTCTCATCAGCTCTCACACAGTGTGCAACATGGGGACTAGAGGAATTTTTAAACGGTGATGCAGTGACCATAACTCCACAAATACCACAACCCCCTGGAAGCCAGCACTCTGGAGGCCTTGAAAGTTCCTGTCAATGGGATTTCCAGTGGCAGAATTGATAATGCTGGCTGGAAATAGAGACGTGCCAATTTATATCCATGCATTTAACAACCACGATGTCCTGGGATTTGTGGCATGCCTTGTATTTTCTGAGGTTTACTTGTTATTTGCTGTAATTCTCAAAACACAAGAGATCTGGCATTTAGGGCTTCTGATGCATGGCTCCTTGGCCTCCGCCCCATGAGTGTCTGAGGCAGAAAGCTCATCTGAGCATGTGAAATGAGGGTACCACTTTGTCTGCTTTGCTGAAAACCCACAACACTGTCCTCTCTACCCTCAGTTTCTCTACCTGGCAGGCGAGGAAGTATGCATGAAATGCCTTTTTATATTATGTATCTAAAGTTAGTGGACTCTTAATAGCGTTCGCGCGCCCGGCCAGGAAGAACACAACAAACCAAAATCTTCTGCGGCAAAACTTTATTGCTTACATCTTCAGGAGCCAGGAGCGCAAACCCCCAGCCCCAAAAGCGAAAGCCACCCCAATAACGAAACCGAAACCCCTTCCCTATTTAGGAGAGTTATCTTTCGCCTAGGACGCATCACTCCCTGATTGGCTGCAGCCCATGGCCGAGCTGACGTTCACGGGAAAGGCAGAGTACAAGTAGTCGTAAAATACCCTTGGCACATGCGCAGATTATTTGTTTACCACTTAGAACACAGGATGTCAGCGCCATCTTGTGACGGCGAATGTGGGGGCGGCTCCCAACAGTGGACTATGATTCTGTCTTCTGCACTGTCAGGTTGTGAGAGAAATGATAGAATGTTCAGCCGAGATGTTGCCATTTGTCCTTACATTGCCCTCTCACAGTAGCTCCTCCCCTTCTCTGTCAGAATCTTAGTAGCATTTGACATTCCAGTTGAGTGTACCCTACCACTCCCACCGTGACCTCCTCTGGCCTCATGCCCACGAAGGTGGGCTCTTCTAGTTAATGAAATCATCAGCTCTATTCTACCTCAAGCCTCTGTGGAAAGTAAGGAAAGGGCCTGTGACACACGACTGCTACATACATGCTGTGTCTAGAGACAGGCATCAAGCCTCAGACTCTTGTTTGGCACTTTGTCAAATCTGTCAAAGGTTGAGCCATGCTGTTTTGGGTCTTTGCCTAGGTCACTGCAGGGTATGTAGACTAGGATGGGTCTGAGTGGCAGCCCTGGTCCAGAAGCACTGGAGGCCATCTCAGGAGCACACTGCATGCATCTGGGCCGTCATGGCCAAGGTAAGTCATGTTAACAGTAGTCAGCTTTGGATGAGACCTACAGAGAAGGCCAGAATCAGCAAACAGCCAACACACATCAAGATCAGGTATAATGAGATAAGACACTAAGAGAATTGCACTGCCTTCAAACGGTACCTTGCAGGAATGAGCCTGTTTGTCAGCCGGAGCGCCAGGTGCCCAGGCAGATCAGCGATGCAAGGTCATACGTATTAGATACAAACCATGTTTAATCCAGTCTTCCCTGTGCCCACTGCTCTGTCACAACACGCTGTGGCCACTGGCTTATTTGCTCATCTGTCTCATGAAGAGCCTCTTATCTTATGCAAATGTATATACCTTATGCTTGATGCGCACAGGGTTACTGAGTTACTGACAGTTTGTTTATCAGGCTGCTGTCCTGGCTTCTGGGCACCAAATAGCACACCTGGTGAGTGCCTGCTCTCGGGGCCTCATATTCTGGTAGGAAGGTCAGCGTGTGGAAAGCCAACAAATGGTGCGTGTCATGATGAGAAGAGAGGATGGAGATGACTTCTGTGAGAGGTGATGGGTGATGGATCTGGGTGTGGTAAAAAGGACCAGCTGGACAGGTGGGTGCATACAGGATGTCAAGGTAAGCGTGGTTTTCTCTGTGTGTGTAGCTAGGACAGGGTGTGGTAGTTTCGATACTGTCTGTGTGTACACAATGCTGGCCACATGGGCGCATGCTCCTGTGTCGAAGCTGCTTGAGTTGTGCTATGGGAACACATCTCATATCTTTATTCACACAGAGTCTCCTTTTAGTTAAAAAGTCAGGGAGCACCTGAGGTTTTGAACAGAGGTTTCTGGACACAGTGAACATGTATGTTTGTGTTAATTATGAAATATGGACATACATGAACACGAGGGCACACATGTGAACAGATAGACAGGAGTACTAGCACCACAGGACTGTGGATTCTGATGGAGAGTTGCTTTCTCGGCACCTGGAGAACACAGCCCATCAAGGCCTTTCATCTCCTCGGAACCACATGTCCTCCCTGGGGGGTACAGATGCATAAAATACAGTTGCTGCTGAGAAGACATGGGAGCCGTGGAAGTCTGACCTGTGTAGAGCTGTTGACCATGGTTCATAGGTCAGTGCCATGAAAGCAGGAGTCATAAGACCATGGGTTTTTTCTTCTATTACTTTATTTATTCACTTTACACAGTCCTGGCCCCAATCATGCCCTCCCTTTTACCTCTGAGAAGGGGGTGGCCCTGCTTGGGTACCAACCCACCCTGGCATTGAAAGTCACTGCAGGGCTTGTTCTCCAACTAGTTCATTACTTAATTAACTATTTATTTAATTCTGTGAGTGCCACATGGCTGGTTACCTCTCCTAAGTTTCATGCCTCTGTCTCCTCAGAGTTTGGGTGAATCTCTTCCCGAGCCTGACTATCAGAGAGTTCCCCTCTCTGTACTAGAACTCCCATCTCCCATCTCCTGCATCAGCTAATAGGCCATCAGCTGTTATTGACAGGTGATGTTTCCACACAGAACACAAGAGGTTCTCTATACATCTCCAAGAGTAAATACATGGATGTTCTTTGGCTTTTTAAGTTAGTGAATTTAAATTATAGAGTATTGGGGTTTCCACTCTGCCTCTTTTATACATGCATTCAGTGTATTTCAGTATTTTCATATTCCCTTCCTCCCCCCTGAAGCCTGCTGCTCTCTATTGTTCGGGCCTATGAGAGGCAGGCCAGGAGCACCACTCCTGGGAGACATCTGTCTATGCTTTCAAGAGATCTCAGATGGCCCTTGGGAGGCACAGGGAGAGGATTTATGTGAAGCATCAGAGTCTCCATCCATTTCTGGGAGGGGCATTGGAGTCTGACTCTTTTGTTAGCAGAGGTACAGGTTTCTGGTGAGAACTGGGTCATGGTGGTCCAGGTGGTGGAGCCTCTCAAGGTCATGGAGAGAGTCTTGGCCCAGGTCTGAGTAAAGAAACCAGAGAGCTGGCATTTCAGATCCAGGGATGGCACTACAGAGTAAGTAAAGGCTCCTACAGAATTCAGAATTCCTCAGAACAGAAGCTGGGAAACCGGGATGACCTGTTGGCCCTGTAGAGTTAGGGGCTAAAAGTTGTCTTTCCATAGATGTATAGATTACTAAGAGGTGTTGTGGTCTAGAAACTGGGCTGGGAGGGATTTCATCTGTGATTCATCCCTGTCCTCAGGATGATCTGCTGAGTAGCCGGGTTCCTATTGATGGGGATTTGGGCTGTTTCCACTCTGTAACATTATAAACGACGCAGTAGTGAATGCCTTTGAGCATGTCTTTGGAATAAGCTCCCTAACATTTAAATATTCAACAATAACAGGATCATTTCCCCCGTAACCGTTATTGGTGATGCAAACCTCTCTACCTGTTGATGCTTATTCAGAAACATGTCTTTCAGGGACTCTTCTCACTAGCAGGCATGAAGCATTCTTAAAAAGATGTGGGCTGATAATTACATGCATCTATCTAGTCTTATTAGCAGAGATTTAATGTATGGAAACATTATTTTCAAGATGATTTTATGATATCTATGTATCATAATATTTGCCATCTTCCCTGCTTTTAGGTAAACAGTTTAGCCACCTTACATGTCTTCACAGGGTGGTGTAAAATCACCCGTTTGTTCCTTAACTTTCTGTTGTCCCTAATGGGAAACTCACGCAAAGCAGTTCCTCAGAGTCCCCTCCCGTGGCCCTGGCAGGTTGCATTCTGCTTAGTGTTTCAATGAATCTTCCAGCTCTTTTTATTCCATGTAAGTGGTATCATTATAATATTTGTATTTTTGTCTGGCTTATTTGATAGTATGATCATTTCAAGTTTCTTTTATGCGGAGGGGAGCATTCCTCAATTTCATGTCTTTTATTTCTCTGCAAACATAGGGGGTGTTTGTTTATCTGTTCGTTTGCTGATGGGTATTTGGGTTGCTGATGTTGTTGGTTTCTATACCCAGCTCAGCAGAGCAGAGCAGAGCAGAGCAGAGCACAGCACAGCACAGCACAGCACTGCACTGTACTGCACTGCACTGCACAGCACAGCATTGCACAGCCCACAGCACAGCACAGCACAGCACAGCACAGCACAGCACAGCACTGCACTGCACAGTACAGCATTGCACAGCCCACAGCACAGCACAGCACAGCACAGCACAGCACAGCACAGCACAGCACAGCATAGCACAGCATAGCACAGCACTGCACAGCCCACAGCACAGCACAACACAGCACTGCACAGCACAGCACAGCACAGCACAGCACAGCACAGCACAGCACTGCACAGCACTGCACAGCACTGCACAGCCCACAGCCCAGCCCAGCCCAGCCCAGCCCAGCCCAGCCCAGCCCAGCCCAGCCCAGCCCAGCCCAGGCCATTGGCATCCCGACATATCTCCGAGCCTTTGTTACCAGTTTTTGTTTTTGTGTTTTGTTTTTTTTTAATTCATACCAAGGAGTGGGTTACTCATTCAGAGTATGATCCTGGCTCAGTGTCTGTGGGCAGAAGGAAAACTTGCAGCAGCATATTCTGGCTTTATTCATTCATTCATTCATTTTTAATTTATTTACATTTCAAGTGTTATCCCCTTACCCGGTTTCCCCCCTCCTGGAAACCCCCTATCCCATCCTACCTCCCCCTGCTTCTATGAGTGTGTTCCTCCACCCACCCACCCACCTTCCCACCCTCAATTCCCCTACACTGGAGCATCTATCGAGCCTTCATAGGACCAAGGACCTCTCCTCCCATTGGTCCCTGACAAGGCCATCCTCTGCTACATATGCATCTGGAGCCATGTGTACTCCTTGGATGGTGGCTTAGTCCCTGGGAGCTCTGGGGGGTCTGGTTGGTTCTTACTATTGTTCTTCCTATGGGGTTGCAATCTCTTTCAGCTCCTTTAGTCCTTTCTCTAACTCCTCTGTTGGGGACCCCATGCTCAGTCCAATGGTGGCTGTGAACATCTACCTCTGTATTTGTAAGACTCTGGAAGGACCTCTCAGAAGATAGCCATTTCAGGCTCCTTTCAGCAAGCATTTCTTAGCATCCACAATAGTGTTGGAGTTTGGGTGACTGTATCTAGGATGAATCTCCAGGTGGGATAGTCTCTGAATGGCCTTTCCTTCAGTCTCTGCTCTGCACTTTGTCTCCATATTTACTCCTGTGCATATTCTGGCTTCTCAAAAAGAATTTATATGTTTTAGGTATTAGAATGGTTGTAATGGTATTATTATACCAAAACTTCAGAGATCTTCTCAAAGATATTAACGATAAGAGAGATCTAAGAAAAACGAAACTACATCTGTCCAACATCCCAGATCTAAGCAGAGTTTCAGGAATTTAGTTGAACTAGGAGCTTGCAGAATTTGGAACAGGAATCGGATGGGTAGGCAAGGAAGGAGAACACCACAGCACACTGCTGCTCAGAGTGTGGGAGGTTTGCTCTGCAGGGGGGACTTCTTGCTATTGGGGAACCCCATTGAAATAACAATGATAAGCTATACAGAAAAAGTCTCAAAGGTGGCTCAACTTAACTTTATTTTATCAAAGTTTAAAAGTAGAAGCTTTGATTGGGGAGCTTTTGACATACTGAGGGTGCAGGTAAGACAGCAACAAGAACATCCTTCTGGTCCATCCATTTGCCTAGGAATTTCATAAATTCATTCTTTTTAATAGCTGAGTAGTATTCCATTGTGTAAATGTACCACATTTTCTGTATCCATTCCTCTGTTGAGGGGCATCTGGGTTCTTTCCAGCTTCTGGCTATTATAAATAAGGCTGTTATGAACATAGTGGAGCATGTGTCTTTCTTACCTGTTGGGACATCTTCTGGAAATATGCCCAGGAGAGGTATTGCTGGATCCTCCGGTAGTACTATGTCCAATTTTCTGAGGAACCGCCAGACTGATTTCCAGAGTGGTTGTACAAGCTTGCAATCCCACCAACAATGGAGGAGTGTTCCCCTTTCTCCACATCCTCGCCAGCATCTGCTGTCACCTGAGTTTTTGATCTTAGCCATTCTGACTGGAGTGAAGTGGAATCTCAGGGTTGTTTTGATTTGCATTTCCCTGATGATTAAGGATGTTGAACATTTTTTCAGGTGCTTCTCAGCCATTCGGCATTCCTCAGGTGAGAATTCTTTGTTCAGCTCTGAGCCCCATTTTTTAATGGGGTTATTTGATTTTCTGGAGTCCACCTTCTTGAGTTCTTTATATATATTGGATATTAGTCCCCTATCCGATTTGGGATAGGTAAAGATCCTTTCCCAATCTGTTGGTACCTGGAGGGCATCATCCTGAGTGAGGTAACCCAATCACAAAGAAACTCACACAATATGTACTCACTGATAAGTGGATATTAGCCCAGAAACTTAGGATACCCAAGATATAAGATACAACTTGCTAAACACATGAAATTCAAGAAGAAGGAAGACCAAAGTGTGGACACTTTACCCCTTCCTAGAAATGGGAACAAGGGGGCTGGTGAGATGGCTCAGTGGGTAAGAGCACCTGACTGTTCTTCCGAAGGTCCGGAGTTCAAATCCCAGCAACCACATGGTGGCTTACAACCATCCGTAACGAGATCTGACTCCCTCTTCTGGAGTGTCTGAAGACAGCTACAGTGTACTTACATATAATAAATAAATAAATCTAAAAAATAAAAAGAAATGGGAACAAAACACCCATGGAAGGAGTTACAGAGACAAAATTTGGAGCTGTGACAAAAAGATGGACCATCTAGTGATTGCCATATGCAGGGATCCATCCCATAATCAGCTTCCAAATGCTGACACCATTGCACACACTAGCAAAATTTTGCTGAAAGGACCCAGATATAGCTCTCTCTTGTGAGACTATGCCCGGGCCTAGCAAATACAGAAGTGGATGATCACAGTCAGCTATTGGATGGGTCACACGGCCCCCAATGCAGGAGCTAGAGATATTACCCAAGGAGCTAAAGGGAACTGCAACCCTATAGGTGGAACAACAATATGAACTAACCAGTACCCCGGAGCTCTTGACTCTAGTTGCATATGCATCAAAAGATGGCCTAGTCGGCCATCACTGCAAAGAGAGGCCCATTGGACTTGCCACCTTTATATGCCCCAGTACAGGGGAACGCCAGGGCCAAAAAGGGGGAGTGGGTGGGTAGGGGGTTGGGGGGTGGATATGGGGGACCTTTGGGATAGCATTGAAAATGTAAACGAGGAAAATACCTGCCGCAGACCTTCTGGGTCCCTATGTCTGCGTGGAACGGGGTCTCTCGACGCGGGTGGGCAAAGCGTGGATGATGACAGACAGACACACACGCAGGAGAGTTTGTGTGGAATCTGAATGTAATTTTACAACTCGAGCATCAGACCTTTTATGCAGAGGACAATAAGGAAGTTGGGTGACATATTCGCAAGGTACAATTGAGGTAACTGGAATCTTACATAAAACAGAGGAATGCAAACACAAAAGGTCTAACGGGAACCACCCAGGATAGAATACATTGATAACAGCTGGGATCAACAAGGGCTCCACCTAAAATTCACTAATCTTAGAAGCCAGGGTCAAGGGCTTCGCGTCCTTGCCATAGTTCCTATTTTAGTCTCTTGTATAGTCCACCTTCCCCTTAGGCCATTGTAAATATGTGTATGGGTGTAACTCTGCTATAGTATCTATTCTGGTTTCTCCTTTGGTCTGAAACTTCCTTCTTCCTAAGCGATGGTAAATTCCTGTGTAAGGGAGTGACTTAGCTTTTACAATCTTGCTGAATTCTAAACCCTTGATCTTGGTCAAGGATGCCCTTGGACTGTTGGAACACTGGCAGAAGGCTTTAGCCATGTCAGAGCACTTATAGGAAAATACTGAAAGAGAGCACGTGGATCCATACTCTAGACTAGCGTAGTACTGGAACTCGGGAATGAAAAATTAATGTATGGGTAGAGAACACTAGCCTCCAGGAGGAGAGCTTCCTTGAAACTCTTTTGCCTCATGAGTGACTTTTAAGCCTTACGGCTTGTCCAGTTGACTCGACCAGAGAGCGTAGCAAATACCTAATAAAAAAAAAATAAAAAAAATCCTTCTGTGTGTATAAGTTCAGTAAAAGGCAGGGTATAGGTGACAGCTTCATACACTTAAATTCCAGCTTCTCAGAGAGGTATTTGTATATGTATACGACCCCAAACTATTTAAGATTATGTTAGGTGGTGGCATTTATTGGCAGGATAATTAGACAGAAACATTATTCCATATCTTGTATACATTTTCTATGTATACAACCTGTCTCCAGAGCAACAGATAGACAGGACATTCCTTTTAAAAGGAAAGTACATCTATTGGTATGGTCCTAGCTATGTTTAGATGTTTTTGTTACTTTGTGGTGAGCTGTGATATCCATGGAGCCCCAGGCTGGCATGGAGAAATGTTTACTGTCTATACAGAAATGCTCTCTCTTAACTGTGATACTCTATAGCCTTAGATTTGGGAATGCCTAGCGAAGTTTGTTCCTCCTTATAAAACATTTAAGATATTCTGCATCTGTGTAGCAGAGGCAACCTAGAAGAACCAGGAACATTGAGCCTTTTGTTACAAGTCTGGCTTCCTTGTAGGACACTTGTTCATTATGCCAGTTTTAGTCCCTTTTAAATTTTTTTTGGGTTTTTGTTTTTGCTTTTTTTTTTTAAAATCAAGGAACGCCTATCATGTGATCTTGTAGGTATTAGCTTGGGTTGCAAGGGACGAAATATATGTTGTTTGGCTAGATTAAGGGCAAGTGATTCATCTGTATACTGCTTATTTTTGTTTCAAAATAATTAATATATGACTACATTCACACATAAAAGCATAATTCTTAAGTCCTTAAAGTATTAATTTTATATCTGTGCATGATAGGGCATTTTCTAATTAAAAAAACCCTCAATTGCCAGGTGAATAGTCAAGTAAACAGTTGTCTCTGGAAGGGCTTAAGCAGTGCAGAGGAAGACTTGCAATGGGATGGTTGTGCTAGGTATAGAATTTGCTTATTTTCTATAGTGCAGTGAGTGACCATTTGGGGGCTACCATTTGCCTACTCCAGGCTAAAGAAAAAAAAAAGTCATCAGTTCTAAGTGTTTACTAGGTAGACTGTTACTGTATAGGTTGAAGGTGTCTGGACATGCTAGTCGAATTTGTTTCTCTAAAGATGACTCCACCTTACTTTGTTGAGATACTGGATAATATCATCAAGTAGTTTAGAAGGTCGTGTATCATATTTCATTTATTTCTAGGTGCTAGAAATCTTCAAGTATGTCTTTGTGACCACAGCCTTTAACAGTTCTTCATGATGATGAAAGGCTAGTCTTACTGTGAGAGAAGACCATGACTAGCGAGTAAGCATGCCTCCATGACACATTTGAGGATTCAGTTTATAAAACCGATCCTTCGTGATTCCCAATACTGATTCTATAACCGTGGATACTTTTCCTTTCCACTGATTTTCTGACTCGAGGAAGTAGTTCTGAGTAAAAACCATGGTGAATCCAGTTTATTGGGGCCATCTGGCTTCATTTGTGAGCCTTGGCCTTACTGTCCCATGAGTCCAAAGTAGGTTAACCTTGATGCATTTAAGCAGATACCTGAAGAGGTGCCAGTCAGTATTCATGTATCTCTAGGATAAGCATCACCCAGTTATGCAGTATTTGAGTTGAAGACACTCTAGACTTTGTTTTAGGCTAATCTGTTGATGCTAGAAGTAGTTGCTCATAAGAAGCTTTGCAAGGTCTTTAAAAACTTTTTTGACTCTATGAAATTTGACTCCCAATTTGCCGTGGTAGATTCTGCCAACTTGACCTTTGAGAATGGATTTCCTTTCCCAGGTTTCTAGATCCCTCAGATAATCTATAACTGTTAGCCTTAAACTTAATCCCAAGGGTGGGACTGTTCTTGGGGCTTCCTGACCGTCATTAATGATGTAGCAGGTGGTTCTTGCTATCAGTTATTAAATAAAATTCTCTTTTATTTGCTTATGCATGATTATTTATGTTTAAGAAATTAGAATTACAGTTAGACTTAGAATTCTGTTTATTAAGCTATTATAATTAATCATTATAATGACGACATTAGAATTACAGCTATGGCTATGACTCATGTAGAGTGCCTGTTCCTGCATGCATGGGGCTGAGGATTACCAAGAAGGAAATGAAGATGTTAAAATGAACACATTTTCTAGATAACAAACATCTCAGGATTATGGGATATAAGAAAGAGCACTCTGATATTGTTATGGTTACATATTTTTATTATTCGATGCTTTATTGATTCCTGACAGAGAAAAGGATAGAGCCCTCTTGATAGAAATCATGAGAACGCAGAGGCCATGAGAGGGGCTGGTCACTGGTGCCAGCTGGGCTGGTCAACACCTGTAGATTTTTTCTGTAGTCATCACAAACTGGCTTGCTGCTGCTCACAAAAAAAAAAAAAAAAAAAAAAAGACTTGATTGTTAGAGATAAACAGTAGTTTAAATGAGTGCAATTTAGGCTTGCATGTTAATAAGACTTCTAAGTTTAACACTTGTAAAAAGCACTTCTTTTGAACTCTTATTGTAATAGCCGTCATATTTGTGTCCTCTGAAAGTTCATTATCTTGTCATTTACAGTAATTTTTCATGGGGTATTTTTTGCTGAATTCCAAGGTGTTAGGTGGAACAAAAGTTACAAAGATGGTTTCTCATCATTATGTGAAATTACAAGTGGGCAGGGCCTGAGGAGTAGAATTGAGGTAAAGCTTTTCTTCTGGACCCAGACAAGTGGAACGTTACTAAGACATTCTGTCTAGTCTCAGAATTATCTGTTTTTCATCACTGACATTTGGAGACTCGTGGACCTCAGTGCCTTTAGGAGAGCATGTCTCTGAAGCTGAGATATCCAGCAATTCTGATCCTGTCCTGGGGTCTTAGAGGGCTAATGGGGCTTGCCTGCCTCATGTCCTTTCCCAGACACTTCAAAGCTCTGGTTAATGGGCATAGCAGTGATGCCATGAAACTGGGCAGGGCAGAGCCACTCTGGAGTTCCCTTTGGTTCCAGAAAGTGACCACAGTTACTCCCTTAGGACCACCATAGCATCTATGGTGGGACCGTTTGACATCACCAATGGAGAGCAAAGAACATCTGACCACAGCTGCAAGTCACCCTATCTCTCACAAGCTTGAGACAAAGGATTCTAGATCTAAGTGCCGACAGTTTTCATACCAGTCCTAGCAAGTATCTGTGGGGGTACACAAGGCCGCAGCACACAGCACCTCACCCTCTAGGATTCAGGCTTTCTTTACCTTTACAGCTGCTTTGGAAAGGCGAGCGACTGAGAGGAAGACATAGAGTGGAACACCCTGACCTCCTAAGCAGCTCAGTAGGCTCTGTGGCCAGCTGCGATCCACGGGGCAGCAATGGAAGATGTTCACAAAGGCCCGGAGAATGTCATATCCCAAACACAGGGTTTAATCCTGGGAGAAAGGAGATCATCAAACTACAAAGGGAGTTACAGTGTAGGCAGGAGCCTCTGGACGTCAAGGGATGCTGCAGGCTTCTTTTTATTCCAGCTTTGTTCAGACATACTTCCCTTGAAAACAAGTGTTATTGTTGTTTTGTGTGTGTGTGTGTGTGTGTGTGTGTTTTTTTTTTTTTTTTCGAGACAGGGTTTCTCTGTACAAGTGTTTTAAAACACACTTTCAGTACAGGGAAAACTGAGTCTTCCAAAGTTGGGGGACAAGCTTTGCAAGGCATGCCTAGGCTTCTGCAGGGAGCTTCAGTGATGTCTGGGTACCATCTCCTCTGTCTGCTGAAGTAACATCGTTTGCACATGTGCACACATGGGCGTTTGTGTGTGCTTCTTGTTTATTAATTGTTTTATAACTCTTTCCTTTCCTTTTATTCTTTTCTGTTTTGAGAGGTGGTCTCTTGTGTCATAGCCCAGGCTGTGTATAGCCCAGGCTGTGTAGCCGAGGGGGACCTTGAGTCCCTGATTTCCCTGCTTCTGCCTCCAAAGTGCTAGGATTTTAGGCATGCACCACCACACCTGGCATATCATAGCTTTTATGTGCTTTTTGCATTTATAAAATATTCACATAGTTAGGTGACAATACTGTTTAACATAAGCTTTAAAAATGTAATTACTCTTAACATATTGTAGGCAAGGATAAACCACATTCATTTTGTCAACTTAATTGGAACTATGCAAAGAGAAAAATTGAAGCAGTAAAAATTGTGGTTGGCAGTCTAGTTCCTCTTTTTCTCTCTCTCTCATGGTGTGAATTTTAATTCACTTAAAATAATTTAAGGTAACCAAAGATTTTTCTTTCATTAACTTGGTGATCCTTCAGGATTGCTTCAAATCCTAACATCACTTATGGATCTGAGGACTTACATGTTAATGAGAGACCAGCACTACCAGCCTGAGCCTGGTAAGTGTGGCACAGAAATGGCAAGTTAGTCTCTGCACAACCGTGAAAAATATAACATCCAGCCCAGATGCTCTGAAGTGTTGTATAGTGCTCTAAAGAAACAACAGTTTCTTTCTCTACATATTGTTTACTAAATTCAATTTAGTTCACTCAAAATACACATATCTCATAATCTCCTTTTAACTGAGGAATATAGAACAGGCCCAGAGGTTCATGGGTCTATTAGCAAACCAAGTCAAGCCTCATATAAAATAAAATATGGACTTGGGTCTTATTCTGCACTGCAGCACACTCAATGAGACACAGCTGCTTTTAAACTATAAATTTTCAAGCCAGTATTATGTGATTAGAGCTTCCGTTAGTTTGAAGTATTTAGTCTGTGTCTGGATACATACATGAAGATGAATGAGGAACAGGGGTTCAAGGTCTGTTTCTAACATACTCACAGGCACCATTACCTCTTGTCACTCTTCTCGGTGTCTTTAGTGCCCTGAAAGAGAGATATGTCCCTATATTCTTTGGCTGGAAACAGTTCTCATACTCCACAGAGTACATCTTTATCTGGGTTTCTATGCAATACCCATCATGTATCAAAGACATCCCTTTCTGTCATGCTAGTCCAGATCTCAAAGTTCATGTGGTCATTAGAAATGCCAATTGAGTCCTTAGAAAAGTTATCCTGAAGTACTTACCCTGCTCCATGGACAAGAAGTGGAAGAGTATGTAAGGTCACTCCCTCTGTTCTTCCTTTGACTTTCAGCCTCTGGATGCTTCTTGCCATAGCTTTCTCAGGCTGCCTGCCTCCTCCCTAGCCCTGGGAACTTTTTCTCCTCTACACTCCCTGTCCCCCACTTCCTTCCCACCACACAGAGCCAGATATCTTCCTCTTGCTCTATGCCTCTGAGCTAGTTGATCAGATTCAAGACCCATGTGTCTTGAGGGTGATGCTTTGTTCTGTCTTGTGAATGAGACAGCTACTAGTGCGTTCCCTGTGGTGGAATCTGATCCCCCACACATAGCCTAACTCTCCTGATGGCTCTGATGGTCACAGTGAGCACACAGGGAGGTGTAGGTCATGGCTCTGACCAGCACTGGGTTCTTTCCCCCCAATGGCCTCCTTTTACCCAAACCCAAGTGAGCTGGCGATGAGTTTTCAGCTCTACTGCCTTCCCCCTATACAGAAACTCTGCCTTGTCACTTGATGTCATGGCAAAGAACATTTCTTTGTCCCTCGTGGTTTATCAGGAGAAGCCAGAAGAAAAACCTTTCTAGAGGGGAGATCTTTTGATCTGTTAATCTCTTGATGTTGCCATTTGTACAAAATGAGTAATTTAGTCACCTACTCGGAAGAACATCCGGGCATTGTCTGTAAGTCTAAGGCAGAAAAGGGGCATCAGAAGTGCCTATGGACCTTGTGGGGTCTGGACTCTGCAAAATGGCCAGCAACAGAGTGGTCTTCATTATTCAGGGGCTGCCACATGGCCAGTGCAGTGGGAACGAGAGAGCAAGCATCACAAGTGTGATTTAGACCATGAGAGAGAGAGCGGTGCTGTGTGGGGCATAACCCGCTACCGTGATCCCTTCTAATGCTTGTCACCAAGGAAGCTGAAGCGTCTTGCCGGCATCCGAGGTAAATTCAGGAGCAAATCAGACATCCTTTCTTGTGCTTAACAATCCTAAAGAACTCTGCTTGGCCTGTGAAGATGGCTTCAGTTTTTTTTTTTTTTAAGTTTTTCAAGGTATTTAATTACTCTAATTACACAGAAAATTGCATGCTTGTTGTAGATAATTCATTCAGGAAATCACATGGAAGACAGTGAAAATGTTCTGAAGATAACACCATCAGGATTTAGCTTATGGTCTTCCAAGTGTAAGAAACAGAAATGAACAAGGAAGTACCTTTGATGAGTCTGAGCAATATATGCTTTTCTGTAGCATTTTTCCCACACCAACAGTATATAACATATGTCTTTTTTAAAATTCCCCTTTCTCTATTTTTGTGAAGGGTAGAGTTTGTGTGTGTGGTTCTGGGGATTTGAACCTAGGACTTTATGCAGACAAGCTGCCTCCCCCTGAGCTGCATCCCCATCTCCTGCTGTTAACTGTTTATTGGAGTCAGGGTCTTACTCACTGCCTAGGCTAGCTTCAGACTTTCTCTCCAGCTCAGGTAGACCTTCAGCTTGTGATACTTTGGCCTCAGCCTCATGAATAGTTGGGATTAAAGGCCTACATCACCAGCCCTGGCTACTGGTAGAGTGGTAGAGTTCTTTAAGATTGCTCTTGCATGTTCTCGTTCTCTCTCTCTAAGACAATGCATAAATAAGCCAATTGGCGAAGTCATGACTCAGTAAAACCAAAACCAAATAAACAAGAAAGCTCGCAGCATTCACAAGCTAATGAGACCAGGTAGGGTAGATGCTTCTACAGTCAAAGTGCTCAATAACCTAATTAAAAAAACAAACAAACAAACAAACAAAAAAAAACTATCCAAGATTCCTGTCTGGTCCACATTTACTGCTGGGAGTCTGCTGAGTCAACAGCCAGCCAACTTCATCTCCTCCTTTCTCAGAGACACTGTTCCTGCTGCCACAGCCAGACATCATGTGGAGAGAGAGTCTAAATTGGAGGTCTCCATCAGGTCCCTCTCTTTGGAGCTTGGGGAACTCTATGGAAGAGGGGGTGGGAAGGTTGTAGGAGCCAGAATGAATGGAGGATACCAGGAGAACACAGCCCAATGAATCAACTAAGCAGAGCTCCTATGGCTTCACAGAGACAGAAGCAGCAAGCATGCACGGTGCTTGCAAAGTCTGCACAAGGTCCTCTTCATCTATGCTGTGGCTGTCAGCTCCATGGTTTGTCAAGCTCCTGACCATGGCATTGGGTGTGTCTCGGATTCTTTTCTTTGCTCTTGGGACACCTTTTTACCTGCTGGCTTGCCTTGTCCAGCCTCACTATGAGGGCAGTGGCCTTGTCTTCCTGTATCTTGTTTAGTTGTGTTTGGTTGTCTCTTGGAGGCCTGCTCTTTTCTGAGGAAGACTGAGGGGGAATGGATCTAGGGGAGAGGGGAGGTATGGGGAATAGCTGGGGAGAACGGAGGAGGGAGGAGAAAGTGTGATCGGGATGTATTGTGTAAGAGGAGAATCTATTTTCAATTAAAATGATAATGGCAAGTGTGTAAGAAGCATTCATCACACTGAAGTTGTAGGTATATTATTATATGTTTAATGAGTAAGGTTTAAAGCTCTATGCTGTGAGCTCTTTGAGCATGTATGCTCACTATAAACACACATAAGCACTCTCATCCAGAGGGACATGTCAACGTGTCAGCCACCACTACGCAGAACACAAGACATGACTTAGCAGCACATCTGAAACATATATTGCCCATCTCCCTGACCAAAGAATATCAGGGTGTTGTTAGCAAGTGTCTCTTTGTTAACAGTACAGAATTTAAAGCTGATGTAGTGGACAATCCTTTGCCCCATCCTCAGTGTGTTCAACCTTTAACCCTAGAGCTGTCTCTACTGTGTCTTCCTCAATGATGACTTGAAAACCTGGGCACGGCAATCAAGAATCAGAAACTACTGAGATAGTTGGTGCAGATGAAAATGTCTGTACTTCTGAGGACATGGCCAAGGATTTGCATAGACAGTTGCAGAGTTTGGGGATATATTTTCGTGTACCCAGAACTCAGAAAGTACAGTCATGACTCCACAGCACGGGGTGGATAATCCACTTTAAAAGGGTCCAGTCTTCCTGTCTGCTCTGGGGGACAGAGAGCTCAGTGCTTTCCTGATGGCGAGTGTGGAAACTGAAACCAAGCAGCGGCTCTCAGATCCAGCAGAGAAGCAAAGCACAAGAAAAACAGCAGTCCTGCCTGTGACAGAAACACAGGAGCCTGAGTTTGGGATGAGGGAGTTCGGCTTGTGGATATGTGAGATTATGATTGGTAAAGCACACAGCTGGAGCGTGGACTGCCCATCGAGGGGCGATTCTAGGAACCCTTTCAACCTAGGGTCATCTTACATCCAGGAGCCCATCAGGGTCTTAGGAAAACAGATCTGCTCATGCTTCAGATACCCAGAGATTTCTGTTGTTTTTGATATGGCCTGCCATCAATAGCCGTTCACACAGCCCAGCCTGTGGGTTTGCAGAAGCATAAGAATGGGATGGAGAGAAAGCCTTTCTCACAGGAGGTGGGAAAGAAAATTAAAAAAGAAACACTTCACTCATATGAACAACCCGGCCCAGAGCATAGGCTCACTAAAAGACCGAGGTAAGTTGTGTGTGTGTGTATGCATATGTGTATGTGTGGGTATGTGTGTGTATGTGAGTATATGTATATATGTATAGTGTTACAGTTATAGCATTATAGGGTGGTTCACTTCCCCTGTATCATCATAATGTTCCTGTCTGGACACTGGAAATTAGAGCTGAAGGAGTTACTGCCAATTCAGTCTTGGTTTGTTGAAGAGTCTGTAAGTAGACAAAGAGATCACAGGAGAGATATACTGGCCCTAGAGGAGATTTCAGATTCTTAAATCTGAGTTGCAGCAGACATTAAGAACAGTTGATTTCCTCACATCTAAATGTAGACCCACGCATAAAAGGGCCATTTAACTCAGTGCACACCACACCACACCACACCCAGCATACAAGACACTCCAAAAGGAAACAGATCTCTAAAGATGGAGGTAAAATACTGGAACAGGGTGAGAGATGGCAGCATCTTTGGAACCATCAGAATAGAAATGTTAAGGGTGGTAATGGAAAGGGGACACGGCTGCTAGAACAGACATGAACACTCCAAGAACAACCAGGGATTTGCTGGAAAGCCATCTTCAGTGAAAATGAGAAGGCTCCATCCATATCAGTGTGGCAAAGAGGCAGCCAGGGAGGGAAGCAGGGGCCTGAGGAGTGCCGTCAATACTTCTGAGGCAAAGAGCAAAGGAAGAAGTGGGATTGGAAAAAGTAAAACAGAGAAAGTGCATTGTGAGGTTCACAGAGGGCCCAGCATGGGAAGCAGTGATAGTGAGAGGGCATAGCATGGACAGCAGTGATAGTGAGAGGGCCCAACATGGGCAGCAGTGATAGTGAGAGGGCACAGCATGGGCAGCAGTGATAGTGAGAGGGCCCAGCATGGGCAGCAGTGATAGTGAGAGGGCACAGCATGGACAGCAGTGATAGTGAGAGGGCACAGCATGGACAGCAGTGATAGTGAGAGGGAACAGTATGGGCAGCAGTGATAGTGAGAGGGACAGCATGGACAGCAGTGATAGTGAGAGGGAACAATATGGTCAGCAGTGATAGTGAGAGGGCACAGCATGGACAGCAGTGATAGTGAGAGGGCACAGCATGGACAGCAGTGATAGTGAGAGGGAACAGTATGGGCAGCTATGATAGTGAGAGGGCCCAGCATGGGCAGCAGTGATAGTGAGAGGGCACAGCATGGGCAGCAGTGATAGTGAGAGGGCCCAGCATGGGCAGCAGTGATAGTGAGAGGGCACAACATGGACAGCAGTGATAGTGAGAGGGCCCAGCATGGGCAGCAGTGATAGTGAGAGGGCCCAGCATGGGCAGCAGTGATAGTGAGAGGGCCCAGCATGGGCAGCAGTGATAGTGAGAGGGCCCAGCATGGGCAGCAGTGATAGTGAGAGGGCCCAGCATGGGCAGCAGTGATCGTGAGAGGCAAGATGTGCATTGGAGTTCAGCTGTGGAAAATCAGAGATGGAATCTTGAGAGAGGTACAGTTATAGGGCAGTGGAAGCAGGACAGCAGTTGCAGAAGTCTGGTCTTCAACAGCCGTGTCAGTGGGCAGAGAGGAGATTGAAAGTTATCTAAAGTGTTGGGAGAAAACTGTCACTGTGAAGTGCTGTCTAGATGGCTCTATCCAACAACAGAACACTGTTCTTCATAGACTCACAGGGACTGCTTGTCACACAGCACAGATTCTTTCAAGACAGAACAAAACAAAACAAAACACCCTGATATCTACTCTCAGACCATGGTGCAACTAAACCAGAGATCAACAACGGAAAGGCAGAAGATCCCCAAATGTATGGATACTAAATCAAGTATGTCTACGTAACAGGTCAAAGGGAGGTTGGAATCTCTGAACTTTAAAACTCCTTTGAGCTAAATAAAAAAATAAAATAAAATAAAGAACATGTGAGATGCCCAAAAAGCCCAGGCTAGAGAAGAATTTTATAACATTCAATACATGCACAAGAATTGAGGAAAGGTGCTGGAGAGATGGCTCAGTGGTTAAGAGCACTGACAGCTCTTTCAGAGGTCCTGAGGTCAATTCTTAGAAACCACATGGTGGCTCACAACCATCTGAAAAGGGATCTGATGCCCTCTTCTGGTGTGTCTGAAGACAGTGACAGTGTACTCACATACATTAAATAAATCTTTAAAAAAAAGATAAGAATCGATGAATGATCTAAAACGTTTGTAAGCTTCTGCCCTAGGAAACTAGAGAAAAGGTCAAATGAGATTCAGAATAAACATAAGAAGATAAATAATATGAATTAAGAAAGAAATCAGTAAAGCCTAAATCAAGAAGTCAATGGGGAAGAAAGAGATTGCTCAGTGAAGAGAAAGAAGTTTTAATAAGGCTCTAGCTACAGTGAGAAAAACAAAAGAGAAGGTGAAAATTACCGGTATCAGAGATGAAAGAAAACCGCCCCGAATCTCATAAATGTTAGAGACATTAAATGGTGTTATGAATAACGCTGAGCCCAGATACTTGACGAGCTAAATGAAATGGGTGAATTCCCTGAAAGACAATTCTACTAAACTCAGGCAAGAAAAAAATAGATAATTTGAATAGGCCTGTATCTATTAAGGAAATCAAATTAATAATTAATAACCTTTCAGAATAGTGTGAACTATGCCAAGATGAGTTCAGTGTTGAATTCTGTCCAATATTTGAGGAAGAAAATTAGTCCAGGATTATGCCATTTATTTGAGAAGACAGAGAAGAAGGAAGTCTTTTTCTGTCATTCTGTGAGACCAGCCTTACCCTTAACACCACACCTTGACAGAGACGTTACATGATAGGAACATGACCAGTTTCTATGTCTCATGAAAACAAAGGGAGGAACATGTCACTAGTAAATCAGTCTTAAGAATGTCTATATTGTGATCAAATTAATTTATCCTAAATATTCAGGGTGTTATCACCATCTGAAAATCATTTAATGTAATCACATCAACAAATTAACAAATTAAAGACATATCAATACATTCATAAAAGCACTGGACAGAAATCCAATATTTATGTATTACCAATACTCTGTAAAGCGGGAAGAGAGGGACTTGCTTAGATTGACAGAGGTTTTCAAATGGCCCATAGCAATCCTACAGCTGGAGTGACAGACAGCTTAGAGGTTAAGAGTGGACCCAATTTTGAGTCTCAACTTGTATGGTGGTTCATAATTAAAAACTCTTCTGCATGCATACGATACACAGACATGCATGCAGGCAAAACACCCATAAAAATTCCTAGAGCTGATGCTTCACGGTGAGAATTGGAGGGATTGCCCATATTATCAGCATTAAATCATCTCTGTTTACCCTCACATTGGGAATCCTATCTAGGATGATGAAAAAAGGCAAGACATGGACAGTGAAGAAGTAACATAAGGAAGGAAGCTATCCCCTGTGGTGGTTTGAATATGCTTGGTCCAGGGAGTGGCACTGTTAAGAGGTGTGGCCATTGGAGAAGGTGTGGCCTTGTTGGAAAAGTGTGTCACTGTGGTGGTTGGCTTTGAGACCCTTCTCTTAATTACCTGGAAGACAGTCTTTTTCTGGTTCCCTTTGGAACAAGGTGTAGAACTCTTAGTTCCTTCTCCAGTGCAATGCCTATCTGGACATTGCCATGCTCCCCACCTTGATGACAATGGATTGAACCTGTAAGTCAACCCCAATTAAATGTTGTCCTTTTAAGAGCTGCCTTGGTCTCAATTAAGTGTCCTTTGTAAGAGCTGCCTTAGGGGGCTGGAGAGACGGCTCAGTGGTTAAGAGCACTAACTGCTCTTCCAGAGGTCCTGAGTTCAATTCCCAGCAACCACATGGTGGCTCACAACCATCTGTAATGAGATCTGATGCCCTCTTCTGGTGTGTCTGAAGACAGCTACAGTGTACTTATATAATAAATAAATAAATCTTAAAAAAAAAAAAGCTGTCTTAGTCATGGTGTCTCTTCATAGCAATGGAAACCCTAACTGAGACACCTATACTTATGCTGTAATAGCAAGGATGCAAGATACAAAGTCATTATATACATGCCAGTTCTGTTACAGTGTCATCAATGTAATGCTAGCCTTAGACATTAAAGACACAAGCTCAACATCAAAACTTAAAATCTACGACAATGTTACAAGATCTCTAAGAGTAAAACTTCAAAACTGATGGAAAGAATCAAAGCTCTAAATAAATGGGTCAATATTTATGTTCATATATAGAGGGGATCGATATTGCTAATGTGGCACTTCTCATGTATTTAAAAGGAATCTCAGGCAAAGTTCCAGTAAATTATTTTGTGGATATTGACAAACTGGCTCAGAATTTAAAAGAAATGAGAAAAAAAGCAGAGCCCAGTATAAGTAGCAAATATTGGAAAGCTACTTTAAGTCTTAAACTATCTTGAAGCTGCAGTAACCAGGCAGAGTGAGCCGGGTAGACAAGAGGTCAACGAGGCAGAATGGAGAGCTGGAAATAGGCCCAGCACAGAAGAGGACCCCCCACCCCCGATTCCTCACAAAGGAGCAACCCAGGGGAGACAAGACAGTCTTCAAACAATGGCGCTGAAATAGCTGGACATCGGCGGGCAAAAGTGAATCCATATATAGACCTTAAACCTTTAAAAATGATTGGAAAATGTGTATGTGAAATGTAGAACTATAGAGCTCTATAAGACAACAGGAGCTGCTAAGGTGACCTGGTCATTGCAGGGGTTTTTCCTGGGTACAGTTGCAAAGGCTGTGAGATTTTAAAACTGGCAAATTGGACTTCATTAAAACTAAACCCTCCTAGCCTGTTAGGAATGATATTCGAAGAAGAGGTTCAAGCTACAGATAACACTAGGAGAAAGTATTTATGTGTCACTGATCCAATAAATGTCTGTTATCCAAAATTTACAAAGAATTCAGGGACAAAAGACTATGAATTACCTCCCTGAAGAAGATGCATAGTTTCAAATATGCCTACGGGAAAATGTTCCACAGCATATATCAAAATTCAAGTCAAAACACTGAAACCTCTCTACATATTGTTAGGACTTCTGAGATCAACAACATTGTCTTCCAACCATGGGAAGGCGTGGAGCACAGAACACTCCCCTCTTTCTAGCCATCATGCAATGGTGTGGTTTGTTTCTTTCTTACTTCTGCCTATTTAGCCAATTGCTCTAAAATGTTTGTCTGCAAAAATACGGAACATGTAAAATTTGCTCAAACTTGGGAGCAACCAAGATAACTTCCAGTATGTTACTGAATTGATGATGATGATGTCAGGTTTTGTTGATTATTCAATCCTAAAGAAAGAATTCAGCATGGAGCCAAAAACACATGGGCAAACATGAAATGTATACTCTTTGTGAAAAAAAAAAAAAAAAACCTGGCTGGAAAGGCATGTGCTACATGTTTCCAAATATGTGACCTTAAAAGGCAAAAGTGTAGCAACAGCGGAGATCAGGGGTTGGGAGAGGATGGTGTGCAGGAACAGCCCAGAAAGGACCCTTCTTCTGATGATCAGTACATTTTAGTGAATCAGTGACTGCAAAAACAAAGGAAAGTAAGGGACAGGGAATTAAAGTAGAGCCAAGCTAACATTCAGGACATTGTCAGGTTATAAAACATATAGAACTCACACGTGCGTGCACACATATTCTCTCTCTCTCTCTCTCTCTCTCTCTCTCTCTCTCTCTGTTGCTCTCCACCTCCCCTCACACATACACTCTACAAAATAAGGTCCTGATATAGGAAGCCTAGACCAGAGCATTTTGACACGGAGGGAGTGTACGGCAGTGAAAGTATTTTGTAGGACACTACAATGGTGGGTACATGTCATTGTACTCTTTTCAAAAACCATCAGGCCACGAACATAAGTGAGAACCCTAATGGCCACTTTGGGCTGGATTTAACAATATTATACCAGCAACAATTCTATTATCCCACCCTGGTACACGGTGCTGTTACAGGATTGTGGAGGACGAGGGGCCCAGGAGACAAATAGGAGCTCTGTATTTCTCCTCAAGTTTTTCATGACCCTAAAATTATTTTGCAGAAAGGTTGGCTGTAGTGTGTAGTTTCTGCTACCCCACTTTAAGTTCTGGGCAGACTGCACTATCAGCCCCACCCAGGTTCCCTCAGATCCACAGATGAAACACACACACATACACACAAACTTATTTTCAACCTGCTTTATTGGCTCAATAGTTGTGGTGCTTCTAATCTCCCATGGCTAGAGTGCCCTTCCTAATACTCTTAGCTCAGAACCCTAAATCTGCCCCACCCCCCTTTAGTTGCTATCCCAAGCCCAGTTGGCAAAGTGGCCGATGGCTACTCCACCCTAGGTCTCACATAGCTGGTGGCCTTTTCTCCCTCCAAAGTATGGTAAAAATCTTTCCCCTTTCTTTTTCTGTGCCTCCTCTCTTTGCCCACTTGAGGGGACTCTGAAGTCCCGCCTCTTACCTTCTGCCCAGCAATTGGCCCTTGAGATCCGTATTGATTGATCAAGAACCAATTGGAGCTGCGCAGTGGTGGCGCACGCCTTTAATCCCAGCACTCCGGAGGCAGAGGCAGGCGGATTTCTGAGTTCAAAGCCAGCCTGGTCTACAGAGTGAGTTCTAGGACAGTCAGGGCTACACAGAGAAACCCTGTCTTGAAAAACCAAAATGAATGAATAAATAAATAAATAAATAAATAAAATAAAAAGAACCAATTGGAGAACAGTACTTAACATCAGCACTGCTTCCTGCAGGTGACAAAAAATCGAATAAGCATTTCCATAAAGAAGATGTACAATGACTAATGGCACACAAAAACTACTCATTTATCAGCACTGGAAAACTTGGTCACTTCCTACCCACATCTAAACATTGTTTTCTATATTGCGGCATTATGGGTGGGATTGGGGCTTCTTTTATTCTAGACAAGTACTTCGCCACTGGGTCACATCTGAAACGCTGGCAGTTTATGAAGAACAGAAAAACAGGAAGGCTAGCGAGACTGTGGGTACATTACAGACCTGTCCATAACTAACCGGAGTGTGGAATGGAGCTGAAGAGTCTCCTATTTATTCCTTAGGTTAAATACTACGTTACCACTTGGGATGGTTAATACTGTCCACCTGACACAATCTAGAGCTACTTAGAGGACAAACATCTGTATGTGTCGATGAGGGAGTTTCAAGACTGGGTTAATCAAGGTGGGAAACCTTGCAGTTACTGTGGAGTACCATCATTAGTCAGGGATAGTCTCAGACTAAATAAAAGGAAAGGGAGGTGAGCATGGCGCTCATCTCTCTCTGTTTCCTGGGTGCAGATGCCTCATGTCCCTCGTATCACACTTTCCCTCCAAGATGTACTTCATCTGTGAGCTAAAGTAAACCCTCTGCTCCTTCCTTGAGCTGCTTCTGTAAAGGTGTTTCGACAAAGCAATAAGAAAAAAAATACAGCCATGCCTCCCTTAGGCACACCTAAGGGAAATGATATCTATCTCACATGTGGATATACCCTAGCCCACATTCATCTACCATTGGAATTGTGTGCACAACTCAGATGCTCATTGGCTGAATGATGAATTGGTAGAGAAGGTAAGGAATGTTGATCTTGTGGGCCATTGATTGAAATGACATAGACATTGAGTGGTTCCTACACAGACAGGCCTGGAAGGGCCACACTAAGTGATCCCACGCAGGAATCCACACCTGTGTGGATTTCTTCAGATGGATGTCAGGACCGAGAGTCTGTGTGCTAGGAGTAGATGGGGCAGCATCTCGGTGGGTTTGGGGTGGTAACAAAGAACCTGCGTGGCTGTTGGCTTTTTTGTAGACTGATTTAAATGTTCTGAACATGACTGTGTTTGTTCAGCTTTGTGGATGCACTAAAAGCTGCTGTTCCCTTCATAAGAATCAGTGGAAGAGCTGGTTAAATACTTTTTAAAACCAAAAACCAAAAAACCAACCAACCAAACCAAACCAAAACCCCAAACAGTTAAAAGTTCACATCTTCCATTGGTTGTCAAATGTGACCCTGATTTATTTGTCCAGCAAGTTGACCTTCCTCACAACGAACAGAAAATGGGTCTTTCCTCCTTTCCCTTTCCCTTCTCTACCCAATTTTTTGCAGCTGTTGTCCTGACCCGACAGGATCAGTAGCAACCGTAGGCCATTTTCCTGCCTCTTCATGCCCTAGCTGGTCTCAAGTTCCTGGAAAATAAATACACACATTCCTTTACAGGTGAGTCTGGGAGCAGCTTCCGGGCCATTCACGTCTCGTGACAACCAGGCTGACACAGGTTTCTCTGTACAGATTGTGGATTTTGTATGCCAATGGCTACATGCCCCTCTCAGTCCCCAGAGTGGGTATACACAGAGTAAGTCCAGGTTTCTTCTATAGCAAAGTTGTTGCTTCCTTCTCTGTTGTCAGATTTTGGGTCTTGCATCTGGCAGGCTATCTCAGGAGCTGTAATAATAGTGAAGGTTTCAACTCATGCCCAAGAAGCTAAAACATTGTCTTATTTTGTGAAACAGATTGATTGGAAACCACCAAGAGAGCCTGTGAAGTCTTAGTGATGTGGAGAGCCTCTTTGAGACAGAGTAGGGGGGCTGGAGCATTTATCTTCGTTACACCTAGAGCCTTTGTCCTTACCCTTAGGTGTTTAAAGGTGGGATTTTCTTCCTTAAATAAAAAGCCTTTGGACACAGATCAACTTTTCATGTGCTTGGTAAAACCAGATTTCTTTATACCTTTCAAGATAAAGACACCGTGGACTTCAGACGCTGATAGCCAAAAGTATGCAAAATATCTTTTAACAAAAATAACGGTTGCCCCCCTAATTCCCATGGTGATTGTGCTGCTCATCTGTGAGTCACCAGTGGGAGCCTCCTTTCAGAACAAAACCCCAGACAGAGTCTGCTTACAGAGCCGAGCCACATTCTGCATAGACCACCCTCGCTTTAGGGGCTCTGAAGGAGCCTGTGGATGCTACCTCTTATTAGTGGCATTTTAAATCTGGGGTGATGGCTGCTCTCAAATCCAGATGAATTCAGCATTATTGCCATCCTTCAAAAGCAGTCGAAATGACTCCACACAGGACCATAATGACAGTGAGAATCACTTCTAATGGGATTATAATGGGAAAATAATAAAAACGTTAAGCAAATGGAAATTACAGCATTAAATATGCTGATATCCAGATAGTTCGAAAATGCAAGAGTCCCATTGAACATCCATCCACCACATGTAGAAAAGACTGTATAATTGGACCTGGTAGAGGAACAAAGATAAATGGCTCCTAATTTTGTCCTTTTTCTGAAAATGTGCTTTGGCTAAGGTTCTCTTAAGAGACATTGTCCTCTTAGAAGACACTTTCTTCTTCACATACACCAGCATGGAAGTGGAGAAAGGACACATAGTTTTGAGATAAAGCCGTGTTTGAAAAGAACACAGGCTACTTGTTGCCACGTGGTTAGTTTTTCAGAAAGCATACAACAACTCTGCTTTGAAAGGTACATCCCTGGCTCTAAGAAGAACTGGGGTTTCTGGATGTATTTCTGCAGTAAGAGTGTTGGTTATCACTCACTCTCTTGAGGCTGACGCACAAGCCCTTCCTCGGATGCACTTCTAAGGAAGAACTATGAGTTTTGAGATAGGATACCTGTCACATTGCATACTTAAATAGCTCTACTACCTGGGACAAGAGCAGTTTGAAAGGAGTCACCAGTATTATCAATCTGGCTGGCTGTGTCTGTTTCATATGATTGCCCTGGAGAAGGAGCAAGCCCTGATCACACAGGTTACCTATTCTAGCTGGGTATGTGGGCTGTCTGGAGAATAGCTAGAAGAAAAGGAAGTACGATAGTAGGAATCTGGAAGGATGTGCTGACTTCTGTCTGAAGGATTCTGTATCTGGTCTGAAGGTGTGGAGACATTGTGGCTTTAGCAGTGGGGGAAAGGACAGTGCCCTTTGTAGGATGCCATTGTCCCTGACTCAAAGAGAGGAACTTTGGGAAGCAGTGCACATCAGGTGACTCTTGGCCTGTATAGGGACCAGGCCACACATGTGGTTAGTCAACTATGCAGTAAGGCTAGAATGGGGTGAGCAGCCTGTCCTTAGCAGAGGGAGACACTGGTGGGATGTTGGGATATTAATGCATTTGTATTCATGACTTGCAAAGTCATAAGAGCATTTGAGTGTTGAGAGCAGAGGATCCAGACTACAGAAAGGCTGTGCTTGGTAACAAAGATACTTATAAACCCCAGAATTGATTGTTGGAGTTGACACTATCAGTATACCCAAGTATATTAGATCATTCATTTGGCAGCAGTTTTTATTTAATGGAAAAGAAGATATAACCACCTCAGTTTGATTCATAGCATGATGTATGTAGAAGTTTAATACCTGGATCTAATTTCTGAATTAAAATGATTGTTGTGACATGCCACACAGGATGGCATGTAGAATCAGCTCTACTGAGACCATTGGAAGGACTCACTGCCTTCCCTGTGGCCAAAGCTTATTAGCCATTGCATCAGTTATAGCCCAACACCACTGTAACACCATGAACTCTAGCAATTGTGAGATGCCTGTCATGGATGCTGGGAACCCAACTTGTGTCCTCTGCAGGAGCTGTAGGCCCTCTTAAACATTGATCACCTTTCTGGCTCCTCTTGAGATTATTTCTTTTCAGTTTGAACAGTGAAAGAATGCTATAGGTTATCTAGTGATGATGTGCAACTCACAGAATAATCATGGTATTCATCATCTCTATAACACGTGAGGGCTCCAGAGATCACTCTTCCAAATGTTCCTTCGAAGGTAAAGTTTTCCTATCCACCAAACACTCATTTTCTTGGATATCTGCTATACTTCTGTGTGACAAGAATGGAGATGGCATTTGTGGAAGACTTCAGTCATAACTGGCAACAAAGCTAATACTGTTGCCAAAAAGACATTCCTGAAATTCTATGAACGAATCAACTTCCCAAGGGTGTTTGTTTTCTGCAGGTATTGGAATACTAAGTGTATTCTATTCACAAGTTTCTCCTCTGGGAGATGTCTAACAACATTTTTAGACTCCCACAGAGCCACAGATTCTGGGTAAAATCTCCATCGATCAGTGAACAGGATGCTTAGATATTCATATCCAGGGAAGAAACAGAACTCAGACCTTCAGGAGCTGGGCAATAAAATCGGACATGTAAAACAGAAAACAAGAGTTAATACATGGGTCATTCATAGTTCCCAAGGAAGAAATGATGTGAAGAGAATCGATTTGAATCTAACAATGGCAGAGGCTTTTTGTTTGTTCTTTTTTTTTTTAATTGTCTAACCAACAAAATGCAGGTGATCTACAGTCTGGTGTACTGGCAGAAGCCAAACACCCCATTGGACCTGGCCCTGACTCTCTCACTCTTTTGTTGGGGATGTCTGCTCAGGGCAACCATCATTTTTCAAAATAAATGCTGAATGTTTCACCACTACAAGAAGCACCCAAGGCAGAAAACAAATGCCTTTGGGAAACGGATACACTCACGGGATTTCATCGGTGGCGTTTGGTAACAGCATTGACTTTGTTGCCAGTTATGCCCGAAGTCTTCCATTAATATAATTTCCATTCTTGTCATGCAAAAGTATAGCAGATAGCCAAGAAAATGAGAATTTGGTATGTAGGAAAACTTCATTTTTGAAGGAACATTTGCAAGAGTGATCTCTGGAGACCTCACGTGCTATAGAGATGATAATACCACGATTATTCTGTGAGTTGCACATCGTCACTAGATAACCTATAGCACTTTTCTCACTGTTCAAACTGAAAAGAAATAATCTCAAGAGGGGCAAGAAAGGTGATCAATGATTAAGAGTGCCAACAGTTCCTGCAAAGGACACAAGTTAGATTTCCAGCATTCATGACAGGCAGTTCACAATTATTTGTAATTCCAGCTCCAGGGGATCGATCTTCTGGATTCCAGATACATATGCATTTGTGTGTACATACCCACACACAAATACTCACATATACACATAACAAAAATAATAAATCTTTCTTAAATAATTTTAATTGATGCAAGAATTCAGTGAAAATTCTCAATAATTGAATGCTTTCATGTAACCTTCAGAAAAATTCCAGTGTTTATAAGTCTTTGCTTTTATAGTAAAACACTTTTCTCTAGAGATGAATGCTTACAGTAATAATTCACTCTTACTACATTAAGTCTACATAGCATGTCAAATATCATGAATAATGTATGTGAGTGAGCATTAGTGCCATCTGTCTTCAGGCCTACTGGATGTATGACTCTTAGTGTGGACAGAAAACAGGAAGAGATAGTCAATGCTAACCCTGTAAATTAATTGTTGTATAATTTCATATTACTTCCTCAATGCCCTGCTGTTCTCCAAAAATACCAGGCAACTACAATCTTCTGGTCTTGCTTATCAGCTCTGATCAGTGCGGCTCAGGGCCCTGCTTGTCAACAGTCCCCCGTGCATGTTTGCAACTGTGTGGGCATTTATATAGTACCATCAGATGCTGTCAACAAACATTCACTGGAGAATTAACTATGCCAATTAATGTCTTAAGGAAGGAAAACATCTTAAGGGAAGGAAGAGGCGTTGGTCTTGGGTTGACTGCAAAGACATCGGTTAGTGTTGATGTACTTTTGAAGTCGTTAGATTTCTCATTTGGGGCACTGCATTCATTCATTGAGAATTCCTTGATTTTGTCTTCAAGAAGTTCATGGTCTATCTTGATGCTTGCACCCTTCATGGGCTAAGGACCTTCACCCCTAGCCCTTGGCCCAGATAAGCTGCTCAAATCTTAACAATCTAGTTACTTTGTAGGACCTACCAAAGTAGTATCAACTTTAAAGATGCCTCTTAACTGAAAGAAAAAAATGCATTTCATCATCAGTCACATTGACTCATGTATATGCTTGCATGGTTTGGATAGAAAATGACTCCTTCGTGAAGATTTGATCCCAGCTGATGGCTTTCTAAGGAGGCAGGCCTGCTTGCAGGAAGTCCAGCATTAGAGCATGCCTCAGCAGGGAGTCTCGTCTCTGACCCTTCTGTCACTTTGCTTCCTGGCTGCCATGAGATGAACAGCTTCTTCTGCCCTGTTCTCCTACAACCATGATACTCTGACTAGACTCAGCTTCCCCTACCTATTACTACAATACTCTACCTCAATGTTTTACCACCATGCTACTCTACCTAGACTCAGATTCTCCTACAACCATGATGCTCTACCTAGACTCAGCTTCTCCTACCACCACGATCCTCTACTTAGACTTAGCTTCTCCTACCACCATGATACTTTATTTTGACTCAGCTTCTCCTACAATTCTGCTGCTCTACCTTGATTCAGCTTCTCCTGCCACTAAGCTGCTCTAGCTTGACTCAGCTTCTCCTACCACTATGCTTGACTCAGCCCCATAGTAGAAGAACCAGCTGACCACAGACTGAAATCACTGAAACTGAGCCAAGGACAACCTTCCTGTTTTAAGTAGCTTCTCTTGAGTATTTGTCACAGCAATGAAAAATTGATGAGTATGCTGTGTCTATAGCCATTATACAACCCCTCAGAATTTGGAATTGGACTGCATGGGCTACCCCTTGCTTCTCTTTCTACACAATTTCCCCTTAATGCTTGTTTTGAATAAACACCCAAAACCCATGGTTTGTATGCATATGACACACTGGTGCCTGGGTGGTATTGAAGCTCTAAATGTCCTTGAAGTGATAAGACATGGCAATAGCACATGGAACGTGGGTACCTTGCATGACATTACCTTTGTGTTCCTAGCCAAGGTCACTTCTGCCAGGGTGGGGATTGAACTGTCTGGATCTGGTAGACAGGAATGGGCAGTTAGGTTTAAGTAGAAGATATAGACCACCTAGTAGGTCTGGATCCCCCAGATTAGAGTTTGAAATTTTGTGGTAAAATGTATATGACATAAGCCATCTCCTTAACCATTTATAATTCTGTAATATCAAACACATTCACGGTGTCTTATAGCTATCACCATTGCAATGTTTTGTATGAGACATGGGCATATAGGCTCATGTATTTGAATACCTGGTCCCCAGTTGGTGGTGCTGTTTGCAGGTCTTATGGAACCTTTGGGAGCCGTGGCCTTGCTGAAGGAAGCATGACATTGGGTATGGGTTGTGAGAGTTTTTAGTCTTGCCCTACTGGCGGTTTCCTCTCTCTGCTTTGGTTTGGGGTTAAAATATGTGATCTCTTAGCTTCCTGCTCTGGTTACCTGCTGTTTTGCTTCTGCTATGGATTCTCCCATCACAACTGCAAGCTCCCAAAGAAACTTTTCCTTTAAACTGTTCTTTAATAATTTAAAGAAAAAGGTTGTTTAACTTTTGTTCATAATGTTTCATTATAACAACAGAAAAGTAGCTAATCCAACCAAATCAACCCATTAGTCCATCTTCACAACAAGCACTGTGCCTGCCCAGGTGAACCCACTCCCCTCCCATGTCCTTGGTATCCTCAGATGCATTGTGACTAGTTCCACGAATCCCACTGGTGTGGATCTCGACTCTGAGGGTACTTTACAGCACGTGTGTATTTGGCACAGTTTCAGAGATGTTCTTCTAAGGGCTGAGGACCATCTCATTGCATGTGTGTCTTCTGTTTGTCCCTCCACCTCTTAATGAGCAGGTTGGATTTTCTGCCTCTGCCTATTGTGAGTCTGGTATCTGCAAATACCAGAGCAAGCAAGGCTTCCCGTCTCCTCCAAGGCCGGTAATCAGCGGATCAGCAGTAACCCTGCACTTGACTTTTGGAGGATCAGTCAGGTTTTTGGTTTTTTGTTTTGTTTTGTTTTGTTTTGTTTTGTTTTGTGATAGATTTCATGGCTATGTTGTACCCCTATTCTGAGTAAGTGGGGGCCCTTTTTTCCCCTCTACATCCTTACCAACTCTTTAGCTTCTGTCCCCTTTTTCCCACAAGACCCATCACAAGGGCATGTCTTTGATGTGAATTTCCCTAATGACCAGTGATGCTGACAGACACTTAGTGGGCTTGTTGAACATCTGTCTGTCTTTGGAGACATGTCTACTCAAGTGTCTGTTTGTGAATAGATTGGTCTGCCATTTACTCGCAGGGACCTTTTATTTAATGTGAATAGCAATCTCCCCTCAGCTCTCTACTTTGAGAACATTTTCTCCCAATTTGAGGGCTGCCTTTTCACGAGAAGTTTTGAGTGTTGACAGTACGTCTGAATCCAGGAGTCTTAAAACCTGTTTCTTCTCTGCTTGTCTTCTCAGACAGACTAAACCCTGTGTTCCCACACCCACCACCATGCCTTGGCAGTGGATGGCCTCACGGACAGGTGCTCACTCCCCAGCTCCTGTGTGCTTGGTTGAGTGGTTAGCTCTGCTCTGCAGTCGACATGCTGCCTCATGCTCTCTTGCATGAGTAACTATATCTCAGTTTCCTCCCTCGGCATAGGGGGTGGTAACTCACCCGCCCATAGCATGATTGTTTCAGCTAATGATCTAGTGCACATAAATCCCTCAGAACAGACTCAGTGGTCAGGAAGCCCGCCGCTGGCTTTACTATTTCTGTTTCCAGCTGGGCTAAAGTGTTCGGTTTTTCATTGCTTCTTATATCGGATTCCTTTTTCTGCAGCTACAAGAAACTGTTTCTAAGTCAAGCAAGGCTTCAAATGATGGCTCTGTGCCTTGCAACATGCTGTGAATTGTCAGGAAAGAGCTTGTAAAGAGTTTTTATGAAGTGAGAGAAACTGTTTCTTTGTAAGGAAAAAATATAGCCTTATAAAGAAAACCAATTGTGTTTCTTGACAGATGCGGAAGTGGGAAGGCTTGGGAAAGTGCAGGTCTCTGCTACAAAGTAAAATTCTCCCAACAGAATTCACCAAGCTGAATAGTTTCGGGTCTGATACCCACAGGAATGTACAGGCTCTGCTGCCTACTTCAAAGGCTCAGTGTGAACATAGGAGGCCTCCTTCAAGCCCTGTGGACGGCTGCTGGCCACAGCTGGTTGCGATTGTGCCCAGCTTAGTGGATCATCAGCTCTGCTCTGCAATCACACTCGGAGACTTTGTAAGGAGAGGATTTTTGTTTTGCTTTGTTTTTACATTCACATTCTTTTTGTGAGCTTTTACACAGAGTAACTGCCTTTACCAAGTTATTTCCTTTTTTTTTCATATGAATGCAGTGTTTTCCTCTTTCTATATCTGACCTCTTTTTTTTTTTTTTTTTTTTTAAGATGATGGGTTCTTTGGAAAATGAAAGTCATTGTTCATTTCTAATGGGGCCCAGCATCACTGTGTGCTGGCTTAAGTGTTTGACTACTTAGTCATACAGTTCAGGGTTGACATTTAGATTTTTATTCACTTTAAAAATCAGACTGGAGCTGGGGTGATGGCCCTGTTGGTGAAGACCTTACTGAATGAGCACGGGGGCCTAGGTTTCATCCTCGGTATTCATGGAAAATCTGGAATGCAGGCATAGGCGTGGAATCTCAGACCTGGGTTGGCAGAAGCAGGTGGATCCCTGGGATTTTCTAGCGAGCCAGCATAGCCCGGTAAGCGAGTTCCAGGTCAGTGAGAGACCCTGTCTGAAGAAACAAGGTAGATGAAACCTAAGGAATAACACCTGAAGTTAGCCTCTGACCTTCTCACACGTGTCTGCACACTTACACACATGCAAACACACACACACACACACACACACACACACACACACACACACACAAAAGACATTGATGCATAGATCTTTGAGCACCTAGAATTAGTGTATTGGAGGCAATATGGTTCTGATTCCTGGGTAATCCATGTGGAATGCCAAGGTGCAGACATCTCAGGGGCTCACATCCTTGCTTCTTGGTAGTTGGGAAGCTGCAGGTCCTAAGAGGTAGTACTTATTATCCCTGGAGTGGTTCAACATGAGGGTGTGTTCTCTCCAGATGTTTTTATCTAACAGAGTCTCTGCAGAAGATGCCAAATGTATAGAACCTGTATCAGTGGTCCTTTCGGTCGTTTTGTGCAGTGTCTGAGATGTAGAAGTTGTGTATCTGTTGCCATTACATCAGGAAGCCACTGGCAGGGCTAGTGCATTTGAGAAATGCTAGAAGAAATGTCCTTAAATACAGATGTAGGCATACTGGCTTATAGCCTAAATTTGCCACTGTCCAACCTGGAGATGATGTTAACCTTGCTCTCCCATGTCCCCAGATTTACATTAGTCAGCTGTGCGGGATGGTTGGAATCTCTCCTGACTTTGTATCCAGGAATCCTAGGATATACCTGCTTTCATGTTCCTTCTGTGAACAATATCTAGTAAGTGCTTTCAACCATGCAACTTAGGAGGATCACAGAGTGCCTGCCCCCACCCCTACAGTTCAGGCTGTAGGACTGGATGGTTTCATTCCCAGGGAGCCTCCAGCAGCTCATCCTGTTGTTCTAGATGGCCCAAGGACACAGACCAAACTACTAGGCTGGGATTGATATGCTGTTTTGGAAGGTCCACTGAGAAAGGACCAACAATATTCATGAAGACAGTTCTCACAGCTCTGTTAGTACCCAGGGGCAAAGGCATGAGGTACACAGCATCCCTCTCAATATGCTGACGCCTCTTTAGGACAGAGCATGGCTTGAGGACATTCAGGACTACCACCACCAGGACATACCCATGTTCCTTAATTACATAGTTGTTGCATCTTCCTTGTAAGTGATCACCGAGCAGAGTAGACAAAAGGAGGACTCACAGTGTAACTGACTCTTTTCTGGTCTTAGAACAGGGATGGACCATGCATGTCTTTCTACACCCACCTTTGTCTCTCTAGTCAAGAGCCAAGATAGCAGAGCATCCTCAGGATAATTGCTTCCTGTGCGTGTGCATCTAAATGGGAGGCTTAGCGGGAACAGATGCTGCGTGGATCAGGCCTGCTTTCAAATAAATCATGGGAGGAAGGGAAGAGCAAATATTTGCAAAGGGCTTCACACTCTGCACAGTATTCCCACGTATTTGTGTCCTGATGGTTTCTGTGTGGACTCTGGCCTGATGTCCCCCTTGACCTTGACTCCAGCACCACCTCCATGAAGGCCAGGAGGAAGAAAACAATCTGAGCATGTGGCCCGAGTTTAGGAGTCCAGTGTGACTGTCACTCCTTCATTCTACAGCTGACAACCTCTGAAGTTCACTTCTGACCTGATCGGTCTGGGAACTCAGCTTCAGGAATTTGCTGGGAGGCTGGGACATGCCAGTGACTCCTCGGAGAATTGTTCCTATAGCTTTGAAGATTGTTGTCATTAAGTAAAGTGGCCTGTACACTTAGCTTAGAAGTAGGTCTAAAGGATGCCCCTTTCCCTGGTTTCCAGAGTCAATGTATTAATAGAGAGAAAACTTTGCAAATTGATTGAGAACATTGCTGTTTGAAGGAGAGAGGGCTGATTCAATTTTTATAGAATTTTCATAATAATTTGTAAATAAACCTTTTAAAAAGTCAATCAACAGCTGAGAACAGGGTATCTTTTGTTAATACATGTCCCCTGCCCCCAGTGGACATGGATTTGTCAATGGAAACTATTTTAAGACAGCTCTTATGTCTGGCGTTCTGAGTGTCCTACTTCCTAAATCTATGGCATCGGTATAGGGTTATACAAGTGCCACAAGGTCACCCTTGGATGTCATGATGCTAGTTCTCAAGCTCTGCCTCCATTAGGGTGTCCTGTAGGGTACAGAATACTGCAAAGGAGCTACCTTTCAAGGGCTATCATATAACTGAGAGGATCCTGGGAACACAGTGCTTTGAGAGCTCCCGGCCAACACAATGCAGCAGGATAGGCTCTACCTCCCTGGCTCTGTGTTCCCGGCTGCCCTGCTAATGAGAGCTGCATTATGCATCACTCTGAAGACATTAGCACCTTGTGCGGTTTCCGATTGTTCTCTAGTCTTGACTACTGGATGGATCATCGTTTCTGGCTAAGAGGTAGAATGCACTCTGAAAACAGATTCCTGAACCCAGAGGCAGGAGCCTCAGCAACATGTGGCTGAAGTGGTTTGAAGGGAGATCGAGATAATAGTGTGCTTGCTGCTTGCCCACAGCCTGCCAAGCACCACATTGGGTATGTAATGACTCGTGATGTGCAGTCGGCACCATAATCCACCAGGAGGCAGTTTGTCATCGTATAGCAACTGTGGAAATCACGTTCAGATTCTGGTTTGCATTCTGAATCAAGGTGAGCCTTTTCACAACACTTCTTTGGGCATCCCCTGTTGCCTCACAGGTCTTGGCTATTTTTTATACTCAGTTGCTGAAACAGAAAGTTGGTTTGGGATTGGTGCCAGGGAACTCTCCCTGGCCACACAAAAGCCACATCATTGCTAGTGGTCAGTGCCCCAAGGCACCACAGGGAACTGGATGGAAGGCCCCTGAGCAGAGATGGTTATTCATACATACTCAAGCTCCTGAAAGCCCATCCTTCCGTTGCTCTGTGTGCGTGTATGGGTGGGAATAGAATTACAGAGCCATAGAGCCCCGCTCTGAGACTGGCTCGTTGAAGGACTGTGGCTGCCTCTTGTGCCACCCCTCTTGTTGGTGGCTCCGGTCACCACAGACTGCACGATGAAGAGATGAACTTTGACAAGTCTGCCAGGTGTTTGGCATCCTCACTGTGCCCCTCCCCCACTCTGGTATCTTTTACTGAACCCTAGGCTTAGTGGTTGCCCTTTAAAATGCATCTGGCAAACAGACAGGGCGGGCTGCTTATTTGCTGAAGTATTTCCCTCCTGGACTTACATCAGCCTGCAGGGCCACTGGTTTCCATTATTTCTAATCACGTCTTCCGCGAGGAAGCTGTCATCTGCCCTTTGGTATATGCAGCTTCCACAGGCCTGGGTCCCTCTTGTACCTCAGAACTTTCCCCAGAGACCAGCCTTCTTCCCAATGACCCAGTAAAAAGAAAAAAGGACAGAAATAAGGAAACTCTTAATTTCTTTAATGCTTTTGGGAGATAGTTTCCAACCCGACTATGATTCTGTGTTTGCTATTATCGTTGACATTGTACTCGACGCATCTTAAGAGGAGTCCTTGTCTTCCGTGGCTTCAGAACGCAACAGGATATTTTAAGTGTTTGCTCTAGCTTCCAGAATTATGGACTTCTCCCCACACTGTGCCCACTGGCCTACTGTCTGGCTGAAGACTAAACTTCCACATGCTTCCTGCTCTATTCTGGGTCCTGTGTGTGCTGGGGAGTTACCGTTTTCTCCACGGTTTCCCCAGGCTTGTGAACTGGCATGCAAGCACGTATTTTTCCATGACCAGCACTTGTGAGCACTCACAACAGAAGGCAGGTCCCAGGCTGTGCTCTCCCCAGATGCAGGTCAAGGTTTTAAAGTTGAAGGAGCAAGTGGATTTTCATTTGGGGGCTCCTGGAATTGGCAAGTGCTAATATCCACAAACCTGAGGTCCGGTCCATGGGTCCGTTGGAAGCATGTGACTTTTCATCTGCTCTCTGAGGTTTTAGACAATCTTGCTTAAAGTTCTTGGGTTTCCTTTTCTTTTCCTTCTTCCTCCTCTTAAGTTGTTTTACTACCTGCCTAACTTCATTTCCTTAGCTATTCATTTTATAGAATGGAAAAGAAATGTGATTTCTTTTTTTGTGTGTGTCACATTTCTCTGGCAGTAGCAGGTGGCCTTCCTTTTTTTTTTTTTTTTTTTTTTTTTTCTGTAGGTTTTGATCTAAGTGGCTCTAAAGGGCTGGCCTCTCTGCAACCCCACGCCCCTGCTTCTGCTGAGCCCAACATTTGGCCCCAAGGGCTCTGCTTTGCTCTCCCATCTCTCTTCCCTGCTGTCCTAGAATCTGTACAAGATGTCCAGGCTGTGTTGGACCCCTTCTCCTGCCCCAGTCTCATGAGGACCAAGGCTTAATCCCACTTGATTTGAAAGTTAGGAAACAATTGCTTGAATGCTTACACTGATACTAAATTTTCAAGATTTGTTTCATTACTTAAAGTAAATTTCAAGTTTAGTTGATGTCTAAGAAATAGATAACATTGCTCAGGTGCTGGAATACTCAAAAGTCAGCATCTATTTAGGCTTCCTCACCAAATCAGAGTGGAGTCCTATTTAAAAGAAAACAAAAAACAAAACAAACAAACAAAACTAAGTAGATCCCAGGGGGCAAAAAATTAAAAAGGTTATCCATAATTTTTCTCATACTTTTCCTAAATGGATTTTGATTCACGTATGGAACAATTGGCTTGTGAGTGCATGTGACTAAAAGGTTTCGTCAGAAAGCTCCTTGGTCCCCTGCCTCATCTCCCTCTCCTGGTTTCCTGCCGAGAGTGTTCCGGTTCTGTCTGTACTGAGTGGCTCTGCCAGCTGTAGAGCTTCATGAGTGGACGGATCTGCTGCCACCCATCTTCTTTTAGGTGACCTGATGGTGTGAGCCTTGACTGCTTAGTACCTGCATTGGTGTTATTCCTTCATTGTTGGAGTCTTGCTCACTTTTCCAGCCTGGGTGCTCACATCTTTCAGCCTTGGATACCAACCTTCTGTGGCTTTTGTATGAGTTCACTGGGGCATGAGCCTCATCCTGCTGGGACCCAGGCTTGGCCTCCCATAGCTGGAGGTTTCACACCTTAGCTCATCTCTGTTCACGGTTCACGCTCCCGTTGCTGTTGCAAACCTGCCTTTCTCCTTTATCAAGCTCTTCCTCATGGAGATTCTGAAACCCTTCCCAAGGGGGGAAATACACATTTGATGGAACCACAGCCAAAGCGCAATGCTACTCTGTGTGTTGGTCTCTAGGCGGTTTTTCCTTCCAGCTTCTCACAGCTGGCTCCAAGCAGCAGCTTGAACTTGGGGGTCCCACTTTGGTGTGACTTTTGAGGAGTAGACGTGGTAAGAAGAGAAAGCGCTGGTGGGTAGCTGCCTCTCGTGCTCTCACTCTTGCAGTGTAATAATCCTCAGAAGAGTTGCCTGGACTGTGCTGCCAAGGCTTCGGAGTGATGCAAATCACCACATCCTACTATGTCATTAGGATTATGACTGGGGAGTGATGGGTGGCAGTAGACACTGGCCTGACCCGGGATCTGGTGACATCAGATGAGCTTCAGGGTAGAACATAGAGAGGACTGCCAGGGCAAAGGTAAGGCATTGTATTATGTTTCTATTAAGGGAATTTATTGTGATGACTTACAGTCTGCAGTCCAACTAACCCAACAATGGGAGGCTGTGAATGGGAAGTCCTAAAGCCTAGTAGTTGCTCAGTCCACCAGGTGGGTGTTTCACCTGGCCTTCTGTATAAGCTGGAATCCTGAAGAGGTAGGTGCTGATAGATGTGCGGGCAAGTAAGTGCAAGCAGGCAAAGAAGGGTGAGCCTTCCTCCCTCCCATGTCCTTATATAGGCCTCCAGCACGAGGTGTGGAGAATTTTCCCAGGCTCCCTAGGCTTCAAGGACTATGGCCCTGTCACTCTTGGCAAACCTTACACTTACTTCAATGTTATATGACTATTTCTTTGTCTCAGGGGTATTTCCACACCTGGCTAGAACTCTGCACCATGGGAGTTGCACTCGTAACTTAATTTTATCCTGCGGCTGTACATCTATTTAGAGCTACATACTTGCTGGAGTTTCACCCTGGCTAGATTCTGCCCTGCAGCTATGCGCCTGGGTGGAGCTGTTCTGTTCCATAGGAACTGTACACCTACCCTGAGCTGCACTGCCTGGATAGAACTATATACCTGGCTGTAATCTACCCTGTAGGTACCTATCTAGAAATGGATGCCTGGCCGATATGGGCTATGCCCCATAGGTGTTGCATAGGGCGTCATCTGAAACATTGGAGCTGGGGAAGCCAGGATACTTTTAGCTCAGGCCAGTCACTTCATGGTGGAGAAACAAGTCCCCAAAGTGTGATTCGAGTTATATATACCGGCAAACTAAGAAGCCATTCTATTTTAATCTGTAGACACCAGTTCATCCCATATTTGAGTGCATTTTGCCTTAATGACTTAGGAAATAGAGTGTGTAAACTACATCAGACAGCAACAGCGAAGCAGGTTCACACAGCCATGCCACGTGGGTAGTCCCTGAAATAGATGCGTAGGACTTACCTCTCAGAGTCCTGAAATAGGCCCTAGGGCTATTCTGCTCAGTGCAGGAATCCCCAAGCCCATGAACCTGACTGTAAGTGGATTAATACATGAACAAGAATGCGTAAAATTGAAGCCATGTATTCTTATTGTTGTAGATGTAATTTTACCTGAGTAATTGGAACCACTCAGATTTACTCCGTAGAACAGTTTAAATAGGAGCAAGAAGCTGATACGTAGCATATAGTCCTCTCATCCTTGTGCATTTTTAAAAACTTTGAGAAGTTAAAATTCAGTCATATCTGATAGAAGCAGTTCTTATTGAATCTTAGTTAAAATTTATAGAAACTTGAAATTAAATATCTTATTTATTGGGAGAATTTCCTAACAATACAATTAACAATACACATTTTTTTAAATAATTAGATGCCAATTTTCATTCTAGTTTAATGAATGCTTTTCCTCTCAGTTACCACAGATAATTTTCAGTATTTCTGGCATGTATATACATAGCTACAACCTTACACACACTTCTATTTAAGTCTTGAGGTGGGTATCAGCACTTAGATAGATTAGCATAGGAATTGGCAGGATCTAGCTGCGGGCTGCTTACTAATGCTCACTGTTCCACATAGGAGAACGCTACAAGGCTGAGACCAACTAATTGTCATAAATCAAATTCTCTCTGCTTCAAAGGTACTGTGAGAGACTCATTTGAGCTGATCATTTCTCAGAGCAGTGAGATGGAGTGTGTCCCGCACTGTTGAGTGAATATCAAATGGGCTTCAGTGTAGAACACAGAGAACACCTATGGCAAAGGTGGGACTTTGTATTAATCAAGGTTCACTAGAGTCACAAAACTTACAGAATGTCTCTATATACAGACTGTCTCTATATACAGAATGTCTCTATATACAGAATGTCTCTATATAGTACGGGAATTTATTGTGACTTATTGTGATGACTTACAAGTCTGTAGTCCAACTAACCCAACAATGGGCAGCTGTGAATTGGAAGTCCTCAAACCTAGTAGTTGCTTAGTCCACGAAGCTGGGTGTTTCACCTGGCCTTCTGTATAAGCTGGAATCCTGAAGAGGTAGGTGCTGATAGATGTGCTGGCAAGTAAGTGCAAGCAGGCAAAGAAGGGTGAGCCCTTTCTTCTTCCAATACCCTCATACAGGCCTCCAGCACAAGGTGTGGCCCAGATGTGCCTGGATCTGAAATTTGCTTTGTCCCAGGCTGACCTTGAACTCAGAGATCTGCTTGCCTCAGTCTCTTGGGATTAAAGGCTTGTACTACCTTGCCTGCGTGTAAGATTTTCATGGTTACTATGCCTCAAGATCTCCATGTTAAGATCTGAGTCAGAAGCCTGTCTTCCAGCCTCAAGATCTACATCACAGATGTGCCTTCCATTTCTGGATTGTAGTTCATTCTGGATGTAGTCAAGATGTGGTCATCACAGATGTTTAATTTCTCCCCTATGCCAAAGGTCCCACTGGGCTCTCAGTAACCCCTGCCCTTAGACTCTGCTGTTCCAAGGTAGGTTGAGGTAGGTGGGTCATCAACAGGCATTTAACTGAGATCTGAGCTCTTCAGGCCCATGGGTTACCCTACTCTTCTCATTTCCATGGAGACAGAGTCTGCAGGAAGCAGAGACATCTGGATGGGACGTCGTCTTTAGTGCCAGTATCTTAACTCTTTTTCCTTTGAATAGAAGATGGCAGATGTATGGTATTCCCCACAGACCACTCTGGGGTGCTTTGAGGGATCATTGATGTTGCTTTGGAGTTCAGATTGCTTCAGGCAGTGCAGGCATCACCCACAGAAAGAGGAGAAGCACTCTGATGTACGGAACAGCTTCTGTCGCATGTCCTTCCGCATCGGTGTGCAAGGCTGCTATCTGAGTTGTCAGCTTGGTGGCGGAGCAATGCTGCTAGGACAGAGTATCCAGAAATGTGGGTGTGCACAAAGATGCAGAGGTGACATGTCAGTAGACAGTCTTCTCTGTAAGAGTCTGTTCTGAGTGAGTTTCCCGATAACAACCCAGGAAGATTCAAAAGTGGATTACAAGAATAGTTAGCTGCTTCCATCATCTCTTGAAGGTAAACTTAGCTTTAAACTATCCAACCGATGAGACTCTGCCTGGGGCGGGGCTTCATATACTTTTCATTTCACTTCTGCAGTTGTGGTCATTAGTATCGACCATGACAATGTGAAGAGAATCCTAAGTCTGGGATGTGTACTTGGCAGTCTCTATCTGAGCATGATGCTCTTGCTGGTTTGTTTTGATAAAACATCCCAGGATAGGCAGACACAGATCGCTGTCACCTTCCATGACTCAGCCTATTTCACACCACTTCTGCAGTATAACAGGAATCTATCCCAAGGCAATGATGCTTCATGCAGACGAGAATTCACGGTGTGAGTTAGTAACTTCTGTGTTCTTCAGTGGAGCGCATGTGTGATGGGCTGTATTAGTCATCATATCCAAGTTTATCGAAAACAGTCACTGGGGCACAGACACTCGCCATCTGAATTCTGCTGACTCATCCAAATTCTGCTGACTCATCCCAAGACATTTGCTTTGGGTATCAGCTTTTCAGACTGAAAACCGAGTCCTTGTCACTTTACAAGCTTGTGCTTGGAATGTTGAAATGAAGCCACAAGGCATATAGCATTGTACTTGATCTTTTAGATAATTTCAGAGATGAAAAGCAATTTACGTAGGAAGACATTGAGCGGACATAGACAGGTACAAGGAGACTCGAATCTCCTACTGCCAGGGAACAGCCGCCATTGGGCGACAGACACAGTATGAGGGGAGACATCCTTTGCTAAGATGTAGTGTTGATGGATGTGGCGTTTAGTTCATGAAAAATAAAATGCATTTAATTTTATTTTATTCCAGCGAAGAGGCTGTTGTGGAAAGAAAATCGTTGTTGTGTTTCCATGGGGATGTTTTCCCATTCCAGAGATAGGCTTTCTTATATGATCTAGGGAGAAAGGAAAACTGAAAAAGAAAAAAAAAAAAGACTATCTGATCTCCTCCTGCTTCTTCTCCCACCACAAATATGTGTGTACATATACATACACACACACATATGTACATCATGTATGTACATATATGCATATATGTACACTCACAGATTTACTCAAACACACATATGTATGTTTGTGTACATGCACTGAAACATGTGTGTGAGCTTTTTGGTCAAGGATTCTTTAGCAATGGCAGGTAACCTGATTTTTGAGGGGCTGATTTTTTTTAAATCGCTATTTAGTTTCTGTTAGACTAACCCCTCAAACCCATTTTTTTATTGACAAATTTTCTTCCTTGGCCATTTCATACATGAGCATTAAGCACTCTGAGTAGTCACCCAGCCACCGTCTGGTATCTCCTTCCCAGTCCAGTCAGCCTCCTTCTCCCTAAAAGTCCATCTGTGGCCCTCTGTAGGACTAGAGTGGTGCGCTGTCTGCTGCAAGCTCAGGTTGAATTCCTTAGCAAGTCCTTAGCACTTATAAAGTCAATGTGGTTCTGCAGACACAGCACAGGCTAATCGCACCCTCTTACTTTAGGTCTACGTGGCTTTTTAGAGAAAATGTACTCGGAGCTGCAATGCACAGTCAGGACATCTTTTGATATTGGCCATTCTCTTCAGTTTAGTTAAAAGACAGCACGTCGTTCCCAGCTGTGGGCTTCCTTCTTTCTCCGTGGCCGAGCCACTCCCTCCTGTCCTGTCCTTGGAGTGTCCTGTCTTTGGGATACTTTGCTTGTGTTTTGATATCGCGTGTGACATCTTCCTCTTTAGACGCACCAGTTATCCTTCCTTCAGCCTCTGATTTTGCTGACACCACCGTCCAATTTTCCCTCTGAATTCAGCACGATTGCCTCCCGTGATCTGCGCGTGGTTCTTCCCCCACGTGCGTTTGTCTGGTAGCTGTCAGTCTGAAGCCCCCTCCGCTACCCTGGTGGTGTCCTGACTCTCAGCTTCCTCAGAAGCTCCGTCTCCAACTGCATTATCACCTTATCTGTGCTTCTCAAGGCTCTGCTCTGAAGAAGGGCAGGGTGGTGGCTGCTGGTGTCCTACTCCGGCATCCAGGTGGACTTCTGCATGTGTGTGTATGTGTGTGTCTTCATTAAAACACGTGTGTGTGTGTGTGTGTGTGTTTCCCATCTTGCCTCTCCTGCTCTGTCCTTGCTATCCTTGGCCTTACACCTCCCTGTGTGTTGAGACATGGCTCAGTTCTGCCCTGGCTTCTGCTGCTTACCTTGTCTGTACTCTTCCTGGATGAGATGGTACCAGGAGGCAAGGGGATGGGACAGAGGACCTGGACAGCCCTCCCGTGCTTCCTATTTCCTTGAGGCACAGGCTGGTGGATTGGAGGGGTAGGGAAAGTACAGACTGGATGAGAAATCTTCTCCTGGCACCTGCTTTTCTCTTCAGCATGGAACCGGGGGTTTCTAATCTTCTAGACCTACCAGCTCATGTTTTCCAGCAGCTACAGGACTCAGCCAAGGTTGTTTCTTCGCCCTGATAATAGTTTAAATGAGACTATGTTACTGGCAATTGCAGTGCACTGCACATGCTTGCTGTGTATTTCTGAGGACTGTGCTTCTCTACCCTTCCCTCCGAAACCAACGTTTCTCAGGACCATGGGTCTCCTTTGTCGATTGCCTGATAATTTGGATCTCTCTGGAGGGCTAGATCTCACTCTTTGGTGGCCACTCTATGACAAGAGAGAGACCCTGTGTGTAGCTATCCTCCACAATGCCTAGGAGCCCGCGCACTTGCGCACTTGGCAGGGTTTTGGCAGAAGCCTGACAGGCACTCTGTGTACATGGTTTTATGTAAATTTCTCTTTTGTTTTTCCTAATTTTTTTTTTTTAGGCTAGCCTTCTGGTAAAATTTAACCAGTATTTATAATTTACCAAACTTTCCCCTAGAAAAGTTCTCTGTGATGTGAAACGGCCATGCTACTCACACAGTTAGGTGTGGAGAGCCGTGCCATGAGCAATCGCCATTATAAGATGGCGCTGGCTTCCACTGCGCCTAACTAGTAAACAAGCCTTATGCGCAAGTGCAAGAGTGAATTCACGCCTAGTCACTGCCCATCTCGGGGCGTGGTAATGGGATGATGGGGGAGCAACTAATCAGGTGCTGTCACGCCACATCAGGTGCTGAAATGTCACGCTGAGGGCTATATAAGCAGCGCCATTTTCTGGGTTCGGGGTCTTCCTGAGAAGTAAGCAATAAAAGCTTTGCCGTAGAAGGATCCGGTGAATTCTTGCCAGCTAGATACTAGCTCAGGCGAGAGTTAGGAAATAAAGCTCTGTACTGTTAATGTACTGAGCACCCCACAGAGCCGGCTGCAGAGGGTCCTGGAGACACGAGAGGAGGGAGCTGCTCTCTGGTACAACCTGGAGGTGGTGTTCTAAACTGAAAGCAGAGGCATTGCTTTAGTGTCAGCCTTCCGGAAAGTCACGAAGCTCCAAGTTCCTGAGGGTTATGAGTTTGGCAGCTTCAATTGATCCTTCCCGGTATTGCCCTAGAGTGCTTACAAACTTGAATCTCTCCCAAGACTCCGGTTACTACTTGAAGATGAAGAAAGAAGCCTAGGAGAGATTCGATAATTCACAACTTTATGGGTACCACGTAGGGAGCCAGGAAGCCGTTCTACAGATGCTCTCGGGGGCCCCAGACAGGATTCATTTAGAGAGTGGATGCTGTAAACACTTTTTTGAACTTGAAAAGGGGAAGCATGAATGGTGGGTTGTATCAGAGTCGAACTTGCCCGTGAAACTCTTACTAAAGGCATGGTCTACTAGGGTCTTGTGCCAGCTGCACTGAGATCTTAATTTCCACCCATCAAGATCTGTTGCTATCCTTGTTGGAAGTTTCGGATGAAGACCCTCAGGTGAGGCTGAGGTCCTCGATGTAGTTCCATATCCAGGGGGTGAGGTCTCTCATCCATGCCACAGGCTCTCTTGTTTCCCACTGTGTTTGATCAAAGATAGCGCTTCATGGGCAAGATTTTTCTTTTTCCAATTGTTTTTCAAAGGAGCTTTTCATCGTGGTCCTTTGACCCCATCTATAATTAAAGGGCAAGAGATCTAATTGAGATGACCTCATTTAACTTGCTTAACTAAATGCACGCTGAGAAAAGGGTAAGGAATGAACAATTTGTTATTTAAAAAGTGCTAAGCTTAAACAGAAGTCTGGGTTTTAATGAGGAGATTATTCAGTGGAAACGGTCTTCCGCCATGCTCGCAAAGCCTCTCATACGTTGTGCTGAGCGATACCTGGAGCCACAGCGGGCTCGCCACTTGTGTGTATGCCTTCATTCCCAAGAGGTATTCGAAGCTGTGGTTGACTGTGCTACGTAGAAACTGGAGGCCAAACCAAGGCTGGTGGCAATGGTGTGTAACATGGAGCCCAGGTCCAGTGTCTCCTGACCTTAAGCTTACTCTCATCTTTGAAGGGGCAGGAAACATGGGGCCAAGATGTCCTCAAATGGCTGGGGGTCAAGATGAGCCAGAGGACTAATGTGACACTAGAGTTGAACAAGATCCTGCAATGGGGACAGCCCCTTTGTCACACTCAGGCCATTGCCAGGTGTGGCTGTGCCCTGCTATGTCTGAACAGCTGGAGTGGATAAGTCATACCTGCACACAGTTAAGGCCCCACTGTGACAAGGCCTTTGTAGAGTTCTGTAGTGTAGCATTGTGTCATTATATCCTGTGGCCCATGGAAGAGCCTTGGTGTGGATTGTGGGCCTGCAAAGACCCCTGAGCCAACAGGGGAGTCCAATAGATAGGACTCTTCCTTTCTATCTGGCTTCAAGTCCCATGGGCCTCTTTCCACTTGCTGGGACACGTGCCTTAGGATCACATGCTGTCCTCCATCATGCTGCCACTTGGGCAGAGTGTATGAGGACACGGATTATGGGACTTGGCTAACCATGGTATGGCAGTGGCTACAGCCTGTCATTGGAGCATACATGGGCTACATAGGAGGTAAACTACCCCCTGATTTGCTCCTGAAGTGATAACTCTGATGTTATCACTGGGTGGCCGTCCATGACGTCCAGCTTTGAGAAATAGTCTAGAAGAGTCTGCACAAGTCTGCCATACCTCTGTCAGTGGGAGGTACAATGAAACCTGAACTCTGTGGTTGATGTTCCTATTTGCAGAATGGTGATGGAAGGTGACGGAAGGTGACAGAAGGTTCTGTATGTGGATGTAGTTTTTATTTTTTTCCTAATGTCTTCCTAATAAATCTATCTTCTTGCCTGCTCCTGGATTACAAATTGCAGTACGCTTTTGACTTAGAATAATGACCACTGTCTGTCATTTCACATGACATAAGCCTAGCCAGGGTCTGGTGGTAGTAGGTGGTCTTGTGCAAGCCTGGGAGATGTCTGGCTCTGCCTCAGAGCTACACTGGACCCCTGACTGGGTGCTTGGTCTCTTTCCTGTGGCTTCTTTGACCTGCCTCCATCACTGTGGAGCTGAGTGCAAAGCATGAGTGCTTGAATTCAAAATCACTTCTATCAAAACGTTATCCTGAGGGTCCAAAGACCTATAACTCAACCATTATATTGATTACATTTTGAATTTAAGTGTCTATCCCTCCTCTTAGAAATTTACTTATTTCAAATTTTTCTGCACCATCTTCCCCTATTCCCAAGATGGTGCCTGGCATGAAATGAGTATCTGCCATTAAGACAGAATTGACAGCTCGGATGTCTTCATTCCATGACTTTTAAAATATTGAAACGGAATTTAATTTCTTAAAGCTTTCCTGCCTTAGTTAATGCTCCCCTGGAATTGTTCCTGGAAATGGAAATGCAGCCCAGGTATGCAGATGGATTACACTCCGGACACAGAGCTTCCCGACTCCCCAGGGCTCATGCAGATTCCTGCTGGTGTTAGCAAACACAGGGGCCCAATCTGCATTTGGATATTTTAATTTTGTCTTTAATCTTCACAGACTTGATAGCCCGCATTGACGGCTCATTTTGCTTTACTATGCATTCTGAAATTGTTGTTACAGGCCCTATGACTTAGGAGAGCCCCGACCTTTCCAAATGCATAAGTAGTTTGTATTTTTATTGGTAATGTTGTGTTCAATTTTGGGTTAACTATGGTTTGGATCAGACAAGACATAAGCAGTATTCCCAAATCCCCTGAGAATTGCCCTCTGTCTCCGTATGTCCTTGTAGATTAGGGCTGTTCCCAGCCTTAGATAAGCTCCTGCTTATAGTGGGCTGCAGTTAATACAGAGACCCATGACTAGTCAGAGTACTGAGAGTAAGTGACTAGTGTCAAGACCTGCAGAGGACAGTCACATCTTCACTTCCCTATGTAGGGATCAGGAAACAGAACAGTGTCAGAGCCTGAGAACAGGAAGAAGTACCATGACATATGGTCATCTGTATGGCATGACTGGTGTACTGCTGAACTCACAGCCGAGGTTACAGACACAAGACGGGGTCCATCAGTGTTCTGTTGGGCATGGATCTGGAGGTCATGCCGCCCACCCTTCCCTGAGGAGCTATTTATTGACAGTTAGTTGCTGGGGGGGCGGGGAGGGGAGATCACTTATTCAGTAAGGTGTAGATGTGATCAGAATACATTCTATGCAGGCCCTCGACAGGGAGTTGTATTATGGTCACCCTGCTTCTGAGTCAGGCATAGGACTAACTTCTGAGCAGCTCACTCACTCTCCCAGAGATGTTATGATTGTGTTTCTGTAAGTACAGAATCTTTATCAGGTACCGACTCAACACTACACAGGCAAATTGAGTCCTCCTGGTGCAATATTCTAGTTTAATTGCCATGTCAATCATTGTCATAGATTTTCTATCTTCAAAAGCAGAATAATATGACTCCATCCGGGGAAGCGGGTAGGGTAGCTGCAGATCTCCAGGTACCCAGCAGTTCCTCCAAATCCTGTCTGCCAGTCTCATCGCTAAGTGCAGCAGACCAAGCGCAGTGGCCTCTCATCTCCCCATCCCCAGAGGACCACACACATCTCCCCTAACTCCCTTCCCCCCATTCCCACCTCCAACTTCAACAGGCATTTCCCGGGAACCCACAGGCGACTCTAGCATGCAGCTCATAGGCTAACTGCAGGTCTTCACTTCTCTGTCCATCCCTCCAGCTCTAATTCCCAGTCCCATCCCTAGCTCTGTCCAAAGATGATGGTGTCTTCTGTCATGTAGAAGCGGTTCCGATTCATGAACTCTCTCTTAATAACTGTCGATCTCAGTGCTTGTCCCAGTGTGACTTTGTTTACTTTTAACATGTTCACTGGCTTAGGTATCCACTCGGGATCTGCTTAGTCCCTGGGAGTACAGGCAGAGAGTGTCTTATGATGTTGTGTCAGGGATATTACAGGTCCTTTGCATATGTTATAACCTCTGGTTTTGTGTTTTTATGGGACTCCTATGTGTGCAAGTGTGTGTGTCTCTGCATCCTCATGTGTTTCTTACGCTTTTTCTCTAGCACTTTTTCTTCTGTTTGTTTCTTTTGTCCTGTTCTGTATGATTTATTTTTTTGTTCATTTGTTTTATTTTTAATCCCTTAGATGCCTGTTTGTTTTCTAATGAGAGACAGAAGGGGTAAGGATCAGGATGGGAGGGAAGACAGGGAGAAATTGGAAGGAATTCTGGGAAGAGAAACTGTATCCAGAATATATTTTATTAAAAAAAAAAACTATTTTCAGTACACGGAGAGAGAGGGAGAGAGAATGTCTACGGTGGGGAGCTGTACCCAATCCATGGTCCCTGGTCAATGGAGAGGCACAGACACGCTTGTGAGCAGAGCTTTCCCATGTGCCACTTGTGACTCTTCCTCTTGTGACAGGCTTGGACAGGCTAGAACTCAACAGACTAGAACAAGATCTTCAGCATTTTTCCATCCTTTCATCAAAATTAATTAATAAGACCAGATCCTGATCTGTCTTGCCATTTGGACATAATTTATTTTTGAAATTAGGAGCTATTTAAAAATTATTAGGCCACGATTTTGATTAAAATAAAAAAAAAACTCAGTCATTATTAATCAGAACAACTGCTAAGACAAAAAAAAAAGGTCATTTGAAAATTGGTTTCTCACAGAGGTTATTAAGAAGTTAAAATATTTCCGCTTCTCTTATGTTCACCTGTTCCAGTTCCTGTTCCAGACATCCACGTAAAGCTGTGAGCTATGAAAATTGTATCAGTTTGTGGTGCTTTTGAACATAATTGTGACTGTATTTCAGGACCAGGCAACTTCTTTAAAGAAAAAAAAATATTTTCTGTAAAAGAAAATGATGTTACAGTTTCTGTTAGCATTTCTTCTAGGCTCTGCCTCACAATTACCTAGCAACAGCTCCGTGTGTCTGACTTACTGTAAAAGGGGCTTCTTGCCCCCGCCTCTCTCTCTTGCTCTCTTCCCCTCTTCCCTCTCTGTCCCTTCTTTCCCCATTTCCCTCCCCCCTCTCCTCTCTCTACATGGTCAGAGCTAGCTGGCCTCTTCTCCTTCTCCCCCTCTCCCTCCCTGCCTTTCTCTGAATAAACTCTATTCTATACTAGACATGTGGCTAGTATACCTCAGGGAAGGGACGCCTCCGCATGGGCCGGCAGACACACCTCCTCCCCCCACATATCTCTGACTTCTTTTTTCTTTTTTATAAACACAACAGTTTCCTCTTGTGCGGTACGGTTGCAGAAGTCAGTCTACCCAGGAGAGAGCATGTGTAACATGTGATTTAAAGATCTGTGATGCCAGGGGACATGTGCTGCTGGGCTCCTCAGTCCCTTTGGTTGGTCTCAATATACCATCCCCAAGTTAGTGGGAAAGCAGCCCTATTCAAAAAGGAGCGTGTGTAGGAGCATATGGGGCCCAAGTTACAGCCATTTTCTCGCTCTGCTCCCCCATCCCATGAGAATGAGACCTTGGGTGGGAGTGGGGTGGGGAGGCAGTGTCATGGATCCCTCATCCTGGGGAACTTCCACACCTCACTGTCATGACAGGACAAGGCAGGCTGCTGGAAGGCAGCCAGGGTCAGAGGCACAGCCCGTCAGCTGCTGCCTCCTGTGCAGGTAGCCGGTGTAACTAATTACCAGTGTCCTGCAGGAGAAGCTTCGGACACCTCACTCAGGGCGCCAGCTCCCAGCCCACTTCCTCACCGGTCTCTTTCTTCTCCTCCGGTGGGCTGGATTTGCTCAAGTGAGCAAGTTTGCTCTGAATAGGTACAGAGAAGGAACCCTGGCCCCCTCCCTAGGAAGCTGATTGGATGCTGTGGGGCTGCTTGTGAATCAACATTGGATCCTGCCAAGGTCTGTTTATCATGTGAATACATTTGGTTTTGAGGGAGAAATGCAGATAATTAACTTGACCACAGGGTGTCTTCCTGTGAGTCTGTTGTTCCTGGAGTCAGAAGAGCCTCCTAAAAGCTCACAGCTCTGTTTACTCATCCCAGCCTTCCAGCTGTCCTGTGAACACAGTCACTGTCAGTTGTCCATTGCTGGAGATGGCTGCAGCCTCAGAAGCTGTACACAATAGAGGCTTCTGATCCTCTCTCCACACAGGTGGCCTGTAGGCATTCATCATGATGGATAGAAACTAAGGTTAATTCTCACAACACGATTAAGTTACTTAACTGAAAAGACATTTAAACAAAGCTCACAGTTTTCCTATTCAACTGGACACCTTGTTCTAGGTCATGTTCATTATCAAGATCAGGAATGTTTTGTGACTTCAACAGACTTGTTTCAGTGAGCACTATAGCTAAAGAGCTGTTGATCTTTGAATTCTCTTTTGATCTGTAAAACATCTAGTTGGGGCTGTAGAGATGGCTCAGCAGTACTAGCTGCTCTCGCAGAAGACTCAACTTCTGTTCCCAGCACTTACATGGTAGTGCACAACCATCTGTAACTTTAGTTCCATGGAATTTGGTGTCATCTTCAGGTCTCCATAGTCACCAGAAATACACATGGTATACAGTCATACCTGCAGACAAAACGCTCATACACATAAAATATACTTTAATACCATCTGGGTGCTCCCCCCCACCCCAATCAACTTCTAATCCTGAAGAACTAATCCCAGAAGTCATGTGGACAGGCGACCCAGAGGGAGAGGGTCACTTGTTCCTGCCTGACATCCTTAAATCAAGGTCCTTACATCAAGGACAAAGCATTGGAGGTAATTCTTGCTGCCATTGTCTTTTCTGGGATTGGTTTGGAGAGAGACAATGAGATGTCTTAGAGAGCATCTGTTAGCTGCCTGCAACTCAAGGACTTTGAAGACGCTTCTCCTGCTCTGTTTCTCAAGAACCTTACTGGTCAGCACGAGAACCTCTGTGCTCTGACCAGCTTGTTGACCTCTGCTCTGAGTAAAGTTTCCTGGCCCTTAAACTGGATGACCTAGCAACCTGCACAATATTTCTACACACATCACCTCACTTGACTGCACAGTGAACTGAATAACATGCACGAGACAACAAACTTAGTCAGTATTAGCTTATTTGGAATGACAGGGGACATTATTAATGGCTTTGGGACATTTGGCATTAGCTTACTGTACTACACACACTGGGAAATATGAATCTCTGCTCTGAGGAATCTCTAAGCTTACAGGAAGCGGAACCCCAGAAAACTGTCATGTCAACCATAGAGGCAGGGTCCTCTGGGTGATGGCAGAGTCTTGCAGAACCAAGGGAGGGTGCAGAAGTTTGGCCAGCCAGCTCTGCATCAAGAGTAACTGAGGACAAGTTGTCAGAGGCTAAGGGATGTGCGGGCACATGGGATTCCTGAGGGTGTCCAGCTGGCTCAGTTCAGCAAGACTGGCCACTCCTCCCTTTTCTGCATGGTTCTCACCCAGGCCCTTGAGGGCAGGCAAGGTGAGCATTCTGGGGCAGCCAAGTGTTACATACATGTCAAAGGTGAGGAAGCAAAGCAGAGGAGATACAGAGTGGTGCCCGATTTCACTTTAAGTCTGGAGTGGAAACCCACGTACTGTGTAGCCTAGAGGGTGACATAGGTAAAGACAGAATGACAGGCATCAGCCTCATCATGGTGATGTCTTAAATACTAAAATTTACCCTTGATGTTAGCATAGGGTGGGTCACAGTGGGTCTTAGTTAGGGTTTCCATTGCTGTAAAGAGAGACACTGTGAGCAAGGCAGCTCTTATAAAGACAACATTTAATTGGGGCTGGCTTACTGGTTCTGAGGTTCAGTCCATTTTCATCATGGCAGGAAGTATGGCAGAGTCTAGGCAGGCATGGCGCTAGAGGAGCTGAGAGGTCTACATCTTGTTCTGAAGGCAAACAGGAGAAGACTGGCTTCCAGGGAGCTAGGATGAGGGTCTTAAAGCCCACTCCCACAGTGACACACTTCCTCCAACCACACCTACTCCAAGGCCACATTTCTTAATAGTGCCTCTCTTTGGGCCAAGCATATTCTAACCACCACATTCCGTTCCGTGGTCCCCATAGGTTTGTTCAAACACATGTGTCTATGGGGGCAAGGCTCAGCCATAGATAACATAATGCATAGTACATTAGTCCAACTTCAAAAGTCCCATAACCTATACAACAACAGTCTCAACAATGTAAAAAAATCTATTCATCTAATCACTTCAATGTAATTCCCCTATAGAATCAAATAAAAAAGCAGATCACATATCTCCAACATCACAGGATATACAAAATGTCGTAGTGAGGAAATCCTGGACCAAAGCAAGACTAAAAACCAGCTGGGCAAACTCCAAACTCTGCATTTCCAAGTCTGATGTACAAGCGCTCTTCAGATCTCTACCTCCTTTCATCTTTGCTGACTGCAACAAAGTTCTTTCTCTTGGACTGGTTCCACTCCCTGTTAGCAGTTTTCCTCAGCAGATATCCCATGGCTCTGACATCTCTAACATCTTGAGGTCTCCAAGGCAACTTCAACTTTATACCTTCTTATTCCAGTGACTGAGATCCACACATGATCTTTTGGGATCCTCCATGGGCTTGGGTCACTTCTCCATCCCTGCCTTCTGTAGCACTTTAGTCTCTGATTGACTCCAGTCCACTGCAGCTGCTGTCATTAGTGGTCACCCCATGGGACAGGCATCTCCAATACAATAGGATCTTCAATTGCAACTAGGCTTTACCAATAGCTTCTCATAGGTTCTCTTCATTGTGCCAGGCTTCAACTTCTTTGCATGCATGCCTTTCAGTCCTGGGCCATCATCAACTGCAACTGAGACTACACCTTCACCCATGGTCTTCCCTGGTCTCATAGACTGCCAAGCCTCAGCTGCTCTCCATGACCCCTTAATGTCTTCAAAACCAGTACCACCTGGGTGATTCTTACACATTACCAAGTTCAGCTGCAGCTTGGGGTACAACCTTGGCTATCTCTGGAACACAGCTTCTTTCTACTGTTTAAAATCTTCCCAGAAGATTTTACCTCAGTGATGCTGGTCTCTTCTTAATCACTGCTAATTTCTTATCTCCAGCTAACCAACATCAATTGTCCCAGTAGTCCCTTCTATTTTTGACTCTAAAGCCAGAACCACATGGCCAAAGCTGCAGAGTTCTGCTGCTTGCTGGGACTGGAACGTGGTCCCCTTGTTCTATTACATCATCACCAGCTTTCTGTTTTCCAACTCCTTCACTGCCTATTCTTGACTGCCTGGAACTTGCTCTGTAGATTGACCTTGAACTTAAGAGATCTGCATGACTCTGTCCCCTGATTGCTGGGATTAAAGGCATGTATCACCACACCTAGACCTAAGCTTTTTACTACTTGGAACTTGCTCTGTACCAGGCTGACTCTGAACTCAAGAGATCTGCTTAACTCTGTCTCCTGGAAATAAAGGTGTATACCACCTTGCCTGGGCCTAAGTTTTTCATGTCCACTATGCCTCAAGATCCAGATCAAAAGCCTTCATCTCATTACTCGATTGTACTTGGTTCCAAATTGAAAGTTCAAGTGAAAATAATAACCAAGTAATAATAACACCTAACATGATATAACTGTTCCTGTTCAATGGCAAATGAATAAACAATAAGCTTTGCTGAGTGGGATCTTGCCCCCAAATCATCACTTTCTTAATCAGTTTATCTCCTTGAACACAGAATTCGGCTCCATTTCGCCTCCTGGTTCCCCTTTATTACTCAAACCGTATATTTTATATGTTTCTTTCTAAGCTTGCTATGCTCGATCAAAATGCTCTTCATGAGACTAAACCAGAGAACAAAGTCTCTGCTGGGCCTTTTTGAGACTTCCTTTGTCAATGCAATTAATATAAATCTCTTTACCACAGGTAAAGACTACCTCAGATAGTCTCTTCAGACAAGGGCAAAAAGCAGCCACATTCTTCAAAATATCAAAAGAACAATCTCTAGGCCACATACTGAAATTCTTCTCCACCTAAACCTGCTGGGCCAGGGCTGCACTGTTCAAATCACCCTTAGCACCAATATTTTTCATATCCCTACAAGAATGACCCATTACACCCCATTTAAAACATTCCACTGCTTTTCCAAATCCAAAGTCCCCAAATTCACATTTTTCCAAACAAAAGCACGGGCCAGGCCTATCACAGCAATACCCCAGTTCCTGGTACCGACTTCTGTCTTAGGTAGGATTTCCATTGCTGAAAAGAGACATCATGGTCAAGGCAGCTCTTATAAAGGACAGCATTTAATTGGGGCTGGCTTACTGGTTGAGGTTCAGTCCATTATCATCATGGTCCAGGAAGGTATGGTGCTGAAGGAGATGAGAGTTCTATGTGCTGTTCTGAAGGGAAACAGAAGAAAGGCTTCCTGTTCTCTAGGCAGCTAGCAGAAGGGTCTTACAGCTCTCTGCCACAGTGACACACCTACTCCAACAAGGCCACACCTCCTAATAGTGCCACTCCTTGGGCCGAACATATTCAAACCACCACTTAGTGCATGGGATTTCTCAGGTTTCAGGATGCAGCAGGAAGCTATTATCCAAAAAGTAATCCCATATATTCACGATAATATTCAGAGAAGCAGTTAGTGGGTCATCTTGCTTTGCTCCCAAATGGCAGTGTGTTGGTGAGCAATCAGAAACCATCAGGGTGGACTATGCCTTGCTCCTGCTTGACTTCAGGTGGAAAGAGGTCATTTATGGGAAGGCAGTTAGCCACACTGGTTTCAGCTGATGCTTTGGACCAGCTGATGGAGGGATTTCCCATACTATACCCCAGCCAGTTGCAGACAGGGAGGCCAGTGTCTGTTGTCTGTGGTAGGTTGGAGTCTGCATAGTACAGGCTTCAGGGGAAAAGGAAATGGATGACTCATTTTCTGGCTGCCTAGGGCATGTCGTCCCAAACTTCTGGGAAGATTTGCTACCTGCATTTAGCCATGAGACCATCATGGTCCATATAGATGGAGAAGCACCATAGACAAAGCAATGGTCAAAGCAATAGAAGGGAAGAGTTGTGCAAGTTGTAGTCAGCGCAAGTGGCATACCATAGCCAAGGAGGGCCAGGGATGAAGCTGGACAGCTTAAGAAGTTATCTCAGGATGGTCCCAACTACCTCAACTTGGGAGTAAAGAGTCTTGTGTTGGTCACCATGGGAACCGTTATCTTCAGCATCCCTGTTGTTCCGGGGATGCTGCCTGTGTCCAAAGTGGCATATTGGAGTGAGAAACATGTTGGGTAACTGTGTCAGTCTCAGAGTCTGCAATGTAAGCCCTCAGCCCTGTGTGGGCCCATTCAGCATGTAGCAGTCTGTAGTGAATGAAGTCTCTCAAAAATCCCATTGAATTCAGGGCTCTAATGCCAAAATCAAGGTCCAAGTCAGCATGCAGTTGGTTTTCAAATTTCTAACAGATACAATGTTGCTAGGAAATACTTTTCTTTTCCACTATCCAGGCAGAGGGGATAGACTCTGGCTGGTTATTGTCACAGAGTCTGGGATTGGCAGGTTCCTCAGAGACTCATCACTCAGGAGTGATGGCCTCACAAATGTCAGAAAAAGTCACTGTAAGCGTTTGGAAATTCTCCGTCTGGTCTTGTCTGTCAGAGGAGGATCAATGTGTGTTCTAATGTGCAAGTCAGAACCTAGGTTAGGACATAAGCTCACTCCTGCTTTAGCGAGACTGGACTGGGATGGGCACTTTCTGTCTGTGTACATGGACAAGAATCTCATTTTGGGGGCTAGCGAGATGGCTCAGCGGTTAAGAGCACTGACTGCTCTTCCAGAGGTCCTGAGTTCAATTCCCAGAAACCACATGGTGTTTCACAACCATCTGCAATGGGATCCAATGCCCTCTTCTGATGTGTTTGAAGACAGCAGCAGCGTACTAATATACATTAAATAAATAAATAAATCTTTATTTTTAAAAAAGTTTTTTTTGTTTTTTTTGTAGCCAGCATTCAGTAAGCCTGGTGACTCAGAGAAAACAAATCAATGTAGATTCTAAAATGGGAATTTTTCTCCTCTGAGTGAGTGAGTGGATGTGTACATAGGTTTCTGAGTTTGGGGATCAGCACCCCCTCTTTTCTTCTGCAGGAGAGGATAGAGACGACCAGCAGTCTCGCATGGCTCTAGAACAGCTCGCTATCCTCAGTCCATGTTAGCAGCTTTGTTGTGTAAGTCTGTCCTGAAGGCTTTGTGTGCAGATGGCTAATCAGGCCTAGCTCCTGTCCTCTGCAGTGTGCTCTGGCAGGGCCACCTCAGCCCTACCTTCGCTGTTCTGTTTAGATGGCTCTGACTCCCCTACTAGGAAATGTTCAAACTTTATATGTAGTTTTTATAAGAGATCTCTTCAGCACTCTTCAAACCTGGCTGCCTGGTTTATCAGAAAGGGAGTTGCCTTTGGCCATCTTTCTTTTGCCTTCCCCTTCTTGTGTCTCTGGGCAGCTCTCTGCTGAGGTACCATATGCTGTGGTAAGGGTGTGTGTTTGAACCTCTATGCATTGGAGGTGCCTCTGGCTTATGGCAGGCGTCTTGGAGATTCTAGTATCATAGACATACAGTTCTGCCTCTTTTGTACTCTCTTGTGTATGGGTGCCTCACGGGATTCCCGGTTGTCCTTGAACAGCACTAGAGTAAAAAAGCCAGCAGACCCTCTTGAGCCCTGCATAGCTGGAGGTAAGCCTCTAGGGTTTACTCCCTTTGCTTATGAAGAGTTACACACATGCTACTTGGAAGTCTGAGAGAAGATTGTTCAGGCCCAGGAGATTAAGGTTAGAGCTGGTGTCTAGCACATTGAGACCCCAACTGTGATACTCTGTCAGGTGAAGTGACAGCCCTGTGCCTGGGTTGCTGTCTCATTTTGTTTTGTGTCTGCTTACAAATCACTGTGATCTTGCAACACACCAGGCCCCCCAGAGAACAGATTAGCAAACATGGTCACTCCACGGGAATGTACTTTATGCTTAGAAAGGCACATCAAGAAAATAATCTCAGTATGGAGGAAATAAATGCTAAGAAAGGAAGGCAAGAAGGCTCTCCTGACAGCTGAAGAGCAAACACTCTTTCATTATTTAAGTGATTGATATGGCAGGGAAAGGGCAAGAATGATTGCCCTGTAGCCCTGTAGACAAATGCCTTGTCTTACCTGGCCCCTCTCTGGTCGTGTAAGGTTCTAATCTTGCCTCACCCCAGCCTCAGTGTCAGCAAAGAATAGCTGAGTATTCACAGGGAGCAACTGAAGGGCTTGTACAGGACATGGCATGCTGCTTTTCTCGGAGGAGGCCTCTGGGAACAAGGACTAGAAAATACCTTGGTGAAGTAGGATGTAATGGCCTTGCAGAAAACACAGGCAGGTCTGGCAACTCTGGATCAAATGAGGCCATATCAGTTTAATCATGGCCATACAGAGGGAGTTGGAACTGCCTTGGACCTGTCAGGTCAGCCAGGCCACTGTGGTAGATCATTTGGGTCAGCATTGGCTCACTTGGGACCACTTTGTGTCATTTGTGCCACCAGAGGCTGTTTGGCTTCCTTGTGTCTCATGTGTACCTCACACAAGCTGGTGTGAAAACGCCAGGCGGCTGTGGGCTGGTCCTGGCGGCCCTAGATGATGCAGATCAGCTAGTGTGTGGGTTTCAGGGCCTCATAAAGGATCATGACCACTGTCACATCTCCAGCATCTGTCACTGTGCCCCAAGATGTAGCTGATACCCCCCCTTGACTTTGCTGCTCCTACCTCTCTCTAGAACCAACGTAACCTCAAACAGCAAGTTGTCAGAGCATGAGGCCACAGCTGACATTGTACGGCTTGTGATTTTAGGCTCCATGCATGCAGAGATACATACAGCTTACCAGACAGTGTGTGCGGAGCTACCCTCTGACCTCTGAATGGCGGGCTGCTTTACGAACATTTCTAGGGATTTTTTTTCCTTACAGGAAATCTTATGTTGAAAAGACTTTCTTAATTTTTCTCTTTATCTCATGTCTGGAAACCAACTTCATTCACAATAGCAGGAAACAGCAAGACAGTCGTTACTGTTTAGAAATGGAGTGGAAAACATGGAAGACTAAAATTAACATATTGGATATGACTTATTTTTTACTTTGCTAAAATAAGGTTACTTTGTTCTATGCTTTACATAATTAAAAAAGAGCCTACAAAATGAGTGACAGGTTTTAAAACGGTCCTGTAACTGACCCCCAACAGATAGAGTGTAATGTCCTCTTTTCTTAAGTAAGCCAATTCTGCACATTGTTAAGCCAGTTTGCATTGTGTGCTTAACTTGTAGCCAAATAAGGCTCCTGCTGGAGCAGCTAGAAGTAATTACCCTATAGTCCCCTGACATCCGAAGCATCCATGGCCGAGCCTAGAAGCTGGTTAAGCTTTTCTGATTTCACAGTTACTAACTTAACACGTTGGTGCGCTCAACCTTAATTAATCAGCTACTGCTTCTGGTTGCTGCAGGCTGCTAGGGTGTTCATGGCGTTGCCCTGTGCTTCAGAAACTGAAGGGTGTGGAGCAGCTGGGGAACTTTAGGTCAACAGGGGTGAGATCTTTCTTCGCCATGGGCCACAGAGCGCTCTGGAGTGCTGAAGAGCCTTGGGCATCCTAGGTTGTTTAAATTTAAAGTTCTCACTTCCTACTGAAGAGCGTCTGCCCAGAACGAGGCCTCCTGTGTCAGTCTACACACTGTGCTCAGCCTCTACTGAGAAGTGAGACACACAGCACCAACTTGTGCAAAGGCGTCCTGAAGGACTTGGCTCAAGGGGCTGAGAAACATGACTGTGAAATGCCACAGGGATAAGGGGGATCTGTGAGCAAGGCAGGGTAAGTGTGGGCGAGTATGTACATGCGTGAGTGGGTGCGTGCATGTATGTGTGTGCATTTGTGCGTGTACGCATGAGTGTGTGTGTGTGTGTGTTTCTATTTCCTATTCTAGTCTGTTATATGCTGGAAGCTTTTAACCTGTACTCATAGTAAGATGTTTGCAGTGAAAAGGAAGGAGCGTCCAAGACTATTCTCATGTTAATTCTTCACATTAAGCCCATGGCCTTCATCACCGTGATCATGCTCTCAGCTTACGGCTGGAGGTAGAACAAGGTCTTGGTGTTTGGGTATGCGTGACGTTTCTATGCATGAGTCTGCAGTGCTACTTATCAGAGCAGTGTCACGGGGCTGTGGAGGGGCTGGCGTTAAGATCCTGAGCTCAAATGTAGAGGAGAGCTTTGTTGGCAGTGCTGTATTTAGCAGGGCAGTTCTTGTGACATTTAAAGCCTGGCTGTGCCTTCATCTGCCACCATGTGCCCCGTTCAGCAGCTGTGTGCTGGTGTCTTGTGCACATGGTTAACTCTGAATAGCAAGTGTGTGACTGGTTTGGAGGGTGGTACTGTAAGTGTGGGAGCTAGCATAGCTCTGCTGCATTATATTGTAGAGGATTTTGTTTATCATTTATTAATTATCTATCTTTCTATCATCTATCTATCTATGTGTGCTTCTGTCTCTCTATATTCATCTCTACATATTTCTGTGTGTTTGTCTCTTTTTGTGACTCTGTCTTTCTCCCTCTGTTTTTGTCTATAAATATTTTGTGTTTGTATCTCTGAATTTCTTTATCTGTCTCTGTCTCTCTCTGGCTTTGGCTCTATTTGTATCATTATGTTTCTGTTTCTTTGTGTTTCTCTCTTTATGTGCAGACAGATGCCTGGTGTGGCTGACCATGTGTCTTAGTTAGGTGTCTATTGCTATTTTATAAAACACTGGTCGCTTCTCGGCCTTTTGGCTAAGATCAAGTGTATAAAGCACCGAGACCAAAAAGCAACTCTGGGAGGAAATGGTTTATTTGCCTTATACTTCCACATCATGGTCTACCATTGAAGGGAGTCAGGGCAGGGCAGAAGCTCAAAACAGGAATCTGAAGGCAGGAACTGAAGGAAAAGCTGTGAAGGAACACTGGTCACTGGCTTACTCCTCGTGCCTTGTTCATCCCGCTTTCTTACATCCCCCAAGACCACACTCCCAGGGATGGGATCAGTCTCCCTGTAGGCTGGGTCTTACATCAGTCATTAGTCAAGAAAATGCCCACAGCTTTGCATACAGGAAATCTGTTGGAGACATTTTCTCAATTGAGTTTTCTTTTCCCAAGTAACTCTGGCTTCTGTCTGGTTGACAGGCACACATGGCTACACATGGATACACATGGCTGACCATGGTGTAGACTGAAGTCTGCACTGTGGAGTACAGCTGCCCATCACAGAATGTCTGTGGGCTACTAGCAGGAGTCTGGGGAAACCCCTCAACCCTTGTTTCTCTTTGCAGTCACAGGTTGGCATCCTAGCTCATTTCAGGGATGAGGAAAATGAGCTAATGCCTGCTCAGGGAACTCTACACTGTAGCCAGACCTAAAACTTAAATCAAAATCAGCATGGGTTAGGATTCCACACTGTCTACCCAACCACATGCATGTTCTGAGCACATCAGTGAGTATTTGCTGGAAAGGAGAGAGTGCAGACCCTTTCCCAAGACAGACTCTTACTTTGAGAGAAGGTGAAGAGCCCTGAAATGTGTGGGGAGCTATGGGATTGGGGGTCTCATGTGAGGGTTACCTCCTCTTAGATCCAGGCAGGGTGGTTTTGCTCACAGTGGCCCGAGTCAAGGCGTATAAGGTGGTGCACGCCTTTAATCCCAGCACTTGGGAGGCAGAGGCAGGCGGATTTCTGAGTTCGAGGCCAGCATGGTCTACAAAGTGAGTTCCAGGACAGCCAGGGCTATACAGAGAAACCCTATCTCAAAAAAAAAAAAAAAAAAAAAAAAAAAAAAGGCTGAAAAGTTCCTGATGTCAACTGAGAATAGATATGTTTTCTCTGGAGAATGAGGTCAGCTCACTGAGGAACATGGAAAGATGAGCAGCTTAGGTTTGGGGACCCACTAGTGACCCCAAGATGGACCTTTGTGAGCATGAGGGAGATATGAGCATGTCTGTCTATATGTCAGTCTCTGAGAGTGTGGGCAGGGCCGACCATCAGTCTGGGCCTTGAGTAGCCACGTGCTGTGAGTCCTGGAGAGGGCAGGATGTGAGCCTGTATTTGTAAATATTGCTCTGGACACAGGGAAGGTTGTGGTTAAGGGGGATGCTGAAAGCTGAGCAGCCAGCAAGAAAGTGACATGCCCAGAACTCTAAGAGTGCCCAGCACAGCAGAAGGCCACGGCTTGCCTCAACTTCCTCTTGAGAGATGATCTGTCTCCCTGGACATCGGAGCACACGCAGCCTCTGCCAGTCCTGGCTGGAGTCAGTCATCATCTCTACCTATGGCAGCCAGCAACCACAAAGGTCTCCTGAAACCTAACAGCAGCCTAAGATTTATGGTGCACTCTGGCTGAACCAAGCAGGGAGAGTGCTCTCCTGGTGTAAGCTTGGTGGGTGCCTGGCACAATGGCCCCAGGTTGCATATTGTTGCAGCAGAGAGAGGCATGCCGTGCTCTCAGCTCTTCCACTCCGTGGGCAGGGGTTCATGGCTTTGACTCAGAAGCTTCCAGCGATCCAAACCCTTTATATTCTTCTTTCTCATGTATGGGTGACTGATTATTTACACATATCTACCACTCTGTGTTCAAGTCTTGGTCTTAAACCCCAGGACCCTCCCATCTCATTCCTTCCTAGGATCCCCCCACCCCCCTGCCCCAGTGAATCTAGATATCCAAGATTTCCTTAAGCTAACTGTCAGGCTATTCTGCACCACAGCCCAGCAGAATTTGGCTGTGTGTACATAAGAGAACCTGAGCCTCTCATGTCTAAGATGGGCTTTGGCTCTGGGCCCCCAGATTACATGTACACTAGCCTCAGAGGGACAGTGTGCCGAGTGAGTCTGCTCTCCGCAAAGCAAGGCTTCCTTTTTCCACCTGTGGCTGCTAGGAGGGTGAGGGTTGCTTCGTGGGTACCTTCCTCAGGCAGGTACCTTACTACGTAGGAATGTTCATTGGGGCTTCTGCTGTCTTAACTTACCCTGAGGTCGCTGTGTGCTCTGTCAAATGTTTCCCCTCACAGCAGTTTCAAATTTACCATGTCCAGATGGGGCTGGGAGTTTGAGAACCAAAGGTCTGAATAACAACTTTGTGGACATAAAGGAAGGTAGGGTGCTCGTTTGTAGTGAGTCTGGGAAAGCCCACGGAGATGCTTGAGCCACTTGAAGCTGTTCCTCATATGCTTGGATGTTCCAATATATGGGGTGTGACACATATTCTGTGAACATGTTCACAGCCAGTGTTAGGGACCAGAAGACTAGCCTAGGTGCATGGCTGTGACCCAGTCTTCTGAGCTAATGCAGGCTGTGTGAGGGACCTAAAAGACCTCAGACAGGCTCTCTGCCCTATGGTTAGATCAGGTAGGTTTTATCTCCTCTGCATACTTTTGGATTCACTGGGCAGATTGAAGTTTGACAATGGGACCTGAGTGCCTTACTTTGTAAGAGTGGTTCTCAGCCTTCCTAATCCCATGACCCTTTAATACAGTCCCTCAGGTTGTGGTGACCCCCAGCCATAAAGTTATTTTTGTTGCTACTTCATAACTGTAATTTTTCTACTGTTATGAATTGTATTTGTAAATATACAGTGATATACAGGATATCTGATATGTGACCCCCCTTCCCAAAAGGGCTTGCAACCCACAAGTCGAGAACCGCTGGCACAGGGCAAACATCTGACATCAGAAGAGGCTGCTCCCCAAAGCAGAGGGATAGACATGTCTGGCAATGGCACCCATTGGAGCCCACCAGACATGAAAGTGGGGACCCAGTATAGAAAGAGGAACATTTTAGGGGCCATGATTACCTATCAGATGTTAGTGAGGTGCCCAGGAAACAGCCTCGTTCTGAATTAAAATTTGAGAGCAGCTGTTAAAGCCCTGTTTAGTTTGTCATTGAACCGTTGTTTTCTTCCCAGTGGTTTGTATGTCTAAGAAAACACGTAAAACGTGGACTCAAGCATGGTTCAGGTGGTTCAGGTGGGTTCAATGGGTGTGACAGGCTCCTACACTTGTGGCTCACTGGACTCCAGGGGCTTCACCACAAGAAAACCAAGCTGCCGAGAACCCAGTAAAACCCCCCGCACTGCAAGGCCAGAGATTCTGGCTGTTTTCCCAGAGCGTCTGTGCACTCCAGTCAGGTGTTTGTGTTCTCTGGGTTACGTTTAATCCTTCAGTAACATCCCCTGTACAAAGGTCTTCAGATGCAGTGAGCTACTGTGATCTTGTTTTTTAAATTACAAATTCTGCTTCAAGTATCTCTCCTCTGCTGCTGCTTTTGAGTGAAACCCAGGTGACAAAGTCCTCAAGGGATGTTTCTCCTTGCCATCCTTCCTAGTGAGAGGACAGCATCCACTGCCAATTTCAAGATAAGACCTTCTTACATGATGAGAATTTTTCTTCTGGTGACCTGCCTTGTTTTGCAGAGTACGGCATGTTCCTGTGAGTCAGTCTATGGGACACTCGAAGACTTCCACTTTATGCACACTGAGTGTCTCTAGGCACACTGAGTGCTACTTCAAGGGTTGAACAGCCACTATTGACTGCTGACACACTGTAGAACTGTCTCCTCTCTCCTGAAGGGCGATATCTATCCTGATCTTGGATAGGGTTACTTTAAATAAAATTTAAACATGAAATATAAGTCTGATATAATTTAAATTGTCCACAGTAAGAAAGGACTGACATAAATACCCCATTCACCTGACTGTTTAAGGAAGGAAAAATTTTAAAATCATGTCTTTAAGCTCAGCAAGTCAGAATCCTGTTGCTATCTTTGTTGTTGTTATTATGGGAAGCATAAAGGGCTGGGGGCATTGCCTCCCTATCATGTGAAAGGCTGGTGCCTGCTACACTCAGCTCAGGCCGATCTCTGACCAGAGACACATGGCACCTTCCTCATACCCAGTCCTATACCATTCCTGTCGGCAGGGAACAATTACGACGGTGTGATGTGTGCAACGCACAGATGGGAAACTCAGAGCCTACAGTCTTCCCAGGGGGCATAGTTTTCCTTCTGCCCCAGGAAGCCATTCACTGTTTCTTGTTCACATGGCACTGGGCCACAGAGAGATAATTTTTTGTTGTTCATGTCTATATGTGTGCACATGTTTGTGGAGGCCAGAGTTCAATTGTCCATCTTCAGGTGCCACTTATCTTGTTTGTTTGTCTTTTCCTCTCCCCACCCCTCCTTTCCTCTCCCCACCCCTCCTTATCTCTCCCCACTCCTCCTTTCCTCTCCCCACCCCTCCTCTCCTCACCCCTCCCCTCTCTTCCTCTCTCCACCCTTCCTTTTCTCTCCCACCTCTTCCTCTCCCCTCTCCTCCTCTTCCTTCCCCACTCCTCCCCTCCCCTCTCCTCCTCTCCTCTCCCCACCCCTTCTCTCCTCACCCCTCCCTTCCCTTCTCCTCCCTTCTCCTCCCTTTCTTTCCCTTCTTTCTTACCTTTTGTTTTTTGAGACAGTGTCAGGAGCCATCATAGCAGGTGCTCTTCCTAAGATAACTTCCTTAGATTAAAATCTACGATGGAACTCCGATAGGCAAGGCCCAGGAGGAAATCATTTTAGGAAAGACTCCTGCTATTAATATGCCTTTTCTCTTATTATTAAACATATATAACAATCAGGAGGTATTACCCCACCCTTTTGAGTAGATCTCTGCTGATCTACGAAGACATACTGTCTTGTGATGCTATTTAGACAAATAGATGATTTATTAATTATTAATGATGATCCTGTAAGAATTCCTGAAATTGTATCAGTATTTATTACACTCTTTTATAGTGGTACTGCTATTAGGTCCATTTTAAAACTGCAATGAGAACTGTCATTCTCCCATGTGTCACCAGTTAATTGCTTCTAGATAGAAACCAGACTTTCTACTACCCAGAGCACATTCCAAGAGGTGGTAAAACCATTAACCAAAGGTCATAAAAAGGGAACTAACGATTTATTATAGGTGCTTGGACAGAAGGTAAAATATTGTCTGGGTTTATCTATACTAAACGTCACTAATAGCTTAGTTATGGTTTGTAACTCTCAATGAACCTGTGGAGCTGTGACAGGTGGTGATGGTTTAATGGGATAATTACTCCTAGTGGATAAGCATGCAAACATTCTCTGTTGTAAACTTCTTATTCCATTTATGATTTGATCTTATGTGTAAACGTATGATGAACTTTTTGCCATGTGACCACGTATTCTGAAAGATGGATAAGTGCTGAGGACAAAGAGAAGAGCCTGAATTTCCCTTGCCCCACTTGGTGTCGTTCTGTTTTTCCCCTTTTTCTTAGAGAGCTTTCATAGGAAACTTTTTACAACTTAGAAATAAAGGCTACATTCTCTTTCCCTTTTTCTTCCTGAGACTTCAACCAGCAGGCTGAAAGTGAGAGAGCCCAGCAATTCCTGCAGAGATAGAACAAAGGCCACATTACTTAATCCCCCGCTGTTAGGCTACAGGAGTCAATCTCCTAAATCAGAGGCTTTTATCCCTCAGAATGGACAAGAAAGTTTTTAGGACTTTTTCAAAGTTATCATCAGCATTTCAGTATAATTAGAGACCTAGGACATCCAGAGACCATCAGTCTTTAAAGCCACATCAGAGTCCTACTCTGTGTCCCATTTTAACCCACTCCAGGCTGGGAGGCTCCAGACAAGACAGGTTTCATATTAACCTGCAACTTGCTAATTAGTCAAGGCAGTCCAGTGAGCCCCAGATATCTGTCTGTTTTCACCCTACACCCGAGGATTGGGACTGCAACCATGGACCAGCATGTGTGCGCACACACACACACATATGTGCATGTGTGTAGGAAGCCAACTCTAAGATGGCGCCGGTTTCTGGTGTGCCATTGTCATAAACAACATCAGCGCAGGTGTAAGCCCGAATCTGGCTCCAACCCCTCCCAAGCGGATGCATGCAAATTAGGTGCCGGCAGACTGACCAATCCCAGGGGGCCACGAAGCCTTCTCCTGTGCTGGGGTGCATATAAGCAGACCTCCCTGGGTTCCCAGGGTCCCCGTAGCAGCATCGAGGTGTTCCTGCAATAAAGGCTGTTGAGAAGAATCCAACCGTGTTGTGTCTTCCTTGCCGGCTGAGGTGGGCACAACATATGTGTGTATGTGTGTGTGTGTATCTGTCTGTATACATGTGTGTGTGTGTGTCTGTGTTTTGGTTTTGCTTTTGTTTCTTTTTTCTTTTCTGGGAAATTGAACTCAGGTACTCAAGCCTGTGCAGTAAACACTTTACAAACCGAGCAGATCCTACAACCCATATCATGAAGAGCTCAAGGCAGGTGCTTCACCCACCCCTTGGAGCTGGAGCCTGACCTGTGAGCTCCACTGTGTGCTCTGCGGGGCTGTGCATCTGTTTTTACCTCTGAGTCCCTGCTCCCGTTTTCACATCATGCCTTGTTGTCCGTGAACCAAGTTTCCTCCCTTAACATACCTGCTGCTTTTTATGTTCTGAATTTTAAAACAGTTTGAAGAAACTTGTGTGAATACAGTAATAAATCTGACCAGAGTGGTTACAGTTGTGGGTAGATGGAGACCTACATTCCCATTGATTTCTTTAGTTTCCCTTTTGAGTGGGCACCATGGCCTCAAGGTGTATGCATCTGTATGTCCATAAACCTGAGAAGCTTATAAGGGAGTAAAAGAGCTGTGAACTACTATGTTAGTAACTTTGCTATTGCAGTGGGGGAAACAGCATAGCTAAGGATACATATACATACATATATATAATATGTAATTTAAATATATATTTAAATATAAATATACATGTACACATATATACATGTATACATATGTATACATGATATATAGAATATATGTATATATAATTTAAATATTATAAATATACACATGCATACACACACATATATGTATACTGTATGATGTACATGTATATACATATGTGTGTATATATGTGTGTGTGTGTATATATATATATGTGTGTGTATATATATATGTGTATATATATATATATATATGTATATATATATATAAAATTTAATTGGGCATATATATGGTTTCGGTGGGTCAGAATCTGTGATGGTGGTGCAAAGGCATGGCAGCAGGACCAACTGAGAGCTCACATCTTTTGACACAACCACAAGGTAGAGAGGGAACACTGGGAAGGACATCAGGCTTTTAAGAGCTCAAAGCCCACCCCCAGTAACACACCTTCTACGCCAAGGCCACACCTCCTAATCCTTCCCAAAAAGTTCCACCAACTGGAGACCAGGTATTGAAAGCTATGAGCTGCGGGGGCCATTTCCCCTCCAATCACACAGCTGTGTTGCTAGGCATGATGATACAGATGTCTCCTCTCTTAACCATGGAGCTGTGTCTTTTCTGCCACCCCAGTGGAAGCTCTTCAGGGTCTCAGCTGGGTTCTTCTGTCAGAAACGCGATCAAATAGTTTCTGCCTTTTGTTCTCTGGGGCTCTAGGTAACCCTAGACCTCTCTGAGTATTCACTGTTGAAGTAACTTTGTCCCCTAGATGGAGCCGTGCACCCGCATTGCAAGGCAGAGACAGATGTTTTGCTGGGGCAAAAGAAGTATGTAGTCCTGCTCTGCCTTGGAGTGGAAAATCCTTCACTATCTGCAGGGCTGCAGGGAGCTGGCACCAGCTTTCTCATGGGGGCTGATCAAGTATACAGGGATACAAAGATAGGAGCTCTCACTGCCTCAAAACAGGGACAACATCAGTCTAGAGTGTGGTCTGTCTCAAGGTCACAGCTCCCATGGAAGAAAATCCATATCATGACTTCTGTAGATCTGAGGACAGCTCCTAGAGGTATCATGAAAGACATACTGGCACAGGGCCTTCACAGAATGTAATTTTTGATACTTTAATATTTAGCAAAAAAAAAGGAGAGAATTGTTTATATCTTGTAAACATGAACTGTCAAAGGACAGCTTCAGGCTTGTCACCCTTTTCTCAAGGGCTATGTAGCTGGTGGGAGGAAAGGCATGAGTCTGAGCTCAGGGGAGTAGGGCTGTGTCTGTGGAGGCGTTTACTGTGACATCCCCAGGTGGGGTCCCCAGTAGGTGAAGGCTGAGAGTGTGTGCAGCCTTAGTTCACATGTAGGCAGGGGCTGGATACAGAAGCAAGCCTGTGCCTTCACGATAGCACATACACACACACACACACACACACACACATACATATGTACATACATACACACATACATACATTTGTACATATGCATACACACACATATACATATGTACATATATACACACATTATATACAGAAGATACATATACATACACATATACATATACAGAAGCGAAGTTCAGAAAGAAGCAAAGTAATGGGAATTCTGACTGAGAGGCCAGACAACAGTTGGGCCATCTCTCCAGGATCTTGAAAACTTGCAAGTGCTCTCCTGGATTGATAAAGGCCAAAATACAAGTGGTGGCTATCATGAACCTGGGGAGAGTTGGTATCTGGAAAGCTGTGGGTGCTGAAGGCCATGGGGGGGGGTTCAGACTGTAACCCCACTGTGACTGCATACCTGCTGATAAGGCCCATGAGGAAGAGGCTGGTGAAGCGACTGCCACCAGTGGAAAGTCGGTGCTATACCTTGTGGGTGTAGCTGATCCCCAGGAAGTGACAGTGAATGGAAAATACCTGATTAGTGGCAGAGAGAAGGAAGGCCAGGAGTGCCACAATAGAGGAAGGGATGGAGCAGAACAGGTAAGACCCTCAGATGACCGTGACTGGCTTGAGTGGATTGAGATCAGTTGTGAGTAGAAGGATGGTTAGTGTGTTGGGTTGTTGTTTTAGTGTTCTTCTGTGAACAGACACCATGACAGGGGCTACTCTTATAAGGACAACATTTAATTGGGGCTGACTTGCAGGTTCAGAGGTTCAGTCAATTATCATTGAGGCAGGAGCATGGCAGCATCCAGGCAGGCATGGGGCTGGAGGAGCTGAGAGTCCTACCTCTTGTTGCGAAGGCAAACAGCAAAAGACTGGCTTTCAGGCATCTAGGATGAGGGTCTTAAAGCCCACCCCCACAGTGACACACTTCTTCCAACAAGGCCACATGTGCTAACAATGCCACTCCCTGGGCCAAGCATATTCTAACCACCACAGTTGCCAATGGTGAGTTAAGCAAGCCTCCGTGTGGGCACCTATTACCTGTGTTTTGGGTACCTAGAAGAAGAAATGCCTCTTGGCCTCTTTTTAGGAAGCTATAGTATAGAATAGTAGAGTATAAAATAGGAAGGAGGTAGACTTAAGGCCTGCTTCGGTGACAAGTCAGAGAAGATAAGTGTAGAAGAAGAAGGCCGGAGTTTAGCTGGAGGAGAGCTACGTAAAGTGTAACTACTGGTGGTAGGTCTCACAGTGTCTGTGCAGTCTGGGGGCTTTTCTGGAGGAAGGAGGCAGCCCACAAACATCTTTCAGCATAGAGGCCCATTGTTCCTTGGGTGACCGTGTGCAGGCCCTGTTCTGCTGGTTCAACTCCAGAGAAAGGACTCAACACTCCACTCCTTCCTCCTCCCTCACACAGCCCTGAGCGGGGATGAGGCTGTTGCGCTGTGAGAAGTATCCTAAGGGGTCTCCCTGCCATGGGACACCTGTCACTCATACAAGTGAGGGATATGTGCAAGTCTGCAAAGGACAGGGTCCATGTACAGGAATCCTCCCCAGGCAGTGCTCCATCAAACTCTGATTGCGAGGTTCACGTAGCAAACCAGTCCCTACTCTGTACCAACTGTATTGTACTGGGTGTTTGAAGCTGGAGAATGGCACCCAGTTCATGGGGACGGGAGGGGACCTAGCTCACAGTGAGGGCACAGGACACAGTTCGCAGTGAAGTCTCTCATAGTGCACAGCGAGGAGATGGAACATCGTAGGCAACAGACACAGGACAGCTCAGCTCATGGTGACAGAGAGTCAGCTCAAAGTTGAGTCTCCAGCTGTGCCCAGGAGGAGCTAAGACTAGGCAGACTGACTGCATTGTGTTTGCAAAAACTGTCAAAAGTTCCTCAGCAAGTGAAGGGAGATTGCTGTATGGCAGAGAAACTTTCAGAGATACCAGCTCTTCGGGTGTCTCAAATTGTATGTCCCACCCCAGTTTTTAAAATGTACATATTTATTATTTTATGGATTTCTCTAAAACTCTTAGTGTATCATGTGATACAAGGCCGTCATACACAGTTGCCATACAGGTGACGTGTGCCATTGAGCTACTGTTTCAAAAGTGTGGCTCTGTGCGTATGGTTTGCCCGCCCTGGCTGTTATCCTTGTGTGTAGACTGAGTGTTTGATTTGCAAATGTGTGCTTGGTTATTAGGTCTACATTATCAGGTCAAGTAGCCTGGGTGGTGCTCTGTGCTAGTTTTCTATCTCTTAAATACCATTTTAACCATAAATAAATGCTATTTTAGTAATTGTTTTTTAAAAAAGATTTATTTATTATTATATGTAAGTACACTGTAGCTGTCTTCAGACACACCAGAAGAGGGCATCAGATCTCATTACGGATGGTTGTGAGCCACCATGTGGTTGCTGGGATTTGAACTCAGGACCTTCAGCAGTCAGTGCTCTTAACTGCTGAGCCATCTCTCCAGCCCTATTTTAGTAATTGTTAGACTGTTTCCAGATTTACATTTCTTTCACTTCGACATTCAGAACTTACCCTCAGGAGGTCAGGCTCTCTGGGGGATTTCAGAACACAGGATTTTTGTCTGTTGGGATCATGGCCCCCAATTCCAGAACTCTGCTAATCTTCCTCTCCTGCTCTGGCTCCAGGTCTCAGTTCTTACTCTTAAGCTCAAGTAGACTTGAACTGTCGTGCCACATCACTAAAACCCAGCATCGGTCAGGTGGAGCACACACCATCAGCACTGCTCTCTGTGCCTCCCTCTCTGCCTCAGTCACAGCTGACCCTGTCCATCACTGTGCAGTATCTGCCCGGTCATCACCCATACGCCTGGTCTGGCTACCGTGTGGGTGACTTGGGATGCTTCCTTGGCCCATATCTTAACTCAGCAGTGAGCTTTTCCTCATCTTTGCAACCCGCTTCCTTGCTTCACCTGCTCCCCCCTTCCCCATTCTCCCTCCTAATCTTCCTTTTCATTCCTGAGATCCCATCTCTGTGGCTAGCTCTGCTCTATGATCCTGCCCTTAGGGTCACCAGTGGCCTCCCATGTAAAACCAGAGTAGTTCTGGAATGTAATACTGTCCAGTTGTTTGATACAGCTACAGCTACTCCTTGACCTTCAGGCCCTTCTGTGCGCCACACTTCTATGGTCATTTCTTGCTACCTAACCTCCCTTGAGGTCATTTCACCTAGCTGTCACTGGTGAGATGAGCCCCAGGCCAAGGCTTTAAATAACTGTTCATCTCTGCCCATCCCTCGCTCCAAACTCCTCTCCATAGGGTCCTCCCTAATTCCTCTGGATGCATGGGAGGCAGACCATACTCAGCTGGCCCAAGCTGGAGTCTGCTTTGGGTCCCCTGCTGCTCTCCCCCAGGCTTAGTAACTGAGCACAGTTTGCTGGGTACCACATAGCCCACGCCTTGTCTTCCCACAAATCCTGCAGGGCCTTCTTTAAACACATCATAAGCTAAGTAAGTACTGCTGTCGGCTGTGACAGGATCCAGCTTCAGGCTGAACTGTGCGTCTCACTAGGATCTCCTAGTCTCTGTCTGCTGTGGGTCATACTCTCCTATTTAGCCCTTCCTATCTTTTCCCAACCAGCAACAGCTCCAAGTACCCTGTGAGGACATGACGTATCTCATGTCACTCCTAAGAACCAAACATAGAGGCACCTTCTTTTCCAAACCATCTTACTGTTTTGAAACTAGGACTCACAGTGGTACCTGCTGAATCTTCTTCGGCTAACTGCCTTTCTTGGTCCTGTGCTCAGTGACGGAGACTGTCTGCTCCTGGCTGTGTCAGTGGAGCTCAGTCCAGGGCTTCTTCAGAACTTGGCACCTGCCTGGGTTCACCTGCTCTATAAGAACCCTGTCCTGATTCAACATAAGACCAGAGACACTGAAACTTATGGAGGAAAAAGTGGGGAAGAGCCTCAAACACAGGGGCACAGGGAAAAAATGTCCTGAACAGAACACCAATGGCTTATGCTCTAAGATCAAGAATCAACAAATGGGACCTCATAAAATTGCAAAGCTTCTGTAAGGCAAAGGACACTGTCAATAGGACAAAATGTCAACCAACAGATTAGGAAAAGATCTTTACCAATCCTACATCCAGTAGAGGGCTAATATCCAATATATACAAAGAACTCAAGAAGGTAGGCTTCAGAGAACCAAATAACCCTATTAAAAATGTGGTACAGAGCTAAAAAAAAGAATTTTCAACTGAGGAATATCTAATGGCTGAGAAGCAGCTAAAGAAATGTTCAACATCCTTAGTCATCACAGAAATGCAAATCAAAACAATCCTGAGATTCCACCTCATACTAGTCAGAATGACTAAAATCAAAAACTCAGGACAGCATATACTGGCGAGGATGTGGAGAAAGAGGAACACTCCTCCATTGTTGGTGGGATTGCAGGCTTGTACAACCACTCTGGAAATCAGTCTGGCAGTTCCTCAGAAAATTGGACATAGTACTACCTGAGGACTCAGCTATACCACTCTTGGGCATATACCCAGAAGATGTTCCAAGATGTAATAAGAATACATGCTCCACTATGTTAACAACAGCCTTATTTATAATAGCCAGAAGCTGGAAAGAACCCAGATGTTCTTCAACAGAGGAATGGCTACAGAAAATGTAGTACATTTACACAATGGAATACTATTTAGCTATTAAAATGGTGGTGCATACCTTTAATCCCAGTACTTCAGAGGCAGAGGCAGGTGGATTTCTGGGTTTGAGGCCAGTGTAGTCTACAGAGGGAGTTCCAGGACAGCCAGGGCTACACAGAGAAACCCTGTCTCTAACCCACCCCCCCAATGATGAATTCATGAAATTCTTAGGTAAATGAATGGAACTAGAAAATATTATCCTGAGTGAGGTAACCCAATCACAAAAGAACACACATGATATGCACTCACAGATAAGTGGATATTAGCCCAAAAGCTCTAAATAAACCAAGATACAATTCACAGACCATATGAAGCTCAAGAAGAAGGAAGACCAAAGTGGGTGCTTTGGTCCTTCTTAGAAGGAGAACAAAATACTCACGGGAGCAAATATGGAGATAAATTGTAGAGCAGAGACTAAAGGAAAGGCCATCCAGAGACTGTCTCACCTGGGGATTCATTCCATAAACAGTTACCAAACCCAGACACTATTGTGGATGCCAAGAAGTGCATGCTGACAGGAGCCTGATATAGCTGCCTCCTGAGAAGCCCTGCCAGAGCCTGACAAATACAGAGGGAGATGCTTGCCGCCAACCACTGGACTGAGCATGGGGTCCCCAATAGAGGAGTTAGAGAAAGGACTGAAGGAGATGAAAGGGTTTGCAACCCCATAGGAAGAACAACAATATTAACCAACCAGACCCCTCCCCACTCCCCAGAGCTCCCAGGAACTAAACCATCAACCAAGGAGTACACATGGCTCCAGATGCATATGTAGCAGAGGATAGCCTTGTCAGGCATCAATGGGAGGAGAGGTCCTTGGTTCTATGAAGGCTCAATAGATGCCCCAGTGTAGGGGAATCAAGGGCGGGGAGGTGGGAGTGGGTGGGTGTGTGGAGGAACACCCTCTTCGAGGCAGGGGGAAGGAGGAAGGGATGGGGGTTTTCCAGGAAGGGGAAAACTGGGAAAGGGCATAACAATTGAAATGTAAATAAAGAGAACTTAATAATAATAATAATAATAATAATAATAATAATGAAGAAGAAGAAGCCTGACCTGTCCCAGCCACTATGTGTTTCATCACCCTGGCATTATTTCATACATGAATGTGATCAGCAATTGTTCACTGCTGTCTGCTCATTTCCCTCGCTAGAGCATTGGTTCCATGGGTCAGGAGTTTCGTTATTTTTTTTTTTTACTCTAATGCAGAATCTATTTATAAATTAGGCAACATAAGTAGTACTTAGTAAGAGCTTTGCATTTTCATGCTGTCAATAAAAATTTTAGTATATAATAGTTTCAATAAGTCATTTCATACTCGAAAGCAAAACTAATTTTTAGATTACATAGCTCACATTCTGTGTTTGCAAATGTAACACAAAATGCAGTAAAAACTCTGCATAGATGAATCAGTCATGTAAGAGCCTTGGTACAGAGTTTCATAGTAGACTCTTAAAGCCCAGGTGTTTTGTTTAATAAAAAGAGCAGCATATGTTTGATAGAGCCAGGTATGGTGAGGTGGGAGGGATGGCTCGGAGGGCCCATGCTGAGGCATCCCTTACCCCCGAGGTAACAACCATACAATGGGTCTAGTGTAGAATAGAGTTTATTTAGGGCATGGGAGGGGGGAGTTGAGAAGGGAGTAAAGACAGAGAAAGACACACACACACACACACACACACAACAGAGACAGAGACACAGAGACAGTGGGGGGGGGGGAGAGGCAGGCAAAGAACATTTGGAGAGAGAGGGGGAAGGGGAGAAGGAGAAAGGAGTCAGGGAGAGGAGAGAGAGAGAGAGAGAGTATGAGAGAGAGAGAGTATGAGAGAGAGAGAGAGAGAGAGAGAGAGAGAGAGAGAGAGAACAGAGATCAGGAGAAGGTGCCAAACAGCCCCCTTTATAGCAAGCCAGACATACCTGACTGTTGCCAAGTAACTGTTGGGCAGAGCCTAGAAGGTCAGGGTCAGCCTTGGAAAAGGTGCTAGGTTGGGCAGGGCATGAGCAATGTTCACAGGGATCTGTGGTGCAACTGGCATCAACAGTTACGAGTCTCTCATATATGATGTCACCAGGATCTCTGATAATGATTTTCAGAGAAACAAATACAGAATATGGAGGGATCCTGCCTATGGTCCCACGTCCCATTCTCCAGTGAGCACAGCAAGGTCAACCACGCCCAGCCTCTGAGACTTTCTGATTGGAACACTAGACTCAGCTTCCAAAGGCTCCTTCTTCTTTTCCTCTGCACACTGGCATCCCTGTTTCTAGGGGCACAGGAGTGGTCTCAGTGCGGCCAGTCAGTGTGCAGTAAGCCTAGCACATTCTGTCTGAGCTCACACCGAGCATCGTTTCAGATTTCATTATTTCCAGCCGACAAACCCGAAATGTAAGTATTTACTCTTTGCAATATGTTTTCAAAGATGGATGCACTCTGAATTGTCTGAATTGTGATTATTAACATGAGTTGCTCATGTATTTGTGGTACTTGTGTTATCGAGAACATCGGCTTTACCCTCTCAACAACCTTTCAAGACATGCTGTGTAGCACAGATAATCTCTAGAATGAACTCCTCCCAAGGGAGGTTTTTGCCCTCAACAGACATCAACCTGTCCCTACTCTGCTGGTGACAACCATCTACCGTCTACCCACTTTCTCCTCCTGAGAGTCCCCTTTTCAGAAATCTGGCTTTAAAGAGGTGTGTGTGTGTTATGTCTGTATGTGTGTGTATTATGTGTATTTGTGTGTGTTGTGTGCATGTTGTGTGTGTGTATGTGTGTGTTATATATGTGTTGTGTATTTATGTGTTGTGTGTGTGTGTGTGTGTGTGTGTGTGTGTGTGCGCGTGTGTATGATTGATGTTCAGTTTTGAGTGTGAGTGCCTGGAAAAGTGCCCTTCACGTGGGAAGTGCTCAGCGGGGCCAGTGAGATGACTCACAGGGAAATGTACCTGCTACCAAGCCGGACGACCAGAGTCCAGCCCCCAGGGTCCAATTGTGGAGGAGAGACCAAACTCCTGCATGCTCATGTCTGACTCTTGCAGCCTGCGGCGCACATACATAGACATGCACTAAGTAAATAAACACTATTTTTTTTTTTAAAAAGAAAGTGCTCAGTAAACACCCACTGTGAGGAAGTAGTGAGATGTTCAAGCATGCCCTTCAGACAAACTCTGATGTCTAGGATTTCTGCAGGTCTGAGTGCCAAATACCAGGCTTGTGGGCTAAAACCCAGACTGTACAGGGCTTGAGAGGTCTCACACACACACACACACACACACACACACACACACACACACACACACACGTTCAAAATAGTTAACGAAGAGAACGCTAGGAATGTGCCTTTTGATTTTATTGAAGATTTTTCTATTGAGAAGCCCTGAAGAGCAGTGAATCCCTGTCCATTAGGCATGCATTAGCCGCAAATAGGATGAGGCTGGACAGTTATTAAAAGAAACCTGATTTCTGAAGCATCATGTGAGTTTCATTACCTCGATTTCCCACCTGCTCCTGCTTTGTCCACTTTAACTGCACTCTCGCATGCAGTGTGGTGGGTCTGTGCACTACCTCTGGGGTTTTCTCCTCTGTGGTGAAGGCACATTGCCAATGCCGGTTTTACACACCTCCAGTTTGTTCTGCTGACCAAGCTTCAGCTATGTGTGCTATCTTATGTACAGTAGAGAGTGGGTGATTCTTTTCTCTTCCTGCTGGAAGAGAGAATGAGAGAGGCAGGAGAGGGAGAGAGAAGAGAGGGGAGAAAGGAAGAGATGAGAGGAAAGAGGGAGAAAGGAAAGGGGGAGGGGAGAGAAAAGAGATAAAGAGAGAGGGAGAGGAGGAAGAAGAGGATAAGGAAGAGGGGAAGGAAGGAAGGAAGGAAGGAAGGAAGGAAGGAAGGAAGGAAGGGAAGGAAGAAAGAATTACAGAGGGCCCAAGTAACAGCAGACAGGGTTTAGTGACTTCTCATACTGTATATGTTCATGTTTTTGGTCTCAGTAGAGTGACATGGCTGGCAGGTTCTGCGAATGGCTATGAAGTGATAGTGACCGACTCCTGTCTGCTGTCACTGCTTGCACAGTAGCCTAAGGCCCTTTGGCAAATGGCAGTTTTAGTCGTCTCTCCATCTAGCTTCCTATTAACAGACTTGCTTGTAGAAGGAGACTTGGTTTGTTAGGTGTCCTGCTGAATGTGGACCTCATCTCAGACCCGCCTCTGTTTTCTACCCAACCCCCTGGGCTACGGCCTTATTCACAGTAAGTGCTGAGAGATGTTCCCTGTGCTCAGGGCTTCGGCAGCCTGGCGTGCACCTTGTCTTTATCTCTAGTATGTGGCGGCATAACTTTTTTTTTTTTTTTTAAATATCCTTTTGAAATTAGTTCACACAACATAAAACCCACTTGTTTCAAACATCAAATTCGTTGCTTTTTTAGTATATTGAAAACACTGTGCTGCATTATCAGATGATAAATTTGATCACTTTTTCTTTTTTTTTTTTTTTACAATTCCAAAAGAGATCTGAGACCCATTAGCAGCTGCTGCAGCACTCCCAGACCAGCAACGCTGGCAGGTAAATCTACCTCCTACATCTATGGAGTAGTGCATTTGTTGGGTATTCTGTGTTGGGTGAAGCCCACAATAAACGGTTGTGGGGTCTGGCTTCTCTCAGTAGGAAAGGATTGCAGAGTTTATTCATGCTTTAAGCTGCTTTCGTACTTGCTTGCTTTCAGGTACTGATTTGAATGTTTGTTTACCCGCTCACTAGCCAGTGGTTGTTTTTCTTTTTTTCTCCCCTGTTATCTGCAATGCTGGTCTAAGCATCCTGTACATGCCTTAATTACTCTTAGATATAGCTGGGAGAGGACTGTGTGGGGTCATGGTGCAGGTCTGCTTTATTGATCACTCTCCAGGTTGCTTTTCGTGGCTCCCGTTTCCGTTTATGTTGGTAACAGATGGAGTTGGATTTCTTTATACCCTAATAGCGGTGGTTAGTGTGCCCTTTGCATTGCAGGTGCCCTAGAAAGAGTGAGGCACTGTACTGCAGCGGCAGCTTCTGTCTACAGCATGTTGTCTCATATGTCTCATCTCTCGAGAAATGACTTTATTCTTCTGTCCATTTGAAAGCGATTGTCTTGTTATTGAGCTGTAGATACTTAAATATTCCGGATATAGGCCCTCTCGTTATTTATAGGGGTTTCAGACATTTTCTCTCATTTTGTGGGTTTTCTTTTTCTTTTTTTGCTGTATTTCGGTGTTTTTGCAGCACAAGAGTTTCAGCTCTGCTTAAGGCTAGTTCCCATGTCCTTTGTGCCTGCAGTGCCCTGTCTCAAAACTCCCTGTTTAACCTCTGTCCACCAGGGGCAGCTCTTGGGCTGCGTTCTGAGTTCTGTGGCTCCTACACCCAGGCCTAAGGGGGTTTGCTGGTTTGTTTGTTGTTGTTTTCCTTTATTTATTTTTAATAAAGTTGTGATGTGAGGTTTCAGATGCAACTTCTTCTTCTTCTTCTTCTTCTTCTTCTTCTTCTTCTTCTTCTTCTTCTTCTTCTTCTTCTTCTCTTCTCTCTCTCTCTCTCTCTCTCTCTCTCTCTCTCTCTCTCTCTCTCTCTCGCTTTTCTGGCTGTCCTAGAACTGCCTGCTGAAAAGAACACTCTCTTCCTGTTGTTGTTTTGACACCTGTCTTAGTTCACTCAGGCTGCTGTGATGGACAGCACAGACAGGGTGGCTGTTTAAAAGCCACACACCGGCTTTTCACAGTTCTGGAGGCTGAAAGCCTTAGATCATGGTACCAACTGGTCCGGTGTCTAGAGAGGCCTGCTTCCTGGGTCTTTGTAATGTCTTTTTGCTTTCTCAATGAGGTGGATTGGATGAAGAAACATTCTGTCCCCCATAGCCCCATCACCTCCCAAAGGCCCCACGCTTTAAACAGTCATCTGACGAATAAGCTTTGGCCGTTTGCCTTCTGGGAAGTATAAACATTCGATACATGTTGTCTTTGATATCCTGTTTTTGGCTCTTGGTTTTTATCACACAGATCTCTATGACCTATGTAATGGCAAGCAGTTTGGTTTTTCTTCTGTGATTAAAAATCTTAGGGCATGTGGGGACGATGGTATACAAGTTCAGAGGCCAGTCTGCTTGGATCTAATTTCAGTTAGTAACTGACTTGGAGCAAGTTGTTCAACTTCTGCGGCCTGAGGTCCTCACCCTGAAGAGCAAATATCTTTGAAACTGATATGGGGAATGTATGAAGAACATATGGATTAATACACGTTCCTGTTTGACTTTGGTCCTGTGAGGTTTTTATACCTACACCATGGACACCACAATGGAGACTGCAAAAGTCCTAGCTAGAGAAGAGGGCAAAGGAAGAACTGTTAAAAGCCTGCTCTACTTGCAGAGCCTCTGTGCTTCTTATCTTAGTGATGGCATCTATGGTCTTACTACTTGACGCCGGAGTGTTGACAGAGCCTCTTCTGAAGCCTCTAAGGTTGCTCTCATCTCCAAGATGGTCCTTTTGAACTCCAACAGCATCCTGCCCCTCCACCCTGCCCCTGCATCCTGCCCGTGCATCCCTAGGATAACTCTAGTGATTAGGACACTGTTGTGACTTACTTGGCTGTACTTGGATACACATGCACAAACTAATGTGCTCACCTGGGCACCCAGGCACTGCTTCGGAGGGTCACATGACTCTGGGTCTAGACAGGACACCAGGTAAATCTGCTGTGCCCACAGTTATGCCACCATGATGGGAGATCTGGGAATACATCCCTTCCCCTCGTTTGTCTCTCCTTTGCTCTATAAAATAAGGAACTTGTTAGCTATTCTCCAGGGGGCTCTGTGACTTTAAATTTCAGTGTGCCTATAAATATGACTAAGTGATTTCACAACTATATTTAAAACTACAAGAGCAGACTAAAGGGTGGGAAAAGCTATGATTCTCCTGTTGGAGTCACAGTTGGAACTGAGTTTCAAGAAGTGTGGTGAGTTATAGAATATGCAAACGCCATTGATAAGGGGCTGATAACGAATGTTTGTCACTGTGAAACTACTTCACAGTGGGATGAGATCTCATAAAGTATACCTATGTAAAAATGGGTTTGGGGTGAAGGGTCTGAGGACTTCATCAGTAGCCTTCTGGAAGACAGTTACTGAGGTGTGCTGCATTGGGTATAGACTACCACAGGGGTCTTTATAGCTCTCATCTGTTAAATAACTCAGTTTTTTAAAATGAATTGTGAGAAGTATTAATATGTAACCATCGAAAATGAAAGTGTCCCTATAGCTTTAGTGCCTTGAAAGTCACAGACTTTGGTGTCCTCATCCAGGGATTTTCTTCTGGGGCTCGCTCCAGAGGGTTTCCTTAACCGAGGCACCTCAGTGAGTGAGTGTGTGGCCAGCAAACAGTGTTTGAATGGCTTTTTGTAAACACCCTTTTTAGCTCCTCGTGGAGAGAAAACTTAGTTTTCCTTTCCTTCTTTGTAAGAAAATCAAATTTGTAGGTTTTTTTTCTGGTTGTCTAAATATTCTTTAGTTTATAAAGATCAGCTATGCAGAAAAAGAAAATACTCTCTACCACTACAAAATAGCCACAAGAGGTAGTTTTCAAGATTTAATTTCTGAATAATAATAAAAAACCCCACAGGCACACATATGAGTGTAGATGTGTGTGCACATACACACATAAACACAAACATATGAATAGAGATATGTGTACACAGAGGCACATGTATAAATATGAGTGCAAAACACATGAATGGTGATATGTGTATTCAGAGACAAATACATAAACATGAGCAGAAGTACAGACATATGTACACAGAGACCTATGCATAAACCTCAGTGCAAGAACACACAAACACAGATGCATGTAAACAGAAACATATACACAAACAATATGAATATACACACGTGCACATAGACCCATACATGCATAAACACTGACATAATCTATGTGAGTGCAGGCATGTATATAAACATAGCCACATGCCTGCACAAACACTGGCATAGCCTACATGAATATAGACATGTGCATGACACATGAATGTAGACTAAACATAGATACATGCATGCATAAAGACTGGCATACAGCCCACATGAATGTAGACACAGACACAAAAAAATTTCACATAGAAATGTGCACATAGAAATATGACCATGTACATGCAAATTCAGAAATGGATATGCTCTTCCATGCATGAACACAGATATGTGCACATTGAGTTCAGTTCTACAAATAGACACATGAACACATACATGACTGTTGACCTACAAATCCATATGTCTATTCATTTCAGAGAACAAAGAAGCTAATGGTGTGAGTACAGTTTCAAACAGCTTCTAAAAACTAATCTTAACTTATAAACACAGAAGTGCCATTGCTCATGTTCTTACTCTACATGAAGTTAATGGTTATATGGTGTTCCATGAACATGAGATAGCTTTTTAAAACCAAACCTCTTAATATTCAGGTTGTTTGCAGTTTACTCCTTACATCCATGATTTTCAACCCTCCTAATGTTGCTACCTTTTAATATAGTTCCTCATGCTGTGGAGATTCCCAACCATAAAATTATTTTATTTGCTACCTCATAAATGTAACTTTGCTGCTGTTATGAATCATTACATAAGTGCCTGTTTGGGGATCACGAACCACACGTTGAGAACTGCTGCCTTACATTGTCTTCAGGGACTTTGGTGTTGAGCCAGCTCACTGTCAGGACTTTGTCTGGATATCTGTGGTGGGATGGAGTGAGTTTGTGTTTTCTCTGTTCCCTGGTGGTATCTGTGTGGGGAGCCTATGAAGAGACACAGTGAAGCGACATCAGGCATGCTCAGTGCTCTGTGGATTCCGGACCTCTGTGGGGACATCATACAGCAGTGCCTTCCGGGGCCAGGCTTCTGCTGCTGGGTTCCTTACAGGGCCATTCTTCCTTTCAGCATCCAGAGGAAGGAGAACTCAGCCCATCCCGCCCATCCCAAGCCTCCCTGGGGTGGGGCTGTCCCATCAGTTCTGGGTGGTGTCTGCAGCCATGTCCTCTCAGTAGGACACTACAACCCTTTCCTTACCTTCCTCGGTTGTTTCCTTTTTCTTTTCTCCAAATCTAAGACTTATTTTTCATAAGGGACCACATCAGGTGCCATCAGTATTCACAGTTAAATGAGCTGCAACCCCCAACCTAGAACACAGTGAGAGAGAAATAGCGTTATAGGTCATTTTAATGCAAGGCAGGCAGCACTGTGACGGGACATGTTTGCCCAGAGATTTAGGAAAGGGAACAGGAAAGGAAGGACAGTGATGTTTTGAGTAAATTTTACATTGTAGGCATTGTGTGGCAGAGTCCATTGTGACTGACTGTCCCCGGATCCAGGCAGAGAGAGCATTCTGACTTAGACTTGAAGGATGAAAGCATGAAAGAAGACTACACGGGCATTTCCTGCCCTTTTGTGACTGACCTGGCAATTTGAATGATTTACCTAGGTAACCACAGGGAGGACTCTTAGGACTTGTTATCTACAGTGGGCTTGCTTATAAATGAGCTATAAGGCTTGTTCCAGAGGCTGTTAGACTTCTGAAAACACCTAGAACACACTGGACAATAGCAGAGCCTGTTAGGAGGCCAGGACTGGTTATAATGAATGCACAGTCGTGATGTTCAGACTCATTTTCCTTCCCCCAAGTGCCTGCTTATTCAGAAACCAAGCAATGAGCAGGTTAAACACATATAGGAATCTATCAAGATCAATTTAACAGTGGTCCTAATTAACCTGTTTCCTAACCGTTCGTATCATTGTCAAGGTAATTGATGTTCACACCTACACTTGAATAATAAGCACCTATATTTACAAACAAGAAAACATGAAATTCTTTCTATGTTAAAATGATACTGTGTGCTTTTTAATTCGGAGTGGCAGGAAAGAGTCATGGTAGGAATGGATGCCATGGAGCCCGATGTACTGAGTTGTATCTGGAACTGTGTCTCCTTGCAGTCAGGCAGATCCACTTGGGCAAATTGTGACTGTTTGATTTCTTCGGGTTTCTAGTATGTAAGTGCCTTCACCATCAAATTGCTGTGAACTGAGGCTTAGGGTAACAGGCAATAAAGGATTTCATACAAGCTCAAACTAAGGGAGTCACGAACTCAGAAGGAAGCCAGGCTCCCCAGACAGAGAATCTGGGTGGAAGAGGAGATCCACTAAACCTTGTTCTGGTCTCGGGCAGCCTGGAGCCTTTGAGGGCAGTCACACAGGAAGTGGGAAAGCTTTATGTAACCCTTGGAGAGAAAGGATCAAGAATCATGGTTTTGTCTTGGAAAATCAGGAAGTGGAGACTCGATAGCCATAGGAATTTGGTGGCTATGTATGGTGTTAAGAAACAATATATAGTTCCTGGGTGTGATTGTCAAGAAGCATACATAGTCTCACAGCCTCAAATGTTGGATACTAGCAGCATGTTGCCATAGCAACAAAGCAAGTAGCTAGAGCAGGATAGTAAGCAGCAAAAAAAAAAAAAAAAAAAAAAAAAAAAATCATTATAATACTTAAGAACCCAAACTTTAATATTTCATTTCTGTTATAATCACCACGACTTTTTTTTTTTGACCAAAGCAATTGAGTTTGTTTTTCAAAAGAAGGAAGTTTTTGTTTTTGTTTTTGTTTTTTTTGAGGAATTTTAATTTTGGAGGCATTTTTATGGAATGAGCTGTGTGGTAAGTTCATCAGCAAATTTGCCCTGACTCTTGATTATTCTGTTCATTTAACATTAGTTACTGCCTGGATCTCTCCACACTCAAAGGGCTGAAAATGTAGCCCAAGATGAGCATCACCATTTCCTGGAGAACTGAATTATTGGTGCACATTTTGTTTTCTGGACTGGGGTAGGCATATATTAAACACATTTATACCCACAAATCTGTGCATGGATGTTTGAACCATGTGTTCAAACCCAGGATTTTTTTTTAGAAAGTTTTACTGTTTTAAAGTCTGTATTAAATGAGTTGTCTCAGACTGTTATGAGAATATATTATAGTTCTACAAGGTTTTGTATATTCCATGGATTTCTTTATTAATATATAATTAAATAAAACATACTTATCATCTTTCATTCCTCTCTCCCTCTTTTGCACTGAAATAATTGGATAATCGTTGACTGTTTAAGTTAAGTTAAAAAAAAAAAAGCACTGTTCTCAGCAGAAATGAAGATGGTTAGGAATATTTGGATTTTCGGTGTTTGAAGTATTGCTGTTCTTGTACTGCATTGCTGAAGTTTAAAAAACTTTTCTAGGCACTGAGAGTGAGCTACTTCTAAATAACCAAGTGACAAAGGAAAAACATAACTTCCCTAGACTTTCTATTATCAAATGTTTTCATTAATGCTTTTATTTGCTTTAGTAAAAGCAGCAGAAGAAAATAATCACAGCCTTCTTACTTATCCAGTAACACACAACAATAGTCTCTCCTCACTGAACAGTAATGCACAGACAAAATTAAATAGAGGTTGCTCCTATAGCAACAGATGTTAAGGGTATACACGGAAAATGTTACTTGTGCTATGATGAACATTTCAGATGTTTACAAGTATTGATCTTCCCCAAAGCATTGGGCTAAGAATTAACCTCATGCAACGGACATTTTAGGTAAAACCAGATGATCACAGCTTGTGTTATTTAACCACAGGATGCATTTTTAGAACACACAGCAGAGTTGGGTTCATTAAGAATTTTATCTTCAACTTGTCAAACTGGCAAACTGATTGCATTTTCTCCTTAACTTGGGACAGTAACTTGGAAACATTCAATGGCTTCCTGGTGTTTTTGGTCTTCAGATGAGGGGAACAGCAATTGTATGTCTATCGTATAAAAGAATGTTTGGAAAGGTACCATGAGGTCATCTTAGCAGGCTCTGGGTGATGTGAAATGCAGGAAGCATATGTCCTGGGGGGACCATGTTAGTTGGTACCCCCAAATCTAGTCTCTGCCAGGAATGACCATCCTAGTCAGGGTAGCTCTCTGTCATATACTGAATAATTCTGAACAGCACTAGAGAACACAAACAGCTATAAACCTGTCCATGCTTTTCCCAGTTATGATTTTCACCCAGTAGCATTTCAAGTGTTTGTATATGGAGTACTTTTGTAGAAGGCCTGACTTTTGTAGAAGACTACGCCTCTCACAGTGCCCTGGCCTTTGTAGAAGACCAGGCCTCTCGCCATGTCTGTGATTTTACCTGTGTGTTTTTCTACTTCTCAAGCCTTTGCCATTTCTGTCCAGGAGGTTGAGTTTTGTGTCTCCCATGCTTCGTTTCAGGTTCTTTGTATTATTTCTTTTCACTTTCTTAGTTTACTCACTAATTTTTTTTTTGGTCTTAATTTTAGGGCTTTTAGAAGTTTGAATCTACAATTCAAGGAGCCATTTGTCTTCTCTTTTGGTTAAATAAGATTGCAGAAGGATGAGAGAAGGTTTATATATTTCTAAACCAACAGAATATTAGACCTGACTTTCAGATCACGTGCCTTGTAGGCCAAAGCTGGGTCAAGGTGGGTTGGGCTGTGGTTGATATACCAGAGGAATCCCACTTCCGCTGTGCCTTAGGCTGTACCTTCTGGCCAGGGCAAGCTGGGTGTTAAGTTTGTTTTTGCCAGATAGTAGCTCCACAAGTGGCAATTCCCCCCACAGGGCTCTGGTATTCCCCTTGCAGAAGAAGAAAATTGCCCATGTCAGAGCAGGCGAGTAAATGTGAATATGTTCCTGAATTTTCAAGAGCATTGAACAACCAGGGCGATAAATAAATTCTAAGCCCACTATGAACCTTCTTTCACTTTCTCTGAGTCGAAACTGTAACTACCTTTGAGGAAGTTGAAGAGACATGGCATTTGGTAATCCTAAGGACTTATGGAGTCACACCATCGGGTTGAAAAGTCTACCTTAAATTGTCCATTTTACTCTAGGAAACTACCTGGCAGCTGTAGATAACTATCTTTGTGAAATTTTATGCTCAGAACCCGTGAAAGTCCTTAATATGAGAATAAATTTGACACCAGGACTCTCACAGTCCTCGTTGTATAGGCATGAAGTTAAGATGATCCAAGTAGCCATTGCTGTTAATATAGGTGACCACAAAACACAAATAAATTAAAATGTGCTCACTCTAATACTCACAGTTAAAGTTGGTATTTAGGAAATGTATGCTAACCAGATATTCAAATGCTGCAGTATCTCCAAGTTCACTGTATTATTATTTATTATCGTTTGTAAACAAGGGGATCAATCTTAATTGTTTAATCACCCCCTTCTCCTTCACATTTAAATGGCATTACCCTAAGAGCTGTGTGGTTGATTTATTGTTTGTAATTCACTGGTTATGTTCTGTCTTGATTTCTCCTATCTGTTTCTGAAGAAGATTAGGAATCTCCATCCTGCATATCCATGCTGGCCTTCCAGCCATGTAAACAGGGACCAGGCAAACCAGATCCTCTGGGGGTGATTTGCTGCAAGTGAGATTTATTTGCAAGCAGCCTGTGGCCTTTTATCTCTGAAAATTGTGAAAATGTTCATTGATACCAACAAGACAGGGTAAAATGTATTACCAGAAAAAACCAAAAGGCAGCTAATCTTTAATTTAATGTAGCAAAACCAAAGCTACGGAAATAAGGAAGGTGTTGACATTCCGACTCTGTTGTGGACCAGTTTGTAAATCCTTCATTCTGGATTAGGAACCACCAGACACCAGCGGTTGCATAAAACATGAGCGCATGGGCTTTCCTTTCCTTGTGGTTCTGTGTGAGCCTGTGATCTTGAAGTCTATTGAGGGCGAGCTTCAGGGAACTCAGTGGTCCTGAGGCTAGATGTTTTGTACCCTTACTCAGCCTCACAATGCCTTGCACAGGAGGTGGTTGTCTCTTGATCTAATTTACTAGCAGTGGGTGTTGTTTTTGTATTTTTGTCTTTCCTCCTGGGGATAAGAAATTAATATGGGTGCTTAACAAGGAGGTTGTCACCTGGGCTGAGCTGCAAGAAATGGCTGCATCCTTGATGACCCCTGCCCTGCCCGAATGCCACAGCAGTCTACATTAAGCTTCATCCAGCTCCAGAACTCACTCTGGGTGGTGAAATCCATCCATGGAATACTGAGAATAGCTTTGTGCAGCCATGAACAGTGATTTCCAAATCAGCCTTGAATGAAATATCAACAACCTGGAGTCATTTTAGCAGTGGGAGTCAGGTCAGCAAAGGACGGAAAGGAGGTTGACTTGGGTGGTCATACTGACCTCTTAAAGTTCGCTGACAACCGATTTCAGTCAGCAACTCAAGTTGGCAGTTTTACTAAAGCTCTTCCGTGGATGAGCTTGTCCATCTATGGTTGTTTTGAGTCAATCTGAGGGAGACCATGACTCCTTGGTGATAGTTAAGCATTTATCTGACTACCGCTTTAGAAATCAAGGATCCTATCTGGTGGGGCTCTGTGCAGATTTCCTAAGAGCTTTGTCAGTTTCCCTGACAGAAACAAGCACTCACGTCTGCTTCAAAAGAGATGGTGAGAAACTGCCGTCGGGAAAACATGGAAGGTTCTGGCAAATCTTTATTCAGTATTTAATGATTAGAGCTGGACTAGATGCCGAGTGAGAAAGAGAGTGTTTGTCTGAGAAGATGTGGGCAGAGCTCCTATTAGAGACAAGTGACAGATGTCTCAGAATTCCCAACCATGCCAGCATTGGTGAGTTCATAGACACCTGGCTCTGTCATACAGAAATCCAACCCTGGCAGTACCACAGCTCTTCCCAGCTGTGTTTTGCTGATCCTACATAAGTCAGGTGCCTCCAGCCACCCTGGTTACGATGGTATCCTTCTCTCTAGGATAACCCAACTGTTTACCAGGCCTGGTGTGCCGCTGGCCACGCTGGTCTCTGTTTTCTGTATGAGATAGGACTGTGTATTGGACAGGAGCATATTAGTTCTAGAGCCACTTCTGATCCAGATGGCTCAGTTGTGGTTTGGTTCCTCCCTCTGTGAAATAAGGTACAAGTCCCTTATAGTACTGTCCCTTAGGCTCTCAGGAGGCAGATGAGCAAAGCACATGGTCCTGGGGAACCCTTAGTACAAGGGTTTTCCTCTTCCTCCTGGTTGGACTTCATTTTCCTCCTGGTTGGATGTTCTTCTCCCTCCTGGTTGGATGTTCCTCTTTCTTCTGGTTGGATGTTCCTCTTCCTCCTGGTTGGACTTCCTTTTCCTCCTGGTTGGATGTTCCTCTTTCTTCTGGTTGGATGTTCCTCTTCCTCCTGGTTGGACTTCCTTTTCCTCCTGGTTGGATGTTCCTCTTTCTTCTGGTTGGATGTTCCTCTTCCTCCTGGTTGGATGTTCCTCTTCCTCCTGGTTGGACTTCCTTTTCCTCCTGGTTGAATGTTCTTCTCCCTCCTGGTTGAATGTTCTTCTCCCTCCTGGTTGGATGTTCTTCTCCCTCCTGATTGGATTTTTCTATTCCTCCTGGTTGGATGTTCCTCTTCCTCCTGGCTGGATTTTCCTCTTCCTCTTGGTTGGATGTTCTTCTCCCTCCTGGTTGGATTTTCTTCCTCTTCCTCCTGGCTGGATTTTCTTCTCCCTCCTGGTTGGATTTTCCTCTTCCTCCTGGCTGGATTTTCCTCTTCCTTCTGGTTGGATTTTCCTCTTCCTCTAGGTTGGACCTTCCTCTTTCTTTCTTCTGGTGAATTTACTAGGTTTGCTCTGATCTAGTCTGTCTTCTGTTCCCACCACTTGGCAGAAAACCTGGTGAATGTGAAGCCAGCAGTGCTGTATCCTGTTTCCTCACCAAATCCCACCATACAGTGGCATCCTTACCCCATGTGCCTCCCAGGGTACTTCTTGTTCTAGGCCTCACTCACCTGTGTCAACTTTACCCCAGGCTGTACCCTTTCATCCCTGGGTACAGCCTGGAGTAAAGTCATTACATCAGGTGCCTCTACTCTACTTATTCATTACTCCAAGGCCCACTCTCCATTGTCATTCTTAACCCAGACTCCACTCTTCCATGTAAGCATTATTTCAGGTCTCACTCTGTATTTCTTTTTTTTTTAATATTTATTTTATTTATATGAGCACACTGTAGCTGTCTTCCCACACACCAGAAAAGGGCACCAGATCTCATTCTAGATAGTTGTGAGCCACCATGTGGTTGCTGGGAATTGAACTCAAGACCTCTGGAAGACCAGTAAGTGCTCTTAACCACTGAGCCATCTCTCCAGCCTTTGATCTTGTATTTCATTATAACTTCAGCTCCTTCTCCCACTTCATCATTACCTCAGGCCCCACCCTTCCACTTCAATATTATCTGGGGGTCCTTTCTACTTATGGAAACTGTAGTGGGTGGATTCATTAACCATGGATTCTGGGCAATGATACAACACCAGAAGAAGGTAAAGCAGAAATGTACTCCATTAGTAAGCAGGGGAGAGGGACATAGCATTAGCTATCATTTTTTTTTTTTTGGACTTTGAGTCAGTTGTTTTAATGACTGGAGACTCTACTTCTGTGGTCTTCAATGAACTAGGAAACATCTAGAGAGCAAGGAGCCACTGATAAGACATTTTAGTGAACAAAGTGTAGATCCCAGATCTGAGTCCCGCTTGCATCATTTCTCTGTGGTATCATTATGAGATACTCCAGAGCCTGATATGGACTGCTGAGTGATTAGCAGGGAGTAGTGCCAGTAGCCTGGTGACCAAGACAGGAGGTACTAATTCTCTCTTGGCTCTGGAGGCCAGACTCTGAACGTGAGGTACAAGCTGAGGGAATGGTTCATTCTGTAGTTTCTAGGGGTCCATTCCACGCCTCTTTACACAACCTGGTGGTGACTGGAGATCCTGGTGTTCTTTGGCTATAGAACCATCAGTCTAGTTAATTTGCCTGTCTTCACGTTGATGTCAGTGTCCTGGGATGCTTGTCATTGGTCTTCCCTAATTAGAGAGTGATCTCATCTCAAGGTCCATAATTATGTCTACAAAGACTTATTTCCAATAATATGGTATTCTGAGGACCCAAGTGGACATAGCTTTGCAGGGTGGGCGTGGAGGAAGGCATTTAACCTACTCCAGTGGTGAAGGCAACCTCCTTGCTGAGCACATCCTATTGCAGGAGCTTACTTTCCTGAAAGAGGTCTTCAGTGTCCACTGAGAGGAAGCATATGTATGTATAGTTAGTTATTCCTTCCAGTAACCTGCTGTGTTGATGGGGCAGACTGAAGAAGATCTGTATTGGTTTACTGGGTTTTTTTAAAAAAATATTTAATTATTTATTTTATGTATATGAGTACATTGTAGCTGTCTTCAGATGCACCAGAAGAGGACATCAGATCCCATCACAGCTGGCTGTGAGCCACCATGTGGTTGCTGGGAATTGAATTCAGGACCTCTCCAAGAGCAGTTGGTGCTCTTTAACTGCTGGGTTATTTCTCCAGCCCAGATTTACTGTACGCATATCATGAATATTAAAGCAAGGTTTTGCTGTGGCTACTCCTTTACACTGAGTAACCTCAACACAGATTCCCCACTGGGGTCCGGAAGCACATTCCCTCAGACCAGTAGCAGCACACTATAAACTTTGCAGCTTAAATGGTTGAGCCACAACGTACTTTAAAGGAGTATGTTAGTCTAATTTGGTCCAAACATAGTGTGTCCTGTCCTAAGCCAGTACTATGAATAGTGAATTGTCTAGCAGAAACCCTGCCTTTTCCAAGTGAGCTGTCAGGCCACTGGAGTAATTCAGGGAGATCCAGGGAGGTTTTTCTAGGACAGTATTTCTGAATGTCTCCTGCAGTATTTGCACAGTGGCCAGGCTCAATGGCTATTCTCTTATCCTTGGTCATCACCAGCCACTGTCTCTGTAGACATGTCGGTGGAGGAATCCAAAGCTCTAATAAACCCAAGCTCTTTGGTTATTCTGCATGTGCTTTTAGAGAAAGTTACTTTGCTATTATGAGGTTTTAGGCATAGTCCTTTGGCCATCCACTGGGCACATAAGGTTCTCATTATCTTTACCAGATCACACCCTTAACTCTACTAGGATTCTTGTGTGTAATGTTTGCCTCCTCGGGTGGAGTTTCTGTACTTCAAACATAAGTGATCAGGTTATTTTCTACCAGGACACCTGCAACTGAAGCAGGTGTAAGGATGTGTAGATGCCAGCGGTCTCTGGTCTGCCCTCCCATTCCCCCTCCTGCTTACAGTTGGTTCTTAGCCCAGTCCGGTATACTGAAAGATTGGAGTGGAAGGCTTGCCTCTTTCCCCTGCAACTTCTCAGATGCCAGGGCGCTTGGAATCTTCAGCATGAGTTGCTCGTGTAGACGGGCCTCTCCGAACACCCTGCCCACTCACTTTTATGAAGACCTGTGTCGTCAGCTCTGTGACGCTTCGTAGGAAGTTGCCCATTTATGGCTACTAGAGCAAATGATATCATCACAATAGGTGGCTCCTGTCTAAATAGGGATCGTTTGTGAAATGAGATTATAGGCATTTATCTGAAAGAGCAAGAGACAGAGCACCTGCTCTCCGTAATTGCTGTCCCGGGGGACAGCACTGTGCTCTAATCAAGGCGTCCATCTCCATGGCTAATTTTGTTACCAGCAGAGAGCTTGCGTTTAGCGCTCAGTGCCAGGCAGCCCCCATATCCACATGGAATCCACTCCAGATCCATGTTTTCTATTACGCTTGAATATATGGGACATGCATAGGGATCCTATGCCCGCCACCGTGCTGCAGTGTGCCTGTTTTGCAGAGTACCGTGGATGCCTAGTCCAAGCCGAGGCTGACTGGAGCTGTGACCACTCACTTGGTCACCCTGGCCTCCTCCTTCCTTTGCAGCGAGGTTGAAGTGCCTCTGCGTGCATAGCTTCCCATCTGCTGTGGAGCTGCCTTGCACTTCACATTCGGATGCTGCAAGGCGTGCAGCAGGAGTCTCGCTTCGGTAAGTCAAAGGTGACTCATTTCTCACTTTCCCTGTGTCTTGGATGTAGACTTTACTAGTTCCGTGGCCTCTGGGAAATGATACTTAACTGATCAGCACTCGACCAGCTAAACCGACAGCTGCTTACCTCTCTGTACTTTGCAGCATGTTTTTTTTTTTTTATGTTTTTTTTTTTTCTTTCATTGCTCTGTTTCATAGACCTAGGGTTGTACTGCTTTCGTAAGTGAAATACTCATGTCTTGATAGATGGTAGTGACAGCCAGGAGACAGCACTGCAATCCAGGGAGCATCCTCCATTCTCTGGGGGGACTTGGGGGAGATGGTCTTGCACAGCAATCCAGGACCATAGCATTGTCCTAGGCAGACAAGTTCTGTCTCTAATTAACCATCATTTCGATAGTCACCAGATACTGGAGCAGTCTGTAATGCAAGCACTGTTTTGGCTGGCTCTCCTTTTATTTCAGCAAAGATGTGGCAACTGGGCTGTGGGTTCCGTGATCCCCTGGGAATGAGTAAATCCAGGGACCTTAGGTCATTAAACCTGTGTTTCATAGGCTAGCAAGAGAGAGAAGCCTGCGGAGAGGGCTTCCTTTGTGTGGCTGAGTGCAGTAAAGGGTTTTGAGCTCTTCCCAGCTGCAGTTGAATAGGATGAAAGAGGGGAGAGGTGCTGGGATGGACACCCGCTGGGAAGAGCTGTCTGTGCCCGGTCTTTATAACCAAAGCCCCTTCCAAAGCACTAATTTCGCGCTTACCCCAAGTAGCCCTCCTTGGCTTTGTAGGAGGAGATGGTGTGCAAGTGTCATGGACTTGCTGAGCTTTTGAATAAAGCGTGCTTTGGAGTGCACAGTCTGACAGGGAGCTCTGAGAACCCAGCCAACTGCTTCACACCAGCCAGGAAGGTTTTTTTTTTTTTTCCCCTTTGCAGCGAGGAACTGTGTAGCTGGTCCAGCTGATGTGGCTGGTCCCCAGCCTCCTCTGGGTGAGCGAGCCACAGGGATGAAGATGAGGTGTGCCTGGTGTGGTCTTTCTCCGCACACTTCCTTCTCACTCTGCCTTGACATGTTCCGTTTTATTCTTGCTTTCCCTCTGGAAAGGAAACACTCCTCTCCAAAGAGCACGGCCACATCTGGCCACATCTGGCCCCTTCCGGGCACCGAAGAGACTTGTTGTTGCCTCCGCATCTGGGTAGTCGCTGGCTGTACACATTCCCCGTTATAAATGGCTGAGTTTTCACAGGGAGGACTTGCACGCTGCAAAGGACTGAGCATGTCCAGAGGGAAGCTGCCATTGGCTTCCGCGTTTCCAGGTGGATATCGACTGCTTCATTCATAATTCTATCCCCAGAGCTCAGGTCTGTCACCTTCCAGGAGCTCAGTGTCCAGGAGGAATTTTGTAGCCTTAAGTCTATTCCCAGGTGAGGGTCAGTCCATTCGACTTTACCCAGCCCTTTAAATTATGCTTCATCGAGCAACAAGTATTTTATTACCCACAACCACCCATCACCCTTGCCCTTCACCCGAGAGAGCTCACAGGACCACACTCGACATCCCAGTACTGCATGGATGTCCCAGCCTTTGGTTGGATTTGTAGCCCAAGTTGAAGGTTGCTGCTGGAAGTAAGCCTAGAGAGACGTTTAGATCACAGCACAGTTAGACATCTGCTAGAGAAGCAGGCCACTGGCTCTTTCCCTAAGTTTAAACCCCGCCTTTACATGTATCCATTACTCAGTGCTAAGTGTATTTAAGTAATGTGTACTTTTTTTTTTTAAATCGAATCAGTTCAATATAATTAAAGCAGAAGGTGGGGCAGTAGAAATGAAGTATGACTTTGTGACAGTGTTCACCCACATGTAACCACAGCATGTGCACACAGGTCTCTGGCAGACATTTCACAGCCCTGCTGTGATGCTGTTTGAGGCCTCTAGGTATTTTCTGGACAAACTTTAGTTCTCTCTCGTGGTCTCAAACACGGCTTCCAAACTATGTGCAGCCTTTGCTTTCTAGACTAGCGTCATTTTATATACATAAAATGCAAGTTTTGATTTTTGAAACTTACTTCATGGAGTGTGTGTGTGTGTGTGTGTAAGTAGTGTGCCATGTATGTATGGAGGTCAGAGATTGACTTTGGGGACTGAGTTCATGGCTTTCACCTTGTTAAGGCGGGGCCAGCCTTCTGTCTGCCATGCATAGGGTATTCCAGCTGGCCTCTGAGCTTCTGCCGTGTTTTCCTATCTCACATGCTGTCTCTGCAGTAGTGCGAGGATCACACATTGCATCTAGCTTTTCTTCTTTTTTTTAACCAAAAAGATTCTGGAGACTAAACTTGGGCTTGCATGCTTGTGAGGTTTGTTCTTTCCCCTTCTGAGCAATCTCTCCTCCCTGAGTTTTATTTTTTTGTTTCTCCTTCAGTGAATGGGTCTGCACCTCAGTGGGGTACGCTGAATTCCGTGAAGTATTCAGTCAGTGCAGGCTGCTGAAACTCCCAATATCCTAGACCGTGGGAGCAGAGCTCTGCAGTCCTCTGTGCTGTATTAGAAAACATGGTCTTTCCAGCATTATCTTTCTTCATGGATCATGCCATGAAGCCATGCTTTATCCCCCTCTTACACAAGCCTGATCCCCCATGTCCCACACGGGTGGTCTGAGAAAGGGGCAAGGAAGGCTGCTGAGGAAGAACTACAGATGTCAGAGGAGGTAAGAGGGTACTTAGGAAGGATGCTGGCATGACTGTTGCCATTGAGATAACAGCAGACACCTACGCACTGTGTGCTTCCAGCCAGTGTACAGTGTGTGGGATATTTCTGAATCAGTCACACCCCCACATGTTAATGGTGTGCTTCCTTTATGCACCCAGCAGCTGAAAACACAGTTATGCACCCTGGGCTCTGTGCACACAGCACTCATTGACGCTGGAGCTCTCACACTTTGAATCAGGAAGTTGTTTATGGAGATGCAGCTGTTACCTGAAATTTGCATATTAGATCATTATTTTATTCATGACTGGTAGTAAAATTAGCATTTTCGTCCAACTAGCATGGAGGGAAAAAAAAGTCTTAACGTTTCTCTGTGAAGAATGGCTATTGTGAAATGTCTTTCTTGTCTGCATATATTGGTTAAAAGCATGTTGCTCCCTAGGATCAAAGGTAAAACAGCCCCTCAAGAACTTTTTGTTTCTCTTTTGTGGCGAAACCCTCCTCTCTCTAGTTTGGAATCTAACGTCCTTTGGACAGTGTGGCCTCTGAGTTGCAAATGCATGCCTTGAGGTCGAGCCTCGGCATTGATCCCAAAACTGCAGAGATCTGCCCGTGCAACCTTTCAGCGGTGGTCACGGGAAGCCTCTGCTTATGTCTTCCTTCTAATGCAGTGTCTCTCAGGCATGCACCACCTTCTCAGACCATCCTGTGCCTGTTCCCTCACTCTTGTACATGCTTCTTTGATAACAGAGACTGAGAGTCCTGATTGCCGGGGTCCACAAGTAGTATAGTCCAGGGCTGGCCACATGGCTATGGGTAAAGGCACTAGCCCGCAAGCCTGATAGATTATCTAAGTTTGATACTTAGGACTCAGATGGTGAAATGAGAGAAATAACTCTTGAAAATAGTCTTCTGACCTCCACCTGACCTCTACACGTGAGCTGTGGCATGCATACACACACACACACACACACACACACACACATACACACACACAGCCATAGTAGTATAGGTTAGTGCATCTGAGTAACTTGGACTCTTAAGAATTCTAAGATATCTTCTTAAGCCATTTGCGATTTTTAGTCTAAGAGGAGATAGTGGCCTCTGTGAGCACATGGAGACCTCCTTGGACCTTTCCTGAGTTCCTTGTCCCAGTCCTACACCTAAGGGTTTGATTTGTCACCTGAGCATGTTCGCTGGGTCGCAGTGCAGGATGGCTTAGCAAGGACAGCTCCCTCCACCCATTGTCCTTAGCATTTGGTTTGGTCTCTAGTGAGAGCCCTCATCTTCTGTAAGCAGTTCCTCTGAAGCAGGAAAGAACAACAGGGAGTTCCCAGAAGTGAATTCTAGTAGGTGTTTCAGCAACGCTTGTCTGTTGCTGTGATCAACACCGTGGCCAGAAGCAACACGGGAAGAATGGGAAGAATGGGATGTATTTCAGATGGCAGCTCCCAGGTCATTCTTTCACTGAAGGAAGTCAGGGCAGGAACTCAATGTAGGGACCTTTGAGCAGGAACTTGAAGCAGAGGCCTTGGAGGAATGCTACTTACTGGCTTATGACTTCCTCATGGATTTCGAAGCTGGCTTTCTTATACAAATCAGGACCACCAACCCAGGGGATGACACTTTGCACAATTAGCTGAGCTGCTCTACATTCATCTTTGATTTAAAAAATAAAAGTTGGCCCCATAGGCCAATCTGTCGAGGGCACTTTCTCAATTGAGGCTCACTTTTCCCAAATGACTTTAGCGTGTGTCCGGTTGACAAAAGCTAGGCAGCATGGAAACCAAGTCACACTTCCAAATAGTCACCAACACCTAGACATTTCTGTGGCCACAGTGGTTTCTTGGCTCCTAGCAAAGGGACCAAGAGTCCTTGGCACCTGGGTCTGGAGCCTAGCTGCTCTGGAATCTGTATAGATGACCAGTTCACCTTTGCTGTGTTTGGGTTTGGTGGGCGATAGCTGTATCTTGCTCCCTTTCTGTATATTTGCAGGGTGGAAGGCACCAAGCTGGGCCTCTCCCATCATTCTGAGGGCAGGATTTTGTAGCCACCTGTTCACTATATGTGCTACCTGGGACAGGTACCTTCTGGCTCAAATCTAACCCTTATTAATGTCCCGAGACTCTAGCTCATTCCTTTCTAGTGCTGAGCGATGTTCTAGATAGATTATCACTTTGCCATCCATCCGCTAAAGGATGTCCAATGGGTCAGTTGTGAGTGAAGCTTTTGAGAGTCTCCTGAGAAGACTGCATGGATGAATTCTTCTTTGGGTAAATTCTGAGAAGCCCAGCCAGACGAGGTCAGGGTCTGGGTATGTGCAGTTTTGTAGGAGTCTTCCAAGTTGTCCCTCAAGGTGACCATAGGCTTCTGTAGTCTCACAAGCAAAGAACAGAGTTCCCAGTGTTTCATCTCCGCATGAGCATCCAGTGGCTCTACTTCTGAGAACTGGACCATTCTCATGGCTATGTGGTCATAGCTAAGGCTGTATCACTAGGCAGCAGTGTTTCCCTAATACTAGAGAGGACATTATCAGTGCAAAGAACGTGAAGGAATAAATCGAAGGAGATGAGGACAGAGAAAGAGAAGGGCCAGTAGACCGGCTGCAGAACTTCTCATCCTGTCCCTAACCCAGTTTCAACCTTCCTAATGCTGTAATTCTTTAATATAGTTCCTCATGCTATGGTGACCCGCAACCATATAATTATTTCATTGATACGTCATAACTGTAATTCTGCAATGTTATGATTCATAATGTAAATATCTGATATGCAGGATATCTGATCTGTGACTCCCAGGTAGGTCATGACCCACAGGTTGAGAGCCACTGGTTTACAGGCAGTGAGGTGGGACCTAGCCCATGAGAATTTGTTTCTCTCCTTATGGGGCCTAGACATGGGACTCAACATCCTCATCATCCCCAAAGCTTGCCCAGCTTGGCTCTGCTAACCCTCACCTGCCCTCTAGCCTGTTGGTCAATGACCAGTGTAGGAAGGTTCAGCTCATCGTGTGAAGTATCGCCGTAGGCTGGGACACGATGGCATCTTACCCCTGGGCAGACCTGCTGCCACTGCTCCTTCTGGAAATGTACCTTGCTGATCTTTAAAGACAGTACTCCAAGACAAAGCAGTGGGACCATGCAGCCCAGAGTCCCAGGGCGCCACGTAGGCTGGGTGCTGCTTCTCGTACCTTGCCTGGGTCCAGACCTTGAAAGACTTATGGGGTAAGTCATGGAAATAAAGTTCTGCTAACCAAACCAAAGCCTAAGAATGTCCCACTAGAGTATGACAGATAGCACTGTTCTGTGCTTCAGACACACACATTTGTTGCAGCTGACATGGTGACAACATTTTTAGTTGCTGGAAAAAAACGATGCAGCCCAGATGGATATTTCTGGAGGAGCGAGCGATTGGTCCCCAGTCTCCGTTTGCTAGGCCAGGCTACTTGAAAGTCCTGGCTGGAGGGCAGGTGAGGGTCATCAGAAACAAGCTGGCCATGTGTTGGGGATGACGATGATGATGCCGATTTTCATATCTGGGTCCCATGAGGAGAGATACACGTTCTCATATGCTAGGTCCCACCTCACTGCCAGTAAACCGAGTAGTTCTCAACCTGTGGGTCACAACCCCCTTGCGGGAGGTCATAGGTCAGATATTCTGCATATCAGATATTTACAATTCATAACACAGATAAATTGCAGTTAATGAAGTGGCGACAAAATAACTTTATGGTTGAGGCTACCACAGCGTGAGGAACCGTGTTAAAGAATCCCAGCGTTAGGAAGGCTGAGAACCACTGCAGTACTCTGTAACACTGATACACAGATGTAAAAAATAAGGCAGAGCAAATGAAAGACATAACTTTTATTTTATTTTTAATGCTTTCTGGGGGAAGTGGTGGGGAGAGAGAGAGACTGAATCATACATTTTTCTTGTCACCTCCCATTGTTTTTACAATTTCCTTCATTTCTAAAGACAGTGCAGGGGAGATAGCATGGAAGCCCCCCTCCCCCCTACACTGGCGTGTGAAATGCATGGATATGAGTATGATGCTGCCCTTCTGTGAACACACAGACCACTCTGCAGCAATGAAAAGGCCATCACTGGAGCCCATTTGCCCTCACTCTACATTGAGGCCTGTTCACTGTGACAGTCCTAGGCATGGGGTGATCTGTCCTTCTTTAGACACAGCTCTTGCTCATGTTCAGGTGACACTTTTGACAACCATTTTAGGGATAGCATGGGGAAGGTGGATCTGACCATCAGCAGGCTGTCTTGTGGGGTGCTAGCAGGTCATAATTCCACCAGAACTATGGACTGTTCCCACCGGGTGCCCTGTGTTATTTCTTATACACTGGACCCTGATCAACAGAGGGCAGAAGGAGAGGATTTACATGTTCTTTGGTTTTCACTCTTGCTTAATAGCAGAAATGTCCCCTTATAGATGTCATTAGAGCCAACCAGAGGCAAGTTAGAGCCACCTGCCACATCCTCTCATGGGTGGATAGACAGCACACAGATTACGAGATGCCTGAAGACAAATATCGGGGGTCCCTTCTGCTGGGTTTTTCATGGCACCTTCTTGGGTATCAGCCACTTCTTACACAGGTGCAGCCCAAGGCCCCGAGGCTGGCTGCTTGCATCAGCTCTGACTTAGGGGGCATTTGGTCATCGAGCATACTCTGATAGCCTTGCAGGTCACATGACTTTCACACACATGTTTGTTTCTTTGATGCTCCCTCTCCTCGAGATTTGATTTCCCCTCTTCCATTAGCCTGGTTTACCCAGAAATTCTGTAGAACGGAGCTAGAAGCAGTTGTGAGCTTTGTTCCTCGTCTCCCTCTGTTTGCACTGTGCCTTCCGTGGTGTGCAGTTTAGATTAATTTTTCTAGTATGTCTATCTCAGTGTGTGGGTGTGTTGTCAATGAAATGAATATGTATATGCTTCAATTTTATGTAGCCTGTGTGACTCTCGGTGAAATGAAGATCTTTGATTATTTAGGGGTTTTGTTTGTTTGTTTGTTTGTTTGTTTGTTTTTTGAAAGAGCTCTTCAGAACAGGAATGTCTTTTCTAACATGACCCCCAAAGAGAAGCAGGCTACATGGTACAGGGCTGCTGGCACCTGGGTTTCAGAAACACACTGAGAATCTGGTTGAGATTGGATACTGGTAGACATGTTTGAGTGTGACGTCTCCCCTGCATGCTCTCTTTTGGCCAGTCAGAGCTTCCTGGGTGTTGGGGGCAGACACATGTGCTGGGTACTGCATGGATCTGGATGCTGAATGATCTGGATTCAGAGCTTTCTCGGGAGACTGTCTCGTTCCAGTTCAGTCACACTCAGGGTCAGTCCTTACACCCAGCTCCCTTGAAGCATGCACGAAGGGCTGGTGCAGTAGGTTGAAGCATTTCAGAGGGAGGAGGTTCTCCCCAGGCCTCTTGCTGTGAGGATGAGTGCCACTGGAGAGGATCAGAAGCCTCCGTTCACTTCCTCTTTGTCTACACCATTCCCAAGTTTTCACCAGTTACCCTCAGTGATTAGCTCACAGGGGCCCAACAAGATGTCTGCTGAACTGTTTCTTTGGTGTCCTTGGGTGTGAGAAAGATCTTTGAGACACACACCCTCATTAAGATATTGCCAAAAGCCCGGACCTTTGTAAACTCTTCAGGTGTACTGCAGAGTCCTTTGTCCTGGGTGTTGAGTGTTTGTTGGATGGATCCACAATTCAGTTTGACCTTGCTATTCTTTTAGTAACGTGAAACCAGGCCTGTCTATTCACTATCCCATTCTCCTAAGAGATATGGTTTGTATTAAGGATACTGTCAATGCATATGCCTTTGGCTCCAGTGGACTTTGTGTAGAACTGAGAGCTGCACTTTCTGGTGTCAAGCAAGGGGCTTCTGATAGAGCCGTGTGGGTCAGAAAGCCCAGGCAGAGCTGGATCTCACCGTGGACAGTGTGTTCCTGAGGTCTCCATGTGGACTGCTGTGGAGGTGATTTCCAGAGGAATGTTGATGTCTTCTTGGCTTTAGGGACTTTCTTTGTGGTGTGTCAGGATTCCTACCCTCAACCCCATGACTTTTACATCTCACGTTCATCTCTGATAGAAGATACTTTAACCACAGTGAGCCAAGCCAGGGCTGGCAAGCCACAGGTGTTATTTTGCATTGAGGTAATTTCTAGTTCCAGGTGTGGTTGGTTTGTTTGTGTTTTTTTTGTTTTATGTTTATTTTTGTTTGTTTTTTTTTTTTTTTCAATCTTCCAGAGCAGCAGTCCTGAACCCGTGGTTTATGACCCACTTGATAAACCTTTATCTCAAAAATATTTATATCACAATTTATAACAAAATTACAGTTATGAAGTAGCATTGCAAACAATTTTATGGTTGGGGTCACCACAACATGAGGGACCGTATGAAAGGGTCCCAGCATCAGGAAGGTGGCGAGCCACTGCTGGAGAGCAGCTTCTGCACTGGAGCCATCGTCACTACATCAGCTTGTATTTCCTTTTACAAATTATTCTCAACACTAGGATTTTAAAATAGGATCGCATACAGTCAACTCACTTACTTTATTAAATCACATGGGGCTATAAAGTTTTGTAGATAACATGATTAACAAATGGTCTCCTTTCTGGCAGCCACTAAGTGCTAAGACCTCTGTTGCAGTGATTATATTAACAGTACTTTTACCATGGTGTTACAGTGCTGGCATGGGTACAGAACTCACGACAACACTGCAGTTAGCTCACACTCTCAGAATGGACAAGAATTGAGGCGAATGAGACAGAACATGTCCCCCTTTTCAAACATCACTTCTATGGAGGTCAGAGGACAACTCGCAGTCCTTTGTTCTCTCGTTTGCTACCAGGATCCCAGGGTTTAAACTGGAAGCAGGCACTGCTTACCAACTTAAGGACTTACCCACTGAGCCATCTGACCAGCTGCACACCACTGATCTGTAATTATCTCCATAGCTTTGCTTTTCTTAGAATGTTATCTGTCTGAAGGAAATGGCGAGTGGTCTTTTTAGCGTGGCCTCTTTCACTTATCAAGACACACCAGCGAGGTTCCTTTCTGTCTTTTCTTGACTTTTTGGCTGGTTCCATTCTCTTCAGGGCCAGTGGTTTGTTTATCAACTGTGTTAGTTATTTTTATTTTTACTGTCACCAAATTCCCCTCAAAAGAAACTTGGGGGGGGGGATTTATTTTGAGGATACAGCCCATCATGGCTGGAAGGCGCAGCAGCTGGTGTCCCTGTGGTGGCAGAAGTGTGACCAGCTAACATCTCAGTAGGTTAGGAATCAGAGAAAGGAATACTGGTGTGCAGGTGGCTTTCTGTCTTTCTCCTTTATCTCAGGACCAAGGGCAGGACATAGTGCCATCTACATTAAACTGGGGGTGGGGGAGGTGGAGGTCTTCTCTCCACCTTTAATCCTTGTTGGAAATGTTCTAACATCGAGTCGACCATGAAGATTAACCATCGCATCTATGCACCCATGAAAAGCATCTGGGTAGATTCCAAACTTGGACAATTCTAAATAAAGTGACATTAAATACCAGTGTGTAGGTTTTTCTGTGGACTGCCATTGTTAACTTGTCTGAGCAAAATGTTTTCAGTTCACTTGAGTAAATGCCAAGAAACATGGCAAAAGTATGCTTAAGTTTTAAAAAAATGAATTATTTTATGTGTATGGGTGTTTTGCTTGCACATATGTGTGTATAGTGTGTATACTACATGTTACCAGAGTCTGTGGAGGCCAGACCCCATGAAAGTGGAGTTACATATGGTTACAAATTGCTACATGGGTGCTGGGAATCAAATTGAGATTCTCTGCAAGAGCAGTCAGTGCTCTTAATTGCTAAGCCATCTCTCCAGACCTGTGGATGGAATCTTGATACCAGGACAAGACATTTTCCTACGATCATGCCGCCGTGGCAATCTGAAGAACACTTGACCGTTGTTTTCCAGGTAGTTCAGAGTTCTTCCTCTTGTGATTCTGCAGACGAATATGTGAATCTCTTAGAGGGAACGCACGTCTTATGGAATGAAGGTTGGGCAGAAGGGCGTGCTGAGATCCTCAGTCAGGATGTGTTGCTGTGACCGACCAGTGATGGTGTGTCAGGTTCTCAGGCTGGGGTCAAGGACAAAGGCACCTTTGGAAGCTGTAGGCTTCTTCGTCAGAACTCTTGGGTCTTCATTTCCCACTAGTATCGAGCATGCAGTCCAGCAGGCCGTGGGCCCAGGAAGTCTCTCGTCCTGAGCATCGTAGTGTATTTCTCCCATGGCACTATTCTTTCTCAAGAGCCCTGTTAAAGCTTCTGCAGCCACTTTACCTTTAGGCCTCTCGTAAAGGATGCGCTTCGTGGAGATACTAGTGGTAACTAGGAACAGGCAGTGGCCTGTGGGGCTTTGTGCTGTCTCAAGAAGAGCCAGCTAGCTTCCTGAGAGGAAAGGATGAGGCTAGAGCGCTGTCCTTTGTGCTGAACACGCACAGCTCCCTATGAAGGGGCTGGTGACCAGCATGCTCACTGAGCTCCATGCATCTGTCTTCGACTAGCTCCTCCTTACAGGTATGAATCACGGATGCTAACCATTTCTTTCAAAATCCTCAAGAGGAAAAATTATGCAGGGCAAAACTAGGGCAAATCCACTTACATAGTATTCTGAAGATTTATCCAGTTTGTTTTGCCTCTTTTGTTGTAAAATTTTTTAACTGCATTAAATATTGCTGTGCAGGAATAATGCGTTGCCTTAAATCCTTAGAACCAAAATGTTAAGATGGATAAGAGACCAGATAGGTTAACATTATAAATATTGCACATGCATTATTTCATCAGCACACAGAAGTGTTTGGTTCAAATACATTGAAATTTAAAATAGATGCTGGACATGAGCCCGTAGTTCTAGCTACTCAAGAAGCTGATGTAGGAGAATCAGAACTTCAAGGCCAACCATGTAGTTTATGGAGTGTGATGCTATCTCAAGGCAATTAGTTAGAAGGTATGAAAGTGGCTCTGTAGTGCTGAGCACTTGCCTACCATGTACAGCGTTGGACAATCCATCCCAGGACCACAATAATTAAATAAGTAAATGAATGAATGAATAAATAAGTAAGATTAGGTGAGCACAAACTAAATTTTAATAAGTGATTGTTCCACTTTTTCCCCCTACAGCTTATATAATTGCATTTGAACTCTCTCTATTTCTGAATACTCGGCATTTCTGAAATAACAATGGCAGTATTAATAATAAGACTATACACAGAGGATCATGGGCAGTGTTGAACATGTTAGTCAATGTGAGTTACACATACATCCCTACATATGCCACCAGCTGCATAAATACGCATCCACAGTCATTGCTCTGTTATGGAATTTTTGGTTCGTAGTAAGTTGAATTTAAAGAGAAAATGCTTACAGCCTCCCCTCCTTTTTAGGTCATTCTCCTTATTCATTATCTGCTGAATCTTTCCTCTGTGGAGGGTGCTCATTGTACTAGAATTTTAATGTTAGGAACATTCTCTAAACTTAATGTCCCCACAGTGCCAATGGGACAAGATCCAACAAGCATGCTCGGGCCTCTGTGGAGTGAATGGACATCAAAGCAGTTTCTTTATCTTATTTCTAGTCACAGAATCATCTTCCAGTATGGGAGGAGAATGCCCATTCCCCTGTAAGTTACAGCAGAGGAGGAATCCAGAGACAAGTGCATGTGGGAACCCTTGTTTCATCGCTGTACGATGACAGAGCTTGGTTGGCAACCACACACTTCACACTGAGTGCAAGCTGTGAGCTGTGTACCCCCTCTGCCCTTTGCTTTGGACGGTGCACGCGATTCAGGCAAACATCTTCCTGTCACTGAAAACACACACACACACACACACACACACACACACACACACACACACACACACACGTGCTTGGGCACTATAATTGAAACCGTAGATTAGATTCCTCTTCTGATGTAACTTACAGGGGAATGGGTATTCTCCTTCCATTTTGGAAGAGGATTCTATGACTAGAAATAAGATATTGTGACAGCTTTGATGTGCATCCACTCCTCAGTGAGTTCACCATTGGGAAACAATGTTACTGATTTTAAATAAAAACAGGAAAAGTTTTTTTTCCAAACAATTTGTTTCTCTGCCTTCTTTTACCCTTTTTTATTTTTTAGAAAAAAAAAAAAACTATTTCAGGGCTAAGTATATGAGTTCAAGTTTGAGGCAGCATTTGTGAGGCAGAAACAGGGAATTTGTAAGTTGGAGACTAACCTAGGCTATGTAGAAAGACCATGCCTCTGAAACCCAAAGTCAGGTGCAGTGGTTAATTGTATTGTCTTCGCTGAGAGGCTGCGATTCTAGGACATGCATGGAGGGAAGCCTATGTCTATGAGGGAACCGTGGAGGGAGGTGTCACAACACTCTCACAGGCAATTAAACCCCAGAGAAGAGACACCTGCCCTGGGAAACTGCTTGCCAAGGAGTCAGCATTTGGCATGAGCACCTGAACTCAGCAGGGCTCCAAGTGGTGTCAGCCTGTGGGGTTCTGTGAGGCCAAATACCTGAGGCAGAGGAAGGACTACTGGTTTCAGTCTTCCCAATTGTTGTCTGCATGGGCAAACCTGGGAGGACAAACCCATCTCCTGAGTGGAGGTCATCAGTGGTAGCTGACTTAATCTGAAGGAAAAAAAAAATGGAATTTAAGATGGACTGTTGTTGGAGCTGCTGAGCTGGGTAGGGTAAGATTGAGGCATTTTTCCTAGTTTCATTCACTTACAGAAAGTGGGCCTGAAATTTGTTGAAGAAGTAAGATGAGAGTTCACTAGCAAGGAAGATCTGTCTTGACCATGCCTGGTCACTTGGCTGTGAGGGTTGACTCTGAGTGTCAACTGTCAGTCAAGCCTCCAAGAGGACCAGTGTGAAATACCTTTCCTTCAAAGAGAGCCACTTTGGACAAGAGGATGCTCCCCTTAAAAGGCATTTTCCTCATGCGGCCCAACTCAAGGGACACCGGGAGGTGCAAAGATCATTCCTTAGCAGGGACTGGGCCACCATTCTTCTCTCACACGGGCCTCTATGACCACAGCCAAGGGTGTGTGGATCTGAGGTGATTCTTTGTCGAGTCTGTATGCAGGTACCACTCTGCGTGTCTGATTGGTTTATAAAATAGCAGATATCATGGGAAACATGGAAGTCACTATTTTTATGAAGCCTGAGATGGTGGTTACCAAATTTCTAATCTGAATACTTGGATCGAATTCATGCATTCCATGAAGTGTGTTTTTGCAAACGTTTAAAGTATGAGTTTAGTGATGATGTTTCCCTCCTAATCATCCTGACTGACATCAGGAATGGTGAGATTCAGTGTGAATGGTCAGTCAAGCTGGAGCAGTAGATACTACAGTGTTTGAAGTAGTCTCCAATAAAGATGGAAGAGTTTACTTTGTACACAAAGCAACCGGCACATGACTCAACCATTACGAAGTGTTAGAGAAATTAGACATCAAATCCACGAATTTGCCTGCACAAGAAAAGAAAGTTTTGTGCATAGTAGGTTTTTTCTTAATATAAAAGTTGATTGTGTTAAGTTTAAGGAGATGATGAAGGTATTTGATGTGTGATTTCAGCAGATGGTGGAAGTATCTTTTTTATGGCAAAATAAACCACTGTCTTTCTATGTCATGAAAACTCATCTGGACCACTAAGAATGGAAATATGCACTAGGAACCGGTAGCTTCTAGAATGTCATAGCCAGGGATTTCTGCCTGCATTAGCTATGTTTCTGTTGCTGAGATCAAACACCACAATTGAGGCAACTTCTGGAAGGAGGGACTTATATGGCATTGCTTATTCTAGTGGGATCAGAGTTCACCATGGTAGGGACACAGCAGGCATGGTGGTGGCTGGGGTAGCAAACCTTGAGCTTACCTCTTGAATGTGAGCAGGAAGCAGAGAGCTACCTAGAACTAGGGTCTTATGTTCTCAAACCCTGCCTCCAGGGACATATGTCCTCCAGCAAGACCAGACATCCTAACAGTACCACCAACTAGAGATTGGCTATTCAAATGTCCGAGGCTAGGTGGGACAGTTATCACTTAATCCACCATACTGCCTGTCATAACGTGAAACCATCCAGGGTGCAGACACATCTTTCCCAGACAGCGCTCAGCCCTGCCATCTCCCATATCAACACATCATCTACTCCATTGGGAGGGTCTCTGTAAGTCATCCCATCGTTGTAATTTCAAAGATCAAAGATTTGCTTTGTGTCTCTTGTTTGGGTACATGAGTATTCTCAAGAGTCTCTACCCCAAAGTCCATGCCATTCCAAATTTTTCTTCTCCTGGCTTTGTTCTTCAGATGACTTCCGTGTCCTCCCCTTTTTTGACTACACCCGAGGGAGTCTGCCTCCTCCCTCCAGTTCTACCCCAGCCCCTGTTTTAAAGGCCATGGCTTTACCTCATTTGTGGGGTTGTCTCTGCAGAGTACCGGGCACTTTGCTTAGTTATTATTAAGTCAGCCACACGAATCACTCACTCCTCTTCATATTTTTTTTTATCCCCTAGTGAGCCCTTTCTGATGTCCTCGCGTCCTCTTTGTCTTCTGAGTTTTGTTCATCTGATCTCATTTCTCCAGCTGTCACCTCGGCGACGTTCATTTCCCAAAGCGGGACACTGGCCTTAGCGTGTCTACATACTGTCAGCTTCCTTCCAGAGTCTATGGAAGTTTTCACCTTGACAATATCCATCATCACGTGAACACATTGCTCTAGGCAAAAACCCACATCTTCCTCCTTCAGGCCTCTGCAGTCTGATCCTCTTCTCCTGGGTACCTTCTGTAGATGCTGAGGGCTTGGGTCCTTCTTGCTTACTTTCTGCATCCTCCTTTTTCCCAGAGTTGCAGGGTTCTATCCCATCACTGTGATCTATTCTTTAAGCACCCACAGTTGAGCTGCCCATGTCTTGTTACCTCCTGGAAAAGAGACTCACTTCTGCTGAGGTCCCTGTCTCACAGGCCTGTTCTCTCCAATTCTAGTTCTGCCTTCCCATTGCCTCCTAAACCAGCTGTACAACAAAGCCTTCTCCAGCAGCCCTGCTCCGACCTCACTTGAGGGACTCCTCCTCTCTCAGCCCTCCCCCCAGTAGGGCTCATGACTCCTGAACCCTCTATGAAGCCTTGTCCTCTAACCTCTGTTGTCCTGTCAGCTTTCATATCTGCAATGAAGAGTTACTCTCGTCATCTTTAAAGTTGGGACTAGGTGCAGGGCTAGAAGATCATACAAAACCTCATAAGCCAGATTAGGCATCGTTCTCCTCGCACTGTGCACAGCTGACTTCTTCCCACCTTCTCTGGGAGTTAAGTTACGAAGCTGCCAGAACCAAGATAACAGCCGAATGCTGCTGAGTCTGTGTGTTTCAGTTTCGGTGCCTGTGAAAGAGTCTAGGCAGGGAAATGGATATGGGTGTCATCCCAGACTGAAAGAACTCGAGACACAGTTCCGTGGCTTCTTCCCCATCTTTCCCCAGCTCTTACCTGGCAGTCTCTAGAGTTGCTGCAGCCAAACCAGCACAGAGACAGAAGTGGCACCTCAGGCATTGTCTGTCAGTATGGGACTGCTTTTAGTTCACACACAGGCACGACAGCACGTCAACAAATGTCCTCGTCCCCTTCACAGCAGCTGCCAGCGGGGTCCCCCTCAGGAGTGGGTGGCCACAACTGGCTGAGGCTTCCCCTTCCTCCAGTCAGGAGTACGCCTGGGTTTGGGGCCCGTTGTGCCTGTGTTTGTTGGTCGTTGTGCCTCACTCTGGGTTTCTGTGCACTGGAAGCGTTTCCTCCTAGCTGCGTATTTGCTAGTGTCAAGGGCTTAGTCCAGAATCTGGGTTGCAAATAGATGTTTTGCAAATGTTCTGAAAGCCCCAAGGTTTTTTGTTTTTTTTTTTTTTGTTTTTTGTTGTTGTTATTTGTTTGTTTTTGTTTGTCTGATTTGCAGACAAAATAGAGCCATTCTTGCTAACACTGGTACTAACACAGCGAGGAAGAGGGAAAGAATATGGAAGGAAAAGGAACAAAGCTGACTTGAGGGACTTTATCATTTCCCACAGCAATTAAAGGGTAGTTTTATTTTAAAACAAAGAAAGGGCTATAACTCTCATGAAGAATTTTGGAGATCATTTCTCAAACACTAGTCCCATTGGTTTATAAAGCATGATCTGCCGCCTCTTTGCTGACCTTGGCTGTTTAATTGAGCACTAAGATGGTGTTGCTATTCAGAGATAGCCATAGACAGGGCACTGCTTACAGCCACTGTGGGGCTATGTGGCAGGCATGCTAGGGTGACCACGGGAAGCCACAGGGACAGAGCGTGAGTGCGAGGGGTGTCCCTCCTCCTGGGGCTTGGATATGACTGCACTTCTGCGACCTCCAGGTTTCAGCTCTTCCAAGGGGCCTGCTGCTGTTTCCCAACCCAGGTTGCTCTGACCATGCAATGAGTGCAGGCAGGGCCTGTGCATGGTCCCTGGTCACTTAGGGAGTTCAGTGTTGTGGAGGGAGTCTGGGGCACTGACAGTGTGAGCTGATACAGAAGGGAGGGTGGTGGCTCAGCTTCCTGCTAATTCAGCGCTTCCTGGGCCCCAGGGAAGACACTGCAGTCTTCAGGCCTCAAGTTCCAAGGTCCCGTTTCTGCTGGTCTAGGCTACTCCAGGAGCTGATGTTTTGATTTTTCTACTTTGTTCCATGACATAAGGTTTTTGTTTTATCTTGTTTTTCCCGTAAAAACGCCAAAAGGAATAAAAATAATACAGTTCTCCCTTCCTCAAGGGCTGTGTTAGCAGAGGAGAGTTGGTATGAATGTGTCTTCACTCAGGTTGGAGTCATCTTCGTAGTTTCTGTGACTTTCTTTGAAATTAAAGATGCTGGTTCTGTACCAAGTCTGAGCCGGTCACCATAGCAAGCTGCTTTTTTCTTGAATCCGAAATCCCCCACCGAAGTGTTAACTCACATTCAAAGACCTGATATTTATCTGTCTCTGATCTCGGTGTCAACCTTGGGTGTTTGTCTCGGGAATGCTCAGAATCTGAAATCTTGAGACAAAAGGGCAGAGATCCACAGGGCTCTCTCTGAGCCTCGCAGTTTGTCCCTGGCCATGTAAACATCACTTTCTGAAGTATCAAAGCGCCCACCCCGGTCGTACAGGGACAGCAGAACTGCTACAGGGAGAGAGGAGCAAGCATGTCACCCAACAGAAACCTGTCTACCAGCCTGGCGTTGTTGTGGGAAGTAGGGGGTTTTCTTTTTTTAATCAGCAAATGGCTTCTTGAATGATTTGGTAACAAAAACCATCATTTCAAAATCCGATGAATAAAGCATTCACAAAGTAATAAAAACTTGTTTGTCATTCCACACACAGGCTATAGACGGTGTGAAGCCATCCCACATGGGTGGACACACACACTTAGCTTTTACCAAACATTGAAAGTGGTGTCACCCCCCTTTTCCCCCGGGCTCAGGCAACTCTGCATAAGAGGAGGCAAAAAGAGTGTAAGAATCAGAGGAGATGGCGGACATTAAGGAAACAGTGCCTTCTAGATACAGCAGGACTGGTGCACATATGGAGCCTAGAGACCGAGGCAGCGTTCACAGGGCCTGCATCAGTTCGGGTCCCAGAGCTGAAAGGAGAAGTGTACACACGCGCCATGCCCAGCAGCAGATGACCAGCACAAAATGAACTCGGTGACATCTTTTGACAGTTCCTTGTCTCATTATGTTTGAGGGTTTTAAAATTTTATCTATTTATTTATGCATTTTCTCTTTCTTTACACCACAGTTCTTTTGCATATATATGCAAAAAGGTTTGTGTATATATATATATATATATATATATATATATATATATATATATATATATATGTGTGTGTGTGTGTGTGTGTGTGTGTGTGTGTGTGTGTGTATATATACTTTTTTTTTCAGCTTAGTGTTTTTTGTGGGGTTTCTCAGTATATGGATGACAGTCATTGGGTCTCCTGTATGTGATTCTTGTGCCTTTTCTTGGACTCTTTTTCTTCTGTTTGTTTGTTTTGCCCTGTTCTGATGTTTCACTCTTTATTTTATTATTAACCCTAGAAGTCTGTTTTCTAATGATGGGCAGAAGTCTGGTGTATATGAATAAAAGGGAGGTGGGGAGGAACCAGGAGGAGTAGAGGGGAGTCAATTTTGGAAAATTTTGAAACGTTTTAAATAGATACCTCAGAATCAAAAAGAAGAAAAAGAGGAGGAGGAGGAGGAGGAGGAGGAGGAGAAGGAGGAGGAGGAGGAGGAGGAGGAAGAGGATGGGGAGAAATAAAAGAGAAATTAATGCCAGAACACTTAGTAGGGTTTATTTTCTTAAGCTAGCATCATCTTCCACATCGAATGGAGATCGGTATCATAATAATTTAGACCAGGAGAAGCCAGAATGTGCTCACCCAGCTCTGTGGATAGAGGATCGGGAGTTGGAGCAGCTCCTTCTATGACCAGGCCATGGTTGGCCTGCTTCATGCCTACATAGCTGGACTGTGGTTTGTGTCTCACATGGTCACGTTGTCACAGTTGCGCTTCCTCCATGATCTGCAGTTCTCCCTGTGCCCCCGCCCCTGTCCTCTCCTACCCTCCCCTGTGCATCACCATCTGGCCTTTGCCAAAGCCTGCCTGCCTCACCATTCTCTTTGTAATATAGTTCACCATCTAGAGCCAGCTCAACCGCTTGGCTTGCAGAGTTCATTTCTTCTACCACTATCCCTCCCTTCCCTCTTACTTCCTGTTTGTCTGATGAGATCACTCTCCGTGTGGCCGATATCCCCCAAAACCAGTGTATTCTAGAGTCTCTTCACTTTGGGAACTCACATGACCTGTGCTACCAGCTATGACTCTTGTGAGGACATCAGTACCAGGTTGGCTGCCCTCTGTGAGCAGGGCTGAGCTCTGCCCTTACTCCCTGCTCCCAGCAGGCATCTCTGGACATCTCACAAGACACAAGTGAGCACAAAGGGCTATGGTCAGTTTCCAGCTCTCTGGCCAGTGGGAAGGGGCGTGGTCTTCCCTCCTGACTGACTACACAGGCCCCGCTGGCTAGGGAGAATATGAACTTTGCAGTCTCCCTGTTGTTTGTAGAGCTTTTGAAGTGGATGTCCTGGGAGCTTCTTGACCACAGGATGAGACAGAGCTTCCCCACTTCTGCCCAAGTGTATCTCACAAAGGGTCTACAATGGGTGCATGTAGTTCAAAGCCGAGGCTCTGTGCAGCAGCTCTCTGAAAAGAGAAGGGGAAGAGAAGAGAAGTCACTGTAGCCAGCTCTGCCAGTGTCACCTGGTGGCCTGACTCTAAAGGAGCCTTGTGCTCCTCTAAGGATTTTGGTAGCCATAGCTGCACCATGAATGACAGTCAATGGGTACCATAGGAGGTTTCAGATATTATTCATACAAAGCCTTTGAGAAGACAGAACCTGAGTTCTGGTGGTGCTGGTGGCCAACTGACGGTGAGGTGTAAAGGGTCCCTACTGTTGAGTGCAGGTTCCTGCCACTATGAAGAGTCACATAGGACATGGTAGTCCTGGGGACCTTGTCACTGGATTTAAGCATTGTACTGTAGGGCAGAGGTCAGAGCCTATAGGATGTAGGTGTATTGATTTTAGAGATTCATCTTTTCAGTTGTGTAGTCTCTAGAGGATGAAATCCTCAGGGCAGACCAAAGCCAGGATCTCCAGCGATCTAACCTGTAGTTCAAGTTTTAACACAGTGGGAGGTAGACTCCTTGCTTCTTTGGGCACCTCAGTCTTTTTCTTGTTCACTTTCAGTTGATTTAATGAGGCCCACCCCCATTGTGAAGAGTCTCTGTTTTCTTCAGAGTCTTCTGCTAATCCTACCTGAAAAATATCATGGCAACATTGGATGATTGACTAAGTGTCTAGGTAACATAGTGTTATGGTTTGTATATGCTCACCCCAGGGAGTGGCACTATTAGAAGGTGTGGACCCCCTTTTGGAGTAGGTGTGTCACTGTGGGTGTGGGCTTTAGGACCCTCATCCTAGCTACCTGGAAGTCAGTCGTCCACTAGCAGCCTTCAGATGAAGATGTAGAACTCTCAGCTCTGCCTGCACCATGTCTGCCTGGATGCTGCCATGTTCCCACCTTGATGATAATGGACTGAATCTCAAACCTGTAAGCCAGCCCCAATGAAATATTGTCCTTAAAAGCATTGCCTTGGTCATGGTGTCTGCTCACAGCAGTAAAACCCTACCTAAGACACATAGTGTAGCCAAGAAGGTACAATGTTAACAATCTCAGGAAGAGGCTTGTGTCTTCCAGCCCTGGGCACCTACATCTAAAGAGAGGGATGGGACTATGGCCTCAGAGATTGGCTGTGTCTAAGGACATCAACTGAAGATGTCATCAGAGATGGAGAGAAAAATGACTGAGGTCCAAGTGTCATGGAACGTGTCTTGGGAAGGGTCATGATATTCAGGAGTTTGTGGCCATGACCTGGTGCTCATTACAAGAGGCCTTGGTTCTGCCTTATTAGGCTGAGACTCCCAGATGCAAAAGGCAGTAAGAACTTGGTATGGAATATTTCCAGTATGATTAAGATCTCATCCACTGAAGGCCCAGTAAGCTCTGGTATTGTAACTTTATGCGTTAAAAATAAGTTTTCTCTAATCCACTGTAGGAGTTTACAAGTTGTAAGGTTGCTGGTGATTAATCGTAGGCACTGAGAAACAAACTGTTGTAGTGAAACCAAGACAGAGAATGAATAATTAATATTTTTTTCCTGGATGAAAGTAAAACCACTATTAGCTACTTTTTTCTATATTCTGTTGAGGCTTTGTGTTTTCAGTTCCCTGACCATGCGTCATAGCTTCTGGCGTGTCTCCTTTCTGTGGAATTACCACGTGAGCTACAACTTGTGTTTGTCAGTTTGTCACAACACACCTCTGCAGCATGATAGACATGTTCATAATTCCAATACTTAGGAGGCCAAGGTAGCAGGATCGTAGAAGTAAGGCTAGCCTGAGCTACAAAGTGAGACTCCCATCTCAACTCACCCACTTATCCACCAAACAAACAACATATGGCTTTCTTTGGCATTGATCTAGAGCAGTGGCTCTCAACCTTCCTAAAGCTGTGATCCTTTAAGACAGTTCCTCATGTCGTGAATGACCCCCAACCACAAAACTATTTTTATCGCTACTTCCTTACTATAATTTTGGTAGTGTTAAGAATTGCAATGTTAATGTCTGTGTTTTCTGATGGTCTTAGATGGCCTTGGTGAAAGGGTCATTCAACCGCAGAGCGGTCGTCACCCCCAGGTTGAGGACTGCTGAGCCTTCAAGAAGTACTTTGCCTTGGTGTCTGTTGAGTGTTCTTGTAATTGCTTCCCTTTCTTTAGGCCCAGGTGCCAGGCTCTCCTTAGTGTGGGCATGACATCAATCATGGCATGTGGATGCTGCCATGATGAAAGGACCACATAAGCACAACATAGATGTACCCAGCGTGGTCTGAGAATGGGTACTTGTTCTTTGTCCTTATCTTTGGGCAGTTGTTACAGATTCGAGCAGGAGCAGGAGCAGAGGGGTCTCTGCAGATTTGGCCCCTTTATATGGTAGCAGATGACCACCAGTGTTGAACTCTTCTTCCATTGAGGCTGTGGGTCCCTTCTGTCACTTCATGGGGAGTTGAGGGTTCCACCATCTTCATTATCTTTAAATAATGGATTCACTGACTACACCACACTCCTTATTCAGGAGGCTCTGGGCAGGGGCCTCTTGAGGCTCTAGGTTCTTGGGGTCTGTGTGGGGTCGTTCTTTGCATCCCTGGAGGACTCTCATCCCTGGAGGCCAGGGCTCCACTTCCTGGGATTGTACCACGCAGTTTTCGTCTACTTTCCACCGCTGTGCATAGGGCTTGCTGAGGCTTCGACTTCGACTTGGTCTTCACTTCTCTGATTGTCACTGGTTCTCACTTGCTGTCACTCAGCGGTGGAAGAGTGGATGGAGCCTGTCATCTGGGACCTCTATGGAGGCCAGGAAGTCACTGGTGGTGTTAGCCAGAGTCAGTGCAGCAGGAAGACTGATTCCTAGTATTTGTTGCCCTAGTCACTGGACTCAGAATAGACTAATTTGGCTGTCCTTTTCCCCCTGTAATATTAAAAAGCCTTGAGACTCTGGAATATAAGTAAAGGGGGCAATAATGTACTTACGGACATTAATAAGAGCTAATTAATTTCTCAATCTGAATCTTAGGGACATAAGGTCTAATAAATGTTTGCTGAATGAGTGCTATTTTTCTTTCCCTGGAGGGTATGCTCCAGTTGACACTAGGAATAGCAAACAATTTTAGCAAACTTTGCATAGTTTGAAAAGAAAATCAACATACATTTTAGCTATCAATATTTTTTTATTAGATGAAGAGAATAGCCAATGTAAACAGTTGAAAAATGTCGGTTTGTTTAGAAATGGTGTTTCCCTAGGTAGTTTTCCAGACACTGTCCTGGAATACAAATGGGGCTGCTTTCTCGCTGTGTGAGGACTCTCTTTCCTTGGTTAGGCGGACGCCTCAACCCTGTTGATAGTTCCTGGGCCACTAAGGAAGCTCCAAGCTCTCTGGATGAGTTGAAACCTCCTCTGTGGAAAACTGAGCAGCAGGCTTGTGTTGGATGGAGAAGCCCAGTGTGTAAGAAACTTTAGGTCAGGCCCGTGACTGGGCACTTGGGAGCATGTGCTCAGACACATCGTAGGGAAGGAGCCAGACTTGCTCCCACTCAAGGGAGGAACCCACTCATGCCTGTGCATTGAATGGGCGCCTGGCTTGGTGTCTCTGTGACTCATGGCTACGCCTTGCTTTACATTGGCTCATGCTTACCTTTTGACCCTGTGTGGTTCTGCCTCTTTTCTGGCCATTTTGGTAACTTGATTAGACGGGGGCATAGGGGTCGTGTTCACATGGCACATCAGTCTGGGTCCTCCCTGGCCAGGGAGCTGAGGGACAGAACCAAGCTCTCTTTATCAACATCACAAAAACTCATACTGTTCTGCATCTGAGTGTTCAGGCTGCTTGTTTGTGGCAGGTTCCCTGGCTTTTCTTCCCCCTCCCCTTATCCCCAAAGGCATGTTTTTGGAGCAGGAATGTTCTTTTACAAGTTTGTGGAAAATGGGAGGGGACTTTCCAGAGTGTGCCAACAGTGGGTACACAAATAAGAGACTGTATAGAAAGGCATTTTCTGGCTTTGAAGAGCTGACTGGACCCTGTTGACTCAACATACTGCCTTGGTCACAGACATCCAGTCTGCCATCAGGCCTATGACAGGAGTCCTTCCTCTGTGCTCTGGACATTAAGCAACTCAGAAATAATTTTTACTAGCCATTTTGCTAGGCGGGGTTTTCAGGAGAACAAGTATACATTCTATCCGTCTTTTATCTACCATTCATGTGGGAAGGGATGTGTTTCGGAGCTGGCTCCTCTGGAGTTAGCATGATTTTCAGAAAATAATATCGTGACATTTAAAAGAGATTCTTTGAAGGCAGAACCCAGAAACATTAAACAAAATAACCCAAGTTCTCCCATTCTTGGCTTAAAGCTTCCTAAAGCGTTTCTATGCCAGTGATGTCACTGGGTTGGCGGCTTGTCAGAGCTCCTCTTAGCTGCTGTGTGTCCCTGCGGAGGGCTTCTGGGGACTAATATTTCTGTTAGCAGTTTGAAAAACTTCATAATGATGAAAAGAAAACAATGTCTTTTGGAGTAATCTCTTTATTATAGGGAGATCCCAAGGTGAACAGGGTATTTGATCATCATCCATTAGACAGTTTACCGGTGTGCCTTGTTGATTTAGTGACTCACAGAGGCCTGAGCGAGCCCTGGGATCTAGCTATGCCATGCTGGGCCTCCTGCAGGCTGCCAATCCCACCACAGCCTCTGCAGGAGGACCAGAATGATAAGAAAGATCTCTTGATTGGCACAGTTGCTCATACAATGCTGAAGCAGCCGCTAAGGATGGAGCACTTCCCCTGTCATCAGAGCCTTAGCTATGCGCATGCCCTGAACAGATGGTGTGTTTGAACTTGGGCGGTCCCCTGGTGGACAGTAGCCTGACATTTAGTGCTAAAATGTCGTGTACACAGTATTTAGACATAACAGATTTTTTTTTAATGTTTACCCAGCTTTCAATGTTTTGAAGATGATTTCCTTAAATCTCAATAATTCCTTCTAAAAACACCTAGGTATTCATTCAAAATTGTCATTTCAGTGAAAACATATTGCTTATGCTATTTTGTAAAACTACACAGAAAACTCAGAAGTGGCCGTAAACCTAAGAGTTATTTAAAAGAGAAATTTTGAGACCTCACTGAGGACAGGAAGATTGTGTGAAGGGTACTGGGGTACCCTTCCTTGACCTCACTAGCGGCATTTCTATATGTGATTGGGTAAGAGTTAAGGAGGGCAGCCAAGGAAGAGGTCCAATTGAAAGAGATATGCTCTATAAAAGTAGAAGAGTTTTGAAAAAAAGGATTTAAGTGTCGTGTAGGTGATAACATTTAAAAATCAATTTCTTAAAGCTCTATTTGAACTATAACCAATGTAGCATTCATAATAAACAGCACTGGGTGTTTGATTTCAGTTGAGGTGACAGTTTCCCTTTCTGTTTCTGCAAATGGTGTCAGTGAGCGCCAGCCTGCTTTGGGTGCCAACATCACCTGTCCACACTGATGTCCAAGAACAACTCTTCCCAAGTGGCCATGCGATAGTGAAGTCAGTATATGATTAAGATCCTGTGCTGCCACAAGGGTGGCCCTGAAGGAGATGTGTTAGGAGCCCCTCGGACTCCTGTTGGGAAGAGTGGCACAGGCTGCAGTGTTGAGGGGGCTCACATTTATGGGAGGGAATTGCCAAGACTCTACTTGGTAAAGACATTCTTGAGCAAGCATCTCTAATGATCAAGAGCGTCTCTGAAGCTGAGCTAGCATTTGATTTGTCCCGAAGCTTCTGCAGTATGTTGTACTGAGCAGATGAGTTCAGTGAGCGTGTCTCTCAGATGGGTATTAAAGCTAGACTTACATACAATTCAGCTTTCCAAAAGACAGAGGCCCCAAAACACCTTTCTTGGGGTGGACCTTAAGTAAGGGCAATATGTTGAATGAATAAGCTAACCACAAAACCAGTAAGTACTCCATGGTTCCAGTCACATGTGGCTGTAGAGTGGCCACATCCATTGAGACAGGACATGGAGTAGTAATGCCAGAGGTTGAGGGAGAGTGGAGTGTTAGTGCCTCATGTTGTGGAGTATCCGCCAAAGAAGACTGTCCAAACGTGGGTTTAAGTCAATAGAAAGTCTTTATTAGTTGGCCAGTGACTATACTGGGTGTTCAGGATCCCAGTGTAACACCGAGCCTCTCTCAGGGTGAGCTGTTAAGCACAAAAGCCATGTTATAGCGTGACATACTTCAGTTAACAAGAATAGCTAACCAGGAACAGAACTACAGAAGCTAAATAGCAAGGTTAGTACATTTGAGACTTTCCCAGAACGATATGGACTTTGATGGATTAGGCCTTTGTTTTAGTTTTGGCAGGTGGCATTGTCTATGTGCTAGTTTTTACAGCCTGAATGGTACTTCTGCCGTGGAGTCAGTTGTGCTAAGGTCTTGGGGCCTAAGATTATAAAGAGGAACATTCTAGAGATGGATAGTAATGGTAAGTTCATGTATAAATATCATAATCACCACTGAACTGTACAATTGAAATGTTAAAAGAGTAATTTTATATTTTGAATATCTTTACCAAAAAGTTCAACAAATTAAAAGAGTCTATATATCTATATTTATATATCTTTCTGTATATATCTATCATCTGTCTGTTTGTCTGTCTGTCTGTCTGTCTGTCTGTCTGTCTGTCTGTCTGTCTATCTATCTATCTAATCCAGTAAAAGTCAAGTAAAATGATTGGAAAGTGAGCTATATATCCTAAGGAGAGAGATATTTCTCAAAGGTAAATATAGAAATTCCCTCTAATTGTATTTAAAAAGTTCCATGTCACTAATTACTGGGGAAATGTAAATCAAAGTCACAGTGAGGCATTGTCCCAGCAAGAATGGCAGCTACTGAAATGGGAACAGGTGTTGGGGAGGCTGAGGAGACCAGTCCTTGCATATTGTCATCAGGACTGAGTCAGCAGAGCCTGATGGACACAAGCTGATGGTCTCCCATCAGTACCGCTCTACAGCCCAACACTTCCGCTAACACATGCATACCCAAGGGAAATGAAGTCAGCACACCAGAGCAGCATCCGCAATCCACTTACCACAGAACAATTCACAATGGCCAAGAAAGGGAGATAACCTAAGTTCCTGTCATCTGATGAATGTATAAAGATCATGACACATGCAAATGGATGTTATTTAGTCATCCAAGAGAATGGAATCATGTGTGGATGGAACCAGAGGATGTGATGCTAAGTGAAATTGCATGATCTTGGCTGTGTGATATGCTCACAGAGAGTCAGCCCTGGGGTGCATTAGCCAAGGTTATCTAGATTAACATTACTTACAGGATGAATCAATCAGCCTGTCTGTTCATGTCTGTCTGTCCATCCATCCATCCATCCATCCATCCATCCATCCATCTATCTAAAAAGGATTTATTAGAATGACTTACAGTATGTGGTCCCCAATGCAACAATTGCTGCCTATGTACAGAAGGTCCAAGAATCTAGTAGATGTTCAAGCCATGAGGCTACATGTCTCACCTGGTCTTGACTACACTGGAACCCTGAAGAAGTAGGTTCACTGAATGCCAGTGACAGAATGGACTGGCTATGAGGCTAGAGCAAGCAGGTGGAGAGCAAAATGCCCCCTCCCTATTTCCTTTATAGAGACTACAGCAGAAGCTGTGGCCCAGATTAGTGGTGGGCCTTCCCACTTCAAGAGATCTCAATTTAAGCTCTGTCTTCCCCGCTGCAAAGATCCAGATCAGAAGCGGATCTTCCCACTTCAAATGATCTAACTAAGCAAAAATCCCCCACCAACTTTGAGTTTTAGTTAATTCCAGACATAGTCTAGTTGACAGTTGAGAATAGACATCTGAAAGGTTAATGGTGATCATCAGAGGCTGGGCAAGAGGGGAGGGTGAGAAGAGATGGATCAGAGGGTGCTAAGTTCTGGTTAGAAAAGAGCGACCAGGCCTGTGCATCAGGGCCACTCTAGATAACAGTGAAGAACCACAGGAAACAGAAGAAAGGCTTGGGTGTCTTCCCCAAGGAGAACCGATAAGTACCAAAGAAGACAGACCTGTTTGCTTTGAAACATGATCTAATGTACTTATACATCAAAGCGTCATGTGGGGACCAGGTGAAGAGGTATACATGGACCTCCTGCTACACAGGCTTGCGGGTGTCTGTGGCTTGAGGCCAGCCTGGGCCAAATAAATAGGAAGACCCCAGACAAATCACATAGCTTCTCAAAGAAATAAACAAATTTTATGTTTTGTGTTTAAAAATGTTTAATTAAAAATGAACCCAAGCATTTGAAATGTAAGTGAAGAAAATATCTAATAAAAAATTGAAAAAAAAAAAAAGAACACAATTGAGCTGGTGCCTATGTAGAGCCTTCACCCACCCTCATGCACTAGTGTTCATAGTATTGGAAGGTACTCTGCACACTATCCAAGGAGAAAGGTAAACCCAACCCGGCTGCAACCCTTTGATCTACAGTGCTGTCCTGCCTGTAGATTGCAATGTACACTGATGCAATAGTGGCATAAGGAATGTGGGTGCAACCAACCAGCTCACACCATGAAATAGAACCCATACCCATTGCTGCGTGGGTAACCAAGAACCTGAGAGTAGGTAGGCCAAGGACCTAGGGGAAAGCCAAAGACTACTGTTCTGCTAAAAGAATGCAGAAAAATGACTCCCAGTGGCATTCTGCTGTACTCATAGATCAGTGCCCTGCTCAGTCATCATCAGAGAAGCTTCCTCCTATAGCAGATGGGAACAAATACAGAAACCCACCGCCAGACAGTGTGTAGAGAGCGGGACCTTGGAACACTCAGCCGTATATGGATGTCCCCATCAAATCCCTCCCTGCAGAGCTCAGGCAGCTCTGTGGAAGAGGAGGCAGAAAGAGTGTAGGCTATGGGCATGAGAACTCTCAGAGACTATGGTAGGTAGCATGCACAGAGTCTGCAGGGGTCTGCACCAGATGGGGTCACAGAGCTGAGAGGAGAAGTGGACACATGGCTCCATCCTAACCCAGAAGCGATCTCCAATCGATAGCCACTTGCAAATGAGAAATGATCTTTTTCCCAAGGGAGTCTGGGGAAACAAAGTATTTTCAAGGGTAGTGCCCCTCCCCCCAAACACTTAAAATGAACTGAATGGGAACTTGGAGGGTCTTTGTCTCATAATACTGTGTTAGAGCAGGTTTTTTTTTTTTTAAAATACTTGAAGTGCTTTTTTGCATATGTTATGCCTTCCAGTTTTGTGTTTTATAGGGTTCCTGTGTGTCTGTGAACATACGAGTCTCTGCATCTATATGTCTTTCTCATGCTTTTTCTTTGGCTCTTTTTCTTCTTTCTGTTCATCTTGTCCTATTCTGATTTTTTTTTTTTGCTTTATTTTTCTCTTATTTTATTAGTAGTATTTAGATGCCTGTTCTAACAAGAAACAAAAAGGGTGTGGATCTGAATGGGAGGGAAGGGGAGAGGCAAGGAGGAACCAGGAAGAAGCATTGGTAGATGGAAAACCATAATCAGAACATATTGTATGAAAAATTATCTTCAATAAAAGAAAAGAAATTAACAGAACCATACAAGATGTTATATGCGATTCAAAATAAATATATGTGACTTGTCCTAAAGTAGAATTAATAAGACCTTTATGACATATGTGGTCTATGTATAATACTTTCTGTGCGCAGCAGCATTGAATCACACAGAACAGCTGAAACATCACCACAGGATCACGGGAGAGATGTGTCAGTCTCAAGTAAGAAGTTCGAGCTGTTGGCAGTGTATCGGAGAGTGAATCATTTGTTGTACGAGTCTGTGTTTATACAAGTTTATAGACATATGTTCTTCTGAAGGCGACACATACATTTTAGTTGTTGTTTTCTTTCCATGAAATTCTGAAGGCATTGTCAGGAAATTCGAGGCCAGGGGCCCTCTTTGATTTCGTGTCACTAAATTATACTTTGTGATGTCTCAAGCTGAGATTGAAGTTTAAATTTGGTTTGTGAAATTGTTCAATACCAGGGAATTGCTTCTACCGTTCATTCAAAGTGAGGCCCAAGGGGCCCAGGAGTGCCAGGCAGCCCTCGGCTTACTCCTTGATTTTTCTCCTTCTCTCTGCAATGCTGCTGCCTAGGAATGCCACATCCTGAGAGGCAGAGATGGGTGCAGGGCTTATATTTATTGCAAAAGAAAACCACAATCCAAAGAAAGCACGAGTCTCATTGCTGGATCTGCTGTGTACCTGACCGACTGTGGCAAACACAACCATCATTGGCTGCATAGCCTTCTTAACTGGAAAAAGAATTCACCACGCTCTGTCTGCAACAGGGGGTGGGCGTGGGGCTAAAACAAGCCCAGATTTAGCTTGGCAGATGCTTCTCTGTAGAATTCCCTATATGTCCAAAGCTAGAGACAGGAGTAGGGAGCAGAAATCCATCCTTGGCAGGGCACTGTGGAGGTCTTCACGATTTTCTAGGTCTACCTCTCAGGGATACATGGTCAGAGGAGACTGGCATCTGTGGGAAGTTTGTCCTCATCCTTGCCACACATAGATGGCTTCAGTTATATTTGGTGGTGTTTAGAGCCATCAGAAGGATGGATCTTTCTCGGTCCATTATGACCTACAACTCTTAATTTGCAGGATTTCTGGATATGTTCATTGCTAAAACTTCCAGCTAAAACTCTTTAAATGTGAAGCCTTATTGATGGTTCATGCTGGAAGATCCATGTTGTATCTCAGAGCCTGCAGATAATTCACAGTTGTGAGGGTTCGGGTCCCAGGGCATACCTGGGCACTATGACCCAACAGGAGTTGTGTAAGGAAGAAGCTGAACTAAGGTGTTACACTTGAAATCCCTAAGCATCTCCTCCAGGTATTTTATCTGGACACTGTCATCAGAGTGTGAAGGCACTTGACCTAGAGAATACAACCTGTCTTAGCTAGTCTGCTCATCCTCACATGAGTGTGGTCACAGAACATGTGTGTGAACCTGTCCTTTGTACTGCAGGCTAAGCCATACACAGGGTACCAAGCTTCTGGATGGGGGGAGGAGGGGTCACTAGTGATGGAGAAGTAGAGGGAATGGACATCTGGATCTTTATCACAGCGCCTTAGGATGCTGTGGAGAGAGTTGGACAAGACTATTGCATAAAGTGTAGAGACGTTTGGTAGAAAGTAAATCTGGAAGAATATTCTATGTACTGAATGAGCAAGGCAAAGTTACAGAAAACTTTTCAGTCTCAGGAAGGGTGGGTTGCTTAAAGAGCTGAGTAAGTAAGACAGCTAACTCTTTCGGGGGACTTCAACTCAGTACTGAATAGGCTTTGACAGTGATCAACAGACATACATATTCCTCCCTCTAGTTGAGTTGTCTGTGCACATCTATGTTACTCAGGGCTGCTCTGGGAGAGAGAGCCATCCACTTTACAAAGGTGTGTCTATGTCCTGGAGCTGATAGATTTTTGTCCAGTCTTGATGACACTGAACCTCAACCCATAGAAAACAGCTCCTTTGTTTCCTCTCTTGGTATGGTGCTGCCCAGTGCTTGCTGGTGAGTGAGGAGATCTGAGGGAGCACTTACATCTGCTGCTGGCTTAATTACCTTAACCAGGCTGCACCAGAGAGGACTGGAGAATGGAGAGAGTCCTCCACCTGCAGACTCCCAGTGGCTGGATGCTTGTTTGAACAGAGAACTCTCGATGCTTGCCTGGTAAAGAGTGAGAAAGGAGCTGCGGTCGCTGTGGTCTCCAGGCCCCAACTAGTGCTCTGCCTAGGAGCACAAAGAGGAGGATGGAAGGGGCAGATGCCATGGAATCAGAACTCTGTGGGGCTGGGATCATACCAATCACATATATCATGGTGGGTGTGTCGATTAGGATCCACAGCCACTCAATGGCACTACCAACAGCCACATAGTGTACTACCCACAGCCACACAGTGTACTATCCATAGCCACACAATCGTGCTACCCACAGCCACACAGTGGCACTACCCACAGCCACATGATGGTATTACTTACAGCTACACAGTGGCACTACCTGCAGACACATAGTGGTACTACCCACAGCCACACAGTGGTACTACCCACAGCCACACAGTGGTACTACCCACAGCCACACAGTGGTACTACCCACAGCCATACTCACACTGACACCATCTTGGGATTGGAGAGTGGTGGTCTATCCTGATTTACGTCTTAACCCTTCCTTTTTCATAAATGATTCATTTCATACTCCATGCTGTAATGTTCACTGTATAGATAGACCTTCCCCTTCTTCATCCAGTCATTGGCTGATGGATTCCACCTGATTTTCATCTTAACTATTAGGAAGGACAATGGAATAACCCAGGGAGAACACATATCCCTCAGTATTCCGTTAGCAGTTCTTAGGAATATAGTCCCACAATGGGGATGCTGACACATAAGGGGGCTCTATTTTTAACTGTTTGATGCAGTTCCCCCTTGCTTTGCATGGCAGATGCATTCTCTAGCAACAGTGTACAGAGTTCCAAAATCCCTCACCATGCCTGCCTGTTATCTAAAAGAGTCACCCTCACTGTGGCTTGACTCATCATTTCCCTGATGGCCAGTGATGTTGAACATAGCTCTCGGTCTCTCTGTCTCTGTCTCTTTCTCTGTCTCTGTCTCTGTCTGTCTGTCTGTCTGTCTGTCTGTCTGTCTGTCTGTCTCTGTGTACAGCCATATATAGGTATGTGTGCACATGCATATAGGAGTTAGAAGTAGGCTTTAGATGTTGTTCCTCAGGTACTGTATACATTTGGGGGGGGCATAATCTCTCATGGGCCTGGGATTCTCTGATTAGACCAGGCTGGCTGGCCACTGAGATCTAGACCCCACCTATCTCGGTCTGCCCAATGTTAGTTAGCATTGCAATACATGTCACCATGTTTGGTTGTTTTGTTTTTACATGACTTTGGGTCCTATGCTTATAAGGCAAACACTTGTCTGATCCATCACCCCCAACCTTTTTATTTTCTTTTCTGAGTAAATAAACAGGAGCATAGACAGGGGAACATGCATGGGTCATGGGACAAGTGTTTTCTGGGCGTGGCTTTTTCTGTGAAGGGAGACTCTGATAGGACTTCCGAAGTCCTATCAGACTTATAATCACTTCCAATGCCTTATGACCAGATGTGTTCAAAAGAGACTTTGGAATGAAGGGATTTGCACTTGCCAGCACTGAGTCTTGAGGCTGTCTGCACAAAGCTCAGGAGACATACTTCTTCCTGGAAGAGTCCTGTCAGTCAGTGAGTTAGAGACGATAGTCTACCAAGCGCATCAGCCCACTGCACCTAGATTAGAAATCTACTCAAAGTTCTACCAAAGTTCCTGTCCTAGTAAAAAGGTGAACATCTGTGAGCTGCTATCATCAAACACCACAATACACACCAAAAATAAACACTAATGGTGTGTTTATAGCATGGTGGAGATATCAGGGCTGCACATCTCAGTGACCCTAATACTTTGATCTTGCTTGTGAAATAGGCATGGAGAAAGGGCCAGGGATGCCACAGTGTTGAACCTTCTTCACAGATGGGAAGCTGGATATGGAGTGACCTTCTTGAGTCTCTGAGATCTACCTACTATCCCTGTCATCTCTCACTCAAGGTGTGGTGGACCCAGGGCCACTTGATAGAAATGTCATTGTACTTGTCAATCCTTGTCATAAATATGGGTCACTAATCAATGTTTAGAAAAGGTGGTGGCTCCTAGAGGGAAGATCAAAGCATCTGGGATGTGCAAAGCTCAGGGTTTGTTATCTTAAAGCAGAATCTGAAGTTCTGGAGATGTGAGAAGAAACATGGTGGGATTGAAAGGAAGAGAGGCACTTCCCTACTGCAGGACATCTGTGGGATTCTTGGACTGTTTCTTCAATCCCTTTTGTGCTGTCCTCAAGAGAACTGCTTTCTGAGTTAGACATTTTTTCTCTCACTTTTATCTAAATTATGCTAGAGACACAATCCCCTGCCCACTTATCAGTCATGACATGCTGCCTCCTGTTCTCTATGCACATAGCTCTTAGAGGACAAGCTGCTCTACTTCCAAGTCTATCTTGCATGGAGAAGGGGTGTGTTCCATATATGTATCTCCCATCTTATTTGCCCATCATGGTTTCTTGAATTTCTGAAGAGCATCACAAGTCCAGCAGCATCCCTGATTTTCTGTCTTTGTTTTGCTGCTGGTTGTTCCTAACTCTAGGGTCCCATGACCTGAGACTGATGGTTAGTTTCATTGTGTTAAAGAGTTAAGCTCCTGGCCAGGAAGACAAAGTTCACTGGGCATTTGTTATGTCCTCAGCCTCCTCATCTGTAAAATAGAGGTGACATACCCTCACAATGAGAATGGAGAAGGCTAAGGAATATCCCACACAGCATCTCAAGTATAGAAGTGACCAAACAACAGATGCCTGTGAACTAAGCTTGGAGGCTGTGAGTACAGAATCCAAAGGTGGGACTGCCAGTACCTGAGGATCCTGGCTGGACATGTTGGGGAATCCCAACATTGCTTTTGCCAAGAGAAAGCTAAAAGACAGTCTTGGTGTGCAGTCCTCAGATAAACCCAGCACTTCTTTGCAGAGCCCAGAAAGTAATGGGTTTGAGTGTTCTCCAACACAGCCATCTGGTCAACCTGGCAGCACTAACAGGAAAGCATTTGGGGAAGGCAGTTCCTACTGTCTAACCTAGGATCATGAAACAGGCCTGTGACATAGCACAGGTCTTAAGGGTGCTATCAATAACAAGTATTGATGACACAGACATGGAGGGTGCCTCAAATGGAGGCTCATGGATTTGTACCCTTCATAGATGGAACACAACCAGTGAAGTCACCAAGCAGCTTCCCTGTATTGGTACCATGAAGTTGATGGATTCACTCAGCTCTCCCTGACATTCAACTTCAGTGGGCCAAGGAGGGGAATTCAACTGTAATTCAAAAGGGCACTACTCCTTTTGTCCAGATGTTGTGTCTTACATTTGTAGCAATCCTAGTACTCTGTTTCTGGAGGAGCCTCCCTATAGAGTCATGATGGAGCAGAGCTAGGTCTCAGAGACTGGAAAGGTTGTAACCATGGTTTTATCAACAATGGGGATGTAGTGCCTTCCATGGGCTTGAGCACAAACAGATTAAGACCTGTTGCCTTCTACCTGGCTCCATGCAGTTATAGGCTGCAAATGTTCACTGGCTGCCAGTAAACACCCAAGAGTTCTTCAGGTTTAAAGCCTGACGTACATCAGGGGCTCCATCCTACCTCACAGTAGAGTTGGTACAGGAAGCAGGGCCGGGCTATGGAAACTGCGCCCTGGACTGTTTGATCAGTAGAAAAGGAACTCTGAATTCCAAAGTGCAACAGCACCACAGAAGGATAAATGTCATCCAAACTCATTTAAAACATCCTGTAAAAGAACTACCCCAGACTTGGGAAAGGAAGGAATTCATAGATGAAGATGTGAGCCCCACACAGTGACACACCTTTTGAATGTAAATTAAGTCAAAGGGCAGAAATACAATCTTTACACAAACTCATTGTCTTAGTTAGGGTTTTACTGCTGTGAACAGACACCATGACCAAGGCAAGTCTTAGAGGTTCACTCCATTATCATCAAGGTGGGAGCATGACAGCATCCAGGCAGGCATGGTTCAGGCAGAGCTGAGAGTTCTATGTCTTCATCCAAAGGCTGCTAGTAGAAGACTGACTTCCAGGTAACTAGGGTGAGGTTCTTAAGCCCACACCCACAGTGACACACCTACTCCAACTAGGTCACACCTATTCTAACAAGGCCACACCTCCAAATGGTGCCACTCCCTGGTCCAAGAATATACAAACCGTCACACTCATGTTGGCTGTTTTCTAGCTGGCAACACCCTTGAGGTAGTTTCCTCTCTTTGAAATGACACCACTATGTATAGCAAATTCACATGTGTGAGGATCTTTGCTTCATGGTAGCCTTTACCTTCTTAGTAGAAAAATCTGTTCGGGCTTCTTCATCAGAGACCCCTCAAGCACCTGGTAACAGATCCAGTGTTCACCAGCCAGTCTTACTGGGATCTATAAACACTGCCTGGCAGAGTCTCTGGTGATCTCCCAGTTCTGACACAGACTTGAACACCCTGCCCCTCTAGCCAAGTTCCCAGATGATGTGCCCTCCAGGGTAGTGTGCCACTTTTGCATGGAATCAACAACCCGTGGAACTTGAGTTGTTTTGAGGCAGTCAGAGTACCCTTTTCTTCTGACTTACACTGTACATCAAGGGTACACATGGCTGTTGTTATCATATATCTCTACAGAAGAATCCTAGTTCATGGGGAGAAGAAGGAAATATGATATGACTACCCATACTATTTCTTCCTTTTTGTTGTGGATTATTACATTGTCTCAAATGTCATGTTTAGGTAAAGGCCACAGGCACCTTTGACTCTGGTGACATGAGAGTTTTCAGTGATGCAGAGTCAGCTTCCCCAATGGGCAGGGAAGTACAGTGCCAACTGGAAGACTAAATTCCTTCTGTTGAAATAGTTTACTGAACAGCAATTGAGAACCAACTGTCTTGCTTTCCAGTCTTGCTAGCCTTACCATTTTTATCCTGGTAAACATGTTTCTCTTTGGTAAATATATTTATATGTATTTTTCCTACTTAGTATGTATATAGCTCATTTCTCAAAAATGCATATGATTGTTTTTCTCATCAAGTCAAATCTGGCAGTGTTCTCTGAGAGTTTGTTTTTAGTACTTAGGATTTCATGATGCCATCTTTCCCTTTGTCTCACCCCATCCTTTTTCTTCCTCCTCCTGCTTCTTTCCCTCCTCTTGCTCCTCCTCCTGCTCCTTTCCCTCCTCCTGTTTCTCCTCCCCTTTGCCTCCTTTTTGATGAGGTACCCTTTAGGTTTCATTCAGTCTTGAAAACAGCATTTCTCTTATTTTCCCTAACCAGCAGTTTCTTTTAGATTTGATGGTAAAGATTTGTCAGGTTCTAAATTGAATTGGACGAGCCTAGGGATGCCTACAGTGCCAGCTATCGAGATCAGGGCTCTGCAGGGAGATTTTTCCAAGGTTGGCAAGACAGACAAAGACTTACAGATTCAGTTAACATAATAACATACCTTGAAATCATTATACAGGTTGGATTGGGGGTCACTGAATCTTCTAATATATTTAAATAGCTGTGCAAACGTTTCCGTCTGAGCAATTTCAGAGTTTAGAAAGAGGCACCAACTTTGAAGTATTGCTAGAACCACACTGTGAACTGTGAACCTAAAGGTGCCTCCATTAAGCTTTGTATGTAGTAATTTCAGCTGAACATGACTTTTAGGTCCCCAAGTGTAAAGAAAAGAATACCAAATAATGATTTGTGTTAACCTAAAACTTACACTGCAGCTCGTTTTGTTTTATCTGTGGATCCTGATGAGGTGGCTTGAATTTGCTGGACCACAGCCCATCTTATTCCCAAAGCCTCCTTGCTATAGAAGGACCTGGGACCTAGCATAAGCTCGAGATATATTCAGGAACAGTGAATATTACGTCTCTATCCCTCGGGAAATGGCTTTTATCATTGAGGATTCTAGAAGAAAAAATATTAATGAGTATCACGTATTCATACAGAAACGTGGAAAGATGTATGACCTTCAAGCTTTACAAAATAGCTTAGAAATTATCATCCCTTAAAGACAATGATAATAGAAATATTTCACCTGTGCCCCATGTCCCATATATTTGCTTCTGGAACTTATTAACATCCACTAACATGATTCCCAGGATGAGTGCTACCTTCTTAGCTGTGCTTCTATCTGAATACCATGCTTTCTAAACGGAAATCTCTCTCCTCTGAGTATATTTTAGTAGAGTGTGTTCCATGTAGATCCTCAACATGACGTTGTTACTTTTCTTGTCCTTTCTGAAGATAGGACCATGGCATGGTGTGACAGTACATTCTCTTCCTGCATTTTCCATGGAAGGCTAGAGGTGGGCACATGTGTCTAAGATGGATCTCCCACGAAACACCTATAGTATGAGCACAGTGAATATCAGTCCTAGACTTGTGCCCATCATGCAAGTATTTTCCCCTGACCAATATTGAACCCTTGAAGTTTTCCTAGAAGATGTAGCTGACCCTAGGCTGGTCAGATAGGCTATGGCCAGACCTCTGCCTACCCACCTGACTTCAAGGGATATAGCAATATTCTAGAGCCTGCCTTCCTTGGTCTGGGGAAAGAATAGTGGTAGGCTAGCGTTTCTTCTTCCCTTCTTTGCATGGCAGCATTGTGCTGGCTTAAGACACAACCTTGAAAGGGCCACTCAGAAAATGTCAACGCCAAAAGAGGGAAGGTCATAGCATCAAGTCTTTGGGCTGATGTGTGAGGGAAACCACTTATTTTTACGTGATTCTTTGATGTGGTTGAGTAGGTTGACAATCTGAGATTTGGTGAAGAGTCTGAAGTACTAGGAATATGGGGTGAGATTCCTGCTTTCTAGGAGATGGGTAAGACTTAGAGAGGCTTTAAAAACGCCATCGTCCTTACAGCCTTTAAACAAAACAAACAAGTTACTTCGTTTTTATATTTCTAATTCCTAGCTATGTGCTAATGTATATACCTAGGAGAGTGGCGATATTATGGAATACCAGTATTGAATTGCTCTCTTCTGTGTTCTTAACATGTCCACACTCACACTATTCAATGACCACACTACAGTATCAGAGCTAGGTAGCTTTAAAGAGCTGGCAGTGAAGTTTTTACTGGGTCAAAATTTGAAAACAAACTGTAAATGTCAAGTTTTATGTCCTTAGATGAAATGATGAGAAGAGAGTCATACCCAAGCTCTCTGTGCAAATGCACAGCTTGGGCTGAGCTCAGAGTGTTTCCCGTCTCTGTTCTAACTATCCCAAGGCCTGGAACCTTCTAGCCTCCATATAATCTAATTTTCCAAGCTGACTGATTCAATCTGGCTTCTCTCAGCTTCTGACTGAGCTGTTCTGCTTGGCCTCCTACTAACTTTGGCAGCATGTTTTAATCTTCTGTTTCTTCTTATTCTATGGCTCATTCAGTTTTCACCCATGTCTGGCTTGTTTTCTCTGCAACCTGTTTCTGTAAAACTATCCTGGTAAAAGTGCCATACGCAACATAATTTCCCCCATACTCCGTGCTCTTAAGTAGCTTCTCTTCCTCTAGTGTTTTCCCACGAATTGGGCATATCCTATCTCTGATACATTCTGTTAAGTCTTTCTCTGATTTGTCACTTTGTCTACTCCTCAATTAGATACCACTTTCTTTTTTAAAAAAACAAATTATTAGATTTTTTAAATTTACATTTCAAATGTTATCCCCTTTCCTAGTTTCCCCTCTGAAAATCCCCTCTCCCCTCCCCCTGCTCCCAACCCACTCACTCCTGCTTCCTGGCCCTGGCATTCCCCTATAATGGGACATAGAACCTTCACAGGACCAAGGGACTCTCCCCCCATTGATGACTGACTAGGCCATCCTCTGCTACATATGCAGCTAGAGCCATGAGTTCCACCATGTATTTTCTTTGATTGGTGGTTTAGTCCCAGGGAGCTAGATATCACTTTCAAACATGGCTGCTTCCTTCTACATACTAATCATACCTTCATTGTTAGGGATTAAAAGTGTATACCAAGGGTATATCTGTATTTCTGCCAGATCATATCTTTGGATATAACTTTGGATATGATCTTTTGCTAGACCATCCATGTTGCTAGATTAAAATTCATCTATAAAAAACCATGAAGATATAACGTATGTTAGCATGCTCGAAAAAGAAAAAAGAAAAAAATGTCATGTCAGGCTGGCCTATATAAATATGCTCAGGGTAAACACCGGAGTCATTGCAGGTTTAAAATTCTGCTAACACCAGAGCAATGTGTTTCAATAACAGCCGATCAAAGTCAACTCAGGTTTCTATATTATGGGCCTACCTGACATTAAAGTTAGAATTTTGTCTTTAAAAAATAAAACTTGATTAAATCTTAAAGGCAATTTTATCCTCTTCTGGAACCTGGGAAAGTACTGTCATTAACATTTGAAGCTGTAATTCTGAGGAAATGTCAAAAGTCCCAAGGGGACACAGTGATGGCACCAGTTCCAAGTCTGACTTCCAGAGGCCATGCCTAGTGGTATAAATGACGGTCTTGTGGACATCTGCTGAGTCCAATTTAATTTTATGTTGTTTTTTTAAAAGTTGACTAAGATGTTCTGCTTATGACCTACAGGTATAGTTAAGTTTGGCATGGACACAGTTCCACGGGGTACACAGAAACATGTGCTTTCTTATGTGCTGATAATAGTGGGAGGGAACGTCCCCACCACCACCAGGCACATTGGATCAGGAGCAGCCAAGACTTATGGACAAGAGTGTGGACATTCCACAAGGCTCTGACCTATTAACCTGTATTTGAAAAGTGAGGTGATAACAAAGATGGCCATACTCTGCTGGTGACCATCTCAGCCTGCCTTCATCCCATGCACTGCCTGGGGATCCTTGCCCTGGCTGCATGAAGGGATTATAAAAATCCAGTTTGGCATAGAACAAACCTTCAATCAGTTGACGACCATAAATTCATCACCTTGATTTATGAAGGACTATTTGGAAAAGTGGATTTTCAGGTGGTGAGATTATTAATACTGTATTTTGTTTTTGTAATTGTATATATTTGCTTATTTTTTGATCATTCTCATTTAAAGGAAAGGAAGTCATAAACATGCTAGCATTTATTCAGAATACTATATCCTAGAAGACACAAAGCAAAAGTAAAGGGGCCAAGAGTACTGGAACAGGCTGCCTGGCATCAACCAAGCCATGAGACTTAGCTTCTAGCCAGAGTAGGGAAGGCTTAGCTCCAAGAGTCATATTATCCATGGGATAGCATCAGACACTGTACTTTCTATGGCTCGGCTACATTTAGCCTCAGGCCAAGAGGGAAATGCATGCCTGAGTTTCCATGGAAGTCTTAAGTATGGTGGAGTGCAAGACATCATAGCAGCATTATTGTAAGCATGGTGGCAGCCAGTTATACCATCTTCCCTTAGATGCCCCAGCCTGGGTGGAAGGTACCTCATTGCAGGACACTCAGAGTAATCATCTCATAGGAGAAAGACCAGAAATACAGTATGTAGGCAGACTCTGGAGAATGGAGGTTGGAGATGAGGATTGGGGCCAGTTGGGTACCACAGACTCCTGTCCCTAGGCAGTCCTGAGTTCTGATGATGCCCCAGCTGGCTATGACTTCCTCTCCACACTTTTGGCATCTCGGTCTCTTTACTGTTGCCATGATAAAATACCATTCCAAAAGCAACTTGAAGAAGGGGTTGATTTTAGCTTCATGTTATAGTCCATCAAAGCATCAAAAACTTGAGGGAGCTGGTTACATCTAATTCTCCTACTTCCCAATCAGGAGTAGAGAGCAAGGAATGTATGCTCAGCTCATTTTCTATACCTTATAGTCTAGGATCTCTTGTCCAAGGAATAGCTCTGCCCACAATTAAAATAGATCTTCCCACATCAATCAATATAAATCAAGATGATCTTGTACAAGTATGCCCAGAAGCCTTCTCTCAGATGATCCTGGTTTTGTGGCCTTGTCAATTAACACAAACCACCATACTTGTAATCTTGAGATAGCTTCATGTTTATTTTAATTATTTAAGGAATATGAAATACCCCTGTCTTAGTTAGGGTTTTACTGCTGTGAGCAGACACCATAACCAAGGCAAGTCTTATAAGGAAAAACAAACAACATTTAGTTGGGGCTGGCTTATAGGTTCAGAGGTTCAGTCCATTATCATCAATGTGGGAGCATGGCAGCATCTAGGCTGTCATGGCGCAGGCAGAGCCGAGAGTTCTTTGTCTTCATCCAAAGGCTGCTAGTGGAAGACTGACTTCCAGGCAACTAGGGTGGGGGTCTTAAGGCCACCCCCACAGTGACACACCCATTCCAACCAGGTCACACCTATTCCAACAAGGCCGCACCTCCAGATAGTGCCACTCCCTGGTCCAAGAATATATAAACCATCACAACCCCCTTATCATAAAATAATAAAAAGCAACAGCACAAACTGCATGAATTTTAGAATCTCTTGCTTGTGCCCTAATGTCTGAGAGGCCCTGCTGGTACCCACTACCAAGATGGGCATGTGTTAGTTACAGGAAGCTGAGTCAGCTTGAGGGGCTGAGATAAGACACTCAGTACTCCAGAGGTAGAATTCCAGCAGATTCAGCAGCTGATAAGGGACATATCCTCCCTACCTTGCTGCCACCCTTGCTCAGTGTTCCTTCATGTAAGAGAATAGGCTGTGGTCTCAGGGCATTGATCTCACTTGGGAAGCATGCTCAGGCCTGTGTGCTATCCTGTCAGTTCCCGGAGGAGGTCTTATATAACAAATAACTCACCCTGAGGTGAATTGGGGTGGAGGGAGGGTGACAAAGATTTCATCCACAAAAGTGACTTCCGTGAGAAGATATGCTTCCTGTATCTCACAGTCAACTGGCATCTGTCGTGGGACAGTGGCAAGGCTGTCTTAACTACAGATGTTTTTGATCTTCAGTGTGTTTTTTATTAAGGATATGTTCCAAATCTCCTGCATTTTCAAAAGCACCTTTGTGTTGCGGGCATGCGCTGTTGGTTGTGTGGCTGGCATGGGCATGTTTGTCACATAAGCAAAGGCCAGAACACACTTTTGCTTGTTTCTAGGCAACATCTACCCTGTACTTTGAAATGGGTTCTCACAATAGCCAGGAACTTGCCAATTCAGCTGCATTGCTGGCCAGTGAGTCCCTGAGTCTGTCTGTCTCTGCCTCCCCGACACTGAGGAGTGCTGGCAAGCCTTGCTTTACATGAGCTCTGGAGATGAAGCTCAGGTCCCCATGCTTATAAGGCCGTGTGTACTGGGAGAATAGATGTGTACACCTCTCTGAAGAATACCATGATTAAATACATCTTTCTTAAAACCAGGAACCTGTGTGTAGGCGTTCTTTAAATCATGCTGAGTGTTGATAGGAGATATCACTTTGAGAAATGCGTTCTCAGGTGTTGACCACAAATACCCTTTCCTTTTAGAATGCTTTTAATATGGTGCCTAATAGATGATTATATTCTGAGAAAAATTAACTCCAACTTCATCTGCAATAGATTATTTTACCTGAACTAAGAGCTTACTAGTGCAATTAGAAAGGGCTAGACCTCAAATTTTAACCAGTGAGTCATATAATTACAAGTCAAATTTTATTTCAGCATCAATTTCTAGTGCAGCCAGTATCACTAATATTTGGGATTACTGTCAGCTATACTAATGTACATATGGCAATTTAGAGCAATCTGAAAATAGGATTATAGAGAAAATAGAGGAAGTTTGCTTGATTAACCTTTAGTATGATTCTTAGGACCAGAGAGTCTTCTGATGAAATGTTATTTTTTTTTCTCCATTCACTGAAAATCCCCTTCCCTGATGACCTTAGGACCTTCATCTGTTGGGCATCTGCAGGTTTTCTGTCCAGTTCTCTCCCTCCGGCATCATCGCCACAAATTGACAAGTACAGGCGCTTCTTCCAGGAAGAGAACACTTCACTAAGTGTTTGGTTTGGTTTTGTATGAAGGGAACTCTGAGGGTTTGTAAGCCAAACACTCAACCCCAAACCACTTTCAAAAATTAATGAGCGGCTATGAGAACTTACACCTGAAGAAGCACGTGAGGCCAGCTGACTCATAACTGTCAGAGCTCATCTGGCTTGAGGAGACAGAAGTAGCTTTCCCAAAACCGATTAGATGTAACTAACAGAGCACCCCCAGAGTTCCTAACTTGGGCTTTGGGTAATCTGTCATATTTTTCTGGCTTTGTAAGAAATAACAGACCCTAAAAGGAACATAAAGATGCTTTGGAAAATGTGAAACCACACGTCTTGGTTTGAGGCATCCTGCTGCTCTTGCCTTCTTCCCACTTTGCTAGGATCCAGAATGCACATGCTCTGGAAGTATGGTGGGTGCCATTTTGAGGATGTGGTTTGAGGAAGGCACCGTTATAGTCCTGGCATGGCTGATTCCACAGACACTCAAAGCTAGCTGTATTTCTGCTGGAAAAACACACATGGAGATGTTGATGAGGAGGTTGAAACAATTGGAGAGAAAAACCTGTGGAGTCCTCTGGGAGCCAGTGAGAGTCATGGCGGGATAGACATGGCGTTGGTCATTTAATCTGAGGTAGTCACTCTTCAGAATTATGATACATCATTAGGATCATCCTATGGTTTGCCTGTTGCCACAGAGGTAAGCTCAATGAGCCATGTCCTTCCAGGGTCACATCCTGTTAGAGAAATTCATCTACTTCCTGTGCTTGAAGGATTTCCCTAAACTACTGTCTCTCCAGGCTTAACCTTCCTCCTGCTGCAAGAAGGCATCTAGTTGAAAGCAACAGTTGTTGTGCTGAGGAGGGTGGGGTAGCCCTGGACCTGGTTATTCTCCCTGACTTCATGGTGCTAGGCCTTGTGAGCCAGCTTGCAGTTTCTGGCCTTCCTGTTGACAGGCTGTGTATGCTGTATCCAGTTGGACTAGTGTCTGATTTTGTCACATGTGCCTGATCTTTTGACATTCTCATCTACAGAATACATGCTCATGTAATTGAAAAAAAAAAACCTCACAATGCTTTAAGTAAGTTTGCAATTCTGTGTTGGGCAAGGTTCATAGCCATCGTCATGTGGCCTCAAGAGGCCCCTGGAGCCACAGGTTGGACACACCTGCAAGTTAGTCAGTGTGGAACGTATCCAGAAACTGTGCCAGACTCTAGATGCTATGGACATCACCCAGCACAATCCTAGATGCATTAGATCCAGTGCAGTGCCTGCTCTAGGTGATGTGGTCAGTGGGCATGGCAGCCCCCAGCACAGTGTTTGGTACATAGTGGACCCTTAACTTGGAACACACTTGAGCCCTTTAATCCCTAAAGTTTTCTTATCTATGTTCAGCAAATCAGACACAGTTCCCTCACACTCCGTGCAGCAGGAGACTGAGAATTCTTTCCCAGCTATTTAGCGACCCTGAGCATCCTCTAGCACATGACTCAAGCAGAAGGCTGCTTAGATCTGACCCAGCACCCACCTCAGCCAGCAGGTTCCTCCCCCAGTGCATGCTCCTTGTGGAGCCTGAATTCTAACCCTATCCACTGTCCTTCCACAGCACCTTACAGGGAAGAAGTCACAGCCTTCCCCAACTCAGTGAAGGCTGTAGAGGATTCGCCATGAACAAGGTGGCAGTGTATAGGGCCAGGCTAGCCCGGCAAGGAAGGGATGCTGGCAGCTGTGGCGTCTGCTCTGTGGACCTACTGCCACTCTACAGACATTGCTTTATTGCAGATCCCTTGGATGAGCAAACACTGCCTGCCATCAGCTTGGCCTACATCTGTTCCCTAAAGGTCCAGAGGCCAGGCTAGGGTTCCTGTGTAAAAATAAAAGAGGCCAGGAAATTACAGAAAATGTCAAAGTTCATTAGGTGCACAAACGGAGATTGAACTATAGAAAAGAAAGCTAAATAAAATTCTTAAAGAGTTGTTTTTAAGTGGAATCACACGACCTATGTTTCCCATTCCGGGGAGAAATCTGTTAGCTTTCTGCTTTCTCTCTTGCCCTGCAGCCTGCGGTTTGGGCTGCAGTGGAGCTGAGCTGCCCTCTGGTCAGCCACCCTTGCCTTTGCATCTGTTAGTTGAGATGTTTTAGCCCCTTTTGAGGATGGGAAAAGCCCATGCTTCCTTGTTAGCCACAGTGTTCCCTGCGAGTAAACTTTCAGAACAATTGTGTAAAGTCACAGGCGTCACCTGCGATCCGATCCCCATCTCGACAGTCCTTCCCTGCCGGTGCCCACAGAGGGTGGTGCAAGGAGAAGCATCAGGACTCTGATTCCCTTGTGAGGCCATGTGGGCACAGAGGCGAGGGAGTGGGCACAGCATGGGGATGCTGGGCCTAACTGCTTCCCTGGATCTCCCTCCAGCGAAGCTTGCCTTAGGGAAAGCAGAAGTCCTAATCACTGCCTGGTCCATTCACGTTGCCATGACAACCAGCTGCTTACAAACAGCTGACATTTATTCCTCATACTTCTGGAGGCTGGATGTCCAAGGGGCAAGGTGTGACACTCGGTGTCCATTGAGTGAGGTTCCTGGATGGTGCCTCTTGAGTGAAGTCCCTTTTAGAAGGTCACTAATGCCACCAGGAGTCTCTACCCTTATGACTCTATCATTGACCAAAGGTCAGGCTCCTAGCACCCTCTCTTGGGGGATAAATATTTCAATATATGAAATTTAGGGACTTAAAGAGGCAGTTGATAGAAAACATGGAGTTCTTAACTTCCAATTAAGTCTATTGCAGGGAAATGACTTATCAAGGGGGCAGTAATAATACTTAGGTATGTCTCATCCTGAAACATCGTTACCTTTTATAGCCTCACCAGGGAGTGTCAGGATGATGTTGAATGCTCCTTCATGGCCTGGAGGGTCCAGACGTGAATCTAAATACCTCAAAATCATGACACTGGTACCTTAAATGACCCTGCATTATAAGGAAGATCATGGTGGATATGACAGCAGGGTCCCCGGAGGCTGCAGAGCTAGCACAGGCTGGATCTAGCCAGAATAGAGATGGAACATGGAAATCACAGCAGGGTTACCAGAAGCAGAGCAGGAATGGATTCTCTCATTTCTACATAAGGAAACCCAGACTCAGACAGGTGTGCTGCACGCTCAGCTCGAGACTAGGAACCTGCTCTCTCTCAGTGCTCCCTCATAGGTGTGGTCAGTCAGTGCTCCCTCAGGTGTGCTCAGCAGTAGAATCCGTTCCTGCTGTACTGGTGGCGACTGCGATTTCCACTCTATTCTGTTCCAACTCTATTCTGGCTAGATCCAGCCTGTGCTAGCTCGGCAGCCCCAGAGACCCTGCTGTCATGTCCACTATGACCTTCCTTATAACACAGGGTCGTTGTTGAAGGTACCAGTGTCACGATTTTGAGGTGTTTACATTCACAGCCTTGTGGGCCCTCAGCTATTGGTCCACAACCCATGACCTCCTGTGGGCTTCCTCTCCATCTAGAAGACAAATACCCTAGATCCATCCTCTCTCAGACTCTTCCTGCCCTGTTGTCCTGGAGACATTTCTTCCTTCACTGTGGTAGCACTATGGTAACACCAGGCCTGAGGCCCCCGATCTAGTCTTTCCTGCCATTCTAAGACCTTCCTAAGCCCCAGGTCCTCTTGCTTTCCTTGTCATGGTGCAGGCTAACTTCCTTCTAAGGTTGTTTTCAGGGTGTCCTTTAGTCAACTTGCTGTATTCATTATGCATTGACCATAGGAGGCATGGCCATTGGCTGTCCTGGTATCTAGATGTCTAAGGAGGCATGGCCATTGGATGTCCTGGTATCTAGATGTCTCAGAATCTTCCTGTTGAATCTTTTTGGATTAAGATTTGGCAGGAAAATGGCTTGGTTTCACTGGGCCTGTCTTTCTAGATGGTCCCAGGCTATGTCATGTGCTATGAGCAGAATGGTAGAGAGATACAGCTTCCTTTTTATGAGTTAGAGAGTAGAAGGGTGAAGACTTCTGAAGAGGGACAAGGAGGTGGTAGTAGGGAAAGGCATGTGCTTTCCGTGAACCTGGACAGGTGAATGCATTTCAAATGAAACTGTTAACAAACTTCAGAGCTAAGTTTCTCGGCAGAATGGGATTTGGTCTAAGGGAGTCCAACAGATTGATTTGCTCTGAATATTTCAAGAGCCTGGCTTGAACAAATGAACATGCCCATATGTTCAGTGCCTAGGAGAGAAGCAACCTTGTTGGCCAGGGATGGTGACACAGAGGGCAAGATGGCCCTTCTGCCACTGCCAAGAATCCAAGCCATGCAGGTTGGGCCTAATTTGGACCTTTTTCCTGTGGTGTGACCAGGCTCAGGAAGTGGCCTTGATTGTTCTGAATTAGAGGAATAGTAATTAGCAGCGCCAGGGCCAGGCACCCCCACATCACATGTGTGAGCATATTTGACAGCATGGATCTAATGCTGAATGGAGGAGGAACTTGGGTTTAATATTGACAGATGAATACGTGTTCAACTCAGAATATAAACACTAATGATGCAGAACTTGATGTTCACGTTTCAACCTTACCTGAGGTTTTGTTCTGTTTAATTTTCAAGATGATTGCAGAATTTTCCAAAATGAACTCATGTTAAGTTTTCATTTAATAAGTCTGCTATAAAAGTTACATGTGGAAAAGATTAAAAATAAGTACTGTAGTCTCATTTATTTTAAAGTGATTTAAAAATATGTGTCATGAAGTATTTTGCTGTTTCCTAGGGAACTGAGAAATTCTCATGTTCTCGCTTTGGATGTTCTTTTGTCATGACCTTGCAACTTAGACAGTAGCTTTCACAAGGAATCTTTTCAGAGGTTTTAAATAAAACTTTATTTTTTTTTAAATTTAAGATCTTTGAAGTTCTGATAGATGGTCATATAGATTTTATGTCTACCAACTGAATAATAATTTAAGTGTCAAATGGTGGGTTACCAGCAAATTGATGGGTTACATCAATTTTTACATGAAGTTTTCTTTCTTTACCGAAGAAAAATGTCAAATAAATTATTAAACCTTGAGTTCTGAGCCTCACATATCTCATAATTTTAAATCTAATAAGAAATGAGTCTGTAGACTTAGTCAGCAAATCCCCTGGATATAGAGATTGACAGAAAGTGACTAGAGATGTATCCACACAGCAAGGTGAAAGGGGGCTCTGAGAGACGAGATCTGTGAATTCTGTGGACTTGGAGCAGAATGATGTCTTCTATAAAATTGCCATAAGTAGATAAGATGCGACATTTACGCCTATCAGAATGAAAAGGGCAGATACTGGACTGTGCTTTTTCTCAAAGCCCCGTGGGAAACCTTTGGTTGACATGCAGTCATTGTAGGGTAGGATGTGTAGGGGCTGCTCTGTGAGCTACAGAAACCTGTCACTGGGGCAGAGAGAGGGGGCCTGAAAATAGAAGATACTGAGTTCAGGGGAAGCCTGGGGAAGGGGGTTAAGGAGGCAGGAGACTGCTCGGTACTGGGAGAAGTTGGAGAATGTGGAGTAGACACATGTGATGAACAGGAAAAGACTCATATTTCCTACAAAAGTGTGTCCCCCTCCCCTGCCCTCCTGTGGGTGCATCTCCTTTGAGTGGACTTTCCTAACTAACTGAATCAGCAAAGACCCTTTTTCCGTGTCGTGGCTCATGGGTAGCTCTTGATGCTTCACTATGCCTGCACATGTTCATAGGAAGGGGGGCCTTGACTGTTCACATTTCCTCTTTCATCTGGGAATCAGGACAAATGCCTTCACCCATCTCTGTCATCGTCGTTCACACAAAGGTACCATAAAGATGAGATGAAAGGTCATTTGAAGGGACAGAAAGGTTCCATGAACTAAATAAAGTGAAGCATGTATACGTCCCACCCCCTCAGCTGACCCTGGACCCCGGGGGCTGTAAGAAAAGTCTCCCCAGTATGTGTGCACTGGAGTCTTCAATTGCAGGGGCTCTTCCTTTTTGCAGCACCACCAAACGTTCATTCTGGAAGACATTGTGGGTTTCTTACTTTGAGACCCATAGATGAGACAGTTCCCGGCTGTTGTAGCACCAAGCTTAGGGGTGTGGAAAAAGAATCAGAGTGTGCAAGATCCACCAATCAATGCTCTGAGTCTTAATCTCGGTGCGGGGGGGGGGGGGAGCGTCACTTGGCTGTCTTGGTCCTGCTGATACACCAGGTCTCATAGGTGTTCTGACTTCATCTAGCATGGATCCAATGAGTCCTCTAGGGCTCTTGATCTTGTCAATACTTAATAATCTGGATTCTGTTAATTCCTTTGGTCCCACTGTCACTATGGCTATAACTACAACTTCAACTCCACCAACAGTGAGGCTGCCATTCTTTCACATGGCTCCAGATGTCAGACCTCTTTGCTACCTTTACACCTTTCTCTGTCTGTCTTACCACGAGAGCCCTCTGTGCTGTCCACACTGGACCTTTGCTACCACGCTCTCGTAAACCCAATCCCTTACTCTGAAACCCTGTGTTCCTACCCTAGAAAAGACTGCCCCATACCAAGTCATCCTGGTGTGGACTAGAGTAGGCTATAGATTGCAGGATGAAAATTCTGGGTGTTTTGTGAGCATTGCCCTGGATGAGGAAAGGCGAGGTGACTGTGTGAGATTTCAGAACACCTGAAATTAGGAAAGACCTGGCTAGGGTGTATCCTAGAGGGATTCCCCTGCCTTTCCTTGCCCCAGAATGCAAATGATTAGGAACAAATGGAAGAGGGAAGCCTAGAGAACTCTAAAGTGAGGCAGAGAAAGAAGAGGACTTCCAGGGGCTGTGTTGGCACTCATGCTGGGGAGCACTTATGGGACTCTGGGGAGCACTTATAGGGCACTGGGGGCTCTTATGGGGTGCTGGGGAGCACTTATGGGGCGCTGGACATAGATTCACATGACTTGGAAAGATAAAAGACAATGGAGCAGAGTAAACGATCAGAAAAGAAAAATAAACAGAAGGTTAAGTGGATGTTTATGGAACCTGAGAGCTGACCAGCCATCCAGTGAAGCTCGTAGGATTTCATTGGAGAAGAAACACTGCAATGATCTAGAGGTGCTTAAGGACATAGAGACAGAAGAGTACAGACTTGCAAAATCTCTATCCTGGGATACCAGTACTGCTCTCCACCCTGGGCATTACTGCAGCTACAGATACCATGTTGGCTACAGTTATCCAGTTAGCAAAGGGTCTTGTTTATCTTTCTAACCATCCAGACCAACTCCAGATGCTCCAGAAAACAGGACATCCCTATTTTCATCCCTTTCCCACAAATCTTGGAAAGTTAATTTGGGACCGTTCTCATTTACCCTGTTTTCTCTCCTTGAGCTCATGATGGTTGGCCTCCTATGTGTCAGATAAAGTGGGCCTGGAATGCTCACATCTAAGGGTCCCACGTGATTGGAGGAGGTAGGCATAGATTGCTCAATTCTGAGAGTTCATGTGGCCAGGGCGGTTAGGCATGGTTCACTCAGCTGTGGGGCCTTCAGATGGTTATGGGAGATGGACATGGATAGCTTATATTCAGATATAAGTCCTGGGGAATCGGGACAGAAGGCGCAGCCTACACAGGTCTGAGGTCCTCTTTGGTCAGGATAAATGGTTTCAGCCCACTCAGGTGTGAGGGTACAGTGTGGGCAAAGGAATTAGGCATGGATTTCTCATGTCTGACGATCTCTTGTCAGGGCAGGTTAGTATGGCCTACTCAGATCTGAGAGTCCTAGGAAGCATATATCTGGTGGCTTCTGGGGACACTGTGACAATACAACTCTCCCATTTCCCTCAAGTCTCATGTGAACGTTTCAGGGAACCACATTTGCAGCAGAGTGCTCAGGTGGGGAAATTAGGCTTTGCCTCCTACCCAGACATCTCCACACATGGAACTGCTTCCCGCCTGCTGTGGATGGATGGTGTGCAGCATGCTGGAGGCTGGGCGTGGAGTTCCTGGATGCTATTCCTTTGTTTGATGTGTATCTCTGCTGTTGTGAGATTTCTGTTGCCTTTAATTGTACAGTTACCCCATGGCTTGTTTATTACTGTAATGTGGACACCCCTCTCTCCTCTCTTCCTTGTTTCCTCCCTCTCTCTCTCCCTCCCTCTCTCTCCCTCCCCTCCCCTCCCCCCTCTCCCCCTCCTCCCTCTTCCCCCTCCCCTTTCCCCTCTCTCCCCTCCCCCCTCCCCCCTCCCCTTTCTCCCGTCCCCTCTTCCCTCTCCTTCCCTGTCCTGTGTTTTTCTGCTTGAGAGTATCACAAGTAATACTGTTGTGGATCTTCCACGTCTTTTCTGGTGAACGCAGATGTGTGTCTGCAGTGTGCAGCATCCCGAATGGACTGTCAGGCTCAGGTATATGTACATCTGGCTTTCAGGCCATCCCTTCACATGCCCACGGGCAGGCTCAGGAGCTCAAGTGTCTCCAGCAATACCCAGTGATGGAGCCCTTGTCTGTAAGCCAGTCTGAGTGATGAGTGGTACCATCACACTGTGGTCCTCATGTGTCTCTGCCTGGGGCCAACTCCTTCTCCTGTCTTGACTGTCCCTGTGATAGGGAATGCCAAATTGTTCCTGACTGGGCTATGTGCTCATGTCTGTTTGTAATGATTTCTCAGTGAGAGCCACTTTAAATCGGTGGTTCTCAATTTTCCGAATGGAATGCTGCGATCCTTTCATACAGTTCCTTGTGCTGTGGTGACCCCCAACCATAAAATTATTTTTGTTACTACATCACAACTGTCATTTTGCTACTGTTAAAAGCTGTAATGTTAGTATCTGATATGCAGAATATCTGATACTCGACTCCTTTGAAAGGTTTATTTGACACCCACCTCACAGGGGTCCTGACCCACAGGTTGAGGACCATGGCTTTACATGTAATTTTGGCGCATGCTCTTTCACTCTCAGGCTGTGGTTTTATTTTCTCAGTGGGATCTGTAGTGACAGATTCACAAATGTCACCCAGCCCAGCATCCATACTGTCCTTTCTATTGGGATTTTTCAAGGCTCTAAAAGCCTTGCTCTTTGCCCTTAGATTGACACCTGTAATATCTCTGGTATTCTGTGTGTGAACATGTGAATAAATATTAGTATGCAGAGTGAAGAGGTGTGTGTGAGTGTGGGTGTATGTGTGTGTGATGATTATGAGATAAAGTGTGGGTACCCAAAGTGTGGCGTGTGTGTTTAAGGAGTGTTTGTGTGTGTGTGTGTGTATGACTGTGTATGTATGTGTATGTATGTGATGAGTGTGTGTGTATGTGTGAGATGAGTGTTTATATGTGATGATTATGAGATAAAGCATGCGTGCTCAATGTGTGGCACGTGTGATGAGTGTGGTGTGTATGTGATGAGTACGGGTATGATGAGCTTTGTGTGTGTGATGATTATGAGATAAAGTGTGTGCGCGCAATGTGTGGCATGCGTGGGAGTCTGTGTGATGTGTGTGTGCATGTTTGTGTGTGGTAAGAAAGTGTGTGTGTGTGCAACACGGCTGTGTAGTGAGATTGCATGTGTATAGGTGTATTGATTATGTGTGTAAATGTGTGGTAAGAGACAGTATGTGTGGTAAGTGGGTATGTATGTGTGTAGCTTTGTGTATGGCGAGTGTATTTTAGCATGTGTGTACCTGAGTATGCTTAGAAAATATGTGGTAAGTTGTGTGTGGGTATGACCTGTGCTAAGAGAGTGGTATATGTATGTGGAACATATGGAGAGTGTGTACATGGCATATGTTAGCATGTGGGTGTGGCTCTGCAAAGGTTGTGTGTATGTGTGTGAGTGGATTTTTTTCCTGTGTGTTTCACTCTGTATGGTAAATAAGTGTGTGTGTGTGTCTGACTTGAGTTCCTTGTATGTCAGGTAAGTGTGTGACTCTCCCCAGGAGAGTCTGGCTGGTGTAACGCTTGTGCCTGCCTACAGTCCAGCTTCTCACGGTCAGTGGCTCTGTGTGGCCAGCCTGTGCCAGCTCAGCCCCTCAGGGCCTTTGCTATCTCCTTGTAACCCCACCTCACCCTCGCACGACCCCATTGCCACTGAATTATCTTGCTCTAACAGTCTTTCCTCTTCACAGGGCCCTCTGAGTTAGCATCAGCATATGTTTTGTGCAGCATGTGTCCCTGTGCTCTATGGAGAGTTTGGGAGTATATGAACTGCTTTAGAGAGAAGTGGGAGTCTTTTATTGGGCTAGACCCTCACTGCCTCAGGTTCCTCCACCTGGACAGCCTGAATGCCTTCTGTGTCACTGCTCTGCAGTCTGCGTATCTTACTTAGATACACTGTAACACATTTGGATTTATAAATCTCATGTAAATCAAACTGATACTTTTGGATAAATAAAATGAAATCTTAAAGTAGTTGATTGGTTGCTTTCTGCCATTATATAGAGATAAGATTTTGTTAACTTTGTATGTTGATCGGTATTTATATGCTAATTTCATGAAGTATTTTGTAGATTTCTAAGACAGTCTGCAGCCATAACAGAATGACTACAACTGCCTTCATTCACTCATTCATTCATTCATTCATTCATTCATTCAGAGTGGTTTTGTTAGTTTGTCCAGCTTGGTTACAGTTGGCAGGACTACAGTATTGTACTGAGTATAAGTAGCTATGTTGCATGTCAAGTTGCAGCCCTGAGTCCAGGTAGGAAATCTCCCAGTGTTTCTGTAATAAAATGTATTTTTGCCTCGTGGCTTTTTGTATACATCTTGTAGTCTACTAAAGGTTTTACTTGTCAGTCACATTTTATCTGATGTTTCTTCTTACCACAATACCTACTTAATTTTTAATTCTTATTTCTTTAATGCAGTCTTATATTGATTGATCTTTGAGTGACACACCAGCTTGTGATTCCTGAGAAACATCACGGCCGGCATTGTACCAGTCTGTTTTTACTGCTTTGGGCAGTGTCTGATAAAACTTAAGTTTCACACTATTATGTGTGAGCTCGGTGCAGACTGAATGGCCCCAAATTCTCTTTCCTTGAGATTAGTGTGGCCTCAGAGTGACTGTGGAAAGTGACCCTTTCACTCCGCTCAACATCATTGACTCTCCGAGAGTTAGAATTGCTCTAGGGGGCATCCCTTCCCCCTGATCCCTTCTGGCGATAGTTCTTCATTAGTTTTCCTCTAAGTTGTGTTTTCCAAAGATTCATTTTCTTTCATCAGATTTGTAAATTTGGAATAGAAGATTTTAACTTTCTAATTAATTAATTAATTAATTTTTTAAAGTTCTGGGTGCTCTAGCAAGTGCTCTGTATGTTCCTGAATACAACATTCTCCTGTTCTCAGTGTCATGGCTCGCCAGTTTTAACTGAAAATTTCTAATCACTAAAATGTGTTTTATGTTTCATTACATTCATCTTATTTCTTTTTTTTTCAGATTTGTCAGTTTTTTAATCTTATTCATTGGAGTTGTGGAATAAGTCATGTAAATTGTATCTTGGCATATTTCCTTTTCTTCTTTCTTTCTTTCTTTCTTTCTTTCTTTCTTTCTTTCTTTCTTTCTTTCCCTCCCTCCCTCCCTCCCTCCCTCCCTCCCTCCCTCCCTCCTTCCTTCCTTCCTTTCTTTTGGATTGAATATTTTCTTTATTTACATTTCAAATGTTTTCCCCTTTCCAGGTCTCCCTTTCAGAAACCCCTTATCCCCTCCCCCCTCCCCCCTCCCCCACATTTCCTTTTCATCATTGTGAAATAACCTCTGTCACCTGGGGATGGAGGCTTTAGAATCTACCCTAGTGTTCAGCCTGTCAGCTTTCTTTGCTGTTTTGTTACTTGCTTGGTTTTCCTTGTCGTGAACAGAACAACTGACAAATAATTTCTGGTATTAGTTTTTATCGGGGATGGCAGGACAGCCACCCCTGGAGTCTGAGGCAGCTGGTACGTGGTCTCCAGAGTGAGAAAGCAGAAAGAGATGGAGGCTGGTGATCCCTCTCCTGGCTCCCTTGTTCATTCTGCACCTCTATCCCATAGCCTCCCCTCTTCAGCTAAACTTCACTCTAAAACTTTCATAGATGACATAGAGATGGTACGTCTCCTAGGTGATTCTAAATCCATTCAAGTTGACAGTGAAGATTAACCATTACCTGTGTTTATGGTTCTTTGTTTTGAAATGGTCCAAGATGTGGCTGTTAAATGCAGTCTTGACATCTTGTTATTTAAATCTACCATATTATTTTTCATATTTTATTTCATATATATATATATATATACATATATATATTTGGATTTTTTGAGACAGGGTTTCCCCGTGTAGCCCTGGCTTTCCTGGAACTCACTCTGTAAACCAGTCTGGCCTCAAACTCAGAGATCTGCTTGCCTCTGCTTCCTCTCCTGGGATTAACAGGCGCATGCCATTGGCGCTCTGCATCTTGTTTATCATGTATGGCTTTTTTTGCATGCTATTGTGCTAAGAAGGAGTTGCCTTCCTCTCTCTTGGCTAATATGTGGGCTTTAGTGTTCCTTTTAAAGGGGTTCTCTGAGGGTTTCTGTTTCCATTCTTGGCTATTAGACATTTGTCTGTGTGCAACATTCTTCTCAATTCACAGAAAAGCCAAGGAAGACCTAGAAATGGTTTTCATTCCATCATGCATATCTGAGTTCTGTCTAGGTGCATATGCTCTTATGTATGCTTCTGACCTTAGCAGAACAGCACTATTACTATTTTTCTAGGTTTGTATTAGCTTGAGCATGCTTATGTCACACCTGTTTCTTCTTCTATTTTCTCGTTTCTTCTTCTATTTCCTGCCTTGTGTGAGGGGTCATTTTACCTTTCTTGAAAAACTCCCCATAGCTTTGCTAGTGTGACTTTCCAGGTGTGGTGGTTTGAATATGATCAGCCCAGCGAATGGTACTATTAGAAGGTGTGACCTGGTTGGAGTAGGTGTGGCCTTGTTGGAAGAAGTATGTCACTGTGTATGGGCAATGAGACCTTCCTCGTAACCACATGGAAGCTAGCCTTCTCTTACTGGCCTTCAGAAAAAGATGTAGAACTCTCAGCTCCTCCTGCACCATGTCTGCCTGGGCACTGGTGTGCTTCCTGCCTTAAAGATAATAGACTGAACTCCTGAACCTGTAAACCAGCCCCAATTAAATGCTGTCCTTTATGAGAGTTGCTTTGGTCATGGTGTCTGTTCACAGCAGTAAAACCCTAACTAAGAAGCCAAGCAGTACATGACATCACTTTCTCTTTACCTAGAGATATCTTCATCCTGGCCTTGACAGAATTTTTGGTGACCTTCTTAAAGATGTGATTCTTCTGTGTTTTGTGTCCTTGCTCAGTTGGCATGTTCCCCTGGCTTACGTTGATATCTGTGACTTGTCTGGTTTGGGGGAGCTTTACCACCGTGCCAAACTTGGTTGTCTGTCCATCCTGTGAGGAGCCAAGGGCCAGGGATCCTCTGCTCTCAGGAACCTATGCAGGATTTGTCTGTTACACTGAAAATCCTCCACAGTCTTGGAATGAGGTGGGGGCTGGCTGCTGTGGCTTCCTGAAGGCCATGAGGGCAGCCTTCCTGCATGGCCCAGGATGATCTGCAAGCAGGAAGCTTCTCCACATGGGCAACACCGCTGAGGGAGGAGGACAAAGCTGAAGAATGTCTTGATTTCTGAGACTAGGAAATGAGGCCACCAATGTTTCAGAAGAGAATTTGAAAGTGAGAAAAACCAGAAAGCTCTTAATCATTATTCTGAATTTATTGTTTATATATCACATTCTCATAATAGAACTTCTGACCTAAAACAGAAATGAAAATATATAATATTGCTCCTGAGACAATCATTCTTGTATAGTTCTGTTTTGATACATTTGCATTCATGTGTATAAAACACACATACACACATGTATGATTGACATGCTATATATTTGGTTTAGAATGCAATATTCTTTACTCAATACCTTGTTAACATCTATCCATTTCCCAAAACATTTTAAGCCCTCCCAGGTAATGACTGGCTCACATCATGTTATGAATAGCCTTTCATGTTTCACTATGTCGCTGCAGAAAACCAAACTAAACCCAAACCTTTTCCCTTCCTATCCTGTGTTTTACAAATGCAGACTACGAATAAAAGTAGAAAAAGTTAGATCAGTAAGAAAAGATCCTGTGAATTATGTATCAATGCTTTCATATAGATGCAGGCTCCACAGTTACATAGTGACAAACCAAAGCAGTGGTTTAGTCATGAGGCTTCTGTGATGAGCTGAGGAGGAGTGATGGATTGTGGGAAAAGAATTAGACAAGAGAGGGGAGAAGGGAATGGTCATGTGGGGTCAGTTTGGGGAGGTGAAGTGGGAGGAGGTATTATGGGAAAGCTTCTCCAAGATATGAACGGCCCTTGGTATAGGAGCTGGTGGCATCTCTACAGATGAGGGCTTGTCCTTCCTCTGGGACATGAGGAGAGGGCAGAACAGTTCTCCTGAGCTCAGTACCAGCCTGTGGCAGGGCAGCCTGGTGGGTGGTATGCATGGTGGCATGGTGTGGGTGTGCCAGGCTACCCTGCCACAGGCTGGTGCGTGTGGGGCTCGTCACCCATGACAGTCCTTCAGGTGGTTGCTCCACTATCTACACTCCTGCTACAATCTTGTTCCACGCAGGTCTTTGGCTTTGCCCCTAGTTATTTCATTAGAATAAACTTTGGATGGCACAGCCGTAGATCTGTCGTTGTAAGGATGTTACTAGTCTTGATATCTAAAGCCTAATATTTCCCTATATATCCGAATACATTCATATCCCCATGAAAAATTTGTGTCATTTTCTTACAATAGCCTCCTTAATGTTAAATTATAGTCCACTTTTTAATGGTTTTCAAAATAAAAGGTAATAATTACATCTTGTTTTAATTTGTATTTCCTTATGTCCCCAAGGCATGGCACATGCTGCAGTTAATTTCTGGCTCTTTCTGTCGTCTTGGAATTACAGTTGTAGAACAGTTGTAGACAGTCATCTACTGTGCTTCAGGGTCTACTGCTCTCATTGTGTTCCAAGAATTTCCATACATTGTTGATGCTAGCATTTTAAGTTATCTTTAGAAATGTGTTTCCACTTAGCTGGACTTCTGCCTTTTTATTATGTAAATACCATTTTTGACATATGGGGATTGTGATATATTTTTAACTTTCCCCCGGAACATACCATTCACTTGCTAAATACCTAGACTGTAAACTGAATGGAACGTTTTACCTCAGCGAAGTGCCTGCCATTAAACGTTCAAATGGAATAAAACACTCTCGCAAACGGCACGTGGTGATTTTTATTACAGTGTATTATCTGGTTCTAGGAGAATGGGAAAGCCTGTGTTCGTTTTCTCCCTAAACATTATTTTATGATGACTACAAAAATACCAAGCTGGGAGTCAGGATGAAGCTGGTACAACACAGTCAGCTGAGGGCTGAGGGAGAGGGATGTGTGGCTGCCTACAAAAGAGCTTTGTCAGGGGCTACTACAAACTCCTCAGGACTGAGGTGGAGGGCGGGGAGAAACAGGCTTCCAATCTGTTTATGTCTTTGGGATCTTATGTGCACTAGCTTGTAACTTGCTCCCCGCCCCCTCCGAGCTTGTGTCATTAAGGGACCTTCCACAAGCACAGGCTGTACTTTGCCTATTCAAGTCTTTGTCCAGAAGGTTCCTCTGTGTTCTTCCATGGATCAGCTCTTACCTTGCACTTGACTCTTGAAACCAGAACTTCAGTGATGAACTCTCAGGTTCTTTAAACATGGAGGCTTGCTGACCCTAACAGAGTACGTTTCACTGTGACCCTGGTCCTTAGACATTCAAGGCATTCTATAGAATGCGAAGTAAAATTCACCCTCTGTACTGCTAGAGTGCCTTTTAAAAGACTGAATTTCAAGACCACAGCCCAGGCGTGCTTCTTCTCGTTCTTCCCACTCCTGACCAATCTATGGACACCAAGGGATGACACCAGGCAGAGCACTGAATCATCATGGTTCAGAAACGTCACTTTTGATCAACAAAGTCAGATGGTTGGGGTTGGGTTCTGCTTAGGTGAGAACCATGGCATCGCTGGAGCCAACGATGTAGCTCTGTTGACGTTGGAGCTACACAGTTTCTGTATTGGCACACGTCGACAACCAGAGCAGGACTCTATATTGTTCCCAGAGTACATGAATAGAAAGCCCCTCACAACCTTGCCTTTGTACAGAACTGTCCCTACTACCAGTACCCAGAGGGATGTTCTGAGGAAGCTGAAGGGGTGTCACTGACTGCCATCATTTACCTGTCCCATTTTCTTTTCTGTGTGTGCTTCAGAGTGAAATAGCTGGCCAGTACCACATGATAGCCTTAGGTTTGTTCCAATGTACATATGTACGTGTGTGTGTGTGTAAAGACATATGCACATGCATGTGTGCATATGTGTTTATGTGTGTAAAGACTTGTGCATATGCATTTGTGTGTACATGTTCATGTGTGTGTTCATGGGAGTGGGAACATATGTGTGTCTGTGCATGTGTGTCTGTGTGCATGTGGTGTGTGTGTGTGCATGTGTATAAGTGTGTGCATGTGCATGTGTATGTCTGTGTATGTGTGTACATGTTCATGTCTATGTTTGTGGGAGTGGGAGCATGTGTGTGCCTGTGCATGTGTACATGAAAGTGTGTGCAGGCGTATACACATGAGCATATGTATGTATGTGGTGTGTGTGTGCCTGTGTATACATGTGTGTGTGTATGTCTGTGTGTGTACATGTGTATGTGTGGAGGCCTAAGAACAACATTCAGTGCTTTTACTGGGTTGCCTTCCAACTTCATGTTTGAAGCAAGCTATTTAACAGAATCTGGAGCTTGCGGTTTCAGCTGGGCTCGCTGGCCAGTGAACTTTAGGGACTCAATGTCTCTGCTCCCCTCCACAAGTCTGGGATAACAAGCGCAAGCTGCCGTGCCCGGCTTTCTGAGTTGGTCTTGGTGATCTAAGCATGGTTCCTTCGGCTTTTGTGGCAGGTACTTTATCAACAGAGCCACCTCTCCAAGTCCCATGCCCCATGTTCATAGGTGTATGGGAGTGGCTCTAGGAGAGCTGGTGTGTACAGCTGTCCTCCTTATTGTGGGGCTGGGACATTGCAGACACTTATCACAGGCATCACTAGCTCACCTGGGGCAACGTTTCCGAGTGATGGAGTCTTCCCTGTTAAGGTTTTGGTGAATGCGTCCAGGGCTGCTCTTGGCACAGTGTTAGTGAAAGAGCGATGCTTCTGCGTGGTGCCGGGCCTTGTGTAAACTGTTTTCATCTCTCTTTACAGGCAGTCGCATATTCTCAGTGATTTCATTTCCAAGCAGTTTCATTTTTCATGTGTGTCTTATTCAAAGCTAACTTTATTTTCTTAAAGCATTCGAAAGGGAAAGAAGGAAATAAGCAGGAAGGGGAAAGGAGGGGAAATGCTGATTTCACAGACTCCACTACTAACAAACCCAGGGCTCTGTTAACACAGACCACAACGCTTACAACCCTGGGCTCAATTAACATGGTTTAAAGACTGGGTGCATCAGAGAAGTGTGACGGGGTGATTTTAAATGACCATGGAAGTCATTCAAGCAGAATAGAAAGCTCATAGCAAGGCAAATGTTGATATTAGGTTCAGAAACCATTCTCCCAAAAGGGACTGCCTTTACCAACTCCCCACATAGCAAGGCGACACAGCAAGGAAGCCAACCCAGTGGGGCTGGCGCTTGTCCCAAGCAAATTCACAGTTCTACCTGGAGGGTACCTACTCAACTCATAAGCTGTAAAGTGCCACTATCAGAGTGTGACTTAGCTGTGTAAAACGCATCTCCTTTATTCCAGACAAGATAGAGGAAGTGACCTGAGCCACACCTGTGCTCAGGCAACTTTTTCTTTTAGTCCCTTTCTGCTTGTTTCTTTTCTTTCTGTCTTTCATCGCAGTTACAAAGACAGGAATAGATGGCCAGCTATGAGCATCCCAGTACCACGTCTATTTGTGCAAGCTCAGGACAACATGGAAGTTGCTCTTAGGACTGATTTTTTTTTTCCTTAAATGTATGATGATAACTGAGTTCCAAATTTGGGGAATCTACAGTAATTTGATTCTACCTATTGCTTCTATCATATAAAAACATCCCCTCTAAAAGAATCTCCATCTTGCATCCTAAACTTCATCCTTGTGGTCCAAGGTTTGAGCGCCGGGAGTTAATCTAGAGAGAATGGTGTGTTGGCTCTAACCACCTGAGGCTCAACCAGCTCCCATCTCCTCCTCCTTTGGGAGGCACTAGTCCAAGAACAGGAGTGGCTTCTCCACCAAGGCTTGGGTCAGGTACCCTGAAGCAGCAAATACCGTGCGCTTCAGGCTTCCTTCTTGCTTCTGAGATGGGGATCCATATGACAATAGCCAGCTCATCCATCCAAGCACATCCAAGACCTGAATCTCAACTGACAGTCTATTCCTTCCAATCTGCTTCCCTTTAATATTTAGTTTGTCATTCAGTCTCTAAGGACCCTAGGTAGAAAACACGGTATTGTCTCTCACCGGTCCCCCAGCTGTCACAGTGATGCATAAAGATTGTCCCTTCTCTTGCTTAGTGTTCCCCTTGATTGTAAGGATCTTCCAGTCTTTCCTACAATGTACTTCCCAAGACAGGAATCCCCCAGATACAGGAATCAATCCCCTTCAAAGGCAGACACATTGGCGTGTGGACCTTGGCCCTTCGCTTAGTATAGGACACAGGAAGATGTGTTGAGCATCAATGTGGCCCAGGACATGTGTAAGGTGTAAGGGTGGCCATGTACAGGGCCTTCGGGGACATAGTACTGATAACATAGTCTTTCCTAGGATGGAGGAGAGACAGGAAGGTGAATGAGACAAGTGAGGTAGTGGAGTCCCCACACCTGCTACACACTCATGCTTTAGGGACAAGGGCGAGGTTAACCCTGCTACCCTGCAATCTGAGGGCATATTCAGACCCTGAGCTAGGAGAAGCTTGGTCAAGGTCAGCAGTACTCTCAGTGCCAGCCCTGTGAAGCTGCCTCTGTTTCCTTTTTGTCTCCACATGTATGGAGACCTTGAAGCTAGATGGGACACGACAGGATTTTACTAGGCTGAGCAACTCTGCTACCTGTCCATGGGATGACAGGACACAGCTTTCTCGCTGTAATGACCTGTAGTGGGTTGGCCTATGTTGTTTGTAATTTAATGTTACTTTGGGACCCCTAAGGCTATTTGCTCCTAAGGTGACCAAGTCTGTACAGAAGACACTGAGTGACCTTGCCCCCAGTTGATTGTGATTGGCGCCTGAAGATGTCAATAGTCAATAGCTGGGGAGAAGAGAAATAGGTGGGGTTGAGTTTTGGCAGGCTTAGAGGACAGAGCAGAGGGGAAAAGAGGGATGGAGAGTTGCCATGGGGTAGAAGAAGACTGTGCAGGAGAGGAGAAAGGAGAGCCATCATGGGTCAGTTGAACCATAAAAAACATGGCCATGTGAGCTCGCCAATTGGAGCTAAGAGTAGCCCAGATGAAACAGAAATAGTAAGTAATAATTTGGTGTAATCGATAGGGAAACAGATTTTAAGAGCATGAAGGGCAGGCAGCTATCTTGTTATTATGTTGCCTGAGGCATACTTAAAACTATGAAGGCTGTGTGTGTGTGTGTGCCTTTTACCTGCGAACATAAATGGTCAAAGGCAGGTAGAAACCCCAGGCTGGGATTTTAAATATTTCTTTTATTACAATGACACACTCAGAGCGCTCCTGTTCTGGGGTTTGGGTTGATTGGCCTTCTGTCCAGAGATCCACCTTTGGTAGAGCACCTGCTTTCTGGGGTAAACATGGTAAGATTGATGACTGCTCCTTTCTTTACTGTGGCCTGTGCTCGATGTCTCCTGTCAACTTGTATTAGAAGAAAGCCTTGCTTTCCTTTGGATGCTTTTCGTGACTACAAAGCATCTTGAAAACACTAAGATTGCTCAGAAAAGCTCATGGCTTTCAGGGGTCACAGTTTTCTGCCTCATCCTGTCAGGAGATGGGGCATTGATAGCAAAGGATGTGTAAGTTCCTTTCCTCACACCTGTGCATGGACGTTGATGCACGGTCTCCTGCTTGGTATCTAACTTTGATTTGAGAGTAGAGGAGGGTCAAGAGCTTCCTGTCTCCTCTGATCTTACCCGTCACCCCTTTATAACTTAAGCCTGCTTACAACTGAGTCTAGTCTATGTTTTAGAGTAATGAGGTCAAATCTGGTGATTTTCCTATGCCTATAACGGTGTTTGTTTTGTTTGTTTGTTTGCTTGCTTGCTTGCTTGCTTTTCCAAGTCCAAGGGCACAGCCCAGTGGATCAGACCCACGTGACATTTGCTTCCTACTTCTGAGTACTTGGCCCTAAAGCAGGACCAGTCTGATTCTGACACAGGTATACTACTAAGTGGGACAAATTACGGCTGTGAGTAGTGTAGACATAGGGGGCAGGGTTTAGCTCTCTCCATTCTGCTCCCTAGGACACAGGTGTAGACAGCTAAGCCACACAGGCTTCTGGAGCCCATGTGAATACAAGCCACTGCTGTGATGACAGAGCAGACAGCTGGCTGTTACTGGTCATATTGGCCCAGCTCACATAGCCACACTGTGTGGGTGAGAGAGAAACTTTCAGGTCTTGCATATTGAATTATTGCTTTACATGTGTGCACACAGCCTAGCACACATTGGAAACAGAACAACATTAGTGCTGTGAACAGTAGTGCTGGCATCCAAGGCCCTGGGAGTCACATGGATTGTGCCTCTGATTTCTGTCAAGTGTTCCTAGCACTTTCTTCTCATCTGTCCCCTTTCCTCCCCTTTCTCTTCTTGTAGACTCAGGCACCTCTGCAAGAGAAAGCAAAAGGAACTCTCACTGCCTGATTGAGAGGTCGGATCTTTTTGCAGAGGACCTCGGTTAGGTTCACAGAACCCACATGGAAACTCACAATTGTCTAACTCCGGTTCCAATTCAATTCCCAGTCTAGTCTTCATGGGTGTTACATGCGTGTTGTGCAATACAAACATGCAGGGGGAAGCAACCAGACACATAAAATTAAAATAGTTACTGTATTTTCATTTCATTTTTGAGAAATTAGCTAGTCTTATCAAAATAATTCAGATGTCTGTCATTTAAAATAACCCCTCATCCTTCGTCTGATTAGCCTGCCCTGGACTGAACCCCTTGGTGTGAGCGCTCACCTCACCCTCTTTTTCCTCTTAGAGCTGTCGCCAGCATAGGCTCCTGAGCCATTTGTGTATTTGATGCCTGTTCTAAGCAGGGCTGGCCACATCCTTGGTTTGTCAAGTGTCTGCCAGGTCCAGCAGTAATCAGCTCATCATAATTTCTGAAAACATCCCTCAGCTAAGCACATGGGCTCTTGAACTAATGCCTTCATGAGATACTTAAAGATATCCCTCCATAGCACTTTGGAACCCTCAACATTTTCTGCAAAATTTTCTGCCCCATGTGGAACATGGCACTAGCCTTGCTGGTGTGTGTGTGTGTGTGTGTGTGTGTGTGTGTGTGTGTGTGTGTGTATGTCTGTCTGTCTGTCCGTCTGTCTGTCTATAGAGAGGGAAACCTTGCACAGCTCCCCAGCCCCTGCATGAAGCACAGAGCTAGAGGAGCTGCTATGGGGTGGAGGGTCCTGTGCAGCTCCCCAGCATCTGCGTTCGCTTCACTTGGCAACCTTAGACTTGAGTCTAAAAATGTTCAGCGGAACTTTCCAAAAAAGCCTCTGTGGCAGCCGGATATTTAAGGTAGCAGATTTGTGATGGAGTGTGGGCAGGTTGCTAGGCAACCATGACTCCTCCAGGTCCAGCCCTTGTATCTCTAGGCAGAGAGCAGGGAGGAGCATAGCCTGGCTGTCACTCCCTAGGCAAGGCTCTGTTTGGGCATACACAGAACCTGATGTAGAAGAGAGGTGTCTCAGCATGTGGACAGAGGAACATCCCGAGGCCATGGGTTTCCAGGGTGTAAAAGCTGCATTGCAGGTGATTTTTATAATGAGAAACTTAGCTGGTTCCTTTGAGCTCCCTGTTGTTCAAAGGGTCACACATAGGCTTCTGATCCTTGAGGAACCCTGCATGCTGGGAATTGCTGGCTCCCAGAAAGGGTGCCAACTCACAGAGCTTACCCGTGGTCCTGAAGTAATTGCCCCCTCCATGGCTGACGTCAGGCTAGGCCCCCAGTGTCACCAGCTGTGGAGCAAGGAGACAAAGAGTGGATATTGCTATAGCTTTCCATGACTTGGAATGGCACAGGAGGTGAGCAGCTGAGAGCAAGGGCAGGAGGAACAGAAGGGGCAGTTACAGGGATGCTTCATCTGCTGATCGTGTTTGCTTTAATATAATTGTTCTCAGTGTAACCTGGCAAAATCCAATTGTTAGTCATGTCTCCGTGTGACACTCAGCTGCTGAAGTTTCTGAGCACAATGTGCACTGGCTACACCCAACAGAAGGTCATAGTCATTAGTGGGAGGCAACTCCTTCCCTTCCTCTGAGAAGGCAGAGACTTCTGCCCCTGCGAGTGCAAGCATGCACACATGCACATATGCACAACACACACACACACACACAAACACACACGAGTCACCTTCTGCATACACACATATACAAAAACACACCAGAGTCACATTCTACACACACACACACACACACACACACACACACACACAAACATATAAGAGTCACCTTATGCACACACATACACACACAAACATACAAGAGTCACCTTCTACACACACACATATCAGAGTCACACACACACACACACACAAACATACAAGAGTCACCTTCTACACACACACATATCAGAGTCACACACACACACACAAATAAACATACAAGATTCACCTCTACACACACACACACATACATATCAGAGTCACCTATACACATACACACACAAACATACAAGAGTCACCTTCTACACACACACATATCAGAGTCACCTACACAAACACACACACAAATAAACATACAAGGTTCACCTTCTACACACACACATACATATCAGAGTCACCTACATACATACACACACAAACATACAAGAGTCACCTTCTACACACACATACATGCACACACATACATGCACACACATATCAGAGTCACCTACACAATATGCACACAAACATACAAGAGTCATCTTCTACATACACACACACACACACACACACACACACGAGCACACATACATGCACAAGCACACACACACACATCAGAGTCCACCCCTTTCAGTGCACAGGTCCTAAGGCTGTTGAGGCTCTGTGGTCTAGTCTAGCTCCCATCACCCCATGGCATACATGGTAACAGAGAGACCTGGGCCTTGAGGGTAAATACTGTCATCCTCACCTCTGTGAGAACACATAGGATGCATAGGAGGTGAGATGCTGAGAGAAGAGCCTGGAAGCTCTCAACTGGAACCTCTCCGAGCTTCTCTGCCTTGTTGCTGCCCAGTTCTTATCTTTTCCGCTCCCCAGGTACCTACCTCAGACTTTGTCCCTTATGTCATGTGACTGGGGCTGCCTCCTTTTTGGATGTTTGCAAAATTATAGACCAGGCATCTACTACAGGGCCTTGGCTGCTTTCTCTCCCCTGACACTTGGCTTCTGACTACAAAAGTCTTGTGTTCCTGACACGGTGCCATTTGTTCCCTCCCTCCTGCCACTTCTCTGCTTCTGTAGCTCTGGTCTCCTTAGCTCATCTCCCATGCTCTTTCCTGTCTGTGTTCCATCTAGATTCCTTAGCTGTGCACTCAACATGCTTCTAGGGTCTTCTTCTAGCCTGTCTTCCCTCTGCTAGCACAATGGTATAGGGTTTGGGTTCCAGGGTAGAGCAGACATTGGACTTGAGAGCTAAGGCATCTCATCTTAGACCAGCAGACCTTCTCCCAAGTTCTCAAGTTCCATCTTCTCTCGTCCAGTAAGCCAAAATATTCAGGTTCTGCTGCCCCAAGCTTCCTTGACAACGGGCTCTTCCATTCCAGTTGAGTACCTGTGCTCTCTCTAAGGGCACCAGCAGCCTCCCACCACTAGAGTAGTCACTAGAGCACCTCCAGACACTCATGAACTGGATCTGTCTTTCTGGTTATATGTGCTGTGCTATGTGTACATTATACATATTAACTATATGTAGGTTATACATATTGACCTTACCAAGCAACACTGTCTTCCTCTCTTCATCAGGCCAGCAGAAGTCTGATTTTCTCTTAAAAAAAATGGTGACCTAGAAAACACAAGTGATTGAAAATCAAAGGAAGTTTTTACGAAGGTTTCAAGTTTACAAAACACCAGGGAAAGAATCTGTTACTTCTGGGGATAATTCTTAAAACCTGTCTCAACTCATCTCCCCCCACCCTCTCATCTATCATTGTCATCGCTCTATCTAGCTCTATCATCTATGTATTGTCTATCATCTACTTATCTGTCATCTACCTATCACCTATCTCTATCTATCTATCTATCTATCTATCTATCTATCTATCTATCTATCTATCTATCTATCTATCTATCATCTATCTATTATCTATCTATCATCTGTCTATCTATTATCTATCTATTTATCTATCTATCTATCTATCTATCTATCTATCTATCTATTATCTATCATCTGTCTATCTATCTATCTATCTATCTATCTATCTATCTATCTATCTATCAATCATCTCTCTATCATCTCTCTATCTTCTCTGTCTCTTAAATGTGCAGCACTGTTTTGTTCTCACCTCCTTGCTATCTCTAACTCACATCCTCCTCAAAGACTAAGATTCACTGCATATATTCCTCACTTCTCTTCTTCCTCTCTCCCTCTTGTGTCCTGGTGTTTGTTTTCCTAAATGAGGCTCCTTTTGGATCAGGTAGTGACCAGCGTGAATAGAAAATAAGAAAATGAGGTGATGATGGCTTAGTGTGCCGTGTGTGCCAAGTCTTTCTCTCAACAAGTTTTGTCCTCAGGGACAAAGACTCAATACTCTGATTATTTCCACATGACAGGAAATAGGGAGGCTCTGAGAGACAGATTTAATCATGATGTTGACCAAGAAATGCTGGAAGGAAACACTGTCAGCCTCGTGGGAGGCATCTGTAGGCAGAACTTAGCCCACACATTGTGTACAACTTGGTGAGGGCATCAGTCTTCATTGGGTCTCCTCATAACAACGCCAAACAGATATGAACCTGTAGTGACCACAGAGTGTATGGGCTTATATCACATATGCGTGGAGAGGATCTAGGGGCCAGAACCTCGTCTGTGTCTGCAGGTCTTGCCTCTAATACTTGAGCACCTAGCAAATAGAAGTAGAGCACACAGGCCTGCATGTCCCCTTAGCTTACCCACCTGCTGCTCCGGTATACTCCTTGGCCAGATCAACAGACATTTGCAGTGCCTCTGCAGCTGAAATGCACTTTGCTTTTCTTCTGTCTGTTTCTCTCTCTCTCTCTCTCTCTCTCTCTCTCTCTCTCTCTCTCTCTCTCTCTCTCTCACACACACACACTCCATTCCTCCCTTTCTGAAAGACCTTTTTTTGTAGGCATATGTCACCATCTAGAGACTTCTGGGAAATCCCAACTCCCCCGGCCACCTGAAGGCCCAGGGATCTATAGGCACTTGTGTGGCAGTACTATTCATAGTTTAAAACCCTCTCTATCTCATGGGAACACCCTTGTCCTGAAAATGGCTCTAGCCAGTAGTTCCTTGAGACCTAGACCTTCATCCTCACCACAGCAAACAGCTCATCCCAGCAGCATACCAGGAAGAACATAGTGATCGGACAAACAGCAAAGGAAAGAATGACTGAATGAGGAGAGCAGAGACAAGCAACTGTCACAGAAGTGGGAAGCAGGAAGCCTGGGAAAACTGAGATAGATGTGAGGCACCTTAGGAGACCATTCATCCTCTGAGGCTAGCCAGACTCTGTTCTTTGGGCCTGCTGGATGCTTTGGGTCTTTCTTATGAGAAGCACACTGGGAAGCAAACCCTCTTCTGCAGGGGCCTCAATGCCTTCATTTCTGAAGCTCACTTGGACTGTGACCTTGAGCCACTGTGTTTCCTTCCAGGATCTGCAGGACGTGAAGCTCCATCTCTGTTAGGGAGCTACATTCTCAATAGAGTAGAGAATCATTTCGAAAGCAGGCTTCTCTCCCTCTCTCTGCACCCCCGCTGGGTGTGTGTGTGTGTGTGTGTGTGTGTGTGTGTGTGTGTGTGTGTGTTTTGCTGTCTCACAGAATAGCATCCAAGGTACTCAGAACTCAGAAATAGATTCACTTGTGGCTATTAACCAGATCTTCGCTCATTTTGCTGACATGTATTATGCCATACACAATTCTCCAGGTTCCTGAAAGAACAGTTTTATTTCATTTTTTTAGTATAAGTGTGTGTGTGTGTGTGTCTCTGTGTGTGCACATGCATGTGTGCATGCATATACACAGACACAAACACACAGACACACACAGACAAACACAGACACATACACACACACACACTATATATATATATAAATAGATCAGAGAGCAACTTGTAGAAGTTGGTTCTCTTTTTCTATCATGTGGGACCTGGGAGTTGAACTCAGCTTGTCAAGTTTACCAACAAACATGCCATCTGAACCATCTCACTAGTCCATTAACAGTTTTAATTGGCCTAAAACAGAGGGCCCCTGTGGCCTGACTTTCCCTCTGCTGAGGAGCTATTCTTAAGTCTTAACATGTAAAACCAAGAGCATTTAGTCCGTAGCGAAGAAGGTATGGTGTCTCCTTCAAACTGTGTTGGGTCAGGCAGTGAATAACTATGGACTCAGAGGGCTTCTATTTTATCTCTCACATTGTGCCCAGCACTGAGCTATGCATTCACACCTTGGCCTCAGGTTCAGCATCATAGTACCAGAGTGGTGGACACAGAATATTATTCTCATCTCATGGCTGGTAAAGCCAAAGCTAAGTGTGGTGCCTTGCCTAGCACCATACAGCTGGTTCATGGCAGAGTCAGGAAAGACAAGACTCTGAATGCCAGAATACTTTTTTCTAAACTGCACTGCAGAAGAGATCCTTTAATACAAATCTTCCTTAGAAAGGCTGAGCCCTGCCCTGCCACTTTGGGTCTGTGTGTTCCCGCTTAGTGGTCTTAGTGAATAGTGATGTGTGCTCCTCTGTGTAGGCTGTTCTTGTACATCTCAGTGTGTTGGCCCTCGTGGGAGTCTCATGGTGTGGTTAGAAGTATTTCTCTGTCCTTAAGACAGCAGGATTGACTGCATGCATGACACACTGCTTATGCAAAATATAAGCTTGTTTCTACCTCATTATCTTTCCTTAAGTTTCACCTTTGTATCTTCCCCGATTTCGGGGTGCAGTGTAGGCCATTACCTCCACGTCCCTCAGAACACACACACACACACACACACACACACAATATATATATATAAGAAACTGTTTTCTGGGTGGCTTGGTGCTGAGTGATTGCCAGCTGCAGTTTGACATGTGTGGCTGTGTGCTTTGGCCCGTCTAAGCTCTGGAGCAACCCAGGCCACCCAGGAGCCTCTCTGGCTTTCTCTGCAGGCCGGCTGGTGGGGCAGTGGCATGTTCTATCTGTCTTGGAGCTGCTTGCGGCTGTGCCTCCTCATTGGCCGTTGTGCTGGAGATGAACAGTGGAAGCTGCCCGGGAAGTAATCATAGTGTCTTAGACAAGTCAGTGTAGCGATCCTGTCAGCTGATGGCTCGGGCACACGACACAGTCCTCACAGCCAGAGGATGGACGAGGAGTTCCCCATGTGGAGTATAGGGCGTGTCCCTGCAAGGGGGGAGCTCCCCTCCTGCAGAAGAGAACACCAAGGGTCAGAGAGCTCAGACTGCCACCCATACCTGTGAGCTATGGCTGCTCTGCAGAGCCAAGCTGCTGGGAACTTAGCTAATCCTGAGACACTTCTACTACCAAAGTCAAGTTTGGTCCTTCTAAAGTATCTGATTAATTAAGCTAAGTAATTACTTTGTGGCCATAGCTTTGAAAAAATGGTTTTAAATAAGGCAATGTTAAAAAAAAAAAAGACTGTATCATGCTGCAGTACTTGGAGACAGAAAGCAGATGCATATATATGTCTGTATATGTATGTGTATATATATGTAAATATACATATATACAGACATAGATATATGCATTACATGTATACGCACACCTTGTGTGGATATATGCATACATGCATGTGTGTGCATACATATATGAGCTGTCATTTCTCAGAGTGCCATGCATGCTAAGGGAAGTGCTTTGTTTAGCTCATGTTTGAGAATGCCCATTTTTGCTTTATCTGTAACAGTTAGTACCACCGTGCTTTGAACGATTTTATACTTTTTAAATTAAACCCATGACTGCACATTTCCAGGGGTGTGTATGAGTGAGTTTCTAAAAACATTATTTTCACATGTAGAAATTGCTTCCTTCTTTTGGTGACAGCTGGGCAATAACAAGGAAACAATTGGCTTTGTTACAAGTTACTTTGTTTTACTAAGTTCTTTAAAGACACAGGCTGTTGTCTGTGTTCCTCTTAACCTGTTAAAATATGGATAAAGTCACCTGCCCCTCGTGAGTGGTGCAGAATGGCACAGCACAGGGCGATGTTGCCGCCACTGGCCTAGAATCATACAGACCCCTTTCAGGAGCCCCACACCTTGGCACCTGTACAGTTCATTTTCTTGTGTATTGATCACTTTAGGGAGCACTGTAGTGGGACCCTAACTTCCCATTTCCCAAAGGACATGTGTAGAAGGTCGGGCCTGCCCCATGGAGCTGAGGCTGACTAAGCTCAAAGGTAACTTTCACGGATTGACTCTGTTCAAAGGTATGGACTTTCTGTTAGTGTCTTTCCCTTTGTCTGTTTTGTACGAGGCGGCGGACACACAGTCACACTGATACCAGGACTTCAGCCTAAGAGACTAGACCGTTCTGTCCCAGTTCATGAGGGAGGAAGCAGCCTTGCCATTTGCTGCTTTTAAGGATTGTGTAGGACTCTTAAAAAGATATCTGAACTGAAAATATACAGAAAAATAGAGGGTCCTCAATTTAGTAGAAACTACTGTAAATTTGAGGATTTAAAAAGATTGTTGTTGTTTCTTCCATAGAATCAAATTACCGCTTTGCATGTCTAAGATAACTTCTTGTTTTTTGGATTTTTTTTCCCTTTGCTTTTGATCCTTTGAGGAACGAGTTGCCCTTATTATTCAATGTCTACAAGGCGTCAGGAATAAGAAGAGCCCTGGCATTGGTTTCCTTCGTGAGATCGGAAGCTCTGCTCTGGCTGGGTTCCTGAGAAACACCACTTACCCCATATCCATCCACACACAACTACACTGTACTTCAGTTATCCAAGGTTCTAGTACAACCTGTGGTAGTAATTAACCCACCAGCCAGCACAGATCCTGTGTGTTGGCTCTCTGCATCTGTATTTGTGTAAGACAAAGGAAAATATCAGTTTCCATCTAAACTTCCTCACAGTTGACTGGCATCGTGGACACGTTAGCAGTTCCTACTATGTGTCCATTTGTACATACTGAGTAGTCCGGGGAGCTGCGGTAATTTGAGTTAGGTCACAGACTAAAAGGTTCCAGCAGTGTAATCCAGACACTGCTTGTTGAATGAATACCCTGAGCAAGGCTCACAGACCCAGCACTGTGGCAGATCACTTGACAGTTCTACTGGCCCCATAGGAGACAGAGGTTCCTCTAGCCAAGGCTGTCTAGAACGCCATTTCCTACCTTCAGAGATTGAAATGGATTTTAAAGAGCGTAGAGCCTAAGAGCACCAGAAAACTAATCCATCACGCACATGAGGAAGTGTGGTGTTCTTAACACTGCCTTCTGACAGAGAAAATAACACAGTGCAGTCTTAATGCACAAGCAAACGAGCCAACAGCACCAGCCCTCTGGTCTCCACGGTCCTGAGCTCACATGGTTGGTCCCAGAATTGAGTCAGCATTGAGATTCAAGCTTTTGCTTAGAAGTCAGTAGTTCATCAGGGAGAGCTCCTGTGAATGCCTGCCTTCCCTCCTGACCAGACCTGCTGGGCACAGAGAGGTGGCATTCCCCTCCCCTCTGGCCACTTGACTTGCGGTTTGCAGCTTCCTGTGTCTTCCAGAGGATGACCTCTGGGACCAGGGCAGAAAAGCTTTGGCTCTACCACCATTGTGGAAGTGCATGTGAACCTTTGCCTGGCCTTGGGGTTTTCTCATCGGGTGAGGTGATGCTTTGGTGATCTTGGCTGAGCTGCGTTGCGCTGGGGCGGACGGAATGAACAGCAGAGGTTTGTGCTGATGCCGCTGCCCTGTGCTCATCCTTCTGCAGTTTTGTAGTAACAGCTTAGCTCTTACGCAGGCCCTGGGAGGGATGGCTGTTCTCCATCTGGCACCACTAGCTTTTACTTAAATTTGTGTGCCTAATAAGGCTCTCTCCAGATCAGGGAGGGCTGTAAAGCTACCATTGCTACAGATGAAAAGGCTCAAAGCCACACAGAGTCCCTTGTAGTTCTAGCCAGAAAAAGCTTGTGTGGCAGGTTACGGCAGGTGCAAAATTTCCTCTGTCTTGAAGTCTGGCATGTGACCTCCTTTGGTTGTCTGCTGTTTCAACCTAACCCTCGCAGTAAGGTAAGTGCAGACCTATATAGTATTACCATTTTCATCTAGTGACTTGTTTTATTCCCCAGAGCAATTAGCAAAAATAGCCAGCAGAGCCCCGTGTCCGATATATTCTGTATTTGTGTGGCATTTCAATGCGTTTGTTTATGTCTAATTTGTCCCTAAGGTACTTAAAGAAGGAGCAGGATGTGGTGGTGGGAGTGTCATAGTAGGATTTGTACCACAGTTGCTGTCGCTAAATTATCATCTGTGAAATAATAGAAAAGGTCCTGTTTTTACTATCAGTTTTGTGTATATCCTTATCCCTCAGCTTATAGAGAACTCACAGAAAGAGCCATTATCTGTTTTATAAGAAGAAAATTGACCATCGCAGCTAACCAGATTGAGACCCCCTAACAGGTGTTTGGTAGTGATAGATAGTGATGCCCCATATTAGTTGTCACCTTGACAGGGTCTAGACTCACCTGAGAGATGGGCCTCTGGAAATGCCTGTTAGCTGCGTTGGGTTGTGTTAGTTGAGGCTGGAGGACTGTGGGCAGTACCATTCCCTATGCAGAGTCTGGACTGTGTGAGACAAGAGGTGAGGAACAGCATACCATCATTGCTCTCTCCTTCCTGTTTGGTGATATAATGCAACCCACTGCTTCAAGCTCCCACCAGCTCAAATTCCCCACTAAGATGGACTGTACCCTTTATTGATGGGTATTTATGGACTATAAGCCAGAATAAACTCTTTATTCATCCAGTTGTTTTCACTGGAGTATCTTATCATAGCAATGAAAAAACTTAGAATAAATGCTAGATAAGTTTAAAGTTTCTTACGTCATGGGAACAATCATATTAGGCTTCCCAGCTTACTGTTCAATAACAGAGATCAGAAAGCCTGAAGGCCTGCACATCTGTGGGGATCTTGCCAGAGGCCCAAGCTTACTGGTAATGGCAGGGAGCAGTTATCTGAAAGTTCCATGCCATGGCCCTTGGTTGCTTGATCTGAGTGCCCATGCTGCTTTTTGAGAAGAAGATGTGTGCCATGGTTCTGCTATAGCCTGGTGTGCTGCAGGCTTTCGAGACTGAAGAGTAAATCTATCTTACAGGTCATAGCAAGAATCCCTGCCTTAGGCCTGTGGAGTTTACCAGATAGAAGTGTCCACATATATGAAGCAAGCCCTTGCCTAGCTTGTTCCCTGGTCCCTGAAGGAGGCCATGTGGGGTAGATGTGGCTTTAGTTCCTTTGGGTTCATAAGCAAGCCCTGTGGTAGGCATATCAAGGGTGAGGCTATGTGCTAGACATGTTTTATCTCTCAGAGCTGGCGCCTTAGATAAAACAGGTCAAGTCAACCATGATCTGATACCAGCAGTGGAGCTGGTCCTCATTGTCCAGTTTCTACATCTTTCTCAGAACATTCCGTCCCCCCATCCTGGAGGGAAGTCCAGGAACCTGCATTTTCAATGCACATCCACTGATATGCACAAACCAGTGCATGGGACTTTAACAGGAGCAGGGGGACTGGGGGACACTGGGGGGAGATTTCCAGCAGAAGGCAAAAAGTTAAGGAAAAGCAATCTACCTGTAACAAATGAGCATGTTATCCCTCTTAGCTCACAAAGCAAATATTTGGGCAGTGTTTGCTGTGCCTTGGTGTCAGCGTGGGAAGAGTCTAAATTCATCAGGCACTTATTTCTAGTCATTCTAATTTGAGCAGTGGCTGAGGTACAACTGATACCAATGAAAGATATATCTTAGATGCAGGCAAGAACTATGTTTACTCTTAAGAAAAACGGTTATCTTATTGCATTCTACTAACCAAAAGTATACAGGGTGCTCATTTGTATCACTGGGAATAGGGATCAAAATACCAGAATAGATGAAATGAATGTTAAATTCAGAATATGTGCCATATGATGAGCTCTGGAATAAGCCATGTGAGATGTGAGCGCAGGCATTAAAATTCTTTACTAAGGCTTGAGGAGTTGACAGTGGCTGTTTGTGTCCTTTTTTTTTTTTTATGCTTTGTATTTGTTATTGATTGTCCAGTAGCTATGTGTAAAGACTCAGGAACAAAGGTATGGAGCCAGTGGTTAACAGTGCATATAGCAGGCTTTGTGTCAGGTGGAATGCTTAGTATGGTATTTGAGCCTTTATGTAACAGCCATTGTCTTAGTTGGGGTTTTATTGCTGTTGAAGAAACGCCATGACCAAACCAACTCTTATAAAGATAAACATTTAATTAGGGCTGGCTTACAGTTTCAAAGGTTTAATCTACCATCATCATGGCAGGAAGCATGGTGGTGTGCAGGCAGACGTGGTGCTGGAGATAGAGGTAAGAGTTCTCCATCTTGATCCACAGGTAACAAAGAGGACACTGGCTTCCACAGTGAGCAGAGCTTGAGTATAGGAAACCTCAAAGCCTTCCCCCACAGGGACACACTTCCTCCAACAAGGTCACATCTCCTAATAGTGTCATCCCCTAAGGATCAAACATTTAAACTCATGAGTATGTGGGGACCAAATCTATTCAAACCACCACAGCTACCATCCCTTCAAGGACACTGAAAAGAGAGACCCCAGGGAGTTTCTGGGGACAGGGTCCAGGATGACTAGTCTTTTCATACAGCTGGGTAAAAACAATCAGACAGGTTAAAGGCTCTGTAGAGCCCTTACCTGATCCTACCTCAGGGAAATTGAGATGACAACTATTTCAGATGGGATCCTGACACATCTTTTAGTATCTGCCAAATGCTACTGTTCTCCCTGGACTAGATATTTCTCTTGGTTGGAGCCAGTTCTGAAGTTCCGAGGCAGGTTTGGTCACTTTGGTGTAGTGAAGCCTTGGCGCAAATGCCAGTACTGGGTCTCAGGGTAGAGACCCCATTCTCTCTGAGGATGCAGTCTCAGGAGGCCTGGAGTGTGGTTGGTTAGCTTGTGAGCTGAACACACCATGCCAGCAAAGGCAACTCTCAAACAGCAAAGCTCAAATAGTGCAAGATCTGGTCAGGAGGTGGACAGCGTGTTGTAAGGACAGGAGGGCACTGGGGATGTTGGAGATAAGGAACATCTGTACATTGGTGGTGAGTAAGGTAAGACCTCCTAATGGTAGCAGCATCTCTTCCTAACTTCAGGTAAGCACCAAGTCGAGACCTGTAGATAGGAACTATGAACCACCAACTCACCCAACATTCCCAAAGCCCGTGCTGACAGAAGGCCACGGGTCTCCTTCCCAGGCCTTAACATCAGGATGCTTGCAGGGCTCCAGAGTCCAGTGTTCTGCCCTGTTAGACAAAAGGTCTCCCTCCATCTCTTTAGAGCAATCACCATAAACAAGAATACCATTAGGGAAGTCCTCTTTTGGTACAGCTGGATTTCCCTAGCAATGTACAGCTTCCTGCCTTGGTCTAAGTGGGGACCATGGTTTGATTGTACTCTGTGCCAGGCTGGAAGGTCTTAGCCTGGATCTCTAACCAATATCCTACAAGGGGCTTGATGGTACATCTGGGGGTGCCTTCTACATGTCACTGTGACCCCACAGATGATACTTGAGCATTTCAGGTCACCTATTTGAAAGACTAGATGTGGGAAATACCAGTGAATAAGGAGGAAGAGGTGTTTAGAAGCCAGGCCCAGCAACTCACACATGGACTGGGGAGTCAGGCTTACAGAGTTCCATCTTGCTGACTCGAGAGGCCCAAATATGGAAATGTATTTGAAAGCCTTTGTATTAACTTCTGTCAGAAGCAGTCATTCTCTAGGGAGCTTCTGGCGTTCTGGATGGGAAATGAGCTAATTGGGAGAGGTGTGATCCTACCCCTGTGCTGGGATGTCAGGGGCAGCGCTGCTCTCTCTGACTCCCTCCTGGGCCCTGTGAGAAACACATGTGACACAAAAGCTGTGGGAAATTATGGCCTCCTTGATTGGGAAACTAAAGGCCATTTATACTGAAAGCTTTTAGAGAAAGCAGCAGGGAGCGCCTTAGCAGATGGATAAAGGACAGTACCCCCACAGGCCAGGTTGGGCCTTGGCACCTCTCCATCCCAGTGTGGTGCAAACACCCTTCTTGTTCTGAGCTTGAGTGCCGATGAGTCTGACCCTGCACCTTTCTCTGCTGTCAGGTGAGGAAAAGATTTTATTCACCAGCCCCCCCGTACTGCCCTAGACACCAAGAACACACTCATCTGCCTGAGCTCTTGGGACAGAGACCGAGGACAAAGCTGAAGTACAGTGTGTGGTGAAGTTCTTGCTCAATATGATCTGCATTCACTCACTCATCTATTCATGAGGTGTGCCTTTGGGTGTCTTCTGTTGCCACCGTAGTAGAATTGGAGCAGTAGAAGGTGGTCCCTGACCTCGTGGTGTTGGCCAGCTGGTAGGTGGAGTTGTTAAATAATTTCCATGTTTTTCTTCATTGATTTCCTGAGTAAATTTTTAAAAGATAAAAACAATAATATTAGTGCAGTTTCACTATTTGACTTGTTACTTTAAATTTTCTTCTGTGGCTCTTACTTCTCCAAAACCTAATCTCTTCCACATTAAAATTTAGAAAAAAAACTTATCAAAAAGGTTAAAATCTCTGTCTTAGAAATATCATTTTATCAGATTCAATTTTACCTACCATAAGTTGTATCTTTTCTTTCTCTCTTTTTTCTTGAGTTAGTGTTGTTTTTCCCCCTAGTAATAAGAAGAAGGAACTTGTCCAGCCTATGAGAAATCTCAAATTCTCAATAGTAACTCAGGTTGTTTTTTTTGTTTTGTTTTGTTTTGGATTTTTCTTTGTAACAAGGCAAAGTGGTACATTATGGTAGTATTTTTAAAAAATAGCAATCAAAATAGTCATGAGAATTAGCTATCTTTTGATTTTCCTTTTTTAATATTTTGATTATCTATAGTCACTTACTTTATCTCATAAAATTGACTCTTCAATCAATATCATGTCACAACTTAAACAATTAGTTTAAAAATAACCCATTTGATCATCTATATTGCCGAATATCACACTTCATTAAAACTGTAGTTATTATTTATCAATTAAAAACAGTGTCAAAACACTTACAACGTCCCTGAGAAACAATGGTCCCATGAGGGTGCTTCCAGCTTACCATTCTTTATGAGTGGAAAGGGATAATGATGCTTAAATAAATAATGAAATTTTGGAGAAAGGAGTATATATCAAAGCACGGAAATTTTCTGACTTCTTTGACCAAAATGAAAAATAAGAGGGGTGGGAGGCACCAAAGAGAGAGATAAAAGTCACAGGACTAAGTTGCTCAAAGATTTGGATCCCTGAGGTTGTCACAGAACTGCTGGGCCACAACCTTATCAGAGGAAGTGTGGAAGTGGTGGCTTGCTTGGGTCATATACACCATTAATTTTTTTGTTTATAATACTTTTCATATAGTATCTTTTGATCATACTTCTTCCTCCAACTCCTTGTTAATCTCCTCCACCCCTACCCACCCAATTTCATATTCTCTCTCTCTCTCCACCTCTCTCTCTCTCTCTCTCTCTCTCTCCATTTCTGCCCTCATATGCTCTCACTCTCTTGATATCTCAAAAACAAGAAATGAAAATCAAAACAAAGAATACCAGAACAAAATGGAACAGAAAACACCCTAAAACAACCGCACAGCGACTGCTTTGCATTGTCCAACTCCTCTTGGATGTGGGGGGTATGCCTTGGGGTGTATTTGATATGCCTAGTGACACTCTTTGGATAAAGAGATTTTCTGTCTCCCAGTAGGTGTAGATTGCAGTTAGCTTCTTGGTTAGGGGTGAAACCTTTTGTCCACTTCCCCTTCTCAGTGCTGGGGTTTTGTCTGCTTTGAATCTGTGTTTGTCTGGTGCAAACTGCACAGTCTCTGCGAGTTCGTGTGTTGTGTCTGGAAGAGACCGTTGCCTTTTGTTTAACCACCTCCTCTATATCTTACCATCATCCCACCTTCTTTTCCACATAAAGCCCCGAGCCTTAAGAGGAGGGCTTTGATGAAGACACCTCCTTCAGGACTGAGTACTCCCTAGTCTCTTACTCTCTGCCTACTCTCCAGGCGTGGGTTGCTCATGCACAGTAGCAGACAGAAGCAGACCAAAGGGATGTTGATAGAAAGCCTTTGAGAGAACTAGGTAGGGAGGCTGTGTACCATCGATGCTCATTGATGCTCATTGAGCAGGATTTTATCAGTGTTAACCAAAGTGTTCAACTACGGATGAATAAAAGCATGCTGTGGCCCCCCAAAAATCAAAAGTGTGAATTAGAAGCTTATTTCTAACAATTGTAAAAGCATAAATAGCCCAAATTGAGTTAGTACATGGACGATGCTTACCACATCTTGAGTGTATTTTAATGATTATAGCAGTAAATGGCTTGAGGGCATGGCTTCTTAAACTCTTCCCACTCACAACCTTTGCCATGAGAAATTTCTATGTGATTCTATGAACACAGGGATATAAGATAAATAGAAAAAAATCAGTCATAGGATCACAGGTCATGAAGACATTTATTTTAAACAAAGTATTTGCTGTACATGAAATCTTAAAACTATCTTAAATCTATGTGAGACTGACATTTGGATAACATCCCTTCAAGGAATAGTGATTTCCACTTCTCATGGGGACAAAAGGAGGCAAGAACCAGATATGTCCCGAATCAAGCTGCACCCATATTTCCAAATCCAAGTCACCAAGCAGCTTGTTTAGAGAAGTCATAGAAGCACATGGAAGTCGTGAGCTGCTTCCCGAAGTCAGGAAAAATCTCTAAGCCTTAATCACCCTTGTATGTGTTGTAATTGTCATGATCCACTTAAGATTTCTTCATCATGCTATAACCATATACTTACTGTAGTCTTATATGACACACCTATAGTATAATAGGTATATATCATGCATGCATGATATAACTGAGGCGGTATGTGTGAGCATTCCTCCCTAACTGAAGAACTTGAATGTGTGCCTTCAGGTTCTTTATTGGAACATAGCTGTTTGGTTTGTCTTTAGTCTCACATTTGTAGTCTATTTTTCAATTCTTTGCCAAAGCTATACATTTGTTTATGTTTTCTTCATATGTTTCCAGAGGATGATGTGCCAAGTGGAGGTCTTACATCATATGCCTAGCAGTTTTATCAAGTTTACAGACTAGAGAGCATGTAGTTCCCAGCCTGGCATCTGCTGCTGATTGCACAGCCTCTTACATTTGTGTTATGTTTCATGAAAACTGGAGCCAAGGCAGATGACCCACTTCTGAACACAAAGTGTTGCTGTCAATCATGAGTAATGGTTTGTCATTGTATTGTATCGATTGCCTACATCTTTACCCCTGGAAAAGAAGACAGCCAGCCTCAGTTCAACTAGGCTACTATGACAATATACCTTCAGCTGGGTAATTTATAAACCATAGAAGTGTATTGCTCAATTAATTCTTCAGGCTGGCAAGATTAAGATTAAGGAATCAGCTGGTTCAGTGTCTTAGGAAAGGGCTGTTTCTTGGTTCATAGATGGCAACTTCTCATTGTCTTTACACATGGGGAGGGTCTTTTCTAAGGGTCTAATCCCATTTATGAAGGTTCTACCAACCCATGATCTCATCACCTCTCAATGGCCTCACGCTATAACCTAGGCTCTTGGGGTTCAGCACATGAATTTTGGAGTCAAAGCAACGTTCAGACCTCAGAAAGCCACATGTATCAGCTGGTGCTGGTGAATTAAGACATGTCTAACAATTCCTGTGAGCAAAGGGTTGTGGTTTTGACCTGTTTGGTGGCTGCTCCATCATTCACAGGACACAATGCATTTGGCCCTGATCTGAGGATCATCAGAGTGTCATTATGATGGTGACAAAGACCTTATAGAGAATCATTAGTGCCCAAAGGCTGACCCATAGGCATTAAGAGGTAGATTTCAAGAGGGTGTGTGTTTGCTCAAAGGTGAATACTCAGGCTATTTCTGAGCAATGGTTTCTCAGTCTCTAGACTATCAGGGTTGGTAGTGAGGTCAGTAGACTAGTGATTGTTTCTTTCTCATCAGGACAAAAGATGGACTTCCAGCAGCAAGTTTTCCTAAGAGTGTATTAAGTAAACGCAGTATCCACAGTTCTCACTCTGCTTCACTTAGACATTAACCCGAGTAATGGGGAACCCCAGTCTTTCATAGCTCAGCGTAGAATCCAATCACAGATGAGTGGAGGGAAAGTTAGAGAAATGAAGATTTTAGGACTACAGGGTGTATCCTCTACTGCTCTTCAGGCTTGCCTGGACTTCGCAGAACAAACATCTCTCAACTTTCAAATGTAGGTTTCATCATCCCAGGAGATTCACAAAGTGCAGACCACTCTAGAGTTGCAATTTGCTTACACATTGGCCAAGTACAATTGCTGGAGTGACCAGGATACTTCCCACACCTGTCAGCATTTCCATTGTCCTGTCTTGCAAGAGAGCACAGAAGAGCCTTGAGGGTGTGTTGGTGGTACAACCTCCCTGACTGCTCTTACATTTAGCACAGCATGGTCACCATTACCTATCCATTGGCTCCAGCTGGTTGGGCACTGACTTGGAGGGTGTCTCACCACAAGCCTATTATGCCAGCATGGTCTCCAGATCATTCAGCTGGCCTTTGGTCCCCAGAAATTTTCTGCTTCTTCCATAAGACTCCCAGCTTCCATCAGATAATGTTCTCTCTCTCTCTCTGTCTCTTTCTCTGTCTCTGTCTCTGTCTCTGTCTCTGTCTCTGTCTCTCTCTCAATGATTTTAAAAACAAAGTGGCTTTTCTATACCTTCATATAACACCCAAGAATATTTAAGTATTTTATGAAGTTATTTTTTTAATTTCATGAGCACCCATGCTTAGGGCCTATTTCTTAAACGTTCCCCAAGTTCCCCCAACATCACCATCAGTTAGAGTCCAAGTGTCTCACTAGGAGCCTGTGAGACACCATTCACATCTAATCCACAACAGTACAGCATCATTAGATTAAGTCTCTAAGTTGCCTGTGAACTGTAGTTTTAAATAAATCCATTTCTATATGGACTGAAATCACAATTTGTGTTTTAAAATACATTAAGGAATCTTGAAATGCCAGTTATTATATTATATATACCTATGTCATTAAAATTCCTTTTGAAATAGAGATGTCAGTATGGAATATTTTTTCTGGAATATTTTTTAACTCAGTGGTAAAATATTTAATAGTTCCTAGCTGTGGTAGTTTTAATCGTCAGTCTGACACAATTTAGAATCACATGAGAAGGGAGTCTCCATGAAGAATAAATTAGACTGGGTTGGCCATGGGCATGTCTGTTGGTGATAATCTTGATCAGTAGGGAAGACCCAACCCACTCTAGGCCACACATTTCCTGGCCTTGTATCGAAGTGTGTAAACTAAGCATCAAGCATGCGCAACTTCAATTTTTTTCTTTTCTTCTCTGCACAGTGGATGTCATCATTGGCTAGTTCAGGTCCCGGCCACTTGACTTCTCTTATGTGATGGACTGGAACACCTCTCCTCCACGTTGCTTTTTGTCAGAGTACGAAATGAAACCAGGACAGTAGCATTAACTTAAATTTATAGTCTACGATTACAAGGAACTGACTGAAAAACATTCAGCTATGCCCATCCGCTGCAGATACAGTGGCTAGGCGACAGGGAAGGAAGGCGTTCCCTGGGGTATGAAGTCCTGTTTGAATAAATGCAATTAAAAATTACAATATGTGATGTTTAGAATAGAGAACTGGAGTGCAAACATCATATAATTTATCTTTATTCAAATGGAGAGGCACTCGCAAAGGGCTGAGTTGTCTTCTTGTACTCCTTTCAATTCTGTGAAGTTGAAAAAAATAAATCAAAACAGGTACACCTCTGCAGTAGCACAACTTCCCCCCCTTTCCAAACTAATTATGATCTAAATTACAATATTCTCAAGTCAGATTTGATTTTAATTAACTTATAATTTGCATACAGTAAAATAGCCAGGTATCTGGTATTGCCGGTCTTGTGCTGCCCCCACACCAGCGGTGGTACAGTGTTTTGCTTGCTCTAGAAAATTCCCCAGTGGCCTTTCATGGTTAAGCCCTGAGAAAGGAGCAGTCTTTGATTCCTCTCTCCATAGATTATCTAATTTTCACATCTTTAAGAAGCAAGATGCCTTTGATGTCCCTTGTAGTCTGTGGGGAAATTCATGTAGGGACGGGTCACATATTGTCTGACTATTAGGAGTGGAAATTTTCCCCATGCACAATATTAAACACGAGGAGCTTTGGCTCTCCGAGGTGGTCACAAGCAGTAGAAGGGGCTTCAGGAGGAAGGGTTTAGGGGCTGAAATACAAGATGGGTGGGCACTCATGGGTGAAGACATAGATAGCATGGTGCTTTCTTCTTTCTAGGGATTCTCCATGGGAAATACCTTCCATCTCTCCCCTGCAGACTGACATAGGAATGCCAATATATATATATATGTATATGTATATGTATATGTATATGTATGTATATGTATGTATATGTGTGTGTATATATACACACACACATATATATAATGATATAGTGATGCATATCTGAGAGTGCAAAGGTGTGGGCCATCTTGGACAATAAAGTAACATGAGGGCATTAAGGGACTCTTACATGAAGCATATGAAGAATGTGTTGGGCAGGGAAGGGAGGGCTCTGATGTCATTGTAACTCACGGAATAACTGTAACAGAAAGATTTGTCAGCCTTGAACGGTGTATTTCTAGATGTCCAATTTGTCAATGCTATGTATATTTGAGAGTGCAGATACTGCTATCTGATGCGCTTAGCAGCTGTGGTGCTTATCTTTCACAAAGGCTCCTGCACCAGGGCTCGTTCCTCAGTCGTCACTGCAGTGTCTGGACAGGTTGAGGCACAGACACTGAGCTGTTCTAAGGGCGAGGATGGAAGGTTTCTAAGTGTGGTGATCAGGGTCCACCGTGCTCTCAGAAGTCCATCACCTATTTTCTGACATTTCTATGTGAATCTGCAGGGGAGAAGTGGAAGGGATTTGCATGGAGCATCCCTTGAGACAGTTTAGCACCACTGTGCTATTGGTGACTTCCTTCCTGGATGCCCATCTCCTGCTTCAGCCCCAACTCAGTAAGAAAAGCAAATCCCATTTCAGTCATGAGCCACTCGAACGGTTTCCTCTTCGTGGTGTCTTTATGAATGGTGCTGGCTGTTTTCAAACTGTAAGTTGCCCATGGCATGTGCTGTAAGCCAGCACACACAGAAGCCTGCCTGTGACATCCAGTGAAGGCAGCATGCACCTTGGGCTATTGAATCACACACCCCTGAGACATGTAACAAGATCAATAACTCCTACTACTTAATGATCATTAAAAGGTCATGTGTGTGGGAAATGGTGTTTGTCAGATGGAAGATTTCAGTAGCTTTCACTGTTGTTGACAAGAATATTCCATGGCATGTTGGTATTGGATGCCAGAGAACTTCAGGAAGATAATGTTTGATTTTGTTTGAACCAATGGGTATCCCTGAATGGCTCAGTCATCTCTATATGGTAGAGTAGCCACTGTTTACCATTCTAAACTATTGTATAGCATGCAATTTAGAATATTAAAACAAGGTGTGATACAGAAGGCATATTGTATATTACTATTACAAGATATACACCGTGGAGCGTATCTGTGGAAAATGTAAATCAATGTTCCAGTGTTGGCATTGGGAAAGGAGCGTAAGGCCCATCCTGAGTGGCTGATGTGTGGCTCTTGGTTGTCTCTATTCTACAGATGACATGGTGCCACCAGAATAGCTTGGGATGTGCTGGCGGTAATGTAAAAATAGTCATAATAACAATGCTGAGGCGTGCATGGTGCTTTCTCCTCTTGAAATTTCAGAGCAGCTCCCAGTAGGGCACTGTGACTCACTGACAAGCCGTCTGGAGGGAAGTCAGTGTGCGTGGCTTCCCTTTTCAGTGAGGAGTTGGACCGTAATCGTCAGCACAGTCTCTGAGGTGCCTACATCTGGAGAGACGGCCCTGTGAGGCATGGAAGAGATGCTCTGAGGTGTCCACCTCCCACATCCTCAGGATGTGCCTTTCTTAGGAAACCACTGATTTGTCACCCCAAAGTCCTTAAAAAAACAAAAAACAAAAAAACTCCAAATATAGACAGCAGTGTACGCTCTTAGTCATCCACCCTGGCTCACTCTTCCAAAACAGCTCTCACCATGTGGGTAGGTTCTGCTCAGGCTGGGCTCAGGTCCACTGGGAATTTCCTTTAACTGTGTTGACAATAAAGACAACATTACATACCTGCATGAAGGGAAGAGTTAGAGGCCACTTTAGACTTCCACTGAGAGGAAGAACTGAAGCCCCCTGCATGAAGGAAGCTCTACCCACCAGGGATGGCAGCTCTACAGTGCTTGTCTACCTGCTGAGGGGTGGTAGTCTCTGCTATCATGGCTCCTACCATCAGCAACCCCTGTTTTTACCCATTGTTCCACCAAGGAACATTGGCTTTTGTTTCCCCAAACTGTGGATGATGATCTGACGTTCCCTGAACTCCAGAATCTGTTCAACCCCTGTACTCAGGTATTTCGTGCCAAGCTCAAGGACAGTGACCATGGATAACATGTTTCCAGTCAGTTGTTGGTAGCTGAGGTTCCTCCTACTGCCACCACAGTGAGTCACCTCACAGCATGGGTGTTCTAGTCCCACCATCAGGGTGATCTTAAACTTGTTGGCTAGCACAAAATCCCTAGAATGTATGGTATCCCGTGTATTATGCATGAAGAATGCAGGTATGTGTATTACATACCCGCATGAAGGGAAGAGTTAGAGCCCACTTTAGACTTCCACTGAGAGGAAGAACTGAAGCTCTTCATGAAGAAAGGGGCTTGAAGCCCACCTTGTGCTCCACTGTGATCAGGGGTCTCCTTCATTTCCTGTGTCTTCTACAATATTTCTGCCATGGAGGGAACATTTGGACGGTTCCCATTCATGGTTAGTAGTTTGTAGCTTCCAGTGTCCACCTATGGCATATAGTAGGGCCCTTTGTCAAATTACACTAACCTGAATGTCATGCCGTATGTGTGAACTCTGACCTAATCAGGCCACAGAGGTCCATCCCCAAGAAATTAGAAACGCATTTCCCTTCTATCAGTTTATGATCTGTTCAGTTGCCTGAAGTTTAATTGTGTGACTCTGTCTTGTAAGCAGGTTTGTTGGCCCAGCAGCTTCTTAGAGCCCTGGTGGCAGAGACAGGCAGATCCACATTTGCTGAGCTTCCTGCTTCCCTGGGCTTTGTGAAACGGAAGATGCTCAACTCTCAGAAGGATAGAGAGGGTGGCCAGTTAATCCTTACACCGAATCCCCAACCTCTCATCAGTGGAAAGTCTGGTCTCTATACAAAGGGACGTTCTAGGTAGCCTTTCACGAGAAGTGCATCATGCTATGTGTGATATGAGAGAAGCCACAGGACACTATGCTAACTTAAATAAGTCAGATGGAAAGATAAGTCAATCCCATCCGTTCATACATAGAATCGAAATTGTCTAACCCAGCGAAGTAAAGACCACAGCTGAGAAAGGACACAGAGGATTTAGCTAACTAGGAGACCAACTTCTGTGGCCCTCCCATACAGCAGAGTAGCGGTGGTTATAGCTGCATTCTTGGAAGTTGCTGAGAGTGGATTTTTTTTAAATGCCCACCAAAATCAAAATGAGCTAATGAGGCTGTGTGCCTGCTAATGAGCTTGATTCATCCACTGTAAAATGTGTACATACTTCAAACCATCATCCCATACGCTGCGAATACATAGACTTCTTGTCAATTAAAAGACTGATTCATAATTAACACTGTACTTTTCTACAAGCTCCTCACTTTTAATGATAAAAATACATTTTATTTATTTATTTTTGTCAAAATGAAAATGCATACGCTGCTGATCCAACCATTCTTAAACCCAGTAATTCATTGATCAGAAAAGAGGAGTAATGGATTCAAATGAATGCTTGTTAAAGGGGCTCAGCGTTCATCAGCAGCTGTTTGATGCCTGGCCCCATGTGTGCGACTGAAAAACCACAGCAGCTCTGCCCAGCTCCTGTCGTCAGCAAGTCCCACAGGAAAGAGAGAAGCACGCCACTGTGCGGGGACCTCTGTCATCTGAGAGCTGTTATTGGAGTCACCAAAACTGACACTGGAGATTAATATCTGTTTGCTCCTGGAAATCTGGAGTTTGGACCCCAGGCTGATATCCAAAGTATAGTTTTAAAGTTCTCGTTCAGCTCATGCCTAGGGAAAAGCAGCAGCTGTTGCTGAGGTGAGCCTAGGGTTCTGACAGGGTGCAGAACCAAGGCATCACATTGATTTGTGGTGTGGATCAATATTGCCACTTCAAAGACCGGCTACTCAGAAGATACATGACCATGTGTGTACGGCTGAGCTTTGAGGGGATGCTACTCTAGAAGAAGGAAAATGGAAGACAATGCATACCATAAGTGGAGAATAAATGAGGGGTGAGCTGAAGAAAGTTCAGGGCCTTTGACAATTTGTTATGAAGGCTGCAGCCACTTGCTGGAGCATAGTAGGACATTAAGCACAGAGCTGTCACTTATTATATCAGACTCATTCCTAACATGAGCTCCTAGAATAGGGGCTACCTTATCTTGGACATATGGAGAAGGATGCTCATCACAGGCACTTTCCTTTGAGACAGCTACCACAGTGGAGGAGAGTTGGAAATGAAGACACAGCCTCAAATCCTGTATCATAAATTAGATCAGGAAGGATGGGAGCTGGCCGCTTCTTGTGTAGCCACAGCAGCTGATTCTGTTTAGAGACCGAGTCTCCGTGGATGCTCTGTTTTTTAAAGTCACGACACATTCTTTTGTAAATAGGTATTTTATTGCAAATTTGACATTTATTTTAGATGTGCATGTATGTAAATCCATCGACATAGAATTGTGCACATGCACACACACATACACATAAATACATACAGGCATACACACACATGGACACACACATACATATACACACACACACATATATATATATACACACACACATACAACACACACACACACATACACACATACACACATACACACACACACACACACACACACACACACACACACACACACAGCGGGCCAGTGGTAGAGTCTGTAGATCTCCAGGTACCTTTTTCATCAGAGATTCCACATGTGTTCATTTCCCCCCATGTCATATATTGATTAAAAGAACATAAAGCCTCACAGCGACTATAACTCAGTTAGCAAAGTGTCTGTGAAACAGGCAGGAGGACCCCAGTTTGGTTCCCAGAACCTTGTCTCGCTGTGGCTAGACACGAAGTGGCCAGTTCCAGTCCTTCCTAATCTAATTTATGATATACATTTGCAGCTGTGCCTTCATTTCTAACTCTTTCCCCATCATGGGTACTATCTAAAAGAAAGTGCCTCTGTGATGTGCACCCTTCTAAATATGCCCCAGGAAAAGCAAGGCAGGGTCGTAGGAGCTTGTGAGCCTAGGGCCCAGGAGAGTGACAGGAATATCCCTGTGTCTCACTGTTGATCTAGCCTAGCCCAGTGTATAAGCTCCAGGCCATTGAGAGACCTTGCATCAAAACTGAAGATGAACCATACCTGAAGAACAATATCCAAGATTGATCTCTGTCCTACATACCTACACAGACACATATGCATGAATATGTCATCTGTGTACAACCCCCATGAAAACACACACACACAATCAGAGGGGGAGAAGAGAACATAAAATATGGTGTAGAGGAGGCAGTGGTTGAGCCGAGACAAATCACAGGAGAAGAAGGTGGGGACAAGAGGACGGAATATGGAAGGCTGTTTTTCCATGGTCCTGGGCCACAAAAATGTACTATGTCTTCAACCCAAGACCTGAGGACCACTCTATATAATCCTACAGGTTAGAAACCCAGCATCTATGTGCAGTCAGGCCAGCCAGCATCTTCTGAGCTTATTCTCCTTTGCTCATAGATGCTGTCTTCTTGTATCTTCATATGGTCCTCTCTCTTTCCCTCTGTGCATCCTCATGAGGACCCTGCTTTTGTCTGTGTGAATCCAGTCTCTCTTCCTCAACATTTTCTCCGCCTCTGGAAAGACATGGGCACACCCGCCTGTGTCACTGAAGTATTGTGCTTGGTCTCTTGACTTGGGTAATACTCTGGAGCTCAGGTATGTCTCTTCCTGACACCAGTTGATAGGTCCTTCCTCCAAAAATCAGTGGGGCTGGAGCCATTAAGCCAGGCAAACAGATGGCATCATTCCATATGATACAGCCATGTTGCTTTTGCTACATAGTTTATTAAAAGCAAAGATGACCCTGGGTTTGTGACCAGTCTTCAATAGAATATCCAAGAGGCTGCCAGGCAGTGTGCATCCAGCCTATGCTTAAGGTAGAGTGAGGGATCTGAATCAATGCTATTTAAGATTTGGGGAGTTACAGTAAACAAGAGTCCATCTGGCTACATGGTAGCTCGAAGAGTCCCGGTCCCTTCACAGCCACACTTAGGGGAGCTGGCTCCCAGAGAGAGCCAGAAACAAACACATAGTCTCTAAAATTGACTGGAGTGTGAAGGAAAACAGCCACAAATCCCTGCTGGCCCGTTTGCAGCTCTGTGGCTTCCTTATGGTTCTCACTGAAGGTCGGGGAGGGCCTCAGCATCTGGCCTGGGTGTGCCACTCTGTTGAGCTTCCTTACAATTCCTTATTATCCCAAGACAGAGTCTGCTCTCTTACTGATGTCTGAGGGCAGCAGCGGGAGAGCAGGCTGTGTGCAGGAACTAGGAGGGCAGGATGAATGGGGCCCTGTCTAGAATGGCAGCAGATTCTCCCAGCCTCTGCCATCTGGACTCAGGGCTGTGACTAGGCGAAGCACAGACAGGAGAATCAGGGTGGCTCGCTGCGTCCCTGGGACTGGGTGCCGAAGCCACAAAGCTTTCGACGGAGAGAGACTAGTGTTAAGTTCGGTTGACCACCGCTAGCCACATTTCTGTATGTACTGCACAATATGTGTACCTAGTGTGCATCATATGAAGCAACACACTGGCTGCTGTGCGGGGGTGGGCTCAGTATGAGTCAGAGGAGAAACACATCTCCATCCTGTCTAATGAGTGGCAACCGCACCAGGGCTGCACATCTGTCAGCATCTACTTTGTAACCAGAAATCAAAATGGGGGGGGGCTCCCTGTCCTGAAATGATGACCAAAGCCTCAGGGTTGAGCTCCTACATCCAGTGCTGTCACCTGCTGAACCTTAGAGACCTGTCGCCCCGAGCTGATGGCATGTCTGCCTGCCTGGCCTCGTTCCCATTCCCCTCAGCCCAGGAGTAGGATGTGAAGGACCCTGGCAGACGCGAAAGGCTGTGGTCTGCAGTAGAGGTGAAGTGTTCTTTGCGACGAAGCAGACAGACTCCATAGAGGGGGAGAGGTTCCACCTCAGGCTGCCTATGGAGCAGGTGTACCTCACGCCTAACTTGACAGAAGTACTACTCCCTCAGTAACATGCTGCTCAGACGCCGGGGAAGCAGGACACCAGAAGAATGTGTTTCCCACAGGAACAGGACATAGATAAACCCCTTGCTTCAGCAGGCTTGGTGTAGGCTGAAGAAGTGTGCTCTAGCTCTGATGCCTGTTGGAACTGGTAGGTAGAGAAGCGCAGCCACAGTATGGCACATGTCCCCACACAGAATATGACGACACAAGAGTCCCCATGAGCTACTCAGTGGTTAGGACGAAAGTGAAGGAATTGAGCTACGGGGCTGATCCTCACTAGTGACCTGAGGGTAGATAGTGGGCCCCAGTGATACAAAGTTCTTTTTGGATATAGAGCTGTGTGTATACCCAGAGCATACCCAGGTCACATGGTCAGCCGGCCACAAAAGTATCCCTAGGAGGTCTAAGGAGCTAATGAGGATACAAGCAGCAAGGACAGTAGAAAGAAAGGAGATGAGATGCCTGGAGGGGGTAAGAGAGGGAGAAAGGGGGGTGTCCTAGCCCTCTTTCCAAAGCTCTGCTCAGGACTAAGCTAAGGCTAGGAGACATGTGGGGATGCTTAGGTGCTGATAGGCTAACTGGGCATTCCTCTGCTGAGTGTGACTGAAGCCGACCTTCTGAGGAACAAATCGAGGAAAAAGGACAAAACATCTTGTAGTGTAATGGGAGAACCTTACCATAGTCTATGGCCACCTGTGTGCCGGTCACACCAAGATTTCGGCTCTTGACATTGTCTGGTGGCTTCCTGGAGTATCACTTCCAAGTCTCAGTTTGATTACTGATGCTCTGAGTGGCATCTTTGAGCTACATCTAATCTAAATGTTTGCACATATGGGAGGCCCAGCCTTCTCACTATTGAGTTTTGCAAAAAATAAAAAAATAAAATAAAATAATTCCAGTTGGAGGCCTGCCTCTTCCATCTGGATGAGTCAATCAATTAATGTCAACAAATCAATTAGAGTTTACATGGGAATTACCCCGGTGGCCATGGAGGGCTCGCCTGGGACTGTTGATGCAGGTGGTTGTTAACAGCATCATCAGCTAAGTTAAGGAGAATGCACAAACTGGGGAGCAGGGACTGCTGGCTGATTCCCACGTGAGCGCTGAGGCTATCCACATGTTCACGGCACCCAGTATAGCTTCTGTTGTTGATGGTGTCTTAATTTCACCTTGTTGCTAGTCTCAGTGAAAGCTCCTTGGTGGTAGATTTCACTCTGCCCTGGAGTGCTTGTGGTGAGCAGCAGAACTGCTGCCTGGGCTGCATCACCATATAAGTCTGCCCACACAGAAGTGGATGCTCACAGTCAGCTATTGGATGGACACAGGGCTCCCAGTGGAGGAGCTAGAGAAAGTACCCAAGGAGCTGAAGGGGTCTGCAACCCTATAGGTGGAACAACAATATGAACTAACCAGTACCCCCAGAGCTCGTGTCTCTAGCTGCATATGTAGCAGAAGATGGCCTAGTCGGCCATCATTGGTAAGAGAGGCCCCTTGGTCTTGCAAACTTTATATGCCCCAGTACAGGGGAATGCCAGGGCCAAGAAGTGGGAGTGGGTGGGTAGGGGAGTGGGGGGGGAGGGTATGGGGGACTTTTGGGTTAGCATTTGAAATGTAAATGAAGAAAATATCTAATAAAAAAATTAACTCAGTAGTATTTTGTGTTTTGATTCTGGTGATATGTAGTGTAATAGTCTGATAGCACATGCCAGGGGCAGAGACCTGCAACTCTCCCTCAGTTCCACTGTCTCCAGGGGAACTTGGATGCTCTGTAGTATTGTGTCAGAAGCCTTGGAGGTCGGCAGGCTGGATGAGACAAACTTTCAACCTGTGGACATGGATTGATAAGTACGCTCCTCTGCTTTCACAGTGAAGGAATGTACTCCTAACATGCACCCATCCTCAATTTGAGTCTCATGTTTGCTGTTTGGAATGTCTATTACCTCTTATAGTGGTTCATGGAACCTTAGCACTCAGGAGACTGAGGCAAGGGGATGGCAAGCTAAAGGCCACAGGGTGCTGTATAGCAAGACCCTGTATCCAATCCAATCAAGCAATAACCAAAACCTTTGATAAGAAGATCCCATGATGGGACAAAGATGATGTTCACACTTCCCCATGGTTCATTCTGGGAAAATTGATATCTGATGAAACACTTGAAAGTTTTCCCTGAAATAATTTGAATGCAAATACATACATACATATATATATGCACAAGCGCGCACGCATACACACACACACACCATAAACTGAATTGCTGAGTATAATTCTGCCCTATAAAACTCTATACAAATGAAATTGTAATGCCCTCACCTTAAGTAGGAGTAACTGGAAGTCTGGATGAGCAGATATTGTTCGGGAATTTACTTTAACAAATAAGTAAACACGTTGTGATATTGGAGCTGATTAAGTCTTTCTCTTGTAATACATGTTGGCTCTCAATTCATATAGCAATTTCCCTTTTCATTTATTTTGTAGAAAATGGGCTTTAGGCTGTAGAAATGAGCACAGTTTATATACTATCTCTCCTTAAAGCTGGACAGAATTGATAAAAGGGTACAGCAAAGACACACAAAGTCAGGGTTATAAGCAGGGTTAAAGAGAAAGTACAGAGCTCTCGGGTGGGCCATTGTCACCTGCTGGGTCAGAAGGCAGATCTCCTAGGAAAGGAACTGAGACCTTAAAATGATGGTTCCCCAGGACCTGTGCATTGTGAAGCCAGTGCCAAGTCACTGTAGAGAACACCACGGTAGACAGTCGCAGACTCAACAGTTCTTACATGAATGGTCTGTCATCTGTGAAATTCTGGGGTCTAGAACTTTGCGTGGAATGCAAGCCTGTGTGGTAGAATACATATTGCTGTGATCAACACATGACTGAGAGTTTTGAAGACGAGAAAACTATAGACACCAGCAGACAGGAGTCTTTGTCCTGTGTGATGCATGGTTATGTGCCCTTCCTACCCCCACAAAATACCCTAGTGGATATTCTGTGCAATGGGGTTCACGTTGTATATTTCTAGAAAGATCCCACATTATTGGAAAAGGTGTAGAAGTCAGAGGTGACCCCCAAAGAAGAATCAGATGATGTAGGAAAGCTAGACCTGGTAAGACCATGGAGGATAGGAACCCAGGACAATGAATTGACTTTACCAACCCTTCTGTAGGAGACTGAGTGGAGACTGCGGTCAGCAGACCCTAGACCGCTATTCTCAGAGTCCTGTTTGAATTTCCTTTGTGTATTTTGGTGTCTTTCCTGTTTGCCTCAGTTTCCAGCAAGGACTTATCCCCTACCTCTGTCCTCTCACTCCAGAGCTCTGCCCTCTGTCATTTAAGGTGCCTCTCATCCTCTAGTCCCTGGTTTGTCCCTGGTGCCTATGAAAACTGTTCACTTTTCCTCCTCAAGGGCAGTGTCTAGCGGTTGTTCTGAGATGATTCATGGTGTTTCCACTCAGTCCACGATGCTTATTCATCATAAAACCATCTATCTAGATTCTTGATCCCTGGGGGACAGTGTCCCCGAGACGATGTGTCATTCTCTTGCCAAGTTCCACACACTACTGACCTCCTCTGATATCCTATGATCCTAAGAAAAGCTATCCCATCCACCCTGTACCCCCCATCTCAATGATGTCATTTCATTTGGGCCATCAACAGCAAATGGAGGATAAATATGCCTCTAAGTATGTGATGCTTAGCTACAAAACCTGATTCTTCCAAAAGACCAGATGAAGTCAGACAGCTGGGTTTGTGCACACACACACACACACACACACACACACACACACACACACACACACACACACACACGTGTCTATTTATAACCTATTGCTGATTTTGCTAAGCTGAACATAGGGATGCCGCAGAGACAATGTGGTGTATACTTTTGTTCGTAGTTTGAGTGAAGTTCACTGCTGAAGTCACAGGCTGGAGTTACAGTCTCATTGCCTTCTACACTACCTCCCAGTTGATGTGTTTGAAGCTCTCTGGGGACCGTGTTTCCTACCACTCTGTGGAAAGAGTGAGCAGATGAAGCAGTGGGGACCCATTCTGTCCCTGCCAACAAGAGAAAAGTACAAAGTACTTAGCCTCATGAGAAGCTTGATCTTCTGAGGAGAGACCCCAATATCGGTCAGGACTCCCCCAAGAACAGAGTCTATGAAAACTCCTACATGTATTCATGTATGTGAGTTTCTGGTTACACATAGATTAAGGAATTGTCACATCACGGAGCTATAGATGGTTAGTATGTCTAAGCCTCAATTATGCTGGTATCTTCTCAATTATGAAGCTAGCCAGTATCTCAGCCACAGGCCCTTCAGTTAGGAGAAATGCCCTCTTGTTCAAGGAGGGGGATTTGCCTGACAGGATGTGACCCACCCAACATAGGGTTGTCTATTCACTATTGTCTCCTGGTTGAAATGTGAATCTTGTCCATAAATTCTCTCATGACATATGCCAATACTAGTTTGATCAATTGTCTGGGCCAGTTGAGCCTGATCAACTCGATGTATAAGTCTCACTCTACCAATGCCTGCCTGTCCCAGGAAAGTTCTGAGAGATGCAGCCATGGCCTTGAACAGATATCTCCAGCTGGTTCTACCCTCAGGCTTCATTTCTGCACACAGTGCCTGATGTCCCAACACGGTTGAATGGTGATCCAAGATCAGGAGAAAGAAGAGAGTAAAGGTATAGAATAGAGGGCAGAGAAAGCCCTAAAGTGTTTAGGAGAACCTGAGAGCATGACATAGGTACCCACTGAGGCGTAGATCCCCTCATTAGCTCAGTGGCTATGTTCTGTAAGGTTCTCATAGGCACCCTTTCAGTGGCTGTGTTCCATGCACCAAGGAATACTTGGAACTACGTCTTGTGGCCTCTGGTCACAACATTTCCATCAATGGATCAGTAGGTAGCCATATTTAATATGAGTTTCTGTTTAAATATGCTATCTCTTTAATATTTCCTGTTCATGTGTTAGAATTGAGTTCCCTAACAACAGCACCATAGTTCACACTGGCAAAACTTTTCCCTCACACATGCGTCTTCTATATCGCATATTGCCCTCTCCCTGTCCTAGGCACTTTGCTTGGGGGCCATTTGAACAGTGACGGTGACAGTAAAAGTGTCAATATAGTACTTAGTCACCAGCACACAAGAAACTTTGCCCTGTCTAGACCATAGTAAAGGCAGAATACCTTCTCGATGCCCTTGGTGATCATGCTTGCACAGTGCTCTGGCAGGGAGGCAGAACATCATCTCGCTGGCCCTCAAGGCAGTGCTTACAAACTGTTCTGGAATGGAGGCTGAGTGTCATCTTTCTGGGCCTCCTGGTAGTGTTTCCAGGGTGTTCTTCTGGTTGTCTCTATCATTGGGGCTTTGAGAACCATCTCAGCACCGTGTGTGTGTGTGTGTGGGGGTGCTGAGGTTACAAATTAATATTAGTGAATGGCAGCTCTGTCAATACTGCAACTCGGGAGGACTAGTCTGTGTCTGTGGAATGTGGTGAGCAGGGCAGGCTGCAGGGTTGGGAGCCCAGGACTCACTGGCTGTGACAGAGCAATAAGAAGAGCAGAGTCAGTACCTCGTAGGGATGGCACACATTTCATGAACATGCGTCTTCTGCCACATGGACACACCTACTAAATGGTCCATCATGGCAAGTGGGCTGTGAACAAAAGACCTACAATGAAAAGACCTTTGTCCATACATCGGCGTGTGAGAGCCCTCAGTGCCCATGCAGCTTACTCATCTGGTTCCAATACCACCTTGGGGGGGCACAAATGGAGCATTGGGTATAGGTTCTAAAGTTGGCAGGCTGGTGAGAAGGGGCTCAACTTGTCTCTTGTCAACGTGCTGTAGTCACCAAAGGATAGGCATTCTTATTGGTTATTCTTAACTTTGTCAAGATGTGGATGACCTGGTCATGTCTGCAGGGTCTTCTTTGGAAAGTGAGGAAGCTTCTAACCATCTATACCTCCTTCTCTGAGGAGGATTGTCTTGTTTTCTGACAGAAAGGTCCCTGTCTATACAGCTAGTAAGAGTGCAGCCTCTGCCCAGTCTGGGCTCTGCCAGCAGCTGCTCTCAACACATCCTCAGCAGGTGTCTTGTCCCCAGCAGCAGTCACCACAGCCAGAAAGGTCTTGTGCTCCGGGTACTTCAGCGTAGGTCTCAAAGTCCCTAAGCCAGGGTGATGAGTACTGGTCATGTTCTTAATGTTGTGTACAGGTGGAAAAGGGAAAGGAGAATGTGGGTTAGCTGACAGGGTCTCCCATCCAGGGTCATTGTAATTGTCAAATGACCAGCTTCGCCATGTTTTAGGCAGAATATACCCCCTAGGTCACCTACATCCTGAGTCCAGAGCCTGGGAGTATACTTGGGTAACCAGAAGCCAGGAGTGGCCTCTGAACCTCTGTGACCACAAGGTCCTGTAAGACGAAGCTGTCGAGCAACTGAGAGGACTGGGATAAGGGGACAGAAGGGAAGTTCACCTCCGACCGGCTTGGGCGATGACAGCTATCTTGAGCCACTGTGGGGACACAGCGGGAAGGTGGCCGTTTTACTCCAGGGAGCCACTGAGAACTCGAGGTCTTGGGATGGAAGCAGCTGCTTGCTGATTTGTTGCACCTAGGAGAGGAAAGGGCTTCAGAATACACTGGAATTTATGGATGTCGAGCTCTTGAGTCAGCAGCTGATCAGTGTCTGATGTGGCCCTGGCCAGGTGGGCAGTGACATACTGGTTTGAAGTGGCAATAGCTCGTTACTCAAATTCCCTTTGGCATCAAGTGGTGCTCACAGACCAGAAAAGTGTGCCTTACATATGTGCATAAGTGTAACTGTATAGGTGTGTGTGGATGTGCGTGTGTATGGTGTGTGTATATGTGTGTGCGCGCATGTGTGTGTGTGTGTGTGTGTGTGTGTGTTTGTGTCTGCCAGCATGTATGTGTGAGTGTGTATGCACACATGGTTAGTAGATGAGTTGAGTTGCATGGTGGCTCTCAAGGGTGTGTCTGCTTACTCATTAGTCAGTGTGATTTTATTGGAAAGGTGCTTCCAGCTCCTTATATATGTGTGAGGATGCTGTTGAGCCTTTGGCCCCAGAGTCAGTACAGTGGAGACCCATCTCCTTCAAGTCTCTGCTTCCAACATCCTCATGCAGTCAGCGTCCCCTGTGGCTCGCTCTGCATATGTCATATGTCACCTTCAGGATATTGTGGACACAAAATGACTGCTTCAGGGTCATGGCAAACCAGCAGGAGCAGTCAACCTGATACCCAACAGAGTTCTCTATGTCCTGTGTGTTTCCTTTCCCTTCTGGGCACCGTGTCGAATGGCATGGAACGATGCAGAGCTGTTGGACACAGAAACTGATTTTCCTCCAGCCTCACCGGCTGTATGGACGCACTCCTGTGAGGCTCCTCCATCTTCACACTTACGGAGCCACCTGGAGCATGGCCTCTGGCTCCTCACTGCCTGTGAAGGGCTTTGCCTTTGGGCTCTGTTGGGTGATATCTCCACCCCAGAGTGTTCCTTTCCTTGCTACGATGTGCTCTGTGTTAGTCTTGCTGAGGGCCTCAGGGTGGTGAGTCCAGTGCAACCTCGGTGCTTCTAGCAGCGAGGAAGGATACATTCCAGCCCTGGAGCCTAGCGACGGCTGAACACTTGCATGTAGCTTTTTCAGATAACCTGAGAGCAATGCTGTTTCCTGCTATATGGTGGTGACCAGGCCTGAAGTCACTCAGCTACCACTTAGGGCCTTTTTGATGGTCCTCACATGCCCTTAAGCCCATGGAAATCCTTTAAAAGTGGTCAGTGGATCAGATTCACAGACACCTACCTCCCCAAGGATGCCCCCAGAGGAGACCTCAGGGCCTGTATTGTCACAGAGCACTGGAATGAAGTATGCCTTCATACACTTCATAACACAGGTGGTTTATAATTTATCTGACCACTTTGTGGGGGCTGAGAGCAAGGCACCCCAACCTGGTCTTCATACATCAAGACAGAGGGTTGGATAGGACAACTGAGATATTTCTTCTAGGCCCAAGAGATTGATAAATTTCTCATTCTGGGAATTGCTTAGGGGAAAGCCAAGAGCCAGAAGTTCAGCTGCCCAGTTTATGGGAATTTGGCCAGTTTATGCTGGTGTGTCCTTGCAGACCTTCTGGCCTTTACAGGAGCACTTTTGTAACCTGTGGCGAGTGGGCTTACAGACTCATAAGCAAGGGAAGGGGCTGCTTACCACATACTTAATGCCTTCACAGCTCTTTAACTGACTTGGAGACCAGGCCTCTTTATTTTCGGATGTATTACCAGTTCTCTGTCTTGTAAGAGGATTTATTTATTATAGCTAGCCCGTACAAAAGAGACGCAATCCTGTTGTTTGATTTGTTTGTTGAAGGTTTGAGTTACATCCCCAGCCATATGTACTTGCTGTTTCTCCTGGCCGTGTGCTCATGATTCATCTATTCTCATGGTGGCCTCTTCCTCGCTTGATCTCCTTTTTTCTTTTTTCTGGTCCCTCCTGAGACACCACACTCGATCCTCCAGTCCCACCTTTCTCACACTACTGCCCAATCACAGACTCTGGCCTTTTTATTAATCAGTTAACTTTAAATTGGAGAGCAGGGTTTACATAACATCACTTGGTATATGTAAGGATCTCTTCATCAGGGAACATCCAGATCTTGGGGTATAGAATTTAGCATTAGAATACAAAGGAGCACCAGGCCAACCCCAGTAATGTCTGCTTCATTGGCTCCTGGCTTTGAGAAGACCAACCATTATAAAACCTGTAGACTAGGTAGATATCTGACCCCGGGTAGTACAGAGATAGCTGGACCCTGAGTGGAAGCAGCAGTGACCAGCAGTATTTCACAGGTTTCCCAGTAGCTGAGGAGCCTCATACAGCCAGGAAATGTAAACTGGACCTTGAAACAGAGGTATATGGAGAGCCTTCACTCTACTAGTGAGGCACTGGAGACAGGATGAGTGAGGCAGAGTGTAGGCTGAACTATGTGAGTCTGGGGTTTTCAATAAGTGGAGCCAATATATTACAAATGGCAGAGATGGCAGAGACAAAGGGTGTGTTTGAGGAATAGTTTCCTGTGCCTATTATTTAACTGAATGCACATGAACTCCCAGTTGATAGACATTCGGAGGATAGAAGCTGGGGTGCTGCTGTCATGGCTCTTGGGTGTAGGGTTCAGGTGAGTTCTCTAGCACAGACCCATACCCTAGGACCATACGAGCAAAGATTCTCCACCTTATCCCCAGCTCCCAAGAGCCTGTGTGAGGCCCAAATGATCCAGCCACTGTCCTCACATCTGCTCTGATAACAGCTACCAAGTCCGGGAGCATGTGGAATCAGACATGGTCCTTAGATGAAGGTGATTATGCCTGGCTTGGTCATTAGCTATTACCTGCCGAGTACTCACTGCCCTTCGCAAACATCTGTTTCCTCTTGTGGCAGCTCACAGCACACATGGGTTCTGTTTGCCCCAGTGGCTCAGTTTCTGTCCTTCTCCATCTCCTTGCCCTCAGCCCCACGGTCTGCTGAAATGTCATCAGTTCTCCCAACTGGGCCTCTTCATTTCTCTTAGGGATTTTTTTTTCAGGTCTGTTATTCTGTCAGTAGATATTAATTATCTGCAAGAAAAAGTCCCAGATGCTTCTGTCTCTGGCCTTATGGCCCCAAGCAGATGCTAGCAGAGGCGGTTGTAATTTTTCCCCAAGAAGGATACCAACCAGATTCTATAGTCACCTGGGCACAGAGATCAAGGAGCGGTTAGGGCTCAATTCCAAATGTTCCCAAGCTCTGCACGAGGGAACTTTCAGCATGGTTTGCCTTCCCAGCCCATCAGAGAGTCAGACGACTATCTTCACTGTGCTTATTCCTTTGTGCATCTCTGCATATGTGATAATAAAACCAAGATGGTGGGATTGTAGGAGCTAGGCATCCAGAAGCTGTTTTCCATATCTGAAGAGGAGCTGGGAAGCAGCAGGCACAACCACACCCCAGGAATTTCCAGGCTATACCGGAGACATGCTTGGGTTCCTAAGATGTTTGAGTTGCTGCTGTCCTGGAAGTTTCCTTAAGTAGTGAAGGACTCACTCCGCCATCATGTAACTTCTGACACAGAGGGATACTTATGTACCATGGTGGTAGGCTTATCAAAACTCTCCAGGGCTCCTACCCATTCAGGTAGCAGAGCAGTGTTAGATGATGTGGCAAGGAAGAACAGAAGGTGAGCAGGAGAAGGCTGCTCATCCATGCACCCCGATGTCTTTTATACCTTGAAATCACATCCATGCATATCTTACAGGGATGCAAGCAGTAAGTATCAACCGTGAGATTTATAATCCTGAAAGTGTGGACTTTCAAAGCAAGGTGTCCCCTCTGAAGGGCCTTCCTGTCTGCCTTGTGTGTCCCCAGAAGGCTTGAGGTTTGTAGTGATCCCTGCAGAGCTGGGTTTAAATGTGCTCTTTCATCTAGTGGCTTCTACTCTCTTGCTTTAGCTTTCATTTTCTCATTTGAAAGCACACCGTGCACATAGAAAGAACTGTATTTATATCAAAGAAGAAATGGTAACAGAGCCAACAGTAGGACTATATAAAATTTTTTTTCTTATTCTTGGCCCTGTTCCCAACTACATCTACAAATTATTCCTTTGTTCTCATGTGCTAGTAATAAAATACCAGTTATTCTCAGAAGAGCAGCACCTAAAAGTTATATTCTCAGCTGAGGGCCTCCACCGTAGGCAAATGAGGTTGTTCACTTGCGGGCAGGATGTTCTTGTGGAGAATCTGTGCACCGACTTCAAGCATGCCTACAAGTGTGTACATGTCAGATGTCAAGAAGCAGATCAAAGTGTGCACAATTCGCCCCTTCTTGGAATCGGGAACAAAACACCCATGGAAGGAGTTACAGAGACAAAGTTTGGAGCTGAGATGAAAGGATGGACCATCCAGACACTGCCCCACCTGGGGATCCATCCCATAATTAACCACCAAACCCAGACACTATTGCATACGCCAGCAAGATTTTGCTGAAGGGACCCTGATATAGCTGTCTCTTGTGAGGCTAAGCCAGTGACTGGCAAACACAGAAGTGGATGCTCACAGTCAGCTATTGGATGGAACACAGGGCCCCCAATGGAGGAGCTAGAGAAATTACCCAAGGAGCTGAAGGGATTTGCAACCCTATAGGTGGAACAACAATATGAACTAACCAGTACCCCCAGAGCTTGTGTCTCTAGCTGCATATGTAGCAGAAGATGGCCTAGTCGGCCATCATTGGGAAGAGAGGCCCCTTGGTCTTGCAAACTTTATATGACCCAGTACAGGGGAAACACCAGGGCCAAGAAGTGGGAGTGGGTGGGTAGGGGAGCAGGGTAGGGGGAGGGTATAGGGGACTTTTGGGTTAGCATTTAAAATGTAAATGAAGTAAATACCTAATAAAAAATTGGAGGAAACAACAACAACAACCAAAAGAAACAGATCAAATATAAAAAGGCTTTCCTAAATCTCCACTTCACAAGATTCTACAGTGTATGATACCCAAGGATCTGGTTAAAAATGGAGATTCTAAACTGCTGGGAGTGGGTATGGCCTGAGCTTCTGTGTATCTGGAAAGGACTTGTTTGGTGGCTATGCCGTACCCAGACAGTAGCCTTGACAGCAAGGGGCTGGGTAACATCTATTTCAGAACTTACTTGATTTCTGCTTCTAGAAGCTTCCAGGTGGTGACCAAACTCTACCAAGTACACTAAAAGACAAAATATAAATCTGAGTCAGAAGTTGCTGGGAGAGATAGCAACAGAGCCTCTGAGAAGAAAAAGGCATACGTGTAGATTTGAAAAGGAGTCACAATGTTGGGGACGAATGTGTTGGAGTTTAGAGTTCAGTAGTCATATACTGTGGTAGACCTGCCTTCAAGTCTTCATAGGCTCAGCTAATGGTTGTATATTTGCAAAGTAGGAAAATAGGACTGAGAATATGATTATGTGTGTGTGTGTGTGTGTGTGTGTGTGTGCGCGTGTGCACTCACATGCATGTATGTATGTGTGTAGTAGTAGTTGATATACATAGTGCTGAGGACAGAGGGATGAGATAGACCTGTACACTAGCCATTAACCATGCTTTTTCTAGAGAAGTTCATTCCCTATATTTCTGGCAGCAGATCCTGGACATGTGTTTGAAAACAGGGCGGGTGATGGATGAGGCGTGGGGAGACAACAGTCCAGATGAGAGCAGAAGAGAGAGCAGAGGTTCATGTGGGCAGTAGAGTGGAGAGAGAGATAAGTTTAGATTTACGAGGCTGAGCTGGGTTATGAATGGTCTTGAAAACCCGGCGCTCTGTGGAAGTTGGATTTGGTCCCAGGGACAACAAGGCTGTGTTCATCCAGAACAGGGAGAAATGGATGACAACAGCCCTCCAAGATTAATCCAGCACAGCTGACAGTTCCATTGTCATGTATGGTCATTTATTTGTAAAATGAAGCCATAATGGTAGTCATTAGGGTCTGTGGACACAGTGTGTGGTAGAAGACTGGGCTGGATTGTGTGTGTCTCTGGTCCATTGAGGCTGTGAGCCAAATCGATGCTCCTACCGACTGGCTCATCAGTCCTGGAGAAAGGCCTGATGGTCTTTTCGTCATTGATTTCTCTATGAGGAGCACATTTTATTCTTGTTTAGGGTTTAATGATGGCAAGTGTCTTGCCATAGTTGAGTCCAGCTTGACTTTGGTATGGATGTGAAATCCAAGCCGTGTGTGAGTTGTGCTTCCTGCCCGGCTCTCTGGAAGAAAGGACCATTGAGAGTTTGGAGTGTGTCCTAGAGACTCTCAGAGTACTCTTCTGTAGGGATTAGGTTTGTGTAGAGCATCAGCAACTGAAAGGGGAGACCTCAGGCCCCACTGACACCCAGAGGACAGGCAGGATCCATTTTTAGGAAAAGCTCCACACCTAGCCCTGCAGCACCATCTCATGGAGCTGAGCTGGAGCCTACATGGGATTCTTCTCCATTTCATTAGAATGACAGGGGTACGTGACCATAACCTTGGCTGCAAGCATCGTCCATGTCTCTATTGCCATGTGGAGCTCTTCCGCCAGCATGGAAGATGGATTCCAAGAACTTTTCTTTGACTAACCACAGCATGAATGAAGCAAATACAGTCTTAGTTGGATCTTTTTTTTTTTCCTTTTCCCTTCAAAAAGGAAGGGAGATCTTGAGGATTTTATCAGCAAAGTAAGCAAACAGTATAGTCGGCCTTTTTAATTAGCGTGTCTGTCAGTTTTTAAAATCCTATAAACCATTGTACATAGCACACAATGATATTTGAACATCTCAGTGACTTACAGAAGCACTGGGAGGGAAACAACACCCCCCCCCCACCCCGCCCGGTTGCTGCTGCTGGCTGTGGATCGCCATAGCTTTCTGTGAGGCACTCCACCCTCCCTCCAAGCACCATTCATATGTAATCCAGGCCTTGGACCACCACTCCTGTCTCTGTTCCAGCTGCTTCTCCCCACATCTCTGGTGTGGTCTGGGCTTAGGCTCACAGGCATCTGCTGCCATATCCCAAGTGGAGCACAGAGCCCACCTGTGCCTAGCACGAGCATCTCCTTGGTGTCCTGTCCTTCACAGTGCGGCCCAACGTATCCCTCCTTTTTGAAGGGCTTTCTGGAATGGCTGTTTCTTTCTCTAGAGTTTGAATTCTAAAGATACCACAAGCAAGATTACTCTTCATTCTGGTACAGGAAGCACCAGCTCCCTTCATGGACAATGGCAAACAGACATTCCACAATTTCTTTTTATTTATTATTTTATTCTTCTCTCATACATTACATCCTGACCCCTGTTTCTCCTCCCTCCACTTCTTCCAGTCTACCCCACTACCACCCCCATCTCAGATCCCCTTCTTCTCTGTCTCCCTTCAGAAAAGAGCAGGCCTCCCAGTGATATCAACTATACACCGTGTAACAAGTTACAATATGACTAGGCACAAACCTCATATTAAATGTATTAATTAGGATTTTACTGTTGTGAACAGATGCCATGACCATGTCAAGTCTTATAAAGAACAACATTTAATTGTGTCTGGTTTACAGGGTCAGAGGTTCAGTCCATTATCATCAAGGTGGGAACATGGCAGCATCCAGGCAGATGAGGTGCAGGTAGAGCTGAGAGTTCATCTTCATCTGAAGGCTGCTAGGAGAAGACTGGCTTCCGGGCAGCTAGGATGAGGGTTGTAAACCCACGCCCACAGTGACACACCTACTCCAACAAGGCCACACCTCCTAATAGTGCCTCTCCCTGGGCTAAGCATATACAAACCATCACATCAATGCCTGGATGAGGTAACCCAATAGGGAAAAAAAGAGAGGTCCCAAGATCAGGCAAAGAGTTAGCCAGTGATACTCTTCATTCCCACTTCTAGGAGTCCCACAAGAATACCAATTTACACACCATAGCACAGGACCCAGAGCAGATCTCTACCAGCTCTGTGAGTGTCACTTCTGTCTCTGTGAGCCCCTTTAAGCCCTGCTTAGTTGATTCAGCTGGCCATATTTCTGTGAGGTCCTCAACCCTTCTGGTTCCATACAGTTCTTCTTCCCCATCTTCTGTGGGGCTCCCCTGGCTCTGCCTCCTCTTCAGCTCTGGGTCTCTGTATCTGCTCTTATCAGTTGCTGGATGAAGCCTCTCTGATTATGATTGGGCTAGACATCCATCTATGAGTATGGTAGGATACTATTAGGAATCATTTCATTGACTTTTTTTTTCCTAGTCATTTTGGTTTTCACCTAGGTCTCTGGGCCTCTGGTTCCTGGCCACCTAGGCAGTATCAAATAGCCTTTTGTGGTGTGGGCCTCAAGTTGGACCAGTCAATGGTTGGTTATTTCCACAAGTTCTGTACCATCATTACCCCAGAACGTCTTGCAGTCAAGACCAATTGCAGGTCAAAGGTTTTGTGACTGGGTTGATGTCCCAGGCCCACCACTGGAATCCTTGCCTGGTTACATACTTCTTGCTGAATGTTTTTGGTCATTTTGATTCATGAGCACATTTCTATACTACATGGGCCAACCTCTCTGTTGATGACTTAGCCCAGTGTCATCTGGGAAGTAGGGCCTTCAGAAGGTGACAGGTTACATGAGGTTGTCATGGAGACTCCATATTGAAAGAAACCAGAGTTTTCTCTTCTACCAAGATAGGACTTAGCAAAAATCTAGCTGTCTATACACCAAGAGGACCTTTAGTGGGAACCAAGCCAGTGGGAGCCCTAGCCTTCAACCTGGAGCCCCCAGTATTGTGCATATTTCTCAGATATAAGCCATTCAGTTTGTGGAACTCCCTATAGCAGCTGAGTTGACTGACATACAGAGACATATGTCACAAAAAACCTGCTATAACTTGAATATTATGGAAATCTTCAGCCAAGGAAAGGTCTCAAACCTTTCAGGGTACAGGAGGCCACTGGAGTTTTCTCACCTATAATGTCTATCCTCTGAAGCCACACTCACCTTTGCTGGAGTCACTCCCACCTATCAGAGCCCTTCTGCTTAGCTGTGTTCTAATGTACTTTGCAATTCCGAGATAACATCCTTTTGTTGTGTCAGGAAGTCTAGTGGTACTTACCATTTTATTTGAAGATGGCATCCTATGCCAGACAGATGTGTGTGACTTATGTTCATTACCTACAATTGTGGTTTTGAAACTTAATAGTTTTATGACACCATCTTTCCTTTCTAGTTCGATGTTTCCTTGGCACAATTTTTGTTGACTGAACTTGTATAATTAGAACTATCTACTTTGTTCTTGAGACTTAGTTTAATGTATCCCAGGCTGACCTTGAACTCACTGTATAGCTGAAGATGACCTTGAACTTTTGATCTTCTTGCTTCTAATTGCCAAGTGATGGGATTAAAAGTATGTATCACCACTAGACCTCATTACCACTATACCCTATATATAAAATACTGGGAATTGTACACCAGTCAAGAGAGTAGTAGACACTCTACTAATTGGTTATTTTAAATAGCCAATCTTTGATTTCAAGATTCTTTTGTTTTATATTGTAGTTCTTAATTTCACTCATTGCCAATGCTGTGTCTTCATGCTAGTGATAGTGGCTAACACACGTGGCTTGGCCTGGTCTCCCTTCTACCGCTTGATTTCTGTATCCTGGTTTGTTTCAGAACTGCCTGTTATGATATATCTCTAACATTGTCCTCTAGGCCCTGGAAACCAAGCAAAATAGAGTGTGGGAAGTCATATAAACAACACAGAAAAAGTCCAGGATACTCACTTGGATAATTTAAAACCTGGAAGATAATCTACTTTTAATTCTCTTCTCTCTTTGTAAGTAACAGAGTGATCTTAGGAAATTTTACTTATAACTTTTCCTTCTGGCCATATAGCTTGGTTCAATTTTTGTACCCCCCATCCATCAACTTGACACGATTATTATCTTATGCTAACTTGTGATTCACCTTCCTTTGCTTGCCTTCCAGTTATATTGGTCAACTTTTTTCTTGATTTTGGTCTGTCCTCTAGGGCGTCCTCCCTCCTGAAGTCCATTCTTTACAACTTGCCCCAGAAAAGTCTCTTAGAAACAGAAACTCTGCTTGGTCTATACAAATAATTTAATTTTATCTTCATTTAGAGCCTCCCTTTGTCTGGATGTAAAACTTTGAGTTAATGCTCATTTTTCTTCGTGGTCATTGTGTTTGGGTTCCCATGACTGCTATAAGAGTCTTTATTAAGCCTCACCATTGTCTGGCTTAGATAACTTTCCTTTCTTTCAGGCTTCTCCCCAATGCCATTGTCATTCACGTCTTGATCCGGAACAGCTTTTATACATCCCATTTGGCACAGGCTGTGCTTCTTCAGATCAAGGCCTCAGCATCTTTCCGTGATTCTGGAAAAGCCTGAGAGATTATTTTCATGAATTCTGTCACCATCCAGGATCATTCGTAGTATCCCTTCTAGTACTTAGACTAGATATGTTTTCCTTCTAAAGAGCGTGGGCACTGGTCTATCTTTCCTTCACCAGGCATCTCTGGGCTGCATTTTGTTTTATTTTTAGCATGTCTTGTCTCTTCTGTCTCTAATTCTTCCTTTAGCTATTTCTAACCTGACATTCTCAGCTCTACTGCATATCTGGTTCCCATTCTTAAAACTTTCAGGAGTAAGCAATCTTCTTTCCAAATATTTCTGGTTATTTCTGGAAGCATATATTCCTTATTTATCTCTGAGACTGCTCTTGCAGGGTGATACCTGTCCTCTTTTCACTGGCATGTTTCTGCTTTACTTTCTGAGATGGTCATCCATGAGTATTCACATCAGTCTTGCCCTCCCCCTGTTCCCTTCAGCTCCATCACTGTCTCTCCTCCACTTTCTCTCAAATACATGAACTTTAATTATTATGTGTGTGGATGTGTGTATAAGTACGACCTGCTGAGTGCATTGTAAGTACCTGTGTTTAGCTTAGCACTTCAGACTGATTAATTTGTCAGGGGATCTGGTCCCTGAAGAAGACGGAGTCTCTCCAGCTTTCTGTAGCCTTTCACTGTCTGTAGCTCTTCATCTTGGGTGGGCTTTTGTGAGATTTCTCCCATCCATACTGGTTTACCAAGTGGTGTTGTCACATACAGGCCTTGTTTAAGTGACTTAATTGTTAAGATTTTGTGTGTATAGCTTCGTTCTCATATATAGAATATTCTTTCTCAACATCAGACATCTTGCCTCATACGATCTCTCTATTCACTTTTTCATGATGTTCCCAGAGCCTTCAGTGTGGAGGTTGTGTTCTAGATTTATCAATTGAGATTCATCTGTACCACTGCAAGCCTTCTGCATTTTGACCATTTGTGTATCTCTGCAACAATCTCCACTAACTGCTAAAAGAAGAGCCGAGAGCTACGTATAGTTGAGGGTATAGTGATAAATATTTAGAATGTAGTTAAGAATTATACAGGTTTAGGAAAGTAGCAGTAATAGGTTCTTCTCTAAAGTCCATGACCTCACCAGCCATGAGTAGATGGCTAGGTTTGAATTCTCTTCTAATGAGCTGGCCTTAGGTCCAATTAGATAACTTTCGGCTACTCACAAGACATCAGTGCCACTATTGCCCCATTGGGGATATCGTGCCTCACTGGCCACGGGGTGGTCTATGTGCTTTACAGCTGGGTAGAACTATTGATTGCTTTTTTCCCTTGCTAGCTTGAATAGCACTCTTGGATACTATGAGAGAGAGAGTGGGGATGAAGGAAGGAGAGAGGTGAGGTGAGGAGAGAGAGAGACAGACAGACTGACTGACTTAACAATCAGGGAGAAGAGTCTCCAAGTCAGTTCTAGCTCAATTCTTCCAAGTCCTGTAGCCCAAGTTTATAGTGTCTTCAATAACAGTGTAGTACCTTTATGTTATATAAGGTAACTAAGGGCAGTAAAAATAGCCTGTATTATTTTGGAAGTTTCTTGGATTCCCCTAAGCAATAACTTGAAGGGGGAGTTCCAATGTGGGGCACTGGAGTTTTTCTTATGTAATCTATGGTTCTTAGTGAGAGTTTTATCACCCAAGAGGTATAACTTCATTTAAAAAGTATGTGTGTGTGTGTGTGTGTGTGTGTGTGTGTGTGTGTGTATGCAGGCATATGTAGTATTATATGTGCATATTTAATGAAAAATAAAATATTTCCCCATGAATTTTCAAATATCTTTAGTGTTGGTTATCCTCTCCCTTCCTCTGTGTCACAGCCCCCATTTTCCCACTTCCCTTCATAGCACCTGTCCTTAATAGTTCATATTTACCATCTGATTCTCTCAAGAAGCTGGAGTCCAGAGTTCTAAATCAGGTCCTTTTGGATCAAGATAATTTCCACTTCCAACAGAACTATTTCAGCTGATATATCTTTATTTTAAATAGCTGCTCTTCTTTTCTCCTCCTCCTCCTCCTCTTCCTTCTCCTCCTTCTTGTTTTGCTTTTGTTTCATAGCTTTAGACCTTGAGAATTCTGATTCAGATCACAGATCACTTCCAAGGGAGGTTTCCGTTCACCATTCTGTGGATGGAGCTGGTGACGATATCAAAGTGTTTACTGCAAACCCCAGCTTAGTGTGCTTCTCGGCCAGCCACCTGTGGGGCCATCATGCCCATCATCCACATCCCCAGTGTGGGATCATCCTCCGCAGCTGTGCTGGGTACCACTCTGCATCGCCGTGTGTGTTCTGCCAAGCTAATTTAAACATTCATGTGTTCTGAGATCTGGTTAGGTTCTAATAACAACCTGATGAGGAATCCATTCCATCACACTGTGAAGAGCTTCGCTGTGGGACGGAATTTGGAGAATTGAAACCAGCCTCTGAGTCTCTCTTTGGTTCTTTCTTCTCTACAGAGACAGCTCTCTCACAGGCAGGCCAGATAGTGGTTTCAAGAAGCAGTATCAGTGCTCAAAGATAACTCTCTGTAAGAGTAATACATAAACAAATCCAACGACAGGTTCCAAACCTTACCTGCTACCTCGAGGTTACAAGAGAAAAGAAGTACTGAAGTAATAAGGATGTAACTGTGTAGCCTTGTGGGAGGAGCATGTCTTCCATCCAGGTCATGGTCTGCTGTTCTGTAATGAGGCCACTTCAGAGGGTGTGGAAGGGACATGATTGGCAGGAACCCAGAGTTACCAGGAAGTGGCCAGACCCTCAATAGAAGGATGGTCATCAGCATGTCCTGTCATCAGGAAGGAAGAACAGTGATGTTGGTCTCCCTGGCTGCAAGGTGGAGCTGCTGATTCTGATTGATTTCTGGATTGATTAGCGGTTGTTGTAAATCTTTTTATGATGAAAGTAATAAATAACCACTGGATACATTTAGCAAATGGGACTTGGATAGGATGGGGAGAGAATTACTACTTGGGAGTGTACAGTGACTTAGAATCTCTGCCAAGATTATCTATGCATCTGTGCTCATACATGCATACATACCACATACATGCATGTCTATATTTGCAGTGCACACATGTACATGTACACTCACACAGACCATCACACACGCATGAGACATATAGGCTGGTAGTGCACATATGCACTCACACATATGCTCAAACCCTCATACACACATTTGCATATACTTTTATGCATGCCCATATCCACTGACTCTTATATATATGTTCACATACACAGAAGCATGTAGATCAGATTTCAGTGTCCAAAGTCCTCATATATGTAACACATACCCATACTCACATTCACATACACAGATGCATGTATACCAGCTGCATTGATATCTCTATGAATATAGATTATACACACACACACACACACATATATTCATACACACACATATATAGAACTAATTCCCTGTACAGTGTGAATTACACACTCACTTACTCTATTCCCATCGTAAGCCAGCTCAGTGTTTGCGGTCTGCTGGTTTAGAACCTGAGGCAGGAATACTGACTCAGTTTATCCATCTCCACTTGGGGCACAGCTTGAGGCGCACATGATCCCCTGCCCTGAAAACTTGAGCGTGACTCCTGGCAGAGCCTTCATGGTGGCTTAGCCTCTGTGTGGGTTTCAGAAGCCAGCCCATGTGTGTAGGGTACAATACAGATTGCTGGAAATGTACTAGACATGGTTTTAATATTTTTCAATCACCTATTTTTCACTTAAGCTAAGCTAAATGTATAGTGCCCAGCTTTGGAAAAACAAAACAAAAACAAAAACTTAGGTCTGAAATTTAAAGAAACCTTTCGTTTTATTTATATTAGAGGTTTGTACATGTTCTGCTTGTTTTGAGGGAAGAGGTTATGGCCAATCAATACAGCAGGAGATCAAATCTGAAGTTCCAATGCTTTTATGATACTATCTACCACATGCGATACTGTTATTCCTCTCTTTCATTACTATGATACTATCTACCACATGCGATACTGTTATTCCTCTCTTTCATTACTATTCGCTTCCATCTCATCTCCAAAACAGCAAGTGCAGGCTCCGGGCAAGTGCCTCCATCCCCGGTACTGTCTCAGTGTCCGGTGGTAGTAAAAGACCTTCACATATTACAAAAGGTTCTGAGGTGTGCAGACGTACCGATGCTCCCTGTGGACTGCCAGCGCTAGATAAACTTCATAGAAACAAGCCTGCTGGGTCTGTGATCACCCAGGGCCCAAGAGTGTCCTAATGTGGCCTTCAGGGATCTGCCAGGTCTCAGAATACTAGCTCTTCCCAGAGGCTCTGGATGACAGCTCTCCTTTTGGTATCTGAGGGAGGCAGGACCGCAGGGGTGGAGATGCAGTGTGAGAGAATCTCTAGTAAAATCAGGAAAGAGTTGTCATGTCCTGACTTGTGGGGAGCTGTAGTGGAGGAATGGCTAGGTATCACTGAGGTTTGCAGAGCCAGCCCAGTCACAGAGAGTGCATAGTCTGGACCTTTGTAATGTGTAGGGATTGCTCTTCTGTGACCTGGTAAGCATGGTGAGGCACCATGTCCTTCCAAGGGTGGTGTCTTGGCTCCTGAGAAGGTAAATTAAGGCTGCTCTCCTGGGATGCTCTGTAGGACTTCTTATCCTGAGCTCAGAGCTGCAGCGAGCTTCAACTTACTCTATCTCCTAAGTCCTCTAGGGAAATGTTGATTTTTTTTTTTCTAGAAGACTAAGGGAAGCGGCCTCTAACACAGGCTCAGCCATAGGGCTGCTATACAGTCTAGATGGGGGAGAAACACAGCGGATGGGTGCCACCCAGAGCAGAAGGCAGAGCTGGGGGAGGGGCTCCACACAGTGGGGTGCCACACAGCTGGGGGGCTGCCACACAGCTTGGGGAGCGCCACTACATAATAGGGTGGGGGATGCCACGTACCCCAAGGAAAGGGGCACACCTGGGAAGGAGGGCAGGATACAGTGTGGGGGCTGCCACACACCCGGAGATAAAGGGACACACCTGGGAGGGGGCTGCACAGAGGAGGGTGCCACACATCCGGGGGGTGGGGGGGTGGGACTCTGTCTTCCGCTTCTGCAGCTGCTATAGCCCAGCTCAGCACCATTTGTCTAGAGGGAAAGAAGCAGTATCTGGGAGTGTGACTGGATGTTCTGCTGAATGGTAATACGTTTTTAAATTATTGATTCTTTAAAGCCTGACAGATCGTGGCTAAGTCATCGTGGTATACTGTTGCCAAGAACCTCTCCTGACATGAGTTACAGGTTCTTAAAGGTTAACGCTCAAACCGGTGTCACATCTGTGAGCCCTGCTCCTCCTCCTGGCTTCCTGCTTAGGAAGTGGGTGCCAGATGTGATTCTGTCCCTGTAGGAACACAGGGAAGAATAGACTGTGGCCATGTCTCCCAGGTGTCCATCCACTCTTTTGCTGGCCCAGACTCCCAGAGATGCTCTGTTTTCTATCAAGCCCCAGGTTCTATTTCCTCATGTTACCAAATTTGCAGGATGAATTTAACCCAGTGCTGGGGAGATGGAGGCCCACAGCCATACCAGTTTTTAAGCTTGGAGCTGGCAGGAGTCAAACCATGCCAGGGATTTCAGAGCTGAGCCTTGCAAACTCTTCGCAAAGTCTCTCCAAGCAAGCACATAAAAGCCTTGGTTATATTTTGACGACAAGGCTTTGGGGATAACTTGAGTGAATGATTTCAGAGCATGTCTACTTGTATACTGTATCCTGCTCGAGCAAAAACAACCCCCAAAAAACAGTGGTGTCTGTGTTTCCCGTGTGAGCTCAAAGCTGTGTGGAACTCTGAAAGAGTTCATTTATACCCCGTCTTTATATCGCAGTAACATGGTTATAACAGTGTTCTGAAATTCTAAATTAAACGGAAAAGCAGTGAACAGGGACAGCCATGGCCACATTTTACCAACTCTCTTGCACATCTGTGTTGCTTGCATGAGTTTCTTGTAGCTCTTGTAGCTTGGCTGTCACAGACTTGGGTGGCCCAGTAGCTCTCTAGGTTTGGCTGTGACCAATGCTAACTACTCTGTAGCTTTTCCAGTTTGGGTGTCGTGGTACGTGGGCACTCCAACATTCTTATGTCATTGGGCTAACAGATCTGGACATCTCATAGGTCATAAGAGTTCAGATGCCACAGATCTGAGTGCCCTATAGTCTTACTGTAATTTGGTGTTGTAGCTTTGAATGTTGCTGAGTGCTTCTGCTTCCTTACCGTGGTTTTATAGCCCGGGAGTCCTATACATATGTATCTATGTGTTCACTGCGTCCAGGTTTGTTTCAGTCCCCGATCAAGTCCTGGCTTCTGTCTTATCTCATCACCAATACTCATCATTTGCAATCCGAGTTGTGTCTGCCGTCTTGGCGGTTACCCAGAGAGCACTTCTGCATATAGCCTTGGCAAAGGAAAAGTTTCTCCTTAAGACACACGGGTGTGTTAGGAGGCCACTGCCTTGTGCACAGGCACACTTTCCCACCATGCTCTGCTGCTTCTGAGACAGGACAAGAGCAACTCAGGAGCCTAAGTCTGTCTTATCTGCAATTGACAGCAAACAAACAAACAAACAAACAAACAAACAAAAAAACCCTTCTTTTCCACTAAAGCAGACATTTATGGAAATATTTTGAACACTTAGTTGTAAGGCTTAGGTAGATAAATGAAAGTTATGTTGAGGCCTTGAGGTCTGGCCAGTGGGTCATGGCTGTTACTGATTCTCTACTGTGGGGGGGGGGGCAGTCTTGAGCATGTGGCTCGTCCTCTTTTCCTCCAGTTTTTGACACTAAGATGTCAAAACCTTCCTCCCCAAAGTGGAACAAAGCCCATGGAACCCTTCTGTACAGCTTCCTGGGGCTGGACCATTACAAATGTTAATTTTATTATATATTGCATGGAAACATTTTGAAATTGTTCAATTCCACGAAAAGATACCTGGAAGTGCGTTGAGTCCTGGAGTCTGGGACATCTCACTGTATTTCAGTGGGAACACACCTAGAGTAGGGCGCCCGTGCTTTTCATGGGAACTCTTGACTACAGCCCTGGATGGCTGCCTGACACAAACCCATTTTCAGCCCCTTCTTGTTCCTGTCAGTCACCTTGACCTAAGGACACAAGCTTCTTGTGTAATCACATCCATGTCCTCACTGTTAACCACACCCAGCCCAAAGCATCTGTGGGCTACTGTGAGTCAACTTGTTAACTTAGCAGACAACTCACAAAACCCCAAGCATGCTAGTCCCCTAGGCTGTGACAGAATGCTAGGTCCTGTCTTGTTCAATAAACAGTAATTTCCTTCCTCACTGTCCTAGGGCTGGAATTCCAAGACTGAGGTATGGAGAGCTGGTTTCTGTTCAGGTCTTAGGGTAGAGGAGTGCCACCACCTAGCTGGTGGCAGCACCATCTGCCTATGTCCCCATGTGGCCTTTTCCTTCACTGTGTACCCCAGCAGTGCCTTTTGTTCCTGTGAGGACATCAGTCAGGCAGACTAAAGCCACATTTGTGTCCTCATTTGGCTTTGGTGAGTCTCTCAAGGTCCTCTCTCCAGACAGTACAGTGGGAGTCAGGGCTGTGACATCAGGTTAGGGGACATTCTTTAGTCTAGTACAAGGAGCCTTTAGACCTGTATAACAGGAACCCAGGAAAGAAAAGCAATCCTCACTTCTACCAAATAATCCATGTCTTTACTAGCCCATGCCCACCTCACCCAATCACTCTCCCTGAGTGCTGGGATCACTGGCTCCTCTGATGGACCCTGCTTCCCAACTTCTTAATGAGAATGCAAACCTGGCTGCTGTATAGTTCTTGGCTTTATTCCTGTGTCGTCTCATTCATAGCTTCCAGGAGGTCACACTTCTCCCAGCCCCCACCAGGATCTGGTGGAAATGTTGTCGTAGAGGAGCTGAGTTGGACCGGCAATAGTGTTTGATATTTGCTTAATGTGGATGAAGGCGGGGAAGGACACAGGCACATGAGTGGATGTCAGGGAAGACTCATCTGCCCATCAGTTGTGTGGTTTCTTTTACAAGGCACAGGCTTGCCAGGTGTTGAAATATCCCATAGTGTCATGGCTGCCAGGCCTCTGTGGCTTGTCCCTGAATCCTCTTGATTCACTCTTGGAAGCCTCCAACTGCAGAGATTACCTCCAGCCTATAACAGTCAAATGAATTCCTAGCAAAGAAAGGGTCAATAGTTGTTTTATATTCTGGCCCACAGTTGATGTAACTTACTGTCCGTTTTTCTTGTGTGCTTTGTGGAGAGATATCTGCTAGGGTATCCCTGGTCCAACATTGGCTCCAATAGGGTGAAAGATCTCCACTAAAGAGCTGGGCACTAGAGCAGGTCATGTCTACTGAGCCATGGACAATAATGGGCCAGGACACATAACACTATTGTGGTCTCATATGTCACAGGATGCCCCCTACACATCCCACTCAGTACAAATGCATCCAAATCACCCCTGCCACAAGAATGCCAGGGACAGGTAATAGAAATGCATTATGATAATAAGTTTATGTCAGTGGGCATTCAGTATAAAGAAACACAGAAGGCATTTGAGTTTGTTCCTGTTCGTAGTTTGAAAGACTGAAAGTTCAAACAGCATGGTTCAGTCTTACATGGGGATCCTCTTCCTGACTGTATTACTAAAAACTGTCAGTGGGGACAGTCTGTGTGTATGGGGCAGAGGTGCACATTATCAAGCCTAATAGAGGCTCAGGGGTCAGGCTCAGGGGTAACAATTCACTCACAATGTCTGTCTCCAAGAGACACGGGACCTGGTGTTCTCTTGAGAGTCTCACTACTTTCCAATATTGCCACCCCGAGGCCTTTGAAGGATAGGCTTAACCTTTGTGTCATCTGTAGTAGTCTAAATACTAAGAAGTAAAACCAAGTGTCTTAATTAGGGTTCACTGCTGTGAACAGACACCATGACCAAGACAACTCTTATAAGGACAACATTTAATTGGGGCTGGCTTACAGGTTCAGAGGTTCAGTCCATTATCAAGGGGTGGGAGCATGGCAGCAGCATCTAGACAGGCATGGTGCAGGCAGAGCTGAGAGTTCTACATCTTCATCTGAAGGCTACTAGAAGAATACTGACTTCCAGGGAGCTAGGACTAGAGTATTAAAGCCCACACCCACAGTGACACACCTATTCTTATAAGCCTACACCTCCTAATAGTACCACTCCCTGGGCCAAACATACAGAAACCATCACACCAAGACATTCTATATTTAGAAAAGCCTTCCAATGAGTCTCTTCTAGAGAAGGCGGTAGATATAAATGCACATGAGACTTAATCAAGGTAAGTTAAGACTCTAAAAACACCGCCAAGACCAAGCAGAAAAGCTCAGGTATGCACATTGAAAGAACAGTCTGCCCTTTCACCATTGTGTCTGTAGATCCTGATGTTGGTGGCTTCTGGAATTCTGTGCTCTGCCTCAGGTCACCGGGTTGTGATGAGCTGTATAGCTGCTCAGTCACCCACCACGTACCTCAGAGCACTGCCTTTCACCTGGGCTGGATGTGGGTGTCTACAGTTTGGACAGACTGAGCGCTAGGAGATTTCCCTGCAGCGAAGCTACAAGGAACACCTTGTGCTTGTGAATGGTGCAGAGCTTGGCTGCCCTTCCCATGACCTCAGCAAGGAGTTCTGTATCAGTATCTGTTCTCAGCTCCGCTGTAGGACATGGATTAGGGACATGTCCTAGATGGATGGGTTCCTGTCTCACCTCCAGGCCCCTCTTGGGCATTGCGGCTGGGCTGGCCATGATAAATGGGCCGGTGGGCTTTTAAGGCCAACTAGAGGCTTTCTGTGCTTTATCACAGTAAAGGAGAAACGGGAGCAAAAGAGCGGTTCTTTTAGAGCTTTGTCTAAATAAAGTTCCAAATCTCATCCTGAGATTCCTGAGTGAAGCTGTATGCAGCCAGCTCTGCTATAGGACCCAGTATTCTATTCCCCCATCACACCAACCCCCAAATCACAGCCCCCCCTTCACTGGATATGTGGGCTTAGCTGGTCTGCTATGACCTACAGTTGGTGATGGGGTAGGATGGGGTGTGAGGGCCAATTTAGACACAACTACTCAGTCTGAAGATGTTAGGATTGAAATGAATTACTTTCATGATCAAAGAGAAACGCTTCACAGATACTTTCCAGGAAGTAGCTGTTAAAGAGATTTTATTCTGCATGATATTAAGAGTTTGCTTTCTTTGCTGTATCTAGAATTGTTGCATTCCACTAGATGATATTAGGGCTCTGTGTGGAGATCTGTTTATTTCAGTGCATATACTCACTACCCACCCAGTGCAAGGCTGGGCCTGTTGTCAGCCATCCGCATTAGCAGCAGGTGGACAGTGCTGATAGCTTTGGTTATTTTCCATAGCAGTCTTCTCCACCACTGAAGGGTGACACCACTTCCCTGAGCTCAGCAACTACAGTGTTCCTCGTGAGCTTCAGTAATACACTGGACCCAGAATCTCTCTTTTTCTATGTTTAAAGTCTATGAAGTATCTCAATCCTGCAGGAAGCAGGGACTGAGTCAGACTCAACTTAGTGACACCTTCCCTAGGCTACAGTAGGCAGAACTTCCCAGCTGGGGGAATATATTCCCATGTTCCTTACAGACCAAGGTAAGAGTTTAACATAGCCCAGTGTTCTCACTGGGCTAGGCTCTCACAACCATTGTCTGTGTATCCCAGAGGCCTCACAGACCAAATCCCTTACAGCCCCGTGCTCTTACAGCCCAGTGTGAGAGTCCATATAGCCCAAGGTCCTTATATCCCTGAGTCAAAGCTACCCGGGGTCCTTAGAGCCCACAATCTATTCATTGAGACTATGCAGACAAGAGTCCTTATAGCTTAGGATCCATGTGACATTTAGCCCTGACAGAAGATGACATTAAGATGTTCTCAGTTCTACAGATGAGATGTGCCCCTCCTCTAGGTAGAGACCAAGAAGCACAAACATCTACAGGCCCTAGATGGTCCCAACCTACAAGTTGGGACCAGTTTATCTATTCATTTGGCAGACAGTTTAGTTCCAATGCTTTACCCACTTCAAGCCTCAGAGCACTGGCTGCACATGATATATACATCAGTGTATGAGTGTCCATTAACACCACTGTCTTCTCATTTCTCAGAGCAAGAAACTGAGGCAGCAAGCAGAGGTCAGGCTCCAAACTGGCAAGCCCAATTCCAGAAGCTCCGGTTGCTCTTTTGATGTCTCCTCTGCTTGCTCTGCAGCCTTTCCAGTTAATTAGCAGTGCCTGTTGTCTGTGTGTCAGATGAGGCTGAGCTTTGTGTAACGTGGAGCATCGCTCATTAACACCATTCTTGCCTCCTTAGCCCATGTGTGGAGGCATTCTAGAAACCGCGCAAGTCAGTCTCCGCTCTCCTCACCGCTGTTGCCCCAGAGTTACACATGATATTCTCTAATGAATTAAAAGCCATATGTTGCTGCTGATGTTTCCCGCATATGGCTACAACCCAATCTCAGTGGGGCATATGCACACCTCCTCCCACGAGAACATATGCTTAGAGCGCAGAACAATCCTATTTCAAGATAGAAGCCCGCTCCTCCCCACTTCCTCCTCAGTGTCTCCTGGAAACAGTAGCAAAAATAAAGGGAGGCAGGGCAATCTGGATCCAAGTAGGAGGCAGCCAAGCCTTCTCGAAGGAGGAGGACAATCTCTAGGGCCTTAATGAAAATGGGTGCAAAGCAGGAAAGCAGAACTCACCCAAAGCAAACTGGGGAACTAGGTACAGACTTTGCGAGTAGGAGAGACTCAAGCTGCAACAGCCTGTGCCTCAGCTGCCTGCTTGGCAAGCCCATGACTGTCATGGATGACGGGAGGTCCCTGGCCCAGGAATAGGCCTGCCTATGTCCACTGTCCTGGAGACAGATGCTGAGGATAGAGTCTGGAAGCCAACCAATCAGTGTGCGAGGTGGTAACTGGTCCCAGACACCAATCTGTGAACTTCTGAGGCTATGGAGGAGGTGTCTGCTGTCTCTTTTCTTGTTTTGAGGAGCGTTTCTGGACAGGATAATGCGTGTGCCTGACACATATTTTGCTGAGGTTGCTGAGCAACCTGGGATATTAGTGTCAGAGGCAAAGTCACCCTGAGGTTCAGCAGTGACAGCAGCATAGCTTGTCTCTGCCTCAGGAACGAGAAGCTGTGACTTTCTATATGGTATGCCTTGCAATCCTCCCGACTCGGCCTCCTGGGTTCCCAAATTAGGTTTTAAACACAAATACATGTCTGTCTGTCTGTATTTCTTTCTTCTATCTACCTCTATCTATATCATAGAGATCTACCTATATCTACATGTATTTTTCCTTCTATCATCTATCAATATATTGATCAATCTATCATCTATCCACTATCTATAATCAAACAATTAATCAATCAATGTATCAATCTTTATCATCTATCTACCATCTATCTATCTATCTATCTATCTATCTATCTATCTATCTATCTATCTATCTATAGAAGTATATATTATTCCTAAACTGTACTGTGTAATCCCCATTACTGAGTGATTGTGTTTCTCATCTTTGGGTGTGTGCGCATCTCTTCCCACTGAAAGATCCTATGTTCCTGAGCTAAAAGTAAAACGTGGTGTCATAATTACAGAATAAATTCTATTCTGTCTTGGTTGGGGGAAAATGATAAAACAATCAAGATAAGCAAAGGCCTTGATCCAACACAGGCACACAAGCCATGTTACTGTGAGAGGGAATGATGTCAGCCCTATGACCCCAATCAGAGACTGCTGCCTAGGGTGGGAATAGAAAGAACTTCTGAGAACCAATTAGTGGGAGGATGACATTTCTCTTTCCTCCTCATATGACTAAAAGTTTAAAATATTAAAGGAAAAATTTCTGTTATGTAAGAAGGACGGGTGAGGAAAACCGTTTCTCAGGTGTTGATCTTTGCTTCCTCTTTCCTTTATAAATATGATTTATTAAAAGCTGCATGCAGCCCAGATGTCAGTGAAGCTTCACAGAGAGGCGCTGGCCCACGTGGCTTTCCCCAGTCGTTTCCAAAAGCAAGTGTGAATGTTGTTTTTGCATGAACCTCTCTGGTGCATACTCCCCTTCCTTTATCTCGGAAGGACTTTCACGAAACCCCACAGCTTTGCCAAAATGCAGCCTGGTAATTAACCCGCTGGAGTCTAAGTACTGATTTAGTTGGTAGAAGTCAGTGGTCCAGGGCATAGCCACGCTTACTCAGCATCTCTATCCTTGCTTTTGTCTGTAGGCAGATTTGCTGGCGAGCCCTGCGGGGGAAGGTAAAAGAGGCAGCTTTGCCACTAAATGACCAGTGATGATCTCCTTCATTCACTGTTTTATTCCTGTCCCATGTCCTTTTGATGTAACGATAGGAAGACAGATCAAGTAAAGCAATGGCATGCGGAAAATTGTGGCTTCCTGGTGGTCAGTGTGTAAACCACACCAATGCCTAGGAGACTTTTTGCTCCCAGAGAGCCTGTTATCTAGAAAAAGTAGCCAGAGCAGCAGCTTGTGACAAAAATATTCTCCTGTCGCTCAACATTTGCCTCATACTCAGGTCTTCACTACAAACGGCAAAGTGGCATTAAAAGATGGGAGGAAGGCATTCTCCCATAAGAGGGATGCAAGTGAGTGTGTGCATTTGTAAGTGCCATAGCCCAGAGCACATGTTAACAGTATGTCCTAAGAACATAGACCTTCCCGGAGGCATATACTTTATTGTCAAGGCCTTTTTAGCCTTCTAGATTCTGTTTTGAACTTACAACTATACCTGATGCAAAGATGGAGCAGAGAGTAATGCAATATTGATAAGGGTGAAAACAAAATATGGTTCTTCAGAGGACAACTCAAACTGGTACACATAACGACCGGTGAAGAAAACAGGAACACCCCATGTTACATACTAGCAACCGTATAGAAACAAAAAGAGTTGTAAGTACTAGCCACACTCTTTGAAGGATGCCTGAAATTCTGCGGCAAAAACGACAGCCTGGTGTACGAACAGCCAATGGGTTGGAGGAACATTTTTCTCTAAAGAAAACAAATACATGGACTCATGTAAGTTTCTGATAAGTTGCTCAGAATCATTGGTCACAAGATATGTGTATCTGAAAGCCACAGTGGGAGATGACATCACATGCTGGAAGTGAGCGTCAGAGGGAGTGTGGAAGAGTGGCCTTGGTGCCCTCCTGGTGCACTGTGGAATACTTCTGTGGCAAAGGGTTTCAAGTTTTGGCTGCCCATGAAACTGGAAACCAAGAATTAGTAGGCTTCTAGCAAATAATTCTAGTTAAAAAAGTTCTAGTAAATAATTTCCCACGAATCCCACACCTGTGTATCTGTGCAGGCTTTAGAGCCAGGAGCCTATCAAGGACTGCACGCACGTTTTCAGAGGCAGAAACAGTGGCTGTAAGCTGACAGAAGCTAAGTAGCATGTGACATGTATGTGGAGTGAAATATTATACAGCCAGGGAGGTAAATCAGCCTTAGCATATGCTACAGTAGGTATCCTCAAAAGCTTTATACTATGAGAAATAAGTCATATACAAAATGTCCCGTAGTATATAACAGATAAATACAATATCCAGATTGGAAAAAATCCAGAGCCTATAAGGTGACAATAGTTACAGAGAGAGTAATGATAGGAAGTGAGGTACAGGACTCTGTTGGTGTGACTGAGCATGCTCAGAAGGACGTAGACCTCAGGCTGTGTCTAGGCATGTGCTACACATGGTATCTATTCCTCATGGTCACTCTGATGGTAAATAGCATGTTAGGCTTAGTTCATGTGTACTTAAAGGCAGTTTTCAAAAAGAATCATGAGAGATGAACAAGATTAGGCCAGTTAAGTTTGGTAACCCAGATAGAGTGGACATGCTCCTCAAAGGCCATGGTTAGCTGAAGGGAACCTTTGAACAGAGGTTTTGAGAGAGCATAACACATGAGGTCCACAGGAAGAGAGAGCTCAGAGACACGTACAGCCGGTGGCACTGGCCTGCTGACCAAAGGGACACGTGCAGCCGGTGGCACTGGCCTGCTGACCGAAGGTTAGGGAAGTAGGTTTGAGATGTTCTCACCACAGGAGAGCAAGCCAGAGGTCAGTGCATGGTAAGCAGCTCTGACTGGCCACTGTACATCACATGTGTGCACAAGCCTTACATGGCCCACCGTAGAGGAGTGAAATAACCTTTGACCTCTGTGGTGTTGGTCTCACTTGCTTTCCATTCACACTGGGAGCAGTGGCTTTCTCCAAACCCCAGCCTGCAGGTGGCACCCCCACAGTTTATCACCACCACCCCAGCAGGTTGAAGAGATTCTCTCAGGGTCAGATCTCTATTCCTCTGATGGCTAATGTCCCTGAGCATCTTATCACACACTGGCTGGTTTTGTGTCTTCTTTGAAGACATTCCTGTTCAGCTCCTTGGTCCATTTATCTATGAGGTCCTTTGATTTTTACTATTGAGTTGGGTTTTATTTTTTTTTTTTTTTGAGTTCTTTATAAATTACGGACATTAACTCCTCATTAGATACACGACTGATCCAGTAGTCCCTCTTCTGGGAATGTAGCCAAAGGCAATTAACTCACCACATCACAAAGGTTATCTGTCCTGTGCACACCATAACACTAGTCACAGATAGCCCAAATACAACACCACTCTGCATGCCTGTGAGCAGAGAAACAAATAGAGACACTGTAGTATTTGTGAGTGTGCACACACACACACACACTCACAGTGAGATCTTGATTCGCTTTAAGGGGAGATCCTACCTTCAATTCCATTTGTGCTGGAGGTACTGGCCAGCAAAGGGGTGGGTGGAATAAGTACACAATGCATAGTGGAAGGAGGAAAGCAGTATCTATCTTCAGAGAACGTGAAAGAGTGTGGAAACCCTAAGGAATGTATTAACATTATAAAAATGATACCCAAGCTCAACAAGGTTTTTGGAAACAAGATCTTTATGTGGAAATCAATTTTAGGAGGTATGGCACCTTGGTAGAGCATTGCCTAGTTATGCCTGAGGACCTGGGTTAGATCCTCAGCACACTAGAAACATCAGATGTCAGCAAGTCATTGTATTCATGTGGGATTCGAATGACTAATCCAAAGGTGAGAGAAATATGAAAACCTAACAGGACTTCATGCTGTATATTCTAAAAGCTACAAAATACTGTCGAAGGAAAGTAAAGAAGGACATATTAAGTCATTGAAAGCATGATCACAGATCAGATGAAAATTGACTATTATTCAAATTAAATCTATCTCTAGATTGAAAGTCCTTGTCAAGACCCAGTTTGCCTGAATTTCAGAAATGCACAACTGAAGGGCTTTGGAGATGGCTTAGCATCTGAGGACACTGCCTGTTCTTCCAGAGGACATGGGTTCAATCCTCAAGCACCCACATGGTGGCTCACAACATCTCGAACTCCAGGCCTGGGAAATCAGACGTCCATTCTGACCTCCAAGGACACCAGATAATTTCCCGGTGCACAGATCTGCAAATAAATTACCCATACACATAAATAAGAATTCTTTAAAGAAATGGACAGATGAATTCTCAGATTCATAGATTCAGAAGAGCCAAACAGTTGTAAAATGGAGCTCAGCGTGTTTGGCGATGGCAGAATGTCCTGCGTGGCTGTGGAATTGAGACAGGGTGGCCCTGGTATCAGAGTGTCATACAGTACAAGGAAAGGTGAGGAGCTCATAGAAACACACTCACTGTGCCCACTGGAGCCAACAACGGTGCCAGCACAGTCCAAAGACTGGAATTTCCAACAGCAGCGTCTATGGCACCCACCGTGCCACCGTGAAGTGGGAAACACAGCTAAATGATTGACAGCTGGAACCTGATAAACAACATGATAGAACACTAAAAATGAGAATTCCAAATGTTGTGTTGGGAGATGCTTTCTTTTCTTTATTTACCTTATTGTGACAAAACAAAAATAAAACAAAGCAAAAAAGACAGAAAGAAGATTCATCAAATCTTCAAAAAGCGCCGGGTGTGGTGGCGCACGCCTTTAATCCCAGCACTTGGGAGGCAGAGGCAGGCAGATTTCAGAGTTTGAGGCCAGCCTGGTCTGCAAAGTAAGTTCTAGGACAGCCAGGGCTATACAGAGAAACCCTGTCTCGAAAAACAAACAAAGAAACAAAAAAACAAAAACAAAAAACCAAATCTTCAAAAAGCTGTACATCGTATTATAACATTAAGAAAATGGAAAGGCAGCCCAAATGATTATAGAAAATATTTACACATTATATATCTAATAAAAGTTTGGATATTAAAGTTCTCTTACCATTCAGTAATAAAAATACAAAAGAAAGAAACCAGTCAAAAGTAGACAAAAGACCAAGGTAGACATTTCCACAAAAATACAGAAAGAGCTAAGAATTCCATGAACAGCTGCTTAACATAGGGACCTGAGGAAAGCACAAATCAGAATAACTGTGAGGTGCAGTCATTAGCATGGCGGTCACTCAGCAGTTCTCAACCTGGAGGTCACGGCCATTGGAAAACACATATTTCTGATGGTCTTAGGAACTGAGATACCACTCAGTAGCAAAATTACAGTTATGAAGTAGCAATGAAAGTAATTTTATGGTTGGGGGGTTCCTAAGGCCACTAGAAATATATGCTTCCTGGTGGTCATGACCCACAGGTTGAGAATGGCTGCTGTACCTAAAAATGCTGCATAATGAGTGAGTGTCTGAGAGGACAGGGAGAGATTAGACCCCCTGAACCTCTTAATGGAAACATTAAACGGTACATTCATTTAATGCAACATCTTTCCAGTTTCTCCTATAGTTAAACACAGATGCACCATCAAATCCAGCAATTCCACTCCTGCCCATGAACCCAAAAGCCGTGCAAGCATGCATCTGTACAGAAACTCAAAATGCGCATCACCGAGGTCTTCAGCATCACTGAGAAGTGGGTCAACCAGCTGTGTTTGTCCTACCACAGATAACGCCCAATGGGGTGGCATGGACAAGCTTCATAAACACAGTGACCAGCTAGCAAGCTAGGCACTAAATCCAGTATACGACACACTCCCTTTTATAGAAGACTTCTGTATGGGGGAGTTTGCAGGGTTAGAAAATGGACTCTGGTAGAGCAGGCTGGGAAGATATAGGTGGGAGCAGTCAATGAAGAGGTTTCCGTGATGCAGTGATGGCTTCCTGTGTCTACAGGCATTCTGAAAGTACCGACTGTGTGCATTTGTTGTGCTAAGATGTGACATATGAGCTAGGCCCCTGTTTCCTGAGATGCAGCCAGTACTACCTTCATCTTAGCAGCAAGCTCATGCATTATAGCTCAGTTGGCCTGATGGACAACTAACGAGCTATTGGGAGCTGAGGAAGTCCATTTTCCCTCATCGTATGAGTTATAATTTATAAGAGAATTACTTTAGGGATTAAAGGGAGCCATCAAGTAGCAAGCTGGTCATTTTGAATTCATTGTACCTTAACTGGAGAATGACTCCAACCGTTTCTACACAATACCATTATTATATGACAGGTTGGTGGCTGTCACCTCATCAAGGATGTGTAACTATGCATCCGTCCTTCCTACCTCCCACAGCAAGCCTTGGAGAGCGAAAGGACTCAGTATTGATTAGTGTTTTGGTTTTGTTTTTTTTTAGCAGTGGCCTCATAGGATAAGTATGAGCTGGGCTGTCTTCTTGGCTTCCTGAGCCAGAATCTCACCTGTGGGGTAAAGGGGATTTCCTTTTGGCCCTTCTCCATCCCATGATATTCCAAATCCCGCCCCTCCAGTGCAATGGATGCCAGTATGACCTGTGGGCGGTCACCTGCCCCTTTCCCTGTCCTACATCAATGCTGTGTTCTCTAAGCAGGATCCAATGGATCGCGGCTGCTACCGTGAGGATTTCAGAGCTGGGTGTCACTTAATACAGGAGATACCCTGCCAGGTGCAAGTTGGACATAACGGCTTAGCTTGGGGAGCCATGGGCTCAGATTACATAAACCACAAAAGTAATAGATGGCTGTCAAGTGCCAGGTTTTGGACCAGAGTGGACTTCCATATACAGCTGTTTCTGATCATTCCACATCTGCAGATACCCACTCTCTCCCTGGACAAGAGAGAAGATACCATGCACTCCCTGATTTCAGTGATATCTTCATGTGTTCATGTTGATATATGATTAAAATACTTTGTTTTCCATTTTGAAGTGTTGCAGTTGGTTGGTGGCTTTTAGTGTACTTAGAGTTGTGTGGCCATAGTCACCAATATCCTCTAAAGAAGCCCCGTGCGCATTGTCACCCCAATTCTAGGCCTACCCAACCCCAGTAGCCTTCTTATTCTAACCCACTGCACCTGCTGTTCCCAGTCTTCACGTGTTTGTGCTCCAGGGCTGGAAACTCTCACTTCCATAGTGTCCTTCAAGGGCATCTATCAGGTAAAAATGTCTCAATACTCGGCTGAGACATTTAATGGGAAAGTGATTCTTGGTAGAGGGAAGGCCTAGTTACTCATCTCCTCACTGTTTGGCCATTTGAGTTGTTTCTTCCCACAGACTCTCGTGAGCAGGGTCCCTGTGGTCACTTGTGTACTTCCATATGTATACATGTAAACATCTGTTTGCAAATGTGTGCTAGGTACGTGCTCCTGTCATTCCATGTGCATTGATGTGTGTGGTTTCTGTGTACACACGTGTGGCTCCATGCATGCATACATAGCTTTAGATACATATTGATGTCCTTCTGTGTGATTCTATATGCATACACATTGTCATCACTTGCACATTAGTGTGGTTCTAGGTACACTGATATTGTTTCATGGGTATGCATGTATGTGGTTATCCTATGCATGCATGTGTGTGTTTCTAGGCACAGATTGATGTCATTGTACATGCATATATATGTGGTTCCATGTACATGTGTGTGGCCACATGTGCATGTGAGTGTTGTTGTAGATACACTTTTGTAGCTTCATGTGCATTCTTGTGTGGTTCCATGTGCATATATGTACAGTTCTGTGTACACACATGAATCTACATGCACATGTGTGGCCCTAGATACCCACATATATTCATCTGTGTGTTATTCTATATAGGAGTGTATTTCCATATGTACATGTGTGTGGTTCCATGTGCACATGCATGTGGTTCTGGGTACAGATTGGTGAGTCCCATGTCTGCTTATGTATGACTATATGTGCACTTGAGTGTGGTTCTAGGTACACACTGATGTATAGCTCCATGTGCAGACATTCATGTAATGCCATGTGCACACATGTGGCTCTGGATATACACCACTTACAGATATTTATAGATGAGATGTAGCCCTGCCTATGCCACGTGACTGACAGGAGGAAGCTGAGCTCTAGGAGGACAGGAGCCACATCTGCTCATCAGTATGGTCAGCATCAGGCCTGATGTGATGCCGAGCAGGTAAAAGGCAGGCTGGGTAATAAACATAGAGTATGTGGTGTCACTAACACTGGAGAGTTTGGGAACTATTTAAAAGTCCCTGAAACCAGTCAGGTGTAGGTGCATAATGCATTAGGGCCCGCTGAACTTCAAGCCTGGCAGTTAAATGTCAGTTATTGACCTTGGTCAATCAGAGTTAATTGAGTACCTGTCTGTCAGCTTCTTGACTACCACAAGGATGATGATAAGGTCCCCGCAAGCTCATTCTGTTCTTGTAGCACACAGTGACCTAAATCTGCATGCGAAGGTGATGCTTTGGTCTGTGCTCTGCATCACCGTCCTTCACACAGGGTAGCAACTGTGAGTGTGTGCACATGGCCATAATTCTAACAGCGCTGATATATAAACAGCATCGTGTATAAACAGGTAATTCTAATACTGACCATATAAACGTTGTCATATACAAAGGTCAAGATTATGCTCGGGAGGGGCTCCCTTGGGGAGGGTTGGGATTACTGACCTATTAGTGAGTGGCAACCTCGGTACTGAATCTTAAGTAAGTATCTGGCTTAAGGGAGACATTGAAGTCTAAGAGAATTCTTCTCGCTAGCGCCCCTCACTACAAAGATGCCCTCCTTGTGGCCAGCCATGAGGATGTCTCAGTCCAGGTCCAGGTGTGTGCTGCTTCAGGTACAGGGTAGGGGAGAGATGGCATAAAGAGTGTGACGAGAACAAGTGCATGCTGGCTGGCTCCTCTCTGTGTCTGTACCTAAAGGTCTCCTTTATAAGATCATATGTCTTGGTGGCTCAGGGTCATCCCAGGAAAATGAGCCTGGCCCCTGAAGGGCCACAATCTAAGGATAGGGTTTTGGGCTCTGCCCCTAGGAGCTGCTTCACTTTTAAAATATAAAACTGTGCCTGCCAGGTAGCGATCTGAAAGGCCCACCCATGATTTGATCTCCGCATGCTTGCTTAAGCGGCTTCAAGAGCTGTCATCGGTTCAACCCACACCGTGCACATCAAGAGAAGGGCTGTGTCGGCAGTTTTGAAGAGATTTATCTGCTTTTATTTTATGTGTATGAGTATTTTATGTGTATGAGTGTTTCGCCTGCGTATGTGTTCCTGTACCATCTGCATTCCTGGTACCCATGGAAGTCAGGGGAAGACACCAGATCTCTGGGGCTGGAATGACAGATGGCTGTGAGCCACCATGTAGATGCTGGGAATTGAACCCAAGTCCTTTGGAATAGCAGACAGTGCTCTGAATCACTGAGCCATCTCCCCAGCCTCATGCTTGAGTTCTTAATACTGTGATTCCAAACCTCAAAGCCTCTCTTCTGTCTTGTTTCCTCCTTGGAGCTCTGCCCATTCACCCAGTGAACATACAGCTAAATAAAGCAGACTGGCTCGCTGTGGGGCAATGCCAACACCCTCTACTTGAGGACCCAGAAGCTGCGGATGGTCGTCACCCTGTCCTGGGCTTACTTCTCTGTTGAACACCATTTATCAGCAGCAATGACTTTTCATTGTTGCCGTTAATTCCATGAGCAGGAGTGTGATTTGACTGAGGTTAGTAGGACCTGTCTAAGCCGTGGCAATGTGGTCCAATCTGGAAGCTTCCCAGTGGACCTGTTTGCTTTGTGCGTGTTCCTGTGTGCACAAATGCATGTATGTGGGGTCCCGTGTGTAGATGCCAGTAGACGACCTCAGCTGTAGTTCCTCGGGAATCATAAACATTATTTTTCTAAGGTCTTTCACTGTCCTGGGACACACCAAATAGAGTTGGCTGGCTGGCCAGTGAGCCCAGAGATGTCATCCTCAGCTCCCTAATGCTGGGATTTCAAGTGTGTGCTACCATGTACAGCTTTTTTATGTCTGTGTTGGGGCTTGAACTCAAGTTCACTTGCAAGGTGAACTGTATAGCAATGAAGCTCTCTCCTGTGGCGGTTTGAATATGCTTGGCCCAGAGAGTTGCATATTAGGAGGTGTGGCCTTGTTGGAGGAAATGTGTCACCGTGGATGTTGGCTTTAAGACCCTAGTTCTAGCCACGTGGGAGTTCATCCCCTAGCAGCTGTCAAATAAAGATGTAGAACTCTCAGCTCCGCCTGCACCATGCCTGCCTGGACCCTGCCATGCTCCCACCTTTATGATACTGGACTGAATCTCTGAGCCTGTAAGCCAGCTCCAATTAAATGTTATCCTTAAGAGTTGCCTTGGTCACGGTGTCTGTTCACAGCAGTAAAATCCTAACTAGGACATCTCCCCATCCCTAAAATTGTTTACTTCTAATGTTTAAGACACTCATACCCTTTCTGGTCCATGCATACAATTATGAAGGGCACATAAACACACTTGTCACCTTGTCAAAATGACTTCGATAATAAATTGTTTTGGTGTCCAGATATGCAGGCCCCTCCCTTATCTGTGCTTCCTCTATGTTAGCTGTTTCTTCATGGTGGACGACCATGTCTGAGGGCACAACAGGGGGAAATATGCATTCAGATGAACTTTCATGATTGACATTCTATGATAATTTGATATAATGGGATTTAATTTGTTTGTGGGCAAACTTACCTAAAGAGATCATCAGGAGAACAGAAATCTCATAGCTTACATAAGCAACAGAAAATTAATTAACATGGAAGTGCTAATTAGTTTATCCAATTTGTGGACTTGTGAAAGGATAGGAGACGAAGAATTGGGGATCAGCTCCGAGAGCCTGGGATACAAATGGGATGGGCTATGGACCTGAAAAGGGACTGGACAAGGGTCCTGTATGTCTTCCCCTGGCCCAGGGACACTATGCTCTGGGGAGTTTCTCGAGGTCTTCCTATAGAACAGACTCCACCTGTGTCTTTCAGATAATCCTGTCTCTGATGTGTTGTTCTCAACATAATTGTCCTAACTTCCAAATCAGGTTCTCTCTTAAACGATCTGCTCTTGTACCGTTTGTCCCAGCTGACATCACATGGCTAATTCTTAGGATAAATGGCTGTCTCACAAGAAGCTATAATCTAAGAGGGAGGGGTCCACAGCGAGTGGGTAGATGGGTGAATGGACAGGTGAGTGAATGTATGGGTGGATAAGCATTTCCCAATATGCTTCAAGCATAGTCTCAAGCAAGCGCTTCTCTGGAGAGCCATTTTCAATTCCCTGAGCAAACTTTGCTCCTCCTCCCAATTTCCCCATGCTCTTTAGTCTGATTTTGTTTTTGACTTACTCCTGTGTGTGTGTGTGTGTCAACATTCACGAATAAGGGCCAGGAGCTCAGGTTGTCCCGAATGTCTCCTCTACTCTTTAGCTTCTCAGGACAAAAGCCATCCCCAACAGGACAGTTGGTGCTATTCCACTCCGTGGGCATCTGTTCTGTGCACCTTCAGGAACCCACACCCTTGCACTGTGGTCCTTAGCTGCACTCAGCTGTTCAGAGTCTCCACCTGGTGGGGAGGAGTTAGGGACTGAGGCTGTGGAAGGTCAAAATGAAGTTACTTCTGGAGACATTGGCTTGGGGGTGAGGCACGTGGTCTCCCACATAGTGAGGCACATGGCTCTGGAAAACTGCTTTTATGTTTTCTGTTCGAGGATAACATGTACCATCATGTAAGTAATGGGCCTTCTCAGTTTTATTGGGACCGTTTTTTGCTTTGTAGCTCAGACATCCCTTTATTGGCATCGTGAAGGCTGGGATCACAGGTGTGTGCACCTCGTCTGGGGGAGGGGGTGGGCTCATGGTTTATTTGCGTTCCTTGGCTTTGAAAAGATGTCCCAACTGTCCCCGTGTCCCCCTGGTTTCCTGCAGCTCTGTCTTTCCTATTGCAGCCGTCCATTGGTATTCAATAACTCATCACTTAAAAAAAAAAAAAAACTTCTTCCCCTCGTGATATATTGTGAAGTCTTTTCCTCCTATGTCCCCTCCATTACTTGAAAAGCAGAGTCACCGAATAGTCCTTCGGTTTTTCTCTGTGTGGTCTTCTCCAGTTATCTAAATCAGGTTTTAAAATCAATTCACACTGCCAGTTGCACTGAGAGAATCTATTGCCACAACCATGGCAATGCTCCTGTCCCCCAGGACTTATGATCATAAACCTTCTCGTCTCACCCCTCTCCCTTCAGACCATCATGCACGACTATCACAGAAATCTTCCATAATCCAGGTTTATTATGTAGCTTGCACATAGCCTCCGAGGCCTGCTGGACTAAGGCAAAGTGTACTTTTTGTGGAAATAAACTGATCACATGCCTGCAGAGGTATGTGGTCATCCAACACCTAATTATCTGGATATAGCACAAGTACTCGAATAAGCCTACAAATTGTGGGGTATGTGGTGTGGCTGAAGTTTCTTTGTCTCTGTCTCTGTGTCTGTCTGTCTGTCTGTCTGTCTCTCTGTCTCTGTCTCTCTCTGCGTCCCTTCCAAATATTGTATGATCATAACTTTGCACTTGGTATGGTGTGTGGCATGCCTAATAAGTATCTCTTGAATGAATGGCGTATTACAGATCATGTCCCTCAGAACTCTACGTTGTTGACAGAACTTGACTGGCTTGAAGCCAGGGGACCAATCTCCTGAGGAAGAAAGACAAACCAATTATGACACATGAGATTAAAGCATTGTAGAAGGATGCTGTTAGAGCTGGTGTTTCCAAAGTACCGATGTTTAAAACAAATCCTTAACAGCAGCTTTAACAGATGACTGCTGGCTAGTCACATGGAAAAGCATGAATCTCAGCCCCTACCTTGTGCTATAAAATTAGCTCAAAATAGACCACAGTGTTAAGGATGAATATTGTAAAATGGCATAGATACACATTTTTGTGACCTTAGATTAAAGTATCTATAACATTAAAAGTATGAATAACAAAATGTCAGTCAGCGGGAGTCATTGGAGTGAGACGCTTTCATGTCTGTGTTCACCATCAATAAGATGGCACAAAAAGACCACAGATGGGGAACATTGCAAATTGTGTGTCTAAAACGCCTCTCATTTAGAAATTGCCAAGAATGCTTATAATGCCCCCAAAATGTATTCTTATGTTTGTCATTAAAAGACAGACCAATCAAATAACAAGCAAAGGACTTGAATAAACCAGATTTACAAACATCTACTGCATTGAGATCCAGGGCAAGCAACTAGGAAAATGTCAACCAGCACCATGTAATTCCACTTCCCACCCATTGAAATGACAGTAATCAAAGAGAGGCGGTAAGTGTTGGCAGGGTTGCGGAGAAGTTGCGAGCCTAGTGTGCCACTGTGAGCGATGGAAAATGACATGTTCACCTTGAAAAGCCATCACATTTCTTTGAGATATTAACTATTAGGTTAGCCTAGGATTTGAAATTCCATTCCTTGTGGTTTACCCAAGACACAAGGTAAAAGAAATGTATATCCACTCAGGAATGTGTGTGTGTGTGTGTGTGTGTGTGTGTGTGTGTGTGTGTGTGTGTGTGTGTTTGTAGACACATTATTCAAAAGGTGGAAACACATCAAACACCTGAGGAGTGGGTGAAGACTCATAAATCCAAAGAATGAAGAAGTATCTGACAATTTAAAAGAATGAATGCTTCAATGTATGCTGCAATGTGGACGAACCTGGCAAGCCTTTCAGTAAGTGAGGAAAGCCAGGATGAGGACACACATGTAGGGTTCCATTTATATGAAGTGCTCAGAGTAGGCAAATCATGTGGAAATCGTTGGTTTGATTGGTTTGGTTTGCCTCTGGCAAACACTGGTAGTGGCTAAAGAGTATGGATTAGAACTGGTTCGGTGGCTTAGTAAAGGAACTTGCTGCCAAGTGTGAAGATCTGAGTTTGATACCTGGAACCCACATGGTAGAAGGAGAAGACCAACTCATGAGAGCTGTCTTCTGCCCTCCACATGTGTGCTGTGACACACGTGTTCACACACAAATGTAAAAAATGCAAACAGTGTATGGATTCTATTTTAGAGTAGTAGAAACATTCTAAAATCTATGCTTTAAAGTATGTCATTGAATATGAGTCTTAGGAGCTCGTATTTTAAGTGAGTGTATCTCATAATAAATGAATGATACTTTTTAAAAAATGAATGAATAATCATTTTCCAGGCAGAGCCAGGAAGGAAGACATCCTCTGTCCCCGGTGTTACTGGCACAGACAGAGGTGGTGGCAGCCAGGGATGATCTGAGTATGACATTAGTGTAGTTTGGTGGCCTGGGATCCTCTCCAGGGAGGAAGGCAGAGGTGTCTCTGTCCTTGCTGAGAAGTTGGGGCTTGACCTCAGGAAATGGATCTCTTGATGGGAACCGGTGGAAATAATGGCGAGAACCTTTGTGCAGGAGCACGTTCCTGCTGTTCTGTGCCATCAGTAACTCACAGCGCGAGTTAGCACAGTTGGCCTAAGCATCATGACTGACAGGAGTCAAATTCCTGCAGGCATGTTCCATATACTTTGAAAACCACCAATGACATTTGTTCTGACTGGGATATAGGCAATTTACCAAATAAAATTGTAAGTCCCTAAGACTGCCCCCAACTCACCAACTGTGTTGTAGCCATTTTCTGTCAAATCTGGAAATGGGAAAGTTATTTCCCCAGTGTGTTCAGGAAATACATTTGCAGTTTATTAGATCACACCGCTTGTTTTCCCTGTCTTTGTCCTAAGCCAGGGATGCACAAGTCCCCCAAGTCCATGAGCTTCTGGCCTGCTGGGCTCTCCTCACCCCAGTCCCTTGGAGGCAGCAACACAGAGCCCTTGGATCTAGAGTTCCTTCATGCTCTTCTCTCAAGTTGTAAAATGAAGTAGGGTCTTGGGAGCCCATATTTAAAACTAGTATTGGCTTCCCTGAACTGGAGACATTTCCCCAGTGTAGCTATGATTCTGGCTCCATCCAGTTTAAAATATTTTGTAGAGTTAAAGGCCATTTCAAAGACTTACTCGGAAAAATGTATTCAAGCATGGATTAAAATGTGTCTCAACGATTCTATACTTTCTCAAGGATGTTTAATTACCTTCCAATTTTATGACAGACATGGGCAAACCAGGTTTCATTCTTAGTGAGTGGGGATTAGGAAAATGGTTGTGCTAGGTCAGAGGCTAGCTCAGAGGCTAGCTCAGGTGTGCCTTGAACTTTAAATCCTGCTGTCTCAGCTTCTCATGGGACAGGATCATGTCTAGTGATCAAGTATGTTCAGGATCATCCAGGGCAACCTTGTAAGATTCTGACCCAAAATAAAACTTTACCAAAAGTGAAAAAGTGAGAAGAAAACAGAAACTACGACTTCAAGTAAAGCCCAAGTGTGACAGCCACCGTCAAGCTTCGTTGTGACTCCTCCACAGAGTCCTCCCCTGAAGCAGCAGAGTAAGGGACTCAGACCTGACAGATAAATAACAGCCTACGCACAGACCACTAAATCACGCTGCTCTTGAGTCCTGTGAGTCCTGCTGTAATAAATGAGTACCTGAGACCAACAAAGAAAAGGCCTTAAAAATAAGTGATATTTTGCTGACACTTTCAGAACAAACTGGGGATGTGACAGGCAATGACAGGGAACAGTTTTGATATAGAGGTCCGTGCAAGGAGAGTTATGGCTTGGGAAACTGAAAGTGACCTTGGTACAGCCTGGGGCTCATTTTTTTACCCTTCAGTTGCCTGGTTTGAGGGAGCATACCCCAATCCATTGCATGTCACAAACCTTGGGAACTGTTGGCAGCTTTTACATAACCTCCCTTTATCTTGGGAATATTAAGGAAATTGGATCAAGTCTCCTGAGATCAGAATTTATTTTCTATGTTTGATAACCAGGGGGAAAAAAGAGAATATAGCTGAACACATGTTTTTAAAAGCCTTAATAAAATTCATAAGCAGCAGTGACTGGCTGTCCCCTTATAACCCAGAAATATACTCACGGCACACATATATTTTTGTCTATATATGTCCTTCTCTATATTTGTGACATCTACATATATTTATAAGTATGTATATATATTTTATATACATGTGTGCTTATTTATTTAATATATTTATTTAATGTACATTTATATATGTGTCATTTTTACAGAATATATTGCATATAAATACATGTTTATATTATATACTATTTATACATATATATTTACACACACATATATATATATAAATGATAAATACATATAATGATAAATTGTGTGCTGCCATAAATATCTGTAATAAAGTGCCTGTTTAGAGTCAGGTGACTGACTAATATTTCTAGGCATATTCTCGATGTGGTCAAAGTTCATAAGGATGGTGGAATATTTCCTGTCAGATTAATGAGCATGAGCTGTTTACAGTGGGAAGCTGTGAGTCTGAAGAAGACAAAACTCTGATATTCCAAACAGCTGCAATGTCAGAGAACTGCGAAACCTGCAAGAACACAGTGCAGATGGTTTGCCTGGGCACCAATGCTGGCCTTCAGCGTGGTCACCCCTTGGAAGAAGCTGGCAGAGTTCCATGGAAGGGAGACATATGCCTAGCTCATCATTTCTCTGCCCCTGATCTCAGTCATGTAGTCAGGGGTGACCAATCTCTCACATGCGCTGTCTACCTCTCCCTTCTTCACTGGACAGTGGCTCCATGGCTGAGCCTGCGTGCTCTATGTTCCTGTACCCTGGCTCTAACTCATGCTAGAATTGCATATTTCCTCTGACAGGTGTTGCAAGATCCCATGTCCTCCCACACATCTATAGAGCCCTGGTGTCTATGGTGACCTGTAGGTCATAGCTATGAGATGGGATTTACAGGGCTTAGTTAATACACCTCTGCACAGGGCCTCAAGTCTGGCCAGGTATCACCAAGGGGCAGGCACTGGAAACAAGGCTTTTGCTTGGCGGGAGGGCCAGGGCCTGGTTTGTCCTGTGAGCAGAGACAGGAGCTGGGAAGAAAGGTCCACTACTATGAGAAGCTTGTTGCTGTTCTCTGAGGAGAAGAGAAAGGAAACATGGCTTCCTGGGTGGCTCTGGCTTCACTATCCTTTGGTGTATGCTGTCAACCTGACCATGGTGGGAGACGTGGGAGGGATTGGACTTTTGGGAAATTTTTGAGTTATGGTGATCAGAGGCTTCTTGGCTATCTGCTGGATACAGGGGTTGTCAGGGAGAACACTTGGCCTCTCTCCTGATTCATCTTTGATTGGCTATGTAGCCGATGCTGTTACCATGGAGGCTTCAGACTCTTACTTCCTGAAACATGGAGCCTTCCAAATACAGTGAAACCCAGCACAGCTACTTTCGCATGATCACGACTTAGAATGATTCAGAGGTGGACAAACGCTAGAGCAGGGGTTCTCAACCTGTGAGTCCTGACCCCTTTGAGGATAGAATCACCCTTTCATGAGAGTCACATATCCTGCATATCAGAGATCTATGTCTTGATTCATAACAGTAGCAAAGTTACAGTTATGAAGTAACAATGAAATAACCTTATGGTTGGGGATTACCACAACATGAGGCCCAGTATTAAAGGGTACCAGCATTAGGGGGGTTGAGAACCACTGCCCTAGAGTTTTGGCTTGATCAGCTGGAGAGTAGGGGAATATACAAGCCCCAACGAGGGAAAATCCCACTGTCCTAATGCATAACTTACACCCTATATGAATGTGATGGCTTACCTGACTGTGGCAAGGGCACCAGGGCTTTCCCCAGCAGCTCTGACCTGGGCAGACAGTATGCTGAGAACTTAGAAACCTGATAGCTGTAGTGGGTCCTTGCAAGGGATGCCAGAGGAGAAGGGGGCAGGAGGAGATTCCTAGGCTGTCAGGTCCATCAGGGGACCAAATGTCTAAATCAGTCATTATTGGCTGGATTCTCCAGCCAGAATCTGGATTGAGAAGGTGAACTTTGGCCCTAGGGAATGGCACCCAGAACTGGAGAACCAAGTGAACTAGTCCAGCTAAGAAGTAGGCAAGTGATACGTAAGAACAGGAGAGAGGACATGGCCTTGGGAGAGGCTCCTCCTGTGAGGAGAGAGAACATGGCCCCAGGAGAGGCTCCTCCTGTTGACTCTTGTCCTAATAAGGGTGACAATTGCTGTGATAAAACTCCATGAGCAAAGCAACTTGGAGAAAGAAGGTTTATTTTAGCCTACAACACTAAGGTCACACTCCATCACTGAAGGAAGTCAGAGCAGGAACTCAAGCAGAGCAGGAACCTGGAGGCAGGAGCTGATGCAGAGGCCATGAGGGATGCTGCTTACTGCCTTGCTCCCTGTGACGTGCTCAGCCTTCTTTTTTATAGAACCCAGACCACCAACCCAGGGATGGCACCACCCACAATGGACTGGGCCCTCCCTCATCAATCACTAGTTAAGACATGCCTTACACCTGGATCTTATGGAGGCATTTTCTCAATGGAGGTTCCCTCCTAGCAGATGACTGTAGTTGATTTCAAGTTGACAGAAAACTAGCCCAAACCACTTGTAATACTAAGAAATGGAACTGAGACTAGAAAGAATGGATGGCAGGCACTTTATCTTTTTGTTTTTATGAGGATGGTTGGGTCAATTAGAAAAGACAGCTGTGGGGAAAACCCACAAAATCCTTGTGTTTTTTTTTTTGAGGTGGGGGGTAGGGGGAGGGCAGGGGTCTTAGCACCATTCAAGAGCTTTAAATTGTATGACTATTCTCCAGAGTAGCCTGCCCTCCTCCTGTGGGCTGACAGTGAGGCAATTGTGTCAGCGGCCCAGAGTGGTCAGAAGGGCTACGAGTGGACTTCCTGACTGAATAGCTTTTGATGGGCCCTTTGTGTTCTGGAATCGGGGAGGCCAGAATACAGCTTCAGTTTGATTGCTCTTGTGTACTTTTGATGTGTCCGTAAAGAGCTGGGACGAAACTACAGAATGCTCTGCTGGGTGAAATATTTTGAAAATTGTCAAAACCTAGAAGTTTCCTTCAGGACTATGTGGCTGGTGACAGGCAAGCTGCTTAATCCTCTCCTTCAGTGAAGGGGGAAATAAGAGAGCCCTGGTTGCTCACACAGAGCCTCGCTGGGTAGATATGGCTCAGTCATGAGCACTGTCCTGTTTCGTAGGTAGCTGTGGTGTGAAATAAAGAAGCATTGATTTTCCTTGGGAAGCCGCTGGTCTTGCTGATCTTTAGTCCCAGGTGCGCTCTGCGGGAGGGAGCTCGGGTTTGGATTGAATAATAACTGGATGCTATTTCCCCGGAGAGTCTAATAATTATTTAACATTCTTAAGTCAAGCTTACTTGGAGGAGGGTAAATATGTGCCCCCAGAATCATTTCAGCCAAATGAGGCATTTCACAGTCAGTTGGTGTGAAGTGGTAGCTAGCCTTTCTGTTTCCACTTCAGGGTCCAGACACAGGGGTGCTGTTTGGAGGAAGCCGCTTAATCTCTCTGTCAGCCACCAGGACTTGTACAGTTGGTTTCCATGGCTGCTTCTTTACTAAAGCGGCTGACTCTTGGGTTTTCCTTCACGGTGTTTTTGGTATCTTCTCCAAAATTGACCATATAGTTGATCATAAAGCAAGTCTCAACAGATACAAGAAGATTGACATAAAACCTTGTATCTTATCAGACCACCATGGACTAAAGCTGGACTTTAAGAACAACAGGAACAGCAGACAGCCTACAAACTCATAGAAATTAAATAACTCTCTACTTAATGATCACTGGTTCAGGGAAGAAATAAAGACAGAAATCAAAGATTTTCTAGAATTCAATGAAAATGAATGCACTCCATACCCAAACTTATGTGATACAATGAAAACAGTGTAAGAGGAAAGTTCATAGCACTAAGTGCCTTCATAAAGAAATTGGAGAGGTCTCATACAAGCAATTTAAAAGCATACTTCAAAGCTCCAGGGGAAAGCAAAAACAAAAACAAAAACTAAAACAAAAAAAACCCAAAAAACAAACAAACAAAACAGAGGCAAACATACCCAAGAGGAGTAGACACCAAGAAATAGTCAAATTCAGGGCAAAAATCAGCAAATTAGAAACAAGGGGAACAATACAGAGAATTAACAAAACCAAGAGCTGGTTCCTTAAGAAAATCAACAAGATACAAAAGCCCGTAGCCAAACTAAATAAAATGCAAAGAGACACTATCCAAATTAAGAAAAGCAGAAGTGAAAAAGGAGACATAACAACATATACTTAGGAAATGTAATCACTCTGCCTTATTTCAAAAGCCTGTACTACACAAAATTGGAAAATCTAACAAAATGGATGATTTTCTAGACAGATACTAATAACCAAAGTTAAATCAAGGTCAGGGAAACTATTTAAATAGTCCTATAACCTCTAAGGAAATAGAAGCATCCATTGAAACTCTACCAACCAACCAACCAACCAACCAACCAACAAACAAACAGCTCAGGGCCAGAGAGTTTTAGGGCAATATTCTACCAGACTTTCAAGGAAGATCTAATACTAATACTCCTCAAACTACTCCAGTAAATAGACACAGAAGGAGCATTGCCAAACTCACTCTAAGAAGCCACAGTCTCTATACTGAAAACACAAAAGGCTTAGAAGAAAAAGGAGTAGTTCTACTTCAAGACCCAGCTCTAACACTCCTGGGCATACCCAGAAGATGCTCAGCCATCCCACAAAGACATTTCCTCACCTATGTTCATAGCAGTCTCATTTGTAATTGCTAGAAACTGGAAACAGTTTACTTGTCCTTCAATCAAAGAATGGATAAAGAAAATGTGGCTCATTTATACAATGGAATACTATTCAGTTATTAATAATGAGGATTCATGAATTATCATCCTGGGTGAGGTAACCCAGACCCAGAAAGACACATGTGGTATATACTTTCTTATAAGTGTATTTTTAGGCATAAATTACAGGATAACCAGGCTAAATCCACAGGCTCACCTACAAAATCTTTGACCCAGAATTTGTCTTGTCTACATGTGGTGAAGGGATAAAGATGAAACAGAGATCCAAGAAGTGGCTAACCAATGACTGGCCCAACTTGAGACTAACCCCATGGGAGAGAGCGAACCCCTGACACTATTCATGATACGCTGCTATGCTTACAGTCAGGAGCCTGTCGTAACTGTCTTCTGCTAGACTTCATCTGGTAGCTAATGGAAACAGATGCAGAGGTCCAGAGCCAAGCAATAGGCAGAGCTCAAGGAGTCCTGTGGAAGAGTGTGGGGAAGAATTGAGGGAGCCAGGGTTGGGTTGGGTGAGTGGATCAAGGTCACCAGAGGAAGACCTACAGTGTAATCTAACCTTGGCCCAGGGGAGATCACAGAGACTAAACCATCAATGGAAGAGAATACATGAGCTAGATCTAGGCTCCTACACATATTCAGCATATTTACAGCTTGTTCTTCATGTGGGTCTCTAACAAGTAGAGCAAGGGCTGTCTCTGGCTCTGTTGCCTGCCTTTGGATCCCTTTCATATAGTTGGGCTTCTTTGCCTGGCCTCAATGGGAGAGAATGCCCCAGTCCAGCTGAGACTTGATGTTCCGGAGTGGAATGGTACCTCCTCTTCTCTGAGCATAAGGGAAAGGGGAAATGGATGGAGGAAGTGGGAGAAGAAAAGGGAGGGAGCTCAATCAGGATGGAAAGTAAATAAAAATATGGTCTTTGAAAACATTAAAATAAATCCAAGTTAGAATTCTATTTGTATGCAACCATTACAATGGAGGAAGCTCTCTTCACTGTGCTTATAGTAGGCAGAAGGCTCCTCAACTATCTAGAACCTTCTATAGACTTCCTTTCTGACATGGCCTCTTTCTCTGTGTGTGAAGCTTAAACTGAACGCTCCCACATTTGGGTGCTTTCTGTCTCTGATGTGTCCACAGAGATGGCCTGCTAGTCATCAAGACTCTTGCTCTTCCTGGGAAAGGCCACGCCCCTCTCACAGTTCTCTGCCTGCCCCTATGGACCTGCCATGACCAGTACCACTGGAGGATCTGAGGGTCCTGAGAGAGTGCTTCATCTTTCAGAGTCTTTGCTCTTACTACATGTGGTCGATTGGCCTCTCCCATCAGCATCTCCCCAAATGAGGCAAATTGTATCCTTGTGAATTAATGGCCAGCGAATGCTATCTTTAAATTGCTAACAGTTTTGTCAGTCATCAGAATATGCTAGGTGTGAACCCCAGATCTTCTTACCTATGTCTGGGATGACTCAATGAATGAAACCTATTACATAGAGAAATATGTAAACTATGAAGTTGCTTTAAAAGCTAATTATTAGTTAAGTGTAGTAAAGATTTCATTCAAAGGTCTCACTCATTGTCTGGTTTACCTTACTGTGCAGACCCACTGGATGCTTACATAACTCTTAGAGGTAACTTCTGAGAACCTCATATTTACTACTGTAGACTTTTCCTTACACATCTCTTAAGTGTACATTAGTAGTAGGTGACAAACATATTGTCACCAGCACATGTCTCCCAATACACCTGTGACATACTGGGTTTATCTATTGCTGAATGAACATTAAAGCACACCCAGGAGCTGGGGATGTAGCTCAGTTGGCAGGTTGCTTGTGTGGCATGTACAAGGGAGGGGTTCAGTCCCCAGCACTGTGTAAACTGGACAGGGTAGCCTATGACTGTAATCTTGGCACTTGGGAGATGGCAGAGGAAGATCAGGGCCTCAAAGCAAGCCTCAACAATAGTACTTTGAAGTTAGATGCTGTCTCCAAAAACAGGGCTAGGGAGACGGATTAGCAGATAAAGGTGGGTGCCTTCTGTCAGGCTTGATAATCTAAGTTTGGTTTCTGGGACCCGTATTGCATCACTCCTGCAATGTGCAGATCCATCCTCTGATTTCCACAGTGCACTATGGAGTGTCCACACCTCCACACATGTTCACATAAACACAGACACACTCAAATCCTAGTTCCCATGTAAACATTCAAAGAAAGCAAGAAGAAACACTTTCAAAACGAAACTGAAAACCAAGTCCTGTGTTTTTGCCCTTTTCTCCTTATAGTTTAATCTTTGAAATGAGCTGCAAGACCCTCTCATAAAAAAAATCAGTTATGATTCACAGGGCTATTCCCCAGTGATGTAGGGTTAGGTCCTGGCCTGTTAGGTCAAGTCACATGGTTGTCATGCAGTCACATGGTGGCATGGCCATATCCTGTTAGAGAGTCATGTATGGCATAGGCATTTTTATCACAGGCTGCCATGACACGTATTACCTGCTCATATCATACTGAGTTCTGTGGTTAAGTGTGGCTTGGCCCCAGGTCTCAGCAAAAGCTTTGTGTGTTTGTGAAACCATGACAGAATCAGAGTTGGGGACAGTAGCGCTTTTTACTCCCGACCTTCGTGTCCAGGACAGAACCAAGAGTAACCTCAGAAGTATTGGTTATGCCCATATGTCTGGTCATCACAGCTCAGCTGGACGGACAGGGAGAAAGCCAGAAAAGAGGCTCATCAGTCATCGCTCAGCATCCAACATCTGACCTAGTACACTTGCTTCTTACAGCCTTCCTTCTCCATGCTTCCTCCTGCCGTCCTTTCTCTGCCTCTCCCCCTCCTGGGGGCCACTCTCAGGGGCATCCTGCTCATAGCAGTGGGTCTTCTCTGTGGCATGCAGAACTGGACTATGACTTTGAATAAGCCTCAGGGATGAGGGGGCGCTCCTGTCCATAAACCCTTGGAATTCTGGCTGTGGGGATTGCCTGCGATTCGGCAGCTATGCACAGTGGCTTTCCTGCAAATATGGGTTCTTTCCTTGAGGGGCTTGGGGCAGGACAGAGCCGCTTTATCCCTCCCATCCCATCCCTTCGGCTACCACCACCTGCACTTCCAACCCCAGCTGCCTCGGCAGTCAGGAGAGAGCAGGTGTCTAGGGACTCTCGCCAGGACGAAGCGTGGAGAAGGCCTGTGTGTTGCTCCTTCCCATACAGAGTTGGAAGGGGTCTCTGGTAAAATATGTGGGTGCATTTAAAGTTCCTTCCGGAGGCAGGTGCTCTTGCGGCTCCCAGAGGTGGTTCCTTCTTTCCTGGGAGATTAAAATAAGGTACTTACCATATGCCAGAGAGCGGTGAGTTTGGCTCTGGCTGTTCATGCTCCGCAGTTCTGGGAATAAGCGGCTTCTCAAGGGTCTGCGAATGGCGCAGGTGCGTGTAGGACACACATAAAATCCCGGGAAGATCTCTCCATCTGTGCTAATTGACATAAATTTGTAGAGTTGTCTCCTTATTTAAATGAGTTCAGTAATGGAGATGAATTTTTCAGTGTAACCAGATCAATTCTCATTATATCCAGCATATTTTAAAGCAGGCGTTTCTTTGGAAGAAGGGCCACAGGGCTAACCCTGTCATACTGGATCCCAAGGGGAACTGTTCATCATCATGGCTTCCTCTGGTAGTCAACCCTTTGGGCTTGAGGAAGCCAAAGGCCGAGGCTGGAGGGTCAGGGAAGGATGGGAAGCAAGAGCTGCCGCACTCCCCCTCCCCCACCAGGAACACAAGCTGCCATTGAGTAAGCTAAGGTCCTGTACTGGCCCCACCATGCACTGTGCCATGTGAGACTCATTTGATTTCGTCCTCATAACAGCTCAGCCCACCTGCCCAGGCCTGGAGATTTTGTGTAGTGTCTTAGACAGGGTTTCTATTCCTGCACAAACATCATGACCAAGAAGCACTTGGGGAGGAAAGGGTTTATTCAGCTTACTCTTCCACATTGCTGTTTATCACCAAAAGAAGTCAGGACTGGAACTCAAACAGGTCAGGAAGCAGGAGCTGATGCAGAGGCCATGGAGGGATGTTCTTTATTGGCTTGCTTCCCCTGGCCTGCTCTCTTATAAAACCAAGACTACCAGCCCAGAGATGGTCCCACCCACAAGGGGCCTTTCCCCCTTGATCACTAATTGAGAAAATGCCTTACAGCTGGATCTCATGGAGGCATTTCCTCAACTGAAGCTCCTTTCTCTGTGATAACTCCAGCTGTGTCAAGTTGACACAAAACTAGCCAGTACATGTAGTGTGTTGAAAGTCTCATTGGTCTATGCTGGTGAAGTCCTTGGTGCCTTTGGGGCATTTCCCTGGAAGCTATACGACCCTTTCACCAGACTTCCAACAATCAGATGTAGTCAGCTCGACGTTCTAGAATCATGAATCATGTGGTTATTCCAAATGTTTCTGACAGTCATGATGCTGCTGTCCAGAGAATGTGACCCTGAAGAGTCAGGCCTGGACCCAGTATGCCTTCTCTCCTGGGCTTTTATAGTTCCTTCATGTCAGTATGTAATGCCTGCACTAGTAACCTCCAAATATTGGAACCAGGGACTCTCGTCAAACTTCAAACTGTGTTTGATGAAAAGTACCATCAGGCCTGGCCACTGTCAGTTGGTGCTATAGCTGCAGAGGCCAGCTGAGCTTTCATGGAGCAACACAGGTAAATATACTCAGGAGTGATGAGCGTAATCACCTGTCCCTGTCATCTTCCTGGAAATGATACTTTAAAGCATGAGGTGTAGAGGCACTAATGATTCAGCTCGGAATGGCACCTGCTCAAGGCTTTTGTTGGGACACCGGCTGAGCTGGTACCTGGGACCTCTGTTCTGGAGGCCTCTGGGTGACCTTTGACTTGTCGGTCGGAATTCGTGATAAGGAACCTTACTGTGCTGTGCCAGTGTGCCAGCTGGGATGAGATGAATTCTCTGTGGAAAGATCCTAATCATGGATTGATGCCAGCATGGATTCTGGGAATTGTAGTTCATAGCATAGAGCCAGGACTAGGGTGTAGTTCGCACACTAGGAGAGCAGCAGCATTGACATCAGGCCCACAGAGCAGGGGATGGGTTGTTTCTTACTGAAGGTTAGACCAGATGTTGCTTTCCAGTGCATAAGGCCCTAGGTACCCATGCTGAGTGTCCTAGGGAGGACACTGCTGCCTTGTTCTCTGTTCCCCAGAGGCCTGGGTGCCAGCATGACTGTTACCTGTGTATGCTCAGTATTGTGTTCCTAGGCACCATGTGAAGTTCTTGTGGTACTCAAGTTGAGGGGCTTCTTTTCTGTGGGATCTTAAAAAAAACTCTGGAAGCATAGTTTGTGTGTGTGTGTGTGTGTGTGTGTGTGTCTGTGTGTCTCTGTGTGTGTTTGCATGTATTTGTGTGTGTACATGTATGTATATGTGTGTTTATATGTGGGTATGTGTCTGTCTTTGTGTGTGTGCATGCATATGTATGTATGTATGCATGTATGTGTATATGTGTGTCTCTGTGTGTGTGTCTATGTGTCTCTGTGTGTGTCTCTGTGTGTATGTGTGCACACACATGCGTGTGCGCTCACATAAATATATGACTGAGGGCCAGTACCTACTGTTGGCCCCCACCTTCCACCATGTTTGAGACAGGGTCTTTCTTGTTGGTCGCACTGGGTGTGCTAGGCTAATTGCCCCATGATCCCTCTCCACACCCCTCATCTTCTGTGCAGGTTAAAGGTGGGTGTGCTACTGCTCTGGCTTTTATTTAGGTTCTGGTAACCTGACCTCAGGCTGTAGAGCTTGCAGTGAACACTCTATCCCCTCTATGGAGCTAGGCTAGCATAAGCCTATACATGCTTTAGTAAGACAGAGGCCCAGCCCAAGAGAGCTCCTTAGCCCTGCATTCTGGGACTGGTGCTGAGGCTGAGTGTTCCTGCTGAAAACAGGCTATGGTTTTGCCTCCGTGACATTGCCCCTACTGATGGCACCAAGCATATGTGTGGACTGCCTCTGTGTAAGTTTTACCTTCTGTTTCCAGGGAGGCTTGTGGGACCCCTGTCAGATCTTCTTCTGAAGCTCCCACACTACAAACATGTGGGCAGTAAGACACTTCACACAGTGACCCTCTGCTTTTCTGACTACCACGGGGGTCCCATGGATCACTATACCACAAACACAGATCACTATACCATTGTACTTCTGATGCATGCGTCTGGATACATGCTGGGTTACCATGTCTACACACCCCGAAGTGTGTGGGTGAGCATGTAGTCATCACCATGCCTGTGTAGTCCAACATTGTCTAGGGAGAGACAGAAGTCACCATACCTTGGGTGCCCTCTTATGTGTGTCTGGGTGCACACAGGTTCTATGTCAGCATGAGACAATGCATATGACTGAGTGGTACAGGAGTCACCATGCCTGTGCATCCCAGACTCTGCCTGGCTCTATTTAGGTCACCATGTCTTATTACCCTATGTGTGCTTGGGGCAATCTAATACCATTATGCTATATACCCTACAGTATATACCCTATAGTGAGCCAGAGAGTCAAAGTCTGAAAGCTTCCCCTGTTCTCCAGGAAGGCCTATGGCTTTCTCGTGTCCTAGAGTTCTGGGAATGGAGAATGTGTCTATTTCTGGTTAACTCTGGACTGTAAGCTGTGACCAGTGTTCCTACGTATGTATCTATACTGTAGGGGCTGTGACTTCCCACTGGGAATATCCTGCAGATACAATGTCCTCTGCCTCTCTGTCCATTCTATAGATCCAACTATGGAGCCTTGAGCTGATTTATGAAGAAATCAATCAGTATTGGTGGATGTGGGTGTCTTTATTGAGATGTGATATACTTTCTGCCTCTGAAGGTCATGCTGACTGTAAATTCTAACAGAGCCATCGTCTGTCATCCAGCTATTGAAAGTGGTAACACCACCCTCCCAATGTCCTCTAAGTAGCTTGAAAGCATTGAGCCCTGCGCAGTTATGAAAATGGATTTGGTGTGCACTTATGCATATGACAGAGAGGTTGTTATCTTAATAAAGTCGAATGCTCAAGGCATTTGCAAGTCCAGGTTTTAGATAAAACTTGCTGAACGGCTGGGTCAGGGCAGCTCTGTGCTAAGGTCTCAGGGGTGAGGGGGGTCTGGGCAGAGAAACTCCAGCTGTGTGAGGCTACTGTGGCTGCCTACATTCAAGAGCAGTGTGCTGTCATGCTCACGACTAACTCCTCTCTCTCTCTTCTCTCCACAGAGTCTCAGTGCACCCTTTGTGGAGAGCCAGAAGGTGAGTACTGCATGTCTGCTCTGGTGGGCAGGGTACCGCCGTGTCTTGTGAGTTGGATTGGCAGTGACAGCCTGCTGCAACGGATGAATTGGTTGGACAGTTTTGGAGTTGAGAGTATATTCTTTGTGGTAGTCGATGAGAAACGTGGGTGAGAAGAAACAGAACAGTCGACGAGAATTCATGCGTGAGCATCAGGCATGAATTTCTTCTGAAATCAGCATGGTGACCCGTTGGCCGTATTTTCTTCTTATTGTTTACTGTACTTAGAAATTTTCAACTGCTTTTCTCCAGATAACAGATGTCGATATGCATTTGCTAGCTTTGAAAATACAACTCAGAGCTCCCGACAAAGCTCACCTCAGATGAGGCTTTGTGAAATTACTCCTAGTTGCCAATGACTGAACCTGAGGGGATGTGCCAGGAAGCACAAGCTGACCATCCGGACAGAAGCAGCAGCCAGGTCCCATGCTGGTCTAGACATTCCAGAGCGAGGCTCCTGAGACGACACTCAGTCAAAATGACATTTCCAAATAGTAAAGGCAGATTTACATGGCGCTTGTCAGTGGTACGATGAAGGAGAAAGAAAATGTGGATGCCATTGTCTTGCCCCTCCTCCCAAAGTTGGGTTATGGTTTTGTGTGTTTTCGAGAGACATACCAGCTGCAAAACTAGCCACCCTTGGGGTTCGAGGGAGACACAGTCGCTCAGGAGCAGCCTTGGGGTCATGTTCCAGCCCCTATTCCCTCTCCTAATATGATATTCCTAACACTGGCACAGGAACCTCAGTGTCAAAAGACTTCAGTGCCTTGAAGACAGAGCACCTGAACAGAGTCCCCTGCAAAAGAGAAAACAGCTCAAGTACCAAGCTAATCTGAAAATCCTGACCTGTAGGCAATTTCTTCAGTGGCAAAGGAGTATTTTGACAAAGTTTTCCAAATGCTTTTTGTGTCACTAAACGCACGAGTGCATAACACGAATTCGGTGGTGATAAAGTCTGGTGGCTTTGCATAAGTCCTTCTGTCCCTGGTCTTTCTGGGTTATGAGAAAAGTGTAACCTTCAGAGGGACAACGCTCTGTCCTCGGGCTGCTGTGAGGCTCCCCACCATCTTATGGCCCTTGGTGGCACTGGGAGCTCTATCCTTTCTGATCATTACATCTTTTCTGTGTTGTTCCCAGCCTGTGAGTAGTCACTGCGCTCTGGCTTCAGGTTCAATGTCCCCTTCCCCACCTCCTGTTGAAGATTCCTGCATGCTGGGAGTTGTAGAGGGGACAGGACGTAAACCTCCTAGGTCACAGCTTGATCAAATTCTGATGGGTTTCATTTGCCTTTTCTTATAACACAAGTCTGCCGTTGACTGGGGATAGTGTACTCTGTGTGGTACTCTGTGCAGTGTGTAGTCCCCAAGGGCGTCTTCTGATTGAAGGAAAACATGTTTTGGAGTTTAGGCGTGGGCTATCGGGTGGCTAGATCATGACAGGTGGCATGGGAGCCCAGAAGGGGTGTGGATTCCTTTTTAGAATTTCCAGGGACCTGATACTATGTCTAGGAAGGACCCAAGTCTCTTCACTGTGAGAGCTGGTGTCCCAACACTTCATTGCTGAAGGGTTAGGTCCCCCATCTCTGTCCCAGACACCCCATGCTCGTCCTTGTTTAACATCCACATCACAAATTTTGTCAGCACAAGCTACAGTGTATCGCTACAGTGTGTCTTACTCTAGGATGGATCAGCTGGTAAACGTTAAAGAGGAGCCAGGCTGGACCCCATGGAAGAGTAGCCCCAGCTGTCTGAGAGGTAGAAACTGAGAGGTCAGGAGGAACCTCCTGATAAGGTGGAGGTCCCCGTCTAGTCTTCATGAAATGCTCTTGCCTTCCAGGCGAGATGTCTCCAAGGTCCCCCCAGGAGTTGATTCAGTTGTGCAAGTATAACTTTTCTGAACAAGAGAAAGGGTGAGGGGCTGCCTGGGCTCAGCTGTGCTTTGTGATTCGGAAGCACCGGCATATAAATATTCATAGGTTTTTAAATCATTTAAGTAATTAGTCTAAGTGAGAGCTGGCCCTGTACAGTGAGTGGAATCTAGAATCAGCTCTTTTTTCTGTTCAGTGATTTCTTTAGCGGTGTCCCTGCGTTAACTTATGAATGCCACCACACTGAAGGGATCAGAGCCAGAGGCCTCTGCAGTATGAGGCTCAAAGCTGAGCCCACCTCCTAGAAGGGGCTGGAAGAGTTGAAACACTGAGCTGAGGTGGCTTCCCCTCCCGTCAGAAAGCTGTTAACAGCCTTTCCTGGCTAACCAGCGAAGTGGGAAACACCTATTTGCATTTTAATGCTTGGGTCTTTTGGAGAGAGCTGTTTCTTCATAGAAACAGAATAATTAGCATCATCTCAGAAGATAGTATCTGTCAAACAAATGCGAGTCAGAGCAGAGTTGACTGAGGGGTCTCGGAATCCTACAGCTGCAGTCTCTGCAATGACTAAGCCAAGGTTGGGTTTTCTCAGAGAACCCAACATTTTTAATCAAATGCAAAATGCAGATCAGGGCTTCAATATGCAAACTGCCCGCATGGCCTATACTATGAAGTTCTGCATCATGGGGGCTATGTATGTAATGAGGTATTAAATATATATCCTCTCCCTAGCAAGAACAGAGAGCTGGCTCAGCTGTGAATCCTGGCCGGCAGCCGTGGGGTGAACCTGAGTGCAGGGCAGCTTGATTGTCCTGGGTCTGCCTCTGTCAGGAGGGTGACCCTGCAATGTGTTACCATGGAAAGAGGCCTCCCCTAGAGGAGCCAGCGCACTGGGAACAACCTCAGTTGTTGACACACAGCACCAACCTAAAGACCTAAGGTTCAGACTGCCTCCACTGCCTTTCCCACCGCCTGTTAGCTCACCATGAAGTATCAAGATCTACATGTGACTCTGATCTGTCTTTTTTATACACGAGAATAAGAGCACATCCCTGATTTCCAGCTTTATTAGGGTGAGTGTGAGGCCTTTTGCCTCTCTTAACAAGAGCCCAGTGAAAGACGTGGACACGACTGGACGAGGCGGCCCGTATGTAGGTTCATGGATTTGTCTGTTTACAGTTTAGGGTTTGACTGAGAAATCTTGTAATGACAGGCTGGGAGAACCTGTCAGATCTACTCGGGTGTTCTCAGAGATTCCGTAGGCTCACACCATGTAAACAAACTACAGTGCAAAGCCAGACTATTACGAAGTAAATTTACATGCAGGACTATTCTAAAGGGTAGCAGATGGGGTTTAGCACAAAGCATTCTTTAGAGCATAAGGTGGAGTGGCCGGTGGTGGTCATGTAAGTCTACATTTTGGAAATGTTCTTTGTGGAAATTTCTAGACCAAAGGTAAAATTTAAGTTTTAAAAACAATCTATAAACTCTTATGGTAAAGGATCTTCTTTATATCTTCATCATCACCATCACCACCATCACCATCATTACCACCACCACCATCACCATCAACACCACCATCATCACCATCACCACCATCAACACCACCATCATCACCATCACCACCATCAACACCACCATCATCACCATCACCACCATCACCATCAACACCACCATCATCACCATCACCACCATCAACACCACCATCATCACCATCACCACCATCAACACCACCATCATCACCATCACCACCATCACCATCAACACCACCATCACCGTCAACACCACCATCATCACCATCATTACCACCACCATCATCACCATCATCACCACCACTATCACCATCAACACCACCATCATCACCACCATCATCACATCATTACCACCACCATCATCACCATCACCATCAACACCACCATCACCATCAACACCACCATCATCACCATCACCATTTTGATCTTTCAAACACACAGAAGTGCACATCACTTGGAGAATTTTGCTTAGACATATAGACTCTTTTTTTTTCTGCTTCTCTCCCCTTATAAAGCATGACTAAGAAGTAATGTACGTAGGAGCATTATGCTCTTGATTTTTTTTTAAGTACAAGAAATTCAAGATTTTCCCCATAAGTGACTCTGAACAATAGGAAATCCCCCCACTGCTTGCCACCTCAGCAAATGGGTGTCACCCTGGGGTTTCCAAGACTTCTAAACAATGGAGATAATGAGTCAGGTGCTCTCTGAAAAAATGGACAGAGAGGCATTTCTGTCCCACCCACAGCCCGTTCTGCCTTACTGGAGAGAGAAGGCTATGATTGCTATGTTCGTGCTCTCTTTAAGGGTGTACCTTTTAATTCTGAGCTCCAGATAACAGTGGCCTTTCCTGACTGCTGTTCTTGGAGAGTGAAGAGACTATAACCAGCTCTTATTAAGTTCTCGACGTGAGCCGGGCACTCCAAAAGAATTAGTGTTGCCTAGGAACTGGGGCCTCTGCTAGCCAACCTGTCTTCCAGGAACATGAGATAGTCACTTAGTGCAAAACTGAAAGAACCTTCGGATGGGGAGATGGTGGGGGAGGGGGATGTCGGCTGCTGTCCTCATACAGGTCTGTACTGAAGGAGGTCAGGACTGAGGAAACCTAGGCTGATGCAGAAGGGCCCTTTTCCCAAGGAACGCCGCCCCCCCCTCAAAAAAGTGCTTTCAGTGCAGCAGTGCGAGGAGAAAGAGAGAGAGAGAGAGAGAGAGAGAGAGAGAGAGAGAGAGAGAGAGAGAACAAGCTGAGACTGAGGACTGAACGGATGTAAGGTCCAGGGTGCGTAGATGCAATGCATGTCCCATGCCTTGTAACACTGGGTGAAAAAGACAGGGCCGACGAGCGCCCTCTGTGCAAACCTAGACAGTCAGAAGTTTTCCCCCTAATAAGAAAAGAACTGTGAAAACACTGGCCAAGGGTAGATGGAGCACATGCTTGTTACATACCCAAGGTTGTAACTATTCTGTTGATAGAACACACTATTCACCATAAATGGGGACCTCAGCAAGGGCACAGTCTGCATCCCTCCCCTGTATGGTGGAAGAGAAATGGGTTGAAATTCATGTGAAAGCTGTTTAGACACTGTCAGGACCCAGTGCTCTGGATCAAAACCACAGCCCCTCCCCTACAAGCTGTCCCCCCCCCCAAAGCAAAGGAGAGTTTTGTACAGCATGTGAATGTGCTTCAAGGGGGTGAAGAGGCGACAGTGGACAACCAACCGACCTGAAAGAGACTTTCATGGATACCGAGTATGTTTGAAATGATCAAGTGGGTTTTCAAAACTAAAAGGAACCCCCATGTAAGTAAGAAACAGCTTGTATACAATGGCCACAAAACAAAATAAAGAAAAATGAGCCAAACCGCTTAGATTAGTGACAGTGGGAGTTGTAAGGTGGAGTGGGTGGAGCTGAAGAGAGAATCAGTAAACTGGAAAGCAGGTGTGAGCCTGTTGCCTAGAGCTTGGCATAGAAAGGATACAGGGTAATCTAAGGATGCTGTAATGTATCTGGATACTGCAAGAAGCTGCCGAGGAAGGGAAACCGGGAGAGGTAGTCAGTGTATCCAGGGCTGAGATTTTTTTTTCTCCTCAGAAATAAAGATGCCTGTTGCTACCTTGATCTTGAAGTTCCCAAAGCTGCAACCAAATAACAACCTTCAGATGACCTCACAGTGAAGCTGTGGAATGTGATACAAAGAGATACAGTTGAATCAAGCGAAGAGAATGCAGATACCAGTCCTTGTGGCTCTTTACCTTCAAGTTGATACCAGAGAGAGGGAGTGTAGTAACACCTGCATAGAGAGGCTGGGGGTGGGGCTTGGGGTGGAATGGCACAATTTCCACTGGAAACAGAATAAAAAGGGGGCGGGTGTAGGATAGTAGCAGAAAACCAGCAACAGTAAATGCTTAGTCAGAGTTACTTGAGTCACTTGAAGATTTACTTGTTGATTAAAGGATACAGCTCCAAAGAGCAGAACCAGTTTTACATGTTACAATTCACTCAGCATAACCGACAAGGAAAAGCAGTTGCAGCGATGAAGAGGCAGAACAATCGTTCTGAGAGGAGACGGCCTCAGAAGGACCCAGGGCCTTTCAGAAGGAAGACCATTACTAGAATGTAGGCAAGAGAAACTCACACATGCTCTGTGGCCAGCAGCCCTGGTGGACCCTGTCACCTGTTCACTGTCCGACAAGTACCTGCCTGGTCCTTTGGTCTCACTTTTATGAATTAACAGCCCATGTGACATTTAGCAAGTACGCATCTAAACATTTGCTCACGATTTTGGTGGGAACTCTAACATGGAAGCCGTGGCAGAATCCCTCGGGGTTCCCTGGCCAAGGTGGAACGTAGAATCTCTTGATTTACTTTGGTAAAGTTTCTTCTTGCTCAGATAGACCTCTCTAAGGCTGACTGTAAGCCACTTTTTCTGAAGTGTAGGTCAGCTGAAATAAATCCTCCAGTTTTATCCAGGTTCCTTATTGCTGACAGGGTAACTTCCATGTCCAAAGTTGTCACCTTTTGGACTGGCTTGTCATCCTAACCCACATAGCTATTTGGTAAATATTGTCCATTCTCAGGTTACCAGAGGCTGAACTCTTGTTCCCAGGTGCAGTATGCTAAGGTTTTTATGATTAAAGAAAGAATAGAAGAGGTGATGAAGGAATGTATGTGTGTGTGTGTGTGCGCGCGCGCATGCATATGTATATGTATGTGCATGTATGTGTATATGTACGTATGTGTGTGTATGTATGTATGTATGCATGTGTGTTTGTGTATGAGTGTTTATAAAGAGCCATGAGGATTCACAGAGCTCTTTGCATACACCGTCTCAGCAGAGGTTAGTGTTTGCACACGCAGTAGAGGGCACACCTTTCTGTTGAAAGCACAATGGTCTAGGAAAGGACTTCTGGGTCAGCACAGTCTCATGCCCCGTGCATTTTCCTGTGTGCTCCTGCACCGTGGATGTGCCCTACTGCATGGATCCACGCCACACCTCTGTATGGTGCACTGAATACACATTGCTTCCATCTTTCTTCCAGTAGCACCTATGGGAGCATAGAGGTGCTGCCTACTGAGTTCAGCACAGCATTTGCAATGTCTTTTCTTTTTTCCAACTGTATACCTCCCCACACAGTGCCCGGCCCAGTCATTCCGCCTCATCGCTGTATATTTCTGAGAAAATGGGTATAGCTAAGGTACCTGCTTCTGCTATCAACCAAGGCAATTTCTGCAAGTGTTACGTTTAGAATTGGTCAGAGCCACAGATTAAATGTGATAAGATAAAGCAAAAGCACGAATGAATTGCACATACCATCTGGTGTCTGAGACTGGGACAATTATGCATTTATGCTGAATGATGTAAATGCACAAATGAGCCCTAATTTTTGAGTTTCTTCCTTTTTATAAATAATATCCAGTAGCTGAGATGTAGACAGTCAGCTGGCATGAAGGCTGTTTTTCCTTCCGTTTGCTCAGGAACATTACAACCCCTGGGTGAGCTGAGTACCGGGTCTCAGGATGGGTATGGCTGCAGTTGCAGTACCGTCCATTTTCTTGTTGATATTACTATGTCTGATTGCTGCAATTTTGAATTCCATTTAGGAAATATGTTCAGAATCGATGCACTGAACAATAAAGAATAAGTATTAGAGAAACTCCCAGTAATTCATGACCAGCTCCAAAACAATGCACAACACAGTGTCCCTCGAGAGAAGTTCAGTGCAGGATATGACATCTGTCTCTTGTGTCAGAGGTGGCCACTTTGGAAGGAACCCAGTCATGGTCCTTGACATCCTAGGGGATGCATGAAGCTCTTCCGACTGAGCATGACTTTGCTGATTGGCTTAGCTAACACCCTTGAAGGAATCCTGGGCTCTTCAGGTCTCAGAAACATCTAGAACTTCAGTGCACCTGAGACTGAGATGCCAGAGGAAGTTGAGTGTTTTCAGCTTATAACTCATTTCCCTTTCGTTGGTCAGCTGAATACCTTATGTTTCCCATTGGCAGACACTGTAGCGGGTGCCAGGACTCTTTGAAAATCAAGAAAGCATTCATGTTATGGGTACCCTTGGCAGCTTCCCACAGTCCTGTGGGAACCCCAGCCCTACCTCTCATGTGACTTCAGGGAGACTTGCATTGATCACTTGTCTGAGACCTTCTTGGAGAAGACAGGAGACTAGGGCAACAGCCCCCATTTAAACAGTAGGGCTTCAGAGCTTGGGAGAAGCAACCTCTTGAGTTACATTCTACCCCATGTCTCTGTATCCTTTGGGGCCCCTGTCTTTGTCTTCTGCCTGAGTGTAGATGCTCCTGACTCTCCCAAAGACTGTGTTCTCACAGCTCTGTTGTGTGCACAAGAAACTGCAAGGAAAAGAGAAGATGGCGGGCATTCTAACCTCAAGGAAATCACAGCCTGCGTGAAATTGCCACCATGTCCATGGAACGTGCCAGAAGCTATTCCACAGGGAACAAAGCAGTTGTAATGGCATTTGAAAGGACAGATGGTGTGACCAGGTCTATCTCTTATGAGCTATCCTCGCTGCCGTGTTTATGGTTATGAACTTGGGTTTCAGACACCTTTTCTCTTCTCATATGATGGCTGACAGGAGGACCCCTCCTCCCCAGGGTCCTATGTTGCTGTGGATGTGGATTTACCGTGTTGCTTTCTCTCCAATTGCTCCATTTCATTAGCAGTGATCAGAGTGTTGCATGATTGAGGGTATCTCTCTGTGGAGGACGACCTTGGAAGGAGACAAGCCCATCACAGAATTATTGGATTCCCCTCCCCCAGGGCTGATCTTGTGATCTAATGACTCAGAGCTTGGGTTATGAGTTTAGAAGTAAGTGAGCAACTGACAAAGGCTGGCAAATGCTGGCCCTGTGAGTCAGGCACAGGAAGGTGCCTGTGGTGTGTGGCATGATGCCTGCATGGTGGGCTTGGAGTTCCAAAGGCAAATCAAATCGATGGCTGGTTTTCTAAAATCTGAGCTAAATATTTCTTCCCCTCTTCATTGGTGCAGAGAAAACAGATACCAGGACCCTTTGGTGACTGCACCAAAGGGGAGCCATGTTTAGAATGGTCCTTAACTATACTAGAATGTACAATTCTTTAGCAGATAAGCAAACGTGACATGATTCAAGGAGAACCCAGAGTCTTCTTAGATAGGTTCACTGAGAAATTTCTGGAAACTGGAAGGAAAGTAGATTGTTAAGGAGAGAAAGCCACCAAAGGCACTTGGTGACATTGGTCACCAAGGCACTATGGACTTGGTGGTGCAGACACTGGTTCCATTGTAAAATCACTTCTGATGCCTCTTCTCTCTGCCTGGACTCCTGTCAGAAACCATCACCTTCCCTGGAGCAATCACAAGTTCCACATGTAGTGCAAAGAGTTGCACCAGCAGCTGGGAACCAGTGTTCCAACTTTGCCTTAACTAGGAATGAGACTCCATAAAATATAACCTCTCTGGCTTTCTGTTCTTATTTTTAACATTTTTTGACCTTAACATTTGGTAACTGCTTGTATGTGTGTCTATAGAGGAAAGCCTTTGTTTTGAGGTTTGTTGGGCTTTTTAGTCTCTTTCTCTCTCTCTCCTCCCCCCATTCTCATTGATTTTTAACTTGATTGTCTGTATACTGGATATGAGGCCACCCACCAGAGGGTACCCAATCTACCAGGAGCCTTACCCTTAAAGAAAACCAACTCTTCCTCCCAAGAGCCTATCAATTGTCCATAGTTCATCCATTGAGGATCAGCAGCTCCTGAGCCCCTTCTCCCTCCATGTTAGGATGGTGACTACCTCCATCTTACTTCAGCAAACATAGCAGATGAGTTGAATAAGCTTGGTTAGAATCCAGCCTTCCCCCTTTATTACCTGAAGACCTGGGGGTGGGGGGAATGTCACTGAATCCTAAGACCTGCTCCACAAAATGGGGCACAGGGCCTCCGTGTCAAAGCAGTTTGACAGTCTCAGTGATCAGAATAAAGACTGAGAAGTGATGGGGCTCAGTAGCTCCCATGATTCATTTCATTATACATTTCTTTATTACCAGTGATCAGCCAGCTTCCGTTCTTTATGCCAAGTCTGTTTATTGGGTATCATTTTAGGTGTAGGGAAAACGGATATGAACAGGGCACTTCTTAGCCTAAGGACCATCTGCAGTGGGTGAGCTGTGGGAATAGAGTTGTAGATAAGCTTGCTGTGATGAGTATTATAGATTTCTTGGTTCAGAAAGATGATCCCCAAATCATGACCTTTGATGACCAAGTAGGTTCTGTAGATTCTAGATGGGTTTGCTCTGAATCAGTAGGGTGTGGAAGGAGAGAGATGACTGGATTCTTTTCATCTCCTTTATCATTTGCTATTCCTTTAATGTATAGCCATAAAAACATTTTACCTATGTCTCGCAGAGCAATGACTTTTCTAGGGGGTCTCTGTCTCTCTGCCTGTCTGTCTGCCTGTCTGTCTGTCTCTCTCTGTGTGTGTGTGTAAAAGGAGGAAAGAAGAAGAAAGACAGTGAGAGAAAGACAGACAGAGGTACTATTCAGCATAGATAAGGTGAAATTCAGTTGTTTATAACATCTTGGATGGACAGTTTGTTCAGTTAGACAAGTCAGGCACAGAAAAGAAGTATTGTATGCTCTTGAGTTTGGCCTTTACCTGGGTGTAACAAATCACAGCTGACTTACAAATAGATGTGTTTGGGCCCATGGCTTCAGAGGCCTCACTCCAGGGTCACACAGTCCAGTTGTTTCTGTGGCAAGGTAGAGCATCAGGGCAGGAGGGTGTGGTCCTTTGAAAGCTGCTCACACCATGGCACCCTCTGAACCATGTGAGAGAAAGGGTCTTTTAGGATATGATGGCCCTCCAGTGACATGTCCCCATCATGCTGGAGATTCTGCTACCTCCCTGTAGCCTATTTAGCCATGGTTTCTTTCCATGAGGCCAGAACCTACATCAGTTAGTTCTCAAAGGGCTCACCTAGAACACCACTGCACTGGGACGCGAGTCTTCAACACATGAGCCCAGGGGTATAGTCCAGGTCTAAGCTGTGACAGTGTGAAAGGTTAAAAAGTTGACTTTTTGAAGTTGATAGTGGAATGGTGACCATCAGGGTTGAGTTAGAGAAATGGGGGTGCTTGTTGGTTAGAGAAGATAACCTGTAGTGGTTAGTCTGTTCTAGGGGTCGAATCCTCCTTGCTATGATAGAGGCTGACATCACAGGACTGTGTATGTAGAGTCTAGAAGAGGGAACCTTCTGTGTTATCATAACACACATGCATGGGAAAGCCCTAGGTGGCATGACAAACAGATGTGCTGATTATGTCATTCATGGCTATAATTCCCCGCTGTAGACATGTGTGGAACAGTGTCACACCATGTATCATGAATGCATTCCAGTTCTGAGAGTTACTCCTCAGTAGAACTGTGAGATTCCCAAGGAGCCGTGTACAGCAAACACACTGCTGTTTCTGTGCCCTGAGTGGAACGTCACCTCATCGAGAGCAGGGCAGCTGTTTGCCAGCGCACTGCAGATTTCTTTCCTGCAACTCTTCTCCATTGGCATCCCATGGATTATTAGATGCCATCCAAACCTATATCTTGACATAACTATATGCTAAAAACTTAAGGAGAGGACCTTCACTAGAGAGACCCCAGAGTGAATGTGCTGCCCCCCAGACTTTCTCCTCCCCTCTACCGTGGTGAGGTATACTCGCAGTAGAAGAGAGAGCACATGAGATAAGGGCCGTTCTGAGCAAGTGCACAGCGAACCCTGAGCAGAGTGTGATTTCTACCTAAGACTCTCTGAGAATGTCTGGTTAGGGGCCGTGGAGTAGAATCTAAGATGGATCCCGATTATCATCAGATATACACTGAGGATGGTTGCTGCAGTTCTGATGTAGGTTAAACATTGCTGCTGAGTGACTCACCTGGAATAAACATGGAGAGGTGACCTCATATTACTCTTTAAAATAGTCAGGCTGATTTTGCACTTGAATAATACAATTAGAGTGAATTTATCATTTCCCCATTTTTCTCCAAGTCTGGGTAGCTTCTTAGGTACTGGGAAACAAAAATCTTGGGCAGTTATAAACCCCATGCAAGAAGCTGTTATAGCACCCTTATTTTAGGAAGAATGTGCAGCTCCTTGAGTTTGAGTGGCAGCTTCAGTTAGCATGTTGAGTTTTTCATTGGGACAGCGACTTACTTAGCTCATGTCTACAGAGAGTGCCTGTGACACATAGCAGCCAGGGTTTTCTGTTTTTTGTTTTTTTTTTTAAACAAGAGAGTTAGCAGAGGAAAAAAATCATAATCAAGTCATATGTTCTATGATACTTTGTGTTGTGACAGAGCCCAGGAAGCAGCAAGTGGCTTTGACCATGGGGAGAAAGAGTCACTGCAAAGCCTTTGCTACCAGAGGACATTGTAACGTAGGAGCCATAGCTGAGAGCTAGACTCTGAGAACCCAGCTTGTGGGTGACTCTTCAGATGCTGTAGGCACTCTGTCCCACTCTGCAAAGGGTTCCAGGAGCTCAAGGCCTCTAAGCACCCAAGAGTACTTCTGGGTCTCACCTATGCTGTCTACATGAGCTTTAAGGACAAGAGGCTGTGGTGTTATCAGCTTTAAAAAAAAACAGCCACCATATTACAGATTAAAGAAATATGCAAAGAAATATGGTCTATTAATATGTCAGGACCATCAGACCACCTCTGATAAAATGCACTTGACCTTGGGAATTGATCTTGGCACCCCTATTATTATCTAAGACATCCCCATAATTCAGTGACTAAATTGAGCAACACCTCCATGGACCTGTAGCTATCTCTCGCTGGAAGCTGCTTTGGTGTCATTTTTGAGGCAGGTCCTTAGCACAGAAGCAGAGTGCCCGATGTCTAGGCTGGGTGATGATGAGATTTGGAGGCTAGGAGAATAGGCTTTGTGAACTCAGGAGAGCCTCACAGAGCAAGCAGGCCTCACAGTCAGATACTGGGAACCATCTGCACTAAGTCCATACTCAGTTGGGTGATTAGGTATCAGGCTGCCCCCTCCTGTGTGAAGGTGTGCCCAGTGGGCAGAGTATCCCAGCTTCATTAGTTTGGATATTGTGCTGCAGCTTTTGAATAAGCAGCCCACGGGCTTTGCAGGAGGCCTCCTGGCTCTTCTCAGGCCCTTGAAGTTTACTGCGTACGGATGCTGGTCTGAATTTGAATTTAATCCAAATCCTCTAGCCAGCGTAGGCGCTCCAGCTTGAAGCTAGCTGCCTTTAATGAAGGGGATATGCACTGCATGCTAAACCGAGATAAGTCGCCGCCGAGGCCTTCCAGGCCAGGTAGATGGAATTCTGTTCAGAGGAAAAGTAGTGCCTTCAGTGTGAGTCTCAGGCCAGAGCTCCTGATGAACGTCTTCAATGCTAATACCATTGTATATAGCCATGGCCTGTCCGTTATGACTCTGAAATCAATTCAAAACTGGAATCGCTCAAAAACCATTTTTCTTTTATGAAAGTCCTGTCAATTTAAATAACAGCTTTGTGGTAAAAATCATTTATGGTAATAATTTACTCAGTCCAATAGTGTTATCATCAGTCAATCTATAGTAGCAGCTACTATTATAAAGAATATATGTGTATGTATATATATATATATATATATATATATATATATATATATACATACATACATAAACACTCACATGTAATACACACACACACAGAGACATATATATACACATACACACACACATCTTTTGGAGACAGGACTTGCTGGGGTAGCCCTGGCTAGCCTGGACCTTCTCTGTAGACCAGGCTAACCTCAAACCCAGAGATTTTCCTTCCTCTGCCTCCAGAGTGATGGGACTAAAGGCATGCATCGCCACACCCAGCTTGAAAACTATATTTTTAAGTTTCAGTTTAAATAAGGTTTTAATCCAATTTAACATTTAATTTAATTTTATGTTTGTACCTTAAGGCTTAAATTTAGTTGAGATAAAGTTGTTTAAAACAGGGAATTCATTTTCCCCAAAATAAGGACACTGGAGTGATTTTTATACACACATGCAAAGAGAGACACCTATATCTACATATGTAGGAAAATAAGAATGAGTATATGCAGAAGAGGCAGAGAGATTGTAAGGGCTAAAGGAGACAGACAACTTTTAAGGACACAACCTCTTCTAGACACAGCAGGACAGATGAACAGAATCACAGAGACTGGGACAACAAGCAAGAGACCCGGGAAGTGGACACAGTCCCACCCCTCATCAAAAAGCTATCTGCAATTACTACCTGCTGAGAAAGGCAAAATCAATTTTCTCTAATGGAGTGTTCTTGGATGTATCAACGACCAGGGCAGGCCACATGCCAATACACAACAGGGACTTTTTTATGACAACTTTTTAAATTTGTTTTGATGGTTTTGATGATTTTCATATTACTTTTGTTTGTTTATTTTAATTTCCATGATTTGTTTTTTGTTTTGGAGATTTTTTGAGAAAGTGATAGAGAGAGAGAGAGAGAGAGAGAGAGAACATGAAGATGGGTGGGTGAGAAGGTGGGGAAGATCTGGGAGGAGCTGGGAAAGAAGAAATAAATTTTCATATATTGACATATATATTTGATATACTATATATTATATGTATTGTTTAAATAAACATGTAAAAATCTATAGTATGAAGACTGTTTTTTCAGTTTGACCAAGAGTGAGCCCAACTTTGAATTTTCTTCTTGTCTGTGTTTCCCATCTGTCTGTACTCCATACTTACTGGTCTGTGTGTCTGTCTGTCTGTTGTGTGTATGTAATCTGTCTACCCCTGATGCCTGTGAGTGGTGCTTGTGTGTCTGTTGTATGTGTGTATATGTCTGTTTGTCTGTCCCTCAAAACAGCTTTGCTCTGTATTTATCAAATGTCACCAAAAGGCATAGTTTGGGGAAATAATAAGAGATTCTTTGTATTCAAGGTTTATTTATTTTACTTTGTCTTTGAGATTAGAATAGGTCACATCCCTCCCTCCCTTTCTCCCCTTCCAAGCCCTTTCATAGGCTCCCCCCACTCTCCTTCAAATCCACAGCCCCCTTCCCACTAACTGTTATTGTATGCACCTATGTATATACATATGTGTCCCTAAATATAGCCTGCTCGGTTCATAGAACGGTAGTTGTATGTGTGCTCTCGAGGCTGACCATTCGCACGGGAAAACCAACTGCTGTGCTCTTCTCTGGGGACGATTGCCTCTCCCACCCTGAGCTTTCCTCAGTTGCTGTAGTTCTTTGGGGAGGGTTGAGGACTCATGGCCTTTCCCCTATCCACTGTGGCGTGTCCATTGGTGTAGTCTTTGTTCAGTTCATGTGTAGGCAGTCGTGTTTGGGACAGCTTATGGATGTAGCTTCTGCCGTTACTGTAAGACACAATCTCACAGGAACTCTGGTTCTTGCAAATCTCTCCACCCCTGCTTCCTCAGTGTTCCTAGAAGAGTCTTAGGTGCCAGAGTACATTTTAGGTGTATCCACTGGGACTGGGTCTCACGCTGTGTATTTTGATTAGTTGTGGTTGTCTGTAGTGGTCACTGTCCATTGCAAGGATAGGTTTCCTTGATGAGGGGTGTACACACATGCATACACACAACACATATACATGACACACAAGCATAACACATCCATATACACATAACACACACACACACACACACACACACACCCCTCTGTCAGGCAGGAGAACCCTTGCCCAGTTGCCTTCAGTTCGCTCTTGCAGGTCTTGTCTTCTCCCTTCTCAGGACAGTGACAGTGGTGACCGGTTAGAGAAGGGTGAGCTTGCCCATGACCCAGAGAGGAAGCTGCCCACAGTCTTGCATCAGCTGGGCACACACACAGCACATAGCTGAAATGAGGCTGGAGGCTAGACTGTGTGCCGTCATAATTTCATGGAGTCCATGTGTGTCTCAGCAAGGAACGGAAACAGAAATAGCCAGCCCTTCACCAACCTTCTGGGACTTTTTGTTTACAGCAGCGGTTCTCAGCCTGTAAGTCATGATTCCTTTGGGGTCAAACAACCCTTTCACAGGGGCCACATAGCAGATATCCTGCATATTTATATTTACATTAGGATTTGTAACAGTAGCAAAGTTACAGTTACACTGTAGCAAGAAGTAATTTTTTGGTGAGGATCGCCACCACACGGGGAGCCTGAACTGTATTGAAGGAGCAGCATTAGGAAGGTTGAGAACCACTTCTTTCATGGTTTAAGCGTGATGCCACATCTTGTCAGTGATGCCACATCTTGTCAGTCCTCACTCAAGCTTTTCTTAGTGAACAGCCCACCTCACTTAATTTCATCTGCCAGTGTTGTTGTTCCTTAAACGTAGTGTTTATTACAAACACAGACTTGTTTTGTTGCTTAGCTCATGGCTTTCCATTGGTGAACATCATCTGGGTATCTTATGTTGGGAGGAAACATTATCATTTTCTCATTAGAGTGAATATGATTCAGTCTTCACTCAACAGCTTCTGGCATCGTAGCACTTTTAGGAATGTCTCAGCAAGGGATAGATGTGTTTTCTACTCAATCCCACCACACGTCATCCTTGTGATCTACGCTGCCCACTTGCCTGTGAATTGTGAGCTACCCCACAGCGTTAAAGATGCTTCTGGAAAATCATTTCTAGTAGATATGTATTATCCCATTGTGTGAGTCTACTGTGATCTATTGAGTTAATCCCCTTTTAATGGCTACATAAGCTGGTTCTAATTTTTTTACTGATATAAATTTTACCTTTATGAATATATTCATAGGTTTATCATTGAGCTCATTCATGATTGTTTCCTCTGGCTAAATCATGGAGATTTAGAAATATAGTTAATTTCAAAGCATGGTTGCTTTTCTCATAAGTATCGGCTGCTCAGGAATCATGCTCTGTGCTTTTCCTGGAGAGGAGAACATAGCTATGTACATGGGACCTCTCCCAGGTGCTCAGAGGATCTTATTTATTATTGCTTCAAAACTGACTGGATAGATTTCTTAATGGAATCTACATTAGCATAGCAAAAATTGAGCATCAAGGATATAGGAATTAAGAAACTGTAATATATATACATGTATACACACATATATACATGTATATACACACATATACACATGCACATATACACATATGTACATATATACATATATACGTGCACATATACACATATGTACATATATACATATATACGTGCACATATACATGAAAGCACTAGTGCATACAAATGAAGAGCTGAAGAGAGACAGCTCAGTGGTTAAGAGCACTAGCTGCTCTTCCAGAGGACCTGAGTTCTCTTCCCAGTACCCAGACTGTGGTTCACACTGGCTGTAACTCCAGAGGATCTGTCTCTGTCTGAACTTCACAGGCATGAGGCATACACATGGCACACAACTTACATGCAGACAAAACACCCAGATACATAATATATACTAATTTTAAAAATTATACACACACTAAGTAATTTGAATATTTGCTGATTTATAGAGTCCAGAGGAGATAATAATTTTACCAGAAGTTGGGTAGATTACAGAACTGATTATGAAATAGATGATTTCCAACTGAGTCTTGGTTCCACATGACAGCCAGTCAGAGAAATTGTGTGTATGCAGACTGGGTATGTGGTATAGCTCAGGTCAACAACTGACTTGTGGTTGGGTATTAGGAGACAGCGGGCAGCTTAAGGGAACTCAACAAAATTCCCCAAGGAACAAAAGACTTGCTTTGTCTCCTCTAGTTAATAGTTGATAATTTTTCACCGTTTCCTCCAATTCTGACACGCAGAAGGTATGTGTGGTCTTCCCTTTTCCCACCCACCTGAGCAGATGCCTCTCCCAGACCTCCCAGATCCAGATGTATATGGATTCTCTGGCCCCACACTAACATGGAAGTCAGGAGTCAGGGGGTCGCATTCTTTATTTACAGCTGAAGAGTTGGAGGGCCGGGGATAGGCTCCCGTGGACTCTCAATTCATTTGCATGTAGAAGTAAAAGAGGAAATCAATACGCTGTCTGCGGTCCCTTCCAATGGTTCAATGAACCAAATTACAGCATGACCTTTGTCTCCGAGGAGACCACAGTCTTTGGGGCTTGGCTCCATGTCATTTGCATAATTCTGAACACAATCAATACTCAATTACTTTCCTTGTTGCTAGCTGAAGGAATGATTGCCAGGAAAAATAAATGCATTCCAATGCTACTAGATCCTTATGCTAACAACAAACAAACAAAAACTCATACCATTTTATTTGCTTCCTGGTGTGCGAATGACTTGATTTTCTTTCGAATCCATGTTTAATAAAATTCAGGTATTAATAAAAGTGGTTTATGTTCTTAGTCTAACCTAGGCTTTATTGAAGAAGAGAGATCTCTGCGTAGTAGACTGTCTTTAGAGAAACTCCCTCATCTGTGCTCTGTGGTTTGGCCACTGCATTTTTTTTTCTTTTCATTTTGAACACATATCCGCAGCATTTGATAGACAGCTCTAAGAAGATTCTCTAGGCAACAAAAACTCAGAGCTGCACAGACACCCTTGTGCTGTACAATGGTCTTTTGTGGGGAGAATGCCAGCTGGCTTGCTGGCTTGCTGGCTTGTTGGCCAGGCATATGTTTGGATAAGGACTCTGCACCTATGGCCTTCTCACTGGTAACCCGTGAGCTGGGTATAGACGTAGGAAATGTCGTCGAGTTCAGACTGAAAGGAGAATGCAGATGGGAGCTTGGGAGAACCTGAAGGGCATTAACTTTACCCACACTAGAAATAATTTTAACTGAAAAAAAAAACTTGCAAAACAAGATCACACAGTCCTTTTATAACTGAAATGGGCAAAATTGCAGATAATTGAAATGTCTCCCTGTGGATTCACAGTCATTGTTTAGCCATTTGAAACTGGGGCATTCCCAGCCTCAAAAGCCTTTTGTAAGACAGCTGTAAACTGTCTTGATTTTGACCTCAGTATTTATCTGCTTATTGACTCTGTTCTAGAATGTTCTCCAACTCTAGTTCTTCCACCTGTTCAGTAATTGCTCACTGAGAAGGAGGCTCGTTTTGATACTTTTATTAACATGAGGACATCAGTTCTGGCCATCCTAATTGATTATATCAAGCAAGTTAGACATGTCTAAAACTATGCTTCAAGAGAGAAATAAGCATCTTAATTAGTACACAAAGAGCCAGCCGCAGAGGGAAATTAGACTTCTAGCTTTATTGTCTTCTCTGCTTCTGCATAATAACTCACCATAAACACAGCAGCAGAAGACAACATGCATCTACTGTCCTGCAGCTCCTGAGAGTCAGGGGCCTGGGCTGGCGAGCTCCACCTGTGGCAAGGCTGGATCTTCATCATGATCTATAGGCTCAAGCGCTTTCTGTATGATTTCCTCTAAGCAAAAGGATTCATGGCCCCTTGCTCCATTAGCCTACGGCAAATAGAGAGAGTAAGTCCCCTGACAGGAGAGGGTGCCTGCCTCTCAGCAGTGCTGTCACAGGGGTCTCTCGTCACCTCTGACAGTCACAAACACATCCCAGGTTCTGACTGTACTCACACAGGCTATTTATTATCTCATGTGGCACTACATTCACTGCCATCCATCTTATGGCACACATGGAAGGAAGCAGCAACAGAAGCCTCAACTATGGCGATTGCAAAGTGTTGTAATGAGTGAGTGGTACACTGATAATGGCCACATAGGCTCTGTAGCTCTGCATGCTCCTGCTCCAGGAATCCTTAGTGACCTCACGCTGGTAACCACACTTGGCTTCGAGGGACTCACAGTTCCTCCCATCCAGTCTGAAGCCTGCTCTGGAACTGGGTTAGGCTCGATGCATCTTGGCTTCTTCTCCTCTCTCTAATTTTCTTGATTACATCTCAGTGAGTCCCACACCTAATAATTCAGACTAGCTTTGCATTTGTTTTACAGTCTGAGTATGTCCCCAGCATCTTCCCCTGCATTTCCTTGAGATTAAGGGTAGCCCATGAATATTTTACTGAAAGGGGGGAAACACCTGATTGCATCATGAGATCTACTTATCTCCACCTGGGTAAATGAACAGCAGATGGTTTTCTCTGTGTCAGGAAAGTGCATGCCAATCTAGGTATTTAATCAGGCGAGTATGTAGCAAGAGGAATTGGAATTGAATAGGTCATATCTTGGGAGTATTTTATAGAAGATCGGATCTGAGAACTCAAAATTGAAAACGACCTTCTTAGGAGTGATGTTTGATGTGTCTAGTGGTAATAGGGTTTTGTTCCATGGAGAACGGCACATCTTCCCTGGATAAGGGGTGATAGGATCAAGTGTATGGTAGACTGTGGGTGTGGAGGAAGGTAAGGTAGCTTGATGTGGTCCTGCAGATGGGGAAGGCGGGAGGAGATGAGATAGAACTGAGTTCGGAGTCAAATTGAAAGGCTTTTTATTCAGCAGTGTTTCTAAAGGAACTCTGAGTGTCCTTGGGGCTCAGGGGACCTTCCTATCTGTCTCTGCAATCACGATCAGTCTGTCTGGGGTTACAGTTTTCTAAGGGAAGAAATGTTTTGGTTTGTATCAGAAGGAACTAGGGCTTGAAGGTAAGTGGTCACAAACTGGAATCATTAGGCATGTAATAAATTTGCTAGTCTTCTAGGTGTAGCTGGGATAGTAAGATTCTAGTACTGAGGATATCCTGGGCTTAAATGAAATTACAAGTGACCAATTCTCTTTACACAGTAAGTATTTCTCTCTCTCTCTCTCTCTCTCTCTCTCTCTCTCTCTCTGTGTGTGTGTGTGTGTGTGTGAGAGAGAGAGAGAGAGAGAGAGAGAGAGAAAGAAAGAGAGAGAGACAGAGAGAAAAAGAGACAAAGAGACAGAGACAGACACACAGAGATTTTTCCAGTTGGTACCTCAGGTACACACCCCCTACAGACTTACAGATGTGGTTTCTTAGCCAAGTTCCCTATTAGTTCCGAGAGAGATAAAGATGTGGTGTAGAGACCTCTGTCTGCTCTTGTCAGGTGAGGACTTTTCTTGTTCCCATGACATTGGTAGGGTCCCTTGTTCTTTTGGCTTCCTAGTGGTCTAAGATTAATGATCTGCAAGTATTCAAGTGTCCAGACAATTCCAAGCCCTTCTGTCCCAGGCACAGACTGTCTTAGGCCTACTTCACATAGAGACATTTATCGCACATTTAGGGCAGGGTACTCTGAACTAACAAATTTGAGCACAACAGCGTTTGTCAGGTAGTAAAAGCAAATACACAAGGACAAACTCTGGCGGGTGTCACTAGCGCTCACTTGATGACCAAGTGCGCAGCATAGAAGGGCCGTCCTCTAGCAATACTCCTCCATGACCCTGGCTTGCCATACTTGCCTTTAATCTGCTCCAGGAGTAGCTGTAGAATCCTATGAGAGCATCATGTGCTGACAGATCACTGCTGCTTGATGCACGCATGTTCTTCGATGCACTATGATGAGTACATGTGGTCTCCACTCAGTACCTAGGATTTGTGCTCTCTTATCTTCCCCAACTACTTCCCAGAACTCAGTGTTTACAACAGAAAAGGTGGGTGCCATAGAGCATTACTTGTTTTTATGTATTCAATCCTAGTTGTTTTATCATAAAGACGTATCTTCCTCTATTCTCTCAAAAGATAAGCCGCCTCCCTGTAGCCCTGGCAATCCGTTCGCTCTGTTGTGCTTTCTCCTTGTTCCGATTTCTTTATTTCTGTGGAGGTGTGTGGCATGTGTGTGTGGTGTTTATGCTTTCTAGCATAGTTGTACACATGTGTGCATGTGGGCACACGAGTAGTGAGTGCATGTGGAGGTCAGAGGTCAACACTGGGTATCTTTGCTGATTGCTCTCTACCTTTATGTTTTGAGGTCTTGTCTCTCACTGAATTCGTTCATTGATGTAGCAAGGCTAGCTGGCCAATGAGATCCACGGATCTCCCGGTCTTCATAATAATGATAATGTGAAAGGACCTCTGACGTACAGGAAAGGATGCACTGGAGCCTTTTGAATCCACAGCTCTCATCTGTTGCTTGCGGTTGCTCTTGGTTATCCTTCAAATGCACTGTAGGCTTGTGGCTCTAGTATAGATGTCCTAAATTGCTTCAGAAAAGTCCGCTAAGAGGCTGTCATCCATCTCCCCCAACCCCATCCCATTCAATAAGACACTAAGCATCCTTCTATTTGTCTTTTTATTCTGGACCTTCCCTGGATTATTGTTATTATTACTATTATTATTATTATTATTCCTCCTCCTCCACCCCCTCCTTCTCTCCCTCTCTCCCTCCACCTCCTCCTTCTTCTTTCATTTTGACTTAGAAACTTGTGCATGGCTGGGCCTTTGTCCAGTCTCTTCTTGTTCTACTTTCCTGACCTGTGGTACTTTGCCACCATTTGATATGCTTGGGCTCTCTAACAGGCTATATGTAGTGTCCCTTCTACCAGATTTTACATATAATACAATCAGGGTCTAATGTAACGACTGGGATCAACACCAGCATCCTGTAGTGCTCTTAGCTATTGTCTGAGCATCTGACAAATTCTCATAAATGACAGACTTACAGGAAAGCACTGATATCTGCCCCAGGAGTGGGCCACCATAATCCTCTGTTGCCAAAACAGCCATGGCATTTCTTTTTGAATGTCTTGTGATTCTTTTATTCCCAGTATTTCAAGTAATATTCCAGAAAAGGCTCTAAGGAATGAAGGCAGTGTCATGCACATGGGTTAATCTTGGAAATCCCCCGAAAGGAGCATGTCTAAAAATAGAAGAAGCCCTACAGGTGATGGAGAGCTCACCCCTGCTATGCAGTGGGGCTGTGAGAGCCCTCTGTCCCCTAGTGAGCAATAAAGTACACCTGCCAGAACATTCCGCTGACCCATTCAGACATCTCTACTTTATGACAGAGCTCCTTAGACAATATTGAACACTGTCTCTATTTGCCAACTAGGTTCCAGGAAAAAAAAAAAAACCTACCTAGAGTTTATGAGAAAGTCAAATACTCTGCTATGGGGGTGGGTGGGGGGTAGCTCTGTTTGAATTTACCAACTGAGGTTTGAGACAAGCAATCAACCTTTGTATATTACTTTTAGAACAAACAAGGAGTTGGGGATGAAAGGAGGTAGCTCAGTAAAGTGTTTGCCATGCAAGCGTGAGAATCCAAGCTTTGTCCCCAATACTCACTTCTAAAGCTGGTCTGCAGCATGCATTGCATGCACCATACAAGCCAGCACTAAGGAAGCAGAGAGGTGGAGAGATGCCAGGCCTTGCTGGATGGCCAGTCTAGCCAACTCAGCAAGCTCTAGGGCCAACTGGAGACTGTCTCAAAAGATGGTATGAAGAATGATTAAGGGAGACACCTGATATCAACCCCTGATCCCCCCTCCCCACGCACACATATTCAAGTCTTCCACAAACACACACACACACACACACACACACAAAGAAAAAACAAAAGATGCAGTGCAAATCATTTTGGTTATGTTTTGTGGTATGGTGTGTGTGTGCACGTGTGCACAAACACACAGGAATACAGGCACTTTGTCGCACTTCCCTGGTTCTATTAGTTGTGAAAGACGGTGATAAGGTGTTCATTGTTTCTTAATCTACAAATGAGTCTCGTTGCTTATTGTCTTCCTTTGTAGAAACCTGTGTGAAGTTTTCTAACACGAAGCAAGGGACTTGGAAGATTCAAATCATCTCTTCACTAGAGTTGCTGAGCTTAGGACAAAGATCCCTTGTGTCTCTTCTTACCTCCACTGATGCAGGGGGCTGTCTGCTGTCAGGTGCTGGGCCAGGCCCTGACTCCTGTCCACCTGCAGGAAATGAATCTCTGGTTTAAGTGTTCTCATACCTTAGTGACCTCCATTAGATGAAGGACCTGAAGACTGGGGCATGGGTAGCAGTGAGTTTTCGTACAGTTACCAGCACATGGAAATAATCTTTTCTATGACTCACAAATCAGAGGAAATAAAACTCACTTGTGTAATCTTCCATGGGCACAATAAGACACACACAGAGTGCAACTTTTAGTATGAAGCTCAGTGTTTCCATGTTGGTTCTGAGAGCAGCAGTGTGTGTCTGGTGCTCTTAGGTCTTTCCATATGGCAAGGCCATCCTCTTCACTTCCAGGCCTCTGTGTGCTTGGTAGTATTGGTTGTGTTCCTGTATGGTGTATGTTCGATAGTGAGGCTTCACAGTTGGTGACGTCAGGGTCAGGGTCCCTCCACATGACTTTGTCTATGCTCAGTGTGCCCATAGGGACAGCTCCAGCTGACCCATCCTTGTGTTTATACTCTATCATGCTGCCTTTGTGATGGGCTTCCAAAAATCTACTATGCAGCATCCCTATAGAGGAGCCTCTGGGGTACCAGGTCCTAGTGTATAATAGAGTGGAGGCTCCTGGTGAAATCGGGTGGTACTACCCTCATCGGGCAGGAAGGCGAGGAAAAGAACAGTCCAGTCTCCTCATGGCTTCAGTTGCAAATCGAAATCAGGTAATCTCTCCGGAGGCACTTGGATGGCTTCTGCCTGTTTCATCTACTTTCTTGACCATCCATGGTAGTTTAGAAATAACCAGGCAACAGAGAAGAGATGGGCAGGTGACTGGTAAACAGGGCTTAAGGCCTGGGATTTCCAGAGCTGCCAGCTTCTAGAAGTCTATCCCAGGACCCCAGGGACAGAGTTGGTATCAGGATCCTGTTCCTTCTAGATAACGGGGTCAGGTTGACAGAGCGTGGAGGTCACCAACCCTTGTAGCCCATTCATTCAGTCAATATTTCCCTGAGCACACTTGGCCAATCCCATGTGAAGTGATGCGATGTCATAGGTGTGGTGAGGCTGAGAAGAGGAGGGAAAGACAGGTGTCCTCTGATTCCCTGGATAGCAGTGCACTCCTCTGGTTCCTCTGTTTCGTATTTACAGCACCCCACAGCTGGCGGGGGAGAAATGGGTCTGAACATATCTCCCATTACCACAGCTTTAACTCCAGAATTTCCCTTGGGGACCTGGGCTCCCAATCTCAGATAGTCAACCGTTGTTATGTAACTTAACAGTTTTTTCAGTTGCTCCCAGGGGCCAGGATGGTAACCTTGCTAGCAATGCAAAGGGCTTAGTCTTCATGGAAAGAGAGGTTGCTAGGTGGTGGCTGCTACAGACAGATGCCCATATGGAAGAGAGGAGACAGGCAATCCGGTCAGGGCTCTAACACTTGAGTACTTCCCTGTGCTTTCTGGAGTGATTTTTTTTTTAAGACAGTGCGAATATTTTATATTCCAGAGACTACAGTTAGAGTCCTTGGAGCTTTGCATCAAAGTTTGCACTCAGGTCTGAGTAACATGGAACTCATGACAGATAGGATTCTGGGAGGAATGGTCTGAAAGAATGGGTTTGTTCGTTTGTTTTGCTGTTAAGGAAATGTCTACACTGCATAAACTTTACTGCCCACCCCATGCTCCGCTGGGCAGTAGAGGTGTGTTTACAGTGTGTACCTGTGGCCTCACAGAGCCTCCCCAGTGCTTCACTGTTCCTTAAAGTAAAGACTTACATGGATGAGAAATGGGTCCCAGAAGCTGCCCTTGGGACAGTCTGGGTGACAGGCAGAAAGGCACAACCCCCCCCCCCCCCCACACACACACACAGCCTCTTGGCTGTCACTTCCTCTGGGCACAAGGGTGTATCTTGACAAGGAGGTGGCTCTGTCTTGTGGAGTGACCTTTAGAGGTCACTGGTTGTGGCAGCACACTTCTTTGTCTTTAAACCTGGGACACTGATGGATCCCAGGCTCCATAAATAGAGAGTCCGGGTTTTAGAATCTCAGATTTTACAAATGGAAATTGAAGTTGAATTCCTTCCCCTGAATGTGACTCCAGATATGTGCTCCAGACCCAGTGCCACTTCCGAACTGGAGTTCTGGGCTAGTCTGCTCACACGGGAAAACTGCCACAACTATCCACCCATGCCTTGTGTCCCCTTTGTCTATATAGCCCATTCCTTCCATTTTTATACTTTCTAGCAATGCTTCCTGTAAATCTATAGTATAATTTTATTTCAAGTACATCAAATAGTTGAAATTGGGTCAGGCAAATGTCAGAATATCCTGTTCCCAAATGTGTAGATAGATGGACACAGTCTGATATTCCACAGGCTAGAAATAAAGAGAAGCTGACCTCTGCTCCTGAGGACTCCATGTCCTCTCTGATGGTATCTGTTTTCTTAGGAAGTTTTCTGTATCATTCTTGTAGCCTTGGGCTGTCATGGCTTCTCCCTAGACCCTCTGTTAGAACCCTATAAATAAATTGCATGAGCTTTAGAGAGATTTTCACAGTGCCTTTAATCATGTGTAGAATTCTAATTGCTTGTACTCTGTAACTTCCCAAGTAACGCTGATCATAAGGGGCGAAGCTGTTTGGTAGTTCTCAGCCTGCTGTGCGAGCGAGCAGTGAGGCCGTCTTTGCTAATCTGCCACGGCTCATTCTGTCCTAAGAGCAGGTTTTGTGAAACTTCCCTTGAGATTCTGCAGCATACGCACGATCCCAGAGGAGCATAAAAGCTAGTTTCATAATCTTTGTGAAGTCTTTGGAATTCTGAATCTTGATGGGTCCTGTGGAGAAAGGATAGAAGAGAAACTGCAAAAGGAGGCCCTGGGTCCTTTTCAGAGCACAGTCAGATGTATTTAGCCAGCCCAGCCCTGCAGGGGACCAGTGAGGGCTATGTGAGTAGTACCTGTACCCCAAGGGCAGAACACATGAACCCATAAGTGTGTGACCAGCACCACCATGGCTCTGGGTGAATCATCTTCAGCAGGGTCTAAGGGTCCTGGATGTTGGCAGAGCCCCAAAATCATGTGTGTTGTTGAAGGATGGATTTGAAGGAAGGGTTTGAGAAGGGTCATACTCTGCTCTGTCCTCTGCCGATGCCCCTCCTCTGTTGGTAGCTTCATGAACTTGAGGAAAGAAAGGTGCTTTCAATAAGGGTGTTATAAGGGCAAGGGGGATCTGAAAATTACATTAGCATCCACCGCAACTGCTTATTGAAAGATGCTGGTTTATATCCATGCACAAGTTTTAACACTTATAGACAGACACACATTAGGGAAACACACCTTTGCCCTTGCATTTCGGATGAAGATGTTCTGGGTTGCTGGCTATCTTTCTGAAAGGGAAGCTCTTGTTGAAAAACCTTAAGTCACACACATCACTTAGGGAGAGTTTGGCAAGCATCAAGGCTGTGAGGGCAGAGAATCATTGCTAATGAGGGTCCTTGGGGACAATTTTATGTCAACATCTCTGTAAAGGATGTGGCAGGAGCAATACAATCTAAATCCTTGAAGCTCATATGCCAAACTGTTTCCTCATTTACCTTTCTGTGGCTCACAGCTTGCCCTGTAAATGTCTTCCTGCACTTAATTCTTTCTTGCCTCCCTCTCTAGCTCTCCTTCCATCCTCCACCCAGCTGGCTCCTCTAACAGGCAGAAGTTCTACATAACACACTGTCTTGAGCTGCAGTGGATACATGGGAAGGCCTTGTCCAAATGATACATAAAATGCCTAAGGAAAAATTGAGCCTTGAGTGACCATATGACCCTCTAGTTTCATGCCAAGAGAGGACAGTGTGCCATGGAGTATGAAAAGGAGCCACAGAGGGACAAAGAGAACAGTTAGGTGATGGCCCTGGTGTGAATCACTCTATAACCAGTGCCGATGTACGGTATACGAGATGGATCACATCAGAATATTGTCCAAAGGATCAAAGATTTCTAGGAGAATTTTTAAAGGGAGGTCTTCCCTTCCCACTGCCAGGACAGTTCTGAATGGCAGTATAACTCTGACTGTGGGAGCTCAGAGAGGAGAGATAATCCTTGAACAAGTGGTAGAGACCACACCCTGAGTATACATTGCTAGGGATAAGCAGAAGGTGGGGTGGGTCAGTACATGCCGCTGCTGGCTGAGGTCCAGCTCGGCATGATTGACTCCGGAGAGGCCATGGAAGTAGAATGTGTCATTATCTCTGTCCTCTTTGCTGTTCATGGGGAAAGGACATGCAGTCACCGATAGTTTTATATTTTCTAGTAGCTACATGTAGAAATGGTACAAAGAAATAGACAGAGTTAAGTTCTGTTTCCTTACACACAGCCCTGATTCTTGAAGGGGCAAATGTCCACCATATTAGATGATACTGGCCTGACTTCCTTGGTGGTTGCTGTGACTTGCATACCGTAGACTACCTAGACTACATAGACTACCTAGGATGCAACTAGCCTGGAATCTCATAGGTGTAAGGGACTCTCCATCTGGCCTCCTTTTAGCCTGGCACAGGCTACTCTAGAGCCAACATGGGCTCATTGCTCTTTCTGTGTTGAGCTTTTAGCCCTAGTTCTGTGAAATTACAAAGATGTTTAATAAAAAAGGAGGGAAGAGGAGAGGAGAGGAGAGGAGAGGAGAGGAGAGGAGAGAGGAGAGAGGAGAGAGGAGAGAGGAGAGAGGAAGAGGAAGAGGAAGAGGAAGAGAAAGAGAAAGAGAAAGAGAAAGAGAAGAAAGAGAAAGAGAGAAGCCTTATGCTAATCTTAGGGGCATGAAGCCGTGGAGTGGAGCCTAAAAGCATGTGCCAAAATATTCCATCATAGGCTCCGCTATTGTATAAAACAGCTGACTCTCTGGCTCGGTGACTAACACATGAGTTCACACCAGGATATTTACTTTAAGAGCTGGTGTTCTGATGCTAGCTTCCAATTAGAAGTAATCAGGCTGTCCCCTACCCGATGTTTCTACATTATATTTCAAAAAAGTGCTGCAAGCTCCCTGAAGAAAAGTACTGTATTAAACCAAACGACATGGTGATGATTCCCACGTGTGCCCCCACTGGACCACAAGCTAAACTAGGTCAGAAGTTGGTCCCAAGCTACTTGACTGTAGTGAGTGAAATGCCAAAGGCAGCTCACATGGCCTCTTTATTCTGCTGGGGCTCTTACCATGAACAGCCCAGACTGGGTGACTATGACAACATAGCCACAGTCCCCCCAGGTCTGGAGGCCAGAAAGAAGCAATGGGGGAGGGGAGGGACAGATGGAAGATTTCATTCTGGCAAGACCAGGTTCCTGGCCACTAACTCTAACTAACTCTGTATACAGTACTGAAAAGAGAGGGGTGTTGGAGGGACTCCTCCCCACCCCCTGCCCCCCAAGGATACTGTTCTGATTAATCTGTAGCCAGATTTAATCTAATTCTGCTTCACACCCAATGCAGCACATTGGGGATGTTGAGAGGGGCTTTTAAAGCGACCACTTCCTGAATCCCGCAGTGAGCTATGCCCTGGGTTGATTCTGTGGGATGCTTACAGTCCTAGGTTGGACTTTCAGGACTACAAGCTCCCACACAGTGCCAGCTCCGGGAAGCCTGTCAGATGCAAGATGCATGGCATTGAACCCAGTTTGGCACTGCTGAGGGTGAAGAAAACACAGAGCCATGTTTCAAAGACTTGCATTTCCAACAGCTAGATAGGGTATGTGTCTCCTGTTGGTGTTGAGGGACAGAATGTGGTAGACTACCTGGTGGACTGTCAAAATGCCACCAGAGAAACCAGAGAGCCCCAGACAAAAATCAAAGTCTTTTTTTTTTTTTTTTAAAGAAAACAGAATCAAACTTTGAGAACTGGTTGCCAGTTTAACTGGTGTTTATCTTTGGTGTCAGCCCAGTGACTGTGGTGTGCGGCTTACTAGGATTTGGGGCAAATGTTATTGTGCTTTCTGGGTATTTCTTTGCTTTAGGACTGCACCATGAGCAAGATAGGCCCTTAGAACTGGAGGACAGTGACAAGCAGCTCAACCCGGCTCAGCACCTCGGCATGTGAAACACAGCCTAGACCAGCAGCACCCCAGCACATATTTCTCTGATTTCTTAACAGACTTCATCCTTATCTTCAAAAGTTGTCAGCCAAGTCATCTCTTGAGCTTGGAGTATGACTTGAACTCAGCCTCTTCAGTCAAGGCAACAATCTCAGCAGCTTGTCTAGCCCGTTCCCTCTCTTGGGGTGAGGGTGGCCACCCTTGAATGGAGAGTAGTTTTGTATGGCTTCTTCTTGGCTCCTGAGGTCTGGCAAGCTTTCTGAACCACCAACAGCGGCATCCTGTCCCATCGCTCTCTGAAAATGCTGCTGAGGTTGTCTGCACTCTTACCCAAGCCCTTCTTGGCCTCTTCAGGGCTGCAGAGCCTCTAAGTCAAAGGTGTATTTCCCACAGGCCCCTAGCACTCTACCCCAGGACACTGTGTCCCCAGCTACATGTCCAGTCTTTTCTGAGGAACTCCAGCTCCCTTCCTCACTTCCTAGTGCGAGGTCCTTAGAGTCTGCTGAGCACATGGTTTCTGCCCTGGGTTCTCATATCCGTGGCATGCGCAAGATGGTGCTGTCCTCTCCAGTTCTTGCTCCTGCGGTAGACAAATTACCCTCAGAAGGTAGAAGCACCTCCTACTTCCTCAGCAGTTTTCTGAGAACACAGCTCCCCCTGGGGCCCAGTGCCCACTTTGGGAGGTGGAAGCTCTAACACTGTGAACTATATAAGGCCCATATCTGGCTCTCACTGGCTCTTTTCTGACCTGCTGAGGGATTGCACAGATGATGGTGAGAGTTCACCCACCACTCAGGTGTGAACTCACTCACACTGTCCCCTCCCACTGGAACTCAACATCCAGCTTTTAAGGTGTGGCTCCCGTCTCAGCAAATGAAGTGGTAATGAGTCTGCAAGAGGAGAGAGAAAGCTCACTGTTTTCTCATGGTCAGAGAAAATAACACAGAAGACAGCTCAGCTGCTCAGACCCTTGCAGATTGGGCAGGCTGGCAGCTCAGTCAGCGAAGCTTTTTAGTTCTTCTGTGTTCTCTGGTGTAGAGGCCATTTTAATATTCATGAATTGCCTCTTAAGCCATCGGAAAGTGACAACTCTGGCTGGCCATGCATCTTCAAAAGGGAGCTAAAATACTTGCAAGCACTAAATCTGAAGGAATACAGACAGCTCTCCTGAAGTCACTGGGCAGGGAATCGTGTGGATGTGACCCTAGATGGTGGTGGCCACCGTTGGTGATGAGGTTATGAGAAGGGAGACTCTGCTCCTTGACTCTGGAGCCTTTGCAGGGGGAAACAGGCCTCACAAGCTTCCACTCAAGGCAGAAGTAGCAAGCGGAGCTTCTTAGAGAACAGCAGTCCACTTGCCTCCAAAACAGAAAACTCTCCAGAAAGCGGAGTATTTTTTTTTTTTTGAGAAATACCTTATTGTGTTTTAACATCAGAGGAAATTCAACTTTTTATTTTAAAAGAAAGAAATGGGACCATAAAGAGACAAATGTTTTCTTCTGAACCTACAAAGTAAATTAAATTTACTCAGCTATCTTTCAAATATAAATAGAAGTTTAAAATACCTTGAGGAGAGCTTCAAGGAAAAAAAAAGGAAGTAAAATCAGGAAGAGAAGGAGTTGTCCAGATATGTGCTTGCTGTGTGCACAGCCCAGGGTGCTTGCTGTCTGCACAGCCCAGGCAACATGCCCACTGCGCAGTGCCTTGAAGACCATGATGGTGATTAACTGGATGCTGGGCCTCCCAGGGCTCACCTTAAGACCCAGTTCCTTTCAGAATCACATTGGAGTTGTCACTTGTCGTCTACACAGGCACAGATCACCACAAACTGATGATAAGTGGAAAGGCGATAGGTTTGGGGGCAGATAAGTAAAGCTCAGTACAGCTATGCAAGATATCCATTTCAGCAGTGGGCAAATGTCCACATCCAAACATATGAAGACGTTAAGAGTTGCCCAGACTCATGTATAGGTTTGCCCATTCCTCCCTACTCATAACTCTCAAATACTCCTCAAACCTCTGAGTTTTGAATGATGAAGATGGCCCACCAAGCCCCAAAAGTTATGGAAGTCAGAACAGCACAATCAAATGTCCTGGCCTTTTATAGGTCTCAGCACATAGTAGCTATGAGGGTGTCAATACATAGTAGTTATTGGAGTCTTAGTACATAGTAGCTATAGTGTTTTTAACATATAGTACCCATAGGAATCTCAATAAATAGGAGCTGTGGGAGTCTCAATACATAGTAGCCGTGGGGTTCTCAATATATATATAGTATTTGTGGAGGTCACAATACATAGTAGCTGTGAGGGTCTCAATACATAGTAGCTGTGGGGGGTCTCAATATATAGTAGCTAGGGGTCTCAATACATAGTAGCTATGGGGTCACAATACATAATAGCCATGAGGGTCTCAATACATAGTAGCTGTGGGGTGACTGAGCAGAGGACCTTGATATTATCCTGTATGATTTAAATACATCACACTTGTTCTTCATTTTACTTAGGAAAAACAATTCTTAATCATTTCATATAACACAAACACAGTATTAAATTACACTTTAATTTTTTAAAGTTAATTTAAATTTGCTTAAAACATTGGTTTTGGTCCTAAGAAGAAAGGGTTGTACTTCTGTTCCTGCCCTGGACAAGTCCAAATGGCACCTAAGACTCAGTTTCTTCTTAAGAAACCAGGCAGCCATGCAAACGAGGAATCATCCACCAGCTCCTGGTGTGTGGCATTGTCATGACTGACAGTAGATCGTAGGATCATCCCATCTTGTCACTAATAACATGCTTGTTCTTTTTTAAGAAAAATGGATCCTCTGTTGTCAGTAGTCTTCAAAACTCCTGGCAAACTAATACATGCACTCAGTGCTCAAAGCTGGTTTGTTAATAGACCCTTAAATGTTTAAGTCATTACTGGGTTATTATCAAGCAGTTATCATACTGCATATGAATTTAGTATTCTATTCTAGCTGAAGGATTATTTTATGTGTTGATTTGTTTTTACAGCCAACAGCTGCCACTGCACTGGAGAGACAGACATTAAATCAAAGCATCTGTTTGGGCCTTATAGAAGTGATTGCTTCACCCAGACTTTCCTATATGCTTCCTGGGGAAAATTGGGATTTTTAAAATCTCCACCAAACTGACTGAGAGTCATATTGACAGGCCACCAAGCACACCACAGAGAGGGCTGGCCACACACAGTGAGGACATTGGCTGATAATGGCCACACAACAGCAGCTCTGGTCCCCAATAGTTACCACCTGGATTTAGTGATTTGCCCTTGCATCTCAGCCAGATGGCAGGGCATTCCACCTGGCACAGAGCTGGACTACTTTTCCCATCTCAGAGAAAGCAGTCACCATTATGTGGTGAAGGAGAGTGGCGGGGTAGCAGTTATGTCCGGATTTCTCACACGTTCTGCACCCATACCCTGACTGTCCTTGAAGGCCAGCTGTTGTGCTTCCGTCTTTGGAACCCTTCCATGGGGGATGGATTCCTGACCTTTCACAGTTCCTTCACCCACGCTCCCTTACATATCTGCATCTGCTCTATCAAACCTGTCCTTCCTATTTTGAGCTATCGTGAGTGACATCTGAAACTTCAGAACGGCGCCTGGTTCACTCTTTTAGGTTCACTTCTGCTAGATGGGTGGCCGAATGGTATGCCATGAAACGATGCATAGCCTGTCAGCCACAAAGCAAAAAAGTAGAAAGCTGGTAATAACTGGATTTGGCAAGTATTGAAGTGTTGCTTAGTGTACTTTACTTCTGCATGCAAGCTGTGGGCACACTGACTGATGTGGCTTCTCTGAAGAGAAACCTAAAATGGTGTCCCGGAATAATGCCACAGATAACTTTGATCTGCCATCTTCTCATAAACACACTGGAAAATAAGCAGAGAATGTCAGGAAGAATTTTATCAGAACTCTGAAAACTAACCAAATGTTTACATCAACCAGGTAACACTTGATTTTAAAAGTGGGGGTGGGTGGTGGGTAGTGATTTTCTACATGGAAAGAAGGCATGGCAGGCCCCAGCAACCCCAGACCTAAGAGACAGCCTTGAAGAGAGAAACCATGTTCCCAGTCGGCCAGCTATGGTATGGAAGGGGGAACTAAGGGGAATGTTGTATTTGTTCGTACGGTACCTCATAGAGCTGTTCCATTACGTCATTGGATGCCAGGGGGCTATAACAAGCTCCTAGTCCCTGTTTCCATCTAAGGGAGTCTCTGACAATCCTGAATGCACCAACCTGTCGAGGCTGAAGCACAGGCTGATAGAAGCACACAGTGTGCTACCCAAGGCCTGGAGCAGCAGCTGAGGAGATTAGGACCATCAAGAGCACCTTTCTACCCACCTCTGCCATTGTACCCAGCAGGGAGAGACTCAAGTTTCCCTGGAACATCAGGAGTAAAGCTAGGATACCCACTCAGACCATCTCTACCCAAAAACAGTAAAATATTTAGACAGTAAAGAGATTAGAGTAGAAAAGTAAAAAAAAAAAAAAAAAAAAATTAACCCATCCAAACTGGAAAGGTAGTAAAAGTATTTGTTTATAGATGATTAAAAAGAAATCATAGAAAACACTGAAAATTCAGCCACATGTTCCATATAAATAAGATGAGCAGACCAGGAAACAAAATAAACAAACAAACAAACAAACAAAGAAAAAACCATTTTGTTTTACATACAGAGAATGAACCATCCAAAAAAGGCATGGATTTTGAAAGTCCATTTATAATAGCATCAGAAAGAATAAAATACAATCAGGAGATGTAGCTCAGGGGTGGTAGAAAGCTTGCTTAGTGTGTTAGAAACCGTGGACTCAGGCCTCATCATTGCAAATAAATCAAAGAAAAATAAAATGCCTAAAAATAAATGTATCTGCAGAGAAAAACATGCTGACTGAAAGCCATGTCACCACTATGTGAAATCAGGGGGATCAGCAGGAAATAGGAGGGTGCCTATGTTCACAGCTTAGAAGCCAATCTTATAAAGATGTCCGTACAACCACTGCGGTGTTCAGCTTCAGTGTAATCCCTGTCAAATCTGGAGACATTTTCTTTTGAAAATAGGAGAAGCCATCCTAAACTTCACACGGACCCTGGAAACAAAACAATATGGCAGAAGAAGAAAATGGGGGACTTAGGCTTCCTAATTTCAGGATGCATCTCAGAGCTGTGGTGAATGGGGAAATGCCATGTGTTGTTTTGTGTGAGGGAAGACATCTATATGGACTGGTCTAGAGCAATGGGAAGGAGCAGAGGGCTAGAACCTCACTCACATACACATGCACACATGACTCTCACCTAGGGTTACCATGAGCACACTGTTGTGTGACCATAGACAACATAGAGAAGTGGTGTATGCATGGACAGAGCTATGGTGTTGGACTCTTCTCTTTCATAAACAAAACCTACACAAGATGGATTAAAAACCTAAAGGTGGCATTGAAAGCTCTTCAACTCAGAAGGAAATGGGGGGAGGGGCTCATTACATCAGCTTTGCCAGTGATTTCCTAGATATGATCCCCAAAGGCACAAGCAACAGAAGAGATAAAAGGTGGATTAGAATTTAAAAGTTAAGCCTCCTTGTTAGGTAGGTAGGGAGATGGGGAAAGATCTGGAAGAACTTGAAGGAGGAAGAGAAAAATGATCAAACTATATTGCATGTCATAAAATTTAAATTAAAAAATGTCAGCCTGTCATGTAGGAGAGGTCAATATCACCAGAGTACAAAGGTCATGATGCAGGAGAGGATTATCTGCGATGTAAATCTGCCTGAAATGAATACTTAGTTTATTCAATGTGCACGACTTAACACAAGACATAGTCGGGTTCAACAGTGGACACGTACAGTCCCAGCTATTGGAAAGTGGAGACCTGAGGAATGGGAGTCCAAGGTCAGACATAACGACTATACACACTGAGCTGCATAATGAGTTTAAGTGTAGGAGGACGAACCATACAAGGAAATCATTGTCCCAGAACACTAAAGTGAGTTCTTAAAGGACCGAAGAATGAAAACATTTCTCCAAGAAGGCTTAAACATTGCCAACATTTGTGTGAAAAATAATGCATATCACATATTCTCAGAGAATATAAAAGGATGTCACAAAAAAAGACACCAGTTCATGCATGATGGTGGTTTTCTAAATAAAGCAACAGTACCATACATGTGCACAGCCCTTTGCACACACCAGAAAACTACAAGCGTAGGCACAGGTGTGAAGGAACTGAACACGTGGTCATTGGAGGAGAATGTAAAGATGTGTGTCCGTTATGGAATACAGTTGCTGAACATGTAAAGGACATGATCTGGGGTCTAATGCTACCACTTCTGAGAGTATTCTCAAAAGAGGTGGAAGCTGAGTTTCCAGCAGATAATTGTGTTCTCAAAGGAAGGAGGATAAGAAATACAAAACGATCTACAAAATGACACACGACAAGCAAACTACAGAAAGTCAGAGAGGAGTCCTCTTACGAAGGAGGAGAAGAGGCTGGGGGGTGGAGGGCTTTCAAGGGTTACCTTGACTTCTTGTCCAATGCCACGGATACCAGAAGAGGATGGGCCAAATACTCAAAGCATTAACTGTAATAAAAAGAAGTCCTCTAACCATATGCTTCCGAGTAAAGGAGAAATGAGAACATTTTAGATAAACAAACACTGAGAGCCACTCTGCTAGAAATGCCACAGGGGGTGAAAATGCATGAGGTTTCAATAAAAGAATGCAGTGCAGAGTGCATAGAAATCAGGTCTCATTGAGACTAAGGTGAACAGGCAAGCTGGTTTGCTGTGAGTTTGCGTTGTGACTAATTGTAAGGACTACAGGAACTGAAATACATGCACAAAGATTATCCTAAGCTTGCTGCTGAACAGTCTATCACGATAACCTCCAATGATAAACCATGAGAAATTAAACTATGTTGGAGCTAGAGTTTTTATACTAGTGAAGCTAAGTCTCATGACACATAAATGACATCAACAGTCTACTACCAAAAAAAAAAAAGTCGTCTAAACACTAAAGATGGCGGGGGGGGGGGGGGGTGGAGGGGATAGGTGGGAGGGAATGACAGGCAAATAGCATTATACGCTGGTAACAGGATCAAGCCCCGCCCCCCAAAGTATAGAATTTTAAATGTATATGCACAAAATGAAAAATGGGATTCACAGATGAATAAAGCAAATGTTGACATAACCGAAGAAAATGCACAGCTCAGGGAAAAGGGCTGAAGACATGAATATGTGCTGTCCACACAGATGGGACACAGATCAGCAGATAGCAGAGGGCTGGAACTTCCCTGGGTTCTGTGAAGAGGATGGACTCTCCAGGGCCCAGTGTGCTTCAGCCCCAGAGACAGATAAGTAAGAGGTAAAGACGGACTCCACATGGAGTACACCTTTTAATGACAGTGCAGCATCACTAGCTAGATTATCAAAGAAAAGCAGAAAATTTACTTTGCTGAATGTGGAACTCAGCCTGACAATGGCAGGGGAGTGTTGGGTAAGAAGAAAGTCTCAAGGAAATTGTTTTTCCTTTTAAAATGCATTTGGTTAGTTTACAAAGTAATGGGTTTCATTGTGATATTTCCCAATTCCCTGCGATTATACTTTGTCTTTATTTACACCCTCACATTGCCATATCCCCTGTTCCCCTGACAAGAGAAATCAGAAAATGCTTAAGAGAGGAATACAGACAAAATCACCACGTATAAAAATGTTATAGCCTCTTCAAAATGTTATCAAAGAAAAAACTAACAGCCTACGTTTAAACAGAAAAGATCACATATTAAGATGACTTTATATCCCCTGAAGAGCTGAAAACACCCACCAGTTTACTACCAAAACATCATCCAAGCACCAAGCATGGTGGTGTTCAGAAAAAGAGGCCAAAGCTAGTAGAAGCAAAGGAACTGTAAAGAATAAATCAGAGAAAATTTTACTACATAGAAAGATTGTATAGTACCAACAAGAACTCAGGAAGAGCTCTTGAGGAGAGGAACTTGAGCAGATGAAAACATTGGCAAATCTTCATAGACTGACAAGGGGAAAAGAGAGACTCGTTAAAACAGACTAAACGAAGGTGCTGCATCTCATCTACTGCACAGAGGTGATGAAGGTGGGGGTCTCATTGCACAACACACAGGAGGAACAAAAATGGATACATCACTGTGTGTATCCATTTTTGTTTCTCTTGTACACGAGTAAGGCAATGACAAGCATGTATAAATCTGGGTGAAATGGGGAAAAAATCCCCACAGAAATGAACATGGCTGACCTGATTCAAAGTAGGAAAACATTAATAGCGTATCACAAGTTGTTATTGATTCTCCATTCAAAACCTCCCAAGGTAAGCATTAAGACTAGATGGTTTTCCTGGTGAATTCCATCAAATCTATAGAGGCCAAAAAAGTAAATCCCCCAATTCTTCCAGAAACCAAAATAGTAAGGAGCAGTTTCCTACATCCCTGGAGACCAACGTCACCTTGAAATCAAAGGCGGTAGAGAGGTTAAAGGGCAGAAATCTACAGGAGAATATGAACATAGATGTCAGCATCCTCCCCCAAGACCATCAAACCGAGCGTGCCGCATCCTGTTGATTGGATGAAATATGTAACCAAGTGGGACCTTTCCCAGGAATGTGAAGTAGTTCATAAGCATTAGTACCATATCAGGAGGGAAAAAAATCTACCCGAACATCTCAACTACAGAGGGAAAGGCATCTGAGAAAATGTACACATTTCTCAGAAAACAGGAATAGAAGGAAAATTCTTCAGCAGAATGAAGCACATGTATGAAACCCCATAGCCTAGGCATTTGGCCTCTGGTTTAGCACAATACAAAGATAAAGGAACAGGTAAACACTACAGTGCCCCTGTGTCTGTGGCTGAGAAGGTGGAGCTCGAGTGCAGAAGGCGATGGCTGCAGAAGGTAAAGGGAATGGGAGCAGGATCTCTGTTCCTGTGGCTGGAGACTGCCTTCTGCCTTCACACCCAGGAAGGGACAGCTAGAGAAACAGGAATTCAGGGAGGGTTCCAGATATGATGGACACCTGATGGCAGCTTCATACATACACCAGGATAGACTATGTCCTAGTCCAGGAACCTAGACATAGTACTGAGAATTAACTCTAAGTAGGACATACATAACCACAAAACATACAGCAATGTGACTGTGTGTTAGAAGTCACCGCACGGGAGACTGTAGGGACCTCAGGTCTGGTGACTGTTGTTGCATTGCAACATCCAAAATAATTGAGAAGAAGAAAGAGTGACTCTTCCGCTCTGTTGAAATTAGCATCTCCGTTCCGTGGAAGATATTGTTAGAATATAAGGAGAAACTGACAATTTGACGTGTATGTAAGTTCTATATTCTACAAGGAACTGTACCTAAAATGTACAAAGAACCCAAAACTGGGTGCTAATAAATTAAGCACATAGGCAGACATTTAGAGGCTGCTGGGTTCTGGGGATAGGTCTACCACACAGTGGGTTACTCAGGTTCTATTGGGGTTGCTACTGAGACCTGGAACTCTGTCAGTGCTGGCAGCATTGTGATGGGTTTAACACTGGAAGGGAGTGAACTGGCCAGTTCTATGTTTTTTTTATGGTTTTTTTTTTTTAACCACTGTGAAAATGTTTTACAAAGTAAGGTTAAAATCTCATGCCTTCGACCAGACTCATGAACTTGGAACTGTCACACACACACATGCCCATAAACATAGAGTGCAGCTATTCCAGGGTACATAGGGTTAAATGGTTGAAGATGAATTGGGTATCCACACAGAAGAAATTGTTACTGCCATGTACATCCGTGTCTGCTCCCAGGACGACTGGGGAGGACTGGAGGCTGGAGAGTGAGGAGGTTCAAGCTACCATCATGCATGGATCCCTTTCAGGGATGCTGTGTTTCCTAAAGCTTGAGGCAGGCTCGTGCCTTATTTGTGCTCCCTTAGGAAGAAAGGACAGAGGTTAGACCCAGCATATGCACACTGGCCTGTGCATGGTGCCACCCATTCCTGTCTGGGAAAGGTCAGAGCCAAGGGCTGAACACTGTATTTCGTAGAGTGTCTGTGTCTGTGTGCTGCATGGACTTGGAATTGCCTTGGAAACGAAAAGCCAGAAGCCTAACACACAAGTGGCCTGTGGCCAGGAACCAGCAGAGCCCATTCCCAGGAGCTGAAATACTGTTTTATGTCCTCTTGTTTACCTTGTGGTTGTACCTTTAGCATTCAATATTGTTTTAACAGATAAAGCAAAACGTTGCCTCTTTAGAATAATGCATCGTTGATCCTCTCCACTTAGATTCCTCAGGGCTCCACCAATCAGTAAACAATACCTCACTCTGCAGGTGACTGGCAGCATAGCCCTGCTTGTGTGTACTCTGGGTATTACCCTGGAAGGGTCCATGATTTGCTGAATAATAATACCCTGGACTCAAATAGTATGCAAAAACAAAGAGTTTTATTCTGCAGAAGTCCAGCATGCTGGGGTCTCCCATTACCAAGATAGAGATGCCCCAGTGAGCTCAAAGGCCCAGTTTAAAGCACATTAGGAGAATTCTCGGGAGAAGTAGGTGACCTCCATCTTCATCATCTCTAGGGACATTCCAGAACCAACCCTGGAGCATGGGGGAGGAAACTATGACGGACACCTGATGGCTGCTTCATATGTACCCAGGATAGACTATGTCCTAGTCCAGGAACCTAGACAGAGTACTGAGAGTTAACTCTAAGTAGGACATACATAACCACAAAACATACAGCAATATGACTGTGTGTTAGAAGTTAGTAGAAACTATTGTGGAGGAATTCTGGAAACTGTTGCTGAGGAAGTCGGTGAACTATTGCTGACCTATTGACCTTGCCTCAGGCCAGATGGCAGAGCAGCTTCTGAGGCCTGGATTTGCTGACTTACCCAGTTCTTAGAAACTTGAGATTTAGGCCTAGTCTCCTGAACTGCCGATTTGAAGCCTGTCATGGAGTCAGCCTAGCCTGTCTCAGTCCAAAGTTAATAAAATCCTTTACAAAAAGTCAGGAATGATCACGTGATAGTGAGGATAGTTTGGCCATGATTGCTTTTTTTCTTTTTCTCCCAGGGGATATGACACACTCAGACCGAAGTCAGGAAAGTCTGTTGGAGGATTTGTATGCTACATCCTGCCTGCTGTATGTCTGTCCTGCATGTTAGTCCCACAAACTCATTTATGGGATTTATATAAATCTCAACTACAGGATTGTTTCAAAGGAAAGGTTTTTTGTTTGTTTTGTTTCAGTTTGTTTTTAAGACAAAAAGTATATAAATTCTGAGTTTCACAGAGAGGAGTGGAGCAGAGATAGGCCCACCCAGAGCAAAGGCCTCTGTGACTGTTTTTTTCTCAAGCCAATAGTTACCTTAAAGATGAAAGGTTTACAGCTCACCTCATTTCCAAAAGAGCTGCAAAGTAGCTATCTTTAGAAGATGACAAAACATACTTTTTAAGGAATCCAAAAGTATACAATGCGGCCATGTTTATTGTTAGGATTCATAATAGCACAGGCTTTTGATTGTCCATTGTAACATGGTCACTGCTAAGCTAACTAAATGTGTGGCTTATTTTGGTAAATGACACTTAACAAGCACTGATTTCTTCCCAAACTGAAGCCACATTCATGCAACAGCCAAGAGAAGTCTCTCTGATACACACGCTCACCTTAAAACCACATTATGTTCTCTGCTGGTAAGGTAATCAAAGGCACATAATATTTTCAAAACCCATTAATATAATTACGCTGAGAGCCATCAGATTTGTGATGGAAACATTTGTGAGATCATCGCTCTTTCTAAGGAGCACCCTCCCACAGTCCCAATGACCCCAAGTGACACCCTGTTGACTTGGTTCTGTCTCGGGCATCATGCCTTCCACATGGCTCCTTGTTGAAGCAGATTATAGAGGAGTGACTACAGACTGACTCAGACTGTGTACATGGGTCTTGTCCTTCCCTCCCTGGCTTACATGAGGTTCTGCACTGCCCAAGGCCCCTCCCCAGCTACCCCTTCACCTGGGGGCAGGTGATGGTGGTCCCTGATCTCCCCCCTTTTCCTGAGCTCCTGGGGAGTAACCATGGGTTCTCTATAGAAGAGTCACAAGCTGTCTCCCTCCAGGAAGTCCTAAACATTTTGAAGACTGTTCCCTTTTTCATTTCTCAGGTACCAATGGGTTTTCACTGTTACGAGTACGGACTTTGGGGTGTCACTTTCTTGCAATGTTTCTTAAATAATACCTTGTGAAAATGCTCTCTCACAAAGAGACACCATGGGACCACACTTAAAAGCAGCATCTTGAGAAGAGGGAAACTTCTAGAAGACAAGAGTGACTTGGGATAATTCCCAGCACTGGATATAGTGGATGGTTCTCAACTTTATTGCCAGGATGTATACAGAATCCCCACACAGAGGTTACTTCTCTTGTTTTCAATTTATAATTATTGACCAACCCCATTTCAATTTTTTAATTTCTCAGAACCAATGCAACATGGTGACAAACACATCAACTTGCGGATTGTTGGGCAATGCATAGTTGTTGCCCACATTTTACATCTTGTCTGCTTTTAGAAGCCGTTAGCTGGGGAGGGGCCTTGGGCAGTGCAGAACCTCATGTAAGCCTGAGTCAAAGTCTGTAGTCACTCCTCTATAACCTGCTTCAACAAAGAGTCATGTGGAAGGCATGATGCTGGAGACAGAACCAAGTCAACAGGTTGTCACTTGGGGTCATTGGGACTGTGGGAGGGTGCTTCTTGTTCCCTCATAGAGCTGCTGTTTTAAGTGACCAACACATCCAGTGGCCACCAACTTTTCTTCTTTGTGCACATGAGTGCTGTCTAAGGGATTGGCAGCAGAGCGGAGCAGCTCTGTGGAAGATCATTTCTGACTGTGGACATGGAGCCTCTGCTGACCTGTGTCCCGGCCAGCATTCCTCAGTGTGAGCTCTTAGGAGTTCACTGGTGCAGAAAGTGGGCTCTTGTATCTCCAACACTAAGCGCTACTGAGTGTCACACCACTTTATTGCTTTTGAGATGAAACGAGAACGGCTCACAGGAGCACTCTCTGGCATCTCTTACTAACCTTCGCACTACAGACTGCATGGTGGAAGACAGGCAGAAGTTGTAAGACCTGCAGCAGTCCTTTGCTTGCTTGGGTGTGTGCTTCCTTTGGGTGTGTGCTTTCCTTTGCTTGCTTGGGTGTGTGCTTCGAGCAGTGCAGATTAAACTTTCTGCTCATGCTTCACTCCGGTGAGAGATGATTTGAACCTCTCTTAGCTCATAACAGTGGCAGACCTGGTACTGAGAAGCTGAGAGTGGGGCATGTTTGTGCTACTTGAACTGGCCCATGCTATGTGGGTAGATGGCTTACTCACTGATATCAAAACAGAAATAGCTAGCTATGTCCAGGGTGACTTAAGAACATCCGCAGCCTAATGGAGTTTCTCTGAAGCTCAGTTTCCCTGTCTTTGGCACCCCAAACTTATTTCTTCTCTGAAGCTCTGGGCAGAGGGTCATAGTTAGTAACACTGAGTGGTTCCATGGGTTTTGGACGTGTTGGAGCTCTTTGATGTTGACTGGTGGAATTGATTTTCTTAGCCATTCTTTAGTTTCTACAGCAGCAAGGCAAACCGATATGATAAATACAGGCATTCCTTTTGTTTCATGGCGTAAAGCCCGAGCTGTGCCATGATTCTGTAGATTAGAATTTATAATTCCCTGCAGCTCTGTGTGACAGTGAATCACACCCCCCAGTTAGCAGAGATGCGGGTAAGACTGAGCAAATGATAAAAAAGGAATGCGTGATACTGGATGAACTCTTGAGTTTGGCCCCATGACACAGTGAGTGTGACGCCATTACACCTTGAGTGTGAACCCTCAACAGTGTGAGTACAGCATGGTGACTTTGAATCTGTTACACAATAAGCGTGAGCCAATAAAGCATGAGTGTGGGCCCATTACCCAGTATCAACTACATGGGGAGTTTGAAGTGTTAACTATGGCACAATACTTCACATGGGCATCTCAGTGAAGAATTCATGGTGTTTCACATTTTCTAAAATGTAATTCAGGTAAAAACCAAGTATACTGAAGGATCAGCACTCTCAAAATATTTACTCTTTACCATGTGATGTACAGCTGAGGTACATCAAGTCCCTTAACAACAGAGACATACCCTGTAGAAAAATGCTGCTGGCCCATCAAGCTGAAGGAGACTCTGATTCCCTGGTGTTTTCCCCTCATCTGGCAGTAGCTCTGCACCTAGCCTGAGACCATGGCAGGCCCTAGCTTACTGCCATGATTGACCAAACTACTTTTTCCCTCGCAATATTTCTCAGCTTCCCATCGGCGTACCTCCCCCTCACCCAGGACAGGATGACTGTGACAACTGCGGCTCGTGATGTGCGTCTGCCTCACTGTAGGTCCTGAGCTCCTGAGAAGCAGGCTTTTCAGTAGAAGGAGTTCACCTTTGAGCCTGCCACGTGTTTCATGAGCATGTCATGTTTGACATTCACATAGAAGAATGAAACCCCCTTAAAGCAGTTGTGACCTACAGCTTTGCCCTAAGCAGCATATTTGAACCACACAATTTCTTCGTAGGTCCCGGTTCACTCTGTGGATGACTGGACTTCAGCAGTTTCTTAGGGCAAGGATTAGGGGAGCAATGAGAGGCTATACTTCCCTTTTACTCTGAGGTGTTAACAGGCAGCAGCTCTCTGGTGGTGTGTATTCGAACCACCCAGACTCACCAGACGTAACTGGGGCACTACCTGCCTGCTCTAGAGACTGGGCAGGTCTTGGTGTCTAAGGACAGATTTCCCCGTGGTGCTCTGAAGAGAGTTCCATGAGCCATTCCGCTTCCCTGCCTGTCCTGCTGGCCGAGGTCTGACTCGGTAAGAAGAAAGTGTTGTGTTTCAGGGACACAGTTTCTCACTGTTTGCTCTGCGACCTGCTCTTTCACAGGGCCAGTGAAGTTTCAGTAGATGCTAATGCTGATGTGTTTTATCCTGGGTGGGTGGGGTTTCTCTTGACAGTTAAAGCCTTTGTCTGAGATGAGCCCCATGGGAAGAGTCAGACATGGGTCCCAGCACTAGGGTCCTCAATTGAGTTAGGAGGTAGGCCCTGGGTGAGGCAGATGGCCGCTCGTCTCAGTATCTTTGACATAGGCAGTTTGCTGTCTGCATTTTTGAGTACTACTTAACCTTTTCTAAATTAGGACAAACCTTCATCTGTGCCCACTAACAACAGATCAATGTTTGTGGCTTAAAAACAAGACTGCTGGACATGTCCTTATGTCCTCAGGGAGCCTGCTTCTGCCTGCTCACCTGTCTCCTGCTGACTGCATCTACATCCCCGGACTCAGTACTCAGCTGCCAGGCAGTTGGACTGATGGGACCGTTGCCCTTTCATAAAGAATGTGATTTTATGCCTATACCGACGTCCCGATTATTCCATAGCATCCACTCGGCATGTGCTAGCACATGGGGCAGGCATGTTCTTCTCATAATGATTATGTGTGAGAGCAAGAACATATGAGTGTGCGCTTGTGTTTTCATGTGTGTGGAGCCCACAGGCCAATCTTCAGGTTTCTTCCTCTGCTGCTGTCCAGCTTGTGTTGTGAGACGCCATCTCTGATTGGCCTGTGGTTCACTGAGTAGGCTACTGGCTAGCCAGGAGGCCTGTGGATCCTTCTCGCTCCATCACCCCTGCATGGGATTATACGAGTGCGACATCATGACTCCCTCAACCCCTTGTGCCTTTTGAGGGTGCTGGGTGTAAATGCAGGTCCCTGTATTTCAAGGCAAGCAATTTACCAACCGAACTATCTCTCTAGACTTTCCTATCTAAGTTCTCAATTATTATATTATTGTTTCTATTTTTTCTCAACTTTTATGATGTGGGGAGCAGAAACAATTATTCTAGAAAAAATTAATCTCATTTGACCACCCTGAGCCGATTTTCAGTTCTTCACTTACTTTGGGCTTGATTGCCACGTGGTGCTCATCCAGGAAGGGTTTTCTGTGTGCTTGTCTTTCTTTCTGAAGGGTCAGAGAAGGAGGAAACTCATCTTAGCAGCTGGGAGAAGTATGTGAGAAGCCTGGTGGAGATGCCCTGGGCAAGGGCTTACCCATTAGTGTCTTCAGTAGCCCCTGAGCAGGTGATGTGACTAATATACACACCTCCCACCCCCACGGTATTAGTCAGGGTTCTCTAGAGTCTCAGAACCTATGGATAGTCTCTATATAGTAAAGGAATATTGATGACTTAAAGTCTGCAGTCCAGTTCCCAACAATGGTTTAGTAGTAGCTGTGAATGGAAGTCCAAGGATCTAGTAGTTACTCAGTCCCACATGGCAAGCAGGTGAAGGAGTGAGAGCGAGAGTCCCTTCTTCCAATGTCCTTATATGGTCTCCAGCAGAAGGTATAGTCCAGATTAAAGGTGTGTTTCACCACACCTTTAATCCCAGATGACCTTGAACTCAGAGATCTCCCTCTCTTAATCTTCTGGAATCCATTGCCACTATGCCTCAAGATCTCCATACCAAGATCCAGATCAGAAACTTCTATCTCCCAGGCTCCAGATTAGGGTCACTGGCGAGCCTTCCAATTCTGGATTGTAGTTCATTCCAAATATAGTCAAGTTGACAACCAGGAACTACACCCACCAAAAAAATGTCAGACAAAATGTTGGACTTCTGTGTCGGGCAGGTGGAAGTTTTCTCCCCAGGAAAGTTCTAAGGTTTCCAAGGTTTAACCAGACTGTTGTTTGTAACTCAGCATGGGTATAGTTCTTCCTCACACCCGCCTCTGCTTGGGGCCATGAGAATATCAGCTTAGATCTGGGCCCACCATCTGTTCAGCACACAGGTAAAGATGCTATAAAAAATAAAATATAAAAAGTAAAATATAAAGCTTCTCCTTTTGCTGTGCTCTCTTGACTTGTTACAGTTCTGAGTTTTGTTTGGTTTTGCCTTTGGGCTTCCTTCCTTCCTTCCTTCCTTCCTTCCTTCCTTCCTTACTTCCTTCCTTCCTTCCTGCCTTCTTGCCTTCCTGCCTTCCTGCCTTCCTGCCTTCCTGCCTTCCTGCCTTCCTGTCTTCCTGCCTTCCTGCCTTCCTGCCTTCCTGCCTTCCTTCTTCCCTTCCTTCCTTTCTCCCTCCCTCCTTTGTCCCTTTCTCTCTTTCTTCCTCCCTCCCTTTCTTCCTTCCTCCCTTCCTCTCTTTCTTCCTCTCCTCTTCTATTCCTCCTTATTTCTCCATTCCTCTCTTTTCCTCCCTTTCTCCACCCCTCTCTTCCTCCCTTCCTTCCTCCTTTCCTCCCTCCCCTTCCTCTCTTCCTTCTTCCCTCCCTTCCTCTACTTTTCTTTCCTCCCTTCCTCCCTCCCTCCCCTCCTTCCTCCCCCCCTCCCACCCTTCCTGCCTACCTCTCCCTTTCTCTGTTCCTTGTTCCTTCCCTACCTTAGCTCATCAATGTCATTCTAAGTAAAATAAAAACGGTGTTTAAATTATTTTCACAATTTTAGCATTTGTCTTTATACTGGCAACATCAACGTAAATATAAAGAGACTTTAACTTGTGTCCACTGGACTTTGGCCATTTGTGATCCATCGCTGAGACCCACTTGTATGTGCAGTTCCTGTGCCAAATAAAATTAACTGCTTCCCTTTCACTTCTTGCAATGCTGTCTACTTAGAGCATCCCATGAACTTGCTCAAGGCAAAACAGCATGGAAGGAGAAGGAACCGTGGGTTTCTTCAGCCACTGTTACTGTCTCTAATTATCTGAAGCTAGGCTCAGCAGAAAGAAGTACCCTGGGGTATAGCATCCACCAGACCATCCCAACCAGGCAGGCCTTCTCCTTTGCTCCTCAGAAGTCTTCCTGCATTCTCAGGTGTTCACAGACTTTGGGGGAAAGGAAGGACACTGGTAACACATACTCTGCTGCTGGGGAACTTTCTAGACTAGAGGGAGCGTGTTGCTTGTGTGCCCATGTCATCTGTACATTATTGTTCTATTGAGCTTTATTTACAAAACACAAGATTGAAGGTTAAAATTATTAGGTATTCCAAGGTATGAGAGCAGAGCCTCAAATCAACATAAAGCCCAAATCCCAGGAACTGGCCCAGGGTGGGTTCTGAACAGCAGTGCTTCTCAGTCAACTCCTTTGGCACACCCCTGTCTCCAAAAATATTCACATTACATAACAGTAGCAAAATTACAGTTATGAAGTAGCAACAAAAGTAATTTCATGGTTGTGGGTCACCACAACATGAGGAACTGTATTAAAGGGTCTCAGCATTAGGAAGGTTGAGAGCCATTGCTCTATAGCATCACCACACCCACCCCTCACAGATACCTGTGCTGGCTTCTGTGGAGACAGACTGCCTTACCTCAGCATGTGTTTGTGGAATGAAATTTCCACTTTGGAAATTAAAGGCTTTAAGGAGCAAAGCTTGAACCTTGATGTCACCCCTGTCCCCCTTTTCCCTCCATCTAAGAAAACTAACTCCAAGGCCCTTCCCACATTAGATTTCTCTAACTCAGCTTGCTTTATGGCCTTCTGTGTTTGTTCATGCATAATGTTTTATAAATGTTTAAATAAAGAGATCAGTAGGGAGGGTTGAAGAATGAATAGACAACATCAGTTAAGTCCTTTGGCCAAGTGAAGAGAGCCTTGAGCAGTTAGCTTCAGTGGTGAAGATGAGAGGGGTTTCACCACAGCAAGGTCCACACAGACAGATTCTGAGGCACACCCCAGGACAAGCCAGGCACCATATAGGCCACCCATGAGCTTGTGTTACATCATTATCCCAAGGGTGACAAGAGAAAACACAGCACGGAGGGCTAAAAGCAGATGGCCTTGTGGGAACGTGTGTCAGGTATGTTATCTGCTGGGCTGTAACTGTTCTGGGGGTAATTGTGGATTTACAGGCTACACTCAGCTCAAGGCAAAGGGTTAGCAGAGTGAGCCAGTGGATGGGACAGGTCGTGTTTTTACCTTGTGGATGCCATAGCCTGTGGCTTCTGTACTATCAGTGGGTTTTACCTGAACAGTCATCAGGCTCAGGATGGAGTTGGAGTTCATTGCAGCCACACCCAAGTCAATGTTTATTCTATGCCTTTGTCTTATCACCAACAAGAAAGTATGTTAAAAGAAGGAGGGAGGGGAACAGGGGGCAACTGAAAGGGGACTCTTTAGCAGAAGGAAGTATTGGAACCCAGAGATCCGCACACTTACAACACTTAGCCAAGCCTCTAAGGCAGGTGGCCTTCTGTAAGTTAATCACCACTGAAATACAAGGGACTCTGGAGTAACACCCTGCTCCCTCCCATCTGTGTGAGCCTGTGACCCACCAGGTATGTGCGAGAGGACTGTTCCCTTATGCTGAAAGTTTTCTTCGCCACATTTGTTTCTTGGCTGGTGTTGTGGGTGGTGTGTTGAAGCTCTGCAGGATAACATGTAGCTACCAGGCAATTACATAGTGTGGATGCTGGCAAGAAATATATAGCCCCTCAACCCTGAGCAATGCAAGGGATAGATGTCTCGGTAAATTCTAGTAACTAAAAAAAGCAAGCCAAACATATAATAAAATTGGATGATTCTTGCATGACAGCTTTAGGCTGAATAAATAATCGGCAGAGAGCAGAAAATAAAGAGAAAAAAATACCAAGAATTTGGATGAGTGTGTTTATGTGTGATCTGTAGTATAAGTCATATTATATAGTCTGTTACTGGCTGGTTTTGTGTGTCAACTTGACACAAACAGGAGGTATCACAGAGAAGGAGCCTCCCTTGAGCAAATGCCGCCATGAGATTCAGCTGTAAGGCATTTTCTCAATTAGTGATGAAGTGGGGAGGGTCCATTGTGGGTGGTGCCATCACTGGGCTTGTAGTCCTGGGTTCTATAAGAGAGCAGGCTGAGCAAGCCAGGGGAAGCAAGCCAGTAAGTCACATCCCTCCATGGCCTCTGCATCAGCTCCTGCTTCCTGACCTGCTTGAGTTCCAGTCCTGACTTCCTTGGTGATGAACAGCAGTATGGAAGTGTAAGCTGAATAAACCCTTTCCTCCCCAACTTACTTCTTGGTCATGATGTTTGTGCAGGAATAGAAACCTGACTAAGACATAGTCCATTTGAATTATGCACAAAAGCAATGTATTGGTTGTGAGGGAGAGCATCATGGAGCAGAAACAGAAGAGCTGCTGAGTTCTGGGAGAAAGAGCTTGCACCTCGCCCAAGTGCCGCATGTCCGCTTCCTTTAAGCCTGATCTGGAATCAGTGACGCTGTGGGTCATTTTTACATGCAGGGGATTATAATGTTGAATGACAGTGACATGAAAAAGAAGTAACGTGTCCCTCCAGTATGACATCTTGCTCTGTGCTTCTAATCAGCAACTCCCCTTGCTGTTAGGTTGCAGGCCCAGGCATTGGTCTTCCCAGACATGCAGAGAAGGTCCACCATCTAAAGCCTGGACAGTAACCAGAGGCTCAGGGTCAAGGGTCTTGCTGGTTCTATGACCTGCCTGCTGCCATCATGAAAGTGATTATGACTTCAGTCAGGGGACCTGGATCCCATGCCTCATTGAGTTCTAAAACCATTTAGTCCTGGTCACGGAGGTCATTCCATACTGGGTAGTGTGTGTGCGGGGGGGTTCTACAGCTTTTATTTCAGAAGAATAGACCTGTGCTAATGCTTCAGATGTTCGTAAAATTGCACACTTGTAAATAAAGTCAACTTTTCATTCTTTTAGAAACTCTGCCTCATCCTATCTATGTTATTCAGGGCATGGGGAGAGGGGGGGCGGAGCAACCAGAAGCTATAAGAACAGCAGAGTTCCGGTTTGTATGTGAGGGGACTCTGGAATGATGGCCTTGCCAAGTGAATATATATTCTTTCTAAATCCACATTGTTTTATTTTTCTTGAAATCTGTAAGGGCAAAACAACACGTGAGCCAAATGTCCCACTGCAGTGGAGGCGATGGAGGTCAAATATTGCTTGTGTGTAGGAATGTTTATGCTCAAATGTTGTGTCTCATAAGTGTGGACAACAATGCCCTCCTAGGGATGGAATTGTTCCTGCGGAGCATGGGAGGTACCTCCAGGAAGGAGGGTAAGTGCTGGGTCTCCCAGGATCTCTGCATAGAGTGAACAGTACTATAGGCACACAGAAAAGTACTGTAGGCACAAAGACAGAAGCTGCCTCTGGGCCCAAGAGCAAGCCAGCACCAGGCAGATGTGGATGCATGGGAGAGCACGGTGCTCTGCATCCCTGGCAGTGTGGCCCAACAGGTAGCGAGCAGGGTCCAGAAGACAGCGACAGAGTGCAGTGTTGGGACTGGATTGTGATGCGTAGAAAAGCCAGAGCACAATCAGCTCAGTCCTGGAGATGGTGAAGGAAGGCTTAGGCCGAAAGGCACAAAGGTTCTGCGTCCTTCTTGACAGTACCTCTGCTTCTGCAGGGCTCTGCCAAGTTCAAAGTCTGCCATCAAAGGACACCAACATCAATAGTCTGGGCAGCTGGGATTAAGTAGTATTCACTGCAGACACAACATGCATTCCGGTGTTTCAGTAATTGGTGAGATTAAGCCAGTCATATTTTGGGAATTTTTTTTAAACACAAATATGAAGAGGATTTCTGAATTTTTACAATTTTACCTTTGTAAGTGGATTCTTTGTTTCTCTGTTTCCATCTGTCTCTATCTCTGTCTCTGCCTACATGGCCCATGTGTGTATGTGTGTGTGTGTGTGTGTGTGTGTGTGTGTGTGTGTGTGTGTGTGTGTGTATGCATATGTGTATGTGTGTGTGAGTGCACATGTAAAGAGAAAGTGAATTCTAGTTTGAACACTGGGGAGATTCAATCAGTAAATGCTTAGTGAGTAGCTCTCTGTTCCAGTCTTGTGCAGGGTCCTAAAGATACTCAAGTTTGGCAAGTGCTACAAGGCACAGCTTGTTCAAGGTCTCTGCTCCCATAGCTGTCCCTCCCCATCTGAATTGTGGGTCCATTCCATGTTCTATTGGAGACCAGAATATATGGAATTCTTCTGAAGATTTTTATAATCACAGGAATGATTGCATTGCTCTGTGAAATCTGTCTTAAATTCCACTCCGTGTGGCTTGTATAGTTACCAATTATGAGTGAGTCTTTCTTAAAATCTCAAAGGCTAAGGAAATGCTGACCCCCCCCCCCAACATCACAAGCGCCTCTAACAATCCAGGCAGAAAAAAGTGAACATACCATCATCTCCCTGCCTCATTTCTCTCAACCTTACCTCTCAGCATGCCAGCATCACAGACGGAGGGAGAGGACCCTTATGACTCTGCTAGACTGATGATATATTATCAGGTTAAGAAGATGCCTGTTACTCTCTGTATGTCAACTGAGGGGTATCTGTCTCAGCAGACCCTGTACAGACACACCCCATACGGACACACATTCAGTGGTATTGCTGGTATCAACCCCCATCATATATAGAAGCTCTCATATAGGGAAACTCTGAGTGCGGTGGAAGTCGGCAGCCTGCTGGCCTCAACCTATGGTGGTTTAAACCAAGAAGTCATTCAGTTGGGAGTTCAGCCAAGGCTGCAAAAAACCATCCCCATCTGTGTTCCCTCTTCCTCTGCTCATCTCCTACCCCGACACAGCCCAAAGCCATCCACACCTGCAGGATGGATGTCCGCAGACTAAAGAACTTCACTGAAGTGCTTGGTACAGCATGCCCTGTTTTTTTGTTTTTTTGTTTTTTAATTTTTCCCTTATTGTTTCACTAAATCTTTAAAATCCACTGGTACAGTTCACAAAGTAGCTCCCAAAGGAAGAATCTATAGAGCAGATGCTTATGAGACAGGAGTTGCCTGCCCTCCTTCATGCCTGGTAGAAAGGAACACAGGCTGAGTACCATATGGCAAATCCAATTGACTAGCCCATGCAGCAGTCTGCAGCGTGAAATCTCGTCCAAGATAAAGGCTTCCCCGGCAAGAACGCTGCATGCGTTATCCAGGAGCAGGAAGGAGCTCTGTTGTATTGATGGATACCTCTATCCTCCCTTGTCCAGTGAAGGGATAGACTCCATGACCTACCTTGAGAGCAGTAGAGTCGGATACATAGCTTCCTATCATTCCTGAGCCCAGCATTTAACCCACATAAACTGTGTTGAGCAGACCGGATATCGGTTTTTATCCCAATGATTCTTCACGCAGGAAGTGTTCATAGAGGACCAGAGAGAGAGAGAGAGAAGAGAAGGAAACACAGTGAGACCAAGTTCCTAGAACAGTCACTGGTGGTTGCTCCATAGAAACTGCAAACTGCTGTTGCAGATGTGATGAAGAAGACAAAGGCAATACAGCGAGAGAAAGCTGGAAGAGACCAGTGAAAAAAGGGACCCTGGAGATAATCTCGGTGCTGATGGGGGTGGCATGGGTGGTGGTGGTGGTGGTGGTGGTGGTGGTGGTCGTGGTGATGGCTTTGGATGGTGGTACTGGTATATCTGTTTCTTTTGGGGTTGCTGTGACCAGATCTCTGAAAATGAGCGACTTGAGGCCAGAAGGATGTGTTTCAGTTTGTGGTTAGAGTCCCAGTGGGGTAAGCATGGCGCAGGAAATAGCAACACCATCTCCCAGCAGTGATCAGTCTAAGACTTCTTGTATTTGGGCAGACAGAGCAGCTGAGAGAGATGACACAGGTCATCTTGTGCAAGGGTGGCTTCCTCCGTCTTGGAGACTGAGACCCCAGGCGCGAGGATGTTGTTGTCCACATTTATTCACTGTGAACTTTTCCTTCTCTATTAAATCCTCTGGAAACACTCTCTGTGACATGGCTAGATATATGTCTCTTATGGATTCCAAATCTGGTTAAGATAACCGTGAAAACTGACGGTCAACCATGGCTATCAGACTTCTGGGGCCCTTGCATATGATTCAGTGTTGTGGTGCAGGGAATGGGCTGTCACTTGATGTCCAAAACCCTCCTCTATGTAGAATACGAGCTTGGCTGTAAGCAATTCCTAAATAAATAAATAAATGAGATAAAGGGAATATTTAAATAGTTGCACTCGGGCTAGAAAACAGTGAGAGAGATGCAGGAGATGAAAAGCCCAGGAGAGACGGGGAGCAGGAGCTGAGCAGAGCAGTTTGGCAACACAGGGTCTCCGCCCACAGCACAGCTTTCTGATGCTTGTTTGCTGAGACCCAAGGGCATGCTTCCTATCTGAGGAGGAACTGTGGGACCACTGGTCTCTCTAGTACATCCATAAGGGGAGGGGTTGATTTTCAAGTTGCACTGAGTATCTTTTCCTTCTATTTACCCTAAAGACCTCTGAGGCAGTGGGGGAAGTGGTGAGGCCTTTCTTGTGTGGGGCTAGGTAAAACCCATCCCTCATTCCTTGTCTTAGAACGTATTTGCACCCTTGGGAGTAGTGATCTGTACAGCTGCGGTGACTCCATCTTGCACCTCATATCACTTAGGAGATGCACCATCAGTCTCTGGGACCTGTGGCCAAAGCACAATAGGACACCATCTCCTTATCTCACCTGTGACTAGCCCTAGACGAGGGGACATGCTGGACTCCCTCAAATATTCAGTCACTTGGAACTCTGAAGAGGCCTGGACTGAATGAGGGCCATATCATTTTCTTAAATATGGGTAGGTTCACATGGAGGCATTGCAAATAAGTTATGGATATATATATATATATATATATATATATATATATATATATATATGTATATATATATATATGTATGTATATATGTGTGTGTATATATATACATACACACACACACACACACACACACACACACACACACACATATATATATATATATATATATATATATATATATATATATATATATATTAATGTGTTTATAAAAAGAGAAAGAGAAAGGAGGTATGTTCTATGGGGGTGTGGTGAGGTATGAGAAAAGGGGATGTCTCCACAGGCCCATGCCAAGGTATTGCTTCCTCTGAGGGATCAGCCACAGGACGGTATAGTATAGAATAAAGTTTATTCGGGGCATAGGGAGGGGAGTTAAGAGGGTAGTAGAGGCACAGAAAGGCAGAGAGAGGGAGAGAGTAGAGAAGTAGAGGCTGGCCATGAACACGTGGAGAGAGGGAGAAGGAAATAGGGGAGGGGGGAAGCGAAGAGCCCAAGAAGGGAAGAGAGAAACTAGAGAGCAAGAGATCAAGAGAGGGAGGAGGGGGCAAGCAGCCTCTTTTATAGTGAGTCAGGCCTACCTGGCTGTTGCCAGGTAACTGTGGGGAGGAGCTTAGACAAAATGCTAACATATCTATCTATAGATAGATAGATAGATAGATAGATAGATAGATAGATAGATAGATAGATAGATAGATAGATGGATAGATATCTGTAATAAACTTTAAAAAAAAAGAACCTAAATTTAAATGTCACCGGTGTTATTCTAGAATGTTCTAGAATGTTCCCCCACAGGTTTATATGCTTGAACATTTGGGCCCCCAGCTGGTAGCAGTTCTTGAGAGAGCTGTTTAATCTTGTGTATGTGAGGTCTAACTGGCAGACATAGGTCATTAGATACAAGCCTTAAAAGTTACATAACCCAGTTCCTGGATCTTTTCTAGATTTCTCTGCTCCCTGACTGAGGAGCTAGCCATCTCACACACCCACCACAATGGACAGTGTCCACTGTCATGCCTTGTCTGCCCCGAGGAGCCAAATAAATCCACTCATTTGTCTCATTGGGTATTTTGTCATGGTGATAAGGACAATAACTCGAGACTAACAGTGGCAGATGCTGGGCTTCTTCATGTCCTTATGTCTGAATATATTCAACAAATACAAATCAGAAGCCCCAGTGTGCTTGCTTCTAATGAAGTGATTAAGCATAGAAGGCAAAAAAATAGGGCATGCTCTAGGCAAACAACCAATGACTGAAAATGAATCCAAGACCCAGACAGAAGAGACAACAGCATCCTTAGAAGATCATGCAGGTGGAAATCCCTGTGACCTTAAGCTAGTGAGGGCTCTTTAGGTACGATACTGAAAGTACAAGCAGCACAGGCTGAAAAACTGAGAGAGTTCAGGCCACCCTCAAGGGACACAATGCACAGTGAAGAATAAAAGCCCACAGAATGGGAAATGTTTACAGACCACGTAAATGTCCAGTGTTCCAAATAGAGGAATTCCTATAGCTGGCAGAAAAGCATACATCAAAATAAAAGTGGACACATTATTCGAGTAAACATTTATTTACAGGAGACCTAGATAACAGCTAAGTTCGTGGAAACATGTTCCACATTGGTAATTAGAGACCTAAAACACTCATGAGCTAAGCAAAACCATGGGCAACAGTGGCTATTGGAGAAGAGATGCTCAAATTAGGACCACCCTGGTAGGGAGGTGGAATGGTGCAGCCACTCTGGAAAATAATCAGGCATTATCCAAACAGCTAACGTGGAGCTAAAACATGACAGACTTGTAGTCTCCTTTCTGTTGCTTTGACAAAACATTGTAACCCAAAGCATCTTAGGGGAGGGAAAGGTTAGGTCACATTTCAGATTACAGCCTGACATTGAGGAATATCAATGCGGGAAGTTGAAGGCAAGGCTGATTGCTATCCCACAATGCCTTAAATGTGACCAAGGGACTCACTCACAGCAAGGACTCTGGAAGATAGTTCTTTCCCATGGCTCATGGAGTGGCTTATACTCGGCGGGATTTCTTATGTAATCCAGGAGAACTGGTCTAGGGCATGGTACTGCCCACAGTGGGCTTGTCCCCTCTGCATTAACTAATAAACTGATCATTGATCAGTCTGATCAGGGCAACCTCTTACTCAAGACTCTTCCTCGGGAGTTGTCAAAGCTGACAGTGAAAGCTAACCACACAATGACCCAGCAATTTCAATTCCAGGACTATATAGACTTCCTTATACCCAGGAAGAATCAAAACGCTTATCCATACAAGAACTCATAAAGAAGCACCCATGGCAGCCCTGTTTCTAATGGCTAGAAAATGGAAACGGTTCAGAGGTCATCAAGATTGGATGGATAAACTATGGTAGATGCACCATAGTACATCTACCAGGTAAAATGGACTTTGAAAATGTTATACTTAGTGAACAAAGTCAGACTTAGAAGTCCACATATTGTGTAGTTTTAGTTAATGTGAAGTGTGCAGAAAAGCATTTAGCCACAGATCAGGGACACTTTTACTGGGTGGAAAACAATGGAGAATAATTGTCCACAATATTCCTCTGGGTTGATACAAACACCAGCCATCCTGGAAATTATCACACAACCCCGTCAGCTCACTAAAACCATTACCTGAGTCATATTAGGATAGCAGTGTCTCAGTTTTAAAAATATAAAATAAACAAAAGCCAAAAGATTAAATCTATGCAGTATATAGAATATAAAATCCCATAAGGAGATGGGGAGACCAGGACATATCACAAACTGGCTACTCTGTAGCAAATGCTTTACAGAAGAGCCGAGAAGTTGAAACAATGAGGCAAAGACCTCAGTAAGACTTGGGTAAGAGCGTGGTTGTTGGGATGTCTTGGGATGTAGGGTTTCAGTAAGGAGAATGCAAAGCAGATGAGGACTTCCCTACTCTTCTCTGCCTCCGTGGTTCAAGGTCCTGAGTGACATGTGGAATATCTCCAGCTCTGTTGAGGGGATTAGGTAGAGGTCTTGATAACAGGCAAAGGTAGAGCAAATGTCACCTCAGGGACCCAAGATACATCTGTTTTCAGGTAGCTGTCCATTATCATCATCATTACAACTGGGAAAAGCATTTGAATATCCCAAAGGTGCACACGTGAGGTTTCTAATATTTTTCTTTTGTTCAAAAATTAAATGTGTTTTACATAGACTAGCATTTTGTACTAGAGCTATTTCTGTTCTTCTGGTGAACTTTTTAAAAAAAAGGACATTTAACTTATTCTCATAGTTCTTTCCAGGAAGTCATTATAGCCAAGTTGTTAATGAGGATTACTGCTCTCTTCGTAGGTCGCTCCTCTCTGGAACACAGGCAGGTGTGTTTGACAGAGCAATATGCTTAGCATCTCTATACATGCTTTAGGCTTGATGTGTTAGTAGAGGTCGTGTCTCAGAAAAATCAAAGTCAGTAAGGAAAGTTAGCTGAGCTTGTGTAAAAGTCAGTTGTGTCTGCTTCTCCCTGGAGTTCACCATGCAACGGTGAACATATATGCTGTACTTCAGTCAGACAAGAACCAAGAGCACCAGGGAAGTTGAAGTATGATTCCTTTTGGTGACCCTTGTTGCTACCTCCCCAGGGTAAATGACCAAGGTAGACCAGCAGGACCACTCATCACAGACACCACGGAGTATCCTCCAGGAGAATCTTGATATTACCGATGCACTGGACTGATTTTTGCATGGATCATATGTTAACTATGGTAGGAGAGTATGCATCAGTGAATACAGTGTGGGATTCTCATTGGAGATAAGTTTTCATATGTTAATTGACCTGTCCCATATAAATCCAAAACTGGACTGCCAACTTCCCAATCTTGAATAATCCCAGAAAGTCAATAGTCTCTGTGGATCATAACTGGTGAATTTAGTTTGTGACAGATGTCAGGTTCCCAGATTTTCATTTAAAAATATCTGAATAACATACATGATAGCAGAACCCTTCTATTGCTCCAAAGTTTTATAGAAATACATCTCAGTAAACTTTCTCTATAAAGAAGCATGAAGTCGATATTTTAGTCTGCCACTTTTACTACATTCTACCATCCACAGATTATACAGTTTATAAGTGGACAGGCATGACCAGGAAATAATACAACTTTACTTAAAAAATAACAAGCAGTTGGTCCCAGGGTGTCATGGTTTGCCATCCTCTGATAGGGGGATTTATGTACAGAGCTGTTCCTTCTTGTTTCCATTATAAATATGCTGCAGTGTGTTACACAATAGGGCTAAACATGTATCCTATCTTTAAAATTTCCTGCTCAGTGAAAGTAAATGAGTATGCCCTTGAACAGAAGGCTTCAGCATTTGGTTTTAATGCGGTTACTAAGGGAAACCACAAAGAGAACTTTTAGCATAAGATCAAGTGCGTGTGATGGCTAAATGATCAGCCATCTTGCTCTTTACATTCCCTAATTTCTACTTCAACGTGTCATAAACTATTCTTCAGCTCTCTGTTATAAGGACCCTGTTACCTATCAGATAACTTCCTGCAATATTAACTGCCCATCAATTCTTATGTGAGATTACTCCACATTGGCTGATGATGCTACCTAAGCCAGAGTTCTCAGCAGGAAAGTCAGAGAATTATAGGGAGTCATATGCTCTTTTTGGCAGGATGTGGGAAGCAATTGGTCCTTTCCTTGGTTTGTTCCCATTCCAGAATAACCTGTGTTTTTCTAGCTGGGCTGGCACCAAGGACCCAGAGAAGCCTACCCAACGAGGCTCATGGGAATTATGTTTCAGGAAGACAGGTACAGGAGCAGGGAAGTTGATACAGTACACATCTGGACAGCAGTACAGATGGTTAGTCATCACACAGATGACAATGTAGATGACCGATGAGCTGAGGAGAGGACGCTCACCTGCCAAAGGCCACTGGTATAGCAAACTCAAAAGCAGTAAGAAAGGAGAAGGCTGGCAGGTGTCTACAGCACCACTTCTACTTCTGAGAAGCCAGCTAAGGTTGTTTGGATACCATCTTAGTCATCAGAGGCCACTTGAGCTGGGTAGCACCCAGACATGAGGCTCAGGAAGTGCACAGAGGTGGGCTGTTTGAAAGGGGACTGAGCAACAATGTTCAACTAATTTGGAGCTATACCCTTTTGCAAGCATTTCTTCCAAACAAGAGTGACATCCCGCTTTGAAAGTTACTTTGTTGTATGTGTATGTTGAAGTTCTATTTAATTCCACTCACTGTACATTTAATCTTTGCTTAAATGACAAAAGAGGCTCAAGTTAAGAGGTTCAAGCTACACAGGAGAAATCTTGGCAGAAACTCTGCCATGTCGGGTGATGCTGCACACCCTGTGTCCTAGTATAGCTGCAAGTGGTCCTCCCTGATGAGTAGAGGGCAGCTAGTGGGAAAGAGGCAAAGAGACAAAGAGACACAGATGTGGAGACTTGGCTCTGCAGATAGGTAGATGACAGACTGATGATAGGGAGGGCCAAAGGGAGGGAGGGAGGGAGGGAGGGATAGTGGGTGGATTTATAGTAATACATATAGATAGATATAAATAATAGATTATTGGTAAATAAATAATAGAAAAGTGATAAGTACATAGAATAAAAATAGATGATGGGTAACATAATAGATGATAGATGTATAGATAAATAGATTTATATGAATGGATGGATAGATAGATTAGATAGGTAATAGATTAGATAAATAGATGATAGATAAATGATAGATGAAAAATGATTTATAAATGACAGATAGATTAGATAGATAGATAGATAGGTAGATAGATGATAGATAGATATAGGTGATGATAGATAGATAGATAGATAGATAGATAGATAGATAGATAGATAGAGACAGATGACAGATATATATTGCATCTTATAAGGAAGAAAACCAGATGAAAAGCATGCACATCTTAATTAAGCAAGTCCTCCACTAATGAGCTGGGAAGGTCCTAGGGGAGAGGGGAAAACTCTGCAGAACTCAGTTGTTCTTGACTGGTACCCCAAGTTCCCCTCAAGAAAGGGACTCTTTCATACTACATCCATCTCTATGGAGGGAGAGGCTTGTGAGCTTACCACAGCTTGGCTGAGTTGTCTCACAGGCCGTCAAAGCAAAAACCCCTCCCCTGTCTTTAGTAAGATATTTCTCTGCAATTATATGTATAGAAGCAGAATATCTGCAAAATTTGTTTGAATTTATCTTTGCACTGAAGGTTCAAAGTCTTAATAATACCTACTTGTTACTCATTTACCACCCTCCTCCCCCAAATCAAACTAGGGTGCCCTTCAGGAAAGCCTAGGTAGAATGCTACTTACAGGAGACGAGGAGATAACCTTACTTGATTCTTGCCATCCAAGTAAGGCTGGAAAAGAAACCTGAATGTGGGAGTATAGACCCAGTGCCCAGCTGGCTAAGGTACCTGACCAAGGGCAGTGAAGGAAGACCCAGGGCTTGCATCAACTAGTGGGCTGGCTAAGAACAGTGAGGAGAGCCAGTCAGCCGAGCAAGAAAGGCTCATCCATACCTATCAACATTGTCACCCGAAGCTAATGTGCCTTGTCAACTGCACATAGAGGTTTTCATCTATGTCTTTATGTCTTAAAGCAGCCTTCTAGGTAGAGAAGCCCTGATAGTCAGGTCAGTGCATGGCACACTGGAGAAACCCAGCTGCAACTGCTAAAGAGTTTGGAGCTTGTCCTGCACAGGTTCAGCATCTCTGAATGTCCAACTCTACCTTGTGTATGGTTAGTGGGTACAACCTCTTCTCAACACACACCAAAGCAGCCCTGCAGCTACACGACCAGGAGGCCACTTGTGACTCTGTGCCTGGAGTTACCTTAGCATTCCACCGTGACTTCGGGTGCACATTGAGTTCCTATCTAAAGGCTAAAACCCATAAGAACCTCTGCTGTGAAAGAAAATGCCATGAAGGTATGCTATAAAAAGGGTGTGTGTAAGTGCTCATATATTCACATTATCAGATCCAATACCCTATTTCCATTAAAATCAAGGCTATATACTTATCCTGTAAATGTCTAATCAGCTAATCAGTGAGAGCCTTCTAAAATGCAAGTATGATCCACCACAGGCTTCCTAAAGAGTAAGGAGAAATACAACAGAGCCAATATGGTCTTTATAGTTCTGGGATGAGATGCTTCTCTTCCAGGAGGAATCTGCACATGTGAGCTGTTGTGGTCTCTGAGACTAGCTGCAGTCTGAGATCCCTGCCAGCTCCCAGGAGACTTGTGTTCAGCTGATCCTAGCCTGGCTTTGTGCTCTACAGAAAAGAACAAATATACACCATTGCTCAGGGATCTATGGCTCAGGAACTCCTCTTGCCCCCTGGACCAGGGAAAGCAATGCAGACAAACCTGTGGGCTTCCCAGAGCCCAGGGACTACAGGAGGACTGATAGATGGGCCAGAGGAGTCAGCGATAGATGAAGTGGGAGGGAGAGATGGGTTTTGAGAGCTGTTATGTAGTGGAAAAAATGGAGGGCATTTGGAATGTGGAAGACTTGGGGAGCCAGAGTGTGTTGGCATGGGAATACAGGTGTGGGGGCTAGAAGTGGGGGTGCAAGTATGGGCACAGCTGAGGCAAGCATGGAGAGTGGAGTGAGGGGGCACTCCTCTCTTACTTACCTGCATACCCATATGGTCTATGCATATAGCCCAGCACACTCGGTAGTTGCATAAAATAAGTGCTATGGTGTAGAATAGATGTAGGGAAGGGAAGCCTCCACGGGACTCTGTGCCATCTTGCTTAAAATCCTGGAACCCAGTGTGTTCTTTCCTCGGATTGGAAGGTGAGGGCTCTGGGTTTTATTTGCTTGGTTTTCCTTATTCTTGGCATGTTTGGGCCATCAACATTCACTTCCAATTCCTTACACGTTCAAGTAGAGAAAGACAGATTTACAGTTGTGGTAGAATTTCGGTAAGAGCCTCTTCGCTTATGAATGCTGAATTTTCTGATGAGATTTCTCATCTCCAGCTTTATCCCCCCTCTCTTAACATTAATTGAAAGTGACTAAACAGAATTTCAAAATGAAAATTAATGAGCTTGTAAAATATGGCGTATTTGTCAAAACGCCAGACGGAGCCGTGTGCCGCATGCTTGGCCTCTCTTCGCCATCGATTAAGCTAACACAGTATCTCTAAGTACAGTGCTGCAGGTCTTAGCTTTACCTTTCGCACGTAGAATAAACTCATTTCTGCCTTGTTAGACATGAAAGTGAAATGGAAAACAAGGCCATAGGTCAGCTGGGTTGGTTTGTTTTTTTTTTTTTTTCCTACTTTGAAATGTTAGGCTGCTTTGACAAGTATCCATGCACACAGTATGCTACTGGGAAACTCATTTTAAGAACTTTGTTCTTGCTGCATCCTTGCTTTGGCTCTTGGCTCCTGGTTCCATTAATGAGAATGCAGCAAGTCAGCACGCATGGAAGACAAGTGGCTACTCATACTTACAAAATCCAGGGTACCCAATCCAGCTGTGCAAGATGTGCTAAGATTCAGAAAACCTCTGTTACAGCCAAAATGGCAATTAAAATCAGAAGCTGAAGGTAACAGGCAGGCCCCAGAGAGTGCAGAGGCCTCTCTCGGAAAGAAATCAATAGCACAATTCACTCTACAGAAATATAGACAAAGCTGAGAGTGCTTACCCCATAGAGGCTCACCCAGCTTTGGGCCAGAGATTTTATAAGGCTGTCCTTTGGACCTGCTGAACCTAGACTCCTGCTTTCTAGACCTCAGAATAAAACTGATACTGCATCAGCCACGTCATTAAAACAGGCATGAATGCCCATGGTCCCATAACTGCAGATGACAGATGCCATAAGCCATAAGTCATAAGTCTCAAGTGGGCAGATAGTGTTTGGATGGGTGGAATGTGAACACCAGACTGTTACTTTTTCTCTTTTCCAAATACCACATGTGCTAACAATAGTTTATGTCCATGACAAACTATCTGAGAAACTTTAGAGAGAAAGGATATATTTCCAGCACAGTGTTTCAGAGCTAGCTTTTGGTGTATACCACTTGTGTCTGTTGCTTTCCTGTCCAATTAAAGCCAAGTGGGATATCATGGTTGGTTGGTGTAGGGAAAGTGATGTGTATCACCTCTATAGACAAGAGGGAAGGGGGAAGTGGAAAAAAATAAACACTTTCAACTGTGTCTCTGTTAAGTTTCTGTTTCAGTGACCTGTCTATTGGTGAGAGTGGGGTGTTAAAGTCTCCCATTATTATTGAGTGGGGTTCAATGTGTGTTTTGAGCTTTAGTAAAGGTTTATTTTTATGTATGTGGGTGCCCTTGCATTTGGGACATAGATGTTGAGACTTTCTCTTGGTGGATTTTCCCTTTGATGAATATGAAGTGTCCTCCCCCATCTCACTTGATAACTTTTGTTTGAAAGTCTATTTTATTGGATATTAAGATGGCAACTCCTGTTTGTTTCTTGGGACCATTTACTTGGAAGACTTTTTTCCAGCCATTCATTTGGAGGTCGTGTCTGTCTTTGTTGTTGAGGTGTGTTTCTTGTATTCAGCAATATGCTGGATCCTGCTTGCTTATCTTTTTATTGGGGGAGTTGAGTCTGTTGATATTGAGAGATATTAAAGATGGATGGTTGCCAGACCAGGCTAATATACCCTGCAAAACTCTTAATCATCATAGGTAGAGAAACCAAAATATTCCATGATAAAGCCAATTTTAAACAATATCTATCTACCAATCCAGCCCTACAGAGGATTCTAGAAGGAAAACTCCAACACGAGGAGGGTATCTACATCAAAGATAAAACAAGAAATCAATCACCCCACAATAAAACCAAAAGGGTAGATTTACATATACATAAGGCCACCCGTAACAACAAACATCACAGGAACTAACAATCATCAGTCTTTAATATCTCTCAATATCAACGAGATAAACATTGTTAAAATATGCTTTCAGTGCCCCCCTTTTCCCAACTGATGCCCACTTACTAGTAACCTATTCTACTAAGAAATGCCTCAATTGATTCATCCATTAATGAAGCTAACATCCTCACAGTCTAATCAACTCTCAGTAGGACCACCATCTGGGCAACTATCATGTTGGAGGGGACTCTTCATATCCAGAATGTAACAGCATGTAAGGACAAGAAGTGCTTCTCCTCAGTGAAAATGAGTTTATTACTTCTGAACAGTCTATTCCATGGGGATTTGCACTGGAAGATTATTGCTACTTCACTGAGCAAGAGAGGGAAGTGCCAAGACTGACCTGTGTGGAGACTTATCACCTTAATTTGTGTGTACTGTTATGTCCCATTCTCCAACCAGCCAAGTGAAGATGGATGCCCCAGTTCATGAGGTGGGGCAGGGAGTGTTTTCCTCCTCTGTTGTATCACAGGTACCAACTTCCCAGTGCTGGAGCATGCTAGGACAGAGGAAATAAGTGTATGAACATCCCCAAATGTTTCAGAGCATGCCCTAGTCAAATGGTCTTCTCACACCAAACAGTAGTTCTTATTGTCTTCCCATGGATATGCATGGCAAGTGCCAGGAATTATAGTAAAGATGTTTTTCCTGAGTGGTGATAGCCACGGAAAGAAACACACAGTCTCACTGAGACTGTGTGCCATGACTACACATGCTTTTTATTCCATCTGAAGTATTCACATGAGCCTGCCAGGCTTACCATAGCAGGGTGCCCCATCCCAGTGTGCCATTTCCTACCCAGAAGTGGACGATCACAGTACAGCAGTGTAGATTCCACAGAGGCCCTCATCTCAGTCTTGCCAAAGTGGAGGCTCCTATGTGCTATCATGACCATGCTCCTATGTGTTTATAGCTCCACATAGACAGCCATGCAGGGCTCATACCCCTGCTATGAGAGCTTCATGTTAGCTTCATAATGCCCATCCCCCCTCAAACAGTTTTGTTCTAAAGAGCAGATGTTGGAGGGCCAAAATGTGACTCCCAACAGGTCACACACCAGTCAACAAAAACGATCTACTTGTGGGTTCCAAGCTCTACTCCAAGACTCAGACCAGGGAGGCAAGATCTTCATTTCTGTTCCTGAAGGAAGGAGAGGCAGCATGATGAGATGAGGTGAACTGTACAGAATAAGACTCTGCTCCCTGCTGAGAGCGCACCCTCTTCTGTGGCCTTGTGTCATTAATGACATCACAGTGCACATGCACAGTATTTTGTGATCATGTCCTATTTTGTGCAATTTTATAAACACACTTGCTCCAGCTAGGCTCTGGGAACAGCAGCCGTCTGCCGGCCATCTATTTAGCTGCCCACTGGCTTGCCAACACTTTCCCCACAAAACTCTCCACTGACCATCCACCCCTGTAGCTGGCTCTGCTGACTGCCAATGACTACTGTAGCACCTCTCTCTTGCCCACTTGAATATTTGCAGATGGAAAACACCAGACAATCTTAATATTTTAAAATTAAGCCAGATGACACAACCGCTGGCCTCAGAATCTATTGTTCTGAACTCATCAGCTATTCTATATTAGAGTTCATCTGGTGGCAGAGGCCACCACCAGTTCTAATTGGCCCAAGGCCTACATGGTGTCTGTGCTTCTCCTTTCAAAGCCCGGCCCAACATCCCTTTCTCTATCTTGTCTCCTCCTCTTCCTGCTGGGACCCAGAAAACTCACCTCCATATCTTCACCCAGCGGTTAGCTTCAGTCATCTTTATTTACCCGGTCAAGAGACAATTAGGGAAACCTCCACCTACAATTTCCTTACTAGTGGATAAACATGTTGGGGGTTTTATATTAAATTCAGATTCTTGTAGAGAATTTTTGCTCATAGTGCAATCAAGTCTGGCTCCCCTGTGCAATTTCTCCTATGTGCACTCCACTGGAGAACACACAGGGCTTTAGGACATCAAGTTTTAGGTTTTAGATACCAGTCCCCACTTCCCTCTCATGCTGTTAATGTCCAGCTGCTAACCACGTATCTTCCAGAGAGTTCCAGCACCTGTCCTTTGGAAAGCCACCCTTTGGTTGGATGTGGATATGGTTGAAAGTCCGCTTTTCAGGAGCTCACAGCTGCTTGCTCTTCAGAGAGTCACTAACACTCACAGTACCTCAGTCTCCTCTTCTGAAGACTGTGTGGCTCTACCCCACTTTCTTCCTCAGGAGTTCTGAGGCTGCAACAATGTGACTCAGGAAGCAGCGGAGTGTCCTCACAGACAAGAGCTCAGTGCTCTGTTCTGAGCAGCTGATTTGAGCGTGGCGGTTCAGACTCACAGGGTATCTATCAACCTATTGTGGGAGCACCTGCTCATCTCCCGTTCACTCCCATCTGCTCTGGAATTTGATAGAGATGGTCAATACTTCAGAGGCAGAAGTAGAAGCCTGGCTTTATGGTCTGGCACTTTGCAAAGTCTGTTGTTATGGAACAATCAATCCAAACACAGTCCAGAGGCATGACTGAGTGTTGATATCCTCTCAAGGACAGGGAATCTCAGTGGAATCCAAATACTTTATTGCAACACTTCCTGAAGCTTCTGGTACCCACATCCTGGAGTACTAATACTTACACTGTCTATTTCCAGGAAGAAGTCACCACGTAGAACTTCTCTATACGGTTCTGTGTTCTCATGGCCACTGTTGCTGCTCTCTTGCTGTGCCCAGATCATAATCAGAAGTTCTCATGGGTGTGTACACATGGGAAGAAACCATGTCCATGGGATATTGGGACTTTATGTGGTTTCAGGCAACCTCTGGGGTCTCAGAAGGTGTCCTAGGTGTAACAGGGGGATACCTTGTGTTATATGACATGGTTAGAATGTTGCAGCTGTGTCCTTGGCTGGGAGGTATGTGTAGGTCCAAGCCCCTCCCCCTCCAGTGTAGAGGGTGTGGTCTTATATAGAGAGTTTATTGTCCCCTCATTTACCCTGCTGCTGCAATTTCAAGATATCTCAAAAAACAAACCATTCCACTCCACTTGAAGATGTAAGTACCTCTCCCTTCCTTGGTAATAGCTTTTCATATCTCTGCTGTTTCTTCGGGTAATTTTTTCTCTCTTTTAAACATTTAAAAATGATAAACCATCTCAATAAATAAACGGTGCATTACAACACTAGTTCTGAAATACATGTTTCTTGTTAGTAATAAAATTGCAGCTGAAACACAGAACATCGCATAAATACACTGCCATGGGATTCTTCAGTCCTTCATGTGCCTTCCTGGGTCTGTAGAAAGTGAGAGAGAGAGAGAGACAGAAGCCTTGGTAGTGGCTCCTGCATATCAAAGCCCTGTGTATTTGATGCTATTGGACTGATGTTATTTCACATGTAAGTTATTTAACTTTACTAAAGTTTTAAAAAAGTGACCATTATAATGATGCTTTTAATACCTACCTCAGAGGTTTTGTGGCTCTGGAAAGAAAACCCCTGGCTTTCTCCAAGAGTCAAAAGTACAGCCATGGAGACCAACTGTGGATTTTACAGAGCTGCAATGTCTGAGAGTCTATAAATGGTCCTACTTGGAGAATGGCTTATTGATGGAGTGGCCTGTGGACCCAGGCCTCTGACTGGCTGGAGTACTTGGCTGTCTGTGTTCAGACAATATCCACTATACTCTTTTATGCATGGAGGAGTCCCTGGAATCTTGTAGATGTTGTCGATATGCCTTTAATTATATCCTAAAATATCATCCAGGTCACCTTGATGGAAGATAATTTGAATATCAAACATGACCAGTGTTCACCCACACTCTCTAGACTTCACAGTGAGAGGTCTTGCCTGGAGAGTACTTGTCACTATGTGACAAGCTTCATCACCTATCACTTGTTTAGAGAAGGAAATGGAGATGCTGCCTCTGGGACCAAAAGCCTTCCTCATGCTCATGACTCAGAAGGCACAAACCCTGAGGCTTGCTGTCATGGGCACTCTGTACTCATGATGGGTTCAGAATCATCTGTGCAATGCTGGGATGTGATTCCTGTCACAGGGAGACTATGCAGCAGTAACATGATGCTGTACATGGATGCACAGATCAGGAAAACGTGAGACTTGATATGCTAAGTGGGTAAAGCAAAACTGGAGACCCTCCTGGGGCGAGTCACATTTATATAAAAACATAGATTACATAGACAAAAGGAGCCTGTGTTTAGTGCACCCAAAGCTAATGGGATGACTCTAAATGGTGAGATTTGAGGGAAACTTCTGCTTTTATGTTTTATTGTATGTACTAACAAAGTGGACTGTTAGCTTTTCATCACCGTGGCAAATCTTGAAAGAAACCAATTCAAAGAAGAAATGATTGACTTTGGACCACAGTTTCATAGGTTTGGTCCCAGGCCACTGGCTCTTTTGTTATGAGCTGAGTTGATCCAGAGAATCATGGAGTATATGTCAGAGGCAGCTCCTCACTCCAAGGTAGGCAGGGAGCAGGGAGAGACAGGACAGGACAAGGGACATAACCTATTTCTTTTTTTTTTAATTGGTATTTTCTTTATTTATATTTCAAATGTTATCCCCTTTCCTGTTTCCCCTCCAAAAAACACCCTCCCCTATCCCGCTGGTCCCCTGCTCACCAACCCACCCACTCCTGCTTCCTGGCCCTGGCATTCCCCCACACTGGGGAACAGAGCCTTCATAGGATCAAGGACCTCTTCTCCCATTGGTGTCTGACGAGGCCATCGTCTGAAACATGGCCTCCGAATGAGCTACCTCCACTTACCTCAGTGTTTGCCAAATGATGAGGTCCAAGGCCTGTGATCTTTCTAATCACCTATCCAGGGTTGAATCCACCCTCTGAGAACTAGCTCCCCCAACATGTGAGGCTTCGTGGTAATGGTTTATAGCCAAGACTTAGCATTTATTGTAAAAGCACTGTGTTATGGGCAAGCAAAGTCGTCCAGGTAAGATGCGTAGACTTGTGCACCTGTCTGAAACTCCTCCAGAGTCCCTGATTTCCTCCACAAAGTCCAGCCTATTGGGAGCTCAGTCATCCTTCGTCTTCTCCTCACACAAGGCTGCTTGTTCACAGCAGGGCACATAAGGAGGCACATAAAAAAGTGGTGCTTGGCTGCCTTTGCCTCTTTTTTTTCCCCTTTAGGATTTAGCCCATGAGATGGTACTGCTCAAATCCGGGACAAGTGCCAACTCCGTTAATCATCTGGAGAGGTACTTTCATACTCAAAGGCATGATTCAGTGATGAACTAGACGTTTCTTAAGCCAATCAAGTTTGACATCCAAAACAAACTATCGTGTGGTCCTATGTCAGTGTAGTGGTATGCAGCCCAAGGCTATGGTTATAGCATAGCTCAACAAACCAGGTATCCCTGTTAGTTTGCTAGCATGTTCCACTGACTTCCAAGCCCACCATGGCCTAGTGACAATATGGCTCACGCTCTTGATTTCTTCCAAGCGTTCCCTGAAGACCTTCTCCGGAGAACTGGACTTATAGTCATTGTTCGAACATTTGCCTACTGGCAATGTTACAGACAGCAATAAAACAAAGAATCTTTTCCTAGATTTTGAAGCCAGATTAAGTTCAAAATATCAACCTTTCTTCTAGGGAAGTAGGGCAGGGCTACCTTTTACATCAAAAGGCCCACAAGAGTTAAAAAGATCCTCAGATAACTTCCCTAAAAGGCCTCAAGAAAAACAAGGCAGCCATCCAAAACCATAGGGGTTGGAGCATAGATCTCAGAGGCTGTGCAACTAGGGTTCATGGGCTCTAGTGTCTCTGCCCTGCTCTGGCCAAGAGTTGACCCAAGATTACTCCTTCCTCCTTATCTTTTCTGAGATACACCTTGAAGCTCCCACAGGAATAGGAACCAAAAGGACAAAGCCAGCTGCCAGGAGATGGTAGGGACTAAGACAGTTTCATCCATGGCATACTAACAAATGTGATAGAGGGTAGAAGATGGCCAGAAGATGGCCCAATTCCTGGTCCTTGGGATGAGGAAGCAGCCTAATTTTGGGATGACTTTCTGTTCAACCTCCCCTCATTCCCCACTCCTTAGTCAGCAAACTCGCTGAGCAATGGCTTGGCACAGGATGAGGCTGTGCAGCTAACAGCTGGAGCGTGCGAGGCAGAGAGAATACAGATCTTAGACTCCAGTGAAAGAAGCAAAATTATCCCTCCATCACATTCATCCTGTCTGTAGATTCCGGTCCGGTGACATTGATGAAAATGAGCCGTGTGAAATGAACACGGTATCCCCAGAGAAAGTCGATGCAGGCGCTTGTGGGTTAGGGCCTGAGGATAAGTCACCTTAATGTCAGGCTTGGTCCTTTAGACTCAGTGTTCAGGTGTGGACACCAGGGTTCTCAGAACGTGGGAAGTGTTCAGTCCTCAGGGAAGTCATGATCACCCGTGGTTGTCTTTTGGGGAGCCAGATGTCATCTTGCCAGGCTAGTCTATGTCAAATCTACATGCCATCAATCGCCTAGACCTCCAGACTCACTGTTTCCTTTTCCCAGAGGGTGCTCCCTAGCTTATTATTATTAGACTGATTTCTGTGACCACGGTGAGCCCTGTACCACACAGTTACTGTCACTCCTCCTGTTATTGGTAGTAATGAGGCCACCACAGTAGTGACAGTAAGTACCCCTGCCTCCAGCTGCCGTGATACTCAGGTTTCCGCAGAAAGCGCTCTTTATGAGAGCTCATGCATTTTCCAAAATAGCTAAAAGAAAAAACTCTACCCTTTGACCGAATGCTGCTCTCAGAGCCTAAGACATCAGCTCTTCCAATGACTCTCAAAGCAATTCCAGAGGTGACAGGATGTCCCCACCTGCCCAGCCCCTGTCCTTCTGGGGCCTCAATCCTACACACACACATCTACTCCAGAATATTGGAGAGTATCCACAGCGTGCCTAGTACTGCAACAGCTGAGTACCAGTCGCTAGAAGTTGCTTGGCCGCATGAGAGCATCAGAGACCCTGTAGGGTCACTTTGAGAGCATCTGTAGGGTCACTTTGCTTTTGAGCCCCTGGGAAACACTGAAATAGTTAAGGGCTTTCTGATGCACCAGGACTCTCTGTTCATGGCTTTGTTTAAAAAGGACTTAATTTTTTAAAAATATTATGTGTCTATTGTACAGAAAACAGGGCTTGTTATGGCTTGTATTACACATCCATATGATGGACTTTGAGAAATTCACCCAAACACCCCTCTTTCAAGTAATTTCCAATGGAATATTTTGGGACTTTTTCACTGGCCTGGATCTTGTAATGACTGTCTGTACAGCTGTAGAATGCAGCCTTACCCTTCTCCTTGGTGGCCTGGGTACCCTTCACCCTACTTAAGGTCTCCTAAACGTTTGCAGGACCACTCTCTCAGCTGTCTGTGCCAGGGCAGATCAGTGCCCAGACTGCACCTGGTGGGTCTTTGCAGGGCTGTGTAAGGTGGCAAGAAGGTATCACGATGAAGCAGGAAACACCATGGGTGAATAACATTGTCCAAGTGTAGGCTGCTGCAGGCCCCACCCCTTCTTCCCATCAAGCAAATTTATGACAGCATTGCTACTTGTACCTGGCACCAAACTTCCAACATTTAGTCTCCACTGCACCACACACACAAGGTGACGCCCAAGGACAGTATGGCCCCGTTCTTTCAGCTGGCATTTCATGGGTCAGCTTCTCCCCACACGGGACTTAAGAGTTCTAAGATGACCCAAATTCATCTGACGTCTTTACTGTAGGGCATGTTCATAGGACGTGTGTTTATCGTTCTTAGTGATTTATAGAAATGGAAATATATGCATTGCCTTTTAAAATTACTTTATCTCTATTTTTCCTCCTATCTTCAGAATTAATTTGAATACCCAGCCCTGTAGCCAGCTGCCTGTTGTTGCAGGATACATAAACACTTCAACTTCTGCTGGGCCATAATCATTTTAGGCGAATGGCATCAAATGAATGATATTATTATTTGGCTGGGTATATTCTCGGCTTGCTCCATAGTCTAAGTAGAAACAGAGATTCATCTGGAAGCTGCCAGCAGCTGCTTATTCACTCCTCAGCTCACCGAGCCAACATTCCTCTCCTCACGAGGTCCTGTCTGAGCTATTGGAGAAGTCTCAGTCAGTGACTTCATTCCCACCCAAAACTCTGGCATGAGACAGGATATTTTCCAGGCCCTGTGAATAGAATCCTAAGATAATAAAATAACCAATGCATGGCTCCAAGCAGAAATCTCTGTCCTGACATGTGGGCTAGAGCCAGGCACCTCCTGCCTTTGTTACGCCCTTCTCCTTGGCGTGGTGTCCCCCGTGTCCCCTGTGTGCTTTCTTCCTCTCACTGAACCAGATGAGAAGCAGAAAGAGGGAGGGTCCTGAGATGACATGTCGGGGATTCTGGGAAAATGAAGTCTAGAAGAGGTGAGCACTTAGGACTTAGGGGGGAATCTTATCTATAACCAGGTGTATATTGAGACCCCTCTGAGGAGTATCCAATGGCACCTGTGCTGGCAGGGACAGCAGATGAGAGAGAGCCTCTTTCTCCCCTCCATGGGCACAGCTTTGGACCTGGGACAGGCAGAACAGATCGAGTCTGAGTGCTGATGGCACCAGCAAGGTTTGGCTCCAGTCTAGCCACCTTCGCTGCATATATAACCTTGGCCAGCTGTGTCACTTCTGAGTCTGTTATTCACATCTTCACTGCAGAGGACGGTTATGATCTCCTTGTGGTTCTAAAGAGTAGGTGTGTGTGTGTGTGTGTGGGGGGGGGGTGTCTGCAGCATCCAGTCCATGCAGGGATCTGTTGCACCACTTTATCTCACTGTGCCCCCAGAGCTGTGCCCCACTGAGAGAGCCTAGGCTCCTCTTACCCCCCACCCCCTTTCCCTCTTTCTCTCTCCCTCCCTCCATCCCAGAGCACTGATCTCACTTTCTTGGAAAGCGCTTCAGAGGGGGCCCTGCTGAGCACTGAAGTTTTCACATTGATTTTCCACAGATTTATGTTTTAATTAGGGAAGCTAAGACTTTAGCTTTGAGCACCCTCGCGCATGTCTTCCAGATATTTATTTTAGCTTAAGATGCATGGCCTCACAAATTCCCGAGCTTTTCTTAATTTAGTGCAATTTCAAAAGTGTGTAACTGGGTTCTCTTGCCCTGACTCCTTTCCCGTGATCTTCAAACATTCCGTTGTTCCTCTGGAATTCTGAGGTGCACACACACACACATTCTCACACATATACTCACACACACACACACACACACACACGCACACACACTACACACACACTCACAGACTACACACACACTGACACATGCTACACACACATACACTCACACACACTACACACACTCACACACACTACACACACTCGTACACACACTACACACACACACACACTACACACACACACACTCACACACACTACACACACTCACACTACACACACACACACACACTCACACAAACACACATTCTCACACATATACTCACACACACACACTTCACATACTACAAACACTGACACACACACTGACACATGCTACACACACATACACTCACACACACTACACACACTAGCACACACTCACACTACACACACTCACACACACTACACACACTCACACACACTACACACACTCACACACACTACACACACACACACTCACACAAACACAAACACACATTCTCACACATATACTCACACACACACACTTCACATACTACACACACTGACACACACACTGACACATGCTACACACACACTCACACACACTACACACACTAGCACACACTCACACTACACACACTCACACACACTACACACACACACTCACACACACTCAGTGCTCCAGCCCTGCAGGACACAGGATATAATGCTGCCGGATCGCCAAGCTTTAAAAGAAGCCAATAATCCCATTTCTGTTTGAATGTGAAATTTTCTCATTTTTAAATGCTGGCAGGTAATTAAAACACAGAAGTGGGCCAAACGAGATCCTTCTGCTTCTGCAGGTAGACGTGGCTGCCAGCCAACACACTTTCATCCTTGCTGCAGAGGAGAGATGGGGATCTGAGGGAAGACCTGCATGCAGCCTTGAAATGCCTGCTCCCAGTCTGTAGTTCTGAGGCTTGGTTGCCTGCCCTGCATAGGAAGCATGTCCAGCACCCTTCCTTGTAGTTCCAGGACAGAACTGTCCCTCTGCATGCTTCCCTGCCCCCCGAAACGGGGAGTGAAGGAAAACACAGCTGCTGCTAGGGGAAGTCGGAAGTGACCCCACCCTGACCCCGGTGGAGCTACACCCAGGATTAGGCTTTGGCCTGCAAGTACAGCAAGCCTCGCTACACCTTTTCCTGTAGCATTCGCAGGCCTCCATCCCCACCGCCCATCACCTTATCAGTGCTGCCTTTTCCTAACTCCCCACTGACTGCCATGCTCCTTCCCCAGCCCTGGGTAAACCTTGTTCACCCTTCCCTGAGGCTCAGACCCTTGTCTTGGTTCAGGTGTGGTTAGTGTACAGAGTGGAACACTGCATAGCCCCTCAGTGGCCACATACCTCCTCCTGCTGGGTAGTCTATTTCTTCCATAGAACTGTTCTCACAGGACCGTGGAAGAGATCTGCTCTCAGATCTGAACTGGTTTAGTCACTAAGCAAAGTTGCTAGATGGAATACCCCAGTGATTGGGTCAATCAGGGAATGTACGGTGGGGGACCCAGGTATTGGGATGTAGCAGGGCAGATGGTTTAATTGAGATACTCATTAATCCCCTGTGTCTCTGAAGAGCTTCTTGTCGCATAGTGGGAACAACTAGGGCCTGTGGAGCTCATTTGAATGCACCTGCTTCCTTGTTGAGACAGCCAAAAGCTCTTACAGTTGAGGAGACATCCTAGGAGAGGTTTGGCCGCTGCTTGGGGTGAGTTTAGCTTCTCCAAGTTTGCTCACCCATACAGAATAATTCTCGCTAAACTAAAAGCTGCTGCCCAAACGTCCTCCAGCTATTAACGGCATTGACCTGTCTCCAAACTCAAGTATCCAAGCGTGCCAAGCAGGGCAAAATCAATCTCGGGTCCCAGCAGACAGAGCCATGCAGCCAGCTCTCCTGAATGTCTCCTGGAGCTGAAGGCGGGGGTGAGGGAGGAACCCATAAAAAGGCACGGGAGGATGGAGCAGTTCCACATTGCTGAGCCTCGAGCCCAGAGGGCCACAGGAGCTCAGATATAAATGCTCATGCCACTTTTCCCTCGATGCCCTGAACAAATGTTTGCCCAGCAGGAAGAATAAGGAGGTGGCAGGGCACAAAGCCTCTGCTTGTGCTCCTGCATCAGAGCTTGGCCAGCTCCGTCCTTGTCACATCCTGCCTGCTCCCACTGTCCCACACAGCTTCTGCAGCCACAGTGCAGGTACAGAGCCTTAAGTTAAAGCCCACCCTAGCATTCTGAGTTTTACCATTATGTATCTACGCCATCAGTCTCTGCTCTGCAAACCCATAACAACCACAGAGTTGTAACTCTCGTAGTTTCTTATTATGTTTTCCTCTTTATTTTTTTAAAAAATGAATTCTAATATCCCATTTTCTGAATTATCAACATTTGTGCACTTGTTACACCACAAAGCAGACATTGGTCACCTATAGTACCAGACACAGGGTCAAGGGTTGGGGATACAGTTGAGTAAGACTACAGGGAGTTCTCAGGCTATCCATGTCCATGCTTAGTGAGGGGAGGGCATAATTCTGCTCCGGTGTGTTGTGTAGTACCAAATAGATGCAGGATCCATCCTAAACTAGGAATTTGCGGAGGGGGCTTCAGGGATTGACCAGTACTGACGGGAGGCCAAGGGAGAAGAATGGGGGAGAACCAAGGGTTTCTGGATCTCAGGTTGTGCCAAGACTTACCCTGTTCCTCCTTCCCTGTTTAGGGATACTCCTGTTACTGCATCTTAGCTGCATACTACATTTTGAGCATGTTTCTAAGGAAAGAAATTTGTCTTCTAAAACAAAACAGAAGGACGTGGCCTTGTAGGAAATGTATGATCTGTTTAGACAGCACAATACAGAAGAGAGAGGTGGGTAAGCATACGTTCCCTGTGAGGAGGGTGTGGGTCCATGGCCTTCTGTTTTGGATTCTCTTCTGGATCTCAAAGGTCTTTAAGAGTCCATTGGAAGCACCTGACTGTCTGATAAAATTCAGTGATCACCAAACTCAAAAACTGGGAAATACTTGATGACTTAATAAGCCTAGCCTGGTAATAGAGATACTCCCTGCTGGAGACCAGGCAGGACAGGTCAACCCCACTCACCCCCTCAACAGCCATTCTTGCTCTCCTAACCATCGTGGAAGACAACTCACATGTGACTAAGGAAAAGCATTTGGGAAGGCAATTTGGGCTGCCCTTCTTGGAAACTGCTCTTTCTCTGTCTTGTAACAAAGAGAAGGCATGTCTCACTTAGCGTTGCTTTTAAAAAGGTTTGCACTTATATGTACATTCCTTACTGTGATTCATAAAACCACACACTTGTACAAGTGGTCACGTTGTATTTCTATTTAAATTTCCCATTTTTTTTTGTTCAGAAATAGCAAGCTACTTACTTAGCCTAGGTCCAGATGTGAGTCACATACAAGAGAGTGAAGAGGAAGCAGCAATGACAGGCACAGTGGGAACAAAGGTTGTTTGGCTACAGCATCACCAGAGAACAGCCTGGCCTCTGAAGACTGGAGGAAGGCCTTCAATGGTGTGTAGGAAGTTGTTTTAATTTTAATTTGACTTCCGTTTTCATGTTTGCATACAGAGACCATGCCAGCCCCAGCCTCTGTGGTTGTTGTGAGCACTTACTCTGTTCATGTATTAGAACTATATAAGCTCTGGGTGCTGAGTTCTTAAGACCACCTGGGGAATTGTGCACAGGCTCCTGGGCTTCCCCACTCATCCTGTGGAGTCGCCGTGGAGACAGACGTGGAGAGAAGCCCCGTCAACATTAATGAGTCACATCCTCAATTCAGGCCCCATTTATGAAGTGTGAGCCTATCTAGGGAAGCTCTTTGTTGAAAATAGTTAAATGTATACCCACCCCTCAGGCTACCCAACACCTCAGGAAGCATTCTCAGCTTCCTGATACCATGCTGCACACCATGGACCTGTCTCTCTACCCCGTGGATCTGAACATTCAACTCTCAAGGCAGTGAGTGCTTCTCCACACAGCTCTGAAATCCATGGCATGATTTTTCAGCCTTCAGAAATATCTCTACCTATGATCCAAGGGCTTTTCATGTTTTTCCGACACAAAAAACTGACTCACCTTTATGGCCCAGTGATCTCTTCTGTCATAATGTCTGCTACCCACTTCCACCTCATTATCTGTAACCTCGTCAGCATCACTTGAACTCTGCCTACACACAACACCACACATCGTGTTGGGTATGGCGTGGGAACCTATGCTCAGAGACCTTGCCACTCACTACTCCCACGCAGCAGAGGCTCCAGAAGGTCCCATGGGCAAGTTATACTCCTCACACCCAGGAAAGCTGAAGTTCCAGAAGCCATGGATAAGTTTTCAGGGTTGGTGTCTTAGTCATCTCAAGGTACTGTAGCCAAGTACCTCGGACCAGAGAGTTTGACAGACAGGCACTGATTTTCCCATAGTTCATCAGTCCAGAAGCCTGAGATGCAGGAGTGGCTGGACCCTTCATCTGAACCTGTGGATGGTGCCTTGTCCCTGAGTCCTCCCCACGTGTCTGTCCCTTTGTGGGAGTCTGGGTCCTGATCATCTTTCCTTACAAAGATTACAGTTGTGCTAGATTCCATCTCATTCAGTCGTCTCATGGCTACACGTGCAGCCAACTTCCATCTCCATGGTGAGCAATTCCAGGGCATCCTAGACACAGACCTAGTAGGAACATGTACAACAGGTTCAGAGCTTGCATTTGCTGCTTTTCTCAAGTCTGTCTGTCTGTCTGTCTGTCTGTCTGTCTCTCTCTCTCTCTCTCACACACACACACACACACACACACACACACACACACACACACACCCTGCTTTGTCAAGCCTCAGAGACTCTCCAGGAGGAAGAAGAGGAGGAGAAGGAGGAGGAAGAAGAGGAGGAGGAAGAAGAGAAGGAGGGAGAAGAGGAGGAGGAGGAGAAGGAGGAGGCAGCAGCTCTTTTGATGTCTATATAGGATTTTTCTTGTCTCTTCATCGCTAAGAGAAGAAATATAAGAGGAACATAAAGGCCAAGCATACAAAGGCAGAAACAGCAATGGGCTAACCCAGAAGAGGATGAACTGAGCCAAGGAGCTGCTCTCTCAGCAGCTGTGGTCTCTCCAGCTCAGTAGTGTTTTCCCTTAGTGTGGCTCAGCCTGCTCTAGATGTCTCTGGGGAGATGAACATGGACCTAAGCAGTCTTTTCTCTTGCATACATCTTTACACTCAGTTCTTCCTGAAACAGACCCCAGTCTTCCCCCTAATGATATATCCCAATGCCCCCAGTCTGGTCCTCCAAAGTGACAGACTCCTCTTCCAACCCACTTCCCAGACCATGGAGGATACACATAACTAATCACAGGCCCTGGCCATGCTTGGCAGATCCTTAAAGTTAGATATTGAAATATCCAGTCAAGCACCCTTGTCCTTTGGAACTGTAACATTTCTCCAGTTTCCATCTGTCTGTCCCAGAGGACCTCCCTGCCATCTGTCACTCATGACTCTTTAGCATGACCGGGATGGTAAATGACAAGAGGATAAGGTTTCTTTTATTCCATATGCCTTACATTAGCTGCATCTTCAGTATGAAGCCACAGATGCCTTACTGTCTCCTTGGTGTAAGGAAAACAGGAAGGAAGAACTTTAGGAGGGAGAAGGATTACCTTCTGCTGCAGGTGAGCAAGCAAAGGATGGGAGGAGCGTCTGCTGTAGGACTGCCCCATGCTTGGCCTAACTCTCTGTCTCTTTCTTTTCTTGCACCAGTGTGAGATCCCTCTGCTGTACTGGCCCAAAATCTGCTCTCCCTCAGCTTCCATCTTTGACATGAGCATGGAGGAGGGATGACCACAGCACAGGATGCTGTGAGAACCACATTTCTACACACATGCATGTGCTTCGGTTGGTGCTTTGCATAGACAGCAGCACTGTGAGGTGGGCAGTGGTCGCAGTGGCTTATCAAGAGTCTGGCAGGCTCCAGGGCGACTCCCTCTGTGCTCCTGTATCTGTCGTGTCTCCGTACTGCAATGGGCCCCTTGAGGGAGACATGAAACACACTTTCCCTCTATTCTCTTTTCTGTCCTGAGTCTCAGAATGGGCCTGGCACCCGGCAGGCCATCCGTCCTAAGAGGAGCTGAAAGGAAGTGAAGCAGTAGCTCTCCCTCACACGGCTGTAGGATCACCATAGCCTTGAACACACCGTCTTTCTAATGTAGATCCGATACTGCCTGGCTCCTGTATCCAATTTGGACCGTGCATATACTTGAGAGGAGCTCAGGGGCTGACACTAGGCTGCGTGAGGAAGAGGTACAGGCTCACATTGGCCCTGTGAGTTCATTGCCTGGTCATCCATGGCTAACATTCTTACTAGGTCGTGGCATCTCTAATTGTAATCTTTACCGTGGAGTTCTGTTTTCTTTCTTCTGGGGCTAATTGGAAAAGCAAGGATTTAAAGATCTTTTGTACGTCCTCAAGTTTGATGGTAATGAATCTGGAGGCTGATATTTGATAAATAAATCATGGATAACAGTATATCCAGGGATTTGGCTGAGAGAATGGGAGTGAGTAAGACTATTTAGATCCTGTCGGTTCAGCGAGGAACAGGGAGTGAATATGCATGTTTTGTCCCTGCTCTGAGTGTATGGTAAGGCTGTTTCAGCCTCTGAAGAAGGGGGTGCATGTCCTGTCTCCGGTTTGGAAGTGGAGCCCTGGGATTGGTGTCTGGTGACCAATCATGTGCCAGAGTGACGGGTATTCTTATTTAAAAATGCCTCTTGGCACTGAAAACTGGAGCCAGCAAACAAACAAAAGATTTCTCACAAAAATAGATGCTTTGCTGTCAGCCTCTTTGCTTTGCAGGTGACTTGGCCCACAGGTCGACAGCACAGGGGTGACCTCACCTGCTGTCCTGGGCCTCAAATAGGCTGTGTCCCTATAATCAATCATTTTGACAATTAAGAATGTCATAATGGTTGTCTAATGGGGCTCGTTGGCTGCAGATCTCCTAAATCCTCTCCGCGGGTACTAATTTTATAACATTTGCTCAAAATATACCATGAATGACTCTGCACAGCTAAATGAGAAGTTAAAGTTGATGTTTATGAAAATCTTTCCTCCCTCCCTCCCTCCCTTCCTCTCTCCCTCCCCTCCTCCCTCCCTCCCTCCCTCCCTCTCTCCCTCTTTCCTTCTCTGACCTTTTCCCTTCCTTTAGGAGAACAAGACTCGTATGAAGGTCACATCACCATATCTGTGTACATCATGTCCTGTATTTGTCAGGTTGATACTACATGGACTGTTCCTGTATCCTGTTTATGCCCATGTCTGTGTGTCTGTCTTGCCCATGTGTCTGTCTAAAGCTCAGTGTCTTGATTGTCTTGAACTCTGTCGGGTCCTGTGGTTTTGAGTGCTAGAGTCCAGAATTCTCAGAAGCAACTTGACTCTAAACAGTCTGTCTTCCCACCTTCTCCATGAAGGAAGAGCCAATTATAGCACAGGACACCAGAGGAAACAATGGCTCCTCAGGCTGTCTTGGGACATGTCAGTGTGTGAGTGGTGTTAACTCTTTACAGCAGGCCAGGGTTCCCCCAAGGAGAACCAATGTCAGAGAGATTTGTCCACAGCAAGACCAAAGGGAAATGGCTTGCTGTTTGGAGACCACTGTGAGCCCTCTCCTGCAGAGGCAAGGGCACAGTTCCAGATGTGAGAGGACACCACAGACATGTGGTAGTCTGGCGGTGTATTCTGGAGCTCCAGGCTATAACTTCTAGTCCTCCATGCACACAACCCCCACATCCAGAACTGGTCAACCCAGACTCCCAGGCCCACCAAGACCTGCTCGTGGGTTCCATTTCAATCATCCAACTCATCCCCTGAGGTTGATGATGAAGGTTCAGGAGAAGCACACCAAAGCCAGTGTTTCCAGGAGCAATTATACAGAGGAACAGGTCTGTGTGCTCGTGAGCTCAGGAAGCCATGGGAGAGAGTGTAGCTAGCTGCTCTTACTATCATGATGGTCATGGTATACCAGATGTCCCGCTTCATACTGGTAGGAGACAGACACTGAGCAGGCACACTTGACTGAAGTGCTTCTAGCCTTGGCTTTGCCGGCATGTTCTTAACTCCTGTGTGCATCATAAACATCATGCAATGCCTCAGAGCAAACCTGGCTATGAAGGTGAAGATGTGAACCCACTTCCCAGCTAGTGATGTGCCCCAGACCTCCTAAGCCCCAAACTATTCTGGAGTAAGATGAATGGTGTGGGTTAGCCAAAGCTTGAAGAACTCAGAAGTAAAACTCTTAATGCATCTCTTTCATCGCTGGATTCTTATTTACAGCATTGCAAGGCAGGCAATGTGTGCCTTCTCACAAGTGGGCATGGGAAAACCAACCACATTGTAAATTATTTCAGTGCAAGAATTTCTTAGCCCGTGTTTTGTCCTCTAGTGTGAGTGGTAGTCCCATTTAAACATGTATACAAGATGCTCTACATGTGTTTGTGTTCCAGAGAAAGAACCATAGGGTCTTTTCTTGTCATAATTGTATGCAGTGTTGCAAAGTCATAGTAAAGCTCATAGTTTGGGTGTGCTTTGAGAACAGATTTGTGTTTGTCCTGTCATGCCTTCTGCATGTCTGGAACTGAGTGTAGGAGTAGTTCCCAGGTCCCTGTTGACATTACATGAGCTACACTGGGATGCACTTTAAGTGCTGTCTTGGCTCTGTGAATGTCTGGGTTTACTTCTGTTTAATTGAGCAACTGTGCAGCGTGAGTTCACACTGGGGAGAAGCCTCACCTTACAGATCCATCCTGCAAACTGTATGGTCTGAGTGTGCAACAAGGAAGTTCGGGCCAGGGGCATAGAAAGGTAGGAAGCTTGGCTGCCTCTCACCTTTGAGGAATATTACAATGCCTGCCCAGTGCCCACTGGAGAGCACTAGTGAAATTGAAGCTTCTACAGCAGCATAGGTGATTGCTCATTGAGACACCTCAATGTCTGCATGCCCAGCATGGAGCCTTGTGTGCCATCCACACCACACGTGAGTACCAATGTCTGCATGCCCAGCATGGAGCCTCGTGTGCCATATCTGGGATTAGATACATGTTGCCTGTGAACACACTTGCCTACCAAGGCTACAACGGAAGATTCTTCTTTTGGCCAAATGCTTTTGTCAACAGTATACCCCTCCCACTTCTTCGCCCAAATGTGACTTCCAGGTATAGTCCCTATCTTAATGCAATGGCCTTTCTATGCCCATGAGAGCCTGCCAGTCAGGAGCATAGTTGGTGCAGCTTTGTGCTGTGTGTTCTTCATTGTTGCGTCCTGCCTAAGAGGCATTGGTACTCACATGTGTTGTGAGCCTTTTTCTGCTTCTCCTCTGCATGGCCGTATGCACATGCACAACAGAGCTTGTAGAATGCTTTAGGAGATGGTGAAGCAAGGCACAAGCAGGACGAGTGTCTATAGCAGTCTGTGGAGAAATCACTATAAGCAGGATAGCCAAGTCTGCAGTGCAAAGTGTGTTGGGGGGTGCCACTGAGTACCACTTAGACATGAGATGGGGTAGGAACAATGGCAAATGGCTTATTCTTGAAATGCTGCTTGACCATGGTCTGCCCTCCAATCTCCCCGAAGCTCATGCTTACAATGGCCATTTTCCTAGTCAGATAAATGGGTGTGTTCAGTGTCTGGGACTCTGTGGCAGCTTCCTCTGTAAGGTTGACGCGTCCACAGAGTGGTGCTGATTCTGCTACCCCATTCTCAGGTGACCAGGGACCATTCTGAGAGCAGAGGCGTCTTTCCCTCCCTCCATTCATTTCCATGTTCAGATCAAGGGTTGCTGAGAAGGGCCTTCTATTGTATGACTCACTGTATCTCATGGTTTAAACTGGTCTCTGCTGGTGGCTGTGCGTCCGGCTCATAAATACACCTCGGGTCAGGAGCCAGAGGTCGCTGTTCCTCATTGACCTCTGAGGGTTTTATATTTGGCCCTTGTTCATCTTCTCAGAGTCCATTAGTTTCACCTTATGTTAAGAAGTCACTAGTATGGAGGTTATACTAGACTGCTGCAATCACCAGAAAATACTTGGTTACTTAGTTGACTAGTCCATGTTAGTTTGGGGAATCGAATGGTTCTGCACCATACCCTAGTGATACCCTTATCTTATGAATGGAACCTTAACCCACTAGGACGTTCTCTAGTAATGGTCGTTTCTGGGACACCCTTTGTCCTTGGAAACAGAGTCCCCTTTTCAGGTTACCAAAAATTGAGCCACCAGGCCTTCTACCCAAGAGCCACTGCTTGTCAGATAAGATGGCTACCAGCCACCAGAGGTTTAGGATACTGGTAAGCCCTACAGGAATGAAGATTACCAGCCTAGCTTGGTGACAGATCTGGACCTGTCTGTCTATGGTCCCAGGAGAGCAGCCTCCTGGGTAGAGGACCCAGATGCGGTGCTTGTTTTTACCCAGTGGTCTGCACTTACGACAGAAGCAGCATCAGCCTGCGGAGAGGGCTGCTCCAAGCAGCCTCTGTGTGGTGCACACACAGAGCTTCCCAGCTGCTCTAGGGCTGATGCTGAGCTCAGAGCAGGGACTGCTGTTGTGCCGCAAGCTCAGGGCTCTGGAAAGATGGAGATACTCTGTGGGATCCACCAAATCACTCCTTCCCCTTGGCAGACCATGGGCCTCCTTTTGAGTTAGGGATGAAAACCAGAATCAATTTCTTTCCCTTAAAGGTTTAGTTAGTTTCTATGACTATAAAACTGTGAAATGCGGAATGATGGTTAGCAGACAGACAGTCCAGGTTCTTGCTCCTGCCAGGTGACTTCTTGATACTACCAAAGGCATTGGTCTCCACCTTGGGGCCTTTACCCCAGTTTGTCTAGTCCTCACAGATCATAGACTCTGTGCCAGGAGCTTTGTGGCACATTTTCCTCACCTCTTCCATCCTATGCTGCAGTCTCATCTGTTACCCTCATTTTGAAAGATGAAGAGAGGCGGGGGGGGGGCATGCCACTGGGAAGAAGTGCCACCAGACCTCCCCTCTGCAGAGGTCTCTGCCCTGCTGTGGTTATCCAATGCCTTCAATACCCTCCTTCACGCAGCCATCCTGTTATCCTGGAATGCTCTCCTCTGCCTTCCCTAACCATGGTAACTATGTAACCTTCCCTAGCCATGGTAACTATGTTACTATATAGGACCCTACCAGATCCTTGTACTGTGAACACAGGAACGCTCAGTCTGGATCTCTGATACTTTTGCTTTCTGGTTAGGAAGGGGCACTGAGGACCACACCTGCAGGGCATCATCACCTGGAGTAACTCAGCCGTAATAGCCTGCCATGCCTCCTGCCCTCCAGCGTGTGTTTACTTTGCTGAGCCACAGCCTTCGCATCCAGATTCCAAGAAATTCTCAACTACCTCCCAGGAATCCATGGGGCGAGAGCAAACTCCACGTCTTCATTTCATTCTCCCTGTGTCCCTGTGTCCCTGTGTCCCTTGCCGATAAATACTTTATAACAATGTTAAAATCGTTGAGTCATCGCTCAATGAATACTTTCAGGTAAATTTGTGCAGATCATTTATGAAAGAGACATGAAAAGTTTACAGGAATGGGGGGATCTGTTAACACTCCCCATGTCAGAGCATTACATGGAAGAGGTCCACTCAAGCTGAGTGCAGCTTTGGAGCTCGCAACAGTCTTACCCTCGATACAAATTAGCTAAGCCTGACCACACCTCGCCATTGTGCCCTGTATTTGGAAGGCCTCTCAGAAATATCCTGTCTGTGTCATGAGTCAAATTAAGCTGTTGCTTTGGGGAAAAAAAATCACAACTCAGTGGGAAAAACAAACAAAAACAAACAAAAACCAAAACCTCACCACATGTCTATGAGGTGATCTGTACAGAAGACATGCGAGCAACAATGCTTTCTTTATTCCGCAGTGGAGACAAGACCTTTTTGTCTGTCAGCCAACTACAAAGTGTCACAGATCAAGGAGCTGTGTGAGGGATCTGTGATTTAGTGCTCTGAGTCACGTCTTGAAATAAAAGGCACCCACACACTTGAATTCAGGGAGTCCTTCAGACAGCACTTGGCCACTTCACAAGGTTTTGTTAGTACTCTTCACCTGTGTCACTGTGAAAACTACCTGAAAATGGCGACACAACGGGGAGACCTATGTGTGGCCCCATGCTTTGTGGAGCTGCATTGCTGGAGGTCTGTGAGGAGGCTGAAGTTAAAACAGTGGGCACATGTGACGAGGAGACTGCACACCTGGTCAGAGTCAGAAAGTAGAGAGACGCACAGGGACTACAGGCAAGCCATGCCCTTCAAAATTACCTTAAGTAATTCCTCCAACCAGGATACCACCCCGCCCCCAATAGTTCATCCAGCTGTGAACTCATTGAAAGATGAACCATTGACAAGTCAGTCTTTTCATATAAAACCAGATGGGGAATGAAGCCTTTGGCACATGAGTCTTGTAACTGGGGGTTGCATTACCTTGTATCTAAACCATGTTGTGATCAATAGAATGATAACTATTGGGTATTAAATGGACCAAAGTTGTAGTTTGCTGGGAGGGAGACATTGGGTTACTAAACTCGGGTTAAATTACAGGAGCTCCAAAATAAGATAAAGAACTTGTGAGACCATTTGCACCATCTTGAATGCATCAAGTTATCTCAAGCATGATTACAAAGACGAGGACCGAAGCCATTATACTCACCAGATAAAATAACACAAAATAATTGCTCATTAAAGTAGACTTATCAGTAGTTTGCCAGCAGAGTAGTTGGTAGCACATAGAGAAGAGTTGATCCCACCCAGCTGCCATAGAGCCTCAACAGAAACTGCATGAAGACCACCAACAAGGGGGAAAAGCCAAGCGGCTCATGGGAGACCATGGAAAACTGTGCCAACAGTCAATGCCTTCAGGAAGACACCCAACTTCACTTCTAATTTCTGCCGGGCTTTAAAATGAGATTCTGTTGTTGGCCTGTCAGATCGACAGCCGATGTTAGCCAAGTCATGGAAATGAGCTGCCATGTGGTGAAGGTTTATGGATTAAAAATGTCGGTGGGTCAGCTTGGCAGTTTAAAGTGAGCATAACTGTTTTTAGGAGTGTGATGTGGGTCACTTGATAGCCGTGTGCCTTGTGTGGCTCTGACATGCACATAGCCTGCGCGGGGTGCTCTGTCATTGTCTGTGCATGAAGAACTGGATGGGCAGACAGCTAAGGGTTTTGTGGCAGAAGTTCTGAAGAATAGACACACTGTAGCAATCTCACTGAAACAACCAGAGAGCTGACCAGGGGAGAGTCAGCCACAATGTAGCATAGAGAGGGGGTGTAGACAGCCTGAGAAGGTCCTGGCTTTCTTAATTTTGAGGGCTTGTTTAGGAAGCCCAAGGGCTGCATATCCTGCAACCAGATCTGGATATGTTGGCCCAAAAGTTTCCTTCCTAGACGCTCACAGAAAAGCTCTCTCTTCAAGGTCACTCAAACATCTCTTCAAGGTCACTCAAACATTGCCCATGTTTGCAGTACAGGGCCCTGGTAACTCTATAGGGACAGGAAACCTGGCATGAGTTCCCGGTTGGAGGACCACCAGCCCTGCAAGCAAACAACCTCCAGCGGAGCAAACTAATAAATCTATCGATTGCTCGCAGGGCCCAGGGCTGTAGCTACAAATGCCTTTGGCAGCAGGTTCCGCTGGATGGAAGGTCATTTTGCTTCCTTCTGTCTTCTCAGAGTGCAGGATGTTCACAAGGACACTTCCATACACCTGCTAGTGACTTAGTGACTGCCTATGTGGTTAGTATGGAATACCACTGGGAGTGTGGAGGGGATTTCATGACCTATGGTTCATTCAGATGTTAGGAAAGAATATTACCTTATTTAAGCATCAATTAAGGAGAGATCAGATAAACAAGAAACTCAGTAAGAGAAATCACTGCACTAGAACTCCTTGTCTGTATAACAGTGCATATTACTGTTGTGACCAAAGGTACTGTCACTGTGAAGAACTATCCTAGCCTCAGACAGGATTTTGTAAGGCTAGCAGTTTTTTTGTTTGATGGGGAAATGGTCTTCTGAATGAATTGTGCTTGGACCACAGGCACAACCCTGTATTTGAGTCCCTGTTGCCTTCCAAGTATCCACCATCACCTAAATGTGAACGCACCAACTCTCCTGAGACATGCAGATGTCACTAGGGACTCCAGACTCTCTTAAGTTGCTTCACGGATGTTTAGAAACTCAACTGATTTGCATGCAAGCACTCCCAGAAATTAAAAGTATGGTTCCAGAAGTTTTGCAAGAGGGAGTTGGAAGAAAGCAAAGACAAGAGAAGAGGAGAGTGAACAAACACCTCCCATGAGCTCCAGCACATGCCAGGGAAGGTTCTGTGGGAGCATAAGGAAGTGGCACAGAGAACTTACTACCTTAGAAAATTCTAGAAAATCTGTAGACCTGACCAACAGTGTCTTCCATGTCATAAGGAGGAGGAAGAAAATGCACTGCCTTAGGGCTTCACATTGGCGGTCTGGGGTGCAGCCATGCTGAGTCCATTAACCTTGCAGTATCACTGGATTTGTGTAAGAACATACATTTGCCAGATAGGTCAAAGGTGAAATTTTCAATTTAAAATGAGAATGAAGCAAATCGGAGTGGGGTGAGCAGAGCTGAGCACAGGCAGTGGCCAGGGTATCAAGGGGAGGGGTGGATTTGAATGATTTGTGTAGCGTCTATTAGATAATTGCTGGGATGCCTCAGCCATGGCCTGGGACAATGCGGAAGTGCTGGAGACAGACAGAAAGACAGCGGTGACAGCCTCACAATTGTGCAGGTGTCCATGTGCCATGGAAATCGTGCTTAGAGACTGCTGAAGTGGCAGGTGTTGCACTCTGTGTGGGGTTTTTTTTATGTGTTCTTTCTTGTAATGTTTCGACATTATAATGACGTCATTTTCCCCTTCCCTTCCTCCAGCCTTTCTGTGTACCCCTTGCTCTCTCTCAAATTCAGAACCTTTCTTTCTTTAGTTGTCAGTAACTACACACTGCTTAGTCCATATAATGACACTTATATGTATATATAATGTCACTTATATGTATATATAATGTCACTTATATGTATATATAATGTCACTTATATGTATATATAATGTCACTTATATGTATACATAATGTCACTTATATGTATATGGTCTTAGGGGGGGCTGCTTGTACTGGATGACTAACTTGGGGTCTCTTCCCCAGGGAAGATTATTTCTGCTGTTCTCGCCATTCTCCAGTTGTCTGTGGTTCTCTGTCTAGGGTTGAAGCCCCGGGAACCTTGTCTCTCCCATCATAGCCTGTCTGTCAGGGTTCTTACATAATATGAGCATGTGAGGAGTCAACAGAGCCGAACCTGGTCCCATGGATGAGATTCTTGGTGATGGAGTTCTCCCTGTAGTCAGGCAGCCATGGGGAGCCCAGCTCTTGCTTCAGCAGGAAGGGAGGGGGACCAGAGCAGTAGGGGAAGCTTTTGGTGTCCTTGAACTTAGGATGTCAGTGACAACACAGATTCAGTAGCAAACCAAAGCTTTGATGTTCTCATGCACTCTCAAGGTGAGTCTAGTGCCCATCGGGCTGGGTTATAGATGAGATAGGGGGACCCACACAGGCCATGCATGGAGCTCACAGAGCATGCTACTGTGTTTGATTGCCAAAGGGGGAGCTCTCTCCGTGCAGTTAGGGTAGGGTCAGAAGTAGGGGGAGGGTTTGGAAAGCATTGGTGAGATAAAGAGAAGCAGAGAAGTGGGTGTGAGTCCTCAGGTAATGCAAGATAAAGACATGTGAATTCATTGGCTTCCTATGACAACGGTACCTGAACATACATACAGGACAGAGAATCATTAGACCAGAAAAGGAAGAGGAGGGCTCGCTCAACAGAGGAAGGATTCAGAGAGGTGACTTTCTCCTTGACAGGAAGGGACGAAGGATGGGACCAGTGATTGTCAGTGCAGTCTCTGGAACTCAGAAGGAACTAAAATAATGATCAAAGGAAAAGGGGAATATTTGGAACGAGCCAAGGAAGGACACTCAGCAGGAACACGTAGGGCGGGAGAGCTATTGAGAGAGCAGCCATTGAGACTCCGTTGAGAGTTGGGGTTGTACCAATCTACACATCTTGTGATGCCCGTCCCCTTGGCTCAGCGTCCTGAGCAGAAAGTGCTGAATGGCTAGCGTTTCCCGACCTCGGAGTCTGCAGAAGGAAGAGCACAGAAAGAGAACTGCTTATCCATCAAATATTCTTTATCTCTGTCCTTCCCTTAGTGACATTTGGGCAATGTGAGGCTCTGTGGTCACAGCAAGATCCAAAGCAAGAGCTCTCCAGGACCATGGGCACAGAGCCACCTATAACAGACTCCTGTTACATAATTGCTAAGAGATCAGCTTCCCCAGTTCCTCAGAGGTGGGGCCAACACGCAGAACTGGGCCCAGGTTGCCCCTGGTGAGGAGATGTGGGGAACTCTCGCCAGTGCATAGCAACAGAACCGCAGAGGTCCAGCATGCACCATGGAGGTTTTGTTTGAAAAGTTCCAGAGCAGGAATCAGCAGGCCAATGCTGCAGCTCATCTGGCTTACAGGAGGAATGTTCCGAAATCAAGGCATGAATCAACCTGCTGTGTAGACTATGAAGATACAAACCAACTTACGGTGGCATGATGCTGGCCTAAAGTAGCAATGCTAGCAGGAACGTTTTACCTCCTGGGGCTTCTGTAGTGGACACAGAGACATTAATGTGTCACCTACCACTTTGGTGAGATATTTCCCTTTGGAACTCTTCTACGTGTTTTTAAAGCTCAATTTATTAAAATAGCCATTTTCCCCAGCCTTCCATCCCCTTCTCCTAGAGTTAATGAATCTGTTTTTATGGAGGCTCAAGGTGACACAGGTGGCCTAGAACTCTTGAGTATCAGGGTTGGGCTCAGGTGCACCCACACCCCTTCCTTCTCCTTCCCAGACCTCTGCATCCTGTGCCGAAATGACATTAGGGCAGTAGCTTGTCTGAGCCATGTGCTCAGGTGACAAAGGACCGCTGCTCTCCCGACGCAGGTATTTGACTTGTAGGAGGACTGTAGTCACAGCACACACTTCCTCCTTGGTACCTTATTTACTCTGCATTGCTTGAGGATCACAAGGGGCAGGGGTGTTTCTTATTTAAAAGATCATCAGTAGACTTAAGGTTTAAAAGATCATCAGTAGACTTAAGGAAATCTCTGTTGCAAATCCATAACGTGGTTCTGTTAGGCAAAGACAAATTCCATGCTGAATACGGGGGGTGGGGGGCTGTGAGGGGGAGATGAAGTCATTGTAGCACACTAGTTAGTGCTCATAAAATGAGTAGTATGTGGCCCAGGGACCAGGTGAAAGTATCGGGTCAGGCCACTTGAGGAGATGGCAGATAACCAATTGCTGCAAGCTGGAGTTCTTTGAAACAGGTACCTGAAGAAATGAGTTGCCTTAAGTCATAAAGGGAAGGAGGACACATTATGAGTAGGGTTCACTTCTGAGATAGGGGAGTCTAGGAACAGCAGACATTGAGTGTTTTGGAGTGTGTGTGGTAGGAAACTGGAAGGAGTCACTCAGAAGTAGGTATTGACACCAGATCTCTAGGACTTTGTTTCAGTGGTTAACATTCTGAGGCTCAGAGTTAGACAACAGGATGTGGGAAAGACCTCTGAGGAGGAAGGAGGCATGCAAGGCTGCAGGATGCATGCTGTGGAGGTGAGCAGGTCCCCCAGAGGTTTTAGTACCTGCAGCTCTGGGTGTCTCACCTGGGAAACATGGGTGCTGCATGCGTGGTGATGTGATGGAGTGTTGAACACAGTGACACACGGGGACAAATAGGGAAAGCAAACATGGGTCTTTCCTTGCTGAGCCAGAGAGTCACTTGTGAGCATATGACTAAACGAAAGCAAACACACTCTGCTGTTGTTGCTAATAGACTCTGCTTGCTTGCTTGCTTGCTTGCTTGCTTGCTTCTTTTTACATATTTGCTTTGAATTTTAATTCCAAAATTGTAACCTTATATACTGTGGAAAGTAGAGGCATGTGAGCAGAGAGAGCTGCTACCAAGAATGGTACCACACAGTCCACTCTGAACACCATCACCAAGCTGGTTCCATCTACTGCATGATGATCTGGCCAAAGAAAAACTCACGAATTCATGGGTGGCTCTGAGGATGTATGTTCTGTTCCTGATATTACTGTGGCATCTTTAAAATAATTTTAATGTATACATTAGAGGGCTTCAAGGTGATAAAACGGGATATAGAAACACAATGGAAAGGCTACCATGGAGAAGTCAGCTGGCTTATCGGCACGTCATGGTTACTTTTTGTGATAGAAGTAGCTGACACCCATTTATCTAACAGCCCCTCTCACAGGGTGCTGCTCCTTCCCATGGGTCTCACGCTGCACGCCAGCTCTCCAGCTTGTCAATCCAACGTGGCTCTGCTTTGAACCCTCTGAACCACTCCCACACCCAGTTTCAGGTCAGTGCTTCGTTCTCAGGCTGTGCCTTTGAATGTCTTCTTTCCTTGCTCATGCACTGCTCAGCTCACACGGGCTGTGTTCTTTTGTGCCTGCTTCCTTTCACTTGGTCCATCCTGTATGGTAACTAATAGCAGGGCTCTCCCATCTCTGAAGACTATGTGGCATCCCTCTGTATTCACATGACTCTGTCTGTAGGCAGCTTCCGTATCTTGGTCACAAAGCTGTTGCAGTAGTGAACTTGAGTATATGAGTCTTATATATGAGTATTTATATATGTGTGTGTGTGTGTGTGTGTGTGTGTGTGTGTGTGTGTGTGTATGACTAAATGAGTCTTCAGAGGTGTTGACAGCCTCCTGGGTCAGCACTCAGGAGTGGATCCTGTGGTTCTGGTTTTTATTTCCTTAGGGGTCTACATGCTGATCCCGTAACGACTGTACTGAATGGTGCTGCCACTGGTGGTGCTTCGGGCTCCTTTATGCATGTTCTTACTCACAATTGCCAGCTCCAAGTGCTGAAATATTCTAGTGTTCAGAGAACTATTTATGTCCAAGGGAGAAGAATATCTTTCCTGTATCAGAGGAGATTCTCCTTTCTTAGACCAGAGGGGTTGGAGAGCATTCCTGACTCCAATCTTGGGCTCATTTCTAAATGCCTCCTGTCAATTAGATCGGGTCACAGGTGGATAATAGATACCCTTTTCTCAGTTCCTAATCGAAGGCTCCTTTTCTCCTGGAAGCTCTCAGCAATCAAGAGATCCCAGGATCCAGTCAGCCTCCTCCGGCTACCACAAAATCTGAGCCCCCGTATACTGTCCCCAGTGTCACAGGGTCACTTTCCTCGCTGAGCCCGAGAGCCACTGTTGAGAATGGAGCCTAGTGAAAACAAATAATAATACTGTGTCTGCAATTGTTTCAAAGAGACTGGTTATTTTCATATTAGCTTTGAATTTTAATTGTGACCTTACATGCTGTGGAGACCAACTGGGCATCAAACTGATCAAACTGTCCTGCTAATGAACTAGAGTTGTCCTCTCTCTCTAGAGATTCGGGAAACCTTGCTCAGCACTTCTCAGACTTCAGCAAACGCACTGACTTGAGCGAGATAATTGTACAGCACGGGCTGTGAGCCCTACACTCTTTCTTGTGGATAATTGCAGTTTGGTGTTACTGGGCATCTGCGGTCTGACTTTGCCAAGTGCATATCTGTATGTGTGTGTGCTTGTCGTATGTGTGTATTTGTTAGATGGAATTCCTTTTTTTTCCCTCCCCAAAGGCAGAAAAATTGGTTTTGTTATAAACGTAAAGCAACAGCTTCTGGAAGGGACTCGGGCTTGTTGAACTCTCTCTCACACAGCATCACTGTCTTAGAAAATTATGCATTGAGTGATTGCCGAGAACTCACTGACTTAGTTCAGGGTCTTCCAAATGGCGGCTTCCGTCAGTGTGTAACAGTGGACACCCCTTCATGAGGGGCTTTCTGCGTAGTATAGGGTACCCAACTCCACTGTTAGACTTCATCCACTCACTACCTACCATGTAGCAATTAAATGTGTCTCCAGAGTTTATAAACACCCCCAAAGGTCTAATCATCCCCACTAGAAGCGCCCATGTGTGCTTGGACAAAGCCAGTTTCATATCACCTCTATCCTCAGGACTGACTTCCAGGAGTCCAGGAACTCAGGAGCTTCCTTAGCCTCACCATCCAGCCTTGCCCAACGTCCATGCGCCATTTTCATATCCTGTCTTCTTCCAGTTATTCTGGATGTTTCTCCCTTTATGAGTGGTTATTGAGCTCCTTTCTCTGCAGAGACATTTATACCCTCAGAGGCTGGTAGATCACGTGATGCCCACTCATCTCCTGATTACTAGTTTCCTGTAGGTTTCTCAGGTACCTGGGGCCCCAGTACATTGCACACATGGGAAATACTACAGCAGATCACAAGGGTGGTAGGGTTCTGGGAGCAATGGCAGATCAAAGTCTTCAGGCACTTAGATCTTTGAGATTCTGTTTTCCTGGAATCCAAGTCTTCCAGCATACACGTGTTCTGTTTTGACCATCAACCAATTACCATCTGACTGCTGAATCAACACCATGTTACTCATGACTTCAAAATACATCTCAGATATTTGAGGGCCTTCTAGCAAGCTTTGTACTAGGCATCTTCATGGACACACAAAGGCTTTTCCAGTGAGATCAGGGCCAGGGAGCCCAGCTCCGTCAGGATGGTAGCCATCTTCTGCTGGCATTGTGCGGATCAGATTTGCAACTTTAAGGCTGAGATTTTAGAAGCATGGAAGGCAGAGTGCTCACTGCAGCAGCACATGCGTTCTGATGACCTGTTGGTCTATGACTTCCATTGCTGGACTGAGCAAAGTGGAGATGCTATGGCTATCAGTTGCTGAAGCAATGTTGGACCATGGTTTCCACTGCTGTGCTAAGCAAAATGGAGATGAAGCCATGGCTCTCATCCTGAAACATGAGCCCTTCAAGAAAAATGGGCCATAGTTCCAAACTTCAGTGGCCTCTGCCCAACCCTTCTCACTGTGGCAATATTGTCTCCTCTTGGTAAGGCACTGTCCTGAGAACAAACTGTGATCTGGAGGAAACCCTCTGTAGTCACGTTTCAGAAATCCCCACATGTAAGTTCAAGAAAAGAGATGACTACAGGTAGAGGGCCCAAATCTCTCCCCACTCTGCCTATGGATGTCACTGGGAGGGGGGCGAGCTTATTCAATCATTTTGATGGGCCTAAGAGCACTGGTAGCAGGAAAAATAAACATGATTTCCAGTCTGTGGGTTTCCAGAAAAGACTAGGCACAAACTGAATATTAAGTAGACGGGGCTCTCACCAATCTGTGGAGGGAACTGTCATTATAGTATGAAGGAAGAACACATTCATATTCTCTTTTTGAGCTGGACATTTATCTTCTGCTCTCTGGACCACAGTAACCACTCCAGGAATCATGCTACTGCCAACAGATTCTCTAGTCTGCAAACAAGCTAGTGGGACCCCTTCACTTCCATACCTGTGTGAGCTGGTTCCTCCCTCCCCTATTCCTGGACCAGTCTCTCCTCTCCCCCCCCTCCTCCTCCTCCTTCTTCTTCTTCTTCTTCTTCTTCTTCTTCTCTCTCTCTCTCTCTCTCTCTCTCTCTCTCTCTCTCTCTCTCTGTAGATAGATAGATAGATGATAGATAGAGATAGATAGATGTGCCTGTGTGTGCATGTGTGTCTCTGTGTCTCTCTCTCTCTGTGTATGTACATGTCTCCTATGGGTGCCTTTTCTCTAAAGGTCTTCGGTGAATAACTGATGGTATGCAGACTCTCCATAAATTGGAGAGTGTGGTGAGTCTATTAGCTAAAACATGTTCACTCCCGGGAGCGTCAGAGGCTGACACATGGAGTGGGCAGCGAGACGACCTTCAAGTGCATGCCTGTTCCTGTGACCTCAAGCTTCAGTCAGCACCCAGTCACCCAGAAGTGGCCATAATCCCACTGGCTCCAAACAGTACCTTGCATCCTTTTGAGAGATGGATGTAAGGTGAGCATGTCAGAAGTAGCATTATGGAAACAGCACTGTGAGCAGTTTTGGTCTCATGAGGGCAGAGCTCATAGCAAAACAAATAGTGTAGGCTCTCGGTGTTGACCAGCTTCTACACACTGGAAATATTAATTTAGGCGTCTCCTTGGTCCCCATCCTCTCCCTTCAAATGTGTCTATCTAGTGCTTATCTGAAGGGTGAGTCTTCAGTCATGAGCAAGCATTTTAAGGTCAAGAAGTAATATTCAAGTCATTGTTAATGGTTCTGTAGCTGTTGGTTTTCTGTCATGGGAGATTCACCAGGCTTGGTCTTCAGGATTCAAAAACACACAAATAGATAAAGACCCAGCACAGCTCCTAGGTGACCAGGACCGACAACACCCAGTGTTTCACACAGCAACCACACCCCGTGACTCCCGTCCACTCTTAATCTCCTAGCAGCCTCTTGTGTTTTTCTTGGTTTACTTAGTGAACTTCCTCAAACTGCTGTTCTTCATTGAGCTGTCGTGTATTACTCTGGAGTAGTTAATTTTTATGGCCCCGTCCTAAACTGTCTGCCTGAAAATACCTTTTGAGTTTTAGTGAGATGTAAAAACAGGGTATTCAAGATATTTTAATGGGTTTTATTTTTTCTTACAACCCCATAGTTTTATATGGAACTTTGTTAAATCGTATGTGCTAAACCAATATTTCTATGGCCTTTCTTTACAGAACTTCAGTGTGTGAAAGGCTCTTTGTCAGTAATGTGCTTGGCCACACAAGCACAAGGAGTTCCATCTCCAGCACCCACATAGAAGAGCTAAGTTTGGGGTTGTGCTTAGAATGCCAGGACTGGGGAGGTAGAGACAGACTAGGCCAGCCAGACTATCTAATCAGTGGGCTCCAGGTCCCCAGTGAGAAACCTTGTCTTTAAAAATTAGGGGGGTTAATGGGTTTCTTAGGAATAACACCCCCACACTCCCACACACATTCACACTCACAGGTCACATAAAGACTCCGAGGCATGAACAGAGCTTACAAGGAGCTGTCCTTGAGAGACCTGCAGGTGCACCCGTGCTTTGAGCTCTCAGTAGCCCAACCCTGCAACCCAGTGTTCTTTCTTAAGGGTTACTCCCTGAGAAGAACTATTCCGCTTAACAGAAAAGCAACCCCTCATTCCAGTTTGATTTGAAGAGCAGTGCTTACATTTGTCTGAGCTTACTCATTTTTAACAACGCACAGTGAAGAGCTAGATCTGATACGAGTATCGCTTAAAAAAATCAGAGTTAAATCAAAGAAATCAAAGCACCAAAGAATGTTTCCCAGTTTTGAAAAACGGGAGACTTTAATGTTAACGAATAACTTTACATTTAAAAAAAAAAGTGGAAGAAGACATCAACCACTGAACCCACCGTTTAACTTTAGTGCATAGTTTTCTGTCTGAAGCCTAGGTGTGTGGCCTTGAGGATAGAAGGAGGTTTGTGCCAATGCTGATGGATCAAACAAGGAGATTCTGGGTAAGATGGTGCAAGTGGCAGATATGGCCCTTGGTCTCCTTGCTGAGTGTATTTATAGCTTCCCTGTTGCTTAGGACTAGCTGCTAAACTTTAAAGAATGTCCAATATACACATTACAAACCCACTGGTTTCGGCCTTTCTCATCCAGAAATCTTCTAAAATTTTATTCATGAATTTCCTTTAACCCAAATGTGTGGAAAGCCAAACATATTTCTCTGCTGCACAGCGATTTTTTTTTTCTGCTCAGCTCTGACTCCAAACCTGTGATATATTCTCTTCTAACTCTGTCCCAGACCCACTAGTGAGCACATCAGAAACCTAATGTGTGCCAATTGATAGCGTGCTCCTAAGATCTGAGAGCAGCACTAGGGTTCCCAAGAGACTTAAGAGGGTGAACACATCTGATGGGTCCACTCCAGCATGAGGTGTCCCCTCAGTCAAAGCCTAGCTCCATTCTGGCCAACACATCCCTTCCAGACAGCTCTGTGCAAGCATCACACCCAACCTGTGGTGGGCCAGCTTCCACATCAGCCTGACTTCCATTGCCCTCTGTTGAGCTGTCTAGTCCCTGGGACCTTGGAGTTTGGGGGACATTGTTAGCCCGCCTTCCTGCTCTGCACATTAGATTCCAGTCCATGTCTGCTCCACACTGCCCCTTCTATTCCCCAGAGCTGTCATTCTCTCTCTTAGTGTTCCATATCTTGTTGGGCCTTTCTCTCTCTCTCTTTTTTAAGGTTCTAGATGGTTCTGGAAATCTTTCCTTCTTCCATGGTTCATCACCTGTCTTCCACTAAGTAATGTTTCAAAACAGCAAGAGTTGGCCTCTGACCACAGAGACGCCTCTGGCCCACAGGATGAGAAGATCCTTTGGTTGCTGTACAGATTCTTTACAACTTAGGGTCTACTGGGTGTGTCCACTCCATCCTCTTTGGCTCCATGGGCTCTGTGTGGAGATAAAGGAGACAGCAGTAAGTTGGTCTCGGGTCTGCCCTGGGGCACACAGAGCCTATTAGGTGCCAAGAAGTCCCTGCTGACACTTCCTCTCTGCCCTAATATGTGTTTTCCAGCTTGGAACTTCATGTTTGAGCCATGAGATTTCAGATGCCCACGGTAGCATGTTTCCTAACTCTACAGTGTCCTGTCTGTTACTGTTGCTTTGTCTGGACTTTCCTCCAAACAGGGATGTATCCCTCCACTCCTAGATCAAATATTCCTTCCCTGTGAAAGGTTCCTGTCCTTGAGATACCAGAGCCTTTCCATTTCTGAGGTCCCAGCCTCTCCCTGCAGGGGCCACTGTTCTAAGGTTCACAGATGACACCCAGTTTCCTGTGTGCTCTCATTATGGACTGAAGTCCTTTGGTGGTCTTCCTCATGCTACAGCCCCTTAGCCTAGTTCAGTTCCTATAACTATGCACTCCTTGTCGGTATATATTTTAATGGATAAAGCAAATACAAGATGAAGCACGGGGACAGGAAATGAGAAGAACAGAGAGATGGCTAGAGATACATAAGCACAGATGAAGAAAGGAATGACTGCTGTGACAAATGAATCTTACCGGAGAAAGGAAAATATAGTTGAGATGCTGAAAAGGCATAAAAAACAGATTTTTTTTTCCCAGACGACTCAATGAAGGACAAGTAGGTCTTATTCCGGTTCTCAAAAAGCTATTGACAATTTCGCATTAAATCAGACAAGTTGTTCTGGAAACCTTAAAAATACTTTGCCACAAAAAATATATATATTGCCTTCAAATCAGGGAAGACAGAGTAGTTGGAGTTAATTCTCATGAATAAGAGAGACAGAAGGGAGCCAAACACCTGTGATTCATCTCTGGAATGAGAAATGCTATTGAGTCAGAAGGGTACTATAGAGTCCCAAATCTGTAGTTTCCCTGAACACAGCGACAAGATAGTGGGGAGACAGAAATCTTCATGAAGCTACAGGAAATGGGCAGATGTGTGGCTGTCCTTAGAAAGGATACAGCATGATAAACACTTGTAGACATATGGTATCAACTGTGTGCATACGATCACTGAATGCTGGGCCCTTGCAGAAATACAGTATCAACTGTGTGCTTGCTGAATGATAGGCCCTTGTGTGTCCACAGGAAGAACCTTGGAGTCCTTATAATCCACTCCCCAGCAACATATAATCGGAAGGATCCCAGTATTCCAAAAAGATAAGTCATTTCTCCTGAGCATGCATCCCAGGGCTGGGATTTCTTCCGTAGTCACCCTAGTGAGTGGACAGTGGGCCACCAAGGCTAGAAACTTCAGCTCCATAGAGGAGCACTTCAGGGTGAGCCTGAAGCTTCGATTATAAGGTCAGGGTCAGCCAAGTACAGTGGAGCCTGCCAAGATTGGTGACAGGAAGTCTTCGGAATGCTTGATACGGGTCAGGCTAGTGTCAGCATGGAAGCAAGGAGGGGACCTGCTAAATTGTGCCCTGTGAACTGTTTCTTGGGGCTTTCATTGCCTGCTCAAGTCTCGGTGGCTTTTGTCCTCAGCAGGTCTTGACTTAAAAGTGTCACTTAACCTGTTCTTTTTCTCAGTGACATGATAACTGTATTCTGTTTTTCTTTTTTTTTTTTTTTTTTTTTTGCCGTGGGGTGAATGAGTGTGTTATGTGAGTGAGTGTTATTTTGGTGAGGCAGGGAGAGGTGAGAAGGGCCCATGGTGCATTTGTGCATCTTTCAGCCCTATATTCTGTATGTTCAGCAGTCAAGAGACTGCCCTGTTCCATTGTTTGGGTTTTTATGCAGACTTCAAAAGCATCATTGATCGGCTCCTGAGAGTCAGTTGAACCAGTAACCCCCTGCTCTCTTTTGAGGTGAGCGGCAGGGAGTCTGACTGTTTCCCTACAGTCCATCTCTTCCATCCCTTGGCAACCCATCAGTGAAGGCAGTCACAGGACCGTGTGCAGGGGAAGGGGCTGTTATGACAACACAAGAGGCTCCTCTCACTTCCATAATATTGTTGCCACGTGTTAAGCCACGGTGCCCCAGCTGTTCTCATTAAGTGCGGGTGACAAAATCTCTTTCGTACAACCTTTTGTGATACAGTGTTACAGATTCAGTTACTGATACAGTGTTACAGGTACAGACTCTGCCTTCCTAAGTCCTCTTGTGTAAGTTTTCTTTTTGATCCAAGTCATTATTCAGGAATTTCTATGACTATTGTAGTACATACTAAGTGTTCCATTTCACAGGGATCCCTTAGCCTGGGTTAGCTCATTTGCAGTGGTCTTTACTCTGATGGTTTTCTTCTACCAAACATCCTTCACTCAACCAAAACCCACCTACCATCTCCCCAAAGTATGGCATGCCCAGCTGTTTTGGTTCTCCCTCATCATAGACTTTCCTTCCAGATCCCATCTTGATTGAAATTCTGTGATCATCTATGTTCAGATGGGTCAGTGCCATCCCCAGCGTGCTCAGCTCCATGTAGTTTTTTGTCCTCTGGACCTCCATGGTTTGGCATGAATCTTCTCTGTCTTGTGTGTAGACATTTGAACAGCTGTTTTAAGGCTGCACTGAGTACCACCTTCCCAAAGAGCAAAGGACCCTTTTCTTTATGTTGTAGACAAAAGTTGTGCTGTGACTTTTTCGACTCACAACAGACAAATCACAAGTCACTCCAAACACTGCTAAGCTGAAGAGGGCAGAATAATTCATCAAAATATGCACCTCAGATATTTGAGGTTTCTGGTTTCGAGGCAGAAATCCCAGTCCTGTGGGCAGTGGCCTCTATTATCTGTGAGCTGAGTCTACCATTCATTCTTTATAATTCCAAGTGCTTTATAACCGGAACCTTCCTGCACACATGCCCTGTTTACATACATCACAGTTTCTATACATTGAATAATGTTGTGACTGCAATTCATCCATTATCATCAAGTTCTTAGGGCTCCAGAGTAACGGTGTTGCCACAAGTCACACATAATAAGTAACGAGGCCAACAAAATATATCAAGACCTTTATAATAGGTAGGCCAACAGAAATTGAAAATATAGAACTGGTCTAATGCTATTTATTTGGTCTTACTATAATCTCATGATGCTCCATGTGAAAGTTGAAAACAGAGAAAATTATATTTCTATATGTTTATACATAATTGAGAAACTGATAATGATCAAGAAGTAAGCATATGTGTTTAGTACACAAAGGAACTGTCCCCAGAGACACTGATTTCACTGTGTCCACTATCCATAGCACTGGTCCTCAGAACATCCTGCAAATTGTTTGGGGCTGTTACCTGACTTTGCAGAGAGTTCTGCTAAGCCTCCCTGTAGGCTCATATCATCAGTGAGTGTGACAGACATAGAGGCTGCAGAGCAAGGACTTCCCTCTCACGAGTGTAACAATGTTGTGTCTTTAGGATCATACCATCCCAAAGACACAACACTGACATCTGCCGTGGCTGAAGCTCTGCTCTCCTCACCCCTCGAAGATATGGCTCATGAATGTGACACTTGGGACCAACATCAGGAAATCTCACAGGGCCCGTTGAGACTAAGTGGTGCAGGGGAGTCTCTTCTTGGGGGATGCTAAGAAAACAGAAATCTGACTCTCACTTTTATAAATGAATGTCCTTGTGCAGATTCATCTCATGAAGACGAAAGACTGAACAAAGGACTGGGGTAAGGGAAAGGAATGTGGTTAGTAATAGTACACTTGGGTCCATGCTGAGGTCACCCTGTCACCACTACCAACTGTGACACGTGTGCTTACCAGCATATTTAGACACAGCACATCCACTTAGTGCTCAAGGAACACAGGGGAGCTAAGGACTGACCAACAGGGCTGCAGGGAAGCATGGTGCCTCCACACTTAGGATGGGGCATGTTGATTCCCACCAGGATCTCCAGCTACTGAGAACTGGGGATGCTGAGGGTGGAGTTGCATCATCTCTACTCTTGTAATGGTGGTTGTGGGGGGTTTCCAGAAGGATTCGAGAAGTGAGCTTAGCTAAGGTGCTGGGTCCCAGGAGGAACTCTTCTGTGAAGTATGCATCTCTATTAGAATTGAAGCAGCTATAGGCTTAGGGTTCTGTGAGGCCCTCGGGTGTTTGTGTGAGGACGTTTACAGTTGACATCCAGCAAATTGCAACTCTTTGGGGAGGTAAATACCATGCTCAGAGTCTCAGGAATCTGTGACATCATAGACAGGCCCCAGAAGATGAAACCTCCCCTCTGAGTAAGTCCTTCCTTGGAGATGTGACCCCAAACTTTTACATGGAAAGAAACATTAAGGAAAGCGTAGGAACAGTTGTGCAGGAACAAGTCTGCAGCAGCACACACGCTGCGTTCTGTGCTTGGTATCTGGAGCAGGTTGCATACATTAAGTAAATTCTAAACACTTCTTCTTGGCTCTCCTGAGAGAGCAGGGTAAGAGAAGATCCCTCCGAGTCATAGACAGTTTGTGGAGTGATGGTCCAGATTACGCCCCACAGTGAGAACTCACAGATGTCGGTGGGTCAGACCCACCCCGTGGGCGTGCAGTTCTGGGCTCCTCTATTAAGAAGTGTGCTCCAGGAGATGCCGAAGCCACTCTGCTTCCTCAGCAACCCTCACCCACTCCTGTGAGATTTAGCTACAGCATTCTTTCTGCCGAACCCTGATTTTCCTAATTGAAACATTTCCTTTAGCTTTCTTAGTCCCTGTCAAGAACAAAAAAGAAAGCCGTGTTTGTTTTCTGTCCCTCTAGGTGTGACTGTCACTATGGACCTGGATAGTTCAGCTCCTGAATTTTTGGTTCCTTGATTTAAAGTATTTTTCCACACAGTGAAAAGCTGCTTTTTAGCACCCTCTCTCCCTCTGGTGATGTTTCTAGAGATCTTATTCCCAGGTAGAGGCTAAGAATTTGAAAGAACGATAGGTATATAGGTCACTCACCACGGACAAGCAATCTGTTTCTCATTATCCTTAGGGAGAAAGGGCAAATAGGGAGGATTTCTGGGCACAAAGGAGCCCTCTAAGTACCTGGAACAGGACGTGCCTGCCTGCTCACTTCCATCTCTCTCCTGCTTTCCCCCACCAGCCAACCTGCCACATCCTAAGGTTAGTGAGGTGTTGCCTCAGGATATACACATCCATAGCACAAGTGTTTCTGTCACCAAGGTAAAGCTGTCCAGATCACCTTCACAATGCAGACAAGAGACAGGCTTTTAGGGAATCTACTTTAAAATAATAAATGAATAACTAAACTTCACAGCTGAGCCTAAGCCCATGGTGGTAATTCCACGTACACATTGGAGCTTGGCCAGGGGAGGTTTATTTATTTTTAATTGTAATCGAAAGTGAGCAGAGCCTGTAAGCACAAGTTAGCCTCTGTTCTTACCATTCCATGCTGCTAGTCTTCCTCAGTTCTGGGAGACAGTTTGTCTGAATAAGGGAGGCCTGGGAACTAATGCAGATCTTGCCACTCTTCCCAAGCCCCAGCCCATTTCTCACTCAAGAGGGGCTGAGGAATCTCTGTCTTCCAACATTCCTGGCTTGCTGATGTCTGGCCTGAGTTGGCCCTGCTGTCTTAATATTAACCATTTCTTCTACCCTGGCCCCAGCTGGATAAGATGCCAGTGCTTTCAAGACTGGTGGTGTTGTGTTATCTTCTAGAAGTGCCGCCCCTGAGCTGTTCTGAAAGCTCAACCCTAAGAGAGACTGCTTATGAGCCTGGGTAGCTGCGGTTAGCAAGACCTTCTCTCCTCTTGTTGAATGCTCAGAACAATTAAGTTCACAGTAGCTGTGCATACTGGCAACAGGCATTTAGGAAACGTTTGGAAGGAGAAAAATCGGAGTGGTCCAGGCATCAGGAGCAGCTATGCCGTGTAACAAGGAAATCATGAAGGCTAATCTCTCTCAAGGTGACTTCTGTGTCCCTACACTCAGTCCTCAGAGAAGGGGTGTTAGCAAAGCACCATACAATACGTCAAAAAGAACTTAAATAACCAAGCACGACAGAAGGCTTTCCCACGACCAACTCACTCACACAGCCTGAATGAGCTTAGCAGAACTAGCAGCCGAGTGATCCAAAGCTCTTCCCAAGAGGCCATTTGGACAGAAGCTTTGAAAAACACTGACAAATGTAGTCTGATATTTGTAGAGCATCAAATAGAGAGAGCAAACATTCTTGAAGGTAGTCGCACAAAATGTGTTTACTAGTTAGGTAAATGTATTACTGATTAGGTTTCTGGTTGGTAGAGCCACAGTCATTGGTCAGGGTTCTGATTGGTAGAGCCACAGTCATTGGTCAGGGTTCTGATTGGTAGAGCCACAGTCATTGGTTAGGTTATAATTGGTAGAGCTATGATCTGGAGTTGTGATGCTGAGCCTTCTACTTTCTATTCACTATTCTAGCTTGTTTATAAAGAAGAAGCATCAGGCATTGGGGTGATCCCAATCTAACCCCATCCCGCCATAACCTGTTACATTTTCTATCAGACAGTGGACTCTTTCACCTGCCAGGAACTCATGATCCCAAGGCCATCTTACTCACGACTGTGGTTCACAGCCAGACCCAGCTCTGGAGAGACAAGAGTCGAGAGATTAAGAGCCAAGGAAGAAATCCCAGATTTATTTCTTGATATGTGAAGTGGAGTTTTCCCTGAGGTAGAATGCTAATCTTTCAACAAAAACAATCTCAGGCATAAAGCTTACTGAAGACTCAATTCCTAAGGATGAACTTATGAGGCCACCAAGATGAAGATAGAAAACATGGCTTCTTAGCGCAACAGAGAACCAAAGGGGCATAGATATAGCAGTGCCATGGTACAGTGGGAAGGTGCCAGGTACCGTCACCTCTCCACCCATAAGCTCCTCTTCCATGATGCAGTCAAGGTGCCTCTGTCTCCACTGGGTCGTGTTCAGTGCTTGCTCTCCCATACCCTCTCAGCAAAGCACAGGAGTCCTCTGTGTCCACTTAGAAATGATTGAAGTGTCTGATCTGGCAAGGGCAGTGTGGCCAGTGACTGTGGGGTAAGGGAACACAAAGAAAATGTTTGAGGATGGTTATGCTAGGCATTCCTCTTAATTTGGAGATGTTCAGCAGAAACCCTTGTACCACAGAATAAAAGCAGACAAGAGAGATTCAGTGCGTGCACAGAAGTGTAATTCATTTTTAATGAGAACAGTTATGTTACGGTAGGTAAAATAAACCACGAAGTGGAATTTTGCCCTTTGGGTAATGTTACGGCTCATTAACGGGCTTCAGTGTTCACGTTCAAAATGACATTCTTGGCAAAAAGATTTTAATCCCTATATGTTATCAATGATCTGTGGTTCCTTTGGTTGGATTTTAATTTAGATTCTAAATAAGCTTTTGGAATCATCCTTGCTGGAAATAAGAAGGAAATAATAATGCTGACTAAGTGTTAGGAGGCTCATTATTCTCAGCAGAGGAGTCACCTATAGACATTAATGTCCTGCTTCTTCACATGCAAAGAGAACGTTGTCCCCTCCCCCCAAGGTCACTCAGGCAGATACCTGAGACTGAAGACTGTGGAGTGTAAGCTGCCTTTTGATGGTAGGGTGGAAGGTATATTTAGACATCCAGAAAACCTGGATCCATACACTCCCTGACAATACCACCACTATAGCAAACCCATTTCCTCTGACATGTTTACTAAAGGATCCATAAATAATAGCAACAATGATCATGGCTAGTAATAGACTCTTTTTATAGAGGCTTTTATTATTTTATGTATATTATATAGCATATACACATATACATGGTTTTTAATGACTCTTTTGAGTGATTAAAATGAAAGACCAGGTGTCTATTTTCACCACAGCCTGGAAGAGCAAACATAGGATATAACTGGTGGCCTGTCAGTGTCCAGCCCTCCAAGGCTCACGCCACTGTCTCTGATCTTTGAAGCTTTGGCAAAGTATCACCATTTCTGCTGTCTGAGGCTCTTCATTTGGAAAGAGCCCAGCACACCTGCCCACTTACACTGAGGACAGAGGAAGGGTTTCGACCTGGGCATGACTGTGAACTCCAAGATGTTAAGCCAAAGTAGCTAGCTTCATTACCTTAATACAGTTTATAGCTCCTGGGAAGGAAAATGTCAGTCATCAGCCTTTCGTAACCATCAGATCTCCTGCCCAACATATCACTAGAATCACTGTGTTCATGCATTGATTCATTTCTAGAACTCCTTTAAAGACTAAACCTCACTATCTTTACATTTTTATTATTATTATTATTTTAGTAGTAGGGTACGGATATATTTCTGTTGATTCCCCATGATTATTGATGGGATGCTGACAGATAGAAACAGCTCTCAGCATCCAAGTGGGTAGGTTCAGTCCCCTTGCTGGGCATGGATCAACACTCCTCCCCCAGTAGTGGGGAACCAAGAAAAGAAGCAGGGGGTATGGGTGATTTTTCTACCATTGAGGCTCAGGCTTTCTCCACGAAAGCTGTCTCCAAGGGCAAAGGTGATGAACCCTCAGACTATGAGTTGTTAGTGACCTATTTCCTATTTGTGGTCACCTGACACATTGGCAGGTTTACAGTGAGGCCTTGGTCTCATATATATGTATATGATGTATATGTATATTTGTGTATGTATGTGTATGTATACACATACATATACATACACATACATACACACATACACATACATATGCATATACATATATACATATATGAGATACATATAACTAAGAAGGCCAGGCAAACATTTGCTTCTCTCCATACTATATGTTATATAATGTAATCACCTGTTTCAGTTGTTCTTTATGTGTGTGGTGACTCCATCTACAAAATATGACCGCCATTACATCCATCCCATAAGCTCTTTGATGCTTGTCAGCAACCCCGATCCCACAGCCTTCAGACAGGCTAGTCACCGCACAGAGATCAGGAGGACTTGAACCTGGTATTCTGAACCTGCAGTACAGTTTCCGCACACACCCTTGTGACAGGCACAGATGTCTGTCCCCACCCATCCCCCCTTGGCGAAGACATTTGTGAAGATCAGCTGTGAAACGAAGACTGCCACACATAACATTCTTCACGGATTTGTTTTGCTTTCTCCACAAAAGCGGCTGCCAAATTTAGCCTGAGAAATGGCCTCTGCGTTCCAGAGCTGCTCCAAGCTTCAGATAAACACGCAGACAGGCTGCACACATTGAATTCAAGGGGTTAGAGGCCATAGATGAGCCCTGTTGAGGAGACGGGCCTTGTCTAAACATTTGTTTTTAATTGCCCCGTGAAGATCCGGGGGACATATTCTTTTAAAACTGCTGTCTGAGGGACAAAAGAGATGAGAGGCGAGTGAAAGATGTTGAAGTTATTAAACCTTATCTTCTTTTTATATTTCTAAATTCAGGACTGTTTATTAATGGGGAAAAAAGTACATGTTTTAAGGCATCATATTGAAAGTACTTGTACCACGCTGCTCTCTTCTGTATGCATCATATTGGCAATGTTGTGATTTGGGGGAACAAAAGAACGGGGCAGCCGTGGCCCATTCACCCCACTGCCTGTTGCCTGCAGATACTTGGAATTCCCTCTGTGCTCTGAGATCTGATTCAGAGTAGTGGGCTATCATAACCCAGTGCTGGGACCTGGGAATCTGGATCATGAGGTGTGACTTGACTGTGCCAAGGACATGAAACTAGCCCATGAATACTCAGATTCCTATGTCAAGGGTTGTGTGTCCTTCTGTATAGACAGCACCCTATGATCCAACCAGGTTTCACCCCCCTACAGACTTTCAACAGCAATTGTCCGAGCTCTCAGAAGCAGGCAAGGGGGGACAGACAGACCGTGAAGTAAATTCCAATTCCCTGCTCTCTTGTTCCATAAGATCTAATGACTTTAGGCTCTAAACTCTCAAAAGATTTCCTTGGATATAAGCCCCCAATCACTCTGCCTGTTTTAGATCTCTTGAGAGGGTTCCTGTGCAGTTTTCACTGTGAGGCAGGGCCAGCCACGGGCTGCACATGACTCTGGCGGAGAGTAAACAAGTGTGTTCGCTGGCTCCCCAGGGTCTCACTGCACAGACAGCTGGCCAGGGCCTGGTACTACAGCACATTTCAAAGAATACTTTGTAGAAGGACTCTGGAACCAGCCCATAAGTCTACGTTAGAAAGACGTGGATGACACTGTCAGCCAGTCACACTTGATGGCCTGTGAGCCCTGGGTGTCACCCAGCTAGCCCACACGCTTAGTGCAGAGTTGTCATCAACTCAGCAGAACTCCTGACCTCTGGACACTGCAAGCGGCAGACTGGGCAGTCTGGCCTTCTTCAAACATACATCCAGGCGAGATGCTCAGAACTGTATCACAGGCAGAGGAGAACCCAAACTGGATTTCTGTGCTGGGAGATGAAGCCACTTGGGCAGCAGGTAGAGCAGGCCTGTGTGCTGCCCTGCTTCTCACCAGGAGAGTGTAAGCTGGGACTGACTTGGGGCTCCCAGGAACCCTAGACCTATCAGAAACAGGGAATGATTCTGCCCTGAGAGCCACACGCTCAAACCCTATACGCAAATATGGGGTTTTCTTCAGAGAAGAAAAGCAGAGTGGGAAACTTACCAAGCCCTGGTTTGTTTGTTTTTTTCCAAACCATTTCTTGCAGGTCATTGAAGAAACAGTGCCCAGTTGGGTCTGCGCTCGGACATTGGGGTAAAGCTTGGGAGAGTTAAGATGGGGCTATTTGCTGGGATGAAACTGTCCACAGCTCGGCTGGGCCATCTTCTTACTCAGGCTGACCCTAATTAAACATGGAGCAGACAGACTGGCTCCCAAGAAGATTTGCTATGTGTCCCCAGCAGCCATAGACTATGGAGAGGACCCTTGTATTGGGGCTGAGTGATGGAGACACTCAAGGAATACCTGAGTTAGAGTCATGGGTAGGACACACACAGTCAGACCGGGTTCTCACCACCTGCAGAGCCAGCTCTCTTCAGGGGTGGGGGCTTGTAACCCTTCTGCATAACAGTCACACAGCCTTGAAAAGCTACAAAAGAATGTGAGGCATCTGGACAGACAAAGGCATTCTGTAAACATGGCGTACCTCCACACACCTCCTTCCCCCTTGTCTTAGTCAGGTTTCTATTCCTGCACAAACATCATGACCAGGAAGCAAGTTGGGGAGGAAAGGATTTATTCAGCTTACACTTCCACACCTTGGTTCATCACCAAAGGAAGTCAGGACTGGAACTCAAGCAGGTCAGGAAGCCGGAGCTGATGCAGAGGTTATGGAGAGATGTTACTTACTGGCTTGCTTCCCCTGGCTTGCTCAGCTTGCTTTCTTATAGAACCCAAGACTGCCAGCCCAGGGATGGCACCACCCACAATGGGCCCTCCCACACTGATCACTAATTGAGAAAATGCCTTACAGTTGGATCTCATGGAGGCATTTCCTCAACTGAAGCTCCTTTCTCTGTGATAACTCCAGCTTGTGTCACGTTGACACACAAAACCAGCCAGTACACCCCTCCACTTTCCCGGTATCTTCTTCCTTTTTCTCCCCTCTACCTCATAAGCCTGCACCAGTAGATCTCAACAGCATCTGTTCCTAGCTCAGGGGCATTGACTCCCAGTATTTCTTATCTTCATACATACACAAAATACTCTCCCTAAAACTGCAGCTTTGTCGACGTTGAAGGAGGCACCCTCATCTGTGACCACTCTGGGACCCTTGGGCATTTGGGCATGGAGCCCTGCCTGTGCCCTTTAACCCACACTGGCCTTCTTTCATCTCTTATTCATTGCAGAAGCATTGCTGGGTCATCCTCTTTAGGTTTAAACCTCATGTTTTCCACAGTAGCTTTGTGGCTTAAGCTACTGCTGTGCGCTGCGGTGAAGCAGAGATGACTTTGCCCCTGTGACACATGTGGCTTAGTCAAAGCAGCAAGGCGCCAGGAGCTGGGCAACCTCTAAAACGGCCATCTTTAGAACTGATCATCGCTAACAATGAGAAGCAGAACCCACACTGCTCCAGAGCGTTAGACTCGATGCTTTATGACGCTGTGCTTTAAGTCCTGAGCAGATGAAGTAGACTCATGGGAACAGAGACCCTCTGGTCTTAGGGCTGGATGGAATAGGGTACCAGGTCCCCACCTCAGGGGCCTTACCTCTCATTGCAGCTTATGACAGGATGACCTCATCAACTTAATCCTCTCAATCAGCACCTAGTTTGTGCACTAAAAATGAATATTGATGCCAAAGTCAGGGAAAGAGACCTAAACACTTGGTTTAGAGGATTGGGTTAAATCCTGGCTATTTCTGCTTTAGCTCTCTGCTCCCAGTAGTTAAGACTTCTGCCACCCTGTGCCATAGGACAGGGAGTCGGGGTTCCCTAGAGGTGAGGGGGAAGTACCTCAAAGGTGCAAAATGCTGATCCTTCATCTTGTGGTACATACACCTCACCTCACATTTTTCCACGTCCCCCACCTTTCTCTTATCCCTCCCACTTCCTGGACACAAGCAACTGCATCCTGATGTCTGTCTCCTTTCACTAAGCCCACTGTCCAAATCGGGGAGGGAGGGGGGCATTGAATGGCTTGCTGAGGAATTTTCTAAAGAACAAAATTATTCGTCTGGCTCGGCGATAGCAAGACCCATAAAGCTATGGCTTATTAAAGGAACCCTTGGCAGTCATGCATGTGGACACTCACGTAGCCTTTGACTAGAAAATTCTTTTCTTTTTTAAAAATAATTAGTTGTGCCTGCAATATTTTCAGGAAACTAACAATGAAGAAAGAAATGATGACTGTTTTCGCCAGGGTGGTATTTGAGCCCTCACCATATGAGAGCTTCTTCAGAAAATGAAGTCCCACATTTGGGACTGTGTTGATGGTAGAATTCTTAGGGTGGGGAGGCACCGCCTCCTGTAAGATACAGTGCTGGTTGCCATGGGAACCGTGTGCACAGGCAGAATCTAGTCAAATTTGAATGGTGTCTAATACCAATATCCTGATATTAATAGCCTCCGCGGGTTTTTTTTTGTTAGAAATCACATCATTTCCACAATTGCTAAACACCAACATGAAAATAAGAACATTCTGTTAAAATGTGGTTGTCCTCTTAAAAATAGCTTTTGGTTATAAAGAAATATCCTCTTTAAAATAAGCATAAAAGAGAGAAATGGGAAATTATGGGCCAATCTAGTCTTAAAGGTTAGTGACTGTCCTCTGTACTGACTTACTAAACCTCGGTGGGGCCTTTTTAGCCATTGGAAACTTAAATACATAAACGAAGAAGTGAAATCCACATGGTGTGAGGGGCAAGAGGATGTGCAGGGGGCTGGATCGTCACCTGTATGCAGCAGCATACGGATGCTCATGCACAGTGATGGAGGAGTCAGACATAGAGCAGAGATACAGAAAGAAACATCTGAGAGGACTGTGACAGCTAGCTGAGTTGGTGTCCTTCTCCTGCCCTATGCGTGGCCAGCAATGCCTGTGCCCTCTGGTCTCACTTCCTTCTGAACTGGTCATCACATGAGTCATAGGTTCAAAGCCATGAAGCTGTTATGTCACTATGCTGACTCAAGCATATAGGTCCATCCTAGTCCAACATCCACCTTCTTTGCCAGCCCACCTAGGTCTGTTGGTCTCCTACATAGAATCAGTGAGCATGGGCAGCCTAGAATGGGCTACTCTCTGTGCTGCTCCTGTGTGGCCAACAGGCTTACAGCAATGGCTGTGTGTTACTCGGCTTTCTCATCATACCCAGTGCCCATGGGCATAGCTACTATGGTGGTTAGAATTCATTGCCAATTTGAGACAATCTAGAACCATCTGGGAATCAGAGTGAATCACCATCTAGGTGAGATTGACTGTGGGCACGTTCATTTGGGGGGGGGGGGTTGGTTTAATGTAGGTATAAAACCAACCATGATTGTTGGCAGCACCCTTTCATGGGCTAGACCCTGAACTGAATGAAAAGGAGATCTTGAACTGAGCAAAAGGGCACACATATCACTCCACTATTCCATGACTGTGCCTGTGGGTCTGATGACCAGCTGCTTCAAGTTCCTGATCCTGTACTTCAAAGTGATGGACCATAAGCCAAGGGAAAACCCCCATCTGCTCTAATTTTATTATAGTGAGGGGAAATGAAAATGAAGTAAAGACATTTGCAAAGAGAAAGGATTATGGGATGCAGTTTAATCCTGATTGTCAACGGGACTGGAGGGAGAAGCTTCTAGATTAGTGAAGTACACTCTGAATTAGTGAACTACACTGGATTAGTGAAGTGCACTTCTGGCTCTGTCTATGGTGGTGTCTCCCAAGGCAGTGGATCACTCGTGGCCATTGCGTGTGGCCTGGGGGGGGGGGGCAGTGTGAGGTAGTAGGAGTGTACCCACCTCGTGGCCAGGAGCAAGAGATAATGGAAGGGACTGGACTCCATAATCTCCTTCAAGGGCACAGCTACTGGCCCTAAGATCTCCCACTAGATGTTGCCTCTTTCAGGTACTACCATCCCCCAACATCAAGAAGCCGAGGACCAAGCCTATAGTACTTGGGCCTTTGGACAATGTTGTAGGTCCACATTGGCTCAGGCTCATGGTGACTGGTTGACACCTGTTCCCCTGGCTGTGACTGACAGTGAGCATGGAAGGTGCTTGTAGCAGGTGAGCCAGTGTCTGTGGATAAGATATTGGAAGTTGGTCAGGTTTTACCAGGCAGCCCTTCTTTTATCTTATTACAGCTATGTTTATTAGAATTCCCATCACAATCCTGGAGCCTAGGTATTTGATAGCTGTTCATGTAATTACTTGTTTTAAACTGCTGCTTCTGTGCCCAGATTGGAGGGCCAACCTTCTGGCTGATCTTTTATGAATATGAATATAACATAAAAAGCACCTGTACTGCAGTAAGCCCCCCCAGCTCTGGGATGCTTTTCCAGGAGGGTGGCTAAGACTTACTCAGAAAGATAAAATAGAGGGTTAGATCCTTAGAATGCTGAGCCTCTGAAAGGAAAAGTCTTAGGGATGTAATCCTCATGTAACCAGGAGCCCGAGGAAGGGCAGCTTTGAGGAAGAGATGTTCAAATGAAGAGATGCATTAATAAAATTGATATGCTGTGTTTATTCTGTGTTAATCTCCTCATTAAAATGCATTTTGGGTTTTCATAAATTCTAGAAGAATTAATTATGCATGCACTATTTATCATCGAATTTAAAATTTGCATAAAATTACATTAGTTAAGTAGACATTTATTAAATAATAGAAATGTCTTCAAGTCCCCACTTTGTTAAATGTTCACTAGTTCAAAGCGTTGTAGGCATAAGGCTTAGAGAAAAAGTCTTGTTCTGGCCATGCTTTTTGTGTCTCAGATAAAACAAGCAACAGTGAGACCCATTTCTAGGGAAGCTACAATGTGTTTGCCAATTATGTGCAATCATGTGAACTCTTACATTTGGGGGCTGTAGAGCAGACAGATATTTGGCGCAGCCAGTGTGAAGACTTAACAGTGTGCAGATCCACCTGGCTCTGGCTGGCCTGCCCTCCGATCCCTTCAGGACACAGTTCTCTTGGTCTCGCTGGATGCACCTGGTGGATGTTCATGTATCTACAGACACTTCAGGTCCTCTCCCAGAAGTGAGGGTTGTAAAACTGCTTTGCTTATTTGTTTATGGCTCTTCTAATTGTGATTTAAAATCGACTCCCCTTTATCATTCACTTGCCGCCTAATGCGTTACTTTTTCAGACAGCCATTAATTATCCCTTTAATGCTGCATATATATGAGTAGTTCCAGTGTGCACTTTAAAAAATAGCTTAAAATGTTTTCATATCACATAAGTTATTTCTAAGTAGTACAGAAGAGCTTAGCAAACACGGATAAACATGAAAAGATATTAAAATAGAATAGGGCCATCCAATGATGCAGTTAGCATTAGGTGGCTGGTACTTTGGGTCCGCCATCTGCCCCATACATGTCACTTCTTATTTCTAGTATCACCACATAGTATGGCTGTCTTTTTGTGTTTCTGCAATACGTAAACAGCATGTCTAACATGTTCAGGGTCAAGTTACTTGGAAGTGGCACCAATAAAAAGCAAAAATCCTTATCTTGATTATGCTGAAGACTTCGTTTCAACTTCTGAATAAGGCAAGTAGAGCCTGTAACTTGGGCTTTGTCAGTACCATGTTCCCAGCATTTCTGCGATTTCTCCAATATATATGAATGTCCTCCATTTAGAATTAGTTAATGGATGGAGAAAAGATGCCCCATGCCCTGCACCTGCTCTGGTCTCCAGTGTGACTTAAAGGACCTGTCATCTCTACTAGCAAGGCTGACATACACTGACTTTCAGAAAGCTAAACTTAAAACTCTTAACAGTGCTACCAAAATGTTCACGTTGTTGGATAAAAGGAAATTTTTAGCTCTCTGCTCTGGAAATTAACATCCCAAATATTTCTGTATCTGATGCTTTTCTTTGTTTGATGTATTTTTGTCTGGTACTATTTATGTGGTAGTTTATTGGAAAGAAAGAGGGGACAGGAAATGGGGAAATAAGAAAAGGGGAAGGGAGAGAAGGGAGGGAAGGGAAGAAAGAGGAGGGGTGGAGAGGGGGGAGGAAGGATGGAGGGGACAAGAAAGGAGGAAGAAGAGCAGAAGAGAGAGGAGGAGAGGGGAAGGGGGGAAAGGAGGGGAGAGAAGACAGAAGGGTAACAGAAGAGGGGGGAGGAGAGGGGAAGGGAAAGGAGAGGAGGGGAGGGAAGAGACTAGAGGAGAAGGCTCCCTAAAGAACACCGTGGGAACACTCCACCATCTCCCAATCACCTCCCTTTAGTGTGCCCCTCATTTTCTAGGCTAATGATCCACAATATTGAAGACAACATCACCACTGCTTGTCAGTAACTTCTCTGCATGCCTGTTAAAGATTGCCTCTGTGCTTTCAGGGTCCCATGGCCACCTTCTAGCCAGCCATGATCTTCCCTGGGTGAATTCTTTCTTCACATGGGAATTGGACTTCCTGATTTTGTTTCTCCAAACCTCAGCAAGTAGGCTGGAGTCTGATATGGCCATAGGGAGACAGCTGGGCAGCAAGGCCAGATTGGGGCCAACTGTATTTATAGAAGTTGTGTTAGATGTATCCAGTGTCCAGTGAATACAAATATGAGGTGCTGTAAGGAACCAGTCTGGTTCTTTATTCATTTGGGTCCTGTTCAATGGGGAGGTAAAGGCATAGTCTGAGAAAACAATAGAAAATGGTATGTGACTCAGCATCAATGTGGTGCTCACATTGCCTGGCTTTCCAGGACAGGTTGGTGTACCCACTGCCCACACCATGATTCCTGGTGCTCTTTTCCTTTCAATGTACCTTGCTTGAGAAAATAACACACAGTCATCTGACCATGCCACATACTCCTCAGGACAGGCCCAGCCTGAGAGTCACCTGTCAACCCAGGCTTAAGCACACCTTATTCAGCCACCCTAACAGGGTCAGGCAGTGACAAGGTGAAGACAGGTAGGGTGAGGGTAGCCTTCACAGATAGGACATAGAGCTAGTGTCCTGCTTAGTTTTGAACCATCAACTTGACACAACCTAGAATCTCTGGGAACAAAGTCTTAGTAAGGAGTTTTCCACATCAGATTTCTTAGTTAGGGTTTTACTGCTGTGAACAGACACTATGACAGAGGCAAGTCTTATAAAGGACAACATTTAATTAGGACTGGCTTACAGCTTCTGAGGTTCAGTCTATTATCATCAAGGCAGGAACATGGCAGCATCTGAGCAGGCATTGGTGCAGGAGGAACTGAGAGCCCTACATCTTCATCTGAAGTCTGCTAGCAGAATACTGGCTTCCAGGCAGCTAGAATAAGAGTCTTATAACCTACTCCCACAGTGACACACCTACTCCAACAGGGCCACACCTTCTAATATAGTGCCATTCCCTGGGCCGAGCATATACAAACCTCCACAGTTTCCCTCTGGGAAAGTCTGTGAGGAGTTGTCTTGATTGTTGATTGTGGAAGGACCTGGCCCATTGTGGGCGGCACCACTCCCTACTCAGGGGATCTGGAACTGTGTAGGACAGGAGAAGGAAAGAAGAAACAACAGCAAGCAGGGATCCAGCCACTAATCTTTGCTCTTGACTGTGACATCACCAGCTACTTTTGTTTGTACCTTCGTTTCCCTTGACTGACTAGCCATAACCTGGAAATGTAAACCAATTGTTTTTGGTCAGGATATTTGTCATGACAACCGAAATGAAGCTAGTAAAGCTGGACTTTACGGGGTGACCTGGGGTGGGTTAAGCCATGTATTTCTTTGGCTTGTAGGACACATGGTAGAGGACACTGCAACCACAGCACATATGCATAGAGCTCAAAAACCTTCAGGAGACTCCACCCTGCCACAGGTTCTTGGGGAAGCTCATTTACCTGCCTCCCGAGGAGCTTCAGAAGGCCGAAGGTCCAGCTAGGGGTGGCAGAGGACATCCGGGGAGCCACCACCGGTCAGGCATAATCCTCCCATGCTCTGCAGATGATGGGTGACAAGCGTGGAAAGGCACAAAGAGATCTGCATAGAACCAGCCTGGAAGCAGACATCAAGGCAGAGAGGTGCTGTGTCTACAGGTGTGGGACTGCAGAGACACAGCTAAGATCATGTTGGCCTGCTGCTCTCCATGTTACCGAAGGCCACTTGGGGACGTCAGTCGTGACCCCACTTCATGAGGCTACCTGGCAGCTTCCCTTTGTCAATGTTCTCCACCCATGCTTCTCTTCCTTTCAACCTTGTCCTGTGCCCACGGGCCCTCTGGAATTTTCAGACAGGAGTCTAAATATTACATAGGGCAGGTGCTGTAGGATGAAGAAAGACCGGCAAGTGGAGCTGTGTGACGTCAGTGGTCCTGATCCTGAGTGGACCAGGGTCTGTCTGATGTTTATCTCTCACTCAAAAGCATGAGAGACAGAAAAGTGCTGTTCAGGCAAAAGCTGCAGAGAAAGCCTGAAAACGCGGAAGGCTCATAGGGTAAAGCTTATTCTGAAACAGACACTGTAGCAAGTTTTGCTTAGTACAACATATTTTTTTGTGTGTGTGAGAATGGTTTTCTTAAGTTAGTGCATTGCCTTACATATGATTTCTGTCCCCCCACTCCCACCCCTGTGGAATATCATCTTACTTTGAAATTATAAAATTAAAGGTCTCCAGACCTTTATAAAATGTCAGGCCCCAGAGCCTTTAGTGAGTTTGTTCATGTGGAGTCTCTGAGCTGAAATCAGAGAACTACCCAGACTCCCACCCCACATCACCACCAGAGTCTTGTACGAGGTAACAATGTTTCCACTTAATGGGACTGCTCAGAGACCATTTCCCTTTGCAGAAGACATCTTCATGTCCTGCAGGAGGGCCAGCATGCAGTGGAGGTGTCCTAGCTGGTACTGTTCATGCACTGTCACATTGAGTGATTCCACCTTCATGATGGGGCAGGGGGACAGTGATAACCTCCACTTCATCCTCAGAAGACTTAAGCTCAGAGCATAGCAGTTCTAGGTTCCTTCCCCCAAAATATTGCAGTTTTGGTCCACCTGACACTGCAGCTATGCCCCTAACCATTGAGCCCCCACCCCCAGCTTCTCCTCCTGCATTGTCTTTGTCCTGGTGTTTCTGAGTAGCATGTAGCATATGCATCCACACATTTGCACACAGCTGAGGCAGGAACCGTTCTCTCTGTGTTGTTGGAGCTGAGCTCACAGCCACCTATCTTCTGTGTGTGGATCTGCCTCCCTCTGCCTCTCCGCTGGACAGCTGAGGTTCCTTTGGGGGTCCCTCCAGTGCTGCTGGCTCCCTGCATCACGCTTAGCATATGTCAGGGAACCCTTTGTATTTAAGAACAGTGGCCAATAGCAGAGAGCCTTTTCCCCACTCTGCCACAAGTCTTCCCCAGGAAAAAACATGAAAACATGGTAGTAATCTAATGGCTCTGACAGTGACCCATAGACATGAAACTCCAAGTCTTCCCGTCCTTGTACCAGGTATGCCTGAGAGATTAGAACCAGACGGGTTCTTACACCTCCAGAGTAGGTGCTGGGTTGGAGATAGTTGCTTCGGAGGCCTGTCAGGTGCTTCTACATAACGGGCATGAGGGTTCCAATTGGTATAACTCTATGGAGAGGACCTATAGATTTGTCATAGGCTGGCTATTCTGGGGCCATGCACATGGGCTCTCAGGGCTGAGCTTGTAGAGCCCCAGCAAGACCCTGCAAAAGCACTGAACATGTGGGATACCTGTGCTTTTCTTGAGGTGCCACCCTGCCAGGGAAGCACCAGGTAGCATAAGCTGCAGCTGTCGTGGATTTTAGGAGGTGCTTGTAATGTTGTGCTTGGTGACTAGAGTTAGATGCCCAGAGAAGAAAATGCTAGATGATACACTAAGATCAGAGGTAGCAGAAACAAAGTTCAATCAGTTATGGAGGGGTGGTGAGATGTGCATTGGAAATCAGACGTGCAGAAAAGGCATGTGGATCACAAAGGTGTCTTTTTTCCGGTGCTGGCCGGAGCCCTGCCATACAATTAGAAGGAGGGCACAGAGCATCTAGGGTAGTGCTTCTCAACCTTCCTAATGCTGTGACATTTGATACAGTTTCTCGTGTTGTGGTGACTCCCAACCATACAACTGCTTTCATTGCCACTTCGTAACTGTAATTTTGCTGCTCTTGTGAATCATAACGTATTCACAGGATATGCAGGACCTCTGTGAAAGAATCGTTCGACCCACAAAAGGTTGATACCCATAAATTAAGAACCACTGATCTAGGGTCTGGTATTGGTACCAGTGGTGCTCCTTAGGTGGTCTTATGAGTGTTACTCCATTGAATAATACCAAGCCAAGTCAGGTGCCTAGTGTTCCAGCACTTACCTAGAGTCCTGGGCTACATTAGCATCCTCATCTTACCCTGGTGTCCTCCTCTGCTCCCTTGTGGTCAGAGTGAGCACCATCTCGTCTGACATGCTCCTTACCAGGCTCCTCTCCATACAGACAGACCAACCCAAAGTCCGTACATTGCTGCAACTCCACCTGTCCTCAGACATGCATAGGCACACTCTAAGCGAATGAAGAGAGGACCACAGCTTTTTCTTGGACAGCTTGAGGGCCAGCATCACTTCAGAGGGTGGAGAGCTCTTCGTTTACACAGAGGGATTGTAAGTGAGAGACTTACTGTGGCGCTAATTACTTTAAGAGTGTTGTTTATCCAGACGCAGATAAACAAATCTATTAGATGTCCTCTTAGTGGTGTACTGAGTGTTGTTAAAGTCCTCTCTCTTTGATCCACCACACACAAATAAGAAGGGCTTGTTGTTTATACAATGGGAGTCATTGATAGAAGGACCCAAGAGGCAGTGGCTTGTCTTCTGAAGTCAGACCTCAGACTTAGTGGAGCGAGACCAGGGATTCATGGATAGAGCCATCAGAGGCCTAGCTGAGGCTATTGAACAGATATTCCCCAGGCCTTCGCCAACACTTCCCAGGGCTAGCATGTAGTCCTGGGCCCCCTCCTCCATCCTGCCCTTGTCTGTTAGGGCAGTCTCCCTCCACTGTTGGAAATCCATCACGTACTACCTGGATGAGCGGATGGTCACCCCATGATTCGTAATCTTAGCTCCAATTGTAGTGGGGCATGAATAAGAGCAAAGACTAACTTGCTAGTCATTGGCATAGTCAAGATGAGCAATAAAAGTTAGATGCACAGCAGTGTGCTCTTTGTGTCTGGATTATTACTGCCTGTCATGAAGACATCCAGATATGATGTATATAAATCCTAGGGTCCTATAGAGTCATGTTTCTGGGTTAATAACATCCCAAGTCCCTTAAATTCTACAAGGAAGAAGCCAACATTTCAGCATTGCCTTAAAACTTCCCCTTCAGTGTTAACATGACTTCCGCCAGGACAAATCATCAGAGACATCAAGACTCAGTGTCCCTTCAGGGTTCTGTGACAGGGCCAGGCCACTTCACAGTTGTTCCAGCCTCCTCGGTGGCTGTAGCCTCTACCATCACATCCATGTGTGGAAGTCCTCTCCACGGTCACAGGGTTAGGGAGGTCTAAGCCGCCTATCAAGGGACCCTGTCTTACTTTCATTTACTGAACTGTATAGAGAGGACAGACTACCACAGAACTGAGGCGATGCTTGTAAAAAGAGCTTGCTCTGCCAGCTCAGCCCAGCACAGCCTTATGCAGGAGAACATTCTGGGAGCACAGCAGTAAGAGGTTGACTTTATGATTAGCAAATGTGTTTTCAGCAAGCCCCACTTTCTGCCATCAGCTCGGGCTTCAAGGTGCCTTAGTTTCTTTGTCTGTCCGGAAGAGCTGCTTCGACATTAAGGCAGGGAATGGCCAGCTGGGTGCTTGGCTCGGGATCAGCTCTCTGTGTGGTTTCTTTGTTCCCATCACCCCTGTGATGACTCAGCCTGGCCATGTGAGGAACATGGTGGAGTTAATTCTGCCCTCTGGAGAGGATGAGGCACACTCACATGATATGAGACTCATGCTTGCCCAGGGTTTGCTCATAAATGGTCTTTGTGTCGGATCAGGCTCAGTTTCTCTCACCTTCTCTTCTTAGAACTTGTACAGTGTGGACGGTAGTTCCCTGGCCACTGGGGCAGGCAAGATCACACAGTCCTTATATGTTCCATCACAGGGCAATGCCCCAGCATGGTAAGGACCTCATTTTCTCCATTACTCCCTCTACCAGAATGAACATACATACACCTGCCTCGAAACCAACCAACCATTCTTCAGCTCCCCTATCTAATAAAAAAAAAATCCCAGGTCAGAAGAACTGAACTGCAGTATCTAACCTTTATTTGCTTCCATGCAAAGCCTCACATACAGCACGATCCCTAGGGTATAGCTGACTAGCCATAGCAGTCTCATTCTTGATGCTCTGGTTAGCTCCCATATCTTGTAAGGACCCAAAACACAAGGTCAACTTCAACTGCCGTGCTGACACCCTTCACCAGCTCCTTGTGTTATTAGGAAACTGAGGAAGCCCCAAAGAAGGTGCAGACAGGTTAAATATAGAGACCTGGAGTCTGGACAGTGGACAGTGGATCCTCTTCTAGCTTTTCCACATCCTGTCATGTCCCACCATGTGCCTTGTGCCTCTAGAATGTTTAGTGAATTTTTGAATAATGAATGAGGGAGTTAATGCCCAAGGGCTCAGGGCTTGGCTCAGAACATTGCAATATCAACCCTTCCTATGGCTACTCTAAGCCTGTGGCCTAAAACATAGAATGATACTGTGCCCATGATTTAACCCTGATCCTCTAAACTTCCTCTCAACAACACCCCCCCCCAAGCTCCCTCACATCCACCATATTGGCCATCCTTCTTTAAAGGTCACTTCCTTTATGGCCTTTACTCCTGGAGTTAGCCACTTCCTGACAGATATATAAACTGCTTATGTCTCAAGACTTAGCCCACACCCTACCTCCCTAGGACATACTCTCCAGGATGTCCAATCTCACGCCAATGTCCACACATATACCTTTTGCGGCAGTGTTACTTGTTGGACTGTGGCTTTTCAAAGGTCAGACCATGCCCTTCCTCTGTCATCAGGCCTTCAAAGGTTGAGGAAAATAAGGTGTGATAAGGAGCCAGTGAGAGCATGAGCCAGGGGGATGCTGAGGAAAAGCCAAGGGGAGTTGGTCTGTTGGTATCAGTTGAGTATCTGCCTCTGGTGGCGACACTGTGGTCCCCAGGAGCAGAGCAGCAAACAGGGGCTCCTTCCCAGGAGACTCAAGAGGAACTTTATCTTCTCCTTTCTCTATTCTCTTTGCATATAGAGAGAAGCCCCAGTGTGGCAGAGCTTATTGCTACATCCATAATGAACGCCAGAGAACTCTCTACAGTTTTGCAACCCTATGTTTAATTTAATCTCACAGTGAGCTTTGAATCCTACGTTCTTACTGTTACTTCACAGCTGGAGAACTTGGGGGTTGGTAGGCAAAGGAGTTTATCCAGGATGTAAGTAACCTTGTTCATGTCATGAATGACTTTGTGCCCATCTAGGAAAACTTCAAATGTCTACTGTGGCTCACACCATCCTCGCACATTCACCTTCCACTGGCGTGCTGTGTCTAGGATGGCCCAGCTAACATCCTAACATAGATCCTGAGCTAGCTTGAGTTCTCATAGTAGGGTCTTTAGACCAGCTTTGCTACCCTGCAAATTCCTTAGATATAACAATACCCCAATAAGAAACCAGAGTGGAGCACAAGCCATTGTATTCATGAGAGCAGAAGTAGACATGTCACTGGGAGCATGGATTTCCACCTGCGCCATGGGCTTTAGACCTTCAGTTGTCAGGACTATGCTGAAACATGGGGACCAATGTGAAATATCATAAGAAGCACACAAAGTTCTAGAAAGTGAGCCACTGTGAGTGATGGGTGAGAATTCTAAGAACATGCATGGTACCAGTACACATGGAACAGGGAGAAAAGGGTCTTCTACAAGACAACATGTGAATGCTAAGAACTGGTTGTACCCACAAGGGGCTGAAAGAAGGAGATTCTGGGCAGAGAGCTGGAGACAGCTAGTTATCCCAGGGAAAAATGTGGTTTTCAGTCTTGTGAGGTCGAGCTTGGAGCATTGTGGTGGGCACAGGGCTCTTCCAAGCAATCACAGTACAAAGACAGAGGAGAAGCCGTGCAAGGTCAGAGGTGCACCTGCCATAGAGAGGACACTCCTTCCTCAGAATGTGAGGGGCAGTCCTCTGTATTTCAAAGCTATCTCGAGAGCAGCTCAGACCATAATGAAATGTACTTTTCTAACTGGGTTATTGGTAGGGTCAATCCAATTCCTCGACACACAAGTGACAAAATTGAGACGGTGCCAGCGTGTTCACGGGGTTGCTTTGAAAATCGTTATGAATTCTAAATGAAACACCCAGGAATTAAGTGGATTACTCTTGACTGAAGTCATTTGCAAACTGAATTTGGTGACAACTTACAAAATGTCTCTCGGGTCCCTTCAAAGAGGTAAGCATAATTCAGTCTGTGCCAGAGACAGCATCCACCCAGAGTAGTGCTCCATCCAGACTGAGACAAAGCAGGGGAGAAGGCTCTACAGAGTTCTGGAAGTTCTGAAAACACTGCCTTTCCATGTAATCAGAGAATTTGTGAGGGTCCCGGGGGGCACAGCCGTGAAAATGAGCTGTCATCAGCTATTCTCATTAGAATATGCAATTGCATATTAGCAAAATGTGTTTGGAATAATAACCAGCAGGCATTTCAACATGCTCCAAAACTGTAAGGCATCAGGCAAGAATTATGTTTTAAAAAAAATGGGAGAAAACCTCTCATTAGACAGTTCACTTTGATTTCAGTCTCCATAGAAACGGGATATTCAGATACACGGAGATATCTTTGCCTTTGGAATTTTTTTGCATGTCTTGGAATTTGGACATGTGCACAGACAAAAAGCCAGATGTGATGTATAGCGTATGAGGTGGCAATTAGAGGAGCCAGTGCCAGGCAATGAAATTCTCACTGTTGAATGGCAGATTCAGAACCTAAATCTGGAGGGAAAAAACCTGCAAACTTCATGAGAGTAGACAGCAGGTCTATACAATGCACAGTAGTGCCTGTACATGTGTGTGTCATGTCCATGTGACAAGTACATCTGTGACCGAGTCCACCGCATGGTCCCAATTGGGTCCTCATCTGATTGGAATGAGCTTTGCTTTCATCCATAAAATTTTGATTTTTTTTCCTTTGATTGTACGAAGACCTTCTGTTCTTGCATGAGTTTGCAAAGCCAAGGTTTGCCCTGCCTTAAGAAATATATTCCTTGATCCAGATGATTTGAAGTTGCACAGTTAGGAAAAAGGTTCTTGAACCCAAGGCCAGGATATAGACCAGACACCCCCATGTTACAATAAACCCCCTTGGAAGGTTAGCTTATGGTAGATGTATCCAGATCCATTAGTGTGCCTGTCTACTCCAAGGAAACCTGAGAGCCATCTAAATCAAATGCCTGCATATTTCTGAGCTCAATTCCAGGGTCCAAAAAGAAAATTGATTGAACTTTCATAATACCTCAGGGGTGCCACTAGCCTCACATTTTCCCTGCAATCTTAGACTGACAACTGAGGTTTTCTGTCTTTCCCAAGGTCAGTTGTGGACAGCTTTCTTAGTCATAGAAGATGCTAGCGGGAGTTGGATGGTCCTATATGTTCATAAATCTTCATGTCCCAGGTCCCAAGCCACTCCTGTCTGTGGGGACCCAGGTGTATACATTTGGGCAGAGTGGCCCCAAAGGATTTCTGTCTATTCCTCCATGATATCCAGGGTAGGAATAAGAGGTTCAGCCTTCTAATGCACCTCACTGTCTCTGCCCTTCCCATGAGCAGGTTCCTCTGATGCAGCATGGACATCATCCTGGGTTCTCCCTTCTCTCCCCTGGGGACCCTGATTCATAGGCACGCAGACTGTCTTATCTTGGGTTGAAATAAGGAAATAAGGACCTCAGGAAGCAGGGCCTGTAACTCCTGGCATCAGAGGAGATTACAGAGTAGATAAGTCTCGTCTTATGTGTGACGTCACTGACACATCCTCAGTGAAGACAGGTACTGTTTATACCCTGCTTGCTTGAGATCACATGGGCTCCAGACCAATACCCACACCTGAGAAGCTTAGCTGGAGGCTGCGGGTCACGTGACTTTAGACCTGTCAGATGTTACCTAGGTTAGAACAGTCTTTTTAATATTGGCCCAAGGGCTTCTTGTTGATTGCATCCTGAGGAATCATTTCAATTGACTGGGAGGTTTTGCCAGGAGATATTGATGGTGTAAATTCCCACCGTGTTACATTTACTTCAGAAGTGATCTTGCTGGCCTTTTGAACAGCCTCTTTTCCCAGAGAGCATAGCAGTACAGAATTTGGAAAACAGGATTTGGGGATTTTTTTCCCCCAAGTTCTCAGTGCTCTGCCACCTCACCACTGAAGGCCATGACTCTTAATGGCAGCAGTGTAGCAAGGGTGTGAGGTGTGTCCCAGGAGTTGCTTCTCTGAGCTGCCATGCGGCTCGCTACACTGCACCCTAATAAGAATGACTGTGGCCCTGTTGTGTCACAAACGGAGACCGCCCTGTGGCTGCTGCATTAACATGCCTTCGGCAGCCTTGGAGCTGTTCACAATCCACTGTGGTGTCTCTTTTGCTTCTGCCAGGTAGAGGACTCTTAAGATGGTAGTTTCAGAAGTGGCCAATTTAATAGTAGAAACTATTCATTTAGAGGTTGCCAGCATTGCCAGCCATGATGGCAATACCTGCAGTCCCATCATTCACAAGGCTAAACCAAGAGAGACATAAGTTTGAAACTTTTAAAATGGAAAGGGGGCAGCAAACTATAAAAATCACTACTGTTTTTCAGTACCTTTGGTATTTTTAATTTATTTATTTCCTTTATATCCTGATCACATGCCCCACCTTTATACATCCCAGGCCAGCCCTCATATACCCCTCTTCCCAATGCCCACTCCCCTTCTCAGAGAAGGGGAAGCCCCCCCATGGGCACCAACCTGCCCTGGAACATCAAGCTGAATGAGGACTAAGTGCATTCCATCCCACTTAGGCCAGACAAGACAGCCCAGATAGAGGAAGGTGATCCAAAGGCAGGCAACAGAGTTGAGACAGTCCCTGCTCCAATTGTTAGTGGACCTACAGGAAGACCAAGCTGCACATCTGCTACAAATGTGTAGGGGCCTAGGTCCAGCCCATGTGTTGGAGCTGGGTCCAGCCCAGCTCTTTGGTTGGTAGTTCAGTTTCTGGGAGGCACCATGAGCCCAGGTTAGTTGACTTTGTAGGTCTTCTGGTCTTGTCCTTGACCCCTTCAGCTCTCTTAATCCCGTCTTCCACAAGACTCCTCCAGCTCTGCTTAATGTTTGCTCATGGGTCTCTGCATCTGTTTCCAACTCTGGATGGCTTCTGGGAGCCTTCATCCAGCAGCTAATGAAAATAGATGAAGAGACCCACATATAACTTGGATATTTTTAAGTAGTAAGAAGGTGTCCCTAGGGCCAGCATGATGGCTCAATGGGCAGAGATCTTGCTGTATATACCTAGTGACCTGAGTTTAATTCCTAGAGCCTACTATATATGAATCTGCAGGTTCTGAGCTCTGATAATGGTGTCAGGTATAGGTTTTATCTTGTGGCTGGGCCTTCAATCCAATCAGAAGGTGGTTGGTTACTCCCATGATGTTCATGCCACTATTGTGCCAATGGGCATGTCTTGCCACACTACTCAGTAGTATAGCCCCAAATTCACAGCTGGGTAAGCTTGATGGTGAATTGTAACCTCTGGTCGTAGGACTAGTACCTTCCAACTCCATGATAGCTAGCTAGTAAGCATGAGGCTACCAGGTCAGTGTCAGCTTGGTAGCTCTAGATTCTGTGACTTAGGTACATGTTGCCTTCTGCAACAGGGACTTACCATCAGGTTCTGAGGGGTAACCAACAGGGCCAGCAATAGCCTGTAACATCAGAGGACCTATGGGACCTCAGTGGCCAAAAACCCCAAAGGAAGTAACCTATCCCTGGCACTGGGTATTTTATTTATTAGTCTGTAGTGTCTAGTAAGGTCATTGTTGAACTGTTATAGGATGGCTCCGTTTAAAATATTTAATATAAATGTTAAGTTTAGGAAACTGCTCAAGTAGTATCTTTTCATACACTTTTTCAAAATGTCTTTTATGTTAGCAGTCTCTCCCCTATCGCCTTCTCCACCCTACCTTCCCACTTCCTATTCCATTAACCCTTCCATTTCCATCAGCCTCCTTTACTCCTTTAAACCACTGGTGTCCTTCCCCATCTCTTGAGAATCCCTCCCCACACCTCCCTAGCCCCTTACTAATTTCCGGGCCTCACATATATTATGTAGATGAAACTGAACACTCTGTGAATTTTTTCCCAGTCTATCTTATTTGTTTTAGATACTCAGCAATATCTGAGTTGGAGGGATTGTTCTTAAGCGATACCCATAACGCGCAATGAGTTCTTTGGTTGGCATGCACTAAAGCCATTGCAGAAACATAGCATGGAATCCAGGTAGATTTCTTTATTGCCCCTGGAAAATAGCCCTCAGATCTCTGTGGAGGCTGTATGTGCACGAGGAGGGGTTTAATGAGAGGTGCGCTGTAGCTAGGAGTCTATACTGTCTCTAGAAACCCAGGTTCGTGCCCTAATTAGTGGCTCTAACATCCTTACTACAAATAGGACAAGATGATACCAAGGCACTAGAACTTGAGTTCTGATGAAACACGTTGTCCTCGCCAACATGTCTTAAAACCCACTTTAGAAGAAAAATGACATTTGATATTTATTTAATTTTTTATTTTTATTTTTTTCTTGGATACTTTATTTACATTTCAAATGTTTTTCCAGACAGGCATGGTGGCACACGCCTTTAATCCCAGCACTCGGGAGGCAGAGGCAGGCGGATTTCTTAGTTTGAGGCCAGCCTGGTCTACAAAGTGAGTTCCAGGACAGCCAGGGCTACACAGAGAAACCCTGTCTTGAAAAAAAAAATGTTTTCCCCTTTCCAGGTCTCTTCATCAGAAACCAGCCCCCTCCCCCTGCCTCTATGTGGGTGCTCCCCCACCCATGCACTCCCATCCTTCTGCCCTGGCATTCCCCTACACTGGGGCATTGAACACCCTCAGACCTGAGGGCCTCTCCTCCTACTGACATCCAGAAAGGTCATCCTCTGCCACATATGTGGCCAGAGCCATGGTTCACTCCATGTGTATTCTTTGGTTGGTTGTCCAGTCCCTGGGAGCTCTGGGGGTCTGGCCTGTTGATACTGCTGCTCCCTTCATGGGGCTGCCAACCCCCTCAGCTCCTTCCGTCCCTTCTCCAGCTCCTCCATCAGGGATTCCTTTACGTCTCTTGACAAGTTTGACTTCCCTCTAACTCAATGTGTAGCTTTATCCCCTCGCGCTGGTCCTCTCAGGCTCCATCCTGACTCTCTGTGTTCCCAGCAGCAGTGGAGCTGGTGTTTGGAAGCTCACTAACTCTGTTTTTTGCTATTTTCTTCATTAATGCTGGTTTCAAAGGCAGGTGCATTTCAACTGCTCAGAAACTGTTCTGTGAGCCGATGCAGGAAAACCATAAAAGCAGAGTCCCTGCACCCTGCACGTCTTCATCTTCAGGCCCTCGTCCAACCTGTGCTGTCTTCCCACCAGTCTGTTTGGAAACATGTAATTTTGAGTTTTTTGTAACTTGGCCAGTTAGGTTTATTGCTCTGTGTACATGCGCATTTCCGCACAGTGAGGGACCAAAAAACCTTTGCTGGTTTTGTGGTTTCTAGCAGTTTTATGCCCTCTCTTTTATTGTGTGTGACAAGATGTGATGACTGAAAATTCATTGTTTTTGACTTTCAAAATTGGCAGCTCCCTCTAGCTCAGCCTAATACATTTATACAATGGCTACTCGGGATACATTTATGCAGTGCTTTTCAGGATAATGGCTGGGACTCAAGGAGTTAAAATTCCCTGAAAACTGGTGTGTAATATGTGTGGCATTATCCATCTCAGGGGCCTCCTGCTTTTTCTTTTTTTCTAAACAGAGCAGGTCTAAATGTTGTGCTGGCTTCAGGCAGAGGCAGCAGCAGGCAGCAGGCTCACTTAGCCTTGGGGATGTGGCTGTGATGTCTTGGGCTAGCAGAAGAACATAGATCATATGTTTAGAGAAAAAAAAAGATGCAACCAGGAAGAGAGAAGAGAGCCCTGAGTGGCCCAGAACAGGATGAAAGGCCATTGTCTCCTGTAATGACCATATACCCTATAAGGCTCCTGCATAGCTCTTGGGTCTGGTGACCTTCCCACCACTTCCAGGAGGAAAACGCACCTGCCCTAGGGAGAGTCTGAGAGTAGAGAAACTGTGTCTGGGGTAGCGCCTTCCTGAACATCATAAGATTTAAGTACCAAGATGGGCACTAAGAAGACACATCTGACACTGTCCTGGAGTCCCAACATTGAGGTTCTGAAGAATACTGCAGAGGAGAATTGTTTGAAAACTCACTGTTCTGCACGCATTTGTTTGGCACCGTCAAGAAAACATTAAGTGGGCTTGAAGTCATTGCTTCCTCAAATTAACTGCAATACCAAGCGTGTGTCACTTGTAGATCTGATTAATTGCATGTGCATGTGAAATATGAATATAGAGGCAGCGCTCAGAATTCGGTAGCACTCGGCAACCTTCGACAGCATTCGGCAGCACTCAGCACTTGACACTTGGCAGCACTCAGCACTCAACATTCAAAATTTGGCCTTCAGCCCTCGGCATCCGGCAACACTCGGCAATACTCAGCAACAATCGGCAGCACTTGACACTTGGGAAACCATGTCAGGTTCACAGTAGTCCCTCTCTGGACATTTTATAATTATATTGCTTTCTTAATGGGAAGCAAAGTGAGCTGACAGAGGTGTGTCCCTTAAGATCTCTTTGTAAGTAGAGAGGTCAGAGAACACATCTGTCTTGCAGTGTAGACAGGATGCCTTGATGCACCCTGGAGATAACATGTGACACAGCAGGAACAGCTCACACACACTGATGGAGACAGTTCCTCAGCTCCCACCCCATTCATGCTACCCTTGAACAGAGTGTGCTGTCAGTGTAATGAAGCAGTCTGTCCCCCACGTCCCAGCGGATTCCTCTTGAATATGGGGATTAGTTGCTGTTCGGAGTAGCTGTGACGAAATCAGACTATTAACTCCAAAGCTTGCGCTATGTTTGTGGAGCAAATGTAGACCCAGATATTTGCCAGGCCTCCTAATGCCTTTTATCTAGTGCTCAAGGTGACCCCTTGAAGAACAGGATTTATTGGCAAAGCCAATGGAGACCAGAAGAGGTGGGAAGTCTATGTTTGTCACAGGCTGCAGAGATAAGTGTAGGTTGGGACTAAATACCTGTTTCCCACCTGGCCACAACTGTCTTCTTGCCTCACGGCCACTGTCATAACTGGCATCTACTTATGGCTTTAGCGACAGAGCTTTGAGTTCTTGGAATGCCACATCTGACCCTTTAAATAAACTGACATGGGTATTTAATTTCAAATGTATGTTCATTGTACTAGATTAAGTAAACATTTCTACAACTTGGAAATGCAAATGTCTTGTAGTTTTTGCATGGGCTCTTTGGTGAATTTGGGATCCAGACTGAATTTTACTTTGTAGGTACAGATTGCAAAGTCATTTGCTACTCAGGTCGTCTATCCTATCTGGCTTTATTCACTATCTTCACATGAAATCTGTGAGGCCCTCAGTCAACCATACATAGAGAATTAAATTTTGGAGAAACCAGAGCTGGCTTTTCTGGCTCATCAACCCAAGGAGGTTCTGTGTGTGCTGCTGCTGAGTAGTGGCTGCTGATGCTGCCTAAGGAAGAGGGATGCTGGAGGGGCACATGGAGGAGAGCTGCTGGTCAGACATGTATTAAAAACCTCGCTGTTTTCCCAAGTCCAGCACCACAGAGACAGATGTGGGGGTAATCCAATTGATTCCTCCTGTCCTCCTCACACAGGCTCAGCTCCACAACCACTGTTGCTTGGCAACCAGTGCTCAGAGGGTGAAAAAAAAAAAAAAACAGGCAGAGAACCTCATCCAGCAGGGTCCACTGGCCACTTCCTGGAGAGATATTATCTCTGTAGAATACACCAGACTCCCTGCCTTGGGAGCTACTGAATACCATGGACACCATGCACAGCACCCATTTTGTCTGCAAAGAAAAAAAAAAAAAAAAACGCTCCCTCTCTTAAGTGACTTATACAATCATCGTTTTGCCTCCCATTGCAGGAGATCTAAAGCAGCAGTCAGCTGAGCATCTAGCCAGGTTCTGGGTGGATGAGGGACCCAACAAGAGGGTATTTACTCATGATAACACACACTATGTGCATTCTAGCAAATGCGCGCAAGCAACTGAGAGAATTGAGTCATACTGGTATTTCCCTTTGCATCCTAGACGCACTGATTCAGCATCTAGACATGGTGGGAGCAGTTTTAGTACCTGGTGGTTCGTATATATTTCTGCCCTGTAGGACCAATAGGTATTTTAGACTTCACTGAGGGTAAGGGTTGTAGAATAAATGGGTCAGACAAAGCAATTGGATGCAGTAAACAGGACTGATATCACCATATCATGCACAACCCACTAAGTGCTTCTGGAACCATTCGAACACTAGTATCAGTAGCAGCATTGCCTGTGCAGTGAGCATCTAGCTGTCAGCTTGTTGCTCAGGAGAGTTCTACACAGTATGAGCCTGACACATGGGAAGAATGGAGGCGGGACTGAGCCCCAGTGAGCAGTGGTTTTAACAGTACTACACGAACTTTTCCTCTCATGTCCTGCGAGTTTCTTTCCCTTTTACTACCTAGGCACCATAAGACACTGCCAAGACCCTCAGAGACATGAAGGCCCTTTTAATATCATTCTAAGGAAATAAAACATTGAGTCCTCATGATGGTGGGAGGAATAGCCAAAGTTCAGGAGAGAAACAAAAAGGAAGAATAAGTCATCACAGATGCATTAGTGCCTATGAGCCACCTTCACGGGGCAGTAGTGAATCCCCAGCCGCACAGGGTAGCATTGCCAGAGACTATGGGAGCATAGTAATGAATACTGCCAGGCCTGGGTGGCTTCAGAAAGAAAGAACACTCCTACAGCTCCTTCATCCTTACTGTAAATACCATAGGCCTTATTGCCTGCCCTTCCCTACTAACACACAAGGTGCAGGACCTAAAAAAGAGAAATATGGAAGAACAGGAAAAATGCTAGTTACAGATCAAGAGCTGACCTCTTTGGGCAAGCAGCCCGAAGAATGTGAACCACTCTTCAAGACTATTAGTACCCTTCTGCTTGTTGCTGGAATCAATTAGCCATGTGTGCAATAGCACACAGCTTTTACCCAGCATGCATCCTGTGAGCCGTATGGAAAAACAGTCAGAGGGTCAAACCAGATAGTGGAAGAACTCATTACAATATTTACCAATTTGCAGGAAGTACTTTGCTTCTCCCACCCTCAAAAGAGCCATACCATGTTGACCTGAATAGTTTAATGACAGCTTGGCACCAACCATGCTAGCAGCTCAAACAGTACCAGAGTGTACACTTGACCTTGGCCTCCATGTTCTGACAGCCAAGAGCACACTTTTCTTCAGCACTGGAAGCCTGCCCATCAGAGCTGAGGCTGACAGGACAGTGTGAAGATGCAGAAGCTCCATGGGCATCTATTTTGTGCTGTGATCACAAACCTAGACTTATTGATCAAAGCCCTCGAAAAGTATTTTGTTTTATTTGTTATGCCCAGGGTCTGCCTACATCTTAATTCTAATTCTTCCGGGAAGATATGAGCATGTGGGGGTTTGAACAAGAATGGTATTTGAATGCTTAGTCATTATGGAGTGGCACAACTTGAGAATTAGAAGCTCTGTTGTTGGGGTAGGTATGGCCCCGTTGGAGGAAGTGTGTCACTGGGGGGTGGGACTTGAGATTTCAAAAGTCTGAGCCAGGCCCAGTGTCTCTCTCTTCCTGCTGCCTGTGGATCAAGATACAGAACTCTCAGCTACTTCTCCAGCACCATATCTGCATGCCTGCTGCCTTGTTTCCCACCATGATAATAATGTTTAGGGATCTTCCACATTCTTATGATTCACACTTGGTCTACCTAGATAAGTTTTTTGAAGAAGATTTTGGGGAAAAGCTGTTCTTTATTTACTTTCTTAGAGGGTAAAGCAAGTCCCAGTAAATGCTTTCTTTGATAAGATTTGCCATGGTCATGGTATCTCCTCACAGCAATAGAAGTGACCAAGACAGAGAGAAAGGTACTTAACTAAAATCACAGTGGTAGAATTTTAAAATAACAGCTGTGTTTTCTACCTGGTTTATGTTTCTCTGTCAGACAGGGCATGTTCTAAGAAGAAAATTCTCAGTGTCTCAGAATAACAGTGAGGTGGGACACCTATGTCACAGCTACTCTCTGTGTTGGCCATGGTGTGGATCAGAGCTAACATTGGGGCAGGGGGATCTGTTTGACATGTTGACTTTTTCTCCTGAAATGACAGTGTAAATCTGTCATTTAGAAATTATTTTAAACTGCATCTAATTAGGGAAATCTTTGCTACAAACATGGCTGAGAGGGTGGTAAACACTGAAGTTTCAGAAGGCTAGCAAACAGATTAATGGAAATTTCAGCTAGGTCTGAATATGATAGCCAAAGGGAGACAGAAGTGCCCAGAGGGCGCAGAAGAGAATAGCCTGACAAGCAGGGAAGCTCACAGCATGTGTCTGGCTTTACACCTTAGGCTTCTCATCGTACCCGGTCAGATCTTTAAGGAGCTCAAAGGCCAGTGTCATGAGCCAAGGCATCCCTTGCTGTGTTTTCCAAGTCCAGGGTAGAAAATGGCCAGAGATTGGGTAGTTTATGTAACAGAAATGTAATCCTTCAGAGTTACAGAAACAAAGTAGCCAAAGCCACTAATTGTTGCCAGGTTGCGCCTGAAAGACACCTGGATCTGTTCTCTTCTAAGCTCTTTGTTCTCCAGGCAACCTCAGCATTCCTCAGCTGAGGACCGCCCTTCATCTGCTTCCACCTTCTCGTAGTCTCTATGTGTGTCCCTCCTTATAAGGGTTCCAGTTACTTAATCAGGACCACCCTTGTCCTATGTGCATTACCTTACCCTGGATACTGTAAAAGCCAAGATCATATCACAGGTGCCAGGGATGAATGAAGGCTACAATGTATCTTTGAAGGCAGAATTGAACTGGTGGCTGGCTACCACACACGGGGTGAAAGAGAGTACTGGGCAGATAAGGTGAGGAGGTGAAGTCTATGTAGTCCTCCACCCCCATGATAACTTGGTGGATGGTGAGGGCTTCTCAGTTCCTGCCCCGTGAGCTGGAGCAGTTGACATCACTGAGAACAGCTGGATGGATTTTCATGGAGCATTGAATGGCCACGGACTCTCCGTGTACAATGTCTGGAGAGAACCCTGGCAGAGGATACAGAATGGCTTATTTTTTAGGTACTGGAGGCAGGATTTTAGGGCCCTTCCACGTTCTTAGGATTCACACTTGGTCCACCTAGATAAGTTTTTTGAAGAAGACTTTGGGGAAAAGCTGTTCTTTATTTACTTACTTTCTTAGACGATAGTGGAAGTTAGCGGAACAGTAATGCCTACCTACTTTCCAGGTTTTCACCCGCTCTTGAATTATTTTTTGCTGCAAGTTCTCCAGCAGTATGCGTACATCATTCATTTTAGTCTTGATTTCACTTCAAGATTGTTTCCAAGGCCAGAAGTACCCACTCTGCATTTTTCGGTAATTCTGCTCAACTGATTACTGGGTTCCCTGGAGGAAACCCCCAACAATGGTCTCACTCAAATGTTTCAGGACTAAAAGGAACTAGCTTTGAAAATTCTACCTTAGCCCCCTTCAATAGCAAATGGCCCAGGGATATTTCTCCAAGAATAACACAAATAAGGAATCCTGTAAGATTCAATCCCAGCTGGTCAAGCTAATCATGTCTGTGTGATGGATGTGCGATTCCTGAAATGTGCTGTGGGATTTTTTTTAATGTGTTCTTCACCAAATGAGGCTCTCCCACAGTGGGTGGCCTGTTGAGCACTGCTCTTCATTTCCAATGTCACCCTCCAGCTCCATGATGAGAGATGGCCTCATCCAGTCCTGTGGCCAGTGTCCCCTCCAGGGAGAGCTGGAATTCGATCTACCAGGTTGGCACTGTGACATAATGGTTGATAAATATTTTTAATATCACCCCTTCCAAACGTAGCATTTTGTCACACCACCCCTTCCTAACGCTTCTATAGGCAAGCTTAAGTGACTACACCAGAGAACTTGACCCAGCAAAAACTCATACCAGTCTTTTAAACATTCAATGTTCAGCTAACTCTCCAAGTCACTGGGAAATATTACCTAAAATGAGTCAGAGTGCAAGTCATGGCCTAGATCCATAGTCTCTTTCTGAGTCTCCCTTTGGGGCTTCAGTTCTCCAGTGACATTACCTCCCAGCCATTTCTTCCTCTTCATTGTCTCCACCAGCCTACTAGTGTGATGACCTTGTCACCACTATGTCACCATCTCTTTATCAAGGCCTCATGTCCACCTCCAGAATGGACCTTTTCAGGCTGTCTTAGTTAAGGTTTATTGCTGAACAGATACTGTGACCAAGGCAAGTCTTATAAGGTCAACATGTAGTTGGGGCTGGCTTACAGGTTCAGAGGTTCAGTCCAGTATCATCCAGGCAGGCATGGTACAGGAGGAGGTGAGAGTTGTGCATCTTCATCTGAAGGCTGCTAGCAGAACACTGGCTTTGAGGCAGCTAAGATGAGGGTATTAAAGCCCACACCCACAGTGACACACTTACTCTAACAGGGCCATTTCCTGGGCCAAACATATACAAATCATCACACAGGCCTCTTGTTTGGAGCATCAAATTTCTCCCTCTCTCATAGCACTTGCCTATATCAGGTGAGCTCTAAGCCTCCCTGCCCAGTTGGCCCATCCTCAGTATTCTGGTACTAGATAGACACTTGCAAAGATTGGTACTTCAATACCAAGAAGGAATCTTGGTAAGTAAGATAACAGCTACTGTGTCTTGGAAGCACAGTTCATCAGTTAGAGTAGTGCATTTATCATTCTGAGTTCAAATTCTAGCTCTGAAACCCTGTGCTAGGTTGACTCAAATATACTCTGCAATTTGCCATTTCTTCCTCCACCTTCTAAGCCGTTGTGATGGTCATACCTGGCTCCATAGACCTATGATCTGTGAATGACTCTGCCTCTGCCACTTCTACATCTGATAAAGTATCATTAATTTATTTAGTAAGTGGTGGTTAGCAGCCCACTCCATGCCAGGCACCATATAGAGTCTAGCAGTGAGGATAAATCCCTGTTCCTGTATCTGCCTCTATATGACTAGGTGAGCTTTGCAGATATGCTCCATGTCCCTGTATCTATGCTGTGCTAAGATGCCATAACCAGTGCAACTTAGAAAACGCTTAGTGGAGCTCACAGATCAGGGTGTAAGAGTCCATAATCGTTATGGCAGAGAGCATGGCAACAGGCAGGCATAATGCTATAGCTTACATCCTGATCTACAGGTGCAAGACACACAGAGACCAGCAGAAAGCTAACTAGGAATGGCATGGGATTTTGAAGCCTCAAAGCTTGCACCCATTTCATGACATATTTTCTCCAACAAGGCCACACCTCCCAATTCTTCTCAAACAGTTCCACCAACTTGGGATAAAGTTCTTAATATATGAGCCTGTGGGGGCCATTTTCACTTGAACCAGTACATGCTAAATATGCAAAGAAGGACAGGCAGGTGGGGGCAGTTGCAGCCAGTGGCTGGGAATCTGCTGAGAAAGTACTACTGAAGTAAGGGTCATTAGAAGATGACACTAATATGCAGAGATCATAGCTGGAGTATCCTGAGCAGAATGCCCTCAGCAGAGGCACAGGGAGAGAAAGAGAAATGAAGAGCCTGCTTTAGGTCTCCCTGGATGCTTAGCTGCCAGCTTTGGAAGTTGTTTCACCTTTCTAGAATATACTTGTCTTATTTTAACAATGAGGATGTGATATGGCTTTTTTCCCATATGAAGCCTTTTAAAAGGTCTATATATTTTACTTGAGTGCTCTATCTGCGTGTATACCTGCATGCCAGAAGAGAGCATTGGACCCCGTGATAGATGGTTTTAAGACACTATTTGGGTGCTGGGAACTAAACTCAGGACTTCTAGAAGAATAGCCAGTGCTGTCAACCACTGAGCCATCTCTCCAGCCCTGTGGCTTTTATTTTTATCACATTCACGTGACATGTATTTTGGAATTAAAGAAGCAACATGAAGGATGAGGGAGACTTGTCATCAGGCAGGAAATGACAGCATCTTGGGAACCTGAACATCAGAAACAGAGGAACTGTGGGGACAGACCACACTGAGTTCATGAGGGAAACCATGTAAATAATAACCCAGCTTCGTGAGGCTTCTGGACTTAGGCTCCACATGTATTTTCTCCAAATTAAGTACAGAGACACAGTCAGTGGCCGGCTATGAGGACGATGCAGAAAACCGAACTTGTTAAACCAGTATTGGAATAGATCCTGCCAAGGGGAACCATGGATGGAAACCAGGAAGCCAGATGGCATCCACAGCAAGGAAAGTGGACCCAGAGTTTAAGATGCTCTAAGTGTGTGGTCCAGTTCCCTTCCCAGATGCTTAATCTTCAACAAAGCAAGGCATGGCTATACAAAACTGTTTATTTCCAATATAATATTTTTATTGAATATTTGCTTTGCAGATTTTATAGAGTACACCCCAATCACACTCACACCCCAATCCTCCCAGGTATAGTCTCCTGCCCTTGCCCTTGCATGCTCAGTACCACTACCACCACCCCCCAAAAGAGAAAAATATACCAACCCCAATTTGCATTGCCCGTATACTCATTGGAGCATGGTCAAACTCTCAGTGCCCTGCTCCTTAAAGATAACTGAGTTCTTTCCTGCCCCCTGCCAGAACTCATCAACTGTGAAGAGATATACTTCAGCGTTTTTTATCATAATTTTAAAGGACTCTCTTCAGTGGCTTCCTGTCTAGACTGTTTCTTTTTAGCTGGGGTGGGAGGTTGTCACAGAAGCCTTCAATGTCTCTCATTCTCAATTATGATACTGCAGTCATCAATACCACCACTGCAAAAGAAGCTTGCTTGTGTGACGGCTTGAAGTTAACTGTATCCCTAAGCACCAGCTGCAAACCACCCGCTGTCCTTTGGTAGATGAAAGGTAGGCAAATACGCTGCTCTATTCAGTCCAGTAGATGAATGATCCACGGAGCATGGACACACACACACTCTATAGGAGGCTGGAAAGCCTGCAGTGGGGGATGCTTTCAAGAAACAGAAAGCTATGGGTAATGAGCTTCCAGCCTACATTCTTGAAAAAAAAAATAATAATAATAATAATATCTACCTCCTTGGAAACCAACTATCAAAAAAATATGCAAGGAGGTTTCTGGGATATGCTGGATTGTGACAATGGTGTGGTTACCCAACCGATTGTACTGGCCAAAACCTATAGCTTCATCTAGCTGAAAAGCTACACTCTTCATATTTCCAAAATACCTAGGAAAGCCTTACTCTAATATATTCTGCCATCTTTTCTTCTTATAGGATGGGATGCAGAGCCAGCCTCACTGTGAGGCAAGAAACCTGGAGAGTAATCCCCTCTGAGCTAACTGCAGAGAGAGGCTAAAAAGAGTCTTGGGGATAGCACTTTGCTCTGCACCTTTTCTCACACTGCCCCCGGGTCCAAGTTCCTCTGCCCTTGCTAGACTACAATTTCCTCATTTCACGAGCGGGGTCATGTCGACATCTGAGAGTTATTATGAGCTCATGGTATAATGGACTTGATTCATAGAAGTCTTTCAACAGATAATAGCTGCTTTCATTTCAGAAATGAAACTTGGCAATAGCTTCCTTCTCAAGGGCAAGCCATGCTCCAACCCCATGAACCCCTGGGCTGTGTCTGGCGGGTGGACGTCCAGGTATCCCTGGGCCTCTGTATGTCCTTCTGGACATAGACATGTACCTTCTCCATCTCACATGCTCAATCTATGACCTGGAACCAAAGAGAACCCCCTAGCTGAGGTGATAGGTGAGTCACATACAAAGGTCGTATGGAGCTCGGAGTCTCACACAGAATGAGAATATGCTTCACTGGTGTTGGGTATCATGGGCCTCATTGCGATGGCGGGCTCTGTCATTGTACTATTTACTCTGCAGCATGGTAGTTATTTTTATACTCCATGACAAAGCACCTGGAAGAAACAAATGAAGGGAAGGGAAGGGGGCTCATTTGGCTCATGGATCCAGAGGATCTCATTCCATTATCTCTGGGCATCATGTCTTGGGAAAGACATCATGACATCAGGAGTATGTGGTAGGAAACAGCTGTTCGCATCACTTCAACAAGAGGGCGGAGAGAAGAATGCCAGATTTCTATTAGCTTTCCTCTTTCTGCCTCTTATTCTGTCAAGGACCTCGGGACATGATATATTCCTCCCTCAATTGGTCTCCTCTGCGAACCCCTAACTATCACACCTGGATGTGTGCTCAACTGTCTCTTATGTGATTCTAAATCTAACGGAGTCGACAATGGAAGTTAGCCAATTGTAAAGTCCTTGTCAGCTTGACCCAAACAAAGGCTTACCTCTGTCTCTGATGCACAAATGGATTTGGCATGTCTCTATGAGTCCACAAAGTTTTAACAGTTCCATTGTTATTCAGAAAACGTAAGTTCAAGGACTCCTCTCAGTGAGGCTCAAGACAACTCTTAGCTAACAGCTAAGAGTTACATATGAGCCATATTCAATGGGCCAGATTAAATACTTCCATTCCAAAAGGGAGGCATGGAGGTATCAATAGGAAAAATGGGACCCAAAGAAGGCCAAAATTCAGAAGAACGAGTATCTAATTCTATAACTCCATGTCTGTGCTTGAGGACTTGTGGAGGCACCATTGCAGTTACAGCATACATACTTGACTATTCTTTCCTTAATGGCCTTCCCATCCTTAGCCCATGTGCCCTTTCTCTTAGACTGACTTCACTCTATTCTCAGCTTCTTTCATGGACACTCTGTATCCTTGGGTTTCCATTGCAACTTGAGTTTCACCCTCACAGCTTCAGATATTGTTCTCCCGGGAGCTCTGTGCAGAGAATCTAACCTGCTGCACATTGCTGATGCTCACAGGCTCTTGTCTAGAGTCATGGTGGAAGCCTCCATTGATTCATGATGCTTGCATTCCTTGTGCCTTCAAAACCAGCACTAAGTAGGTAGCACCAGGTTTGGTACTCTGTTCAAGCAATAGCCAGGACCCTTGGGACCACAGCTTCAATAGCCTTTGATAGATGAACCCTGAAAATACTTCTCTAGGCTGCCATTTTCCAGCAGTATCTGAGAGGCCCTCTATGTCAAAGAAATGTCTATTGAATTTTCAGTTTTACACTTCGGAGCCGTGATGGGTAGGGTCTTCCGACTTCCTCAAATTCTCTTAAGTCACCTTTTCTATTATTACCTCATAAAATATTTGTCTTGTCCTTTATGGTCCTTGTCTTTTTAACTGCTACAGAGCGCTTACCTACAGCTTTAGGTGAGTTCCTTTTCGGACCAAAATACATGTGTTACATCATTTTGCTCCATGTTTGTGTCCAGTCCTCCCTGTAAACTCGCCTAAAAGCATCCAGTAATGTCTTCAACACCATTACTGCTATGTGATCTTGAATTTTACCCCCACTGCTTTTGAATTCAGCTGTACTCTGATTTTCAAGATGTAGGGAAATTATTTGCCAGAATGTAGCATGAACGGCCCCTAGTTCCCAGACAAGGGGAGAATGCCCGGCTGGTGAACACTGGCTTTACTGATTGCATTTGAATCAGCACTCTGAGCTGCTGAGCTCCTACCTCGGTGGCTTATTAAACTCTGCCTCTTGTGTTGTAAGGCTTATTAAACCTAAACTCTTCCAAATTTCTAACAAATCAGTCCAACAATGCCCAGGAATCCCGTGGTTGTGTTCAGTGGCAGCGATGACCCTCTCTACTCTGACACTGGGTTGCTGAATTTGTTACTTTTGATACAGCCAAAACACCTGACAGGAACATGTGAAGATGGGAAAGGTTTATTTGGTCTCTTGGTTTCAGATCTCACAGTTGCTGGACTCCGGGCGCTTGAGGAGGAGAAGTGAGTGACAGGGTCCAGCAGTTGTCATCACTCAGACCAGGGAGAACAGGAAGAGTATAGCAGTGTCACATTCCACTAGCTTTCACCTTTTCAATTCTACTGTGGTTTCCCCTGTCACAGTGTGGTAGCACGCACACTCAAGGTGGGTCTTCCCTTCAGTTCATCCTTTCTGGAAATGTTCTCATAGACACAGCCAGAAATGTATCTCAGCAGTCCCTGAGTGGTCCTAAATGCAGTCAGGTTGACAAGGATGGACCCTTGCACTTGGTTAAGCATGCGATTCTCTGAGGCAGAGTTGTTGGGGTTGTTTTAGTGTACACACATGTACATAGTACAAGTTTCACAAAGCAATTCCTTTCATGTGCTTCCACCCACTGTCACTTCCCACCCATCTTCTGCCTTATATCACACTCTCCCTGATGCTTTCATGTCATATGTATATGTGTATGTGTATGTGTATGTATATGTGTATATATACACATATATGTGTGTGTGTGTGTGTGTATATATATATGTATATATATATATATATGTGTATATATATATATATTGTTTCATGAATCTACAAAAGTTCCAATAATTGTCTTCCTGAGACTAGAATATGTCATTTAATATGATGGTCTAGTGGCTTTTGCTTTTCTAGTATGCAATACTACCTCATTCATCTTCATGGCCTCCTTGAATACAACCCCATTGTGTACACACACCACGTTTCGTTTATCTGTTCACCTGCTGATGGACACCCAGGCTGATTCTGAAGGGTGACTATTGTGACTAGTGTTGCAGTAAACACAGATTTGCAGGGATCTCTGTGGCACCCTGGTTCAGACCCTTTCAAGTGTGTGCCTAAAAGGGGTATAGCTAAATCTTGTTAGTTCTATTCCTTTTCATTTTATGACAACTTAATACTGATTTCCATGATATCTGGGCCACTTCAATTCCATCAGCATTGCATAAGGAGTCCCCTTTCTCCACATTCTCATTCGTATTTACTGTTGTTTTTATTCTCCAGTAATAGTTATTCTGAAGAGTAAGGAGGAATCTCAAAATAGTTTTAATTTCCATCTCTTCGATGACTAAGGATGTTAAACATTTTTTTCATATATATTGGCCATTTGTGCTTGTATTGAAAGCCATTCATTTCATTGCCCCATTCAGTCACTGGGTTGTTTGCTGGGTTTGGTTTGGATTGTTTTTGGGTTGTTTTCTTTTTCTTTAGCTCCTCTAGACATTAGTCCCATTCAACAGGCCATCTCTGAATCTTTTGACTTGTCAGAGCATTTTAATCAAATGCAATCCTAACTATTGATTCTCAGAGTTGCTATAGGCATGCATGTGATTCTTTGTCTGGGATTTCATCTGACTCACTCTCCTTGGCATCTAATGGGAATCTAAGGGGAAATCTATAGAACCTGACAGTTGGAAGCCAGTGAGCCTCACTCTGGACTCATTTGGTGTCAGTCTGTCCTGATTCTCGCCCCTGGGACAATGTATGGTTGAGACTCAGCTCTCCTCAATCTGCTAGAGGCATTCTGCTCACCAGGGCCAAGACAGTAATCCCCTGACACTTGCCCTCAGGTCACAGAGAAGACCATGCAGGAAAGGACTCTTGCCTCTAGGGCCATAGCTGCTGATTTAGCAGGGGTCTTTTAAAAATTGTTCTTGCCACTACTCTACTTGGATGCTGAGAAGAAAGCATTTATTTCCCCAGTGTCTAATATGGTGTGCTGTCCCCGCGATTCCTGTCTGGTTGGAAAGCGAGTTTGGTTAATGACGTGTTCAGTGTTGGTTGTGCTTTCTGAGGCTTTGAGTGTCTGGGTATTACTTCTCTGGCCACTCCCAGTTCCTTTCCCAGCATGCAGTTGTGTGAGCTCCTGAATGTACTCTGATCTCTCGTCCTCCATTCTGCTTCCGGGGGTTCCCTTTCCTTCTTAGCTACTGAGACTAGCATCATATCTGCCATCGTCGACCTCATGGGACAGCTCTCCTCCGACTGTGTTCTTGGTTAATTCCCAGGTATGGGTGTTGTCCCATTTTCTCCATCTTAAATCAGGTTGGTTATCACTGTATAGATTTTTCTCTCTCCCACTGAATTAAAAGCTATGTGACTGAAACCTGTCTTGTTCCTCAATAACAACCACCTCTAGTGAATTGCTTAGTTTCTAAGAAGGGTAGCTCGATGGATAGCTTCAACCAGAAGTCACCTTGGTGCTGTGGTTCCAGTGACTTCTCTGAAAATCATACAGAGTAGCTGTCTTTATTCTCAGTGAATGCCCTATATATGCAAAGGTATACCATGGTGACTGTGAGTCAGGTAGAAAAAAGATTTAACTTGACTTCTTACTTTGCTGCTGGATCAATCATCGGGATCAATGGAGGTCCAGAACTAATTGCTTTCCATGCTGACTCAATTCATTACCAAAGCTACAAGTTATTGGCCCACATAGAACCTGAACTTCAGGGTGGATCCATAACAGAGTGAACTAGAGACCTCTGAATGGTCTATGCAGGTTAGGAGTACCCAGGGGTTTTGGGGCTGCTAGTGACTGTTAACCAAGGGACTACTACATTTCTACAGTGACTTATGGGGCATCTTTTGCACCTTTGACCCACGAGAAGAAGCTCAGTATTCATGTTGCCTGTATGTGCATGGGTTTGTATGTATGAGCATTTGTGTCTGTGTCTGTTTGTGTGTTTGTATATGTGTGAATGCATGTGTTTGTTTGTATGTCTGTATACGTGTTTGTTTTACATTTGTATGTGTTTGTGTGCATGTATTTGTATGTGTGTGCTTGTGTGCATGTATTTGTGTGTACGTGTTTGTGTGTGTGTGCATGTGTGGAAAATGTGAGTGTGTGTATGTGTGTGTGTGTGTGTATGAGTGTGTGTTTCCTTTAAGAAATCTCAGAAGTACCTTCTTTCACTAAAAAGAAAATAATATGTATCTGGAGAGCTGGCTCAGCAGTTAAGAGCACTTGTTCTTGCAGAGGTCCCAGGTTCAGTTTCCAGCACCCACACAGTGACTTGCAATCAATCACCTCTAACTCCAGTTCCATGGGACCTGACACTATCTTCTGACCTCCACAGGTACCAGGTATCCATGTGAGGCACAGACATACGTGTAGGCAAAACATTCCTACATGTAAAATAAGTGCACATTTAAAAAAAATAATAAAAAATCTGTTAAGTTACACTTCCAAAGTCTTATCTTGTAATAGACTGCTGGTCACTCTTCGTTTCGTATAAGACAATGAGACTGCCAAGGCGAGCATATCCTTTAAAAGAAACGTATATACAAACCTCCTTTTTTTTTTTTTTTGGAATTTGTGGGAAGTTTTTTGACAAAACCAGAAGAGTCTTAATAGTGATGACTCCCTGGAGGTCTCCTGGCACTTGGCATGCCCTCCCTGCCTCTTAGTTACTGTTCCCTTCTAACAGCCCTTTGAAGGGATGCTTGTAAAAACCCTTCCAAAGTCACAGCTGCATCTATGAGAGAAGAGCATCCTGTTCCCATCTTCAGCCAAGTTAAAGAATAGAGTGACTCTAGTCGCGCTCATGGCTTTCTCTTCCTTGCGCCTGGAGATGTCAGTGGGTCTATTCCCCCACATTCTCACTAATTTTGATAGTTCAGCTGAGCACAGCATGTGTATTTTGAGCTGAGTCAAGCTAATTTCCGCTGAGACCAGCCTGGGTATTTTCATCGCACACTTCCTCTTCGTTCCTCCTCCACTGCAGAATTTAGCAACTTTAGTATTGTTCTCACAGCGTGAGGCTCCCGAGGAGTCAGTGTCACTCTTCAGCTACTTCCCTACAGTAGGACCAGCGTGACGGCTGTCTGTTCTCATCTAACTTACCAGCTGTGTTGCTGAGTCCAGCTCTGCACTGAAATCTACTTGCTTCCTGTTGTGTTCCTGGGATCTAAATAGATGTAGAGAGAGGCTGGCTTTTAGGTAACTCATGCAGAACAGGACGTCTGCTGTGCTGGGACTGATCATTCTCTGTGGACAAGCCTTTGGCTAAGGGAGGTTTGATTCACCCTACTGGCAGCATGCTAGTTGGGAGTGTGGTACAATGAGGGAGACCCCTGAGAGGAGGGCGTGTGCTTGTCTATAAGCTCTGAGCCCCAAGCTCATTTCCAAGTTCAAGTCTTGAATGGGGTCATAGTCTTTGGTCAAGGAATGGAAGGTGCAAACTATCACTCGATGTCAAGACAAATGCAATAGATCTAGTCTAGGGGTTTGTAGCTTTGTACCTGGCAGGAATGACTGAGCTAGAGTCTATTCTCCCTCTCTCCCCCTCTCCCCCCCCCATCTCTTTCTCTCACTCTCTCCCCTCTCCCTCCCCCTCTATCCCTCTCCCTCTCCCTTTCTTTCCCTCCCTCCCTCTTCCCCCCTCCCCATCTCTCTGTGTATATACATATGTACATATGTGCATATGGAGGGCAGGAGGCAACCTCAATATCATTTCTCAGATACTCTACACCTTTTGGGGTTTTTTGGTTTGTTGTTTGTTTGTTTGTTTGTTTGTTGAGACAAGGTTTCTTCACTGTCTTGAAACTCACCAAGTAGGCTAAACTGAGATCCCCAAAGGCTCTACTTCCCCAGTGCTGGGCTTATAAGCCAGATACTGGCTTGGCATTTTTATATGGGTTCTTGGAATTGAACTGAGTTCCTTGTTCTTGCAAGGCAAGCACTTCACTGGCCTAGTTATCTCTCCAGCATTCTGATTTTGCCTTTTTTCTTTGCTTTGCTTTTTTCGAGACAAGATCTTGCTATGTAGGGTTTCCCAGTCTTGAACTCACTATATAGACTAGGCTAGCCTTGAGCCCATAGAGATCTGCCTGCCTGTATCTCCCATGCTCTGATCTTTTATTTATGGACGATTTCCTTCCATCCCATGGGCCTCTTTTCTACACCCCGACCCCACACCTACCCCTGCCTTATGGCTCCACTCAACAGAATGTCCTCTAGAAATTTCTGTCTTTGAGGACGCTTTCTCTTTTATTGTCATTCCAATTCAGAAACATTTCTTCGATGCATACCAGTCATTGGCCACACTATTATTCTTGGACCATCTGTCTGAAGTACTAACTAAGTTGCCACAAGTCACCACCTGTCTGCAACAACTGAGTTGTCCCAAGTCACCTATCTGCAGAAGCAACAAATAGCATTCTTCTGCCATCTGCTCTGAGGACTGTAGATCGCAAGCAGCTAACTGGCATTTAGTTCCTCATGGTTAAGCATACAGGTAGACGTGGGTCCACAGGCTCAGAGCCCATGTGAAATTAGATGATATGGCTGGAATAATTTAAAAGATTGGAGAAAACGAATACTGCCAAATGAAATTTCCACCCGAGTCTTTCCCATACTCCTCTGCTTATAGGAGTCCCAGTCAGTCCTCACTTGCAGGGCAGGCTGGTCAGTGAGCATGCTAATAAGATTCTAGGAGTCACCTCCGCCACTTGTTCTGGGGTTACCCCAGGTCTCTGGACTTCTTCTAATCTTTCAGGTGAACTTTAGGGCCCACCTTGTTATTTTCCTTAAGCTCATCTTTACTATAATTGACATGAGTTAACCCATCAGTTAGAATGAGAGTCTATTTGAATGTGTCCTGAGCAGATCATAACTACTCTGGGATGTAATAGTATCTGGCAACTAGAATCTTTGAGGCGGACTCTGTCTCTGGCCAAGTTCTAAGTGAATCCCCCACCCTCACCCCCCCCCTGCCCCATGTTGTTCTGCAGAATGGAACAAACGTACAGCAGTGGCCTAAGGCATTCTGGGTAAGAAGTTTGGCTCATGGGGTCTGAAAGGCTGCTCACTGGATCCGTTCTCTGTTCCAAACCCAGCGTTTCAGCTATGCATTTGCATAAGAACCATTCTGGCCTTTCCTTTCAGTGAGCTGCTTCTTCTTCTTCTTCTTCTTCTTCTTCTTCTTCTTCTTCTTCTTCTTCTTCTTCTTCTTCTTCTTCTTCTTCTTCTTCTTCTTCTTCTTCTTCCCCTTCCCCTTCCCCTTCCCCTTCCCCTTCCCCTTCCCCTTCCCCTTCCCCTTCCCCTTCCCCTTCCTCGTTTTCTTCTTCCTCTTCCTCTTCCTCTTCTTCTTCTTCCTCTTCAGGCCAGTACTTGAGGCAGGCACTGTCTGCATGCTCCCATCCTTCCTTCCCTCCTCTCTGAACTGTTGCTCAGCAGGAAGCAGCATGTGTTGGGGAGTGCAAGGAATGTGCTGTGCAGGGCATAGATACTTGGCAGTCCTGACGATTTCTGTCAGTTGTCCCTGGATGATAATGTGGCTCTTTTCACTGGTGGTCAGTGCTCACATACCTCAGGGTGATTGGTACCAGGCATAGCTCTACGTGATGTATATCATGCTGAGTTAGCCTTCCCAAACAAAGCCTGTGTTGTTATGCCTGGTAATTCAGGAGAACTTCATCAAGGCAAGGCTGGTAGCTTAGTGTTTAGTGGCAGTTGTTCAGGAGGGAGTGGGTGGAAAGAGGGTGTGGGTCGTGGTTCAGGTGCCATGGGGAGCAGGCTCTAGTTCAGTAGAAGGAGGGGTCTGCAGGGACCAGAAACGAGCATGTTCTGGCACAGCACGTGCATTTTCAGTCACATGCAAGTCATAGAAATTAATCTCTGGAAACACATAATTGCATTAGATTGTCTGGATGGAACCAGGGAAACTAGACCAGACGGGTTCCGTAGGGCACACAAAGAAAATAGTATCACAAAGGAATTGAATTGGAGCAAATGAGTAGTGTTCAGACCACAGAGCCCAAAGGATCCAAGAGGATTTTCTCAGTGACCTTTAAAAGAAAGAGACCACAGGTCTCAGAGCCAATCAAAGTCAAGATGAAATCCATTCCAGACCTAATGGGGCTTCCTAAACCAATTCAGCATCAGGTCACGCAGAGAAGGACATGTACTATGAGAAGTGGCAGAATACGGCTGTCTTCTGCTGAAAATGGTCTTTTTGATGGTGAAACAGCTTCTACGTACTTATACATGGGAATGTTTTATCCTGAAAAAACAAAACAAAAACAAAAACAGAAACAAAACAGCAGGGTTGTCTTGCAAGGGGCCAAAAACCAGCAGCTGCTGCTGAACTGCAAACAGATTTAGGAAAGTTGGGCCCATCCCTAAAAGACAGTGAGCAGCTGCTGCTTGGTAGAACTAACTCACCAAGAAAAGAAAAGTTGCCTGTTGTTTTGATTTTTGAAACAGTTGGCAGTGGAATTCTCGTTCATTTTGATAAGTTGCCAGTTTCTGTCTCCCATATCATTCTTGTTATCAAGCCTTGGTTAGCAGAGCAGCAGAAAAAAACCCACCACCACTACCACCACCAACAAAAACACTTGCTGTCAGGGTGATCCTTTCCCAGGAATCTCATCAGTGGCTTCCTGTAGTTCGTGCTGGCTGTTGATTTGTTGGTGTCTGTGCTTTGCAATACAGTCATATGAACTGCAACCAGAATTTTAATGTGGAATCCTTTCTTCAGATAGAAGTTAGGAATGTTATAATTATTTATCCCAGTAAGATTTATTATGAAGGATCTCGGTTGCTTATCTAAAAATTGAGCTACACTAGCATAACTCTAATTTTCTTAAGAGCCTTGTTCCTGCTTTAGCTGTTTTACGTATATTAGTGCTCACCACCATGCTATCAGATATGTATTGCGATCCCACCAGGACATGATGACAATGTAGAGAATTGGGCCCAGCAGTTGGCTTCAGGGACCATGCCCCACGTCTAGGTGTCACCTTTAATGACATAAAAGCTGCCTTTCTTTGCTCATAGCTTCAAAAATGAATTTGCTCATGTTTCCTCATAAGTCCTAGAGGGTGGATGATGGGGACATCTGGGACAGAGAGGATTCGTTTTGTTGCTCAGGATCATGTTTTTTACATAGCAGCAACTGTGCAAAGACTTTCAGAATATATATACACATATTTTGCATTAAGCAACAACTTAAACCTAGAAAGAAAATAGTTTTTAAGCAAATACGTAAAAAGGAAAAAATTAACAGTTCATTTGACTGGTCCACTAAATCATCTACAAATAATTTTTCCAAGTAGAGCTCACATTAACAAAATAGCAAGATAACAAAATAAAGCGCCAAGGGAAGGTGCCTTTCAGAGTTGGTTTTCATCGTCCGCTCGCATGCTGACGTGTAGTGACATTGCGCAAATGAGACTGGCCACTGATCAAGGCTGCAGCCTTGGGTTGAAATGAGAAAGATGCTTCTGATTCTACCCAGTGGAAATGGCTTTTCTGAAAAATCTTATAGGCAAAGCGAGCAGCAGATGAGGTTCTGCTGGGTGTTATTTTTGAAGGTAGTTAATTTTCAGATGATGCATGAAGCAACATCTGACTCACTGGGTGCCCTGGAAACCCCGCCACTGCCGGGGTCCACAGGGCTGACTTGTCTGTGACTCATGCTGACCACTGCCTTCTTGGGCCACAGACTTGGGGGTGGAGGGGTTCCAGTGTGTCCCCACCATTGCCTTCTTCAGTATGTCCCCCAATTCATACACTTGATGAGCATGTCTGTGCTCTCATACCCCAGCAAGTGTGGCCTTTCACCCAATACCCTTCAGAAGTGTGGCTCATTTGGCTCCAGATAGGGCATCAGTGACAGGCTAAAGAGATGGCTAGATTAGTAAATTGCCGAGGTTATTGGGGCTCATTACAGAAACTTGGGTCACTCAAAGGCATCTCTGTCATCTGAAATCTCAGTAGCATGGGGCCTGAGTCACAAAAGCTGCATATCTGGAGTTCTTTGTACAAGTTGCAGGAAGCTCAGACAATGAGAGCTCCTTCTCCTCAACAACTGTTACTATTTCTAAAACTCTGAGATTGGACCTTGTGAATCCTGTAACTTTGAGGATATTCCTGTGCCTTGTAAGTTTCGTTTATTCCATAGGCATTGCATCTTCCCTTTTTTTTTCCCCTTTATTTCTTTTCCCTTTTTGAGAATCCCTCTTTCTTTTAGGAAAGAATGTTTCAATTAAGAGGAAATACATACTAGCTCTCCATTGTGTCTGGTAACAACACTCTGTGACCAGCCAGGGCAGCAGCAGGGTCTTTAACAAGCACAGCTGCCTTATGGAAATCTTTGAAGGGGGTGTCTTTGGTTCATTTAAAACCTCTTGAACAGCTAAAGGAGTTGGACTGTATGAAGAACTGGAATTTTGCAATGGGGCCATCAGCTTTAAGAAATGTTTCTCTAGAGCTTTTGTGGGCACCAAGAAGAGGCCTAGAAGCATCCAAGACTCCAGTGGGTATATATGCTCTCCCAAGTGGGGATTTTCCAGCTTCTATGCAGAGATGTGTGTGGCTTATACTGTGCCCTGCTTCTCCTGAATGCTAAGCCACCGAGATCTCAGGGTTTGGGCTTGGGATCCTTGAAAACAATTGGTCTCCTTGTGCTGGCCTATGGGTGAGTGTGACTTGGAAATTTCAATGCTCTCTGGGAAGGGACTCTGGGCTGATGGGGATGGCAGATACGAATGGAAGAAAAAAGTGGTTGGTCCTGAAACTAACTGAGATAGCAACCAGAGATGGCTGCTGAGAAGAAGGAAAAAGGATCTAGGGTGCTCTGCCAGGTATCTGGGGGACCAGGAGCATGTGAACAACAGTGAACTAGCTCAACAAAAGGAATGACTTACCAATGGTTCTATCTTAGTCAGTGTTTTATTGCTGTGAAAAGACGCTACGGCCATGGCAACTGGTATAAAGGACACATTTAATTGAGGGCGGCTTACAGTTTCGGAGGTTAAGTCCATTGTCATCATGGCAGCGTGCAGGCAGGTATGATGCTGTAGAAGGAGCTGCAAGTTCAGTATCTCAATACGCAGGCAGTAGAAGGAGACTGTGTTCCACACTGGGCCTAACTTTAGCATATGAGACCTCAAAGCCTCCTCTCACAGTGACACACTTCCTTACTCCAACAAGGCTACACCTCCTAATAGTGTCATTCCCTATGGGCCAAGCATTCAAGTACATGAGTCTTTAGGAGGCATTCCTACTTAAACCACCATACCCTCTTTGCAGTACTACCCCTGTGTGAATGCCCTAGTCCAACAAAACAGCCCTCGTGAATTTCAGAACTTAGCCCTTCTAGTTCAAAAAAAAAAAAGAAACTTGGCTCAAGATTATTCCAAAACAAACATTAAAAGTGGGGCCTACAGAGCTTCCTCGTGGAAGGCACTTTATAAGGAAAAGGAAACTTGGAAGCCTAGGGGATGGCACTGCCGGGTGCCCACAATGTTCTTCTGTAGAGCCATAATCTATAAGTCATGATCAAGATCTGTTGATAGCCGGGTGTGGTAGTGCATGCCTTTAATCCCAGCACTTGGGAGGCAGAGGCAGGTGGATTTCTGAGTTCGAGGCCAGCCTGGTCTACAGAGTGAGTTACAGGAGAGCCAGGGTTACAACAGAGAAACCCTGTCTCAAAAAAAAATCCGCCCCCCCAAATCTGTTGATAAGGATGCAGAACAACTGTACTGCACCCAGGGGAGGCACCCACCAGGGTGAGACCGGTTGAGATGGTCACTGTGGGCTAGACTAGGACTTCTGGCCAAAATGGCCAGATTACCCAACATCCATGCTTATAAACTGTAATGGAAGATCTAAGAATAATTCAGCCAACTGGAACCTCTTGTAACGTTCATGGAGATGGTATCTTCCAGGTCTTCCCGTGGAATCTGCATGCTCATCTCCCTGAATCCCTGGCTGTGAGCACAGGTTCCCTGGAGGGAATCAGATCTGTCTTCCTGTCAGCTGTCTGTACACCCCTCTCAGCCTCACCGCTCTCTCTACTGCCCACTGGAACGTCGGCCACCACGGCTGCAGCATCAGATGCAATCTGACATGTTCATGAGGATGGATACACTGAGGGTGAAAATCAGACATTAGCGCCAGGCATCTTCATGGCCCGGTTCACCGAGCTGTAGAGAATCGTGTGGACATTCAGGAGCAAGCCTTGACAGGCAGGCTCGGGAATGAGCTTGCAGCTGAAGATGCTTTCAATGTGCTGCCCTGCCATTTTGCTGTGAAATTATTTCTGCATTCTTTCTTCTCATCTTACCAGATAATGACACACTTTTAGTATAATTTAGATGAGGTTGATTAGCCAGGCCTTCTCTTGCTATAAACTAAGTTAATGAATTGCATATATATATATATATATATATATATATATATATATATATATATATATTTCTACCTCAGAGGCAGAGCAGGGCTTATCATTATTGAAATGAAGAAGATGTTTCTGAAGAACAGTCATGCATATTCAGCATTCGTGGAAAGCCACTGTAGAGATGTAGTTGTGCATGCCACGTATGAACAAGAAGCAGAGATAGCAGGTGGTTAGGCACTTTATTCAACAGCATATAGTCTCATGCTGGGACTGGTTAGCAAAATATTGAGACGTCTGTAATCTCAGGTCTGCATGCTAAGATGGTGCAGTGTGGCAGCCACACAGCTCCCCACCCCTAGCCCTGGTCAGTTAAGCTGGAGCATGCATATCCTGAGAAAGGACAGTGATCTGGGACATGGAGTTGCTTCACAGGTGGAGGGCAGTGGGGAGTCTCTGAGGACTCAGGCACCACAGGAAGTCAGTCAGGGAGCAATGAGCTTCTTCCACACCCGAAGGCCACATGCACCACCACCCCACCACCACCCCCACCAAGGCTTCCCAAAGCAAAGGCCAGTCCGCCGTTTTGAGCTTTCACTTTGAAAGGGACTTCAGAAGTCGTTTGCACCTTGCAGACATTGTTTGGAGTCCTGTCTGTCAAATGCCAGTCGCTCTGCCCAGGTCCATTGTGCATTTTCTCTCAGTCCGAAACCTCTGACAGGAGTAATACTGTTCGGCTTTCCAGATAAGGGGCAACTGAAGTGGAAGTCACTTGAAACCCGCTTCAGCCTGCATTCGAGCAGTTCAAGCTGGCCAGGGCAGCGGATGGGAACTGTGCCAGTCAGGGGAACACTCCGTTATAAGGCACAGCAGCAATGGGACCAGGGGGTTCTCTGGGGAAAGTGCAAGACCACAGCTCCTGAAGGAGTCTGTCTGTGACTTAGCACTGTTGCCCATGCTGGTTGCAAAGTGTGTTGCTCTCAGATAGTTCCAGAAGGCAGCTACATTGAAGAGGGCAGACTTAAGGAAAAGCTTCCTGCTCTGCACGTTCACAACAGCAGCGCCAGGCACCGGAGCTGTGACCTCTGACTCACAGGGGAGCAGAGATGGCAACAAAGCTGTGTTTTTCTCTCGCAGCTCCGAACATTTGAGAGGCTCGTGCCAAGTGCTTTGAAAACTGTCAGGGCACTTCACTGGCAAAAACATAAATTGCTGAAAGGACAGAGACTGCCAAGGAAGCCGACCATGTGGACACCACTGTGTGTGCCACAAGGTGACACTGAAATGCGTGCGTGCCTGTGGCTGCCAAGCTCTGAGGTGCAGCTGGGCTCTGACTCTGTGTGGCCCCTTCTGTCCCTTGTCTTGATGTCACCTTCTATGCAGAATCAAGGAGGAGGCTGAGACAAATTAGGACCAGCAAGCCACCCCAGCACAGTACAATCATTTTGGGGGTGGAGGGAGAGGGCTGCATTTAGGTCAAGAACCATACAATTTGTTCAACCAAATCGATCCAGAAACCAAGGACTTATAAAATGAATTGCAATCTTGTCGCCACTGTAAAGCCTCCTATTTATTTGGTTTCCTGCGCTAAACCCAATGTGTGATGTATTTAGAGAAAGAGGAATGATGGCCTGGGTGTGATTTGTCAATGAGTAATGGGTAACCAGTTTCGTCTGTCAGTTTTTAACAAATGTTATTCGTTTTATTAATATCCAAAGTGAAATAGGTGAATAATGGAGGGGCCTAGGGATATAGATCAAAATTCAGGTTTTCAGCTCAGTCGTACTGAAAGTGGCCACTTACAGGGATTCAGGGCACAGACCAACCACAAATCATCTTTCTAAAGTTGGTTTCTTTTAGAGAATGAGAGTAAACCAGCAATAGTTAGCTGGGAGATATTTTAACCTAAAGATTTAATACAATGAATTCTGTATGTAATCGAGTGAGTTTCTTCAATTGTGTGTGGCTTCCAAACATGGATTTTAACTAGCGTTGTTGAAGAGGAGAGATTCTGTTTAAACCTGCGGTCACCCTGTGAGGTCACCCCTATGCCCTGTGATGTGAAGGTCTGGAAAGGCAAAGTCACCTATGCGCATGCTGTTGTGCAGGATCCGAATCCTCAAAACAGCATCCTTCTCACATTCCACTAAGTGCCTGCACATACACACAGCACAGTCCAGTTCAAATATGTGTAGTGGATACCCGAGAGTTAAATGCTGTGAACCAACTGTCTGTGGAGAAGGCTGGACACGTGTTACAGCCTCATCAGAAGAGAACCCCGCCCCTCCCCTCCATTTCTAGGATGCACTAGATTCCATGAAATAAGAAACATGGGACTATTAGTGTCTCCATTACATGATATCTTTACATTGGAATTCCAGGGACACAAAGAGATGGCTTAGCAGTTAAAAGCACTCCTCTGCTTCTTCAGAAGCCTGGGCTCAGTTCCCAGCACCAACAACGTCAGGCAGCCCACCACTGCCAGTAATTCCAGCTCCAAGGGATCCAACGCTTCTGTGGTCTCACACGCATGAACACACATACACACGCAGATGTGCATACACAAAAATAAAAACTATATACATACATATGTACATATGTATGTTATTTTTAAATGGAATGTCAGTACTTATGTGAGCTCAGGGGACTCAGCTCCAACAGTAGCTTTATGCCGTGCCCCTGATAGTCTCAGGATTTCTCTCAACAAAGCCACTCATAAGAAATGCCAGAGGAAACACCAGATGAGGGAGGGACATGAGGAATCTACTCCATAAGTGGTCTGCACACCACTGCTTCCCACCACCCCACAGCACACGCAGCCTCACCTCACTGAACACGGACACAGGGTTGGCCTCCTGTTGCACAGAGTCAGCTCCGAGTCAGCTCTGAGCTTACACGTAGGAGGGCCGACTTTGATCAACTTACCCACGAGTGTCAATGAGTTTGGCATCTTAGAGCCAGGATATCCATTCAGGGGAGAAGAATGATTTCAAGAATGGGAGGATCTGACTTCAGGCACCTGAGCACCCTGGTGTGACAAAGAGGTGACAGCCACACCCGGTCATCTGGTCATCCTGATTACAGCCAGTGTGACCCCGGGGTAAATGTGCAGGCACCGAGGTGGGCAGCTTACACCTGTGTGCAGCAGAGGGACTTGGAGCCCAGGTTCTTCTCCTCTTATATATGCAGAGCTGTCTGTCATAGGACTTTAGGTTAATTACACACCACCTCTCATTTGCAATTAGTTTTCATACTGTTTTATTTTAATGTTCAGACGTGAACTCTTTTCTCCAAGGTTACATAGCCATAATCAGCAACTAGGACATGAGGGTGACAGGTCAACTCTTGTACCAGGACAGCTGGAACAAGAAGGGGGCACCGGAGGTCCTGGATTTAGAGAGGATAAGTGAGTATGTTATCCCACCACAACCATGACCTGTGTTCCTCTACACACCCTTGGGAAGATACAAGGTAGAACCTTCCAGACAGAGGCAGGCTCCGAGGTGCAGTGACCTCTGCTGCTGAGCCCCTGCTCATAGAGCCATAGAACCTTTGTCTCTTGCGGCATCCTGTGTCCCTCTCATGTGACCTTGGCAGTGAGCATTTGGAAGGTGTCTTTTTTGAGCTGTGTGATGCCACTGTCCCAGAGCAGCAACCTGATCTTGTTCCCAGTGATCACTGGGGTCTTGATGTAACGTCATCACTTTGGCAGCACCAGGAATCTGCTGGATGAATGAGTGAGCTTCTCTCTGCGAGCATCCTGGTCAGTCTTAATTCTGCTGCTGTCTTCCCGAGGGAAGAAGGCAGTAATACTGATCTTCATTATAGGAGAAGCACCCTGCACATCCTCGTCTCCGGGACACATTCACTCCAGACCATCAAATCCCAGTAACAAAGATTTCGAGTATTTTCACAGTGTGCTCTCTACTTATAAAATGGTATATAGGCTTGTTGAAGGAAGTGCAGAGAGTTACGAGGGGAGAGGAAAATGTGGCCATAATTCCTCCAATCAGAGAGAATCACTGTAAGTGTCAGGAAGTGCCTCTGGTCCTCTTTACACACTGAGGCCATGCCATAAAGAACAGTGTCCATGCAGCCATCTCCACTAACACTGTGCTGGGAGTTTCTACATCACCTGGAGCTCCTTAACGTTCTGTGCTGTAATCATGCTGCCGTTTATGTAGCCACTCTGCCTTAATTGGAGTTTTGAAATCGAGACTTGCCATGTTTTTTTAAAAAGAAGGGAGAAGAAGAAGAGAGAAAAAGAAAAGAACAAAATAAAACAACAAAGAAGCATCTTGAGGCTGCAGAGATGGCTCAGAGGTTAAGAGCACTGACTGCTCTTCCAGAGGTGCTGAGTTCAATTCCCAGCAACCACATGGTGGCTCACAACCATCTGTAATGGGGTCCAACGTTCCTCTTCTGGTGTGTTTGAAAACAGATACCACGTCTTTGTACATATACATAAAGTAAATAATTTTTTTTTAAAAAAGCACCTCAAGTTACCCTAAAGTCTTGCACAGAATCCAGAGAGAGACACAACTTGGGTAGAACCATCCCACACAATGGTACCTGCATGGAGCTGATGTCATTCATGTCTGTTGAAGAGGAAGAGGCAACACTAGAGGCCAGGCATCCTCAGGAGGGAAATTGAAACAGTATTTCAAGGGTAATGTATAAAGCTTAGCTAGTTGTCCCTGCATAGCATGCCTGGATTCAGTGTACTGGTTCAGTGCTCAGTACTACACTAACCAGGCATGGTGAGCCGTGATAACCAGATTTTCAAAATTATCTTCAGCTACATAGTGAGTTTGAGGCCTGCCTGGGCTACATGAGATCTAGAAAGGAAGGAAGCAATCAAGCAAAGAAGGAAGGAAGGAAAGAAGGAAGGAAGAAAAGAAGGAAGGAAGAAAAGAAAGAGAGAAAGAAAGAAAGAAAGAAAGAAAGAAAGAAAGAAAGAAAGAAAGAAAGAAAGAAAGAACGAAAGAACTGCATAGTATTTCAAATGAAGAATTTAAAAACTCGAGCATGTTCAAATGTTAACATTATTGTTTTTCATGTCAAAAGCTTGACATGTTCTTTATAGAATGCATGTCACAGATTGGAGAGATGGCTCAGCTGGTAAAGGTTAATGCTCATAACCAGAAACTTCAAGAAATCATGTCATGTAATAAGGAACACGAGCATGTGTTGCCTTTCTGTACGAGGCTAGTATTATAGAGGAGGTCTGGACTTGCATTAGAGCGCTCAGGGCCTCTGTCCAACTCCTGGTTGCTGCCACCGCAGACCTGGAGCAGGGGTGGATTAGGGAAGACAAAGCCTTCCTAGATAGATAGTTACTCACAGTTCTGAACGCATCTCAGGTTTGCCTCTGTGACCATTAACGGGACTTCCCAGGCCTTCCTCCATGCAAGTAGGCATAGCCAGGTAAGATCCAGCCAGTGATGGTAGTGGGCTCCCTCCTTGAATTTCAGAAAACTACTGATCTATGAGACATTCATACGGACTCTGAAACTCATCCCCGCTCCTCTGAAATGTGATGTATCTGAGATCTGGTCTATTGTCCAGTAGCCTTCCTAGGACCCTGTGCTCTCTAGAGTTATGTCATCTTGACACAACTTAGAGTTGTTTTAGAAGAGGAAACCTCAACTGAGACAAATGCTCCCATCAGATTGGCCTTTGGGCAGACCTATGGTGCATTTTCTTGATATGAGAGCGCCTAGGGCACTGTGGGCGATGGCACCCCTGGACCAATCATCCTGGATAGTCTAAGAAAGAACGCTGAGGAAGCCATGAGGAGCATGGCTTCTGTTTAAGTTCCTGCTTACAGGTTCCTGCCCTGCTTGAGTTTCTGCCCTGACATCCCTTAATGATTGACTGTGATCATGACCTAGAAACTTGACTAAACCCTTCCCTCTGCAAGTGGCTCTTGATCCTGATGTTTTCTCACAGAAATAGAAGCTCTAACTAAGATAGACCTGGTAATGCAAAGGGTATTAGATCCACTCCCAGCTCAGACAAGGAGCAAGTTCGGTTTCCGTACCCCTCACCCTGGTCTCCAAGAGTGTCATGCAGAGCAACGGTGACTCCATTTGGACAGCCATACTGCCTAAGTTTGTGACATGACCTTTGCTTTAGCTGTGAGTTTGTGTTTTCTGTGCAAGCATGATAGGCATGTCTTCAAAGCATCTTTGATATAAAACCCTGTTAAACACTGAGGTGGAGCGCAAGGGACTTAACACTTGATGTATTTAGAGCTTGAATTTAAAACATGTTATATAAAATGTAATTAATGTCACTTTTCAAGTGAATAGTGATCAAGTTTAACTGAAGACACATAATCTCTTCTTCAAGCTTTCAGACATTTAAATAACAAAGTCTGCCTTTCTAACTGCAGCACCTTTTCCTCTCCCCCACCTTTCTCTCTCTCCCCTAGTCTAGAAAAAGCAAATTAAATGTGTGTTGCTTTTAGTCAGAGTTTTTTCAGAAGCCTGTTTGAAGGGCACAGTCGGGTCTTGGCTACCTGAACTGGACCCACCCTCAAAGCTTGGAGACAAGCACAGAGGCAACCCCAACCCTTGTGGGTCTGAAGCTAACATTCAGCTGTCAGTGGCGGATGCCACCTGCTGTGTGAGAGAGAGCCTCTCCCTGTCATCTTCAGCCGAGTGGAGTGGCCTCATCAGGGCCTTTGAGTTTTCCTCTTAGCCTGATTCAAGTGACATTGAACTACGGGTAAAGAGTCTACAGACTTCAGGGCAGCTTCTGCTGAGGCTCAATCTTCAGTCCAAAAGAGAATGATGAGCCCTCTGTGTTGTCAGAAAATTTAAAATGAAAGGCCCTGGTTATTGTCGAAGCCACGGCTGGCTGGCTGGCGGCAAGCTGGTGGTGCAGCTGCGGCTGCGGTGGAGGAGGAAGCCAGCATCAGAACTCATCAGTGTCATTGTACTCGATGAGCAGAAATGAAGCCTTCATTTAAACAGCCTCCAAATGCTATCATTAGCAAATGGGCCAAAATGTAGACTGGGGTGTGCTGTCTTCAGAGGAAACTTTTTAGAGAACATGGCGAATCTAGAAAGTGAAGTCTGTGGGACAAGGGGGACGAATCAGCAAACTAAGCTTGGAGCATCCATGAAAGCTCTGTAATGCCTATGGCCCATGTGGCTCACCGAGAGCATGATGTCACTGCTGGCAGGGGCTTAAGGGCCCCATCTCCAGGACCATACAGAGCACCCGGCCAGGAACCCCCTGAACATAAGCCAGGCTACAGTTCCCCAACCTGTAAGGTCAGTTTGTCTTGCAGAGAACCTCCTACACTCTGCACAGAGATCCAAAATGAAAAACAGTGGGTGTGGCAACCAAGGGAGTGACATGGGAAGGACCAGAAGGTGCATGTCACACACATTTGTTTGCATGGTTCCCAGGTAGAATTCTGACCTCCACCTGACCCTCCTCTCCCATCTGTACCTTGTAAGGAAATAGAAAGTACGATTCCTCGGAAAAGCCAGAAAAAAGTCCTTGCCAACCAGAGAGTGTGCCAGATTGAGGGGCGTGGTAGGCCGTGCCAGGGAGGAAAGCATCAAGGTGCTTAGTAAGCCCGGGAGAGCTATGGGAGAGCTATGGAGCTCAGAAGCTCCACTGCAGGGGCAAAGGCGCATCTCCTACCACCTTTAGAGGCCTGAAGAGGCTGAACCATGAAGGTGTGGACAGTTTACAGAATCATCCATCCCCAGGGAAGGTGAGGAGAGACAACTGAGTTCCATACAGGTCCCACCCAGCTTTGAGTGATGAGGGTCAGGTTTTGATACTTTGATCTCGAAGCAGAAGTTCTACAATTTAGTACCAGTGTGAAAGAAGACAGGCATCGGGCCAAAGTATATCAAGCAGCCCACTAAAAACAAAGAGAAGCCAGGAACCTTCTTCTGCTTCTGCCCTATCCCTTGGCAGGCACATCCTCTCCTATAGTTTTCTCTACCCTCTACCTGGGTTGACTTATCACCATTACCTGAGGTGACTCTGCCCTCTACCTGGGTGTTGTAACCCCTCCTCCTTGAGCTGACTCTGCCCTCTGCTGTCCATAGAGAAGGGAATGTGATACCGTCACTGTCCTCCCACAGACACTCAGACACAGGAGCCATGCCATTCCCAGGGACACCAGCACCATCCTCTGGGAAACATCTGGACACAGGAGCCATGCTTTCTACAGAGTTGCAATGCTATCCACAACACCCTCCCACAGATACCTGGACACTGGAGCTGTATTGTGCCCTGCCTTCCTGAGCATATGGCCCTTTCTTAGAAGTGATCTCCTGGCCCAACTGTCACCTGTCTACTCTCAATCATTTCTCTCGTGTCTTCTGCCATTTCGTCAGATTTATCCCACCTCGGTCCTCAGAGTCACCATAGAATCTCCAGATGATGCCACACTGGTTGGTATTAATGACAGTCCGGTGGGACTTCTGCTGATGATAGAGAGGAAGAAAGGGACTGGAAGCAGGGATAGCCATGACCGCCTGTACCATGAAGTTATGCTTAAACTTCCTGATTTACATCTTCTTCAGTGACACAATGTGGTTTCAGTGGTTGGAGGGACCTTGCTCCAGCATGTGCTGTCTTTGTCCACCTTGAAGAGAGCATAAGTGGCTGGTATTCTGGATAGTTCATCTTGCAAGAAGTAAGAGCAAGCATTGTGCACTCCTGCGGTGCCAGGCAGAACCTGCGTCCTGTAAGATGCAGTCTTAAATGTGTCAGAGCCATGCAGGAAGCCTGAGAACTCGGTGGAGCAGGAAAGCCTTTACCTGCAACTTCTAGGCAGCTTCAGAGAAGGGGACATCACACCTGTACCTTGTGTTCTAAGGAAGGAGGAAACACACATGTTTGTGGAACCTATGCCTCCAGTCTGGAGGGCGGTACAACCTCTCTCTTACCATACGAAAGCACCGTGAAGACCCTGTCCATGGTTCCTTCCCACTGCCTCGTCTCTTATAAGCTCTTTTCATGGAGCTGGGTGGTTGAACCTTGGAAGAGGGGCTGTAACATGGAGTTTTAGAAAGGTCTCTTCCCACACAGAAAAGACCCAAAAGGTCTCTGGTCACGCTCTTCCAAGCACGTCAAGCATTTAGTTCCAGTGTGAAAGAAAAATAAGCCATAAAGTAAAGTGAGCCAGAAACCGTTCTGAGGGAGCAGTGTGAACGGAGAAAGCTCAGAGAGCCAGGACAGGGAGAACCTCCGACGGGGACTGATGCTCATTAGACACATTCACAGGCATAAGTGGGTAGTTTTCAGAACTTTCTATAGAGAGCGCTTTCCTAGTTTTGCTGAGGATGTGATGGAAATTGAGCATGGTGTCAGATATAGGCACTATTAATTTTATAGCGCTGATTAATCTCACACACAATCTCACAGCTCTCCCCGTCCAAGATCTATTGGCCTTGAACATGGGAAGATGAAGAGGCTGGGTCAAGGAGGCTTGCAATCACCAGATTCAGATGCCTGAGAGCCTGGCTAATGGCACCATTGTTCTTCTGCCACACCCCCAGCTCACATTGTGCAGCTTACTTTTGTGTTAAAGCTGAAGTGAAGCAGGGTTTTTTTTTATGAGTATAAAGACAGACAGACAGACAGACACACACACACACACACACAGAGGGAGAGAGAGAGAGAGAGAGAGAAAGAGAGAGAGAGAGAGAGAGAGAGAGAGGGGAGCTGCTGATCATCAGTATCCTCATGGCTTTAAGGCTGTAGAGGCAGATGTGGGATTCCTTGATATAATTAGAATGGTCATCTAACGTTTAGCAGTCCTTTGCGTCCTCTGCGTCTCTTTTATTCCTCCCATCCCTCACCCATTTATTGGCACCTACTGCACAGACGCTGGAACCGTAGACAAGGACACTCCTGTCACCTGTGGCCTTCAGTCAGGGCAGGATACTTGCCTGTACAGATCAGGGACTTGGAGTAGGGTATGGCAGAAATAACACTTGGCCTGAAAATCCAAAGCCTGGTTGAGCAAGGAAGGGCTACATCCTATCTACAGCGAGGCAACCTCTGTCAGCCCTGAGGTAGCAAATACAAAGATTTCTGTATGCTTGCCTGGTTTTACACCTGGGCATTAGTTGACCTACATACCAGGACTTCCTGTTAAAGTAATGTGAACAAGAGTCAAGGTAAATTATACAGACAGTCACTCCTGTGCCTGAAACTCAGGGCTGACCATAAACTCTCCTACCTACCATCCGTTTTCCTCCATCAGCACTGTAAGCCATGACACCACCACAGCGGTATGATCAGTAGACCACCATGTTGTGCTTTCTGTACTCTGTCCATTTTCTCAGCATCATTGCTAGCTAAGCATCCAACAACGTAATGTAACGTCCCATTCAGATCCTTTCTGTAAAATCTCATTGCGCACACAAGTGTATGGAGGATGACAGAAAGTATAACGGACTCCTGGTCTGTTGCAGAGTTCTTTTTGTCTTTGAGATAACACTGGGTAGCAGTTGTCTCCATAGAGACTATACTTGGTTAGAACTGGCTATGATGCTGGGTCTTAGTGTGGACTCAGAACCCACCATATCCCTAATAGGCATGCCTATCTGCTAGTAGGAAAACATGATAAAGTATGTAGAAAGCCTGCATAGTTAGGTACTAAAAAGCTGCAATAAACTACCTTAGTGAAATAATGAACCTGAGTCCAGCAGGTGGTTTCTCAGTGTCAGGAAAACCCAGGACATGAAAATTGACTTCATCTTTATTCAAGGAGGTTCTAGCTTGGTCACCAGCATCTTCCATGACAAACCTGCCTCTTTCTTCTCCTAAGTTCCTATGGAGCAACAGCTGATAATGCACTGCTTCAAGAGGTAGTGGTAGTGGAGTGTGTAGATCCAGTCATGATACACTTGCATGGATCTTGTTTATACTATATGATTAGGGATGTTCACTACCAGAGGCGATGTCTACACAATCTCAGAGCCTCTCCACTAATGTTGTCATGCCACGAATGCGCAAATATGAAGTCTAAAATTGCAGTTGTATTTATAGATGTATGTCAGAGTATTTATAGATGTATGTCAGAATGGTGACATATTGTATAGATTCCACTGCATAAATGCCATGCCATAATTTTGATGCACACCCCCACATGTATAGACACAATTATATGTGTGTGATGTGGCACATGTCCGTCTGAGTTGCATCTCCATGTTCGGCTGAACACTGCACATTGCAGACTACAGATCAGTGCAGGGCAGGCCATCCCAGGCACTGAACTCTGCACATGTGGATGCATGGCAGCTTCGGAAACCAGACCCTGGGGTGCTGTGCAGAAGTGGAGGTAGAGTCCAGATTCCGCCAGCCCAGGTCCCCAGGGGATAGTTGGATAAGAACACATATCCATTCACCTTCCCATTCAGTGTCTCCATACACGCAGGGAAGAGAGTTGAAATGGCATATGTCATGACCATGCTAAGACAGCAGTGCCACTGCTGCACCAGCCAGAGAAAGCAAGTAAAAGTAAAGATGAGGACCTGGGCTGGCTCCTCACAAAAGGAGAAATTGATGCCCATGGAAAACCCACCCAGAATGAATTTACAGGTAGCATTAAAGCAGACACTGCAGAGTGCATGAACATGCAGGAATGGGGTGTGGATACAGTTGCAATCACTAGAGTCGGGGGCTCTCTTTTGGGGTGACTCAGACCCTTGGGACTGAACTGGTCCAGGGAAGCCAGGCCAACAATGGTCAGGACATCTCAGCAGCCTATACTGATGCTAACAGGATCAAATACACCCAGAGTAATACAGGGAAGCTAAGATGTGTTTGCAAATGCTGTCTCTGCGGGGACCTCAAAGAGGAATGGGGCACATGTGGGGTCTTGTGGTTCACAGAGAACATGGCAGCTGCTCAGAGGTTGTCCATACAGGACACGGAGCTTTGCGCACTGCCATGGGAAGAAACAGAAAAGTGTCTCTGTGTCTGTCAAATGTCTCAGCCATGGGCAGAGACAGCAATTTCACCAGAGCTATAGTAAGCTTATCTTCTCTTGTCTCTTGCAGAGGAGGAAGGAGGAGACTTGGCCCAGCCGGGCCTCAGCTTCCCGGGTCCAGCAGAAGAGGACATAGGTAAGGTGAAGTAGATGCCAGACAGTGGGGGAGGGGGTGGTCTGGGATGCTGAGAACACCCAGAATGTGACGTCAGTGGGACATGAGAAGCCATGCTGATGTTCTTACAAAACAGTGAAAACTCGTGAATCTCTTGTGAGGAAAGTGCTTCCTGTACCCTCATGTCGATGGGTTAAAGACATAAGAATGCAGAAGCCATGTGTAGATAAGCCCCCTCCACCGACCCCAGGCTGGAAGGACGCCAGCAGCTCCACTCTCTCCTAGATGTGATTGGTGCATTGGGCCAGCTCAGTGCAGGCTGTGGTAGATGCCGGTTGGTTCATCGGGAACTCTCCTGTTGGAGAGCTAGTGTCACCTCCACCTCCCCAAGTGCTCAGGTTGGTCTCACATAGGACTACCATTTGGTGCCACTGCTGACACAAAGGCTGGCACCACTTTGGGTGGTTGGTCAGTTGGCAGGGAGTCATCCTTATACTCACCAGGGCAACCACCACTGCCAGGGATGCAGTCAGTTGAGTAAACCCAATATTAAATGTTAATCAGACAAAGAACCCCTGTGTGGTTCTGAGCTCTGCTCCACGGCATACTCTACTTGCAAACCTCAGGGTCAGGTGCTCTCTGAAGATGACACCAAGTCACAGACCGATACAATACACAGAGAGGTCATGGGGTTAGCCCCAACTTGTTTCATTTTGTTTGTGTGACAGTTTCATACTACAGCCCAGGCTAGCCTCAAGCACACAGCAGTCCTCCTACCCCAAGCTCCAGAGTGCTGGGATTTACAGACTTGAGCTACAGACACCCAACCTACACAAATCTTTCAATGGAGATTTCTCTTGGTTTTCTTCAGACCACCACACATAAGGACTATGTTGCTTGCCTGACTGGCATAAAGTAATACTAGATACTCAAGGAACCCTCTTTGCATGAGCTAAGGCTTATTTTAAAGAAAGCTCTGTCCCTTCCACGTTCTGAAACAGCTTGATTTTCGATTTAAACTTGGGCTAGAATGAGAGCCCAAGTCTGCAACAGCCTGGGAGCTCACAGTGGTCGTCGTCTCCAGAGTTGGCCAGCAGAACGTCAGATACACACAGTTTTTCTCATTGAGACCAAAAGTGGCAATTGTGGCAGCAATTCCATTTTTCCTCCATGAAAGACAAAACAGGTGGGAGTTTCCCCCCAAGGGCCTGTTTCCCTGGCAGCAGGAGCTTGTGACTTGGTGCATTGGCCTCCAGGGACAGGTATGGATGCAGACCATCAAGAACCCTGGTCTCAGTACAGGAAGCTAGCTAGCATATAGATCTCAGGAAAGCCAGGAGCTGGTGCCTGCCTTGGCTGCGGAGAGCTAGCTTGTCCCTGAGTCACAGAGAGGATGTCAGGGGCTGAAGCTGGGGTTGATGTCATACTGGGAGAGGTACACGGGTTGGCCTGCACTTCGTGATGTCGGAGATGGAGCAGGATTAATCAGTTCTTCTCATCGTCATTGTAGAGTTTAGGGCATGGTACACTCACAGGATGCAGCCACCGACACCCCTGTGTGTCTACAGAGCTTGCCACTCATCCCTAACTAAAATTGTGGCCTCTCCAATAGCCCCACCATCCGATTCTCTGTTTCTATGGATTGGCCTACACTGAGAACTTTAAAGAGTGCAATCAAACTGAGTTTGTCTTTCAGCGACTGAACACGATGCCTTCAAGGTTATTCTGTGTTGTCACATGGTAGGACTTCATATCTAGAGCCACAGTGTCTGAACTATACCAGGTCCCTCTGCTCATCCATCAAGTCCATGTCGCTGTCTCAATGGTTGGGCTGCTGGGCACAGGACTGTAGGAATACAGTGTGACACTCTACTCCTATGTGCACATATGGTATGGCTGCACCACATGGTAAGCCAAAGTTCACTATTCTCAGGCTCTACCCTGCTGTCTGGGGATAAGAATGAGAAGGAGCAGTCAGTTCTGGAAGCTTTGAGGACAAAGAAACAGAAGGTTGTGGGGATTGCTGATTTCAAAGTACTTCCAGGGTTCCCATTTGAAGTAAGGTAAAGGGCAGGGGTCATAAGTTTAGGAAAAGCACCAGTGGGTTCTCTGTAGGTCTGGAGGAAGAGAAAGAATACATCCTTAGGGTGTGCCTGTGTAGCTCTGTCAGGCTCTGAGAAGAAGCAGATACTCAGGGAGCCCTTCTTTGAAGCACCAGAGCCTAACCACATCCAGCTTCGTCCCTGTGTGTGCTGGCTAGGTTTTGTCAACTTGACAGAAGTTAAAGTTAGTTTTGGGAGGACAAACCTCATTTGGGGAAATGCCTCCTTCAGATTGTCTGTGGGGGAGTCTGGAAGTTATCTTCCTGATAATGATTGATGTGGAAGAACTCAGCTCACCGCAAGCAGTCTTACTGCTGGGCTGGTGGTCTTGGGTTGTATAAGATAGCAGTCTGAGCAAGCCATCCTCATTGAGCCAGTGAGCAGTCATTCCTCTATGGTTTCTACAGTTCTTGAGTCTAGGTTTCTACTTTAAGTTGCTGTACTGACATCCTTCTGTGGTGGACTGTGTTGTGAAAGTGTAAGCCAAATTAACCCTTTCCTTCCCCAGGTTTCTTTTGGTCATGGTGTTCAATCCTAACAACCACCTAACCTAACTAAGGTAGAAATTGGTACTCTATTTGTGGGATATTCCTGTGACAAACATGACCATGTTTTAGGGAGGGTTATAGAAGGGCATTGGTACTTCAGGGTAGGAAAGCTATTGAGTGTTCAGAGCTCAATAGGTTATTGCAGGAACTTATAATGCAGCAGTATAGTTAGTGGAAGCCTGGCTTATACAATTTCCAAGAGAAGTATGAGAGGCCCCTAAATACTCTATTGAGGCAGTTAAATATTTTGGATTAAGAATCTGTGATTCTGGTTAGCTGGAGTTGAAGAATTGGCTGATTAACAAGAGTCCATAATCATTAAAGTAAAACCTTTGGTTTTGGGGACAATGAATAGTGGTCAGCTGAGGCTAAGGAATCAACTGTGATTTAGAAAATACAACCATCAGTGAGGTGAAGTCTTCTGGTAAGTGTTTCCTCTGAGTCACCACAGAAGAGCTGTGGTTCGGCAGTGGCCAAGGATGTACCACATGTTGGGAGCCCAATTTGGTAATATGTCAGTTTCCCAGGTAATGCTGGCTTTGAAGGCACGAAGGGCTCCTGGAGAGCAACTGAGACTTGTCAGCCATGGTGAGAGAGGCCAATGGAGAAAGTGTAGCTTCAGTTGCAGTAGAAGCTCCAGGATTGAAAGGGTCTTGAAGAGAAGTTGAGGCCTGGTACCATGTGTCAGGGTTAGCGTCCCTGAAGAGAGGTCAGAAGAGGCTGCTGGGGAAGTTAAAGCCCAGTTACAGTGGCAGGCCAAGCATTTGGAGATGAAAGTACCATGGGATGCCTTCCAAAGACAACAGTATGCGTGGAATGGAGCTTACTTGAGCCTAGGAGACAACCTGTGTGTGTTGTGGTTTGCAGAACTAGAGAAGTAGAGTTGCCCAGGCCCTTGGGAGCCCCGAGGACCCTGGGTGGATTCCATATGCCAAGCACTGAGTTGTTTACATGGTGGGTTTAGCCTTTGCTTTGATTTGTTTGCAACACTGTGTTCATTCTCCCCTCTAGAGTAGGAACTGACTTAACTTGGTTTTGATTTTAGCGGAGCCCACAGTTGAGAGACTTTGGATATTTTAGAGAGTTTTTTTTTTTAAGTGTTTGAATTTTTGGAGACTATGTGATTTTTTTAAAAGTTAGGATGTGTTTTATCTTGTGATAGTGCTATAACGTATTAGGAATAGATCAGAAAGTGAAGGTTGTGGCCTAATAAGTGATATGTTTGTGTATCAACTTGACAGGGGCTCACTTGTGCTGGCCAGTTGGGTTTTGGTTTGTTTTGATGGTTTGTTTGTTTGAGAAAATGCCTCCATCAGATTGTCTGTAAGCAAGTCAGTAGTGCATTTTTTTAAAATTAAAAACTAATGACAAGTGATTGCTGTGAGTACTGTCACATGTACCCATGGGCAGCTGGGCCTGAGTTGTATAGGAAAGTGGGCTAAGCCACCCATGAGGAGTGCAAGCCAGTGAGCAGTGTTCCTCCATGGCTTCTGCTTCGGTTCCTGCCTCCACATCCCCGCTTTGGAATCCTGCCTTGACTTCTTCCATGCTGGACTGTGACACAGGAATATAAGGCAAACCACTGCCTTCACAGGTTGCTTTTGGTCCTGGTGTTGTATCATAAGGACAGAAACCTACCTAAGACACTACAGCTGGGAACCCCTGAACCTGGTGCCCTGCTGCCTTTGATGGGCAATGCCTGGGGCCTGGTATCTCTGGAAATTCCCTAATTGTCTCTATTGCTGAAAGAAAACCTGTGTTTGTTTTTGCCTTGCTTGTTAATTTCCTTGCTTTCTTAAGTGAGCATTGAAAGCTAGGAATTGTGTACATTGTAGCATATGATGTGACTATCAATATATGCTTAAGTTGAATGATAATTAAATCAAGACCATTAACCTATCACCTCACATACTTGCATGTTTTCTGTTGTGAGGAAATTAAGAGCTAATCTTGTATACAGTCTGTTGCTATAGTTACTGTCGAGCGGATGCATTATCTTCCACCAGCATCTTCCTACTCTCTACTCAGCCCTTGGTGGCCACATTCTGCCCTCAACTCCCCAAGGCCAACCTTAAAGTTAGCACATTTGTGAGGGGTCAGGAGGTACTTGTTCTCTGCTTGGTTTAGTTTATTTTACATGATCCTCTGCGCTATTCTACAAGGCCACTAAAGGCAGGACTCCTGTCTTTGTCAAGGCTGAATAGTATTCCACTGCAGATATGCATCCCATTTTATGGGTTCTCTCGTCTATTGATGGGTACTAGGTTATTTCTATTTCTTGGCTATTGTGAACAGTGTTGTAATATTTCCTTTGGAGGGATACCCAGGAATGTTGTGCTGGATAGCCATCGCTCATGATAATAATAGAGACCTGCCATGAGGTGCTTTCAGGCAAGAATACTCTAATCAACTGAAAAAAATAAAACAACAACCCTAAGATTTTCTTGTGGGTTATGTTAGTAAAGGGTGGTTTGTAGAAATCAGATATTATACCCTTGTCTGAATAAGTGTCTCTTCCATTTGAGATCATCTGAGCTCTCCTATGCTTGTGTATGACATATAATCCTGTGATGAGAGCACAGGGATCAGAAAGATATAGGTTTCTACACCATTTACCTCCAGAATTGGTAACAGGGATTCATGGGGCTCATTCCCAATGGCCACAAGGAGGAAACTTGCTCTTCCCAGAAAAATTCATCTCTAGGGAAGATGCTCTTTGGTGGTTAATCTGCTCTGTCAGCTTGCCTGGCTCTGAGATCCTGGAGGAGATGTGTGACTATAAGAGTGTACTGCCCCATGTTCCAGTATCCAAGACTGAATAAAAAGGAAGAAAGGCAGAGAAAGAGAGAGCACTGAGCAACAGCTCTCTGCTTCCTGACTGGGGATTTGGTGTGAGCAGCTGCCTTACACTCTTGCAATGCTTTCCCCACCATATGGACTGTCACTCCAAACTGTGAGCCAAAATCAATCAATCCTTTCTTCCTTCATTTGCTTCTGTGACACTTTTTTTTTTCAAAACAATACGAAAACTAACTAATATGCCCTCGGGTATTACGCGATCCCTCAGTAATTTTTGTGAGGTTTGGTTTTTTATAAGGTGTTATAGTTGCTCTTCCTCACATATTGAATCAACTAACCACAGCCGGACAGTGTTTGAAAGCATTTCTTCTGTGCTGAACACATGCAGGCTCCTTGTCATTTCCCTATAACAATGCACATAGCAGCTCTGTACTTGGTGTTTACGTGGCATGTCCTACTTTGAGCCTGAATATTCTTGATGGGTATTCTCATCCTCCATTATGTGGAAGGTCGTTCTGGTTCTAAAAGCGATGTTTCCTCATTTTCTGGGCTGTTATGTTGAGCTGTAGGGGGTTTGTGGTTTGCTCAAATTTATGTGGAGCAAGGTAAAAATTTATAGTTTGCATTTGTAGGTTATTTGCAATCTAAAATTTTAAAAAAGTGTTGGGAAATCTAAGAGTCCTAAGATCATCCTACATATGAGACATAACACGGGGTGAGGTCTTTCTTACATTGCAACTTTGAAATGCATTAATATAACACCTCCTGCTACTGAGATCCTATACTAGGGCAAGCATACACACTGTGAAATTTTCAGGGCAGAGTAGATGGCTCAGTTGTTAAGGGCTTACTGCCTAGGTGTGGGAACTGGGGTTTAGATACCCAGAATCCATGTAAATACTGGGAGGGTATGGTGGTCTTCCTGTAAATCTAACCTTAGAAGGCAGAAACAGAAGATCCCAGAGCAAGCTGGCTAGCAAAACAAGCTAGAGGCAAGCTCTGGTTTTGCTTCAAAGACTGTCTCATTGACTAAGATGGATACATAACCAATGATAACTCTCAGCATCTATCTTGCACCTCCAGATGCCTACAACACACATGAACATAGAGAAAAAGACTTCTCCATACAATGAGACCTTACACAGCTTCATCTTAATATATCACACTCAGTGCAAGAACGTCCCACAGTGATAAGGATACTTTCCTTTTCTAACAAGAATACCCTTCCAGACATTTGTATCAGTGTTCTTTTATAAGCAGAGATAGGTATCTGTGATGGGAAGCATTAACTGTCAAATTGACTAAGTCTAGGATCACCTTAGAGATGGGCTCTGGGATGTTATCTTGGGTTAATTGACTTGGGAAAATATGCCCACTGTGGGCGACACCATTCTCTAGATGGGGTCCTGGACTGTGTGAGTGAAGAAAGGTGGTGCAGCAACAATATACAAGCATCACTGTCTCTTTCCTGATCAGGGATGCCTCGTGTCCATCTGCTCTAGTCCCACTCCCTGCTACCTCTGCTTCCTCACATTATTGACTGTAACTTGACCTAAGAGGCAAAATAAAGTATTCTTTCTTTGAGCTGTTATTTTCAGGTAACAAAGTAACAAAGATCATAGTAACAAAGACGGTATTCACATAGCTTTGTGACACTTTTAAATGTTCACACTTGTTCTTCCCGTCAGTTTCTAGTGGAAATAGTGGAGCGCCTTGGAGTGCTGTCCTTCTGTAAAGAAGAGGACTACCCTCTTTAGAGTCCCAACTTAGCCTCTGGATCAGCAGCTGAGCACCCCTAGTTTTGCCTCACATAGCCCTGCCCTACTTCCTCATTCTCCAAGTTTGCAGAAGGCATCCTGAGACTGTCCCTCCTCCATATGTGATATGGGTCAAAATATTGTCAACTGCACAGGAAAGGACTGAAAAGCTAGCCTCTGGGAAGGTCCCGTTGAGTAATTCAAGGGAACTTATTTTCATTATTCCATTTTAGTTTAATGTTTAAATTTTCAACTTTTTTTTAAACAATAGATTCTTGCTGAGTAGCCCAAGCTGGCCTCAAACTTATAGCAATCCTTCTGTCTCAACCTCCCAAGTGCTAGCATGACAGACATGAACCATCATAAGCAGGTCATAATTCCAATTTAAATGTTGGTTCCCGTGCAAATAAATCAAAATAAAATTTAGAGCCAGGGATACTGAGTGCTTCTGGAGGTCAAGGGGGTGAGGTGTTCATAGACTGGCGCTCTGCTATCAAGTGTCTATTTTCAGCTGTGCCAAGCCTAGACCCTGGCCAGGATGGTGCTTGGGACTCCCTTTGGCACTCAGGGCCCCTCTTTGAAGGTATTCCCTCATGCCTAAGTTATGGAGTGGGTGCGGCAATGTAAAAGACGAAGACTGGCAGCCCAGTGCAATAGAGGATGTGTAAGGAAAGCTAGTGCATAGCCAAGGCTGGGAAAGAAAAGATACCAGCAACATGGCCAGAAACCAAGCTAGAACTGAGGGCCCAGGAAGATACAGGAAGGAAACAAAGGCAGTTGCAGGCATGGCTGGCTTTCTGGAAGCCATGGTGTCCCTGGAAGCTACTAAGCCTGTGCAGATAGATGGGCTATCGGAGCTGGGTCTGAGAAGAAGGGTCTCCTGTGGGCAGTGGCTCGATGTGGGGATGGATGCAAGAACTCTACTTACACACCTGTAGTCACAGTAGGTAAGTCATCTCAGGGTTCCACCTGGGAGCACTGAAGACTGAGTTCAGGACAGAACAACACTGGGTATGGCATGGCACCGGCCGCTGGGCTCACTTTCTGAAGAGCTCTGGAGAGACCACAAAGGGCTGCACTCTGCAGGAGGTCATGTTACGACCAGGACTGGAGCAGGTGGCTTATGTGCACACAAGACCCTGGAGACAGATGACAGAAGGGATAGGCCAAGAGGAAGAGATGAGTCAGGACTCCTTGGAAGCACCAGCCAGATGCTGTTTTCAACCTCAGACTCCTGCAAAGGGATAGAAAGGAGAGAGCCCAGCGCTTCTACTAGAAAGCTGCAAGTTCTTATGGCATGTGCTCAGTCCGCAAGGTGCCAGGTATTCCAGGTCTCCAATTTGTGATTTATTTGTTTTATTAGACTTTAATAAAACATGGAGAGTATTGTTTCTCTTTTCAGGCCCTAACTAGGTTTTGGAGCTCACATTTGTTTGCATAGCCCATTAGTTATCGTAAACTGCAGGTTCTTATTTCCAAGGAAACTGTCAGTAAAAGACAAGACGATACTACCAGAGAGTGCATACCCTAGGGGCTCCCCCTCCCTCGGAGATGAGCAAGTTTGCCTGGTTAGCATGTCAAGTGCTCTCTGCCTGACATTGACTTCCAGTTTCTCATGTGACTCTGGGGCTCACTTGCACGTTAATCTCAGCTATGAACACCAGGCATGGGTACCTCTGCGTGTATTTTTGAGCACTGGCCATACCACCTGAACTGTAGATAGGTAGAAGTGTGCTTCCTGCATTCTGCTCTGCCCATGGAAAGGCATCCTCTCAAACAGGGCAAGAAATTCGCAGACTCCTGCAGTTTGTCCCTTGACCACCATGATGCACACATATACTAAATAAATAAATAGGAAAGCAAGTAGACCGTAGAGCAAGGTATGGCTCACTGCCACCTTCTCTGCCACCACTGTTGCACTGTGACTAGATGATGTCACTAGCAGTAGCTGCAAGCAGAGCCGCAGGAATAAAATGTAGACCATAGTGCAGGGAAGATGGCTCCCGTCTTGCTTGCTTATGTCATCCCAGAACACGATTTCAATGATGACTGAGACCCTTTGCAAACTGCAACATCTGAACACCCAGATTCCAATGCCTCGTGCATTTTTCTGTCTGGAATAGCCTCTGTGACTAGGGCTTGGCTTTGCATACAAGTCATCAGCAGGCTACCGTGATAGGAGTGTTCAAAACTAAGCTCTGATTTGTGCAAGGTATTGGCTCTCTAGGTGGAAACAGAGGGAACTGAGCAGCAGGCCTTTCCTCCGAATGAGGAGCTGCTTAATGATGTACAGGACAGTATCTGTGCATGGGGAGACTGGCCTCCCGACCTAAGAAAGCGTCACTACAGGAAGAGGAAGTTAGGACTAGCTGTCAAGTCCTTGACTTCCAGGAAACTACAGTTTGTGGGAAAGAAAAGCAGCAGATGCTCTGTTGTGGATTAGAGTCTGGGGGATTCCACCAGCTTTGATGTTTCTGTGCTTCCCTGAAAGAGGTAACAGGAGGGCTTCTGAACACCCTACATCATCCAGGGACCGCGGGCCGGCACATTCCATCCCAGGCAAGCCTGTGAGTGAGCAAGTGAATGTCTGCCACCCATAAGTCAGTATGAGACTGCAGGGTAAAAGTCTAGGGATTTGTCTAGGTCTTTAATGGGTGAGTGACTATTCCAGATCTGAGCCAAGAGAGACCAGGTGGGAACTTCCGGTACCCATTTTCTCTAGTGTCCAGCTTATAAACAACATCCACTCCATTTGCCACCTGGTATTGAAATCAGGTGTTATCTAATTTAATTTAAAAAATGTGCATGGAAAAAAACCATAGTACCAATGTGCCCACAATACATATGTTTTCATGCTAAATCAATGTGACATGCATCTGTGAGCTGACATCCTTAACTTTGCTGTATAAATCCCTCAGTGTTTCCTCTGAAGCCGTTAGTTGGCTCGGCTTAAAACCTGCCCCCATGGTGGAAGCACGCACACTTTCACTGTAATCGTGAAACCAAAAAGTCAATTTCCCTAGTAAGAAACCAGCTTCCTTGGAAATGAGAACTTATGATAAGTAATAATGCTCTGTGGACAAATGTGAGCCCCAAACCCAGTTGGGACCTGAGAAGAGAAAAAAATGTCTCCAAGCTGTATTAAAGTATAGCAAAAGACATGACTATTTATCATAGGAGGAACACCAGTTAACCAGCTATAGGTAGCACTGATGAGACCTTTAACTCACTGTCTTTTAGAAGGCCCTTGGGATCAGAGTTGACTGAGTCAGGTGAAAGGCAGAGGCTTGCAGTCCCTCCCTGTTGCCTATCTCATCTCTGTCTTCCTGGAATAGTAGTAGAGGAGACACCTGGACCTGAGGTCACCTGCTCACGCTGCAAAGATCCCATGAATCCCGCAAACTCGGTGACATCCGAGGAGAGGAAGCTGAGCTCAATGCAAACACTTCAAACAAAAAAGAAAAGACTTTAAAATGACTCACGAACTCTATAACCACCACGGCAACATGACTCAACTTGTTCCTTTTGCACAATTTTCCAAACAGGAGACTCTCCAGTTAAATAGTGACATGCGTCTTAGCAGAGTGTCTTAACTAGGGTTTTACCACTGTAAAAAGACATCATGACCAAGGCAACTCTTTAATGTTAAGGAGAACACTTAATTAGAGCTGGCTTACAGTTTCAGAGGATTTAGTCCATTATCATCATGGTGGGAAGCATGGCAGCATGCAGGCAGACTTGGTGCTGGAGGAGCCAAGGTTTCTACATCTTGATCTGAAGGCAGCAGAAGGGAACTGGAGTCCACCTGGGCATAGATGGAGCATGTGTATGGGACCTCAAAACCCCGACTCCACAGTGATACACTTACTCCAAGGCCACACGTACTAATAGTGCCACTCCCTAGGGGCCAACATTCAGACACATGAGTCTGTGAGTGCCAGGCCTATTTAAACCACCACACAGAGTGGTTAAGCTAGCTGAGTACCAGATGCTGGGGTGGGCATGCTTCAGTCGTGAACACAGGGTGCTTCTGTACCACCCTGAAGCTTCCCCAATTAAAGTCTAGCAGAGAGCATTGAACCCCAACCTCCAAACCCTGGAGTTGTCCTGTGAATTCCATACGCTCACAGGCGAAGCCACAGTTTGCAGCAACCTGAACCAACAGGGAACGCCCTTGGGTTATTAAAAACATAGCAACTGGCCTAAGCCCAGAAATTGATTTACTGATAATTCTGAAATGTCTGAATTCAAATGCCTGAATACTTTTTTGTGCATGAAGAGACCTCATCAAGTTCTAGTGCTTTCTGAAAATTAATTGGACCAATGCATGGCTGTTTTTAACATTCTGGGGTTAAAAACTCAAAATTCGGATTCCGAGTATGGGTTCTCGAGGAGTCTGAACCTGGAGAATGTGTATCTGGAATTCAAATACTGCAGTCTTACATCTTCTTGGAACATATACCTTGGCCTCTCAGTGACCTAGTGGGGGGTGCATAAGTTGGTCCAGGGACACACAGTCCAAACCATGGAGAAATCACAAAAACAAGATCTACATACTTCAGCAACATTAGAGGGAGACAGGTGAAAACTGTTGTTTACCCATTGAGTCTCACAGTTCACCACTGGCTCTCTACCATAGGAGGAGTGAGTCTCCAGAGGCAGGTGTGGGCTAGAAGTAATTAGGTAAAATTTCTGAACCTAAAGATCAAGGCAACCAAAGCATATAATCTCATTTAAAGGCAAACTCGTCAGATCAACGACAGAGCTTTCTCTTTTAAAAATGTCAAAGCCAGGAGGGCATGGAATGATTCTCTTCGAGACCTAAAATATTTAACTGCCAGCCGAGATGACTATACCCAGTAAAGCTAGTTTTCAAATAAAAGGGAAAACCGAGGCATTCTATAACAAACACAAGCTAAAGAAATCCATGGCCACTATGCTAGCACTGCAGAAAATATTTGAAGGAGCACTGCAAAGAAAACAGAAAACAGCAGGAGACTATATAGGAAGAATAATGCTTCCCAGAAAATTGGAGACGCAAATGGGTATTAGGAAACAAATATTACCAAATAAGACAAATAAGTGTGTGTGTGTGTGTGTGTGTGTGTGTGTGTGTGTGTGTGTGTATGCGTGCACGAAGCCAGAGGTTAACAGCATATATCTTCCTGTCTTCCTTTATCACCCTGCACCTTTTTGTGAGACAGGAACTTTCACTGGACCTAGAGCTCTTGGCCTCAACTAGACTGGCTGGCCCATACCACCACCATCACCACCATCATCACCACCATCACCGCCACCACCACCACCAGCTCCCTATGATCCACATGTCTCAGATGCTAAGACCTATGCTGGGGTAACAAGCGTGTGACAGCATGCCTAGCTGTTAGGTGAGGACCCAGCCTCGGAGCCTCATGCTCACACACAGCCAGCACTTCACCCAGTGAGTCATCTTCCCAGTTTGGCACTCACCTGTAGTAGTAACCCTAGGCACTCATGGTCTCAGTTTCCTCATGAAGAGATACAGACTAGCAGCCTGTGTTATACAACAAGAACACAGAGTAAGAGCTGCAGCAGTCCCACACCTACCCTATGAAGCCACAATTAGCACAATTTCAAAACTTCATAAAGACGTAAACAACAAGTAGTGTCCTTGTAAATATAGATGCAACATTTTAATAAAATACTAGCAAAATGAATTCAAGAACATTTTTCAAGATTTTAATATTTATATTTTTATTTTTTAATTAAAATAGATCATTTTAAACATTATACATTGTGATCAAATTGGACTTGTTCCAGGAATGCAAGGGTAGTTCAACAAATGAGCATCAATAAACGCAGTACTAAAGGAAATCAAGAACAAAATCACACAGTCATCTCCATAGATTCCAAAAATGCCTCTGACAAGATTTAACATCCCTTCAATGATAGACACCCTGAAATCTCTGAATAGAGCAATCATAATTAAATATATAAAAGGAGAATATTTCGTAAACCTGTAACATATCTTGTATTGAATGGGGAAATTTGAAAGAGTTTTCTCTAAAAGCCGGTGTGAGGGATGTTTGTGCACTGTCTTCACTCTTAGTCAATACAGTGCTTGAAATGCTATCCACAGTGGTGAGGTAGGAAAATTTAATTGGAAATAGGAATGGACTGATTAAAATTATCCCTTTTAGCAGATGAGATGGTTGTATACCTAAAAGATCATAAAGACTCCTCCAGAAGGCCTTTACATTGGATATTCTGGAGGAGGGGGAAGCCTTCAGCAAAATAAACTGAGATGCATCAAATACTCTTTCAGTACACTAACAACCAATCCAATGAGAGAGAGATCAGGAAAGCAGTTCATTTATAACAACCCCTCATAGACATGACAAAGTAGCCCAGGAATACACCTAAAGACAAGAAGACATCTATAAAGAAAATGTATAAAGCAGCGAAGAAATAAAATTGAAGACCACATCATAGTGTGGATAGTCCTTCATGTTCCTGGATAAGCATAACGAATGTGAAAATGGCTTGTTATTGAAAAACACCTATAGATTTAAGGCAATCTCCATCAAAACTGGACTAAAATTTTTAACAAAATAATTAGCCCTAAAGTTTCTCAAGAAGCACAAAAGCAAACGGCCTTAAAGAGAAAGAGCAAGGTGAGGGTGTCATAGCACCCAACGTCAGATTGTATTACAGAAACAAAGACAAACGCAGCCCAGCACTGCACACAGCATATACATGAACCGATGACATAACGTCAAGGACCCAGAGGGGAAGCCTCACATATGTAGTCATCTGGCTTTTTGACAAAGATCCCAAAGCAAATGGTACTGGGAGAATGGAGCCCCAGGAGAGAACTAGGACTCCAGCCCTGCCCTCCCCACTGTCATAAATCAAGCCAAGGGACATCAAAGACCTTAATAGAAGACCTAAACTCTGAGGTGTTAGAAGAAACACTTCAAAAGATAAGGCAAACCCTTTCTGAGTTGAACTCTTAGTCCCTTAAGATAAAGTAGCACAACAATGGCAAATGGAATCACGTCAAACAGAAACGCTTTTGACAGCCTAGGACACAGTGAGATACAATCTGGACACTGGTAGAAATCTTTGTCAACTCTTCATCTAGGGGCTAATGTCCACAATATATAAAGAACTCAAAAACTTAAATAAGAAAAGAAATAATTTAATCGTAATCGAAAGGAGAAATACAAATTGCTGATCAATATATGAAAAACTGTGCAACACCTTCAGCTGTCAAGGAACTGCAGGTCAAAATAAAATTAAGATTCTATCTTACCTGCCTGTACTGCTAAAATTAAGATCAGTGTATCTACTTGCCAGTTACTATGTTTCAAGTATGTGCTCTTAAAAACCTGTTGATAATTCCCACTGAGGTTAAGGAAGACTGACGTGGAATGGGTTGTTTGCTTGTGTCCTCTTGTAATAAACAAGTTGTTGGTGTGTGTGTGTCTGTGTGTGTGTGTGTATGTGTGTGTGTGTGTATTTGTGTGTGTATATGATATCATGTTGGCTCAGCATACTTAATTGCTATGTTAAAGAGTTTATAATTAGTTTAATAAATACTGTCCAAATGATGCTTTTGTTGTTTATAATTGGTTAGTTTAGCTTAAATATTATACTTGTTAAGAAAATAATTGCTTTGTTGATCATAAAAGTAGGGGTAAATATTTTTGTTCCCAACATAAAATATGAACATAATATTGATTTTTCCTTTAATTCAATTTAATTTAATATGAAATTATTTCCAACAATAAAAATAACGACAACAATAAAACAAACAAACAAAAGAATGTAGAATAAGAAATCCTCCTGAGGAAGTCAGGGGTAAGGGTTTTTGTAGACCACTGATGGGAATATTAACAAGGGAATCAATATAGACATCTATCACAAAACTAACGCTAGATCTGCAGTAAGACCCAACTAACCCAGGTCTGGATATACGCCCAAAGGAGTCAAAGTCAGGCAGTAGTACCTGCACACCCCACTGACTGTGCACTGCTCATTGTGCCCACAGCGGCTGTAAACCCACAGCCATCAAGTGAAACAATGTGGATTCCTGTGTAGTGGTCACACTAAGGCCCAAGAGTTTCTATCTGTAGGTGTTCTTGGTCACCCACAGGGTGTCAAGAAAAGGCATTTGCATTACAGTGTCTGTGCTGGTTCTCAGAGAGATGTTCCTGGGCACCAAGGGATACAGACTGTACGTTGAGACCCCTGCGAAGGCAGCCAAGGGTCAAGTGCAATGAAACATAGTGAGAGTGCAACCATTGTCTGGATGGTGGTGAATGACCTCACAGAGGAGGAACAAGGAGGTAGGTGTGGCTTCTCCCTGATGAGCAGCTGAAACATGGCGGGAGTGTCTTCCTTTTACTTGATGGGAAAAGAGATGAAGGTAAGGATAACCACCGAGGCTTCCTGGGCAGAGTGAGGAAGTGAGGTACTGCAGTCAACACAAGCATGTACACATGCATATGTTGGAATGCACTTAGGTACACATAGACATGCAGGCACACACATGAGCACATTTACAGATGCATATATGTGTGAGTATGCATGCATGCACACCACCACATACATACACAAATAATTGAATGTGTAGATGTGCATTCATACATGTATTCACATCCATACATATAAACATGCATGCACAGAGGCACACACACACTAACTTCTTGGTCAAATCCCTGTTCCTATCTACCCAGTGCTATAATGGGCTTTGCATTGATTCCACCTTTAGCATTCAACGAAGGCCAGGCCTTGTTTCAAGATTCAGTTTAAGGAAGGCAGAAAGACACATAACTGGCACATGTCAGGCCCCATCTTTTCTACCTGATCCTCATACTCTCAGCATTCAAGTTATTTTTAAAACACTTTGATCAAAAGGACCAGAGGCCTCCCCAACCTGTTCCTACTCCACCTTCAGCAAGATGCTGTGTGACCTGAGCAGGAACAGCCACAGGTCTTGAGGGGTGGTAACTGGACCAGAGCTGATATGGCCGCAGGACGTCTGTAGAGCAGCTCCCAGGACAGGAGCCAGGCCAGGTGTGTCTGTTAGGACGCATGGTAATAAGGACCTCAGTGACTGCAGCAGTCAAGAACCTTTCTCTAAAAATAAGGAGAGAAAGTGCATACATCTCACTAGATGGGAGAAGGTACAGCTGTTCTTTCATCTCCTGCTTGTTGGTCGAAGAGAGCATCCCTGCTGGGCACTGGGCATTGGCGGCCATCAGACTCCTGCCTTTGTTGTATAAAATTTCTCTGTGAGTCTGAAGCCTATAGTCACTAGTCGGTAAATCATATATTACTCTTGGCTCAAAACTAAGATAATACAAAATATAAAAGAATTCTCAAATCTCTCACGCAGCCAGCCAAACCCTCTGCACAGGGGTGAGATGCTTCTTGCACTTCTGAGCCAATATTATTGAAAGGAGACCACACCTGCCCAGGTTTTCCCCTACAGAGGAGATTGTGAGCCATTGTGGGCCTGTTTGCTTCTGTGGACCCCCACTTGGGTCTGATCTTGGGCCAGCTGCCTGCACCCTTTGTCCAGCTAGCAGTGAACAGGTTATGATTCGTATAGAGTTCCAAAGATAGTGGAAGGCACTTGCTGGACCCAGAGAAAGGATAGAACCTCTCTGTTGTATGGAATTTGGTAGCCTCTGGGCACTGCTACATAGGACTTTGTCTTGGTTTGAGTTTCTATTGCTGCAACAAAACACCATGACCAAAAAGGAAGTTGGAGAGGAAAGGGTTTATTTGGCTTACACTTCCACATCACTGTTCATTATTGAAGAAAGTCAGAACAGAATCTCAAGCAGGGCAGGAACCTGGAGGCAGAAGCTGATGCAGAGGCTATGAGGGATGCTGCTTACTGTCTTGCTTCCCATGGCTCACTCATGCAGCCTTCTTACAGAACCCAGGACCACCAGTCCATGGATAGCACTGCCCACAATGGACAAGGCCCTCCCCCATCAATCACTAATTCAGAAAATGCCCTTCAGCCCAATCTTATGGAGGCATTTCCTCAAATGGTCCCCTACTTTCAGATAACTCGGGCTTGTGTCAAGTTAGGTAAACCTATCCAGCACAGACCCTCTGAGAAATCACAAATACTTTTTGCACCATCCAGAACAGCCACCATCAGCCATGTGTGACTCTCAGTACCAGCCATGTAGCCCAAATGCCTGAGGAGCCGAGTACTCTGTTCACCTTTGAAAAACCTCGTAACAACTCTATTCCTATCAGATGCCTGCCTCATCCAATAGCATGAGATCCCTCCAAGAGGACACAGGTACACTCTCAGAATGTGCCCTGTTTTGAATCACAGAAGGCATATATGACGCCCACTCCTGCAGAGGGACCTGACTAGGACTTGCAGGCATTTGTAGAAAGGAAGCCAGGAGTTGTTATCTGTTGCTTAATGGATCAGGGGTTTGTTTTGAAAACAAGACACAGCATGTATAAAGTCTCTTTGGAGATGAAGGAAGTGCAGATGGGGGTTAGGGAGGCACTCTGTGGATGTTCTAGGCAGCTGGAAGGAGCCCACCCATCTTGAGTAACAACACAGTAACTGGATTTCAGTCAAGGCAGCTTCACAGACTAACCCTTGAAATGGCATCTTCAAAAAAGAAAAAAAAAAGTCATTAGTACTGGCAGCCTGGCTGATGATGGAGTCTGGTGTATCTCCGACAGCCCCGGTTGAGACCAGCTGAGGGATGTTATGCAGCATGACGTCCCTGCATTAGGCAGCTTGCCTGTACCATTTAGTCTTCCAATCAGGCACAAAATCGAGTTTGCTGATGTGTGTAGCTCTCACTGAAACGCCTGATGTTCCCAAATTGCATTCTGGTCAGAAAGGTCTGTGAATTACATACACCCTTCCTGGCCAGGACACAGTGTGTTAGTCCGCACTAGGATTTTCTTTGTTTTATCGTCTTCACGGCCTATTCTCTGGCCATGGCGGACCAAGTATGATATTGTACAAAGGGGGAAAAAAGTAAGTGTATATGTTCAGATAGTGTCTCTGTGAAGTGCAGAGAGCAGAGCTTACTGTTTGTATCGCAGCAACATATTGGAGCTGTCAGCCTATTCTGTATGAAGAAATGGAATCTAAAAGGTCATGTGACTCATCACACGCATCAGCTAGTGAAAGATCAAGTTGTGGTTTGGACCCAGGCCTCCTGGACCCCTTGGTGTTTGTGTTGGAATGGAGCTCAGATCAGATCAACTCTGGTTCCCCGTGCCATCTGCTGCAGTTATTATGTTATTGGATCTTTGATACTGTTTTTTGTTAGTTCCTGAAAATTGATGTAATGACACATAAACTTATAGTCGTTCTGAAAATCAAATCGGACCAATTCTAGGGATTTCTATTCTAATTACTTTCAGTGACCAGAAATAATTTTAATTAATTAGTGTTTTAGTCGCACATGGTAGTGTGACTTTTCCTGGGGTGATATGAGCAAATGTTTTCTCACTCTACATAGAACATCAACAGACCAAATAAACAATTCCACCAAGGTTCAAGTTGGTGAACCAATAAATATTGGGGTTACTTAGAAGATATTCATCAAAGGCAGCTACATGACTGCAAAGCTCACTTCAACCTGTATGAATCATAAAAGCGTCATCCTGGCAGCTCTCTGCATGATATACTGACAGCTTACCAGGTCAGATGGTCTCCTTTCCCCAGCAGTATTTACTGTTTATGTAGTATTGAGGAAGAAGCAGCCTTGTGAGTTTGATATGTTTCAGGAACTTCCTGAGACTTGTGGATTGCCTGTATCCTGAATCTTTTTAATATTATATTTTTGTTAACTCTTTGAAATTCTATATATGCACACAATATTCACTCTCCTCTGCTCCCCCTAATACCTACAGAGTCCATGATCACTTCAACTTTATACTTTCTTTTTCTTTTTTTTTTTATAACCCACTCATTCCACTTTGTGCTGACTATGTATAAATATGTGTGAGTTCATCTACTGGAACTTGATGGAACTATGAGAGGCGACAACCCTAAAAAGCTGACTACTTCTCCGCCCCCATCAGCAGTCATCAACTGTCAGTAGCTCCTCAGTGAGGGGTTGAAGCTCACAGGCTCCTATTCCCTCCCTGCTGGGATGCTGACTGGCTTGATATTGTATAGGTCTTGTGCAGACAATCACATTTGGTGTGAGTTTGTGAGAACATCAGTCCTGTGGTGTTCAGAAGATACTGGTCCTTCCCTGATCCTCCAAGTCTCTGGCTCTTACAGTCTTTCTTCTTCCTCTTCTGTGATGTTCCCCGAGCCTTGGTAGGAAAGTAAATGTGATATCGATTTTCCATTTGTGGCTGAGCACTCAAGTGACACCTGTCCTCTTCACTTTTACCAGTTGTGATTTTCGGGGCTAGCCATAATCCTCTGCACAAAGAGGCTTCTCTGAGGTCTGAAAGCTGTTCTAATCTAGATAGTATGTAGAGGACATTTTGATACTGTAACAGTAGGTTCATAGCTAAGGCCTACGGGCTCCCCAACCATGGTTCATGGTCAAGTTTACAGTACCAGGCATGTGTTTAAGGCAGGCCTTAAATCCAATTAAAAATAAAACAGCTGGTTATTCCCACAATAGCTGCGTCCCTATTGTACCCTGGTGCATATCTTGCCTGGTGGTCATTATTGTAACTTGCAGGCTTCAAGGCTGAGCATGACTGCTGTAACTTCTTTCTTCCAGCACCCGAAATACTTTCTGGTGCTATGAAAGCTAGTCAGAGGGGAAGGGGCTTCCCTATCAAAAACGGCTTAATTTATTCATGTCCTGTGACCACAGTATGGCATATCTTAAGCAATAGGCCCATACCATTGAGTTCTAGTGGATATCCAGTAGCCATTGCAATCACTTGCTTTGTTTGATGGGGTCTCCAGAATACCTCTTACCAACAGTTTGAGGGGAGGTATCCCACACCTGGCAGTGGGCTTTTTATTTTGCAACCTATGGCTTCTGAGAGGAGTATTATCCTCTGGCCAGGGTAGTGTGTGTGTGTGTGTGTGTGTGTGTGTGTGTGTGTGTGTACGCACGTGTGCTTATAAATAGTAGGTTCCCCTATTTTCTAAAACATTCTTAATGTTAGTTACCCCTTCTTCTACCCCATCCTCTTCTCTACCCTCACAGCTTCTTCCTTCAAGGATGGAATGTTTCAATCCAGAGGATGTTGCAACACAACAATATATGTGCATACCTGAAAACCCAAAGCTCATAATGAGCTAGCCTGTTTACATAGAAATCTTCTCCAAATATCAGGGTAGCAACCCTGTACTATTCCATACAGTGGCTGGAGTTTTTCTTTCGGCTAAATTTCAGGATTTTGCACACTTAGGGTTAGTTTACCTGATTTCTGAAACAGCCATGCAGGCTTGAGACAGAGAGTCTGGAATCACAGTTAGGGCCTATGGGGAGACAAGGTGAAGGCTTTCTCCATTCAGCCTGTGATCTCTCCTTCAACAAGAACTATTGCTTGGGAAGCCACATGGGTACCTTGTGTCTCCAAGGACTCCAGGCCACTCAGCTTCTTCATCAGTGTGGATCAATCGATTGCTATTCCCATACTCTTCTACCATTCACTCTACCTCCTACAGGTGCAGAGACAGTGTCCTAGACTATAATAGCAAAGTCAGCAGGCTCAGTATGGACTGTGCTTCCACACACAGCTGACCACTTGAGAGAAGCCAAAGCTCTCATCCAACACGGGAAGTAAACTCTGGCACCTCCCTCCCTCCAGATGGGATATAAATGTTGCATACAAATGGAAATGGTACTGAAAGGTTCAACCTATTCCTTTGGAAATGGGTGTGAGGTAATCGCAGATCCCAGAGAAGATCCATGGAGTCTATCCCCACACTAGAGTATAAGGTATGACTGTAGTGTCAGAATCTTATACAGGTTCAGCCTGTGATGAAGTGTCTCAGCTACCCACATCAGAAGACAGGTAAGAGAGAATGCCAGGACTGGGAGTAATGAAGAGGCCTGACTTGGCCTCCCCCCGACCCTGTGGAGAGTTCAACCTCCCTAGCTTTGCTGGGGTCAGATGCATAGTGTGTGTGATCATCACACTTGATGAACATACTTCATTATTGTGAAGGAAATTCTTCAGCCAGATCTGTGCACTTGTGACATGATGAGTCACCACGAGACGTGTCACCTCTATGTCCAGGCAGGATGAGTAAAGCACTGGGCTGGGTGAGGAAGAGCCTCCACGGGGACTGGCCTCAGAAATGGCTTTTGAAGTATAAAGAGGGAGGTGACAGTATGAGAACTGTGTGACAGACAAATAAAGGCCCTCCCCAGATGCTGATATCCGAGTCCCCTAACCTGCAAATATGTCAGGCCACATACAGGAGGGGCCTCAGGTGGCAACAGGAAACCAGGTCACTATCCTGCTAGCTGTACTAGAGTTTTTCCGTGGCTATCAGAATGAGTATATGTCATCAAAGTCCATCTGGAAGGCCAGCAAAGTCCGAGGGATCTGTTGCCTGTTGCCGGGGCTCAGAAAGTGTGTGACGTGAGTTTACAGAGCTTGCTTACGGGAGTATGGGTGACTCGGGCACCATAGGTGAAGACAGGAAAACTGGATATTCAAGCCCAGCCAACCTTCAACCTTGGGTATACGTTACGACCTCTGAAGATCTGGTGGAACTGGAATCTCACGTGAGGGTCTGATGACACACACAGCCCATTCTGTAGAGGAGCACAGTAGGCTTATTCTTGTGAGGGTCTTTGTAAGTAATCACAGACTCTCTGGTTTCAAGATGAGCAGCCATGCTATATCCAGAGGCCAAGTGTGCACCACAGGAGAAAAGAAAGCCAGAAAGGAAAGCAAAGCTATTTCCCATCTGGCCACTGCTCTAACCAGATTCTAGATTCTGCCACCAATCCCACATAACCACAGGAAAACACAGGAAAAACCCTGCTTTCATTTCTGTGACTGAGTGAGGTCACTGGGTGAAACGGAGCCAATGTGTCACCATGATCTCTCTCACAGCATGGGACTGTGCAGTCTGCCCATTGCAGAGCCACCCTTCTGCAGCTCTGATTGTCTTTGCAGCCTTGATGGACACCGTACACACTGATACTCTGTGCTTATATGAACTCTGCGCTCTTTGCCAACCTTCTGAATTTACTCGTGAGCCTTTTCGTCTCAAATTCTCAGCAGCTTCAGGAAAGTTGGCATTTTGTGGGTGATTTAAGTAGCAAACTGCTCCATGGGTTTGTCAGTTGTTCTCCCCTTTGACCTGATGCCTCCTGGAAAAGTGTTTTATTGTAGTCATATTTATTGGTCTTTTACAGAGCTCTTAGGTGGTAGGTCACTGTTAGTCGCTCAGCCCTAAGCAGCATTAAAGGGACTCACTGTTTGCATCTAGAGGTGTGAAGCTTCTCTTTCACATGATACCTCTTCTGGAAGTCTGAATAACAAACTTCCCTTAGGTCTGGGGTCAGGGATTCAAGCCGGTGATGTCCTGTAGGTTAATCACTTTCGATTTTGTTCTGATTCAGGGATGGGAAGTTGTTGAGCTGTACTTCCGTTATAGCCAATAGAATAACAAGAATGTCTTCCATATTTTTTTTTGCAAACATGGCAGTTGTGTTCTGACAGTGTTCATAACTACTACTGTCTACTCTTAGCAAAGACTGGAATATGTTGGGATGACACAGGCTACCATCCTCACACAGAGGAAGCACCTGTTGCCGTCTGTATGCAGAAGCATGACGCCATCGTGTGCAATTGTCCGCCTCACACAATGTTGACTCACCTGGGAAGAGCATCTCAGATGTATATCAGGCCGGCCTGTGAGTGTGCCTGGGGTTAGCATGAGAAGCCCCACTGTGAGCACCACCATTCCCTAGGCAAGGCAATCTGGACTGTGCAATATAGAGTGTTCAGCACAAGTATGCATCCATTCGTTTTTCTCTTCTCTTTATTGTGGATGTGATTTGACCAGCTGTGTCAAGGTCCTGCCTTGACTTCCATGCTACAGTGTACTATAACCTAGAATTATGAGCTAAAATAAACCATTTATCCCAACACTTGGACTTGTCAGGGTATTTTATAGCAGCAACAGAAATGAAACTAAAATTCACGGCCTCTCCCAAGACTTCAGGAATTCCCAAACACAACCACAGTTGTGTAATAGAAATAGCATACATCTTAAAAACTGTACTCTGAGGGTAATGCAGATGTTGTTTGACTTGGTCTCTGTGGTAACAATTTTTCTGAGCCTCATTCCATGAAACAAAATTTCCCAATCCATCTGTGTGACTCCAGGCCATTGGCCTCTTTGCATGTCACTTTCTTCATCTAGAACACAGGTTTATGCTGGTTGACCAGGGCTCAGCTATTAGTTGGTTTGGTTTCGTTGTTGTTGATGATGATGATGTTGTTGTTTTGTTTTGTTTTTTAATACTAGTGACCCATTTCTTCTATTTAGCCAAGTGTCACTCATTCATCCACTACCAACAAAGTACAACCCAGAATAATGACACTTGCTTAGTCCCTAGGAAACTTCAGTGCTTGGTATAAGGTGGAAAGTGGACAGATGAACTGGCCTGAATGTGTAGGAAGACAGACAGATGACTGTGAGCCTTGAGTCTGAGCCTATGCTTTTTAAACATTTTCAGGAACTCTCAGCAGGCTGTGTGTAGTAAGCATGATTTTCCTGGGCATTTTCTGAATAATGCCAGTGCTTCAAACGTGAAGGCCTCACCTCTCAAGAGGAGAGGCTCAGTGACAATATGGCCATGCTCCTGCTCACTTTCTGCCATGCATGACCACTCGTGCAGTCTGCTGCTCTGCAGAGGCACTGTTCCCTCCCTGCGGCACCTCATCCACAGGATACACTCCTAGACAGCTGCCGAATTCCTCTTGCTACACCTTGGCCAAGTGTAAGCATATTCAGACAGAGAACCGTGAGCCTAGAACAGTGGTAGCTCACAGCGTGGGTTTATAGTGTGGGAAACAGGAAACAGTTCCCATGTGAGCCCAAAGACATGGACACTACATGAGTTGGGGAGAGAGGAGAAGATGACACACACTCTAGATTCCTACCTGCAAGTATCAGAAAGATGGCTACTTCAGTGCTTATCAGCATGGAGTTCTCAGCAGCAAAGCTAACAGCAGCCAAGGTCCATAGGAACAGAAGAGCAGCCTGTGGCATCGAGGTAACCAAGATCCAGGGCAAGGGTCTCACCAGACAGTCCTCTCAGCACTCAGACAGGAGCTTTGCCATTCTGTCTGCAGTGCCCTTATACTGTTCTCATAGCAAAAAGAAATTGTTATTAAATTTATTTTAATGTGCATGTATTAGCTGTACTCTTCCAGGGTCCTTAGATTCAAAGACCCCAGGATGATAGGGTGGTTGGGCTTGGTCCACAGTGAGGCTATGAAAATGGGATGGTTGATTGCTATCTGAAAACTGCTAGGAATTGGCCGCCCGTTGCAAGATGTATTCTCAAGGTAAGACCCACAGGGCTAAGATTGTGCCAGCTGTTATGTTGTGAGCATTTAAACTCAACAGCTGCTCAGCATCTTGTGCAATGTGAAAATCTGGGCAGACACTGTAAGTTCCAGTATAGTACCATGGCAACCAAAAGAAAACAGGAACCAGCCATCCAAGAACTGGAATGATGTTCTGTTTGTCTGTCTGTCTACAAGGACAGCTTCTCCCTTCCTTTGCTCCGCTGTTTACCTAGGACACATTAATTCAATGAATCTATTCTGGAAAATAGTCTTTATTCCTATAGTCTTATAATTTATTGGAAAGGTTGAATCTCATGCACATATTTGTAATTTATATTGTCTTTGTGTCCATAAGATGCCTTTCCTTTTGTTTACTAATATTTTCAAGAAAATGCTTTCTTTAGACCCATGAGCACCTGTGTGCATGTGTGTGGTATATGTACATATTTGTATGTACATGTTTGTGTGCATATGTGTACATGTGGATTGCATGAATATGTTTGTGCATATATTATGTGTGTATATCTGTGCATGTGGAAGACACCAATGCCAGATGTCTTCCTGGCCTACTTTTCATATTATCTTTGAGACAAGGCCTCTCACTGAACCTGGAGCCCAGCAGTTAGCTGGTCTTGCTGACCAGTGAGCACTAGGGAGCTGCTGTCCGATGTTTGATTTGTTGATGTGGTACTGTAGGTGCTAGGGATCTGAATCCAGGTCCCCGACCCAGCTCTCTAGCTCATATTTCCACACACACCTTAAGCAGTAGCAACAGTGCTGAGAATTTACCTTCTCTTCCCTGTATTGTAATGTTCTCTAAGAGGACCCTCTCTGATTTTGAACTATTTTTTTTTTCTGAACACACCTCTCTCCTTCCTGTGATTTTTCTGTTTCTATTCTCACTGGACACAGAAAGAGCGAGGCTACAAGCCGCCTGGAACTCTTGCCCAAGGCTCTGGCACACAGTCTCACTTTCCTTCTCTCTCTCATGGTATAAAAGCACTTCAACAGTTTACCTTATTTTCTCATTAACATTTGTAGCATCAGATTAAATTCTTTGGCAGTGTGTAAACAAGTAAGTAACATGAAATTGGTGTCCTGGTACTATAGAAACGCTCTGTGCAAAGCAATTTGTTTCATTTAAGAGGTTTTTTCCCTTTTCTCTTTCCTTTTTTCTAAAAACATAGAGTAACGGTAATTGCCCTGCCAAAGGGTAGAACACTTTACAGCTTCTCAGATCCTGGCCTCGTTTATTTCCTAGGTCACACTCGTTTATAAATGCCCTCGAGTAACATGAGATCCATGCCTTGCCACAAAGTGACCTCACGGTGCACTTTAATTTTTAATGTATCTGTTTGACTCTTAAGAAATATTTCAACCTCAATTTCCAGCAGGTTTTCTTGCGTGGGTGGACTGGAAAGGGTATCTCCTGGAAGCACCTGTCTGTCGGAGCATCTCTCAATAGGAGTACCAACCTACGGGAGCACCTCTCATGGGAGCATCATCTCTCTGATGGCTCCATTCAAATGCTTTGGGTAATCGCCAAGGCTTCTAACCCCCAAACTGGCTCTTTCTAGAATGAAAATATAAACCACATTCAAATACCACGGGGTGGGGGTGGGGAGGCTTTTATAAGTAATGATCTGAGTTCTTTCCCTCTCACCCTTCAGCAGGAGGAGTGCCTGTGATCCTGGGGCTGGGCAGTGTGTGCCTCTCAACCCATCATCCACCTAGACTCTTTTCAGAGGAGTCATTGGAATTCACAGGCCTGACTTATGCATTCCCAAATTAGGTGCCCTCTCCCTAGTAGGTTCCCCTGTTGAAACACTTTCCAGTCCAGTGAGATGGCTCAGCGGGCAAAAGCACCTTCCTTAGAAGTGTGAGTTCCCTGGGGCCATGGTGGAAGGAGAGAACCAACTCCTGCAAGTTGTCCTCTGGCCTCCACACACTTGCTGTGGCATATGTACAGGCATTTGGCCTGCATGTGTGACTTGCACCACGTGTGTACTGCCTGCAGAGGGCAGTCAGATCCATAGAGGGGCTGGTAATGGAACCCAGAACCTCTGGAAGAGCAGCCAGTGCTCTTAACCACTGAACCATCTCTCTAGTCATACTGTGGCTCATGTGCACCTGCACACACACACACACACACACACACACACACACACACACACACACACTGAGAGAGGTAGACAGACAGACAGACAGACAGACAGAGACTAAGAGACAGAGAGAGAAAACAAGAAAGACAATAGTAATTAATAAAATGAAAGAGTGAGGCTACAAGCAGTCATAATGTTATTAGACATTAATAACAAAAACAAAAATAATATTACTGCATAAATACCCACTGATACCCCCTCCCTAGTAATCTCTCAGTTTAGTGAGAGACTATGTGACTTCTACAAAGGTCCTGTGTGTTTCCTAGCAGAAAGTCAGCAGCATCCACAATACTTCCGGGTTGAATGATATTAGTGTCCACATTGTCTATATCCAAGACCTCTTTATGGTAAAACTTTCTATTATTTTGCTTTCATAAATGTTATATTGTAAAACAAGGAAGTCAGGGTCACCACCTTGTGAACTGCATTTCCAGTTTTTGTTCACTTGTGGAGCAGCGAAGTCCCCTTTTGCTGCTGGATTCTGGGGCATGCATTTAGGATCAACATGTTGCTGAAGTGTAGTATAATTACAATAGCCAAATAAAAGTTAAGAGAGAAGGCTGGTGGGCAGGAATTATTAAGCCTCTGATTTGCATTAGAAAGAATCCAGATAGGAGAAATTGTTTACAAAACAAATTATAGTTACTTTTGTGATGCTAAAGTTCCATTTCAGAGTAGATTTCTCAAGCACAAAAAAGGAAGTCCCGACCTTTGGCCTCTAGAATAATGGAACCAGGTCTTACAGCAAACAGCAATTCTCTTCTGTGCCTTGGAAGCCATTGTTTCTGAGTGTTACAAGGAGGAGTTGTTTAAAAGCTCTTTATTAAGCCCATAAATAAGATGTCATTCGGTAATTAAGTGGCGGTACGTTGCAGATGTGCACGCTAGTCCAGTCTGGTGGAAAACAGCAATGCAATTAGAAGACAGAGCTGCAGGGTTAGACACCTGAGCTCAGCATCACCTACTCTGCAGCTCCTTATTCACCTTGTGCTCCCAGGAGACACCCACCTGGGTGCAGGTTTTCTTTTCATATTGTGGCTTTGACGTATGTCTACTCAGTGGGGACTTTTGTATGCCTTAGAGATTATTGAGGCTGCTGTTGAATCTGCTTATCAAAGAACCAAGAAGAATCACTCAGCAGTGTATGGGTGCGTGAGTGTGTGTGTGTGTGTGTGTGTGTGTGTGTGTGTGTGTGTGTGTGTGTGTGTATGTGTGTGTAAGCACATATATTCCCAGTTTATGATACACAGTTGAACTAATGAAGAGGGTTAATGAAATTCTGAATATTAGCTTGAGGCTGTGGAGGAATTGATGGGTTTAGATAAATTTGGGTTATTTTGATGCATTCCTCAAATTACCCTTGACATGACTTTATGGATGGGGAAGGTCCTTTCTGTCTACCATAAATGTCCACTCTGCTATGGGATTCTACTGCATCTCAACCTGAAGCCGTATGTTTAGGCATAGAGCAGTGAATGGCACTTACAAGGTATGGCTGGGCAGGGCCGAGGACGGGGCCCATGCCCTGCAGTGGTAGCCCCGAGAACCACTTCAGAGAAATGCTGTCAAGAGCAGTCCTGGCCTTACTGCCTTCAGCAGTTTCCATCTGAATATATGTCTTCTTTGCTACCCCCTTTTTTCCAAGCCCTCGATTGCTTGCTTTCTCCTACATTTTACTACCTTTTATCTGTTCCAGTTCAGACACCTCACTCAATGGGAGCTGCATTAATCCCCCTGTGGGAGGTATCAGCCAAGCTCAGTAGGAGATATGAAGGTGATTTTTAAAAGAAAGATGGCCGCAGTTTTTATGTGCTTAGTGAGGTCCTGATGCGGTCTGAAGCATATGTTTAATTTGTTCATCTGTTGCTCATGCTAACCCTGAAGGAGGTGTAAGGATCAACTGCATTTTACTTGGGAAGGGGGACATTTCTGACCATGCATTAATACTCTACTCCTGGGTTCCTCCCCCACATGGTAATTCCCACCATGGGAGCAGAAGCACCTTTCTTAGGTTTCTATTCCTGCACAAACATCATGACCAAGAAGCAAGTTGGGGAGGAAAGGGTTTATTCAGCTTACACTTCCACATTGCTGTTCATCACCAAAGGAAGTCAGGACTGGAACTCAAGCAGGTCAGGAAGCAGGAGCTGATGAAGAGGCCATGGAGGGATGTTCTTTACTGGCTTGCTTCCCCTGGCTTGCTCAGCTTGCTTTCTTATAGAACCCAGGACTACCAGCCCAGAGATGGTACCACCCACAATGGGCCCTCCCACATTGATCATTAATTGAGAAAATGCCCCTCAGTTGGATCTCATGGAGGCATTTCCTCAAGGGAGGCTCCTTTCTCTGTGATAACTCCAGCCTGTTGACACACAAAACCAGCCAGTACACTCTCCTCTTTATTTTTACATTTTAGGTTTTTAGATTTATTCCTTATGTGCGTGTGTGTGCGCCTGTGCATGTACATGCATGTGCATAGGATGGGGCCAACACTGGGTGACTTCTACTATTCTCCACCATACGAAACAGGGTCTTCCACTCAACCTGGTGGCCACTGACCACCTACCTGGACTGAGTAGACACTGAGTTCAGCGGGTCTGCCCCCCCCCCCCAGGAATGGGGTTATAGACAAGTACAGCCACGCCCAGCTTTTTGAGTGGCTATAGAGGATCTGAACTCAGATCTCGTGCTTACACTCAGATCTCATGCTCACGCAACAAGTGCTTTACCCACCTCATCTTCCCAGGTCTGAGGGGACATTTTCAGTAGGGCTGAAGACAGGCTCCTCTGGGTCATGCGGAGACAGAGACCCTTCACTCCTGCACAAAGTGAGCGTAGCCCAAGGTCCCACAGCTGCATCCTGTGCCCACCTCCTCCTGCACTGCTTTTGTTCCTGTGTCTCCAGAGAGCTGGGCTGATCCTGAGGACACACCTGTCCTCATGGGAAACTCATGTTCATGGGAAACTGAGGAAGGACAGTAACATTAGTGGGCACTGAAAGCAACAGAGGAAGGTTAATATTGTGTCAGTTGCTGACTACAGCAACCCCGCAGCCTTTGATTCCAGCTGAAACTTCTGAGAAATGTTAGTAAGTTCATGAGTTTGTGGAAGATCATCTTACTTGCCCCTTTAGCTTTTATTCCCACAGCTTGTGACAGGGTCAGCACTTATGCCCTACAGGAGGTCAGAGCAGTGCCCTTGGGAAGCCCATGGCACATACACAATGCACAGAAATGTTCGTGACTTCTAGGGTGGAGATATCCTACTGTAAAAGACTCATTTACTTTCTGTTTTCAAGGTGCAGAGACAGGAACGCGCTGTTGAATGGCAACTCTAATTGCTGTTGCCTCCTAATAACAAAACGCTGTTATGAAGAGCAACAGATTAAGCAACTAAGACGATCCGCGCACTTTATGCTTGTTATACTTCATCTCCAGCAAAAGAAATAGTGCAGCCTCTAAGACGTCATTGTCGGTTATGTACACCCATAAAGACCTGGAGCGCCTGTCCTTACTGTGTGCGTCAGGATCGCTGTCACCTGCAGCCCATCATCATCCCATTTGTTGATGTCCTGGGGCTTGTGAGAGACCATGTGAGACTCCTCACCCACTTGAGGGAACTCAGAGCCATGCTGTGAAAAGGAGACATCACAGATGTATTGCATAGTCAAATTTTATTATTTCTGCTAAATTTTTACCCTCACCCCTGCTCTGTTCTTTGATGTGGCCACATTCATAACATAGCTACTGGGCTGAATATTGGGATGAAAGAAGACATGTGAGTGGAGAGGCAATGGGCTTGTGATAAGAGCTGAGAACTGTGTTAAATTGCAAGATAATGGGGAAATAAAGCAAAATATAAAGAGGCAATAACTTTGTGGTATGGTTAAGTTGGGATTGCAGAGCAAGGTCTTACAACTTATCCAATAACTGCTGGCTCCTTTGAAACCTCCTGCTTGTTAAGTGTGATGTCCTCTGATGCCTCCTGTCTGAGACACTGGTACTGTGGCTGGACCCTAGCTGGATGGAGGCACTTCATTCTAGCTATCCCAGAACCAAGAGAATAGGACCCCCACCTAGGAAGGCCTCTTTGGAGCTCACTTATTCCTGAGTTGATAGCCACTTGCCATGCAAAAGAGAAGGTGGTCCCTTTGCAGCCCCAACGGGCTGCTGCTGTCCCCAGCTCTGCACCCACCTATTGGGATTGCTCCAAGAACAGTGGTGTCCACTTTGACAGTAGCCCTTCATGTCCTAGTGCCTTAGCCTGGACACGCAGGCCCCTTCCTTGTCCCTTGTTTCTGTGTCTGAACTGGTCTTGGCAGTTGCAGTCTGGAGCTGACATCAGACACTTTGCTCCCTGGCCTTAGAATGGGTATGTAGCAGAGGTTTTCCCAGGATCTTATATTTTCCTAACACCTACAAAGTGAGCGGCTGGGATGGACAGAGAAAACCACTTCTGCCTTCTACGTCTGGTGTTCATGTGTGGGTGTACTCTCTCTACTTCTGCCTCCCTAAAGCTAGGATTGTAAGCACATGCCACTGTGCCCTCCTTGTACTGTGGGTGCTAGGGTCTGAACACAGGTGCGTATGTTTGTACTTGACAGACAGAGCTATCTTCCAGCCCATTGCCTGTTAGTATCTGTCGACTCCTCAGTGCATCTGGATAGTGCATCCAGATGTTGGATATCTATTGGTGGGCCCTCATGTGGGAAAACCAAAGTTTCTGCTTCTTAGTACCTCCTCGTCCTGAGGACTCACTATGCTCTAAACTATTGTGACTGCTAACTCAATCTAGAATCTGGCAACTGGGAAAATGAGTCCTGTGTGTCTGTCAGACCCCAGTGCTTCCAGGGTTTCACCAAGTACTAAATCCCACTTCTGTTTTTGTTGACAGACCAGCAGTACTCATGGTCTCCAACGCAGCACTTCAATGAAGAGAGGTACTCACCCGCACCCAGGAACATGAAAGGGTTAACCGGAAGCCGGAACCAGCCTCAGCTGTGTGCGGGTCACACCTGTGGCCTGTCACCCCCTGATGACTGCGAGCACCCCCATGATCACATGCATCATGGGTCAGATGTGCGGCAGCCTTATCTCCTTAGCCCAGCTGAGAGCTGCCCAATGGACCACCACCGTTGCTCGCCCAGGAGCTCCGTCCACTCAGAGTGCATGATGATGCCTGTGATGTTGGGTGACCACGTATCCAGTAGCACCTTCCCTAGAATGCACTACAGCTCACACTATGACACAAGGGATGATTGCGCCATGTCCCACACAAGTACAAAGGTAAACCGCATCCCCGCCAACCTCTTAGACCAGTTTGAGAAACAGCTCCCCCTGCACCGGGATGGTTTCCACACACTGCAGTACCAGAGGGCCTCGGCTGCCACGGAACAGCGGAATGAGAGTCCAGGCAGAATCCGGCATTTGGTCCACTCCGTTCAGAAACTTTTCACCAAGTCTCATTCTTTGGAGGGATCGTCCAAGAGCAACATCAATGGGACCAAGAGTGACAGTCGTGTGGATGACCACCACCAGAGTCACCTTTCCAAACACAGCAAAAGGAGTAAAAGCAAGGAGCGGAAGCCAGAGAGCAAGCACAAGTCTGGTATGAGCAGCTGGTGGAGTTCTGACGACAACCTGGACAGTGACAGCACATACCGGACACCCAGCGTGGCGCACCGCCACCACATGGACCACATTCCCCACTGCTACCCTGAGGCGCTGCAGAGCCCATTTGGGGACCTCTCACTAAAGACTTCCAAAAGCAACAACGATGTTAAGTGCTCAGCCTGTGAAGGCTTGGCCCTCACGCCAGACACCAGGTACATGAAACGTAGCTCCTGGTCCACGCTCACGGTGAGCCAGGCTAAGGAGGCCTACCGCAAGAGCTCCCTGAACTTGGACAAGCCCCTGGTCCACCCAGAGATCAAGCCTTCCCTGCGGCCATGCCACTACCTCCAGGTAAGGCTCAGGTAACTGTGTCCTTGTGCGGAAGGTTGTACCCTTTGCTGTCGTTTGAATTTGGTGGAAGGACTGCATAAATGTATAGCATATATAGCATACAAAGTGAAGCTTGAAGGCACTTTTAGGATTCAGAAGCAGTCCAGGATGCTTGCTCCATAGACCTGTGTTGTAGCTAGAACTCCCCAAGCCCACCGTCTTGAGAATTTAATTGCTGAGATATAATATTGTTACGTCTTTTTTTGTGAAGTCCGGTTGTTTGGTATATACACTCTGAGCATGATAATCCTCAACGTCAGTCACTTGTATGGGAACTTTACAGCCCTTGGATTTTTTTTCTATTAGTTTGGAATTAGAAATTCTTATAACTGGCAATTACCCTGCTAAAAATTTTTGGTTGCTTTCAGAGATAAAAATCTCACATTGTGATGCAAGCTAGCCTTGAACCTAGTGTGTAAACCATGCTGGTCTTGAACTCACAGCAATCCTCCTGCCTTGGCCTGCATGGGATTATAAGTGTGTCCCACCAGGCCTGGCTAAACCTACCATAATTTTTAAGTTTTTATTATTAGCATAATATTATACATTATACATAGTAGTGGGCCTCATTTTCATATGTGTACATAATATTTTGGTCCCATTCACTCCCATATTCCTGTTGATTCTCCTGCAACTCCTAAGCATATAATCTAAGATTAACTGTAACCATCCTGCTATGTAATGGATCTCAGATGACCTCTTCCTGTATAAGTAAAATCAAGCATCCTTCTAACACCACCACACACACCCTCTTCCCGCCCCTACGCTGCTTCTGTGGACCCCAGCTCTCGAGCTTCCACGTGAGGGAAACTGTTTAGAGTTTGTCTTTTGGAGTCTAGTTTGTTTCACTGAGCGCACTGTGCTCCAGGTTTGTCCCTATTGTAAGTGGCAGTGATTCCTCTTCACCCCATCTCTCAGCTTAAACAGCACCCCATGCTGTGTGTACAGCACCCCATGCTATGTGCATGGCATCTCCTGCTGTGTGTGTAGAGCATCCCATGCTATGTGTGTACAGCACCCCATGTGTGTGTACAGCATCTCATGCTATGTGCATGGCATCTCCTGCTGTGTGTGTACAGCACCCCATACTATGTGTGTACAGCATCCCATGCTATGTGTGTACAGCATCCCATGCTATGTGTGTACAGCATCCCATGCTATGTGTGTACAGCATCCCATGCTATGTGTGTACAGCATCCCATGCTATGTGCGTACAGCATCCCATGTGTGTGTACAGCATCTGATGCTATGTGTGTACAGCACCCCATGCTATGTGTGTACAGCATCCCATGCTATGTGTGTACAGCACCCCATGCTATGTGTGTACAGCACCCCATGCTATGTGTGTACAGCACCCCATGCTATGTGCGTACAGCACCCCATGTGTGTGTACAGCATCTCATGCTATGTGCATGGCATCTCCTGCTGTGTGTGTACAGCACCCCATGTTATGTGTGTACAGCATCCCATGCTATGTGTGTACAGCACCCCATGCTATGTGTGTACAGCATCCCATGCTATGTGTGTACAGCATCCCATGCTATGTGTGTACAGCACCCCATGCTATGTGTGTACAGCACCCCATGCTATGTGTGTACAGCATCCCATGCTATGTGTGTACAGCATCCCATGTGTGTGTACAGCACCCCATGCTATGTGTGTACAGCATCCCATGCTATGTGTGTACAGCACCCCATGTGTGTGTACAGCATCTCATGCTGTGTGTACATCCCTTCTCTTAGCCAGTCACTCACTGATGCACATCAGGTTCACTCCCTGTGTTGGCTTCTGTGAACAGAGACACAATACGACTGATGGGAGATGGGCGTGGGTTCCTTTGGGCTGACCTTTGAAACACCGCTCCAATGTGACCACCCATCCCTCAGTGCCAGGGATGTAGCACAGCAACACAAGTGCCCTGAACACATAGATGCTTGTGTCTGTGACCTGCCATTCACATGAGTTCACTTCTCTCATGTGGCAACAGCATCCCTAAGCCATGTGGCACCTAGTGATGACAGGGAGTTTTGTCAGTGGTAAGGGTGCCTCTTCTCCAGGATGTGGATAAGACGGATTCACCAAGGCAAAAACACATTACAGACATTGCTCACAGGATCCTGTGCTGCTCTGCGTTTTATATAAATCTCCTCTCTGACTCCTCATGACTCTCTCACCAAGAATGACAGGGGAGGCCTCAGCCTCAGAAGACACCACCACTCCTGAGGAAGCCTCTGCAGCTACTGCCAGCCAGCAGCACCTTCACCACAACCTAAACACTTCAGGTTTCCTGAAGGATTCATAGTATGTGTCTAATTCACAAACCCCAAATCTGCATCCTGTAAGAAGCAGAGCTTGGCCTGGCCATGCACTGGCTGAGTGTCGCCCTCTTAGATACTGAGTAATGGCTCTAAACACTGGCTGAGTCACCAAGTGGCCAATTAACGAAACAGATGAACAACTGTGAATCTTTCTGGGAGTCAGGTGGCAGAGGCATCCAGCAGTGCCAATTCTTCCTGGTATGTCGTCCAAGGCTCACTGGTTCTGTTTTGAAAGGAGATGCTCACCAAATTGCTTGTATAGACAGATTTATTCAAAGAGACAAATTGGTAGTTAGATAAAGTATTATTTTTACAGCAGTAGAAAAGGTTTAAATTTTGCTTGTAGTTGGCAAACCTTAATGATGTCCAAATGTAAAATGTTCTCTCTGCTTATCTAAAGGTACACTGTGAGTAAAACCGGGGCTCGCTCTGGTCCTATCACAGAGTAGCAAAAAGCTTGTCTTTTTTTTTTTTTTTTATTTTGGTTTTTTTTGTTTTTTCTTTTTTTTCCTTTGTGCCTGGGAAATTTCCAGTGCAGCATTTCCTGAGCACTGGGCAGTGTTGTAATGGGCTTTTCACCCTGTGTCCTCCTCACTCCAGTCCTGAGCTCTCTGCTCTGCGCTTTACCCTCAACTGTTCAGCATCAGCCCACAGCCCAGAGGCTACCATCCCTGCTCTGCACATGCTCAGTGCTGGCCCAGAGGCTACCAACCCCGATTTGCACATTCCCTTCTCTGCCTTCCAGTCACCCTGTTCTCAGTGCTACCGTTTATGGAAAATAGCAACAGTCCCCAAAGGTGGAGTGTAACATCATCTTTTACCTGACACCCACTTTAAAAATCCGTGACTTTCTGGTGGTTTTACTCTGTCTACACCTTGTCCCTTCCCTACCAGGTTAGGTGGAAGGGGTCCCACAAACCATATCATGGGAGCTGTAGTGATTCCATAATCCATCTATGAAAAGGACATACTACAGGGCCATGAAGATGTGCTCAGCGGGCAAAGTACTTGCCACAGAAATATGAGGACCAGAGTTCAGATCCCCAGAGCCTGGGTGACCACCTACAAGCCCCAACTGCCTTAGGTCTTCTGTCCACTCCATCAGTCCTTCTGTGGCTAATGGTAGCCAGGGGGCTGCGCTTTGCTAAGCATGGCAGCTGCAGGGGGCACAGACCTAGCTCCCCTCCCACTCTTCACATGAACAGCATGCTCCAAACATTAAACCTATAGGGTGGGAGGTTTGGGGACCCTGAAAGGAAGTTATGGCTTTCACAAGGACCCTCCCCTCCCCCACAAAGAAATAGCTTATCCCCAAAGATCTTTCCGCTATACACCATTCTCCGTCCGCTTTCACCTCTGAACAAAGTCCTTCCTCCTCTCTTCCCTGGCGTCCTCTAGCTGTCTCACTACCACTTGTGGGAAGATTTATGAAATACACACGCCTCCTCAGGCAGCGTTTGTCCCCAGACCCAGCTGAATTGATGTCCGGGGTGCATTCAAAGATGTCCTCATAGGGTTGTCCCCTCACGCTGGTGGTGCTAAACTTTCCAGTGGAAAGGTCCTGGCTGACACAAGCCAGGACTTTATTTCACAACTAGCATTGGGAATTGATGAAAAACTAAAGGCGTGTGCCTGCGGTGCTTTGTAAGGATGTGATCTAAGAGAACAAGAACTCAGTGCCTGGGGGCAGTAGGTTTTGTTTGGGTTTGGTTTGGTTTGGTTTGGTTTTTTTGTTTTGTTTTGTTTGGTTGGTTTTTTTCTACCCCAAATTAGCGATTTGCAGTTGAACGAGAGCACAACACTCCATGTCCACCTTCGGACTGCTCTACTCGGAGTCTGTAGTTAACACTCTGGGAAGATCCGTGTTTGTAAGTAGGTCAAAACCCAGTAAATAGAACCGAAGGGGAATTTTGGCCCATGTTCTTCTCTGGAAGGGCTTTTGTTCTTTTATTTTCTGCCTCAGTAGACAAACGGTCTTAAGGCCAAACTTGGAATAATGGGGCAAGGAGTGAGTCACTGTACCCTGTTCAGGACCAAGCGGTTCCCTGTGTGCGGAGGAGGAGACACTGGCCTTGGAGGGTACCTGGTGCCAGCCAAGGAGGCCACATTTGTTCTGTCCCCATAGAAAATATTCTCTTCCCTCAACCCCTGTGAGCACCAACTCTCTGGCTCTACCATGCCCCATCACCTGCCTCTTTTGCCCGCATATCCTCTCTGAGTTGTGGCTTGGCTGTCTCCCCACACACAGTGGGGGACCACAGTGGAACCACAGTGACCCTGGCTCTGTTGGCCCCCTGCCAAGTAAAAGACAAGCCCTCGGGGTTTGCTTCCTTGTCTGTGTAGCTGGGAGCACCTGTGGATCTTTACAAACAAGGCTCCTAAGTGTTGAAGGGTTGAGAGAGATTGGATGGAAAGGGATAAGGAACTATTCCTTATATGTAAAGCATAGTACACTGTTTCTGAATCAGGGCTCTTCCCTCTGAGGACTTCCCAGCCTGCTGGCCTCCGAGCTGTGTCTTCCCCCATCTACACTCAGGAACAGGCATAAGCCTTTCTTGACTGACCACATGGCTTCTTCCCTTCAAGGTCAAACATCAGTTCACAGTTGGAAGCTTGTCTCCACTTAAGACTCTCTTTTTCCCATCACATCTGCCCAACCCAGTAGCATGTATATTTACATCAAAGCTCACATTTACATTCACATGTGCTACACACAGCCAGCAGCCGAGGGTATCAAGAAATGCCCAGCCCTAGCTGTTGGCTTCCACAAATCCCAGAAGTGAACAGTATGCCTGTGAGCCAGCTTGGAGCAGCCCAACAGAAGCCCCATCAGTCATGGTACCTTGCCCGTTGCCTTTGCAGAACCTCTACTATACAACCTTTTTCCTCTCTTCTTATCTTACTCTTTGTAACGGGCAGACGATTGCTTTATGTTTATGGGAAAGACTATGACACTTCAACACATATAAATAGACAGGGGTCAAGCCAAGGTGACAAACAACTGCATGTCTGTGTCACCTCCTATTCTTAGCCTTCGAGTTTCTCTCGTCTGGTTCTTCGTATGGATTCGAGGCTGATGTGTGCTGTGGGTACGCACTATGCTCTGCAGAACGCTAGCCTTACTCCTCCTCTAGGCTGGGGTTTGGTACCTGTTGCCCATCCTCCCTCTCCCACCTTCATCTCACCCTTCCCAGGCTTCACTAACCACCGCTGGACTTTCTTCATCCTAGACATCTATTCCTTATCTGCACCAAATGAGTGAGCTGCACGGTGTGTCTCTGTCTTGTTTTATTACCATATATCCTCCATCACCACTCAAGATTGTTGCAGATGACAAGGTCTCCCCTTTAATGGCTCAGTGGTGTCCCACTTTGTATATTTATGTGCATGTGTAAGTGTATATTGCATATATGAATGCATTGTGTTTTATTTATCCCTAAGTTAATGGTCACCTCTATTGATTGCACACTGTTGGAACTAGGCTGCAGCAGACATGATTTCATAGGTATCCCTTTAACAGATGATTTTGTTCTCTTTGGTTGTATACCAGTAGTGTGATCACTTTACAAGTAGACATAGATAGAGATATATACATACACACACACACACACACACACACACACACACACACACACACATATATATTGTTTTGGAGGAGGAGGAGGAGGAGAGATTCCAATACTGTCTTTGATAATGGCAGTGCTGGTTTATTTCCCATTGACAGTGAGCAAGGGCTGTTGCCTTTGGGTTCTCTAGGCAGAATTTGTGGGGGTTCTGCTTTTGGTAAAAGTTGGGGAGAGTAGGGTGGCATCTCACCTTTGTTTTGATCTGCATTTCCCTGGCATGTAGCTGTTGATGTGTTTTATTTTCACTGCCTTGGTGATTATCCACCCTCTATAGGAGGGAGCTCCTCTGTTCCTTTCTCCACCTTGTAATAGGATCAGTGAGGGATGCAATTGAATTGTTTGAATTATTTATGTACTTTGGAGTTTATTACTGTGCATGGTGCTTCATGGCTGTAATCCAAAATCTTGTGAACTGGAAGCAGAAGGATTAGAAGTTCAAGGCCAGCCTCAGCTGTATAGTAACTTCCAGTTCTGTCTCAGGAGGAAGGGAAGGAAAGGACAGAAAGAAGGAAGGATCACTTTACAAGTGGGAAGGAGGGAAGGAGAAGGGGAAAGAAGGGAGGGAGGGAGGGAGGGAGGGAGGGAGGGAGGGAGGGAGGGAGGGAGGGAGGGAAGGAGGGGGAGGAAGGAAGGAAGGAAGGAAGGAAGGAAGGAAGGAAGGAAGGAAGGAAGGAAGGAAGGAAGGAAATAAATTGTTCTCCTATTGGGAGACAGAGAGCGACTAAATTGGCTTCTCTGATGGGAGCTGGGTAGTCCAACAATGGCCACCTATTGAGGTGGCAACTCAAGAAGCTAAGAACCTAGGAGCTGATGGGTTCAGAAAGACAGATGCCTCCGCTATTCTAATATGGTGATGAGAATCTTCAGGATTGCTAAGGAACTGCTTGGAAGGCTGAGGGAGCTGAATTCTGACATCAGCTGGGGACACCAATGGTAGTGACAGCAACAGATGGTGGAGCAGAAGCACTAAGTGCCAAGAGGCAAAGGTGGTCATGCGAGCAGGACTGTTTTGCTCTTACTCTCTGCATCTGGCTCACCATGGGAAGGAGCTGGCCACTCTGAAGGACTGTCTTCTCTGCCCAGTCAATCCTGAAAAATGTCCTCGTGGACCCAAATGCCCAAAGATGTGTCTCCTAGTTGATTCCAGATTTCATCAAGTTGAACATCAATATTAGCCATCCCAGTGGATAGCACACAGATACCGTGTGGGTGGCCTTTTCACTCCGTTGATTGCTTCCTTTGCTGTTTGGAAACTTCTTAGTTTCATATAATCTCATTTGCTGTTATTGCTCTTATTTCCGGTGTTCGTGAGTCATATAAAAATCATCTCTCATGCTGACACCTGAAGTATTCCTGTGTTTTTTCTAGATTGGGAGTTTCGGATATTGCATTTAGGTCTTTGATCTGTTTTGAGTTTATTTTATACGGGGTGAAAGACGGGGGTCTAACTTCATTCTTCCTCACAGGGGCTATCCAGTGTCCTATGTGCCACTGATTGCTTCTCTGTCATTTCTCTGGTATATGTGATTTGCACCTTTGTCAAAAACCAGAAGGCTACCAGTTTGGATTTCTCATTTCCCTATTCTGTTCCATTGGTTTGTGTATCAGTTTATGAGATGACCATGCTGTTTTGTTTATTGCTGGTGTGTGTGTGTGTGTGTGTGTGTGTGTGTGTGTGTGTGTGTGTGTTTCAATGTATTGATGCCTCATTTTTGCACAAGACTGTTTTTACTATCCAGTAACTTGTAATTTAGACCTCTTTTTCTTTCTATTTGAATGAAAAATATATGGATATTCTGTGGATCATTGCATTAAATCTACTTATTGCTTTGTGTTGTTTATTTTGAGGTCATATATAGCTTTGAAAATATTAATTGTTCTAACCCATTAACATAACAGCTGTTTTCATTTGTGTATATGCACATATGTCAGCAAGAAGGGGAGAGAAGGGGGTTGTTTAGATTCCTTCAGTGGCTCTTATCAATTTTCATTATAGACGATACACATTTCCTTCATTAAATTTATTCCTAGATGTATTGCTTCCTTGTAGGTGCTGTGAGTGAGAACACTTTCTTGGCTTCATTGTTAGCAAGTTTAGATTGGTTTCTAGCAGTGTTTCTGATTTTTTTTTTTGCACATTTGTTTTGTATCCTGCAACTTTACTGAATTCACTTGCCAGTTCTAACCTCTGTCTGTCTAGTATCAGTCAGGCTTTTGGTGGAGTGTTGAGGGTTTTTTTCACATGGCTTTTTCACTTTACTTTTCCTAGTTAGACACCTTTCATTTCTTCTCTGATGTAATGGTTCTAAGACCTCCAGTACTGTGCGGTGTACTGAATACGAACTGTAGCCATACAAGCCTTATGTTATTATAGACCTTAAAGGAACATCTCCAACATTTCCTCTGCCCTGCTCCACAGGATGTCAGCTATGGCTCTATCACTGGTCCGTAGTATGTTCGTGTGTGCTCTTCCTATACTTAACTGGTTGACATTTATCATGGAGAGATGTAGAAGCTGTGTCTTGTGGGATAACCAGTCACATGGTTTGCCCCTGCCTTCTGTGTATGCAGTGGATTATTGGTTTGTATATGATAAGCCACCCTCATATTCTTGAGAATAAATGCCTCTTGATTGTGCTATACGAGCTCTTGAGATGCACTTGCTATTATGTTGAGAATGTTTCTTTGTTTTCATCGGGGATGTTAACCTTTGTTGGTTGGTTATGCCCCATCTCCTTGGGCTTCACAGAATGGATGAAGTTTCCTCTCTTTGCCTTTTATGATCACTTTGAGAAGAATCCATGCTTGTTATTTACAAGTTTGGTAAAATTCAGCACTGAATCTATCTTGTCCCAGATTGGTTTTTTATCTTTTTCTTTTGTTTGTTTGTTTTCTTTTGTTTTGCTTTGTTTGAGGATGTTTGACTGCTGGCTTGGTCTTTCTTTTTTCTTTCTTTCTTGCTTTTGGTTATTAAAGTTTCCTATGTCCTTCTGGCTTGGTGCTGGTAGATCCACGTATTAAGAAATGTATCCATGTCCTCATAAGCTTCTCAATTTGTCACCAAGACAGCCTGTGAGATTTTATAGTGTGCCCTTGTGTTTCTGGCTTACCAATTGTAATGTGTCCTTCATTATCTTAGATTTCATTTGTATCCCCTCTCTTGTTTTATTCTTAATAAGCATCACTAAAAATAACATTAAGGTATTAGGATAGCTTCTTTATCACAAACCCTAGGATTGGCATACGACAGAGAGCCACACAGGTACCACCAGGGCCAGGCAGGGGCAGTGGGAGAGAATGCCCCCATAAGCTTTATGGTCTCCATGCAAGGAATGGCAAAGCAGGGTCAAGAGAGGATAGCACAGTTCAGTTTGAACGCTAAGTGCTGTTCCTAGGTATCTGCAGCAGAAGGGCAGTGGCCTTGGCATAGGGCCCACAGGAGAGATTGGGATGAAAACTCTGGTTCTGTGAACTCGCTGTGAAAGGTGAGCTTGAAAATTCCTTACTGCCCACATGACCTGACAAGCCCTGAGAAAGACTAGTTCTATGGCCATCATGACCACAGTATCAAAGCAACCAGAATACAGAAAACCAAAAGGTCTGACTAACCTAATGGAGGCATCTCTCGAGAGGAAGTCAGGCAACATGCAAAGGAAGCAGTGAGGCCCCAGAGCAGTGGGTTACCTTGAGCCAAGTGTCCCCACATGGCCTAGTAAGAAAAGGCTGAGTCATGAGCACCACCGTTTAACCTCGACTTGGAGATACATGGCTCATATCAAAGATTCTCCCTGAACATTTTCCATGGAGCACCCCAGCACAGCCTACTGTATAAAAGGATGTGAGAACTGCCTCCAACTCATTTTTGACTCAGAGATGTGAAACCCATATCAATTCTCTTTCTGCCTGTTCTCCAGAGAGCCACCTGGGTATCTGACACAGGCTACATAAGGCCCACTATCCCCAAAGGACAGATGTGAGACCTCAGCTGTGTTTCCTGGAACCTCTGACCTCTTGTCACGAGAGACCATTTACCTACGCTTTTCCCACCAGGCTCATGTCCCTTGTCTTCCTGGCCGCAGCTTCCACAGGAACTGCCTTCAGTCCCTCAGCACTGAGCAAGAACTGACTGATGTTGAGCACTCAAACCCTCTTAGCGTTGGCAGCTGTGGAGCTGCAAGGTACTCTCTCAAGAGTACTTTCAACCCACACAGACTCCAGTGGGCCTTGTTTCATGTGTGACAGGGACCAGAGAATGACTCTCCAAAAAAGCATTGAAAGAGAGACAAACAGGAGAAGAAAGTAGAGACAGAGGCAGACAGAGAGACAGACAGATACAAACAGAGAGACAGAGACAGAGAGACAGATACATACATAGAGACAGACAGATATAAACAGAGAGACAGAGATGGAGAGACAGACACAAAGAGACAGACAGATATAGAGAGACAGAGGCAGACACATACAGAGAGACAGAGAAAGAGAGACAGACAGATAGAGACAGAGACAGATAGACAGAGACAGAGATAGACACATACAGATAGATAGAGAGACAGAGGCAGATAGACACACACAGAGAGAAGGAGAGACAGACACGCACAAACAGATACAGACAGAGGCAGACATCTCCAAGGGACAGGATTGACCATTTAGCCAAGAGCTAATGACTCAAAATGACTTTGGAGCAGGAAACTGATAACCAGATCCCAGAGGGATGGATTCTGTACATACTTAGGCTCCAGTGTATCCATGGAGATGAGAGTTGAGTGTTCACAACATGGTGTAGAATGAAACACAGGCATGGGTCTGAGGCTGGCCTTCATAGCTACTCCTTTTATACATGGTTTCTTAGTGTCAGTAGGTACCGGAGGCCTCCCTTCCTAGCCCTAGATGTCCTGCATTCTGCAATCTATATCCAAAAACCTCTTCTAGCTCTATCCTGTCTTATAGTAAACACTCAGCGTCAGCCAAAGCTCATCATCACAAACCAGATCGCCATTGGTGGTGGCTTGGCCAGGAAGGCCTTGGCCTTGGAAGTCTTTTCACCACCAAAAGCTCTGCATAGAGCTCTTGCCACATGCTCCCCAGGTTCCTCTGCACAGAGCTCTTGCTGCATATTCCCTAGGTTTCTTGTTCTGGAGGTACATCCAGGCAGCCTGTTCTAGCTTCCTTTATGTGCTGTGGTAAAACAACCTGGCCAAAAGAGTTTGTTTCATCTTACATTTCCAGGTCACAGCTCATTGCTGAGGGAAGTCAGGGAGAGAACTCAAGACAGGAATCTAAAGGCAGTGCTACTTGCTATTCCATGCATTACTATCTCTACCAAGGGGCTTGCTCACAGCCAAGGAACTGCAGGAGAAACCATAGAGGAATGCTGCTTGCTGGCTTGTTTGCATGCTTATTCTCTGGCTCATGCTTAGCTAGCCTTATTACACAGCCTAGAACTACCTGCCTAGGGAATGGTGCTGCCCACAGTGGGCTAGATCTTTCTACCTTAAGTACCAATTCCTCATAGGTGTGCCAAAAGAACAGCCTGATAAAAACAATGACTCAATTGAGACTGTCCTTCCAGGTGATTCTAGATTGTGTCAAGTGGACAGTTAATACTAGCTATACTCCTTATGCTCCTGCTCTGACAGGGGTTCTCAACCTGTGGGTCATGACCCCCATGGGAGGGGTCAAAGAATTCTTTACAGGGATCACCTAAGACCATCAGAAGACACAGATATTTACACTACAGTTCATAACCATAGCAAAAATTATAGCTATGAAATAACAATAAAAATAATTTTATGATTGGGGTGTACCCCAAAATGAGGAACTATATTAAACGGTCGCAGCATTGGTTAAGAACCAATTCTTCTCTTATAATTCTTCATAAACTCATCAGACTGTGTGTCCCTTTATTCAAACACTTTCAATATTTTTCTGAGTATTCTAAAATGAAACTCATATGACCTATTTAAATACACATTATTGAGGGGTGGGGCATACAGGACATGGAGGGAGAAAGATAAATATGTGTTCACGGCCTGATCTCTAATGTAAGAGAAAAAAATGAAGAAAGTAACTTTTAAGTAAAAGTATTTTAATAAAAAAAAATGTTGGGGCTTAGCAAATCTGCACAGAATAAAGTGTTCTGGTATTTGTTTCTGAGTGAAGGGTCTCAGTAATTGGAGAGCTACAAATTAGACCAACACAGGCGTGTTATAATGAGGACTCAGACTCCAGCAAGGCTCTGCCAGCCCTGGGGGATTTGGAAATGGTAAACAATTCCTGGTAAATTGCCAACTGAGCAACGTTTTCTCGCTCCCCTTGATTTACATGGTAGTTATATTCTAGAAAAAAAAATCCATTGCTCATTAAAATTGCCAACTAGGACAAATAAGCCTGATTTTCATACAAAGCATAGCAAGGCTCAAGGAAAACTGTCTCAGATTTGTGCAGGATGTAGGCAGTTGTTTCTTGGTGGAGTTGCACACACGGCTCCCTTAAAACAAGCATCTTTGGACCCCTGGGTGTGTGAAAGAACTCCCCTGCGTGAATTGAATTTCCCCAGATGGGTCTGTGGAAAGACTGGTAACTCCATGGGATGTTCGACTTAGATCTCTTGCCATTCATCTGCCCTCCGTTCACGGCATGCAGGGACCAGCTGTCACTCTCCCCCGTGGCTCATGTACTTGATACTTGTTTAAAACACACACACACATGTTGCTGACGGAATGAGGAAAATGTTCCCCGAGAGAGCACAGCTTTAGATGGCATGTCCCTTTGGTTTACCTAAAAGGGACGTTATTATGACATTCTAGCCCCTCTCTCCTGTGCCTTGCCTGTTGAAAAGAAAGATGTTTAAAGCACAGTGCCACGGCTCACGCAGATGTCAATCTCAGGAGAGCCCCTCTTTTACAGAAATTATAAATGCTGTTCACCACTGCGTGCTGGCAATCGGGGTAGCTGATTGCCTTGGTGTAGCGGAGGCAGGGGGTTGGCTCTGCAGGGGCTGGAAGCCTCTAGCTTGTTTCCCTGAGGCTGTGAAGCTGCCGCCATGCAAGTGCCAGGTGCGCACTTGGCCACTTCTCTGCGTTCTGCTGCGGGTTTTAACATTTTGCGTTTTTTTTCCCCCCATAAGGGGAAGGTTTATTTACTGAGACTTGGTGGCTTTTCATAGCCCAGGCATATGCTCTGGAAATCGGTTGCTTTACACTCCTTCTGTATTGAATTTTTTTTTTCTTTCTGTCAAAGGCTGTGAAATTGGCTTCTCAAATCAGAAACAGAAACAGACAAGCTGGTCTCATTTGTTAGTTAATTTGTAGGCTGCTGGGGAAAGAAAAAAAAATCTTTACCTTGTTCTTTATGAAAACATGTTTTTGGCTTAAAATAAAATAAAATAAAACTCTCCATAAACCCCACAGTGTGAGCCTCTCCTTTGGAGGCAGCTAGCATCTTCCCCCTCTGTCCTCTTCCCCGTGACCACCACCTGGAATGCACACTGAGAGATGAAGAATGCAGGCTTTTCTGGTCCAGCCTAGGGGCTGGCCACCTGCCCCTTCTAGTGCTGTTTATTCTGCCTGCACCATTCCACTGGCCAGATTCAGACTACGTGGCCCCTGGAGCCTCCCTCAAGAAGCCTGTACTGGCCACCAATCGCCAGCTTCCCCCTGAATCCCCACTCACCCTAGCCTTTCACCCTGAGCACCCTATAGCCCATCACCTTTGGGGTGCATTGCTTCCACGGAAATGTAGTGACATTCGGGGTTCTGGCAAAACTAATACATGACTTAGAAAAGCTTAGAAGGTGTAAACAGATGAGAAAATGATTGAAAACTCTCTGCCCCCCTTTCTCTTTGTTGATACTCACTATGCCCCTTGCCGCCGTGGTCATTAAAATTTTACCAAGCCATCTTACCATGGCCTGTGTTCTTCCTCAGACCTGACCAGAGAGTGTCCTAGAGCTGTGTCTTTAAAATGCCAAAGTGCTCAACCTACAAGCAGCACCTACCCCAGCTCAGGTGTAGAGCATATTGTCTGTTAAGCCTTTGATCAATAGCTGCGTCTCACAGTGTCCAGCCTTGCTACAGAGTTGGTGGGCTTCATTCTGGGGAGAGCCATCTGAATCCACCACCACCACCCCCCCACACACACACACACATTGGGCCTTGTGAGTTATGTTATTCCTTGGCACGAAAACATAAGACCTGCCTGAGGTGCAGAATGGGAGACTGCACAGGAGCTCCTGACTACAGCGTGGAAGACATCAGATCTGCAGGCACAGCATACGCCATGCTATTCAGGAAGGAGCATTGGTGCCTGCTGCCAAAGAGCCTGCCATCCCATTAGCCATATGGGTCTCAGTCAGAAGGGCCAGAGCACTTGGCTCCATGCGGTGTTGAGGCTGGAAGGAAAGCAGGATCCCTCTCAGGCCAGCTTCAGAACATTGCTGAAAATTGAAGTGTTTTACAATGAAAATGCCACTTTGGAAACTTTTTAAGTATATAGTTTTACCACTCCCCTCCACCAGCAGCATCTGACACCCTCTTCTCCAGCCAGGGTCACCCTTGAGTAGCCTTTGGAGCTGCTGGCAGAATTGCACAGGCTGGGCCAGTGCCTTGCTTAGGAGCTGTCCTGAGTTGGGGGCCGGGCTGCTATTCTGAGAAACATCATGTTCACCCCCGTGAGACGTAGCTTACTGGAGGAGCCAGGATGCTGCCCAGCTTCATGATTGGTGATCGAGGCTACCCTCAGGCTGGGGACACCGCAGGAAAAATTTGAGTTGAGACTTCCTTAGAATGCACGGTGTGTAGTGCTATGAAGCTCTGCGTGCAAAAGGTGGTGGGATGTCTTTTTTCATCTTCCATGTCTTTAGTGTATGTGATATGATTCTGCTTTGGGGATTATTTCTCTTCTTCTTTATTAGCATATGCCACTGGAAGACATTTAACAATGATGGTATCACCATCATTTTCTCCTCTGTTCTTTTCAGTTTTCTTTACTTGGAATTACCTTTGATCAAAAATGAAAACTAAACCTTAGAAAATTTCCTACATTCCTAGAACCTTCTCAACTTTTCCCATAATGTTTATCTTTTACAATGGAAAAAGTCAATGGCTTCATACTGAGGCCCTTTCTGGATTTGGAAGGCTGGGGGAAAGCAAGCCTTTACATGTACACGACTTAAAATGATAATAGGGCCAAAGGAGCTATGTCTTCAAGAAATCATAGGTCACACCCTCAAAGGGCACGATTGATATGGGCTGTCTCTGCTCTTTCCCAGGTGCCTCAGGACGATTGGGGTGCGTACCCCACAGGCGGCAAAGAGGAGGAGATACCCTGCCGTAGGATGAGGAGCGGCAGCTACATAAAAGCCATGGGTGACGAGGAGAGTGGGGAGTCAGACTCCAGCCCCAAAACATCCCCGACGGTGGCCATCCGGCCGGAGCCGCTGCTGAAGCCCATCATACAAAGACCACTTGGAGACCACCAAACGTAAGGACGACATCTTTTCTTTCCTGATCTCTCTCCTCTTCTTCTCCAAAGGCTGTTTAGCTGTGGGCGAGCGGTCTTCAATTTGCACCTAATTTGACAATGTTAGAGCCTGTGTCATCTGTTCTCTCATCCTTTCCTTCTCATTGATATCTTAGGATGCTTTTATTACCAGATTATATATATATATATATATATATATATATGTATATATGTATATATATATATATATCTTTTACTTAATGGGATTAGAATACATCATTTTCCCCTTCCCTTTTTTCCCTACAAACCTTCCCATACACTACTCCTCTTTCAAAACTGTGTCCTCTTTTTTCATTAATTGTTCCTTAAGTACAACCTGATCAGTCTATAAATGTTATTTGTATGTGTATTTTAAGGGCTGACCGTTTGGTGTTGGATAACCAATTGGATGGCCAAGTAGACCTCTGGTTGTTTATTTCATAATTATGGAAGTAAGCTTGGGCAATGTCTTAGTCAGGGTTTCTATTCCTGCACAAAACATCATGACCAAGAAGCAAGTTGTGGAGGAACGGGTTTATTCAGCTTACACTTCCACACTGCTGTTCATCACCAAAGGAAGTCAGGACTGGAACTCACACAGAGCAGAAACTTGGAGGCAGGAGCTGATGCAGAGGCCATGGAAGAATGCTGCTTACTGGCTTGCTTCTCCTGGCTTACTCAGCTCGCTTGCTTGCTTTCTTTCTTTCTTTCTTTCTTTCTTTCTTTCTTTCTTTCTTTCTTTCTTTCTTTCTTTCTTTCTTTCTTCCTTTATTTCTTCATTATTTATTTATTTATTCATTTACACTCCAGATTTAATTCCCCTCCCAGTCTACCCTCTGCCTGGTCCACATCTCATACCTCCTCCTCCCTGCCCCCCTGTCTCCACAAGGATGGCCGAACCCCTCATCCCACCAGACCTCTAAACTCCCTGGGTCCTCCAGTCTCTTGAGGGTTAGGTGCATCTTCTCTGACTGAACCCAGACCTGGCAGTCCTCTGCTGTGTATGTGTTGGGAGTCTCATATCAGCTGGTGTATGCTGCCTGGTTGGTAGTCCAGTTTTTGAGAGCTCTTGGGGTCCAGATTAATTGAGACTGCTGGTTCTCCTACAGGATCACCCTCCTCCTCAGCTTCTTCCAACTTTTCCCTAATTCAGCCACAGGGGTCAGCAGGTTTTGTCCATTAGTTGGGTGCAAATATCTGCATCTGACTCTTTCAGCTGCTTGTTGGGTCTTTTGGAGGGCAGTCATGATAGGTCCCCTTTCTTATAGAACTCAAGACTTCCATTCCAGTGATGGCACCACCCACAATGGGTAGGCATTCCCCCCTTGATCACTAATTGAGAAAATGCTTTACAGCTGGATCTTATAGAGGCATTTCCTCAAGGGAGGCTCCTTTCTTTGCCATAACTCCAGCTTGACACACAAAACCAGTCAGTACAGGCAATCTGTGTGTCTGATTAGGATTTCTTTTTTTTTTTTTTAGAAGTTGGGTAGTTAAGGTGGGACCTCACGTAGCCCAGGTTACCCTGAACTCTTGGTTCTCCATCTGTTACATCTCCATCAGAACCTGGCACATCACCCCAATATTTGCATTACCAGGGACATGTTTCTTTCACATGACAGTGTGGGAATGTGAATGTCTGAGGAAATATCTGAACACAAGCTTCAGTTAACGAAAAAGGTTTCTCTGTCTGCTGCCACTGTAGCATGGAGCACCCTGTGGCCTTCATGCATAGGGGCTTTTCTGTGGACTCTCACTTTGTAAGTGCATGCTTAGAAAACAGATTTTTTTAAGGGCAGAGAAAGCAGTTTGGTTCCACGAGCATAAGATCAATAGACACTGTGTATTCATTCAAAGGTTTGTTCATTGATAAGTTTAGCTTCTTAAATATAGACAGCTAAAACCCACTCGGGAAATAAGCTATTGAAGTATATGAGATCCAGTTGTTCTCAGCGGTTTCCCTGATGGCGTGCCCAGTGTGTCGGGGAGCATGGTTGTGGAAGTTAAGAAGTACCTGGCGCCTTCCTCGCTTCCCATTTCCAGATGCCTGTGCTGTGGAAGAGGACAGCAACAGGTGACAAGCTGCTCAGTGCTCTCTGTGGCTTGGAGCCACTCCCTGTGATGCACACTGAAGCATCAGTGGCCTGATCAGAGGAGGCACCCTCATGGACCCTCCACCTAGCCTGGGACTCACAATAGCAGGGCAATACTATAATTTCTCCCAATAGACCCAATAACTCTTGAACATTGGCTTATAGAGGAAAATTTTAAAAATTGAATTGCAGCAGAGTATTACTGGGGGAACCATGCACCCAGGGAGGCCCATATGAGCAATCCCCCATGCAGCCTACAGGGGGCGTGGCATGAGCAGCTCTCCATGCAGCCTGGTGAGGAAATCATATGAGCAGACTTCCTTCTTGAAGGACAGAGAGGTGCTTGGTGGGATTTGAATTAACCTCATTCCTCTGCTTACCTGCAAGTCCAACTGGGTCGTGGGTAGGGCCATCTGTATGAAGGAGGGTGCTCCACGCTACAATCAGAGGGTGCTCCATGCTACAGTGGCAGCAGACAGAGAAACCAATTTAGTTAACTGAAGCTTTTGTTTCCTAATAAGCCACCTAAATAAATCATATTTTTTATTCTGGAGCTTATTTATATTCAAAGCCTGTTTCAGATGAAATTGATTATTCTAAAATTGCGTTCAAGATATAATTGTAAATAACTGGGTCCTGCAGGCTCCTCGGTATTGTTTCCTTTTCGCACCATAAAATTTCCCAGCAGGAGTGATTGACAAACCCATTCTAGATGCAGAATTGGTTCAAAGAATGAAAACAGGCACAAGACTGTGCCCATCTCTATGAGACTCCAGTCCCTTCAGTGTACAAACCATTTGGCTGCCTTTGGCAGCACCTTAGAAAGCGAATGTGGTGAGATGAGTCAGCAGTTAGCTGGGCAGTGTCTTAAATCATCGTCATTTCAGCCTCCTGCACCCTAGGGACCCTTTGCTGCTTAGGTACTTCCTGTGTCGCTGTGCAGTCCCATAAACTAGAAGGTGTCAGCAGACTGTTAAAGATGCCTAGCCTAGGGGCTTGAAGGAGGCTGGGCCTCTGGTTGTCAGTTACCAGTTCTCTGTTTGAGCCATGTGTAATAGAAAATCTACTCTGTGAACACTGCAGATATCCTGCGTCCCAAGCAGTACCTCTTGGAACAACACCAGAATTATTCTGCTGAAAGCTGTCTTGTCCTTCATCATTAAAGAGTCAGTCCCCTCGTTACTGAGTTACATTGTAGCCATATTGTTCACAAAGGCACTTTAGCTTCCCCAGATACACTCTCCAGAACACTGCATGATCTAAATTGTCTTTAGAAAAGTTAAACAAACACCAGGCGCTGAAGTCTTGCAACTGTCTTCCTACCTCAGACCCAGAGCACAAGCCTATCTGCTGCCCCACTCGCAGATCAGGATGGCTACCTGAGGCCTGATGGAGGCCTGCCCATCTGTACAGCAGCCCCTGCCGCGTCTGGAGCACGGAGCAGAGTTATTATCAATTCATTTAAATGTGAATACCAAGCTACTACTGAATTCAATTTACTGCACTTTTTAATTAGCTTACATATTAGCGTTGAGATACTTGAATTGCCAATTCCAGTCTGTTGTTATGAAAAGTAGACCTAATAATTTAATTTGAGCCTTTTGCTTTGTTTTGCTTACTTGAATTAAAAATCGAAAGTCTAATAATGTTGGACCTGCCTGAGCTATTCAGTGGTGAAGGCAACACTTTAAATGTGTAGAGAAAGGAAGACTTACTGAAGAACCACACTCACACTCACGGTAAGGTGACCTCTTCTGGTGGCCACCAAAATCTTCACATTGAAGCTGTGTGTTCTTGGAGACTCGAGTACCCTGAGGCTTTGGTCTTCATGGCCAACTGGTCTGAACTGAGCTATGAGCTATGACTAGGACTAGTGAGCACTGCCAAGGTGATCAGGAGTGTAGCCCCTCCCCCTGAGGGGCGTGGCAACTTGTAGTCACAGAATGCAGGCTGCCTTTTCTTTCTTTTCTGAGCAGGTGTGTCTCTGTTCCTGAGGCAGTCCTTCTTCACTGGCATCAGACACCAGCTTCCTCAGCCTCTCTTGTGAATTCAGTACTGGCTACTCTTCCCGCAGCTATACAAGGCGTTCCACACTTCCTTAAGCCTACTGAACTTCCTGGTTTACGAACCTGGTTCTCTACCTGTCCAGCATTAAGGCAGGCATTTGTTGGGCTATCCAGCTCCATGTGGAAGCCAATTCAGTAAGTGACCACATGAATGTTTTTAGTTTTGTCCTTTTGGAGGACACTTTCTTATATAGAAACACACACACATTCTATAGCCTTACAATGGATAAGAAATCTTTAAACATTTTACATGAGAAAAAGCTGTACGATACAGGTCAATTTGAGTTAATTTTGATAAAATTAAAAACTTACTCATGGCCAAAGCACAGAAGCCAATGGACCAAAAGTGCTATCACCAGGCTAAACAGTAAAAAAAAAACCTGGGAGAAAAAAATTTCCATGTGAGAAGACACATCAGTATTCTTAATATATAAAGGCACTGTAGGAATCAAAAGGGGGAAAATAATACAAAAGCAGGTAATTTTCAATAAGTAACTCTTTCTGGAGAAGATGACATTTGGAACTGAAAGACCTAAAATTTATTCTGAAATGTTTTCTAAAGATTATAAAGACACAAAAGAATATAGCAGTGTCCTGTAAGAAGCTTTGGAACCGCTGCATGCCCATCCTGAGGAGGTTAAGGTGAGCAAGCATGCTGCCGGAGACAAACCTCATCAACTGAGGCGCCCTCCTGAGGTGACCCTAAGTCATATCAAGTTGGCAATTACAGCTCACCAGCACCCTGACCTTCTGCTTTCCCGGGAGTCCGCACACCAGGGAAGGCAGGGACCGTCTTCTGCACCATTTCAGTCTTATACCCATTACTCAGCATATTACTGAATGTATAAAAGCAAAGACTTGGGGAATCACCTGCAGAGACCATTGCTTGTAAAACCTAACAAATAAACTGTTCCTAGAGGCTCCTATGAGGTGACATGTCATTAACGAGTGACCACAGCAGCCATCAGGATAGGAGAAGAGTATGCAGCCAAGGCACACTTTATCAGCTTCTTTTTTTTTTTTTTTTTTTTTTTTTTTTTGGTTTTTCGAGACAGGGTTTCTCTGTGCAGTCCTGGCTGTCCTGGAACTCACTCTGTAGACCAAGCTGGCCTCAAACTCAGAAATCTGCCTGCCTCTGCCTCCCAAGTGCGCCACCACGCCTGGCTTATCAGCTTCTTATACTCAGTACAATTAGTCAAGGGAGCAGATGCCTCCCCAGACATCACACACCTCAAACTGGCAATGTTTCAATTAGCAAGAAGCCATATGCTCCCTGATGGAAGGTTCCTCTCCCACCATTGCCATGGCTAGCTGATAGCTTCCAGATTCATAATTTCTGTTGGAGACCAGGGTGGATTTCAGTGCCAGGCCGTGTGGATCTGTTGCCAGCTATGTGGCTCTGTTTGTATCTCTGAGTCCAACTTTCCAGTGCCAGACAGCTCATGATGACCCCAGCAGGGACATGGATTCTGGGAGGTGGCTGAGCACTTGGCATATGTCTCCCAGGTCCCTGCCATCGGGACTTGGCACACTTGGCAATCTGTGACACCGAGTGTGAATCTTGGGATGTGCCTCTGTGCTGCCTGGGTTTTGTCTCTGGTTGTAAGGAGCATTCTCCTGGCATACATAGCTCTAGCCTTATGTTAGTTATCCTATAGATCTTCTGGCATAGCTCTAACCTTATGTTAGTTGTTCTATAGATCTATAGATGGTTCACTTTCTACATGTCTTCAGTTTTTGTGTGCACCTTGGTTATAGTCCTACTTTAATACTATTTTCCTGACAGTTAGACATTCTTAAAGTTTAATTCAAAAACCAAGAGCCTATACTGATAGCTCAGTCAGTGAAGTGCTTGCTATGCAAGCATAAAGACCTGAGTTCATGCCCCAGACGCTCATAAACCAACTCGGTGTGTCATCCTTCTCCCGTGTCTAACCCTGTAAGTGTAGTGTTCACCCCTCAGTCAAGGAAACTTCCATTTGTAATAGACGGGTCATTAAAGAAAACCACAACCAATCAAAATACAGAGTTGTAGAGCCTAATCCCAATGGATACATCTACAACAACTCCCTCACCGGAGGTTCAGGCTTCGTTCTTTTAAGAACAGGGGGTAGGATTATAACAGCAAAGGGTCAAGGAGTTCCTTGTGAGACTGTGTCTCCTAGTGATGTCAGATGCTACACGCATAAAGTCTCAATAACATCACTGTAGAAACAGGAGCTGAACAGGGCAGGAATAATACACAAGCCAGAATGAGCTGAGAAGAAGCCCAGGGGAGGCCTCGGCCCTACACAAAGAATACAGGCAGCTAAGGATGCTGAGAGCAGGAGAGACAGTCTGCTCCAGGGAAGAGCACAATCAATTTGTTATCCAGTACCAGTTGGTCAACCCTGGAATCATATATGCAGACAATATTATACCGACTAAGCTGGTTATAATTAAGAACACACACACACACACACACACACACACACCACAACTTTTAAAAGGTAAAGCACATACAGGCTGGACCTAGGGTGCAGATGCGGCACTCCCTGCTCACATTCGAGGCCCTGTGTTTGATTTCCTGCACATTGTCCTCTGACATCTGTGTTCATGCCATGACGTTAGCACACCTATATGGATGGATGGATGCACATGTATTCATACATGCATACGAACATGCACGCATGTGTTCATTTATTAACTATGTTTTTACAGTAGTGCACTATTTTCTTGAGAATGTCACATGCTGTATTTTGATCCTATTCACCCCTCCAGTCTCCTCAGACCCAGTCTTTTTCTTCACACCTACCAACTTTGTGTCCTTGTCATTCTAAACCCATTAAATCCAGTTTGTGCTGTGCATTATATAATCTACTTGTATGGCTGTCCACCTGAATTTGGTTGATCACCAGAGACCACACCATTTAAAAAGATTCTCCCACTCCCAGGTTATTAATTACCAACAGCTCCTCAGCAGGGGGTGCACTCCATGCCTCCCTCCTCGTGCCATGCTGGGAGTTGGTTTAACATGTGCTTACATAGATCCTGTGTATGCTGTCACAACCCCTGTGAGTTGTGCATGCAACTGCACTGCTGTGTCTGAAAAACAGTGTTTGGCTGTAGTAATCTTTTGCCTCTGGATGTTAGCGACTTTCTGCATCCTCTTTTGCAATGCTGTCTGAGCCTTTGGCTAAGGACTATCGTATAGACACCCTGTTTACCGTTGGACATTCCCTGGTCTCATTCTCTGCACCTTGATCAGCTGTGGGCCTCTGCCTACAGCTGTGTTCACTGCCATTTCCTTTAAAAGATAAAAAGGTTTGAGAGGTGAAGTAATCTAAGGGCATAACAATAAAATGTTAGAAGTTCATTACTACTATGGCCACTTGATATAATAGTAGCCTCTCCCCTAGTGCCTGTGACCTGTCTGTCACAAATTCCTGGCCTGATAATGGTATACATATCATCTTGTGAATCGGGTCTTGAATCCAGTCAGAAAGTAATTGGTTACCTTTATGTTATCCATGCCAGTATTGTACTTGTGGCCACGTATTGTCAGGCCAGTCATTGTTACAGCTTATAGGGATCACTGTTAGATCGCCATTTCCTGTTCCCTCTGGTAGCACCTACAGCACTTTATAAAACCATGAGAGATGATAGCCAATAATGTGGAAGCTACAGGGTGAGCACAGGCTTGGTTTCCTCATGGGTGGTGACTCAAGCCAATGGTGTCTTCATCCATAAGGTCTTACTATCAAGTTCTAGAGGGTAAGCAAGAGCAATGGCATTAGCCTGGAATGCTTGGGCGGTCGGCGGAACCTCACTGGTCATCAACTTGAAAAGAGGTAACCCATTCCTCATGCCGTGCCGTCTATGTGCGATTCTGTGTTTTCCAGTAGGAACACTGTGACTCTACTCAGGCTTTTTTATATATGGACGCATGTATGTGTATATATGTAGACGGAAGCCTCTGCAGTGTTGTTTTGCAAATACTGGGTCTAGAGGTCTTTGGTTAATTGTCCCTCCCTAGGCTCCCTCCTCTATCCTCCCCCTCCCCCACCCCTTTTAACCCTTTGCTCCCTTATTTTTCTTCCATATCTGCGTTTTTATCTTCTCTCCCTTGAGAGCCCCCACATGGCGCCTCAGTAGCCTCCTGGTCTCTATGAGTATTCCACCTAACAAACACATCTGAATATTCAAATATAACATCTTAAAAGTGAGAGAAAACATTCAACATTTGCCTTTTGGGGCCTGGGTTACCTCCGTTAAAGATGACAGTTTCCAACTCCATCCATTTATCTAAAATTTTCCTAAGTTTGTTTTTTAACAGCTAAATAAGATTTTATTGTTTATGTATACATCATTTTCATTATCCATTCATCTGCTGGCATACACACACACAAAAAAAAAATAAACAACTAAATAAATGTAATTTAAACATTTTTAAAATAACAGAGTTCCAGCCCTGATTATAGCCACTGCTGTCTCTAACCATCCAACCCAAGTGTGTAATACATACTTCAAACCTATGGTCTGTCAAGACATGTCATTTTTCTGACCCACCACTGTGTCATGCAGGAACAATCCAAAAGAACAGCATAAGAAATCTATCCTGTATGTTAGTCACAGTGAGAAAGTCTCCCGAAGGTATATCTATGGAAAACCCAAGGTCATGAGAGCCTGAGCCCTCTGTGAGGTATCAAGGCCAGCTTTTAGAAGCTAATCAAATGAACTATTAAATCAATTGTTTAAACTGTAAAATTAGTTACACTCATGGCAAAAACCTTGCATGCAGTAAACTGTGCCCAGGTCACTCACATTCTATAGATCCCACTGCCTAGATACTCTTATGTTCATACAAGCATGCACAGGTAGGCATGGATTATGGCATTAAGATGGGATCATATGTGTACTATACACTGTTTTTCTCTGAACTATTTTATTATTTTTCAACTACAACAAAAACACACTACCAAGTTAGCAACTTAACATAGAACACTGTGAGAAGAGGCTGGGATCCTGTGCTGAGGTCCTGTGCCTGACGTGGCTGTCACTGGGCAGCACTGTTGCTGGTGTCAGTGTGTGCCACCCTCTGGCCAAGCTCTTGAGGTGTAAGATGGAGACCCTCAGGTCCCTGCTGGTGGTTACCCCAGGTTAGCTCCAAACCTGTAGGGGCCTCCACAGAACCTGTAGGTTCTGGCTGGTGGCCCCAGCTGGTAGCCAACTAGAAAAGAAATGTCATTGTCCCTCTTCAGACCTCTCCATTGTCATTCCACATTGCTTCTCCTGCCTTCCCCTTCTGATTTCAGGGTATCTAGGAGGGCTATTATCCTTCCTGAATGATCTGGGTTATCCCTCTACCTTAAAGAGTGCTGATGAGGACCTTGGTTACATCCACAGCTGCCTTCTCTCTAGCCGTGTAGTGATGACATGTTTGTAGATTGCATTACTGGGAACTGAAGCTCATAAGGTCAGATTCTACGTAGACAACCATGAGCAGCCATAGCTCACAGCCCTGAGAATCTGGATCCCCCTGACAGGAGTCCAGTGAGTAGATAGGCTGTAATTTAAGTACCTTATTGCTGGGGCACTGCCTCTGACTTTTCATGATTGCAAACAGAGTTGCAAGTGCAGTTGAGAATGCTGACCTACTTACCACCTGCACAGTTCTCTTTGGCAACACAACAAAGGAATTCTCCTGGGCTGTGTGTACCTCCAGATCTTTCATCTTTGTCAGGGCAAGGGAAGACGGCTCTAGCTAACTTGGAAGTTATTCCACATTGCTAAATACATCGACAGTTCAGCACCTTGTCTCTGTGAAGTCCTAAGGGAGAGGGGCAGGAATACATTCGCACCTTGCACTGCCTATCTTCCTTAAAACACTAACAGGATGCTTTCTTAGAAACATGTGGTGGTGGTGAACACCTTTGATCCCAGCACTTGGGAGACAGAGGCGGCTGGGTCTTTGACTTTGAGGCCAGCTTGATCTATAGATTGAGTTCCAGGACAACCAGGCCTATTGAGAGAGAGAGAGAGACCCTGTCTTGAAAAACAAAAAATAAAAAACAAAAACAAAACAAACAAAACCATAAATACATGTCCCAAAGTGTATCTTGGGAATCTCTGAACTTTTAACCCACTTAGCTTTGGACACAATAGAAACCAATTCATTGCCAATTCATCTGGTCATAGAGATCACTCCATCCTGAGAGTGAAGCCTAGAACATTCTTCTACACTTGCTTCCCAGGTGAGATAACGCTGGCTCCAGATCTCTGTCAACCTCAGAGGTTGTCCTCAGAAGAAAAGTGCCCTTCTAAAAAGAGGCCAGAAGCAATAGACCTAAGGCTGCCTCGTACAGCCAGCTTGGACTGGACTTCCAATTTTTTCCTCTTTTCTTGTTTCCTGATTTATCTATTTCTTCTGTCAAGTTAAGTTTCCCATGTGGATTCATTCCTTATATATCCTTATATATTTTGTTCATCAGCCAGATGTGAGTGCTTAGCGATTAATTTCTGGTGAGAAGTTAAAGACTGTGAGCCTTCTTACGGATGTATCTTAATCAGATCTCAGATATGCGGGCAAGCAAGGTTTCTCTTTCCTAGATTTTCTGCAATTTTAATTTTGCTTTCCATTTTCACTGAGGAAATGAATGAGTGAGTGAGCAAGTGAGTGAGTGAATGAATGAATGAATGAATGAAGGCGAGCTATGAGTCTTGGGGAAAACACACTTAATCGTTGTTCCTTCTGCTTTCCTTTACAAATAGAAATATAGATGTAATTAGTACTTGCCTCTTTTTCTCTGTAACACTATTGGAAGGAAATCTGATTAGATGCATTACATGGAATCTCCCTTTCTTCTGAGTTCTAAGTGAAGCCAGGGACGTAATTATTCACTCCTGTACCACCCACAGCTACAGAATGTGTTTGCCACAACATTAGTCATGAAGTGAACACATTTTGGCTGGTCTGCATCTACAGGTAACTTGTCTGTTCCTCCAGGGGACCCAGCCCTGTGGGTGTTCATCCCAAGATGCCTGGAAGGTAGCTCTGTGTGTGTGTGTGTGTGTGTGTGTGTGTGTGTGTGTGTGTGTGTATTTTTCATGTCAAACAGGGAAGCTTTCCAGGTGGCCATTCCTTCAGTGTAAGATACTCTGTTTTCACGGTTATCACAATGCCTGCCAGAGGCCAGGAACTTAGAATTTCTATACACAACCTGGTGGCAGATGAAGGCCTAATCTTCAAGATTTCAGAGATGACACTGAGAAATGGGTTGAAGGCAAAGAAGATAAATCTCCTAGATTTGGGGACCATCAGAGTGACAGTAAGCCCACTACTGGAAGCAGTGAGAAGACACTAAGTGACACTACGTGAAATTCTCTTGACTGGTAAAAACAAAGGGATCTATCGAGGTCACTGTTTCCTTTGGGTTGTGATACCTAATTATACCAACTCATGTATTTGTTTGCCCAAAAGATAAAAACACGTGAGGACTGACTTTGTAGATCATCAAGTAACTTAGGCAGAAAGAAGTGTGAAAGGCCACCAGTAAGTTACCCTCACCAAGACACTCAATTAAAAATTACAAAGGCCACCTTCATGGTTTTACAAAGTGAAATTTTGATAATTGCATCTCTTTGTGAAGTCAGCATTTTGACTTGAATTAAAACCGCTTTCAGGATCTCTCCCTTTGAGCCATTTGGCAACCTATGTTTTAAAAATAAACACTTCAATGTCTCTCTGGATCCTGCTGAAGCAGTCAGACTGTAGCAACTATTGAAGCAAAGCAGAAGCTCCAAGACGCAGTTGAATCTCTCACTATTATTTATGATAAAGAATTAGAAACACAAGTCCGCATTAAAATGGGGAATTATGATTTGTTTGTTTATTATCAATTTCCTGAGGTCACCAGCTTTTTCATAATAAAGAAAATCATGGCATTATTATTTTGAGGACATCATCGCTAGATTCCTGAGGACTGACCATATTCGACATGCATGGTAGAACTATGACAGCTATGTAGAAAGCTCAGATGGGAAAACTGAGGGCCCTCTTAGTGAGGGTGGAGTTAGAATCATGTTCAGAAATTACTCTTAAGTTACAGTTCATCATGGGACAAATGGGCAGTGTCCTGGGGACCCTGGCCTTGTCATGTAAGCAGTAGTGGAGCTGGATATTCATACAGGAGAAGACTGTCCCATGAATGCTACCCCCATGACAGGTGTCTAAGTAGAAGCCACCTGTTGCTCCTGGTTCTGCCTACTCCCAATTAAGCCTAGGGGTGCACCTCAAGATTGCCTGGCAAGAACACAGGAAGGCAAGTGTCTTTCCTGTCCTTGTGGGCCGGGGTTGCAACACTGGGCTCCCATGCAGAGCAGCTCAGGCTACGGAGCCTAGAATCTGCCACTCAACAGCATGGACCATCGAAGGGAGACAGGAACACATGGAACTGGTGAGTGTGCATCCAGAGAGAGGTGTTCAGGGACAGATGTGCTTCAAAGGTTGAGGTCTGAATCCACAGGGCAGGTGTAGGATGGAGGTCCAAGGAAGAGATGATATCGTATTTTGAGTCTGAAGGCTGGGTGGAGACTAGATTCTCTCTTGCTTGGGCAACCCAACCCAGGTTTTGGTCTTGTTTTGTTTTGTTTTGTTTTGTTTTGCTTTGCTTTGCTTTGTTTTTCTAAATCCTCTGCTGATTGGATGAATACCCCAGTCCATTCCAAAGTGTCCTCTGCTTTGTGAAAATAGAGCCATTTGGACATTAATCATCTAAAGACCTTTACATATAGAGTTGGACTACATCTTGCTACACAAAAAAAGCAATCATTCGTGACTCTAGGAAATGAACTTAAAAGATTGCCAGGCTTGTTGGTGCATGCCTTTAATCCCAACATTCAGGAGTCAGAGTTAGGTGGATCTCTGAGTCCAAGGCCAGGCTGGTCTACAGAGTGAGTTCCAGGACAGCCAGGGCAACACAGAAATTCTTACAAACCAAAAGAGGAGGTGCCAAAATTTTAATTATGGTTGTCTTTGGGTAGTAGTTCGCCAGTGAATTTTCTTTTCTTTCCTTTTAATTGTTTCCTGTTGTTTTTTTTTTTAATTTTGTTTTGTTTTGTTTTTTGTTTTTGCCAAAAACCTGTGCCATGTTAACATAAGACAAGATACTAAAAGAGAGATTATTGTCTTCTGAGACCCCTGGTAGCCTGTAAATATGTTTCCCAAACAGTTGCATTACATTTTAGAAGCTATGCGTAGAGTTGTTATTTGAAGCCTATCTGACAAAGCTTCCAAAATGACTTTTATTTCCAATGACACTGCCTTATTTCATGTTCCCACTGTGGAAGTGTCAAAGTACTAAAGACAAACGAGTTTCCCTGGAAACGGTAGGTATGCAACCTCCCTTGGGAGAGAGACAAACCCTGGAGTTGGGCTGCACCAGCAGCATCCATGGCTAACCACCCACTTGGATGGGCAGGCCATCTTGGCTTCTGGGCACTGCTCAGCAGAATATCCACACTGCACAAACTCCACAATTCTATGGCCCCAAAGCCCCCTGTCTGGGTGCGGATGTGGAATGCTCTTCCATGGGCTCCAAGAATCATCCTTCTTGGTCCTTCCAGCACCAGGCCGTGTGGTCATAGCACACTCATCTCCCAAGGCCTGCCTGTGTCTGTCTCTGCTCTTCTGCTCGTATGAGCACCTGCTCAGCCTCCTAACTCTTCTTATGCTAACACAGAAAGTGTTCTTTCCTTCCTACCCAGCATTTCTCTTCTGACTACCCCCTCTGAGGCTCCATCCCAGAGCATCAAGTCCTGCCCTTGAGCATCTTGCTAGGCCAAGCAGTATGGGTCAGCGGCTCAAACCCAGACTTCTGTAGAATGCACACCGAATCACTGTGCACAGGAGGACATAGGTTTGCAGATACCTCCTGCCTCCTGTCTGCTCCTATCTACCTTGAAGGATCCTGGAGTATCTTCAAGATTGGATCTGTAGACTTTACCAAAATAATGTAATGTGCATTGATAGTTCTGCGCCTTATGCCTCTGCATCTAAATACTTCATTCTCATGCAAATTATAAAGCTTTGATTGGTGATAACAATGCCCAGATAAGTTTCACAACCAAGAGCCTCTAAATCTCACTGATGAACAGAGACCTCCTTATATAGACATGAGAGAGTGGTCCAGGAGATGGATGGGGAGGTAGGTATCAGATGGGCCTTCTGGTCTCTATTCATCACTCACTTTTATCTTATCTGACACTGAGTGGCCCCATGGACCACTGTATTTTGTGTGTTCACACTTCATCTTCCTCTTAGCCACACTTCCTCCTGTGCCTGATGTCTTCTGCATCCCTCTTTGATGATCACCAGACCACAGAATCTCAGCACACACCACACTGACTTTACAAACTCATGGTCACAGCTCTTGAGTTGTTCCATGTACTGGTTCTGACCAATTCATATTCATCACAATTCTTCACAGAATACTGTTGTGGTTGGTTGATTGGTTGGTTGATTGGTTGGTTGGTTGGTTGGTTGGTTGGTTGGTTTGGGGTTTGGGTTTGGTTTGGTTTGGTTTGGTTTGGTTTGGTTTGGTTTGGTGTTTGGTTTTGTGTTCAGCAAAATTATCCAATCATAAAACCTGTGCCAAATCTTTACACATTGTTTTATAATCTTTGTTTCTTTCTCCTCCTTCTTTCTTCTTTCCCTACATCCTTCCCTCCCTTCCTCCCTCCCTCACTCCCTTCCTCCTTCCCTCCCTCCCTCCCTTCCTCCTTCCCTTACTCCTCCCTTCCTCCTTCCCTTCCTCCCTCCCTCCCTCCCTTCCTTCTTCTCTTCCTCCCTCCCTACTCCCCTCTCTTTTTCTTCTTTCCTCTCCTCCTGTCTCTAGAGTCTCTCTTTTTCCCAGTACTAGCAATTGAGCAAGCTAGACAATGTGCGATGTACAAAGACCCATTTGATGTCCATCTTTCCCCAGCCCTCTCCTAGCCCCATCACCATGATGGGCTTAGACCCCAGCCTCAGTTTCTCCAGTCTTTATGGAATGATGAATGACCCAGCATCCCCTCCCCTTCCTCTCCCAAGCAGCATCTCCCCGGACTTTACTCCTGTTCTTTCACTCAAAGAAAGGCATCCCTGAGACTGAGGTGATCCCACAGTACAGTGCAGTACAGTATAGTACAGTACAGCACCTGACACAGCTCAGTGTGGCGTCTCAGAATCCCATCCAGGCTACAGGAACCATTACACCTTCTGTCCTCAGTTGGGGCTTTTCACAAGGCCTTCCTTCCTTCCAGTGCCTTGGTCCACATGCAGGATTTCCCACCAAGGGATGTCCCCATTGTGCGACTGTTCATTTGTCATTTCCTATTGTTTCATTTGATGTGATTGCTGTGTTTGAGTTGCAGGGTTTTCCTGCTCTCCTTTTTCCTTTCTTGAAGCAAGCTCTCACCCTGTAGCCTTTCTAGTTCAGAACTTCCCATTCTCCTACCTCAGGTTCTAAGGGTTAAGATTTCAACTTTGCACTGCCCTGCCTGGCTCATTAGCATTTCTCTCTACTTTCTGGTTAAATTGATAAGTCTTTGGCTGTAAAGGCAGTGAGTACTTGTTTCTTTCTCTATTCCACAGTCACTGTCAGACTGTCATGTCCAGGGAACATTGCTAAGCAACTACAGCAGCAGAGTGGCTTTACTGCACTGGTGCAGTGACATCTTAGCTTACATGTATACACAGTGAGTGACTACTTAGTCATCTAATATAACAGTGGCACAGAAGGGAGTTCCTTCTATCGCCCTTTACATTCATGCTGTAGAGTATGCAAGTTATTAAGCTTGGCATCTATCATTAAATAATGCCATACTAAATATAGTCTTGGAGTGATATCAACAAGAGGGTGAAAGAGGAAGACCTGAACCTTTCCCCACAAACTTTCCAATTCATCGCTAGCTTATGGGTACTTCCCCTTAATGAGAAATCCAGAAACCAGCAAAAAGGTGCCTGAACATCTCAGGTACTCATAAAGCCAAACTGAGAAGATGGTAAAGCTTTACAAGAATCTATGCCCCTTGCCACAGTGCCATGACATGAGAAGAGATGCCCTACCTCTCGACCCAGGGAAGAAATGGTATGGTTGGCAAGGACACCACTCCAACTTCTCCAACAGGCTCCCTAGAGATCTGGCTTCTGACTTGGAGATCTGAATGATATACAGAGTCCACCTGCCTGAAGAGAATGGAAATGGTAGCTTGGGGTGGTAGATATATCCTCACCCTGCCTCCCGCAGAGCACGTGGCAGGAATCCCAGTGCCAAGCTTCCTCTGGGGAGAAAGGTTTGTGCATGTTCCTAATACTGCTGCCTTGCCAAGGCTCACATCTCCTTAACATTTGGAGCTTTGTTGGGTCAGGCAAGTTGTTGCTCTGTTGGAAGTGGCTTGGTCTAATCAGAGTTATGGTTCCTTCCTCCTGCTCAACAGAAAGCAAGCAGGCCTAAAGAAGCCTACTTCTCACTGAGAAGGGAAGGTTGGCAGAGACACCCAGAATCTCTGGTCGAACAGACCGCTGGAGTTCTTTCCATGTGAGGCAAGGCTAGGAGAAGAGCCTGACTCCCTTTTAATGTGTAGACACCAACACATGAAGGCAAAAAAGCAAAAGTGACAAACAGCAGAACTAGAAACCAACTACAGAGAAGACGGGATACATAACCCATTTGACAGAGAGTTCAGAGTAATCGTCATGAAAGTGCTCATCAGCACAGCCGAGAAAATAGGTGACGAAAGTGGCTCTCAACAGAGTGAGCATCCGAAGACAACAAAGCATCGTGAAGATAACAGCTGAACGGAAAAGGCTCACCATCCCACGGCAGACTAGGTGAGGCAAGCTCTGAGTCCGAAAACCCAAAGACAGAAGTCACTACAAATAATTCAGTCAGGAGCAAAAGGAACAAAAACCAGAGAGTAAAGAAAGCTTATGGCCTGTCCACAGGAAATACTTCCAGCCTGAAGACAGGCTGGGGAGTGAGGAACGGGATTCCAAGAGAACACAGAGAAAGTAACAGTGGTTCTTGGCTGTTTATCATGGAGATTTGAGTTGTGGGTTTTTATTTGTGTGTTTGCTTTATCCTTTTTTTTCTAGTCCTGTGTCACCTACCCCCCAACTCCAAGCCTTTTCAGTCATGTCTGCTGCTGTCTCATGAACTTGGAGCCAGGGAAACTACACGGAGGTCCTCAGCAAGGGCTCACCCAATAAGCCAATGCATGAGAAGAATAAAAGAATCTATTTCTGAGCTCTAGCGTGGTTCATAACATATGTGCAAGGCTCAGAAAAAATGTTGACTGTATTAATATGTTACAAAGAGTAGAACATTGTTTTATTTGAGAACAGTTGATATTTCTTATTAATGGTATAGTATAATGGTGGCCAGGATGCATTATTGAAATTGGGTTTCTAAAAAAAAAAACAAAAACAAAAAACAAAAAAACACTTCTAGACAGGTTGACAGGTTGTATATTATCAAGACTCTTTACACTGAAAGTTAAAGTCCTAAGCAAAGTAGGAAATGTGCAAATTTCTACATCCTCCCGTCCATGGCCAGATGCAGCTAGAGGTCTAACTCACACATAGCTACCGAGTTCAGCTTCTCTGTATGTTCTGTCTCATCAGACTTGCCTGAGCCATAGCAGGGTACCACCATCTATCTCAGGCTACAAACTCAGAGACGTTGACACAGCACAATACATGTCCCCTGATAAAGAGTAGTAGCTAGCTCCTTCATCCCATAGGCATCCACTCAGCTCGTCTGTATCACAGTCTTCTCACTACTGGAAATTCCTGTCTGTCTCGGAAGGTCTACGCTGCTCTAAACATGTATTGAATAGACAAACTCGGCAATCAAAGTCCCTGGGTCTAAGGACTCAAAGGAGACAGGCATTGAGCATTCGAACAAGCCACATCGAGTACAGAGCATGCTGAAGCCAGGAGGGAATGAGGAAATCCCCCAGAGTGGTGGGATCAAGCCAGCTCATGTGACAGGGTATGGTGGGAGGCAGAAGTGAGAGATAACACCGTCATGCTGGGTGACATTGTGTCATCAAGAACATTGGGTTTGTGGGTATTTACAAGGGAAAAAAACAGAAGCATAAGGCAGGAATCTTCCTCACCTTTCAGGGGAGACAGGGTTAGGCAAGGCCATAACCCAAGGTGGGAACAAGGTACCTCGCCTTTCCTGAAAGGCAGAGTTCACTATGGCCAGTGGCCTGAGGTGGAAACACCTCTCACCATTCAGGAGAGTCAGAGTCCAAATGCCACCCCCACCCATCTCTCTTTCTCATCGTTCATGTGAGGAAGAGTCTAGTATGGTAAGGACAGTTACCCCAAAGGGGACAGTAGGAATCTTGGTTATGAACATAGCAGGTTGAAGGTGGAAGAACAGAGTGTGTTGGTTGTGTTAATACACATCTATAGTTTTCTCCACTGGAGGTCAATGATTAGAGAAGATGGATATGATCATATTAGTCCAACTGTAACGGGAACTCTAGAAAAGCCACAAGGCCAGAGGTGGGGAAATCTGTTATAGGGTCCCCAGGAACACAGACCCCCTCACGTGACATGATTCTCACTAGCACAACAGACAAAGGAGATAGATTGTGTGCCATATACTGTGAGAGCTAAGGCAGCCAAGCCTCCCTGAAGGCTTCGGTTGGAAAGCAATGAGCAAGGGACCAGTGAGGATGCTCAACACTTGGGACCTCAGTCTAAAGTCAGATGGATGGACCAGAAGCCTGCATTGAAGATCTCATGTAGGAAATGTGAGAGACCAGGCTCGGTTTGTGAAGCCTAAATAGGCAGGACAAAGGTCTCTGCCATGCAGAGGTCAGCAGAGTAGATCTGGACCCTGGTCTTACGGTGGTCAGTAATGTAGGCATGTACCTCACCCTTACAAAGGCTGTAGGATGGGTGTTGGTGTTAGCCCTGAAGATGACAATGAGGCAGACAAGAGTCTCAACCATGCAGAGGACCATGGAGTAGGCACGGACCTTGGCTTTGCAGAGAACAAGGGGGTAGACATGTATCTGAGCTTTTGCAAAGGACCTTGGGATAGACAGGACTCAGTCATGAAGCAGAGACAGTGGGGCAGACATGACCCTCACTCTCACAGAGATAGTGGGGTACACATGGTCCTCACTCTCGCAGAGATAGTGGGGTGACCATGGTTGGTTCTCAGCCTTGGAGAAGGAATGGAGTAAGTCTGAGCCTCCTGCATGCCGAGGACTGTGGGATAGGGGATAATTAGGACTGTATCTCTGGCTCAGGTATAGGTTGGGATCAATTAAACAACTGTCAAAGTCATTCACTATAGATCAAATAAAATTAAAAGAAATCAAACTACATGGGAAGAGTGGGTGTTGCGAGTCTCTAGCCAGTTACGGAGATCAGGGGTGAGTATGCTGTGAGCTCATCCCCCTGTCCCCTATGGTCCATAGCTGCTTCTGTCATCAGACTTCTGGCCAGCAGTATGTTCTGAGTGCTGTCTGTAGCTGCCCTCAGTTATATGTGTGGTTTTGAGGGAGGGATGAGGGTCACAGAAAGCCTCCAGTCCCTCAGCCTTTCTGAGCTCTGAGAACCATATCTCACTGTGAATCTAATCTGATTCGCCACACTTTCAGACCCGGCTGGAGACTGACAACCTCCAGATGAGACACTGATGTCACTGCTAACTCATCATCATGTCTCCACACTAGCATGGAATCAGAGGCCGCGCAGCTCCCTGCGGTTCCACACACAGACAGATGGGCCTGGATCGCGGCTTCAACAGCTGAGCCATTCAGACTTCCCATCTCTGTGATATTTGCCCAAGGAGCAGACCTGGGGAGGGGTAGGAAGCTTCTGTATCAAGAGTTTCCTGGCAGGAAGCTGTGGTTCAATATTTGATCATTTAATATTTGATGAGATTCCGTGAGAGTTATTAAACTCTAGTCACCTCAGTGTGTGATGTCTTCTGAGGTCTGTCTTCTCAATCCAGGGTAACTTGGGATTCCTGTCTCCTCGCTTGCTTCAGGTATCCCAATGCCCACCTTCTCTGCAGGTGCCTAAGTCAGAGCTGGATCAGACAAAGTATACACTGAGGGATGGAACAGCAGAGAAAGGGAGGCAGTTGCTGGCTCCTCTCTGCAGGTGCCATGGATGCTCTTTGAACCGTCCCAGAGCTGCATAATCTCCAGGAACTGTGGCTTTGCTATCAGGGGAAATGTCTTGAGTGAATTATTGTTTCCTCTAAACGCAGAAAAAAATTCACCTCCCAACACTAGAAAATAGACTCCACACATTTGTTATGCTTTGTAAATGAAATGACTTAAAAAAAAAATCTTGATTTCTGAACAGTCCTTAAGAGGCTTCCTGACCCTCTGTCTAAGTAGAGCGAGTTCCTCAAATGTGGTCTGGTCTGTAAACCACCTGTAGTGTCTCCTTAAGGAGGAGTTTGGGAGCACGCTGTAGCCTTCCATGTCCCCTCTCTGGAAACAAGATGGTAGGCAAGTGGGTGTGTTTGTGGCGGGTCTGTGGTGACAGCAGAGCTACTGGAGAAAGCTGCTGCAGGGAGGTGTGGCTTTCCTACTTGTCCTTGGTACTTGTCACAAGATGGTATGGTGCCGCCACTTCTATCTACAAAAGCCAAAGTGACAGAGCCAGTCAGAGCTAGCCCATCAGCCTATAATCCAGAGGTCCCATAGTCTCCACCGTGGAAAAGGGTCAATGTCACTTCAATCTGCTGACCCGGACACTGCACCCTTAGAGGAGTAAGCCATGTGTAACTATGACGTCTTCAGAATCAGCTCAAGATTTGCCCTAATGCTCTGACCTCACCCCGGCATTCCTCCTCTGGAACCTTTGAAGGACAGGTGGTAAAAAGCACATTCTAGCAGAGCTTTGTGTGGCCCTTCAGATGCTCTTCCAACTCCCAGGCAGCTTCTGTCCCCCCTGAGTGTCTTCTTCTCACAGCTTCAGCAATAGGTGAAGAGAGCTGAATTCACAAGAGTGACAGCCTGTGGAGACTGCACACACTAGGTGCTTTAATATAGACATAGGGTGTGGCCTCATTTGCCCCAGGGTGCCACCCGAGGGTGAACTGTTGAAAAGGTGACTTGAGACTTTTTTTTTATGCCTGAGTCATTTCAGGGCTACTCCATCTACAAACCCATGACCCAGGACGTGACATGGCCATTTAAGGGGAAATGAAGCACGCAATCTCAGAGAAAGGAACACCAGTGGGTTAAGGCCAGCAGCGCTCAGCTCTGAGAACAGCCTACTGGCTCGTCTCTGTCCATTAAGTTACTAATTCACCATAGAGCCATGAACACCCACTGCAGGTGTGTAAGGACATTAACTTGAAATCATACAAGCATTGTGCCAAAAATCTCAACCCTATCCTGTAGCTGGGGACACAGCCATGCGGTCACCTCTCAATGACGTCATTCTTTTCTACCAAGTCAAGCTAGGTATAGGTTCCACTGAGGTCACATCCAGTCTCAACAGAGCGAAGCACATAGCTTAATAATACCACACTGTTTTGTTCTGTTCCTTCCTAGGAAAAAAACAAAACAAAACAAAACAAAACAAAACAAAACAAAACAAAACAGATTATTGGGAAACTTGTTCACAAGTTGAATCTTTACATCTCAGAAATGACTGTCTCAGGATTAAGTTTCTGCCTTCTACTCCAGTTAGCCTCAGCAGACATTAGTGGTGAGACCGGTTTTGGTGAGGCATGACAAGGTCTAAAGGTCTTAGAGCCAACAGTGTTTTCTAAGGGAGCCTTTCAGCAGAGCCATGGGGCCTCCGAAGACAAGATAATGCCTGATGTCACCTCCCTCCTCAGAGATTTGTCATCTAGGAAACCAGCTGGTCACCACACATGTCCTCAGGAACACATGTGGGCTCTGCCAGGATGCTAAGCAGAAAGAAAACAGTCTGAGCATGCAGGACTCGGGACTTGGTAATGGACATGGCTTACCACCTTTATAGGAGCAGAGCCAAGACTGCTGTAGGCATGGGAAGGAAGTCAGCTTAGAGTTGGTTTCATATACACAGTTTGCCAGTTTGTGAGGTGTGGTCTCACAGATAATGTTGCTGGCCTCAGTCACACAGACAGAGTCAAGAACTGGTGGCATGGCTATCCATAGGGTTTGTGTGTGTGTGTGTGTGTGTGTGTGTGTGTGTGTGTGTGTGTGTCTGTCTGTCTGTCTGTCTATCTCTCTGTCTCTCTCTGTCTCTGTCTCTCTGTGTGTCTCTGTCTCTCCTCCTTTGTGTGTGTGTGTATATGTGTGTGTATGTCTTTCATTCTGTTTCTCTCTGTATGTCTCTGTCCGTCTCTCTGAGTGTGTGTGTGTGTGTGTGTGTGTGTGTGTGTGTGTATCTATCACCATACTTGACTAATGGCTTACCTCAGTTTTGTGTGACAAGTTGTCAAAGCCTGGGCACAAACAGTCCTTGTAGAATCTTTGCATATTCCTGAACTTCACCACAAGGCGAAGCATCTCAGGCTATGGTAGGAGTCGGCACCGATTTCCCTGAATCAGCCAGTGACTGACACAAAGCTGCCCAAACATGTTGCTCATGCCAACAGAGCTTAAAAACATAGAGATCAGGTTCCAGAATAATGGCTTGTGTTGAACTAACCTATGTACAGAAGACAAACTCTGGAATATATACACACACCAGTTCAAAACAAATAAGCAGAGAGAAGAGAGAAACCCCATTCTCCCATTGCTCTCTACAGTCGTGTGACCTGCATACTTTCCTAAGTAGCAAGGACGTCCTTCAACAGAAAACCAGCATCTTAGTGGACTAGTATATTAAAGGGTGGGATTCAGGTTTCCATGGTGACAAGAAAAATGTGCAGAAAAAATGGAACCATACAGGAGAAGACCCCCAATTCCTATGGAAAAAAATGTATATCCCTGAACCAAGTTTAGGACTCAGTTGAAGCCCATGGGAAATATGGTGAGTGTTTGCTGAACAATACTTGGAGCTTCCCACAGCCTACATAACACAAGCCCAGATAGCTCAAGGCACCAGACACAGTAAATAACAGCATGCTTAAGAAGAAAATAACAAAACCCAAAGCCTCTACCAACCAACCGTATCCATAATGAAGAAAGAAAAGAATGGGGAGGGAAGGAGAGAGAAAGGGAGGGTGGGAGGATGGGAGGAGGAGGAGGCAAGGTCCCAATTGAAAGAAATCTGAGAACAGCTGAAAAGAACTGGAAAGCAGGTGTCCTGGTCTCATGTGTTACATAAGGCAGCCATTATACAGCTGAAGGTCTTAAAGGATAAGGTTGTCTAATTGCTTTATTTTGGTCAGCATGTACCAGCCATCTAACTCAGTAGGGTTTACTGTGGTATTTCAACACATACGCACACGTAACATTGATCCAACCCGCTTCCCTCACCTACCTTGCTAATGAATATCACTCCTGGTCTCTAACACACACTGTCCTAGTGCCAAGTCAACTTGTTTTTTATCTTCTATGAATGGCGGAGAACATGTGGTATTTGTCTTTCTCCATCTGTTTGATTGTACTAAATATAATGTCCTCCAGAATCATCCATTTTTACTGAAAATTGGAGGATATAATTCTTCACTATGGCTTAATAATATTCCATCATAGATAGATGTATGTGTGGACAAGTGTGTGTCTGTGTGTGTCTCTCTGTGAGTTTGTGTGTCTGTGTGTATATGTATGTGTCTCTGTGTGAGTGTGTGTGTATATCTATGTATGTGTGTATATGTGTCTGTGTGTATATGTGTGTGTATGTATGTGTGTATGTCTGTGTGAGAGTGTCTGTGTGCATGTGTGTGTATGTCTGTGTGTCTGTGTGTATGCATGTGTGAATATGGTGTTGGTGTGTGTGTGTGTGTGTGTGTTGGTGTGTGTGTACATTTGAAGGCCCAGAAGTTGACATCAGGTTCTTTCTCAATTGCTCTCCACTGTATTTTTTGAGACAGCATCTCTCACTGAACCTAGAACTCACCAACTGCCTACACTGGCTGGCCAGCACACCTCCAGAACCCAGCACTGGTATCGTAGGCACACACCCTTCATCCTGTTTTTACATGGACGCTAAGGTTCAAACTCAGACCCAATGTCCATGCAGAACTTCAACCAAATATCAGGTTCCTTGCTGATGAGGCTTGTTACCTTAGCTCCCTGAGGGTGTCCCGAGACAGTTCAGTCAACATCCAGGATCACTAAAGTGTATAACTAAAGTTATCCCCACATCCTTCTAAGCAAATTAAACAGGATGTCCATGGGTTGCCACCATGGTTCATTTTGCATGTGACACTGCTCCGGTATAGTGAGCCTAATCCCCTGTGTGATGCTCAAAGAATTCCACAAGGGACTCTTGCTATGGTTCCAGTTTTTAGCATCCTACACTGTTCCTGACACATGGCTCAGGAACACTCTACAGAATTGCCCTACACAGGGCAAATGACTCTCTATGGAGGGCTTGCCATAGACTGCCACAGACAATACAGGAGATAAGGAGAGGACACGGCACACAGGGGAAGATGAAGCGATGAAGCAATAGAGAAAGATAGCAGAGAGAGGTGGTGTTAGAGCTAGGGAATAGGCTAAGGTGTCGTTGAGGTTTAATGTTAGACATAGGCTTAGGCTTAGGGTCAAGGTCATCAGAAGGGAGGTGGCTGACTCAGTGGCGAGCTTCCTTTCCAGGGTGACATGCCTCTTCCCACACTTGCCTAGACTCCACCTGAGATAAAGGAACCCCAGTTCCAAGTTCCAAGCTCCATCTCTGATGCTTCCACAGATGGTTCTACAAAGGGTTTGCACCCCTTTAGCCACTGCTGGCATTCCATGGAGGCCTCTGTCATAGTGTCCTTGGTCAGAGCAGGAACCCATAGGCCCAAGACACTCTTGTTGTAAGACTTGTTGAATATGTCACAGCAGTGGGCATAGAGCACATGGCCTGAGTCCCTGAGTTCTCCGTGCCAGGAAGGTACACACCCAGGTGCCCTGGCCACCAGGTCTGTACTCCAGATTCACAGCCTGAGCCCTCACTCTGAGGTGCCACCCCAGTTTTCAAAACCAGTCGTCACCAGAGTGGAGGAGGCGGTCCTTTGAGGAAAGAGAATATCTCTCTCCAGCCATGGTGCAGACCCTCTATGAACTCTACAGCACCAGCCCCACAAGGGGAGCAAAACAATGGAGTTATTCATTCACAGAGCTCCATGGTGGGAGACGTCCCCACGGAGCAAAACGGTGGGGCATCACAAGGTCAACATGAGGTCATGCGTGGAGTGCCAGCAGGCACATTGTCATCAAGGAACCCTGAACCAGGACTGAGAATTACCTGTGCTGCAACCACCTGGGTGATGTGGAAATAGGCCGAGGCCAGTGGGCCACGCCTGACTAGGGGATTCTGTGAACCGTGTGCCAGGAGACAGCAGAATCCTCTCCACTCTCTAGGAGGAACCATGCTTACTCCTAAAGTGGTTTACCATGTTCCATTTAAGGCAGCTGAGGAAGCACGGCTGTTTCTGTACTACCCCTGTCCTGTTCCATTTATAAATGTGAAAAGGTGTTCTCTGTGTTTAGGTTACACCGAACACAAAGGCTTGTTGTCTTATTTTTCCCCTTACACAAGCCGAGTCGACTCCTCACTGCTTTTTAAGGTGACTCAGCGAGGACTTTTTTTTTTCCCTTTTGTTTTTGTTTCGAGTTTATTTACTCGAATCTAGATAGCTGTGTTCAAAGACTCACGCGGGCGGATATTCTGTTATATGAAGTCATTTTTATAAAGATCTAAAGTTACAGATGCGGTGTTTGATCCTAAATAGCCTGGAACAATTTGCAAACGGGGAGTGGGGCATGTAAAATGCTAGGAGCCCATTGCTCTCCTTCAGAAGATTACCCATCACTCTTGGAGGGTTCCAAAGTGGGTTTCCTGCCTCACTTAGGCAGACACGGTGATCTAAGGTGAGCAACATTTGAAAGGCAAAAACTAGAACAAAAATATTGCACGGCATTCCAGAAAATGGTCTCCTTCTACGGCTTTCAGAGCTTCTGGCCGTCTACGTGGGAAGCTAATTTTTTCCCAAGACTCTGTCAACTGAGATGACAAAGTAGAAATCACCACTTTGAATAAGCCAAGGGGAAGAAAGTCCACTCCAAAATGTTAGGGGGGGGGGGCGGTTCCAGGACAACCTCTCATGGATGAACAATGGAAGGCCTTGCTAAGGATGGCATGAGACTTGCTTCCCCATGACGTACAGTGAACCTCAGCTAGGCATGCCCAACTACACTGTACTGCCCACAGTTGGCTCTTGGTGTTCAGTCCCCAGGAATGGGACTTTTGTCTGTTTGTTTGGGGGTTCGTTGCTTTTAGTTTATAAAACAAGTCCTTGCCCAGGCTGGCCCCAAACTTACCCTGTAGCCGCAGCCTGAAGCATACTGAAGTTCAGGCATGGGCCACCATGCCCAGCTCCCAGATCGTGACATCTGAGGCACAGTATTATACAAAGACAAACCATTATAACACTTTCAAAAATTACTGTTAATCCTGGTAAGGCTAAAGGATGTTTTATCAGTGTTTTAAAAATATAAACATCAATGTTCTATACCTGGGTTCCAATCCAGAGATTCAAGCAACCACAGATAGAAATAGTCAAAACTGAAATTCCAGAAAGTTCCGAAAAGAAAAATTGAAATTTAGCGTGAGGCAAGTGCCATGCTGAAACCGGGAGAGTGAAATGTGACCAACCAGTGGATACATCCTGCTGTGACCCCTAGACACCCCAGTGTGAGTGGTCACCTGTGGCCTCTGTCTCTGTGTGTTGCACATGTAGAGGCTCTTCTTGGCATTGCTAAATGATACCTAGATGATGTCTGGCAGCTACTATGTTAGGCATGTTAGTCATCTGAAGATGATGAAAGGGTATAGAAGGATATGAGTAGGTTATATGCAGATACCAGGACATTTAAATTATGCCAGGCATGTAGGTCATGGGACACAATTAGAGCATACAGAAGTAAATGTATATCAGCATCCTTAGACTGTGGTACCCTGGGTTCCCTGCAGTATCCAGTTCCCTGCAGATGCCAAGGGAAGGCTAGATGTGGTAACAGGATGGTAACAGTACCCTGACTCCTTTCCAGCAGCTTTGACCTAAAAGGTGAACTTTTGCATATAGCCAGGCTCCAGTTCTACTTCGCTCTCTGTAAACACAGACTTTGGCAATATGGTCTCTAGACCCTACTCCATCAGTTCAATTAAATGCCTGTGGAGACTCTGCCGTGATAGTCAGTAGCAAATGGCAACTCTTGTGAGTCTGTGTCTAAAAGAAAGCAGTTTCTGTAAGGTTTCCTATCGGGGCAACTTCTCTTCAGATGCTCATTCAGCTTTGGAAAAAGCTAGAAGTTTTATTTGAAACCCAGTCCTGGATACTGAACTGTGGGCTCAGGTTCTCCTGTGGGCCACCAGCAGGAGCCTGAGCTGTGACGCTGACAGTTAGCCAGGGCACCAGACGCTGGCTTGGAACAGTGGGTACCAAGGCCTAGAGGACACTGGTTCTTCTTATGGTTCTCAGTCCCAGAAACGACTCGAGAATGGTATGGATGGTGATGTGAATAAGTAGGGGAGAAATCTAGTGAAAAAAAGACACCAGGAGCATATGGTAGACATGCAAGTAAGAAATCAGAGACTGCAGATAAACACAAGAAGAAAGAGGCTGGAGGAAGGTGGGCCTGAGACTAGAGTAGGTAACCCATCTTCTTTGAAAGTAAAAATGACTTTTGGGCTGGTGAGATGGTTCAGTGGGTAAGAGCATTGTCTGTTCTTCCGAAGGTCCTGAGTTCAAATCCCAGCAACCACATAGTGGCTCACAACCATCTGTAATGGGATCCAGTGCCCTCTTCTGGTGTGTCAAAAGACAGCTGCAGTGTACTTATGTATAATAATAAATAAATCTTTGGGCTGGAGTAAGCAGGGACTGAGTGAGCAGAATTGACTGGAGCGAGCAGGGTTGACCAGAGCAAGCAAAGCGGTCCTAAAAATTCAATTCCCAACAACCACATGAATGCTTACAACCATCTGTATGGCTACAGTGTACTCACATACATAAAATAAATAAGTAAATCTTTTTTTTTAAAGATTACTTTTAACAGGATTGAAGTCTACAATTAGTAAACATTGCCAAATTGATTTTTATAAAGTCAAACGTTTTCTCTGCTGTCCCATTTTCAAAGTGTATTTCATTTGAGGGCGAGGTCACATGGCACACGTGGAGGTCAGAGGACAACCTGCAGCAACTGTTTATTCTCTTCTGCCACACAGGTCTAGGGGTCAAGCTCAGGTGTTTGGGCTTGGCAGCCCCTTCTGCCTGAGCCTCCTCACTTGCACCCAATGCCCCGTTTATAAAGAAATAAATAATAACAATAAAAAAGTATTGACAGAGCCACTGTAAAAAGAAAGAATTTACTTTGTTTGCCAGGCATGGGGGGGAGGGGCAATCTGAATCTGTTTAGTATTTATGAATATTTCTACATATGAGCTGCATCAGCAAACTTAATGCTCTATCATGCTCCAAATCAGGGGAGGGAGTGATTGATAATGCCTTCGCACACTACTACATGAATTTTTATGGCACGGTTTGACAATAAAATTTAAAAGGAAAGTTACCAAATTTTTCCCGGAAATGTAGGCTACGTAGACTTTCTAGCTGCCAAGCATTCACAGCGTTTTCCCACAAGTTAATGTCTCCCAAAATGACAGGAGGGAAAGCTGGAGGATTCTGCTTTTAAAGAAGCTCAGAAGACAATGGTCTTTGTGAGAACAGGCTCCCTACTGTATCTCTTTGCTCATACTGTATAATCTGCTCACCTTCAAACCAAGTGAGGGGCTGGAGAAATGGCTCCTCACTGAAGAGCATTACTGCTCTTGCAGAGTTCAGTTCCCAGAAGCCATGTTGGATGGCTCTCGGCCACCTGTACATGCATCTGTTAAGCCATTTAATGTTCCCCTTTGACCTCTGTGGGAAAACTTCACTCATGCGCTCACAATCCCATGTTGGCACGCATGCATGCACAGGAATAAAAATAAAGTTGTATCTTTAAAAAGTAAACAAACAAGCAAACCTAGAGTGGTGCCTTCATTTTTTTCCAAGTGTGCAAAGTTGCCATTGAGCTAGCAAGAATTGTATGAGGTGCTCAAGGATCTAGTCTTAGATCTAGTCGTTGGGCTTGTGCTTCTGCTGTCTGAGTTAGGAGGGACTCCACTAATGTTCTGCTGTTGTCTTGTGTTCTCTTTAATGGATGGTGATCTTAACATCACTGTCTGGCCATGGGGGGCGGGGGGCGGGGGGGGGAGAACATGTCTCAAAGCAATTTGCCAAATCTTCTGCCCTGTAACTTTTTATGCAAATCACCTTTATGGATGCAAAACCCATAACATTTGCATAAAGCAGAGTCATCCATTTAAAGATAGTCAGCCGGAAGTGTCCCAGCAGCCACAGCATGGAGTTGAGGTATCTACTGGCAGCCATCTCCTCCTACCCTCCCCCGGATGCTCACAGACCACATTTCTCTCTTCTCTGTCTTTGTAGCCAGAGCTACCTACAAGCTGCCACTGAGGTGCCTGTCGGTCACAGCCTGAACCCATCAATCAACTACAACTCTCCGAAGTTCCGGTCCAGAAACCAGAGCTACATGCGGGCTGTGAGCACCCTGAGCCAGGCCAGCTGTGTGAGCCAGGTGGGGCCTCTTCTGTGCTTCTTTGCTATGTAGGGTGCAGCCCCCACAGCTATGCTGGAGTGAGAGGCTCCTGTCGGGAGACAATACACGGGCATCCCTGGGTAGCCCACTCCTGCAAGGAACACACAACAGTCTGTCTTGATTTAGCGTGGGCTTCCTTCCTTTCCCAACAAAACCTCATCGGCTTAGGCTGCAGGACCGCCAAGGCCTAGTGATTGTCACAGGTTGCAAGGGACACGGCAGAGGGCATCTGCCTGGCACAGGTAAGGCCTTGGTTTTCTAACAACCTGGCACAGAAAAGAGAAGAACGGGATACCACTCGCTCCTCATATTCCTCACTAGGCACCAAGTCTCAAAGCAGGAGCCAGGGTCAGCACAGAGCAATAGGGTTTGGATCCAGCATAGGAAGAGGCCCTAGGTTTCTCCCCTGGGTAAACAGACCAGGCAGTGTAAACTAACATAGCAGGTACTACTGGTGCCAGGCATCCAGGGATGCACAGCACATGAGAACTGAATTTCTAAGCTTTAGTTAGGTACCTGCTTACTAGTGGGAGCTTCTATTAAAAGGACAACCTAAATGCCAATAATCCCAGTGTACAAGAAGCAGGGGTAGAATCGGCAGGGATTACAGGCCACCAGCAAGACCCTATCTCAAATATATGTAATTATAGTAACAATTTTTTAAGTTATAAATGAAAAATGACAATTTACACTTCTCATTAGCTTGACCCAGGATTTTCTAGTGAAGGAATGGAAGAGCCTGGACTCAGGTCCTTCTTCTAGGCAGTTGGCAGAACAAGAAAGTCGGTGGATGAAGGTATTGTTGAGGAGAGAGTCCTGTATACCATAAGTATTCAATAACAGCAATGTTTATTGTTGCTATGACCGTGACAAATAGTATTGGTACATAACTCAGGCACTAAGATGTCCCCTGGCTATAGGCAATGCTGTGAACACTTGCTTCCAGCCAGAGGTATTTTTCCCTACAATCTTTTCATGTCAGAAAGTTGCACATAGGTAGTTTTCCTCTAACTGCAGTGGGGGTCGGGGGGGGGGGCGTTGCCCTTAATGTGAGGATTTTACCGTTTTAACTTACCTTGGTGATGGTTTCCTCTTAGAAACTAGGTCTGTTAGAAATAACATGGAAAGAGATGCCCCTACTCTACAGGTCAAGACTGTGGGGTCTTGGCTCTCCCATGTTCTACATGTCCACAGTTGCAGGCCAACTAGAAGGCTGCTGTTATGTCCATACCCACCACTCCTACAATGTGACTAGAACACAGTCAGCTCTTGGGAAGCAGGCTACTATGGAATGCCCTCTTTCCACATAGAAGAATCACAGATGACTTTGGGAGGTATCTGCAGGTCAGTTAGTCAGTGTGCAGTGTCACAGCTCCCACCTCAGGAAAAGGATTTCTGAGATGGACCGCCATCTTTTAAATGTAACACCTTCCCTTTCAGTTAACTCAATTCATTTTCCAAATAAAACATTTTTTAAAAGTAGGTAGGAAGCTAGGCATGGTGATACATGCCTGTAACTCCAGCACCCAGGGACTGAGGCAAAAGAATCAGGAATTCAACTATATCTTTAATCTCTCTCATTTAAGTTTTCTTTCTATAATAATAATTAAAAAAATCCTCTCACCATCTCCTATTTGTCCATGAAATTTATTCTTCAAATTTGTTGGACAAGGACCTAGAGCCAGTAACTACTGGGTTATCTCCATCTGAAATGAAAAGGTCTCCTCCACACTCCCTTGGGGTTCACCCTTCAATTCTGTCGAAGTCCAATTTGGAGAACAATTAAGTTAATCTGAGTTATTTACCAGAGTATGAACAGCTAAAAACAACTCCATCCCTAAAATGTTTGCTCCAGCATGGGTAATGACCCAAGAATATTGCTCCCTAACCCCAGAGTTCCCTGTACAATTTCCACTCAGCTAGACAGGTTGCAAAGTTTCTCCTCCCCAGAAGGCTTACTGCTCATATAACCTTGGTGGATGGTCTTGTAAATCTTCTAAGTTCCAGGAACTTCCTGAGACTTGTTAGTTGTTTACTTCTTCAGTCTTAAGACCTTCTTGATTCTCTCCAGGAGGGAATACAATTACATAATAGAGTCATATAATGGAAATATCTCATTTCAACCATGTTCTTGTGCACATAGTTAGACCATCACCATCATAATAATCCCAAGCTGAAGCCCTGTCTCCTTTTCTCAGCCTATAACCACCCTTATTTATTTATTTTTTGTATTATTTTAGATACCTGCTGTTAATGTAACTACTCAGCAGGGATCCCTCTGGAACTCATTTATAAGCACATTTTCCTCAAGATTTGTCCATATTGTAGCCATGTGTTCTAGGCATTTACTTACTGTGGGTTGAGGTTTTCATGATGTCATGCTATAGCTTATCTCCTCTGAGATGTCTGTCTCTAGCTAATATCACATACCTTCATGGTCAGGCATGTTCTGATCCATTCTATCCTTCTTAGAGATGGTCTTATAAATCACCCCAACCTGCTCCTCATTCATTGACAGACTTTTAACATAATATCTTCCTTTAATCTATCTGCCAGCATGCGCCAAAAATTGAAAAGCTTTTTCCAGACCATTTGCAGTGGGCCAGAAAGAATAAGATAGAAATTATTCTTATGTATGTGGGAGACAGGGAGAAAGAGAAAAATGGGGAAGACAGGATGAAAACTGGTTTGAACATCACATTGGCTAGAGAGGAGCCAGAAGGAAGGGAAGTGGTATCTGGAATATGGGAAGCCCCACTTAAGAACCTGCTCTAAGTTTGATCACTGTAGCTGCAGAGAGTTGTGTGCAACGGCAGGATTCTGCATACTTCCTGAGACAGACACTCTGTCCCAGGCAGCTGGGAAGATGTAGTGGAAAAGGAGAGGGCCAAGGTGGAGAACAGCAGTGTAACACTCGGGACAGACAAATGACTCTGCCTGTGCCCATCAGGCACTGGGGATAAACACCAGATCTCAGAGTGCAAGTCCTCACTAACCCGTCATGTGAGAGATGGAATTGAAAGGGGAACTGGAGAGGTTAGGGAACAGACAGCACACATAGGTGCTGTTCTGTGTCCCGGAACACTGGCTGGCGACCTCCTTAGAGAGATCCCCATCATACCACTGGCCATCTGTCCTTGTGTGTCAATACAGAAAGACACACCTGAAAGAGAGAGAGAGACAGAGACAGAGACAGAGAGACAGACAGAGAGAGACAGAGACCCATGGTGCATGAGAACTCTAAGGGTAAGTGTGTTTTAGTGTCTTTTCCTGATGTTGTGATAAAACCCTCTGATATAAGCAACCTAAGAGGGGAAGGAGTTTATTGTGGTCCACAACTTCATGATACAGTCTATCACAAGGCAGCAGGGTCTCGAGGCTGCTGTTCATATGGTGTCCACAATCAGGAAAGGAGAGCAATAGATGCTCGCTGCTCCCCCGATCACTCTCTCCATTTATACACAGTCCTGGATCCAGCCCAGGGAATGGCACTGCCCACAGTGGGCGGGTCTTCTCACCTCCATACAGTCAAGATAGCCCCCCCAACCCCCACAAGCATGCTCAGAAGTAGGCTTCTCCGGGTGATTCCAGATTCTGTCAGCATCTCAGAAGTCATTTGCCAAAGCTGAGTCAGTGGGGTAGAGAGAACGGCAGGATGAGCTGCGGACTGAACGTTCAGCCTCTTGTCTCCAGCACTCTACGCAAGCCTGAGTTCACCAGCCCCGTTTAAGCTCCTTATACTTAAAATCATCCGTGCCCGTGCATCTCCCACCTAACCCTTCAGCTTGATTTCAGTCCTGTAGCTCCCTTTATTGAATTTCCAGTTTTAAATCTCTAGTTTCAGCTCAGGAACAGCATATGATAGGTGCCTATGAACATCACCATCAGATGTCAGGAAACACATGTCCTGTGGGGTCATCTACCCTAAGCAGAGGCCCTGTAGCTGAGCTAATAGTCCAGCCTTTGTCCACTCAGCCTATGAGCTCACCTGGGCTGACAGGCCCAAGACAGTTCTTCCTTAAGCGTATTTGGAAACGTGGGGTTCCCAGGGTGAACCTGAATACATGACTTAAGACAAAAGCTGAAGACGTATTGCCGTTATCTGCTCTACTTGCAAGTTTCAAGCTAATAGGGGAAAAAAAAAAAGGAAATGCAAGCCTAGATATAAGTCAAGGTAACATGTTTCATGTGTACAGAACTCCTCCCAGTCAGCCATGTCTTCCCCACCCCTACTCTGCTCTTGATGCCGTAATGGTGATGAGGGCAGGAATGCCTCTGCCAAATTTGGGATTCGTTTCCATGACAATGAGCAGCAGCTGACTCTCACGTCCTGAAAATGAACTAAAAGTAGCTGAGGCACTTGAACGTATGTGCTTACTTCTACAGCCTCCAACCCAGAGTCAGCCCGAGCGGTAGGTAGCTGGGGAAGGTGAAGGGGCCAGTGGGGAAGGAGCAAGGATTGGTGGTAGCAAGGACCTTGGCTTTGTACCAGGTTATCGTGGGGGCTTCCAGCCACCCTATCCCCTGATCTCTGTGATGGTTGTCAGCCTGGGGAGTCCACAGTACTTCCATCCCCAGTCGCTAGCTATGCACCTTCTGTTTTGTAAGAAATCACCCCAAGAAGCCATCCCCCCCAAGCCTGACGGATTCCCAAGGCGGATTTCAAACCAGACGCGCTGAAAATATAAAGCTGTAGCCAAGGACTGTGAGTGTGTTCTGTCTCCGTGTCTTGTGTGACGTGATTGTGATCACCCTGATGGGTCCCGGCATCACGTGTGCTATTGCTGTTCCAGATGAGTGAAGCGGAAGTTAACGGGCAGTTCGAGTCTGTATGTGAATCTGTCTTCAGTGAAGTTGAATCTCAGGCCATGGATGCTCTTGACCTTCCTGGGTGTTTCCGAACAAGGAGTCACAGTTACCTTCGAGCCATCCAAGCTGGTTACTCCCAAGACGATGAATGTATTCCCGTGATGACATCATCCAACATGACGTCAACCATCAGGTCAACAGCAGGTAATCGAATGTCCTTTTTCACCTACCTGTCAGAAACCCTACAGGTGTGCTTAACTTATTTTCCTAGAAGGGAGCTGGCATACACCTTTACTACGGGTAAACTGTATGAAATTATCACGCACCACATAATGACATGCGCAACAGCCTTCTGAAGCCTTTCGTTCAAAGACAACCATGCCTTTTTCTCGGGACAAATTCTATAAATTGTAGAGGTTCTTGAAAACAATCAAGTATAACTTTCATTAGGATTTCTTCAGCAGACAGGAATGCCAGTGCTAACATCTGGGCCGAGCTTGTGTGCAGGAGGTAGGGGTGAAGTCCGGGGTGGATACGCAATGACCCCTGCAGTGGCTCTGCAATGCAGAGCCCAGCCTCAGACACTGCCACTCAGTAGCAGATCCATAAATGTGATTCATCACTACAGAGCCAGCCAGTGGTTAATGTAAATTCCCTCATCGACTTAAGCTTGGAGGATTCAATGTCACTGTTTCTCTCCGTTCCTATAGAAAACCGTATCCACACCTTGAAGATTTACCACCTAGACCAAACACCACTGCCCACTAGTTTACTGCACAATTATTATTTATATAACACAATGAATATACATGGCCCAGAGAAGCCCATAAAACACAGCGAGTAGTAAAAGTTTGTCACGCTCCAGGTGAAGCTATAAAATATCCCAGTGTCAAAAAAACCCGAGGTGTCCCAGCTAGCCTAAGATTCGAACTGCTGTGGCCATATCACAGGAATTTAAAATACAGACCCAAGGAGAAATAGAACATACTTTGTCCATATTAAGTAATGTCAGGATCCAGAAGACAGGTAGGGAATGTGGCAAGAAAGAATAAGCATTCAGGAGGAAGGAGTCAGGGTGCTAACAACAAGCCTCACTATTCAATGCTAACATGAGGACCCATGTACCACTGAATAACAGACTGAAGATTTTTCTGTCATGCAGTGTGTTCTGCACTGCTCTTTGCACTGTGGGAGGAAATGCTTCATGTGGGAGTCTCCTTTGCTTTCCTTGGTGAGATCTTGGGCTTGCTTACTTTCTGACTCTGTTGTTGGAGGTCTCTCTCCTACAAAAGCAGTGGAAACTCCCTGTCTTCTCATGTGGTCTGATGGCCCCAACAGAGACTTTTGCATTGTACTGAACCACAAGCTGTGGGTCTTGAAGAGAGATGCCCAGGGGAACATGGCACTCTGTTCTCATTGAAGCTTTAGAGAGCAGGGGACATAGCCCAAGTCTATGACACTTAATCAGACAGTGCTGTACATGTCATGGGGTTCTTGAGACAGGCAGTTATAATCTTTGGTTGTTCTCTCAGATGTCCTGTGTCATGTGCTCCTCTGCCTTGGTAATGTCATAGATTACCATTTCTCCACCATCCATGTGTGAAAATAGAGATAATTGAAAGCTTAAGGAAGGAAGGAGACTCAATCACTACATTAAAAAGAAGTCTTGGAATCTAGACCTGAGCAGTGTAGTCCTATCAGCCCAGCATTGAAGAGGCTGAGTCAGGAAGATTGAGAGTTTGAGGATAACCTGGGCTACATAGTGAGTCCCATATTAGCCCAAACTTCTTGGTAAGATTCTGTCTCAAAAAACATAATAATAATAAATTAAAAGGCAACCCCTTGGAAGGAGGTAACCCCTCGGAAGGGAATTACTCATGTTCACTAGTGTTTGTTGAGTGCCCCCTACAAGCAAATGAACAATTAAGCATTTTCATGGTCTTCAGAAAGGCTCTGAAACAATAATTATGTGGTGGAAAATGGCTTTGCTGTTTTTAGAGCTGTCGTTATGGAGAGAATAGAAATAGAACAGATTTTCACAGAGATAATATAAGAATCGGTACCAAGCTCGAGCTGAAGTTCTGATTTATGTACACAGTAAATCATTCTTACCAGGCATACCGCACATTCCAAAAATCCACACACAAAATAAATTTTTTAAACATTTCTATTCCAAGTTTCTAATGGATCTTGGCCTAGTTACTGAGTCGAAATCTCTTCTAAACTATGGGATAAATACCAGCATCATGGAAGGAGCTGGGGGTGGACTAAGCAGAGTGGTGGGCAGCTGGAGGAACACTGACATCACCATCTTGGGCATAGCAAGGACACCATGGGAGAATCGAAAGTCAAACCATCACCAGCCCCACCACTGGGCACAGCCTAGTACATGCCGGGGTTATTCTTCACTCTACAGATGTTAGAAGATGTGCAGCATGGTCTGGTTATGAAGATTATGAACAATAAGAAAGAGTATTGTTAACCTGGAAAAGTAGTAGAGGAAAATCTCCCAAGTCGCAGATTTCAAGTAGCTAAGTGTTTCCTTACTGGCCTTCTAGGTCTTTCTCTGTAGACGTCAGATCACACAGTTCTAACAGTCTTTTTCCCCAAGAGAGCCAGGGGAACAGAGCGCTGTGGCCTTGTATTCTCTGTCCCTCTCACAGCCGTGCAAAAGCTCATGACAACTTGAATTATACTTTACTCTGCTCTGGTGACTTGGAGACATGAAAAATGTGGGGGTGTTTTTGAGAGCAACGGAGACTCTTAGATGGGCTTTTAACTCAAGAATTAGGGGGCCAGACACTCATGCTCACACACAGTAGCCTCTAGGTTCTTGGCTTTCAAATTCAAAGAATGAAATTCACAGAAGGTGCGTCTTGGGGAGCGTTTTATTGTAGGGAGCTTAAGAGAGGTGACAGAAGGGATCCCTTCAGGGAGGTGACAGAAGGGATGATGTTGAATGTCACCACCTTGGAGTCATGAAGGCTTCACTGGAGGGAGGCATGGGGATGAGCCAGTCAGTCTAGTTCCCAGTTCAGCAGTCCAGAGTGTGTCGACTCTGACACACTCTCCCATAATGTATTGCAAGAAAGGTTCATTTAGAGGGAAAGAGATAAGGAAAAAAAAAAAAAACAACAGAGCATTCTGTCATCCCAGGTCTCTAGCCAAGGCAGAACCAAACCAAATCCATTTTGGCTTAAACACTTGTAGCAAAGGCAAGAGTATCATCCATGGGGCTAAGGATGTTTGTAGCTTTTAGTCAAATTTAAAAAAAAAAATGATACTTTCATGATTCTTTACCCTAAACTGCCTGCCCAACTCTCTCCCCTTTTCTTATCACATTCCTGCCTTGAGATTCACACATGGAACTTACCTCCCTCCCCTGGAAGACTATAAGATGAAGATACTCCCTTAGGTCACAGAACTGAGGGACCTGACCGCCTGTCCCTCCTTCCATGGCCCCATTATAGCTGCTTATGGCCATGGTGTTGAGCTTTCCTAATATTCTGGGACTGAAGAATGTCCCTTCAGTACCTCCTTAATGCTTGCCATGACTTGATGGCCTGGTCAAGCTGCTCTTTGGACCCAAGGGCTCACTCTCTCTGCCCTCAGGGCCACACATGGCTGCTTGTGCAGTTGATGTTGCCAACTTCCTAACAAAGTTCATGTGGAGGGCCAACCATGTCAGCTCCCTTCTGGGGCCTGCCTTCTCTATCAGTTATATCAATAAGCATGCCGACTGTAAGAGCTGAATCTCTCCTTTGATCAGAGCTGCCTATGTGGGAGGCAAGTGGATTTAAGGGACTTTATTCTTAAGCACTCCTTGGTTTCATAAACTGTTATGCTAGCATTTGATGGTTACCTTCATTCACGTTAAGATTGTTTTGGTCAATTAGCACTCTTCTATTATCCTGGGATGCTTGGCATGTGGCTTCATGGTAGAATGTTTATCTGGACTGAAGGAGGCTCTGGGATTTGTCCCCAGAACTGAAAGGGATTTTGAAAAAAAGATACTTTCCTTTCATGGCTCTAAAAAAAAAAAACAAAAAAACAAAAACAAAAAAAAAAAAAACCTACTTTCAAAAATATCTCAAAGTGATTGTTTTGAAGTATAAGGTGCATTTAAACATATTCTTTACAGAAGGTTGAAAAATGTCAGCTGGCAATATTAGATTCTCTCACCTTATAAACATGTTAATGTAGAAGTCCTGGGCTCATGCAATAAATCAAGTGTCAGGGGTACACATGAGTGAATTACTATAGATTTTTAAGAATATAGTAGACTGTCTTAACTTAGACACTGACAGATGCTGCCAGCTGGTATGACAATCAGACCCTTCTCAGCAGGACTGTGGGGATCAGGGAGTCCAGCCCACCAGGTATCACTTATCTAGTCTCTGTGGTCCCCAGCAAGCATGGGACACAGCACTGGGCAGGATGATCCCCACCTGCTGGGCCTTCCATTATGAAAAGCAGTGGTGTTGATTATAGACCCCTCCTTAAATGAAGTGGTTTTGAAAACATCTAACTTCCATTTCACACTTGGGTTCTCTCCCATCTATGAAATGATTTATCAGGTAGATTTGCTTGTCTTAATACCCATTCCACTCGCTTCTTCGAGGGAAGGAGTACCATTGATACTGTGGAGGGAAGCAGTATAAAATTAGATGATAATGGGTTTTCTCCGGGTCAGAAATCGTCTCCACACATGTCACAACTAATTCTAGAAGTCATCAGAACGAAGGGAAAGCCACACAGAGATGATGGAAGGAACAGCGCAGACCTACCTCATCTTATTATTCAGATTTCTGCAGTGACTTCTCTCTCCGGGGTGCATAACAACTCTGTTTCCAAGACAAATCCTCACTAACACAAAGGAGGAAAGCTAGCCTTGTTTTTTGTGCGTCTTGAATATTAGACAGAGGGAAACTGTTTTCAGTACTATGGATTTTTTTTTCTGTACTTCTTTGCAAAATTCTCTGTTGTGTGAACATTAGGTTTTCACACATAGATAGGCCAAGTTTCAGGCCTGGGAGTTGCTTGGAGCTTTGTCACCTAGTTTTCAACTTCTTCAAATCTAAGCACTTCCCAATGAGGCAAAGGAGAATCATAATACTTTAATAAACAAATTAACCGAGAACATTGAAAATAAAAGGTCACATACATCTTTCAATTTCAAGATGTGAAAGTCCAAAATAAAATAAAGAGAAGCCAGCTGACAATATGAACAAGAAGACATGATGCTGTGTTTGGATTCGGTATGTGCTGTGTTCAGGGTGTGGACGGCTTGCTTTGAATGTAGAACTGGGTATGAGCTTCAGTCTCAGATGTAAGGCCTGGGAACAGCTGTGAGTCATGGAGTCGTCATCTGCATACACCTGCTACATGTCAAGGAGATGGGAATGGGAAGTGATGGAACCCAAAGGGAGGCTTGAGACACCATGGCAGAACCCAGAAACCCCCAGATGCCATGAGACTGCCTGACAATATAAGGTAGGGAGGCAACATGCAAGTCTGGAGTCAAGAAGGCTCATGATATCAGGGACCCAGAGGCATTGAGCAGGAGAGAAGGAGAAACCAATGGCACCTAAAGGATGTAAGAACTATGGAGCAGCTAGTCTGCACTGTGCATCAGTACCCACACAACTCAGAAGCTGCTAAGTGACTCCCAGCAGAAGAGTGTTGCAGGCTGAGTCAAGCCCTCCACAGAGATGGGCTTCTACTGAGGTGATTAAGCTAAAGCCAGGTCACCTGAGTGGCCTTCTTCCGGGAGGAGTTGGACCTCATGGGAAGAAGAGAGGGATTTGGAAACAGGCCCACAGAGGAATGATTGAGGAACAGAGGGAGAAAATATTATCTGCAAGCCAAGAGGAGGTGTTTAAGAAGGCGTGAGCCATGGCACTGTAACTTCAGACTGCATGCCTCTTGGTGTGAGAAGAAATGACCCAAGGCTATGGTTTCTTGTGCTGTCAGAGCCACTGGGCACAAGAAGATTTGCCAAGTCTGAGCTTGCTCTGCTATGGGGAGTTCTAGAGATTACTGCCAAACCTAATCTAATCATACAGGTAAAAGGAACAAGGGCCAGACAGCACTAGGGAGCTAGAACAAGCTAGGGAGGGTGCTCCTGTATAGTTGGCTAGAGAGTAGAACACAGTGAAGAAGCCTCGGCCTGAAGCTCTGTCCCTGCAGGACTCAAAAGGCTGAGGCCAGATGACATAGATGATGCCATCAAGGAAGACAGACCACACAGTTATCAGATGAGACATAGTTGCAGGAACCGTGGTCCCAAATAGATACAGATCAGACACCAAGAGAAACTGAAGAGGAAATGCATTCAGAGACCCAGAGACCCAGTCTTTCTGGTCCACTGTTATCCTCCTGAGTTGAAAGTCACACTTCAGGAATGATCGTGTCTGAACCCAGAAACTCAAGGAGCAACTGCATCCAGAGAAGAGAATTTCTTTAGGGTATGCCAAGGAGGTAGGAACAAGGATACAGGAACAGAATGCTGGGGAACAGGGGGCAGGAACAAGGAGGCAGGAACAGTGTAGGTACTTCTTGCAGCTGTTACCCTCACCAAACAGAACCAGTGGGGAGCCTAGTAGCAGGAGAGAATAGTGTGGATTTGTGACAGCTAAGGCACTTCTGTTGTATGACTTCACTCCGTACAGGGCACCAATGACACACTGAAGAAAGATTCCATTCAAGGCTAACTTAGTGAACCAGTGACTTTATAAGGAGTATGGGTAAGGTGTTAACTTACAGGAGCAGAGGTAAGGACTCAAAGATGCATCACAGAGAAGCCTATCTCGGCATGAGTGACAACTCACAAAAGCTGTGTGTCCCTGGAGTTCCCTGAATGACTCACAGACAACTCAGTTGGTCAGAGAGGCCCCTGTCTCTAGCAGTCCTTACTGCTTAGCTCAGGGGGCGGGGGATCTCATAAATCTTGTGTTTCAGGAACTTCCTAAGCCTTGAAGGTCTAGTTTACTTTCTAAATATTAAGAACCTCCATACCAAAAAGAATTCTCAATTTTGAATATCTATCTATGCTCCAAATGCAAGGGCACCCACATTGATAAAAGAAACTTTACTAAAGCCCAAAGCACACATTGCACTGCACACAATAATAGTGGGAGACTTCAACACCCCACTCTCATCATTGGAAACAGAAACTAAACAGAGACACAGTAAAACTAACAGAAGTGATGGACCAAATGGTTTTAACAGATATCGATAGAACATTTCATCCTAAAATGAAAGAATACAGCTTCTCCTCAGTACCTCATGGTATCTTCTCCAAAATTGACCATACAATGAGTCACAAAATCATCCTCAACTGATACAAGTAGATTGAAATAGTCCCATGCATCCTATCAGATGACCACAGACTAAGGCTTGTCTTTAATAACAACAAAAACAACAGAAAGCCCACATACACATGGAAGCTGAACAATGCCCTACTCAATGATAACTTGGTCAAGGAAGAAATAAAGTAATTAAAGACTTTTTAGAATTTAATGAAAATGAAGGCACAACATACCCCAATTTATGGGACACAATGAAAGCAGTCCTAAGAGGAAAACTTATAACTCTGAGTGCCTCCAAAATGAAACTAGAGAGAGCATACACTAGCAGCTGGACAGCACATCTGAAAGCTCTAGAACAGAAAGAAGCAAATATATCCAAGAGGAGTAGAGGCAGGAAATAATCAAACTCAGGGCTGAAACCAACCAAGTAGAAACAAAGAATCAACAAAACCAGGAGCTGGTTTTTGGAGAAAAATCTTTCTCTCTTTCTTTCTCTCTCTTTCTTTGTTTCTTCCTCTTTCTTTGTTTCGTTCTTTCTTTCTTTTTCTTTCTCTTTCTTTCTCTTTTCTTTCTTTCTCTTTCTTTGTTTCTTTCTCTTTCTTTGTTTCTTTCTCTTTCTCTTTTCTTTCTTTTTCCTTATTTCTTTCTTTTTCTTTCTTTTTTCTTTCTCTTTCTTTCTCTTTTCTTTCTTTCTCTTTCCTTGTTTCTTTCGCTTTCTTTCTTTCTTTCTTCCTTTCTTCCTTCCTTCTTTCTTTTGTTCATTCCTTCTTTTTCTTTTTTTTTTTTTGTTCTTTTTTTTTTATCAAATATAGTCTAACAGGAGTCAAACTGAAAAAAGAAACTTCAGTTGAGAAAATGTCTCCATCAGATTCCCTAGTAGGCAAAAGACCATTGAGTATTTTCTTGACTGGTGATTTACATTGCAAGTCCAGCCCTGAAAAGCTGGAATAAGAAATCAATCTACACAAGATAGTAATTCTATTCCTTCATGACCTCTTCTTCAGTGCCTGCCTGCAAGTTCATGTTTGATTTCCTGTTCTGACTACTATTCATAATGTAATGTAAGATAGAAGATGAAATAAACTCTTTCCTCTCAAAAAGAAGGAGGTAGAAGAGGAGGAGGAGGAAAAGAACAAGAAGAAGCAGCCATTTAGTACAAAGCCAATGACTGGAAGATAAGCAGGTCTGTAATAGCTAATATCCAAATTAAACATCTGGATATTAAACATCTAGGTTAAAAAAAAAAGGACAACCCTCCAGAATTGAACATTTAAAGTCATAGGAAGACACCGTGCAACAGTCTCTGATAGCACATAGATGTGGGCCTGATGCTTAGTGACAAGTGTGGAAGTCCGGCAGAGAAGCCTGGAGAAGAGAGAAATTCAGTTTCCATGCATCAAGAAGGAGTCTGCTGTATATCATCAAAAAGCTGTTTGTCCTCCATGATGGGCAAGAAGGGGAATGTAGACATCAACCTAAGACCCTAGACAAAATTATGGAAAACAAGTAAATCCTGTGCCCCTCCAGCCCAGCTCATCTTTAAAAAACAAAAAGGTGGGAAGTGTACCCTCCCCCCCACCCCTCCACCCTGGCCTTTAGTAGGTGAAACAGACCCATGATGGTTTTACAAGCTAGCTAGAGTCTGTGGCCTCACTTCATTTGCAATTTCCTACAGTAGTAGCCTGCCCGCTGAGCCTGCTTTGCAACATAATCCAGCTGAAACAAAGGATGGGGGTGTGGGCTTTTCCTATATAAATGCAGTAAAGAAAATTTAACTTTGAACCTTGATGAAGGAGGAGGAGGAGGAGGAAGAGCAGGAGGAGGAGGAGTCTGCTGAAGGATATTTCCAAGAGAGGGGAACTCACAGAAGGTGGGGTACAGGGCTACCAGAAGTAACACACAGCCCACATCATAACCCTGGAAGCAAAGTTGTACTGACTTCTGGCAATATGGACAACTGGGAAGACTGCTAAAAGGCCCTGGACAGCATAGGTCCTCTGTGGAATAGAACAGATCTTTACAGAGATGAAGCCAGTCTGGGATCCTCTGCATCTCCTGGACAACTGCAGAACCTGGAACACCAAAGAGGCACTGGGAGTGCAGAAGCCTAAGCAAGCAGGTGTGTTCATTCCAAACTCACTGTTGTAGCATATGGCCACATCTCTGTATCTTAGAGCCACACAGACCTGTACCATGTCCACTGTAGGGACCCATGTATAACTTAGGTCTAAGGGTGTTAGCCAGACACTGTTTCTCTAAGACCCAAATGAGAATCTAAAACCCCTCCTTTCCTTTTAGTCCACTGAAGTCGCCTGACTTCTGTAGCACCAACCATGTGGTCTTAACCCTGTTTCTGTTGTCACCATTCTGGAATTCCCTGACCCAGGCCTTCCTGTCCCTACAAATAATAATGGCATCAGCCCACAAGTAAGCCTGCATCTTGTCCTGTCTCAAGATCCTGCTTGGTCACATCTGTACCACTTCCTGTTGTGCATGGTTCCAGATTCCAGACTACAGACGTGGCAGTGTTGGGGCGGTGACATCTGTCTAACACAGAATGTCCCAGTAAACACTGAGTGAGTGTGTGTGTGAAGGAAACTTCGATAAACTGGGACAAGGGTGAGTGCTGAAGTCTCTCTGACACTAGACTTTGTGGGAACCCATGTTTCTTTTGGGAAAATACACCCAGGACTAAAGTCTAAAGTCCTATGGGGTCAGAGCCCACATTGCCAAACTTACATCTTCTCCTGCTCACAATATCAGAATTTCTGCACAGGCCACCACGATCTCATGCCAAAGTCGGTCCGAAGGGTTCCTTCCGGTGGATGTCCAAGGTGTCACTGCGAGTTCTGTGGTCTACCTCATTCTCTTCTCGGAAGCAGCCAACACCGGGGGCTTCTGGGAATCCTGAGAAGCCTCCAGATCTCTGTGCTGAATTGAAAACCAGATTGTGTCTTTGAAATCCCTCCCCTGTGTTGGATGTTTAGAGGAATATGCTTAGGTCCAGGGACCTGGCCTTTTTCTTGTGTCTGAGCATCAGTCCAAGGCAGACCCTGTTGTCAGGGCTACAAGTTAGCATGGCCTTCAGAAATGAATAAAGAACAAGATGAGACAGGGTGAGCTGAGGAAGTCTACATCCATCCCAGGAGGAGAATGCAAGAGGCTGTGACTCAGGAACTCAGAGAGGAGCAGCCACTGAGGAGGGCCAGCAGCTGTGGCCACAGGGATTCAGGCAGCGGCTCATCTGACAGCAGCTACAGGAGCTCAGAGGCCATTGCAATGAGAGAATGAACTTACCAAGAAGGCTCTGGCTGTGTTTCAATGTTTCATTGCTATTAAAGAAGTGACAGGTAATTTTACATCATAGCTTTAGGATCCAGCCAAGGTCTCTTGATCTAGTGGTTTGGGGTTTGTGACAAAGTCAGGTGTCTTGGCAGAGGGTGCATGAAAGAGCAGAATGTCATAGGGAGGAAAGAGGGAAGAGAGGCTGACAGAAGATACGTCTGAGGACAAGATATATCCTTTAAAGAGAACAAATAAAGCAAAGGCAAGATGTGCCTTTGGTGACTTTGGGGGATATAACTGCCCCTGTTTTGTCTTTAAAAGCCAATTTCTTAAGGTGCAATGAGCATGTTTAACTATTCCTTGTCCCATGGGGTTATAAGGAATTCCAGTTTTGTGTTTGATGCCAAATTCTTTACAAAATGAAGTGAAATTTTTACTAGAATAGGATGGCCCGTTATCTATCTTAATAAGTTTAGGCAATCCCATGGCATTAAAGGCTTGCAAGCAATGATCAATTACATTTTTAGAAGCCTCTCCTGTATGCAGAGAAGCAAAAAGAAATCCTGAACAAGTGTCGATACAAACATGTATATATTTTAATTTTCTAAATTCCGCATAATGAGTTATATCTATTTGCCAAATATGATTAGACATAAGACCTCTAGGATTGACTCCTAAATGTGGCACTGGAGATAATGTAATACATTTAGGACATTGTTTTACAATCACTCTCGTTTGCTCCTTAGTGATCTTATGTCAGAGCCTTAAGGTATGGCTAGAGAGATGAAACTTTTCATGATCACGTTTGGCCAAAGCAACAGGATCCAAAATTAAGGCTTCTCCTATTAAGCTCTGTCAATGCAATCACTGCCTTCAGCTAAAGGTCCAGGAAGACCAGAGTGAGACCGTATGTGGCCAATATAGAACGGAGTTTTCTGGGCAAGAATGATGTTTTGCAATTTTGAAAACAAGGATCCTGACAGCGTATTAAAGTTAAACGTACCACAGGTCTCCAATAAGGGTACTGATTGTGCAACATCTAAACTATCAGTAAAGATATTAAAAGCCTCATGCACAGACTGAAAGACCTTCAGTACTGCTGTTAATTCAGCTAACTGAGCCGAACGCCAGGGGTCTCTATGATAACTTGTTGATTATTAATAAGATATCTAGCTCGCCCTTTAGAGAAGCCATCAGTAAAAATCAATAGAGCATTATATAAAGGCTGTAAGGAAGTCATTTTAGGAAATATCATTTCATGTACATTTAAAATTTTTATCAACCTATCTTGAGTGTAATGGCTGTCTATAGTTCTGTTAAACCCTATTTGTGTAAGCAACCAATCTGTACTATGCAGCAACAATATGTACTGTTTCAGCCAAGTGTCTTGACTTACGCTGTAAGGCTGAACAATAATATCTGGCTCTTTGCCAAAATAAGTTAGTGCCTGCTTTCTTCCAGTGATAATCATCTGGGCTACTGCTTCATGATATGGCAAGATATGACGTTTAGGAGAAATCCTCGAATGTATCCACATTATAGGGTACTTTTGCCATAGCAGTCCTGTAGGCACATGAGTCATATTAAAAATTAACAGATGCAACGGCAAGGAGTAATCTATATAAGTGACAAATTGCATTTCAATAGCTTTTTCCACTAGCTGTAAGGCCAGCAGTCCTTCTGAGGTTAGGGATCTAGGGGAGGTAGGATCAGAACTCCCTTTAAGAATATCAAATAAAGGTTTCAACTCCCCTGTAGTAAGCTTTAAATAGGGACGAAGCCAATTAATATCACCTAACAATTTTTGAAAATCATTCAAAGTCCTTAAGTTGTCTCTGTGAATAACTATCTTTTGGGGAAAAACAGCTTGATTAGTAAGTCTAAAACCCAAATAATTATAAGGATCCTGAGTTTGTATCTTTTCAGGAGCTATCTGTAATTCTTTATCAGCTAAAGCTTTTTGTAAATCTCTGTAACACAAAAGCAAATCCTGGGGGTCTTTTCCCACCATCAAAACATCATCTGTGAAATGAGTGATGTAAATCATTGGCCATTGTTGTCTCACAGGCTGAATGGCCTGTGCCACAAACCTCTAGCATAAGGTAGGACTATTAGCCATGCCCTGTGGGAGAACTGTCCATTGATATCTCTTCATAAGTTCCTTAAAATTTACAGAAGGAACACTAAAAGCAAATCTTTCACAATCCTTAGGATGCAAAGGAATAGTAAAGAAACAATCCTTCAGATCTACCACAATTTTATAATATCCCTTAGGAATGGCTACTGGGGATGGAAGCCCAGGTTGTAAAGGTCCCATAGGTACCATAGTCTCATTTACTTTTCTTAAATTTTGTAACAGTCTCCATTTACCTGATTTCTTCTTGATAATGAAAATTGGTGTATTCTAAGGAGACTGAGATTCTACTAAATGTCCTGCTTCTAACTGCTCGTGCACTAGTGAAGAAGTGGCTTCTATTTTTTCTTTAGGTAAAGACCACTGATCCGCCCACACCAGAATATCATTAAGCCATTGGAGTTTATCGACATGGGATGCAGGCAAGATAGTGGCCACTACTGAAAATACTCTAAACCTCTTGTGTTAGAGTGAGGCTTAGGAGCCTCAAAAGTCTTAATTCCTTGTCCCTTCATTTTTAGTCCATGACCAGGCAGAGGTCCCTGCCTGAATGTCTGCTTAGTCACCATCTCATTAGGACTGTACATTATAACACCCATCTGTGACAAGAGATCTCTTCCCCATAGAGTTACAGGCAAATTTGACATAACATACGGATGAATTTTTCCTGATTTCCCATCCCCATCTCTCCAGGTTAGCAATTTGGAACTACGTTTTGGGTTACTAGCGTACCCAATTCCTTGAAGGTGAGTTAAGGAATCAGTCAAGGGCCAGTTTGAGAGCCAGTCCTGCCCTCTTATAATCGTTACATCGGCTCCAGTATCTATTAATCCTTCAAAGCTTTTTCCATCAAATGTCAATTTAAGGTTAGGTCTCTGATTAGTAATAGACTGAACCCAATTCACACCAGAGAAGTCAAAGCTACCTTGTCCTCTCTCATTTTTAAAGAATCTATACGGTGACTGACGTAAAGGGATTAAACACGGTGAGCAATTCTCTGATTAGCAGGTACAGTTATAACACCATGAGGGGAAGCAGCTGTGATTTTAATTTCTCCCTCATAATCATTATTTATAACACCTGGATAAATCTGCAGGCCTTTTACAATAGAACTGCTTCGTCTTAAAAGAAATCCACAAGTTTCTACAGGTAGAGGTCCAAAGACTCTGGTAGGCAGAGTTTGGACTCCCATTTCTGGGGTTAATACTGCATGGGTGGTGGAACAGAGGTCCAATCTTGCCTCTCCTGGGTTTGACCTGACAAGCTCAAAAACTGATCTTTTTGGCTGGGCAGCAGATTTATAGCCCTATAAGCTGTTTTCTTCAAGTAAGTCGGGGTCTGGGGCTGACCCCCTTCCCTCGTTTCCCGGCACTGGGTGGCTCAGAACGCCTGGCTTAGACTTGCACACCCTAGCCCAGTGGTTGCCCTTTCTGCACCAGGGACAAATTTCTGGGGCACGGCCTGCTTGCCCACTCTTGGCACCTTTGTTCTTAGGACAATTACTTTTAAAATGATCTAAACTTCCATATTTAAAACATGCTTTATTCCCTCCTTTCCATGAGAACATTGCTTGTACGTGGGTCCCCTGTGAAGTTGCGCAAGACGGCCCGATGTCACCGCAAAGACGGACATATCTCGCCAAATCTGTCTGTCCTTTGTGCGGTTGAATTGCAGCATGACACATTGTGTTAGCATTCTCATAAGCCAATTGCATAACGAAAGGACTTCCCGTGTCCGACTTTTCAAGGATTCTACTAGCTGCTATCAACAGCCTGTCCACAAAGTTTTGGTAAGGCTCATCAGAACTCTGCCAAATGTTAGCTAAACTCTCACCAATATCCCCTCTAACTGGTAACAGTCCCTAAGCATGGTGTGCAGCCACCGCCATCTGCATTTGCACTGCAACGGGAAAATCAATCTGATTTGTCTGTCCCTCATATGGACCCTCTCCTAAGGGCATGTTGCTATCCCAGTCTAAATTACCGGTCTGAGCATTTAAAACGGCACTTTTCTTACTGGCGTCTCGCCATTCAGAATCCCAAAGCAAAAAATTTCCTGACAGGGTAGCCTTACAAAGATTCTTCCAATCTAGGGGGGGTTAAGTGTGACTCCACGACTGTATCCAGTAATGCTTGAGTGAAAGGGGCTGAAGGGATATATTGCACAATAGCTGTTTTTAACTCCTTTATCAACTTGAAATCCAAGGTCTGGTAATGTCTGGCCCTAGTATCTTGCTGATCAACTACCTCGACCACAGGAAAGGCTAGCACATCAGATGTTTTCTGTCCTCTCCCACGAGCCTGACTCACAGATCTTTCTAGCAGCACCTGGTGAACTTCAGAAGAGTTACTCCTCTCCGCTTCTGACATCTTTTTTAGCTCCCGAAGCTCATTAGTCAGCCTCTGAAGCCTAATTTCAAACTCTAATTTGCTTAGTCCTGTGTCCCTATGAGTAGCACCTCCCAAGGTGGGGGCCATAGGTGGAGAGGGAGACTCGCAAGAAGGCCACTTCTCATCAAAATAATGGGCAGCTCCTCTATCTGAGTGATCTTTGTCTGAAATTAGTTCATCATCAGAGTTTCCACATTTATCAAATTTAGAGTTAAGAGGACCCTTTTCTGAGAAGGCCCTCTCCGATAGGTGCTCTTCCTGAGATTCCACAAGCTCTGCCTGGGTACAGTCCGACCCTCGAGAGATCACCTTTACTTTTTTTTTTTAATATTTTTTATTACGTATTTTCCTCAATTACATTTCCAATGCTATCCCAAAAGTCCCCCCCCTCCCCTACCCACCCATTCCCATTTTTTGGCCCTGGCATTCCCCTGTACTAGGGCATATAACGTTTGGCTGACCAATGGGCCTCTCTTTCCAGTGATGGCCGACTAGGTCATCTTTTGATACATATGCAGCTAGAGTCAAGAGCTCTGGGGTACTGGTTAGTTCATAATGTTGTTCCTCCAACAGGGTTGCAGATCTCTTTAGCTCCTTGGATACTTTCCCTAGCTCCTCCATTGGGGCCCTGTGATCCATCCAATAGTTGACTGTGAGCATCCACTTCTGTGTTTGCTAGGCCCCGGCCTAGTCTCACAAGGGACAACTATATCACCATCCTTGCAACAAAGGCTTGCTAGTGTATGCAATGGTGTCATTGCTTGGAGGCTAATTATGGGATGGATCCCTGGATATGGCAGTCTCTAGATGGACCATCCTTTTGTCTCAGCTCCAAACTTTGTCTCTGTAACTCCTTCCATGGGTGATTGTTTCCAATTCTAAGAATGAGCAAAGTGTCCACACTTTGGTCTTCGTTCTTCTTCAGTTTCATCAAACTTAGTTCTTATCTTACCACACCCTCAGCAACACTTTAAAAAATGAAATTTTAAGCTAGCGCTAGAATGTATACCTGTTTGTTGCTCCGGTGCATGATACGAAAGACCGTTTGCTTTTCCTGTGGAGCTCCACATGGATAGCGTTCTCTCAGCGTCCTTCTGCCATTCTTCAGGTCCCTGTTCGGGCACCAAACTGTTGCGAGCCGTCCAGTTGCTCGCGAGGAACAGGGTATGGCTGAAGCAGCAGACTCTGGCTGAAAGAGAGGGAACTAGACGGATGAGAGAAAGAATGGAGCTAAGACAAAGTTCTGATCAAAGCTCAATTTTACTACTCAGAAACACGGGGTTATGAAGAAGGGAGAGGGGCCCATTCCCGCCAAATTCATCTTCGGAGTCCAGCTGCAGGTGACCACGTGAATGCTCTGGAACTGCTAGGCGGCAGATAGCAGCAGTGGGAGTAACAGAACGATAGGGTGGTGGGCTCCACCCCTGATGCTCTCCTGGTGATAACAGTCAAACCTAATGAGCCAGATTTCAGGCTGAGGGGGGAAGGTTAACACAGTCATACCCAAACTTCTAAGAGTCTTCCTTTGTGGTCCAATAGCCTCAGCAGGACAAGAGTCAAGCTTTTGACACGTGAGCCTTTTGGAGAACACTTCATATTCAGACCAAGACACTGGCAGTAGCAGCTGTACTAAACAAGGTGTGCCATGCTCCCAGGAGTACATAGACCTAGATTTCAACACCAGCCTTTGTCTACAGACCCCATAGGGGACTGCAAATCTCTACAAACCCAAGTGTAGCTAGGATAAAAGTGCATATTTCATTTTCTGGCTGCAAATTTCACCTTAGCTTCCTCCAACTATGGTAGCCCATCAGCAGTGAGCTCAGAGGGCCATATCCAGATGATGGTCACATGCTTCAGGGTCACAGCAGTTGCTATATCAGTGCCAGGTCTCTGTCTTTGTCCTATCTGGACCACAGACTTCCAGTGGATAGACAAAAGAATATATTTCTGATAGCTCTGAAGGAGAGGTCTGGAAATCTGGGAGCATCCTGATCAACACCTGGTAGGAGCTGCTTATTGGCTCATAGATAGCACCTTGGCTGTGAGGCTAACGTGGCAGAGGAATCAAGGCAGCTCTCAGAGGCCCCTTTATCAACACACTAATCTCACAATGAGACTCCAGCCTTGACTTTACATCAAAGGCCCCTCCTCTAACACTGTCACCTTGGAAGATTGGGGAGTGTGGCCCAGCTGTACATTACCCAAGGACCCATGCTGCTAGAGAGGCTTGTGGTCATCAAGAATAAACCTGAGACGGTTACCTTGAGCTGATGAAAAGTTAGTCATGGATTATCGTGTAAAATGAAAGCAAGCTTGATTAAGAATTAATGTGGGAGGCTGGAGAGATGGCTCAGCGGTTAAGAGCACTGACTATTCTTCCAGAGGTCCTGAGTTCAATTCCTAGCAACCACGTGGTGGCTCACAGCCATCTTTAATGGGGATCTGATGCCCTCTTCTGGTGTGTCTAAGGACAGCGACAGCATACTCAGATACATGAAATAAATAAATCTCTAAAAAAAAAAAGTGATTCTGTAAAATAATTAATTAATCAACTAATAAATTAATTAATGTGTATTTGGGACCCCCTTCCTCCTGCTGGGCTGCCTTGTCTCCCCCTCACAGGAGAGGAGGTGCCTGGTCTAGCTGCAACTTGACATGCCATGGCTGGTTGATATTCATGGGAAGCCTGCCCTATTCTGAAGAGAAACAGAGGAGGAGTGGAGAGGGGGAAGGTGGGGGAAAGACTGAGATGAGAAGAGGGAGATCAGAATGATACATAATTTGTATATGTGTGTGTGGGGGGGTGTTAACTGTTTTATATATGTGTGTGTGTGTGTGTGTGTGTGTGTGTGTGTGTGCGCAGATACATATGTATATGTGTGTATATATACATATAAGCATATACATATGCATATTATACACACACACATATAATTGTGAGCAGGTAAGAAATTGAGGGAAATTGAGAGGAACTCGAAAGGAAGAGATTTACAAAAGGAAAGGGAAAGAAAGCCACTTAATCTCCTAGGCCCAGGGGTTTTAATGGGGCAAAGGCAGGAACTTGGCAAAGACTGATGTAACCTCTATGGAGATTGATTAATTCTTTGGGCTCTCATGGACCAAGGCAATGGAAAGCCCTCACACTCTACACTCATCATCCTGGCTTATCCAGAGAAATGACAATGTGCTGTCCATGCAGTCCCTGCCCGCCAGCTGGGGTGGATGAAGCTCCCACCCTGTTCATCTCTGACTCCAGCTTTGACTTTGGCCATCTGCTAAGCTATTAGCTTCTTGGCCATCGTTACTCCCCTCCAACCTTGCCACCCCATGTTCTCTCATTGACATGATCAGCTTGAAGCTTTCTCGTGGCGGAGAGTTAATTCTATCCCAGCCGCTAAGATGTAGCTGGGGTCTTGGCTAGTTCATGTTTAGCTCATTGTCTAGGAGATAGTCTCTCTCCTAGATTAAAGCAACATAAGAAGTCATCCTTACTTACAGTTTTAGTCTGCCATAATTCCCTGCTATGGAAGCAAGAATATATGAAGAGACCATGTATTTGCCAAGTCCTTCAGGGGGCCAGCTGGCCTGTCATCATTGGCCCAGAGTCTGTCCTCATATCTGTCAAGTTTGGTTAGCTAATACCTACCTACATCAGCCCCCATTCATCTCCATCAACTCTTAAGGTTCTGCTATTTTAGCCCTTAACCTTCCTATACCTCCAGCCTGTGTTCTCATTGTACAGTGTGCAAACAGTTTACAATTTTTTTTCATTTTATTTAATGACATTTCAAATGTTATCCCCCTTCCCTGTTTCCCCTCCACAAACACCCTATCCCCTCTCCCTGCCTCTATGAGGGTACTCCCCCGCCCTCCCACCCACTCCTGCCTCAGTGCCCTAGCATTCTCCTACCATGGGTCATCGAGCCTCCACAGGACCAAGGAACTCCCCTCCCAAAGATGCCCGATAAGACCATCCTCTGCTACATATCCATCTGGAGCCATGGGTCCTCCCATGTGTGCTCTTTGGTTGGTGGTTTAGTCCCTGGGAGATTTGGAGGTTCTGGTTGGTTGATGCTGTTCTTCCTATGGGGTTGCAAACCCCTTAACCACCTTCAGTTCTTCCCCTAACTTCTCCATCTGGGTTCTTGCACTCAGTCCAATGTTTGGCTGCATGCATGTGTTAGCCTCTCCTTACTACCTAGAGAGAGCTAAATCATATCTCGGGAGGACTTCAGCACGTTTGGTGGGACACAGACATTTAGTCCATAGCAACCTCTTCCTTTTCCACACTAATAATTCACATACATGTCACAGAAATTTAAGCATTTTAATCATTACATTTCAGTATAGTGTTGTTTTTAAGTGATTCACACTTCCCTGCATACAAGCACTATTTTGAAGCATTTGTAGGGTTTGCCAAACGCCTTAAGACAAGGCTAAGGACTGGGGCAGGTCACATTGGTGGGGAAACTCATAGGCTCAAAGGATGTGGATTTGTGATGTGGTCTCAAGGTCCTCCCACACTGGACACATAGCATGTGGGCCCAGGCCTCAAAGCACCTTGCTATAAAGTGCCTGGGAGTGGGAAGGCAGCATCTGGCTTCTGGTGACAATATCATCGTGAACCAGCCTTGTAGATACCACCAGCTCTGTGTCTAGCCTCAATGTACAAGGCTCCATGAAGCCACTTTAAAAGTGTGTCCCTGGGTGGTGGTGGCACACGCCTTTAATCCCAGCACTTGGGAGGCAGAGGCAGGCAAATTTCTGAGTTCAAGGCCAGCCTGGTCTACAAAGTGAGTTCCAGGACAGCCAGGGCTATACAGAGAAACCCTGTCTTGAAAAAAAAAAAAAAGTGTGTCCCGTTCTGAACAATGCTGAGCTCGAAGGCTACTAGATAGACCAGCCCATAGCTGCAGGTCTCATCTGTGGGTAGGTAGCATCTCTTGGAGAACTAGCCAGGGCATTACTGTGCCAAATATGTAGAGCTGCACAGATGTATATTGACTTCTCTCAACACTCATATGTTGCAGGATCAGTAAAACATAAGTGACTAGAAAATTTACATGCAGTGACACCCCATGATTTACACTATCTGTGGTCCTTCTCTAGTCAAGTATTTAAACTCCGCTATGCTTCATGGTTGTCTCAGATCTCAAGGTGTGCTGTTCTCTTTAGAGGCTCTTTTTGCAAGGACTATGACTTGACCCTCTCAGGTCATAATGTTCAAGGAACAGCATATGGCCATTTCCTCTAAGTGAGCTGGGTCCAGTTCTGAACCTCAGAGCCTCCTGAAGAGTCAGCATACACATGACCACATCATCACCAGGAGCCCAGGAGGCCTCAAGGTCAAAGGAGACTTCCTGTTCTAGTCCACTGGTCCACAGCAGCCTCCCTAGGATCTCCGTGCCCTCCTTCCGCATTGGACCCTCTGAGTCTACTGGTTCTGCATGGGCTGTATCCTGACAGGGACAGGCGTTCTGCTGCAGAGCTATTCTATCCTGCTTCACCACCCACAGGACAACGATGCCTTTCCCTCTGCATCTTCTCCTTCTGTGCCTCCTCCCTGTGCCTCTCCTCCCTCTATGCCTCCCTCTGCACTCCCCAGCCCCCGTTGTTCCTCTCTCTGTACTCCTCTCCCTATTGCTCTTCCCTCTGCCCTTCTCCCCTTTCTGTGATTGTGCATCCCCACTGAAGGCCAGGTGATCTTCATCGGGAAAGACATTCTCCTAGAATTATCTTTCCCAGAAAAAGATCACACAGAAGAGGAGCCCCTGGGCCCACTTGACATGGGAAGGGTTGGAGGAAAATATGTACAGTTCCACCGAGACTTACAAAAGCATAAAGTTCAAAGGCAGGGCTTTTCCCAGAACAGCAGAACCCACTTGAACCCTTAGTTCCTAGTTGACTTTGACTCAGACGTCATAGTAGCCTCCTAGCTACAAAACCATTGCATGGGACCCTTCAAAAATATCATATTTATGCTCTGGAAAGGTGCTAATTATTTAGGAGCCTAAACTTAACTGAACTGCTTTTTAAAAAAAGATGTTTGTTTAAACGTTAAATGTATACTTCAAAAATATTTTTAAGCTAGATGTGGTGACACAGGCCTGTAATCTCATCTCATGGGAGACCAAAGAAAGAAGACAATTGATTCCATTGAGACTATGTCTCAATTTAAAAACTTAATGTAACAGAACCCCACAATAACTCCCTCTTGCATTTGACAGCCATCATTAGTGCTCAGACCTGACACTGTGAGTGTCCGCTGTTATTGACGGCAGCTGGGGTATTGAGCTAAGATAGATTCTCTCAAGCCAACTTAATGTTTCCAAGATTGATGCCAGAGCTGAATGAGACTGATTACTCCGAAATTAGTCTTTCAATCTCTTTGGGACGCCAGATGCATAGAATTCTGAGCACTGCACAATGACGTGGTGAATAGTTTGAGGGAGTCAGAATGTAAGATTTGTGCCATTCTCGATACTTCCAGAAGACAAGGAACACAGCAGGAAAGCCAAGCGGGGAACCGTTGTGTAGAAAAGAGTGCCTGGGCACACAGAAGCAGCCCTGGTTAATGTGAGCATCCCTGGTTAACATGATCTATCCTGCCCTGACCTAGTTGTGCCAGAGGAGCATGCTGTGTCTTTTCAACACAAGTACCTTTTGGGGGGAAAGCCTCAGGGAATCATCACTAAGAATATTCCATCCATCCAGTTTCTTTTTGGAGGGGGGTGGTTTTGGTTTTGGTTATAGTTTTTTAAGACAGGGTTTCTCTGTATAGCCCTGGCTGTCCTGGAACTCACTTTGTAGACCAGGCTGGCCTCAAACTCAGAAATCCGCCTGCCTGTTTCTATATTCTATCTATCTGTTTATGGACTTACTTCTGGTTTCAAGTAAAAGCAATAAAGAAAAATAAACCGATCAATCATATTAATGTTGTCATAGCCAATAAAGAACAGCTAAGGCACCTCACTGGTCCTGCATGATGCAGGCACCCACAAGGGCATATCATTGTAGGAGGAAAGCCCCAACCATAAAAATGAGCAAGCCTGCTCCTCTGGTTCTCTAAATTGCCCGTGTGTGCTTCCCTTGCTTTCTCGGGCCAAGGCTGACATTTCCCTTTCTGTTGTGTTGATTTATAGCAGGTCATTACCTCACAGACATTCTAATCAATCATCCAGTTGATTGAATCAAATTTACAAATATTTACTTAGTACCTAATGTCTATAAGATATTGTAAGGATGTTCTGCAGAATGAAAGGAAACCAAATGAGATTTGAGGCCGATTTGGAAGCTGCAAACATGTACAAATATATTAATAATCATTACCTTCAGAAACATCTATATGAGTGCTTGCTAGCTGACATTTAATCCTTTCCTCTAATTAATGTCAATTGTTGCAAATCGTTCTAGGATTCGTAGTGTGGTCACAGATCTTTTTGCTTATTCATATTTGGAGGATGAGCGGAGATCTTGGATTTTTTAAATTTTTTTTAATTAGGTATTTTCTTCATTTACATTTCAAATGCTATCCGAAAAGTCCCCCAGACCCGCCCCCCTAGATCCCCTACCCAAGCACTCCCTCTTCTTGGTCCTGGCATTCCCCCATACTGAGGCATATAAAGTTTGCAAGACCAAGGGGCCTCTCTTCCCAATGATGGCCGACTAGGCCATCTTCTGATACATATGCAGCTAGAGACACGAGCTCTGGGGGTACTGGTTAGTTCATATTCCACCTATAGGGTTGCAGACCCCTTTAGCTCCTTGAGTACTTTCTCTAGCTCCTCCATTGGGGGCCCTGTGATCCATCCAATACCTGACTGTGAGCATCCACTTCTGTGTTTGCCAGGCACCAGCATAGCCTCACAAGAGATAGCTCTATCAGGATCTTTTCAGCAAAATCTTGCTGGTGTATGCAAAGTGTCAGAGTTTGGAAGCTGATTATGGGATGGATCCCCGGATATGGCAGTCTCTAGATGATCCATCCTTTCTTCTCAGCTCCAAACTTTGTCTCTGTAACTCCTTTCATGGGTGTTTTGTACCCAATTCTAAGAAGGGGCAAAGTGTCCACACTTTGGTCTTCCTTCTTCTTGAGTTTCCTGTGTTTTGCAAATAGTATCTTGTATCTTGGGTATTCTAAGTTTCTGGGCTAATATCCACTTACCAGTGAGTACATATCATGTGAGTTCTTTTGTGATTTGGTTACCTCACTCAGGATGATGCCCTCCAGGTCCATCCATTTGCCTAGGAATTTCATAAATTCATTCTTTTCAATAGCTGAGTAGTACTCCATTGTGTAGATGTACCACATTTTCTGTATCCATTCCTCTGTTGAGGAACATCTGGGTTCTTTCCAGTGTCTGGCTATTATAAATAAGGCTGCTATAAACATAGTGAAGCATGTGTCCTTCTTACCAGTTGGAACATCTTCTGGATATATGCCCAGGAGAGTTATTGCGGCATCCACTGGTAGTACTATGTCCAATTTTCTGAGGAACCACCAGACTGATTTCCAGAGTGGTTGTACAAGCTTGCAATCCCACCAACAATGGAGGAGTGTTCCTCTTTCTCCACATTCTCACCAGCATCTGCTGTCACCTGAATTTTTGATCTTAGCCATTCTGACTGGTGTGAGGTGGAATCTCAGGGTTGTTTTGATTTGCATTTCCCTGATGATTAAGGATGTTGAACATTTTTTCAGGTGCTTCTCTGCCATTCGGTATTCCTCAGGTGAGAATTCTTTGTTCAGCTCTGAGCCCCATTTTTAATGGGGTTATTTGATTTTCTGGAGTCCACCTTCTTGAGTTCTTTTTATATATTGGATATTAGTCCCCTATCTGATTTAGGATTGGTAAAGATGCTTTCCCAATCTATTGGTGGCCATTTTGTCTTATTGACGGTGTCTTTTGCCTTACAGAAGCTTTGTAATTTTATGAGGTCCCATTTGTCAATTCTTGATCTTACAGCACAAGCCATTGCTGTTCTATTCAGGAATTTTTCCCCTGTGCCCATATCTTCGATATTTTTCCCCACTTTCTCCTCTATAAGTTTCACTGTCTCTGGTTTTATGTAGAGGTCCTTGATCCACTTAGATTTGACCTTAGTACAAGGAGATAGGGATGGATCAATTCGCATTCTTTTACATGATAACCGCAAGTTGTTCCAGCACCATTTGTTAAAAATGCTGTCTTTTTTTCCACTGGATGGTTTTAGCTCCCTTGTCAAAGATCAAGTGACCATAGGTGTGTGGGTTCATTTCTGGGTCTTCAATTCTATTCCATTGGTCTACTTGTCTGTTACTATGGCAGTACCATGCAGTTTTTATCACAATTGCTCTGTAATACAGCTTTAGGTCAGGCATGGTGATTCCACCAGAGGTTCTTTTGTCTTTGAGAAGAGTTTTTGCTATCCTAGGTTTTTGTTATTTCAGATGAATTTGCAAATTGCCCTTTCTAATTTGTAGAAGAATTGAGTTGGAATTTTGATGGGGATTGCATTGAATCTGTAGATTGCTTTTGGCAAGATAGCCATCTGTACTATATTGATCCTACCTATCTATGAGCATGGGAGATCTTTCCGTCTTCTGAGATCTTCTTTAATTTCTTTCTTCAGAGACTTGAAGTTCTTATCATACAGATCTTTCACTTTCTTAGAGTAACGCCAAGGTATTTTATATTATTTGTAACTATTGTGAAGGGTGTTGTTTCCCTAATTTCTTTCTCAGCCTGTTTATCCTTTGTGTAGAGAAAGGCCATTGACTTGTTTGAGTTAATTTTATATCCAGCTACTTCACTAAAGCTGTTTATCAGGCTTAGGAGTTCTCTGGTGGAATTTTTAGGGTCACTTATATATACCATCATTTCATCTGCAAAAAGTGATATTTTGACTTCTTCTTTTCCAATTTGTATCTCCTTGATTCTTACATGCATTCTCGCGACCGGCCAGGAAGAACACAACAAACCAGAATCTTCTGTGGCAAAACTTTATTGCTTACATCTTCAGGAGCAAGAGTGTAAAACCCCCCATTGCTTACATCTTTAGGAGCCAGAGCGCCAGAGCGCCAGAGCGCAGAGCAAGAGCTCTATTGTTTACATCTTTAGGAGCAAGAGAGCAAGCCCCCCAAAAAGCCCAAAGCGAAAGCGAAACCCCATCCCTCTTAAGGAGAGTTATCCTTCGCCTAGGACGTATCACTCCCTGATTGGCTGCAGCCCATGGCCGAATTGTCGTCACGGGGAAGGCGGAGCACATGGGGTGGAGAACTACCTTTGGCACATGCGCAGATTATTTGTTTACCACTTAGAACACAGCTGTCAGCGCCATCTTGTAACGGCGAATGTGGGGGCGGCTTCCCACAGTTCCCCCTTTTCTATTAATAAAAGCAATAGGCCACCCATATTAATGAGAGTGGAGATAGAGGTCAAATCCCCAGTGTGCAGGTAAAGGAGCCGTACACATAACCTCCTCCCAGGCTCATCACCTAGAGGGGTCCTGGTCTGGTCCCGTGTTGTTTTTCCTCGAGGAAGGACACTTGAACACTCAACCTTCTTGAAAGATGACATGTCTCCCTAGAATAGGCTCATATATGCCGCAGAGCCCTTCTACTGCAGTGCTTAGCCTTGCAACTCTCTCGGGCTGCTGAAGCACACTCACTCTGTCCCGTGCAATGAGACTAGCCTCGTGGTGTGCAAGAGCTGAGTGGCCAGCGACCTATTGCTTAAGCATAGATAACCATAAATCAGGGGAAGCACCATGTTCTAGTCCTGCAAGCGCCTGGGCAATAACCACCTTGTCTCTCCTAGTTTGGGCCTTAAGCTTACAGACCAACCAAAGAAGCAACACTAATCCACAGCAAAGTGTATCTCCAAATAATATCAATCCCACCCATTCTTTAAAGAAGGAAAATGCTGAGGAGATCCAATTGGGTAATCCTTTGGTCAGGGACAGGTCCAAGCGTGTGGAGTTGACCTGAAGTCTCAATTCCCGAAGGATCTGTTCAAATTCAGCCGTCCAATTCTGTAACATATACTGAGAAAGACTTTTTGACAAATTAGCTGCCCTAGTAAATTTCTCATACTGAATGGAAGTAACACACAATCCCGGAAACTTTTGTTCACATCCCAGCTGAGCTATTTGCCATAATACATCTAGTTGTACCTGGACAAGATCTATGAGTTGATTAACCAGCATGAGACCACCCTGTATCATGACATTAGCTGAGGCCTGTTTATCTATGACTGTAGTCACTGAGGCTGACAAAGTGTTAATGGTGTCAGTCGTCTGGACCTGTCCAGACAGAGCCAAGGCTGTCTGAATCAAGGCCAAACCCAGTTCCTAGTTAGTGGTAAAAAAGCAGGGGAATACTTGAGCATTATACATCACCGGCATTGGGAGTGGAAATGTCGACATTATCCCCCAACGCTGCTCTCTCTTTATTATTGACGCCCTGGACATCACCAAGACGAGGGACATCAGTATTCCCTTGGTCAGTCTGGATTTTTCGGGTGAGTCTTTCTGGTATCCAAAATGGGTTGTCTTCATTCTGTGAGAAAACACAAATAGCTCCCCTGGATCTTATCAAAATAGGATCCGGGCCATACCATTTATTATCAAGGACATTTTTCCATTTAACCATCTCATTGGGCCTATCTGGCTCTGAACAATGACGTTCAGCCGCAGTATGGCCATGAGCATCAATATTTAAAAAATTGAGTGTAAAGAGTGCCATAGACACAGACACTCTTGGTACTCGGGATAGAGTCTCGACTCCCCTCTTCTGCTTTATTAGATAGGCTTTGAGGGTACGATGCGCACGCTCAACAATACCCTGTCCTTGAGGGTTGTATGGAAGTCCAGTCAGGTGGGTCACGTCCATCTGACGGCAGAACTGCTGGAATTTTTGAGATGTATAAGCTGGTCCATTATCAGTCTTAAGGAGTTTGGGTTTCCCCCAAGCACTCCATGCCTCAAGGCAAAGTTGAATCACATGTGAGGCTTTTTCACCTGTTAAAGGTGTGGCAAACATTACACCAGAGCAGGTGTCAATAGAAACATGTAAATATTGATTTCTCCCAAAGGAGGAAATATGCGTGACATCCATTTGTCAGACCTGTAATGGCCTGATGCCACGAGGGTTTACCCCTACATGAGGAGTAGATAAAATTTGACAACAATCTAAAGGCATTATTAAGTAATCAGAATCATTTCCAGTAGAACCAATCCCTCTGGCGGCTCGAGGAATACCAGAGGAAGGAAAAACAGCCATGTAGGCTTGGCAAAATTATTAGTTGAGCTATTCTGTCCCCTTGTGATATAGAAAAAACAACTTGAGGACAAGAACAGAGAACCTGAAGTTCCCCTTTACAATCCTGATCTACAACTCCAGGGTGGACAATAAGACCTTGTAGGCTGCAAGAGCCTGCCTCTGTCTCTCTGGCCACAAAATCTGAGAAGGACTCCTGAGGTCCCTGGACGATCTTTGTTAGTTGTCCAGTGGCTTCACCTGCTCGGGAGAGCGCCTTCCAGGCCCTAATAGCCTTTTCATCTGATTCAGAACTACTAAGAACTGGCTCCTTGAGCTCATCTAGTGATGAGTATAGGCTCCTTCTCCTAGAAGCCTCCGCTAATTGATCTTTTTTCTTTTCCTTCCTTCTAATCTCTCCCCAGGTATTCTTACCTGACCTAAACTTTTCCTCGGGTTCAAGACCCGTGGAAAGGCCTGTATACTTATTTTGTGTACCATATTTCCTCTTTGCTCCTACTCTCTCTCCCCGCTTTACTTCTGATAGATTGCCCTGAATTTCATCCAGAATTTTCAGCCCTACCTTAACCACTTGATAACATATGAAAAGGAACAAAAAGGCTCCTAACACTAGAGAAAGTTCAAGGCCAAACATACCTTGTAAAGCTATTTCCCACTTTACTTCTGATAGACTGTCTTGAATTTCGTTAGAAAGTTCAAGGCCAGGCGTACCTTGTAAAGCTATTTCCCACTTTACTTCTGATAGACTGTCTTGAATTTCGTTAGAAAGTTCAAGGCCAGACTTACCTTGTAAAGCTGTACTCACTGGTACCCCTGTTCCCCAGCTGAAGAGTTCTGAATTCATGCAGTTGAATCCTTCTCAACAGTCTGTTTTACGGGAACACTTCATTACCACCATTCCCCAGCTGAAGAGTTCTGAATCCACGCTGGATCCTTCTCAACAGTCTGTTTTACGGGAACACTTCATTACCGTGACCCGCAGTTCTGGTTCCGGAATGAGGAATCTTCCTTGCGCCGGTGATGGTTAACTCCCGTCCCGAGTTTTTCTTCCCGGGTTTTCGGCACCAACTCTTACACGCGTTCTCGCGACCAGCCAGGAAGAACACAACAAACCAGAATCTTCTGCGGCAAAACTTTATTGCTTACATCTTCAGGAGCAAGAGTGTAAAACCCCCCATTGCTTACATCTTTAGGAGCCAGAGCGCCAGAGCGCCAGAGCGCCAGAGCGCAGAGCAAGAGCTCTATTGTTTACATCTTTAGGAGCAAGAGAGCAAGCCCCCCAAAAAGCCCAAAGCGAAAGCGAAACCCCGTCCCTCTTAAGGAGAGTTATCCTTCGCCTAGGACGTATCACTCCCTGATTGGCTGCAGCCCATGGCCGAATTGTCGTCACGGGGAAGGCGGAGCACATGGGGTGGAGAACTACCTTTGGCACATGCGCAGATTATTTGTTTACCACTTAGAACACAGCTGTCAGCGCCATCTTGTAACGGCGAATGTGGGGGCGGCTTCCCACACTTGATCTCCTTTTGTTTTCGAATTGCTCTGGGTAGGACTTCAAGTATTATTTTGAATAGGTAGGGAGAAAGTGGGCAGCCTTGTCTAGTCCCTGATTTTAATGGGATTGCTTCCAGCTTCTCAACATTTACTTTGATGTTGGCTATTGGTTTGCTGTAGATTGCTTTTATTATGTTTAGGTATGGGCCTTGAATTCCTGATCTTTCCAAGACTTTTATCATGAATGGGTGTTGGATTTTGTCAAATGCTTTCTCTGCATCTAATGAGATGATCATGTGGTTTTTGTCTTTGAGTTTGTTTATATACTGGATTACGTTGATGAATTTCCGTATATTGAACCATCCCTGCATCCCTGGAATGAAACCTACTTGGTCAGGATGGATGATTGTTTTGATGTGTTCTTGGATTCAGTTAGCAAGAATTTTATTGAGTAGTTTTGCATCAATATTCATAAGGGAAATTGGTCTGAAGTTCTCTATCTTTGTTGGATCTTTCAGTGGTTTAGGTATCAGAGTAATTGTGGCTTTATAGAATGAATTGGGTAGAGTACCTTCTGCTTCTATTTTGTGGAGTAGTTTGAGAAGAAGTGGAATTAGATCTTCTTTGAAGGTCTGATAGAACTCTGCACTAGGGCCTAGCAAACACAGAAGTGGATGCTCACAGTCAGCTATTGGATGGATCAGGGCTCCCAATGGAGGAGCTAGAGAAAGTACCCAAGGAGCTAAAGGGATCTACAACCCTATAGGTGGAACAACATTATGAACTAACCAGTACCCCGGAGCTCTTGACTCTAGCTTCATATGTATCAAAAGATGGCCTAGTCGGCCATCACTGGAAATAGAGGCCCATTGGACATGCAAACTTTATATGCCCCAGTACAGGGGAATGCCAGGGCCAAAAAAATGGGAATGGGTGGGTAGGGAAGTGGGGGGGAGGGTATGGGGGACTTTTGGGATAGCATTGGAAATGTAATTGAGGAAAATATGTAATAAAAATATTTAAAAAAAAAAAAAGAACTCTGCACTAAACCCATCTGGTCCTGGGCTTTTTTTGGTTGGGAGACTATTAATGACTGCTTCTATTTCTTTAGGGGATATAGGACTGTTTAGATCATTAATCTGATCCTGATTTATCTTTGGTACCTGGTATCTATCTAGAAATTTGTCCATTTCATCCAGGTTTTCCAGTTTTGTTGAGTATAGTCTTTTGTAGAAGGATCTGATGGTGTTTTGGATTTCTTCAGGATCTGTTGTTATGTCTCCTTTTCACTTCTGATTTCTTAATTAGGATGCTGTCCCTGTGCCCTCTAGTGAGTCTAGCTAAGGGTTTATCTATTTGTTGATTTTCTCAAAGAACCAGCTCCTCGTTTGGTTGATTCTTTGAATAGTTCTTCTTGCTTCCACTTGGTTGATTTTGCCCCTGAGTTTGAGTATTTCCTGCTGTCTACTCTTGGGTCAATTTGATTCCTTTTGTTCTAGAGCTTTTAGGTGTGTTGTCAAGCTGCTAGTGTGTGCTCTCTCTAGTTTCTTTTTGGAGGCACTCAGAGCTATGAGTTTTCCTCTTAGAAATGCTTTCATTGTGTCCCATAAGTTTGGGTATGTTGTGGCTTCATTTTCATTAAACTCTAAAAAGTCTTTAATTTCTTTCTTTATTCCTTCCTTGACCAAGGTATCATTGAGGAGAGTGTTGTTCAGTTTCCACGTGAATGTTGGCTTTCTGTTATTTATGTTGTAATTGAAGATCAGCCTTAGTCCATGGTGATCTGATAGGATGCATGGAAAAATTTCAATATTTTTGTATCTTTTGAGGCCTGTTTTGTGACCAATTATATGGTCAATTTTGGAGAAGGTCCCGTGAGATGCTGAGAAGAAGGTATATCCTTTTTTTTTTTTTTAGGATAAAATGTTCTGTAGATATTTGTTAAATCCATTTGTTTCATAACTTCTGTTAGTTTCACTGTGTCCCTCTTTAGTTTCTGTTTCTACCATCTATCCATTGATGAAAGTGGTGTGTTGAAGTCTCCCACTATTATTGTGTGAGCTGAAAAGTGTGCTTTGAGCTTTACTAAAGTTTCTTTAATGAATGTGGCTGCCCTTGCATTTGGAGCATAGATATTCAGAATTGAGAGTTCCTCTTGGAAGATTTTAACTTTGATGAGTATGAAGTGCCCCTCCTTGTCTTTTTTGATAACTCTGGGTTGGAAGTCGATTTTATTCAATATTAGAATGGCTACTCCAGCTTGTTTCTTCAGACCATTTGCTTGGAAAATTGTTTCCTAGCCTTTCACTCTGGGGTAATGTCTGTCTTTTTCCCTGAGATGGGTTTCCTCTAAGCAGCAAAATGTTGGCTCCTGTTTGTGTAGCCAGTCTGTTAGTCTATGTCTTTTTATTGGGGAATTGAGTCCATTGATATTAAGAGATATTAAAGAAAAGTAATTGTTGCTTCCTGTTATTTTTGTTGTTAGAATTGGCATTCTGTTCTTGTGGCTGTCTTCTTTTAGGTTTGTTGAAGGATTACTTTCTTGCTTTTTCTAGGGAGTAGTTTCCATCCTTGTTTTTGTTTTTGTTTTTGTTTTGTTTTGTTTTCTGTTATTATCCTTTGAAGGGCTGGATTTGTGGAAAGATATTATGTGAATTTGGTTTTGTCATGGAATACTTTGGTTTCTCCATCTATGGTAATTGAAAGTTTGGCCGGGTAAAATAGCCTGTGCTGGCATTTGTGTTCTCTTTGTGTCTGTATAACATCTGTCCAGGATCTTCTGGCTTTCATAGTCTCTGGTGAGGTCTGGTGTAATTCTAATAGGCCTGCCTTTATATGTTACTTGACCTTTTCCCCTTAGTGCTTTTAATATTCTATCTTTATTTAGTGCATTTGTTGTTCTGATTATTATGTGTCGGGACGAATTTCTTTTCTGGTCCAGTCTATTTGGAGTTCTGTAGGCTTCTTGTATGTTCATGGGCATCTCTTTCTTTAGGTTTGGGAAGTTTTCTTCTATAATTTTGTTGAAGATTTTTTGCTGGCCCTTTAAGTTGAAAATCTTCATTCTCATCTACTCCTATTATCTGTAGGTTTGGTCTTCTCATTGTATCCTGGTTTTCCTGGATGTTTTGAGTTAGGATCTTTTTGCATTTTGCATTTTCTTTGATTATTGTGCCCATGTTCTCTATGGAATCTTCTGCACCTGAGATTCTCTCTTCTATCCCTGTATTCTGTTGCTGATGCTCGCATCTATGGTTCCAAATTTCTTTCATAGATTTTCTATCTCTGGCGTTGCCTCTCTTTGGGTTTTCTTTACTGTGTCTACTTCCCTTTATAGCTCTTGTATGGTTTTGTTCAATTCCATCACCTGTTTGGTTGTGTTTTCCTGTTTTTCTTTAAGGACTTTACCTCTTTAGCAGTGTTCTCCTGTATTTCTTTAAGTGAGTTATTAAAGTCCTTCTTGATGTCCTCTACCAGCATCATGAGATATGCTTTAACTCTGGGGTATCCAGGAGTGGCTGAGGTGGGAGTGCTGGTTTCTGATGATGGTGAGTGGTCTCAGTTTCTGTTAGTAAGATTCTTATGTTTGCCTTTAGACATCTAGTAATCTCTGGAGTTAGTTATTATAGTTGTCTCTGGTTAGAGCTTTTTCCTCCTGTGAATCTGTTAGCCTTTATCAGAAGACCTGGGAGACTAGATCTCTCCTAAGTTTCAGTGGTCAGAGTACTCTCTTCAAGCTCCCCTCTTGCCAGGAAGGTGCACAGATATCTGGCGTTCAGACCTGCCTCCTGGCAGAAGATGAAGGCCAGGCCGAAACAGGGCCTGTCCCAGAAGCTGTGTAGCTTTTGTAGTCGGCACTCTCACCTACACAGACTAGTCTTTGAGGGATCCGTGAACCAAGATGGCTCCCCCAGGTGCTCCAGCAAAGCCCTCCCAAGTGGTGCGGACACCTATCTTCTGGCAGGGAAGGTGCCCAGATGTCTGGAGCCTGAAATGGGGTCTGCCCCAGAAGCTGTGTGGCTTTCACCTGTCCCAGGAGCTGTTAGCTTCTGTAGTCCACACTCTCACCTGCTCAAACTAGTCTCTGAAGGGTCTGGGAACCAAGATGGCTCCCCCAGGTGCTCCCGAGATCTTGGATTTTAACTGTAAGAACTTAAGTGTTCTCAGCCCTTTTCTGTAAATGTACTGACGAGTTTTTTTATCCGCTTAACACAAGCAAGAGTCATTTGGGAAGAGGGAAGCTCAATCAAGAAAATGCTCCCCACTGTGTTGAGCTGTGAGCAAGGCTGTGGTACATTTTCTTGATTGGTGATTGATGTGGGAGGGCCCACATGGCTTTATAAAGCCATGGCATACAGTTGGTGCCTCATGATCTGGGGTTCCTGAAGTGTATGTATAAGAAAGCATGCTGAGCAAGAGTTGGGAAGCAGGAAGCAGCACTCCTTCATGGTATCAGCAGCGTTCCTGCCTGGAGGTCCTGCTCTGACCTCCCTGGATGATGAACCACAGATGAAACTCTTTTCCTCCCAAGTTGCTTTTGGTCGTGGTGTTTTATCACAGCAGTAGAAATTCTAAGACGGTAAACCAGGGCTACATTTATGAGTATCCTCAACGGCTTACCATCATTGCTGTTGGGACTAAGCAGGCTTGGGAGGTCATTACCATGCAACACTGGATGCTTTTGGAAAGATTCCCAGGGCAGACCAACAAGGCTGTGAGACCTATTACTGCTACCTTGAATCACGCATAGCTGAGACAATCCCCCTCACAGACTTTTGGGATTGGACACTCTTGGAACATTTTGAAGATATGCCAGTGCTGAAGCCAGAGTTGCTGAGTTCAAAAGACTATGGTTGAAAGTCATAAAACTTGTAGGTCCATCTTCCCAGTGGCTCCTCAAATCCACATGTGGTCATGTTCTCCAGGGCATCTGAAACCCACAGATCATTCAAAGAGCTACCACTACCATTTGCTCCAGATCAAGACTTAATAGCATCATTAAGGACAGCCCATTCCAGATCTGCCTGGTGAATCAGAGTATAACTGTGTCCCCAGTTGTAGATGCGTCAGGAGCAGACAGGTGGTCTCCAGGACAACCATCTCTGGACAGATGTGTTGCCACAAGCCTTTGGAGCCACTGTCTGACCAGCAGCTGCTTAGATATCTGGCTTTCTTCTCTGTACCCACTGACACATGTGCAGAATTCCTAAGAAGGCACCCCCCCCTTTGTCAAATGGCATGGGAGGATGCCTGCTTTGCAAGACAAATACCAGCTGTAGAAAGGGTTCTGTGGTTATCCCCCGTCTGGAGTGGCACTCATGAGGAAAGTAAACATATTATGTAAGAAAGCCAAAGGATGGGATGCTGTCCAGAGTATGCCTGGTGCAGAGCTAGCACCACGTCTGGCCAGATGTTTGTTAGTCCCTAAACTTCATGAGGAACATAACTCTTTATAAATCCATGACACAGAGCCAACGTGGCTACACAGCTCATGGTGCAAAGCCATCTGCTCAATAATTAATTCCCATCGTGCCTCGAGAACTGGGTGGATTTCCTCATCAGGTCTTTATTGGCAAGTGGCTTTGAAACTGGGAAGTCCATGTGTCTTTCTTCCTTTAATAATCCTATTATTAATTTGGGACTGACTGGACAGTAAGTCAGACCCTCACTTATCAGGGAAGCCAGCAAGGTCCCACATGCCCGGTGCCTGCCAAAGGTTCGATGCAGTAGCATCTGGACTCTCCAGTGTATCCTGAGATGGACAATTCACTAGCCCACTTTATTAACCATCTCTCTTCTCTACTAGAATAAGAGCATTGTAAGGCAGAGATGTTTCTTGCAGCTGAACTTGCAGTCACTGGAATTATTATATATTGTACATAGGAAACAGAGTATCAAGTATATATTGTATAGAGATGTGCTAAGTTTTTGTAGATTTGTTTAATGAAATGGTGAATCAATGAATATATGATTGAATGAATAAAGGAATGAATGGTGAGTCAATGAATTGTGATTGAATGAATGAATGAATGAATGCATTGGATTTCTCTGTCTCTGGGTGGACTTGCATAACCTGCAGGTCCTACGGGTTTTATAAATGAGTTTTCTGAGTGAGGAGAATAGGAGATGAGAGAAAAGAGAAGGAAAAAGAGAGGACAATCACGTCTTATCCTGTCTGTAGCACCCAGCACCCAGTAGGCTGCCCTTGTATGTTAGGACTTGTGCACTGATAGGGTGCTCCTGTGTGTGGGCTTCTGTAAAAATTCTTAGTAGTTCATTATGAAATGTGTGTCTTTGTTTCTGTATCCCCTGGAGTCACAAGCAGATTTCCTTAAATAAAGATAGCATTTGCAACATACCAAGAGCCAGCTGCTAAATAGCACCGAAGCCCTCTGATTACACAGAAAATTGCCACATTGGCCCATACATCAGGCCTCTGGGCACCGAACCCAAGCAGAGCCTTGATAAGTCACTGTCTCCAGGACTTCCTCTTCTATCCAGGCACCCTTTGCCTGGGACAGGGAGGGGCTGGGCTTTCTAGAGACGGAGAAGTGCTATGAACATATGCATCCTGCGAGAAGCCCCGTGTGGTTGTTTGACGATGCCAGAGTGAGCAGAGAGTTTGCAGCATATGAACTTTCATGGCCAAGGGACAGCTGGGAGGTGCAGAAAATGTCCATTGTGAGGACATTCCAGGTCTACACGGAGTTTGTCTCAGTCCTTGCTGTGAGATGCAGCAAGAGAGCCACAACCCTTTGCTTTTCGCCGTGAGGTGCCTGTGGCCATGATGTCTAAAGTTACCTGCCAGCACCCACACCCTCATACTTTCAACAGCCCTGTGCCTCCAGGCCATTGGATGGCCGTGCTTGGCCAGTTCCTAGTGATGGCGTTTATTGATTCACCTAGACTTGAAGATTCTCAGAGGACTGCACGCCAAGGACGCTCATCTGTTGTCACAGCTGACATTGGCTGTCTGCCTGGACAGTCTCAGTGAGGCAGAAGGAAAATCAACACTCGCTTGTGTTGTAGGGGGATCGATACCTGTGTGCTCCTTTTCATTCTATTATACCTTGAAATTATGACAGTGCAGTCCACGGTGTATGCCTGGGGCCTCTAAGCATGTGCTAATTATACCCTGAAACATCAATAAGTTAGGTGTGCACTGTCTGCACATGCAAGAAGCATTTGCTTTATCGTTCATGGATACTTTATGGAAAGTCATCTCTTCCTCAATTTTTTTTTCAAGACAGGGTTTCTCTGTATAGCCCTGGCTGTCCTGGAACTCACTTTGTAGACCAGGCTGGCCTCGAACTCAGAAATCCACCTGCCTCTGCCTCCCAAGTGCTGGGATTAAAGGCTTGCGCCACCACTGCCCGGCTTCTCCCTTAATTAAGAGACATTGATATCTAGATATATTTACCTCGGGAGGTCAGTCGCGCCCGTAAACTTAAGTCCGCAGTGTACCATGCAGAATTAGCCTTTCCTCAAGCCCCAGTGAGACAAATGCAATTCCAGAATCACTAGAATAAACATAACATTCATTTTAAGAGTCGGAATGAAACTAATGTTTGTGGCTAGGTGTGCACACAGATACACACTGTGAGACAAATGACAGGGCTGTCCACTGCACAGATCAAACATGTCACCAGCATATCCATCCATGCCCTCCCCACCCCAGTTGACATTCAATATGTTTGTTATTAATCTGTGATTTTCAACTGGATTCTTTTCAAGTGTTCCCATATAAGTTTATGGCCTTTATGAGCCCTGAAGACCTTCTTTGATGGCTTACCACTGTACCACATCCTTTGAGAGTGTCTCACTGTGTAACCCAGTCTAGTCTCTAACTCATGGTCCTCTGCTGCCTGTATGCTGAGACTGCAGCATGCGCCACATGCCTGAGCCCAAACTCCCATTCTTAAAGAACTGGGCCAAGTTGGTATCAGATGGTCTGTTTATTTTAACTTTTGTCTTGCAATGGTAGTATTACAAGGTTTCCAATGGGATGCTGAGGAAGTCCTTCTAGGTCACCTGGCCTTTTGTAGATGTTGTGCATAACAGAATTCATTGGTTCTTCACATCATATTCAAGCCCTCAATGTGTGGTATGATTTGTAAACAGTTAAAATGAAAACAGGAAATGTCTTGGCAGTAAAGCAGCTGTCAGCACTTTCTGTGCCTGTCTGGGATATGCTAAGTGCTGGCTACACTATAATTTCTTGCTAATTAGCACATTCTAAACAGGCATCTTACTTGCTAACCCTCAGTGTGGCCCCAAAACTTGTGTGGCTGCCTAATTGTTTTGAAACTTTAGGGAGACCATTGTGTAAATGCCCGTGGGAAGTGTTTTTGGTGTCTTGGTTGATTTATACTTATGCTTTGGGACTAACATTAATTAAAGTGTCAAAATGTCTATAATCCTTTATGTCAAATCATTTTTTTTCCTTCAAAGTTCAGTTTCTCCAGTTCCCCTTCTCATCTAGGCCGTCTCCAGCTTGATTACTGTAATTCCTTTTATGCTGCTATTCTTAAAGATCTAATTAAGAGAGTGCTGTGACTCTGAGGGTGGTGTGCACATCCAGAGAGAGTGGAGATGGTGATGCCTGCCATTCTGGGTACGCTCTGCATTGATGAGAGATTTGTGCTCCACACCACAGAACACCAGATTTTACAGCTCCTTATTGGCTCTCAAAGGACTGGTGGTTTGAATTCAGAAATGTGCTCCTGGAGTCTGGGTGTTGATAGTTACATATGCCCGGAAAGTGAGGTCACGGCACTGTCATGAGGAAGGGAGAATGGGGCAATTTGTTCTATTTCATTCAAGTTGTCTTCTTTCCAGTAAAGGGGGTTGGTTCAACTCTCCTGTCAGACCCTGGATAGCCCAATATGAAGCTATGAGGTGGGTAAGCATGTGTCCCACATAGAGTCACACTGTATGTATGCTTAGGTGTTCTATGTGGAGTCATATCGTGGATGCTGGCATTTCAAATGGAGCCTCACTGCATGTGTGTGAGCATCCCAGGTATAGCCATGTTGGTGTGGGGGTATCCTGTGTGTGGAAAGAGTGTGTTTCTCTGGAACCACATGAGGGGTGTGTGTGTGTGTGTGTGTGTGTGTGTGTGTGTGTGCACATGCATGTGCAGATGTGTGTACTCTTAGGTATTTCCTAAGAGGCATAGATAGGATTTTCTTCCCCATGATTGAATTTTGTAAATATGTATCGTGTAGTAAGTTGGTAGTAATCTCTAAAGAGGTGAAGGCTTTGGACAAGCTCCAGGTTGCTGTGGTGGTTTTGTTTGTTTGGTTTCAGTTTTGGTTGGTTGGTTGGTTGGTTGGTTGGTTGGTTGGTTGGTTTGGTTTTGGTTTTGGTTTTGATTTGGTTTGGTTTTTTTGTCTTTTCCTGCTCACTAAGGAGAGGGATCATGAGAGGCAGTAGGTAACCATGGCATAATGGCTAGGTTCTGGGTGCTTAGCAGAAACATGGACAAGTGGAGATAGAAGAGGATAGTTTTCCCAAGGTCACAAGAGCACACCATCTCATGTCAGTAGAAAGAGTGACACTGTTATTTCTCAGAGCACCAGGAAGGAGATACATGAAGCCCACCCCTCTGAAGGTGGTGTATGTAGACAATCTTGAGAGATGGCTCAGCTTAGCACCGACCACCATGACTTGTCTTCCATCCTGATTCTACCATTGTAGCTACATGGAGGTGAGCTCCAGATACTGGACCATGTGTGTTGTTTAAAGAATGCTGAGCAATTACAATAATCAATTCAAGACATCAAAATAATAAATATTAAATTGCATCAAAGCAAAAGTCCAGAGCCTTGCAGAGACATGGGACCTAGAAAAATGATTCCTGAAACCAACAGATTAATGGCATAATTCTCATGTGATGTCTGCAGTGTTTATGCTGGGCTGGTTTTATAAACCTGTAAGATTTAAGTGTTTCCAGACCCTTCCTCTGTGTCTGGGGATGTGATATCTATGGTCCCTAGTAGGTTGAATGATACTCAGTGTGGATTGAATGTGAAAATTAGTAATTATAGGTTTTCACTGCAGAACAGTTGACTGCAATTAAAGATACATATATTTGAATTTGCTTTCAAAAAGGCTTACTAGGAAAATATGATAGCTTAAGTAATGTGTGTTTAACCTCTGCAATAAGAAGAATCTCTCTTGGATGTTCTGACTGCAGCCAGAGCCAGTCAAGGATATCCCCTGACACTGCATTACTGGCACCAAGTAGATATTATCTCTGCCCCTCTACACAGGCATCATGGCCCAGCCTGAGTCAGTGAAAGCTGCCAACCTATTTTTTTTTTCTTGTCATTGAAGAAAAGTCACCTCTCCTATCTTCCTGCTAGAGTGTAGCAAGCCCTTCACTGGGTTTTGCAAGAGCCTGTTAATTCCTTAGCTGCCCATGCCCTGGGGTTCCTGCTCTGCAAAGACACCAGTGTCAATATTCCCATCTTTGCCCCATAACAAACATGTTGCCAGGCAAGAAGGCATGGAGTTTGGTTTCTCTGGGCTCTCTGAGGTCTATCCTAGCCGTCCCCATAATTACCATGATGATTTGCTAAAGAGCCATGAAGCAACAAAGTTTTGGTTGTTATATTTTCAAATGTTGGTTTTTTACTTAAACACACTCAGTGAGTCCTGCATTGTGAACTGGGGCATAGGACACTTTCTTGGGCAGGAATGAAGTAGAACTGGAGTGTATCTTCGAATTTCCTAGAAAGGCCAACTGCCAACAAATTTTTCTCAGGAGTTCACCTGATAGGAGATTTAATGTTCTTCAGCATGCTATGACAATATATGTAACTGTTGTAGGACAGACAAATCATTTTAGATGTGTTGAGATATACACTGTGTGTGTGTGAGTGTGTATGTATGTGTGTGTAACAGAGGTCAACTCACCTTATTTTTAAGAGACAGGATCTCTAATCAAATCTGGAGCTCACTGATTTGATGAGACCCCCACCTCCCAGGTTCTAGGATTTAAGCACTATTCCCCACTCCTGGATATTTTTATAAATGGGCTCTTGGGAATCTGATCCAGGTCCTAACACTTGTACGGCACGTGACTTACTCCCTGATGCATCTCCCCAGACCCACATGCAGATTTCTGTTGCTTCTTGATCCCGTGTTCTTCACTATTGGCATCCAGGCTTCCAGTGCTCTGCTGTAGACACTCGATAAGTCACCAGTTTCCAGCCTGTGGGTCACGACCCTTATCTCAGTCCAGAAATACTTCCATTATGATTCATAACAACAGCAAAATTATAGTTATGAAATAGCAGTGAAATAATTTTATGGTTGGGAGTCACCGCAGCATGAGGAACTGTGTGAAAAGGTTACAGCATTAGGAAGGTTGAGAGCTACTGCTATAGATGGTCTTCCCAGGTGGACCTGCCGTTTCCCCTGTGGGCACATGTAAGTGTGCACATGTAGTGCTTAATGTCCTGGATACACTACAAACTAGTAAGAGCTTAATGAAAAGAAGACTCTAAATGAAAGCACTCTAGTTTAGTCTTCTCAAACGTGGCAAGACCCGTGCTGACCAATATTGCCAAAGCTGAGAGCCAGGAGGCAGTGTGATTTGCCTGGACACATATGTCCCCACACGTGACGTCAGAGCGTAAGAGTCATATCGAGAGACAGAATGGTTAGCCCCTCTGAGGTCATCAGCCTGGTCACTATTGACATTCAGAATGAAGTCCATTTTGGGGAGTGAATTTATCTAAATATCCAGAGGTTTCAGCAGCACCAGACCCCATCTGGGGTGTGCCATAGCACCACAGCTCTACCCTCAAAAAACATCACCAGATATTCCAAGATCCCCCAAGGGAAAGAATAAACAGGATCACCACAGCTGTGGACATCTGTCCTTCCAACGGGGAAGGGTGGGAGACCCAGGAAACTCCATGATGATAGGACCCTCCTTGCCTGCCACTTGACCAAGTGCTTCGGCACCTTTCTCTGACCCACAGTACATGAGCTGGCTAACAGGCCAGTGGCCAGCATCTCAGAGAGATCTGCTATGCCTAAATCTCACTCAAGTTCACAAGTGAGAAGAGCAAACTTAGAAATAGTGGTACCTGACAGGTGTGTTCTGTATCTTTGCATGTGCATGAAAGACACGGCTTGGCTCTGTTCCTAAGAGTGTCACTGGGTGGGCTGGTACCTCTCCCAGGTCAGTACATGTACATTGCTGCCTTCTTCTAACCCAGCTAAAATCTGACCAGAGACCAGAGGCAAGGCAAGGGACACTGGTGCCAGCCATACCATGGAGACTTTTTCCTGGGTTTTCTATAGCTCTGGGTTTTCAAATACAGATTCAGATCATCAGTAGCTGTCAAAAAAGAAAGGAAAAAAAAAAACCTGTGTGGCCCATTGGAAGAAGCCATCATAGAGGTCAGCTGGCATCAGTGACTTCTGACCATCTCTCAGCGGCCAGCAGACGGATCCTCTTTGTTTTCCCCCCTAGCCTGTGTCCTACTCCCAGAAGCTGCCTGTGACCAGGCCTGATAAATCCATGTGGAAAAAGCCCGGCTCACTGAAAGCTTTCCTTCTATGTGCTCGACGGGGTGACCTTCCTTCTCACACTGACCTCTGAACCGGATCCTATTACATAGCTCTCCCTGTTATCCTGTCTGTATGTTCTGTGCCCTCCTGAATATCCACACAACTCCATGAGGACTCAAAGAGGCCAAAGGCAGTGCCCACCAGCAGGATGTTTCCAGCCACTGCCGGCCTCTCTAGGCTCTCTCAGCTAGACCTTGGCTCATCCAGTAATCTCACATGGGGGCTGGCAGTGTTTCTACCCTGTCTCAAACATGTTGTGAATGAGCTTTAAAATGTTTAGGTGTTTGCCTTTTGCCTTCATTATCCGAGAAATGCAGAACAATTCTCAAAAAAAAAAATTATAGAAAAACCATCACCTTTCTGGGCATGTGGCTTTTCTCTGTCTGTGTCCCACACTGAGAGCCCAGCATTCCCATGCAGATGCTAAGCTCAGGGATTCTCATGGAATTCTACTTGTGACTTTGGCTGCACTGTGAGGTTGGTGGGTCTTTGGCAAATATGGGCTGGATGTCAGATGTAGAGGAAACCAAGATCAGTGTGTCCCAGACTGAAGAGAGCCAGACTCCAATGAATCCCTTAAGAAGATAAACTGGGATGCTGGTCTTTGGTGGATGGATTCAGGAAAGACCTGGGGAGGCAACACTGGACAGAGCCGCAGTAGAGACAGGGTCGTGGGGGGGCAGGGGGAGCAAAGAAAACAGTCTAAGGAGAAGTGGTAGAGTAGGAAGACAGCATAAGTGTGGTGGGGAAGTGGGATGGGAGGTGTAGGGAGACAGGGTACAGAGGTAGGGGGATTGAGGCCAAGCACAAAGGTAGGGCTGGGTGGTGCGGTGAGAGAAGGCTCTGGTAGCTTCTGGGGAGGGTGGGGTAAGACCTGGGGCAGAGCAGTTGTTCAAGAGCCTGAAACTTCCACCCAGCACAGGGATCTAGTTATGTGGCCCTCAGACTCTAGGACCAGAGAAAAGAGGAACAAAGGAGATACCACACATATGTCTCCATCATTCACACCTTTGAAGTAATTTACTGTGAGGCAAGCAAGAGCTGGGATTCCAGGAGACACCCAGAGAATCTCCAAGTGGGATACGTCCCCCAGAATGAACCACATTGAGAAGACAGTGCTGCAGACAGTAGCACGTGCTTTCCATGCTTGGCATCATGGGATCAAGGGGATGGAGGAGGATGAGTGAGTCTCAGGGTGTTTGTAAAAGGTAGCCATGGAAGATGCCAGTGTGTGAACATCGGCAGAGGGTGGAGACACAGAGAGCAGTGGGTGGAGACACAGAGAGCAGTGGGTGGAGACACAGAGAGCAGTGGGTGGAGACACAGAGAGCAGTGGGTGGAGACACAGAGAGCAGTGGGTGGAGACACAGAGAGCAGTGGGTGGAGCAAGAATCTCACCATGCACATCTCTGAATCTGAAAATGTGGAATGCTTTTAGTTTAATAACTCTCTTTAGATAGATCCACATTAACAACAAAAAAAAAAAACTCAAAGAAAATCTCTTTTCTATTATGTGTGTGTGTGTGTGTGTGTGTGTGTGTGTGTGTGTGTGTGTGTGAATAAAAGAAAAGGAAAGGAAAGGGGGGATTCAAGGTACTTTTTCTGTGGCAGAAAAAAACTTAGCCTGATTTGTGACACCCAGCTCTCAACCAGCTTCTTTTTAAATTATTATTATTATTATCATTGTTATTATTATTATTATTTATTGGATATTTTCTTTATTTACATTTCAAATGTTATCCCCTTTCCCAGTTTCTCCCCTCCCACAAACCCCCTATCCCATCCTCCCTCCCCCTGCTTCTATGAGGGTGTTCCTCCACCCACCCACCCACTCCCACCTCCCTGCCCTCGATTCCCCTACACTGGGGCATCTGTGGAGCCTTCACAGGACCAAAGGCCTCTCTCTCTCTACCAGCTTCTCTCCTGACTCTTGCCACCGTTCCCTTTAAACTGCATTCCCACTCATCGGCATTATGTGCTGCCATGGTGAGCTCACTTCACTTTATTTGTGAGTGTTAAATAACAGCTACTCATTATGAAGAAATGTAGGAAATACAATCAGAAGAGAGAAAATTGCAAATACTGTCACTCACTGTGCAATAAATGTGACTGACATTTTCAATGTGCCCTGGTTTCTCACACCAGTGATTCCCTATGTGTGCATTTCATGTTTGTCTCTGATTTGGGACCCCGCCTGCTTCCCTCACCTGGTGTGGTAAAAGGGGTGTTGGCACAACATGGTGACCTTCATGAAATCAGTGGTATAGAAGTGTTCTGTTTCACACATACACACACACACATACATTTTCACACATACTTACATTCAGATGCGCGCACACACACACATGCACACTCACACATACATTCACACACGCACATACATTTTCTTACACACATGTTCACTCACACACATGCACACTCACACACATGCACACCCACACACACACACACATTTTTTAACTTATATGCTAGATTCTTTAGGTGCTTTTATGATTTTCCTTTTGTTACACATATATCCATACAGATATCTTTAAATACAACAGAATCTTGTCCACTCGCCTGACTTTTTCGGGCCAGATGCCCAGAAACAGCCTAACTGAGCTGCGTATCAGAGCTGTAGACCAGCTCAATGGAGGATTTCCCCTGACTAGGCCTTCTTCTCTTACAGCTGTCTCCTACACAAATTACAAGAAGACGCCTCCCCCGGTGCCTCCACGGACCACCTCCAAGCCTCTGATCTCTGTGACGGCCCAGAGCAGCACGGAATCGACACAGGATGCCTACCAGGACAGCCGTGCCCAGAGGATGTCCCCCTGGCCCCAAGATAGCCGTGGCGGCCTCTACAACTCCATGGACAGTCTAGACAGCAACAAGGCCATGAATTTGGCTCTGGAAACAGCTGCAGCCCAGCGCCACGCGGCGGACACCCAGAGCAGCTCCACACGGAGCATCGACAAGGCGGTCCTGGCATCCAAGGCTGAAGAGCTCCTGAAAAGTCGCTGCTCCTCCATCGGGGTCCAGGTACTCTCCCTTGACCACCCTCCCTGGCGCCTGCACAGGCTGAGTCAAAAACCAAGTCACAGCCCCAAGTGTTTGGCCCCTTAACAGAAGCAGGGCAGTAAATGATGCTGAGAGACCATATGTGCCTGCCACAGCATGAGAGACCCCAGGACAGAGCCCAGGGAGGTGAGACTCATGTACTTCCCTCACACACACTACCTAATGGTCCTCAGGACTGACAGCTAGGAAGATGGTTTGGAGAGGTTGTCCAGATGTCTATAACAGGGGTGATGAACTTGTTGAAAACACATCAGCCCTCGTGGAGTATTGGGAATAAAGAGGCAGACAGACCCAAGTGCTGTGAGTTGAGCATGTGACCAACTGGAACAGTGTGCAGCTGGGCTCTTCCTCTTGGCCTTCTGTCCCAGAGGCCTCTACACACAGGAGCAGTATCCTGTAGTGTCAGCCGTGCAAGGGTATCCCACCATCCCATTATCCTCCCTGCTCCAAGCCTGGCTGGCCCTCCCACTCCTCAGTTGACTCAGAGAGCTTGACTCAGGTGCATTGAAGCACACATAATACAAAAAATAGGGCTCTGTCTCACAAACGGCATCAGGTGACCTCCTCTAAGCCCTAGCAGACACAGTTGCGGAAGCCAAGCTTTGCCAACGTAGGTTTGCCTCTTGCTTCTGCGCCTCAGCTCAGCCTGTGTGGCAGGTTTTAAAATCATAGTGATTAATTCTCCACACATACATCCTGCAAAGGAGGAAGTTCACAGAGCTGGAAGGGTTGGTTCCACATAGGACTGGGGGGACAGGAAGAAACCCAGGGGGGTGTCGGCCCACTGGCCTGGGTCCTTGAGCCAGGTCTCCACACTGTGGCTTCGTTGGTTTTTTTAGGATTCTGAATTCCCCGATCATCAACCCTACCCAAGGTCAGATGTAAGTACCAACCCTCTCCAAATCCAAGCTCGCATGAAGTTTTTTCTCTCTCTTCTTTGGACTCTTCATATGACTGCTCTCGTCACCTCTCTGTCCAGGCTCTATGTGCCAGGCACTCTGTTGGGTGCATCACGCTGTTGCACAGAACCCTTGACAACCCCTAGGAAATACCTCAGCCCCCACTCCAGGGGAAGACACAATTTGCAAGCCTGAGGAATTCTAGCAACTGTGGAAGCACGGGACGTGGCCATTCCTCTGTCCGTAGTTAGACCCAGAGTTCTCCAAATACATGAGCACATAATCACTACCAGGCTTCCAAGCTCCCCGTGGTATTCATAGCCAAAGTTGTCTGTCAGTGGCCCACGATAGGACTGAGGATGGAGACTCAGCCTCTGTGCGGCTAAAAGTGCCCGATACAATTCACAAAGTTGGGCTATCATACTCCAAAGGGAGACAACACTTCATGCTGCCTCCTCAGAGCTGGGCTGCCACCTGAACTCACACACATTCTCTCCCCCTCACAGCTGGGCCCCACACACCTCTGGCCCACTCCTATTTACAAGAGCTATCCTCCCTCACTCTGTTGCGTGGAGGCTGGGCCTGTGCCTCCTGCCTCTTGGTACCCCAGCACCTAGCACAGTGCCCGGCACATAGAGAGCTCTCAGTTCATGTTAAGTATGGAGTGGATGGCTGTGTTAGTGGCGAGTGCTTGGTGGACAGATGTGTGAACATCAAGATGCCGGTTAGTAAACTCATTCAACTTCCTTTTTCAGTGGGAGAAAGGAAAAAAAAACAAAAAGAAACAAACAAACAAACAAACAAACAAAAACCCACCATGACATGAGCCCAGAAAGCCACTGCTGTGTAAATAAAATCAACTGGAAGGCTAAAATGAAAATGTAGTGGAAGAGACATGTTAGGATAACAAGGGGTATGACCTGACCTCCACTCCACCAGTAAGAATGAAGGCTCAGAAATGGCCCTTTAAGCAAGCGGAAGTATATTCATTTGTGGACAGTGCCAGTGCCTGAGGGACGCTCGGGCTGACGTAAACAAGTAAATAAGCTGTGTCATATCCCTAGCTCTATGACTTGTCTTTACTTAACCCTCATTAATGACCCTGTGGACCACGTGTCATTATTCCCAACCAAAGGAGGGGAAACAGGTGACCAGGGAGGATGTGTGCCTTGCCTGAGACTGCCTGGCTAGGAGTGCCACTGTAATGGATAGAGCCCCGCAGGTGGCTTCCCACAGCCCAGGCTGCCCAGAGAATTTAAACTAAATTGGGAAGCCATTCTGTACCAGGGGAGTGTTCCTTAGCATTACTCATAAACTACTGTGATTATCCATCCTGCCTGACCCAGAAACAGAAGCCAGACTTACTCTGTCCTTGGCTTATAGAGAAGGGTCCATAACATGGTGCCAAGCACTAAAGGACACCACGTCCTGTCTCGCCCAAACCCCTATCCAATTACCCTGAACCCCCCTTGTCTGGGGACTCTTGAGAAGAGCCACGTGAATGTAGACAGCCCACAATTGGTAAATGTTGCCCTCTCTGCTGAGCATTATGACCCATTGGCCCCTGGAGTAACGACTCCTAGTCTGCAAGTATCGCATGACCCTATACAGCCAAGACTAGGATCCAGGGACATGGAGAGATGGCCCGGTGATTAAAAGCATGTACTGTTCTTGCAGAGGACAGGAACATGTCAGCCAACTCACAACAGCCTGTAGCAGCTCTGAGAGATCCAACACCTCTGGGCTCTACAGCCGTACACTGCACTCACTTGCACGTATGCACAGAAAGGCCCAGCGTATACATAATTAAAAGAATACTTTTTAAAGACAAGACCCTAGGATCTCAATGGAGCCTGCTGGACTCTGCACCGTGTGGTTTCTGTAACAGTCTTTACATGACCACGCTGTCACCCTATCGTCCCTTTCCTTCCCACCCAGCTTAGAGCACCATACTTCCTGGATGGTTGGACTCTGCATGGTAGATTCAGCCTTAGGACCACATGGCCAGCTCTTGAGCGCTCTGAACTTTAAACCAGATCCTCAAGCTGACATCCCAGTCCTGGGATGAGAAGAAGAGGCTGAGTCCTCTGAAGTTGCCTACGCAGGTCCTCAGACCTGGAGCTGTCTGTCACCTGGCTCCCTTCCCTCTTTACCGTGCCAGGCCTGCGTAATCCTTTTTGTTTGTTTTGTTTTGTTTTTTGTTTTTGTTTTATCAGGTGATGGAGTGTCTGTTGTACAAAGGTCTTCATTTTGTGTGGGTGTGTGTGCTTTGTGAATCTACCTCAGTAGGAGGCAGAAAGCCTTCAGTTCCACCGTTCCACCGGCCTGAGCATACCCATGCTGTGGGAACAATAGCCACAAGATGCCACAATGAGGAGCACCTCCAGAAGCCTTTGTGACTATTCCTGTGGAGGGTCCTGTTGTGTATCCTACACTGCACCCCGCACCTGGCACAACCACACACACACACACACACAGCTTCAACTGCTGTTAGTTGGAACCCCCAAGCTCCTCACTTAAACATCCTATATAGCTCCTGGACTTAGAATGGGCTCCTGAAGGAAACAATGAGTTTATCTCAAAAGCTCCCCATCTGCTTCACTGTAAGGAAGGCTTCCAAGATGGCGCCCAAGGGGCTTGTTTGGAGATCTGCACCTCCAGGTGGGAGTTCAGGTGTACTACTGAGCGTCCTCAATGCTCCAGGGCTTGCATCTCAGGATGCAACAGTTCAGGCTCAGACTAAGGCGGCTTTGCTGCAGTGAGGTGCCAAGCCTGGTCTGGTGAGAGAGAAGAACTGGGCACAGGAGAGAAAGCCTTAGGCTTTTGCCCGATGGCTACCACTCTTGGGCCTGCACACATCCATATCATGTGTGCACACATGCACATACTCAGAGGTACATGTAGAGAGTCTCCACAAGATTCCTTAGACTTCAAGGAGATCGTACCGACAGGCACTTTTCCCTTTTCCCACCCTATCCTGATGGCTCCCTCTAATGACTTCCCTCTGTATATAGCCCAGCAAGAACTGAGAGTCGTGTGCCTGGAAGTAGAAAGGTGCCTGTCAGTCACCTCCGTTACGTGCTCATGCGACATTCTTCACTGCCAACTGGGGAACCCCTACCACCACCACCCCATACAGATTCTGCTTCCAGAGTTACCCAGAAGGACTTCACTGATTCATCCTTCTCTTGATTAGATTTCGTCACATACAGATCTCATAGACAGACATTCTGCACACTGTTTTAAATTTATTCACACTGGTGAGCACATTTCTTCAGGAGGCAACATGTTTTCTCTCTCCTGTTGATCACAGTAGCTCTTCTCTACCTTGCATTTCTCTTCTGGGGGCTCCGGGTGTTGGTAGACCTTGAGCTCCTTTTGGACACATGCTGTCAAGCCCTTCAGCCTTCGCCTTCCACCACAGATAGATAGCTTCATTGCCTTTTCGTATAGTTTCAGATGACAACTTCTATTGAATTGGCCAATCTCTTCAGTGTGTGTCTCTTTAACTTAACTCTCCTGAGGGTCCTTGATGGCACTGAGAAGACATGGAGTTTGCTGAAAGCAAATCTCCCTGGCTGTTCTTTGTCCTGGAAGGTTGGCTATATCCATGTTTTTAAACAAGGAAGCAAAGATTCAAGAGAGCTAAAGAGATTTTCCTAGTGTTTGTACCACTAGCTTGAAGCACACCTGAAAGGGTGCAGAAGCTCTGCCTCTCTCGGTCACCCTAAAAGTGACTTACTTACATTAGAAAGAAAAAAAAATGACAGGTTGAGGGGCTCTCACTCCTTAATCACTATTTAAGATCTCTCTCTCCCTCTCTCTCTCTCTCTCTCTCTCTGTGTATGTGTGTGTGTCTATCATATGTGTGTATGTATGTATGTGTATATGCACAACGAAAGTATATGTATGTCTCCCAACACTATGACTAATAATGGCCTGCTGATCCATGCATTTTAGTCTAATTCCATCAAAAGCATTTTTGATGTTTTTAACTTTACAACTATCATTTAAATAACTGCAGGGCATCCGTCATCATGACTGAACAGCGATTTACGGAAGAGCCCTTTCTCAGCCTCTATTTTCCCATAATTCCCCTTATAAATAATACTATGGTGCAGACCTCACACGGGTCAGAGTGCATCACTCTTTCAGCTGCATTCTGGGGAGTGAAGTAAATTAGACAACTGTTTTCAATATTTGTATGGCAGAAATGTGTACTGTTTCCACTTCAAAGTCTCTCTGAGAGGACACATTGAATGTATGTCACTCACTTTACATGTCTCAAATTTAGCAGTATAAACCCAGACATGAAGGCACATGCCTAGGTAGATAGGTAGGTACATGGGGGTCGGGGGGACTCAACAACCATAGGTCATATGAGATATTCCCAAAAGTTTGCCCAGGTATAATCATTAACAATCTGGTCTGGTAGAAAGCTAGAAACAACCAAATTAACCCTCCATTGAAGACTAAATAAGTAAATTAGATTGCATTCATAACAGAAATCTATATAATTAAAACACAAAGCATGACTAGGATGGAGTTCAATAATAGCGTATTTGCCTAGTATATAAATATAGATTAGGTAGGTAGGTAGATAGATAGATAGATAGACAGACAGACAGACAGACAGACAGACAGATAGAGCAAGCCCCTGGATTCTAACCCGAGAAAAATAAGTGCATGAATGAATGAATAAATGGCAGCTCTCTGTGCTGACACATTATTTTAAACATACTAGTTTATATTCAGGTCTTTTGTTTGAATATCAATATCTACATGTCCAGTAAAGTATATACAATTCAATGGGACTGTGGGAACCACTTACAAACAGGAGGCAGAATGGTGGCCCCTAACAAGAAGGCCAGGCTATCTTTCCAGATTTCTTCCTCCACTCGACCCTTCTCTCCTTCCAGCTGTCGGAACCAGCAGCACCGATCCTGTCCACCCTTTGATTAGAAATTCAAGAGCTCTGAGACTCCCATGGTCGTGAGGGGCAGAAATCAGAGCTCTGAGGTCACAGGCTCCTGGGCTGGAATCCTGGCACTGCATACAATGAGCTGCATGCCCTCTGGCAAGGAACTCCCCTTCCTAGGTTCTCTAGGAACACCCTGAGGTCTTTGTGGGGACAAAGTGATAAAGCTTAAGACACTGAACCAGTATCTGACTCCTGGTCAATCAAATCACACAGATACACAACCACCACATCCTGTGGCCTATGGGGCCTGGAGGTGCAGCCACAGATCACAGACCAGCCTGGGGCAGTGGTTTCTCCTCCCAAACACACAGGGTACACTGTCAAGGGGTTGACTGCTTTGTCCTTCCTGGTAGTGACTTAAATTTTTAAGAAAATGTGTTTTTATATTATGGTATTTGAATGTGCGCTTAACAGTCCTATAGCTCTGTCAGATGATGCTTTGAGTAAAGAGGATGCCGGCTGGCACCTGGAAAGATCTCCACAGCGTTACCGGCCTTGGCCTCACAGAATTTCCTACACGGGGTTCTATTACATAGCAGTTTCCCATTGCTGACAGTCACGAAATGCCTGGTGGGTTTGAGAGAACTTAGCGACGGGGCCACGGTGAGGAGTCTCTTCAGGATGCCTGTCTCTGTCGTCACCTTGAGCAGCCTCCTGGCCATCCCAGCAGCCACGAGGCTTCCTCGTCCCCGTCCCCCCCCCCAGGTGCTCTCGTCCCTTCCTGTGTCATTCTGTGTGCGGCTGCAGCCCTCAGTCCTCTCTCTTAAATTGCTTATCTGTCATTGTTAGCTGTGTTTGGCTCACACTGTCCTCACCTTCCTCACTGCAGAGAGTGATAAACCCGTCCACGTCATGTAATGATGCAGCCCAGAAAAGCCCTGGGTATTTATTTATTTATTTATTTATTTATTCATTTTGACTAAGCAGTTTTATCTGCATATGTCCAAGACTCAAGTGCAGCCTTGAGTTCAAAGAGTTATGTAAAATTCAATGAAACCCCGGTAGCCACATAATTACACAGACATGAATGTGCATCTCCCATCCTCCTTCCCTCTGTCTATCCCTCCCCCCCCCCCCACTCCCTCCCTTCTTCCCTCCCCCCCTCCCTTCTCTATCCAATTCTACTGGATCAAGTGCATTTCAGCATTAATTAAACACATACACAATCGATTACAGCAAATGAGCAAGAAGAAAACAATCAGTTACCAGGTCCCACGTCCTGGGTCTAAAGTGAGATGTTCTGTGTTGAATTAGGTAGAAACAGCCACGGATTCCGACACGGAGAGCAGAGGCCTAAGGGAGTACCACTCTGTTGGTGTGCAAGTAGAAGACGAAAAACGGTAACTCCCCCACCAACACCACCCCCCTTCAGAGTGGCTGTGTCCCCCAAGCCAGCTGCTTTGCACTGGCTGTCAGTAATTCATTCTGCCTTCAGAGACAGGCCATTCATTTATACTTTGTCGCTCAAATATGAACGTACATGGGTCATGCCTTGTTTTTGGAAGGAGGAAGGGAATAATTCTTTTCAATGTAATTTACCACCTATTGAAATAGCATCATAGCTCACAGCCCTGGGAGGTGAAAGTCCTTTATCCAGAATCCTTTCTCAGAAAGAGAATAGGCTAGGGGCAAGGAAAACATGTTTCTCACCTTATAATGATGAAAATAATGAGGGAGAAGTGGGAGAAACACATAGAAAGAAGGGAGGGAAGGAAGGGGATGGGGGGAGATCGAGAGGCAGAGAGCCCAGATACAAGCTATGTCCTGAGATTGACTCCTTTAAGAAGTTTTATCTAAAATCATAGAACGCCAGTGTGTACCTGTGGTCATGGCATTGTTTTGAACCAGGGCAGAGAATTGTCTTCCTGGCATTAAGGAACATACTTGCCAACTACACCGCAGCAGAAAGTACCAGGCTCTATGTTGAAAGCTGCAGGTGCCCTCTCCCTCTCCTAGGCACTGTGCTGTTGGGTGGTGGGTGGGGTAGGGCTGGGCAGTCCTTCCTGAAGGAGCTCAAGATCCAACAGGAAAGATCTGGACTGCAAAGAAATTCACGTGACAACCTAAGGATCTACAGAGGGCATTGCTATATGCATGTGTCAGAGTTCATAAACTTAGCATCTCTCCAGAGCAGTGGTTCTCAACCTATGGGTTATGACCCCCTTGGGGTTCATATATCAGATATCCAGAATACCAGATATTTACATTACAATTTAAAACCTTAGAAAATTACAGTTATGAAGTAGCAACAAAATATTGGGAGTCCACACAACATGAGGAACTATATTAGAAGGAGCATTAGGAAGGCTGAGATCCACTTCTCTAATAAAGGGAGCCATTGAACACCACTGTCACCCACTCAATATACTTTAATGGTGAATGGGTGCCACCTAGAATCTGAGTTGTGGATATTGAAGTCCATTCATTTGTCATACCCTGTGTTCTTCACAGCGACACTCAAGCACAGTAAGTTGGACTTGCAAGTGGGTGTTAGTGCTGAGGCTTGGGAGTTCCCCCATGAAGGGTCTGGGGGTGTTAGTGCTGAGGCTCAAGGGTGTCCCCGTGAGTGTCTTCAGGACAAGGCTACATCTTTCCTCTGTCCTCCCTCCTTTTTCCAGGCACGGCCGTTTCAAGCGTTCCAACAGCGTCACAGCCGCTGTGCAGGCTGACTTAGAGCTGGAGGGTTTCCCTGGGCATGTCAGCATGGAGGACAAGGGCCTGCAGTTCGGATCCTCCTTCCAACGACATTCGGAGCCCAGTACCCCGACCCAGTATGGGGCACTGAGGACTGTGCGGACGCAGGGCCTCTTCAGTTACAGGGAGGACTACAGGACACAGGTGGACACTTCTACTCTGCCACCACCGGATCCCTGGCTGGAGCCATCCCTGGACACGGTGGAGACCGGGAGGATGTCTCCGTGCCGGAGAGATGGCTCGTGGTTTCTGAAACTGCTGCACACGGAGACGAAGAGGATGGAAGGCTGGTGCAAAGAGATGGAGAGAGAAGCAGAGGAGAATGACCTCTTGGAAGACAGTAAGAACCCGGCTTTCCCCACAGTACGGTAGCCTGGTAACTTCTCAGGGGGGCAATTGAACCAGTGACAGTCTCAGTAGGGAGACATCCCTTCCACATCCGAGCAAATGAAAAGGAAATGCTCTCTGCTGTCCCCCACTCCATCCCAAGAAGCAGTGTCTGCAGGACACGGTTGTCTTTCAGTTTTGCTTTGCTTCGTCCTGTGGGTGGGAGATGAGATGAACTGTGCTGACTCTTTCCCTGTGGTGCGCTCCACCTCATACTCCACTAACCAGTTCCCTGATAACTACATTATGCCCAAGGAGCACTGAAGCTGAGCAGGAATTCCCCACTGCAGGGTGCAGAAGGACTTTACCCACAATGCCCTCAGTCGAGCATGCCCAGTGCTGACCTGTTCAAACCCCCAGACTCTCAAATCCCTGCTTCTCCACAGAGTGTAAAAGACTCACTCTCCTCCCCTCTCTCTTTTACTTGAAGAAATGTACCACCAAGAAGTAGAATCAAATAGTGTAATGTAGAAATGTGTCTCCCAGAGGCTGAGGTGGTGGCTGGGGGCTGGGGGAGAAACAGAGAGGGAGGAGAGAGAGAAGGAAGGGGGAAGAAAGAATGGGTCAAGGAGGGAGAATGAGTGGAGGAAGAGAGGGAGGGAGAGAAGAAATGAGGAAAGAGAATTCGGAGGAAAGTGAGGGGAAGGAGGAGAATGCAGAGAGAGATGGAAAATTAAGGTTCAGGAATAGTTGTTTGTCCATAAACCTACCACTTCAGTATTTAATAAACAAACTGATCAAGGAAAATGGATTTAGTCAATTTAGGTCAAATCAGGAAGAGAGAGCCCCTGGCTTTTTCAGCTTCTTCTGTAACAATGCCACCTTTATAGAAAAGATGAAATGAAACCGGGAAGATGTAAGCATGCCCGTGTAAGCCTCGGAACCCTATGAGGTCTCTTCCTTCCAGGCAAGGTCGTCCTCCGGCTGGCACTTCAGCCTTTCCCTTCCACCAATGTGGGACTCCTGGATTCTTTTTTTTCCTCTTTTAATTCGTTGGGAGTCCATTAATCTGACAACCAAAAAGAGGGGTGGGGCATACATGTCTGTAGCCATCCACGTCACCTGCCAGGAGAGTTACATCATTTGGACTCATGTCATTCTAGAACATTCTAAAGGTTCTGATGTGCTTTTGAGTATGCAGATAAGGATGCAGCGGTTGCTCCGTTTGTAAGATGATAGATGCCACCTTACTTTGTTTCCCATGCTTAGTCTATGCTATACCTTTCCTGTGGGCTATACATACATCCTTTAAAGGCAGTGTTTATTGGCCATGCACTGTCTGCCAGTGACCTTGTAGGCAGAGCCCCCATCAGCCCCGCCCTGCCCACTCCCATGCTGGGCTTCACCATCAGCCCCACCCACTCTCACACTGGGTTTCTCCATCAGCCCCATCCACTCTCATGCTGGGGTTTCCTGTCACCTCCACCCACACCCACGAGGGCTTTTTCATTACACATTAACAGTTTCAGTATCTACTGTTTCCAGAGACATCCTCACTGTGTCCACATTCTCCTTACTGTTTCAGAAAAATATGGGCCCGCTGACCACAACCCAGGATGTCTTTTTGATTCCTCACTGCTGTGAGACACCATTTATGGTCCATGGAGAATGCCCAGGCTGATAGTACCCACACAAACAAGGTCACTGTGACAGGGCTGTGGAAATGCAGAGATAGGTGGTCAATTCTTTTTCCATGAGCAATAAATACCTAAGTATGAAAGGTGTCTAGGCTCAGGCACAGTCACAGGTTATAATTTTTTTCTCTTTGGGGGGAATCCAAGAAAACTCTGAATTTCCTATTGTGTCGAAAAAGTACATACCTGTAACTGAAGTGGCCGTGCGATCTATCCTCACAGCTATGTGTGTGAGATCTCTGTGCTCAACTGCATTGGCCCTAGGAAAAGCATTCCCCTCTAGGTTAACTATAGATCAGAGTAAGTTGCCCCGCCTTCTGGTTATAGTCTCTTAAATGTGCTACTTAACCTTTGGAGAACTGTAAGGGTCACCTTCTAGACTCTTTCAACGATGTTTATGTCCAGTGAGAGTTTACTGAGCATTCAATGGCCAAGCCGCTCTTGGTAGGCCAAAGTGATACAAGAAATGAGTAAGCTTCTGCGTAGAAGGTAGGACTGAGGGACAGGACCAGTTGGGAAGAGCAAGACACTAGGATAATGAGAGAAGTGTGGACAAAATGCTTCAGAGATCTGAGAGGAAACTCCTAGGTGACTTTGTCGATAAGGTGTACTTGTGCCATACTCTGATGGGCCAGAAAACAAATGGGGGTCAAAAAAAGGAGACTTGGGACACAAAAGAGACACAGAGCTTAGAAGCATGAGCCCTTGGCCTGGCCCCTCTTGTAAAGACAACCACTTAAGCATCGCCTTTCCCACCTGCCTGGCAGAAGTGTCATTCTGGACCACGATGGCGTTGCCGTTTCTCAAGGGTTGGCTTTGCACTGTCCCAGAGATTCCTGGGTCTCTGAATGCAGAAATGACAATTACCATGTTTTGTGCATCCGTGGTATCTCGCACACAGGCCTCTGAAAACGACAATTGGGAAGAGGAAAGGGAAGAAGGGAGGTGGGCAGGCTTAATGAACAACACCATTCACAGCCTTCCCATGTATTAGAAGCACATCCAGGATCCCAAGGCGTTGGTCTGTGTGGGCAGTGGGGTGGGAGCTTCACATGGTGCTAACCCTGAAGCAGTAGCTACATGGCCTTGACTTGCTTGTTCTTCCACCCCAAGAACATGAGTTTTACACCATAAGCCTTGAGCACAGGGACAGGGAGTAGAAGCTCTGACCCATCCCTAAGTTCTACTCTCCTGGGCACCTGTGTCTCCTTGTGATCAGAGATTGGGACTCTGGCTGTATCTTCCACTTACCATGACTTTGCACTTACACCTAGCCCAGAATTAATCAACTTCACAAGTCTCCCTAATAATGCTTAAAACTAAGATAACCTTAGAGTCTGGGTCTTATTTTAGCAACAGTCATTGGTCTCCGCACTTTTAAAATTAAGATTAAATTAAATGGCTTATTAAGCCAAAACTCCGAGCTCTGAATATTGAAATTTCCATTGCATGAAATAACTCTTGCCCCAACTCTAATTTTGTAATCACAGTTCACTGAACTGATCGAGTGTATCTAGATGTACTCAGTGCTGTGTGGCTAATAAAGGCTAGCTTGAGCCAAATACAGACTGATTCGGGTTAAGGGCTACTGCGCAGGCCTCTCACTTTCAATACAAAAATGGAAATATTTAAGACAAAATGGAAACTCCTGCAAAACTAGAGTTTGGCGATTTCATATTAACTAGACTAAATGGGTAAGGGCGTGAAATGAAACCAAAACTTGCTAAGTCCTTTGAAACAAACAAAAACGTCTTAAATATCCCATGACCACATGGAACTGGGGCTATCTCAAGACCTCGATGCAGGAGACACAGCACATGGACAGTCAGGTCTTGTGATGGGTGTTGGGCTCCTTGTCTACAAACATCTGCTCAGCAAACATTCCCCAATTGGATGTGGAAGAGCCCAGGTAATCAGAGAGACCTTTAGAGATCAGATGTCCCAGATCCCCTTCTATGGTCAGGACAAATAGCCACCAAGGTCACAAGTCACACGATGCCAGAGTGGGATCAGATGCCGGGCATGGGATCTCCCGGGCCATATTCCATGAGGAGAGATGGTCGTCTGTGGATGGGAATGTCCAGCTGTGGAACACAGAGGAGCACAAAGTGGAAGAGACACTGCCTCTGTCTCTCCTTGGCCAGGATTCTGGAGCAGACAGAGGAGAAAAGAGGACAAGAGTAGATGCAGTGATGCCCTCCCTGCCTCTGTGCAAACTAGATCCCAGGGTGTGATGCCCTGCCTCTGTGCAAGCCAGACCGCAGTGCACAAACAACAACATTCAGTGTGGGAAGGATATGTGCACGTACATAACATGCATATAACATGGCCCTGTGTAAAATGATGTCTACCCACTGCTTGTGGACTTCTGACAGGAGCCAGGCCATAAGATGTACCCAGTTTGGAGGCAAGACTGGCAATGTCATCAGCTGGCCAGAGTCTTACTGAGAGTGTGGGAAGAGCCAGGGAAAAGCCAAACAGCCTAAGTCAGATGTTCATGACCTTGAAGAAACTGGAAATAGACAGGTCTGGGGCCTGAAGGGAAAATTTGGAGGAGTGGTGGCCACCTCTGATGCTGTAAAATTAATAACCAGGGAATCCCAAGAGAGGCTGTCAATACCAAACAGCCCTTTTAAACTCTGCAAATTCTATAAAAGTCCACTTCGAGTTTTAGAATGTTGCTGGGATTTCATAGCAAATTTTCATAGGATTAGAAATTAGACGACACACGTGAAAAATAAATTCAGAGCCAAGGCAACTAATTTTTTTTTTTGTCCACCAAAGGCCAGGGTTATATCAGGTTCTTTGAAAATTTGCATTCTGCTGAGTACCCGTCCTTATCTGTGTCTCTTAAGAGGACACTGTTGAAACTCTGACAAAATTAGGCAAGTATAATGGTAAAGAATAAATTGAATTTTCACTTCAAATTCCCTGCAATTACAGGGAGCTATTTACAATATAGGTCTCAGATATGATCACTCCTATTCACTAAGTGGCCAAGTTCACCTGCCATTAGCAGCTGCTCGTTAGCTGCACTCCCGCATGCTTTATCTCCCTGGCACTGCTTAATTTAGACCTGTGACAATGACTGCACCACATTAATCCATACTGAGAACTGCATATATTCACATTGTGCTAAAGATTATAAATTGAAGTCTTTTGTGGATACCTCAGCAGAATTCCATTTCAAGAGGAATGAAAAGATTAGGTATTTAAACTTCAAATTTTATAGAACAAATGGGTCTGATGTTACAATTTAAAGCAACAAAGTTAGTGAAAAAACCAAATACACTCATTCATGGCTTCTGCAATTTCATAGTAACAGTTTGATTAAAATGAGCTCTTTTAAATATCATCAATCATTTGCACTACAGGATACAATGAAACAAAAATTCCACCTTCCAGAAACAAAGAATCCATCTTCCAGACACCAAGACTGCTGCTGATCATGTTCCTGTAGGGCATCGGGTATAAATGAGGGATGGTGTGATGTTTGTTCCTCTTTGGAGTCTCTGTCCCAAGTCCAGCCCACCTACACCTCTCTGTCCCTGCATCTTCCCCTGCCCCCTTCATGACACGCCTGAACCCAACTCTTAAAATCCCAAATTCAAAACATCTTGGGTAGGGGCAGTAGAAAGTAGAAAATTCTACACCTGACCTCACAGGACAGCCAATGCAGCCAAGTGTGAGTGCTCGAGAGCTTGTACAGTGTAAGAAGCAACTGTAGGTCATGTGGAAAGGCATACTGAAGCATCTGGAATCTGGTGGTTAAACTTGGGTCCCACATCCCGGTGCCTCATTATATATAAGCAAATGTCCCCAAATCCAAAGGAACCTGAAATTAACCACCAATTCAAACTCCCTCCCCTCTTCATTTCTAACAAGGGATGTTGGATCTGACCCACCTCCAGGAGCCTCCGCATCCAGCCCTTCTCCCTTGTCCTTTCTTCCTGTCACCAGCTGATGGAGAACATCATATCACTCCCTGTAACCTCCCATTCTCCTGAGGCTGGAAGGAAGCCAGTGTGGTCTCATTTGCCCACTGGTTGGCTAAACCATGCTTTTGGGTGGCTCAGGAATGTGTGCAGTCACTCGAAGCCTCAGCTGTTCACTTTAAGAAATACAGACAGGGGTGTGTGCTAGCTAGACTTCTCTCTACAATCTTTCCCAAATGTGTAATTTTTCATGATCAAATTTGAGAAAATAAAAATCTACAAATAAAAGGAAAGAGAGAAATAGAGAGGGTAGAAAGGAAGGGAGGGAGGAAGGAAGGAAGGAAGGAAGGAAGGAAGGAAGGAAGGAAGGAAGGAAAGAAGGAAGGAAAGAAGGAAGGAAAGAAGGCAGGCAGGCAGGCAGGCAGGCCCAAAAAAAGAACGTTTAATCATTTCACAAGCACATGATATTCAGGGGGGAAGACGGGGGAACCCTGGCTTTGAACATTCTGCATGTGACCGTGTGGCTGACCTTTGAGTCACCAAGTCTTAAACTTCCTTCTTAACAGCCTACAGTTTCTGCAATGCTATCTTCCACTGTCTTGTCACACTTGTCTGAGCTCTCTGTCTATTCCCTCCTCAAGTCAGGCCAAGGAAGAGTATGGAAGCAGCTATGGCTGGCCTATCAGGTCAAGAATGGTGCTGCCAGCTTCTGGCACATGTGGAATGTTTCTTTTAGTCTTCAAGTTCCTGGAGCTCAAACCCACTCCTCACTTGATTCCAACAGTGGACTTCTCTGCTGAACACATCCTCAGCCCTTAAAGAACTAGCCCTGGGATTGGCTGTAGCCATCACGGGTCTTTGGGGAGTTGGCCATCAAGAAGGAAAGCTACAGGAACCAAGGGCATGTCTCTGAACTTCAGCATCTTCCTCTGAGAATGACTCTTGGACTGGGTTGATACAAAGCACCATGGACTACCATAGGTCCTGCTTATTGGTCCTCTGCTGATCAGAAAGCTCTTTTGACTTTACTGGATAAAACCTCAAGTGTGTGAATAGCCAGTTGAAATGCACAGCTCTCCGAAGCAGAGCAATGGGTTTCTCGTCTCTGTTTCCTGGGAGATAGAACTCCACGATACTTGTCCCACATGTCCTTGGCTACTTTCCCCAAACTGAGCAGACAGCAGACAGGTGCTAACCAGAGCTCTCTTCCTGAAAAGCCTGGGAGAATAGATCTAACTAGCAAACCAGCAATGATTTGTTTCAAGTGCTTGACATGTGTGGATGTCTGTGCTCAGCAAGGGAGCTGAAAGAGAAACTCACAGGCAACCAAGGCTGACTGCCCAGTAGTGAGCAGAGAAAGAAGTCTAGATAACTATACTGTTAGAGTTCTGTTCTGTTCTGTTCTGTTCTGTTCTGGGATGACGTATGATCTGGAACTGGTGAGGGAAGCTGGGCAGAGAGAAAAGCAACCAGAAGGAAGAAAGGCTCCCATTGCCTCCCAGAGGTTCTGAGGCCCATGTGAAGTGGGATCCACAAAGCATCTGTTTTCAGAATGGTGCTGCGGTCCCAGGGAAGCGGGGAAGGGACAAAGAGGCAGCTCAAGGGGCCTCTCAGAGCAAGAGGCAGAGCTTTCCCCTTATCTATTCTTAGATAAAGTCTTCCATTTTCCCAGTCTAAATCTAGAAGCTGTCACGATGCCTTAAATCCTTTGTGTGGATAAAAACATACTCTTTACTATTTTTAAATTTAATATTTGGCTTACCAAATAAAGCCATTGAGGACCGGGAATCCTTTGTCATGGAACCTGAGGCTTACTCAGTGGCAGTAACCTCATAAAGAGGTTTAATAAGCCAGCGAGTCTGACCTACTGTGTGGCTCGTAACCCTTTGGGCTGATTCCGAGGCATGCCATGACCTTCCTGTGTGGCTGACTGCCTTCTATGTAGCTCCTCTAAGTTTGAGACACAGCTCGTGCCATTGCCATGAGATAGCTGCCCTCAGTTCCCTGGGTTTTAGTTGAATTCACTGAGATGGCGGGTACCAATGCGTTTTTTTCTCCAAATCGAGGAGTTGCCATTGGAGTCAGTGGTGTCTTCTGGAGTCCCAACTCAAGGGACTCACCTGAACATCAAAGCTAAATAAACTCAGGACCCCAAAATAAGGAGATTCTGTAGTGTCCATCACCATAAGAAGCTAAATCATCCCTAGTACCCAGTACTAAGACCCTCTTAGCTAACACTTGGTTGTCGTTGTGTATTCTCACAAGCTGGGAAGGAATGGGAACATCAGCTGATGGATGCGTTTAGCATGGTCCACACTAAGCTCCAACCCCAGCGAGAAAGCATGGACGGCAGTTCTGATCCCTGCTCACTGGACGCCCGGCGTTCTTGCTTTGTTATGACTGACTGAGTCTTCGTCTTCCCTGTGTCTCCCAGTTCTAGGAAAGATCAGGAGTGCTGTAGGAAGTGCTCAGCTGCTCATGTCCCAGAAGTTCCAGCAGTTTTACTGGCTTTGTCAGCAGAACATGGTAAGTGGCGTGGTAGCCTCGATCCCATAGACGCCAAGATGTGTGCGGCCTTCGTGGTCACAGAACCTTTCTGTTACTTTTCAGTTGCTATGACTTTTCAAAACACCGTGACCGACACAACTTATAAAAGAACAAGTTTCTTAGGAACAGACAGTTTCAGTGGGTGTTTTCATGATCATTGTAGTGCGGGGCATGGCAGCAGGCAGGCAAGCAGGCATGGCACTGGGGCAGTAGCTAAAATCTTACTGAGACACAACCCCCAGGAAGAGAAAGGGTTAACCGTGAATGGTAATGGATGGTGTGGGCTTTTAAAACATCAGAACTGTATCCCAGTGACACACCTCTGCCAACAAGGCCGTACCTTCTTATCCTCTCCCAAACAATTCAATCAAGTGTGGACCAAGAATTCAAACCTATGAGCCAATGAGGAGTATTCTCATTCAGACCACCACACTCCTCATTGGTCAGAGAGCTCCAGTGCAGGGATGGGAGAGAATATAGCCCAGCCTGGACCCACATCCCAAGCCTGGAGACCCACACATTGTCCCTGATAAGCCATACCTCAGTCTTAGGGACCTACACCCCACATCAGTGGGGCACTTATACCTTTTATGGCCCTAGAAACATCCCTAAGGTCCAGAAGCCGACACATCTTGCACTGGAGACCCACACACCTAGCTCCAAGGACCAACATCCCATCCTTAGGGTGCTGACTCCACCTGGGACTCACATACCCTAGTCATCTACATTCAGGCCCTGGCAACTCACACCTCTTAGGCCCAGGTTCCAGGTGGAAGCTGGGGCTTGGGCTGGGGTTAGGGCTGAGTAGGGCATGCAGAAGTGGGGGAAGAGTCTGACTGTATACCTTCCTCTACTTGCTTTCTCTTCCAGAAAAAAACCTCAGGAGAAGAGGTAGGGAATGAATTGCTGTGATGGCCGAGGTCACAAGGAAAGAAAATCAGCTGGGGGTCGGGGGATGTTGAGCACAGATGCATATAAGTGTGAGGAGACTAAGATGAAATCTTAGAAGTCATTTGGCCTTTGCATATCCTATAGTGAGGACAGAAATGAATGTGTCTTGAGATAGATTTATGAATTCAGTTGGCATTGATCCTGGGCCTTCCTGTCAAAAAGAGAAGAAACTCACCTGTATATATCTATATCTACACATATGCCTATACCTATACTTATATCTATATCTATATCTATATATCTACACCTATGCCTATACCTATACTTATATCTATATATCTATACCTATGTCTATACTTATGTCTATATATCTATATCTATACATCTCTATGTCTATATAATCTATATCTATCTTATCTCTATCTATATACGTATGTATATGTGCATTATGTGTATATATATGTGTGTGTGTGTATTTATATACCTGCATGTATGTTCATACATCCTTACCTTCATATATTAACATATGCATATACCCATTTATTGCACACACACATTGTTTGGTTTCTCCTGACTAAGATATTTATAACTCCATGAGAATCATGAATTATATCCGTAGTTCTTTATAGGAGATTTTACAGTCCTGACATTTAGTACCTAACATTTTCCACGAAGGTAAAAGGCTCTGCTGGGCCTGTCACAAAGGCAGCAGGTGTTCTGACTGCGCTGTGCTTGTTAGCATACATGGAGACACTGGGCTTACAGCATGTCCTACTGCATATGCGGACATGGCCCCTCAGAGCTGTGGACCCAGGTCCTTCATCAGGTCATTAAGGATAACGTTTTCTCTAACATTTTCCTGTTAGCCCATTAAAGTTCATCAGGACATTTCGCATGATAACACGGCACCTTTGGCATGAAGCTTTGTCGACATTTAAAGGGTGATCTGGAAGGTGTGCGACCTTGGGAGATGAAACTAGATAAATGTCTGGCCATTATGTGTGGCTCTGCCTTCCTCTGCGCACTACCTATGCAAGATTAGATTGATCATAAGGAATGCTATTCTGTGTAGTTGTACTCAGGGTGGCCAGACAGCCTCTGAGGCCTCTCGGTTCAGATCATTCTGCAGGGGGGACAAAGCTCACCCTTGAGCCTCTTAATTGCACCCCTCTTCTGCACCTGATGGAGCTGATTTGGCCTTGAAATGACCCACCCTGACATCTTTGAAGCCTTGCAAGTTAAAAAAAAATCTGGTTGGCTATCTTCTTTTCTTTTGGTTTCTCTTTGGGACCTATGAGACCCTCATTGGAGGGCAGTGTCAGAAGACATAGGCGGAAGACAGAGCATATTATTTGCTCTCAAAGCCGTGGTTCATGGTTGCTGGGGCCACTGCTGGTAGTAAACATTTGTAGGAAGTTTGCCCATCCTTAAGTCTAGGAAATGACCCTAGGGAAAGACAGACACCTCTTCCTAGGTTTCTCCAAGCTGTGCAGGCATGGGCAATTTGTGATGTAGCTATAATGCAGCTATCCCTCTCCCACACACTCAAGCAGAATCAGACAGAAATCTTGGACTGCCAGAGTCAGCCTTAGCTTGGCAGACATATGGACAGACGTCGCCATCTAGTGTTTCAATGGAAGAACAGGCTCGAACAGCAGAGCCCAGCTCTGAACCCCACTTAGGAGGAAATGGAACTTTCACATTGTGAAAGTTCACCTTCTACCCTAGGACCCTCCCTGGTGACATAGGCTGTTACTTGAGTGCCTGTGAACTGGGAAGAGGCAATGGTGCCCAACGGGTATAGTTTCCACGTGAGCATTCACTCAGCTGTGAACCAAACAATGTTCAACCCAGACCACTGATGAAATGTGAACAATGTAAGCACTTTTGGACAAATGTTGATTGTGTAACTCTACAGAATAAGCCAGCCTCACACTGAGTTAGGTAACCACACACAGAATCGGTGCTTAACTGTCACAGTAAGAACCCATTGAAACAGGCTGGAGAGATGGTGGCTCAACGGTTAAGAGCACTGACTCCTCTTCCAGAGGTCCCGAGTTCAATTCCCAGCAACCACATGGTGGCTCACAACCATCTGTAATGGGATCTGATGCCTTCTTCTGGTGTGTCTGAGGACAGATACAGTGTACTCATTTATATAAAATAAATAATTCAAAAAAAGGGAGCCAATTGGACCATACACTGTGCAGAAGTGAGGTTCGTCTTAGGCTGAGAAGAAGCCCAGGTTCTGCCTGTGGATGGTGGAGTGGCACCCCTTGGACAGGCTGAGTTAAGTGGGAGGGGGTGTCCTTGAGTCTTTTGTTCCTTCAAGAGATTGACTTGACTCTCCATGGGAGAAAACTTAAATCACATTACCTTTTGAAGTCATGCTTAATCCTCAGAACTAGAGCTAGGACCCATCAAAATAAACACAATGAAAAAAAAAATGGCCATAATCCTAGTGGCCTACCCACAGGGCAATCCGTCCCATCTGATTAAGTCACATGGCTCTATGGCTTTCTTGAGCTGCAAACCATTTGAAGGATGGAACCCAGAGAGTCTGTACATGCTAGGCAAGTATTGTACCACTGAGCTACATTCTACCCGCCCCCCAGGATTTTCAAGTTGAAGCATTAAAGGGATATGCTACGTGTTTGTAAGCCACTGGCATGTGCCTGGGCTGAGGTGGTCAGGAAGAATCTCCTGCCTTGTTTCAAACGTGTGGGGCTTCTCCTTGAGTGACTTAAAGGAGAAAGAATAGACACCCCCCCCATAATGTCCCTGTGTTTCCACAGGACCCCAGCGCCATGCCAAGACCCACCTCACAGGATCTAGCTGGCTATTGGGATATGCTGCAGCTGTCTGTGGAAGATGTCAGCATGAAGTTTGACGAGCTGCACCAGCTGAAGCTCAATGACTGGAAGATAATAGAGTCACCCGAAAGAAAGGTAATGCAGTCATGTGATGCGGTGGTCCCAAGCTTGTAGGCTTCTGGCGCCTGCTCCGGTACCAGATGATAGCGGATTTCTCCACATTTAATACAGGAACAGATTGTGTGTGTGTGTGTGTGTGTGTGTGTGTGTGTGTGTGTGTGTGTGTGTGTGTGATGGAGGAGGGGTATTGCAAGCACATACACAAATGGCCAGGAATGGAATCCTAGGTTCGAGAATAGCAGTGGGTGTCTTGCTCTATCTCCGGTACACAGACATCTCAGAGACACCAGGAAAGATCCCTACATCTCTAATCTCGTTTCCTCCAGGGATAAATCCTGGCTCATTTTCATCCAACTTCTGTTTGGATTGTATTTAGCTGATCTCCCACAGGTAAGATCTTAGGTCTGGCTAAGATGACAATTGTCTTCTATCCAAATACACTTTACCTGGTACATGTAGGGAGCTAAGGGCGTGACTGCATTTAAACCTTTCGGAGCAGTCTGAGGGTGTGGTCTTCTGATGGAGCTTCATCATCCTTAAATAGGCTGAAAATTTGCATTAAGTCTGAATTTGGCTCCTGCTGCATGGTGACATCATCTCAGGAGAGCCCTGGAAGGCAGTCCAAGTCAGCAATGCATGTGTCGACTTACAAGCTCCCTAGAGATCTAATAATGGCCTGAATTTTCTAGACAGATATAGTCCATTAAATTGAGTTACGGCTAATGGGGCCAGCAAGATGGCCCAGTGGGTAAAGGTGTTTGCCATCAAGCCTTATGCTCTGAGGCCGGTCCCAGGATCTACATGGTGGGAGATCTAATTCCTATACATCGTCCTCTGACCTCCACACAGTGCACTGTGGCACATGTACACCCACATGCATCATCCATACATATGCTCACTAAATAAATGTGGTCCTTTTATTTAAAATTCCAGTTAGATGTGGTAGTAGTTTATGCCTGAGTTCCCAGAACGTGGAAAGCCAAAGTGGGTTTGTAAGTTTGAGACCTGAAATAAATCAGGAGACTCTGTCTCAAAATGAAATAAAGTCAAGTTACAGAGCAAACAGATCCATAATCGTTTGGAGAAGTACCACTTACTGCATGAGGGAGACTGTGTAGCTGCTGCTTAGGAGGAAAGACAGTGAGGGTGCTCACTGTCTGGGCTTCCTCACACAGTGCTGGTGGCTAGTGAGGCTCAAAGCCGCCAGCCTGACATGCCCCTGAGGACATCGAGCAGACTCCTCCTAGCAGATAATAAGAGGGATGTGGAACACAGACATAAGCCCACACTACCCGAAGAAGGCACACGAATGGAATAATGTAAACAGACATGTAACCCCCCTGCAGACAGCAGCCCCTGAAGTTTAAATTCCTGTGGTACCGAGAGCAAGAAGAAGCCCACACGGACCTGGTCTCCTGGGAAGTATGTTCTTGCTCAAGACACTCACGCCAATGCAGAGGGGCAGGTTCACACCGTAAGGTCAGGTTCACACTGTAAGGACAGGTTCACACCGTAAAGAAATGCCTGTCCCTTCTAGGTGCTTCTGGGGATGGAGTGCGAAGATTGCAAGGTTCCTATCTCTCCCTGTCCCTCTAGTGCAGCCTGCTGGCTCTGAAGCCCCTTGGAAAGGGAGCTCACAAGAAATGTCCATTTCTCACAGATATATATTGCAGAGCTACTGAAGGAGGAAGAGGAAAGATGAGAGCTTCATGGAGACGTTGAATTTCTGAATAGTCTAAGAGGCACACCAGGGAGGCCAGGGTATGCAATGGCGTCTAGCCTTAGGAACAAATTCCAAATACCGAGACAGCTTCTCACCTTTTCCAAAATCAGGGGCCACTGAGGGCATGGGCACACACTGCCCTGCTTCCTGTACCAAACACAGCTTAACCATGGAGACTCAGATGAGAGCTCTTTACTTAGGAGGGAGTCTTCCAGTATCTGAGAGAGGTCCAGATTTGCCTTCAGGAGTCCAAGGCCTTTATGAAATAGTCACAAGTCCTCTGCGTTGTACATATTTCTGGTTTATCTAAGTTATCTCTCTGGAGGTGCATATATTTTTAAGTATGAATTATTTGAGAATCAAAGCTAAGGGAAATATTTATGTGTAAATACACACACACATATATGTAGTTATATGTGCTTACAGTAAAGTCCATGTGTCCATGTGGATTTAGGCTCATGATTGAGAATTTAGCTGAGGGATCCCTGGGGTTCCTGTCCATATAAGATGATTTTCATGAATTTGCATCCTGCCACATAAAAATCAGGTGACCACTTCCACACTCCCTCAAGACATTGCTAACTAATACTCAAGTAGGATGGTGCTTCAGTAAGTGTGGGGACGAGGGAGAGCTCCAGTATGCAGCACTAAGGGCGTATCTGTGCTGAGATGCAGTTTACTTTCTTATCCGTAGACACTGCCCCAGAGTCCTCAGCCTACACTGAAAATGAGGAATTTAGAAAGGTGAATGCAGTTAGATGAAGCTGACCCATTGGGCATCAATGGGGGTGAATTTGGCAGTGTCTTCAGGGCCAGGAAGTCAGGGGGAACTTGGATGAATGGGGCTCCAGGACTCAGTGTATCTGGCCCTCCCTGACTTCCCTGTGACCTTCCCTTGACCTCTAATGACCTCTCTTCCACTTCCCTCTGACTTCCTCATGACTCTCCATGACCCCCTGACCTTGCCATGACTTCTCACCTCTCTCCCAACTGCCTCCACTTTGCCCTTGGGCTCCCCTCTGACCTTCCCCAGACCTCCTCCCCCTGATTAATTTTCAGATGTCCTACCACTTACTTCTGTGACCTCCCCATGACCTCCCCTGACCTTCTCTGACTTGTGATGCTTTTCAGGAAGAAAGGAAGATCCCCCCTCCAATACCAAAGAAGCCCCCCAAGGGGAAATTCCCCATCACGAGGGAAAAGTCCTTGGACCTGCCAGACAGACAGCGCCAGGAAGCCCGGCGCCGGCTCATGGCAGCCAAGAGAGCCGCCTCGTTCCGCCAGAACTCTGCTACGGAGAGGGCAGACAGCATCGAGATCTACATCCCTGAGGCCCAGACGCGGCTCTGAGGACCAGAGGTGGCCACACGCGCCTGGTTTTGTTCTTTTTCACAAAATGCTTGTACAGTTTATTGCCTACCCGGTAGTTTCTGTCTCACCCTCCACCGGATTCGCCCTTGCCGTGTTCTCTGCACTGTGGACAGTGGACGGATGCTCCAATTCCTAGTTTGCCGAGTTCATAGCAAGATGACTCTGAAGGACATCGGCTCCGAGGAAAAGGCTTGGTGAGCCCTGACTTACGTCCCTGTTCTCAGAGGGCTGCCAAGTGGCCTCTTGAGATGGACCCTAGCTTTCACTTTGTTATTTATATTTTTATAAATTGTGTGATAACTAGAGGTGCATCTCCCCACTCTCGAGAGGCATTAGACATCCAAGTGGAAGGTGCTACAACTCGAAGGGCCGGAAAGACAGACAAACCTGTTCCCTCTCACCTGAGTTACTCTCCCCAGCCTAGCTGCCCCCTGCCCTTGCTGTCCTCAAGGGTCCTGTCGCCACAGGAAGTTCCTTGGCTGACGTTGTGATGACAGGAAAGGGCTTATCCAAGGTCCCCACCAGGTGGTTCTCTAAAAGGAAATGTCAAGGCTGAACCCCCTCCCCCCCAAAAAAAGATCTAGAATAGAATGTTTACATTGAAAGCCAAGGTGAATGTCCCTCTAAGAGAGGGGCCCGTGGAAAGCTCTGGCTCAGAGCCCAGAGCATACAAAGAGGAAAACAAAAAACAAAAACTAAGAAATTATCATGGTCATTTTATCCCTTGGTAACTTAAACCATTACACACACAGCATTTCCTTTCAACCTCGCTGCTTAAGCGACACGGACATTTTATATATGTTACGTGCATTCTCAGACTGCTAGCAAACTTGACTTCCCAGGGTACCTTTAAAGGGGTTTGCTTGTTTCAGAAGCCAGTTGTGATGTTGTAAACCATATGAGATATATGAATGTGAGTGATAAGTATATCAGTTAAAAAAAATGGTAAAGAAGCAAAGTTAGCTGATGCTTGTATTTTTCCAGAATTCTTCTGTCCTATGCAGTGCTGCTGAAGTTAAGAATATATTTCTTGCCTGTGTTAGACATGAAAAGGGAGAGAGAGAGAGAGAGAGAGAGAGAGAGAGAGAGAGAGAGAGAGAGAGAGAACATGCATGGTGATTGCCAGCTGTGGAATTTAATAAAGATAATCAGTAGTCAAACTCTGAGGGGACAGAGAGGCTCTGATTAGCAGGTTTTGTGTAAGTTATGTTTACAGCTAAGATCTCCTTTCTATGACTTCTGCATGGAAGTTCAGACGCTACAAAGAGTGGTCAGATTGCCCACCACAGCCCTGATCTCAGAGTTCTTTGTTTGTCACGTATAGGCAGGGTCCCACCCCACCCCACCCCAGGTCTCCGCCTCTCACTGCTTTAAGGAGCACTGCGTGCTCAGCCATAGGCAGAAAGCTTTCGACAGCCTATACCACTTTGTGTTCTCCCTGTGACTCGCACTTTAAACCATCCCCAGTGCCCCCATCTGCAACCTGACCACATCGCTGGTTGCCACATGGGTACCCAGCGAGGCAGCCTTGCGGCTGGGGCGTTACTGGGACTACACCGGCCTCTTCCTCGTCCTCTCCATTCCATTCCGCATGGGGGGCACGGTTGATGTTACAGCATGACAAGCCTCAACGTCTTACTCATTTTATTTTTTTTAAAGCTGAGTAGTTAAGAAGTCCCTGTAATAGCAAAACCCTATAAATCGAGCCTTGTAACTGGTATATATTTTACCAAACAGCCTTAAGATATATTTGGAAGCAAAAATCATACGAATGTATATCCTTTAAAAATGCAAAAAAAAAAAAATAATAACTCCCGAAATATTCTTCTATCACCAAACCCTATTTCCCCAGAGTGTTCAAAGCATTTTCTACCTAAATAAATATGTAAACCCTGAATAGTGTACAATAATGATGCTTCCTCCTGGACTCATGCCACCAAGTTACAAACAAGGGTGCTGCTGAAAGCACGGGTACTTCAGACTCCGAAAGCAGCGTATCCTAGAGGAGCCATTTAGACGTCAACAGAGGAAAACAGAACCGACGTACATCCCTTAGCTGAAGGAAATGTGGAATGCAAATGTCCCTGCTGCCCATACCCATTAGGACATCGGCAGTCCTTCCTATCATTTCCTCAAACATACATGCCATACACAGAAGCAAATTGCAACATTAGACAATCATCATTTGCCATAAACCCCAAATTCTATGGACCCAACTTGAACAAAAGCATCTACTAGGTTTTGGTTAACTACATTGTCTACACTCATTTCTCATCCAAATGTGACCCAAAGCCTTGGCCTAAAGACACCCCACCCCCTCCCCCACCCCCACCCCCACCCCGAGTTGAGCAAGTCTTCTTCCCTGAGTTGCATGGTGGCCCCCTCTTTTGAAGTAGGAAAAAAAAAGTGCCCCATCTGATTCACTAGGTTCCAAAGATAATTATTCAATGGCCGAACAAATACCTGCTGCTAGTTCTGATGAAGTGTTAACTGTTTGAATCCCCTCCCCTTGTAAGTGCAATACCTTCAGGTCTCATGCGTGTGACACTGTTGTGGAACAAGAAGATAAGCCATGTGTGTACTGCATCGTCCAGGCAGAGCCAAACAGCTGGTCCCTCCAGCTTCTTTTTAGTTCTATCGCTTTCATGAGGTTCGTGGTGTGGAGTTCTCCTGTGGCCCTAGGATCTCATCCAAAACAAGATAGAAGTTAAAAAAACAGATACAAGACCAGGCTATAACACAGTGCAGCCCATGTTACCTATAACAGCACACCTATGTCCCTAGAGATGCCACCATCCACTGGAGAGACTTGAGTGTCGCCAGTACAGAACCCCTTCCTCACTCCATCAGGCTGATCTGGACTCTACTGTGCTGACCTATGGAAAATGGTGGGAAAGGACTGAAGGCCCGCTGGGGTGCAGGGCCAGGGGGACAGATGTGGCTGAGGAAGAGGAGGATCTTCCATGTACTTTCCTGAGCATTGCCATTTGTTCCTGTTGGGATTAGTGGGAAGACAGTTGCCACCAGAATTGATCGTTCCCAGGTGTTTAGTCACCAGTCCAGAATGGTGTAGAGAGGAGCCAACTTGTTTTATACCCAGAAATTGCCTCGTTGTTGAAAGGAAAATGCCCACACTTTTCGCTTCAAACTACACCTGAAGACTTCAACTGTTTAGCACAAGTAAATCCGTAGGGGGAAAAATACAAATTATAACTAAGACTGCCTCAAAACAAAACAATACACACACACACACACACACACACACACAAAGAGAAGCTGCAAAGTAGAGGCAGTCATCCAGCTATGGAAATGTCCAACTTACGATTAGACTAATACCAGTAGTGCACAGGGCATACAATGGACCCCGCTTCTTGGGGTGTGTGTTCCAGTTCACCCCATCTTGATTTCTGCCTTTTGTTAGCATAACGAGCAAGCACCCTCACTTAAATCTGGTGCCTCTGACTGCTCACTACACACCCCAACCTCAGGACCCCAGGATGAGAGTTCACTGGAAATACAGTGAGTGACATTGTAGACACACGGCCCAAGTGCCTGTAGTAGTCTTAGAACTCCCTGCCTTAGAAACAACTGTCTGGTTTGGGCTAAACATTTTTGTGTGTGTGTTTTCAGAGTCTCACTGTGTGTAGTACAGGCTAGCCTCAATTGTGCAATTGCCCTGCCTCTTTCTTCTGGGTGCTGGGATTACAGACATGCACTGTCACATTCAGCCTTGGTCCAGAACTTTTTGGCAGCAGAGATGGGGTGAAAGGAGAGTGGCGTAGACTGGACTTTGCAGTTGATTGTGAGATAATCAGGAGTGAGCCAGCCTTCCTGTGTTTCTGATGGGCTGGAAGCCAGTCACCCTCCGGAGAGTATGAAGGTCAGATTTCGGCTGCTTTCATCATGTTGTCAGTCATCTTGCTCAGGGTTCTCTGACCACAGCTCCAGGACAGGACGTCCACATGGACAGAAGCTGACAAATAAATAGCTTGTCAGAGAGACTCAGGCTGACACGTCAGCAGGATTGTGCCTGTTGATGACAGGAACTCCCTCAGAGGCTGGAGAGGCGGGGGCAGCAATCCCCTGAGGGGCTGCATCTTGAAGGAAACTGGCTGTCTGGAGCAATAAGAAGACACCTAAGCCCCATGTTCAGCCCACTGGCCTCAGACTTGAAGCCCAGGGCACAGACACACTTCCCCAAGTCACATGCTTTCCTGCACACTCATTGCCCAGACATTTTCTCCTCCAGTCTTGGGCATCTTTCATATTCTTACTGCAAATTTAACGTATCACCACCTTCATGGTTACCGCTATCATTTTTTTTTATATAGTTTTCAAACTGCATTCGCTGGACGTTCTGAAGGAGTTCTTAGTTTCACTCACTCACCATTTATACTTCTAAGTAGGTTTGGATCGAACCTGAGCTTCTAAAGCCAGGAAATGGACTTAAAAGATCAAGACCATGATGGCCTCCAGTTAGCTCTGGCCTCAGCTACCATGGTGAGGAGTGAACTTTGTGCCACATCCTGCTGTGAGTTGAGCACACCACATCAGTGGAAAGCATCCCTGTGCCTCTGCTCCGTGTACCTCCTGTGATCAAGGGGAACAAACTGGAGGCGGTGAACTTCCCAGTCAGGCTAAGAGCCTCTACACAGAGTGGCAGCTGGAAGCTAAGAAGATATCAAGAAGAAGGCACCAGGAGCCCCGAGGCCCAGCCAAGCTGCCGGAACTGATGAATGCAACTGCTAGTAACATGCCCTGAGTCAGGTTCCTGTTTTCTCTTCCATGACGTGGCATTAGTGTTACTGTTCCTACCTCCCTTGAAGGCAGGTGTAATGTGAGGGTTGGTGACACACCCCCTCTGGCATCTGTGAGCTTAGAGGTCTAAGACGAATGTGTATTGTCTTTTGGGATCTGTGCCTCGGTGTGCTGTGCCCCCCCACCCCCATGAAGGAAGCTGGCAGAGATAGACCAGTACAAGGAGGGATGTTTGTTTTGGAGTCCTGTTCTGCCTAGGCAGGAGGTCAAAACAAGAGATACAGAAGGGCACAGAAACAGAACATAATAGCCAGGAACTTCTTTTCCTACTGGCCTTGACTTCAGTTTCTATACTCTTCCATGAACAAGACTCAACACCACCACCAAGAGCCAGGTGATGTTTTGGGTTGTTTTGTTTTGTTTTGTTTTGCCAGCTCAGCCCCTCCTAGATGAACTGGACAGATGTTATCAATATGGTAAAGTGGTCTGAGAACAATCCTGGCCGGGAAACAGAGGAATGCGCATGTGAAGAGCACAGATGGACTCAGACCTGCAGCGCAGTCGCTGCAGAGGTGCGGACTTCATCCCCAGCCCCCTGCTCTGCCATCATTGTCCGACCCGCTGCAGAGATGAGCACACACTCTGAGAAGAAACCTTTCCATTCTCGCCACGCTGAAAAAAAAAAAAAAAAACACCACTGTGTTATGAATTGCTGTCCGAACCCTGGTATTTTTGATCCACTGTTAAAAAAAAAAAAAAATTACCTTGTTTCCGTCTCAACATCTGACAGGTGACTTCTTTTCGAGAGGACGTGTTAGTTACCTACAAAACTACTACTTTTTGAAAGATTTTGTATACACACTAACTAACCAAGGTAACAGCAGTTTACCTCCCGATTTTCTTAGATTTTAGGAGACTCTTAATCATTGGTGCTCTGAATCTGAAAGCCTTGGGCTCCAAGACTTCCCATGTGCGGTACAAGAGAGGCGGTCCTAGAGAAAGGGGTGGTAGGATTCGTGTACGCATTTATCTTCTGAGCAGTGGTCTCCATGGGGGGACTCTGATGCACGTCTATAAGCTCCAGGACAGAAGCCAAGGTTGACTGTGGGACCTTAGGAAGCCACTTGATAATGACCCTAGTTCTCCACCCAACTCCAGCCATCTCAGACACTTAGTCACCTTCAAAGGGCTCCACAAGAATCGTCACCCTCCCTCCATTTTCAATTGGTTTGCTGCATTCAGGAAGGTGTCCCCTAATGAGCAGCGAGAATTGGGCTGCTTATTTCCCAACAATAGTCACTTACCTCTGGCCAAGTACCCTTCCATAGAGACACAACCCTCTGCCCGCCCTCCATACTGTGTGCCAAAACCCAGGCGTGGCCTAAAGACTGAGTTTAATGCCTCCTATAGGGACTCAATGAATGCTAGAGCAGGAGACTATCGATTTAGTTAAAGGTTAAAAGTATATAAATAAATATATACATATATAAATAAATATACATATAAGATAATACCCATGACAAGGATCAACAGAGTGCCAAATATTCAAACTGTACAGAGTTACCCTCACCAGGACTAAACCACTTTATGTAAGTCTCTTTTTCATGCCTTTTCGGGTTCTTTTGATAAACCCTTCTTCCCAGCATGCCGTATCCTATCTGATGTATCTCTCATTGCCAACCGGGTTTCTTCCTTCTCATCAATAATTTGTCAGAATGACGGTCATCATTTTAAGTCATTTTTATTTAAAGATTACTTTTTTAAGTTTTCTTTCCTCTGTGAGGTTTTTTCTTTTTAATTTTTACTGTTAGGTGACTATGGAAACACCATTGTCCAGAATCTTTTATGATAACACCTCTTTCATTTGATGTCTGTATTGCCAATATTCACCTCCTGTAAATAGTTCTGCAATTAAATTTTTGGAGAAAAGTAATATTTACTTTTACTGGAGTAAGTTTCTCTGTGTTGTTTTAAATTCAGAAAATATAGATCAAAGAGTTTTATATAAGAAAAAATTACACTCCTCCTCCATTATATATTTTATTATTTTAAATATCCTGTGTATATACATTAAGATGAATTGGGGGCTAGAGAGATGGTCAGTGGGTAAGACTTTGGGATCTGAGGTCATATTTATAGCAATCATATGAATGCCAAGTACCTAGAAAGCAGAGGCAAGGGATACCCCAGGCAGCCTAGCTAATAGACTACCAAACCAGGGATACCTTAGGCCTAGCTAATAGACTACCAAACCTGTGATTTCTGGCTTCAAATGAGAGATCCTGCCTCGATACATAAAGTGAAAACTGATCAAAAAAAAGCTCTTGATGTCATCCACATGAATACACATGTACACATACCCCCAACACACATGCAAACACACATACACATGCTCATGTGCACATATCACACACATACACATGCATAAAAAGAACTAGACAATCCTCAATGCTGTGCATTTAATGTGTATGCAAAATGTCATGGATCAGCGGGATCCGTCAGTCAATGCTGTAGTATTTACTTACTAGGTTTCACACACCTTAGAGTTACAGGGGGAACTGACATGGATCACACAAAGGCCCATACATGTTGGGCACAGTGAGGCAGGGCTGGGGACTGATGACATAGTACCAAGGCCTTTGTGTAGAACGACAAAAAGGCTCCACTGCTTTGGAAGACCCAAGTTGCCCAGAGGTAGGTTGGGTCTCTCCTAAGGGATGGAAATGGAGTTCACTTTTCCAGTGCTTCTGTTCAATTGCTTATGTGACTGTGGTGAGAAGATCCAGGCCAGTACCATTCTCAGTTTCACTCCTGGACGGGAAAGAGCAGACACCATGAGCTGAGTGCTGTGTGTACATTCATTCCTCGCTGCTCTTGACTGGAGGTGATGCGACCAGCTACTTCAAGGCTCTGCCTCCATGCTTCCTTCTCAGTAATGAACTACAACCTGGAATTGTGAGCTAGAGTGTACCTTTTGTGCCCCAGGCTGCCTTTTGTCGCTGCATTTTCTGTATTTTTCTTCCAGCACTAGAAATGGCACTAGACAAGAAAGAAAGGTCACAGAGACTCCTTGACCTTTCTACTCAATTCTTTTGTAGAACTAATCTATTTTAGTGAAAAGTGTGTGTATGTGTGTGTGTACATATGTGTGTAATAGATTATACATATAAGTATATATAAATAATATAAATATGTACATATATAAGGATGGATGGATGGATATTGAACTCCTGATCCTTCTGTCCCAACATCCTGAGTGCTAATATCACACATGTAAGCTGCAAGCCAGGTAACGATCTATCAACATAAAAGAAGCATCGCAAGAGGCAGTCTTTAGAAAATGTCACCTGCAGCAATTTCAAAGTTTTCAGCTCATTTCCGATATTTGACATTTTGAATGAGCTGCCATGTGAATACAAGGACTCTGGGGATTTCAGGCCCTTATTTATATTAGTTTTTTTTTCTTGCGAGCTCTCTAGTTACTGTCACTTAATACGCTCTGAGGATGGTTACTTGCTCCTTAATTAAGTGGAGAGCACTTCACCAGCATGCTTCAGGAAAAGAGGAAAAGATTTCAGAGCATACTCACGGTTTTGAGCTCTGTAGCCCAGCGCCTCAGTGAGTTCTTAGATGTGTTCCTCAGCAGCCTTCATTGAAGTTTAAAATTGACTGCATAGATTTTTGCCTAAATAATTAAGAGTCTGAGACAGATGAAAACCCATTTCCAAATGATTTCATGAGACTGGAAAAGTCTTTCAGAACTTATACTGAGAGAAATTCAATCTTATGTCAACACATTTAGCATGGCCAAGATTAAATAAAGATGCAGACCACATTTATAAACTCACGTTACTGCACAGCCCCCACCTCATGGGTCTTCTCTACACCTTCTCCTCAATTTCCCAGCCTGTAATGAGAATTCTGGAATTTACACAAATATTATAAGAATATGTTTCATTTTAATCTCAGGTGTGGGCTATGGGGCTGTTTCAGACTGTCCACGGCAGCTGACTGTGATTTGCCTCATGCTCTAGCAGGGCTGTGATTTTGCCAGATGCAGATAGTTTCTGCAATTGTGTGACACTGGGAATTGTGGGGACTTTTCAGAGGGTGTAGAAATGTTAGAGCCCTGAGAGATGGGATGGGTAATTGATTGGTGGTTGGTTGGTTGGTTGTTGTTGGTTGTCAGTTGCTGTTGGTCATGGTTCGTTAAATTGTCATGTGCAAAGAAGAAACAACAACAAGGAGAAAGTAGATATCCTGATGATGACTCTCAGACTCGTTCAGCAGGGAGTAGTCCAATGATAATGTTGCCCTTTCCCACCCCTGACTTTATTCAGGGATCTCTTTCTTTTCCTCTCTATCCTTTTTTTCTCTTTTATCGGGTGTTAGGGGGTTGAAAGAGTAGAAGAAAAAGGGTGGAGAAGAATGGAAGAAAGAAGAACCTTCAAAGTAAACAAAGACAGCTATACACGCCTCTGCAAATACAGACATTCTTGTGTTGAAAAGCCCAAAAGGAGGTTCTTCAACATAGCTAGCCTCTTCCTCTGGCTCTCTGGAGGTCTGACCGGACCATTTCTCTACGGCCTCGCCGACCTTCTTCCTTCTTTTTTTTTTTTTTAAAGATTTATTTTATGTATATGAATACACTGTAGCTGTACAGATGGTTGTGAGCCTTCATGTGGTTGTTGGGAATTGAATTTTTAGGACAGAGTTCGGTCAACACTGCTTACTCAGTCCCTGCTTGCTCCAGATTTATTTATTATTATACGTAGGTACACTGGCTGGCTTCAGACATACCAGAAGAGGGCATCAGATCTCATTACGGGTGGTTGTGAGCCACCATGTGGTTGCTGGGGTTTGAACTTAGGACCTTCGATAGAGCAGTCAGTGCTCTTACCCGCTGAGCCAACTCACCAGCCCCCTTCTTCCTTCCTAACACAGGGCCCATCTTGAAGCCTCAAGGCTTCAGGCACTGAGACTCTGCATTGAGGCAGGCAGACACACAAGCAGGTGTTGTGCCCTTCTCAGGAGCCTGGCTTCTGGATCACAACCATACATACTGGGATCATACTCGGGCTCACAAAGTGTCAGCTTCCACTGGACTCGATCCCAGTCACTGCCAACATGCAGCGCCTGAGATCTGAAATATTGCACTGGTGCCTCTTGGACTTTGAAGGTTTGAGCATGGCTCCTTCTCCTGCACCTCCAACCTCTATATCCTAGCTGTAATATGTCACCAGAGTGTTCTGTCTACCCATCTCAGGATCCTGCCCTGACTCTGAGAGAAATATCCTTCTTCCCCCTTTACTGCCCGGGGCTCAGGAAGCTCCCCCAAAGGCTTCCTCTTATATCCCCACCTTCCAAAGGTGGGCTCCTCTCCTCCTACCTCTTGCTGCAAAGTGTCACTCAACCTGATGGTGACCACGGTGCACCCCACTAAGCAGGAAGCTTTGGCTAATTGGTTTGTGATCTCCTTGTGAATGTCCTTAGAATAAGCAATCACGGAATTCCTGTTTATGTCTCTCTTACTTCTTCACTTTAATTAAGTCCAGAGAACCTGGGGGCATGTGCAGTGTTCTTCAGACCTCAGCAGAGCCTGGTCAGAAAGAATGCACAGATCTAGTTCCCCTGAGTATCTGCTGTTGAGTCAATAAACATTTTAAACAACTTTTGTGTGGTGAAAACTATACTAAAAATACTATAGTTTAAAAGCAAATCGTGAACCCTGCATGGGGCGTCTTAACTGAGGTCAGGTATCTGGTTGGGCCAGATGTTTCCAGGTGGTTGGCATTTTATTCAGGAAGGAAATAAAATCCCACACAGATTGAAAAGTGCATAGAAACTGTATTCAAAGCAAAGCAATAGAAAAGAATGTACTGTCATGCAGAAGTAGACAGCAGGGCCCTGATTATTATTGGGGGGGGGGTTGCCTTTATGGGAATTCCAGTAAGGGAAGGAGGAGTTTGGTTATTGGGGGTGTAGTGAGGGTGGTTCTCTGTTGTCATTGATAAGATCAAGTTATAGAATCCTTTCCCTATTGCACATGGTCTTTCCCATAATGCATCTGATTTTAATCATATGCACATCCAATCATACATAGGCATAAGATGTTAAATAGGGGATTCTTCCCATAATCTCTTCCGGGGACATAGTTTTGCCTTACTGACTATGCCTCCCAAAGCAGTTCAGGCTGGATCAGCCTTTCCAGTCTTTTTGTCCAAATACCCTAGGAAGATATTTGAATAGTTGCTAAGTTTGGTTGCTGTTGGAGGAGGTGAAACCTAGCCCGCTGTTTAGAGAGGAGTGTCCAGATAGAACCTATGCCTGCTTGCTTTGTCAGTCCACCTCTCAGGCCAGTTTACCCCAGAGGGATGGTCTGTAAAGTGCAGCTGGCCTCTTTAGTATTAGTCAGGATGTCAGCTACAGCCATTTTCAGCAATGGCCATGGATGCCCACAGACAAAGTAGGGGTTTCCTGATGCCCAGGAAGGTGAGAGGGTGCTGCATTTCTTGTCTGATGGCACTGGCAGAGCCAAGGGAGATGTCACACATGTGAGCTCTGGATGTGTGTCCCAGCCAAGGGACACTAGGCCTTGGCTGCCCACTATTACCATGAAGGACACCTACTCTTTATCCCAGAGTGGGTGTGGCCTTGTCGGCGTTACCTCAGTACAAGCAAGCACAGCCTAGAAAGCAGTCCTTGGTAGAGCAGGCTGGTAGTACACACTTGCCACAGCTAGGAAAGCCCATCTGGTGTTGCCTCAGCCTCCCAAGTGGTGAGATTACAGGAAGGACTACCATGACCAATTCAGACTCCCTTGTTAACATCTAGAACCCAATGTCTAGTCCTTTTGTAGTTGCATAGTGTCTCACCTTAGAGCCAGGCTGGTCTGAGGCTGACATCCTCCTGCCTCATCAGAATGATAGGGTTGCAGGCATGGGCTGCTGCTCACAGCTTCAGATGCATCTTGGGACTGCTCCCTCTTTCCTGAGGAAGAAGGAACTCTAGGCCAGGCTTTCAATGACTCCTGTGCTTCCAGTAAATATAATTGTTTTCAAAAGCTTCAGTGCAGTAAGTTATTTAATCTGTATCTGAAAGGTGGGTTTTTTAATTTGGTTTCAGTTGTTTTGGGGGTTTTTTGGTTTTTTGTTTGTTTTTCTTTTTTCTTTTTTTTTGGTACTTGTTTTTTTCCTGGAATTAATAAATATATTTCTGAAGATGTAATTGCATGAGATATTCTGGACACTCCAGAATTTTCTAAAGGCTTTATATCCATGAGCCGCACTAGCAACTGCTTGTGTTAATATCCTTAGTTCAGTTCTGTCTACAGCATGATCCATGGAAGCTCTCAGAGATGAGGCAGGAAACTGGATTTGAGGTTCATTCTTCCCCCAGCTCATTCTTAGGTGCTGGGCTGGGCTTTCCCACGTGAAGAAATAGAATCATGAAGAAATAACGCAGGAACTCTTCATTGGAATTAAGAAACTAACACCAAGACATCTGTGTAAGGAAGATTTATGAGTGGCCAGCAACTCAGAAACAAGTTTCTTTCTTCCTTTTTTATTGGGAGGGGCAGGGTGCAAGACAGGGTTTCTCTGTGTAGCCCTGGCTGTCCTGGAATTCACTCTGTAGACCAGGCTGGCCTTGAACTCAGAAATCTGCCTGCCTCTGCCTCTGAGTGCTGGGATTAAAGGTTTGTGCCACTGCCCCAGGCCACAGGTTTATTTCTGAAGTCAAACATTTTATCAGATGTCTAAGGATAATTTTGAGCCCTGAATAATGAACTTACAGCAGTTCTCAACCTATGGGTAACAACCACGGGGGAAACACATATTTCTGATGCTCTTAGGAATGGAGACACCACTCAGGAGTAAAATTACACTTATGAAGTAGAAAAGAAAATTATTTTATGGTTGGGGGTCACAACATGGGGAACTGTATAAAAGGGTCGCACGCAGTATTAGGAAGGTTGAGAACCACTAACTTCAGGTACAAGTTTAAAAAAAAAACAACAACACATACCCACACAAACAAAACAAAAACAAAAACAAACCCTCTGCTACACCAAGGACTTCTCACAAGAGGGCACTGTGCCAACATCCCAAGCCACAGATTTCCTTCTGCCTGGGCTTCTGCTACAATCAGAAACAGGAACTGCAATAATTTAATTACATCAGCCGATTTTATCTTTATTTGGGGTTTTGTTCAAAGATCTTGAATAAGCAGGAATTTAAAAAAAAAAAACACTGTGTTTCTAAATATGATTGGTTTTTATATAAGCTGCCGGTCATAGCTGCCTGCCGAGTATGAAATATTTATTATCTCTGGTAACTTGTCGGAAGTGGCAAGCATTGGCATAGAAAGTCTGTTTCACAACAGAATAATAAGAAAATAAGTATGAGACATAGAGTAAGGAATGGCTGAAATCTTTTCATTTTAACTCTTACTAAGCAGTAATCTGAGTATTGTGAGGAAAGCCTATAGTTCCAGCACTTGGGAAGTGGAGGCTGAAGGTCAAGGTTGCCCTTGGCAATAATGAAGTTCAAGGCAATAATGAAGTTCAAGGTCAACCTAGGCTACATGAGATCATATCTCAAAACAGCAGCTTGACCAGGAAGGGCTTAGTCAGTAAAGTGGCTCCCATCCATCTAGAAGGACCTGAGTTCAGGTCCCCCCACACCCGTGTAAAAGTTCAGTGTGGTGGTGTATGCATGCCGGTAACTCCAAAGCTAGATGACAAGGGACAGAGACACATCTCCAGAGCTTGCCAGCCTGCCAACCTACTTAGTCAGTGAGCTCTGGATTCAGTGAGAGACTCTGTCTCAGTGGTTTTCAGCCTTCCTAATGCTGCAATCCTTTAATACAATTTTTCATGTTGTGGGGAGCCCCAGTGTCTTAGTCAGGGTTTCCACTGTTGAGAAGAGACACCCTGGCCAAGGCAACTCTTATAAGGGGCAACATTTAATTGGGGCTGGCTTACAGGTTCAGTCCATTATCATCAAGGCAGGAGCATGGCAGCATCCAGGCAGACTGGTCCTGGAAAGGGAGCTAAGAGTTTTACCTCTTCATCTGAAGGTGGAAAAGGGAAGAGTGGCTCCCATGTGGTTAGGAGAAGGGTCTCATTGCCTACCCAAAAAGAGACACACTGCCTCCAACACGGTCACACCTCCTAATAGTGCCACTCCACGGGCCAATCATGCTCAAACCACCGCACCCAGCCATAAAATTATTTCATTCCTATTTCATAACTGTAATTCTGTGACTGCTATGAATCATGATATAAATATCTGACAGACAGAGTATCTGATATGTGACCCCTGTGGGGGTCAAAGCCCACAGGTTGAGAAGCAGTGTCATGTCTAATCAAGGGGTAATCAAGGCATGTCACCAACATTGACTTTTGGACTTCATCATACAAACCTGCTTGAGGAACAAAACACACACATAAACTAATACATCTCGACCTCTTCCCTGCTATTTTGTACATGGAAAATTCTCACCAATGGGCACTGATGAAGGACAGGCTCTCTGCTTCTGCTGTTGCACAGGGACAAGTTACCCTGGCAGGGATGCATGTTTGGGGTACACACATGGTACTGTGCACCTCCTGGAGTCCCCACATAGGCTCCCCTGCTCTCTGAGTGAAGATTTTGATCTCATTTTGCATCATTAGCCATTTCATTGAGTCCATTAGCTTGAGCCAACCATCTGCACCATTCTACACACCGGGGAAAGAAAGGAGAACAAAAAACGGAGATGTAGAGGCAGAGGATGTAGTAGAGAGACAAAGCTGTCTTATGTACAGTGGAAAAGTGTGTAAAACTGTGGTTTCCCACTTACTACACATTTGTGTTTGGTCTTAAGGTAGGACGTTAATAAGAATCAGTTATATGGGGCTGGAGAGAGGGCTCAGCAGTTAAGAGCACTGACTGTTCTTCCAGAGGTTCTGAGTTCAAATCCCAGCAAACACATGGTGGCTAACAACTATCTGTAATGGGATCCAATGCCCTTGTCTGGTGTGTCTGAAGACAACTACAGTGTACTCAGATATATTTAAAATAAATAAAATCTTTTTTTTCAGAACAGATGTATTTTATAAATTAGGTGTTTTCTTCATTTACATTTCAAATGCTATCCCAAAAGTCCCCCACTCCCCTACCCACCCACTCCCACTTCTTGGTCCTGGCATTCCCCTGAACAGAGGCATATAAAGTTTGCAAGACCAAGGGGTCTCTCTTCCCAATGATGGCCGACTAGGCCATCTTCTGCTACATGTGCAGCTTGAGACACGAACTCCGGGGGTACTGGTTAGTTCATTTTGTTGTTCCACCTATAGGATTGCAGACCCCTTTATCTCCTTAGGTGCTTTCTCTAGCTCCTCCATTGGGGGCCCTGTGATTCATCCAATAGCTTACTGTGAGCATCCACTTCTGTGTTTGCTAGGCCCCCGCATTGCCTCACAGGAGACAGCTATATCAGGGTCCTTTCAGCAAAATCTTGCTGGTGTATGCAATGGTATCAGCGTTTGGAGACTGACTATGGGATAGATCCCTGAGTGTGGCAGTCTCTAGATGATCCATCCTTTCATCTCAGCTCCAAACTTTGTCTCTGTAACTCCTTCCATGGGTGTTTTGTTCCCAATTCTAAGAAGGCACAAAGTGTCCACACTTTGGTCTTCGTTCTTCTTGAGTTTCCTGTGTTTTGCAAATTGTATCTTGTATCTTGGGTATTCTACATTTCTGGGCTAATATCCACTTATCAGTGACTACATATCATGTGAATTCTTTTGTTATTTGGTTACCTCACTCAGGTTGATGCCTTCCAGGTCCATCCATTTGGCTAGGAATTTCATAAATTCATTCTTTTTAATAGCTGAGTAGTACTCCATTGTGTAAATATACCACATTTTCTGTATCCATTCCTCTGTTGAGGGGCATCTGGGTTCTTTCCAGATTCTGGCTATTATAAATAAGGCTGCTATGAACATAGTGGAGTGGAGCATGTGTCTTTCTTACCAGTTGGAACATCTTCTGGATATATGCCCAGGAGAGGTATTGCGGGATCCTTCCGTAGTACTATGTTCAATTTTCTGAGGAACCCTCAGACTGATTTCCAGAGTGGTTGTACGAGCTTGCAATCCTACCAATAATGGAGGAGTGTTCCTCTTTCTCCACATCCTCGCCAGCATCTGCTGTCACCTGAATTTTTGATCTTAGACATTCTGACTGGTGTGAGGTGGAATCTCAGGATTGTTTTGATTTGCATTTCCCTGATGATTAAGGATGTTGAACATTTTTTCAGGTGCTTCTCAGCCATTTGGTATTCCTCAGGTGAGAATTCTTTGTTTAGCTCTGAGCCCCATTTTTAATGGGGTTATTTGATTTTCTGGAGTCCACCTTCTTGAGTTCTTTTTATATATTGGATATTAGTCCCCTATCTGATTTAGGATTGGTAAAGATCCTTTCCCAATCTGTTGGTGGCCTTTTTGTCTTATTGACGGTGTCTTTTGCCTTACAGAAGCTTTGTAATTTTATGAGGTCCCATTTGTCAATTCTCGATCTTACAGCACAAGCCATTGCTGTTCTATTCAGGAATTTTTTTCCCTGTGCCCATATCTTCAAGGCTTTTCCTCACTTTCTCCTCTATAAGTTTCACTGTCTCTGGTTTTATGTGGAGTTCCTTGATCCACTTAGATTTGACCTTAGTACAAGGAGATAGGAATGGATCGATTCGCATTCTTCTACATGATAACCGTGCCAGCACCATTTGTTGAAAATGCTGTCTTTTTTCCACTGGATGATTGTGCCAGCACCATTTGTTGAAAATGCTGTCTTTTTTCCACTGGATGATTTTAGCTCCCTTGTCAAAGATGAAGTGACCATACCATAGATGTGTGGGTTCATTTCTGGGTCCTCAATTCTATTCCATTGGTCTACTTGTCTGTCGCTATACCAGTACCATACAGTTTTTATCACAATTGCTCTGTCGTACAGCTTTAGGTCAGGCATGGTGATTCCACCAGAGTTTCTTTTGTCATTGAGAAGAGTTTTTGCTATCCTAGGGTTTTTTTTTTCCAGATGAATTTGCAAATTGCTCCTTCTAATTCGTTGAAGAATTGAGTTGGAATTTTGATGGGGATTGCATTGAATCTGTAGATTGCTTTTGGCATGATAGGCATTTTTACTATATTGATCCTGCCAATCCATGAGCATGGGAGATCTTTCCATCTTCTGAGATCTTCTTTGATTTCTTTCTTCAAAGACTTGAAGTTCTTATCATACAGATCTTTCACTTCCTGTTAGAGTCACGCCAAGGTATTTTATAATATTTGTGACTATTGTGAAGGGTGTTGTTTCCCTAATTTCTTTCTCAGCCTGTTTATCCTTTGTGTAGAGAAAGGCCATTGACTTGTTTGAGTTAATTTTATATCCAGCTACTTCACTGAAGCTGTTTATCAGGTTTAGGAGTTCTCTGGTGGAACTTTTAGGGTCACTTATATATACTATCATTTCATCTGCAAAAGTGATATTTTGACTTCTTGCTTTCCAATTTGTATCCCCCTTGATTTCTTTTTGTTGTTGAATTGCTCTGGCTAGGACTTCAAGTACATATTCAAGTATATGTTGAATAGGTAGGGAGAAAGTGGACAGCCTTGTCTAGTCCCTGATTTTAGTGAGATTGATTCCAGCTTCTCACCATTTACTTTGATGTTGGCTACTGGTTTGCTGTAGATTGCTTTTATCATGTTTAGGTATGGGCCTTGAATTCCTGATCTTTCCAAGGATTTTATCATGAATGAGTGTTGGATTTTGTCAAATGCTTTCTCTGCATCTAATGAGATGATCATGTGGTTTTTGTCTTTGAGTTTGTTTATATAGTGGATTATGTTGATGGATTTCCGTGTATTATACCATTCCTGCATCCTTGGAATGAAACCTACTTGGTCACGATGGATGATTGTTTTGATGTGTTCTTGGATTCGGTTAGCAAGAATTTTATTGAGTATTTTTGCATCTATATTCATAACGGAAATTGGTCTAAAGATCTCTATCTTCATTGGGTCTTTCTGTGGTTTATGTATCAGAGTAATTGTGGCTTCATAGAATGAATTGGGTAGAGTACCTTCTGCTTCTATTTTGTGGAGTAGTTTGAGAAGAAGTGGAATTAGATCTTCTTTGAAGGTCTGATAGAACTCTGCACTAAACCCATCTGGTCCTGGGCTTTTTTTTTTGGTTGGGAGACTATTAATGACTGCTTCTATTTCTTTAGGGGATATAAGACTGTTTATATCATTAATCTGATCCTGATTTAACTTTGGTACCTGGTATCTGTCTAGAAATTTGTCCATTACATCCAGGTTTTCCAGTTTTGTTGAGTATAGTGTTTTGTAGAAGAATCTGATGGTGTTTTGGATTTCTTCAGGATCTGTTGTTTGTCTCCCTTTTCATTTCTTATTTTGTTAATTAGGATGCTGTCCCTGTGCCCTCTAGTGAGTCTGGTTAAGGGTTTATCTATCTTGCTGATTTTCTCAAAGAACCAGCTCCTCATTTGGTTGATTCTGTGAATAGTTCTTCTTGTTTCCACTTGGTTGATTTCACCTCTGAGTTTGATTATTTCCTGCCATCTACTCCTCTTGGGTGATTTTGCTTCCTTTTGTTCTAGAGCTTTTAGGTGTGTTGTCAAGCTGCTAGTGTGTGCTCTCTCTAGTTTCTTTTTGGAGGCACTCAGAGCTATGAGTTTTCCTCTTAGAAATGCTTTCATTGTGTCCCATAAGTTTGGGTATGTTGTGGCTTCATTTTCATTAAACTCCAAAAGGTCTTTAATTTCTTTCTTTATTCCTTCCTTGACCAAGGTATCATTGAGGAGAGTGTTGTTCAGTTTCCACGTGAATGTTGGCTTTCTATTATTTTTGTTTTTATTGAAGATCAGCCTTAGTCCATGGTGATCTGATAGGATTCATGGGACAATTTCAATATTTTTGTATCCGTTGAGGCCTGGTTTGTGACCAATTATGTGGTCAATTTTGGAGAAGGTACCATGAGGTGCTGAGAAGAAGGTATATCCTTTTGTTTTAGGATAAAATGTTCTGTAGATATTTGTTAAATCCATTTGTTTCATAATTTCTGTTAGTTTCACTATGTCCCTCTTTAGTTTCTTGTTCTGTGATCTGTCCATTGATGGAAGTGGGGTGTTGAAGTCTCCCATTGTTATTGTGTGAGGTGCAATGTTTCCTTTGAGCTTTACTAAAGTTTCTTTAATGAATGTGGCTGCCCTTGCATTTGGAGCATAGATATTCAGAATTGAGAGTTCCTCTTGGAAGATTTTACCTTTGATGAGTATGAAGTGCCCCTTCTTGTCTTTTTTGATAACTTTGGATTGGAAGTCAATTATATTCGATAGTAGAATGGCTACTCCAGCTCTTTTCTTCAGACCATTTGCTTGGAAAATTGTTTTCCAGTCTTTCACTGTGAGGTAGTGTCTGTCTTTTTTCCCTGAGATGGGTTTCTTGTAAGCAGCAAAATGTTGGCTCCTGTTTGTGTAGCCAGTCTGTTAGTCTATATATTTTTATTGGGGAATTGAGTCCATTGATATTAAGAGATATTAAGTAAAAGTAATTGTTGCTTTCTATTATTTTTGTTGTTAGAGTTGGCATTCTGTTCTTGTGGCTGTCTTCTTTTAGGTTTGTTGAAGGATTATTTTCTTGCCTTTTCTAGGGCGTAGTTTCCGTCCTTGTACTGGTTTTTTTTTTTTTTTCTGTTATTATCCTTTGAAGGGCTGGATTCGTGGAAAGATATTGTGTGAATTTGGTTTTGTCATGGAATACTTTGGTTTCTCTATCTATGGTAATTGAAAGTTTGGCTGGCCATTGGACATGCAAACTTTATATGCCCCAGTACAGTGGAACGCCAGGGCCAAAAAGTGGGAATAGGTGGGTAGGGGAGTAGGGGGGAAGGTATGGGGGACTTTTGGGATAGCATTGGAAATGTAATTGAGGAAAATACGTAATTAAAAAAAAGAATCAAGAAAAAAAAAAAAAAAGAAAGTTTGGCTGGGTATAGTAGCCTGGGCTGTCATCTGTGTTCTCTCAGTGTCTGTATAACATCTGTCCTGGATCTTCTGGCTTTCATAGTCTCTGGTGAAAAGTCTGGTGTAATTCTAATAGGCCTGCCTTTATATGTTACTTGACTTTTTCCCTAACTGTTTTTAACATTCTATCTTTATTTAGTGCATTTGCTGTTCTGATTATTATGTGTCGGGCGGAATTTCTTTTCTGGTCCAGTCTATTTGGAGTTCTGTAGGCTTCTTGTTTGTTCATGGGCATCTATCTTTCTTTAGGTTTGGGAAGTTTTCTTCTATAATTTTGTTGAAGATATTTGCTGGCCCTTTAAGTTAAAAATCTTCATTCTCATCTACTCCTATTATCCGTAGGTTTGGTCTTCTCATGGTGTCCTGGATTTCCTGGATGTTTTGACTTAGGATCTTTTTGCATTTTGCATTTTCTTTGATTGTTGTGCCCATGTTCTGTATGGAATATTCTGCACCTGAGATTCTCTCTTCTATCCCTTGTATTCTGTTGCTGATGCTCCCATCTATGGTTCCAAATTTCTTTCCTAGGATTTCTATCTCCAGCGTTGTCTCACTTTGGGTTTTATTTATTTTGTCTACTTCCCTTTTTAGGTCTTGTATGGTTTTGTTCAATTCCATCACCTGTTTGGTTGTGTTGTCCTGTTTTTCTTTAAGGACTTGTACCTCTTTAGCAGTGTTCTCCTGTATTTCTTTACTTGAGTTATTAAAGTCCTTCTTGATGTCCTCTACCATCATCATGAGATATGCTTTTAATTCCGGGTGTAGCTTGTCGGGTGTATTGGGGTATCCAGGACTGGCTGAGGTGGGAGTGCTGGGTTCTGATGATGGTGAGTGGTCTTGGTTTCTGTTACTAAGATTTTTACGTTTGCCTTTCGCCATCTGGTAATCTCTGGAGTTAGTCGTTATAGTTGTCTCTGGTTGGAGCTTATTCCTCCCGTGATTCTGTGAGCCTCTATCAGCAGACCTGGGAGACTAACTCTCTCCTGAGTTTCAGTGGTCAGAGTACTCTCTGCAGGCAAGCTCTCCTCTTGCAGGGAAGGTGCACAGATATCTTGCATTCAGACCTGCCTCCTTGCAGAAGATGAAGGCCCAAAACAGTGCCTGTCTCAGAAGCTGTGTAGCTTCTGTAGTTGGCACTCTCACCTACACAGACTAGTCTCTGAGAGATCCCAGACCAGAGATGGCTCCCCCAGGTGCTCCAGCAAAGCCCTCCCAGACGGGGCGGATACCTCTCCTCTGGCAGGGAAATTGCTCGGATGTCTGGAGCCCGAAACGGCGTCTGCCCCAGAAGCTGTGTCATTTCTGCCTGTCCCAGAAGCTGTGTAGCTTCTGTAGTCTACACTCTCACCTGTGCAGACTAGTCTCTCATAAATAAAATTCTTTTAAAAAAAAGAATCACTTATACTTTTTCTTGAATTGTTAGAGAAGAGAGAGGAAAAAAATACCACCACCAACACCAAACTTAAGACTCAGTACTGATTTGTCTTATTTAGGGTTTTACTGCTATGAACAGACACCATGACCAAGGCAACTCTTATAACAACAGCAGTTAATTGGGGTTGGATTCCAAGTTCAGAGGTTCAGTTCATTATCAAGGCAAGAGCACAGCAGCATCCAGGCAGGCATGTTGCAGGAGGAGCTGAGAGTTCTACATCTTCATTTGATGGCTGCTAGCAGAATACTCAATTCCAGGCAACTAGGATGAGGGTCTTAAAGCTTACACCCAGTGACACACCTACTCCCACAGGGCTACACCTTCTAATAGTGTCACTCCCTGGGCCAAGCATATACAAACCATCACATGGGCTAGTGAAACCCGCAGGGAACCTATAATGACCAGTTCTCCTATAGCCCCTTTGCCCCCTTAAAACCTTTGCCCAACAGAAGCACCACCCTGAATCCCACCTGGACTCTGATGCCCTGCATAGCAGATGTGAATTCTTATTCTTCCTCAACTTGTTTGAAGTTTAAAGTTGGTTCCCACAGTGCTGGTTAGTTTATATCATCTTGACACAAACTGGAATCACCTCAGAAGAGGGAGCCTTAATTGAGGGATTGCCTCCATCAGATAGGCCTTTGAGCATGTCTGTGGGTCATTTTCTTGATTAATGATTGACATGAGAGGGTCCAGCCCACTGTGGGCAGTGACACCTCTAGGAGGTAGTCTGAGCTGTGTAAGAAAGCAGCTTTGTGTTTCATGGCCTCTGCTTCAGTTCCTGCCTGTGGTTCCTGCTTGAATTCCTGCCCTGCATTCCCTCAGTGATGGAGTTTTGTAACCTGAGGGTTGTACATTGAAATAAACCTTTTCTTCCCCAAGTTGTTTTTGTTGTTGTTGTTTGTCAGTGTTCTATCTCAACCACAGAAAGCAAGCCAGGACAGGAGTTGATAACAGTATGGGATATTGCTGTAACAGGCCTGACCATGATATTTCGGGGTGAAGATTGAATATGTTTAGAGCTTTGGTCTGGAAAAGCCATTGAACAACGAGGGTTTAACGAGCTGTTGTGGGACTTTGGAAGTTAGTTTTAAAGGAGATGCTGCTGACGGAGCACCGAGCCTGGCTCGAATGCTTCAAAAGGAAGCAAAGATTCTGTTGTGGCTGTTTGTATGGTAATTTGAATTTAAAATCAATGGAAGTGAATCTTTGCTTTAGGGAATCAGTCAATGCTAGTTATCTGGGGTTGTCGAATCAGTTATGATTAATAAGAGACCAACATCACTGAGTTTTCAGGGTCAACACACAGAAGCTGTGGACAGGTGTGGCCGGCCATTGCTCTATCACAAACTGGCAGCCAACCTTGGTTAGGGGTAAGAGCCTCCTGTGTGATATTGGTGCCAGTTTTGGTGGCCTGAAAGCTAAAAAGTTTCAGGGGTCATGGTGAGAGGCTGAGGCCTGACACTGTGAGAGGCCAGGAAGTCATTGGTGAAGGTGTTACTTGAGTTGCAGTGGAGACCCAAGCCTACTGAAAGATGTGAAGATGTTGGGACAAGCCCTGAGGTTAGCAACAGCAATGGAATGGGGCCAGCTTGCACCTGCGAGAGGAGTTGTATATGCTAGGAATAGCAAAGCCTGAGGGCAGAGTTACCCAAGAACTCTGGAACCCAGAAGGTCTTGAGTGAGTCATAGGTGGGGCATTGACCCACAGGATCTGATTTATGAAGCTGCTGGATGTTAGTTTTGTTTTGATGTGATTGTAATGGTGCCCTGGTTCTTTCTTGGAATACAAAGTACTTATTTTTTTTTTTTATAGGAGCCTACAGTTGAGAGGCCTTGGGCTTTTAAGGAGATAATGGACTCGTTGTTTTGTCTTGTCTTGTCTTGTCTTGTCTTGTCTTGTCTTGTCTTGTCTTGTCTTGTTTTTCAAGACAGGGTTTCTCTGTGTTAACAGCCCTGGTTGTCCTGAAATTTGATTTGTAGACCAAGCTTGTCTCTACCTCCCAAACATCCACCTGCCTCTGCTTCCCACGTACTGGGACTTAAAGGTGTTCGCCATCACACCTGGTGACGATGTTTATTTTTAATGCACTTTAAAGTGCTAGAATTCTGTTTAAAGGCTGTGATTTTTTTTAAAGTTAGACTATGTTTTATATTGTGATGCTGCTACTAACTTGACACCTTGGGTACAAATGAGAAAGAAAAGGTTCAAGTTTACTAGTGATAAGTTTATATGTCAGGTTGGCAAAGGGTCAAACAAGTTTTTGGGGTTATTTTGTTTGTTTGTTTGTTTGTTTGTTTGTTTTTAGTCAACTAACTCAAGCTAGGATTGTCTGGGAGGAGGAAACATACCTCAGTTGGGAAAATTCCTCCATCAGATTGGCCTGTAAGCAAACCAAAAAGCAGAGTGAGCAGGCCATGGGGAACAGGCCAGGGAGCAGGAAGCAGTTTTCTTCATGGTCTCTGCTTGCCTTCCCCACTCCTTGCTTCTTGAGTTTGTGCCCTAACTTTCCTCAGTGATGGATGGATTGGGATATATAAACCAGATAGCTCCTGCAGTTTGTTTTGATCAGTGTTTTATCAACAGAAATCAACCAAGAACATGCCTTCTGCCCCCACCTACAGGAATCCATGTCTCACCCATTAATTTAGTGACTCAGCAGGGCAGCAGTTAGGAGGATTCAGAAGCCTTGCAGAACAGCACAGGCTACTTCCGCACTGTGCCCAGCTTGTGAGCCTATAAGTCACCAGTGCTGGCTGGACTTTCCTACGGATCTCTGGATTTGGAGAGGAAGACGAACCCACCGTGGAAATCAGTGGAGAACACTGATATACAGCATTAACACCAGAGACTGCATTCACATCGGCTCCAGGGCACGTGCACAGACATCAGTGTGCATTTACAGAACATTAGCATTCCAAGCAAGTAGGCAATAGTTACAAGTCCTGACAGCCTATCGGCAAATGGAAATGCAGAGCTGAATGTCAGAGGTTTGTGGAGCTAACCCTGCTGTGGTGAGCAGTCATCATTCCAGACAAGATGTAGGCCCTTGGCCTCATCTGGTGCATCCATGGTCCTAGGCACCAAGAGGTGTGTGTGGATTCAGAGAAACACTGGGTTTGGATGAAGACTTCATTATGGTTCAGTTATGTCCATCCTACAGGAGCTATGTTGGAGACCCAACCACTGTACCTCATTAGAAAAGAGTCCAGTTGAAATAAGATCAGTAGTAGTGGGGTATTCCTAATTAAACACAGTGTTCTTATCGGGGATTTCTAGACACAGGAGTTGGTGAGGTGTTGATTTCCCTAGAACTCCTAGGGTCCCCAGGGCTCAGTAACCAAACTATGCTGGGAACATGAGTAAGTCCTTTGAGTCTTGAATCTCAGAATGCAAGTTAATGCATCTCACAAAGAGGGGATGAGACCATCGCTACCCTGGCCTGTCCTACCTGAATGTTTGACATCAATCCTTCCAGTTAAAGAAGATTGGACATTCAGCCTTTGTGTGTTTTCCTTTAAGAGTAGATAAAAGGTTAATGTGGAAGTAATTAAATTCTTGAGTAAAGTGCATAGTTAAGATAATTGAAGAATAGACAAGGTCTCCGGGGGTCCTGAGTCTGTCTCTGAAATATTCCTCATAGATCCTAGACAGCCTGTCTTGAAAGTCCTTGTAAGTTAAATCCTGTGTGCAGTGCACTTAGAGAGTAGAGTGACTGGGGCAGGCTTCTTACTTGGCTCCTTAATGGTGGTTTGGGGAAGATGCATAAACCCACAGTGGGCATCATGCAGAAAATGCAGATATTTTTTTGACTGGGAACCCAGGCAGGGATAGGAGGGAAGCAGGTGACTTGAGCAATGGTTGCCATCCTGACAGAGGGGAGTGAGACAGGGAGGGTGTCTTAGTTAGGGTTTTACTTCTATGAACAGACACCATGACCAATGCAAGTCTTATAAAGGCCAACATTTAATTGGGGCTAGCTTACAGGTTCAGAGGTTCAGTCCATTATCATCAAAGCAGGAACATGGCAGCATTCAGACAGGCATTGGTGCAGGAGGAGCTGAGAGTTCTACATCTTCATCTGTAGGCTGGCTTCCAGAGTACTGGCTTCTAGGCAGCTAGGATGAAGGTCTTAAAGCCCACACCCACAGTGACACACCTACTCCAACAGGGCCATACATTCTAATAGTGCCACTCCCTGGGCCAAGAATATACAAACCATCACAGAGGGCAAAGGACAATGAAGCAGACTTCCATGGGGGTTGGGGGGCAGGTTGTCATTGGTGTGACTTTGGTGACATGGGAAAGTGCTGACTCAACCCTATTGTGTAAATTCAGTGGATGAGAGTACAAGAGCCAGGGTACTTGCAGACAGGAAGGGAGCATCTGGAAAGGCACCAGCATCAGGTGTTTGCCACCCAGTACTGATGAGGTAAGATGGGGTGCGGGTGGGATCCCTTCATTTGTGAGGACTGGGAACTCCTGAGTGCATAGGACCAGCACTCTCTGCATGAAGGCAAGATTCAGGGTCAGCCTGGAAGCAAGAAAGGATCTGGTATCTGACTAGGAGACGTAGGAGGTTCCTTTATCTGTGTTACCACAGGTGGACAGACCAGTTATATGTGTGTGTTTGTGACCATATCGTCTATATCCATAATTAAATCTGTATTGAATCTATCATTTGTAGTAGTTATATATACTTGTATCAATTGTCTACGTTTATGTCTTCAATCACAGCTGTGTGTGTGTGTGTGTGAGTGAGTGATGGGGAGAAAAGGTCTAAATTATGCTGTCTGTGCTAGATTGAAATTCTCTCAACTGATGTTTCTCACTCAGCCTTCTGTAAACAGCCTTCTGTTGGGACCACAAACATGTGCCACCTATGCAGGCTATATATGTATGTATGTGTATTTTTTTATTTATTCATTTGCTGGTGGTTGAGAGTAAACCACAGACTCCTACACAACAGGTAAGTGTTCTACCACGGAGCCACATCCCAGCCCCATATCTGTGTGCTGAGACAGGGTCTCATATAACACAAGCTTGTCTTGAACTTGCTCCTTGGCAAGGATGACTTGAAACTCCTGATCCTCCTGACTCGACCTTCCAAGCTCTGGGGATACGGACCTGCACCACCACTTTCAACTTCACTAAAATGGGGAAGCAATCACAGACAAACCACACAACTGCACTTCATTCAAGTCAGAAGTGAAACAGGGACCTGGGATGTGGGCCACCCATGCAAGAGCTCTGTGTATTCCTCTCCACAATCCTCTCTTTGGGGACTGAGCTGGTGACAAAGTGACATACACTGGGTGGCTTGAAACCATCATAATATTCCCTTTCGGTGTTGCAGGCCAGAGTTCTGGGACAAGATTGTGAGCTGGGCCTTGCCCCTTGGATGTGCTCAGGGGAAAGGCCATCTGAGCCTCACTTGTGCCCAGGGTTCTGTGGCAGGTGCCAGCAGGACTGCCATGTTCATGGGACACAACCTCTGTCCTCGGATGTTCAGCAACCAGATATCTACAATGTGCTGAGTCCAGACTCCCAGTTGGAGTCCTCAGCAGACATCAGTTACAATGTAAAGAAACAGTGTGTACTTCTGTAGTGGGTAGTCTAGCCCCACAGATTGGGTACATTTTCATGAAAAGACGTTTATTTGGGGTCACCATTCTGGTCAGATCTGGAGCTGCATCAGACAATGGCTTCCAGTGGCAAATGCCTAGGCTGCTCAGGGTACCACTTAGTAAGAAGCAGGAAGCCCTCATTAGAGTGCCTCCTCCGGCCCCTCTCCTATGTGTGGGAGTCAATCAGGATCCCACTTTGATGATCTCATCTAATCATAATCACTCCCTGAAAGCCCCGCCTCTCCGCTCCAGCATGCAATGTTTAAATTTAGATATCTACTCTCTCAGCACCTCCTGATGCAGAGTGGAAGAAAGCACAGGGGTCCCTGGGGACACCCAAACCACATGCAAACCACAGCAAAAGGAAGTGAGAACCAGAAACAAGCAGCGTTCCCAGAGGGCCCTCTGGACTGGACGCCACAGTGTGGAACCTGTTGCCTTACACATGTTTATACTCCCTCATACATACCCTTCCACACTCACCCTCTCTCACACACCCTCACCTGGACCCACACCCCTTAGCCTCCCATACCCTCACACACACACACACACACACATGCACACACAATGCACACATGCACACACACACATACCCTCACACACACATATACACATACCCTCACACACATAACCTCACACACACTTGCACACACTCACATATATACAAACATATGCATGCATGCAGCACACACATGCACATGTGTATACACACAGAGACCCTTATATTATTACACACTCATTCACACTCTTAAAAACAGCTTCAAACATAAGCTCAAAATCTCAAAGACACATACACAGGTTCACTGTAACCCTAATGCATCATATAGAGCTCTCTGCTCACATTAATTCTTACACACACACACACACACACACACACACACACACACACACGGAATTGCAATTCCATCTGGCCCTGGACTACTCTGTCTTCTCGCTTACCTGTCAGTAGTATGATCTTGTCTTTCATGTCATAGGATTGTCAGACAGACATAAGCTCAATGGTCCGAATAAGTGTTTACACGTGACATCACATTATGAGTGTATTCTTACAGTGCTGAGTACCAGACACGGGTCTACGAGCATGCCTGGCTGAGTTCTCTGCCACTGCGCCTATCCCAAGCTCACGTGTTATCATCTAATCTTACTTCCTAACCTCTGAGCTTCCAGTGATACAAAGTCATAGGAAAAGTTGGATTAGCCCAAAAGTCCTGCTGAAGGTTCCCTACTGGGCATGCTCAGAAGGTTCACAGGACCCCATTTGTTCATGGTGCAAAGAACTTTGTGTTCCATAAAGCAGGAGGGGACTTCATGTACTATAGGGTCCCAAAGATCTTAAAGTTCGCCCTGCTGATTTATCATATGGGCTTGGCAGTTCATTGGGAATTACTGGGAAGCGATTTTCAAACGTTGTCGTTCCTTTTAAGCGAATCATCTTGGTGTCTGGAACGTTCTCACTGGGCTCCAGCTTGGCTCTGAAATCCACTTGCCTATCTTTTTAGAGAACACTCAGGCTGAAAGTCCGAGGACTCAGGTCCTTCTATGGAAAGCTCCCGGGCTTCTGTGCTAAAGCTCTTGCCATTACCTACTACTGAACACACATTTTCCACTCTCAGACACTGGCCCCAGGAGAGGACTTCTCCAGAGGGACACAGGAGCTCGTGAGCATGTGGGCAGCACATGCTATCCTGCAGGCAGCGCCCTCAGCAGCCCTAAGTGTTTCCTGAAGACCACTGGTATTCAGGGTACAGCAGGAGGAGCCCTGGGGGCAACTGGAGAACCCATTCATTCGCCACCTGGGTCCCAGGGTTAGACATCATCATAGGACCCTACAGGTCAATGAAACTATTACTTAAGGGATGGTGCCTTGCTCCACAGCCAGTCTCTTCCATGGCCTTCCCCTGGGTCCCATAGTAATCCCTGACCTGCCAAGCCTGACTCAAGAGCATCTCTCCAGATTCTGTTTCTCAAGACAGGTAACTATGAGAACGGCAGCACTGCACACTCCTCCGAGGGAGGAGAAGCATCTAGCACCTCACTGGCCTGTTGGCTGGTTGTGGTCAGAGCTTCCTCAGGTCTGCACTGTTAGTGGAGGTAGAAATTCAGATCCACCCACGATATCAGTCTTCCTCGTTCAGCCTCAAGTTACTCAACTGGTTAGCCTCACTTACTAAGCCTCAAGCCCCGAGACTTCTATGGTCTGTAGGAAAACCCTTTCCAGGGGATACAGCCGCACCCCCTCTTTGTGTCTCTCTCCTTGCCTCTATCTCCTGCATATTTCTATGCTCGTAGCCATTTGACCCAGGCTTCTCAACCTGTGGGTATTGACAGGGGTCAAACAACCCTGTCACAGGGGTTGCCTAAGACCATTGAAAACGCAGGTATTTTTATTATAACTTATAACGGTAGAAAAACTACAGTTATGAAGTAGCAAGGAAATACGTTTATGATTGGTGGGGTCTCCACACATGAGGAGCTGTATGCAAGGGTCACAGCATTAGACAGCTTGAGAATGACTGAGCTAGAGTTTACATTGATGTTTTCAAGAGAAAGACTAGCTCCCTTAGTGCTTAGAAATGAATGGGTGGGGGGAAGGTTAAGAAAGAATGTCTAGGGCTGGGGAGGCAGCTCAGCACATAAAGCGACTGCAGCGTGAATTACAGTAAAAGCAGACCAGAGTTCGGATCCCCAGAACCCACGCAAGCATCTGGCAGGAATGGGGGCCATCTGTAACCCCAGCACTGGGGAAGCAGGGACAGGGGATCCCTAGGGCAAGGTGGCTGGCAAAACTAGCCCAAGTAAAGAGTGAACGAGTAAAGACGTGGTGGCGCACACCTTTAATATCCCAGCACTCGGGAGGCAGAGGCAGGCGGATTTCTGAGTTCGAGGACAACCTGGTCTACAAAGTGAGTTCCAGGGCAGCCAGGGCTACACAGAGAAACCCTGTCTCAAAAAAAAAAAAAGAGTGAACGAGGACAACAACCAATGTAAACCTCTGGCGCCACACATGAACCTGCACATGTGTGCACATGTGCCCACACACATGAGAAACATGCACTCGTAGGTCCATACCATACACACCCAAAATAATAATAACAATAATAATTCCCCTAAGCAAAGTCAAAGCACTACCACCAACCAAAACCCAGTGCATTTGCAAGGTGCGGCTACACGTTATTTAATGAGACACTGTCTCAGTCAGGGTTTCTATTCCTGCACAAAACATCATAACACCAAGAAGCAAGTTGGAGAGGAAGCAGTTTATTCACCTTATACTTCCACACTGCTGTTTATCACCAAAGGAAGTCAGGACAGAAACTCACACAGGACAGGAACTTGGAGGCAGGAGCTGATGCAGAGGCCATGGAACGGTGGGTGCTGCTTACTGGCTTGCTTCCCCTGCCTTGCTCAGTTTGCTTTCTTACAGAACCCAGAACCACCAGCCCAGGGATGGCACCACCCACCATGGTCTGGGCCCTCCCTGCCTTGATCACTAATTGAGAAAATGCCCCACAGCTGGATCTCATGGAGGCATTTCCTCAAGGGAGTCTCCTTTCTCTGTGATAATTCCAACTGTGTCAAGTTGACACACAAAACCAGACAGGGAGAATGAAAACTGTGTCAAGACTTACAGCTGGATACATGCATTTCCAGTGCCTCATCTTCTATAGCTGGATAATAAGCCAGAGATCAGACATCCTCTGAAAAGCTGGCCCTTCCCACACCAGGCAGACCTGCTTTTCCACAATCACCCAAATACTAGGGCAAGTCGGGGAGAGAGGCTGCACTTGGCTGTGGATCATGCGGCCTCCTTCCTGGAAACTTCTCTGCATCCCTGGAGGTGGGGGAGCTGGGAGAGAGGCCATCAGAGATTAGCTGAACCCAGTGTGGGGGTGCCAAAGCACCCAAGTGAGGATTCTGAGGTCACTCAGCATAGGGTCTTTAAACACATGGTCTGGTAACATCTACTTAACCCTAAGAAACAGCCTAAAAGCCTGGCTATGGGGGACCGCATAGGGTTTACTGTGAAGACCCAGCCATTCCACCTAAATGAGCTTTCATTGCTGCATGGGAGACCACCTTCAAGAAGAAATCTGGGGAAGCATGAGTTACGAAACTCCAAGGGCTTCCAGACCAAGGCATGAGGTAAGGTTAAACAGCTGGGGACCAAAGGGGGGCTCCTTCCTGAGGCTGACCATCCCCCCAAAGCTGTAGTACTGGTGCAGCCAGTGAGCCGCAGAGCTCCCCAGAGGCTGGGAGAGGATAGAGTCAGGTCCGAGAGAGGATCTCCCCACCTCCCCTCTAGGCCCTTCTGGAGCCACAGGCCTGTTACATTCCTGAGTGAAGAATATGGGCACCAGCCCGGGGAGGGGCCCTCTGTGAATGCTCAGGTGTCAACCAGATGGCATTAATTAGCTGGTAGATTATGCACCATGCATTTGCTTCACAGTTCTGGAGCTGGGTCACCTAGAGCTGAGCAGGGCAGACTCTGTCCCCACGGACAGCTATTTTCTGGTTCCCGGTCAGATGTCCTCTCTCTGTGCCCTCACACAGTGAAGAGGCAAAGACCATTCTGGGTTTTCTTCATAAGGACTCTAATCACTACAGGGAACTGTCCATTTCTGACCTCATAGCTTCCAAAGATCCCTCAGTACAGCTGAGCTTGGGCATGAATGCCTTCAATCTCAGCACTCAGGGGGCAGAGGTAGGCAAGTCTCTGTGAATTCGAGGGCCAGCCTGGATTACAAAGCTACACAGAAAACCCAGTCTTGAAAAAAACAAAAAAACAAAAGGATGGTGATGATGATGGTGGTGGTGGTAGTGATAGTAGTGATACCCCCTCAGCACCTCACCTTTTGGATACGGACTTCATGACTTTGAAACACATTGAGGGGAGCACATTGTGACTGTAGCCTGGAGTCATCACACTACTGGCTAATCAGCACCTGGAGTCTAATTCTAAGATGTCTGGACCAGCATCCACTGACAATGTCCTTTCCCTCCACTGAGGCCTTAGCCACGGGCCTGGCTTTGACAAATGGGTCCTTTCAAAGAATAGCACAGGGGCTGGAGAGATGGCTGACGGGTTAAGAGCACTTGCTGCTTCTCCATAGGACCCAGGTTTGATTTCCAGCACCCACATGACAGGTCACAACCGGAACTCTGTTGCGGGAAATATTAAAAATGGAACCCGCCAACTCTCCAAGGGGTCAGACCATGCTCCCATGCCGTCACCGCCACCGCCGCCGCTAACTCTCTGGAGCTAGCCCCCACAGTATCTGGCTCGATTGTCCCGCGAGCCACTAGTTACCTCTCTACTATAATCCCCTGTAGCCAGCGATCCCACACTTCAGTAACCAAATAGATCCGCCATCCTTGCAGTTACAATACCCATTAACCCGGTAAAATCAAGACTCTTAAGCTTATAGCTAACCAATCAGATTTATGTATCAATATCACAATTTACAAGATGCCAATACAATAATTTCAGAGCCAATAGATAATGATAAAAGCTTTATCCTAATATTTCTAACCTTGCGAAATCATTGCTACTTGTGGCTGGAAAACGCCACACGGGGATACGTCTGCAGCCATGGTTCTCCTCCTACTCTCAGACGCTCCCCCTCGCTGCAACTCTTAGCTCCGCCTCCCTTTTCTCTGCCCAATCACAGGCCTCCCACTACCCTAATGTGATTGGACAGGGAAAATCCTGATACTTAACTCCAGTTCCAGGAAACCCTATACTTACTTCTGACCTCTGGGGGGCATCCTGCATACAAACGCTGCTCAGACACACATGTACACAAAACACACAAAATAAAACATGTTCAGAATGAATGATGAGGCAGCCTCTCGGCAGGCATATGTATTTTGCACCATGAAGCTGCTTTCTCAGAGAATCCAGCAGCCATACGGCAGGGAAAGACCAGGCATCCTGTGGGGGTTCGTGCTAGAAGGTGAGACAGACACCTTTACTACCCCAGTTGCCTTGATATATGCACTTGCTGCGCAGATACCTCCGTTTAGCTGTATGGGTGAATTGCTCCTGGAAAATTGCAACCTCACAGGGCCCAAAGAGTCTCAAAATAGCCACCCAGAAGAACCCAGGCATATAGGCCAAACCCAGAGAAAGCCAGGGCCGAGAGACAGTGGAATGTTGGTCGCATGGAGTACGTACGGCTGACTCTGGCAGCCACCGCATGTTCCCCTCTTCCACATCTAACTAAGCAAGGATGGCAGAGCAAACCTGGACTCCCACAGCTCAGTCCAGAATTCCAGAGTCCCCATCCCCAGCCATCAGAGTACAGGTTTTGCTCTCCTGTGTAGACCACCGTGGGGTCTTTTTGACCCCACGGAGTCTAGAGTCTACCCACCACTACTGTGAAAAAAAAAAATGTCTATTCTCACCAAATCCCTAGAACCTGGAGACACACCATACATACCATACCATACCATACCATACCATACCATACCATACCATACCATACCATACATACCAAGCAGGTCACAAGGAGCACCCATTTAGCCTTGCAGTGAGAGCTCAGGGATGGAAAAGTGGGCGGGGCTACAGGGGCCAGTGCGCAAGGATGCAGGAGGAGCGAGTATTTTCTGTGTAGTAGAGCCCGATAAGCAGGGCTGGTGCACTCTGGTCAGTCCTGTGTCTGTGGAAAGCCCTTGGCTATCTTCCCACAGCTGTGAACCTGGGCGTATAGCCAGGCCCCAAGGGTGTCTGAAGTCACTTACAACACAGCAAGTATAAACCGCAACAAATGTACGAATATCACAGGAACGTAAAGCCTCCACTGAGGCCTTAGCCACGTGCCTGGCTTTGGAAAATGGGTCCTTTACACACACACACACACACACACACACACACACACACACACAAAAGAGTAGATCGGGCGCTGAAGAGATGGCTCAGCGGCTAAGAACAGTTGCTGTTTTTCCTGAGGACCCAGACTTGATTCCTGGCACCCACATGGCAATTCACGACTGTCTGTCTCTCCAGTTTCAGGAGATCCTATACCTATTTCTAACTTCTGGGGGTACCAGGCATGCAACTGTTGCACAGACATACATGTATACAAAAGTCTGGCGGTGGTGGTGCGCACCTTTAATCCTAGCACTTGGGAGGCAGAGCCAGGTAGATCTTGGTAGTTTGAGACCAGTCTGGTCTACAGAGCTAATTCCAGGCCACCTAAATCTACACAGAGAAAGCCTGTCTCAAAAAGAAAGAAAGAAAGAAAGAAAGAAAGAAAGAAAGAAAGAAAGAAAGAAAGAAAGAAAGAAAGAAAGAAAGGAAGGAAGGAAGGAAGGAAGGAAGAAAGAAAGAAAGGAAAAGAAAAGAAAGAGAGAGAGGAGAGAGAGAGAGAAAGAAAGAGAAAGAGAGAGAAAAAACATATAGATAAGTACACACATAAATTTTAAACAAATAAAGGCGAAAGCTGAGAGTGGCTTCCTCAATGAAGAACACACTCAAGTTGTCATGCTGTTTTCTACAAATGAGTAACTATCTGTTTCTTGGTAGTTGTTAACACAATCCATGTTGTTAGTTTCTGGAGGGAAAAAAAAAGCCAAGTTATGTATTAGTAAGAATTCTGTTCCTGTGTGTCCAGCAGCCAAGTGTATGTACTCTTGCTGAACTGTGGCTCTCCTCCTTCAAAGGAGCCTTAGTGTTCACCAACTGGGTCACCCACTTGGGGAGGCTGCTTGCCCACACAGGTCTGACAGGATGTTGTATCCCAATTCGTCACCTGATGTAGTCTACTTTATCCAGCTTACACAACAGGTCTGACAACTGGGCTCAGGCCGGCTACTGCCATGAGCAAGCAGCAAACAGGCAGGGCAGGCACAATTATTACATCCCTTGGTAACAGGACTGCTTCCTATTGGACATCCTGGGATGCCTGTTCACGCAGGGTGACTTAGGCCTCATTCCCGAAGAAGACCTGCCTATGAAGTCATCTAATAAAATTGCCTCACCCGCCTGGTTCTGTCAGCCCTCAGAGAAGACAGAAGTGCTCTGACTCCTGGTGGCTGGGAGGCTATCTGGAGCCTTAGCCCTTCACCACTTTGGGGATTGTTTGGAATCAAGTTTCCCAGCCGGCCCGTCTAAGGTTTTGATTGGATGGCCCATCAGCTCTTCCCAGTTTGATTCCCAAGTTACAAATCTGGAGGCAAAGCCAAGTTCCTGTGATGAAAAACCAGAAAGAAAATATTTAGGTGAGTTTTTGTTTGGGCAGTTATCGAATAGAAGAAACAGCATGCGCTCTTGTTAGGAGAAACCTGGGGATTCGCCCTGCTCATTGCCTTGTGGAGAACCTGGAAATACTTTAGTGGAAAGAAGGGAGTTGATTCAAGTCCAATCTTGACAAGGAAGCATATTTTTCTCCATCCCAAATCCTGTCTAGGTGAGGAGTTGTGGAGGTTAGCTAGCTCTTGGGTGTTCTAATTGAGACTATACATGGGAAAGCCAAGCATTTCTGGGCAACCTTGATTCTTGGAGCCTTCTTTCCTCTTGTTTGGAATCCTCCTGTCTTTTTCCTTGAAAGCCAAGTTGACCCACACCTCCTGAGCTGGTGTCTCTATCTTTCCATTTAGACGTATTATCTTTTTGTAAGTCAACCTTTACAGGTGGGCAGGCTGTCTTGTGTTGCAGACACCACATTTTTTTTTAGAATTTAGAATACCATAGGTAAATGGATGGGCTGTTAAAAGACTGGGGAAGGAGGAGGGGAAAACAGGCCCATGGTAAGAGGTCCCTCTTCTGTTTACACTGCAGATGGAATGAGAAGCCACGCCAGCCCTGCCCCCAAGCACTGTTCATTTGAGTTTCCAAGCACTGTTCATTTGAGTTTTAAATAATCAGGTTGCCTTTAAGCAGAAGCTATGTCTCCTAGCTCCGATAGATAGCATTTTGGTCTCCGTTGTTACAGCATTACCTGTAGCGATCTGATTGTCAGAGCCCCTGTTGTTACTGTTTCTTAGCGATCTGATTGTCAGAGCCCCTGTTGTTACTGTTTCTTAGCGATCTGATTGTCAGAGCCCCTGCTACTGTTTCTTGTGCTTGCCTACTTGATCACAGTGTATCTAACTTTTGAAACAGTAGACTTATTATATCGTCATTTACTGCATGTCTATGGCCTTATACTTGATTCTTGTCACAGTGCATTTTGTGTTGGCCAGCAGAGGAGGAAAGTTTGAGTCTGTTAAGTTGCTTCTAAAATAAAAGATAAATCAAGGGGGTTATGTGCAGGTCTTAAAATAAAGTTGTGCTAAGTCTGATATGGTTTACAGTGTTCCTGGGGTCACAGCTACTCTGGAGGTAGAGGCAGAAGGACTTAAAAAGACTTATGGAGATCAGGAGTTTGAAGCCAGCCTGGGTACCATAGTGAAACCCTGTCTCTGGAAAAAGAAAATAACATGGTTTCGTTTTTGTGGCTGAGAGTGTTTGCCTAGCATCAAGAAGATTTAAATAAATCCCCAGCATCATGGGAGGAGGGGGGAAGGGAGGCAAGGAAAAGAGAAGGAAAAGGTTGGTCAAAAGGAGAGGAAGAAAATCAAAGATAAGAAAGGAAGGGAAATTTTGGCCTGACGCGCTCTAGGTCTGCTTGAAGAGTTGGCTCGGTCAGTAAAGTGCTCGCCTTACACACATGTGAACTCTGTCTGTAGCATCCGTATTAAAAGCCAGGTGTGGTGATGCACATCCCATAGTCTCAGCAATAATGACATGGGACGCAGACAGGAGGATTATCCACTCAACTGGCCAGCTAGCCTGGCCTAGGTAGCCGACTTCCAGGACAAGGAGGACCAGTTTCAAATACAAGGTAGAAGGCAGCTGAAGACCAATGACACTCTCAATGTTGTCCTCTGGCTTCCACACGCACTACATGTAAGAGTGTAAAACACACACATACACATACACACAAAATTAGCATATCCTCCCAGGAAGTAGAGCACAGGCCTTTGTGGGGCAGTGGAAAGCTTGCTGGAGAAGAGCACCCATCTTCCTTGTTTCTTCCTAGATTATAGCACACCCTTACTAATGGGTCACGCTGATGCATGGTGTTCTCCCCTAATAGTTCCTACTTGAGCACAGTGCCCTCCACTAATGCTTCCCTTTGGAAACAATACACCCACCCTGCCCCATGATTCCTACTAGAACAACACTGCCTACTAATTGTTGTTGTGCCATTGTAGTGTTAAGCCAGGGGTGTTTCTTCTTCTTCCTGGGTGTGTGTGTTTTTTTTTTTAAATCCTCCCACTGGTGACATTCCATGCTGATATTTTCTGTTGTGGGGTGACTTGGCACTATAGGACCTCTGGTACCTTCCCACCTCCAGGGACCAGAACCTCCTCACCACCCTACCTCCCAAGAAAAGCGCCTAGATATGGACACATGGTCCCACAAGACTAAGTCACCCAGATGAGCGCTGTATGGGTGCCATGTCACTGTCAGGGTACTTGTAGCTGACTGCTAGGGCCATATCTTTGACCCACCAAGATTTAAGATGATTATAACCATTAATTTCCTACTTCCCAATGAGCCCTGCCCGTACCATGTAGCCCACATACAGAGGGCAAAGCATTTGGGGGTCATGATATCTGCGCCCAATGTAGATACCAACAACACTCTAATCACAGGTTTGGCTCGGAAAGGCTCTGGTACAAGGTCACTTTACCAGTAGGTAATTCCCTGCCCAAAGGTCCATTCCTGGCGGCAGACACTCCCTCCCTTCAAGGCTCAGAACTCATCAGGTTTCCAGAAGATACACATTTAAGTAAAGATATGGTTTTAGAACACGGTGTATGTTCATATCAGCAGGAAAGCTTCCCTATGGCCTTCTTCTTCTTTTTTTTTTTTTAAAGGAACTTTAATTTTGCAATAGTAAAAGAAAAAAGAAGAAGAAGCAATTAATCAGGCTTTCTCCAGAGGCCTGTTGTGGGAGGAGTTATACCCTGTAGTGGGGTTCTATAGCAAGGACAAGAATGGACTCAAGTTGAATTTGAGGGCAGTGGGAACAGGGTGTGTGTGGTAAGGGGGGCAGTGGGAAATTGCACCCAGGTGAGGACATTGATCTTGTTATAAGAGGCTTCTCAGGGCCAGAGAGATGGCTCAGTGGTTAAGAGCACCGTCTGTTCTTCCAGAAGTCCTGAGTTCAATTCCCAGCAACCACATGGTGGCTCACAACCATCTGTAATGAGATCTGATGCCCTCTTCTAGTGTGTCTGAAGACAGCGACAGTGTACTGACATACATAAAATAAATGTTAAAAAAAAAATAGAGGCTTTTCCTTGGGGACAAGCCAAATGATAATAAAGCTGCCCTTTTGAAAAAATTTCATCCACAAGCAAGAGTGGGTTTTTTGTTTGTTTGTCTGTTTGTTTTTTGTTTTACCAACTTGATAAGATTCTTGCTAAAACTGGCCTGAGGTCAGGATTTAGGGAGCATAAGAAGATCTTGCTGGAAGCCGGGCGTGGTGGCACACGCCTTTAATCCCAGCACTTGGGAGGCAGAGGCAGGTGGATCTCTGAGTTCAAGGCCAGCCTGGTCTACAAGGTGAGTTCCAGGACAGCCAGGGCAACACAGAGAAACCCTGTCTCGAAAAACCAAAAAAAAAAAAAGAAGAAGAAGAAGAAGAAGAAGAAGAAGAAGAAGAAGAAGAAGAAGAAGAAGAAGAAGAAGAAGAAGAAGAAGAAGAAGAAGAAGATCTTGCTGGGAATTAGGTTGGGATATGCCACTAGGAACACCCAAGGGCAGAGAGGAGTTGGCTGCTGCTCCTTCGACACATTGCTATGGGTCCATCTGATACCAGATGCCAGGAGGCTTGTCCCAGCCATTCCATAGATAATAGGGCCTCGGTGATTAGGAATATTGACTGCTACTCCAGATGGCCTGGGTCGCATTCTCGGCACCCACATGGTAGCTCGTGACTGACTGTAACTCCAGTTCCAGCACTTTCTTCCGGCCCCCTCAGGCATTGCATTCATGTTGTGTAGAGGCATACATGCAGGCAAATCCAGAAAGAACAACGGACTGAGTTCAGATTCTCGGACAAACATTTGAACTGGAACCAAGGGGGATTAAGGAAAAGGGCTTAACACTGGTCTCATCAAAAGGGAGAGGGGGGTGTTGTATGTCTACAGAAAGAAAACCCTTTTGGAGCAAGGCAGCAGAAAGCAGAGTTGCATCTTACTGAGAAGTAGCTCTGGTGTTAGGAGTCAAGCACTTACAAAAAGCACAGCACATAGCCAAGGCTAAGAACTTACTTTCCTTCTAGTAAACGAACTGGCACTGTGGGGTTTGGGGAACAGTGAACAGGATTACAACCCCACCATGTAAGAACACAGGTCACAAGGAAGGGAAGAAACCTTGTCTGTACAGGACACAGAGAGTTAAGACATGTGACCGTGAACAAAGTTCCTAATCCTGTCTGAAATGCTCAGAACGCTCTAGGTCTATGGCTGGGAGAAGGGCGAAGCTGAACCCGCTTAGGCCCCCAAGTGTGTCTCGTTGCAATTTTATCATTCTTATTTGCAATATCTCTATTAAAAAAGGAGTGTTGCTAGGAATATTGAAAGCAATCTTTACATTGAATTTTTTCTGTGATCTCCCCTGCCTTTCTGTTTCTGCCTCATACACCTTTTTCTTCTGTTTTGTTTCTCTGTGTAACAGCCCTGGCTGTCCTAGAACTCTCTTTGTAAATCAGGCTGGCCTCAAACTCACAGAGATCTGCCTGCCTCTGCCTCCCAAGTGCTGGGATTAAACACATGTGCCACCAGGCCCTGCTTCACCCATCCATTTTTAAGGGCATTTTCTCTGTAAGGTGCAGGTTGATAGCCAGTCTCTCCCTAGAGACAGTGTGCATTACCCTGCACCACAAGACAAAGGCCGGGCACACTGCACACATAGTGGACAGAAGAGAAGAAGAGGAGCTTGCTGTTAACATACCATATGAGTTAGATAGATATAAGAGCCTGTGCCTCCTGGTCCCATGAATACTACTGATCTCTGGGAAATGACTCCGTGCACTGAAGTTTAGGAATCTCTCTCCCTATCTCACCCAGAGACACACCCCTTTGAGAACTCCACCACATTTGAGTCCAAAAGCAAGAATTAGATAGGAGAAATGCCTTCTTTTTTTTCTTGAGATAATATAATTACATCATTTCTCCCCTCCCTTCCTCTCACATATACCACCCCACCCCCACTCCTTCTCTCTTTCAAATACCTGGCAAGAGAATTCTTATTGTCTACCTGCTAATGCCTTGTAAGAAAAAAATAATCTGTTTATTATTTTATTTGTGTGTATTTCTGGGCATGCCACACTGAACATTAATACCCAGGACTCGCATGGTAGAAAGAGATGTCTTCTTGAAGAAACAATGAAATATCGCAATGAGTACATTTTGCTACCAGGAAATGAGGGTTAAATTAACCCCCCCCCCCACCTCCATTAAAGTCATTCCAGTTTGCCTTCTCCAAACGGCCTATGACACAGTAACAGAGGGCAACTGCCTGAGACTAACAGTCGAGGTCATAGTGCCTGGGACAGGCAACTGTAACATCTGGATGGATGAGTGAGCTGTGTGGTGTGGGAACCTGACACAAGAGAGGCTTAAGGAGGGCTTAGAGGAGACATCCAGCCAGGCTGGCCAGATGGAAACAGTGCCTGGGGTGCAAACTTGCAGGTGATGATGCAGGAACTGCGGTCAGATAGGAAAGGTGTGTTTGTAAACAGTCTAACCCAGGCTGACCTTAAAATCAACTCCTTCCCTGAAGATGACCTTTAACCCCTGACCTTCCTATCTCCACCTGGCCAAAGGTCAGTATTACTAAACGCTGTTTACACACCCAGATCTCTCTTGTTATTTTGACACAGGGTTTCAAGCAGCTTAGGGTGGTCTTGAAACTATGTTATTGCTCATACCAGCCAAGTGGAAAAACTAAGGTGCCAACCATGGACTCTGGGGTGCACCAAATATTGATGAAACCTCAGGAAAATAACAGAACTTGAACGTCGGTGTAAAATCTTTGCTGTAAAGGGACCCTTATCACAAGTCACAGGGGCACAGGGCTGAAGTCACAGCTCATTAGCCATTCTATCCATCTTGTGTGATGTTTCTCAAAGGTATTTCTGCAGGTGGCCTGGTTAACTATGTTGCAATTCCTGGGTGTTCAGAGACAATATCAGAACCAGGAGGGTGGGTATGTACAGGACGCTATTCCTTCTAGTCTTTTAAACCAGCTATCTTGTTAATTATCAAGATATGGTATGATAAAGGGCTCTAGGGAGGACTCTGTTATGTGGCCACCTGTCTGCAATCCAGGGTAGGGTGGGCAATTGCCCTGTCTAGATAAGGGCCAGGCAATTGCAAGCACCTGACTAGCAGACATTGCACAAGGAGTGCTGAGGCCAGACGTGAATCCCGAGCCAGGTTGGTTTTCCTGCTATGCTAGGTAGATGAGGGTACTAAGTGCTGATTATCTGCTCAGAGAGAGGGGACTGATTCCGCACCTCTCACCGCTACCCTACCAGCCCCGCTTGGTTAGTAGGTACATGGAATGGGTCGGGAGGTCTTTGCTCTTCTCATAATGCTGGCTCTGAATTAGCTTCGGCTCTTAGCAGGAGCACAGGGTAGCTCTGCACACGCCTCACAGCCACCTTTTCCTAAGGGACCGTAAGCCCGAACTGTACTTGTGCAGACAGGAGCTGGTTACCACCGCCTGGAAGACAATGCTGCTGTAGCAAGGGACACAGTGCGGTCCATTTTGTCGGCCTGAGCAAGTTTTTCGACTCCATGCAGTCGCCTGGAGCTCTGGCAGCACCAACCAGGAGACGCGTGCGCTTGCGTTTCACCTCTGCGCTCTGACGTCAGAGGCCTTAGGGACTTAGGAAAGAGGGAAGGGACAGGGAGTGAAGGGGTGTACGTAGGAGGGTCTTGGGGGACGGTCCACACAGAGGATCGTGGAAGGTCAGTTGGGGTGGGGGTTGAGGAATTCCTCCACTGATCCCTCCGTACCACTCTTAAGGTCCCAGCACCAACTTGAGCTACGATAGTCAAATCTAGCATAGCGCGCTGCGAACTGTGTAGCCTGCTCCAGGCACCCCCATGGCGCTGGATGGGATGATCCTACCCCAACTCGTGCCCCCCGAGTCTACCTTGGTAGCGTCCTAGGGAGGCGAGGCTTAGGGCTTCAGCAGTGCGCGTGCGCAGTGGATAGTGTTTGCTCAGCGCGCGACACTGTCGTGGGTGATTTCTCCGGTGCTAGGGGCGGGATGGCCTGAAAGCGGGGTGCCCAGCTGAGGCGGGGACACAGATGGGCGTGGGGCCCTAGTCTCCAGTGCCACTCAGCGACCGGTATTCTATCTGGCTCCGGTCACGAGGTGTGTCTACGGCTCAGGAGCTCCTGGGACAGCGAGTCTAAGCAGCTGATGGACCAAGAGGCGGCGCCCCCCTTCTGCTCACCTGAATGCAGGTGAGACGTGAAGGGCACCCTGTATACACCTGCCTGCAGCAGCGCAGTCTTTGCTTGGCCACCCGAGGAGGAAGCATTCCATTTGGTGTATAGGTCCTGGGCCACCGTGGGCGCGGGTGGACGATTCAGACTGGGTCCGACTGGATAGGTCGACCTGGGTCGCAAGAGAACTTGGGGCAGCAAAGTGATGGACCACGGTCGCTGGGCTAGGTCTGTACAGTGCTAGGGGATGAGGAACTTGAGTGTGGATCATCATGGGACCAGAGGGTGAAAGGCGATGTTGGTCAGATCTCCGCGAGGTAGGACTGGGTGGTGTCAGCACTTAGTGAAGGGGAGCGGGAATAGGAAGGACCCCTAGCTCTCAGCACACCGTGGGAGGTCCTGGGGCTAGGGTGCTGCTGCCTTAGAAAAGGGTGCCTAAGCCCTTTTAGAAGGCTTTCAGAGTCGTCGGAATGACAGAGTAGGTGGCTGCTCCTAAGTACTGTTTGAATTCATGTCGGTATCGATATTTGTTTTCTGACCGTGTTTATGTATGAAATCTGTAGCTATACACTGGACTTGTTCCCGTGTTTTGTATTTTTTTATTTAAACTTTTCTCTAGGAAGAGTGGGAAAGGCTATGATTAAGGAAACCTCAGATATTCTGAAAATATGAGATTCCACTACACCCACCCAAGCTCTGGTAGACCCGCCCTAGCCTCTAGGTGCTAGTTGTTATGGAAACAAAGCTCCTAGACCTTGAAAGCTCTCCCTGTGCTATTCAGGACCGAATCTCTTCGGATAGTGAGAATCTGGAGAATCCGGCTAGGATAGTTAGTGGATAGGTAAATAAGTCCCAGTAGTGTTTCTCTTAGGCCACTGAGAACCACGTGGGACAGGATTAGTGAGGGGCATGCCCGATGTGCTGCAAAAGGCAAAGGCAGAGTAAACAGCTGCCGTGTGTTTATTCCTTTCTGTTAATAAAAAGGAAACGTTTTATCTAGAGAAAGACTGACTCAGCATGTGCCCCCAAACCCGTGGTATTGCTTAGGGCTCTCTCGGAGGAGAACGGGTTTCAGTTCTCTATTTCCAGGCTTATACGTTTTCTTTTCAGCTTTGTTAAGCATACATGTCTTTTGGCACTGGGAAAATACTTTGGCCAGCTGCCTGTGTGTGATTTCTGAAAGTGTTAGGAGAATCCTCGTGCCTACAGTCCATCTATTGCTCTATGATATGTCAAGGAAGGGTATCAGCCAGTGTGGGAGGGTACCTGCCTTGAGTAACCAGAGAGTGCCGAGCTAAGATGTGAGAGTCAGCATGCTAGTCACGCCCAGCTTAAGGCTGGGAAGGAAAGAGTCCAGATAACCATTTGACCTCAAGGTTTATTCACTACAGTGACAAGCATCAGTTCACAACACTGGCATGGTGACTCAGAAGCAGATGGCAGAGAGAGGCTCATAGGCAAGGCTCAGCACTCCAATGACAAGCCTCAGTCCACAACTCACGCATGGGGTACCCGATTCAGAAGTAAGTGGCAGAGAGACTCACAGGCAAGGCTCCCAATCTGTCCCTCGCTCGGGGGAGCAACTTCTTCCTCTGGATCCCCTTAACTTGATTCAGCCTGGTCAGCAATCAGTCAGATGTCCTCTGGTCGGAGAGCCAGACAGCACAATGATCTTCACTGTTGGAGCATCAAGGTTTCTGCCTGGCTGTTGTGAGCCTCTGCTTTTCTTAGCTCCAAGGGGTGGCCACTCTCTAGCATTACGTCATCACATAGTACTTCATTCATATCTGCTACATGCAGAGCTGACCTGAGCGGGAGAGCTGACTGCTCATCTAACTCTTATCAACCACACACGGCTGATGTGAGCTAGCAAGATCCGACTCAGTCCTGTTCTTATTTCTTATTAACATGCTTTCTACATTTAGACACAAAACCAGTGAGTGCAGTGAACCCACAGCCTTTTGGACCATGGGAGAACACAACCCTGAGTCAGGCCATGTGAGGAGAGTGAGTGGGAAGAGGGGAAAGCGAGAGGCCCAAAAGGATCAGTGTGGCCAAGATAGCTGGATTATAGAGGGAAGGGCAGCCCAGCCCCTGAGCTAGAGGAATTTAGACTAGGGGATAGGGTGTGTCAGCCCAGAGGACCCTATAACAGGTGGGGACTGAGGATGCTGGGAGAGCCTAGTGGCCATTGTTGGCTCTGAGGTGCTATGAGGGAGCAGTGTCAGGCCACTATGCAGTATGCTTCACACAGTAAGCAGCAGGGAGAAGTCCTCACGTCGGGCGTGGTGTGAATCAGGCATGCAGAAGGAAACCTCAGTGTCCCCTTTTTTGCCTTTCTTATGTGAGAGGGATGTGGTCAGATTGAGGAGCAGAAATAAATACAAAAGGAGAACTGAGCTGGTCATGCAGTCATCCCCCGCCTCCTGGGCACAGCTGGGACTGCAGAGGGACCAGCAGGGCTCTGTGGGACTCTAGGAAGGGACGGCCAGCTAGATGCCAACACCTCTGCCTCCTGGGCACATCTGGGACTGCAGAGGGACCAGCAGGGCTCTGCGGGACTCTAGGAAGGGACGGCCAGCTAGATGCCAACACCAGACAGGCTGCTGGCAGCCAGAACATGGCCTGTTACTCTCACGGCTGAGGAAGTGGACTTTGCTGTCAACTCCTCAGATGAGGATGCCGATTGGTGGTGTTAGTTTCGAAGGCTGCCCAGAGCTTTGCAAATGTGGCCCTGTAGAAACACACAGCAGGTCATCCGAGCACAGAACCAACATGGGGAAGTGATGAGGGAGGTTGGAGTGAGATGTGTGTTCTGGTGTGCGACCCATCGCTTCTGTAGCTATTTGACACCTGTTCTGGGATAGCAGGAGGTCTGTTCAGCTGTGTCTGTGTCAGTGACTGTCCTAGCCAGGGTTTCTATTTCCGCCCAAAACGTCATGACCAAGAAGCAAGTTGGGGAGGAAAGGGTTTATTCAGCTTACACTTTCCACATTGCTGTTCATCACCAAAGGAAGTCAGGACGACCTCAAGCAGGTCAGGAAGCAGGAGCCATGGAGGGATGTGACTTACTGGCTTGCTTCCCCTGGCTTGCTCAGCCTGCTTTCTTATAGAACCCAGGACTACCAGCCCAGGGCTGGCACCACCCACAATGGGCCCTCCCATCCTTGGTCACTAATTGAGAAAATGCCTTACAGCTGGACCTCATGGAGGCATTTCCTCACGGGAGGCTCCTTTCTCTGTGATACAAGCTCCAGCTTGTGTCAAGTTGACACACAAACCCAGCCAGAATAGTGACTGATGGATGTGTAGTGCTTCATTTCGATGTCCTCGCTCTAAACGGTACTTTGAAGATTTGGTCTCTCTGGTGAAGACAAAACAGACTGCCTGGTGTGCCTGACGCAGTGGGCGCTTCGAACTCTGTTATCCTGTTTTTCCGGGGTCAGCCACTGCTCAGTGAAGCAGTGAGAACCCACTCAGCTGGGTCATCTTTGATCCACTGACCCTGATCAGCTCTGGGGTTCCTTCTACTCTGACTAAACCAGAACTTAGTTGAGATGGTACTGGAGTCTCTTGATTTAAGAAGTGGAGCTAGTAGAGAATTCTAGAGTGTGTGTGTGTGTGTGTGTGTGTGTGTGTGTAGGGGGTCCGCTCAGATCAAGGCCCAGGCTACACAGGAGCAGACATCTTAGCCACTGGTACAGTGACACAATCACTGCAAAATGGGAACTTGCTCCCAGTCTCATGACTTGTGAACAACTGCAAGATGGGGGCCTTTTTCCCTCCAGATCTAGAAAAAAGGAAGATCTGTCTTCCCTCCTAGGCCTAGACTAGACATTAATATGCCTGGATTACAAAGTATAAAGTACTCAGCTGGGTGTGTGTGTGTGTGTGTGTTACATGTTTAAAACTTCATTCTCAGAAAAGATAAAAATGAATGCAGAGCCATGCCAAGGCCAGGTACCCCTACCCGGTGGTAACATGTTAAATTCTGCGTAAAAGTAACTTTGGAGTCGTTGGAAATGTGAAATAAACTAGTGTTGGTGCCAGCAGGGGTGTGAGCTACAGGTGTAGGCTGTGCCCAGAGCAGCCTCTAGGTCGGCATCCCCAGAGAGCATTTATTTCCATGTGCCTGGGGACATAATGGGGACAGTGACACAGGGCTCCCAGGATTGCAGGGGATATACATGGATATTAGAGTTGTGCCCACACAGCTATGGCCTGGATTAGGCCCAGAACTCCCAGCACTCCCTTGGTTATAGGTCTTCTGCCAACTTGGAGTGTAATAATGGCTACTGGTTCTTTGTCCCTTGGCATGGGCCCTAGCACTCAAGCTTAGCACAAGCCACACGTTCTGGTCTTTTCTGTGGCCCCAGAGTGGATGGATTCGTGTCGATAGAAGTTAATACAGCGTTTCTGGTACTTACTCTGCCGCCTCATGGTTCCATCGGTGGCTGCGAAGTTCTGCGTCTGTCCCACAAAGCGGCTGTGGAGAAGCACCCTGCCCCTGCCCCTGAGGAAGCAGGGTCAGGGTTGGTTCCACTTGCTATGGGACTGTCTTTCTGTGGCTGACACTGATTCTAGAAGTGAAAAGCCCATTAGGTCTCAAAATTTCCTTCAGCCTTGAGACTCTCGATTATACGGGTTCACAAACACAGCTGGTTCAGTTGAGGTACCGTTTGCCATTTATGCGCAGTTTAGAATCTGTGCGTGCATCCAACAAGTATTTCATGAGGGCCTACTATGTGCCAGCCATCATAGCAGGTAGTGGAGTTATAAAGATGGACAGGTTAGGTCTCTGCCTCAGTACTAGAAGGCGACTTAGGTTTGGTCCCAGAGGGCATGTGAGTTTGTATGATGCCCACCATGAGAGCATTTGGCCCAGTGCCTGGTGTTTCTCCGGGGACTTGAGGGCATCTCAAGCAAATGGATTTAAACTAGTTGGTCAGGGGCAGGAGGCCATCTGCAGAGAGATTTGAACTCAGAACTGAAGGGCTGGTGCATGGAGCAAGGTGGGGAGAGTTTGAGGTTGGGGCCCAGGGAAATGAGTGAGCACACCGAAGCACCAATAGGTCCCACAGACTTATTCTGGAAACTCTGTTAGAGACTTACGGAGGAACTAAAGTCGTTCAGCCTCTGGATTGTGTAGTTTATAACTAGGCTGCTGCGAAGACTAGAGCCGAGACTGGAGTTCTACCAGAAAAGCATTGTCCCCATATCCGGGTATTGCCTGCCTTCCTTCGTGCCTGAGCGTCTCGGATTCAGCTTGTGCCCTCTGTTGGGTACCTTGCAGGCTTTATGAGTCTTTGTAAGCATAAGAGTGAGGTAGTACATTTAAGAAACGCGCCCCACACCTTTGTCCTGTGGTGGAAGTGGGAGTGGGTAGACTGTGCGTGGGAGGAAGGCAGTGGTGGATCTCGCTGTCACGCGTCTTCCGAGTCGGCCCAGGGTGAACGTTCTTTCTTCTTCAGATTGAGGATGGGTACCCGAAGGTCCTAGCGACAACTTTGCTGAAACTGAAGAGCGGTGTCAAGCCCAGCCGCCCGCTGTTGGCCCCGGGGGCTCTCCTGGCATCCAGATTCAGATCATGACTCCTGTGAGCAGCCACGGCTTGGCGGAGAGCATTTTTGACCTGGACTACGCTTCGTGGAAGATTCGGTCGACTCTAGCGGTTGCTGGCTTTGTCTTCTACCTGGGCGTCTTTGTAGTCTGCCATCAGCTCTCATCGTCCCTGAATGCCACCTACCGCTCCCTGGCGGCCAAAGAGAAGGTCTTCTGGAACCTGGCGGCGACGCGTGCTGTCTTCGGCGTCCAGAGCACAACTGCAGGCCTGTGGGCCCTGCTGGGAGACCCCGTGCTCTATGCCGACAAAGCTCTCGGGCAGCAGAACTGGTGTTGGTTTCACATCACCACGGCCACTGGCTTCTTCTTCTTTGAGAATGTGGCCGTTCACCTGTCCAACCTGTTCTTCCGCACCTTTGACTTGTTTCTGGTTGTCCACCACCTCTTTGCCTTTCTTGGGTTCCTGGGTTCAGCGATCAATCTCAGAGCTGGCCACTATCTAGCCATGACCACGTTGCTCCTAGAGATGAGCACGCCCTTCACCTGCATTTCCTGGATGCTCCTGAAGGTGAGTGCGGTCCTGAGGGGTTGGGGAAGGGGGTGCCCTATGGCTGCCTGCAGAGCAGGGTGCCTTACACAGTGCTACATTGGCTGGGATGTCACTGGGACCTGCCTTAGGACCTGTGCAGTAAGACATCACCTAGCTGAATTCAGCTTCTTATTTATTTGGTTGGTTGGTTGGTTTTTGGTTCTTCAAGACATCTTTGTATATCCTTGGTTGGCTACTCCAGAACTAGCTCTATAGACAAGGCTGGCCTCAAACCCACAGAGATCCGCCTGCCTTTGCCTTCCAAGTGCTGGGATCAAAGGCGCACACCTCCACCACCCAACACTCTTCTTAAATTTAAGTCTTAGAATTAAAAGAAAGATTAGTGGCTCTTAGGACTAAATGACATGTTATATGTCATAGAAAGCATTATTATTATTATTATTATTTTACTTCAATACTTACAACATTCTGAAGAGCTCTATTTGGGATATTCTGTATACTCAAAAGGCTACCCCTTAAGTCATTGACTTGGGGTGGGGGGATTGTTAGACTATATCAGGTATCTTTACAGTAGTGTGAGAGCGACTTTCTTTTCTTTATTTACTATATTCAAAAGTTGGTGCCTGGTCCACCAAGAAGTATGAGCCTTGTCTCAGACCCAGTGGCCCTGCCTCCCCCAAAATAGTCACACCATAGCTTTCTGACCTCCTAGGAAGCTGGCTCCGGTGGTCCCCTCCCCAGCCGCTGAGTTCGCAAATTCTGCTTACACAGGGCAGAGTCTCAGCCTGGGAGGGAGTGGCTTCCCATTCTGTGCTGGGGTTGGCTGTCAGAGGAGGCTGGAAGGCTGGCATCGGGAAGCACCTGGTCTGGGTGGGGTAGCCAGGCATGGCTTTATGTCCATGGCGGAGCATCAGCGACAGCTGCCGAAACTCAATTCTGTGCTCGTGGCATGGTGTTACACCAAGTCCGATTTAACCTGCATCCAAGGCCCTCTGAAAGCGCTAACAAGAACCAGGTCACGCAGCCCATCCAAATTGCTCCAGGGTGTGTGTGCTCAAGCTACTACTAGATAAGCAGGACCTGTTGGCTTTCTGATATGTGCTAATTCAAGATAGAAAAGATTGGAGTTTTGCCTTTAAAGTAGGAAGGCCAGCCAGGTAAGGTGCTGGCTCTGGCTTTATCCTTCCTTCAGAATTGAGCCCAGGAGAGCCAGTACTGGCGAGAAGCCTAGTGCTTTGTTCTGCGTCTGCGGCGCGTGAAGGGCACAGATGTCTTTTCCCCTTTCCCATACTGACACTCGGGTTTGCTTTGTCCACAGGCTGGGTGGTCAGACTCCCTGTTCTGGAAGGCCAACCAGTGGCTAATGATCCACATGTTTCACTGTCGAATGATCCTCACCTACCACATGTGGTGGGTGTGCTTCTGTCACTGGGACGCCCTCACCAGCAGCCTGCACCTGCCCCACTGGGCACTGTTCCTTTTCGGGCTGGCCCTGCTCACGGCCGTCATTAACCCTTACTGGACACACAAGAAGACCCAGCAGCTCCTCCATCCCGTGGATTGGAACTTTGCACAGGAGGAAGCCAAGGGCAGCAGGCAAGAAAGGACCAATGGCCAGGTGCCTCGGAAAAAGAGGTTGTAGCGGCGCCCACCCAGGGACTGGGTGGACCATGATGCCGACTGGGGAGTGTCCAGGGTTGGACAAAGCTCCACAGTGACTCTTTACGTATGGATGGGGACATAGATAAGTTTATATCTAGGTGAATACTAACTTGTTCCTTACTATGAATTCTAAAGTACCCATGAAGTATTGCTGGGGCCTCGACGTGCCTGGAAGAGGTCTTTGCCATCATGACTTTCCTCTGAGTCTTCTGGCGTGGCCCCAACCACAGCACATCTGCCAAGGCAGTGCTAGGGAAGGAGCAATGGCAGCCAGGTGTGCAGGCTGCTGAGGAAGCCAGTCTGGAGCCCTGCGACGATTCATCGGGAAGGACCTCGTGTGGGTGTGGGTGTGCCTTATTTGGAAGTCGTGTTCTTTTTCATTGCAACAAATTGACCCTAAGAAAATGTGATTTGCTGATCATATTTATTTACTAGCCTGGGGAATTTTAAGCCCGTGGCAGTGCACTGCCCTCTAGTGGCAAGAGGCAGAAGGACAGAGTTATGGTAAGGGGTTCTCCTTGGCTTACTAGAGTCTGCCCACCCCTCCTGGAGTGGTGGTGGTGGTGTGAAATCTTGTACTTCAAAAACAAACAAGCAAACAACAAAAAACCCCAAGGAACCTAATAACCTTTTTGAAAAACAAAATAATGAGAATTTTTAGTGATATATTTCTTATTTGACAGAATAAGGTGTCTGGAGGGGGTCCTGTACTCATCCTCGTGTCGCTCATCCTGAGTCGCTAGGGCCCCGAGCAAGCACCTTGCCTGACATGACCATGGGAACATGTTCTCGCCGCGCTGTTTGCAGGTTAGACCTCCAGACACCGGCTAGCAATGCTATCGGCAGACACAAAAACTTTCCCAGAGAACAGTTAAAGAACAAGGGGGTTTTTGTTTGTTTGTTTGTTTGTTTGTTTGGGTTTTTGTTGATTTGTTTTGTCAAAACTACCTGAGAAATGGTGGTTGCTCTTGAAAATCATGTGTGACTTAGGCTTGCCTCAGCAGCCCTTTAACTTTATGAGGATGTATGATGCCTATTTTATTATAAAGTAGCCCATTAACTTTATGAGGAGGTATGATGCCTATTTATTTCAATCTAAGAAAGCCCTTACTTTGTGTTCCTAAGATAATCAACTGAACTGAAAACCCTGTAGCTCCTGTGTCTGCTTTGTTGAGGCACCAGCCTGGCATTTTTGTTTTTTTTTTGTTTTTTTTTAAGCTGGGCAGAGGCTTAATATAGTGACAGCTCTTTCCAAAACCCAAACATACTTCCTGTCTGATAACGTGACCCGAAGCTCACCTGAGTGCCTGAGAACACTCTGCGTCCTGAACATGTTGGCAAGTCTTCAATGGGACCAGGATGGGGTTAGAGAGTGTCTTAGTCGGGCATTTCTATTCCTGCCCAAAACATCATGACCAAGAAGCAAGTTGGGGAGGAAAGGGTTTATTCAGCTTACACTTTTCCACATGGCTGTTCATCACTAAAGGAAGTCAGGACTAGAACTCAAGCAGGTCAGGAAGCAGGAGCTGATGCAGAGGCCATGGGTTGATGTGACTTACTGGCTTGCCCTGGCTTTCTCAGCCTGCTCTCTTAAAGAAGCCAAGACTACCAGCCCAAGGTTGGCACCACCCACAATGGGCCCTCCCCCCTTGATCACTGATTGAGAAAATGCCCCACAGCTGGATCTCATGGAGGCGTTTCCTCAAGGGAGGCTCCTTTCTCTGTGGTAACAACAGCTTGTGTCAAGCTAACACACAGAAGCGGCTGGGACAGGGAGATCATCTGACTTTCGCTGGCCTCTACAAGGAGTGTGACCTCAGGTTACATCCTCCGTCTTCACGTGTGTCAGCTGAGTGCCATTCCATAGCTCAGGTGACCTTTGGTCACTCCACACACATCTCCTTTCTGACCAGGACTTCTCCCCGGAACCTTGGAGACAAGTATTCATGAGAAGGCTCTGCAATGGAGCAAGCACTAGTCCCTGCCTAGAGTAGTGGCTCTCTCGCCATGATTTTTTTAATACAGTTGCTCATGCTGTGGTGATCCCCAACCATGAAGTTATTTTCGTTGCTACTTCATAACCGTAATTTTGCTATTATCATAATTAAATATCTGCGTGTCCCAACCTCTTGTGAAAGGGTCGATCGACCACCAAAGAGGTCATGACCCACAGGTTGAGAACACTGGCCTAGAGAGGGGCCACCCTTCCCAGCTATAGTACCTTTGTGGTCTCCAGTGTCCTGCCAGACAGATCTCGGAGAGGGGCATGGTCCAGAGGACACGAGGAGCCGCAGCTCACTAATGTGAGCCTAGGCTGGCCTGCTCTGTGGCCCACACTGGCCAAGATTCCACTGCACGTGTGCCCCACTAGACTCCTACATCAGCTGTTAGGAATTAGAATGGGGTATCGCTTGGTAGTAGAGAACTTACTTAGCATGTAGGAAGCCTTCCTGGCTTCTGTCTTCAGCCACTGGAGAAGAGACGCTCTCCTACTTGACCGGTATGGAAAATCAAAAACGTTCTCCCTTTCTCGCCACGTAGATGTTTTACATGTTCCCATGTTTTCAACAGTAGAGGATGTGATGGTCAGGGGCAGCAGCCCAGCGTCTTCCCCATCTCTTCCCGATGGCTTGCCCTTTTCCCGATGGCTTGCCCTTGCCCCTTCAATTTAGCAACGAGGTTCCAACTTCTCTCAGCAGCATACCATAGGCTCCTCAAAGTAGCACTGGACTTGGTGCAGCAGAGCTAGTGACTGGCTGTGTGCTGTTGTCTTCTGTGAAGCCTATGGGTCACAAGGCTCTCCTTCCACAGACAGCTCCTCAGTAGGCCCTGTGGCTTCCACGGCAACATTGCTAGCAAGAGGCCATACCCCTACCTGAGCCCTTAAGTCTCTGTTCACACAGCCTGTGGTGACCCTCCTGATGGGAACTAAGCATTGCCTCATTCCTGTGTGCCGTAGGGGCGACACCTGAGCCTGGGTCCTAGAGAAAGAGCAGAGACTAGCCATTTCTAGTTTTGTAGGGTGGAGGTCCAAAGTCAGGTGCTGGCAGCTTCAGTCAGGAAGAGGCCCAGTACTTCCTACGTGGAATGTTTCTTTACCTCCAGGAGAAAGCTATGCCATATATCTAAGGAGCAGAAGGGCTGAAAAGATTCAGGAAGCCCAAGTGAGTTTCCTGGAGGCCTTTATAAGGATCACTGTCTGGACACATGGTGACTTAAGTGTTTTCTTTGGCTGGGGCTGTCTCTGATTGTGGAAGCTAGTGGCTGGGAGGAGGCCCTTGCCTATCCCCAACCATGGATGTAATGCGTCCACATAACCTTAGTGGGGCACATTCAAATGCTAGTACAAAAAAGAGTGTTGCCACACCCCGTGTCAGTAAGATCTCATTCGTTCCACAAAGGGCTGATGCCTCTTGTTCCCTGTAGAGAGAATATTGTATGTATTGTATGGATGCGTCACCTGTCAATTAAAAAGCCTATGTGTGGCCTACGGCTTAGGCAAAAACTAGAAGGTGGAACATCCAGGGGGCAGAAAGAATTCTGGGATAGAGCCAGGCAGGAGGTCGCCTGGTAAGACATGAGGAGACTGATGTGTGGTACCCAAACACAGGTAACCAGCCACATGGCAAAATGTAGATTAAAATAAATTTTAAGTTATGATTCTAGTCAGAGAAGAGCCTAGCTATCTGGCCAAGGTATTTTGTAAATATATTTTGAGCCTGAGTCTTATTTCTGAGAGCATGGGGCTGGGGGATGGGAGGGAGAACCGGAGGTGATTTTTACAGTTCTCTGACCATTTCCAGTGATGGCTGCCCAGCCACTGGCAAGTGAGTGGGTGAACCACCCAATGGAAGGTAACCTCTGTCTTCCAAGTGGGGTCCTGGCAGAAGACATGCTAACCCAGAGCTAGACAGTGTTTGCTGAGGGCATATTCAACAAGGTAAGCCAGGGTAGGAGGCCAGGAAGCCAGCTCCATCTCACACAGCCAGAAGGGCTTTGGGGAGAGACAGGTAGCCAGTACAGGAACTATGGCGCTAGTCTTTCCTCTCACGGTGACAGACCAGTGAGTTGGTTACACAGATTGATACATAGGAGACATTTCTTTTGTTAAAACTATGAAGTGTGTTACAAACTAAAAGGCTCTGGGTTGTTGGTACAGTGTGAATGTTGGCAGGGCATAGCCTAAAATGGAATTTGCCCCTTGGGATGTTGAGTCTAACTCAGGCTGAGGACCAGGCTCAGGCCACGCCTAAGCTTCCCTTCTCTTCAATGCTGGCTGTTTTCGGCCCCCAGTTCCATCCGAGGGCCTGGAGCTGCAGGAAGAAGCCAGAGCCATCTATGATCTCAGTTCAACAGGCCCCATAAGACTCACCTAGCAGAAAACCAACAAAAGACACACGTGTCATTAATACTTGATACATTTAAGTCAATTCTGTGTCTAAATTTTTGCTGTGTCCTAATGTTTCAGGATATTAATTCAATGTGCCTTTTTTTGACCCCCCCTCCATTTCAGTATACTATGCACATTTTTATTTCTGTTACAAATTTTTAATTGCCTAGGGTTAGAGAGAGAGCTCAGTGGTAAATGTTTGTATTGTATACACTAGTCCTCAGGCTCCAGCCACAGAACCACAAATAAAAAATAAGTTAAAAAAAAAAAAGAACCCCAGCGGCCGCTACTGGATGACCCTGGGCAATGTGGTGCCCAAGGGGGGATTTCCTCTTCTCTAAAGACAAGGGGGGATGGTAATGGATAGAAGGAATTGTAAGGGTGAGGTTGGGAGGAGGGACGGCTAGGGCCTGCCATCTTCATGTAAAGTAAATAAACGTTGGTAAAACCCCCAAATTTATGTGCCATATATATGTATATATACACATATACTTTTTTATTAGATATTTTCTTTATTTACATTTCAAATGTTATCTGCTTTCCTGGTTTCCCCTCCGAAAAACCCCTATTCCCCATCCCCCTGCTCACCAACCCACCCACTCCCGCTTCCTGGCCCTGGCATTAAGAAAGGAACCTTTATTATCTTTTCTCTGATAACTCCACGTAGGACTGCCTCTGTTGTGACTTCTCTCACAGTGTAGAGAGAAGTTCTCTCAGCCCTGGCTGCAAAGGGCCGAGCCCTACCCTGTCTTTGGAGTCCTGAGTTTTGGCTGTCTTCTCAGACAGAGTGCTCTAGCTTCTGACTTAACCCTCCAGCCCACCCCACCCAACTCAGCCCTTTGCCCTGTACATCTCCGCTGTTTGCTGTAGTGCTGGTTTATATCTGATAGCTTCGTTGTTATGCTCCAGTCTGTTGGAGGCCTGTGTTTCCTGTTAGTTCACTACAGTAAACATATAGTCCCAAACCCGTCAAAAATATTTAAAAAGGGAACACAAAGTTGAAACCCTTAGTTATTACTAAAAATTATAGATGCAAGGTCTTTCCATCAAAAGACCTTTTCCCTGCCAAAAGTTTAAAATTGGTTGCAGTCCCATGTAACGTACACCTCATTCACTGTGTTGGTTTTCAAAACTGCTGTGTAACCCACAGAATCCCAGAAGCATAGCACAGCTCAGGGCAGGTTCTCTGTCTGGAGGAACTCAACACACTAGGTCCACCAAGAAACATTGTTTCTACACAAAACAGAGGAGGGACTGCTTGGTGCTCAGCCAGAGATGGGCCGCAGGCTCCTCCCAAGTGTGCTCCCCTTAGCTCGTGACTGGCTCAAATCAAGAGCTCCAAGCAGCTCGGGAATACCTCATTTACTAAATGTGGCTTTCATTTCTTAACCTGGGGCTCTTGTTTGACTCAGCAACCCCAAACTCCTGGCCAATTGACCCTCTGTAGTGGTTCCCTGTATCCCTGGCCGCCCTTGGGTTCACACATCATGGAAATGACCAGCAAGCATGGAGGGGTTGCTAGACCCTAGACCTTGAACTTTTCTTCCCATAGGAGTGTGAGCCATAAAAGCAGGGAATCTCCCCATTTCCTGTCCCTTTCTGCCTAGTGTAGTCATATCTGCAGGGACAGGCAGGAACAGAAGATGCAAGCCAGAACACTCATCCCACTAGGAGCAGCATAAGGCTCTCCTTCACTCACTCACTCATTCACTCACTCACTCACTCACTCACTCACTCACACACTCACACACACACACACACACACACACACACACACACACACACACACACACACACACCGCCCCCGCAGACTGTGAATTTACAATGTGAACAATTAATCTCTCAGTGGAAACTCTACCAGGATAGGATTCCTGACCTCTCAGAATCCTCCCTTGTGGTTTCAGACTCCGAGTTGAAATTAAGTTACTCAGTTTCTGTTTTGTTTGTTTTTTGTTTGTTTGTTTGCTTGTTTGATCGGAAAAACTGGGAAAATAAACGGAAATCAAAAGCTTTTAGTTGATACTTTTTTCTTTCTAGTTTGCTAGTTTCTAGCATTCTGTCACATGTTAGAGCCTTTCTTCTTCCCAGGCTTCTCTTCCCCTCCCTCCCTCTCTCTCTCCCTCCCTCCCTCCCTCACTCACTCCTTCCCTCCCTCCCTCTCTCTCTCTCTCTCTCCCTCCCTTTCTCCCTCTCTTCCTTCCTCTCCCTTCCTCTCTCCCTCCCTCATTCCCTCTCTCTCTTTCTCCTTCTTTCCCTCCCTCCTCTGTCTCTGTATGTCTGCCCCCCCTTTTTGTTCCCCAATTTGTCCCCCTTTTTTTCCTCTGGAAGTGTGTCTCCCAATATTTCCCAGACTGGCCTCAAACTGGGCTTAAGGGAATCCTCCTGCCTCAGCTCTCCTGCCTGCTCATCTCTTCTGTGTACCCCTTTACTCTTAATACTCAGTGCTTATGTTGTAAGCAAGACAGAAACATTTTCTCAAGTAACTTCTCCAACTCAACCAGAGTCCAGGTTCTTTTTGGTTTTGTTTGTTTGTTTGTTTGTTTGTTTGTTTTGTTTTTTTTTTTTTCAAAACAAGAGTTTCTCTGTGTAGCCCTGGCTGTCCTGGAACTCACTCTGTAGACCAGGCTGGTCTCGAACTCAGAGATCCGCCTGCCTCTGCCTCCCAAGTGCTGGGATTAAAGGCATGCACCACCATCTTTTGGGGTTGTTTGTTTGTTTGTTTGTTTGTTTTGTTTTTCAAGGCTGTTTCTCTATGTAACCTTGGATATCCTGGAACTCACTCTGTAGACCAAGCCATCCTTGAACTCAGAGATCTTCCTGCCTCTGCCTCACAAGTGCTGTGATTAAAAGTGTGCATCACCACTGCCTGGCTAGTCCAGGATTTTTTTTTTTTAAATATGATTATACGCTGACATTTCTTTCCTGCATTTCCTTCCACTCGGGAACTGTTGAGTCCTGTCCTCTGTGAAGGCTGCCTGCTGTGGTTCCCCAGCCTCTGCAGAAGCTGGGGATGTTAACTCCATTCCTCTGCTGTTTGGTGTGACATTTGTCAGGATGTGTTCAAGGCACACATCTGGCTAGATCACTGGGTAAACCTGGTGTTCTGTGGCATGTCAGTTCAGAGATCTTTATCTGTTGGTGACCGGATTAAGACAAGCAATTGGAGTAGTTCACAAATGGGCTGTGAGGAATCGTCCAGTCTTATCTCACCCTGGGACAGTGAGATCTTGAGTTGGCATGCAGATGAATGTAACCGTGCAGATGCCAGTGAGTTCTGGCACTGGCATTAGGTAAAGGGTCCCGAGGATCGGGGTTTTCTCTGGAAAATTCCATGTTGGAGCTGAGGATAATTAGCCGCATCAGGGGGGCCTCCTACCCCATGAGTGAAACTCCTAGCTCTGATAATTGAGGCTTACGGCTAAGCCCACACACACATATTTCCCTGCCTTTGTATGCGGCAGTGTGCAAGGTAGAGGAGATTGGGACCTGCCCTTTCCCCTTCTGGGTCAAACTAGGTAAAGCCATTTCCTTTCCCGGTGTAGGTCTCCCGGGTTTCTGCAGAACACTGAGCAAAGAAACCAAGATCCCAGATTCGGTGTAGTTGCATGCTGTCGGCGTTGGAGGATTTACGGTTCATGTTTTGTTTGGTTTTCTTTGCGTATATGAAATGTGAAGTACTCTGAAGAACTATCTGGAATTACATCCGATACAGTGTAATAGCTTTGGAGGATCTGTGGGCTTTTATTGTTGTTGTTCAAGGTAGAAAAAGCTCCCTCCTCCTGCCTCAGCTTGCCTGAGCTAATAGTTCTTTTTAATTAGTTTATGTCTATGACTGTTTTGACTGCATGTATGTCTGTGCACCACCTGGGTGCCCGGTGTTTAAGGAGACCAGAAGAGGATGTCAGACCTGCAACTGGAGTTACAGACAGTTTCGAGCTGCCATGGGGGTGCTGGAAATCAAACCGAGGCCCCCTGGAAGAACATCCAGTGCTTTTAACCACTGAGCTGCCTCTGCAGCCACAGCTAATAATTCCTTAAGTAGGTCGGTGGGAACTGGTTTCCTGTTGTATCTGTTCCTGCATATCTTACAAATACAGACTATGTGCTAAATGAGCATGCTCAAACAGGGTCCCCACGACTGCCCTGATATGACCCACACTCAGACGAAGGCAGGTCCTAGGGTGAGGCAGAGACATGAAGACCTGTGAGGCTTCAGCTTCAGTGGGAACATAGAAGATCAGCATTCGCTTGGCCTTACCTTCTGGAAATTAGTGAGCTTCTGAGAAGAATGGAAAGAGTCTACCGTGGTGGTTGTTAGGAAATGCTGGTGATGAAATTACAGGCTGGACCCTACGTGCAGTGGAGAAGGGTGTTCTGTACTGGCCTAGACACACAGTTTTGCTCCCTGTTTCCCAAAGCCTGACTGGAGAGGCCACACCTCAGCCTCCATTTCCTGAGGTGAAGTCGAGGTCAGGCCCCTGTGCTTTGGACCTTCTCAAGCTCCACCTTTCCGGCATTCTGACACCCACTTCCACTTCCAGAACTCCCAGAGCCCTTCCCTGAGCTTCCCCACATGCGGAGTGGCCCTCCCACCCTATGATGGAAGACACTTACTCGACTTTGGGCCTCTTCCTAAAAGGTCCTGAGCAGCTAGCTGGTGTGAATCTGACAACTTCTGGGTTACTAACTGCACACGCAGGTGACCCCCCGCCTAACTACAAAACACAGCTCTCATTTCAAAGTGAGCAAGAAATAGTTTGTTCTGGGCCAGATACGGCCCAGGAAAACAGATCGGGCAAACAGCTACAATGCCTTTCTATCACAGAGTGAAAGAATTGACGATCAACACATTTGCTAACTGAGCGGACAGGGACACCAGCCGAACGGGCTACGGGAGATCAGGGACACCCTGCTATCAGATGACATTAGCTTTAGGGCTGGTAGAAGCCAATGATCTGCCAAGCAATACACTCTAACCTGCTGTAGACACGTTTCCTCCTAACTGAAGCATTTCATCCTAGAGAGAGGGCATAGGGCTCCAGCAGGTAAGGAAACTTGCCAGGAGGAGGGAGGTCAGAGAGTTAGAAGATTCACGGAGCCACTCCCCAATGCTATAAAGGCAGCAAACAATTGCTCTGCAGAGAGGAATGCCTTTTGTGGAACTGCCTGCAACTTGTGCACGGGGCTCCAAGGATGCTTTTGTGAGTTATCGCCTGCGCTCAAGTGGAGGTTCAGCCGCACAGCTGCAAAGGCTTCACCGTGCTCCTGTAAGTAACCCCAGGGGACAGTGCTTCGCCCAGGTAGGTGGATTCAGTAAGATTGTCTGCCTGTGGTGGATCCTGTCTCAAGTCAGACAGAGGCTGGTAGTGAGCGGCGGCTGTTAGGGTTAAGAGGACTAAAGATAGCGTGAGATAATTTTGGCTGTCGGCCTATGGCATTTTAATTCTCCACAATCATGAAGTTCTAGCCTCTCAATCTGTCTGCTGGATCTGGAACACAGATGCCACTCAGAAGGGCGTCCTCTATCAGCAGAAGGTGCGTGTGTGATAGAGCGGGAGCTGGCTGCCTCACTATGGGCTGTGCAGAACTCATGGCAATGGGGCAGGAAAATATCTCACATCTGTGAGTGCCTCTAACCATGGCTGCCTGGGCTGCTTGTTATCTCTGCCAGCTCTGTTGGTACCAGGGCACACAGGACTCCGCTGGTTCTGGCGGGGATGCTATGGAGTGTCTTGCTTGCTTTCATTTCCATGACTCTCCCTTCCAGCTGCCCAGTCCTTGTTCTGTGTTGCCAGAGGCTGGCTGAATAGACAGAGGGTGCTGGTGGGAGGGGGGGTGGCACCCTGAGGGCCAAGAGGATGGAGGTTTATTGTGACGCACCACACCCTCAGAGCCCCAGCCACTCACTGGACCACACAGCCAGGAAGGGGGAAGCATTTAGTTAAAGTGACACACCCCCAGAGGGTGCACTTTGGTTCCGCCAAGGACTCACTTTCTCCTCTTGGACCTCTTTGCTCTTCATGTCCCCGTCTAGCTTGAGTGAGCGGAGCAAGAAAATGGGCAGTTGTTATAGAAGCCCCGAAAAACAAAAGGTCACTGTTCCCACAGGAACAACGCGTCCTTCTCCCACGGCATTGTGCAGATCCACTGAAAGAGCCCCAGTGACAGCCAGCCTTATCTACACGGGTCCTGTAGTCGTCTCTTTCATATTTTCCCTTTGGCCTCCCGTCTATCACAAGGAGCCTGGGTTGGGGCAGGGATAGAAATAGATCTCTAGGCCCAGAAATCACAAGGGCGTGGCCTGCCAAGCTGCAGTCTGTGCCTGGAACCTGGAGAAGATCTAATTCCTTACCTTATCCAGTTAGAGCTCAGGCTAGTGACACACACAGACCCTGGGTATATGAAAGGAGGGAGGCATAGAGCTCATAGCTCTGTGGAAGGCAGGACTGGGGACACTTCCGCTGTGTGGCTTATCCCCAAACTCCCCTTAGGAGAAAGTATGAGGAGCGTGTTAAATTTGGGCAAGCTGAATGTGTCTGCACTGTCCATTTTCCATGGTTCAGAGCTACATTCCTTTCAACATCCATCCACTGTTGTCTCCACTGACATGTTCACCAGCCTGTTCCGAGGGGAAAATGCTAAGTAGCTGGGACAGCGGTAACATCTGTGAGTTAGATGGACAGAGAGGAGGTACTGTGGTTGTCAGAAAGTTTATCTGATAAGTGACAGCTAGGGACACTGGGTCCTGCAGGTCAGGGATTCTTGGCCTTGTTGTAGAAGCTAGGAGATATCCATGTCATGAACTGGTTGTTATTGTCCTGCCAGACATTACCTACTGGGAGAAGTGCCAATTGTTATCTGGCCCCAGAAAATGATTTCATTTTTAACTCTAGCACATCAGCTTCATTTCCTGTGGATAGAAACAGCCATGGGATTCACGTGTCAGCTCCAGCGTTAGCTGAGAGGGTGGCTCACCATAAGATTCAGACAAAAAAAAAAAAAAAACACCAAAAAAACCCGACATGGCTCCAGGTGGTTCCCCTCACTGTCTTCGTGGCTTTGCAGGAGAAGACAGACTACACACAATTGCGCCCGGAATCCCAGTGAGTTTAGAAGTCTGCAGCCACAACTCAGAAGTCTCCGTCACTATCAGGAGGGCAAACACTGCTTCCCACCTGAACCCATATTTCACCCCCCCCCCCCGGGTAATCACACCCCTATGCTATTCCAAAGACCACCTGCCCACTTCAAAACACGATCCTCCTTAGTACAAACCCTCCTCAAGCTAGCTCCCTAGGCTCGTTCCTACCCCTGTGCAGACGTCCCTGTTGGTCCCGTGCCTCAGGTACCACCATCAAATCCCCGTCCTAATTTCCCTCCATGAAGGATCATGACCTGGGAGGTCTAAGCTGAAATTAACCCTTTCTTCACCAGGTCGCTTTCAGTCACTTATCATAAAAGTAGAGAGCAGACTAGAACATGGGAGAGCTTGGTCCATAAGTAATGTCCAGAACTATAAGTAACTGATTTCTGGTTACTACAGATGGCCTGTTCTTAGACATCATCATCACAGCAACATGAAATGGACAAAGGCACCAATGGGGGGAGGGACATAAAAGTATTTGTATGTATTAGTTTCTTTTCTGATCACTAACTAGAGGGGACTTAAAAGAAGAGGGCTTTTTGGCTCATGGTTTAAAGGGACACAGTCTGCTGTGTTGGGGAAGGCATGGTGATTGGTGGCTCCTCGGTGGGAGTATGTGGTAGCTGCTAATTACATGGTCCTGAGCAATCAATAGAGCAGGGAGGAGGGTTTGAATATATATCCCAAGGCCCACCCTCCTACTAACCCTCTTCCTTCATCTAGACCCCATACTCTATAGATTCACCATCTTCCCACAACAGTACCACTACTGGGGACCAAGTTCTGAAACACATGAACCTGTAGCGGGGGAGGGTGCATCTCACACACAATCCCTAACAGTGTGGTAACAATATCTACCCAAAGTGTGGCTTGTCCTTTCACTTTAACCATGCCCTGAGGTGAGTGGGAATTTTAAGTCTTGATTAAGGCCATTTAGTGGGTTTTTGTTTTGTTTTGAGAGTTTCGTGTGTTTTGTTTCCTTTCAGGAGATCAGTAGGATATTCTCCCACGTTTTCTTCTAGAAACTTTAAAGTTATTTCATTTGATTCCAATACTAAATTTTTAATATGCGTATTTTCTGTAACCCCCATCCTTACACCAGCTGGTTTACTTGGTAACGCTGTTTACATGCTTAGGGCAATGCCGAATGGGTGGAGAGAGTTGACATCTGTAATACACCATTCTCAGCATCTGACACATCAACAAATGGCCATGGGCGTGACCCAACTGACAGCCACAGAACATTACGTCGGCAAATGCAGAGTGTGGGTTTGACTCTGTTATACACGCAGCTCAGTGCTCACAGGTCATCTGCGATGCTCACAGTACCAGGCATGCAGTGTCGTCATGAGGCTTAAAGGTTAAAATCATACAGTGGAATTAAGCTTTACATATGTAAGCACATATATTTATGTATTTATGGGTGCATTTACATACTAATTAAAAGAAAATCCCTCAGTGTTTGATAATGAAGCCTAACTAACTGTTCTTAGTATCCCATGGGTCAAAGAAGACCTAAAACAGAAAGTCTCAGATTCCTGCCTGTGGACTTACAGACGTGGTAATGTGTGATACTATAATAGATTGGTCAGGACTTGAGCCGGTCCAACTCCTTTCTGACTAGCTTCATCCCGAGGCTTCCTAATGTAATCCTTCTCTCGTCTACAGCCTTGGGGGGAGAGAGGATGCTGTGTGCTCTCTACTCCAGCGGAGAACACTGTAGTACAGACCTATTTCCTCTCACAACGCTCCTTAGAAAATGTCCTTCACGACTCTAGTCTGGGAGTTCTTTGGGTACTTTACCCAAAGGTCTTCCACAGAGACAACAGGAATGTCTTGTCATTTCAGACAGGTCTGAGAGTTCAACACAGTCCACTCCTGTAACTTTAGTGAATGCTACTTCCAAACAGCTATGAGGTGTCACCGTACCTAGGCTATAATCTGACCTACCTAGTCATAGTCTGTTTGAGAAATGTCTAGCTACAGAGCATACCAGCTCTATAGACACTTACTGTGGAACAAACCTCTCTCTGAACTCATTCTGTAACTGAGTGGACTTAGAGACTTAAGAACCCCGGGGTTTCCGCAACTTCTATGAACCATGTTGGTGGGAGATGTGACAGTCCAGTATGGGAACATGTTTGCTATGTGCCCTAGCCGTGTACCAGTTAGCACTTTGATGGGTGTTGCTTTCCTTTAATAATTTAATGATTTGCTTCCCTCTACATGCACAAAACAAAGGTTCGTGCTAAGCACATTCAACTGCCCAGAAGGGCTCTTCCAGAATATCCCAGCACTTTTCTATGCAGACACCTGCAGGCCTTTAATATCACCAAGGCCCACATTCTTGGTCTTCACAGCGCCTCCCTTTCCAGGCTCAGCCATGAGCAGAAAGGCTAGCTAAGCTCTCTCCAGCATCGCTTCCTGCATTTAGAGAGCTATGGAAAGCTGGAACTCCGGTTCAGCAAACAAGAGCCTCCCGGTGACAGGCAAGCTGTAATAGCGCCTGGAAAGGTATTGAGCTGAGGTCACGGTTGGTCGGCATTTCTATTTCCTGTACTTGGCGGGACGAGGAGCCCCTGACCCTGACCAGCCAGGACCGCCTAGGCTGGCAGGGTGGCTCTAGGTCGGATGGGTTGTTCTCCTGGCATCCCCTACTTTGTAGGTCTGTAAGGAACAGTGGATGCTGGGTGTGGTATCCGTTCTGTGCCCCACTGCCCGTGGGACCCAAGATGGGAGAGGTGGTCAGGGGGAGAAGGGCCAGAGATGGAGTGAAGTGTTGTTCAGTGCCCCCTTCCCACAGGAGCCCTGACCAGGATCTGCAGAGAGCAAGCAGACTCTGGGGTCACGATGGGTGGAGTGTCTGTCTTGTGTTCCCTGCCAGCGACAGCGCAGCTCCCAGTGTCTAACAGAGGGCGGATGATCGGGAGACACAATCTGGCCCCGCGCCATTTCCCAGTGACCAGGAGTCTGAGGGGAGAAGCGTCCACTCTGGGGCACTACAAGCTGGTGTCCTTTCTGTGCCCCCTCTGTCCCCGGGGGCGCAAGGTAGGCAGCATCCCTCCTACTCACGGCGCGGGGCGTTAGGCTGGGGGCGGGGCGGGGAGGGGAGGGGGGCTGATGGCCACGTGGCCTCGCAGGAATGCGCTGGCGCGAGGGTCGGGCGCGGCCGAGGAACGGGCAGGAACGCTGGCCAATGAGCACGAAGCACGGCCGGTTCCGGCCAATCATGGTGAGGTGGGAGGGGCTTCCCTGGCGGGCGGGGTGGGAGCGCATCGCGGGCGGGGCGCGCGGGGCGCGCGGGGGGCGCGGGACAACTGGCGGACGCAGACGGCGGATGGCGCCCGGTCCCTCGGTGAGTGAGCACGGCGACCCCAAGTCCCGTCCCAGGCCGCTTGCACGGGTTGCTTCTTTGCTTTAAAAGTTGCACTTCTACCCAGGTCCCCGAAGTAGCTAAACCCCACCCTGGGTTTGCGGGACTGCGCACAGTGACAGACGGCAGCGAGTAACCACCCCCCAACACCAGTTCAGCGCTGTCTCTGGCACAGGACGGCAAGGAGCTCCCAACTTCAGTTTCAGTTGCCCCCAAATCTGGCCGGTGTTTCCTTCTCTAGGCCCAGCAACCCCTACCCGACCCCCCGCTTTAGTGAGTGTCTATGGACATGGGGGAAGCAAGAAGCACCCACAAATTTGCAGGTGGCCCCTAGGCACAGACAGAAGCAGCCCCTCAACCTATGCCCTAGGTGTTCTCAGGCATAGATTCAGCGGCATGCAGCCTTCCCTTTCAATGGTTATCCCCAGACACAAGGCAGCAAAAAGTCCCCCAACTTCGATGGGTGTCCCTAGACACAGAGCATTGAGCAGCCGCCCAACTTGAGTGAATCTTCGGCCAAGACAGGAGACAGTCCCCAGCATCACTGTGTCCCATAGCCTGAGGGTAAGGCTCAAGGGTATGTGCAGTAGGGACCTGCAGCCTCTGACCTGGAGATGTGGGGTGAAAGGGTGAAAGGTCGCTGAAATTGCATGAGAGAAGTCATCTTGGGATGTTTGAATTAAGATCCTTAGGATCCCCTTTAGGGTGAAGTTGTTGCTGGGGTAAGGTTTTTTTGCTACCCACCATTGCTCAATAATTAGGGTAGATCCTGATCTGGTGTGCAGTAAATAAAAGCAGGTGGTTGGGCACCCTGGACACTGTGGGACACCATGTTTTGATTTCCCAGAGGGCAATAGACATGCTTGGTGTGAACTCTAACGTAGGATGCATCTCAGTTACAGCCTTTGCTGGAGGAAGAGGTTCTTCTGGACTCAAATGGCAGCAATCTTTCCTTCTTTTCTTTGGCTGGACCACACAGTAAGCTGTGTAGCTGTGTTTAGAATCTGGGCAAGGGACAGCATTTCATTGTCAGGTGACTCTTTCTTGATTCTAGGTCCTCCCTCGCACATACTCAGCAGGTGCTCCTTACTACTGCCGAGCATCTTGCCAGGCAAATGCTCTGTTGCTGAGCTACGCCCACAGCCTTGGTTACTATTAAAAAATCTATTTTGGCACTCGAAGGTCTGAGTTAGAAGGATCTTGAGTCTGGCCAGCCTGGGCTCCAATAATGAGATTTTTTCATATAAACAAGAAGGCAGGACTGGGGTGTGGCATGCAGCAGGCTGGGTTTGATCCCCAGTAAATGCTGAATTAATACATAGGTAAAGGTGTTGTGGCTTGAATGAGGATGCCGCCCCCCTCCACAGGCTCCGATGCCTGAATTCTCGGTTCCTAGTTGGAGTGCTGTTTGGGTAGGTTTAGGAGGTACGGCCCTGAAGGAGGATGTATGATCTTTGACGTTTCAGAGTTGTGCAGTATTCAGATTATGTCCTCTTCGATTCATGCATGTCTGCTGGTGGCTCCAGGTGTATGTTCTCAGTGTTCTACTGTAGCCACTGTGCCCGGTGCCATGCTCCGCCCATCCCTGTATGCTCCGCCCATCCCAGCATGCTCCGCCCACCCCGCAGTAATGCACTTTTATCCCTCAGCAACCAGATGCCCAAATAAACTGCCTTGGTCATGGTGCTTTATCACGGCAATAGAAACATAACTAATAATAAATATTACAAAAATTATATATATATATGTACACATATATGCACATATATGTGTACATATATATAATACCGACTTTTATCTCGTCCTTCAGGACCTGAAACTCCCTTCGTTAAAAACTGGTCTGTACGATGACGCTAACGAACCAAATTGCGCAGCTCTTCCTTCTGATTCCTCTTCAAATACCTATTTTACCAAGAATAACTTTTATTAGAAAAGATTGTTCAAGTTTGTACTTAAGTCTCTCTTTAAATGTTTACCACTCCTTTCTGGCCCCAAGAGCTTTTTGTCATTTCACTGGCATCAGTACCAAACATGTGAGTCACCTTGTTTGAAATCACTGTCCAGAGTTACACAGCCAGTCGTGACTTCTCAGAGGGAAGAGCTGTGCCATTCGGTGACGCATCACCGTACAGACCAGTTATTAACGATGGGAGTTTCAGGTCCTGAGGGAAGAAGTAAAAGTCGGTTATCAGAAATAACGTTTTGTTTTTGAGGTGCTTGTCCTAGAGCTGTGGCCTCCGTGCTTGCACAATCTCCACTCCGAAGCTGCACCTCCATCCTTCATCTTTTGAACCAGGGTTCTTCTAGATTTGCTGCAGGCATCTTCTTGGTACTCGGGTGTGCCTCTTCTTTGGTGAGATCCTTTTCGTGAGGCTCGAAGCAAGCTCTGGTGGTTCCAGATGGAGACTTTCTGGGTGGGTAGGGGGCTGTGTGCCTGGGTCCTGGGTCATCTGATGGAGTCACCACTAACCCTGTGACTGTCCACTCTAGGCTTGGTTCTGCTTAGGTGTGACCTCACTGGGAAGCAATGTGTAAACACACACACACACACACACACACACACACACACACACACACACACTGCTCTACACCTGAAACTATTCTGTGTTCACCAGAGAAAATTGGAAATTCAGCAGCCGTGGCTGATGTCATCTGCAGATAACAGTATAAACCATTTTCATAATTGAAACCCCAGTTGTATAACACATCATCCTTGAATTGCACGACTCAAACTAGTAAGTGCACCGTGGAAGGTTATGTCTGGAGATGTTCAGAGAGTATTGATGTTCGTTCCAGAGGACAGTTGGCTTGGCTGGTAGTGGGGTGTACTGTTAATTATTGTTGGGGTTGAAATGCAGATCTTACTAGCTATGTTCCCTGGAGATGTGCTTTAGGGACGATACACTGGGGTGGGTACTCTAGGAAAGACAGTTTGGAAGGGTCTGAAATGAACTGAGACTAGACAGCACATGGGCCACGAATGTATCTGTGGGCAGGCAGCAAGGTGGCGGCCTTGACTGTGGATGGATGGGGACCTGAACTACAGCCTCTGGAGAGAGGCTACACCTATAGGAGAAACATGTGGGGTACAATGCACCCTAGGAAGGTCCTGCCTTCATTCAACCCTGCCTGCCTTGTGTGTGCCCTCTCCAAGGTCTTCTGCCCTACCCCATTGACTGACCCTTCCACAGTGGCTGGGCCTGCAGGCTGGCTTTTGCCTCTTTCTCTATGTGAATTTTCAGAAATTGCTTATGAAACAAGGCCACAATTTTCCTAGTGTTGTTGTCCGTCCCTCTCCACCCCGCTGTTTCTTGCTTTTCCTGTGTCACATTAACGTGCATCTGCTAGTGGAAAGTGGTGTCTATGGGCTGGGTTGGTTTTCTAGAGACAGGGTTGCTCTATGTAACAGAGCCCTGGATGGCCTGAAGCTCATCACGGAGACCAGCTGGCCTTAAACTCACAGAGATCCACCTGCCTCTGCCTCCTGAGCGAGCGCTGGGATTAGAGATGTGCAACTGTTATTATATTTTGACTAAACAATGGGAGAAGAGGTAGAATATTTTTCAAGTTATTAGGTTTAATATTTTGTCTTCCATGTATCACCTTCTGATATAGGAAGTGATGTGGGCAGTAGAATACGACATAAAAAAGTGTGCAGAATCAGGTACTGTGGTGCGTACGTACTCACAAGCACAGCACCGGGGAGGCCGGGGCAGGAGAATGCTGACTTTGAGACTAGCTTTGGATGCACACTGAGACCTTTATGGTTATATGGAGGATCTTGTAGGGGAGCCATGGACAAGTGTGCCTAGAAGGTAGAACATGGGTTATAGCCTGACCGACTCTGTGCGCTGCGCAGGGATGAGGCGCTGATTGGTCCAGGCATGTCTACAGTCACCCGAATGTGCTGACAAGTGTGCCTGAACTGGGGGGCCTTCCACACCTAGTTCAGAGATCACTCTCACTGCTGGGGCTACTGTCCTGAAGGCGTGTGATACATTAGGAACCGTTTCTGCTTTTCGTTCTGGGCGCGGCTGGTGAGTGTTACCCAGTTTCCCTCAAATCCTGCACCACTTTTTGCAGCTCTGGGGATTGAACCCAGGGCCTTGCCCATACTGGGCGAGTGTCCTACCACCAAGCCACAACTCCCTTCTGATGGCATTTCTTTTTAAAGTACTTTGGGCTTTTGCCTTGAGATAAAGCCCTAAAGACTCTAGAGTCATATGGATAGGTGATGTTTGAACTGGTACCTCGTCTTGTCTCATTGGTGCGGATGAATAAGACTGGATTAAGTCAGGTATAATAGCTCACACATGTAATTCAAGCATCCACGAGGTAGAGACAGGAGGCCAACCTGAGCTGTTAGTGAATTCTAGGTGAGTCTGGGCTTCGGTGTGAAACAAAACAAAATAGAAAAAGAAAAGATTTACATGGGAGAGGCCCAGGAAACAAATGCATGTATATCTTGTTTGGTTTGGTTTTCTGTTTTGTATTTTGTTTGGTTTGGTTTTGGTTTTATTTTTTTTTCCATGTTAGGATTCAAAGCTAGGGCTTGTGCCAGCTAGCCAGGTCCTATAGCTACATATAGTAGCTGTTTCATTCACTTATGCCCCATCCCCACTCCCCCCACCCCCTTGCTCCCCCATCCCTGCTCCAAGGAAAATGGAGTCACCATTTCAATTTGGTTTCTGGTTCTCTTTAAAGGACATGAGAATAATGAATTGAAGTGGTCTTTGGTGCTCACCATACAGCTGTAAGCTCAGGATTGAAGGCCCAGTCTCTGTCGAGGATAAATGGTCAGGTGTCAGCACCGTGAGGCAGTGGGCTGACCCACAAGGCCAGGCCTTGTGCTATATACTGTGTTAGTTCCAGTTGGATCCCTACGGTGACCCGCTGGGGACTTAGGGTGGATGTGACCAGGGGATTTCACAGCTGAGTAACCCCATCTCTGAAAGCCTGGGTTTGTGTGTGAGAACCCTCGGAGTGTGTCCTCACAGTGTGTGGGCCCCGAGTCTGACTGGGTCAGAGGTCACATGGGTGGGGTGCTATTGAGGCCCTGCAGAGAAAGCCTTTCTGTGTGGGCTTGGCCAGTTTGCTTCTTGGCACTGGCCAGCCTTCTGGCTTCAGAAATGATAGGAACATTGATTGATGCTTTGCTGTCAAGCACTTGAGTCAACAGGGGTGGGGATGGGATGGGGGTGGGGGTGAGGGTCAGATAGGGGGTAGGGGTATGGGTGGGGTTGGTATGGGGTAGGGGTTGGGGTTGGGGGTGGAGTGAGGGTGGGGATGGTTGTGGGGGTGGTGGAAGCAGCCCAGTGAGCTGAGTGGCAGAGCTCAGTGGGTAACTTTCCTCAGGGAAACTTTGCTGGTGGGAACTGTTCGTGTGGGCTCTGGCTCTGGCTGCAGCTGTGTTCTGTGGTGCATTGTGGGAGAGGCTATCTCCCGTGGCATGGTCCCGTGCTGTGTAGAGCGGGCCCCTTTTCAATCAGAGCCGAAGCCTGAACTCTCTCGCAGTCGGTTCTGATAGAGCAACACGGTTCTCCATGCACAGCCCAGAAGCCAGGGTCTGAAGTGGAGGAATGCGGCAGGGCCCAGGGCACCGGCCCGGACAGGGCAGGTCCTCTGCTTTGGAATGGAGTCCAGACATGCAGGGCTTTGGATGACTTCGCAGGAAGGAATGAAAGGTGCAGTGTTTTGCCCAGCAACCAAAGCAATTGGGGAAATAATCATAGGTGCTTGTGGAGGGGAAAAGAGACTTGTGTTTTCCAGGATGTGTGGTCTCCACAGTGGTTCTCCGTGGGGGTGGGAGGACTGTGAAGAGCCACTTCCACCCTCCATTGTGTCTAGACATAAAAGGTCATCAGAGGATAGGACGCTTGGTGACCTGCAGACCACAGGGAGGGGAAGGAGGTTGCCTGAACTTACCTTGGGAGATTTTCAGTTTCATACGAAGTACGTTTTGCAGATGGCTCACCTTCACCGGCAGCTTGTACACTTGCCCTTGGCAAGTGCTCTTTCTAAAATTAGTGTGTGTGTGCGTGTGTGTGTTTCCCTCTCCCCACTTACCCACCCAACTTTGTATTTCCTGTCTCTCAAAACAGAAAAAGAAAATCAAAACAAATGAGAAACAAAACCACAACAACAACAACAAAAAGCCAAAAAAAAAAAAAAAAAAAGAAAAAAAGAAATATAAAGGTCAAACAGACAAAACCCCTGTGTTGACCAATCACTCCCGACCATGGAGCTCACTCTGCAGTGCGGTTGGTGTGTCCCAGTGACACTGCACTAGGGGGAAAAGCCTTATTTTTCCCATTGCCAACAGCTACCCATTGCAAGTAGCTTCTTGGTTAGGGGCAGGACCCTGTGTCTATTTCTTCATCTCAGTACTGGGACCCCGTGGGGCTTGAACCTGTGCGGGTCTCTGAGATCACGTGTGCACCGATCTTGCTGAGTCTGAATGACTGGCAGACGGTTGGAGTAGTATCTGTGTAGAGTCAAAGAAACTGAAAGTCAGGCTGGGCGTTGAGCACATCTGTCTGTCTTTTTGCAGGACAGCATTGGCCCTGTAGTGGAGAGGTGCAGGCAGGAAGGCCCATTGTGAGCTGGTTGATCACAGTCTCTGGTCAGGTGTGGGTAGTGCTGGCTTGTGGTCAGTCAGCTTCGGGGAGATGGGAAATCGAAACCAACAGCTTTGCTCATGGATTCGGACCTGGGTCTAAGAGAAAGAAGAGAACTGGAGATACCCTCCATGGTTTGTTCTGTTCTTTATGGAGAGAAGCCCGTTAGGAAGAACAGTTGCCTGCCTCCCTGAAACATGGAGTGGGCAGAGGGTCACGGTATTAGGCAGTCTTAGGCACATAGCTGGCCTGAAGCTGCAGGTTTGTAGGATCACTCTGTGCTTCCAAAAGGTAGAAGGATGACAGGGTGCAGAGAGTGCGGCCTCCAGAGATCTACCCAAGAGAGGCAGGTGGGAGGGAGATACATGGGGCCTGTTGATGCATGGAGGTAGCCTCTGATAACCAGGTTAGGCCCAGGTTGCTGAAGGATGCAGGGTCAGTGTCTGAGAGTCAGCAGCTGGTTTGTGGAGCAAGGTCCTTTGTCCCAAGGATCCCATGTGAGAGTCCCCATGCGTTTCCTCCTCATGGGCAGAAGGGGCAGAGGAGGGGGTACCCCGAGCTCTTTGTGCAGTGATACTTGCTTATGGATGGTGGTGCAGATCCTTAGCAGTGCCACTAGAGGGGACACGTTCTTCAGGGGTGCAGGGATAGGCGTCTTACCACTAACCTGTGTAATGCCATCTTTCTCCTAACTTTGCCCCCAGTTGAACTGTAGGGGGTGGGGCGGGAACAGGATGGTGTTAATTCATAATGGGATCCCTGCTAACGGCCACCAGAGAGGAGAGCATTTCTCAGGCTACCCACAAGTCTCAGTTCACCCAAACAAACAGGATGGACATTACTACGCAGCCATCGTGACAGTCATTCATGGCCTCACACTGTCCAGCTAGGGTCTGAAGCTCAGTCACTCATGGCCTCTAACACGTGATGGTACTTCTGTCAGGAGTTACACAGACATCTTGGGATGCTACTGTCCCTTGGCCAGCCCCCCTCCCAGATCCCAGGAGGAACTTGCTCCTATACCATTCATGGGTCCCTTTGTTCTAAATGGCCCACCATGCCGTGAACAGGAACTCCAGGTTGACTACTTCCGAGTTCCAGCCGCCAGGCACCATCATCCCCCTAGATCTCCAGCCTTCTCAGTGTGGCAATCTCCTTCCCACCATGCTGGGCAGCTCCCTTCTTGGTTCCCATCTTGGGCAGCGCTGCCTACCTGTACTCGTCGTCTCTCCTTCCATTAAGGAAGTCTTACTGGTCTGGTGGACCGGATGCTGTCCTCCAGCCAGATATGAGGTCTCCAAGCATTTGGCCACCAGGACACCCTCTCCTCCTTGCTGGCTCCTTAGTACATAAGTGCAGGCATAGAACCACAGCTCCGGATATTTTCAGGAGTTTGAAGAATTGTATGTGTGGGATCACTGTGCATTCCCATGGTCAGCAGCAACCGAGGGAGCTCTTTCTCTCCTCTGGTCCCTTCCGGCCCTCACTAGCCTGTTGGGATGGTTTGCTTTGAATCCGGCTTGTTCCCTGCTGAGGTAATGAACTTCTTATTTCTGTTCTGTACCTCCTTGGACTAGTCCAGCAAGTCTAAGTTCTAGGCTTACATGGCTGTTCTTACAGGCCACGGGCAACCAAGGGCTGGCATACTCTTCTAAGGGACCCTCAAGAATGCCAGGGAAAGGCTTGTCTGCAGAGGCTGCCCAAGAAGCCTTCATGGGCATAGGCTGTCCGTTTAGATGGCCAGAGCCCGTCTGGCGACTGCTACCCTCTGAATGACGAATTCTGCCGTTTTGTTTTGTTTTGTATTTTTTTTTTAACATAATGACCAGTCTCCTGAACAACACTAGCAAAGGCATTGCCCAGTCAACATGCAGTTAGAGCTGCACAGATGTTTAGATAACAGTATACAGTTTGTGTTTTGTTTAGATGACATGAGTCTTTGAGACATTGTTGGTTTGTGTCAATTGTGGTCACAATTTGGGCATACACCAGGGCATCCCAGACCGCCAGGCTGGCTCCAAGGAAAAGTACTGTTTAACGGTAAAGCACCGTCCTGGTATGCTGATCTCCAAGTGCAGTGGGACCTAGCCTGCATGCCTCCCCCTTTTGACTTGTACCTCTGTCAGGGGGCCTCGGGGACCGTGTGCAGAATGCACACTGCTGAATTCATCGAGGGACACAATGCAGGCCAGACAGCAGCTCGGATGGTGCTGGCAGAGCTTTCTCCTCTGCCCTCTTGCATGTCGGTTCTTGCGAGGGCAGTAAGGCCTAGGATGCTGAGCTGGTCTGTTTGGAGTCTTAGTGCTCCATACAGTGACGTGCCTTACTGAGCCCTAAAAAAGATATTCAGGAGCCACCCCTGGGAGCTGGACTAGGATATCCTGGGAGCACAATGGATGCAGACACCCGAGGCAGGCTTGGGGGCCTCTGCACAGGGCATAAACCGCAGCAGTGAAGACACAAGCTGGCATGGTACCTTGCTGGTGCATAGGTCACATTCGTCAGTGGTTTCCTTCTGTGCAGTGGGGCTACCTCCTCAGGCTTACAGATGACCAGGCCCACCAGCTGTGCCCTTGTAGCCATGGACCCAGCTTTGGCTGGCCAGAGCCACCTTAACCGTCACTGCTTCTCACCGGTGGCCTCTTCGATGCCGCCTTCACCTGGAACATGTCCAGAGTTGTGTCTCATCAGCCTATGAATAGGGCCTTGTTCTTAGGAATTACTTAACACCATATTTCATGTCAGGGAGTCCAGGTGAGTTCCTTCCTGAGAATGCATAGCCATTGTCTCAGGCTGAGAGCAGAGAAAGATACACACACACACACACACACACACACACACACACACACACACAGACTTGGGGGGGGGGGCTCGGAGCGGGGAGGGACCAAGACAGTGAAAGTATACCCAGGAGCAGTTTGCAGGACAAGAACATTCTGGAAAGGATTGTGCAGGAAAACACCTGGCCATGCAGACGAGCAGCAGTGGCGGCAGCGGTGGTGTTGGCCGGGTTGGTTGGCAGTGCTGCCTATGTATGAGGTTAGGGGGCTGTGCCAGCCTGGTAATTGAGCAATGCTGACAGTGGGGGCTGTGGGCAGTGCTGGCTGAAAGACAGCTGCTTCTCTACCTGAGCAGTTCCAGGCGGTTTGATCCAGTTGTTGAGATGAGCACTTGCTGACAGCCGGGGACTGGCTGTTTCCCAGTAGCACTGGTCATACCAGCAGGAAGGTGGGAGCCATTTGGACTCTGCTTATACGTGTTTCACGTATTCATAAAGCCCACACAGCAGGAATGGCTGCAAGTGTGAGTATTTGGGCTCAGGATGCAGCCCTACATGCAGTGCCCCTGTAGGTGTGTGCCCGCTCCCAGACACACTCCAGACAGGGAAATGACATTCTGCCTGCTTTCGGGAAGGGTGTTTGCCACCTGCCATTGGTTACCTCACAGACCAGTAAGTAGAGTGAGCACAGAGATGCACAGGACCCATGTAGGGTGGCTTTGCCTTTACAGCCCCCAGACTCTGGTGCCCACTCTGGATTCTAGCTGGCCTCTGCTCCTTACTCGTGCTGACATCACAGCATCAGCCTGGGGTTACCTCCGGATACTTTCAGTGGTACCCAGGAGCTATGGTCCTTTGGTCCCACTCTTTCTGGACTGTATAGTTTAAAGTACTTACTGATTGCTCTCATCTGTTCCTCAAGGGTAGGAGGCTTGCGGTAGACATGTCTTGGGGCTGGGTTCGTGTTCACAGAATGCCGCTCATCTATGTTCATTCTTTCAAAGGACCAACTGAGTCCTCAGTAATCTAGACCAGCTTTGGCTCCAGGAATAAAGGCAAGGTGAGGTCACGGGAGCTCAGGGAGGCGAGTGCTCCTCATTCCAGCTGCCGTGTGTCCCTTCTGGGAAGGTTGGTGTGATCATTGACAGCACCCCCTGTCCCAATGAGTCTCCTCTGGTGCCTAGGGTCATCTCACAGCTGTGTGCTTTGCTTCCTGTGGCTCCCCCTACCCCCACCAACTCCTTTGTTCTTTCTGTTGAAACCCTTGGGTGTCCAGCAAGTATCGGGCAGGGCGATAGGTGCTCAGAACATCTGTCACAGATGTTGCTTAGCAAGGCAGCAGTGTGTTTGCATGCATGTGTGCGTGTGCATGTGTGTGTGTCCATCCTGCCAAGGTGCCTCTCAGTGAGGTGTGCACTTGTTCTTGCCACCTGCATGGGGTGTCTCACCCCACAGTGCTCAGATAGATTCTGTCATCTCTCATGGGTTCCAGGCAAGCACCTGCTATACCAAGGTCTCAGTACATGTCAGGTCTCGATGGACGGTATCGCCAGACTCTCTCGACCCGCCAACTTCCAGTAATGACACAGAGACTTATATTTATTTGTAAATGCTTAGGCCTTCCTTATAGCTTAGGCTTGTTCGAAACCAGCTCATACAACTTAGCAACCGGTTTATACTAGTTCATGTTTGCCGTGTGTCCCGTGGCCTTTCATTTGGCCCTCATGCAACTGGCTTTCTCCGTGCACGGCTGCCGGATCTCGTGCCTCTCAGTTTCCCCACAGTTCCATTCTCTGCCCAGATGTTCTGCTCTCAGTCTCCTGTCCTGCTATAGGCCGGTGGGCTTTTTTATTAAACCAATCAGAAGGTGACAGAGAAGAATGTTTACAAACTATGCCGCAGGTGCTGAGCAATTAGAATAACAATACCAGAGTTCAGACAGTACCTGCTCTCTGCTGATATCAACACTTGAGTCATACAAAGACAGCCTTCACACAGTGCAGGAGAAGATTATCCCCGACCCTTCACACACAGTGCAGAAGAAAATTCTCCCAGCAGAAAGGCAAAGGGCCTCTGGACTCTTATCTACCCTATGTGCTGGACCTTTGGGCTCTACCCCAAACACTTGCCCTCGCTGTAACCCTGGGTGGGCCTTGTGGGTCCTCAAGTGATAGCGTCTTCATCTGAAGTAATAGGACCTAGTCTTCGAGCTGAGGTGCAGTTATACACACTATCAACTGTAAGACAGTCAAAGCTGGCTGAGGCTTACCACATGTCTGATGGAGAGAGGCTGTGCACCAGGAGCGCTGTGTGCCGGTGAAGTGACTCCCGTGCCAGAGCAGAAACAACAGGTGCCCACTGAAAACACCCAGCTACTCGGGTGGCCATCTAAGCAGCGTCTCCCACCCTTGAGGGTGAGATGGAGCCACATGGCAAAGGGCCTTGGGGGCAGGTGCAAAAGGCTTCCAACAGCACATGCACTGGCAGACAGGGATGCTCTACAGAGCGTCTGGCGCCAGCCTTGGCACCGGCAGCCATCTTCCCGGAAGTGCCAAAGCCATCATCAAGCCTGTTAATGAGGGTGAAAGAATTCACTAGGCTGGTTTGGCATCTCAGACGTTGTGAGGGACAAAGCTTTGCCTGCTCTCTCCTTGTCACTGAGCAGCAAGTGTGTGGAGAGCCAGCGGCAGAGGAGGCAGCCCGCTGCTCAGGTGGGCACTGGACACTGCATCCACCATCCGAGACTGGAACAGGAGCGTATGGAGAAGGTCTCCAAGCAGGTTGCTTGTCTTCTGACCGTTCCGGTAGAATCTAGGGAGGATGTTGAGTGGGTTCCAAGAGGGATCCAGGATAAGCGCTGAGCAGTCCCAGGCAGGAGCAAGGATGAGTGTTTATCGAACCCAGGTGAAATCCAGGGCTTGTGTTAAGTAGTCCCTGGATGAAGCCTGGATGGGTGTCGAGTGGTGGAGGCAAGCAGGATGTCTCAGCCAGTTGTTCTATTTCTCTGAAAAGACATCGTGACCAAGACAACTCTTATAAAGGAGAATGTTTAATTAGGGCTGGCTTACAGTTCAGAGGTTTAGTCCATTATCATCATGGCAGGAAGCATGGAGGCATGCAGGAGGCAGCCATGGTGCTGGAGAGGCAACTGAGAGATCTACATCTGGATGGGTAGGCAGCAGGGAAAGAGAGACACTGGGTCTGGCTTGAGCTTCTGAAACCTCAAAGTCCAGCTCCCTTGGCATACTTCCTCCAAGAGGGCCACACCTACTCCAAGAAGGCCACACCTCCTAATAGTGCCACTCCCTGTGGGCCTACAGGGACCATTTTCATTCAAGCCACTACAGGGTCTGTTCTGTACTTACCTAATAGTCACAAGGATATCAATCAGGCCACACACACCCAGGGGGCAACAAATGGCTGTTCAGGGGCTAAGACAGCCCAAGATACCTGAGCTCTGGACTTGGGGTATTGCAGCTTTCTACAGTCACTGATGTCCTGATCAGGAAAGCAGCCTTGTAAGTGCTGAATTAGTTGCTGCTTTGCCCCTGGGAACTTCGGTTAAGGCTGCCAAGGTTTTATCTGAAGGCAGAGGGGAAGCTGTTTTGGTTTATGCTGTTGACTCTCCGCCTCAGAACATGGTGTGAGACTGGCAGAGACCTGCCGTGGTGTTGGTTGAGATGGCTCTGGCCAGGGCCTCGGGTTCCAAAACAAGTTCCTGGCCGTGGTTCAAGGTGAGCTGCACTGAGAAGGCTTTGTTTGTTTTGCTCTGCATTGTCCCTACTAGGGAGATTTGCAAGTATTTGCAACTAATAGATGGCAAATTCTGTCATTACAGCTGGGAGTGACAGTGACCTCTCTCCTTGTTGCAGGTCGCCTCTGGAAAGCCCCGACTGGTGCCTCCTGGGAAGGTTTCGTATGCCAACCTGACGGACAGTGTTTCTGCTTGTAGGGGCCCCTGTCCCCTGATGCTGTCCAAGCGTGGAGGAAGGAGGCAAGGCTGAGCATGGAGCAGGGAGAGGCCTCACCTCCTGTTCCTGCAGGTAAGGGACCTGCCTCCTCAGAGGTGTACCTGGCCTCCTGTAGCCCTTGGGGTTCTGATGGAGGACTCCAGCTTCCAGAATCACTAAATTACCGCTACTTGGCACGGGTGGAGAAAGAGATGGTTCGTATTGTGGTGTAGATGGGACTCGAGCTTTGACTGTCCCTGGCTGGTGTACCTGGGTGCCAATGAGCTAGCTGCCTGTGTCCCAGCCTGTCACCTGTCTTCAGCATCTTGGATGCCATGAGGTTTTTGTTTGTTTGTTTGTTTGTTTTTGTTTTTGCTTGATACAGTGTGGGTCATCATTTGGGAATACACCCTGCCTACCAGTCAAGTTCCCTCAGACACAGGAACTGGCAAGCTCTTGAGCACTGCGAGCAGACTAGGAACAGACTGGGCCAGCATTCTTCCCTGATTCCTTCCCTGTGGGCAGTTCAAGGCCAAACTGGGTGTCGTCCTCTATCTGCTCAGTTGATAGACACAGAGGACGGTCCACTGGTTGGTTTCTTTTGTGACCATGTCAGAACGGTGCCCTTGACAGAAGGGCTATCAGGGATACTGGTACCCACCCTGCAGATGAAGGAAGATGTAGGTGCTAACATCTTCACATCACTGTCTGCAGGTTAGGGTGGGTAGTGGCTGTGAGATAGCCTGGCTATACAAGGCTGGCTGTTCCTCTGTGTGTCCAGGACCCTGCAGGTGTGGCCTGGAAGGGGCTTGCCGTTGCCACTTGGCTCTCTGTCCCTTCTGCCCCTCCCTGTCTATCGTATGGGAGCTCCAGACCTATGTATTGACACCAGAGAGTCACAAATACATGGAGACAGCTGTTTCCAAAGAGCATCTAAGACATGGAGACACCTTGAAAGGCCAAGGTGTAGTGAGATGGGTCGGTAGGAGATTCCAGTGCAGAGGCAGTGACCACTGCCACCGCAGGGAGATTCCAGTGCAGGTGACAGCTCAGGCTAGAAGCTCACATTCTGGGCTTCTGGGAATGTAGGATATGAAAATAAGTTCTAGCCTCACTGTTGCTCGATTGTAGGTACTGACAACTGCTAGTGGGGAGAGAGCTTTTATTCAGTGGTATACAACCTAACAGTGCTCACTGGGTCACACCTACATATACAAAAGACATCAAAGTACACAGAGGAGTGACTGGGAAGAGGAGAAGTCAGTCGTGAGGAGTGAAGAGACAGGAGAGGATGACAGAGGGGTGGGTATCATTACCCGAAGTGACCCTGCCACCGCAGTGCCGTGGCAAGAACAGCTTCACTCTGTCCCGACCACTGGGCTCCAGCATGACCATGAGGTTGTGAGCTAGAAACCTCCTGCACGGCAGACCTCTGTGTCTCTTCAAGCAGGGGCCAGATGGTGGTCAGTCTTGGACTGCAAAGGTGACACTTTAGTGAGGTCACAGTGTCACTTTAGTAATGACTGGTATAACATGGGACCCAGGACTTCTCATCCGAGTTGTTTTGTGTGAAGAACAACACGGAGCACCGCCGTGTGGGTGGGAGATATCAGCTCTTCCACACCTCCTCCACCATCACCTCCATGAGCCATCCTGGTCCCTCATCCTGGGCCTCTGTTGCTAACCCGGGGCTCCCTGCACATTTTCCTGCCTTTGGGGATCCTGGTAAGGCCAGTTTTGCCCAGCTGCTGGAGTTCTGGTTCTGGCAGGCTTCAGACCAGTGCTGTTCTTATTACATTTCTGTCAGCCACACTTGGCTGCTGCCGGAGGAGTCCCAGGTTGGATGAGCAATCTCCCCTCCCCCACTGAATATACTTCCCTATAAATGCAGAACCCACACTTTGGTGGGGTAGGGGGTAACACTCCACACTGAGGCGGTACCATTTGGTCATTTATGGCTTCCGCAGACGGCTGTCCCAGCGCTAAGGTCTTCCAGAAGCTCCCAGCACAGTCTTTTGCTTCCTGCTAATTTTGCCGCTGGGAACTCTGGCTTGGCACAGAGTCGCCACGTTTGTGTTGCGATGACCTGGACGACCCATTTGTCTGTTCTGCTTGCCGCTCCTTTTGTTTTGGCTGCTGTTGTGCTTCATGAGCCTGACTGACATGCCGGTCTGCACTCCTCGAATCCGGATCCACCAGAGCCTCTCCTAACTTGTAAAGATCACATCCTAATGTGAAGCTCACAGCAAGGCCACTACAGCCCTACAACCAGACCCAGGGCCCCTGCTGAACCAACCTATTTCTTAACTCTCCTGTCCACACTGTCCTATCTGCTCTGGTAAGTGGGTGTCCAGCGTTGCCATGCTTGGGTCTGGTTGCCCCCATAACATTTATCCGTCCTCCGATAACTCTGTCTCCCAGTCCCCAACACTCACAGGAAACAGCACTAACTACGCATTCCTAATGGCCCATGAGATGGTGCACCATGCAACGATCTCCCTTTGATTGCCCCAGGACACTTGACTTTTGTTTCAAGGAAGATGAGTGGTTATATTTCCAGGTTTCTCTCTCTCTCTCTCTCTCTCCTTCACTCTCTGATTCTGCTGGGGGCTCCCAAGATTTTGGACTCTAAGAGGGGCTCTTCAACAAGAATCTCACTTGGACTATCTTTCCCTTCGTCCTTCCATCTGTAAAACCCAGAAGCCAACACCTCTGTCTCATGCTCCCTTTCCTGTTCCTCCTGCAAATTAGGGGCCAGTGTGGAGGATGGCCTCGTCCACATATCTTCCATTACACAGGCAAGTCCCCTCTGGCAGACGGCTCTGCCTCAATCAAACTTCTCACTGCCTGAAGCAAGGACTACAGGACAGCTGCCAACGCTTGCCTGCGATTCTTTTCCATACATGCTGCTCATGGATTACAGTATATTCCCTAACCCACCAGCTGGTTTGGGGTGCCCCCATAGTCATGTGGCAGATGCCTTTCATCAAGGAGAGATGCCACCCCATACACCGGGAAGCAGTCAGCTCTGGGATGGAAATCTAGAGCGGTGCTTGCTAGGCTAGTGCTCTGCTGCTGAACTACACACACCCTGTCCCGACAAACCCTACATGATGTAAAACATGTTCTTCTCAGCAGTGCTCTCTCGCCCCTGACCCCTGACCAAAAAAAAAAAAAAAAAAAAAAAAATTCTAATTGTGGGCTGAACATTACGTGGCACCTCGTTCTGCCAGGGGATGATTGAGGCGTGATGGTGGCCTCGTTCTGTGGCCGGTGGCCTGTTAGTAAATCAAGTCTTTCTCCTCTCCTCTGAGTTGTCGCAGTATGGCAAAGAGACCAGATCTTCCTCGATGCTAAGTCAGGGCACATACTTCAGATGTGAGAGGTGCTTTTCTCTTGCCTTCCCCCTGTTTGCTTTTCTACCTTGTGACGAAGGCCCTGTCAAGGGACATCATAACGCCGCCGATCCAAAGTCCTGCTGCTGTTTGTGCGAGGGCCGCCAGCTGGCTCCCCGGGAGCTGAGCTGAGCTTCTCCACCTCCTCCTGCCTTCTCTCCTGGGTTAGTTAGCCCTGCACAGGGAGGTTGCAAATGGCTTCCTGGAAGCAGAGACAAGCATTGTGACTTATGTTATTTTAAACTCCAGAACATGAAGCGAAATGTGACACCAGCAACAACGAAGAGGAGGGAGAACTGTTTGACTTCGACAGTGGAGATGAAGTTCCCGAAGCGGATCGGCAAGTCCCGTCTGCCGACGATAGGACGAGAGGTGCTGAAGCAGGAGGTGCAGACGAGAACACGTGCCCTGCAGGTCAGTCCCACGGCCACGCTGCCCTGGGTCCTGCAGGAGGCTTCCTGACCGCTCTGTGCTTACAGGGCTGAGAGTTTCCTTTCCTGTAACAAAACCCCCGAGGTTTTCCTGGGCTCGCACTCAGAGGGTCCGGGCTTGTAGCACAGACCAAAGTAGAGCAGTTCACATGACGGCACTCAGGAAGACCGAGAAAGGAAAGCTGAGGAGACATGGTAGCTCCTTCAAAGACTCCCACGCGCAACCCCAGTGACCCCTTCCTCCAGCCCGGTGTCCCACCATCCGGTATCTGTTCAGCGTGGTGTCCCATGGGATACCAAGATGTAGTCATACCTCATAAGGACACCTGCTGAGGACCAAGCCTCAGCCTGTAAGCCTTGGTGTGGACTGGGCTTCATATATAAATCACGACAAGGATAATGGGGCCGAAGGCATCAGGGTCTCTGTGATGCCCTGAATAAGCTCTGTTGTGTAACATCTCTCCTCAGTTTCTATTCTTGTTGCTCTAACCCCTTCCCCACTTTCTACTTTATAGACAAATGCCTATTATTGTCTGATAGATAGATGTCCTGCTATTGTCTAATAGATGTTCCTTGCCACTTCATCATGGTATATAAACGGGAATGAGTTACCTGACTGGGCCACTACTCATTAGCCAGGAAGGCTGCTTAGCCCCCCAACTATGGCCACCATGGTTGAGGACCAGTTTCTCCTTCCTTCACCCCTGGCCAAGTCTTTACATGTGGTTCTTTGACTCTTCTCATTTGATGTGTTGTCCTGGGAACCTCTGTGCAAGGTCTCCACCATCTGTGTCCAGGAGTGACACCAGCTCTCCATTCAATGGTGTACCCCACAGACCTGGACCTCACAGCCCCCTGTGGTGATCTGGGAATGTTGCAGGTTGGGGGGGGGGGACAGGGGTCCTGACACTGGGGACAGGTGTAGGGTTTCCCTGCCCTTGCTACAGCCACTGGGACCACATACACGCCCAACACTCTTGTTTGCTAAGTAGTGTCCTTCCGTCCTCCAGGAAATGGAACTGGAGCTGAACCTGCCCCCGAGGCAGAGCCTGCGAAACTTGTGGTCCCCACAAAAGTGAACCCGTATTCTGTCATCGACATCACGCCGCTGCAGGAAGACCAGCCGTCATCTCCAGACGCGAATACAGAGGAGGAAGGCGTGGGGCTGCGTGTGCCCAGTGGTTACTCTGTGCCTGTGCCCTGTGGCTATGCTGTCCCCTCCAACCTGCCATTGCTGCTGCCTGCCTACTCCAGTCCTGTCATCATCCGAGCCGAGTCTGTAGAGGAGGAAGGTATGTGCGTGCCCCCAGAGCTTCACGCAGCGACGGGCCACACCGGCTGAGAAATCTGTGCCCTGTCTTTCCTCTCCCATCATGGTAGTTGCCTGCAGTGTTGGAAAATAAGCCCAGGCTAATCCCCCCAGTAACCACCCGGGTACAGTGAAGTGACAAGTCTGAGACAGCTGTGTGCTCTCGTGCCTCAGGCCTCCCTGCACACCAGGAGAATTCACGTGGTCTTAACTCTAGAGTTGGCCAAAGCCCTACGTTCTCTGTAACTTACCATCACTGTTCTAGAGTCCATAGTGTCCCATCATCCTCTAATCCACACACCTCAGAATGGGGTCTCTGTAATCCTGTCTGTGGTAAAGAGTCACTTGTCCTTCGGTCCTGGTACAGAGAGCGCTGCTTATACATAGTGAAATAAGTAAATACACAGATTAATACACAAAATGAATTGTTTTAAATCATGTGAAATAATTTTCAAATAGAGTACTTTAAGTTGTTCAATTATTCATCACTTCAAAATGATAGATTCCTTCCCCAAATCAGTACTGGAGTACTGTACGATATTTAGTACTCAGTGCTCAGTACTAGAGCCTTGTGCATGCTAGGCTCTAGTACTCAGTACTGAGTACTAAATATTGTACTCTGCCAGTGAGCCATATCCACAGTCCTTTCGGCTTCCTATTTTGAGACCAGGTCTTACCAAACTGCCCAGGTTGGCCTTGAACTCACTCCATAACCCAGGCAGTCAAGAATTCACGATCCCCCTGCCTCAGCTGCCCCAAGTAGCTGTTCCACATGCCTGGCATGCGAACACATTTTCTTTGACTGCAAAGACCCTTGTTTTTTAGGACGCACTGCAGGTCGTGGTCGAGTCTCAGCACTTATATGGTAGATTTCCAGAGGAAACAGTTATCTTTAAAACTCTCTATGGTTTCTAGGATTCAAAACTGAGTTTTCTTTAAAGAGCGTTTTCTCAGTTCTTAGCTGTAAAGCTAAGAACCCTCGCTGAATTCTTCGTGTAACTCTAAATCAGAATTCTGTATCCTCTGAGTCTCCCTGAGTGTAAGAGGACTGTCTCACCTTGGTTAGGAAGCACTCAGCAGACAGACCCCACTGAGGGGCTGGCCAGCCACTGGACACCCGGTACCCATGTCCCGCCCTAGAGGAGGGGCGGCTGTGTTCCACATCCTCAGGGTCACCCCCCCGCCCGCCCCCCTCTCCCCCCTCACCATACAGTCAGCTTTCAGAAGGCTGGCAGCCCAGCTGGAGCTTGGGCCTGGACACCTGTGAAAAGCCTGTCCTGGAGAAGAGCTCTGGTCATGTTGGCCCTCTAGTGGCCTCTTCCTGCACATGCCTCACCCCCCCCCCACCCCTCCATGTCTTGCCTGATGAAAAGGGCCCCACCTTAATTCCCCGGAAGTACAGACTTGCAGAGAACAGCTTCCTGATTAGTGGGCTCGGGAAAGTGTCTGCCACATCTAGTCAGGTCAGGAGGCCCGTGAGCCTTCTGGTGCTCCTTCGCCATAGCCATGGCCCAGAAAGCTTGGGTAGCCAGGGTGTGGTTGCGCTGCTGACCAGGTTTCACACCTGGCAGCTACACGTGCTGTTTGGCATCCAACTACAGGGCTGCAGCCCCTGTGGCCAGGACAGCACTGTCCCTGTGGTGGTGGTGGGGGGTCTCCATGTTGTCCGCACTAGGTTCAGCCTCTTGGCCTACAGCTGGCTTGTGTATGGTTGGAAAGTGTTGGGAGCAATTGCTTATTGCTTACCCATAAAATAAGTCCTTTTCTGAGGGCTCTTCATGGGCGGCATTGCCAGTCCAGGAATCCAGCCTTTGCCTGAGGTCATCCAGTCAGCTACCCCCAGGGGTTGCCCTCTGCCGCTGGCTGAGCAGGGAGGCAGCCCATTGGAGGCTGGGCAAGCCATATGCACACGCTTGTGCCAGATGACAGCACCGTCTCCTGTGAGCCCGTCCTCTGAGCTGGCTTGGTCTGCACTTCTCCCAGCCTGCTCTTTGACGGGCCTTGCTCATCTGCCCATTGGTGAGAAGGAAGCATGAGATACATTTAAGGCTCAGAAGCCAACTGTCGAACTCTGCCCATCTTTCCTTTTCACAGAAGCAGCAGAAACTGTGGGAGATGGGCAGTGCAATTCCCTAAGCTCCGAGGACCTTCCACACAGGTATCTCTGCTGACGCTGGCTCCCCCATGCTATGCCCTTTCCTTGAGTGCTGGACTTACCCCCTCTGGACTCTCAGCTGCAGGAAGACACTCGGGTGCTATTGCCTTGGGTCCTACCCACCTCTAGGCCCTCAGTGTGCCACAGCCTCCAAGCCCCACCCCGCCCCCACCACAGAAGCATCAGTGTAAACTGTGAGTTGGTGAACAGAGCTGTGTCCTCCCAGTCATCAAGCCATGTCACGCCGGCATGGCTGTGGCCAGTCTTAACACTCTGTATCTTCCCTTTAGTCCTTAGGATTAAAGTCCCCCAAACTTAAGATTCTAGAAATCACTGGAATTTCTAGGAAGAAATAAGCCCATGACAAGGACTTTTCACCTAGTGGGAATGCAGAATTTGGGACCCACAATCGCCACATTTTCAGAAACTGTAGTTCTATACATAATTAGAGGTTAGTAATCAGTCCCACTGAGGAGACAGAGACAGAAGGGTCAAGAGTTCTAGACTAGACTAGGCCACATAGTGAGACCTTGCTTCCCCAAACTTAAACCAGGGCAGGGGTGGTGGACTTAATCAGTAAAGTGCTTGCCACACAGGTGTGAGGACATGAGTTCAACCCTCAGTACCCACATAAAAACCAGGTTCAGGGCACAAACCTGTAATCCCAGCATTTGGAGAGGTGGAGGCAGGAGAATTCCTCGGGGCTTGCTGGCCAGCCAGTCTAGCTAAATCAGTGGGCTCTGGGTAAGTCATACCATCTCATAAAATAAAGTAGTGAGTGATGGAAAGACTCCCAATGTGTGGCCTCCACTCACAACATGCATGCACACCCAGACACAAATGTGCACATGCGTACACATACCACCACCACCACCAACAAAATAATATTCAGATGCAACTGGAAACTTGAAAGAGTGAAAGAGCCATCCCTTCCCTATGGAGTCCCATCCCTATGGTCAGCAAAGGACCATGTCTGCCCTGTGTGCACATCTGTGGGTGCCTGCTGTACCATGTCTCATTCCCCAGCGGCCCGCCAAGCATCTGACCTTTCCTCTCTGTGGAAATGCCCTTACCTGTCTGCTGTCTCCTTCCCCATCAGCTACTAAGCACAGGACCAGTCCCTGACACACATCCACACACATCTAATATGTCTCCCCTCCACGGTCTTCCTTTCTGCTGTTAACAGTTCTCCCAGAGTTAACCCTGACACCCGAAATGTTAGAATACACTAAGTGGAGCCTTAGTAGACACTAAGTTGTAAATTCCCTGCTCTTTCTGGGAATTGTGATGAGGCTGGCACTCTTCTGTGCATCAGCGTGACCACTGGGTGTGGCCTCAGTATAGCAGTTCCTAAAGGGTACTGTCGGATGCTGTCTGGCGTCAGGCATCTGTGGGGTGCATCACTCCCAGAGAAGGGGATGGCGGTGAAGACCTTCGCCATCCTTCACCCTCAGCCCTTCTCATGAGATCTCACAGACAGACTTAGAACTTTTAACGTCCAAGGGGGTGGTGCAGAGAGCGGCCTCGGCTGCATGTCTGCATGTAATTGGATTCTCAGGTGCAGGAAGACACTCCTGGGGTGCTATTGCCTTGGGTCCTACCCACCTTGAGGCTGTGTGCCACAGCCTCCAAGCCCCTCCCTCCGCCCCACCCCCACCTACCCTGACAGGATGTGTTGCTTCCTCAGTGACTGGAATCTATTCCTTCCCTTTGCACAGGTTGGCTTTCCAGAGCCGTTTGCATATTGATTGCTGCATGGTCACCCTGTTTATGCACTCTTCCTTCCCCCTAATTCTTGTATACTGCTGGGCAGCTGTCACTATGACTGCCTCAGCCAGGAGTAGATGTCCTGGGGCCCATCACCCTACCACCCTGTCAGTGTGTTGGAACCTCACAGTGACAATTCATGTTTTGTCCAGTGAACCCCTTCTTGTCATTCTCTGTGGGAAGTGTGACAGTAGCTCATATTGTGTAAGACTGCGTCCCAGTCCCTGTCTGGCTGTGACTATCGCTATGTGGGTGTGGATAGCCCCGTGGCTCATGTGCCTTCCTCCTGCCAGCCTGTGCCAGAGGAAGAGAAGACTGAGGCCTCATGCAATCAGGTGGCATCATGTGTGACATTCAGGCCATACTGAGAGGATGGCACTTGTGACGCAGCCATGTGTGTGGCGGCTGATAGATTTCAAGGGTGTAAACTTGAACTTGGGACTCTTGCAGTTGTGCCTGGGAAGACCCACAGCAGACACAGTAGTGTGTGCTCACACATGGGTGCTATAGGCCACTCAGCACCCCCCTCCCCAAGTGACTTCTGTGCTCTTCTCTGCTCTCGATTCATGATGCCTTTCCTTCCAGCAGTGAGCAAGGCAGCCAAGAAGGCAGTGCCCTGGCCCGATGGGCAGCCGACCCTGCCAACACAGCATGGATGGAAAGTAAGTGCCACCAGCCCAAGGGCCCCCCAAGCACCTATAGGTCCTGCCAGAAGGTGGCAGTGGGTTTCCTTTCCTGGAAACCTGAAGCTTTAAATTGCTTTCATGTACTTGTGTATAGACGTCCCCTGGGACTCTGAAGTGGCCTCTTGCTTTGCATCGAGGTTATCACAGCTCTGCGAGGAGCACTTAGCTACCCCCCCCCCAGACTCTCCACTCCTTCACCCCCATTTCTTCCTGGTACAGACTGGCTTCACTGTATGGTGGGTAGCTAATGCTCTGACCTGCCGCCCTGGTCAGCCATTCTCTATTGAGACACTGGGAGAAGCTTCTCGATTGGGTCGCCACTAGAGTGTCTTTGTCTGGAGCTACCCTGAGGGGCAATTCTGGGTCGGGGGCATGCAGGTCTGGATCCCACAGTAATTTAAAAGCGGAGATGTTTTTAGACAGTCCAATGTGTTTTTATTTTTAAGGAAGTAAAGACTATGCCTTTTATTATCTCCTTATTTCTGGGTAGCTCTTTCATATGACTGGCCCAAAACTCAAACCGCCTTAGCTGCCTCCAAGATCAAGTCTCTTCTGGAAAGTTTTGTTTTGCTTTAACTGTGACTAACAGGTTCTAGGGTGATGGTGGTGGCTTTTCGGGAGCAGCTGACTCAGACCCATCACAAGAATCCATCAGCATCTTGTTATGTACCAACAGTCTTATTCCCAGTGTCCACTGTCCAGATTTCTTCTGCACTCCTGTTTCTGTCTGCCTGCCTGTCTGTCTGTCTGTCTCTGTTTCTTTCATCTGTCAGTCTCTGTCTCTGTCTTGGTCTCTGTTTCTCTTGAATGTCTCTCTGTCTATCTCTGTCTGTCTGTGTCTCTGTCTTGCTCTACAAATAATTTACTGCTGCTCAAAAGCATCCCTAGGGCTTACACTACCCAGCCCTGTCTTGGGAGGAGAAATCTTTTCTGGCCACAGGTTGCACAGGTGTTAGTAGTGTGTGCTAGCTGCCCCACAACTTCGGGAGTGCAGACTACACTTGGTCCCCATGGTGATTGGTAACAGAGCTACATGTGGGGGACAGTTCCTTTATAGTCTGTCTCCCATGTATTTGAGTATGGTAATATACTGTGGTCGAGTGTTCTTCCACAGAAAGGGTAACACAAATACTTCTGAAAACTAACTTCAAAAGGCCTTTTCTGAAGCACATTTCCACGTGAGGCATGTAGGCACTTCACATATTCAGATGAGCCTCAGGTTATAGGTGGTCCAGTGTGAGCATCTTACACCGTATATGACATTTTTATATAACCCCCCCACTACACACACACCCACCCACACACACACACACACACACACCCACACACACACACGTCAAGAACACTTACTCACAGAACACTCAGGTTCCCATAACACAGGAGGAAAACGTCCCCATGCAATCAAGGCATTTCTGGCAAGGGTGGCTTCTCACCCCCCCCACCCCCCCCCAGGGTGTGAACCCTATACACAGCCCATCAGTGCAGCCCAGTGGAGTCCCGTGGCATGTGGCACCAATGGAGTCTTTTATTCCTAAGGCTTGTGTACCACCTTTGTATTCCAGTGCATCAGGACATCTGAACCCCACAGGCTTAAACCTGTTCAAAAGAGCCACAGAGCAGCGATACACAGTTGTAGAGTAAACAGGCCTGGAAACCGTGAACTCCCTCTCATTGGTCAGATTTCGCATCTTCTGTTTAGAGCTGAAGCTCTCATTCAGAGCGTCATCTTCTGGCCCAGCAGCAGCCGCCACCTCTCTGCTGGAACCCTCTGAATATCTATAACATGGGGAGGCTAAGCTTAGGACATTTACATCACACTCGTCAGTTCTGGCCAGTTTTTTAAAAAAACACATTTTCCCTTATTTTGCAGATCCAGAGGAAGCAATTTACGACGACGTTCCGAGGGAAAACTCGGACTCTGAGCCAGGTTTGGTCACGTCTAGACCAGAGCTGTAGGTCTAGTTTAGCAGTTCTCGTTCCGGGTCTAGACCAGAGCTGTAGGTCTAGTTTAGCAGTTCTCGTTCCGGGTCTAGACCAGAGCTGTAGGTCTAGTTTAGCAGTTCTCGTTCCGGGTCTAGACCAGAGCTGTAGGTCTAGTTTAGCAGTTCTCATTCCAGGTGCAAGAGCAGCTAGAGTGTGCGCGTGGTCCCCTGGGCCCAGCATGCGTGCTTTCTGGCCTCCTGTCCTTGGTGCTTGTTTCGTATGGTGTGACTGAATGCTGGTGTGTGTGCTCGTTCACAGTACCTGATGCACAGCATGCAACTAAGACGTGATGCAAATGGGGACGTGCAGAGAGTCAGGGCAAGGCCTCTAGATCTAAGGGAAAATATAAATTGTTAGATTGTAGAGACACAAGTCTAAAGCAGGGTTCGCTGAACACTGGTCTAGAACTTGGCAGATGTAAATAGAAACTGCAGAGCACCGGATCCCCACAACCGTCTTAAAGCAGCAAAGGGAGAAGACGCCAAGAACTTCGGGAAGAAGATGCCATTGGGTAGTCAGGAGAGGGAGGCAGTTCTTACAGCTCCCACATCCAGGCAAGCACAATCTGTGTAGCATGCTGCAGCAGTAAGAGGCTTGGGTTTGTCCTCACGGACTGCAGAAACAGTGTTAGACCCCAGGGAAAGGATACAGAGGCAGAAGGAAGCAGCAGAGCAGCGGGTACGACAGCTGGCAGGCCTGTGGTGAGCCGCAGGGCATCGTCAGTCATGGCAGCCGACAGTGCTGGTCGGTTTGCAGGTGGGCTGACTCCCAGAGCTATGGTCCTGTCAGGGGGAGCCGGGCCATTTCCGGCAGACATTGGTTGCTTTTTGAGTTCTTCGTGATTTGTGGGTGTGTTTGGCTATGAAGGGTCCGTCCGGTATGTCTATGACGGGCATAGAAGTACATTGTTTAACTTCTAAACCAGTGGGCTAAACCAACCTGGATGTAAGTAAGGGGTTATAAATTAAGAAGTAAATGGCAGGTGGCATGAGGGAAGATTGCAGAGTGGGTCCCAACATGGTTTATATTAACATTGAGGCACTATAAACTCCAGCTGCCTGTAGAGGTTTTCAGATTAAGCAGTAACCCCAGGCACAGAGTGTAACAGGAAAGATATGTGAGGGACATGGACAATGTGGAAGCAAACATGTGGGGAAGAAGTGTGATGGTAACCAGAATAAAGGGGTAGCCGGTCTAACCATAAGCCACTAGCTGTTGCACTAGCTGGCCTTTTTAGCCAGGGTAACTAATGTGCCATTCCATGGCATTCCTAGAGATATGCTCTCAGCAGAGGCTTCCGATGCACACATCTGAGATACAGCAGGAGACAAGTTCCTTATGTAACTGGAGCAAGGTTTTAATGAAGCCCTTGGCACTTTTGATGGGTGCTGGCTACAGAATCAATGTCTGTCGCACGCTGGTGTGGCTGGCTTAAGGACAGCTCTGAGGATATAGTTTCCACGAGTGTTTTCAACTACATGCAACGCTTTAAAATTGTGCACTATGCTTCATTCAGCTTAAGTATTAACAAATGTCCCCAAAAGAGTAGCATGCAAAAGTCGCTTGATGAACATTCTGTTTTATTTAGGGTTTTTTATTGCTGGGTTTAAAACAAAACAAAACCAAACCAAAACAACAACAACAAAAACCCACCATGACCCAAATCAACTTGGGGAGGAAAGGGTTTATATCAGCTTAAAACTGTCAGGTCACGTTCCATCACTGAGGAAAGACAGGGAAGGAGTCTGCAGGTGAAAACGGAAGCCGATTACGTGAAGGGGAGCTGCAGCCTGACTTCCTCTGAATAGCTTGCTTAGCCTGCTTTCCTAGAGCACCCATGACCACAAGCCCAGGGGCGGCACCGCCCACAGTGACATGGACCCTCCCACACCAATCATCAATCAAGGAAATGTCCCACAAGGTTCCTACAGGCCAGTCTCGTCAGGAGCAATTTCTCAGTTGAGGTTCCCTCTTCCCAAATGACTCTAGCTGTGTTGAGCTAACATTAATCTGCTATGCAGTCCAAGAGAATTGATAAAAATAATATGAACATAATTTTTAAAAGGATTAAAAATGCTATGGATTATTGGGTCTGGTGGTGTCCAGCCAGCATCCTAGCTACTCTAGAGACTGAGGCAGGAGAATTGGAAGTTCAAGGCCAGCCTGAGATACAGAGTGAATTCAAGTCCTGCAGAATGAGATCAAGGCATGATGGGTAACTAGCGTCACCCAATAATAATAAAGAAAAAGGGCTATATAGTGCAGTGGCAGAGTGCCACTCAAGCATGCACAAGGTCCTGGGTTCAATTCTGAGTGTGACAATGAGTGAGTGAGTGAATGAATGAATGAATGAATGACAATTATTTAGACATTTAAAACCGCTTTACAAAAAATAGTTGTACTATTATCTTCAAAACGCTGTCAAAGATGAAATTGGACTGAAAAAAATCACAGCATAGTTTGCCTTTAGTAATCTTAAAACCACCCAGGACAGATTGACGGCAGTAAAGTGAGATAATGGCCTGTGTGCAAAACTTCCTGAGAAGTGGTGAGAGCAGTCAGTGCCTTGGAGGGCAGCAGCATCAGAGGGTGGCAGAGAGGGTGCCTGGACCAGGGAAACGTGGGAAACAGAACCCAGAAGGAAGAGGAGAGCCTGGACAAACCAAAGGCTAGCTGGGCTCTGACAAGTGGCAGAAGTGGACTCTGGTAACATTTATAGGGACAGAAGCAGAGAAGGGAAAGGCTGATTCAGCAGAGGAAACGGCAGCATCTGTCTGTACAACAGTCAAAACTCTAGATCAGTAAGCGGAAAGAGTTTAGTGAGGTTGCAGTTCTCCTGTGAGAATCACCTGGCCCTGAATCAGTTGCCTGACTCAGAGGCAGAGGCCCTGCCCCAGTGTGATACCCAGGCCGCTCAGCATCTGGGGAGGATGTAGGAGAGGTGGGCCTCCCTTGGGTCCCGGCTTACAGAGCTATTCACTACTTAGAGAGCGACATATCATCCTTAGATCCCCCATCCATCAGTTGCTACCTCTGGGCCACTTTTCTACCTGCTTCTCGCCTGTGTCTCTAGTCTTTGCACACTCATATACAAAGGCCTCGCTTTGTGGAAAGTTTATAATGGCCAGCATATTGTTTAGTATATTTTCATCTTATTTGCTGTAGTTGTGCTGGGTCCCCAGGGCACTTTCAGATTTCAGTCACTGCCCGCATGGAAGAGGGTCCACCGGGGAGCTAGAGCCCTTAGCAGCGTCCACGTTGTTCCTGAACAGTGTTGGGGCAGCCTCTGTCTGGTAACTCAGCAGGCTCATGAACTCAAACTTAAATTTGCTGTCACCTTGGTCTGTGCACCCAGATGAAATGATTTATGATGATGTGGAGAACGGCGAAGAAGGTGGAAACAGCTCCCCAGAGTACGGGTGGAGTTCCAGCGAATTCGAAAGCTATGAGGAGCCAAGCGACTCGGAGGGCAAGAACGGAATTCCCAGGTCCTTCCTGCGCAGCAGTCATAAAAAGCAAGTATGTGCTTGGTCTGTTGTGATGGACGAGTGTTCTCCTGTTTACCTGGGAACAGGACTGGGAAATGTGTTCTGAGCCACACGCTTCCGTGGCTAGTCCCCAGACATCCGAGTGTAGTTTGGAGAGCATAGGGTACCAGCGAAGTGGTCTCCTATGTGTAAGCACAGGAGGGTCCAGCTGTTACACCCTCATAAAGTCACTTCTGCAGTACTAACCAGGCTCGCCATCCAGGATCTAAGATGGTAAAAGCCACGCACGTTGGCACAAGTGTGATCCCAGCACTTGGGACATTGAAGTAGGAGGGCATTCGGGAGATCACTGACCACCTGCGGTATTGTATCAGGACAGCTAGGGCTACAGAGAAAGACTCCCTTTTCCACAAAGACAAACTTTAAAAGGAAAACGAGTATCACTGGGCACCAACTTGTTGCAGTCTGGCAGCCGCAGTCCTTCTGCACAGCGAGCTGGCCAGGCCCTATGGATAAGGCAGGCCCCAGCTTTGTTTTGCTCCGCACTGCTGACAATGACCAACTACATTGTGAGCTGGATGAAGACCAAGGTCAGAGGAGCGACGGTGAGCGGCGAGGCTGCAGCAACCCGGATCATTGTTCCCTGGAGAGAACTTCAATTTAGGGGCATAAAACGTCTTAGGTTACAGTCCAGGGAAGAACACGGAAGCCCTCAGGATGAGTGTCCTACTGAGGGGCGCTCCTGGCCCTGACAACTGCCTGAGGTGAATGTGGGGTTCTCTGTGGCTGGCAGGGTCACATAGTCTTGTTGCTGGGGTCCCCTATGGCCAGGTGGAGAAGGATCTGTTGCGTGTGACACCCTCCTGTTGGTGGCACTTCCTATGGAAGGGTGTAAGGGTTGACTGTGTACAGTCACGTGGTGTCTGAGCACTTCCTGTGTGAGGCTGGCAGGTAGCCAACCTGAGGTCCTCCTCTAAGACCTGGTTCTGCCTTTGTAACAGTTAACTATCACCTTCCTCATCTGCCTGCTTTCCCCAGAGACTCCAGCAGCCCGAGGCTGTGGGCGGGACCACGTTTCTGTGCCACTGTAGCTCTGCAAGTTGTCACCTGAGAACTGTCATTTCCTCTGACTTATTTCAGACCCAAGGACAGAAGCATGGTGGGCTTTCGGTCAGACTTTCTCCAGGAATATTTTTTTGTTTTTTCTTTTTAATGATCAGGAGTACAGCTGGGATCTCTCCAGGGATGGACCTACAGTTGCAGCCAGGGGAGCTTATAATGAAGTGATAATTGTTTGCATAAAGCCCTATTAGATACTCTCAACCTAAAACAAGGTTGTGAAAGAGTAGCCGGGCAGGGGGAGCATCAGGGGCGCCTAGGTCCCTGTGTGGCAGCAAACACTTGAGACCTGTTTGTTTGATTGACTTGGGCAGATGGCATCCAGTCTGGCAGTGCTAATGGGGCTGCTCTGGCCGCCCTTGAGGTGGACTCACAGTTACGGTCAAGCCTCCAGAAATGCCAGCGAGGACGGCAAGTGGCTCAGCAGCCTTTTGTTGCTAGGAGAAGCACTGGAGATGTCGGTGGGAAACAGCCTATGAGTGTGGAGTGGTGTTGAGGGGTACAGAGCCCATGTCTCTCGCTTGGAGGCCGGGGCTGTGGAGAGGGGTCTCTGTGCCGTAGGCCCGTGTGACACAGAAGTCCATGGAGATTAGGCTTTCCAGATGAATGTGTATGTTAAAGAAGTACCAGCTTTCTATTGAACATGATTGAAAGTGTTCTTGTCCTGTTTAACGTGAGACCTTACCCCCAGGGGAGAAGCGGCTGGCTCTCTGTGTTTCCGGTGGTGATAAGGGTAGGAAGGGTGGCTCGGCACACTCTAGCCAACTCACCAGTCAGTGTCTTCCCTAGAGCAACCGCACTCCGGCGCGGTCCTGAATGCCAGGTTCTTCCCCTCGGATGCTGGCACAGAAGAGCCTTAAGTGTATTTTGCGTGTGCCAGCTCTTGTCTCCTGGAGATATAAGTGAATGATCTTACATAGATCATTCTGTACATCTACTGACTTTGCTCTTCCCTGGAGCACACGCAGCCTGCCTGCCGGTGGAAGGAGCACACATCCTTCTTGCATGCCTTACTCACACATGTTTTACTTCAGGTCAAGCAGAGCAGGTGGTGGCCTCCAGCTAGAAGGCGCCACATCCTTCACGCAGGATAGCCTCTGGGGACCCACAGAGCCCATTCTGAAAAAAGCATATCTCTTTGTGCTACAGCTCTCTCATGACCTAACCCGCTTTAAGGCGCACTGTGAGGAAAAGATGAGAGGCTTGGTGGCCAGTACGGTGGGAGCCATGGAGATTCAGCAGGCAAAGCAGAGGCAGGAGCGGAAGGTAGTGTGGCTCCTCCTTACACTCTGCAGTGAGCACGTGGTCCATAGCAGACCGCAGGGTGCGTTGGACTGACGCCCCGCCCCGTGCATCCCAGCCAGAACAGTGGTTCTCAAAGCCTGGCCCAGGGCTCCCAGGCTACCTGAGCATTTCCAGGGCCATCGTTAATGACCTCTGAACTTGTTCTCTCACAAGTGCAGGGAGGAAGCTTCCAGACGCTTGCAATGTGGGACGTCACCCACAGATGGAGTGTGGAATCAGCAGTGTCTGGGAGATTCCCAAACATGCGAAATAAATATCGATTTTTGGTTTGGAAAATAGAATCACTTCTTATAATTGTGTTATTTAATATAAAGTGCAATAGACTGATTATCTTCTAAGAATGTATCAATATGAGCCTGGTGTGGTGACGCACGCCTTTAATCCCAGCACTTGGGAGGCAGAGGCAGGTGGATTTCTGAGTTTGAGGCCAGCCTGGTCTACAGAGTGAGTTCCAGGACAGCCAGGACTACACAGAGAAACCCTGTCTCAAAAAAAAAACAAAAACAAAAACAAAAACAAAAAACAAAAAACCAAAACCCAAACAAGCAAAAAAGAATGTATCAGTATAAGATTTTAAATTGTTACCAATTTTAACTTGAACACAATAGATTAATAAAATACAAAAGAAAGCTATCAGGGCATTCATCGGGCTCCATTTCCAGCTCCAAACCTCCAGTGAACATGACTGTGAAGTTTAAGGGGCTCCTAGGCCAAAAGTTTGAGAACTACTGGGTTTGCATATCTTCCTCCTCTGAGATGTGTTTTAAAAGGGCACTGTCAAGTAACTTTTGCTGACTCTCCATCCTTTGGTAACGTGAGACTTATTCGTGTGTTAGATGGGATTTCACAAGAGCTAGAGATTCTTGGAGCCAGCCCTGGGCAGGCAGTGGCTCCACTCTTCAGCATCTAGACACCAGGCTTTCTGAAGAGCTGCCTTCCCGTGAGGCACGCCACTGTTCGGCCAGCATCTGGTTGGTTCCCCGCAGGGCAGTAAGAAGACAGATGCAGATCCACGAGACAGTTTGCTGGTTCTGGGATTTTCCTGCGAGCCGTGGGCTCTCTGCTAGGTGGGGTAGCATGCTGCACAGGTCCAGCTCGGTCCAGCTTAGGAATGTGTGGATGATTGTGGTTGGCAGGTCCAAAGATGTGAGCAAGCCCTAGGAGCATGAACAGTGAGAGCCCAGCATCCTGGTTGAGCCTTGGATGAGCCTCTTTAACTAGCTCCCAGAATTTAGTCTTTTCTTCCAAACGTGGAGGCAAGCTTTGGGGTCTAGAGGGCCCCACCTGCCCCCAGTCTGCAGTCCTCTGATTATTCTGATGTGGCCAAGTGGGGCTGAGGTGCAGCTGCCCATGGTTGGGTCAAGAGGAATGGGACCAGGAATGGTACCTGCAGGGAGCTCAAAGAGCCATTGACATCCCAATAGGTTAAGGTCATGTGTGGGCAGAGTCACTTTAAAGTTCCATCTGTTAGAAAAGGGATAGAAATCTGCTTTGGGGTGCTGGATTGGAAGTGTAGGCCGGGGGTTAATTAGAGCTGTGCAGAATGGTCATTGAGTAGAAAGCCATATCTGCATTGGGACATAAGGGCCTTCAGGATAGACTCTTCTAAACACAACCAGTCAAGACTCTCGTCTTCTGGAGGAAGTGGCCCAGAGCAGGTAGCAGAGGGCAGGAGCTGTAGGCTTGGTTGCCATGGCAGCCTGCTGAGGGTTGAAGTGTGCTTGCTGACAGGTTGGTGAGAGGGTTACTGGTTGGTTTGTTCACTGGCCTCTTGGGCTTTCTCTGAAAGGACACCCAGTGCCCAATGCAAATGTCTTCAGTGCCAGCTGTTTAAAAAGTAAGAAATGAGATGGCATCTGTGCCAAGCCACACCTGGACATCTCTGGCTTCCATTTGACCGCTAAATCACAGCCCTGGCTGGAGGAAACCAGGGACAGTGAACTCAACCTGTATGGGCTGTCTTTCTGATTTATGCCTCCACAGAGGGATTGGCTGTCTTCCTAACCCCTGGGCCAGCCTCAGCCCACTGTCTATCCGTGACTCTGTCTTGCCCTTCTGAATAACTGGGTGTAGTTTTACCTAGGACAAGGCAGGAAGGACCCACTGTGGAGAACATCCAGAAGTTTGTTTGAAGGCCTGAACATACAGTTAGCCCTTCTGTCCTTGGATTAGGGGCACACAACTCTCTGCCACTCTTCAAAGGTCCCTGTGTTTGGGAAAGATTTGGGGAGAAGGCTTTGATGTAGCAGGAAGGTTTTTGAAACCTGCCAAGGAAGGGCTCGTCTTTAACAACAAAAAAGCAGAAAGAAAGAAAAACAAAAAAACAAAAAAACAAAAGTATCCCAGAACCACAAACACATATGCACTGACTATAACCAAGACGCCTCCCCCAAATTGCAAAGCTCATTCCAGGTAATGTCTAGACCCAGACTACTTGACAGTATTCTTTTAAAGTAACATCAGGTAGCACTGTGTGGGCGATCGCAGCGCCTGACTTTTGCTTCTGTTTTACAGATGCAGAAGCTTATGAAGGCAGCCAAGGAGGGCACCAAAGATGGGCTGGAGAAAACCAAAGCTGCTGTGAAGAGAGGCGGCTCCTTCATCAGGACCAGGTCCTTGGTCTCTCAAGGTCTGGGGCCAATCCTTGCGTGTAGCACGAGCCTGGCTCCCTTTCCCCTTCCTTTATGGCACCAACTCTTGTGAGGAGGCAGCGTGGAAAGTTCCTGCACCTTTCCCCTCAGCAGAGAGACTCCCACTCCACTCAGCTGACCTGGGCCCGCCCCTCCATAATGAAGGATGGTTTGCTCTCAAAGCCCCCACATACCTGCAGAGTATGGAAACTCCTTGGCAAGACACGTAAAGGGCTGCACACAACAAAACCAGAGAATTAAGGGAGTCATCGTAATTAGCTGACTCTGCAGCTGCCTCCTCACGAGAGCTGTGGTCCTCAACCTTCCCAAAGCTTTAATATAGTTCCTCATTTCGTGGTGACCTTCAACCAAAATGTTATTTCCGATGCTATTTTATAACTTTAGTTTTACATCTGCTATGAACCATAATGTAAATGTCTGTTTTCTGATGGTCTTTGGTGACCCCCGTAGAAGGTCGTTTGATTCCCCCAGTGGGGTCATGACCCTCAGATTGAAAACAGCTGCACCAGAGGCTAGTTTATGTCCCCGGCTGCTCCACCATGGCCCTTCCCTATAGCCCTCAGGTGCTAGGACCCTCTCTGTGGATTCTTACTTCACCCATCCCAAATTGGACCGGTGCACGACATTGATAAACGGATTGGTTCTCCCAGCTTTGCTGTTCTTCATGGACCTGGGTTCATGTCAGGAGGGAGTTATCTACCCTGGGGTCACAGAATCCTTCCAGCCGGTGAGGGGAGACTGACTGGTATCACGATGCTTGAGTTTTCCTAAATCTCACCGAACATTGTGGCCTGTGTAACACTGAATGCTGTCATGGGCTGTAGGCGGGAGATCCTTCAGGTCAGGGACCACCACTCTTGGGGATTGAGATCCCAGCTAGGATCCGAAGGCTGGCAAGGCCTCCAGGGATGGATGGCAGAGCTCTGGCTCCGGATGGGAACGTGGGTAGGAAAGGGGTGCAGAGGCTCAAAGGTGTGTCCCTAAACCAGCTACCTGTCTCCACTTCCCAAGTTGCCAAATCGTCAGCTTGGCCTGAATCAAGAGTTCGTAGTCCCAGATGTCCCTGAGTTACCTGGAGAGTTCTTTAAAAACACCCCATGCTTGCGTTCCCAGCCATCTACTCAGCCACTTGGGGGTTTCTCTGACATAGACGATCCTGCGCCCACTGCTTCCAGACACTGCACGTAGCTCTGTCTGGATTTTAGGTGTGGGTTCAGTTTTGGCTTAAACTTTTCTTCCTTGTGCTGGGAATGGAACGCAGGGCCTCAAACATGTCGACACGCACTGGCCACTGAGCTGTGCTCCCAGCACTGGCCACTGAGCTGTGCTCCCAGCTTTAGTTTATAGCTTCTGTGCTTTTCTTAGACCACAGTGGGGGGAGGGGAAGTCAGGAAGTTAATAAGGAGGTCCCACCCTGCTGCTTTTCTGTTTCTGTGTAGTGCTATCTAATTTTTAGAAACTAAATGATCTATTTCTACTCTTCTGCTTGGCTACCTGATATCTCTGAAGTTGAACTTCAAAAACCTCAAATACTGGCACTTCTTTTTACCCTTGTGGAAGAATTTCATATTGGGTCTGATAAAAATTTCAATTTAATAATAGCCAGGTGGGAAGTAAATATTTGGACTTGAAATACTTGCACAAAAGATTTATTTTATTTTTAAAATGTAGCTTACATGCTATAATGCCATAAAAACTGAAATTTAATGTGAAACCCATGCATTTTCTCCCCCCCCCCAGATCACAGGTGTTATTTTGAAGAAGAGCAGAATTTGTTCATTGACGTGGACTGCAAGCACCCGGAGGCTGTCCTCACCCCAATGCCCGAGGGCTTGTCTCAGCAGCAGGTAAGCAAGCCACTGATGCTCCCATGGAAGACCTGCTGCTGTCACTGTAGACCGGGGCTTCCACAGTTTCCTCTTAACACAGCCATGAAAAGGTCTGGTCTTAGCTCTGGCCTTCATAGGCCTTTAGATACCATAAATATCATCAGTACATGTAGGTGTGATAAGTGTGTGGACCTTGACTTCTTTGTCACACGTCATTCGTTCCGATATGATATTCCTGTAGAGGGACAATAAGACACAGTGGTCCAGACCTGTAGTTCCAGCACTGGGGAAGTTGAGGTAAGAGGAATGCTAACAATATAAGGCTAGCTTAGGCTGCATAACAAGACCCTATACCAATAAAATAAAACTGTCAAAGAGGCAATATACAGAAGTGTGTAAAAGATGTATACATAGGTGCCTAAAATAGAGATTAAAATGATATGCTTTCTTTTTTAAGACTTACTATTTATTTTTTGTACATGAGTGTTTTGCCTATATGTATGTTAATGCACCATGTGTGTGCCTGGTTTACCTACATGTATGTAAGTGCACCATGCATGTGCCTGGCTCATCTACATGTATGTAAGTATATCATGTGTATGCCTGGTTAATCTACCTGTCTGTAAGAGCACCATGTGTGTGCCTGATTCATTTACATGTATATAAGTATATCATGTGCATGCCAGGTTCATCTACATGTATGTAAGTGCACCATGTATGTGCCTGGTTGACCTACATGTATGTAAGTGCCTGGTGTCCAAGGCAGTCAGAGCATGGCATCAGCTCTCCTGGAACTGGAGTTACAGATAGCTGTGAGCCACCATGTCTGGGCTAGGAACTGAACTTGGTTCTTATGCAAAAGCAGCCAGTGGTTGTAACCACTGAGATATCTCTCCTGCCCCCACATAATAGACTTTTAATAACAAATGAAACTATCTGTGAATAGTTGATTTCTTACCATCTGGCAGTTAATGCAGAGGGGAAAAGTCAGTGGTTTCAAGTTGACTTTCCTGTTGAAAGGAAAACACAAGAAACAAATCATAGTTCTGTTTGTGGGATTTTGAGGAAGTGAAAACTATTTGGGTAGGAGCTGAGCCTTTTCCATACAGACAACAGAGGGAATGATTTATATTCCATAAAATGGGTGGATATGTGGGCAGATGGATTGGTCAGTGGTTGGAAGGGTGGGTGAGTGAGTGGACAGATGGATGGATGGGTGGGTGGATTGATGGATGGATGGATGGAGGGATGGGCGGGTGGAATATTAGATAGACACACAAATGAAGATGGATAACAAGTTAATGGTGAACCCTTGGAAAGGTAGACGGCTGATGATAGAGACACAGATCACGTGTCGGTGAATACTCAGTTGCAAGGCTGGAGTTGAAAAGGTTAAAGACGGTATCTAGGAGTTAATAAATGGTCAGGCCCTGTGACCTTAGCCTCTCTTAGAATTAAAACGGAACCAAGGAAAAAGTGGCAGGAAGTAAAGAGATGTGGTCCATGAGCAGTGTCTTAGACTCATACATACTCATACACACTCACACACACACACACACACACACACTCATACTCACTCACACTCACACACACACACACATGCAGACACTCACATGTAGACACTCAAACAATCACACACACATGCAGTCACACATGCAGACACACATGCACTCACAAAATCAGTCATACATAGTCACACACACACAATCACACACATATACATATATACGCACACACATAAACACACATTCACTCACACACACACACATATATACATACATCCATGTACACTCACACATACGCACCTACACACTTACGTAGACCCACCCACTCATACTCTGTCAAACACACATATACACATACACACACATACACACACTCACACATACAGACACACATGCACTGATATATACAGTCACATGTACAGGCACATACACAATTATACACATATACATATATGCACACACACATAAACACACATTCACTCACACTCACACACACCCATGTACACACACTCACACATTCACACTTACACACTCACACACGTAGACCACACACTCACACTCTGTCAAACACACAAATACACATATACACACTCACTTATGCAGTAACACACACACACATTCACACTCACAGCGAGGTGTAGACAGCCTGGGAGCTGCCTGCTTCATTACCAGTCATTAGTCCTGAGGCTGGATGCATATGTCCGTAAAAGCTCCCGCTGTCTGTGTCCATTTCCCAGAGAGAAAGCTGGCCACTCAGCGATCTGAACTCATAGAAAAATCTGATTTTATGTTCCAGTCTCATCACAGGTCTGCCTAAAGCCTTGTCTCGTGGCCAACAATATACAGTACTAAGTTGCAGGGTTAGAGTTGAGAAAGGCTAGAGGGTATCTAAGAGCTAACAACTGGGGATGTAACCTGAGTTGCTGGCCAGCAAACAGTTGATGTGGATTGTCACAGGAACCCAGAACTTTCTCTCTGTTACTGTGGCTCCCCCACCTCACCTAAGTGGGAGTTATAGCATGGAAAGGCTTACCAACATCATTCCCGACGCATTCTGGCCTTAACTGTTTCCAGCATTTGACCGTTTATAGGATCTCAGCCGGGTATGGGGAACAAAGATCTGAATGATATCCAGATCCTGTCCTCCGTCAACATTCCTATGCCAGAAAGGAAGTTCAGAGGAGATGCTGTCAATGGCAGGAGGAGGGGCAGTTCCAGAGGAGGCAGGGCTAGGCATAGATTCCTAGAGGTGGGAGGATGGAAAGAACCAGAGGTAGACATTCCGCAGATGCCATCCAAACCAAAAGAATAGGCTGGGCTGGACAGCGCTGGTGGGGGCGACCATAAACAGGGAAGCAGAGCGTGTGATAAAGTAACCAGGGATGTGGCAGGTCTTGAGACCGTGGACGGGGGGTGTGGGAGATGAGGTACTGAATTTCGGTGTCTGGTGTGTGAGGAGACAAAGGGTACAGGTGTGTGAGTGTATTTGGGTGGAGTGGTGTGCGGTGTGTGCAGTGACGGGTGTGTGGGGTAGACGGAGATAGCGAGCAGGGGTGTAAGGAAAGAGTGGGCAGAAGCGCCGTGTGTGTGAGGAGAGGCTGATACTGCACAAGGAAGCAATGGCCAGGAGCATAGCCAGGCATCTTGGAGACACCCACTGAGGAGATTCTGGTTTCATTGATTTACTTATTTGCATTTTGTGTGTGTGTGTGTGTGTGTGTGTGTGTGTGTGTGTGTGTGTGTGTGTGTGTGTGTGTGGTTTGTGTGGCGTTAGAAGGAAGTTTTCAGGAGTCAGTTCTCTCACCTCAGGCTCTGCTGACAGGACTCATGTCTTCGGGCTTGCACAGCCTGTGCTCTGACCTGCCGAGCCATCTGGCCAGCCCACTTGGGATTTTAAACAAGAGATACCAACACCTCCACAATCCCAGCAGCCTCTTGGGTGCTTGTGGTTAACAGGACAGGGGATGAAGGTGGAGGCGCTCTGTGGGTCACACAGGTGACTGTTAAGTAGAGACATCTCTGCATCAAGTCCATAGACCTGAATCCCACCCTTATGTCCTGCCCTTATATCCTGGCCACAATAGTTGAGTTTAACCCCAGTGTGGCCTGGAGGTCTCACTTTCCACGTGATAATGAAGATTTGGTGAGGAGTTTAGTGCTGCGTCAGACCTGGAGCCAGGGCTCTTGGAGTCCTGCGTCCATTGTTCAGCTGGCTTTCCTACCGTCACGATCACGTCTATTATTTTTCCTCCTGGCAACTGAGTTCTCTTTGAGAGTTATGTCCTTAAAGCTTAAACTAGGGGTGTTGGCACTTTTGGATTCTCTTCTTTTCCTTTTCTAAAATGGAAAGAAGGTAGTTTAAGTAACCAGAAATGCTATATGTTGAATATTCTTCTTCTTAAGCCCTGTTTTGGGAGCACAGCCTTTATTTATATTTTTCGAATTGGTGCAAACTATTGAAAACTATTTGCATCCCGAGGGCATCGAGTCTCATCAGTGACGACGACCCCCCCCTCCCCTCCACCCCCACCCCAGCACCTCAGACATGGACAGAATGGTCCGGAGCCCCTCAGACTCAAGTGACTAATACTCACTGTAGTCTGATTTCCTCAGCAGGTTCTTAGGACGATGTTAACTCACTGACCTTGGAGCTGCAGCTCTTGGGATGGCATTCTGTCACTGACTTTGGAGCTGCAGCTCTTAGATGACATTCTGTCACCGGTTGCTCTCACGCCACTCCTTTCTCGGCATTGCCATTTGATGCATCAGTTCTAGTGGCCTAAAAAGGGATGTCTCCCGCAGTGTCGAGGAAATCTTGGTGAGGGAGTGGGATTTTGTAGGCTGACCACCTTATGTCAATTTCCGGTCTTGACTAAGGTGTTATCTCAGGGTCTTACATTATATTTGTGTGACTCCTTAGGTTAGCCTGTGGGTAATGTTACTCCCCAGGGTAGTAGGGTCTGAGCTTCTGAATTTTGGCAGAGACAGTTGCCTGGATCTACCAGCAGGAGTGTACTCTAGAGTACAGAGACCAGGCTGGCCTCGAACTCAGAAATCCGCCTGCCTCTGCCTCCCGAGTGCTGGAATAATGGCATGCGCCACCACTGCGCGGCACGTCTTTATTTTTTGAGGTGGGTTCTTGATTTGTAGGCAAGACTCTCAGGAACTCCCTAGGTAGCCAGAACTCGTAGTTGGCCCTCCTGCGTCAGCCTCCTGACAACTGGGGTTAAGGTTTAAGCCACCAAGCTCAGTGTTCACACATCTTTTTAAAAATACAACACTTGGTGAGAGAGCTCAGTTGCTCAAGTGCTTGTTGCACATGCCTGAACACTTAAGTTTGGCCCCCAGAATCTGTGTAAAAGTTCCAGGGTGGGCAAGTAGACCTCTATGGCTCACTGGCCAGCAGCCTAACTGGTGAGTCACAGACCAGAAAAAAACAAAAACAAAAAAACAAACAAAAAAAAGTGCCTGGCTGATCTCTGACCTACACACTGTTCACACACACACACACACACACACACACACACACACACACACACACCTACCTTTTTATATATCCTAGGAAGGCTTATTGTAGAGTTAGTTTTGTGGGTTAAATAAGTAGTCCTTTTCCTAAGAGAGCAATGGCTGTCTTGTGAATGTTTCATAAATCATGGTCAAAATCTGAACCACAGGAGCTTTCTGCATGGAAGTGTGTCTCAGGCCACTAGGTGGCACTGCTGCACTCTCCAATAATGTCACTGCCTAGAGAGGTCTGCTGTGAGTCTGTGGGTACGTGATGTGTGTACACACGTCCACATCATGTGTAGTGATGATGTATGCAGAAACGCATGTGTTGAGCATGTGTATGTTTGAGAGTTTTGGCTTAAGGGCAACTCAACTGTGGATTATGCCGTATGTTCCATTTGTTGGCAGTTGATATTTGGTAGGGGTGTACTTGGGGCAATGACAATAGCAAATGTCGTGTCTGGCATCTTGCAGACATGTTACAACCGCATGCTAATACATTAGCAATGGAAAAGTCAGAAACTGCTGTGTGTTCAATGCAGGCATCTCACATGTAGGTTTTCACCCCTCTCAGTGACAGGAGAGAGTTAACCCTGCCTAGGTAGGTCTCAGCAAAACACTGCCTGTTCTTCCGCCTCCCACCGGCATTTGTGCTCAGCTCTAACTGAAGACCGGTGGCTCTCTGATTGCTGTTGCCAGTAGTGTTATTTGGTTGAGACTTAAGCTCTTTTTGCCTTCAATTTATATATGAAACATCACGTCTCTTTCTGTTGAGACACGAAACCTGATTGACTGATTCAGACCACTGATGTTGTATAAGCCAGCAAGCTTGCTTCTCTTGCTACAGTTTTATTTGCCCTGCCATAGTTATAGTTCATATGTATATTTTTAAAGATTTATTTATTAACTATATATATGTACACACACACACACACACACACACACACACACACACACACACACATATATATAATGGTTTGCCTACAGGCCAGAAGAGAACACTAGGTCTCATTATAGATGGTTGTGAGCCACCGTGGTTGCTGGGAATTGAACTCAGAACCTCTGGAAAAGCAGCCAGTGCTCTTAACCTCTGAGCCATCTTTCCAACCTGTTTAATAGGCTCTTCAGTTTATAATCTGATGTTTAAAAGGTGACCGTTGTATCAACAGAGAAGTATCTAATTATTAACACTTCACTTAAAACATTTCCTCAAAGATCTCCTTTAATTCTTTTTTTTAATTATGTATTTTCCTCAATTACATTTCCAATGCTATCCCAAAAGTCCCCCATACGCTCCCCCCCCACTTCCCTACCCACCCATTCCCATTTTTTGGCCCTGGCGTTCCCCTGTACAGGGGCATATAAAGTTTGTGTGTCCAATGGGCCTCTCTTTCCAGTGATGGCCGACTAGGCCATCTTTTGATACATATGCAGCTAGAGTCAAGAGCTCCAGGGTACTGGTTAGTTCATAATGTTGTTCCACCTATAGGGTTACAGATCCCTTTAGCTCCTTGGGTACTTTCTCTAGTTCCTCCATTGGGGGCCCTGTGATCCATCCAATAGCTGACTGTGAGCATCCACTTATGTGTTTGCTGGGCCCCGGCATAGTCTCACAAGAGACAGCTACATCTGGGTCCTTTCGATAAAATCTTGCTAGTGTATGCAATGGTGTCAGCGTTTGGATGCTGATTATGGGGTGGATCCCTGGCTATGGCAGTCTCTAGATGGTCCATCCTTTCATCACAGCTCTAAACTTTGTCTCTGTAATTCCTTCCATGGGTGTTTTGTTCCCAATTCTAAGAAGGGGCACAGTGTTGGATCTTGTCGAATGCTTTTTCCGAAATTCTTAATTCTATTTTTTAACAATTTTTTCTTTTTTTCTTTCTTTTTCTTTTTTTTCTTTTCTTTTCTTTTTTTTTTTTTTTTTTTTTTTTGGAGACAGGGTCTCATTGTATAGCCCTAACTGGCAGGAAACGCTTTATATATATAAGGTTGTCCTTGAACTCACAGAGATCCACCTACCTCTTCCTTTCCAGTGCTGACTAAAGACACACACTACCACATTTGGCTAAAAATGTATTTTTTTTTTAAATCAACAAGCTTTAACATAGAAGTAAAGTTTATCTGTGTGTATCCTGAAACACGTTTCTACCATCTTACTTTCCAATTTCCGACAGGTTGTGAGAAGATACATTCTGGGCTCCATTGTTGAGAGCGAGAAGAACTATGTAGATGCTCTCCGGAGGATTTTGGAGGTATGGAAGCATGGTGCAGCATACTTCATAACCTTTTCTTACCCATTGTACATACTTTAGTTGTGTGTGTTTTGTAGGTGTTTGTGACCCAAAACATCCAAGTCTGAGAAATCCTCCCCAGAGTGTAAATGTTGTGACTGTGTGCTGGCGGTGAAAGTCACATGATTTGTTTTGAAGCGAGAAGACCTCTTCTGCCACCCTGGGTGACTGACCGTTGACACTTGTTTCTGGCGCAGCAATATGAGAAGCCGCTGTCTGAGATGGAGCCCCGGCTCCTGAGTGACAGGAAGCTCAGGATGGTTTTCTACCGCGTCAAGGAGATCCTGCAGTGTCACTCCATGTTCCAGATTGCGCTGGCCAGCCGCGTGTCCGAGTGGGATGTCGTGGAAACAATCGGCGACGTTTTTGTGGCCTCGGTAATCATCCGCAGACACCATTCCCCCCCACCCCCTCCCCACCTGAAGTGCTGTGGGTTCAGAACACGAAGCCACGTGCCCCTTTCAGGGTGCTATCACTTCCCAGAGCTCATAAGGGTGCGTGCTGATGTGTTGACATCCTGACCCGGTTTATACCTTCAGGAAAGGAGCAGGGGTCCCCTTTCTCAGGGGACAAGGAAGCCTGAGCAGAGGTTCCGGACAGAAGACAAGTCCAGAAAGGGTTAAGTGTACGTGTTGTATCAGGTTTTGGTTACACAGTCATTTAACTGAGTCATACATTTGGTTGTGCCATCGTTGTACATCAGCTCTTGTGCTGAGCGAGAGAGCCCTGCCTGTTGAGTTGTAGCATCTCTGAGCATCTTCCTAAAGTAGCGCATACTCTATCTATACAGTATGCCTGGTGACCATATAAAACATGAGGCAGAAAACACCAGGTTGTTCCCCTCAAACTTTGCCCTGGATGTTTTGTCCTGTGGATATAGGATTTGGTTCTGTACATGACAGGGGACTGTGATGCTGAGACAGCATGCAGGTGACATTTCCTGGGAGCAGAAGCAGCTGCCCAGAGGCCAAGGGCACAGCATTACCATGTCACCGATTTGGGGTAGTTTTAGTCTTTGCTCTTCACATGGCTCACGCACAGTGTGTGTTGTTCGCCTTTCAGTCTAGATGTAGAAGGCTGCATGCAGATGGAGCAGATTAGCTCTGTGCTTGTGTGAGGTAACGCTGTCAACAGGACAGAAGCATGAAAATCTGTTGGGAAGTACTAGGCTACTTAAATAATGCTGCATTAGTAACATAGCAGACTTATGAAAGTTACTTTTGTTTGTTTGTTTCTAAAGTTTTATTTATTTACTGTATATGCTGAACAGCACACACATGGAGGTCAGAGGACAAGTTTCTGTAGCCAGCTCTCTTCCTCCACTGTGTGGGTCTTAAACTCAGGACCGTGTGGGACTGATCTTAGCTTGTCAGGCTAGCACCTCTACCCTGAGTCATCACATTGGCGGTGTTATATTTTTTGAGACAGACTCTTGCCTTGTATCCCAGGCTGCCTTTGAACTCTTGGTGTCCTGCCTCAGCCTCCTAAGCATGATGCTGCCAGGCTCCGTTTCCATGGAGTTGGTGCAAATACTTGATGAAGTGGGCAAAACCAATCGTATAAGTTTCAACATCAATATATAGGCACATGCACACACACACAAACACATGCACACACACACACACATGTACACACACATGCACACACATGCACACACACACACATGCACACACACACATGCACACACACACACACATACATGTACACAAACACATGCACACACACACACGTACACATGTACACAAACACATGCATACACACACACACATACACAAACACATGCACACACACACACACCCATTACCTCCTCCCCTCCAAAACAAAAGAAGTTTAGCTGCAAATTGGGGGTGAGGATGGGGGCTCAGTCCTGTCCTGCCTGGTTCTGCCTCTTGAAGCCTTTGCATTTACAGGAAAATAGGGAACGTTAATATATAGGCGTCAGGTGTCAGTTCTCTACCTGTGCAAGGGGACCACTGTACCCTGTCTTTTCAAAGGTAGTTTGTACCCTCAAGGGAAGCTGTTGGGGCCCCTGGGTAATGAATGACCCCTATTCTCTTGGAAGCTATATCTGCCAAGGAAGCTTAGAGATGGCTGTCTGCTGTCCCATGAAGCCCAGGGTATTTACCACTCAAACTCCAAGTGCAGGGATAGGCGCACTGGGGTCAGCCCATGATTTCCCACCAGGCAGGCATCAAGTGCCCCATGAGGACATGGGGAGAAAGAGCTCCTGCAGTCATAGCCGTCGCGGTGTGAGGAGAGCACTGCGAGGGGTGGGTTCCAAACCATGAGTTTTCCATTCCCTGTGCTCCAGTTCTCCAAGTCCATGGTGCTGGATGCTTACAGCGAGTACGTGAACAACTTCAGCACGGCCGTGGCTGTCCTCAAGAAGACGTGTGCCACAAAGCCTGCTTTCCTTGAGTTCTTAAAGGTAAGCACCCTCTCCCTGCTTTGGGCTTTAACCCTGTCTCATAGCATATCTCCTGTCAAAGTACCTTGGAAAGAACCTGGACGGAGCCCTGCCTGGAGTGCACGATGTTGCTTATTGGAGAGAGTCAACACTGTTAGGTCCCTGGGTATCTGTGTCGACGAGGGGAGGTTCAGGGGCTCTAGGCTGGATCATAGATTTTTGAAGGAACTTTTGTTTGCCTGCCTTAAACGTGTATTTATATGGATATAGACGTTAAAGGACATTCGATCGGAACCCACAGATACCTGAGCCTCCCATCCCAGCTTGGCATAGGGAGTAACAGTAGCCCACTACCAGCCCAGCCCAGTCTAGACGTCGGGTTGGGAATGATGCTCTTTTCTGGGACAGAGCAGGTAGACAAGAGCTGGAGAGGCTGACCCTGTGAGGTGCGAGGAGGAGCCTGTGTTGGCCATGTGGCGCTTGTGCCTTCTGATGTCAGAGCCGAGAGCCTCTACTGCCTTCTTCCATCCCACCATTGAGAGAGGTCCCATGGTGACTGCTGGTCTTGCAGGCAGGACTCGGAGGCCTGGATGTGAGAGAGCCTGGCTGAAGCTGTTGCTATCGAACCATATTAAAGTCCCCTTTAGGGCCCCCTGGCCTGTCTGCTCAGGCTCATTTGAATGAGAAAGCCTTGGAACACAGTGTGTTCTTGGTGCTTGGAACTATGTTTCTGGGAATTTCTGCTACCTGGGGTAAGCTGTCATAGGGCAAGTGTCCTTGCCAGCACTGACGTTGTATTTAAGGTGGGATAACTCCCTCCTTCCTTTCTACTGCACACAGCTCAGGTCCCCGCTGTTCCACGGCCAAGGACAGCTATTCAGAGACTAAATATCCCTCGTGCTTTGCAGAAGCTAAGCTGTGCCCTTGAGCTGTGACATCATTCCTTTCCTTGAAGGAAACGGAGACATTACCGAGTTAAAAATTGATTTCCTCTGAGGGTTTTGTCAGGAACTCGATGATGGGTATAAACTGTGGCACTGCAGTGGCCACAGTCCCTGCTGGCCTCCCTGGGGCAGGTGACCTTGAGTCTAGGCTTAGCCAAGCCTTGCTGTGCTCTATGCAGTGACCTTCACTGTGCAGGCTTATTATACAGAGATGTACCAGATGTAGCCCCCGAGTCAGGACCTCAGGTGGCCCCAGGCGGTCCGGTACTGACATCTCCCTGCATGCTCAGAGATGCTGGTCAAGGTGACCGACAAGGGCTGGGTGGAACTTTCTCTCTGAAGCAGCATAAGGGGCCACAACCTCCCCTGGAGCAGTCCGACTAGCTTGGAACCCTAAGAATGCCGGGGAAATATAGCAGGGCCTGAGTTATCCAGGTAAGGCCCCTCCTCGGGGCCAGCAGCAGCAGCAAGTCCTCCTTGGAACTGGGGTAGAAAGTATTTCCCACACATTTGGAAAGTTTCCTCCTGGTAGAGCTAAAAAAAAAAAAAAAAAAGGGTGAAGCAGGGGTGTTGAGCAGCCTGTCCACCATCCTAACTCTACCCCGAGGACACAGCCAGGCTGAGCCACTACCTGCCCTGAGCCTGCCATTCTTCCCTACAGCTGAGCCAGGATTCCAGTCCAGACCGAGTCACACTCCACAGCCTTATGATGCGGCCCATCCAGAGGTTCCCACAGTTCATCCTCCTACTGCAGGTATGTTGGGGCATAGGCCCTGAAGGGTCTCTCCTTTCCTCTCCTTCATCTGCCCGCCCCTGCCCCCTCCCCTCCTCCCAGGGGACAGCAGGCCACAATCACCAGCAGCCACAGAGCCTATGGAGACCAAAGAAGTGTGGAACTGGACTGAAGGAGGGTCGTGGGCTCCCTTGTTGGTTCTGGGAAGCAAACGGGGTCCTCGTAATCAGCCCTGTCAAGTGTTGCCGCTCTTCTTGACTGCACGTGCCGCGTTCACATTGTTATCATCGGTCCGTGCTGCCTGCAGCACTTACCAGGAGCTTCCTTCTCTGGCCTTTGTAAGGTTTCAGTGACCGAGGCCCGTTCTTCAGGCTCCCTCTCTCTAGTTCAGTGTCTCCCCTTGGTCCCCAGCGATTTCCCGACACTTGCGGCACCATGCTTTGTCCCTTTCCTCCGTGTAGTTGGTCTCTGGGGTGAGCTTAGAGCACAGTGCAAGAGACCCTATAAAGCAGGCTGTTGGCGGGGTCTGTCGTCCGTTTGCAGAGCACAAGCAGAGGAGACCGGGTGAGATGAGAAGGTCCTGGGCCTTCAGGAAGTGGGTGAGCATCGTCCCTTCTTCGACAGAGTCAGCCTGTCTTTGTAGCCAAGAGCCAGGCACTGGCTGCCTCTCTCTAGTGCAGTGAATCTTCCTCCAGTACAAGGCTTGGGTTCTGCTGGAAGTCCATGCGGGAGCTGTCTGAGCTGCATCTTCTCATGCACTGTGTCTTCCGCATCAGCACCCGCATCTGCATCCTCAACCTTCCTGTCAAGTTACAGAGGAGTTCTGTGCTTGAGCCTCACAATCCAGCCTTTGCCAGCTTCAGGCTTTTCTAGTCCTGCCTTCACGGGATTGGGATTGAAGACAGTTGGCGTCTCTTCACTTGGCTGACTTGAGGAAATGCTGTAGCCGGCCCATTTGATCCCCTGCATCCTCCCTCCCTCCCCTCCCCCATGACAGCAACAAGCTTGTTTCTCTTTCTCATCACTGAAGAAGGAGGACTTTTTCTTCTTCTTTTTTTTTTTTCCCGAGACAGGGTTTCTCTGTGTAGCCCTGGCTGTCCTGGAACTCACTCTGTAGACCAGGCTGGCCTCAAACTCAGAAATCCGCCTGCCTCTGCCTCCCGAGGGCTGGGATTAAAGGCATACACCATCATGCCCAGCCCATCAAGAGGCTCATAGGTCATATTATTTACAGCTATGCAGCAGGTCAGAGCACTCAGGCTGGTCCTGAACTCATTTCATCTCAGCCTCTAACTCTTGATCCCCCTACCGAGGCTTCTGGCTGGGATGGCATGTGTCACCACAACTAGCACCGTTTCTAGCTTTTGCTTTAGAGCAGAAAGTCTGGGACTCTCCAGAGGCCACTGTGGGGTTATTGATTGGGTCTCAGGTGTCAGGAGGCCCAAGGAGTAAAAGACGGTTCAGGGCATGGCCTGTCGGTAGACCAGTAGAACACACACATTTATCAGTGTCTACAGCCTTTGGGTGGCATGGGTTATGGTACCACAGAACAGTTGTTGACAGTGGCTTCAGAGATGTCCATAACGAGAATAATGCAAACATTTGAACTATTGTGAGCATCACCAAATGGCACATGGAGACTCAGTGTGTACGTGTTGTTGGGAAAACTCCCTGTGGATCTGGTGGATACAGCACAGCAGCCTCAGCCTGCGAAAGGCATGTGCTCTGAGCAGCAGAGAGGAGTGTGAGCATAGCTGTGTGGTCTCATGCACCAAGACCTCTTCCTCCAGCTCAGGGCCTTCGCACACAGACCCTGCTGGGTGGGTTGACCTTGTGGGCATAGAACCTGTACTATGCACAACCTTCCTAATGCTGTGACCCTTGAATGCAGTTCCTCATGTTGTGGTGACCCCAACCATAAAATGATTTCCTTGCTACTTCATAACTGTGATTTTTCTACTGTTACAAATCATAACATAAATAGCTGATGTATGACCCCAAGGGGGTCACGACCCACAGGCTGAGAGCCACCCATATAGTGGAGGCCACAGTAGCATATTTAACACTGCTGGGGAACTTCTGTGAGCAGGTGGCTTTGCCCGACGCTAATAGAAGATGCAGTTTGCCCGCTTCATCCTGGCCACTGTTGGCTTTCTGAGGTAGTGGCATGCTTCTATGCCAGGGACCCACACTGTCTAATCAATCTATCAATCATCTGTCTATCTACCTATCTATCTATCTATCTATCTATCTATTTCATCAGACTGTAAGGTATTAAGCTAGTTTTGTTTTTACAGGAAGAGCTGACTGGATGTTGAGCCAAGTGTTGAGATGACTCTTACCCTTCTCCCAGTCCCGACTCCTCTCCAGAGGTGGCTGGCATCCCATGTCACTCTAGCTGCCGGACAACGTGGTCAGACAGACGGTTGGGGTCAGAAGCATCCTTGCTGACCACCCATACTCTGCCTCCTGCTCACAGGACATGCTGAAGAACACCGCCAAAGGACATCCTGACAGGCTGCCCCTTCAGATGGCGCTGACGGAGCTCGAGACCCTGGCAGAGAAGCTAAACGAGAGAAAAAGAGATGCCGACCAGCGATGCGAAATCAAACAAATAGCAAAAGCCATAAACGAGAGATACCTGAACAAGGTCCAGAGAGATGTTCCTCATCTGCTCCGATAACTGGGGTGGCCGGGGCCCGGAATGCCTGGGAGTGCATGCAATGCCTTGGCCTCTGTCCACTTGTTTTCTTAGGAAAGGGACTCAGTGAGTTGGTAGCTCCCCACTTGGATCCGCGAACCCCCCAAGGAGGTTAAAAGGCCACTCAGCTTTACTTTCAAAAGTCTCACATTTTGTTTTAGATAGCTGCTTTGTGTGGCACCACACAACAAAGAGCCCTCCTTGGCCGGGCTGGTTGACTTCCTCGCTACAGAAGGATTTCTTGCGGCATACCACAGACCTGCCACGTTTGTCTAAGGCCCCGTCTATGGGGGAGGAGTCAGCCTACGTGTAGGAGCTGTGCTGACGTGTACATGTGTTAGTTCATTTTCTGCTCGGTGGGGGAGTGTCCCGCTTGCTGATGACGTCAGCGGTCAAGGGGCGTGTCTCTGACCCTCAGTGACATGATGGAAAGTTTTAGAGTAGAGAATTACAGTCAGCTGTGTTCTGGGCATAATTTGTGTCATTTAGAGTTGGGTACCCACCCCCTTCTGTGGTGCTTGATGTAGAGCGCCCCAGGAAAGAAGGTGTGTGGACTGCAGTCTGGTGGCACTTAACTCATGCACCTGACCTTGATCCTGCTCACAGGGCATGAAAAGCCAAGCTATGAAGTCAGTGGCTAAGAAGGGAGTTAGGCAGCCAGGCATGGCTCAGAAGGCGGCTGGGACCATCTGGGGCAAGGGCACTGTGTTTCCTGTTAGGAGCATGAAGTGACAGTGACGTTCTGTGGTACCGATCAGGGTAGAGCATCCTTCCAGGAGCTGATGGGCTTCTCCTTGGTTTGGTGACATAGAGCGTGGCAGACAGTAAGAAGTACAGCCTCTGGGGGTGTAGCTCAATGGTTGAGCTCCTCATGGGTAGGTACTCATGAAGCCCTGGGCTTGGTCACCATGAGCGGCAAATCGGCCACAGAAAATTGGGTCTAGATGCAGATTTACCTTTGCTTCAGAGTCAGCTGGTAAGTGAGCTCACCCCCCCAGCACTGATGACCATAAGATGTGTAGTTTAAAGTCACTCAGCGAGCCCGGTGGCTTCTCTGTGAGGAGAGAGGGGGAGCCGTAAAACTCAGGGAGTAGAAGCTTGGGCACTGGGGAGCCCCCGTTCCCTTCTCCTTTGCGGAAACCTGAGTGGGTGACCTCTCTGGTGTCCTTTTGAACCTCCAGCTCCTCAGCAGTGGAAACCGGTACCTCGTCCGGTCCGATGACGTCATCGAGACGGTTTACAACGACCGGGGAGAAATCGTCAAGACCAAACAACGCCGGATCTTCATGCTGAATGACGTGCTCATGTGTGCCACCGCCAGCTCACGGTAAGGACGAGACCGTGTCACCTGTCAGCCTCACAGCGACACGCTGTGTACATCGGAGAATGGGAGGGAGGCCGCATCCACGCTCTCGCCTGAACTCAGAACCTTAATAATAAAAGGACACCCATTGCAGGCTTTTGTGATTACCATCATCGTTAGTATTTATTTATTTTTATGTCTGTTTATTTATTTTGCAGTGCTGGGGGTGAAACCCAGAGCACTATTCATGACAGACAGACTCTGGGACTGAGCTGTAACCCCAGCTCTGTGAGCTGAGTTTTAAATCCTGTGGGTCCGTGGGTCTGCCGGCGGAAATCGGGTGCCATACAGGTGATCTCAGGAAGACTGGTGCTGGAGCTGGCTCTGAACAGAGTCCTCTTACTCCCTGTCACCTGGGGCCCTTTGTTGTCACATAGCTGACTCTCCAAATATACCTCTGATAGATATTTCTCCTTTGGATCTGTCCACACTTAGTCCCCATTAGTTCTTTCCCTCAGTTTGGCGTGAGAACGGTTCCTTGGCGCTTAGCTACTGAGCTAAGCTGAGGAGATCTGGGAGGGCAGGATCCTCTAGGGTAGGTAGCATGGAAGAGAACCCATCTTGTATTAAATGCAGTATCCTCCGTGTTTAACGCTGCACCCTTGGTGCTTTCTCGGATAGCATGGGTTGCTGTGGAGCCAGCGCCCTTAGCTGGCGAGCAGCTTCTGCTGGCATCACCTGACACTTTATTGCCACCATGGCTCTTGTGAGTAGGGGGTCACCTTTCTCCCACTACCACAGGATTTGGGCAGAGGATATGTGGGGTGACTCTTGAGAGCCAGAGTCACTCCACTCACCAAGCCTCTGACTTGTGGTCAGCAAATGAAGGACGGTGACCACGAGGGTCAGGGTGGCCAGGCAGAGGCTGTGTGCAAGGCTGTCGCTGTGTGTGCGCATAATTACATGAGTTGCAGGCTGAGCAGCTCCTCTGATCACAGGTGTGTGCGTTTCTCTGTGTCCATGTTCCACGTTATGGTAAAAGAAGAGAAGCCTTAGGTTTTTGTTTCACCTCTGTGTACTCGGCCAGTGCTTTAGTCGTGGAGTGTGAGCTGTGACTTGAGTTTATTGATGTGGTTATAAAGTAACTGCATAGGAATAAGGGGGAAGCTGGAGTCAGATCAGAGAACGTCTCTGCACACTTGGGATAGTTTATCCAGAATCCTCGGACCCTGTGGCCATGAGTTCACAGGTCTTGGTGGAATTGTAGAGGATTTCCCCTGCCCTTCCTGCTGGAGGTCTTAGCTGGAGCCAGTGACTGCTGTTTGCATGAGGATTCCGAGTGCCATGACAACTAGACGGCTGCTCCAGGCTGCGTGAGGGACCGGAGGCGGCATGGGAGCTTGGTCCTGTGGTAATCCATAAAGTGACAGGCTTCTGTTTGCTCTAGGAACTCACATGAAAGCCATGCCGTGATGAGCCAGAGGTACCTGCTCAAGTGGAGTGTCCCTCTAGGTCACGTGGATGTGATTCAGTACAATGGAGGCTCTGGCGCCGGGGAGCACTGTCGGCACCACGCTGCACACTCACCTGAGAGCCTGGCCGTGGTGGCCAACGCGAAGCCACGTAAGTGACAGCCCTGCAAGCCTGGCCCCAGTTCCCCACTGGAACTGGGATGGCGCGTCTGTTGGGACAGCTCAGTCTGTCAGTCTGTCTGTCTTGACATGGCAGAGCCCGGTGTCTGCGCCTCATTGGTCGAAGGTGGTATGGGAAGACCACAGGCAGGCTCTGCTCTCTGCTGCCTGTCTCCGCTTTTCCTTGGTTCTCCACAATGAGCTCATGTGTGTGGCCTTCACAGTGAGGTGGGAGAGATGGCAGTGCTGTGGGTGACTCAGCACTGCACAGTGGAGGGACAGCAGTGCTGTGGGTGACTCAGCACTGCACAGTGGTTGGAATTGCTATCACTGGTCACCATTTGGCCTAGAGATTTTGATCTGAGAGCAGGAGCCATTGCCATTTCCCCTCTGCCTGTTTAAACGGGAAGAAAGACTAGCTAGTCCATCGGTGACCTCTGCTTCCGATTAAACCCATGAACGGGAACGCTCCATAAACCTTAACAAGCGTTAACCTTCAGGTTAATTTGTTTCTGACACACTCAGAAGCACGAAAGCCTACACTTAAACTCGCTCAGCCTTTTGGTTGGACATGAGCATTTAGGAAAAATCCTTTCTGCTCCTCTAATTCCTAGAATGTTAGGCCATTCAGCTCAGTCATTGCCTAGTAGGTCGGCTCTCTGAACACAGTATTGGTCACCGCCTAGTAGGCTAGCTCTTTGAACACAGTATTGGTCACCGCCTAGTAGGCTAGCTCTTTGAACACAGTATTGGTCACCGCCTAGTAGGCTAGCTCTTTGAACACAGTATCAGCTATTAGACTCTTGAATTTGCCCCCACTTAAAGCAAGATGCACCTTTATCTAGACTCTGAGCTAGAACTGAAATACCACGGGGCAGCCTAGAGCATCCCAGTGGATCGCAGGGAGATGAGCAGCAAGAGGAGGGAGGGAAGAATGGAGGGAGGGGACACACAGGAAGGGAATGTCTTTCCAAATTGTCACAATTCATTGCAATTGTATCCAAGGGGAAACTGAATATCTTTCTATGCGCCGTTAGAACACCCATTAAATTACTCAGGAGTGTCTATTGCAGGTTGTGTTGGGCCTCTGTGAACAGTGATGACTGTTTATACTGCAGTCAGTCCTAAAGTGTGTTTGTAGCCAGGGTTGATCCTCAGTATCCAGACAGCCACTGATGACTCTGATCCAGAGTAGACGCACAGACTTACATTTTTTTTAAAAGCATCTTTCTGTTGGTGACTTGTACTAGGCAAATGGAGAATGGGGTTAGGATCAGTAAGAAACCTTAAGAAAAAATACAAAGCAGGATGGCTTGACCAACTCCCGTGGAAGGAAAAACCGGAAAAGGATTCGTTCTCTTGGAGGCCTGTGTGCTGCTGTGACCTTTGCATCCCAATTTCTGTGCAAAGCTGAGTCATCCCGGACAACCACCACCTCTCCCATAGCACTGTGAAGGCCACAGCAGGTGCTAACCACAGGAAAGTGGGGGAAAGAGGAGCCAGCCAGCGAAGCAGAGCAGAACAGAGCCGGGCTTGCCCACTGTCTGAGGGTGAGGTGTGGGGTTAGAGGCTGAGTGTGGAGCAGCTCAGAGGAGCTACTCCCCAGGAGAGGGGTGCTGTCCTCACGCTGAGCTCAGAAGCATTGCTGTATGTCCTGTTAAGAAGAACCTGTTCAGGCGCCAATCTGTAGTTGCAAGCCGCCCGCGACCTACATGAACTGGGTACTCCTGGAAGGCAGGCTTAGGGTGAAAGAGAGACTAGACGGCGAGAGAAATAATGAAGCCAAGACAAATTTTCTCTGATCAAGGCCCGTGAGTTTACTAAGAGACTGTGCTTAAAAGGGAGAAGCCCCCCCCCCCACCCGCCCCTCCCCCTCCCCGGCCAGTCCATCCTTGGTGACTGTAGCTGCCAGCCCGGAAGACCCAGCGCAACATGGATGTCTCAAAGGTGTCTCAGCAGGCAGCAGGATCTCAGAGAAGAGCAGGGCAGTTGACACCTCAAAAGAAGCCAGCCAAGGCGGAAAGCTGCACGGCAGGTGGCCCCACCTCAGTGATGACAAGGTCTGCACCAGCCCACTACAATGTGGGGAGTCCTGGAGACCTGCAGACCACACTTTGCAGGCCGATGCTGATCTCCTGTCTTTAAGGAAGCTCAGAGATTACCTCAGGGAATGGCAGCTTCTGACAGCAGCTTTTCACACTCTTCAGCAGCGAGGCAGTTGTTCCGCCTTCTAGAAGTTTGCTCTGCTTCTCACTGTGGGTGCGCCCATGCCTTGGCATGACGCGTATCATTGTCCTGCTGCTGATATTGGTGGAGTGCCATGCCCTTTGAGGTGGTGACTTGGTGGGCATGTGACTTCATCTGTTAATGTCTCCCTTGATTAGCCTTTCCTCATCCCCCCGCTTTACAGCATGCCTTACAGATGGGATCCGCAGGACGAATTAAGGGCCCTGCCATCCCCAGGGGGCATTTCAGTTTAATGATGTGGTATTGTTGTTCATGTTTATTTATTATGAGCCTGTGATGAACCAAGTGCTGGGTCCTGCGAGCTGCCAGTGAATGTGGCACAGGCCAGGCTATCCTGAAGAAATTTAGGAGCAGACCTTCTGATGCACAGACAGTGTGCACTGTGTAGCACATCCCATAATGGAGATAAAGGGGAGACTGTGTTCTCAGAAACAGTGTCTTTTAAGAACTGTCTTCCGGAAGGACAGAGGGTTCTGCAGATTGAGGTGGGCACCCTGACTCACCCTTGCATGTGTGCCCTTGGCTGGTGACCCATTTGCAGCTGTACTGGCCTGGGTACTCCTGAAGGAGCCATGGTTGCGGGGTGACTGCAGAAGTCCAGCCAGCCAGCCCTGGGGTCCATGGGAGACTAGCCCTGGGTTGCCCCTTCTGTCTTAGGAACACGGAACTGGAGAAGGCCCCTGCTATCTCTTGTTGCTTGAGATGCAGTGAGTCCCGCATCTGAGAGGCATACACAGCAGGGATGACTAAATCCTTTTTTTTTTTTTTTTTTTGGGTTTTCGAGACAGGGTTTCTCTGTGTAGCCCTGGCTGTCCTGGAACTCACTTTGTAGACTAGGCTGGCCTGGAACTCAGAAATCCACCTGCCTCTGCCTCCCGAGTGCTGGGATTAAAGGCGTGCGCCACCACGCCCGGCCTGGGCTGTGTGAGTGGCATGACTCCCAGGCTGTCCGTACTCCCTTGCTGAGGTTTAATGGAATGCCAGCTATATCTGAAGTGTCAAAGGTGGTGCTTCGATGTTGTCCACGTGTAAAGCAAAGTGCACAGAGCAGCCAAGTTGGTTAGGCAGCCATTATCACAGACAGGAAAATTTTACTCTTCTACGTCTTGAGGGTTAGGCATTTAGGACATGTTGCTGGGTCAGGTGGCTCAGCAGGTACTGATCACCAAGCCTGACTGGCCTGCGCTTGCTCTCTGCTGCTCACATGGTGGAAGAGAGAATCCATCCCTTCAAGTTGTCTTGTGTGCATGCCGACCTCAGTAATGGGCATCTTTCTGCACTTGAGAGGTTTGCTACTGCTGCTGCAGACTCTGTCTAACAGTAGATACTGGGAAGGGGCTGGACTGGGTGTGTCTAGATCCACCTCACAGCAGGGGCAGCCTGTCTTTAGGATCCAATGAGCCGCCCTCCAGTCAGTCACACCAGCAGCAGGCTGAACTGGTAATCAGAGGTCCCCGAGTCTCCCCTGTGCTTCCTTTAGAGTTTTGGCCTCTGTGTGTTCTTTCCCCTTCCCTGGGTGGGGCCTGTTATCTCAGGATGTTTCGAGAAGCTGGGTAGAAGTTCTTGTTCCCATTGAAATCGTACGACTTTTGTGTTGTTTTGAACGACTGTAACATTCAGCTCTGGAAGCTTGGTCTGCTGTTTTGTGTTGGAGGCAGAACGTGGGTGTCACTGCCTAGCAACCAGTGCTGAGGAAGGGTGAGGCTGTGCCAGCAGAAGCAGCAAGGAGCTGCCCCGACACAGCTCCAAGCACCCAGAAAGCAGGCTTCAGATGGAGGCAGGGCATGAACGTTAGTCGTTAGTCGTATTGGGTTTCCACGATGGACTTTGCCTACAGAGAGGGGCCTGGGAACCAGTGGCCTGGGCTCCTGTGGGGACCCATGGGTTGGGTTAAGCATTCGGATCTCCTGAAATGACTTTGGAAAGTGTGTACTTTCCTGAGGGCAGTTTAAAGTGTTTTACTGACTTTTCAGGCTGTAGCTCATGGTTGGGAAGAGAAAGATGGTGAGCCATCTGTTGGGTAAGCTGCCCCTGTGCACGCTGGTCACAGACCCAAGAGGTGGGTCCTCATTTTCTGTGTCAGATGGTTATCTGTATTGGCTTACCTAGCACATGGTCCATAGGTGGCCTGGGGACTCAGGTGATGTAGGATCCCACTTGTCTTTCTGGTGGTCCCCATCAAAATAAGAACACACCCCCTGGTGTTACATCTGCATTCTTGCTGTATTTAACATACCCATGTCAGATGATATGATAATTTGACATCTGAACCCAAAACACAATGATTGAACAAGATCCCTAGTGTTTCTGTCTCCTAGAAAATTGTTTTTCAACTTGCGATTAACACGTGATAATTAGAAATGTTTGTGGGGCACAGAGTGACATTTCGGTCCTGACAGAACACATCCTGACTGATCTGAGTACTTAATGCCACCACCTCCTTGCCATTCCTCTGCATCTGGAGCTTCGTGTCACCTCTCTTCCAGCTATCCACTGGTTGCTGTAAACTGTAGTCAGTTACACTGCCTAGCGCTTTGTCTGCACCTATCTGGAGCCCCCTCTTCAGTCTCCTCTCCTCTCCCCACTCCCAGCTGCTGGAGTAACTATTCCACATACGGACCCTCGTCTTGCCTTTCTCACATGGTGTTTATCTTCCTGGGTCTGACTTATTTCATTTAGCACAGTGTACTCCGGTGCCATCCAGTTTGCCACAGATGGCAGGACTCAATGCTCTGTTACTGGGTGTAATTTTCCATTGTGTGTACCACATTCTCATTGTCAGCTCTGTCTGCTGATGGACACTGCAGTTGATTCTGTGTCAGGCGCTTGTGACAAGGGCTGGAATCAGCACAGGTGTGCCTGACACCCCCACATCCCCCCATTTATTCCCTGAGATACAGGCTTGGGTCGGATAGCCGGAGCATGTGGAGTGTTTGTTCAGGGTTTTCTGCAAAGCCTCCCTACTGTTCTCTGAGGGTGGCTCTAAGATCCCCATGAGCACCAAGTGATAATTCCCCTTTCTCTGAGTTCTTGCCTGTATTTGCTATTTTGTTTTTGATGATAGCCATTCTCACTGGTATGAGGTGAGGTTTGATGTGGCTTTTCCACAGTGCACATGGACTTATTGGGCATTTGTGTGTCTTACTCTTAGACATGTCTGTTCAGATTATTCGCCTGTTTTTAGTCGGGTTTCAATAGAGATGGCAGATGCTGGCCCTTTGTCACATGTTAACTCGCAGGTCAGGCATTCTTACGACTTCCAAGGCTCATCAGCCAATTGCTCCTTTTGCTGTGTAGAAACGGCTCAGTTTGATACAATGCCATTCTCCGGACCTTGATTTGTTGCCTCACCCCACACAGAAGCCAGATGGGAACCCTGGATTTTGCTCTCAGCAAGCAGCCAGGTATCAGACGCTTTAACCCAGGGAAGGGGACCTTTGAGGAGGCGAGGACAGGGACACAGCCTGGAGCTGGTTGCTCTATCAGAGGACAGCAATTCCTCCCAGTTCCTGATGGCTCTTGGGAGATGGAGAAACTCAGAGGGAGTGCTGTGAAGAAATGTTTGCCCTGAGATAAGCTTGGTGGCTGCTGCAGGAGGCAGCACCTGGGAGCCTGTTCCTACTGGCACTGACTGTTTTCCTCCACGCCAGCTCCTGCATTCCCAGATTTACAACCCACCCCTGGTAGAAGAGCTTCAGCCTGGGTATGGGAAACTCTCTGCCCCTGACACCCCTCAGCCAGCGTCTGGGACAGTCAGTGGTTCAGTTTCCAGACTTGGCGAGGGTCACGTCGGCATCTCCCACACTCCCTGAGGTATTGTAGATGTCCTGGCTGTTGACATAGCCACACAGCCCCTTCCTTGTTTGTCACATTAGATTCCATTCAACTTACTCCCTGCATTTCCTGACTAGTTCTATGGATTTCCATAGAAACGGAGGGGGCGGGGGGGGGGGGGGGCGGGGCAGTGCAGTGAAGGAGGCCGTGTCCGTGAGAAAGCCCAGGAATGACATGGAGCAATTGTGTGCCAGTCACTGGCAATAGAGAGTCGGCCCACAAATCTAAAATTCTTGGAATCTGTCACCGGGTAGCTGGAAACCAGCTCTAACAAAATTTCTGACTATGGATTTTGACCTGATAAAGTTTAGACTGGAAAGCAAGAACAGTTTTCTGCACAGAGTAGCATGTGAGGGTGCTCTGCTCCGAGGTCTACGGTTTTTAGTTTTCACCTTGAGCAGAGGTGCTAGGCTTGCTACCCGTCACTGGGATCTTTCGTGGTTCCTCTGTGTCCCCTGCATCTGCTGCCAAGGCTCCGGTGGCACTTGGTTCGTTTTCCTGAGCTGGAGGGAGGTGGGCGCGCCCCTTGTGGTCTCCTTATAAAGTGGCCTCTTCCTGCCCTAGGTTCACATCAGTGATGGCTGTGTGTGCACACACACTTTCTCTTTCTTTATTAAATGTTTTTTAAGCTGAGGAGATGGCTAAGGTGCTTGTTGTGCAAGGTGGAGCCATGAAGCAGCCGCACTGTCTCTTCTCTGAGTGGGCAGGACAAGCCTGGTGGTGGGCTGTGTCCCCATATTTCTTCCCTTCTGAGGAAGGTTTCCAGGTGTGTGAGGTGAGGTAAACAGCCTTACCTTGGATCCTCCTGTCTCTGGTCACCTCCTCGCCCTCCAGCAGTCTCTGCTCAGGACTCTGCCTGGGCCACCCACCACTTGTTCTCCTTGGAGGGAAATGGACACCAGAGGAAGAGCCTGGATACAACCTCCAGCTTGAAGGGATCCAAGAATGGCTGGTCTAAGTAGAAACATTTTTCTCTGCTTAAACATGTGGCTCTCTCGCAAGGGGAGTGGGAGGGAGAAATGTTTTCTTTCCAAATCCAGACACCAATGGCATATTCTCGACATGCTCAGTTTAGAAACACTTGCCAGGAAGTTGGTGTCCCTTCTGGTTCTCGGATGAGAAGTGAGGAAGCTGGAGCCGAGTCCCTAGACCGACCACCGGGTACAGACCTGCCTCCATTATGTAGACGTCCTCTGTGTGACAGTTGTCATGCACAGTGGCCTAAGGTGTGACTGTGATCAGGTCGGGGCACTCGCCCTCATAGGGTTCACCAACTGAACAGCAGTACAAATAAAACTATACTGTTTGGGGGCTAAAACTGGGGATGGGGTTGTGGTAAAGGAAAAGAACAGTGGTGGAGAACGAAGCAAAGAGAGCCAGGACAGGGTGCGAGGGGTTTCGTGATGGGAGTTATTTTGTGAGCCCTGGAGCTATTCCTGGGCTGTGAACTAACTGGAGAAGTCAAAGTTTATTAGTAGTTATAAAGCTAATGTAACGTAGTTGCTGATAGATCAAGAAAGTGGATGTAGCATTTATAGCATCCCTGCAAGCCAGCGTGCACCATTTGTTCTCAAAAGTTCACCCAGTGAAAGCAATAGATGGGTTACCAGGTAAAAATATTTGCGTTTGTAAACATAAAGAAAAATATAGACAGTGTGCACGTAGATACACCTAAGACATTTACTGCATCTGTTAAAGGCACTAGTGATAAGTTCAGAGTCACCAGTGTTCCTCAGTGTTGCTTGAAGGAAGGAAATAAAGGCCCTTTCCCCTGGAGGAGTTTAACCAAGAGTGAGCCCACGTTAGAGTTTCTCCTGCCTCTTTGTAGCTAACAGTCTCTGCCTACAATTGTCTGTTGTAAGAATCTGAGTCTGTGCCTGCCTGAATGCAGTCTTGTCTGTCCCCATCCCTGTCGCTCTGTCCCTCACAAAGGTCCTTTGCTCTGTCTTTTATTGAGCAGCAAAGAAAGCGTCATGTGGGGGAAAGAATGAGGAATGCTTTACAGAAGTCCTTAAGGGATGAAACTTTGCCTGGTACTCACGAACCCTATTAATCAAGGCAGCAAACAGCAAGAAGAGGTTGTCAAGCAATACCTGTGTGCTGCTCTCGGCCGACATCTGTGCGGGATAGATTGCCTAAGGTTCCTTTCAACTATTTGCTGTCTCCAGCATTTATTACCATAACATACATGAACATGAGTACATTGCCCTCTGGGTCAGGTATGGAAGAGTACATATCGTAAGATTAAAGCTGTGTATTCGCTTGGGTTGTAAAAGTTGGTTACATGGGAACTGCAAGCAAGTAAGGTTGATTGTCACGTGGTTCTCTTAAAAGCAGTTAAACGAACCGTCTGAGTACACAGATGTACTGGCTGGGTTTGCATGCCAACTTGACACAAGCTGGAGTTATCACAGAGAAAGGAGCCTCAGTTGAGGAAATGCCTCCATGAGATTCAGCTGTAAGGCATTTTCTCAATTAGTGATCAAGGTGGGGAGGGCCCATTGTGGGTGGTGCCGTCCCTGGGCTGGTAGTCTTGGGTTCTATAAGAAAGCAAGCTGAGCAAGTCAGAGGAAGCAAGCCAGTAAGGAACATCCCTCCATGGCCTCTGTATCAGCTCCTGCTTCCTGACCTGCTTGAGTTCCAGTCCTGACTTCCTTTGGTGATGAACAGCAGTATGGACGTGTAAGCTGAATAAACCCTTTCCTCCCCAACTTGCTTCTTGGTCATGATGTTTGTGCAGGAATAGAAACCCTAACTAAGGCAACAGAACAACATCTCCATCTTGAGTCTTAAGTGACCTCAAGATATATTATTAACTGAGCTGTGAGTTCCAGCGAAGTTCCAGTCTCAGAACGCCGGGACATTGTCCTAATTACGCATCGGCACAATTTCGTCCTCGTGTGGTGACACTGAAGGGCACTTAGCTCAGGTGCGCGTGAAGGGTGGTAAATCAGATCCACATTCTGAATGTCCTCTCTCGGGATGCTATCCTTACACAGAGTGCTCCATCCTCAGTGAGGCAGCGTGTGTTTGAGATGCATGCAGTTATGAAGTCTTTATCATGGGAGTATAGAGCTGTGTCTCAGACACATGAAGAACAGAATGAAGGCTGAGACAAGCCTTGAGGTTCTCAGGACAGAGTGCAAAGTGAGCTTACAGACCTCTTGGTCAGAATTATCATGAGGCTGAAGAGGCCAGCAGCAGAGTCTTAAACCCAGCTGGGCACTGCTTAGCCTGGACCCTAGAGGCAGAGCTGTGGCCAGACAGCCATCCCGCTGGGACCCAGACACCAAGGCCCCATGCTCTGTTCAGCTTAAAGGAATCTCTGCTACTGACTCTGAAGCCCAGCTCTTTCCCTGGCTGGCCCTGTGGTGATTTATGCATATGAAAGTGGGAAAAAGGCCAGGATGAACAGCGAGATAGCTTGTAGCTTAGGTTTTGAGTATAGTCCTGAGTCCAGATCCCTCCTGCCTCTGCATAACGTTGTTTCCAAATCAGCTTGGAGGCTGAGGGTCTGTTCTCAGCACTCATGTACCTGTGGGGTCTGGAGGTACAGTGTATGCTATCACCCCTTGTGTCCCTCAAGCCTTCCACAAGTGGCGGTGCTGGTCTGGCTATTGGGGGTTGGCTGGTAAGAACCGACAGTGGACACAGACGGCAGGGTGCTCGCCACCTCCTGACCCAAGTTTGCCATTTCTAGTCCTTTCTAAATGTTTTGACTTTGGGAAAATCCTTAGGGAACTCTGTGGTGTTGGCAATCCCCCAGGGATTAGAAATTTGATTGAGGTTAAATTTTACATCTGCTATTTCTTACCAATAATGATTATGCTTAAAATTAGGGGCCTTAGGATGTAGCTCAGTTGACAAAGTGCTTTCCTACTATGCATCAGGCTCTGAGTCTCATGCCCAGAGCTTCGTAGTACAGTGTGGTGATACACACTTAGGACCTTAGCCCTCCCAAGGTAGAGGCAAGAGGGCCGAGTTCAAGGTCATCCTCAACTACTTAGGACTTTTGGGAACGCCTGGAATTCTCTCTTCCATCTGTCTCCTCATCCATCTCCCTCCTCCTCCTCCCTCCTCCTTCCCTCCCTCCCTCCCTCCCTGCCTCCCTCTCTTCCTCCCTCCTTCTCGGTTACAAAACACCAGTCAAATTGTGAGACTATCTATAAGATAATTCAGCAGTCTTTTAAAAGAGTGGAATTCATCAAAGATAGACTGTGACTCTGTTCTAGTCTCATGCAAGTGAAGGCCAAGACACTCCTGGAGTGCAGGGACAGGGGCTCGACCAGGACAAGAACAATGAGCAGGAAACTGATGGCACTTGGATGTGACAGGGGCAGTGAGTTCTGTGTTATGCCCAACCATTACAGTATACAGTTCTGTGGGACAAGATGCCAACCTCTTGTAAGGCAGGTGGAGGGCATCATTCTATACATGCAAAATTGTTTCAGAATAGCAATTAGCAAAGGAACAACTCCCAAATGTCTGAAGCCTTTTTTTTTTTTTGAAGTCATTCTAGATCCTCCCCAATTAAAAAAAAAAGCAAAGCAAAACTAAAATGTATTTCGGTGCCGCCCCAGGCAGGGTACAGTAAGCGGCTCTCCTCTTCCTTCTCGTTTTTCAGACAAAGTTTACATGGGGCCAGGGCAGCTGTACCAGGATCTGCAGAACCTACTGCACGACCTGAACGTTGTTGGCCAGATCTCGCAGCTGATAGGAAACCTCCGAGGGAGCTATCAGGTAACGGGGCCTCCTGGATGGGATGGGACGGGACGCTGCTGTGGCTTCCAGACCTGTGAGCATGGCTTTGTCTCCGAGTTCTCCAGAATGGAGCACTCAGACGGACTTCTCTGAGGAGCAGGCTCTGCTCGGCTCTTCTGTTGTTTGGGCCAGCGTGGCTTTCCTCCCTGCTGTGGCACTTGAGCTTGGATTTTATGTCTCTGTGTGATTAGTCCCCAGGGAGTTTGTCACCTGTTATGAACACAATGGGGTCTCCCTGGGGTTTCCATGCCAGAGCTCTGCTTTTTCCCTTCTTCTAAATGTGTGTGCAAGAAAAGTGTGTTGGCTCATGCCTATAATCACAGCCTTTGGTAGCATGAAGCAGGAGGATTGCCTGGGCTGCATCTTTCCAGGCAGGCCAACCTAGGCTAGAGTGAGACCTCGTCACAAAAACAAAGCAAAAGCAACAAAAGCTAATACGCACGATATTCCTCCGTAGAACTTAAACCAGTCTGTAGCCCATGATTGGACGTCGGGCTTACAGCGGCTGATACTGAGGAAAGAAGATGCGATCAGAGCTGCCGACCGCTGCCGGATCCAGTTACAGCTCCCGGGAAAGCAGGACAAGTCAGTAATTCCAAAACAGAAACGGAACGGTTCTCTGTCAGATGTGTTTTCTGGCTCGGTAGCTCATTACATGGTGTACCGTGCAGACTGACTGTATGTGTACCGTGCAGGCTGACTGTATGTGTACCGTGCAGACTGACTGTATGTGTATCGTGCAGGCTGTAAAGGGAGCGCCCCTCTTCTCCGGCAGGTCCGGGCGGCCCACGTTCTTCACTGCTGTGTTCAATACGCTTACACCAGCCATCAAGGAGTCCTGGGTCAGCAGCCTGCAGATGGCCAAGCTGGCCCTTGGTAAGACACAGGGTTTAAGCGGACTGGCCATGCTCCATGAAGAAAGGGCTGTTTCAGGGACATCAGAGAGGTCGTTTGATTATGCATACACCTGAGAGGGTGAAACCAGGGTAGAGAGAAAACCTCCCGTGACCTGGAAGCATAGCGTTAAGTGGAAACGTTACAAGGTTGTATTATAACTCAGGGTCTGAAGAATGCATCAGTGGCTTCTATTGTGGTATGAAATTCTTGTATATTGTGACTATTGAGCACAAGAGTGGGTCCCTGGGGCTGAAGCCCTGGTCCGGAGCCTGAAACCCCGGCATGGGGAAGTTATCAAGGAGTGGAAAGGACAGAGCATCCCAGCCTCCGTGTTCAGCCCCTCCTGTGACAGGGAGTGTAGTGTATCTTATCTTGTCACTCAGGGCTCCCAGCTTGAAACATCAGTCCTGTGGTTTTCCTTTGGCTAGACATGGATAGATGTTTGCTGGTTCATGTATCTTTTTAGCCTGTGTAGGTAGATCGGTAGGTAAGTGGATGGATGGATGGATAAATGAATAGATAGATAGATAGGTAGTTAGATAGAAAGAAAGAAATGTAGATGGATGATAGGTAGGTAGACGAGAAATGATAGGTAAGTTGGCAAATCGATAGATAATCCATAATAAGGTAGATAGACAAAAGGTTGGTAGGTAGATGATATATAGTAGGTAGATAGATTGTCAGGTGATAGGTAGTTAGGTACACAGATATATATAGACCAAAGGATATATATAGACAGAAGGATTATGGGTAGGTAGGTAAGCAGGCAGGCAGGAAGACCCACATAGAGATCCTTCTCTATAGAACTTATATAGAATTCATATACACACAGATCTTTTTTACTCAGTGTGCACTGCAGTGCCGTGTGTGTGCATATATGTGGCCTGTGAGTGAATGCTGGTGTGTGTGTGCAGGTGCAGGTGTCTGTGCCTGTGATTGATTACCTGTACATGGGTAGGCGTGTATACATACTTGTGAAAGCTCTCCTGAGTGCAGACTGTCTGAAAAGTCACCCAAGAATAAATCAGAAGTTGGCCATTGCTGGTCCCCTGGGAAAAAGACTCTTACTGTGAAAGGGAGACCCCTGGCCTGACTGAGGACAGGGTCATAGCTCTTTGTCCCCTCCTGGGTGTTTCGCTGAGTTGTACCTCTACAAGCAAAGGGACGACACCTTGTGAGATGACGTGTGTGTAAGCACCTGTGCTCACTCAGGGCTAAGGTGGCCATCTTCTTTAGGAGCTAATTATGTCTTCATGTTCATGAATACTTTGATGAATCTGGATGGACCCAGCCCATATTGGCGTGTTCAGTTCAGGGACAGACAGGGAGCGTGAGTCCCCATGCCATGCTGCTGGGCTGCAGCAGCGAGTGGTGTCCTCCGCCCACCTCGAGTTAAGGAGAGAAAGGCAGTGCTGCTTCCCAAGATAGAATCATTCTTGCTCACATGCTGTGAACGGTTGGGTACAGCTGCAGGGGCATGACGGGCATTCACATTCACCCCAGCAGCTCAGCTCTGCTCTCTCTGAATGTGCCCACAGAGGAGGAGAACCATATGGGATGGTTCTGTGTGGATGACGATGGCAACCTAGCCAAGAAGGAGACACACCCTCTCCTGGTGGGACACATGCCTGTGATGGTGGCCAAGCAGCCAGAGTTCAAGGTGAGGACCCCAGGCAGGCAGTGCCTACTTTTGCAGGAGACTTACTTGGGGAACGCTACTGTTGGGCCTCGATATTACTGGTTGAGAGGAGATGGTTTTGGTAGTCTTGGAAATGGTAGCTGGGAGCCCACCAATAAGGCTCAGCCACTGTCTGCATGGCCTGCTGCTGGCTAAGGTTATTGGATGCCCCATGCCCACTACACCAGCATCTCCCTCCTCTGTGATGACCCAGCCCCACCAACAGTCCCGCTCTGTAGAAGGTCAGGACTCTAATGCCTTTATCTCCTTGATGTAGTGTGCTCCTTGTCTGCTAAAGTGCCAGGCACCAAGGTCCAAAGCCACTAACAAGGTACCATGCCTTTCTTTAAGAAGTAACTTGACACTGTTCTCTCTCCTTCATTCCTGACCCCTAACCCACTTCCTGGGGAGTATCTTGCCCCTGGCTCAAGAGAGCAAGCCTTTGGAAGCCTCAGAACTCTTGCCCTGTGAACCCACACAGCTCATGTGTCAGAAAGGCCAGCAGACACACCATCGGTTTTCCTGCTCCTCGCTGGGTCCTCCTGTCTGATTTGGCATGCCCAGCTGGCTTTTGACATGGTTGAGGGGGTTCTAAGACAAAACCACAAAAGACCTTGGGGATTCATGTCTGCAAAACCAACGTGTAAGACTTACACAGTTGGCTGTTTGTATCCCTGGGCTCGAGCCCATGGTTCAGCCGGCAGAGGATGGAAAACATTTTGAATCTGCAATGTTGTCTTCCATTGCAGATTGAATGTGCAGCTTATAACCCTGAACCTTACCTGAGCAATGAAAGTCAACCAGCCTCACCCTCCACAGCCCGTGGCTTTCTGTGGGTAAGCACTTTCGCTTGTTGCTAGGGCCAAGTGACAAGGAGCTGCCAGGTGGCTGAGGGGAGCTGAGCAGAGACTACCAGGTTAGATTTCCAAACAGAGCTTTCCCTGTGAGGTTTGGACTTGGGGGTTAAAATGTTGGCTTCTATCCTTTTTCATCTAAGACTTTTACAGTGGAATAAAGACCCAAGATGACGAACTTAAAGGCTGCGCCATGCTCTCTGGTGTCTCACCACACTGGCTCCCCCCCCCCTCCACCTTCGAAAACATTGCTGGCTTTTTAACACTGGTGTCATAGCTGGGATGAATTTGTCCCACACCAAGTCTAGGCTCTGGGCAATGCTCAGTTGCAGTAGTGCTTTCTGGTTCTTGCACACTAGAAGAATGTCCCTGGGCCTGGGTCCCTGGCCTCTGGCCCCTCCCACTTCCCCTCCAGTACACACCGCTCAGAGCTGACATCCCTGTCCAGGCAGAGCTGCTGCTCAGAGCCCTTGCTGGTAGTGTTCAGAACGGGGCAGCGTGGCCAGCTGCTGTTTCAGTGTGCCTACCTAGGGACCAGCAGAGACACTGTACTCCTTCTGGGTAGTAGGTTCCTTCTGAGCAGATTTGTAGCTGCCGCAGCTCGGCACACACACAGACACATGCATGTAGGCCCACACTCATCCATGACCAGGGACCTGACGGCTGCCCCTCCTTTCAACAGGGTTCAATGGGCTTGCTTACTTGTAGCATGGAATGCATGCAGGAAAGGGAGGAAGGTATGACGGTGTGCTCCGGGTTGGAGGAGCACGGAGTGCTCCCTGACCGCATGCAGTGTGCCCCTGGCATGACCTCCTTTGGGCTCGGTCCTTTCCAGTTTTTGCCTCTTGAAAGGCTTGTCTCTTCACTAAGGATAAGCGCTGTAGCACTTTGATGCCAGCTTACTTAACGCCATCACTAATTTGCTCTCCGGCACATTATAAAGTGACTGCATGACTAGGCCCTTACCTAGTGTACAGAATGAGTGTTGGGTGTTGGATGTGTATACTTGCCGTTTTGAAAATAAAGTTGTGTTCATGTTACTGAAAACTTAGCCAAATTTAACACATTGAAAAGAGAAATGGGCTCTCTTGGAAATCCTTTCACCTCATTTGCTTTTCTGAGTGTGACTCACACAATGGAAATCAGTACCGTCCTGGGTCAGGCTTCTCCACATCCAGGATCACGCCTCATCAGAAGTGGTAGCAATTCCAGAAGCATGCCTGACGTCACACGCTCTCTCCCTCGCCTCCTCTCTTAGATTGGAAGCTGTAGCAACCAGATGGGTCAGGTCGCCATTGTCTCCTTCCAAGGTTCCAACCCCAAAGTCATCGAGTGCTTCAATGTGGAATCACGCATCCTGTGTATGGTATACATTCCCGCAGAGGAGTCAAAGCCCCAAGAAACCACCGAAACCAAGGATCCAGAAGCCACAGCCTCGAGAGCACCCCATGTGCCCACCATCTGCCTGGGCACAGAAGAGGGAAGGTAAAGAACACAGAGAACACACACTGTTCTAGGGATTGTCCTCAGTGCGAGCCATGCCACCTCGCATGTTGGGGAGTGTGAGCCTAGTGTAAGATGCAAGCGGGGGGGGGGGGGACTTCTGGTCAGTCATTGTACGCTAAAGTGACCATGCCCATGGTAACCAATCTGATAAGAGATCTGATAGCTTTTAAGAGGGGTTAATTCTTCTTTTAAAAAAAAAACATGCCACTTATTCCATTTTGGAATAAAGAAACATTATCTTATAATCATATGGAACTTTAACACCATTTGATGAAAGATTAACATTCTAAAATTTATAGGAAGAAAATGAACTATGACCCAGACTCTCTCTTCAAACTATAAGAATGTAATTGTAATGGTTGTGGGTGTTTTTTAAATTCGGGTTAACATAGTGGGAGGAAGGAGGGAGGTGAGGAGGACACGTGCCATTTGCTGATGCAGACTGGCCCCTGGTCCTCTCTCCAGCACACGCAGGCCTGCTAATGTGTGCGCTTTTGTTTGCAGCATTTCCATTTACAAAAGCAGTCAGGGCTGCAAGAAGGTGAGGCTTCAGCACTTCTATGCACCGGACAAGTCCACGGTCATGAGCTTGGCCTGCTCCCCACAAGGCCTGTATGCAGGCCTGGTCAATGGGTCCGTAGCCAGCTACACCAAGGCTCCAGGTAAGCACCCACGCTCGGCCCTGACCCTGGGCAGCAAGTCAGTCTCACCATGGGGCTTGTCCCTCCTGTTTCCAAACCTGCGTAACGTGCTCCTTTCTGAAAGGGCACTGATGGACACACGGGAAGTTTCTCTAAAGTTGGTTTCCAGGGGCTTCTTCCCGTTCCACAGTGACTCAGATTAACCTCGACCAGCCTTAGGGCCCCACCCAGTGCTGTTGGGCACCCTAAATTCTCGCATGCTCTCCCCGGCCTTCCCACATCACTCAAACCCATGTTCACATGGGGGCGCGGCACCTCCCCAGGGATGGCTTCTCCATCGATGATCTTTCCACGTGGCATCGTGGTGACTGGCCTCATCTGCCCTCAGGGTCACAAATACCAAGCCCATGTGTGCCCCTCGCCCTCCGGTCCTCATACAGCATGGCGGTACTTAACTAGCCATCCTGATGGGCTCTGATGAAGATGGAAAGAGGACTGATGGCCCAGGTCACATCTCTCCTCCAGAGCCCCCTCCTGCCTCCCTGGCTGTCTGGTCCCTCTGTGGTTGTCCCCGCAGATGAGAGGGTAGCGCAGCCCACACTGTTCTTTGGACTTTGGGAACCCGTCTTGTGGGTGGGTTACTGCTGCTCTCATTAGCTTTCGCCACAAGCTTCAGCTGCTGCCTCTAGAAATGCTTTTCCAGGGATTGTCCTTGCTGCTGCACAGCGTGGCAGGCATGCTCACCAGATGCCCAGGCTGTCCCCATGCCTTGCACACCTGTCCCCTCAGTTCCCCCAGGAACTGGTCACAGGCCCTATGCACACACCTCCAAAGCCATCCTGAATATTTGTTAGTGAGCTTTCAAAATGGCTGGTGACTTCCTTGCCACCCTGCGGAGTACTTGGCCATCTGGTCTTCTCCATTTCTTGTGTGCTAATCTCTTAAAGGATTAAGCCCCATCTCTGTACATTTTGACCAGCCCGGCCCTGTGCTGTGTTATACAGAATGCGTCCTGGCGCATGGTGTCTTTGTAGTCCCACTATCTTTGCAGCCTTCCTGGTGTGTCTTAAGCTCCCTGAGCATTGTGGGCAGGCCTGAATGGTAGAGTATAGGGTGGGCGGAGCATCCATACAGAGTCTGTTGTCCGTCTGCCTGTTCTTGGTGGCAGAGGATGAGATTGGTCGGAAACTGAAGCCCTCCCAGACAGAGTGGGCACTGGAAACCTGGACTTGCTTTGGAATGGGACTTGGAAACCTGGGACTTGACAGGAAACCACCAGGTTGTGAAGGCATGGGACTATCACTATTGTTAGCTTGTGTGTGGAGTCTGACTGTGGTGCAGGTGACCTGCCTGGCAGCTCTGGCCTCAGCACAAACCCAGGGAGAAGCTGTCCCAGGAGGCAGTCCTATTGGCCCAGATTCACACACTTTCAGGTTGCACGTGGCCCTCCCAGGGAGACAAGAACACAGTTATCTAAGGAAAAGAGAGCTTGCTTAGCCAGAAACTGGCCAGAAAACAGAGGCCAATTGTTGGGAGTCTAGTCTTAACCAAAGCGGAATATCTAAAGTGGGTTATCCCACCTTTGATCTTGGAGTTCCTGTTTCAAAGGAAGCACACTGTCGATCCGCAGCACCGAGCTCTCCTGGCAGCCCGTGGGCAGAGTTCTGTCTCATCTGCGTTTTCCTGCCATGCTTGCCCTCGGGAGCATATGCCATCTCGGGTACAGGCTGTGGTGCAGTGAAGGGCTGTGAGTACCACACCTGGGATGCTCGTTTGTATGAATGTTAGGACAGGTGTGTGTGTGTGTGTGCATATGCATACCTGAATTTCTGTGCACGTGCACCGATGCATGTATGTGTGCACACTTGTATCTAACCATATTCGGACCCAGTGCACCTTCTGCATGAAAGGTAGGCTGGGACACTGAGGTTCAAAACCATCCTGCACCACTGTTCACCCTGAGCAGAACTCCCATCCAAGGGGCTGTGCATCAGTAAGCACACCACAGCAGTCAGAGATCCCCCAGTAGCCCGCCTCTGTCTAACAGCCCAGCCCGGATCCCTTTTAATGCTTGGGGGTGTTTACTCAAAGGCTCAGGGCTTCTGGTCTGACAAAAAAAAAAAGCTAAGGCCTTGCTTCCTCTGCACTAAGAGCACACACACATACACACACACACACACACACACACACACACACACACACACACAGACAGAGAGAGCGGGGAAGCCACACTGATGATCTAATTACCATCAGACTCCTGGGGCTTAATGAATGGTTAGGGTGAAGACTGAGGAGTTAAGTGCTTAGAAGACAGCCCCATCCGTTGTTTTAAAATTCACGTTAAATCTTCTTTCCGGCTGTACAATCGCTATGCTACCGATTCATTCTTATTTGAGTTGTGGTAGAACTAACTCTCTAATCTCTGTAGCTTTTTCAAACTAAACTATGTTTTGGCTTCCTGGGGGTCAGGGAAGGGAGGGAGGCGGTTAAAGAGCAGAGAGAGCCTTTGGCTTAGTGTTGTCATTCTCACCTCCAGTAAAGACACGCTCCTCTCGAGATGCTGTACTCATCACGGTGTGTTTTGAAAACATAAGCATCTTCCCAGTGATTTTGGATATAGTCCTCCTGACACAACCAAATCAGTTCACATATTCCACCGGGCCACAGTGGCGTCTATGGAGCTGTGTGACAGGTCCCGTGGGGAGCTTTTTAAGTATGCACCTCATTTTTCGTTCCTGGAACAGGTTTTGAGGCTTGTGACAGTACTGCCCTCATCTAACAGATCAAGAAACTGATGCTTAACTCACAGAGAGCAAGGGCTGTGTCTAGAGACACGCCAGGTAATGGCACCCTTTGCTGGGGCCCATAGGAAGCTGTCCCGTCCTGCCTGCTGCCTTCTGTGTCTTCCACGTGCTACAGGGCTGGTTCTAGGGCCCCGGACACTCTTTGTCGGATGCAAGTATTGTATTCACAGTTGGTACTTGAGTTGTGTTTTGCAGTGATGTGTGGCCCTGTTTCTCTGTCCCTGTGCACAGTTGCCTGAACTCAAGAGAAACTAAAATTGTTTTTTTTTTTTTTAAGATGGATCCTGGAACTCGGAACCCCAGCAAGTGATCAAGTTGGGTGTCCTGCCAGTCAGAAGCCTTCTCCTGGTGGAGGGTGCACTGTGGGCAGCCTCGGGAGGGCAGGTGTTCATGGCCAGCGTGGAGACTCACACTATAGAGGTGAGTGCTGCCAAGCCTACTCTGCTGCTGCCTGCTGGTGATGGGATGCATCCTCAGTGCGAGTGGCAGGAACCGGTCGGGCATTCTGGGGCTATGTGCAAAACGTAGACACTTATCGCCTGTGCTTAGAAAGACAATATTACCTAGAAAATTCAACCAGCCATTTCCTAACCACACCTCTGGGGCATAGTTGCTCTGTGTCTACCTGCTGTCTTTTTTGTTGTTGTTTATTTGTTTTGTTTTGTTTTGTTTTGTTTTTGTTCTTCGAGAGAAGGTTTCTCTGTATAGCCCTGGCTGTCCTGGAACTCACTTTATAGACCAGGCTGGCCTCGAACTCAGAAATCCACCTGCCTCTGCCTCCCAAGTGCTTAATTAAAGGCTTGCGCCACCACGCCCAGCACTTACCTGCTGTCTTAAGTCAGCATTCCATTGCTGTGAAGAGACACCAGGACTCCAGCAGTAAAGGCAGTTGGCTTACAGTTTCAGAAGTTCCATCTATTATCAAGGCAGGAAGCATGGCGGCATATGGGTAGACATGGTGCTGGAGAAGGATAAACTTTATTTTTAGAGCCACGTTAGGTTCTTGGCAAAACTGAGCCGAAAGTTGAGAGACTGTACCACGTCTCTACCCCCACGCACACCCCTTTCCCGCCCCTCCCCATCTCATGCGTGTTTCCATCCACAGACCAGAATTGATGTGTCCTTGCTGTTCAGTCCGCTGTGTACACTGGTCTCCAGTCACAAGGTGGTCCTGACGATCATTGACTGGTGCCACTCCAGCAGCATGCACGACATCCATCCCCTCTCTAAAACCCTCTGTCCGGCACTGGCTTGTTCCTCTTTCCCAGTGTGGGTAACCTCAGACCTTTTAGGCTCTGTGTTTTAGAATGTCAAGGGAATGGTAATTGGAAGTTTCCAAGACAGGGGTGGAGCTAGTTAGACGCAGGCGCACTACACAGCATTGAAGGCAGTGCGCAGGCCTGTCAGTCAAAGGAGAAAAGGGGTCCGCACAGCACGCCTGCAGCATAGTGCTGCATCCACTGCCTACGGTCAGGTCTCCCGTTCCACGTCCCAGTCTGTGTGTTTGCAGTTCACAGATGTATAGACTGTGTATCTTTCACTGCGCCATTGGTATTTTCTAGCCATATCTTACACTACTTATTATACCGATTGCTCATGCCCAGTTACCCCATCTGTCTTAAACCATCTTTCACCCAGCCCTGTCCCTATGTAAGCTCAGGTCACACTGTTTTGGTTTTGTTTCTGTTTTTATTCTATGGGGTGGGGTAGTTTAACCTGATGGTTCAGCACTCTCCTGCTCGCAGCTTCAGTGTCACACTGCCATCACCATTGGCCTCGGAGAACATTTGTAGGTCATCTTCCGTGGGGTTTACCAGCTCACCAGAGCAGGGCTTCAGGCCGTTCTGCTAAGAGTTTACACGTCACACTTTTAGACATTGTTTGGACATCTATTTCAGGACATGCCTTGGTGGCGTGTGCTGTCCCCCTCGGGGAGAGAGTGATGCAGAGAACTCTGGTGGTTTTCCTGTTGAGAGTAGAATCCAGGGCCCAATGCTTGTTTAACACCCCACCGTTTAACCAGGCTTTTGCCGCAAGAGCTGCAAACTGTAGTATGTGTGACTGACACAGATATCATCCGTGAAGACACTGCCTAAGGCCTGCAGACTCCCTAGGGCAGTGCAGTTTGCAGAAGCTGAGGCTCTGCCTGTAGCAGGATGTTTCTACCCGGGCAGAGGAGCAGACAGCTGTGCTAAGTTTCCTGGGCAGACCCAGGTTCAAAACATCCTCCCCAGGATGGCAGTGAGATAGCGTCACTCACGCCCAGGCTGAGCCTCAACTGAAGATCCTAATGCCTCAGCCCTAGTGCTGGGCTACCCCGGCGTCTGTTTTTTCTGATTCATGTATGAGCGGCTTCTCTGTGTTCCCAAGGCCCAGCCTGCCAGCTAGCCACAGGAGAGGCAGGAGGAGACCTGTGCAAGCATCTCCTCCCGTAGTTTCCTGGTAACTTCGGTTACTCTTACATCCACCTGTGAGTCACTGCTGTTGTAAGAACCTCCCTTCAAGCACAGAGCGAGCCCTACCAAGTCACAGGTACCATGGCAACTTCCTGGGATTTTTGTTACAGCTCTTGCCGGCACCAGTGACATCATTCAAGTTCCTAGAAAGTCCCAAGAACCTACGTAGACATGCTCCACAGGGCAGATCTGACGACTAGCAGTCCTCACCTCGTTGGTTCTGTGTCTAAACTAGCCCAGCTGAGTGTCACAGGATGCTCATCTAAGTCAGGGGCTGCTTTGTTGGTGATGGGAAACGCCCACCACATCCAGCACAGCACACTGGAGCCCAGCGGAACCCCAGCTGCCCTGTTTCATCAGGATGAAATCTTGCTTAAAGAAATATCCAAGAGCCAGAGTAGTGATTTGTTAGTTTTATACTGAGACATAGTAACACTATCTTAAGATGTTTTTCCCCAAATGGCAACATTATATCCTCCTCCTCCTCTTCCTCCTCTTCCTCACCATCATCACTGTTATTCATATTACTATAGTAAACTAAAACCAAAAGTGCTAGGGGATGCTCTCTGCAGCCTTCCTCTGAAAGCAACCAAGATAAGGTAGCATTCCCTGCCTGCTTTATTATGCCACACGCTGTAGAGAGGCTCAGTGCTGGAGATTTCCAAGGCTCAGCGAGTAGAGCATTCAGATCCAAGTACCAGTCCCCTCTGTGCAATATTTTAGCCCCAAAATAACTAGACACATTTATAGAGAGAAGCAAAACCTGCTTTTCTGGGAAAACGAGATTCATGCTGTTCCTGTTTTGTGGGCAGCCACAGCTGAGATGTGGGTGCAGCCCGGGATCTCAACCCGTGTTCACCCAGCTGGGGCGGGGGTGCTGCTGCTGGGGGGAGCCAGCTGCCTTCCTGCACAGACTGTGAGCCTACGGCTAAGCCTGGGTCGTGCAGGGTGGGGAGCACTGGGAGCCATTAGGGAGGAGGCCCTGAGGGCGAGGCATCCTCACAGCTGCTGCAGGGCTGAACAGGAAGGCTCATAGGCCAGGGCATCCTGGGTCTGGGGTCTCTAACCTGGCAGCCTGGGTCAGAATGCCTCCCAAAGGACAGGTCTGCCTCCTGCCAAGCATGAGGGCGGTTCCTATGCTGACTGTCACGTAGGGAGGAACTCTATTCTCTACATGTTATTTCTGTGAGTGTGTGTGTGTGTGTGTGTGTGCACGTGCAGGTGCTCACAAAGGCCAAAAAGGGTGTTAGACCCTCTGCAGCTGAAGTTACGGGCCCCTGTGAGCAACCAAACTTGGGAGCTTAGGAGGCAAACTTTGGTTGTCTGCAAGAGTGGTATGTGATCTTAATCCTTGAGCGTCTCTCCAGCCCCTTGCCATCTTTTCTCTTTCCCAGCTGCGTGTTAGCTTTCCTTCTTACCTTTGAGTGTGTGTGTGTGTGTGTGTGTGTGTGTGTGTTTAAAAATCTAATCTCAAAAAACTAATACCAGTCTAAAGCAATCTAAGTTTATGAACAGGCTGGTGTTCTGGGGTTCCAGTAGATGCTAACTTCCCAGCTGTTTTCCTAGAGCCATGGGGCACAGTTATGGCATCATTACTGGAGAAGCTTAACTGAAGGCTGCTTTCCTTGCTCTTGAGTTTCCACCATTTATGGTGCTTTTTACTAGACTCAGGTGGATAGAAGAAAAGGGATAAAGGGACAGACAGGATGAACAGCCAGGACAAGAATACAGCAACCCCGAAGTAGTCTTCAGCCACGGTCATCCTGTGACAGTTAACAGAGCAGCACCGGCCAGGGCTCCACCCATCCATCCCCGCATCCCTGTGACCTCTGAGGCATGCTCAGAAACTGTTTCGCAGGGAGGGAAGGAACAGGCCCTGGGCCTGTGTCCCTGCTTTCAAACAGGACACCAGACTTAGGGGATCCATGCCCAGGATCACAGAGCTGAACCAATGCTGCCCTGGTCCTTCATCCAGCACCAGTACATACTGCTGTGTACCTGCCAAGTACCATGTACCGTAGAGCAGACCCTGGCATTGTGCCCAGCCACGGGACAGTGTCGGGTGCTGTGGAGCTCTGGTGACTCCATTCTGCCCAGCCCTCAGCAGGCATGGTAAAGCCATGCCCAGGTCAGAACTGGCCTTGTAATGTCCAATCACTGTATCTGCCCTGAGTCTGTGTATATGGTTATGGTTGCAAAAAGCAAACCATAGGGCCTTGTCACCACTTCCATAAAGATAAGCAGAGTTCACAAGGAAGGCATGGGAAGGGATACAGAGAGTGTCATAGTGATGTGACTCCAGGAGGAACTGTAGTCCTCAGGTTGAAGTGTGGACCAAGTGATGACCAAGTGAGAGGGCAGAGCGGGTCTGACAGGGCCAGGAGGACCCCACAGTAGCAGGAACCTAGATCTCTCAGCCCAGTGTATGGGATCCAGGGCAAGAGGTCTGGGCTTCCTCCCAGCTTCCTGGTCTGCAGGCAGAGATGGGAACAGCCAAGTCTGCTGGAGCTAGCGCCTTGGTCCTTAAGGCCCTGATGCAGACGTCACATCGCCCACTTTCCATGTGATATTGAGCATCCAGAGACCCTAGATACCGACCAGGTGTTATGAAATGTGCTTTCTTGGAAGATGACCCTGCCACTCCATCAAGTGCTTGAGAAGGTTGCTGGGGACTGGAGACCCTGGAGCTGCAGCTGGCCACATGTGCTTCCGGGGAAGGCTGGGTAGGTGTGTGACATGGAGAGGAAGGAGGGACCCGCTGTTTGATCCTCCGGTTTCTTGCTCTGCTTTCTCAAGCCTCCCTGAAAGTCCTGTGACTCAGCTTCCGCAGGTTCCCTGGGGCAGTCACTGTTCCACCCTGAACTCAAATGACGGGCAGCCCTGATCAAGATTTGTGCCCCCAAATGCGCAGAGGACCATCTATCCCTGCAGACAGTTCTGCACCCTCCGAGAGCACAGGACAACGGGTGGGAAGGGAAGGCTCCTTCAGTTCAGCACTTACAGAAACCCGGTAATGCAAGGCAAACTGTCCTGCCTTGACCTCCACAGAGTAACTGCAATGAGGAAGTGATGCTAATTTCCAGAGCTGGGCAGGTATGAGCTTAGCTGTGTCATGAGAACAGTACACAGAGCAGTCTGACCCTCCGCTGACCCCACGTCCCTTGCTTGGACCAGGCATGAGATTCAGAGCCACCTCTTTCTCCAGTCCCTGGCACTGGATCACAGCCCCCCCCCTGCACCCCCACCAAGGCACCCCAGCTGCCTCAGGGGCAGGGTCCTGGGCAGGGGACGTGCATTCCTTGTGTCTGGATTACAAGCTCTACGTGGAAGGTCCCTGCTTCTTTGTGACCTGAGTTCAATCGCAGTGATCTACCCAATGTGCTAAGGCCAGAGTTACGCAGGAAGCAGAGGTGTCTGTCGATCCAGACTTCCTCCTCCAGTGATGCCTGACTGTGCAGGGTGTGTGTGGGTGGACGGGTGTGCATCTCAGAACCCTGAAGACCATGCCAGCACCGAGACTAGTGGGCAGCAGCCTTCTTCAGCATCCCAGGAAGTGTCCCTGTACCCAGCCTGAGCTCCAGAGTGAAGCAGACAGCCCCTGTGGGGGTGGCAGTGCCGGCCACAGAGTCCATTCTCCGTGCGAAGGCATCTAGGAAGACTGTCCCCAGGGCCGTCCAGTGAACATCAGACAGACCGTGCACAACATGAACCCACAGAGAGGAGTCTGGGGGCCAGGCCAGTGCTAGCGTCTCAGGGCACATAGAGGAAGCTGTGTGTTGGCATGGCAACAGCGTAAGTGAACACACAAAGAGGACTCAGGGGCCCGCCTCCTCCTCTGCCCACACAGAGTTGACTGTTATTACCTGAGATGCTGGGGTTGGGCTGAGTGGGTGTTGTCGGGTTGGACGGAGGAGAATTTGCTAAGCTATAGTCTTGAATACAGAATCCCTAAGGAATCTGGGACAACACTGGCAGATTAAAAAAATCAAACAAAACATCAACAACAACAAGAAAACCTAAAATTCAGCAAGGTCGGAGGTTACAAGATCAATATCCAAAAATCAATCTAGTTTGTGTGTGCCAGCATCAAGCAGCCTGAAAAACAGGCCGAGGAGACAAGGTTGGGAGACATCCCCATACAGCTCCTAACCTGGGTTCTGCCACCACAGACAAGCAAAGCCACTCCTACCCTGGAATCTTCCATTGAAATGAGATACAGTTAATGCAGGCTGTAGCTTAGCTCAGCCCAGCTCTTCTGGGAGCATCTGTGTGGGTGTGGGTTACTGCAACCTTGGCAAGCCTGTTGCCTCTGCGATTGATGGGTCATGTGCTGCGCACCCTTGTTCTCTTAGGACACAGAGCTATGTCTGTCCCCGTCTCTCCCCTCACCCCCACCCCTGAGCATTTTAAGTTGTTGAGATTTAGAGAGGCAAGATTGATGCTGACTGTGAATTACTTGACTTTCTGTGGTGCTGTTACGCCGCACCTTGGCTTGGCTTTGGCCTCTACACCCCCTCTGGTCTCAAGATGACCGTATAGCTGAGGTGTGCCAGCAAGGCCTTGTGCGGTAACGATGCCGTGAGGGTGCCCATTGGGGAATGAGTGCCCTGTGGGCAGGGCTGCTTGCTTCAGGCAGGGCTCAAGGGAAGCAACCCTAGGACTGTTACGTCTGAGGGAGAGCGGCAGGCTTTATCTGGATTGGAGAGAAGGACCTCCTCCCAGGTACCCACGGCTGTGCTGCTCAGTGGGCTGGGTCTCCTTAGGGATCTAAGCCAGCAGCCATTCGCCCTGTAGCCCCTTTCATGTTGTGTTGAGTTTGTTCTCTCAGCTTGTGAAGGTACCATGATAAAAGGCAAGTAGCGTTGGGTTCTGTGAGTGACTTGCCTGCTCGGGGAAGCCTCAAGAGCGTTGTGCCCACGGGTGCTATTCTGTGGCTGTGAACGGAGGCCACTGCTCTGACAGTCACGGGTTTGATCTCTACCCAGACCCCATGATCCCCAGGAGTGACTCAGCCTAGCCCCGCCGTGTGGCATCTTTGCCCTCAGCACTGTTGTAGACTCTGGCTGTACCCCTCGATACCCTGTGTGACCTCATTTCCTCCATTCCCCCAGAATCAGCTGGAGGCCCACCAAGATGAAGGGATGGTCATCTCCCACATGGCTGTGGCTGGCGTTGGCATCTGGATTGCCTTCACCTCGGGGTCCACCCTCCGCCTCTTCCACACAGAGACCTTGAAGCACCTGCAGGATGTCAACATTGATGCCCCTGTGCATAGCATGCTGCCAGGTACTGCCCCCAGGAAGGCAGGGTTCTAATGTCCTTGTCCCTCATACAGCCTGCAACCGGGTCCCTCAGAAGGAAGGGGAAAGGGCAGCAGATGTTCAAGGGACATCAGCTGCTAAGGCACACATAGCCAATGTGGACCATAGCCCCTGGGTGTTCACATGTGCCCTGTGTGTATAGGCGCACAGCTACTGTGTGTAGTACTTGGCATGGCTTCATGTGTGAGCATGTATATGAACATGTAGCCTGTAAAGACAGGTATACATCCTGTCTACAAATATAATGAAGACTGCATTAATGGCCACAGTGGACCACATAGTGGCACCAGAGGCAAGACCGGGAAAAATAAATCGTCCTAAATATATCCATGGCCAATAGGAATCACTGAAAACTTTGAACAGGGAGAGGAGAGAGGCCATGCCAGGGTGGATTTGGGGAGGATGGTCTTGTAGGGAGAGGCTCAAGTGCATCTTGCTGGCCCTTTGTCCACAGGGTTCTGCCTAACAGGCTGCAGGGGGAGCGTGGGAGAAAGATGGGAACAGTGAGCACAGTAATGGGCGGAGTTAGAAAGTAAGTGATGGGCGTGGGGGCGTGGCCACTTGTCAACTCATGTGTTGGATAGCGTTTGCTAAGCCATTCCAGGCGCCTTGGAAAAGCATAACAACAACTCAGGGGTCATGATGCCGACATGAGGAGTGATGGGGAGGCAGAGAGGCAAGACAGGTGCCAACTGATAAGATCTGCTGAGACCTGAGGACACAAGGCATCTAGGGCTGCTGACCAGCATTTCCCTGTGGGATTGGCCGCTGACCGTTTTTTTTTTTTTTTTTTAGATAATTGTAGGCTATTTTATTTCGTTAGGAATATGGAGGGTTTTTTTTTTAAATACATGTTATTTTTAGAAAACAAAAGTGATTCAGCATCAAGGCTGCCCCCCGCCCCCAGCATGCTTCTGTGGATCATCTGGACAGGTGTTTGCTGTTGGCATCTGTCCTCGCCCTTAGACAGAAACCGTGTCAGAGTCACCAGCCGCCAGCACATGCTTGCATCCGGCCAGAGAATGCCCTGCACTCTCTATTGACATGGGAAGGGACAGGAGTTAGATTGTTCTGGGGCCCAGATCCTGACTCTGGTGCCCTGTGGCCTCCAGGGAAGCAGCTGTGGTTGCCATGGTTCCTGGAATCCTGAGAACCAACCACAGGAATGTGTGGGGTCACACAGTGCCTCCATCTGAGGGCAGGGGAAGGGGTGGGTGGGTGAGGGTGGGGGCTGCCTTGTGTTCATCTGCCTGCAGTTTCTGTCAGAGACTGGGAGAAGGAGGCATTGGCCAGTGAGTGAAGTGTGTGTGTGTGTGTGTGTGTGTGTGTGTGTGTGTGTGTGAGTGTGTGTGTGTTTATGAAAATAATCCTCGTACATGATACAGTGCAATGGAACAGCAAGACCATCAGGTGAACAGTGAGGCAGCTGTGAGGCTCTCCATCTTGCCGACCCTCTGTTAACTGGTGTTTCCCATGACCTCGGTGTGTACCTAATTTAAAAAAAATGACCTGTGGGCTGCTCTCCTCTGTCCGGCTTCCGAGCAGATCCACTGGCAATCCTTGCTACTGACTCAGGCCAGCAGGGTGCGTACGAACGTGCGAGGGCACACTTGCCCACTTCCTCTCCCCTGCCTGGTACTGACCCGGTGTGGGTACAGGCTCCTCCCTCCCAGGCAGGCAGCCAGTGCTGACTGGGAAACACTGACTAACCGGCCGGCTCGGGTGTGCAGTGTTCTGTCTGTAGCTGAGGTGCACTGCAGGGCACTCTTGTGTTTCTTTCCGCTCGCCTGTAGCCATGGCTGCCCCTCCTCAGCCTCCTGCTCTGCTTCCAGTTGGCCAAGCATTGACTGTTCCCAACCTTCCCTACAAAGCCTGGCCCTCCTTGGCACCACCAGATTCATGGGACTGTTTTCCATTTTCCAGAGGCCCACCCACCTCACCGATCAAAGGGCATGCCAGAGTCTCTTGAAAGTGTTATGGTTTGAATATAGCACTGCCCCTTGACAGCCTGTGGGTTTAAGGTTAGGGACAGTTGGACCATGAGGGCTCTGGCCTAATCCAACGGTGGCTTCATACTTCAATGGTGTTGAGAGGTAGAGGAAACTAGGAAATGGGGTGTAGTTAGAGGAGGCGTGTTGCTGGAGGAATGCCTTGGACACATGCCCCCCACCCCACTCCTCCACACAGCTCCTAACCTTTCTCAGCTATCATGAGATGAACAGCTTTCCTCCACACACCCTTCTGTCATATGCTGGCTTGCCAGCAGCATAGAAGCCATGGAACTACTGAAAGCATGGGCCGGAGTCATTTGTCCTTTTAAGTTGCTAATGTCAGGTATTTGGTCACAGCCGTGGACGATGGACTGATAGAAGTCATGTTGGACACAGCAGGGGTGGGGGAGACCCTCTGTCACAGATTTTGATCTGCTTCTGTGTAGCTCGTTGTGCTTCTTATTCGTGTGTGGGTGGGACAGACAGGTGTGTCAGACCAGAATGGACTGGGAAGCCTGGGGCTGAAGGGAAGACATTCTGCAGTGTCTTGTGCCAGCTATTAAGTGGCTTCCACTCCACCTTTGGGAGGCCTTATCAGGCTCTCAGCCTCCAGTGTTCTTCCAGTGGTCTTGTGGAGCTATCCCCAGCCTGGCCACTAGGGAAGACTAACCCAGTCGAACTCTGCCTGAACGAGAACCCCCGTTCTGTCTCCCATGTCCAACAGTAGTTCCTAGCATCCCAGAACATGCCTGGTGGGCTGTCTGATCTCTGGCACACACACACACACACACACACACACACACACACACACACACACACACACACACAAACGCTGTGGTTTAGATAGAATAAAGACAGTGTTTCAGAGCAGTGTTCACCGCAGCCTGAGTGTTTGAGCCACTAATGTACTACTGCGCGCAGAAAGTGCCCACGCAGGCGTGTGTGGAAACAGCACAGGCAAGCGTCTTTTCATGTCATTGTAAAAACCCAACTGGGTCCTGCTGATGGAGACACACTGAGCCAAAAAGAACAAAATTTCGAGAAAAAAAAAAGATGCTGTAACCATCAGAACTTAATCAGAGCACTCTCCTCTAAGACCACCCTGTGGACCACATGAATTGGGGTCTCAGAAGGTCGCCTTCCCCTTCCTCGTAGAATTCAGTTCTGAGGCCGTTCGGCACAGGCTCCTAACGTAAACCACCACACTGTGCACTCTCGGCCCAGCAGTAGACCTTAGCCAGGGGCAGGCGTGGGACTCAGCGAGCAAAGAAACAGAAGGTGTGGCTGCAGTGTGGGAAGGCCCCAGGCAGCCCCGGGGTTGCTGCACAGGTGTTTCCTGTCCTGTCCTCTGAACTCAGAGCAAGCAGAGAGGGGTGACAGAGGTGCTGGGCCACACTCAACCTCCTGTGTCCCCGTGGAGCGGATACAGCGTCCAGAAGTGATGCAGTCAAGTCAAAGGGCCAAGTTTCCTATTAAAAAAAAAAAATGAGTGTGAGTCTTCTAAGTGCCACGGCCCTAGTCATCAGGGGGCTGTGAGTTATCTTGTGCTCATGGCTATGTGTGGATGGGGGACTGTGAGTTAGCTTGTGCTCATGGCTATGTGTGGATGGGGGCTGTGAGTTAGCTTGTGCTCATGGCTATGTGTGGATGGGGGCTGTGAGTTAGTTTGTGCTCATGGCTATGTGTGGATGGGGGCTGTGAGTTAGCTTGTGCTCATGGCTATGTGTGGATGGGGACTGGATGGGGGCTGTGAGTTAGCTTGTGCTCGTGGCTATGTGTGGATGGGGGCTGTGAGTTAGCTTGTGCTCATGGCTATGTGTGGATGGGGGCTGTGAGTTAGCTTGTGCTCATGGCTATGTGTGGATGGGGGCTGTGAGTTAGCTTGTGCTCGTGGCTATGTGTGAATGGGGACTGGATGGGGGCTGTGAGTTAGCTTGTGCTCGTGGCTGTGTGTGAATGGGGAACTGGATGCAGGCACACACACAGCTGGCACTTGGGCAGCATCTCTCTGGGCAGCTGGGGGGTGACCCGGGCAGCCAATGGCCAGTTCCTGGAACAAGTTTGTATTTAGTCCCTAAATAAAAAATAGGAAATAGCAGCATCTGGGGCTCACTTGCTTTCTTCCTATTATTAAGGCCCTTTTTTTCTTAACGACATGGGGCAGTGTTTGGGGATCGTGTGTGAGGCCCTGTTACATCGCCCCTAGGCACCCTTTATCTCTGCATCCATGCAGGGTTTCTGTCTCCCAGCTTCCTGCCCTTCCCCTCTAGGTCTCATCCCACTGTAAGACACTACCATGTTAGTCTCTTCATTCTCCTGGGGAAACACACTTCCGACAGAAGGGGCAGCTTTGAAAAGGCAATGGAACACTTCCCAGATTCCTACTATACTTAAGATAATGTAGGTGTAAAAGTGAAATTTCTCTGAAAAAAATACACACACACACACACACACTGTTTACATGTGGGAGAATCGAAGAGAGAATGAAGGATACAAGATATATTTCTGGATGAACAGAAATATCTAGCGACTCTTTCATCCTTCGTGCTTTGATGATAAGTCATTTTTAGAAGCTACCAAATGAGATGACATTACACACATGAGAAGCCCGGTTTACCTGTTAATTGTCTTTGAAGTGAGATTGTTCACAGCAAAAGTATTTCACAGGCATCTCTAAAAGCCCAGATGAACACTCTAAAAGCCATGAATTCAAAAATTCTTCCTTGTAGAAAAAGTAAAGGAAAGTATGTCTCCCAACGCAAAACCTTTTAGGAGTCAGAAGAGCGCAACCGTGGCAGGCTGTGATTTGTGGAGCTTTGCGTGCAGTTGATTGGCAGCCTGGGTCCGTGGGCGTGGCTGGTCCTCAGGCCCCTGCGCAGAGCACAGCTGAGACCTTGGGGTGAGGATGTATCTATCCTCCGAGGTTCCTAAATCTGTCTTAAAAAGGAAGTGCCCACAGACTCACTGGAACTTTCCATCCTCCCATCTGTTTTCCTGGCTCAAGGCAGGGCGACAGGTGGAGGAAGTGGCTCCAGTATGTTGGGGTCGACTCACACAGCAGTCAGCAGTAATGGCGCGGAGCGGCTCTGGAACTTCTCAACAGCTCTTGAAAGGCAAATCAGCTGCTCACAGAGTTCCAGGCCACTGTGGGATCAACTGCGGTGCATCCGTAAGGTGCACGCCATTACAGATAAGACAGACATCTAGAATCGCAGGGATTAAATACCGCGAGCTTCTGGAAACTTGTACAGATCACTGTTACGAAGTTTTTTTGTTGTTTGGGTTTTTGTTTGTTTTTAAAAAGCCTTTTCTTTTTAAAACATCTGTTTTGAAGTCTAAGCATTTCATAAAAGTGGCCTCTGAAGACACGAAGTCCACTTGGGCCCCAGTGTTTGCCTGTCCTTAGCGTGAACTTTGTGTCAGAGGCAGATATAGCAAAAATAACCTTTGTTCTACAGAAAACGAGTCAAAGGGCGCTCCCTGAGCAAACTCCGTGCCTCCCTCTGTGCTGGTTGGCTTTGGGCCCAACCCCAGGACCAGTCTTAAGACTCTTTGAACCCAGTGTCACTTTCCATGGCCGCAGAGTGCCCTTGCAGGCTTCCTGATACTCTGGAGCTGGAGAGACTGAAGATAACCCCCCCCCCCGCACCCCCCCCCCCACACACACACACACATTCACCAGGCAGTGACACCCACTCCTCCCAAGGCCCCCTGCTGGCCTGCTGGCCTGGTTACAGAGCAGGCTGCCAGAACAGCCCAGGCGTCCCAGAGACTACTAGCAACGTGATTTCGGGCATACTTGAAGTGAAAGTCTGGAAGCCCCGCAGACAGTGCCTCTTGATTGCACTGTGCTGCCTCTGTGTGTGTGTGTGTGTGTGTGTGTGTGCTGTAAGAGACATGTGTGTGCACACGAGAGGGGGGGGGGTGGGGAAGGAGGCCCTTGCAACTGTGTGGAAGCAGATGATTTCGATAGCTCTGGGTTGGTTCACCTCGAGCAAGGCTGGTCTGAAAACAGACTGGAGACCTGCCTGTGTGATGGCTGCTATCCAGTTGAGGTGCACTGACAGAACCCCCCAAGGACCTTGTCTTTCTCTTCTGGTTGAGGAAGGCTCAGCACAGGTGTGAGCATCCTAACAGCTTACCCTGCCACAAGGCTTAGGAGACTAGAGAGACTGGCCTTGATGTTGGGAACATTCCCCAGCCTCACGCCCACCCCCTGCTTCCCACCCAGCACTGCCGCCTGAGCGGGCATCAGACACTTTCTTTCTCTCTCTGACCCAGGGCACCAGCGTCTATCTGTGACCAGCCTGCTCGTCTGCCACGGCTTGCTCATGGTCGGTACCAGCCTGGGTGTCGTGGTGGCCCTGCCAGTCCCTCGGCTTCAGGGTATCCCCAAAGTGACAGGTAAGTGGACCCAGCGGTGTGCCTGCCTCTCCTCAGAGCAGCTAGGAGGAGAGGCAGCTGCTGTCCTGTCATCTTTAGAGAACTGTAGGGTACTTAGCAGAGACATAACTTGCTCATTTGCATGTTCTCTTTATACTTCTGCTTTTCTTGTCATTGTTGGTAGTCCCCAGAGAACTGATCCTGAACACTCTCCTACCCATCAGTTCCCTTCAGAGCACAGGGGTTTGCTCAGTGGAAATGGAGCCCTTCTTCTTGGGTGTAGAGAAGGAGGCTGGGTACACAACCCCTCCCCTGAGTTTTGCTTCTGGCAATCCCAGTTCACACTGGACGGCAGGTTTGGAAAGCAGCCCAACTTCATGGGTCTTGGGGTTTCTACTCCAGGATGCTATTCAGGCAAGCCCCCCCCCCCCCGGCCAGGAACAAAGCATGATGGGAAGACTTCAGTAGCATGGAAGAGATAGCCTGCATGATCAAATGAGAGGTGGGGAAATGTTTAGGAAGTGGTTGCCTTAGTTGAAGAGACCATGGTTGAGAGCTGTTACAGCCCCGCCCCCATCCCTTCCTCCCTCACCCCATCTTTCATCTTCAATGCTAAGGGTTAAATCCGGGGCCTCACATGACAGGCATTCACACCTGGCACCCAGCTACCTGCCCCAACACACGCTCACTCCTTGTAAAAGTTTCCGTTTTGTTAGGAGGTAAAGTTTCAATCGTGGAGTGTATGCTAACCAACAGAGAAACTGGGGCATCCTTTGTATGTTTGAGGCCCCAGTCAGCCTTCTCAATTCACTTCTCCCTCTGTCGCCACTGATCCTTTCTTCAGTTGTATTCTCCAAGTTGAACCTCACATTACTCTGCACCCCCAAAACATGGCGGAGATCAGTGACATAGGGAGGCGGCTCTCCTGCCAGTGGCCAGGAGGAGCCCACCAGGTGTCTCCGACAGCTGGGTCACACCACAGGGAGACTGAAGTCCTGATTTTTCACACTCTGGAAACTTTTGCAATAGAAATTGCCAGGAGCTTCTGATAGTGTAGACATTGAGTTCCTAACACTGGACCACTTCAGTGTTTGGCTTCTTAAGACGTAGGGAAATAAGATGCATTTGCACAGAGCAAGTGAGGAAGCGTTTGATGCCCAAAGCTAAAAACTTCTTATGATGTTATTTCAGGGGTGTGAGTATAAGAAAATGTAATCTAAATTTTGGAAAATCACTTTTATGTATGTTTGTATTCTGTCTGTCTGTCTGTCTGTCTGTCTGTCTCTCTCTCTCTCTCTCTCTGTGTGTGTGTGTTTATGTATGACATATGAGTGCAGTGCACATGGATGAGAGCCTAAGATTCCCTGGGTTTGTAGTTTCAGGCAGGTGCGAGCTGCCCGGTATGGGTGTCAGGACCCCACACCTCGCTCCCTCCCCCCCCCCTTGTCTTCTTTGAGAACACTAAGCTTTCTTACCCATGGAGCCATCAGTTTAAGGCTTTGGGTAACTACGTCCACCACAGTGACGTGATCTAGGGCGTTTCTGCTTTAATCACCCTGTGTTAGTGCCGCCTGCCAAGCTTCTGTCTAGGTAGGAGCTATGGGGTTAGATCTGGCACTTTGATACCCTATGCTGCATGCCTGTTATTAAAGATCTTTGTTGAATTGTCCCCCAGGGCGAGGCATGGTCTCCTACCATGCGCATAACGGGCCCGTTAAGTTCATCGTCTCAGCCACGGCGTTTCAAAACAAGGACAGAGCCAGGGACAGCCCACGTTCCGGTTCTGAGCTTCAGGATGAAGACCCCAAGGACTTGCTCTGCAGCGAGGAAGGTCCTTCCTGCCCGGGCCAGCCTGACACCTACACATCCGTTTGGTTGGGAGACTCCCTAGGATTGCCAACTCAAAAGAATGATCTGTCTTCGTCCTCGGGGTCACTGAACCTGTCCCATGGCTCCAGTTCCCTAGAGCACAGATCTGTGGACAGCAGTCTGTGTGACCTGCTGAGGGACCCCAGTGCCTCCCCAAGGAGCAGACCACAGGGCTCTAGGCGAGCAAGAGCCAGTTCAGCGCTGGTGGTATGTGGGGGCCAGGGCCACCGGCGGGTGCACAGGAAGGCCAGGCAGCCTTCTCAGGAGGACCTGGTTTCTTCAGTGATGGTGTGGCAGATCCCCCTGCTGGGCATGTAGGTCAGGAGGCTGCTGCCTGGCATAAGGTGGCAATCAAGGACAACTCTCAGCCGGATGCAGGGCCAGCTGACAGAGGCTGCATCCACACCACCGGGACCAACTGGAAGCAGAGTTTGGAAAAGAAATATTCTGTGGTCACTCTGCTCTCCTGCCTTCCTCCCATCGCACAACGGAGCCCAGCTGTGCCAGGGAAGCAGGGGAGCGCCCTGGCTGTGGGGTCACTGGACCACAGTCCAGGATAATGCTACAGTCTGCCCCATCATTCACCTGATACATAAAGTGAGCTGGCTGTGTGGGCTCCAGTCCCATCTCAGAGAGCTGACAGGGAAACAACATAGCACCTAGTAGCATAGGAGGTCATTAACAACCCTTAAAATCATTCTACTTGACTCAGACTCACTACTGTTATTTATATTCTCTATATTTTTTTAATCCCAGAATACAGATTGTAACAATTTAGAAAGCCAGGTAACACACCCCAGTCCAGTCAGCTTGCCCTTTTTGGAAGGAGTGACCAAGGCTTTCCAAAGTAGACTGTTGTGTGTACTGTGCCCTTTAACAAATAGTGTTTTTATATTGCATTTTTTTTCTATTAAAAATCAACAGTTAACATTTTAGTCAATGTACTCTCTGTAGCATTTCACACATAATCTTTACTTGAAGCCAAAATGTTCAGTACCTGTCAACATTGAACTCCAGCTTCCACGCCAAATCATACTTGCCTTCTCATACTAAGTGACATTAATGTCTGCGTGGGGCATGTGCCGGCCCAGTCATGCAGGGATGGTGCTAGATGTGTCTCTGGTCTTCTGTGCACCTGCTGTCAGAGAGCCATCCACACAGTTGGACACTCCTTCTGAGTGGTCCATGATGCTGATCAGTCAGCCGCTGCCCGCCCCTGCACCTGCCTGCCATCCCTGTACCACCCTCCCCCCCCTTCCCAAAGAACACACAGGGTCACGTGGGACACTTGAACGTCAAGGGGCATGAGTAACCCATAGACTCTGTTTGCTCCAGCTGTATTACACATCAGTGTTTCACTTACTGGATGGATTAAAAAAAAGTTGTTTTTTTTAAATTTAATGCAGATATTATTCACCAGGAACAACTTCTCAGCACTTTACAAAGGACTAAAATGCTAACTTTTAACTTAGCCAAATATTTTTCTAAATTGCACATATACCCAAGCTTTTTCAAACTGTTAGCTGCTATCTTATTTGATAAAATAAAAGACTTTCTATTTTAGAATACAGTATTTCAAGTTGCTTTTTTTCCCCCTGTAAAATACGAAAGGAAGGAAGCAGCCCTCTTCTCTGAGTCCCCGAATTGAAGTGGCCAGCTGCAGAGACTCTTTGCTAAGTGTAAAAGACGACTCACATGGACTCACATGCGGGCTCAGACCCTCCAAGGCCTCCCACCCTTGCCAGTTCTCACGAAGTATCACCTCACAAGGTCATATAATAATAATTTGCATATAATTTGCATGTCTTACTGATATTTTTTCAAGACCAAGGTGGCCTCCTCGAGGACAGATAGAAGAGATGCCAAGTTCCTGGTCCTGGAAGGCCGGTGCCACAGGCGTTTCCACACTGCAGATACAAGCTGTGCACAGAACAAGCTCCACCACAGCAGTGGCCTGTGAGAAGCAGGCTGGGTGATGAGCATCCAGCAAGAGCCGAGGTGGGAGCTCAAAGGATGGGAAACCCTGCTAGCGTGGCCTGAGTCTGGTGAGTCCTGGATTTGAGAGACACAGGTGTGTCAGCACCCACTGAACAAAGCAACCCACTAGAGCCAACACACTTAATGAGCAGCTGGCTCCCAGACCCTCTATGTGTCAGTCATGAAGTTAAGTTTTCATAGGCCTGGGGACTGGACATGAACCCCATCGTGTTGCTTCCTTCCTCTGGGGCCTGCGGCCTCAGCTTAACAAAAGCCCCCAGTCTGAGAGATGTGTGTCAGGTGTGGGTCACGTACGTGGAGTCTCCTCGGAGAGCAGCATCCACGCGACCCCGTTCAAACTCAGAATAACACTTAATACCTCAAAGTTTCTCTCATCTTCCTGGAAAGGAGAGGGAGTGTGAAACCTGTTTGCTCTCCGGAAAGCTGCAGCCCCATTGTGAGACGCCACACCTTGTGTCCCGCCTACTGGGACCCCTCCAGATACAAAGGGTGTGTAAAAATGGCAAGGTTTTGACAAAATTTGAGGAGAGGCAAACCCACAGACTAACAGCTGTCTGTCCCCGGCATTCAGCCCCTGTCGCCTCTCCTCCTCGAATCTGAGGTGTGGAAAGGTAAATAAATGGAGGGCTCATGAGAGCAACACGAAGCAGAACCCAGGAATCAGAGTGTGATGATGCTCCAACAGGTAGTCAGGTCGGTGCTGGAGCTCAGTACACAAGCAGGCCCCCAAGCCAGCCAGCGCTCAGCAAGGTCCTGGTGACTGGTGGACTGAGGTAACAGGGCTGAGTGTCCACAGATCAGCACAAGGAAGCCCCAAGGGCACCCTCACCGAGAGGCATCACCTCCCCCAGAGTACTGCAAAGGCAATCAGCTCCTCACAAGCATGAGGAAGCTGGTCTGGGTCTATGCTGGTTTGACAGCCAAAGCCACCCCAGGGAAAGCCAGAAGCCACCAGGGAACAGAATGACCTATTTGCTGGCTTCTGTCCAGAGAGGGCCTCAGCAGTGGTGTTGGGCACACAGCAGTTGTATTGGAAATGTGTGTAGTCCTCAGGCTCAGCTTGACACACGCTACCACTAAGGGTGGCCTTGTTGAGGCAGGCTTGAGCGTCCTGCCATCATTCCTAGGAGATGAGCCAGTTTCTTTGTAGCCATTGACACCGGAGCCTGGAATGCATTTTGTTGTAATCGGAAGTGTGGATGTGGGTTTTCTTCCACCCTTCAGCGGAGGACTGTCACTCAAAGTGGCTTGTGCTCAGCATCGCCTCAAGCCATGATATTACCTGTGGAAGACAGCCATCAGCGCTGGTAACATCAGGATTTATTGGCTCCCCCTCAAGCAGGTGGCCCACTAAAGTCATAGTGCAGAAGGAAAACTGACAGTGACCATATCTGCATAGGCTAGACATGCCCCCATCCAGGTAAGGCTTGTCAACCCCAGCTTGGATATATGCCCTAGGGACCGAGAGAGAGAAGGCCTGTGTAGCTTCTATCCTTCATATCTTCATCTTGGAGCTCTCCACCTCTACAACCTTTGGCCCTCCTGGAACTCAGGGCTTGCTTCCCAAAGCCGAGTATTTATGTGGGGATAGAGAAAGTTTCATTAAAGCAATATCTGCTCTATCAGAGCAGTTCTTATCCTTCCAGATACTAAGTATGCATGCGCACACACACATGCACACACACACACCACATATGCACACATTTACATACACACATAGGTCTGCACATAGACAGTTATACACAGGTTTGCACCCATGCATTCTCACATACTTTCTCCTCTAATAATTGCTGCTTTCCACTTGGGACTGGTTGGGCAATGTTTACTGGAGTGGAAAATGAAAGCTCAGGCAGCTGTTGGCCACCCTGGGCTTGAGGCCAATGCTCCCACTGACTCTGGGAAAGAATTAACCCCTTCTTGACCAGCGGGGTTGGGAAACCTTGGCATCTGAGAGTTTCCATCACTACGGGCCATTTGTGTGTTTCTCAGGTGTCTGTAGAACTCTACTTCCCTGTGAATGTCTGTGCCCGTGAAGGGCTCATTATGGTTCTAATGTAATGTTGTGTGGCTGACAGAGTTGGGCAGGGGAGAGCTATAGCTGGGGGAGTTTAGAATGCACTATCCTGCCCTGCTAGACCCAGGCGGGCTCAACCACATGGCCACTGTCTGTCAAGGCTGTCAGGAGCCTGAGCTGGCCAGTGATGGGATAGAAGTCGCCCCTATCTTACCAGCTCTCAGCTGGTGAGACAAGGCCAGCACTTAGCCAATCATGCTGCTTCTGCTGATATTTTGGTGCTTGGACAAACCATAAAGCAAACCAGCAAAGCCCAGCGCATCCACCCACACAGTCAGCAGCACCTCATGCATTTAACTTGCTGTGGTCATGGTCATGAGGCTCTGGATCGCCGCCTGGGAACTTGGCCTTTAATCCTGATTTCCCCCTGTGTAAAAATCTAGGAATTCCGGGGCTCTGGTTCAAATGGGACATCTGAGCCTGAACAGTGGAGACCAGCCATGGCCCTATAAGAGCCCAAGAAGGACAGCATCCTAGAATCCCATAATCCATCAAGAAACTGAGGGCAGAACGAGTGATGCCTGAGGATGCCTGCTGGGTGGAAGGGTTGTCCATGCTGGTTTGGCTCCAGCCTATGCATCTTGAACAAGGCTCTCTGGGACACAGGATGAACACTGGGACACCCGGAGAGGGAAGGTCAGGGATCCTGGAGACATTTAGAGCCAGACTAAAGAGAATATAGATATCTGGCATTCAGGAAGGGAAGTAGGGGGGAAATGTGTTCTCATCCTCTCACAAAGAAATATCTGCCTCTTTAGTGCATAGAACCTACACTCCCAGCAAGAAGGTGGGCTCATCACCGATGACAATAATCTCCCCTGGAGATGGCGTCTGCATCCATTCGACTGTCAGAGCTGGGGAAGGGAAGCTTACCCACATCTGCCCCATGAGGCATAAAGACTATATTTGCATTCCGAAACCCTTTCACTTTTCCAGAAGGAGCCCTGATTTGGGGTGGGGTGGGGTGTAGCAGTGGAGGCAGGGTGATGAAGAGGCAGAGAAATCTAAAAGGAGCAGGGAGAAGTGTTTGTCTGGTTGAGGATGGGGCAGGGTTCACTGACTACCCAAGGAACCTGTGCAGAGGCAAAGGACACCACAGCCTCCTTCAGTCCCTGAGCTGTGGTACTGTGGTAAGGCTGGGGCAAATAAAGGGAGACTGATGCAGGCATCCTCCAGGAACCAGCAGATGCAGGCTGGTGGCTCATTCAGGCAGGAGCTGGACAAGAGATGCTCTGTATCTCCCTCCCACCCAGGGACCAGAGGCTAGGGCCCTACAGGCTAGTGAGGGCTGCTTCTCAGGCCCTTCTAGCCAGTCCCTGCTGCCTTTCTCATTTCCTGGTCCCCTCCACTGGAGATCAAACAGCTTCTGGCTGCAGGGAAGGAAATGGGGGCAGGGCATGCTTCCCTGGTACAGCCAGGCAGCTGGCCAGGCCTGCCCAGGCTGACCCACTTCCCAGGATGCTGGGAGCAGAAGCAGGAGCCAGAAAGAAAAATGCAAAAGCTCTGTCCAGTGTGGGAGCATCATAAGCTCGCTGCTATAACTTCCTCAAATCCTACGAGATCAGGGTATTCAAGAGAGGCCAGCTTCTGTGACTCCCTGTGGTTTTAAAGTATCATCTGGAGTCCTGCAAACCATCTCCCTTCAACCCTAGAAGGCAGCAGGGATTAAAGGCACAATTGGGCACAACCCAGCATGTCTGTCATGTTTACCAAGTGGTCAGATTTCTGCTAACATTCATAGAAATGGCCTAAGGCCCGTTTTCAAACACTGGTGCCTGCACAGCTCGCTTCTCACAAGTACTACAACTGCTTCTGCCTAAGTAAGTTTTGCATTAAGACCGAGCAAAAGAATCCCACTTTCTGCAAGCTGAGGTGCTTGGAAAGACTTGGGGAAACCTGTCAGGATCACCTCAGAGAGCCCCTCCCAGCGGCAGGACACAGGGCATGGCATGCACCACCCCTGAAAGTATTGTGCACCAAGCTGGCTAGGGGCTCCGGCCATTTAGTCTAGTCCTATGGTTACTGCTCTTCATTTAGTCTCTTGGTATTTGCTCGTTTATTTCATTGTCTGCATTTAGTCCATTTACTTTTGTCTTTCTGTTGTTGCTATTGTTCCTTTGTTTCTTTGCAGTGCTATAAATGGAGTGCAGGGGCTTGACTTTGCACTTCCACGGAGCAACACCCTGGCCTTTATATGTTGTTTGTTAAATGTTACATTGACTGTGACATTGTAAGAAGGGGTCTGTAATGGGTTGGAGAGGTAAGAAAGCTTCATTTAAAGTCGACTGGTTCATCCCCAGGCAGACTGAAAAACCATTCTGTCTCAGTGCCACCGGGTTGCATTCATAAAATACCAAAGCTGGGGGCTATAAACTGCAGTTCTGGAGGTGGAAGAGCAAGCCTGTGGCTGAGGTTTAGATGGGCTCTGCTCTCTCTGTGGGCCCTTGGAGGGTGTCCTTGCGTCTCTGCTGGTTTCCAGTGTTCTGTGGCATGGACACCCACCACGGGACATCCAATCACTGCATCTCTTCACCCAGCCTTCTCTCTGCTTGATGACTTTGCTCTGAGATCCCCGTTTATGTCTGTTGTTTCTGCCTTTGGGACATCGGTCATGCACCTCTGGGGCCTATCCCAGTGACCTCTTCCTGTCCCAACAGTAACCTCTGTGAAGTTATTTCCCTATTTCCCAATACATTCTGAGGTGGGCTGGTAATGGGATACCAACATCATGAATGTGTGTGTGTTTGTGTGTGTGTGTGTGTGTGTGTATACACATATACGTATGTATATATATTAATTATACAATTCAACCCCTAGTAATCGTTGAGGTTTCCAGGTACACTATCCAAGGGAATTATTTAATTTACGCTCTTGATAACTTACTACTTCAAGCTCTATTAATTAAAGATGACTTGAAAATTAATTTTCTGTAGTGACTCTAGGATCAAGAGTAAGATAAATATCTTATTTTTATCTGAATTTTTGTTATATTAAACCACACGTGGCTCCAAAGCCATCACTCACATTCTACACCACATTGCAGTCACCAAAAGAGAACAGATTTGTGTGACAACATGTACCTTGGCTGCCGGGGCTGGCACAGGACGGAAACCTGCCTGCACATTCTGGCTCCTGGGGCTGTGCCTTCTGCAGTGCAGAGCTCGCCCCAACTCCTTCCAGAATGTCCATCTGGAGCTGCCTGGCCTCTGACCACGTGCATGAGGTTCCTGCCATCTGAGGTGAGCCAAACCCCTCTAAGAGATGCAGCTCGTGGGTACATTTAAGCTCTACTGAGCATGGTGGCCCATGCCTGCAATCATAGCACCTGAGAGTCTGAAGCAGGAGGATTGCCACGAGTTCAAGGCTTGTTTGAGCCACATCATTAGGCCCTGTCAAAACACCAAAGCCTAACTAACAAATATTTAACTTAGAACAAAATATGGTCAAGATGGAAGGGACTTTCGTGTGGTGTTTGCCACCTTCTTGCTTTGTGTTCTGTAGCAAGGATCCCTGTTCATTTGGAAGGGGGGGGGTGTCTCACCACAAAAGAACAAGGCTTTGAGCTGGATAGGAGGGGAACCCGGCTCTACCTGTATCAGATGTGTGACCAGGAACAAGTCCATTGCAAACTCACAAACATTAAGTCTCCTTCACTGTAACAGGGAGGCGTGTCGACTCCCTGGTAGACTGTAGAGCCGTAAATCCCAGCTTCCTTAACCCCATATGGGGTCCCAAAAAGTTAGGCAGCAGTAGAAGGATGTGCAAAAGACAAAAATCTCTTTGAAACTAATCATATAATACATCGGGGTGTTTCCTGCAACACTCGCCCAAGTACCCTGATAACTTCTGAACACAAGGCATCGGCACCTCGCGGGACAGCGCCAATGGATGCCACCTGAAACACCTTGGCTCAGATTTGCTGCTAGCGTTAGGAAGTACAGGGGCTTTGCTGCATGTACTAACTCTCTGCTCGCACACAAACAGTGTTTAATTACAGGAAACAAAGACTTTCAATGTCTTCCTATTGCCATTTCTCAGCATGTGTCAAAATTAGTGCATTTCATGTGAATATTTCATTTTTAAAATTGCTGTCATTAGTCACTTGAGTGTTATAAAAAACGTTCAATGAATCTTGTCTTAGGATTAGGACAAAATTTCCAATAACTTAATGAGATGACCTGCCATTCCGTACTACGTAACTTATATGAAATAGTGCTCTCAGCATTGACAATTATAAAATAAAACTACCGTCTCGGGGCTGCAAAGATGGCTCGACAGTTAAGTGTGTGTACTGCATATCCAGCACGTCCCAGTTTAGCTCCCAGGATAAGTGCCGTGCTGTGGAATTACAGCTCAAGTCCACCTGCATCTCCAGCTCCAGGGTCTGACACCTCTGGCCTCCACACCCAACACACAAATGTATAACTGTAAAGAAAAAATAAAACCTTTTAAAATTGACCATCTCTGAAAAAAAATAATAAGGATGCTTTGCATCCTGCAAGATCAAGTAATCAGCAGAGATTGAATTCTTTCTTCAAAAATAAATAATCAGATCTTTTTCATTAGTATGCAAATCTCCTCTCATCTTTAATAAATGGTAAAACCCTGAATATACCAAATGTGGCTGGTTTGGAATAAATCTGTGGTTCATCGTCAATACAAGTGTGATTTGTATTCTTGTGGAAGTGAAGCCCCTTTCAACTGCAGACAATTTATTAACACATTTTAAGCAATATCTCAATATAACCATTAAAATTTTATTTCCTTTTAAAGTTATTCTTTTAAAAAAAAGGCTACTAGGATTCACACTTGCAAACTTGCTGGCTTAGTAAGTGGATGCCCTTAAATTTCCTTTGTAAGGATTTCTCTCCTCTCAGGAAAGGAGCTACAGTCTGCTAAATAAGGCAGGGTCCATGCAGACCTCCAGCCCACAGAAAGCGGCATCAGAGACAAGGGGCAGCAGACATCTGGTCTAAGTGGGCATTCCTGGTCCATTATCATGGCTTTTAATTCAGGAAGACACAGAGCTGAAGAGTCCATTCTTGTGGTATTCAGCTGTACAGCATGAGGTACCATCTCAGACCAGTGTGTGTGTGTGCATGTGCGTGCGTGTGTATGTGTGTGTGTGTGTGTGTGTGCATGCGCGCGTGTGCGTGTGTTTTCCAGGAATGCAACTGTAGTTTAAAATGCGCGGAAGGACATGAATGATGCAGAATCACCTCACGAGTGGCAACCATCTCCATAGTCACGGTCGCCTTGGACACTTCATAGACAACACAGAGCATGACCTCTGAGTACCAGGCTCCTAGGCACCGGTCTGCGGTGTGTGAAGAGAAAGGAGAGCCCAGGCAGCTCAGCCACCATATCTAAGACGCATCTGAAAGAATCCACATGCAGATTGGTGGCGGCGTTTCTAGGAGTGGCCTGGTCAGACAAGGCTGGTACTTAAGGGAGTCCCATGGGGACAACTTCCCTCTTACACAGCATGGATTGGATTTTGAAATGAACCAACAAACATCTAATTATTTATTCTTAATGCCGAAAAGCTGGAAGTACTTAGAGTAACTGGCTCCATTCCTGACAGTCATTGGAATTTAATTGCTTGGGGGAGGGGGTAGCAGTGCAGAACATGAAGTCTTACGGGCTTTAAAAAATCCTGGGGACTGTCTGGTCTGGCATCTGTGAGCAAACAACACCCAGGATCCCCACAGGAGCCAACTAAAGCGCTTAAGAGTAGGAACGAGGTGTGACATGGGTATGACCTACAGGCAGGCAACCTTCCTTTTATACTTCACAAGGCTGCGTGCAGGAAAGATCAACCATAAAGGCACAGACGGAGAGAGCTGAGAGCTCTCAGGGCAATGGTAGAATCGGGGGAACGCCCTCCCTGGAGAAAGATGGCTCCACTACCCACTGCACAGCATACATCCTTCCATCTGACTTGGGTACTGTCAGGGAGACAGGTTGAGCATCTTGTCCCTGTCAGGTTTGAGAGGGATGACTGCATTCAGGGTGTCGTCTGCGTGCTGCTGCTGGCTCTCTCCCAGCCTGTTGCTCTGACCTGGACCTGGTCGGTTTTACCCAGCACTAAGGGTGTGAAAGGCTCAGTCAGTGCCACACCTGTTCACACCTGTCTCTGGGAGATAGCCACGGTGATGCATCTCAAGTCTGCAGTACGGTCCGGTTCTTCCTGAGGCAGGAGGATTCGATGGCACACTCCCTCCGCGATTACAGTCCTGGTCAGTTTCAGGACCTCATGAAGCATGAAGAATTTCCAACTAATTACCACACCTCTGGCAAATTTCAATGACGTCACTGAAATAGAGTCTATAAATGTGTAAGTGGGGAAACACATGGCAGGTAACCCCCAAACACCCCCTCTACGAGACACCAGAAGGTTATTTTTAATTACTTCCTTTACTTTTTTTTTTTCATCCTTTCAGAAAATTTCCATGAACAGCCTACTTAGTGTATAGCTTTGTAAAAATCCCTGTTGGAATGGGGTTGGGGTAGGTCTGTAAATGGTACCCAGCCCAGTGTGGGAGCTGGTCCACCCAGCATCCAGAGCCAGGATGATGGAGGCTGGGCACGTGGAGAAAGCCCTGAGGCCGCATCCTGGTCACCTTTCTGCCTTTTCTCCACCCACGTGTAAATGGAGACACACTAAGAGACCTTGAGAGTTACCTATTTGAGGACAAACTGAAATTAACATAATGAAAATGAAAATGATCTCAGCCTGTTTCTATTGTAACCAACAGGAACGGAAGGAAGGAGTCATTCCAGCAGTTTGCAGCTTTCTGCCCTGGTTGATGCCTGGCTACTGAACAAGAAGCGTTTTTACAGCTTTGGTGTTGAACTCAGAAAGGCTGGTGGTATAAATTGGCCAAGAATATCAAAGCAGAGTAGAGAGCAAATGTTCACATCCTCTGTTCACAGAAATCTGGCCATCGGTAATTTGCATAAAGCTGTTAAAAGAAGCATTTATCCCAGGATCAACCCTGATTTGACACACACTCCTTATGTTACCCGAGGCTGCCCACACAAGAGGAGAAGGCCAGTCTAGACACCAAGAAATGTCCACCAACTGGTTGGTCAGCTTCACTATACAGAACTTTCTTAAGATTCTAGACTCTATCAGGATGTGGGCAACAGATTTTTAATTACTATGTGTGGGATCGCTTCTTACAGATGCTCAGCGGGACCCAGGATGTAATGCTGGAGGTCAAACAGCCAAGAGCGCCCTAGGTAGGGCAAAGCTCGCGGCAGACACCTGTTCCTGGTGCTTTTTGGGGTTGGGAAGGGCTCAACAGGTCATGCCCGCGGGGTGCAGCAGCGGGGTCTCTTTACTGGAGGTGCTCTGTGCGCCACGGTGCTGCTGTCAAGGCTGGAGGCTACCAAGAGCGAGCTCCCAGCTTCTGCTCACTTGGTCTGGAATGGGTTAAGTGCGGAGGCGCAGGAGCTGTTGCGGGCAGGCGCCGGGCACCGCGCACACTAGATCCACGGAGGGCTAGCTCAGCTGCAGCCTCTGCCGGAAGACCCCCAAGCCGTAGGTGGCAGGCGGGGACAGCGAGGTGCACGCGCGCCCCGGCCGTGGGCGGCCTCCCAGCTCGCGCTCCCTCCAAGTGCAGGGCATACTCAGTCGCTGCCAACCCGGAGGTTGGCACGCGTGCGGAGGAGCCCGGCGCGTTCCCGGCATCGGGAAAGCGCACAGAATCGCAGCGCTCGCACAGGTGCGTGGAAGGTTCGCTCGCCCCGGGGGCGCTCACACAGGTGCGCGTGAATGGTCGCGTGCGCATGCGCGTCACACACCCCACGCCCCCCGGCCAGGCTGCGCGTCCTGGGCTCGGGTGGGTTTGCAGGGGTGGAGGGAGAGCGGCGAGCTGCGAGCGGTGAGGTAGGGGCCCGGGCGCGGCCTGCGGGACTCCTGGAGGATGGAGGGCCTTGTGGGTGGTAGGCAGGGACGCTGCTCTTGGAGGGAAGTGGGGACTGGGGGTTCGGAGGACCGGATTGATCCAAGAAAAAAAGCACCGGGCGTGGCGTGGGAGGACGACAGGCGACAGTGAGTCGCCTGCACGGGCCCCTCCCTGGCATGGGTCTGGCCGCTCCCCTCCTGCTGCCTGTGACACTGGGTTCTTTATGGGGGGGGGGGTGCAGCTCAGGGACTGGGCGCTAGCTAGCTCGGAAAGTGGACATGATTTGGCGGACCCGGACGGGGACCCCCTAGGCAGACTCTTGACGCCACGGGTAGTCTGCGGGACGCGTGGGCCACGCACAGCTACAGTATTCGTTCGGGGAGCCTCGGCTCGTAGAGCCAGACAGTGGGTCAGGGATGCCTGGTGGCCTGCGCGGGTACGTGCCTGACAGCACGGTGGGGAGGGGATGGAAGGAGGAAAGCGCGCTGCATTTAAATTAGGATTGAGTGCGCGGTTCGCCTTCATCCTGGGAAGAGGCTGGGAGTGGAGCCCAAGCCTTCCTGGAACCTTGCCAGCCCCGCTGTGCGGCTGGGACAACCCCTTCCAGGGCAGCCAACCCCCTCCAGGGCGGTGGGGGCAGGTCCTGCCGAGTTCCTCTCGGTTGGCCCTCTGCACCTGTAGCATTAGACCGGAGAGTTTTCACTCCAACATTATTTAGCTTTCCTAAAGAAGCACTTCTTTCCCCAGCCTGCTACAGTCTAGTCCAGGGATAGAAAGAATGAGCTCTTTTCCCTCCTCTAGCTCCACTCGGGAGCTTATCTTGAAGTTCCCAGCATCTTTCAACACCGAGTGACTAGTCCTTGGTTCCCCGTGGGTTCCCAGCACCCTACTCCTAACCACTGAATTACTCAGTCTCTAATTAGTAACCCTCACCGCTGTCAATGGCGCCCTTAAGCCTTTCATCCTAAGGGTTCCTATTATTAGACCCCCACCCCCACCCCAAGCCCTGCCAGGCAGAAAGGAGCTTTCCTGGGTACCGGGTACCCGGAGTTGCTGGGAAAAAACCGCGTCCCCACACTGACTGACTAGGCGCTCCAACGCTCCCTTCCGGTGTAACTCGGCTAAGGTCCTGATGAGATAAAAAGAATTCAGAGCTTTTCATATCAACTACTAGAAATGGCTCATCATATCATTAGAAAAATACAGAGGAAAGATACTTAAAATGTTTTGTTTACCGTCTGTAAGGTCGTCTCTGGTTTACGAGTTGGGAGAGAGCATTAAATGTGCTTTTCTGTACGAGCCCTTCCCAGCTACACCAGTTTGGGGGCCATTACGCCCTATGTCTAGATCGGTGGGTCACAGGCTGGGTCACATCATCACTTTGTTCTCCCGCGCGGGTGGTGGTCTCTAGTGGGGTATGTTCAGTACAGTCCCAGCATGAACAAAGACTGTCTCTCTCCTTGCAATGCCTTTTGCCAGCACTCCATCTAGGCTCATATTTCAGATGTTTCCTAAACACCATGGCATAGATTACTGTGTAATAACAGCTCGGTGCAAATCTGGATCCACTTAGGCAGTTGCACTGATTCTCTGGACCGCCCTGCATTGAGGCTGTGGTCAGAACAGACTGTGTCAGCTGAGAGTCGGGACTGCCTGGAGCAGAGCAGGCTGCCTCCAGTGGAAACCAGCCCAGTCTCCCATGAGCCCCTGTAATCCAGGGATATTTGTCCTGCTCTGGAAGCCACGGACTCACTAACAGCCTTGGTTTCTAGCTTTTCTCTTGAATTGATTGTGGTGTATACACCGAGTGTTAGTACCAGCAAATGTTTGGAGAACACTTACAGTGAGCAACTTTTATAATAAAATGCAAACTTCTAGGAGTTTACACTTTGGAAACATTCTGGCTCCTGGGAGACATAGTATCATAATTAAATATTGCCTTGGAAACCGAAGCTACCTCGAGTCCTGGCAGTACTGTTCAAATGGCTGAGCAGTCTTTCCTTTCAGGGATGTTGTCTGCTGAGAGCACAGCACAGTCTTTGATGCTAGGTACAGAATTCTCTGTAACAGAACTGGTCTCCCTACCTGTGTATCTTAGACTCAAAATGAGAGAAAGATATGAAGCATTTCCTCCCAATACTTGTGTAACATCTCTGAAGGGAATGTATATATTCCCATGAGTATACATAATGGAGGCTTCTTGTGTAGCAAGGGGATTGGTATGTTGTATCAGCAGTGGCTTCATGTGCAAAGGCCCTGTGGTATAAAACGGATCACTAGAGAGGGCCAGAGAGGAGCCCTTGGAGAGCCTGCCTTGGGTCTGTGGTTTCATTTCAGTCCATGTATATCGATGAAGCTGGTCATTGGGAGACTGGGTGGCGTTGCATGTGGCTCAGTTTTACAGACCTGAGATATTGAATCAAAGGGATATCCTGAAGTTAGACAGTGTGGGCAAGATGTTGCATAAATAAAAAGCACTGCGTCTGGGATCTCTGAGCCACATTCAGCTTTTGCTGGTATGGCGGTCGGTCTCTACACAGGATTGGACAAATGCACTTGTCAGTGTAACCATTTAAAACACACATCCTGTAAGACTGAGCCTCCATTTACTTCCCACCACCATAGGATGTGGTCCTCAATGCTAGCATCAAGACTCCTGTTCAGATCCTCAGGGCAGAGAAAACTCAGCCTTGAACAATAACACTCATTTATTTTTGCTTTCATTCATGTAGTCTCAGGGGTGGCATGCCTGCCAATCAGTGCCAAATATGGCAGCCGGAAGGCGGGGCTTGAGTCACGAAAAGCTGCTCTTCACTTCTGGCATGACTGGACAGAGGCAGCTAGACCTCTTGGTTATGTCTATGTGCTGGCTTCTTCCCTGGGGAGTGGTAGGCTGTAAGGAGCACGTCCTAAGAAAGAGTCCTGCAGAATCTGCGCCACTTTTCCCGGAGGAGCCTTTAAAGTCACTGTGCATTCTCACCACAGTCCTGGCCTGCTGACTGATGGAGGAGATAAAGCTCACCACTCGAGGTGCTCTGTCATCTCATACACCAGGGAGAGTAAGAAGTGGGCCACATCTAAGAGGTATCTTTGGAAAGTATCGCTTGTCACAGTCTGGCCTCCAGCTGCTAATTCGACCCCCACCCCCACCGGAGATAAGGGTAGAAAATCTCAATCAATACCTCACACTCTTGTGGGGTCAGAGTTTAATTACTGGGTGAAGGAGCTGCCTTGGGCCTGAGCCTTCCTATTCATTTGAAGGACTATCCACCAAAAAGGGAAGATGTTTGCCTGACACCCACAGGTGCCACAGTGGATACAGCACAGGGTCATTGTGGGTTATGTCAGCATTCCTCAAACAGTCATGGGACATGAGTGTCTGTGTGCAAGAGTGTGTGTGTACACGCACATGCACGTGTGTGCATACACATGTATGGGAATGTGTGTGTGCATGCATGTGTGCATGTGTGTGCGAGCACGCATGCACACACGCATGAGAGAGAGAGAGAGAGAGAGAGAGAGAGAGAGAGAGAGAGAGAGAGAGAAAGAGAGAAACTAGTGCTGTGACCAAAAAACACCTGCCAAGCAGTCTAAGGGGAAAGGGATTTATTCTGGCTCAGGATTTGATCCATGGACCACCATGGCAGCAAGAACATGAAGTGATTGGGTCGCATTCAGTCCAGAAGCAGGGAGAGGATGAACGTTGGCTCGGCATGCTTCCTTCAATTTTAGCATGAAGATGGTGCCTCCCACATTCGGGGTGGTTCTTCCCTTCAGAGGTGTGTATTCTAGATGATTCCAAATCCAGTCAGGTTGACAATGAAGGTAGCCCATGACAAAGCCCCCACTGGTAGGGCAGCTCAGCAGGCAGGGCCTCCAGGTCCTGAGCTCTGAATGTGATTGTTCTCCAGGACTTATTGAGGCATGGTCCTGCTTTACCGTTTGGGTAAAGAGTCTCCCCTGAAAGGCTGTCCTGGAGGCTCGGTTCCCCATGACATGTACTTGGTCATTTGGAGGTTGGTGATGCTCCCGTGCAAACTCTGTAGGGCTTGGTTCATCGTGAGTGCACGCTCGTGTGTGTGTGTGTGTGTGTGTGTGTGTGTGTGTGTGTGTGTGTCTTGTATAAGCACCACTTACCCTGTGCTCTCGGGCATTCCTTGAAGCAGCACCAAGTACTGTGCCAGAAGCCATGCAGACGACGGCCAGTGCCATGTCCTTGGACTTGCACATCCTCAGAGATAAATAGCTTTCTATGTTTTATAAACTTCCCAGCTCAGGTGTTTAGGTACAATCACAGGAAGTGTGTTGGCGTACCACAAAGAGCTGGCGGTGCAGTGTGAGCCCGGAGGCTGGGTTCTCTCTCCCTCAGACACCTCCATCTCCTTCTCCTAAGCTGTGGGCTGACCAGGTAAGGCGCTCATCAGAGAACAGAGGACATCTGGATTTATTCAGTCTGATGACTTGTGCTGGTCTTGTCTCAAAAGTGCTCCGGGTTACAGTCGACTGGTGTCGGACCACACATCTAGATAGTGTGGCACACCTGTGGGAATGATAAAAGTAAGCGTTTCCCCATCTCTTGGTGGGAAAGGCATTGAGAGGTAGATAGGCCCCCTTCTCACAGTTACCCTGAGATAACCAGGCACAAGCCAGCAGGACCTCTGTCCTACCCTACAGCACCATCAGAGCCTACAGTGCTGCTTCATCTTGTACTGCACTTTTGTCCTTTCGCCGGAGCTAGCTACATCTCACCCTATCCAATTCGCCATTGTTTTAAAATTCCCGGAGTTTGCAGCAGCCTCTGGGGATCCATGCGCTGGGGCTCTGCCGGGAAGGAGCTGCAGAGCCCTGTGCTTCTCTTCCCTATTTTCCAACTCAGTGAGGTAGGATTGCGGTAACTGCAGAGCAGACACCTACAGTAGACTTCCTAAACACCAGAGTTTAAGGGAGGGCACAAAGAGAAGGACAAACCACCAAATGCCAAAGGAAAGGCGAGAGGAAATCTTACCCACCGGTGCTCACCTCATGCATAACGGCGGCTAAATTCTCCCACAAAAGCGCATGACAGCTATTATCCAGATAAGATTCAACTAATGCTGCCTGTGAGGGACAGGCTTCGCTGCTAAGGGTAATGCATGAAGTGAGGCGGCAGAGAGTTCTACTGTGTGAAAGGACCCACAGGACCATGGGTGGCTGTGCTTGTGTCCAATGGAACAAGCTATCTCAGGACCTTTACGGCCAGACAAAGGCGCCCTGTGCTGCAGAAGCATATGCAATGATGGTAATTAGGACAGTAGTCTTAATCAGGGGTACTGTTGCCGATCAAAAGCGACTTGGGGAGGGAAGGGACTTATTCGATTTACACTTCTGCATCACTTACTGTTCATCATTGAAGGAGGTCAGGAGCTCAAGAGACAGGAACCTTGCTCATGCATAGGCCATGGAGGAGTGCTGCTTACTGGCTTGCTCCTCACGGCTCGCTCAGCCTGCTTACAGAACCCAGGGCCACCAGCTCAGGCTGGCACCACCCACAAAGGGCTGGGTCCTTTCCACCAATTATTAATGAAAATGCTCTACGGGCTGGCGTCCATCCCCATCTTACGAAGACATATTCTCTGTCGAAGTTCCCTCCTTTGATGACTGTAGCGTGTGTCAAGTTGACATAAAGCCAGACAGCGCAAATAGCAACGACAATAGTAATACAGAGATCGGTTTATCAGACAGGCAGTGTTAAGTTGCTGGACTCACTTGTTATTGGAGCTAGGTGTTGATGGGAAGGCTGACAGAGCAGGCAGCTGGCATGGCAAGGTGCCCAGAGCTAGCAGGGACCTGCTGGAGACCACTGCTTACCTTGGTTAACTTCTGTGCCCTCCTTATCCCAAAGGAGAGGGAGGGACACCTGGAACTCTACCTTAAGACTCAGCCTGTTCTTTTGCACGTCCTGCCTATCTTGCTGAGTTCTCTGCTGCTATCTGATATCTACTATCTGTTCTTAGAAGTGCCCAGAATATGTTCTCAGGCCTGAGGAAGTTCCTGTATAAATGAAAAGTGCCTTTGTAATCCTCCTGAGACCCTCTTAGAGAGGTGGTGTTGATGTCTACAGGCAGGCTACCAGCGGGAGCTGGAAGGGTATTGGGCCGCCATCCGTGTGACCTTTGGCCCCAGTGGGAGGTAATCCTAACTGCATAGTCCCCTTGGGACCCTGTGCTGAGGTTGTAAAACAGTCCCTCCATTCCTCACACTTTACCCTTGTCTGGTCCACTCGGGAAGTTCCCTGCTCCCAGAGGGTATCAGTGCTGGAGTGTAGGGAGAGGCCACACCAGTCACAGCAGATGTGCAGCCTCACCATTCCAGGGTGGCCAGGAAGTCTTGCCAAGCCCTGGTCCAAGTGGGAGCTCCTGAATGTGCTAGGGAGGCAGCCTTTAAACCTGCACATCAGGAAAAATGAAATAAAGATGAACGCTGGCCACCCCTGAGAAGCCGGCGAGGGTGGAGACATCTGGAGTTAGTGGTTCCAGCTCATCTCAGGGCCTGATTGTAGGCAGATATTGCATCTGCAGGTGTCTCCACCTCTCAGGTCCTTGGTACAGGAAGTGGCCTTCTTGTTCTTACCTATCAGGCCACAGGTTCTGATGTCCTCTTCCACAGTGATGGTTAAACTATGCCAATTTAAGAGAAATTTATGCCCAGCTCTGCTCTGCTTCACATCCAAGTCACCTAGTTACCTAGACTGTCATGTGACCACGCCAGGTGCCCCACCTCGGTCTTCCTGTTCGATATTATCAGTTCTAGCCCTCCTCTTCCTGACATCCGAACAGGAAGTGTGGCTTTGCACACTAACTGTGATGAAAAGACTCATGTTTTCCCTTTGGACCCGAAGCAGTTAACGCTTGCTGTTCGGGCTGAACAGGAAGCTCCAGTGTTCCATCACATCCTATGTTTGAGAACTGAGCAGAGAGTTCTCATGATGTAGGCACAGTGGGTGAGAAGAGCCATGAGGCTGGAGGCTGGCTGGGGGCTCCGGTCTGGTTTAAGTTTTCCCCAGCCGTGTTCCACTGGCTGGAAACACACACACAGTTTGGGATTTGCCTATGCTTGGGCAGCCCACATCCCGCTACCACTGTGTGACCTTGCCCAGGTTTTACTCCTATAAACCCAAGAGCTTAGAACTTCAGAAATCACGCCCTGAGAGTGTTCCTTTCGATTTCCTGTGTTTCATTTGCCTAGAACACAAGTAGCCCCATCAGTCACTCACCTGTCACGCCCAAGAACATGGAGTCCAACCGAGTCCAGTTGCCTGGTGACAGTATTCCTTTGTCTGGGTTTCGCACCATGCGTTTAGTGTAGGCTGGCTTACTCCACTGGAAAGTCTCCCACTGACTTATTCAGAGCCACAAATTATAAACTAAAAAGACTTTGGATAAACATCAAGTGTCAAGAAAGGAAGCGCCCCTGTTCCTGAGATCGAACGTTATTGCTGGGCCTTTGATGTTCACCCATTCCGAGAAACCCCACAGTACCGAGAAACGCCCCTGTACTTCACAAGTGTGTGCTGCACAAAAGACCCATCCTGCCCTCCTTCCTGTGTTTTCCCCTTTATAAATGGTAGGCAGCACTTTTATATTTTATAAAGTATATAAATGGCATTATAGCATGACATCCAGAAAACTTTAAAAAGTTGGACTTATGTTTGTGGGATTCACACTGCATGGCTTGTGCAGATTTTAGTTTGTTGATTTGAAGGTTAAGTTAGCAGTGTTGCAAAAGAGAATCAAAATCCTTTATCTTTTGTCCACATCTGAAAGGACTAAGCAGGCACCCTCCCCCCTTCAAAGCATCAGCTGGTTTCCTTCTTTGAAAGCCACTGATGGTCCTGCTTAGAACCAAGGTGACAGAACTCTGTGGCCACTCAAGATCCTGCTTCCCCACTGGCTCCTGAGGCTCCCTACAGCTCCGCTTACCACTCTCCTGGGGAACCAGACTCACTCCCACAAGCCTTACCCCCTGAGGCTCCCTCTGGCTCCAGAGTAAATTCCATATTGTCTGAGAGCATCACCTGACCTGGAAGTCAGGTTCTGTCATGACATCCCAGGTCTTGTGTCCCCTCTTAGCGGATCATGGCATCTGATTCTATTGGAACATGTGCTGGCTCCGTTTGTCTCCTCCTGATACAGTTCGTGGGGCTGAGGACTAACCAGTGTCTTGCCCCATTCTGGTGTTCCTTCCTGTTGTGCAGGGCACATGGCAGGTGCTCAGGTGCATCCATGAATCCTGACCAATAAGTGTTTTCCAGTGCTGAAGTCAGTCAGAACCTGAGGAGATGGTTGGAAAAGCTGCAGGTTCATCGGCCCAGCTGGTCTTTATGACACTATGACTGGCAAAACATTCAGTTTTGGTTTTGGGGTCACAGAAGAGGTGACAATCAGGCTGACCGACCCAGACATTGCCAGGGATTGGATGTCACAGCTATAAATGTGAGGCAGACTTACAGTCCGTGCCCCTTTCCCCCAGGTCTTAGTGATTCTGGGTGTTTGTGCTCTGTATTTCTCCAGCTTTCTTTGAGTCACCAAGAAGGGCAAACACTTAGGATTTCAGGATATTCTGTAAGGAACACAAGACCTAGGACGTCATGATAGAACCTGACTTCCAGGTCAGGTGATGCTCTCAGAGAATATGAAATTTCTCTGAAATAACTCAGTGTCATGAGTTAGCTCACATGGGCTTGGTAACTAAGGACTAGGAATGCCAGCTGCCTCAGCTGTCCTCGCCAAGGCCACCCGCAGACTGGGCAGGGACAGTTGCGGAGCACTGCTGGGCTTTGTCCGATCCTTTGAGACCATGCACCTAATACCTCTGAGCACAGGACGTTTCCTGTCTGAAGACTGTGGTAGCTAGCTGTTCTGCTAGTCCCCTGCGAGCTTGTGTTGGTGGCCACGGCTGTGGGAGCATACCTGATGGGTGCTGGTGGTATGCAGCGCCCAGACCTCAGATGCCTGCAAACCAGATAAAGCAGGTTTGGGACCAGGCCCAGTCTAGTGTTCTCTCTCTCTCTCTCTCTCTCTCTCTCTCTCTCTCTCTCTCTCTCTCTCTCTCTCTCTTTCCATTTCTTAGATCATTTTACTTGCATGTTACACACACACATACACACACACACACACACCCCAACCAGGGAAAGTTTCCCCTTAGTCCCAGCTTAAAGCCTACTGGGGAAAAATGCTTTCTTTGGTGCCGCCCTAAGCCTACCATCAAGTCTCTCATGACCTCAAGGTCTACGCTGAGCTTGCCATAACGTGGTAGCAAACATAGTTCTGTGACTAGCATTCCATCGGGGCCAAAGGGACAATAAAAGGTCAGAATGTACTAGACTCAGTGCTTCTATTCTAGAGCTGAGATAACCAGTCGGGATGTCAACTTCCTGGAGTCCCAGCTCACAAGGGACAAGTGTGCAAGGCTTGTGCAACAGCAGCAGGGGCACCTTAGACACACTCAGGCTGCACCGTGTCAGCCAGCTCTAGCTCGTGAGCCCAGAGGCACCTGTAGATCCTGAGTTGTCTGTCCACAGCGATTTGACTTTGGGCGTGGATGGCTTTAAAGCCATCTCCCCTGTGAAAAGTGCTCTCTCAGCATCACACTTTCTCAGAGAATGCTGACATCCTTGGAGTTCAGCTGCACCCGTGAGCTTCTGAGAACTCCAACCTTGGCACTGGCCAGTGAGTCAGAGAGCTGGAGAAGAGCCCCTACCCCAATCACCAGCCTCCTTGCTTGTACAGTGGGAGTTGAGATTCCTGTTTCTTGGGTTTGGGGTGTTTGGCATTGTCCCTGCATACAGTTCTCTTCATATCAGTTGTTCTGCATGTCAGTGGCTCTTCAGTGACTGTGGCCAGGCAGGGGGATAAAAGGGGAGTGGAGAAACCTATGAGAGCTCAGATGGTGGCGTTAGAACAGTTAGGGATGAGCGTTTGGGAGAGGAATTTAAATATTGTGCTTTAAAAACAAACAAACAAACAAACAAACAAAAAACCAAAAAAAAAAAAAAAAAAACTTCACAAAGCTACGACCAAGCTTCACTGTCCTAGTTTTGATACATCTGAGACTTTCAAGATACGGCTTTTATGCTCTAAAATCTGCAAATGGTATCATTACAAAAAAGCAAAGAGGTTTATTTCTTTGAATATGGAAACACGTTGGGTGTGATAGCATACACCTGTAAATCCCAGCACTAGGGAAGCAAGAAGGTCTCTAGCTTGAGGCCAGGCATGGCTGAGTGGTAGGGTAAAGTTCAGCATGGGCTGTAGAGTACAATTCTGTCTCAGGGGAGGAAAAAAAAAAAGGAGGGTTCAGTGTAGTTATTATCCACAAGAGGCTGAGGTCTGCTTCACCAGCAAACAGTACGGTCACCAACTCTGTGAGAGGCCTGTCATCTCTCACATACATCATAGGGTATGTTGTGCGTTGTATGCTTCGGGACATTTTTATATGGGTGCTTTATGATCTATTTTTTCATATCCCTCGTTAATGAAAGGTCTCAGGTTTCAGGGTCCTGGGGTGGTGGGGGTGGGGGCACTGAATGGCTTGTCCTTTCAAGCAAGAGATTTATTAGCTATTAATGTCGTAGACATACAGTATGGCAGGGCGTATAAAAAGTTCAGACCTGTGTGTCTAACAAGGGGCCCCTCAGAGGTTTCAGAGTGCGTGAGGGTCCTATGCCACGTAGCTGATGAGCAGCTTACAGGACACCCTTGTTGTCGAGTTGACTCCTGATTGCTCTGTCCATCGGAAAGTCAGGATTATAGGTTCAAGGAAAGTCAGAGTGTGGTGCCTGTCATTCGTTGTAGGAACTGTGAGGAAAAACAGGGGATGATGGTGATGGGCTGCTGGATCTGAACGTGGCCTCTGTAACTCTACCCACACACAACAGTTAACATGAACTCAGCTCCTTGCTGGGGTAGACAGATTACAGTGATCTTCCTCTTTCTGAGTGTCACGTCTTCATGAGTGAGATGAAGATGCATAGCATCAGTACCACGCGAGCGTCAAATAATCCTACATCGGCATCCTCTGGCTGTTGTACCTGAGGCCAGCTGTGGTTGGCCCAGGTACCGTGGAACATGGGCTTTTAAGAATTTTGGCTCACAGGAGAATGGAGGTTGCTAAACAAAGCTGCCTGCCCTGATATAACACACCTCACATCGTTGCATGGAGCACCATCTTGCACTTGTGGACACACACTATCGATCTCAAGAGCTGCTGCAAGGGGGAAGGCTCTGGTGGGTGCTGGTGGGTAGAGGGGAAAATGTGTAGAGAGTGGAAAGATACTGTCCTGCGTCTTCTGGCCCAAGGAGCCAGGTTGCATTTATTGGCTCTTGACTATGGAGCACCAGGTGTGGGGAGCAAAGATACTTTCCTCAGGGAGCTTGTGGTCTTATAGGTGTGGGGGACATAGTCGTGATGTGGGAGAGACAGAGGGGAGGTTGGTCTTTACATGATATCATTGAAGTTTGCTTCAGGTTTGTAAGCCCATCAACAAACTTATAGTGGGTTGGCTGTAATAAGCTGAAAGGATTTTTTTTTTAAATAACTGGAATTCTAGTGAAGCATGGCATTTAATTTGGAATAAACTGATGCCCACATTAAACATATAGCCCAGTGTCCACATTGGGAAGTCACACACTATCCGATGCTTTGGATTCATATAAATGGTAAATAAATGAACAAACAGAAACTTAGAGTTGTTTACACACTTTTAAGGTCTAAAAGGTCATACTCTCACAGAGAAAATGTCGTGCAAATTGTATATAATTAAGTCTTGCTGTCGTGCATGTTTTCCTGACTAGGTAAGGAGGCTTTCTTTACCACCCGTTCCCCTCCCCAAGCTTCTGCAAGGTCCTGCCTGTTCAAGCTGCCTCACTGAGAAGAGTCTGTCCTAAGGTCAAGAGCAGGCTTCCAGGGCTTCAGTTACTGCAGCAGAATTGTGAGAGCACTCTGCTGGACACTCCAAGGAATTCCTCAGCCCAGAGCCAACCACAAAGCAGGGAAATTTCCACTTTCAAACCTCCGTCTGGTTTAGAATTTCATGGGAATGGTCTGAGTCTTTCTCTTTATTCTGTTTGCTTAAACTTTCACAAGTTCTTAAGGCTGGGATAGCTTACAGTTAACACTCTGATATCAACGTGGCTATTCCAATTCAACAGCTAACGTTGCTTCCCTGATGGCTCTACACAAGGACAGGAGGGAAGTGGGTTCACGCCAGTGTCAGCTTAGTCACTCATTCCCACAGACAGGCTGTCAGGAAGCCATACCTGGGGCTTCTGGGCTGGCTGCTCTGTTTCCAGTTTAAGCCTCTGTAATGGGTGCCTTGCTCCTATGGGGAAGTTTGATATCCCCCAACTCTTCTTTGAGATGGAGAACTGTGCAGTCAACCTGAGCTCCCAGCTGAGGTCACTAGAGTTTCAAAGTGTGACCCTGGCTCTGCTGCAGGACAGCGTGATTGTCAGGTTGCTAGTAGCCTGTTCAGAGCCAGTTTCATACAGTCATGGTTGACAGGTTTTGCTGCATTCGTAGGGTGTGTGCTGCTGGCTGTCATGAGGTGACAGGAGCAGAGTGAGGCTTACAGCGGGGTCATGCTCAGACCACAGGACTCAGCCTGCCCACCCTGCTGTCTGTGCAGAGGGCAGCGTGGGACACCGAGGGGTTCAGTGCGATACTATTAAAGACATACTCTGGAAATGCGCTTCCCCAAGGCATGATGGTGCTGTTTGTTTTGGGACTAAGGGCACTGTCTTAGTTAGGATTTTACTGCTGTCAGCAGACACCATGACCAAAACAACTCTTAAAAAGAACATTTAATTGGGGCTGGCTTACAGGTTCAGGGGTTCAGTTAATTATCATCAAGCTATGCTGCATGGCAGCATCCAGGCAGGTATGGTGCAGGAGGAGCTGAGAGTTCTACATCTTTATCTGAAGTCTGCTAGCACAAAACTGGCTTCCAGACAGCTAGGATGAGGCCGATGTCCACAGTGACACACCTACTCTGACAAGGTCATACCTCCTAATAGAGCCACTCCCTGGGCAAGCATATACAAACCATCACAGATGTTAAGAACACATTGAACATGCTTTTGGAGGTAACTGAGTTTCCTTTCCCTGAATGGGTAGGAGGAGCTAGAGTCAGTTGATCCCAGACCTAGTGAATAGAGACAGGTTCCATAGGTGTGGGCCAGACCATACCTTTGCCTTAGCATAGCTTAGGTGTGTACACTCTGCTCACTTATTGAACCTTCTTTCAGGCTTCATACTTTCTCCAGGATCTTTAAACAGCCAATCCCAAGCTTCCCTTTTAGAGTCTTCTGTTGCTTGGTTCCCCTCTCAGGCTTTGAAGGAACATAAAGATACCATGGTCTTATCATCTGCACATTCCAGGGACTGTCAAGCCAGGGAGCCTGGTCATTCTGAGACCACTCCCCAGGTCAGACAGCTTTCTAAGGTTGATGGTCTGCGGTCTCTCCCAGAGGTAGTGTGAAGAAGGCCCGGCTTCTGCTCATACAGTGAGGTTTCCAGACATTTCCACAGGAGACACAGTATGTCCTGCTTCTGACTTCCATTGCCTTCAGTGGCTAAGCCCAGAGGAGAAGCTTGACAGCCTTTGGGCTGCTGGTGCACCTCTCTGTTTGCAGTCACCCTCACATCCTCATTGCTATGGGCCAGCAAGCCCTTCTGTTCCCTGGACTGACAGAGCTGGGTGGAAGCTTCACTGGGGTGGTCACAGATCATCCAGAGAACATCACGACCTGTGTCCTCCTCCGTGGAGTCCTCTGACCCAAGGTTTCAGGTTCACAAGCTCCCCTAAGGTTACATCTCTGGAGGCTCTTACTACAGTGCACGGGGGGTGTGGGGGGTGGGACATGCCACATGAAACAGATCTGGAATGAAGGGAACTGAACGTCTCCAAGTTCTGTGATAAACATCAGTGGCAGAGTGGCTGGAGTTGCTGGGTGTGGGTGGGCATGCTTCACCCTACATACTTCTATGTTATCTTCTTCACTATAAGGAATACCCGATAAACAAGGGAAGAGTGTTGTTTGGGTCTGCTGCTTAAAAGGGTCATGGTCCATTATATGTGGTAGGTGTGACAGCATGGTCGATTACATGTGGTAGGTGTGACAGCACGGGCTTCGTCTATGGGGGTGACAGTCTGCCCAGGGTTTGTCATGTCCTGGCAGATGAGAAAGCAGAAAACTAGGTGGGCGAGGGGTGGGCTATAACCCTTGAGCCATAGCCCCAGCTCCTAAACAGATGCATACACACACACACACACACACACACACTCGGATAGCAAGGAATGTGGCCCAAATCAAATTCATAACTTAAACCATGAGGGTTTATAAAAAACTTTTAGGGGGTGGGTTAATGTGACTGTGCAGGTCTCCCCAAGGAACTCCGTAGATGCCAACATCCTGTCTCAGTGTCAAAAGTTTGGGCATACCCTCTCCTTCAGGCATCCAGTCACCTCCAGCAGCAGCACTGGCTGGGAACCCTGTGTTTACACGTAAGCCGGAGAGGGGCAGGTCACACTCGAACCATCTCAGCACTTGTGTAATGGTGTGTGTGTAGAGCAGGTTATGACACATGTAAGGAGAGCACCTGAATGCGTCTTCTCCCTTGCCTAGGGGGACAAGTGATTCTCTACATAAGTGTCAGGCCGAGCCGGCTCTGCTCTTCCTAGTCAACCTCTTCAGAAGGCTAGAATACAGCTGGACCACAACAACCTGCCCCTCAGATCGCCAGCAAGGCAGAGGCCAGTGTGTGCCAGGGCAGGAGAACTCCGCCTAGTGTTCTTAGGGATTCAGACACCCACCCATACCTTCTTTGGTTGCCTTCATGCTATTTGGCAGTTGCCTTTCTGAGGAAGAGACTTGATTGCAATAATGACCACACAGGGGTAGCAGGTGGAGCCTCAGGGAGCATGAACTGGGTTCTTTTTAGTCCTGCGCCTGGAGGAAGGCTGAGTGATTATGTATTCCCTGTCCACCAAACTCCAGTGGTGATCAGACACGTGGCCACCAGACTAGGGTGCTAACTGCAACTGGCGGAGGGCCTGGGTTTTAAAAGCGTTTCACTCAACAATGAAACTCAAATCTTCCCTCTTTCCTTCTGCAGACAGGAGCAAGAATGTGGAGAGTGATGTGGGAAACCTGACGTGGAAGGAAGCAGCAGAGGCTCCAGATGACAAATGAGGAAAACCTGGGCACACACAGTAACTGCCTTTCCAGACACTCGCCCATAGGTGGAGTGGTTTCCTAGGTGATCCGTGTGGGCTTGAAGCTGCCACCCTGATTCAGACAGCCTCAGCTGAATTCTGGGCTGCATAACTGGAGTCTGTAGAACAGAGCTGAAGCTAAGGATTTAAATGTGGTCACCGTCCCTGGAGGATTTGTTGGTCCTGGGTCTACAGTACTGTGATACAAGGTGACTCAGTGGGTTCACACAGAGTCCAAGGAAGGGCATGCTGTGGACCAGACACACTTAACCTCAGTTCTCCAAAGGAGCAACACAAGGGAGCCTCAGCTCAGGTCTGTCGGATGTGCAAACTGCAAAAAAAACAAAACAAAGCAAAGCAAAAACCCCAAAACCCTTGTTGCTACCAGGCTGGGTCACCTCCGCCCCAACGGATATAGCCTGAGTTGAGGTTCCTCTTTCGAAAGTTCAGAGAGTTGGGCGAGTCCTCCTCACAAGAGAGGAGAGTGGGAAGGGCAAGGTGGGAGTGGCGTGATCAGGGGGTGGACATATGTGAAATCTGATCCGGTGCCAAGGAAAGGGTATGTGCTGCCAGAGACCCCAGGGCAAACCTCAGACTTCACCAGGCATGTCTAGCTCCTGAGCTGGCCGACTGCACACAACACAACCCACTCATGGAGAACTCGGTGGCGCCTTTCGTCCTCTACTCGGGGACTGAGCCTAGGACTCCTGGAGAGGACAGCCTCCCTCTGCCAGCCGAGGAAGAGGGCGCTGCGTCCACAGCGCAGACACCCTGCAGTCTCAGCGCCTCATTGTGCTTCAGCTCCGGGGACGACTCCCCGCCGCAGTCTCGCGCCTCTGCCGCGGAGGGCTCCGAAGCCTCTCCGCCTTCTCTCCGCAGCGACCTGCGTGTGGTGGAGACGCAGTGGGATGTCAGCAGCGCCGCGTCCCCAGAGTCCCCGGAGGAGTGCGCGCGCCCGGAAGAGCCCGCGTCGCCGGAGGATCCCCCTTCCCGACACGAGCACGCGCGTCCCGTGGAACTCGAGTCTTTGGACGAGCTTGGGGAGCCCGTGCCTGTGCCGCCCGGGGTCGGGTCGGTGCACGGAGAACCCGACCTGGTCATCGAGGTGGCCGGTCGCCGACTACGGGCGCATAAGGCGGTGCTGGCCGCACGCAGCGACTACTTCCGCGCGCGCGCATCCCGGGACGTGCTGCGGGTGCAAGGCGTGAGCTTCACTGCCCTGCGGCTACTGCTGGCCGACGCATACAGCGGGCGCATGGCGGGCGTGCGGCCCGACAACGTGGCCGAGGTGGTGGCCGGCGCGCGCCGCCTCCAGCTGCCCGGCGCTGCGCAGCGCGCCACCGAGGCCATGGCGCCGCAGCTGAGCCTGGACAACTGCTACGAGGTGCTGAGCGCAGGCAAGCGGCAGCGGCTGACCGAGCTGCGCGACGCCGCCTACCGCTTCATGAGCGACCACTACCTGGAGGTGCTGCGCGAGCCCGCCGTATTCGGCCGCCTGTCCGGTGCAGAACGCGATCTGCTGCTGCGGCGCCGCCTGTGTACCGGCCGCGCTTGTCTGCTGGCCGCTGCGCTCGGGACAACCGGGGAGCGCTCTGGCAGTCGACCGCAGAGCCCGTCCGGGGACGCAGAGTCGCGCGGGGACGCGGCCGTTTATTGCTACCAGGCGGAGGCCGGGGAGTGGCGCGAGCTGACCCGGCTGCCCGAGGGCGCGCCAGCGCGCGGCTGCGGCCTCTGCGTGCTCTTCAACTACCTCTTCCTGGCGGGCGGTGTGGCTCCTGCGGGTCCCGATGGCCGCGCGCGCCCGTCGGACCAGGTGTATTGCTACAACCCGGTCACCGACTCCTGGAGTACTGTGCGGCCGCTGCGCCAGGCACGCTCGCAGGTGCAGCTGCTGGCCCTGGACGGCCACCTGTATGCCGTGGGTGGCGAGTGCCTGCTCAGCGTGGAGCGCTACGACCCGCGAGCTGACCGATGGACGGCGGTGGCCCCGCTTCCCCGTGGCGCCTTCGCAGTGGCCCACGAGGCTGCCACCTGTAACGGAGAGATTTATGTGTCCGGGGGCTCACTCTTCTACCGCCTGCTCAAGTACGACCCCCGGCGCGACGAGTGGCAGGAGTGCCCATGCAGCAGCAGCCGAGAGCGCTCTGCCGACATGGTGGCCCTCGACGGCTTCCTCTATCGCTTTGACCTGTGTGGGAGCCGTGGGGAAGCTCAGGCTGCAGTCGGTTCAGGTGGCGGGGTCAGCGTTTTCCGCTACCATTGCCTGGCCAAGCAATGGAGCCAATGTGCTGTACACCTGAGGCCCCCTGGCGCACCCGCAGGCCTCCAGCCCTTTCGTTGTGTTGCCCTGGATGGTACCATCTACTGTGTGAGCCGCGCCGGGACCTGGCGTTTCGTGCCTTCTCAGGACACCGAGGCTGGCAGCGATATGGGACCTGGTGGCAGCTTTGAGCCCGAGCCCCTGGGATCCCCCCTGGATGTCCGGGGCGTACTCTTTCCATTTGTACTCAACCTGCCTGAGAAGCCGGACCGCGGGGAGCAGGGTGCAGTCTAGGACAGGATCGGCTGGGCAGCTCCACTGTCCAGCATTTGAGGGGACGGGGGTGCTCAAAAGAGTGGGCTAGCCCCCAAACCCCCAGTGGGGGAGGAAGGGCAAAGATGTCTCAGGAATAGAGGAAGCAGAAAGGCCAGGCTGCTGGCCATAGTGCATCATGCAAACGCTTTGAGAGTAAAAGAAGCTTCGCTGGCTCTGAAGACATTTTCCCAATGCTGTTTTAAGCCCCGCTTTGCCGTGCTGGATTCTGCTCTTGCTTCGCTTGTTTAGTGAGGGGTTCATAGTTTAAAGTGTGGGAAGATACAGATAAGCCCATCCCTAAGGGAAGAGGTAGAAGAGGCCACAGATAAAGTAGGATGCAGGTGCGGACTCAGGTGTAATGAGGAGCCTGTCCAGTCCCCTCCTTACCAGTGAATGCAAGACTCTCAAACCTGAATGGGGTCCTAAAAGTAGGCTAGGTATCCTTGCAACAGCAGAGAAAAGGCCAAACCCCGCTAGGAGGTTTAAAATGATAACTTATACGATCTGCGTGAGACCCAAAACGTTCACCCAGTGGTTTGCAAGTTTTTTGTAGGCTCAACTTCAAAAAGTAATTTGTCAAGTACTGAAGGCGAATCACTTGACCAGTCGAATTGCCTTTGTTAATGGTAATGTTAGCAAGCAGCATGCTGAACCGGAGAGGACAGGAAGCAAGGGTGGAAAGACCTCAGGTCAGGAGGCTCTGGTAGCTCTGCGTGCTCACCTACTTTCCTGTCTTAGAATGAACTAGGGCATTTTTCCCCCCTCTCCCTAGAACAAGGAAGTTAAAATCATGTTTTGACAGTTGCATGCTCTGAACTCTCTGCTTGGTGATGTTTTGAATGTATCTTCTGTGATTCCAATGATGGAGATGAATTTACAACCATCTCGAAGGTGGTGTGTGTGGGGTGGGGTGATATGGAGGAGGAAAAGGAGAAACACCTGAGTTTTGAGTGTAGTTTAGCAAGTAAGTGACATTTAACTTCCAAAGTTACCCTACTAGAGTCGGAAGGAGACTCATACTTAGACACGGTTGCAAGGACCAAAACCAAGTCCGTTCATTTTCTCCCATGTGTCAGGATGTTGTGCATTTGAGAATACACAGGCAGGGCTTCCCATTTATAAACAAGTTAAGGGCAAAATATGTGCTCCCAGATAACTGGTTTAGATCCCATAGCTAGCCCACTGATTTATAACAGTGGGGCTCCTAAGCATTCGGAGTTTCTGGAACATAGAGGAAACTTCGCATCCACCCTGTCATCTCCATGGAAACCGTTAGCTGGGGGGTGGGGTTGGGGAGGTGGGGGTGGGAACTAGGTTAAGCTTTATAGCCTGCTCTGAAAGGTCACAGTGGAGTGTGTTTGGAAACAGCCAGCTCGGGTCTCCTGCGTGACCCTGGGGGGATGGAGTTTATAGTTCCTGTTTGTATGTTCTGGCCTCTCTGTGCTTGTCCGTGGTTACCCATAAACCAAGGGAATGTCTTGGCAACTCGGTTAATCATCTTAAGAAAAAGAGGCTTCCCATTGCCTGGTTTTATTGGTCTTTGTGAGGGGTGTCCTGGAGAAAGGCTTGCAGACAAGCAAAGGGAGGCAGAGCAAAGGGAGACACCCCGTCATTCCTCAAGCACCAGGCTTATAGAATTCTATCATGTGACTCTTGCCTGAGAAGCCATTCCTCTGAAATTCGAGTTTGGGATGACATGTCCCTAGAGAGGACAGATGTACATCAGACAGACAAGTCTTCTGCGCGCATCATGCCCCACAGAACACAAACAAAACCCAAGGAAGTCAAAAGGATAAATATATCTATTTACGGATCATGAAAGAACATTAGTTTGCTGATTACAAATAGAGGTGTGGCCGACTTGTTCTTTTTGAGAACATATAAAATATCTTGTGCCCTGTTTGTAAACAGTGGTCCCCCCATTGCAAACAAATGCTACAGGCCCTGGCACATCTCAGCAACCATGCATTTTGTTTCTGGGATCTGGAACCACCCATCTGTCTTAGATTCATTGCTCCTTGATATAAGCAACTTAAGGGAGAGAGGGTTTATTCTGGCTCAGAGTTCAGGTTACAGTCCACCAAGCTGTAGAAGTCCTAGGGCAGGACCTTGAGGGAGCAGGTGCTACTGTGGCCTGCAGACAAGAGACAGCATTTAATGCATAATGCCTGTGATGATCTGTATGTGGTTGGCCCAGGGAGTGGCACTATTAGGAGGTGTGGCCTTATTGGAATGGGTAGTCACTGTGGGCATGGTCTTAAGACCCTCATCCCAGCTGCCTGGAAGCCAGTCTTCTAGCAGCCTCTAGGTGAAGATGTAGAACTCTCAGCTCCTCCTGCACCGTGCCTGCCTGGATGCTGCCATGCACCCACATTGATGACAAAGCACTGAGCCTCTGAACCTGTAAGCCAGCCCCAGTTAAATGTGGTCCTTATAAGACTTGCCTTGGCCATGGTGTCTGCTCACAACAGTGAAGCCCTAACTAAGACACTGCTGCTCAGCTCAGCTCCCTGTCTCCATTTCCAGGACCCAGTCAGGAAATGCTGCTACCATAGCGAGCAGCTCTTTCCCTTCTAATTAATGTAATCAAGGCAACTCCTCACAGGCATGCTCAGAGACCTATGTTAACACCCACCTTTGCCCCCACAACAAGTGGGAGTGAATTTGTTAAGGTGTTAGTTTGGTAGTGAGGGGAGTGAGCTTTGCCGAGATGTGGCTCCAGTGTGTGAACCAGGTAGGTGCTTCCTACACATGGGTCCCATTCTGCCTCTTAACTCCACCTAGGAGTTTGGTTGGCATGAGCACAGATCTGACCGTGGGCTAAGAGTCAAATAAGGCTAACGTGCTTGGGACACCCATTCTCAGTTCTGGGGACATTAACCCTTGTACAGAGCCACCCCAAGTGTTTGAAAGGACAGTGCCATCTTAAGGAGTAAATGATTGACAAGACACACAAAGATTGACCTTCTGTTTGGTTGACGGGTGATTACATTTATATTGCCAAGATTTGTTTGGAAGCTTAGCAACAAGCTAATGTTTCTCGATTTTATTTTTCTTTCTGTTTTGTTCTTTGGCATGGGACAAGCCCCACCTCTAGTGCAGACACTTGGCAGCTCGGCCGACTTGAAATGTGCTTCTGCTTCTAAGGAAACGATGGCAGAGGTTTCTTCTACTCTAAGGGAAGTGAGTGCTGGGGAATCTTGCTGGCTGCTTATTTTCTTACTTGTATCAGTTTTGTTATATGGAGGGTGGGAGATGGGGGGGAAACGATGTCCCTCTAGTCCTGGTGGTGTCTGTGTGACCTGTTAGCAAACATTGTCCAGTGCTGAAACGGAGTACCTCAGAAGGGTGCACTGTTCTCTGCTGAAGTCACGGTAGAGTCAGGACATGATGGTTCGGAATGTCTCGTTGGCAGATGTGAGCCCAATAGCTCTTTGGTGTAGTGTTTTCTCTTTAGGCTTACAGAGAGTTTTCATTTTCATATTCAGTTTTTTTTAATGTCCCCATTTCTTTTGCAATATTATTCACAAGAAGGTAATGACTCCAACTGAACGCGGAACTCTTGCCGGCGCTCCGGGTGCATCTGTGTTTATCCAAGCAGACACGTCATGGATGCTTGGCCCACATCCATGAAGAGGGCCGCACCTCAAGATGCTGAAGGACCTGGCGGGAAACAGGTCTTGGCAGCAGCCTCACCTGGCTTTGCAGCCAGGCTTGGGTTGAAGTCAAAGTCTATGCGTATTCCAATGTGCGTGATGTTGTACTCCCCCACTCCGTCATGCTCGGTAAAGCTCTGACTAGTACCTACTACTAACTAGTACCCATATGCCTCCATTTACTAAACATCAGCACCTGTTTGAGGCAAAGTTGGGCCAGCTGTTTCTGGGTGTGCAGTTAGAGTGCTGACGCTTGAGTTTCACCCTAGGCACAAATGCTGTAAAACCTTGTATGTTTGTCACCCATGCCAAGACAAAATAAACCATGCGGAAACTGCCAGTGCTCCTGAAATGTTGCTGTGTTCTTTTCTCTCTGCCTGCCCTCTACCCCCAGAATGACAGGTATGGTGTATACCAGTAATAACTGGGTTCTAATGAGCCTCAAGGCACCTAGGGTTTTGTTACTGCAGCCAGCTGCCGGTGGATGCTGAGGTTTCCTCCATCTCTCCGTCAGCTTCAGGATGTTCGTGACCTCCATGTTTTTACCTGTCTTGACTGGTAGCCAGGTCACAGCCTAACCCTGCCCTGGTCACTTGAGAGGCTGAGGTTATGGAACCATGAAGGCTATATGTGGTATTGTAATATCCTCGAGGCTGCCAGAAACCAAGGTGTGCTCATTGTATGCCACTCTAGGCCAAAGGACACATAGAGGGTTGGGGTGTTCAGGACAAAGTGAGAGTGGGCCAAACTAGGCCTTTGCTGTGACTCCCGTAGGTGACAGGCAGAGCATAACACTCATTGTTGACAAGTGTCACTGATTCTAGGTTCTGGGTTTTGAGGGGTTATCTCTGATTTCCTGGCTCTGTCTGGTCTTTGGGGTCCTCTCTGAATTCTTGGCTCTGGGTTCTGGGCAGTTCAGAGTGTAGGGAGCATAGTTTTGCATCTGAAAGTCAGAGAAGGGTGTGGGTGGGTTGGTCTGTCTGAGGGACATTCTAGCCAAACCCCGTGCTGTTGTTCCTAGGAACTGATTCAGGAGGAAGGGGGTGTCTCTCACCAGCAGCAAGTCCTAGCATGTCAAAACATCTTAGAACAGAAAACACAAGATATAGTCACATGGTCAACCACACCTCTTGGAGAGGTTCATGGGGAACTAGAAATGTCTTGGCGGTCCTTGGCATCCTCTGTCCTTGTGAGCATCGCTTGAGTCCACTAGGATTCCACAGTTGGGACTCGGGGCCTCCTACATCACATGGCTTTCTGACACCCCCAAAATAAACCAAGACAGTCTCGGCAGTTGAGAAGAGGGGACTCCACTGAATGATGGGGGTTGGGCGCGGGATCCAGCCGAGCAGAGGGGACAGGAAGAGCTGAGGAGAACCAGATGTGCAGAGCAGACTCAGCCAAACACAGGACCTGGGTATGGTTTAACCAATTTAAGCTTATCTCCGACAAGCTTACAAGTAAATGAGACTCAGACTATAGTGATTTTATTTGCCTTTGACAATTATCTGACCACCCCTCATATACTCTTCTAACTGCTGGCCTGGCTACCTCCCTAGCAGTGTATCCCAGATACTTGCTGTTTCTCTTGGCCACAGGCTCATGATCCATCTCCCGTCATAGAGGCTTTCTCCTTCCCTCTCCTTCCTCCTCCTCCTGGTCTCTCTCCTCCAACCAGGTCACTCCAAACCCACTCATCTCTATTCCCTCTGGTAATTGGCTGTAGCCAATTTTATTTAACCAATAGTGTTAAATCAAGGGACAAGATTTACACAACAGAAGTTTGTAAATGTGATAAGTCACTTGTAGGTCTTGAACTTTGGGTATAGAATTTAGCATTAGGATACATAGAAAGATACTGAACCCCAACACCTGGGGGATCACAGATGATTATATGTATTTGGGGCACCCCAATGCATGGGTATTGCTTACAGAGACTGGGCAGGAAGTTGTGAAGGCGGCTGAAGCAGGCGAGCTTAGCTAGTCCTGGGCTGGGGCCACTGAGAAGGGAAGCCCAAATCCTTACCCACAAAGCATGCTCTTTGGAGAGGTAGAAGCCAAGGTTAGCCTAGCATGGAGGGTGGGTCCCCCTATCCCTTCCTAATAGTGGGGAAAGGAGTGGATCACAAGGAGGGGCTGGAGTATGACTGGAGCCCTCTTACTAGAGAGGGGTGAAAGTCTTGGACTCTAGGGGAGCACGCTTGATCTTAGGGACATGTGTGAATGTGATGGCAGGAACACCCAGAGTCTGCTGGAGCTTTGAGGGCACACTGCGTGTTTTCCCCAGGGTCTGAAGTATCAGAGCGTTAAAATGAATTCACAGAATTCAGAAAATGAGGTTCCAGGTATGTGAGGCACATGAGCCTTGACTTCAGTTCGTTGTTCCAGCTCCAGTCCTTACCGTTTACATCAGGATGGTTGAAACACAATGGGTCGCTCTTAACTCCCTGTATCTGTTTCAAGCTTCTTACATTTAAAATGACATCTGGGTGCTTAGGTAATGGCTGGATGCTCACCTTGCTAACACAGGCCAAGATGATGGTTCCATCAGCAGATTGCACTTAAGAGAACACACACACACACACACACAGAGGGAGGGGGCATCTAGCTGAAGGCTATTCCTGCCTACTCTCCCCACATCCCACTCAGCTCCTGGCCCTGCGTATTTGAGTTGAGGTGGTGCCAAATTCAGTGAGAGGATTTATGTTTCTAGAGAGGCTGAGGAAATCCCATGCCAAGGGTGTCTCCGAACTGAGGCCAGTCCCTGGAAGCCACGTGAAGGAGAGAATCAACCCAATGGTGCTGCCCTCTGGCTACTAACGTGACCATCACTACACAAGGGGGATACAAATAGTAGTCAATAACAGATATTAACAAGACAGGCTCTTAAAAGAGTGGAAGGTGATCATCCTTTTAGTAAGTTTACTCTTTTTGTGTGTTGAGCTGCATTCATAGCTATTCTGGGGCACCTTGACTGCAAGTTGGGCATCCCCGAGTATAACTGTTTGCCCATGAATTCCATGTTAACCTTGGTTGTGCGGCCTGACAGGGTTGTTCTATTTTTCTTTTGTGGCATAATGATTATCTAAAATATGGAGCAGCAAGTCTGTAAACTTGAACAACCAGAAAAAAACCCCACTGCTTCTTTCAAAGGACTTCCTGGGATCTATGAGGTCAAGAACTGAATAGCCACCCCTCTGCCACGCGGAACATTTATATTGAAAATGCTCCTTGGCCTTTGAGCCTTCTGTCAGCACACCCCAACCCCACCCGCTTGAGACAAGGTTTCTCTGTAGTATCCCAGGCTGCCCTGGAACTTGTTCTGTAAACCAGGCTAGCCTTGAACTTGGAGATCCGCTGGCTTCTGCTTCTACCTCCCAAGTGCTGGGGTCAAAGGCGAGCGCCACCACACCCAGCTTTCCAGTCAGCTTCTTCAGTGTGATACAGACTCTAGGCCTTGAGAGTCTGTGTTTTACACTCGACTCTCTATCAGTTCTCTACCAGTGCTCTGGAGTCCAGCGTCCGGATCTACTTTGTGGGTGGTAGCGAAAAAAAGCCAGGTGTGTGCAGAATAATACAGGCCTCAACATCCTGGAGTGTCCACCGCAACCCCCGGTGGCAGCTGACTCAGGACCTTAACCCCAGCGGCTGGTCCTAGACCTGTGACCTGAAAGCTCACTTTGTGGACATCTGCTTCCTCCTTGTACTTTTCCTGCTGCCCCACCCCCACGCCTACCACCCCACCCCAACCCCATGCCACGCCCACGCCACCTCCCCACCCCCCACCACTCCCACACCCGCCTCGCTCCCAGTCCCCATTCCTTCCAGTGTTTAGCATGACATCACTGAACCTCAGGCACGCTCCGTACACAGGCCACTTTCTTTGGTAGGTCTTGCCTGTCACAGTTTACCCTCTGTCCAACTGAGAACAGAGAACCAGCAGAGAAGTGCCCATTGTCCCGAGCCAGAGCTGCGGGGAGGAGGTTAGTGAAGGCTGCCGGGTGGACAAATGCTCTTTCTCCGGCTGGCCCTCCAATTGGATTTCCCCTGTCCTGGTTCCCCCCCTGCTCTGGCCGGATGTCGCTGGGGGCAGATGAACAGTTTTAGTGGCTTCTGTTGTTCCAGAAAGCCCTCATGGAGAAAGTGAGTGATCTGTCATGAACAAACGGGTCAGGGGCTCTTGAAGTTGTTGGGAGGCCCGTTCAGGAGAAGGCCAGGCTGAGCGCTATCGATAGACAGATCCTTGGTCTTTCACAGATCTTATCCTGAGAACCAGGCATCTCTTGCCTGATCCTCTGTGCTCTTTGTCTTTTATCTCTGGAGATTTCTTGGTGTCTTTAAACTCTCTCCTAGTCCCTCTCTCTAAGTCAGTCAGTCAGCCAGTCAGTCAGTCAGTCAGTCAGTCAGTCTGTCTGTCTGTCTCTCTTTGTGTCTCTCTGCCTCTGTCTCTCTGTGTGTCTGTGTGTCTGTGTGTCTGTCTGTCTGTCTGTCTGTCTCTCTCTCTCTCTCTCTCTCTTTCTCTCCATCACTGATAATTTCCTCAGTCCAATTCGAATGCTTTTCCACCAGAGGTCTGGGTTCTGAGATGAGTGGAAAACGGCAAATTGTGATTTACATCAGCCACCAAATATGGGAGAGGAGGAGACCCAAGTGTGTGAATGCAGGCAGGAGAGCAGCCCTGGCTATCGGGATGTGTCTTCCCAGAGCCCCACCCAGCCGGAGACACCCACAGCTGGGTCCATCTGCTTCATTCAGATGCAGTAGACTGCAGAAACCTCAGAGGCTCATGACGCTGAGTCCTTGGCCCTAGCTTCCAGCTTCCACCTTCCAACTTTCCAAGCTAGGGGCCATCAGAGTGAACTTTAGGCTTTCCACAAGCGTGTGTGGTTCTCCAGTTTTGGGTGCCAGGGCCCTCTGCTCTTAGCAGTTTTTTTTCTCCCAGCCTGCAGACTTCCAGTGTGAGATGCTTGGCTCTCCAGCCTTGGGAGCTTCCTGGTGCTCTTCGTTCTTCCAGCTGCAGTTCTTCCTCCTGGACCTCTGCACACTCACCTTGTGCTGTAGACTCCACAGACACTGCTCTTGGCACTTTCTGGAAGCCTTCGGCTGCCTCCTGAAGGACGAGTGAACTGAGGGCGTAGAGCCTCAGGGCTTTCTTTCTCCAGTTGTCTTGTAGCTGCTATTCCTGGGTGCCCGGAACTGGGAGCTCACTCTAAAGAAACAAGTGGACCACCAAGAAGAGGCCTTTACTGACCCTACACAGGGATAGGATTATATAGGAGAAGCCCCCTAGATTAATCTGTCTACACTGAGAAGTAGTCTGCTCGTCCGAAACAGGACGGGGTGGGGGGGGCGGCTATAATGTGGTCAGCAGTGGACTTGAATGTGCATAGCTCCCATTCACACTTCTCTTAAGACTCATTTAAGAGCCAGCTGGCAGGGCACGCCTTTAATCCCAAAACTTGGGAGGCAGAAGTGGAGCTCTGCAAGTTCAGGGCCAGCCTGGCCTACAGAGTTAGTTCCAGGACAGCGAGAGCTGTTATACAAACCCTTTTGCAAACAAACAAACAAAATAAAAAAACACAGAGAGACAGAAAGACAGACAGACAAAGACTCATTTAAGGACCAATCACAAGCCTGGCACTTCACCAGTCAGGCACTTCAGGTGGTTCTTTGTCAAGCTGCTCCTGTGAGCCGGGTCATCTGAGGTTCTACTGAGGCTTGCCTGGCCTGGACCGGAGTTTCCCAAGGTGCCTGGGGTGGTGGTGACTGAGGTAAGAGTTGTGTCTTGAGAAGCTGCTGTGACCATTCAAGGACATCCCCTAAGGCTCCCCTGAGGTCCTAGAGGTATGGAGGAATTGTTTGCATATCTTGAACAGCCACGGAGAAGAGGTCAGGGGGCTGCACTCTACATGGCTCTCAGGAGCCCTGGGTTGTGGGCCCCACAATCCCCAAACCTGTTATAAGCCCTACTTCTGAAATCTACCATCTCTTTGAAGGTCAGAGCCATGGCTGCAGATATGGCTCCTCCCTACCTCCTCTGGAGGCCTGGCTGACTCCGATCCTCCCTGCCATTCTGGTAGTAACAGTACAGTACAGCTTCACGAAGCCTTTCTCCGTGATGCTGCCCATCAGTCCCAGTGGTACCCACTGATGGTCCTGATGCTGTGCCTGGCCCTGATGCTGTGCCTGGCCCTGATGCTGTGCCTGGCTCTGATGCTGTGCCTGGCCCTGATGCTGTGCTTTGTCCTGATGCTGTGCCTGACCCACTGTGACCACCTGCTGGACCCTTTGCTCAGAGTCTCTAACTGCTCCTCTGGTTTTCATCTCCGTTGCTCATATCCCACCCCACAGTGTCCTGTCCTCTGCTGCCAGAAAGCTGACATGGGAGGAGACCAGGCCAAGAGAACCAGGTAAGATCACCGTTGGGTACCAAGATTTACCGTGTGCTTTTCCTTTTAGATTTAAGCTCTTTAGGTGTGGAACCCTCTCACTCCGATTCTTTCTTTACGTTTCATTTGAGGCACCGGACAAGGCTCTGTCTTCTTCCTTAGGATACCGCCACACTCCTACGAATGAGGACATCCTGTCCCCACAGATATGACCTGTTCCCCCTGCACCACTACCCCCCACAACCTGTATCTAAGGATCTCCTTCACTTTCGCCTTCACGACCCAGTCAAGGTGTCAAGTAGTTCATAGGATCTCGCTCTCAGTAGAGCTCAACGTTTGAAGCGTTTGTTAGAGAACGGATCAATGCTGAGCCGACCACTGACCCTTTACCACCACGGATTCACTTGGCTTTCAAAATCCAAGGCTGCAGGCTGGAGTCAGCTCTTCAGACTTGACTTACCCACCAGGGACAAAGCTCTCAATATTCCATATCCAAGCTGTGGTAGCTCCATAGCAGGTGGCGGCCCTTGGGGATCTCCTTTGTGTTACAGCCTCACCTGAGAATGGGGTGGGTACCACAGCACCCGTGGTTTACACCGGAGATGGATGAAGAAGGTCCTACAGGGAACTCTGAGTGGTAAAGTCCACGGACGGTTGTGGCAGAGAAGGAGCTATTTCGAGGTTCGTTCTACACGATGCTGCTCAGGGAAATGAGAGTAGCCATGGCCCTGCAGGGTACTCGGTGTTGGGGTCTCCTGACACTGACTTTGGTTGCATATTCTTGGGAAGAGGAGGCTAATGAGCCCTAACAGAAGACAAAGACACCACACACCCTCAACAGCATGCACAGAGTTGTCTTGTTGCTTAAATATTAGAATAGGGAGTGCCGATACCACCCCGCACTGCCACAAAGCTGTGGGTGCAACCCCCAGGGTCTACTCTACTCCATCGGTCCGAGAGTGTTTGGTGAAAATGTGGGCTGTGATAAGTGGATATTAACCCAGAAACTTAGACTACCCAAGATACAATTTGCAAAACACATGAAACTCAAGGAGAAGGAAGACCAAAGTGTGTATACTTCGTTCCTTCTTAGAATGGGGAACAAAATACCCATGAAAGGAGTTACAAAGACAAAGTTCGGAGCTAAGACAGAAGAAAGGACCATCCAGAGACTGCCTCACTCGGGGATCCATCCCGTATACAACCACCAAACCCAGACACTAATGCATATGCCAGCAAGATTTTGCTGACAGGACCCTGATATAGCTATCTCTTGTGAGGCTATGCCAGTGCCTGGCAAATACATAAGTGGATGCTCACAGTCATTTTTTTGTTGCTGTTGTTTTTATTTTGTTTTTGTTTGTTTGTTTGTTTGTTTTGAGACAGAGTTTCTCTGCATAGCTCTGGCTGTCCTGGAACTCACTCTGTAGACTAGGCTGGCCTCGAACTCAAAAATCCTCCTGCCTCTTCCTCCCAAGTGCTGAGATTAAAGGCATGTGCCACCACCGCCCGGCTGATCACAGTCATCTATTGGATGGAACACAGGGCCCCTAAAGAAAGAGCTAGAGAAAATACCCAAGGAGCTAAAGGGGTCGGCAACCCTATAGGAGTATCAACAATATGAACTAACCAGTACCTCCCAGAACTGTGTCTCTAGTTGCATGTAGCAGAGGATGGTCTAGTCAGCCATCAATGGGAGGAGAGGCCCTTGGACTTGTGAAGATCAGATGCCCCAGTACAGAGGAATGCCAGGGCCAGGAAGCGGGAGTGGGTGGGTTGGGAAGCAGGGTGGGGGGAGGGTATAGGGGACTTTCGGGATAGCATTTGAAATGTAAATGAAGAAAATATCTAATAATAATAATAATAATAATAATAATAATAATAATAATAATAATAATGATGATAGATAATGTGGGCTGGCGCTTAGAGAGCAATCCCCACCCCAGTGCCTATCTCTCCACTGCCCTCATTCCCACCCTCCCAGGTGGAGTTAGGTGTGTTCAGCATGGCACACCCAGGCGCCCACCCAACTGAGCAAACCTCAGGCGAGGGAAGCATACCCGGACCCACTGGCAGGCTATTTAAAATGCAATTTATTTCACCTGCTAAGTGTGTTTTGCCACACAGTGTTTCTATGCCCATTGCTGGTAACTTGTCCCAGACACCTCCCCAGGTTGCCATAACGGAGCATCATGCACAGGTTGTTGTAGTGCCAATAATGGGTGGTACAGCCCTCATTCCACTCTACCCTGCACTACCCTGAACATCTATCTACCCTCAGCAGTCTAAGGCCCTCTCCAGGTACCAGCATCTAGATTATGGTTTCTTCCCCAGGCTTCGGGGATGCACACACCCGGGTTGGGACCTCTGCACACAGCTTTGGAGGTGTACACACCCGGGTTGGGGCCTCTGCACACAGCTTTGGAGGTGTACACACCGGGGTTGGGGCCTCTGCACACAGCTTTGGAGGTGTACACACCCAGGTTGGGGGCTCTGCACACAGCTTTGGAGGTGTACACACCGGGGTTGGGGCCTCTGCACACAGCTTTGGAGGTGTACACACCCGGGTTGGGGCCTCTGCACACAGCTTTGGAGGTGTACACACCCGGGTTGGGGCCTCTGCACACAGCTTTGGAGGTGTACACACCCGGGTTGGGGCCTCTGCACACAGCTTTGGGGGTGTACACACCCGGGTTGGGGCCTCTGCACACAGCTTTGGAGGTGTACACACCCAGGTTGGGGGCTCTGCACACAGCTTTGGAGGTGTACACACCGGGGTTGGGGCCTCTGCACACAGCTTTGGAGGTGTACACACCCGGGTTGGGGCCTCTACACACAGCTTTGGAGGTGTACACACCCGGGTTGGGGCCTCTGCACACAGCTTTGGGGGTGCAGACACCTGGGTAGGGGCCTCTGCACTCAGTTTTGGGGGTACAGACACCTCAGTTAGGGCCTCTGCCTTGGGCTTTGGGGGTGCAGACACCTCAGTTAGGGCCTCTGCCCCGGGTTTTGGGGTTGCAGACACCTCAGTTAGGGCCTCTGCCCCGGGCTTTGGGGTGCAGACACATGGGTTAGGGCCTCTGTACCCGACTTTGGGGCCACAGACACAAAGGTTAGGGCCTCTGCACCAGACACAAAGGTTAGGACCTCTGCCCCGGACTTTGGGGGTGCAGATACCAGGGTTAGGGCATCTGCCCCGGGCTTTGGGGGTACAGACACCAGGGTTAGGGCCTCTGAAGCAGGCTTTTGGGGTGCAGACACCTGGGCATCTGCAGCAGGCTTTTGGGGCACAAACACCTGGGATAGGACCGCTGCACCAGGCTTTGGGGACACAGATAACTTGTTTAGGGCCTCTGAATCCAGTTCTTGGGGCACAGACTCCTGCGTTAGGGCATTTGCCTCGGGGCACAGACACCTGGGAGTCTGTGTTGAAGCTTTGGGGGCGCAGAGATACAGTCGGCATGCTTTTGTAGTTTCCCATGGTGTGAGTATGGTTTTGTTTTCTCCAGTTTGGGTCCTAGTTAGAACGGCTCTGCAAGTTCTGTGGATTCTTACTGTAAAGCAGGCAGGTGGCACCAAATGATCACAAATGGCTTTGCTGGGTCTGCAGTGATGCAACAGGCCGTGGATTTCCCACAGTTGTAAGAGATCTCAGTCCTAAGCCTGTGTGGTGCTTCTTTAAGTACAACACTGCCACCTCCTGGTGATACAGCACACTGCATCCTTTAGGGCAAACAAAGAGACAAGTACAAGTGTATTAAACAATGACGTTACTAAGAATAAATGAAAATAATAATGCCACATTTCCCATTCTTTTGACTGCGTGTACATGCGTGCTTCCGTGAGTGTGTATGTGCTTGTAATCCTGTGTGCCACGGTGTGCATGTGAATTTGATGGAGGTATCCTCCAGTTTTGCTCTTTGCTTTCCTCCTTGCTTGAGACAGAACCTCTTTTTTTTTCTTTTTTTGCTGTTGTCTATCACTCTGTATACAGCTGTAAGCTTCCACAAAGTCTCCTGTTTCTGCTCCCACCTCCTGCTTATGCAAGCTGAGTGGATTTGGACTCAGACCCTCAAACTTATGTGGCAAGTGAATGAGCCCTCTCCGCAGCCTTTCAGAATATTTTAGGTACATTTACTATTACGTAAGTATGTATGCAGAGTAAATGCTGGCCAATTAAATCATGAAGTGTATTTTTTCAACACAGTGCAGGTCATGGCAATGACGTGCACTCGGATGACACGTGTTTCTGTCCGTGATAATTCCATGATGTCCCCAGTGTGTGCCTGCTTCTGTGTAAGTCCCATGTTCTATGTTGATGGGCTGAGTCTGTGCAGCAAGGGCCCTATCGGTCTTGTAATCAACAGGGCTTTACACACTTTGGGAAATCCCAGCTATCATGCCAGAATTATTCACGACTAGTTAATTCATGGATTTGTGTCTAAGCATGCACCATGTAAAAGTTGGAAGACTGGGAAAGTCGGTGCTTGGGGGCTACATCTTCCTTCAGTTACTCAGTTCCACGCAAGCCTCTGGTTCAGGATCAGTCTCCTGGGTCAGGTCCTGTCCCCACCACACCATGGACCCAATTACTTTGTCCTACATGGTATGACTGACTCAGGGCAGTGGGCATTGTGGACATAGTGTGACTTCTGTGCTGTGAACACTTTCATGCCTCAGGACCCCAGGAATCCTGTTGAGTGTGTGATCCTGGAGGCCATACCCAATGTGGGACCCCTGTAATGGTTCCCACTCACAACTCCTTCCATACCAGATGTGGGACCCCTGCGATGGTTCCCACTCACAACTCCTTCCATACCAGATGTGGGACCCCTGTGATGGTTCCCACTCACAACTCCTTCCATACCAGATGTAGGACCCCTGCGATGGTTCCCACTCACAACTCCTTCCATACCCGATGTGGGACCCCTGCGATGGTTCCCACTCACAATTCCTTCCATACCAGATGTGGGACCCCTGCGATGGTTCCCACTCACAACTCCTTCCATACCAGATGTGGGACCCCTGCGATGGTTCCCATTCACAGCTCCCTTCTCTCCCAGTTCCCCGTGTGTGCTTACAGATGAGTTTTCAAATATAAGAATATCTTATGCAAAGGCATCATTTGACATCTATCACATCTACTAAGCATAAAACTGTAAGTTATTGTAACCAAATGGAGTCACTCATCTATTTAATAACTGTTTATTAATAGATATAACAAGGAGGTTATATATAATATATGATATATGAGATAATATAACATATAACATAGAATATATAATATAATTGATATAATATATAACATAGTATAACATATAATATATAATATATCTTTGATACTCGACTGGTGATCAGATCACAGGAAACCTCAAGTGGCAGAGGCAAGCGGTGAAGCAGGCACCATCACAGGCAAGTTCCTATATTAACTCAGCCTTCAGAAGGTTTATGTCACATGCCCAGCATGCTACCTGGCTCCTATGTGCCCTATCTATAAACCAGAGCATGCCCAGAAATACATCTACATCTTTCTTTCTGAATGATAACCTTAAATTGAGCATGCGCAGGAGTTCAACTCAGCATTAACTAAGCACGTTCAGGATGGGGCCCCCTCTCCACTGCATAGGTGTTGTTGGCTTGCCGAACAGCTCCAGGCACTTCCCCAGAGGAAGGCATTGGATGCTTTGGAAATGGTTGCCTGCCCTTCCCTTCCTGCTGCAGGTAATATATCTTTCTACTTCATTTCATGCTGGCATTTGCTTTGACTTTGTATTCACCAAGATGTAGAACCATTGCATTGGCTACAGAACCAGAATTTTGTCCAGAAAACCCTTTCAGGATGTTTATCCCCAAATGGCCCACTCAGCCTTGGGTGGCATTTCCCTTGATAGTCTGTGACCAAGGAAGATGGTTTCAAGATGCTAGACATAATTCATTTTGTTTATAGAAATTATCCCTTGCCCACAATCATGACTTTCTGGGGTATACCTGTTCCCACAATAGCCCATTCAGCTCTCAATATCAATGTCCTGAAGACTGTCTGTCTGTCTGAATGTCTCTGATTATTATTTAGGTCAAGAGCATCAAGTATGTTATCCTTGCCACTGGTGTATCTGTGCACCCTTTCCTTACGAGGACTCTGTCTGCAAACAGCAACCCATCCTGTCCTACACAGTACAGGGCCTAGGTGCATAAGAATACAGGAAAAGCCAAGGGAGTTGTTCACACCTTGGTCCAGTGAAGAGACATGTCTGTGGGTATCCTGGAGGCTAAACTTGGTAGACTTGGGTTTCCAGGAGCTGCAGGTGAGGGTGCTGCTGGTTCTGTGTGGGTCAGTTTCCACATCTGCAGTAATGGGAAGTTCTTTACCATCTTTAGAATCACTTTGTCTTTCTGGGTTTATACGAGACCCATGGCAGAGAGATGAGTAGATTTTACGAGCATGTCACATGAGCGGTGACATGATAAAAATGTATTCGTATTTAAGTAGCGCTAACAGGTATGGGTCAACTACTTCAGCACAGAATTCTGCTTCTGGGAAAGTCTAGAGACAGTGGGTTTCTTTGGTTGTTTCTTACCAGCAGGCTTGAGCTCACCCTCAATTTGTAGTTCATGGTGTTCTTAGCATGGCTCCGCAGAGGGCTGTGCCAACAGATCTTGGCTCCGTAGAGGGGTGCGTCAACAGGGCACGGGAATGTTGGGTTCAACAAAGAAGTCATCGCCCAGAACCTTCCTTCTATTAGAACCTGGAATTTATGTTTGTTCCCAGGGTCAGCACTGCATTCTTTCCCCATGGTTTCCAAGGCTTCGGAAGCCTTTGTTCCCACGTCTAGGTTCACGTAGAGCAAGGCTGTTCCATCTCGAAAGCCCCGTTGGCTTCTCACTGTCTCTCAGTGTCCTTGGGTGGACCTCCACAGCTCACGTGACTCCACACCCCACAGCTTCCTGACTCTGAAGTCCTGTCATGGGACAAACTCACATCAGATGCAGGGTGCTGAATGGGTTTTAAAGTGTGTATGGAGTCCTCCCTCTCCCGCAGATATCAGAGTGGTCATAGTACAAGTCTGGGCTCTTATCATCATAAAGGATACTTTATATGACAGGGCTAGGGACATCTCAGATTGAAGCGACTTTGGGACCCATTTGGGAGTGACAATCCAGGCCTGGGTGTTTGTAGATCATCTCTTACTGTAACAGGCCCCCAGAGCTTAGTACATCCTAAGACCTTAGGACATCTGATGTCATGTTAGAGACATTATCGTGACCTTAAAACTGGGTATGTAGGCCCCAATGCCTGCCAGAATGGGTACTAAGACCAAATCCACCAAAAACCTATGCCAGCCCATAGTACAGGACCTGGGAAAGTTCCTAAATATACCAACCTTGCTTTTTGGCATCTGTTGTTGTCTTCTTGCTAACCAAAGCTTGACAACCAGGATGTAATTTTTGTGCACGCTGACAAAGAACTGTAGGGCTCAGGGCTCCACGGTTTAGGTCTACTGGCCAGTGAAGAATTTCTATTGGCTTGAAGGGACCCTGTGTTCTTTGGAGGAGTTACCTCCTAATACTTAGCCTACACTCCCTATACCACCCTACATTCTTTGTGCCAGAAGAAAACAAGCTACTCATAATTAAAACCTCCTCTGCAGCTGGGATTAGCAAGTAGACAAACTAGGCAGCTCTCAACAGGAAAAATAAAAGGTTTCTAAGGTTTTTCTTGGTCTTGTTTGTACAGTCCTCTAAAAATCATAGAAACAGTGCTGCCTATCATGCCCCAGGATGTGTCAGACACAATTACTGTGACTTGCCAGCCCCGGGGTCAGGAGTAATGGAACTTTATTCCACATTAAAAAGGATTATGGGTAACAACACTCAAGTTCCAGACTTTTCTTTTTTTCTTTCTTTTGCACACTATTGTTGAGCTCTTCTTGAAAAGAGCTCACAGCCAGGAGAGTGCCCAGGGAAGAAAAGATTTCTGGTGGCTGGTGTGCCCTCTTGTGAACAAAGGTGATACTGCAGTAGTGGCCATTAAGAGGGAAGAGGGAGAGAAGGGCTCTTTGGGCTGTGCTAGGATCATTCATGATTTTTTGAAAATAATTTGCTCAATTGCTCGAAGTTAGTGAGTATGTCAGATCCTTGCTGGTGAGTGAAAACACTTGACAAAGCCCTAAGGGAGGGAGGGCTTGCTTGGGAGGATACACAGCTACAATTCGAGAGGATACATAGTTCTTAGTGGAGGGGAGGTTTGCATCAGCAGTAAGAAAACAGAGGGAGATGGCCGCTGTTGACCAGCCTGCTTTCTCCTCTTTATGCAGTCTGGAACCCCAGTCCATGGAATAGCACTCCCATATTTGTAGTGGGACACCCTACCTCAACTGAACCTTCCTGAAACACACACACAGAGACCTATCCAGAGGCATGCTTCTTAGTTGGCTCTCTACCAATCAATCTGACACGGTGAGCCACGGGTGTAAGGTTAGACACACATTCTTGGGTGTTTCTGCTGTGTAGGTCAACTGGTTGTGGTCAGGGTGGCAGATGTCTGGATCTCTGGGCATGCACTGGTTATTAACAGTCGATCTTTTTAGTCTCAGAGCGGCTCTGTTGTAGATGACCAACCCCCTAATTATGACTGATTCGGGGGCATGCGGGAGAGGAAGACCTGAGAAATCACTCATCTTTCCACTTCATACTCACCCGTTCTTTGGTGAGAAAGTTGTACCTGCATGTCATCCAGGGTCACCGATCTGGGAGGTGAGTGTCTGGCCACAATGCATCATGGGATGTCAACCCCATCCCTAACACACATACACTTTCTTGGCAGTATTGTTGTCTGTCTGTCTCACTTCCCCGTAGCCGGTGGGCTCCAGGTGTAGCAACAAATCAGCAGGCATTCATACAGGAGCTGCAGGGTCCCTGCACATCAATAACAGTTGCTCTGCACTAAGATAGGGAACAGGACTCCTTGAGCCCATATCTGAGAATGAGCCTGTCCCAGAGAAAGAACCCCTCAGGTATTAACTGGCTTCATTAGATGCCGAGTTAAGGGGGTGGCATATATTAATCTTCAGAGTGGCTTAACCCTAAGACAGGAATCTCCCGTCACGCTGACTTTCCTATTGGCTGGGAAGCCATGGTTCTTAGTTGTGACCAGAGAATATGGAGCAGTTGAGGCTGCGAAGGATCTGAGCTTCAGGCTTCTGTGCACCAGCAGCACCTTCCCAGGAAGCCAAGGGAAGCAGGCAAGGGCATTCTGGCTTTGTGAACCCGGAGTTTAGTGTTAGGCGGGGACTTCGAAGTGATTACAGCTGGTTATTTAGTTGTTCTTTAGAGATGTGGCCCATGGGGTTCAGGCTGGTCTTGAACTCTGTATGAACCTGAGGATGGTCTTGAACTCTTGATCCTCTTGCCTCCATTTTACAAGGGCTGAGAGGATGGCCCTGCCCCACCACTCCAGGCTCCAGATGCTCTTTATGTGGCTATTGGTGATTTACAATGTTTAAAAGACTGTCAACTTCCTATCCCTGTTGTTAACTGTATCTTGTCGAAGCTATATGGGCCCCTGAAAGATGCTCAGTCCACTGGGCTTACATGTGTGTACTGCTCACACTGGCTCAGACTGGCTCACACAGGCTCACACTGGCTCACACTGGCTCAGACTGGCTCACACAGGCTCACACTGGCTCACACTTGCTCAGACTGGCTCACACTGGCTCACACTGGCTCAGACTTGCTCATTCACCTTAGCCTCCTGAGCTAGAGTTCTGTCCCAACTCCACACTTGACCATGGCCTGGCTTTGTGCACCTCTTCCCTCTCTCCCAGGAGGCTCCATCACAAAGGTCTAGAAAACAGAAGTAATAGATTATCATTTAGATCCTTGCTCTGCATTAACAGCATTCCCTGGCTTTTTTACAAACCTCTCTGGACCATGGTGTCCACTCTCGCAGGTGAGGTGAAGGTAAGGGGCTACCCTTGGATCTCTGTAGTATGAGTTCTGCTCACTGCTGTGGTTCAGCTTGGGTTGGTCCTCAGCCTATCAGCTCTCTTTTAGCCCAGTGGGCACACTGTTTGCGTCCAGCCTGGCCAGGATAGGCAGGGCCAGCAGAATGGACTCTTGTGCCTAATGCCACTTTTACTTTATTGCAGCCACTGTTCTTGTAAACACGTGGCATGGCACATTGCTGCTAATCTTTGAGCCTCTGAGCATTTTCAGAATGGAATCCTTGTTGGCACAGCTTGTCCGAGCCTTTGCTACTGTTTCCTGGAGCCTGTCGTGGGCCAGGCAGCTGGCCACACAGTCCTGTGCAGCAAGCTTAGGCTCAGAGCATGACCATTCAGGACTGAGCCCTGAGCCTCTTGGGGATTAACCTAGGAGTGTCTAATCTGATTCCCACGGTGCCAATGAGGAAATCAAGGCCCAGGGCAGCTGAAGGGATTCTCAATAGGCATACAGCTCCAAGAATAGATCAGCAAACAGAACCAGCCCGAGCCTGTGCTCTTAATTCCAGCTTGGGGCTCTCCATCTAAACCTAGCTCCCTTCTGCCTTAGCATGTCTCACTGAATCCATTTTAGGAATGGACCCCCTGTGGGGCTAGGTATGGCTCAGTCAATAATGTACTCGCCACATAAGCATGAGGTCCCCCAGTTTGGCTCCTAGCACCTACATACAAGTCGGATGCTGTGGCACACTTCTGTGAGCCTAGTGTTAGGGCACGGAGACAGGCAGATCCCTGGAGTTCATTGGTTAGCCTGTGTGGCTGAATAAATGGACTCCAGGTTCAGTGAGAGACCCTGACTCAAAACACACACACACATATACACACACACACAACCCTACAAGGCGAAGAATGATTGACAAAGGTACTGAGGACCCCACCCCCATTTTCCAAGTGCACACAAACACACATGCACGCACACTTGCATGTAATAGCATGAGCATGTACATATGCCCTTGTCTGCAAGAAATAAATGCGAACGCCAGAGCCAGATGTTTCTAAAGGCTGTTGCCTGCCCATAGAACCCACACAGTAAAAGCCAAGCCTTTACATTTAATAGAAGATATACCTATTGACCCTGTACAGTGTGCCTGACATTGATGGATCTGTCAGAGCATGTCTGGCATGCGGGGTGTATATGCCAGGGTGATCTCCAGGCAATCCTGGCCACCTGGTGTAGACAGGTCGTCAGAGTGTGTGCTATCCTGGTGCTGAATTGCGGCTACTCTCCCATGTTAAAACGCTGCTGGGATATTTTGCTGCATCTCTGAGAGCTAGCTTGATGTATGAGTGTAAAGGTGTCCAGACAACTACACACACACTAAGCCGCCTGTGTTCCTCTCCATCACGCACTAGGCCTCATGTCCACTGTGGCTTCCTGTCTGCTAAGAACACTCTCCCCCTTGGCCTGCTGAAGACAGACCTTTGGAATCCTAGGGAAAGCTTTCTGCTGCTGCTTTGAGTACCGGGCTTCCTGCCGCTGTGGCCCGGGCACGTAGCTTGGGTTGAATACGCTGGAGCTGGTGCCAGAGGATTGCACACATGATACAAGGTACGCTGCTGAGATCCGTTGATGGGTTTCCTAGGATATGTTTTGATCTACAAAATATGGAAAACCTTTGGGCTCCGTGACAGAGACACTGAGTAATGCTGAACACCAAGTGCACAGGCGGGGAGAGTGACCTCAGGCTGTAGAAACCAAGCTTGTCTTAAAATGAAGACCGACCTACTAGGAAAAGCTGGGTGTGGTCTGAGCCATACCTCATCATTGTGCAAGAACCTGGGCCTTCCCATCCCACTTCCAGTGGGGGTAGAGCACATTTCTGGGTGTGCTGAAGGTAGCCTGTGTAGTTAGGAAAACCCTCACCCAAGATCTGAGGCATCACATGTCACACTGAAGCATTTGCCTTACTAGTTCCTGATAATAGTGGAGATAAGAATAAGAGAGCTGCCGGGCGTGGTGGCACACGCCTTTAATCCCAGCACTCGGGAGGCAGAGGCAGGTGGATTTCTGCGTTCAAGGACAGCCTGGTCTACAAATGAGTTCCAGGACAGCCAGGGCAACACAGAGAAACCCTGTCTCAAAAAATGAGAGAGAGAGAGAGAGAGAGAGAGAGAGAGAGAGAGAGAGAGAGAGAGAGAGAGAGAGAGAGAGAGAGACTGTATATCTGTACCAAAGCAAGTGTGTCTAGACCCTCATTTATTTTCTGTGGACTGTGCTTGACTGACTAGGAGAAAGGGGTCACATCCCACCAATGGCCACAGGGAAACACATGACATCCCATGGGGACTAAAGGCACTGATTCCCCTTCTCTCCCCAAGTCCTCGTGGGTAGTACAGAGGCAGAAAACAGAGGGAGATGGATGCTGGAGATGGAGACATAAAGAGGGTATGGATTTGGACTCTGGAACTTGAGGCAGTTTGTGCTGTGTAATCAGAATTTTCTCACTGCTGCTCTCAGTCCACATCTAAGGTCATCACCTTCTCTATGGATGATGTCTTAGTTTGGACGTTATTGCTGTGAAGAGACACCATGATCAAGGCAACTCTTATTAAGGAAAACATTTAGTTGGGGTTGACGTACAGTTTCGAAGGTTTAGTCCATTACCATTGTGGTGGTAAATATGGCAACATTCAGGCAGACATGGTGCTGGAGAAGGAGCAGAGAGTTCTACATCTTGATCCACAGGCAGCAGAACGAGACTGTGTACCACACTGAGCATAGCTTGAGCATATAAGACTTCAAAATCTAGAACATACAGTAACACACTTCCTCCAACAAGGCCACAACCATGCAACAAGGCCACACTTCCTAATAGTGCCACTCCCTGTGGTCCAAGCATTCAAACAAATGAGTCTTTGGTGGGGGGGCATTCCTATTCAGACCACCACAGATAGATTCTGTGTTGATGGTTCACATGCACGCTGTTATCATAGCTCTTAGCTATTCTAGTGGGCATGGGTAAAGGTGAATCCGTAGGTACCATACCCTTTCAGAGAAAGCCCTGTTGCACTGGGAGAGCTCTGATCCCAGCAGCTGCTGCTCGTGGCCTTGGAGAAAGTTTTCCAGACCCTAGCATCATTGCAGAGAGAAGAATATAGAGACCCAGGGACATTCCCACTCTCACATAGGGAAGATAGTAGGGCCTGTGTTCAGCTCTCCAGAATTCTTTCCCACCACCATAGGCTGCCTCCCTCTTGAGACGTCTCGACCCCCACAGGCTTTTCTGATCATAAACCGCTGTGAGGTTGTTGGATGGGTGGTTTCTATAGCACACCAGACAACCTTCTATTTTCTCAGGCGTGTCACCTGATAGTATGTCGCTTCCGGGTAACTTTCCTTCTCTTAGCGTCTCCTTGAGTTCCTGAGTTGAACAGTGGTTTTTATTTTTCCTTCTTTAGTCCTCTCTCATACATTTCATCCTGACCACGACCACCGTTTTGGTCTTTGCATATGTTATGGTTTTGTAGCTTGAGGTTCTGGTGGGTCTCCTAGCAGTGGGTTTGGTGGGTGCCTCTGACTCTCTTGCCTGCTTCTAAGAACCTTTCCTCCCCACTGGGTTGCCTCGTCCAGATTTTCATACAACGGTTTGTGCCTAGTTTTATTTTAACTTGTTATGCTGTGTTCAGTTGATATCCCTAGGAGGCCTGCTCTGCTCTGAAGGGAAATGGAGGAGGAGTGGATCTGGGGGAGAGGGGAGCAGAGGCCAAATCCTTAAGACTTATTATTATTATTATTTATCCATCAACTAAAGAGCCCAGAGTTTTGTAAGATGGAAATATTTGTGATTCCATTCTCTGGATTTTGGTCCCTCTTTTTATGTAATGGGGGCGTTTCTTATAGACCTTCTAATAAATTGTGAGTTTGAACAAAAAAAAAAATTACTGGAGGTTTTTGGTAGTATGTGACAGAAACCCAGCCATAAGCTTTGGCAATGAAGGAACGTGATGGTCTTTCTCTTGGGAACCTGGAGGAGAGAAGCCAACATCCCATGTTCCGTCCTGCTCTCTACATCTTGTCTCTGATCATTTGGCTTTTCAAGCTATAGTCTGTGGCAGGTCCACTCCATAGTGTATGTGTGTGTGTGGGGGGGGGCAGAATCTCAGGAAGAGAATAAAAGTCTGAGCCTCAACAAATTCACTGCACACAGAACAGAAGGGAATTGATCCCCAGGAAAAGACACAACTGCTTCCCATGAGGAGCCTGCTCTGTCCCGTACAGGTTTCTTCCCTCAGTCGGACACATTCAGAAAGTCCTTACATGGAGTGTTCTAGGAAACAGAATTCCTGTGTCACAGATTGCTATGTCACACTGATGCACACACAAAGTAAATGGGGGTGGAGCTGGCATCCTTTAAGGCTAGCCTCATGATATACGACAGAGGAGTGGGCAATGGGGACCCAGGTGATGGGCATTCCCCTGGGTAGGAGTGGGGTGTTGCAATGTTCCCATGTGCCTTCTGTAGCTATACCACATGTATGTGAGCCACAGCACATCACCCCTAAATATGCAACGGGAGGGCAGAGTTAGTCCATCACATGTAGAAAGAGCATGAACATTCATGTTGCCCAACACAAGGGGATGGTGAGGATTATGGGAAGTGATGAGGTCACTCCAGTGGATCCCTGGTAGAGGCGATTTATATGAACTTTAAAAGGCACCCTGCGTTTGGATGCTGATTATGGGGTGGATCCCTGGCTATGGCAGTCTCTACATGGTCCATCCTTTCATCTCAGCTCCAAACTCCGTCTCTGTAACTCCTTCCATGGGTGTTTTGTTCCCAAATCTAAGGAGGGGCATAGTGTCCACACTTCAGTCTTCATTCTCCTTGAGTTTCATGTGTTTAGCAAATTATATCTTATATCTTGGGTATCCTAGGTTTGGGGCTAATATCCACTTATCAGTGAATACATATTGTGTGAGTTTCTTTGTGAATGTGTTACCTCACTCAGGATGATGCCCTCCAGGTCCATCCATTTGGCTAGGAATTTCATAAATTCATTCTTTTTAATAGCTGAGTAGTACTCCATTGTGTAGATGTACCACATTTTCTGTATCCAGCCCCAGTACAGGGGAATACCAGGGCCAAAAAGGGGGAGTGGGTGGGCAGGGGAGTGGGGGTGGGTGGATATGGGGGACTTTTGGTATAGCATTGGAAATGTAAATGAGTTAAATACCTAATAAAAAATGGAAAAAAAAATAAATAAAAATAAAAACTTGGTTGACTGGAAAAAAAATAAAATAAAATAATAATAATCACCAAAAAAAAAAAAAAAAAAAAGGCACCCTGTGGTGCTTCCTGTCCCTTCCACTGTAGAGGATACAGCCAGAAGGCTTTATCTGTGAATGAGAAAGCTGTTCCCACAGGATACACATAGCCTCTAAGATTATGGGAAATGAGGTCCTGCTGTTAATAATCCCTGAGGCTGTGGTTTTTCAGTGTGGCAGCCTGAGTGGATTAGGAAGCCACTGTACACAGATTTAGTAAGTGGGATCTTAAGCAGTCCAGAATGGTTCTATCATGTAAGAACAAGCACACAGTGCCCTGAAATTGAAGAAGGATCCAAGGAGAGACAAGAGAGGTGCAATACTTTCAGGGCTCACTAATAGAAGCCTTGCCCTAGGTGGTGTTAAGACCAAGTAGATGCCCCTGCGATCCTGTCAGAAGGAAGGTGTATATCTACCAGTTAGGACTCTGCAACTTCACTCTAGCTGAGATGATCCTGGTTTATCTGAAGCTGGTACCAAAGGGTGAAGTTCATTCTTGATGCTAGGACCAGTTGTGAAGTTCTCCACACCACCCTGATGGTTCTCCCTGGGGATTGTCTGCTGGGGCCCTGTAGATAAGTTGTTCAAGGTCACTGTAGGGCCACCATGCTGTTGACCCATGGTACTGACATCTCCAAGAGGCTGAGATTTCTGCTGTAACCTCCAGCAGTTGCTCTCCTGGACTTTCTCCATTGGCTCTGCCCCTGACACGTGGTGCCTCAACTTCTCTTCACAATCCCTTCCATTCTGGAGTTTCCACTGCCACTGAGGCTGACACCTTGGCCTCTGAAGGTGCCAAACTGCAGCTGCTCTCCATGATCCCTTCGTACCTTCACCGTAGAGCTCTTATAAATGTGTAAGGGGTTCATCTGCCAGCATGAGGTACAGCCTCTCCCCCTTGGACCACAGCTTCTGTGTGCTGACCCTGTGGAAACCCTTCCCAGAAGATGTCACCTCGATGATGCTGGTCTCTTCTTAACCACAGATGATTTTGTTTAGCCCCATCTGACCAGGAGTAATTAATTATTCCAGCAAAGCAAAGGTTTCACTTCAGTGATTCTGGTCTCTTGTTAATTATAGCAGGATTCTTCAGACACTATGCATTCTTAACAAAAAACACCACACAAATTGCCCTGGCAGAGCCCTCACAGTCTGAGCCTCTATTGTCTGCCCTACTCTTACATTAATCTTTTAGGTTCCCAAATAGCTCAGTAAGCTCTTGTCACTGACTAGCTTTCTAGCCCTAAGTTCCAAAGTCCTTCCACGATCCTCCTCCAAAAATAGTCAACTCTCTCACAGCAACACCCTATGAGGTGGTTTGAGTATGCTTGGCTCATAGGAAGTAGCACTATTAGGAGGTGTGATCTTATTGGAGGAGGTGTAGCCTTGTTAGAGGAAGTGTGCTGAGGTCTCATATGTGCTTAAGTCTGGCCTAGCAGCCTGCAGATGAAGATGTAGAACTCTCAGCTCCTGCGCCAGGCCTGCCTGAACGCTGCCATGCTCCCACCTTGATGATAATAGACTAAACCTCTGAACCTGTAAGCCAGACCCAGTTAAATGTTGTCCTTTATAAGCGTTGCCTTGGTCATGGTGTCTGTTCACAGCAGTAAAACCCAAACTAAGACACCCCATGACCCTGGTACCCATTTCTGTCTTAGCTATGGTTTCCATGGCTGTTGTAAGACCTCATGGCCAAAGGAAACTTGAAGAGGAGAGGGTTTATTTCAGCTTAGAGTTTCATGTCACAGTCTGTTATCAAAGGATGTCAGGGCAGGAACCTGGAAGCAGGAACTGAAACAGAAACCATGGAGGGATGCTGCTTACCTACTGGCTTGCTCCCCATGGCTTGTTCCACTTGCTTTCTTATAGAACTCAGGACCAACTGCCCAGGGGTAGCACCATCTACAATAGGCTGAACCCTCCCACATCAATCACTAATTAAGAAAACTCCCCACAAGCTGGCCTGCAGGTCAACCTCACGGAGGCATTTCCTCAGTGGAGAGTCAGTCTTCTCAAAGGATTCTAGCTTGTGTCAAGTTGACATAAAACTAGTCAGGCCCACTGGGGTACTAGGGGAAATAAGACACAAAATAGACATGCAGACGTCCCCACCTGAGTATCCAAGGGCTCTCGGATGAGGGCAGCAGTGGCTTCGCCCCCTGCTTTTCTGATACTTATTATACTCGTTCCTCTGGTTGTTTGGATAAGCAAACGTGGGAATGTGGATTTCTTTAAAGGCCTGTATGATTTTCACAGCCTACTTGTGGACGGTTGCTACCACCAACAACCTAAGACAGCAGCACAGAGCTCTGCAGCGTTGACTGGCTAGAGTCCTCAAGCCACAGCCGTCCCTCCTGACTCCTCCCCTTGGCAGCGTGACCGTGCCAGGTGCATGTTATTTATATTTGGACACATGCTGTGTGAAGAGATGGACACCTGCCGCTGTTATCCCCACAGGTCAGATGCGGCACAGTTTGGGGAAGACCATAAATAAGAAGTGAGCTTGCCCAGCAAGCTGTCCCCACTCAGGTAGGCAGCTCCTGATAAATTCTCCCAAGAAAAAGTCACATCTGCATTAGAGTGGTTTTTAAACCAACACACACACACACACACACACACACACACACACGGCTACTGTCTTCCCTGTCCATAGCCAATAGCAGCCATGGATCTGGGTGCTCTGGCTAACAGCTGATTCAGATGTTCATGGATGCTCATGTAGAGAGCCACTGCATATGTCAGGGAGCCTTCAGGGAATGAGCAAACATGCCTGAGAGTTTGGGTCTGTCTTTCAGCTCCCGTGCACTAGTCAGGGAGGAGGAAGAGCAGAGTACCCTGGGACGTGGTACCAACAGTGTCTTCTTCTTAGTTTAATTGCTCCCCTTGCATCTGGTGCTTCTCCTCTGTAAAGCAGGCCAGTGATTTATGATACAGGTATGGGTTTGGGAGAGGCAGTCCCTTGCCTAAATATAGCACCTCCTCTGGCCATAAATGGGGGGAAGCACAGAGCTCTGCAGGGAGAAATTAGCTCTGCTGTCTTGGGCCAGTGTCTGGGAAACTCTTCCACAGTAGTTTTCTCCTCTGCTGGCTCTTCTCCTTTGGGTGAGTGTTTTCTTCTCCTTCTCTCAGCTGTGATATTTTTTGGGGGGTGGGGTGTGGGGAGGGGGAGATTGCAGAGCATTGCTGCACTTGCTTTTCCATGGGGGCCAAGTTCAGAGTGAAGAGTTACCTGCATATACTGTAGGAAAGATCAGATGAGTCCTATCTTTGTGCCTATCTTTGACTGGAGTCTGTGCTCATCTGAGTTAGGATACTCTCTCCCTTCCCTTCCCTTCCCTTCCCTTCCCTTCCCTTCCCTTCCCTTCCCTTCCCTTCCCTTCCCTTCCCTTCCCTTCCCTTCCCTTCCCTTCCCTTCCCTTCCCTTCCCTTCCCTTCCCTTCCCTTCCCTTCCCTTCCCTTCCCTTCCCTTCCCTTCCCTTCCCTTCCCTTCCCTTCCCTTCCCTTCCCTTCCCTTTCCTTCCCTTCCCTTCCCTTCCCTTTCCTTCCCTCCTCCTCCTTACTTTTGAAGAGGGGTGATCATGTATACCAGGCTGGTCTTGAACTTGTTCTCTAGCCAAGGGTGACCTTGAACTTCTGATCCTCCTATCTTCATCTCCTGAGTGCTGGACTCCTGAAATCATGGTCACGTGTCACCAGGTTTTTATGCTGTGCTGGAGATCAAGCCCAGGGCTCAGGCATGCCGGGCAAGTCCTCCACTAACTGAGCTACATCTCTAGGAATGGCCTCCAAGAGTTTTCTTTATTTCCCAATGTTCTGGGCCTTATTCCTATATAATCTGACACCGCTTCAGGGTTGGTTGTGTCCAATGGTCTCCTGCATTTTTTTTATTGTTTTCTGTTCCTAAATTGGTTAATTGATTTGATGCCTGAGGATCTTACAAAGGATCAGAGATGGAGAGAGCAGAGGGCTGACTAGAGACGGGTAGGGGTGTAGAGAAACACCAGGCATTTAGCTCTGAGCTTAGGCAGGGCTGGGAGAGAGGCTCAAGCTTTCCCAGCGAAAGGACAATTGTTTGTGAGTTGTTGGGCCTCCTTTCCTTCATCTGGAGTTTGGACCCTGCAGGTCTCCAGCTCCATTCTTTGTGCAGGGCTATCAACAGTGATCTGCCTGCCAGGAGGGAAAGGCTCCTGCTGCATTTGAGGGCCAGGCTGGAAATACCCAGCTTTCTCTGTCACCTGCCCAACATTCCTTCTTTCCCGAGTGCAACAAAAACAGGAAGCAAAGAGCACGTGGAATGAAGACACTTAAAAGTGATACTGAATAATCGGAGGCCCCAGATAAAAAGCTATCCTAGGAGCCAAAGACTTAGTCTCTGGGGCTCACGCCAACTCCATGTGTCCTCTGGAGATGCTGTGCCCATGAGTTCACCAAATGACACCTCTGGCTCTGCAAAGACAGAGTGGAGCAAAAGCGTGGGTAAGCTGCGGAATGCTCAGGGGGAGGGGGGATGTTGAATTATAATCGTAGCAAACTTGTATGGCACTCACATGAATCAGGGACCTTAATACAGGGACTGCTAATGCAGACGAAGGGGAGAATGTCAACTTTGTGCAGTTTTTAAAACTTAATTTGACTTAATTTTCTTTTGCAAAGTAGGCTGGCACTGTGGGTTGCTGTAAGAATTACCAGGGTGGGAGCTTCCTGGGATCATTTCCTGTGTCAAATTCAATGCTCTTGAAGTGTTCTGGGGGTAGCTTGTGAGTCCTCACAGACAGCTGAGTACTTTGTGAAGACAAAGTTGTGTCCCTCCATCTCTTATGCCAAGGCTCTCAGAGATAGGGGCCCTGCAGAACCCAGCCACATTTAATTGATGTTCAGTGTCCCTGAGGCTTGAATCGTGCCCAGTTGTTGGTTTTGGTGCTAAGAGGTCCTTTTTTGGCAACAAGTCATGTTGATAAACCTTTGTACAAGTAGGTTCCAATGTGAATGAACTGGGGAAAAGTTCGGGGCTTGCCCCTTGGGGTCTACTCTGTTGCACACGGTTTTCTCTTCTCTTTCTTTTTTTTTTTTAAATTTATTTTTTTATTAGATATTTTCTTTATATACATTTCAAATGCTATCCCGAAAGTTCCCTATACCCTCCCTCCTCTCTTCTCTTTCATGAATTACGTTTATTCCATGTGTCTATGAACCTTGGCATTTTTAGCTGTATAAATAACTTCTTCAATTGTAGAGGAGGAAATGCTTCCAACTTGACATATCCTCACATATCCTAAAGCTGTGTTTAGTGGCACAAACGGGATTGTTCCCACCGTTCCTTGCAGGGAGGGCTTAGAATAAGGGACATCAAAGACACACAGTCCCAGTACTGGGGGAACAGGCTAGAGTTTCATGATGGTGTCATGATTCCTAAACATGTCAGGAGCCTCTTGGGTATGGTTCCAGCCAGGGCTGGGTTGAGGAGGAAAGTCTCTGGGAGTGGTCAGGAGAGCAGCTGGTGTCTTGGCTCTGCTGGAATGCACCAGTAGGTCGGGTGGGGCATGTTCATCTGAGAGGGCTCAGCATGGCCTCTGATGTTAGCTCTGTACAGCCAGGGACATACGTTGCTGGAGGCGAGGGGTATTTAGAGGAATATTTCTGGCATTAGTTCAGCCCCCCAGTTTTACTGAAGCCCGGCTGCGTGCATTCAGGCTTTGAGGTCTCTAGAGTCAAAGCCTCTGTCTCCTGAACTCCAGGGATCATCAGAACCTGATCTTTGAAGAGGAGGCACGCCTCATCTTTTTGGGTATGTGTGGGGGCACTTGAAATGTTTCTTAAAGAGGACGGTAGTAGTGTTAGGCTCACTTCTCTGCACCTGAGGCTCCCCAGCTCCAGCTCCAGAGCATTTAGTGGGCCACAGAAATATATGTCTGGGTGATTCCATTGATATAACTTGGGTTAGGAGCCCCGCCTGGCTCTAGGAGGTTCTGAAGTGTAAGGTCCCAGGCAGTCAGCAATGGCTGCAGAACACATGTTCTCTGTCTTGTGGGGCATGAGGCTGATAGCAATCTGAAGAGAGAAGGGGAGCTGAGAGCCCAGACACAAGGGTCAGGCGTACGGGTCCAGCTTGCATTGGCCCTGAGCAATGGGTTCTGAGGTGTTCCCTCCTTTAAATCTAATAGTCTTGGAGCAACACACGTCAGTTGCTCAAAAGGCTGTGGTTTGGAAGATGGGTGGAGTAAAGAGTACCTGCACTTGAAGAGCGCTCGGCAATCCTGACTTTGATATAAGAGGACAAAACACTCCAAGTAAGTGCAGTAAAGTGCTGTGGCCCTTGCCAAAGAACTCCACCCCCCCCTGGGGGGGGCAGGGGTGGGTGCATATTCACAGTGAGTCGGTGTGTCAGAGTAAGGGGCCCAGGAAACGTGACCACTTGAAGTCAGCGGGTCCTCACTAATCACTACAAAGTGTGTGTTCCTCATACATGAAGTGTTTGAAGACTTCCAGGCCCACCGGCGTCGTGTGAGGGTAGTGTCAGAGATATACCGTGCTGTGTGCTGCCTGTGCCCGGGAGTAATGAGTGGGACTATCAGACCAGATAAAGGGAAGACAGTCACGGAGCTATAATGACCCATGTCATCTTACAGTATACATAGAAGCATGGGCTTAGCCTAGTGTATGTAGCATGTATTTAGAGTTCTTTCTGCAAAGAGATATAAAAAAGTTTGAAGGTTAACATAGTATACACCTATATAGGAATAAGCATATGGAATGACGTCATCATCTATGGTTTCTGATGAAGTTCTCATCAGAAGATGGATCAAGGAAGAAATCCTAGAGAAGACTCCATGGTGACTGCCTCTGTAATGCTGGCCCATCTTTAGCACATACATACGGCTCCAGAGACGGCTAGTGCGGCCATGGGCAGCAGACCTCTTTTGGCGATTGTCTTGCTGAAATACAGCTGAGGCTCTCCCATGTTAAAGCAAGAGGGCCTTTCAGGTACCCTTTCCTATCTAGGGTTCAGTGTCACAGTTCAGTGTCACAGTGACCGTGTGACAGAGACAGCCACGGGTTCTGTTGTTTGTTACTCTATACCACGCTCAGTGCCAGCTGTTACATAGATTTCAGTGTGGAATATCAGGGCTGGGAGAGATTAGGAGTAAAGCCCCAAGCATCACAGAGCAGGAGTCAAGTTTGGCTTCAGCTTGGAGCCTGGCACTTGACCTCTGAGTTCTCCTTGAAGGCTGGCTGGGTTGGTTCTGTGTGGCCCTTAGTGGGCTATGTCTTGATACACATTTGTAGTCTGTGTATGATGGCACGCTCTGTGGGATCCACACATGGCCTCTGGGCTAGGAGATGGCTAGATCACAAGTCGATTTTTAAGAATACTGATATATGCTAGTATGTCAAAGCATAAAAGGCCCCAAGTTAGAAGTTTACTGATCTTAGAGAGTAGGTGGTGGTCTGGGCTAATTGTTTGGCTAATCCCCCAGGATCTTCTGTCAGCTCTGTAACTTTGTGATTCTAACCATCATGGAGGACTGGAGTGGGGCAGTCTCCTTTCTGAGCTAACCCCTATGGTCCCAGCCTGAGCTCCCACCCCTGTGAGTGCGTCTGAGGGGTAGCCTCGGGGCTGGGCTGCAGGTTTCTCTAAGAACAGCCAAGGCTCAGGCTTGACCAGTTCTTTGTGTCTTATCTGGGAAATCAAGCGTCACTGAGATGTAGGAAAACTGCCTCTGGGCAACTGTGCAGAGATGACCAAATGAGGCATGGGGTGGGGGTGGGGGTGGGGGTGGGGGGTTATTTCCTTGGGGTGAGGGCAGGCATGAGATGAACACGTTTGATTCCTGCGATGCTCTAACACCTCTTGATGATCTCTTGGGAGAATTTCACCCAAACTTGCTCACTTTCTCCCATCCCAAGGAGTCAGTGCTGATATGGTTTGTAACTCTCCTGCCTCGGTTCCAACCTTCCCACCCAAAGCCCAAAGTTCATGACTTCAGATGACCCTTGGAGGCATGGGTACAGGAAGGGGTAGGTAGTAGCATGCTCTGCACTGCACACCATGTTCTCACCACCATGTCACCTGACCTCTGTCTATGGCATGGCCACCCCTCAGGGCCCTGGCCACATGTTCCCTGGTGGAGGCCTCTCTGGCTGCCCTCTCTTCTCCTTTGCAGGTCGCTCTATCTCTGTGGCCTCGGGCTCTTGTCAGTTCAAGCATGTGTTTACTCCTCTAATCTGTTTAAATTATTTTTATCCTCTTCGCTCACACGGCTTTCTGCACTGCCGTGGACGTGGTAGGCTTTCTATGAAGTCTGCTAAGCTAGAAATAAAGTAAAAGGGAGAGTCAGGTTTCCCCATTTTCATGGAAGCTGACGAAAAGTAAAGCTGGGTCCCAGAGAAGTCTGTGGGCTTCCTGATTAGAGCTGAGGATGATTTCTGTCTCTGTAACCATCCCCATTTCCCTGTATTAGGATCAGAGTAGCTGGTGTGTGTGTGTGTGTGTGTGTGTGTGTGTGTGTGTGTGTGTGTGTGTGTCTGTCTGTCTGTCTGTCTGTCTGTCTGTCTGTCTCTGTGTGTGTCTGTCTCTCTTTCTGAATGTATATGTTGTCTGTTTCTCTTCCTGTGTGTCTGTGTATGTGTGTCTGTCTGTCTCTCTCTGTGTGTATACGTGCATCTATCTCTCCCTCTCTCTCTGAGTGCTTGTGTCTATTTCTGTCTCTCTGTGTATTTGTATGCATGTCTGTCTGTCTGTCTCTCCCTCTCTGTGTCTTTCTCTCTCTCTGAATGTGTGTGTGTGTGTGTGTGTGTGTGTGTGTGTGTGTGTGTGTGTGTGTGTGCGAGCACATGTGCATGTGGAGGTCAGAGGTCCCTGCCAGGTGTCTTTCTCAATTGCACTGCACCTTCCTTACCTTATTGCCCTGAGACAAGGCCTCTCACTGAACCCAGCGATCACCAACCTGTCTGGACTGCCAGGCCAATGAGCTCCTGGACTCTTCCCTTCTGCCCTCTGCCACCTTCAGCCCTGGAGTTCCAGCCATGTGGCACTGAGTCTTTTATATGGGTGCTGGGAACCTCATTCTGGTCTTCATGCTTGCATAGCAAGCACAACTTCCCCACGGTGCTGTTGTCTCAGCTCCATCTTCCTCCCTTGGAACAATGCAGAATGTGAAAGGCACAGAGCACAGTACCCGACTCCTCACAATTGTTTCTCTCTCAGGAACACTCAAGATGTCCCTGGTCGCAGTGCCTTTCTACCAGAAAAGACACAAGCACTTTGACCAGTCATATCGAAACATCCAAACCAGGTACCTCCTGGACCAATATGCATTGAAAAAGTAAGTTGACAGGTTCTGGCTAGACTCCATGGATTCTGTGTGTGTGTGGCTTTGGTACTTTCTGACTAGGAGCTGTGCTATGATCTGGAGAGGAAATGATTTGTGGGAAGTCTGAAAACAGGGAAGAGAGCATCTCTGATGTACATATCCCTTTTGGAGACAAGAAGTCAGTTGGGTTGAATGGCCCATCTGGGTGGGATTGTCATGTATTCTCTGTGAGCTGGCTCTGAGCCCCATGGTGGACATTCCCAACTCCATACAAGCCCACTGATTTTATACTTTTCCTCTGGTGTCTTCCAGCAGTGGGATTTAAAGTCACCCACCATATAGGACAGTGAGAAGGAAAACAATGGGAAGAACATTGGTAGGGTTCATCAATGACAGGGCAAATGGAAATGAAGTCTATGTTTATCACAGTCTACCTACCTGATGGCACAGGAGTGACACCTGAGTGTCCTGCCTGCTAAGGGGGCTGGAATCCAGTCCCACCTCCATCTCCATCTTCTGAGGGATGACAACGTTTCTTCCTGGCCAAGCTCCTGAAGGACGGGGTCTCCTCCAGCTTGCAGCTTGTGCCTCCCTGGCACTGTTTTCGGGCAGCATATCTGCAGCTCCAGGGCTGATTAGAGGGCCATGAGCAGGAAGAGATCTCTGAGGCTAGCTTTCTCTTGCCGTAGATGCCTGACACATGTCACTAGCATCCTATATTTAGAAATGTCTGTGGTTTTCGTTTAGTTGCCATCCCTTGCTATAAACAGAGCCAAACATTTGCAGTCTGTCACACACACACACACACACACACACACACACACACACCACACACACACACACACACACACACACACACACACCATACACACACGCCATAAACACCCCATACACACAGAGACACAGACACACAGACACACATACACATATCCCTACACACAGAGACACAGAGACAGACACACACACCATACACACCCCATGCACACACACACCATACACATACACACACACCATACACATACACCATACATACACACACATATACACCATACACACACACACCATACACACACACACATACATACACACAATGCACATACACCATACACACACACATACACACACCCCATACACACACCATACACACAGAGACACACAGACACACACACACCATACACACACACATACACCCCTACACACACATACACATATCACACACACACACACACACACACACACCATACACACAATTTTGTCTGCAAACCAGGAAATAGCTGGCAGAGAAGGGATAGTATCAGCCATGGGGAACTCAGGGGAGGGGGTGTTTTTCAGAGGGTATTTGCAGGCCAATGAAAGGTACCATGTGCAAAAAAGTAGACTTGGGTTTAGGTGTACTTATGCATATGTGTGCATATATATCAGTGTATGTGAGTGTGTGCACAAGTATAGATGTGTGTATGTGCATGTGTGTGTGTGTCCATGGATATTCCTGTTCCTGCTTGTGATTATATATTGGTGTATGTGTGTGCCTTTGTAAGAGGTATGTGTGCGTATATACAGGAATGCAGGCATGCCCAGGTGCATCTGTATGGGCATAGATGTCCATGTGTGTGTACTTGTGTGCCTAGGCTCTGGGTACAAATGTGTGTACCTCAGGGAGGGCTTGGGTGTATAGAAAGGAAGCATTGTGTATTAGCATAAGTGTTATTTTCTGGCACATCTAATTATTTTCACGGTTTATTCAGGCAAGCAACCACCCAGTCATCCTCCCAGAGGTCTCTTACAGAGAGGTCCTCTTCGAAGAGAGCTTCCAGTCAGAGCTCTGCTGGGGCGATGACCTGCAGGCTCTGTGCAAAGCGGGTGAGCGCATCAGAAGAGGAGGAAGTTGAAAATGAAAACAGGTAACTTCTTTGTGTCCCCTGTCAGCCACTGTCCATAGAACCTGTGTGTGTGTGTGTGTGTGTGTGTGTGTGTGTGTGTGTGTGTGTGCGCGTGAGCGCGTGCTGCTATCTGGGGAGGTTCAGCCAAGAGAAGCAGGGCTTGCTGATAACCAGAGTTGAATGCTCCTGCTCTCCCATCTTTACCATTTGATGTCAGTCCCAACACACAAAGAATTTAGACTGAATCTCCATTGTTCTACTGACCAGGGCTACGATGTTGCTTTTTGCTTACCCTCTGCACTTAGATCCCTGCCTTTCTCTGAGCTCCAGCATCAGGTGCCTCAGACTCCACAGTTGAGTTTCCATCATGGCCGGTTGTCCCTTGGAACAAGGTCATCTCCCGAGGAGGCAGCCAGTGTTTAAACAGCTGTCTCTGTGGACACCAAGGGCTGCGAAGGGTTCCATAAATCATCGTATCTTAGATTTCAATGGGGTTTGACTCACGAAGGTGCACTGTCATAGGAAAGAGAAGGGCCAGCCAAAATGTCAGTCTTAAAGTTACAAAATCCAGGTGATAGTGGAACAGCTGTTGGCTGCCCTTTGGTCTTTCCAGATTAACACGAGGAGGGCTGGAGGGAGTGCTCCATGGCTAAGACACTTGCTGCTTTTTCTGGGGACCTGAGTTTGATTCCCAGGCATCTCACAACCACCTGGAGCTCCAGTTCCAGGGGATCCTATGCCTCTGGCTTTCTCCCGCATCTGTGTGCATAGACACAGTACCCACAAGAATTAAAGATACATGTTAAAGAGAATAAAACGAGCAGCCAAATATTTCATACCTCTTGTATATCTCTCCAACTGTTCCCTAACATTTCCCAAAAAGAAAAAAAAAATCTCTTTTAGATCAGAAGGACTCACAAGAGTCTGGTAAGCATGCTTCATTTGAGTGTTTCGTAATGATGGAGTAGCTGGGCTAATAATGGAAAACTCAAATGATGATTCTTCTTTCAGTTGTTTAAAAAGCACGTTTATTCAGCGACAACAATATATTTTAGAATTGTAACATACACTAAGAAGAAAATAAGATTCTTAGAGTTTTTAGATCCCTGGTGGGGTTATTTTTGTTTTGTTCTCCTTCTCCACCCTCCCCCCCCCCCCCCCGCTCTTTAAATCCAGAGATAGCAAATTCATATTCCTAGCAAAATAAAATCTCAGCAATTGGTCAAAATTAAGACTATTTTAAGCGTGTGTCTAGTAATCCTCACGCTACTGTTTGGTTAGTTAAAAATGTGTGTCTAAAGAATAAAAATGCCCCTAGTTTAATCATTCTTACAAAGAACTACACCCTACAGGCATATTTAAACAGTGAAATCATAATTTAAAATTCCTGTCTTGCCCTAAGATAACAGCTCATCACACAATAGCATGTGGATGGATGCTGCCCACTTAAGGACTTACTTGAAATGCATTCTACCTTAGGAGGTCCTTCAAAGGATAGGCACTGAGTATACTACATGGGTTGATTATACATACGGACTTTATTCATCTCTTAAAAAAACAAATTAGCCTATAAATGCCTTAGGTATATTGTACTACACAAATCGTGTAGATGTTATTGTAAAATGAGGGCTTCTGAAGTTAAAGAATGACTTCCAGGCTCTGTGAGCCAGGGTGCAGCTCAGTTGGCATGCACGGTGCTCCCTAACCCCACATCCACCAGGTCTGTGTGCATGACTAATCCCAGTAACGAGGCAGAACAAGAGGGGCAGGAGTTCAGGTCATCACTGTCTACTTAGTGACTTCAAGGTCAGCCTGGGCTAGCTACATGGAATATCTGAAGTTTTAAGTGTTCCATTACACTGGAAAGGTATCTTCTGGTTGAGTGTAAGTTTGAGGACTGGATGGATCTTGGAAATCTGAGTTCTGTCTTTTTATGTTTATGAGCTATATATCAGTGTCACTTTGAATATACTATGTACACTCCTGTCCCTCAGGGTCCCCAGTGTAGGATAAGGAAAGTGAAGATCGTTGGAATACTCAAATGGTTGTTATGTTGCTTATGTGTCCCATCTCAGCTGATGGAGATCTTCATGACACACAGAGTGTTTGCACTGGGTTCTCTGACTCTTGAGTCTGATTTTCAGTCATGGTGCCTGATCCCATTTTGTTGTAGCTCTTAGCCAACTCTGGAGGTCAGTCCTCTTGGTAGGTGTAGGTTACAGGTATGGGGTTGACTAGGCCCTGGCTGACCCCACTGGCCCATATGGCATCTTAATATTTAGCTCTCATTATTCATGCAGGAATCTTCCATTGTCAGACTTATTTATTTATTTATTTATTTGGAATTTCCCCCCAGTAATTAATTTATTCTTATTTATTCATGTTACACCCCAATTACTGTCCCCCATCCCAGCATCCTCATCACACAGTACCTCCAGCTATATCCCCCTTCTTGTCTCTTTTGAGAGGCTCCACCCAGTAACTGATTGAAACAGATGTAGAGACCCACCCACCATCCAATATTGGATAGAGCTTGGGGCATCTTATGGAAGAGTTGGGAGATGGATTGAGGGCCCTGAAGGAGATAGGATCTCTACAAGAAGATCAACAAAGTCAAATAACCTGGACTCTTGGGGGCTCCCAGAGACTGAACCACCAACCTAAGAGCACACATGGGCCGGATCTAACTCCCCACTCCCACCCCATTTAGCAGATGTGCAGCTTGGTCGTCATATGGGTACCCCAACAATTAGAGTGAGGCTGTCCCTAAAGCTGCTGCCTGTCTGTGAAATCAGTTTCCCTAACTGGGCTGCCTTTGTCTGGCCTCAGTGGGAGAGGATGAGCCTGGTCCTGCAGAGATTTGATGTCCCATGTCAGAGCTTGAGATCACTTCTCCCCTCGAAAGTAGACTGGGTGGCTAGTGTTCCTAGGGTTGATTCCAGGGCTCAGAGAGAAGGTGCCATTGCATTGCAGGGTATCTGGGAGGATGAATGGGGCTCTACTGAGCATTGACTGGAGCCTAGGGTCATTCGTTGTCTGATACCACTCTCACCAGTCCTAAGTGTTAGCACAGGCACCTACCATTCCTTGAAGACATCAGTCCATTCTTGTATATATTGGTTCTTCACTTTGACAGGAAGGGATGGCTCTAATCCCCCAGTTGTAAGGCTGACACTTCTTCTCTGTGATCTCTCCACCTCTACATTCAGGGATCCTCTCCAGGGCCCCAAACATGCCTGCTCCTGAAGGACTCTAAGGAGTGCCCAAGTATTTCAGTCTCTCATGCCAAAGAAAGCAAGGGATGTATGTTGGGCATAGCTCTATTAATAAACCACAGCCGCCTGCTGTTCTTTGTAGCTTTCTGTGTATACTGACACATACTGAAAAGAGGAGCGCACAAGTAGAAAACGTTGTTTGGCTTTTCCCCATCATCTTTTATCCCTTCCCACTGAGGGATGGGTACACAGAGGGGGCCTGTCTAGTCTGTCAGTGTCACCAAATCTACCAGTTGTCCTATGACCAACGGAGCTTCTTGGCTCTCTTAGGTACCGGTCTCAAGCGGCTTCTTACGGAGAAGCTAAGAGGCAGCGTTTCCTCAGTGAGCTGGCCCAGCTGGAGGAGAATGTCCACCTGGCCCGGTCACAGGCTCGGGACAAGCTAGACAAGTACTTCATGGAGCAGACGGTAGGAGGACCTGCAAGCTCCTCCCTCGGGGTGTAGAAAAGGAGAGTTTGTCTGCACGCAAATGGTCTAATGCTTCACTAACCGTGGGCTGCTCCTGCCACACCCACTCTGACCACCCTCTCTTCTCCCCCATAGGTGGAAGACAATCTGGCGTGGGAGAGACACTCATTTGAAGACCGAATGAGCAGGGCCCCTGAGATCCTGGTGAGGTTAAGGTCCCACACCATCTGGGAGCGGATGTCTGTGAGGCTCTGTTTCACTGTGCAAGGATTCCCCACGCCTGTGGTGCAATGGTGAGAGACAGCATTGAGGGCTGACCATGTGCATGGGAGAAGTGTGTGTCTTTGAGCCTGTCGTCTAGGCCTATGCAAGTCCATGTGGGAGAAGGGAGCGCAACATTCAAAATGCCTGTCTACTTAATGCTCTGCCATTCAAATTTTAGGGACATGGGCGGCTCTTTCAGAACAGTTTTGATGGAGTGTTTTGCTCCATGAGTAGACATTTATGTTTGTCGTCTTGGCCGTTGTCTATGCACTGGTTAATTGCTGACTTTGTATGCAGACCCCATATATCTGCCTTAATTATAGGAGGGCTCACTTAGGGAAGCAGTAAATCTTGATGAATTCCATCTTCCACAGACCCTCCTTGATCATTGGCTGTTGAAATCAGGAATTGCTGTACATATCCTGTGTCCTGGCTCTCTCACGGGAGTCTTACAACCTTGTAGCTCAGCCTATCCATGGTATTAGGAGGCAAGGAAAGAAACCAAGGCTTGTCCAGCTGTGATATAGCCTGTGGGTGGCTGAGTTCTGCTTTATAGGTTAGGGGGCCTGGAGCTTCCAAAACTAAGGATTTATGTACTCTGTGATATTTTTTTCAATGGGCTCCAACTATAGTGTAGCCCGTTGGACCAGGCTGGAACCTGGCTCGCATCAGCTATGTTTCTTTTTAAATGGAACGATAGCTGCAGAATTCACAAGATATGTCTGCTTGAATAATACAATTCCCGTCTCTTGTAGAAGGCTAGATCCAGAGTACCTTGCGCTTGTGGACAGGGGGAAGGGGAGCAAATGTTTCTCAGAGCCCAAAGGAGGCTGGGACACAACTGCCAAAGCATATCTGCCTGTCTACCGAGATGGATGCTTCTTCCCTCCACCAGGTACAAAGACGGCAGTCTGATCTGCCAGGCAGGGGAGCCAGGCAAGTACCGGATTGAGAGCAGGTACGGAGTGCACACTCTGGAGATCAACAGGTGAGGATACACAGCCAGTGCGTGCTGGGGTCGCATCCTATAACCATGTACAAACTTAAAGCAGAAGCCAGCTGAGAGGCAGAAAAACCCTGACCCCTATACTCAGGAAGCCAAGGCAGAGAGATCAGGATGTCTGGGCCAGCTTGATCGACAGGGATGACTCGAAGAGTCACATGATGGCACACACATGCTACACTCAGACACACAGACACACACAGACAGACTCATTCTTCCTGCATCTTTGCCTGGATGTTTGCGTAGAGTGAAAACTCTTCTCCTCCTTCATTAAAATATTTTATGGATTGGGTTTTGTAGAAGAAGAAATGATTCTGACATTTGTTCCGGATGGCAAGGTAGAATCATTGCATGATGGCTACAGTGGAGAAGTATGCCCAGCCCCTAGCAGATCTGGAGCAGGACACCAGGGCCAAGAAGAGGGTGTGGTCTGCGGGGAGAAAGTCAAAGCAGAAAGTTTCCGGGGGAGGGGTTATAGATGAACATGCCCAGCAGTATTTTTAATTAACTAACTAATTAATTAATTTTTATTCACTCTACATCCCATTTGCAGGCCCCACCTCTTTTCCTCCCAGTCCTTCCCTCACAACCCCCTCTCCCATTACCGACTTCTCCTAAGAGAATGAGAACTGCCCCCCACCCCCTTGGGCACCACTCCATCCTGGGATGTCAAGTCTCAGCAGGAGGCTGTGGTGACCAGCCATTCCCTGATGAAGATGGATGCGGGGCTCCACTAGGAGGGAGGGAGGGTCACGTGACTGTGCTGTGCTCTTGAGGTTTTACTCCCACCACGAGCCTGCTTTGACTGGAAGCCTTTTGTCAGGTCCTGATCCTGCAGCTGAGGTGGAATTCCTCTGTCTGTTTCTCAGTTTTTCTTCCTCTTCCTATCTGCTTCCTTTTGACTCCTGCTTCTCTGTGGGGCAGACAGCCCCTTCCCTGAGCTCATTCTGGTGGCCTAAGGACAGCTTAGTGCTGTTCAGAGCCCCCACGGGACTGTGGGCCCCTCCCCTTTCTGTGTAAGTGCCACACCTCCACAGCTGTCCAGTCTCTACCAAGCTGGAAGCCCCATCCCCTGATAAGAGCAGACTCCTAGCCTCACAGCTGGTTGGTTTCTCCTGTCGTCCATTGAGAGCCAACTGAGTGCCTGGTGCTGTTTTGGTGATGTGGTACGTGGGTAGCCACCAAAACTGGACTTGCTCTCTGGTGTCCAGGAGGTGTCTCCCATTGAGCAAAGGTGAATAACAGGCAGGTGAGGGGAGAACTGGGTCTAGGGTGATAGGTCATGGAAAAACGGGGACAGGGGAAATCTTTCTTGGAAAGAGTTTTCAAGGTGAAAGGATAGTGGGTGGGAACTGGGTGTCTGAGTGAAGACTCTCCAACAGTCTCTTGAGGTGCACAGGTGCTGGGGATGAAAGGGAAAGGAGAAATGGAGACTACAGATAGGCCTGTAGACTAGGGAACCTGCAGAACAGGGAGGATGCTAGCTTAGCCGAAGCTAACAGGGGTCTTAGAAGCTAAGGTGAGCAGACAGGATCCCCGCTGACTTGCAGTGGGAGGACCCCAAGGTGACCAGTGTCAAGCTCACACTGAAACTCAAGAATAAGGAACCAGATGTGGAGTAGGGAATGAGTGGGATCCAGAAGATGTGCGGGTACTCGTGTCCCTGGTGGAAGCATTACAGCTCAGGGAGAAGCCAGTCGGGTGGGCAGACTCCAGGGCCCAGGAGCTCTGTGGACAGTAGTTCTTCCCTTGACACCAGGGATCAGTGGGCAGTCAGCCAGTGCCAGCTTCCTCACGGACAACACTGATGTCAGAGTGTCTGATCCCTGAAGTAGGTGCGCTCTGACCGGCAGGTCTGGGAAGCTTAGATTTGAATGAGCATAAAGACTGTCACACCCTGACCCAATGTTGGCAGTATTCAGACTTTACATCCAGAATAACACTGGCTTTAAACAGTAAAGAAACACCCAGAATGAACTAAGCTGTTTGGCCCTGGCAGGCCATGATGGAATGATCCAGAAACCCAGGTCTCTTGACTTACACTTGCCAAGACCAGCAGATCCCTTCATTTCCTTCTTCTCCCTCCTGGGCCCTTCTTAGCAGATGAAGAGAATTTCATATTCTCCAGGAAAAGAGCATTGGGAAACCCCACAAATGATAGCTCAGCTCAGCTGTTCATTCCAAAGTGCTGAGCTACGGATCATCTGATCCGGGGTGTGTCTGGGGTGCGGAATGCCTTGCCCTTCTCTCTAGCTGGCCATGGAATGAGCTTTTCCTTGCATTCTGAGGTGACATTTACTACTATGACTACACTCTGGCTCCTGCAGCTGAGTTCTGACGACACTTAAAAGCAATTTGGCTCCTGGGTGCTATCTGAACTTTAACTTGCAGTCTGTACCGCGGTACAAATACTCACACATTTTTATCTCACTACCCATAAGGAGAATCTCCACCTCCCCCCAACACCCCCTCCATCACCACAAAAGGATATTTTTGTCCTCTTAATCTGAGGGGCATTTAGAACAGTCTGTCCCATTTCTTGTTAGTGACATGGCTATCATGTACTTTTTGCTGAATGCTTTCATGACTAAACTTTTCTTTCTTTTTTTTAAAAGAAAAAAACCCTTTCATTTTTTAATATTTATTAATTTATTTTATGTATATGAGTACACTGTAGCTGTCTCCAGACACACCAGAAGAGGGCATCAGATCTCATTACAGATGGTTGTGAGCCATCATGTGGTTGCTGGGATTTGAACTCAGGACCTCTGGAAGAGGAGTTGGTGCTCTTAACCACTAAGCCATCTCTCCAGCCCCATGACTAAACTTTTCTTATGCTCCTTTCTGACTATGGTATGTAAAGTCTGAAGAGTTCAATTCTGAGTCTGATTTCTACTTACCATCCATCTACCACCAATGAGGAAATCACTTATGATGCTGTCTGCCCATCTTTAGAGAAGATAAAATTGCATTAATTCTCACAGGAAGTCCTGTTGAGACGTTTTTTTGCACTGAGACTCTGAGAGGCAAAGGTGCCCCCATGGAAGTAAAAATCAAGACCAAAAAAAAAAAAAGTCCTTCTATTCTGGGAACCCATCCCAACAGAAAGTAAAACCTCTCAAGTTCTCTCAGCATGAAGCAAAGGCTAGATTTAGAATCTGGGTTTGCTGAACACTGCCTGCGAGGCCCCGGGGAGCAGAAGGGACGGAAGGTCCACCTGGGACATGCTGAGGACTGGGTTCAGAGTTCACTGCCTCCAAGTTAGCCTCCGGTGAAATCAGAGTTTGGTGCAGTTCCCAGAGCCACTCGGATGTCCTCTCTGCTTCCCATTCTGTCCCTGCCCTAGGCACCCTGTCTCCTACAATCCTACCACACGCAGAGGGAGAAGAATATTCCAGCGCTCACTTCCATATGTGGATGGGTAATCATTTACTATGTACACGCATACCACTGTTTCAATGTTTTTGTATAGTACAAAACACCCACGAGTGCAATGAACAAGACAAAACAAGATCCTAGTTCTAACCTGTACTCTGCCCACCCAAAAGTGCCCTGGATGCTCCCAATTCTAAAGAACAAGTGGCAGGTCATGGGTTTCTTTACTGATGGAAAGCACTGTGACTCGCCTGCAGAGGAAGAAGCACTTTCTCCCATCAGACCTCCCCCTAACTCCTGCCATTGTGCCCTAGCTCAGGGCTAGAAGTGCTAATGGGTGAACGGAGGAGCTAATCGGCGCTAATGCCTTAGGTGGCGCTGCCCCATCTTCATGTCTCAGTCAGCCCAGGGCAAGCTGGGAGTTGAGGAGAGGCTGCCCGTGACCTCTTCAACCCTTCCTTCCTGTCACCAGTGGTCCACTCCGTGACAAGCTTTGTCTCTTCTGTGTCATTTCAGTTCCCCCTTACTCAAGAACACCTCAGAGGGTTTGGGAGCCCCTGATGCTCGGAGGAATTCTGGGGAAGAAAGGAGGCTTTGTGCAGGAGAGTAGGGACTTTCTTCCAACTTTTGGTGCAGGGAATTGAGCCAATTAACCTTAAGTGATGAAGTTAGGTTTGTATTCACTTATAAAACTGCAAGAAACTTTCAAATACAATGTCTTAATCATCAGAGTCACCCTTATAAAGCATTTTAGGAATTTAAGATATAGATACTTTTTTGGAGGGAGGGATACCATTGAGCAATGAGGACTGTGAGGTAATTCGAAGCAGTGCAGGGCACCAAGGTACCATGGCTGTAGTATTACAGCCTCGGCAACCGTGTTTTCTGTGCGTATTCAGACCGACCAGTGTTGAGAATGACCCTGACTTGCTGAGTTATAGACAGAAACACGTTTTTTACCTTGAACTCAAAGGACAAAACTCAATTAAACAGAGCAGGTGGAAGCTTTACTGAGGCCTAGGCACAGACAAATGATGTACTATATATATCATACAGTATAGAGTTCTCAACACTATCCTTAGCTATCTAAACAGGACAGGATATCGCCGAGCGCAGGCATTTACTATGGGTTTAGAAGTAAGACAAAATTTGCAGTGTGACAAAGGAAACTCCGTTTGGAAACCATCCTATTAACATAAAGGCTCTTGAAGGAGTTAAGAGATGGTGCAATCTATGCAGTTGACTCAGGTACCATCTGTGCCCACAAGCCTCTGAGGGCTCTCCATGGCCCAGGTGTTAATCCTCTCTTCAGCTCTGAGGGTGATCTGCAGGGCCAAGGGCAGTCTTTTTTTCCCTCTGGGCTCCTCCTGGAAGTCCTGCCCAGGCTTCCCCATGAACTCTGCTTTCTGTTGGGTGGTTGCTCTGGGTGTCCTGTTCCCACTTCCAAGCTTTGTCTGGCCACCTTGCGGCCCCTGTCAGGCTCCTTTGGTCGCTGCTGCAGGAGACTGCCTGTTTCTATCAGCTTTGCAGGACCCCCAGCCATGCCTGTTGTCACCAAGCTGTCATTTTCCCCATTGGCCGTGCTATTGCTAGTGGAGGTGGGTGTCCATGAAGCAAACGTCCATGTTGCAGAACTTTCCGCTGCACATTGCTCTTTTGCACTGATGTAGAACTGTCTGCAGGATTTCAATTGCATAATTGATTGGTTCCTAACCAGATCAGGCCAGCGCTGCCCTGGGCTGATGGGTGGCAACTGGCACTCATGCCTCCCAGGTGAACGGAACACTATGTGCTGGTGTGAGTGGCCAGATGGACAGGGCTGGTTGACCTCTGTGAGCAGTGGCATTTACAAGGGGCCAGATGTCACATCTGACACAGCAAACGTGGGTTCAAACGCCCAAGAGAAAAGAAAGGAGTTGGCAGACAGCATAGGTCTCTGAAAATTCTCTCTCCTCTTTCCTAGAGATATTAAATCCTTGGTCAAAGAAAATAATAGCAGCTCAAAATGCTACATTGAAGAGAGTTATATGACCAAGAACAGGGCTTTCTTTGTTCCTGCGAATACTGGCTTAATTTACTTTAATGTAAATTAAAGTAAAGACTTGGGCAAAGTTTTCCTTTCTCAAAAGTGAATTTCCCCCCCAAGATTAAGGGCTTCCCCAGTGCTCCCATGTTGGAGGGAAACAGCAGTAGGAATGTGACTTTTGGAGCCATGTGGATCTTGTTTTCCAATCTTTCCAAGTGCCACATTTTAGGATCTGCAACAATGTTATATAAGGTAGTGGCTGAGGGTTGTGGTATTGGGTCTATGGCTCTGTCAATAGAGGGATTGCTATGCAAGGGTGAAGACCTGAGTTTGATTTCCAGAATCTACGCTCACAATCCCAGTGCTGGTGAGGCGAAGGCATGTGGAAACCTGGGACTTTCTATCTATCCAGCCTACTTTAGTCCTAAGCTCTAGGTCAATGAGAAACCATGTCTCAAAAATCAAGACAGGTAGTTCAAGGATCCATCCCAGAGGACGACCTTTGGCTTTCTGTATGCATGCATACACATGTGTCTATATGTACATATGTATGAGCACAGGTATGCACACATAGGAGAGAAAGTGAGAGCAAGACCCCCCCCCCCCGCCCCCTGCCCCACAAGGACCTAACGAAGAACCTGGCATAAATCAGAACACATGGAGCTGTCTGCTTCTCTTTTGTCAGATGAACTGGGGAAGTTGAAGGGGTGTGTCAGTTCACAAGCCCAGAAGTGACCTCACTTCTAAAAGACGGAAGTGGGAGATGGGAACTTCGTACCCTGAGAGTTCAGGCCCTTGCCATTTTAAGATCATGGTCTTCCTAGGATAGACACATACCTGTATCTTAGGTGGGGTTGAGCTTGGGTGTTTTAATGATGCTTGTGTGGGTCATTTCAAATCTAGAGATTGCATACCATTTGTGATTCTCACCCTCAGCTACTGGCTTGGGCTTGGAAGCTGTTCTGGGGGATGCGGTGGGGTTCTCTACTTGACCAGTAGGGTGCGCCACACCTAGGCTCTGGCTTCTTCCTGGCGCTCCACTGCGTTCTCAGCGGCTGGGTCGTGGTGTGATATCAGAGCCACTTAGACCAGGACAGTGGCAGGCATACGAAGACATCATAGAAGTTGGAACCAATTGCTTAGCTCCTGAGTCACCTTGAGCCAGCAAGAGATCAATCAGCCCCCGGGCAGGGGAGAAACTCCTCTCTAGAGAACAGGTGCAGGACTCTCCCGAGCATGGGTCTATATTGTCTCAGCAGGAAGGATTCTTCTGTGGTCCCAGAGGCTTCCCAGTGACCCCGGGAAACAATAGTCTAGGCTGAAAAGCAAGGTCAGACTGACTGGCGATCTCTCCTTGAACGTGAAATAAACAATTCCTGGAAGCACTTCTACCCCTCCTTTCTGAGAGTGCAGGTCTGGCATAGGCTGGGGTCAGGCATTCATTTGTATCTATAATTAATACTATGCCCTGCCCTTCGTTCCAAGATAGAGCTGGCGATGTTGTTCTCCAATAAATCACAAGTGATCCAGGCGACACGGTTGCTTTCCAGGAATGCTTTGTTCAAGTTCAGGATGTCGGCTGCGTCAGAACCTCTCACAAACTTGCTTTCTCTCACAAGTTTGCTTTCTCTCCCCAAGGGCCAACTTTGAGGACACCGCCACCTATTCAGCAGTAGCAACTAATTCCCATGGACAAGTGTCTACCAATGCTGCGGTGGTGGTGAGAAGTACGCTCCTGCTGTGTGCCCTGGGGAGGGGAAAGCCTTTGTCCTTGCCTGTCTCTTTCTGCGTCACATTCACCCATTTTCCCCTACAGGGTACCGAGGAGAAGAGGAACCTTTCCACTCAGTAGGACTCCCAATTGGATGTAAGTATACCTGGGTGTCTTTGTCTAGAAAGTTGTTTAGTGACATAGCAGAAAGGTGAGAAGTGATAGTTTGTACATGAGGACACTCCATGCTCCTGGAAGTCCTTAGGCTATTTATTTGAGAACTAGATAGGACACACAGCCAGGGTATGCTGAGGATGGTACACATTATCTCAGTGCCCAACAAACCTCTTCCTCATGAGTGATACCCTGAAGCACGTGGCCCCTTGCTCTATTGTCAGTGTCAACACCGATCTGCTTGCCTTTAAACACCATGCACCTATTTTAGTGCCAGGGAAATGTTAGTGATGCCCCAAAACACAGACAGGAGCTGATCTAATGCTATCATAGTAGGCCTTTTTTATTTGAGTTAGATCAGGCCCCCAGTGCACCACTGTCATGCAGGATGGTTTTGGTGGTGGGGAGCCCCAAATATCTATTGGGGCAAGGCTTTATAGAAAGCTACAAGCTGTGTGTGTGTGTGTGTGTGTGTGTGTGTAAGTATCTAGTTGGAGAGCTACCAAGGCCTTTAACATAACTGTCTGGTGCTAGAAGTCATATCATAAACTTAATTTCTGCTTCCCTCTGCGTTGGTGGTCGTTAGGCAAGGGGTAGGCTTGTAACCTGGGGGTACAGATCTACTGGGGCAATAATCTGGAGACACGGGTCTTGTTGGAGGTGTAACCTGGAGACACAGGTCTTGTTGAAGGTGAGTTTAGAGACTTGAGCTAGGCTTGGGCTTTGTTGGGGGTAACTTGAAAACTAATGCTGGGTACCTGTCTGTCAGTTTACCTGAGTTCAAACTTAGGTCAGGCTCTTTAAATTGGAGTCTGAATTGAAAAGATTTGGCCTCTCACTCTCAGCAAATAGGCTCCATGGACATAGTGACCTATAGTGACCCTGTCTCAAGACATGCACTTCCCTGTGACCCAGGATGGTGTTTCCCTGGGAGGCCCAAGAGTGTGCTGACATAGGCCAGGTGAGGAAGGCCACCAGAGATGAAGACTTACTTCAAATATAACTCATATATGGTTTGAGGACAAGGTTTAAGTTTGACCTGTGCTTCTACCAGAATTGCATTTCCATGTGGGCTTTGGCTTGGTCATGATTCCATTGATATATAAGGCCTAATCATGAAGAATTTGCTGAGGGTAGATCTTTTGGCAACCACCAAATTATATACTCAGTGCATAAGGTTTATTGGGTGGGCCAACATCCAACACTCAGCTGGTGTTAAACCACCCAGGAGATCGTGGCAAGCCAAGGTTGATGCAGGGAGGTCTGCAGGTCTGGAGTCCTGTACACCCTGAATACTTGGACTTTTGAGGTTATCTGCCTTACTGCAGGGTTTCTTCCATTAAAGCTTTATCTTTCTAAACAGAGACCTGAAAAATCTATAATAGCTGCAAAAAGACTTTCAGTTCGCAGTGACAGTTAGATGGTCTTATATGCACCACACATTTCAGCAAATGTAATTTTTATCTATCTATCTATCTATCTATCTATCTATCTATCTATCTATCTATCTATCTATCTATCTACCTACCTACCTACCTACCTACCTACCTACCTACCTATCTATCTATCTATCTATCTATCTATCTATCTATCTATTTTTATTTGCCCTTTTGAGCTTAGTGTCAAGTTCACTGGGCATAGCGACAATACCTTTAAAGCACACACAGTTCAGCCACAATTCAGCTATTGTTAAGGGAACGGAGCTATCACGGAGATAGAAAGAACTTCTGAACACCCCACCCATTTTTCCAAGTCAAAATCATCGTCTCCGTTTTGCAGATAGTTTCTGACCTTTCCCTGCATGCATGCGTTTCTAAACCAGGGATGCCTTTTGGTTTTAGAATTTTACGTTTCAAGTGCGGTGATGCACACCAGTGAGGATGCAGAGGCAAGAAGTGAGCAATACTAAGACCTTTTCTCAACAAAGAGTTGGGGATATAGCTTAGTGGTAGAGTGCTTGCCACTGGTACACAGTGGATGTATGCACACAGGGCATGCAAGGCCCCATACCATCGCTATAGCAACCAAATAAACAAACCTATTGGTTTTTTTCTGAAGCACATATATTCCTCCAGGTGCCTTTCCAGAGTTTATTCTGGTTCTAGTTGACATCTCCAGCTCTAGTTAGTGCTCTTACTGTGAAATAACACATGGATAAGAACTGTCCCACTGTTTATTTTAAAGAAGGAAATTCTATAACTTCAGTGGGCATAACTTGCCCAAAGTCACCCTTTGGGCAGAGGTGGGATGTAAATCCTACATTGTAAACACAGTAAGGCTCATGCTGTGTGTAGTGTCCCTGTGTTACCATGCCCCTAATGACAAGACAGATAAGCTGCTTTTCTGACAACAGAATGGCCATCTCCCAGCAGGGCGACTGACCAGGGGCCATTGTTTCCTACAGTTCTGGGTTTGCAGGTCTGATATCCCAGGCTGCCAGTGTGTGTTCTGGGAAGGCTGCATCCTGGCTTGCAGATGGTTTTCCTTCATTCTTCTGGGTACACAGCCTGCTCACTTGCCCATCTGTAAGGAAGGATACTGACCCATCTCAGGGCCCCTCATCATAATTTCACCAAAGCTAAATCACCTCTGAATGCCCTGCTGTCCTCATACCACGATGTTTAGGGCTTCAGCACATGAGTTTGGAGGATACAGACCCTGAGGTGCCTCAACCCAACCCCCCAAGGACTCATACTCTATAGCCAGGCAAGGAAGCACCTGGCAGCTGGCAGTGGCTCTGAGCGTTTGCTGTGCAGACATGCTGGGCGCTAACTGTATCTCCTCTCACTCCAGTGCCCCTTTCATCTGTGATCCCGTACACACATTTTGATGTCCAGTTTTTGGAGAAATTCGGGGTCACCTTCAGAAGAGAGGGCGAGACAGTCACACTCAAGTGCACGCTATTGGTGACGCCAGATCTGAAGAGAGTACAGCCACGAGCTGAGTGGTACCGGGATGGTGAGTGTCTTGGTGAATCAGGCTTGGGGACATGGCCCATGTGTTGACGTCTCACTGCTGCTCCGGAGCCTTTTGTGGAACAGTGGCTTTGGGCACTTGTCTCTCACTTCTGCTGGTGTGGAAGCTGCCAGCAGTCAAACAGACCCAGGGAATTGGCCTTGAACATCATCCTGGAGCCTCTGGGAGGAGATGGTGGGGGAAGCACCTGAGCTTACCCTGCCCTCTGGTTCTGTTTCAGATGTGCTGCTGAAAGAGTCCAAGTGGACCAAGATGTTCTTTGGAGAAGGCCAGGCCTCCCTGTCCTTCAGCCACCTGAACAAGGATGACGAGGGGCTGTACACTTTGAGGATTGTGTCCCGGGGTGGAGTCAGCGACCACAGCGCTTTCATGTTTGTCAGAGGTGCCTCAGCTCGGGGGTGGGAGGATGGGGGTGGGGGTCCGGTCTAAGGAGAAGCTGGAAGAAGCTACATAGCAGGAGAGGACAGGGAAGAGACATAGGAAGGTGGATGGCGAGCCTTGTCTATTGCACCCTCCCCTGACAAGAGATAGCCCCCTCCAAAGTTGCAAGGCATGTCAGTCATAGCAGGACCCTCAGAGTGACTGTGCTGATGCTCAACTCACGAAAGTGCGGTGGGCTCCTTTAGCCTCTGGTGTGACAGACTGACTCAAGTCTAGAACAGTGAGGCTTTCACTTCTGCCAGCTTAATTCCTGCTGACTATGGTCGCAGTACTGCAACACCGTTACAGAATGCCCTGGGTCTGACTGAATCCTCTGTCCTGCATCTCACCTTCAACCCAGGCTCATTGGGGTGCCGTTCTTAATTATGTGATGGAGAAGGAAGCTCTTGATAGTGCCAGGCAATAGCAGTGATAGCATGCATGTAAACACTTTGTCATATACACGAATGTAGGTGTGCATAGGCAAGTGTGTTCATGCATGATCTGCATAGACCCTCTAAAATTCTTTTGACAGCATCGTAAGTTGCTCTGTTTCCCAGCTGGAGACAACAAACTAGAACTTGGTTATCTTTCCTATGGAGGATTTGGGGCTAAATTTTGTTGGAGCCACAGCCCGAGAGAGAGAGAGAGAGAGAGAGAGAGAGAGAGAGAGAGATCCCTCTGCAAAGTCCAGTGCTCTGTTGCTTGAGCTGTGTTCCTTTCTCAGTGTGTTGCTTCTGTCCTGATCCACCTAGGCTGCCCTCTGTGGGCTCCTTCCAGAGCCTATTGGGGTGACCCCAGCTAAGGCTGCTGTGCCCTGGCCACCATACTTTCTGTCTGGCATAGCCAGTCATCGTTAGCTGGCCCCTCTGTTCTTCCTTCTGCAGCTCCAGTTGTGGAGGAATATAGAAACAACTGGGATGTTAGATTTTTTTTTTCTCTCAGTGACAGTTAGAGCAGAACTTCATGGAGGGCTCTGCCATTAAAGTGTGTTACCCCAGGAACAAAATTATGCACCTCATCCCCTGCACTTCCCACAAGATCACAAACACAGGGATGTGGTTTCAGGCTCTCCCACAGAGTTTTGTGGGTTTTATTAGGGTTGTCATTAAAAAATACCCCCTTCCATTCTCCTGTGTGTCTCTGGCAGAATGTTTTACACCATAAAAATGCAATGACTTCAAGCAGGTTTGATTACCTTGCTTAGTCAGCAGTATGGGCAGGAAGAACAGGACTCAAACCTGGAGGAGTTCAAGCGTTCTGATCACTTTCTGGAGGTTATGAATGGAGAGGAAACTCGAGGCTTGATGTTGATAAATCCCTGGCCTTTGGTACACTGGGGAGATTTGAATCAGACACCACAGAACGCTCAGATTTCTGTGGGTACAACAGAATAAATATGGATTTTAGATAAGAAAATCAAATGTTGAGTGTATCGACTTTCCAAGCAGCTCTGCTGGCCTTCAGTGTGGGAAAACTTGACCCAGGCATTTAACCACAAGTTATTCTTATTTTTTTTTTGTTAATTTCAAATTAAATTTTTAAAAGCTCACAGACGAGAAGAATAAGTATTCTAAGTTTTTTTTTTTAAAGTGCACACAGACATTTATATTTCCTGATATCAGTCTGCTGGGTTAATAAACACATTCAAATACTTTAGTGATAAAGACCAAACTGAGCAGAGAGAATGTGAGTTTGGAGGCCTGTAGGCAGGCTAGGCAGTGACCCCATCTTATAAAGGATGTGAGTAACTGTTTCCCCACCACAGATGCTGACCCACTGGTCACAGGGGCTCCTGGGGCACCCATGGACCTGCAGTGCCATGATGCCAACCGAGACTATGTCATCGTGACTTGGAAACCACCCAACACCACTACTGAGAGCCCTGTCATTGGCTACTTCATTGACAAGTGAGTGTGTGCTGTGTTCCACCCACATGGGGGCAGGAACACAGGCGAGTTTACGAAGGCAAGCATTTGGATGTGTGATGTCACTGCAGGCTGACAGACCCATTCAGGAGCGTAGTGCCATTATGGTCTTCCAATGTTACTGATAAAGCAATTGATAAATGATGCTAGTCTAGTAGGTTGGGCCCTGGGAGACCCCAGTAAGACGTCAGCCCTGGCTCAGCTCAAGTGAGATGCACAGTGGAGACACAGATCCACCCCAGACCTAATCTCACAAAGCTTTGCCACCCCAGCTGCAAAAGGGATCAACAACAATGTAGCTTGTCTTGTTTAACTTTGCTGTGATGGGTTTTGCTTTGTCATCTTTTATTTTGTTGTATTTTATTATCATCTCTTACAGCCTGTTTTTCTCTAATGAGGGAGAGAGAGGGGGAAGGTGGAAACTGGGAGGAGTAAACATGTTTGAAAACAGGAATTATTTTAAATTATTTAAATCTATCTTTCTGTCATCTGCCCTTTTCTCAGTCATTATCTCTCTCTCATCTATCTATCTATCTATCTATCTATCTATCTATCTATCTATCTATCTATCTATCTATCATCTATCTGTCTTTCTGTCTATCAGATATGTATCTGTCTGTTCATCTATTATCTATGCATCTATCTTACCTATCATCTATTTAAATCTTATCTACTTTATCTTATCCTATCTTATCTATCATTTATTCACATCTCTGTATTGTCTGCCTTACCTTCCTGCTGTTTCCCATCTTATCATCCTTGCTTATCCTGCCTGTCCTATCTCTATTTTATCTATCAGCTCTATCATCTATCTATCACCTGTCTCCTCTACCCATTTATCTGTCTGTCTATCCATCCATTCTCTATGGATGTATATAGAGATACCTATTGAGCTTACTAAATAGTTTTTAAGGTTTATTGTACTACTATCAATAGAAGTCAGTATTTCAGTAGTGTGGATGTATATCCAATGGCTCCTCATGGTGACTGCTCTCTATGAGAGCACAGCCCTGAGTATTTAGTAGACTACCATTTGTGCTTCTTCTCTCTACACTTCTTTTTCACTTGAAGATGTGAGGTGGGAACTAACAACTGGGTCCAGTGTAACGATGCACCAGTAAAGATCTGCAAGTACCCCGTCACCGGACTTTTCGAAGGAAGATCGTATGTGTTCCGCGTGAGGGCTGTCAATAATGCCGGCATTAGCAGGCCTTCCAGGATCTCCGATGCTGTGGCCGCCCTTGACCCTGTTGACCTCAGAAGATTGCAAGGTATGCTCACTCAAGTCCCAGTAGTGCCCGAGGACCTCTGAGACACCTGCATGTAGTTCTGCTACCCGCTGCATGTGAGCCTTAAGTATGGCATCCCGCAAGGAGTGTGGCAGAGCAATGTTTCCCCATTCTTGATGTTTCCATCAGCATTGTCTGTAGACTTGGAGGTGATTGGCGCTCCTTGAGGACTAAGAGGCAACCAGGCAGACCCTTTTACCTCTACCAAGCACTGGAATCTAGGATGCTCAGCCACATGCTCTCTGTCTGTCAATGGCACAGTTTCAGTATAGATAGAGCGGGACTGAGGTCTTGACCCCAAGCCACTCTGTGTCCAGTTTTAAACTCTCTGGCACAAATTTCTTCATGGGAACCTCATCGTGGTTCACTCGAGTTACCTTATTATGAGTCCTTCGACCTGCTACAAAGAACTGAATGTGATGAGAATTACCAGGAACACTTCCAAAACGCCAGAGGTCATGACTCCATACCTGTTGTTGCCTAAGTGCTATGCCAGCTTGCAACTTGCCCTGTATTAGGGAGGCATGCACTTCCTTGAGGGAACTCTTGGATGTCAAAGTCACTGTCACCTTTTCTTCACAGCGATTCATTTGGAAGGAGAGAAAGAAATCGTCATCTACCAGGATGATCTTGAAGGTGAGGATTTCTTTCTTCAGCTTTGAGAACTTGAGCTGGAGAGGAGAGAGGCTTTGAGCAGAGGGGACAATGATCAAGCTGTAGGATGTCTGGGATGTTATGTCTGGGATGTGCTCTTCTAGGGACTCCTGCAGGTAAAGGCAAGGTCTGATTCTGAGCTGGTATCGGGCCTTTTCTTTTTATCTATTTTTTGTGCGTGTGCGTGTGTGTGTGTGTGTGCAGACATTACACACGCATCTGGAGGCCAGAGGACAACTTTGTCATTTCTCAGGTGCCACTTCCTCTCTGTCTCTATTTCTGTGGTTGTCTTTCTCCCTCTGTGTGTGTGTGTGTGTCTGTCTGTCTGTCTGTCCGTCTGTCTGTCTGTCTGTCTCTGTCTCTCTCTTTTTGAGGCAAGATATCTTAGTGGTCTGGAGCTTGCCAAGTAGTCAGCACACCCCAGGAATCCTCCTGCCTCTGCTTTCTGAATGCTAGAATTACAACTCTATACCCTTGGCTTTCTATACTGGTTCTGGGATCAACAAGAAGTCTTCCAATTGAGAAATTCCCCGCCTTACTGATCCTCTTGGTGGGAGAATATTTTATTTTTATTTTAATGTTTTCAGCAAGAGTTTTATCCCAGCCATTTGAACTGAAATTGGTTGTGACTTCCCTGTCAGACGGCACCCTTGATCTGTTAGACTGCATTTCTCTTCAAGCTTGCTGTTGGGAATCTGTCTCATTAGCATGCACCCTGAGGCACTAGAAAGAAGGGCTAAGGTGACTCAGGTGACTTGTGTCACACCATGAATCAGACATCCTGAGGGTTTAGTTCGACTTACTACTAGATCACAGTACGTTAAGAGAAACTTAAATCGTAGATGGAAGATTCTGCTTCCTTGTCAAGCCTGGTAACCCGAGTTTGATTTCTGGAACTCACACTGGAGGGAGAAAACTAACTCTTTAAAGTTGTTTGGAAACACACACACACACACACACACACACACACACACACACCACAGAGACACCACACATATAGCATACACACATAAACTCATACATACTCTCTCTCACACACTCTCTTACTCACACACACACTCACATACACACACTCACACATACACAAACACACACACACATATACTACATACACACTTATATATTCATTCACAAAACATACACATATACAAACACACACATACTCATACACATATGCATATTCACACACACTCACATACACACACACTCACACATTCCTCCTCTTTTTCTTCTTCTTTCTCTCCTTTTCTTGTCCCCCCTCCCTCCTCCTCTTCTTCTTCCTCCTCCTCCTCTTCCTCCTCCTCCTCCTCCTCCTCTTCCTCCTCCTTCTCCTCCTCCAACCAGACTGCAAATCAGTTTGAAGTCACCAGTGAAGCAGAGGTGCTTCCTGGCTCTTCTTCCAAGTATTAGAGAAGATTCCTCCCAGTGCTGTTGCCGACCAGAATTGAGTTTTAGGTGTGCGGTACACAAGTCTGCAAAGGATCAGCCACATATTGTGTCGTCTTCTATCCTGTGGAGGCGACAGGGTCTCGTGCTTCAATCCTGGCCACAGAGGAAGTACAGTTCCACAGAAAGCACTTGGGGATTCTGCAGAGGTGACCCCGAGGTGGAACTAGTGGTCTTTGTCAAACATCTATCTCCAGAAGCCCTCCAAAGCCATGAGAGACACCTGTTCAATGCGCAGCAGAGGAAACTGGCTCAGGCAGGGTGGCTTACAACCCTGCTTAACTGTCTGTCTCCTCAGTCTAGCACTCTGCCAAGCGCAGGACCTACTGAAACATACATATTTGAATGACTGAGAAACGCCTCTGCTATATACCGGACAAGATAGTCTTGCTCTGAGCAGGCCCGTATGAACGGGAGGTTTGGCATGCTGGGGGAATGGCGTTCTCTTTCACTCTCATGGGATGCAGGATTAGCAGAGAAATGCTGTGCCCGTCCAGAGTTGGACCGTGGAATTCACACCCCATAACAAAGGCCACGGTGAGAAGGTGCAGCTTGCTTCGTAAATGCCTTTGTGTGGCGAAACCTGTAGTTCCATGAAGCAGCGGAGCCTAATAAAACCCAAGGGCAGGGAGCTTCCAGCTATTGCCTTCTGGTTAAAGGAGCCGCCGTTCAGTATATGGGCATAGATACATCTGGGAAGTGTATTGAGTAAAGAATACTGTTGAGTCAAAAAATAATGTTGAGTAAAGGAAACATTTCCACAGTCATAACAGAGATGACGTCACAGTGAGGTGCTGCCTAGGGCGGTCAGGTATCCCCTGCCCCTTCCCTGCACCCCCTTTCCAGCTGTCTTCACCCTCCCTCATGGTCGCTATGAGAGCATTTGAAAGGCTGGTATCTGTTCATGCTGCTGACCTCAGAAGGTGGAGGGTGAGACCCTAACATAGAGGACTTGGGATCTTGGTATAGGTTGATATCCAGCCTCATGGGGCGGCTAACACTGGTTTGAGGCTTTGCTTGCTGAGATGAGCGATTCCAATGGTCTGCAGTCATGCTGGCTGTGTGTAGGGGGAGAGGATTGGAGAGTAAGTTTGCATTCTGGTTTTATTCTGTTGTGGGGAAAAACAAACAGACACCCTAACCGAAAGCAACTTGGGGAGAAAGTTATTTTATCTCACACTAGTGTAAGCCACAGTCTGCCATTGAGGGACATCAGGGCAGGACAGAATCAGACGTTGTGGGGGAACTCTGTGTACTAGCTCATGGCTTCTTGGCTGGAAAGGAGGTGCGGGGGGAGGGGGAAGATAGGGGAAACCTAAATGCTCTCTGCTTCTTCCTTCTTGGCTCATGGTTTGAGAGCTTTTTCATACAGTCCAAGATCACCCGCCTAGGGATAGTAGCACCCACAGCGGGCTGGGGCACTTCTGCATCAACCATCAATCAAGACAGTGGCCCATAGTCATTACCTCTACAGGTCAGTCGGATGGAGGCAGTTCTTCAACTGAGGTTGAAGCTCTTCAGGCTCTTCTCAGGTGATTTCGACTGTGCCCAGGGGACACTTGAGAATACTGTTTACTTTAACTGTTTAACCATGAACATTTGTCTTAAACTAATCTTTAAAGAAGTTCCACGGTGTTTTCAAGCATGTCATGTCTGAGTTCAGACATTAGCTATGAGCAAGCTCTTTTTTCTATCATTTGTCATAGAATCTAAGACTTCTTCCTCTTTCCGTTCTTCTCCCCCATTCCCACAGTTCGGAGGAATCACACCAGTGCTTCACAGACAGCTCTGACACTAACTGCTCCCTAGCTCTGTTTTGTTGTTGTTGTTTTTTTTTTTTTGTTTTTGTATTAAAACATTCCTTTAGACATTTGTTTTAATGAAATCTAAACATTACTTTTACTAAGAGCAGCACTCCAAAACTAGTTTAGTCTGTTCGCTGTTTTCTAGTCTTTTTGCTTCACCTTACTCTCAGTTGGTCAGTCCCTTCCAGTCATGTCAATGCTTTTCCCTTAATATAATTTACCCTTTCCCGTTTTTACTGACTTATCACACCAAAGGCCTTTCTTGGAAAGGTTAAGTAAGATATGTTCCTGTATAATATACTAAAAGATTGTTTTTTATTTATGTATTTTTAAACCTTATTACTTTGTTAGTCTCTCTCTCTCTCTCTCTCTCTCTCTCTCTCTCTCTCTCTCTCTCTGTGTGTGTGTGTGTGTGTGTGTGTGTAAGCGTGAATGTCATGGTTTGATTGCAGAGGCCAGAGGACAACTTTGCAGGGTTAGTTCTCTCTTTCCACCTTTTGTGGCATCTTCATTAGTTTTAACTGTCAACTTGACACAGCCCAGAATCACCTGAGAAAGTAGTCTCAACTGAGGTATTGCTCAGATAAGACTGGCCTGTGGACATGTCTGTGGGGGATTGTCTTGGTTGTTAATTGATGTAGGAGGAGCCAGCCCACTGTGGGCAGCGCCATTCCTTGTGTAGGTGATTCTGGGTATCAAAGAAAGCTAGCCAGGTAAGCAAGAGCTCCAACGAGCCAGCAAGTACTCCAGAGTCTCTCCAAGTTCTTGCTTGAATTCTCACCCTTACATCCTTCAGTGATGGGCTGTAACCTACGAGCTGAATAGTCCTCTCCTTGGTTAGAATTTTTTTTTCCATTTTTTATTAGGTATTTAGCTCATTTACATTTCCAATGCTATACCAAAAGTCCCCCATATCCACCCACCCCCACTCCCCTGCCCACCCACTCCCCCTTTTTGGCCCTGGTGTTCCCCTGTACTGGGGCATATAAAGTTTGCAAGTCCAATGAGCCTCTCTTTCCAGTGATGGCCGACTAGGCCATCTTTTGATATATATGCAGCTAGAGTCAAGAGCTCCGGGGTACTGGTTAGTTCATAATGTTGTTCCACCTATAGGGTTGCAGATCCCTTTAGCTCCTTGGCTACTTTCTCTAGCTCCTCCATTGGGAGCCCTATGATCCATCCATTAGCTGACTGTGAGCATCCACTTCTGTGTTTGCTAGGCCCCGGCATAGTCTCACAAGAGACAGCTACATCTGGGTCCTTTCAATAAAATCTTGCTAGTGTATGCAATGGTGTCAGCGTTTGGATGCTGATTATGGGGTGGATCCCTGGATATGGCAGTCTCTACATGGTCCATCCTTTTATCTCAGCTCCAAACTTTGTCTCTGTAACTCCTTCCATGGGTGTTTTGTTCCCAAATCTAAGGAGGGGCATAGTGTCCACACTTCAGTCTTCATTCTTCTTGAGTTTCATGTGTTTAGCAAATTATATCTTATATCTTGGTTATCCTAGGTTTGGGGCTAATATCCACTTATCAGTGAATACATATTGTGTGAGTTTCTTTGTGAATGTGTTACCTCACTCAGGATGATGCCCTCCAGGTCCATCCATTTGGCTAGGAATTTCATAAATTCATTCTTTTTAATAGCTGAGTAGTACTCCATTGTGTAGATGTACCACATTTTCTGTATCCATTCCTCTGTTGAGGGGCATCTAGGTTCTTTCCAGCTTCTGGCTATTATAAATAAGGCTGCTATGAACATAGTGGAGCATGTGTCCTTCTTACCAGTTGGGGCATCTTCTGGATATATGCCCAGGAGAGGTATTGCTGGATCCTCCGGTAGTACTATGTCCAGTTTTCTGAGGAACCGCCAGACTGATTTCCAGAGTGGTTGTACAAGCCTGCACTCCCACCAACAATGGAGGAGTGTTCCTCTTTCTCCACATCCACGCCAGCATCTGCTGTCACCCGAATTTTTGATCTTAGCCATTCTGACTGGTGTGAGGTGGAATCTCAGGGTTGTTTTGATTTGCATTTCCCTGATGATTAAGGATGTTGAACATTTTTTCAAGTGCTTCTCTGCCATTCGGTATTCCTCAGGTGAGAATTCTTTGTTCAGTTCTGAGCCCCATTTTTTAATGGGGTTATTAGATTTTCTGAAGTCCACCTTCTTGAGTTCTTTATATATGTTGGATATTAGTCCCCTATCTGATTTAGGATAGGTAAAGATCCTTTCCCAATCCGTTGGTGGTCTTTTTGTCTTATTGACAGTGTCTTTTGCCTTGCAGAAACTTTGGAGTTTCATTAGGTCCCATTTGTCAATTCTCGATCTTACAGCACAAGCCATTGCTGTTCTGTTCAGGAATTTTTCCCCTGTGCCCATATCTTCAAGGCTTTTCCCCACTTTCTCCTCTATAAGTTTCAGTGTCTCTGGTTTTATGTGAAGTTCCTTGATCCACTTAGATTTGACCTTAGTACAAGGAGATAAGTATGGATCGATTTGCATTCTTCTACACGATAACAACCAGTTGTGCCAGCACCAATTGTTGAAAATGCTGTCTTTCTTCCACTGGATGGTTTTAGCTCCCTTGTCGAAGATCAAGTGACCATAGGTGTGTGGGTTCATTTCTGGGTCTTCAATTCTATTCCATTGGTCTACTTGTCTGTCTCTATACCAGTACCATGCAGTTTTTATCACAATTGCTCTGTAGTAAAGCTTTAGGTCTGGCATGGTGATTCCGCCAGAAGTTCTTTTATCCTTGAGAAGACTTTTTGCTATCCTAGGTTTTTTGTTATTCCAGACAAATTTGCAAATTGCTCCTTCCAATTCGTTGAAGAATTGAGTTGGAATTTTGATGGGGATTGCATTGAATCTGTAGATTGCTTTTGGCAAGATAGCCATTTTTACAATGTTGATCCTGCCAATCCATGAGCATGGGAGATCTTTCCATCTTCTGAGATCTTCCTTAATTTCTTTCTTCAGAGATTTGAAGTTTTTATCATACAGATCTTTCACTTCCTTAGTTAGAGTCACGCCAAGATATTTTATATTATTTGTGACTATTGAGAAGGGTGTTGTTTCCCTAATTTCTTTCTCAGCCTGTTTATTCTTTGTATAGAGAAAGGCCATTGACTTGTTTGAGTTTATTTTATATCCAGCTACTTCACCGAAGCTGTTTATCAGGTTTAGGAGTTCTCTGGTAGAATTTTTAGGGTCACTTATATATACTATCATATCATCTGCAAAAAGTGATATTTTGACTTCCTCTTTTCCAATTTGTATCCCCTTGATCTCCTTTTGTTGTCGAATTGCTCTGGCTAATACTTCAAGTACTATGTTGAAAAGGTAGGGAGAAAGTGGGCAGCCTTGTCTAGTCCCTGATTTTAGTGGGATTGCTTCCAGCTTCTCTCCATTTACTTTGATGTTGGCTACTGGTTTGCTGTAGATTGCTTTTATCATGTTTAGGTATGGGCCTTGAATTCCTGATCTTTCCAACACTTTTATCATGAATGGGTGTTGGATCTTGTCAAATGCTTTTTCTGCATCTAACGAGATGATCATGTGGTTTTTGTCTTTGAGTTTGTTTATATAATGGATTACATTGATGGATTTTCGTATATTAAACCATCCCTGCATCCCTGGAATAAAACCTACTTGGTCAGGATGGATGATTGCTTTAATGTGTTCTTGGATTCGGTTAGCGAGAATTTTATTGAGGATTTTTGCATCGATATTCATAAGAGAAATTGGTCTGAAGTTCTCTATCTTTGTTGGATCTTTCTGTGGTTTAGGTATCAGAGTAATAGTGGCTTCATAAAATGAGTTGGGTAGAGTACCTTCTACTTCTATTTTGTGAAATAGTTTGTGAAGAATTGGAATTAGATCTTCTTTGAAGGTCTGATAGAACTCTGCACTAAACCCATCTGGTCCTGGGCTTTTTTTGGCTGGGAGACTATTAATAACTGCTTCTATTTCTTTAGGTGATATGGGACTGTTTAGATGGTCAACTTGATCCTGATTCAACTTTGGTACCTGGTATCTGTCCAGAAATTTGTCCATTTCGTCCAGGTTTTCCAGTTTTGTTGAGTATAGCCTTTTGTAGAAGGATCTGATGGTGTTTTGGATTTCTTCAGGATCTGTTGTTATGTCTCCCTTTTCATTTCTGATTTTGTTAATTAGGATTTTGTCCCTGTGCCCTTTACTGAGTCTAGCTAAGGGTTTATCTATCTTGTTGATTTTCTCAAAGAACCAACTCCTCATTCGGTTAATTCTTTGAATAGTTCTTCTCGTTTCCACTTGGTTGATTTCACCCCTGAGTTTGATTATTTCCTGCCGTCTACTCCTCTTGGGTGAATTTGCTTCCTTTTTTTCTAGAGCTTTTAGATGTGTTGTCAAGCTGCTAGTATGTGCTGTCTCCCGTTTCTTCTTGGAGGCACTCAGAGCTATGAGTTTCCCTCTTAGAAATGCTTTCATTGTGTCCCATAGGTTTGGGTACGTTGTGGCTTCATTTTCATTAAACTCTAAAAAGTCTTTAATTTCTTTCTTTATTCCTTCCTTGACCAAGGTATCATTGAGAAGAGTGTTATTCAGTTTCCACTGAATGTTGGCTTTCCATTATTTATGTTGTTATTGAAGATCAGTCTTAGGCCATGGTGGTCTGATAGGATACATGGGACAATTTCAATATTTTTGTATCTATTGAGGCCTGTTTTGTGACCAATTATATGGTCAATTTTGGAGAAGGTCCCGTGAGGTGCTGAGAAGAAGGTATATCCTTTTGTTTTAGGATAAAATGTTCTGTAGATATCTGTTAAGTCCATTTGTTTCATAACTTCTGTTAGTTTCACTGTGTCCCTGTTTAGTTTCTGTTTCCACGATCTGTCCTTTGAAGAAAGTGGTGTGTTGAAGTCTCCCACTATTATTGTGTGAGGTGCAATGTATGCTTTGAGCTTTACTAAAGTGTCTCTAATGAATGTGGCTGCCCTTGCATTTGGTGCGTAGATATTCAGAATTGAGAGTTCCTCTTGGAGGATTTTACCTTTGATGAGTATGAAGTGTCCCTCCTTGTCTTTTTTGATAACTTTGGGTTGGAAGTCGATTTTATCCGATATTAAAATGGCTACTCCAGCTTGTTTCTTCAGTCCATTTGCTTGGAAAATTGTTTTCCAGCCTTTCATTCTGAGGTAGTGTCTGTCTTTTTCCCTGAGATGGGTTTCCTGTAAGCAGCAGAATGTTGGGTCCTGTTTGTGTAGCCAGTCTGTTAGTCTATGTCTTTTTAATGGGGAATTGAGTCCATTGATATTAAGAGATATTAAGGAAAAGTAATTGTTGCTCCCTTTTATTTTTGTTGTTAGAGTTGGCATTCTGGTCTTGTGGCTGTCTTCTTTTTGGTTTGTTGAATGATTACTTTCTTGGTTGTTCTAGGGCGTGATTTCCGTCCTTGTATTGCTTCTTTTCTGTTATTATCCTTTGAAGGGCTGGATTCGTGGAAAGATATTGTGTGAATTTGGTTTTGTCGTGGAATACTTTGGTTTCTCCATCTATGGTAATTGAGAGTTTGGCCGGGTATAGTAGCCTGGGCTGGCATTTGTGTTCTCTTAGTGTCTGTATAACATCTGTCCAGGCTCTTCTGGCTTTCATAGTCTCTGGTGAAAAGTCTGGTGTAATTCTGATAGGCCTTCCTTTATATGTTACTTGACCTTTCTCCCTTACTGCTTTTAATATTCTATCTTTATTTAGTGCATTTGTTGTTCTGATTATTATGTGTCGGGAGGAATTTCTTTTCTGGTCCAGTCTATTTGGAGTTCTGTAGGCTTCTTGAATGATCATGGGCATCTCTTTTTTTATGTTTGGGAAGTTTTCTTCTATTATTTTGTTGAAGATATTAGCTGGCCCTTTAAGTTGAAAATCTTCATTCTCATCAATTCCTATTATCCGTAGGTTTGGTCTTCTCATTGTGTCCTGGATTACCTGGATGTTTTGAGTTAGGATCCTTTTGCATTTTGTATTTTCTTTGACTGTTGTGTCGATGTTCTCTATGGAATCTTCTGCACCTGAGATTCTCTCTTCCATTTCTTGTATTCTGTTGCTGATGCTCGCATCTATGGTTCCAGATCTCTTACCTAGGGTTTCTATCTCCAGCGTTGCCTCGCTTTGGGTTTTCTTTATTGTGTCTATTTCCCCTTTTAGTTCTAGTATGGTTTTGTTCATTTCCATCACCTGTTTGGATGTGTTTTCCTGTTTTTCGTTAATGATTTCTACCTGTTTGGCTGTGTTTTCCTGCTTTTCTTTAAGGGCCTGTAACTCTTTAGCAGTGCTCTCCTGTAATTCTTTAAGTGACTTATGAAAGTCCTTCTTGATGTCCTCTATCATCATCATGAGAAATGTTTTTAAATCTGGGTCTAGATTTTCGGTTGTGTTGGGGTGCCCAGGACTAGGTGGGGTGGGAGTGCTGCGTTCTGATGATGGTGAGTGGTCTTGATTTCTGTTAGTAGGATTCTTACGTTTGCCTTTCGCCATCTGGTAATCTCTGAAACTAGCTGTTTTAGTTGTCACTGTTAAGAGCTTGTTCTTCAGGTGACTCTGTTAGCCTCTATAAGCAGACCTGGAGGGTAGCACTCTCCTTAGTTTCAGTGGGCAGAGTATTCTCTGCAGGCAAGCTCTCTTCTTGCAAGGCAGGTGCCCAGATATCTGGTGTTCGAACCAGACTCCTGGCAGAAGTTGTGTTCCACTCACTAGAGGTCTTAGGATCACGTGTGGAATCCTGTGTGGGCCCTTGCGGGTGTCAGGCGACTCAGCTGGCAAGGTAGCCCGGGGCTCGAGTCGAGCGGAAGGGACTTGTGCCCCAGATCAGGCCCGGGTAGCCTGCTTCCCTATGTACCACAGTCTCAGGTTCTGCGCGATTGGATTGGGGCAGGCGCTGTGTTCCACTCACCAGAGGTCTTAGGATCCCGTGGGGAGTCCCGTGTGGACCCTTGCGGGTGTTGGGCAAGACTCTGCTGGCAAGGTAGCCCGGGGCTCGAGTCTCGAGTCGAGCGGAAGGGACTTGTGGTTAGAATTTTTTAAAAAGATTTACTTCTTTATGTTATGTACACTGTAGCTGTCTTCAGACACACAAGAAGAGGGCATCAGACCCATTCCAGATGGTTGTGATCTACCATGTGGTTGCTGGGAATTGAACCCCAGGACCTCTGGAAGAGGAGTCAGTGCTCTTAACTGTTGAGCCATCTCTCTAACCCCTAGAAGTTTTATTATAGTAACAGAATTAAAATTAAAGCATGTGGTTTCTGGGGATTGAACTCAGGTCACTGGGCTTGTGTGGACACATTTTGATCTAGATCCTGCTACCTCTGCAAGATAGATTTTATTCTACTGATCCATATTCCAGATCCTGTGAACTGCCTCAGGACAGGAAACTTGTCCCCTGTGTGTTCAGCTGATCATCTATCCTGGAAATTGTAGCCTTTGGCTTTGGTTTCTCATTCGCTTGACTTCTGGACTCTTGAGAACTCTGTAAATTCCAAATCCACTCCAGGTTTCAGCAACTTAAGGAATCTTCTTCTGGGGTGACGGTGGTTTCCTTGGGTGGATACATAGAACAAAATGCAGGCTTGTGACCCAGAAGCCCCACACTTAAACCACAGCTCATCCTTTTCAATGACTGTGGAATTGGGCATGGTCAGGGCTCCTATTCAGCATCCAGTGATCTGGGCAGTGTTATCTTCCAAGGGGAAAAAGATGATGGATATGGAAACATTTTAAATATTAACAAGATAAAAAATAATACACATATATGTACTATAATGCTGTATTTTTGTTATCAAAATAATTCTAGTCTGAGAAGTATGTCTGTATACAAGAGAACATAGCACAGGGATAAATGTACCCTTGCTTCTGTCCAGCATAATCAAAGCCCGAGAGAACTGGTGGGAAGTGAGCAGAGGCCAAGGGCATTTGTAACTAACCAGCTGTATCCAGCTCCACAGCAAAAGGCACAGGGAGAAATACTTGGTCATTTTCTTTTATCTTTATGTCTATAGACCTCTCCCCTTACCCTGGGTGGGTTTCTGTGAATCTCATCAGTCCATTCGTGGTTCTTAGGCCATCCCCAGCCTGGTTTCTTGTGTCCATGGCTAGGGTCTCTGCAGCTCTGCTGCTTGCTTGCCCCAAGGTTGTATAGAAAGTCCTAATGACTCAAGACTTTCATCCTCACTGGGAGATTTCTGCTTGCAAAGGCTGGAATTTTACTTCTTGTCTTGGTTTCCAATAAACCAAGCCATGCAGCAAAAACTACACAATAGATCTCAGCTCTGAAGTGTGACATTCAGTTTGCAGTTCCTGCCTGCTCCAGGATGGTGGGAACCATATATGATATATCCTTTGGTTTGCTCCATCAGAAGTGATTTGGTCGGGGAGCTTGGCAGAATTTTTGGTGACTTTTTCTGGTGTCCTTCTTTGTATTATTTTGGGTGTTATACAGCTAGTGGGGACTTGGGCTGCTCCCCATTCCCTCAGTCACCTTCTGTCTCCCCACTTTCCTGGAGACATGCTGACTCCTTGGTGAAATTCAACCCACAGACAGGCATGCTTCCAGACCAGGCCGAGCCCTCTAGAGCAAGCTGTGCTCTGTGGAGGGACTCTCACAGTGAAACCCAATCTTGTTTTGTGTTGTTTCCATGTGGCTACTCAATTTGCCGCCTGGAGCTAAGTCGCAAGGGAGCAACTAGATATTGCGAAGGGCAGATAGATGTCCGGGGACTGTTCTAGCCATTTTAATCATGTGCTAATCTAACTGAAACTCCTAATATTTTGTATAACAATTAAAGCGACATTGGGTTTGGCAAAACCTGGATCCCTGTGAAAATCTCTCGTGAATTCAAACACAAATTTTTACCACCTCACATGTACTTAAAAAACTTAGCTAGGTGAGAGGGGATGTAGGTATACCAGATGTCTTTGATCATAAATATCTCTTGACAGTTATTTGCAAAGGGCTCATCACCATCTCTGTTAAAGTTTAAATAAACAGGCACAGATTGCACCACTTGCAATGTGTATAGATCTTTGGAGGAAGGAAAGAGCAGCAGCCTTAGGAACTAATGTAAGACTTCAGTACTCGGTATGGAGACACCAGCAAGGTGCGGTCTGTGTCGGTGCCTTGGCAACGTTGCCTGCTGCCTTCACAAAGGCAAGATCCTGGTTTGGAAGATTTCTTCTAGAAAAATCCTTTCCTCTTTCCTGTAGAAAATCTAGAGGACTTTTGGATGGGACTTTTAGGAACTATTGTTTTGTTAATTTTTTTAAAATCAGAAATAAAAATCGAGTGATCTTTAGTGGAGTGCTTTTGCTTTGAATTTGTCAAAAAAGATCCTGAGATCTGTTTGTCTTCTGAGAGGAAATGACCAACTGTGGCAGGCCACACCAGGGAAGTTTTTGTTTTGTTTTGTTTTGTTTTTTGAAATAAAAAGCTATTTTATTTTATGTGTAAGAATATTTTGCCTGCTATGTGTATATATATATCACATGTGTGAGTGTTGCACTCAGAGGCCAGAGGAGGGCACTGGTTCCCCTGAAACTGGAGTGATAGCCACCATAGAGAAGCTAGGGACCAAACAAACCCAGGTCCTCTGGAAAAACAGCCATTGCTCTTAATTTGTGTAGCCATCTCTCCAGCTCATCAGAACAGACCTGGACTCCGCTGGGGAGTGCTAAGTGTCCCCATACAGCACTCATTCCATTCTTTTTTTTTTTAAACAGGTGATGTTCAGATTCCAGGGCCTCCCACTAATGTCCAGGCCTCAGAGGTCAGCAGGAACTACGTTGTCCTCAGCTGGGATCCTCCATCTCCCCGCGGCAAGGATCCCTTAATGTACTTCATCGAGAAGGTACTCAGGCCAAGCTTCCAAGAAGGCAGCTTTCAGGCAGCCACCTTGATTTCTGGGCTTTACTTAGGGGTCGTGAACCCTCTGGTCCCTATAGAGTCTGATCCCTGTTGTATAAGAGGGAGTTTGCACATCTGCATTTGTCTTCCAGTTCTCCCAAGAAATGCAGGTCCTGTCAGTGCTCAGTGTTTGCATGCAAGCCATGCAGCCACTGGGTGGCTATCTTGTAGAGGGAACCCTGTGTTGGAGCAGCATGAGGCTTCATTACGTGGGTATACCTAAAGACAAATGCATTGGGTATCACTGCCCAGAACATGCACACACATACATACGCATGTACACACACAAATATACACACATGCACACATATGCATACACAACCAAATATACACACAGGCAAGCACACATACACATATAAACACAACCATATTTGACTTTATAAGATATAGAATTCTACCATATGTACTCTCTCTTAAATTTTATGAACCTGGACACTGAGATGATATGATTCCCCGAAGACCTTTCCTCAGTGAACTAACTATTATGTGACCTATGCCTTTGGGAACACATAGGTCATGCCATGCCACTACTGTAAGTAGCTGCACAATAGTAAACATTTTAACTGAATTATGACTCATTGAGAGGTGATGAAAACGCTCTTTAGTTGTCTTTCTGAGACCCTCACCTCCTGTCCCGTTCCCCCTGCAGTCTGCAGTTGGGAGTGGCAGCTGGCAGAGGGTCAATGCTCAAACGGCGGTGAGATCTCCTCGGTATGCTGTCTTTGACTTGGCTGAAGGGAAGTCCTACGTGTTCCGGGTTTTGTCAGCCAATAAACATGGCCTGAGTGACCCATCAGAGATAACACCACCTATTCAGGCACAGGACATGATTGGTAAGTTATGGCATATAACCAAACTCCCTATCAGGCTGAAAATACGGTGTCCCTGGTACGGCTTCAGTGAGAGAATGAAGATGCTGGAGTACCACATGTGTGACTGTGTGCATGGTCAGAAGTCCATTCAGAAGTGATGAAGGGCTGTCCCGTATTGTGGTCAGCACTCAGCATTTCCCCACGAGCCTATCTTCTCACAGAACCAACAAGTGGTTTGTTAGTCTGTTCATTGAGACAGGGTCTCACTATGTAGTCCTGTCTGGCTTTAAACTGATAGTAACCGTCCTGAGTCTCCTGAGTGCTGGGATTACATGCATGATGCCACCACTCACAGTAACGCAAGGGTTAATATGTAGGTTCAGCCCATGGTTCCTTAAAGACCTCAATCCTATACATAGGGCAGCCTCTTGCTCATCTTGTTTGATGATCATACTCAGAAAGTTTCAGATGCAGGTCACAGGAACTCAGAATTGCAGTCCACCCCAAAGCATAGCCCTCTCAGGATGTCTCCTGAACCCTAAAAGCCTTTGCAGGGGATCAACTTGGGGGTGGACATTCTCATTCTGAGCATCCAGACACTTCTAGCCGCTCTCTCCTTTGTACCACAGCTTTCTTTTTAAAGTTAAAAATTCCTTAATTTTTAATTCCTGGTATACCTGATGTAATGAAAAGAAAAAGACAAAGCTACAACAGGTGGAAGACGTCAGGAATGTACATCTAATTGACATTGCATTGCATAAGTCACTAGTCACCCCTTCTGCAAACTGTGGCTGCGACAGTCCTGAGTAAGAAGGGTTTCCTGTTTAAGCCACAGTTTTCTGACTGTGGATCATCGTTCCTTCTGTGGCAGACTTTTACAGTTCCTCTAATGCATTTAAGATGACTGTCTTGAAGTAACCTGCAGCTTTCCTGACAACTACTCGCTCTCTCTCCTGCCAAGAACTGTAGCCAGTTCTGTTTTATTTAAACCTCTGCTCCCATAGCCACCAGATCCATAGCCCCCACAGTAGGGACTGTCTGAGCTTCTTCCACAAACCTGCCCCCCCCCCGTCATGGGTCCATACATCGATTACTGCTGTCCACTGTAATTTCCAAAGCCATTATAGTTCCCACCACCACCATAGTCACCTCCACCATTGTAACTCCTCCTTCATTGTAACCATCAAATCCCCCTCCTCCTCCACTACCACCACATCCACCACCTTGATTTCCATATCCTGGTCCACCACCTCCATAACTTTCTCTACTACTGTAACCAGGACCACCACCATCACCTCCATCCAAACCCATTTTATCTACTATCACCAACTCCATAGCTACCTCTGCTGCCACCACCTCTACCACCATAGCCCCCCTTCCATCAAAGTTTCCTCCATGACCCATAAAGTTGCCAGATCCACCCCCAAGACCTCTCTGTGATCCAGCAGACTGCATCTCTTGTTCAGAAAGGGCCCTTTTCACTTCATGATTATGCCTGTTAATAGCCCTGTATTTTTGAACAACAGTTTTATCATCTGTGTCATGGTCATCAAAAGCCACAAAAGCAATCCTCTCTGTTTCCTACTCTGACTGTCTTCCATAACAGCTATGGTTTCAATCTTGCCATACTTCTCAAAGCAGTCTCTCAGATTATATTCTTTATATCTTCTTTGTATATTCTTTGTATCTTCTTTAATACCACCAAAATTTTTTTCTTCACCGTTAAATGGGCCCCAGGCTCTACAGAGTCCTCTCTAGAAACAGCTCTCTTTGGTTCCACCCCACGCCCATCAACCTTGGGTGGCCGAGCACACACTGCAGCATCCACCCCTTCAACATAAGAGCAGGTCATAGAACCAAAGCCCTGGAACATTTTGTCTGGGAACTCTCATTACCATCCAGTCTGTAAGTGTGCCGCATTTCTCAAAATGGTCTCTTAAGCTGTCATCTGAGGTTTTGAAGCTCTGGACACCAATTATCAGCTTCTTGTTCCTTTGGATCATGGCCCTCCATGTTGAGACCCAGCTTGTGCTCTGGGGCTGACAGTGAGCTGGTGTTGGGGCTGGAGGCCCAGACTGTCTTCAGATCATTTTTGGGTTGTCGCCCATTCTCACCCAGGCTCTTAGGACTCAAGCCCAGCACCACAGCTGCCACATCTGTATTCTCTGAGGAGAGGCTTTTACTTTATTTTCTGTATGTTACCTAATGACAATATTTTTCTTTACTTAATGACACAGGTGCAAGGTGACAATAACTAACAAACACTAGATATGGGTGCTAGCTAGTCTTATGCCAACTTGACACACAAAGTAGAGTTATCTGAAAGGAAGGGACTTCAACTGAAAAAGAACATGACCATGTGATCCAGCTGTAGGTCATTTTCTTAATTAGTGATTTATGAGGAGGGCCCAATCCATTGTGGGTGGCACCACTCATGGGCTGGTGGTCTTCGGTTCCATATGAAAGCAGGCTGAGCAAGCCAGGGGGAGCAAGCCAGTAAGCAGCAGCCCTCCATGGCCTCTGCCTCAGCTCCTGCCTCAGGTTATTTTTCTGTTAGAGTTCCCATCCTTACTTCCCTTAATGATATATATATATATATATATATATATATATATATATATATATATATATATAGTGGTATATGGAAGTATAAACCAAATAAACTCTTCCCTCCCCAGCTTGCCTTTTTTGGTCATGGTGTTTCATCACAGCAATAAAATCCCTAACAAAGACAGCATGCATCTGAGGTAGTTGGCCCTGGAGTGGTTGGTGATACCAGGGAGGATGTTTGACCACAGCCCATGGGGTCTGGGGAGATGATATGATGGTCACACGGTGATTCATTTGAGTATCCTTATAGGGTTCCCAGAATAGAATATCAGTGTGTCTTCTTTCAAACATGGCCATCAAGCAAAGCCTTCATACACTAGAACCTCTATCGGCCCTATGAAAATGATGATCTCACAGTGATAATTCCTTTCCTGGCAGTCAGGTGATCCAGGAGGATGCCCCAGTCCTGAAGCCCCATCTAGAGCTCACTCCTTTGTAGAATATTGAACCTGGTGTATACTCCTTGGGGACAAGGTGGCTCTCCAGAATGGCTCACACTCTTGTCATATCTCCTACCCTCTGATTTCTCCCTCAGTGGTCCCCTCTGCTCCTGGCCGGGTGCTTGCCTCCAGGAATACAAAGACATCCGTCGTAGTCCAGTGGGACAGACCAAAGCATGAAGAGGACCTGCTGGGCTACTATGTGGACTGCTGTGTGGCGGGAACAAACATGTGGGAACCATGCAACCACAAACCCATTGGATATAACAGGTGCCCTCCCCCATCTCCCAGCAACCAACCTACTGCCACAGAGGAAGGCCACTGCACAGAGTGGGGCTCCCAGAGCTCGAGAGACCACAGTAGAATGCCCATGGCCCCTCCTTTAGACTTCTTCCTTTTGTTTAGTCACATGTTGGGATATGACATTCTAAAGTACTGACTCCATATGGGTGGGTCACATCACTGAGAAAAACTTGTCTATTGATAAAAAAATAACCTCTTTCTATTATTATTTTAATTATATAACTGCGTGGTATGCAATGCCACAATTGAACATATGTATATAATATATAACAATAACTATCATTTAAGTTGGATTTATGTGGGGTCAGGGCGAGCAGGGTAGATCCTGCTTTGTTCACTTAAGGGCAGTTTTGTCCTTAGCACTTGATGGGGTGGGGACAGGGAATGCTGATCCTGGCTGTGCAGTACAAGGGAGACCCATGTCTTCTGCAGTGGGAAGCCAGAGTCTTAACTTTTGAAATTTTGCTTCTTCTGTGTCTTTTTTGCCCAGGACACCTAGGCTGTCTGGGTTTGCATTTTCTGCACCACGTGCTCCATAGGCTGTGTCACAGTGGCTGCTGTGGAGGGTCTCAGTGGTAGATCTACCATCTTTATTTAAAAATGTTTTTTTTTAAAAGGCTTATTTTTAAATGCAGTCGTATATGCGAACCACAGCCAGAAGGTCTATCAGTACACACTGTCACTGGAGAAAGATCCGTCAGAGGAAGAGCCCCGGGGTATTCACAGGGAGGTGTTTGCTGGATGTTGATAAACTGTACTGACTACAGAGTCAGTACAACTGCTTCTGTTTCCTGAATACTTGCTGTGGGCCAGGCAGATGGGCCAAGGTTTGTCTGCATGGTTCTCCCTGTGAAGTTCTTGGCAGCTCTGTGAGGACGGGGCATCCCTGCTCTCCAGGAGAGAAAACAGAGCCTTGTAGGTGTCAAGGAACATGACAAGGGACATATGGTCTGGCGGGTGTCAAATCCAGCGCTCCAGCCTGTCTGTGTGAATTGGGGGGTCCTAGCCTCTATACCCACTGTGGAATGCCTGCCCTGCATTCAGTTTCAATGCACAAACCTCCCGCATGTCAGGCGTCAGATGCTGCAGCAGAGCTTCAGTAGGGAGAGGCTCCAGATGTAAGACCTTAGGCAGGATCTCAGACTCTGACACCATATGCAATATAATCAGTTCTGTTGACTTGCTTTCTTACTCTAAATATGGAATTCATTTACGACACTGAATACGAGGGTGGGTGAGTATGGTCTATGGGAAAAGTAAATTTGGCTTTAGATAAAGTGAGAATTTTTGTGATGAGACCCCATTCACACCTAGTTCAGTTATAGGAAGCAGGAAGCTGGGGCTTGTGCTGTGTGACTCTTGATCATGTTCCTCAGGTTTGTGGTACACGGCTTAACCACCGGTGAGCAGTACATCTTCCGGGTCAAGGCTGTCAATGCCGTGGGGACCAGCGAGAACTCTCAGGAGTCAGAGGTCATCAAGGTCCAGGCGGCCCTCAGTACGTAGCTCATGGGCTCTTCTGTCTCCGTTTAGGGCTGTAATTTCTGCATGGATATATACTTGCCATGCCAACATCTATACAAAGGTGGTAGAGGTTGGGTTTATTAACAATGGTAGTATGCCAACACCATACCAATTAAATATGGAAGACCACGTTAGTGCCTCTACTCACATGAAGATCTCCACTGTCCTCCTTGACTGTTTTTTTTGAAAACATTTGCTAGGCTCAAACACGTGTGGCTTTGGTGGCACTTTCTGGCCCTATCCATGAATATTTAAAATGTCTATTATTTTGATGAAACAGGAAAATTCAGATCCAGTTTTACTGTATGGGTCTGTGATGTGTGTGTGTGTGTGTGTGTGTGTGTGTGTGTGTGTGTGTGCATGTGTGTGTGTGTGTGTGTTGTGCATCTATGATTGCATGAGAGTGTGGAGGCCTGAGATGTCTTCCCAGATCACACTTCATTTTACTTTTGAGGCAGAGTTTCTTCACCGAAGCGAGGGCTTGCAGACAGGGCTTAGCGATCCAGCTTGCTCCAGAGACCCAGTCTCTGCCCTTTGAGTTGTTGCTGTCCCTAGACAAGGTGATCTAAGACAGCTGTTGCTGTAGCTTTTTAGCAAGCTCATCTTTTGTTGAACATACGCAGGAGCAGCACTTTAAAATACGAATGTCATAGCTGCGTATTCCATTATAATATTATCTTTTCATGCTTAAGAGATATGTTCAGGTTTTTATTTTGAAATCCAGATAATTTTTATCACATTTCTGGAAGTTAAGGTTTCCCTCCTGTAAAAGTAACTTTTATCTCCTGATAGAATTGTCATCTTGGAGAGTTATTACCTTGTTGCGCTATCCTAGGCCTTGTCCTGGAAGCTTCTAGCCTCCATACAATGTAAATCTAGGCCTAGCATGTTTTTAGCTGTTTCTGAACTCTGGCTGGCCAGTCGTCTCAGCTATTTTGATTCAAAACTCTTCTCCAAGCTGACTCAATCTGGCTTCTCTTGGCTTCTCCTGAATTGCTCTGCTTGGTCTCATACTAACTTTAGCAATATGTTCTGTTCTTCTGGCTCCTTCTCATTATCTGGCTGATTCTGTCTTTCCTTGTGTCCAATTTATTCTCTCTCTGCAACCTGTCTCTGTAACTGTCTTGGTAAAACTGCCTCTCTCCCCTCTCCCTTTGCAGGTCTCCCTCTTATGTTGCCTCTCTTTCCTCTCTCTTCTCCTGAGAGTTGGGCAGGTCCTATTTGGTCAAATCTTTCTCTGATTTATTGTTTTGTCTGCCACTCAACTAGACATCACTTTGAACATGGGTGCTTCCTTCTACAAATTAAATTTACCTTCATTGTTTGGGATTTAAGGTGTTTACTGAGGGAGTGTCTGTATCCCAGCCAGAGGGATTATCCATGCGTGCTAAGGCTGAGCTACACAACTAGAAACATTTTTTTCCATTAAAAAACACAATCTCTATGTTCGCAGTGTGATAAAATGTCCTGCAACACACTCCTGGCAATATTATTCCTGGGATTCCTTTATTCATTTTTTATTATGTTGAGACTGGATCTCTCTATGTAGCCCTGGCTCACCTGGAACTCACTATGTAGGTCAGGCTGGCCTTGAACTCACAGAGATGCACCTGAGGCCTGCCTCCTGGTCTCCCATCTCTGGGCCTCCTGAGGACAGTCTGAGGACTATTGAGCTCACCTGAGAACTAACTCCCAGATGAGCCAGGACTAGAGAACACTTGGTTCTGATTTACACCTCTCTGCCCTGCCAGAGGGATTCAAATTCATCCTTACTTAACCTCTTACCTAAAGCAGGAAGCCAGAGGTTTGTGTTTGTTCTCAGTGGGAATTCCTGACTTCTACCTCAACGTCCCTCCAACACAGAGGACGAACCAGGTTCCTCAGTCAGAGAGATGCAGGGGCATACTCCCAAGCTTGTTGGGGAAGGCAGTGCCAGTTAAGGGGAGGGCGTGGCCTCGGGACTGTTGCCTGTGCCTCTGTTTCCCCTGTGACTCTAGAGCTGACTGATTGGTGGGAGAAGGAATACAGAACTCTGGTGAGTGTCATGCATTCTGTGTTCTTGCAGCTGTCCCCTCTCATCCCTATGGGATTACCCTTCTCAACTGTGATGGCCACTCCATGACCCTGGGCTGGAAAGTGCCTAAGTTCAGCGGCGGCTCGGCCATCATAGGTTACTATCTGGACAAGCGAGAAGTGCATCACAAGAACTGGCACGAGGTCAACTCTTCACCTGTCAAAGAGAGGATCTTAACGGTTGGTTTTATCTACGCCTCTGCTTTTGCCTAGACGTTTGGGCTGGACTCCTTCACTCAGTTTCAGAGTTCAGTGGGTTTTGGGTCCCTTGATCCTGACAAAGTAGTTGTTTTAAAATCCTAGAATTAAGAGGGCATGGTGTTTTAGAATAATATAGATCTTGGGAATCCAAAAAAGCAGTAAAGAGGCCGTGTCATAAATTGAGCAGATTTTATAGGTGGCTAATGAGCAGCCCTGGTTGGCAGGAATGGTGTGTTCCATCCTAGGAGCAGAGCCTGGTTCCAGGGGTGGGGTGGGGGTGTGATCTAGTCAAACAAATGCCAACGGGAGGGCACTCTGCTCTCTGCTGATAAGTTGATAGCCGCCCTTTTCTAGAAATCCCAATATTTCCCATCTCCCGCGCCCTTGCACATCACACCCAGATACAGAGGGTCTGAGAGATCTGGAGCCAAATCCAGATGTAAGCCCTTGATTGTGATCTCAACCGTCCGAGCCTTGGACTTCTCGTCTGAGGAGTGATGGATGAATTCATCTCATTCCCAGCACATAAGGACTGGTCAGAGCAGACACATTAGAGAATGAGAATTTGGGAAGAGTCCTTAGCAGTTAAAGATGTCATATAGAAGTTTCTGCTTTATGATATACAATATGTTTTATTTATATATACATAAAAATATAATATATACATATACCTATATAATATGCTTCATGTTGATAATGTAATTGTATAACATAGTATACTTTGCCTTTATATTATAATTATATATCATAATATACTTTATCTTTATAATATAATTATAATATACTTTATCTTTATAATATAATCATAAAAATATTTTATAATATAATATAGCTTATCTTTATAATATGTAGTTTATCTTTATAATTATATAATACACCATATTTTATAATATAGTCTACTTTATCTCTATAATATACTTACATGATATATTTTATCTTATAATATACTTATATAATATACTTTATCTTTATGGTATTTTATATAATATAGCATACATTATCTTTACAATATAATTATTTAATGTAAAATAATATAGTTATGCACCCTTTAAACTATATTTACACATACATGTTATGGTGTGTGTGTGACTTAAACTCAGATTTGGTGTGACAATATTGACACTTTCCAAGTACACCCTTAACCTCTAGTGGCTCTTTACTGAGCCTGTGTTCCTGGCAGAGCACTGTGTGAGATGCTCTGTTCTCTGGGGAGTAAAGCAGTTTAACCACCAAGGTTTTGCTTTGGAAATCAACATCCTGGCCTGGATATGGCTTTCATCCTACCAAGCTGCTGGGTCAAAGGCTTCCTTTAGGGTCTTGCACATAACTGGCAGAGACCCCAGAGCTCAGTGAGGACTGAAGGCCGTAGCCACTTGAAAAACCATGACCACTCAGCAAGCAGTTGAACATATGGAGTAGATTTGTTGGTGACTACAGGTGGCAGGTTCAGTGACTGCAGCTGACAGGTTAGCCTGGCCTTACTTAGCCAGACTGGAGTCATGGCTCCTGATAGCCCCTTGTTCTATCCTACAGAGCCCAGTGGTAGATCTGAAGAGGCAAAGTGGGGCTTGAAGCTGGCTTCCTCATGCCTGCTTTGCATTTTGTGGGCACTGCCTCCTCTCTCAGCTCAGCTCCTTACCTGTCCAGAAGTCACCACGTATCAGTCTGGTAGAAGCAAGCCATCACGAAGTTGATATGACTGCCATGTCCTAGGTGTGGAACCAGCTTCTTGGAGTGATGCACACACTGATTTTCCTGCACTGTCTATTCTGCTTACATTTCTCTTCACACACTCATCATGAGTCCTCCTTTGTCCCTGTGTGTTGTAACACAGCTCCGAGTCCTTATATTAACTGGAAACAAAATCTACACAGGTGGAAGGTTTGACTGAAGGCTCCTTGTATGAGTTCAAAATTGCTGCTACCAACCTGGCTGGGATCGGGCAGCCATCGGATCCCAGTGAGCATTTCAAGTGTGAGGCCTGGACAGATCCAGAACCTGGTGAGACAGTCTGGAGAGTGATATGTGAATACAAAGATGGGGGGAAGCCCTTGCTAAGGCAACAGGGGAACCACTAGAATGGTGGTGGTAAGGGGTGCCTGCCTGGGTGCAGAGACTCCGGAGTGGTGGGGGTGGGCGGCCCCTGCCAGGGTGTGGGGTCCCAGAAGTGGTGGGGGTGGGCGGTCCCTTCCAGGGTGCGGGATCCCTGGAATGCTGCTGATGGTCACAATGTTTGGCTGAGGTTTCCACTGCTGCTCAGATTTGATGACTTTTCAGGTCCTGCCTATGACCTGACGTTCTGTGAGGTCCGAGACACTTCTCTGGTCATTCTGTGGAAAGCTCCCGTTTACTCGGGCAGCAGTCCTGTTTCTGGATATTTTGTGGATTTTAAGGAAGAGGATTCTGGGGAGTGGAAGACCACCAGCGAGGCAGCAACTCCAAATCGCTACTTAAAGGTGACTAAACGCCTGTTTTCGATACTGTTTGGATACCATGGAGACCACCATTGTACTTTATCTCCGGGTCTACAGAGCAAGTGCAGGAAGCTCCAACAGAGGGCAGCAAAGCGCCTCGAGGAGGTGGTGCTGTCCTCAGGAACTTCCAGTTAGGGACTTAGGGATGGATTTGCTTGCCTGTTTCTTCCGGGACTCATTCTGCAGCCTACCAAACTTCCATTACAGTACCATGCATGCCTCTTGTATGCAGAGGCACATCTCTTGTATGCAGAGATGCATTCTTGGTCCTAGGCAAGGATGACGCCATCTTACCAGTGCTTCGACCTCAAGCCCAGCATTTACTTTACCTGTGATTGCTAATAATGGTCAAGTGATAAGCAGCCCTCATATATATCCACACACATGCGTGTACACATGCACACACACACATCCACATGTGTACACACACCTGTGATCACACATGTGTACATGCTCTAGCTTTACTCACCTGACATACATGCATATGCACACACTTATCTACTGTTAAATATACACACATCTATGCTCTCACACATGTGCATAGTCAGCTGTGCTAACATACACACATGTACACTTGAACCCACACATATGTACACTTGTGTGTACAAACTTTATTATACAGACATAGGCACCTTCACACTCTTACATGCATGTGCACACATGCATGCCTATACTCACACACATGCACATGTACACACACACACACAGAAGCCCACACATGCACATATGCCCATCTGTACCCTCTCACACATTCACACATGCACAAATACCCACATGAACTCACATACACATATTGCACTATCATAATATACACCTTCATACACACACTCACACACATGCACTTATATGCATACATATACATATATACATATTTGCATTTATAATATACACATAATTTTATACCAGCACTCACACACACTTACACTTGCACTATGACACACATGCACATATGTACACATGCACACATACTAGAACAGTTGTACTCAAGTGCATGCTCATATAGACACATGCAAACTTGAAGTCATGCATGTACACGTATGCACAGGATACATACCTGTGCCTACATATGTGCACATGTGCACATTCATATCATCCCATACGTGCACACCAACACACACACATACCTGCTCTTACATGCACACACACACCTGTACTCACACATCCGTAGGAGCACACACCTACACACGCACAATGTAAAATCTTCATTTTCCAAATATTTAACTTTAACCGTTTCACTTTTCTGGTCACTGGGTCAGTTGTGACAGTGTCTTTGAGTCCCTGGCCTGCATGCTCTGGAGAGAGTGCTCACCTTTCCTGACCCAGAAGTCTCTTGTTGTGGTTTAGACAGACATTTGTGCACCCTTCTTTCAAGGAAGGTGACATCTGTTGGCAGACACTGAAGCTCATTGATAGAGACATGGGCAGCAGTGTTCTCTGCAGAGCAGTTTCATGGTGCAAAACATCTCCTTTGGATGGGTAAATGATCGCCTGAGAGAGCAGCTGTGCTATGGATGTCGCTATGTGCATACATGTCAGAAGAGACTGGCTCAATTTTGATATGTCTAAAGGATGATTTTCATAACCAGAAACCACATTTAAAATAGTATGTGATCCTGGAGAATTGTGTTAAATATCATCACCAGGTTGTAACCTCTTCAATAGCATTGAATTCTGCACTTCAGTGTTCAGAGGAACAAATGAACACAGACAGACTCAAACCTGCTCATTCCTTCATTGAGAATGGGCCCTGTCCTCCCTGGCACATGTTTCCTCTGCCCTTTCAAGGTCTGTGACCTGCAGCAGGGTAAGACCTATGTATTCAGAATTCGAGCAGTGAATGCCAGTGGACCAGGAAAGCCGTCAGACACGTCTGAGCCTGTGTTGGTGGAGGCCCGGCCAGGTAGGCCCCCATCTCTTGGCTGCTCAGTACAGCAGGTATTACCCCACAGGAGGACACGGAGGGAGTGCACACTCTCTGTATGTGTTGTATGCATGTTTGAAGGCATTTTGAATAGATGAATGGATGACTTGCCATTTAAATTTTTAAAAATCCTTTGATAAGTTCACACATGTATATAATGCACTTTAATTATATAATTAAATAATATTAATTCAATTACATATAAGCCACCACTGGCTTACTCCTCATTGAATCCTTTTTCTTTCTTCCCTACAAGTGCCCCGAATATGTTTAAAGCAGAACTTGTTTGGCAAAAGAAGTAAGGTTGTGAGCTGCCTTGTGGGTGCTGGGAATCAGACCAACAAGAGCAGCAAATGCTTTTACTGTCTGAGCCATCTTTCTACCCCTCCCCCATCCCTGGCTTCTAAGCGATTCTGAATGTCTGCTATCAGGCCAGGTGTTCCCCTTGGTCAATATGTATCACCACAAATAACAGCCCTTAATCTCCAGCAGACACAGAATAACTGGAGGAACAATGTGGGGGTGATATGGAGTAGTGTAAACATGACCATCCAGGTCATGGTTTGGGGATTAGGGGGTCACTCTGAGAGGCAGTCCAGGGGTTTCTGAAGTGCTGTAGAGGAAGCCGGCAGGAGCTTGAGGATACAAATGGCATGACCCCAGTCAACCAGCTCCCTGAGGGGTGCTTGCCCTTCCTAGCTTTCCTGGTCAGCCTTGGGTGGACATGAAATGAGACTGATGCTGTGACCAATGTAAAACAAGCTTCTGTTTGGCCTCTCTGGAAAAGGAACCCAGGGGACACTGTGTTCTTTCTCCTCCTCCCTGCCCCTTATAGGCACAAAGGAGATCAGCGCTGGTGTGGATGAGGAGGGCAACATCTACCTTGGGTTTGACTGCCAGGAAATGACAGATGCCTCGCAGTTCACCTGGTGTAAGGCCTACGAGGAGATCGCTGATGAGGAGCGATTTGAGGTTCACACGGAGGGTGACCAGTAAGTGGCTAGAGGTCAGAGGCTGTGAACCTTCGGCTTCTGCAAGAACAAGTGACTAACGCCCACCTGTCCTTTTCCTTTCAGCTCAAAGCTGTACTTTAAGAATCCAGATAAAGAAGACCTAGGGACATATTCTGTATCTGTAAGTGACACGGATGGTGTGTCCTCCAGCTTTGTTCTGGACGAGGAAGGTAATGTCTTCCTGACACAGGTTTGTCATTCTCAGCTTTGTCCCACTTTCAGAGACTGATTGTCAAGCAGAGAAAACACAGTGTCTTGTTAGGGTTTTACTCCTGTGAACGGACACCATTACCAGTGCAAATCTTATAAGGAAAACATTTAGTTGGGGCTGGCTTACAGGTTCAGGGTTCCAATCCCATTATCAATAAATCAGGAGCATGACAGCATCCAGGCAGGCATAGTGCAGGAGGAGCTGAGAGCTCTACATCTTCATCTGAAGGCAGTTAGGAGAAGATTGGTTTCCAGACAGCTAGATGAGGGTCTTAAAGCTCACCCCCACAAGGCCATTCCTACTCCAACAAGACCACACCTCCTAATAGTGCTACTCCCTGGGCTACACATATAAAAACCATCACAATCAAGAGGAAGGCTAAGGACATGGGGAGAGCTCGTGAGTCAGAATTACTTGAGACATTTAGCAAATCTAGACGGAGGGCCTTTCTTGCTGCCTTTTTCTGTTTCAGAAAGTGTCACACAGGGGAAACAGAACTCATCTTGACAAGGGTCTCACTGTTTTAATAGGGACCATGTCTGGGACTGCAGTGTGGGGTTCATTTCCACCTCTCAATATGGCTTACAGAGGAGTTACCTTCCAACATGTGACGTTGGGGAGATACTGTCATTCCACACATTTTGAAGGGAGGACAAGTGAACATCTGGGAGGAGGGCATCGGTGATGTGCTGATGGCTTTGCCAGCCTAGCTCAGTTTTGGTTACATTTTACCAAAGTCAGACCGGCTGAACAAGACACACCCAAGAATAGCAGAGGCTTGGCCCTGCCACTCCATAAGCTATGTGCAGAAGGGGCTTTGAGATCAGCCTTTGAAGACTCTGTCTTTGTACGCATATGTATTTCTCTGCAGCTCATACAGGGCATCTGCACTGCAGCTTCACATAGTTGCAAAGGATGAAACTCACTGGTAACCAAAGCAAGACCTCAGAGCTCCAGGGATGCAGTTCAATCCGTTTATATGCATCCTTGCTGGGAGTTGTCGGTGGGAAAGGAGGACCTCATGGCCAAGCCAATGGTCATATGGAGCACAAAGGAATGCTCCCGTAGGCCCAATCACATTTATGAATTCTGACTTCCTGAGAGACAAGGAGGAGAAGAGACAAAGAAAAGGAGGAAGCAGAGAGACATCTTGGAACTTCAGCTTTTCTGCCTCTGCCCTGTTGTAATTTGTCACAATGAGGGTTTGCTTGAATCAGAGAACTTCACCTTATTGAATAAGGCAGAAGAAGAAGATCTTGGCAGGGGAAAGAAACCCACTAGCCCCAGAATGTTCTCAGGAGCAGAACCAGTGCTACGGGGAGCACTTGCTGTGTTAGAGAGAGTGGTCGTTCCTGGGGATGATATCCTTTGACCCACTCTCTGCAGAGAATTCTCAATTTCTGGAATGTCTGCTTCACTCTCTCCCACACTTCCCTGTCAGCCTCAACTGTCCTTTTAACAAGTGGGTTCCATGGCGGAGGACCGTGGCTGGAGCAGACTGCTAGTGTGTTAAATATTAAGCCCCTTATCTATCCTTCATTTTCATGTCCTCAAAGCAAGTCTTGGTGATTAAAACCCTGCTTACAGACTTATGGATGCACGGGTCAAAACTGATAACATTTATTTTCTTAATTTTAGAACTTGAGCGTTTGATGGCACTGAGCAATGAGATAAAGAACCCCAGTAAGTAATCCCCCTGCCTCATACGTGAATTTGCAGGAGGAGGGGGGCCTTCACTAGGCTTAGAGTGACCCACTTAGTGGAAGTGTCAGCTTATGATATAGAAACTTACCTATCTGTTCCTAATCCAAGCTGGCTGTCTAGCAAAGGTCATCTCCCAGGGTCACTCCTCAACCTTCGAGCGTGACCAGAGAGCCGTAAGGAACTCATCAAACTGGAGGCTTGTTGCCATGGTCCCGGGCAATACTCCACAGCTTCTTTAAGTGTTTAGGACCTGGGCTTGGTGTTGTCTCACAATCTGGGGCTGACTACCTGAGGAGGATCTACTCACCTCTGACTTATGATTTCTCTCCCTCCTCTAGCAATTCCACTGAAGTCAGAATTAGCTTATGAGATTTTCGATAAGGGCCAGGTCCGATTCTGGCTGCAGGCAGAGCACCTTTCCCCTGATGCCAGCTTCCGGTTCATCATTAATGACAGAGAGGTTTCTGACAGTGACGTAAGTTCCTGGATGTGAGCTGTGGCTCACAGGGGTCTGCGTTTGCTGGACTGGGAGTGAGCTAAAGCTTTAGAGGAAACTGGGCTTTCTTAGAAGGTTCTCTCAGTCAATGTATGTGCTCATTCTCACCTTTTCTGAGTTCCAGAAAGAGAGAGAGGGGGGTTCAGAAGGTTGACCAGATGGCTCAAGATTGTGGTCCTCATAGTGTTCAGAGATTAAGTAGACTTTAAAATCCAAATATGTTAAGATGAAAAATGAGTATCTTTTAGAGACTTGGAGCATGAGTTTAGGAAAAGGTTCAGGATTAAAGGGTATGTCTTGATGAATTAGTGTCTTTCTTCCTGATTATAGTTCTGAAGGCTTGTCAGTTTGCTCTATCCTGGGAAATGATCTCATATATTTCTTCCTCTGACAGCTCCCATGGGGGACACAAGAGGAAAAGGAATCTCAAGGGCATCTTGGTCCTCTTGGGCTGTTGCCTTGGTGTCCTGGATCTGATCTGGACAGAGAAAGGGTTGGGGCTCTCACAAATGCTTATTATGCTAAGATAAATGCACTTGGCCCTGGTTCTACTTTGTGTGTGTGTATGTGTGCATTCACTTGTGTAAGTAGTTGAGGTGTGTGTTTATATAGCACATGTGGGATCAGAGGAAAATCTCTGGTAGTTTCCTCCAGGCATCTTTAAATTCTTTGTTGAGCCAGGGTCTCTCATTATGCTGAAATTTCATCAAATAGGTTAGCCTAGCTGGTCTGCAGGCTTCCAGAGATCTGCCTGTCTCTGCCTCCAATTTTGCTATCTCTGGGTATGTGCTGCCCACCACATTGAGCTTTTTGCATGGGTTCTGGGATCTGAACTTAGTTCCTCATGGTTATGATGTACTTTGCTGAATGGGCTATCTTCCTATGTTGTTGATTGTATAAAATGAATCTTAAAATCACTATAATCCTCATGTTTGGCTGTGGAACATTTGAGAAGTTATTACCTATGTTTAGGTGTATTTACATTGAGTAATTATGGCATACAGGGGAAACCAGTCATAGGCAAATCTATTTTTTATGGGATTTCTTTTATTCAGGGGTGGGGTTAGGTGAGTCATCTATTGGTATCTCACTCTTTTCTCTAAATGCCCAGTGTAGTGTCCTTGGCACTTAGTTAACTAGTTCTAAACTCCCTCATTCAGTTGTTTACCACACACAGATCAACTGGGAGCAGGGAACGAATGCCTGCTATGTTTGTGGACAGCCCACTCTCCTTCTTGAGTTTTACTATGTTCTCTCAGCCTGGTTTTTATGTCTGGTGGTATTGGCAAAACAGGGCCTGATGAAGTCTATCAAACAGAAATCTTGGAATGTCCTGGTGTTTAAGATTACATGATCCAGTCAGTCTGTCCCATGGGAGTCATGGTGTGCTTTTAGAAAATGTATAGTGTGGGTCGATTTGGTGGGCTGCAAAAATCCCAAGTGAGTGAGTGTTGTGTGGGGGGCAGTACTGCCTGATCTTTGTAATTGGAGAAATTTTTTTCTGAGCAGAGATCACACTAGGAAAAGAAGTGGAATATGGAATAATTGCACATTATTTGCTAAGCATCTTTTGATTAACATTTCCTACCTTCGACAGAGAGCAACATTCCCACTCCAGAGCCAATCTTGTGGAGTAGGAGCGAGTCATTTTACTTCTTTAATTAGCAGCCCACAGGTGACTTTCACATTGGAAGACTGATGCTGTTTTGTGAAACTCATATAAAACCCTGTATTTATGGGGCTCATAAAAATCACAGAACTCTGTCTGGCTACATCAAGATGCCTAATTAGTTTCTAAAGTCTTTTCAAGACACTATGGGACAGAGGAAGCTGAAGAGCCTACTGTGTCTTTAAGCTTCTGGTTGGTGAGAGTCATACCTGTGATTTCTTAACTAGTTAGAGTGGGTTCCTACAGTTCTAGGAATTTGAAGTAAACTGATGGTGTTGTCGCGGATACTGACCATTTGTTGTACAACTTGAAAGTTGCTTTTTATATTCAAATGACATCATTTAAAACTCAACAGATCAGGGCAGGGGCCACTCACTGGGCTCTTGTTCTTCTATTCTGATGTGGTGGTGGCTCATTTCAGGATGAGGACACAGTGTTTTCTCATAATTCCTGTTCCTGAAGGTTCTATCTCAAAAGTAACCTGCAGAATTGTGACCATTCATTTGGGCCTTTTTTCAAGAACATAGATATATCTGTCTCCTCTTCTAATTCCCTCTGAAAAAACTCAGTCATGTTATACAAGTACAGAATATATGATTGACATATTTGAAAAAAACATTTGAATTTCTTAGTGAGTTAAATTTTTTTGTATGTTTAAAGCCTGGATAGAGTGGGACAGGTTTTAACATGTACAGCTGTTTACAGCTTTCGAGACTGAAGTTCATAGTTATGCATTGGGAAATTGTCCGTCCCTTTTCCCTTCTCAGTGGACAGTAGTGTGGTTTTGGTCCTTGGTTCACCCAGAGGACTAGTTTCTTTCTGAGAATCTTTCAGAGGACCTTTCTTTCTGAGTCCTTCAGATGGAATATCTGGTATGTCTTTTCGTCTTTTGTTGCTGTGAAAAGGCACCATGACCAAGGCTACTCTTCTAAAAGAAACGATTGACTTGGGGGCTTGTTTGCAGTTTTAGAGGGTTAGTCCTTGATCATCCAGGAAGGAAACAGACAGGCATGGCATTGGAGCAATAGCTGAGATCTTTATATCCTGAACCACAGGCAATAGGCAGAGAGAGAAAGTAGGGGAAGAGAGAGGAGGAAGGAAGAGAGGGAGAGGGAGGGGAAGAGGGGAAGAAGGGGAGAGGGGGAGAGGGGGGAGGGGGAGTGGGGGAGAGGGGGGAGGGGGAGAGGGGGAGAGGGGAGAGGAGGGAGGGGGAGTGGGGGAGAGGGGGGAGGGGGAGAGGGGGAGAGGGGAGAGGAGGGAGGGGGAGGAGGGAGAGGGGAAGGAGGGAGAGGGGGAGGGGGGGAGGGGGGAGGGGGGAGGGGGAGGAGGGAGAGGGGAAGGAGGGAGAGGGGGAGGGGGGAGGGGGGAGGGAGAGGGGAGAGGGGAGGGGGAGGGGAGAGAGAGGGAGAGAACAAATCTAGTATGGGTGTTTGAAATACTTCCTCCAACAAGGCCACACCTCCTCCTAATCCTTCTCAAACAGTTTCACTCCCTAGTAACTAAGCATCCAAACAAATGAGGTTACTGGGGGCCATCCTCATTCCAGTCACCATGGGTTGCAACTGCAGTATGGACACAGAGTTTCATCATGTCAGTCTCTGTGTCTTTTACGGGTTCCAGACGCACAGAATTAAATGTGACAGATCGACAGGCATGATTGAGATGGTCATGGATCGGTTCACTATTGAAAATGAAGGGACCTACACTGTGCAGATTCAAGATGGAAAAGCCAAGAATCAGTCATCACTGGTGCTCATTGGAGATGGTATGCCACTGTGAACGTTCTCAAATGCCCACGGAGCACAACTGAAAGGGAACGCCTTTGAATGGAGAGAGGCAGATGTATTTCATCTCTCTCTCTCTCTCTCTCTCTCTCTCTCTCTTTTTCTTGAATAGCATTCAAGGCTGTCCTAGAAGAGGCTGAATTTCAAAGGAAGGAATTTCTACGGAAACAAGGTAAGTGGTGGCTTACACACACAGCAGCATGGGGTGCAGGCTTGGTAGTGTATCTTGAGCAGGCCCTGCATCCCACAGTTGACTCTGAACATACTTAGAAAGTCATCATTTCATTTATTTACTTACTTATTTATTTATTTATTCTGTGAAAATTAGGAGATGTCTCTGTCTTTAGGCATATCTTTAGGTATATCTTGCCTATATCCTTTCTTGCTTCTAATCTTAGCTGACCTTGGATAGCCCTTGATTTTGTATTGCCTGTTTCTGAGAATGATCATTCCCTGATGAGGATCTGTCTAACCAGCCTCTACAGTAACCAGTGACTAGCCCCTGTTCCCTGCAGGCTGACAATACTTCCCAACACCCTTCTTTCTACATCTCTCTGCCTTCCCCATGTTAATATTCTCACACAGAATCTGTAGGAGCTCAGATTACCCAAATTCTCTGCCTACTTCAGCCTAGAGTTTGACAAGTCAGATGGACATTTCTGACCATCTCCATCACAGTGTCCAGACCACTCCTTATTCTGTCTTGCTTTCTCTGCAGGTTTAAAAATATATATTTTGAATTGAAATAGAATCATATCACTTTTGCCCTCCCTTCCCTCTCTCCTGTGCCTCCCAGGTACCTCTGACTGGGCACTTTCACAGGCTTTTAAACAAGACACCAATTGAATTCTAGCCTTATAAAATGTATTAATGTGGAAAAAAATCAGTACCCACTCTCAAAACTGCTTTATATTTTCGTGTTGAATGAGAAAATAGCTTTATTAGGCTCTGGCTTGCTCCATGCTTATTTAGATGGAAATGATTGATACTTTTGAAGACCATACATGACTCCATCTCTGACGGGAAATAACAGCGTTTACAAAGTTGCGAGGTCACACTGCTCTGTCTACATCTTGTCTTCACTAATCCCCTTACTTCAAAGATTTTATGACTACTCTGCTCAGTGCTCAGTCAGACGTGAGGCCCAGGAAAGAGAATGTGGTGAGCTGGATAGTATAAGTATCTAAAGAGTAATAGAGCCCATGTGTGCGCAAGGAGGGGAGCTGTGTATTCCCAGTAGGAAGAGGAGGCTCAAGAGAGACTCAGCTGGAAAGCAGGCCAACTTCAGGACTATGAGAAGTACCTTAGCTTTATAGGTTATAGCAGGCTCTTCCAGTCAACTATGTTTATATATTAAATCTTAACATAGAGATATATTTAAATATATGTGCATATGTGTATATAACATCTATTTATCTGTAATGTAAATTCTTATTTTAGAACCTCTCCCTTTCCCACAGGCCCTCATTTTGCTGAATATTTGCACTGGGATGTCACTGAAGAGTGTGAAGTTCGGCTTGTCTGTAAGGTAAGAGGCTTAGCAGGTTCTTCTTGTTCCTCCCAGAGAGGCCAGTTAGTGAGCAACTCTGAGGAGTGAAGTGCTGATCTAGGTGTAGGAAGGAGTAGACAGAGACTTCAGGGTCTCGTGAACCCTGCGGAACTTAGATGGTAAGTACCTGCCCCTCCTTCTTCATAAAGCATCAGTGTTGTGACATCCAAAGGAGAATCCAAGGAGGTGGGCTTACTGCGGCATAGGCATAGGCTTAGAACATTAGCAGTGAGTCCTGAGTTCCGTGAGAAGGTGCCATGAGGAAGTGTTCCTGCTGTGATTTTCACTTGACACCATCAGGGACTAAAAGGCATGTTTGGTCCCTAAGTTTCATGTTAACAATTCAGTAGCTAAAAAAGCTTGTTTCAAAGTTGTGTTTTAAGCAAGTCACTGTGAAAGATCCAAGGATAAGTGATGGTGGTGAATTGTTTGTTTGTTTGCTTTTTGTCCTTAAACTACTTACAAATTACTTAAAGCCCAAGTAGGATAGATGAAAATAAACAGGCCATTTCAGCAAGGTGGGGCTTCTTGGGCAGGAAGAGAAATGGGTACAGGGGTGTGAGGTGAGAAGCCAGAATTTACTGGCATCCTTAGCCACAGTCAGAAGACAAAATGTCATGTGCATTTTGCACAGTAAAAGAGAAGCCATAGAACTCTATCAAGAAAGGGCTGAGACAGCAGGTAAGAAGGGCTGGGTGTTAAGGCACAGTCTGAAGTGTTGACATTTGGAGGCAAGAGGCTAGCCCTGTACTGAACCACAGGCTGTTTACATAGGCAGTAAATTCTTACATTGGGAAAACATGATTACCATGCATGGAAAGGTATGGGCTTCTACTGTGCATTTCTAGGCCTTGACATTATAAAGCTCAGATCATTAGGTGGTCAGATGTTAGGCCCGGGAATGAGGAGAGTGATGGCTGCTATGGTTCTGACCATAGCTGAAGGACATACTGAACTTCCTGTATCCTAAGGACAGGTAGCAAAAATGTAAGGTCTACTTCTTGGGGCTCTAGTGCTATGTAACTGCCCATAAATGTTTGAAACTACCTCAAGTGCCCTGGCCACAGAGATGCATAGACCAGTAGACACAGATATCAGGGAAAAAAATTATTCTTGAACCTTGAGTTTTGCAGTCTCATGCATTCGGTTTTTGATACATTCTGCAAAACATCTTTCTGAGTATTATTTCATTCCGTGATACCGTGACAGGTGATACTTCTTAATTGATTACGTAATAAAAATGTATAGGAAATACTATATGTTAGGATAGACTTTTATCTTTACAGAAGAGCATTCAAAAACAAAAGTGTTTAACAGAAACTGTAATCATCATAATAGTAATAATAAGATGTGTGGGGAGTTGGTCACACAGAGCCGTGTGAAGGGAGAACAGCGTCCCTCGGGGATGGGTGTGGTATGCATGTGATGTCTGAAGAACTAGCTTGTTTCTAAGTCTTTTTGCTCACTCGTGTACACATTAGACACTTGAGTGTCAGAGATGAGTCATAGGCAGAGATGAATTACAGGGTCTGAGAAGATGCACAGTGGCTGTGCATGGGGGTGGGGAACCCCCTCTACCCACGTACAGGTGGGCTGAGGCTGTTTTGAGAAGAGACTGAAGGGCATCGGAAAGGCTTTGATTCCACACACACAGTAGCAGCTTCTACCTTGATGAGCAGCGTGCACCTGGAGGCAGGGAAGGATGGCAGAGGCTGCCACAGCAGAGAGACCCAGAAAGACCAGGAAGCTGCTACCCTGTGATGTGTGCTCATTCATGTTCATGCTGGAGACGGGGAGGCCTGCTGTGATGTGTGCTCATTCATGTTCTGTGCTGGAGACGGGGAGGCCTGCTTCCAGGTAGCTGGTGCACGTCTCCATCCAAGCCTTAGACACTGTGAATGGCTTCTTTGTCCTCGGCTGGCTTTCCAGCCAAAGTACCTACAGTATGAGTATTTGATTATCTTCTGGTGTCACTGGTGACAATATCACATACAGCTGCTGTGGAAATTCCAGACACATGGCATTACTGGTCTATAGAGCCAGTCCCATGACATCTGCGTTAGTTACGTTAGTTACGGGTTTACTGCTGAACAGACACCATGCCCAAGGCAACTCTTCTAAGGTTAACATTTAACTGGGGCTGGCTTACAGGTTCCGAGGTTCAGTCCATTATCATCAAGGTGGGAAAATGGCAGCATCCAGGCAAGCATGGTGCAGGAGGAGCTGAGAGTTCTACATCTTTAACTGAAGGCTGCTAGAAGAATATTGATTTCCAGGAAGCTGAAATGAGAGTCTTAAAGCCCACACCCACAGTGACACACCTACTCCAACAAGGCCACACCCACTCCAACAGGGGCACACATTCTAATAGTGCCACTCCCTGGGCCGGGCATATACAAACAACGTGGTCATTTGTAATGTCCCACTGCTGTCATTACTTGTGTGGGGTCTGTACAGATGGGGATGCAGATTCTCCAGCCTCCTGGACTCCAATGCCACCTCACAGCCAACATCTGTCACACAAAGCAGAGTGTCTTCTTGAGACAGCATGTTGGCAACATGCGAGTGGGTGTGGTTACATCAGAATCCTGGAAAGCTTGGCTTCTAAAGCCAGAGGGCCAGCTGTGAGGAATTCCCACATAGAGATGCTCCTGGCCATGGCCTCTTCCTCCCAGCTCATGCCCAGGAATACCCCACGTTCAAAGAGCGGTTTCTCAGTGACCCACAGAGCTTTGGATCCACAGATCAAAGCGCTCTGCTCTGGCCCCATTAGTGACACTTCCTATTAAACAGGAGATTTTCACACCTACTGACTTCATGGATCCTCTTGGTGGCAGCTGTGAGGGCTTACTGTTTTCAGATGACAATTGAGAAGTGCTTTTACTGTGATTAGAAGGGACAGGTCTCTCCATAAGCACCCTGCTGGGCCTGGTGAGGGGTAAATGCTGGTGTTTTCTTTAGGTCTGAGGTTCACTAACCCTGAAGGATTTGTTTTTCGTTTCCTCTTCTGAGCCATCGTGATTCACTTAGGATTTCTGTTCCACAGGTTGCAAACACCAAGAGGGAAACTGTTTTCAAATGGCTCAAGGACGATGTTCTTTACGAAACGGAGACACCGCCAGACCTGGAGAAGGGGGTCTGTGAGCTGCTTATACCCAAGGTACCCTGCTGCCACCGTGGAAACAAACCAGCACTTGCTACAACTCAGAAACCTGGCAGTGCTCTTTGGTTCACACACCGATTTCCCATGTTCTGCGAGGAAAATGTCCAAATACAACATCTTGTATCGTGGTATTGATTCTGCATAAATGTGGGATGTGTTTTATTCCTAGTTGTCTAAGAAGGACCATGGTGAATACAAAGCAACCTTGAAAGATGACAGAGGTCAGGATGTATCTGTCCTGGAAGTAGGTGGCAAAGGTAAAGCGGCACCTTCTTTGTCTTACAGTAAAGTCCATTCTGTCCACGGAGGGAGGGGGCACTGTGGAGGAGGCTCATGGGTACCCTTAGCTGTGTGCGTACCTGCTGAGCAGGCCTCCGTTCTGTCTGTGTGATAACGGCTTGGGGAGCTATAGTTGTACCCTCTGAGATGGCAGAACTCCATTCTGTCCATGAATGGCAGGTGCTATACCAATGTGCTGCCACACACTCTGAGCTGTGTGCATTTTGGCTCTGTAGTGACACTGTGTAAGAAAAGCAGGTTGTATTTTGTCTGCATTAAGAGCGTTAGAGAAATGCGCAGTATCACTCTGGGCTTAGATGAAATGTCATTTCCCGCCCTCATCAGAGGCCAGGTTTGATTCCTTATGGATGTAGTTAAGATGATTGAAGCTCTTATGAAGTTATTCCGTTCAATGTACAGTTGGATTTATGTTGAACAAAAATGTTCTTGTCCCACGCTTAAAAAGCGAATAGGTTAGAAGGATTTATGGTGCGCATAAGCCTTTTATGGACAAATATTACCATTTTAATGTTTCATTTTTCAAATGAATATCACCGTTTCCTGTGTCAATTTAATTAGACACAGAAAGTGCTGCTTTCTGTTAAAGTCATCCCTCACGATGCTACATTTCCCTCCTCCCTTCCAGTGTACGAGGACATGATCTTAGCCATGAGTCGTGTGTGTGGTGAGTAAAAGCCCCTGGGGTTTCAAGTCTTGCTGGCTGAAGCATCTCTGTTTCCTGGGGTGGGCACTCATTTCTCAGAAGATGTTAATGGCCAGAGTGTGTCCCATGCAGGCTACAGGGACTGACTGGTTACCTGTCCACTCCATGAGGCTCCTTCAGAGCCTTTGGCACTGTAGATTTGCCCTCGCTCAACTTGGGCAATTTTTTTTTTGGTCCAAAATTGCTATTAGTTTTTATTCAAACACTAAATAGGAATAGTAGATATTTAACACTCCAACCTCATAGTCTGTGCATTGAGCCATTTGCCCTGTGTAGAAACTGGGAAAGGAAAAACAGTGCGTATAAATGAACCAGCAGTAGCTTCCATGTTAACAACTAGTAATGCTGTTACTCTAGACTGTCTAGACGTGTAAGCATGCCCAGCCTGTGATCCACTGGCTGCATGTGACTGCTCAAAGTCAAGGATGGCTATGAATGTGGCTCAACGCAAACTCATAAACTCACTTGTGACCCTGTGAGGCATTTTGGGATTTTCCTTCCTGTAAGCCCATTGTGAGGCTCTCCTGTGTGAATTCTGAGGATGTGAGCGTTGTTATAATGACAAAGGGTTAGGCACATCAACCAGAGAATACCCAAGTTACATTTTCTGATCAAGTAACCAAAGCATGTACAGGCCAGTGGATGCCCAACCATCCGAGTCAAGACTTACCAGAGCCCACATCCTCGTCACCTCAATTGCAGAGGCTTGTGCTTCCCTAGACTTTCCACGGAAGCCACTGTATGCTTATCTCTAGTGCTTTGGCAAATGGCCTTGTGAGGTAGACATTTAGCTTCTGTCCGGTGAACAGGCTGGGTTATGTTTGGCTTTCGATGAGTCACATACTGACCTCATGGGTATACATACTATTTGGGAGGTGAAGCAAGCCATTTGAAGAGTGGCTTTGCTCTTACACTCCAGGGAGTTGCTTTGTATCACCTAGCTCAAAATGTGCTGGCCATGAGGGCTAGCCATCTGGGGATGACAGAGCTGGTCACATGCAGAGAGCTGATGGTACAGCAGACTGCCCTCAAATGGTTCTTCTGAAACTCTCGGCTCACTCCTCATGCAAAGCAGACGCAAGGATCTTTTATGGGTACTGAGGTGGTGACGGAAAGCAAGCACAGAAGTCTCTGTGTGATTAGACGCCCCTCGCCCTGGCATCTCTGTGACACTGCAGGAGGAGAGGAGTGAGGTACAGATGTCTTGAGAATAGAGAATTCCAGCCATGTCCTCCAGCTTCTGCTGACTCTGACTCCTCCCTACTTTGTGACTCCTCCCACCTCTTCAGATTTGGGTCAATTTATCTAGAAGCTTTCAGTCATTGTCACCAAGACTATTTTGATTTTTCTGTGCAAACCAAACTGCTAAGGACCAGGGGTAGATTTTTTTCTGTAAAAAAATTCGTTTTTTTGGCCTTAAGCAAAGAGCCATTTAAAGTACCCTGGCAGGGCAAGTATGTATCTACTGAAACCATGTGACACAGAAATGAGGTGGGAGCATGCATGGCTCTGATGGGGATGATCACCATCTTGAGGAGGAATGCATTGATGCATTAATGCTATGGATGGATGCACCTTACCATCAGGCCAGGGGCCTGCCCTACTTCTCTGAGATCTGAGATAGCATCTTGTTATCTGCAGGAGCCTCTGCCTCACCCCTGAAGGTTCTCTGCACTCCAGAGGGCATCCGGCTTCAGTGCTTCATGAAGTACTTCACAGAGGAAATGAAGGTCAGCTGGTATCACAAGTGAGTATGAGAGCACAGTACCATGGGTGGCTGCAGAATCCCGGGACTGGATGTTGGTGCTCTCGGTGAACTGAGGGGCCATGACTCTGTTCGCAGTACCAAGCTTTGGCTGGGCGGGCTTTGGGGCAGTGGGGAGGGTCTGGGTACAGGAGAAAGAGAAGGAAATGCTAGAGGGTGTCAGCAGCTTTCTCTGCACTGTACTCACTGATGGTGACAATGCTCAAAGCTTCCTCCTGGGAGTGAGAAGAGAGCAAGGGAACTAGTGTTTAGTATCCAAGCTCCAACCTTCCAATCAGTGGCTTTCTTATTAGACACAAGTAAGAGAATGAGAACCTAAACAAGCCCAATAGTTTAAATAACAGCAGAGGGTCTAGGGAAACCTGCATCTGTGGGTAATGTGGGAACAGCGACCGGAAACCAGGGTTCAGACCTAGAGACCAGCATCAGCATTAGAATGCAGATCTTTATTGTTTATTACATAAGCATATACATACATACACATATATACACACATATATGTATATATATGTGTGTGTACACATACACACACACATATATGTATATGTGTATGTGTATGTATATGTTTTGGCTAATTAGGGTATGTTTAATGGCAAATTGGGGTGCAACCTGTATTGTTTAGCTGAATCTGCCTTGCCTGACCATGAACCTGTAGGGGAGGGATTCATCCCCCCAGGAAGGTTTCCATAAAGACAGCGGAAGCAGCCACCACCTCTGGTCCTTTGTGTTGTTTCGCCTGTGTGCTGGGAGCCATGTCAGATCAGATACAGTAGATCAGGACCCTTCAAGGAGTCTTGGGAGCCGGTGCTGCCTCAAGCTCTCTCATCCATCCACAATATTGCTTTTTCTTCCACCAAGGTTGTCTCTGCATCCCCAACAGGGTGACATCCAGTCCATAGATGTCCATGAGAATTTTGTAGAACGCAGACTTAGGCGTGGAGGGCATTTGTTCCTTGCTTTCAAGCAATGCTGAGTCATATATCAAGGAATGCAGAAGATGCCACTTTAAATAAAAGACCCGGAATCCATCCCACACAAATGAGAAGTGAGCTGGAGGGATGCAGCCAAACTCTTCTGCAGAAAAGGACCCTGTTTTCTTGCTGGAGAGTGAAATTAATGTATCGTGCAGACATAGCAGAGCTCAACTGTCAGGGAATGGACCACTCCAGATGGAGAGGAATCCCAGCCACTCAAGGGATTTCTTGCTGTCATTACAGGGAAAACAAAGCTAATGTTCTTTGACCTCAGGGTGGGTGTGTTCCTTCAGTTTGGGAGATCTTTCCTGCACTGGTTACATTGGGCGAATAGCTCCTCTGAATCTCAGTGGGCTCCAACAGCTCACCTTTAGGACCTTTAGACAGGGTGGGAGAGGTAATGGCTTCCAACGAGGATATGAAGTGATGGATGGATTCTCCCCTACACTGGTGAGGGCTACCAGCTGCTGTCATCGTGATGGAGCTCTCTATGCTTACAGAGTAGTTGAGTTATAGAGACAGAGAAAGTGACATTTCCAGATTTAAGGCCCACATGGGTAGCATGTGGTAGAGCAAGATTGAACAGGCTGCAGGAGTTATTGCAGATTTAGGGATGGTGGCCAGTGAGTCACACAGCACTTGAAGAAGATTGTAAATCCCTAGGTGTGGTAGATGTTATCTCCCTCTGATAACCAGGACCTATGCTACAATCCTCAGACAACACAGAGTCACTACAGGGCTGGCTGAGGCGTTTGGAGGCCTTATCAATGTGTCTGCTCACATTGAACCCTGTGCCCCACCTCCTTCTGGCTTTGAAGGAGGCATCAGCAGGCCTACTGTGTGCTTGTATGGGTTTATGTAAGCTGTGAGACACTTTCTAACCCTCACGCGGAGAGTCAGTTCATGGAGGGTGGCAGAGAGTCTGATTGCACCGTATATTTTGGTTGAATTTTCTTTCCCACAGAACCAGAAAGCTATACAAAGTCCCATTATTGCTTTTAGGTAGAAACGGGCAGTTGTGAGTGACCCTCCCATTGCTTTAGTAATAGAGATTTTTCTCTGGGCTCACTGGATATATAGTATTGGTGTGTGCCACCCTCAGGCAAAGATCCAGTTGGCTGGGAGGAACCCACCAGATTGTGAGCAAAGCATTCAGGCTGAAAAGCTGTGAGCCTACTCTATAGCTTTGGCCTCTGGGTTCTGTCTTCCCAAGGGCACCAAGTCCCTATGCATCCTCTTGCCAGGAGTGTTCTATGCTGTGCTGGGCTTGCATAATGCCTTAATATTATATCCTATTTTCCCTGCCAGGCTGGGTCTTCCGTAGAGCCTTCCTGGCCTCCTCTCTCCCATCTGCTTACCTTCTTGGTACTTTGCTTTCACAGTACGAGTTACTTTTCCATCCTGAATTGGGTGCTCCAATGAAGGTTACCTGACAGAGCTATTTCATAGTAAAGAGGGCCAGGGAATTACTTTCTTTCATTGAACTATAGAGTACACAGTGACCAGCAAGGATAATAGAATTACTATAAGCTCACAGCCAGTTCTCAGAAAACCTCTAGCTAGTCATCTAAATTGTAGTAACTTGAAAATGATATCTACACATAGACCATGCGTGAACTGTAGACATGTATTGTGTCCACATCAAGCAGACTGGCTTGTCAACGGGTGAGTGTGGTGTGACACCCTGCTGACTTGACAGTGACAGGATCAGGTGCTTTGGTCTTACTTATATCTTAAAAGTTGGGGTGGAATACATATAAAATAAAATGTATTATTTCATACGTTGTAAGGGTGCAGATTAACCATGCCAGGGGAAACCTTCTCCAGGGCCTTTGGCTTCCATTGTACACTAGCTTCACTATACTCTCTGCTCTTGAGTGTGGCAACTCTGATACACTCAGATTGTAGAAACATGTTTGTCCTCATGTGACACAACTTTTTAAATGTAGCATAATGTCCTCAGAATTCATGCATGCTGTAGTGTGTGTGCACACCAGTTCCCTTCTTTTTAAAGGACCAGGAGTAATCCACCATGAGGATAAACTGTAGTTCAGTTATCCATTCACTTGTCAGGGCCCATGTAGCTGTCCACATTGCCCACTGTAAATAGTGTTGCATGGATATTGAGTGTTGAAGTGTCTACAGATGTTGAGCATTGAACTGTCTACAGATGTTGAGTGTTCAAGTGTCTCAGTCCCTGCTTTCAGCTTTTGAACAGGAACCTAGAGATGGAATTGCCATGTTAAGACATGTGCTCCATGCCTAATATTCTTAGGAACTGCCATTCTTAATCAAGTGTTCTGAAGTTCCTAAAACTGTAGTCATTAGGCTTTGGGGGGTTTCAGACCTAAGTTATTAATGTATTTACATTTATAATAGCCAGGAAAAAAACAAAAACAAAACCTACTGTGCCATTGGCATGAGCAAGTTGAGTAGACCCTCCCCAGCCAGATGTGAGCAAGCAGACCCTTCTCACTCGGACATGCGAGTGTGCCCCGACAGGTGTGAACGTAAGATCCGGAGGCTGCACTGAGCATGCCCACGTTGCTTCCTAGAGAGGCCAAGATCTCCTCCAGTGAGCACATGCGGATCGGAGGGAGCGAGGAGATGGCATGGCTGCAGATCTGTGAGCCCACAGAGAAGGACAAGGGGAAATACACGTTTGAGATTTTCGATGGCAAAGACAGCCACCAACGCTCGCTGGACCTCTCTGGACAAGGTACGAGAAGTTCGCCGTAGGGTACAAGCCGCTTCGGTACTGAAAGGCAAAGGGTGCAGGATAATCCACTGAACGTCAAATCAATTGATTAGTTTGATAGCTTGTCAGTTTTCATTTTGTCACCTATCTAGTAGGACATCTGAGCAGACAAGAATTAAGCACTTGGGGAGAAGAGTGACATATGGCTTGTTTCCTTGCAGCTTTTGACGAAGCCTACGCTGAGTTCCAGCAGCTCAAGTAAGGCCCACAGCTTGTTATCTCTGCATCTGACGGGGGCAAGGGCAGGCGGGTTTGTTCTGGACAGGATCACCTGGAAATGCTCTCGTGACTCCAAGGATACTCTGTTTCTGGGATAAAAATAGCAATTTAAGTAATTCAATATGTAGCAGGGCAACCATTTTCTTTTCCTATGTTAGAAAATGCATCATCTATCAACTTCCTAGGGACACTAGAACCGTGGGCTACTTTAAATGTATAAAATGATGGATACTGTAAATCATTGTAACCCCAGGTGACATGCCACACAGAGCAACTGTTAAAGAATGCTTCAGAGCTTCGAACCAGTGTCTGAGTTTTAGAATGTTAAAGCCGAGGACATTCCTTGGCTCTTACTTATCCGAGATGCCTTTGAGGAGCGGATATGTGAGAAGTATAATAAATTGGAAATTGACAGTTTAACAAAATGCCTGGGGCCTAGGGGCTGGCTTAGTAGATCAAGTGGATCCTTGGAACCCGTGCTTACATAAGGAAGCTGGCTACAGAAGGGCAACCTGTAACCTGAGCACTGGGCAGGCAGAGACAGGAGCATCCCTAGGGTTTCTTGCCAGGCAGTCTAGCCAAATCTGCAATATATATATTTACACATACACACACACACACACACACACACACACACACACACACACACACACACATATGTATATATGTGTGTGTGTGTATATATATGTATATATATACACACACACACACACACACACATATGTATATATGTGTGTGTGTGTATATGTATATATATATAGATAGATATAGATATAGATAGAGAGAGAGACAGACAGACAGACAGAGAGAGACAGACAGAGACAGAGACAGAGACAGAGAAAGAGACAGACAGACAGACAGACAGACACAGGTCCTACCTCGAAACTAACATGGTGGGAAGTAATCGAGGAGGGCACTTGATGTGAGAATTTGCATGTTCATCTTCCTTTTGGATTTAGCATCCTTCCCAACAGCAAGTAATTGGAGCACAATTCCTCTGTGTGGGCTCAGGTTCTGCACCCTCAGATCCAACCACAATTAAAAACACAGCAAAGGCAGCAAGCACATCTCTACAGGCCTTTTCCTGTCACCATTCCCTTCCCAAATAACTCTTCACACGGTATTTACTCCGTTGGGTGTTGTGACTAGAGATGACTGACAAGACCCAGGAGGATGAGTATACGCTGTACGTGAAGACAACTGTGTATCTCAGGGGCTTGCACAGCCGTGGAGTTTGGGGCTCAGCTCTGGAACCAACGGGGAATGGCTGCATAGCCATGGTTGTGTGTCTGTCATTAGACATCAGTTCTTTATCTGCTCTCACTGCTAGCAAACTTTTCATGTGCATGATATGATTTCTAACAGCTCTCTCTGTCTTTCTCTGTCTCTGTCTCTCTCTGTCTCTGTCTCTGTCTCTGTCTCTCTCTTTCTTGTGATTTCTAGGGCTGCTGCTTTTGCAGAGAAGAGTGAGTACTTGTTGGGAGATCAGTTTGGGTTGGGGGAGGTGCATAAGTCACATGGTTGATTTAGTGGCTCAGTAACAACCAACCTTCCTTCCTCCCTTGGTTTAAGTGCACCTTGATCTTCTATGTCTTACCTGGGCCCTTCTTCCTGCCTGTGCACCACCCTTACAAGATTCTGTTCCCCAGATACCAGGACCCTCTTTTTTTTGTGAGATGTAGCTCTTTCTCCTTGGAGTCCTTGATGTGACCGCCTTGGTTTGGTTGACTCTCATTTCTATTTCCTTGGTGCCACTTGTCCCCTAACCTGCAGAGTCAGCCATTCTTTGTGGTCCCCATGGCAGCTTTGTGTCATCTCCCAGGCACAAGCTCATTATTTTCCATTTCCACCTTGGTATCACTTGGTGTTGGCATCAGGCCTCCTGTAGGGTCTCCCCGATGGTGCCTCTTCAACCTGACTCTTTTCCATTATAGATCGCGGCAAGGTGATTGGCGGCTTACCAGACGTGGTGACCATAATGGAAGGCAAGGTGAGAGCAGACAGTTGGGGACAGGGCTGGGATGAGTGTCATGTTGCAAGGTAGAATGCAGCGTTCATCTCAGGATGGAACACAGGGGAGCCCGAGAGTAGGAATCCTTCCCCACTCAGCCTGCATGGCACTCAGAGCTACCTCACATTGTGCCGCTGCCATCTGCTAACAGAGAGGTGGGATAGCTTGAGGGTCAAGGTTGGGATATACCTTAGTGTTAGAGGGATTGGCAAGTACAGGAGGCAGTGGGCTTCACTTTCAGCACTGAGGTAAAAAACAGCAACAACAACAGAAATAACAACACAGCAGCAGCAGCAGCAACAACAACAACAGCAATAGCTAGTATTGCAAATCCTCAAACACCAGTTATGTTGTGTGACCCAAGGACTTGTTTTAAGGACTTTGGTGACCATGGGTGTGTTGGCATCTGGTTCAGGGGCTTCTCTGAATGAGGTGGTGGGTGAGCTCCCATCTGGTGTGGAACTGTGAGCTGCCACCTTCGAATGTGAGCAGTCATAACTTCTTCAATATTAAAGAAAAGAAATAAAAACCCTGCTCCAATTTCCAAGGTCATTTTAGAATCTATAATTGAGGTTTTAATTTGCTTCCCATCAGTAGAGTTATTGATATCTAATTGGCACCTCTGCTGCATGATTCTAGCTCAATGTCACAGGGACATAGGCACTTGAAAGGACTTTATTAGGCCCAAATGCAAAATTTATAGACCTCTTTAACAGCCAGCGAATGCACAGAAAGCTCCTGAGATGGAGGAACTGTGACATCACAGATGATGGGATTGTGAAATGAACAGTCACAGGCTGAAGTTTCCAGAGGAACTTGGAAGATAGACCCCTCAATCTAGATATAAAGGAAGTGTAGGGGCTGACAGATGCTTCATTCTGGTAAGAGCAAGTGCTCTTCATCTCGTTAGGGTAGAGATTCAGCTCCCGGTCCCCATGCTGGGTGCCTCATAACTTCTGCTAACTCCACCTCTAGGGGATCTGACACCTAGAGCTACACTTACACATACATCCCCACACATAGACATATGGGAGTACACAAAAATAAGAATAAGGAATAAACAAACTTAAAAAGTTTAAAAGCAAGTTCAATGGAATGATGATAGAGCTAATCCACCCTCTAGGGTTAACCCAGGTTAGAGCTTAGAATAAGCAGAACTATTCCATAGTTTTCCTTGGGTCCTCCTCCATAGCACAGGGCTCCTCTGCTCCCACCGAACTTTGGAGCTTGTGTCTACACCTACGAGGGGTTGTTGATGTAATAAGTGATCAACAGATACCAGGGGGCATGGCTGAAATCAGTGTGGTCTTTTCTTTCTTTTGAAAATGTATTAGTGGAATATTCCATGCATGTGTACGGTACATCTGATCATACCCACCTGATCCCCCCTCTCTCATGCACGTTTTCTAACCATCTTTACCACCCACATCTTCCTTCCCAAGACCTTGAACCTCACCTGCACTGTGTTTGGAAACCCCGACCCTGAGGTGGTCTGGTTTAAGAACGACAAGGACATTGAGCTCAGCGAGCACTTCTTGGTGAAGATGGAGCAGTCCAAGTATGTCAGCCTGACCATCCAGGGGGTGACGGCCGAGGACTCGGGCAAGTACAGCATCAACGTGAAGAATAAATACGGAGGAGAGAAGATCGATGTCACTGTCAGTGTGTACAAACACGGGGAGAAGATCCCAGACATCTCACCTCCCCAGCAGGCCAAACCCAAGCTCATCCCAGCTTCCACCTCATCTGATTAAGGGAATCCCGTCTGCCCTGGGGCTGGAGAGATGGGAGGGAGGTCTTAGGATGTTGTATGCTGTGCTGAGTGGGTGCCAGTTTGGCGTGATGTCACGTGTGGCCAGACTGGCGACCGTACACTAGGTTTTTGATCTTGCACTTTGCGATGCAAATTATCTGTGTGGAGGGGAAGCGAATGTTTCTGAACATAAGGCTCTAAGACTCGTGTGAGGCTGAGAGTGAATGGCAGTGGAGAGTGGGCTGAGAGAGGGCAGCTGGCACATCCAGGGTCATGGGCATGTGGACTGAGGCTCAGATGGTCCTAGCATGTGGTAGTCTGGATAGTTATTACCATCCTGAGGGGAGTGGGGGGGGGGCTGCAGGGCACATTTCTGGAAACCCTTTGTGGAGCCTTTGAGCATGGTACGTGCTTACCTTTTTGTCTTGCTTTAGGCTAATAATAATAATAAAAAACCAAAAGGCATCTTGTTGTGATTTCTATGCCAACATCCTGCCTACCTACATATCCCTATCTTGGCTTAACCCGTTTCTCTGGATTTTATGCTTCTGTGGCATGTGGACCATGAACCATGTCCAAAGAACCAGGGGTGGGAAACACTCTCCCAGAGGGCTCCCTCCTATAACTCCATCAACTAGGTGCAGAGAAGGACCTTCAGCCAAGAGTCCTGAAAGACTCGAATTGTGTGAATCTTTCAGAGCATGGATTTAAAGACTTTTGTAGAGGGAGGCAAACACATTTGTGTGGCTTTGCCCTGTTCTGGCATACTGACTAACCAGGCAGAGATTCCCAGGGGAAACAGTAACTCATTGGCAAGGGGGACCCCAGTAGCCACTAAGGGGAAAACAATGGAAGGTTGGCTGTGTATAGACTACTTGGGTGACATTGAAAAGTGCACAGGGTGACTGCAGGCTTCCTGTAAGAGTCCCAAGTTCCTCTGTTACAAAGGTCATACCACACTGGTATCACAGTTGCTTTGAAACAGAAAGGTTCCTGGGTTAAGTACCCTTCTCCCTTTATTTAACCAAATACTTGAACAAAGCAATACCAGGAAAAGGAGAGTTTATTGCCTCACAGTTCACAGGCATGGCTGCAGGAATCTGAAGCAGCTGGTCTCACTGTGTCCATAGCCTAAAATCAGAGATGCAAATCCTGGTGTGCAGGTAGGTCACTCTGTCTCTATTCAGTCCAGGACCTCAGCCTACAGAGGGGTGAGTCTCCCATCAAGTTAGCCTAATCTAGAAACTATCTGTTGTATGACAGAATTTTTCACAGGGAAATGCAACACATATGTGTATGCCCCCAAATGGGGAGGCCAAAACGGACCAGAGTTCAGATACACCAAAGTCCAACTTGGTGAACCAATGGGGTTACTTATAGGAGTGTGGGTGAGGGGATACTTACAGGCGCAGAAAAGATACGAATACAGCTACATCACTGAAGCCCACCACCAGCATGAGTGACAGCTCACAAAGGTGGGGACCTGGAGCACACTGCTTAGCCTTCAGTCAGATCAACAGCTGGAGAGTGTCCTTTTCAGGTGCCACAGTTGGTCTGAACCTCTTCCAGGGAGTTCAGGTGGTTTCTGTATTTTCCAGGCAGCTGATCTGGTCTCTGAATCAACTTTGCTGCTTCTCTTCTCTGAGGGTCTTTGCAGCTTAGCTTCCTTCCATCTGAGGGAGACTCTCAACTTTTATTGGTTAATCTGGCAGGGAGGGGCCTAGTGAATCTGCTCAGCTTCAGGGACTTCCTGAAGCTGTTTTGAGTTGTTCCCCTTCCTGCTTAAGGAGCTTCCTTGCAGGACAGAATGTTTCAGTCTGAGGCATCTGTCACACAGCAGTCCCTCACCTCACAGAGGTTTGCCTCCTACTGAGTCTGAGTCTAGATCCTGTTAAATAGTACTGATCACAAAGGCCAATCCTTTTAACATTCCCTTATACTTTCTTCCTTAGATGATATTGGCATCCTGAAATGCCCGCATATCCTGCTATAGCCCAGGGAGTGGCCACAAGGATGTGGTTAGTCGTTTTCCATTCTCAGTCACATGGTCAGACAGCTGGGTTTATTCCATCTTATGTCTCACGTACTTCCAGAACACCTATGACAGTCACAGACTCTCTTTCATGCCAGACCTTTATATATTGGGGCAGAATTCGCTGATTTTCTAGTTTAGAAACATCATTTCTTTCCACTTAGCAGTTGTGGTACATAAGACAGGGTTGCAATTTATTACAGTCATTTTACTTTATTTTTAATTATGTATGTGTATATGGCTCTGAATCTTTACCACACACAGGAACATCGCTGACTTACACATATTGTTACAGCCCGGCTCTTCCTGCTGGCTGTGTCAGTGAAAGAGCATGGGGTGGGGGTGGGGGCAGCTCAAGCTGGAAGGGCAAGAGCTTTAATCTTCTGAGGAACTTAACGCTGTCTTGCCATGTCTGTGAGAATCCTTCTTCCCTCCATTCCTTGCCCCGCCCCTCTCTCCCCTTTTGGCACAGGGGATGGAGTCTTAGCAGGTACTGTACCAGCTAAGAAATCCTTCTACTTGTAAGCAACATTACCAGTCCAATCCACTCATTGATTGTTTTTTTCCTCCGCCCTTTGACCAAAATGAAATTGTGTAAGATTAGAACACGAGTCACATTCATTTTGGGGAATGATTTTTTCCATCAGTGAGATAATATCTACTCTTAAAGTAATTGTGAAAGCACCCAATTTATGGTAAATGAATAATGGATATTGAGATATAAGCCGGGGGGAACTTAAAAACTGTTTTCCAAATATTGGATGTTTTCTGGAGTATTCACGCACGCATCTAAAGTCCATAGACAACAAACCACAACGTGTATCTTATGCAACACCAAGACCTCTTCTCCAGTTTGGGGAAAGATGTCTACTGCTGTGCAGTACTGTGTGACATTACACTCTGCTCGCTCCTCCAGTGGCAAGAGGGTTGCTTACAGCAAATGCATGCTTTTTTTTTTCTTCTTCTTCTTCTAAGAAATGTTTTAACTCAAGAGAGTCCGCACATGAATGTTAATGGCTTAGAAAATTAAAAACCATAAATAGATTTCAGAAATTGAATTTCATAAAGTGTACATGAACCGTAATGATGACACCAAGCAGATGTTTGCAACGAGAGAGGAGAGGGCTGGTTCATCGCTGGCAGAGGTTGATTGTAGAAGCACTTAAAATAATTAGAACTGTTCTTGACTTGAAGGTGACTTTGTGTCCACATCCACAGAGAAGGGGTTGGCAAACTGAGGGCTGAGTCCTTGCCGTGTTCCGGGGAATGCTTGTTTTCCACCAGGGCAGATTTCCAGCCAGGTAGAGGACTCACTGTGCATGCCTGTAATGGGGACCATTTTCTTCCCACATCTCAACGTGGTACTGTACTCTTGGGTTTCTCCTAAATGAGAATTCTGACAGCTGGATAATTTCAGGTGGCGGGATGGGGTCTCTTCAGGGAAGTGGGAGGAAGTCAGGGTATCAGAAGGACCACCATTAATTCACTTTTGATTCAAGTAGGTGGGACAGGAAGTTCTGAGTGAGTGGAAACCAGTAACCGTTTGTCAACAACCATTGCTAGCCTTCTGTTTCTATTGTCTGGATGAAGCTTCCAATGGCATCTTCCTGATGCTGCTCCTCTCACGTGTGGACTTCAGGAAAGTGATTGCCAGTCTTTCCTCTGCCCATTCATAAACCTCCTCACAGTGCCTTGGTTTATAACCAGGACTCAGGGCCAGCCCTTTGAAACGTCCTTGTCTCTACTTCACGTGAGGGCAAGATGCTGACTTCAGAATGCTCCAGTCGTTAGAGGATGCTGCCATCACATAAGCCAATGCCTGATCAAGGCCAAATGTGAATGCTTAGTTTATTCCTTAGGTGTCCTGGCTGGTTTTTATGTCAACTTGACACAAGCTGGAATCATTTGAAGGGAGGGAACCTCAACTGAGAGAATGCCTCCATCAGGTGCAGAAGTAGGGCATTTTCTTAATTAGATGGGGGAGGGGCCCAGCCCATTTTGGATGGCACCCTTCCTGGGCTGGCGGTCCTAGGTTCTATATGAAAGCAGGCTGAGCAAACCACAGGGAGCAAGCCAGTGAGCAGCACCCCTCCATGGCCCCTGTGTCAGCTCCTGCCTCCAGGTTCCTGTCCTAACTTCCTATAATGATGAAGAGTAATATGGAAGCCTGAGGCAAATAAACCCCTTTCTCCCCAAGTTGCTTTGGTTATAATATTTCATCACAGCCATAGTTACCCTAACTAGGACATTGGAGAGTAGGGTCCCTCCTCTTCTGGCATGAGCCTTGTCTATACACTTTTTTTTTTTTTTTTGAGAAATATCTGTTTAGATCCTTTGCCCATTTTTGACTGTGCTGTTTGTTTCTTGCCATTGAGCCTTAGCAGTAAAACATGGACACCGTGGACATGATCACAGTAAGACCAGCTCAGTTCATAATCTCTGTGGCTGTGTGGTGATCATCCTGTCTGTCGACTTGATGGAGTTAGGATAAGCTAGGAAACAATGCTCTGGGGGCATCTGTGAGGCCCTTTCAGGGAGATGTCGCCGAGGAGGGAAGACCCTGGGTATACGTGGTCCATACATTCTGGAGGGCCTGGGTTGGATGTAGACAGAGGGCTGAATACCCCTACATTCCCCCTGCTTCCTGCCTGTGGGTGCCATGTGTCCAGCAGCCTCAGCTTCCTCTCTGTCTTCACTATCAGGATGGACCGTGCTCTCAAGCCAAAAAAAAAACCCTCCTCCTCCTCCTCCTTCTCGTCCTCCCCTCCCCTTCTCCCTCTCCCTCTCTCTCCCCCCTTTCCTCTCCTTCTCTCCTCCTCCTCTTCATCTTCTTCTTCTTCCTCCTTATCTTTTTCCTCCTCGTTCCTCCTCCTCTTCCTCCTCTTTATCTTCTTCCTCCTCCTTATCTTTTTCCTCCTCCTTCCTCTTCCTCCTTCCTCCTCCTCCTTCCTGTTCCTCCTCCTCCTTCCTCTTCCTCCTCCTCCTTAAAGCAAGGAAAGTAACTTATCTAAATACTGAGTAAAATTACAGATAACCTTTATTTCTGCTGGGAACTGCTCATAACACCTAGTTTTACATAGCCTGACATTTGGCACATGTGCCCACAGCAAACACATAAGACATAATTCTGGGGTGAAGCTACAAAGTGAGTTCAGGCACATAGTGTGGCCTGGGATAAGTGGACAGTCATTGGCTGAGATTAGGGCAAAAGAGAGAGCCTGCCTAGGTATCTTTCTCCCAGAATCCAGCCATCTTCTATGTGACGCTCATCTGTAGGAGAGAAATAACTGTGGCATTCCCCGTAGCCAGCTTCTCAGCTGTGTCTTGGAGTTCAAGCTCACACGGAGCTGGCTTTGCAGGGCCTCTCAAAGGTATCTTGGATTTCATCGTCAGTTTCCTCCACATCCAGGCTCAGACTTTTTCTGACAAGTGCTAGTTTCTCAAAAAACTCATGTCCTTTATTTATTTTGTGCATGTGTTCCTCTGGATACACACATGCCATGGCTTACATAGAGGACAGGGGAAACTTGGTCTGAGTTGGTTCCCTCCTTCTGCCACATGGAACAGGCTCCTATCTCCCTTCTCTCTGTTATTTATTGGAGTTAAGCTGTAAAATAATGGCACCCTCGGACATGCTAATTTTTAGTCTATTAAAGATTCTTGCTTCTTAATTAGGAAATTGGAAGGCACGAGCAAGCCTTCCTGTAGTTATCCCATAAGTAGCCACTAGGTGGCGCCAAGACACTCAGCATAGCGGCCTGGCCAGCAGGCTTCCTTGGTGTGGAAACCATCACTTAAGAGAACAGAGTTTGCTTAAGGAGGTAGACTTACCCCAAGCGACAAGGACAGGTCTGGCAAATTACTGTTTCCAGGAAATAGCAGGTCGTTCGACGGCAATAATATAGTGTCTTAATCTTCACGTGACTCACATTGGAAGGAATAAAACACACCTTGTGAGATATTACAAGGCTCACCTTGCATCTCTGAAGCCATAAAGGCGTGTGATCTATCTCTACATTAAGTCTGGGGTGTGAATTTTAAATATCCCATGTTTCAGAGAGACATGACAAAGGCAGCAGGCTCCCTCATTTTTCAAAGCAATAAATTACAACATTGGAATTCTTCCTGTTAGCTCTGGATACAGCAACACTATCACGTCGTGATGGGATTTGAGTCAGGACTTCCTGGGTCTCCGGGGAGCTGTGATCCCAGGAGTCCTTCTCCGCCCTTCAGCGTCCTTTCTGCCAGCACTCTGCTTATTGATCATAGGTGGGAGGGGCAGTGCTCAGCGGCTCAGAAGCTCCCCGCTCTCCTATAACGATCAAACCTAAGTTTACCACCCTTTACCACATTTTTAATTGATTCTTTGAGCAATGGTTAAAGTAGTGAATTGGATGAAAGATCACAAATGATAGCCTCATTTTTCACTGGCTTAAAGTGGATTAAATTCCTATTTAGACTTGCTTCACCTCCAGACTCATGGCCATATTTTTTAAACAGAGCCTGTTAAAAAGGTTCCTCAGGGTGTTGTGGTAAGGGGGTCCACTCAATGGTATATTGACAGAGCAGAACCTCAAGTCAGCTCAGTGTTACAACTTTGAAAAAGTGTCACCAGTCCCTACTGTCCCACATGACCTGCTGTGGTCTTGTGGATTGGTCTGTCAGCTCCTGCTCTGATACAGAGGGTCTTCAACTTCCCCAGACACACAAGCCCTGGTTTTTTCCAATGTACTGCTGTAAAAACACGATCCATTCCCAGCACAGTGTTAGGGGCAATGGGTTTTACCTGGTAAGGTGACATTTCTTCTGTGCCTCAGTTTCCTTATGTGTAAAAAAGTGGAATCAATGCTCCTTGAGCTAAACCACATCCCTATGCACACAGGGGCTCTATTCCATGGCCTTTGTTCTCTCAGACACTCAGACACACCACGTCCGACATTCCACCACTGGGCCTTGGTTGTTTTCCTGGATGTTGGATTTCCCCACTAGATTCCCTTCCAATGCCTCTAAAAATACGTTGTTCAGAGGCTTTCAAAGGTATGTCTCAGTCCTGCTAGGGATATAGATGGGCTGACGGCTGAGTATGGCTGTTCAGCCATCTCCTGGCTGCCAGTCTGTGAGATGGTCCATAAGGAACAAGCAATACCGTCAACAATAGCAGCCATCATTCCTCCCTCTTTTTCCTAATCTTTCCTCTCAAGTGCTAACTAAATCATTAAAAACAGGTCCTAGAGAATGTAAGGAAAACTGCTCTGTGGTCTCCACAGGGTAACACACACAATCCCAGCCCGTGTTTGAACACATTCGGCTGGCTGACAGTCTGCTGGAGGCCAGCTCTGAAAGGTCATATCCATAACCAAGGAGCCAGCAAGGTAGATGTTTGTCTCAATCTGGTGCTTGGGCAGTTATCAGGACAGTGGAGATGGTCACGGGGCTACAGCATACAGCCAGTTCTAGAATCCAGAAGGGAAACAAGATTGTCATCTGCCAGTTATGACACCAAGATTTCAAAGATCCCTGTAGGTGTGCCATCCTACTGAGGCACGGGGAAGGTTACACAGCCAGTAGAGTACTGGGTCTTGACTGTAGATGTCTCATCTCAGGAAGGCTGTTTTGTGCAGCCAGCAGTTTGGAGCCCAAGGCTAAGATGCAGACTTTCAGACAGCTGAAGAAATTACCCCCTGCCACTCTGTTTAAGGTATGTCCTCTGGTAGTTTGAATAGGAATGGCCTCCATAGACTCATGTGTTTGAGTGATTGGTCCATAGAGAGTGGCACTATTAGGAGGTGTGGCCTCATTGGAGTAGTTGTGGCCTTGGAGGAAGTGTGTCACTGTGGAGGCGGGCTTTGAAGTCTTCTACACTCAAGCTACGCCCAAGGTGGCACAGTCTCCTTTTGCTGCTCACAAGTGGGAAGCCTTTGCTCATGAACAATGCCATTTGGTTCTGTTCTCAGCTGAGTTTTATTCAGCATTGTTCATGAGCAAAGGATTCGCAGGTGTGGTAATCAGTGTGGATAAGAATCTCCGGAGACGCGTGTGTATGCAGCGAGTTTGTTTTAAGTGTTAGACACGCAGACGGTGAGCACAGGACACCAGAACCTTCCACCCACTGCAGGTCCTACAGCCAGTTCTCTAGAAAGGTGGGCCAAGGGGAGCTGTGCAAGCCAGAGGAAGCAAGCAGTGTTCTGCCATGGTCCTGGCTCCAGGTTCCTGCCTTGACTTCCTTCCCTGACTTCCCTCAGCGATGGACTGCGATGTGGAAATGTAAGTTAAAACCAGCCCTTTTCTCCTCAAGCTCCTCTTAGGCAGAGTGGTTCGTTACAGCAACAGAAAGAAAATTTTCTTTGGCTTTTTCCCCCCTTATCCTTTTAGGTATACCACACATGAGCCTACTTAAATTTTATTGTTTTATAATTAAAGAGATAAAACAGAGCATTTCCGAAAATCACAAGGCTTGGACATGCATAGGCTTGTGCATGTCACACACACACACACACACACACACACACACACACAATTTTAAAAAACACTTTTTCTTTTCCTTTCTTAATTCTAGAATTTGCTGTATTTTACATGAAATTGATATATAAAGTACAGTTACCAATTACTTTGGCCTCTAATATCATATGTAGTTCTATATTTTCCTTCTGAGAAAGGCTTATATCATTTCACATTTTTTAAATATTGAAAATAGTATTAAATGAACAGTGTCGATAGCATCTTTGTGAACATTTTCTAAGGTGTAAATTGTCAACAGTTGCTGGAGTAGGAATGACTAGCTGTGGCCATTACATTACTGTGTCTTTTTCTTGGAAACACTGTTACGTTTGTGCTGCGGTTAGCCATGCCCTAGCTCTTTTCTCATGTTTGGTTCCGTTTGGCACCAGGGGAAAGCTGTGGCGGCAGAGTGCTATGTCTTGATCTCCTTCTACCATCGGATCTGGGAGTCTCCTTGGCGCCTTCACACTGACAACCATGTCATCTGCAAACGAGTTTTCCTGTCTTTTCAGTTCTCATTCATTTCATCTTACTTGTGTCTGTGAACTAAACTACTGCTGAACCACCAGGAGGATGATGGGGAGGAGGGGAGTGAGCTGAACCACCAGGAGGAGGATGGGGAGGAGGGGAGTGAGCTGAACCACCAGGAGGAGGATGGGGAGGACGGCTGTGAGCTGAACCACCAGGAGGAGGATGGGGAGGAGGGGAGTGAGCTGAACCACCAGGAGGAGGATGGGGAGGAGGGGAGTGAGCTGAACCACCAGGAGGAGGATGGGGAGGAGGGGAGTGAGCTGAACCACCAGGAGGAGGATGGGGAGGAGGGGAGTGAGTTGAACTACCAGGAGGAGGATGGGGAGGAGGGGAGTGAGCTGAACCACCAGGAGGAGGATGGGGAGGAGGGCTGTGAGCTGAACCACCAGGAGGAGGATGGGGAGGAGGGGAGTGAGCTGAACCACCAGGAAGAGGATGGGGAGGAGGGCTGTGAGCTGAACCACCAGGAGGAGGGTGGGGAGGAGGGGTGTGAGCTGAACCACCAGGAGGAGGGTGGGGAGGAGGGCTGTGAGTTGAACCACCATGATGATGGGGGAAGGAGGGGTGTGTCCTAAGTAGCCAATGGATAGGGTGGTGGTCATTCCCTGTGCTCTCTGGAGATGATTTTCAACAGGGAATGCTTTGGATGGGTACCCTGGGTTATTTTCACTGACGTTTTATCAGAAGACCCACAATACATATATGGTTAAGAGTAAACATCCCTTGGAGGGATCAAAAATCCCATTCATATGGAAATTTAAAGGTATGGAACCAGTACTGCACAGTCACGTTAAACAGATACACAAAATATGAGTGCAAATGATTGGAGGAAGGAGAGGTGATGAGAAGCCAGAGATGGGCATTCTAGAGACAATGGAGAATGAATGGAATTCCCTATTGCATACCACTGATACTATCTGTTCCTTCCACCTGTGTAGCTCCAGCCCTCCAAGCCTTTATCAAGACCAAGTCCATAGCAGTGTCCCTGTCGGTCTGCACCAGATTTTCCCAGATCCCTACCCACTTCATCTTCCTAAAGCAGGGTCTTTATTCTCCAGGACAAGAGCGACTCATTTGAGTTATCCTGCTAACATGTGGCATTTAGTTAAACACAGCCTGTTACTTACTTTGTTACAATCCTGGACTGCTAGAAGGCTGCCTTTCTATCCGTTGAACCGGATTTATCCTGCTGTGGTACTTCAGCCCCCTTTCTCTTCTGGGCCTACCTCTGCAACCAAGTTTGTCGGTCCCCAAGCTTCTGGCTTTGCCTGAGGCCTGGCTCGCATCATAATGCGATGCTTCTGAATAAGTGGGTGTGACCTCGATGATCTCCCTCTTCCAACCATTTGCGCTCATATTTTGTGTCTCTGTGTAACGTGACTGCGCAGTGCTGGTTCCACACCTTTACAGTTCCACATCAGTGGATCTTTTGATCCCTCCAAGGGATGTTTTCTCTTAACCATTTGAATGCTGAGTGCTCTGACTTTCAGTACCTTGTACATTTCTTCATTGGACCAGTGTACACAATGCTACATTGAGAATTTCTTGTGTCTTCCATAGGGCAGGATAAGCACCCTGCCCTCACTATACCTTGGTTCTTCTCATTTGGGACCACATATTCCTTGAGACCATGCGTCTTAGGCCACTGTGAATGGGAAATGGTCTTATCTGTGCTGTGTGCCCCTCTGATACATACCAGGGTCCCAAAGCCCTCCTCTGCCAGATTTGATAACACGAAGACTCACGGTTGAGTTTAGATAATGTGGTTCATTTTATTTTTTAAATATCTTGCTGAGGCTTCATTTTAGTGATAGTCCCCCCCCCCCTTTTTTTTCCTGTGAACTAGGAGCTCCTGTCCCCTACTACCTCTTTATACTGAGTGATGTCATCTCTGGGATATGTGGTTGGAAAAATAGAATTTCTTTTCAGAGCCCCAGTTATGGGTTTCACTAAGCAGTGATTTCCTTAAAACCATGCAGTCATGTAACTACTAATGTTTGTTCATCATAAAAGAGGAAATGGAAATGAATATAGGGGTTGGGGTGGTGAAGAGAGAATCTGTTAACTGGTTCAATTGTGCTGATGGTTTCACAGTTATCAAAACATTGAGATGTGTCCATATGTGTGTGTGCATAGATGTAGCATATATGTATATGTTATGTACGTATAACATATACATAATTTTTACTTGTCATTGATGTCACAATAAAAGCAGAGGAAAATGTCTGGATGCTAGAAAGTCAGTATCAGCTTCCCTACCTGACCGGACAGAGGAGGCTCTGGTTTCTTTTTTTTTTTTTTTTCTTTCCATTTTTTATTAGGTGTTTAGCTCATTTACATTTCCAATGCTATACCAAAAGTCCCCCATACCCACCTACCCCCACTCCCCTACCCGCCCACTCCCCCTTTTTGGCCCTGGCGTTCCCCTGTTCTGGGGCATATAAAGTTTGTGTGTCCAATGGGCCTCTCAAGGCTCTGGTTTCTAACAGATGAGCTGGACACTGACTTTCTTCCTGAGCCATTTTTTTTTCCTTTTCTGTCCCATTTACCTTTTATTTCAGTTTCTTTGGTTATCTGCTGTTATATATTTTGGTGATAACAGCTCAGTGAGCACTCTTGTTGGAGTGCAGACATTTAAAAAATTTGGCCCAGTCTCCTTATAGTTTGTAAAGAAAGGAAGTGAAAGTCAAATAAGGAGCCAGCGGGCTCTTCTGGCAGCAGCTGCAGCTGTGTGCTAAGATGCTGTAGATGGAGCCTGCACGGTTTGACCCTGAGCAGCTCACATAAGCTAAGTGGTGGTCCTTGGGATACCAGGTAGGAGCTGTGGCTCAATGCCTGTTGATTTTTGCTACATAGTAACCGATCCTGTTAAATCTGAGTGAAGCTACTTATCCACGAGAGACCTGGAGGTTGTTTTCCTCCTGGGATTAATTAGTTTCCTGTTTTCCTCAAGCATGGCAGCCCTAGTAGACCAATGTGGATGCCCCTAGGTGCCTGCCTGTGTCTCCTCTGCAGACTCACACGCTGCTACAGGTTTTCATTAATCTGTGAGCTCATTATTTACTCAAGAGTCCCCGCACACAGAACTACTTTGACATTTAACCATCTTCCCTCAAATATATTTATGACAGACATTAAATACGGAGATGCAGTCCCAGGGCAGAATTCAACAAATAACGCCGTTGATAACAAACATCTCCCCACAGGCTGTTGCTGGCATTTCCTAGCATTTGGGAACTGGGGAAGGACAGAGGTGGTCACCATTCCCATAGGCCTGACCCCATTAACAGATTTAACACAGAACTCCCTGGGCACCGTACCTGATGATCACTAAGGGGCCCCGGCTGAGATTCTGTCCGAGGAGTAGAGCTTAGCTTTTATAGTTTGTTGAGGATGGTTTGGCTCTTAAATCCCCCCGGGTCATGGAGCAGAAGGAACTTAGCATTTGTGAGCTCTCCACAACCACAGAGAACTCAGAAGCAGTTTGAAATGGATACACAGGTCCTTTACAAGACGATACTCTACAGAGCGGGTGTAGAGAGGTAGGGCTCTGGCTTCTGGAAAGAGACTGTATCTTTCCCAGCTGCACCCTGAAGGCTTAGCTTCTATAAGCCCACATCAGGATGTTTACAAGGCAGAAAAACCACAGACCTCCAGGAGCCTGACTGTAAATGAATGGACTTCCCACACCTGCCCAGGTCTGCCAGGAAATACTTGGGCACACATCTAGTCTCAGTTCCTCCAGACAGTTCCCCAGGACCCACTTCTGACAACAGAGCTTGGGAAGCAGAAGGCTGTCTAGGCCACAAAGCAGCAAAGAGGGTTCTGAACAGGAGAACATTGCTGGTGGCTGTGTTGCCTGGGTTCAGTGTGTGTGTGTGTGTGTGTGTGTGTGTGTGCGCGTGCACGCGTGCAGAAAGGGACAGAGAACCTGAAGTTCTGTCACAGGCAATAAACTCTGAGGGAAGAAAAGACAAAACCCTGTATGTGTGTGTGTGTGTGTGTGTAAAAGGGGACAAAGAACTCGAAGATAGGTCACAGACAATAAACTCTGAGGGTAGAAAAGACAAAAACCCTGTGTGTGTATGTGAATGTGTATGTGCATGTGTGCACATATGTGTGTGTGTGAGAGAGTATATACATGTATGTGTGCATGTGTGTGTGAGAGAGACAGAGATACAGACAGAGAGAGACACACAGAGGCAGACACAGAGAACGAACAAAGTTCAAGGGATCTGTAGGACAAAATTAAGCTGAAATTTTTAGTTACTGGAGTTCTAGAATGGGAAGAAAGAAATGAGGCATACTTAAAATTATGAATATTTCCAAACTAAGAAAGGGATTAGACATCCCGATCCAGGAAGCTTGAGATGGTACTCAGTAAGATAAATTCAAGGACACAACCATCCAGACATACATAATTAAATTGCCAGAAGCTGAAAACAAAAACAAACAAAAAATCGAAAGCAGCCAGAAATAAAGAGACTTGTTACTTACAAAGGGATACTCTTAAATTTTATTTTCTTTTTTTGAATTACCTCATTTCTCCTTCCTTTCCTCCCCACCTACCCCTATGATCTCCTTTCTGTTTTCCATATTCATGGCCTCTTTTTTTATTACTCTCTCTCTCCCTCTCCCTCCCCCTCTCTCTGTATCTGACTCTCTCTCTCTTTTTCTCCGTCTCTGGCTTTCTACACATCTCTCTCTGTCTCTGTCTGTCTTTCTCTTTCTCTGTCTCTTTCTCTTTATTTCTCTTTCTGTTTCTCTCTCTCTCTGTCTCTGTCTCTCTGTCTCTGTTTCTCTCGCTATCTTCCCAGACCATATATTGTTACCTATATGCATATGATTTCAGGGCTGACCATCTGGTATCGGAGAACCAATCAGGAGCTCTCTCCTAGGGAAGATTATTCTTTTTCCCCTCAGTATTTAGTTGCCTGTAGTTATTTGTCTAGGGTTGCAGAACAGTGAGACTCCCCTTTCCACATTAGCATGTATATTGGCATAGTTATCTATAAATAATCTATAATGGTTTTATTAATTTTTTGAGAATTTTATGTAAATTATTTTGACCATATTTACCCTCCCTCCTGATCTCAACTCCTCCCAGACCTATCCCATCCTCTACACTCCCTTTCTCCCCATGTCTTCTTTTAGAAGAGACCATCTCCTAGCAGATGTCTTGGTCTTTGCCTTCCCTCCTCTCAGTGTCCTGTGGACATTAGGTGAAGGGGTTGTGTTGCAAATGTGTTAATAGGCAACTTGTTAAATGTTCACACTATGTGAAGGTGATCTCTGCATTTTGACCAGTTGTAGATTTCTGTAATGTTTTCCATCTGTTGCAAGGACAAACTTCTTTGATGAGGAGTGAGAACCACAATTACCTGTGGCTATAGGATAGGTTTTTTTTTTGTGTGTGCAGTTAGAGGCTACACTGTTTTAGGAAAATGGCCATAGTACTTTCTACTTGGATACCATTGTGTCATCAGCCACTGGGAATGAGGGATGGTTTTTAGCAGAAAATTTACAGGCCTAAGTAGAGGGAGGTGGTTTGTGATGATATATTGAAAGTACTAAAGGAACAAAGGCATCCGCCAAACAGGAATATTATACCCAGCAATCTTGTCTTTCAGAGTGAAGAAGAAATTAAAAACCTTTTTGGAGCAATCCTAACAAATCACAGTTATGTAGAATGAGTACATCTCATGTCTCACATGCAGCAGGAGGATAATTGGTGACATTGCATTACATGTGGAAAAACTGTCAAGAGAACAAGTTTCATATGCTGGAAAGCTATAAAGATAGCCTGCTCTTCCAGAGGTCCTGAGTTTAAGTCCCAGCAACCACATGGTGCCTCACAACCATCTAAAATGGGATCCAATGCCCTCTTCTGGTGTGCCTGAAGGCAGCTGCAGTGTACTTACATACATTAAATAAATAAATCTAAAAAAAAAAAAGAAATATAATGTTTTTATTACAAACATGAAAATGTCAAGTATTATTTTCTAGGGGAAAGTGCTTTAATATTTGGCAATATTTAATTTTGAGTGCCAAAAGGCGCATTGGAAGGCTGGATAAAGCCTAGAGGTCTTGGAATCAGGAACTGGAGTCCAACAGCAGCAGGGACCTACTCTGAGAACTGGTCTTGTGTCTCCTCCCCGGTGCTACAGTGTAACCAATGGCCACACTGCACACAATCTCACAGCCATACTTTGCTACAGTGTAACCAATGGCCACACAGCACATAACCTCATGGTCATACCATGCTTCAGTGTAACCAATGGCCACACAGCACACAACCTCATGGCAATTTAAGTTTTATAAGTAAAATGAGGACTGTTGGTGAGGAGATAGTTTCGATTGACTTATGTCATATCAGACCAAAGGCAGAACTGTCAAAGTATGAAGAAGGTATGGCTTTTATCATTGCTTAAAACAGTGAAAAGATGGAAGAATAAGTCAAATGCAACCACTTGTTTAAAGGCAGGAGAATACTGGAAGCTCAGAACCAATCTAGGTGGTCAGGTCTCAACATACTCGCTTTTATACACTTATTTTTATTTTTGTGTGTATCTGTGTCTGTGTGAGCATACACATATGTATGTGCCTGGTGATAGAAGCCAGAAAAGCATGTGGGATTCCCTTGAACTGGAGTCACAGGGGGTTGTGGGAGCACTGCCAACCCAATTTGAGTCACAGGGGGCTGTGGGGGCACTGCCAACCCAACTTGGTTGGTTCTGTAAGAGCAGGAAGCTCTTACACACGAAACTGTCTTTTTGTGCCATTTCTTCAGCCCTTCAGCAAGCTTGTTTACTTCATTTTTAATGCATTTGAAATCTCCTATAAGAAAAATATTCACACTGAGTTCTGGGAGTGATAGGGTATTATTTTCACGTCGCTTATGACATTGTCTTTGAAATGCCATTGAACTGGCCATCTAATTGTACCAAGTATGTATGATTTCAATCTAATCCATGTTTTATACATTATCCTAGGACACCAGGTTAAACAAATGTGTCATTTGCTGAAATTACAGTGTTTCTGGCACCCAGGAACCAGCTGCCAGTCTGAAAATCCATTTATTAGTACTCCTGGCATTGAGACAGATTTCTGCTCCCGCCTCCTCAAGATGCAGCCTGGCCAGGAACCATCTGCCATCTACCATCTACCATCTGCAGCCAGGGCAAGACTCCTTCCTTGTGCTATCAGACCTTAACTCTGATGTGGGGACACATGAGTAATCCTATAACACCACTGGTCATGAAATGCATTTTGCCCATGGTTCTAGGAACTTTTACATTCCCCCTCCCCTCATACTCCACAGGTCAAGACATCCTAGGAATATGAATTCATTAGAGTATCCCCCACACTTTATTGCATGGGACATATAACCCAATAGCTCATAATTGTTATCTTATAGTTAACTCCAGAAGGTACACAATCTTCATTCTGAGAAACACACTTTGCCTGTTCCTTTATCACTAACCCTGTTGACACCCAGCAAGCAAGTCTGATCTGATCAAGCAGTAACTGAAAGACAAAACATCCCCTGGTTGAGCAAGGTAAATCTGTAAGTCACGGAAGGAAACCGTGCACCCAGGTTAAACATTCACCCGACCCTGGGCATGGGCTTCGAAGCAGGGCTTAGGTGAGTTTTATATTAGATGCCGCAGCAGCTTTGAGATCCTGTGTTGCTCGACTCAGGGCGATGCACATCCTATCTCTTGGGTCGTAGGAAGGCAGCTTCTCCCTCATGTACAGCTAGTGCTGATTTTAGCACAAGCCTCATGAAGGGCCTCTATAAGTCTTGTCCAATCTCAAGAGTCCTTCTGAGTTCCAAGGTCCCTCTTCATACCACACTGGAAGATGATGTGGCCCTGAGAGGCTCACTTGTGTTCAGGTTTCCCGTGCCCCTCTTCTTCTGACACTTTCTTCTTTGAGGTCTAGGGTACCAGGGGAATGAGAGGCCTGTGTTTGTGACCACTTGGTTCATTTTTGCCTCCTGAAGGCAGGTCATCTGCCCATCCAACCCCACAGTAGCACACACCATCCAGCCTTTCTGCTTTCTCTCATCCAGGCACATGCCCACTTGGCTTTTCCTGGGAATAAGAGCAATGACACTGAGGACATCAGTTCCCTGTATCATCTAGCTTCCTTCTCCATGTTATATTCTGAGACACTCAATCACTTGTGTATAGCAGAATGACCTCCAAGCAGATACAGAAGAGGTGAGGAGGACCTGCCTTAGAATGTATTCGATTTAATCTTCACTACACTCAGAGATCTTAGAAAACCCCATGTGGGAAGCCACATGTGCCGTTGCTGGCTACTGCTGGCCACCACACATAAGTTTGGGCAAACAACCAATGTGTACATATGCAGTAAAGTTTTTTGCCAAGATACTGCCTGGCCTGGGCATGATAATGAGGTTCTGTGAGGTACTGAGAGAATAACCAATCAGATGTGAGACATGCAAATGAGGTATGTTAATGAGGTCCTGTGAGGTACTGAGAGAATAACCAATCAGATGTGAGAAATGCAAATGAGGTATGTTAATGAGGTTCTGTGAGGTACTGAGAGAGAATAACCAATCAGATGAGGAACATACAAATGAGGTAGAATGCATAACCAATCTGGGTGTGAGACACGCCTCTCCTAGGCCTATATAAGCGGCACCAGTTCTGGGCTCAGGGTCTCTTTGCCTCTGCAATCAAACTCTCCCAATAAATGTGTGCAGAAGGATCCTGTTGCAGCATCGTTCTTGCTGGCTAGTCGGACGCGTGCAAGAACCCCATAAGGGTTTGATTTCCTCACAGCATCTTTAGTTCCCCACACAGCTATATCTTGACGGCCAGGAAGTAGAGTTGACACCTGCCTGAACTTTGGTGTCTCTTCCTCACTCCCCTTTAGGACAGTGCTGTCCACATCCAGGACACCATAGTTACTCTTCACACCATACTAACTCCTCCTAACTCATGCAGACACTCTTAGAGGTGAGTGTCAGTAACCCAAATCTAATGGAGTTGGCGAGTGATGTGTTTGTCAGGCAAGGGTGGATTTGGCTTGCAGGAGAAAGAGTGATAGAAAAGAAGATCAGGCACGGCCTGGGTTTCAGGAAACACTGCTAAGTTTATAAACAGGAAAACGATCCCACTATGCTCCAATGTATGGTTTTGCCAGGCAGAATGGGAACCTAAGCTTGGTTTCAGTTGTCATCAAAGCTGGCATGGTGCTTCATCCGGCCGGTGTGCTGGGCTCTTGGGAAGGTTTGCCTGGCATCAGTCCACCGGGCTTTCCCCACACCAGAAGGCTACTAACCTCCTTAATGTCTCTCGTAGTTACTTTGACTTTCTTTGTTTTGGGGGAGAGGACAGGAAAATGTTTTTGCAGGGATATTGCAAAGAGGGGATTTTTCTTAATTAGGTTCTTTTTCCAGCCAGTTAGAGCAGGCTGCTTCTGGGGTCACCTGCCCATTTTCCTGTCCCCGAGTTGTCAAGGTCTTCCTAGAAGAGAAGAAAAGCAGGTTGGTAGGTTGCTGCTCTCCTCTGCCGCCTTTGTTTACCTTAGAGTTTCAGATTGAAGTTTGGAGAGCAGATTACATCATACTGATGTCAAGTCCAGTGTGTTAATAATGATGGAGACGATCCAAGCTGAGTCCTATTGCGCATCAGTGGGAAGGTCTTGAAAGAAAATTTCTCAGCTCTTTCTGACTTAGTGCATTCCTTTGTGGGGCTGAGCCGAGCAAACTCCAATGTTTTAAGAGATTGAATACAACTCACTCATTAGCAGAAGCAAAATGTGATGCAGGTGTGAATTTGAGACCCACCTCTGTACCACTCCAGTGCTGACACACACGGCCCTCACTAGGTGTGAATTTCCAAACTCCAGCTTCGAGTTTAGCGGGGGGACTCAGTTCCATTTCCTGACACTGATCTCAGCCCCAGACATTTCCAGGGAACCGTGACTTAGCGATAGTGGATTGACAGCCTCATTCAATTTCCCACTTGCTGAAATCGTTCGTGTCAAAAGCAGACATTGATCCCCTTTAAAAGGAACGAGATTCCATCTTACTGAGAATGTCACATACCTGAGAGATTATTCCGGGTCTAGTGTTGTCATGCCATTACTTCAGAGTGGGAAGACTTTGTTATTTTTAGAGCAGAAACAGTTCTAGGGTGAAGGGGTAAGGGAAGATTGCTGTGCGTGGGATGTTTTGTGCCAACTCTCTGGCAGTGGCTGGGAGGGTGAAGGGCGGGGCTGATGTCATCAGCAGGGTCTTATGCAACATGAACAAATGGTGTCCACACACAGCAGGTGCTTGCCCTGTCAGCACAGTCTCCTAATGACATTTACGGTTGTGTGTCTTATATAACGGGATGTTCTATAAATACTTCCAAGTCCAGCAGTAATTTGTAAGAGCCAAAGTTATCCAGCACTTGAGGCTGCCAGGATGCCGACCGACATTTTGTCTCAGCACTTTCGGACGCGGCATCTGTTAAAACCGGAAGTCTCTTTCTCCTGTGTCCGTCTCCAGCCTGGTTCTTAGTGCTCTGAAGAAGGAACAGAATTCCAATCTTTGCTGTAAAAAGTTTTCTTAAAGGATACTTAGAGTACAATGTTACCAGTGAAACTTGAGGCAAAGTATTTGAAAATGGAGAAATTAGGAAGATAAGAGGGAAAGGAGGGGGTTGGAGAGATGTGTCTCCAGTTAAGAACACGCTGCTCTTAAAGGGGACCCTGGTTCAGCATCCAGCACCCAGTCAGGCAGCTCGCAAACGCTCAGAACTCCAGCTCCAGAGCATCCAATGTGCTCTCCTTGTCTGCACCCACACATACCTGGGGTCTATGCTCCTCTCAAAGCAAAATAACCACACCATGAAGAAATGAGAAGTGTGTGTTTAGATGCCACTGCTAGATTTAGCTTATATTGTACAAATTAAAATTTCTTATGACCTTTCATTATTAAAAAAAATTTAAGCAGCTATAAATTAAATATATCTGTCTCTAGGTTGTTATTAAAAAAAAACTTCTGCCTTTAAATTTCTATTTAGATCTACTAATGAATACACTATTGAGAAGACATGAATTTACCTGAAAGGATGTATTTTTAAATGTATTTTGTAAAGTGGGATTTCTTTTTTTTTTAATTTTTGTCTTAGAACATTATGTTTCTGTCTTCCAAACTAACCAGCCAACCAACCAAACAAACAAAACAAAAACCACTTGATCTTCTGTAAGAGATCAGAAGAAAGAAGTTTTCAGCCAATCTTAATTTATGTGTCTTGTTGAAATTCTACATGTTGGTTAGGTGGCATTGATAAATATGACACTGGAGGGTCGGGAATTTGAGATGACCTTTTATCCTAATATTTCCAATGTAAGCATTTAGCAGCTACTGAAAAGTGTAATTACAATGAGTAAATTAAAAAATATTATACAAAATAAACCAATAATAGTCCTTCCATATGTTAATGTTTCATGACATTTTATACATAAAATGTACATACATGTTGTAGAAGTCATATGTATTTTATATTACTTGAATTTCTAATAGTTCATTTATATATTTTTTTGCAGAACATATATTTTATATTTATGACATTTAATTCAACAAGCATTTATTTGAAAAAATACCAGTGATTAGAATTAAGAAACATTTATCACTCGATTTTATTTCAATTACCCCTAATGTCATGTCTTCTTCAGTGATCAGACTGGATAAGGAGTATCAAGCCACTAGTTTATATTCTTCCCCTTAGGAGAAGAGGATTAACACATTTATATTGTTCTATTTTCTGTTTGTCTATGTATTTATTCACTCACCTATCATTTCTGAATCTATCTTAACTACTCTCTCTTTTTCTATTTCATCCATCTTTGTCTTTTATATCATCTATCTGTCTGTCTGTCCATCTATCCCATCCCATCCATCCATCTATCTATCTACATACCTATTTATCTATTATCTAATTTATCCTTCCATTTTTATGGTTTCTATGTATCCTTTATAGCATCTATTGATCTACTTACACACACACACACACACACACACACACATATATGTATATATGTATATATGTGTGTGTATATATATGTGTGTGTGTATATATATATATATATATCTGTCTGTCATCTGCTAATTAATCATCTATACATCTGCCTAACTCATGACATATCATGATCTATCTATCTGCTTTTTTCTTTTGGTTTTCTGGGATAGAACTTCTCTGTGTATCCCTGGCTGTTCTGGAGCTCTCTCTGTAGAGAAGGCTAGCCTTGAACTCACAGTGATCCACCTGCCTCTTCCTCCTAAGTGCTAGGATCATAGGCATGTGCCAGCACATGCCCATCTCACCATTTCTCTCAGCTACATTTTTTTGGGGGGGGGGCTGGGAAGCACACCATGACCAAGGTAACTTATAGAAGAAGGAGATAATTGAGGGCTTAGCTTACAGAGGGTGAGCCCATGACCATCATGGCAGGGATCATGTTAGCACGCAGGCAGGCATCTTGCTGGAGCAGTAGCTGAGAGCTTACATCTTGAAACAACAACCATGAAGCAGAAGAAGAGATAATTGGAATATGGTATGGGCTTTTGAAGCCTAGTGCCACACTTCCTCTAAGTCACACCTCCTAATCCTTCCCAAACAGTTCCACCAACTGTGAGCTGAACATTCACATTTATGAGCTGATGGGAGCCTTTCTTGTCGCGTCCGTTCTCGACCAGCAAGAACGACACGACCACCAGTCCTTCTAACAGCAATTTATTCAGTCCTGATTCTTCTTGTTTATATCTCCCCCGAACCCTGAGCCTCTCACTCCTTTTATACTCTCATCCACGCACAGCAGGCTACGCCGCCTCACCAGGCACGCAGCTTCAGCTAATCAGGGCAGCAGGGGCATATCTCCATCAAACTGGATTCACCGGTATCCTGGTGCACCTGCGCAGCTCTCAAGATGTTTGTGGCTTATATGAGGAAGTCAGGTGCAAGTCATACGACTTAGCTACAGTCCCTGGCGCCTTTGGGACTGCCGCCACACCCGCTCCTAACACTTTCTCATTGAAATCACCACACTGATTTTTCTATCCTGTATCATTGTCGTGTGTCTGGGTCTTCTATCATCAATGACAAAATCATCTGATGTATTTCTCCCTCTATTTCAAAGCCAGTAAGCAATACATTATAAAGTGAGCATAGCAAAATCACATGACCTACAGGAATTGGTAAAAGAAAATGAAGACAGGAAACTAAGAAAAGAATGAGCATACAGAAGAGATCCTATTCAATTGTTAAAAATAGAATAACATGAAGCTGTCCTAAGCAGATTGCCATCTCAGGGGAACCTCCACTCTCCTGCTACCTCTACTCTACCACCATCAGACTCCTGAACTCTACAGACAGGAGCATGTTTTCCTCTGAGAGGCTCTGCCTAGCAGCTGATAGATACAGACACTCATGCCAAACAGTGGATGGAGGAGCTTGTTCTTATGGAAGAACAGGAGGAAGGGTTGTGGGCCCTGAAGGGGATGGGAACTCCACAGGAAGACCAACAGAGCCAACTAACCTAGAACCTTGGTCTCTCAGAATCTGAACCACCAACCGAAGAGCATACACAAGCTGGACCTAGGCCTCCCTGCACATATGTAGCAGATGTGCAGCTTGACCTTCATGTGGGTCCCAGACAACTGGAACAGGGGCTATCCCAAGAGCTGTTGTCTGTATGTGAGATACGCTCTACTAGCTGGCTGCCTTGTCTGGCCTCAGTGGGTGAGGAGGCGCTTAGCCTTGTGGAGACATGGGGTGCCAGGGGGTGGGTAGGGATGATCTGAGAGGCCCTGCCCACTCACAAAAGGCCCTGGAGGGGTGGGGGAGGGATTGTAGGAGGAGGTGATCGGGAGGGGGCAGTAAGCAGGCTATAAAGTGAATAAGAAAAAAAAATAAAATTAAAAAATAGAATAACACTTATTTCTAAGCTCTGTAATAGGCAAAGACAATGGAGAGGCTTAAACTAGTCTTAAGGAGATGTCTGAAGTCCCGCATGTATGAGGTTCTGTGGAGGCTGAGGGAGGGATGAGAAGGAGAGTCACTTCAGTCTTTGCAGGCTTAGAATATGTTTAATTAAATAAAAATGCAACAAAACTACTGTACTGTGATTGCTTGGAGTGTGTTACAAATGCCTCCGAGTCTGTACTGAACACTTGTCAACTGCAGAAACAGACGGGAATGAGAGGTGACATTTTCCACAGCTCATTGGACACATTGCCAGTATTGGTAATGCTCTTAGCTCCTCTAGAGATAATTTCTTCCTGTTTCCTCATGTATAATGTCTTCAAGTTGGGTCAGGAAACCTGGGCTCAGTCCTGGGAAGTCAGGAACTCATCCACTGAGGACAGGGAATTCTGTGCAAACCTTCACAGTTCCTGTGCAAGTAGATGTGGGTCATGGCAGCAGCTCTGGAAGTGCCCAGAGTTAGAGGAGCGCAGGGGAGAGTTCCCCCCAAGCACTGAGCTAAAAGGGCTTTGCATCCCATGAGAAGAGAGCAATAGACAGTGATGTGCATCCTGTAGTATCTGATGCGCTGGCTTCAGGCTTCAGTGTATACGTTTACTGTAGCATCTATCACAGTGGCTGCTAGGCTGTGGAACCATCCTAGCTGTCTATTGACAGAGGAAACGAAAGGCAAATGTGAATCAGTTACACAATGGATTCTTTCAGGTATAGCTAAGAATGACGTTATGCCAAGAGCAGGAAAGTAGATATAACTGGAGGTAATCATTCAGAGAATTAGGTCAAACTTAAACAGGTGTCACATATTTTCTCTCATTTGTGAGTTCTGGGTTTCACGTTGATGCATAAAGATCATATATGTACCTATGACATGTAAAGGGAAACAAGACAGTCTGGGGATCAGTGGGGAGTACGAAAAAGGCCAGGCTAGCCAAGAAGAGAGGCTCCTGAAAGGACCCTGAAAGCCCATTATATACTTGCATGAAAATGGCTGCATGCAACCCAGAGTAATAAAATGAAAAACGTATGAAGAAGAAAAACAATCAAAGAAGAAAAAGTTGAATAGACCTATGGCCCCAGACCTGACTGCTCAGAGAACACTCACTGTTCTGGCATCATACGCTGGCATTGAGACTAGGTTGAGGCCACTGATGACAGCCATATCCAAGGGCTGAAAAGCAGGAGTGTCTTCAATGGCACCTCCCTTGTAGAACTACCAACAGGTGTCACATGCAAATGGATGTCATTCTGGTGACTGTCCCACAGCCTATCCTGAGTGAAGTTTTCAGTAAGAATGTCATCCTGACTCCAGCAGCAGCTGGGAACAACATGTTTGTACATCTCTGTTGATGATGGAGAATGGAACATAAACAAAATGGTTCCTGGTGCTGATTTAGAGCCTTCAGAGCCATGAGGTGGGGGTGGGGGGATCTGCCATTAGGCCAGAGTCTGTCCTCAGTAGCTGTGGTCAGTTGTCTGCTCCATACTAAGAGACCTGCTGTTGGACAAGGCCTGGGTGGGGCCTAACCTCTAATGTCACTCTTCCTCCTTGCCATAACTCCTCCTCCCCCATGTTGTATATGTGCCCCCCCCCAAAAAAAAACTTGTTTTGCATTTGTGGAGACCAGAGGTTGACCTTGGGTGTTGTTGGAAACCGACCTGCAGCTCACATGAACTAGGTTTTACCTGGGAGGCAAACAGGTGCTGAAAAGAGAGGGGAACTAGGCGGTCAAGAGAAAGATGGAGCCAAGACAAGGTTCCTGATCAAGGCTCAAATGTTTAATGGCAACTGCACTTATAAAGGGGGGGGGGAAGCCCATTCCTGCCAATTCATTCTTGGAGCCCAGATGCAGGTGGCGATGTGCAGGATAGGGTGTAGTCTCAGGAATAGTCTCAGGAATAGCTCCTCCAGTAGCCTCCCAGCAGATAGCAGTATCTTGAAGAGGAACAGCGACAGTGGCTGAACAATAGAGTGATCTAGGGAGGAAGGCTCCACCCTAGGTAATCTCCTTAGTGGCAGAAAGGTCAAGGTCTGGCTCAGCCTGCTTCAGGCTGGGGGAAGGTTACAGTATGTCCTTTTCCATTGCTCTGTACATCATCATGTAAGACAGGCTACAGTTGGTCTGCTAATTACTGGTAGGCTACCCTGTCAAACCAGTGAGCTTTGAGAGTTCTCTCTAATACTAGGGTTATAGATGTACACCACTGTCTTAGAATTTCATTGCTGTGAAGAGATACCATGACCAAGACAACTCTTAGAAAGGCAAACATTTAATTGGGGCTGGCTCACAGTTTCAGAGATCCAGCCCATTTTCATCATGGCAATAAACATGGCAGCAGGCAGGCAGGCAGGCAGGCAGCCATGGTGCTAGAGGAGGAGCTAAGAGTTTTACAGTTTGATCTGAAGGAAGCCAGAAGGAGACCCTCTGTTCCACATTGGGCAGAGCTTTGGCAATGGGAGAATTCAAAGCCTGCCTACACAGTGACACACTTCCTTGAACAAGGCCACACCCATTCTAACAAGGCCTTACCTTCTAATAGTGACACTTTCCGTGGGCTAAGCATATTCAAACCACTATGACTACCACACCTAGGTTTTTACATGGACATTGGGGCTACAAATTCAGGTCTTCATACTTGCATGACAAACACTTGCCAACTGAGCCCTTTCCTGAACCCCATTCATCCACTTTCACTGTAACCCTGCATATAATCATGAAGAATGTCATTGTACTGGGTTCAACTAAGCTACTTTTCAAAGAGCCTCTGTGTTCTAGAGAATGGAGCTTGCAACCCCATGGAATGGGCCAGCCGAAGACTTCAGTGTCTCAACTCCATTCTTAATAGCAGCTTTGGCTCTTAGAGCAACTCTGGCCTTGACTCCAAGCAGGAGTACGGTGGCCTCTGCTCTTAATTTCTCTAGTTATCCACTCATATACAAGCAAGGTGCCAGCAGAACTGGGAAGCACCCATGCCAGAGATTGACAGTCCCTGGCCACTGTGGTTTCAGTTCTGAAGATTCTTGGATTTGTTCCATGCACCCCTTTGTTGAAGGATGCATCTTTTCATCAGTGTACACCAAGATGCACCTGTTGTCAGGACCTGGTAGGTGACAGAGCCTGGATAAGTATGAGGTGTGTGTGTGTGTGTGTGTGTGTGTGTGTGTGTGTGTGTGTTTTGACTCCCTCAGTTTGGGAGTTAATAGGTGAGGCTAAGGCCAACTTCCCTGAGGACTCAAGACAGTCGTCCAGAAGACCCTGACCTTCCAGGACAATATGGAGGACTTGTAGAGGGTTGAATTGTCCTTTCTCTATTCGCTTACTTTTTGCTTTAAAACGCTGGGTGAGGTTGACCTTTGGGTTCGCATTTTGAACATTTGTGAAGCCTTGTATGTTTTGAGAGGGAGGAAGTACTGAAACATGTACCAAAACATGCTGATGACTGATTTTCTTGACTGCACCCTGTGTGTAGCTTTCAGTCTCACCAGACACAGAGGAATTCAGCCTTCAAGCATCAATCCAAGTAGAAAGAGTGAACATTTGGTGTCCATCCATTGAATGCAGGGAGCAGACCCAACTGCAGAGGACAGAATAACGTCCTCTCAGCCAGGTAAAATTTAGTAAGGCAAAAATGATAGCCACGGTGATGGGGAGAGATTCCAGGAGGCATTCTGTCAGTTTGTGGATAGCAGTCTGGGAAGGAAGATGTTGGGAGAGACGTGAGGTGGGAGCACATGGTAGGCCAAAACTGCCAGGAAGAATCCATCCTCCAGCCCCTGAGTTCCAGCAGATGGAGTCCTAAGGGTGGGGTGAGATAGAAATTTAGAAACCACAGAGCGCGTTGGATTGTCTGGAGGTAACAATCATTTCAGAAGCTGAATAGTAGAATTGTTGTGTGACTCACTGATGGGACCCGGTGTGGCGTTGGGGTAACTTAGAACCAAACCATGGCTGCATAATACCTCACGGTCACTAGACACAGGGACAGCACCCAATGAGATTAATAATTACATGAATGTAAACTCCTTATTTTCTGCCTACAGGGACAGGAGTGGTCCCAACCCTAGTGCCCCCTGCCCCTGCCCCGTGATAAGGTTTCCTGTTCTGAAGAAAGGAATATTTTTTAGGGGCAATCAGTAAGATTAAGATTCCTAACAAGGTCACCTCCCTGATATCTTGGGACAGTTTGCTTTTAAAATGGACATTAGTGAGATATCAACACCATACGAAACTTACTGTGAGCATGAGACAGGCCAAGGGGGATGTGTTAACCATCTCTCCTAGCACCATGAGGGAGGGAGTATCAGACAGGAAGAACTTAAGGGGGCTTGGACCATTTTGGTTCACAGATCCAGAAGTTCAGTCATTCTGGCAGGCAAGGCTCATGGTGGTGTGAGTGTAGCTGAGCCCTTCATGTCCTATGGTGCATTTGAAAGCAGAGAGAAGAGATTTGGTCTAGGGCAGGTATAGCTTGGTGTCCTACTTGAACCAGCTAGGGCCTACCTCCCAAGAGCTTCTCAGCCTCATAAAAATAGCATTGCAAGGCAGAAAATGTGGCTGTTAGGGACATTGTAGACTCTTTTAGACATTTTAGACATTTAGACAAAACATGTGTATGTGTGTTTAATAAACTTGTATAAACAGATAATCAGAGGGGCACATCCAAAGAGATGGCCAGAACACATTCCAAGTTGATTAGGCTGTTCAACCAAAATGTAACAACTTTCTACGTGGCACACCGTGAGTCGTCTACTAGACATTCTTTATTGAGAGTCTACTACTGAGCAGGAATAGAGACTGAATAGTAGTCCGCCAGCACACGAGACGGTCTTCCTTCTACAGCAGTTATACATGGCTCCTCCTCCCCTGGAGGGCATGCCCTGGGGAGTCAACAGACCACCCCAGACAGTACTACACGAGTCTCATCAGTGTTACCTCATTACCCAGAGCGCTCACTACAGGGAAACAATAAATATGTAGACACAGAGAAGTTAAGTTTCCAGAAGGGGCATCTGCTTCAAAGGTGCTGATCTTGATCATCAGGCTAGAGTGAGTTCATATGTCATTGCTTTTGTGTGGTGGAGCCACTGTGAACAAAGCTTCCCTACCACATGGCTTGCTCTTCTTGAATGGTCTTCTTGCCCCATATCCCAGCACCACTGTCGAAACTTTTCCTGTATACCCTGCTTCCATAGCTCTCCTTGGTTTAACATGGTAGATATACTTGAACAGACCTTAACAGCCTGGTTAGCCAAGCAAGATTCTAAAGGTCGGCGTTCCTTTAGTTATAAAGTATGTCGTCATGAACTACCTTCTACCAATTAAGAACATTTCAATATGAAGTTCATGGTTTATATGAGGCTTTGTGGAGCCAATCTCTTTTGTGCAGGGAGAGGTGAATTCTAGCTTCTGATCTACACTTTGCTTGAAGCCACTAAAGCAAGACAACTCAACACTCTGAACTCACTTCTGACAGCGAGCGGGTCCCTGTTCTGAGTCGGAATTAGGAAGGTATTACCAAACTGGTAAAAAATAATATAACAGGAACAGAGATTCCTGTCTGAATTCACCGGAAATTTCCAATAGCTACATACAATAGTTGTATTTGATGGGAGAATTGCCTGACTTTCTGTTGCTTGGCCTCCCACGATGGTGCCATTCATTTCCTTGTGAAGTTCTCAGTCTACAGTGTGTGGATTTTTAGGTATGGCACAGTGTCTGTGTTCTGTGAAGTACACTGCGTTTTCACACTGCAGCACTGAACACTGACCTTTCTATCGACACGTGAGAGCCATGAAGACACTGTAATTAGTGAGGTTAATCTCTGTACCATAATTTCCATTGCTTTTCTTTTATTGTTGGCAATTTCTTCTCAGCTTTGTGTGTGTGTGTGTGTGTGTGTGTGTGTGTGTGTGTGTGTGTGTGTTTGTAGGCAGGCTAGAGATTGACTTTATGTGTCAGACACCATGTACCTTGTGTGTTTTGACAGGGTCTCTCACTGACATGGAGTTCTTGTCAAGTAGGCTAGGCTGGCCAGGAAGACCTGGAGATCCACTTGTCTCTGCCTACTCAGTGCTGGGATTACAAACACAGCAGCCATCACATCTGGCTTTTCATGTAGTGTCTGGGGATTGAACTCATGTCCTTTTGCTTGTGTCCCACTTTATTGACTGAGTTATTATTGCCCCGCCTTAGTGAAATTAAGTTCTTTCTAACAACCTTTACTTTTACTAATTAGCAAAAGCGTTAGAGCCAGCTGGTAGAAGGGAGTGGACAACTTTAGAAAATAATGTCGGAGAGTCAATAGCTCTTCATAAAATTCTCTCTTCAACAAATGTAGGAATGATATTTAATTGCCTTTGACTCAGATGCAATCCAGTAGTTAAGACGTGGGAGAAAGTGAATTGAAAGTTCTAGACCAGTTTGGGGAATGTAGCATGATCTTGTTTCAAAAAATAAACAAAAATCCCTCTGAAGTAGGTCACTTTCTAGCTATTGAACCATTTATATGTACACTTCCATTTGTGAATGCTTATGATTAAAATTACTTACACATTAGGAACTATATTTTGAATATAATGTGAAGCTTTGTTTCTATAAACTTCAAAAGTCCTAGGGCTAAGGAGATGGCTCAACTGATGTGCTCACTATACAAACATGAGAAGCTGGGTATGGATTCCCAGAACCCCTTTAAAAAATTGTGGCATAGTGGCATGTGCCTGCAACCCAAGAATCCGGAGGCAGGGGACCCCTGGGCCTTGCTGTGCAGCCAGATTTGCTGAATCCATGAGCTCCAAGTTCAGTGAGAGACTCTGTCTCAAAAGAGTGGGGAATTATTGAGAAGGACACTTGATATTGACCTCTGGCCTCTATACATGCATACACCTATACATTCATGTGCATATATATGAACATGTTTGCACATATGTTAAGTTTGGCATAGCTATCATAAGTTATAGCATCTTGGGATGTTTACTTAGCAACTCTTTACATTTTCTTACCTTTAAAACTAGGGTAACAGGTGAATTTATTACATGGGGCTACCAAGAGGACCAGCAGGCATTGAGCACTCTTTTTCTTGAGGACATTTGGCATAGATTATTTATTTATTTATTTATTTATTTATTTATTTATTTATTTATTTTTGAGACAGGGTTTCTCTGTATAGCCTTGGCTGTCCTGGAACTCACTCTGTAGACCAGGCTGGCCTTGAATTCAGAAATCTGCCTGCCTCTACCTCCCAAGTGCTGGGATTAAAGGTGTGTGCCACCACTGCCCAGCTTTGGCATAGATTTGATGATGAAGGTGATGGCAGTGATGATGATAATTATGGCAGTGCTGGTGATGTGCAGAGTCATGATGGCAGTAATGATGACGATGATGGCACTTACGGTGAGAACGCTCACGGGGGCAAGGATGATGGCAGTGTTGATGGCGGTAATGGTGGCAATGATGGCAATGACAGTGGTGATGCTGTTGATGGTGGTGATGATGGAGGTGATATCATGATAGTATGGTGTACCGGTGGTGATGATAATGGCGCTGATGGTGGCACTGTTGCTAGCGAAGGTGATGATAATGATGACTGTTGAGATGGTGGTAATGATGATGACAGCCAACATGGCAGGGATATTAATAGCGATGATGATGATGACAATGGTGGTTCTGATGAAGAAGATGATGAAGATAATTATAATAATGGTGATTATGATGAAGAGGTTACTATGATGAAGATAATGGTGATGAAGATGATCGTGGTGATGATGGTTCTTGATAGTTATGTTAGTGATTGTTCTGATAGTGGCAATAATTTACCCTCCCCTCCCACATGATACTAATGGTTGCTTCCTTAGATTGCATCACGTATCTTCTTAATATGGGGATTATGAAGAACAGAGGTTCATCCTGCAGAAGCAAAAATGATCGCCATAGCAAAAGTCCCTCTGAGAGTGAGTCAGAGACACGGACGTGTGCCTGTGGGGACGGGGCTACGGCATGTACCATCTGTTCAGTGAAGCTGCTCACTAGGATGTTATCTGGCAGCCCAGCTCCTTTTGTGACAGGATAAATATTTTATTGTAAAAGGCAGACAATGGCTGTGATTTCTAACACATTAACAGAAGAGAATGGCGAAGATTGCAAGTAATTAGCTTATTGTAGTATGCTCTATGCAGCTCACTTCTCCCAGGGTGGAGAGAGAGCACTTTCGATCACACCATACTTAACCTTTTCTTATTCCATTTACCAAGCCCAACTTTACAATAGATGGTCTTGTCTGGATCTAGCTTGCTTTGTCTTATGGTCTCAAGGAGAATTTCTGTATATTTATTTCCCTGAAAAGGGATTTATATTTACCTCAATAAGTGTTTAGTTACTCAGTTACTTTTGAATTTAAACTACCTCCACTTTAGCTACGGGGACATTTCCATAAAAATATTGTATACTTTCAGCCCACAGAGGCTATACTACCCTGTCAGGGTACGAAGTGCTGTCCATCAAATTCAGGATGCAGGGCAAGTCTGGATTGTTTTTTGACTCTGTGTGGATTAAGGATGGTGTTTCTATACAGAAGCTGGGGACTGATAACAGTTTTCTGGCATGCTACAAGTCATTGCTTTCTCTAGAAACTAAAGGAGATCCAATCTCGCATGGGGCAGTGTCTAGGAGGGCAGTCACAGTCCTTGGAGCGGGGAGGGTTTAATTTCCTCTCAAGCACTCTTTCACAGCTCCGTGGTCTCTGTGCAGGTCTGGTCCTCCTCCACAGAAGGAGGGGGAAGAGAGAGACAAGAAAGTGGGTGGCATGCAGGTTAATGCTTTCTCTCCTTGACCCCTCCCCACTATCTCTTTTTTAATTATATGGGGCTGGTCTTTGGTGCGTCAACCTGAAGTTTTTCCATGAGGTAGAAGCTTCCTTTTCAGACAAAGCCACACCTTGTATAGGAGACCACAGCTGCTTCCATGAGACCCGCAACTAGCAACTTCCCTCCACTCACAACCTCCACTCCCAGGAAGACCATCGGGGTGGGCTTTCTGTGCATTGTTGTATAGCCAGATGTTGCTGGGTGTGTCTTAGTGTTTCTGTTGGTGTGATCTGGGACCCCATTCTCCACCCCCAGGCTTTATCCTGTCCACCTGCCGCTTGGTGACTTTCTTACCACAGAGTCTTTTCTGTGGAACCCACACCAACAGAGCTGGCCTGGATGGCTGGAGAAGGCGCATTCAAATGAATTAGGTGACATAATTCCATAGGTCTCCTCCTTCCTTCTGAAGACAATTAATATATAAAGTTTGGTCTCTTTATAGAGCTGCTTGTTTAATCACTTCTGCTGTGAATTGTGGGAATTATTTATTTATTTTTGTATCAGATTGCAAACCCTGACTTCTGTCTCCACAGCTATCTTCTGCTGTCTAGGGAACAATGACAGTGGCTGGCTTTATGGTTCTCTTCAAGTTCACAGAGACTTTAAATGCTTCTGGTGTGTCTCTGCAAATTAATATGCTGAATTTAAAAAATAGAACAAAATGATTAAAATGCCATTAAAATGATCTATAAATCTCTCACTTTAAGGAAGGGCAGCACACATAATACATTATCGTCACAGTATAAGTGGGAATAATTAGTCTCACTCCAATTAAAGCTTGAGTTATGAGTATACTGCAGTCTGATATATTGGTATTTTTAGAAAGACAATAAAAAGGAGGAAGAAAGTATTGTGAGAGAAGCTTCTCTCCAGAGCCACCCCTTATAGAGGTCATTGCAATAAAATGGCCATGGGTTCCCGAAGGGCGGCTGTGTAACTTCACGACACCAAATGAAAGGTCTTGACCTTGACTGTTCTACTTGTGATGCGGCTGCTCACGACAAGAAAACATTTATATTTCAGAAGGAAAATTCTCAAATTCCTAGGAGGTAAAAGCAGCTGCTTCTGTCACTTTCCACAATACTCCACAAGCTTTTACATGCCTGACCTCTGCCCTGGATGGCCACAGGACATAAGATAGCTGCCATTGATAAAGGTGGTGGAAGCCTCTCAAGTGTCCTGTATTTTCCAGGTGTGGATTAGAACCTGTGATTGCCATGTGTGGCAGGTACTCTGACCCAGGCTGCATGAGAACAGTGACCCCAGAACAAGTGAGCGGAAAGACTGGCGCTGAGGAGACCACGTTTGCTGGCACAATTCCTGTCTATTGGTGTGACCCTTAGTCTCGGTTGACTTGACTGCATCTGGAATCAACTAAGAAATAAACTGCTGGGTAGTTCCTGTAAGAATTTTACTTGACCAGCATATTTGAAGTAAGAAGACCCACCCTGGATGTGAGCAGTGCCTTCTGGTGGCACCACAGATAAGGTTCTGGGGAAAGCTTTGCTGTTTGTTACAGATTGCACCGCCAGATTCATCTACTCTGCTTGGGTCTTGCTGCTGAGACCATCCACTCAATTGCAGCCACAGACACTCCCTGGACAACGTCTTTGATCTTCCAGACCATACCTTGTAAGTCAATCTAATGATCCTCCTCTGAATATATAGTCACTGTGTGAGTTCTGCTATCCTGGAGAGCAGTACAGCGGGCATTTCAAACAGGCGCTTCAGTGTTCTCTGTGGTCCTATGAGGGCCAAGAACTGCTTCTGAAAGCACTAGTTCTTTCTTGTTTTCCTGTAAGAGCTAATACCGTAGCTCAGCGCACAGAGCAATGGGTTTCATCATGGCATCTTCATGCTTACGTGTTCTCATTCTTGGTTCATATTCATTCTCCTCCCCCCGGGGCTCTTCTCTGTTGACTCTGCCTGGTTCCTCTCCCTGTCCAGATAGTTTCCCTCTTTGCCTTTGTGTCACATGGTCCGTTATCCTCTTTCTCCCTCCCTTAGGTGTTTTTCTCTCTACTTTATAGTCATGACCCTCCAAATGTGCATATATGTACAAGCATGTACACACACACACACAAACACACACACATTCACACATGCTCAAGCAGCCCCTGGGACTCTTCATCCTTAGTCTGGGGCCCCCTGCATTCCCAACTCCCCATGACTTCCAACAGCATCTGGATGTCTAGGAGTTTGGTAAACCCCTGCCTTGGGCTCATCCTCCCAGGCCTGTGAGCCCCCTCTCTTCCACCTCAATATGGTTTCCAGCAGCAACTGGATGCCCGGGAGTCAGGGAACCCCAACTTCGGCCTCAGCCTATGTCATTTCTCACTCAGACTGAGGCACCCACCTAAGGCTGAGTTCTCCCACTCCTTGAATGGTGTATTGGTGTTTTCCACAACCCCAGCACTCAATGGTGTCACAGAGTAGATGCAGTCTAGCATCTCCAGTTTTGCCTGCCCAAGCTGTGTTCCCACACCCGAGCAGCAAGGTAGATGGCAGGACCATAGACATGCTGGAATCAGTTGTCACCTATGATGGGATCTACCCTTAGTCTCTCGGGAACAGGGCAGCTTATCGCAGAACATCGTAATGCTGTGTGTGGGCTCAGAGACTGTTGAGCAGAGCAGCCCAGGGACAGTTGATGTGATCACAGATGGAGTACCAACAAGAGCAAGGGAAAAGGGTGTGGAGGGTGAGGGCCTGAGGGGGCAGTGTGTAAGTGGGCAGCCTCCATGGGAGGGACCCCTGGATAGGAGGCTGGAGACACGCTTGTACTTGTCTGATCTGCTTGCTGCTGCCTGCCTGGGAACCTCAATCTGGATGGTGACAGCCTGCATGGGCATGGCATTTATTACCCATAAACCCTTCTTCTAAAACCTTGCCAGGTCCCTTGTGAGTCACACTGAGTGACTTTTAAAGAGAGAGCCGTTACCTTGCGGGCCTGGGCTGAAATGAAGGCCCTGTGATGAGTACTCGACAGTAAGCCTTTTCGTGGTGCCGAGGACGTGATGTGCTCACTGAAGTATAACCAAAAAATGGAAACAAAGGACAGACACATAAAAAACTCGATTAATTTAATTAGAATCAAATAAAAGGCACCAGGAGAGGCCTCGGCGCAGGGCCTGGCTTGTTGTGTTGGCCAAGAATGATGAAAATTTACTGAGAAATTACTGTGCTGTTATGTGGTTTGGGTTTTCTAACTCTGGCAACTCTTGGTGTAAAGAACAATATAGACTTAATAACGGTCACATTTGTTGGTTTACTGTAACTCTCTCTATAGCATATGTGTGTATATGCATGTGTATGTGAAATGTATCTATGTATACAATGAATATATATGATCTATATGTATACGTACATATATGTGTATATGTGTAGTATATACACATGTACATACACATACATATACATATATGATGTATGTGTGTGCACCACAGTGAATACACACATGTATATGTATGTGTGTATGTATATGATCTATGTGATGAGGCCAAAGCAATTATTTGTGCAGTTATGCACATTTACCATGCGTATCTTGCACTGTTACACTGCCGCCCTGAAGACTGGTGAAGGACCTGCAGGGGAGGTAGAGTGAATGATTCCTGATGCTAGCTGCTATCCAAGTGTCAGGCTGATTTCTATTCTGAATATTGGGACTGTAAATATGGGATCAGCTAAACACCTGAGTTAGTAAATGAGATGGCCATTCACAAAACAAAGATAAAAACAGTCAGGAAGACGGCTGGCCTTGAACTCAGAAATCTGCCTGTTCCTGCCTCCCAAGTGCTAGGATTAAAGGCATGTACCACCACTGCCCGGCTATAAACAATTTCTTAATGAGACTCTCTGATTTTATGTGGAGTTCCTTGATCCACTTAGACTTGACCTTAGTACAAGGAGATAAGAATGGATCAATTTGCATTCTTCTACATGATAACCACCAGTTGTGCCAGCACCACTTGTTGAAAATGCTGTCTTTTTCCCACTGGATGGATCAAGTGACCATAGATGTGTGGGTTCATTTCTGGGTCTTCAATTCTATTCCATTGGTCTACTTGTCAGTCGCTATACCAGTACCATGAAGTTTTTATCACAATTGCTCTGTAGTACAGCTTTAGGTCAGACATGGTGATTCCACCAGAGATTCCTAAGATATTCTAGCTTGTGTCAAGTTGACAGAGCTAGCCATCACGCTATGCTTTCGAATAATTCAGCAAGCTAAATGCCTGTGTGTATTGTCATGAAGAAATCTACTTCAGAGTAATAGATGAGTGCCCTAAAAGTCTACAAAAAGGGCACTCATAACAGCCTTGTTCATAGAGATGGAAACAGCCATTGAGACAGAGCTTGCTCATCAATGTGGAGCCAAGCACTCTCTAAGATTATGAAGCCTTGAACTATGTGCTTGACCTGTGTTAATTTATTCAGTGCTGGTAAGTGAAAGAAAGAGAGAAAATTCTGGAGAGAATTAACTAGCTCACACAGAAGTGTATGCATGTGCTTTGGAATCTGCTTGTTGGTAATTGATTGTATTAACAACTGAGAAATCTGTGGTGGATCACTTGCAGCTTGCTGTCTGGGGTTACTAGAGGACCTGTTGTCTGTAGGATGACTGACTGCTGGTGGGTCTGGGGAACATGGAAAGAGAGGAGGCAAACCAAAAAGCACCAAGGAAAAGCATCAGTAACATGAATCCCTCAGCCTAGCATTACAGCTATGTGGGTGTGCATAGAAATGAAGAGAAAATATGATTGTCTGCAACACTCTGTTAAATAGAAAAAGAGTATGTGAAAATTATAGTATGGATAGCTTTTATTAAAAATAAAAGGAGTAAATCTTATGCACCTGCATTCATTTTAGAAAAGTGCTTGGTTTATATTCCAAGCTCGGTGTCATAAGATTAATTCTGATTCACTATCCAAATATGTCCCTCAGAAATTATTTAGTGGGACAGTTTTTCAGAGTGCAAATAAGCCAACAAAGGAGACAAAGACTAGAGCATTATTATGTTTAAGTAGAAAATCTTGTCAGTCTCGTATGCATAAAGTAACAAGTGTGACAATTCCAGGATCCATTATTTCATCCTGTACCTGTCAACCATGTTTCTTTCCTTTAAGAATATGCATGCATTTCTATGAAGATACACTAAACTTACCTATGTGCATGTCCTCCTTTAAGATTTATGCTTACACTTGGAGCACAGGGCCAAGGACATTCTATAGGGGGGTCGTAATTCACAGTCAGGACCGATGAGGTCCTGTAAATTATTTCTTGTGACTTGTGTGCTATGATTTCAGCCCAAAGTGAGCAATACCATGTCTGTTACATACAGAAATGACCGAGAATTATGTCTCGGAAACTATAAGGCAGCCTCAAGATTATTGCTTCTTTCCAGGGTTTGAAGCTATTTTTTTTTCTTTTTTGCAATGAAATATTGGAATAGTATGCCAGAAAGCTAGATTGATGGAATCAATAAAGACTTTTCTTCTGAGTTAAACAAATATGAGTTGACACACTATGGTGTGGGACAAAAAGTGGTAGGTATTACAAGAAATATGCTTACAGTGCACAGTGTTCTTCCAACTAGGTATCTAGTCTTGGCATAGAACCCAAGGCAATCGTGAGTTCTCCCTTACTCAATTTTCAAAGATGAGATTATTTTCCCGGTGAGGGAACGGTTTAAGCTAGACTATGGAAAGCTCTTTGCTTATACTTCTTGGGCTCTGGCCACATGAAGCTCCTCCTCCTGTGTGTCCATTCTCTCATGAGAAGACTGATGGCTTTGGGACAATCACACAACTTCCCCCTCATAGCGTCAATCCCCTTCACTCTGCTCTTATGCAAAGCCTCCTTCTACGTGTGACAATGACCATCTGCTCTGCTGGGTCTTGACTATAGATGACAGAAATGGCTTCACTCCTACATCCCTACGCTCATTGCTGATGCTTCTGCCCCTGAGCACTTTCTCTACTCTTGCCGTGATATTGGAGTGGGTACCATGTGAAATGAAGGGATAGAGCCAAACCATTCATGCTGCGTAACCATCATGGGGACGTGCATGATACTGGACCAGTGGGAGCCGTCATCTGCTCTGTGTCATCACGATGGGGACGTGAGTGATGTCCAGATCTGTGGGATCTTCTAACTTGTTTCAATCCCACTGGTATCTTTGGTCTTTTCAATCTCAAACCCCCTCCCCCCACTAAAGACTGCGCATGGGCAGAGGACTTACAATTTTGCAACATCCATCTTCAGGAAGTCTCCCCATATGCCTTACCATTTGTCAAAGATATGAGGAGCCCAAAGAAACCTCTAGCTCTGTCCTTCCAGCTCCCTTCTGGATCCTTGCTTTATTAAGCCTCTGTATTAGTTAGGGTTTTACTGTTGTGAACAGACACCATGACCAAGACAAGTCTTATAAAAAACAACATTTAATTGGGGCTGGCTTACAGGTTCAGAGGTTCAGGCCATTATCATCAAGGTAGGAGCATGACAGCATCCAGGCAGGCATGGCACAGGCAGAGCTGAGAGTTCTACGTCTTCATCCAAAGGCTGCTAGTGGAAGACTGACTTAGAGTGAGAGTATTAAGCCCACACCCACAGTGACATACCTACTCCAGCCAGGTCACACCTATCCCAACAAGGCCACACCTCCAAATGGTGCCACTTCATGGTCCAAGAATATACAAACCATCACCCAGTCACCTCTGAGAGACTTCAGAAGTGTGGCCAGACTCTGCCAGGTCAATGGATTCCCATGGGCTCTCAGAATCTTCCTGCCTCTGTAGGAAGAAAACAACACAGCCTGGGATTACCCGCTTCTTTTTCTTGCTCTCAAGTATCACAGACCATGTCACATGTTTCCCCACACCTACGCCCTTGGTTTCTTACAAGGCATTTGATATCCTTACTCATTAAAACAGACTTACACCTGGTGAGTCAGCTTCCTCCAACACTGGCAAAAGGGCAAGTCTATCAAGCTATTTTTTTTTTTAATTTTATTTTTAGTTTTATTGGGTGTCTTTTAACACAACTAATCCTAACAGTTTCTCTGTTCCCATAACTCAGTATAACATTTTCCTTTATTTCCAACATTGACCATTATTACTTTATCTGCAACCATAGTCAAACACTATCTAAGTCTTCTTTGGGAATAGTCCTGTTCTGCCCACAGAGCCAACCTTGCTTTCCTCCAAAGGAGTTGGACTTGTAAGGACTATTCCTTACACTGCTCTACATTTCAGAGAACCAGGGCAGTCTCTTCATAGTGTATTTGCTTAATAATTATCACACACACACACACACACACACACACACACACACACACACACACACACCGTGTGTGTGGTATGTGTATAGATATATGTGTGCCACAGTGCACATGCTATAGCCTCTGTGTGCATGTAGGGATTGAATGACACCATTGTGAATTGGTTTTCTCTTTCCTCCTTTCTGTGTGGAAGGGTTTGACCTCCGATCATGTGGTTTGTGCATGGGGCACTTTCACCTGTTGAGCCATCTTCCTGTTTCACCTTCTTTTATAAACTTCTGATTTTATTGCCACAGATTTACTATTATTTTATTCCTCCTCTGTTCTTTGTTATTGATAGCTTAATAATTTGCAGTTTATTTTTTCATAATGAGTAATAGAATATTTTAAATGGGCAATAGTCACAGAGTGTTAGCCTTGTCCTAAGGCTGTTGGGTCTTTGCCCCAAAGAGTTCCTCTCAATTCACTTTCTCTCTCTCAAATATAAATGTATGTATATTTGTATATATACATGTGTGTACATGTATATATGTGTATATATGTGTGTGTGTTTATATGACTTATTAGAATGACTTATGGCTTACAGACTGTGGTCAAGCTAATCCAACCACGTCTGGCTGTGAATAGAAAGTCCAAGAGTGCAGTAGTTTCTCAGTCTATATGGCTGGATGTCTCCGATGGTCTTCAGCGTGTGCTGAAATCATAAAGAACTAGATTTCAATGCCAGTGAAGGAATGGATGTGCTAACAAGACAAAGGCAAACAGGCGAGGAGCAAAAGTGTCCTCCTTCCATGTCCTTATATACTATCAAATATAAACCTATATAACATATAGACTTCCAGCAGAAGGTGTGGCTCAGATTAAAGGTGTGTCTTCTCACCTCAGAATCCAGATTAAAGTTCATGTCTTCTTGCCTGAATATTGGACTAAAGGAGTGTCACCTTTTCACCTCAACCTTGAAATCTGGATTAAAGGCCTGCATCTTTTTACTGCGAGGATCTAGATTAGAGGTGATCTACCTACTTCAAATTAAGTAAAAATCCCTCAGAGCTGTGCCCTCCAATTTTGGATTTTACTTAATTTCAGATGTAGTCAAGTTTGCAACCGGGAATAGCCATCACATTTCAGTTTGTTAACACATATGTGGTGTCAGCCCCATGGACTCTGGCTAAGAGCAGGGCACCCTCGGCTGGCCATCATCTTCTTTGCACTCAGGCTCCAACACTCACAGCTGGAGGGGCACATGCTGGTTTGTAAAGGCACTTAGAGGCAGTGTCCTCCTAAGGGTTAGATCCAGCATCTAATTAGCAGTGACTCACTTGCCAGGACAGGAGATTAAGACCTCCTGGAGCTGCTAAACAGATATGTATTCAATACCAGGGTGGCAGTAAGAGCCACTGAACCTGACTGTGCAGGTTTCCAAAACGTTATCAATATCTGGGCAGTGGTTTGGTAATGGTGGAGGCAAGACACGTCTGCACCTCCCCTCATTGAAGACTAATGAGACTGCCTTAACTTGGTCCCTCTGGAGTCATAAAGGGATTTTAATTTTTCATCTAGCACTAGATACTGTGGCACTGTAATTAATAAATACCAACCTTATTATCTAGTCTGGCTTGAAGTCCTGAAATTCCCCTGTTGCTAAGAAAAATGTCCTTCCTCTGTCTGTCCTTGCCATAGCTTTACTCTACCATGGAAGGACATGTATCAAATCTCCGGCCCACACCTCTCTTCCCATCTCTGATGTTTCAGCGATCTCATGAAGAAACACATTTCCATTCACCCTTGGGTTTTGATTGCTAGTCCTGGTTTACAGTCCTAACACTGTCAAGTGCCCAAGAGGGAACTGGACACAGAGGTCAGGACAGAGAGGAAGAGGAACCCATGTAGCTCCATGAAGATAGACTGTATCTGGATGTGAATGGTGGCTGCTTGGCTGTGTTCTTTTGGCAGTGATCCATGAGCTGCGTGCTTCTCTCTTTCTTGCTTCCCATGCATGTTTATTGACTTAGAAGACATGATTCATGTGCTGTGTTCACTGCAGGATGAGCAGGAGCTACAAAGATGCTTTTCACACTCCTTGTCCTCAGCTGGAAATGCATGATTTTCATTACTCTTACAGGCCACCTGTGTCACAACAGATGGACACAGTTTGACATGTTGTTACCCCAAGCCCATGGCTTACATCCCGCTCCCTCTTTCTGTGGTTTGCACCAATACACAATGACTTGTAGCTACCACTATAGGATTTTATAGAGAGCTTTTGTTGACCTAATTATTTTTTTCATTTTTATAAAAATGTTATTGTGTACATTTGTGAGTCTGGCAGGGACTTGAAAGTTTGACTAAGGAAAGCAAACTTAATTAATTTTATAATGCCAAATTTTTTTTAAGTGCCAAGTAGATACTTTTCCTGCTCAGAGAGTCAGGTTAGTACCTCTTTGAGAAGGCCCCCTCCTTGGTGGGCCATGTATTTCTCAAGTCAGTATATGCTGTGGGATCACGATAGGGAAGAAAGACCTGAACGCCCTTCCCAAGCATCTTTTGTTGTCATGGATATCCTTCTTGAGCATTCTCTGTTGCCATGGACACCCTTCGTGTGTATCCTATTTCCTGAAAGAGAAGTGGGAAGAAGAACTCAAGCCGATTTTCAGTTGAAGCCCAGGAGGAAGAACTTTGTGTCCCTGTCAGACACTTTGGCCATTGAAGGGCATCTGGACCTTCCTAGGGAAATGGATTTTTCCATAGTTGGCTTCCATGCCATCCTCTCCAATAGTAAAGCCTATCTAAGGAGGAGAATGCCTAAAGCATTAACTTTTAAGGAGTGTTATGATAAACTTGCCTAGCAACAGAGGATAATTTAGCTCCTACATTAAGCATACAGACAATTTAAATATTATTGCTACTTAATTCCACTGAAATACATTCTCAGAGCATTGAATAAAGCTGCTAGTTTTGGTTGGTTCACCTGACCCTGAAGGCAAGCTGCTCTACAGTCAAGGAAACAGTGTCCTATGTTGACTGATGAGCTTAGTATCACTCTTGGAGTTGGGCTATGCAGACAATGTATAGCATGGATGCTGTGGATGGGGTATCAGGTCTCTCTCTTCCCTATCATCCTCTCCTTTCCTCTCTTCTTTCCTTACAGGGGAAGGACCTGGCAACTCAGCTCCGAAGTAGGTGGGGATGGTGACTTAGATAACAGCCCACAGACTCAAAGTAGGACAGTAGGCAGCAGTGGGATCTCTGACCTTGGGCCACTCATTTGTCTTTGGCTCAGTCATAACTCAGGAGGACTTTGTACCTTTACTAGGTTGGTATCAGTTGCTGTCATTAACCAGGGTCATAAGAAAATTAAGTTGCCAGAAGACACTTGCCCATGTTGCTCATAAAAAGCCCTTGGCTATGAGGGGGTATCACTACACTGCCACTTATGCTGACATCAAACTTTCCTGAGCCTGATCTGAACTCGTGTTCTACTAAGTACACGTAGACAGTATCCATCATGGGTAGCAAATGCAAGGTGTGTTGTCCTAGGTTTGCTGCGAGCTCATGAAGATTGTTGAGTATTCCACATTATTAGCAGTGGCACCTTCCCTCTGAACAGTGGTTTGGGATCGTGCTTTGCATGAATGCACCTCAAAATGGTGAGGAGTGAGCAGTACCCTTGGAATGTATGCTGGAAGCCCCCAGTTTAAGGTGTAGTTCTGTGGGGAGTGGGTGTGGCGGTAGTCCCAAGATGGCACCGGGTACCTGAAGGGGTCATGCAAAGGAGTTGAGGCTTGGCACCATGAAGAGAACCTATGAGAGGCTATTGTTGAAGCCTAGTTACAGTGGAAGACAGCAGCATTTTGGAGATTCCAGTACCATGAGATGACCATCAAGAACAGCAGCAGCAGTGGAGTACAGGCAGCTGGAGCCTAGAAGACAAGATGTGTGCTACAAAGGGCATGGCTGGAGAAGTGACCCAAGTCCTTGGAGGAGGCCAGAAGATCGTGAGTTAGATCCCAGACATTGGACAGTTGGAGTTTAATTTTGCTTTTGATTGTGACTATGCCCTGATATTTTTCCCTCTTGAAGGAAGAAAATATTTTAGTGGATCCCACAGTTAAGAGACTTAATTGTAAAAAGACTTTGGATTTTAAAAGTTATTGGACATTTTTAAAGGATTGAACTTTTAACATGTAAAGACTGAGGGACTTTTAAAGTTGTTTAGATCTTGGGGATGGATAAGAACTAAGGGTTGAGGCTGACTAGTGATGTGTTTGTGTGTCAAGTTGACAAGGGGTGAATTGTACTGGCTAGTTTTGTGTCAACTTGACACAGGCTGGGGTTATCACAGAGAAAGGAGCTTCAGTTGGGGAAGTACCTCCATGAGATCCAGCTGTGGGGTATTTTCTCAATTAGTGATCAAGGGGGGAAGGCCCCTTGTGGGTGGAACCATCTCTGGACTGGCAGTCTTGGGTTCTATAAGAGAGCAGGCTGAGCAAGCCAGGGGAAGCAAGCCAGTAAGGAACATCCCTCCATGGCTTCTGCATCAGCTCCTGCTTTCTTACTTGCTTGAGTTCCAGTCCTGACTTCCTTTGGTGATGAACAGCAGTATGGAAGTGTAAGCTGAATAAACCCTTTCCTCTCCAACTTGCTTCTTGGTCATGGTGTTTGTGCAGGAATAGAAACCCTGACTAGAAGAAACCCATTCCACATTCCTGCCAGAGGCCATCAGTTGTGGAGAGCAATTCAGTATCCCACATAACGCTTCTTAAGAGTTCTCCTTAGTGGTTTCCTGCGTGGGCTATTGCTTCTTGGGTGTGAGGAGCTAGGATATGGGAGGGGTTGTCACAGAAGTCTTCTGTGTCTCTCCCTCTCAACTGTGAATCTGCAGTCATCAATATCACAGCAAAAGTCGCCTCCTTGTTCTTTCTTCAGAGTCAGGAGCATGGATCATGGGCCTCTACATGCTTTCTGGCAACAGCACAGACCACAACAAGGCCCCTGCTGCAGCAGCACCACAAACCCAGACAAGGCCCTCAGAAGCTGACCTCAGGTGGCAGTACAAGCCACTCACATCAATTCGGTCCCGGGCCACAACATGACCCTCGGAAACCAACATGGCATCAGGCTGCAGCACATACCATGGTGGCATGAATGTGGACTGGGCTGAAGTAGGACCATGGGCCCAGATATAGTCCTCTGTGGCAGCAAGAACTGAGACATCACCATAACCTTAGCTCAGGCCATTCACACCAACATGTCCTGCTGCTGCAGCAGCACAGCCTATGGACATGGGTGTGGCTTCAGGATGCAGCACAGACCATGGCTGTGTGCATGACCCTCAGCAGTAGCTTGTGCTACAGATATCAACCTGGCCCCCTGGTAGGGTAGTGTGTGATCTAGCCCACTGTTCTAACATCTGTTCCACCCAGTAAGGACATCCCTTATCTTAAGCTTTCCTCTGCCTTGGAAAATTTTAATCTGCTATGCAACACAGCATAAATCTTCAGATGGAAACCCCTGTTTGGAGCAAGCCTGTTGTGTATGAAGCCAGTGGCTTTGTATTAATCTAAATTTGTGAGTTATTTACCCTCTAGTTCATCAGCACACTCTTATATTCCCTGGTAGACAAGGAGGGACAGTGACATGTCCATAGAGCAGAGGACATACATGGTATCTAGAGCTACCCCTGAGATTCCCAACCTTGTTGTCTGCTGCTAACGAGAAGGATACATTCTATGTGCTCATAGATACTCAGGCCTATTCAGTGGTCCTGATGTGGAATTTACTGTGAACGCTAGACATCCCAAAGACAGGGCAAGTCATTGGTCAGGAGGGCATGGAGCAAGCCTGTTGCGTATGAAGCCAATGACTTTGTATTAATCTAAGTTTGTGAGTTATTTACCCTCTATTTCATCAGCACACTCTCATATTCCCTTTATTCCCCTAAGCACAGCAGTTTGGGAGCCAAGTGACCCAGAGGAAGCTGAGCTTGGAATAGATTTACATCCAGAGTGGTTGGTAGCTGGGTGTTTGATAGACTATAGAAACTTTCAGATTTCTCTCTATTTGTTTGGCCTTGAGGCATAAATAATTAGGCTGATAAGGTCAAGTTGAAGGCCTACAGAGAGATGCTGTCAAGACTATCTTTGGTTTGTCCAGGAAGAAAGTTTGGTGTTGAATAGCAAGGAAAAGAAAGAAGCATGTGGCACTATCCCCACCCCCAAGCTGTGATGAAGGGAAGGGTTAGGAACCCTGGCAGGAAGTCTGTGTGAACAGTATTCTAGGAGACTGAGCTATCCCGGCCAGGCCAATGGCTCATCTTGCCTTGAAATGTCAAAGATGGTGGAGGAAGTTCTGGCCAAGTGAGGCCAGCCACATAAAGGGATGTAAACTGACAGAGACAAAACTCCAGGCCAGAAATGTATGCCATGGCTTCTCCTACAGCCAGTTGGAAGGCAATGCCAGGGCTTGGGCACTGAGGGGTGATAGAGTCTGTTACTATTACAGAAACAATAGTCGGCTTTTCTCAGTCCATACAAAGGAACCAGCTAATATTTGCCCCTGGTTACTAGCTCACACAGCTTATTCCACTTAAAATGGTAATCTGCAGTGTAGTTTTAAAAATTAAAGGAACTTAAGTGTGTTTGCAGTGAAGTGATAACTGAGGAGATAGATGTGAACACCTGGACTTCAACTGATACAATGTTTCATGCGTGCCTGCAACAAAATATCCGAGGTTACCTCAGGAATAAGTCCATGCTTTCATTTATCAGGTAAAATAAGTTAAAAAGGTGGATGTTGAGTTGGTTGGCCTTGGATCTGTGTTTTGCATGACATGAGCCTTTTCATACCCACTGTATATTCATGGACTTGTATGTATCATTTTTGTTTGTACCTTATTTTTAGATACAATGTAGTTTTTGACATCTCACATAAGGAGTCTCCTTAAGTTTGGACCCTTGTAGAAGATTCTGTAGACCTGTCCTAGGTGGCCTTTGTATGCTCTAGTGTGTTGGAACATTATGGTCCCTGTAGGGGTTCCAATGAAGATGTCCCTCCTAGGCTCCTGTATTTGAATACTTCATCCCAAATTGGGTGCTGTTAGGAGAGGTTTAGGAGATGTGGCCTTGCTGGAAGACATATGTCACAGGGGTGGGCTTTCAGAACCCAAATCTTTTCTTCTTCCCAGGTTGCTTCCTTTGCCCCATTCTTAGAGGTTGCGAACCCTTCGCATTCCTCTCTGACTGCAATGCCTGCTGGTTGCTGCCACTACTCCACACCATGACAGACTCTTTCCCTCTGGTCCCATGAATCAAAATAGAACCTTTATTCTATAAATTGTCTTGGGCCTGACATTTTAACACAACAGCAGAAAAATAGCTAACAGAGTCCCTTGCCCAGGCCTAGTGAATGAACAGAGTGGCATGGTAGTCACTGTGCCTGTGTACCCAGTCGCAGGACTCCTAACCTGCAGAGAAGGGCAGGTGACTCCCATGGGCCAGAGGGGTGAGACAGAGGCTCTGAAGTCCCTCCTGTTTTAACAGTAATGATCTGTAATCTCTGTCACATCTCTCACTGTAAAGCTCTTGGTGGCTTCCTTGACTTTGAAATTACTCCTACGGTTCGTATATTCTAGAAATTTTATATGTCCACTTAAAGACCTTCATTTAATTAGAAAAGAATCAAAAAGCTGATCAGTTATGAAAATGAACGCATCTTACTGTGCTACCAGGACAGAAAATTATGACCACCAAGCACTGACTCAGTCCCACGTGGACCCAACATTTCTCCTCAACTTAGGCTTCTGAAGATTTCCTTTTTCCTTAAAATAAAATCAATCGGAAAGCATCTATTTAAGTTGAGGTTAATGAGCAAAGTGATCAATTATGGCAATGAAAACATTTCTGATGTGTTTTATGGATGAAAAGCCAAAGCAACATAAACTGTAATCTGCATAGTTTCAGTTCCAAGGCCGCTGTACTTTGTGATGAAGATGTAGTGAAGTCATAGCCTGTAATCCAAAAGAGCTCGCTCTTCCCAGCCAGCCCTTTCAAGTGGAGATTAAAGAAGTCAGAAGTTAAAAACTGTGCCTTTCTCATTAGGGCTTGTTTAAGGGATTAAAAGTCTTACAGGGAGAATAAACACCCTGAAAATGACAGAACTTGCTAGGCCGTGCATCCCCAGCTCCTTTCTTGTCATTTGTATCAGACAACAGGCAAAGCCCTTCATCTATACTTTCATGTTGCTCTGCTTTGAAGATAAAGTGTATCACAAATGGACTCTCCAATTCCTAGAGACAGCTTGCTTCGGTACAAGTGAGAGTTGGGACATGGGGGTTTTTCTCTAGCTGCCACTGGAGCCACTGAGGTGGGCAACGTGGTAGCTTTTGAGGGACACTGGTTCAGTTAAGAGTTATTGCTATTTCCTCTTCCATGCTTTCCCAACCCCATCCCTCTTGATGTGATGGCTGGAACTTAAATGAACCAGCACTGTGGACTCTTTGATTGTCAGTGGCTGCTACTCCCGTGGGTGGTGTCTGCATTTTGTTTACCCTTCTCCATCCACACTGTGTTTCCAACCCAGTGCGGTCTACAGTGTTGAGACTTCTCAAATGCTAACTGTAAGGATTAGCGGGTGAGCTGAGGTTATCAGGGCGGAGGCTTGATGTGGCCAGGCCTGTTTCCACAGCCTGTTGGTTGTACTGCCAAAACCATCTTGTGCTGTCTCTGCCTTGGATAGCAGAAGGCAAGGCCCAGTCTTCACTTTCTGATGACTATCTTCTCTTGGTGACAGCTACAGTTTTCTGAGCCTCTCTGGTTGTCAGGCAAAGAGACAGAGAGATACCACCCTATTTCCTACTCTGGATGGATTCTCTTAAGAGATTATTATGGGCAAGAGCAAAATGTGGTTACCATGGATGCAGGTGGAGATGTGACAGCTCTCAATAGGACTTCAGGATCCTGCAGAGTGCTGTGAACAGCTGTGGTGCTTTCTCACAGGGAAGACCCACAGCCCATGTGTAAACTTTCTGCAGCCTGAGACAGGATGGCCTTTGGGGTGCTGAGAACAAAGGAGGTGTGGGTGTTGTGGTTTGAATAAGAAATGTCCCTCATAGTCTTATATATTTAAATACCTGATCCTCTCTTTGTGGCACTGTTTGGGAAGGCTTTGACATAGTTAGGAGGTGGAGTTTGATGGCAGAAGTCCCTGGGGGTGGGTAGTTCCTGTTATCCCTCTCTGCTTCCTGTGTTCAGAGGAAATGTAATCACTCTGAGTCCATAAATTAGGCTGGCCTCACACTCTTGCTGCTGTGCTTTCCTAACACAATGCCTGCATCCAGCTGGGACTTTTAAGCAGGGTAAACACTCTCCCCTCTCTTGGCTTTTGTTAGGGTAGTCAGTCTATCACAGTAATGGAAAAGCAACTGCTAAGGCAAGGAGTCGGAAGAAATTTCACGTTGTATTTCCTCAGCAACTAGACCCAGATACCCACAGACAGACAGACAGACAGACACATACATACACACACACACACACACACACACACACACACACACACACACACAGAGTCTCTCTCTCTCTCTCTCTCTCTCTCTCTCTCTCTCTCTCTCTCTCTCTCTCTCTCTCTCTCTCTCTCATTATCAACCAGGCTGCTGCATAGCAGTGCATATAACTTTGTTTAACTCCTGTGGTAGACTTATGTCGTCTCTGGTGTCTTGTGCCTGGGGAATAAACCCTGCCCCCAGCCAGGCTGATAGTTACTGACTGCTCTGTGTCACTGAGGTAGAACAGGTTCCAACACTGCAATATGTGATGGTGTCCCTGCCTTCATGTACTGAGGATAGCTTCTCAGACAGCTTGAATTTACAAACACAGGCCAAGCACCTCACGTACCAAGCTCTCCAACACACGACACCACACGTCTTCTCATGATGCCTGTGAGATGGAGACATTTAGATTTTAATAGTATTAGACATCATCGACTAGGCTGTGGAGTAATCTCATGCTTAATTTATGCTTTTAATGTTGCTTTAGATTCTAAATGCACTTTGCACCCTCGTGGGGTTTTCCCTGAGACCAGGAAAATTGCCTGCTCTCAATTCTCTGAAAATGAAATCTCTTCCCTAACGAGTTGAGAAATACCTTCATTAGTGCTTCTTAGTTTGTCTCTGCGTGGCTCAGAATTTAGCAGTGTAATGCTTCCGAGGATGTTCTTTCTCAGCGTCTGAATAGAGGCATACCTGAATCTGATTCTCATTTCTCCACAGATGGTCTGATGACAGAAGGTGAGTGTGAGCAGTAACAAGTGGCACCATTGAGGCAGCAAGCAGCACCACTGACGTCACAAGTGGCACCAACGACAGTGTCAGATGCCTGCCTTTTACAGCAGTGTTAATAGCATCCAAACCACAGCCAGATGGCGATGGGGGAGGGAAGATGTTTGTGTGTCCACAGCTGGAGCTTCTGTCTCTGTCTCCATTTTCTGTCACCCCCTAAAACACCACAAGTAGAATTAAGGTCTATCAGATAGTTTTACCACAACAGACTCTAGTCAGTTGACAATGAAACAAGAGAAACCCGCTTACTAGAATTTTCATATCAGGAATATCTCCTGTTACACAGCAAACATTATATAAGACTAGTCACATCCCCGAACTACTGTGTCTTGAAGTCCCATGGCTTCTGGGGGAAGATGATGTTTTTATTGTCTCTCACTTAAATCTTATTTCTTCTCTTTGTTTCTATGATATTTTAACATATAATCCTTTCTTATATAAACTTGGAGAAAATAGACCTTGTTTTCAAGGCTCTGAGCTTTTGCCTTTGTAGTTTTGTTGTGGAGTCTACGTCAGCATCGCACTAACATTTCCGTTTATTCTGTCTGAAGATGAAGCAGGATATGTCTCGGCTTGATATCTCACATTTGGCAATAGAGGGTGCTGCATTTTATTGACATTTTATATTCCCTTATTCTATGGTTGGTGAAATCAGTGTGTCAAGAGCTAAATGAGTGGTGGGGGTGGCTGAGGTCACTGAAGGTGATGATGGAGAAAGAATTGGGGCTTTGTGCAGGAGGGTCAGGAATTCATGGTTGTACACAGCTATATAGCAAGTTGCTAAGTTGGAGGCTGTGTGGACTACATGAGCCTCTTTCTCAAGGAAGCAAAAATAGGGGCTTGGGAGATGGCTTAGCAGTTAATAGTGGGTACAAATCTTGCAGAGGACCCAAGTCCAGTTCCCAGTACCCATACAGAGTGACACACAATCACTTATAATTTCAGATGCAGGGTGTCTAATGAGGTTGAGTTATCCTCTTTTAACATGAAGTGAGACTGAATTTTGGCACAAATTGTAGCTCAATGTCCTTGCTAAACACTGATTTAAAAATCCTCAATATAGTACTTGCAAACTGAGTTGAGGGACACATTACAATGAATATATACTGATTCGGTTGGTCTTTTTCCAGGGATAAAAAGACAGAATACACAAATGAATAAATAGATTAGAACACATAGATAGGACTAGGAGTCTTTCCACGAAATGTTCCTCATCTGGCTGCCACTTCAGTCTCCCCTTCTGGACTGACCTATCACTGTATAGGTGCTTTATTCCCTTTGAAATGTATGGTTTGAACCCCAAGCTTCTAGGTCCTCTCAGGACATCTGAGAATGGACAGTGAAGTAGTTCTTAGGGGATAATGGTCCTCATTGCCAGTCAGAATCCTAAGTTAACTATTTGTCAGGACTTGGGGAATTATCTCTCAAAATTTCCACTTTCTCATCTCTATAGTAGAGACCACGGTAGTGTGTACAGTGGCTGTGGTGATGGCTTAGGGGTTGGATGACTCTGCCACATTTGTGCTTACTACTTCACTGTTCACGAAAGCCTGGCATGGGGTCTGTGTTGATGTCTACTGAACTGAGGAAGGCGTGAGAGCAATGTGATGCACACACCTAGTAGATCATTACTCAGCCGCCCAGAAGAGTTAAATACGGCAAATGATAGGCTGCAGGGAAAAGATAGGCTTGACCATCATGAGCCCTCAACAATCCACAGCCAGTATCTTATTCAACTGGGGGGGGGGGAACCAAAGTATTTTCTCTAAAAATCACAAATAATGTAAGAGTCCCTCTCTTATTCAATAGGTGCTTAAAATTTATGTCAAAGCAATAAGGCAAGAGAAATAAAAGAAATGCTTTAAAGATCCACTGAAAACAACTTAAGCAAATAGAATAATACCAAACCATCCACTAATGCCTTGCCACCCAATAATTATAGACTCACTGAGAAATAAAACAAGAGGAAAGTCTCACTGTAGCCTAAGATAATACAATACCTCAATGTGAACCTCATCAATGAGGTAAAAGACACTGAAGGAAGAAACTGGAAAAGACAAAAGGGGAGTGGGAAGAGCTCCCATGTGCGCGCATAAGTAGCATCAAATATTGTTAAAATGATCACATCACTGAAAGCGATCTTCAGATGCCATGCAGCTTTTGTCAAAATCACAATGGCATTCTTGGCAGAACTGAAAGAAACAATTTTAGAGTTCGTATTGAAGCCTGAAAGACCCACAGGAGAGAAAACAGGCCCGAGGAATGGAGCATCACAAGGGTGCACAGTACCTGACTCAAAGTACAGAACCAGCACAGCATTGGCATGGGATCACACATAGGTACTAGGATGGAGAACCCAGGCAGGAAACCTACACGGCAGCACCTATTGGATTCTTAGCAAAGATGCTGTGAACATACACTGGACTACAGGAAGCCTCTGTAGTAGGTGGTGTTGGAAGGCTGGGGAGCCACATGCAGAAGACTGGATGAGATGTCCCGCCATCATGCTCTCCCAAGTAAACTGAAAGTGGATGGAGGATCTTGATGTAAAATCCAGACTTTGATATTATTCTAGAAAACACAACAGAACACTCTAAGACCTAGCCAGATGCCATGATGCGTATTTTTTTTTAATGGCTTCAAAAATCCCAGAAAATAAAAGCAAGAATAGAAAAATAAGATTGCATAAAATCAAAACGTTCCCAGAAAATAAAAGCAAGAATAGAAAAATAAGATTGCATAAAATCAAAACGTTCCTACATAACAAATGAAACAGTTACCAGAGTTACCAGGGTGCAGAGACAGCTTATAGATAAGAGAAAAATCTTTCCTGGTATTTATTTTTCTGATGCAATTAATATCCAGAACACATTGGAAGAGTGAATAATCTAAGCAATAAATGGGTAAATGAAACCAGCAGATAGTTCTGAAAACAAGAGCAAATAGACAACTAGTATATGAAAAATGTTGAAAATATTTGTCAGGATAACACAAATAAAGACATTTAATATTAATAATATTGATATTTAATGAACCAGAGTCAAAATTCGGGCTATCACAAAACAAAACAAAACAAAACAAAACAAAACAAAACAAAACAAAACAAAACAAAACAAAAACTAATAACAACAAGTATTGGTGAGGATTTGGACTGGAAAGAACTCCTGTGTCAGTAAGAGTGTACTTTTCATGCAGAGGCATGAAAAACAAGAATTGGGAAAATGAGAAGTTATGACACTATGACTTAGTTACCATCTGGAGGTTCATGCTCTAAGAAGACTAGACATTCTACTGCATCCATCGTCATGATGGATGGATTCACAAGTCACATGCTAGATTATTCACAAGAGCCCCATCATGGGGTCTGTGTAGGTGTCCACTGAACTGAGGGAGGGGCAAGACAAAATGTGAAGTACACATTCATCGGACAATTATGCAGCCTTCTAGAAAAAGAAAATCAGGCCATCAGCAAGAAAAAGGGGAGGCTTGGTTGCCATGTTACGCGAAGCAAAGCAGGCTCAGGAAGACAAGTGTTATGGGGGCCTCTGAGAAAGGAGAAAGAGGCAGGGTAGAAACAGGCAGAGATGATCAAAGCATGCTGTATGCGTGCATGCAAATGTCCCAATGAAGTGGTTATGATGTAAGCTGTGTAGTGGAGAGGCTGGGGAGGTAGATCAATGGGTGGAGCACTTACTTGCCTAGCATGTGTGAAGGCCCATGCTTGAACCTAGCACTCTATAAACCAGGTATGATGGTGCATGCCTGCAACATCAGCAGTAGGTGAAGGGAGGGGCTTCACAAGTTTAAGGTCATCCTTAGTTACATGGTACGTTGGAGGCTAGCCTCCGCTACATCAAACTCTAAGGAAAAAAAAATCAGCTGAATGAAGGCTTGGACAAAGGCTCCCATGCGGAGGCCAGTGAGGCTAAGCCTCTGGAGCCTGGGATCTTATGGGCATCAGGATTTGCAGAATCACATTTTAAAGACATGTTCGAAAGAGAAGCCCCCAGATCTTGTGTTAATATCTTCAACGGTACCTAGTGTAGATGATAACAATTTAGGGACCATTTTCGAGGGCTACGGATAGAGAGACGTGCTTGAATGATTTCTCTACAATTACTCCTTCATCACAGATTCATGATCTCCCTCTCTGAGAAGAGCAGGTTCATAATTCTGGCTTGGCTGTGCTTGCTATGTCTGTCTGATATGGACGGAGTGGGTTTCCACACAGCATTTAATGAGCTCTTTTATCTTAAGGGCCTGTTTATCCAAGGGTGTTCATCTTTAAAATATATTTTCATTTATATACACACATTTTAAGGTGTGTGTGTGTGTATGTATGTGCATGCTTGTGCATATGTGACTGAAGGTGTCCTCAGAGGCCAGAAGGGACAGACCCCTCTGAGCTGGAGTTACTATCAGTTGTGAACTGCCTGGCATAGTTGTTGGGAGCCAAACTCTGCCTCTCCCCTGCAGGCAACCCCCCCCTCATCTGGCTCCTTGGAGGCACACTGACACTTGCCCCATTATGGGATGGCTCTAGGAGATGGTTTACCTGGGGCGAATTCTTTTGCTCTGGTGACATCCTGTTACCTATCACCTGCCAAGTTCTATCCCATAATTTTAATGTTGAGTGTATGAATTTAGTATTTAAGATGCTTATTACATTGCCTTACTACGACATGAATATTTTTATTGTTACTAGGTAGTCAGGGTGCATTGCGAATTGTGACTGTTGAGATATGGTTCCGTGTGGGCCTCTAGAATGTCTGCACATTCGCAGCTCATGGATTGACATTTTGTTCTAAATTATTTCATCTGATCCTAGGAATAGCTATGAGAAATAAAGAGAGCGCCTCCTTTTGTTGTGTAGAGTAGGTTTAACTCAAGGACGGTAAAGATCGTGTCTTTCACTAAAGCCAAGGGAAATGGGCCTGCTGAGCTCATGGAATATTTGGGGCACTGGAGCCTGGGGCTATGCACCCAAGTGCACTGGTGCAAACTGGCCCTCTGTGCATTTTCCTGTGGGAATCATGGCTGGAGGAGCCAGGAGGGCACTGACATCCCCCATACTGCCCTCCTGTGAAGAAGGACAATAGGCTCTGCCCAAGTAGGATGTCTCTGCCTCTAGCTGGCTTCTGTGAGCTCAGGTGGAATTCCTTCTCCTCAGAATTCTTACTAGCAACTTATAAAATGAAGTATTTTTTCAGGTAGATGAATTAGGGGTAAAAATTACCCATGGTTGACATTTCTATATAGAAATGCATCTTAATAAGTAAGAATTAGCAGGTTGTTTTACGGACGCATTGGCTTTGCCTTCCCAGCCTGTAATAGCTGCTCTGCTGCGCGCACCACATAAATGCTGTGTTATTGTAATGAGCTGATGCCGTAACTCCATGAACACCCAGCAGAGGAGGTAAACAAGAGGTTCCTGTTGCTATTCTAGCCTGGCTTCCCAGTAAGTAAACTTAGACATGTGCATTTATTAATGCATCGCGGCTCACTCTGTGCATAATATATGAGGTGTGCATATATGGTCTGTATTGTATCATTGGATTTCATTATTATAATGAGCACCCATTTTTAAAAAGTCCCATAAGTACCCAGAACATAGAACCACAGTAGAGTCTTTTGAGTCCATGATGTGACAAGGGCTGTTAATACAGCATGGTGCGTTACAGCTGTGGGCCACTAGGACGCAGAGTGGCTGACACAAAATAGCTTGGACATAAAATAGCCAATTAGTGAGAGCTGGGGGTAGGCTCCTGAATGGACTTGAGCAGGCAGGATGCTGCCTGGATCTAAGTCTCCTTCCTGTTCTCCTTCCTCTACCCTAATAGTTCCTTTTTTTCTGTTTGTTTTTTCTTTCTTCTAGATTCCATATATGAAAGAAAATATGTGATACTTGTTTTCTGAGTCTGCTTTTCTATCCCCGCCACCATTTTCCTGAGAACAGTAAGATTTTGTTCACTTTATTGCTGAATATAACTTCACTGTGAATATGTACCACATTTATATTTATCCATTTATTTGTGATGGACATCTAAACTGGCTCCATTTCTTGGCCACTGACGATAATACAACGATAAACACGGACACACAAGTATCTCTGTGGTGTATTCTGATTAGAATCTTTTGGGTACATACAAAGAAGTATATAGCTTGGTGATGTGGTAGCTCTAATTTTTTGTTTTTGCGGTAACACTATACTAATTTCCACAGTGGCTGCCCTCGCTTGCACACCAGCCAGGATGTTTAGGATGCCTTTTGAAAATAATTCTTTGAAGGGCAGTCTTGTCTTCTTTTCATAAGCACCCAACTAACCTCCCTAAGGACAGAAAAGTGAGCCTGATCTTTCTCTCACAGACTCGAACATTCAGGCAACTGGGCTAAGGATAACCATGAAGAGACACTCAGGAAATGGACACAAGTCTTTCCTGGTCCCCAAACTGACAGAGACGGAGCACTTAGCTGCCAATAAGAGGCCCAGCGGGCAAGCAGTGAACTCTGAACGCCCCACCCCCCTCTCTTCTTAGATAGTTGGTGCCCCATAAGCTCAGGGTAGAAGGAAGATGAATACAGGTTTTTTGAAGAGGCTTTACCCTGGGCTGGGTGCAGTGTCGAGAGAAAGAGAGAGAGAGAGAGAGAGGGAGGGAGGGAGGGAGGGAGAGAGAGAGAGAGAGAGAGAGAGAGAGAGAGAGAGAGAGAGAGAGAGAGAGAACAAAGGTAGGCTGTGAGGCCACAGGGCATCGTGTACTTACTTCCAACCCCAGGCTGCAGCTCAGGCAGCCTGGGCACAGCTCCAGTTAACTATGGTGGTTTGGTCTGTACGAAGCATCAGAAGAGGAAAGAAACAAAATCCCTATTAATTTTCACAGTGGCTGCTCACATATGTGTTGTGGTTAGGCGGAAGCGAAATCCCGCGAGCTTTGCCAGGAGCAGCATGTGTGTGATTCAGTCCTCCAGTCAGGCCATCTTTCTGCAGCCAGGGTGGTCAGCGTGCGCTCAGGTGAGGTCAGAGACACAAGTTGCTAGAGTATGAAGGTTTTCCACGTAGTGTTCTTCATCTCCCCAGCTCAGCACCTGCCACCATGGACCAAGCTAAAAAGGCTGTATCTTAAGTGATGCTATTGAAAATCAGATCCCTTGCTAATTTCCTGTGTGTCCAGGGCCCCTGCACGCAGCATGAGAGCAATTGCATCCCGAGGCTGTGTCATGTGTGTGCACCTGTAAATCAGGCTGTCTTGGAGTTCCCCCATCCATCAAGCTGCATTGTAGGTGGGAAGTAATTTGCCCCCTTTGTTGTTTCTGATCCGTGTTAGTCATCCTCTGTGAGTTGAAGTTATTTATCTAAACAGTGCAGGTAGAGAGCTAGTTGAAAGGGAGATTAACATAAGAAGGGTGTTCCCTGCTGCCCAGAACAGGAGTCCCTGTGAGATGGAGCTGAGCTGCAGAAAGCCTTGGAGCAGTAGGGATTAATTAAAACACATTGCTAGATGGGAATTGATAAGTATTTGTAAACAAGGTTGGGTTTTCCTTTCTTCTCCTTTAAAAAAAATAGTTATTAGTAGTCAATGAAGCAGAAAGGCCAAATGAAAAATTTACTCCAAGTTAATCTTTATTTAGGCAGACCTGGGAGAAGTGCTGCACTTTTGTCTCCAGCACAGGGAAAGGAAAGGAGACTTTGGGTAAACTATCATGGATGAGTTTGGGTAGATTTTTAAGGTAACCAGTGGCTTTCGAGGTGGGCTGACAGGCCTTTCATGCTAACAGGAGAGTGAGCTCTGCAGACCCACCTCCTCCTCCCTGTATGCTTTACTCAAGACACAAATGTGGCTAGCTCCAAGAAACTTTGTGGCTACCATGTTACTTCATAGCAGTCCGGTGTCCCCTTTGTACTTAGTCTTGCCAAAACTGCTCTGATTGGCTGGTATCTAAGTAATTGTGATGACTGAATGGGACCATATTGGATAGACATATGGCAGAGTGGTGACCTCTTCTCATCCTGAAGGATGGATGTGGCATCAGCTCTCTTTCTTCCTTTCTTTCCCTCCAACCTTTCATTTAAAAAAAAATTGTTTGTTATTATTGTTGTAGAGTGTGTGTGTGTGTGTGTGTGTGTGTGTGCGCGCACGTATGCACACACACACATTCGTATCTGCTACGTCTCTCTCTCAAACACACACACGCATATAAATCTAGATTCTAAACATGAGTATTCAGGAGAACACATTATATCTGTCTTTCTGAGTGCACTAGTCATTTTTCTCACTGCAGTGACTAATTACCAAACAGCAACAACTTAAGGCAGAAGTTTGGTCCTGTCGTCAGTGTATGAAGCACAGATGTGGAGGAGTCCACAGTGCTGGCTTGTGGTAGAGTTCTCACGTCTTGGTGGATCAAAGTTCAGAAAGCTTGGGCCAGATCCAGGAGTGGGTGTTATGTTCTCTACCTAGCCATTTTCTCACAGGTTCCATGACTCTCAAAGCAGTGCCACCAGCTGGGGATAGGGTTCAGAAACACAGGAGCCACTGGGCAATATTTCAGGTGTAATCCGTGACACTGAGCCTGACTGATTGTGCTTAACACAATGATTTCAGGGTCCATAATTTTTCAACAAACGTTATAATTCCATTCATTTTTATAGCTGAGTAAAATCCCACAGTGTATATTTATCCCATTTTTGTCAGTGTTCTGTGGACTGATCCCTCATCTTGGCTGCAACTAACAAGTGGTGCATTGAGTATAATATTATATGGTAGTCTGACTGTTGTAGTTCATTATCAACGAGAAGCTCAGAGTCACCTGGAGACAGGGATGCCTTTGTAGATATCCTCATTTTATTAATTGATGTGGGAAGAGCTATAGTAATTGTGGGTAGAATGATTCCCTGAGTGGATGGTCCTGGATTTTTGATGGAGAAGAGGATTTGAGCCCATTTTCACCCTCCTCCCCTTCTGTTCCTTGATTGTGGATATCATATGACCAGCTGTCTGTAGCTGTTGCTACCTCAACTTCTCGGTCATAATTCGCAAGCATGGGACTGCGAAGTAAAACAAACCTTTTCTACCCCTGACTTGCCTTTGTCAGGATCGTCTTATCATACTAACGGTGAAGAAACTAAGACATTGCCTTTGAGTCTGTACTTAAAAGTCAGATAGCTGGCTCATAGTCCCATTTTCTAGTTCTTTAAAGAACATCTATACCAATTCCTGTGGTTAGAATAGATGTTCATTGCTGACTGAGCCAGTGCGTTACAATGAGTTATTGACCTTATATGAGTGACCTTGTACAAATCACGGTAAAATAACAAACTCCAAGTGGAGGGGCTTGGCTGTAGAGAACTGAATTCTCTCCGGCTAGACCCCAGGACTGAGTCCTGTGTGATTTTTAAGTTAAGTTGCTTGGCCCCCAGCTTCCTCCTCTATAAATAGGGGTGGTGGTTTGCTTTTCTATTGAGTGGCCAACCATGCAACAGGTAACACTTTGGGAGTTCTTGTGAGTTCTACATTATCTCTGTGAGTTAACCCTACTGAGGCTGTTTGTTTAAGCTGAGCAAGAAATTGAGAAGATTTATTCTGAGCCTTGAGCAAAGCTGGTAAATCACTCAACAGGGTGTAACGTTCACCGGAAGTCGGGTGTAGCGCTCAGCAGAGGGAAGCACGCCCACCTTTAGCTAGTGATCCCCTCTGCTGTAGCCGTTAGTGTTGGTGTTTCAAAGCAGTTTGCTCTCTCAAAGGGAAAATCCATCATTTTTTCTGCGTCAACCTAATTAATTATTGCTATGAATTACTGGTCTTTGATATGAAAAGTTATCAGACATTTTAAAGGAAAACTTACACATGTTCTTTCACTTACTCCATTTAGATATCTGATTTTTTGTCTTATTTATTTATTTTTGTTGTTGTTTTGTTTAGGTGTGTGTGTGTGTGTGTGTGTGTGTGTGTGTGTGTGTGTGTGGCAGGGGGTAGTAAGCCATCTCTGAAAAGACTTGTTTTTAGAATCCGTGGTCATTCCTGCTTCAGTTCAATTCTTTCTGGGCTGCTTGCTGCAGTATATACAAGATTTAAACATTCAGGTTTCATACGTGGGTGGTAAGAGTAGGAAACACTCACGGGAAGTGGACCTCAGCATCCCCAACTCTTACTGCCTTAAAGAGCTCTGTGTCACCTCCCTGTGCAGTGTGTGGTCTCTTAACCTCACGGTGTTGAGAGTAAGTTACGGTCTCTCCATGACCTCTGAAAGGGCCCACTGTGCAGGGAGCAGCCTGGAGAACGGAGTCATTAAGAAGAGCTTGTCTGAAGCAGCAACACGCCACATCGTAAGACAAATGCCTGTGTTTAATAAAATGAAGTCACAACAAAGCGACTTGCTAATGTTTGAGCACTGGGTTCAGTGTTACTTCACGCATTTCCTTTAATTTCCCCTAACTCTCTTTACTCCTTTCTTTTCTGACTTTTGAGGTTATAATGTAATTACATTTCTCTTTTCTCTTTCCGCCCTTCAAGCCTTCCCCTGCCCCTGCCAAGTACACACCCCCTTGTTCTCTTACAAATTCATGGCCTCTTTTCCCTCCCTTGTCATTACATGTGTACGTGTACAAAAACATATTATTCCTAAATATAACCCACAGTCTGTACAATGTTACTTGATTGTACATTTTCCCAGCTGATTATTTGGGATTAAATAGCCAGTCGGGAATTCATTGGACTTCTATAATACGTTTTTTAGGTTTTTCTATTAACAGTGGTGAACACAGATCTTTTGGTTGGTAAAGAATTGCTTTATTACATGAGGGAAATGACACAGAGAAGATTAATTTACTTATTTTTTGTTAGCTTCAAGGTAGAGTTTCACAGTGTAGCTTTGGCTGGCAATGACCTGACATATATACAATCTAGGATGGCCTCAGGCAATTCTCCTGCCTCAGCTTCATAAGGCATGGGATTTATGCTACGGTTCAGGTATATTTCCAGGTGTGTGTTGCTTCTTTCCAGGAGTCACTGCACTGAGGGAACCGTGAGTTCTGTGCAGTAGACATGATTGCTTCAATTTTGTTGTGGCAAAACTCTTATGCTTTTTATTACTGAAACCCAGAGCATCTGAGGGGCTGTGACTCCAGGAGGAATCCTGTTATTTGGTCTGTCTCAGGTGATATCTGACTTTTGACCCGGAGCTAGTGATTCATTTTGAAAGACCAGGGCTAGATGAGGATGAAGTCATTCCTCTGGGACTCCTTCAGCCCAGAGGGAGACTTTGGGACACAGGGTTGGGGGTAGGTCACAACACTAAAAAGCCCACGCTGGGGATACCCCGATACCCCTAAGAATATCTACCTGAACTTGTGCCAGCTCACAGTGTCTGCAACACAGGAGACTTCCTGAGATGGATGGCTGCTGTACTGAGGGCGATCAGGAGCAGTGAACTGTAGCACCCCTGGGTCCAGCTACTAAATAACTGGGACTTTTCATTCCTCATCTGTAAAACCAAGATTTCACATTCAACCCCCAGTCTCATCAGTCCCAGGAGTCCTGAGAGCTGACGACCTTAGTCTCTGTGAAGGTGGTGGTAGTAAGCCTGGTCTTTGATGTCATGCTTAGATACAAATAGCTCTGTGTGGGACTCTGATGGCACTGGTGCCTCCAACTAAATTTCCATCTGAAGAAGATTCTGGACCCGCAAAGTGTGGACCAGCCACAGTATGTGGATTGAGTGTTCTAGGACCGAGCCCAGGCCTGTGCTCATCTATGGTAAACAATAGAAACACACCTTCCTGCCCAGGGCAATGCCCCTTCATCTTCAGGGATGAGGAACTTGCATGGCTGCCTTGGTCTAGTCTTTCTTACAAACACTCAGGTGTGAGCAGGACTCTGCGTTCAAAGAAAGATACAGTAATGCTTCCCAGTTTGTGAAGTAGAGAAAAATGCCATTTCATTATATATATAAAATTTAGAATAACACCCATGATCACAGGGACGAGGCAACAAATCACCTACATCTGATGGGACCCATTTGGTCTCCCTGTCACGCTGTCGCAAAGGCATTAAAAATAAGCGTTTTAATAAAGAAAACAACATTAAGTTCCAGCAGGCTAGACCATTACTTCTAATGAGAATCCTTGGAATGAAGAACCAAATCTTAATTGGTTAAAAAAAAAGATTAATAGTTAATTATTTGCTTAGGAACAAAAATGATTAAAACACACACACACACACACACACACACACACACACACTCACACACCTGTGGTTGCTCATGAAGGCAGAGATCCAGGGAAAGGGGCCTCTGTCTGTCTTTCAGAACTCAGAACTAAAACACTGAGGCCTAGCTCTGTTGTCAGGTCAGGTGATAGGCAGCATGGACTAGCTACAGTCTCTCAGGTCCCAGGATACCTTGATCATAGAGAGCCACGGCCAGCCAGTGTCTCTGCTGGGGCCCAGTGCCTATGTTCCTGCATGTTGGTGGCTTTGATAAGCCTTATGAACTCACAAGTCTATGGCTTTTAATAGGCGTTATGAACCTGTGTGTTGATATTGATGGCTTCTGATAGGCTATTCCCATTCCTTGCTGAGATTTTAATCAGAAATGAATATACATTAAGGAACCCTGTATGCACATAGCCTACCCTACCTTGTCAGCATGCATAAGCATATATATGTGTGTGTGTGTGTGTATGTGTGTGTGTGTGTGTGTGTGTGTGTGTGTGTGTGTGTGTGTGTGTATGGAAGGATAGATGGGAAGATGGATAGAAGGCTGGATGGGTAAGTGGGTAGACAGGAAGTGAGGCAGCAGTTGTAGTTTAATGACACCTCACGTACCTACTATGTGAAGGTACTGAGCTCAGTCTTCAGCTTCACCACGTCATATCTTTCTAAGTGTGTTGCGGGACACAGCTTGTCAGTCTTTCCTGAAGAGTTTTGTACCTTTGATCATCAAAGAAATTAATTTACAGTGCTTTTTTCTTTGTGTTCTTATTTGAAATCTGTGTCTGGGAAACACTGGATTTATTGACTGTGTTTGAAAGTGTTCCTTCAATTTCCATGTGACAGAATAGCTTGATGAGCATCAGTGTTAGGTCAAGTCTGAAAACTGAGCAGCTTTTCTGTGTGGTCCTGGGTTTTTTTTTTTTTTTTTTTTTTTATAAATAAAGCTTTATTGGAAGACCACTGTGCTCTTTCACTTAAGTACTGCTCCCTCCCAGATGGTCATTTTTTTTTTATTAGGTATTTTCCTCGTTTACATTTTCAATGCTATCCCAAAGGTCCCCCATATCCACCCCCCCCAATCCCCTACCCACCCACTCCCCCTTTTTGGCCCTGGCGTTCCCCTGTACTGGGGCATATAAAGTTTGCAAGTCCAATGGGCCTCTCTTTGCAGTGATGGCCGACTAGGCCATCTTTTGATACATATGCAGCTAAAGACAAGAGCTCCCGGGTACTGGTTAGTTCATTATTGTTCCACTTATAGGGTTGCAGTTCCCTTTAGCTCCTTGGGTAATTTCTCTAGCTCCTCCGTTAGGGGCCGTGTGACCCATCCAATAGCTGACTGTGATCATCCACTTCTGTGTTTGCTAGGCCCCGGCATAGTCTCACAAGAGAGAGCTATATCTGGGTCCTTTCAGCGAAATCTTGCTAGTGTATGCAATGGTGTCAGCATTTGGAAGCTGATTATGGGATGGATCCCTGCATATGGCAATCACTAGATGGTCCATCCTTTCGTCACAGCTCCAAATTTTGTCTCTGTAACTCCTTCTATGGGTGTTTTGTTCCCATTTCTAAGAAAGGGTAACTTTGGTCTTCGTACTTCTTGAATTTCATGCGTTTGGCAAGTTATATCTTATATCTTGGGTATCCTAAGTTTCTGGGCTAATATCCACTTATCAGTGAGTACATATTGTGCGAGTTCCTTTGTGATTGGGTTACCTCACTCAGGATGATACCCTCCAGGTCCATCCATTTGCCTAGGAATTTCATAAATTCATTTTTTTAATAGCTGAGTAGTATTCCATTGTGTAAATGTACCACATTTTCTGTATCCATTCCTCTGTTGAGGGGCATCTGGGTTCTTTCCAGCTTCTGGCTATTATAAACAAGGCTGCTATGAACATAGTGGAGCATGTGTTCTCCTTACCGGTTGGGACATCTTCTGGATATATGCCCAGGAGAGGTATTGCGGGATCCTCCGGCAGTACTATGTCCAATTTTCTGAGGAACCGCCAGACTGATTTCCAGAGTGGTTGTACAAGCTTGCAATCCCACCAACAATGCAGGAGTGTTCCCCTTTCTCCACATCCTTGCCAGCATCTGCTGTCACCTGAGTTTTTGATCTTAGCCATTCTGACTGGAGTGAAGTGGAATCTCAGTGTTGTTTTGATTTGCATTTCCCTGATGATTAAGGATGTTGAACATTTTTTCAGGTGCTTCTCTGCCATTCGGTATTCCTCAGGTGAGAATTCTTTGTTCAGTTCTGAGCCCCATTTTTTAATGGGGTTGTTTGATTTTCTGGAGTCCACCTTCTTGAGTTCTTTATATATATTGGATATTAGTCCCCTATCCGATTTGGGAGAGGTAAAGATCCTTTCCCAATCTATTGGTGGCCTTTTTGTCTTATTGACGGTGTCTTTTGCTTTGCAGAAGCTTTGCAATTTTATGAGGTCCCATTTATCGATTCTTGATCTTACAGCACAAGCCATTGCTGTTCTATTCAGGAATTTTTCCCCTGTACCCATATCTTCGAGGCTTTTCCCTACTTTCTCCTCTATAAGTTTCAGTGTCTCTGGTTTTATGTGGAGTTCCTTAATCCACTTAGATTTGACCTTAGTACAAGGAGATAGAAATGGATCAATTTGCATTCTTCTACATGATAACTGCCAGTTGTATGTTGTTGGGAAAGTCTTTATTGCTACTTCAATAATTTCTGTTGGACATAAATATATGTAGGGCTTTAAAAATACCCTGTTGATTCTATTTTAATGATTTTATATGTAAAAAATAGATTAATTTCTTTTAGATTTTACACTCTGTGGTACAAATACTGTGGTCCAAACTCAGGTGTTAGTGAAATTAGGAGGTACTTAAATTCTTGAATCAATACAGGTATTGTAACAAACAGTACATGTATATAATTTCCTGATTTCACCAAGACCCAAGTTTGGATCATAGAACACCTCAGCCTTTGGAACATAGGGGGATGTGGGAAATGGTAGGCCCTGAAGCTTGCTGGCCAGGCAGCCTAACTGAATTGATGAGCTTCAGGTTCACAGAGAGTCCCTGTCTCAAATAAATAAAGGTGGAGCATGATTGAGGAAAAATATGTGTAGCATAAACTTCAGGCTGTCACATATATGTGTACCCACACACATACTATTAATGTTCAATACTGTGTGGGGGTGTGTGTCTGCACAGACACACACACACACACACACACACACACACACACACACACTCTCTAAAAGAAGTGTATTCTTCCAACTCCACATACCCATACATGTTCTATGTTAAATCTTGTGATTTCTACTTTAAATTTGAAATAATTTGTTACGTGTGAGAAATTACCTCAGCTCTTTTTATTTGTTAATCTTTGTTTTATGGCCTAAAAGGAGATCTATTTGAAAGATTATTTGATGGACTGTTGATAAGAATATGTAATTCACAGCTGGGAGAAGTATTCTATAGTAAAACATCTTACATTCATTTCAGCACTGGAATTTACTAACATTCCTTTTGAACTTCTCCCTGGATGTTAGCAGGGTACTGCAATAATCTACTATTACAGTTTAGGACAATATACAAAGGTGATCTACAGGCTTGTGGTAAGTCCAGTCGCCTTCCCCAACTCACTGTCCGTGCCAATAAACAAAATCACACCAATATTGAAGATATAGCACTGTGTTCCTACTCTTCAAGACAAACTGGGGCAAAGGTAAGGGAAGTAAAAAGGGAGATGGGCTGTAGAGTTTGGACATGGTTGACCCTTTGGCAATACTGTTTGTTACAATACTGTACTGGCTGGAAGGAAGGAAGATATACTGGCTAGTTTTGTGTCAACTTGACACAGGCTGGAGTTATCACAGAGAAAGGAGCTTCAGTTGGGGAAATGCCTCCATGAGATCAAGCTGTGGGGCATTTTCTCAACTAGTGATCAAGGGGGGAGGTCCCCTTGTGGGTGGTGCCATCTCTGGGCTGGTAGTCTTGGTTCTATAAGAGAGCAGGCTGAGTAAGCCAGGTGAAGCAAGCCAGTAAAGAACATCTCTCCATGGCCTCTGTATCAGCTCCTGCTTCCTGCCCTGCTTGAGTTCCTATCCTGACATCCTTTGGTGATGAACAGCAGTATGGAAGTGTAAGCTGAATAAACCCTTTCCTCCCCAACTTGCTTCTTGGTCATGATGTTTGTGCAGGAATAGAAACCTTGACTAAGACAAATACCTCTATTGTTCTAAGAATTTCCTGAGAAACTATTTCTATGTGGTTTTCAGAGCATCAGACCTTCAGGGCCACAGAAGGCAGGTAAGACTGGGATCTAAGTTCAGAGAGCTCAAAGCCTATCTGAAAGTATAGATTCCCCTAACCCCGCTGTTTACAAAGGCTAAGTATGAGTGGTTGTGTGGGAACATGGATGCCCTGGGGCTGGTCCCACTCCAGGCCATGCATGCATCCCATAGTAGCCGACTGGCAGACACTTGGGATCTGGAGAACAGGTTTCTGGTTTCCTTGATGTGTGTGTCACTCTCTGCTTTTCTGAATCTCCTGTGTCAGGAAGGAAGTCTAAGATAGTTACTTGCTACTGACTGGCTGCCTTGTACTCTGCCTCACGGATGAGCAGAGATTACTATCCAGTGTCACATGTTCCCAAGTTTCCTTGGGACTTCCTGTTCACATGACGTTCATGGACGGAAGCAAAATCCATTCACCCGCATTTCTTTATCTTTGAACAACCTACAAAGCATTCCATTTTCAGAGTAAGAAAGCAGGTTACACTAGAGCCAAAACCTTGTACTTCTTCTAACCAGGAGGCAGAGAGACAGGATCCAAAGAATCATCAGGCTTGTTCCTTATCCGGCTATTCTAATGAGGTCACAAGATCTACCAGGCAGCAAGATGTGGTGGGAGACTAAGACAAGACTAAGGATTAACTGCTTTAAGGTTCCATCTGAAATTTAAAAAAAATCTGTCTGGAGGCAACTGCTACAAGGGAGTCTTGTGGCAATGAGGGCTCCCACAGTGATATGGGTAGGTGACTTTTACAGCAGAGACATCCAATGTTATTCTCCAATTCTTGAGATGATGTTCCCACATTCCTTATTTCTCTGTGGACTAGAAACATCTCTGTTTTCTTGGGTGGAGTGTGTATGCGTCCGATTGCACATTTGTCTATATGTGTAGGTGAGAGGCTTGTTGAAGGAAAAGAGATGGTGACAGTGGTACCTTATGCATAAGCCTAAAAAAAACAATTCAAATGGAGCACAATATATTTCTAAATAATAAGAAGGAAGCATGTTTGTAATATGTCTCATTCAAATAAAAGCACGTGCCCCTTTTTAGACCTCTGTGAGCAGCCTCATCAAAATGGGATTTGAGAATGAGAATTCACAGAGAATTATGTAAATGGTTCATGAGATGGCCTGTTTTTTTTCTTTTCTTATTTATGAAGTGTCTTCCCCTTGTTCTGCAGTGAGAATTCAGGAAGGTAAATTTTGATTACATAAATAATTGGACAAATGAAATACACAAAACAAGCCAAGTAGGCTCTAGCCACACACCATAGTTACAACTCACTGTCTGGATAGTCCAGTGCAGATGGGATGAGTCACGGCACTCGAAGCCTAGGGAAATACAACCATATTCAGCATCGAGTACGGAATATGAAAATGGATAAACAAACAGAATCAGTATCTATTTCAAATTAACTTCCAGAGCATACCACCAAGATTATTTCCCCAGGGGTTTCAGGTGCATCCCAGCTTCTCAGCGGAAATTTGTTTCCTAAAACTGATATCCATATGACATGCATTCCCTGATTAATACCCACAGTTCAGAACAAAAGTAAAACAACCACACAATGCAGCAATATTTTCTCCTCAAAAGTGTGACTATGCCAGTCAGTGAAAAGTGGGGTGTTGTCTCTGTACAGATTGCTATTTCAGAGAGCAAACATGATGTCATTTAAAATAATTTTCTGTTAAAAACTCTCATCCAAAGGACCTGGGTTTGATTTCCAGGACCGGGTTTGATTCCTCATCCAAAGGACCTGGGTTTGATTCCCAATACCTATATGATGGATCACATAGACATATGCAAGCAAAACACCCATACATATGAATGAATGAATGAATGAATGAATGAACCCTCTTAACAGTGCATATCATCGTACACCCCATTTTATTCCTTCTCAAACTATACATTATTCAATACAATCAAGAAGTCCATGTAAATTGGGAATCATATTTCTCTCGTTGGAATCATTCCAATACTAAACAAATTGATCAATTCTATCTGATATTTTCATTTTAAGTCAGCTTTGTTGCTTTGTTGTCCAGAAAGATAATATGTTCAGAAATACAAAGTTAAAATTTATTGGTTCCATTAGTTTGTAGCTGTAAATATTAAAAGCCAATTGTTGTCACAGGTTAAAAAAGAATATAGACTTCCATTTTCCAACTTGCAGTGGGATTCTAGATCTACAGTGGTTTCTCTGTATGACCTGGACTGTTCCATAGCCACGCTCATGGGGCCAGTAGCTTAATGGAACTTTCTAGAGTTTGACTTCAGGAGCTCATCATGTCCTGGCATGCACTGAAGATCTTTCCTGGTTCCTGGAACAGATTTGGAGAGACAGTGTAACTTCTCCTGACAGTGAAAGAGGTGTGTTACATGGGACACCTAGGAGATGAGACTGAGGACCGCATGCCAAATGTAGGACATATGGAAAGGACGTAGGCTCAGTGTCACCATCTCAAACTGTAAGATAGATACCTGGTGGCTGGTCCATCCTATGCCAGGCTGTCTCCACACCTGGGTTCAGAATATGCAGGCATGGATCGGTCTTCGGGAGTGATCACTGAGAAATGTCAGCCTCATCGGCTGCTCTGTAGGGGTGGATCTTTCCTACAGGGGGGACAGGGCCCTGGGCACTGTGATCATTGTTCTGCTTCTGTAGGCTTCATATAAACAGCGGGCTTTCCATTGGCAGGGATAGCAGTACATGGCTTCCATTTGCCTCTGACAGACTTCAGTCCAGCAAGCTCAGACTGAAATTGAATGAGCTGGCGATCTGGCTGACTACATATCGGAGGAAGCCTTCTGGTTCCCTCCACAGGAGTCTTCACGCTCATGGGACTTGCATGGCTCACTTCCTAGGTTCTGTCGTGAGGAATCAGAGTGGGTACAAGGCATGCTACAGAGGAACTGGTCACCTACTTTGGCAGAAGTTCTGAGGTTCCTGAAGGTGAGCTCACTGCATATAAGCATAGACAAAGGCAGCTTGTTGCATAATGTGTTCTAGGGAATAAACACAACACCCACAACACCAACTAATGCATTGTTTTTTAAAGCAAAGAATTCAATAGGTGCACACTCAATCCTTCCATGGAAATAAAGAGCAATAGGACAGGAGGAGAGTGGAAGAGAGACAGAGGCACCACTCACATGAGCACCTCTGTCAAGCCTGTGGGTTTTTTGGTAAGAGGGGTTCTATCTGAGGCAGGTGGTCATGTTTTGGGAATAGCAAGTGAGCCACCTGGTAGGTGTGGATTCCACTACTCTTTTACCACAAAGATATCAAGTTCTTCTCTCTGTACTAGGTACTCACACTAGGGCACTATATACGAAGCATCTTTGCTTTCTAAAGAATTGCTCAGTAGACATCATTTTCTGCTATTGTTGAGTTTAGTGGCTATGTTGCTTGTGATGGTTTTCACCCTTAGTCCCGACTCTAATGCTACCAAAGCTGTTTGTAATTTTAATACCTATTTTAACTGAAAAGGCATATTTCAGTCAACAGTTCAAAATTTCATAACATAAATGAGATGTGTTAGAGGTGATGTGCATGTGTTGTGTTTGTGGTGTGTGTGTGTGTGTGCTGTGGAGGGACAGGTCTTTAGCTGCCGGGGGCTTCACTCTTGAGTCAGAGTCTCCATGACAATGGTAGGGAGAGGTGGTATCTGGTGATCACAGCTCTTAATTTGCATAGGAGCCAAGTGTTGACTGTTTTTACACTTTGAAATTAGGCTCTTCTTCTGCCTTTGAGGTTCAGGGAGTCTAAATATGAAAGGACTCAGGTCAAGCACGCCTGGCTCTTCTCTGACTGTGAATGGGATCCGAAGCATTCTTTTAAGGACACTCTTCACCTTTATATCCAAAATGACAGAAATACAAATTCAGAAATTACGGAAGTGGCATTCCTTATAGGTAGTAAAACTAAAAGATTAGCTCATGCCTGGCTTTACTTAATGCTAGAGCATCATTTTTTCCTTAAGCCCTGCTGTACCTAAGGGTGTGTGGGCATGTATGTAAAATGCTAGTTCTTTGTTAGTTTTATCTGTGATGCATGTATGTGAATGTACAAGGTGTGTGATGTTCAGTGTGTGTTATGTCTGGTGTAAGAACATGTATAGACTCTCTAATATTAAGAATCTTAACTTTTAAAAAACCCTTCTTACCTGGAGGAGAGTTCATTCCTTGACCTAGAAGCCATATTTTTTTGTATTTAAAATATTCCTATTAAATATTTTATATACTATTAATACATGCATATAGTGTGTCTGGATCTGATACACCCAACACCCACCATTCGCTTCAATTTCTCCTCTTGTCTCTCATGGTTTCCTTCCAACTTCATGTATGCCCTTTCCCACTTCTGCAAAATTTAAGACCCACTTGTACGAAAACTCTGCTCCTTAAGGTTGAAGTTTACCATTATCTGGGTGGCCCTTGGGAGCTCAGAGCATCATAGATGACTCCCTTCTTTGGCAGGGCTTCCCCTTCTCTGACCTTGTCCGACAAGTCCAATCCTCAATTTCATGTCTACACCTGTTCCATAGGCTTAGTTAAATTACAAATTCACTTTCCTTTCTTCTGATAAGAATCCATTCACCTAGCACCTGAGATTCCTGAAATGCTTCTCCATGCTAATGAGGCATTTGGCTACCCTAAACCCTCAGCCAATGACCTTTCTGGATCTTCCTACTCCCAGTCCTCCAAATTCTATCAGCCTTGAATCGCCCCTAGTAAAGTTGATATGTCTTCGGAACCCACCCGTACCCCCATCCCATCAATGTCTCTCCTGCCATTACCCTCATGGTCTGGTATTGGACAATGATCCCTGAGAGCAGAGAGGGTCATACCCACTAAGTCCACTTTATGCTGCTTGTGTGTACATGGGTGTGGAACTGGAACATGGGTAGCTTCTCAGGGCCAGCATCCCTGAGGAATTGACTCTCCTCTCCCAGTGCCATCAATTGCCAATAACTTCTGATAAGGGTGGGACCACATAAGCCTCTTCCCTCTCCATGCTGGGATTTGGACTGCATTGATCTAGTGCAGGTCTTGTGCATGCAGTCACAGCTGTCATGCGCTCATACGTATAATTGCACTGTCCATGTCTTACAAACGTGTTCTCACTGCAGATGCCCACTCCCTCTGGCTTTGACGATCTTTTCATCCTTCCTTTCACCATTATTCCTGAGTTTCATGGCTTGGGGTGTGATACAGATGTCTTGTTTAGATATGAGCACTTCACTGTCTCTTATGTGCTGGGTGTTAACCCATTGTTGGTTGATGTATTAATTGCCACCAACCAATAAAAGAAGCTTTGGTGGTGAAAGATGCCCTACTCTATGGAGTTTATTACCCCCCCAGAGCCAATGAGGTAGTCAGCTGTGGATTTTGACCCAGTACACAGTACTTGGCATGGCATCCATTCTACAGATCAGGCTTTCAATCTAACCAGAAAGTGGTTATTCATATAATATCCTGCCACTGTTGTATTGGTGTGCATGTCTATCCAGACCAGTGATTATTATAGCTCATAGGGCTCACATACGGGTCTCTCCTGGTAGCATGCCTAGAACCTTCTAGCAACATGGAAGCTAGCCAGCAGAAGTGGCACTTCTGCATTGGTATAAGCTCGATTTTCCCATGTCCTGTGACTTGTATATTATTTTAGTTTTTTTTTTTTTTGTTTTTTGGTTTTTTTTTTTTTTTTTTTTTTTTGGTATAGATTTTGAAACAGAAGCTTGGGTAGCCTCATAATGTGATTTTAATACATTGCATCACACTCACTTTATTAAAAATTTTGTTTCCGTTTTGTTCCACAAATCCATTAGTTTATTACAGGTGGCAGAGAGCAGAGGGCCTGCCAGTCTACTTTGGTGGAATCCAGGTGGGACTCAGTGAAAGTGGTGGAGTGAGATGCCCCACTATCTTCCCTGAAGAGAACACGGCTGCAACCTTGTCTATCACACTAGACAGTGGATCAGTAGCCCACATCAGACACTCTCTGTGAGGTCACCCAGTTCTCCAGCGAGGAAAGCAGATTAGGGATTGTATGCATGCATGTATGCATGTGCACGGGCTTGTTTGTGTATAAGTGTACAGTACTGATATAATGTGGCTGTCTTTATGAGAAGAGACAGTTGACCCAGACACACACACACACACACACACACTGCCACTTGAAGTCACAGTGAGGAGAGAGGTCTACAGCCAAAAGAAGACTCAAAAAGATTAGCCTGACCTGGAACTCTTGGCCTTTAAGACTCTTAAGACAGAACTTTCTGATTTTTAGGCCCCTGGGCTTATGTGAGAGAGGAGAGCTATGGTTGACTATGGAAGGTCAGACTCAATTAATTCCCAATCCCTCTTCCCGACTCTCTCCAGGGTTCCATATGACCCAGAATGGCCTCAAACTCTCTATGTTGATGAGGATGGCCTTGAACTGATGATTCTCCCTCCTCTGTGCACCTTGCTTATGTGATGTCAAGTATTGAACCAAGGGTCTTGTGCATGTTAGTCAAACTGTATCAGCTTAGCTCTAGTCTTCATTCCTTAGTCATGACGCTAAGCTAGGTTAGAGAGGTCTTCTGCAGTGAGATTAGATTTGGAATCTTTTCCATGTTTTGTACCCAATGTCGTGATTTGAATAGGTATGCCCCCCCCCCCCTGCCCCTAGACTCACATATCTGAATACTTGACCCATAGGAAGTGGCACTATTAGGGGGGTATGGCCTTGCTAGAGTGGGTGTGGCCTTGCTGGAGGAAGTATGTCACTGTGAGCATGGGTTTTGAGGTTTCAGGAGCTCAGGTTGTTGCCTGCCATTAAGATGTAGTCAGGATGATGATCAAGATGTAGAACTCTCAGCTTCTTTTCCAGCACATAGCCTTCTGCAGGCTGCCATGTTTCCTTCCACTATGAGAATGGAATAAACCTCTAAAGTGTAAGCTGGCCCCAATGAAGTGTTTTCCTTTATAAGAGTTGCCATGTCTAGACTTTACAGACATCTTCTGTTGATTGGTAGGGATCTGGACCTGTTGAATATCAGGTTCTTGATGTGCTGTTAATAGAGCTGAAGAGATTTACACACATAACAAAATGTAAAGGGGCTTTACTCAGGAAAGGCAAAGGGAAGTGCATTCATTGTGAGGGAGTGGCATGCTGGAGCAAGAGACTGCAAGAGCCCACCTTCCCCTACAGTGTTTTAGTCTATGAGTCTTGGAGGAGTAGGAGCTGGTTGCTAGGGGCAGGAGCTGGTTGCTAGGGGCGTGGTAGGCCTTTTGTTTTGATTGAGAGGTGGAAAGTCAAGCCTTGTGTGCAGGCATGGGTTATACAGGTCAAAATTTAAATTGTACATAAAAATATGTACACACATGTATATGCATATATGCTCAGTCATGCATACATATTAAAATGCTAAATAGAGGCATTTCCTTTAAATGCCATTCCGAGGGCACGCTATGCCTTACTGCCCCTATAGACACCTAAAACTGGCTTGCACTATATGGGCTTACTTCTAGTTCCAAGCTGCACTCAAGTGAGAAGCCAACTATTCAAGGAAGCTGAGAGAAGAGTGTGTATAACTCTAGGCATGAAGGTTGCTAAACCTTGGTACTCTAGGTACCATCCAACACTTTCCCACGTTTAATTGTTACTGCAAATGTGTAGCTGATTGGTGACTGTCAGCTCAAAACCATATGTGTTCCAGGTTGCTGGAGAATGGAAGGAGAGGCTAGAGATGAACGGTGGAGTGGCAGAGCTAAGCTTCCAATCTTTGAGAAGGCTGGAGCAGCTGGCTCATTGGAACTGAGACGCCAGACTCTTAGGAAAATAGATTTCAGCCCCAGCAGTATTTGATGCTCACTTACTGTTCTGATTAACTTTGCCGGCGTGGCACAGCCATATTGAAATGTGGAGTTTAAGTATGATCAGCTATTTTAATGGAATTTTCAAGCCTCTATTAATTCATGACAAAGGGATAAAGCATTTGCTTGGCTGCAGTTGTTTCAACAGGAAAACTGCGTGTGTGAGATGTTGCTTTTCCAAATGGGAATTTACATCCTTTCTTTTTAAACATTCTGTCCTAAGACAGACACAATTCACCAAAAACGACTTGCTTTGCGGTGCATCACACCCCCGTGAGATATTTTTGAAATGAGACATTAGAAAAAAATAGACTTTTATGGTTAGGCCATGATGTAATATTTGTGGTTCTGTCACCAGCAGCTCTGCTTGTATTCTGGGTGTCAAACAGGGCTGAGTTCTTGAAAAACTCTCTAGTTTGACTGTGTGTATATATAGTTCCACTCTCAGCTCTATCCTTGACTCCTTAGCGCTCCCATGGACTAAACCACCAACCAAAGAGTACACATGGGAGGACCCATGGCTCCAGCTGCATATGTGGCAGAGGATGGCATTGTCTGGCATCAGTAGGTGGAGAGGCCCTTGATCCTGTGAAGGCTCCATTCCCCAGTGTAGGGGAATGCCAGGGCAGTAAGGTGGGAGTAGGTGGGTGGGAGTGGGAGCACCCTTAGAAAAGAAGGGGGATGGGATAGGGGGGGTTCCAGAGGGAAAATGGGGAAAGGGGACAACATTTGAAATATAAATACATAAAATATCCAATAAAAAGTAGCTCCTCTGTATAATCATTTTAACAAACTATTGATAGGTTTGCAGGCAAGTCTTGCATTTCCATATAAAGTCTGAGTCAATATTTTTATAATTTTCCAACAGAAACCATTCTATGGTTTTACATCTGAGTAATGACTCTTACAGCCATAGTTAGAACAGATGTAGGTCTTGGCTGTGATGCATACTCTTTCCTGTGACGTATATTCTTTCCAGTGGTGCTGACACTTGCCTACACACTACAGTCCTGGGACACACAGGTTCACACCTCACCCTGCAGCACTCCGTCATTCCTGCTCCCATAGCAACTTCAGCGGGTCTAGAATGTCCCCATCAGGATTCAGTACATGATCTGCATGGTTTCATCTTTCTATAGCTAGGTATCCTAGTGACTGTTGATTCTAAGTGTTGTCCTCAGAGCCACCAGGAACACTCAGCTACAGCGTCTGCCAGGCAGCCACAGGAAGAGTATGGATAGTCTTCCGTGTGTGTTCAAGTCAATATTTCACTCCCAAAGGGAGAACAGTGATCTGTCTGTGTCTTCCCGGAGTCTTGCTTTGAAGTTGCCTGACTAGCTAGGAGTAAGATATGGAAAGCCAGTCCAATCCTGTCCAGCTCTTCTGGTGCCTGGCCAGCTGCAAGTCACTCAGAACCCAGAGAATGTTGGCTGAGAGTCTACTGACCTCCGTGGCCCAGGGGCCTGCATGCTCTGTTCCATCCTGACCAGCCACCAACTCCCAAGTCTTCATAGCCCATGGTAAATACATGGCTCTGCTTTTGTTTTTTTGTTTTCCTGCCAGACCCTACACTCCTGGGCTCTCTGGGCTTCTTATAGTTTCTCCCTCTCTCAGGAACGGATCTGAGCTGCCTGGGTGCTTGCATGTCTCTCAGCTGATGCTTCAGTGCTCAGTTCTATAACCAGGGTGGTGTCCAGGGCCCCCTTTTCCATCTGGATTCAGAGTGTGGCATGGCTTTACTCTGGAAAGCTGTTCCCACCCTGGGGTCTACATGTTCACCTTTCATCTCCTTCACTGGAATTCCCACTTCAAAGCCAAGCCTATGATCGAGAAGAAATGAAGACCCAAGCCCAGTGCTAGTGCAGCTTTTGCATGCTCTGTGTGAGTGGGTCTTGCTGAACCCCCAGTCGGACTCTGTAGCCAGGCTGTGGACTGTGGGTAAAACTGTGCCAACCCCTCCAGTTCAGCCCACTAGACAAGCAAAAAACGTCATCAGTTGCTTGCCCATCAACCCACTACATCCATGCCAGATGTCAAAGCTGTCCCAGGTTGAGCCTGCATTGTGGTTGACACTTCCAAGGGAGAGATGGCAGGGGCTCCATCACACTCTGTCACCGATCCCTTTCTTCAAGGTCCCTGCATGCCTGAGGGCACCCTGGAGATACACAGGAGGTCAACAATACTCTCCTAGGAAATCCGTCCTTCAAGGGCCCTGCATCAGGCTGACCATTTGCCTGATGTGACTGATGCTCTAGCTTTAGCTTCCTTGAAGTCTTGAACCTCATTTAATAAAATTGAATAACTCCTTATGGCCAGTTCCTGATAAAGCATGCTGGGAAGTCAGTCTGTATTCTCTGAACCTGATCTTTCCATGCAAAGGCAAGAAATGTCACAAAGACAGGACCCCTGGAGCAATTCCATAGTCATCTTTGCTGGTTTTTTTCCCCCTAAACCAACCATCTCCAGAGACCATTTGCACATAGTTGGTAGAATTAAACATTGTACAATAAAATAGAAGTGGCCAAGACAAACACTGGCACATGGGTCAGTTTATTTTAAGGCATTAAGTGCTTGGGTGTCAGTCTCTGGGAAATGGATGCTTAAACCAGGTGGGCCTTGCAGACTTCTACCCATTTCTAGCACTGGCCAGACTACCCTGCCTGCCCTCCAGCCTGTCCTGTGTGGGCCTGAGCAGATTTTATCCTTCCAGCAACACCCCAAGCTATCAGCTGAGCTAAGTGAAGGCCAGACATGCATTTGCAAGTTGCAGAACTGAGAAAATTCAGCACACCCCAGTGCCAGAAATCTTCACTGAGGTGGAGAGAGACAAGGGCATGGAAGGAAGACCAAGGATGGCAATGGCAGACTTCGGCTTTTCTGGGAGCAATTCCTCTTGAGCCTCAAAACCCACAGAGGCACGAGAGATTCCACATCTGCCAAGCATTTTCATTAGTACGAGATCCTTGGGCAGCCATATTTGACTAAATTGTTTGGGTGATTGTATAATTAGTGCATTTTTCTTCCCTAATAACTGAGGCTACTTTAATTAAACACTATATGGGGAAATGCAAAATAAATGAGCAACTGCAGCTGCAATTATGATTTGGAACATTCCTCTCACCTATATGTCTCCTGTTTTTATTGTGCTCGTTAGCAATCTGTATTATAAGTTCCACTGGAAAGCTCTCAGAATCAACACACACCCAGGCTTTTATTGGCATTGTGGGTCTAAAGGTCAGATGGATTTAAAAGGTCAGAAGAAATCCTTAACCATTTTAACTAACATGTCTAGGAGATGAGAAGGTCAGACGCAAGCGTTAGTTAACACAGATACTTTGGTGTAGTTTCTGTGGAGAATGTGTTATAGACTGTGTGACTAAAACATAAATCTGAGGAATGTCGGGTGTGCTTGGTGGATAAGAGAGCACATTGTGAGAATGTTCTTCCTGTCTTGGCATTATGTCTTAAGTAACACGTGTCCTGTTGCTGATTAATCTATCAATATCTCTGACCTGTTGTACTGGAAAGAAAGAGGGGAATCTCCCAGGCTTCCTGGGCTGGGTAGACCATATCTAGAAACCAAATCTGGCCAAATTGCATGTAGAAGATAGAGACAAGTAGAAAGACGTATTGGAACAATAGAACCATTAAGGGAATTAGAAGTATCCAATGATTACAAGCAAGTAAAAAGATCTGGGGAGCTGTGTGGTGTGTATAAATGTTACCCGGGCAAACACAAGGACCCAAGTTCAAATCCTCAGACTCACACAAAAGTCAGCTGGGCAATGGGAGCATCCGTAATCCCAGCACTCCTATAGGATGATAGGAGGCAGAGACTCGGGGGGTCTTCAAAAGCTCATGGGCAGCTAGTCTTCTGTAAACGGAGAAGACATGGCAGCAAGACCCAGATTCAAACAAGGAAACTGTGAAGACCAACACCCAAGATTGTCTTCTAATCTTCACATGAGTGTTGTAGCATGCATGTGCCTATGTTTACACACAGGGCACATGTACATCTCTTTCTCTCTCTCTCTCTCTCTCTCTCTCTCTCCCTCTCCCTCTCCCTCTCCCTCTCCCTCTCCCTCTCCCTCTCCCTCTCCCTCTCTTCCCCCCCTCTCTCTCACACACACACACACATTGAGCATTGAGCACATAAGGAACTATTATGACTAACCTCTATGTGTGGCATTTAAAGTTGTTTTTTTTACATCTACCCACTGGTCCTATTCTTTCTTCTATAATAACAAGGAATTATGGAAACTGCTCTCTTTTTTTTGTAGTAGCTCTCTCAATTATCCACCCTTAACAAGTAGTCCAGATGGCACAGCTGTTGGACACCACATCTGGCATTGGGCAGAGAAATCCAGGAAAAAAAATAAAAACTCAGGCTAGCTATAGGGGCATCTTTGGATGTCTGTTCTGCCATTTGGGCTTTAGAGCAGTTGTTACCATCATGAGGTAACAACTGTGTCCCCAAACCTACAATAAAATATCAGCCTTTGTGGCACAGAGTAAACATTGAATAAATGCTAGCTACTCGTTATCTGGAGACATTTTATTAGGTTAAAAAGACAGTAAAACCTTGATTCACAGCCACAGAAAGGTCAGGGCCTGTTGGAAGAACCAGACATGTAAATGTGAGATGGTGACATAAATACAAGATGTGTCGCTGTGTGTGCTGAGAGACTTTGTGAGCATTGAGATGGGTCCTTCCCAAGATCAGTCTCTTCCTCCCTCCATGCTCCAGGTAGATGTGCCTCTGAAAACAGAGCATCCCTGTTGTGCTCCCTTAGGGAAGTCATGGCTAAGACTGGATCTGGGGCGTGTGGAAATCCATTTGTATATCCTGTGTGCTACCTAAAGACTTCAAGTCGCAGGAAGCTTGGGGGGAAATGTCTTGGATGAGGTTTTTGAGGGGAGAAGACATTAAATTATATCGATATCATCTAATTTTCCATGTATGTATGTATGTATGTATGCATGTATGAATGTATGTGTATCTATATCTATATCTAATCTCTATCTATCTATCTATCTATCTATCTATCTATCTATCTATCTATCTATCTATCTATCTATATATCTGTGTATCTATCCATGTATCTGTGCATCTATGTATCTATCTATGCATGCATGGATGTATCTATGTATCTATCCTCCTTGCCGATTTAAAGGGTATAATACCATAATGACCACTTCAGCTTTTCCTGTCCTGCCATCACATTGGTAGGCATGGATTAGCTCTCTTCCCTCATCAGGAGACTCTAGACTCAGTTTCTATCTGTGAACTGCAGGTCTCCAAACAGACGAGGCATTGGCTACATCTGTGAGGGATTTTCTTGATCAGTTTAATTAAAGTGGGAAGGATCCTCCTGCCCCCAACCCTGAACATTATGAACGAGGACAGATCCTTCCAGGGGCCTCTCAGATACAAAGAAATCCGAGACAGGAAAGACTGGCTTCATGTTGCGCTGGAAACCTCACCAAGTGCTCTTGGCAGCTTCTTGCTGCCACTACTTTTTGTTGTCAGCAGAGCCGCTTCTTCGGCCTTCCTACACGGACTGAGGACCTGTGGCTGTCCAGGAATGCTGGGGGCCTTTGGGGCCCAACAGGGATCTTGAGGTACTGGCCTCCTGTTCTGTGCTTGTCCATCTTAACTGCCATTCCTTCTCTGTTTTCTTCTTCACCTGCATCTTCTTTCTCATGAGACACTTCAAGAGTCAGTCTGCGTCAGAGCTGTGTATGGGCCGTGTCTGCATAGTGTGTTCTCTTAATACTACCCGTCCCACTCTAGAGAGGATAACAGGTCACTAGACTTTGACTATGATAACCGTATTCCAATTGTGACATCCAGTACTACTGTATCATCCTTCCTGACCACACACACACATTGGAGGAGTTTTCCCCATATAATGACTTCAAGCTGGAGGTTTTAATCCTTTGATGCTTTAAGTGACTGTGACCAGAAAAGAACAAAAGGAGAATTCATAAAAGAAAAAAACGTTCTTTTCACCACTGGTGGAGCCAATAATAAATGGCTTTCAGCTGCAAAGCCCACAGACCCTGGGGTATGCCCACAGCATCGCTGACCTTGATAGTTTCCATGTACTGTTGGAAGTTGCGGCCCTACAGCGATGGGTTAGACTCAAAGTGGAAGGTGAGGGAGTAGGTGGGAAGTAACTAGAGGCAAATGTGGGCAAGGTGTTTTCATGGTTTGCTTCAAATGCAATTACAGAGTGAGGTGCTTGAAACAAAATTGTAGAGACTGATCAGGGCTACATACTGCTCCATATATGATTTCCTCTAATCGTCAGGAATGTTAGGATTGACACGGGTATTTAATTAATATCTTAATCAACCACCGAGTCTCCGATTCTTGCTTATTATCTTTCACAACCAAGCAAGTGTCAAACCCTGCCAATTCGACTTCTTCCAAAAATATTATCAAATATGCTCATCTTCTTTAGACTCAACCCTACTGGCCTAGGATATTTTTATTTTGTTTCTTAATGGCTACAGTAACCTTCAGTTCGTTAATGTTGCTTCTGTTTTGATCTACTTAAAACAAATTGCCTTCCCCACTGACCCACTGACAAGTCACTCTGCCATTCGTGAAATTCAGCATGGTGTAAACTAAGAGAGTAAATGACTTCCATTGCTTACGCCGCCAGTACTAGGTGTTTCATGTTAGTCAACCTTCTTATGAAGGGATGTTATCAAAGCCGTTTTAAGATATGGTATTGCTTATGAAGCTCAGATGGGATGTGAACTCACTCGCTCTGTAGTTCAGGGTGAATTCAATCTTCTGCCACTACTCCTCTAACGCTAGGCTTATAGGCGTGCACCTCCGTGCACACCCAAGATGTGCAGCTCTAAACTGAAAGGTGTAGTTTGTTTAGTATCTTCTACTCAGGGTATTTAGCTCAGTTATTCTCTAAAATATTTACTCTGTGTGTGTGTGTGTGTGTGTGTGTGTGTATGTGTGTGTATGTGTATGAGTGTGTATGTGTATGTGTATGTGTGTGTGTATGTGTATGTGTGTGTGTGTGTATGTGTATGTGTGTGTGTATGTGTGTGTATGTGTGTATGTATGTGTATGTGTGTGTGCATGTGTGTGTTATGTGTGTATGTGTGTATGTGTGTGTATGTGTGAGAGAACATTCAACGTTCTATATCTTCCATCTTTTTTGATTTGTATGATACAGCATTTCTCATTCCATATATAACTTTGTACTTTTATTGATTTAAAAAATAGATTTATGGGGCTGGAGAGATGGCTCAGAGGTTAAGAGCACTAACTGCTCTTCCAAGGATCCTGAGTTCAAACCCCAGCAACCACATGGTGACTCATAGCCATATGTAATGAGATCCGACGCCCTCTTCTGTAGTGTCTGAAGACAGCTACAGTGTACTTATATACATAAAATAAATAAATAAATCTTAAAAAAATAGACTTACTTTACTTTTAATTACGTGTAATGTCTGTCTGCATGTGTGTACACTCAAATGCAGGTGCCTATAGAGTCCAGAAGAGGGCTCTGGACTCTGGATATATAAAGTGTAATCAATGGATCGCATGGTATTTCTGTTTTTTATTTTTGAGAGACCACTATGTAGTTTTCTATGATGACAATGCATTAACATGTTCCCACCGACAAAATGTGAGGGTTCCTTGTTTCCCGTGGTCCCAAGAGCACTTGTGCATTCTTACTGGTGTTATACCATATCTCATGGTGGGTTTGAATTGCATCTCTCTGATGATTAATAGACCCACAGGACAGAATAGATTACCTGGAAATAAGTAATCAGTGACTCACAACCAAGGGCTTTGACAGAGATACCGAGAGTGTCCACGTAGACAGGAACATTCTCCTTAATAAATAGTGCTGAGAAGACAGAATCGCTAAATGTAGAAAAATGAGCTCCTATCATAAAACAAACAAGCAAACAAACAAAATCAACTCAAAATGGGCTAGAGACTTAAATGTAAAATCTGAAATGATAAAACCACTGAAAGAGCATGCGGGGAGGCTTTGGCGCCATTTGTCTCAGGAAACAACGCTCTAAGGACTCCTAACAAGCAGGCAACAACAATAAGGGCAGACACACTAGGCATTACTTGTGAAGTACATCTGCAGGGGAGCATGCTCAGAGTAAAGGAAACAACCCAGAGATTGGGAACGGATTTGCAGAGTGTGTATCCGGCATGGGTCACGGCATGGGTCAGGGCAACGGCTAAAAGCACGTGACAGATGGAGAGAAAGGAAGGCGGAGCCTCCTGAGGGAGGACACCTGTCATCCACAGGGACAGTTGCGATCTTTTATTCTCTACCATAAGCACACTGGAGTCTGTGCTCCGTTCCTTTGGTCGTTGTCTTAACGCAGACAGCGCTTTCACACACTCTCTTCCCTTTGTCTGGAATGTGGCTCATTTCCCATGTGTCCTGGACTGTGGTGTCCCTTCCAGTGGGTTTGCTCATGTGGCTATCATACAGTTAAGATCTGGTGTATTGAATTAGAGTCCAGTCACCAGGATAACGTGCTAGCATGGTTTTATAATAATAGAATATTCCTGGTCTGAGTTTTACCATTGAAGCCATTTTTATTATACAATTTGATTACATTATTTGTATTCACATTGTGGAGCCCAGATCACCATCCACATTGGAAAACTTCTTCATCCCAAACTGAAACTGTTTCTATTAAAGGACTAACTTTTCTTATTCCTCCCCCCACTGGTAGCTCTATTTTCTGTTGCTGTGAGTCTGTCTGTTTTATGTACTTAGTAGAGTTGGAATTAGACAATATTTGTCTTTCATGGTTGACTTATTTCACTTACCATGATATATTCAAGGGCTCATCCACCTCATATAGTGTGTCTTAACTTATGAAGTAGAATTAACATCTAAATATAATAAAAGCATTTCCCAAGCCGTGGGTAAGAATTTTATGTCTTCTTTAATTCTTCCAAAAACTCTAGTATTGACAATGACCCTTAGACTTATGGAAATCAAATCACATAGTATCTGGGTAGTTTTTCCAAGGTAGCATACAGTCAACAAGATGAAAGCCAGGAGAAATTACAGGTTTTTTTTTTATTCCAAAATACTTCAAAACATCCTACACATTGAACCGTACATTCAATTGTGAATACAGATAATAGTTACTTGATTTTTATTATTCCTTTAATTTGTTGAGATTGTAATATAATTAAATCTCCCCTCCCCCTTTCCTCCTTGCAATCCACCCCTCATATTATGCTCCTTGCTTTCTTTCAAATTCATGGCTTCTTTTTTAAAATTTATTATTCTTATTATCTTTCAATTACTTTAAAAGTATATTGAAAACTAATAAAAACTTTCTAAAAGTTGTCAGCAAGTTTAAAATTAAAAAACCCAGCACTTATGACTATTATATATGTCAGGATTCAGATATTTTCTTTTGAGTGATTCTGCAGTCAAAATAGAATAAAAATGAACGTGTCATAAGCTACCAGATGAAAATCTGAGTTGTCACCTGTCAGCTCTGATATCACATTTTTTCCTCCTCTAGAAGCTCACTGGTGTTATTTGTTTCTGTATACATTTATTGAAGAAGCAAGAAGTTAGCCACATTTATCAAAAAAGAAATATCCCATTAATAGATTATGTGTATTGGGGTCCATAGACAGAACCTTTGCCTAGTAAAGGGCATTGCCAGCTAAAGAAAATCACAAGCAGTTTGTTGTTAACCTTACTCTTCATTGGGCAACTATACAAGGAGACAGCCAGAATGCTATCCGTCTAAGTAAATAATTCCAGTGCTGATCTAATGCATAGTGTCTATGGCCAATTTCAGCCTCTATCATATGATAAATTCTGCTTTCTCAACCTTGAGCAAGAACCCCAACTAACACAGATGGGAAGTCACAGTTTTGGAGGCTGTGCATACGTTCAAGAACACCGTGCTCATGAGGGGACAAATGGTGGCAGAGTAGAATGGCTGTAATGGTGGGGGGAGGCATCGATGTGACTCATCATGTTGGCTGCACTGTTGACAGGTGTCTTGTGGCGACATATTTCTAGTTCCCTGTACTTGTCCCCACTACTCAAGATGGAGGGCTTTCATCCTCTTCTGAGATGGAGATCATGACTGAAAATTGCCTTCTGAGATTGCTGTGCCCACTGGTTGGGCAAGCAGGGGTAAATGCCCCCATGCGTGTCTGTGAAGCATTGAGTGGAAGGCTGGTATTAAGGAGCAGCCATCTCTAAGTGCCAGGGTGAAGCAGAGGATAGAGAGGCTCTCTTCAGAGAGCTCCCATCTCCTCATAACTCCAGACCAGTTTCATAAGTCTGAAAATGGTGGCGAGGAGTCTCACCAGAAGACCCCAGTACTGAGCCACTGGGGTCATAATGAGTTCTGAAGACAGGGAGGTGATATTCTAAGCACATGAAGGAGCTAGTGCCATGCATTTGGTTGTCTGAGCAGCACGATGGAGGTGGCTGGAGGTGGGGGGTTGGGGGGAGGGAAGAGGAGGGCACATGGGAGAGGCTAGCCACAAGTGGGCTTCTGTGCTTAGGGGACAGGAGTGGGTTGTCCTGCCTGACTAAGGCTCCTGCACTTGTTCCAGGAGTGAGAGACAGAGGCAAGGCATGAGGAATCATGTAGAGTCTGTTGTGGAAATCCAAACCTGAGGGAAGGAAGAACACAGAACTGGAGAAAGCTGGCCAAGCTGGGGCTCTGTAGCGCATATTGGGGGCACTGTCACCAGAGCCTGGCTGCTCACCAAAGGGTGTTGGGAAAATACATGAGCCAAAGCTTTGTCTGGGACCCAAGAGGGGCATGTCGTTTCTGGGGCAGTCTGAGGCAGGGGAGGGCCCAACTTTACACACTAAGTTCTGAGTGCGTAGGTCAGGACACAGGTAGCAGGTGTGTGCTATTATCTATGGTAGTGACATCTATGGTTGTGACTCAGCATGAAACAAACAAAAGTAGACACAAAGCAAAGTCTTGATTCAACGACATCGGGGTTACAAGGTGTGGGGACATTGGGCTGTAGACGCCATGAGGAACTTAGGGATTTTCAAGCAGAAGGTAGGTTCAGCCAGGAGACATGCTACAGCAGTGCTCTGGCATCTTATCCTAAGTAGAGTGGGCTGAGCTGTTAACATAAACAGGAATGTCAGAGGAGACAGTTTCTGCCTATGGTGATGGCTGGAGTAACTGAAGTGGGATGAGGGCAGCTAAGGTGTTCCAGAGAGTGGCCAGGGCAGCCATTCTGGAGAGCAGAGGCAATGGGGGATGGTGCTAGCAGGTCCAGCCTACAGCTGCCAACCCAACCGCTGTGCCTTAAGGATGAAGATGATCCTGACTGTTAACTGAGAGCTCTCCAGCCCTCACATTTTATATCACTAAGCACCTATGCTAAACATGGAGATCTGTGTAACTTTCTGGCTTTTAAGGCTTAAAGTTAAATGTCTTTAACTCTCCAGGCTTGGAATAGTCTGAGTTTTCAAGCCAGTCAATAGGGTTCAGTGCCTAAGGATCAGAGACTCCTGACTATAGATGGTCTACTCTGCTCCTGTCGTGACTAACATCCAAGTGGAGCAGAAAGCTGGCTGCAAGACCATCGACTGACTCTAAGCAACTATCTTTATGCAGTATCCTCTATCTCTCGTCTGTCTCTCCCTGTCTCCATCTGTCTATTTCTGTCTCTGTTTCTTTCCCTGTCTCTGCCTTTCTATCTGTCTGCCTACCTGTCTGCCTCTGTGTCTCTTGTCTCTGTCTCTCTCTGTCTCTAACTATCTCTATCTGTCTCTGTCTCTGCCTCTCTCTCTCTCTGTGTATGTGTGTGTATGTTACAGGTACATGACTGTAGAGGTTAGAGGTCAACAATCATTGTTTTCTTCAGTCATTTTCCAGCTTGTTTACTTAGACATTAACTCACCAACTTATCCAGATTGGCTTGAAAACAAGCCCCAGGAACCTGTCTCTGCCTCCTCAGTAATTGGATAATAGGTATCTGTCAACTCAGTCTGGCTGCATGCGTGCGTGCGTGCATGTGTGTGTCTTATATGTGTGTAGGCGTGTACTTACTTGTGAGGGTGTTATATAGAGGTCAGAGACTGGAAGTTGGAGAGTCTTTCTTCAACCACTTCTCAGCCTTATCTATCTATCTATCTATCTATCTATCTATCTATCTATCTATCTATCTATCTATCCATCCATTTGAGGCAGGGAGTCCAACAGAACGTAGATCGCATTATTTTGGTTGGCTGGGAGCTCTCAGGGCCTGCCTGGCTTTGCACCAGCACTAGGGTTGCAGGCCTGTGCCGTCATGCTCAGCTTGCCCCGTGGGTGCTGGCGATCTGGATTTAGTCCCTCACACTCATACAGCCAGGACTTTACCCATGGATCCACTTGTGCCAACTCGGTCTAGCTGTGTGTGTGTCTCTGTCTGTGTGTGACCATTTGCGCATGTGCCTGTTTGTGTATATGCCTGCGACAGTGCACGTGTGGTTGTTAAGAGAACAAATCCCAAGGGTAAGGAGGTGGCAAACACTTGCTGCTCGCCACTGTGTAGAACCAGGCTAGCTGGCCCACGGGCTTCTGGGAAATCTCCAGTCTCCTTGCCCACGGGCTTCTGGGAAATCTCCAGTCTGTCTCCACCTCCCTTCTTGCTGTAAGAATTCCGGGACCGCAGACTCGCTACCATATTCAGCTGTATGTGGGCTCTGGAGATGCAGACTCAGGTCTTCATTCTTGGAGAACATGAACTTTACCCACTGATCCATCTCCCCAGCCTGCACTTGGCTTTTTAATGTAGGCCCTGGGGCTTGAACTCAGATCATCATACTTGTGAGGCACGCGCTTTATCAACTGAGCTGTCGCCACAGCCAATTCTATATTTCTTTAAAATGTGTTTGTTATTCTCCGCCTTTTTCTCTTTGTTTCTAGCACGGCTTCATTTCTCCCAACCCATCTCCAGGGCTCAGCTTTGAGTTATTTTTTTTCTCCAAACCCTTCTCATTCTTCCTGCGGGACCAGAACCCATCTACTTTCTCCTCCAGAGCTTGCTCATCCCATATTTTAGGGCTCTTCTCTGTTTCATTATGACTGCGTAGACTTTCAAATTCCCCACTAGATGTAAAAAATAATCTAAACATACAGGGGGAAATCACCTTGTTTCATTTATCCTTTCATCCCCAGGCCTGCCATGTTATTAGAGCCTCACTAGCGACTGAAAGAGGAGACTCCCTGGTGGCCCAGAGGATGTGCAAATGGAGTTTGAATTTTCCCTCATACAGCTCAACATCTCAGGGTGGAAGTCACGATCCGAAGTGATTCAATGACAGCTCAACAAGATACAGCCGGCTGTGGGCAGATTATTGACTTATCATCCACACCGCAAGCTACTAAAATCTAGGAACCCCGAGTTTTGTTCCTCATTTTGAGGCACAAAGTAGGGAGCCCATGATTTTGCTGGGAAGTATTGAGGGGGCCTTTGGAGAGAGCGGGAGGTGGTGAGGAGACTGGACAGCAGGTTGGCATCGGCGATGAGGGGGTGAGGATTAGCAACCCTTCACTAGCTACTTAGAGAGAAAGCACCCTAGCTTCACTGAAGGGAGAGGGGTTGCTGTTTATGAAGGAGAAGATGCAGGGAGAGAGTATCTGCTGATGCCGTCCATCTTTTTATCCCACGACCATGTGTGTTTTCCGTTTCAGTCCTAGGGCATGGATCCAAGTCTTATGATGTGGTGAGTCCATCAGAACCTACATCATTGTTTCTGATCCATAAAGGGGCAGGCAGGCACAGCCACAGAAAACAATGGCGCCTTAGAGCAGTGGTTCTCAATCTGTGGGTCGTGACCCCACACAGGATGTCGATAGTCTGCATCTCGGATGTTTACATCATGACTCCTAACAGTAGCAGATTATAGTTAGGAAGTAGCAACGAAATAATTTTGTGGTTGGGGATTGCCACAGCACGAGGGGCCGTATTAAAGGGTCACAGCATTAGGAAGGCTTAGAACGACTGCCGTAGAAAAGATGTCCAAAGAGCTTGGATCTGTTTCAATTTTTGCACCACTGTATGGTCTTGTTCTCTCTGAGTACACCTTTTGATTGGGAAAATGACTAGGAAATCTTAGACATGTCAGGCCTTTGAGGCACACTGCACATTTTCATGGGGTTATATCATAAGATCTGTGATCTTTCCTGCTAGGCACTGTCCTAATTCCTTTCTGTCACTGTGACAAACACACGACCAAAAGCAAACTTCTGGGAGGAAAAGATTTGTCTCTGCTTATGCTTCCATGTCACTTCCACATCACAGTCTTTCTCTAAGGGAAGTCAGGGCAAGCGATCTTGGCAGGGATCTGGAAGAGAGAACCATGGTAGGAGACTGCTTGTTAGCTCTCAGGCTCACACTTAGCTTAGCTTTCTTATCCAGTCCAGGATCACCTGCCTGGATATAGTGTTACCCACAGAAGGATAGCTCCCCGCCGCCACCCCAATTAACAGCCAAGAAAACGCCCCACGGACATGCCCACCGACAACCTGACTCCTTTTTCCAGGTTGTTCTAGGCTGCCTCAGGTTGACAGTGCTAACTAGGACACGCACCGTGACTGTGATGGGCCTGAGAGCCTGTGTGCTTCCTGGAGAACAGGTGTGCTTTGTATTGATAACAAATTTCCCACATCTTCTAGACAGGAAAGGAAGAGAGGAGACAAAGGAAAAATAAAATAAAATAAAATAAAATAAAATAAAATAAAATAAAATAAAATAAAATAAAATAAAATAGAGAGACTATAACAAAAGTCAAATCTACTGCAATAATCGATGCCGCCAGTAGGTGGCGATCTTCCCCTATGTTTGGGAGCTATGCAGGCTTTCTGCCGGATAGTCGCAGTCACTGTTAGAATCACATACTTTATTATTATTACTATTCTAAATACTGGTAAGCCTGCCCAAGGAGGTGAAGATGGAGAAAACTTTCTTTCTGGTTTAGCAGCATGAACAATTTCAATAATGAATGCCTAGATACGCAGACTTGCCAGTTCTGAGATGCTGGGCTGTGTGAGGAGTGGCCTGCAGACAGTTCTTTGTTTTATGTTTTTGTTTTATGTTAAGAAGTGTTAGTGGTGGTGCACGCCTTTAATCCCAGCACTTGGGAGGCAGAGGCGGGCAGATTTTTGAGTTCAAGGCCAGCGTGGTCTACAGAGTGAGTTCCAGGGCCACACAGAGAAACCCTGTCTCGAAAAACAAACAAACAAGTGTTAATGGTAGCCAATTTTCCCTTATCTATCCAATTTAACCGTCTCCGTGGTGACATTTAAAACCATCAGTATAGTGCATCACTCAATGATGGACAAAGGATGCCTTAGAGACTCTCATTGCTCATTTTCCTCGACTAAATGGTTTCCAGGGTCCGGTGGTTAAAGTAACCTCCAACCTCGGACCCCACTGGAAGGGGTGTGGCTTCTTTTCTACTTTATCTGGCATCTCAGTCAAAACAGTGGATTTGCTCTAATGAACACAACCTTTGTGAGAACATAGAAACAAGAGCATGTGTTGCCTGCGGATGGAGTTATGTGAAGGCGGCAACCACTATACCTACAGGCCCGGGTGGGGGAGGGGTGCTATTAACTAGCAAGAACTGCTGATCAAGCTGTCTTTACGGCTCTCTCTAGTTTGTACCTATGTGACAGGCGTGTGCTTCCTCATCTGGCATCTGTCCAGATATCCATGTGGAATGCCGTGGGGGCACTCTGCTTGATTCTGAGTGCTAAGGTGTGCGTGGTGTGTGCATGCATGCATGTGCATATGTGTGTACATGTGTGTGTGTGCATGTGTGTACATGTGTGCAGTGTGTGAATGTGTGCATGTGTGTGCATGTGTGCAGTGTGTGAATGTGTATTTGTATGTGTGCATGTATGCATGTATGTGTGCATGTGTGCATGTATGTGTGCATGTGTGTACATGTGTGCAGTGTGTCAATGTGTATTTGTATGTGTGCATGTATGTGTGCATGTGTGCATGTATGTGTGCATGCGTGCATGTATGAGCATGTATGAGCATGTATGAGCATGCGTGTGCATCTGTGTGCATGCATGTGTGCATGTGTGTGTGCATGTGTGCATGTATGCATGTATGTGTGCATGTGTGTACATGTGTGCAGTGTGTCAATGTGTGTGTGCATGTGTGTGCATGTGTGCAGTGTGTGAATGTGTATGTGCATGTATGAGCATGTGTGTGCATCTGTGTGCATGTATGCATGTATGCATGCATGTGTGCATGTGTGTGCATTGTGTACATGTGTGCATGTGTGTGTATGTGTGCAGTGTTTGAATGTGTATGTGCATGTGTACATGTATGTGCATGTGTGTGTGGTGTGTATGCATGTGTTTGTGCATGTGTGTGCATGTGTGCAGTATGTGATTGTGTGTGTGCATGTGTGCATGTATGTGCATGTGTGTGCATATGTGTGTATGTGTGTGTGCATGTGTATATTCATGGTATGTATGTATATGTATGTGTGTGTGTGTGTGTGTGTGTGTGTGTGTATGCAAGTCAGAAAACATCTTTGTGGAGTTGACTTTCTCCTTACACATTTGCACAAGGGTTCTGGGGATCAAATGCTTGCTCAGCAATCACTTTGCCTGCTTAACCAACATGCAGGCCCGGGCTTGCCTACAGAAATAAACATCTGGCTTGTGTTTTCATTCCTTGGCCACAGGGAATCTCCCAGTACAGCACAAGCTCAAACTGGATTGAAACCGGTGACTGTGCAAGGTTCTCACTGAGAAGGAAAGTCAAAAGCAACTTGGTTACACTAAAGGTGATGTCTAGTATGGAGCTACGGGTATTCCCTCTCCCTCACCAGCAGGACACGGGATGGGGGTGGGGGGAATGGGGGCGGGGAGGCTCTTCTCTCTTAAGCAGCAAGGACTGGGCATGCTCACTTGTCAGATGTTCTAGCAGTCTGCGATGCTAGGTTATGTGGGTCTGCACTTTGAACACTGCAGGAGCAAAGCTTCAACACCCAGGATCTTGCAGAGTCTCCAACCAAGCAACTATGTGGGGAGATACTTTCCAAGCCCAAAGGAAGGTGCGCTGCCCAGAGTGGAGTCAGCTGAGGGGAACCATAGCATTCCTGTGGCAAGAGTGCACTTGCTCTGTGTGGGGACATTCTGTGTGTATGGAAACACCCTAGGAAAATACATTTCCTACTGGGGATTGAGGTCAGCACAGTGGAGAGCCGTGGCCCAGCTCAGTAATAACCAGGGCTTTTTTTGGAACCAATATGTAATACCTCCTCTACAGAGCCTTGTAAAGGTCCTGCCAGCATTACCCAGGTCTGCCAGGACACCGCTTTGCTGTTGTAATTTTCAGACAGGACTCTGCCCTGATGGCAAGTCACTTACAGCGCTCTGCAGCGCCAGAGGCACACACAATCAATGCTAAGATGCTTCCAAGGTCATAGGTCAGCCACTCAGGGGACTGAGACCTCATAGTAACTGCCTTCCTCGTGTGGTGCCCCACTCAAGGTGGCCACACTAGCCTGCAAAGTGACACAGCTGTGTCCGAATAAGACCAGTCCCTGGGACTGGGTTCTGGAAACCCCATGTTACCTGATGTTTTGAATTTCTGAAAGATATTGTGCAAGAATAGTTACCTATGTGTAATAAATCTCTCTTGGGTTGTGCGGTGTGGTTCCCTGAGCCTAATAACGCCCATCTTTAACTGACCAGCTATACTCGCTTAGAAGCGATAGCTGGGAATAGAACTGTTTGTGTCCCTTCAGCAGGAAATGGAGGGTCATTGGGTTTAAGCCACTCCTCCTAGCTAGTTGTATGCAAATTATGCCCAAATTGCCCTTGGCCTCAGGGTCTCAGGCTGTGGTCTGCTGTATAGGTTGGGGAAGGTTCACCTGAGAAGATTGTCTAGGAAGCTATTCCCCGATGCTGCCTGGGGGCTACCCGGACTCCTGTAAGCAAGCCCTCATCCATGCTGTCTGAGCAAGCGCAGTGAGTTCATTGGCTCAGAAGGGTGAACTGTAGTGGGATTCGTTTTGGTTTAACACTGGGAGCTTGTAAGGAGGGAGTAGATGTTCCTGTCTCTCCTGGGAAGGATTTCTCTTTTACAACAGTTTGGTACCAAGGGAAGATGCTTTCAGTCAGGACCTTGCTTGTCCTCTCTGGAGAGAATGTCAGCAATTTGTTGCCCATGGCCAGAGAGGATCATACAGTTATGCAGGCAAGCTTTGGTGCAGTGACGCAGTCGTTCCTGAAGAGCCTGGTGGCGGATATGATTGTGGGTGCTTCAATGGGCAATGTAGATGTCACACCTTCAGTAGATGGGAAATTAAAACCCTGATCTCAAAAAGCCAGTCTCTGCTGGCTGCAGGAGTTTAGGGGACTACTTGATCATTTAGTTAGCGATGTTTAATGAAGCTGCGGGACTCACAGCATCCGGTGGTCTCTGTCCTAATTCATCACAACAAGTGTGTCTTCCTTGATGTTCCTCAGTGCCCCCTAGTAGTGTAGCTTACCCAAGAACAAGACACAAGCAGTTCAGATTTCTAAACCTGGCCATGGACTCTTTTTCTGCCTCTGTCTCTGGCATGGACACAGTCTTGGCTATTGCTGATCAGACTTGTCACCATGGAGTGTATTTTGTGTATTGGACGCTGTTTAATCTCACAGCCCAGGATTGTTATCCGAGGCTGGCTGCAGGGACAGGCTGTCATAGATCGATCGAGTAGGGCCTGGTTTCTCTTTGTTGTATGAATGATTTTTATTTATCTCCATCTGGAATGCTTACCCAACCATAGGCATTTGTTAAAATGCCATGAATTATTCCATACATGCGCAGTCTCTCTCTTTTGGTTCTAGGCCAAGAGTTTACATTAGAAGTCAATGTCTGCGTGAGTCTCCTGTGTGTGTATCCAGTTGTGCAAGGAAGTAATCTTGTGTTTGGTCTGTCCTTGTCCACGATGCCACCTGTGGGGCAGGTGTAGCCCCTCTGGCTTCTTGCTTTTGTGATGTCCCATTTCTGGAGGGACAATTTGGTTATATTGCAAGCCTCAGACACATTTTCTCCCTCCCTCCCTCCCTCCCTCCCTCCCTCCCTCCCTCCCTCCCTCCCTCCCTTCCTAGAAACATTTTATTGGTTCTTTTGAATTTTTATACCACTCATCACAATCTCACCCATATCCCCCCTTGTATCCCTGCCCCTCCCAACAGAGAAAAAGAATGCATTGTAGAAGCTGTAGTGTGTCACAGTGTGTCCCACAGAATATCCTTTGACCACACTTTTTTTTGCCTATAATTGTCCATTTCTATGAGTCACTGGTCTGGTTTAAGCCCTCTGGCTTCTGCTACCCTATAGATACCAGAACCTCACAGGGTTCCTGTAGAACCTCTTGGATATCCTGTTATTGCCCTCTGTCATGGAGATCCTATAGTTTTGGATCTGTAGGGCTGGCCACTGCATCTATTCCAGCAGTTCATCTATGGGGTAGAAGTTGGGGTGGGCCAATTCAAAGCCCTGGGTCTGGGCCTGAGAGGTGTCTGAGCTGGTCAGCCTGCCAGCTCTCCCGCTCTCATGCCTTTGGAACTGGCTCACCCACAACCCCCATATCCAAGGCAAGCTCTACTGTGTTATTCAGGCAAGGAACAGGGCCTGCTGTCCTGCCTGCCATTGGTCGCTAGGGGTGAGAAAGGGTGAGCCATCTCTCCCTCACCCATGCCACCACATGGCAGACAAGTGACAGGGCTAGCTCCTCCATGCTCACACCCTCAGGGTCAGCTTACCTGTGCCCCCTCCAAGAGAGTCATCTCTACTGTGCCTCCCAGACAAGGTGCAGGGCCTGCTCTCCCAAATGTTGCAGCTGATGAAGGGAAGGGTCAGCTTTCCTGATCTCATGGCCCCAGAGACAGCTCTCCCATGATGTCAAGGCGAGGAGTAGGGTCAGTTCTGCACAGCTCTCAGACATTAATATGTCTCCACGTGGTAGCCCAGACCAGGGACTTCCACCTGGCCTTTGTGGTCATAGATCCCTGCTACTGAAGGGCCATAAATCCAGATGTGACTCCCAGTACCAGCACAGGCCAGGACCCCACCATGGTCCCAGGTGGCATCACTGGCTGCTCATATCAGGCTGTTCCTCACTACCCTCGAGTCTCCAGTTCTGCCTCTCCTCATTGCGCCCACGTCCTTCTGTTTCCCTTTCTCTTCCATTTCTTCACCACTTGCTCTTCTTGGGGGCACCCAGAGTCTCTGAGTGTCTGGACTCATCTCAGGAGTGGTCTCAGGAGTGCTAAGCCCTGCTCATTCGTTATGGTGCTAAGCAGGGGTCATCTCAAGCCTGTCTGTCACACCAAGTCTACTCCATGCCTGACTTGTGCTTATCTCAGGCTGGTTCCCTGTCCAGATGCCATGGCACAGGTCTGGTGATCCCATGCAAGGGTCATCTGTCTTGGACTCACTTCTCCTGGGGGCCTTTGGTCCAAGGAAGATTCTTCTAGTCTCTGACCTATGGGGTCTTCACAGCACTGGACTCCTGTCAGGCTTGCTTCTTTCAGGGAATGTTAGTTGTTCAGATGTTCATAGGTCAGAACACTGAGCACAGGCATAGCCTCTCTCCTCTCTGCCACCCACCGACATGCATGACACAGCAGCCACATCAGCAATGCTCTTAGGGGGCAGGTTGAAACACATTTTTAACCACTTGAATAAAGCAGTATGCCATTTCTGAGGAACCAGAAGCCAGGTGTATTGAAAGCTTGACTGTTACAAGTGCCATCCAGACCCATGCATTTCAGCCTTTGAGGGTGTGGCCGTCCTCCTGTGTTTAGGAGCATAGATGTGACAACAAGAATGTAGAATCTCAGCAGGTCTAAAAATGATCATGTATGAAGAAACGTCATAAAATTACCAATGTTCTCATTTGAGATCATTTGAATGTATCTGCTACTAAAGATACATGCGGCACACTCACGTCCATCCTTCCTTCCCTGTCCCCCAGAAGTGGATGAGTAGACAGACTCAGCATGCATTTGGGTTAATCCGGACCTCACTCGTATCTGCTGGAAGTAGGAAACTACCTTGCCTGAGGGTGCAGGGGCGTTGTCCTGTGTATCAGTGTGGGACTTCTTCTGGTTTGGTGGAAGAGTTTTCTCATTGAGCCAAATAAAGTTAGCCTCTCATAGAAATGAATGAATGGATATGGGCAATGGCTAACGCCATGGGAAATGACAAAAGGTTCAGAGTGACATGCCCATGCTAAACTGTACTGAATATGCTAAGGTTAACTTAGTCGGTATGGGGTTTTTAGAATCAGGACATTGCGTCATCTCAATGGAGACATTGCATACTTGGTTAGATGTTCCCTCTTAGATGATCTGGGGGCCAAGGATGTAAGTACTTCTCCTCACCTGGGGCAGCCTTTGGCCATCCCTCTGGAAGGTGAAAAAGAGCAAAGGGAACCTAGATTAGAGCCTAAAAGTACCACTAAAAACCATGTAACAACCTCATTCCGGGTGCCCACAGATTTCAGGGTCTCTCACTGCATTGTCTGTTGCTGGCCATGGCAAGGCTATAAGGAGGCATGAATGTTGCCTGGGTTTGTGTGTGTGTGTGTTGTACATGTTTATGTACATGCATGTGTGTGAATGTTTATGTGCATGCATGTGTGTGAAATGTGTATGTGCATGCATGTGGTGGGTATGTATGAATGAAGAATTCAATGCTCAGTGCTTTCCTCAATCAGTCTCCTCTTCATTTTTAAGAATGTCATTATATTATTTTATGTATAAGAGTGTTTTGACTGCACATATGCATGTGTACCATGTATGCGCCTGTCGCCTGTGTAGGTCAAAACAAGGCATCAGATCCCTTGGAACCAGAGTTAGAAATAGTTGTGAATTTCCACATGGATGCTGGAAAACAAACTCTGTAAGAACAAGCACTCCTAAGGAAGGCATCCACTCTCCAGCTCCTTCCCTTCCCTTCTGTGAGACATGGTTTCTTGCTCATTGATTCAGCCAGACTGGGTGACCAGAAAGCTCAAGGGACCTTCTTCCCTTACCAATGCTAGGGCTGCACAGACACTGTGTACTCTCTTGGATTTTTACATGGCTACACTGTACCAACATAGTTCTCTCTAGATCTGACCGTGGTTTTACTAAATCCAGGGGCTCTATCCACATAAGCTAGTGAGATTATCCAATGATGCCCTTGCTACTTTACAGACCTTTAATCTACTCAAGGGATAAACGTGACTCGTGCTCTGCTCCTGCGCTCCCAGGCGTCTGTGGCTGTGGCAACAGTGTTATTTGTAGCCACTGAGATCCCAACAAGAACTGAGGTAGAACTGTCTCGACATAGTTTCCCGGGAACTGGAGCTCTAACGCTCCCCTGAATTCTGGAGTTCAGGGAGGGCACCCTGAAAGCAGGCTCTCTTTTCTCAGAGCAGCAGAAAATGCTGAGTCGTAATGAGATGAGCACATGAATCCACAGACTGGGAGAAAATTGTCTTCACCAGTCTCACGTCACTCAACTTGTGGCTGGGATCTCCATTCACTGTAGATGCCAAGCCTCCTGGTTTCAAGGTGAACCTAAGACCTGCCACGTCTTGGACTCTTTGAGGACTCACAAGGGGCACAAATTAAGGATTCTGAGAGTCCATGGCCAAATACGTGAGTGAACTCCCAGCTCTGTGGACATTCTCTGGAAACTTAAGCATGGAATCCATCCTCCCTGGCCAGGCCTCTTAAAGGGAATTCTAATAGCTGTGTCCCGAGAGATACTGAGACTGAGCTAGAGATAGGGTAGAGCATTTTAAGAGAACACAGCTGGTGGTATAGTGTTGGGGAGTTGTAGTTTTTCCATGATGCTGAACAGAGTAGCAGGCAGGTCCAAGGTGGGCTGTTGACCAGACTCACTGGCACCTGCCCCAGCTATATGTTGACTTTGGATGCTAGCTAGGGCCTGGAAGCTCCTGGTCTTTATTTGTTCCTATCTTCTTCAAGGCTTCTGATGACATGCTGAGCACAGGAGACTGTTTCCACCCCGGGTTCCCATCTCCATCCCCACTTCATTGTTAAACCTCCCTGCTGCCTGTGGGAAACCTGCTTTGCTATGGATAAGGGAGCATATATATTGGGACTTGGGAAATAAATGATTTTCCTGAATCAGTGGGAATGAGCATTTTGGAATGAGGGAGCTATGGTCTACCTAAACCATTGTCCCTATTTCCGGAATCCCTTTGTAATAGAGCCCAGTTTCCAGTTTTCCTCTTAGCAGGACTTCATGGAGACTGCATGCTTTCTGGAGTCTTCCTTACAACTCTGAGACCAGGGTTCCCAAATTAGACTGCTTAGACTCTCCATAGAAACAGGTTCCTTCTGAAATGTGTTTTCATTTCTGTGAGAACCCAAGTGAAAATTTCCCCACACATTAGAAAGACTAATTACTTTACAAGAAAGAACCCACAACGCAAATGTGCCCTTCCCACGACACATATTTTTAGCTTCTTAGGTCAGCACTCCTCAAACTGGAACCTAAAAATACATTCCCAGAATGCTCTCTGTTCTCTGCAGAGGTGGAGCAGTGTTCTGGCCTGAGAAGTGGCTCTGATAGAGTCCAGCTGTCTACCTCCAGGAGGAAAATTCTGAGCACACAGAGCCTGGCTCCCTGCAAGCATCTATGTGCCTGGTCCTGTCTAGGCTGCTCCATCACTCCTGAGCATCTGGGTGCCCAGAGTATCCCATGCCTTTTCTTAGTTGTTATGTTCCCATTGGGTCAGAGATCATTCTATTGATTCCTGGAGGGGGACATCTGTGTTTTTTTCCTGCAAATGTTGACACACATACCATTGTACCACCTGTCCCTTTCTGAGTCATTCTTAGTGGTTCTCTTAAAATTTCTGAGCAAAGGAACAGGTGTTGTCCTGGTAGATTCAGCAGGACAGGCTCTACAGAACCCTTGTTCAGGCTAGCATCATTGAAGGACCGTGTTTCATATGGACCACAGACCTCCTTAAAGCTCAATGTCCTATCTATAACTAAGTCTTGCTATCTTTCAGGACACAGCAGGGACAATTTCCTTCAGCAATGCTGGCCAGAGTGAATGGATTCTATATTCAGGGTTCCACAGAAATACAAGGAACTGGGGGCTGACTTCCACAGTAGGGTCTTGTGTACCTCTGTCATCCTGGGACTCAGGAGAGTAGGGATGTGGAGGGACTCATGCTCACCTTTGAATCAGTAGCTATGGTGATTGGAGACAGCAGAGGAGGTTCAAGTTGCAGGGTAACATGACTGGGGCTCCCATGAGTTGAGTGGGGATGATCTTCACTCAGTCTGTAGATTTACAAGTCCATCTCTTTCCAGAAGGAAGCGGTGTTTGTCAGCTAGATGGCATGTGTCACACACTACTCTACAAGCTGAGATGAGACAGCATACTGCCTGCTGTGTTGTGTGACTCTGCTTCATAGCATGTAAACAAACAACATAATAGAATGCACCCTTCAGTTCAGCAGACATGGAAAAGTCCTGGAGTCTTTTAAAACCCCTTTTGGTTATACTGTCTTAGGAGGCACAGTCCTGGGTCTTGTAATTATCAGTTCATGGACTACATTAATACAGAGTCAAGGATACAAACTGTATAAACAAGCTGTTGGTGTGAGGAATGAGCTCTTGGTTTTTGGCTCATTTTGATGAATACTGGGAGGATCTGCAATCCTTCTTCTGACATAAGTTGGGGAGCGAGTTTCTTCAGACTCTGCCTACCTTTCGGTGGACTTTTGCAATGGCTGCCATCATCTCTCTTGGATACTGGCTCGTTCCGTTTTCTCTTTGACTGCTGTGCATGCTTGGATCCTCCATTCTTTCTGGTAATGGGGAGCACCCCACCTGTGTTCCTCCTGTGACTGATACTTTTAGTTCCACAAGTAGACAAAGGTCATGAAGAACACAAGGAATCAGTCTGTTGAAGTATGTCTGCAGCATGTTAGGAGCCTAGAGAAGCCCAGGGAACTGTCAACCCCCAATCATCCTGTTGCATGATATTTGATCATACTATGTACCCTGAGATTGTGTTATTTACTGGAAAAACCTGTTTCTTAGCACATGCTTTTAATCCCTTTGGCTGGAATACAGACACACTCTTAATACACACCTTTAATCCCAAACAATGAAGGTAAAGTTAGTTTGTAGAAGGAAAAACTCATGTTTGAAAATGATGTCTAATTGAGTGACAAAGTGGTGAATCAGAGAAAGATTTGACAGAATATGCCCAACTCTCATGAGAAGAGAGAGGGAAGGGAAGCAACTTAAGAAAGAGCAGTACAGAGAGAGCAAAAGAGAAGGAGGCAGTTTTACTGGGAAGGTTTTACAGAGACAAGTTAGGCTCAGGTGAAGACAGAATGAGGTGAAGAGAATGAGAAGGAGCTAGAAGATTAGAACAGATTGACAAAGTTTGTATGAAGCCAAGCAGAGCAATTCAAGAGAGGCCAAGAGATAGAAGTCATATTGAATCAGCCAACTTGGAGAGGAATTTGAGTCAGAATAGCTGAGAAGTACCAGCTGGGCAAAATTCAGAAAGAACTAGAAAGGATGAGTTTATCAGCACTAAACCTCAGAGGCTGACAACATTCTAGGCCTAGGTAAGATTGTATGGAGGCTAGAAGCTTCCAGGACTTGGTCTAGGTTGGCAGATGAAGGAAGTAAGTCTCTGAGATGAGAATTACATCAGGAGAATAAAGAATATTGTTACATCATCCCACGTAATCTAGCAAGATTCGCTACTCCTGAAAGCACCATATAGGCTTTCTCTTATAGTTTTTGACTTCCTTGCCCTTGGATGGAGCAGCGTGGCTCCTGCTATCGCTCTCAGCTTTCCTTGGTCTCTGCTCTTCCACATTGGTCTCTAACAGTCCTGGAGTGGAGCAGGCCTTTCCAGAAGGATCTCTCTGGGTTGCACCCCCGTCCCTGATTTTTAGGGGAGTTTTAGTTGCTGCCCTGGTGGAAAGCTTTCACTACAACTTTCCTTGCAGCTCCGCAAGAAACTTTGAGTCCTGAGGCTCAAATGAGCATCTTCAGGGCTCTATTGTCGCTGTGGAGACACACAGAATCAGTTTTAAAGTCACTGTTACTTCTCGGACTACATTAACCTTTCAGGGCTTGCACATCCTGGGCCAAGCTTCAAATAAGTTGGGGGTCTTTGTCCCTTGAAACCTGGCAGGATGCCTGTCCCTAAAACCGTGCTGGATTCCCTTCTGCAGCCAACGTTGGTCCTCAGAGTTGCTTGCCGAGGCAGACACATCCCGTGCTATCTCCCTCGTGCGGAGGAAGCCAGGTCAGGCAATCAGTCAAGTGGAATCTGGGGTCTGAACTCTGCTTTTCGGCTGAATAGAGCAGAGTGATGGCTGAGACCTTTCCCTCGGCAGTTTGCCTTGATTTCTTTTCAGGTACTCGTGGAGAAACCCCAGGCAGTCACTTGACCCACGGTGCTACCAGCGGTCTCTAGAGAGGAAGCGCAGGATGATTTCTGCCTATGGAATGCAATGAGGCAAGCAAGAGTCAACACATCCCACGAGTGACTGAGTTTGTAAATGTGAGCAGCAGGCACTGAGGCAAAGCTACTGTGTGGCTGTGACATGTTTCACCAGCAATTCTTCAGAGTCTTTAGGCTAGGCAGGGGCGGGCTGCTGGGCTGGGTATTGAAGGTGATATGGAAAAGAAGCCACAGAAAGCCTGGAGAGGTGGCTCAGCACCAGGACCTGAGTTCAGTCCTCGGAATCCATGCTTAAAAAGCCAGGCAGAGGCAAAATAGTGCAGACCTGTACTCCCTACACTGGGAAGACAGAGACAGGAGGATTTCTAGAGTTTGCTGGCTTGATAGTGTAGCCAAATGTGGAAGTCTCAGGTAGCAGTGACAAAGTGAGAAACCATGTCTTATAAAATGGTAGAGAGAGAGCATCTATCATTAGCCTCTGTCCTCAAATGCACTTATATATACAGATGTGCAACAGCACATAGAAACTAGCGCGCGCGCGCGTGCACACACACACACACACACACACACACACACACACACAGAGAGAGAGAGAGAGAGAGAGAGAGAGAGAGAGAGAGAGAGAGAGAGAGAGAGAGAGAGAGAGAGAGGGAGAGAGAGCCACTGACCTAGCTTTGTATGACAAAGGCCAGAGAAACTAGACACCTAGGGGGTTTCTGACAATGCAGCAAACACACACACACACACACACACACACACACACACACACAGAGAGAGAGAGAGAGAGAGAGAGAGAGAGAGAGAGAGAGAGAGAGGGAGAGAGAGCCACTGACCTAGCTTTGTATGACAAAGGCCAGAGAAACTAGACACCTAGGGGGTTTCTGACAATGCAGCAAACACACACACACACACACACACACACACACACACACACACACACGAGAAGGTATCACACAGGCCTTTAGACACCATGCAACATGTCTGGGAGAGACAGGAGCTCTTACAGACCTGGAGAGGTAACAATAAGAGCAAATGAGAACGTGAGTGAGTGCTTTGATTCAAGGCTGGGACTGTGGAGATGCGGGGGGATTTCCTATAATTTGTTCTTTCAAGCTTGAATGGAGCTGAATTGTGCTAGATGTGAAGAAATACATTTTCTCAGGAAGAGATAGACCCCTCCTCTCATGGAGAGGCAATGTCTGACTACAGACTGGATGTTGGGTCACTTGCTGTCACTGTTGAATAGGGGTCTGCCTTGGCTGAACAACATCTTTAGGTGTAATAGCTGAGTCTCCCAGGCCTTTTGAAACCTGTGATAAATTGTGGCACCTGAGCAAGCCAGTGTTAAGATTGTGAAGCAAACCATATCACTGTGGTCAGTGCACGTGCTTATAATATCGTGTGGTACCCTTGTCTGCACACCCGTGATGCACTGTGGTATCTTGGTTGTATACAAGGCAGTGTGATATCCTTCTCTATGCTCATGATGCAGTGTGGTCTCTTGCCTAGGCTCATGATGCAGTATGGTCTCTTGTCTGTGCATGAAGTAGTGTGGTGTCTTGCCTGGGCATGATACAGTGTGGTACCCTTGGTACAGAAGGAGGAGATAACCTGTTTTCCTTTGTCTTTTTTTTTTTTTGCCTCAGACCCCAAAGTTGGGGAGAAAGCGAGAAGAGGTTTCAGGACTCTTGCTTCTTTACATACACAGCCTCCACATATACACAAAACCCTCCACACACACAGGCTTCCCTCTGCTCTTGAAGGGCCATAGGCCAAGAAGACCGTCTTTAGCCTGGTTGCTCTGAACACACTTGGTAGTTATTTCAGACATGTAGTTTACTATCAATGACCATGGACTTTCTAGATTGTTTGGTGTACAGGGGTGTAACGTTTCAGTTCATCCTAGCTAGCCTAACAATGGCTTTGCAGGCTCAGTGGCCTCTGCGGGTCTCCACCACTGGGCTGGTTACCACTGTTAACAGTAGCAACTGAGGTGAGAACCTTGCAGTGACCTCCAGCAGAGTGGTGGATAGCCTCAATCCTATAGTTGAGTGTGGATGCCAAGCCAGCCTTTATTCTCCTCCTTATGTAAGGATGGCCTCGTGTAGCAGACAGAAAAAAACTTGTTGGCAAGGAAGGGTCTCCCTGGCTTCGCTGTTGGAATCTGAGCTGTGTCTTCCTGGGAGCAGAAACAGAATTTGAACAATGGCTGGGTTGGCTGTGAGAAATGAGCTCTGGCTGCCAACTGTACCCTGCCTTTCATCTCAACAACACAGGACAAGGAATTGGTGGCACCACAGCTAACTCTCACCCATAAATCATGTCTCTGTGTCAGCCAGGGCCAGACCAGTAATGCTGTAGACTGACTGGGAGATTCCTGAAACCGGCTCTGATGTAGGGGTCAAGGGAAGGCAAATGCAGACATGGTGGCCCTCCCAAGGGATAGCCCAGGTTGATAATTCATTAACGGAGAGTTGTGCATGCAAGTGCAGTGGGAACAGTGCCTTGCAGAGCAAGGCTCCATTCTCTCTGGGCTTGGGAGTAAAATCTAGCAGAGCTGAGAAAGCCTGAGGATCGGATCATGGCATCAGGGCTTTGTTCAGAGCAGATCTCGGCAGAGATGCATGGTGGTGGTATCCTAAGTCTGGGGGGGGGGGTTAGCTCACGCGGTGGGACTAGCTCAGCTGCACCTCTGAAGCAGAATTCAGCCACGTAGTCTCGGGGCTGAGGAATAGGTGTTTCAGAATCAGAGCCCACTCATCCCCTGTGATTTTCCTTCCCTTAGCATTGTGAGGACTTCCAGGGCTCTGGCTCCTCTTCGGCCTGCCACTCATCTGAGATGTCTCCCAGTGGTGCTTCTAAGACATCTTCTTGTACACTTCCTGCCAGTCTACATAAGATGGGAGTCCTGACATAGTGTCTGTGAGGGCTGGGATAAATGAATCTAGGGGCTTCAAAATAGTACACTAGGCATGCTTATTATCACCAGGGTGATTTCCCTCTTTTCCTCTGATTCCATTTCTCCCATTCGTGAAATCAGCCATTTTTCAGAGCACAGCTTTCCCAATGTTAATAGACAACGTGCATGCTTCTGTCTCTAGATCTATGGTTACTCCCAGGTCCTATGCCCATTGGCTTCACCAGCTCTCACATGATGTACAGATGAGAAACTATGGTTCCTCTCCTCTGTTTTTAAGTGTGACCTGAGTTCCTGTCATCTGGGTCATGCTGTCCCTCTTCTGGGGGCTTATTTTGAAATGCCTTCCATTTCTGTGAACTAAGGCTGGAATTTATAGCAGGGCTATCTCTGTATACATTGATTTTGTCACCTCTATTGCCCACAGTGGGGCCATTCTCCCTGTATGATTTTAATGGCTTCCTAGTCAATATGCTCTATCCAACTGCAGATTGCTGTGTCCTCATGTAGCAAGGAGAATCACCCTTTATACACAGCCAATGAGGGCTGATGTTCAAACCATTTCTCAACCTTGATTGGCTCAAAGGAAAAAGTGTAATTACTTAGTACCACCGATGAGGTTCTTCATATGAATAGCTCTCCCGTGGGGGTGGGACTCTTCAGTACAAGTGGTTTACTAGTGGGGTCTCCTTACTTCACCACAGCTCCTTCTTTCAGATCAGCTTCCCTTCCCTTCTCCACTTTCCTTTTAACTTCCTCCAGGACGTCTTAGCTCTGACATCAGACATGAATTCACCCCCAGCCCCCACCCGCAGGACCAGGGCAGGCTTCTCACTTTGTACATCTGCTACTCCAACTTCAGTGGGAAGTTCACAATCACAGCTCATCAGAAAGCTTGGTACCCACACAGTCTGTATCCCTGGTGACTGGGCTACTCTGTCCCCTGCGTAGTTATAGGCATAGGATTCCCAGACACTCTAAAATGTCTATCTTGGGAAGGGTCCATGGCATCTGCAAAGTCATATTCTTGGGAAGGATCAGTAGGGATCACTAAGCCATTCTGGGCTACCCTTTCCTGGGTAATTTAGAGACCATGACAACTAGAAAATGTTCTCAGAGTCTTTGGGTTTTATATAAATATTTGGTGTTCCTGAGTATTTGGGTCCTATGCAGCCATTGTATTAAGCGCAGGTGATGGGCTTACATGTCATTTCATCTTTTATTATTGGAGGTTCCAAATTGTGCAGGTGATGAAATTTGGAAGGTGTGCCTGCTGGAGCCCAGGCTCCCTGAGAGTTCTGAAGGCAGAGGGGTGTTGGACTGAAGCGATTGCATTTCCTGATGGTGTTCTGTTTTGACTGGAAGCGCCTCTGCATAATTTCATGTCAGGCAGAATAAAATAATCTTTCCTCCTGCTGGTGCTTTGTAGTTAGATTGTAGAAAATCTTCATAAAATATGCCGGCAACATATCTTTGATCCAGTATTCATATATTCTTCCACACACCAAATTTCAAGGCTGTGTTTAAAAGGAATAAAGAAAAAGACCCCTATAAAAAATGACAGCTACACTGCTTGGTTTACAAAGAGCCTCTGACAAACATTTAGATCTTTCAACCTTCCAACTTAAAAAAATATTAATTTATGTTGGGTGTGTGCAGTTGTGTGTGTTTATGAGTGTGCATTATGCGCATGCATGGTGCATGTGTAGGGTCAGAAGGCAACTTGAATCTCTCTTTCCACCCTGTGGGTCATGGGGATACAACTAAAGATATGAGGCTTGGTAACAATTGACTTTACCCACTGAGCAATCTTGCCAGCTCACTTCTAAGTCTTAACCCATAATCCGCCAGTGCCCAAATTCCTGCTCAGTCTCTGAATAGTTGCTTTTGGTTCTGAAAAAAATTATGCCACTTTGTGTCTGATGAGTGGTAGACATTGCTGTGATATTTCATGTACAGGCTATAGTCAAAAAGGGTCTGCGTTTGCCAGTATGGAAGGGCTGTGTCTGTGCATGTTTGGATACTAAGAACATTTCAGGAAGAGATTGGTAGCAGAAGGGAAGTTGTTTCCTTTGGAATGAAAGTGGGGCTGTAGAACAGCACAACTGGAGAAGAGAGGGGTTCTAGAACAGCCCAACTCTAGAAGGAAGTGAGGTTCTAGAATAGCCTGACTCTAGAAGAAAGTGGGATTCTAGAACAGCTCAACTCTAGAAGAAAATGGGTTCTAGAATAGTCTGACTCTAGAAGGAAGTAGGATTCTATAACAGCCTGACTCTAGAAAGAAATAGGACTCTAAAATGGCCTGATGCTAGAAGAAAGTGGGGTTCTAGAACAGCCTGATTTTTAGAAGGAAATGGGTTCTATAACAGTCCAACATTAGAAGGAGGTGGGGCTCTAGAACAGTCTGACTCTAGAAAGAAGTGGAGCTCTAGAACAACCCAAGTCTAGAGCAGTTCCAGGTCATAGCCGATGAGTTCAGGTAGGCAGCAAGTCAAGTGTTCAGTTTGAAGATCTGCAGAAGATCTTGTTGTTTGGACATGAGGTGGAGACACAGTTTAAAGAGGACCACATGGAGACAGGTACACATCCATGAAGAAGGGACACAGCCTCCACAGCATGGATTAGCAATGAGAGAGGTGGGGAAAATGTAAAGAGGAAGGCAGTCCAACGTTTAGTCATTCATCATAGTGTGGTCATTCAACAGGTAGGTGTGGCATCTGAGGATGAGATCAGGACAGTTAGCATTTCCAGTATTCCTGACTTTTAAAACTTCACTTTTGATAACAAGAACCAAGGTATAACTTGGCAGATAGAAGGTCATATGAGCTAAGATATACCCTGCTAGGTGGCACAACAGTGGTGTCAGGGTGCTATCTGACTTTCAAAAGATAGTTAAATGGCTGTCCCAGAGAGCTGCTTGAGACAGTGGTATTTCAGGTAAAATAATAACTAAGTAGTTTTTGCCTATGGTTGTTGCCACCCATAAAAACAATCTAAAGAAGGTACTCGAATATTTAACTTTTATTTCTTAATATATGACCTAGACTTCTAAACAGAAGAAACCAACAGGCTTTGTTAAGTTCTGTTACTATAGGCCCTGCAAAGATGGGTGCAGAGGGGAGCCTAACCTCTCCCTGTCAAAGGGTTTCTGCTCTGACTGCCCTTAAAGCCTAAGGTCACTCTTCATGCCTGTGAGATTTCAGTAGTTACTTTTCTGTTGACGGTGATAAAATATCAAGATCAAAAGCAATTTATTGAAAAATATATTTAGACCTAGGCTTCCAGAGGGCTAAAGTTCGTAATGATGGGAAAGGCAAGTCAGCAGGCATTACTCCTGTAGAGGTGCCTGTATGGTAAGGTTGTAGACAGGCCAAGCTATGAAGAGAGAAGAGACAAAACAGGGGTTTGTGTCCCCTTGCTATGAGTCCCCTAGACATGAGTGTACCTGGACAGAATTTCCTGGATCCTAGGATTGCATATCCTTTATTGTAGCTGGGGATGCCCTTGATCTTCTGATCCTCCTGCCTCCACCTTAGAGTTCTAGGGTTACAGGCACAGGGGAGTGACCCAGCTGGTGTAGTGCTGGAGTTGGATCCAGCGGTTCATGTCTGCTGCCAGCTTAGCCCACTGCAGCTCTCACGGCTGATTGGGCTTGCATCTGAGCCCACTGGGGCCCTCCTAGTGCTCAGGGTCTATTGTTTTTTGCTTATTTTGTCCTTCAGTTTCATGGCTTCTTAGATATGGCTGAAATCACAGCATCCTAGGTGTTATAGAACAGGACTTTTTCTTTACTGCTTTCTATCTTTACCCTACACCCACAAGAGACTGTAAAATTCTGCTTGTAAGGAGACCTCTGGAAAACAGACAAAAGGGAATTCAATTTCATTAGCTTAAAAAAAAAACCAAAAGTTTGTTTCAGCATCTATGGAAGTCTAGCTTTCTGGTTCATAGATGACACCCCATCTCTGCACATGTGGAAAGGGCAGAGAGCTCTGTGGGGTCTCACTTATAAAGATTCTAATCCTGTTCATATGGGCCCTATCCTCATGATGCATTAATCCCTAAAGACCGCACCTCCCACCTCTGTAACCTTAAGGGTAAAGTTTTAGTAGGTGAATTATGGAGGACACAGACCTTTGGTCTTGCACCTTGCTTTAAGTCCCGTTGGGAGATATGTCATAAGTTTATATACAGCTAAAGTGATGCAGATAAAATTAGGACATAATCCTTCCTTCCTAGTGAAAATTTTAACTGGTATATTTAAAAGAATTCTTTAAGTCATGTATGGATAATCTAGGTAGCTCTTGGGTACACAGAGATAGATGCATATATTTGCATATATATATATGCAATATATATATATATATATGTATATATATATACATATATATATATATATACACATGCGCGCGCGCGCGCACACACACACACACACACACACACACACACACACACACATTGATAAAGGGATCTCTGTGGAATCTGCCTGTTTTCAGTCACTTAACTTGGAGTCACTGATTTCGATAACCTCCTGCCTATTGTGGACTTCTCAGACCACGGCCTCTCCAGGGGTAATTTGTTGGCACATATCAAGAATGTGTTGGTCTTGAGTCATCCAGGGATTACAGAAAGTTTCTGCTTTCTCTGTGCCACTTGCTTTTAGATGTCCTTTGGTTATCTCACAAGACCGCTCACTGATCATCTTCTGGGTCTGTCTCCCTTGAGTCATCAGTGACTCAGGTGTGACATCAGGTGTGGGAACCACAGTCTTCATCATATGCAAGTAACAGAGCCTCTGGATCTTACTGGCCTTACTGGGCCAGTGAGGATTGTAAGGGTTCAGTAGCAATGGTGAGAGCTTTTCCAGTCAGAGACCTTAAAGCAAAAGATAGGAACAGATAACATAAGAAAGGCGGGCAAAGCGAGCTGGAAAGTTGGCTCAGTGGTTAAGAGCACTGACTGCTCTTCTGGAGGTCCTGAGTTCAAATCCCAGCAACCACATGGTGGCTCAGTTCAAATCCCAGCAACCACATGGAGGTTCACAACCATCTGTAATCCGGATGCCTTCTTGTGGAGTGTCTGAAGACAGCTACTGTGTACTTACATATAATAAATAAATAAATAAATAAATAAATAAATAAATAAATAAATCGGAAGGAAGGAAGGAAGGAAGGAAGGAAGGAAGGAAGGAAGGAAGGAAGGAAGGAAGGAAGGTGGGCAAGGCCAGCACATGTTCTACCCATGCACACCTCATTGCAATGGAGTGAGTACCTCAGAACTGAGTGTCCATGAAGGTATGACATATAAGGCCTGGGCCCACATGGTCTCAGAGAGCCATGTTCCTGCTCTCTGTGTGGACATGTCTGTGGAGTGATGGTTGTTACCAAAGGTGGAACCAGTACGTCTCCCTGTCTGTTTGCCCCGGACAGTTTCAATGTTTGCCTTGTGCATTGCAGCTGGGCTCAGAGCTGCCAGCGCCTTTATTTTTCAAGCATCAAGCATAGATCTTTACTTTAGTCCTGGAAAGCTCAGTTTTTGACAGGAGTTCACTGTGCTCCAAATTGTCACCCTGTAGCCCTGTAGACACGGCCTAGATGTCAGGCTTTATGCTACACCCCAAAAGAACTTGGAAGTAAAAAGAGAAAGCGGATGTTTTTTAGTATTCTTCTAGGTTTTTTCCACTTCGAATTTCAAGAATGCAATACAGAGATTTCTTACTCGAATTTACACCTTATGCCAATTCAGCATTTCAGAGTTTACAGGACTCGTTTTTCCTGGAAAAGCATTGAGTCTAGGTGGGAGCTCTTCCTCTGAGCTACGCCTCCATTTCAGTAGGGGCTCTCCTTCTGAACCGTACCTCCACCCTTTACTGGTAGTTTAATGTAGGTATTCTACAACAGAGCCCTTCCTCGGCATCTTACTGCTATGTTCTAGGCAAGGGTTCTACCACTCAGTCATACCTCCTGCCCTCACTGGAAGATTCTAGCCAGGAACTCTCCTGCTGACCCGTACATTCCAGCTCTCAATGTGGTTTCTAGGTCAGCACTAGGCCACCACTGAGCAATGGCCTCAGTCTCCTGTTGGTGGTTTCTAGATCAGTGCTCTCCAATGGAGTCACACCCTTAGGCTTTATTGATGGATTAGATGCCACCACTATATGTCTGAGTTATAGACACAGCCCTTCTTCATTGTTACTATGGCATTTGTAATTTAATGACTCAATAAGAGTCTTAAAAAATTCAACTCTTGAGTTGTGTTTGGCTTAGGACTTACACCATCACTTCCTTCCTGAGAGTCCCATCTAGGACCAGTAAGTCAGGCATCCTTCCTTCTAATGGGGGTAACAAGGTCTGCCACTCTAGATACTCTGGGTTCACTTGATCTGATCTTCCTTCTCAGTGGGTCCTGGGTTCCTGTAAGCAGTGGGGAGCTCAGAGCCTGCATTTCTGACTTGAGCAGACATTTGCTTCAGCTGAGCTTTGATAGTTGTCACTAAGTGCTGAGGGCTAGTGTGGCCATCATTTTGTCATTAGAATCTAATGACAATGGTTCACCATCTATCATGGATGAGACTGTCACCAAGAACTTCTGCTTCTAGGCAAATGGACTGGGGGGGGGGGGCGGACAAAACCCAGCTGGATGGAAAGGGGTCTATGTGAAGTGAGGAAGAAAGCCAGGGGGGTATGAAAGGGTCATGAAGTACAGGTGACACACACATAGAGGAAGGGAATATTTGGAGGGAGGAAAGGAACCAGCCAGAGGATGCATGGGGAGAGGTGAGGGTAGTAGGGAATGAAGCTAAAGACAGAACAAATTATAGTGACATGAAAACCCCATGGTGAGGCCCATTACTTTGCATGCTAACTTAAAAAAATAGTAATTAAAAAAAAGAAAAACATGACACATAAACAAAGCCACAGGGTGGTTGTGATCCATTCCAGAGTGATAAATTACACTCTGTGATACTTTCACTCCTAATCATGGAACCAGGTACCAAGGACCCAGAGGTGGTGAGTTACCTCAGGGTGGCATCAGGACTCTGCAAAGGGCTGTGATGGAGTCCTGGGAGAAGGGTTTCTATTTATTGGCCTGTTCCTGCCTTCTTCATAGAGGAGGACAACATTAGCCTTTTCTTCTGAACCTGGAGATGACTTGGCCCTCTTGCTTAGCAGGTGGCTGTCAGCAGAGATAGATAGGTGTGTGTGTGTGTGTGTGTGTGTGTGTGTGTGTGTGTGTGTGTGTGTGTGTGTATGAGTGAAATGGGGGAAGAAAATATGTGTGAGAGACATAGAGTAGCTGTGTGTGAGAAAGAGAGTCTCTCTGTGTGTCTCTGTATCTCTGTCTCTCTCTGTATATGTGAAAGAGAGAAAGACAGAAGCAGAGAGGCAGAGAGACACACTTACACATAGACAGAGGCAGAGAGAGTCAGAGACAGAGGGAGAGAGAATGTGGGCAAGTGTTAAGTTTCAGCTCCATGCAGAACTCTGCTGGTCCTGAAAGGTCTCTAGTCTGAGGCAGCCAGGCAGGAGACCTCATGAGTGGGCTGTACTACAGGACAGGACTAGGAAGGTTGCCAAGACATGGAGATGTTGGCTTGACATGCTGTCAGTCTGGCTCGGGCTGAGGCATGATGATTTGACCACAGTTGTGCCTGGGGCTAATTCCACATCCAGTTCTTCCTACGGGGATTCTACTGAACAGACTTTGACCTCTAAGAAGTGTGGTGGTTTGAATATGCTTGGCCCAAGGAGTGGTACTGTTGGCAGGCATGGCCTTGTTGGAGGAAGTATGTCACTGTGGAGGTGGACTTTGAGTCCCTCCTCCTAGGTGCCTGAAAGTCAGTCTTCTCCTGTCTGCCTTTGGATCAAGATGTAGAACTTTTGGCTCTCCAGCCCCATATCTGCCTGGATGATGCTGTATTCCCGCCTTGATGATAATGGATTAAACCTCTGAACCTGTAAGCCATCCTCAATAAATGCTGTTCTTTGTAAGAGTTGCTTTGGTCATAGTGTCTCTTCATAGCAATAGAAACCCTAACTAAGACAAAGAAGTCTATGTATTATTGGCTGACTTTTGTGTTCAAATGCTTTCATGCCCTAAAATGTTTTTCCTGGGAACCTTCTCACATGCCAGTCTCCTATAATTTTCCCCAGAACCTTATTAGTTTTAATGTTTTTCATTTTTTTACATACTAATATCAAATATTACATTTGCATTTTCTCATGAGACTTTCCCCTCAGATTCTAAAGTCTTTTATGCTTTAGCTTTGTGAACACGACTGGGCCAGTTTTTGTATTTTAGAGGGATCAGTATTATTTAGTGAAGATTGTAGTATTTCTTTCCTGTCCCCTTGACACCCAGTGTGTCTCTTGGGGGGCCCTGAGCAATTTTCTCTCCAGAGAGTGAGCCCCTAAATTGTGTAATGTTTGTCAATACTCAGACATTCAGAAATGGCGTGAGCACCTACAGAACTGTTCAAAGAAGGGGGTCTCCAGAAGGAGATGAGACTCCAAGCATATTGTCCGTAGCTAGTTAAAAGAAAACCAGACACAGTCTTTCTCTCCAAGTGTCTTTCCTATTTGCTGTGATCAAGAAACTCAACAAAAGCAGCTGATATGAGGGGGGTGGGCATCTGCTTAGTTCACATCCCAGGTTGCATCCCGTCAACACTCACTGTTAAGGCAGCAGCGACTTGAAGCAGCCGTTCACACCCTCATTCAAGAGCAGAGAACAAGGAACTAATAATGCATGTGTGCTAGGTTTGGCTGTCTGTCACTGCTCACAGACTCCAGAGCCCAGCCTCTGAAAGGGTACTTACTGTCCACCTTCAGGGTACCTTAGTTCTCAGTAATGTTTTTGAAAGGTTAATTGGAAGACTAAATTTTTTTCTCTTCTTTTCTTTTTTTAATCTTCCAGTAGGGATATTCATAGCTTAAAAGAGGGCGTGTATCTATATATAGAGAGAGGGAAATTTTCAGGCAGAAAGAACAGTTATAAATGGTCCCTAGGACAAGCACAGAATGAAGAGTAGTAGTTCACACACTGCCAGACTAGGACAAGATGGCCTGGTGCTAAATCTGAGGACTCCTGTCACTGGGTCTGTGCTGTGTGGAATCCAGAACTCTGTTCCATGTATTTGTTGAGTGATCTCCCCTAAAAAGAATTCCTTTTTTTTTCTCCTAAATCACAACATGCACGCACGCACGCGCGCGCGCACACACACACACACACACACACACACACACACACACACACACACACACGGACCATAGGGCTTTTTTGCCTTGATTACAGTTTGCTTAGGAAATGAAGTTACGTAAGCTAAGTACCCTGCCTTCATCCTGTGCAAATGTCTGAGTCCGAGAAGTGAGAGGGATCTGAAGAGCAAGATTTCTTGGGAGTGAACTGAAGAGGTGGACTGTGGGCAGCTGCTGAAGACAATAATGGGGCAGAGAAGCTGGAGTCTGGAAGAGACACGCTGATATGTGCCCATGTATTCATCAATGGGGAGGTCCCAGGCACCTAGTTATCTCTACAGTTAGACAGAGCGATGGCTTTATGAACCTGCTTCATCCTTACCATGAGAAAGGAATGACATCCCCATGAATTCCCCAACTTTCACAGTCACAAGGGGTGATAGTTCCCTTCATCACCCCGTCCTTAAAGTGAGATAGGGTGATAGTCCGCTCATTGCCTTTATCCTTAAAATCAGGAGAGTTTGAACCTGCTTCATCCTTACCATGAGAAAGGAATGACATCCCCATGAATTCCCCAACTTTTACAGTCACAAGGGGTGATAGTTCCCTTCATCACCCCGTCCTTAAAGTGAGATAGGGTGATAGTCCGCTCATTGCCTTTATCCTTAAAATCAGGAGGAGTAAAGTCCTCGTGCATTTGCCCTATCCCCAAACCAGGCTGAGTGGCAGCTCAGCACAGCTGCCTAATCCAATAGTCAGAAGAGATGGCCTGTCCATAGAGATTTTTAGAAAGTGCATTGGGCCTTGCATGCTATGATATTCCTTTATCCTTTGCCACACTAAAGGCTCTGGACATTGGTGGATAAGCCAATGTGCAAGACTGTAAACTTTTCCCGCCCTTACTGTGTTTGTATTATTGATAAATACTGCTGTACATGACTAAGGCATGCATGCTGTCTTGCTCCTGTGAGTTCCTCTGCTTTCTGGGACCTTGTGGTCTTGGAGGAATAAGCAGTATAGTGCTGAAGATGAAATCTCTACTCTAGAAGACAGGTGCCTTCCCTACTCCTAGATCCATCAGCCCCACAGCCCAAGCTGTCCATCAAATAGTCTCAGCACCATTCCATGGTATCTGCAGCACTCTGTAGGTGGCTTCTTGAGAGAACAGAGATCAATTAGACAGCATCTCCTGTGTGATGTTTAATGCGTTGATGGGGAGACAGGCATGCAAACACTGTTAAGCTAATCAAACAGTAGGCTAGATGCCCAGAGAAGAAAGGATTCATTCTGATTGGAGCAGAAGCAGAGCCTCCACAGATGACACAGGACTAAAAGAGGCTAAAAGGATAAGCCAGGGAGTTAGGGACATAGATTTGAATTGGAGACTCCACATTGGCTGAGCTTTTCCCATTAAAATTGAAGGTCTGAGGCTACGGTTTTATGGGAACTGGTAATTTATCCACTCTACATCAAATATGCTTTAATACTTCTTTTTTTTAATTTTGTTTTTTTATTAGGTATTTATTTCATTTACATTACCAGTGCTATCCCAAAAGTCCCCCCCTGCTCCCCCCATCCCCCCACCCACCCACTCCCACTTCTTGGCCCTGGCGTTCCCCTGTACTGGGGCATATACAGTTTGCGTGTCCAATGGGCCTCTCTTTCCAGTGATGGCCGACTAGGCCATCTTCTGATACATATGCAGCTAGAGACATGAGCTCTGGGGTACAGGTTAGTTCATAATGTTGTTCCACCTATAGGGTTGCAGATCCCTTTAGCTCCTTGGGTACTTTCTCTAGCTCCTCCATTGGGGGCCCTGTGTTCCATCCAATAGCTGACTGTAAGCATCCACTTCTGTGTTTGCTAGGCCCCAGCATAGTCTCACAAGAGACAGCTATATCTGAATCCTTTCAGAAAAATCTTGCTAGTGTGTGCAATGGTGTCAGCGTTTGGAGGCTGATTATGGGTTGGATCCCCGGATATGGCAGTCTCTAGATGGCTTTGATACTTCTAATGTATAAGTTGGGGTCTAGATACCCATTGTAGCTGTGACTTCCGCTCACACAGGCCAAAGCTCTTGGTCTTCTCCAATACTGGGGTCTAAAAGTGAACCTTACAAACTTGGTCATCTTGACTATTCTTTGTCCATATCCCTAAGCACTTATGAATCTTCTTATAGAAGAAAATGGCATGGTTGAAGATCTACTTTTAGGTTGCATGATCAAAACACCGAATAAGCAATTATCTCACAGAAGAATACTTTGGGAACCCCTACCACCATAATTTTCTGCTTTAAAATAAAAGTTCACATAGTTTCCACCTATCAATGCATTCTTGTCCCATTTGAAGCTCCACAGACAGAATAGAAAAATCCTAACCTAACCTCTCAGGTGTATCAGAGCACTGCCACGTGTGTTTCTTAACTGTTACTGATTTGGACACCAGGGAAGAGAGGTGCTTGGTTGGCTACATTATGATTCCCAATTCCTGCCACAGGTAGAATTAGATACAGACACAGGTCATGGGTAGAGATGACAGACAGGTACAGAGGATAGCTATGTGATATAGAGAGATGGCCATATGATGGGTGATGGGTGGATGATGGATTAGATAGGAAGGTAGATGCACACATATCTGATAGACCGTAGGTATTGGCAAGCAGAGGATGTATTCATCTATGGGTGGATGAGCAAATAAATAGCTCCCTTTAAAAGAATACATTTGCAAGTTATAAATGTGGGCTATTTTCTCAAAAGATTGTAATGGAATGAAGAGGTTTTCTCCTTAATGTGATGAATTCCACTGTACAAAAGCAAAGATTAGGACTTAGATCTAAGAGCTATGGCAGGGGTGCTCAGAACACAGCATAAAGAGAAGGCTCGAGACTGACCCAAGTAAACAAGCTTTGGCGAGCCCTGTTCCTCACTCAGCACTGTGAAGGGCACTACCCAAAAGTGAAGGATTCCCTGGCCCATCACAGCAAGGATACAGGAGCCATGGGTCATCTGTGGAATCTGGTGAAAAGGACATTTACCAGGCAGATGCCGTGTGGCTGTAGGAACCATGGCCAGGGTAGGGTCAGTAGGAAGTCACTGTAACTATGGGGCAGAATAGCCCTCTACTGGGTTGGGTGTGTTTTATACTATTGTGTGTGGAAATCCATAGGCGAGAATCAAGGCTTTGGCCTAACATAGGATGTCACAGACTCACACATGAGACTTCACGCTGCACAGAGAGCAGAGCTCTGCAGGTGGCGACTGCCCAAGCTCCTTTCTGTCACGGATGCTTCCTCATCTCAGCCCCCAGCCATGCATCTCCCAGCCTCAGCCTAAGTAGTAGGGACGTTGAGAGGAGGCTTCAGAGTTCTGATACCACAGTGTCCACTGTCCACTCATGGAGCTGTCTGTCCTTCAGGATTCCTCTGTCTGAAGAGCTCAGAACCTAGGACAATGGAGAAGGGTTCCATCTACATCTGTGTTCCTTAAGCGCATCCTCCCATGTAAATTCCCAGGAGATCTGATCAAGATGGACTTTCTAACTCAGGGAGACTGGGTGGGATTGAGACTCTGTATTTCTGACTTGCTTGTCCCAGGAGATGCTGCCAGGATGGAGAAGAGAGAAAGGAGGAAAAGAAAGAATTAAAAATGCAACCACAGTGGTGCTATATGGAGTGTTTAACATATTATGCTTTAAAAGTATTCCTTCAAAGTTAAAAGAGAGAATTATGAGTGTGCACCGTGATTCGACATAATAGACAATATTTTTTAAAAAATGCAGCTATTGTGCCAAGCAATGAAGCCGTCCGTGTTCTGAACTTCAATGCAGGGACAAGGTTAGCTTCACCCTTACCGACTAGCCTCAGCTCAGCGGGATGAACCCTCACAGAATTCCAACTCTTCCCTTGGAAAAGGAAGGTTCAGAACAGGACATCCTCATTAAAGCGTGAGCCCCCTGGTGTAAGAGACAAGCGCTAGGACTGTCATGTTTGCTCAGAGCCTGTACGAAGGGTCTGCTAGCTAGCTCAGCATTTGTCTGAACCACAGTATGATTTCAATATTCCGAATGCACATTTTATAAGCCTCGCGCTGAATATGCATTTCTGAGAATTAGGCTAAATATAAAAAGTCCAAGTAGATTAATTCATCCCAGTTGATCGCCCTTTAAAGTCTAGAGAAGCCAAGCTGTATTGCACTGTCGGGAGACGGTCCTGCCCATCAGCTTGCCAAAGAGCTTCAGAGACCAGAGGTATCTGAAAAGAAATAAAAGCTCCCACATGCAGGGACATTCTGAAGGAGCTCTCTCCTTGTTGGAGCCCAAGGGAACAGACCTCCAGTTCAGAATGGGACTCCCCTCTCAGCACTTCCTCTCCGTGAACTCCTTTAGAAGCTGCCATAGTACCCTGAAATATCAGTTGCAGCCAAACATTTTTGCATATCAGTCTTTTTCTTACAATGAGGTCCTTCCTTGTCTTCCCAGGGAGCAAGGTAGATGCCATTTGCAGAATTAAAACTTTTTGAGTTTTTGAAAGCATTTTAGTGACTGCTTCCTGAGATCTGAAATAAAATGACATAGTTCATATAAAATGAAATCTGAATTATGTTCAAAGTAGACCCCAGGATGGAGAAGCAGCCTCTAGGCTTTGTGGACACCTGGCCATGGCTCATCACTCACTAGTATGTTTTTTTTGGGGGGGGGGCAACTTGGAGGACAGGGCTGGAGCCTAGCCAGTTGCAGCTAACAGGATTAGAACATCCATGGGATCCATTTTCTCAGTGGGAGCGGGATTCTCTGAGAAATCCCAGAACTCTACAAAGTCTTGTCCGGTTTCCATCACCCCACATCATGTCTCTCATTCACCTGCTCAGAACCTACTCGAGGGAGGACTTTATCCCTGTGTTGACTACATAGATAAGGAAGGGAAACACAGTCTGTCAAGTAAAGTCAACAAAAAGTGGCTGAGGATGTCTAGCAGGCCCAGACTTCAGGCTTTGCTTGTGCTGGGATTGAACCTTGGAGTTTACCCAGAGCTTGCCCTTGCCCTGACATCTAATACCCTGAGCTATGATTCTGCTCATTCCGTGTTGGAGAAACTCAGGATCACGTACATAGTGATGAGACTTTTGGAGCCACTGTGGGAGAAAAGTGAGCCTGAACCTTCGGGTCTCTATGGAATATTTTGAGATTCTGATTAAATAGCTACAGTTTAATTAAACATCTAGGTAAAATATATACCTCTCTCTTTAATGTTCAGAGATAAGGGTCTCCTAATAAAAGAAATTAGTTTTTTTTTTCAGATGTCTTACAAGGAAAATAGCATTTGATCTTTTAATATTCCGATACTTGCATTATCTAAATCCTTCCCTCTTTGCACGACACTCTGTGACTCTGTAGTGGTTTAGCCTCTCTGGGTTGTAGTTAACATCTCACATTTCCAGAGTTTACAAATAGCAGTGTTCCTGACCCTGACTTTGAGGGCTCTCTAGCTTTCCCCAGTGACCGACCTCCACTCTACCTACTCCTGTTTCTTTCCAGGCTAGCTAAGCTGCCCTGCAGGTGAGAATGTCTTAATGGCTCCCCAACACCTCTGGCTGCTGTTTCTGTGGGCTGCGGGAGAGCCTGGCTGCCCTGTTGAGATGCCCTTTGTTTTCCTCTGAGGTGTTTGGTTCTGAAGCTGGTTTGAGCAGCCCTGGCAGCACAAGTCCTACAGGCTACACAGTCTTCACCTCGCCCTTTCCGCACTGGAGCAGATTCATCCCACCGCATGAGATTCCACTTCTTCATTCTTACATTCTAAGAATAAAGTTTATTAAATCTGGTTCTTTGACGATTTCTGGTTTTTGTGGTTTTTTTGTTTTGTTTTGTTTTGTTTTAACTTCCATTCTCTTATTTCTCCTGACTGTTATCAACCTTTCCTCCTCTCTACATTTCCCACCTTTGCATCTTTTGCGACCCACTGATGTTAACCAGGGCCATCTGTGACAATAGGTTTGGAACGATCCATTTAAGCCTGTTGGGCCCCATCAGTGGGAACAAAGAAGTGTGCCCCTCGGGCACTGAAAGGAATCTAGAAATTTGCCATAAAGAAGATGGGGGCTCCAGATGGGCACAGTGATACCAGGCTTAGTCAAGCCATCTGAGCCACGGGAATAAGGAATGTTCCACTTGAAATCCATGTACATTTGTTCAGAAAACATAATGATGATTCACCAAACAAGCTCTATACGTGAGTAAACCTGTATCCCTGTTACCATATTAAAACTTCTACACTCAATGTAGAGGAGAAATAACTATTGAATGTCAAATAAAGTTATAGAACCAACAACAACGGCAGGAAAGACTAGTGAGGAAATGTGGGTGACTACTCCATGAACCTTAGGGAAGGGGAAGGAAGAACATAAAAGCCAGGAGATGGGAAGAAGAGCTACCAATGCTGAGATATGAATATATAGCAACTGCAGCTGCCTGCAGTGGGCCTGTGGACAGGCAATTATGGATCATGAATCAAGGAGGTGTTCGCAGGGCCCTACCATTCCCCACTGAATTATTGGCTACTAATGGGTTCTGGGGCTGGGGACCGGGGGGGGGGGCGGGTGGTTAGGAACAGACATAATCACCATCACCTCTCATGTTCAATCTTTCCAAGTAGTTTTGAGTTGCTGTTTCCAATTAACACTGGAAGAAAGGAGTGGTTCAGTGGGGGTAGAGTCCATGTATGAGGGTCTGTGTTGGGATGGAGTAACACTCGCCTGTGTCCCTAGTGCTCTTGGGAGGTGAACTGGGTGGTGGTAGATCTAGGAGAGTCTGGAAGCCCATGTGTCAGCTAGCCTGAACAGTGAACAATTAGAGAGTGACTCAAAAAGGTGGACTCTGAGAACTGACAGTTGACATTGTCTTCTGACCTCTACTCTATAGCACATGTGTTTGAACTTACACACATGAACATACTCACTTATGAATAGAGCTAACTTAAATGTCTTGTCCCCTCCCTATCTGCTGACCTAGTGATGTGCATGCTACATTCAGTAAATGCACTTAGTAACTCCCTGTGGTGTGTAGCCAATATCTCAGATTTATTTTGTACTTTGGTTTCTTTTCTCCTTGAGAATAATTCGTCTTGCCTTGTAATTGCCTGGTTTGGCTCTAGAATATTTAAATTGCTATTTGACTTAATTCCCATTTTAGATTCAGATGATCCATTTAACACATTTTAAAAATGTCCATGAGTGCCACTTGGCCTTAAAAGCAAACAGTACGGCGTCACTTGTCCACATGGGAACACAGAGGGAAATGACTAGAGTCTGGGAGAGTTACAAAGTGAAGCATGAGGGGTGGGGTAGGCACCCATGAGGGCCCAGCCACAGTAGCACAGGTCTGGGGGAAGGGTGCCAGGTAGCACGGTCTCCACAGAAGCCCAGGAAGATGATGCTCAGCAGCACAGTTTCCATAGCAACCTTGACAGTGGTCCTGGGTCCACCTCAGATTGCTGAACTGTTGTCTCAGCAGTCACCCACAGAAGTGGATCTTCTACCTTTCCATAGTGCAGACACCATGCTACATGTCTTCTTAGGACTATTGTGAATTTTCACTGGGATGATATAGGCAACCCCTAACTGCTTTGCCTCAAGTATACAAAGCTTTGTGAGTAGTGATCATTACTGCCAACATTGTTAGCTATTTTAAAATAAAGCACACTGCCGGAGAGACAGAAGTTGTAGGAGTGGTCAAGTATGCAGATAAGGTGTTTCTGTTCCAACATGGTGCTTTCTAAATGCTGAGGGGTCTTTGTGTAGACAGCTAACATGAGTACCTCAGGTGCCCCACTGGATGACAGACAGTCTCCAATTTCTTCCCATTCTCTAGCTCAGTTCTTTGGTGTCTGCCTTTGATTGCCATGAACACTGCCAACATAAACAAGTCCTTCTTTCTCTTTGATTTATTGTGACCACGCCTTATTCACCAACTGTAACTTTGTGAGCTCACAGGCAGCCAGAAGACTTCAGCTCTCATGTTCACTACTAGGGTTCAGTAGCTGAAGAAAAGAGGATTTGGGTCAAAGTATTCTCATTAAGGACTTCTGAAAGTCACATGTTTTCAGAAACCTTTGAAGGAATTCGTGAGATGTTGTATCATCTCCATAGACATTGTAGCCTGTGTTAGGAACGGCAGCAGAGAGTGGCATATTATTGAGACACACATAGGGCACCCCTGTTTTGAAGAAGAGATGTGATAGCTCAGAAACACAGGCTCCTAGTTGCTGTTCCAAGACAGGGTGAAACCCACTACAGTGAGAGAGAGAGAGAGAGAGAGAGAGAGAGAGAGAGAGAGAGAGAGAGTCTGTCTCCATGAAGTGCCTGGCTATGCAAATCTCCACACACCACTGCTCCCCCCCCCTTCCTGAGCTCATTTCCACTTCTCCACATCTCCTGGCATCAGAACAAACTTTAAAAAAGAGGCAGTGCAGTCCCAGGTATTTAGAGAAGCTAGAAAGTCCATTGATGAACGGTTGTTCAAAGCTGACGGGTTATATCAATTAGCGCTTCTGGATGGGCAGTGTGCAGGTGACTGCTGATCTGTTTCCTTAGTTCTTCAGCTCATCTCAAAGAGGCGTCTTCCTCACCTTTACTAGATCAAAGGCAGGTGGCTGTGTTCTTTAGAAATTCTGATCATCTTTTATGTTTTACATATCCAGCCAGTGCACTAGTGAGCCATGCAATTGAGCTATGCAAAGGACCTTCCAGGTTGTACACCAGAGCATAGTGTGCTATCAGACTCTTCTGCATGGCTCTCCCATAACTTGGTATTTGCTGAAAGAACCATTAGGGAAGGAGTGTGTGATATAGGTCGCCACTGCAGGTAGTATGGTGAAGACTCAGTTAATAAGCAAACGTGTGCATGGATTTGCACGCACACACACATTCACTCACAGATGTATACACACACATAGTTATACATACACATGTGTACATACATGTACACAATTTTGCTTGCATATCCACTCATGCATGCATGCACATGTATATGTATACCCGCATATGTGTACACATACATGTATTCACTCACATGTACACACAAGCTATAAATGCACTTTTATATACAGTTTTACTTACATATCCACTCACACATACATGTATATCCAAATACGTGTATACACACATGCATTCACTCACAGATGTACTCACAAACACAGTTATACAGGCACACATGTATACATACTGTTTTACTTACACATCCACGCACACGTACATGCACACATACATGTATACCCACATACATGTATACACACATGCATTCACTTACATGTATACACAAACATAGTCATACATGCACACATGTATACACAGTTTTACTTTGCACACAGTTATGTGCACATGTGTACACACACACATACACAGTTTTGCTTACATATCCATTCACGTATAATGTATACACATGTATATCCACATATGTGCACACACACGTACTCACAGATGTACACACAAACACAGTTATACATGCACATGTGTACACACACAGTTTTACTTACATATCTACTCACACATATATACATACATACATACATACATACATATGTGTACACACACACAGTAAAATCTTACTAGAAAAGGACTTTATAATTAAATGAGTGGCTCATTTGATATTGAATCACAGGAGGGTTTCCAGCGGAAGTGGGAGAGAAGAGTACAAAGCTGATGTGGACATGATGTCAGCCACTAGGCAGGGACACATCTAGGTTGAAGGCTGTCCTTGCTCCCATGCCTCCCTTGGTATTAATAAGGTCCAGGGGCAGAGCTTGTGATGTGGGTGTAGCTCCCTGGCGAAGGTAAACATTTCTGGCGCAAGTGTCCTGTGCAATTCAACATGGAGGCTTAGCAAAGCATGTGGGTTTATAATTCTTTCTGCCCCGTGCTCTGTGAAAACCACTGTAGTGCCCGGGGTTCTGTGCATGAGATGTGAGATGTGAGGTCGTCTGTACCCACCTTGGCTAGTAGTCTCAACTCCATTTCCTGGGAACAGAAGATGCTAAGATGCCACCAGAAATCAAACAGCAGCAGAACTCAGAGGCGCTCTCTGCTCTGGTAGCTTCATTTCTATCTTCTTTGCCATCAGATAAATGTTTATTTCACCCCCCCCCCAACCCTCCGTGGGCTTGGGCTCAAGCAGGGCAACCTTCTCCTAAGCCACTCCACTCTGCTGGCTTTTCAGATGTACCTGGCCTATTTTGTTCTGAAATCAATTTCTTTCTTGTTAACAAAAAGGTTATTTTGTGCTAATTAAAATCACCAGATAATTAAATTTATTTGCAATTTCAATGAAAGTGTTTCAAAGGAGGCTCCCAATAAATGTCCCTCCTTCCAAGATAAAGCACCAGGGGCTCTTTGGTCACCAGCTCTGCCTCCTGTCTGGGTGTTCATAGTCTGCTGTGCCTACCATGAGAACGGAAATGAGCGTCGTTATTATGCGTGCATTAGAAACAGGCATTTAATTTCCACAAAGACTGTCCTCATCCTTCATATTAGTTAGCTGCTATTTGAAATTGCTAATTTTGTTTTATTTTTTTCCCCTCGTAAAGTTTCACCAAATGGTGAGTTAAAAAGAAAACAACTTGTAATTCAGATAAAAATGCTAATTGTGGATTATGCAAATGGGTGTTTAAGGTGACAGTAGCAGAGGTCCTGTTCTCTTCCCTGTTGTAAAAGTGTTGGGTGTAAAATGAGTTAACTCTTTCAGTCTGGCCAGTGTTCAGATGATCCTTACCTGTGCATGCAGGCCGGCCGGCCTCAGGGCAGCTGCCATTGCCTGCAGTGCGGAGACAGCAAAGCAACAGTAAATAGGGTCCCTCACACGTGCATGGTTATGGGTTTGGTCTTCTGCATGTATTCTGGGCACATCACATCCTGAGGGTGTCACATGGCCCCACTCGGGACATTGCCTCCTCAACCCCAGCTTGGAAGCATGGAAACTTACCCAGTGCATACTGCCCTTAGAACCAGAGATGGCTCACTGAAAACCCAAATGCGTGGTCCTAGTGGTCCTCTGCCTCTATGTTATTAACACAGGTAATACCCAAGGCCTGGAGTTTGTTTACAGATATAGAGATTAAGACTAGGCTTTATGATGTAGGTCCAACTGAACACTGGACTGGGCAGTTCCCTATCCAGGCAGGGGTCAGAGTGGTGAGAGGAAAGAATCACCCAGGGAGGCCCAGAACGGCCAGATACTGGGACACAGGTCCAAGATCTCCACACATGATTTTCCCTATACATACAGAGTTATGGCGGATCCGGCCTGGTGTGCCATTTAAAACATGAGTTATTTGCCAGATGTAACATTTTTGGTGAGAAGCTGAAACTTTGGGAAGAAAAATCTCAGATGGGGGTGTGATGTGTGTAGCTCTATTTAAAAGTAGCTCTTCTCCTCTTATGATTGGGAGTCACAGACCTCCCTCTAGCCATAGGCTCGAAGATGGCCTTACATGTGAGGTTGTGAATGTTAAATGCTATTTTATCATGGTGACCTTGAGACCCCAGGCAGTCCCTAGGAAGACAAGGAGGATTAGTTAGCCTTGGCTGGGCTTCTGCCTGGCCCCTCTGCCATTCCTGTGGCGTAAGTCACTATAGCGGTAGAACACATGCCAACAGAGTATGGGACTCAGCCACAGACATCCTTGGGGCTCTTGCACAGATTTGTGGCTGATACCTCTCCAGGTCTGTGCCCCGCAGCTCTGTGACTTTGTTTTTAACATACACAGAGCTCCTATTTGATACCTGTGCCCAATTCTCTGTCTGTTGATCAGCTTTCTGTGACTGGACGCTCACAGTAGTCAACTGATAAAAAAAGAGAAGCTTACTGTGATGGGCAACTTTGGAGTTTCAGCCTTTGTTCGTTGGCCCCATTGCTTCAGACCTATAGAGAAACATTTGTCCTAATAGGGCTGTAAAGTAGAATGAAACCACTTATCGGGAATCAAAGTAGAAAAAGAGACCAGGATACCCCCTGCTGTTCCTGCTGTTCCTTAAGGTCACACCTCTGGTGATCTGAAGAACTCTCACTAGGTAGGCCTTGCCTCTTAAATTCCCTTCCAGCTCCCACTTGCCTACCCAGGGACCCATCCTGTAACACCTCTGTCTTAGTGAACAGTCTCACACTGCAACACCTCCTGTCTTTAGTGTCGCAGCCAAGCAGCCCCGGCTTCGCACAACAGTGACCGTGGTTTTTCTCACATTTGTGTCCTAAGTAGCTCTCCTTGAACTCTTTCCAACAGTGTTCTCTGTGTGAGGTCTTTATGATGTCTTTGCTCCATGTTTCCCAGCACTTCGCCTCCTTTCTTCATTTATTAAAGAAAATCCCAGCAAAGCGGGATCTCCCACCTGGCAGGAGAAAGAAGCTTGCTCAACCTGGGCTTGCTCCAGCCTCATCCGTTCCGGCTTCTTTTCAAGCTTTCTCACCACTTCTTGCTTCCATCTTCTGCCTGCCACGTCACCCTGTCTGAAATCGTACTTCAGGCATCCTTGATGTCCTTTATCAGCAATAGTGTGTGACTCGGATGTAAGGTGTAGCCACTGTTGCTCCTTTAGGGCATCCTCAGCCTTCGTTCAAACATTTGTTCATTGAAGCGGTCTATAACTGTACCTAGAGAATCCATGCCCCCATCCTTACCACATCTTTAGCATCATCTCCCCATATCCCAGAGCATCCTCCAGTGCACCCTGGATCAGCATCTCTATGCTGAAAACTTTGAGAGGCAGCATCACTTCTGACAAGATGGTAGTTCTACAAGATAGTTCCTCTTCTGGTTGAAATGGTGGTCTTCACTTTTCTCCCATAATGCAGAGTCACACCCCTAAAACACCAGCCAAACATTGGATACCTCTTCTCAGTTTGAAAGCCTGCGTGTGGATTCACACTCTCATCACCTTAAAACCAAAACCACAGAATGAAGGTACCCTGGTCCCTCTGGCCTCATCCTATATGGCCATTCTGAATGGATGTCCCTCTTTTGTATGCATAAAATACAAGACATTGCACTAACTTCCTTTTGTGTCCTCCATTAATGACTAATATCTTTGGAGCAAGAGCCATCTACAACTTGCCCAATGGTGTCATCCTAAACATGCACAAAGCCTAGAGCTCCAGACCTTATGTTGCGAAGACCACAGCTCTAGAGACTTGAGTCTGGGATCAAAAGGATATCATTTCGTGGTTTCCAACAGGATCTAAAAATGAATCTGAATAACCAGACAGGTTTAGGGGCCACTGACTAACCTGCTAAAAAGGAGCAATGATTCCTCAGGGTTGGGAGGGGGCAGAAAAGGGAAGAGTGATTTTATTGTGTCTGTAGAGTCTTCTCTTGAATTATACAGAAACAAAAGTACATGCTTCCTTAAAGGGCAAAGCACAGAGGAAAACCATGGGAAGGCAGGCAGGCAATGCCCAAGTCTGGCAGCAGAGCAGGAGAGTTGTACATGCAAAAGAAGGTTGGTGTCAATGATTGTAACCTCCCCACCCTCAGCCTGAAACCTGTTAGCTCTGGGTTCACTGTTAGCAAGAAGAGAGCATGAGGTGGAGCCTGCCGCCCTATTGTTCTACCACTCCCACTGCTGCTACCTGCTACCTGCCACCTTGCTTTTCCGGAGTCAAACCCGTGGTCACCTGCAACTTTACTCCAGGATGACTTGGCTCGAAAGGGCCCCTTCCCCCTCCTTCATAACTCGGTGCACGAATTAGCAAAATTGAGCTTTGATCAGAGACCGATTGTCTTAGCTCCGTTCTTTCTCCCCACGGCCCGCAACAAATGATGGGTTTGCTTGGTGTCTAAGAGAGAGGCAGGGGAGGAAGATGTGGGATTTGAATGGGTCTGGGAAGAAGTCATAAGAGGAGAAAGCTGATGTGGAGGAGGGAGTCAGGGGTGTGCCCAGACATCAGGAAGCACAGTTCAAACGGAATTGGGACAGAGCAGAGCAGAGCAGAGCAGAGCAGGAGCAGGAGGAGGAGCAGGAGGAGCAGGAAGAGGAGGAGCAGGAGGAGGAGGAGCAGGAGGAGGAACAGGAGCAGGAGCAGGAGGAGCAGGAGGAGCAGGAGCAGGAGGAGGAACAGGAGCAGGAGCAGGAGGAGCAGGAGGAGCAGGAGCAGGAGGAGCAGGAGGAGGAGGAGCAGGAGCAGGAGCAGGAACAGGAGCAGGAGGAGGACGAGGAGCAGGAGGAGGAGGAGGAGCAGGAGCAGGAGCAGGAGGAGTAGGAGGAGGAGGAGCAGGAGTAGGAGCAGGAGGAGGAGCAGGAGGAGCAGGAGGAGGAGCAGGAGGAGCAGGAGCAGGAGAAGGAGCAGGAGGAGCAGGAGCAGGAGGAGGAGCAGGAGGAGCAGGAGCAGGAGGAGGAGCAGGAGGAGCAGGAGGAGGAGCAGGAGGAGGAGGAGCAGGAGCAGGAGGAGGAGCAGGAGGAGGAGCAGGAGGAAGAGCAGGAGGAGGAGCAGGAGGAGGAGGAGCAGGAGGAGGAGGAGGAGCAGGAGGAGGAGCAGGAGCAGGAGGAGCAGGAGGAGCAGGAGGAGGAGGAGGAGGAGCAGGAGGAGCAGGAGGAGCAGGAGCAGGAGGAGCAGGAGGAGGAGGAGGAGCAGGAGGAGCAGGAGGAGCAGGAGGAGCAGGAGCAGGAGCAGGAGCAGGAGCAGGAGCAGGAGCAGGAGCAGGAGGAGCAGGAGCAGGAGCAGAGCAGAGCAGAGCAGAAGCAGGAGCAGAGCAGAGCAGAGCAGAGCAGAGCAGAGCAGAGCAGAGCAGAGCAGAGCAGAGCAGAGCAGAGCAGAGCAGGGAGAAGCTTCACCTTGGAGGAAGTTGAGGAAGAGAGAGCAGCGGGAGTCCAGGGGCTGTCCGAGGTCTCTGTGAGGCTTCTTAGAAAATGGTTCAGGATCCAAGAGATTTTATCAATGTAAATGTGAACAGGTATAGTTTCTTTATGTTTTTTAAAAAATTATCTATGTATTTGTTTGATTTAAGCCTTTCTGTAAATATTGATACTGTCCTCAATTTTAGTGGAAAACAAACACCCCCTCACAACTTCTTGCTGTGACCCTGATTCTCAGACCACCTTGAGCAATAAAAACATGGGTGGCTTTGAAATGATGCACTCAGTCCCCAGCAGCGGTCTTCACAAAGGGAGCCCTGACACAGAGGTTTACACACAACACTCTTCACACAGGGATCTCCACACAGGAGTCCCCACACAGGTCAACACATAGGGTCCCACACACATATGTGATCACCCAGGGTATTTATGTATGTGTGTGTATATATATATACACACACATACATAAATATGTGTGTATATATATATACACACATATATATGTATATATATATTTTTATATATATTATGTATATATAATATATATAATAAATATATATATTTATTATATATATTATGTGTATGTATGTATATATATATATATATATATATATATATATATATAATCACACAGAGTTCCCACATACGTTGGGTTATCACACAGGATCATCAGACAGGAGCTGTCATAAAGGAATATCTACATACTGGTTCCTGTGTGACTCCTCATAAAGGACTTGTGACACAGGACTCCTCACTTTTGTTGCCTCTGATAGCTAATTTTATATCAACTTGACACAACCTAGAGCTATCTGAAATAAGGGAGTTTCAATTAAAAAAAACTCCCATAAAATTCAGCTGTAGAACATTTTCTTAATTAGTGACTGAATGGAGAAGGGACAAGATCATTGCACATGGTGCCATCCCTGGGCTGGTGGTCCTAGGCTCTATAAGAAAGCAGGCTGAGCAAGCCATGATAAGCAAGGCAGTAAGCAGCATCCCTCCATGGCCTCTGCATCAGCTCCTGCTTCCAGGATCCTTCTCTACTTGAGTTCCTGTCCTGAGTTCCTCCAATGATGGACTGTGATGTGGAAGTGTAAGCCAAATAAACCCTTTCCTTCACAACTTGCTTTTGATTGTGGTGTCATAGCTAAATAACCCTAGCTAAGACAACTGCTCCCTCCCACATGACTCTTCAGGCAGGCCTCCTCATCTACTGTCCACATTCAGTTGCTTCCAAGGAGAGTGACCACACTAACAGTTAAACGTTTAGTTGTGGCAAAAATCCTAGGATGGGCCTTACCAAATTTTATTTGAAGTTTTAATTGGATCAAAGGAATAGTTTTACCTTTGAGCTAAATTAGGAATCACTAATCCCAGAGGAAGGCTATTAGCTATAGAATTAAATCTTAAGGCCAGGCAAGAGTATTTTCTGTGGTGATGTGGATTTGTATAGCATATGTAATACTGAAATTTTATTTTTATGGCTTTTGTACCAAAAAAGATGGAATTAAAACATTGAGCTACAAACTATACCAAGAGTAACATCAAGGCTGGTCTGCAGTTGATCTGAATTATAGCTGAGCCCAAAGCACTCAGAGCAGTAGGGTGTGTGTGTGTGTGTGTGTGTGTGTGTATGTGTGTGTGTGTGTGTGCATATGTGTGTGTGCGTGCATGCGCATGTGTAGGTGCATATGAGTTTATGTGTGTTTGAAAGCCCGAGTTTAACCTCAGATGTCATGCCTCCAATGCCATCCATTTTGTTTATTGAGATAGGGATTATCATGAGCCTATAACGCTCAGATTTAACTGGGCTGGCTGTTCAATAAGTCCCAGAGATCCACCTATGTCCATCTATCCAGCCCTGGGATTACGAGCAGGCATCACCATGCTCAGCATTTCCATGTGGGTGCTGGCTCTCATGCTTGTCTCATGCACTTAACCAACTGAACCCTCCCCACAGCCCTCAAAAGGGAATTTTTCTTCTTTAACTTTTTCATATTTGGTGGGGAGATGCAGAGAATTTCCCACTCAGAACATCAAGCTACAGACAATTATTAGCACTGATGTGTCAGCCCCAGAGAGAAACCTGGTAAAGGCTTGTGTGTCAGTGTTCTATTTTTCTCTCTGAATCATGCGTTTCTAACTTAGTTTTTATTTTGGCATGGGGTTATGTTGCTCTGAGTGTTCTCTCCCCTTGCCCCCAGACAGATTTTCTCTGTGTAGTCCTGGATGTCCTAGAACTGTAGACCAGGCTGGCCTTGAATTCAGGAGTTCACCTGCCTCTGCTTCCTGTGTGCCACCACCACCTGACTTCTGAGAGTGTTCTTACAGGATGCATATTCATATCTGGTATTCTCAAATTCACAACCTGTCTGATGCCGTGCCTTTATGGGTCATTAAGGTGGAGACAGAAAAAAATTAAGGTGCTTCATCTTAATTTAATAATAAATAATCATAAAAATAGAACTTGGGATAATTGGAATGAGATTAGATAAAAAGGGTAAAGTAGAAATATTTAATTGCTAGTTACTAACTTGTAATGAGAACATTTTATAAGGAATAACTTTTAAAACTATGATTAAAAAAACCTTCTGTGTTGTTGTGAATCAAGATGGGCTGCTCCAGTTTGGATGGAGAGTGTCAGATCTCCAAGCCCACAGAGCCAGGCTCAGCTAAGCCACTATTGGAAAGTGTAGTAACTTTCAGGAAGTGCTGCCTAGAGAAAGAAAGTTAACTCTTCCCTTTTTTCTTTCTTTTTAACTACTGTGAGATGAACAGTTGTATTCTACCTAGGACTCCTCTACAGACCCACGCAATGGGCTGACCAATCATTCCTGCCACTTTCTGAAACTGTGAGTTAATTCATGTTTCTTAAGTTGACCATATCGAGTATTCTGTTGCTGACCAGTACAGTAAAATCATGCCCTTTTGCTCACTATGTTTGCAACAAAAACCTCACATAAAATGATTTATATGTTATGAAAGCCAGACCTTCCCTGAGCTTCTGGTGATGGGGCTGAGCATCAGATAGAGGAATGGCTGCAAGGATCAATCCCTGCAGGTCAGGAATGGAAAAGTCTTGATTTCTGAGCCAGGAAGGCTTTTCTCCTCCATGCTGAATCCTACCTTAGTTGTAAGTGATGCAGTCTGTCTAATACTTACGAAGATTTCAGTCTCAACAAACCCTCTCTCAATGGTGTTTTATACAACCTCGCCTATGATTATAACTATTTAAGTGCTGTTTTGCCTTGACCCCTAATAAAGTTAAACCTTTGCCTGTCCGTTTCTGAGCAAGCAGGCTCTTCCCCATGTCTGGCCCATGTTCTGTCTCCTAGAGGCATCTTCTGGTAGCCTTCATCCAGAACCTGCTTCATGCCCTTGTATCTATCAGATCCCTGTCTCCTTCAGGTGTCTATATGATCCTCCCTCATTCCTTTGAGACTGTAGACATCTCTACCCTCATGTCCTTGGCCTCAGCTTTCCATAGAGTAGAGAGACTGTTTCTAAACGTAGATCTCATTCTGAGCCTCTCAGATTCACATAGTCCTGTGGCCTCTACACCACCATGTCTAAAGACAATGTCTCCTGCACTGTCTTTGGTGTCCACACATATGGAAACATCCTCTCGCTCCATTTTGCTCTTCCTGTAGCCACATGTAACTTGCCACCCTTTAGGCTTGCTTTGTTGTTTTATGGCCTTTGTTGTTTTATACCTTAGCACATTACATTTCTGTGTGAAACAGATGTGCTTTTCTGCTGTGTGACTATTACACCTACCTCAGAAGCCATCTCAGAGTACCTATCTCCTCCAGAGTTGCCTTCCAGTGTCACAAGGGTCAGCATTTTATAGAAATTCTCATTTTACCCAGATTGCAGACTTTTAGAAAGGGAACTGTCATAGCTCCTTTGTGCCATTGATTGCTGAAGGCTCAGCTCAGGCTGAGGTAGATCTGTGTCCTACAGTCTTTACCTCTAAATCCTGGCTAGTGGGGTCAATTGCTTCTATTCAGAGCAAAATCTGTTCACAGTGGGCTGATACTTCTCTGGCTTAACCTGGTACTCAGTCTTAGATTTACAAATGACATCTTTTTACTTTGTGATTTCCTACTCGAGACCCCAGGTCTTCAAGAGTTTTATTGTGTTGTTGCTGGGATATGTGTGAATGTCATTTCATATTTATACATGCTATGATGATCACTTGTGTGTAGATAAAAGCTAAGCACCACCTCTTGTAAAAGATCCTGGCTAGTCACAGCAGACCCACTCTCAGTGAAAAAGATATGGGAGAAATTCAAACATCTGCTAGATCCCTCATGGCTTTGGAAGGGATGGTGTGGCACAGTTTTTACCCTTGGAGCAGAGCCATTAGGGCCTGGGTCTTCTTGAGTGCTGATGGTGGCCGTAGGCATAAGACTTGTTTGTATAATAATGTATATATTTTACTTTATATTCCTCCTTTGGGGAATGTTTTCCCTGCCAAGGTCAATGACTCAATGATAATCAGGAACAACATGATTCCAGAAATGCCTCAGAAATATGGTGACACTGTGACCTTAAGAACAGCCCTTAAGGCTGTGGGAAATAACTCAGAAAACATGAGTTCAAGAATCAATGTAAGAACTGTTCTTTAGAGGGTTTCTCAACTGTAAAATATAAGGATGCAATATGAATTGTATGAGGGGATTCATAGACCTGAAAGGCTAGAGACCGCTGCACTATGAGCCAGCTTTGTCAGAAAGTTTTTTTTTTCTTCTTCCAGACAGGGTTTCTCTGTGTAGCCCTGGCTGTTCTGGAACTCACTCTATAGACCAGGCTGGCCTTGAACGCAGAAATCCTCCCAATGCCTCTGCCTACCAAGTGCTAGGATCAAAGGTATACACCACTACTGCCCAGCTGTCAGAAAGATTTTAAGGAAGGTAATAAAGAGATTTAGGGACTGGTGGTCTCAGGGCAAGAGCCCACCCAGCTAAGCTTATTGTTTGTGTTTGCAGTTGACCAAGGAATAGTTTTTACTTTAAACCTGGAATGAAATACCATCCAGAGATGAAGGGCATACTTGTGATCCAGATCTTGAGGCTGGAAGACACAGGCTTTTGATCCGCATCTTGAGGAACAGTGGCCATGAAAAGCTTAGGCCTTACACCTTTAATCCCCAGAGACAAAGGCAAGCAGATTTCTGAATTCAAGGCCAGCCTGGGACAGAGAAAGTTCTAGATGAAGTTTAGGTCCAGGTATGGTGGTACATACCTTTAATCCCAGCATTCGGGATCAAGGCCAGTCTACAGAGTAAGTTCCATGACAGCCAAGCGTAGGCAGTGAAGGAGTGGGAAAACAGAAAGCTGGTGATAATGTCATAGAGCAATGAGGCCATGATCCAGCTCCTGCAAGCAGCAGAACTCAGCAGCTTTGGGCTGTATATAGTTATGGGACTTAGGTCATAAAATGCTGATTTGTGATATAATCAAAAGGGAACCTGGGATAAATGATTGATTGAATTCCTAAGGAAGTAGCTTATGCAAAGTAAAAGACTGGGCTTTGCTCTGCAACAAAGAGTTATCTCAAGCAGAGAACTATTTAACTCAAGAAGAGCACAGAACTGACAGCTTGCATCCTCCACTGACTCAGAATCATTTACCACTCCCAAACACCCCTTTCTCAGGACCCTTTCCCAAGTTGATGCTGGTCTTCAACAAACATCCCCTGATGAGTTGATGAACAGATATGGTACCCAGGTAAAATGAAATACTATTTCACCTTTGAAAAAGAAGGCAATTCTAAAGTATGGCTGAACCCTGAGGGCGTACTAGGTGATTTAAACTAGGCACAAAGGGCAAAGACTTGTGACTGCTCTTATCTGAGGCAGGAGAGTGGTCACTCTCAGGGGCTAAAATTATATTGGTGGTTACAAGGATTACAGGGTTGGCATGGGAACAGATATTGAAGGGGTTCAGAGGTCACAGTATGAATGTAGAACCATACAGAGCTGTTTGGTGGTAGTAGCATCGTGGTGTATTGTACTTGAGGCCTCTGCAAATGGTAGACACTCCACTGGTGTTATTTTGCCACAATGGGCAAAAAAAGCCAACAAGCTCTCCTGGGGTGTGTTTGGATCAGTGAGTTCATTTGGGTCAGTGGAAGGTGGATTTTGAGGGACAGTGGTGAGGACAGTTGGGGCTTGTGGAGCAAGTCAAAAGCCACCAGAGCAGCCCAGATGTTTATTTGAGAGTCGCCTGCCTTTTTGAAAGCATTTTCTTCTTTAATTTACGTCCTTTGATAATTTTGAAAGGGCAACTGACCTGTATGTTTTTCAATCTGGCACCCTGTTTTCTCGGGGACCGCTCACAATAGCAGACAGGCAGGCGTGACATTTCCATGAACTTCTAGTTGCTGCTCCAGCTTTGAAAATACGTTCCTAAGATGGGTCCCCCACTGTAGGCTTGTGTCCAGGGAGATGTGCGATTAAGTTTTCTGAGCCCGTGGTAGGTCTCACTCCTGAACAACTGATGAACTCCATTCTGAAACCGAACCACCAAAGTTTGGGGGCTGGGAGGATTGATCATACAAAGGGAGGTAACTGGTGGAATTGAGTTTAAATTCCATAAGCGGCAGACTGAAGTTCTAAGTGATGCGTCCTCAGAACATGCACACCAATAGCCTGTAAAAAGGGAAAGAGTCCCAGATGAAGAGGCGCCATGGGGGTTTGTACTGGTTTTGGCAGGTCAGTGGAATGGTATTGTATTTTGTTGAGGAATCTAGAAAAAGGGAGAAGAACCAAGAAGATAAAGTCCATGGGAAGGTGCTCCTTGCATCCTTTAGCCATGATTCCGGCCTGCAGGAATCCTACAGGGTCTACATCCCTTCACTTTCTATGTTCCCCTGGGTTTTGTTTAAGAGAAAACTCAGCTTGGAACTATTAACTATGTAAAGCCTGGACTGACTGGGTGAATTATGGGAGATAAAAATTCATGATATTCAATTGTGGGACTAGGGTGTTTTTTTTAAAACTCTCTGGAGCATAAGGTGTCTGTTTCTACCTTTGCAGCCTTCTGTGCTGTGAAGCTGGCTGTCCAGCACTTAGCAGTGGCTGCACTACTGCCCTCTGCAGCCAGTGTAGCTGCACAATCATCACCCAGAGGCATCCCACATCCCTTGCTCTCTAATGCTAGGCAGGGACATCGGGACATCGTAGTGGCAGGTGGCCCTCCCTTCGCAGCCTGTGTGACAGCAGCCCGGTGGACTCTGGACATTCACTGAGACCTGGATGACCTGGAAGACTGTCCCTCTGCAGAGCATGCCTCAGCCTGAGGAGACTCTGAAGCCACTCCCACGCTGGGGTCCAGAGCATCACCTGGGAATGCTCCTCTCCACCGTCCTCCACATTTCAGCATCCTTCCTGAGATCTTCATCTCCTGTGATGTTAAACGTATTCATGTGGAAAGCTACAGGACTGTACAGAAAAGCACACCATTGTCACCAATTTCCTAGTGCAGCTCCTCTTTTGACTAAGATCTTCAGCTCAAAGACACTTAGAAATGTTGGCATCCGAATAGAGTGCTTTGTACGAACCTTTTACCTTTGTACGAACATAAACCCTGTGCTGATGGTGCATTTTAAAAATGAGATGAGTTTTAATAGTTTCTTTGAAATTTTCATGGCAAGCTCCGTTTCTCTATGGTAGCCTGCTGAGAATGTGGAGGGATGAGTGCCACGTACTTAGGATCCCATTGCATAGATAGATGGATTTTTCATGAGGACCCTAGAGTGGACCTGAGTACAACAACCCATTCAGCCATGGGAGGTGCTTGCTCATGAAACAGGGAATAGGGAATTGAAGAGAACCTGAAAGTGAGACTGGCAGAGGCAGTAAGTTAACTCCCAACACCTTGAGTGTGTTAGCAGCTGTGGGGAAGCTCTGCTAATTAAGGTCAATGTCTACCATCGACCAGAGAGCCTTCTGGGGCTCACCTCATAATGGAGGACTCCCTTCCTTAGCAGAGTTTCTCCTTCTCTGGCCTTGTCCAGGGAGTTCTAAGCCCCCACACTCACCTCTACCTGAGAGGTATCAGGTAGCCTCAATTAGTTTATAGGATCCAGCTCCTTTCACTTGTTCAGCCAGCAGCACCTGAGATTCTTGAAATGCAACCCCATGCTAATGAGGCACTCTAGGTACCCTAAGCCAATGACCTTTTCCCATCCTGCACCTCCCTAGCCTCAGTCTCCCAAACTTTATAAGCCTTCAATTACCCTAAATAAAGTTGATCTGCGGACTGACAAAGCAGTCTTGGTGTGGTCACTCACTGTAAGTACTTACAGGGCTTCTGAACCCCCTGTGCGAAGTCTCTGTTCCCACTCATGGACCAAACTGGCTGACAGTCCGAAAGAATGGTGAGATGCACAAGCAGCTGTGATGTTGAGGTTTGCTTTGTTGCTATGCATCCCAAGGTCTACTTGCCTCCAGATGAGTGAGTTCTCACATATACCAGCTTTTGTTGGATAAACCGTGCTCCTTAGTTTAAAACTGTTGATTAGTAAAGATACACACAGACTGTAGCTGGGTCGAAGAGAGGTAGGCGGGGCTTTGCTTCCTGAGCTTGGGGTCTGAAGAGAGACCACGAGGAGAGGGAGAAAGAGGAGGAGGAGGAGGAGGAGGAGGAGGAGGAGGAGGAGGAGGAGGAGGAGGAGGAGGAGGAGGAGGAGGAGGAAGAGGAAGGTGTCACAGAGAGGTGGAGTGTGAGGCATGGCCTGTTGGAGTAGGAGTGGCCCAGGAGGAACTCAGCAAGTGATATTTTGGGGTTACTGACAAGGAAGCAGACAAAGTAACATAGAGGGTTGATATCTGCCCGGGTTTGATGTTTTAAGGCTTATTATACATATGAAGGTTTCGTGTCTTTTATTTGGGAGCTAAATGACCTAAGGTGGGGTAGAAGCCCCCAAATAATATTTGCTGCAACACCGTAGGTTTTTCTAGTTCTCAGTTTTCCCCTTAGTTTGAAAGCACTGTTTTGTTTCTGACACTGAGAACTTTAAGCTTCCGTGACAGGGTCCCACCTGCCGCAGAGGCCAAGGTGGCAGAGCTCTGGGTCAGCATGATATCCCGTTGTGGGTAGGAAAGCTTCATTTGTTGTTTCAGAAGCCTTCAGTCACATGGTGGAAACAATATTTTCTTATTTTCCACGTATAGCGTTACCATCACCGGTTCGAGCTTCCTCGGGCACACTGTGGCACCCGTGCCATGGCGCGCAGTGGCAGTGAGCTCAGTGTGCTGAAGTGGACGTACGCAGAGCAGCAGAAAGATGACATAGGGACACTTAACTGGAAAGGCTAATGGCATCTTCAAGTTAGCATGGCGTGCATCTGGAACATCAGTGTTAAGCATCCATATTGAATATGCCTTTCTTGCGAAAGTAATTAACAGCGTGTGTTGGCCAGAACGTCATCTCAGGAATCAAAAGGTGTTCACTTATTCTCGCAAAATCCAAGACGTGTAGGGCGCATGTCAGATCCTGTCCGGAGAGAGCTAGGGCGTAGTAGGGATCCTTAATAGGGATGGCTGTGGTAGTGTGCCTTACGCAGCGTCAGAAATACCCAGGAACCGCCCACTGACAAGGGTCAGTCGGCGAGGAACTTGCAGAGGACACCTCAGAAAGTTGTTGGTTTTGCACAGAGACACACAGGCCAAACGAAGATTTACAGTGGATAAAAACAGGCATCGAGTCAGCTTGGCAAACAGCTGGTGTAAATAACTTCACCGTAGATGGGGCAGTTACAGCGTGGTCCATCAACGTGACAGGGCTTCTCCACATCACTTCCGAATTTCCTTCAGGGTCTTCAAATCCCAGCACTTACTCAAAAGCAGCATGTAACTGTGAATGACTGCTGTTTTGTGCCATGTTACAAGAGTTATAATGTCCCCTACAGCAGTTCTGGAAATGGTAGCGTTCCCCCTTTCTGGCTTCTATCCATTTGAAAGGGGAGCAGCGCTGTATTTGACGTCTGTGGGTATTTCCTCATCTACTGGGCATTTTCTCATCCAATTAGGACTGTGATCAATTATACCCGTGGAACACCATTTTCCTGAACCAGAATGCAGAGATGAGATATAAAGCGCCTTCTGCAGAGCTTTTGAGTTTCTCAGAATCCTCCAATCTTCCCGGTTTCTTTTTTCTTCTCAAACAGTACCTCTACTCCAGACTCCCAGCAGGTGGCGCTGTGAGAATGCGGATGTAAAGGTGAGCTGCCTTTTTTTTTAAAGCAATGATACTACCCCATGCTCTCTTACTTTTCTTTTCTCCTTTGCTTTTCTTTTCTTTTAAAAGATAGTTTTAAAAGCCTTGTAAATTAAGTTCCTTCAGTCATACAGCTCTAGTGAGAGAAGAGTGGGTGAATCCATCCTGGGAACCTCTGGGTCTCAAATCCAGGCATCTGGGCTCACTGAAGTCCAGGGTGTGCCTGAGCGCCTGTGATGCGTATCAACTTATGCAAACATGCCCACATACACATAAATAAAACAAATCTTTTAAAAATGCTAGCACCATGACCACTGCAGCCAGGGAGCTGGAGGCAGACTTGGTATCTCTGGACTATAAAACCCCAAGACTAGACTACCTCATGTTTGTTCATGACAGGTATAATCTACAAGGTAGGCCACTTCACTTCGTAATGAGCATAGACTCGGGCCACAGAAGCCCAGAGAACACTATAGGAGTCCACTAGAAATAAACATTTGCACTTGGTCCCGATCCTGTTTTCAGAAAGGAGTTATGGCCATGTATCTTGGCATTGTAATTCTAGTCACAAGGCAGGCAGGGTCACACAGCCCTCCTTAGGACCCGTTTTGTTGGCCTTTGAGACTCTGAGTACACAGAGCCCCTGTGGGTATGGCTTCTGGTCACTGGAGCTATTCCACACATGTGCTCATTGGAATGCTCACTCTGGCAAAGACCATACTCTACCTAGACACACAGGTGCTCTCCGAATCTCTCAGCCATTCTGCAGGAGACAGGCAGAGTTGCAGGGCCCTGCAGGGTGTGGCTGCAGTCTGCCAGTAGGTAGTCAAATGTTAGTTACAGGAAGATGGTTCATTTGGGAAGGTTCTTGCCCCATGAGCCTAAAGACCTAAGTTTGACCCCCAGATCCACATGAAAAGCCTGGTGGTAGTCGCAAGGCCGGGGGTTGGAGGCAGTGCCAGATCGATCCTTGGGGTTTGCAAACCAGCCAGCTGAACCCAACCCATGAGTCCCAGGTCACAGTGAGAGAGCCTTCTCCGAAATGAGTGTGCATGACTGTTGAAGAACTGCACCTGAAGTTAACCTGCAGCCTCAATATGCACACACCCTCATGTGTTTGCATACCCACAGGAATGCACACCAACACACACGTGCACATGTGACAGGCACACACTCACAGAAACGCCACTCGCAAAATTGTAATTTACTCTGTTTAGCTCTTACTAAGGCTAAAACAGTCCCTGTAAGTGGCAAAGGTCATTCTATAACTAATTGATCTAGGAAAGTAAGTGCAGTGAGTGACCGATTTCATCCCCCCATTATCTGCTCCCGTCCTCCCGAGTCCTCAATTGGCTGCTGGCCTGGTCCAGCCTTTCTCACACACACCAGAGGTGGATTTGTTGTTCAGATCGATCTGCCTTGCGTTTCCTCGATGCTCTTAAAGCCTGCTTGACAGGCAGGCTGCTGAGAATAACTGAAGGACCGCATTAGGGGTTGGCTCGTGTGGTAATTAATCTGAGTCTTGTCCCATTAGTGCTGCTAATTGGCTACATGGGAGGAAAAAGCCCGTGAGCCTTGGAGAGGGGAGCTCACCCTCAGACTGGTTCAGCGGTTGTGATTTTTCGCTGTTTGCTTTTTGTTTGTCTTTTCTCACACCAGTCAAACAAGTCTTGTTGTGAATGTTCTTGTGAATTAGTTTTAGACGGGAGCCTCAGAGCAAGCCTCTGCGCCTCAGTCAGATTCCAGAAAGTTCTGAAGGTTTCTCTAATTAGGGATCCCAATGGACGCTTTGTCTTGAATTCCGTGGTCTGTCTTTTCTTCTCCATTGGCTCCGATGCTACACAGTTAATTAAAGTGAACAGGAGCATAGGTCGTGACCCTCTCTTCAGGAGGGAAGGGTCTGGGTGCTAGGGTCTGGGCTGTGGCTGCTCAATAGTCCATACAGCATAGAGGTAGCTAGACTCACAAGATCTACACTCAGGAGCCTGGAGCACAGGTAGACAGACAGACCTCTCATTGCCTGACACACAGTCAGATGGATAGCCCTCTTTTCACCTGATGCACAGACAGACAGCCCCCTCGTTGCTGGCTTTGTTCTTAACTGTGCTTTTCTCTGACCCTCATCTTGGCCTCTGTCTTTATCCCCCTCAGAATCCTTCCTGTGGCATCAGACGAAGGGTGTGTTATGTGTGCTTGAATCTTTCAGAGAACATGTTTGTCTTCCAGGGAAGGAAAAATGAAATTGTGTCATTTCTAAGGAAATGGAAAGGACAGGAGCTCATCATGTTAAGCAAAGAAGCCAGGCTTAGAGGGGCTCCAATGGAGTGTGCTCTCTCCTATGCAGGTTCTAGATTAAAAGAATGTTCATATCAGATGTAATAGTGGAAGACAGATGTGCTAGGGAGGATAGGGTTTAAATTCAATGAGGGATACCAGGACAGGGCAACGGGATGGAGACGTGTGTGTGTGTGTGTGTGTGTGTGTGTGTGTGTGTGTGTGTGTTTGCATGTGTGTGTGTGTATTTGCATGTGTGTGTGTGTGTTTGCATGTGTGTGTGTGTGTTTGCATGTGTGTGTGTGTGTTTGCATGTGTGTGTGTGTGTGTTTGCATGTGTGTGTATGTGTGTGTGTTTGCGTGTGTGTGTGTTTGCGCGCATGTGTGCACGTGTGTGTAGAAAGCAGAAGAAGCCTTAAAGGAAAGGATGGAGACCACTGACTCTCAAAGAGCTTAGAGATTGAGGAGGGGCACAAGGTGTAATGAGATGCATGTGTGAAAATGTCACAGAGACATCTGTTACTTTTTACAATTACTGAAAACATTAATAACATTTTAGACTAAATAAAAGACAAAAATGGTGAAGTCGCTGGAAAGCCAAAATTATGGAAATCTTACACCTTAAAAACAAAAGGCAGAATAAAATTTAAGTATAAAGATGTAAGGAAAAGAGGAAAGATATGCGTAAAGGAAGGCAGTTAAAATGATGGAGTCCTTAAAATCTCACAGGCTGTGCAGAGGACCCGCAGGTCCCATTCTTCAAAATAGATAAGATAATCAGGACTTGGTAAATACAACAACAAAAAAGAAGCAGAGATGATAGCGTTAAAACAAGCTTTGACAGAGTAACAGATATTAAAATTCAGGAAATAAGTAGTATGTTAATTGGTCATAATATAAGATACAATTCTCTACTTTATAAATGTCAGGTAAGGTACAAATCTGTCTGAAGGTGTTGAAGTTATTAAGTGGAAAGCCCTGCCACAAGTGATTTAAGACTGTGGAGGTCTAAATAATCTTATTAAAGGAATGGAGTTAGTGGTTTAAGGGAATCCCAGGGGAACTTCCCAGCCCCAGATAATTTTACGGGCGAGTGCAACCACACTCAGATAATTTTACGGATGACTTCCACCAAGCCTTCAAAGACAAACCCAAACTTTCCCAAACACAGAGGCAAGGAAAGAGGGGGCATTTTACTTCCTAAGTCACTGAGCTGGGAAGTGTGGATGTCAAAGCCATGGGGACAGCTGGTGGAAACAAAATGCCAGGACACTCTCTAAATTCAGAAATAGAGTCTTATTGTGCTAAAAAAGTCAACATTGTACTAAAACCACGGACTTTTCAAGTTCGTTGTGTTTCCTCATGGAGAGACAGGAGATTAGGAGGAAAACCATTAGATGTTACTTAACTCACTACCCGACTTAAAAAGGGGAAAGGTTAGTTATCACAGAAGATCCAGAGCCCTTAATACCATGTGGCACATACTGATCCATCCAGAGGAACTTTTAGCACCAAGGGCTTCTTAACCCAGAAAAGCTAAGTGTGGAAAGTTGATGAAAAAACCGGTTCTACAGAAGATACGGAGGCATCTTTTTTTTTTTTTTTCCTGAGACAGGGTTTCTCTAAATAGCCCTGGCTGTCCTGGAACTCACTATGCAGACCAGGCTATCCTCAAACTCAGAGATCCGCCTGCCTCTGCCTCCCAAGTGCTGGAATTAAAGGCGTGTGCCACCACTGCCTGACATGGAGGCATCTTAAATAAGGAACAAAGGAGCGTGTCTGCTGGCGCAGCCCCCTCCTAGCACATTACCTTGGGAACCTTTCAAGCCCACTAAATGCAAACAGAAGTCGCTAAAATGTCGTTTACATCACCAAGGATCTAAACATAAAACTAACAGTGTGTGTTCAAAATTGTGTATCAGTATGGCAGACCTTGTTAAAAAGCATTGAAGGATGCTGCGGCCAAGAGGAGTCTGGGCCCAAATGTAGTTAGTTTCTAAATCTACAGGGCTCTCAGAATTTCTCCCAATTGTGTAGATTTTAATTAGAATGTAAGTTATATTTTCCTTAATATCTGGTGTTATGTTTGCATATGGTCTAATATGTTTCTTCCTGCAAATGTTCAAATGCTAGTGTCTTGGCCCTCAGAGTAATATCCCAGCTCTGGCTCAGAGCAATATTGGGAGGTAGCGGGGGCTTAAAGAGGCAGAAGCAAGTGTGGGTTCCTTAGACCACCTGAGGGACCTGGTACCCCTCTGCCTCCTTCTTTTGAGAGGTGTTATCTTTCTCATCTCTTTCCTCACTGCTATCTACAATAAAGCAGGTCTTTGCCAGGCAGTTTAGACTTTCAGTGTATGATACTGTGAACTAAATAGACCTATTTTCTTATAAGGCACATAGCCTTGGGTGCTACATTATAGTAAAAAAGGGGAATAAAACATATAAGTAGATTCTAAAATGTACACATTGTAAAAGGCTGAAAATCACCCAAGCAATACTGGTATAAAGGATAAGACAGGGACTTACAGAGTCTGTCACTGAGAGTCCAGACACATGCTTAGGCAGCAGAGAGCTGCCTTGTGTCATGGAGATGGTACAGACAGCCACCACCAAGGGAGAAGTCATTTTCAACATGGGATGGAAAGACAGAAGCACATAGCCCTCCCCAAGTCACCAACAAGAACTGGTGATGGTGGATCCAAGACTCAAAGGAAGAGAGGCAACACATGTCAGGTGGTGGTAGTACACAGCTTTAATCCTAGCACTTGAGCAAAGGCAGGGAGGCAGGGAGGCAGGGAGGCAGAGGGAGATATCTGTGAGTTCTAGACCAGCCTGGACTACAATAGGAGTTCCTTGGCACTGAAAGCTACACAGAGATAAGAAAAACCCTGTGTTGAATCCCCTCTGCCACAAAAAAGACAACATTTTAAAAACACATTGTACAAAGTGAAACAGAACTTATATATTTAGGTAGTTTATAGGTATAAAAAGCTTTTATTCATTACTTGTACAGTAAAATATATTACATCTTAAAAAGTTGCTATAATTAAATAAAGAAAAGTCAAACAAGCGGCATAAGACAGGCTAGCAAAACCTGAAATCCAGTGGCCAATCTGTGTACCCAGAGTACACATCTGCACAGTGAGTGAGAGAGAACAGAACTTAGGCCATGTTTAAATCTGTGTTTGGAGCTTGAAGAAGTTGCTCCAGTGTAAGAACGTGAGTTTGATCCCAAAACCCATGTGAAAAGAAAGGTGGGCATTCTGGCTTTCCCTTGTAATCCCAGCTCTGGCGAGGCCAGATGGGCTGATTCCTTAAGCTCATGGCCACCAGCATATGAGAGACCTTGTCTCAAAACAAGGTGGGCATCCTCTGAGGAACAACAGCTTAGATTGACCTCTGGCTTCCACTTGTGCAGGCACACAGGTGTTCTTGTACTTGCACACACATGAACATGCCCTCACCCAAACAAATACTGTTTTAACGAGTAGGCTACAGAAATCGATTTCTGGTGGTGTGCTATGTTTCCCGGAGTTTCATCAATAAAGATAAAACACATGCCAAATGGGAGGAAGCAGTATGCAGACCATCACCTAACATACTTCCCAATGGCCTAGAGGAAGAATATATACAGGAACAAGAAAGGCATGATACCACCCATCTAACAGCTACAGCATCACCATCACGTGTGGATAAATATCAAAATCATGATGAAAGTTAGAAAACATAACTTTTAAGTGTGTGTGTGTGTGTGTATGTGAAGGTGTGAGGGTGTGCACATGAGAGTTGTAGTGCCTGTGGAGGCGAGAAGAAAGAACGGGAGTTAGGGGCTACAAACAGTTGTGAGCCCCTGGACATGGGTATTGTGAACAGACTCTGGGTCCTCTGCAGGAGTACAGGCTCTTAAGCACCAAGCTGTCTCTCCTGCTCCATTCTCACAGTTCTTAGTCTCAGTAAAGTTAGGCCATGGCTTTGTATATATTAAAGACATGCTGAGACAAAGCCTGCGAGGAAGACAGTGTTGGCATGATTACCCTGAAGAGAGAAGGTGGAAGAGGAAGACGAAGACAGGAATGATCTCTCGAACATTCAGGGATAGCTATTGTTTACGTCATACCTTTGACCAGAGTAACTTGTCCACAAGGATCATTAAATTAATATGCTGTTACATAAGTGTTATACATGTCAGAATTATACTTAAAAGACACAGGATCTGAATGGACATTCCCATGCAGATATGTGAGTGGCTGATAAGAGCATGAAGATCATAAACATCTCTATCAGAAAGATAAAAATCAGACCGTCAATGAATCACCACATCACTTCATGTCTGCTAGCAGGGCCGTGGGCAACACCCAAAGTAGGTGAGAAGAATGGACAAAATACATAGTAATTGCAACCCTTAAATACTGTTGGGAATGTCATATGGTGTATATACATGTAGACACTTTAGGAAGGCATGAAAAACCCATGAATGGTCAAGCAGACTCACCATACAATCAGTTCCTGGGTATGCATCATGATAAAAGAAGCCATATTGAGGCCAAAACTCACATGCGAATGTTCAAAGCAATGATGCTCATAATAGTCAAGAAGCGAAAAATCACTGCAACAACCATCAGATCTCAGACAGGTAAATAAAATGTGTCTACATGGCAGAATATTACTTGACAACAAAATAAAGTGAATTATTGAATTATGCTATGATTTGGAAAATCTTTGAGAGAGTACATCAAGGAAAACTAACGGTCGCCAAGGGCCCAGAGTGTACAATCTCTGCCTCTCGTGAGGTAAAAGACAGAGCTAGGGAAAGGGAGAACAGAGAAATATGGGGTCAAGAGCGCAGCATCTGCCTAGATAATGGCACTATTCAGTGATTGGTTGTGGCCTAGGATAGATAACTGTGTGAGCATGCAGAAATCCAACTGTACACACTCAGTGGGAGAATTATGAGGAATGTAAACCACTTCTTAATAAGAGTCCCAGGGACTAAACCGACAATCAAAGAATATATACATGGAGGGATCCATGGCTACAGATACATATGCTTCAGTGGATGGCCTTCTCTGACATCAGTGGGAAGGGAGGCCTTTGGTCCGGTGGAGGTTTGATGCCCCAGTGTAGATGGATGCTAGAGTGATGAGGCAGGAGTGAGTGAGTAGTTGGAGGAGCACCCTCACAGAAGCACAGAGATGTGGTGAGGGGGATGGGATAGGGGCTTTGTGGAGGGATAACCAGGAAGGGAGATATTATTTGAAATGTAAATGGATGAAATGATTAATAAAAAAATTAAAAGCCAAGGAATGAAGTGATTGGGTAGGGGAAGTTTATATCACATTAACACATGGTCCTAAAACAAGAAAGTACATGAAGGACATCAGCCTTGGGGGTGGGGGTGGGGTTGGGGGTGGGGGAAGACGTGCTATGGACATTGATCTCAAAGCAAGGCTTTATCAAAATTTTTAAGTGGATGTGCAAATCAGCTTACACCCCAGCATCCTGGACTCCTGGTGAATTTCAGGGTGCTTTAAAAAGTTATCCCAGTGGTCCTGCTGTGTGATCTTGTGATTTTCATTTAAAAGCTATTTTTATCTCAAGAGAAATAAGATACATTCTTAAAGCTTATTAATCCTTGTCCAGCAAGAGTCTCTTACCTTCACAATATTTTTATCAGATCTTGGGGATTTCTAGTCTAGGCACCTATATTATAAATTGGCTAAATCATGTGAAGGTCCTTGAAAGTTAAGAGTTCAAAACAAACAAACAAACAAACAAACAAACACCGAGTCATAGTGATTTAGGGAGAACTGAACATGCTTTTTTTTTTTTTTTATTTTTTATGGGCTGCATTTGGCCATTCTTACATCTTTTATCATATAGATTTCTCAAGACAAGTGATCATGGAAAGTGTTTTATTTAGCCCTCTAAAACCCAGGCATAACATAAGATCTCTTTAGATTCAGAATCAAGGGCTTGCTATTCAAGTTTCTTCTAGAGTGCTTCGAACCAAGCACATATCTAAATGTGTAATTTATTCTTTCTTTGGGGAAAATGAAGAATAGTCAAAGTAAGGGCATTTTGCCAGCACGCTCAACCCTTTTAAATAGAACCATCCATCTTCATGATTTTCTTGCGTGCTGTGAAGTTGCCCTCACATTCAGACTTGCTGTCAGGTGGTGGGAGAAGTGTGTAAAGATGAAATATGATTGGATTTTGTAATTTTTAAAGCGAAGATAATTAAATCGTTAACATAACCATTAAGGTCCTATGATTAGAAGTTGCATTTCTTATTCCCATGAAGCTGTTTGTGCAGTGAGCGACACTCTCGATCAGTCTAACAGGAAAACAAGCTAACAACAACAGCAGCAAAAACCTTAGAAGTCAACAGACAACTATGTAAATGGGACTCAACTGGCCAAGACTTCAGAGAGAAGAACCCCAAGGAGGAAGCCATAGGCAGCTGAATGCTGGTTCCTTGGTGCTGGCTGGTTCTCATCAAAGAATGCAAGTCCTAAGATACCCAGAGGATCCTATGCAGTTTGGCTTATCCTTGAGCAGAGAAATCAGAAGGAGTGTGGGAACTCTGAATGGGTTACAGAGTCAACAAGTAGAGACTTAAGGGTGTAGCATTCTAGCCAGGCAGGAAGGAAAGGGAACTGAGTAATATCTATATCTACATATAGCTCATTATATACTTTATAAATCATTACAGATACTACATGTCATATGTACTATATATTATACTAAAATATTGAAGGAGCACGAAGGGAATTTCATAATAACATTGCAATCAAACTATTGTGACCCAAAGGAAAACATCTAACTCATGCCAGACAGAGAGGCCTGTTCTTAAAACCAGCAATGAGAACATCAGTAAACATAGTAGTAAGGCCAAGGCTGACTTCTGACCACAGCGATGGCTCTAAGGGCACTAGGGTAATACCCTTTAATACCAAAAGGAACTGACCAACCAACTCAGCCTACTAAGCCAAGAGAGAATCAAAATGGAGCCGACAACTTTCTAAGCAAAACAGATAAAACAAAGTCAATGAATGAAAGAAAAAAACCCAAAAGGCAATTTAACCCACTGGTGAGACTTCACTCAAGGAAATATTAATGGGAGCTCTTGTGAGACAAGGAAAATGATCCTATTTCAAGATGTGGCCAGCCACTCAAAAAACGGGAATGTCCATGAGAGTTGATTTGTTGGTAAGGTCTTTGGGTGAGCATCACATGTATTAAAGCACAAGCAGAACTAGGAAGCAGGAGTGGGTGGGTTGGTGAGCAAGGGGAGGGGGGATGGGATAAAAGGTTTTTGGAGGTGAAATCAGGAAAGGGGATAACATTTAAAATCTAAATAAAGAAACTATCTAATAAAAAATAAAAATAAATAAATAAATAAATAAACATACTAAAAATACTGTATATTGAAGGAAAAAATCTCAAAAATAGAAAATTTGGAGGACTATTAAGAATTCTCAAAATATTGCTACATGTAGTATTTCAGAAACTCCTCACTACTGTAATAACGATTACCATTATTACTGCTACTACTATAACCACTCAGCTTCAAAGAGTCAAACTCGGGTTTTGGATTTGTATAAAAGTTTTCCAATAGTCTGATATTTGGTAAGCTAATAAAAATTATTTTTTAGAAAGAAAAAAAAGGATTGACTCTTTAGCTGCTGATGGAAAGTCTAAAGCTGTGCTTACAAGCTGATAAAGGAGAAGAAATCTTATTTTTAAAGTCTATCCAATTATTAAATGTAGATTTAGGTTAAAGACTACAAGGATGAATAAGTTATCTGATCAGGCCTTCTACCACATTTCCCAGAGGCAGGAGCAGGACAAAGTGGCACAGCACTTGTCTAATATGCGGGACGCCCCAGGTTCCATCCGTAGTGCAAAAAGAAAGGTTACTTTTATAGAGCTCTGTTGTTTAGTTTGGGAGCTGTAGCATTTTTTCAGATAATTCTGTTTCTGTCTAGATCTGAATGTGTTCTTAGTACATTATTAAAACAACTTAAGGCAGAACATAAAATATATATTTGTTCATATTATTTAAATAATTACCAGCAATAGTATTTTGGAAAAAAAATCCCATTATCTCATTTGCCCCTCCCTTCCTTCATTCTTTCTTGCCTCCTTTCCATCCTTTCTTTACAAACATGATACTATTTTTCCTGGTTGGAACAGTTTCCACTCAAATGATCTCCTGATGGGTTTTGCAGATGTCTTCTGCTTGGCCCACGTCAATGCCAAGTGTTGCTGTGTGGAGCGCTGAGGTGGACACCCATTTACGGTTAGCTGGCGCTTACAGAGTGTTCAATGGCATTGGCATTATCCTCTGTGGTTAAGATCTACCAAACCTCACCCAAACTCCAAAGCAGGCATCTCTACTCTTAGTTTTGCCATAGTAAGTTGAGGTCCAAGATATTAAATAACTAGTCCTAGAGTTTATCAGAGGACGTGGCAGTAGCTGGAGGCCCACTCCGACCTTCTCAGAGTATGGGGTTTTAAGTGCTGTACTGCTTTGCCTCTGACCTGTTTCTATCATGAAGAGGGAGAGGTGATTGTAGATCTGTAGTCTCTAGGTCTCCACTATTCCCAGACATAAATAAAAACCTGGCTGTCTGGGCAGTTTCTTTACAATGCCCCATCTTATTCTTGATCCAGGGACGGTGTGATAAGGTGGAGAACCAGAATATAATGTGGCTAAGCTTCTGTCAGTCCCAGTGGTGCTGGTGTTGAAAGACAGTTCCCTTAGGATCCTAAAAGAAAAGAAGAATCACTTTCATCCAAATTATATTCTGTTCCTATGCCATATTTTAACATTTGGCCTCAATAATCTTTGGTATTAAATAATAAAATGGTTTCTTGTGGTAGTGAACTCCCTTCTTTTATACATGAAAACAAAACAAACAAACACAAACAAACAAACAAAAAACATAGATGGCCCTGGCCTTGCCTATGTGCTTTCCCTGGCACATCTTTCTCCAGTAATGTCCTTATAATAACTCTTTACCTAAGTTCTGTGATCAAACCAAGAAGCAGACTATGGAAATCATAATTAAGCAGTTGGCTGAAAGCTTGTGTAAGGTAACCCAGGACTCTGACAGGTATCTAAAATGATGGGGTGAGAACAGTCTTGGGAACAGAAACGCAATCTGTGAGCCTGACCCTGCTTATGGGTGGACAGTGTCAGCCCTAACCTGGATCAGATGACCTAACTGCTGTCTGCTATGGGGCCTTGACATATTGAAAGCTATCCATATACGCACAGTGTGTGATGCCTTCCATGTTTAAATATCTGTGGGTTCACGAAATTTAAAAGGAGTTGACTGTTTTAGGTTTCTTTCTGTTGCCGTGATAAGATGTACCAGCATAAAGCAACTGTGTGTGTGTGTGTGTGTGTGTGTGTGTGTGTGTGTGTGTGTGTGGAGGGTTTGTTGTAGCTTCCAGTTCCAGAGAGATATGGTCCAGGGTAGAAGGAAAAACAGCAACAGGCAAGGGAGGCATGGTGGGAGGAGCAGGAAACTGGCTGTTCACATTCATTCACATACAGGAAGCAAAGAAGGAGCTGTACATGGAGTTAAAGGCCTTCCAACCTCATCCTGAACAACATTCTTTCTCTAACAAGGCTCCACCTCATAAACATTTTGTAACCTCCCAAACACATGAGCCTGTGGGGGACATTTCATGCCCAAATCATGACAGACTGTTTTTACAAAAAGATTAGATGGGAAGAAAACAGTAACTAATAAATTACTGAGAGTGGACTTTCCATGTCCCCGAACCACAGCTGAGACAGAGCTCCTCAAACATCACAAATTACATAAACCCTTAATGTGAATGTAAAACCTCAGATGATAAATAGAAATTTACTTTCAGCATGTGAACTAGAAATGTCAACTTTGTGCTGTTGCTTTTAAACAAGTACAAAAGGATACTCTCCCTTAATACAGCTGGTAGCTGGAACCCTTTCTGCCACAAAACAACAGATGATAAAATATAACCGCAAGATCAGTTGATGAAAAAATGCAAATGAAGATGCATAAAAATTTAAAAATCAAATGCATCATTTCAAAGGAAAACTTCTATTTGCTCTTCCACAGGGATAAGGAAGGATTCTCTGTCTCTCTTTGTCTCTATCTCTGTCTCTTTTTCTGATTCTGTCTCTTTGTCTCTCACTGTCTCTGTCTATGTCTCTCTCTATTTCTCTATCTCTGTCTCTTTCTATTTCGGTCTCTTTGTCTCTCACTGTCTCTCTGTCTGTCTGTCTCTCTGTTTCTCTCTCTCTCTCCCTCTCTCTCTCTCTCTCTCTCTCTCTCTCTGTGTATGTGTGTGTGTATGTGTGTGTGTGTGTGTGTGTGTGTGTGTGTGTGTGTGTGCGCGCGTGTATTTACTGATGGGCTATCAGATATCAAGTGAGAATAGAATTCCTTTTTACTGATAAGGAGCCATAGGACAAGCTGGGTCCCCATGTATGCTTCCTTGTGCATTTGATGTTTATCACCAGCATGAATCTGACTTCCTAAAATGGCCTAAAATCTTACTGTCTACCCTTTCCATCTCACTCAAGCACCTTCCAAACTGCTTGTGCATTTCTCTGTGTTCTTAAGAAGGAAAGCAAGTTATTTTCTATGGTCAGGGATGATGTGCCATGAGCAAACCGTGAGATATGACCGTCAGGAATGGAGCTTTCAAACCTCTGCCAGCAGCTTAGATGTACAGCCATGCAAAGCCGGGGTGAGGGGGTTCCCTGCTTCATGACCCCATGATCTGTCACCCACAGGTGCAGCTTATTCTCTTTCTGCCTCTCTCTGCAGCTCCTAGAGAATTCATAATTTAACACGATGATCTTTTCCAGTAGAGATGCATTTCAAAAACAAAGTGGGGCATTGCATGCCTCAAAGGGCAGCCCAAAGGAGAAACATTATTAATTCAAACACGTGACCGTATTTTTGAAAAAGGGTCTGACTTGGCAAAGGATAGACTTGAAGACATTGGAGATGCCATTTGACTTCAGGTCTTGAGGTCATGGCAAGAAAGATTTACATCCATAGGAGAACAGTCATATCGAGTAGGGGTACACTCAATACTCTTTGTAAGTGGACCAGATCTCTGGACACTAGCACCCAACAGTTTGTTAGACATCTGTGCTAATCTGTTGTAGAGTCCCTGGACGTCACTAAACTGAGCAAGGCAGTGTCCTGTACAACACATGAACTTGTAGGTTCAGGATGACACTTCAGAAGGAAGTATGGGGTTTCTCAAAGAAGGAAACTTTGTTCTGAGAACTTGGGAGGGGGTACTTAAGGGTTTCTTGAGACTGCCCATCATTTTAAGAGCTCAAACTTGATAGTTCTGCTGTCACAGGAATCAGGGCCTTAAAATACTTGTCCTCCGAGTACATGAATGAGTTGTTTGAATATGTGCCCCCACTCTCCCTGCCCTCTCCTCTCATCGGTGAGCCCCAAGGCTGTCCAACTTTGCTCTCAGCTCTTCTGTGGTGTCCAGTAGCATCTGGGATGCCCGAGACTGCGAACCTGTTATCTCTAGCCTCTGTGAGGCTCAGAGATTTCTGACTGCCCCTCGTCCACCCCTATGGGCTGGGGTCCATGGCTTCCCACAGCCAGGCACCTACCAGGGGCCATGTGGAAAGCATGCAGCAATCCTCTGCATCTGCCTACTCTGAGCACCAGAATTCTGGCAGGACACAGATTTCTCCCACTACTTTTATTCCCCCATGCCCACTGCCCTACAATCTGTCATATATCTATCATTGATCTATCGTTGATTATCTGTCAGTCATCAGGCATCCATATAGGTGCTGTCCTGATCTTTTCTTTTTTCTTCTTTTCTTTTTTTCTTTCCTTTTTTGATTATCATCATCATCATCATCATTATCTATCAATATCTACGTATTGATGTATCTGTGTATGTACCTGTGTATGTATCTATCATTATATATCTATCATTATCTATTTATCATCTATCTCTATCATCTATATATGATTATCATATAGATTTCTTTGTATTATCATGTATTTATAATCTATTAGCATGCTGTTTGGGTGGTTGTGTTACAATTTTGAATGTTGTAATTAATGTAATAGCCTTAGCTTTTGTGCAAATGCCTTTGTATTTACTGCAAAGCAATATGGTAACTATATTTTGTCCATTAGAGAACTTCACATGGCATTCTTCAGATTCACAAACCATTGCCTATTAGTGATAAAGAATGTCCCTCTTGCTTTCTCATGTCACCTTCTCTGAGCTTAAGCAAGCCTGAGCTTCCCAGAACACTTCACATTCAGAGTGCTGCCATGGTGTCACAGCCTTAGCCTAGATGCATGCTAAACCTTTTGTCTACTCTCCAGGACACATATGTGTCTTATGCTTTCTTTTCCATTGTGTGTTTTCTACTTACAGAACTGTGCATGTTGCACTACTGCAATACAATGCTCTATAATTAAATTCTGGAGAGAAAGTTTATTTGACTCACAATTTGAGGTGGTCAAACAATGATCACATGACACCCCCTGCCCTGCCACACACACACACATTTTGGACATCTGTTGAGAGCAGTATATCAGGGCAGGAATGTGAGCCCTAGAGAGTGCTCATGTAACAAGTCAAGAGAGACTAATACTCTCCTTTGAAGGCATATTTGTAATATTAGAGCCTCTCACAAGCCCCCACCTCCACAGTTCCTCCCTGGAGTTCCCCCTTGGGGACCTAGCCTTCAGTGCATAGACATTAGGTAACAGTGTTCATATAATAGCCATAGAACTCTAGCAATGATGCTAGAAGACTTTATAAGAAAAAATATGAATGTCTATTAGTAAATGAGCATTTGAGAACAGTAAATGTAGAAAAAAGATAGAGACGTGTGTATATATGTGCATATGTAAATCTGCATGACTAGGTGTGGGTAGCTATGTGCATATGTGAGTTTACATGCATGTATATATCTGTGTGTGCATGTATGAGTCTACACTGGTAAGCATGTGTACACATCAAAGAGAGAGATTCCATTAAGAGGAGACATTAGATAAAGATGAGAGAAAGTCTTTGTGCAGGGAGAGGAATTAGGGAGCATTTAATTTCTGAAGTGAAAAGGTAATTTGCTGAACAGTCACTGAGGCACTGATGGGAGGTTGGGTGGGGGTGCTGCTGTTAGGGACAGGAATAGAGCTTCGTCCTAGTGAGGAACAGAGATGTTGTACTGGTGCATTTGGGTTGAGAGGCTGAGTAGCTTCCATGGGAGTGGATATTGCTCCTTGATGAAGAAGAAAGACAAGATGTAGGAGATGGATGGATATTGTAAAATTAGTGCACACCTGCAAGGAAGGAGGACCAAAAGACGATACACAAATAGCTGAGGCCCTAGGAAGGAAGGAGCCCTGGACATGATGGGGAAGTAGGTATTAGAAATAAGGAATGAATCCTAGGAGTTGGGAATATACAGGGACTGCATATTCCCAACTTGTGCCTGGACTTGTAACTCTCTCCTGGCACCTGACATAGACTGACTCTCTGCATGGTTTTCTAAACAGGCAAATGAGAGGGAGACAGTTCTTCTCTGGTGTGCCATAAAACAATGAGAGCAAACCAACTGTTCCCAACTTCCCCAACAGTCAGGGAAAACACCCTTTCTCATTTTGCATCATGTTAATTAAATATACACATAGAAGCCATGCCCAGTGATGTAGGCATGCATGTCCAGTCCAGCTATTCTATAGGCAGAAGCAGGAAGGTTACAAGTTTAAGACCTGCTTGCACTGCCTAGCAATACCTTTGCTGAAATAAAAATAGAGACCATGGAGGAGATGTGGTTTATTGGAAAAGCACTTGTCCAACATGCTTGATGCCCTGGGTTTACTCTCAAATAATACAGAACAAAATAAACACGACCCCAACAGAAAAACTCAGCCATACAGAACTCTATGTCTTCCTCTAAAACAATGAATATTCCAAGTTGCTGATACCAGTCAGATCTCCACTGCTGTAACAAAATAACCTAGACAGGCAATTTAAAGGTAGAAAGGTTGGTTTTTGGCTCATGTTTCGGTCCATGGTTGCCTGGTCTATTGCTGTGGGCCTAAGTCTAGGCAGAACCTCACAGCGAGAAGCAAAACTGCCACCATTGAGGTGGCAGGAAGCAAAGAGGCTGAGAGAGAATCTGGGGCCCAAGCATCTACTTATTTTCATCACTGCAGTTGCCTACTTCCTGAGAGTAGGAACTAGTACCAACTTTCTTCCACCTCCCTCTAAAGCTACCATCTTAAGAATGCACCGAGGAAGTCGAAACCCTCAGGATTTAGTCATCTTACAAAATCTCATCAGCTGGTGTCTTAGTTAGGTTTCATTGCTGTGAAGAAACTCCATGACTATAGCAACTCTTACAAAGGAAAGCATTTAATTGGGGCTGCCTAACAGTTTCAGAGGTTCAGTCCCTTCTCATCATGGCAGGAAACATGGCAGCATGCAGGCAGATGTGCTCTTGGAGGAGTTGCGAGTTCTACATCCTGATCTACAGGCAGCAGAAAGTGACTGTAGGCCCTACTGGGTATAGCTTGAGCATAGAAGACCTCAAGCCCATCTCCATATTGATACACTTCCTCCAACAAGGGCATGCCTTCTCCTAATAAAGGGCCAAGTGGTCAAACACATGAGTCTATGGGGGCCATACCTATTCAAACTGCCACAGCTGGTAACCAAACCTTTGGCACATGACCCTTCAAGGAAGATTGCAGGTTCAAGCCATAGCCACTGCTGTCAGAGGATAGGCATGTGTGCTTCCAATGGTTGCTGTTGACCTTAGGGTATGGTTTGCTAATGAACTGTAGTTTGTGCAGTAAGGAATGCCATTTGTCTAAAGTTGTGTGTTCACTGGGTTGTAGTCCTAGCAGGCACAAGAAAGAGAAGGTTCCCTTTACCCAGCAAAGACTTCATTTCTGACCTCAGGACCTTCACTCTAACCTATAGGAAGTGACCCACATGAACCAAACAGTGTGCATACAGAGCAGAGGGTCTGATAAGCCTGGCTGCAGATAGCAAGCATTGGAGAGCTGGGCTATCCACTCTGCAGACAGAAGAGCTAGGAAAGTAGCTGAAATGCTCAGGATAATAACTTGTGATTGTTTTACAGAGAGGATGAATTTAATCCCAAATATTACCTTATAAATTGGAGGATACTCCCTCCCCTATGAAGTTTTAACTCCCATCTGAAAACTCAAACTAGAGGCGACGAGTCTGTACTCTGAATCCTGTAGATGGCTCTAAGGTTGATTGATACAGCACTCCCCAGCTCTGCAGCCCTGAGCAAAACAGTCATTTGATTGAAATACACAATTATGAGGTCAGATGAGTACCGACACTTTTAAATTGAAAAGTTTTAAAGAATGGGTTCTAATGCTGTTTTCTCTGACATCGGATTTTAAAATGCTTAAAAGGCTTCAAAATATTCCTTTTAATTCTTCTTCAGAGTTGTCATGTCCCAGAAATCCTGGCCATGCCCTCTTAACACCGTGATAAACCATGATAGAAAAATAAGAGGCTTTGAAGCAGCCATTTACCCTGAGCTTTTAGAATGAGCCAATAAAATATGAACAAGGGGTCTAGAAATTTCCAACATTCTTACAGCAAAGAGCATGCTGTTCTCACTCGGGTTAAGGATGTGGCATTGGGTTGCTAACCTGTGAGAATGGCCTGTGGTGTTCTCAATTGCCCATAAATAATGGGTCGACCAAAGGACGGCACACTGGAACCGTCTGAATCAGCTCCAGTGATCTGTCTTCTGAATGTTTATATAGATGACTAATCAGTTTTCAAAGTCAAAGAAAGATTTAGTCCCTTACGCATTTAAAGGAAAGAGAGAGAGAGAGAGAGAGAGAGAGAGAGAGAGAGAGAGAGAATTAAGTGTGAGGAAGAGAACTGGACAGAGTTTAAAAAGGAGCTGCCTTTACCAAGAAAAAGGAATAATGTTACATGACAGGATGGTGGTCTACAAAATGCAGTACTTGATATCTCTATACAACTTCATGGTGTTATCAAGAGGTCTACTGTGTGTGCATGTTTGTGTGGGTGTGTCTTCCTGTGCCTGTGGGTGCAAGCCTGTGTAGGTGTGCCCAATGCTACAGTGAATCTTATGTGGAGGTCAGAGGACAACTTCTTTTCTCTCTCTCTCTTCCTTCCTTCCTTCCTTCCTTCCTTCCTTCCTTCCTTCCTTCCTTCCTTCCTTCCTTCCTCCCTCCCTCCCTCCCTCCCTCCCTCCCTCCCCCCTCCCTCCCTCCCTCCCCCCTCCCTCCCTCCCTCCCCCCTCCCTCCCTCTCTCTTTCTTTCTTTCTTTTTTTTCTTTCTTTCTTTCTCTGTTTCTGCCTCTCTTTCCTCCCTCCTACCCTCCCTCCTTTCTCTCCTACTCTCCTTTGTTCCCTCCCTTCCTTCCTCTCTTCCTCCTTGTCTTCCTTTTTAAATTTTTTTAGTAAGACAGATAGCCAAAAAAACCTATGTAATTTTTGTAACTATCTCCACAAATGAGACTTTCTTTTTTTTTTTTTCTTTTTAAAATCACAGTGTAGTTCATACACCATACAATCTCACTAACAGCACACAGAGCACACAGTAGTTTTGTTTGTTTGTTTTGAGGCCTTCTGGCTTTTGATTTATATCCCTTCACTTTGCATGCCAGGCCAGCCTCCAAGTAATTCTTCCCATCTCAGTCTCCAGTTTTCTGCAGGCGCTGAATTTCAGATGCTTCCAACTATATCCAGCTTTATGTGGTTTCCAGGACTGAACCTTTGCATGCCAGATACTTAAATTTTTTTTTGAAAATATAATTTGGATATGACATTTTCCCCTCCAATTTCTACCATCTAAATCCTCCATACACCCCTCCCCACTCTCCTTCAAATTCATGACCTGTTTTTTTTTTAATTAATGGTTATTGCATAGATATATAAGTATGTATATTCATATGCACTCCTAAATATAACCTGTCTGGTCTGTATAATACTGCCTCTATGTACGTTTTCGGGGCTGACCACTTGGCCCTGGACCACTTATTACTGTGTTCTTCCCCAGAGGTGAGCTCGCTCCTATCCCTAGCCTTCCTCGGTTGCTATGTAGGGTTGAGAACTCACGAGCTTTTCTCTGTCCAGTCTGTTTATTGGCATCATCCTTGTGCAGCTCAGGTTTGGGTAGTCATGAGACTGTGAGTGTGGCTTCTTGTGTTACTAGGAGACCCAGCTGCTCAGAAAACTCCATGATCCTCTGACTCTTACAATCTTTCCACCCCTCTTCCTCAATGTTCTCTGAACCTTAGGTATGTGAGTATTTTGGGTCCTTAGGGCCCAGACTCTGTACCTCTGCATTTTTATTGGTTGTGGTTTTCTGTAATGGCCTGTCTATTGCAGAGAAGTTTCCTTGTGAGTGGTGAAGACTACATTATTCTGTGACTATAAGGACAAAGTATAATGCTGGTTTAGTATATTAATGGTGGTAGATTTCTCTAATAACCATGATTTCACTATTAGTAATTTGCTAGCTGGATGTTCAGTCCCAAGCACAGCATCCCTCTTATTGGGCAGAAGTTACCTATAGAGAGCCATTGGTTACCAGACAAGCGTGTGTGCCACTACTGAACTCTTAGGTGCCATGCTGGCCATTGATGTGGTTCCTAGGCATCATAACGGATACGACTGTTGGTTGCCTTCCTCCCTTGGAAGCTTGCATGGTGTCTTCTGGTTCCATAAAAGCTAGTCCTGAGGGGGTCTCTGGACCATGAATATGAAGTTTCCCATAGACTTATGGCCAAATGCTACACCTTTTTCTTCCTCTAGTAATTTTTAAATTCACTTTATAACTTTATCACAGCCCCCTCCCTTCTCTCATCCAAGTGTCCCACCCTTACAAATCCCTCCCTCTTTTGCCTTCTCCCCTTTTCCTCAGAGAAAGGGAAGTGCCCCCCCCCCGCCCCCCGCATGATTACCACCCTATCCGGGGACATCTAGTCTCAGCAGAACTAGGTTTCTCCTACTGAGAGACTCAGTAAGGCTCAACTAGGAAATCCAGGTAGGGGGGAGAGGATCCAATGGCAGAAGACAGAGCCAGAGATAGCCCCAAGTCCACTTGTTAGGGGTCCCACATAAAGACCAAGATGCACATTTGCTACAGATGTGTATGGGGCCTAGGTCCAGTTACTGCATGCTCCCTAGTTGGTGGCCCAGTCTCTGTGGACCCACATGGGCCCAAGTTAGTAGACTCTGTAGGTCTTCTTCTGGTGTCCTTGGCCCCTCAGGCTTGCTCAATTTTATTCCCAAAACTTCCACAAGACTCCCTGAGCTCTCCGTGGTTCTCTGCATCTTCCTCTGTCTACTGATGGATGAAGCCTCTCAGAAGACAGTTATGCTAGGTGCCTTTCTGCAAGCATAGCAGAGTAGCATTAATAGTGTCAGGGGTTGGCTCTCTCACATGGGATGGGTCTCGAGTTGGGACAGTCATTGGTTGGCTGTTCCTCTGGCTGTTCCTCAGTCTCTGCTCCATCTTTATCCCTCTACATCTTCTACAAAATGTGCAAGGTACATTTTAGGTTGAAGGATTGGTGGGTGGTTTGATGCCCCTCCCTCCTCTGGAAGTCCTGCTTGGCAACAAGAAGTGGCTACTTTAGTCTTAATGTCTCCCTCTTGCAGGAATCTCAGCTAAGATCACTCCCATTGTTCCCTCCCAGTCCCAGACCTCCAGATAAATTAGATGCCTGCCCCTAATTTGTATTCTTACTCACAACCCTGTCAAGCCGCACACCCTCTCTCTACACCTGATCATTGCCATCCTATTTCCCTCCTCATCTCCTTTCCTACCCAGTTCCCTCTCTCAATCCACCTCTGATGACTGTTTAGTTTCTTCTTCTGAGTGAGACTCATACATCCTCCCTTGGGCCCTCCTTAGTACCCAGTTTCTTTGGGTCTATGGATTGTAGTATGGTTATCCTGCCCTTTATGGCTAATGTCCACTTATCAGTGGATACATACCATATGTGTCTTTTTGGCTCTGGGTTACCTCACTCAGGATGATATTCTCAACTTCCACCCATTTGCCTAGCAAATTTGTGATGTCCTTATTTTTAATAGCTGAATAGTATTTCATTATGTAGATGTACCACATTTTCTATATATATTTTTCAGTTAAGGGACATTTAGGTTGTTTCCAGCTTTGGGTTATTACTAATAAAGCTGCAATGAACATAGATGAGCAAGTGTCCCTGTGTTGTAGTGGGGTATCTTTTGGGTATATGCCCAAGAGTGGTATTTCTGGGTCTTGACATAAAACTATTTTGTTTATAGAGAAACCACCAAATTGATTTGCAAAGTGGTTGTACAACTTTCGCTCCCACCAGCAATGGACAAGTTCCCCCCTTGCTCCATATCTTCATAAGCTACTCCTTGAGTTTTTTATCTTAGCCATTTTGATGTATATAAGATGTATCTCAGGGTCACTTTGATCTGCATTTTCCTGATGAATAAGGAGAGTGAAAATTTCAAGTGCTTCTCAGCCATACAAGATTCTTCTGTTAAGAATTCTCTGGTTAGCTCTGTACCATTCCAGTTGTTAGTTGGGTTATTTGGTTTGTCTATGTCTAACTTGTTGAGTTCTTTATAGATTTTGGATATTAGCCCTGTGTTGGATGTAGCATCGGTGAGGATATTTGCCCTATCTGTAGGATGCCATTTTGTGTTATTGAAGGTATCCTTTGCCTAACAAAAGCTTTTCAGTTTTATGAGGTCCAGTTTATTAACTGTTGATCTTAGAGTCTGAGCCATTTGTGTTCTGTTCAGGAAGTTGTCTCCTGTACCAATGTGTACAAAGCTATTCTCCACTTTCTCTTTTATTAGATTTAGTGTTATTTGGTTTTATGTTGAGGTCTTTGTTCCACTTGGACTTGAGTTTTGTGTTGAGTGATAAATATAGATGTATTTATATTCTTCTACATGCAGACACCCTGTTAGACCAGAGAGCCATTGGCTAAAGATGCTTTTCCCCTCTGTTTTATGATTTTACCTTCTTTGTAAAAAATCAGATGTCCTTGTGTGTGTGTGTGTGTGTGTTTATTTCAGAGTCTTTGATTCAATTCCATTGATCAACCTGCCTGTTTTTGTATCAATACCAGGTGGATTTTTAAAAATCACTATTGTTCTGTAGTACAGCTTGAGATCAGGGATGGTAATATCTCCAGAAGTTCTTTTATTGTTCTGGATTGTTTTAGTTATCCTAGGTTTTTTGTTTTTCAATATGAAGTTGATAATTGTTCTTTGAAGGTCTGTAAAGAATTGTGTTTGTTTAATGGGAATTGCATTAATTCTGTAGACTGTTTTTGGTAAGATGGCGATTTTTACTATGTTAATACTACTGATCTATGAGCATGGGGGGACATTTCCATTTTCTGATATCTTTCTCAATTTCTTTCTTCAGAGACTTGAAGTCATACAGATTTTCATTTGCTTGGTTAGAGTTACACCAAGATATTTTATATTATTTGTGGATGTTATAAAGGGTGTTGTTTCCATAATTTCCATCTCAGCCCTTTTATTGTTTGTATAAAGGAGGACCACTGATTTCTTCAAGTTAATTTTGTATCCAGTCACTTTACTGAAGGTGATAGGAGTTCAAAATGGATGATTATCTACATAGATTCCACTTACCAAAATTAAATCAAGGCCAGGTAAGCTATTTAAACAGCCCTATAATACCTAAGGAAATCGAATCAGTTATTAGAAGTCTCCTAACAACAACAACAACAACAACAACAACAACAACAACAACAAGCCCAGGACCAGATGGATTCAGTGAAAAATTCTACCAGATTTTCAAAGACAAGCTAATACTAGTAGTACTCCTTAAACTATTCTACAAAATAGAAACAGAAGGAAAATTGCCAAACTCATTCTATGAGGTCATAGTCACCCTGATGCCTAAACCACACAAAGACTCAACAAAGAAAGAAAAATTCAGACCAATTTTCCTTATGAACTTTGATGCAAGAATACTCAACAAAGTCTTCATAAATTTAATCCAAGGACACATTAAAAACACCATCCACCATTATCAAGTAGGCTTCATTTAGATATGCAGAGATGGTTCGGTATATGAAAATCCATCCAGATAATGCACCATATAAGCAAACTGAAAGGAATCAATTATATGATCATCTCATTAGAGGCTGAAAATTTTTTGACAAAATCTAACCCCCTTTGTCTTAAAAGTCTTAGAGAGATCAGAAATACAAGGCACATACCTAAACATAATAAACTCAATACACAGCAAGCCAATAGCCATCACTGAATTAAATAGAGCTAAACTTAAAGCAATTCTACTCAAATCAGGGATAAGACATAGCCGCCCATTCTCTCCCTATCTATTCACCATAGTGCTCAAAATTCTAGCTAGAGCAATAAGACAACTAGAGGAGATCATGGGGATACAAATTAGTAAGGGAAAAGTCAAAGGATCACTATTCACAGATATGATAGTATGCATAAGCAACCCTGTCTTAGTCAGGGTTTCTATTCCTGCACAAACATCATGACCAAGAAGCAAGTTGGGGAGGAAAGGGTTTATTCAGCTTACACTTCCATACTGCTGTTCATCATCAAGGAAGTCAAGACTAGAACTCAAGCAGGTCAGGAAGCAGGAACTGATGCAGAGGCCATGGAGGGATGTTAGTTACTGGCTTGCTTCCCCTGGCTTGCTCAGCCTGCTCTCTTATAGAACCAAGACTACCAGCCCAGAGATGGTCCCAACCACAAGGGGCCTTTCCCCCTTGATCACTAATTGAGAAAATGCCTTACAGTTGGATCTCATGGAGGCATTTCCTCAACTGAAGCTCCTTTCTCTGAGATAACTCCAGCTGTGTCAAGTTGACACACAAAACCAGCCAGTACAAACCCCTAAAATTCTACCAGAGAACTCCTACAGCTGACAAATGCTACACCTTTTTGATGATGTGAAGTGTGCTCAAATACTAATTAAAGACTAGTATCATGAAATCAGGATTCCAAGCTAGATCTATGACACAAAAATAGCTATCCCTTGCTGTGTTCTATGATTTCTTCCTTCTTCCATGAGCCTGCAATACAAACACTATGGCCATCTATACATGTGTTGCAGAAACTTATGCATTATTACTTAGAATGCTTTATCACTACTTGTACATGTCTTGGGAACACTTGGCATTTATTTTAGGCTAGTTGTGTTACCAATGGCATCTTTTGTGCCCTAATGTCACTTGCCTTCATATTCCTATGAGGACACAGCTTCTAGGATGGTGCCCTGAGATTGTGTCCTCATTGGCTACCAAAGCTGGCTGCAACTTGATCTTGAGTATACAATCACCGGATATGAGGGAAATAAATGTTTATTGATTATTGATCATATGATATCAGACATTTTCTATAGTGACACAGAAAAACTGAACCCGAGGAATAAATACTGAAGGAGAGCTGGACCCAAATAGCTTCCATGAGAGGCTGGAGGTTTGCAGTGGGCCAGGCAAGAAAGGGTGTAGATGTCACTTTATTGGTGGCATCTGCCTTTATAGTACCACTGGTATATATGCATACTTTAAGACCCTGCATGCATACATATAAAATGTTTTGTATATAGTGAAAACCACATAATATAACCCCTAAGTCATGCCATCTCCTCCCTAGCCTAGGTTTCTTTTGTCAATTCTCCTCTCAATGTTGCTCTTATAACTTCATTTAGGTTTTGACATATTTTGTTATATGCTATTTTCCATCACTTATATTTTCCCTTTTCATTAAGCCCAGAATTCAGAAATTATGATTCATGAATTCTTGGATTCCCAATGTGCCATGGTGCCTAGAAAGAAGCCAGTATTTTCTAGGGTGTAGATGTATACGCTGTTCCAAAACTCATGTAGTGAAATACAATCACCGTGTGATAGTGTGAGGGGCTGGTGACTTTAGGAGGAGATGAGACCACAGGGCTATAACCTACAAAATGGAAGCACCTTTGTAAACAGGATCGTAGACCCCCAGCCTCTTTGTAGACTTCACCATTTGCCATAGGATCATGGAAACAATGTTCCAACTTGGATGCAGAGAATAGCCCTCAGCTCATGCTGATTTTGCCAACACCTTGATGTTGGCCCTTTCAGTTTCCAGATCTATGATAAACAAAGTCCTCACCCTTAAGAACCACGCAGGGTCTGGTACTGTGATAGAGCCACAGAATAGACGAAGGTGCTGTTCAGTGACATCAGCCGAATGAGTCAAGTATATTACCTTCAAAGTATTGCATACTTCAAAGATATATTATCTTCCATTTTAGCTATACAATCCCATTATTGATTTAGGGGATTTCTTTTTAAATCCTTAAACTTACAGAAAAATATTCTACATTTGTATTTTAGCTATACATTAAAGGAATCCTTTTCCAATTTTTACACAAAAAGAGCTACTCCTACAGATACTCCATAAAACATACACACTCAAGCAAGCTCACGCTGAGTTTACGAGTAAGCCACATGATTCATAATTGATTATAGATCAGGAACTAGAGAGTCTGCTCAATGTAACAAAGAAATACTGGACAAATCCAATCCCTGACTCTGTAGTTCTTAGGTAGTGTTCATTGATTTTCATTACAGCAAGTCTGGTTTTCTTGGATTAATTAGTACCACTCTTAGAAGACAGATCTTGTGTCTAAAGTATTCCATTTCTTACTCTTACAAGAAATTGATATTCAACAGAAAACAACCGCAGTAGTCTGAGATTAGTTCCCTGAGCAGAATCTATCACTCACACAGGCCAGACCTGTTTTACACATCTGGGGAGGAGGTGTTCTTACTATTTCAGCATGGAGCTGGCCTTGACAGGGCCCTATTGCCTGCTAGAAGCTTTCGCACTATTTTTGTCTTGGGATTTTAAGGCAGAAATTTTTAGGGTCAAAATTGATTGGTATAAGAAAAACTGTAAGCCCTTGACAATATATTTTGTTTTGGAGAGGAGAATATTACCCTACATGCCATTCCACAAATGACTCATCAATTTAACATTTTAGAGACCAGGAGACATGATGTGCATGGTTTAGACATCAGATCTCCATACTGGATATGATGGCGTTATCCATCACAACACACTCAGAAACTTGACCTGAAATAGAATAATTCTTGGCATTTGAAAGTAATAAGAACATTGTCGTCATAGACAGAACCAAAAATGACTCAGTAATTATACTCACCTGCATAAAAGCTTAAAGGTAATTAGGCCACCAGGCCCCTAACATACTGCATGGTAGGCTCTGCTATGGATTTCAGTCACTTTTGTACTCGTTAACCTTTATTTGAAAACTTCCTGTCAGTTGTGATGACAGTTTTGTGAGTTATTATGGAGAATGCTTTGAGACCATGGCACAATTAGGCTGCATTCACTCTGGAACTGCCGTAACTCAGATTTGAAGAAGCCCTAAGCTCGTATTGAGACATCATCTATAACCTGACAGCCATGGCTGCTCTCAGTAAATGAAGGGATGCTGAAAACTCGGTCTGTTTCTCTACTTTCTATGCCAGAGTCTTACCTGCTAACTCAGTGGCATTGTGAAATATCTGTCTCAATGAATTTATTGATTCAGCGAAGAAGAGGAAAACATCTGGAAGTAACAGCAGCTGTTAAGAGTCAGTAATTGTAGTGTTCGATGAATTCTGCAAGCATGTGTTAATTTCCACAGGTGGGTTAAGTGTCTGGAATGGATGGGATCACAGGAAATATATCTCTGCATGAGGGTCATCACTGATGGGAGCAATGACCTCTGATGTTCTGGGTCATAGAATCTTGTTTTGGGGTAAGATATTTGCACAGGGAAGGAATTTAGTAGCATTCAGTTGGTGCTTTCCAACTTGAGAGTGGGTTATAAAGGAGCCAGTGTCCTTCTACCCATTGGTAGTTGTATCTGCTCTATAGATAGACTCAGGACTGAAGAGGTGCCTCAAGATATGCACAGAAAGATGGACTTAGGGCATGCTTCCTCTGGTGCCCTGAAGAGCCAAGATACTGCTGTGACAAGTGGGCCAGTATGAGCTTTGGGGTTGCTGCAGAATTGAATTAATTCTACGTTAATGCTAACAATGTCACGAGCACCTTGGTGCTCAGGTCTACCTCATGACTAGAAACCGTTACCTTTGGGAGTTTTGTAGACCTGAGCTGACCTGTTGCACAGAACATCTTCAAGCATCCCAACTTTCTCTTTGCTAAAGAAATGGCCTGGTGCAATACAGGGGCTCCTGAAGGCTATCACAGTTCTGTTGAAAAGATTCAGGAAGAGTAGCACCCAGAGACCCTTCTTCCCAGTGATGACACCATGGGAGGGACAAAGGTCTGGGTCCCATCCTGACACAGAAACATCAGGGAGAAGGAAGGATTTCTTTGTGAGGACTCCATTCCTGAGCCTATGTTCCAAAATGCTGGTGCTATGAAATATCTGGGAACAGATGTGCTAAAGATAGTGGGTGGGGTCTGCATCTTACTTACTGACCTGTCCCACAGGATGGCAAGCATCTGTGCTTAGACACTCTCAGGTTCTGTGATTTCTGTCATGAGACAAGGGAGAGAAGTGAGTTCCCAGCCCAGGACAACACTGCAAGGAAAACTGTGTCTGCAGAGAAGCCCAGGGATTCCATGACTGGCCTATCTGAGGGCATTCTCATCTCCTCCATATCTAGTGACTGTCAGCTTTGGCTCTCTGTTGCCTCTCTCTACTTTCTAGTACATGAAAACTAAGCCTTTGATCTATGGTATCTGTGTGTGTGTGTGTGTGTGTGTGTGTGTGTGTGTGTACATGTGGATTCCTGAATGCATGTGTATATATGTATGTGTGTATTTATGCATGCATGTGTGTGTATATGTGTACTCATGTATGCATGCGTGTGTGTGTGTGTGTATGTACATGTGGATTCCTGAATGCATGTGTATATATGTATGTGTGTATTCATGCATGTGTGTGTATGTGTGTACTCATGTATGCGTGTGTGTGTGTGTATGTGTGTGTGCTGTTTGTGTTCTACTGAGTTTATGCTGCAGTGACTGCTTCTTTACACATTTAAGCATCTTTGGAAACTGACTTTGTTGCTAACACCCTGGTTACCCTACTTCTCATTTAAGGGCCCTGAGTTAACTCAGATGGTTCTCAGGTCAATTCTTAGTTCTTAGTTTATTTGTGCTGGATCTTTCTGTACATGGTTTACTCTCATTCATTTAAAAACAGCTCCATGTCAGTCCAGGGATAAAAGACTAAAAGTATCTGCCTCCTACCCTCAAGGAGATTAAGGGCCAGACTAGCCAGTGACACATAGTGAATGGATTGCATGTGACTTCGTGGGCCTAGAGTAAAGATGTAGACAACACTATGAAGTTGGTAAAGAATAATTGTACCCTTTTGAGTTTTAGAAGCTGAGGTTCAAAGAGTAAGGCAGACAAAGTGAGGAAAGGCAAAAAGAAGCAGGAACCTAAAGTTAGTTATGAACAAAGTATGACTTAGGCTTAGGTAAGTACTAGCAGCCATGTTTCCCATGGTGCAGGGCAGAGAAAAGGGGTGGGAAAGGTTAGGAGAGGGTGGGATTTTTGAGAAACAAAGAGTTAATCTTGGACTAATGTCAGAGAGACCACCTTGAAAAATGATGGAGTGACCCAGGAGACCCTCTTGGCAATTGAGCCCTAACCTGGTGAGAACATTCTAGAAACTGACTCCCTAATGATTCTGTGAAATACATGGTGGCAGTGTCACTGGGAACAGGGCAAACTTTGGTGACAACTCAGGCACACTTTATGGATCAAGGAAAGAGTTGAAATGATATCCAGCTTTTCCTGTTGGTGGATGATCAGCATTTTAGGGAACATGCTTTTTTTTTTTTTTCCTGTCAAAGTGGCATTTTCTTATCATGAGCAGCAGATGGCTTTCTTAACCCATTCACCCCTTAGCCTTCAAAACGAGTTGATAAATTTGCTGGTGGCTTTTTTAAAAATATTATCCTCAGAAAGTTGTCCAGTTTTTTTTCCAGACTACTGAGTAAATATCTCATCTCTCTGTAGCCTGAGCAAGTTTTCCAGTATCCTGCTTTCTCCTGGAAAAGATTCATGTATGTCCAGGCAAGCAACTTGGAAGGTTCTTCTACGCCGAAGACTTGGCTGGTCCCCAGCTCCTTTCCACTCCTGGCTTTTCTTTGTCTTCTTGGTGTTTCCTGCACCTTGATAGGAATCCACTCTGCCCTCTTCTGCCTTGAACCCTCCAAACCCAGCCTCATAAAGTCAACAGAGCCTATAAACACATAAGCGGAGAGACCACATCAGCACTTGAGGGACAAAGTGCCTGCTTCGTTTAAAGTATTTGAAACAAGACCAAATATATGTATATGTGTATGTGTATGTATATGCAAATCCCGCTTAAATGACAATACAACAGAGACTTTCTACGTGGTTTTTCAGTGGCAGGGATCTGAAGATACCCCTACTGAACTTTGTTCTCACACACTATAACCTTTGTTTCAAGATTGGAACGACATGTACAGAACTTTAACAGAAGAGTTTTGTGGAACTGCCTAGAGCATCTCTCTCCTTCAGCTACTTAAACAGTCTCATGGTTTTTGCCTCAGTTAAGCATCTCAGGAGGAAAACTTACATCATTGAACCTTAAGGAAATGAATAAATCAGCGAAGGATGAGTTGGTGAGTTGCCTGAGTTTCTTTAGAAATGGAATGCATTTCTTTTCTTAGAAAGATTTCAGATTATGAATATTTTCTCTCTCAGACTGGAGACATTAAATTTCCGCCATTACCTCCCCAGTGGGCTGGTTGTCTTTCCCTCTACCAGGTCAGCAGATTTCCAGCTTGCTGTAGCTGAGGTTCTGTGGGCTCCTTGGCAGCATCCCTTTTGGTTAGCCCGGGCTTCACAGCTCTCCAGCTCAGATATACACCTCACCATGCCTGAGCTTGCAGACAGAGCTTCCAGGTCCCACACTCAGGAATGGTGTGTCTCCAAAAGCCTACGTTAGCTCTTTCTTCTCTAATCAAGAAGGATGTCTGATAGTGTGAGAATCGCTGAGCATCTTAGATGGTTTTCCAGTGGGAGATAATACAAGCGAACCATATTTTCAATGCTCACACTGGCTCCTCTTTAGAGACAGTACATTGTAAGCTCTCTGCCAACTGAGCCTCATTTTCAGACCTCTATCATTTCCCCTATGTTTCTCTATGGATACACAGGCAGAAAAGGACTCTCATTCAACCAAGGCACGTTCAACCCGGAAATGGCGCATTGTTATCCTAAATAAACTCAGTTTCTACTTGAAGCTTCTCCTTCAAACTGGTTACAACCTTTCCCAGCGTAGCATTAAGATTATTGGTAGCAGAGGAATCCCAAATCAACCACAGACTAGGTGGTATTTTCTGTAAGTCTGAGTAATAGTTGCCCATTTTTCTCAGATCTTAAGTCCTCAGTTATCTTGGTAGTCCCTATTAAGTTCGTAATAAATAGAAAATAAATAGTTAAGAACTACATACTCTTTACCTGTGGGCAACTGTTGTCATTAAGAGATTGCAAAAGCTTGACAGAATCAGGAAAGCATTACCGAAAATCACAATCAATCAAATTGCAGAGTTGTATAGCCCAGTCTCAATTGATACATCTACAAACCCCCCTGCACCTAAGGCTCAGGAGGAACATTGCCAAAGAAGGGGTAGAAAGATTGTATCTTCTTGTAGCATGAGAAGCTACATTGTAAAGCCTCACCCGCAGGACTGCTGGAACATGAGACAAACCAGGAGGACGCCAGTGATCACCGATGGGGAACAGCCCATGAGGTCTCAAACTCTCCACGAAGATCTCGAGAATGCTGAGAGTGGTAGAGGTTGATCTGCTTAGGGAAGAGCACATCAGATTGTTTGTCTAGTGCCAAATCATCAGCCCTGAAAACATGCATATGAGTTAACATCTTATGGATTGAACAGGCTCCAGAACATAGTCAGGGAACTATGTGTGTATTCATATATGTGTGTAGTAACAATGAAAGCAGAGGCCATGGATTGGAAGGAAAGTGGAGAGGGGTGTGGAGTGGACATTTCTGGTTTCTTGAACAACCCAGTCATCCTGTGATGCTTTTCTAGAAGATGTCTTGTGAGAAGGTGTCAGGGTCCCTGATTCACCTAAGAATGGCACCCTGGACTCACATAGTATGTCAATGCAAAAAGTGTTTTATTCTGCCAAAGTCCAGCTTGCTGGGGTCTCCCATTACCAGAATAGAGAGACACCCAAATGAGCTTGCAGGTCTGATTTAAAGCACATTAGGGAATTTTAAGGTAGGTGACCTCTATGTTAATCTTTTGGGTTTATCTCTATGGATACTTAATTATCAGGGTGTGGGAGCTGGAAACTTGCTGGGGGTGGAGGGTGGGATCTGAAAACTGCTGCTGACCCACTGTCCTTGCCTCAGGCCAGGTGTGGGACAGTGTTTGAGGCCTGACTTATCTAGAATTGCCCAGTTCTTGGAAAAAGAGATGTAGGCCTAGTCTCTTTCACTGCCAACTTGAAGCCTATCATGGAATCAGCCTAGCCTTCCCAAAGGCATATGATGCTTGGCTGAAAACAGACATTTGAGAGGCTGCACGGCATTTAGAAAGAATATAAACAGCACCGACAAACAGCGAGAGGATCCTGTTGCATTGCTACACTGTGCAATGCTTCACTGGTCTTCCCTGCACTTCCTTGGTCTTCACTATATATAGAGAAATGCACCAAAGAACTTCTCATGGTATTCTGACTGGTTCTGGCCACTCCTGCTGAGTCCTGCCAACTCAGCTGACCCTTGCTGTTTCTGCTGCCACTGCTACTGATTTGGGTTTGTTGTTTGCTATTCTACTAGACTGCTGGTATCCTGACAGTAAAGAGTAGAATCCCCTGCCAAGGAACTACTTCTAAACAGGGCCACAACTCCCTTTCCTATTAACCTTCTTTCTCCCCCTACCTCTCATCGTTAGGCTAGAAGGGAGGTTGAAGTGTTTAAGAACCCTAAATAAAGTAAGTTTTGAAAAATTACAACCTTACAGGGGTATATGGGAGGTTTTGGAGGTAGGAAAGGGAAGGGAGGAATGTAATAAAAGTATAACCTCAATAAATAATGTATGTATGTATGTATGTATGTATGTATGTATGTATGTATGCATGCATGTATGTATGTTTGTATGTATCTATTTATGTGGGTATGGATAGGTGGATGGATAGATAGATAGATAGATAGATAACAGACAGATAGATAGAGGTGTTCAGCCCTGAATGTCCGTCAGCACACAGTCAAGAGGTCTGCAATGGTTTTATCACTCGATGTGTGGGAGATGGCATTACACAGTCCTACAGCGAGCCACCTGAACTATGGAGAGGTCCATGGCTTCTGGCTCAGCTACATGAGTGCTGTGAAGGAAGGCCAAGGTGGTTCCATCAGTTAACTTATTCATAGGTTTCAGCCATCATTAGGCTCTATGTCTTGATCCCTTCAGTAGAACTGCTGTGTAACTTCCTGGGAAGTATTGAATAAACAACTAGCCACACCAGAGAGGACTGTGAGAGACAATAAAGCAAACTAGCCAACCAACCCCCAAAAGAAAAACAAACACCCCAAACATTCCCCTAAAAAAACCAACAACAACAACAAAACACAAAACCAAAAAAATAATCTTAGCTAAGTCTCTATTAGCAAACAGAGGGCTTATTTAGGGTTATTTTCAGGAGCAAGGGTCGGTGACTCAAAGGCTAAGAACTCCACTTCACCATGGCCGTTGACTCACAAAAGTCAAAGCCCTGGGGCTCCCTGCACCACTCTAGCAGACTCTCCTCTCTCCCAGCAACCGCCTACTGCTTAGCTAGCCTTCATGGACCTCGCAACTCTTACAACTCTCTGAGCATTCTGAGTCTTGTTAGCTTCCTAAACCTTACAACTTTCCGTATTGTGTTTCCCAGTCATCTAGCCACTCTCCTGTCTCCAGAAAGGGACTTTCCAACCCAGAGAAGGTACACAACAGGCAACCATTATTAGTTGAAAACGGCCTATTCCTGGACAGATCACGCCAAGCCAGCACAGTTCCCACAAGAGAGGTCCTTTATTGAAGGAGGGGAAGAAATCGAGGAAGAGGAAAAAGAGAGAAATGAATGGATCGGGGTCTCTGTTTTTCATCCAGGCCTTGATGTAGGTACACAGGTAGTAACACGCACAGGTGATGCAGGTGAGGCATATGCAAGAAGTGTGTGGCCATGGCAACAGACAGAGGAAAGTCCTTGTCGCCTAGGAATGACATCATCACTGGATTCAGAGGCTGGCTGTAAACAGCTTCTGACACTAACACTAGTTTCATCTTTGTAGATACAGAGCTTACACTTCTGTGTCACTCTCATTTTACTTTCCAGGAGTCCTTCCCACATCCTCAATGTTTAATTCTCCACTCAGCTCTTCCCTCAAGCATTTCTTCCCACTACCCTTTACGTTTGCCTCACCAAAGCTGGTACCAGAAATAGCATCTCTAGTCACCTATCTTTCATTCTGGAGTTGGCAACATTGTTGAAGTTATAACTGAAATCTCACCTCCTCCAGGAAATCTATTTCAGAACATTCAGGATATCTTAGACTATATTTACCCTGTAACTCCCTTCTTCCCCAGCAACCCCCTACTGCTTAGCTAGCCTTCATGGACCTCTCGACTCTTACAACTCTCTGAGCATTCTGAGTCTTGTTAGCTTCCTAAGCCTTACAACTTTCCATGTTGTGTTTCTCAGTCATAGAGCCTCCCTCCTGCCTCCAGGAAGGGACTTTCCAACCCAGAGAAGGTACACAACAGGCAACCATTGTTAGTTGAAAACGGCTTAGTTGTGATAGTTTTTTGTTGCAGGATTTTCCCTGTACAATCACATTAGGGCAGTAGGAGGCTTGTGATTGGACAGGAGAAGGGAGGTGGAGTGAGGAGTTGAGGAGACATAAACAGAGAGAGAGAGAGAGAGAGAGAGAGAGAGAGAGAGAGAGAGAGAGGTCTCAGGAGGAGAGAGAACCAGAACAGAGGCTAATGTGGTATTATCAAAAGGTTAGAATAATTGGGTTAAAGCTTTATCGTTATCATTTGCCTCTGGAATTATTATATTGGAATCTTGTAAATTGTGTTATTATTGATATATAAATCTGATTGGGTAATTAAGCATTAGAAGTCTTGATTCTACTGGGTAATTAGGTGTTGAGATAGCTAACAGGGGTGCATGGGGCGTTTTGTGAAAGTAAGAGGAACTCAGGGGCCCAGTCTGAGAGATGGCCAGGTGGGAGACATGTGGCCTCGCAGGACTGATGAGTGGGCCAAAGAAACCGAGAGAGTGAGATCACCTTGTGCAGGGGCTAGCTTTAGAGTATTGTTGGCAGTGGGAGGACCCAGGAGCGTGACCTGGACCCGCTGAGATTTGGTGGGTTCATTTTTTAATATTTCTCAAAACAGTTTTTCAATGTAATGAAACAGGTATGAATTTGTTTCTAGCAGCTGAGGGGCAAACCCATGAAACATGTTCTTTTAGTTTTGCATTGCACTCAAAGTCTCATTTCCATCATGGGGTCAGTGGCATCTCCAAGCAGACACCTAGCTGCTGTGTCCTTGTTATCACTTGACCTGTGTATATTATGCCAAGTCTTCACCCAGGACTAAAGATGTCTGACCCTCTGTGTCCCATATGGCTGTAGATCAGGTTGACTGCCTGCTCTGTACCTAAGCCCCCTCTTTCATCAACCACACACCCTGCTCCTTCTTTCAGAGTAATAGAGATTTCTGGGTCAATGAGATTATGTTTTACAAACAAATGCAATCCAATTCCTTTGTCTGGAATTTGTACACAACACGTCCAAGAGTGGCTCACTCTTTTGGCTGGAAGTTGGGAAGAAGGGATTTTTTTTCCCCACCCAGGTTACACACTAGTACCCAGGCTTTCTTCTCTCTCCAACTATGGGTGTAGGCTTCACAGGGTTCTGAAGTATATCCCTCATTTCTACACTGAATGTTTACAGGGTTTTTAAAAGTTAATGAAATCAATAGCAGTAATAACAAGGAGCAGCGGGTATACACAAGTGACAAACACAGGCAGAATGCTGTATAAAATTCCAGAGCCAGCAGGTGGTGGTTTTGGTAGAGTAAGTGAAAGAAGCATCCCCAGGGGGTGGTTGCTGCTCTACAGGGCGCCATGTTTACACTAAACAGCCAGCTGTTAACAGCCTAGAATTCTGAGCTGGCATCAAGAAAAAGTAGTAACAAAAGTTATCTGTGGTCTCATCTAATTTAAAAACACTGCCTGTGGACTGAAATTATTCCATTAACAATTTAGATAATAAAATATTTGTACAAGCTCGATGTGGTATGAATGAAGCTAGGTTCAAAATTCTGGGACAGAGGAACAGCGTGACATAAGGAGTAAAGGAAAGAAATATTGGGAAAGATTGTGCTGTTATAAGGGCTGGGTGAATGCAAGATGGTGAGTTTAAAGATTTTTATTTTATTTTTATTTTAGGTGTATGAGTGTTTTGCATGCTTGTTTAGGTGTATGATTATTTAGGTATATGTGGGCATGCATACATGCTAAATACATGCAGTGACCATGGAAACTAGATTTCTCCAGACTGTTGTGAGCTGCCATGGAGGTGCTGGGAACCACCATGTGGGTGTTAGGAAACGAATCTGCAAGAGCAGCGAGTGCTTTTAACTGTGGAGCCATCTCTCCAGCCCCAGAAGATAACTCTTAATTATCTGTTCCTTCAGATGCAATGCTTCATGGTGCCTCTGTTGGAAAGGATGGCAGACATTGCCCAAAAAAACTGGAAAGTAGTACCATCTTGGCAGCTAGCAAATCAATTCAGCTGTGTGGAGGTGTTTCCTTCCTCCCCACTCACTAAGTCTTCAGTCTGAGGCTGCCCCAGGCTCAAATGGCCGTTTCCTTATTTGTATCATTTCTTGGCCACAATGAGCACCAAGTCCAGGGTTTTCAGGGACTGTAAGACCTGCCTTCTACACCAGGGCTCAGCTTTCTACTTCTAACAATCCATTTACAACCCATAAACAAGAGCAATTGTCCTGATATTGATGGGTCCTGTATTTTATTCATTTTTCGTAATGTGAGTGCCAGGAGACCGGGTGATGAATGCATTTTCATAAACTTAATACAAGCTTAGTATCTGCCGCAGACATCGCTGTGTGATCTTAATTGGTGATACCAGGAGAGTCTGTTCCAGTGGATGTGCTGTTTACAAGCTACCAGGATTGTGGAAATTAGAGAAACTGCACACATTTTCTTCTATACAGGGAAAATTCAAGTGAAATATTGAAACAGACTCTGCTAGCATGTGGTTGCGAATGAAGACCAAACAGGAAGTGTCAGTCCCTGAGAAACACAGATTCAGGATGTAGACAACAGAACAGTGTCTTGACCGAATTTTCAGTACCTAGAGTCAGTTGCTTACTATTTGTGGGGCGTAATTTGAAATACCAACTTGCCACAATTCAGAATCACCTTGGAAGAGAGTTTTAGTGAAGGAATTGCCTAGAGGTAGCTTGTTGTAGGGGATTGTCTTGATTGTTAATTAACATAGGAAAACCCAGACCACTCTGGGTAGCACCATTCCCTAGGTAGGGGTTCTTAATATCCATGAAAAGAGAAAGCTGCATGAAATGTAACAGCACTAAGTGGGCAAGCAGGGGCACATTCATTCTTTCTTCATTCTTAGTTGTGGGTGGAATGTGATTTGTTGTTTTTCTTCCTGCCCTGACTTCCTGGAAATGATGGACTCTTAACTTGGAATTAACCGTGAGCAACATAAACTTATAGAAATGAAACTAGAGCACAGTATATAGATGAGGTAGTGAGTTTCTTTCCTGTGGTTGCTCTCTGGAGTTGTATCTGTGGTCTAAGCCATCACCACCTTCCCTGCTATCAGTCTGCTTTAGGGGTCTAGCTATATCCTTTCTCTACTCTTATTTACATTTTTTGCTTTTAAGATTGCTTTACTCACTGGATTTTTTGAATAGTTTTGCTTTCTTCTTTTGCTTTGTTAACAATGGACTAAAATAAAGGGAGTTTAAAAGTCTGTGCTCTGTAAATAAGATGAGGAGGCTGCTGTGAATGAACAATCATGAAATCCCAAGGCAGGAGTCCATGTGTCTTCTGTGGGCTTGAAGGAGGGTGCTCTCAGAGACAAAGATGGTAGCCAGCATGCAGCCTTGAGGAGACCATTATAGGGTTCTATTTTGAACACTAGTGGCCACTGGGTTGCATAAAGCAGCGAAAACTATGAGCCAGAGTATGGTTTGGAAGGATCACTGGATTCTGTATTGGGGCAGATCATGGTCAGGGGATCTTTGTTTTCAATCATTTGGATAAACATGCAGGCAGTGACTATTGGACCGGATGGAAAGTCCTCTCTGTTTCTGTGATAAAATACTATGACCCAAAGCAACCTGGGCAAAAGGAGTATCTTGGCTTACAGTTCTAGAGTGTTAGAGTCTGTCATGGAGGAAAAGACTTGGCAACACTTGGAGAAGCCTGCCAGCAAGAGCTGAGAGCTGGCTGATCACATCTCATCCCCACTCAAGAAATGAGTTGGGTTGTTTGTAGAAGGAAGCCAGATGGGGCTATAGCCTGTTCCCAGTGGCATTCCTTACTATGCCAAGACTCTATAACCTTCCCAAACTGCACCACCAAGTACAGACCAAGAGTTCAATATTCATGAGCTTTTGGGGATACATCTCATTGACAGTGTGTTCAGAGCTGTAAGACTCCACCAAACTGCCTACTGGGATGGCTTTACCTTTTCCCATTTCTACATGCAATGAGAGCTTTCTTGCCACTCCATATCATGAAAGCACTTGCAGGTTTGGGGCCTTCCTGGGGTTATACTGGTAGTATATAGCTCATTCAGTTGCATGCATGCCTTCGCTCTCTTAGATGTGTCAAACTGCATCTGTCTTGCAACCCTTACTGCTTGTTCAGGACCCTCTATTCTTACCAGGATCCAAAGTTTAATATTTTCTGAAATTTCTCATTTATCTGTATTAGGATGCTGTAAGATCCTAATAATAATAATGATTTCTTATCTTGTTTGGGCATAGTACTTGGGAGACACACAATGTTTGTTTGGTACTGAGAGAAGGTCATGCTTTGTTTAGCCTGGCACTTGCTGTGTAGTACAGGCTGGCGACTAACTCATAGCAGTTCTTATGCCTCAGACTCTCAAGTTCCGAGATGTTGGGTATCTAGGACCACTTCTGGCTTGGAAGTCACTTTTAGTACCATCACTCTACTCCCCAGTGTTGTCCCCCTCTTCTGTCTCCCACATTTCTATATGACAGAGCAGAGTTGCATATCAAAGCAATGTAGTACAGTGCTTATGTGCAGGAGTTTCTCAGCTGAGTAGAACCCTGGCTCTTAATAGTTTTTTTTCTCTTTCTTTCTTTCTTTCTTTCTTTCTTTCTTTCTTTCTTTCTTTCTTTCTTTCTTTCTTTCTTTCTTCCCTCCCTCCCTCCCTCCCTCCCTCCCTCCCTCCCTCCCTCCTTTCTTTCTTTCTTTCTTTCTTTCTTTCTTTCTTTCTTTCTTTCTTTCTTTCTTTCTTTCTTTCTTTCTTTCTTTCTCTCTTTCTTTCTTTCTTTTCAGCATTAACTTAAGATACTTGAGTCCTTCCTGAGTTTAGGGTATAGAAATGAAAAGTTTCTCATCAGGAGAAGATAGAGTACATAGGGCATTCAGTAGGGTGTCCCCACTAGGGGGCGAAGTGATTGATAGGTTGGCTCATACTAAAATCACCATATGCATTCAATGTTGGCTTTCCAGGGTTTCCCTAACAGCATCCCAATGAATTCTCTATATCCTGTAGCCACTAGATTCAAGGAGTGCAGTCCACACAGGAAAGCCTTGGCACATCTCATACAGATGTTGGGAGACTGGAAGCACGTGGTAGAACCTGAGGGTTGTAAACACTGAAGGAAGACTGGACTAATGAGTAACAGTGTTCTTAGAAGTGCATTATTGATGAAGGAATGTGAATCCCATTGATGTAGATGAATCTGAGATTTGCATGTCTCTCTACTTGGAGCACACCTTCTGTAATAATTCATTGGATTCTGGATACTTTGACAATAGAGGTCTCTTTACAATGAATGCATATAACTAGAAGATTGGTTTGACCTTATTGTACTGTTCACCAAAAAACTTTACTCCTGGGCTGTGTCACATGAACATGCTTCCTGTGGCTCCTGCACATATCTCTCCCATTTCTGGCCATTAGTGGGAGTGCTAGGCCATGCTGTGATGTCTGGGATAATCCAGGATGTTCTTGTAAGCCCCTAAGTGCAGGCCTTATCTCTCCATCTCTCAGGATCTTTATACTCTCTCCCCTTGCCTAGAGTGCTTCCTTGGTCCACGACAGCTGCCCAAGCCTAGACCCCAGTGCGTCAAGTGGCTGTAAACTAGGAGCTGACTGACCTAGTTTCAAACCTAAGTACATAGGGCATTCAGTAGGGTGTCCGCACTAGGGGGCAAAGTGATTGATAGGTTGGCTCATACTAAAATCACCATATGCATTCAATGTTGGCTTTCCAGGGTTTCCCTAACAGCATCCCAATGAATTTTCTATATCCTGTAGCCACCAGATTCAAGGAGTGCAGTCCACACAGGAAAGCCTTGGCACATTTCATACAGATGTTGGGAGACTTAAAGTTAATCAGAATAAATATGACAATTATTTTTCTAGAAAGAATGTCTTATGTGATTCATTTATGAACTAGTGTATAGAACTAGGCTCGGTGACTTTGTGGTCCCTTTCTATTTCCTTCTTATCTTGTGAAATGAGATTTAACATCTTCAGAAGGCATCTCCTGAAATATTCATATAAATGAAGCAAATTTCAATATAAAGCAGAAAAATCCATTTCAAGTTTTCGTCCCCTTAATACTGCCTTTTCAAAGTCAATGTTTGCCAAGAAATCTGTTCACTATTTTTTTGTTTGTTTGATTGTTTCATTTCATTGTGCAACCCCATCTCATCGAAGAGTGGATAGATTCCTATTTGATGAGGTATCCTCCCTGTTCACCAGGAGCACAGAATCTGTTAGGTGCTGGGCCAGCCACTCTGTCTTGGAGCCATCATCTGCCTCCAACTCTGACCCCTGATAAACAGTAAAGACTTGGTGAGCCTCTGGGATAGGTGCTGACTGTGAGCTTTTAAAGACAGAGCTCCTGCTCATTTCCTGTGCTAATTGAGCTATGCTGTGGGTTCCCCATAGAGCTGAATGTCCACCACCCTTACAAGGCTTTCCCGTGGATTTCGCTGCAGACAGTCTTATTCCTCAGACTGATGCTGTAATGCACTGGAGCCCAACAGATGGAGCCCCACCACACGGCATCCATAGGACACCCGGCTCCGAGGGAGGACTTGACGACAGTTCACTGTCATGGATGCATGGTTATCACAGTGTAACCTTGACAATATTAAATGTCTCTTCGGGAATCACATTAAAAAAAAACCTGTTTTAGAACAAATTCAAATAAGAATAAACCACAAGATTAAGTCTGTCTCCAGAGCATATGTTTTAGGTAGGGCCCTACAGAGAACCTGGGTACTTCCTGTCTGTTTTGCCTGTGGCTAGTCCAGGAGGTGTTGTTTTTCTTTGAGGGTGTAGTACTCTGTAAGTATTCTGGAAGCAGGATTGGCTCTCCTTCAGTTCTTCAATTAGCATTCATACATCTGCTTTGTCCTTTAAGTGCTTGGTTTGTTATTAAACACTTCACAGCATTCTGTGACTTGTGTTCTGGGGTAACTCACTTAGACAAAGGGCACTGTTGCCAAGCCCCTGGCTGTGTTGGCGACAGTGTTGGCAACAGCCTATGGATCGTGCCATTATCCAGGCTCAATCACTGCAGCCACGCTATGTTCCTCCTGAATAATTCTCCCAGTGCTCTGGTTTAATCCAAGAGCTCTTCTGGTTGGAGTGATGGATGCTCCTGTCCGGTGTTCATCTAACCTACTCCTCAGACATGACCCTTCTTTTATCAGCTTCCCATCATCAGAGATAGAAAGTCGTTCTGAAAGCAAAATTAAGCTTCCCTGAAAATAAGGCTAGGTGTGATGTCACCTGCCAGGAATCCCAGCACTTGGGAGCTTTATGTGGGAAAGCCACCAGTAGGTTTAGTCCGGTCTCTTTAGTAACAGTGCGTCTCAGAAAAAAGGATTCATTTTATGGCATATCAAGGCCAGACCTACTCTAAAGCTACCTTTAGTCACACAATGCCATTACAAAATGAATGAGAATGTAAGCGTCTCAGATGTGATTAAATGGGAGGTAGGGACTCTGAAGCTGGGAAATGTAAAAGACCACCATCCGACATGCAGTGGCTCTAATGGAAAACAGCTTACATCCAAAAGTTGGTACCCAGGCTCACTTGGCAATCACGTTGCTGATTTGGTTCACATGCTAGGTTTGGAAAAGGCACCCAGAATCGGGAAACCTCAAGTCATTCAGTGTATTAGGGCCCCAGGGTGGGTCTCATTTCCCATGACCTCATCTTACCTAATGACCTGACCTGTAAATGCCACCCCACCACGAAGGCAACTGCCTGCCTCCGTGCTGTGGAGCACTGCAGCTCACAGCCGGGTCGTCATCATCCACAGCGAAGCCATCATCTCGGCTCCCTGGTCCTGTGTATGGTGCATTGCTTTGGTATGCATGGTTCGTTCTGAAATGTTAAATACACATAACTTTTAAATCTCATTTTGCTGAAGAATATTTCAGGTAATTTGGAGAACACCAGGCAACAGAGGTCTGAGTGTTAGATATTCTAGGTTGCAGCTTCCCTGGGGACCTTGCCTCTGAGGATAGTTTACACAAGTTCATTCAGTCATGCAGTTCATATTGTATCTCAGGTTGTGCTTCTGAGGGATGTCGTCTGACGCGAACCTTACAATGTTCCTGCGATGGAGGAAATGAAGTTAACACCTGAAAGGATTAGTAAGCAATCTACGTTAAGCTTTGTTTAGAAAGCCTGGGAATGAAAGTTATTCCCACTCAGTGACTTAAAAAGAAGGATGCTTGTGTGGCCTCAAACTACAGAGAAGGAAGAGGTCTTGCTGAGCATTAAGGCCCATAGGACTGGGGACTACTAAGCAGGCAGCAGGGGTTGCTGAGAGCTAAGGTGGCTACTGACATGGACTTTCAAGAAATACTTGAGGGAAAATGTCAAGTAAAGCCATCCTCTACGGAGGATGGCAGGCTCTGAAGGAGTGATTTGGAAATACACTCCCATTATCGACAAGTAGGTTCAGAATCTCTAGGTGACATGGTATTATTCACCATTTACATTTTATTCTTAGGTTTTTTTCCCACTTGCTATTATTTTATCTGTATTTGACAAAGAATAGCTTGTCGCTTTGTAGTTTTACTATTGAGAACTTTGTCAGTTCCAGGAAGAGGATGAGTCCCCATGATCATCTGCCAAAGGGGAGGGTCTACCTCTGAGAGGTACCTGGAGATGAACCCTGATTTTCTACTCTGATATCTGCACAGTGGCAGACAGACCACGTGGGCGGTGGGCGTTTGAATCCTTGAGTCTCAGCCTTTCACAACACGATAGCTGCAGCCTTGGATTTTGGATTCCCTGCAATGTTGACTTGTTTCCTGCTGGGCCAAGCGTGTTTCTGTCTGGCTTACCCTAGGTGTGAGGAGGGACAACCTATCTTTAATGGGTTTAACTAATAGGCAGAGAGGATGCTCCAGGGACTGAGGGTCCCGTGATGCCCAACCACTGTGAGATTACTCATCTTGACATGAGGAATCAGCAGGCAGTCAGAACAGAAGCCAAGAAGTACCGAAGCAGAATTAAGTCTTATCTTCCACCTCAAATTTGTGGGTTTTTTGTAGCCCAGAAGACCTAAAACCAGATAAAGATACACACGCATATGCGCATGAACCTGCCCCCTCCCCCTTCCCCCACCTCCAGAAACTCCAGTGTCCTCCAATGTCTCTGATTTAGTGTCTTAGTTACTTCTTGCATATCCATGGAAAACACAGTAATGTAGGTAAGAGAGGTAAGGTAGATGTTTGAATATTTCATTTGAAATTGCCTTCCTTTTTGGATTTACTGTGAGTACTGATTTTCACTCACTGAATGTGTGCTATTTGATTTATAAGCTTGATGATAATGCTATAGTTCAAACTTCTCAATTACAAGTCAATGTTCCTCGCTGTGCAGGGGACGGCGGCCCCTGACATCTTTTGCATTGCAGATGCCTGTATGATGGAGTTGTCACCTACCCCAGCATTACCTTCTGGCATTGAAATCAACCCCTGATCGTTTCCTGTTCTATCTAGGCGTGATGTCCTGGATAGTCTCTTAAATTGAGACTTACAGATGAGTTTAACTGTGCATGCTTAATTTAAGATCTCCCAAATCATAAATGGTTTCAGAAAAAAAAAGTACTTCAGAAATTAGATCCTTGCTATTTAAAAAAGAGTCTAAGTCACAGAAGCTTAAAATAGTTATTTGAGTAAAGTCTTTGGAAGAGATAGAAGAATGTTTCATAATTACAACAAAAATCAATAAACTTTCTGTTATAACATGTTAAAAATATGGTTCAGAGAGTCTTTTTTTTTTTCAAGACAGGGTTTCTCTGTATAGCTCTGGCTGTCCTGGACCTCACTTTGTAGATCAGGCTGGCCTCGAACTCAGAAATCCGCCTGCCTCTGCCTCCCAAGTGCTGGGACTAAAGGCATGCGCCACCATGCCCGGCTCAGAGAGTCTTAACACTAACTTTCAGTCCAATTTCCTTGATGTGCAAATTCTTCATTATATCAGGTATGGTATTCCAGACCTGTATTCCTAGTCCTGACTCTCCGGAGGCAGGAAGATAATGATGCGTTTAAGACCAAACTGGATAATAGTTTACCCTACCCCAGAAAGCCAGAAAAAAAGGAAAAGTTCTGAGTTTCTTTGAAGTATTTTTTTTCATACTTTATAAGCTAATATTAAAAATGTGATACCCCGTGAAATATCAAATATATATATAGATATAGGATATCTATATAGATAGTTATTCATCTTCATATAAATATCTATCTACATATCTCTCTATCTGTATCTATCTATCTATCTATCCATCCATTCATCCATCGAGAGACAGACAGAGAGAGAGAGAGAGAGAGAGAGAGAGAGAGAGAGAGAGAACACTGTGATTAGAAGCAACTTGGGGAGGAAAGGGTTTATTTCGCTCACAGTTCCATAGAACAGTTCATCATCAAAAGCAGTGAGGGCAGGAACTCAGACACAGCAGAAACCTGGAGGCAGGAGCTGAGGCAGAGGCCATGGAGGGTGCTGCTTACTGGCTTGCTCCTCATGGCTTGCTCAGCCTGCTTTCTTATAGAATCCACGACCGTGTGCCCTGGGGTGACCCCACCTACAGCAAGTTGGGCTCTTCCATTTCATCCATGAATCATGAAAATGGCCTACAGACTACAGGCATTTTTGCAGTTAAGACTCCCACTTCCAGGCTTGTGTCAAATTGACAAAAATCAGTGAGTACATTCACATCAGGTGAGCAAGCTTCCCTTGTCTTCCTGGGCTCTTACGGGTTTGGAGAAATGTGTATATGGCTATAGCATTGTGCCAGCACCACCTTAAGTAACCTTTGTGCTATACCTGTCCTTCCTCTCACTCTCCCACCCACTAATTCTTTCAGTGTCACCCCTGTGCACTTTATCCCTGTGGGATATTAAGCTGTTGGAAGCAAGATAAGTTCTACCCTGTCTTTGTAGTGACTTTCTGCCTTCTTTCTGTCACCGAATAAAAATTGTTTATCCATTCACTCATTAAAGGCATCTTGGGCTGAGGGGTTAGAAAACTCTCTGTGTGAGTGTGAGGATGGAACCCAGCACCCATGTAAAAGAGATGAGTGTCTCAATACCCGAGTGGAAACCCAGCAATAGGGGATGGAGACAGACAGATAGACCCCTGGATATCGCTAGCCAGCTTGTCTAGCAGAATTCAGTTCCAGGTTGGGTGAGGAGCTGTATCTCAAAAAATACAGTGAGCAGTGACTAAGAAAGATAATAGTAGATCTCTGTTTTCCACAGGCACGTATGTGCACAAGTTGTTTATCATCTACACACACACACACACACAGAGAGAGAGAATTATTTTGATTATTTTTAGCCTTTATCAATCATAAACAAAGCTGTAGTAAGCATCGTGTGTGGGATTTTGCAGGCACATACACTTCCAGATCCTTGCTGGGTAAATGGATACATTGGGTCATATGATGAAGGCATATTCAGTTTAGTCAAGAACTGACCGGCAGGTGGGGGGGGGTTCCACTGCAGGGAAGGAGTTCTTATGACACTTTTGCCTTTTGGGCCTTTGGTGCGATCATGATGCAGGGTTATACCCATTCTACTGGCATCTGCTTGCTTTGGTTTGGAGTGCCTTAGAGACATAGAGTGATATATCTGTAGCTCACTGGACATTTGTGAATTGGTGAAGTGTCCAGTCTTATTCAGTTTTCAGTCATTTGTTAAATTTATTCTTGAGACTCAGGAGCTATTTGCATGTTTTAGTTCCTGGTTTTCGTCATATGATTCTTTTATCCTCTGGTCTATAGCTTCTGTTTTTCATTGCTGTGGCAGAGGAGGAGTTACTTATTTTGAGAGGATCTTGTTTGTTTTTAATGTTTTCTTGCACGGATCATGCTTTCTATTTTGTATGTAAAAGTCATTTCCAAACTCCAGGTTGTATGACTTTTCTCCTGTGCTGGTGTGTGTGATTTATGTGCCTAATTAAGGGCTTGTGAGAACTCATTAAGGAGTTACATCAGTTGTCTTTATTTTCTACATCTGGATTATTTACACATACAAATTCATATTGTCTCCCTGGAATCCATCCCAGTTGGTTGAGCCGTATTCTCTTTGTACCAGGCACGGGTTTGATGTGTGAGCATCTGTTGGGATTTTGTGAGACCGAGTTTACGGATGTGTTTTCTCTTTTTGTTTGTCTTTGTTGGAGGGGGTCCTGATGTCAGAAGGAAGTGAGGCACTTCTAACTTCTATTGCCTGGAACACTGTAGTTAGCATCATTGATCTCCCTTAAATGGACTGTATAACACATGGGCAGCCTATCTGGGCCAGATACGTTTTGGTTTTGAAAAGTTATCAATTCCATTTCATTCACCTGATAAAAGGCAGGCCTGTTTAAGCAATCTGGTTTTCTTTAGGTGGGTTGCACTAGAAGTGTCTTGCTGGGTGGGATGGCACATTCCTTCAATCCCAGCAGAGTCAGGGGCAGGCAGATCTTGTGAGTTCTAGAACAGCCTTTGGAGGAATTTTCCATTTCTTCCTGGTGTCACGATTGGGGGCATTTGGTTGTTTCTGTCATAGCAAGACTCCTTTATTTTCACTTTAATGCTCTTCATTTCAGTGGGATGGTCCCTCTTTCACCCATAATAGTAACAATTCTTATCTTTCCTATTTTCATTTAACTTTCTATTACTTATTTTTATACTTTATGTTTACTTTATATTATATATTACACCATTACTTTTGTTACCAATCGTTTGATGACTCAGCACCTGTACCTGTAGATTTTCACTGTTAAGATTACTCAGTCCCCGGGTCCTTGCAGACGATGCTGGGAGGGATGTCTACTGTGCTAAATAGTGCGTATTGACAGCTAGTTTAGAGTGCAAAGAATCCTTGTCACCCTGAAGCTTTTAAAAACTCATTTCTACAGATTCCGGAGTCAGGATGCCTTCAGCCACATCGCATCCTTGCCCAGGACTGCAGAAAAGTGCACAGCACTGGGGTTTGCTCGTGGGTGTGGGCTGGAGCTCTGCTTAACACAGTCCCCGGCAAGACAGGGTGATTAATTAGATTGTGGAGAAAACCAAAACCAAAACCCAAAACCCAAAACCCGAAACCAAAACCCAAAACCCAAAAACCAAAAACTAAAAACTAAATTCATACATGTATGTATCACGAATTTGAATGTAACCACCTTCCATTCACAGAGACTGTTCTGTACACTTGTATGTCACACTTGTGCCAGTATGTCACACACACACACACACACACACACACACACACACACAGACACCACACTGAAGCATGGAAGTAGAGTAGCTTGTGGTCTATTACAAGTACCATATACATGGGAGCTTCATAATAATCATTTTAAAATGAGAAAAGAGACCTAATTGTGACTTTGATTTGTAACTCAGAAAGAAGAGGAAGACAGGCAGGAAAGATGCTTTTGAGATAACCGGTGTCCGTTACTATGGGTCTTCTCTGTTCAGTGTCCAGCCTATTTTACAAGATGAGCTGTGACTGACCATGTCCATGAGGAGGCCAGGCTCCATCCTTTGGCCTTCAGTCTGTGGCATTCTAAATCGCTTGTGAGATAGACACACACTACATGGATCCCATTGGCCAAGTTCCGTTGGCTTAGAAGTTAATGTGATATTCCTATCAGCAGCTCCCAAACACGTGTGTTTTGACTGTAGTTTGAAAACGTGATGGAATGGTTCTATTTTCTTCTATAAATACGAGTCCGTATGTGTAAATAATCCAGATGTAGGGAATAAAGACGATTTATGTAACTCCTTAATGAGTTCTTATGAGCCTTTAATTAAGCACATAAATCAACAAGAAGCCGTTGGCTCTAATCGCTCCCTGGATCTGCCGTTGATCTGAACAGCGAAGCAGAGTGTGAGCTCTCTGCTTCTTTCCTAGGCTGCTCACTGCCTGGGTGCACACCTGCTGAGGTAGGGAGTGTGCAGGGGCTCTGTGAGGTAACCAATGCAGAGCCAGGTCCGAGATGTGCATTGCTCGTGAGGGAGGCCCATACGGACACTGTCTGTACCTGGGCAATGACATCACAACCCCAGGGACCTTAAGAATGGCTGAGAAGAAAACCAGGAGGAAGCAGTTCACCTGGAGACACAAAACTATTACACTCGAAAAGAGGTGCGTCAGAAACTGGAGGGCAGGTGTGAGTGAGCACGGAGGAGGTGTGAGCAGCCAGTTCCTACAGGGCAGAGAAAGAAGCCTTTTTTTTTTTTTTTTTTTTTGGTATGGAAGGGCCCAGCCTGACTAGAATTCATGTCACAAGGATGTCAGCAATGGAGGCCATCTGCAGTTCCATTGTGTGTGAGAGAAGGGCCTTCCTTTAGATGACCCAGCGTGAGAGAAGAACTCAAGAGCTGGCTCAGTATTGTACGTACATGCATACCCTGTATGGGCACACTGGTGCTCACAACACACAAACTTCACATATGTGTGGACACAGGCACTTTTGTTTAAAAGAATACATTATTTCAACTATATTGGTAGTTCTTAACCCCCTGAGGTGTTGGGGATCATCATGGGCAGAGTTTTGTTGTTTGTTTATATCTTTACTGAATAACTATCAAGGCTGGAATGGCAGACACTTTGTATACACATGAGTGTCCAGCCTAGGAACACATCTTTTTGTTTGTTTGTTTTATTCAAGATGGTGGTTTCTCTGTGTAGCCCTGGCTATCCTGGAACTCACTCTGTAGACCAGGCTGGCCTCAAACTCAGAAATCTGTCTGCCTCTGTCTCCCAAATGCTGGGATTAAAGGCATGTGCCACCATTGCCTGGCTCTAGGAACACATCTTAACCATCACAGAACCCTAGATTCTTTCTTTAGAAGACAAACCTTATAAGTACTTGGGCCCAAACTTTTCCATATGAGATAAAGTTGTATCCACAATTTCCATATAAGCTGTAAAAACACAGCACATTGTTTTTAATTTAGTGATTCTTATCAACTATTTATTATTATTAATTATTATTATTATTATATGAGAGAGTGAGAGAGAATATGTGTATGTTGCATGTGTGTGAATTCAGGCACCCATATACTAAGTGTATGGGGGGTTCAAAGACAATTTTGGGCAATTGGTTCTCTCCTTCCACCATGGATGCTGGGGACTGACATCATGGCTTCATGCTTGCCCTGCAAATGCTCTTCTCTCTGAGCCATCTCACCCGCCCTTCAGCCAAGGTTATGAGTCCTCACAGAGCTGCAGGCGCAGGGCAGTTTCACAATATTTTTAGTACTAATAGGAGCTGACTTTCACTTTCTGCCTGTTGCATGAGGAAATTCAGTTGATGTTACCTTTTTATTCCACCTGTAGGCAAGTTATACTGTCTCTGGATTTCAGGCTTTATGAAAATTTACCAGAGAGATAAGCATTGAGTGGGTTAAATCTGATACATTTGTTTACATGAAAATTCATGCACGTAATTAAAATTACATATACACACACACTTATAGCTTTGACCTGTTTCTCATTATACACTGAGAATGGGAACAAGTAAGATTAGAATCACACAGTGATGTCCTCAGACTGACAGGACACCACAGGCCATTCTCTCACCTCTGAAGGCTGAAAGTCCACCATCTGCCACAGCAGAACATGGTGGGTGAGGCCTGCTGTATATAGACAACAGAAATGGTGCCTTTCTGTTGGGTTATAATATTCACACAAGCAGCTTTCCTGGATGAAAGGATTCACCAACAAACACTTCCCTTACAAGACCCCTCCACGTCCCTTTGGCTGATACCTAGAACTCCCTTGATCATACCCATGCATCTCTTATAACATCACATCTTCCTGAACTTATAAATGTCTCTGTATTAGGGCTCTCTGACAGAACAGAACAGTATGTATGTGTTGTATAGGATATGTATATGGGACTTGTTAGACTGGCTTACAGGATGTTAGCTGGATAGTGCAGCAATGACTGTATCATGACAGAGAGGCTGAGGAGTCTGTAGTTGTTCCCTCCACGAGGCTGGATGCTAGAGTTGTGAGGATTCCTGGAGAGCTGCTGGTTTACAGTCTCTGACAGAAGTCTGAAGAAGGTGGATGTAGTGCCATCCTCAGCAGTAGGCTGGATGAACTTGCCAGCAAGAGTGAGAACAAGCAGGCAAAGAGCAGATGCTTCCTTCCTTCTTCCGCATCCTCCTCTATGGGCTTCTAGCAGAAAGCATGGTCCAGAATTAGGGAGAGGCTTCCTGCTTCAAACATTCTGATAAAGAATATCCTTCTCAGGGCTGCCCAGCAGCTCAGGTGTTAGTTGATTCCAGATGTAGTCAGTGGACAGCTAAGTTTAGACATTGGTCTCCTAATGCGTGGTTATTTTCTCCATTTTATGGCATGCAACTCTGCAGTTCTCAGTTTTCTGGGAATCCATCCCTCTCTCCCTCCCTCCCTCCCTCCCTCCCTCCCTCCCTCCCTCCCTCCCTTCCTTCCTTCCTTCCTTCCTTCCGTCTTAGTCAGGGTTTCTATTCCTGTACAAACATCATGACCAAGAAGCAAGTTGGGGAGTAAAGGGTTTATTCGGCTTACACTTCCAAACTGCTGTTCATCACCAAAGGAAGTCAGAACCGGAACTCAAGCAGGGCATGAAGCAGGAGCTGATGCAGAGGCCATGGAAGGATGTGTCTTACTGGCTTGCTTCCCCTGGCTTGCTCAGCCTGCTCTCTTATAGAACCCAAGACTCCCAACTCAGAGATGGTCCCACCCATAAGGGACCTCCCCCATTGATCACTAATTGAGAAAAATGCCTTAAGCTGGATCTTGTGGAAGCATTTCCCCAACTGAAACTCCTTTCTCTGTGATAACTCCAGCTGTGTCAAGTTGACACAAAACTAGCCAGTAATCTTCCTTCCTTCCTTTTTTTTTTTTTTTTTTTTTTTTTTGAGACAGGGTTTCTATGTATAGCCCTGGCTGTCCTGGAGCTAACTCTGTAGACCATGCTGGCCTCAAACTCAGAAATCCACCTGCCTCTGCCTCCCAAGTGCTGAGATTAAAGGTGTGCGCCACCACTGGCTGGCTGAATCTTTATACCAGAAACATTTGGAAGCACGTTGACTTACATACAGTGGTTGTCTGTTCAGAGTTCCTTGTAATTGCAGTGGCCCTTTTTCCATTTTATCCACGAGGAACTTGGAAGCTGGATCTGTGTTTTTAAGAGCCTGCTTCCTCTATATACAAAAGAACCAGGATAGAGGCAATTATTAAACTATACACCAATTGGAAACTTTAAAAGGCAAGCTATCTTTGCAAGTAGGAAAACTTTTTGGGATGTATTTAATCTTGTGATGGGAAAGTAAGGATGCTGTAAGTTCAATTTAGGAAAGGCTGTGGTGAGTTTCAGAGCCTTGCCATGCAAGCAATCACCTTCTTGTCCCTCATCTGGACATGGACTTGTCACCAAGTCTTTGCAGATGTACCCCCTGATAGGTCTCTGTGTCTGGTCATCCAATATGCACCCCTCTCCCCAGAACTAAAGCTGCTATGCTCGTCAGCTCAGAATTTTGTCATAACCATTTGCATGGGCACCAATATTAGACAAAATCTGCTTATGTAGTTCTTACCAGAGCTGTGCTAAACTCACAGGAGCTGTTCCGGAAACCACCACTGAGTCGGGACCTATTTTGAAATGCTCCCATTAAGAGATGTGCTACAAAAGACTTAGTACCAGGAGGTCTGTCCCCATCCACAAAGTCCTTGGTCACTTTTACAACAGGGTCTTCCATCCATCAGCCAATAGCTTGGAATCCATCTACCAATTGGCCTGTAATATATGTCTTGTGTGTTTGTGTTGTGTGTGTATGTGTGTGTGCACATGTGTATGTGTTCACCTACATGCTCACATGTGTGTGCACACATGCATGTGTGCATGCATGTACACATGTATGTGTATGCATGCGTGTATGCATATGTGTGCATCTATGTGTGAATGTGCGTGTGCGTGTGTTCTATCTTCTATGTAAAGAAGGTAGAAAATGACTGCTGTGGACTCCAGAGGCTGAATGCATGGCTTTACTGCACTGCAGTTAGATTAGAAAGGCGGTAACTTCTCAATTGTAAGGGAAACGGGGTTTGTACTCCCCTCCAGCATCTGCTCATAGGCTCTGCTGAAGAAGTTGGGGTGCAGCACAGCAGGGGGAAGATACTGAGCAGCAGTACCTTCCTCAGCCTGTCAGGAAGCTGTGGATGAGACCCTGACCTCCTAGGGAGTTCTTAGGCTTCTCCTATCGCCCTACATGGAGCTAATGCCCATTCTTACCTCTTAGGGGAATGTTCATAGAAAAGCAAAGAGATAATGGGTATCTAGGATGTGGAGGGAAGGGAGTCCTCTTGCACAGCTGGTGGGAGTATAAATCAGTATGGCCATTATGGAAAGCAGTATGAAGCTTCCACAGCAAATTAAAAATAGAGCTACCATGCGACACAATTTCCTAACTTCTGGGAATATACCCAATGAAAATGGAATCAATTTGCTGAAGAGATGTCTGCACTCCGTGTTTCTTGCAGCATTATTCACAGAAACCAAGACCCAGGGTTAACCTCAGTGTCTGTCAGCAGGTGGATGGGAAAATGGGCGGGCTGTGATTTCATGTGTATCTTGGTGATCAAACTTTTGCCTAGCAGGCCCAATGCTTTGATCCCCCAGAATGGAATAAAAATTATTGTATCTTCAGAACTGTTTATTCTTTAAATAGAAGGAACCCTGGCATTTGACAACATGATAAACCTCAGAGAACAGATCCTACATGGCTTCTCTTATGTGTATGCTTGTGATGAGACTCACCCTGTAGATCTTCTCCATTTTAATTTCAACTTGCAGGAAGACGCCTCTCATCTTTTCCACATGCCAGACTGCACTAGAGCAAGCCTGCCTTCCCATGTCTGAACAGTGTGCCCTGAGACCAGCAGGATCCCTCCTACGAGCATGTTCTAAGTACTGACAGCCAAGACAGAGCAGAGTTCTTATAACTAGCAATGTGACGATGCTCACGGAGAACATGCTCTGCACTGGTTGTCAGAACTTAGCATCATGGTGAATATATCTCATACTTCAAACTACAATGAGGCACTATTTGAAGGTATGTTTGAGTGCCTAATGTAATTAAATTCATTGTAAACATTTAGTAGGTGGTTGTAGCTATTTTAAATACAGTTTAAATCTCTCTTTAATTCCTTATTTTTCTTTTATCCTGGAGTTGCTTTATATTCCCAGGTTAGGCTTGCCTAAGCTCCTGTTGTCCTTGACCACTAGTAGAGTTTCCCCTTTGCTTTCCCTTAAGCATTTTCAAGAGACTCTTTAGACTTCCTCGTGTATGAATCAAACATTTATTTTAAAAGGCTACTGTTGTGGTGTTGGTGTAAGATTAATTGCAAGGCAATGATGATGAATAGCAGGGCCTCTGGAAGTCTCTTCCTGCTGAATGGACTGAATCTGTCACCGGTTGTGACCCCAGCAGGCTCCACATGCAAGAATGCACTTTTTTCTTTCCCCCCAGGGAGAAGACCCTTGTCAGGTATGGCTCCTCAGTCTTGGACTTTCAGATTCCAGGACCGTAGGAAACATATTCCTACTGCTCACAAATTATTTGTTCCCAGTTGTTATTTGTAGTAGCACAAAAACAAAAGCCCCTCTGGCTGTCAATTCTGAGAAATTCGAACCTTCTAGCCAACCTCCCCATGTTCTACCAGAACATACTGATACCTCCATGTCAGGAGAGAACAGAGTTAGTGAAGACATTTCTTCAGCTTGTCTCCTTCAGGGTCCCCCAGGCATCTAGCTTGCTGCTAAAATGGGAGCTGGAGTCATTGTCTTGTCGTATTTGGATAGAAGAGTTTGCTCCCAGTGAGCCTCAGGGACTTGTGCTCCCAGAAGTAGTCTGTAATCCTCCCGCATCCTTTTAATTTACGTTCCGTGAACTGCTACTCCAGGTTTAGGACTCAGTTCAGGATCCAGCCTTTAGTGTTTTCTGAACACTGTAAACTCACGGGATCCCACAGTCTCATGACTGTGCCCTCCCCTCTCGCCTGGTGCAGGCGACTTCTTCTCTTCCCACTGGTGCACACCACCATCTCAGAGGATCGATGGAGCTCAATATACCTGACATCTAACACTCAGTCTTGAAGATAAGGACAGGAGCCATACATGCCACAACTCTCTCCTGATCCTGGGTCCCTATAAGCTCTGCAGCATAAATGTCTTTCTAGTGTAGGTAGGTGGCAAGACCAGTGTCTTCCCCTGTGCTTGAGAACATGAAGCTGCCTTCACGGCCCAAGGAGCTCTCCTGTGTTCATAGGAGTTCAACATAGATCTTCTCTTGTCAGGTACAGGGGACATGCTGGTTCGGTGTCTCTTTACTGGTCTCATTCATCAATATCTACACATCAATATCTCTATCTAACTCTGCTACCCAGACAATATAGATGATAGATAAGCAGATACATGACTATATAGGCGTATTTATTTACCACTCTCTATACTCTATTCTGTTTATCATCCGTGATTGACATAAGCATTTCTCTCATATTTAAAAGCTGACAGTTTTGCCCCGCTCTTCTCTCCCTTTACCTCACTCTTCCACTTTGAGTCAGCGTTTTAAGCAAAGGAAACATTTTCAGAGGTAACGATTTCCACTTTTCATTTATTTATTGACTGCCTTATGGTAAGAATATACACTGTCCCTATCACACACACAATTAACCATATCCCTTCTTTCTTAGTTATGTCTATACCTCAAAGGTATGAATGGTCAAGCATAAATGTCTTTCTAGTGTAGGTAGGTGGCAAAGCCATGCTTTGAGTCAGTCCAGGCTTGGTTAGCATTTAGTACAGTATTTTGGCTGTGGAGGAGCACTTTATTTTAAGCATTGTGACCCATGACTCTTTCTGCACGGCAGATGCATAATTAAAAAACAATTTACATGTAATGTGGAGATGGAGCCTTTTGGAGGATATGCATGAGAATCGTGGGGATCGAATGCACAGTAAAATGTAAAATAATAAATATCAACATATTTTTACATACAATTATGTTTCAGATACATTGGTTTAGACAAAATATGTTATTAATTCCGTCTGCTTCTGTCTACTTTCTTGATGTGTCTCTTGGAACATTGTTAACTAAAGACCTTTCTCTGCCCCCATTTGCATTGCCGGAGCTGTTCTGGATTTCATTCTCACTGTGATGGGCTTGAGTGGAGGAGGGTAGGTGGTGAATTTTACCTTTGAGGAATCTGCTCTGGCTGCTAGGGAAAGAATGTCCCTAGAGTGGGCTTCTGAAATGGTTGGAGAGGAGATGTAGCTAATACATGCAAGCACAGGTGAAAGTCATTCCAGAGGAGGGTGGAGTACTCACAGAGGCTGAGAGTGAATAGCAGCCAAAGGAACCATGGCAGAGCAGTGCACACTGTAAAGGAGAGAAGCAGATAATGGGAAGAGAGATGTGCTGATCAACACATTAGGCAGGTTTTACATAATTTCTAGATTCTCCAGAACAGGCAGCTTCCCCTGGAGGGATTTTGTTTCTGTCCAGGTGATTGATAGGCCCATTTGCATTGGGAAGGGACAATGGAAAGCCCGGAGCAGAGAGTCTGTCTCGCTACTCCACCAGTCTTATGATCTTCTAGGCAGCTCAGAATATCTTATCTCTGCTCAGAGATAGAGTTGATACCCCATCCCTTTGAGTAACACCCCAGTCTTGCAGCGGCTGATTATGATCCCTGACTGTGCCAACATCTAGCTAACTACCTTACTCTTCCTGGGCTTCAAAGTCCGTCAACATCTTCCCTGGAGATAGAGGCTTCTAAGATGACTTTGACAGGCATTTCTCCAAGCTGTCCTTTGTACCCTACAGGTCCCCAAAGCAAAAGCTTGCCTGGGTTTGTTTGTATTTCCCGAGTCACTGAGATGTGTTAATGGCTCTTACACAGGACCTAGGAACTCGGAAAACAGGGAATGGTACCAAGTGCAGCTTTGTGGAGTGCTCAGTCTGTGGTTGAGAAAAATAGATACAGTTAAGGTCATGTGTGGGGCCGTGGGTGTGTGGGAAAGAGGGGGGAGGGAGAGCGCCTGAGTCCTGCCAGAGTTCCAGTGCTCTGGGCAGGCGGACTCGGGAGGACTGCATTTCCACGCAGCCCCTGCTGGGCATCTGGCTGTGTTAAGCCACTGACTCCACATGGCAGGTGGTGAACAAGGGGCAGCCCCAGGTACCAGGTTCTCAGTCTCTGGCATCCCACACTGGATACAGTGGAGGAGCTGAGAACATAATAGGGGCCCTGGGGCTGCCCAGGAGTTACGGGAGGGAAAAGAGGGCAGGGGAAAGAGGGTTGCTGGGTGGTTCCCACGCAGGCGAGAGTCCTTAGTCCAGGCCTTTATGATCAGAGACAGTCTATGGTTTTAGAGATTTATTGTAGAAAGGCAGGGGGAAAGAGAGAAGGTAAAAAAGAGAGAGAGACTGGCCATGATCATGTGGAGAGAGGGGGGAAGGGAAAGAGAGAAAAAGAGCTAGAGAGTAGGAAAGGTGAAAGCTTAAGAGAATGAGGAGGGGGTCAAACAGCCCCTCCTATAGTGGGATTGTTATCTTGCTGTTGCTAGGTAACTGTGGGGAGGAGTCTCGCCAGAATGCCAGAAGCTTGGGACATAGTCTAGTGACTGTTAGCCACAAGCCTCTCCTGTGGGGGCTGTGAGGGCGGTAACTTCAACAGGAGCCAGGGGTCCAGGAGATCAAATGCCTTCTGGCCCATGTAGGTGGAAATTACCACCCATTGGGTCCCACCAGGGTTCAAGACCTCAACTTGACTCGAGACCAGGCGGTCTGTGCATGGCTCACTGCCCCACAGTCATGTGAAGATGGAGACCTTCTTTTCTCTTTGATTATTCCAAAACTGAATTAAAATCAACAATGCAAACGATGAATTATTACTGTAAGATAAACTGATATCTAATATTGAACTACATTAAATCAAATTATACTTTTAAAAATATGATTTTTTTCTGAAAGTAGTGCATAGAAGAACCCCATAAATTCTTTAATCTAGGAAAGAGGGCTGTAGAATAAAGTAAATGTTTAAATTAAGTTGTTTGCTAGAATATATCTGGCACGACACCAGATTTTTTTCCATCGTTAGAAAGGTCCTAGTTTTTGAAGACTTCTAAGCCATGAAACATGAAATGTTAGGTAAAACTTCTAATTTCAATATCAAACATCTTGTTGACTTCACTGTAACTTTTAAAGACACATTATTTCCTAATCTACCTGAGAAATCTTGGGATGTACTTGATTGGCATCATAGCAGTTCTCTCATGGGCTACCACTCAGTAATTTTCCTTGACAAGGAGCAATACTAAGTAGGAAGGCAATGTGTATGCCACTCTAGGACACAAAGTGACAATTGTTCTGCCACAGTCCCAACCAGAGCCATTAGTTCCCATTGATAACAAGTATTCAAGTCCAACTTAAATGAGTACTGAAATCTATAGTGCAGAAAGAAACAGGATGATGCAGTAACCAACAACAAATAGATGTGGGTGGAAATAAATAATTAGACATTGATTCACAACAGAGTTCTTAACAGGAGCCCTGGATATATGAGGGCACTGAAGAATAAGCTGGAAGGTTTAACTTCATCTGTCAGATATGCAAGTATGTAACAGATATTTTTGAACTCACAGAGCCCAGACATTTTAATAATCTAAGATATGAATTGAAATGTATTTATAAAATCTACATTGAGGAGAGAGATAAAAGGATGAAGATAAAGTATATATGAAACCAGGAGTGTTTGAAGGGATATGGCTTATGGGAGGATTTTGGTATTCTGAAAATGCTCTCTGTCTTGGTTCCATATGGGACAATCATATGTAAAGATTAGCAAAGTCTATACTGAAGGTTTTGAGCCTGAATAATGCCAGCTATACTTAAATAAAGAACCAGGAGAAGGTTGGTAATGTAGCTCAGAGGTAGAGAAGTTGCTTAGCTTGCTTGAGGTCTTGGATTTCATCTGTAACCCCCAGGGGGCAGGTAAAAAGACACAAATGAAAAAAAAATTACGCAGTTTGAGGAGGCAAAGCAGTCATCTTTAGCAATAATCCTTGCAGAGGTGGTTTGTCCTGAGATAGCTTGCTGGAGAACATGCCAACTTTCCCTGTTCCCTACTGCGTCTTGGGTCGAAGTGCTAGGTCTTAGCAGTATCCGCTCCTCCTCAAGTGCCTGCATCAGTTCGATGCTGCTCATAGACCCAGTCAGCTGCAATGCTATTTTCTTAATCTTTATAATCATGCTTGTTTCTATGGAAAAAAAAAACCCACCAAATTTCTTAGATGATGCCGTTCTTTCTCTAAATTGGCTTTGCATACAGTGATAGCATTGAGAGCAACTGCTCGGATCAAACAGAGTGAGCAAGTGTGCCATCTGTCTGCTAAGGAGGAGGGACACCTCAGGGACTCTTCAATCTCCATGCTTTGAATCTGACTGCTTCCAAGGCTGAGGGTCTCAGGAAGGTCATGGATTCCTCACTCAACACTCCCGGTTTGACCTTTGTGAGGAAGACAATAATGAGTTTCACTCCCTTGAACACTAGCCCACCTCTTCCTTGGTGTGCAGTACAAGAAAAAAAAATGTTTTGCTCCCACCCAATGTTGAATAGAATCAAGAAAAGAATTTTTGTCAAATGCTGTATGATAAAGACCTTTTGCAGATTTTATGTCTCAATACTGTTTTTAATAACGCTTACACTGGGGACCAAACAAAGAAAGATTTTTTTTTAAGGAAACCTAAATATTAAATCTGTTGTATATTTTCCAAGTTACAAGCTGAAGAATTTTGGGAATTAGAACAAAGCTTGGGCTGCCTTCTCTTTCTTAAGAATGAGATAGGGAATTGCTTTTGCCTTTATCTGGAAAGTTTTGTAACTTACCCAGGTGGTTAACTCCCTGTGTTCAGAGCACAACTCTACTCTTTCTGCTTTATCTCTCATTTTCTATGAAGTTCTTGCTGTTCTAATCTGTTGCTGAGTTTTCAGTGTCCTCTGAGGCTTGGGGAAAAGCGATCGAGCATTTGTTCCAGCAAATAAGAAGTTGCCTGAACAGCCCAGTGTTTGAATTTTAAATAGGACTGGGTTTTTAAAAAAAATAAATAGAACAATAGTCATGAGATTTTTAGCATTCTTTAATCTTAAGTAGTTCGAATTCTGAGTTTGCAAAGACAGTTTTGTGGTGGACAAAACTTTTTATATTTAAAAGTTCTCTTTGCCTTGTAGATGAGTCACCATTGAATATTCTCCATAATAGGGTGTTCTCCATAAAAGCACAGGGCAACAGAGAGCTTAAATAGATGCGTATATTTAATATAACAGATATTAAAACAGAAATTTAGGCAGTTAGATATGGGGTTAAATAGTTAAATAATGAGAGATAGTAAGAAGGTAAAAGGTCCATTTGACAGTCTAGGAAAGAGATAGGACACCATGTAGCGAATGGCTTCGGGTCATTGGGTTGTGGATGTACTAAAGCCTGTCTTGGTTGAGGTTACAAGGAACAACAACGTTATTTTAACAAGAAGTGTTTAGAGTTTCTCTGTGGGAACTGTAGCATCTCTTTCCTCTTTCAAGTAACCCAGGTATTAAACACAATGACATGAGGTCCTTAAGGTCTGTGTCCCTCAGGCACCTGTGCCAAGTTTTCCAGCTACTGACTTCATCTAAGGATGACATCTGTGAAGGCCTTGTTCTCAAGGACAAACACAGCAACATTCTCAGCTGTATCCAACTGAGAGTGGTCCCCTGTTCACCTTTCAGAGAACTCATAGCACACTGAGTCAATATTCCAGTTCCTGCAGGGTTGTATGTTCAACTCCTTGCGGGGCTGTTTAAATCTCAAGTCACAGAACCACACACGCCACTCAGCTTGCTTGGTGGCTACAACTGGCAAGAGGCTTCTTACCTGAGTCCCTTTTACCAAAGGAAACCCGTGAACAGTTTCTAAGTGCCAATTCCCTCTTTCTCACTGTTTTGTCAAGCTTGTGAGTCTACTGTTCTTGACTTTACCTCATGGCCGTTGTGTGGATCAAGCTCCGTGGGAAACAGCACCCAGGAGAAGCGCATGTATCTCCTAGCATGTATCTCAAGTGAAGGAATGCTGTCAGACCCATCTATGTCAAAGCTCTATTCTTTCCTATATCTTAAAGGGTTGCCCTACGTGTCATGGTGTGAGGTGGTAATAGTCCATCACACTGGGAAGGCATGGTGGTATGAGTGTAAGCCAGCAGTTGTTTTGTGTACTCAGGCAGAAGGCAGATAGATGAATGAGGAGGCTTGGCTTGCTTTCTTTTCTTTTTCCCCATTTTATTAAGTCTGGGACCTTTGTCCTGTTGTCAGTGTTGGCACCAACAACATTTATGGCTGGCCTTTCTTTCTTAATTAAACTTCTCTAGAAACCCTCGATGGACAAAGCAAGAAGTGTGTCTCCTAGGTGATGCAAAGTCCAGTCAACGCAGCAAATCATCTGAGAGATCTTCTCTACCTACTCAAGGATACTGATAACCCACCATACACTTGACCATAAGGGTAACTTACATTTTATACACACAATTATAAACCACGAGGGGAAAGTATGCCAAGACATAATCATAGAGTTATTTAAAGGAAGGTTGAGGCTAAAGTTGTCTGGAAGCCAGACTAACTTTAAGAATAACAATTAATCAGAACCTGGAGAGCTGTCACTGTGGCTTCTAACAATAGCTGGTTCCATTAACCTCAACGGGACTTTAATTACTATTGCTGTGACAAAAGATGGGCCGGAAAATCTTTGTGGCACCTTTTGAATTAAATCTCTTACTTTTCTTCAGTGTGGAACTCACACAGTCTTCCCAAATTCTCATGAAACCTGGGTGACAAATGCATAAGCCCCTTGAATAGAAAATGTGCCCAGTTATTTTTATTATTTTTACAAGAAAAGCCCCATGGGACAGGCAGGGGGGCTTGCAGCCATGAGCAGTATTGTTGGCATAAGCATCTCTGGAGCAGTGTGTGTGGTCCTGGACTCTTTGGGTGTCAGGCTCTGGTCCTGGGTATGAAAGGAGGCCTGGGAGAAGAGAAGGGGTCAGTATGGATGACCGAGTAGGTGAGATAAAGAATGTGAAGAGATCACCTTAGAAGTAGGGACATGGGGATGAGGGGAAGAAAAAATGTCACTTTCAGGGGAATGTGAGATGTTTGTCAGCACTGACCAACACCAGGTGAGACCTGGATGTGTTGTTACACATTGCAGATGTGAGAACTTTCTCTTAGAGATTTAAACTCTCTTAACCTGGAGGTGCCTTAATCCAGGAGCTAAAAACCTACCCACAAGGTTAAATGATCTCAAAATGTACACCCCTCCCCAAAGACAAAGACAAAGGTAGTCTCTAAGCATTTCTATTCAATGGAAACATGACCCAGAGAATTTGAATAATTTGTAGCATCACAGGTGGGGTTGCTATGGAGATACTTTTCTTTAACTTCAGAGGAATCCTGGTTAGTAAGGATTTGGGATGAAAGACCCCGAAACAGGGGGGAGGGAAGGGGGAACCCTCACTCAAGTCCCAGGATGACACAACGCTCAAGAACTCAGGAGAGACCAATCTTGATGCAAACAGCAAGAGGTTTAATTGGGAAAGGCCAGTGCACTGGGGAAGACTCGTGGGTAGAGGAGTCGACCTCGAACTTAAGGGGTAAGGGGTTTATAAAGGCAGAAACTGCAAACACCTGGCACTTGGCAAGCATAATGGGTTCAAGGAATGGTTAGAGTATTCTGTATGAACATTTCCTGAAACAATGGAGCAAGTGAAACTTCTACTTTGTGGTTAGTACATCCTGGAACAATGGGGTGAGTTAAACTTTTACTCCCCGCCATTAGTGAGGTCTATTTTGGACACAAGTCTAGGGGCTTACATAATTTTTCAATCTCTGTCAGGATCTTTCAGGGACAGTGGTTGGTAAAGTTCTATTCACTCCACATTTGTAAGCTGTAAGATGCTTATTTTACTTGTCTCATGGAATAGAGAGACTTATGACACACGTGTATTGCTGACACTCTTGTACAATGGAAAAGTCACTACTAATAAAAAGAAATATGGAGCAATTTAGGTTCAAGTTCTGACTCATTGAAAGCGTGTGTATGTGGGCAGCAGCTCTGCGGTCCACCTGGGCATCATCTTTCATCTCTTTCATGGCAAAGGTTTACAGAGACAACACAGACACAGAATGAACTGGCAAGAGGCTCAAGGGCTGTGTAAGTACCCAGAGACACACCCAAGCTAACAACTGTGGCTTAACATGAGATTTTCTGATACACATAGCTGTGCAGGAACCTGTCACTTGCACAGAAGTTCTGGAGCAGGCAGGTTGTTGGAGCTTCTCAGCCTGGCTACCACTCACACTGTGATCAGTTTTATTCAGATACACTATATTAGATACAACACACTTCCCATTATTTTTGTGAGCATGACTTATTTGAACTTACAGTTGTGTGTGAGCCCATTATAGTTAATGCACGTGTATACAGCCTTGCACAGCATATTTTTTTTCTCAGTGGCATTGGGTGCTATATTAGTGCAGCTCTATGATTATAGTTCCATTCTAAGTTGTAGCTTTAATAATGGAGACATGGTATTCTTGTTTAGTTTTACTTTTAAATGTCTTATTTATTTTAACTTTGAATTTTTGAGAATTTAATACATAATAACAAAGTGTAGTAATTAACTCTTTTTAGTCTGAATTCTTAGTAGGATTACAAAAACGTTTCATTTCTCCCAATTTACTTGATCATTTGCTTGCCCTTTTTTAATGCTACAGATCTTCATAAGCTAACTTCATCTCCTACCTTTAATATATAATTTTGTCCTACTCTTGAGGCAAATTTAAGACATTTTATTTTAATATAGCTGTTAAACCCACACATATTTGTGGATAAATGTACTAAGAATCTCCAAATATAGATTTGTTTGTTTGGATTACTTCTTGATTTGCGTTATAATTATTATCTGCATTTAAAAATTCATTATACATTCCTTTAAAACATCATCTTTGCCTATGTTTTTAAAAATTATTCTGGTGTTTTGAAAGAATTATATTTTTGTCCTAGTAGTCAATGAAGGTTTATCCAGTTTTAATATTCATGTTCTTCTATTCCCTTACCTAATTACTGTCTAGTATCAGTTTTAATTAAGATATTCTCACTTCTGCACATTTTGAATACAATAGTTAATGAGCTCTATCTCTTGACCACCTTCATTTCCACTTATCACCTGAATTTAGTTGCAAAGTTCTCACTTAGCAAACATGCCGCCATCAACACAGGCTTGTCTTGCTTCCAGCTTCACTGTAACGCAGCTGCTCGCAAGCTGGGGGTCATGACCCCTTTGTGGTTTGCTGATCAGATATTCTGCCCATCTGATATTTACATCAGATGTCACAACAGTAGCAAAATTACAGTTACGAACTAGCAGTGACAATAATGTCATGGCCGGTGATCATCATGAGGGGTATATTAACATGAGGAACTGTGTTAAAGGGCCGCAGCTTCAGGAAGGGTGAGAACCACAGCCATGGAGCTGCAATCTCTGTGAAGTGGGTGGAGGAAGAAAACCTTCCAGGACCTAGGCCCAAAAGTTCCAGAGTACAGGTGTTATGAATGTCTTCTCTCCCTCTCTTCCTCCCTTCCTGCTCCTCCCCCCACCCCCCACCTTTCTCAGTCCATCCCTCTCTTGGTCTCTCCACCCCTTCATTTTCAGAAGACTCCAGGTCAGTAGGATGGTGCTGCTAAACTTCCATTCTCTTAACCCCTGTAAGCTGCAAGATGCTTGTTTTGCATGATAACATCATAGACTAAAGAGACTCTTGTGGCATTCGTACCAATGCTCTCCTGCACTTGGAAAGGTCGCCAGGAATAAAAAGAGACATGGAACAAGTTTATTCCAGCTCTGCCTGATTTACAGGCCCATGTGTAATGAGCCATGGCTCTTTAGTCCCTTAGGCAGTGATGCATCATCTCTTAGGTGGACAAAGATTTACGGAGGAAACTCTGACACAGACTTATAAATGGATTGGACAAGCAACATGGTGCCTGCAAAATGGGCGAACTTGAATTTACAGTTCAGCTGACAGATAGGGCCTCACCCAGAAACAGTGTTCAAGTGTTCTTATGGAATGGAGTTTGTAGTACATCTCCATGGAATTATACTCAAGAAAACAATTACTCTGTGTCTGCTTAAATCAGGCTCTCTTTCTCAGTAGGATTAAATTGGTATTCTGCCTTACATATTGATCAGGTAGGGCAGCAATAGTCCTGATTCACTTTCAAGTTTTATACTTACAGCTAGAAGGAAACTAGTGAGCATTTGTTAGCTTTGTGAACACTGGTGGGTATTCCAGATGAGCACTTGTGCCTCCGAAGATGGACTGACTCACCTAGTTCACAAGTTCTGTGAAACATCTCCTTTCTCTTCCATCTCTCTTTGTGAATCAATGCTGACTGTGTCAAGTCACACGATCCATAGGACCAGCATAGGATACTTGCTGTGGAGGTTTTTTCAGAGTGTCCAGAGGGAGGAGTCATGGCTGTGAGGTCTTGTAGGTTGGTGCTGAAAAAACAACCACTGTGTTATAAAAACTATTTACACACAGAGTATAGATAAATGGAAATCAGGCGAAGGAAGAAGTGGCTACTGTCACTGGGTGGGTGTTTCTTATGCAGTGTAGTCTCGGAGGTAATACCATATCGTGGTTTGAGTGAGGATGTCCCCATAATCTCAGGTGTTTAGCCAGTTGGACCCCAGTTGGTGGTGGAGCCCCGCCTTGTTGGAGGAAGTACATCACTGGAAGCACACCTTGAGAAGGTAAGGACTCGCTCCATTTTCTGTCTGTTCTCTTTGCTCAAGCTACGAGCCCCAAGCTTGTTGCTGTTCCAGCAACTATGCAGGCCATTTGCCATTTGTCCTCACCATTATGGACTCTAACCCCCTGGAGCTGTAAGCCAAAATAAACTTGCATTAGTCATGGCGTTTTATCTCAGCAACAGAAAAATAGCTAATACATACAATTATCTGAATGATATACATCATTATACACTGATTTCTAGACACAGCGATGTGCTTCTGAGAGCTCTACCCTACAAATGAAGAACTAGGTGGCTTAGTGACTAGCTTGATGTGTGAGTCCACTCCTCCTTCTGCACCTCTGTTCCTACTGTCATGTGAGGACACAGTTCCTTCTCATACAAGGATGCAGAAACAGGATGCTTTATTGCAGTAGTTCTCAACCTGTGGGTCATGACCCCTTTGGGGTCAATTACCCTTTCACAGGTGTTGCATATAAGATAGCCTGCACATCAGATGTGGACATTTCAATTCACAACAGTAGCAGTATTATAGTTATGAAGTAGCAACAAAAATACCTTTATGTTTGCAGGTCATCTCGGCATGACAAGCTGTACTAAAGGGTCGCAGCACTGGGAAGGTTGAGACGCGCTGATCTATTTAAAGTGCACACAGCTCTTCCCAGGTGCTGCTATTGCTAGGGCTTTGGTTGTAGATTTTGAGAGTCCAGAGTTATGATAATTTTTAGCTCATTATAAAGTATTCAGGCTCAGGTATTTTGTTATAAAAATCACAACTTGGTGGACACAGTACCCACTGCTATAAACGGCCTCAGAATGGTGATGGAAAACAGCAATAACTGTTTGGTTTTTCTGATTCAGCATATGAGGGATTTGGGTATGTTGTGTCATGATGTATCACTGTACAGGTGACCTTTATCTCCCCTGTGCCATCTGATGTCACAGCTGGAAGGTCCTGAGAGATTGGGGTCCTCAGCCAACTGTTTTGTGTCCTTGTCAGAGAATGTAGGAGGGATGCACAGGATGGCAGCTCCAACAAGTGATCATGAGAGAAGCCAGACAAGGTTATCTGCAACCCTGGGAAAGAGGTCCAGAGGGAGCGTGCTCTGCCCATAGCTGTACCTGTAAATTCCAGCCCCAGGACAGGGAGACAAGAAACGCCTGCCATTTATGTCTATAATACCTGTCATAGCTATGGCACTGTTAAGAAAGAGCTACCACATTCATTTCATCATAAAAAGCACTGTGGCTTTGGCCTTGATCTATGGCAATGTTCACTTTGGAACACAGTTGCCATGTAAGAAACTGGAAGCCATCGAGGGATACCAACAGGAGGCTCCAGCCCTGTGTTATGATGTGAGAGTGTTCACCCCAGCCACAGCCTCAGGTTACATAGTTGCATGGAAAAGCTGGCATATGTGCTTAGCCTTCCAGGGTGTTCTAGAACACCCTCCAGTCTCTCAGGACCTTCCAGCTGTGACATCAGATGCCACAGGGGAGAAAAAGGTCACAACATCCCCAAATCCCTCATATGCATCCGCATGGAACTGTATCTGGAGACAAGCTATGCTAACCTGATGCTAACTCCTTCCTTAGAACATAAAATGAAGAAACTCAAGCTTCTGATCTTACTGTTGTACCATGCTCTATCGAGCGCATTCATGTACGGCAACTTTCTGAGAAGCTCAGACTCAGTAAGGTCTAAAGACTCAGGGAAGTCTGATAGAAACCCTTTGAAGACTTAGGACACAAACAGCCCAGGAGCCTCAGGAGGTGGCTAATGTCCCAGACCTCACCCTCCAAACACTTAATATAAACAGTAAAGGCAGCTGAGGAAGAGAAAGACCCACCAAGATAAAGCCTAGAAGAAGCACGTGAGTTGCCTGCAGGCTGGGTAGTGAGCTCCAGGTTCCCATCTTTTGAGAACTGTCACTCAAGCTGGGATGGGCTTTTAGCGATGCAGCTGTGTGTGTCATTTTTTGTTCCTATAAGAACATCTCACCCACACTCCTGTTAGTAACCCAATAAAAACTCATTGGTTCCCCAAGCTGGACTTTGATGTCTTTACTTTCGTTTGTTCTCCTTAAGCAGTTGTTCATGTCTTCCCAGGAATAGTGTCACATGGAAAAATTGAAGAGAAAAAGTGGTACATGTTCTGTATTGGCATATTTGCTTTCGTATCCACAAGCCTAGGGCTACTTACATGCGGGACAAGTGCTCTGCCCCTGAACCATGTACCTGGCCGTTTAAAAAACCTTTACTGGTATAGTCTCACCAAATTGCCCAGGCTGTTCCTGACGGCCCTCAATTTCTTTTTAATCCTATATTTTCAATCATGAGTTGGTTGAATCTGTAGGTGTGAAGCCCTGCATGTAGAGAGCTGCCTGCCTCTCCTTTTACAATACTCAAAAATAAAAATTTCCCATGGCAGTGAATTAAAATGAGAGAGTGAACCCTTTTGTTTCTGAAGTTGGTATTTCTCCAGCCAGGGGCCTCCGGGAAGATTCTCAGACTTTTCCGTCTCTTAGTGAGAAATTGTGTTTTGTTGGGGACGGAGGGACATTTGTATGCACAACACCTGCAGTGGGATTTAAGCATCTTAATAAGAAAATAACCCAGGGATTTTGTGCTGAGGTGTCAGCCTGGCAAATGAAGCTACATGAAAGTTTCCTCTGAACTTTAGCAGGAGAAAAAAAATGTGGTTGCTGCAGAATGTTCTCAGGTGCTTTGCTGTCTGGACAGAGAATGTGGAGCAACTGAAGACAACGTGCTTGTCTCAGGCACAGCGCTGAATGCAACAAGAGCTCATATCTCTAGCTGCATACGTAGCAGAAGATGGCCTAGTCTGCCATCACTGGGAAGAGAGGCCCTTGGTCTTGCAAGCTTTTATGCCCCAGTACAGGGGAATGCCAGGGCCAAGAAGCATGAGTGGGTGGGTAGGTGAGCAGGGCGGGGGGGGGGGGGGTGTATAGGGAACTTTTGGGATAGCATTGGAAATGTATATAAAGAAAATATCTAATAAAAAATAAAGAGAAAAGAAAGAGAGAGAGAGAGAGAGAGAGAGAGAGAGAGAGAGAGAGAGAGAGAGAAAGAGCTCCGTGCCCCATAACCTTATGTTAAAGAAAGGGCAGGGAGGGATATACAGGGCTTTAGCACGGCTTATGAAAATGTGGCTTTTGTTCTCACAGATATCACTATTTGCAAAACACGTGCCTGCCTTCTAAGCTCTGCTCCTTTCAGGCAGCTGGAATTTAATGGCTGATGTTGGTTATGTACGTACGTACATTTCATTTGTTAAAATCAGGCACTGTTACTTTTCTGCATCTTGAAATTTGATAGGATGGTCATTTTCCCAGGTTTCAGTAGCTCTAAATCAAAAGTGGGCAAATCAATTTGAGTATAACTTAGTGAAATAAGGCGATTCCATGCAGTCTGACAGCTTCCATGAATAATGCATCTTTAATAGCTGCCAATTAAGGCAGATTTTGGAGACTTATGATGGAGGTCATGATGTCTCAAAAGGTGATTCATGGCACCAACTCAGACCGTTCTTTGGACACAGAGGCACCAACAGCATATAAATGACTACATGGCAGAAACACAACAGAGAATGTGTCCTGTGCCTCCATCTGCTGTATCCTGCTTCTTCTGTTTCATGCTTCCAGAATTAGAACTACAGAACCTTTGAGCCCAAGGGGACCTTTGCATCATCAGGTACCCCTCCTCCCGTTTGTTTGTTTGTTTGTTTGTTTTTGCTTTGTTTTTCGAGACAGGGTTTCTCTGTGTAGTCTTGGCTGTCCTGGAACTCACTCTGTAGACCAGGCTGACCTCGAACTCAGAAATCTGCCTGCCTCTGTCTCCCAAGTACTGGGATTACAGGCATGCACCACCACTGCCCGGCTAGGTAACCCCTTTCACATCAATACTACATGCACTTTCTAGACTTCATCCATAAGACCATAGGACTTGAGTGTGCACTGACCCCCTCCAAGAAAATTCAGAATCTGGAATTCCATAAATATTAAAGGAAATATTTATAATGGTTGTCTTAGTTTTACTGCTGTGAACAGACACCATGACCAAGGCAAGTCTTATAAAGGACAACATTTAACTGGGGCTGGCTTACAGGTTCAGAGGTTCAGTCCAGTACCATCAAGGTGGGAAAATGGCAGCATCCAGGCAGGCATGGTGCAGAAGGAACTGAGAGTTCTACATCTTCATCTGAATGCTGCTAGCAAAATACTGGCTTCTAGGAAGCTAGAACAAGGGTCTTAAGCATAATCCCAGAGTGACATACCTACTCCAACAAGGCCATACCTCCAAATAGCGTGACTCCCTGGGCTAAGCATATATAAACTATCATAATTGTCAACATCAGAGGCTTGAATAAATGGAAGAAGTTGTGGGATGTGACCAACAATGTAAGCCTTATGTAGGTGAAGAGATGCCAGAGATAGACTCATGTGACTGTCAGAAAGAAGAAAGTCTGTGACATGGCTGAATAATGCCACCCATGTGTCATATACAAGTCCACCATCTTCATGTTGAGCATGAGTTAGGGGCGTGAGGCTCTGATACTGTCCTTATAAGAAGCACCCACCCAGCTTAAGAAAGTGGTGGCTCCCTGTCTTTCTCCAGTTGGAATCCTAGTTCTGATGTATTCCTTGAGCCTTCCGAGGGCTCTCTGCAGGTTCAAGTACTCAGGTCCAAGGCCTTTGAGAGAGGACAGGAGGGGCCTCACAGGAAGGTGGCTTGAGGTGGTACTGCAGGTTGCTCTCTTTATCTGTAGGCAGAGAAGAAGGCTTGAAAGAGGTGCAAAAATCAACCGCTGTGTCAGTCAGTGCAATGAATCCAACTAGTCACTAGTTGGAGGAGCCAGGGCTGCTCCCCAACCTGCTAAGGCTGCCCTGTGCTGGGCACTCGGATTCTGCTCTGTTTTAATAAACAGGCTGCAGAGGGCAACCGTGAATAGAGCAATTGAGATGGCCTCGATGCTGCAGACCTTCCCAGTGTTTCAGCCTCAGTCCTGCTCCTGTTAGTGCATACTATCCCATCATCTCTTTTAATTACAAATGTTTCTCCAGTTGGCCTTCTATCTATGGAAACCCACACATCAGGCCCCAGGCTTCAGCTTTTGATTTGTCATCCTGACCTTGTCCTTTGGAAGCTGCAAATAAGCGGTGATCTTCTCTGTTGGCCAATGTGTGAAACCTGAAGTCCTGTGTTGATGTCAAAAATAGACCATATTCTTGCAGAGGTGATAGCTCATTTGCTGCTTTGCATGCTTTGGTTGCATTCAATACTCTATAAGGTCTAGAGAGAGGTCTTAGACAGCCATGCTTTTGGATTTGAATATGTGGGTTTATTAAGCATCCAGCATCCAGGAGGAAAGGAATAAATAGCAGACACGGAGAAGCTGCAGTCAAAATGGGGCACTCGGAGCATCCAGCCGAGGTGACTGCCGTGGTCCAACCAAGAGAGCAGGCAGAAGGTAACACCATCTGGAGCTGCCTCAGCCCACATCTGCTACGTGTTTGCAGCTCCACAGAGAAAGCCTGCTGGAGTTCCAAGTCGAGAGTCCAAATGGAGCAGAGTGTCACCTCAGGTGAAGTTTCCAAGTATAAGATCAGAAAACAACAGAGAGAGATAACAACACCAAATTGAACATTTGTAGTCTTCCATCAGAAATGGGGGGAGGGGAGATGAGGCAGTCAGCCGAGTTCCTGATTGAACTGCCCATGGATGAAGTTCTGGCTTCCTTGCTCCCACTACAGGTGTTTTATATGATGAGAAATAGTTTTCCTTCTAGCTGTTCTTGAGAGCACAATGTTTCTCATGCCCTCAGATGTTTGATGTTTTCTTTTGGCCTGGTTGATCTTAGTTATAGGCTTCAGATGCCTTCTGATAACTCTCAGCCTTTAGGTTGCTGGAAACTAGGGTTTTGTTAAGATGGTTTTTCTATTGGTCCGACACAAAGGTGGACAAGGAGAGGCTATTAAGGAACTAAAGATGGTGGCTTTGGACCTAGAAGATCACAACTCATAGTTAGGGTTTCTCTCTCTCTCTCTCTCCCTCCCTCCCCTCCCCTCTCTTCCTTTCTTTCTTCCTTCCTTCCTTCCTTCCTTCCTTCCTTCCTTTCTTTCTTTCTTTCTTTCTTTCTTTCTTTCTTTCTTTCTTTCTTTCTTTCTTTCTTTCTTTCTTTCTTTCTTTCTCTACTATGAACATACACCATGACCAAGGCAACTTTTATAAGGACAACATTTAATTGGGGCTGGGTTACAGGTGTCAAGGTGGAAACATGGCAGTATCTAGGCAAGCATGGTAGAAGAGGAACTGAGAATTCTACATCTTCATCTGATGACTGATAGCAGAATACTGGCTTCCAGACAGCTAGGATGAGGGTCTTAAAACCCATGCCTGCAGTGACACACTTACTTCAACAAGGCCACATCTTCTAATAATTCTACTCCCGTGGCCAAGGATATACAAACCATGACAACCCACCAACATCACTGAATTCTAATCAGTTAACCAACCTTGGGGCTGGGATTTGAAAGTGTGACATTTTTCTGTTTAGTTATCAATGTCCCTTACTCATTAAGAGGGAGAGCTGAGAATGACGTATTCACATGAAAGGGGAAGGCAGAGCCCAGGGAGGACATTGGATCCTTATACATAGAGGAGCCATGGCCCAAGACACAGATCCACTTAACAAGCATGGTGGAGGTTCACAAAGCAGAACTCAGGGGTTGTCAATTGATCTCTCTTCTTTGATACCCTCATTAAATTTTACATCATAGGTCAATTATCTTAGAAAAATAGATGCACAAAGGTAGACAGGGCACTGTTGCTTTAGTCATTGAAGAGGTATAAATACTCCACTATGTAGTTTTATGAGGAGCTGCAATGCTAGGCAAATGCCAGGCAAAAACCTCTTAAGAGCTTAGTTGCCCTCTGGTTCCCATGCTGGGGGCATGCTTACACATATATGCACGCACATGAGATAAATAGGGGCTGGAGCTCTGGTTCAGTGACTAAAAAGATTTGTTCCTCTTCCCGAGGACCAGAGTTGTTCAGTTCCCAGAACCCATATCGGGTGGCTTGTAACCATTTATAACTTGTAACTCCAGGGGCATATGATACCTCTGGTCTCCATGGAAACCTGCACACAAGTACACACACATGCAGCACACATAAAATTGTAAAAATAAATGTAATAAAACAAAAAGAAAAATGTATATTGAATTAATGTAAGATGATGCATGTTCATTTCTTTAAAATTATGTATATGGGAATTTTGTGGATATATGTTGATGTTTCATGTGTTTTTCTTGTACCTATGGAGAGCAGAGACTACATTAGTTCCCCTTGTCCTGGAGTTACAGATGGATATGAGCCAGCATGTGGATGCTGGGAATTGAACCCAGGTCTTGTAGAATATCAGGACTGAGATGAGAGGCAGCTGCATCTGGGAACAGACAAAAATCCTGGCTGGCCCTATCATTGAACCATATAGAGGAGGGCTCACCCAACTTGCTCTAACACCTGGCAAGGCTTCAGTGGGGCAGAAACATAGGTTACGCCAACCAAGAGAGAGGGCTAGTAGAGGTTGCAGAAGCAGGACTTTGCATGTTAGGGACAGTGTTCATGAGCAGTGTGAGATGGGTGAAGGAAGTATGGGAGATAGGAGGAAAGGAGACTGAGGAGTGGTCAGGCAAATCAGTGATACCCAGGCCCTAATGTCACCATGCTCATTGTGATGGACGGTTAATACTGTCAATGTGACACAGTCACAAAGCAGACTGGCGTGTGCTGGTACACAGATGCCAGCCTGGTCCACAGCTGGTCCCAGATCTGGCCACCCAGGGAAGAGGAGAATGCTTGCTGCCTTTAGTTTTATAGCATCCTCCGACACTTCTCCCCTTTCAGAGTGGGGCAAGGCTGTGTCAGTGAGGTTAATAGAAAGGACCCAACAGCAGCCCTGTGTGTCAGAATGACTTCCCTGGCTGGCTGTGAGAATTTCTGACAGCAACCTTATGGGGTTTATGGCTGAGTTGTTTCTAATCTAATTGAAGTGACAAGGTGAGTCACACTTTGAATCCATGGTAGAAATGTTTGATACAGTAAAATAATTGTTGGTTTGTGTGTGTTCACTGCACACAGTGATAGGCCTCATCTGCTGCTTTTATGCTGGCACACCGTGTACTTCAACTGTATCCACCCACCCTTTCTTTCTCCAGCCTTAGTACAAACCATTGCTTTAGCTATTCATCAAAAACTATGTGTGGATTCACAAAGGAAAGACATATATTCCCACATCTGACTTTCTTCATTTAATATGATCTTCAGTTGGTTCCATATTTCCATAATTGATATAATTGTGTTCCTTTTGATGGTTGAATAAAACTTTATTATACACATAGTATACACACATACTATATGTAATATATTATATATATGCACACATATATATGTGTACAAATGTATGCACAACATTTTCTATATCTAGTCATCCTTTGAGACCTTTAGGCTAATACTGATACTAAACTATAGTGTAAACAGTGCTACAGTATACATGGTGTTCTGGTGCCAGTGTGGTGTGTCGACTCACTTTGAGTCCTTTGGTAAATACTCAAGTGTGGTTTAGCTGGGTCACATGGTTGTTCTCAGTTTAGATTTTTACGGAGCTGCTGCACTGACTTGCCCAGTGTCTGCAACAGTATGCACTCCCACACAAGTTCTCCTCTCTCCCTGTATGGTCACCAGCGTCTGTTACTTTCTTGGTGATTTTGATGGGAGGATTTGGAATCTGAATGTGTTTGCGTTTCCTTGGTGTCAAAGCGTGCTGAACATTTTTCATGTGCTCACTGATCATTCACACTTCATCTTCTGGGAGCTGTGAGTTTTATTAGCACATTTACTGACTACATGGTTTGACTCATTTCAAGCCAGAGGTCTACCCAATTGCAGTTAAGAAAATGAACGCAAAGGATAAAAGTCTGCAAAATTGTTGAGAAAACCTCTAGGTGGACGTGGGCTGTTTACGGGGGTGAGGTAAGCTCAGTACCCACTTGTACATCCTCCTAAACAGGAATAGTGAAGCCTTCTGGGCAATAATCACGTTATACAAGATATTATCACATCAAAGGGAAAGAAAGGCTTACTGGCCAATGGTGACCAGACCCTCTGATTGTCAAGGAGAAGCGAGACTGAGCAGAGCCTGCTGGATGTCAGTGTTGGAGTCCCACCATCTCTGTGTCTAGCTGGCTCTCGGTCACTCTCTCCTGAAGTGGAAGTTTCTACATGTGTCCGGTGATACAGACTCACTCGGTGTTGCTAAGGCAAGACCCGTGGGAGCCCATGTGATATCTCGAGAAAGTATAAATAGGACTCAGCTCAACAGTGACAGGGCTCTTTCTTCAGCCAGCCTTGGAGCACTTTGTTGGTCTAGCGTCTTCTCTGATCTTCACTTTGTTGAAAGAGGCATGGCAGAGAACTCCAAGCATCCTGGCTGGTTCTGGTCACTCCTACTGAGTTGTGCCAATTTGGCAGAGGCCTGGCTGTTTCTGCTGAATCATGCCACAACTGCTGATTTGTGTCCTGATAATGCTGAACTGGACCGCTGTTATCCTGACAAAGAGATTAGAATTTCCCCATGGAACTACTTCTAAATAGGTCCACAACCCTTGTCCTAGTTACCATCTTTTCTCCCCTATCTCTGACAATGGGCTAGAAGGGGGATTAACGCATTTAAGAACCCTTATTAAAATAGGTTTTAAAAAGTCTAAGCCTACACTCTCCTTTAACCATTTGGCTTTGCTTGCTCTGCCCTCTTGCCTCTCATCCTCTCTCTTTTTGCTAGGTTTCAACTGTCTACATTGCACATGCACATAGCATTTACCTGTAAGGTTCATACTACGGTCATAATTCTGTGTCGTTGAGGTTAACATGCCCTGTGGTGCCTGGGTGTTGGACTGTAGACTCTATATCTGAACACTGAGGACTTAACACTATAGCAAAAGGGATCCAGGACTCAGAACTCATCATGCTGACATTTTGTTGTTAAGACTCAGGTCAGGGATCATGCCCTCGACAAGCAGTCAGTGTTTCTGGGCTTCCCTGCTGTCTCATTGGTGATGGAGGGTCCTCAGCTAGGTGATGTTGAAGTGTTAGTGCTTAATGTTCATGCTTCTAAACTATGCATAATGAGATGTAGGGAAAAATTTAAAAACAAATTGTTCTTTACACAGCAATACATTGATGTAGATGTCTGGTGAGTTGTTTGTTTGCTTGGCGTGAGCCCCAGACAGGAAAAAAACCTATGGAATCTGTTTTATGCTGGAAGCAAATGTAATGGCCAGAAAAGTCTGCCATGCCGAAGCAAAGGAAAGCAAACCAGAGCTCCACAGTGTGGGGTTGGCATGGAGGAGAAACTGGGGTTCCCACCAGAAAAGAGGAACAAAGAAGCAATCACAATCAAAATGCATTGTATCAGTGTGTGAACAAGTAATGAAAATGTTACTTAAGATGTAACATCTATCTCTTTGTTTCCTTTAAATCAGTCTTATAGTGTAGTGTGTTATATATTTAAAACTGAAGCTGGTAACCTAGTGATATAAATGAGACCTACTAAACTGAGATAGAAAAAGGACAAGAGTAAGTTCCTTGGTGACAGGTGAGTTGTGCTAGCAAAGGGTGGTAATAAACACTTCCTGCTGGGTCCTTCTGGGTGGGACCCGAGGAAGGCCTTCCCCATGTCCTGGATTGCACCTCAGCTCCAAGTTAAGACCTCAAATCAACATGTCTGCTCATGACCTATTCAGCTGCTGAGATGAATGTTTGGACTCTAAGAAAGTTGTCCATCCTCTCTTGACATGAGCTGCTGAGATGTCAGAAGTGTTACTCACTTCATTTGTTGTAATATTGATATATGCTGATACCCTTGATATGCTTAATATTTTACGTGTGATGTTATTTGATCATCGATGACTGAATCCACTTGTTTGTTTCTCTGTCTCATGTCCCTGGTTTGAAGGTTGAACTTTATTCAAACTGTAGCATATAAGAGGTAACATGGAACCCTTCTTTCCATAGCAGGATGTTGCTGGTTCCTGTAGCACACAGTAAGGCATGTGCCAAGGGGAACAATCTGTCCTAAGTAGGTGGTATTCGTGTCTGGAAACTGCATGCCCACAGCTGGTGAAAAGCAACTGTATTGAGCATGAGTGTTGTGTTGGAGTTGCCCACAGGCTCCTATACTCTGCGCATGGAAGGCACACCCTAGCTTTTAGCACTATTAAGGGTCTTCATGGATGGGGCAGGTGTGACTTTTTTTCAGAGATGTACCTGCTGAGTGTTGACCAACTGACAGAAACCAAGGGTGCTGAGATGCTAGGAAGCCACGTTGTCATGGTAACCATTGCAGGTGTGATGCTTCAGGAGGAAGGAGCTCTTTGCTCTACACACATTGCCTGGCTAGGTTCCATGATGATAGCCAGATTACATGATTTCTCCAGATGAGAGCAGGTAGAAAGCTGGTACCACACAGAGGTGTAGCTGTTGTTCTTCCCAGTTCTCAGAGATGCATTCCTGAGTGTCTATGTGCATGTTTTCTGGGGAAGTTTCTAGATATTGTATCTTGCTCCTTTCTGAAAAAAATTATGAGAAGGTGGACAGAGGGAAAGCCTGCTGGTCATCTGCCATACAGAGAGCTGAGCAGCATGGCATGCATGCATTACTATTGTGTAGCAGACCGTGGGGCTTAAGGATATGGCCTGGGGAAGAGAAACAGGATGAGGTTGTGTACAGGTAGGTCATCTAGTTACTAAGAAGCCAGAATTAAGAATCAACAAAAGGTACATCATTCATTCATGGACTAATGTTTTCCTTTCCTTCCAACCTCCCTCCCTCCCTCCTCGCTTCTCTCTAATTCTTCCTTTTATTTTGAGACAAGATGTCATAGGTTGGCCTGAAAGTTATGATCCTTCTGCTTTCACCCCCAAGTGCTGGGATTGAGGCATATGCCTCTATCCCTTGCTGGTAACAAATACTACTTCACTAGCAACCCTGGGCAAGGCACTGTCATCATGGAACCAACCCATCGAAAACACGGACAGATTTCCTTTTACCCTTGAAACACCTTTAACAGGGAGGTGTGTAGTGCACGCAAGCACATGATTAATCTCCCTCCCTTTTCCTCCCCTTCAGTCCTATCTGCTCCTTCCCTCCCCAGCCCTTCTCTTCCCCTTTCTTTCCCATTCTCCTCTCTCCCCTTCCTGCCATCACCTTCTTCCCTTCCCCTTTCCTTTCCTTCCTTTTCCTCCTTTCTTTCCCTCGTCTCCTTTCCAGTTTCTCCCCTTCCTCCCTTACACCCCATTCTTCTTCCTTCTTGTTCATCCCCTTCCATCTTCGCCCCTTCCCTTCATCATTCTTCCCTCTCCTCATCTTCCTTATACTCCCATGATATCATTGTAGATTCATTTAAGGTGGAACCAGCTGTGCCTGTGCATGGTACATATTCGGGGGAGGGGGATGAAGAAATGCAGTGTGAGTGGGGGATCCGCTCGGCTCTCAAAGAGTTCAGTCAGCTACAGATGGGCTCCATCCCTCTCTCTCCATTCCTTGGTTGGGGACCTCCTCTAACTCTTAGACTCCATGACTATATCTTCATCTTTAACCCCTTGAAGAAGCCATCACTAGAGCCTTGCTCAGTCCTCCTGGCAGTGGTGAGGGGGGATTTTGAGAGAGTTTTCTATTCAGTATTCATCTCTTTGGTGTTTTGCTCAGGGCTATCATTTCTTCAGAGAGATCTGAGTTCAACAAGTGGTCCCAGATAACCATAGCCAATGAAGAAGTGATTGTTGGCTAGTCTGGAACCTGGGTGATGAATAGCAGAGAATGGGGGATCAGACAGAGTTCCACAAGGGCTAATTCAGGGATTAAGGAGGTCATGAAATTAGAGACAGGAGTGAATTTATAGCTGTACTTTGAGCAGGATTAACAAAAGGCAAAAAAAAAAATCGATAAACAGCTACACTGATGATAGGGAGGCAAAGACTGTATTGGTCTGAATGGTCCTGAGCAGGGATAGTAGCAGATTACATGGAATCCTGAAAAGGTGAAGTTTTAATTTATATGAAATAAATTATCTGCTGTGTGATAATATTTAGTAGGCAGAGTGGAGATTTGAGAATAATTCCTTGAAGTTTCAAATACTGTATTCTTTTCTTGTGCTTCCTATTTTAAAATATTTAATAAATTTATTTTTAAAAATTCTGTGTGTGGGAGGGAGTACCTGTGGAGCCAGAAGAGAAAGTTACTTGCTTTGGAGCTAGAGTTACAAGTGATTATGAGGTGCCTGAGTTAGATGTTAGGAGCCAAACTCAGATTTTCTACAAGAGCAGCAAGCACTCATTATTTTCTAATATATATCTATATCTATATCTATATCTATATCTACATCTACATCTACATCTACATCTACATCTACATCTACATCTACATCTACATCTACATCTAATCTATATCTACATCTATCTTTCATGTATGTGAGCACATTGTTGCTGTCTTCACACACAGCAGAAGAGGACATCCGATCCCATTACAGATGGTTGTGAGCCACCATGTAGTTGCTAAGGATTGAATTCAGCACCTCTGGAAGAGCAGTCAGTTGTCTTAACCACTGCACTATCTCTCAAGCCCGGCACGCTTAACCACTGAGATATCTCTCCAGTCCCTCAAACCTTGTACTTGTTACAGAGTTTAATTTACTAGCATATGTCAAGTCAAACGTTTCTATAAGTAACAACTTCCTAGCTCTTAAAGAAACTTAGTTAAAAAGTATACATTTTACATATACATATACACATACACAGACATATGTGTGTGTGTGTATGTATGTATGTATGTATGTATGTATGTATGTATGTATATTCTTGCTAATCAGAAAAGGCCAATCAGTCAGGGTTCCAATCATCTACCCCCATGACTCATTTACAGAGGCTGTGAAATATAAAACCTAGGTGCTTGTCATAAGGATTAGAAGAAGGCATTGCCAATAAGTCTTTTAGGGAGAGTTTTCTGCTTGTATCCCACTTTTACCACTTGACCTACTTTTATGGCATTTTGTGTTTACATGAATTAACTTGAACTCAATCTATTTCTCAATTATCTCAAAGAATTATGCCTGTTCTTTTAATGGTATGTTTTGCCTTGTTATCAAAGCTAATTGTCCTTGTAAATTCCCCGTGGTCTGCAACCTCAGGGAGATGGTTGTTCAGTTTTTCCAGAGTGGGGTACACCTTGTTTGCCATCTACTCCAGGTCTATAAGAAGGCTATAGCTCCAGCCTCATGACTTGGCAAACTCACTTAGCCATGGAACGTAGTAGCTTTGGGTTTTCCTCATCGAGAGTCATCCATCTCTCTCATTAGTGACCAAACAAAACTCTAGGTCACTTCTGGACACTACTTCTTCTATAAAATGAGATATGTCTAAAATTTTTTTATTTTGGACTTTATTAGAATTACAATGGGTTTGGAAGACATTTTCTCACTGCTAGACTTCCTTCAACTCTGTGCTTGTGTGTTTGAGAAGCTGTGACTCAGACGTACAGTGAATACACAAACTGTGACCTCAGCCATAGTAGCATCTTTATCTTGCTTAGCATGGTTCTGCATAAGGAGGGCATTAAGGGCCTCTTCAAGACCCTCTCAGCCAATCAGAAGTGAGTGGGACTGTCTATAGTGTGGCTGTTCATATCATTATGCAGTGCAAAATGACACAGGAAGTGCAGAATCAGGGAGAGAAATTTGGATCTCTTACCCCAGAGACTATGTCTGCAAATGTTGCTTTGCTGTATACCATGTAGGCTCTGCCCTGTGGTTCAGCACTGCTAGGAACACAATGGGAGAGCATCTAAGGGTGTTTGCTGTGGTTGGAAGAGAATACCTAAGATTGAGTAACTTGATTTTTTAAATTACATTTTATCTATTATTTTGTGTGCATGCCTCTGTGTGTACGTGTGTGTATGTGTGTGTGTATGTGTGTATGTATGTGAGTGTGTTTGCATGTGTACATGCACAAGTATTCACATGCAGTAACTACAAGGTCAGAGGACAACTTGTAGATGTCAGTTCTCTCCTTTTAGCCTGTGGATCCTAGGGAATCAAATTCATGTCCTTAGTCATGATGGCAGGAACCATTCTCACTGGTCTCATACTGTAATGTGTGATGACAGCAAATATGTCTGCTTTAGAGTTTGAGAATTCTAAAAGAATGGTGTACTTAGCAGGCAGAGACTTGTGGCCACATCAAGAAGTAGCAGAGACTAAAGTTGTCCTCCTTAGAAAGCTAGGGATGTCATTGTGGGCCTTATTCCATGACCCATCTAAACCTAACTACCTCTCAAAGACCCATCTCTAAAGACCATCACTTAGCATCTGGGAATCGTGTTTTTCAGATGCTCAGACCATAGCAGAGACTCAGCCTCTGACCCTTGGGGTGGTGGCCAGTCCTCCTGGTTGGAGCCAATATGCACACTATGAGGGAATGTCAGAAAAGGGGTCTGTGCCATTTGGTGCTGGCACATGTGTCCCTGGCAGCTCTCTTTCAGTCAAGTGTAGCGGAGCTTGGACCATGGCCTGGGTACAAGCCTCATCTTGGCCATCTGATAAAGTGCCTTCTCCCTCAGCCTGCTCCCTCCTCAGCTCCTGTGGTTTATTCTGGATAGCAAGTACGTTGGTAAGACATTGACATTTCCTCCCATGCACCTCCATTTACTCTTGTAAACTGAAATATTGTTCCAGAAAAAAAAATCCTTTTAAGAACAGTTTGAATCTCCTAAGGGCCAATTATAATAATGACTGTGAATCAGGGAAGGGTGGATTATCAATCAATAATCTCTGACAGTATTGCATTTTGTTGGCATCTCATAAGGCTGAAGCAGTCATGTGATAGTAGATTTACAGACATTAGAGAGGGGCAGAGAATTGGGGGATGGAGTTGGAGGATGGAAGCTTGAAGGGTTGGTTGTGTTTATACCAGGGCCAATGAAAACCCACGGGGCCTCATGTAAAGCAGACCTTCTGTCCTATGGAAGTTAAAAGGATCCACCTGTGTGGATGAATCCTATTTAGAGGATGCTGAGATGGGTATTTAGAAATAGGAAGTGTGAGTTGGTTCTCTCAGATAAGAACAGAGGGGCAACTTGAATCAAGAGAAGATGAGTAGATGGTCTAAGGTAGGTCTTTGGGGAAAAACAGCAAGACTTCTACTGGTCAGGTATGGAGATCACAGGAAAGGGTTTTGGTGACCCTAGATTTCAGTGTAGAGTCATCAGACTATTCCCAAGGTCTAAGAGTATGGTTGTGAAATCAAGAAGTGGGAATTGAATACATGCCTTTGAACATGTAGTTAATACAACCTGGGTAGCTGAAGAGGCAACTGGTGGAACCATCTCCAGTTAGAACATTGGATGCTGTGAGTGCCATGTGCTGAAACAATTAGAGTTCTGACCCAGGATGGAATTCAAATGAGGTTTCCCATCCTTACATTCCACAGGCTCCATTTTGAGAAATACAAAATCACTTACATTGGCAAGAAATAAGGAAAGTTCAAACCAATGGCTCCCAATGTTGGAGTGACAGGTTCCAAACTGGATCCAACTTTATTCCCTTCCAACTACCTCTTTTCTTCTGTTCTATGGCCCTGTCTAGCTCCCAGGCACCGATGAGAGACTCGGTGACTTTGTTGACATCTGATTATTTTTTTCCTTTTCCCAGTGGCATCTCTGCCTGGATTTGGGCTACTCTTCACCTTCCACAGTTTCTCTCACCTCTGAATTTGTAACAACAATAAACTCACCTGCAAGTCACCAATAGTTGACTTGCTCCAGTGGGGCTTATGACAAGATCCCCAGTCTACAATCTCCTACAGCCAGCCAGCCAGTGCCTCTTGCTGTTTGTGGAATAAGAAAGTTCTTTACATGCTGGCATGTCTACAAGTTCATCCTCACCTATAGCTAGTAGAGGCTTCAGACTCTTTGGGCGAACCCACAGATTCCCAGACCCCCAGAATGAGAATCTCCACAGTTTTCTACTTCTGCAAAGCCATGTGTCTCCAGACCCTGGTTCATGTTTATTGAAAGAAATCTTTGAGAATTTCATACATGAATACAAGGTGTCTTAGGGTTTTACTGCTATGAACAGACACTGTGACCAAGGCAAGTCTTTATTATTATTATTATTATTATTATTATTATTATTATTATATTATCTTTATTTACATCTCAGATGTTAACTCCTTTCCCCTCCAAACATCCCCTTCCCACCCCATCCACCCATTCTTGCTTCCTGGTTCTGGCATTCCCCTACACTGGGGCATTGAGCTATCACAGGACCAAGGACCTCTCTCCTCATTGATGACTGACAAGGCCATCCTCTGCTACATATTTGGCTGGATATGGGTCCCTCTATGTGTACTCTTTGGTTGGTGATTTAGTCCCTGGGAGCTCTAGGGGTACTGATTAGTTCATATTTTTGTTCCTCCTATGGGGCTATAAACCCCTTCAGCTCCTTGAGTCCTTTCTCTAGCTCCTCCACTGGGGACCCTTTGCTCAGTCCAATGGTTGGCTGAGAGCATCCAGCTCTTTGTCAGGCACTGGCAGAACCTCTAAGGAGACAGCTTGCTCTCAGCAAGCACTTGCTGGCATCAACAATAGTATTTGGTTTGGTGACTGTATGTGGAATTAATCCCTAAGTGGGGCAGTCTCTGGATGGCCCTTCCTTCAGTCTCTGCTCCACACTTTGTCTCTGTATCTCCTTTTATGGGTATTTTGTTCCCAATTCTAAGAAGGACTGAAGTATCCATACTTTGGCTTTCCTTCTTCTTGAGCTTCATGTGGTCTGTAAATTGTATCTTAGGTATTCTGAATAAGGAGCAACATTTAAGTGGGGCTGGCTTACAGGTTCAGAGGTTCAGTTCAGTATCATCAAGATGGGAACATGGCAGTGTCCAGGCTGGTGCAGGAAGAGCTGAGAGTTCTACATCTTCACCTGAAGGCTGCTAGTAGAATACTGAAGAAGTCATTCCAGGCATCTAGGATGAGGGTCTTAAGCCCACACCCATAGTGACATACCTACTCCAACAAGACCATACCTTCTAATAGTGCCACTTCCTGGGACAAGCATATACAAACTATCACACAAAGCATTTTTATAATATACATCACTATTTTGATACTAGCTATGCTCCTAATCTGTGAATAGCTTTGTAGCAGAGACTGGGCTGTAAGTATTTATCTATGTGAGGGTACAATATATTGTGGAATGTTTGCTACGGAGCATTTGTAGAATGAATAACTTTGAACCAAGAAAAAAAAAATGGAACAATTTGGCTAACTTAACAGGTATTTGACAGAAGGGAATCCTTAGTAGATATTTACTAGATAGATGCCCAGTGCAGCATTTTCTGAGAATTGCGTTAAGAGTAAAGCACACATGGATGGATTAACTTACTTGTTAAAGAAGACATTAGTGCATGACTGATTGCATCTCTGTGCACCAATGCTGGGTAAGCCCCAGCTGACACACTGGGCTGGAGAAAGTATATCAGGCTGTACTGGGCTGCCTCCCTTTTCCTTTTTTTTTTTTAAATTTTTTATTAGATATTTATTTCATTTACATTTCCAATGCTATCCCTAAAGTCCCCCACATGCTCTTCCACCCACTCCCCCACCCACCCACTCCCACTTCTTGGCCCTGGAGTTCCCCTGTACTGAGGCATATAAAGTTTGCATGACCAATGGGCCTCTCTTTCCACTGATGGCCGACTAGGCCATCTTCTGATACATATACAGCTAGAGGCACAAGCTCTGGGGGTACTGGTTAGTTCATTATGTTGTTCCACCTATAGGGTTGCAGATCCCTTTAGCTCCTTGGGTACTTTCTCTAGCTCCTCCACTGGGGGCCCTGTGATCCATCCATTAGCTGACTGTGAGCATCCACTTCTGTGTTTGCTAGGCCCTGGCATAGTCTCACAAGACACAGCTATATCTGGGTCCTTTCAGCAAAATCTTACTAGTGTATGCAATGGTGTCAGCGTTTGGAAGCTGATTATGGGATGGATCATGCCCCAGGCTGATTTTTTTCTCCCATCCTGAATCCTGTTGTTTTGTGCCTCTGGATTTGTGGTCACAGTTTCTTGTAATTAGTTCTCTATAAACAATAGTCTTCTACAGTGTGACAAAGAAGGCATTAGATGTTAACCTACAACATGGTTTATCAGCCCTACAATGTACCAGCCAATCACTATGAATCTAATCTGTGCAATAACCCTGTGCGAGCCTGGCCCTCCCCTCCCAGAACCTTCAGCAGAGCCCACAGATTCTGAGCTTCGTTTTCTAGATATAGATATAAATATGCAATTTCCTCCCAAGAATTGCTCTTTTGTTGTGTGTTTTTGCAATATAAACAAGTGATGTCATCCAGAAGGCATGTAGAGCCATCAGAACGTGGGAACATTTTATGCAGTGACATGTAAATGTGTAAAATGGAGAAATGAATGCATAATAATGGCCTGTAAGAACCACACCACACAGTCTTCTAGCACGGCCTGGGGTAGGCTGAGTATAGAAGAAGGGATTCTGTGGGTTGGGGAATGTGGTCATCATAGCTTGTTGGATGTGTTGAGAAAGAGTTCCTGCTGGTTTTGCAGATTAGAGTGAGGGCCTGGCCACTTTAAAGGGTGCATGAGGTGTTGGGGTGTCTATAGGTCTCTCTGCCTTGGCACAGAAGCTGAATGCTAGAGCTGAGCTTAATAAGTCGATCAGAGTTATAGGAGCCAGTGAGCTAGTGTCTCCTGATAGCAAGGGGAACTGCTGGGTTTAAACTGAGGCACGGGAAGCTCCATTCACGTCTCCCATGGCTTGGTTTAGAAACCTGACCAGGGCAAATCAGGAATGAAGAAAAGGCATGCAGAAAGACTGGGATCTGGTGGGTTGTGCTTGCTCTGATGAAGGGCACCTACTAAGCAACCTAGAAAGTCAGTGTATTTAGTATGAATGGCACTTGGAGGAAGTGTTAGTCTCAGTGGGAGGTCTCTGTTAGGAGATCACTCTCAAACTGGAATGCACTGGTCAATCATTTGAAAACACTTATACTTGAACCTGAGAAAGGCTTTGCCATTTCCATGGCTCTGAGATATTGCAGTCCTTGACCTGGTTATGGTCATGTCAGTATATACATTCAATAAGGACATCATCTGACCCTCATTCATTCATTCATTCATTCATTCATGGCATCCTCTGCTCTTGACCAATAAGCAGCTCAATAATAAGGAAAACTGTCATAGGAGAGCAGGGTGGCCTGCAGCAAAGTTTGAAAGGTGTCTTTCCCTGACTGTCCTTGTCCAGTCTATTGTGCTGGGGGATAGAAATGGACCAGGGTCTCTTTCTACCAAACCATTAGTAAGGAGAACCCTAATGTGCCTTGCCAAACATGACCCTTGGCTTACTTTTCTCTTGGGAGATGATGAAGCTTTGACAGCAGGGTGTGTTCTCTTCCAGGTTTTGCGAGCCATCAATTTCCAACACACTTTCTTGGGTTGCACCACACAAGGGTGGTCCTATTCCATGTCCAGTGGGAAATCCCTCCATAGATTCTCTTTAATGTGTGTTGCTCGTATGATAACTTGAATCCCAGTTGACTCTCACTTTCAAGCTGTGACTTTTCAGACTCAGAGATACTGGTTCAGCTTGAGACTTTTCATCTGACCTGAAGCTCTAGGCTCATTTGATTTTTATCAAATGTGTATAGAAATAAAAAAACCAAACAAACCATGCCTTGTTCTTTTCTTCTTAAAAGTGCTTTTAAAATGAATTGAATATTTTTCAGGACAGACTCAGGCTAACAGAAAAATTGAAAAACAAAGTAAGATGCTTTTATATATCCCTTTACTCGGATTCTTCTATGTCAACATCTTGTGTTGATTCAGCAGAATATCAGCTGGGTGAGACAAGATGGGTACATCATTGCTAACCAAGTATCACAGTTTGTATTGGGGTTGACTTTGTATGTGGCACCAACCTGTGTGTTTTGCCTGGCACATTACGCCATGCATCTGCTCCTGTAGTGATATGTGTAGTGCCACCCTAAGAGCTATGTATAGAGTGCCATCCTGAGAGCCCTCTGCCCTCCACCTGCCCACCAGCCCATCCAAGATTCCCTGAGAACACCCATCTGTTCCTGTCTCCACAGCTTTGCCCTTTCTGTAATGTCTTCTTCATGGACTCACATGGTATTTCAGACTGGTTTAACTATAATTGTTATTTTAGGACCTCCCATACCGAATCTTCCTCCTACTGAATGTGTACCAGGGGGTTTTACTCACTCAGTACCGAAGGACACCTTAGCTGTTTCCATGTTTTGTCTGTTGTGAACCAAGTTATTGCAAATCTACTATAGGATTTTATGTTCATTAATAAGCCATTTGAGAAATACAGGGAATACAGCTCCTAAGACGCACAGCACGGCTCCTTGGGATTGTGGTTATGACTATTGCTAACTTTTTAGAAACCTCCATGCACCTTTCAAAGGGCATGCTCTTTGTTCCTGAGGTCTCTCTTCCCATCAGCATTGAGAGTTACTGTTGGTCCTCAGTTTTCGGTACCTGGTGTTGTTAGTAGATGGTTGTGGACTTCTTGATGTGTGCTGCTGAGTATTTGTATTGTGTACTTTTCTTTATGCCATGTCAAAACACTTGACAAAAACACTTTTAGGAGGTAGTGATGTATGGGCCCTGTCCCCTCTTCCTGTGTGTTGGTGAAATGTGATCACTCTGTTTCCTGGTAGCCAGGCTAGCCACATACTCCTCCTGCTCCGTTTCTCACATCTTGATCAACTCTATCCCCCTCGGGAACTATCAGCTCAAATAAATTCTTTCTCCACAAAGGCAGGGTCTGCTTTGGGTCAGGTCTTCTACTGCAGCCACAGAAAAGTGAGAAAGGGTTTTCTTGGCTCACAGTTTTAGGGTACAGAGCAGCGCAGTGGGAATCCACAGCTGTAAGAGCTTGGAGCAGCTGGTTGCATTGCATCCACTGTGAGGACGCAGAGGAAGGTAAATGTTCCGACTCAGCCTTTCTCCTTTTTTCATTGCGTCAGTCAGAGACCTCAGGCCATGGGGTGGTGCTGACAACATTTTATATGGCCCTTCCCGCTTCTTTTTAACCCATTCTCAGAAGCCCCACACAGATGCAGGGAGGTTGTTTCTATGATGATTTTAGATCTCATTGTGTCGACAAGCATTGCTAACCACTGCATTCCTTCCACGTTCATTTTCCACCTGGCTGTCTTTGGTGAAGTGTCTGTTCAATTTCTTGCCTTATCACTGTGGGGGGATGTTGAGTAATGTGTTCTGGATGCCTCGTGTTCTGTGCCATGTGGAAACTTTCTCTACATCATATCATTACTCACTTTAGAGGGCTTTTTTTTCTAACAAAACATGTTTTGATAATAAAGTTGAGTGTCAAATTTCTTGCTGTAGATTACACAATTAACCTTATGACTAAAGATGAGGTGACCTAGATTTCCCCCATGTTATATCTTAGATGATTCTGCATTTTACACATAGGTTTATAATATGTTTAGGGTCATTTTTTGGAAAGATGTAAGATCCATGTCCAGACCCTCTTCCCTTGCTGGGGTGTGATTGTTCCATTGCCTCTGCTCTGTTACTTGAGGAAGCTGTGATGGTTCACTGATACGCAGCTGCTGTGAGGAAGGGCATCTGCTGCCTGCGTATGTGGGATTGTATCCATGTTCATTATTCTGTTTCATTTGCCTGTCCTTTAGAGCCATGACTATGTCTCTCACTCTATGTCTATGTGAATATGAGACCTCAGATACTATGCAGGGTCTGCTTCCTCTTTCTGTTCTGGCATTCTTATGCTAGGTATAGGGTTTAGGTGTAAGTCATGTGACCCACAGAAAGGTTAGGCTATAGGTTCTCTGGTCTTGACTCTTTGTGGTATTGCCTGCACATGGGATGGCTTAAAAACAGAGATGCATTTCTTATAGTTTTAGAGGATGGACGTCCAAGATCAAGGTATGGGTTAGACTGTTTGCTCATCAGGTCTCTGTCCCATTTGTGCCTTACTCAGTTTTTGTTCTTTATGGTCGTATTTTATTCTTCTTATTAAGGCACCAGGCTTAGTAGCATCTGATTGTATAAGATTTTCCTGGACACACACACACACACACACACACACACACACACACTATCTCAGATAGAGAACCCATAACAGATCAAAGTAAGCGTTATACAAAGGCCAGCCAACATATGTGTTGGGGTTACTTGCAGGAGTGTGGGTGAGGAGTGGCTGACAGAGCAGGGTTGAATATCTACAGCAGCTGCACCATGGAAAAGCCAGCAGAGGTGACACAAGAGTCAAGAAGTGGACAAACAAAACCCAGTGTGCATGAGTTAGGACAGTGGGCCAAGGTGAGAGCGTATTTCTGAGGATACATGTCAAGCTTCTCCGGAGACCAAGGACACAGGCTGCCAATCATTCTAAGACTTGCCTGAATGGGAGGCAGACAGATGGACTGTCTGCTCAGGGTAGAAGTGGCTTCCCCAGTGGGCCTCTCACTTCACCTCTAGTGTGTCACATAGCTGCTGAGCATGGTGGCATGGCAAGGCTAGAACTGGGTACAGGACACAGTGCAGGAGTTTTGCCTTTAAGAATCCAGGGTCTAAAGGAAGTGGAAAATCCAGTGTAGGGGTTTCAAGTGAAGTTCAGGTCACATCAGCCCCAAATTTATAAACAAACAAACAAACAAACAAACGAACAAATTCTATTTTTGTTCTCTTTTAGAATTACAATTGTAAATTAGCATATAGAGTATTGGGATTTATTGTGGCGTTTTCATACCTGTGTGACAACAGACCACACTTTTGTTTATTCACTGTCCACACATCTTCCTATCTTTCTGTTTTTCTTCCTTCCTTCAGATAGAACCCCTGTGGCATCCTTGTTATGTAGACTCAATTCCCTTCTCTTCCTTGACATCTCTTTATTTTTTTCTCTTACTTTCTTTCTACTGTCTCCAAATTTTAGGTTCTTTCCACTGTAGGTAACCTTTCCTGTCAGTGGTGTTTCAATCTGTGTTTCTCTCTGTCTTATTTCTTGTACACTTACTTTTTTTTTCAGTAGGAAAGGTCCTATCATAGAGTTGCATCCACACTAGTGATGGGAAATGCAATCTATTATGGCTGTTGCATGGAGACTTCAAAAGTTTAAACATTAAATTACCATGGGATTTGACCATCCTGCGTTTGGATATAGAGCCACCAATAGTTGAAAGTGGGGTCTCAAAGAAATATGCACATACCATGTTGAGAGTGGTATGATTCACATAGGACTTGATATAAAACAAGCATATATAAATGAATGGATTGGGAGCAAACATGGTCATCCATTCATTGTAACTTTGTTAATCAATCCTTAAAAGGAATGCTGGCGTGCCCTGGTGCCATGCTGTACTTTCAAGGCATGTGGCTAAGAAAAGTGTTTCAGTCTCAATGAGACAGAAATTAAGTTTTGCTACCTACATGAATTCCCTGGACTGATCAGATTCAAAGACAAAGAAAGTAGACACAGAAGTGGTGGTACCAAACCAGGAAGAGAGGGAAATGGGGTGACTTTGTTAGATGACTGCAAAGGTTCAATTTGGCAAGATCAAAAATGGGAAAACACTGAACTTCGCTGGACTGTCATTTAAGATAAGTTTTAATGCATATATGGATATCCATAAATATCCAAATTTATCTACATTATATCAACGTTAAATATCCAAACATAAAAGAATATAGAAGATAGATATAGCAGTGCCTTCTGATATCCTCTGGTATATAGTGTGGTGCTGAAAGATGATGTGCAAGCCAGAAGCTACCTCTAGATGTGACGCCCTAATTGTCATCCATAGTCCCTCTGGTCTGGGTGCCATTACCAAACTAGGACAATAGTCCCTACCTGTTTGTCCCATAATGCTATATGAAGATCAAAGAGGATTATAATCACAGAGATAAAAGTCCTGAGTCCTTCACACATAGAGCCATCATAGCATGTACACACTCTCTCTATCTCTTTCAGAATTGTTTCCATCCAGAGCAATAGATCTTCAAGCATCTGGGCTTAATTTATGACTGTTTTGAGGTGCTTATCTCGGAGAATTGGTTGTAATCTCATAATTTCTTTTTACAATTGAAATAATGAACTCCTGACTCCTTTTGTGTCTTGCTCTCCCGGTGTGGTGCTTGCCGCAGATACCCATTCAATATTTTAATTACTGGGGCTTCAGCTTCTCTCACATAGGCACTGTGAAGATTAATGTCTATTTGGCCGTTTAAGTTTGTGATATGATTTGAGTACCTCCTAGGAAAAGTTTTATATAAACATCTTATAATGATGAGAATGATAAGAAAGAGACCAAGCGGTAATAAAGAAAAATTAAAATGAGACAAGGAAGCTATTCTTTCTCCACAGTTCAAGTAGAATAAACAACCATGGCGATTGGCAGTTCAAGTGGAGTGCTCTATCTGGATCTTTAAAATGCTATGAGGATCTTCACACTCCTTCAAGTAGAAGGAGTATATATTGAATTTTTTGTTGAAGGATTAACAGGATAGCTTCCAAAGAATGCAGGCAGGCTGTTTCTGTTTTGAATGTCATGTGGGACATTGTTGCCTCTGACCTGATTGACAACTCTGAGAAAAATCAGAAACTTTCAATTCTAACTGTGGGCTACATTGCAGCCGTTTGGTGCCTAAACTTTAGCCATACTCAGAATCAGCCCGTGTCCCTCACTGACCTCTGCAGGCTAACACCAGGTACCCCACAGGGCACCACTGGGAAGCCAAACCCTCAGATTCCACAAGGTACCAGGTCACTGATTCCTTTCTGGATAGTTTCCATGGAGATTTGGCTTGCTCAGCCATTGGGAGCCAAGAACAGACAGCAGCAATAAGATGAGGGGGAGATAAGACATCATGTCTTACAATGCAAACCAGAGGCACAGGGTTTATTAGCAACACAGAGCTGGTGATGAGGATGGACGAGGCTACACCAGACACAGAAGAGTTGCATTTACCACAAAAATGAATGAGAGTCGATTACTGCATCACACCATCTTTCCATCTCCATGCCTAGCACCTGCCAATCATTGTCTATCCTTCTCTTTTTGTTCCATTGAGAGACCCAGCCTATGGGATGATGCTGACCACATTCAGAATATATTCTATGAGGTAATATTGTCTGGATGCTCCCTTACTGGGAAGTATATTGTAGTAGTTAGTATGCTGGGTAATAATTATCTACCCAATCAAGTTGATACCCAGTATTAACTATACTGCCAGCATTGCAAAATTTAGGCCGAGGAGAGGAGATGGAAAGGGACTTGTGTGGTGGCTATGCCAGATATCTACAGTCATGAGACTTCTTGGGTTGTAGGAAGTCCTGGGATGTACCAGCATTGTGTGAGGTTCTGGTCTGAGAAGAGCAAATGCAGACTCCACAGGGTCTACAGTCTGGTTAGCAGCACTCCAGCCACACAGACAGGTCCAGGGTTCATAATGACTATTAGTTCCAAGTAGCACCCACATTCTAACCTAGCCTAAGCATCCACAGTTCAGTCATAGAGGCCTGGGTTTGGAGAGAAGCTTGATCTAAACGGGTATTGTTGAGATCCCATTCTATGTTTTTCAGTTTTCCATCTCATCACAGGAAGTATTCCTTTGTGAATGTGTTCAAGTTCTTCTATGTTGCTACTGTGCTGACTTAAATGCTACTGTAAATGACTTGACAGTAATTTTTATAAGTAACCAGACTTTGATATTTATATACACACATGCACACACATGTCTACATGCATACATACATACATCCACATATACATCATATGTACATATATACACATATATGCATGTCTACATATACCCATACATATACACACATATATAAGCATGATAAATACATACAGACACATGTGTATGTACAGGCATTCACTGGCATTTCACAAGATCTTAGGATATTTCTTTAAAGGCTTTTAAAAAAATATTATGTGGCCGTGTGATCACCTGCATTTATGTAGAGTCACTGCTTGTGTGCTGACGCCTGCAGAGGACACAGGAGTGCATCAAATCCCCTGAACCTGGAGTTATGGGTGGTTCTGAGCCTAATGTTGGTACTGGGAAGCTAACCCACTCTCTGTAAGAGTAGGCATCTTTACTGGTCTGATGCTGCCACCCTGACAAACCCATCATTGCCTGGACTAATGCCAGAAACTCCCATGGTCCTGGGCCTCAGGGAAGAGGCTTGGGATAGAGACCAAGGGTTGGCACCTACACATTTCCCAAGATTTAGGAATTCAATTCAGTACTTTGTACTGCATTCCAGATGACTGTATAGCCAGGTCCCCTTAATTTAGTGGCAGCAATATATCTAAGCTACTGTTTCTAATATTTACAGTAAACTAAAGAGATTCCAGAAGACGGCTGTGCCTGGGCTGAGAGTCAGGAAGGAGATACCCATACATAGAGGTGAGGGATGCTGGGCTGGATGAGCTGAACACATAGGGTGGAAACAGCAGGATGCTGGGAGGTTCTGCTGTGGGGAGTAGAGTCTTCTGGAGAAATGGCATAACTCAGTTCTTCCCCCATCACAGAAATGGTCACACTTCAGGCTTGGACAGTCCTTGGTAAGGCCAGAGGGGTCGTTAACACCCCTTCTGGAAGTTCCTCCTCAGGACTTTAGTACAGAAGGGACCAGTACCTGTGAGGTCTTCTGGAGGGAAGGTGGGCAGTGACAATGACAGGGAACATCAGTTCCTGGAAGTAGTCAGCTATCCATGGGACCTAGACTTGCTTTGTGATCACAACTCAATAGGCACAGCTCTTTTTATGTCAGCTGAGCTTGGAAGTTAAGCTCTGTACCCCACCAGCCGGGTCACCAGATCTCGAGATAACTTTGTGGAAATGTCACTGCACTTGGCTATGACCTGCAGGCAGTGGGAGACCTCCTTCTTAGACAAGGTGATGGAGGGTAACTTGCGGGTCCCTTACAGGGATGCTATACCCACCCAGATATCAGAAAGATGACGGATGCAGAAGGGAGCCACCTCTACCTCCCGATGCTCCTCAGAGTCCCACATCAGAGTCATCAGCGAAAAACAGCATAATGAGGTTTGCCTGGCATTCACTGAGCTGACCTTCACATGGTGACCTTGAGACAAGACTTACAGACACTAAAAAAGGGGAGGTGGCCCTCAATGTCTCACTTAGCACCAGCTCTCGGCACATGTGTGATATCTGTACCTGCTTTGTCTTAGTCTCTGCTTTTTAAAAGCTGCTCATTAGAGATCACTTTCTAATTTTTAATGAACACCGCTGAAGTAACTAAGGAGTAAGAATCAATAGTTAAGCCCCAGAGATTAGATTCATCAAGAACTATTTTTAGTATTTGGCAGCTTCAAGTTTTTTATGAAAAGAGAAATGATGTCTAAGGCTATGCTAGGTGTAAGGAAATAAACAGAAGCAAACGACTACAACAACCTTTCTTCTCCTCTCCCCTCCTCTCCCCTTCTCTCCTCTCCTCTTTTCCTTAACCCCTCCTCCCTCAGTCATCTACCCTCCTCTTCTCTTTTCTATAAAAATAATAGCAGCATCTTTATGTAGCTTCTCAATATTCAGTATGCTGGATTTTTCTCTTCTTCCTCAAATAGAAGTTCAGTACTGAACTTCTGGGCCAGCAAGCTCTGGGGAATCATGTCTCTACCCCTAATATTGGGATTACAAGCATGCACAGCTGTGCCTAACTTTTATACAGGTGGTAGGGATGCAAAGAGAAACTGTACACAGCAAGTACTGTGACCTGACCTAAACCAACTCCTCTATCCTGCACCAAGACTCTTGATATGTCTTTACACACAAGAGGAGAGTGCATTCAAGTTAAAATGAACAGGTGCTCTAAATGACGGAAGTAACTAGAGCAACATTCAAATATCATACATGAAGTCATCTTCTGAGTTCTCACTTTCACCCTAAATTGGCCACCAGACTTTGCATAACAAGGCCTGGGCTCAGCTGTCATGGTCCTTCCTTGTCTGGCTGGTGTGTCACTGTTTGGGCTGGAACTTTTTTGGAACCATGACTCAATCTTATGCACAATATATGCCATGTTAGTGAAGAGGAAGAAGATCAAAGAAGCCAAATAAATTCTAGTGGAATTATCACTACACAACATTGTTTAACTGAAAGAAATACCAGACTCTAAAGTAAGTGTACTCTGGGTTTAATCTTCATGGTCCACAACTTCCTATCTTGACCCCAAACTCTCCATGTGATAGCGTTTTGAAGTGAAGCCTTTGGGAGTAGCTGAATCCATTCAAGGTTAGAAGTATGGAACTCTGTTACCTCTAGGCAGATCCTTCTCCATGTGAAGGAGCAATGAAAAGATGACTTTCATGAACCAGGTAGCGCTCAACATCTGACCCTGGGTTTGCCATCACTGACACCTTAGATAGCTAAGCCACAGAACTATGGGCAGTCAGTGGCAGTCGGGTATTTGTCCCCAGCTGTGGTCCTTAGTTATAGCTTCTGGGGTACACAGTGCCAGAAGGTGATGGCTATGCAGAGGGTTGGGCTGGGAATATATGAAGAGTCGATGTTGTTTCCAAATATTGTTGGCTAAGATGGGAGTACTGTAGATTACTATCCATCACTTACCAAGAGTGAATGTGACATCAAAGTGGGAAAACATAGCCCAGAGAGAACAGAAGGAGGAGCTATGAGTTACTTAAGTGACCTAGTGACTTTTCTCTTTTCTGTGACTAAAAGATACAACAAGAAGGAACCCAAGGAAGGAAGGGGTTGTTCTTGGTTAACTGCCTCTAGGTTCATTTAGTTCTGCAGGAGGAAGTCAAGTGAAGAAGCAGGGAGCCATGAATGCTCATGCTCAGGTTCCCTCTTTTTACATAGTCTATGATTCCAGCCTAGAGTATAGCACTGCCCACAGTGGTGAACTTTCAAACCTCAGTACCCAAATGGAGGTGATCTCTGACAGGTGTGCCCAGAGGAACATAACAAAGGCGGTCTCTCACAGGTATTCCCAGAGGGTCAATTTCCAGATGAGTCTAGATTTCATCAAGTTGACCGTTTAGGCTAACTATCACAATACACAAACAAAAAATGACCCAGATATAAGTAAAGAGGCTTACACTCCTGAGTTATTAGAGACATGCATGTGAGCTGTGCGCTCACTAGGGAGCTGGCCCATGGCAAGAAGGAAGCATAGATTAGCAAACATACACAAAGGAGCCCTGTGTGCTCTTGGAGGGCGTATGATCTTGTGCAGTCCTTGTGGAAAACAGCAAAGTGTTTTCTAAATAAAAACAGAATCACCATGTGACTTAGCATTTCTGAAGGAAAGGAAATCACTAGCCACTCAAGGATAGTTTAGTCTTATGTTTATTGGCTACTATTTTACAACAGCAAAGATGGGGAGGTAAGCAACCTAAGTGACCATGAATGAGCAAACCAATGAATAAATGAATGAATGAAGAAAATGTGATACATAGCTACAATTGAACACCAGCCATCCATCTAAATCTGCCATCTGTAACAAGATGGCCCAAACTAGAAAACACTTTGCCTCTTGAGACCAGACAGGCAAAGGAAGTCTTGCCAGCGTGGTAATCTTGGCTTTGAGTGGAATCTGCAATAAGTAAATAGGTGCACAGAATTATAGAAAGAACTATGAGGAATTAAGAAATCTGTCTCAGAGGGCAGGGTGTAGCATTTATGTAGGATGAACAAGATAAACAAGTAATATATGACATGAAGGCCATACTTAGGCCATATTGGATGTTATTCATAAGCTAATAAAATGTAACTGTGCTTGCCCAAGCTTAAAAAAAATGTGAAATGTAGTTTAAGTAGATTAAATATTTTTATTCTTGTGCATTCATTACGTATTATGTTGTATACCTTGAAAAAAATATATATATATATTAAAGGACCCACAAGGAATACAGATTCTATGAAAATCCCACTTCCAAGCGTGGCCATAGTCAAAGGTACAGGGATTTGAAAACTGTTATGTGTTGGGGGTGGCTCTTATTCAGTTGCTAAAATGAGTAACTTATTTTGTTTTTGTAACTAATATGTCATCTGGTCATTAAAGCAATTATCAAATTACTTGACGTGATCGTGTGTTTAAGCTCCAATGCTGCATTTTAAGAATATATCTATTATTTGTGCCCTGAAGTTTTAAAAGCGACCTGAAGAGATTTACTTTACTTTTCTTTTTTTTTTTTAAAGAAGCACAATATCTCTGACAGTGGAGATCAAAGCATGAGGAGTCACGTGGAGAAGAGGAAGACACAGGGCATTAAAATTCATGTCTCAGAGCCCTTCCTGCCGCTCTGGTCTGAGCTCAGCAGCAGAGACAAAAACAGGAATCTCAACAAAATAAAATAAAAATGTGCTATTTTTCTAAGAAATCAGCATGGTTAGTGGCAATGAAATCTGAACTATAACTGTTCCAAGCACGCTCATGTATATGAGTCAGTGAGAGAAGCTCATCACAGATGCAAAAGCCTTGCTTCAGAGACAGATCTGGAACACAGGGATGTCTGCTTCCCAGTGAAATGATATCCATGGGGACCCTGGACATACTGTTCTCTACTGTAGATATCTGTGCTCCCAGCACCTGTGATGTTGGTCCTAGCAGCTCCTGAAAGAATGTAAAAGCTTAGGGCATAGGATGCTCTAAAGACAAAAAATAAATGAAAAATTATAAATCTTGCAAGAAAGCAGAGGAAACACTTCACTTCCATGGTATTGATGGATCTGCATGAACTCAGCAGAGCAGTACGTGAAAACTCAGTGGTTCTCAAGCTGCAGGTTGAGACATTTTTAGGGGTCACATATCAGATATCCTGCATATTAGGTATTTATATTCCCATTTGTAAAAGCAGCAAAATTATAGCTATGAAGTAGAAACACAGTAATTTATACGAGGCGCTGTACTTAAAGGTTGCAGCACTAAGAAGGTTGGGAACCACTGACCCAAGTGAACGGGAAGAGTGGGCTGATGGAGGTATGAGCTCTGCTGACTGGGCTGAGCATGAAGACAGCTCATGCAGGCGACTCACCCACGGCCTCGCCTGGAAAGGGCTTCCTGTGTTGAAATGAGTTTTTATGCCATTAGGCTTCTTCTAACTTGTTTCCTATGCTCATTCCCCTTAGCTTGCGGGCTCTGTCCTGAAGGGCGGCTGTCTACAGAAACGACCTCTGTTGCCTGGGTCTTCGTAGAAGTTATAAATGTTGCATGACATTTATCAGAAAGTAGGATGGCATGCTCATTTCAAGATTTCTCTTCCCACCAAGACCAGGTGATATATAAAGAGTACATCTGTCCATTATTTATTTGCTGTGCTCTCAGACACAAATACTGTCATAGCATCCCCAATCCCTTTTCAGTGAGTGCTTGGCTGCAGTATGTGCCTCAGTTGACCCACTGTGCTTTAGATATCTAGGCCAAATGCATGATATGTGTGGCTCTTAATCCATTCTTCAACTTGGTTCCACTTTTCAAGTAAAGCACATTTGGCTTTAGCTTAGGTGACATCATGGACAGCATAGGTGTTACAGTCACAGACACATCTACAGACACATCTACAGACACAGACATGACTATGCATTTTTTGTGTTTTTTTTTTTTTTTAATCGTAGTGCTAGGGATTGAGCTCAGATGTCTCCCATGCTAGACAAGTGATCTACTTCAAAGCTATGCCCTATTTTTACTTTTTAAAAAATATGTAGGTAGTCTTACTCAGTTGCCCAGAATGGCCTTAAATCCTCTCTGTGTCTTAAACAGAACTTGGACTTAAGGTCTTTCAACCCCAACCTCTTTCATGGCTGGGTTGTCAGTCTGCACTTGGAAGCACAGCTGGCTATGCACACACTCTAGAGGGTGAAGGGTAGCCTGGCTTGAATACTTGCTGTCAGGGGATGGTTAGATCTGTGTGACTCTGAAGATGACATCAGGACTCCTCAGGGCTATCTTTTGCCTTCAGTCTCTACCCAGGTCATCAGAGTTGAGGCTCAGCATATTTCCATTTCTGTTCCCAAACCTATGTCAGGATGAAATAGTTTGTATCCACAAAGGGGTTCTAAGTCCTGCTATGGGGAGACATAGCTTATATCTAAATGAAAAAAAAAACCAACTTATTTGTTCACGAGTCCAAATCTTTTCCATACATTTATATTCATTCTAAATGGGGTTATCGCCTCTTAAAAACTGCTTTATGCAGCCATCTGTTCTAACATGCCTTATGTTTGCAAATTAAATATTTTATATTGTTTTATTGCTAACCTTTCTATTGGAAGAAACATCCAGACTTTTTCCAGTTGGATGAAAACTTTGGTCTATTTATATTCACACAGTGTTGAAACCAAGTAAAAACAGTACAGGTAGCAGCGGCGAGACTGTCATCTACCCCAGTGACTTATTTTATTTGAGCTCATTTATATTCGTTATGGGCCTTTATCTCTGCTTTTTAAAATCTAGCATGTGTGGGGAATTTTATTTTCTCTTTGAACTTAGTGAATATCACGGACACACTGTATCTTAGCTGGTATGTGATTGCACCGCTGATGGAATAACATGGCTGCTTCCTGTCCTCCAGGCTTTCAGTGCTGATCGTGGTTTGTATCCCCTTTTCACAGCTGTGTCTCTCATCCTTTTATTTAAAGGTGAAGGTGTCCTCATTCTTCACATTTCCCCGTGTTTGTACTCCTGATTGGCTCTGGAGTTACTTGCTATCCAATATCCAACCAATCCAGCTTTCAAAAAGTGAGATAGGCCAGCATTGAACTTCATCGCCTGCAAATATACATTCTTCTTCTGTTCACATGAATCCCAGAAGGTCAGTAATATTGTCATCTCTAGTCTAGGCTATAACCCAGAATCCATGGACCTCTGTGTCAATGGTGCGTTGGTATCAGCCATCACCTTTTCCATTTGGGAACTGTCTCACAGTCCAAGGAAAAGCAGGGACAAACACTGATCTCGCAATACCTGGTTCCAACCTTCCCAAGGCTCTCCATCCTCCTCAAAGCTCTCCAAGCTCTCCATGTCTCTCCATCTTCCCCAAGGCATCCACTCCAAGGCTCTCTATCTTTCACACTGTTATCTACCCTCTACAAGGTTTTTCACCCCCACCCCAAACTTCTCTACCGTCATAAAGACTCTGGGTTCCTACCCCTTCCTTGGGCTGTCAGTTGCAATAAGTTTTATGTTTGCAATACTAGCTTAGACAGTTCTTCTCACTTTTATCACCGGGGCAAAAGCTATGAATAAACAGCCTCACAATTGTCTGACCTGAAACTCCCCAAGCTTACATCAGAGCCACCACTTCCCCTCATGAATCCACCACAAGAGGTCATCTTACTTGTCTTTGCATTTAGAGTACAGTTTTGCAGAGGAAAATGTCATTGGATATTTATTGAACAGAATAAAAACTTTCAAAATGTAAAAGAACCAAAGAGAAATATGTAAATCAATGAATTACAGTGTTCACCTCAATCTCACTTCATGACTTTTAAATTAATTCACATTAAATCCAGATAGTCATAAAATACACCAAAGATATAAAAACTGATTTTTTAAAACATCAATAAAATACTCTCTGGTGAGCAATAACAATAATATAGGAAAATACTTTTTTATGTTCAAAAAAAGCTTAATGTCAAATTGTGAAAAAAAATTAATATGGTAAACACACCACCACCACCACCACCAACAACAACAACCAAGGAGTAAAACCCAACCTTACTATATGATCTATTTCAAATTGCTTGCTTAATGGCTCTAAAAACTGTTTAGTCTGGTATTTGGGCCAGTTTCTGCAGTCAGATAAGGCTGGCTTTCCATTCATCACCCTGCCTGTGTACCCACCAACATCCTTGGTGTTGGGATGGGCAACTGTGATATGATGCATTGTTTAGAGGAAAGCAAACATTCCTAGAGCCAAATTAAAGCCACAGATGTTCTAGCATATATGTCACATCGGCACCCCTTGTCAATAAAGCATTTATGGATCTAACGTTTGCTGTCATCAAAGAATGCAAGGCAAAATGTCACAGAGGCTGCCTCCTGTTGGGTCTTGCACGACTTCATGGCAGCTTCTCTCACTTTGGAACATAGAAGGACATTATTGCATCTGGGACAGAGAAGCCATGTCCTACCTCTAAAATTGGTCCCTAAGCACATGGATGCTTTGACCACTGGAAGAGAAAATACTGAATGGCAGTCTACATTGGCAGGAGGAAATTCTTAAAAGTCCATCAACTGGATGGAAAGGAAATTCAGAAATATATACTACTCCCCTCAAGCTGTTAGACACATGGGATGCTGGCAAAGCAGCCCTGTCAGATTCATTTCTGGGACAGTGTACACTAATAGTATGTTCCTGTTAAGCAGGTGGTAGATGTAAAATCATAACAAGGTCAGAATTATCAGTCCCTTCTGGGTGGTCTATATATATTTGTAACATGAATACAATATTCTCCCTTGATTTTACCCAAAAGGCCAAAAAGTGATTAAATGAAATTCTCAAATGTTTGCAATTTGAATGATGACGATGATACAGAAGATGTTTAAATATGAAACTGTGCTTCAGACTCCAATAGGTCTACATAAGTGGTCAAGGACATTGCTTTAGTTACTTTTCTGTTACTATAAAAAAATAAAACGACTGGGGCCAGAAATGACTGCCTCTGGGATCCTTGGGTCTCAAGCTGTCACTAGAATGTGCATGACAGCACCTTCTGATGCTGTGGCAAAGAGGGATGCAATTTTAATTGTGCTATGTCTTTATGGTTTGAAGGAATCATGTCAAGACTTTGATTTGAACCCTGAATCCTACAACATAGCACTGTAGAAGCTCGTTCACCATGGTCATGGCAGAAATAACTATGCCCCCATTTCTTAAAGATCTTTACAGATTTGAGAGAGAAAAAAATCTTTGAATTGTGATGGAAGGTGATGATAAAAAATCGTTCTTTTAAAAATCTCTCCACTTTAGGTATGTGTCGGGACACAGATTTACCAGATGTCAATGACCCATTACTTATGGAGAGCTGCTTCTCAGTGCTCAATGGATGGATGGAATAAGTCCCTGGGTTGTGGAGCAGGAGACATCCAGGAGAGGAGGCAGTATGTAGGCAGAAGGAAGAACAGCCCAGTTTGTTCAGTATGTGAACCGTGGAGAATTCTAAGCAATGTGCTTGTGGTGGTTTGAATATGCCTGACCCATGGCTGTTAGGAATTACGGTTGTGCTGGAAGAAGTGTATCACTGTGAGTGTGGGCTTTGAGGTGTCCTAGACTCATGCTTTGCCCAGTGAAGACAAGAGCCTCCCTCTGCCTCTCTTTAGATCAAGATGTAGAACTCTTAGCTTCTCCAGCATCATGCCTTCTCTCTCACTGCCATGTCTTGCCATGGTGATAATGCACCACACCTCTGAAACTGTAAGCCAGACCCAATTCATTGTTTGCCTTTATAAGAATTACCGTGGTGACGTTGTCTCTTCACAGCGATGGAACCCCAAACTCAGACAGTGCTCATTTGTTTTCACTGAGAGATAAATGGTTTGAAATATGGGTCTTGGTTTCCACAGAACCCAACATAAAGCTTTAAATGCATGAATCATTCAGATCATGGGTCGAGGAGGATAATTCAAATTATCTGTTGACTTTACATATTGCAGTAAATATGGAATATTCTGGAACAAATCCCGTTTTACATCTTGGGGTTTATAACATATTTGGTTTCCAAGCAAGCCTGTAGAGGGTGCCTACTTAACAGTCACAGCAAAATAGATTTTATTATTATTGAAATTCAACCTACAGATTATTGAATTGCTCCCAATTCCTTTTCTGTGGTGTTGCATAATGACCTTCACTCACTGAATTCAGCAACAAAATTCCTTGTAGCTGATCCATGAAGAATCATGGTCTTCTTCCTTAAGTCTCTCGCTCTTTTGCCAACTTGTACAGACTCCCTCTCTGCTTTCCTGAGATTCAGTGATCATTAAGTGAACAGCATCAATGGTACATGGTGACTTACTCACTTGAATGCAAGTGAGTTTTTCTTCATGTTGAATTGTGTAAGCTGTTGAATCGATAAGCACGGCCAGAAGTTCTCTTTTGACCAATTAATTTTGTCTGGGGCAGGGACAAGAGACCAAGGGGGAAAACTAAGGTCTGCGAAAAAGAAATCCCTGCTTAAAATCTTGAAACAAACAGCAGTGTGTAAAAACATGATGATTTTGGTTGAACAAGGAGCCTGGCTGGATGACTTAATCAGAGAAATGCTGCCTCCCAAGCATGTGGACCTGCCCTTGAGTCACAGATTCCCAGGTAAAAAGGTGGAGCGAGGTTATTTGTGTTTGTAATCTCAGAGCTGAGGAGGTAGACAGGCAGACAGCCCTAAGGCAGATTCTCAGCGTTTGTGGATCTGATAATCCAGACCACTCAGCTAACCCCAGGCACGAGAGAGACCCCATGTCTGGGGAAGGACACCTGATGCTGACACCTGGCTTCTAAATGTAACATACACATGTGTACCTGGACATATACCTTAGTGCACACACACACATAAAAACATAAACACACACAAGGAAGAATTAAAGAGTTCACTAGGTGGATGCCAACTAAGTTTTCATTGATTTGTATGTCTTAATACATAGTACAGACACAATATGAGAGAGAAAGCAGGCGTAATGATCAGACTGTATTTTGCAATAAATAGTGGTAATGACTTGAGGTTTACATTTTTCACTCTTTAAGGGGTGTTTCCTTAACCTATGTTCTTTACATCGATGATCTCTGTGTTGTTTAGGTGGAAGCATGCTCAGAGATCTACACCCCAGATCCTGGATGCTCTGGTCAGTGTTCTACCTTCCTGATGCCTGCTTTCGTGATAGCATTAGATGGCATCTGTCCTACGCACTGCAGCACTGCATTGACTGCAATGATGCAAGAGTCAAGCTGCCACCTCAGACATCCAGGTGATAGGGCTGAACCTCATTGGGTCCCAATGTTCGTCACATCATAGACTCACCCTGCAAACGAATGCAGCAAACTATGCCAGCTACTTTTAAAATGCCTTCCCGGAGTCTGAGTCCTCCTTTCAACATTCTGTATCGAGATGAGAAATGTCCAGAGGGCTTCACAACTGATCTGTAACAAGATGCAGTGCTACCTTGGAGAAAAGCTCTGTGGGAACATAGGGATTAACAAACCAGGCCAGCGACTTTGCAATGGAGAATGACTTTCACTTACAAGGATGGAAGTCAGTGCTCTGCTGTTCAGATTGACATTGAAGTGTTGAGAGACTTTCTGCTTTTAATCGGAATGAGTTTATCCCTTTGTTGAAATGACGTGAAGAGACTTAAGAAGATCCATGCTTTGTAGAAAGGATTCATAGTTGATGAGCTGTGAGCCGTGAGGCTTGCACACTGTATTTAACAAGACAGACCATTTAGGCAAATTAGTTCAAACCTATGGGCAGAAGCAAATGGTCTCAGCTCACAGGTCTTAGCTCGATGCACCTGTTCATGTGTCTGCTTGGATCATGGCTTGCTACATTTACACGTTCACATCAGCTAATAACACAATTAGCCAACTGAAAGAGTTTATTCTTAGATAGGAAACAGGAGAATGGATCTAACAGAAGTCTTTCAAAATGCAATTCTAAATTCGGGCTGGATGTAATGGCAGTGGTTGTGGAGAGTGTGAAGTGCCAGGATCCTTTGCTCTGCCTGGAGATAAAGATCTGTATGTCCCACACCCAGAATCCCTTCTCTATACTTGTGTCCTCAGACAACTGTGTCGGCGTACACAACAGATCATTGTGAGGTTTTACGGAATTACTATGAGCAAGGAAAACAGGTTTTTTTTTTCTTACAAAAATGATAAAACTTAAGAGTTAAAATGCAGAAATACTGTTCCATAGCTAGAAGTACATCTATTTTATGCTGAGTAAAAGTGATAACATCCCTCATAAAATGTAGGTCAGATATAAAACTTACATGTTCCCCAAACACATGGTCTATATGCAATGTTCAAGCCCCCCTTCTGTGCCCAAACCAACTCTCAAAGTGTCATCCATGTTATCTTATTAATAAATAGATAAAAATCCAATTCATATCTCAATTAATATTTAAAATAATAACTTAGAATAGAGGTCTGTTCAATTCCATTTACTCAATTTTTTTTAATGAAATGAAAACGAACCATTGAAGTTATCATTAATCTGTCTTCATCATTTAAGAAGGAGTCTTGATTTTCCCCACTGTTATGAAATAAGACTTCATTTTAAGATGAAAGAAATCCAAAAGAGAATTCTGCCCGTTATACCATCTGATAATTGCATCAGTCCGAGACACAGCTCTGCTCTGTGGCTAGGGAGACAAATAAATCTATTCTTGTCAGGCAATAAACAGGAGAGGGGGTTTGAGATGCCATCTGAAGTAATTTTTTTTAAATGTCACTTGGTGAACATTTGAAAATGAAGCTATAATTACTGTGACATTGTCAAGGAGAGGCCCCAGAGCTTTTGGGGTAAGGCAGGGGGAGGTGATTCTAAACTGATGAGAGCTTGGCCACACTATGTGCCAGCGTTACCTCACATGTTCCTAGTAAGATGACGTATGTCACAAATTAAAGGCGACAGTGGCTACGTGGCCCTAGCCTGGGCCTGGGCACAGTGTCTTCCCCAAGGAGAGTCTATGTATATCCTCCACTGGAAAAATTTCATTTTTACTCTATTTTTTGTCATTGGTAATTTTTATGTCATTAAACTACAAGAGCTGTCAGCAAGGGGGCTGAGGACTCTAAGTGAGCTCTGGGAAGTAAATGAAAACAGTATAATTAAAAAAAATTTAATGAAAATATAGTTGCATCTTGTCCTTTATCCTTTCCTCTCTCTCTCTCTATCCACTCTCATGTCCCTTCCCTGTAATCTGTCCCATATCCTCCCTATTTCTTCCCAATTTGGTGCCCTCTCTTTCTTTGGTTATCATGGTTAGATATATAATGTTTAAATATATAGATACAAACTATGAAGTCTGCTCAGAGTGGTATGAGTATATGATTTCAGCTCTGACCATTTTCTATTGGATAAGCAATTAGAGCCCTCATTCCTGGGAGAAGTAGTTCACACACTCTTGGCAGTCATGCCCTGTCTCCAGTTGTTTGTCTAGAGATGGGTTCTCTATGACATTTCCTCTTTCTACCTTCGAATATCTCTGTCGTCCTTGTTCAGATCTTGTTTAGGCAGCCATATTGTTGATGAATATCTTGTGACAGTATCTCACAGAACTTTCCAGGCCTCTGGCCTTTACAAGTTTTCTCTGCCCTGCCCTGTGATTTTCTGAGCCTTGGCTACAAGAGTTGTTGTGATGGTTTGTATATGCATGACCTAGGGAGTGGTGCCATTAGGAGTAGGTGTGTCACTGTGGCTGTGTGCTTAAAACCCCCACCCTAGCTGCTTGGAAGTAAGTCTTCAACTAGCAGCCTTCAAATGAAGAGAAAACTCTCAGCTCCTCCTGCACCATGCCTGCCTAGCTGCTTCCATGTTCCCACCTTGATGATAATGGCCTGAACCTCTGAACTGGTAAGCCAGCCCCAATTAAATGTCCTTTATCAGAGTTGCCTTGCTCATGGTGTCTGTTCACAGCAGTGAACTCTAACTAAGACAATTGTTGTGTGGATTTATCTCTGGGCACCATACCCCATGATCAGTTGTGATTATCTCTGCTGCAAAGAGAAGCATATTTAATGTGGGGTGAGAGCTAGGCATGTCTGTGGGTATAAGAGTACATTTTAGAAAGTAGCCAGGGATACAGTATACTGGCAGTAGTAGGAAGATCAGTGACATCACTAGCCCTTGGTAGTTGGCTAGGCATTCAGCACCAGACATGATTTCTCTCCTGTTGAGTGTTGGTTACCACCAAGACATGAGCGCCACTCCTGTCCCTTTGGAGAGATCTTGATATACTTGTCATTGTTGTGTTTGATAGGCATCACACTTGGGGGGACTATGATTGCTTTCCTCCCTTGACCACATGCATAGACCTTTCTGGTACCACGAACGCCAGACTGCACGAAAGGGCTTCCAGGTTAGATGAAACGTGGTTCTTCTGAGTTCTGTTTCTGAAATGTGTGATGTCTTCAGCAAGAGGGGCTTACTGTCATCCTCTAAGAGCCAACCAAGGGCAGCAGCAATAACTTGTATTGTTTTGGGAGACTGGGACTATCTTGACTGGAAAGGAGGTTTCTTATGTGTGGTACCAGGGTATTTGTTAGTTTGTGCTCTTGTGGGCAGCATTGTCAGCCCAAGTGGCATACCTTTAACCTGTACATGCATGTGTATGCACATATAGTTATATGCATCATATATAAATTTAGGTAAGTATGAAATATTTGTTTCCTTGATACTTTATCAAATATTAAATTATTTATATTTATAGTTTTATTTTTCTCCTTTCTATACCTCTCCTCTGTGCTGCTCCCCCTCTTTCTTCCCCAGTTAAAGCCTCCTTCCAGTTTTCATCCCCCCTTCATATTACTCTTGCCTTACTATCTCACTCTCTAGCCAACCTGCATAGTCCCTTTTGACTTTCCCTGTTTCCATGGCTACCTCAGGTCATATACTCATCCCCAAAGATCTGGAGTTAGGAGCCTCAGATGAGAGAGAACATGTAGTATTTATTTTTCTGGGTCTGAGATTCTTGATCCACACATATTTTCAGGGCATACTTCTGAAAACACAGGGAAGAGTTGTACCATTGATTTTTTTCTTGAAACATACACAGTATGACTACTTGGCTAGATATAGGCATATATGATTTTCCAACTCTATGAACTCCTCCACTCACAGAGATGCAATAGTCAAGATCCAAGGTGATGCCAGTGAAATTGACCCTATGAGCAGATGTTATCTGCATCTAGAGTGGAGCAATGGAGCAGGGCTTGATGAAGGGATAGAGTCTGAGCCCTGGTGAGCTGTGTGTAGCTACATGCTGCGACTCGACCACAAGGTTTTCAATTGCTAAAACATCTGTGTATTAAACAATCATCTTCAATAACCGAACGTGGCAATTTAACTCAGTTTTGATTTGTCGGATTATTATTTTCACGAAATAGCTTTTGCAACACAATACTTATTATGGTAGCAAATGACTGTAATCAACTTGGGACTGAAACAGGAGGATTTCCAGGAGTTCAAGACAGGTCTGAACTTTATAGTGCATTTTGGGTCAGGCAGGTTTACAGAGGAAGACCCTTTCTCAAGCCAGCCAGTCATCTATCTATTCACTCCTCTCTCTCATCTTTGATCTATCATCTACATCTATGTATCTATCTGTCTGTCTGTCTACTCTATGTCTGTCATCTAATTTTATAAGTGTATGCTGTGTGACACACACACACACACGTGCATGTATGCACACACACTGACTGAAAGATGGAATAGCTTAGCATAGTATTCACACTATTCTGGTTAAGAAATAATCATTCTAAATAGGACTTGATTTAAATTTTGGACATGGGACATAGGAAACTTGACTGTGACATAGGCTGTGCTAGTGTTCTTATAGATTGGTTTCTTAGAAATGATTTGCAGTTACATTCATGGTCACTGTTTTTACTGTGAAATACAAATAGTCCATTAGCTCCTTAATGACTTAATATGAGACCCTTAGGTGTCTGGGTTTCCTATCTGTGCCGTCAAACATCATTCACCACTGGCTCTTGTTTCCACCTGGTGTTGGTGTGGTACTTCAGTGGGGAAGACACTATTCATGGTCCCTCACTACACTGCACTTGAAGAGTGGCTCAGATTGGTCTGCGTGGCTGCTCTGACTGGAGTGCTCTAGACCATGGGAAGGATGCCTTTGTTCTGGGACTAAAGGTTTGTATCCAGGGCAATAGAGTTGATAAACATTTTTTCCAGGTCCAAAATGACAGACCATGTATTTGCTGAACCTTCTACTCTAGAGAACACAGTGGTCAAGGACTAAGGTTTAGTATGTGTATCTCTTTTCCATCTGTCTTGGCAAATTATTGCCATTTATATGTCAGCACATTAGTAAAGTGGTTATCTATCTATCTATCTATCTATCTATCTATCTATCTATCTATCATCTCTCTCTTCCCCCCTTCTCTCTCTCTCTTTCTCTCTCTCTCTCTCTCTCTCTCTCTCTCTCTATATATATATATATATATATATATATATATAAATGAGAAATATTCACATGGTTCAAAAATAAAGGAAAAGGAGACTGTTTTTATTCGAATAGAGGTGGGAAGGAAGGAAGGTGGCTCCTGTGTGAATTGCAGGCTTTCCTGTCTGATGCAGACAGAAAACTACAGATGGATGCTGGAAGACAGGTTAAGAGAGTGTGCCAAGATACATCAATATTGACACAACTAAAATGACGTCATTACCTCTATGTTATATTATCTTGCCAACATCTATCTTCTGTACCTATGTGGTCATTTCTTACCTTGGGACGTTAGTATTCTTTTTTAAACACCAGCTACACATCTATTGTAGATGATCTCATTATGTCAGAGCCCAGTGTTAGCCTAGGAATGCTTTGGGTTTCTGCCTTCCAGCATCAGACTCCTGTGACATCCATTAAGCCCTCTTTATCATGTTTGTAATGGAGTTGTTACACTGTGAAGAGTAACCAACCATCTATAGAATGGTAGGAAAGAGATGGCGCTCATACATAACTCTCCTTCCTTCCTTCCTTCCTTCCTTCCTTCCTTCCTTCCTTCCTTCCTTCCTTCCTTCCTTCCTTTCTTTCTTTCTTTCTTTCTTTCTTTCTTTCTTTCTTTCTTTCTATGTCTAAGAAGTAGGGTGGGGTGCAGACTAGGAAAGGCTGCTGGCTGTAATTGTAGTGCTGTTGGCATCCAGACATAGCCCTGCTGGAAGCCTTCTCTCAGCCTGTCCCTTCATCAGCAAAGTGAGGTTAATGGTTCTTCAGAGACTGAGAGAGCCAAGGAGAGGATTAAATTAGATTGTGCTTGGATTTAGAAAGCAACCCTTATGTATTAGCTTCTTTTCCCACTTCTCTGACCTAAATTATGTTCAAAGTCATGTCATAAGATACTTTTTTTCCTGATAAAATTTTTCATAATTCAAAGGAAAAATACTAAAGTGGTTTTGAAATCCCTGATTTTTTCTTTTCCAGTTAATGTAGGCTAGATCCTATGAATACTATATACTCATATATATATATATATATATATATATATATATATATATATATATATATATTCCAATGTGGGAACATTCCACAGTGTCTTCTGAGACCCAGGACTGTAATGCATATTTTAAGTAAGAATGGATTAACTCTGTTATGGGAATAAAATCTTGAATTTTTTAAAAAATGAATTATACATATAAAATTATGCAGGGATTTTTGTTTGAGAGGAAAAAAGACTAAATTTTGGTGAAGTTAGAAAAAATATATACAAATAATTGAATAATCATGGACAAAGGGAATGTTTCCCTGAATAATAAAAGGGTGATTATTCCCAAAGCATTGAACAGGATCGATCGTATGTCCTGGTGAAGAGAACCCATTGGTAACATGCATGCTTAGACCTGTTCTCACGCGCAGAACCAGGATGGGCTGGACTCGTTTAGAAGATACATGGCTCTTCGGGCTTCTGAGATGGCAGCCATCGGTGAAGGTGTACAAATCACTTCTGTCTATGATTTTGAGGGTGACATACAGGCCAATCACCTGTAATTGATCTTCTGTGTTGGGATCTCAGGTATGCACTGCCATGCCTGGTTACAGAGCTGCTCCATGCTAGGCAAGCACTCTGTCAACCAGGTTACATTCTCAGACCTCGTAGCTTGTTGTTTGACTCTGTAGAGATTTAAATACTAGATCCAGCTCTAAACTGGAGCACTGGGTTAAGCAAGGGAAGTTGTATATGAGAGTGTCAGGAGGAAGGCGTGTCCTGAACTTCATTAGAAACTTGAAAGCCAAGAGGTTATAAATATTTTAGCATCCTTTCAGGGCAGGAACAAACTATAAAAGCTAAAAATGGGAGGGAGTCGAGTCCTGAGGAATCCACCATTATTCTGGAAATGTTCCTCTCTAGTTAGGTTGATCTGGTGAAGTCTGAGAAATCCAAGATAGACACTGGAGAGGAGGGACTGTGGGACCTGAATCTAATCACAGGTCTCTGGGAAGATAAGCCCAGTGACGCAAGGGCAGATACAGAGATGTATGGAGATAGAGGAGGAGATGGAGTTAGGATAGAGACATACTCCCCAAGACAGATATATAAATAGGCAGGCGTGGATGTATTTCCACATCTGTCTCTCCAGCTTTCTCTGTTCACAGTGTGTTCAGAAGAGAATGGGGTTAGTTTCTGTCTTTTGTTCTTTTAATATCTTTTCTTCAATTACCTATAGGCATACAGGAAAGTAACCAGATGTTCACTGTAGAGATGGTTTGCTGTTTCTGTGCCTGTCATGAAAAAGTAGCAAGTGGATGAAGTCCAAGCTGCTCATCACCTGAACAGATTCCGGGGAAGGGTCCCGTCCAACTGAAGAAACTTCAAAGTTCACATGTCACAGAGCCAGAATCCCACAGCATCCATTTTTGGCCTCCAGGAACCCACAAGTTAAACTGCTATCTTCAGTCTAGGACTGTGGTTGTGGGTCAGACCAGGAGGCTGGTGGGTACCATCTGTTGTCCTCAGAGAGGTCAGAGCTTTGGAATCCTCAGCTAAAACAGGAGCTATCACATAACTTCCAGAGAACTGTGGGTTCCTGCTCTTAGCCATTGTTTCTCCTACCCTAGGATGATCAGGGAAGCGTTGATTATGGAAACAGACAGTGGGTATTGAGTGAGGTTAATGTTAGTTCAACTCTGTGGATAAACTGTGTAAAGACAAGGAGATTAAAGAATCCAGCAGCAAAGATAGACTGGACCCAAACCTCTGACGACAGGGCTGTGTGCTCAAGAGGGAGACATGGAGGTAAGCTCTGCACTGCAACAACCCAAGAAGATATAATGCCACATCACCACAGTGCAGGGCCAGACAGGACACTAGAGTGCAGGGAACTTTATAAACACTCAGAAACATTTAGGGAGAATCATAAAACAAGGGGAAGGAAGGTGTGGGGGGGTGGTATTGCATTTTGCTGTCAGGAAAGCTTTGCAGGAATTTCTGGGATCCATCCTGTCTCTTCTACAATGGTAAATGTTAACATCACAGTTGGGACTCATATTTGCCTCTTGCAAAGGACCCCTGTATGTTCTACAGTCAATGAGTGGGCTGAATATCGCTCCCTTGCAGGGCAATCCTTGAATATCTCATTTGCCTCATCCCATCTTTATTGGAATCAGCCCCGAGTTACCTACAATCCACCCATGTAGCTAGAATTATTTCCCAAAAGCATAGTAAAAGGTAAAAGGCATACGTACATTTTTTTTTCAAAACCTTATTGAAGAAATGTTTACATCTTTTAGCTTTTGTAAAACAATCAACTCAGTTTCCTCAGGATTCCCCTTTAATTTTTGCTACACATTTCAATGGAATAAATTGGTATTTTTATATACCTCACAATCAACATATACTGAAAATATGCATCTGTAACCATGTATACAACAGTATGAGTACATGTGCTTATTTAGATACTGACAATATTATAAAATATATCTTCATGTTAAAGCATGTCTTTGATTGCTCTATCCTGTTGCAAGTTTTAAAATTTCAATGGGATCTACTCAAGAGGGGTTATTAACTTATCTCTCTAAAAAAGAAAATACTGTGAGAAAATGGCCGCTTGGCCCAGTGTAATCAGCCTTTACTGTTCATATGTGGTGGGTGGGTGTTGATGTAATCAGTATCGCATGCAGGAGGCTCAGGATAGCTTCTTCCCATCACTTCTGTCTTGGACTGTGTGAATGAGGCTCTCTCCTCTCGGCCTGCCTTTATTTTCCGTTTCTCTCTCTCTCAGGCTCCTGGTTTCCAGCTGCTAGAGCTCACCATCAGGAGAAAGAGAGTTCAAGGAAATCCACGCACAGTTGATACTTTCCCGGGACAGTAGCTCATGGGGGTGGTAATGCACTTGGAGAGCATCCCCAAGTCTCAGGGGCACCTGATCTGTAGCCTAGCTTCCCAGAGCCTCACTGGAAGGAAGCAAGAAGTCTTCATAACCATGACTGAAAAAACAGGATTTTTTTTTCCAAAATTCCATCGCCTTTTTAGTGTGTTCATGGCATCATTACAGATGTCCCTTCTAGAATGTCTCCAGTCTTCATTCCTTGTGCCTTCTGTAAGTGAAGACAGAAAGATGATCTGAGAGTTTTGAACAAAAAACATTATGCATGCGCATGCACAAACACACACACACACACACACACACACACACACACACACATACCATGCACACATGCACGCATGTACTCATGCATGCAAGCACACACACACAATGCATTTAAGTAATGCTCAGTTATTTAAAAGCACATGATGCTCTTTCAGAGGACCTGAGTTTGGTTCTAAGCACTTATGTTAGATGACTTACAATTTCCCATATCTACAGTTCTAAGAGATCTAAGTCAGTCTCCTGGCCTTTCCAGATACCTACATATGCACATATCCACACACAGACATATATAATTAAATTTAAGAAATACTTTTAAAAGATAGAATATTAATATTAATTTAATATTTATATAAATATATTTATAAAATATAAATTCACACACTATATGTATATGTATATGTATATGTGTATGTGTATGTGCATGTGTATATGAATATGTATATATACATACACACACACACACATATACACACACACACACACACACACACACACACACACACACACACATATATACACATACATATATATGTTTTGAGGATGTAGACCCTTCCCTGTTGCACGCTTGTGGGAAAATATCCTGGTGCTCTTAGTTCCCAGCACATCAGTAAGAGCTCCGCTATATCTTTAAGGGTGTTTAACCAGTAATGAGCCATTTAACAGTCAGAAAAACACAGCTGCCAAGATGTGCCTGCAGCTTTCCTTGGATCCGTCATGTCTAACTCCTTCACTACCTGCTATTAGAATTTGGTGTGTGGTGGTAATTGCATGCAGAAAAAGGTGAACTATTTGAAAATCAGGGTCTGAGTATGTCAGGGAAGTCTAGGGGTAGCTGGAAACAAGGGGTCCTTGAAATATCCCTGAGACCCTGCACCTTAGGGTCACACCCCTCTGTCCATCAGATCCTCCAGCAAGTTCAAAGACTGACTGATTGTCCAAAACACTGCTGGCCCTTTAAGGCAATGTGTTCAGGTGTCTGACTCGAGCTTTGAATAGGACCTCTCATAGTTTACCTTCTAAGTAGAAGTTCTCTAAAGCAGGGCACAGGTGGTGGTGAGGGACTGCTGTGACAATTGGCACAGTTAATGGCTGTCTCAGCACACAAAGCAGTATGCAGTGAGCTACCTGGAGCACAGGATGAACTTATTAAAACTCATCACCAACATCTCAGCTTGAGTAGGATAGTGCCGCCATGCAGACAGGAGTCCAGTAATGAGAGAAAGCAGCTGGCCAGGCTGCCTTTGTGTTGTAGTGGAATAACAATAGTAATTGGGAAGTTTCAACTATTTTTTTGACAGCGCATTTGTGAAGACATATTAACTAATAAAAAGTAATATATTTATTACCCCCAAGTAAATCTGACGTGTCCTCATTGTTTTTTTATCTGGTCCCATGTTGGACAAGTTCATGTTCAGCGCTTCACCAAAGCATTTCACTACAACCAGGGACCACTGCAGGTGTCCTAATAAGTTATCAGTATTGACAGTAATTAGCATTTGTTCTCACAGCTTCCTGGGGCTTATCTCCCTGTACTGCAAATCAGTACTCTTTACCTGCCCTATACCCACCCATGTAGACGTGAGTGAGATGTATCCCATAATAAGCTATGAGGCTCAACACAGAGTCAGTGACCATCCTCATGCCTGGTATAATTTATTTATGTGTCCGGTTCTTACAGATGGATTTCAGCCCTCATGGGATAATTTGGCTCATAGGCTACAGCTCATCATACAGATCATGTGCACACATTGAGCAGCATTTGAGATACAGATGAGTACCTCTGAATCCCTGTCCTCTGAGAATGATGCTGAGGTTTAGTGAGATTCATGTCACTGTCCTGTCCTGCGGTTCCAGAGAGGAGAAAGCCCTTATCCTCTCTGGGCATGCCCGGGGAAGCTGAAATTCTTGCTTCCCATCTTTTCCAGACATCCTACTCTGCACCCTCCCTCCTCTTCTCTTGGACAAAGTGACTTTTCTTGTGGGTAACCTGGGAAATATGTGGCCAGGCTTCTCTGTTCCTGCTCTCTCTGGCCCTCCTGCCCACAGGGACCAGCCCTGTCCTGCCAAATCTGTGGCTTATGTCCACGCTCACTTTGTGGTGGTGGAGGAGGGCTATCTGCATGGCCTGCTAGATCCGTTTCAGGGCAAAGGCCCCTGGGCCAGAATTCTCCAGTTAGAATCAGTCACTACTTTTCATTTTTCAGTCTCTACTTGTCTGTCTGTCCATGTTTATGGAAGAAGGGCAGGAAAGGTCATACCCTTCCAAAGCTGGACACCCTTGGTCATTTCAGAGGTCCCTTTATACTCTTATGTCATTGTATAACAATGTAATTGTCTGTGTTGTATACCATACCTGTATACAAAAGGTATGTGTATTTTAGGCCAGCCCTGCTGACTCTGGGACACTGTCTTGGGGATAGCTACCTGAGGGGGCCACTGCTGGCCATTCCTGTGCAGAGGCCTTCTGGCTGTTTGCGTACACAGAGTCTGAATTTAGATCAAGGTCTTGATCTGACAGGGATGAAAGAACGAAGATGATTGAACCAAAATCCCCATAAGCAAGAGATCCTCTTGAGAAATTTAAAAATTAAATCCGTTTTTGCCTTGTTTTGAAGTTAGTGCTTTTTAATGTGTACTATCTGAAGTATTATTCTTGGTAATTTTCCCGTAGATATTTACAACTTAATTATTTTGGCTGAATGGAAATTCTTGGATGTCTTCCTTTAGATTTGGGTAATTAATTATAGGATTTATAGGCTTAAATATACATATATATTTATAGAACCTAGGTATAATAATATCCACATGCTTTATCAATATTTTGTCAGGTTTCATAGAAAGCATAATCATTTATTAAAAATGAGTACATTTTAAATGTTTTTATTTATTCTCTGAGAAGTTTATACCGTATGCTTTGATCACATCCTTTCCCCTTCCAATGCATTAGACACCACTTATGCAGAACACACACTAATGTCTAAGCATTAGCATTATATCAGCTACTTTCCTGCTAAGTGATGGAACATCATGACCCTAATTAGCTTATGGAAGAAGAAGTTTATTTTGGCTCTGGTTCTGGAGGGATAAGAGTCCATCATGATGGGGAGGTATGGCAGCGGGCTATAGGAGCAGGATGCTGAAGAGATCGACTCTTCAACAAAACCCACAAAGAACTGGAAGGAGGCAAACCCTTCCAAATCTCACTCTAGTGATGCAAGGCTATACTTCTCATGCCTTCCTCAAAACAAATGTTCATATACCCAGGCAGAGGTGAATGAAGTATATCCCATCATACGTGAGCGGATGGGGGACACTTTTGATTCAAGCCACCCCTAAGTGTATTCTTTTTCTTTTTTCTTTTTATTGGATATTTTATTTTTTTGCATTTCAAATGTTATACCCTTTCCTGATTTCCCTCCAGAACCCCCCTACCCCATCCCTCCTCCTTTTGCTTCTATGAGGTTATACCCCACCCCCACCCCACCCCCACCAACTCCCACCTCCCTGCCCTTGCATTTTCCTACATTGGGGCATGGACCCTTCACAGGACCAAAGCCCTCTTCTCTCATTGATGCCCGACAAGGCCATCCTCTGGTACATATGCGGCTGGAGCCACGTGTACTCCTTGGTTGGTGGTTTAGACCCTGGGAGCTCAGGTTTGTTGATGTTGTTGTTTTTCCTGGTGTTGTTCTTACACACACACACACACACACACACACACACACACACACACACACACGAGACTGGATCATGGAGGTAGGTGGCTGTATGAACCACTATGAATACCCGGAATAGCCTTCAGGCACAGAGTCTCCAGCTTAAAGTTATCACCAACATTAATCCCTGTTCGATTCTAGACTTATAGTGAGATAGAAGTTTTAAAGACAGCTTCTGAAATTTTTCTTTTTTTAAAAAAAGGTATCATTCACTTTTAAAAATCTCCTTCAAGGCATGAAAAATATTTAAATAAAAATAATGTATATTTCAATCACTAAGATGCTTTTCCATATTTATGGCCTTTCAATACCTGGTGGGATAACAGAATGAGAGCTAGATGGAGACAGAGTTAGAGCTACAGGGTTTTCTAACTCAGAGTTCTTTTAAACCTGTTTCCTTGGAGATCAGTGGCCTCTTGGGCTCTGAAGACCTTGTGGAGCAGAAGTGCGCATGCCCAGTACAGGGGCTGCTTGGAGTGAGTGTCCCTCATTGGCACTGAAAACGTGCTGATTTCGATTCCTCCCTTTGCATTCATCTGCTTCCATCAAAGGCGGCACCATCCGCAGGTGCTTTCCACGCCAAAGATGCAAAGCAAATCACTGTTTTTGACAAAATTTTGATGCACAATTTCTCAGGGCCCAGAGAAAACCTAGACTAACCCTAGGTGGCATTTATTTCTGAAGTCATTTCTTAAAGAGTAGGGTAATTTTTGTGAAGTAAGTGAAACATTTATCACTAAGTCATAATGATAAAATATAAAATATGTGCATAAAATGAAGCAGGTTTAATCCTGTGAACACTCAGGGAGTTGGAATCTGAAATAGGAGATTAGCATTCAGGATGAGCGATTGTAAACAGAGGTGTGCTTTGACAGCAAGGGCTATTTGCCTTCTCTCTTTTCCTCTTTCTTTTCCTCCCTCTCCTTTTTCAAAGAGGAGATTTGGTTTTGTCTTTTCTTTGTTTTGGCTCTTTTGAATAGTTATTCATGTGGAACTCACTATGGGAATGAAAATACTGACTTATTGAGTTTACCAATGAATGTTTTAGGGTAGCTAACTAAGTCTTTTAAAAAAAAAATCGCTGAACTTTGTTGTAAGTTAAGATCTGAAAAACTGAAATAAAACATGCATAATTGCCAGTCTTTTTTTCTGTGTCTGGCAGTGTAAACATATTCTTTATCGTATATCCTATCTACCTAACCCATCATATTGACACCTCTCATTTATAGAGGATCTATCAACTATCTATGTCTGTCTATTGCTATCCATCATCTATCTATTACCGACCTATCATCATCTATCTTTGATCAATCTGTCACCTATAGCTTATGTATTTGTATCGATGTATTATGTAGTTATCATCCAATCTAACCTGTCATACCTATCTATCACTCTTGCAATTCTTTTGACATTTAAGTTCCCATGTACATAATATACTAAGTAAGATACTTAGACAGCTTTATAAGTGGCAATATATTCAGCTATTTTGTGAACTAAGAGTCATAAGGTACATGACTACAAAAAGTGGTTAACCTGCACCCATAGCCTCTTTAAGAAACCCACATGAGATGTATTACATAAATATAACAGACTTCTCCCAAAGGGCCCATGCCTTATTGTGCCTTCTTCAGCAATTCTTAATAGTCCAAAGCTATTCAGGCTCTGATAACCAACTTCTCTTCCCACAGCTTCATGCTGTTGGTTTTCCTCAGAGCCTTCATAGAAGAATACCAAGGAGAGGATGGTCCCCCAAATCTCCGTAGTCCATGTTGTGTTTTATAAAAAGCCAAGGATATGCTTTGTAGAGAACAGTATGGTGAAGTGGGAGGGGCGCCTTGGTGGGCCTAGGCTGAGGCATCCCTCCCCTGAAGTATCAGCCACACAGTGGAATAGTATAGAAGAGTTTATTTGGGGACATGGGGAGGGGAGTTGAGAAGGGAGGAGAGGCAGAGAAAGAGAGAGGACAGAGAAGGACAGAGAGAGAAAGAGAAGAAGCAGGCGAGGAACACGTGGGGAAAGAAAGGGGGAGGGGAAGGGCAGAGAGGGAGAAAGGGGTCAGAAAGAATAAGAAGAGCAGAAAGAGAAAAGGGCCAGAGAGAGAGCAAGGAGTGGCCAATCAGTACCTTTTATAGCAAGCCCTGCCTACCTGGCTGTTGCTAGGTAACCATTGGGCGGAGCATAGAAGGAATGCTAACAGTCCATGTTTGGCTGCACTGTGATACCAGAACTGGCAGAAGTTCCCCAGAGGACAGAGGTGTCATGACTGTTGTGTTGGCTGTTAAACTCAGAAGACCTGAGTTCAATTACAAGCGCTTATATCAAGCAGCTCACAAAAACCTGCAATTCGAACTCCAGAGGATCCATCAAATATACTTTTGGCAACTGTGATCCCCCGTAGCTGTGAACACACACACACACACACACACACACACACACACACACACACACACACACGCACACGCGCACGCGCGCACACACACACACACACACACACACACACACACACACACACACACAGACACGCACCCATACACACACGCACACACGCGCACACGCGCACACGCGCACACACGCGCGCGCACACACACACACTAGCGTACCTATGATTCAAACACTCACACATACCAGCTACTCCACCTCAAATGAGAGCAGGGTAAGAGGACACGATGCCTGGAATCACAGGAGTCAATCGATCCTTGGCCTCAGTTGCAGGAATTGGGTAAAAACCTGCCCAGTAAAGGCTGCATACTACAAAGCCTGCACTGCAACCCACACTCTCAGGAGCCGACTTGCTGTGTCATTGCCCTTATCATCAGGCTGCATTTGATTGAAAGATGTACAAGCTGCCATGTTGAGAACTCACTCGATACCTGGATCTGCTGAGCCGTACAGTCACTTGATCCCTTTTAGTAGCATCTCCTGCCTCCAACCTGCCCGATTCTTGGCAGGGCTATAATCTGAAGCAGAGAGTGAGGCTCTGAGTAGGATATAGGAATGCGTGATTTTTTAACAATGTGATAAGTTATGGCTGCCGTTAAAATGACTGAACATTAAATATTTAAGCCAGTCTCTCAGAAGGACTTTTGCATTGAAAGGAATATCTGAAGGGTATTTTAATTTTAGTATCAACCTCTGGGAGAAATTTCCTGCCATTTTATGATGAATTTCCAGGCTGTCGTTTCTACTAACATACTCATATCCATAAATAATAAGCAAAGGCATTTGCTGCCAATGTCTTCATGATTGAATACATTCAATATCCTCATACTTGAGTAATGATTTTACAATAAATGTGTATATGAATGCATTCTATCTTCCTATCTATCTATGTATCTATCTATCATGTGAAGATGAAATCTCTAGGGTAAAGCAAATTTGGCTTTTAGCTAGAAATTTTTATAGAAAATATGGCCTAATTCACAAGACTGCACAGCACCCCAAAACTACATAAAACACATTACAGGAGCACTGAGCGCCCCTAAGGGGAAAGCTGTTTCCTTCTAACCAAAAGAATGATCTACCTCTGTGTGGATGCACCATTGTCTCCTTCCTCAAGAGTTAATCCAGTTGGGCAGGTCACCAGACACCCTGGCTAAGAGTCTCCCCTTCAGGGGGACAGGTTCCCATTAAGCTATGCTAAAGAGATAGGAGGAGTAATTACCCTTTAACAAGATAATCTGCTTTTCCTTCTCAGACCTCTCCAGCCCTAGGGCAGTTCTTTCAGCTGCTAGGAGGTTGTGTTGGGTCTGCTTGCCTCTCTGAGTCCTGACTCAGGCAGACACAGCTTTTCCTTTATGCTGCCTTTCTTTTGCATGCATGCCTGAGCCTAAATATGCACTTCCAGGAACCTTAGGCTTTGCTTTTTACTCTGAAGCTCCCTTCCCCGCCACAAACCTTCTGGTCTAGCACAAGACTGACCTCCATGCCTAACTTAAACACTATGCCATTCTCTTTGGCTTTCTCCATCTTTCTCCCCCAGTCAGCTACCAAGATTTACAGCTTGCCAGCCTGGGGTTTTTCTTTTTACATGCCATTGAAGTTGTTCTAGATTTCCCATTTGAATCTATTCTTAAATTGTTTTATTAATGAGTCTGAGAATCCCAAGGGGGAAGTCGTAGATTCCCCTGGTATCAACTGCCAAGTTCTCAAATGCTTACACTGAAGTGTGAGAACTTTATACCATAGACATATTTGATATTTTACCACTGTAGCTATTCTTCGGGAAGAGTGATATTTATGAAGTATTTCTTTGTCCAAACTGCATACTTCACTCGAACCAAGTTTTATTTGCCTTTCGTTCAGCATATCATCCCTTTAATCTAGGCTGGGATTCCCTAGCAGTAGACCTTCTGTAGCTCCTTCTTGGCTTCCAGTTCTGCAGGTTGTAGGCAGAACTGCCTGTAAATTTTGGCTCTGTGGTGGTTTGAATAAGAATGGCTCCCCTAGGCTCATATATTTGAAAGTTTAGTTACCAGGGATTGAAACACTTTGATAGGATTAGAAGGATTAGGAAGTGTGGCCTTGCTGGAGGAAATGTGTCACCTGGGAGTGGGCTTTGAGGTTTCAAAAGCTCTCCAGGCTCCATCTCTCTCTCTTCCCACTGCCTGTGGACCAGGAAGTAGCTCTCAGCCACTGCTTTAGTATCCATGGACCCTGTTCTCCCCTACCTCCCGTCATCATGTCATGATGATAGACTAAAACTCCGATACTGTAAGCTAGTCCCAATCAAATGCTTTTTTGTGTGTGTAAGAGTTGCCTTGGCCATGGTGTCTCCTCACAGCAAAAGAACAATGAGTAGATCAGACTCCTCTGAACACTTACCAGTGCCCTTCCTCCCCACTTCCTGGGAGCACTTTTGTGATTCTAGGTCTTTGATTTAAACATAAGACTTGGTACCATATTGATGCTGAAACCCGTGTAAGCCCCCTAAGTGATCCTGGATGCTGAGAACCGTTTCTCTGTGTTAGGACCTGCATAATTTTTCTACCTGTATTTTAAATCAGTCAGCCACTATGCAAGCCATGCTTTGCCTTCTGGAGGAGGTATTGTGTGTCAGGCATGGGGATTTCCACCGCATAGGGAGGGGACACGTATTATAACAAAACCCCAAGGCTCTAGTTCCTGACTGGGGCTCATGTTGATTCTTAGAGCACGGTTAACATCTCTCCACACTGCCCCCTTGATGGCGAGTAAAGGTCTCCCAGAGACCTGCCAGCCATTATTAAGAGAATTACCTGCTGACAATTATTTTGTTTTTCTGGCAGCGAAGTGCCTCATAATTGAGGGCCCTTTGCATGGGTGAGGTCCGCTGGGCCCTGGGGAGCAGCCATCTGGACAGCAATAGCTTCTCTTGCCTGTACACTCTTCGGGGCCAGTCAGCAACTTGGCTGTGTGAAGTGCTAACTGGATTTCTCTCCATCTCAAAATGGGCCAAGAACTCATTTCCTGTCCCAAGGCAGCTGGTGACTAATCTGCATCCCCTTATTGCAAGGATGGTGCTTGCTCCTGGGGTGACCTAAATGTTCAGAGTTGCCTGGTAATGCTCCAAGTTAGCAGTTCTCCCCAGCAAGCACCCGCTAATCCACTTAAGCTGGCCTCCCACTTCCTCACCTTATTATCCCCTAGGACTTTAGCTCATCATGCAGATTAAGGGAGAGTGGGAGGCAAAGAAATCCTCGTGGTTACGAGTTGTCAGGATAGTATCAAGAGAACATATTAAAATTTAAAATATGGGTCATAGGTCAGAGATAGATTCAGCTCAAATATAATGAAATGGGGGTTTCTATCGTCTTCATCTAATTTAACTTTATAGTGTGATATTGACCCTATTGGCTGGTACTGGTTGCCATATGCTGATGGCTCTCTTTAGGAAGAGATCTGCAGAGGATACCAGGAGGAGGGGAAGGAGAGGGGAGAGGAGAGGGAGGAGGAGAGGGAGGAGGAAGAAAAGTCATCCTCTCTTGGCTGTGTTCACTGTGAGCTACGGAGCTCCTTCGGGTCATACTCCTGCATCCTAGCTCTTCCTAAGCAACTGTAAATGTGGCAGAAACCAAATTCTCACCCATGGGGAGTAAGCGAGACTCCTGCAGAGTTCTAAATGAGTTGGCAGCCGGATAGAGTGTGCTCACATGGGAAGACCAAGCAGGAGAATGCACAGCCACAGCGATGGAAACACAAGACACTATTGCTCTTTCCTCAAAAGCCAGAAAACCTCAGAACAGCATGGGGAGAGGCAAGCCGAGAACAGAAAGTGGGCTAGGGACCTTGGTGGGGTAACTCCGGTGGCCACTATTTCCAGCACTTCCTCTGTGCCCTGCTCTTTCTAGAAAGCATACTCTACTCTCTCTGATAATTCACACCCAAGGTTCTCAAGTGGATGACTGAGAAACGGTCACCTGCAGTAGCAGCACACATCACAACAATATCAAGGAAAGATGGATCCTTCTATTCCCAGTCCCCCTGAAGGAATTCCTTGCTTCCAAGCTGTTTTAGATGGCCCAAACTGACTAGGTTCTGAGAAGTGACCAAATTGTCATTTGCCAAATTACCATGCATCACCAGGGTATTATTTCTGATGCCATAGTGGCCTGACTCAGAGAGCTGCTGTGGTAACTTGGTCTCCCACTGGGCTCCTGGGCAGAGGGTCCTGCTCTCCTTAGGAAGGGGTGCTTGGCATTTTCCTGAGTCATAAGACAAGGCAGGAACAAGGCATGGAGATATCTGTACAGAATTCGCCTTGAAAATCCTTGAGGGGTAGGGTGGTAAGATGGCTTGGAGGTTAAAGGCACTCGTTGCTAGACCTGGTAACATGAGTTTGAACCCCAGGACCCACATACAGCAGGAGGAGAGAACTCATTCCAATGTACTCTAATCACCAAACAAGTCCTACAAATAAATAAATGTATGTAATGAAAAATACCCTAAAGAATGTACTTACTAAACCTGCTTCCATGAATGAAATTCACAGAGGACTTCAAGTCAACTTGACCTTTATCACTTCACATACATACACAAGCACGTATATGTACATACACATTTAGAAATAATGTATACCTTTATATACATATACCTACATGCATATATATTGTATATGCACCTATACAGAATCATATATATATATGTATATATATATATATATATATATATATATATATATATATATATATATATGCACACACAGATATACATATGACTACAGGTACTGTTCACACATGTGAACATGTATATCCATACATATTCATATGTATATATGCCAATATTTATACACACACACACACACACACACATATATATACATACAAGCATACACACACTGAGCCTTTAATTTTATTCTGATTGCATCCACTCTTTGCACACATTTAGTGAAGTGCCCTGCTCTTTAAAATTTAAGCGCTTGCTAATTCACATGCTGCTGCTTGGGTTTGAATAAATTTTTAAGAATTTAAAAATTCACAAATTTAATTAATTGGCTTCCTTTGCTGTTATTTTATTTCCATGGTAATGTTTTGCTAAAAGAAAATTTAGCTATGCAAATATATGCACACTCTGTGTCTGGAAATTCCATTTAATTTTAATAAGTCAGTTAGTAGACAAAGAGCAGATATTGTTGAATTAAAAAAGATTATGAATAAAGGGTGAAACAGTCGCTATCTCACCAGAGGAGTTTTTATTATTCAATTATTCAGTGATGAATTAAAATGAGGAGTGTCGTGAAAGCTTGAGAGCCATTCAAATGGCAGCGGCTAGAGGCAGCCCTGCAGAGCCTCCTAAGTGACAGAAGAAAGCAGCATCCTGAGGAGCCACACTCTGAATGCAGGAGAAACAGCCTAAATAATGGAACCCTAGACAATTGTGACATACGGTTAGTTGTTCATCCTAATTTTATAACATTTCTGTAATATAGTTTTGAAAAATCAAGGTTCTTTCAAAAGACCCTTATTTGGCACTTAAAAAATATTTAAGAAGTTGCAAACCAACCATGTACTCTCTAATGCCTTGCCTAACGCTTACCAAATTTTAAGTTAAAAAAACAAAATCTGGGAAACCACTCAAGGCCACAGCAGGCTGACCCGGCAGCTATGATTTCATACAGCAGAGTCCTGGAAGCCAGCTGTCCTTAGGAGGAATGCAGAGGCAAAGGGCACAGTTGCCTCTGGGGTTGGGCAAAGACCTGCCATCCCCTGACAGCAGAATTAAGTGTTTCCTTTTTGTACAATCCCCACGTGGTCCCCTTCCAGACCAATGCTCCCCCTCCAGGCTAGTGCTCCCCTTCCAGAATGCTCCAGAGTGCTAGTTGCCCGCACATCTCATTCTCCCTTTTCTATGTGTTGTTGGAACAGCTATGGAAGAGATTGTGGACCCCAGGTCCTTACTAGAGTTCTGTGACCTTCAGAGATCTGGCAGGCGTCTGAACTGGGTTGTTGTGACTAAACACAAGTATGGTGAATATTATTTTTGTGTCTGTCAATGCTGTGTAATTTTGTTGTTTTCTCTAGTACAGCTTTTCTTACCTGGTATATAGTACATGCTGTGTTTTTAAAAGTGTTTTCTTTTCAAGCGTGAGGATGGGGTTTCTGTATGGTATTTCAGCAAGGCTCTCCCTGGCCAATATTCAGGCTCACATTAGCACACACCTAAGAAGAGGAGTGTCATTAGACTACCATCCATAACATCAGTGGCTACATTGGTCCCACATCTCAAGTAAGGGCTAAGAAACTGGACACAAGCAGATTACTTTCAGTATCTACTCTGTGTGGTAATACCCAATCCCCCATGGCATGTGTAAGTCCATCTCTTAGCACTTGGCTTGCTCCAGTGTGGCCACACTGTCCTGCAGTTGGGAGCAAGCACAACACTCTTCCCAGAAGTCCCAAGCCACACTTAGCTCCAATAGAGCTTGCCTGGGAACTGCAACCATAGCAGTGGCTTGTCCCAACCATAGCAGTGGCTTGTCCCAGCCATCCCTGACAACAGAGTCACCCAAATCCTCCAGGCTGCATGAAGCCCCGTTCTCCAGTGGGTGGACAGTCCCCACATTCCCTTGCTTTTTGACATTTTCTATTTCTTAATACTTTTGAGTCCCTGGTGGCCCCCTCCTGCTCAATCTTCCTTGCTGACACTTCCTTGGTTTCTCACAGCCCCTTTGAAACAAGTCACTTTCGTATACACCCAAGTATAATTTATCTGAGTCTGGATGGTCCCCCGTTGCCATAGCTACTAATGATGTCAGTTTGTCCTGGCTGCTCTGTACTGTACTGTATGAAGTGACAGGAAAAGCAAGTGTATGCTGGTCATCCTCACAGGTGACTCACAGGCAAAGAGGGGTGTGTGTGTGTGTGTGTGTGTGTGTGTGTGTGTGTGTGTGTGTGTGCTATAGGCTGCCAGGAAGCTCACTCTCAATTCAATACACTCACTCCCTGACAACCTCAAGCTATAAAAACTATGCCAGAAGTTCCAGGTGATATGAATCCACACAGCACCCCTCAAGAGCACATCCTCATAAGAACGATGGGAGCATCTTCACCCTCCGGCATCAGGAGGATCGGGCTCTAGCTGCCCCTCATTAACCAAGAGCATCCTACCTGAAGCTGGACTGACGATTTTCTCAGGTTATGTGAGTTCCTGCTCTGCTGCCTCTGGACCCTCTGTCCTCCCTTTATCTTCAATGCTTTTCTTAGGACCAAGGTGACGCTCCTTCATGGGAACCCTCTGTAAGGACCCTTCTGGAAGTATGAATAGCCTACCTCTAGTTCCTGAGACCTAATCCTGAGAGCACCTGGCCATCTGTGAGTGTGCCTGGAGTCACTGTCTCAGGCACTCTCTGTTCACATTACAGTCTAGCATCATCTTTATGACAGTGTGCAGATTCCTCCCTCGAATGCCTCTCAAGTCCAGCAAATACTCTCCTTTCTGAAAGAAATCGGAGTCAAATGGGATTCAAGTGATTAAAAGAATTGCTTTTATCCAACTGTTACCAGAAAACACTATTAGCAACAACTAACATGCTAGTTAGCCACATATCACCCAAATATTAGTTAAAAATTCATTTATCAATGACTTGCAAAGGAATCACATATTATCTAACTATTATAAAAATAATCATTAAAATAAAGTGTTATAGAGATTTTAGGTATAATAATGATATATATGTCATTATTTATATATAAAATGTGATATAAGTTAGAATGTAGACTAATGTAAAATATAACATTGTACATATAATGCATTATATAAGACATGTATATATCGACTACAGCACAGAAATGTTTATTGCATGCTATATGTAATACATAAAGGATAAGTATTATAAAATAGCTGTATTTCATATTTTTGCATTTTAATTATATCGATATTTTTACTACTTATGCCATTTATTCTGTTATAAATTATTCAAATCATATTTGGCAAATATACTAAGAATTGAGTAAATATTTAACATATAAATTACACTGTCTACTACAATGTGTTGAGAGTTCAAGTTTGTATCTATATTATACATGTATTTTACCTATATGGTCTAATAGTACACCCAACTTATTCTGTAGACAGGACTTCTAATGACTTTGGAAATACATGAAAATGAAAGCAAAATTTCCAGCAAAAGCAACCAGAACTTACAGGAAGAGTAAAGATCTCTGGGTCCCCATAACAGCACAATCAAAAGCCCATGGCCCTGGGAGGGGAAGGCTCTTGTCTCACTCCGTGGGGCACTGTCTAAAGTCATCACTATAGGGATTTTCGGACACTCATGAATGGAGACTCTTGGACAGACTCCTGTACTTTGACCCAGCTATGGTGGCTGTCTGAGCTCTTCTCTTCCTATGTCACCATTTTTCCTTTCTATTCGGTTTATCTCGAAGACGTATTACACATTAAATCCTAAAGATAATGCCATCACACTGGCGATGTCTTTGACTACATACAGCAATTCCAGATAAGAAACTTCACAATACAAGCTCCTACGTGCTTATCCTCCATATAAGTCTGAGTTATACACCGAATCAGTGTTAACTTTTTCTATTGAAAAATATCTCGTTCTAATGGTTTCTCGGGGAGAAAGATTCAGCTTGTATCTATCCATTTTCAATTGCTGCAGTTCTTGAATTCTTTTATTTATGTTTTTCATAACAGAACGTTTTCCTCTCTGTGGTATTTTATATCTTACTTATTTTAACAGAAGTGAAAAAGCAGAGATTTGCCCTGTGCTGCCTTTACCTTCTTTTCTGGTGGCTTGCATCACCTTGGTCTCTTATATGGCATTGCTTTCAGTTCAGTTGTTTTGTGTGAACCAGCTAAATGTTGAGGTCTGATGCAACTGGAGACCAGTGTGTTTCAGGGGTGTGGGATGCACTGGGAGGCAGCACAGTGCACAGATATTGAGCTCTTCTACTTTCTTTGACATTTAAGTGCACTGTGTGTCTTCTACAAAGGCCAGCATATTAGTTACTCACCTCCTTCATAGGAATGGTTAGGGAGGAGGGATTAACTAGGGAGTCATGGTTTCATTCACCCTAATGGGGCAGGCAGGGCTGCAGAAGCAGTTCAGAGTGTGCCAACAGAGCTGTCTTGGTGTGGCCAGAAATGTACTGGCCCAAATGGCCATATTGAGACACAGGTGGGACATGGAAGTGGCTAATATTTAGGACAATTGATTAAAGCCAGCTGGTCTGCAGGGTCCTCTTTGTAGACCAGCCCACACCTTGTTGAAGTCATCTCTTGATTGAATACCTGACCAGAGCTCAGTTTCCAGACAACCTCACCTCCCATGATTAGCTGGGAGCTGCCTGACCTCTATCTAAAGACAGGTTCTGTTCCTGATAAAAATGGCCACACTGGGAGCCAAACTTTAGCAACTCCCAGATCCACAGGCTGCAGTTCTGGGTCCCTCTCCTGTTCCTCCCCCGTTCCATCATTTCATGTACATTTGCATTCATACATATTCACACACACATACACATAAACACACATACATTCACACACACTCATACACACACATGCTCACACTCACACATATACATATACTCACACACTCATCACACTCATACACTGACACACCCATACACACCACACACATACACTCACACACACTCACACAAACATTCACATTCACATACACTCACACATATACACACTCATACACATATACATACACACTCACACACATACTTACACACACTGTCACCCACACTAACCCTCACACATTCACACACATACTCACACACACTCTAACATACACTCACCCACACACAAACTTATACACTCACACACACCCACATAGACATACATGCTCATAGGTATGTGCCATACACTAGAGAGAATACACATATATCTTATACACAGGTGTGTTTGGTGGTTTCATTATGATGTCCTGGCATCTGCAGCCCCATACTGAGGACATAAAAAGGTATCTGGCAATTGGGAGACACATTTGTGTTACTATTTTCTCAGTCTCACTAGACATAGGACTATAACTCTGGCTTGCATTTATCAATGACTATGATTTTCAGCCATGATACAAATGTGGCTGGACCCGAATTGTGGAAATGAGGAGGTGCGATGGATAAACATGAAGGATATGAGGGTGGAGATGTTTGGATTAGTGCTCAACAGACCAGTCTCATCCTTAGGATTTCTATTGCTGCAATGTAGCACCATGACCAAAAAAGCAAGCTGAGGTGTGCCTTACTGAGGATTTCGAAAAGACACCATGACCAAGGCAACTCTTAAAAAGGAAAACATTTAATTGGACCTGGATTACAGCTTCAGAGATTTAGTCCATTATCATCATGGTGGCAAGCACAGCAGCATCCAGGCAGACATGGTGCTAGAGATGGAACTGAATTCTAGATTTTAATCCATAGGTAACAGAAGGAGACTGCACACCACACTGGATACAGCGTGAGCATAGAAAACCTCAAACCGTGCTTTCACAGGACACACTCTGTCCAACAAGGCCACACCTCTTTTTTTTTTTTTCTTGCTGATACTTTATTATTTTTGTTTTTAATTGGGTATTTATTTCATTTACATTTCCAATGCTATCCCAAAAGTCCCACACACGCTGCCCCACCCACTCCCCCACCCACCCAGTCCCACTTCTTGGCCCTGGCATTCCCCTGTACTGAGGCAGATAAAGTTTGCATGATCAATGGGCCTCTCTTTCCACTGATGGATGACTAGGCCATCTTCTGATTCATATGCAGCTAGAGACACGAGCTCCAGGGGGTATTGGTTAGTTCATATTGTTGTTCTACCTATAGGATTGCAGATCCCTTCAGCTAATTGGGTAATTTCTCTAGCTCCTCCATTGGGGGCCCTGTGATCCATCCAATAGCTGACTGTGAGCATCCACTTCTGTGTTTGCCAGGCCCCGGCATAGTCTCACAAGAGACAGCCATATCTGGGTCCTTGCAGCAAAATCTTGCTAGTGTATGCAATGGTGTCAGCGTTTGGAACCTGATTATGGGATGGATCCCCGGATATGGCAGTCTCTAGATTGTCTATCCTTTTGTCTCAGCTCCAAACTTTGTCTCTGTAACTCCTTCCACAGGTGTTTTGTTCCCAATTCTAAGAAGGGGCAAAGTGTCTGCACTTTGGTCTTTGTCCTTCTTGAGTTTCATGCGTTTAGCAAATTGTGTCTTATATCTTGGATATTCTAAGTTTCTGGGCTAATATCCACTTATCAGAGAGTACATATTATGCGAGTTCTTTTGTGATAGGGTTACCTCACTCAGGATGATGCCCTCCAGGTCCATCCATTTGCCTAGGAATTTCATAAATTCATTCTTTTTAATAGCTGAGTAGTACTCCATTGTGTAAATGTACCACATTTTCTGTATCCATTCCTCTGTTGAGGGGCATCTGGGTTCTTTCCAGCTTCTGGCTATTATAAATAAGGCTGCTATGAACATAGTGGAGCATGTGTCCTTCTTATCGGTTGGAACATCTTCTGGATATATGTCCAGGAGAGGTATTGCAGGATCCTCTGTTAGTACTATGTCCAGTTTTCTGAGGAACTGCCAGACTGATTTCCAGAGTGGTTGCACAAGCTTGCAATCCCACCAACAATGGAGGAGTGTTCCTCTTTCTCCACATCCTCGCCAGCATCTGCTGTCACCTGAATTTTTGATCTTAGCCATTCTGACTGGTGTGAGGTGGAATCTCAGGGTTGTTTTGATTGCAAAGCTTCTGCAAGGCAAAAGACACCGTCAATAAAACAAAAAGGCCACCAACAGATTGGGAAAGGATCTTTACCTATCCTAAATCAGATAGGGGACTAATATCCAACATATATAAAGAATTCAAGAAGGTGGACTCTGGAAAATCAAATAACCCCATTAAAAATGGGGCTCAGAGCTAAACAAAGAATTCTCACCTGAGGAATACCGAATGGCTGAGAAGCACCTGAAAAAATGTTCAACACCCTTAAGGCCACACCTCTTAATAGAGCCACTCACTCCCTATGAACCAAGCATGCTTCTAACATACAATGGCACGGGATATACATTACTGCTTTAAAACCTAGTGAGGAACTACTGGACCATATCAACATCAAAAACCAGCTGGGCAAACTCCAAATTCTGCATCTTTATATTTGATGTCTAAACGCTCTTTAGATCTCAAACTCCTTTCAGCTTTGTTGACTATTTTCTCTTGGGTTGGTTCCATTCCCTATTGTTAACTCTCCTTGGCAGGTATCTCACTTGGCTGGCGTGTTAAACATCTAGAGGTCTCCAAAGGCAATCTAGGCTTTACCTTCACAGCATCACGTGATGTCCTTTTTGGGCCTTCATGCAGGGACATCCCTGCCACATACTTGGTCTAGCAACAGCTAGGGGAGATTCCATAACTCTGTTCTTTTATCCTTGACTCTAAAGCTAGAATCAGATGGCCAAAGTGGCCAGGTTCTGATGCATTCTGGGGCTGGAACATGGTCCTCTTGTTCAAGTACATCTTTACCAGCTTCCTGTTTTTGATGGTTTCCTTCACTGCCTAAGCTTGGTTGTCCTGAAACTTGCTCTGTAGACCAGCCTGGCCTTGAACTCAGAGAACTACATGCTTCTGTCTCCTGAATGCTGGAATTAAAGGCATGTACCACTGTGTCTAGATCTAAGCTTTTGAAAAAATACCTTTTCATAAGTTGGGACTTAGCTGGATGGGGTCTTGCCCTGAGGTCACCACTCCCCTTAGTTCATTTAACACCCAGCTTTTCTCTTCTCTCAGATGACTCCCAGCTTGTGTCAAATTTACATAATGTTGCCCAATATGGTGTTTTTGCTCCATTTCTTTCTTGAGTTGGGACAAGCAGTCACACAACTTGGTAAATGTAGATTCCAACCATGGGAGCTCAAGCGCAGACAGGGAGACACAGTACATTCCTCCCCACAGACTGCCCTGGACCAGTGATCACCTAAGTATCCCCAGACTACAGAGTAAAGATCTCTCTGGGAAATTGGCCCATTTCTACATCTTTTCTAGCTAGTGGCAGAGGGCACCATGCCAACCAGTCACTCACTCTGTTCTCTATGCATCCCCATCCTTAAGCTGCCTTTTCCTATATTTATGCACAAAGGTCATAGATTCCACAGAATTCAGTATCATCAGGAAGACACAGAGTGATAAAGAGAGGGAAATGTTGGGCTCTCACTGCCTGTACTGTGTGGCTTAGCTCACTACTACCTTCATAAACACCTGGCATCTTTGCTGGGTCTTCATCCATGGTGCCCCACCCCTGTAGGTTTGTCCTGCATTGGATATCTCCTGAGTGTTTGGAAGGCAGATAGAAGGCTCTGTTGACTGACTTCAGTGGCAAGAAATGTGACTTGGACTTGTCTGTTTCTCCAATTCTTAATTTTTCTTGTATTTTGTTTTTACATAATTTCTGGAGAAAACTCCAGAGCTTAAATGTTTCATGAGGGAATTTTGAAAGAAACAGAACGTGTTGTAAAACAATTTTTCTAAGACTATTCTCCTGTGACAGAAGAAACACTGGTGATGAGGAAGAAAATGTCAGCTCAAGCAAATTCAAAGGATTCATGCTCTTTAGTGGAGCCATTCTCCGTTTATCATGGGGGTGCTGCTGGCCAAGCCCCTGCAGTTTCTATGAAGAGGTCAATGAGCGGGGCAAGAGATCTTGGCTGAACCAGGCTGGAGCTCAGCTCAGCTGGACTTGGTGGTATTTCCTCTCACTGCTATGATTCAGGGTTGGGTTGTGTGTTCTGTCTCAGAAGATGCTGATGTTGTCAAAGCAAACACTTCAGCTGACAATCCAGCGTTCAACCAAGGAGGAGAAGGTGGCAGTGTTTGCACTAGTTTAGGAACTTGTAGCTCAGAAATTAGATTGAGTCTGTGTGACAGTCAACAAAGACTAAGTTCCTGAGTCTTTAGTGGTTCGATACAAAAAAGATTTCAAAATTAATGCTCATAACATCTTTGTCAAAAAAAAAATCAAAGACACCAATTGAAAAATCTTTGACCAATGTCTTTAATTTCATATTCTTTCCACATCTTACCTTATTAGTATTGATATTCCCTAATTTTTAATGTAAAATTTTCTGTGGACTTATTTATTCCCATGCTGGATTTAGAGTCTGTCTGCTGGTATGCGTGCCATTTACCCAGCCAGTCTTTTCAATTTTACTTCCTAGGGCATACTTGAAATGAGTGCTTACTCTCTAAATCATGCATGAGTCCTAGGGCAGATCTCAAGTGTCCTTTTTACCTTTGGCTTTGCCTTCTTCTGTTTGTGACTGATACTTCTCACAGGTTTACCTTAATCATGAAACTATTCAAAATGAAACCAGAGGACAGTTACGATGGCATTCAGTTACCCCGTCTCCCTAGTCTTCAACCGGCGTCTTGCCAGACCTGAGACTATGATTTGTTTTTCCAGTTGAGCAGAATTAAAGTTCAACCCAGTGAAAGAACCTTAGGTGCTCAGGATTCTGACAACCGACTTGAGGCAACTCCACTGCCCACAAGAGGGAAGCTTTACCTCCTGCAGTCAGACCTCTGGTGTCCGTCCCTTCAATGCTGACCCCACAACTGCTCCAGGCAACATCTCTCCAAACATCACTCATTTTAGGGAACTATGCCAGGCATGGTGCTGTCTATCAAAAGGATTCCCGGGCATTCCTTGTACCATCTGTTTGTTCTTACCACCACAGTCAGTCCCACCGACTGTCCCATGGTGTACCTTCAATCTCCCAATGATCCAAATGGTTTCCATCTGGGTTTTCTTAATAAGGCTGCAATGAATTTTCTCAGGCAAGGTTTTTGTGAACATGTTTGTTCACTTCTTCTCATTTAACACACCAAAGAACAATATTGCTCATTCCAAAGACACACACTTATTTTAAGTTGATAAGAAATTGTTGGAAGGTTCTGCATAGGTTTTGTAGAATTGCCCCTGCTCTTAACAGCAATTTCTGAGGTTTCCATCCATTCCCCATCCTATCAGTAGGCACATTGCTGGTTTCTGCAGTGTGTGGGTGTGCATCTATGTGTGTGTTTGCACATATGGGTGTGCCTGTGCTTGTGTGTGCGTGTATGTGTTTGTGTGTTCATGTATGTGTGTGGGTGTGTGGGTGTGCATGTGCTTCCGTTTAGAACCTTGGTTGTGAATTTGCTGCTTAGATTCACAACCCATCTCCAATTCTTAATTTTCAATAAAACATCACAAGACTTAAAATTAAAAAATAGTGAATACAGACTTATAATTCCTTTTCAAAAATATTACCAAAAAGTGTCTCAGTAGGTAATGGGTTAGATTTCTCTTGTTTCAAAATAATTTTACTGATGAACAAACAAAACTACTTTCTTTCTTCCCCCCTCTCCTTTCCTTGCACTGTTGTCCTGCTCAGATCTTGGCTCCTGTGTTATGGGAGTTATTAAGGTTGGGCCTAGAGAGGAAACTTGGCAGCTAAGAGCAGGAACTGGATGTTCTTACCAAGGACCTGTGCTTGGTTCACAACCATCTTCAGTTTCAGGGGATCCAGTGCCATCTTCTGGCATGTGTAGGTACTATACACCTATGGTATACATACATACATACATACATACATACATACATACATACATGGAAAACATTCACCAATATGAATTAAAAAAAACTTGAAAAGGTGTATTGGATTCATGTTCATTAGTGTTTGGTTATTCTACATCTCTGTAAATTTTATGTCACCTTTTATATCCCCTTTCAAAGGGCGTGGAAGTCTCCCATTGTAACCTTGCATTTCTATATTTTCTCTTTTTTAAGCTTTCATAATATTGATAGATCAGTTTGTTGTACTGCTGTTTAAAATAGCTGTGGCTTCTGGCTAGATTTTCTCTCTCACTATAAATTTTTTCTTTATCCTTTGTATATAGAGCCAAACTTATTCTTCAGTCTGATGGATGCTAATGCAGACCATCTTGCTTTTTAAAGTTAATACTTACATACTTTATTCTGCAATCTTATTTGAAAATGCCTGTGTAATTGCATTGGAGGTTATTTTCTTACAGACAGGATATAGTTAGTAAGGTTTTGTAATCCAGTTTACTAAGACTTGTCTTTTTCATGGTTAATTTTTTTTGTAGATATGAGAGTGTACCAGAGGTATTTGAAATAGTCTAGAGCAGAGAAGAAAGTAGAGTAAACATGGCCAATAGACTAAACATAGTCAGGACTATCTGCAAGAAAGGCAAGAATAGTGAATAGTGAGAGAACAAAAAAAGAGGTAGATGATAAAAAGAGATATAGACAGATAGATGATAGAGTAGATAGATGATACAGAGATTAGATAGATAGATTAGATAGATATATAGATGATAGATAGATGATATAGGTAGATGAAATAGATTAGGTAGATAATATGTATCAAGAGATAGATGATACATAGATTAGATAGATATAGCTAAATTGGATTAGATTAGATAGATAGATTGATGGGTAGATAGATAGATGGATGGATAAATGATACATAGATTAGTTAGATAGATTAGATAAATAGATAGATGGTATAGATAGATGACAGATTAGATAACTAGATGATATATATTTATATATAGAGAGATGATAGAGTAGATAACTAGATGATATATATATAGAGAGAGATGATAGAGTAGATAGATGATATATAGAGAGATTGATTAGATACATAGATGATATAGATAGATGATAGATTAGATAGATTGATAGGTAGATTATTTAGATAGAATATAGATAGATAGATAGATAGATAGATAGATAGATAGATAGATAGATATGGATATGAGAGATTGGATAGATAGACAGACAGACAGACAGAATAGGAGGAACAGCTGGATTATAAGAAGGATAAATAGCTGTGGGGGAGGGAAACCAATAAGCTCGAGGGAGCTTAGGGCAGAGAAATTTAGAAGAGCTAAGATGCTTAGAAATATATGATAGGTACTTGTGACACTGAGGGATCCTGGGGGCCTGCATGAGCTTTGAAATGTTGATAGGTGCTACAGGTAGCCATATGTCCCTTCTGCCAGAGGTAAGGGGAATGACTTCTTTTGGTAGATGGGAACCTGCTTCAGAAGTCCTTGAGAAATGCTGGCTTTTATCTAGTCACCAGAAATTCTCTTATAGTTCAGGTTAAACGATCATCCATCATGACCAAGTAGGCTTCATCCCAGGGAAGCAGGGATGGTTTAATATACGGAAATCTATCGACATAATCCACTTTATAAACAGACTCAAAGACAGAAACAACATGATCATCTTGTTAGATGCTGAAAAAGCATTTGACAAAATCTAACACCCCTTCATGATAAAAGTCATGGAAAGATCAGGAATTCAAGGTCCATACCTAAACATAATAAAAGCAATATACGGCAAGCCATTAGCCAACATCAAACTAAATGGAGAGAAACTCGAAGCAATCCCACTGAAATCAGGGACTAGACAAGGCTGCCCACCTTCTCCCTACCTATTCAATATAGTACTTGAAGTCCTAGTCAGAATAATTTGACAACAAAAGGAGATCACGGGGATAAAAATTGGAAAGGAAGAAGTCAAAATATCACTATTTGCCGATGATATGATAGTATATATAAGTGACCCTAAAAATTCCACCAGAGAACTCCTAAACCTGATAAACAGCTTCAGTGCAGTAGCTGGATATAAAATTAACTCAAACAAATCAATGGCCTTTTTCTACACAAAGGATAAATGGGCTGAGAAAGAAATTAGGGAAACAACACCCTTCACAATAGTCACAAAAATATAAAATACCTTGGTGTGACTCTAACTAAGGAAGTGAAAGATTTGTATGATAAGAACTTCAAGTCTCTGAAGAAAGAAATTGAAGAAGATCTCAGAAGAGGGAAAGATCTCCCATGCTCATGGATCGGCAGGATTAATATAGTCAAAATGGCTATCCTGTGGAAAGCAATCTACAGATTCAATTCAATCCCCATCAAAATTCCAACTCAATTCATCACTGAGTTAGAAAGGCCAATTTGCAAATTCATCTAGAATAATAAAAAAACTTGGATGGCAAAAACTATTCTCAACAATAAAAGAACCTCTGGTGTAATCACCATGCCTGACCTCAAGCTGTCCTACAGAGCAATTGTGATAAAAACTGCATGGTACTGGTACAGTGACAGACAGGTAGACCAATGGAATAGAATTGAAGATTCAGAAATGAACTCACACACCTATGGTCATTTGATCTTTGACAAGGGAGCTAAAACCGTCCAGTGGAAAAAAGACAGCATGTTCAACAAATGGTGCTGGCACAACTGGTTATCATGTAGAAGAATGACAATTGATCCATTCTTTTTTTTTTATTAGATATTTTCTTTATATACAATTCAAATGCTATCCAGAAAATTCCTTATACCCTCCCTCTGCCCTGCTCCCCTACCTACCCACTCCCTCTTCTTGGCCCTGGCATTCCTCTGTACTGGGGCATATAAAGTTTGCAAGACCAAGGGGCTTCTCTTCACAATGATGGCGTAAGATCGAGAATTGACAAATGGGATCTCATAAAATTGCAAAGCTTCTGTAAGGCAAAAGACACTGTCAATAAGACAAAAAGGCCACCAACAGATTGGGAAAGGATTTTTACCAATCCTAAATCTGATAGGGGACTAGTATCCAGTATATACAAGGAACTCAAGACGCTGGACTCCAGAAATTCAAATAACCCCATTAAAAATGGGGTACAGAGCTAAACAAAGAATTCTCAACTGAGGAATACCGAATGGCTGAGAAGCACCTGAAAAAAAATGTTCAACATCCTTAATCATCAGGGAAATGCAAATCAAAACAACGCTGAGATTTCACCTCACACCAGTCAGAATGGCTAAGATCAAAAATTCAGATGACAGCAGATGCTGGTGAGGATCTGGAGAAAGAGAAACACTTCTCCATTGCTGGTGGGATTGCAAGCTTGTACAACCACTCTGGAAATCAGTATGGTGGTTCCTCAGAAAATTGGACGTAGTACTACCGAAGGATTCAGCAATACCTCTCCTGGGCATATACCCAGAAGATGTTCCAACTGGTAATAAGGACACATGTTCCACTATGTTCATAGAAGCCTTATTTATAATAGCCAGAAGCTGGAAAGAACCCAGATGTCCCTCAACAGAGGAATGGATACAGAAAATGTGTTACATTTACACAATGGAGTACTACTCAGCTATTAAAAACAGTGAATTTAAGGCAAATGGATGTATCTGGAGGATATCATCCTGAGTGAGGTAACCCAATCACAAAAGAACTCACATGATATGCACTCACTGATCAGTGGATATTAGCCCAGAAACTTAGAATACCCAAGATACACCTTGCAAAACATATGAAAATCAAGAAGAAGGAAGACCAAAGTGTGGATACTTCATTCCTCCTTAGAATAGGGTAAAAAATACCCATGGAAGGAGTTACAGAGACAAAGTTTGGAACTGAGATGGAAGGATGGACTACCCAGAGACTGCCCTACCTGGGGATCCATCCCATAATCAGCCACCAAAGTAGACACTATTGCATATGCCAGCAAGATTTTGCTGACAGGACCCTGATATAGCTGTCTCTTGTGAGGCTATGTCAGTGGCTGGCAAATACAGAAGTGGATGCTCACAGTCATCTATAGGATGGAACACAGGGCCCCCAATGGAGGAGCTAGAGAAATTACCCAATTAGCTGAAGGGGTCTGCAACCCTATAGGTGGAACCACAATATGAACTAACCAGTACCTCCACCCCTCCCCCCGAGCTTGTGCCTCTAGCTGCATATGTAGCAGAAGATGGCCTAGTCGGCCATCATTGGGAAGAGAGGCCCCTTGGTCTTGCAAAGATTATATGCCCCTATACAGGGGAATGCCAGGGCCAGGAAGCAGGTGTGGGTGGGTTGGTGAGCAGGGCGGGTCGGGGGGGTGGCAGAGGGTATAAGGGACATTCAGGATAACATTTGAATTGTAAACAAAGAAAATATCTAATAAAAAATTGTTTAAATATAAAAATTGCTTTCATTTGTTTTCTTTTTCCCCTGATACTGGAATCTATTTATTATTTCTTTTTTGAATTTATTATTATTATTACTATTATTATTTTACTTATTCACTTTACATCCCATTCATTGCCCCCCTCTCAGTTACTCCTTCTCACAATCTGTCCCCCATACCCCCTCCTCTTCTCCTCTGAGTAGGTGGGGCCCCCTGGGTCTCCCCCATCCTGGTGCATCAAGTGAATAGCACCTCTAAGTCCATAATTTGAAAACAAGCAAAGGAAACGACACTTCTGAGCCTCTGACTGTGGTGAGAGTAAGCAGAGCTTCACCAAGGTTAGATGAACAGTTTATCAGAAATGCGTTGGTTAGTGTCACACCTGGAACTCTGAGGTTTTAACATCATATTCATCCTCCTCAAGTCTCAGCTTTCACATTCCTTTCATCATCTCCTCAGACCTTTACAACCTGTGTTCATTCATTTTCTTTCATACCCCTAGGCCTTCACAACTTACATAAACTATTTTTTTCTTACATCTGAAAACCTCCAATCATTTACCAACGAGACGAAGACATTTGGTTACTGAGAGCAGTCATTGAAAAACAAGGTCTTTTAAGTAAAGGAATAATAAAAGTAATTTTTTTCTGTTAATTAGTTAATTATTCACTTTACATTCCAATCGTTGCTCTTCCTTCTCCTGGTTTTCCAAAGTGGTTGTAGAAGTTACCACTCCTACCAGCAATGGAAGAGTGTCCCCTTGTTCCACATCCTCACCAATCTGTACTGTCACTTGAGTTTTTGATTTTAGCCATTCTGATGGGTATAAAATGGAATTTCAGGGTCATTTTGATTTGCATTTCTCTGATGACTCTGGATGTTGAACATTTCGCTAAGTTCTTCTTGTGCATTCATAATTCCTCTGTTGAGAATTCTCTGTTTAGCTCTGTACCCCATTTTTAAATTGGGTTATTTGGATTGTTGGTGTCTAATATCTTAGGTTCTCTATAAAATTTGAATATTAGCCCTCTGTCAGATGTAGGGTTTGTGGAGAACCCTTTCCAAATCTACAGCCTGCTGTTTTGTTCTATTGATGGTGTCCTGTCTTACAGAAGCTTTTCAGTTTCATGAGGTCCCATTTATCAATTGTTGATCTTCGCCTGAGCCATTGGTGTTCTGTTCGGGAAGATGTCTCCTGTGAACTCCAATGAGTTCAAGGCAGTTCCCCACTTTCTGTTCTTTTCATGATGAGAAAGAAGGCTAGGCTGATTCCATGACATGCTTCAAATTGGCCGTTAAGGAGACTAGGCCTAAATATTTGTTTCCAAGAACTGGACAATTCCAAGCAAGTCCAGGCCTCAGAAGCTGCCCTGTCATCTGGCTTGAGGCAAAGGACAATGGGTCAGCAGCAGTTTCCAGACTTCCTCAGGTACTTCCTCAGCAACAGTTTCCAGGCCTCCCCAGCAAGTTTCAAGCCCCCATGCCCCAGTAATGGAATGTCCATAGAGATGGACCCTTACAATGGTCATCTCAATAGATGCTGACTTTTTAAAATCCAACATACCTTCATGTTAAAAGTCTTGGAGAAATGTAAAGTAATGCCAGTAAAATCAGGGACAAGCCAAGTCTGTGCACCCTTCCCCTAATGCTTCAATATAGTACCTGAAGTACTGCTCTAGTTAGTGCAGTAAGACAACTAAAAAGGATCAAGGGGATACAAATTGGAAAGTAAGAACTCAAAGTATAGCTATTCACAGATGATATAATAATATACATAAGTGAGCCCAAAACTTCTTCCAGAGAACTCCTACAGCTGATAAATACCTTTAGCAATGTGGGTGGATATAGAATTAACTCAAAAAAGTCAGTAACCCTCCTTCATACAAACAATAAATGGGCTGAGAAAGAAATTAGGGAAATGACACCCTTTTCAATAGCCACAAATAATATAAAATATCTTGGTGTAACTCTAACCAAGCAAGTGAAAGACCTGTATGACAAGAACTTCAAGTCTCTGAAGAAATAAATTGAGGAAGATATCTGAAGATGGGAAGATCTTTGTAGGGATAACATAGTGAAAATGGCCATCTCATCAAAAGCAATCGACAGATTCAATGCAATCCCTATCAAAATTCCAACATAATTCTTTACAGACCTTGAAAGAACAATTCTCAACTTTGTATGGAAAAACAAAACAAAACCTAAAAACAGGATAGCTAAAACAATCAAGAGCAATAAAAGAATTTTGGGAGGAATTACCATTCCTGACCTTGAGCTCTAATACAGAGAAATAGTGATAAAAACTGGGGAATGCAAGGGAGGGGAGGTGGGAATGAGTGGGTGGGAGGGGGATGGGATAGAAGGTTTCGGCGGGGGCGGGGGGCTGGAAATTGGGAATAACATTTGAAGTGTAAATAACTAAAATAGCCAAATTAAAACAAACAAACAAACAAGCAAACAAACAAACAAACCAACCTGCATGGTCTTGGTATAAGAACAGACAGGTTGATCAATGGAATCGAATTGAGGACCTTGAAATACATCCACACACCTATGAACACTTGTTTTTTGACAAAGGCAAAACCATACAGTGGAAAACACAAAGCATCTTCAGTAAATGGTGCTGGTCCAGCTGGCTGTCTGCATGTAGAAGAATGCAAATAGATTGATAGCTATCACTCTGAACAGAACTCAAGTCCAAGTGCATCAAAGATCTCAGTGTAAAGCCAGATACACTAAATCTAAGAGAACAGAAAGTAAAAGTACATTTTTAGTTACTAACAGCATCATGGTAGCTTGTGTTTGTAATTATATTGAAACTTGTCTTGTGAGTTTCTCTTCCTCAGCATGAAGCCTGTCAGCAAGGTAACCTATCAGTCTGCCTTTCTCAGCAGAAGATCTAATGACTCTAAGAAAAGCAAGGCCTGATTTGTACATTTGAAATGACTAAACTGCAGCTGTAGCCTTGGGGGAAGAGCTGGCTAAGGTTGGCTTGTTCTTGCTAGATTGTCTGCTATAGTTAGGTCTTGTAATCAAATCCATCACAGAGATGTGAGAAGTATAAATTACCACCCTGAATATGCCTGATACCTGATCTCAGGAGCTAAGCAGAACTGGGTCTGCTTTGTACTTGAATGGGAGACAACATTTGTCTTTTGACTAGAAGAATATGGACATTTCATTTTTTAATACACTTTAAAATCATTTTTTATGTTTATTTTATGTGTACTGCCTGCATGTATTTCAGATCTCTGCACAATGGAAAGGACTTCTGTATGACCAGAATGGCCTTGATATCAAAACAAGATGATAGCATTACAGAAAAGATGCACATACCAATGTGCTGTACACATAGACACTCTCAATAGACTCCAATTAAGTAGAACTTGGCAATGATATGGAGATAATTATAATATGGTCAAGGTAAGGTGTCACAAGAATGGTGAAAGATTGATTATATGCCTGAAATACCATTAATATAACATACTGTATTAATATTATAGTAACAGAATGGAAACAAACTCAAAACTAATAGGATGAAGGACAGGATGTAAAAGAAATAAAGAATAAGTCCAACACTCTTTCCTAATGAAAATACTCAAAGAACTAGCAACACATGTTTTCTTTTGCACAATAAAGACTATCCTTGAAAATCTCACTGTTGGCAACAGATGTGGTAGACTAGAAGTTTCAACATAAGATCAGAAGGAAGACAACAGCTTCTGTCTCAGCATGTTTATTTAGCATTGTGCTAAAATAAATATTCCTGCTAGGACAACTGGAGAAGAAGAAATTAGACATAACCAGACAACAAAGAAGTAAGGGCTGATTTGTTCTCTGATATACCTTCTCTCTCTCTCTCTCTCTCTCTCTCTCTCTCTCTCTCTCTCTCTCTCTTTCTCTCTCTCTCACACACACACACATACACACACACACACACACACCCCTCCACACACACCCCATGACATGCACATGCATATATATACAGAGAAATAAGTAAATATAAGGAAAATAATTTTGAAAATAAAAGTAGAAGAAAAGTTATTTCTGTATAAAAACAAAATAGTCTAGTATGAAGACAATCCTAAGACGTCCACTAAAATGCTTATGTAAGTGGGATGTTTGGCAATCAATCAACTAATGAAAACCGTCTCTTTGTGCTGGAAACTGATATGAAATCATGAACAGCTCTACTCATACTCCCACCAAAAATGATACTGTTGGTAGTAAATTTAACTAAAGAAGGAGAAGGTTTGCTCACTAAAATCTGAAGGATGCTGCTGGAGGAAATTTAATGACTTATGAATAAATTGAAAGACATCCCATGTACTAGGATGAGAATATGTAATGTGTCAGGAAAAACATCCCAAATTGAGTTAAATACCCAATTCAATATTAAAATGTAATCAGATACTTACGCTCAAGCCAGTTCACTTTTGAAATGGATACAAATTCAATGTGGTGGGGAAAGTTTCATTCCCTGTTGTTGGAGCAACCATGTGGAAGTATCCCGTCCCGCGGGATTCAGTTATTCGTGGGTGCAAGGGGGACCGCAAACCTGGAAGGAAATGGGAATAAAAGAAAGAGAGTCGGAGGACCAAGTAGATTGAACCTATCAAGGTCTCGTTTATTAGGCTGAGGTGCCTTCTTTTTAAAGCATACATCGCGGGGAATATGGGAGGGGTCGAGGGAGAATTATACAAAGAACAAAGAAGTGGGCATCTGCTGACATGGGGGCCGAAGTCAGGCGCCAGGCAGCGGGCACTCTGGATCTTATCTCTGGAACATTGATCCTCCTTGACAGTCTTGGGGGTCAGGCTGGGCTCAGGCATGACTTATGTCCTTGGATGGCATGGGAACTCAGGAAGAGATAGGGAAGAGGGGACTATAATTCAGCTTTTACAGCCTCAGGTGCCAGGAAAGGAATAGGGAAGAAAGGGGGGTGACAACCAGCTCTCGGTACAAGGCCATTTGGCCTGCCAGGGAGATTGTGAAGGGCTCACTTTCTCATGGGATGGTCTCTGACATCTCCCCCTTCTGAATTAAATTAAATAAGGCCACACTTAACTGAGGTGATCAAATAATCTTTTTATTTTTAGATGAGCGGGCATTACCATGGCTGGGGGGACATTGACCCGATTCCTCCCGTGGGTGCTGTTAAAGACCCACACTTGTGGCTCTTGGTATCTTTTGGGGAGGTGAGGCAGAGCCTTTGAAAATTATTAATTGTAACTGAAATTAGATACCAACCTCTTTATAACCAGGTTTGTCTCTCGAGGAACTCAGAAATGGTCTATATGGACCTTCCCCTGCAATACTTAGTTTGCACCCATGCTGGGCCCATACTAGATTCGTATTTCTTACGAACCAGCATGCACAATTCTGAGTTTTGTGCAGCTCCCGTAGGAGAATTATCAACCTCAGACTCAGTAAGGCCTCTGTAGGAATTATGCCAATTGTAACACCACAATTTGTGGCTCTCAAGCTATAATAGGAGCTGGAGGTCACCCCTCTTTGTCCCTATTGTCTCTAAAGCCTGAGGAACCAAGGGGACTCTGCTTAGCAGCAAGGGTAGAAAACTGGAGACTAGTCGTTGTTTCTGCCTTGGTGGGAGGAGGATCTTCTTCATCTGAGTCCTGGATATCCAGCTGATGGTAGTGGACTGCAACTGGCTTACTTAAAGCAGCTTCAATCTGTGACTTAACAAAACTGGTTAATTTTTTAAAGGCCCAGGGGCCAAAAGACAAAAGCAGCAGAACACCCAAGAAAGGTCCCAAAAGTGTGGGAAGCAAGGTAGTGACCCAAGGAGAAGTAGAAAACCAATTTTTATACCAAAATTCTTGTTTTTCTCTGTTGTTTTCTCTCTTCTAAACTAGCTCTAACTTTGTCTATGTTATCTTGAACTAAGCCAGTCTTGTCAGAGTAAAGACAACATTCTTCTAATACCTGAAATTTCTGTCTTTGTAGCCTTAATATGTTATATCCTGTTTTATTGTTGAGACCACTACTTCTAAGACATTAACCTTTGCCTCTAATTTTTTATCTACAATAAGTTGCTAATATATGTATGCATATCATAAACAAAATGATCAGTATGCAGCTGTTGATCCAAAGCTGTGGTAGATATTGAAGCTAAAATTGCAACTAAAGCAGTAAATCTAAAAATTGCTCATTTGACCTTTTCTAAGTTTGTATTTCTGAATTTTTTAAACTAAGGATCATTTCTTAATTTTAACAGGCAGCAAAACATAAGGAGGTCTCTTTAACAAAATCATAACAGCAAATTCCTTATCTAAATTAGGAACCACAGGATTAGTTAATTGACAACAATTACAATGAATATAAAAAGACTTGTCAAGATTGGTGATCTTAACTCTTAAAATTATCTAACAATATAGCATATAGGTAAGGTACAAAAGCTTTCACAGCTATAGGGGAGTTGGCCTGAATGGCCAAAAACAGTGTCTCTGATGAAATCTTGTTAAATACACTGTAGCAGTCTCTTTGCCCCACGGGTCATCATTTATAGTTGTCCTCAAGTGGACACTAGGTCGGCTCTCATTGTTGTAGCCCATGGCGAAGATAGGAAGTTTCTTCATCTTGTTTGTAAGTGTCTGCTCTCTCTGATTCTTCTTTTTCTGTTCACTCAACACAGCTTTCTTGTCATCACTGCCAGGGCACTCATGAACTCACAGGTCAGTCTGTCACACGAATCATTCTGGAAGCTAGCATGCTTTTGCAGCATTCTGTGGATAAAACAGAAACACCGCCCCCTTTTCCCCATAATAACCTTCTGTTTAGGCTCATGCCATGTGTCAATGAGTGGGTCCTTTTCATCTCACCTAGACATGATTATGTCTAGTTTTAAGATATTATGAGGCATTTATTAAGTTCTTAGACATCTAAAATTTAAAACTCTTAACAATAAAAGTATGATTTAAATAATGTACGGGGGTATAATTTTTCCCCTTTTTTGTTTTTAAGAAGATAGAGTTTTAAAGTTTTATAATACCTTGTCTTTGAGAATTAAAAAATTTTTGACAAAACCACTTAAATACTGGACTGTTATAGTAGGTTTTAATATAACATGGACAGTGACTAATTACACTTTCAATTGTTTCTCTTGAAGAGAGATTGTAACTAGAATGTTTGAAAAGTTATTATAGTCACGTGTGTATAATTTATATATTTATTAATCAGAAATAAGAGAAAGTCTTTAAGTTGTCTCTGTAAATAACTATCTTCTAGGGAAAACCAGTTTGATCAGTAAGTCTAAAACCCAAATAATTATAAGGATCCTGAGTTTGTATCTTTTCAGGAGCTATCTGTAATCCTTATCAGTTAAAGCTTTATGTAAACCTCTATAACACAAAAGCAAATCCTGGGGGTCTTTTCCAGGCAACCTAGGATAATTTCTTAACTGTCTAAAAACAGTCTTCTTAAAGGAACAGTATTTTTTTTCTTATAAGTTGCATAAGCAATTGCAAGCTAGAGAATTAATATTGACTATTAACATACAACTTAAAGTTTGACTGTTCAACATTTTTAAACACCATCTTTAGCACACAATTTAATTATCTGTGCTGAAACAGGAGGAAACTCAAAAGAATAATCATGTGATTTAAATCACATATACTTTTCTCTTATATAAAGGCTATTTTTTAAACACAGTAAATGGGATGCATGCATGCATGAATTTTAGAAGATATACAAGCATGCATGAAATAATTTTTTAAACTATCTTAGGATAATGATTATCAATTTTACTTTATATGATGGTATGTTTAGAACAACATCTGGCTAGGTCTGTAATAAGGCTCTAAGAAGTGCCATACAAGCCGCGCTGAGGCTGCTCCCCTCCGAGCTCAGCCTTAACCCAAATGCAAACCTTTTTTAATCTAAACACTGTGCCAGAATCTTGGCTCAAAGACTATCTCTATGTAGAAGTATCCTTAAAGACCTGTTTTCTTGTGTTTGTTCAAGTTGTTTAGAAAGATTCTAACCTTGAGTTCCCAATTTTAAGCTAACTTTCTGTTACAAGCAAAAGGCTGCCTGCCCCTTTAAGAGCTCTGTTTGCAATCAGGCCCTCAGCAAGGCTTTTTCAGCTGTACTTGGCTCCCAGCCACAGTGTAGCTAACTTATCAACTTGTGCTGTGTAATTTTGAAACTGCTTTTTAAACAAGTTTTAACCATTTATATATTTCAACATGAAACACAGAACAATAATCATTTAAACAACATAACAAAAACAAACATGACAGACATATGGACAATTTGTTTTGATGCATCAAAAACAGACAATAGACAGACAGGGAATAGAACTTGGTGTCTCAAAGGGACACAGATATTTTAACCAGAGCTAAGAATATCTCTATAGGAGGCAGAGAGAAAATGGGACGTCTCCTGCTTTCCCTCTGTCTCCAGGAGAGCTCTGAAGTAGCTTATTTTCATTTTTTCTCTTTTTTGCTAAAAGATCTCAAACAGGGGATAACTGCTTTTCTAAAACTTATTTTTTTTCTCTCATGTTCAGAGTCTACTTCCTTATCTCCTTCTTCTGGGAATACTTCCAGAGAAGGGAGAGGAGGTACAATGGCTGCTTTTGATAGTTACTTTTCAATAAGAAAAAACAGTTGTAGGGACTGCATCGGGACAGAAAAGACAGTTGCAGGGACCACATCGGGACCCTCATTAGCTAGTTTATCATTTAAATCTCTACCTACCTTTCACCATTTTTTACAACGTATCTCTGCTTCATCTATAATAAACCATGGACATACCTGGTCTATGAAAAAAAAAGTCTATCTAATCTTGTTTTTTAACTCGTACTCTTCTTTCTCTGAGAGCTATCTTTAAACCTTTGATGAAGGCTGCCTCTTTAGATAGCTTATGTCCCATAACCTGAAGTGGAGATGACTCAACTCACCAAGGACTTCTCGCTCTTCCGTGAGCAGCGGAAGGTGTCCTTCACTACTTTTAAATTCTTGGGGTCGCGATGAACTTCTCTGGAACCTCCACTGATTAGGAATTACGATCCGGACCTCGCCCTCACGTCGGGCGCCACTTATCCCGTCCCGCGGGATTCAGTTATTCGTGGGTGCAAGGGGGACCGCAAACCTGGAAGGAAATGGGAATAAAAGAAAGAGAGTCGGAGGACCAAGTAGATTGAACCTATCAAGGTCTCGTTTATTAGGCTGAGGTGCCTTCTTTTTAAAGCATACATCGCGGGGAATATGGGAGGGGTCGAGGGAGAATTATACAAAGAACAAAGAAGTGGGCATCTGCTGACATGGGGGCCGAAGTCAGGCGCCAGGCAGCGGGCACTCTGGATCTTATCTCTGGAACATTGATCCTCCTTGACAGCCTTGGGGGTCAGGCTGGGCTCAGGCATGACTTATGTCCTTGGATGGCATGGGAACTCAGGAAGAGATAGGGAAGAGGGGACTATAATTCAGCTTTTACAGCCTCAGGTGCCAGGAAAGGAATAGGGAGGAAAGGGGGGTGACAACCAGCTCTCGGTACAAGGCCATTTGGCCTGCCAGGGAGATTGTGAAGGGCTCACTTTCTCATGGGATGGTCTCTGACATGGAAGGTCGAATGTGAACCCATATCCTGTGTAAAAATCATATGATTGGACAATTGGTGTAAGTAAAAGTACCAATCAAAGCATTGGCATACCTTTCTGACATTTGTTAATATCGAGAGATGCACAGAAAGTAAGACAGAAACGACAAGGCCTAGAGAAAGCAAGGAGGTCAGGACAGGATCACGTGCTTTGGAACCAGTCAGCATACGCTGAAAACACTCACCACAAAGCTACCACAAGGCTCTTCAGTTCCCTTCTACATATAAATGTATACAGCCCAGAGGAAGGCATACATGTACAGACAAAAGCTTATATTCCAGTGTCAACAGCATGGTCATTCCTCATAGCTCAAAGATGAAAGGCAAATGTAAGACATGATGCACAGTATCAATGAAAGCCAAATGTAAGACATGATGGATAAGCACAGTATCAATGAATGAAGCATATTTTGGCAATCAAAAAATAATGAGGTACCAATTCACGCAGCACCATGGCTAAACATGGAAAAGGGATATACTGGGTGAAAGGAGCCATTTTAGAGTAGAATATGTCCATTATCTTATGTGGAATTTAGACATGGTGAGTATAATTAGTGTGGGGCTGGTGACAGCAAGTGAATTTTGCATAAAAAGCTATCATTTTTGGTAGGAGTATGAGTAGAGCTGTTCTTGATTTCATATCAGTTTCCAGCACAAAGAGACTATTTTCATTAGCTGATTGATTGCTTAACTTCCCACTTAAGAAGCAGTAAGAAAACTATCTAGGAAAAACAACAACAACACACACACACAAACAGAAGAGAATAAAATAATAATAAAATAATCAGCCCACTGAAGAGCTGAAGGGTAACTACCAATGACCTTTCAATTGGGTCACTGGTGTCCCTGAAACAAAGGAGTACAAGGAGAACAGAAAAGTAATTTGAAGGAACAGTGTGGCAAATATTCTCAGGTGAGATAAAGTTTATAGAGTCTGTAACCTCAGACAAGTGAGGCATATACATATAGCATGTTCAACCCTGACATGTGTAAGACACCTACAGTTATAGTCAGTTAAGATACACACACACACACACACACACACACACACACACACACACACACACACATATATATATATATATATATATATATATATATATATATATATACAACCTACATCCATGGAGTATCTAAACCCTGGATGTCTAAGGTGTGTGTAAGCCATTTGCATCTATATATCATGTGATAGTCTTTCCCTGGGGTACAGTATACCTGTTTACTTGCTCCAGAAAGGGATCCCAGGATGGACCAAAGTGTGGCTATCATTAAAGTTCAATTTGGTTAACTAATGAGTTTTATTGGGTTTACTTATAGGAATTCTGTATGGGGTTACTTAAAGGCTCAGAAATGACTCAAAGATAACTGTATTACCGAAGCTCATGTGGGCCCACATCATCACCAGCGTGGGCCCACAAAACTGGGAATCCGTAGCATACTGCACATCCTGCAACTTGTCTAGTCTTAGAGTGACTTTCCACAGTCCTTACTGTTTACTGGGAAGGAGGGGCCTAGTGAATCTGTTCAATTTCAGGGACTTCCTGAGTCTGTTCTGAGTTGTTTATTTTCTGTCTTAAGGAGCTTCCCTGGGAGATAAAATGTTTCACTGGGAAGAAAGTGCTATACCTCACATATCTAAAATGTATATAAACAACCTGTATCCAAGTTATGTGTAAACCACTTATACATGAGGTGTATATGAACTACTTACATCTCATTAATGAAATACCTGCTCAGGAGTATATAAAAAGCACCCAGCATTATGCTATGTATACTCTATCCATGCCCGTGTGTGTATCCACAGTAGAAATTAATAGACCCAGGCAAACACAGGCATAATAAAAAAACAACACACCAAGAAATGTCCCAAGGTGACATGAAAATCCAGAATAGAAAAGACGCTACCCACAGTCACAGGAAGAGAGCTATATGGAGTAATGATAAGATACTCAGTGACAGATGTATTATCAGAATAAAGTCTGAGATGGTTGTGGGACACTCCAGGATAGTCTGCATCTGTGATACCCTCCTCCCCTGTGTTCCATCGTGGCACCCAGGGAAGCTGAGGACCATTGAAAGTCCAGCAGGAGACCACTGTGGAGGAATTGAGTGACACTTACCTAAGGTCGGTCCTGAGCTGCCAGAAAACTAGCAAACAATGTTGGAAATAGATGATCCAGCACTTAAGCTGTGCAGACGCCAGAGTTGAGCCGTGGTTGCATATATAGTTACTGGATGTTTTAGGTGGGATTAAAATGAGAGACACTCCTGCAATATTCAACTGTTAAGTTTCTGCACTTTGAACTTTTTAATGACACACATATTGTAAGTCCTACGTAATCATTCTAATCAACTTTCATGTATATTCACATGATCTTGATCGGCTTAAAACTTTGCAGCTGAGGGAAGATAGCTCACGTAGCACTTGTCTAACATCAGCAAACTCTGGTTTCCATCCCTAGCATCCACAACAAAGGAAGAAATAACCTCTGCTGTCAAATAGTGTGTCAGTGGACGCATGTGTGAAGCAAATGGAACTGATGAACAGACACAGGGATTTTAAAATTCGCAAACCGAAGCAAGCAGATAACAAGCAACCAGGTTTAATAATGATATGGGAAATATTAGTATTGATGCCAATGTAAGTCATGTGACCAACAGCTTCTAAACAACAGAGTGTGTCAGAAACAGGGCAAAGAAACTGCCTGTTCTAAGATACCATGTACAAAAGGCCTAAACAGAAATTGCATAGCATTGTAGTATAATTTAATTCTGTGAAACGTAGGCTCTCAAAGGGAAACCTGACATAAACTAGTGAAGACAGAAAAGCTGAGAAAAAAAATGGATGAAATTAAAAAAGATTTCTCCTCAACTACCATCTGTCTATAAAACTTATCCTTCAGTCTGCCTCCCCCAACTTCTGGAATGATCTGGAATAGCCCTCACATGATCCCATAAATTAGTTTTTGCTAATTCTAACTTGATTTCTAGGAATTTGATATTGAGCACACACACTCGCACACACGCATGGATGTGCGAGTGTGTATGTGCATGTGCACATGTGTGTGTGACTGTGCCTGTGCCTGTGTGTGTATGTGTGTGTATGCATAGAATAATTGAAAGTAGACTTCCAAACCTGGAACAATAGAACCCCGGAGCTCCTCCCAGCTACCCAAGAAACTGTCTTGTAGAACGTTTACTTCATCTGTCGGAGTACTGGTATTTATTTTTTATTTAGTATTTTTATGCTTAAAGCACACCTCACATATCAGTAAACAAATTTTCCTTTTGTTTATTTTTCAACACATCCCGTAGAGGCTGTCCTAAATTATCCAGTACAGCCATGAAATGTAGAAGCCATGGGAAAACTTAGCACCTTGATGCAAAGCTGTTTGGTATTCATAAACCTTTATGCCTGTCAGGAAATTTTGCTGACACATCTAAAAGGTGTGAGGAGAGAGACTGTTGTTTCATTTGCTCGTTGAATTCTGTGGTCCAATATGCACAAAGGGGTTGGAGCTGCCTAGGCCCCAATCCAACTGCAGTTCCCAAACTCTGCAGTGAGTTTTCTGTGTGGCCTGCTCTCTGACCCAATTTGTTTATACTGATTTTGATGATCTAACTTAAGGTGAGGAAGAATTTATCTCATGAATTTGTTCAGAACTAAGAAGTTGGAAGAGCTGAAGAGCAGGACACAACCCGAATTAAAATGCAACTTCACTAAAGGAGAATGTAAACGGTTTGGTGAAAACTGATCTGCAATGGCGTCCCCTGGGTCTCTGCAACTGGGTCACTGGCTCAGGTAAGAGGTTCCAGGCAGGATCTAGGGACTCAGACCAGGTTTAATAATGAAAAGCCTCTTGCAGGTTTCGAAGGGAGGGTAGAGAGGTGGCCAGGCAGGGGTAACTGCTCTCAGAGTGAGGTTTCAAGCAAGAGATGATTTCCCACCCCACCCCCACCTCCACTGCCCCCCATCCCCAGCTGCACAGGAACCTCAGATCTGCATGGGACTCACCAGGAAAAGGGCATCCATGGTTAGACACCTTTTCTTCCTAGCTTCTGATTTTATTTTTCACCTGTCACTCACTTGCCTTTTTGGTCTCCATCATAAAAAGAAACTTCTGGAAAATCTAGCAGTAAGAATCAAGTTTGCAAGTACATAGCCCTGGCCTGAACTTGTCAAACAGCAATACCCAACGGACTCAACCTCAGGACCTTAGCGGAAGTGATGTCGTAGCACCCACAGGAAAGAGTATCTGGCTCATGGCGCACCAGTGTCTTCCATAGGCAGGTGTTTTGGGGCTCCTGATCACAGACACTGTCTTCCCTCACCACCGACAAGTAATTTCAGCTGCTGTTCTGTCGCCCGTGTGAGCAGAGTGCACGTCTCTCTGGACAGTATACTTGCCAGGAACTCAGGCCTCTTGGACTTCCCAAGGAATGTGGTTACTATCAATAATCGCATCCTGCACTTACGTGTGAACAGATCACAAACTTGTCCTGAGCAGGGTTCTCTGAACGTGAACTTGGAATGCTCTATCCCTAGCTGCTAGTAGCTACTTGCAGATGAAAACTGCCAGCATTGGAAAAGGTGTTATTCCACTTCCTCCAAATATATTCTCAGGCGTGGAGCGACAGACTCTACGCTTTTTGAGCAGCCTCGATACAGCGTTTTGCCATTGCTGTGTCCGTTTACATTTCCACTGACAGTAATAGCACTGATAATAATAATAAACATTACAACTTTTGTTGGTCCAGGAAAGGAAGCTGACACATCATTCCCTTCAGAAGATGCAGTTTATTAGAAGAAAGTACCTTGAATTCCTACACACACACACACACACACACACACACACACTCACACATACACACAGATACACACACACACACAGATACACACACACACAGATACACGCACACACTCACACACACACTTACACTCACACACAGATACACACACTCTCACACACACACATACACACACACTCAAATACACTCACACACACTCACACACACTCACACACACATACACACACACATACTCACACACACATACACACACACACTCACACACACTCACACACAGATACACACACACACATACACACACACAGATACACACACACAGATACAGACACACACTCACACACACACATACACACACAGATACACACACACTCACACACACACAAGGATTTAAAAGAAATTGGGTTTTAGATCATAATGATTCCACTCAAATGTCCCTCCTCCCAGCAGGAGGCTGGGCTGTGTTCTGACAGTATATGGCAGGCACCATCGTAGGGAACAGGATGGCTTCCTTCGATCTTCATAACGGCAGCTCAAACATACTGGCTTAAACGGGAGTGGTTTCTCATCTGAAGAGAAAAGCAACATGTAGGGTTTCGAGTGGAAACACAGTGGCTGGTAAAAATAGTAGAAATTAATAACAAAATAGATTCCAGAGAGTGTCAGAAATACTGACATGGGAGTTCATCACACTGACAGAGCCATGCACTCCATACCACCAGCAGGGAGTCACAGGGCCTTGTTTCATATCCCACAGTTTTTCCCAGTCACTGTTTTTTTTAATTAGTGCTTTAACAGAGGAGGAGAGCAAGACAGGGGTGGGCATAAGGAACAGGAGGAGGCAGTTAGGACTGATGGCGGCGAGGTGTGTTGGGAGCGTGCCTTCGATCCCAAACCTCTTTTGCAGTCCAGAATCATTCTGCAAATGAACAGGTGACGCCTCCTTTGTTAGCCTAATGCAAAGACGAATGGATTGCTGCCCTAGCCAAGGGTTTGAAATGGCGCTCTGGAGAGCAATTTTCCCACCAGCGTAATTTTTATTTTCAAAACTGGCATTCCTTCGTCAATAAATGAATAAACACTCATTCCTCCTATCTCTAATTCTAAATATGTGTGCTGTACTCTAGCTAGTGAAGAAAGTGTTGTGTTTGGCATGCGTATTTTAAACTTAAAAGATGCAATCATTTAACAGCCAACCACACACACAGCAACAGTTTGGAAGTCCTGCATTAAGATTCAGCGATAATACTTGGAAGTTTAAAATTTTTCCTAAGTGCCGTGACCATCAAAGAAACACTTAGCTGTGTGTAATTGCACTCAAGTGTGCTGTAGAGTGGTCACTGTATGAATGACTGGCCATATTTCCAGAAGTAAAATTGGGCTAACATTTTTATTAAAGTCATCTCTAGACATACAAGAAACCTTCAACTTCTTTGTATTTATTTCTTAAGCATTGGTAAATGTAATGGCGATGATGATGATGATAATAATAAATACTACAACTTTTGTTGGCTCAGGAAAGGAAGTTGACACAGTATTCCCTTCAGAAGATTCAGTTTATTAGGAGAAAGGACCTGGAGACTGTAATCAGGCCTTAAGGTCAGGGGAGGAGAAAATGGTAGAGTGTGTGGGGGAGACTATGTATGAAGGGACCTGTCTTACTTAGGGTTTCTATTGCTGGAATAAAACGCTGTGACCAAAAGAAAAGCAACTTAGCTAAGGAAGGATTTAGTTCAGCTTCTAGTTTTCAGGTCATGCTCTAACACGGAGACAGTTCACAGACAACTTTCAGCTCAGGAACCTAGAGGCAAAGGCAGCCAGAGACATTAGAAGAACACTGTTCAGTAGCTTATGACATCAATAGTTAACTAAGAATATAAGAGTTCCCACAACATTTTGGTAGGGCATTTTCTTAATTGATGTTCCCTTCTTTTAAATGTCCTTCTTATTTGTGTCAAGTCAATAAAATGAGCCAGGATATGGCTTTAATGCAGCAGTTCCCAACCTTCCTGATGCTGCGGCCCTTTCAAACAGGATGATCCCAACCATCAAATTATTTTCAATGCTACTTCTTAACTGTAATTTTGCTCCTGTTATGAATCGTAATGTAAATAGTCTTGGAGATGGAGGCTTACCAGAGGGGCCACAGGGAAGAGGAGGCTTCACATTAGAATACAGAGAGGTGTTTTATTAAGAGTGAGAACAGGAAAGGTAGAGAGTGGATGATAGGTATCATGAGAGGACTGGTAGGGGAGCCCAGACGAGTGTCTCCTGAGAGAGTGTCTAGAGAAACTCAAAAACAAAGGGTCGTTGAAATGAGTTTTAGCTACACCACTTTGTGCAGCAGATTGCATGTGGACTTGTCCAGGATCTATCTTTGGATCTGTGAATGAAAGACACACACACACACACTAGCTTATTTTTTAAATGCTTGGCTATCTTAAAGGCTTAGCGCCCCTAAACCCTCCCAGGCCCAATTGGGGAAGTGGCCAGTGGCCACTTACTGGCAACTTCACGTTGCTGGTTGGCTTTATCTCCTGCCACTCCTATGCCCCATTCTTCCACCCAGAGTCACGGAGATTCTCTCCCATTCCTCTCTGTGTCCTCACCCATGCAACTCTAAGGGTCCCACACATTGCCCATTGGCATCTTTATTGATCGATCAAAACCAATTGAGGACAAGGACCTAGCATTTGGACACACAGATTCCCCATTGAATCAAAGCATTAGAACCGATCTCCAACAAAAGGGTATATCAGACTTTTATAAATTTGGGGATCTGGTGAGGCATTTCCCATCACATGATTTAATTCACTCTAATATCCCTGATGGAAAGCCTGGGAGAGCCAGTTAATCATAAACGAAGTACTGTTGCACGGCTTCTTAACTTTTCTGACCCAGAGAGCTTCCCGTAAGAGTGCAGGTCCTTCAGGCTATGGGTTCTAGCCTTTTAGGAGTAGCCACTGTGCGGCTAGGCACTTCCTCTCCCACTGAGGACACACAAGGCAGCTCAGCTAGACCATATCCATACCCACCTGCTCAGAGGAAAAGGGGAGGGGACATGGGGGAAGGATTGTGTGTGTGTGTGTGTGTGTGTGCGTGTGTGTGTTTGTGTGTAACTGGGAAGGGAGCAGTGAGCAGGATGTAAAGTAAATAAGTTAAAAAAAAAAACCTAAGTTTAATTTTAAAAAAAGAAAAGAGTAGCCACTGTTTTAAAGGGGGCAGGCTCATGGTCTGACAAATGTTACAGTATATTTCTTTAAGAAATGTAAAGCCTCCTCCAGTTAAAATTTGGTCTACCTGCTACAAAATATAGCGTTAAGTTATTTAAACAAATAGTTAAAGTTTACTTAGTCTGCTCAATATTTCTGAAATGACCCATGGGAAAGAAACTCTAAGTCCCAAATTACAGATCCAGGACTCATTTCTAATACACAACTCTTTGGGTAATTGTTAGAATTGTGGAAAACCCTAAGTAGTTTTTTTTGGGGGGGGGGTCAAACCAATTGAGGTCCTTCCCTTTATTAATTTTATATATCTATGTAAGTAGATGCTAATGAAAAGCCCCGGGAGCTAGGCTTTGTGCAGCCCTTATGATATGTTAGTTTATCTACTCATTTACAAATAGCAACTGGTTCTGACCTGTGTGTACCCTTTCACTAGCTTTAGTAAAATGTGAGGCCATCTGAAAGCACAAACTGAATCTGTGTGAAGACCATGTTGTTCTTATATCCTAATTTCAATGTGCACAAAGAACAACAACAGACATATTTAGGGCTGATGGTGGACACATCTCCATCTTGTAGGTTAAACATTTCCAGGAATGACACAGGGAGTTCTGAGCTACTAGGGAAGGGCTAAACACCAGGGAACAATAAGCCAGGGTATGGGGCAACCTACACAACTGTGCAGTAAGGTTGTTGTTGTTGTTTTGAGTGACCATGTATAGCTGTGCAGCAGTCAGTTCTGAGGGAACTGAACAGCCACACACACCTGCGAGTTCTCTGTCATCCTTCATTTTATCAACCTAGTTGCTTCAAAATGGGTCCAAATTTGACATCTGTCACTGTCACAAAGTGAACATAGCTGCTGATTAGTTATGACTGAGTTAATGGAATCTACATTGACTTTAAATGAAGACATCATATATCATAATAGCTAACTTTCTAAACCAGAGACGGGATGGTGCATTGTTTTGGGTAAATTATTTAAAGCACAAAGGGAGAGAGCAAGAGGGAGCTCCATAGAGGGGCGGAATCCCAATGCTATGCCCTCTGCCCTCTTTCTCCTCTTAGGACTCACTCCATTGTTGATGCCTACTTAGTGTCTGGCTCACTGGTTTGATCCTGGTAGTAAACACAGGAGAAATTAGATGACAGTTTTCAGTACTTACATGGGAATATATGGGCTTTGTGTTCTCATGAAGTACTGCTCATGAAGAGACTGTTAATAGGAAGAACAATAGAGAAGTATAAATAGGAAGAAAACCATGTCTAGCATGCTATCTTGCCTTTTTGGGGCTTTGGGGGAATATATGAAAGTCTGGAGACAGCTGTAGGTACACCCCTAATGAAGAAAGGTCAGAATACAAATGTTTGAAGACACCTGTATGCCCTTTGATGACTTGCAGGCTTCCAATCTCCATGGAAACACATCTGGATTGAACTAAGCTTTGGGGTACTGGAAGTGGCATGGCTCCTTGTATCACCCACTCTTGAGAGTAGTGAGACTTCACAACCTCCTTATTAAAGGTATTAGGAGCCAGCGGGAATTGAATAGCCTGAGAATTCCATTTGTTTAACAAACTGAGTTCTGGTAAATATTTACTGCACATTTCTGTGGATCAGGCACTCTTTTGGAATTTGGGACATGTGAATAAACAAACCAGTGAGAAACGTAAACATGAGTGATCAAGACGATAAACTGTCTCTGTGGTAATGTGTGTGTAATTCAGCATAGAATCTAAATGATCTATGAAAGTAGGAGATAGAATTAAGCCAAGTCAAGGGGTTTCAGGCTGCAGATGAGGCTGGGGCACTGTGAGGTTTCAGGATTGGGGTGCTACAAATCAAAGTGATGATGACAGTGACTATCATCTATTCTTATGCAGAACACAGGAAGGACCAAGGTTCCTTGGAGAGATAGTCACTGAGACCAAAGCACAGTATCTGAGTGCTGGAGGCTCCTTGCCACAGTGCCACTAAGGGAGATGAAGGAGGAGGAGGAGGAGGAGGAGGAGGAGGAGGAGGAGGAGGAGGAGGAGGAGGAGGAGGAGGAGGAAAGAGAGAGTGGAAGAGAGGGGGAGAGAGGGGGAAAGGGGTGAGGGGACAGTGGAAGCAAGAAGGCAAGAGAGCAAGAGAACAAGGAGAGGGCAAGAAGCCTTTTTTATAGTGGGTCAGGCCTACCTGGCTGTTGCCAGGTGACTGTGGGGTGGAGCTTAGACTGAATGCTAACAGACACAGTAGAGTAGGTGTTTGTTGAACATTATGAAGACAAGGGGCGACTAAGGTTGTACAACATTGCCCATATATTTAGTAACACCCAGATACATATATAGAAATGCATCACATGATTGATTTCAGGCGTTTTCAGCCACAATTTTAAAGATAAGACAAATTCTTTTGAATAACTTTGATCAGACAGAAAGGCGGTTGATTTGAGTGGCAGTGCCCATCACATGTGTAGCAGATCTCAGACAGAAGAAACACAAGTTTCAGATGTCTCAGATGCTTTACCGTGTGAAGCAGAACCAAGGCAGACAATTACCGGTAATGTAACAAAGAACAATTGAATATTTATAAGAGTAGCAGATTTCTCAAGCCAAATGAACATGAAATACTTTCTTCTCTACTGAAAGGAAAACAGACTTCTATTGGTATTGTTAATGCTATTTATTGAATTTATTGTCCATTTAGCAACATAAATTGCGCTGACCTGGAACTTCAACATATGTTTATGGCTTTCATACCTCGTAAGAAAATACTGCTGAGTTCCCACCTGATGCACAAACTCATGCCAAAGCCCACTCAGACTTGAGACTGTGTGAATTGTGATCCTCTTAGCTTCTTTTAAAATAGTTATGTGTTTCCATGAACCAGAATTCACATCTGTGCAAAGTAGGCTCTTGAAATTTGATGTGATATGAATAGTCACACACCCTATGCACAACTCCATCATCAAATATTCTACTTTGGGAATAGCCTAAATATTATTGTTATTGGTGTTTAAACAGTAAAGCATTTCCCACATTAAGCACCTTTAATTTATATACATGAATTAATTCTACATATATGGTGGGTTGATTAATTAATTCTACATATATGGGAAAGACTAATGACAATTTAAAATAACACTCTAGATTTATTTTGTCTAGTGTTTATAGGATACCCTTTCTTCTCCCAGTCTAGTTGAACCTATGTGTATATAGAGTTCAATTTTAGTTCATTTTTCTCTCTTACAATCTCTGTAATAAACCAATAGGTTAGATAATTCTCACTTACTGCAACGATGGTCATGATGATATATTAGGATAAAATCTGACACTTGACTGTTTTCAAGTTACACAATGCTTCAAGTTTCTCTTTTTCTCCCTTCATTTGCCTATAATTTAGTGTGTTTTATTTATTCATGTGTTCTGTTTACTTATTTATAGACCCATCCCATTAATCTTTGATTAAATGTGCATCCATATAAAATTGTGTTTATACATTTTCATGACAAATATCCCAAGCTCCTTCAGTTTTCACCTCCTAAAACACACTTCCTTTCACATTGAGAAACAAAAAGAAGAGATGCCATTTCCAAGGAATTACTCTTGAAGCTTGGCCCTTAGTGTACAGAATCATAGAATTGTATCTTCTTGGAGGTAATATAATTTTATGAATAAAAATTGAACTAAACATTTTACTCTGCTTAAGGATAGAGTCTCTTTTAATTCTTTCTCCATTACTATACTGACTTTTATGGAAACTCTGCCTTCTTTGAAGTTGAAGATGAAGCTCATATCAGCTTCTTCACTTTACCCTATTTGATCTCAGTGGGAATGAGGGACCTCTCCTTTCACTCTGATGAATGGCTAGCTGAGTATGAATACCCACACATGCAGCCTTCAGTTTCTCCTTCCATCTTGGCAACTAAATGCAGACAATCCCCCTTACCCCTGCGTCCAAGTGTTATAGGAAAGAACACTTTGTTTGTGTGAAGAAATGGGAATGATGTCATTTGGAATACACATCTAAAAAAGATTCCCCAAGACAAAGATGATTTAAAAAGCCAAAAGTGAAGTAGGAGAGCTGAGGCTCTCACCTCAGAGTCCACCGAGGAGGGATACAGGGTAATGGAAGGAAGCAGAGGCCCAGCATTCTGCAATTTACTGTGTACATGTCTTCCTGGTTCTGCTTGGTATTTGTTAAACTCTGATGACAATGACTATATAAGTAAGGGAACTGGTTTATTATAGAAAACATTTGCCTGGGGCCGCTTGGCTCCCTGGAGGAATGTCCTTTTCTATATTCCACTTTATATACAGAGACCATGAAAAAGCCGGGGAAGGGTGGTGTGACCCCAGAGTTCAGTGAGTGGCTGAGAATTAAGATGGCTACCCGAAAACTTTGGACCCTTGTAATGTAGTTTGCCTTTACGTGAGACATAAAATGTAACCCTTGTTACTCCATCCTCTTGTGGAAGAGAGCTCCTTCCCCTCATCCGCAAAGAAACATAAATCTTGTGAGCCATAGAGGAATTACTGTTTTCTTCTAAGATGACAGTGATTTCCTCCATTGCCCTCAGGTAAGGTGACTTACTTGGGACACAATCTTGTCTTAAGTATGCCATCTTACTGGAACTGGATTGAAAGAAGTGTAGGGTGTTAAAAGACATACTCAAAGTATAATAGTCAGGGTTCTCTAGAGTCACAGGATGTATGGAATGTCTCTATATATTAAGGGAAATTACTTGAATGACTTACAGGCTACAGTTCAATTAACCCAACAGTGGGCAGCTGTGAATGGGGGGGGGGGGGTCCAGGAATCTAGTCGTTGCTCAGTCCCATGAAGTTGGGTGTTTCAGCTGGTCTTCTGTATAAGCGGAAATCCTGAAGAAATGGGTTCCAACAGACAAGAAACTGCAAATAGGTGAAGAAGAGCAAACACTTCCTCTTTCCATTGTCCTTATGAGATCTGGTTGTTTCTGTCTCCTGGGATTAGAATTATGTACCACCTTGCATGGGCCTCAGCTTTCATGGCCGCTATGTCTCAAGATCTGGATCACAGGTGTGCCCTTGATTTCTGGATTGTAGTGCATTCAGTTGACAACTAGGAATATCTACCACACAAAGCAAACAAACCTCACTGCTGTGACTGTTTACAAGCAGTTCCCATAATAATGAGTCTGTTTCCCCTTGTTTAGAAGAAATTTGATGTTTTCTAAGTTTAGCATACCTATATTATATAAGGGTTTTTTTAATTGGAAAGTTTAAATTTTTTTTTGCAATTGTGTGTGTGTGTGTGTGTGTGTGTGTGTGTGTGTGTGTGTAGGTATGTTCATGTGAACTCAGGGGGCTGTGGTGGCTAGAGGAGTCGAATGCCTCTGGAGCTAGAGCTCCAGGCAGTTAAGGTCACCTGGCATAGATGTCAGAAACCAAACTTAGGTCATCTGCAAGAGCAGTAAAAATTCTTAACAGCTGGGCTGTCTGTCCAGAATCCAAAGTTTATATTATAGCCAATTTAAAGCTACTTTATCAAACATCACTACATAAAAATTATATATGCAATCTATCTATCTATCTATCTATCTATCTATCTATCTATCTATCTATCATATATATAGTTTTTTCAGAATATATTAAACTATCTATAAAAACCCTTGTACTTATTTAGAGTATCAAATTTTTCATTACAGTATAATTAAATATGTATTACAGCAATATTATACTTTATAAGCAATGTAGCATATGTAATGTATAATATATGTGCTACATATTAACACTCGTACACACACACACACACACACACACACACACACACACACACATGAAACCTCAGAGAATGACAAAGCTTCTGCATAGCAAGGAAACGATTAAATGAAGAATAGGAGAAAAGCCTTTGTGAAGTCTGGTAGAAAATAATACTTAGAATATGCAAACAACTGGGAAAATTAATCAGCAAGAAATCAGCCAGTTGAAAAGTGAGCCGAACAAAGAGGTTTCATAGAAGTAGCACAAATAACCAATAAAGAGTTCTTTTCTTAAAGTTTCTAAGGCATCTGGGAAATACAAATTAAAACTAGTTTGAGATCCCAACTCACCCCAGTCAAAATATCATCATGAAAAGAAACTACAAGCAATGCTGGGGAAGAAGTGGGGAGAGAAATACCTTCATTCACTGATGGTGGAGGTCTAACTGGTACAGCCACTGTGAGAATCGATGTGCAAATTTTACAAACAATTACCAAACAGCAGCAGCAGCAGCAACAAAACCCTATCATAGGACCCAACTCTCCCTCCTTTAGACATTTACCCAAAGGTCTCTATATTCTATTATAGGCTTCTTGGTCAGCCGTGTTCATTGCTACTCTATTCGCTATAACCAGGAAATGGAATCAACCTAGATGTCTATCAACAGATGAATGAATTCCAGAACTGTTGTACCTATAAACACAGTGGGGCTTTATTCAGCTATAAGGAAAATTATATATATTCTCTATATAATGAAATTACATAGGTAAGTGAATGGATCTGGAAAATACATTAAGGGAGCTAACACAAGGTTCATAATGATAAATGCTACATGCTGTCTTTTATTCTGACTATATATGTTATCCTGAATATATATGTATACACACATATACACACATATACATACATTATATACATGCACACACATATGCATTAGTGTGTGTTAAGGGCAGGAAACTAGAAAGGGACTCATGAGAAGGTACAAAAGAGGCTTTAAGGGAGAGGAATGCAGAGGTAATAGAACCCATAGTCTATGAAGGAGGAAGAGGAGGATGTAACAGAGAGTGGAGATTAGGGAGATGGAGAGAGACTGGCTAAGAAGGGGAGAGTCAAACAAAACAAGTGTGTATGGAAATGGTGCCAAGAAACCTGATGCTGTGAGAGGTAATTAATAAATAAAATAAGTTTGTAATTAATAAATAAAATAAGTTCAGTAATGTAAAACTTGCTCTAAATGGTGTAGTAGAAACAGAGATGATGGCATGGAATTGGTAGAGGAGGCAAGCTCGGTATAGACAAGTGGTCCTGCATGTTCTTGACCCACACATGTTTGGAATGATACTCTCCGCGGTACTTATTTGGTCATAGATGCACTGAATGATGTCAAGTTTCTCATTTTGGGTCTATCAAGATAATGGCACATAGTCTTCAATGTCTTACTCTTGGTAGCATTTGAAAGATAAACTATAGTTACTGCTTTAAAAAAGTTAATTTAAGCTTGGGGCGGGTGTGTGTGTATGTGTGTGTGTGTGTGTGTGTGTGTGTGTGTGTGTGTGTGTGTGGTGTGGTGTGGAACTCACAGCACCGTAGAGTAAGGCCTGCAAGGAAGGGGTGAGCTTTGGATAACTTAGTGGGTGTGAACATGGGCAATGAGGACATATGTATGTTCTATGTATGATGAATCAGCAACAGCTACAATAGATAGAGGTCAGTTAACAATTCATGAAAAGGTGAACTCTTCTGACTTAGATGATCACAGCAAACACTGGTCCCAGGTAGATTCTGGGTGGACGTGTATTGAAATCTGTGAGAGACAGACACATCTAATAACTCGTGTCACAACAGCACGTAAACTTCCTAAGTGCAGGCAGTAATCTCAGATGACCGTTTTCAAGTTCCTTCGCCAATTTTTAGTTCCCTAATAGTGATTTGAGCTCTTTTGTGATATAGACCATATCTAAAATTATTTTCAGGGGCTGTTATGACTAAGTTTGTATTTTTACCCCAAGTCAAGCACTGAAACTCTAACCCTCGGTATGACATGGTGCTATTAGGAAGTAGAATTCTGTGGAGGATGGTGGTGGTTAATTAGAGGAGGTCCCATAAATGTGCCCATTTCGATGACTGTGATCATTGATCCTGGTCGTCAACTTGGCTGGATTTTGAAGTATCTGCAATGTTTATAAAAACCCAACCCAAGAGGTATCTGGGAGGGCAATTCCAAAGGCATATTCTAAAGACTCTGACCCATTCCATGGATCCATCTCTTGTCATAGTATGTTGGCATATTGGCAGGTGGTGAGAAGTATGGGGTGGAACTTAGTTTGTTGAAGTGGGTCCAGGGTCTGTATCTCACTCACCCTGTTCCCTTCCTGTCCCAGTTTGGTGCTGCTTCCTGGTTGCTGTGACCTGGATAGCTCTGCTCTGGAATGTCTTCACTACCAAGATGGGCTAAAATCTTAGAAATTCTGAACCCAAGGAAAACTTGCCTCCCTGAAAGTTATTTCCCCTCTTAGGTTACAGTGAGATAAAAATAGCTAACGCAATGTCTTTAGTGCCACAGCCCCTTCCCATCTTTGAGACCACAGCCCCTTTCCATTTTTGGAACTCCACATGAGGGCAGTGAAGAGAATCAGCAAACCAAGAGTAGTGTCCTCCAGCAAACATCTATGACATTTGTACCTGGGTTCTGGACTTCCAGCATCCAAAACTGTGATCAACAGTTAACTCTATCATCTGTCCTCAGGGTTTTGTGACCAAAACCCTCCTGGACTGTAATAAGCTAATAAAACAGCCTAAAGAAATAGGCAGAGAGCTCCATTGGTACATGGAACAGATGCTAAGGGATGCTGAATGCAAGTCTCACCATGGCACCTAGAGTTTATTTGGGAAACAAAAGTGACAGAAGTATTTTATTTCTCACTAATTTATAATTTTCCTAAGTTATTGACTTTTTTTTATTTTAGCTCTTGGAGATAGGGTCTCATTCTGTAGCCCACACTGGGCTGGCACTCATGCCAAGCTTCCTTCCTCTGTATACTAAGTGCTGGGATTACAGGGACAGACATTGCTGTTCTGCCTGCCTCATTACATGCTGTCCATGCATCTATCCAGAGTTTACCTTTTCTAGTGAAACAAGCCAAAGCCTGGGCTTGGAAGGAACGAGTAAGAAAAGCATGCACCGCACTTACCATTACTCCCTGTTTGTAATCGTCTCATATTTCCTATGGAAATCCCTGGATGTCATAATAATTTAAGTAGGCATGGAAACAGTGTGCACCAGACACCCTAATGTGGAAATATTTATTCTTTTACCCACATACTAGATTGCTCCCTGTTAATAAAATATTTAACCTTCAAGTCATGAAAATTTAAGCATCAACTAAGCATTTGCTGCCAACAAATCTGTCTTGGTGTTTTGAGACTGTTGGATCTGACCTTAAAGTGTCAGGGAACTTCTTTACCTAAATGATCCACACGAACTTTATATGATCATGGTGTCAAGTGCAGGGATTCCCAGGCACTCTGAAGATATGATGTCTCTCATGCTCAAAGCAAGGCCTCTGTAGCTCCTCACTATCTAGTTGGTGCCCTTCATGACACTGAAGCAGTCTTTCTGGAGTGAAACCTTACCATACATGACTTCTTTTAGTAGCGTTTGCTAGTCATTCTAGAATTTGGAGTCCAAATCTGTTCTCAACTTCATTCTCACCAAAGTGGTCCTCCCTTCTCTACCCACATCCTCATTCATTCAAATGCTTTCCCTTTGCCTTTCTTCATAGAGTCCAGATACTACTATGGACTGTCTGTCCTTCAGAGAGGAGTCCCTCTCCTTCCTCCTCCTTCTCTTTCTCATTACAACTTTCTCTTCTTACTCTTTCACCATAGACTTCTGCACAGGACCCCATTACATGGCTACATTTGCTCTGAACATACTGCCTGGTTATGTGCTTTCTCCTTGTAATACAACTGTTAAACCGACAGCCGTGTGTGACCTTGGACCAGGAACTGAAGAACTTCAAAAGGAGATTAGACAGTGTGTAGACAGAAAACCTTGGTATCTGGAAATGCCTTCCTAGATCAAAGAAAGAAATCACTGTTACCATCTTTATCCTCTACTCAAAAATATAAAATACTGTGCCATATCATAAACATAGAGTTTTCAGGCAGAAATCAAATCTGTAATATAGTCAAGCCTTGTATCAAGGCCTCACACCAAAAACATTCTTGATTATGAAAAAATGCACACATAGGGCAGATTCTTTACTCTTCTCAGTAAGCAATGCATTCCTTTTCCAGGTTAGAGTGTAAGCTCTTTTACCCAATTTCATTCTCCCTTATCCTCATGTCTATGAAAAATGAGATTCATGAGGAGTTATTTCATGCTGAGCCTTAGCATAGCCTCATCAGTGCTACTACATATGCTACCTGATCCAGACTCTGTTAACTGTAGGAAGCTGGGGGAGGGGGCGGGGTGAAGCTATTTCCACCTGGCTCTCAGCACTTCCTTTCAGTTGGGTGTGTGCTCCCTACTGCCCATGATTCTTGAGCATTTCCTCAACTCAGTCTAGATGAAATGGTGAGTTTTCATGCTTTATTAACTTGTTCAGAAAAAGTAGTGAACATTTAAAGACATTTGCTCTCTAGTGTTCCCCCTTTCTCATCAGCTCTGAGAAGCAGAGTTAAGGCTGAGAAAGGTGGTGACAGTTGTGAATATTAGAGAAAACTTTTTTTTTTGAGCCATCACATCTTAGAATTAATGACGCTTAAATCGTTGCTCTTTGATGATGAGCCGGACTCATTTTGTCCTGCTGCTGACTAGCTTTCCAAATTACCTTTTATCAAAGCTCATATTTATGTTAATGGCTCATTCTCCAGGCATATATTAACTGATCCCTGTTGAAGCTCCATGAATCCAATCAGCAGTTATATATATGAAAAGCAGGCAAACACCAAATGCTCCCATGTCAGGTTGAGATGCGGTCGACCTCAGTGTTAGTTTTCATGCTTCTAATATATGTGCCAAGACTTTTGCTTTAAAGAAAATTAGGTAGAGCTATTCTCTATTCCTGCTTTCAAGTTAAATGGAAAGGCATAGATATCAAACAGGGCGTGAACTCTGCTAAGAAAGAAAGAACCCTGTTCTGCCTTCCCCTCCCTCCCACCTGCCACAGCCCCAAGTTCCCTCAGCCCAGCTCTGTCTGGCCTGGTTCTCAGGAGAATGAAGTTCCAGTGCAAAGAAGAGCATCCATTTGAGAAGTGCTGCTCTGAGGGTGAGAAAATCCAAAAGAAATCCCCAGACTGGGTCCCAGTGATAGTTGAAAAAGTTCCCAAAGCTCAGATAGGAGTCCTGGACAAAAAGGAATACCTGGTGCCTTCTGATCTTATGGTTGGTCAATTCTACTTCTTGATCCGGAAGGGAATCCATCTTCCTGCTGAAGATTCCTTGTTTTTATTCGGCAACAATGTCATTCCATCCACCAGTGCCACCATGGGTCAGCTGTACGGGAACACTGAACATTGTCTACGGTGATGAAAGCATCTACAGACTGTGAAGATGCTGTACCTGAGCTGGGGGTTCCATTCTACAAAGACAGGTGGCGCTCCTTCCTTGACATCCAGTTCCTCCTTCAGGCTCAAACACTATCTCCTTTCTTCAGGACCTGCACTTAGTGTTTGAGGCTGTCTCTTCCGTCCGTCCCTCTCAGCAGGAGGGATAATGGTAGATAAAGCCTCTGTACATCTCTTTTTCCTCTTGTTTTCCCTCCATTCCCACTCTGCTTTAGACTTCTTGATTGTCAATCTCTGTCACATCCAATGATTGTTTTGGCTGCTATTCCCTTTCTAACTGCCCAACGGGCTCAGAACCCCAATAATTGCTTCTTTTTGCTACCTTCTTTTCAGAGGGTAGATGTAATGGATTGACATTGGGTGGGGGAGGTAGGAGGCACATCAATAAAAAGGAAACCACTGAGCTGAATTGAAAAAAAGAAGAAGAAAGCAAAAAGCAAGCAAGCAAGCAAGAAAACGAGCAAATGAGCAAGCAAGCAAGCAAGCAAGCAAGCAAGCAAGCAAGCCAAGTCAGCAGCTTCAGGACCAAGGACAGCGTGGTGCTGAGCCTCGGACTTCTTCCTCCATCAGTGTCTGTTCTGTACCAAGAATCAACAGTGAAATCAGGCCAAGACCCCATCATAGGATGCTTTCTGTAGGCTCAGGGCAGTGAAGGAGCAGCAGGTCAGAGAAGTTCTTGTTCACACAGGTGAGACGGAGTTAATCCCGGGGAGGAATGGACAAGGATGGATGGCAACAGAAAGGTGGCAGATGTTAGAATCTTCGAGATACTTACTGAACAATTCTCAAGATGCCTCCAACAGCAAACTGTAAGCACGCTGAAATAACTGAAGGACAGGGTGATTGGACAGCTTCGAGCTGCAAGTTCAACTGTCAAAGTAGTAAACAAAAACACATAAACAATCAATAGATGGGTTCAAGAAAAGAGTGGATAGAGGGTGGAAGAAAGAGGCAGAGAGGATGAGAATGATAAGCATCAGGTCCGGAGGACCTCCAGACTCTAGAGTACCAATGTCTATATCCAGTGCTTGTTTTCCTGAAAGTACAGTGTGTACCAATTTGGGCCTCTGAGCCATGCGTCTGCTTTGTTTGATACCCTACCATGTTAAGATAGTTCTAATGGAAGCTGTAAGAAACAGCGTGGGCTTTTCTTTACTTCTTTTCTTTTCTTTTCTTTTCTTTTCTTTTCTTTTCTTTTCTTTTCTTTTCTCTTCTCTTCTCTTCTCTTCTCTTCTCTTCTCTTCTTTTCTTTTCTTTTCTTTAACTTTTAACTTTATTTTCAAGCATAGGTGTGAAACAGGCCTTGCGGGAGGGGCTTCCTAGCTCTCTTCTTGTGACTGAAAAGCACAGCTGGGAACCTTTCAGCTCTGTGTTTGGCCTTCCTGTGACTCCTTCTACTCAGGTGGGTCACAGGGTATGGATGGCTCCTGCATTGTTACTCCTGCTGCAAGGGACTAAAACCACATCTCCATACCAAAAAGGCGTCTCCTGTATTTGAAATCTTCTCCTGACAAGAAAAGAGGGGCTTGGTCCTGTGTGGGTGTTGTTGAACTTTACCAAAGCAAGGATACCAAATGCCAGAATGGTTAAGTGACTGCTCATATGAGCAGCAGTGTGTTTACCTTTTGTAAATAAGATATTAAAAGGGCATTTCCTACATTTTGATATTAGAAATCACAATTACTTATTAACCGAGTAAGTAAGTAAATAAATAAAAACATTACAGACATTTAATATTCATCTATTTGTCTGGGTGTTAAAATGGAAGGAAAGTACACTAACCTGATATATATTATAACTAACTATATTGCATACTGTGGAGAATGCCATAAGAATCATATATTCTTTGACTAAAACTCACATGTCAATGTCGAGAAGCGAAGGTGAAAATGAAGGCAGTACAAAGACATCCACTGCGACAACAAACTCGGGCACATGCTCTGGATTTTAAATGGACTTACTGCTGATGATTCAATTACAGAAACTTTAAAAGATGAGACTGGCCACAGGCCCTTTGTTTGAGAACAACAGGTACTCAGGTGTGTGGATGCATGACATTGCTATAGTATTTTTGACTATTTTTTCCATTCCCTGAGGGCCTGGTCTCAATTTCTACTCTCCACGTGGTGGCTCTCGATATCTGTAGCTCTGATTCTAGGGGATCCAATGCCCTCTTTTGCCCTCTGCATGTGGTACAGAGACGGACATACAGGCAAAATGCTCATACACCTAAAATAAAATAAACAAATAAAATACTGTACATATCACCTAAATTTAAAGACCTTAAATAAATTATCCTGTATTGTCTGGAAGAAAAGATGAGAGCTGCCTCAGAATTATTCAGGGATTGATGTCATAGCCAGCTGCAGCCTCTATCTATATCTGGAGCTCAGGAGCACCTGGAACTTGCCTTACTGCTCTGTGATTGAAGAGCTGACCTCAGAGTGCCTTGGGGACTCAGAGCTGGATGTGTGAGGCCGAAGGCAGTTTTTCTGATGTGCTTGCACTTTTATCATTTGTGTTTACAGCTATCTGACTGACTTCCCTTCTATTTTATTTGGTGCTGTGCCCTTTAGAAGTATAAAAGCAATTCTATTCTCTAAAAGTTTTCCAGCGGTTGCAAAGAAAGATCTAGATATTTGTTTCTGTTTGCTTTTACTTCAACCCCAAAGAATGGTGTTTGCTTTCTCTCTTCCCTTCTCCCCATCAGTGTTGGCTTTTCCTTAGGGACTAAGTAGATGAGGGAGTGTAAGGGCTTGCTGGGCCATCTTCATTTTGAGTTTATTAGGTGAGCATGGAAGGTGAGTTGTAAATGGTGTCTCGATGGAAGGATAACTTATGAGCCATCTGGTTGACAGGGTGAGTAAGGGCATCTCTTTGTCTCTGAGAAGTCTGCATAGATAGTGAGTGCTTGTGTCTCAGAACCATTTAAGTCACTGGCATTTTGTGTGTGTGTATATATACATATATATATATATATATATATGTATATATATGTGTGTGTATACACACACACACACACACATTTCTAATAGTAATAAAAAATGGGCAACTTTGGCTAGAATTTGAAGTCTGGCTGCCTACAAGATAGCATGACAGCTTTAAGTCATGAAGGACCCTACAGAATGCAAATGAAGTGTGTTTCCTCAATGGTACACAGGCATGGTTCTGGCCAGGGAGTTTCCTCAGATGTTTCCTCAGTTTCCTCAGGAGTTTCCAATGCTCAATGTTGATCAATGCTAAGAGAGTAAATCCCAAAGCGAAAGCAAGCTTTTTACTATAATATGTCTGATCATATTCTGCTGGGTTCTTAGGTTTAGTTCTGACAGCCAAGCCTAAAAGGACTCTTGCTGGTCTGAGCATGGCAGGCCTTGTTCTTCTCCCCCATTACCCTTATATTGCTAAAAACCATTAGTTACATTCCTAAAGCTAGCCACCAAGATCAGCTCCCTTATTTGGCTAGTTCCCCTCCTGAGCTTGACTACCAAGATCCGGCTATCAAAGTGTTCAAGTCCAGCAATCAAAAGCCCCACTTGGCTCACTGAATTAATATGCCCAATCAAGTTTAAACACTTTATTCTAACATGGGAGTCCCCCTTGTACCTTTATAAACCATCATTTTCCTATGGGCCATATCTGCCTCTTCTTTATCCAGAGGGAGTCCTTTGTGTACCCCCTCCAAGACAAAATGCGTTACCCCTCTCCCTTGTTCCCCTTCCCTTTTCCCTCTAACCCTTGTCTTTGTCTGTTATTCCCTGTCCTCTGTTCTTCAAGGGCAAATAAATCTTTGTGCTGAGATCTTGGTCTTGGGGGTTTTCTAGCTGTTCTGATCACTTCTAAGTCCCTGACTGCTGGTGTTTACATTCTCTGAGAGATATTTTTCTATGTCAAGGGTCTTTCTAGGAGATGAGAGGTCAGGTCTCAAGTCTGAGACATAAGATATAGGAAGCCATAAGTCTGATGTTGTTTTAACTGAAATTAAAAAAAAAAAGTCACGAGAGGACAGGTGTCCGCCTGGCTTGGGAGGCGACCTCAGCCTCAGCAGCAGCGGTCGCCATCTGGGTTCCGGGACTCCGCGGGACCTAGGAAATTAGTCTGAACAGGTTAGAGGGTGCACCAGAGAACCGGACAGCTTCTGGGACGGGCGGAAGCACAGAGCCGCTGAGGCAGCAGCCTGGGCGGGCCGCAGATAACCGGCCACCATCCGGACCAGAGGACAGGTGTCCGCCTGGCTTGGGAGGCGACCTCAGCCTCAGCAGCAGCGGTCGCCATCTGGGTTCCGGGACTCCGCGGGACCTAGGAAATTAGTCTGAACAGGTTAGAGGGTGCACCAGAGAACCGGACAGCTTCTGGGACGGGCGGAAGCACAGAGCCGCTGAGGCAGCAGCCTGGGCGGGCCGCAGATAACCGGCCACCATCCGGACCAGAGGACAGGTGTCCGCCTGGCTTGGGAGGCGACCTCAGCCTCAGCAGCAGCGGTCGCCATCTGGGTTCCGGGACTCCGGGGGCAGCAGACAACCGGCCACCATCCGGACCAGAGGACAGGTGTCCGCCTGGCTTGGGAGGCGGCCTCAGCCTCAGCAGCAGCAGTCGCCATCTTGGTTCCGGGACTCAGCAGAACTTAGGAAATTAGTCTGAACAGGTTAGAGGGTGCGCCAGAGAACCTGACAGCTTCTGGGACGGGCAGAAGCACAGAGCCGCTGAGGCAGCAGCCTGGGCGGGCCGCAGACAACCGGCCACCATCCGGACCAGAGGACAGGTGTCCGCCTGGCTTGGGAGGCGACCTCAGCCTCAGCAGCAGCGGTCGCCATCTGGGTTCCGGGACTCCGCGGGACCTAGGAAATTAGTCTGAACAGGTTAGAGGGTGCACCAGAGAACCGGACAGCTTCTGGGACGGGCGGAAGCACAGAGCCGCTGAGGCAGCAGCCGGGGCGGGCCGCAGATAACCGGCCACCATCCGGACCAGAGGACAGGTGTCCGCCCGGCTTGGGAGGCGACCTCAGCCTCAGCAGCAGCGGTCGCCATCTTGGTTCCGGGACTCAGCAGAATTTAGGAAATTAGTCTGAACAGGTTAGAGGGTGTGCCAGAGAACCGGACAGCTTCTGGAACGGGCAGAAGCACAGAGCCGCTGAGGCAGCAGCCTGGGCGGGCCGCAGATAACCGGCCACCATCCGGACCAGAGGACAGGTGTCCGCCTGGCTCGGGAGACGGCCTCGGCCTCAGGAGCAGCGGTCACCATCTTGGTTCCAGGACTCCCTGGAACTTAGGATTTTAGTCTGCACAGGTGAGAGTCTGCACCACAGAAGCTGACAGCTTCTGGGAACTGCCAAAGCAACACAGCTTCTGAGAGAGGCCCTGTTTTGGGCCTTCTTCTTCGACCAGGAGGAGGTCCAAAAACAAGATATCTGCACACCTTCCCTGTAAGAGAGCTTGCCAGCAGAGAGTGCTCTGAGCACTGAAACTCAGAGGAGAGAATCTGTCTCCCAGGTCTGCTGAGAGACGGTAACAGAATCACCAGAAGAACAATCTCTAAACAGAGTCAACTATAACTACTAACTCCAGAGACTACCAGATGGCGAAAGGTAAACGGAGGAATCCTACTAACAGGAACCAAGACCACTCACCATCATCAGAACCCAGTACTCCCACTTCGCCCAGTCCAGGGCACCCCAACACACCCGAAAACCTAGACCTAGATTTAAAAGCATATCTCATGATGATGGTAGAGGACATCAAGAAGGACTTTAATAAATCACTTAAAGAAATACAGGAGAACACTGCTAAAGAGTTACAAGTCCTTAAAGAAAAACAGGAAAACACAATCAAACAGGTAGAAGTCCTTACAGAAAAAGAGGAAAAAACATACAAACAGGTGATGGAAATGAACAAAACCATACTAGACCTAAAAAGGGAAGTAGAAACAATAAAGAAAACTCAAAGTGAGGCAACACTGGAGATAGAAACCCTAGGAAAGAAATCTGGAACCATAGATTTGAGCATCAGCAACAGAATACAAGAGATGGAAGAGAGAATCTCAGGTGCAGAAGATTCCATAGAGAACATCGGCACAACAATCAAAGAAAATGGAAAATGCAAAAAGATCCTAACTCAAAATATCCAGGAAATCCAGGACACAATGAGAAGACCAAACCTACGGATAATAGGAGTGGATGAGAATGAAGATTTTCAACTTAAAGGGCCAGCAAACATCTTCAACAAAATTATTGAAGAAAACTTCCCAAATATAAAGAAAGAGATACCTATGAACATACAAGAAGCCTACAGAACTCCAAATAGACTGGACCAGAAAAGAAACTCCTCCCGACACATAATAATCAGAACAACAAATGCACTAAATAAAGATAGAATACTAAAAGCGGTAAGGGAAAAAGGTCAAGTAACATACAAAGGCAAGCCTATCAGAATTACACCAGATTTTTCACCAGAGACTATGAAAGCCAGAAGAGCCTGGACAGATGTTATACAGACACTAAAAGAACACAAATTCCAGCCCAGGCTACTATACCCTGCCAAACTCTCAATTACCATAGATGGAGAAACCAAAGTATTCCACGACAAAACCAAATTCTCACATTATCTCTCCACGAATCCAGCCCTTCAAAGGGTAATAACAGAAAAAAACCAATACAAGAACGGGAACAATGCCCTAGAAAAAACAAGAAGGTAATCCCTCAACAAACCTAAAAGAAGACAGCCACAAGAACAGAATGCCAACTTTAACAACAAAAATAACAGGAAGCAACAATTACTTTTCCTTAATATCTCTTAACATCAATGGTCTCAACTCCCCAATAAAAAGACATAGACTAACAAACTGGCTACACAAACAAGACCCAACATTTTGCTGTTTACAGGAGACACATCTCAGAGAAAAAGATAGACACTACCTCAGAATAAAAGGCTGGAAAACAATTTTCCAAGCAAATGGTATGAAGAAACAAGCTGGAGTAGCCATCCTAATATCTGATAAGATTGACTTCCAACCCAAAGTCATCAAAAAAGACAAGGAGGGGCACTTTGTTCTCATCAAAGGTAAAATCCTCCAAGAGGAACTCTCAATTCTGAATATCTATGCGCCAAATACAAGGGCAGCCACATTCATTAAAGAAACTTTAGTAAAGCTCAAAGCACACATTGCACCTCACACAATAATAGTGGGAGACTTCAACACACCACTTTCACCAATGGACAGATCATGGAAACAGAAACTAAACAGGGACACACTGAAACTAACAGAAGTGATGAAACAAATGGATCTGACAGATATCTACAGAACATTTTATCCTAAAACAAAAGGATATACCTTCTTCTCAGCACCTCATGGTACCTTCTCCAAAATTGACCACATAATAGGCCACAAAACAGGCCTCAACAGATTCAAAAATATTGAAATTGTCCCATGTATCCTATCAGATCACCATGCACTAAGGCTGATCTTCAATAACAAAAAAAATAACAGAAAGCCAACACTCACGTGGAAACTGAACAACACTCTTCTCAATGATACCTTGGTCAAGGAAGGAATAAAGAAAGAAATTAAAGACTTTTTAGAGTTTAATGAAAATGAAGCCACAACGTACCCAAACCTTTGGGACACAATGAAAGCATTTCTAAGAGGGAAACTCATAGCTCTGAGTGCCTCCATGAAGAAACGGGAGAGAGCACATACTAGCAGCTTGACAACACATCTAAAAGCTCTAGAAAAAAAGGAAGCAAATTCACCCAAGAGGAGTAGACGGCAGGAAATAATCAAACTCAGGGGTGAAATCAACCAAGTGGAAACAAGAAGAACTATTCAAAGAATTAACCAAACGAGGAGTTGGTTCTTTGAGAAAATCAACAAGATAGATAAACCCTTAGCTAGACTCACTAGAGGGCACAGAGACAAAATCCTAATTAACAAAATCAGAACTGAAAAGGGAGACATAACAACAGATCCTGAAGAAATCCAAAACACCATCAGATCCTTCTACAAAAGGCTATACTCAACAAAACTGGAAAACCTGGACGAAATGGACAAATTTCTGGACAGATACCAGGTACCAAAGTTGAATCAGGATCAAGTTGACCTTCTAAACAGTCCCATATCCCCTAAAGAAATAGAAGCAGTTATAAATAGTCTCCCAGCCAAAAAAAGCCCAGGACCAGACGGGTTTAGTGCAGAGTTCTATCAGACCTTCAAAGAAGATCTAATTCCAGTTCTGCACAAACTTTTTCACAAGATAGAAGTAGAAAGTACTCTACCCAACTCATTTTATGAAGCCACTATTACTCTGATACCTAAACCACAGAAAGATCCAACAAAGATAGAGAACTTCAGACCAATTTCTCTTATGAATATCGATGCAAAAATCCTCAATAAAATTCTCGCTAACCGAATCCAAGATCACATTAAAGCAATCATCCATCCTGACCAAGTAGGTTTTATTCCAGGAATGCAGGGATGGTTTAATATACGAAAATCCATCAATGTAATCCACTATATAAACAAACTCAAAGACAAAAACCACATGATCATCTCGTTGGATGCAGAAAAAGCATTTGACAAGATCCAACACCCATTCATGATAAAAGTTCTGGAAAGATCAGGAATTCAAGGCCCATACCTAAACATGATAAAAGCAATCTACAGCAAACCAGTAGCCAACATCAAAGTAAATGGAGAGAAGCTGGAAGCAATCCCACTAAAATCAGGGACTAGACAAGGCTGCCCACTTTCTCCCTACCTTTTCAACATAGTACTTGAAGTATTAGCCAGAGCAATTCGACAACAAAAGGAGATCAAGGGGATACAAATTGGAAAAGAGGAAGTCAAAATATCACTTTTTGCAGATGATATGATAGTATATATAAGTGACCCTAAAAATTCCACCAGAGAACTCCTAAACCTGATAAACAGCTTCGGTGAAGTAGCTGGATATAAAATTAACTCAAACAAGTCAATGGCCTTTCTCTACACAAAGAATAAACAGGCTGAGAAAGAAATTAGGGAAACAACACCCTTCTCAATAGTCACAAATAATATAAAATATCTCGGCGTGACTCTAACTAAGGAAGTGAAAGATCTGTATGATAAAAACTTCAAGTCTCTGAAGAAAGAAATTAAAGAAGATCTCAGAAGATGGAAAGATCTCCCATGCTCATGGATTGGCAGGATCAATATTGTAAAAATGGCTATCTTGCCAAAAGCAATCTACAGATTCAATGCAATCCCCATCAAAATTCCAACTCAATTCTTCAATGAATTAGAAGGAGCAATTTGCAAATTCATCTGGAATAACAAAAAACCTAGGATAGCAAAAACTCTTCTCAAGGATAAAAGAACCTCTGGTGGAATCACCATGCCGGACCTAAAGCTTTACTACAGAGCAATTGTGGTAAAAACTGCATGGTACTGGTATAGAGACAGACAAGTAGACCAATGGAATAGAATTGAAGACCCAGAAATGAACCCACACACCTATGGTCACTTGATCTTCGACAAGGGAGCTAAAACCATCCAGTGGAAGAAAGACAGCATTTTCAACAAATGGTGCTGGCACAACTGGTTGTTATCATGTAGAAGAATGCGAATCGATCCATACTTATCTCCTTGTACTAAGGTCAAATCTAAATGGATCAAAGAACTTCACATAAAACCAGAGACACTGAAACTTATAGAGGAGAAAGTGGGGAAAAGCCTTGAAGATATGGGCACAGGGGAAAAATTCCTGAACAGAACAGCAATGGCTTGTGCTGTAAGATCGAGAATTGACAAATGGGACCTAATGAAACTCCAAAGTTTCTGCAAGGCAAAAGACACCGTCAATAAGACAAAGAGACCACCAACAGATTGGGAAAGGATCTTTACCTATCCTAAATCAGATAGGGGACTAATATCCAACATATATAAAGAACTCAAGAAGGTGGACTTCAGAAAATCAAACAACCCCATTAAAAAATGGGGCTCAGAACTGAACAAAGAATTCTCACCTGAGGAATACAGAATGGCAGAGAAGCACCTGAAAAAATGTTCAACATCCTTAATCATCAGGGAAATGCAAATCAAAACAACCCTAAGATTCCACCTCACACCAGTCAGAATGTCTAAGATCAAAAATTCAGGTGACAGCAGATGCTGGCGTGGATGTGGAGAAAGAGGAACACTCCTCCATTGTTGGTGGGATTGCAGGCTTGTACAACCACTCTGGAAATCCGTCTGGCGGTTCCTCAGAAAATTGGACATAGTACTACCGGAGGATCCAGCAATACCTCTCTTGGGCATATATCCAGAAGATGCCCCAACTGGTAAGAAGGACACATGCTCCACTATGTTCATAGCAGCATTATTTATAATAGCCAGAAGCTGGAAAGAACCCAGATGCCCCTCAACAGAGGAATGGATACAGAAAATGTGGTACATCTACACAATGGAGTACTACTCAGCTATTAAAAAGAATGAATTTATGAAATTCCTAGCCAAATGGATGGACCTGGAGGGCATCATCCTGAGTGAGGTAACACATTCACAAAGGAACTCACACAATATGTACTCACTGATAAGTGGATATTAGCCCAAAACCTAGGATACCCAAGATATAAGATACAATTTCCTAAACACATGAAACTCAAGAAAAATGAAGACTGAAGTGTAGACACTATGCCCCTCCTTAGAAGTGGGAACAAAACACCCTTGGAAGGAGTTACAGAGACAAAGTTTGGAGCTGAGATTAAAGGGTGGACCATGTAGAGACTGCCTTATCCAGGGATCCACCCCATAATCAGCATCCAAACGCTGACACCATTGCATACACTAGCAAGATTTTATCGAAAGGACCCAGATGTAGCTGTCTCTTGTGAGACTATGCCGGGGCCTAGCAAACACAGAAGTGGATGCCCACAGTCAGCTAATGGACGGATCACAGGGCTCCCAATGGAGGAGCTAGAGAAAGTACCCAAGGAGCTAAAGGGATCTGCAACCCTATAGGTGGATCAACATTATGAACTAACCAGTACCCCGGAGCTCTTGACTCTAGCTGCATATGTATCAAAAGATGACCTAGTCGGCCATCACTGGAAAGAGAGGCCCATTGGACACACAAACTTTATATGCCCCAGAACAGGGGAACGCCAGGGCCAAAAAGGGGGAGTGGGCGGGTAGGGGAGTGGGGGTGGGTGGGTATGGGGGGGACTTTTGGTATAGCATTGGAAATGTAAATGAGCTAAATACCTAATAAAAAATGGAAAGAAAAAAAAAAAAAAAAAAAAAAAAAGACACAGTGTAAATATCCTCAGTGGCTCAGAGAAAATTCAAGCTGCTGTCCAGTGCAATGTATTGCCATGTCACCTCTAAATCTGTCCTTCTAAAGTCCTATCCCTTATTGGAACCAGTCGGCAGCATAAAAACCTCCAAATAAATCAAGTTAAATAAAAATTTAAAGACATAAAAAAAAAAAAAAAAAAAAAAAAAAAAGTCACACAGAATCCTATAGATAACTTGTTTCATCTATAAATAAATAAATAAATAAATAAATAAATAAATAAAAACAATGTTTGGTCAAGAGAAATCCTAGGTGTATACCAGATTAATGAGTATTTTAAGTGACACATAATATTAAACCCCTTTGGTATGTCTCTGTGATTCAGCATTGATAACAGTTAGTGAATCGATTTTGAAACGTAAAGATGTTGCCCAGAAATGGCCCTCTGGAGCTGCTTGCAGAGCTGGCGTTATAGCAGCCAATAATCTCTTATTTAATTAAGTGCTAGGATAACATTGATTTGCCGTTTACTAGCATGTACTTTGGATTCTCTGTACAATCAGAGCATGTGTCATGAATGCTGATTCTGGTTTTATGTTGTGTGATATCCTATGAGGTTGGCTCTTTGAAACTGAACCTGTCTGTAGCTCTGCCCAAACCAATCTATGAGGCTATCACAGAGAAACACATTAGGACTTTGGATTTCTCCTGTCTTTGAGAAATGCCCCTTGCCCATACTGATGCCCCAGTGTTCCAGTCCCAATGACTGCTGTGAGGTACTGTTTTTTCAGAAATATTAACAAATGTCTACTCACTCCAGACATGAAAACCAATGGCAGATCAAAATATAGATACCACTAATGTACAACTTCTTGAATCAATAAATTTCAGTTTAGTTACAGGAATATGTGTGAGGGGTTATTTATAGGAGCAGAATTGACTAAGGCGGTTGCATTGCTCAAAGCCACACAGGCATGGGTGACAAATGATGAACCCTAGAGCATACTGCACATCCACAGACAACTCAACAGGATGAAGAGTGTCCTTTCCACGTAGCTCAGCTAATATGAACCCTTTCAGGAAATTTAGATGCTCTCAGATTCATTCAGGTATCTTGTCTTGTCTACTTAGCTAACTTGGTTGATCTGAGAGTTATCCTCTAGGCAGCTCTTCTTGTCTGAGAATCTTCTAGAAATCTTCCATCATCTCTGTTTCTTCAAGATAACTCGGCAGCTGAGTCTCTCTTCTAGACAGGTCAGGTTACTGGGAGTGTTATAGGCAGTTCCACTTGTCTCAGCAATTCTTACTGCTTCAATATGGTTGAGAAGGGAGGAACCTAGTGAATCTTGTCAGTTTCAGGGACTTCCTGAAGTCTTTAAGTTGTTCACTTCCTGAATTTAATGAGCTTCCCTGTAAGACAGAGCCTCCTCTTACAGCATCCTGTGGTTTCACCTCCCTTTAAGAACATCCTGTGTCTTAACCAGCTTCTCCTCAAGATGGATGGTTTTATGTAGGAAGAAATTGGAAACTGTAACATTACATGACCCCCATTCCCAACCCTGCAAAGCTTATGATCAGTTGTGTTAGCACCCTAAAGCCTGGTTTTGCTATAGCAGGTTTCAGAACATGTACACACACACACACACACACACACACACACACACACACACACACACTGAGTGATGGACAGGAACCTTTCAGAGATTACCTATCTGGGTCTTCAGTCACAACACATAACCCAAATCAGTGTTTCCTACCAAAATGACCACCATGAGGGATGGCTTTGCTTCCCTTCTATGGCAGGTCACCTCCTCTGCTCTTTCTCTTCCCCAAACTTCAATGTTTTGTGCTCTGTGAGGGAATTGAAGTTTATCCAACCAGAGATAATCCAGCTTATCCCAAATGACACCATCATCTACATCTCATGGTTTTGCTACAATTTCCAGAAATAAAATACAGAGCGGCAAGCCACTGTGTGGAAGTGGACAGGCTGACTGAGCCATGCTGGCGACTGTACCTTTCTTCTTGGGAAATGGTGAGGGATTTGCAACCCATGACCTGGACTCCAGAACAGCCAGGCTACAGGGCCCAAGAGGCACTGAGGGATGTGTGCCATACAAACACCTGTTTTTTCAAAATGACCATTTCTTGAAAGAGAAAGGCAAACAAGATATCCCTACACTTGTGATTCCCTCTATTTCCCAGTGATTTCAGTGTTAAAACATGGGATGGCTCAGCCCCAGGAAGAATTCATATCGCCACAAAATGTAGAATTTATAAAAAGTAGAAATGTAAAATTCAAAAGGCTTAGTAAGTTGTATTCACTTTTGAATCTATGAATATATATTTTGACAGTTTTGTTGTTGTTTTGGGTTTTTTTTGGAGACAGGATTTCTCACTGTTACATAAACAGCCCTGACTGTCCTGAAACTTGCTTCTAGACTAGGCTGGCCTCGAACTCACAGAGATCTACTGCTTCTGTCTCCCAAGTGTAGCTAAATGAAAAAATTTTAATGATTTATTTAGTTTGTTTTTTATTTTTATGTGAACTGGTGTTTTTTCCTGCATCTATGTCTGTGTAAGGATGTTGGATTTCTGGAGCTGGAGTTACAGACAGTTGTAAGTGTGGTACTGGGAACTGAACCCTGGTCCTCTGTAAGAACAGTTAGTCCACTTAACTGCTGAGCCATTGCTTGGGTCCCAATAGAATTAGCTTGACTTTTAGCACAATGTGGATATTTCAAAAGGAGATAATCTTTGGTATTGAAATAGAGAAGCGTCATTAGCTACATTTATTCAGGAAAATGAACAACTACAGACTTCAGAACAAGGGCCATAGCCCTTACTTTTGCTGGCCTTTAAAAAATTAACATTTTTTTCATGAAGTATATTTTGATCATATTCTTTCCTTTCCATCAAGGTTCAATGCACTCAACTTCAAATTATCCTCAAAACCAAACCCAAAACCAAACAAAACCTGGAAATCCAAATAAATGAAGTGTTCACATTGGTGATAGTAGCATGTCTGAATCCACTTGAAATATGTGTGGCCTTCCAAAGCCTCTGAGTAGGAAAGACTAGAAAAAAAGAAAGACTAGAAAAGAAATGTTGCTCCAAAGAAGATATCAGATATCAAGGCCTGTTCTGCTCAACTGCCCACATGAAAAGTAGGGTAAACCAGGGGCTTTTATTAAAAAAAAAATGTTGCCTTTTTCTCTTTGGTTAAGATTGGTCTTCTTAAGTGCCTCAGCTGTTGGCAGGGTTGGAGGGAAAGGATTCACCATGGCACCAGCTCTTCAAGATGGAGAATCCCTCAGAGGACAGCACGAGCTATGTGAGAAGGTTTAGTCAGAGATATGGAGGGCATACAAACAAATCTCTATGAGATTAAAAAAAAGTCCCTATTTCCCTAGGAAAAGAATCTATAAAAATAACTGAAACAAAGAAGGTAATACAAATTGAGAATGGAAAGCAGGGTGGGAATAATTTTTCGCCCCAGCTTTAAAAGTCTCTCTGAGTGTGTCATGATTCCAGCCTCCTGTGGATTTCACCTTCTCTCCTGTTTTTAAAATATTATCCAGAATAATACATATTCAGCTGTATCCTTTTAGAGGAGTTAAAAGGATAGAATCCAGGTTTAGAAGACACTGGACATTTGCTTATGCAAATAGAATAATACATTTAAAACAGAGAAATTATACATACATACCTAATGAGAATGGGTCTTTCTGGCCAAATGCACTCTCTTAAATCACAATGGCAGATAATTTAAGAATAAAACCCTGTGAGATGAAGGGTAATTACTACTTGCTACAATAAGGTTTTTGCTACTCAAATGAAGAAAATCATTTCTACGAAGGAAAAAATTAGCGAATAGATCTCAGACAATGAGTTCTCATTAATGAGGATGATTTCTGTCCCAGTGTCAGTTTGCGTTAGCTCTGACTTATCTCTCAGCTTACCCTCCACATGTTGCCAAACACCAGCTTCCATTCTGGAAATTTAGGATTTTATACTTTTCACTACCTTTCCATTTATGAAAGGATGCATTTGGTACAGACCATGATGAGTTGACAACTTTTCCTTCTCTCTCTAGTCCTTTAGTGTCCTAAGTAAATGCTTATCACACAGATCCAGCCTAAAGGTCTATTAAATCTCAGTATTTTACTCTATCTGTATTTGGTGCCACACCTGAATAGACTGCCTCTGTCTAAGCTATATACTTTTCCCTCTTTATATTCTCTGTGCCTCTGGACTGGGCACAAGAGAGATCTGTCACCTAGAATCATAATCACCAAGAAACTAGACACAACAAGCAAGGGAAGGCTGTCATTCATGGCTAGTGGATAGGCCTGAGAGAGATGAGCAAAGATTTGAGTAACCTCATTCCCACCCTGAAATACTAGTAAGATGTTACACAATTCAGCAGAATGTGACTTTCTAGTCAGCATTGCACAGCCTACCCTGAGGCTCCAGATTTCCCAACAGTCACTGCACGGCCTGGCCTGGGGTGGTGGCGGCAAAATTTGCCTCTAGCCCCTGACCCATCCAATATCTCCAGGCAGAGGTGGCCAGTATAGTTGACATTGTAGGATGTTAGCAAAGCCTCCTGTTTCTGACCCTCCAGCCAACAGCATAAAGAGATCCAAGCACATGGGATTTTCTTCTCTTAGGATGTCTTCAGAAATGACAGACTTCTAGGGAAGAATGTTCTATTTAGGTTTCAGGAGACTAAGTAGACCGGAAGAGCTGTGCAAAGTCTCAGAAAAGGATGTGTTGGGTAGAAGTCCATAACAGGACTTCAGGATCCAACTAACTCAGGAAGAGGGAGGGGGTGGTCCATGTTCATGGACAGGAGACTCAATATCATCAAGATCCATTTCTCCCAGGATGTGTAGATTAATCTAAATTGTCCCAGCAAACTATATTGGGGATACTGACAGATGGATTCTAAAGTAGCCACAGGAAAAGGCAAGACTCATAACAGCCATTACAATATAGAAGAAGATTGGGGGAATACAAGATTTAATGGAGAGAGATGGAGAAGGAAGAAGAAGAGGAAGAGGAGGAGGAGGAGGGGGAGGAGGGGGAGGAGGAGGGGGGAGGAGGAGGAGGAGGAGGAGGAGGAGGAGGAGGAGGAGGAGGAGGAGGAGGAGGAGGAGGAGGAGGCAGAGACAAAATGATGGGCACTGCCAGACTTCAAGGTGCTATAAGCCACAGAGGTAATACTGAGGTATTTATAAAAACAGACAGCGAACTGTGAAACAGAAAAGAGATGCCAAAGTGGATACAATAAATACAGTCCATTGAACATTCTCAAAGGAGTGGGAGAAGCTTAATGGAGGATGAGACATAGTCTCAATAAATGGTGCTGGGCATCCAGTGGCACAGCGTTAATCTGAATACTTCATATTTTCATAATATTTCACTAGAAATACATCATAGACATGAATGCAGACCGCATATCACTCAAGGGTTTCCACACAAAGAGAAATCAATAAAAGAAATAAAAATGAGAACCAAGAAAAAGTAGGAAGGAAATAAACATGATGGGAAAGTCCTATAATAAAATCCTTCAAATGAATATGATATAAATCCAATAAAGTTGGAGATTTCAGAGCAAACTCAAAGGCAGCACCTGGCAGCAAGTCTTAGTACAGGAAGCTCCCTTCAGACACAGGATATCAGGGACAATCAGATTGTGGACACTGATGGGATGTAGGCTTTGCTCTGCTGATATGCATAAGAGGGTGGGAGCCAAGTCCATTTCTATAGGGTGAGAAAAGTCACATGACAGGAGAGCCATCATTCCATGGAGGGAGTTCTATAATGCATGTGTGCCAAATGACAAAGATTCAAACAAGGTAAAAAGGGTTAGACTGAAGTGAGAAAGAAAAATGTTTTTGCAGTGGTTAGTGAAGGTAGCTTATGGGATCACTGGACAGGAAATTTGCAAGAAACCAGAACAGAATGAAACCAAGAGAACCTTTCTCCCCTCTCTCCAGAGAGAGCCTGTGTGTTTCCCTGAGCACCCTGAAATGCTAAGCAACATAGATAAACCTCTCTGCAAAGAAATCTTATCAGATCTTAAAGAATGAATCTTGCCGTGTGAACTTTCCATAGGTAATGGAATGAATCAGACCATCAATATGGGAAGCAGTGTGAAAAGCCAGACAACAGAACATCAAACAACACGTTTTTAAGTGGTTTGTTGGTCAAAGGAGACTCATAGGTGCTCAAAGGATCAGCTGTAAGCTGGACAACCTCAAGGGGATGGATAGTTTTCAAAAACTGTAAACAGAATGACCAAGATCAAAGAGATGAACTGAACAATTCTTTAACTAAAGCAATTATATTTGCAAGTTAAAAAATTGGACAAAGAAATGTGTGAGCTTGGGTGGCTTGGCTGACTGATACTACCACACATCCAAACAAAAACAAACAGGTGATTTGTGTAATTTCTTTGGGGATGGGTGTAGAATTTAATTCCCATCCTTAGAGCATCAAGGTCACCTTGCATCCTACACTGACAACCACAGAGGACATTGCTGCAGCAGCAATATTAGAGGATGACAGACTTGTGTATACTGCTTACACAATATTGAAACTCATTCTGTGCAATTCATCCAGCAATGATCTTAAGACAAATCCTGTAATCATATCTGATGAAGAAGATTTTTGTCCAAAACAATGACAAATTGAATATTTGTCTCCCTGTGAATGCCTGAATACTTTGTCCTCAATAATTAAGAATAAGGGATTGCTGTCCTGTCACCTAAAGCTACACACACACACACACACACACACACACACACACACATACACACACACACTCACACACACACACACACACACACACAAAACATACACATACTATACAAACATAAGTTCATGTGTGTCTGGTGTGATTGAGTCACAGAGCTTGCTCAAAGTTGATTTTCTGGCTTTGATCTTGCTCAATATCTATGTAAAGCATTAAAGGCAAGGAGGCTGCCTGTGAGCAATCCACAGACATCTTGAATATTTCTATATAACGTGTTGAGGTGCCTCTGGTTATTTCTGAATGGAATGATGCTTCAAAGGGCAAAACAAGCACGCATTAAAAGATGAGGAGGAGCTTGCTAAGGCATGGGGATTAATAGTGTCAAAATTACAGTGACTGTGCACAAGGCTCCTGACCATCATCTTCACTCATTCCTCTTGTTTTTCTGGTTTACTACTGTGGCTTTTCCCATTGTACTGCTGGTCCCTCCTGATACACAGGGCAGTAAGAACCATGGGGAGGCAGCTTTCTCTGTGCCAACTGATGTAGTAGTAGCCTACTTGGACAGCAAGCCAGGACAGAAGAAAGCTTTCTAGGTGGAACCAATGCTGAACATTCTGTGACTATGTTTTGCTACCAAGACCTGCTTTGGGGAGAATGCTAGCCCTCTGCTCACCAGATCAGCAGGAAATAGTACACAGAGCTTCCATTCTGTCCGCTCAGGCCCCGTGTGCACAAAGGATAGAGCAAAGGCTAGCAAGCAACGCTGGTAAAAGAGAGGGGGTGTGCTTCATGAATTCAACAACTGCTCCAACTTACATTCAGAATAAATGAAGCTGATGTGTTAGAGATAGAGGAAGGCCGAAGGTAGGCTCTGTATTTAGACTAATTTCTAACATTTGAATGCTCCTAGCTCTCAATGCGAGCATACAGTAATCACCCTAATATGGCCAACACATTGTGTACATGGGTCATAATATCGTACTGTACTTTCTCCAAACCATTAATTCCACACAAAACATCTGTATCAGTCCAGGGTTACTAGAGGAACAGAACCAATTGAATTTTTATGCATTTCAAAGAGGATTATTAAACTAGCTCACCTGATAGGGGCTGCATAATAAAACAATGGCTGTCTTTATACTGAATGCGCCAAGAACTTAGTAGTTTCTCCAGATGCCTCAGCATCCCAGTCTGATGCTGAAGGTCTGGAAGATTCTTGAAGGGGCTTGATGGCCTTCAGTTTGGATTGGACGGCTAAAGAAGTTGGGTTCTGATTTTAGTGAAGGATGGTGGTGGCCCCAACAGCATCAACAACGGAACAGATAAACTATCAAGCAGGCAGTGAAAGAGGCAGTCAAACAGCCTTGTTTCTTTCTCTTTTGGGCTTTTTTGTATTTGGGACAAAGGTGCTACCCTTCTGGAGAAAGGCCTTGCCTCTTAGTTAGCCCTTCTTGGAAATGATCTCATAGACTTACCCGGAGGTGCGTCTCCTCAGCGGTTTCAGATTCTATCAAACCCATAATCCAGGTCATGTTGTTTTAGTTCTGTCCAGTTATGTATATACTAGCAATACTCAGTAGTCAATAGTCAGTACTCAATAGTGAGTGGTCAATACTCAGTACTCAATACTCAGCATCTTTGACTGAATTTTAGGTGGAAAGAAATCCTGAGAGGTTGAAGACACTTCTAGAGCACTTACCTGTTCCAGAAACTTCTCTGTGTGTGACTGCAGTCTCCCACACTCATTTGCAGGCGACATTAATCTGAGCAGTAAGCTCCCTTCACAGTGACTCCAGCCACATGTTTTTTGCAGAGATAGTGTAGAAAGAATGTTTAACAGTAATTTGAGTGACATGCACAAGAGTAATGTAGTTAATTGTGGCACGCTTCAATGGAGAAAAATGCTGACGGCTTCAATTGCAGCACACCTAATAATGTTATTTGGAAAAATTGCCCGTACTACAGACATTATTATAATTCTTACATCTATATGAGAATGATCAGTTTGAAATTTGCATGTAGAGAAATTGATTTTCTTCAGTTGAATATATTAACAGAGAATAATATATTTTCTTGGTTTGTAATTGAGATATTTTGCTGACCTCAAAAAATCAAACAATTGACTAATTCAAGTAGGCAGATACAGAATAGATTGTATTTATTCTGTAATCTGAGAAGATGGGCTCATTTTGTTTAGAAATAAAAGTCTAACCTAAGCAAACCTTGACATTATTTAGAAGTTGTAGGAAGCTGGGGGAGCCATCAGTGAATGTGTACAGCCACACACATCACACACATCACACACATCAGTGAATGTGTATTGCTGACATGTGCACAGCCATGTCAATTGTCAGTGGTTCAGAGCCATGAGGGATTGGCAAAGCCTTTCCTTTACAGATCAGTGCAGGAATTGGCAAAGCCTGTTTCTTCTGGTCTGAGTGTGAATGTTGATGGTGTGTGCAAAACTTAGCAACCATAGCTTCCTCTACCTATATTTTTACAGCCTAAGACTGCTTATCTACAAAGACCTCCTACCAAGAATATCTAAACCCTCTCCTCTACTTCATATATAATAAAAACATTAAGGTTTCCCGCTATTGTGTGGTAATTGGCGAGGCTTTGTTGGAGGGTACACAGCCCACCTGACCACAGGTTTTCTGTATGTGTGCCTGTATGTTTGTGCTTTCTACAGTCTTATCGCTGGTTACTCCCGGACAAGTTTCTAGGACCAAGCCTTGCAGCTTAAGGTAGGCAGCGGCATTGATTTGGTTTAGACTGCTACTGGTATCAGTTGAATTTCATGTTTAAAACTCCACTCTCTTGCTGCATTGAGGGCAACACTGCCCAACTTAGATATAAATATTTGGAGATTTGTTTTGAAAGAGAGGATTCGGGGCTCAGAGCCTGGTAAGTAGCTGATGGGCTTTGGCGCTCCTCTTAATGTGGATGCTATTCCCTTTGGCTCTGTATTGGTGAAGAAGGGCCCAGCAGACCACATGATATTAACGAGGGTTTTTCATCTTGCACTGTCAGTGATTCTGGAATGTGATCAGAGTTGGGGATTTATTTCCCCTGCAGTCACTGAAGAGGAGTGTGCACGCTGGCTCTAGTTGCTCTGGTGCAGAGGGTCTTTGAAAGTGTTTCAAAGCTTAATCTGGAGGCTGTGGTGTGGCCACCGACTTGTACACAAAGTGAATCTTTCCATTGCTGTGAGCCTGGAACTTCACCCTGGTGCTCAGGAGTGATTGGTAGTTACCTTTATCGTTCCTGAATGCCCCAACATGTCTGTTTATGAGCTAGGATCTTGGGCCACGAGGAAGAGAAGCATAGTCAATGTCCAAGAGCGGAGATACAGTGAACAGGGTAAGCGAATGCTGCTTACACAAAGTCCTGTGCTCATTTTCTTGAGGAATTCCTCTGCTGTGAGAGCTTCTTTAAAAAAAAATTAAAATAAAATTACACAATTTCTTCTTTCTGTCTCCAGCTTCCTACCCCTTTCATGTCTAACCGCCCCTCCCAAATTCATACTCTTGAGGCGAGCCTTTTCAGCCTAAGTGGTGTAAATTTATTTTAAAAAATATGTATGCATTATGTGTAACTTTGGGCAAATGTAATGATTCACTGCATCTTTTTCAAGCATTCTTAATGTTCTTATTCATGTTTTTCCCTGCTCCTTCTGTATTGTCCTCCTCCCATCCACAATTACAGAGCTTTTCTCACTTTTAATTCATATCACTTGTATTGTTATTCTCCTCTCTAGAGCTCACCTCACCGCTTGGTTATTTTTACATTCCTGGTATCTGTGTTTAGTTGAGCTTGTATGTTCACATGTGACTATCTGAAGCCAGGAAGCACAAAGGAGAGAGGACATATATCATTTCTCTTTTGGGGTTTGGGTTACCCCACTCAGCATGATATCTTTATTTTACTTACATCTGCATAGTATTCCAAAGAATGTATGCACCGCATTTTATTTATCCATTGGTCCATCAGAGGACATTTTGTTTATTTGGTTTTGGTTTTTGTTGTTTCTCCTTTTTATACATCTTGTGAACAGAGAAGCAATGAGCATGGCTGAGCATGTATCTGTAGAGAAGAGTGCTGCTGAAGCTTTGGGGAAGATGTCAAGAAGTGGTATAGCTGGGTCGTATCGCAGGCTTATTTGTACCTTTTGGAGAATTATTCATACTGATTTCCAGATTAGCCTGTTTCAGTTTGCAGCTTCATCACTAGTGAGTGCAGGGTCCTCTTTCCCACATCCTCAATAGCATTTGCTGTCAGTGGGACATCTTCAGTGGCAATTCTGCTGATATTAGCCACTGGGTCTGGGGTATGATGGAACCTGAAATTTGCTAAGGATAAAACACCTCTTGAGATATGTCTTAACTACTGTTATTTCTTCTTTTGGGAACTCTCTGTTTAGCTCCATAGCTTCTTTTTATTGGGTTTGTTTTCTTGATTAGTGAGTTCTTTATGTATTTTGAATATCAATCCACTATCATATTTACAGGTGGCAAAGATTTGCTCCTACTCTGTATGCTGCCTCTCTATTTGACTGGTTGTTTTCCTTGGTTGTAGAAAAAATAAAGCTTTTTAGTTTTATGAGTTACCATTTACCAGTTGTTGGCCTTAATTCCTGTGCAAATGTGGAGTCCTACTCATGAAGTCCTTGCCTATACTACACCCACACAGAATCATGTAGGGTACCACCTTTCTTTAAGCAGTTTGAGCATTTTAGATGTCAAATTGAGATCTTCGGTCTGTTTGGAGTTGATTTTTGTGCAAGGTGATAGATATTGATCTAATTCCGTTCTTCTACATGTATGTATCGATTACCATTTGTTAAAGATGGTGCTTTCTTTTCCAGTGGGTTTTTTTTTTTTGGTATTTTTGTCAAATATCAGATGGTTATAGCTATGAAACTCATGTTTGGGTCTTCTGTGTTGTTCCATTGCTCTATGTGTCAGCTTTTGCTGGTACCACACTGATTTTATTACTCTGATATATGCTGAGATCTGCAATGGCGATCTATCTAGTGTTGTTCTTGTTGCTCAGAATTGCTTTCATCATACTTGGGCTATTGTGATTTTGTAAGAATGTGAGAATTATTATTTTTTTGTTTTAGTTTCTGTAAGGAATGTTGTAGGTATTTTGATTCGGAATGCATGGATCTATAAGGGGCTTTTTATAGAAGGGTCATTTTCACAATGCTACCAGTCTGTGAACATGGCTAGGGGGCTTTCCATTTTCTAGTTTTTATCAGCCTCCTTCAGAGATTCAAATATTTCATTATAGAGGCATTTAATCTTTGTGACTAGGTTTATTTCAAGGTATTTTATTTTCTTTAAAGCTCATATAAATGTAAATGTGTGCATTATATCTTAGCATTTTTGTTTTTGTATAGAAAGACTATTGGTTTTTCTAAGTTGATTTTGTATCCTGCCAGTTTGCTGAAATTGTTGATCACTTCTAGAAGTTATTTGGTGAGACTTTTGGGATCTCTTTTCTAAAATATCGTGTCTAAAAATAGGAATAATTTGACCTCCTTTTTTTTTCCTGGTTTGTATTCTTTCATTTTCTTCTCTTGCTTCTTTTCTTCAGTGAGTGCTTTGAGCATTATTTTGAAAAGGAATAGGGGTGTGCTTTTTTTAAATAGTGGCACTTTCACAAGCCATCCATCATTTTGAATATCTAGAGGTAGAAATAAATCAATTCTTCATGACATCTGAATTAAAGAAGGAGAAAGGTGAACTATCAGAAAAGCATAGATATGATTCTGTTGAAATAGAATGGATCTCATTAATGCAGACAGACCCAGGCTTTCAATGTGTAAGCTGCCCTCACCTGTCTCTGTTGGTGAAGTTAGCATTACAGTGCGAGTCCTGTTGCGATGTCTGCCTGTAAATGCTTTAATTGAGATATAATGCTGCTTTTGAAACATCTGAAGCAATCTACAAGCATATGCAGGTACTCCTGATAAACCAATGCAAATTATATCATATGCCCTTTGTATCAGCTCCATGTAAATGTAGGAATAAAAGTGCTGGTGGGTAAGTGAGGAGTGGTATAGAACGTGGATGAAGGTATAGAATCTTCCTGCATTTCTCATCCAGTTTCTCTCACTTCATCATTTGACTCACGCATCAAACACAAAGACACTTTTCCATGATCAGTTTACAATGTGCTTACATACAAATGAGGGGAATAAGACAAAAACGGAAATTCTTTATCACCGAGGACATCTCCCCTGCTTAGCATCATGCTGTTTAGCAGATGATCTGCTGGAGATGATAGCTTATTGATGCTGCATCTGCTTGTGATGAGTTTGGCAAATAGAACTTTTGTAAGTGTAGTGACTCAAATGTTCCAAGTCAAAGACTTCCTAAGTCATGGTGCAACCCAAATGAAATTCCTTTAAAGATAACAGTTGACTAAATTAGGTACTTTTTCTTAATACCTGTCTAAGGATTGCCATAAGCAAAAGTAAGACACATGCCTATGTATTTATATGGAGATCTATGTAATACTTCAAGGCAGAAGAATATTCATTGTAATAGTTCAGCTGAAAGTGTCCTATTATGGCTGACCAAAGTATTTACCATACTTTGGGAATATAAAACTTTGATAGGAGAAATCATGGTGTCTGTTGAATCCATTTCTCTAAGGAAAAGGCACACTGCCCCTGGCCCTGTGCTACCTTCTGCTGATTCTTCCCTCTTTGTTCCATGAACCTTTTTTCTCAAGAAAAACAATTTACAAATGTGTTTGTTTTAAATAATAGGGACTAGGCCCAGATAAAGATAGCTTGTCTCAGGATGTCTACTCATTTCACAAATACACATTTAGATGGTGAAACACAATGAACATGTTACAATGCCTTGCTTCAGTTTTGTCTGTCTAAGTTGAATCAAAAAATAACAATCAACGAAAACACAGAGTCAAATTTGTTCATCTAACTACTGAATAAGAACCTGTACAACAATGTCTAAACATTGGAGAATGATTCCCTGAAGTCAGTGTTCACAAAGGGTGTTGAGTCTCCTGGTGCTTTGAGGACTTTCATTTACAGTGGTTGTTTTGCTGGGATTGCAGGGGTTGACGGGCCTGTAGGAAATGCTGGCACTAGGTCACTTAGTTTTCTAGACCTTTCAGTGTGGTTCAGTGAGGAACTGGTCAGAGACACTGCTTGTGCTCCCAAATTCCCTGACCTCCCTTCAAGGAACATGAAGTGCCTATGTTTAGCTTCTCCCGTCCCCAGGACACTTGAAGGTATCAACCTTTTTCATTGGCCAACATGTCATAGCCCATATGCTTTTCTTGGAATTTCTTTAGGGAAGAAACTAGGATAAATGGCACTTGAAGGATGAATCACAGTGTTTTCAAGATGTGTGGTTGAGGAAAGGGGTTCCATTCTCAGGCTACCTCAGAGTGATAGCTGTCACTCCCTTAACTTTGAAGGGTGAGAAAATGAGTGTGGCAGAAACTGTTGGAGATGTTTGGGATTTAAAAATTAACATCTAGTGATGCGAGTGGGTTCCACTTCCTTCTTTCATTAATTGAGCAAAAATAAAACTTGGAAGTCAACTGTCTCTGCAATAGGATATCAGGACTTAGGATATATACATGGAGTGGCCTTCCTTCTGATTTCCATGATGGATACAGCATCTTGTATTCCACCAGGACTGAATAGGGATTCCTCTTCCCACACATTTCCTCCAACATCTGTTGTCAGATTTCTTGATGATGGCTGTGCTGATGGAGGTGAGGTGACACCTGAAGGTGGTTTTAATTTGCGTTCCTTTAGTGATTAGGGACAATGAACATTTTTTTTTTAAAAATGAAGATGACAATTTTATTAAAGTTTTCACAGGGTAGAGAGATGAAGGATTGATTAGAATCTACTAAGCCCATTTTGTTTAACAGTACCATGATGATATCTAATATTCTGTATGCTAATTTTAAAACATATATGTAGAACTTCAGATCCTTACCTCTCCCTTAGTTCTCTTAGTCCAAGCCATAGTCTAATTTTCAGTTGTGTAGCTGACAACCTGCTGTGGCCTTGACTTACTCTCTGTCCTCATCTCCAAAAACCCGAGACTAGATAGCCCAGTGACCTAAGGTAAAACCAAACACTACTGTTCTAAAACAAAGCAATAGCAACAACAATAGCAACAATAATTTGGCTCCTAATAACATTCTGCTATACGTATAGAAGAATGCCTTGTTCATCACTGATTAGAGACAGTTCTTCTTGCAGCAGACAGAAACAAATTCAGAGATCCACAGCCAGACTTCATGCACAGAGTGAGAGACCTATGGACACTAATCTATAAATAGGACACATATCAAATACCACCCTCAGGTTGGCTCAGGTAATCAAGGCTGTGAAAGAGGAGGTTGAAAGAATGAAAGGGCCAGGGGGGATGGAGGACGCCAAGGAAGGAAGACACTCTAAATCAATATGATCAACACATACATGAACTCACAGAGACTGAGGCAGCAGGCCTAGCACCAGACAGGGGTCACAGAGCTGAGAGAAGTGGACACATGTCCCTTTGTCTCCTTCTCCTTCTCCTTCTCCTTCTCCTTCTCCTTCTCCTTCTCCTTCTCCTTCTCCTTCTCCTTCTCCTTCTCCTTCTCCTTCTCCTTCTCCTTCTCCTTCTCCTTCTCCTTCTCCTTCTCCTTCTCCTTCTCCTTCTCCTTCTCCTTCTCCTCCTCCTCCTCCTCCTCCTCCTCCTCCTCCTCCTCCTTCTCCTTCTTCTTCTTCCCTTTCCTCCTCCCATTTCTCCTCCTCCTCCCCTTCTCTCTTTCTTGCTGTCTTATAGTACAGGTCCTTTATTATGACTTCCAGTTTATTATCTTTATGGATTCCTTAGTATGCAAACAAATGAGTCTCTGTTTCTTGTTCTTTCTATTGGGCACCTATATCTAATTCTAATGTATTGGTTTTGTTTTATTCTGTTTATAATTTATTATAATATTTTACCACCCCTTACACATATATGTAAATATATCACATTTGTAAGAAAGATATGTCAGTATAAATCTATATACTGTCTTCCTAAGACAATTTGGCCTAGTGCACACTGCATTTACACAGAGTGCAGCCATCTGCTCACGAAGCCATTCAGAAATATCCAGAGAGGGTTGATGTCCTTACTAAACCCATGTTTTGAAACAAAGTGCTTCAGTTATTCTTGACCCAGATCAGTTTGCCTGCAAAGCTATCCATTTGTCAGAGATGCAAAGGTTGTGGGTGGGTCCAAGCATGGAAGAGCTCACAGACTGGATTCTGGCTGGCACTTTCTATTTTCCTAGGGTAAGATGTCAATGACATTAATGGCTTCGTGGCTTCCCTACACTGTACTGATCTACACAAGAGAGAACCAGACTGGTGCAACCCTGATTCCTTCATGGGAAAGAGTCCGTCTAGAGTAGTGGACTGTCAGTAAGCTAGCCACACAGTAGTAATTTAAGCCTGTGTCACAGGCAGTGCATGGATACCATTTTAGGAACAGCCAATGACTGCCACAGGGGGTAGATTCCATATGCACCCAAATTTGCCTTCAAATGAGAGAGACTGAGAACACCAACATCACATCAAGTCAGTCAGTAGAATGCTGAAGGTGTAAGGGCAAATGGCAGCAGGGAGCAGGTCTGGAAGCAGACGAAAACTTGCCAAGGTTCCTGAGGAAGGATGCTGTAGTTGGGCACAAAAATCTCTCCATTAGAAATTCTCTAGGTTCTTTTTTGCTTAAGGTATAGAGACTTCCTGAGGTTTTGCCTTGAGGCAGAGAATGAACTCTTTTTTTTTTTTTTTTTTTTCTGCAATGTGTCTGAAGTGACACCTAGGGAAAAGAACCAAGACGTCCCCAGTCCTGCCTGCCTACCACAGGGCAAGTATAGAAAAAGTACAGAAAATCACAAGCAAATGATTACCTAGCATGTTCAATAGGGACCAATGACCAAAGTCAGAAATAAAGAGGTTATTTTGCATATTTGCTGAAGACAATAGTTAATTTGGAAAATAAACAGGAACTTCTGTGTATTAACAATGGTTAGTATTTGCAATCACAGATGGAAAAATAATGAAATAATTTTCATTGGAAAGGAGACCTGATAATTATGATCAAATTTAATAGGGAGATTCAGAAATTTATTCACAAGCTAAATTCAATTGAATGGAAAAACAGAAGGACCAGGCTGATCTGAGCTTGTGTCTATGGGGATAGGCAGGGGCTTCCCTGAAGGCACATCTTTGAAGATGACATGGTTCAGGGTTTGCTTTACAGAGAGACTCCCTCATGGTGATGTGGACCAGTCCTTAAGCATCTAGAGGAGCATCTGGAGAGAGAGCACCATTTAAAGTGCACGCTGCTGTAGCAGCAGAACTGTGGCTTACTCTGAGCTGCCTGGGACTCCTGCTTCAGGGGACTCTGGCAACCCCTTCTGGCATTTGTGGGCACTTGTAATTATATGCATATACACACAAACATATATGTGCACACAATTTTAAAATGATACAAATAATCATTTTAAAACTATCCAACTGGATCTCGTATTAGGACAAAAACCAAGACTGTATGAGGAAGACATGATTATGTTTTTACATTTATTTTTATGTAGTTATTCATGAATAGAATATATGTAGACATATATTTGTGAAAACATAGGGTTTTAGTATACAGGATATTTACTGTAACAAAATGCACTGGTTTGTTTTGTAGCTTCAAATATTTTTAAGATGTAAGGTGTAAGATGAAAGTGGTCCTCATTATGTGACTTCCAAGAACAATGTAGAGACGTCTGTCTATTCTGTCCAGATAGAAAAAGCATTGATAGACCAGAAACACAGATCATAAAAAGGATTCTATCCAAGTCCAGTCTGGAGAAGCCATGAGCTTATTGTAGTTAGAGAAACACAGGCTAATCAAAGGCAGCTAAACTATCAAGTAGACTCCTGGGTAATGTATTAGCAGGCAGCTATATCCCTGAAAAGTCCTAATCCCCAGGGAACCTTTCACCCATTATATAATCTCCTGGGATGAGGGAAGGGCCACAGGAGCATCTCATGAAGGCTCCTGATTGCTGTGAGCTGTGCGAAACCCTATACTCCCAGTCCCAAGAAGGGATGCTGTGGGCCTGGTCTTACCAGGGACTTGTGCTAGTGATGATAGCTACTCTGACTCAAGCCAGGAAAGACATGCAACCTGGAAGAGACAGTTGTACGTTGGTTGAGCACATTAAATTGCATGGAACCTTAGGCAATCCCCAACATAACCCTTCCCATACATTAGGATTAATTTCTGCAGCTGCTTGAGCAGGTGGCTTGAGATAGACCCTGGACTGGAGGTCATGTGGTTGCATGTGGCTGGAGGTAGGGGCATCAACCTTCTAGTTGACGCTGGAGTTCTACAGGTAATTGCTCTCTTTAAAAAGGGCCTCTCCCCTCAAGTGCTGAAGCCACCTGCTTCCAAGTGATGAATATAAAGAGTCCTACCTCTGCTGCTCACTGCTGAACTCCCTGCTTGAGGCTGCAGAGAATTTCTGAGCACTTACGGGCTGGTCCACAGAGCTGTTGCTCCATTAGAAGGGAATGACACTATTCTTGTTTGCTTTTCTGTTGCTGTGATAAATATAATGAATAAAAGCATCTTGGCAAGGAAAGGGTTTATTTTCTCTTATGGGTTACAGCCTATCACAAAGGGAAGCAGAGGCAGGGATTCAGGTGGGAGTTTGAAGCAGAAACCATAGAAGGATGCTGCTTACTGGTTTGCTTGGCATCCCTTATTCCAAAGTTCTCTTCAACAGTCTAGGACTACCTTCATAAGGATGATACCTTCTACAGTGGGCTGGGCTGCATCAGTTCAACTAGAATCAAGGAAACACCAAATAGAAGTACCAAGGGGCTATTCTGGTGGAAACAATTCTTCATTTGGAGTACCCTCTTCTCAAGTGTGACAGTCAAGATTAGCCATCTTTGGTATTATTGGTATATTTAAGGGACCTCAGAAGTGTTCCGAACCTGGCATTGTGAGCTCTGCCTGTTTTTCATGGATGCTCTGAGAGATGATGTCACCAGAGTTAGTAACCAGAAGTAATTTGCTTGGTCACCCTTTACATTTACAGCCCGATTCTATGCTTTCCCACAAGCCCTGGAGTCTTGCTTAGGCTATATTCATACTAGCCCAGCCTAGCCAGATTCCTGTTTAAAGATGTTCACTGAGGATTTGTCTAATGAAATTCCAGTAAAAGGGCCAATAAATGTCTTTCTTGCTAATTAAGTGGCTATAGAATCTTCACCCTGTTTTACGAGGCAATAACCTGGCTCCTGGGCAGACAGATTTGAAGCCGAGGACTCTGTTCTTGTTATCTCTCAAAGTAGCCCCTCAGCCACCACTGCCATAGAGCTCTGCATGTTCACAGCTTCTCATGTTTGTTTACAAAGGGCAACCGAGAAGCTGGATACCTGCATGTGTTCCCCTCAGCCCCCAGTGTCCTCTCGCTACATTAGGAGTGGACACAGGACCCAATGACCCAGTGAGGAGGCAGTCATGGAGGAACCAGATAGAAAACCTGTGACTCTTTGTGATCCTATCTTCTCGTTTTCCTTTCTTCTTGTTTTCCTTTTCTTGGAGACAGGACCTCACTGGGGTGACCTCAAACTCTCCCTGCCCCAGCCTCCCCCTAAGTATTGGAATACTTGTTAGGGTTAACACACCAGACTGTCGTCTCCTCTTTCAATAGTATAACAAACAGTGTTAGGAAGGATTTATAACACTAAGGGCACACTGTTCACTTAAGTCATATTTAGTTTATACTAAGGTGTTTGGTGTTTGGGACCAAGGTTTTATCCAATAAAGTGAAGCCATAGTATAGAACCTTAAAATACACTTCTCAACTCTTGGGAGATTTTTAACTAATAATATTTTAGAGGTTCATTTTTGATATTTTAATTATGTTGTGCATGCACTTGTTTTTGTGTAGGGGGGAAGGCACACGAGTGCAGGTGCTCAGTGGTCCAGTGTTGAGTTACTTGCAGCTGGAGTTGCGGGCCATTCATTCTAAGCAGCCTGACGTGGGTCTTGTGCAAAAGCAGCATGCACACGTGACCATTTCTCTGATGATTTGGATGAGTTCTAATTAAAGAATAAAGATAGCAATTTCATGTTTTCAGAAAAGAGACTAAAGATGAATAGTTTGAGAATGAGCAAATAGGGCTAGAGAGAGGACTCAGTGCTTAAGAGCACGTGCCACTCTTATGGAGGATTTGGGTTCAGTTCCCAGCACCCACATGGCAGCTCACAACCATCTCTAACTCCAGTTTCTGAAGATCAAAGACCCTTTTCTGGCTTCCATAAACACAAGGCACATATGTGATCCATAGACCTACATGTAGACAAAACACACATGCTTATAAAACAAGTAACTTTTTAATAAATGAACAAAGACATAAAAGTGGAAAGTATTTTAACAAGATATGCCCCAGGGAAAGCATGCTTTGAGTCTGAATAACCACAGGCTTGAGGGTTCTCATTTCATGCCTGCTGAACGGGGGGGGGGGGGGGGGGGGAGTCCTCTACCTAGACTTGAGGTCAGTGTTTTAAATGATGAAGCCATTTTGCTCAGAATGCTTTTTCTTTCAGCGTACACTCAACACTAATGTGGTTAGAAAATAAAATTGCATCTAAATTACCATGTGTTTCACTCCAGGGGATGATCGGAAAAGACACTGAATATTTTATCCTCAAATATCTCCTGGGCACCGCCTCTCACTTAAGAAACAAGGTTTGTGCCTGCTATAAAGTAAATTATTTTTGGACACGTTTGTCATTGTGAAATCATGACAGAACTGATACACAAGTTATGCTGACACAACGCTTTGTGGTTTGTGACCCCAATGTCCATGTTTAAGCAGGGACATTCAACAAGGTACTATGACCTGAACTTCCATTCTGTAGCCTGGGAGATGCCTAAGGGAAATCCCAGACTTTTGGAGCCTCCAGGAAGGGAGCGTTTTGAGTACATCTTCCTGCCTTACTCAACCATCACACATTCTATGTAACCTGGAAGTTCACAAGTTCACAAGTGTCCACCTCTGATGGATGTATTTTCATGGAAAACCAACAGGGTCGTTATCAAAACATGCATTCAATACAGGGAAGTTAAAGATGGCTGACAGGCCTTACCTAAAACCTCACTACTTAGAAAAATATTCCAGACACTCATAATTAGCTAGAATAAACAGACAAAACATAACACAGGTACTACTTCATGAAGATCATGTCCATATGTTCCATGTGCTAAAGGACTGGTCCCCCATTCGTACCATTGAGAGGTATTGTGAATCATCAGTGAATAAAGTTAGGGGAAGAGGTAGTCCTGAGCACACTGAGGGATAGGGTTTCTTACTGTGCCTCCATTCTTGATTCCTGCCTGGTTCTGTAAATGGTTTTTATCAGAGAACATTGTGTCAACCCATCCAGACCAAGGAGCCAGCTGATCACAGGGCTAGAGCACCCAGAACACTCAGGGATACGAGCCAGCCCTCGTTTTAAATCTTCCATAATGATAACACAACACCCACCCATACAATCACACAGTGAGATTTTGTCCTATATACAGCAGTGTCTCTAAGATCAAACTCAACTTGGGTGAATTTAGAATATGACGTAGTAAAAATATCAAGACATGAAGGTAATACTGACATTAGGATGAATGTGCTGTTATGGTAAAGAATGCATTTCCAAAAGACATATTTCAAAAAGGAGCTTACTGCAAAACAAAAAACCAAAACAAAACAAAACAGGATTTCAGGCGAATGACTATCTGCTATAAATACATATAAGTAATTGTCCTTTATTCACTAGTCTTTTTACTATCATATATTAATGATCCATTTAACTACAACCATAGGTCTCAGATTAATTTGAAACATAGTGTTTCTCCCCTCTCCTGGTTCACAGCTTTCCTGTGCGTGGGTTCTTTATTTCCACTGTGTTGTTATTTGTGTATTTCTCCCCTGTTTCTTTTTCCCACCAAGGTTTGCAAATCCCTGTTGTTGTTTGTTTGTTTTTCCATACTTAGGATTGAATCCGGGTCCTTATGTTCATGGAAGGCAAGTGTTTCCCCCTGAGTGAAATCCCCATGCAAGCTTGTTGTACTTTCTTTGTTCTTTTTATCCAATTCTGAGATGTTGCATGTGTAAGTAGACAGTTTTTCTTCTCCCAGGTCTCATGAATCCACACACACCTTGTATTTTGATTATGCTCCAGGGTCCTATCATTGTACTTTTATAGTTAAGCCCCATTGATTTCAACCCTGGTGCCATCATGCTTTGTGGCTGCTATTTGTTGCAGAGAGAGTGGCTTCCTTTGCCTGTACATTGCACTGCACACAGACACACTGCGTGTGCCTTTGAGGAAAGATTTACCTGGAAATGCATTAGTATAAAATGTTTCTTTCAAGCAGCCTTTAGTAGTGATAACATTTCTAAAAGTCTTCGCTTTTTACTGATTTGTGCTGGTTTGCTTGACTAATCTATGCTAAGAGTATGACTTCTGACTTCTTGTCACCTGCACACTGGGGCTCTGGAGATTTGGACCTGACTTCTGATAAAAGGAGTAAAGAAACAACCTGAACACCAGGCTTCCAATGGCATTCCAGTTGGCAACACTCCCTGAGCAATTTGTCTCATCAGCTGGGCAATTGAGTTTGCCCTTTTGTGGCTATGGGGACCCTCATAAACTTGTGTACTATGCTTGGTTAAGACCTATTTCAGATACTTTGCCATTTGGATTTTGTTTCCATGGGTGAGGTGAGCTTTCTTCTTCCCCCTCTTTATTCAATTCTGTCCCTAGACTTATGAAGGTGCTGTCCACATCAAGAAAGGGCCGTTACCCCTTAGCCAGTCTTCTCTGTAAGCGTGCCCTCCAACACACCTAAAAGTGTGCTTTACTGAGCTCTGAAATACATTTCTGTCAATCAGGCTGACAGTTAAGGTGGACCATCTTGTATAGACTGTTCTACTTCAATCTAATGCCTATGTTTTATTTGGTGTCCATTTTAAATGACCCATCTCCTGTGCACCCAGCAGATCTGGCGGTCAGCACTGTGTCATTGTAATTCCAACTTTCCATGGGTGTAGAATGTTCCTGTGGTCATTCTTCTGGTGTGGGGTTAGCAGCTTTTAATAACCCCATTCTTGCTATTTCCTGGGCCTTTATTTCTACTTGTGACTGTCTATATGAAATCTTGTGTTTGGCTTCTTTAACTTCTTAGAGTGCAATAAGTTTTCTAGATGGATTTTTTTCTTCAGTTATATTGAATTCTGTAATACAGAAAATACCTCTTATTTTCTCCTTTTTATTGAAAATATTCATAACATGTAAACATATTTTACCTTTTCAAAGTTGTGTAAGAAACTCTGTGGTCGTTTCTAGATAAAAAATTTCCAATTACTTCTGGGTTGGGAATTTTTTTCTTTCACACATTCCTCAAAATTTACATTTTTCTATTACAGCATAATGAAGAAAAAGTAATATTAATTCAGCAATTTTTGCACTTTATTTTCCTTGATGATTTTTTTCAATTATATTTTATGTTTCTGTGAATTCAAACATTGATAGATATTAGTATAAGGACACATTTTGCTTGTGTGTGTGTGTGTGTGTATACACATTTGCACCAGGCATAATTTGATATATACATGATGCACTACACACATAGGTTGAATACTCTAAATTTCTAGTATTAGAGATAAGTTAAAAGCAACAGGCTAGAGTTGTCATCATAACTGTTCTTCAAAATATACTGGGAATATTAAAGTAATGCTCATAGTATCCTAATCTACCCAATATTTGTGTTCACCCTAATTTATCCTTGTAATTATATCCCTCCTATCATCCCTATTATTTGGAAATAAACGCTAGTTAAGATGGAGGAAGTATATTGTGTTCCTGGAGAAAAGATGTGAGCATGCAGGGAGCACAGTTTTCAAATGCTAGCATGCTCAATTCTTTGTTCGGCATTGTCATTTCAGTTTAATTTTTACTACACTGGGATTGCTCAGAGGTCCCACATAAACAGACCATATCTTTTGAGTCCACCAGAGTTTTGAAAAGCTATGCTGATGATCAGCAGCTCAGAGCAACTAGAGCTAACCCTGAGGTTGTATGTAAAGTGTGGCTCCTTGGAAGAGATCAGGTCTGGCGTAAGGTCTATGTCTGCATCTCCTAAAGTAGGCATGTGCATGGCCATCTCGTAGAGTGGCCAGTGCTCGCTTCAGTTCTCAAGGTGGTCAGAAGTTTGTCCCTGTCATAAAATTCTTTTTATCCCTACTCATCGCTGATCCCATACAATCCTGACACAAGAGAATTTCACCATGTGGTGGCCAACTTTGATTGGCCTTCTTTCATCTTCTTTCAAACACTGTCGATTTTCAGTTGCAGCTATACAAAGTCACAAGGCAATTTTGGGGTTTCCCAGGCACAGGGGATTTCATACTGTGAAGAATTGGGGAGGGTGGATTGACAAGCACCAAGGGTGGGGTGTGAGGTCAGTGCAGCACTACCTGAATGTGGCAGCAGAGTCTCCTATGACCAGACAGGATTAGAGCACCAGGGCTCTGATGACATCACCTGTTTCACACATCCCAGGTGTTTGGAGGGGCTCACTCTTCCCTGCTCTGTGTTTCAGAATCGGCATGTCTGTCCATCTGGGTGTGAGGTTTTCTCTTGAGGATGCTTTGGGAATGCCTCCTTGTTAACAATTCTGCCCCGTTCAGTTCTTGAACTCCTTCCTGTGGTTATAGGATGTGATAGTTTGACTCATCAGCATGCCAAAGCACCTGCTTGTATGCTTTCTTCCCTTTTGCTCTTTTACTACTTGGACTTATCACCCCGCTTTCTTTTCCTGCTCCCTTCCCTAGGCTCGTGTGCACTAGCTCAGTGGCAGGATGAGAACTCCTCAGATTGCAACCATTCTGGTAGGAAAGTAGAGTCTTCCTCTGTAGATTTGATGTACTGGATGGCTTTTAGAGACGCCGTTTCGAGGGCTTTTATACTGTCGAGCTGCCGAGTTCTGTCAGCTTTCCTTGGACTGAAGGAGATGACTGCACGGCATTTTTTTTCCTTTGAATGATTGCCATGGGGAAGCACATGCATTGTCAAGGCTAGAGGAGTTGTTTATTCCTGAATTAGCTTTTCTCCATTGTAGTACCCATCCTTATGTTGCAGGGTTAACACTGGCCTCAAAAGATGAAAGTCTGTCTTTCATTTTATGGGTTTCTGTTTGCCTAGTATTAAATTTTCCTTTTATTATCTGGCAGAGTTTACCACCAAAATTACAGCACCTGAGTTTTGTTTGGGAGAAGCTTTTTAGCATAAACCTAGACTCTTCATTATATATGGATTGGTACATTTCCTGATTTCTCAAGACTATGTCTGGTACTTTATTTTATGGCACTAACATTCGGGATCCAGAATATCCGCTATGATCAAGGCCCTGAGAGTAGTTTTGGTTCTACTGATGATACTGGAAATATCTTTGGGTATTTAGGATTCAGTTTCTTTGTCTTTGAAATGAAGATGTGGGAGAAAAAGGAGATTGGCTCCTTCACCCAATGTGATGCTATGCTTTGGCTCACTAGAAGGACCTGCCTTCTGGGACATCTGTACCATCTTTCCCAAAGCTCCGGGAACACCACGGAAGAGGAAATGGAAAGAGCGTGAGGGCAAAATACATATAAATAAAAGATGTGAGGGTAGGTCGACATTGTGGATTCCAAAATTTCCTCACATCAGGGCTTGAGATAAAACCATACCTAGGAGAATTTCAGACCAGGCCAGCCACAGACAGATCTGAGCAGGCCAGCCAGGCTGAGCCGATGTAAAAGAAGCAGCATGCATTTTAGAAGACAGAAAAGGGGATCCTCATAGCTCACCCGGTTCAATTTCTCAGGTGTAATCCCAAACGACCTGACATATGAAGAACTAAGAAAAATAAGAGTATATTTTCAATAAAAAAGAAATGAACCAAAATCCACCTGAAGCAGCCCAGATATTGAACTGCCGACATGGATTTGAAAAGTCCTTGCACTTAGGCTCAGTGAGGAGGAACCGAATGTGTTCTCAACAAAGAAACTGGAAATACAGCACAGAAATAGAACCACACCAGAGAGAAGCATGAGAATTTAAACAGAGAAGTGCGAGGAAGGCAGAGCAAACTCAGAGAAGACACGGAGGAGGAAAGAGTAACTCAGCCCAGAGGTGGAACTTCTAAACTTCAAGAAAAACTCAGGTGGGAGAAAAAAAAAAAAGACTAGGATAGATTCCTGGAGTCTTGTGAGTTTGTGTGAGGTCACATTATTTGGAATTGCTGAGGTGGTGTGTGTGGGTACAAGCGACCCTTTTGTTATAAGTTAGTGAATTTGTGGATGTTGCATAGAGAATATCAATTTTGAGTAAGTGTGATCACATATGAGAGGACCAAGGGATACAGTCAAAGTGTGCTGGTAATTCTGGGCTACAAGAAGAGTGGCTCAGAGGGTTGGGGTTGAGGGCATGACACATGCTGTCAGCCTACTTCAGAACAGGAAGAGAGATGGCTGATGGGATGAAGCGCCTCCTGCACAAGCCGGAGGAGCTCGAGTTGGATCCTGAGCACCCAGTAAAATCTGGTGTGAGAGCACACATCCATAACCCTATTGTTACAGGGACAGGAGGCAGAGGCCAGCAGATCCTTAGAGCTCACTGTTTAATTGATATTGTTTAAACAGCAGGGTTTGTGAGAGACTCAGATATAAGGTAGGAAGAGTTCAGGGAAGGTACCAGGCAGCCTCTACCCTCTGCATATATGCACGGGTTCCACACATGCAGACCAACAAGAAGTCAGAGCACCATGGAACATTCTAGAGAGAAGATAAACTCAGTTTTAATGAGGACAACTCTCACTGAGCTGCAATATCCATCCATTTTCTGAGTGCGCGTCATCGACTCCTGTTTTCAGATGATGAAAACAATGGCGTCCATAGTCAGGAAGGGGTTTGCTTGTCCTTCTGTGCCCAAGAGTTAGCAGAAGTCAATGTATTACTATCTTCTGTGGGCAAGTTGGCCTCCATGCTTCTGTTTCACTATTAGCCCAATCTGAAGTGATGCTTACAATACTGAATGGCCCAGCCCTTATGCATCAAGTTGTGGTTATTATTAATCACACTTTAGTTCCATATGCAAGAAGTGCGCATTGTATGTAGAAAGAGACCATCCTATCATCTGAATTTTACTCTGTAACAATTTCCTAGTGATTTGAGGCTCCTCACATTCGGAATTCTCTGGATGAGATGACTTGGGAGGGAACCTTGCACATGTCAGACCCTCCCTTGTGGCTCTGGAGGTAGCTCTGTGGTTGAGGCCTCACTGGGAAAGCATGGGGATTCCAACACCCATGTGACAGGCTGGATGTCCTGGTGCCACCTGTAATTCCATTACTGAAGTAGGTGGAGGCAGCATGATTTGTGGGGTGGGAGTATTGGGGGAGCTTGATGCCTTCTAGCCCAGCTTAAAAAAATGCAACCCAGAGTCCCAGGTTCAGAGAGAGAGACTCTGCATCAAAGGTAAGGAGTGATAGAGGAGGATAGTGAGTGATAAAAATAAGGGAGAAAAAGGAGGTGTGTCCTCTAGCCCTTCCTGAATGCATACACCCCTACACACACAGGCACACACACACCCCTTCACACACACACACACACACACACACACACACACACACACACACACACACAGACACACACACACACACACACACATGCACACGCACACACACATGCATGCACACACCTCTACACGCACGCGCGTGCTCGCAGACATGCACACACATGCTCATGCCGTTTTTTCAAACTGTTACATTTCAATTTCATCTTCATTGTAAAACTGGCTCTAAAATCAGTCTCCTTACTTCTTGGTTCATCTCAATGTGAAAACAGAGTGGATGTGAGAATGGGGTGAAAATAAAGAAGGCCCCGAGAAGCACCATTGCCTGAAAACACTTTTGGATCATCAAGGACACTGTACTGCTTGCTTGCCTAAGAGAGTTGATGGGCCATGTTCTCATCATTAAAAAGAAAGGAAAAAGAAAGCAAATAAGAAGGAAAATGGCACAATATCATATAAGTCCTGTGATATTATAACTGTACTATTAAATTAAATATTTTGTTAATTCCATGATGTAAGCGTGTATGTGCTAAATCAAAACTTTTCACATTTTAATATGTAAAATATTATTTTTGCTCTATTCCTCAGTAGCCAGAAAAAAAAACCAAAGCTAGATAAAACATATAAAATTATTTGTTTTGTTTTCACTGATTAGATAGTAGTAAGGTTCATATTGCAACCCAGAGACTACCCTGTGACGTAATTACTCAGTATATGCAAGGTATGTGTATGTGGTGAGGAAAAATAATGGAATCCAGATCTAGGGTGCAACATATGGAGGAAGATTCTAGAGCATCTGCTGTCCTCTGAATACAGTGTACTACTGTAGACTGGGTCTTGTGAGGACTGTGGGTGTGGGTACAAGCAGGAGAAGCAATAACAGGAAATTATCAAGTTGTTGATGGACATCAATTACGTTCAAAATCATGAAATCCAAGTCTCAGTCCACTGTCCTGGGATGGTGTCAGGCCCAGTTATTTTAAAATATTAACCAAAAAGTCACCATGACCCGCCATGGTTTTCTTGAACAGAAGTTCATGTGAGCCAAACAATGCCTTTTATACCTTGTGGATCTCTCAACAAAATGCTACAGTCAAGCAAGTTAAACTGCAGAAGTGTCATTTAGTACAGATCTGTAGGGCAAACACCCAAAGTCCAGATGTGTCTGACAGAACGACAGACTGCAGAGGCTTGGACAGGTCCTTCCTAAGCCAATTCAGAGATTTCCTGTGGTCATTAACAAAGTGTGAGCTGGCATCCTTCTTCCTTGGTCTGTGTGTGACCGTCCCTTCATGTCTGGCCCCATGGCCTTTACATGATGTCAACTTGTCATGGGCTTGAGGCATGCCCAGAACATTTAGCTGATCTCATCTAGAGGACCTTAATCAATGACATCTGCACAGACATTTTCCCAATAAGGTAGCTGTCTGTTTCCAGGAGTGAAGACAGGAGGATGTCTTTGGGGGGCGGGGCATCATTTGATCTGTATCAGATGGGAAGAACTCTCTACAGAAAGATTCAGTTAGGCTGTTAAAAATATAAATCGCAATATCATAATCTCAAAGCACTTTTTGAAACAATGGCGGAAGCAATGGCAGTGAGTATCAAATAGAATTTTGAAAGGACAAATTTAATGGGGCCCCTATAGGCTCCCAACACCTAGGAAATATTTAACTGGAAAGAAAAAAATTAAGGACTGTTTCAATTTTGAGAGATAGAAAGCACTGCAAAAAGAGTACGGCAATCACAGAGGTCAGAGGGTAGTCTTGGTGGACTCCAGAGACAAAGCCTGGAGTATAGGAGGTTTTATAGGGTGAAAGTTCCAGGAAGGAGCCTGGTTTAGAAGGAGTGCTTAGCCACAGGCAACATAGAGCTCTCTATTGTCAGATAGTCCCTCATTCCTCTCAAGGCTGTCTGCATTAATCATCCTCAAATCATCCTCATAGTAGGTCTACACCTAGGAGCATGAGGGATACCTTTAAGGTTTGCTCTGGATTCAAGCATGAGATATCACATGTATGAACTGGTTCAATTAAATAAAATGGGAGAAAGTTAACCAGTGACTAGATAGTACCACCTCTGGGACATCTGGGAATTTGCTGCATCTTAAATAATATTAATCAGATAGCATACTTAGGGAGGAGAGTAGAACATTTTATTTTTAGAAATACGAGGGTGTTTTAGAAATGTTTAATTGGGGTTTAATTGGCTGAAAATATAATATTTGAAAATTTAAAGAGCATTATCTTAGGAGAGTAAAAATAGAATGCATTACTTTTTTTTTTTTTTCTGTTCATTTGTTGAGAAACTCTCCCAAAGTAGCCTAGGCTTTCCTTCACGCTGCAATCCTCCTGCCTCAGCCTCCCAATGTTAAGATCATAGGTACCCCTGCTACAGCAACACATAAGATGACACAAACATGAAATTCAACCTACTTAATAACCCCACCTTTGAAGTGTTAATAAGAGAGATCATATAAAAGCTGCTTTGAATACATCCTAATAAGTTCATATTATTTAAATACACCCCCCTCACTTGTAGTTGTTCATATACTATCAATACTTGGCTCCAATTTCCAAAAGTGTTTTCAGTCACTGATGATCTGAGAGGCTCTGCTCTTACTAAGCAAATCCCGCTGAGAGGTCACGTGACTATGATCGTATCTGACCCACTGATCAGTTTGGAAAAGTTCCTGTTGCTTCCGCTAACATATTTTCTTCCTACACACATAAAACATAGATGATATTGGTTAAATTCATGTTCAGACACATCCATCTTTTCCTTATTTGCTAGCACTAGATGGTATAATTCAAAGCCCAGTGTCCTTCGGCAGGAATAATGTGTCACTGGGTCCTCAGTACCTCAGTAGAAGATTTGTATCCAAAGTGTAGGATCCTTCTAACAAGGATGCTCATTTTATTTAACTGAGCTAATATACTTGTGAGATCTCGTGCTTGGGTTCAGAGCAAACCTTCAAGGTTGCCTCCATGCTCTCAGGTGAGGACCTACTATGAGGGTGATTAATGCGCACAGGGATATTGAACCAGGGACCATCTGATATCTGACCTGGGGGCCATCTGACATCCAGATATTGGCATCTGCCTCTGTGTGGTCACCATCCAAATAAAATGAAAATCAAATCTTTACATTTCACTCCTTCGACAAGGAGACATCTGATGAGGGTGCTTCAACACATCGAGGTACTACAATATAGATGGGCACATTAGGGTACCCAACACAGATACATCCCCCAATATAGTGGCTAGGAGCTTGGAATCTAGGTGGGCAGAGATTCCAGTTTAAGTGACCAAGGGCACTCATTGGTCTTGCCAGCAGGGTCTGCAAAGTGCCCTGTGTGGTGAGTTCCTATTCCTGTTGCTGTGATAAAATACTCCGACAAAAGCAACCTAAAGGTTAGAGAAAAGGTTAGATTTCCTTCTCAGTACAGTGTAGAGTCTGTCATGCTGGAGAACCCTGGAGAATGGTTCTACAGTGGTCTACAGTGGTCTACAGCTGGCCACATCGTGTCCACCGTCATGAGGTACAGAGCCATTAATGACTGCTCAGGGTCCTTTCTCCTTTTTATGTAACCCAGAACCAAACGCAGGGAATGAGGCTGCCTGCCTACTTTTAATATGACTTTTCCCACCTCACCCTAACCAGTACATGCCCTCATAGGCATATACAAAAGCTAAGTAATTTTCCTCAGGGTTGTAGTGAAAGACTCCAAGAGGAGCCCCTCGCTCAGGCTTCAGGACAATAGCGGACACCCAAGAACTCACGACAGACCGAGCTTGTTGCAAACCACATGAGGCTTTATTCGGGAAAGCCAGAGCTCTGGGGACGACTCATATCCCATGCAGGGGTAGAGGAGTCGACCTCGAGGGGAAAGAGTTCCCAGTTTTTATAGGCCCTCAGGGGGAAAAGGAGAAGGGGGAGATTAGGGGATTTCCAGATCTAAACAATGTCTATTCTCAAGAAATGGGTATGGGAGGGGTACAAGGAAAGAGTCTAATGAAGGTGCAGCAATGGGCATACACCTGGTCAGAACATTGGCAGACACACAGGTTCAAGGAGTGGCCAGAGCATTGTGCACCTCTATTTTTCTAAATTAGTGAAGCTAGTTCTGCTAACACTGATGTCTATCTTGCCAATTTCAGGGCTTCTGTGTCCTTTTACATTCTGCCAGGATCTTTCATTAGATCCTGTGAAACTGGCAACACTAACCATCCTGCCCCCCATGAACACTGCATTGTTAGCTGTGAGATAGAGGATTCTAGTTGACTCTGAACCTGTGAGGGCTAGATGCCTAATACTTTGGGTGTTGGGTTGTTTGCATATTCAGAATGAGGTATTTTGGGGATACCTCACAGCTTCAACACAGCATCCACTTTTATCTTACAGACACTGCATATTCAGAATGAGGTATTTTGGGGGATACCTCACAGCTCCAACACAGTATCCACTTTTATCTTACAGACACCTTACATACTGTGTAAAGGCCATTTTGTATGATCTTAAAAATAGCTTTGTAGGAAACAGTTTCATGGTGTGGGATTTTCTACTTATGACATCAGAGAGTTTCATATTTGGGTGCATTTTTGGATTCCCGTGTTGTAATCTTCAATTGGTGTAACTTAGACAATGGGGTGTCTGTGTCTGGCTTTGACATATTCCACACTGTGGCAAATGACACAACTTGCTTTTAAAGATGGAATGATAAATGCACAGTCACATCTACACCAACACACCACAATACACACACATACCGCAACATGCACACACACCACAATATACACACAGTACAATACACATATCACAACAATACATTCCACACACCTCCACACACTACAACACATACAGACACACCATACCCCCCCACATAGACATACACCACAAAACACACATACACACTAAAATACACCCCCCCTACACACACACACACATTTTCTTTGTCTATACAACCTTCAATGAGTGTTTGGTTTGTTTATGTATCCTGGATGTCATATAAACAAATCTTGATTCTGAAATGAAAATGTGTCTAACTGTGGAGTAGGTTTTATTGCCCTTATTTTATATTCAGAACAGCACCAATGCTTATATACAGCCAGCCCCTGACTCTGTCAACTGAGGTGCCTCTTAACCCATGTGTCTGCCAATTTTACCAAAGTAAAATGGGCGTGGCTTCCTGACTTCTTCACATCCTGAAGGATGCTCTTCCAGGAGAAGATTCACTGCACCTCTTGCAGTTCATTCATAGCATTGCTATAATTGAAGAGGCCAAGGTAACGACTTCTAGTCAGAAGAAATATTTCAATGGCGGCACAGTTTTACTCCAATTTCCATGTTATGCCTTCTCAATACTGCTTCTCTTATGTTCCCATTGTGCATTTAGTTTCTGCAAATTCTACCTATCAAATCTGTGCTCAATGGACCATTCACCATGTGCTTAAGGTATGACTGCTGAGTAAGTAAGTGGACTCTCAGGCCAGTGTGCTCAGAACAGCACTGTGCTATAAACACTGCAGCAAACACAGTGTGTCTTTGAGCATCACCAAAGCCAGGTAAGTCAGAGTGGTGTAGGGACAATGCACATCTTCCTGTTTCCAAGTGGATTACTATGCAGGAGGCTGGTCCTGTTTGCACATCATGGAAGTTCCTGAATGGTCCAGGTCTTGGGTGATCGCCTATCTGTGCCATGGAAATTTCTAGAACGTGGTCATGTCTTTGAAGACATGAATGCAGGAAATCAGAAGAGTCACTAGGAAACTCTGATCTTGGATGGTAGCAACATTTGGAGCGCTGAAAAGAAAACTGACAGGGTGGGTGGGTCAGCATGCTTAAAAGAATGGCAAGCAAACTTCTTGGTCTTCTGAATGAGCTCCAGTGAGCCCAGTCTTGGCCAGGCACCAGATGACCCTGCAGCTGTATGGTCCACTCCCCACTCACTTTGGATAGAGTCAGGCTGTGGCTGGTCTATGAGACTCCAAGTTGTCCTGCCTACCAATCACAGGGCAGCACATGCCTTACTCCAGTCACTGGTGGGCAGAGCCAATCCCAGAATGAGAGGCTGACTGGATAGCATTAAGTTTACGTTTTCCTTGAACAAACACACTAAAAAAGTGAAAGGAGCCACTCACACATGGAAGACACTTGCTCAAATGTATCCAAAGAAAGCCCGTGTCTGTAAAGTAAGAAGCATCTCACAGGCACTTAGATGTCCCCACTGTTGGGGTTGTCGTTACTCTGATTTTTGTCATCATCAGACCGAGAGGAAACTGGTGGGAAGGTGGTTGGCAGCTCACAGGAGGGACTCTCCAAGTTGACTACTTGGAAGGAGTCCTGTACTACTACTACTACTACTACTACTACTACTACTACTACTACTACTATTACTACTATGGCTAAAAATATGACTATGACTACTACTATGACTATAACTACAATTATGACTATGACAACTTCTTCCTCTTCCTCTTGTTCTTTTTGTCGTTCTTCTTATTCTTGTTCTTGTTGTTCTTCTTGTTCTCTTTCTCCTCCTCTTCCTCTTCCTCATCCTCCTTGTTCTTCTTGTTCTTACTGGTTTTGTTCTTATTGTTCTTTTTCTTGTTCTTACTGTTGTTTTTGTTCTTCTTGTTCTTGTTCTTATTCTTGTTCTTCTTGTTTTTGTTGATTTTGTTCTTGTTGCTATTCTTATTGTTCTTGTTCTTGCTGTTGTTCTTTGGTCTCCTTGTTCTTACTGATCTTCTTGTTCTTCTTGTTGTTGTTCTTGTTATTCTTGTTCTTTTTTTTGTTTTGTTGTGTTTGTTTTGTTTTTTGAGACAGGGTTTCTCTGTTTAGCCCTAGCTGTCCTGGAACTCACTCTGTAGACCAGGCTGGACTCGAACTCAGAAATCTGCCTGCCTCTGCCTCCCAAGTGTTGGGATTAAAGGTATGTGCCACCACTGCCCAGCTTGTTGTTGTAGTTATTCTTCTCCTTGTTCTTGTTCTTCTTAATTATTTATTTATTTACTTTTCCATATAGTACAACCAAGGAACAATGTCTGCAGATAACCAAGTAATATGAAAAACTTTTGAATGCTCTCGGAGGTGTGTGTGTGTGTGTGTGTGTGTGTGTGTGTGTGTGTGTGTCTGAAAGAAGGTATCTTTCAGGCAACACTATTTCATTAAGCTGATCCTTTCACACCTGACTCAGATATACATGTATGTCTGTCTGTCCTGGGTTTGCAGGGTACCTGCAAGAAATGGCATTAGAATCACTGAGAACAGGTGAGGCCGGTGGGGCTCATTGGTGCCTAAGGAATCCTTTCATAAGTAGAGAATCATTTGTTTGTGAGGTAGATAACTTTATGGTATTGATTTATAAAACAGTAAAAGAGAGTGGTATTAGGGAAAGAAGGGAAAAAAGAGAGAGAGAAGGAGGGAAGAAGGAGGGAGATTGAGTGGAAAAGATAATCTTCAAGGATATATCATTTGTAAAAATTTTAAGTAAAATCCAACAGTATGATTTCAGCTTTAGATAAAATAATCATGAGGAAAAAAAAACTCTAAGGTAGTCATTGTCAGCATGTGGGTCATGACCCTACAAGGGCAGGATACCAGATATCCTGCATATCAGATATTTACATTACAATTCACAACAGTAGCAAAATTTAACTATAAAGTAGCAACAGAAATAATTTATGATTGGGAATCACCACGACATGAGGAACAATATTAAAGGGTTGCAGCGTTAGGAAGGTTGAGAACCCCTGCACTAAGATATGGCCTTACGTAGCACTGGAATCTGCAGGCACCATTACCCCGTGGAACCCATGCTTCTGTGCCACCCAGAGCATTACTGCTCACAGTGAGGGGTCCTATTAGTTTTAATTTCTACTCTGGGGATACATTCACTTTCTGATGTACTTTACTGCCTGGAAATTCTGGGAAGAGATTCTTTGGAGAAACAGCTATTTCTGGAGAAAAGTAAGAGCAAATAGTGCAAATGTTTTTTAATATGTTGAAAGCTCCCAGCAAGTACTGAAGGCACCTGACATTGACTCAGTAAAACAATTATAAAATTGAGATTATAAAGTCAACACACAGGTAGACTGGCAATGAGCTGCTGCTTCACTTTTCACAGGTGGCTAGTGGGTGTGGCTATGTAAATATGCAGTCAAGACATTGACACTGTAAGTGGGTGTGGCCATGCGAATATAAAAACTGAGGATAGAAGAAATTTTCAACATTTTAAAAATGGATTTTTGTAGTTATAAAATTGAAATATAAATTGTTTTAGAGTGATACATGTCTTTAAAACTAATATTTTAAACTAAATGTTCTACTAATAATATCTTTTTTATTGTAATAAATCCAGACTTATGTGAGAATTAAGGCACAAAAAAGGTTATCTTATTGCTAACCACTGAGCCAGCTAATTTATGAGAGAGCTGGACCCAGCTTGCATCTGATTTTCTCAGTCCAAAGTTCTGACACAAATAGATTCATCAATGCTACTGCACTTCATTTCCTGTTTGAAGATAAGATGATATCTTACAAATTAACGCTAAAAAGGAGATTAAAGCGAAACAACTCCATGCATTTTTCTTGACAACACCTCTTGGGAATTCTTGAACCAGCTCTGCTGTGATTGCATCTTCTCCAAGTGCAGATGTGGAAACCTAATCTACAGATGGAGTCTTAGAATGTGTGGCCTGTAGGAGGTGGATAGTTCAGTAAGGGAGACCTCCTGAAGGGGATTTCTGCCGTCATAAAACAGACTCTCATAGAAGCAAACCACAAAACTCTTGATGACAACGACGATGATAATGATGACAGTGATGCTAAAGATGGTGATGATGACAGTCATTATGGTCATGATGGTGGTGATGGGGGTGGTAATGATGATGGTGAGGATGGTGGTAAGGAGGATGATGGTGATGGTGTTGGCAGCAGTAATAAGCACTTTTACTGAACACTCAGCACCTGCCCTTAAGCCAGCCATGTGGGTGGGTGAACTTGAGGTTTACCTTCTGAGGGAAGCTGCTCTCTGGTCTTGGTGAGCCTTGGCACATTATTGGAGGTCACTCACTCATGAAACTTTTGGTACAGGCAGGTTTCCAAATGGCTCCAGGACTTAGTACACATAAAGAATCTGTGTAAACTAAGACTACTCAGCCTAGATACCTAGTCTGTATTAATAGCTAAGGAAAAGACAGCAACTCTCATGGATGCCTCGGCAAAGGGGGCGGAGTGTCTGCAAAGGGGGCGGAGTGTCTGCAAAGGGGGCAGAGTGTCTGCAAAGGGGGCGGAGTGTCTGCAAAGGGGGCGGAGAGTGGGCCTTCCTATCTATGTTCCTGTGGATTAGTGATTGGGCGGGAGAGATACGAACAGTTCACTGGGACAAAAACCAAAGGAACGGATTAACAGCTTCCGGGGATGGAAACAAAATCCCTGTCTGAGAGTTATAAGCCGTCACTTCTTTCTCTATCATATCTTCCCAACAATCTTGGTTACAAATAAGGTGATTTTAGAAACATCATAAACAAGATTTGCAACTTAAATGTAGTAACTCTCCAAGGGGGGAATCACATTTCCCCCTTTAAATTGGCACCGGCAAATTTAGAACCTTATTCTAAAATGAAATGCCTTCTATCTCCTAAGAGACTGGAATCTTAATCTGCCTGCAAGCTCAGAAGATCTTTAGTTTTTACTTTGGAAAAACAAGGTCTTCCTTCAATCGATTTGCAGGTTCCCCACCCACCCACCCCCGTGATGAATTCCACGGGCATTTTTACCTTTACTTTGTAACAGCTGTCAGTTTAGTTGTTGTACATGAACCACATTATTAGGTGAGTATAAAACTGTGCACCCCAGTCACCCACAGCACAGGCCACTGAAGGGAATCAGTGTGTGTGCTAGCAGAAGCAAGGGTGTGGAAACTCAGAGGGTCCTGGCTTCTCTTGCCTTGAACAAGGCATTGATATCCATAGCGTTAAGCTTTGCGGGTAGATAGAGTATGGGACAACCGTATTCCTCTTGGGGTCTGGTCAATTGGGATCACTGTTTTTATAATACATGTGTAAGTTTATGTAAACAATATGTTAGACCCTGATCAATAACTGTCTTATTTTCATTCACCTGAGTGTTTTACCCCTTGTAACTTACACTCAGAGGTGGGGCTCTGGCTGGAATTTTTTTCTCTCATTTGCAGCAGTAGCTGCTATGACCTCTGCAGTGGTCAAAGCCAGAGTCTTGCTTCTTGGTTTATAGCCATGATAAGCACCACTCTGCTCTGCCTCATCTTGTTACGTTGTGTTTTGACAAGAGAACTACTCCATCTCTTACCTTTTAGCACCTTTTCTAAAACAGTGAGCTTATGCAGTTGTAGACATCACAGGTTTCTCCTGGTATGCCACGGTGCATGCTGGGTAGCAGAAGAAGCAAGGTGTGAAGTGTGGAGGAGGCTGCTCCCCCTGCAAGGAAGGCTTTGGTGGAGGGGAGGGCTCCTAGGCAGGCCTCCTTGTGCTTCTTCTTTGGTACAGTATGTTTCCTAATTTGTCTAAATAAGTCTTGTGAGCGTTTTTCTGTATCCTACCAAACAATAATTCTTTTGAATCTCAGTATGTCAGTCTCCTCTCTGTCTCCCCCAGGGCACAGCCTAAGGCTTTTTATTTTTAAACAAGAAGCTACTTATTAAATGGTAATATATTTAAATATTAATATCAGTACTTTACATGCAGTTGTGCTCACGTTTAAAACTTTCTTTTACATTTATTTTTTTTAAAAAAGCGATCCTGTCAGTAGATGGAGAATTTACGCTGGAAAAAAATATGATCTTGTCAGTAGATGGCGAACTTGCTACACATAAAGGCTGAGGCTGTTTACTTGTTAAAAAAAAAATCTCATTTTTGATAAGATGTGATTTGAAATTTCCTTAAATTAAATTCATTCAGATTATTGTAAACTGACCTACTAAGTAACCTGTTTTCTATGCTTACGTCCAATGTCCAATCTTAAAGATATTTGATTAAAGGAAAATAAAATTTCCTGAATAAGAAACAGTGCACTGATAAGTTTTGAGTCTTAATAAACTTAATAAATTGCTGCTCCCAAGTGACAGTCTTCAAAACACATGGAAAAAAAAAACCCACCACCACCACCAACAACAACAATCACCCCGCAAGGGCTACTTGCCTTGGCTGGCTGTTCAGCCTGCTCAAAGCACCATCTACCCCATTTTTAAAAAATAAGATGTCACCAAACATTGAGAGAAAAGTGGGATACATACATCACCCACTGGAAAGTGGCAGGAGAAAGTCTTGGGGGCTGGAGTGAATAAAAGAAATTCCTAACCCAAAGTTCTGTACTCAAATCTATCAGCCTAAAGATACAGAACTCGATTGATTAGCATTGGAAGTGCCTTTCGTGGTGTGACTTCTTTCTTTGCTTAGGGGTCCTGACAGTTTGGTTACTAAGTTCTGTTATCTCCTATCAATAATTGTGGGTCTTTAAAAATTCTACTGTATAGGGAAGTTGGATTGCAATAGAATAGAAAGACATATGGATATATAATGTAACACAGCTGGCAAAGTTTTTCTCATGTTGGTGATTATGTCCGCTGCTATGTACCAGCGTGTTAATTTTAGGCCATGCCACTTGTCAGTTCTTGAGGTAGCTTCCTGTGCTCTTGGGGCCCTCAGAAACATGCCAATATCTTGAAGAATTCCCCCATATTTTCTTCTAGTTGTTTCAGAATTATAGGTGTCACATTAAGGTGTTGGATCTCTTGATCTGTTCCAAGGGAATAGACTTTGTGCAAGAGGAGAGACCAAGATCTGGTTCTATTCTACTTTGTGAGGCTATCCAGTTTCCCTAGCACAATTTATTGAAAAATAAATCTCTTTGGTGTATGTCTTGGCAACTTTGTTCAATACAAATGCTTGTTGTTGTGATAGACATCGGTGTCCACATTTTTTATTTATTTTATCGACCTGTGTAGTCCTTTTAATGCCAGCACCGTGCAGGAATTGCCACTATAGCTCTATGGTACAATTTGAGATTGTGAATTATGATACCTATAGCAATGATCATTTTATTCAGGATTGTTTTCGTTATCCAGGGTCTTTTGATATGAATTTTTGAGTTGTTTTACTTGTTTTGTTAGAAGGTAATTGGATCTTTGATGAGCACTGCTTTGAATTTATAGATTGCTTTCCGTGATACTGCTGTCTTCACAATATCAACTCGGCCACTCCTTGAGCACAGAAAGTGTTTCCCTCATATTCTGTTGCTGTCTTCAGGCTGAAGACATGGCTCCACAGTTAAGAGCACTGACTGCTCTTCCAAAGGTCCTGAGTTCAATTCCCAGCAACCACATGGTGTCTCACAAACATCTGTAATGAGATCCAATTCTCTTTTCTGGTGTATCTGAAGACAGGTACAGTGTACTCATATTGCTATTTTCAATGTCTTAAAGTTTCACTATAGATGTATTTTGCCCCCTTGGTGATATTTATTCTAAGTCATTTGTTTATTTATTTGCAGCTATCATATATATGAGTTGTTTTTTTTTAAACTGATCTATTTTTAGCAAGTTTGTTATTGATATGGAAAAGCTAATGGTGTCTTCTTGTTGGTTTTGTAGCCTAGATTGTTGAAAGTGTTTATTAGATTTAAAAGCTTTCTGGTAGAGTTTTTAAAGTCTTCTAAGTATAGGGCTGCACCATCTGAAAGTAGGAATAATTTGACTTCTTCCTGATTTTTTAAAATCATCTGTATTTCTTTCTCCTGTCTCTAACTAACTGTTGAGCACTCTATTGAGTAAGACCAGCGAGAAAGGGTACCTTCACCACACTCATGATTTGGGTAGAAATCTTAGTTTTTCCATATTAAGTATAATGTTGGTTATATCTTTGTCACATACAGCTTTAATATATTACAATATGTTCCTTATATTCCTAGCTTCTTTGGTGGCTTTTATCAAGGTATGTTGATCTCTGCAAAGCCCCATTTTGCTTCTATTGAGATAATTTTGGAATTTCTTTTTACCATGATCCTATTTATGGCTTTGCGTTGTATTTATTGATTTGTTTGGTGCAGCACTTTTCTCCATGTAATGAATTCAGCTTGGTCTTGGTGTATCATCTTTTACATGTGTTCTTGAATTAGTTTTATAAGTATTTATTAAGAAAATGTGTGCCCTTATCCATCAGAAAACTGATCCCTCTCTTTCCCTCCCTCCTTTCCTCCCTTCCTCCCCCCTTTCTCTCTTTCCCTCCCTCCTTCCCTTCCTTCCTCCATTCTTCCCTTCCTCCCTTCCTCCCTTCCCCTTCTGCTCTCTCTCTCCCTGCCTTCCTTCCTCCTCCCTCCCTTCTTCCCTCCCTTGATGTGTGTGTTTGTGTGTGTGAGTCCTTGTGTTCTTTCAGCATGGAGGAAATGCTGGATCCCTAGATTGAGTTTGGTCATGCTCCTTCCCTTTCTAGTTTGTGGAAAAGCCTGAGAAGTATTTCAGTTAGGGCTCCCTTAAAGACTCCATAGAATCTGGCAGGGAGTCTGTCCAGTATGAGATTTATTTCCTTTAGGGTGATATTTTTATATTACTGCTTTGATCATATATATATATATATATATATATATATATATATGTATATATATATATATATATATATATATATATATATCCAGGAATAATTTATCCATTTTGCCCATATTTTCCAGTGTCTCCCAATTCGATTTTTCAGAGTCTTCCCTAATGATCCCTGGATTTTATGATTTAATGATCCTTTGTAATTTGTTGTAATAATCCTAATAAACCAGGCCCAGAAAGGCAAACACAACATTTCTTCTCACGTTTAGGATATAGATGTAAACTTTTATATATGTGCATCTTGTGGGGGGCGGCAATAGGGGGCCCTGAAAGGAGAAGAGGAGATCTTGGGGGAAGAAGCATCAGCAAGAGGGGAATGTGCACACAGAGGCTTGGAACAGTGGGTGGATCCATCTGGAGCAAAGAAACAGACTGCATTCACTACTCTTCTATTGCTGTAGGAAAACACCAGGAACAAAGCAGCTTAAAGAAGACGGGGTTTCTTCGAGCTTACAATTCCAGAGGAGTAGGATTCCATCACAGCTGGGAGACATGATAGTGGGAGCAGGAAGGTGAGAACTCAGATCCTTTACTGTAAACACTGAGTGGTATGAGCCACTAGAGATCTTAAAGTTCTCAGAGTCCATCCTAGTGACATACTTCCTACAGCTGTGCCTCCTAAACCACAAGCTAGGGACCAAGTACTCAAATGCCTGAGCCAATGGGATAGAGTCTCAACTCAACCATTAGAGGGACTATTAGAAAGGAGGGAGGGGAACAGCAGTGGGAAAAGGATGCATAAAAACACACACACATACACACAACACACTCACACACATACACACACTCACACACACACATTCATATACACACACATATACACACACATTCATATACACATACTCACATATACACACACTCACACACATACACACTCACACACCCATTCATACACACACACATATACTCATACACATATACACATGCACACATATACACACACACATACACACACGCTCACATATACACACACTCACACACATACACACACATTCATATTCATACATACCCTCATACACATACACACACATACACACCCATACATACTCAAACACACATATACACATACACACTCACACATACACTCACACACACATACACACATGCACACATATACACACATATACACACTTATACACACATATATATATACACATGGACATACACACACACACACACATATACACACATATACATGCATACACACAGACACACACGAACAAGCTATAATGTCGTTCATTACTTTGTATTCTATCTTCCTATCCTCACAAATTAATTTAAAGAGGAGAAAAGACAGAATAATATTTAATATGTAAGAAAAAATCATGGCTGAAAAAGCAGACACTTGTAGATAATAGTGAGATGTGTGAATTCGTCCCGTTTGTGGGATAACAGTCTGCTAATCCATTTAGAACTCTCCCAAAACAGGGTGTCAAGAAACCAAAGCTACTCCTCTTTTGTCATTGTTACTTTTGTGCCTGGGAATGCAGGCATCACCCAGCACAGTGTGGACCCATTTTGGCATAAGGTCTGTTTGGTGAATCTTCCCCTCTGTGCACTGTGCAGTCAGCAACACTCAGATGGCTTCTTCTCAGACATCTCTGGTGCTTACCCTGGGGTGTGGGCACATGGCCTTTCTTATACTATGAAGCCCCAAAAGAACCAGCCTGCCTCCATTTTAGGCTTAAAGCTATTTTATAGTAAAGACAAACTAGGCTTATTCCTGATTATGACTAAATCTCTGTTTTTCAAAGATTGGGCCTATAACCTCAACAACAGATGTTCCTCACTGCTTGTCCAGGAATTGCAATCGTGTCTTTGTTTCAAAAAGTTGTTTGTAACCATCTTGCAAGCCCACCTTTGTATCTAAAGGGTTGTTACGGCTCCCTTGTTAGACTCCCTTGTTATGCTCCAGCTTGCAATGTGTCTTTGTTTCAGGAGGGACTAACTTGTTATGCTATATTCCGCCCCTGTAACCCTGCCTATTTTGCTGACAAATCTCCAGTTTGGAAACTCCCTAGCCCTGAGTTATAAAAGTGTTGTCTTCCTCACATCCAATGCCGACCCTTAGAACACTACCTTAGGGGGAGGCAGACATGAATAAAAGGCTTGCTTTAATTCAGTCCGTGCTTTAATTAATTTGGCCATGATGGGTTGGGTAGACGGTCTTTCTGCCCCATCTTTGGGACTAACAGCCCCGTTTCAGTGGATGACCAAGAGAAGAATAGCAGCCGTCTCCCAGACCATGTTACCTCGTGGCCATGAAGCTTTTTTATTCTGTTTTATTCTTTTTATTCACATCTCTTTTACTTTTTGTTTTGCTCTGTGGTTTAGAGTCAGGGTCTTGGTATATCTTCTAGTCTGGCCTTGAAATAATCATCTTTTTACCTCAAACTTCCAAGTTCCAGGACTATAAGCATGGATAACTGTACCTGGATTTATATTTTTCCAAATAAAAGAATAATTAATTTGAATAGTGTATATTATGGAATCACAATATGGCATATGGTTCTCATTAAGCTATCAAATTTTATAATATATAATTTATAATCATTATCTGATATAAATATTATTTACTGAGCATAGCTCTTCTATTCATATTTGTGGAAATAATTCATTGAGGTTGCTTGCTATCATGCTTATCAATGAATAGCAATCCACAGTCAGCTTTTGTAGTGGTTACAGCCAACTATAATTTATGACTTGTTCTTGTTTCTGAAAGGCAGACACCCTCCCCAACCCTCTTTTCCTTTAATCTTGAATGTGATGTTTCTAAATACAATGAAAATATTCAGGATGACATTTATGCTTTATCTAAATCCTCCCCCCCCCCCCACTTCACTAAGTAGAGACTTTTCAATAATGCTTATCCTATCTGGTAAAATTCACGTTCTTTTGAGATTGATTTCCGGAGAATATTCATTTAGATAATGCTGAGAACTGACACAGTTTCTCTGATTTCGGGTGACTGATTGTTCAAGGTGGCTCTTATGCATTCGAAAGCAATGGCAAACAGCAAATAGTAGAGACTGCTTTACAAATGTCGTCCAAGCACGGGCATTCTTAAGGCATAGAAGCTCATTGTCAACTCAGTCTAAAGCCCTTCTCTTATGACACACAGGAGCTCAGGGTCTCACAGAAGTTCACACAGCACTTCCAAGACTGAGCATGTGTGCAGGGAACACACCAAGGAACTACTTGCACACGTTATAAAAACACGTAAATGTAAATCGTAATTGGCAGGAGCTTGGTGAGGACAAAAGAGCTCAAAAGAGTAATGACTCCCTGTTCTAGTTAGCTTCTTTGTTGCTGTGATAAAGCACTGTCCAAAAATAACAAATAGAGGCTTTATTTCATCTTACAGCGTCTTTATCATGAAGGGAAGCCCAGGCAGGAAGTCTAGGGCGGATCCCTGAAGCCGGAACTGAAGCAGAAACCTCGAAGGGCTGCTGCTCACTGGGCTTCTCCCCGTGCCCCACTCAGCCTGCTTTTTTTTTTTTTTTTTTTTTTTTTATCCAATCCAGAACCTCCCCTTTAGGAGTGGCATCACCCACAGTGGCCTGAACCAGTCTCCAACAGTTAAGGAAAATGTCTCCCAGACCAATGCAAGCAGTCGGTTCTTTAACTGAGGTCCCCTCTTCCTACCTGTGTCAAGTGGACAGCCGAAGCTAACTCTGACACTTTGGGTTCAAAATATGCTTAGCTTTTAAGCTGATATAAAGAAGATCCCATCTTGGATGTGTTATGGTCACTTGGCAGAGTGGCAAGATTTAAAATGGGAATGTACTCCTTATTGTCAAGTTGATGTGACCTGGAGAGTCCTCATCTGGCTTCTGTATTGTAGCAGTATGAAATCCTGCTCACACCCCAGAACATTCCTGATAGAGAAATGTGTTCGGTCACCTGGGCAAAATGGCTTTACTGTCCGCACCTCTCCCCCTTCGAACTCTTGTTCGTGTTTTCAATAATCTGAAATGACAAGTAAGTAGAGAATCAGTCTGAAGCCAGTTGTAAGTCCAGCACTCAGGAATCTTGAGACAGGAGCATTGCCATGAGTTAGAAACTGCCCCAGGTAAGATAGATAGAGCAATCCCGGACTACACCACAGAGTTGAGATTTTTATCTAGAAAAGAAAGGAAAAGAAAAGAAAAGAAAAGAAAAGAAAAAAGAAAAGAAAAGAAAAGCTACCATGAACAACAGAACGGTTCATGGATAAGTGTGTGAATCAGGGCTATCTATACATTATGCAAAACTTTAAAGGGTTGTTTTGCAGGGCTATTGAATCCTAACAACTGTGACTGCTACATCCCTGGCTCAGGACAGTGACCCTGAAGAGGGCATCTTTGCTTTGACGCTAGAAGCTCCACAGACTCTTTGTAGACGAGGCTGGCCTCGAACTCAGAAATTCACCTGTCTCTGCCTCCCGAGTGGTGGGATTAAAGGCGTGCACCACCATGCCTGGCCCACCGACTCTTAATATTCAGTTCAAATGCCACTTCCTTCCCCTGCTGGTCAGCACCAAATATAATGTCTCCCCGTGAGTCTTCCTTCTTGATTCAGGCATCATCAGATGTCTTGGGATGCGCATGCATTGTTTCCCTGTTGGGGTCTTTCTGTCCCTGTCAGAGGACAGATATAGTGTTCACTTTTGTGTTTGAAAGAATAAAAGGTAAGTGAACGTGGCTCATGGTGAGAGACACAGATGCCTGGCTTTGGGTTGACATGACCCTTCTCTTTTCTTGTCTCACCCAGCACCATGTGAGGCCTATTAACACTACTCAGGTTTCTTCCCCTTGGTCTATTACAGTCCCTGGTGTAACATCTTGGATTTGCATGTTCTCAGCTCCAGGGAAGTTTAACTCTCTTTAGCATTTGCTCATCTTAAAGTTTTTACCCACGTTACATCTCCAACTTGTGGTAAAATTAGCAATGTAGGGGTGTGTGTTGGAAATTGATGATTATTATTAAAGTACTATTCTTTCTGGAGAGGCCCAGTGATCTTTTAGCACTTGAATAATATGATTGTTAATCATTATTTCTTGTAGCACTACACTGCGATACACCAAATGCAGACATTTGCATAGATTCTCATTTAATCTACTTTATAGCAGTGTAAGATCTAGATAGTTATTAATCTAACTTTGCATCTGAGGAAATGAGCCCATGTGAACTTGGCTCTCAGAATCAACGTCTGGGCTGAAACTCAGAGCTTTTGGCCTCAAGTTCACCTTCCACTAGGAATCCCATCACTGAATGTTCTGGAACTTCTGCTTGCCTCCAAATTGTAGTTGGCATTATCAGAAACTTGTTCTTATTAGGCATATGGAAATGGGAACTCGTGACCCTTAGCGACAGTAATTTGATATGGGAGAGCTGGTGGTATGGGGCAATGCAGGGTAGAAAACTGACATTCCCCCTAATGTTTGTACAATTAGAACAAGATGCAGTCAAGCCAATGGTCAGCACTGGTTAAGGTTAGATTTGCAGTAAAAATCAAGTGTCTGAAATATACTTCCATCCTTAGGTCTCCTTGGTGATGATTTAGAGGCTCATTTAATCCTGACTTTTAAAAGTCACTTCATTTTCTCATGCATGATGGAAGTGGGGAAGACAGAAGTTTTGTTTGGCAAATGTTTTAATTTAAATATATATAAATAGAAATATAGCATGTGTACTCATCTCTAATATGCAGGGTCTATAAATAGTGGGGAAAAATCTCTTGTTGCTATAGTAACCAGGAATTTCTTTCGGTACATCTATTTTTGTGCTGTATTGAGGTGCAAAGGCAGTTTTCTAGTGGGTTTCCCTACTGTGAAGATTTTCTCCCAAAGTGCTCATAACTCCCACCTTGCCTAGTTCCGCTCGGAAGGTTGTGGGTGTCAGGCGTGGCTTGGAAATGTGTCATTGCTTAGTCGAGTACTTGGATCGCACAGCTGTGTCAGTCACACACAGCACACGAAGCTGCCTCCAAGGCTGCTGTGACGTTCCCGGACTTTAAAGACTTTCATTCTCTGCTGCCGCATTGTTAAGAGGTGGCACCTTCGAGAAGGGATGGGGACTAAGAGTAGTGCTCCAAGAGGGCTGACTATGCCTCCTGGAAGGGGGTTTCATAGGAAAACTCTCCCCAGTCACCCTCCCTTCCTGTCTCCTCTCTCCCTGTCTCTTCTCCCCTTCTCTCTCTTCCTTCTCCCTCCTTTTCGCTCTCCCCCTGTCTTTCACTCCTCCCTCTCTAGTCTCCCCCCACGTCCATCCTAGCAGGTGATGGTGGATCACAGATCTCCCCTCACAAGGTGTCCCTTGGTGCCCTAACTTCCTGGGCATTGTAAGAAACTCGTCTGTCTTTGATGAATGGCCTGTTCTCAGGATTCTGCAGAGAGGAAGGCAATAGGAACAAAAAGGAATAAAATGTTTCCTGGGGAAGGTCACTGCAAAGTGGCTTCTGTCCGGTGACACTCAGGAACAATGGAAACAAAAGGCCAATTGGAGAAGGTTGAGGACACATAGGGAGGAAGCCAACATCATGGAGCCTCTCCCTCAGAGTCCTCTCTGTTCTTCTACACGTAGAATTCCAGACAAAGCTAACTTCATCATCAGAAATGAAGTGAGAATGGTCCACAGAAGAGTCATAAGTGTCTGTTGGCTCTGTCCTGTGGAACCCTCAGGAAGTTTACAAGATGACATGTCCACTCACTCATAACCAACAAGCTATTGTCTCAGAGTGGCTGGGCACCAAGCAGTCATGATGATGCTCTTGATCTCAATACTTAGGAGGCAGAAAGGGGGTGGATATCTGAGATAGAGGCCAAGCCTGGTCTACACAGAGCGTTTCACGATGGCCAGGGTCACACAGAGAAATGCTATTTCAAAACATCAAAAACAAAAAGCAACAACAACCACCCTCCCCCCCCCCCAAAAAAATAACGAAACCAAAAACCCATAATCTAAAGCAGAGTGGCTATGTTTTCTTTAGTCTCATTTGATAGACTCACAGGCAGATAGAAGAGATAGGATATTTCCCAGAAAAACAAGGACACGAAAACATGCTCTGACCATAGCCTTTCAGGAAGGGCGCCAGAGTGCTAGCCAGAGAGTGTTTCTTTCGAGCGTCCCTGAGTTGTGAGCCAAGGCAATGAAATGGATAGTTGTCTGTGTTGGCCAAGTCCAGGCTGCTCTGACTGGTTCTTCAGAGGATTGAAGGCACAGTTTGATTTCCATATATGGCTGGCTAGTGTTCCTTGGAACATTATTTCGTCAGTTGGCTGACATCCAGTTGTAGCTGTCTCCCTCCTCATACCTCCTTTGCCTCCTAGAGCCTTGTCACTTGGTTTCTCCTGTGGGCTGGTTCTTCCATCCCCAGTGATGGTGCTGGCTCTTCCAAGGAAGGAGGTGCTCCTCCTTCCCTCACAGTTGCAATACAGGACCTTTGTACCCTCATTCCATACTCTGTTCCTCACAGGACCCCCTAACACATTTTCCCTGTTCTTGTCTCAAGGAAATATCAAGACCAGAGAAGATTCTGTTCTTTTTTAGCCTGCCTATCTGCATTAGGGATGCTTACTGGGTCGGCTCCATTTCGCTGTCTAACAGGCATCTGAAATTTAATTTGTCCAAAGTCAGAGTACTGATTGCCTAAACCCTGGCAATCAAAGCGTGTTCTCTCAGTCTCCTACCTAAATAGAACATGGTGCAGCTCTAAATCCCCCCTGGCCTTTCCTCTACTGAGAAAAGATTGAGAGCTCTTCAGAAATAAAAGGGAAGAAATAACAAGAACAACAACAACAACAAAACCCCAAATGTATCATCTATTCCTTTGTCTAGCAACAAAGGTGCAGAAGTGAAATGGACTCCTTCAGTTGAGTTGCTTTGCTTTGAAATGATAGAAATGTTCTATTACAGTGGCTCTCAACCTTCCTAATGCAGTGCCTTTAATATAGTTCCTCATGTTGTGGTGATCCCCAACCATAAATTATTTTTTGTTCCTACATTATAACTGCAATTTTGCCACTGTTATGAATTGTAATGTGAACATATGTTTTCTGACTATTTCAGGTGACCCCTGTGAAAGAGTCATTAGAGTCCCCAAAGGGGTCATGACACCCACGTTGAGAACTCCTGTCCTAGATGGTGTTTCATTGTGGCAGAAGGAAGAACAGGTGTCTGCAATGTTGCATGAAGCATAACTGGTGTCTGCAATGTTGCATGAAGTATATATGTTTCAGGATAAGATGATTTTATTGTACCAGAAGTGGGGTTCCCAGTGGTTCCACACCTTTAGTGAAGCTTGATTCTTCTACGTGTGTGCTGCTGTTATATTTTCCTTTGGCTGCTCACCACCGGGAAACCATTGGCTGGAGTCTTGTCACTCTCTCTGCACTGTGCCTTCCCACTGACTACTGGCCAGGCATCACTCTCAGCATTCTCAGGTTAATGTGGTTACGTTATAACAATTCCCCATTGCTGTACATTTATGCAATGACATAAATCTCAAAGCACAATGCTGACTTATCCTGGCAGGTCTCTTAGGCAAGGCTGTGCACACACGTGGTGTTGGTCTCCACCATCTTGTCTGTGGTAATCTCAGCTCACATGGAGATTGTGTTAGAAAGGGGATTCCTTCCTTCCTGCTTGGATTGGTGTCCTTAGTATGGGATCCATAGTCAGGCAGGTTGCCTTCCACTTATAATCCCAGCACTCAGGAGACTAAGGCATGGGGTTGCCATAAGTTTGTGGCTATCTTAGTCTGCATAGTGAGTGCCAGAAGATCCTGGGATGTGGAATGAGGCCCTGTCCCAAAACAAAGAGAAAAATGGAAGGAAAACCCTAACTTCCAGACATGTATGCGATTTGTGTATCTATGGTGGTTTGAATGAGAATAACCTGCATAGGCTCACATACTTGAATGCTTAGACCCCAGTTGGTAGAACTATTTGGAAAGAATTGGGTATGGGCTCGTTGGAGGAGGTGTGTCAGTGGGGGTGGGATTTGAGGTTTTTAAAACCCATACATTTCCCACTTAGCTCTGTCTGCCTCTTACCTGTAAATCAGGATGCAAGCTCTCAATTACTGCTCAAGCGCTATGGCTTCTTGCCTGCTGCAGCTTATACAATTTAAGGAGGGAGTTCTGATGTTGAAGTACTCAGTCTGAGGCATTCTGCTAGAGTCATCAGAACTGACCTGGGAGGAAAGAGGGTCTGTCACAGACCCAGAGCTCTGGCTAGATATATCTGGGCTAAGGGGGTTGGAAGAAGAACCACCAAGTCTCTCTTGCAGAAACTGGTTGGTGCTGGGCAAAGAGTAGAAACCTCCTCACACAGGTGACCCAGATACCAGAGATATCATGGCTGAGTGTCTGCATATACAGTTCTCAACACAGTTATAACTAAAGGCATGCTGATATTCATTTAGAAAATGGCCACAGCTAAATTAAAAAAAATATGTAAGGTAACTGTTTTAGTTAGGGTTTTATAGCCGTGAAAAGACACCATGAACACAACAACTTCATAAAAGAGAACATTTAATTAGGCTGGCTTACAGCTCAGAGGTTTAGCCTATTATCATGGAGGGAAGTGTGCAAGCAGACAGTGCTGGAGAGGTAGCTAAGAGTTCAACATCTGGATCTTCAGGAAACAGGAAGAGACAGAGAGCTACTAGGACCAGCTTGAACATTTGAAGCCTCAAAGCCTGCCCCTCCCCAGACAATACTTCCAACAACAACCGCTCCCCCTGGGTCTATGGGTACCATTTTCAGTTGAACAACCACAAAGGCTTTACCATGTTGTTGAGTGGCAACATTTGGAAGTCCTTTTGATTCTTCTTAGTCACCTGGAAAGGAACTTCTTTGCCATTTTATTTGAAAAGGCAATCTATAAATCGTAGGGACTTTTTCTTTAGTTCTACACAGAATTAACTTTCTGGCTCCTGATACAAAGCTCTATTTCTAGCAACTTGGGTTAGCATCTCAATTTGAAAAGTATTAACCAGCTTGGATTGACATTTGTAGGCAACAACGGGCATCCTGGAAGTACTGACACGAGTGGGGGAACATTGGTTCCAACACTGTTTCTGAGAATTTATGGGGTCTTTTGGGGGGGGGGGTTTGGGGTTATAGCTGCAATTAGGAATGGTGAAATAGGAACCATGACTGTAAAACTTAATTTCCAAAGGAATGAATGTTCTTGCAGAGACAGATGAATACGGCCGAATTTTCCAACTTTCCTATCTTTTAATTTCTTTTGTAAGTTTGTTTCTTCTGAGTAATGATTCTTTTCTTGCGATTGATAAAAGCCAAAAGGATTTCTTGTAACTATGCAAAGCAACTGGAGAGTTTTTATATAACATATTCATATGGATGGTATTTTTATAAACATTTCTAAGGCTCTCAGGAAATAGAAAAAAACTGACTAAGAATATTGAGACAGTGATAGAGGAGAAAGAAAAAGGAGAGAGGGGTTGGGAGGGAGAAGTTAGAAGGGAGAGGGAAAGCAGAATGGGAGGGAGGCAGAGAGCACAAAGCTAGCTAGCATCTGCCTTCTGTCCTGTGGTACACTACAGCAGTGCTCTGTTAGAACCAGGCTGTGGGGACTGATCTCTTCAGAGCCTGAGGCACGGCTTCCCTGTGATTCATGACAGTGCTAAAATGTGCCAGCATGTCAACATTACTCAACCATAAGCCCAAGTGCAGCCACTAAAGACACATGTTTCCTGGGGACTTCAGGGATAAACCGACTAAAACTGCCACGGAGGACTTCACTTGCCAGGTATTTTTCCGATCTGTGAAAGAGGGAAATAGGTACGCTATGCTTCTGGGTGTCATATAAGGGAGGCAGAGCAGAACACTAGAAGGACAATGCTGATTTCCAAGTGTTGATGTTGATTACTGTGCAGGAGGCTGACTTGGTTTACCCAGCAGGGAAGCCCCTGCCAGAGGTCTAGGCCCTGTGTGATCCCTCAGCTGTCTCATAGGAATTCTTGGAAATGGCCAGGCTCTTGAAGGCATGGATGCAGGAAGTAGGAAGGGAAGTTCTGAAGAAATGCTGGCCTTGGAAGCAGCAACTATTGGTTGAGAACAAAGAAAGAGGAGATTGACAGGGCAGGTTCAAGATGGACCCAGCACACTTGGCAGAATCAGAGAGTACAAGGAAACACTACTGTGAGACCAAAAGGATGATGAGTAAACCAAGGAACTGATGGGTAAGCAACAACTTCACAACAGACAAGGTCTTTATCTCACACAGTGTGCTCTAGGATGTCAGTGGGATGGTAGCTCAGGATGCACATGAATGGATTCCTTCTGATACAAGGCACAGTGCCTTTCATTGAGTCCAACTATCTCACAGAATACTGTATGGGACTCTTGTTTCTAGTTGTCATATTACATCATAATTGTCCCTGTGAATTCTCCCTCATCTTTTTGAGTCCTTTGGGGTTTGGCAGTGTTGTTCCCTAGTACTTTTTTACACTGTGGGACACATGGCAGGAGTCAGCTCAATGGGTATCAGAAAAATGATAGACTCAATCCAGATGATAAGCTTAAGTCTGAAAGAAGACAATTAAATGTTGAAGTTGCTTTCATAATTACATTCAGCTGATTTTCATATATCGTCATGAAATTATCTGTTTTAAGTCTACAGGAAGAGTCATGCTTTCTTGTTTCCCCCTTCCTTAGTGTGATTTAGACTTTAGGTGACAGGACTGATGGATGCTATTTAAAACAGACATTGAGGATTTAAGAAAAAGCACACCCATCTCCAGGTTTGTTTACAAACATATGCAGATTGAGGGCTATTTTAATCATGAGACATATCATTTTATGTGTTATACAAATTGGCTACTTTTGCTTGAGTTTATCTATTTTATTTCTAACTTCAAATGCAAGTATTTATTGAGAATGGCTTTTCTCACAAGTTTAGAGCGGGGAGGTCTGTGCCTTATGTCACCTAGGCCACACTACCATGACTCTGAGCCAGCCCAAGTTTCCTGAACAAAGGCATGGCCAGCTGTGGTCCTTCATCTTAGCATCACTTCATCTTAACATCAGTCTCTTGCCCTTTTAGTTCCTTTGGGATGTTTTCCTAAGATGATGAGGAAGACATCACTTTTATTTCTATAGGAACCTGGCATAAACTTTGTGTTTCCAACTCACAGATCACACCTTAGACTAGGAGATGGATACTGGGATAGTGTCCAAACCAAAGGAGCATGCAGCCTCAGCCTCCACTTGTCAATCAAGAGTCAATAGAGGCTGCTTGGGATGCTGGACCTTTGAGATAACTTTCCATAGCTATCTCAGGATCTTTGAAATTCGGGATCTCCGAAAGCCTGGTAATGTCTACACCTAAGTGTTCACACCAGACATGGGGCTCAGTAGACAATCTCATTTTGAATGCTGAGCATCTTGGCTCGCTGCAGCTTTCCAGTACTCAGAAAGGAAATGTCCCAGTGCAATCAGGGAAAAATGTATGCGTGCTTGACTGTCTGCCTCTTCAGACCACATGCAGTGTCTGAACAAGTGCCCTGATTTCATGTAAATAAACGGTTTAATGGGCATTATTTTACTTTGTATCATAAATAGAAAGAGATTCAGAAAGCAAAGGAAGACAGCAGGAGGTGTGGGTTCCCTGAAAAAATACAGTGTCAGGACCCCATGAGGTCCTGCTCTGAGCTGCAGAGAGAAACAAAGGGACAAAGCAAAATAGGGAAACTCTGGGACAGCTTGGGGTAGAAGAAACTTGGAAATATGGCAGCTTTATTCTAAAACACAATGCAGATAAATTATTGCTTTCATTTTAATTCATGTCACACAAAAGCTAGAAATAGGCTGGGAAGATGCTCAGAGAGCAACCCTTGTTCTCTCATTAGGTGCAGTCTCCTTCATGTGTCCGATAGAAAACCCTATACCATGACTTTTTGCCTGACTTTCCAGTCAATCAAAGATCTATCAAGACAGCCAATGGACATTTTTCTTCCTGCATTGATCTTTACTTCCAGGAAGGTGAACTTTGTAGGCTGCTTGGTCCAGGAGAGACTTGCAAGTGAGGGGAAGCCTAGAGATGCTGTGGGGAATGGTTGGAAATTTTGAGATGTAGACTCAGGTGCTCAGACTCAGGCTCAGGCCATTTATTCTTCCCTCTTCATTTCAAACTGGATTTGTCACTTTTTACTCTAATTTCTCAAACATCTAACAATTATGATAATGACTCAGAGGAATCATACACACTTGTCTGGGAATTGGCTTCATGTATTTGTTCCCTCTTCCCCCATCTGCCTTTCCATGTGCACATACATGCAGGGTCACGCAAATAGTTGAGCCTACACAATCGTGCACAAGTATGCTCATGTAATTTCTGAAGCATTCTAAGGGATAAAAACCCTGTGTACTTTCTCATTAGAATTCCCCAATATTTCATAGGAATAAAGACATGGCTCTTCCTCTCTTCTCTTGCCTCTTGCCTCTTGCCCTTTTGCTCCCCCTGCCCCCTCTGCATTCCCTTCCCCCTCTCTCCATGTGGCCATGACTGGCCTCTACTTCTCTACTCCCTCTCTCTGCCTTTCTCTGCCTCTACTACCTTGTTAGCTCCCCTCCCCATGCCCTGAATAAACTCTAATATATATATATACACACACATATATACACACACATATACATATATATGGGAATAAAGATATGATTTTCTACAAATACACACACACACACACACACACACACACACACACACACATCCACACCCAACACAGCAACAACAAAAACAGACAAACCACCTTGATAGCCATGAAGATATTCCAAGGAGATATTCCCAGCAGATTCATGTTGGGAAGAGGAAAAGACAGAAGCCTGCCTCAGGTCATGCCACGGCTGAGACCATGATGGAACACTGATGAGTAGAGCCACACCTTGACTAGAACAGCTTAGCTATGCACACCTCTTTTGCTCTCTCCATTGAAACCTAAGTTTCATGTCAGGACCAGAATGTTTTGAAGCAACGGTTCTCTAACTGTGGGTCGTGATTCCTTTGGGGGTTGAACAACATTTTCATAGGGGTTGCCTAAGACCACCAGAAAAAACAGATGTGTACATTACAATTCACAACAGTAGCAAAATGACAGTGATGGAGTAGGAAAAAATAACTGTAGTATTGGGGTCACCACAACATGAAGAACTGTATTCGAAGGCTGCAGAGGTAGGAAGGTTAAGAACCATTGATTTAGTGGCCAAGGAATCCAGTGCTGGGGGAAAGGGAGACTGAAGCTCTCTGCAGACCCAGGATGAGACTTCACATAGGTCTGACAACTTGTTAGACAACCCTCAGGACACACTGGAGCCAAAACAATAATTTCCAGTGACAGACAGGACTGCTTGGTTATGCACACCTTTCATCCTCTGTTAAAGTTAAACCTCATGTCAGGACCCCAAAGACAGGCCTAGGGCTCATTAGAGTCTTGTCTGATCTTTTACCCAACATGGCCATATTGAATGAGTCTTTCTCTTTTTTAAAATTGTACCCATTGAGGGTTTATGGTTGCCTGTGTTTAGCTTATTGAATCTGCCAGAAATTAGGCTTTGTTCCTAAGGTTCCCAAGGAGCACTGTGCCCCCTGGCGCTTCCCTGATTCTTATGCACAACTTGTTGAAAGATTGCCATCTTCTTCTACTCCAGCTCTGAGTTTTATATTTGATAAATAACTCTGGTTAATCTTAGTATGAAAGTATATTTGCACGTAAACCTGAAGGTTTGGCTACATTTGTGACTACTAAGATGTCATCGGTTCTAGGTTGTGTCAAGCAGCAGAAATGGAAAGCATGTGTGATGTTTATATCGATTCCCATCAGCCTGTCATCAGTGGATGTCTATCATCTATCTATTATTTGCTTATCAATCTATCATGTATGTATGTATGTATGTATGTATGTATCCCTCTATCTATCTATCTATCTATCTATCTATCTATCTATCTATCTATCTGTCATCAATCATCAAAATCACCTATCAATCATCTATATCAATTTGTCATCTGTCTATCATCTGTCTATCTGTCTGTCTGTCTATCTATCTATCTATCTATCTATCTATCTATCTGTCATCAATCATCAAAATCACCTATCAATCATCTATATCAATTTGTCATCTGTCTATCATCTGTCTATCTGTCTGTCTGTCTATCTATCTATCTATCTATCTATCTATCTATCTATCTATCTATCTATCTATCTATCTAATGTATCATTATCTTTCTACCTAATCTACCTGTCATTATATGTCTATCATCTATCATTAATCATCAAAATCTATCGCCTATCTTCAATCATCGCTATCTATCTATCTATCTATCTATCTATCTATCATCTATTTATACTTTATTTGCCACCCATCTTGCTTTCTACCTATGGTTTATCATCCATTTGTCTTCTATTATCTAGCTATTTGTCTCTGATCATCAACCATCTGTCTTCTGGTGTTACTCTGTATATACTGGTAGTTCTGATTCTATATCCATTCCGATCCAGTGAGTTTTGTCCTCACCTTTCTTTTTTCCTATACTATCCCAATTTCCCAACAGAAAGATTTTTAAAGCAAAACACCAAAGAACCCATCTGATTGTCATGATCCTCTTTTCGGGGGGATATTAGAGATTACTTGTATTGTAGACAGTGAGACATGATTTTAGGATTATCCACCCACATGGCTATGATGAGCAAGACAACTAGAACTCTCAGAATGCACCTGGGTTTGTTCAGCAAGGAGCTCCCATTGCTGGACTGCCTCGTGTTGATAGATGGTGGAGCTTCTCTCACTAAATCTCTCTGCTACATCCCAGTTCTGGAAGATTTCGCTGCTGTTAGTTTGTCTTTTCACTGAACTTTATTTTAACATCCTTTAGATGAGTTCTGTACATGTTTTCTTTTCCTATGTTTTGAAATTGGATGCTCAAATAAGTGTACCATGCATATCATTTTTGTTGGTAGTATGATTGACACATATTTCCTCCTACTTTGAAGTTTGTATATTCTTTCTCTCACTGGCTCACTCATGGAATTTTTTTTTAATTCGAAAAGATCTACTTTTTCTTATTTTCCTTCCATTTATTGACTTTGGACACTTATAGTTCTCCTGGGCTTAGGTCTTGATTTTTCTGTGGATTTATTGTTGTAATTTTATTCCCAAATAAATAAATAAAATTATTGTTGTAATTTTAACCCAAAATGTTTATCATTTTGGACTAGTTTGTCTGTAAGTTTGTCGATAGTGATTTTTTAGCTAGGCGACAGGTTACTACACCTTCCTAGGCTTTTTGTACTGATTAGCCAACTGTCATTGTTCTATGTCCTTCCTGAGTAATTATATAGGATCCCAATCCCCTATTTTTTTCTAGACACAACCTTTCCTTAAATTTTGGTCTAGCTAATTGCACTGTGACTTTTGTCCCTAGTGAACCTGGGCTGAGTCATGAACTTGAAGTCAATCAATCTGTTATACTAATGAATGATGCTCCTCCAGGCCCTTCATCTGCTGGGGTGTATGTTGGAAGCTGTACTATTTCTTCTTTTGTGAAAAATAGAGAATATTCCAACAAAGAGCTCATTTTCAGCAGTAAAATAGGTGAAGAAAAAAGGAATAGTCACCAGTCAGGTGTGGGTTTTATCAGAGAAAGCAGATGTAATTAAAGTCCAATTTGTAGATGATTGACCTTAAGGTGAAATTTTTGCTATTTTTCTTTTGGTATTTAAACAGACTGATGCTTATTATAGTTTTGTTTTTATTAAATGATATAATAGTCTTGGTTTCAGCTATATGCTATTTTTCCGAATAGATAATTGCATGAGGTTGATTGTTTCAGCTCTGAATTTTCTTCATTACCATATTGACATTTTCTCCCATTTTAGTTGAAATAAAAATTGTCACAAAGTAAATATTCTTTCTGCCTTTATCAGCAACCTTTCCATTAAGATTATAACTCTAATAACTCAATTGAAATTCATATTCAATTATTTAAAGGGTGCTTATTCACTTATGCCTAATTCCCTGCTTATATCAGCCTTCAGTTTTCCTCTATAGATTTTTAATAATTCTGGTTTCTTTTCCAAGATCTGAGGTCCTTTTGGCTTTCTGTTAATCAAATACCAAAAGCCCTTTTCTTTTTTTTTTTTTTTCTTTCCATTTTTTATTAGGTATTTAGCTCATTTACATTTCCAATGCTATACCAAAAGTCCCCCATACCCACCCACCCCCACTCCCCTACCCGCCCACTCCCCCTTTTTGGCCCTGGCGTTCCCCTGTTCTGGGGCATATAAAGTTCGCGTGTCCAATGGGCCTCTCTTTCCAGTGATGGCCGACTAGGCCATCTTTTGATACATATGCAGCTAGAGTCAAGAGCTCCGGGGTACTGGTTAGTTCATAATGTTGATCCACCTATAGGATTGCAGATCCCTTTAGCTCCTTGGGTACTTTCTCTAGCTCCTCCATTGGGAGCCCTGTGATCCATCCATTAGCTGACTGTGAGCATCCACTTCTGTGTTTGCTAGGCCCCGGCATAGTCTCACAAGAGACAGCTACATCTGGGTCCTTTCGATAAAGTCTTGCTAGTGTATGCACTGGTGTCAGCGTTTGGATGCTGATTATGGGGTGGATCCCTGGATATGGCAGTCTCTACATGGTCCATCCTTTCATCTCAGCTCCAAACTTTGTCTCTGTAACTCCTTCCAAGGGTGTTTTGTTCCCACTTCTAAGGAGGGGCATAGTGTCCACACTTCAGTCTTCATTTTTCTTGAGTTTCATGTGTTTAGGAAATTGTATCTTATATCTTGGGTATCCTAGGTTTTGGGCTAATATCCACTTATCAGTGAGTACATATTGTGTGAGTTCCTTTGTGAATGTGTTACCTCACTCAGGATGATGCCCTCCAGGTCCATCCATTTGGCTAGGAATTTCATAAATTCATTCTTTTTAATAGCTGAGTAGTACTCCATTGTGTAGATGTACCACATTTTCTGTATCCATTCCTCTGTTGAGGGGCATCTGGGTTCTTTCCAGCTTCTGGCTATTATAAATAAGGCTGCTATGAACATAGTGGAGCATGTGTCCTTCTTACCAGTTGGGGCATCTTCTGGATATATGCCCAGGAGAGGTATTGCTGGATCCTCCGGTAGTACTATGTCCAATTTTCTGAGGAACCGCCAGACGGATTTCCAGAGTGGTTGTACAAGCTTGCAATCCCACCAACAGTGGAGGAGGGTTCCTCTTTCTCCACATCATCTCCAGCATCTGCTGTCACCTGAATTTTTGATCTTAGCCATTCTGACTGGTGTGAGGTGGAATCTCAGGGTTGTTTTGATTTGCATTTCCCTCATGATTAAGGATGTTGAACATTTTTTCAGGTGCTTCTCTGCCATTCGGTATTCCTCAGGTGAGAATTCTTTGTTCAGTTCTGAGCCCCATTTTTTAATGGGGTTATTTGATTTTCTGAAGTCCACCTTCTTGAGTTCTTTATATATGTTGGATATTAGTCCCCTATCTGATTTAGGATAGGTAAAGATCCTTTCCCAATCTGTTGGTGGTCTCTTTGTCTTATTGACGGTGTCTTTTGCCTTGCAGAAACTTTGGAGTTTCATTAGGTCCCATTTGTCAATTCTCGATCTTACAGCACAAGCCATTGCTGTTCTGTTCAGGAATTTTTCCCCTGTGCCCATATCTTCAAGGCTTTTCCCCACTTTCTCCTCTATAAGTTTCAGTGTCTCTGGTTTTATGTGAAGTTCTTTGATCCATTTAGATTTGACCTTAGTACAAGGAGATAAGTATGGATCGATTCGCATTCTTCTACATGATAACAACCAGTTGTGCCAGCACCAATTGTTGAAAATGCTGTCTTTCTTCCACTGGATGGTTTTAGCTCCCTTGTCGAAGATCAAGTGACCATAGGTGTGTGGGTTCATTTCTGGGTCTTCAATTCTATTCCATTGGTCTACTTGTCTGTCTCTATACCAGTACCATGCAGTTTTTACCACAATTGCTCTGTAGTAAAGCTTTAGGTCAGGCATGGTGATTCCACCAGAGGTTCTTTTATCCTTGAGAAGACTTTTTGCTATCCTAGGTTTTTTGTTATTCCAGATGAATTTGCAAATTGCTCCTTCTAATTCGTTGAAGAATTGAGTTGGAAATTTGATGGGGATTGCATTGAATCTGTAGATTGCTTTTGGCAAGATAGCCATTTTTACAATGTTGATCCTGCCAATCCATGAGCATGGGAGATCTTTCCATCTTCTGAGATCTTCTTTAATTTCTTTCTTCAGAGACTTGAAGTTTTTATCATACAGATCTTTCACTTCCTTAGTTAGAGTCATGCCGAGATATTTTATATTATTTGTGACTATTGAGAAGGGTGTTGTTTCCCTAATTTCTTTCTCAGCCTGTTTATTCTTTGTGTAGAGAAAGGCCATTGACTTTTTTGAGTTAATTTTATATCCAGCTACTTCACCGAAGCTGTTTATCAGGTTTAGGAGTTCTCTGGTAGAATTTTTAGGGTCACTTATATATACTATCATATCATCTGCAAAAAGTGATATTTTGACTTCCTCTTTTCCAATTTGTATCCCCTTGATCTCCTTTTGTTGTCGAATTGCTCTGGCTAATACTTCAAGTACTATGTTGAAAAGGTAGGGAGAAAGTTGGCAGCCTTGTCTAGTCCCTGATTTTAGTGGGATTGCTTCCAGCTTCTCTCCATTTACTTTGATGTTGGCTACTGGTTTGCTGTAGATTGCTTTTATCATGTTTAGGTATGGGCCTTGAATTCCTGATCTTTCCAGAACTTTTATCATGAATGGGTGTTGGATCTTGTCAAATGCTTTTTCTGCGTCTAACGAGATGATCATGTGGTTTTTGTCTTTGAGTTTGTTTATATAGTGGATTACATTGATGGATTTTCGTATATTAAACCATCCCTGCATCCCTGGAATAAAACCTACTTGGTCAGGATGGATGATTGCTTTAATGTGTTCTTGGATTCTGTTAGCGAGAATTTTATTGAGGATTTTTGCATCGATATTCATAAGAGAAATTGGTCTGAAGTTCTCTATCTTTGTTGGATCTTTCTGTGGTTTAGGTATCAGAGTAATAGTGGCTTCATAAAATGAGTTGGGTAGAGTACCTTCTACTTCTATCTTGTGAAAAAGTTTGTGCAGAACTGGAATTAGATCTTCTTTGAAGGTCTGATAGAACTCTGCACTAAACCCGTCTGGTCCTGGGCATTTTTTGACTGGGAGACTATTTATAACTGCTTCTATTTCTTTAGGGGATATGGGACTGTTTAGAAGGTCAACTTGATCCTGATTCAACTTTGGTACCTGGTATCTGTCCAGAAATTTGTCCATTTCGTCCAGGTTTTCCAGTTTTGTTGAGTATAGCCTTTTGTAGAAGGATCTGATGGTGTTTTGGATTTCTTCAGGATCTGTTGTTATGTCTCCCTTTTCAGTTCTGATTTTGTTAATTAGGATTTTGTCTCTGTGCCCTCTAGTGAGTCTAGCTAAGGGTTTATCTATCTTGTTGATTTTCTCAAAGAACCAACTCCTCGTTTGGTTAATTCTTTGAATAGTTCTTCCTGTTTCCACTTGGTTGATTTCACCCCTGAGTTTGATTATTTCCTGCCGTCTACTCCTCTTGGGTGAATTTGCTTCCTTTTTTTCTAGAGCTTTTAGATGTGTTGTCAAGCTGCTAGTATGTGCTCTCTCCCGTTTCTTCTTGGAGGCACTCAGAGCTATGAGTTTCCCTCTTAGAAATGCTTTCATTGTGTCCCAAAGGTTTGGGTACGTTGTGGCTTCATTTTCATTAAACTCTAAAAAGTCTTTAATTTCTTTCTTTATTCCTTCCTTGACCAAGGTATCATTGAGAAGAGTGTTGTTCAGTTTCCATGTGAGTGTTGGCTTTCTGTTATTTTTTTTGTTATTGAAGATCAGCCTTAGTGCATGGTGATCTGATAGGATACATGGGACAATTTCAATATTTTTGAATCTGTTGAGGCCTGTTTTGTGACCTATTATGTGGTCAATTTTGGAGAAGGTACCATGAGGTGCTGAGAAGAAGGTATATCCTTTTGTTTTAGGATAAAATGTTATGTAGATATCTGTCAGATCCATTTGTTTCATCACTTCTGTTAGTTTCAGTGTGTCCCTGTATAGTTTCTGTTTCCATGATCTGTCCATTGGTGAAAGTGGTGTGTTGAAGTCTCCCACTATTATTGTGTGAGGTGCAATGTGTGCTTTGAGCTTTACTAAAGTTTCTTTAATGAATGTGGCTGCCCTTGTATTTGGAGCATAAATATTCAGAATTGAGAGTTCCTCTTGGAGGATTTTACCTTTGATGAGAACGAAGTGCCCCTCCTTGTCTTTTTTGATGAGTTTGGGTTGGAAGTCAATCTTATCAGATATTAGGATGGCTACTCCAGCTTGTTTCTTCATACCATTTGCTTGGAAAATTGTTTTCCAGCCTTTTATTCTGAGGTAGTGTCTATCTTTTTCTCTGAGATGTGTCTCCTGTAAACAGCAAAATGTTGGGTCTTGTTTGTGTAGCCAGTTTGTTAGTCTATGTCTTTTTATTGGGGAGTTGAGACCATTGATGTTAAGAGATATTAAGGAAAAGTAATTGTTGCTTCCTGTTATTTTTGTTGTTAAAGTTGGCATTCTGTTCTTGTGGCTGTCTTCTTTTAGGTTTGTTGAGGGATTACCTTCTTGTTTTTTCTAGGGCATTGTTCCCGTTCTTGTATTGGTTTTTTTCTGTTATTAACCTTTGAAGGGCTGGATTCGTGGAGAGATAACGTGTGAATTTGGTTTTGTCGTGGAATACTTTGGTTTCTCCATCTATGGTAATTGAGATTTTGGCTGGGTATAGTAGCCTGGGCTGGAATTTGTGTTCTCTTAGTGTCTGTATAACATCTGTCCAGGCTCTTCTGGCTTTCATAGTCTCTGGTGAAAAATCTGGTGTAATTCTGATAGGCTTGCCTTTGTATGTTACTTGACCTTTTTCCCTTACTGCTTTTAGTATTCTATCTTTATTTAGTGCATTTGTTGTTCTGATTATTATGTGTCGGGAGGAATTTCTTTTCTGGTCCAGTCTATTTGGAGTTCTGTAGGCTTCTTGTATGTTCATAGGTATCTCTTTCTTTATATTTGGGAAGTTTTCTTCAATAATTTTGTTGAAGATGTTTGCTGGTCCTTTGAGTTGAAAATCTTCATTCTCATCCACTCCTATTATCCGTAGGTTTGGTCTTCTCATTGTGTCCTGGATTTCCTGGATATTTTGAGTTAGGATCTTTTTGCATTTTCCATTTTCTTTGATTGTTGTGCCGATGTTCTCTATGGAATCTTCTGCACCTGAGATTCTCTCTTCCATCCCTTGTATTTTGTTGCTGATGCTCAAATCTATGGTTCCAGATTTCTTTCCTAGGGTTTCTATCTCCAGTGTTGCCTCACTTTGAGTTTTCTTTATTGTGTCTACTTCCCTTTTTAGGTCTAGTATGGTTTTGTTCATTTCCATCACCTGTTTGTATGTTTTTTCCTCTTTTTCTGTAAGGACTTCTACCTGTTTGATTGTGTTTTCCTGTTTTTCTTTAAGGACTTGTAACTCTTTAGCAGTGTTCCCCTGTATTTCTTTAAGTGATTTATTAAAGTCCTTCTTGATGTCCTCTACCATCATCATGAGATATGCTTTTAAATCTAGGTCTAGGTTTTCGGGTGTGTTGGGGTGCCCTGGACTGGGCGAAGTGGGAGTGCTGGGTTCTGATGATGGTGAGTGGTCTTGGTTCCTGTTAGTAGGATTCCTATGTTTACCTTTCGCCATCTGGTAATCCCTGGAGTTAGTAGTTATAGTTGACTCTGTTTAGAGATTGTTCTTCTGGTGATTCTGTTACCGTCTCTCAGCAGACCTGGGAGACAGATTCTCTCCTCTGAGTTTCAGTGCTCAGAGCACTCTCTGCTGGCAAGCTCTCTTACAGGGAAGGTGCGCAGATATCTTGTTTTTGGACCTCCTCCTGGTCGAAGAAGAAGGCCCAAAACAGGGCCTCTCTCAGAAGCTGTGTTGCTTTGGCAGTTCCCAGAAGCTGTCAGCTTCTGTGGTGCAGACTCTCACCTGTGCAGACTAAATTCCTAAGTTCCAGGGAGTCCTGGAACCAAGATGGCGACCGCTGCTCCTGAGGCTGAGGCCGCCTCCCGAGCCAGGCGGACACCTGTCCTCTGGTCCGGAAGGTGGCCGGCTGTCTGCAGCCTGCAAAGGGTACTGCCTCAGCGGCTCTGTGCTTCCGCCTGTCCCAGAAGCTGTCCGGTTCTCTGGTGCACCCTCTATCCTGTTCAGACTAATTTCCTAGGTCCCGCGGAGTCCCGGAACCCAGATGGCGACCGCTGCTGCTGAGGCTGAGGCTGCCTCCCAAGCCAGGCGGACACCTGTCCTCTGGTCCGGACGGTGGCCAGCTGTCTGCGGCCCGCCAAGGGTGCTGCCTCAGCAGCTCTGTGCTTCCGCCCGTCCCAGAAGCTTTCTGGTTCTCTGGCGCACCCTCTAACCTGTTCAGACTAATTTCCTAAGTTCTGCTGAGTCCTGGAACCAAGAAGCCCTTTTCAAATATGCATTTACAGCTTTCCTTGTCCATCTTGCACTAGTTGGTTTGATAGAGTCAGGAACAAACAGGAAATCTACCGTTGCCTCTGCAAAATCCTGATTATTCAGGTTCATGGCTTCTCAGAGGCCATGCAGTATATACTGTACATTGACCATGCTGTCCAGCAGGGATCTGGGGTAGGGATGAGTTACTGGAGAGTAGTTTTACTTGGATGGAAGCAAGTGAAAACAAATCATGCAGACCTCTTTCTTCCTGGACCTTCTTCCATGCACTGTCCCATGACAGCACTTGCATTTTCTGACATCTCAGTTTCAAATGCTCTCCTTTAATTTATCCCAGGGTATCATTGAGTATCAAGATGAGCTCTTGTTTCAGGACTGGGCATAGCTTGAATGTAAGCCTGATTCATACCTACTTATCTTCAAAGATCCAACCAGGACATTGAGCAAATTTTGGTGGGGAATCGGGGAGAGGGGGATGGTAGGATGGTAGCAGGAATTGTTGTTGTTTTGTTCTGCTCTTCCCTTTCATTATCTGCTAACCAAACCAAGTTAATGTTGGTCATGATCAGGATGAGAAGCAAACAGGTGAAGGCGACACAGCCACATCATTTGTCTCTCTTTTTACTTCAAGTCAACAAAACATTTTCCCTTGCTAACTTCCTCACATTCCTATTGCTGTCCTCAACTGGTTTCCTTGATTCACTGGTCTGCTTATTGAGACTGTCTATGACTCATCAATCTTCTTTATAAACAGACCTTCAGAGCCTTTAGCATTTTAGCCATTTCAGTATCATGGCATCCAACAATAGAAGACCCGTGAATGAACGTTGCCCACCTTGTGTGTCTTCGTTCTGTGTTGTGATTGGTATACCTGTTGCTATGGATGCATCTTACAGTTTTATGTCATGATCTTTTCAGTGAGAAATCCTCACTGAAAGGAGGATTTCTACTTTGTTTTCTACTTAATATTTTTTATTAGATATTTTCTTTATATACATTTCAAATGTTATCCTGAAACTGCCCTATACCCTCCCCCTGCCCAGCTCCCCTACCTACCCATTCCTGCTTCTTGGCCCTGGCATTCCCCTGTACTGGGCATATAAAGTTTGTAATACCAAGGGACCTCTCTTCCCAGTGATGGCCAACTAGGCCATCTTCTGCTACATATGCAGCTAGAGATACAAGCTCTGGGGGTACTGGTTGGTTTATATTGTTGTTCCACATATAGGGTTGCAGACCCCTTCAGCTCCTTGGGTGCTTTCTCTAACTTCTCCATTGGGGGCTCTGTGTTCTATCTTATAGATGACTGTGAGCATCCACTTCTGATTTGCCAGGCACTGGCATAGCCTCATATGAGACAGCTATAACAGGGTCCCTTCAACAAAATCTTTCTGGTATATGCAATAGTGTCTGTGTTTGGTGGCTGATTATGGGATGGATCCCCGGGTGAGGTAGTTTCTGGATACTCCATCCTTTCATCTGAGCTCCAAACTTTGTCTCTGTAACTCCTTTCATGAGTATTTTGTTCCCTATGCTAAGGAGGAATAAAGTATCCATCCATTGGTCTTCCCTCTTTTTGATTTTCTTGTGTTTTGCAAATTGCATCTTGGGTGTTCTATGTTTCTGGGCTAATATCCACTTATCAGTGAGTGCATATCTAATGACTTCTTTTGTAATTGGGTTACCTCACTAAGGATTATATCCTCCAGATACATCCATTTGTCCAAGAATTTCATAAATCCATTGTTTTTAATAGCTGAATAGTACTCCATTGTATAAATGTACCACATTTTCTGTATCCATTCTTCTGTTGAGGAACATCTGGATTCGTTCCAGCTTATAGCTATTATAAATAAGGCTGCTATGAACATAGTGGAGCATGTGTTCTTATTACCAGTTGGAACTTCTTCTGGGTATATACCCAGGAGAGATATTGCTGGATCTTCCGGTAGTATTATGTCCAATTTTCTGAGGAACCTCCAGACTGACTTCCAGAGTGGTTGTACAAGTCTTCAATCCCACCAGCAGTGGAGGAATGTTCCTCTTTCTCCAAATCCTCGCCAGCATCTGCTGTCGTTGGAATTTTTGATCTTAGCCATTCTGACTGGTGTGAGGTGGAATCTGAAGGTTGTTTTGATTTGCATTTCCCTGATGATTAAGGATGTTGAACATTTTTTCAGGTGCTTCTCAAAGACCTCCACATAAGACCAGAGACACTGAAATTCATAGAGGAGAAAGTGGGTAAAAGCCTCGAAGATATGGACACAGGGGAAAAATTCCTAAACAGAACAGCAATGGCTTGTGCTGTAAGATCAAGAATTGACAAATGGGACCTCATAAAATTGCAAAGCTTCTGTAAGGCAAAAGACACTGTCAATAAGACAAAAAGGCCACCAACACATTGGGAAAGGGTTTTTACCAATCCTAAATCTGATAGGGGACTAGTATCCAATATATACAAAGAGCTCAAGAAGCTGGACTCCAGAAATTCAAATAACCCCATTAAAAATGGGGTTCAGAGCTAAACAAGGAATTTCAACCGAGGAATACCGAATGGCCGAGAAACCCCCTTTTAATGTCTCCATCTCTAGCACCATTCAGAGAGGACAACACCAGTCACAATACTCGTAATAACACCCAAACCTGGAAGATTCAGATGTGTGTATTACTCTACCAATAAGCATAAAACTAAAAAGAAGGAATAAATAGCTCAGTCTTCAAAAAAAAACTTCATTTCAAGAGGATGCCCAGTTGCAGTTCTCCAAGGCTGATAGAGTGACAACCTGGCTTCCTTTTGAATGTTAGCCAGTCACAGGAGAGGAGTTCCGGTCTCACCAAATATCCAAAGTGGATTTGATGCTCTGTTTGAACTGTTGGTTATTTGGTAGAGAGGACTGCTGGACTCATTGCACAATGGCTTCCGGGGACACCTTTAGAAGGGGGTTCTATACCCCTTCCTCTCCTACGAAGCACATGGCTGGGACCCCGTGGTCCTTACTCCTTCTTGCTGGGTCACCTGCTTTGTGTCTTACTTTTTGTTGTCTCATCACCTCCTTTGCTACCTGGGATGCTTTTACAATCATCTGCTCTTTGGGATTTAGTCTACTCTCCCTTATTTTCAAACTTCTTACTTTGTACCACAAAGGCACAGCTTTGAATCTACCACCATGGCCGAGGATTTCCCATGTCACTCCCCTTCCCTTTTCCATCCATAGGATTTCTCCAAGCACAGCGGCCACAGATTTTTGATGTTGTACACTGCTCAAACCACCAGACACTTGTAAGTCTTGCAGACAAACTTTTATGACTATTTTCTTTCAGGAAGCCAAGTCTCATCAAAGTGCTGTAAGCTGGTATCTACTTTGTATTATTTTCTCACATGTGTGCTCATTCCATTTTTTCAAAAATTACTTTTTAAAGTCCTACCAGGCACAGATGTTAATATGAATTGAATCATTGCATGTAAATTGAATTTTCTTCTGTCAACTAGAGGAAGTGTACATTAGAAACATGATGATAAATTATTTATTCCTACTTCGAGGAGACCAAAATAAAAATGCATCCTCTATCACTTTGGCAAAATTGGAACATCGAATTTTTACTTATTACTGTAGCTACTGACTGAATACTTTTATAAAAATAGTTTAATTTTTACATCTTATATCCTTAAGAGCATGCAAAGAGAACCATGGTTTTATTGAGAATTTTGTTGGTCACTCACAGTGACTAGAAGACTTGTTATTTTGAAGTTTTTCATGTTCCATGTATAATGAATAAATAATCATTTCTTTATCTTAAATGTTTATTTGTATAGATTAAAAGATACTCACTGAACATTAATAAAAGGTTTACTCATTTACTTATTGTCATTATAATACCTTTATTTATTTGTTTCAGTAGTTATTATAAGCCACAGGTAATAAATACATGGCAGTGTCCATAGCCCTTTAGAATGTTTATTTCTGTACTAGATATGCCTGTAATTACAGTCACACTCATATGCAGACACACCTATGTATGTACACATGTGAGAACATACAGAAGTTAATCTGTTATTCTGTCTCTTTACTTCATAAGTTTTAGGTGGGGATAATCACAGTGCTACCAGTATCAGATCCCTGCTGTCATACTTTTAGGATTCTCTCTTAGGATTATCTCTAGGATCTTTCCTTTTTACACCATTACTTTGTCATACTCTACGTAACAAACTTATATTTTCTTTGTCTGATACCGAGCTTTCAAGCAATAGGGTAACATCTATCACAAAATTTAATAGTCCAAAATTTGTTGTTATGCATTAAGCAAATCAATGAATACATAGATGGATTGATGGTTGGGAAAAGTTGGTTGAACAGATAGATAAACAGGTGGATAGGAGATTGAATAGGTGGGTATATGGGTGAGTGTGTGGATGGATAGGAAAGTGAGTGTTTCAATAGATAAGTGGCTCAATGGGTAGATGAATGAATGCGTAAATGGGGAGATAGATGATAAGAAGTGTATAATTGGATAGACAGCTGGCTGGTGGGATGGATAAGTGAGTGCAATCATCCTACCACAGTGTAGACACGAAGATGGGGGTATAGTACATATGATGCCTAGTTCTTAAACAAGGCAGGAAACCATATGCCTATCTCACATAATAGTTTTTATAGTTTAAAATCAACCCTTTATTGTTTTATTTATGAATGGATTTATATCATAACTAAAGTTTATATTTATTTCATTTGTTTTTGAGACAGAGTCTCAGTCTTTAGTCCAGGCTAACCAGGAACTCAGCATTGCCTTGAACTCACGGATATCCACCTGCACAGTTTTCTGAAATACTTGAAGTACAAACATAGGCCACCATGCCTCGCTTAAAAATGTTCTGATATAAAATTATCAAAAATATGCCCTTACTTTATGAGCTCTGTGATAAATGGTTCAGAAGAGAGAAGACAGAAACTGATGTTGGCTTGAAATGATGAGATGAATCCTCTATTCCAGACAGCGCTAAATAGGTTTCATATTATTTAATTTAGTCTTCTTAATAATTCTCATGAACCCTATGGAGGCGAGAGAAATCACTATCAACAAACACTTGTTTCTGAGGCTTAAAGTCATCACAGGTACACACCGGTCAATGGCTAGACTACCCAAGGATCTGAGAAAGAACAAGGTGTGAAATGAATAGTTGGCATGAGAGCCTACAGTGTTCTCTCATTGTACTTATGACCCTGACTGGTCCCTGCCAGCAATGGTTCTCTAGTTAGCCACAGAGCTCAAGTTTTCCACTGATATATAAGAACATGCAATAGAAAAGACCAGAGGTGTTTACAATGCATTTTAACTTTTCCCACTGTCAGCAGCACCTCACTGCAGTGGGATAAGTCCAGACCAACCCACAGGAAATCCCACAGGGGAAGACAGAGTAAGGCTGCCTCTGAGCCCACGAGCATCGGGGCTAAAGGTGACCTCAGTCATGTAAGTGACCCCACACTTCACCAGCAGATTCTATCCATACACTCTGACTCTAGCATCCAGAAGAGATATGAGTATGGTTTGTCATGTGGCAATAAGTGAGCCATAGAAACATTTTTAAATGTCTACTGAACATCAGGGCGAAGCCAGAGGAAACTCTGGTGGAGGTCCGTAGCGGTCCTGACGTGCAAATCGGTCGTCCGACCTGGGTATAGGGGCGAAAGACTAATCGAACCATCTAGTAGCTGGTTCCCTCCGAAGTTTCCCTCAGGATAGCTGGCGCTCTCGCTCTTTTTTTCCCGACGTACGCAGTTTTATCCGGTAAAGCGAATGATTAGAGGTCTTGGGGCCGAAACGATCTCAACCTATTCTCAAACTTTAAATGGGTAAGAAGCCCGGCTCGCTGGCGTGGAGCCGGGCGTGGAATGCGAGTGCCTAGTGGGCCACTTTTGGTAAGCAGAACTGGCGCTGCGGGATGAACCGAACTATGATTACTTTTAAATGCAGAATGATAATTTATCCTACAATAGCTGTCAGAATCATATTAAAACCCAACCTCTAGGAGGTGGGGGAAGTTTCCTCAAAGTGAGAGAAATGGTAGGTGTTACTTGAGGGACTGAGAACAATGACTACTGACTGCGAGACACAACAGTTGTGAGTGGATTTGAACATGTAAGGGAGAAAAATCAGAGGGTTTATTTTTCTTTTTAAACTAAAATGTTCTAAGTTATGACTAATATAAGTTGTGAAGATCTTCATGAAGTTGTAAAAGTCATTACTCTGAAAGTGAAAAAATCATTTAATGAGAGCTGCCTTTTCCCTGAGTTGTACTTTCCTGGTGTCTAGACACAGAGTGAATGCTTTGTTGCATATTCCTCTTGGAATCTAAAGAGCTTCTCTGATTTATAAGCCAAGCTCAGGAATTGTGTTATGTCCCTTAATTCCTGTCTTTATATATATATATGTATATATATATATATATATATATATATATATATATATATATATTTAAATTCACATTTTTTAAAATGTATGAATGTTCTGTCTGGATGTACAACAGCATGCCGGAAGAGGGAATCAGATCCCTCTACATCTGATCATGATCTGTCATGTGGTTGCTGAAAACTGAACTTAGGACCTCTGGAAGAGTAGCCAGTGCTCTTAACCATTGAGCCATCTCAGCAGCCCTGATTCTTAAGAACTTGTCAGTGGGTTTCTTTCTAGAGAGTGATCGCCTGGAAAACCGATAGAATTATCACTCTTTATTGTACTCCAATCTGATTCCGTGTGCTTAGACATTCCTGAAAATCAATGGTTTCTTCTTTACATATCTAAGGGATTTTATGAGTGATGAGTGGTTCCAATGTCTCTTTTCACAGTCTAAGCATCACCCATCATCTAATTACTACACAGGTAGATTTGCATTGGAATTAGAGACACCCTCCTCCCAAGAAGGATGCACCTCAACACTTCCTTCTGGGGTCTCATTCTTCTATATCTACTTCCATGAACTGGGTTCCTCTCCATGCCATTTATACCTTGAACCTCCCCTCTGAGCATCTATTCTTTTTCTTCTTCTTCAAGGGCCACTATAACAATGGCATATGACCACCACAACACAGCCAGCCTCCCTCTATCTAACTCTGTACCCGACTTTTCAAATAGTCTGTCATGTCTCTGTCACCATTTATGTCCACTAGGATAACAACTACCTTAGTCTCTATCTCAGTCCCTACAGAATGATTATTGACCATTCCTTTAGATGTCCAGGTTCTCTAAACCCACAGGCTTGCTTTCTATTTTTTTCTGCTTGTTCTTGGTCTCATTGCATAGTCATTTGAAAATTCTCACTCTCTAGAAACATAGCCTTTATCGTCCAACTGATCCTGCCATTGATGTGGGATCTTTTCCAAGCCTCATACCAAAATCACTACCTGCATTTTGCAATCAGAACTGATATCTGCTTTCAAGTTTTTGAGTATAAGCTTTACATAGTGGGGAAGATAGAGCAACAGTGAACTCTAAGACTACAACTGTGAGATGATCGGCATGAGGTTACACCAAAATAATTTAGTGGAGGGAGTTTCCCCATGCTGACCACTGCAGTAACCCTGCACACCATGTTGTCATAGCTCAGTGTAGGGAGGGGAATTGATTAAGAAAAACATGTATTGAAAACACATTTTTCCTCAGAGGACAAGAACACAGAAAATTGAATCCATCAGTTGTTTTCAAATGATTTTATTTAAAAACATTTTCTATTATATGATGTACACTGTCTCATTTTAATAACCACAGTTATGTTTTTTAATATAGTGTTACTGTTCAAAATATATCTGCACACATAATATTATAAGGATGATATTATAAGGATGTCCAATTGATAATGTTACTGACATTCAATTAACATGCTACAGAATAATGGCAAAAATGTCAGGATAATGGGGATGAAGTTGCCTATCAAAATTCTACCATGAAGAACTCTGTGGATTTAAAATAAATATATGAAGAAAATAAGTAATAATATTAAAAAACATTGCTTGCTCAGAATCTTGAAATAAAATATACTATGCATGCAAGATAGAGACCATGAGTGTTCTATTTAAAACTTAATGCATTATTAGTGTGATTTATGTACATGGCCTGCGTTTATGATGTGAGGGTGCCTGTAAATATGTGTATGTGTGTATGCATATATATATGTATATATGTATATATATGTGTGTGTGTATATGTGTTTCTGCATGTAAACATGTATATGTGTTTATGTGAGTGTGTATGTGTGTGCTTACATGTATACATGTATGTGTGTGTATGCATGTGTGTATGTGCTATGTACATGTAAGTGTGTATGTCTGTGTGTGTGTGTGGAGGGTGGGTGTGTATGTCTGAGGAGAACTTTGTGGAATCAATTCTCTTTCCATCATGCATGGAGTCTGTGAATGGAACACGTGTTGTCAAGTTTGCATGCTAAGTGCTTTTACCTGCTGAGTCATCTTGCTGGCCCCAGATCATGCAAAGTCCTAATGGCCAAACTGAAAAATTTCCTATGTTGGTTCTTCTGTTTGAAGCCCATTGTTTTACAGATGAACACACACAGCTCAAAGATGTGGAATGACCTTCCCTAGTGGGAGTGATCCCGTTAGGATCATTCTTAGAAAACCCACTTCTATTCCCCAGTCTGTACCAGCTCCCTTTTCCTGACAGATGGCAGAAATGAGTCCCCATGTAGGATTACATCTTCTGAGCCAAGTCTACCTGACATTGGCAGAAGAAATGTTATCAGATGACAAGCTTTGAGATCTGATATATCCAGTAGGTGATGTTGGGTGCATCCAGTCAGAGAAGATGGTGTGGACATAATATGCTAGTAGTTTGTTGAGGCTTTCATAAGTGAGTGGTGAGAGGCAGGGTATCAGTAGCTAGTACTCAGTATCCTATGTACCAAGTTGTATTAAAATCAACTTCATAGTCATTAGAAATATCTTACATTAGTTAATCAAAAATGTAAATATGTACGTGTCTCTGGAACCTATGTATACATACTATTTCCTACACTAAGCCCAAATGCCACCCAGTGTCTTGTCTTTTCTTTTTGCCCTTTTTAAAAATAGAGAAATCCTTAAAATAAAGAGAAACATGGATCAACACAAACAAAAATTCCAACCCAGGTCCGCATCAAACAGTGCAGCTTCTCTGTTGCTGTATTGTGAGTCCTCACCATGCTACCTGGCCATATGTAAGGCTCCCTCCCAGTCTCAAAAGCACTGTGGTGTGAAAGGGGAATCTGGGAGCCCAGGAAGCCGCAGACTGCTGGGCCTTCGTGTGTCCTCTGCTGAGAGACCATCTCCAGCAAAAACTTCTTAGTTATCCTTTTCATCAGGGAGATTCCGGATTTACAATCAAGCTGTTGGAGGGACCTGGTGCCCTAACACATGGTGCTAACACATGGTCCTGGGACACAAGCTAGTACTGAAGACAGAACTTGTGAGATTCAGAGCCACACAGGTCTTCAGCATCCCCTGGGGCCTTCTCTCTAGGGGTTCACAGCCAGATTCTAATTCCAGGACACAAACTCATCCTTAAATGTCACTAATAACTGTATGTGTGAACTTTGAATGATGGTTTTAAATGTCACACCAAAATGGAGGCAGAGTCCAAGGTCAAAGAAACACAGGCAGAAAAGGATTTGCCTTAATCCCCCCAAAATTGTCAAGGTTTTAAACTTTTAAAAATAGAGTCACAGTGGAAGAATTGCAAAATAGATTGTGTTGGTGCCATTAAAGCGGGGAGCAGGATGAAGGAGAGTTTTTGTGTATATAAAACATTTGGTAGATTAACTCCACACCATTAAATGTTTTGTTTGAATTCTCAGTGGGTGTTCTTTCTCTCTTTTAAAAACAAACAAAAACAAAAAACCATGGAGCCCAATTTGTGTTGGCTGACTCTCCTTGATCACAGGGCCTGCTATGGAGTATGGCTGATATACCCAACATCGTTCCATCCAAGATGATCAAATTTTCTTCTCCCAACATTTATAAATTACAAACACCTTCTTGATTAGGGCTGGGGTTACGTACTCAGCCCTCCCCTCCATGATGGGACCTGTGTGTCTGCCTTCAGCTTATGCAGATCTGTGCATGATGTCACAGTATCTGAGCTCACATGTGCTTCTGCCCTGTTGTATCTGAAAAAACTGATTCCATGAGACTATCTACTACCCCTGGTTCTTGTAAATCTTTCTGCCTCCTCTTCTCCAAACATCCATGAGCCTTGAGGAGAGGACTGTGACATATTTAGGACTAAGAATGTTAAAGTTTATTATTTTCTGCACGTTGTTCAGTTGTGGGTCTCAGGGTTGATTACCATCTACTACAAGAAGACTCTCTGCTGAGAACTGAGAGCAGTGTGCCTATGTAAGGATACAGCAATCTGCCATTAGCAATCATTTTATTGCTGTGTTTATTCAGCAGAATAAAAGTAGTAGACTTTCCCCTGAGGCCCTTGACCTAGCTAGTCTCAGGTTCTTAGCTTTCCTCACAGTGTCAGGCATGGGGTTCATATGGAGCATCATGCTTAAATCCAAGAAAATAGAAGTTTCATATTCTCATAACATTTGTGCCACTGCTGAGCCATCAGTATATCTTGTACGCAGGTCACTACTATGGCTCCCAGTGTTCACAGCTGGATGACATTCATGCTGTCTTGTAGCATTCGTAGTACCTTCCAACACTAGGAAGGTTAGCTATAACAGGTGAAGGTTCGAGTTGCGTGCCAGCTAGATTTCTCCATATTTGATGTTATCGGTAAACAATGCCTTCAGCAGCAGGTCATAATCATAAAGTTCTGATGGGCAACCAACAGCATTGGCAATAACGAAATGTTTGGGGGTCTATTGGGCCCCTTTGGGCAACAACTCAAAATGATGTTACTCATTTATGACATTATAGGTTTTATTTAGTAACGTGATATCTAGTTGGGCTATTGCCTCCTCCCTCCATTATGTGACTCTAGTTACGTATATGTGTATATTTTATGAAGCTTCTACAGTATTAGGTTTCCATATGGCTTTAAAAAGGTCTTTATCTCTCTCCATATTGTCTTTTTTACCCTGCCCTTCTGCTATCCAAAGAGCCTGTGTTCTGGATGATGGAAAGCATCTTTGCTTACTATTCAAAGGCTAATCAGCCATTGGTGTGCCCACTCCACAGGTAATACCTGTTTCTGATTAACAACAATAATGGAGGCTTCCCACAGCTCAGGCCATGACAGTTGGGAGGAAGGGAGCCTTGGTTCTACCAACACCAATAGACTCATGCCTCATAATCCAACAGCAAAAGCAATGTTTTTTCAGGAAGCAACAGTTGCTAGCATCAGAACCAGTAAAGTGTACAAGCCCATATAGAGCCAAGACTTCCTTCATGAACTTGTCCCCATCTTCCAGACTTGCTGCCCTGGTGATCTTCCCGACTTGGTCAGCAGCTAGTGCTTCTCCATGCAGAATTGTCACCTTGCCCAAGCTGCACCCAAGAGAGGCTTCTTGGAATGTTACCCTAGGACAATTCCCAAAGGCTATTCAATGTCAGCAGAGCTTTCTGTGAATGGCAGGATAGTGGCTGAATTGAGCATTCCTCCCCAGGATGCGACTACTCTTCTCACGGTCTCTAGGTTCCTAGAGAGGTTACCATGGCTGCCTGTTCTCAGGGCATGATGGAGAGATCAGTTGCTTCCAGCCGGCAAAGGGCAAGGAAGAATGGGATAGCCTTGTCTCCACATGAGCACCGGCTCTGGTTCTGAGATGTTTGGTGGGTTAGTTTGAAATCCAGGTTGTGAAACTGAAGACTGTAGTACAGTTGCGGAAGTACCTGATGGTAGCTTTGCAGTCTCAAGTAGTCTAATGTGCGTTAGAATACCGAGTATTTTGTGTGTATATTCATGTATATGTACATAGCTGTATGGATGCGCATGCATGTTTGTGTATGTGAAGGTCAGAGGTCAACATTCAGCATTGTTTTCCATCATGCTTTACCTTATTTGAATTAACTCATTAATTGACTAATTTTTGAGGCAAATTTTCTTGCTAAAACCGGAACTCATCAATTGGGCTACATTGGTTAAATAACGAGCTGTAGAGATCCACCAATCTGACTCCCCAGTGCTGGGATTACAGGTGTAGAGCATGTGCGGCTGAACCAAGCTTTTGAGCCACTGATGTCTTTATAAATGTGTCAAACACTTTTGTAGACTGAGCCATCTTGCCAGCCCCAAGGACCAGGTTCTTAAAGGATGGCTTTCCACACTCTGCTCTTGGCACTCTTATAGGCACATGCACCCTGATTACATCCTTTTGGGCTGGGTGTTTTCCACAGGTCCAGTCTGGCTTTGTGTGTTGGCAGTAGGTGTTTTATTTTTATTTTTTAATTTTTTTTGGACTTAAAACTTCCATCAACATAATCTGTTTCTGCTTGGGTTAGAATTCACTAAAGTGATTTTCTTGTGTGTGTGGACTCATTAGGCTGTATTCAAATCTCCTTCATAATGGAGACTTGCTCTTAATTGCCAATAATTTCTGAAGCAAAATATTATGAGTAAACCTATTTACTTTACAAAACAGTTTATACCTAGTTAAATGAATTTATATGTAAAACATTGGTATCCATAACATCATACACAAATGGAAACGATATACATATCTTTTCAGGTCTACCTGATAGCATGGGTTAGTCTCTTTACCAAATTACCTCATATCTAGAAATCATAATTATCTACTTGATCCCAGATTATTTTAACTATTGAGGGTCTTTTGTGCTTCCACATGAGTTTAAGGATTCTTGAGAGAGACTGACTGTACCGAGGGAAGGTGGGTGATTTAATGTGTGTGATAAGGACATAGAAGGAGAAGGAGACCATCAAGAAGACTGGGGCAGCGGCAAATAAGAATGAGATGCCTAATTACGTATGTGCTCAAAATGTAACAGTGAACCCAATTACATTGTGTGCTAACAGTGATACAAAGAAAGTACAAAAATTAATTGTAAAATCACATGAATTATTTTGGGATAACAACATTGGGATTTGTCCACAACAATGGGAAATAGGCCAGAGCACAAAAAATAATTTTGTGGCTTTACTATCCAGAGAAATGCATTGAGTTTTTAACTTTGAAGTATTTTCATTCCAATAATAATAATAACAATACCAGTAGCAGTGTTAGTAGTACTAGTAGTATAGTAGTAGTATAGTAATAGAAAAGTGGTAGTAGTAGTAGCAGCAGCAGCAGCAGCAAATGAGCCAAGCAGCAAAGCCAACTCTTCCCAGCATCACTTGTAAAGAACTGACTCATTCTAGGATCCATTGAGTATGAGGCCTGACCCAGGAGCTTAGAATGACTTTTGTGGTGATGCTCAGTTGCTCACTGGCTAGAAAAGAAGATTCAAGAAGTATTACATACAGAACAAAAGAGAAGGAAGTACTCAAAGATGCCTGGTCTGACATCCCTGACAAGTGAGAAGTAAATTTGTAAAGTAAGCTGTGATGAACATTCGTGGACACTGATACTCACAGAAATACAAATACATGCTCATACACAGAAGCACAGAAACACAAAACCACACAGACATATGGGACATACATGGATACCTACCCAGGCACACATATACCCACAGGCACACATACACATAAAGACAGACACATGGACACAGCCATTCGTACCTCAGAAACACATAGATACACATAGGCATTCATACTAGCAGAGCCAAGGATGGGAGGGAAGCCACTGGAACTCTTCACATGTCCTGCCCTGTGGTCTTCCTTGCTCTTAGCAGGTAAATTTTATGAATTTGTGTTCTCTTTGCACTGTTAACATAATTTGGGTCTTAGTTCCCACTCTATTCTGTAGTTTTGCCCTGGGAACCTCACTCAAAGAATGAGTAATAGTTCTCTGCTGTTTCTGGGGGCTGTTTAGGACAGGGGTGGAATGACTCCAGTTCTGTAGCATGCAGGCAGGGTGTGTGGTGTGAAGTCAGGTGTCTGTGCTCTCTCCTTTGTGTTATGCATTCCTTGCCTCGCTTTATCTGTTTGCTCCCCAGCCCAGAATCCACAGGGTGAAATCATGCTGAGTGTACAAAGCGTGCTGATGCCTGCAGAAGACATGTTGAGGCTACTTCATAGGGGAAGCTGCACTTCACGTTAACTTCAAGGAGCAGGTTTCTTATCTCTGACTTGTCTTAGGTTCTTTGGGTCAAAGTCAAAACCTGTTGAGATCATGTGGCACCCCGTGACCTTGAGAAACTGGACATTACCATGAGGAGAAAAAAAAAAAGAACAGCTCTTTCCTCACCTCAAGTGTTTATCTACTTTTTTAAAAAAAGAGAGATTTTTACTCACTGCCAAATTTATTCATGACACCATGCTCAGGTTGAGTCCTCATGGAATAAATAATGCCAACACAGTAGTCTGCAGAAACAGCCTCTGTGCTCCTTGGACTAACTTGTATTAGCTAACTTGAGTTTTTGCTACAGTGCATGCAAATGTAAGTGCTTTTGGCTTCGCTGCATTTGCCGAGTCACTATTTTTTTTTTCTCTTTAAAATAGTGCAGCATTAATCAAAATGCCTCCCCAGCTCAGACAACAAGTGACAAGGTCATTTTCATTTCTCCATAGCTCATTTCCAAATTCCTCTCGCACCTGAAGACGGAACAATCATTTCTCGTAACTGTGGCACGGTGAGGCTATGAGATTGGAACTCATTCTTGCTGCCACTTTGCCATTTTGAGATATTTTTCTTAGATCACCTCAATGCGAGTATGATTATCCAGTATACAGCTCTCCTCATAACTGTAAACCTTCACTGAATCCTCATGAAGTTAACTAGACATGTAAAATGTATTCAAAATAAGAATACACTTCGCTTTGAAAGCATGCATGTCAGTTACAAATAAGATATGCACGGGAAAAGAAAATCACATTTAAACTTCTCATCAAATCAGTGTGAGAAAGCACCACGATTGAAGCAATAGCTTTGGAACTATGAATCTCACGGGGATTGGCAGCAGCAGGGACTGAGCTATGGACTTAAGCTGGGGATATGTGGGGCTGAGTCTAGGCACTGTTTCTGCTGCAACCTCCTGATGGCTTCACTCTCACTGTGCCTGGTGAGTAGGGAGTCACTACGCACACAGTGTCTCCATAACATGGTGCATATATGGGATGGTATTAGAGAGCATTTTTCTATGCAGGTCTTAGAGAGGTGGATGACACTTCAGTACCTGTGCTTCAGGGGAGGAGTATGCTAAACTAATCCAAGTATGAGAATTTCATATCCTTTGGGTGGAGGTGAGGCTATTAGAAAATGAAGCTCCAAGGAAGCCAATCAATGCACAGACAGAGGGTAGATTATCCAGTCCAGTGAGGGGACATTGGAGAATGATTTTCTTGAAGGAAATGAGCCAGCTGCTTCCTGTCCTGTGGGAAGTCCTGTTTGGGCATAGAGTGCAGAACCTTATCACCGGCCCAGAGTAGGAGAGTGGATCGGAATTGTTCTACATGGTTCTTTGGCTTTCTCAATCTTGAGAGTTAAAATTTACTCCAAGGGTCACTGAAACCCTATGCTGTGTGACTCTGTTGGAGACATGAATAAATGTCTATTCCCCATAGCTAGGACACCAACAGTAGCCCAAAGAAATAAATCTACCCTAGTCTGAGACTATCACTTGGTGAAGCAGAGTTTCTTGAGGCTTCATAGATGAGAAAGGAGATGCTTCGCAGCGCCATTGATAACCTAAGAGTCAGCTGAAAAGCCCACCACAGGAGCCTTCAGAACCTGACAACATTCTCAGTTGCCTGAGTCTTTAAAGTTTGACTAACTTCAGGAATCTTATGCAGACACATTCCCTCAAAGATGGAATGTTCCAATTTGGACCAGACAGCTGCACAATATTTTGGCCTTTCTGGGCTGCATTACCCATGTCCTGATGTCTATACTTCAAAGATGGGTGAGGCATCTAGAGGACAGTGTCGGGTCTGAATTTCGACTTCTCGTCCCAAGTTTCCTGGGCCTGCCACAACTGCTCTTGGTCAGCAGAACTAAAGTCATTGCTAGACTTTTGAGACTTGGCAGAGTTTTCATCCAGAACACGGCAAAGAAGGGAGCCAAGGAGGCCAAAGGAACATGATCTGAGCTTGGTCTGTTGTAACTCGGTGAAAGTTGGTTGGAGGAAGCTGACAAATACCCTTCAGATGAGCTTCATTAGGACAGAGAACATGACTGCGGGCAGACATGATCTGGCTCAGAAGTGGAAAAGCTTTAGGAGGGATGGAGCCCCAAACCAGAGATATACAACGAGGGAGATCTTGACAGGAGGTGAACATCAGTTGAGCAAAGGAGCTTCATTAGAAGAAAAAGCTGTTATATGTAGTATGACTGGGGTCCTGACGGGAAAAAGCTTTCAATTACAGAGGACTAATGGGGATTGTGATTCTTGTAAGCTCTCTGATGTATGTGTGGAGAGGGGTAGGTTAAATTCCACAGGGCCTGATCTATCCTGTCTTTGTTTTTGGTGGCAGAAGTCACAAGGTACTTATGGGAATCAAAAGGACACTCAAAAAAAGTCAACTTATAATTCAAGGTTATCCTTATGTTGTGATGATCTCTAGCCATGAAGTTATCTTGTTGCTACTTCATAGCTGTAATTGTGCTACTGTTATAAATAATAATGTAAATATCTGTGTTTTCTGATGGTCTTAGGCCACTCCCATGAGAAGATTGTCTGGAGCAAAGGAGTCATGGCCCACAGGTTGAGAACCACTGGTCTAGAGGTTCAGGGTGTGCTGTTCTTGTTCATAGAGGCAAGTAGGAGGGTAAGAGCTGAGCTCTTTGTAAGAGGGGTAGGATCCTAACACATTTTATCAGCTCTATCCAGGGAGAGAGGCTGCCACAAGAACGTTTACCTGATGCAATTATATGTTTTAGTGTAGTTAGAAGATGCTGCTAAAATTAGTGTAAGATTAAACTTTAAAACCCAACCTAACCTTCCAAAATATGTGTGACACAGGTCTGTCAACTTCAGGTGCAAGGTCAGCTCACGAAAATGAAAAAGGATAGGGGCGGCCTTATTAGACAGAGCGAATGCTTTATGTTTTAATGCTGTTTGAATTTTGTGTTTCTAAATTTGACTACACAGTTCTGGTTGTAATTCTCAAGCTAACTTAAAACTCCATATTTATTCTGAAGAAGGGACACTAAGCCTATGCACTGGCCATTCATGTCTGGATGAAGTAGCCACAGAGGCTGTCTGTTCAGATAATACGGGTATCTTACTGGCCTCGAAGTTTTGCATCATTTTCCTTTGAAGCAAATATTGCGTGATTTCAAAAGTAGGAATCCTCTCTGAGCTACAAGGAATGGAGGGCCCTTGGGCAAGGCTGAGAGGGTGTGGCTGTGGCTGGCTTACCCGTGAGCTGGAAGGTAGTATCCTGGATCTATCAAGTGATATTGTTTCTACACTGCATTCAACACCTGACTCCGGAAACTGAATCTTTACATCCTCCTGGCAGACAGTTACACTTAACTCTAAAGATCTAGCTTAAATATAACAACATAAAATCAGCATTTGATCATGGTATCATGGTCTTTATAACCATGAACTCAGAGACAGCATTCAGTATCTCAAAACTTCGTGTAAAGACAATCAACAGAAATCAGGTTTCTTTTGCCTTACAAGTAGAATACTTTATCAGAAAGAATGATCATTATTCATAAACATGGTCACCATGGTGATGATTGTTCTAATTTATCCTTTTATTAGTTTCACAGAGGCAGCTCTGCTTGGACCGTGAAGTGCTCTAATGGTTAATGTGGGTGTTTAATGCGATGTGACAAACACATTAACCTTGAGGAAAAAATAATGACTGGAGCGAATTGTATAATTTTTATCTTTATCACTACAATGCTGTTTTGGGGAAATAATTGCCTAATAATTTCACTGCAGGAGCAACCGTGTGATAACAGGGGGGGTGACTAATGTTGTGTTTAATACGGAGCTCCAAATGTCTTTGCTGCACATAGAACTGCACCCCTCACCACCTAGCCCATCCTTCTCCAGAAGCAGATTCTGATAATTACTCAGAGTGCCTAATGGAAGAAGGAATATTGGGAGTGAGATGCATAGTCGCAGAGGATAGGAAGGCTCCATGCTGGTGCTTAAACTACAAACAAATGCAGAACTGATATTTAAAGTGAAAGTCATATGCCTTTGGGCAATAGAGAATTTCAGGTGAGTTAATTTTCTAAGACATACCCGAATCCTACACACAGTTAAGAAAAGATATTAGTCATATGGTAATTTGAAGCACATATCCACAGGGGACCTGGCATGTCTTCCCTTTGAACTTGCCTTAAGGAAAATGATTTAGCAAAATGTTTCTCTCTAGTGTGCAAACACATCTTATACATTTTCAAGGCCTGCACTATGATAGCCTAGGCATCCTAGTGTGCAGACACATGTGTCATAGACTAGGCCATGCAGATGTTACGGATATAAGCTGTAGCCGTATCCCAGGTGGCACTCTCAGTACAACAGTGTGAGAGGAGAGCTCCAGACTTACCACACGCTCATTACACAACTTCAGGAGAAATCCAGATGAGGAAGAATCCAAGCCAAGCCCTCCGCACTGTGTCCTACCAGCCACTGATGGAGAATTCATGGAAGTACTTGGCCAATACTAGTTTCTGTGACTCGGTTTTGTGTTTTGAACCTGAACATGTGACTCATCTGTAGGCTCTGTGAACTTCTCTCTGATGTTTATTTTGTGTGTAAGTGAGTGAGTTTCTCACTTACTTGTGTAGGAAGCAAAGATAAAGATTATATACCACTGTATTTTCTCTAAGAGTCATCAGAAAACAACAACCAACCAACCAACCAACCAACCAACCAACCCAAACCAACTGAATAAGAACCAAGCCAAACAGCCTTCAGACATCCCAAGTGCAGGGAATGAAGATAGATTTTGGTGATTTGTAGAATTCACCATGCTTGCTCAGTCATATTGGAAGGAAAGGACAGGATCCACTCAAACTGAGCATAGAAATTATTTGGCAGTATTTTACTTCATGAACTTGAAATGAACAGAAAAGAAGGGAGGCATACTGTAGGGTAAGTCCTTTTTCAGCATGTCCTCTGTGCTCATCATGGTGGACTTCCACTGACACAGACCAACTGAGACAGGTGTTCATATGAGGTGGAGGTAGTTCCTAATACAAATTGTCTTCCAGTTGACCAGACATATACAAGGTAGAGTCTGGGCTTGGGACCAGGTGTGCATGTGCAGCACATAACCAGCCATGTTACTTTACTTCTAATCTTTCAGTCTTTCATAATGACTTAGAAGCATAGACAGTTGGTATAACATAAAAACCTCTTTCCTATTGTGAAGATAATGTTTAATTTAGAGATGGACTCACTTAGAGGCCACAATCAGTTTCGACAAAATGTTGGCACCTCACAGATCTTTTGTGAAAAGGCTTGTATTCCCCATTTCAAGCTGGGTATGCTCTGTCTGTACATTGGCTAGATTTTCAACGACATGCTTGTGTTTTAGGATCTGCACTGCAGTGAGACAAACACCAGACCAGATTAAAACAGATTAAGTATAAATATTAGATATCAAAAATGTTGAATTCCATAGTTTTGAAATTTCTGATAACTTCTTTACTTTATATTAATTACTGGAGCTTTCCATTTTTAAATAAAGATTTACTTTTCTGGATTTATGTGCATGAGTGTCGAACTGTATTTATGTCTGTGTACCACATACATACCTGATATCTAAAGAAGCCATAGGAGGACATTGGATCCCACGGAACTGGATGAATATATGACTGAGAGCCATCGATGTCTGTGTGTGTGTGTGTGTGTGTGTGTGTGTGTGTGCACGTGCACAGGTGCAACTAAACCTAAGTCTTCTGTAGGAGCAGCAAGGACTTTTAACAGATATTCCATCTTTCTAACTGACATTACTGGATCTTTCAAAATGACCCAAGTCTACTCATGACTATGATAGAAGGAAAAGTTGATTTCATTAAAGAGAATTACATAAAGAGAATCAGTGGTAACCTAGTAAAATAGGTAAACTGAGTTCCAGATCTCACCCAAAATTTCAAGGAACCTGCAACAATGATCTGAACAATTTCATTTTTGCAAAACTAATATGTTGAAACCCTAACCCCTAGGGTTGTGGTGTTGCAAGGTGAAAACCTATAGAATTACCTTCACTATGAGGTTCTTCCTCCACATCTGAGAAATGTAACACTCAGTGCTTACAAGCCAAAAAGACCAAGGAACTTACTTGAAATAGCCTTGAACCGGTTAGGGTGGTAGACAGTGGATGGGGAAGGTTGCATTGCTGGTCCCCTCTTGAAACCTTCCTGCCTGTAGCTGACCAGCCATTTAAACTACTAGTGCCTTTCATTGTAGATTGAGTGAAACAAAGACATCACAAAAAATCCCAGCCAAGATGATTCATCACCTAGCTCAGCACACAGACTCATTAATTATGGCAGCTGAGATAGGTAGACACATCCCCATTACAAGCTAACCTGCAGCCAATTCAAAGATCTGTGAAAATAAATCATCATTGTTTTGAACCTCTGAGTTCATGAGTTTGGGTTTGGCACATGGACAATAGGCAAAGCTGTACAATAAGTTACAGATGACCATGAAGCACCACCGCCATGATTGCCAGCTTCTTTCACAATTAATCTTGAAGCTGATGCTGGGCTGGACACTTAAACAACTGTAAAACCTTAAGTGGAGAGATTTATATTGGTATGCCTGCTATGGAGGGTGGATGTTGAAGGAAGGAAGTTGCCTGCACAGATGAAAGAGAGGGTTGACCAGAAACAAGTTGCTGAAATCTGATTTGGCTTTTACACCTGCCTCCTGAAAGCTGAAGCCCCATGAAGAGATGAAAAATGGAATCAGGCCAGCTCAGATATTGCTGGTGACATCGGACAAATCTTTATCCCCATCCCTTAGCTTGCGCATTGAAACACAAGCCACGACTCGTTCTAATTATGCTAGTTTTTTCAAGGAGCTATTTTGAGGTCCTGCATACACTTCTTGTGTTGGATCTTTGCACCCATGAAATCATGAAACCTCAATCGCAGGATGTTGCTCACTGGTTTCTATCATACAGCTACCTTCCAGACCCACTCGAGGATGACTGTCTGAAAGCTCCTGATGACAAGGGAAAGCAGTGCATCATAACAGCTCCAGAAGTGACCTGGGTTAGTATATGAAGACACTATAACTACAACACAGAAGGTAGAGGAAAAGGTAGGACCAGGGAATTGTGAAAGGCAAAGCCTGAGCTGTCACAGATGAAATATGCAATGTTGAGATTTTTAAGATGTGATTTTTAAACAATATAAGACAGGAAGAACTATAAAAAAAATCTTGGAACTTGTGAGACTCTTACCAGAAATTACATAGAAAAGGACCAGAGAGCACAGGACTCGCTCATAGAACACTAGAAAACTACATATATGTGGAACAATGTCAGACAGCCTCATACCAATGTCATTTGAATTGGTAAGACTGGGTAAAGAGAAAAATAAGTATTTTAAGATGTGATTTTAGAAAATTCATCACAATAGGAAGAAAATAAGCTAAATTCTATTCTCTCTCTCTCTCTCTCTCTCTCACACACACACACACGCACACACATGCACACACACACACTTTAACATTCTCCCATGTTTTGTTTGTTCTACTCATTCTCTCTGTCTCTGTCTCTCTCTGTCTCTGTCTCTCTGTCTCTCTGTCTCTCTGTCTCTCTCTCTCTCTCACACACACACATTTTAACATTCTCCCACATTTTGTTTCTTCTCTTCTCTCTCTCCCCCTCTCTCCTCCACCTCTCTCTCTCTCTCTCTCTCTCTCTCTCTCTCTCTCTCACACACACACACACACACACACACACACACTTAAACATTCTTCCATGTTCTGTTTCTTCTATGTTTCCTATCTCATATTCACTGTCCATCTTCATCTTGACCTTAGGAAATGGATGTTGCCTCCATCATCTTCCTGATCTCCTCTACAATGGTCCCCCCTCTCCCTCACGCTGTTCACTCTGTCTGGGCCAGTGGTATTTGCCATCAGAGACAGCTTTGGGATGTAAGGATGCCTACAAGTATCTTTTTGTGTACCAGAGATTCAGAAAGAACCTCCTGAATGAAAGGCAAAATGGACTGGGGAGGTCAGAGGACAAGAAACTATCACAAACAAAGTTAGTGGTTTTTTTGGTTTTTTTTTTTTTTTTTGCTTTGTTTTGTTTTGTTTTGTTTTGTTTTCTTTTGTTTTGTGAAATCCATGGCCTCAAAAGCATTTGGGCTCTGTGGGTTTGAAGTGGAATTATTACAAAAGAAACAGCTTTGAAGTAGACGTTCTGTATCATAAAAGTCCTAAATTTTCAGAGCTTTTTATTTGCTAAGGAACTGAATGTACAAAAAGTAATAAAGATCAAGCACGCCTTTTCATCTGAGTTTAAAAGCAAACAACAGTGGGGAAATCGTGACTTCAAGTTAAACTTCCAGTAATGAAAACACTATGTTTTGCCTAAGAACCGGGAATTAATATATTTCCAACCTTAATAAGTCAGAGCTGTTTGCAAAACTTAGTTTTGATGTTGACATTTCAAAAACCCACCCTACTTATCAGTACTAAACATTTATTTTTCATGAAGCAGTGCTGAATGGAGGCAGCTCACATCAGCATCTCTGAGATGGGCTATGGTGTTCTACTGCATCATAATAACCGATGCAAAGAAATACAAAATACTCATCTCCTTCAAGGACTGTGCTACAGTTACTTTCACAAGCTAAAATGAGGATATTGAAAGAAAATGATATGCAGTTAATAGTATTATACAAATATTTTAAGGCATATTTTTCCCAAGAGTAATGCAAGTAATTCACAGCAATATTTTTACTTATTGTTTGAAACTTTCATGCATGTACACAATGTATTTTGATCATACACTGATCTTCTCTCACCGATTCTATAATTCCTCACTGGCATGCCCTCCCATCACATAGATAAAGAGAGTTAAACATTCCAGCTTGGAGTTGGGAGAGGCTCCAGAGGCCCCACCCCTAGTTGAGGGGCCATTGGTTGTTGATGGTTGCAAGGGGATGGGGGTAGAGTCAGGTGTTTTGAGGCTGTGACCCAGGTAGGTTTCTCATGCTCCAGTGGATGGTCTTATAGGGAAGCACGAATCAGTTCAGTGGGTTAAATAAACAAACAGGCACAATCAGTGCAATTGGCTTCTTGGGTGAAAAAGCCCAATACCAACCTTTAGCACATAATGAAGCTCCTGGCTCTATACCTACTTAAACCTGAACTGTGATGGTAGGATGTAGTTGGCTCCAACACCCTGATGAAGGGTAGACTTTGTTTGGGTGTTGTAACTTGTCCTATGAGAGGCTCCACCCAGCAGCTGACTCAAAAGGATACCCACAGCCAAACAGTAGATGGAGCTTGGGGACTCTTATGGAAGAGTTGGGGGAAGGATTGTAGGCTCCGAAGGAGATAGGAACTCCATAGGCCAACATAGTCAACTCACCCGGACCCTTGGGTGCTCCCAGAGACTGAAACACCAACCAAAGAGCACACATGGGCTGGACCTAGGCCCCATATGTAGCAAATGTGCAGCTTAGTCTTCCTTTGGTCTCTGAACAATGGGAGAAGGGGTTGTCCCAAAAGCTGTTGCTTGTACATGGAATATATTCTTGTAGCTGGGTTGGCCTCAGTGGGAGATGTGTCTAGTTCTGAAGAGACTTGATGTACCAGGCTTGGGGGATACAGGGGGTGGGGGCTCCTCCCTCTCAGAGTAGAAGGGGAGGAGGGAGAGGGAAGGATGGTGGGAGGAGGTGACTGGGAGGGGGGCAGTGAGCAGGATGCAAAGTGACTTAATAATGATGATGATGATGAGGAGGAGGATAAAATAACCACTGAAAGTGATAGCAAACACAGAAAGAACATTTCACATTGCCCTCAGATGAGACATTGAACAAAGGGTCACACCCAACACAGAGTTCAGAGGAGGTCATTTAATAACTCTTCACCATCTGACCAGGAATCCAGGTCATCAAGTAAAAGAAGTTTGTTTTTCTAGAGTGATGTTAAAACTGAATTCTATTTCTGTCCTTGGACCCTGTGGGGTTCACTGTGTGCCCTTTGTAGCTCAGGAATCTGAGCATTGCCAGTTTTTCTTTTTTTTCTTTTTTTTTCATAATTTTGTGAAGAAATAAAAGGTAGTAAGCATTAGTCACAGGAGTTTTCACAAACACACACACACACACACACACACACACACACAATGAGTTTGGGATTTCACTTAACATTGAACAGCTATTTGTTTCTGGGTGTTACTCATTGTAGCTTTTTTTTCCCCCCGAGTCCAAATGGCTTAGATGTCTCTGAAGTTTGCTTTTTCTAGTTGTAGAACCTGAAATTTGAGACTGGGAAACCAGTGTGGTTGGGTCCTGATAAAGTTCACAGGCAGCCTGTGTGCCTTCATGGTGAAAGATACAAGAGCATTCCTAAGGGCTCCGTTGACGGGGACTCTATCTTGACCCCTGAATGACCAGAATGCCTCCAGTCTTTTTCTCCAGTTTTTTTCCTGACTATTCAGTGTAATATTTATCATTGCAATGTGCTGTTTAATGAAAGTGTGGTGGTTAGTCTGTGTCAACATGACACAAGCTGGAGTTCTCCTGGGAAGAGAGAACCTCGGTGGACAAGTTGCCTTTATCTTCCTGGCGTATAGTCAAATCTGCAGGGTCCTTCCTTCCTTCCTTCCTTCCTTCCTTCCTTCCTTCCTTCCTTCCTCCCTCCCTCCCTCCCTCCCTCCCTCCCTTCCTTCTTTCCTCCCTTCCTTTCTTCCTCCTCTCTTATATATTACATTCTGATCACAGTTTATCCTCCCAGTCCCTCCCCACCACCTCCCCTCTTCTCCAGATCCACTCCTCCTCCATTGCCCTTCAGAGTAGAGCAGGGCTCCCAGGCATATTAACCAAACATAGCGTAACAAGTTACAATCAGACTAGGCACATGCCTCATATCAAGGCTGGACTAGTCAACCCAGGAGGAGGCAAAGGGTCCCCAAAGCAGGCCTCCATTCCTAAGATCACTACATTGTCAGTATATATACGTAAATACACACACACACATGTGTTTGGTATATGTGTGTGTGCATTTAAAATATAAAATAAATCTTAAAAGGAAACTGTCTAGAAATAGTACCACTGTTTAACTGCAGACAGATTTTTGGATTCAGGAAAGTTTGAAGATATCATCGACAGTGTGCATTTAAAAACGAGATTTAAATGCGTGGCATGTGAAAAGGAGATGAGCAAATGAAGTGTCTGTGAATCAGAGGTTACCTAGGCCCAGTTGCCCAGTCTGAAGGCTTCCCTGTAGAACCAGCCAAGGCAGACACAGCTTTACTCAGCCCTCTCTTTTAGGTCTCATATATGCCCTGGAAGCTGTGGGAAGGATGGTGTATGCTGTTCTTGTTTTTGCTTTGTTAAATATTTTCAAACATAAATGATAAAGATTCTTATGACCAAAAAAAGGAAAAAAGGAAATATCTTGTTTTTCAAAGAAAAGAGCTAAAAGGAAATATACATTATTAAAATGAAGACACAGTTAATTAAAAAGAGTATCAGTGATAGTGAAAGACTTAATGAACCAAAAACTCAGATCAAAGAGTATCTCATAGATAAATAAATTTAAAATATGAAGGACCAAATGATACAGAATATGAAAACATAAATTTATATTTGATGTGGTATATAAAAGACAATTAGTGTTGATAATACTTAAGTACTTTAATCAATCCAAAAGACTATAGACATCTGAATGAAATACACTTGGAAAACACACACATGCACACACAGACACACACACACACACATATGCACAAACACACACTCTCACAGACACATACTCACACATTCACACATACTCTCTCTTTCATACCACACACACATACACACACACACACCACATAGCAGTTAAGCAGTAATACATTAAAAAACAACAACAACAACAACAACAAAAAACTTTGAGATGTTACCACTATGGCCTCAGGGCACAGGAGGGAATTATTAGACATGTAGATCTATAATTCAAAATGTAAAAAGAGTCTTACTTTGCCATCTTGGCAGAAAGACATCTCTGATCCTCTTTGTTGAAGAATGAACTCTGGTTGACACACCCTTTATATGCCCTTCTTTTAATGTTTTAAAAAGTCAGGGCATTGTTTTCATTATGACATTGAACTGCACAACAGGTAGAAGGAAAATTTTACTCTAGGAATTCAGATGAAGCCATTTTGACTGTCCACTGAAGAATTATGTTCTGCAATGTTGGCTGGTTCCCTGCTTGCAGGAGCATGGGGCTCTGAAGCGAGTGCCCGCAGCCGTGTTTGGCTAGTGGTTTCCTTTGTATGAGGTTCTAGGTGGCAAGGGATAGCCAGAGACCTGACTCTTATGACCTTGTATTTCTCTGCCAGTCTTCAACCCTATTAGCTCTGCTTTCTGAAACTCAGTGTTAATTATAGTGTTATGAAATGGCACAAGCTGGGCATGGTGGCCCATGCCTTTAATCCCAGCACTTGGGAGGCAGAGGCAGGTGGATTTCTGAGTTTGAGGCCAGCCTGGTCTACAAAGTGAGTTCCATGACAGCCAGGGCTATACAGAGAAACCCTGTCTCAAAAAAAAAAGAAAAAAAAAAGAAAAAAATAAATAAAGAAAGAAAGAAAGAAAAGAAAAGAAAAAAAGAAAAAAAAAGAAATGGCACTACTTTGTAGCCAACTCTTGATGGTTTTAAGTTTAAAGAAGAGTATACTATATGTATTTCACAGAGTGCCACTGCTTTCTTCATTGTTCCTACACCACCTGACTTTGTATAAGAATGATTAGTGAATGCTATACACTTATTATCATGTGTGACCTATCATGCTTTCAATCTTCCAGAGTGCCTACAGCTGCTCACCTAGGAGTGGCAGGCACTTCAAGAGTCTCTCTCCTGTTAATGCAGTGATTTTTGATTTGGCTTGATCTTGTTCAGGCCTTGTGGACGCTGCCGTTGGCACTGTGAGGTCACGTGTACAATGGCACTGCCATGTAAGTCTGCAAAGGCAGACTTAGTGCAGACGCCCGCTACCTCTAGCTTACCTAGTCTTTTAGTCTCCTCTTTCAAAAATGTTTGCAAAGCCTTGTGGGGAGGGGTATAGCACAGTTTGTTATTCTCCGTAGGTTGACCAGTTGTCGCTTTCTGTATTTACATCTGGGTTAGAGATCACCGAGGAAACAGTTACTGAGACACAAAAGTGAACAGAGTAATTTCCTAGTCAGGTTTATGTGTCCTTGTACTATATATAACATATTTCCTGACTATCCATTTGCATCTGTCCCAGTCTGGTGTCACCTGCTATCTGACTTCACAACTCACCCCCAGCAGCAGTAACAGAAAACTGCATGGGGAGTGGGCTGGAGTTGGAGTTCAAGAGACAAAAGCTCTCAAAGTCTACTGTTTCATACCATCCACAGGCAAATATATGACCTAACAGGCCAAAATTGACTGAGATTGGCACCAGCAGCCAGCTGTCACTGTAGACCACGCTCTCCTGGATTTATAATGATAAGAAAAGCTGAGCCCATGCCTCTGGAGGCTGTTTATATCCCAACCAGTCAATATCTTGTCACTAGGAGTCGGCACAGATGGTGGCGCTGACCCAGAAGAAGCAGGCAGATCCTTCCCTGAGATAGTTTTGATGGCTTGCTCTGTGCTGACTTTCTCCTGAGGGACCAAGCTGCTCCCATGTCTGCATGGCCTCCCCATATGTTTCCTGTTTTGTTTTTTGTGGCATGGCTCTCCTTTTTCACTATGCAAGGCAAATATCAAAATTTTCAGCTGCTTCCATGTCTCTGCTCCCCCTCTGTACATCAGGAGCAGAAAAAGAGAAGTTCCCTCTGTGTGGGACATCTTCACAAGAGCCTGGACAGGTGAAAGCTACAAGCACAAAGCAAAACCAGTTAATGCTTCACCTTGTGTTTGTTTATCATTCAAAAAGCAATTATATTAAAAAATAAAGAAAAGACAAATATATGTGTGTGTGAGTGCACACACACACACACACACACACAATTTCTTCAATGGAGAATAGTTGTCCATTCTCAGGGGGAAAAATATCCTCTTCACTCCCAGTGTGCATCTTCTGGAGGGAAAATGCATGCAGTGGTCACAGTGGAATGCAGCATCCATCTAGCCAGCCAGATCAGCTGAGTCACCCTGAAGATTTTCAGGGTGTCGGGTGATCAAGTTCTCTTTTAGTTCTGTGGCTCCCTGGTGAGGTTATCCTGAACATTCTGAGGACTTTAGCTTTCACACTTCCAACAAGTTTCTGAATTAGTTGGTCAGCTTCATAGATGCTGGTAGAAGATACATGGGCCCCTGGTGGTGTTATGTCCAGCTACAGACATCATTCCATGAGGAGCTTCCTGTTTGTATGTGTGGACAGTGTGGTCCTATGCAGTGAGGGTACTGGTGCAGTGGCTTGGCCTCCCCGATGTTGAGGAAGGTTTGAACACAAATAGTATAAACAAAACCTGCCTGGCACTGTTTTCAAAGACACAATCCTCATCATACAATGGTCAGTAGACCAGTCAGCACTGTGACCTGAGGCTACCTGGTCTCTCATGGTTATAACTGCATATATACTTTTGAGAAGGCACAGCTGACCAAAGGCTGTCACTGCTCAGTATGTACTGTGACTAGTGGAGATTCTTGCTGGCATCTGTGATTCTTAGAGAGCAGCTGGCTGGTCACTGGTAGGGGCCACGAAGCCCCTTCTTGCAGGTGACTGTCCACGCTCCCTTTGCTGAGGACAGTGTTGGGGAGCAGAGCCATGCAGGATGCACATGATCCAGCTGCATGGTGCTCTCAGGGGCAAGGTCTTTAGAACCATGTTCAAATCACATTAGGAGTTCACTGGCAGTGTTGGACAAGAGACTAAAAGATCAGTGCCTCTGATCACCATCTAGGCATTGTGACGGCTATAAAGGTGAGGGCTTGCTTCCTAAAAGAATTCTAGATGCCTTTTTTTTTTTAATCAAAGTAAACCATCCTGTCTTTTTTTATGGGAAAAACAATTTTATGTGATCAGCTAGATCTGTTGAGTAAGTTAAAGATTTACCATATTATGATGGAGTACCAAACTTACTGTTTTTGTATTTTCAGACAAGAACTCACCTTTAGTCCAGGTTGGCCTCAAACTCATTATGTAGCCCAGGGTACGTTTTTACCCTCTATCTATACTCTTGCATCAACTACCTAAGTGTTAGGATTGCAGGTATCACCATCACATTCATATCAATATGTTATGAAGACATACAGAATTCAAAGTAAGACAAATGATACATGTGCTGTTTAATTTTTTTCACAAAATGTATCTTGATCACATTCTTTCTCTTTCCCCAACTCCTCCCAGATTCTCTCCACTGCCCTACTTATCCAATTCTATGCTTCTTTATTTTCTCTTTCTTTCTCTTTCTCTCTCTCTCTCAAAAAAAGCAGAAAACAAAACTCAAAACTAAAACAAAATCAGAAAACAAAACAAGAAGCATGAACTCAGGCTTATGCAGAAGTATACACACGCACGCACGCGCGCGCACGCACACACACACACACACACACACACACACACACACACACACACAGTAGTCTGATTTGTATTGGCTTACTACTCCTGAGCATAGGGTCTGTCCTGGAGTGTGATGGAGATACCCAATGACACCCAATGGGAGTGTGGGTGGGGGGTAGATTTTTCCTTTCCTAGTAGCTAATCAATTGCAAATAGTTTCTTTGTTAGATGTGGAATGTACCCTTACCCATGCTAGCATTTTCTTTGGTTTGGATTTGTGTAGTCTTGTACTTGCTGTGACAGTTTCTGTGATTTCCTATATATCAGCCTTGTTATGGCTAGAAGATGCCTCTTCCTTGGAGTCATCTGCCACTTCTGGCTCTTATAATCACATAGATTATATCACATAGATCCCTTCCTGATCATAGATGGGAGGAGGAGTTTCATGAAGACATCTCCTTTTAGCTCCAAAGCATCTCACTTTCTCCACATTATCTAGTTGTGGGTCACCTTATTAATAAACATGTACTGCAAGAAGATTCTCTGATGAGGGATGAGTTATGTTTTGATCCATGAGTCCAGCAATATGTCACTAGGGGTCCTCTAAATTGCTTTAGCAGAATACTAGTAGTACGTTTTCCCCTAGGACCCATGACCCATCTACATATGGATTGATGGCTACTTTAGCAGTGTTAGTATGGATTCTATCTCATGGAATGGGCCTTAAAGCCAAGTAAATAAATAAATAAATACATACATACATAAGTAAATAAATAATCAGGTTGGTTACTGCTGTAACTTTTTTGCCACCATGTCACCAATATATCTTGCAGGCAGATCTCTGTTATAGGTCTCAGGTTTTGTAGCTAAGTGGTGTTTGTTATTATATTTATTATTGCTTTTCTCCTCTTATGGTGTGCAAAGTACTTTCCAGTTCCATGTCAGTAGGGGTAAAGCTTCTAGTTTGTCACCAGTTGAATTCTCCATGTTAGTGACAAATCGGTAGTGTCTCCAACGGTAGGGTCTGATCTTTGGTTGCTGAAGGTAGCCAATAGCCATGGCAAACACTTATGATTTGGAAAAGGTATGGGACCTCTTTGGCCGATGACTCAACAAGATGCAACCTATTCGTGGCACCGGAGGTTTTACTTGATAGCACACAATGTCTAGTTGAGGCCTTGTCTCCTCTAGTACATGGTCACTCCTTTAAATTCCTTTCCTATACGTACGTGTTTTAGGAAACTTCTGCAGCAATGGGTTTCCACGTGGCGTTTCAAAGGCCGTTAGTGTTAGCTGTCCTCTTCATTTTTCCTCAGATGATTTTCTCAAAGAACCAGTTTTTTATATCAATGATTCTTTGCTGCTATTGTTGGTTCTACCTTATTCATCTCATCCCTGAGTTAGATTCTTTCTTCCTTTCAACTCTTTCAGTTATTATTTCTTCTTTCTTTCTAGAGCTTTCGAATGTGTCATTAATTTATCTCTTTAGGTATTTTTGTCATTATTATTGTTTTGTTTTTTGTTCGTTCATTCATTCATTCATTCACTTTACATCCTGATAGTTCCTCCCTTCCTCCTAGTTCTCCCTTTACACAATCTTCCCTGTTGCAGTAAATCTCCAACCCAAATATGCCCCAGCAATGAAAACACAACTCAATTAATATGAATACACGCTGTGCATCCAGATTGGTCAGATCTACCACTACACTACCATCTTCCACAGCTTATGAGATCCCTTAGAACTTGCGGTTTCTCCAGGCCATGTGCTTCTGCTCTGCTTTTCTTCTTCTTCCTCCTCCTCTGTGTCCTCTCCCTCTTCCATTTTCTTCTTCTCTCTTCCCAACCTTCTGCTCCACCTTCCCTTTTATCTGCCCAATCATCAGCTCTCCTTTATTTTACAAATTAAGGTGGGGAGCAGGTTTACTGGAAATCACCTGAGTGTTGACTCAGTCCTTGTTCACAACCCCTCACAGGAGAATGGAATTAACATCAAATATAATTAGCCCTAGGGCTATCTGCAACACTTCCCCATCACTCTTTTCCCTTCTAGATCTGAGAGGGTGGAGCCCCCTCCTACTGGGTATCCACCAAGCAGTACACATCCAGTCTCTGTAGGACTAGGCACATTCTCTCCCACTGAGGTGCATCATGGCAACCCAGTTAGGCAAAAAGGATCTACAGACAGGCAACAGCTTTAGGGACAACCCCCAATCCAGTTGTTGGGGGAACTCACATGAAGAGCTGCACATTTGCTTGCTGTCTGGTTTTCATGATGTAGGCACTTAGGACTATAAACTTGCCTCTTAGTACTGTCTTCATTGTGTCCAGCAGGTTTAGGTTTGTTCTGTTTTCATTTCATTTATTCAAAATGTTTTAAATTTCTCCTCGATTCCTGTATTAACACAATTTTCATTCAGTAGGGAGCTGTTCAGTTCCCATGAGTTTATAAACCTTCTGTTGTTTCTGTTGCTGTTGATATCTATCTTATATCCAGGGTAGTCAGATAGGATTCAGGGAGTTACTTCAGTTTTCCTCTATCTGTTAAGACTTGCTTTGTGTCCAAATATGTAGTCAGTTGTAAACAAAGGATTGTGGGCTTCTGAGAAGAAATTTTACTCTTAGTGTTCTGATTAAATGTTCTGTAGATATCTTCCGGATCCATTTGATTTATGGTGTTACTTCAGCATTTCTCTGATTAGTTTTCGTCTCGATGACCTGTCTATACACAAGTGTGAGATATTGAAGTCAATCATTATCACTGTTTTAGGATCAATATTTTATTCTAGCTATAGTTGAGTTTATTTTATGAAATTTGGGTGCCATTGTGTTTGGTGCATAAATCCTTAAAATGGTGGCTTTTCCCTTCAGTGAGTATGTAATGTTTTTCTCTGTCTCTTCTGTTTATCTTTGGTTTGAAGTCCATTTTTTTCACACATTAAAATGGCTATACTTCATGGGTTCATTTACTAGGAATAGCTTCTTGCTAAGGTGATGTCTATCCTTGATGGTAAGTAAGGTATGCTTTTTTGGATGCAGCAGGATGATGGATTCTGTTTTTTTTAATCCAATCTCTTATTCTATCTAATTTACTGGGGAATTGAGACCATTAATGTTGAGAGTTGTTCATGAACATTGTTTATTATCTCTGTCATTTTGTTGTGCTGGTATTACCACCCCCTTTTGATTAGTTGTTCTGGGATTATTTATTCCTTGTGTCTCTTAGCTGTAGTTAGCCTACTCTTCAGGTTGAATTTTGCCTTCTAGTACCCTTGGTAGATCTTGATTTGTAGACAGGACTTGCTTAAATTTTTTTTTATCATAAAATGTTAGTCTTTCTCTGTTGAATGTAGTTGATAGTAATCTGACATCTCATCCGTGTTCTCTCAGTCTTTGTAGACCTTCTGATCCAGCCTTCTTGCTTTGAGAGTCTCCGTTGAGAAATCAGGTGTCATTCTAACGAGTCTGCTATCGTATGTAATGTGTTCTTTTTACCTTTGCAGCTTTTAGTATCCTTTCTTTGTACAGAACATTTAGTGTTTTGATTACTATGTGTTATGGAGAGTTGTTTATTTTAGCTCTGTCTATTTGGTGTCCTGTAAACATCTTGTACTTTGATAGGCATCTCCTTTTTTAGGATGGGGAAGTTTTTCTTCCATGATTTTGTTAAAAATATTTTCTGTGCCTTTGGATCTGAGTTCCTTCTTCTTCAATATATTTCATAGTTTTTATCTGATTACAGTGTCCTAGATTTTTTGGATGTTTTGTGCCCAAGCTGTTTTATAGTTAACATTTGATTTGATTGAGATAGATCACACTTCTTCAATCTTGTCTTCAAGACCAGAAATTCTCTTCTATGAGTCTCTTAATCTTTTGGTGAGGCTTACCTATGATGTTTTTATTTGATGTCCTGGGTTTTTCATTCTCAGTTTTATTTCACTTTGGTTTTCTTTGTTGAGTATATTTCTTGGTTGAATTCTACCATTATGCTTTGACTTGTTTTTATTATTTCATTCATCTGTCTGTTTTGTGTTTTCATTGATGCATTTACCCATATCCTCTTCAAGGATCATCATATTCATCACTACTATTTTTAGCTCTTGTCTTCTAGTTCAGCTAAATTGCTGTTTTAGGGCCTAGTACAGTACAGTGGCTGGATTCTGGAGAAGGCATATTGCTCTTGCTAGCTCATATTTGTGGGGTTTTGTGTGTGTGTGTGTGTGTGTGTGTGTGTGTAGATCTTGGCCTCTGGAGTAATGATGTTCTATTGTGTCTTAGTGTAGATATCTGTTCTTGCCTTTTGGGGGGCACATGTTCTCTTCTTTGGTTACTCTTGCCCTCTTTGAGTTCTAGCCAGGTGTAGTTGCTGTGGGCTCCCTGATTCCTAGCCAGATGTGGCAGCTGTGGGGTCACTGTTAGAGTGTGGTGGGCCCAGGAGGAGTCACAAAAGAATTGAGATTACCAGAGGCTGAAAGGGGTAGTATAGAAGAACCAGAGGAACCTTGGATCCTGAGTCTATACCAAGACAGTGAGTCCCAAGGGATCAAATATCTGATATTTAAATGATATCCTGATTAGAGGATAGTTGAAGTTAGGGACAAAGAAGAATACCAGTAGAGAGTGGATTTCTGCCTTCAGAAAAGAGTGCCTTGGTCTTTCAGGTGCCCTCACAGCACAATGTGTTGCTTGCTGCTGGAGTTATCCCATCATCGATCACAAGGGCAGGTTCTCCTCCCTCTTTGACACTTATTTTCACTTATTCACTGTCAGTTCCTTATTGCCTGAGGGAAACCATGTTGAGCCCTAGGCTAACAGCAAAGCATTTGCTTCTATGACGTCATTAAACAAAAAGAAACACTCCAAGGCATGGGGGAAACCAAGAAAAAAATCAGAGCTGTTTTGATTAGAGTGGGGCTGAGGCTAAAGCTTCTAATTACCTTCAAATGTCATGCAGGCTACTGTGTAACTTAGGGTGGCCAGCCTCTGCCCTCTCCCTCAGGCTGAGCAGAAGAACAAGACTGAATGAATGAGTTCTGTGTCAATAATACTATTACTGACAGGGACACAGGTAATCCCATGGGACTAACAAACAAGACAAATTGTAGCAAAGGTGACCATAAATTCTGTTTTAATGAGAATTTAATAATTGAATGACATTTCACTAATATTTCATGTATAATTGTCATCATGTCTCCCACAGTCAAGCATATTAAATAGAGTTACAATATCGGCCAAAAGTAGAGTCAATGCTCTGAAGGGCTATGACATCCCCACTGTTTGTCTCTGTTGAGTCAATGCTCTGAAGGGCTATGACATCCCCACTGTTTGTCTCTGTTGATCACAATCTGGCGAGTAGGGCTGTGTGGCTGCAGAGCATCTCTGGGCCCCTTTGGCTTCTTGGAATTTCTCCCTTTCTCTTTCATATCCTTTATTTGTAATTCTAGATAAACACAGACATATTTCCACCCAGGGACATTACTCCAGTTATTATCATCTGTGTTTCATGCTGACGTATGAGTTATGCTATGAACACATCCTCTGTTATGAGGTGAAACCAAATCATTTTAGTTCATCCTGAAGCTTGCTTACAGTCTAAGGAAGCACACACGCGTGTAGCACATGCCTCTCTAATGTCACCCGTTTATATGTTGTAGCTAGAAGCAAGTTGGTAATTACTTGTCTTATACTGATTTTCCTAAGCAAAACAACAAACAAACAAACAAAAACAAAACAAACAGACAGACAAAACAAAACAAAAAACGTGGAAAAACAAGTGATAAATCTGCTCAAGATTTCTTTCTCTCTTCATTATTTTAAGGTCAGGTCTCTTTCCCAGCATCAGAGTGGGAAGGCTCTTACTGTGCTAGCATAAGGTAAAAAGGAGCAGTGTAGCCCAAGGGGAGAAATTGCTACTCCAGTATGTCAGGAAGGCTGCATCTTCTCCTTTCTCTGCTTTATGGGGTGTTGTATAACAAAACTTTCCCTGGGGAGACAGACATCTACTCATCCCACACAGGGATCCCATGACAGACCAACCTGTGGATTCCGCCAAAATCCACCACGGTGAACCAGTGAATTTTATTCAAGTTTCTTAGAGGAGTGTGTATGGGTGAGGGGTCACTTACAGGAACAGAAATGACTTAAAGACAGCTGTATTACCAAGACAAAGGCCCACTCCAGCATGGGTTGTCAGCTCATAAAATCTGAGAGACCCGGAACTCATTGCAGAGTCTGCATACTTCAGATGTTGCTGAGTGCCCTTCCCAAGTCTAAACCTCTTCTGACAGCTCTGGTGTTTTGTGCTCCTAGGCAGCTGGTCTAGTCTCAGAGTCTCCTTTGTAGCTTGGTCCTGCTCTTCAGCAAGCCTCTCAGCTTTTACCGCTTACTATGGCAGGGAGGGACCTAGTGAATCTTATCTGTATCAAAGACTTCCTGAAGCTCTTTCCATAGACAGCAGTCAGTAGATGGCCTTATTGCCAGCTTCCTTAGAGGGTGGAATGTTTCAGTCTCAGAGGAAACCGTTGCATAATGTTGGGTGAGAAGTTTTTCTTTATTACAGTCTAGCTGCTGTGATGTGCCTCTCTGTGATCCAGAAACAACATAGGTGACCATGCACTACAACCTTATAAACTATTAGCCCAGAACAATCTTCAACAGTTAGATTATTTTTGTCAGATATTTTTATTTCAGTTATTAAAAGAAACTAATACATTACCCAAGGGGCATCTGCACTATGGTGGATCTTTTTATATTAAGTTATTGATTGGACCTTTGCAATGTGATTAAATTTAAACATTTTGAACCATGGTGGATGAAGTGTTAGAAATACAAATGTTGATATTTTATTACTAAATGGTTTGTGCTTGTTAGTTTCTTCCCCCTTTGTTTTTCTTTTTCTTTTCTTTTCTTTTTTTTTTTTAATCAAGTTAGCACAAACTAGGGTCAAAACTGGGAAAAAGAAAAAAGAAGCTTACAATTATTTTAAAAATAGGTCAGAGCTGACATGCAGAGAAACAGTGCTTAATTAATAGAAGTTTCAGATATGTTCTTGGATAACTACAAGCTGAAATTTCTAGAAAAAAGCCACTCTTGCAATGAAGTTTCTATAGGGCTGATTAGAACTTCAATGACTGAGGAGAGATGGAATTTTGCAAATCTGGAGACAAATCATCTTGGGCTATCTTTAGTTGCTTTGGTAGCCACTCCCTGCCTACTCATTTGTGTGACGGAATATCCTTGTGGCTGTCACTTGAGAGGTGTTGCTAGACCTTTAGCTCCCACCAGCCCAGAAGCTATGAACATTATCTTCCATCTGAAGTCCATTGCGGACAATCTCTGCCTCAGTGTAAGTTACCTCTTAATGCTCCTCCCCCCAATGCATTTGGCAAATCCCTGGATTTATAAATTTCTTTTGTTCTATAACTACAAAAAGTTTGAAAAACTGTGTCTGCATTGGAACATGTTATGGGGGGGGGGGTAACCTGACAATGGTCACTCAATATTGATGCAAGGGGGGAAAAACCCCTCTTATTTCCTTTGATATGACCACAGTTGAGATCTGTATTAAGTCTCAACAAAGCAAGTGGTACATGAGAGAAGAATCCTAGATGCTTAAATAAAAACAGCAGAACCACATTTGAAATGAGCAAGTCATTTGAAGCAACAAAAGAGTCCACCAGGCAGGCACCAAAGGATGAGTCTGTAACTCAAAAGGTTTATAGAATATCTGGAGAAAAAAAAAAAAAGGAAAACTAGAAAAAGTACACCTCGCTGTGTGACAGAGTAAACAGTTATAATTTACAGGAGTGGGTTTGTTCCCTTGGATTGAAATATCCACTTACTATGACCCAAGCACTTCTTTCCTAAGGTGTTATGAAGTACTAAACACAATGGTAACACTGGGTACTTTTCAAGAATGTAGAGCTTCGTAGACAAAGGATAAAATGAACATGTGGCCTCCAGCTATCCAGAGGGAAAGGGTAGGTGTGCAAGGACAGGCTCCCAGAGAGCAAACCTTGTATCCCAAAGCGACTGGTCTATTAGTGGCTTTCATGAGTACAGGGAAAAGGAACAATGACCTCTGACATGTTCGAGACTCCAACTGACAGTGATGTGATCCCTAAGGCCACAGCAGCTTTCCCTACAGAATGGGGAAAGGCCAGAGAGCACATGATGACTCCGATGTGTTCATGTTGCTCTGGAGCTTCTAGCCAGGGCTGCATATAAGCGGAGGAGATAAAATATGAAGAGGATTGACCGGCAGGTAATTATTCTAAATCACAGGTACTGTGACCCCTATGTGGGAAATCCAAATTACCTTGTAAGATTCTAGAATTAAATGGGGTTTGCTATTGCTGCTGTCTGTCTTGAGGAGACTTTGGTACCTGTGCTCCTGAAATCATGTCAGCTGACTCTGCTGAGCGCTGGGCCCCCTTGGCCTTTCTGAAAAGCACACCTGAGCTCTTGTGCACACAGCGGGTGGCGGGGGGGAGGGACCACTACACTGGATGTGCGCACAGTTCTGATTGTACGCCGAGGTTCTTGAATTAAAAAAGGTGACGTCACAGATATGGATTCCCGCCATTCTGATTGACACTTCTCTTCCAGTTTTTCTAAAGTGGAATCACTATTTTCCTCACTAGTGTTCCCATGAAGGATGCTCTCTGTGAAACCCAGGCTGCTCTCAGTCATCACTCCGTCAGTCCATCTTCCTCACCTGTCTTACTCTCTCACACAAAGGGGACTCTTGCCTTAGGTCACAATTGAAAATCTCTTTTCAAATGAGTCTTCTTTAAATATCAGTGAATAACTCAAGGAACTTGCTATATATCAGGAATAATTTCTCTACCAGAGAAAGGAGGAAAGGTATACATATTTATTTCCTCAGAATGCCCGAGAAATATTTTTTGTTGCGCATGGAGTAGCCTATTCAGTTTTTAGGTGAAAGCTTTTGTCTAGTCATTCAAATATTTTAACGGAAACCTGATTTCATATTTATTATACTTCAAGATCTGTTTCCAAAGAGTGAGAGTCCTAAGGACTCCATCTCCTAGTAGTGAGAGAGTGAACAAGGGGCCAAAGGTACAGACAGGGCTCTGTATCCTCAAGGATGCTTAGCAGGGCTACTCCCTCCCTAAACACCACCATACCTGATGGTGAGGTGCACTTAATCCACCGAGACCAGAAAAAATCACTGTCATTGAGAAAGCAAGTGGATTCCATGTTTGCCAGGTTTACTTTGTTTTTGTTGTTGTTGTTATTGTTTTTGTTTTGTTTTGTTTTTTTGTTTTTGGACACATACCTGAGTGTGTAGCCCCCAGCTAGCCTGGAACACATACTATGTCCTTCAGGATTGCTCCAAAGTTGCCATCTTCTTGCCTGTGCCTCCTCACAGCCAGCATAACAGGCATGTACCACACCCAGTTCCCCACTGCTTACATTACCAGTGTATGGATCTCACACCCTGTTAGGTTTCTAACTCTTCCAATGCACCCCTGTCACCAGCACCTTAAACCCCAGAGACAAGGTTTATGCTCATCTCTTCCATGTCTGGAACACTTTCTGGTAAGTTTTTAGCTCTGTAGTATTTTACTCTTCCCAAACTAATTCTCACAGGCAATTCAGGACAAAGTGTGTGGAATAAGCTCATTTCCCCGGCCCTCTCTCCTTTCATCTCCTGTGTCCCCCCTCTTCCCTCTTCTTCCTCTTCCCCTCTTGCTTGGCCTCTCTTCCTTCCCTTTTCAAGGCACATCACATCCAGGATTAGCATCAGGGTACAGCATCCGACATGAACACAGGCCTTCAGTGCCAGCATGTTTTATTTAAACGTCCCGGCGTATTTTATGATCAGTGTTAGTATAACAGAACACTGCTCAGAGTTATTTGGTGTATAAAACCTCTCAACTTGATCTTTTCAGGGAAAGGCCAGAAGGGTGATGAATTACTGCTGCAAATAGCTGGCATCCACTGACATTCTTAATTGCCTTTTGGAGAGTCAGACTGCGCATCACTGAGATAATGAGCATTTTTGTTTATCTAAAGTGATTTGAAAATTAGAGTTCAAAAGTAAATCTCTCTTAACAGGAGACAAATAATATCATCAGTGCCTGGTGAAAAAAAATTGAAAAGATAATTTTAGGAATAAAGTAAATAGTGAAAACTTCCACTAGTCTCTCTGATTTGATTACTATTGTCTTCTTAGTCTCTCTGATTTGATTACTATTGTCTTCTTTAAGATTCCACCTGCTATCAAATCCTAATTCTGAGTTCTATCTACTTCTCTTTTCTGTGATCCAGACATATAGGGCCAGCAATTCCTGGTCCACAGCGATGGCAGCTTCACTGGGTCTGATGACATCATGTTGCCTTGATATGCAAAATGTGGAGGTAATTTAAGATTCTCTAATCAGAAGGCAAAAAAGGAACTTGAAAAAAAATGTATGTATTCTAACTGGATTAGAAACTGTGCCTTAACCTTACAGAATACAAAATACAGCCAATTAAAGTGATAGAAAATAAATATTATAAGCATTCTCATCTCCTTTTTCTCTCCTGGAAATGTCTACCACCTTCAGCTTTGCAAAGCACTTATTTGTTGTTGATAAAACATTTTTACCACCTCTGTGTTCATTCCTACTTTTATTAATTTCAATTCTGCACGAATATGAGCCTGTGCTCTATGAATCACACTGCAGTAATTCTTCCACAAAATTTTGTGTAAAGCCTTTCATTGGGTTGTTTATAGCTGTGTTTATTCTGCTTTTATTGTTGCATATAATTTTCTTATATGAATTTACCCTCACTGATCCATTTATTTTCTTTTCTTTGATGTTTGAATTATTTTTTGTTTGGAAGATTTATGTAGAAGATATACTGGTCCAAATACATGCTTATGCATAGAAGTAAGCTATGGAAATCCTTCAGGGCTCCACAGATAAATGCAAATGGTTTCCAAAAGCGGCTAGAAGAGGTTCCCACCTCGTCTGACTGATGAGAGCTTCTATCTTCTCACATCATTTATAGTGAAGATTTGTCCATTTTTCTCTAATGTTGATCTGGCCAGAGAGAAGGCGGTTTGTGTGAGTGCGTTGCTTCTGTGAGTTATTGCAGTGGAAGATGTGCCCAGGGCGATTAGGGGAAAAGGTAGGTAAACAAATCCAGTTTAAGGGAAGGGGTCAGAGTGTGTCTTCTCCTGGATGACTCAGCCATATGTAGAAAAAAACACTGAGGAACGCAGCTAACACCTATTAGACGTGCCACCAAAAGTCAGTGAGTGGGAAGACATAAGACAACCATATAAATCCTAATTAATTGTTCTGTACACTAGCAAGAGCAATCCAAAGATGAAATTAAAATCTAATCATCTGGCTTATAAGAGAAAAGACAAGAAACAATAATACAGTACAATAATATGAGAAGTGCAAGCTACATGTCCCCAAAATAAGAAAACTATGACTCTCACTTAGAGAAAATTGAAGCAAATGAAAACACAATCTGTGTTCATAGGTTATGAGACTTCTTACTGTTAAGACATGCACTAGTCTCCAAATTGCCCTACATGATCAGATAATTTAATTAAATATTCCAGGTGACTTAAAAAAAGATAAATCAAAAGCAGAATTTCAAAGTAACAAAACAAGGTGAAAGAATTTTAACTAAGAAAAATAAAGGTGAAGACACTGACTGATATTTGCCAGGAAATGCCTGCATAAATGCCAACTGAATTTCTGGGAAAACAGGCAAGCTAGCCTAACATTTGTATGAAAATACGAGTAACCTAGAATGGACAAAGATGACCAAAAGATCTATAGTGATTGATTCACTAAGCAAGCCTTATTTAAAAACTATTCATTATATTATCGGAGCATTAGATTACCACAGCAAAGGTCCTGACTAAAGGGCCCCCAACAGACTAGGCAGGGCCACCCAGTCCAATACAGCAATCAAAGAGAAAGGTGGAAAGAAGAGATTAATCCAACATGGCCACATTGGAAGGAATAGACACAGAGGTTCAACAGCTCCAAGTCTGAGAACCTGGGAATTTTGTAGAATGGGAAAACAATGGATGAGCTAGTGGGCTGGTATGAGTGTGAGTGTGAGTGTGTGTGTATGTGTGTGTTTGTGTTTCTGTGTGTGTTTCTGTGTGAACTCAGAGATCTGCTTGTCTTTGCCTCCTGGGATTAAAGGATTGTACCATGCCTGGACCTAAATTTATCTGGGTAGGATCTTGCTCCAAGGTCACTACTCCCTTAATTCAATTTAATATCTTTGAGCACAGGATTCAGCCCCATTTCACTTCCTGGAGCCCCTTTAATACTCCAACCATATATTTTGTATTTTTCCCTTGTCATCTTGCTATGCTTGTTTAAAATGCTCTTCATGAGACTTAATCAGAGAATGAAGTCTATGATAGGCATTTCTGAGAGTTCTTTTATCAATGTAATTAATCGGAGTCTCTTCACCTTATCCTCAGGCAGACTCTTCAGACAAGGGCAAGAAGTAGCCACATTCTTCACCAAAATAGCACAAAAACAGTCTCTACACCATATATTGAAAATTTCCACTGAAACTTCGTCGGCACAATTCAAATCATACTCAGTTAACAAAGTCTTCCATATTTCTACTAGGATGGCCCATTAAGCCCAATTTAAAGCATCCCACTGCTTTCCAAATCCAAAGTCCAAAAATCCAAATTCTTCTAAACAAAAGCATGGTCAGGACTATCACAGCAACACCCCAGTCCCTCGTACCAACTTCTGTCTTAGGGTTTTACTGCTATGAACAGACACCATGACCAAGGCGACTCTTATGAAGACAACATTTAATTAGGGCTGGCTTTCAGATTCAGAGGTTTAATCCATTATCATCAAGGTAGAAACATGGCAGCATCCAGGCAGGCATGGTACATGCAGAGCTAAGAACTCTACATCTTCATCTGAAGGCTACTATGAGACTACTTGCTTCCAGGAAGCTAAGATGAGGGTCTTAAAGCCCATGCCTACAGTGACACACCTACTCCAAGCCCACACTTACTCCAACAAGGCCACAACCTTTAATAGTAGTACTCCCTGGGCCAAGAATATACACACCACCACAACCTCTTCTCTGCAAGGGGAAAAAGGCAAGGGATATGAAGGTGAGCTGCTGGGTAAGATTTCAGGATTTTCCAGAGCTGGAATGCTGTATGTCCAGAACAGAACTGCCTGGAGCTGCCATCAGTTCCCTTGAGATGATTAATTCCCCACCTTTATGTCTGGCTGTAACCTGCTTAAGTGTCACGTAGATCTTTGTGCTGTAGCATCTCAGCAAACTCTAGTCTCCGTCAACCTCAAAGCTGAGAATGTGGTCAGATAACATAAAATAGGTAACATAAAATACCTAATAAGGTCCCAGGAAAACTTTATATAGGTTCTAAGGGTCCAACATTAGTCTTAGTGGTGAGGAATTTTACCTGCTGAGCCATCTCTCCACACCAAACATGTCTAATTGTTTGTGGTGAAGTTGTGACAATTGAGCCCAGAGTCTCGTATGTGCTAGGCAATTGCTCCACCACTGAGCTATAACCTCATCATCTGATTTGTGAGTTCATTTTGCCCTATAACTGCAAAAAAAAAAAAAAAAAAAAAAAAAAAAAAAAAAACCTCGTGCAATGTTTCTAGCCGGGAGTGTGTTATTTAGGACAACTCAAGTCCATGTTCTCCAGCTAGGATCAGTCCTCTTTCCTAAGAATAAACCATCTCCTATTCCCTTTGAGGAAAAAAATCACGAATTGTCTGGGAAGACAGAATCCAAGTTTTGAAAGGCAATAACTTCAAACCCATAATATAACATACACCTAAAAGTTTATTAAATTGAAGGAGAAATCAGACATTCCCACAATAAAACACAGGTTAAAGGACTCAGGGAGGATGTGTTTTAAGGCAGAGACTCAGCCAGGTGCAACAATTCATTTGATTTTTGAGCTCTCCAATTTTGGGAAGAAATGTTGAACTTCAACTGTCCTGAGCAGTGACAATAATAGTATGGATAAAATGTCACTCTTGGTTAGTACCAGAGATCTATACCAGGGTATATTCTGGCGTGCATTTGCATACCACAAAGAGAACTGCATTTATTATTTTATTTTTCAATTTTCACATTGGTGACTGGATTAAATGAATCAACCCAATGTTATGCCAAATGACAGGCTTGGGGTACAGAAGCCAATAGAGTATTTGAGGTTGACAGAGTTTCTGAAGAAAGACATTTTATCAGAGCAGGGGTAGATGGTTGCTGTCTCAGGCCCCTGCACCTGGCCCTGTTAGAAAGAGCTGAGGGGCCTGTTGAAAGGCATCACAGTTCCTCAAGACAAAACAACAGACAAGAAGTCTTGCTCACATCTGGGCCTCCTGCAGTCCCTCTTTGTGCGACTGAGGCCACTCAGACCCTCCTCAGCTGGTCTGATGTCCAGATATCAGTGATGTATTTTATGCCTGGTGAGAGTGGGCACTTGTTGAATTTGGTTCATCTCATGATGCTATAGTGCTTAGTCTCATGCTGGGATTGGATATCCTAGGGCAAAGTGGTAGCCAAGGTGGGAGCATCCATTCCTCTGAGTAGAAGGGGAGATCGCCAGTACCCCAATTCTGAGGATATTCTCTTCTTAGTACATGAGAGTCTTCAAGGGGTTTTCCCCTTACAAGGTTAGAAAGACTGTGTGTGGTAAAAGGAAAGATGTTGGGATGGTGGCTTATCCAGGCTTATCCAGGGTCATCATGAGGTCTCCTGGAGGAGGAAGTTGAGGGTACCTAACATAGAACATCATAAGCACATAGCATGAGACAGTCTGTTGTTAGCACAGACTTGTAAGAGTGGGACTGGTAGGAGAAGAGGGAGAAGGGCTGTGATCTGGATGTAAATCAATCAATCAACCAATGAAAATAAGTTATTTTCAAAAATAGAATATGCAGAAGAGCATTGAGAGGACTGGTTATAAGTGCTCATTCTGATGTTCTCATTAGCCTTCTTGCTCTCAGAGACATTTCAGAGATAAAAGCAACATATCCAGGACCTCCAAGGACATGCTCAGGGATGGTAAATCTGTCTGTGGCATCTGATGCTGAGTTCCCAGGAGGGGCTGGGAATCCCCATATTCCTACTGTAGATAAGTATTGCCCTGCAGTCTGCTTAAGGCTACTCCATTTAAATTTTAATGCTTTAGTTGGAGATTTAACATCCTTAAAAGGCAGGGCCGAGGTTCCACCTAGCATAAAGGATGTGGTAGGCATATGGAGAAAACTTACTTAACCCATAAGTCACAGGACTGTTGGTCATTTGAATTCACTGAGTGACCAGCATAGATGTTAGGTAAGACATTTCACTTAACATGTTTAGACAGTGTCTCCTGTATCCCATACTGGCCTCGAACTTGCTGTTTAGCTGAAGATCACTTCCGTTCACTTCCAGAGTACAGGGGTTACTCATATGCACCAAGAAGCCTGGTTTATCTGGTGCTGGCAATCAACATGGGGTTCTTGTGAATTCCTGGAAAACACTCTACAAAGAGCTCCAGACAGGATGAAATGTCTTCAAATCCAAACATATCTTAAAGCAGATGTGTGCGAGTGGCTTGGCGAATGTAAGTGTAGCTGACAATAGCCTAACCTTCTTTTCCTTTTAACACAGTGGTCCAGTAAGCATCCATTCAGTGCTCAGGGTGAATTCATCTGGCACCCTGGCAGGAAAAATACATGTCAACTGTAACTGCAACACACCACAGTTGCATATTGTTAAGAGCCAAGTGACAAAGGCCTAGAAGAGACTCCACCTATGTAGATCACAGGACATTAAAAGCTTATCCTTAGAAATGGAGCTTGTGTCCCTCTTTGCAGAGATGGAGAGTAGTGGGGGAAGCAGCTTCACTCTTCACTGTAGCTGCTCTCAGTGGCTCCCAGCAAAATTTTGGTTCTGCTAAAGCAAGCATGTGAATGAACATGTGATGAAAGATTCTTCACTAATGACACACATGTATTGGTCTGCCTTACATTGCATAGTTGAGCTCCATTTGTCGGGACTCCATAGAGAGAAATGCACCAAAAAAACTTCTGGTGGCATGCTGTGGCTTCTTGCCACTTCTGGGGACTCGGGCTGATTGGCAGAGTGATGTAGGCTGAGACAGATGCACATGGAGTTTTTCTAAGACAGAATCATCTACAGAGGCAAGAAACAAGGTGAGGCAAGGCTAGTGGACGACGCATGATGTTTGGAGGGAGTATAAGTAGGATTCAATGGACTGTGAGAGGAGCTTGCTTGTAGAGCTAGCTCTGCAACACTTCTTGGTCTTGCGTCTTCACAGATCTTCGCTTCCTTTAGGGAAGCATGGCAGGGATCTTCTCCTTGGGTCCCTGCTGGCCTTAATTATTCCTACTAACTCATGCCGATTTGGCTGAGGCCTGGCTGTTCCTATTAGGTTGTGTCACCGCTGCTACTATTGAACTGGACTGCTGGTCTACCTATGAAGTGTTTGTGAGCAGATTGAGCTGTTGCTGCTAACCTGTGAGCTGAACTGATTTCCTGGTAATGAAAATGGGATTTGCTCCAAAGAATAATCTCTGAACATGTCCATTTCCCTCATATCCTTTCTTTTCCACTACCTCTGGTGGGTGGTGGCCTAGAAGGGAGTTTAAAGTGTTTAAGATCCATCATTAAAAGTAGGCTTTGAAAAAATTAAAGCAACAGTGTGGCACATTTTCCAAGAGCCATCAAATCCTCCTCCAGAGCTGAGAAGGTAGTCTGAGGCATAAGGGTGGTCTACAGACTACCAAGCAGTCTCCTGAGAGCTGAACGCTCACACACAGAGGTCCTGCAGCCTTGGGGTATGGAGTAAGGCCTCTGATAGAGCCCTCTGGTCTTGTCTGCTTTGTGAGGACAAACTGAGCTGGCTGGTCCATTAGCATGAAGGGCAATTTTCTGGTGGAAGCATTTGATATCCACATATAGCTTCTAGAGACACGTTTTATCACAGTGAGAAGAAAGCAAACCAGAACAGAGATCGACATTTCAACCTGACAAGGTTGTTGTGATGAAAGGGGGCTGGTGATACTGACTGTATCACAACTGAGAGACTGTACCAATGTGTGCCTTGTAAGCGTAATGTATGGATGGCAGCTTCAGTTGGTGCTGTTCCTACAACCCAGGGAACACAACCCAGCTGGCTGCATTTGCTCACATTTATTCTGTTGTTTCTTGAAACCCTGACACAATGAAATGTGACCTGCTGGCAATTTATTTTGGAATCTTTTTATGTGTGCAGAGCACACCTGACTCACTGCCCCATGGCAACTGCCCTCCTGACATGAACCCAGAAGAGCTGCCTGCAGCTTTGTTGCAGGATAGGCCCGAGAGAGCCCACCATTATAGAAATAATCCAAAGACACCTGAGTCACTTCTTTTGGGAAATCAGACGGTAGGCAGTGCTGGGCGTAGGAGAATGGTGCAGTGCCAAGCTACACTCCAGGGTGAATATGGAACAACCCCTGTGTTTGCTGCTGTAGATGCTGAGCCCACAAAAACTGAGTGGTGGCTAAGACGCAGGATTGGTCTTCAGAGATCCCACACGTTCAGGCATTCCTCCATCTTTACCCATCCTTTCTGTGTCCTTACCTGTATTTTGTGTTCTCCCGCTTAAAGGTCTTTACAAAGCTCTTTGCGTTGACACAGTTTCTTAAGCGGGATCCAGAGTTTGAGTGGCTTCTAGTCCTGGGGATGTGTAGCCACAGTGGAGCAAAGGTTAAGTGTGAGCCATCATGGTGCCCAGCCGCTGTGTTTACTTCCTACTCCTTGTCTCCTGTCGTGAATTTTCATATTGTTTACTTTTAAAACCACCCTGAAAAATGTAGTGGGCTTGAGCTGAGTCAGTCCTGTAGTGTCTGGGCATGATGGGAGAAATGTAGGCCTTAGATGGAGTTGCTTCTGATGACTTTGTGTGAGGGACACCTCTTGCTTTCATTAGAGACAGTGTCCATGTAATTCTAGTGAGACCTTCAGTAGGCTCAGCTAAAGCTGCAGGCACAATGTGTGTGGGGACCATGACCAGGTTCAGAAGGGAATTGGATGAAAGAAGGACCTTCAGGTGGGGAGTTCAGAGGACACAGGATCCTAAGTGCTTAAGGTACAGTTGAAAGTATGAAACATGATTCACAGATGCACAGAACAGCCAACGTTAGGGTTTTAAATGAAGGTGGGGTTGGTTTTCTATCAATAACTTACACCTGCAAATGCATACAACTTAGTCTTTTCTCCCAGGACTTCAAGCAGGCATGCCATGTGCGGATCTGGAAGGTTATACAAGGAAACAAATGTCCACTTCAGGGCTCCTGTTTGAGTGAAGCATTTGTGATTTCAGTCTGTTAGTTTTGAACATTTCTCTCTGTAACATGGAGATGATCTAAAACTGATCTGCTCTCATTTAACTGCAACAAATTCTCTGATGATTAGAATTCACAACACACACACACACACACACACACACACACACACACACACACACACACACCAAAGCCATTAGGTTTGAGTCGTCCGGATTCTCATTACCGGTAAACAGCAGGTTGCTGTCTTCCCAGAGGGAAATCAGGCTCCTCGAGAAAAGCAATCCATTCCTAGCGCAAGATTGATATCCATGGGAACAGACGGATCGCAGAACGCGAGACTGGAACCTCAGCTGCACCGTGACCTCACACGCCATGCGTGGGATGTGAGTGGCGTGTGGGGGTGGGGTGCTAACTGAGGAGAACGTGTGTATGTGAGCAATGCGAATATGAGGAAGTGTGTGATGGGGTGGGGGGGGGGGAGGTACTCGTGTGCTCCAGTGACAGACGTTGAAGGAGAAAGTTGGGAGCAAAGCAAAAAAAGCAAAGGAGATTGGTAGAGAAGACAGTCGGATGAGGACGAACGGATAGATGGTTACTTAGAGGCATGGAGAGCACTGGGTAGGACCACGGTATGTTTCTCTCCTTCTGGGGAACATGCACTGTAGGAATACAAGCCAAGACAATGGGGCTGACAATAAGGTGGAAGTGATGCTGAGATGCAGGCCGTGCCTCACTGCAGCCGATTTCTCAGAGATGCCCGGTGTCACCTTAAATCTGTTTTATGTCCTCATTCCTTTCAGGAAACGAGGATGGGGAAGATCTCAGAGGCCCGACTTCAAAGACGACTCTTAATGGTGCTGGTGTGCACAGCACACTGTCGAGTCCTGTGGTGTTTTAGGAGCATCACTGCTTAAGGCGAGGAAAGCTTTGGAAGAAGGGGAGCATGCGCGTTTGGCTAAGGCGTGTCCCTGTGGTCAGTGCATAAGCGCGTGTTTTCATTCTCGTTAATATTGAAATGAGTTGGTTAGTCGTGATGAAACTTCTAATCAGAATTTCAGAATAATAATTAAGTAAAATCCGCATTTTCCGTTATCAGACCGGAGAAAGAATAAGAAGCTAGGGAACTAGTCTCCATTGGTGTCTGAGAAAATCCCAGCTTCACTGTGTAAGGTAGAGGGAGATGGGGGCGGGGGGGAGGGCGGATAATGTCTGCAGGACATATACTGCCAAAGGCTCGTTTGAGTTCCTGCAGATGTCACCATCACACCAACTTCCTTCCTTCCTTCCTTCCTTCCTTCCTTCCTTCCTTCCTTCTTTCCTTTCTTCTCTCCTTCCTTTCTTGTTTTATGTTTCCAACCCTATTTATTTGTTTGCTCATCTACCTGCATATTTATGTATCTATCTCTCTATTTTTTATACCCTGATCAGTTTCCCTTCTCTCCTCTCCTCTTTCCTCCCCTCCTCCCAATCTGTTTTGTTTCAAATAAAAGGGCAAGCCTCCCATGCATAACAACCAAATATGGCATATTAACTTACAGTCAGACTGGGCACCTCCCCTTGTATTAAGGCTGGACAAGGCATCCCATACAGAGGGCCCAGGTCAGACCCATGAAGGCTCCTTGGTTGTTGGTTTAGTCTCTGTGAGCACCTCTGGCCCAGATTAATAAATCCTGTGGGTGTTCTTGAGTTCTTGATATAGTCTGGAAATGATCCCTCTGTCAGATGTGGGGTCGGCGAGGCTCTATTCCCACGTTGTAGGCGGTTGCTTTGTCCTGTTGCTGGTATCCTTTGCTTTACAGAAGCCTTTCAGTTTCGTGAGGTTCCACTTACTGATTGTTAACCTTGGTGCCTGTGGTATTTGACACACCAGCTTCCAATGTGGGACGTCTTGCTAGTTATGATCCCTATGAATCCCCTTCCTTTCCAAATTCAGTCTCCTGCCCTGGAGCTGCTGTACAGAGGTGGAGCGTACCTGTCACTCAGCAGGCCCAGGCTTTCCTCCACTTTCACTTACTGCGCCACTCTGATTCTTCATTTAGTAGTTAGTGCTCCAATGCCTCTAAGGAGCCTGAACCCTGTTTATTCCTGAAACCAAGCAGTCTCAGCAAATGTCTTCATAATGCCTGCATTAAATCTGCCTAAACTCTGCCTTTGGGGGTATTTTTCATTCCTCATAGTATTTAATGCAAATGAACTTGGAAGGAAATGTTTAAGAATGTACACACACACACACACACACACACACACACACACACACACCACAGCTACACGAACATATTCACACACAGGCACACACATAGGCACACATGCACTCATGTAGGCACACTGAGAGAGAAAGAGCATATCTTTATTAAGTGCAGGTAAAAGTGAGGTTCACAGTTATAATTAACCAGCCCAGGATTCTCTGCACTCTTTGGCTCAGATGAGTGACATGTTGGAAGAAGGAGGAGGAGCAGGAAGAGAAACAGGAGGAGGAAGAGGAGATGTGAGATATGTTTTTCCCTGTTTCATATTCTGATAAATTACTCAGAATTCCAGGTGCCTCTTAAGGATGGAATGGCAGAGCAAGAATAAATTGCAACAATACTACAAAACATAAAAAATTAGTAACTTTTATTGCTCTAGGTAATAAAATGAAATTAATAATAAGAAGAATGATTTTGAGTCTTTCACAGGACATCTGGCATTGGGGCACACAGAGTCAATACTTCTACCTACTCGCTGTGTTTGTGAAGTTTACCTGTTCCCAGGAAGCATTTAAGAATTGGAAGGGAAGTATAATTAACAACAGAATGTCCTTTCAGTTCAGAAATCTGGTCATCAAAGCAGCAGAGAAATAGATCAGCCTTACTGCTGAATGAGCATTCAGTCAGGATGTGAACCTATTGGCGGTTGTATGTCAAGACTGCATAGACTGCAGTAAGTCTCACGTCTCCTGACAGAGCAGGGAAACCCATTCTGTCGGTGAGTATAACTGCTCTTGAGAATGAGGCTACAACACCACTGTTGATAACACTCGAATCACTCCAAATTTACCTAGTGAGTGGCCTGAATGACACTGAGTGAGAACTGAGATGCACTATCCAAGAAAGGCACACTTCACTGACCTTGTCGGGAGGCATTTCACTAGTGAAGAAACACCTGCACATATGTGTTCATAGCTGACCTATTCATGATAGCAAGAAAAAGGAATAAGCCTACATGCCCATCAACAGATGAATGGATAAAGAAAATGTGGTACATAAGCACAATGGAATTTTATTCCACTGCAAAAAAAAATGTAATTATCAAATTTGCAAGGAAATAGATGCAAATGGAAAATATCGTATCAAATGAGGTAACTCAAGATCAGAAAAAAATACTACATGTCCCCTTCTATGTAAATGAATGGCAGAGTTTAAGCTGGGATGGAGAGAAGCAGAGAGATGAAGAGGGAAGGTGAAGGATCGACTAAAAGCAAGTATGAAAACACCAGGAGGAAACCTGAAACTGCGTATGCTAATTAAAATAAGCAAATAAATAAGTCAGAACAGGGTCAAGATGCCAAGCACAGGCCCATCAAGTCTTTAACACCTGCACCATCATTTCAAGATGATGGAAGTCGTCACCATGATGAAGTCTCCCAAGTAAAGGATCTCAGAGAAGAGAGGAGAGGGAATTCTGTCTCTACAGAAAGAAATAATCCTTGTTTCTTATTTGATTTCCTTTTGGGGATAGAATGGATTGTGCAATCTCATGAAAACACAAAGTTTACATCACAAAGAACTGTAAAATTATTTTCTAGATTTTTTTGGCACCTGTAGTTTCAGCCTGTCCAGGGAAATAATGTGATAATCATCAAGCCCTCTTTAGACTTGAGGAGAGGAGATGAGTGGGCTTCTCAGCTGAAAGACACCAACAGGCCATTCAGCCAGTGTGGGCATTGGCTTCTATGGCTTCTCTTTCGGAGAGTCTCTCTCTCTCTCTCTCTCTCTCTCTCTCTCTCTCTCTCTCTCTCTCTTTCTCTCTCTCTCTCTCTCTCAATCTCTCTCTCCCCCCCCCCCATAATGAGCTCTCAGAAACATCTGGAAGAACAGGATCCAAAGTATAAAAGCAGAGAGAGTGAAACCATCTCAACTATGCACAACTGCAATCATCCCAGGTATCCAGCAACAGAAGGGTGGGATGGAAGCTCTACAACACACACAGGGGAGCTACATTCAGCTTTCAAGACCATGGAAGAAAGGACACCACTTGAGGAAAAAAATGTATGCAAGAGATCCATCAGGTTAAGCGAACATGAGACCAAGAAAGACAAACTTTCATTTGGAGCCAAGAAAACAGAAAGCAGACTTACTTTTTGTTTTGGCATGGCTGGGAGAGAGTACTATAAAGGGAATATGGTCAAAATATATATTTTAGGCTAATGAAATATCATTAGAAACCCTATCTCATTGTACCAAGACTGCACAGTATACATACTTAACAATATGCCTCTGATTAATTACATTCAATGATTTTTCTGTCTTTATTTACACAATGCAGAAGGCACACAAATTTCTACTTGACCTAGTTAGGTGTCTTAGTTAGGGTTTTACTGCTGTGAACAATCATTGGGACCAAGGCGACTCCTTTTTTACCCCTGTATAATTTTTATTATTTTATTCATTTACATTTCAAATGACATCTCCCTTCGCAGTTTCCCCTTCACAAACTTTCCATCCCATCTCCCTCTCCCCCCTCCCTTTTGCATCTATGAGAGTGCTCCTCTACCCACTCACCCATTCCTACCTTACCACTCTAGCATCCCCCTATGCTGGGACATTGAGCCTCCACAGGACCAAGGGCCTCCCTTTCTATTGATGTCACATAAGGCCATGCTCTGCTACAATATCTGGAGCCATGGACCCCTCCATGTGTACTCTTTGGTTGGTGGTTTAGTCCCTGGGAGCTCTGAGGTGTCTGGTTAGTGGATATTGTTCTTCATATAGGGTTGCAATCACCTTCAGCTCTCCAAGGCAACTCTTATAAGGACAACATTTAACTGGGGCTGGCTTACAGGTTCAGAGGTTCAGTCCATTATCATCAAGGCAGGAGCATGGCAGAGTCCAGGCAAGCATGGTGCAGGAGAAGCTGAGGGTTCTACATCTTCATCTGAAAGCTGCTAGAAGACCGGCTCCCAGGCATCTAGGACAAGGGTCTTAAAGCCCATGCTCACAGTGACACACCTACTCCAACAAGGCCACACCTCCTAATAGGGCCACTCCTTGGACCAAGCATATACAAACTATCACACCACACAAGGCTGGGGCAGGGCTCATGTAGCCCTACCCCTCACTGCTGTACTACTGACTGTTGATCGATCTGGGGTGGTGGCAGTCATTGCCTTCACCAGTGTATGCACTGGTGACTCTCTAGGCTCTAATGGTTAGTCCCAACCCAGTGCTCATACAGATGACCCTGGTTAGACTAAATGCCATCAAACAAAACCCAAAGTCATGAATATTGCAAAGGGACCTGCAGGGAAGAGAATCATGACAGAGGTGGGAAGGAGATAAAGGAATGGGAGAGAGAAATGATGATGCTCAATATACATACGTGTATGAAACTGTCAAAGAATTAAATTAAAGGAAAATAGCCTCTAAATGTATTGGATTTAAATAAGTTCTTTAAAAATAGACCTTTCCTTTTCTCCCTAGACTAGCAGGAGTCCTGCGCTGGTCTTGAAATTAAGGCTCCCTCCTTTGGTCCTGAGCCAGAGTTGCCAGGCAACCTGGGCTGGGCCCCTCCCATCACTGACACTTGTGGGGATCCTCCAAGAGCTCTCTCTCTCTACACCTGGGTGCCAAGCAGGTGTCTGGAAGAGAAGCCTTCTTTTGAGAACATTTGCCTTTAGGAAATTATTATTATTTTTTTTTAATTTTAGAATTTCAGTTTAATCAAAGCATATAAAATAAGCTTTAATAGCCTTGAAGGTATAATTATAGTTTTGTGAAGTATAGGGCTTTACAGAATTGGATAATCAGAACAGAGAGAAGATTAAATATAGACAAGAAGGCAGCAATATGCTGGTGTAGCAAGTCCTTTCAACTATCAGTTTGAGATAATAACTTTTGAAGTTTGGCCCTTGTGGAGAAGTCCGAGGAGTCTAGGCGACTCTGATGCAGATCAGCAAGATAGAGCAGAGCAGAGTGAGCTTTTAATTAATGTAATGTGGAAAATACAAACGACTTTGGTGAGCTTTTTCTTATTCAATTAGGAATCTCTGCCCAAGCTGTCAAATTTAACTTGGGTAATTTAATATGATAATTGTATGTCATGAATTAAAAGCATATTTAGCATCTCAGTGAAGGAAAGAGATTGGTTAAATATTTTTGTGCTAAAATAAAATAAGGACAGTGACTTAGGAAATTTTAAAACAATTGGCAATATGAGACTTTTTATTAAGGCCTAAGTTAAAAAAAAGAACTGGTATTCTTTTTCCTTCTGTCCATCTAACAGTCTTATAAAATAGAAAGCATCAATGTAATTTTTAAAAAAAGCAAGCCTGAGAAGTGTATGCTTAGCTCCTGCATATGCTTAATGAAATAGCCCCTCAGTTAACATGTTCCAGAATTAAGACTCATTTCTATACTGAATAAGATTGTATCCCCCCCCCCCCCCCCCCGCACACACACAAAGGTACATTGCAAGTGTGTCCAACAGGATAAGACAGAGCTAAGGTAGCTGTAACATCAGAGCTCCCGCTATAATGTATCAACTATACTGGGCTGACAGAAAATGGAAGAATGGAACATGTTTCACTCATGTGCTGCAGGAGGTGTGATGTCCTGCTGCCTTCTCCATCCAGGATGGTTAACCTCAGCCTGAGCTGGCTTAATTCTGGTCTAATTTATACACTTCGTGCTGATTTGCATTGGCAGCTCTAAGCACTTCTATAAGATAGCAACGCGTCTTACATAGAAGAACAACATATCCTAGCACTAACAGCAAGGAGAAAAGTTCCCACTATTAACAGTTATGGAAAAGCTGCTCCAGTGAAGACTGCCCTGTGCGTGGATTTGCATAACTGTGAATGATAGCGATGATCTGAAAGGATGCTTTCAATAAGAAGCACGGGATGAAACGTGTCCCCTCAACCCTGCAACATGTGTATGTGTATTTCTCACATGAGAACTCCTGCATCCTCGATGTAAGTTCTAAAACTGTTCTTATAGTAGAACCACAGTCCCTTGTCATAAAATCATAAACTCTCCATGAGGGAGAGTGCAACAGTGCTGTGATGTGCAGAAGATGCTGCTTCACCAAGCACCACCGCTCTTACAACCTCCCATCCCTCTTTTGCAATGGTCCCTGAGTATTTAAAGGAGGGGTGACAAGGATATAGATGCTGTATTTGGGACCGAGCACTCCACAGCCTCACTTTACACAGACCTGCTGTGGGTTCCTCTAATTAATCTCCACCTATTGCAAAAAGAGAGAGTTGAGAGATTCAGTAATCTATGTATAAAGATAAGAACTTTGGGGGCAGGTTATTATTTTGTTCATTTAGCAGAACAATGGTAGTAGATTCTTCCCCAGGGCCTACCCAACTGAGTAGCTGTGACCCACATGAGACCAAGCCAGACAAAAACTCAAGTAAGCATGGGAAAGGGATTACAAAATCCCATCCCTCGCTGAGGAGTGATGGCCACTGGGGGAGAAAAAAAATGAGCGTGATGCAGCCCCTGACATATCCACACATGTACCTGCAGTGCTGAATTCAATGGGTTTTTAAAAAAGGATGTGAAGTTGGGGAGTTAAAAATGGTGAGACAGAGCTGAAAGGGGAGACAAATAGAGCTGCACTTGACCCTAACCTCTTCCATTCGTCTATGGAATTTTCAAGCAACACATACAATGATAAGTCAAATAAGAATGCATTTGGAATAAAATATACCCTGAGCCTGTCCGTACTGACAAGGATGTAGACTAGAATCATGCAAAGGATCATCTGAGTTAGGCAGGGATTTCTGTAGGAAGAGGGAAGGGCCTGCTGTTGTCTGGAAATTGCCTAAAGTGGCAGGAGTGTGGGAAGGTGGTATTTGTGAGTCAGCGGGCCACTCTCCATCCTGACAGGAGTGTTGGGAGCTGGTCTGAGCTGTAGCTGGTTTGCAGTCAGCTGTGGGCACTGCGTGGTTGGCTGGCAATCCTTGTACTGTAGGCGTGATTGCTTTGTCTATTTAGTGAGGCCATATTTATTCCATGTGAGAAATTTTCTTCTACTTTTGTCCTACCATTTCTTCCAAAAGTTTAGTATTTTGACGACATAATAAATAACGCTATACTTTTAGAATGCAACATCAAAGTTCCTCTCATGATTGCTTAGAAACTGCATTGCTGGCTGGAAGAGCCACCCCTGACTCCCTCCTGGCCAGGTATAGCAACTTCACCTTGAGAAGAAACTGTGGAAGGAAACTGTGTTAGAACCTCTCTGCACTCCTATGAATGCACCACAAACACCTGCTCCTGAAACTGTACACTACATTTGCTTCACAAGTGCCAACAAAGTATGAGCTGGATAAAGAAAGAGAAACATTGTGTCGGGTACAACATGTGATTAAAGGTCAAAATGGTGAGACAAGAAAGTTGCCTTCTTTTGTAGCCCTTTAATGAACCCTGTTCTAAGCTTCATTGATCAACAGTCACCAACTCCCGCAGTTTGAAGTTTCTATGCATTTGCTTTCAGGACTAGACATGGCCTCTTATGTGTACAGCGCAGACAGGGAGCTCAAAGCTAGTTTTATTTAACAAATCATTTTGAACAGAAACTTGGGACAGACTTTGGGTGAAGATCTGAAGATAAAAAGAACTGAGGAGTCAGAGCCCTGCCTTCCCTCATGTGTGACAAATAAAGCTATGAGGGAACTGTCCCAGTTCCAATCCTGTAATGTTACAATGTCTGCAAAGGACGTGTTGCAGGAAGTCTCCACCTGTAAGCTAAGCACAGAGCAAGGCACCGCCGCCGCTGTCAGCTGAGTGTGAACTCCTGTCACAAAGTTCCCACTAAAAAATGAGGTCCAGTATCAGGGTTTTTGACCACTCACTGGACAGAGGCCCTGTCTTACAGGTATGTGTGTTTTAACACCTGTAAGAAAGGAAGAGAGGCCCCTTGGTATTCCAAACTTTATAAGCCCCAGTACAAGGGAATGCCAGGGCCAAGAAGTGGTAGTGGGTGGGTAGGGGAGCAGGGTGGGGGAGGGTATAGGGAACTTTCAGGATAGCATTTGAAATGTATATAAAGAAAATATCTAATAAAAACATTATAAAAAAGTAAAGGATCATGGGTTACAATATGGATTGTGAATCTGCCAAGTTATTATTATTTTTTAAAAGCATGGCCAGAGGAGAGTTAGTTTTTGATATTCTACTCCTAGCACTAACGAGGGCAATCTTAATGTATGTACATGATGTTCAACTCTCTGTAAGCCATCCTGAAAAGTTCAGAAACAGTTGAGGTAAATCTTAATAGTATATTATACTTTGCCCAATGTGTCTGAGACATTATGATTTCCACATGAGATCAACATAAATTATTAATGCATATTTTGCATTCTTTATTCAGGCCCGAGTATTGAAAATGTCAGGTGTACTCACACTTACGGGGACTCTCCCTGATGCTAATTTTTCCAACATAAATATTTTATCTGATTTAGATTTTGGAAGATTTGTAAGAGTAAAGCAAATTCACCAAGTGGATGTTCAGCCTTACTTGAAAGTTCTAGCAAATGGAATCAGATGTCAGTCATAAAATGTATTGACAATTAAATACAGTTATAAATTTGGTGCTGAGCACAGTTGTTCAATATTTCCATTGGGCTGGGGCTGCCCTATAGACTGGACAGTTCTATATCAGCATATACAAAGCTGGCATGGTTTATATATTTTAAAGTTATACACAGCTTTAAAAGCTATTCCTACTGAGCAGGCCATTCATGCTATCGAAGCCCCCTTGTGAGGAGGAGAGAAATAATTTATATTGAAAAACAGGGGCTGGTCCCAAGATAAACAACCTTATTGCTACCTAGACTTTCGGCTTTCCTCCCTACTCCTGTGTATATTTCCGAACAGCATCTTGCTTACGTGACCTCAGATCTTGGGGACACAGTGACCTCAGGGCCATGATGTTCTCAGAGGTCAGGGACAGTGGCTTCCAACTGGTTTGGTAATCCCCTGTGATCTGGTAAGGTCCTCTAATTATTTTCTTTTAGTTTAAGAACTCGTCTATATTTCCCAATTTCCTCTTAGGTTTCGTTCTTAACCCTGAGGGTGTTTCCCAATATAATTCTTCATCCACACACCCGAGGATATTCTTGATGTCTGTTTCTATGTTTCTAACCAGTTCTTGTGATCCTGGTGGTCAGAGTTGTTTGGCCTCAGTATGTACTCCATCTTGGTTGATAGCCATGTGCTCCTGGAAGGAGCATGCCCTCTTGTTTACGGAGTGATGGAGCTCCTAGTCATATAGATGAAGTAGCTGCTTGACAGTGTATTCAACTTGTCCTCTCATTTTTCTACTGCTAGGTGTTGTGTGTATTCAAATGTGAAATTGTGATGACGTCTAGCCTCTTCAAGTTTCTTCATGCTTGATTAGTGAATTTTAAAGCTGCATAGAGCACATACACATTTTAGACTCAGCTATGGTCTTGGCCTTTTTATCACTATGGATTGGCCCTGATTGTATTTCTTGCCCTGAAGACCATCTTACCTTGTATTAGTACAGACACTTGATATCCCTATTATTTGTGTTTCCCACATATATTGTTCTTTAAAACATATATATATATATGTTTTAAATATATATATATTTAGAGAAATATATATATATATATATATATTTAAATATATATATATTTAAAGAACAATATATGTATATATAGGCATATATATTATTTTAAAGAACAATATATATTGTTATATATATGCATTTTATATATATATATGCATTACTAGTTTAGTCTGTATATGTTAGGAGCAGGTGTGGCGGCAGTCCTAAAGGCGCCAGGGACTGCAGCTAAGTCATATGACTTGCACCTGACTTCCTCATATAAGACACAAACATCTTGAGTGCTGCGCAGGTGTACCAGGATACAGGTGAATCCAATTTGGTGGAGATTTGCCCCTGCTGCCCTGATTAGCTGAAGCTGCGTGCCTGGTGAGGTGGCGTGGCCTGCTGTGCGTGGATGTGAACTGAGAGTATAAAAGAGTGAGAGGCCCAGGGTTCGGGGGAGATATAAAAACAAGGGAGATATAAAAACGAGGGCGATATATAAACAAGGGAGATATAAAAACAAGAGAGATATAAAAACAAGGGAGATATAAACAAGGGAGATATAAACGAGGGAAATATAAAGAAAGAAGAAACAGGACTGAATAAACGTGTGCAGAAGGATCCTGTAGCAGCGTCGTTCTTCCTGGCCAGTTGAGCGCGCGTAAGAGTTGGTGCTGAGACCCGGGACGAGAAGACCTGGGACGAGAAGACCTGGGACGAGAAGACCTGGGACGAGAAGACCTGGGACGAGAAAACCCGGGAAAAAGAAACATCTTCAGGCATGAGCGAAGACCCCCTGCTACAGGGAGGATTCAGAACTGCATAACGGGGAAGAAGGGGTTAATAGAGTGTTCCCGTAAAACAGACTGTTGAGAAGGATCCGGCGTGGATTCAGAACTCTTCAGCTGGGGAACGGTACTGATGAAGAGAAAGAAGAAAGATGAAGACTGAATAAACTGCTGTTAGAAGGACTGGTGGTCGCATCGTTCTTGCTGGTCGAGAGTGGGCGCGACAATTGGTGGCCCGTAAGGGGAACCGACTCCCCCACCGAGTTCAGAACTTTCAGCAGTCAGTGGTTGCCGGCAGGGTAAGTTCAAGGTGAGTGAAACTTGCGACCCCAGGAGTTTGGGAAGGACCTCGGATAAAATAGAGGTGAGCATAAAGTTGCCAGGAAGCAGGCACATAACGAAAGGTTCCCGGCTTTGGGACAAGTTAAGGTTCCCGGTTTGGGGACAAGTTAAGGAACTATGATAACCTCAGTGTAGTGATCAATAGATCCTCGCTGAGTAGTTATGCTTTTTTCTCCCATTGACCCTTTGTGGGTAGGTCTGATAGTTTTGGTCTTGTTTGTTCTGATATATGGACTCTGTTACTGTTTGAAACTGTGTGTAGAGGCAGTCAAGACAGGTCAGAAAATCCTTATAGAACAACAAGAAAGTATGTCGGAAGAGGAGAAGGGCTTAAAAAGAAAAAGGAAAAAGAAAGGAGACACAGTGTTATCAGGTGGTCAGGAAGGACGAAACAAAAGAGCCGAGGCGGAGGAGGAAGGCGAATTAGCTTCTGTGCCTCCTCCCTATGCCTCCTCAGCAGTGAAAACTTGACTCTCATATTGACTCCCCAGATGGACACACAGGTGATTGAGGTTATGGTCTCATTACCACGAGGTATTGTGTCCATCTCCCCTGGGGATCGACAGGATCAGGTGTTGATGTGGGCGAGAGGGTCTGTTTGTGTGTTTCCACAGGACCAGACGGAACCTCTTTGGGTGCCGGAGAGATTGGTGAGACACTGCAAGAATGAGCGTCCTGATCCAGTTGCCCCTGTGGATGTGGTGGATGATCCCACAAGCACAAAGGATGGAGCAGAGATGGGAGATCCTTTCGGTATTCCAGAAGCCGATACCAGCTCGACATGACATTCAAATTTTTCCATGCCTTTTTGATCCCTGAATTTCCCTTAAAGAGATAGCCCCTCTGGCTATCTATCCCTTGCTTCAGGGAAGATGAGCGGGGATGAGAGCCCTGGGATGTATGCTTGTTATAGTGTGTGTGTTTTGTGTTTGGCACATGTGTTAGGTGCAGCGTGTGCAGGCCCGCACTTTCGCCATGGTAGCGTAGGCTTTTGCTGCAGTGGAGGCGGGACAATCTCCTCAGATTCGGTTTGCCGCTCTAAAAGAAATTATGCTGCGTTATGCCGTGGGGTGCGAGGCTAAGCACTGCACAGAGGATAGCTGCTGTTGGCATCCTGTGGAAGGCATGTCTGATTGCATGAAGGTTCAGTGTCCTAGTTCCCTTCCCTCAGGAAAAACGACACGGGAGCTGGCCAAGACCTCTCTGGGTGATGAGCCTAAGGGATGGTTTTGTGTAGGGCCCCTATGCTTGCACACTGGGGATCAGACCTCTACCTTCACCCATGAGGCTTGCTTGCAGCAATTAAGATTTGGCCATAGATTAATCAACATCCTGGCCTTTTGATGCACCTGCCACAAGCAAAACACAATCTCCCCAGGAGTGGCTTGGCATGATTGAGAGGTAGTCAGTGATAAGACTCCCTGGGCATGTCACCAACCTAAGACAGGGATCAAACCAATGCTGTTTGTCACCCAAGGACGGGTAAGGGGCATGGCTGCGGGGGGCTATCTACAGGCATTCTCTCTGCCAAAAAAGAAAAAAGGGGGAATTGTTAGGAGCAGGTGTGGCGGCAGTCCTAAAGGCGCCAGGGACTGCAGCTAAGTCATATGACTTGCACCTGACTTCCTCATATAAGACACAAACATCTTGAGTGCTGCGCAGGTGTACCAGGATACAGGTGAATCCAATTTGGTGGAGATTTGCCCCTGCTGCCCTGATTAGCTGAAGCTGCGTGCCTGGTGAGGTGGCGTGGCCTGCTGTGCGTGGATGTGAACTGAGAGTATAAAAGAGTGAGAGGCCCAGGGTTCGGGGGAGATATAAAAACAAGGGAGATATAAAAACGAGGGCGATATATAAACAAGGGAGATATAAAAACAAGAGAGATATAAAAACAAGGGAGATATAAACAAGGGAGATATAAACAAGGGAGATATAGAGAAAGAAGAAACAGGACTGAATAAACGTGTGCAGAAGGATCCTGTAGCAGCGTCGTTCTTCCTGGCCAGTTGAGCGCGCGTAAGATGTATATTCTTTAATTACTGTTCTTGTTAATTTTTTGGTTAGTTTTAATTTTTTTGTCAGGTTTAACAGCCTCTGTCTTTTAATGACATGTCTACAAGAGAGGAAGATGACTGATCACATTGCATCTACACCCGTGTGTGTGTGTGTGTGTGTGTGTGTGAGAGAGAGAGAGAGAGAGAGAGAGAGAGAGAGAGAGAGAGAGAAGAAGAAGAAGAAGAAGAAGAAGAAGAAGAAGAAGGAGGAGGAAGAGGAGGAGGAGGAGGAGAAGAAGAAGAAGGAGGAGGAGGGGGGGAGGAGGAGGAGGAGGAGGAGAAGAAGAAAAAGAAGAAGGAGGAGGAGGAGGAGAAGAAGAAGAAAAAGAAGGAGGAGGAGGAGGAGGAAGAGGAGGAGTGGGGAGGGATGGGGGAGGGGGAGAGAACAGGAAGGGGAACTAGTCTATAAAACCATAAACCCTTCCCCAGTCACATCCCCATCAAGTCTCCACCTCTTAAAGGTTCCATAACCTTCCCAAACGGTACCACCAGCCTGGTACCAAGTGTTCAAACAGATGAGTCTACAAGCTCATTTCACGTACGAACCACATCGCTTGCTTTCTGCCTCAGTTCCATGCCCCTGCCAGGCCATTAGAGACTGGTCTGCTCCCAACTGCCCATCCTTGCTTTAGCAGTGTGATATAGGTATAGCCAGCCACCAGGGACAACACAGCAGGAATGGTGTGCATTTGCATAGCCAGGCTGCATACTCCTGGTTGCCCTGGGAACCAGGTCAGTCCCACAGCTGTGATTCCACAGCTGTCTCAGGCTCAGTAAGTTCCTCTAGCTCAGAACGTCTTTCAGTATATTTCCAGAGACTCTGACTTTGAACTCAGTGAGCATGCTTCATGTATGCTCCGCAGTGAGAAAACTAACCCGTTTTAGCCCTGGGAAGACTTTAAGCCAGACAGTTGCCAGATTCGTGGGTGTTAGAGAGAGCATCACACCAAACCAGCTTTCTTCAAAGACCTTTCTTCTAGCCGCTCTAGGCTTGCCCTTCCTCAACACCTTTCGCAATGTGTTCCCGCTGGAGTCAATTAAGTGATTTTTACCGCAAAAGTTCCTCTTCTTCCTACTGGAGTTCAGCAGGTTATTGAAGCACACTTCAGACTTCTGAGTGAGCAGCATATGTGCCACACCGCTGCCCTCTCCGTCTCCACAGAACTGCCAGTCGGCTACACTGAGCAGAACTCCTGGTTTGGATTTCTTATTTTCTAACTTTGCAACACCCATCGTAAGTACTAATAGGGGATGGAATATTAAATATTAATCGTCAGTTGTCTGAATCAGTTAAGCATCACTGAGATGCATGGGTAATGTCAAATATGACAGAATGGCAATCTGTTTGCTGGCCATGGGTATGATAGGGTTTCAAGCCAGTGAATAATTCAGAACTGCGTGTGTTTAAATGTTAAACAATGATGAAGGATGGCCCTCACCCTCACAGAGCTGTTGTCTAAGCATGTGGCTTACCTTCTTTCAGAAATTTATTATTATCTTGTCCTATGTTCAAGCCACAGCTACACAGACTTTTCCTCGGCTAAGATGGTTAAAATTGATTTCCCTTCTGAAGAAATTTCCCAATAAGTTTAGATCGGTGATGGATCTCTTTGTCTAATTTTGATGACTGTGAAGAACAATCACTCTGCCAAGCCTCGTGACCCTGGTTCGTTCATTTTTATTAACGATCACAGCACTTACCGTCACTACTTGGCTCGCCGACTTAAACTCGTATGACAAATTTAAATTGAAAACAATGAGATTCCATTCTAAAAGGCATTCAATAATGTGATGATATTCTAAATCTCTTTTCCCAGGGCATGAGAAAACAGGCATTACCAAGTCCTGGAAGCTCACCCCAGCCACACTTGAATGGAACATTCTGTAAAGAGGCCGAGGAAGAGCGAGAAAACTATTTCTGCCACAACCGAGGTGTGTGTTCTAGGCTTTGTGACAAAGATATGGCTTGTAAAAAACAAATATGGTCAGCCTTGGGATTAAGTTCTAGTGACTTGATGAGGCAGCACAGCTCCTCCTGGACTTCCCAGGTGGGTGTCGGGTGCTATGTGCACGTTTCTGCCATTCAGACCCTACAACACTTTGAGGTAGACATTACTCACTGGGTAAAAATAAAGAAGCTGTCAGAGACATACATCTGCTGAGGAGAGAAATTCGGGTGCCCACCCAAGGGTTTTCACTTCAGACTTGTGTTTATTCATGGAAGACAACCTTTCTGGCCATGTTGTATCCCCCTCCTTTACACCTGCATCCCCCTTCTCTCCTGGTCTTCTGGACCATGGTAGCCAATGCCCATCACCTGAACACCCCTATCAGTGGTCCTGACCTAAGCATGGTGTCAGAGCTGAGGAGAAGACACAACGATCAACCCGGGGGTGGTCAGTGATCTTATGCTGAGACCCCCCTCAGCAGGAAGCCTTTACTCTCCAGTTTGTGGTTCAGGCAATTCAGACTTGGAATTACCAGTAAAACTATAGCGGAGGCAGAGGTGTTTATCCAACCCCGGAGTGTGTTCTTTCATAATGACCATACCAGTCAAGAAAGAAGGCAGGGTTGTTTGCAGAGATATTGAGCTCACAATGTCAGGTTTAACCTGAGAGCTTCACCTGGTCGTACATATAGAATGGATGAGCTGTTAGCATCTTATTTACAAAGTCAAGCAGTTCCACACCTGACTGTAAGCTGGAGCCTCTTGAATCCACTCCCAAGATACAGGTCCCCATGACATCACCTTTCCCTCTTATCCCTTCCTGCCCACAGATCAGAAGGATCTGAAGGCTGGATCAGAAGGTCCCTCCAAAATCACTTACTCAACTAATCATTCAAAGACAAAATCATCAGGAGACATTGGAGAGTCTGAAATGATGGATTTTATTTTTACTGGTTTATATCATAGTATTAAGTTCTTTCTGAGTGGTTCCCAGTTGCATGGATCTTAAGAGAATCCTTTCTTCCCCTAGGAGAGAACATTTCAATTCAAAGCAGGTAACTGATCTCAGGAACATTGGAACAAAGTTGTGTTCTGGCAGAAACCTCTGACTCTGAGACTTGGAAGTCTCCACTTCGAAGAGAAGATGTCAACCCAGGATGGCATTAACTCTACTTGGAGGTTGCTGTGTGCTGCCTGATGCTGAGAGTTGTCCCCTGAGACCCGGACTGACTCGGAACCCTGCTTTCTCTTTATCTCTGATGGAGCTTCCTGAACAGGCCTGCCACTGAAGAGGAATAAGTGTGGAGTGCCCAGGCCTTACCATAGAAGCACCCTTCCTCCCCTTCCCATGTGCTATGAAGTTTTAAAGAAGTAAAACAGAAACTGAAGTACGATTCACCATGTTGTACTCTTCCTAACACTTCTCCTCAAACATGTTGTTCACTTTTAAACACTTATACAAGACCACATGGCCATGAGTATACATTTATAAATGTATAATTTATATTTGCATATATAATGTGTAATATATAAAATTTGTATGTGTTATAGAAATATATATTTGTATATATTATATAATAAATATTATATATTGTAATTTGTATATAACATAATGTATATTACATACATGTATAATAATATATATGCTATTTCTTTCTAGAGATGCATAATGATGCCAAGAAAAACTCTGTTTTATTTTAATGAAAATAATAGAGAATAAAATGGTATTCTTGGGTGCAATCTATGTTTCCTATTAATAATTAATACCCTGCCTCTTATTCCCATAATAGCACAATGCCCTCATAATAACAACTTCCGCTGTTTCGTGTCATTATTATATGTCCTAATAGAGTCAATTCCTCCTACTGGTAGACAGTTTTCCAATGTTACTCCTCAAAATACTTGCCTTGGAGTTTTGGAGCATTGCAGGCAAGCTAGTAGCTATTGTAGTGTAGCAATCAATAGCATCAAACTGCAAGTAACACATTTTATGACCTCTTCCTTAACTTTGTTGTTTAAATTCCTATAAGAGTGAAGGAAACACAATGAGGCCGAATTGTTCTATGATGGTTTAAATGGTTAGTTGGCACAAGGACAAGCCACCTATAGTAATACACCTAAAGTTTTTATTTATTTAAAAAATACATTTAATAACAGCCCAAGTTTTTTCATTTTTAAACCATTTATTACTCTCTGCAGCCATTTGAAGGGATGAAGTCAGAAGAGTTGTCATAACAAAGCTAAGGCATGACTTGTTTTCTTCTCGTCTGTGCATGTCTGCTGTGGTGGCTCCCAAGGCTTCACTCAGTGACTAGACACTGAGGGAGAAGTGGATGTTATCCACTAAGCTAGGGATTCGAAAAACAAAACACCAAAACAGTAAGTACTATCTCCTTTGTCTCTTTGTCTTAAAAACAGAGACATGCAAAAGTATCTTTAAATGTTCTGTGAACACATGAACTAGTAACATGAGCAAATCATGTGTAAACTATATCGATCTCAAGGTTTCCTGGTTTAACATTCAACACTATGTAATAGTTATGACTGCCATAAATGAAAGCTGGGCATGGTGGTACACGCCTATAATCCCAGGCCCAGAGAAGTGGGGACAGGCAGATTCCTAGGGCTTTCTGGCAAGGCAGTCTAGCAAAATAGTGAACTCCAGCATCATTGAAAATCCCTGTCTCAGTAGATACTTGTGTGGGTGAATGACACATGACTTCCACATATACATGTACACACATGAAGATACCTATGAACACATACGCACACAAAAGAGACATTAATCACTCCTTATTACTTTTTATGATTTTTTTCTTAGATTTTAACTTGATCCCTCCCTTGAAAAGAAAGGTGTAATAAATGTAAAGGTATATTACACGGTGTAATAAAGCTTATATACTTACCTGATGCCCATCCTAGTCATCTGTGGCTCTTGCTTTAACCATATAAAAACATGTTCAGATACTCTCTCAGTTAGCTTCAGCTATCAACCTGCCACAGTCCAAGTTACCTGAGAGTCCCATTTGGGGAACTACTTGGAGCAGGCTGCCTGTGGACATATCTCTGGGGACTTTTCTTGATGGCTAACAGATGGAAGGCCCAACCAATGTGTGCAGTGCCATTCCTGAGCAGACCGTCCTGGGCTGTATAAAGAAGCTAGCTGGACTGGAGCCTGGGAGCAAGCCACTGGTCAGTGTTCCTTTGTGGTTTCTGTTTCAAGCTCCTGCCTCAGGTTCCCCACTTTGCTTGGTTCCATGATGGACTAAAACATGGACACCAAATAAGCCCTTTCCTCCCCAAGTCACGGTGTTTATCAGAGCAGCAGGAAGCACACTACAACAAAGGCCATGGCATTTCATTCTAACTTCCATTTAAGTGGAACACGACATCAAATGCAATCAATTTAATATCAATACACCACTGGGGCACATAAAATGTATATGATCCAGTTGCCCTGGTGAATGGATAATGATCTTTTCACATTAAAATGAACCAAGAAGTATTTATATTATGAAGGGCTCTCAAGAGGAGCAGTGTGACATGATGGTTAGATACCACAGAAAGGAGATCAACAGATTGGTTTGCAAAGTAGGGTCTAGGTAGTTGTACTGGCTGGTTTTGTGTGTCAACTTGACACAAGCTGGAGTTATCACAGAGAAAGGAGCCTCCCTTGAGGAAATTCTTCCATGAGATACAGCTGTAAGGCATTTTCTCAATTAGTGATCAAGGGAGGAGAGCCCAGCCCATTGTGGGTAATGCCATTCCTAGGCTGGTAGTCCTGGGTTCTATAAGAAAGCAAGCTGAGCAAGCCAGAGGAAGCAAGGTAGTACGCAGCACCCCATCCAGGGCCTCTGCATCAGTGCCTGGCTCCAAGTTTCTGCCCTGTGTGAGTTCCTGTCCAGACTTCCTTTGGCGATGAAGAGTAATGTGGAAGTGTAAGCTGAATAAACCTTTTTCTCCACAACTTGCTTCTTGGTAATAATGTTTTGTGCAGGAATACAAACCCTGACCAAGGCAGTAATCCAACAACATCCATCTATGTGCTGGCGAGGCTGAGATTATAGCAGTGGCTCAAACTGTGAGGCTGGACACCTTGGCAGTCCTGATCTGACTCCAAAAGCACGGAAAATTCCTGGAGAGAGCAGTGGGTCTTCAGTCCATAGTCAAAGGTGGAAGACCTGGGTTCTGTCCGATGTCAGCAGCAGAAACAGCGGGGATAGAAATCCCTATCGACAGGACGTGAAGGTAGGGTGACAACGCCTTGTGTCCGAATGCCTCTTCCTACTGGGGTCACCTGTTGAAAGGTGCCATCACTTGCCCACTCTGAGCAGGGACTCAGCCCCTCACTTAATCTTTCCTGGAAAGGCTTCATAGACACCCCTGATGCATGCCTCTCAATTGATCCCAGGTCTTGTCAAGTTGACAGTCAAAATTTATCATCACATTCTCCATCCAAGCTGAGTTCCATTGTCAAACGACTTTTACCTCTGCATTTCTACCCTTGCTTAACTTGCATTTAGCTTTTATGACATTCCTTAACATGAAGACAATTTGTCTCTTATAAGTTTCACACACACACACACACACACACACACACACACACACACACTTTATTGCTTTGTAAGATGCATCCAAAAATGAACTCTAATATTTGACAAATTCATTTTATGTATACATTGCAACATCCCTCTCCATAATATTTTCCTGAGTTTTATTATAGCCATTCTTATGGGCATTATTCATCTTTTTAATAATCATTCTAGGACAGCATATACATTTCTAGGGAAAAAGAGGAAACAGCTAGCTGAGGCAGCTTGTTACTGGCAGTGTGAAGTCATATCTTTGGGATAGTAGGGCACCCAATTTTCCAGAGGTTCTCTAAGGCAGGAAATTGGAGGGATTTTCATTGGTTCTTCCATAGGAGAAGAACATCGTGCCAAAGGCGTAGAGAATATTTTCACAGGTGTCTTAGCTATCACCTGTGACAGAATGCAGGTAGAAGTGATGCCTTAAATGCAACTCTTCTGCTCAGGCCTGTTCAGGAGGCTCGCTGTGTCTCAGTTTCCATCTGATGGCTTAGCTAAGGTCGCTTCCCCAATACTGCACCCTCTGGCTGCAGTGACGAATTTATTAACCATGTGAGACCCTAGTGTGTCATGAATTCCCTGCTTTCAAGCAGTCTTTCATTGAGTGGATTTGGCATCAGTCAGAAATGGAGCCTTTAAGCGTTCAGGTGCAGTAATGAATGCAAATTTAGGAGGTAGCCAGTAGCTTCTTTACTTTATATGTCTTCTTTAACTCCCCACCCTTACCTGTCAGGCCTCCTGAGTTGTTGACATCACTGTGCCTCCGGGTCAAGTTTTGGTCACTTGGCCAGACTATGTTGACATCTCCCTTATTTGAACTGGGCACAGTGCTACCACCATGACTGTCACCCGCAGCACCATGCTACCGAGAGGGATGTGACTCGATGTCAGAGAAGGGACACAGGGAGAATTGAACACCAAGAGGTAAGAGCTGGTAGAGCTAAGTTTGGTTGGAAAAAACAGAAGCCTTGCTTGTAGTGAGCTCTGGTTTCTTTATGGAGGTGTAAGAGGAGAAAAACATTAAAATGTAGGAAAAGACAAAGAGAAGCTTGTCCTTGGGGAAAACCTCAGAAAGTTCCTTATGTGGCCTCAGAGTATACAAGGGTAAGTGAAAGGTTGCAGAGAGGACCATGCAAAAATGGCGACATAATTGGAGTCTTTATCTTTCTGTTCCTTTCTCCATCCCCCTGCACAGGAGCTAAGGGTCCAGCAGAAGGAGAGAGGGGGAAACACTATCTCCACACTTACAGATCACTATCTGCCTTTCCTCCGCATCCTCTGCTTATCTCCATGGCAACAGTACACCTATTGTCTCTGCCTCCGAACAGGAGTCTCATTGTCTTATGTCATAGGTCCAGATTAAGTATGACACGTTACAAAATACAGCATTTTTCAGTAATCTGAAATATATCAGGTACCGCAGTATACATACCTACACTATCACAATCAGATCTTATCTTTATGTGAATGACAGATGATGACATAAAATATATATGCAATTCGTTGTAGCAACAGCTATTGATATGGAAACTGTTTTTGGTCAGTTTAGTGCTTAGAACAATTGGTCATCAATTCCTGTTTTTAAAAACAATTGCAGCTATGTTTCCTTTTTAAACAAACAAACAAACAAACAAACAAACAAAGAGTAGAGTGATATCATCTGAACATGCATCTGGAATATTATCAACACATGCCAGTGTTACTTGGTTTACAGGAAAATCTCACATTTGAATCACACAGTTCTGCCCTTGGGAGGCTAATAGGCTCAGTCTACATTGTGGGGAAACACTATGCTTGATCTTCATCAGAGTGCACCCAGACACATGATGCTGATGCTGTTGTTTGTGTGTGTCCCTGTAATCCACCAAGCCAACCTATGCTAAGCTTGACTTTTCTCTTTCTTCAAATGCAGTGTGTAAATAACCAGGAGAAAGTCACCTCCAACTGAGCGGGGATTGTTCTCTGGCAGTGGAACAGGGAGAGAAGGCTCCACCCTGGCAACTTGAGCTGATTGCTTGGGAGATGAGGGTCCTGTGATCTCAGTTGGAGGCTGCACATGAAATGGGAGGAGAGAGCTGTGAGCCCAGGAAGCCAGCGATGGGAGACTGTAATGAGGTAAGATGTTTTAAAGTGGCTGTTGGAAGTGATTTTTAAAGTGATTTAAAAAAAATTGCACAACTTAAAGTTTCAGAAAACTCAGCTATTTTGTGAGAAATTTAACGTGGGAGAAGCCCCTGGTACCACAGTTCCTTTTAGTGCAGGAGAAGGCTGTCTTTGCTGACACCTCATGCTTGATTAAAAGAAGGAGCCATCTCTGTTACTCAGGTAGATGAGACACAATAACAGCAACAAACACTGCTTGTTTAAGAAATGAATCTGGGAGAAGATATGTATTAAAAATGAGAATCTCTCTTGCATTATCAAAAAGAAGTGCAGTTTGCTGAATGAAGCTTTGCACAGCATTCTGGGTAGCGCACATGTGGGCTCTTTCTGTTCAGAGTGCATATGACTGAAGAGAGGCTGAAGTTTGAGATACATGATTTCATATGAGCAGCCTCCCCCGGCCCACTGTAAGATGGCAGTCTCATCAGCACAGCCTCCTGTTCACCTTAGAGTTGGAGTTTTGTGTCTGGTTTTAGTGTGGAACAGAGACTGAAAGAAAGGCCACCCAGAGACTGCCCCACCTGGGGATCCATCCCATATACAGTCACCAAACCCAGACACTATTGCAAATGCCAAGAAGTGCTTGCTGACAGGAGCCTGATATAGCGGTCTCCTGAGAGGCTCTGCTAGAGCCTGACAAATACAGAGGCAGATGCTCGCAGCCAACCATTGGACTGAGCACAGAGTCTCCGATGGAGAAATTAGATAAAGGACTGAAGGAGCTGAAGGGGTTTGCAACCCCATAGGAAGAACAATAATAACCAACCAGACCCCAGAGAGCTCCCAGGGACTAAACCACCAACTAAAGAGCACACATGGTGTGACCCATGGCTCCAGCTGCATAGCAAAGGATGGCCTTCTTGGGCATCAATGGGAGGAGAAGCCCTTGGTCCTGTGAAGGTTCCATGTCAAGATGCCCCAGTGTAGGGAAATGCCAGGGCAGGGAGGCGGTAGTCAGTGGGTGGGTGGAGGAGCACCCTCCTGGAAGCAGTGGAAGGGGGCAGGAGCTTGAGGGGAAACTGGGAAAGGGGTTAACATTTGAAATGTAAATAAAGAAAATATCAAAAAAAAAAAAAAAAAGAGTAGGCCTTGCTGAACAAAGCCTAGAATTTTAAGTCCCCAAAGGACTTAAAGTCTCTCTCTCTCTCTTTCTCTCTCTCCCTCCCCCTCTCTCTCTTTCTTCCTCTCCCTCCCCCTTCTCTTTCTCTCTTTCTCTCTCCCCCCCTCTCATTTTCATACTTGATGTGGCAAGCACCTACATTTGATTGGCTTTGATTATTTTTCCCCTGCTTTTTTAAACATAGGACCTGTACATTTCGTTTATAAGGGCAGGGAATTACTCCTTTGATAATTATTGAAGCCAGGAGCAAACAGAAAATTATGGTATTTTCAGGCAATGGGTACCTAAAATTGCACATTAGTCTTACCAATTCCCCAAATAAATCATGTCACATATTTTCCAATAACGCCTTCTCTCTCCCACACAATCATTGGGTCCTGTTATGACATCTTCTTGCCTGCTGAGTCCTCTTAGAATAGGATGCCATGGAGGATGGAATCATAATCCATCCTGAGTACCAACTTCATCACAAGTACCCAACCTAGATACTCAATTTATCTGGTAGGTTTGGGATCTTGCACACCAGTGTCCTGAGGGAGGACAAAGAATATAGGAGTGTATGGGCATAGTATCCTGTGACTCTTGGGATTGCAGGAAGTTATCAAGCACAGGAAAGGTCTGAGCTGTGCAGTGATATGTGAGATTCATCACAGTGCCAGGTTCCTGTTCCATCCCAATGTGCACCCTGATTGGAGTATTGACATAAGGGAACTGAGTGGGGCTACTCTGTGGGAATCTGCCCACATCCTTCATCAGTACAAGGAGACTGAAGTGTGGAGGTGGTATTTCTTCAGCTCCTCCTCTGTTGAATTATAGGTGCAGCTTCCTGTGTATAGATGCTGCTCTTCTGAGAGAAGGAGCAGCCGGAAGAGGAGAAAACTGGAGCTCTGTAGGTATAGGCAGCAGGGGGTATCAGAACAGAGTAGATAATTATCTACGTTAATTTATTATAAAAATTCAACAAATATTTTAGCCACTGTGAAATTAAGAAAGCTTCTTCTATATGTCCTTTTTAAAAAGATCCAGCAGAGAACAAGCAGACGTTTTAAACTGCATAGAATTTATTGAAAGACAGCACACTATACTCTAAAGCAAAGCATAGAAATAAGAGGCTTTGGCTTATGAAACATGTTGAGCTCTTCCTGCTGTTAAAGCATATCAGAGCAACTTTGCCAGAGGGATCTGAAGGGAAATGGAGTAGAAAACGGAGATGGTTTTAAGTTATAAAGTATGATACAAAAATATAACTAAGGAGAGCATATAAACCTGGTCTTTAAAAAGAACATTAAACAGGTCATTTAAAACCTGAAAATATAATTAGGGGTGAGAACTATATTATAATACAATGTCATGCATTGCATTGAGCAGTGTGCCTGAGATTAAGTATTCATGCTGCAGTTTGTGTTCTGCACATCATCAAACTGACTGGAAGCACTACCGAAAATTTAGGAATGATGACTGACAGTACATCATTTCATGAAAGATGGGTTTATCACTAATAAAACTTATAAAAGGTCATTGTATCTGCTGGAGCAGGTGTTTGGGAACTGAGACAGTTCCCAATTCTGTACCCATAAACCTTCCTAGGAACACAAGGTAATTAAACACCCCAAACAAAACAAGGGAAACTCAAAGAGGCTGGTATCTCTGAGGCAATTCCACCATGTTCCTGCTACTGTAGGGGTCTCCTCTGCCTGATCTTTACTGCCGGCTGCTCACAGAGACACACACACTATCCTATTCCAGGAAGCCTGTCTCCATGAGTTTTACTCATCTTTGACTAGAACTAAGCCTTAGAGCTTAGCCTCCCCCTGTCCCCATTGCTCTTTCCAATTCCACAACCATTCGTCCAGGCTCGGATAGACTTTCATAGGGTCTAGAACAGATGAGGGGCTTTCACTAGCCGTCAAGGCCAGCAGACAAACTCCAGGACCCAGAGCTCTACATGTTGTCCAGGGTTAGCCTGTGGCTTCATCTTGGAGCTTGCCTGTGATTGACCAGTGTCTTGATATTTATAAGAAACACTGAGGTCTGAGTATACAGATCAGTCAGTAAGCGCTTGCAAAAATGAGGGCCTACGTTCAGATCTCCAGTACGCATGTAAAAAGATAGCATATTTGTAATTTCAATGATGAGGTGGACACAAAGGGATGCCTTGAACTTGCTAGCCAGGCAGAGAGCAAGTGGTGATGACACTTGAGATCAACATTTGGTCTCCACGTACACATCCATCACATACTTGCAAGCATGCCCGCCTACCCACCCAATAGGAACGTTCACACACACACACACACACACACACACACACAGAGGAGGGAGAAGGATATTTGAGACAAGAACACAAGCAGATCAGTTCATGATTCTGTCCTGGATAACAGATTTGGGTCTTAATTTTCTTCATATCATCTGATAAAGAAGAAATCTCCTTAGTGCTGTTGATGGTGCTCAGGCCTGACAGTGACATTCTGTTGTCTCGGCACGGTCTGGTGTGACCATAGGAGTCAGAACAGCAAGCAGTGCTGAAGTGTCTGTGGCTTCCTCAGTCTGTTAGTGAGCCAACTAGCAGCAGGCGGCTAGAAGACCACTGTGGACCACGAGTCACATGCTTGCTTCCTTAACATCACACAGAGGCAATCTGAAGCCAGGATCCTGGGTGGGAGTTCTATATCTGAGCATCTGAGTCAATTTATTCAGTGAATCATGGCATCAAAATAAAAAAGGCATAGAGGAGAAAGGGGGTCATGATAGGTATCAGAAAATGGACATTTCATTCACGTTTTTGCTGATTTATTAAAAGCACCAGAGAAGCAATTGATAAAAGGTGGAGTTTGGGCAACAAAGCAACAGGGAGACAATGTTGTGGAGATGCCTAGCCTGGAGGCAGGGGGCTGCCCGTGGACTGTCAATAGGCATAAGTGGACTGATGCCAGTGTTTCCTGAGTGGGTAGAGTCAGGCTCCTTCCCACACTTGTCCCTCCCTCTCATTTTCTCTCTCTTCTCCTGCAGTTTTCTCCCTGTTTGTCTGTCTCCCTGTCTATTCCCACTTCATTGGCTTCTGTCTTTGTCCGTCTTTGGTTTTCCCAGAACCATTGGCCAGACACAATGTTTAAAATCATTTTCTCAGGTAGGTGTTGGTCTCTGTGAAAAATATTATTCCCTTCTCTCATGATACTGTACAGAGGAGGGGACTTTCTGAAAGCTGATTCTGCCCTTTGATTTATTCAGGCTTTCCCCACAGACACTGTTATATATAATTCCTGTGATGGTATGCATCATCTTGAAGGTCAAAGAAGTTAGGGACCTAACTTATAATCTTTACTGTTCTGGTAATATATTATATAAGCCCAGTTTGAACTATTTTAAACTCAAATTGAATTTCTGTCAAGTAATTCCTGTGATGTTTAGTATGACTTATGAATCGTCAAGTCTCAACAAGAATCAGCTGCAAAAATATGTTAAAAGGAAAGGAAGAAGACGATTTTACCAGTTAACTTGGCAATTACCACATGATGATAGGAATATATATTTTTCATTAAATTTTCTTGGGGTGTTTATTATTTCTTGTAGTTGGAACATAATTTTTTGCTTTTATATAAATCATACTGGAGAATGGGTGAAGTGGAGAGAGTATTAACCACTTTTCATATTCATATATACATATATACATATATACATATATACATATATACATATATACATATATACATATATACATATATACATATATACATATATACATATATACATATATACATATATACATATATACATATATACATATACACATATACACATATATACATATATACATATACACATATACACATATACACATATACACATATACACATATACACATATACATATATACATATACATATATACATATACACATACACATACACATACACATACACATACACATACACATACACACACACACACACACACACACACACACACACATACACATACACATACACATACACATATACATATACATATACATATATGAGTCAATTTATGCAGTAAATCATGGCGTAAAAACAAAAAAGGCACAGAGCAGAAAGGGGGCTATGATAGGTATTAGAAAATGGACATTTCATTCACGTTTTTTGCTGATTTATTAAAAATACCAGAGAATTAACAGGGTAAAAAGTGGAGTTTGGGCAACAAAGCAACAGGGTGACAATGCTGTGGAGATGCCTAGACTAGGGGGCTGCCCGTGGGCTGCCAATAGGCATTAGTGGATGTGTGTGTGTGTGTGTGTGTGTGTGTGTGTACATGTGTGTGTATAGAATCAAATTCCATTTCTACATAGGCAAGATAGACTTTTGAGACAGAACTTTCAAGTTTGGTAATTCTTTTTTGTCTTACATAGGAAATTACTAATTTAAGAAGAGGTATCACATGAAGAACACAGGTTACAAGAGATTAAAGCAGATCCTGATGTGAGACAGGGCTGCTGGCCTCCAGCACACAACCAAGCTCTGATGAGCATGTGTAGCTGCAAACCGAGTAACTGCCAGGTTGAGCAGAAGGACTTGACAGGACACAGAAACACTCCGAACAGCACTGTCATGGCAGACCCATGCCTGTGCTGACACAAGGTATTAACGACACCAAAGGGCTTACTCGGATAGAAGTATGTCAAATTGACACAGCTAAAGAACCTCAGTTAAGAAATTACCTCCATAGCTGTAGGCAAGCCTATAAGGCATCTTTTTAATTAGTGATCAGCCCATTGCATAGATGAGTCATATGTGCTCGCAGAAAGCCCCGCCCATTGTGGGTGGTGCCATCCCTGGGCTGGTACTGCTGGGTTCTATAAGAACGCAAGCTGAGCAGGGCATAAAGAGCAAGCCATTGGCTCTCCAAAAGCATGAAATCTGTTAAAAATTAAAACTATAGTCATTGTTTGGGTTTGAGAGGAGAAACATGGTTCTTGAGAGGACGTTCAAGTTGAATCGTCCTTGAGGCAAGAGCTATATCATTGTAAATGCCGGAAAGCAGATGGATAGACAGACAGACAGACAGCACGATGTGGGGGTCTAAATAAGTTCCTGGCCTGCCTAAGGAAAGTTGAGCCCACTCTTTTAAAGTCCTTTGTGAGTAGGAAAGTAAAGGTTAGGGAAGGGCCAGGTGTTGGGTCTTTAAGAAATGGGTCAAAAATTCATTGACTAGGCTAAAAGACATTGTGTTTTCTTGCATTTATGGCTGAGGCTAGTGTTTGCAAAGGACATTCCTTGATTGGACCATCCAGAAGAACACAGGGTCTGGTTCACGTGGTATGTGACCAGTAGTCACTTGTCCTGTCTGCAGCCCTTCTGTTTGGGGCTTTGCTGTCTGTAGAATAACTCCTCGGCCTCTATAATCTCACAATAGTATGCATACTAACTTTGTTTAAACATATTAGAAGAGCAAGCATCAAGTAATGGGGTAACATTCCTGTAACAGAAAACTACACTGGGGCATTTGGGGATTCTTCACAGCTCTGTTTCTGTGTGTGCCTTGATCGTGAGGTCTGTGGCAATGTGATTTGCTGGGCATTAATCTGCAGGTGAGCTTCATAATCTGCTATCTGCACATTTGGAACTGTACGGCACAATGGTGTGACACTCTAAGTGTGTATCAACCATATGTAAAGTGTGGCAATCGAAGAGGTTATGAGCTACACTGTAGAGTCATGCTTGCTGCTGCCAACTGAGTCCATTTATTCTAACAGAGGCTTGTTCCCAACCTCAGCCCCTCCCACGCTTGAAACTGTGTACAAGGAGAACAAATGAGGGCAGCCTTTGTGTTCCTTGATGGGCAGGGCTTCTTTTACATCGAAAGCAGTTTTAGACAATGCGTTAGAAATACACTCTCAACGTTCTGTTGAAAATCACCAACTAAAGAGAACGTAGAAGCTGGGTGGCATGTGCCCACTGCTGTAATTTGAATTTAACTTGAAGGTTCTGATCCTTACCTTAAGGAAGCTTTTTAATAGAAAAACTCTGCAATAGACTTTGACAATGTGTAGGGCAGGGTGGGGGGGGGGGGGCGGTATTTTAGGATAGTCACTAAAACCTTTTCAGGAAAATGTGCAAACTTAAGTCAAACTGTAACGCAGGAGCAAAGCACTTCAGTTTTAAGAATCAACTGACAGCTCCTTTTGGTGTTTTGGAAAGTCTAGGTGGCAGGTTGCAGAAGCCGGGCATGGTCTGTTTCAGTGAGGGAGGGCAAAGGGGGATGTCATACTCACACTCTGTGTGACATCATAAGGCACTGATAGAATAAGGCAGTAAAGATGAAGTACCCAAGTCCTTTGATCGGTGTTCAGTTAAAATTCAGAGGGCTTGTTGGTTTTCCCCTAAGCTTTCTAAAAATAGTGTGCAAGGAACAGAGTGTTAGCGTGGGCTGTACTGTTTTTAAGAGGGCATTTTGATTTCATGGTGTGCTGAGAAAAAAAGCTGGTGATGGGACCCATCTAATTGTCAAATGGGTGTACTTGATGTACAGATCTTTACTGTGAGCTTAATTCTCCTGCCTGATCTCTTTTTATTTCAGCCTCACACAGAGATCTCAGCAGGATCATGCTTTGTTGTCCTGAAGCTTGCATGGGAACTTGAGAGCACAAGGGGTCATAGGCGCTCTTATTTGCTTGACTCATGACAAGAGAGATCGCTTAGCTTTCTGGGTGATGTTTTCTGTCTTGATAAAGGATGATTTAGAATTCCAATCCACATGCCGCTTACTCATAATGCCAACCAACTCTAACTTTTATGAAATATATTTATGACGGATGTAAATTTAGCCAGCTTTTTGTAAACCTCATAAACCCCATGTAAATGTCCTCTTTGGGCATTTTAAATAGGAAATGGATTCACAGAAAGGAATTAAAAAAGATAAATTCTACCATATAAAAATAATTATTCTAAGCAAAGAACTTCTCCAAATGCCCTTTTGTGAGAAAAAGATATTTAAAGGAGCCATCTAACTAGTACCAGATTTCCTCTGATCGCCCCGCACCATGCTCCTCTGAAGGCGAGGAAAGCTGAGCATTTGTGAGATGAAATGGATGTGTAATTTTGGGTTCAGATGTGATATTGATTTCTTGGGTTTGTGTTGATTGTTCTCATTTCAATTTTGCTTCCATTGTTCTCAGGTATTTTCTACCCATTGTGAATGCAAAATGCTGAAGCGCCTGTGTCCCGAGAGCTCACATGGCTAGGGGCTTTACACTACAAAGTCAGAAATAGGCTTCAGGGAAAAGAGGACAAAAGTTGAGCATTTATGTAAGATGAATGATTATGAAACACCAGCTTTGCTACACCCGTGCCTTTTGTAATCACATAGGCGCGTGTGTGCACGTGTGTGCCTGGATGTAGGTGTTTATGTGTAAACTGTATAGAAGTGTGCCACTAAAATATGCTGCATATTCATCCTCATAACCCAACCATTTGATAGCATCAAATTTATGCTTCCCTGCCACAAAAGTTATAGTTTTATAGGAATTTTAAAGTGATATTTCCAAACAGAAAATTACTTGTATTTTTATAACAGGAAAAAGAGTAGCTGAAACAGATTTCAATGCCCATTCTTAGTCCCAACTCACACATATTTTTAAAAGAGATAACATTTTGGTCACTGACATGATACTGTTTTTGCTAATCATTGGCTTCACAGATTAATTTTCTTATAACAGTGGTTCTCAGCCTCCGTATTGATGTGAAATTTTAATGGAGTTCTTTATGTTGTGGTGACTGCCAATAATAAAATTATTTTCATTGCCACCTCATAACTGTAATTTTGCTACTGTTATGAATCATAATGTAAACATCTAGTATTCAAGATATCTGATATGCAACCCCTGTGAAAGGGTCTTGTGACTCTCAAAGGGGTTGTGACCCAGAAGTTACAAGCCACTGCATTACAACAATGCATTGTGAAATCTGCTTAAGCAAGTCGTCCACAGAAGTCCAGCTCTGGGCTTCTAACTGTGCATATAGGCACAGTTTTCTTTTTCTTACCTTGGAGATAATTCATTGATAAGAGCCAAGAGCAGTGACATACAACGTTAATCTCAGATACCGCGTGTACTGGTTAGTTTTGTGTCAACTTGACAGAGCTGGAGTTATCACAGAGAAAGGAGCTTCAGTTGAGGAAATGCCTCCATGAGATGCAATTGTAAGGCATTTTTCTCAATTAGTGATCAAGGGGGAAAGGCCCCTTGTGGGTGGGACCATCTCAGGGCTGGTAGTCTTGGTTCTATAAGAAAGCAGGCTGAGCAAGCCAGGTGAGGCAAGCCAGTAAAGAACATCCCTCCATGGCCTCTGCATCAGCTCCTGCTCCCTGACCTGCTTGAGTTCCAGTCCTGACTTCCTTTGGTGATGAACAGCAGCATGGAAGTGTAAGCCAAATAAACCCTTTCCTCCCCAACTTGCTTCTTGGTCATGATGTTTGTGCAGGAATAGAAACCCTGACTAAGACAAATTGGTACCAGCAGAGTGGGGTATTCCTGTGGCAACCTGACCATGTTTTGGGGAGGACTGTGGAAGGACTTTGGAACTTTGGGCTTGAAGATCCATCCGTTGTTAAGAGCTCTGTCGGATGTTGTGTAGGAGCTTGGAAGATAATGTTGAGAACAGTGCAGAAGATGGAGGCCTGGCTTGTGAAGTTTCAGAGGGAAAATTAAAGACTCTTTTCAGGGACATTGCTATTTTGGAGTTTGATTATTCTGTGGTTCTGGTTAGCTGGGACTGAAGAATCAGTTGTGATTAACAAGATACCAGAACTACTAAAGCAAAACCTTTGCATTACTGGGACTATTGATGCTGGTTAGCTGGAGCTAAGAAATTAGTGGTGATTAAGAAGAGACCAGCATCATTGTGGTGACAACTTCTGGGAAGTGTTTTCTGAAAGCACAAAGAGGCTGTGTTCCAGAGATGGCCAAGGTTGTACTCCTGCTGCAGCAGGACTTGGTAATATGTAAGAGTCACCCAGGTGGTACTGGTTTTGAAGGCATGAAGGGGTCATGCAAAGCAGCTGAAGCTCGGCACTGTGAGAGGCCATGGAAGGCCATTGGTGAGGGTGCAGCCTCAGTTGCAAATGAAGGCCCAGGACTGAAGGGGTCATGCAGTGTTTTGGAGATGCCAGTACCATGAGATGACCACCAAGAGCAGCAGCAGCACTGGAGTACAGGCATCTGGAGCCTAGAGGATGATGTGTGTGCTACAAAGGGCATGGCTGGAGAAGTGACCCAAGCCCTTGGAGGAGCCCAGAAGATCGTGAGTTGGATCCCAGACATTGGACGGCTGGAGATTGACTTTTGCTTTTGATTGTGACTGTGCCCTGATATTTTCCCTCTTGAAGGAAGAAACTGTTTTAGTGGAGCCCACAGTTAAGAGACTTTTAATTGTAAAAAGACTTTGAATTTTAAAAGAGATGGATATTTTAAAGAGATTGAAAATTTAAGAATATGTAAAGACTGTGGGACTTTTAAAGTTATTTAGAATGGGGATGAATAAGATTGTAAGGGTTGAGGCTTACTAGTGATGTTTTTGTGTGTCAAGTTGACAAGGGGTCAATTGTACTGGTTAGTTTTGTGTCAACTTGACACAGCTGGGGTTATCACAGAGAAAGGAGCTTCAGTTGAGGAAATGCCTCCATGAGATGCAATTGTAAGGCATTTTTCTCAATTAGTGATCAAGGGGGAAAGGCCCCTTGTGGGTGGGACCATCTCAGGGCTGGTAGTCTTGGTTCTATAAGAAAGCAGGCTGAGCAAGCCAGGTGAGGCAAGCCAGTAAAGAACATCCCTCCATGGCCTCTGCATCAGCTCCTGCTCCCTGACCTGCTTGAGTTCCAGTCCTGACTTCCTTTGGTGATGAACAGCAGCATGGAAGTGTAAGCCAAATAAACCCTTTCCTCCCCAACTTGCTTCTTGGTCATGATGTTTGTGCAGGAATAGAAACCCTGACTAAGACACCGCGGCAGCTGAGGAAGGAAAATCACAAGTTCAAGGCCTGACTTGGCTGTTGAGTGTGTTTAAAGCCACACCTACATACACGTGCACACATGCACATATGCACATGTATGCACACAATTACAGCTTAGTGAAAGAGTATTTCAAATAAGAAAGCAAGAGGCCTGGTGGTGTGGCTCAGTGGTAAAGCGTTCACCGAGCATGGAGAGCTTTATGCTAGGTTTAGTCCTCAAGGCCATAAAATAACGCAATGCAAACGCAAACCCCAAAGAGCCTTGTGGCCATGTCATTTTCTTTCTATTGCTGTGATAAACACCATGAGCAAAAACAACTTGGGAAGGAAATGGGCTGAGAATACATGGGGTTTGGAAGCTCAGCCCTAAAACTGACATCTATGCTGTTCTCCCTAAAGCTCAGGGGACCCTGAAGAGGAGAGAGCAGAAGGAATACAAGAGTTGAGAGATGGGGAATATCTGTTTCTGGCCATGGGACAGCTGTTTTAATCACAAATAAGACCGGCCCTGTTAACAGTCAGTCATGGATGGTAGAGGGCTCATGGGACTTCTGCCCTGTCTATGAATCATTGGCAGCTAATAGATTTTTAAAGAGGAAGAGACATTGTCTTTTTGAGAAGCAACCCTGGTACTCAAACAGCCCTGGTTCAACTAAATGGTTATAAAACAGATGAGAAAATATGACCGTGGGAAAGGTTCCTACAGGGAGGAAAGAGAGTTGATGGAGTGGGAGAGAAAGAACAGAGAGCAGAGCTGAAGAGCAGCTTCAGTGCAGTTCTATACATGTATCTTACCATCAAAGAGCGATTTTAATTAATATGGAAACCACCTGCAATACAACAGTAAAGAAAATACGACCAACAATGAACTTAAAATCTGCATAGCTCTTTTCTTACTGTTGATGCCCCAGTGACACTTCCTTTTCTTAACATTTTAAATTAATCCTTTGAGGATGTATACAGTATATTTTATCATACCTACCTTATCTCCCTTCAACTCTTCCCAGATTCCCCTTGCCATGTACCCACCCCCCAACTTAGATCCTTTCTCCTTAAACCATTGAGTCCAACCAGCGCTATCCATAGATGTAGGACCATCTCTGGAGCAAGGGTGTCCTAAGAGGCCACTTCCTTGAAGAGAACTGACTCTCACCTCCTTTAACAGCCACCAACTGCTAAAGCCAGCAAGCGATGGGGGTTCATGAGCTCACCTACCTCATCTCCACATCTGGCTGGATTTTCTTTTTCTATCTTGCTCTTTTGTAGCTCTTAAAAAGAAAAAAGTATTCTTGATGCTATTGAATAACTCGTGAAACCCTTTAATGCTGGAGTCTGATGGCTTTCTTCACAGATGGCTAGAATTTCTTTTCTCCCCTTTGCTCAGCTGAAGCTGTCGGAGTAAATGCTGCTCCAGCCTTCAGTTCTCTCAGCCCTATCAGGACCTCAGGGGCAGGTAGGCACTGTTTACACAGAGTAGGACTTGGGAAACCGATAATGAGTGAAAATGATTTGCTGTGATTTTTTTTTTCTCTTTTTGAAAAGTGGTTTGGTTTCTACAACAGGGCAGCAGGTTGGCAGTAACTTGTATACCACCTGCAGCCCGCTGTTACTTCTTTATACCCACAAATAGAAGTGAGGAGCTACTCTTCAACTTTAGCAGCTGAGGAGCAGAGAGGGCGAAACTGATCCCTGGCTAATTTTAGTATTGCTCTTAACATGGTTTTGGTCAATGACAGAATAAAAACAAAAATCAGGCGCAAATCAAGGGGATTGAGTGTGGCAGACAGAGGCATCAGTGCAAGAGCCAAGCCGTGACATAATTACACACATTTTATCCCTTCCAGTGTCAATGCTGAGGTCAGGTCTGAGAGTGCTGATGTCTTACTCAGGACATGTTCATTATAATAAATGTCTGAGTAACATCGATGAACAACGCTAATGACGCCAGTGTTAATTCGGATCAGCCAAGTCAGACTGGCCAAAGCATTACTGAAAGCAGCACTTCCTTCTTTGCTATATTCACCCCGTGGTGAATATATCTAAAGGCCTTGTTCCACCATTAAGATTCTCCTCTAAGGGACGTTCGCATCTCTGCTCAGGGTGACCATTTACCTCTTTATCCTTTCCTTACTTTAGCATCTGTGTAAAGAGAGAGAGAGGAAAAAAAGCACTTGCCTTGCAGCAGATTAAACCTCAGGTGTGATGAAACCACACAAGAGGGCCACCAAAAGAAGAAGAAGAAGAAAAAAAAAAAAACCAACCTACTAGCCTAGAGCACTAAGAGATGCATTAATTCAGTATGCCGAGATGAAAAACGAGCTGCAGAGTGTGTCATTTATAACTGCTTATTCTGAGGCACTGACTAAATTATAATTTGTTAAATAAATTTGAGTGCATCTGGGAGCTTCTAGGTGACTTGATTTTTGACACTACAAAGTTCTGTTAAAATGGCAAAAAGCACTCTAATTCATCTTGAATTCTCCCTTAGCAAAGCTATAGAACACTGAAAAATGGAAGGACTATTTCAGGTCATAGAAACCAACTTTGCATCTTAGGAAGCAAATGGTACTGAGGACAGGAGGAGGAAAGATGAACCAATCAAAGCTAGAACTCCCAACACAGAAGACATCTCGGCCATCTACAAAACCTGTAACGTCTCCTATTGGATAAGCTGGCTACACAGAGCACCGTCACCTAGAGCTGTGATCCTGTGCTCAGCGATCCAGAAGATCTCCTGCTCAGAACTGCCAACTGAGGAGTGCTGGGTGGGGCTGCCATCAGGATGACAGGAAAGATGTTGGAGAATCCCTGTGAAATCTGACTAGCCCTGCCAACATGAGGTAAAGGGTGTGAAGACTAGTTCATTTGAAAGGAATTGCTTAGAGAATAGAGCCATGGGGTACTTTGATTGTACAAGAATATTTAGGAAGATTTCAGCCATCATGTGCTCAGTGGCCACTGGTACTATGGCCCAGGTAGTAACCTGGGCTGGTGTCAATGTTGTTCACAGGACACAGGCTATACAGAAACGAAGAACATAAAAATTGTTGGTATATAGATGTCTCAGCCCAAATTTCAAAGGAAACCCTCAGAGGCCAGACAGTGTTCAGCAGAGTGGAAATCCCTGTAGGGAGGCCATGGAAGGAAGGCTTAATATGAGATGTTCTGAAGATGATTTCAGCCCAAGCTTCTGTCTGGACATTTCACCAGGATGGGACAGAAAGACAACTGGTCGACCTTGTGCTCATCAGTACCCTGCGTTACTGCTTTCCCTACAAGCGCTGAATGTGGATCCATTCACCGCTCTTCAGCTGAAGATGTCAAGTCTGTATGTGACAGAGCAGTTTTCCTCTGCGAAACTTCACATTTAACCGTAAAGCATGCTGCTGATAGAAAATCACATCTGCTTATCCACACAAGTGTATTAAGCCCTCATTTGTCGCCTCCACACTTTAGAATGACTGGTGCTTGTCATGGTGCAGTCTTGCTGTATTTTATATATGTGTGTGTGTGTGTGTGTGTGTGTGTGTGTATATATATGTATGTATATATATGTATCCACACACACTCAAGTGTGCACACTGTGTAGGTATATGGGAATATGCACATGCCACCACACATGGAGGAGGGAAGAGGTCATAGGACAATTGTAGGAATCCATTTTCTCTTTCTCTTGAGAACTTAAGAATCCAACTCAGACCCTTAGGTTCGGCCATAGGTGCCTTGAGTAAATAAGACATCTCTCTCATCTCTGATTTATTTTAACCAGAGATTCCCCAGTATCAAACACTATGATGCTATCTCAGTACATAAATAAGTGTAGGATATAATTTTTTTCTGAAGCTTCTTGCTTTGTAATGGATCCAGCTTCCATATAACACGTATGTGGAATCAGCTGTGTGTGGAAAAACAGCATGCTCTAGGCTACAGATGCTTTCTTTTAAAAAAGGAAACAGTATCATGGAGACTTGGGGGCCAAATCACACAGACTAGAAATGACCCTGGAATGATAGCTGTGTTCCCACTCAGAAGCACAGAGTGGTGAGTCATCACTAAGAGCCATTTCTCATCTGAGATAATAAATTAGAACAAACTGTATAAATAATTTACCTACTTGGCCTCAGAATAAGCCTTTTTTATATATATAAGAAATTTATTCTGTAAGAATAAAGCGAGAGATTATGCTAGAGTCATTTGATGTTTCAGTTGCCACAGGAACACAATGGTTCTATTTAAGCCCTGGTTATTAAAATTATATGAGCAGCATTCAAGAAATATATTTTGATATCTGCTATTATGTAACACGATATTTGTTTTTCTTCTTGACAGAGGAAAAGCTCTGTCTACTGCAAAGCAGGTAGGACAAGGAAACAGAGTGAGTCCATCCTAACTGGCTTCTGCCTCACTCACTTCAGGCCAGCTGCAATAAATGCCCATTGGCTGCATCCCTCTGACAGAAACTCTAAACATAGGCTACAGAGGGAGTGAGAGGCTCCTTAAATACAGGGGCACTTTGTTGCAATTATGAGGGATTCCAGTTTTTGTAAGTGAGTTTAATGTTAGTACTTACAGCATTCCAATTATGGGGGGATTCCAGTTTTTTTGTGTGAGTTCAAGGATAGTATTCACATAGCTATTCTGTGACAGAATGCTTTTCGTATAGGTTTGGTCTCTCAAGATCGATCCCTTTGTTTGAAAAATAGCACCTAACAGCAGCCCCACAGAAAGGAGAAAATGAAGGAATCCCAGGACCTGGCTTGCCTACGGTGCTGTGATGGACTAAACCCTGGGGTTTGACAAAGACAAAACAGCCCCAAAGCCCTGCTGATCGGGAAACACAGCTGACAAATGAGCAGGCTAGCCTATTGACCTGGGGACTAGCATACTTTTAGACAACTGCAGGATCCTTACATAGGAAGAGTATATTGTACAGATACTTAAAGACAGGTTCTATGAGCATGACTCGACACTCTGCTAATCCGTTAGGGATGAGAACGTAAAGAGGCATTCTCCAGCAACATGGAGGGCACCCAGGGAAATATTGAGGGCATTGCCTATTTCATCAACAATGAGATACACTTCTGCAGCAAGCAGTTAGTGAGGGCACAGAGGGAAGAGTCCAAGGGCTTGGTGACCACGAGTAGACCTTACATGAGACCCAATTTCACGTAAGAAAATAATTCTATTAAAAAGCAGGGAAAATGACTGGAATTGCTGTTCAGTGTTGGCATGTCACTGGGTTCCTCCCCAGCCTTCTTGGCTTTCTTAGAATTAAGAGTTTTCCCCAAGTCATGTATCCAACAGCTGCTGGCTTTCAGCACTTCATCTTGGTAACACCAGCCATAGCCAAATTCAGTACACTGGCTGTGAATCATTGATCCCAAGTGAGAGAGAAGGAAATTTCTGGGTACCACATTAGAACTGCTAGCATCAAGGCACTGTGAGGGTCATGGGATAAGCTCGGCAACTTTTCTGGGGTCCTTACAGTTGACATCGGAGGTCCTAGTTGTTTATGGGATTAGGACCCTTCACTACTGACCTTGTCTTTCAGTGTTCAGAGGAATGTATTCCTGCTGGTGAGATGTTAGATTCCTGGCACTTCATCTCCCCCTTTTCTTTTATCCAGTGGGGCTGTGGAATGCTGCCCCGGGTGATTTTTAAGGGGAAACATATATTCTAGTGTCAACAAACCTCTATGCTGTCTCTGACCTTGAGGGAGCCCTGTAGTCAAGTCAAAAGCTTCCGGAACGGGGATGGAAAACACACAGTAGAGTGACCATCAGAGGGCAGTGTCCTCAATGCTGTCACCGTATCTCAGTGCAACAGGGATACAGAGTAAGTTTCCAAGATTTTGTGAGTAGCCTGCTAACTCCAGGTTCTGTCCCTCTAGGTAGCAGAGCACTCAACCACTTTCTGTGTGGAGAAACAAATTCAAATAGGGAGCTTTAGGGAGGTTATTATGTTTGAAGCTAGTTTCTATTGTGTTCTGAACATGAACCAGGAGGCTGAGTTGGACAACTGAAGTGTCCACCAGCTCTAGGACGTTGCTTAATGGATAGCTCCGTTCTGTTCTTTCCTTAAGTGAGATGAACACTGATATAGGACTTGCAGTAGTCAAAGTCTCCAGAAAGTTCTGAAGATTATCTGAAGGCCAGCTTCCTAAGCTTGACCATCTAGGAAGGAAAAGAGAATGTCTGTCTAACTTGATATAAAATATTAATTAACAAAGCAAGGACGTCAATGCCTGCTTCTGCTTGTTATAGGCTTTTAGTGTGGTAGTTTTACCAAAAAAATTATATGAGTTTATTAATAAAGCAGGAAGGGAGAGGATTAAACGATAGCACCAAAAATGTTTGGCAGTAATACAGAAACTGTTTCACTAAGGATTCTCCAATCTGATAATTGTCACTTTAATGACAGAGAGCATGTGAACAAAGCAAGTTGGTAATTATTTCTGATCAGAAGGGGCCATGTGTGACTCTTTCTCCACAACTGCTCTGTCATCCAGGAGGCCTCAGACCCAGGGCCCAAGTGGACTCCAGGGTCGGCTGCGGTGGTGGTGGAATGTCCTATTCTCTTTTGTTTGTTCTTCTGTTTTGTTTTTCGTTGAAATGAAGAGCGAGGGAAACGTTTGGTCCAAATTCTGTACATGTTTACATTATGATCCTCTCTCTCTCTCTCTCTCTCTCTCTCTCTCTCTCTCTCTCTCATCTCACTATTTAGGCCTGGCTGTCCTGGAGCTCTATATGTAGGTCTATCTAGCCTTGAACTCACAAAGATTCTCCTGCATCTGCCTCTTCAGTCATCTGAAGGGAAGAAACCTCAATTGAGAAAATGCCTCCATAAGATACAGCTGTATGGCATTTTCTTAATCAGTGATTGATAAGGGAGAGCCCAGCCCATGGTAGGTGGTGCCATCCCCAGGCTTGTGGTCCTGGGTTCTGTAAGAAAGCAGGCTGAGCAAGCCATGAGGAGCAAACCAGTAAGCAGTACCCCTGCCATGGGCTCTGCATCAGCTCCTGCCTCCAGGTTCCTGCAATGTTTGAGTTCCTGTCCTGACTTCCTCCAATGAACAGTGATGTGGAAGTGGAAGTTTCTTTAGTCATGGTGTTTCATCACAGCAATAGTAACTCTAACTAAGATAGTGTATGACAGAGAGAATATAGAAATATTATAGACAGTAGATAGATACAACAGGGATAGAGAAATGTTTGGTGACAGAGAGTAAAATATAGAAATATCATGGTTGTAAGGATATATTTGGATTTCTTGCTCCCAATTCCTTTTTAAACTTTTATTCTTCTCTCATACACTACTTTCTTCCCCCAGTTTCCCCTCCCTGCACTCTTCTTGCCCACATCAACTCCCCTGTCTTCCCCTTCAAAATGAGCTGGCCTACCAGGAATATCTACTGAGCAGTGACCCTAGCGAAGTCTCCTATTTACAGGGGATTCAGAACGCAAACTGGCCATCTTCTATAATTGGCAGGCTCCTAGCAGTGGGACTCGGGGATCAATCCAGCCATAAAACCTTCTGCTATGCTGGGGCAATGGTGGTGCAGAACTTGTGGGAGTGGCCAACCCATGACTGGTCCAACTTGTGACCCATCTCACAAGCGCTCACATAGTGCCTGGATAGCCAGACAGAGAAACAGAATGGCCCAGAGACCCAGGATAGAAACAAACGCAACTGGAAAAAAAAAGTCAGTGAAATGATCCCTGATGATATTTTGCTATACTCATAGAGCAATACCTGGCCCAATGGTCATCAGAGGGGTGTCAATCAGCAACTGCTAGGAGCAGATGCACAGACCCACAGTCAAACACTAGGTAGAGCCACAGGAACCCAGAAGAATGAGGAGAGGAAGGATTGTAAAAGCTACCGGGGGTAAAGGACACTGATGCAGAATCAACTAGGCATGGGCTTCAGGGGCTCACAGAAACTGAAGCGACAGACATGGACTGTGCATGGGTCTGAGCTAGGTCCTCTGGGTATATGCTTTGGTTATGTAGCTTGGTGAACTTGTGGGACTCCTAACATTGGGATCGAGGCTGCTTGCATTTGGGACCCTTTTTCTCTACTGAGTTACCACATCCAGCCATGATGTGAGGGTCTTTTCCCTTATCTTTTCAATTGAGCGAGGGAGAGATAAACAGTGCTTAGTAAATCCAGGTTTGAGAGATAACTCTGGACAAAATGGTGCTAAGTAGCTAGTTACCTGGGAAATTGCATAGGGGCCAAACACCCCAATTGGAATTATGTTGCCCAATCTCAAATGCTCATTGTATGAGCCTTCTGACCAAGGGTGTGGCATGAAGCAGACTGGCATCACCATGTCCTCTTAATAAGGCTTCCTCTACAGTCACAACTTTAGGTCACTGCAAAAAAAAAATGGGTACAGGCAGAGTGTGAGGAAGCATAGACCCCTTCTGTGGGGTTTGGGCAAGGAGTTAACCTCAGTGTGAAGAATCGGAGGACTTTTCTATGTCCCACTACAAGGGCCAGGAGGCAGCCTGCTTTCCAGTCTATTAATCTACACTGGGCTTTGAGAGGACAAGCACCTTACCCAATGGTGCCAGACATTTCCATGTGCCCTGGAGAGACAAGCAGCATCCAGAAGTCATAATGCTGGGCTGGAGGGAGAGCAGGATGCAGTTTCTGTCAGTTGCCCAGAGAAATTACAGAATGTCCTGTGTGTGCAAATGAAACACATGCGGGGGTTCTAAGGGTGGTAGCAAGCTGCTACCTGGTCCCAAGTCCTATCTCCATAGCAACCACAGCAATTGAGTCTCAAATGACCACAAAGATCAGTCAGCAAACACTGATAGGCTCACACCAGCCCGGCAGTACAGTGGAGTGATGGGTCAGTCCTCCAGCTAGGATGGAACACCAAGAGGCATGCTCTCTCTCTCTCTCTCTTAATTAATTAACATTAATTAAATATTTATACTCCATATTTTATTCACACACACACACACACACACACACACACACGCACACACGCCACCCACCCTCTGACTGTTCCACATCCCATACCTCCTCCTCACCACCCCTGTCTCCACGTGGATGTTCCCACCCCCTATCCCACCTGACCTCTAAACTCCCTGGGGCCTCCAGCCTCTTGAGGGTTAGGTGCATCATCTCTGAATTACACAAGACTGGGGTGGGGGAGGGGGAAGGGGAGTTACCTGATCTGGTATTGGGTGAGGGAAAAGGACTGAAGCCCCGAGGGCAAGCAGAAAGAATGGAAACAGGCAAGCTTGGAGGTTGGGGGAACCCTTCAGAATGCACCAGACACCTGGGAGGTGAGAGACTCTCAGGACTCAAAGGGAGGGACCTTAGATGAAATGCCAGACAGTAGGGAGAGGGAACTTATAGAGCCCTCCTCTATCAGGAAGACAGGACATCAAGTGAGGAATGGGGTTGCCATCCCACAGTCATAACTCTGACCCATACTTATTCCTGTCTGAAAGAATTACAGGAGAGAAGCCTGAGGAAAAGAAAGTCCAGAGATAGGCCCAAAGTGGGATCCAGCTCAAGGGGAGGTCCCAAGGCCTGAAACTATTACTAAGGCTATGGAGCACTCTCAAAAAGAACCAAGCATGACCACACTTCGGAAGACCCAACAAGCAGCTGAAAGAGTTAGATGGAGATATCTGCACCCAACCAATGAACATAAGCAGCTGACCCCTGTTGTTGAATTAGGGAAGGCTGAAAGAAGCTGAGGAGAAGGGTGATCCTGTAGGAGGACCAACAGTCTCAATTAATCTGGACCCCGGAGACTCTAAAACACTGGACCACCAACCAAGCTTCATACACCAGCTGATATGAGGCCTCCAACACAAATACAGTCTTTGTTAGGACTAGGTAATTCAATGGTATGTATCCCCTGTGACCACTGGACATTTGCAAGTATCAGGAGGAAGCTATATGACACAACATTGACCTTAACAGGCTGCATCCATGACAAAGCCCAGTTGGATGCACTGAAAACACATTAGCTCTAATCTGTATGCCTCTCTCTCTTCCTCTCTTCCTCTCTTCCTCTCTCTCTCTCTCTCTCTCTCTCTCTCTCTCTCTCTCTCTCTCTCTCTCTAAGATTTATTTATATATGGTAGTACACTGTCACCATTGCTATCTTCAGCCACACCAGAAGAGGGCATTAGATCCCATTAAAGATGGATTTGAGCCACCATGTGGTTGCTGGAATTTAACTCAGGACCTTTGGAAGAGCAGTCAGTGCTGTTAACCACTGAGCTATCCCTCCAGCCCCCTGTAAGCTTTTCTTATCTTTTTCATGTCAGCATACTTGATCCTTAGCAACAGTGTGTCTGGGTCGATCATGGCAATTAGCACCAGGCCCCTTCCCCAGTGGTTCCAGGGACACTGGGGGTAGCAACACGGTAGACATCTATATGAGCTTTGATGGGTTGCTAACACATATCTCCTCGGTGATGTACAACAGAGAGTGAAAGCACATCGGACTAGGGTGAAATCCCCATGTTTTTTTCTAGCTAAAGCACATCAGTTAGAAACTAGAAAAATCCCCACACGTTCAGTTTGCCTCATTCTTGAAATAACCAATCAAGTTTATCATGGTATTCTATTCCAGAAACTTCTTCACACTGTACCTGCTTTTCTAGAGGAAATTGTGTTAAGTCAGCCAATCCATGGGATAAGTTTACTGAGCCACTAATTTATGCAGAAGAGGATGGAGCTGGGGAGGGGGGCAAGCTGAGACAGGGAATGCCTTAGTGATAAAGAGCTGCCTGGGCTGATTAGGTGGAATACTTATGTGTGTCTCTTCACACCCAAGGCAAGCCTGAGTGCCTGCAGCTGAATCCTTCCTTTGTTCCTCTGTTGCCCCTCTAGTGAGAAGGTGGGGTATTTCTCTTTGTTTTTTCTTTCAGTTAACGGAAAAAGTTCTGGTACAGGCAGAGTTAAGGCGATTTGAGGCAATTGGCTGGATTACAGTCATGGTGAAAGTGTGTATTTAACATGTACGCAACCACTGGATCAGTAGTTCCAGCCTGCACATTTACACACACACACACACACACACACACACACACACACACACACACGTAAAATTTTGGATTATTTTCTTTTGTATTCATAGTGTATAAGAAGAGAATTAGTCAGACATTATTTCTAGGCAACGATCTATGCAATGATCATGTTATGTCATGGGAGGATGGCATCCAGGAGAGAAAACGGAACTGTAAAATCTATGCTCCTTTTTCCTTATTCAAGAATAAGTTTGGGGTTTGACATTGGTGAGCTGGGTTTCAGGGGCTTCACCTTATCTACAGAAAGGTCTCAGATTTTGTTGGCCCGCCCCCTCGATACAAGCCATCGTTCCTCAGAGGCTGTTCCTGCTTTACCCATCACAGTAGCATTCAGGCAGCATGAGCACACTTGGAAAGGAGAGCTTGGGAAATTATTCTTCTGTTTAAAAAAAAAAAAAAACAACAACCCTCTTATAGTATGCTGGAACAAGCACAGAATAAAACCCTACCAATGTTAGATAATGAAATTAAAGTCACCATTTGTAACACTTAAGATCTCTATATTCTGTAATGGCTCATGATGTGATATGGGTCACTCCCAGATTATCTCAAAAGATGGTGCCGACCCTGCATGGAGAGAGGGAAGGCAAGCTGTAAGTTACTCTATTTATTTAGCTGTGACCATGGCCCTCATTGCTCTCACTCTTGCTCCATCCTCATGCAGTTTGGTCTGCAGAGTTCTGTAATCGCGTTTCTGCAGACACTAAGTAATTCTCTGCTTTCCCCCCTCCCCCTGGGACCTCTGAGGGTGTAAGCATCTGCTACTCAAGCTATTCGCCTGCTTTAAGCTGAGATGTAAGGTGTTGTAGGTCAAATCCCCCTAGGTTGTTGACTCCTGGATTATCCAATTCCATGTCTTTGGACACAGAGCGGTAAGATAAGATGCACTGTGTTGCACGAAGCCTAGGAATAACTATTTGGATTTACCTGGGAAAGCGAGGGCAATTACAGATAAGCAGAATTAGTCACAGCATAAGCTGTTTTGGGGAGGGAATGGAGGGGCCTTTATCCGAGTGTAACTGCTGCAGAGCCCTGGGGAGAGGCAGTATGGCCAGGAGTGGCCAGGCAGCTGAGGACTTAGGCAGTGGAAAGATGATTATACTGCTCAAGGTTTGAAAGGCCAATAAATGATTTACAAAACAAACAAACAAACAAACAAACAACAACAACAACAAAACTAAAGAAGACTCTCTAAAGCTAGGACCCAAAACAGCCGAATCACACAAGCATCATTTGTATTCTTAACCAAATGATTGGAAGAGAAGCACCCACTTACCAGTGGGGTCTCCTTGTTTCCCACACAGTGATTCTCGTTGACAACAATGAAACAGTTCTAATCCCCTCAAAAAGGGAGGTGCAAGAGCCTAAGTATGCCATTGCCAGTCAGGGAAGGAAGGCTCCCATGTCCTGTGGATTCCTCATGGGTGAATCAGCCATCCTGTCTCAGTATGTGCTACAGGGTTGAGGGGCTCAGTACAAATGCAGAGTCTACACCATTGTCACAGTGTAGTCAGCTGCACCAAGCCTCTGGATTGTGTCTTAATTCTCTCAGCCCCGGATTATAAATTTCATGGTAGTCTGTCCGATATCAGCTTCTTTTCTGGGCAAACACTTTAAAGAGAATAAGATCACATGGATCATGCAGTGTGTGTGTGTGTGTGTGTGTGTGTGTGTATGTGTGTGTGTCTCTCAGAAAGTGGACTTCTGAAAGTCAAAAATGAATTCTCTAGCTGGAAAGAGATGGAGGTGGGAGGTTTGTGGGGGAGGACGCCCCTCCCCATGGCTGTGAGGAAGATCCTTCACTGCTCTTGACTCATAAATGCATCTGGAATCTGCACCTACCTTCTCATGAAGCGTTTGTTTATCTCCAGAATTGCTTCTAGAAGTCACCACACTCACTCACTCACCGGGGCTGCAGAACGCCACAGGAGCACACCGAAGCCCAGATCCTGTTCAGGCCTCATTTCAAACACAGTCATCTTCCTGGGAGCTCAGATTCAGCAGAGATGTATGGTGGCATGGCAGTTTGTCATGGTTAATTTTCAGTGGCAACTTGACTGGACTTAAAGTCCTCTGGGAAATTTGAGCACTTTTTTTTTTTTTTTTGGTGACTTTGAGGGTCTTTCCATAAAGGATAATTTGAGACACAGGAATGAGCTCCCCCTACAGGAGGCCATATTATCAGATGAGATGGGGCTGCAGATGTAATTAAAGAGGAAAAGGGAGAGATCCAGGTTAGCTCCCGAGATCTGCCAGGAATGTAGCTTAGGGATTCAGGTGGATACCCCATAGCAAGGACCTATCCAAGCCTATTAGACAGAGCACTCCACAGATGTCCACGGGGCAGGGCTCTTTTTTTCTGGGTTTTCAGTCATTTGTTGGTCCTAACTCTTCTTTTCCTGTACTCCTTCCTCTTTTTTGAGCTGTGGATATTTGTTCTATGGCACGGTATATAAGGAATTTACAGTTTGCTTTGGGTTTTACAATCACACCTTATAGGTTCCCTTGGGTCTCAGGGGAGAGCTTGAACTTGGACTTTGAGCAGCATTGTACTGTGCATAATGTGGGGACTGGTGATCTGAACTGAATGCATTTTTCCCTGTGAGAGAAACACTGCTTGGGGTGTGTGTGTGTGTGTGTGTGTGTGTGTGTGTGTGTGTGTGTGCTAGTTATCAAGAGCTTGCATAGTGATGGTTAATCTCCAGGGTGCATTTGACTGTTTAAAATATCTGAAGAGACTGAGACACAGGTCTGGGAGTGTCAGTCTGGGTGTTTTCAGAAGATTAACAGACTAGGAAAGCCCCACCTCAAAGATGGGGGTTCAAAGAATAGATAAGGATGAAGGTGATGAACCCCAAGTTCTCTGCTCCTGGCTGTGTTTTTCTACCATAGATGGGCTGACCTCTTTCAATAGTGTGAGCAACATAATCCTTCCAGTTTTAAGTGGTTCACACACACAGAGACTAGAAACTGTAACTAGCACACAGCTTGACCCACAGGGCTGTGGAAGTTAATATGGTTAAAGCTCTGCCTTCTTGTTTAAAGATGAAGTTCATACCATTTAGTTTTATAAAACTTAATTTATCTAACGAAAATGAACACCTTTTCCTAAGGAAAATATGTTTGTTTCCTTTTGATGAAAATAAATTCTGCTCCCTGCTAAAATTCATTTTCAGTCTTCCACTGTTATTAAAACCCATTGTCTATCTTTGTTTATACTTAGAATGTTGATTCTCATATTTAATATATTTGCTAAAGGTTTCAACAATGCGGTATTTGTTTTCTTCAGTTCAGTGAAAATAAGATCTTCTCAGTGTGTCCTATTGAGAGGCTGTGAACATGCTGGCAGCTGTTCCTCACAGGGGTCATTTGTGCAGCACATTCAGAAGCCGGGGGTGGGAAACCGAGACACCACAGTCACACGTCAGAGCCGTAGAGCTGCCCACGAGACTGCAGGCTTCTTGATCATGTGGTTTTTTAATAATGCCCATGTGTTCACGTCACAGTTCCTTCCTGGACGCAAAATACATACTTAATGTGTACACTTGCAGGTGTCTGTCATTTTAATTTTATGCAGCAAACAGAACTTGCAGTGTGTTGCTGGCCATCTGATATTAAGATCACACTCACACTGCTTCTAACGATGCAGTCCTGTTATCTTAGCTACTTGGGAAGCTGAGGCCGAAGGATTGAAAGGTCAAATCTTGTCTGGCTACGGAAATAGTTCAAGGGCAGCCTAGTCCTTTGACTCAAAATAAATTACATTAAAAAGGGCAGGAGATAGCACCCGGTGGTAGTGTGTTTGTTCAACATGAATGCAGTTCCCATTTATGCGAGGAAAAAAAATATATTCATGGTGCATGCAATAAACTAAAGAAGAAAAATATACTGTTACTTCTGTAAAATTAATTCACCAAAGAACACCAATGAAAAGGAGACCTGACTGCTACATCCACTGTGGATTCACAGGCTAGCGGCAAAAACTATTAATGAGAATTAATATTTATGTTTAAATTCATGTGCAAAAGATTTCTTCCAATACAACCACATATGCCCCATCCAGGACCCTTACATAGCCATGTAGCCCTTCCTTCTGCTTCTGGAAGGAACTAAATGCTTGCCTTTTTTTTTTTTTTTTAATTTTTATTTTTCGAGACAGGGTTTCTCTGTGTAGCCCTGGCTGTCCTGGAACTCACTTTGTAGATCAGGCTGACCTCGAACTCAGAAATCCGCCTGCCTCTGCCTCCCAAGTGCTGGGATTAAAGGCATGCGCCACCACGCCCAGCATGCTTGCCTTTCTAGACACCATCTTCATGCTGTTCTGGTGTGTGTGTGTGTGTGTACGTGTGTATGTCTATGTGTTGTGCATGTTTTTTTCTCTATCACTCTGCATCTTGTTTTTCAAGGCCAGGGTCTTTCAATGAGTTTGACTCTGCTTATTGTCTAGACAGACTGATGGTTGAACACCTAGAATCAGCTCCTCTCCACTCCAAGCACTAGGGTTACCATCTCCTGCCACTGTGACAAGCTTCCTTTGGGTGCTAGGGATCAAAAGTTGGGTCCTCATGCTTAGGTAGCAGGTATTTGACCTATGTGGATGTCTCCCAGTGTCATGCATACTGTGCTAACAGAGCACCCTGCGTGGCTTCTCAGTCTTTCCTCATGACATGCTTCTCCCATGTCTCAGGTTCTGTCACTGACTTTGGCAAGAATTTCTGGCTTTACTCCATTGAGTATATGTGAGAATCAAGTAATATTTTATTCATGGGTGATGGCATTCAGTAGGTAATCTGGGATAAATATGTCTTCTTTTACAAAAGAAGAATTTCCTGGTGACAAAACCAGGGTGCACTGACACTTACAGGGTGGCCACAAAGGAACACAGTCTTTTTGAAGTCAGAAACCAAACAGTCAGGGTTTTGATTGGCTTGGGCAAGGAGGCATGTCATGCATAAGTACTTACCATCCCCACATGAACTAGACCCTTTCCTTTGAAACAAATGATAGAAGTCACTGTGCAGAGACGTCTGAAGTTGAAATAGAAATGTATGCTAATTTCTTACATGCTTGAAATGACAACACCTTGCTTTGGAGGCTGCCCTAGTTCTTCCTGGAGTTTTCATGTCAGCCATTTTGTTATGATGTAAGCCCCAGTCTTTCTTGTTCTTTAAGCAAAGTGACTTGGACGATTCCTAAGCAGCCAGCTGGAGCTAAAGTATGGCCCAACAAAGAGAGAACCAATGGACTAGGCTTAAAACCTCAGGGCTGTTACACCTGGTATTTCACCATGGATTCTATGAGTGCTGCTGGGAACTTGAACTTTTTTTTTATTACGTATTTTCCTCAATGACATTTCCAATGCTATGCCCAAAGTCCCCCATACCCTCCCCCCCCCCAATGGAGGAGTGTTCCTCTTTCTCCACATCCACGCCAGCATCTGCTGTCACCTGAATTTTTGATCTTAGCCATTCTGACTGGTGTGAGGTGGAATCTCAGGGTTGTTTTGATTTGCATTTCCCTGATAATTAAGGATGTTGAACAATTTTCAGGTGCTTCTCTGCCATTCGGTATTCCTCGGGTGAGAAATCTTTGTTCAATTCTGAGCCCCATTTTTTAATGGGTTATTTGATTTTCTGGAGTCCACCCTCTTCAGTTCTTTATATATATTGGATATTAGTCCCCTATCTGATTTAGGATAGGTAAAGATCCTTTCCCAATCTGTTGGTGGCCTTTTTGTCTTATTGACAGTATCTTTGCCTTGCAGAAGCTTTGCAGTTTCATGAGTTCCCATTTGTCGATTCTCGATCTTACAGCACAAGCCATTGCTGTTCTATTCAGGAATTTTTCCCCTGTGCCCATATCTTCAAGACTTTTCCCCACTTTCTCCTCTATAAGTTTCAGTGTCTCTGGTTTTATGTGAAGTTCCTTGATCCACTTGGATTTGACCTTAGTACAAGGAGAGAGTAATGGGTCGATTCACATTCTTCTACATGATAACAACCACTTGTGCCAGCACCATTTGTTGAAAATGCTGTCTTTCTTCCACTGGATGGTTTTAGCTCCCTTGTCGAAGATCAAGTGACCATAGGTGTGTGGGTTCATTTCTGGGTCTTCAATTCTAATCCATTGGTCTACTTGTCTGTCACTATACCAGTACCATGCAGTTTTTTTCACAATTGCTCTGTAGTAAAGCTTTAGGTCAGGCATGGTGATTCCACCAGAGGTTCTTTTATCCTTGAGAAGAGTTTTTGCTATCCTAGGTTTTTTGTTATTCCAGATGAATTTGCAGATTGCTCTTTCTAATTCGTTGAAGAATTGAGTTAGAATTTTCATAGGGATTGCATTGAATCTGTAGATTGCTTTTGGCAAGATAGCCATTTTTACAATGTTGATCCTGCCAATCCATGAGCATGGGAGATCTTTCCATCTTCTGAGATCTTCTTTAATTTCTTTCTTCAGAGACTTGAAGTTTTTATCATACAGATCTTTCACTTCCTTAGAGTCACGCCAAGATATTTTATATTATTTGTGACTATTGAGAAGGGTGATGTTTCCCTAATTTCTTTCTCAGCCTGTTTATCCTTTGTGTACAGAAAGGCCATTGACTTGTTTGAGTTAATTTTATATCCTGCTACTTCACAGAAGCTGTTTATCAGTTTTAGGAGTTTTCTCGTGGAATTTTTAGGGTCACTGATATATACTATCATATCATCTGCAAAAAGTGATATTTTGACTTCCTCTTTTCCAATTTGTATCCCCTTGATCTTCTTTTGTTGTCGAATTGCTCTGGCTAGGACTTCAAGAACAATGTTGAATAGGTATGGAGAGAGTGGACAGCCTTGTCTAGTCCCTGATTTTAGTGGGATTGCTTTAAGCTTCTCACCATTTACTTTGATGTTGGCTACTGGTTTGCTGTAGATTGCTTTTATCATGGTTAGGTATGGGCCTTGAATTCCTGATCTTTCCAAGACTTTTATCATGAATGCGTGTTGGATCTTGTCGAATGCTTTTTCCACATCTAACGAGATGATCATGTGGTTTTTGTCTTTGAGTTTGTTTATATAATGGATTACGTTGATGGATTTCTGTATATTAAACCATCCCTGCATTCCTGGAATAAAACCTGCTTGGTCAGGATGGATGATTGCTTTAATGTGTTCTTGGATTCGGTTAGCGAGAATTTTATTGGATTTTTGCATCTATATTCATAAGGGAAATTGGTCTGAAGTTCTCTATCTTTGTTGGATCTTTCTGTGGTTTAGGTATCAGAGTAATTGTGGCTTAATAGAATGAGTTGGGTAGAGTTCCATCTACTTCTATTTTGTGGAATACTTTATGCAGAACTGGAATTAGATCTTCTATGAAGGTCTGGTAGAACTCTGCACTAAACCCATCTGGTCCTGGGCTTTTTTTGGCTGGGAGATTTTTTTTTTCATTTTTTATTAGGTATTTAGCTCATTTAAATTTCCAATGCTATACCAAAAGTCCCCCATATCCACCCACCCCCACTCCCCTGCCCACCCACTCCCCCTTTTTGGCCCTGGTGTTCCCCTGTACTGGGGCATATAAAGTTTGCAAGTCCAATGGGCCTCTCTTTCCAGTGATGGCCGACTAGGCCATCTTTTGATATATATGCAGCTAGAGTCAAGAACTCCGGGGTACTGGTTAGTTCATAATGTTGTTCCACCTATAGGGTTGCAGATCCCTTTAGCTCCTTGGCTACTTTCTCTAGCTCCTCCATTGGGAGCCCTATGATCCATCCATTAGCTGACTGTGAGCATCCACTTCTGTGTTTGCTAGGCCCCTGCATAGTCTCACAAGAGACAGCTACATCTGGGTCCTTTCAATAAAATCGTGCTAGTGTATGCAATGGTGTCAGCGTTTGGATGCTGATTATGGGGTGGATCCCTGGATATGGCAGTCTCTACATGGTCCATCCTTTCATCTCAGCTCCAAACTTTGTCTCTGTAACTCGTTCCATGGGTGTTTTGTTCCCAAATCTAAGGAGGGGCATAGTGTCCACACTTCAGTCTTCATTCTTCTTGAGTTTCATGTGTTTAGCAAATTATATCTTATATCTTGGGTATCCTAGGTTTGGGGCTAATATCCACTTATCAGTGAGTACATATTGTGTGAGTTTCTTTGTGAATGTGTTACCTCACTCAGGATGATGCCCTCCAGGTCCATCCACTTGGCTAGGAATTTCATAAATTCATTCTTTTTAATAGCTGAGTAGTACTCCATTGTGTAGATGTACCACATTTTCTGTATCCATTCCTCTGTTGAGGGGCATCTAGGTTCTTTCCAGCTTCTGGCTATTATAAATAAGGCTGCTATGAACATAGTGGAGCATGTGTCCTTCTTACCAGTTGGGGCATCTTCTGGATATATGCCCAGGAGAGGTATTGCTGGATCCTCCGGTAGTACTATGTCCAATTTTCTGAGGAACCGCCAGACTGATTTCCAGAGTGGTTGTACAAGCCTGCACTCCCACCAACAATGGAGGAGTGTTCCTCTTTCTCCACATCCACGCCAGCATCTGCTGTCACCTGAATTTTTGATCTTAGCCATTCTGACTGGTGTGAGGTGGAATCTCAGGGTTGTTTTGATTTGCATTTCCTTGATGATTAAGGATGTTGAACATTTTTCAGGTGCTTCTCTGCCATTCGGTATTCCTCAGGTGAGAATTCTTTGTTCAGTTCTGAGCCCCATTTTTTAATGGGGTTATTTGATTTTCTGAAGTCCACCTTCTTGAGTTCTTTATATATGTTGGATATTAGTGCCCTATCTGATTTAGGATAGGTAAAGATCCTTTCCCAATCTGTTGGTGGTCTTTTTGTCTTATTGACGGTGTCTTTTGCCTTGCAGAAACTTTGGAGTTTCATTAGGTCCCATTTGTCAATTCTCGATCTTACAGCTCAAGCCATTGCTGTTCTGTTCAGGAATTTTTCCCCTGTGCCCATATCTTCAAGGCTTTTCCCCACTTTCTCCTCTATAATTTTCAGTGTCTCTGGTTTTATGTGAAGTTCCTTGATCCACTTAGATTTGACCTTAGTACAAGGAGATAAGTATGGATCGATTCACATTCTTCTACACGATAACAACCAGTTGTGCCAGCACCAATTGTTGAAAATGCTGTCTTTCTTCCACTGGATGGTTTTAGCTCCCTTGTCGAAGATCAAGTGACCATAGGTGTGTGGGTTCATTTCTGGGTCTTCAATTCTATTCCATTGGTCTACTTGTCTGTCTCTATACCAGTACCATGCAGTTTTTATCATAATTGCTCTGTAGTAAAGCTTTAGGTCTGGCATGGTGATTCCGCCAGAAGTTCTTTTATCCTTGAGAAGACTTTTTGCTATCCTAGGTTTTTTGTTATTCCAGACAAATTTGCAAATTGCTCCTTCCAATTCGTTGAAGAATTGAGTTGGAATTTTGATGGGGATTGCATTGAATCTGTAGATTGCTCTAGGCAAGATAGCCATTTTTACAATGTTGATCCTGCCAATCCATGAGCATGGGAGATCTTTCCATCTTCTGAGATCTTCCTTAATTTCTTTCTTCAGAGATTTGAAGTTTTTATCATACAGATCTTTCACTTCCTTAGTTAGAGTCACACCAAGATATTTTATATTATTTGTGACTATTGAGAAGGGTGTTGTTTCCCTAATTTCTTTCTCAGCCTGTTTATTCTTTGTATAGAGAAAGGCCATTGACTTGTTTGAGTTTATTTTATATCCAGCTACTTCACCGAAGCTATTTATCAGGTTTAGGAGTTCTCTGGTAGAATTTTTAGGGTCACTTATATATACTATCATATCATCTGCAAAAAGTGATATTTTGACTTCCTCTTTTCCAATTTGTATCCCCTTGATCTCCTTTTGTTGTCAAATTGCTCTGGCTAATACTTCAAGTACTATGTTGAAAAGGTAGGGAGAAAGTGGGCAGCCTTGTCTAGTCCCTGATTTTAGTGGGATTGCTTCCAGCTTCTCTCCATTTACTTTGATGTTGGCTACTGGTTTGCTGTAGATTGCTTTTATCATGTTTAGGTATGGGCCTTGAATTCCTGATCTTTCCAAAACTTTTATCATGAATGGGTGTTGGATCTTGTCAAATGCTTTTTCTGCGTCTAACGAGATGATCATGTGGTTTTTGTCTTTGAGTTTGTTTATATAATGGATTACATTGATGGATTTTCGTATATTAAACCATCCCTGCATCCCTGGAATAAAACCTACTTGGTCAGGATGGATGATTGCTTTAATGTGTTCTTGGATTTGGTTAGCGAGAATTTTATTGAGTATTTTTGCATCGATATTCATAAGAGAAATTGGTCTGAAGTTCTCTATCTTTGTTGGATATTTCTGTGGTTTAGGTATCAGAGTAATAGTGGCTTCATAAAATGAGTTGGGTAGAGTACCTTCTACTTCTACTTTGTGAAATAGTTTGTGCAGAACTGGAATTAGATCTTCTTTGAAGGTCTGATAGAACTCTGCACTAAACCCATCTGGTCCTGGGCTTTTTTTTGGTTGGGAGCCTATTAATAACTGCTTCTATTTCTTTAGGGGATATGGGACTGTTTAGATGATCAACTTGATCCTGATTCAACTTTGGTACCTGGTATCTGTCCAGAAATTTGTCCATTTCGTCCAGGTTTTCCAGTTTTGTTGAGTATAGCCTTTTGTAGAAGGATCTGATGGTGTTTTGGATTTCTTCAGGATCTGTTGTTATGTCTCCCTTTTCATTTCTGATTTTGTTAATTAGGATTTTGTCCCTGTGCCCTTTAGTGAGTCTAGCTAAGGGTTTATCTATCTTGTTCATTTTCTCAAAGAACCAACTCCTCGTTTGGTTAATTCTTTGAATAGTTCTTCTTGTTTCCACTTGGTTGATTTCACCCCTGAGTTTGATTATTTCCTGCTGTCTACTCCTCTTGGGTGAATTTGCTTCCTTTTTTTCTAGGGCTTTTAGATGTGTTGTCAAGCTGCTAGTATGTGCTGTCTCCCGTTTCTTCTTGGAGGCACTCGGAGCTATGAGTTTCCCTCTTAGAAATGCTTTCATTGTGTCCCATAGGTTTGGGTATGTTGTATCTTCATTTTCATTAAACTCTAAAAAGTCTTTAATTTCTTTCTTTATTCCTTCCTTGACCAAGGTATCATTGAGAAGAGTGTTATTCAGTTTCCACGTGAATGTTGGCTTTCCATTATTTATGTTGTTATTGAAGATCAGTCTTAGGCCATGGTGGTCTGATAGGATACATGGGACAATTTCAATATTTTTGTATCTGTTGAGGCCTGTTTTGTGACCAATTATATGGTCAATTTTGGAGAAGGTCCCGTGAGGTGCTGAGAAGAAGGTATATCCTTTTGTTTTAGGATAAAATGTTCTGTAGATATCTGTCAGGTCCATTTGTTTCATAACTTCTGTTAGTTTCACTGTGTCCCTGTTTAGTTTCTGTTTCCACGATCTGTCCTTTGAAGAAAGTGGTGTGTTGAAGTCTCCCACTATTATTGTGTGAGGTGCAATGTATGCTTTGAGCTTTACTAAAGTGTCTCTAATGAATGTGGCTGCCCTTGCATTTGGTGCGTAGATATTCAGAATTGAGAGTTCCTCTTGGAGGATTTTACCTTTGATGAGTATGAAGTGTCCCTCCTTGTCTTTTTTGATAACTTTGGGTTGGAAGTCGATTTTATCCGATACTAAAATGGCTACTCCAGCTTGTTTCTTCAGTCCATTTGCTTGGAAAATTGTTTTCCAGCCTTTCACTCTGAGGTAGTGTTAGTCTTTTTCCCTGAGATGGGTTTCCTGTAAGCAGCAGAATGTTGGGTCCTGTTTGTGTAGCCAGTCTGTTAGTCTATGTCTTTTTATTGGGGAATTGAGTCCATTGATATTAAGAGATATTAAGGAAAAGTAATTGTTGCTTCCTTTTATTTTTGTTGTTAGAGTTGGCATCTGTTCTTGTGGCTGTCTTCTTTTTGGTTTGTTGAATGATTACTTTCTTGGTTGTTCTAGGGCGTGATTTCCGTCCTTGTATTGCTTCTTTTCTGTTATTATCCTTTGAAGGGCTGGATTCATGGAAAGATATTGTGTGAATTTGTTTTTGTCGTGGAATACTTTGGTTTCTCCATCTATGGTAATTGAGAGTTTGGCCGGGTATAGTAGCCTGGGCTGGCATTTGTGTTCTCTTAGTGACTGTATAACATCTGTCCAGGCTCTTCTGGCTTTCATAGTCTCTGGTGAAAAGTCTGGTGTAATTCTGATAGGCCTTCCTTTATATGTTACTTGACCTTTCTCCCTTACTGCTTTTAATATTCTATCTTTATTTAGTGCATTTGTTGTTCTGATTATTATGTGTCGGGAGGAATTTCTTTTCTGGTCCAGTCTATTTGGAGTTCTGTAGGCTTCTTGTATGATCATGGGCATCTTTTTTATGTTTGGGATGTTTTTCTATTATTTTGTTGAAGATATTAGCTGGCCCTTTAAGTTGAAAATCTTCATTCTCATCAATTCCTATTATCCGTAGGTTTGGTCTTCTCATTGTGTCCTGGATTACCTGGATGTTTTGAGTTAGGATCCTTTTGCATTTTGTATTTTCTTTGATTGTTGTGTCGATGTTCTCTATGTAATCTTCTGCACCTGAGATTCTCTCTTCCATTTCTTGTATTCTGTTGCTGATGCTCGCATCTATGGCTCCAGATCTCTTTCCTAGGGTTTCTATCTCCAGCGTTGCCTCGCTTTGGGTTTTCTTTATTGTGTCTACTTCCCCTTTGAGTTCTAGTATGGTTTTGTTCATTTCCATCACCTGTTTGGATGTGTTTTCCTGTTTTTCTTTAATGATTTCTACCTGTTTGGCTGTGTTTTCCTGCTTTTCTTTAAGGGCCTGTAACTCTTTAGCAGTGCTCTCCTGTAATTCTTTAAGTGACTTATGAAAGTCCTTCTTGATGTCCTCTATCATCATCATGAGAAATGTTTTTAAATCTGGGTCTAGATTTTCGGTTGTGTTGGGGTGCCCAGGACTAGGTGGGGTGGGAGTGCTGCGTTCTGATGATGGTGAGTGGTCTTGATTTCTGTTAGTAGGATTCTTACGTTTGCCTTTCGCCATCTGGTAATCTCTGAAGCTAGCTGTTTTAGTTGTCACTGTTAAGAGCTTGTTCTTCAGGTGACTCTGTTAGCCTCTATAAGCAGACCTGGAGGGTAGCACTCTCCTTAGTTTCAGTGGGCAGAGTATTCTCTGCAGGCAAGCTCTCTTCTTGCAGGGCAGGTACCCAGATATCTGGTGTTCGAACCAGACTCCTGGCAGAATTTGTGTTCCACTCACTAGAGGTCTTAGGATCTCGTGTGGAATCCTGTGTGGGCCCTTGCGGGTGTCAGGCAACTCTGCTGGCAAGGTAGCCCGGGGCTCAAGTCGAGCGGAAGGGACTTGTGCCCCAGATCAGGCCCAGGTAGCCTGCTTCCCTATGTACCGTAGTCTCAGGTTCCGCGCGATTGGATTGGGGCAGGCGCTGTGTTCCACTCACCAGAGGTCCTAGGATCCCGGGGGGAGTCCCGTGTGGGCCCTTGTGGGTGTTGGGCAAGACTCTGCTGGCAAGGTAGCCCGGGGCTCGAGTCGAGCGGAAGGGTGGCTGCGAGATTATTAATGACTGCTTCTATTTATTTAGGGGATATGGGACTGTTTAGATGGTCAACTTGATCATGATTAAACTTTGGTACCTGGTATCTGTCTAGAAATTTGTTCATTTCTGTCGCGCCCGCTCTCGACCAGCAAGAACGACGCGACCACCAGTCCTTCTAACAGCAGTTTATTCAGTCCTGATTCTTCTTGTTTATATCTCCCCCGAACCCTGGGCCTCTCACTCCTTTTATACTCTCATCCACGCACAGCAGGCCAAGCCGCCTCACCAGGCACGCAGCTTCAGCTAATCAGGGCAGCAGGGGCATATCTCCATTAAACTGGATTCACCGGTATCCTGGTGCACCTGTGCAGCTCTCAAGATGTTTGTGGCATATATGAGGAAGTCAGGTGCAAGTCATATGACTTAGCTACAGTCCCTGGCGCCTTTGGGACTGCCGCCACACCCGCTCCGAACACATTTCGTCCAGGTTTTCCAGTATTGTTGAGTAAAGCCTTTTGTAGAAGGATCTGATGGTGTTTTGGATTTCTCCAGGATCTGTTGTTATGTCTCCTTTTTCATTTCTGATTTTGTTAATTAGGATGTTGTCCCTGTGCCCTCTAGTGAGTCTAGCTAAGGGTTTATCTATCTTGTTGATTTTCTCAAAGAACCAACTCCTCGTTTGGTTAATTCTTTGAATAGTTCTTCTTGTTTCCACTTGGTTGATTTCACCCCTGAGTTTGATTATTTCCTGCCATCTACTCCTCTTGGGTGAATTTTCTTCCTTCTTTTCTAGAGCTTTTAGATGTATTGTCAAGCTGCTAGTGTGTGTTCTTTCTAGTTTCTTTTTGGAGGCACTCAGAGCTATGGGTTTCCCTCTTAGAAATGCTTTCATTGTGTCCCATAGGTTTGGGTATGTTGTATCTTCATTTTCATTAAACTCTAAAAAGTCTTTAATTTCTTTCTTTATTCCTTCCTTGACCAAGGTGTCATTGAGAAGAGTGTTGTTCAGTTTCCACGTGAATGTTGGCTTTCCAATATTTATGTTGTTATTGAAGATCAGCCTTAGTCCATGGTGGTCTGATAGGATGCATGGGACGATTTCAATATTTTTGTATCTGTTGAGGCCTGTTTTGTGACCAATTATATGGTCAATTTTGGAGAAGGTACCATGAGGTGCTGAGAAGAAGGTAAATCCTTTTGTTTTAGGATAAAATGTTCTGTAGATATCTGTTAAGTCCATTTGTTTCATAACTTCTGTTAGGTTCACTGTGTCCCTGTTTAGTTTCTGTTTCCACGATCTGTCCATTGATCAAAGTGGTGTGTTGAAGTCTCCCACTATTATTGTGTGAGGTGCAATGTGTGTTTTGAGCTTTACTAATGTGTCTTTAATGAATGTGGCTGCCCTTGCATTTGGAGCATAGATATTCAGGATTGAGAGTTCCTCTTGGAGGATTTTACCTTTGATGAATATGAAGTGTCCCTCCTTGTCTTTTTTGATGACTTTGGGTTGGAAGTCGATTTTATTCGATATTAGAATGGCTACTCCAGCTTGTTTCTTCAGGCCGTTTCTTGGAAAATTGTTTTCCACTCTTTCACTCTGAGGTAGTGTCTGTCTTTTTCCCTGAGATGGGTTTCCTATAAGCAGCAGAATGTTGGGTCCTGTTTGTGTAGCCAGTCTGTTAGTCTATGTCTTTTTATTGGGGAATTGAATCCATTGATATTAAGAGATATTAAGAAAAAGTAATTGTTGCTTCCTTTTATTTTCGTCGTTAGAGTTGGCATTCTGTTCTTGCGGCTGTCTTCTTTTTGGTTTGTTGAGGGATTACTTTCTTGCTTTTTCTAGGGCGTGATTTCTGTCCTTGTATTGTTTTTTTCTGTTATTATCCTTTGAAGGGCTGGATTCGTGGAAAGATAATGTGTAAATTTTGTTTTGTCGTGGAATACTTTGGTGTCTACATCTATGGTAATTGAGAGTTTGGCCGGGTATAGTAGCCTGGGCTGGCATTTGTGTTCTCTTAGTGTCTGTATAACATCTGTCCAGGCTCTTCTGGCTTTCATAGTCTCTGGTGAAAAGTCTGGTGTAATTCTGATAGGCTTGTCTTTATATGTTACTTGACCTTTCTCTCTTACAGCTTTTAATATTCTATCTTTATTTAGTGCATTTGTTGTTCTGATTATTATGTGTCGGGAGGAATTTCTTTTCTGGTCCAGTCTATTTGGAGTTCTGTAGGCTTCCTGTATGTTCATGGGCATGCCATTCTTTAGGTTTGGGAAGTTTTCTTCTATAATTTTGTTGAATATATTTGCTGGCCCTTTAAGTTGAAAATCTTCATTCTCATCAACTCCTATTATCCGTAGGTTTGGTCTTCTCATTGTGTCCTGCATTTCCTGGATGTTTTGAGTTAGGATCCTTCTGCATTTTGTATTTTCTTTGATTGTTGTGCCAATGTTCTCTATGGAATCTTCTGCACCTGAGATTCTCTCTTCTATCTCTTGTATTCTGTTGCTCATGCTCGCATCTATGGTTCCAGTTTTCTTTCCTAGGGTTTCTATCTCCAGCATTGCCTCACTTTGGGTTTTCTTTATTGTGTCTACTTCCCTTTTTAGATCTAGTATGGTTTTGTTCATTTCCATCACCTGTTTGGATGTGTTTTCCTGTTTTTCTTTAAGGACTTGTAACTCTTAGCAGTGTTCTCCTGTATTTCTTTAAGTGAGTTATTAAAGTCCTTCTAGATGTCCTCTACCATCATCCTGAGATATGCTTTTAAATCCGGGTCTAGCTTTTCGGTTGTGTTGGGGTGCCCAGGACTAGGTGGGGTGGGAGTGCTGTGTTCTGATGATGGTGAGTGGTCTTGATTTCTGTTAGTAGGATTCTTATGTTTGCCTTTTGCCATCTGGTATTCTCTGGAGCTGTGCAGGATACACTCGGCGGGGTCCTGGAACCAAGATGTCTGTGCAGGGTACACTCGGCAGGGTCCCGGAACTAAGATGTCTGCTGCCAATGCTCAGGCAAAACGCTCCGCGCCGGGCAGGTCCCTATCCTCTGGCCGGGGAAATGGACACCTGCCTGTGCAGGATATACTTGGCGGGATCCCGGAACCAAGATGTCTGCTGCCGATGCTCAGGCAAAATGCTCCCACGCTGGGCAGATCCCTATCCACTGGCCAGGAAAATGGCCAGTTGTCTGTGCAGGATACACTTGGCGGGGTCCCAGAACTGAGATGTCTGCTGCCGATGCTCAGGCAAAGCGCTCCCACACCGGGCAGACCCCAATCCTCAGAATTCTTAAGATCCCGTGGCTGGTTTTGTGGGTATCTGGCGGTAGTCAGCCGACTCTGCGCCCTAGCTACCCCGGTGCTGCTCGGACTGGAAGGGGCTTGTGCCCCTACTCAGACCGGGTTTTCTGCTTTCCTAACTAATGCAGTCTTAGGTCCCGCGCGATTGGATTGGAGCAGATGCTGTGTTCCACTCACCAGAAGTCTTAAGATCGCTTGGTGGGTGTTGTAGGTAACTGGAGGTAGTCAGGCGACTGTGCGCCCTAGCTACCCCTGTGCTGCTCGGACTGGAGGGGCGAACTTGAACTTTTTGATGCATGGACCTGGGCTAGTGTTTTCATGTATGCTGTGATGTTTAGTTATTAGAAGCCCCAAAGCAAAAGGTCACATAGACCTTCAGTGTGGTTTAACATTCTTGTGTTTGCTCAGTAAAATATGCATCAGTTATCTCTTAAACGTTTTATGAAGTGCAGGAAATGCAAAGGTCAGCATGACCTTTCCACTGAATTTCAGCTAGCCCATTATGCATAATTATTCATACTGTGTTAATCAGTTCTTTGTTACTGTAACAAAATACTTGAGACTCTAAAGATGTGAAGCTCAGAACCTTAGAGAGTCCAGTCCCATAACTAATTGGCCCCATTGTTTTGTGGCCTAGCTAAAGCTACACATAAGGGTAGGAACACATAGCAGAAGAGAATACAATAAAACAACAGAGTAGGCAATAAATTTTGTTCTGGAAGTGGCTTCAGAGGGACACTAACAACAAGTAGATCTTGAGCTGAATATAGGAGAATGAGATAGTTGGGGAAAAAAGTTGTACCCATAATTAGTAGTCTTAGAAAATGTGTAACTTGAGTAAAAAGATCTGAACCTGTATTTCTATGGGGTTGAATGGTCAGTAGAAAGAGAACTAGGCACAGATCCTGGTGTTGAGGAAATGAGATGTTCTGTGGAAAGTCCTGGACCTATAGTCACACAGAGCCATAAGCCACTCCTATATTTGTGTTCTAATTTCACTTCTGATGACCTGAGAAAATACCCTGAGTACTAGACACTTAGGAGAGAAAGGTTTATTTTAGTTCACAATTCTAGGCCACAATCCAACAATTTGTGAAGCTAAGAAAGTAATAACTTAAAACATCTAGTCCTATCCTACCCTGAGTCAAGAGGAGAGAGAAATGAGTGCATACATGCTCACTTGCTTCCTTGCTTGTGCTAATCTAGACACTCTATTTTCATATCATCAGGATCCTCTGCCTAGGATATGGTGCCACCCACAGTGGACTGGGACTTCTCATATCAATTAACTTAAGAAAATCCCAAAATGATAAGTCCATAGGCCAATCTAGTATAAGCAATCCCTCTTTGAGACTGTTGGTGACTCTAGGTTGTATGAAATCAACACAGCTCATACTTAGTTTCTGTATGTGGAAAAATAAAATCCTGAAGGTATAAATAAGGAGATACACTGGAGAAATGAAACAGAATAGAATAGCATGAAGCACAATTTTTGTAAATTAAAAGGAAAGTAGGTAGAAGAGTTTCACCCAATGCGAAGATACCCTCCTTCCTACCCTCAGGGCCCAGCAAACTCAGAGCTCTGTCTCCAGGATCATATTTGTATGGGTTTTAGTAACAGACATAGATTTCTCACCAATTATATTTCTTTCCTAATTTTTATTTGAATAAATGATCAAGTGCTTATTAATTCTGTAAATTATCAGGGATTTAGTTGTCCAGTGACATTAGGCACTATCAATACATAGAACCAAAAGGTAGACACAGCACAACTATCCATCAAAAGGCGAATGAATACTTAAACCGGTGAGACAAAATGCTGTGTATATACACAATGAGATGTTTTCCAAATTTCATATATAAAAACATAAAAAAAGACCTCCAAATCAGTCCAAATAACTTTCTAATCCTTGATGAAGAACAACTTATCTCAACACCAGGAGACAGCACTTCTTTCCTATTCGAAGATCCCAAATCCCACCTATGCTGTTGACTGTGTGCGAAAAAACAACTGCAGTGAATGCTGTGGACAGACCTCTGGGCTTCTGCAGGGCTGCTGAGATCGAATGTTGGTAGGAGATGGAAGGTTTTAGAGATAAAGCTAAAGATAGGAAAAGACACCAAACAGATTTCAGTCCTGCCACAGTCTAGGACATTCTTCCTGATTGTTTCCTCCCCTCCATGGTCAGACCCAGAGAGAGAGAGAGAAAAAAAAGTTCTGTTTGTTTGAGTAGCCGTGAGTGTGCATGTGAGTGCACGCACGCACACACACACCCCACATTCCTCTCTCTCTCTCTCACCACATTCCCATTTCTCTCTTCTCTCCATCTCTCTGCTTTTGTTTCTCTCTCTCTCTCTCTCTCTCTCTCTCTCTCTCTCTCTCTCTCTCTCTCTCATGCACATACATACACACACACACACACACACACACACACACACACACACCTCCCCTCCCACTGCACAGTGGTTTTAAAAACAGTAAAGTCATGGTTAGGAGAATGATTTCTCAACTCACAGTTGGGAAAATAATATCCTGGTTGAGATGAGGGGAGGGCACACGTGCCTTCTTGAATGTTCTGGTCTGTCAACAGCGCATGTGGGGATGAAGGCCTGCCAGGGATTGACTTTCATGCTGTCTTGGTTATCAACAAGTTATTTGAACAGACACTAACTTTTTCTAAAGTTATGAACAGTCTGGTCTTGCCAATATATTTGTCTCCTTATTGTGAATTTGGTAGTTAAGTCTTGTAGTTGCTAATAGTTTCTATTTTATAATTTATAGGAAAATTTAAATAAAAGAAATGTTTCATCTTGATTAAAGTGTTTTAGCTAGTGGTGGAGTCATTAAGTTATATATGTGACATAATAAAGGTGGGTAAATTCACAGAATTAGCCTTGAAAATGTGTTTATATGTATATGGATAATATGTGTGTATGTATATTATGTGTATATGTATATTCTCTCTCTCTCTCTCTCTCTCTGTGTGTGTGTGTGTGTGTGTGTGTTTGTATGAATCATGTGAGTACAGAGCACATAGAAGCCAGAAGATGGTGTCAGATGTCCTGAAACTAGAGTTATAAGCAGTAGAGATCTATCACATGTGGGTTCTGGGAAGCAAACCACAGCCCTCTGGAAGAGCAGTATATGTTCTTACTATTGAGACAATTCTCAAGTGCCAAGACTAGTTTTTAAATGCCTCATGACACCAAAGGCAAAATTCTATAGATAAGATTTTGGGAAACATATTACCTACCGTTCAATTTTGATGTCTTTTCTTTGTTTCTGTGAGTCTTTTTAGCAAAGGAAGAGTATTTTCCCCCATGACTTTAAGCAATTAAGTAGTTTTAATACACTATTTCAGAAAAAGCCAGAAATATGTCAGAATACAATTGAACACTTTGAAACAAAGTTCACAGTTCTAAATTTGTGGGCGTTTTTACAAACAAATAATGCTTGATAGTGCTAAAAATAAATAGTCTATTGATTTACAGTATTCATCCTTAATAAATAAAACATTTATATATATTAGTTATCTAATAATAGCTTTATGATAAGTAGTAGGTTAAGTAGGACAAGACACGATTAAGATCTGGAATCTTGGGGCTGGGGAGACGGCTCAGTGGGTTAAGTTCTCGCCTTGCAAGTGTGAGGAGGACCTGAGTTTGGACCCTGGAGTCCCTGTAAATCCAGAAGCAATAGTGCACACCTGTAATCCCGCTGTCCTTAGTGAAGGTAGGAGGCAGAGATACAATCCCCAGATACAGCTGTAAACAATGAGAGTTCTTGCCTCAAATAGGTGGAAGGTGAGGACTGGCACCCAAGGTTGTCTACTGAGCACCTCCACACGTTCTCCATGGCACACATGTGACCACATCCACACATATTCGCACCTTTCAAAAAAAAAAAAGATTTGAGGTCTGAAACATGACCGATTAAAATAAATCAAAATCAGTCTCAAAGAGGAAAATTTGGCATGTTTTGGTCTTGAACATCACAGAACGCCTGTGTTTTCCCTGTCTTGATAAGATGATGCCTGTAGACCAAGCAGAAGAACTCAAGGCCTCACAGCTCAAATCCCTGTACTCCAACAGCATTCTCCTCTCCAGACACCCTGTGGTCACAGAGCTCTGTGCTCTCAAAGCCTCCTTCACACACTGGAGGTCACTGGCCTTTAAACACTAGCTCAGTGGGTGTCTTAGTCAGGGTTTCTGTTCCTGAGCAAACATCATGACCAAGAAGCAAGTTGGGGAGGAAAGGGTTTATTCAGCTTACACTTCTACACTGCTGCTCATCACCAAGGAAGTGAGGACTGGAACTCAAGCAGGGCATGAAGCAGGAGCTGATGCAGAGGCCATGGAGGGTTGTTCTTTACTGGCTTGCTTCCGCTGGCTTGCTCAGTCTACTCTCTTATAGAACCAAGACTACCAGCCCAGGGATGGTTTCACCCACAAGGGTCCTTTCCCCTTTGATCACTAATTGAGAAAATGCCTTACAGTTGGATCTCATGGAGGCATTTCCTTAACTGAAGCTCCTTTCTCTGTGATAAATCCAGCTGTGTCAAGTTGACATGCAAAACCAGCCAGTACAGTGGAAAAAAAAATTGGCTTTTCTCACTATCAAAACCTGTTCACAATGAGCCACGTAGATTGAATACAGCATTTAAACAACTCCTTTTTATTTTCTTTAGGAACCTAGACCTTGTAATTAGGCAACCTTAATTGCCAAACAAGATGGTGGATGTGAAAATGTTGTTCATGCTCATAACATAAATTCTAATACTGTGGATTAAATTCTAAGTTTAGATTTCAGCTCTTCGTCATCCACACCATCAGGACTGTAATTTATTCTCCATGAGCCTGTATTTTATCATCTGTTATATGAGTCATAGTATATTTTTATCATAACGCACAAGGTTCTGACTATGAAATTAGAGTCACTTGGAAATACTTGCCTAAAACTTCACAAATATTATTTACTATTGCTGGCAATTGTTCTTAGGCATTGGGGATCTTTATTGATGCTGAGAAGGCACAGGGCACTTGAGTACCTAAGTTCAGATCCCAGCAGTAACATGGCAGCTTACAAACACCTGTAATACCAGCTTCAGTGGAACTGATGCCCCCTCTGGCAAACACATGTCATACACTTACACAGACACGCACGCACACACACACACACAAACACACACACACACAAGCATACTCACACACAAATACAAAAATATCTTCATAAGAAACAACATATAAAGTAGGTTTGCACTGTAATCTAACCACTCCACAAGGTGAGGTGAGTTCTAGGCCAGGATATGCTACTGAGACCTTGTCTTTTAAAACACATTGGAATTGAAAAAAAAAAAAAAAAAAAAAGGAAAAGAGACCAAAAATCAGAGTCCTGCTGGTTTGTACACCCAGTAATCCCAAAAAAACACTAAACTGTCTCTGTAACTCCTTCCATGGGTATTTTGTTCCCTATTCTAAGGAGAAACGAAGTATCCACACATTGGTCTTTCTTCTTCTTGATTTTCTTGTGTTTTGCAAATTTTATCTTAGGTATTCTAAGTTTTTGGGCTAATATCCACTTATCAGTGAGTGCATATCAAGTGACTTCTTTTGTGATTGGGTTACCTCACTCAGGATGATATCCTCCAGATACAGAGACAAAATTTGGCGCTAAGACAAAAGGATGGACCATCCAGAGACTACCCCACCCAGGGATCCATCCCATAGTCAGCCACCAAACACAGACACTATTGCACATGCCAGCAAGATTTTGCTGAAAGGACCCTGATATAGCGGTCTCGAGTGAGGCTTTGCTAGTGCCTGGCAAATACATAAGTGGATGCTCACAGTCATCTATTGGATGGAACACAGGGCCCTCAGTGGAGGAGCTAGAGAAAGTACCCATGGAGCTGAAGGGGTTTGCAACCCTATAGGTGGAACAACAATATGAACTAACCAGTACCCCCAGAGCTCGTGTCTCTAGCTGCATATGTAGCAGAAGATGGCCTAGTCGGCCATCAGTGGAAAGGGAGGCCCATTGGTCTTGTAAACTTAATATGCTCCAGTACAGGGGAACGCCAGGGCTAAGAAGTGGGAGTGAGTGGTTAGAGGTGCAGGGCAGGGGGAGGGTATAGGGGACCTTTGGGATAACATTTGAAATATAAATGAAGAAAATATCTAATAAAAAATTGAAAAGAAAATAAAAAAAGAAAAAAGAAAAAGGAAAAAAAAACCCACTAAACTGGAAGTCATAATATACATGCCGAGAACTTGCAACAGGCCTGTGCTGCCTCAGTCTCTGTGAGTTCACATGAGCTTGGATTGTGTGAATTTAGAGAACCATGTTTTCTTGGTGCCCTCCATCCTTCCTGGGTCTCCAACTCTCTGCTTTCTCTTCTGCACAATTCCCTGAACCCTGAGGGGAAGGATTTGGTAGTGGCATCCCATTTAGGGCTGAGTGAGTGTGCTGGGGTCTCACTCACTGTAATGTCTGTGGGTCTCTGTATTCATTCCCATCTGCTGCAGGAGGGAGCTCTCTGGTGATATTTGAACAAAGCACTGATCTACCAGTATAACAGAATAGCATTAGAAGTAATTTTATTGCTACTTTTTTATTTTTAGAACAGTAGTATTTGGTTGTACCTTATGTTCCTGTCCCTGGGCTATCTAGGCTGAGATTCTCTGTCACCCATGTAGTGTCAGCTTGTGGACTAGGCACGACTTCTCCATGAAACAGAATGTGAAAAGAGACAGAGGACAAAGAGAAAACTCCGATCATCCTTTGCTCTTGTGAAGTGCTAACTGCCGGATGAAGCAGAGTGCCCTGCAAGTCACACATCTCAGCTGCCCTTAGCCTTGATAATCCCCACACAGATTTCAAAATTACACTGTCAATTGGAACATGCCTTCCTGCCATGATGTCTGCCACACAGGGCAGTGTCTGTGGATGCTTATTTGAATCTTCCAACCCTTTAGGGTGACATGTCTTGGTTAGGGTTTCTATCCCTGTGATAAAACACCATGACCACAATCAACTTTGTAAGGAAAGGGGGGTTATTTCAGCTTAGATGTGCCCAGCACTGTCTGTCCATCACGGAGGAACTGGGGGCAGGAATGGAGGCAGAAGGCATGAGAGAATGCTGCTTACTGGTTTGCCCTCATACCTTGGTCAGCCTGCTTTTGTCAACAACCAAGAAACTCCTGCTCAGGGGTGGCAGCAGTCACAATGAGCAGGACTCTCCTGCATCAATCACTAATTAAGAAAATGTCCCACAGGTGTGCCTACAGGCCAGCCTTGTGGAACCATCTTTTCAGTTGTGGTTTCTTCTCAGATAATTCTTTCTTGGGTCAAGTTGCCAAAAGAGCCAACCAGGTCAGTGTCTCTCCTTATTTAACTTATCTCTACTCTACCAAGTCCAGTGCAATTTTTCAGATATGGTAAGATTTGCCTTGTTAGTTTTTATGTATTTGGCTGGATTTTCTCCTAACCATATTAATTGCAAATCATGCAATTTATTTTTCTTCCATGCTTTCTGCTGCTGATATATTGAAAAGCATAGGTTTTTGTGTATTTTTATGGGATATGTTGGTGTGTGTGAGAGAGACTGTGTATGTGTGTGTGTATCTGCACGTGCAAGTAGCATGATAGCCTCTCATATTGATCCTTGGAGAACAACTGACTTATTGTTGTTGTTGTTATTATTATTGGTTTTTTTTGTTTTTGTTTTTGTTTGGTTTTTCAAGGCAGGGTTTCTCTGTATAGCCATGGCTGTCCTGGAACTCACTCTGTAGACCAGGCTGGCCTCGAACTCAGAAATCCACCTGCCTCTGCCTCCCAAGTGCTGGGATTAAAGGCGTGCGCCACCACCGCCTGGATGATTATTATTATTATTAATTATTATTATTATTATTATTATTATTTAGACAAGGCACCTTGTTAGCCTGGAACTTGTCTAAGAGGCTGGGCAGGTTGGCAAAGGGACCCCAAGGATCCTCTGTCTCTGCCTTCCTAGCAACCTTGCCTGGCTTTTTAAATTAATTTTGGTATCAAACTTTTATTGCTATGCTTACCAGGCAAGCACATCACTAATAGGGCTATCTTTATAACCCTGATCCTTTTAAAAAACTTTTCTGGAAGAAAGCAAGCTGAATAATACTTCATTCTTTGATGCTCTGAAGTTTACAGACAATTCTAATTTAGCTTGTGGTATGGTTGGGCTGCTCCTGAATCTGAGTAGTAAGTCCTCAAAGTTGGAGAAGCTAGGATATGAGTTAAGTCCTCAGCGTATGGTTGTAGTATAGAGAAGCAAGGATCTGGGAGAGAGACATTGTGTCAGGGGTGGTGGTGGAGGTGTCTTCAAGAGGTGGAGTGCCGTGTATGGGGAGTGCTGTGTATGGGGAGTGCTGTGTATGGGGAGTGCTGTGTATGGGGAGTGCTGTGTATGGGGAGTTCTGCTATGGACCTCATAAAGAGCTCCATGCTTCCTCAGAGGATGGAGGCCTCAGGATAGTAGTAGCATTTAAAACTTGCTTATTATCTTTGTCAATCATAGGCACATATTTATATAACATATGCCAGTAAATTACCAAATTTGATCCCATGGTTATCATGTCAAAGAGATTCAAAAGCCTCTGGGCCCACAGCTTTGAAATAGATGAAATTTTCTTGTTAACCACTATCACCCTATCTGACATGAGACCTCACCTCTCAGCCTTCCTATGCATTGAGTACTGCTGTCCCACATATAGATCTGCTTCATGGAAGTCCCAAAACCACAAGTAGAGTTCCCATTGCTAGGGCTGTAGTAGAGTTCCCATTGCTAGAGCAGAGGAAGAAAGCAAACCAGCTGGGGGTAGGGTTTAAATGGGCAACCATCTGGGAGTCATGTTAGTTTCATGTGACATTCCTGAGTCACCCACTCCCTCTCTGATGGTTTCTCAACTGGATTTCACAACTTCTTTTTGTTCCTTCAGGGCCAGGACACTCTTTTGTCTTTGTATATGATTTTTTTCTAATACCTGCAGGAATTTGTTCACTTCCTAATACCATCCAACCTGACAGAAACTCAGAACAGCCTCAGCTCAACATCTCCAGCGAAGTCCAGTATTACCTGACATCTCAAGAGCCAGGCCTATGATGTTGCACCAGATATCCAGGGAAAGTAAGATAGCTCTCTGTTTCCCAGCATGGTGGTGACTTATAAATTTATTTGTAAAATGACATAAACATATGTTTCCCCACTTTCAGACATTATGCCTGTTTTTAGTATGTAATGGCAACATCACATGGCAGTGCATTCAGATGCACAAAAGGCTACAAAGCCTCCAAGAATGTAAGACACTCACAAGAGAACATATATGAGTTTGGAGGAGTCCTCGGATGACCCTGCCTTATATGAAAGATAAGGTAGGTTTGTAAGACCCCGGAAGCTGGGCCTCCACTCAAGCCCCAGGATGAGCTGGCTGGCACCCCAATGACTCGAGAGAAAATCACAGCTGATGCAAACTGCAAGAGGCTTTATTGTCAGCTAGCTGAGGATGAACTTCCACAGCACAGAGCAGGGGAGTTTGACCTCAAGCAGTAACAGTAGGGGTTTTTTAACAGCTAGCTGAGGAGTTGGGAGGAGAGTTGGCTACAGCTCCTCTCTGGTGCGGGAGGGGGAGTGAGCTATAGCTCTTCTCTGTGTCCTTGGCACAGGGAGCCAAGCAAGCTCCTGGCTAGGTCTTTTTACAATTATCGCATCTCTGGTTGTAAGGTATAGAAACAAAAAGGCTTTTTGCTGGCTATAGAGAACAAAGAGCTTCTTTCTAGCTGTATGGGGAAAACGAGCTTGGGGGAATGTTTTAGGGGCTTTACCTCCCAGGGAGAAACGCTCTAAGTCGGGGTCTCACAGGTTCATGAAGTCTATAGCTCACTTGGTAGAATGCTTGCCTCTCATGCACCAGTTCCTGGGTCAGACCTCTAGTACCACACAAAGCTGGACTCAGTGGACCTGTTATACCATCATTCAGGGCAGTTTTTCCCAACCTTCCGAGTGTTGTGACCCTTTAACACAGTTCCTCATGTGGTGATCCCCAATCATAAAATTATTTTCTTGCTACTTCATATCTGTAATTTTGATAGTTATGAATCAAAATGTAATATGTGATATGCAGGATATCTGATATGCAACCTCCAAAGGGGTCATGACCCACAGATTGGGAACCTATGAGTTACGAGGTGTAGACAGGGGAATCACAGGTTCAAAATCATTTTTGGCAAAGTATTAAGTTACAGGCAGGCTTGAGATCCAAGAGACCTTATTAAGAAAAAAAAAATAAAAACAGATACCAAATTGAAAAATGCCATGATTTATTAAGACAATTTTTAATACTTAACCAAAGCTTCTCGCTGCTTTAAATTTGGGCAACTGTAGGATGTCATTAAGGAAAAGAAAAATTGTTACGTTAATGAATGGCAACTTCAAGTTCCATGTGACACCTGCTAGGAGACCGTAGGGGTTCTGCCCGAAGCACACTCTGGGGCCGGTGAGGTAACTCACAGATAATGGGTATTAACAGACACTTAGTGAGTGCGTGGGACACATGGAACCCTCGTGGGGCCCCTGCATGTGGAGCATGGCTCTTATAATACTCATTTGAGATGGGAACTATTACTGTTCCCACTTATAGAGGCAACTAGGGACTCCTGGCTGACGACTTCCACAGTGTCCTGCAGTGACCAAGGACTTGGGATTCACTGAAACCCACAGGGTCAGTTGCACCACAGCTTGCATAAGAGTAGGATGATGAGGTGCCCCTGTGGTTCACCTAGAACCCAATTAATACATTGTAAAGTGGGTGGGACCCCAGGTCAAGAGTCGAAGACCTGTAGTCTAGAAAAAAAAAAAAACCAAAAACACAACACATTGTTTGTTCCCCAGGATACCTGGCATGGTTCCTGGAGGATGCTGTGCTGGAGACTGCCATTGTCCTTTGGACAATTCCCCACTGAGAGAACAGAAAACCAGGAGGTGACCATATGGCACTGACTACAAAACTATAGACAGGCAGACAAAATCACAAGGCACCAAGGCTGTTTGTGAATAGGAGTTGACAGGCTGCCAAGACATCGACTGGTTCGCCAAATGAAAGGTCTGAATGTGGAGGTTGGACAGAGGCGGAGGTTCAGTGATATTTAACCTCTACTCACTTGACAGCTCCTCCTCTGGCAAGAAGCAACTGCAGTGAGCCCATTCTGAACTCTCAGAACACAGAGCATGGCTGTGGTAGCTGTACATGTCAGGGGTGGATGGGTGTGGGCTGTCTCAGTGGTTCTGAGCCTCATGGGCTGTCTCAGTGGTTCTGAGCCTCATGCAACCTCTGAGTGAATGGCTTGAAAGTCAACATTTGCAAGAAGCCACTCAATTAATTGTTGGGATGGACAAACACCACAAAGTCTTCAACAGCTGTTTAGCAACTAGGATTAACTACATCTCAGGACCCAGCATGGAATGACATTGAAAAATAGTACCATATACTGTCCACCATGCCATGGCAAGGACTTTAACTGCCTCTTTGGTGAGATAATTGGAGCGCATCACTGACTTCAGGTGCTCAGTAACTGGCTTTCCAGCAGATAAATGCATGAACGAATTTACTTAGATAATTAGATCATTTTAATGAGTAATGTGACTCCATTTTTGATGCTTTGACATCCTTTTTCCCATTTTTTATTAGGTATTTAGCTCATTTACATTTCCAATGCTATACCAAAAGTCCCCCATACCCACTCACCCCCACTCCCCTACCCACCCACTCCCCCTTTTTGGCCCTGGCATTCCCCTGTACTGGGGCATATAAAGTTTGCAAGTCCAATGGGCCTCTCTTTCCAGTGATGGCCGACTAGGCCATCTTTTGATACATATGCAGCTAGAGTCAAGAGCTCCGGGGTACTGGTTAGTTCATAATGTTGTTCCACCTATAGGGTTGCAGATCCCTTTACCTCCTTGGCTACTTTCTCTAGCTCCTCCATTGGGGGCCCTGTGATCCGTCCATTAGCTGACTGTGAGCATCCACTTCTGTGTTTGCTAGGCCCCGGCTTAGTCTCACAAGAGACAGCTACATCTGGGTCCTTTCGATAAAATCTTGCTAGTATATGCAATGGTGTCAGCGTTTGGATGCTGATTATGGGGTGGATCCCTGGATATGGCAGTCTCTACATGGTCCATCCTTTCATCTCTGCTCCAAACTTTGTCTCTGTAACTACTTCCATAGGTGTTTTGTTCCCAATTCTAAGGAGGGGCATAGTGTCCCCACTTCAGTCTTCATTCTTCTTGAGTTTCATGTGTTTAGCAAATTGTATCTTATATCTTGGGTATCCTAGTTTTGGGGCTAATATCCACTTATCAGTGAGTACATATTGTGTGAGTTCCTTTGTAAATGTGTTACCTCACTCAGGATGATGCCCTCCAGGTCCATCCATTTGCCTAGGAATTTCATAAATTCATTCTTTTTAATAGCTGAGTAGTACTCCATTGTGTAGATGTACCACATTTTCTGTATCCATTCCTCTGTTGAGGGGCCTCTGGGTTCTTTCCAGCTTCTGGCTATTATAAATAAGGCTGCTATGAACATAGTGGAGCATGTGTCCTTCTTACCCGTTGGGGCATCTTCTGGATATATGCCCAGGAGAGGTATTGCTGGATCCTCCGGTAGTACTATGTCCAATTTTCTGAGGAACCGCCAGACTGATTTCCAGAGTGGTTGTACAAGCCTGCAATCCCACCAACAATGGAGGAGTGTTCCTCTTTCTCCACATCCACGCCAGCATCTGCTGTCACCTGAATTTTTGATCTTAGCCATTCTGACTGGTGTGAGGTGGAATCTCAGGGTTGTTTTGATTTGCATTTCCCTGATGATTAAGGATGTTGAACATTTTTTCAGGTGTTTCTCTGCCATTCGGTATTCCTCAGGTGAGAATTCTTTGTTCAGTTCTGAGCCCCATTTTTTAATGGGGTTATTTGATTTTCTGAAGTCCACCTTCTTCAGTTCTTTATATATGTTGGATATTAGTCCCCTATCTGATTTAGGATAGGTAAAGATCCTTTCCCAATCTGTTGGTGGTCTTTTTGTCTTACTGACGGTGTCTTTTGCCTTGCAGAAACTGGAGTTTCATTAGGTCCCATTTGTCAATTCTCGATCTTACAGTACAAGCCATTGCTGTTCTGTTCAGGAATTTTTCTCCTGTGCCCATATCTTCAAGGCTTTTCCCCACTTTCTCCTCTATAAGTTTCAGTGTCTCTGGTTTTATGTGAAGTTCCTTGATCCACTTAGATTTGACCTTAGTACAAGGAGATAAGTATGGATCGATTCGCATTCTTCTACACGATAACAACCAGTTGTGCCAGCACCATTTGTTGAAAATGCTGTCTTTCTTCCACTGGATGGTTTTAGCTCCCTTGTCGAAGATCAAGTGACCATAGGTGTGTGGGTTCATTTCTGGGTCTTCAATTCTATTCCACTGGTCTACTTGTCTGTCTCTATACCAGTACCATGCACTTTTTATCACAATTGCTCTGTAGTAAAGCTTTAGGTCAGGCATGGTGATTCCACCAGAGGTTCTTTTATCCTTGAGAAGACTTTTTGCTATCCTAGGTTTTTTGTTATTCCAGATGAATTTGCAAATTGCTCCTTCTAATTCGTTGAAGAATTGAGTTAGAATTTTGATGGGGATTGCATTGAATCTGTAGATTGCTTTTTGCAAGATAGCCATTTTTACAATGTTGATCCTGCCAATCCATGAGCATGGGAGATCTTTCCATCTTCTGAGATCTTCTTTAATTTCTTTCTTCAGAGACTTGAAGTTTTTATCATACAGATCTTTCACTTCCTTAGTTAGAGTCACGCCAAGATATTTTATATTATTTGTGACTATTGAGAAGGGTGTTGTTTCCCTAATTTCTTTCTCAGCCTGTTTATTCTTTGTATAGAGAAAGGCCATTGACTTGTTTGAGTTTATTTTATATCCAGCTACTTCACCGAAGCTGTTTATCAAATTTAGGAGTTCTCTGGTAGAATTTTTAGGGTCACTTATATATACTATCATATCATCTGCAAAAAGTGATATTTTGACTTCTTCTTTTCCAATTTGTATCCACTTGATCTCCTTTTGTTGTCGAATTGCTCTGGCTAATACTTCAAGTAGTATGTTGAAAAGGTAGGGAGAAAGTGGGCAGCCTTGTCTAGTCCCTGATTTTAGTGGGATTGCTTCCAGCTTCTCTCCATTTACTTTGATGTTGGCTACTGGTTTGCTGTAGATTGCTTTTATCATGGTTAGGTATGGGCCTTGAATTCCTGATCTTTCCAACACTTTTATCATGAATGGGTGTTGGATCTTGTCAAATGCTTTTTCTGCATCTATCGAGATGATCATGTGTTTTTTGTCTTTGAGTTTGTTTATATAATGGATTACATTGATGGATTTTCGTATATTAAACCATCCCTGCATCCCTGGAATAAAACCTACTTGGTCAGGATGGATGATTGCTTTAATATGTTCTTGGATTCGGTTAGCGAGAATTTTATTCAGCATTTTTGCATCGATATTCAGAAGAGAAATTGGTCTGAAGTTCTCTATCTTTCTTGGGTCTTTCTGTGGTTTAGGTATCAGAGTAATAGTGGCTTCATAAAATGAGTTGGGTAGAGTTCCTTCTACTTCTATTTTGTGAAATAGTTTGTGCAGAACTGGAATTAGATCTTCTTTGAAGGTCTGATAGGACTCTGCACTAAACCTGTCTGGTCCTGGGCTTTTTTTGGCTGGGAGACTATTAATAACTGCTTCTATTTCTTTAGGTGATATGGGACTGTTTAGATGGTCAACTTGATCCTGATTCAACTTTGGTACCTGGTATCTTTCGAGAAATTTGTCCATTTCATCCAGGTTTTCCAGTTTTGTTGAGTATAGCCTTTTGTAGAAGGATCTGATGGTGTTTTGGATTTCTTCAGGATCGTTGTTATGTCTCCCTTTTCATTTCTGATTTTGTAAATTAGGATTTTGTCCCTGTGCCCTTTAGTGAGTCTAGCTAAGGGTTTATCTATCTTGTTGATTTTCTCAAAGAACCAACTCCTCGTTTGGTTAATTCTTTGAATAGTTCTTCTTGTTTCCACTTGGTTGATTTCATCCCTGAGTTTGATTATTTCCTGCCGTCTACTCCTCTTAGGTGAATTTGCTATCTTTTTTTCTAGAGCTTTTAGATGTGTTGTCAAGCTGCTAGTATGTGCTCTCTCCCATTTCTTCTTGGAGGCACTCAGAGCTATGAGTTTCCCTCTTAGAAATGCTTTCATTGTGTCCCATAGGTTTGGGTACGTTGTGGCTTCATTTTCATTAAACTCTAAAAAGTCTTTAATTTCTTTCTTTATTCCTTCCTTGACCAAGGTATCATTGAGAAGAGTGTTGTTCAGTTTCCACGTGAATGTTGGCTTTCCATTATTTATGTTGTTATTGAAGATCAGTCTTAGGCCATGGTGGTCTGTTAGGATACATGGAACAATTTCAATATTTTTGTATCTGTTGAGGCCTGTTTTGTGACCAATTATATGGTCAATTTTGGAGAAGGTCCCGTGAGGTGCTGAGAAGAAGGTATATCCTTTTGTTTTAGGATAAAATGTTCTGTAGATATTTGTCAGGTCCATTTGTTTCATAACTTCTGTTAGTTTCACTGTGTCCCTGTTTAGTTTCTGTTTCCACGATCTGTCTATTGATGAACGTGGTGTGTTGAAGTCTCCCACTATTATTGTGTGAGGTGCAATGTGTGCTTTGAGCTTTACTAAGGTGTCTTTAATGAATGTGGCTGCCCTTGCATTTGGAGCATAGATATTCAGAATTGTGAGTTCCTCTTGGAGGATTTTACCTTTGATGAGTATGAAGTGTCCCTCCTTGTCTTTTTTGATAGCTTTGGGTTGGAAGTCGATTTTATATGATATTAAAATGGCTACTCCAGCTTGTTTCTTCAGACCATTTGCTTGGAAAATTGTTTTCCAGCCTTTCACTCTGAGGTAGTGTCTGTTTTTTTCCCTGAGATGGGTTTCCTGTAAGCAGCAGAATGTTGGGTCCTGTTTGTGTAGCCAGTCTGTTAGTCTATGTCTTTTTATTGGGGAGTTGAGACCATTGATAATAAGAGATATTAAGGAAAAGTAATTGTTGCTTCCTGTTATTTTTGTTGTTAAAGTTGGCATTCTGTTCTTGTGGCTGTCTTCTTTTAGTTTTGTTGAGGGATTATCTTCTTGTTTTTTCTAGGGCGTGGTTCCAGTTCTTGTATTGGTTTTTTTCTGTTATTATCCTTTGAAGGGCTGGATTTGTGGAGAGATAATGGGTGAATTTAGTTTTGTCGTGGAATACTTTGGTTTCTCCATCTATGGTAATTGAGAGTTTGGCTGGGTATAGTAGTCTGGGCTGGAATTTGTGTTCTCTTAGTGTCTGTATAACATCTGTCCAGGCTCTTCTGGCTTTCATAGTCTCTGGTGAAAAATCTGGTGTAATTCTGATAGGCTTGCCTTTATATGTTACTTGACCTTTTTCCCTTACTGCTTTTAGTATTCGATCTTTATTTAGTGCATTTGATGTTCTGATTATTATGTGTCGGGAGGAATTTCTTTTCTGGTCCAGTCTATTTGGAGTTCTGTAGGCTTCTTGTATGTTCATGGCCATCTCTTTCTTTAGATTTGGGAAGTTTTCTTCAATAATTTTGTTGAAGATGTTTGCTGGTCCTTTGAGTTGAAAATCTTCATTCTCATCCACTTCTATTATGCGTAGGTTTGGTCTTCTCATTGTGTCCTGGATTTCCTGGATGTTTTGAGTTAGGATCTTTTTGCATTTTCCATTTTCTTTGATTGTTGTGCTGATGTTCTCTATGGAATCTTCTGCACCTGAGATTCTCTCTTCCATCTCTTGTATTCTGTTGCTGATGCTCAAATCTATGGTTCCAGATTTCTTTCCTAGGGTTTCTATCTCCAGCGTTGCCTCACTTTGGGTTTTCTTTATTGTGTCTACTTCCCTTTTTAGGTCTAGTATGGTTTTGTTCATTTCCATCACTTGTTTGGATGTGTTTTCCTGTTTTTCTCTAAGGACTTGTAACTCTTTAGCAGTGTTCTCCTGTATTTCTTTAAGTGAGTTATTAAAGTCCTTCTTGATGTCCTCTACCATCATCATGAGAAATGCTTTTAAATCCAGGTCAACCTTTTCAGGTGTGTTAGGATGTCCTGGACTGGGCGAAGTGGGAGTGCTGGGTTCTGATGATGTTGAGGGGTCTTGGTTCCTGTTAGTAGGATTCTTACGTTTACCTTTCGCCATCTGGCAATCTCTGGAGTTAGTTGTTATAGTTGTCTTTGTTTAGAGATTGTTCCTCTGTTGATTTTGTTACCCTCTATCAGCAGACGTGGGAGACTAGCTCTCTCCTCTGAGTTTCAGTGGTCAGAGCAGTGTCTGCACCAAGCTCTCCTCTTTCAGGGAAGGTGCACAGTTATCTGGTGTTTGGACCTTCTCCTGGCTGAAGATGAAGGCCCAAAACAGGATCTTTCCCAGAACCTGTGTTGCTTTGGCCAGGAAGGTGGCCGGTTGTCTGGAGCCGAAGATGGCGCCGCCTCAGAAGCTCTGTGGCTCTCACCTATCCCAGAAACGGCTGGCCTCTGTATTCCACACTGTCACCCGTGCAGCCTGCCCTCTGCAGAGTCCTGGAGCCAAGGAGACTCCCGCCGCCGGGGCCTGAGGCACAAACCTCTCAGGCTGGCGGATCCCTGTGCACTCACCAGGAAGGTGGCCGGTTGTCAGGAAGGTGGCTGGTTGTCTGGAGCCGAAGATGGTGCTGCCTCAGAAGCTCTGTGGCTCTCTCCAGGAAGGTGGCCGGTTGTCTGGAGCTGAAGATGGCGCCGCCTCAGAAGCTCTCTGGCTCTTGCCTGTCCCAGAAACGGCTGGCCTCTGTATTCCACACCGTCACCCGTGCAGCCTGCTCTCCACGGAGTCCTGGAGCCAAGGAGACTCCCGTCGCCGGGGCCCGAGGCACAAACCTCTCGGGCTGGCGGATCCCTGTGCACTCACCAGGAAGGTGGCCGGTTGTCAGGAAGGTGGCCGGTTGTCTTGCTTTGACATCTTTTAAGCCTGGCCTTTCCCAACATTCTGCTTGCCCTTCATCTGGTACTAAGAACACTGGGCCTCATTCTGTTGTCACCCTTGGAAGAGTCCCACCGTAAAGCTGCTCACCACAGGTTCCCTTCAGCTTGAACTATAACCACCACTACCAGCTATGCTGAATGTCCATGGCAAGGCTATGGTCCATCTAGGTAATGGGATCTTACTCAGCAGTAAAAAATAAATGGATTCTCAAGCCAGGGGACAAAATGCACACAGTGATGGTAGAGATGCTTGTTACTCTGTGTAAGAAGCCAATCTAGAAAGAATCCAGATGCCAATATAAGAGCAAGTGAGAGATGTAACTTGCAGGGGAAATTCTTAGAATTTTGACTTGACTAAATAGTTTTGTATGGTAGCACCATCGTGGGCGTACTACAGAGCTCTCATACAGACCCAGAGGATGCCCCTGAGGTTTGTGTTGTCCTTACAGGAGTTTCTTTCCCTCCTGCCCATTGGCTTATGCTTGTTTTGAGTGTGAGCTTTCTGTTCTGGGCTGGGAAACATGGACTGGGTCAAGTCAACCTCTTTGTGATGGCACCTGCCTTCCTAAGTAGATTTTCTTTCCTATCTGCTGCCATCACTCCCAGACCATGACCAGAGGATGTGTTCTACTCTGGTGATCTTGCCTCTGTCTGCCCTGATTGTGGACTTTCCCTAATCCAGTGTACCATATCGATCTATTTACTATAATCATGCTGGCCTAGGGATTGCACTGGTGCTCTGCCTGTGACTGCAGTAGTGGGGGGAATGTGGAGCCTCAGTCAGAGGATTCCAGTTAGTTACACACTGGCTTCTCAACACTGCTGTCTATGGCTAGGGACTTGCACAGGATCCTTCTGTCATAGGTAAGCTCCTCCCTGACCTGTGTAGGGCAGAAACATGTTTCCCTCCATGCCATCTAGGAGGCATCACCTAGTCCTTCATCTGAGCATGTAGCTGCGGAGGGGGTACTCTTACTTCCCAAAGCCAGCAGGAGTGGGGAACCTTCTCCAATATCCAACATTAACTTGCTTGTAGATACTTTCTGGCGGAATCCTAGAATAATGATTCAACTAGGCATCGGGGCCTTGTCGCTGGCTCCTGTCCACACTCAGCATATGCATCAATGCCATGCAACACCTCTGGCAGCAGTTGGCACCTTCAGCTTTTCCCTGGGTCATGGTGATTGGCTGTATCTCTGTCTCTAGGTGTGAGGCTGGTATTTAATGTGTGACTTCATTTCTTGCTTGGGTAAAGAAAACATTATTTTTGTTCAGATTGTTCTTGTTGATAGAAAAGAAGTGGGGATTTTGGAACTCTGAGTACATTTATTTGAACCCAGAAATTCTTGTTTGATTTTAGATTAAAAAAAAAACTTTTTTTTTTTGGTAAAATAGCATCCACTGTGCTGAAGAAATGGCTCAGCTGGTTAAATGTTTGCCTCACAGGCATGAAGTACCTGAGTTCTTTCTCCAAGAACCCATAGCAAAGATCTAGACACAGCATGGCAGGCCAGCCAGGGAATAATCCTAGCCCTAGGGTGGAGGAGACAGGAAAATCCCTGGGTTTGTTGGTTAGGCAGCTTAGCCAAGTCAGTGGGCTCATACTTAGTAAGAGACCCTGTCTGAAAAAAATAACAAAAATAACAAAAACAAAAACCAGAAACCAAACATGAAAGTATTTGAAGAAGTCACAGGTATCATATCATCCTCTGACCTCTCCGCATGATGCATATTCATGTGTATACATATGTTAGAGGGTGTGTGTGTGTGCACACAAGAGTGCACATTCGTGTGCACACAGACACAGAGACTCACACTCACTCACAATCATATTATCTTACATGGAATCACTTGTCTCTGATTCTTTTCAAAGTCCTAGTCAATCAACTCTCTTCATCTCTGTTATTTTATAGTTTAATCATGACCTATAATTTGAATATGGATTGCCATGACAACAAATACTCCTACCCATTATCACCATGATGGCTATTGCTTTTTATCTTGACAGGAATTTTAATGGATTCTGACTAAGGCTCTGGAGCTAGACTTTCACAAGTTAGGGTAAAGGATATTCAATGCTGTTCAGATCTGGCATCTGAGTACTGCTTTCTCCACATAGCACTGGATAATTCTTCTGTTAGGGACTTGCCTCCAACGTCTGTGATACCCAACTCGTTTCGGGCTGTAGAGCTTAGCCTATCTGTCATTTTGTCCTTGACATTAAAAGAAAAAAGAAATTTCCACCAGGGATAGTATATGGGAACCTGAAGGAACCTGTCCACAAGATCTTCCCATCGGAACTTCCAGAGCACATTTGTCTCTTGACCTGGCTGGCATCGGCGTCTCCAGGTACGTTCCTTGAGGAGCTATGAAGGCTTCTAGTTTGGGATATGGCTGGCAGCTTTCCCATAGGCTTTCCTACCACCCATCTCTGTGGGTTGGCACCACAGGACAGAGCCACATACTTGCTGCATGCCTCAAGGCTTTCAAGGAGTTATTCATTACCCACCTTCAGCACTGGTATCTGCCTTCACCTATTCTTCCTTATTCTGCTATTTTACAGGAAAAGCTAAGGTTTACCCCCTTGAACCCTTGAACAAATTGTTTGCATTTAGTTTCCATGAACAGATAGGCTATTTTATATGTATTTATTATCTTCCAAAATATCCAAGAAAATGAAATACACCATCAATACAGAACTACTCAGTTGGTTCAGTCTTTCTGAATTTTATATAGTGATACACAAAGATCACGCAGCATCCTTGTTTTTAAGCTCCCAAACATTTCCTGTCTATTTTTGTTCCCAGCTATGCTCCATGGATGTGTCCCTGACACACAACAACCCACCACAAATCTAATACTGAGGAAGAGAAAAAAACCACAGCCCGCATGAACACTGAAATTTCCCGGGAGTCTCTAGCCACCGTTTCTGGGTAGGCACAGCAATCAATCACTGACTGATGGCTAACACCACAGGCTTTGCCCAGTGCTTACCATCTTGTCTGAGGAACCCTACATGTCTATTCTGTGGCTGACAGTGCATGTTGAATTGCCAGTTATCCAAAAGCCCTTGTTCATAGCCTTTGTGAGACATTTTAACTTCCTACATTGGAACTCAAAGCATTAAATACGGACCTTTACCCCTCTACTACCACCAATTGTCCACAATTGGACAGTAAACCAAAGGGATTTTTCATACTTGAAAACCACCTTTGTTACGTCATCAATAAAGAACTGACACTCAAGTTTTAATAAATTCTAGTAAGTCTCTTTGTAGGAGCTGTTGATGAGCTGGTTGTGACTAAGAGGCCTCCTTCTACAGCCAGATGTAAAGTGGACACAGGAAGATAAAAATAGTGAGCTTAGGTTGAGTGTGGTAATATACTTTGGAGGTAGAGAGAGGCATGTGGGTCTCTGAGTTGGAAGGCAACCTAGTCTACATGATGAATTCCAGGCTAGCCTAGGCTATACAGTGTGAACCTGTCTTAATACACACACATACACACACACACACACACACACACACACTTGCACACAAACACACAAGTATTCTCAGTCCTTGTAAAACCTAGTCTGCCTAAGACAGAGAACCACACATTGAGCAGCACCCAAATTAAGAAAAACCCACCATGAATTTCCACATAATTGATTACCACTTAAAAAGTACCATGAAAAGTGTTGATTTTAGAAACATGAACTTCCCAAGAAGTACTAATTTTTAAAATAACATATCATTATGTGACCACTTAATAAATGCAGATGATTTCCTCATTCATGCATATAGCCATATATAGTTGATTTTGAATATATATAACATATAATGCAGATTAATAATTATATTTATAATTGTTCTAGTTTATAATGCTAATTTTAGTAGGTTATTACATAATACTCCACCATATAAAAAAGTCATTCATGACCAAACAGAATGAGTTTTTTTTTTTTAATTTAGCTGAACTTTTTGCTCTGGATAAGTGCCCCCAAACCTAAATTTAAGTTTCTGCAGTTATTGAATTTGGGATACCACAGCTTGTAATAAATCATCATACTGAAAAGATTGATTGTACCAGAGATTGATCTTGTGGGCAACTGCCATTTTTCTCCAAGACAAGTTATTTTGAGTGTCAATACATTGTACCACACACAAATATAAAGTAGTTTAAACTCTGCGATTCAAAATGGATTTTTATCAACTTTTCAGTATTATGTAGTCACAAATATATTTTTTTGAACAATGAAGTACAAAACATTGCGAATGGGTGTAATTTAAATAAAAAATAGCCTATTCCAATTGCTAGTATGTGAAAGCATGCATATTTGTTTTAAGCTATATCTGTTGGTCGTGAAGGTTTTACTTTTATGAGCTGACGTACGGAATTGTCTATTTCAAGAATTATCCTACTGAAAGGACTGATTCTACAGGAAATGGAATCAAGGGAGATGAGGGCAGGAGTGCAGGCCTTCCCCAAGTCCTCCCTTATTCAAGAGTCCACCTTTCTGTGGTAGAACCTCTACATGCTGTCAGTCAACATCCATGCCACCTTTAGCTTGTAACTGGACAAAGTGCTCCACTACACACTAGACAGAACGTGACATTTAAAACACGAGTCCCAAGAAAAGCTAGTCTCTTGTTTATTTTTATCAAGCCCAGTTCTCACCAAGAGTCACTTTGTTCCTCTGTTTCAAAAAGAACACCTAGATGCTCTTCCTGGGAGTAGAAGAAGATCTGGTTAAAAACTGAGCAGACAGAGAATACATTTGGGATTTTATTTTATCATTCGTGATGACTCTCAACACTGAAAAATATTTATGCTCGTATGTCCATGAAGTGAGCAGTCTCATGCCCTGTATTCCAGCCCACCATCACTGGACACCTTCCTGTGACACTTATAGTCCTGAATCCATGGTCTGCACCTATGACTGTTGCATCACAGTTGCGAATATCAAAAACAGATCTTAGTGAAAGGAGAGAATAACCCACAAAAGGGTGAGTTAAGGAAACAATGAAACCTCACTAAAGATTAATCTAAAACAGCCAAATCAAAAACAAGAGACCCAGGAGCATCAGCCATGACTCCCCATATGGCCAATTTGGTCTGGGAAGAGCATGCAGTATTTTGAGCATGTTGCTTCCCACACCAAAGCTTGATTAAATCTCACTGAAATGTAGAGTCAACACAGTTCTTTATGTTCTTTTCATTTCTGTAGAATACCTATAATCTTACAGGCATGTTAGACTGCCCTCCTCTTGGGGAGCCATGATCTTTTCAGCAAATGTAGTGTGACAGAAAGTGTAGTGACACACGCCTGATTCATTTCCTTGTGTGCCACCATGTTGGCCAGCACCTGCACTGATATGTAATGGTCCCTCAGCTCTTTAAATAGTGGCAATGCATCCTTCTATAAGTATGTTGTAGGTTTCTTAACATTTTAATATCAATTTTGGAATATTTTGAGGTTAATCTTTAACAGGTGTATACTTTGATATATAATTTTCCAAGTTCTGTTTTAATGATTTTTAATTTCTATTATATACTTCATTTTAATAATAATAATTGACACAAGTTTCATTCTGCACTCATTAGCATAGAAACCATGCTTTTCTGGTGATATCCTCACAGTGAGAAAGCTGTCAAAGCTCTACGTTCTAGAATAGACATAGTGAAGGTAAGCATCCTTGTAAGTAAATGCATTAGATTTTCCTTGGTAAGCCCAAACCCAAGAAGCACAGCCAAGAGACAAAATAGAGAAGAGAGGAAGGAGAATTACTTGAAAAGGATGGATAGACCAGGAGAACAATCTCCCTACTACAGTATCTCCTCAAACAGAGCATCAAATTCACAAACACCCCAGGTCAGGGGCCATGGCATATTCTGAGCATGATCAGGTGAGGGATATAAGGCCCCTGGTCATATTAGAGCAAATGAAGTTCCCTTGGGCAAAGAATGCATTTTATGATGAGCAAAGTTAACTTGACCATCTGAAAACAGAGAATTGTGTTACTCCACACATTTGGTTGGTCCCTTCCAACGAGTTCAACTTTGAAGGAACATCAAACATCACTCAAAATGACAGTAGATGATGAGTTCCCCAGAGGAAGCCGTTATTTCCCTTGTCACATGACTGGGCTATTTTTGGAGACTGATCTTGGCACCTGTATGTCTCTTAGAGCAGGTAGAAGCCTCAACACATTTTGGAAGCTGGTTTTCCCTCCTCCTCATATGACATTATCTTACTCATGACCACATTGGTGGCCTTACTCCCAACCCCATCCCTGTCAGAGGCCATCCTGCCTTCTCCATGTCACACCAGTCTGCCTGGTGTGGATCAAAATGGTTTTGCGCACAGCTGTACCTTACTAGATCTAAATTCCTAACATACTCTCTCTTCTTTGTGCTCTAGCTAACAGGAAGCAGGCAGGATCCTCCCAGCCTCATATTAATGCTTGAATTGAAAGCACACATGGAGATTTTTTTTTGTACAAATGCCCTCAAACCAGATATAGTAAGATCCTATAACAGATATAGTAAGATATAGCAATAGTCATACAAAAATAGGCAAGCTCGCCATGGGTCCACGGCTATGGGTTTTCCCATCTCTCATGTAGCTCCCTCGCAACCATGCAGAAGAGGCTTTTCTCTTCCATACTCCTTTGAGATTTTACTTTAAATTCCAGGGTAGTCAGCTAAACCATGCTGAGAAGTGTGACATTAACATACAACTAATTTGAATCTAAATATAATGTTGACTAGCTTTCAAAACTCTTAGTTGCCAGATGGGACTTCAGGGCAACAGAATGCTGACTCCAGTGTCTTTGGAGAAAAGAGAAGTGGTTGACTGCTTTAAGAACCAAGGAAATAGACAAACAGGCAGACAGACACACATACACACCCAGAGTTAGAAGACACAAAAGTACACAAATTTTGGGTTTCATAATTACAGATGTTTGCGAATAAAATCATTTGCATTTTTACACTAATAATGAACAACCAGGAAAAGAAATTAGAAAAATATAATTAAAATATTCCTAGAAATAATATAATACCTTGAAATAAGATTAGTCAGGGATGTAAAATATTTGTATAATGAAGACTACCCAATATTAATAAACGCAATTAATGAAATCGCATTACGAGAAAATGGAGGGATGCGAGGACCTTGATTTGATTCTATCCAAAGAAATTAACAAAGTCAATGTAATCTCTACCAAAATCTGAATTAATATTTGCTGCAAAAAGAAAATCCCATTCTAAAGGCATGCAGACGCTTAGAGACACTGCTGAGAATGATGTTGAAAACTCAGGCTCTCACCTTACTGTAGAAAGTTACTGTCAGACAGTAGTATTAAAGGCTTGTCACTTCAGATTCAGACCTGCAGACAGAGACCCTGGAAAGAAAGAAAGTCCCACCTATGTGGCCAGCTGCTTTTCATTAAGTTCCAAGAAGCTCTCATTGATGACAATTCCCAAGTGAAAAAGGAGAAGACTATCCAAAGCATGTGGATAGTACATAAAAAATAGGAAAAGGAAAGGCATGTGAGTATGATCTTGACAAAGTAAACGAAGGTTAGGAATAGTGCTACATGCCCTATAGCCAACACTCGGGGCTGTGTAAGGAGGGTGATGAGTTTGAGGCGACTGTAGACTATGTGTTGAGACCCTGTCTCAAAAGATAAATTAAATATTGTCTAACAAAGAATTCAATTAACTGAAGAAAAGGGCAATTTATAAAATCCAGGCAAATGTACTTTTGAGAATTTTTGAGATTTCCAGTATTGCAGCAACTAACACACATACACACACACACACACACACACACACACACACACACACACACACACATGAACAGACATTTCTCAAGTCTAGACTCACATATACTCATAAAAACATCTTTAATTACTAATAAAAACCCCTTAAACCCACAATATATTATCACTACATACATATCATGACTATTAAACAAAGCACCATTATTTATTCTTTTGATCCCAGACATTTTAATCATCAGTTCATTTCCTTTCTTGATTTTTCTCATGTTTGAACTCTTTGTGTATTCCGGATATAAATCCTCTGTCAGATGTAGAATTAGCAAAGGTTCTCTCCCACTTGGTGGCCTTCCTCTTGATGGATTATTTATTTAACAGTGCAGAAACTTTTCTGTTTTATAATCTTTCACTTGTCAGTTTTTAGCTTCAATTCTTGGGCAGTTTTTTTCCTACACTTATCTCATGTCAGAGAATGCTTGTGTTCTCTTCAGGCAGTTTCAGTGTCTCTAGTTTTGAGTTTAGGGCTTTGATTCACTGGAACTTTTTAAAGCATGGTAAATCAGTCTTTGTTGTCTTTCTAAATCTCTTGTGAGATTAAAGTTTTCATTTTAGAGCTCGTTCACCTCATTGAGTAGATGTGTTTCTAGATGTGTTTCGAGGCTATTCTGATTGGGAATGTGCCAGTGATGCCTTTTTCAGGAATTTGCTATTAGTGTGTAGAAAAATTATTGATTTTTTGTAAGTTAATTTAGACCTTGCCAATTTATGAAAACTGTTGGTTGTTTCTAGAAGTTTTCTGGTAGAAAATTTGGATACTCTTTGTGGTGGTTTGAATATGCTTGGCCCAATGGGAAGTGGCACTGTTAGGATGGATGGCCTTGCTGGAAGTAGTATGTCACTGTGTAGGTAGGTTTTGAGGGCTCCTAGTGCTGAAGCTTGGCCCAGTATGGAACAGAAAGTCTCCTGTCTGCCTTCAGGTCAAGATGTAGAATTCTTAGCTCCTCCTCCAGCAGCATGCATGCCTGGATGCTGCCATGCTTCTCAATGATAATGGACTGACCCTCTGAAACTGTACGCCAGCCCCAATTAAGTGTTGTCCTTTTAAGAATTACCTTCGTCATGGTCTCTCTTTACAGCAATGAAACCCTAACAAAGACATACACATACTTAATATCACATTATCTGCAAATGTGATAGATTAGCTTCTTTTCCTACTTGTGTTTTTTTAATATTTTTTATTATTACGTATTTTCCTCAATTACATTTAGAATCCTATCCCAAAAGTCCCCCCTACCCCCCCCCACTTCCCTACCCACCCATTCCCATTTTTTGGCCCTGGCATTCCCCTATACTGGGGCATATAAAGTTTGCGTGTCCAATGGGCCTCTCTTTCCAGTGATGGCCGACTAGGCCATCTTTTGATACATATGCAGCTAGAGTCAAGAGCTCTGGGGTACTGGTTAGTTCATAAATTTCTTTCTCTTGCCTTACTGCTGTACCTAGTACTTCAAGTACTATATTGAACACGAGTGGGGATAGTGGAAATTCTGTGTCTTCTTCCTGATTTCACTGTGACTACTTCAAATTTTTCTTCATTTAGGAAATGTTGGCATTTGTCTGCTGTTGACTTTATTCTGTTGCATTAAGGTCAGATGAAGTTATTGAAGCCTTTCTGAATCTGTAAAGATTTGTTTTGTGATCTATGATGTCAATTGTTTTAGAGAAGCTCCTATGGGCTACTGAGTAGAATATATGTTTTGTTTTGTTTTGTTTTGTTTTGTTTTGTTTTGTTTTGTTTGTTTGTTTGTTTGGTGTTTGGGGAGAATATCCTGTAGATATCTGTTAGGTCTGCTTGGTACATGATGTTATTTAAATTTGTCCATCCTTTCACTCTAAAATGGTGTAGAGTCTTCCCAACACACATTAGAGAGGTTGCTAGCCACCCAGGCAGTGACATATTCAATCAATCATTCATTCATTCATTCATCCTTTCATTTTTGTTAATCCCATGTAGACCTCCACACCCTGTGTTATCTAAGAAAGGCAGGAAGAATATTTCTACATCAGCCGGCTTACCCACTTTCTATGTTAGTGGACTGTTTACAAATGTAGATCAAGAAAGGCCATTTTAATTGTGATTGTTTATAAAGTTCTGAAAATCTTGTTCAGAAACAATGGAAGTACAAAGAATATTTCTCTAAATAAAAGGTAAATTGAGATGAAATTCCAAATAGCTGTAGGAAGATGAAACAATGGGTAAAGGAAGAGGTGCCCAGCCCTTTGACACTGTGCCACGGTGTTGTGGTCACTAAAAATGTTGAGCAGTTTTCATAAGAATCCTGGAATACCCGTGTCCCAGAGGATACAGGATAGGTATGGGTAAAAAGAATATTCACTCAAGAATAAAGACAGCAGCAGTGGTCGCCATCTTGGTCCGGGACCCGCCGAACTTAGGGAATTAGTCTGAACAGGGGAGAGGGTGCGCCAGAGAACCTGACAGCTTCTGGAACAGGCGGAAGCACAGAGGCGCTGAGGCAGCACCCTTTGTGGGCCGGGGACAGCCAGCCACCGTCCGGACCGGAGGACAGGTGCCCGTCCGGCTGGGGAGGCGGCCTAAGCCACAGCAGCAGCGGTCGCCATCTTGGTCCGAGACCCGCCGAACTTAGGAAATTAGTCTGAACAGGTGAGAGGGTGCGCCAGAGAACCTGACAGCTTCTGGAACAGGCGGAAGCACAGAGGCGCTGAGGCAGCACCCTGTGTGGGCCGGGGACAGCCGGCCACCTTCCGGACCGGAGGACAGGTGCCCACCCGGCAGGGGAGGCGGCCTAAGCCACAGCAGCAGCGGTCGCCATCTTGGTCCCGGGACTCCAAGGAACTTAGGAATTTAGTCTGCTTAGGTGAGAGTCTGTACCACCTGGGAACTGCCAAAGCAACACAGTGTCTGAGAAAGGTCCTGTTTTGGGCCTTCTTCTTCGGCCAGGAGGAGGTCCAAATACAAGATATCTGCGCACCTTCCCTGTAAGAGAGCTTGCCAGCAGAGAGTGCTCTGAGCACTGAAACTCAGAGGAGAGAATCTGTCTCCCAGGTCTGCTGATAGACGGTAACAGAATCACCAGAAGAACAATCTCTAAACAGAGTCAACTATAACTACTAACTCCAGAGATTACCAGATGGCGAAAGGTAAACGGAGGAATCTTACTAACAGGAACCAAGACCACTCACCATCACCAGAACCCAGCACACCCACTTCGCCCAGTCCAGGGAACCCCAACACACCTGAGAACCTAGACCTAGATTTAAAAGCATATCTCATGATGATGGTAGAGGACATCAAGAAGGACTTTAATAAATCACTTAAAGAAATACAGGAGAACACTGCTAAAGAGTTACAAGTCCTTAAAGAAAAACAGGAAAACACAATCAAACAGGTAGAAGTCCTTACAGAAAAAGAGGAAAAAACATACAAACAGGTGATGGAAATGAACAAAACCATACTAGACCTAAAAAGGGAAGTAGACACAATAAAGAAAACTCAAAGCGAGGCAACACTAGAGATAGAAACCCTAGGAAAGAAATCTGGAACCATAGATTTGAGCATCAGCAACAGAATACAAGAGATGGAAGAGAGAATCTCAGGTGCAGAAGATTCCATAGAGAACATCGGCACAACAATCAAAGAAAATGGAAAATGCAAAAAGATCCTAACTCAAAATATCCAGGAAATCCAGGACACAATAAGAAGACCAAACGTACGGATAATAGGAGTGGATGAGAATGAAGATTTTCAACTCAAAGGTCCAGCAAACATCTTCAACAAAATTATTGAAGAAAACTTCCCAAATCTAAAGAATGAGATGCATATGAACATACAAGAAGCCTACAGAACTCCAAATAGACTGGACCAGAAAAGAAATTCCTCCCGACACATAATAATCAGAACATCAAATGCACTAAATAAAGATAGAATACTAAAAGCAGTAAGGGAAAAAGGTCAAGTAACATATAAAGGCAAGCCTATCAGAATTACACCAGATTTTTCACCAGAGACTATGAAAGCCAGAAGAGCCTGGACAGATGTTATACAGACACTAAGAGAACACAAACTGCAGCCCAGGCTACTATACCCAGCCAAACTCTCAATTATCATAGAGGGAGAAACCAAAGTATTCCACGACAAAACCAAATTCACGCATTATCTCTCCACGAATCCAGCCCTTCAAAGGATAATAACAGAAAAAAACCAATACAAGAACGGGAACAACGCCCTAGAAAAAACAAGAAGGTAATCCCTCAACAAACCTAAAAGAAGACAGCCACAAGAACAGAATGCCACCTTTAACAACTAAAATAACAGGAAGCAACAATTACTTTTCCTTAATATCTCTTAACATCAATGGTCTCAACTCGCCAATAAAAAGACATAGACTAACAAACTGGCTACACAAACAAGACCCAACATTTTGCTGCTTACAGGAAACTCATCTCAGAGAAAAAGATAGACACTACCTCAGAATGAAAGGCTGGAAAACAATTTTCCAAGCAAATGGTATGAAGAAACAAGCAGGAGTAGCCATCCTAATATCTGATAAGATTGACTTCCAACCCAAAGTCATCAAAAAAGACAAGGAGGGACACTTCATTCTCATCAAAGGTAAAATCCTCCAAGAGGAACTCTCAATTCTGAATATCTATGCTCCAAATACAAGAGCAGCCACATTCACTAAAGAAACTTTAGTAAAGCTCAAAGCACACATTGCGCCTCACACAATAATAGTGGGAGACTTCAACACACCACTTTCACCAATGGACAGATCATGGAAACAGAAACTAAACAGGGACACACTGAAACTAACAGAAGTGATGAAACAAATGGATCTGACAGATATCTACAGAACATTTTACCCTAAAACAAAAGGATATACCTTCTTCTCAGCACCTCATGGTACCTTCTCCAAAATTGACCATATAATAGGTCACAAATCAGGCCTCAACAGATTCAAAAATATTGAAATTGTCCCATGTATCCTATCAGATCACCATGCACTAAGGCTGATCTTCAATAACAAAATAAATAACAGAAAGCCAACATTCACATGGAAACTGAACAACACTCTTCTCAATGATACCTTGGTCAAGGAAGGAATAAAGAAAGAAATTAAAGACTTTTTAGAGTTTAATGAAAATGAAGCCACAACGTACCCAAACCTTTGGGACACAATGAAAGCATTTCTAAGAGGGAAACTCATAGCTATGAGTGCCTTCAAGAAAAAACGGGAGAGAGCACATACTAGCAGCTTGACAACACATCTAAAAGCTCTAGAAAAAAAGGAAGCAAATTCACCCAAGAGGAGTAGACGGCAGGAAATAATCAAACTCAGGGGTGAAATCAACCAAGTGGAAACAAGAAGAACTATTCAAAGAATTAACCAAACGAGGAGTTGGTTCTTTGAGAAAATCAACAAGATAGATAAACCCTTAGCTAGACTCACTAAAGGGCACAGGGACAAAATCCTAATTAACAAAATCAGAAATGAAAAGGGAGACATAACAACAGATCCTGAAGAAATCCAAAACACCATCAGATCCTTCTACAAAAGGCTATACTCAACAAAACTGGAAAACCTGGACGAAATGGACAAATTTCTGGACAGATACCAGGTACCAAAGTTGAATCAGGATCAAGTTGACCTTCTAAACAGTCCCATATCCCCTAAAGAAATAGAAGCAGTTATTAATAGTCTCCCAGCCAAAAAAAGCCCAGGACCAGACGGGTTTAGTGCAGAGTTCTATCAGACCTTCAAAGAAGATCTAACTCCAGTTCTGCACAAACTTTTTCACAAGATAGAAGTAGAAGGTATTCTACCCAACTCATTTTATGAAGCCACTATTACTCTGATACCTAAACCACAGAAAGATCCAACAAAGATAGAGAACTTCAGACCAATTTCTCTTATGAACATCGATGCAAAAATCCTTAATAAAATTCTCGCTAACCGAATCCAAGAACACATTAAAGCAATCATCCATCCTGACCAAGTAGGTTTTATTCCAGGGATGCAGGGATGGTTTAATATACGAAAATCCATCAATGTAATCCATTATATAAACAAACTCAAAGACAAAAACCACATGATCATCTCGTTAGATGCAGAAAAAGCATTTGACAAGATCCAACACCCATTCATGATAAAAGTTCTGGAAAGATCAGGAATTCAAGGCCAATACCTAAACATGATAAAAGCAATCTACAGCAAACCAGTAGCCAACATCAAAGTAAATGGAGAGAAGCTGGAAGCAATCCCACTAAAATCAGGGACTAGACAAGGCTGCCCACTTTCTCCCTACCTTTTCAACATAGTACTTGAAGTATTAGCCAGAGCAATTCGACAACAAAAGGAGATCAAGGGGATACAAATTGGAAAAGAGGAAGTCAAAATATCACTTTTTGCAGATGATATGATAGTATATATAAGTGACCCTAAAAATTCCAACAGAGAACTCCTAAACCTGATAAACAGCTTCGGTGAAGTTGCTGGATATAAAATTAACTCAAACAAGTCAATGGCCTTTCTCTACACAAAGAATAAACAGGCTGAGAAAGAAATTAGGGAAACAACACCCTTCTCAATAGCCACAAATAATATAAAATATCTCGGCGTGACTCTAACGAAGGAAGTGAAAGATCTGTATGATAAAAACTTCAAGTCCCTGAAGAAAGAAATTAAAGAAGATCTCAGAAGATGGAAAGATCTCCCATGCTCATGGATTGGCAGGACCAACATTGTAAAAATGGCTATCTTGCCAAAAGCAATCTACAGATTCAATGCAATCCCCATTAAAATTCCAACTCAATTCTTCAACGAATTAGAAGGAGCAATTTGCAAATTCATCTGGAATAACAAAAAACCGAGGATAGCAAAAACTCTTCTCAAGGATAAAAGAACCTCTGGTGGAATCACCATGCCTGACCTAAAGCTTTACTACAGAGCAATTGTGATAAAAACTGCATGGTACTGGTATAGAGACAGACAAGTGGACCAATGGAATAGAATTGAAGACCCAGAAATGAACCCACACACCTATGGTCACTTGATCTTCGACAAGGGAGCTAAAACCATCCAGTGGAAGAAAGACAGCATTTTCAACAATTGGTGCTGGCACAACTGGTTGTTATCATGTAGAAGAATGCGAATCGATCCATACTTATCTCCTTGTACTAAGGTCAAATCTAAGTGGATCAAGGAACTTCATATAAAACCAGAGACACTGAAACTTATAGAGGAGAAAGTGGGGAAAAGCCTTGAAGATATGGGCACAGGGGAAAAATTCCTGAACAGAACAGCAATGGCTTGTGCTGTAAGATCGAGAATTGACAAATGGGACCTAATGAAACTCCAAAGTTTCTGCAAGGCAAAAGACACTGTCTATAAGACAAAAAGACCACCAACAGACTGGGAAAGGATCTTTACCTATCCTAAATCAGATAGGGGACTAATATCCAACATATATAAAGAACTCAAGAAGGTGGACCTCAGAAAATCAAATAACCCCCTTAAAAAATGGGGCTCAGAACTGAACAAAGAATTCTCACCTGAGGAATACCGAATGGCAGAGAAGCACCTGAAAAAATGTTCAACATCCTTAATTATCAGGGAAATGCAAATCAAAACAACCCTGAGATTCCACCTCACACCAGTGAGAATGGCTAAGATCAAAAATTCAGGTGACAGCAGATGCTGGCGAGGATGTGGAGAAAGAGGAACACTCCTCCATTGTTGGTGGGATTGCAGGCTTGTACAACCACTCTGGAAATCCGTCTGGCGGTTCCTCAGAAAATTGGACATAGTACTACCGGAGGATCCAGCAATACCTCTCCTGGGCATATATCCAGAAGAAGCCCCAACTGGTAAGAAGGACACATGCTCCACTATGTTCATAGCAGCCTTATTTATAATAGCCAGAAACTGGAAAGAACCCAGATGCCCCTCAACAGAGGAATGGATACAGAAAATGTGGTACATCTACACAATGGAGTACTACTCAGCTATTAAAAAGAATGAATTTATGAAATTCCTAGCCAAATGGATGGACCTGGAGAGCATCATCCTGAGTGAGGTAACACAATCACAAAGGAACTCACTCAATATGTACTCACTGATAAGTGGATACTAGCCCAAAACCTAGGATACCCACGATATAAGATACAATTTCCTAAACACATGAAACTCAAGAAAAATGAAGACTGAAGTGTGGACACTATGCCCCTCCTTAGAAGTGGGAACAAAACACCCATTGAAGGAGTTACAGAAACAAAGTTTGGAGCTGAGATGAAAGGATGGACCATGTAGAGACTGCCATATCCAGGGATCCACCCCATAATCAGCATCCAAACGCTGACACCATTGCATATACTAGCAAGATTTTATCGAAAGGACCCAGATGTAGCTGTCTCTTGTGAGACTATGCCGGGGCCTAGCAAACACAGAAGTGGATGCTCACAGTCAGCTAATGGATGGATCACAGGGCTCCCAATGGAGGAGCTAGAGAAAGTATCCAAGGAGCTAAAGGGATCTTCAACCCTATAGGTGGAACAACATTATGAACTAACCAGTACCCCTGAGCTCTTGACTCTAGCTGCATATGTATCAAAAGATGGCCTAGTCGGCCATCACTGGAAAGAGAGGCCCATTGGACACGCAGACTTTGTGTGCCCTGGTACAGGGGAACGCCAGGGCCAAAGGGGGGGAGTGGGTGGGTAGGGGAGTGGGGGTGGGCGGGTAAGGGGGACTTTTGGTATAGCATTGGAAATGTAAATGAGCTAAATACCTAATAAAAAATGGAAAAAAAAAAAGAATAAAGAGAGTAATATATATTGTCATAAAATGTCAAAAGTAGAATATAGAAATTAGTTTTAAAATGAAGGTTTTAAAGGACACACATACAAAGATAATTCATTCAGACTTAACGAATAGAAAGGAAAAAGGTGAGGACCTTCAGAGATAATAAATTTTACATAATTATGTGGGTACAACATGCATATTATCGAAGCATTAATTTTGGTGGGGGGAGTTATGAATAAATAAGTACTTAAAGAGAATTCTAAACCCAGAAAGATGCTTTGAAAATATTTAAATGTTTTATTTAAAATTTAGATTTCATATGGATTATTAAAATATTGAAATAAATCACATTCAAATACTTAAGGGTATGGAAATGGAATTCAGATCCACTGAATGATTGACAAGACATTCATAGGAAAAAAATGTAACATTCAAAGGAATCTTAACATTCCTTTGGTTAGAACTGTAGCAGTTGGCTGTGTGAGAGTAGAGGAGATACAATGTGCTGATCCTTGGAGTACAGTTTCTAAGTTAGTCAAGTGCAGACAGAGGACTTCAATAAGGAACAGAGGTACACAGATGACGGTAAGGGTGAGCCAGCAGATGTGCAGTCAGCGATGTGGGGAGCACAGGGTGATGTGCTCCAGTTCTGTGAACAGGGAGAGGTTAGTGAGCAGTCAATGGAGCCTGAGTGTCAAGGAGTCACGGGAATCATTAGGTAGTCCATTTGCGGGTGAACTGGCATTTAAAAGATGTTTACAGAGCAATAAGCAAGAAGACGACTAGGATACCTAGGTTACACAGAAACAAAAATCAAACTTGGTTCCACTGCAGAAGAAACTGAACCTGGGAATAACTGGGTGGACTTAGGGACACAAAGGCATGACGGGAAACTTACCTCTATCAATTCACTTGATGTTACAGGGCAGCTAGACAGAGGGTCCGTGAAGTATCTTGGGGTTTAGGGTGCATGCATCTTTCTGTTGCTATGACAAATGTTTCACTTTTAAAGTATTTGATATTATTATGTAATTACCTCATTTACCCATTCCATTTGCTCCCTCTGTGCTTCCCCCCCCCCCCTCCAGCCCAGCTCCTACTCTCTTTTAAATTCACAACTATTGTTTTTGGTGGTGGTGGTAGTGGTGGTGTGTGAAAACACAGTCTGTTTAAACTGTTCAGTGTTACTTGTATGTATATGTTTTAAGGATTGACATATGGTGTTGGATAACCAATTGATGTGCTTGTCCCAGGAGAAGACTATTTCTCCAGCTCTCAGAATTCCTCAGTTTCCTGTAATTCCTTGTTAGGACTAACAGAGTACTAACAAGATATACTAACTTCTATGCTTTCATGTTAGAATGACTATTGATATCATCCTTGTTCAGGTCATATTTGGGTAGCCTTGTTGGTGAAATCCATGGGTGAATCTTCTGACCGTTCTAGGAGAAGCATTCTCATAGCAAGCATCCTGTCCTTGGGCTTTTTCCTCTCTCTCTTCTGCAATGAGCTCTGAGCTTTAGGTCATGAGTGCAAAAGTATTTTTTTCTCTGTAAAAAGATTTTTTATTAGATATTTTCTTTTATTACATTTCAAATGTTATCTTCTTTCCTAGTTTCGCCTCCAAAAATCCCCTAATCCCCCCCACCCTCTACTCCCCAACCCACCCACTCCCATTCCTGGCCCTGGCATTCCCCTATACTGGGGCATAGAACCTTCACAGGACCAAGGGCCTCTCCTCCCATTGATGACTGACTAGGCCATCCTCTGCTACATATGCAGCTAGAGCCACAAGTCCCACCATGTGTTTTCTTTGATTGGTAGTTTAGTCTCAAGGAGCTCTGGGGGTACTGGTTAGTTCATATTGATATTCCTCCTATGGGGCCGCAAATCCCTTCAGCTCCGTGGGTACTCTAGCTCCTTCATTTGGGAACCCTATGCTTTATCCAATGGATGAATGTAAGCATCTACTTCTATATTTGCCAGGCACTGGCAGAGCCTCTCAGGAGATAGCTATATCAGGCTCCTGTCAGCAAGCCCTTGTTGGCATCTGTCATAGTGTCTGGATGGCTGCTACAACTTGGCTGTTCTGGCTAAAACTCCTCTCTAGGATGACTGGTTCAATCTGGTATCTCTCTTGGCTGCTGGCTTTTTGCTTGTCCTCAAACTGTCTCTAGAAATCTGCTCTAATCTTCAGGTCCCTTCTCGTGTTCTGGCTTATTTTGTCTTCATGTATGTCTAACTTGTTCACTTTGCAACTTGTCTTTGCCTTCCTCCAGTAAAACTGTCATCTTCTTACTTCTTTTTCTTTTTCTTTTTCTTCTTCTTCTTCTTCTTCTTCTTCTTCTTCTTCTTCTTCTTCTTCTTCTTCTTCTTCTTCTTCTTCTTCTTCTTCTTCTTCCTCCTCCTCCTCCTCCTCCTCTTCTTCTTCTTCTTCCTCTTCTTCTTCTTCTTCCTCTTCTTCCTCTTCTTCCTCTCTTCCTCCTCCTTCTTCCCTTCCCCTGTCTCTGTGTCTGTTTGTCTCTGTCTCTGTCTCTCTCTGCCCGCCTTTCTCTCTCCTACTTTCTCTTAAGTAGCTTCTTTTTCTTTCTGATCTCATGAGACCTATCAGATCTTTCTCTATTGTGGTTCATAACCATCATAGTTGTGTAGGACTATTACTTGCTCCCCTCCATTGAAAACTTACAGAGTGCCTTCTGGTCCTTTAAGAGTTGGACCAAGGTCAGATCCAGCTCGGTTTCTCTGGGCTTTGTGTTTGAAGAGCATTGTATCTTTAGCAATAGGGATTTAATATCCACCTCTGAAAGACAGATAAGGGCAATAGCAATGGCCTGTCATATTTTAAGAGTCCCTTGGACAGCCCTGACTCCCAGCTCAAAAGAGAACTCCATATTCTTGGTCTTGGAGATGGAGTATGACTTTTGTGCAGAATAATGCCAGCCTGCTATGACAAATTTATTTAAGACTGTATGTATATGATGTCATGTATATATTTATTTAAATGTGTCTTATGCATTAAAAAATATACAGTCAATAGTATAATTTATGATGTTCTCTTCTCAATCCCCAGCCACATACAATGTCCCTTTTGATTTTTTTGGTATTTGTGGTTACTACAGGATCTGACTCATATATGAAGATTTGGAGTTTTGTACATTTGTCTTCTAGGTCCCAGTTACCTCACACAATATGATCCTTTTCAAATTCTATACATTTACCTGCAGATTTCTTGATTGTATTTTACATTATCACTGATCATATTCCATAGTACAGATGTACCACATTTTCTCATTATTCACTCATCAGTCACAGGATATTTAGGTCATTTCCATCCTGAGGTATTGTGAATAGATCAGTAATGGCCATGGCCAAGTAAGTGTCTGTAATCAGGGTCTGTTGATCTTCTCTTTTCAAAGAACTGCTTTCAGATTTGTTGATTCTTTGTATTATTTCCTTTGTTCCTATTTCGTAATCTCTGCTCTGAATTTTATTATTTCTTGATTTTGACTATTTTTAAATTGATTTGTTATTGTTTTTCCAATTTTTGAGTTATACCATTAAGTCATTTATTCATACTTTCTGACCTTTTAAATGTTGGTACTTAGAACTATAAATTTCTCTTATCAAAATTCAAGAAGTTTTGTATTTTGATTTTCATTTAATTTCCAAAAAAAAGTTTCCTTTCCATATTGATTTCTTCTTTGACCCATTCATCATTCAGTAATGAGGTGTTCAATCTCTAGGAGTTTTTGTATTTACTAGAGATTTGTTTACTGTTGGTTTTAAGTTTTATTATACCATGGTCAGATAGAAAGCTCAGAGTTATCTCACTCTTTCTGAATCTGTAATGATTTGTTTTGTGTTCCAGGATGTGGTATATCTTAGCAATGTTTCTGTGTGGGCTGAGGAGAATGTGGAAGGTAAGATGGGCTCACTGGGCAAGGTCCTGGAGAAAAGGGTACACGAGCTGGCTGGGTGGAGAGGTTGGATGTGGGATGGTAGGGAACCTATTGGTCTGGAGCAGACAATACAGATCCTGAAGGAAGCTACTACAGATCCACCTCAGAGCTTGGTAGTGGTGGAGCTATGGGTGGCCAGACTCTAGAATTTTAAGTAAGACATATCTAAAACTGTACTAACTTACTGTGTATTTGCCAAGCACAAGAACTGTTCCTCACTACCTTTGCTTGTATAAGTAGTAACGCTGACCAGTTTCCAAGTCTTTGCTCACCCTTCTTCCTCAAGAAGCTCCTCCCATTGGCAGAAGTCAGATAGATGGAGCTTGCTACACCAAGAGCATGAATGTGTGAATAAAGGGATCTGTTATTTTTCCCAGAGAGTGAAGCCAGTTGAAAAGGAAGCCCAGAGGCTGCTAGAATAGTATATGATTGTTCATGTCCAGCTTTACACTGAGATCTTCAGGGCTCTTTGTTGATGATTTCTGTCTCTTTGCTGAGCTTCTTTATTTTTAATCTGTGTCTAGTAGCATCCGTTCACAGCTATTTTAAAATCTTTATCAAAAAGTTCAAACTTATATTCTCATCTGGATGTTGTTATATATTGTTTATAAAACCCACTTTGGGATCTGGCTGGATTTTCGTTTCGTTTGAGAATACTTAGCAGGACCCTAGATCTTGTTATAAGGTGCTATGGGCTCTAGGCTCTATTGAGGTCTTCTGTTCTTCTGTTTCCTCTGGCATTATCTGATCCAGGGCTGTAGGTTATACTTTACTAACATGCAGTGGATGTGGAAATCAGTTTCAACCAGCACCTACCAACACTCAAGAATGGCTGTGCTATTCCTGCTGGCTGAGCTGTGAGCTGGGATGACACTTGTGGGCAAGCTGGCTCTGTGGTAGGGTAGTTTTCTTGTACTAGTAAGTTCTGAGCAAACCAGGTTGAAAATACGGGCAGGAACCTTTACATCCTTCCACAATGTCATGATATCTTTCAATTTTTTTTTTTTTTTAATTTACAAGATACATCAGTTTCACTGCTGACTAGTCCTGATTTGCCTTGATAGCTGGCTGTTGGCAATCAGGGTTCTTTTATTTCAATCTCAAGGGGTATTCACTCTTGGATCACACATTACTACACATCACCAGCTCTTACATCTGTCTCTACCTGTGCATATATGCAGGTTACAGAATACTACAGAATCATTACAGAGGCCCCAGCAGTGTTTTTTATAAAAAGGCTGTACCAAAGGAGGCAGAGAGCTGACAGATTCAAAGAAAACCTATGGAGTTGGGATGAGGAAGCCCCTTAGAGACCTGCTAAAGGTACTGCTGCAGAGAAGAACCTGTGGCTGAGTCTAGATGCAGAAGTGAGGTCTGGGGCTAGGGATCACAGATGTGAAGTGCAGCGGCAGTTCCAGATGGACAAATGGAAAGATGGCAATTGAATGAAACTCTGCAGCAGTGGTGACTTAGCCAAGCTGAGGCTCCTGGGACAAATGGGAAGGCTCAGAGGGTCTGTCCTTTGATGCATACTCTAGGTGGTGGGATGTCAGGTTGATTGAGGCATGGCTGTCACAGTCCTAGGTCCCCACCTCTTTATAGAGTTCCAACGAGAGTGCTAAATACTTGCCTGGTCTAATGTATTCATTATGTTCTTGGTCTCCTTTGAAAATACGGTTTTAACATGCCCTATTCTCATATGCTCCCAACTTATTTTAGTAAATTTATAGTGCAGCATGCATGGGTAAGTTACTGTCATTCTCTAGGTGGTGTCAACAAGCACAAGTCACCCTGCCTTTGTTTGCAATCAAGAGGAAATTAAATTTTGCTTGTGAGATGGAGTGTTCCAGGGCAAGAAAATCCAGAAAAAAAAATGTTGTTTTCTACAATATGGAGTAGCTTAATGCACGGAACAGATTGACCTCAACAGTTAACAAGGAAACTTTTAGGGCACCATGAAACCCGCCTATTATCTTCTTTGTGGGTGGAAGATGCATCGGCTCTGTCTCTCCAGCCCTTGGCCTGGTGTGCCAGAGGTCCCCAGTGGCCAGTGGCTAGCAGCACCCACTGGTATTCTAGCTCCCTCAGCTGTGGAGTTTGGGGTGTTGACCATTTCTCTTACTTGACCAACCTCATGTCTTTCTGTTGGCCTTCACAAGCACAGGGAGTCAGGACAGGCTCACCCTGAGGTGTCCTGTTCAGCTGCAGTAGAGTTTCCTGACAAAGTTCCCTTCCTTTCCCAGATATCCTCTCCCTTCCCTTAGCTGGAGAGGTCAGGCCTCTGTGCCATTGTGTTTGTCTCGCTGAAATTTTTGATTGTGGTGTCCTCCAGCTCTGAGTCTCAAATGTGAGAAGGCAAACACTGTGCCAGCGGCTCTTAGCTTCCAGCAGCATCACCTTGCTCAGCTTTTCATTCTCATCCACATTACCCATGATGGTTGGTTGTACTTTGCAGAAGGAGTAGCAATCAGTACTTTTGCATCTTCTAGAGTGGAAGTTGGGGGCGGGGGGTTCAACTTCAAGCCCTTTGGCTCTGAGTTTCCACTTGGAGTGTTTGCTTGGGTTGGACTTGGATTTGTCCTTCCCCTAAGTCTTTCCTCTGCCTTTCCTTCTCCTGTCACCGACTTCACATACTCCTCATTGTCAGCTTTCAGCAAAAGGCCCACACCTGGCTTTCTTCTCTTCAATGACTGTTCTTCTAGAGGTCTTCATGGCTTCTGATCTTTCTTGGTCACTATCCTGCTGGTAGCTTCTCTCAGGGATCTTCCTAGAACTGCTTTCTATCCGGGCTCAGTCTGTAGATCTTTTCGGATACAAATCCCTAGGCTCCCAGTACATCCTTCCATCACATGTGTATCCCTTCCTCATGTGGCACACAGTTCACGGAGGAGCAGGTGTGGGCTGTGGACCTTGGTCAAGGGCACCCAAGCTACGGGAGCGATCAGAACAGTTTGAAAGAGGATAGACACTTTTGGTTTCTTCTTGGTGGGCTGCACACCAGGAGTCAGTTCTCCAAATAGACAGGTTTCTTTTTCTTTCTTTAATGCTTTTGCAATCAGAAAGTTCCACCCCTCCAATAAGTTCTTAAACTAGGAAACCCACACATTACAGTCATTCAGTTTTATTTCAGACAATATTTGCTGCAATAAAAAAAGCTCCTTACCAGTAAATATAACTTTTTTCTCTTTTATTTCGTTTCAAATCTTTAATCATTGTGAGTCAAACTGAATTATTCATAATTCTTAAAACAACATAATGTTGGGCATGTTTACTATAATTTAAAGTGGCAATTTAGACTGGAGGAAAATACTGCTATTTATTTCCGTTTCCACGTGTAACTAAGAAATTAATCTTGGCTCAACTTGATGTCACTGCTTGGTAGCAATGCCTTCCTACCATGTGCATACTTCACACTCGTTCTTGAACTTTTATTTTTACTCATTTTTAATTAGAAATATAGCCCTTAGGCAAAAGAAAGGAAATTATTCATTTTTGTGGAAATGCTGCAAACTATAGCTTGGGGGCTGTTCTGGAGCCTTCCTGAGGGCTGTGTATCTTCAGCTACTAGCCTTTTGCTAATAACCCCATGGGACCCTTATGGGAGAATCATATCACTAATTGAACAACCACCATAGGTCTAGTTTTAATAAATGGTCTGGTATATAAACTGTCACAGAAAACATGGGTTATGAAGAATATACAAGTAAGAGCTGTCCTTTGATAGGTTGGCTTCTAAATGCCTGATTTGATTAAGTTGCACAATTATAGCCACTGGCACTAAACATTAATAACAGAGTTATAGACTTGCAAAAATAGAAATTCTAGTTTTAGTGGGAAATGGTTGTTTAAAACCTTCCCTCAGGAGGTCTCCAAGTAGACTCTGTATTTAAGTTCTCTGTATCAAGCTACATCAGAGGCACCATCCTGCCCCTGCATCCCAGGACTGAAAGCAGAGAGCTTGTTGCCATAGAGATTTGGACTTTGGATCTTATAATGATTTTTTTCATTGTGGGTGGTTAAATTTACTTGGCTCCTATAACAAACATGATTCAGAGAAGGAACACACTGAAACTTTTACCTTAAGTTACCAATAGCAAACTGATAGCAATATCCTAATGCCAGCAGTGCTGACAGCCAACAAGAGTCTACCTTAAGAATCAAGGATGGAGAGATGGATCGGAGGTTAAGAGCACTTACTGGTGTTGCAGAAGACCAGAGTACAGTTCCCAGTATCCACACTGGACAGCTTATAACTCCAGGTCCAAGTGGGAAATTCAGTGCTACCATCTAGCCTCTGAGAGCAGCTGCCTGCATTTCAGTGAATGCTGCCTTTTGGAAGGAACTTAGACAGGTGGTTTCTGGACATGTATACACCCCAAGAAGGCCAGTTTTGGAGGCCATAACCTTGTTCTTCATCCCTCAGCTCTATAACTTGATATAGACTTCCAGGCAGCACTCTTGGTCTGGCTTGCTCACAGGACAGCTAGCCGCACCCAAAAGGCTTTACTTTCTCTAGACAGGGAAGTGGATTAGAAAGAGCTGTCATATGCAGTGCCTGTGGCCTCTCTGTGCCCTCACTTCCAATTACCCCAGGATCGCAGACTAACTATACCCCCAGCAGTACCACAAGTATTCTCAGGTCCTACAGGTCTCTTGGAACAGGATTCAGATGTGTGTTTTGTCTTGGGGTATGAGAATCTTCAAACTACCAAATAGCGGGGTCAATGGTATACAGCCTTTCTCCTGGTCCCACCTGAGTGAACAGGGAGGCTTGAGGGCATTCCACTCCACATGTCAGCATATCCAGCTTCCACCAGAAATCCATGTCTGGCCCATCATTTTCCACAGTCCTGTTGATTTATGTCCATTCTCTAAGAAACAGTTATAATCTTGAATCATGTGCTGATGTCCTGGGTATTCATAATATAACAAAGTTTGCTTCATAAATAGGAAAAATATTAGTGTGGTCAGTCGTTAGTTGTCTATGGATCTGACTGTCTATTGGCCAGCTGACTTTCATTTATCTATGTTTTATGGCTAGTCTGTTCAATTACATAGAGTTTATCACATTAGCATGCCACATCTTAATTGTTTAAGTCATTTCTAAGAAGCATTTAACTAGTTAGGTTATCAAAGATGAAAACCTTTGTCAAAATCATGCTGAATTGTTTGGACTATTTGAAAATTTTAGTATGAAAACACTCATGAAGCCCAACTTTTTTTTCTTTTCTTTTTTTTTTTTCCATTTTTTATTAGGTATTTCGCTCATTTACATTTGCAATGCTATACCAAAAGTCCCCCATAGCCACCCACCCCCTCTCCCCTACCCACCCAGTCCCCTTTTATGGCCCTGGCGTTCCCCTGTACTGGGGCATATAAAGTTTGCGTGTCCAATGGGCCTCTCTTTCCAGTGATGGCCGACTAGGCCATCTTTTGATGCATATGCAGCTAGAGTCAAGAGCTCCGGGGTACTGGTTAGTTCATAATGTTGTTCCACCTATAGGGTTGCAGATCCCTTTAGCTTCTTTGGTACTTTCTCTAGCTCCTTCATTGGGGGCCATGTGATCCATCCAATAGCCGACTAGGATAACAAAAACTCTTCTCAAGGATAAAAGAACCTCTGGTGGAATCACCATGCCTGACCTAAAGCTTTACTACAGGGCAATTGTGATAAAAACTGCATGGTACTGGTATAGAGACAGACAAGTAGAACAATGGAATAGAATTGAAGACCCAGAAATGAACCCACACACCTATGGTCACTTGATCTTCGACAAGGGAGCTAAAACCATCCAGTGGAAGAAAGACAGCATTTTCAACAATTGGTGCTGGCACAACTGGTTGTTATCATGTAGAAGAATGCGAATCGATCCATACTTATCTCCTTGTACTAAGGTCAAATCTAAGTGGATCAAGGAACTTCACATAAAACCAGAGACACTGAAACTTATAGAGGAGAAAGTGGGGAAAAGCCTTGAAGATATGGGTACAGGGGAAAAATTCCTGAACAGACCAACTTTTTTTTCTAAGTGGACTTTGGAATCCACCCTCACCCTCCATTTCTCCCATTACTTTCGCAGTAGTGGAAAGAACAATCCCTCAGAGGTGTGATCGATTTCTAGTAATATCTCTGTGGTGCAGAGCTTTTGACTGAAGATAAGGGCACTTGGATATCACTCCTCTCAAGGTCTCATGGCTATATCTTCCAACAAATGAAACAAGATGCTAGAGGTAGTCCCACTGAAGACCCTGAAGTGCAGAGGAGACCACGTCCACAGACATTCCTTCACAGTGTACATCTGGCACTGCACCCCCAAATCTGAGAAGTCTTTATTTGCTACTTTGGATTGGAGTGGGGGTGAGATTCTTTGACTTTTCAATTCAGTCCCTGATTGTCTGTTAGCCTGGCACATCAAGAAGATCTTATGCGACATCCATCTTTGCTCTAGAACAAGATGTTTCATTCTAGATATTTCTTGATAGATTTAGATGTGACCTCGTCTTTTGGAACTTGCATGCAAGCCTGCCATTTGCAACAGAAATGATTTAAATACAAACACTAAACATGCTACCTTTGAACAAAAGTTAGAGAGTAAAATATCAGGGACCCTTCAATATTCCTGCACACTATGAAACCTAGGCACTTGCTGGAAATAACACCCATTGTTCTGTACAGTGCACCTCTGGCTATTTCGTTAGACAAATGAATGACAACACATCACTTATTATTCAACTCAGATCGCTGATAGGCCTAGCTCCTTTGCATACAGAAAACATATGGAGTGTATTTTAGATTTATGTCTCTGTGCTTTCTTCAAAGATCTCAGCGTCCAATGGAAACCACTAGACGCATGATAAATTTCCCTTTAGATACAACATCTAAAGCAGGCATGATTGTAGAAAAGGAAGCTGAGGAGACATTTTTCTTAAGCTAGCATTGTCTAGTTTTTCTTAGACATAGCTCCCAGTGGGAAATATACATGTCAAAACAAAGCAGGTCAGAGTAAAAGAATTCATACGGAGAGAGATTTAATTGCAAGGGGATTCAGTACTGCCCCGGGCCCGTTTGCAGAGGAGTATTAATGATGGAGTGAGACACATGGAGGAGAAATATCTGATGTTGCTCAAGGAATAATAAAAGACCCACCAACCTGCCTTAATTCAGTGCCAGGAATAACACTGGGCATACTTTTATTGACTTACATAAATTCTTCTCCACTGCAGCTCATATTAGGAGACTCAGAAAGAAATCAGTACAGCAGGAGAGACAGGCCAGGGAAAAGATGGAGGGATTGGAGAAGAAAAATCGCCCCCTTGAATCCCCCTCTCTCTTGGAGGCTACACTCCTGGTGATAGACTGATTGACTGACAGTTCCTGGGCCCCACCCACAGACAGAGTTTAGGATTAGTTTGTATTTTCTAAATTTAAAACTTGAGGCATAGTTTCTTGATAGTAGAAGAACAGATTTTCATTCTGTACCACTGGGCCTTGTGCTTTTTGAAAGTGTCTCACAGACTCTCCTGTCTCCATGTTCAGAATCTTCGGGAACGTGAGTGAACATCTTGGAATCCCTGCACAGACTGCTCATCTGAAAGCTAGCCTTCTCCGGGTACAACACAACCTGCTATTGATCTGTACGGAAACTGGAAGAGCTTCTGCCAAGAGGATTCTGATAAGTAATTGTCGTCCCACCACCTCTATTAAGTTTTAATACGTTTGCTAATAGATGTAAGGATTAGCTCAACCTTAACAGTTAAGTCTGTGCGGGAGCTGCTGGCTAAGGCTAGCGATCCAAGGTCCAGCTAGTTTGTCTAGGACTTCACGGAGAAGCAACCAAGCAGGAACCCCACAGCTTGTATCTACTGTTTCCTCCAAAGGACAGAGCAGGAAGCAGAGCTAGTGGGAGTTGCCACCAAATATGGCACCAGTGGAAACAAAAGGGAGAGGCCAGCAAGGCTACATTTTACAGTGTTACAATATTACATTTTTTAAAATCCAGGTGTATAATCAAGAAACAATAGCTGTCATCACCTGCAAAAAACCAGGCCAGCCACAGTGCTGCAAAATATTTGGACCACCGAGTTCTCGAAGCGACACGGGCAACATGAAAGCGAGCCATGGGAGATAAAAAGCAAATTTGGCCTGCATGTGCCCCATGCAACTGTCTTCAGTTCATGTGATCTGTCCCAGAGGGTGGCGGGACTAGAGTCTGAGGACAATGAGATGGCTGCAGTTGACAGAACAGGCTGATGGAGGAGGCAGCGATGCCTGGAGAGTGTAATCTGAGTCCTGGTCTTTGCAATTTGTGCATGCCCACAGAAAATGCTGAAAGCCAGGGTAAGGACCATTGAGAGAGATCAAAGGGAAAAAACCCTGTGCTCCCAGAAGGCTGTGCTCGGTGCCTGCTCCTCTGTTGACTTAAGAGAGCAACCGAGGGGCAGAAAACGTGAGACAATGCTGGGGAAGGGTGATCCCTAAGTTGTCTTACTGTCGGTTGATCATAGTATGGAAAAATCTCAGATGCAGTGCAGGTGATTTAACTGCAGTTCACGGAGAAACCTGGACACATTAACACAGACACTAGAGCACACAGCTGGGGAGATTCTGTGAAGAAGAAAAGAATCGGGGAAGAAAAAGAAAAGAGGGAGAAGGCTCATGGATAAAATGAAAGCAATCTGTGTGAATGTACAAAACATCCATGTGAACCCATTAACCTGAATAATTAATATTCGCTAATAAAAATAGTGACATAAGATTATTAGACATGTCCTAAAGAAAACATATCCCAGAAAGTAGAGAAAGGCCAACTAATTGAGGCTTACACAGAATCCACAGAGCTGTAATTTAGCAAAGGAAGGGCACAATGAGAGCTGAAAATGGGCCCCAAGAATCGGTCAGTAACGCTCCTTCCATGTGAGCGCGAGGACCTGAATTTAGATTCCTAACACCTCTGTTAAGCTTGGTAGTATGTGCCTAGAATCTCAGTGTTGGGTAAGTGGAGTCAGGAAGATTCCTGGAGCTTTTGGGCAGCCAGTGGGCTCTGGATCAGGGTGAAATCTTCCTTATATATTAACGTGAACTCAATGTTGATCTCTGGCCCTATGCAAGATGGGTTCTATGCAAGAACACACATACACATGCACACATAGGAGATTTAAAAATAATTATATATGTGTAAATTGAAATGAGTTAGAGGCACAGCGTGTATAATGAGAACGTTTCACTCAATTGGAGAGAAAAATGTCAATATCTAGTATAAAAAGTCAAATAGCATATCTGTAGGAAGAGATGATGAGGAAATGACCGTTGGATACAGTACAAACACCAAAGCCAAGGAGGACTTGGCTCTGAGGCTGAGACCCTCTGCAAGGTGGGAACATCACCCAAAACAATCCACATGTGGGCTGACTTAAGGACCGATGAGCATTTAAATCTATGCATCATAAATCTGTGAGCAAATACATGTGGGACAGGGGCATTTGGTCATTTACAATCAAGTTTAGGAAACTCATCATCGAGCAGAAGAGGAAAAGCAGAAATACAAACAACTGTGAATGTTGTGAGATATTATTCAGCCTTTAAAGTGCTGGGTCTGTCTGTACGATGAGGATGCTTTCCTAGAAGGTCAGCGGCACAGGAAACATGAGCAGTATATGCGTGGGAGGGAAAGCAGGAGGAAGAGAAGGGAGAGGAAGCAAAGTGGAAAGGATAAGACAGAAGGAAGAATCCAGATAGCTGGCAGGTGCCCAAAGGTGCCTCTCAGCAGCGATTCTTGTAGATCAGAGCTTGGGTAATAGCAGAGCCACATCCTGCAACAGCGTCATCTGTGTGATTCCTGTAGACTGGAGAGCTTGGGTAACAGTGGAGCCTCATGCTGCTACAGCTTCATCTGTGTGCTCTTTTATGATTTTGGAAGCTTCCAGCAATAGGAAATTTGGTTGGGAAATATATGTATGTATATACACAGGAGCTTGATGCTGATGTTTGTTTCTTTGGTACATCGATGGAGAGAACAGGTATGGGCAATAAGTGAAATAGAATCCTGTTTCTCCACTGAGGGTTAAATATGCCTTCTGCTAAGGGACAGGTTTGGCAGAGACCAGGGAATACAAAGCCACTCACCAGCTTTCCTTTCCTAAGGGGATCACTTCATTTTACAAAGGGATATCTTCCTGTACTATCTCTAGGATACCCTGGGCACATACTGAGCTGCTTCTCAGTCTCTAAGTATGTGGACTATGATAGTCAGAGTTGCAGAGACTGGGTGAGGAAAACCCTTGAAGCAAAACCAAACTTACAAAACGTTGACATGCAAAACTATCTAAAGTGTGTGTTTTCCTATGTGAAGAGTGAAATGTAAATAGAGGCACCTCATACTTATCTGATGGGGTTTCACTGTTAACATCCATAAGTTAGCATCAAACACTTCAATGTGATAGCTAATTCTGGTTGACTTAACACACCTGAGGAGACAGAAATTCAGCTGAAGAATTGCTTCCATTGGACTGACCTGTGCACATGTCTGTGGGACACTATCTTTATTGATCACTGGTGTGGGAGAACTCGTCCCAATGTGCAGTGTGCTACACCTAGGAAGGTGGTCCTGTGCTGTGTAAGAAAGGCAGCTATGCACAAGCAGGGAACCAGCCAACATGTAATATCTTCCACAGTTTCTGCTTCAGCTCTGGACTGCAGGTTCCTGCCTTGAGGGAAGCCAAGGTAGAAACACAGATGCCCACATCCTTTTCTTCACCCTCACGAGCAGGGAACACATGCGTGCTACACTTTCCCTCAGGAGGAAAGAACACTGCTTTCTCAGTTGCTTCCTTTGCTTTTGTTTCAACCCAACCTTTCCTGAGCGCTCCTACGGCACCTTTCTCTGCTTAAAGAAATGTGTGGTTTCAAAGGAAGCTTGGAATTGGTTATTAATGAACAATTCAACAATGATCTGACTTTATGTTTTATTGAGTTTCTAATCATTTAAAAAATATTTGTGCAACGATGATATTGGCCATGAGTTTGTCATACGTAATCTTTATTATGTTGGAATATGTTTCCTACAGTCCTACTTGATCAAGGGCTTTTATTAAGAATGCATGTTGAATTTTATCAGACTTTTTCTTTTTGCTTCTATTGAGATGATCGTATGATTCTTGTATTTTTTCCATGTACTTGGTGTCTTACATTTATTTAAAATTTGTGCTGTTTCTTGGGTATGCTCAGTTTGTGCTTGACACATATATGGTCCTGATTGGCTCTATGCTCACTTTTGAAGTTAGACCATTTCTGTCTTACACATTCAGAGCTCTATCAGTTATTCACACAATAGGTACCTGTTTCACATCCACATCCACTTTGCCAGATGCAGTGCATAATCATCTCCATGACAGTGATGGTCTTCTAATTACAGGCTGGAGGATAAGCATTCTGGTTTAACAGGGGGAGTGGTTAAAGGGACAAGAAGCATGCTTAAAAGAGCCATGAGGTCACCAAGGGAATCAACAGACCGACCAGTGTACTGTGTTATTTATTTCAATGTTTGGTGAACGAATTCTGGTTTATAATATTATGGCTTCCACTGAGATCCAAAACAACTCAAACACCAGGTCAATGCAGATGAGTAGAATGTATTGCAATCAAGCTGCAACTGATCAATCAGGGCTACAGAACAGACTCGGGTGCTGAACTTCCACCCAGAGCCAGAATATCAGAGGATTTATGCCTGCAAACCTTCCACCCAGAGCCAGAATATCACAGAGGATTGAAGCCTGCAAACCACAAACATTTGTGTCAAATTATTGTTACATTTTATCACCAATCAGGGTTTATGGATAAGAGCTTTCCTTATGTGGTTGATGTATGCCACCTGATACAGAAGGTAGGTTTTACAGTCTAACAACAACAACAACAACAACAACAAATCTGTTTGTTCTTTTGTAGTTAGGGACAGTCATTATGTTTTGGGGAACAAAGGATAAATAGCAGGAGATGTGGTTAGGGATAGTCATTGTGTTTCAGAATGGTAGTACTTAGGACAAGTTCCTTTCCTTGTTCCCCCTCCCTCCAAAATATTTTTACTCCATACAAACCAATAAGCAGCCATTTTTTCATGGAGAACCAAAGTCTGGTCTATATTGCAGAATCAATAAGTAAGTCCTAGGAATAAAATTGAATTAGTTCAAAAGAAAGCAGAGAAAGGAGAAAATGGGTGGCCCAGAAAGAAAGCAAAGAATAAGAGGATACGTTCAAATCTGACTCTGAAGATCAACTCTATTGAAGCAAAAGGCTAAACACAGCAGTTTACAAAAGGGATTGCCAGACTGAATGCAAAATATTCAACTGATTTTCTGTATCTAAGACACCCACCCACTCTACATGTCAACAGGATCTAACAGCAAAAGGAAGTACATTTGAGTCCAGAGGAGTAAATATGAGTGTCTGTGTATATTGCTGAAGCAGAAGTCAAACAAATTTTGGAGAAGCTCTGCTGATATTAAAAAAGGATTTCACATCTAAGGTGTAAATAAAGATATTACCTAATGATAAAGGAGTTAATTCACAAATACATAGTAATTTCACATGGTAAGGAGGGGACCTCAAAATATATGAGAAGACGGTAGGAATAAATGGTGAAATATCAAAATTCACATTTGTAGTTGTGAACTATGTCTCATTCATAATGACTAGAACAAGTCATAAAGTCAGCAGAGAAGGCCTGGATATTAGGATCAATTACCTTAATTTCACCTGTCTTCTTGGGTCAGTTCAGTGACGTGTGTTAGACTACACATTCCTTTGAATTGGACTCTACAGAAACTTCAGGATGCCTTCTGGTGTCTAATAACTTTCAGCTATGTGAATCCCACCCTACCTAAGCTAAGCCCTCAAACTTTATTTTTCAGATTCTGAAAACTTAGCTCAGCTTCCATCAATTAACATGTCACTTCGAGAGATGGGGCTAGAAATGGGCATAGTGAGCATAGTGAACAGAAGATGCCACATTGGGGAGAAAATTCTCTCTCTCTCTCTCTCTCTCTCTCTCTCTCTCTCTCTCTCTCTCTCTCTCTCTGCAGTTGTGGTGTCTGAGACAGTGACTTGGACTTTAAGTTGGTGAATAGATCTGGTGTTTCAATCTGAGGTGAGGGTACAACCTGCCATGTCTGGTTTCAAAGGCAGGGTGTTGGTAGCCAGGTTCTGTCCATCAGCCAGCCACTTTTGGGAAGGTCTGATTAGAAACCTGTTCCTCTATGTCTTAATCACTGTTCTATTGCTGTGAAGAGACATGACAATCCAGGCAACTCTTATGAAAGCACTTAATTGGGGGCTGGCTTACAGTTACAGAGTCTTAGTCCATTATCATCATGGTTGGGGAGAATGGCAGCAGTCAGGCATAGTGATGGAGTAGTAGCTAAGACCTACATCCTGATCTACAATCAAAGAGAGAGAGAGAGAGAGAGAGAGAGAGAGAGAGAGAGAAAGCAACAAAGCCTACCATGGGCTTTTAAATCTTCAAAGCCTCATGTCACATGCTTCCTCCAACACGTTCACAGCTTCTAATCCTCCTTACCCTTTGACATGGTGTCACACCTTGATGACTAAGTATTCAAATATATGAGCTTATATTTTTATCCAAATCATCACAGTCTATGTTTCATGACCATGGTTCTGTAAACATCATGTCAGCCACTGCCTGGCTGACACGAAGGGAGCTAACCCCAGAATCCAGGGGTTCAAGAGGACTTCCAGAAGAGGGTGGAATCAAAGAAGGGCCATCGTAAAACATAAATGAATGAGGAGAGAGTCACACACACACACACACCACTTTGTCGGGAGAGAATGGACACGCTCAGTGATTGTGCCGCAAGCGCTCTGTCACCCACGTCCCACCAGCACACTGGGGCTCCTTGTCACATGGCACACAATGTGGAGCGAGTTCCCTGTAAGACAGACTTAACAATTAAGTATATTTGTCTTAAAGTCCCATAGAAATGTCCTAAGAGATAAGAGTCATCCGTGTCATGGAAATAGAAAATAAACTTCAAAGCGGCAGTGCTGGCGAGCTATTTCGAATTGTCAGCCTTCAGAAGACTCACATAAAGAAACAAAAGCTATATTTTTAGGCTATAATTAAAATTTTATGACATCCAGTTGGGGACTGTAACAGTGAAGATCTCGTTGAAATATTTTTTTCTTTCAGAAAGTCTGAACCTCGCAGGCATTCTCTAAGTTTCCAGAGGACGCAGACTGCTTCTCAGGCAGAAACTATCACATTCCACAGGAGTGTGGGGAGTAAGGCTGCTGCTGTCTGATAAGGGGGACAATGGGAACTAAAGATGGTTCCAGGGAATATGAACTACTTAAATGGAGCACAATATGAACCTCCAAACTCTGTCAGCACATCACAAGGAAATTATTTTAGAATGTATATGAAGAGGAATTTAGGAATTAAGGTTGATGTAATAGAGGTAGTAACAGAATTCAACGGTGTAGGATGAGGTTCAAGTATGTCCAAGTGATGAATCTATTGTCCAGGCCCTGCTGTTGTTGCTAAATAACTCCGAGCAGTTCTGTGGCTGTGAAATTGGAAGAGAAATTGAGTCTTCCCTTTTTATAGAGTAAATATATTCGGCAAAGTATATTGAGCAACCCAAGGAGCGAGCGCTTGAAAAAATAGTGAGATATTTGAGTTTGCTGAAGACACTGAAAAGTCAGTCTGATTTTGAGATGGAAGTATTCCACTTGTGCATGTTATCTGCATTTACTCAGAGTTTCTCTGGTGGAAGTTTAAACTAAGCACTTTTAAACAATATAACCCAGAAATATTTCTAAGGCCAGTAAGCCATAACTAAGAAATGGTTTTCAGAAATTTATCCCAGATATGAATGCTGTAATATAGGCAGTCCACGAATAATTATATTTACAAAGAACTGAGCTAATTATTATTTACTATTAGAAAAAAAAACAAGTTACTTATTTGTGGTTCGAATGGTGGGGCTCATGAAGCAAGGTGTGGAGTCTGGAATGTGAATTGTCAGCTGTGGAAGCTGGGGATCCCAGGAATGTTAGAGAAACTCTAAGAATCCACAGCTACTATTGAGCTGAGCTTGTATTAGAAGCAAGTACATTCAAGGATGCTGTATAGTCACCCAACTGCTTATAAGGAGTGAAAGGTTCTGCTTAATACATCACCAGGGAGGAGAAAGACAAGGACGTCCAGATAGAATATATGGGAATAAAACAAGCCTGTGTGTCATGAGAGAGAGCGCACACTGCGTTCTTGAGGAGGAACTATGTGCTTCTCTACAGAGCAGTTTCCTGTGTTCTCAGTGGGCCAAGGGTCACAGTGCTTTTAGACACAGAACATTTCTTTCTTAGATGGAGCTGTGGGCAATATATTTGGTTTGAAAGATGTTTGTGCATTTGAGAGTATAAGTGTGTGTGTGTGTGTGTGTGTGTGTGTGTGTATTTGAGAGTGTAGGTGCATGTGTGAGAGTATGTATGTGTACGCGAGTGTCTGTGTTTGAGAGTGTAGGCAAGTATGTATGTGTATGTGTGTGTTTGAGAGTGTGAGTGAGTGTATGTGTGTGTCTATGTGTGAGTGTGTGAGAGTGTATGTGTGTGTATGCGTGTCTGTGTTTGAGAGTGTAGGCAAGTATGTATGTGTATGTGTGTGTTTGAGAGTGTGAGTGAGTGTATGTGTGTGTCTATGTGTGAGTGTGTGAGAGTGTATGTGTGTGTATGCGTGTCTGTGTTTGAGAGTGTAGGCAAGTATGTATGTGTATGTGTGTGTTTGAGAGTGTGAGTGAGTGTATGTGTGTGTCTATGTGTGAGTGTGTGAGAGTGTATGTGTGTGTATGCGTGTCTGTGTTTGAGAGTGTAGGCAAGTATGTATGTGTATGTGTGTGTTTGAGAGTGTGAGTGAGTGTATGTGTGTGTCTATGTGTGAGTGTGTGAGAGTGTATGTGTGTGTATGTGTGTCTGTGTTTGAGAGTGTAGGTGAGTATGTGTGTTTGAGAGTGTATATGTGTGTGAGTGTGGGTGTTTGAAAGTGTAGGTGAGTGTGTGAGTGTGAGTGTATGTATGTGTATGTGTGAGTGTTTAAGTGTATTTGAGAGTGTAGGTGAGTGTATAAGTGTGAGTGTGTGTGTGTGTGTGTGTGTGTGTGTGTGTGTGTGTGTGTGTGTGTAGCATGCCAAACTTGACACATTGCACTTACTAGGTGTGCATCATAAGGTGGGTTACATCCCCAGCCTTTGAAATTTTATTTATTTTATATGTGAAACAGCTGGTTTAAAGCATGAGTTTTCCAACCTTCATGTTCTTGCCTTACTAGTGATGCGGCACACAGACTGGTAGTATAAGGACTTGAAGGGAGTCATGACAACTGGAGAAAATTCATGCTGGCAGGAATCTGAAAGTGAATGGAGGTGTGACCCACTCAGGCAGTCTTACCAAAGAATAGCTGAAGCTGTCAGAAGTGTTTCTCATCCTCTCTCCAGCCTCCTGATAGCTTTGAAATCCAGCTGTCAAAGTTCTACAAGAAGCAGCAGAGATTCCACTTCTGTCTCAGACCAGTGTGGCCTCTCTGTGTTGTAGGCAGAGCTGCTGATGGGGATTTCACCTGTATGGAATTCCGGGGTCCTCATGTACAAACCCATCAGACTTGTAGTTGCGGGATGTGCTTTACCTGACACCCGCCACACAGGTGGCGTGGACTCTATCTGACCACATGTCCCATCAGAAGCAAACACACTAGGCCCAAATGCCTTCAGTAGGAGTGAGAATGGCATTTCTCTTTCGCATAGTTTTTTCTTTTTAACCTTTTTTCTTCTTTCCTTCTTTCCTTCTTCCTTCCTTCTTCCCTTCCTCCTCCCCCTCCCTCCTTCCTTCCTTCCTTCCTTCCTTTCTCTTTCTTTCTTTCTTTCTTTCTTTCTTTCTTTCTTTCTTTCTTTCTTTCTCTCTTTTTCTTTCTCTCTTTCTCTCTTTCTCTCTTTCTCTTCTTTCTCTCTTTCTCTTCTTTCTCTTCTTTCTTTTTCTTCCTTCACTTTACCTCCCAGTTGAAGCCACCTCCCTCTTTTCCCAGTTTCACTCTCAAGCCCCCTCTCCATCCTCCCTCCTTTTCTCTAAAGGGGGGGGGGCATATGTGTACCAACATGGTCTGGCACATCAAGTCACAGCAGGACTAAATGCATGTGCCAACCAATGACTGGCCCAACTAGAGACCCATTCCATTAGAGAGAGCTAACCCCTAACACTATTAAGGATACTCTGCTGTGCTTGCAGCCGGTAGGCTACCATAAATCTCTTCTGAGAGGCTTCATCGGTACACAGAGCATAGTTTTTCTTACCTTGGTTTTTCTAGAGCTCATGGCAGCAGAGATTCACTTGGCCTTTGATACTGACTTGCCTGGTTGATTTCTGCATTTTGCATGAAGAAGGTGTTGTTTTTCCCCTAGCACTATGCTCAAATCACAGAGGTCAGCAAGACCTGATGACCTGGAAAATTGTGAGGAACGTGAATGCCCTCTGTGTCAGTGCAGCTGCTGGGAACTGTGGTCTCACCCAGCAAGTTCTGATGAACCTCAGGAGATAGAGGCTCACTTCCTCTCCACCACTGCTCCATTACCTGGGTGGGGTGTGTGCAGGGCATTTGGAGAAGGATGCTGGTTTAGAATTTCCAGCTCATTAAAAGCACAACCATGACCCTGCAGTTCTGTGCCTCACCCAGGTGGATCAGCAGGGACTTTGGCTGAGGCTGTACCTGCTGGGCTTTTGTTCTCAGAGCCTTAAATCAAAGGCTCATTTCAAGGTACTGAACAATTATTATTCAATATGGCACAATGCTTGGACTCATGTAGGCCAGTCTGGTAGATCTGTGTGTACTAGCCTTAGAGTGATAACTTTGCTTAAGGGGTAAGATATAGATGACAACTTGATTATAGCCAATAGGTACCTCTTATATTTGAGGTCCTCAGTTTAAATTAGAGACAGTAAATCTGTATTATTAATTCCGTTATTATCTTCCTTTTGATATACAAATTAGCCAAGATAGAAACTTAATAAAAATCACACACATACACACAAATGATACTCAGAAGATGAAGATAGGTTTTCTCTTCTTCTTCTTCTTCTTCTTCTTCTTCTTCTTCTTCTTCTTCTTCTTCTTCTTCTTCTTCTTCTGCTTCTTCTTCTTCTTCTTCTTCTTCTTCTTCTTCTTCTTCTTCTTCTTCTTCTTCTTCTTCCTTCTCCTTCTTCCTTCTTCCTTCTTCCTTCTTCCTTCTTCCTTCTTCCTTCTTCCTTCTTCCTTCTTCCTTCTTCCTTCTTCCTTCTTCCTTCTTCCTTCTCCTCCTCCTCCTCCTCCTCCTCCTCCTCCTCCTCCTCCTCCTCCTTCTTCTTCTTCTTCTTCTTCTTCTTCTTCTTCTTCTTCTTCCATGGCCCAGAGGAATAGATTCAGTCAGCAATGGAACTCACTCTACAGTCATGTGGTAGAGTGTGGGAAGGACTTGAAATTGAGCCCTTTATTAGGGTCCCACTCCAAAGGGATGAGCCTGAGCAGTTAGTTCTCTGCCATCCCATTGACAAGAAGTTTACATTACCCAGTTCCTCAAACTATGAAGTATAGTCTCTAACTGCCAAGAGCATCCTCTCATTGATGCAGGGTAGAATTTATTGAAAGGATGGCCATTTGTGTAGCTTGTCTTTCTTCATTTCAGTGAATGCTTTTTCCATGCCATTCCATGTTGATTCTTATACTGTCAGAAACCAACAGACATCAATATCCTGCAAAGTGTTGGTCTATACCTTTCTAGGTTTGGAAAAAAATTGAAACATAATCAAAACTTTGAGTTGTGAAGACCTAGGGAATTTCTCCACACTACTTGCCTCATCGCAGGAGTGACAACAGTAACACCCCATAGGGAAGCCACTGAAGATGCTTATATGGTAAAGAGGAGAGGCAGGAGGAAGATGTAGATCTGTAACATTGTGGTCTGTTAGCTCCCCTTACCCATTATGAAATATAGACTCAGAATGTTCAAAATATTCTAAGAATTATTTTGATTTGCATTATAAGAGTAAATAAGAGCAGCAACTTGGGGACTGGAGAGATGGCTCAGCGGATAAGAGCACCGACTGCTCTTCCAAAGGTCCTGAGTTCAAATCCCAGCAACTACATGGTGGCTCACAACCATCCGTAGCAAAATCTGATGCCCTCTTCTGGAGTGTCTGAAGACAGCTAGAGTGTACTTACATATAATAAATAAATAAATAAATAAATAAATAAATAAATAAATAAATATTTTTTTTAAAAAAAGAGCAGCGACTTGAGGACTCCATGTTATGAATGCTAAGGGTGGCAGATTCCTGAGAGTAAGGACAAGTGTGTCTTTGAATAAACCTTGAAGTTCAGGCATGAGCAACTTTGAAGCAACCACACACCTGTACCTTCAAGGATGTGTTCACAAGATTTCTGTTGAAAAAGGCAATTGGGCATATTTCTAAGCTTTGTCTAAGAAGAAAGGCAATGACATTGTAGCCTGGTAGATTCCCTATGAGTTAAGGACAAAGACACAGATGACCACTGTCTTGTAGTTATTATACTTCTGACAAGAAGACTATCTATCATCTGTTGATTCAGAGCCCCATAAGGTTTTTTGTGGACCTTAGCAACCCCATCTCCTGACCTGTGCTTGCCTGTCTATCCCCTGTCCTCGCTACATTAGCAGGGATAATAAGATCAAATCAGAACACAATTCTCTTGTGCCCACACTTCTCCAGTGGGGTCTGTTCCCTGGGAGAAGACAAGCATCATCTGCCTTACCCTTGTGCTCACCATAATCGCTTTAGGTTTCTGGTCAAGAGAACTGAAAATATGGGCCCATTGAAAAATATTATGCCAATGTGACAATAACATACAAATTAAGAATTCTTAAATGGAAAGAAGCCAAGAATCCAACAGAAAGTTGGTAAATGGGGGAAAAAAATCACACTCTACCCCTGAAACCTAATAGCCTCAGAGATAAAAATAATTAATAAGAAGAAACAATAATTTCTCAAGAATTCTCATCTTTTACTCATTTAGTTCTTAATAGGAATTATCAATCATCCCCTACTCCATGCTTAGCACTTAGAACAAATATATATTAATCCTTTTTTCATATTAATCTGTATTTGTATGTCTTCTTACAGTAGAAATGCTTCAAGACAGGTGCTCTATCCAGGGAGTCTGAGCCCTCAGGATAGCATTAAGAACATATGGAGGCCTAAAAGCAGAGTCGTAAGGCTAACTTCTGCTTAATATAGTTTTCTACAGGAGTTTTAGACTCCCCAGTGTCAATTTTACTTGAGAATCTCACACAACAGAAAGAATCACATTACAGCAGGTGTTGGGAAAAGAGGCACTGCCTGAGGCTCTGAGAGAAAAGTAAGTTGTTTGAAGGAATGTTGGATTGGTGATATTCACTGCTATTGCTCCTGTCCTCAATTCCTTGGTGTCACCCCTATGTCAGTATATAAGGACCCTCTCATCTGAGAACCCATTAGGTTCATGGGGTATGCCTGCCCTGGCTGGGCTATTTTGATAGGAGATAGGAACCTGAACTGACTAACATCTAAAAGAAGCCATAAGAGTTTTAAAGGCAGGTGAGTTCCATGGTAAACGCAAAAGTATCTAGGAGAAAAATCTATTGAACTTCAAAGAGTTCTGGGAGAAAAAAACTCATCAAAAGTAAAGGGGATATCAGAGGCAGAGGCTATTAGAAACCATGATGACTGGAATTGGAAACTAACCCTTCCTTGAAACTTCAAGAAAGACGAAGAAGTCCTATAATGTCTTACCAGAAACCAACAGGAACTTCCACTTCTTGAAGGAGGAGTGGGAGAAAGAATAGCACAAAGGATGTTGGGTATTAAGACATATGGGCAGATGCAAGGATATAGAAGATGATGGACAAAGATGGTTTAGTAGTTAGACCAGGGGACTGAATACTGGATAAAGAAAAGGAGCCAGACACAAAAGACATACTTGATGCAGCCTTCAGTAATATTAAGAAGACTAGAAGGACTTACCATGGTGCGAAAATTGATATTTCCAAACTACTGACAACATTGCACAAATTAATACCTTCAACAGCCATTTTCATAAGACTGCCATTCACACACTGACAGTGTATGCACAGGCACACACAGTATCTTGACGTTCATTTGGATTGACATGGATTTACTGACTTCCCTCTATAACAGAGACAATGTAGCATGTTTAAGTCTGGCTTCCAGACATTCTGCTAAGTTCTCTGAAAACTCTACCATGATCTTGAGTGGTCTTAAAGCCTTTGTCTTGAGGAAGCACAGACAAGGACGGAAGTTTTGCCCTGGGTCTACTAGCCTGCCAGTCGGGAGAGAGCTTACTCCCAGATGTGCTGATCTGTCTTCTCCAGTTCCCAGTAGGACCATGTCTTACCTAGGGCTTTATGGGTGTGAGAAGACACCGTGACCACAGCAACTCTTATAAAGGAAAACATTTCATTGTGGCTGGCTTACAGTTTAGTCTATTATCATCATGGTGGGAAACATAGAAGCATAATGGCAGACATGATGCTGGAGAAGGAGCTGAGAGTTCCACATCTTAATCCAAAGGCAGCCAGGGGCAGACTGGATGTGTTTTGTACTGGGCAAGGTTTGAACGTTTAAGACCTCAAAACACCACCCCCACAGCGACACACTTCCTCTAACAAGGCCATGTGTACTCCAGTAAGGCCACATTTTCTAAAAGTGCCACTCCCTAAGGGCCAAGCATTCAAACACAATCTATGGGAGTCAAACCTATTCAACCCACCGCAGACCACTAGAGAACTAGGGACCTCCCACACTTATCTCTGGCTCAGTGAAACATCATTGTTGGCTTACTACTCGTGATGGACTGCTTCTGCAATCCAGGCCAGGTCTGGTCCAATATAATATGTCATTCCATGCCTTCCTCTCAGATAAGAGTTCCCCCTTTCTCCAAATGAAGACTTTTTATATTGGACTACTGATTTTCTCTTTATTTTTTATTTTATATTTACAGGGCTGTACATGTATCATTTAAAGATACATCTATACACCAAAAAAAAAAGTTATATATCCAATTAACATCTCCCTCTTCACCCATGTTTTCTACTTGATGTGTTTGTACTGACTCTGGATTGTTCCTAGTCTCTTTTATCCTTTGTAGAGGTAGAATTCTAGAGGCCCCCGCTTCAGAATGAGAGAAAATTTGTATCAACTATATGTCCAGAGGGATATTAATATTAGCAATTTGTAAAATTTCCCACAGATTACCTATCAACCTACTCAAATTTCCCAGTCAATAAATGGCCAGGAACTCAGTCCCACCCACTGTCTTACCTGTAGTATATGCTGTCTGCCACAGGTATAGTTACTTAAGAACTTGTCACTTTGAAGACATGCATAGATCTATAAAAGCAATGTTGAAAGAGTAAGGTAGTATCCCGAGTCCTCTGTTGACTCTGACTCATTTTCTTTCATACAGAATTGATATCATTATTTCTACCCTTTGGTTCTAACAACCTTAATAATGTTAGTTTCAATTAACTTAAAAACTGCCACCATGGAGAACATCCTGATGGGAACGTTTGCAAGTCCAACAGTTGCCTATGCATTCTCTATCATTTTAGTACATCACAGGCCAATGAGAAGTCCTGCTTCAACCAGAGGGCAGCATCCAGGCAGGAATTGTTCTTCCTGAGAGTCTGGGATACCTTCAGAAAAAAATTCTCTCTTGCCTGATTCTTTTAAGAGATTGCTTGTTACCTTTAGCAGCTACCTGACAAAGTTTTCTGAAGTTTAGTCTACATTACAAATCCCAAATTTCACTATTGTCTTCTTGCAAAATTTAGTCTGCTAGGTTATTCAAAATGTAATTTCTTTTTTATTATATTCTATGAAAGCATCTTCCCATTTGGCTTCCCCCTATTTACAGTCAGAATGAACTTCACAGAACATCTGTCTTAAAATCCAGATGGCCAGCACCATCCACCTACTCAAGGCTTGGGCTGCTAAAAGCTGCAGTCAGGTGGTTTTATCTGTTTTTTCCTGCCTCTCCACCTGAATCCATTAGAAGCAAGTAGTGTCTTTGATTTCAACAAATTCTATTTGGATATTTATTTCCACACACAGCTTTAAACAGATCCACTTAATGCTGACACAAACATTTTGCTCAGCCTACATGAGAGACATATGACATTATCATCTACCATTCTCTTCCTGTCTCTGAGGACCAGATTTCATTTCACATTACAGTGTATTTTAGAGAACATTCTCTCGAGGCAAAGGAGTGATCAAGAGTCCCTGTTGACAATGCTCAGGGAATATTCTGTTGGAAAATGTCATATATTTCCTCAGTGATTCCACATATGTTCAGAATGCTTTGTCTGCTCCAGGAGGGAGACCTTGGAAATCTAAGAATGACCCTACAGAAGAGAAGGGTTGTTAAGCTTCATGCTGAGAATCACCTGAAGTTTTTCAAATTCAATGGATGAAACACCCCATGCACGTGTCACCCAATTCAACTCTCATTTTGGAAATAATTTTTTTCTTGGATTAATGACAACAGAGCTGGGTCTTAATGGTGTAACGTGAACTATATTATTATAATTAGAACTATTTAGTTGATATAACAAGAATTATAGTTTCTAAATATAAAGTATTAAGGGCAGATCAAGTTTCTAATTTTAGGTTAAAGTGGTTCTTCGTGGAACATCTTTTTTTGTGTGCAATGGATAATTTTCATTTTAAGGCTTAAATAGCAGTTGTAGGAATTTGATAAAGACGTGCTTTGGAGAATGTATCAGAAAAAGTTATGTCTGCAAACCAGGCTCATTCTCGTTATTCTCAAAGATATATTTGGACTTACTCTCATTATTCTCCAAATTATTTTATTGGGATGCATGATGACTGATCAGCAGGCTCCAGCAATTCTTTTATACCTTCCCCAGTAACAATGAATAGGTGGCCATGGGCAGTTCTCTGTGAATACAGAGGCAAGAGTCCTGGAGCTTCAGGCCTCAGGATTGCCAGCAGTGAATAAATCAATGCATGACCTTCCTTTAAGTATTTTAAAGTCAACTGACTATCTAATTGATCTGGTAACATTAAAATGTGGTCCAGTAGAAATATAACTCATACTAGAAGAAATAAAAACATAAGCAGTTGTTTTCTCTGTAAGGCATGTCTCTGTCAGCTTTCAGGAGCACCACCTTGCACTTCAGCTCTGTACCCAGGGGCCTCCTGAGACAGTGAATAAATCACCAGGAAAAGAAATAAAAAACATAGTTTTATGTCACAGGACTTATGCCAGACAGGACATTTAAAGTGTAAGAGCTGCAGTCAGAAGATTGGGTGACCTATTCTTGACTTCAGAATTGGTTCCTGGGCTGTCCACTCATGGTCCTGCGAATCAGCTTAGCCAGTGGATAAGTGGATGAGTCCACGACTATGAAATCCACACTTAATAAGCATTACTATATACATGAGTGCCTTTATTTGATCACTCATGAATAAAGGCTATGTGCTGCAGTGTTATTTATCATGTTAATGCTTCTCAAATGTCTAGGATATTAAAGACCAATGCTTATTTACTGAAAACACAAGCAAAAATAGTCGAGTCGGGAATCTCCTCAGCTGGAAGGTTTTTTTTTCTCTGTTAGAAAAGAAATCGGAAACAGATGATTTTAGGAACCTAGGGTGGATTGGCCCCTTTTGAAATGGGGATGGAAGCATTTGGAAGATAGGATGGATGTTATACAAGTCCAGAGATGCCCAGAGTGCAATCTCACTGAGAAAGCCCCACAAATAGGCAAGCAATGGTGCTGTGGTACATGAGACATAAGAGTATGGAAATCTTAGTGCTTTCTCTAATTGGTGTGGGATTAGAACAAAAATGTAGGACAATTACCAGGTAATCAAAATGTTAAATAAACTTGTCCTTTTAACATATAAATATTGACAGAAATGAAAGCTGTGATTGATTTAGTTCAGTGGCACCACAGCTGTGTGGTGTGTGCAGATCCTCTCACCAAAGCAGTGAAACAAACAAATTAGTAACTGGGCCTGTGCCTCATACATTTAATCCTAGAACTTCAAAGGATGAGGCAGGCAGATCTCTGTGAGTCCTGGGCCAGCCTGGTCTACATAGAAAGTTTCAGCCCAGCCAGGACTATATAGCAAAACCTTGTCTCAAAATAAGCAAGTTAATAAAATAAACAAGTAAAAGAAAAGAAAAAGAAAATCCCTACTTTCTCTCATGAAAAAAAAAATTCACTTAAGGTGTGTTTCCTGACTTTAACCACAGACAAATCCACATTTGGGTTACAGTGTCTTGTTATCTATTGTCCCAAGAAGAAAAATACACCTCCATGGTTAACTTCTCACTAATGTCTAACTCTTGAGGTAAAATCATTCATGCAACTGTGTTCTTGATCATGTATTTAGCAGGGATGAGCACTGATCACTCTGAACGACTTTAGGACGGCTCTAGAATGGTCTTGTGTTGTGTTCTGTGTCTTTGGCAACTGGAGTCTAGAGCTAAGCACTGACATTTATGTACTGGGTATTGCTGACTCAAAGCATACACATGAAGCCATGAAGAATACACTTTAAATGGGTTACAGTTTGACCTAGTTGAGAATTCTAAGTAGACAAAAGCCAGTGTGTTCACAGTTAGAGTACCCATGTGGTTTATCATTGCATGGTGTAGCTTACTTAGCACTGCTCTTTCTGGCTGTGTGTGTCTCTGTGTGTGTACATATGCACATATTTTTTATTCAGATGTGGGTATATATGTGAATGTGTGTGTGTTTGTGTGTGTGTGTGTGTGCACATACATGTCTATGCATGTACATGTAAGTACCTATATTTTGGGGGTGTCCTGTGTATATATGTTCTCCCTTGAAATAGGTTAGAATCTCAACTGAGAAAATGTCTCCCTAAGATCCAGCTATAAGGCATTTTCTTGATTAGTGATTGATGGAAGAGTATCTACCTCACTTTGGGTGGTGCCAGCCTTGGGCTGGTGGGCAAGGCTTGATGAGTAAGCAAGTAACCCCTATCCCTCCACGCCCTCTCAATCCACTTCTGCCTCCAGGTCCCTGCGCTGTCTGGCTTCACGTCCTGATTTCTTTTGATGATGAACAGTGACATAAAAGTGGAAGGCAAACAAAAGCTTCCTTCCACAAGTTACTTCACAGCAATAGTGAGCTTAACTAAAACAAGTTGGTACCTGGAGTGGGATATCGCTGTAACTTACCTGACCATGTTGTTTGGGGGAAGACTGGGGAAGAATTTTGAGCTAGAAAATCTACTGAAATAGCTTAGCTGTTATTTCTAACATCCAGGTACTGGGTGGAATATCAGGACCAGGACATTTTGTCTAGCAACACCCCTCCAACTGCATAAAAATCAGACAACAAAACAAAACAAACAAACAAACAAAAACCAGAACACTGATTCCCTTTCTGGTAGAAGGTCCTGAGTAGTTAAGTCACCTTAAATGTCCACCAAAGTCCCTGCAATCCCTCCCCACCCTTATGCTGGGCCTTGAGGGATATACTACTTGATTCTGAGTTAACCTCCAAATTGATTCTCTCAAACCCCACACGCTCTGGGTTGAAATTTCAGCTTTAATGTCCCGATCTCCTAATAAAGTTGGAGAGGGAGGGGTTTTTAGGTTTACACTTTTGCGTCATGGTTCATCATCAAAAGAAGTCAGGACAGGATCTCAAATAAGGCAGCAACTTGGAGGCAGGAGCTGATACAGAGGCCATGGAGGGGCCATGGAGACCATGGCTTGCTCCTTGTGGATTACTCAACCTGCTTTCTTATAGAACCCCAGCCCAGAGGTGGCACCTCTTTATGCATGCCTAAAACTACCTCAGCATTGCCTTAGGGAACACTGGTCCGAGGGCTCCCAAATAGGTGGATGTGTCTAATTGTGCAGCCCCCAGAACAGCTTTTAGTTAATCCCTGCACTGTGAATTGTCACAGAAGATGTTTTTTTTTTCTCTTAAAACATATTTTAAATGGTTAATCTTCTAGATGAAGTCAGATGCTAATCTTGTGTGTATGTATGTAATCTTGCATGCTGGGGATATGCATGCATGCATGCAGGTATACAGAGAGGCTAGAAGACTGTCTCTCCTCGAGAACATCATCTATACCACTTTTAATATAACAGATCCATTCACTGAGAACTGTTGAATTAGGCTAGCCTGGTCACCTGGGGGCCCCAGTGACTTGCCTTTCTCTACCGCACCAGTACAAGTGTTTCATACAAACCACACACTCAGCTTCTCTAAGGTGGGTTCTGAGGGTCTTTATATTTATTTAGCCCAGATGATAGTTTTGAACTCAGAGTTGTTGAGTGGTGTTTGAGTTGGTGTGGAAGAGCTACTGAAATCCAGGCGCTCCATTCACTGTCCTGTCCTGTCTAACAATGTCCCCGGAGCCTTGATCAGATGTACCAATTTTTCTTCCTCCTTAAGGTTCTCCAAGATTTATATTCGATGGCTTAGGTTGTCAAAATCATTCCATCTTGGAAGAACATTTTCTTAGTTTATTTCAATGTAAGGCTATTTGTTTTGTTCTTCCTAGGCACCGTGACAGCATCAGCTTGTAATGCAGGTGTCACATTCCTCAAAGCCTGATATTTATGCATGGCTCTAAGCACCTGGCCTGTAGAAAAGTTGTTGACCCAAACAAAGCAAGGCAAAGCCAGCACTGAGAAAACCAACCTCCTTTCCCTAAACTGCCAGAGTTACTGTTCACATGGGTTTTAAGGAGTGTTCGGTCTATTTAACAAAACCTTGGAGGGGTTAAGAAACACAAGCTGATTGCCAGAGGCTAGTGAAGGCTAGATGCAGCCACCCTGATCCTGACATGTGTGTGATAAATGTATTGTTCTCAAGCAGAACTAGTGCAACGAATCACCTCAGTTGCTAAATTGAGGTCGCAGGGATGGTATGCCAAATGTCAATGGTCTTTTGTCTGAGACACCCAAGCAAGGCAGCATTCATACATCTGTATAAATGTTTTACATGAAGACACTTTATCCCTAGGGTTTAGACATAGGGGAAAATACCTAAGATACTGCATGCTATATCCCTGAGATGCTGATTGGTCCACAGATATTTATCTACCCGTCCTATGTACGTTAATGCGGTACAGATTGCCATCCCTCTGTCACTGAAAACTCTTGAGTTTTATAACTATAAAAGTTTTTATAAATCCCTTTAACTGTTTGGTTGACAAGAGAGGAAACCATGAGATTCAAGGGGTGGAAAGAGCCAAATCCTTCCGGAAACCCACTAATGCACAGTTCTGTTCTAGAACATGGTCATCAAGAACAACTCTTACAGGTGACATGAGTTTCTGGTTCAACTCCACATCTTTGCTTACAGAATATCCATCACGATGATGGGAGCCTGAGTACATTTGTTTTCCAGTACTGAAATTTAAATTCGGTCTAAACACTGAACTTTTTGACTAGTTGATAAGAAAGATCAAAGTAGTAGATTCGGTGGACCTACAGTAAATTCAGTGGGTCTCACAGTTTGGAGGACTCACCCACACCAGAGACCGGGGGCAGTGACTCCTCCAGGCACAGCTCAGCCATCTCGTTGTAGTCTGTGATTGGAGAATGAGACCTGAGTACATGCATGTCTGCAGAGAGGGAAATGAAGACATCTTCACCACTCACATCAGGCATCTTCACCATGAGATTTCCCTATTTGGTCAAGGTCCAGCTTCTCTGAGTTTGCCGATGTGCCTCTGGTCTGTGGTTTCTAACACTGGCTGCTTCACATCCCACCATCAATTAGCCAGGCTGAGTCTCCCTTGTGTTCTTGCTGTTTCTTATTCTGTTACTCTGAGCAGTTCTGGAGCTTAATTGGCAGAACTGAGCTCTTTCCAGCTACTGGAAGCTTTTCTTTCTGGAACCATTTTTAAAACACCCAGTGCCATCAATCTTGGGAGCTTAGATATATTCCTTGCTCATGGCCCAATTAGTTAACTGTCTGTTGTTTATTTATTTATTTGTTTGTTTATTTACTTACAGTAAAACCTCTTGAATTTTCGTATAGATAAAAGCCACACCTTGGGAAGGAGTATGGAGGGATAAGCCCAGCTTTTCCCAGAAGCTGCCAATAAGAATGTGGAATTGGGACAGCCCTGGATGTTATGAGTCTTTAATATTGGACCATTGTGGTAGCACTGATGCCTGATTTCAGACACTCATACACATGAGTTCAACCCAGACCAAAAAAGGAAGCTGTAGATTGCTCAAGGACAGTTCTTTCTTCCTGCATCCACTGTAACAAAATACCTTCTGTATTAGTCAGGGTTCTCTAGAGTCACAGAACTTATGGATAATTTCTAAATAGTAAAGGAATTTATTGATGACTTACAGTCGGCAGCCCAATTCCCAACAATGGTTCAGTCGCAGCTGTGAATGGAAGTCCAAGGATCTAGCAGTTACTCAGTCTCACGCAGCAAGCAGGCAAAGGAGCAAGAGCAAGAGCTAGACTCCCTTCTTCCAATGTCCTTATATTGTCTCCAGCAAAAGGTGTAGCCCAGATTAAAGGTGTGTTCCACCACACCTTTAATCCCAGATGAAAGGCATAGCCAGATTAAAGGTGTGTTCCTTAACTCGGAGATTCAATCTTCTGGAATCCATAGCCACTATGGCTCAAGATCTTCAAACCAAGATCCAGATAAGGATCTCCAAGCCTCCAGATAAGGGTCACTGGTGAGCCTTCCAATTCCGGATTGTAGTTCATTCCAAATATTGTCAAGTTGACAACCAGGAATAGCCACTACAATCCACCCCTTGTCAACTTGACACAAATAATATCTCATGTTCACATGAAACAATAACAAGGTTGTAAATACGCCTAACATGATATAACTATCCCTCGTACAATCGCAAACGCATTAGTAAATTTACAATGGGCATTCATATTACTTTATAATCCTCGTTTCTGCAACTGGTTACGTGGCCTTAATTGGTATTTATAACTACCTTCCTCTACTACCCATTCTGTATTTCCTTCACCTTCAGCCAGCACCTCAGCAGGTCTTGGCTCTTTTCCTGGAGGATTGACCCATACCTTCATTCCTGATGGGTCTGCGTCCTTTGTCATCCTGCTTGGATTAGGCTGTTGTAGTTTCCCATTGACTTTAATCACAGGACATGGTAGTACTAAGAGACGCCCTAAGGGATCTCCTGCACTCCAGACATAATCTTGCTTACCACCATTGTGAAGAGGTAATCCAATTTCCCCATGGTAATCTGGATCTATCACCCCTCCTAACACTGTTATTCCTTTTTTAGCCTGTTGGTTTAAGGGCATTAGAAGCCCAAAATGACCAGGGGGAAGTCTGAGCTTCCAGTTCAATGAAATGTTTGTTGTAGCTCCTGGTAGGAGCACTCCCCTCTCTGGAGCCAAAACTTCTAAGCCAGCAGAACCTAGAGTTATGGGGACAGGAAGCAAAAATTTTCCTAGAGGGTCACTAGGAGTGATAGTAAGTGGAACTATTCCGTTTTCCACCCCTTGATTCCTGGACCCATGAATCCTGGCTATGGGTGAAACTGTACCATATATCGAGCGCTGATTCAAAGCATATACTGCCTTCTGAAGAACTCTGCCCCAGCCTTCCAAGCTGTTACCACCTAATTGGCGCTGTAACTGCGTCTTCAAAAGGCCATTCCATCTTTCTATCAGCCCAGCTGCTTCAGGATGATGGGGAATGTGGTAAGACCAGTGAATTCCATGATCGTGAGCCCACTGTCGTACTTCTCTGGCTGTGAAATGAGTTCCTTGGTCAGAAGCAATACTGTGTGGAATACCATGACGATAGATGAGGCATTCTGTCAGTCCATGAATGGTGGTTTTAGCAGAGGCATTACGTGCAGGAAAGGCAAATCCATAACCAGAATAAGTATCTACTCCAGTAAGAACAAAACGCTGTCCTTTCCACGAAGGAAGTGGTCCAATGTAGTCAACCTGCCACCAGGTTGCTGGCTGGTCACCTCGAGGAATGGTGCCATATCTGGGGCTCAGTGTTGGTTTCTGCTGTTGGCAGATCTGGCAATCAGCAGCAGCTGTAGCCAGGTCAGCCTTGGTGAGTGGAAGCCCATGTTGCTGAGCCCAAGCATAACCTCCATCTCGACCACCATGGCCACTTTGTTCATGTGCCCATTGAGCAATGACAGGGATGGCTGGGGAGAGAGGCTGATTGTCCACAGAACGGGTCATCTTATCCACTTGATTATTGAACTCCTCCTCAGCTGAAGTCACCTTTTGGTGAGCATTTACATGGGACACAAATATCTTCACATCCTTTGCCCATTTGGAGAGATCTATCCACATACTTCTTCCCCAGATGTCTTTCTCACCAATTTTCCAATTGTGATCTTTCCAAGTCCCTGACCATCCAGCCAATCCATTGGCTACAGCCCATGAGTCAGTGTATAATCGTACATCTGGCCATTTCTTCTTGCAAACAAACTGTAATACCATGTGTACTGCCCGAAGTTCTGCCCACTGTGAAGATTTCCCTTCACCTGTGTCTTTCAAGGTTGTCCCAGAAAGGGGTTGTAATGCTGCAGCTGTCCACTTCTGGGTGGTGCCTGCATAACGTGCAGAGCCATCAGTAAACCAGGCTCTAGTCTTCTCCTCTTCGGTCAGTTGATCATAGGGAACACCCCATGAGGCTATAGGTGCATGCTTGGCAGCAGATGGCATTGTAACAGGAATAGAAACCATAGGCATTTGAGCAACTTCTTCATGTAACTTGCTTGTGCCTTCAGGACCTGCTCTGGCCCGATCACGTATATACCACTTCCATTTGATAATAGACTGCTGCTGTGCACGTCCCACTTTATGACTTGCAGGGTCTGATAGTACCCAGCTCATGATGGGTAGTTCAGGTCGCATAGTGACTTGGTGTCCTATTGTCAGACGTTCAGTTTCCACTAAGGCCCAATAGCAGGCCAAGAGCTGTTTTTCAAAGGGAGAATAGTTGTCTGCAGATGATGGTAGAGCTTTGCTCCAAAATCCCAAAGGCCTTTTCTGTGATTCACCTACAGGGGCCTGCCAGAGGCTCCAAACAGCATCTCTATCAGCCACAGACACCTCAAGTACCATCGGATCTGCTGGGTCATATGGTCCAAGTGGTAGAGCAGCCTGCACAGCAGCCTGGACCTGTTGAAGGGCCTTCTCCTGTTCCAGGCCCCACACAAAGCTAGCAGCTTTCCGAGTCACTTGGTAAATAGGCCTAAGTAACACACCCAAGTGAGGGATGTGTTGTCTCCAGAATCCAAATAGACCCACTAAACGTTGTGCTTCTTTCTTGGTTGTAGGAGGGGCCAGGTGCAATAACTTATCTTTCACCTTAGAAGGAATATCTCTGCATGCCCCACACCACTGGACTCCTAAGAATTTCACTGAGGTAGATGGTCCTTGAATTTTGGTTGGATTTATTTCCCATCCTCTGATACGCATATGTGTTACCAATGAGTCCAAAGTGGTTGCTACTTCCTGCTCACTTGGTCCAATCAGCATAATGTCATCAATATAGTGCACCAATGTGATATTTTGTGGAAGATCCAAACGATCAAGATCCCTTCTAACTAAATTATGACACAGGGCAGGAGAGTTAATATATCCTTGAGGCAAAACTGTGAAGGTATACTGTTGGCCTTGCCAACTGAAAGCAAATTGCTTCTGGTGGTCCTTATGGACAGGTACTGAGAAGAAGGCATTTGCCAGATCAATAGCCGCATACCAGGTGCCAGGAGATGTGTTAATTTGCTCAAGTAAGGAAACTACATCTGGTACAGCAGCTGCAATTGGAGTTACTACCTGATTTAGTTTTCGGTAATCAACTGTCATTCTCCATGATCCATCTGTTTTCTGCACTGGCCAGATAGGAGAGTTAAATGGAGATGTGGTGGGAACCACCACCCCTGCATCTTTCAAGTCCTTGATAGTGGCAGTAATTTCTGCAATGCCTCCAGGAATACGATACTGTTTTTGATTCACTATTTTCTTTGGCAGAGGCAACTCTAAAGGCTTCCATTTGGCCTTTCCAACCATAATAGCCCTCACTCTACAGTTCAGGGAACCAATATGAGAATTCTGCCAATTTCTGAGTATATCTATCCCAATTATACATTCTGGAACTGGGGAAATCACCACAGGATGTGTCCGGGGACCTACTGGACCTACTGTGAGTCGGACATCAGTCAAAACTCCATTAATCACCTGCCCTCCATAAGCCCCTACTTTAACTGGAGGGCCACAATGTTTCTTGGGATCCCCTGGGATCAGTGTCAACTCAGAACCAGTATCCAGCAGACCCCGAAAAGTCTGATTATTTCCTTTTCCCCAGTGTACAGTTACCCTTGTAAAAGGCCGTAGGTCCCTCTGGGGAAGAACTGGAGAAAGGGTAACAGCAAAACCTTTGAGTGTCTTATCAAGATCCTTCCTCAGAGGAACCTGGCCACCCCTTCATTCAAGGGGTTCCGGATCTGCAAACTGTCTCAAGTCTGGAAATTGATTCACTGGCCGAGATTGCTGTTTACCACGATCTAATGTAGCCTTTCTTTCATTTGTTTGAGAATTTTTCTGCTTATACAGATCAAACAAATATGCAGTAGGCTTCCTATGTATTTCATTCCTGGAAACACCATGATTGATTAGCCAGTACCAAAGGTCCAAGCGAGTCATGCCATTATAAATTTCACCTCTCCTGTGCTGACCATTGCTGGGTATGTTATTATAAACATTCTTTTGTCTACGCTGTCCATTATAATAACTAGGATCACCTTGTCTCCGGCGATTCAATGCTGCCACCTGGCCCTTGTTACCTCGGGATCCAACTAAACCCAGTGAATTTAATTCATCTAATTGAGCAGAAGCATCTCCAATGCTAAGATCTGGCACAAGGAAAAGGGAAAGAACAAAACCCTTCAAATGTGCTGGTGCCCCTCTCACCAATTTGCGTCTTATAGAGCTGGTGAAAGGCATATCTTCTGGACCTTCCCATTGTGGACAATTATGCTTTACACAATATATCCACTCTAGCATTGCAATTTCCCTAAGTCTTAAAATCCCTTCATCAACACTAAGCCACGGAATATCAGGCATCTCCAAGTCATTTCCAGTAGGCCATCTTTTGATAAACACCTCAGCCAACCATTCAAACAAACTTTTGACACCTTTTTTAACTATGCGAGCTTCCGTATTAAACCTAGAATCTCTACTCAGAGGACCCATGTCAATAAACTCAGCCTGCTCTAGTTTTATGTTCCTTCCACCCTTATCCCACACCCTTAAAATCCATTCCCACACATATTCACCAGGTTTCTGCTTGAATGAATTAGCAAACTCATTAAGCTCCTTAGTAGTGTAGCGAATTTCCTCATGGACTATACTTTCTACCTCCCCTCTAGGAGCCTGTTTTGCTTTGAGTCTGGTTACAGGTCTAGAAGAAACTATTGGTGGGCCGTGAGCAGACTCTGCAAAATTAATTTCCTCATGTGGGGAAGGCATTATTTCAAGAGGTGGGGCTGAGGGTACTACTTCCTCAGGTGGGGCAAACCCTTGAGAATCTGAGGATTCAAAATTCTCAGCTTCAACATGGTCTTCCCACACATCCCCGTCCCATGTTGTAGGATCCCATTCTTTGCCAATTAGAGCCCTTACTTTAACTGTCGACACACTCTGAGGCTGAGACTTGAATTTTCTCTGTAGTTCAGCCAACCTTACAATGAGAGTTTCTGTTTGATTTTCTGCAACTTGAGCTCTATTGCTACAAGAGAGAAGATTCTCCTCAAGGACACACTTAGCAACTTTTAGATCGTTTACTTGTGTCTGGAGCCTTTCGATTTTATCACACAACTCCTTCCTTTCATTCATCATTTTTTCCACAGATACTAAGAGCAGCCAGCCAGTAAAATCATTTTTCGATTTTTTCCCCATCTTGTAGAAAGCTTTGTGCACTGAATCACCTAATTCATTAAGAAAATCAAGGGCATTAGCTTCTTTAAGTTCGGAATATAGTTTCAACCATGGGTCTTCAAAATTCTCTGAGCTCCCAGGAGGGAGAGAATCTGGAGAGGTTTCAATATTTGAAAGTGCTGGTGGATCAACAAGCCAATTCCAGTATTTTAAAAGATTCATCCTTGTACTTCTGTTACTCTAGAACCACTCCTGGTACCAACTTCTGTATTAGTCAGGGTTCTCTAGAGTCACAGAACTTATGGATAATTTCTAAATAGTAAAGGAATTTATTGATGACTTACAGTCGGCAGCCCAATTCCCAACAATGGTTCAGTCGCAGCTGTGAATGGAAGTCCAAGGATCTAGCAGTTACTCAGTCTCACGCAGCAAGCAGGCAAAGGAGCAAGAGCAAGAGCTAGACTCCCTTCTTCCAATGTCCTTATATTGTCTCCAGCAAAAGGTGTAGCCCAGATTAAAGGTGTGTTCCACCACACCTTTAATCCCAGATGAAAGGCATAGCCAGATTAAAGGTGTGTTCCTTAACTCGGAGATTCAATCTTCTGGAATCCATAGCCACTATGGCTCAAGATCTTCAAACCAAGATCCAGATAAGGATCTCCAAGCCTCCAGATAAGGGTCACTGGTGAGCCTTCCAATTCCGGATTGTAGTTCATTCCAAATATTGTCAAGTTGACAACCAGGAATAGCCACTACACCTTCCTTCTGCAGGCTGTTCACATAGCAAGAAAAACCTTCCTTGTTTTGGGGCCTAGGAGTCCACTGTGAGGGCAGCCACCAATTCAGTGTCTAGTATTTTTAGTTAGGGTCACTTTTGCTGCAATGAAACACCATGACCAAAATCAAGTTGGGGAGGGAAGAGTTTATTTGGCTTACGCTTTTGCATCATGGTTTATCACTGAAGGAAGTCAGGACAGAACCTGGAGGCAGGAGTTGATGCAGAGGCCATGGAGGGGCATTGTTGACTGGCCTGCTCATCATGGATTTTTCAGCCTGCTTTGTTATAGAAGCCAGGATCACCAGCCCAGGGGTGGTCCCACCTACAATGGGCTGGTCTGGGCCTGCCCCAGAAATTAAGAAAATGCCTTATAGCTTTGCCTACAGCCAGATTTTATGAAGGCTTCCCCCCTCCCCCAATTGGGATTCCCTCCATTCAGATGACTTTAGCATGTGTCAACTTGACATAAAGGACAGGTAGGAAATGGTTTCTAAGGACAGTGTCATCCAGGCATGACTGTAGCTCCTATATGATGCTATGGATACCATTTGTAACAAATTCTTGCCGAACAAATTTTCTTAGACATCTTAATATCTTCATGTTGGAGACCTGAAGTCTAACTCGGGTGGATCTGTCTTCTGACCTGGCAAAGCCCATGACAATCACCGTGTCCTTTTCAAGGCGTTCCTCCATGCTTCTTCGGGGATCCCGGGTGCCCAGGGAGCCCTGCTTATATGCACCCCAGCACAGGAGAAGGCTCCGTGGTCCCCTGGAATTGGTTAGTCTGCCGGCACCCAATTTGCATGCACCCGGCTCGGGAGGGGTTGGCACCAAATTCGAATTGACGCCTGCGCAGTGGTGTTGTTTATGACAATGGCAACCGGAAACCGGCGCCATCTTGGAGTTGGCTTCCCACATCCTTTCATAGCACTCTCCTTCAGATGAGGCAGGCTGGAGGGAGAGGAGCCCTGAGAAGATGAAGCCTGGGACTGGCTCTAGTTGCTCTCTTCAGCCTGGTATAAACTGTAACCACTGAATAGCCCTGGGGTAACGTTCACTGTACACCCAAGGCCATAACAGTAACCAGACACTGTGCTGGCGAAGCAAGATTCTGAGTAAAAGGAATTCCACAGTTGCCCAAGCAAGTGTTGTCATGACTTCGGAAACACAATCATCCCATGATTTCATGGAACACTAAGAGGCTTAGGAGGAGGAATGCTTCCTACAATCCAGCATGGCTGAATACAAAAGAAGAAGTTAAACATAATTGGAAATATTGAATTAGCTGGTTAACCCAGGGGAGTATTTTCTCCAAACTCCCTGGTGACTCTAGGGCATCAGCAGTTTCATTTTGTCCTTCTGTCTTGAAAGCTGTGGTCTCACAGCAAGGTCACAGCAGCTGCTCCTGAGACCCTCGGGCTCTGGACACATCTCACTCCTTAGCACTGATGGAGAGGCGTATGCCCTTGTCCTCCATTCACTGGGAAGCCCCTCTGTTGCAAGGTATCTCCCTCCTACCTACTTTTTCTAGGCATTAGAACCTTATTAAGTAAAGTGACAACCCTTAGCTGTAGAAAATCCATTCTCAAACATACTATTATCCAAAATAGAACCATGGGACAAAATATAGGCATGAAAATTGAGCCAGGAGTATTAGATGGAGAAAAAGAAAGCTTTACTGCCTTAAGAGTATGTCCTAATATCCTTCATGTGATATCATGTGATACTGATAAAAGCTGGTCCTGTTAGTGTCTTGGAGAGAAACACATAATTCTATACCTGCTTTACTACAGCCAAGAAGAGAATTTTAATATGGTTTTAAGACAGTTCAGTTTTATTATGTATCCACGGTAAACTACATCTTTTCCCTTAACTAGCATCATGTTTCAACGTTTAAAGCCTTGATAAATAAAGATATTTATCAAACGAATTTACACACTAGAGCACAGACACAGATGTCAATAAGTAGGATACTTAAATTCACAAAATAAAGATGAAAGTTTAAGAGGCAGCTTGGCCCAAAGAGACTACTACTTGATATCAGAATTAAAGCTGTGTTGTAGACAAGGACCAGGTGCAATCGTGCATACATGCGGATGTGTGTGTATATCAGCTGTGTGGTATCACAAAGAGTTTGACACATATCTTTCTCTCACTACCTTATAGTTCAAAAAGATGTTATCTTATTATGCATAACACATGCCTGGGAAATACAACTACCATGCTAACACAATGTTATTATTGCATTTTCACGGTATAAAACGTAAGCACAAACATAGACTATTTCTCTAATAAAGGCATGTGTGTGGGTTAGGTGCTTTTCTGCTGCTTGATAAAAATGCACTGTGTGCTGGTTGGTTATTGTCAACGTGGTACAAATCTACCCTGGGAGGGATTGGTCTGAAGGCAAGTCTGTGAGGTATTGTCTTGATATGGAAGTGCCCAGCTCATGTGGATAGATGGTCCTGGGTTACATAGAAAGCCAGAAAGCAGTGTTTCTCCATGGCTTCTACTTTAGTTCCTTCCTTGAGGTCGTGCCTTGATTTCCTTTATGATAGACAGAGATCAAGGCATGGAAGCAAGTAAATTCTTTCCTTCATAAGATGTGTTTCGTCAAGGTCTATTTTATTAGCAATAGAAACCCAATTAAGATAGTTGATAGAACCAACTTGAAGTGGAAAAGACTTTATATGGTCCAGAGTTCCAGGATACAATCTGTTACAGGGAAGGCATGGTAGCAGGAGCCAAAGGCAGCTGGCTGAATTCCCTCCATGGCCAGGAAGCAGAGAGGGGAGAGGGGAATGCTTGCACTTAGCTCTCCTCCTTTATCAAGGACTCACATGGGATAGTGTTTAGGATGGTTCATTGCATCTCAACCTAATCAAGATAATAACTTAGAGGCAAAATCATGAGGAGTAGTGTGAATAACCAGCACTGGGACTCACTAAATCCCATCAGATTTGCTCTCACACCATAACCTGTGAACACTAGCTCTCTAGAGACAGCTTTCATTCATATATAGTCATTTAAACCTGGGCTGGAATGATTAATGGCTGGTTCAGCAATTACGTTTTTGCTCTTATTGGGAACCTGGATTTGGTTCCCACTATCCTCATGACAGGTTTAATGGATCATAAGTCCAGTTTTAGAGGATCTCCAGGGCCAGGGCCTTGCTCCGTGGTTAGGAGAACTGGATGCTCTTCTAGAGGACTTGGGATCAATTCCTAGCACCCACATAGTTACTCATAGCCTTCTGTAATGCCAGTCTCAAGGGATCCAACACCCTTTTCTGGCCTCCACAGGCACCTAGTATGCATATGCTGCACGGAAATACATGTAGACAACAAATCCACATACAATAAATAAATCTTCCATAATATTTTGTTATGTAATCGTGCTAGACTTGGATGTCTGCGTCACAATCACCTACTGAGAAAGTAAACCTATAGAGCTCAGGAAGCTAACACAATAATGTCTCAGGAAGTTCCAGAAACTTACAAGATTCACAGATCCCCTCCCTAAGTGCTATATACACAATTAGGACAGTCAGGTAGAGATAAGACTAACTAGTCAAACTACCTGCACAGAGTGCTCCTTAGCTGAAATCCACTCATTGGTCGGTGGACATAGGACTCTCCTGAGCTGATACCCATGCAGTGGGAGGCAGGCAGTCATGCAGTTACTGCTCTACTGCTCGGTCCCCTGTGCTTCTCTATATAAACCCGATAAACCTGAGCTCACTGGTTATTGTCAGTGCCCCATCTGCAGCAAGTACATATTTTTTCACTTCAATTCAGGAAAAGGCTGCCACACCTCAAACGCGGTCAGACAGTCTGTTAAGTGGAAAACTGACCATGCATACCACACACCTTTGTTTCCTATTTGATTTATGTCTGTGCACTAGAAGCTCAGTACTCAAATAACAGCTAGTACAAATACTGATAAATATTTTTTAAATTAATAGATATCTCAAGAGCCTACAATGTCATAAAATCAATATACCATATTGTAAGACATTGAATTAAATGCCACATATCGATAATTGGGTTAGCCAAAGATGTCTGGGTAATTATTTTCTGGATAGTGGTAGTGACAGATATGAATCTTGTGTTTATCAAACATCTCCCTGCTCAGAGGCATTCTGGAACATATCTTCAAGGCTTGAGTTTCTCATCCTCCCATGGTTGAAACAGTCATTCTGGCTAGCCACAAGGTGGACTGTCTGGTTCCTGCTGCCACATCCAGATATCAGTAGAATGCTTGATGTAGATAGAACATAGGATGTGATGTTCAGAGAGGTGAAATAGTTCAGGGAGCAGGTACTGTGGTGCCTGCTTAGCCAAATGGAAACAGAATGTAGGAAAAGGCCATGCAGAAGAGTGGCCTGGTTTTTCCTTCAGTTTATGTGCTCTGAGCAGTAGTTTTCTTTGCTGGCCAATAGTTTGTGTCTCCCGTGATTTATTTATAAGCAATTGTGGGCACAGCACTATATTGCTTCATGGGACTCCTTTAAAAATGGCATCCGTTCCCTTGTTGCTTGTTCTTGCTGCTCAGAATTGGCAGTTGGCTAATGATGCCTTAGCACTTAATCAGTGTGCCAGTCTGTGTTGTGGAGCATCTATAGCGATGGTGATTTGTGTTGGGAGAGATTCCAGAGACAAGTGCTACTCTGTGAGCTTAAGAAGCTATTGATGGTTATAAATGAGGTGTTAATAAACTTTGGCATTTTATGGTATAAAAAAGTTTTATAAGATATGGTTAATTAGTCATAATTACAGGCGGATGTGTGGATGAGTCCTTAGCTTACATAAGCACAAGGAAGAATGGCTTCAAAACAAGAAGAAAAGAAAGAGAGAAAGAAAGTTGAAAGAAAGAGCACAACATTATTGACCTTGAAAACAAAATAAGTTCATTTCAGTTAATTGCCAAATAAAACTAAATTTAAGAATAATTTGTGGTCTTTATGAGGCTTAACAGAGATTCTTGTGTCCCATGGCTGCATGCACCCATGCCAGAGATGAGGCTGATGGTCTGATATTAGGCAGACTGAAGTCATAAATGACATTGGATACTCACAGACACACACACACACACACACACACACACACACACAGATACACACACACACACACACACACACACACACACACACGCACATATCACTGCAAGAGACTCTCATGGGTATATATGTAAGATATTGGTTATGTACGTGATGTATGTGCAGAGAGCACTGCATGTATGTGCAGAAGATATTGGGCATCAATACACGGAGAACATTGTATACAGGACACACTGGGCATATTCAAAGAACACTGGCTAGCAAGACGTAACTGTCCCATTGTGGATTTTGAAGAAACACTAGGAATGCAGAATATGTCTGAGTAGAAAAATTAAGTTTAATGTCCCTGCACATTCTGATATTTCCTAGCCAGAAAATGAATGGAATGCCCCTTTGCCATCCTAGGAGAATTTTTTTGGGGGGAGGGGGGCGTTGGTTCTCAGACAAAAGACAAAAAGAATGCTTTCTTCAAATCTTGAAATAAGCACTCTTTCTTATACTGAGTTAGGACAGAGAACAGAGACAGAGTGCCATCTCTGGTCTTTATCAAACTGGCAGCCTTCATTGAATGATAATGACCCCTAGATTGATTATATATTGTCACCAAAATCCAGACAAAGTACCACAAACTACCATTCTTATCAGAAGGCTGATACCCAGGCTCCAGGCCACGAGATAGCTGTTTATTTAATCAAGAGGTAGTTCCTTAAGTCTTCTCTGATTTTTCTTCTATCCTGGGTTCTCACAGAGTCCTCACTAATTTCTTGGGTTGGTGTGCTGAGAGCTGGTTACCCAATCTGTGATGTTAGCAATGATAGTTAACTTGAGAGGATCTACAAAACCTCAGAGGCAAGAGAATGGGCATATCTTTGATGACTACTTAGATTGGGGTCGCTGAAATAGGAATGACCCACACACTTCCCAGATGTGCACAGTGCACATTTCCTGGGCTTGAGTTCAGACTGAATATAAGTAAACCATACTGATCAGAGCCCTGATCCATGTCTATTTTCAGTCTTCCATGGCCATGTGGCTAGATGCCTCCTTTTGCTACCTCAGTCTGCTCTCTATGACCAGCTACACTCTGGAATAGTGAGCTCAGCTACCATTCCTTCCTTGAGTCATTCCTTTGGCAGGTCATTTTACTCCAGGAATAGGAAGAACAACTACCTCAGAGGACCCCTGGTTTAGAATCTCATAGAAAGATCAGGGTGAGGCTCACGGGCTAGCCCAGCTAATCTGATCCCTGTGTTGTAGAGTAGTGCTATTCAAAGTGTGCCATGTGGCCTGCCTGCCAGTTTCACTGTGATCTCCAGTAGAGTTGGAGCAGCTGGGTTAGTGAGAATATGCATTGTAAGGCAAAAATACTCCTGCTGTTATAGGGAGGGTTGCGGAAGCCTAGACTAGTCTGTGATGTTTCTGCACACAGAAGTGAAGAATACAGCCACTTCTGTTAAGTGGAGGGAACCTTTACAGACAGTGCTTGCTGATATGTAGTAGAGGCAGCAACAGTGTCAATGGTGTCTTACAGCTGCATGCCAGTGTCCCAGGGCCAGGCTGACTGTCCTTAGGGATTGAGTCTACCTCCTGCTGATACTATGTCTGCTCCTCCTGAGTTCACGATGTTCCTGTATCCAGCAAGCATTCACCTACCAGCCCTTAAGGTCAGTGGACTTGGTGTGCCCTGTATCTTAGGGTTGCCTTGCAGAAAGGTGTTCTAGTTTCCACCTCATTTTCTGTAATTCCTGTCACTTCAGAGACCACTGTATTTAAAATTATCATAGCAGCAGGTCAGTGGTCCGCAGAGCTGATGAACAACTCTGAGTTCTAACCTGATGGGTAATTGGGCTAATTATCCACTTATTCACTATCACTGTAGTACTTCTTTGCTTTAATTTTTGGATCCCTGAAACAATGTCATAAACAATCACACACATATACACATATATAAATGTGTGTGTACTTCTGCATGTACATATTCATGTATGTATATATGTTTATATATGCATGAGCATGTATATAATCTGTGTATGTATTTTCCCCTCTTTAAATCAACTCCAAATGGAACAGTTGGAACAATTATGCACTGCAGAGAGAAAAGCCCTGGGCATCTTAGAGATTAACAAATGTGTCCAATAAGTTACCTAAAAATCTCAGGTTACCCAAAATCCACTGGGGGGATAGTAGTGGTCAGAGGCAAAAGGAATTTTGGCTCCAATCTATGGGTCTCCTAACCTTAGCAGATAGGAGTTACTTCATCCTGAATAACCATGGGAGGATACGCCATATGCTGGGAGTAGCTAGATATCATTTTTTAGCAGCAAGAATCTCTCATCACATTAAAGACCATGCCTTAGTTAGGGCTTTACTGCTGTGAACAAACACCATGACTAAGGCAACTCTTATTCGGCCAACATTTAATTGGGGCTGGCTTATAGGTTCAGAGGTTCAATCCATGGGAGCATGGCAGCATCCAGGCAGGCATGGGGCAGGCAGAGCTAAGAGTTCCACATCTTCATTTGCTGATGTCTAACAGAAGACTGGCTCCCAGACAGCTAGAATGAGCCCAAGCCCACAAAGCCACATGTACTCCATCAAGGCCATATCTCCTAATAGTGCTACTCCCTGAGCCAAGCATATACAAACCATCACAGACCAACAATAACTGACAGAGGCAGTCAGCATCCTGCCTCTTAGAGCTGGTATTTCCTATTGACAGGTAGCTCCAGCCATTGCTGCCTTAGCAACTGTCCAGCAGGATGATAGGGAGGCCACCAAGTAGTTTTCAGAAGGGTCAGTAGTTGAGCTGAAACAACATTGAAGGTTGCCATATGCCCACAGTGACTTCTGACAGATTCTCTCAGTACAGTGACTAAGGGAAGAGCCAGGACTCAATAGAGCTTTTCTTGAGGTGGAGCATGTAGAGTAAGGCCCTCCCCTTTATCCCGGGTCCACTCCTCTGGAGGAAGTGAGACTTCTAAGCATTAAAAGCCCTCTTAATCAAGTGCTGGGTATCAGACCAAGGCTCTGCACAGCAACTCTTGGAGTTGCTGTTTCTCTCACTTCCAATACCAGAAGATTCAAGAAAAGCTGGATTCTGCTGAAAGCTGGCACAGTTGGGACAGTGACAACCACCTTGCTTTACGGTTGGCGAGCGGCAGTAACAAAAGTATCTTCTTCCTGCCATCTTCCCCATTTTCCTATTGTATAATATTTTTCAAAATTTTATTCTTCTTTCATACAATACAGCCCGACTACAGTCCTCCATCCTACAGGTCCCCGGTCTCTCCTCTTTCCCAGATCCCTTGCTCCTATGTTCCCTACAAAAAGCACAGGCCTCCCAGTGATCTCAACCAAACATGGCATTGCAACATACAATAAAGAGTAGGCATAAATCCATCAAGGCTGGCAAGGCAATCCAGTAGAAAAAGGGGGGGGGTGTCTCATGAGCAGGCAGAAGAATCAGAGATACCCCCACTCTTATTGTTAGGAGTCCAACAAAACCCCAAGCTAAACAACCACAGCGTGCATGGAGAGGGCCTAGCTCAGACCTTTACAGGCTCCACGGTTGCCCCTTCAGTCTCTGTGAGCCCTGCTTGGTTGATTCTGTAGGCTGTGCTCTCCTGGTGCCCTTGACTCCTCTGACTCCTCCAGTCCTTCTGCCCCATCTTCTGTGAGTTTCCTGAGCTCTGCCTAATGTTGGGCTGCGGATCTCTCTATTTGCTCCCACCAGCTATCGGAGGAAGCCCCTGTGGTGATGACTGGGCTCTGCTCTGCTCTATGAGAATAGCAGAATCATTAGGAACCATTTCATTGACTTTTTTCCTTTTGATAACCAGAATTTCTTTGAAAGCGTTGGCAGTAGCTAAGGGCTTGCAGAGCTCCTGCATGCAAGCAGGTGACATTGAACATCAGGAGAGGGGTGTGTAGTCAACAGCACGCCAAGGTGTGTTTGTGTTTGTGAGAGATCCTTGTGACTTCTGCATGGAGAGTGAGATATAAAAGGCAAAGGGTTAAGGGAGAAGAAGAGTGAACCTTCAGGCTTCTTAAAGGGGAAAGAGTGAGCCAGGAGTGAGGCAGGTCATTATGAAGTACGAGAAATAACATTTTGGCAAGCAGATTTCTCATAGAGACGCTAAGTGCATGATAACAGATTGCCCCTGTATTGCCTCTCGTAACTTATTAATGAAAGATCACGATAATGAAGAATTGTCTTTGTCGTTTTTACAATGAGAGAGAAATCTGAGTAAGGTCCCCATGGTGATGTTAGCTTGGTTCTGTTTGCTAACGAGGCTGGATTACAGATAGGGCTCCATTAAAGATGCTTCAGTGAACCAGAGCTGAAATCACACTTATAAAGAAGGAGCCGGGTACCCTGCTCATAACTGAGCACAGAGGAGCCAAAGAGGCTCACATGGACTCACATGGTCTCACATGGACCTGTCTACACAGGCCAACATTTGTGAAAGAGGGATGTGTAGCTCCAGGGAATCCCTAATGAATTCAAAATAACTCATGACAGAGAGACAAATCCAAACCTTAACCATTTGACTCAGTAGCAGTGACTGAAATGACCTGTGGTCTCTGATGCTGACTTTGTATTGAGTGTTTTGTGTCTGTTATTTTATTTAGTGCTCACTGCTGGACTACTGCAGCTGTGATTGATTGGCCCTTAGAGAGAAGAGAAGTGAGGCCCAGAGAGCTTGAGTGCTTTGTCCCCATTCACAGTTCATAACTGTCGGGGCCAGACTGGGAAGCAAGGCTGACTTCAGGTCTGACCAATCAAGTGCTGTACAAGCCAGCAGAGCTTGTGGCAAAGCTGGCCAGCCCTGCCTTGTGTCCTCATGACACAAAGAACTGAGGCACCGACTCTGTTTATGTTGGATGGCAGGGCAATTGCAAATGTGAGGGAAAAGCAAAAGTGCCTGTGCAAGGGCTCTACCTCCGCACTTGACAGCATGTGAGGAAGCCATGCTAGTCCTGGGCTCTGGGAACAGACTGCCTTGTGCTCTGGCCATCAGCTATCAATATCCAGGCAAGTTGGATGAGCTACCCAAGCCAGACCAGCCAGCAGACATCTCACTAGCTGGATACAGGCCCACAAGCAAGCCCAGAAGGGACTAGGCTCTACAAAATAGAGGAAACACATGGTCTATGCATGGGACACAGGAGACAACACACAGCCTCTCTGGAGATGACAGGACAGTGGCAGGACGCATCGGCAGAACTAGATTCATGATTGCACCTGAAGCAGAGAGATAAACACACATAGAATGCCATGCACATCCAAGGAACTAGTCAACACCACAATGCAACCATTAAATGGAGACTGTGGCAATGTTCTATGAAATTGAAAACAGTTTTAAAAAAAGTTATGCCAATGCGATGTGACTCTAATGCACAGGTATGTGACAGGGCAGCCTGAAACTTAAGTTCACACCCACCCATGCTATGCTGTTTGGACGTTACAGACAGGAAGCATAAAGGATGTGTTATATGATCTTCACACCTAGGAGTTGACACTAGAGACAGGGGTTATCCAAGGGTGTGTCTGATTGGGGCTCATCCTTGTGTCTTTATGTTGGGAAGTACCAGAAAAAAGCCAGGACATGAATGGTTGGCCACAGAGAGCCTGTGGAATCTGCAAATGAGACCTGGCCCAATTATCTCATATTCGTGTTATAGGAAGTGTTTAACAAGGTGTGTAGATACTTGAACTACATCAAGCAAGAACAACTTGTCTGGACCAAACTAGTTCTTAAACTTTTGGTCTAGGCTATAGCCTTAAGTCTTAAGTCAGTTTCCTGAGGGTTTGCCATCTGACTGAACTAAGACTGTTCTCATCTGCGCACTGTTCTACCAACCATGTCCCCTTGGCACCAAAATGTAGTAAAAAGCAAACAAACAGCACAGCTGTGGCTACTATCCCTGGCTACCTGTGTGCACAAGACCAGAACCTGCAGGAGAACAAAGAGGCCTTCTACAGGAGTGCTGGGGTGCCATGGCCAAGTGTTGTGAGACCCTAAAGCAGGCCCTCAGAGGAATGAAGGGAGAAGGCCAACCTCTGCCTCATGAAATTGCCTCTTTATGCCAGTGACACAGTTTCCCAAGGCAACATCTTAGGCACTACAAAGGTGCTTGCATTTTAAACAATTTAGATGGATGTGATGATTATGTGTTTTAGACACTGTTTGGTGACTCAACCTAGCTGTCACAGCTCAGAATGCAAAATGTCAACACACATGTATAAATTCTGAGTGAAATTGCCTTATGAAGCCTAATCATGGAAAATATAATATTTATAAATGAAATTCACATAATGTGACAAAATTTGTGGTTAACCCAATGGAATATTAAATGATGTAAACTTACGTGGTGACTCCTGCCATGTTCACAAATATTTATACAGTAGAGTTGCTTGTCCTGTGTTTTGGTTTTGGTGGTGGTGACTTTGAGTTGTCAAGGTGGGTGGAGGGAGAGATGCTCAGGGAACTGGCATCCCATATTGACCACTGAGGTATTTTCAGAGAAAATTGCCTTGTAGGTGAGTGGAATGAAGTGGAATACCTGTTACAAGCACTAATGGCATCATCTGATGGACAGGAGAGGTTTGTTCTCCCCTGCATATGTACATGCACACATGTGTGTGTGTGCACACACACTCACACACATATGCACAGATGCACACACACACACACACAAATACTGGAGCTGGTGTGTTTCTATATTCTGGCACTGTGGGCTTAAGACTCTGGGCTTCTCATCCTTAGTCTTTGAAAGCACCAGGAGCCCAGTTAAATTTGGAAACAGTGGGGGATTCTTCACATGTATTCTACTTATTAGCAGGAAACCTTTTTTTTTTCTTTCTGTAACAATCATTATGGCTTTAAGAAAAATTGTAGCAGTGTGATTATTTCAATGCTGTTAAAGTTCGACTGCCTCTTTGCAATGATTGGTTGTTCAGCTGTGATGCTCTCTGTAGCATTGGTGGGCAGAACTTTTTAATCAGGGCCCTAGGTATACCAGGTGCCCTTTCTACATGGAGGGGCAGAACACACAGAGGAAGAGAACAGCCATGCTGAACATGAAAAATTTTAAGCAGAATTATGGCAGATTGAGAAGTAATGAAAAAAAATAGCCAGCAGCAAATGCTGTTTGTGTGTGTGTGTGCCTGTGTGTGCCCATGTGACCCTGAGTGTGCACTTGTGGGTGTGTATACATGTGAATGTGAGTGTGTAGACAGGCATGTGGATGTCACAGGCCAACCTCAAGAGACATCTACCTTGGGTTTTGGCTCAGGATTTCTAACAGGCTTGGGACTTGCTGAATAGGTTGGCTGGTCAGGGCACCCAGAGATTCCTCCACCTTCCCAGTCATGCAATTACAAGCATGCACCACCACACTTGGCTTTTTATGTATGTCCTGGGGATTGGACTTAAATTTTCATGCTTGCATGGTGAGCATTTACAGACAGAGCTCAGCCCTGCACATGACAGTCTGTATCCATATGCCATCAATACTTAAGATGCCATGAAGATGTGGTAGTGCATTGCTACCCAGTCTGCAACCATGGTAGAGCATTGCTAGCTGATCTGCCAGTGCAGAAGTGCAGTGTTACCTGATCTGCACTTATCTGTAGATGCGGTGAGATGCAATAGGAAGGGAGGCATTAAGAGCAGTTCTAATGTTCAGAGCACCGTGAGGAGAAACCTCAACCCTTGGGATTTACTTCCTCTTAGCTAACTGCAAGATCATAATTTGGAGATTAAACCTTAGCACAGAGCATGATTAATCACCCACCAGCATCTGAGAGCGCCCACAATAAGTTCACAATGACCCTTGCCTAGGCGATTTCTCTGGACCTAAAAGATGGTGGATATGTGGTGTGTGCCTGAAGGAGATGAAAAGACTCAGTGCTAGGGAGTCTCTGTCCCCATATTACCTCTGTATCCTTTTCTACCTTAGTCACTGGGTCAAGTTCTACTAAACTCTGAATCTAAACATGTTGGTTCTTTGATAAATGTCTTGTTTAGATCAGTGATTCAAAGCTAACTTGACATAGACTGCCGTGGACTCTCTTGTTCTGCTCAATGCTGAAGACATCTATCAGCTACACTGAACAGAGACCTTAAAAGAAGGGGGCAGAAGTGGCACACAGCTTTGGACAAGTTCCTACAGCTCCTTAAAAGTCGTGAATCTCTGCCCTGTCAGAGTCCACTTACCCCTCATCATTCTTGTCCTGTGCCTGAGAACCCTCAGCCTAGACAGAACTGATTGTGAGTGCGTTCTCTGTCCAGTAAGCACAATCTGCCTTTAACCTAGAATTCTTCCATCTGTAGACACTGTACACTATGTGAGATGAGCTTTTAGAACTGGATGTAGTAATAAGAAACTTGATTCATCTTTGGTTAAAATCCAAGAAATGAGAGTCTTTCTAAAATTCAGTGTACCACATCATTGACAGGAGTGACCAGCTCTAAAGACCTGTCATGGTCTCCCCATAATCCATTGAGGTTATGAGATCAAATGATTCATCCTGGTTTTTTTCATGCTCTTGGGTTCTGAGATCATAATTGGGCTTAATCTCCCATCATGCAGTGGGGTTGCATCCTAATGACTTTTCCGGGTCTTCAGCAACTTTGCCCATGAGTGCTAGAGTAGGATCCAGACTGGATCTGAGTTGGAAACCTTACAGGATGAACTCAAAGTGCTTATATCTCTGAAATGTGTGTGTGTGTGTGTGTGTGTGTGTGTGTGTGTGTGTGTGAGAGAGAGAGAGAGAGAGAGAGAGCAATCCCAGAACCTTCCCAGGTGGGACTGCTTCTATTCCCTTCCAGTGTTTCCATTTCTTCAAGTTCTTCCTGACTTCAAGTCCAACCCGTACCTTTTCTGCAGCCAGACATCGGCCAATAAGGCAACGTGGAAGGGAAGAACTGAATCAGTCCCCTCCCTCAGTTAAGAAGCTTTCATATTGAACTTTTGCACAATGTAAGAAAAAACAAATGTCTGGACAAAGATTGCAGACTAAATTTGTTCTGCAAACTTCCCAGGCCCTCCTGCATGCTAGGACCTCCACAAACTAGTATTTGCTAGACAGCCTCCTCAGGCTGGTGACAGGCTTCCTGCTGTCGGAGAAAAAGAAAGAAACAATCCATCCATGTGTCATTAGGATGGCAGGAGTCTGCTACTGGTAAAGACTGAACAGGGAATGGTAGTTGGCAGAGAGAAAGGGAGCAGAATGGGTTTTTTGTTTTGGGCCTTGTTTTTAGTATTGATTTATGGTGCCAAAGGCAGACACCGATATAAAGGGTTCAGTAGGGAAGAGAGAACACTGAAGGGGTCATAATAAAGTGTCAGGATGCTTCCTTGCAAGGGCAGCTGCCCGAAGAAGAGGTAGATACAGTATATGATCTTGACTACCGGATTCTCCCATGCAGCTTGCACTCCACTGCAGGAAGGTCAGAGTTCATGGAGCACTTGCTGAAGTGGCACATCCACTTAATAATATATACTAATCACAGATAACAAAAGGAGTCATCAGTATTGTCAGGAAATATGGGCCTCTTTAGTACTCAGTGCTGTACCTCTGAGATTGATAGGGCAGGGCAAGACTCACACTTTAGAATGCAACAGTAGATTTTTTTTTTTTTTTTTTTTTTTTTTTTTTGCACAGGCCCCAGACATCCAGACACTCTCCCGGCCAGAGGATAGGAGTCCGCCCGGCCTGGGAGCACTTTGCCTGAGCATCTGCGGCAGACATCTTGGTTCCAGGACCCCCCCCCCCCCCCCGAGAGTATTCTGCCAGGTGAGTATGTGGAATACAGAAGCTAACAGCTTCTGGGACAGGCCAAAGCAACTCAGCCGCAGGACAGGTCCTGTTTTGGGCCTTCGTCTTCGGCCAGAGGGAGGTCCTAATGCCAGATATCTGTGCACCTCCCCTGTAAGAGGAGAGCTTGCCTGCAGAGAGTGCTCTAACCACTGAAACTCAGAGTAGAGATCAAGTCTCCCAGGTCTGCTGATAGAGGCTAACAGAATCTCCTGAGGAACAAGCTCTAACAAGAGACAACTAAATTAACTAACTCCAGGGATTATCACATGGCGAAAGGTAAACATAAGAATCTTACTAACAGATCTTGGTTCCGGGACTCAGCAGAACTTAGGAAATTAGTCTGAACAGGTTAGAGGGTGCGCCAGAGAACCGGACAGCTTCTGGGACGGGCAGAAGCACAGAGCCGCTGAGGCAGCAGCCTGGGCGGGCCGCAGACAACCGGCCACCATCTGGACCAGAGGACAGGTGTCCGCCTGGCTCGGGAGACGGCCTCAGCCTCAGGAGCAGCGGTCACCATCTTGGTTCCAGGACTCCCTGGAACTTAGGATTTTAGTCTGCACAGGTGAGAGTCTGCACCACAGAAGCTGACAGCTTCTGGGAACTGCCAAAGCAACACAGCTTCTGAGAGAGGCCCTGTTTTGGGCCTTCTTCTTCGACCAGGAGGAGGTCCAAAAACAAGATATCTGCGCACCTTCCCTGTAAGAGAGCTTGCCAGCAGAGAGTGCTCTGAGCACTGAAACTCAGAGGAGAGAATCTGTCTCCCAGGTCTGTTGAGAGACGGTAACAGAATCACCAGAAGAACAATCTCTAAACAGAGTCAACTATAAATACTAACTCCAGAGATTACCAGATGGCGAAAGGTAAACGTAGGAATCCTACTAACAGGAACCAAGACCACTCACCATCATCAGAACCCAGCACTCCCACTTCTCCCAGTCCAGGGCACCCCAACACACCCGAAAACCTAGACCTAGATTTAAAAGCATATCTCATGATGATGGTAGAGGACATCAAGAAGGACTTTAATAAATCACTTAAAGAAATACAGGAGAACACTGCTAAAGAGTTACAAGTCCTTAAAGAAAAACAGGAAAACACAATCAAACAGGTAGAAGTCCTTACAGAAAAAGAGGAAAAAACATACAAACAGGTGATAGAAATGAACAAAACCATACTAGACCTAAAAAGGGAAGTAGACACAATAAAGAAAACTCAAAGTGAGGCAACACTGGAGATAGAAACCCTAGGAAAGAAATCTGGAACCATAGATTTGAGCATCAGCAACAGAATACAAGAGATGGAAGAGAGAATCTCAGGTGCAGAAGATTCCATAGAGAACATCGGCACAACAATCAAAGAAAATGGAAAATGCAAAAAGATCCTAACTCAAAATATCCAGGAAATCCAGGACACAATGAGAAGACCAAACCTACAGATAATAGGAGTGGATGAGAATGAAGATTTTCAACTCAAAGGACCAGCAAACATCTTCAACAAAATTATTGAAGAAAACTTCCCAAATATAAAGAAAGAGATACCTATGAACATACAAGAAGCCTACAGAACTCCAAATAGACTGGACCAGAAAAGAAATTCCTCCCGACACATAATAATCAGAACAACAAATGCACTAAATAAAGATAGAATACTAAAAGCAGTAAGGGAAAAAGGTCAAGTAACATACAAAGGCAAGCCTATCAGAATTACACCAGATTTTTCACCAGAGACTATGAAAGCCAGAAGAGCCTGGACAGATGTTATACAGACACTAAGAGAACACAAATTCCAGCCCAGACTACTATACCCAGCCAAACTCTCAATTACCATAGATGGAGAAACCAAAGTATTCCACGACAAAACCAAATTCTCACATTATCTCTCCACGAATCCAGCCCTTCAAAGGTTAATAACAGAAAAAAACCAATACAAGAACGGGAACAATGCCCTAGAAAAAACAAGAAGGTAATCCCTCAACAAACCTAAAAGAAGACAGCCACAAGAACAGAATGCCAACTTTAACAACAAAAATAACAGGAAGCAACAATTACTTTTCCTTAATATCTCTTAACATCAATGGTCTCAACTCCCCAATAAAAAGACATAGACTAACAAACTGGCTACACAAACAAGACCCAACATTTTGCTGTTTACAGGAGACACATCTCAGAGAAAAAGATAGACACTACCTCAGAATAAAAGGCTGGAAAACAATTTTCCAAGCAAATGGTATGAAGAAACAAGCTGGAGTAGCCATCCTAATATCTGATAAGATTGACTTCCAACCCAAAGTCATCAAAAAAGACAAGGAGGGGCACTTTGTTCTCATCAAAGGTAAAATCCTCCAAGAGGAACTCTCAATTCTGAATATCTATGCGCCAAATACAAGGGCAGCCACATTCATTAAAGAAACTTTAGTAAAGCTCAAAGCACACATTGCACCTCACACAATAATAGTGGGAGACTTCAACACACCACTTTCACCAATGGACAGATCATGGAAACAGAAACTAAACAGGGACACACTGAAACTAACAGAAGTGATGAAACAAATGGATCTGACAGATATCTACAGAACATTTTATCCTAAAACAAAAGGATATACCTTCTTCTCAGCACCTCATGGTACCTTCTCCAAAATTGACCACATAATAGGTCACAAAACAGGCCTCAACAGATTCAAAAATATTGAAATTGTCCCATGTATCCTATCAGATCACCATGCACTAAGGCTGATCTTCAATAACAAAAAAAATAACAGAAAGCCAACACTCACGTGGAAACTGAACAACACTCTTCTCAATGATACCTTGGTCAAGGAAGGAATAAAGAAAGAAATTAAAGACTTTTTAGAGTTTAATGAAAATGAAGACACAACGTACCCAAACCTTTGGGACACAATGAAAGCATTTCTAAGAGGGAAACTCATAGCTCTGAGTGCCTCCATGAAGAAACGGGAGAGAGCACATACTAGCAGCTTGACAACACATCTAAAAGCTCTAGAAAAAAAGGAAGCAAATTCACCCAAGAGGAGTAGAAGGCAGGAAATAATCAAACTCAGGGGTGAAATCAACCAAGTGGAAACAAGAAGAACTATTCAAAGAATTAACCAAACGACGAGTTGGTTCTTTGAGAAAATCAACAAGATAGATAAACCCTTAGCTAGACTCACTAGAGGGCACAGAGACAAAATCCTAATTAACAAAATCAGAACTGAAAAGGGAGACATAACAACAGATCCTGAAGAAATCCAAAACACCATCAGATCCTTCTACAAAAGGCTATACTCAACAAAACTGGAAAACCTGGACGAAATGGACAAATTTCTGGACAGATACCAGGTACCAAAGTTGAATCAGGATCAAGTTGACCTTCTAAACAGTCCCATATCCCCTAACGAAATAGAAGCAGTTATAAATAGTCTCCCAGCCAAAAAAAGCCCAGGACCAGACGGGTTTAGTGCAGAGTTCTATCAGATATTCAAAGAAGATCTAATTCCAGTTCTGCACAAACTTTTTCACAAGATAGAAGTAGAAAGTACTCTACCCAACTCATTTTATGAAGCCACTATTACTCTGATACCTAAACCACAGAAAGATCCAACAAAGATAGAGAACTTCAGACCAATTTCTCTTATGAATATCGATGCAAAAATCCTCAATAAAATTCTCGCTAACCGAATCCAAGAACACATTAAAGCAATCATCTATCCTGACCAAGTAGGTTTTATTCCAGGAATGCAGGGATGGTTTAATATACGAAAATCCATCAATGTAATCCACTATATAAACAAACACAAAGACAAAAACCACATGATCATCTCGTTGGATGCAGAAAAAGCATTTGACAAGATCCAACACCCATTCATGATAAAAGTTCTGGAAAGATCAGGAATTCAAGGCCCATACCTAAACATGATAAAAGCAATCTACAGCAAACCAGTAGCCAACATCAAAGTAAATGGAGAGAAGCTGGAAGCAATCCCACTAAAATCAGGGACTAGACAAGGCTGCCCACTTTCTCCCTACCTTTTCAACATAGTACTTGAAGTACTAGCCAGAGCAATTCGACAACAAAAGGAGATCAAGGGGATACAAATTGGAAAGGAGGAAGTCAAAATATCACTTTTTGCAGATGATATGATAGTATATATAAGTGACCCTAAAAATTCCAACAGAGAACTCCTAAACCTGATAAACAGCTTCGGTGAAGTAGCTGGATATAAAATTAACTCAAACAAGTCAATGGCCTTTCTCTACACAAAGAATAAACAGGCTGAGAAAGAAATTAGGAAAACAACACCCTTCTCAATAGTCACAAATAATATAAAATATCTCGGCGTGACTCTAACTAAGGAAGTGAAAGATCTGTATGATAAAAACTTCAAGTCTCTGAAGAAAGAAATTAAAGAAGATCTCAAAAGATGGAAAGATCTCCCATGCTCATGGATTGGCAGGATCAATATTGTAAAAATGGCTATCTTGCCAAAAGCAATCTACAGATTCAATGCAATCCCCATCAAAATTCCAACTCAATTCTTCAACGAATTAGAAGGAGCAATTTGCAAATTCATCTGGAATAACAAAAAACCTAGGATAGCAAAAAGTCTTCTCAAGGATAAAAGAACCTCTGGTGGAATCACCATGCCTGACCTAAAGCTTTACTACAGAGCAATTGTGGTAAAAACTGCATGGTACTGGTATAGAGACAGACAAGTAGACCAATGGAATAGAATTGAAGACCCAGAAATGAACCCACACACCTATGGTCACTTGATCTTCGACAAGGGAGCTAAAACCATCCAGTGGAAGAAAGACAGCATTTTCAACAAATGGTGCTGGCACAACTGGTTGTTATCATGTAGAAGAATGCGAATCGATCCATACTTATCTCCTTGTACTAAGGTCAAATCTAAATGGATCAAAGAACTTCACATAAAACCAGAGACACTGAAACTTATAGAGGAGAAAGTGGGGAAAAGCCTTGAAGATATGGGCACAGGGGAAAAATTCCTGAACAGAACAGCAATGGCTTGTGCTGTAAGATCGAGAATTGACAAATGGGACCTAATGAAACTCCAAAGTTTCTGCAAGGCAAAAGACACCGTCAATAAGACAAAGAGACCACCAACAGATTGGGAAAGGATCTTTACCTATCCTAAATCAGATAGGGGACTAATATCCAACATATATAAAGAACTCAAGAAGGTGGACTTCAGAAAATCAAACAACCCCATTAAAACATGGGGCTCAGAACTGAACAAAGAATTCTCACCTGAGGAATACCGAATGGCAGAGAAGCACCTGAAAAAATGTTCAACATCCTTAATCATCAGGGAAATGCAAATCAAAACAACCCTGTGATTCCACCTCACACCAGTCAGAATGTCTAAGATCAAAAATTCAGGTGACAGCAGATGCTGGCGAGGATGTGGAGAAAGAGGAACACTACTCCATTGTTGGTGGGATTGCAGGCTTGTACAACCACTCTGGAAATCCGTCTGGCGGTTCCTCAGAAAATTAGACATAGTACTACCGGAGGATCCAGCAATACCTCTCCTGGGCATATATCCAGAAGATGCCCCAACTGGTAAGAAGGACACATGCTCCACTATGTTCATAGCAGCCTTATTTATAATAGCCAGAAGCTGGAAAGAACCCAGATGCCCCTCAACAGAGGAATGGATACAGAAAGCGTGGTACATCTACACAATGGAGTACTACTCAGCTATTAAAAAGAATGAATTTATGAAATTCCTAGCCAAATGGATGGACCTGGAGGGCATCATCCTGAGTGAGGTAACCCAATCACAAAGGAACTCACACAATATGTACTCACTGATAAGTGGATATTAGCCCAGAAACCTAGGATACCCAAGATATAAGATACAATTTCCTAAACACATGAAACTCAAGAAAAATGAAGACTGAAGTGTGGACACTATGCCCCTCCTTAGAAGTGGGAACAAAACACCCTTGGAAGGAGTTACAGAGATAAATTTTGGAGCTGAGATGACAGGATGGACCATGTAGAGACTGCCTTATCCAGGGATCCACCCCATAATCAGCATCCAAACGCTGACACCATTGCATACACTAGCAAGATTTTATCAAAAGGACCCAGATGTAGCTGTCTCTTGTGAGACTATGCTGGGGCCTAGCAAACACAGAAGTGGATGCCCACAGTCAGCTAATGGATGGATTACAGGGCTCCCAATGGAGGAGCTAGAGAAAGTACCCAAGGAGCTAAAGGGATCTGCAACCCTATAGATGGATCAACATTATGAACTAACCAGTACCCCGGAGCTCTTGACTCTAGCTGCATATGTATCAAAAGATGGCCTAGTCGGCCATCACTGGAAAGAGAGGCCCATTGGACACACAAACTTTATATGCCCCAGAACAGGGGAACGCCAGGGCCAAAAAGGGGGAGTGGGCGGGTAGGGGAGTGGGGGTGGGTGGGTATGGGGGAATTTTGGTATAGCATGGGAAATGTAAATGAGCTAAATACCTAATAAAAAATGGAAAGAAAAAAAAATAAAATAAAATGGTCTCCATCTGTTGTAAAGACAGGATATTATGACAGAGGGTGTGAGCTATAGCTATCTGTAAGTATAAGGGTACTTTTTAAATACAGTTAGGTATTGTGTTGGGCAAATACAGTGGAGATAATAAGTTTCCTTCTAAGAGCCACAGTCTGACTAGCCAAGGTACCATATCCCTCCCATTGATTGGACTTTAAGTCCAGTTAGACACCCACCAGAGATGAGCACCATAATTGCAGCTTTAGGGATATCTCACTATGCTGGACCTTGCTGTGGTTCATAGGCATTACAGTTGGGCAGGACTACTGATGGCTTCCCTACCTTGGCAGCTTACCTTGTACTAAGAAAAGCTAGACAAGACAAAGGAGGCTTGGTTTGTGGACTGGGTCTGAAAAAAAAAAGAAAAAAAAAAAAGAATCTTACTAACAGAAACCAAGACCACTCACCATCACCAGGACCCAGCACTCCCACCTCGCCCAGTACAGGGCACCCCAACACACCTGAAAAGCTAGACCTGGATCTAAAAGAATATCTCATGATGATGGTAGAGGACATCAAGAAGGACCTTAATAACTCACTCAAAGAAATACAGGAGAACACTGCTAAACTGGTAGAAGATCTTAAAGAGGAAGCACAAAAATCCCTTAAAGAATTACAGGAAAACACAACCAAACAGGTGATGGAATTGAATAAAACCATCCAAGACCTAAAAAGGGAAGTAGACACAATAAAGAAAACCCAAAGTGAGGCAACGCTGGAGATAGAAACCCTAGGAAAGAAATCTGGAAACATAGATGTGAGCATCAGCAACAGAATACAAGAGATGGAAGAGAGAATCTCAGGTACAGAAGATTCCATAGAGAACATCGGCACAACAATCAAAGAAAATACAAAACGCAAAAAGATCCTAACTCAAAACATCCAGGAAATCCAGGACACAATGAGAAGTCCAAACCTACGGATAATAGGAGTAGATGAGAATGAAGATTTTCAACTCAAAGGACCAGCAAATATCTTCAACAAAATTATAGAAGAAAACTTCCCAAACCTAAAGAATGACATGCCCATGAACATACAGGAAGCCTACAGAACTCCAAATAGACTGGACCAGAAAAGAAATTCCTCCCGACACATAATAATCAGAACAACAAATGCACTAAATAAAGATAGAATATTAAAAGCAGTAAGGGAAAAGGGTCAAATAACATATAAAGGCAAGCCTATCAGAATTACACCAGACTTTTCACCAGAGACTATGAAAGCCAGAAGGGCCTGGACAGATGTTATACATACACTAAGAGAACACAAAGGCCAACCCAGGATACTATACCCAGCCAAACTTTCAATAACCTTAGATGGAGAAACAAAAGTATTCCATGACAGAACCAAATTCACACATTATCTTTCCACGAATCCAGCCCTTCAAAGGATAATAACAGAAAAAAAAAAAACCAATACAAGGATGGAAACCACATCCTAGATAAAGCAAGAAGGTAATCCCTCAACAAACCTAAAACAAGACAGCCATAAGAACAGAATGCCAACTTTAACAACAAAAATATTAGGAAGCAACAATTACTTTTCCTTAATATCTCTTAATATCAATGGACTCAACTCCCCAATAAAAAGACATAGACTAATAGACTGGCTACACAAACAGAACCCATCATTTTGCTGCTTACAGGAAACCCATCTCAGGCAAAAAGATAGACACTACCTCAGAATGAAAGGCTGGAAAACAATTTTCCAAGCAAATGGTCTGAAGAAACAAAGTGGAGTAGCCATTCTAATATCTAATAAAATCGACTTCCAACCCAAGGTCATCAAAAAAGACAAGGAGGGGCACTTCATACTCATCAAAGGTAAAATCTTCCAAGAGGAACTCTCAATTCTGAATATCTATCCCCCAAATACAAGGGCAGCCACATTCATTAAAGAAACTTTAGTAAAGCTTAAAGCACACATTGCACCTCACACAATAATAGTGGGGACTTCAACACACCACTTTCACCAATGGACAGATCATGGAAACAGAAACTAAACAGGGACACAGTGAAAATAACAGAAGTTATGAAACAAATGGATCTAACAGATATCTACAGAACATTTTATCCTAAAATAAAAAGATATACCTTCTTCTCAGCACCTCATGGTACCTTCTCCAAATTGACCACATAATTGGACACAAAACAAGCCTCAACAGATACAAAAATATTGAAATTGTCCCATGCATCCTATCAGATCACCATGGACTAAGGTTGGTCTTCAATAACAACATAAATAATAGAAAGCCAGCATTCACGTGGAAACTGAACAACACTCTCCTCAATGATACCTTGGTCAAGGAAGGAATAAAGAAAGAAATTAAGGACTTTTTGGAGTTTAATGAAAATGAAGCCACAACATACCCAATCCTATGGGACACAATGAGCATTTCTAAGAGGAAAACTCATAGCTCTGAGTGCCTCCAAAAGGAAACTAGAGAGAGCACACATTAGCAGCTTGACAACACACCTAAAAGCTCTAGAACAAAAGGAAGCAAATTCACCCAAGAGGAGTAGAAGGCAGGAAATAATCAAACTCAGGGGCGAATCAACCAAGTGGAAACAAGAAGAACTATTCAAAGAATCAACCAAACGAGGAGCTCGTTCTTTGAGAAAATTAACAAGATAGACAAACATTTAGCCAGACTCACTAGAGGGCACAGGGAAAGCATTCTAATTAACAAAGTCAGAAATGAAAAGGGTGACATAACAACAGATCCTGAAGAAATCCAAAACACCATCAGATCCTTCTACAAAAGGCTATACTCAACAAAACTGGAAAACCTGGATGAAATGGACAAGTTTCTAGACAGATACCAGGTACCAAAGTTAAATCAAGATCAGGTTAATGATCTAAACAGTCCTATATCCCCTAAAGAAATAGAAGCAGTCATTAATAGTCTCCCAACCAAAAAAAAAAAAAAGCCCAGAACCAGATGGGTTTAGTGCAGAGTTCTATCAGACCTTAAAAGAAGATCTAATTCCAGTTCCTCACAAACTATTCCACAAAATAGAAGCAGAATGTACTCTACCCAATTCATTCTATGAAGCCAGAATTACTCTGATACCTAAACCACAGAAAGACCCAACAAAGATAGAGAACTTCAGACCAATTTCCCTTATGAATATCGATGCAAAGCTTCTGCAAAGCAAAAGACACAGTGAATAAGACAAAAAGGCCACCAACAGATTGGGAAAGGATCTTTACCTATCCTAAATCAGATAGGAGACTAATATTCAATATATATAAAGAACTCCAGAAGGTGGACTCCAGAAAATCAAATAACCCCATTAAAAAATGGGGCTCAGAGCTAAACAAAGAATTCTCACCTGAGGAATATCGAATGGCTGAGAAGCACCTGAAAAAATGTTCAGCATCCTTAATCATCAGAGAAATGCAAATCAAAACAACCCTGAGATTCCACCTCACACCAGTCAGAATGGCTAAGATCAAAAATTCAGGTGACAGCAGATGCTGGCGTGGATGTGGAGAAAGAGGAACACTCCTCCATTGTTGGTGGGATTGCAAGCTTGTACAACCACTCTGGAAATCAGTCTGGTGGTTCCTCAGAAAAGTGGATATAGCACTACTGGAGGAACCTGCAATACCTCTCCTGGGCATATATCCAGAAGATGTTCCAACCGGTAAGAAGGACACATGCTCCACTATGTTCATAGCAGCCTTATTTATAATAGCCAGAAGCTGGAAAGAACCCAGATGCCCCTCAACAGAGGAATGGTTACAGAAAATGTGGTACATTTACACAATGGAGTACTACTCAGCTATTAAAAAGAATGAATTTATGAAATTCCTAGGCAAATGGATGGACCTGGAGGGTATCATCCTGAGTGAGGTAACCCAATCACAAAGGAACTCACACAATATGTACTCACTGATAAGTGGATATTAGCCCAGAAACTTAGTATACCCAAGATATAAGATACAATTTGCTAAACGCATGAGACTCAAGAAGAAGGAAGACCAAAGTGTGGCCACTTTACCCCTTCTTAGAATTGGGAACAAAACACCCATGGAAGGAGTTTCAGAGACAAAGTTTGGAGCTGTGTCAGAAGGATGGACCATCTAGAGCCTGCCATATCCAGGGTTCCATCCCATAATCAGCTTCCAAACACTGACACTATTGCATATACTATCAAGATTTTATCGAAAGGACCCAAATATAGCTGTCTCTTGTGAGACTAGGCTGGGGCCTAGCAAACACATAAGTGGATGCTCACAGTCAGCTATTGGATGGATCACAGGGCCCCCAATGGAGGAGCTAGAGAAAGTACCCAAGGAGCTAAAGGGATCTGCAACCCTATAGGTAGAACAACATCATGAACTAACCAGTTCTCCCGAGCTCTTGACTTTAGCTGCATATATCAAAAGATGGCCTAGTAGGCCATCACTGGAGAGGCCCATTAGACACACAAACTTTATATGTCCCAGTACAGGGGAACGCCAGGGCCAAAATGTGGGACTGGGTGGGTAGGGGAGTGGGTGGGAGGTTATGGGGGACTTTTGGGATAGCATTGGAAATGTAAATGAGGAAAATACCTAATAAAAAGTATAAAAAAAATAGAATGCAACAGTACTTAAGAAGCAGTTGGTAGATAATTTGATAGCTACCTGCTTGTGTGCACAAAGGGAGATGCAAGGAAAGAGGTAGAGATGCAATGAGAGTCAGGAACATGGCAGGGAGAAGAGACAGAGAGAATGTGTACATACTGCAGAAGGTTCAGACTTGGCATGTTTTGTGAAAACAATAACCAGTGGGGGAAAATCAACTTCAGAATCCCAAGGTGAGAAAACACTAGACATTTCTTACATTTATACAATCAGATTTGTGTCAGGGCTGGGGAAATGCAGAGGGGATATTCATACAGTAACTTGGGGACCCTGGCTGGTAGAGTTGACGTTGGCATTGGTGACACAGGGTCTTCCTGGAAATACAATTCTTTGGGGGAAATAGTGAAAGAGAAGGACTAGAAGAAAATAAATGGTTAGTTTTTGTTTTATTTTTGTGCCTGACCTGTGAATGGCATGAGTTACTCTTTGTCTTTCCAGTGAAGAGCTGAGCCATAGGGAAGGATCTACCTGCAAGGACAGTGGGGCATGCAGGAGCCATTTCTGCCCAAGGAAGGGTATGTCGCCATTGTTGAGGGATGCCAGGTTTCTAAGGACTCAGATGCCTACTGAGGTCCGCCAGAGCTAAGCCAATCTGTAGACAGCTGATACTTAAATTGAGATTAGTAATAAATAAATGAAGTGCAGAAAGGGCTTCAGTAAAAATAAGGAAAAGTCAAGTTGATATAGAAGTATTTGCATGCATTGTAGTCATGTGGTAGGGAACCATGTGATAAGCACCTCAAGTTTTATAGATGCCCCATGTGCAGTTGCTTGTGGTACTTTCCTCCCTAGGATAAGTCAGATGTTGGCCATGATGAGTAATAATGTCTCAAAGCACAGAGAGAGACTAAGGATGCTCTGTCCATATACACTGACGAGTGCTCTGGACCTAAGAACAGAGAAGGGGTAGCTGAGAATTCTTCAGCCTACTTCCTGCACCTCAGTGTAATGGAGACGAGTCTGTGGCAAACTGAGCCACAAAAGCCAGGCTTTTGTTTCTTGACAGTATAAAAGATCTTCTTTCTTTATATTTTTTAAAAGAAAAATATATAGAGGGGTTTATTCCAATATTAATTGGATAAGATGAACCACCCTTTGCCCAACAAGCCAGTTATTCCCTCTCTTTCTCTAATGTCCATGAAAGGCACATGCACGGACAGAAGACAACCTCGTGTCCTTCCTCAGCAGTTATTTACTTTGGCTTTTGAGTCAGGGTCTCACTTGATCCTTAAGTGTTCCTGATTTGGCCAGCGAGCTCTAGTTTCCACTTGTCTTTATCATCCCAGCTCTGGGATCACAAAGATAATCCACAGTGTCTGTTTTATTTATTGTTCTTATTTGGCTGGGTTTTATTGTTTGTTTTCTTTTGTTTTATTGGATTCTAGGTATCAAATTTAGATCATCATACTTGGATGGCAAACAGTCTAATAACTGGAACATTTACTCTCTCCCCGCTTTCTTTTTCCCCCTATTATTTAAGAGGTTTAGTAATTACTTTTATGTGCACACATGTGAATGTGCCCCATGAGGTCAGAAGAAGGAATGCTATTCCCTGTTACTGGAGTTAAAGGCTATCGTGGACCACCACATGAGAGCTGGAAATGGAACTTGTGTCCTTTGCAAGAACAAGAGCTTTAGCAGTGGAGCCATCTCTCCAGCCCCGTTGCACTATTTTTGCCCGACGTTTTCCCTTCAGTTAAGTCTGGTGACTTTACCAGCATGTACAGAATACTGTAGTGATACGCTAGCCAGCATTCTACCACGAATAGAGAGAAGTTCCCATTGTCCGTGAAGTTGAGGCTTTTGTATGGGGTGAGCTAAGGTTATGGCTGTTGTATTTAAAGACTTGCATGAGGAAGGAGCAAGGCAGCCCTCCTTAGTCAGCTGAGGAAGGTATCTTGGAATGGCGACTTGTATGGCATCGGCTCATATGAGTCATATGCAGGGGAGGTTGCTTCAGCCCCATAAAGACGTCCCTGGGCTGCTATTGTGTAACCTTAATGGTGAACACTCTTAGTAAGAGGCTAGACTAATAAAAGGGACCTGTAAAGAATATCACTGAACATGATGGAGGCAAAGCCACAGTGCACTGGGCAGGTATGTGTGTTTCGTGGTGTTCATTTTTCAGGCTGTGGGAGCCTTTAGAATTTCACGAGCTTGGAAATGCTGAGTTAATAAGTATTTGCTTGGGATCAAACCATCTTCAAGGTCTGAATGTCTCAGGGTGATACTGATTATCTGGCTTGTATCTTTAAGACAGAGGTAGATGGTTATGAAGCCCAGATTGGGTCATTGTGCTATTCTGGAGCCGGAGAGAGTTATTCATGGGACAGAGGTTTGAAAGCTCCATCCACTTCATCCTTTCTGGATAGAATAGAAGACAAATGGGGAGAAAGAAAAATACAGAACACATCTTAGGACTGAGGTAGGTACCACCATGCCTAATTTCTGTCCCACAGCCAAAGCCCGTTGCTTGCCAACTCAGTACTAATGATGTAGGTACGAACTACTTCCAGGTGACCTGGAGAGAACACAGATGCAGGAGATCGAAGAGAAGCCTCCAGGGATCCTGTTAACCAGAGTTTTGGTGAATAGAGTTTGCCTCAGACACTTGGCTTTTACAGAAGTGTGATTAACCCACGGCCAGAGCAACGGACCAGTGGGATTTGCAACTATACTACAGATGTCAGATTCCATGAGGGGGGAAAGAGTCTTCATCTAGTTCCAAGTTTTCTCATGACCCAGGGTTCCTCTGGCCACATCAGTCCTGTTCTTTTCAGGGACTGTAGATGGCATCAGATGCCGCCCTGTTAAAAAAGAGCACTAGTGAACTTGAGCTTTGGTCTGTCCATTCTCTGCCCTGTCACCAGTAGAGGCATTGGGATGTGAGCTGATGTCACCTACTGTGCCCCCCTCCTAGAATAGGAAGCATTTTGTGAGGATAGTCCCAAACACGAAACCTGACAACTATGGCTTAGATTCCTGGACCACTGCCTTTTTAGCCCTCCCTCCTGCTTGTCCCCTTCCTTCCTCCTACTGGGAAAGATTGCATGGGCAGAAGCTTTTCCTGTCGGGTTTCCTTTAGACAAAGAGGTGCATTCATAGACGGGTAGAATCACGAAGCTCTTGCAGATGTCTATACACACCTGTCCGCCTCTTTCAACCGAAGAGTTTTTCTCTGCTTGCCTGCCTCGTTTCCCGCCCCTACACCCCGGTATGGAAACAGAGGGAATTAAATGTCCGTGCAGGCACTAAGTACAGAGGCAAGGTGATTAGCAGGAATACTCTGTAACAGTGGGAATGTGCTCTCCAGCCATTCATTCAGTAATTTGGCAAAATGTGTAGACATCTAATGGCATCATTCATTCCTAGGAATAGTCACAGTAAAAGTCATAAGTTATAACTTTACATCTTCTAACCATTGGTTCTCAAAATTGAAAGCCTAAATTCCTATTAATAGAATGCAAAGTGAAATAAAAATGGTTTAGTAATTTTTCAGAACTATCACAATTTACATTTTGTTTAATAAGATAACAGAACTTATGAGATAAATGTAGAGTATCCTAGAACTCTAGAGTAAATAGAACCAGGGTCTATGATCTGCTGATTGCAGAAGAGTCCCAAGTAAGTCTTGAATCCTGGGTGCATCATTTGCCATGGTCACAAAGAGCTTCTCTGTATATAACTGTCAGCTTCCCCACTCTGCCTAAGTCTAAGTTAGCCAAACTCTCTCATCATCAGGAGCTCGTGGAAAGAGTCTCGTCTGGTCTCACCTGGTTGATCTATAGTTATTTCCCCAACTGAGATACACCAAACACATTGTTGTCCTCTCTGATAGAAATGGCTCTTGTTTTTTTTTTTTTTTCTGTGAAAATGCTGTAATATTTTGAATTCCTGCAGGTATTTGCAAACTATGGAACAAATAGTGTTTCCAGTGGAGGCCTTCCCAAAGCCAGCAGGGCTGACAACTTCATGAAGCAACTCAAGCATGTGGAGCGTTGAAGCTCACCTTGAATTCCTGAAGGCATCTCCTAACTTGGGGTAGTTGTCATGCTATGTAGAATGGCTGCATGTGGTCTCCCTTGGCTAATTACCTGTGAGGCATCCCTTGAGAATAGTTACAAAGCTATAAGGGATGGCGAGAGACACGTTCAGATCTTTAACAGTTTAAAATAAAACCCAGGGAAACTGTCTCAAAGACTAGGAGCACATATTTCTTTTCCAGAAAGCCTGATCTCTATTGCCTGCACCTATAGCAGGTGACTCACAATCTGCTGAAACTCTAACTCCAGGTGGTGCAATGTCCTCTCCTCTGGAGGCACCTGCATCCTGTTCAGACACTCAAACATACAGCATATACATAACTGAAATAAAGTATAGTGAGGCCCGCGGATTTGGAAGGAGTTGGTAGAAGGGAATACATGTGATCAGAATTCTCAAAGAACTAGCAAAATGAGGAAATATATTAAAACAATAAAAAAAGAAAGCCACTTCATTTCTTAATTACTCATGATAGGCATAAAGGAATGTTTAATTTGGAGTTAAACTAGGTAAAGTGAGTGAGATCCTGAACCAGCACTTCAGCTCTAGGAACTGAAAAAGCTAATGAACAAGTATTTGGATTTTGAACTCCACATTGAGTCTGCAGTTGGCCAAGCTTACCATGAAGGCCTGAAGGAGGGTTTTAGCCAGCTGGCTGCTCTGGTCTGCACCAAGGACTCCATTAAGCAGCGCCACCTGGTGCTGGCAGCAGCAATAGCCTGTAGCTGACCTAATTCTTAGAGGCCCACAGACAGAACTTGGGGTACCCTGAGAGGCTGATGAAAATCAAAAAGCACATCCATACTTCACAATGTATCTGGGAACACTTTACTCATTTTGGATAAAATTTCCCTTTGAAGAGCTTTTTTTTTCAACTGATAACTAGCATTGAAGAATGTATAACTATACAGGGGTATTCTAACTGAGAATACTATTCTAAAAGTTAGTAAGTGAAGACCAACATTGTCAACTAACCCTGGAAACTTTCAGAGAGGAATCCACCAACTAAAGAGCATACACGGACTAGACCGAGGCCCCTGGTACATATGCAACAGAGGGCTGTTTTGTTTGGCCTCAGTGAGAGAGGATATGCCTGTCCCACTTGATGTGCCAGGGTGAGGGAATATGGGCAGACAGCCTTTCAGAAGTGAAGGAGAAGGGGTATGGGGGAAGGACTCTGTGAGGGGGGAGCAGGAGGTGGCAGCATTTGGGATGTTAATAAATAAGTAAATAAATAAATCCAAACACCTCCAGCTGCAAGACTTTTTCAACAACCCAGGAAGAAATATTTTTAATGCATTTCATCATCAAATGTAATTACAGCATTTACTAGGAACCTAATGATAACCATTAATGACAACTGTAAGACAGATGCAAAATTAGCTTTGTATTAATTTATTAGAAAGCAAAGTGTTTTCTAAACATAGAAGGCAGCCATCTAAGGGAAAAGGCCCAAGGTACTTAGGCTAGAGAGTGGCAAGATACTTTCCTGGGTAATTTCTTCCCTAGTAGTATTTTAAATCCGTTCTATGATTCCAAAAATGACTGTATGTCAATTTCTACCATTGATATTCAAGATGGCTTTCAAAACCCCACTAATAAATACTTGTGTTCTTTCCAGTGTGAGCTGGTTATAAACACTAGTCACATGGTTTCATTTCTTTTGACTAAATACTAAGAAGGGTGATTTCTAGGTCCTGGGTAAGACATCTATTTAGCTTTCTTTTTTCTTTTTTCTTTTTTCTTTTTTTCATATTACCACCTCACAAGCAATGTCTTAGTTAGACTTTCTATTGCTGTGAAGAGACACTATGACCATGGCAAAGGCAGCTCGTGTAAAGAAAATAGTTGAATCAGGCTAGCTTATAGTTTCCAAAGGTTAGTCCACTATAGTCATGGTGGAAAATATAGTGGCATATAGGCAGGCATGGTGCTGGAGAAGGAGCTGAGAGTTCTTCATGTTGATTCAAAGACAGCAGAAGTAAATGCCACATTAGCTAGGCTTGAGTATTTGAGAGCCACTTCAACAAGGCCACACCTCCTAATAGTGCTACTCCCTAGGGGCCATTATGAAAAAATTTGTTTTTTTCATATTCACTTTACATCCAGCTTACTGACCCCTTCCTGGTCATCTCTCCCACGGTTTTTCCCATATTGCCCCTTCCCAACTCTGAGCAGGTAGCCTCCTCCCCACCCCCCACCCCCGGGTGTCCTTCCTACCCTGGCACTTCAAGTCTCTGTGAGGCTAGGGGCTTCCTCTCTCATTGAGGCCAGACAAGGCAGCCCAGAACATAGAAGAACATGTCTCACAGACAGGCAACAGCTTCTGGGATAGTGCCCAAGTCAGTACCCACATGAGGACCAAGCTGCATATCTGCTACATATCAGTGGAGAAGCCTAGATTCAGTCAATGCATGTTCATTGGTTGGTGGTTCAGATTCTGAGAGCCCCAAGGGTCCAGGTTAATTGACTCTGTTGGTCTTTTTTGTGGAGTTCTATAGGGGCCATTTTTATTCAAATTACAGGAAGCAGTATATGACCATGCTCAAAGCCTCTCCCCAAATCCATAAGACTTACAGATTTTGTTTTAGCTTATGTAGTAGATACAAGATGTGGCTTTGCTTCTGCATAATCTGCCCACTTTGTGTTCGGAGTTTTCTTTTCGGTGATGTAGGGTTTAAGAGTTGTTGTTTTGCTTTGTTTTGAGGCAGGGTCTCACTACATAGCTTTCATTAGTTTTGTCAAAGGGAAGCAGTGTTTTTCTAAGTTCCCTACTGTAATGTTGTAAGTATTAGATGATGTCATACTGCATTAGTTGGTAATCGACTCTAAGTCCTGTTCCATGAGCAGCTTGTGGTGAGTCTCATGACTTGTGGTTATAAGAATGGAATGACTTATAAGCAGTTGTTCTGAATGCCTTTCCTTGCACTCAGATTGCTCTCCTCCACTTGCGGCTATTCTTACAGTGCCACCAAATGTGGTTGCTGTGGTCACATGGGGCCTGTCTTAGTCAGGGTTTCTATTCCTGCACAATCATCATGACAAAGAAGCACTTGGAGAGGAAAGGGTTTATTCAGCTTACTCTTCCACATTGCTGTTCATTACCAAAGGAAGTCAGGACTGGAACTCAAGCAGGTCAGGAAGCAGGAGCTGATGCAGAGGCCATGGAGAGATGTTCTTTATTGGCTTGCTTCCCCTGGCTTGCTCAACCTGCTCTCTTATAGAAACCAAGACTACCAGCCCAGAGATGGCACCACCCACAAGGGGACCTCCCCCACATTGATCACTAATTGAGAAAATGTCTTACAGCTGGATCTTGTGGAGGCATTTCCCCAAATGAAGCTCCTTTCTCTGTGATAACTCCAGCCTGTGTCAAGTTGACACAAAAGTAGCCAGTACAGGGCCCACATCTCTATTCTCCAGTGTGCAGTGACATATAATACTTTCATTTCTTATGTGACTCAGAAAAGTCCAGGTGTCCCCTGAGTGGGAGTCTTGTGTTGAACGAGTGGAGGAGAACTGAGTTTATGCTTCCAAACTATGAGAATAGAAGACACGATATGACCTGATTAGCATGGATTAACAGTGCCTTGTCTTGACAGTGGGGAAAAAAATGGTGGTGTTTGAATGTTCTGGCAGACTAAGGAAGATAGCAAATATTCAGCAGGACTCAATCTTTCCGTTTACATTGAATCTATTCTTAGGTAACCATGTTCAGTGGGATATTCTTGTGATTTTGAGCTGTGCAGTGAGCCATGGATGCTATCAGAAACCTGTGACCCTGAGGTTGAACCACTCCCATCGCATGCTTTGCCTTCCTTGCCTAAGCTTGCTCATCAGGCACTTTCATAGTACAAGCAGCTGTGTTCTATCTGCTAACAATTACCCAGGCTGCTGTTTTCCAGGACCTGGGTTCTATTTTCTTGTACATCCTTATTCTTTAGGTATTATTACTGCACTGTTCTCAGAAGGCCAGCTGAGAGCCAAATTGGTAAACTCAAAAGTCTGGTGGAATGTTCCTAAGAAACTGAGCACATAGCCTTCTGTGTGATCCAGAGAAACCAGAACTTTGATATATTCAAACTCTTGACAACATCCTTCATTGCAGCTTTATTTCAATGGCCAATTTTGACTATCAAAAATTATCAAAGATTAGCTTCAAGCATTCCTACCACAGGGTACCACTTAGCTCTCAACAAAAACATCTACAGGATGCTGTGGTGTGGATGGATTTCATACCATGTTGAGTGAAAAGGACCAGTTGCAAAAGGTTTAAACAGAATGCCCTGTTATTCTGTTTATATAACATCCTTGAACTGAAAGAATTACAGAGAGAAAAATATTGGTGGCTGCCAAGGTTTGAAATGGAGAATAGAAGTTCAGGTATTTCTGGGAAGTGGTTGCTATAGAGTAGTGTTGCTGCTTTCTCAGATCTACACAGTGTGAAACTACTTATGTTGTGGTCATGTCAGTCTCCTACTGTGACAAGGAACCCTAGTCACATGAGATGATCATGGTAGAACTACCGACACAGTGGGTTGATGGAACCCCACTTCCTTATCTTTGCAACTAATTCACTATTAACATGTTGTTATTAAAGTTTATTCACTAAAATTATTATTAATTTAATTATTAAAAACAAACAATTTTTTGTAAAATAAATTAGGGGAAAAACCTATTGTGAGTCATCTCTTGACTATTTCTTTACTAATTAATTGATTAATTTGAAAAAGAATCACATTTTTCCAGGCTGTGTAGCCTGTGTAGCCTCAGACTCACTGTGTAGCCAACGGTGACATCTGATCGTCCATGTCTTGAGTGCTGGGATTGCAGTTATATACCACTGCTCTGAAGATAATGGGTTAGCTCAACCACTCACATCAGCTGCTGACTGAAATTCACTGGCTTTTACATATGACCTAGAAACTTCTGACAACATAGAAATGAAGAACATACAACTCAGCTTGACTTTCTGTGACTACTTGTATGTATTATCCAAGTTTGACTTTTTTGCCAGTTTTGTGAAGGAATCTCATATTAAATTGCTTATAGCAGTTTTCCAAAAAAAGGATCTCCAGTCAAAAGAGGCTAATGAAGTAGACGTTTTGAAAATATTTTGCCAAAACATGTAATAAGTAAGGGGCTAAGATCCATTCAGTCCATATATATATATGTATATATATATGTATATACATACACACACATGTCTATCTATATACACATATCCATATATCCATATACATGGATATTTTGAAAATATCATTTTTTCATATACATAGAATATAGGCTAAACTTCAGAAATAGAAAAAATTATGTCTATACTAAAACCTTTAAACAGTCACATAATAGGAAAGGACTAGATATTGAAACCCCTTGAATTGCTGTCTCAAATGCTTGGCATGAGTTCTAATAAGAACAAGAACATGCAGGTAGACTGAGCAAGACACTGCACATCTGGATTGTACACTGAGGTATTGTGTAGAACCAAGGCAACTTGTGATAGAGAACACTGACTCCTTGCTCTGTACCTGGTGTGTGTGTGAGAGAGAGAGAGAGAGAGAAAGAGAGAGAGAGAGAGAGAAAGAGAGAGAGAAAGAGAGAGAGAGAGAGAGAGAGAGAGAGAGAGAGAGATGGCTTTCACAGCAAATGGTAGGTAGCAGACAAGGGAGAGAGCAGAGACCCATACATTCCATATTTTGATAAGGATACAGTAGGAAGCCCCTGCTCCCTACACGGAAGGATAATTGTCTGGCTGAAGGAGAGTAAGAGAGATCCAGAAGCTATTGAACTGAGGAGAAAAGTAGGCCCCATTCAGTCAAGAGCAAGCAGTTGTCATCTATTCAACCTCTGCTGGCGAAGAACGGTGATTCTCTCAGAGTTTCAGACCGAGATACTTCTTGAGTACATTCATCAGCCAGGTTAGAGCAATGGGCAAGTCAGAACTTCTAGCCAAGCTAAGGTTGCAGAGCCAGCTCCTTTCTCACATGTGTCCTTTTGTGCAAATGAGCATAGCATCTTTCTTCCAAAGCTCCAGATTCATCTTGGTCCCTAGGGTGACCTGCCATTGATTTCACTAAACACTGGGTGTCACTGTTGCTGCTCTAAGACAAAAAGTAGCGCTGAAAAGAGTTTCCCACTCAATAACCTCAAATGCATAATAATTCCCATTTAATTCTTTTCAATGAAACTCTCCAGGCAGGCTAGGTCCTTCAAGCTGTTTTTGGTTGTCTAATCAGTACCTGGTAGATACCCAGGGATCTTATCTGAAACTCTCTCTGGGCAACAGTAACCAAGAGAGGAAGTGCCCTGCTCTCTGTGAAATCAGAATTCCTTCTGGGTAGTGAGCACACACTGATCCTTCTTGGATGCTCTGAGCAGCGGCCAGAATCACCGAGCATCATCTATTGCTTGCATCTTTATAATGTGGGAAGCAAGCTAATTACTTGCCACATTCTGTCATCTGAGGTAATAAGTTGTGTTACATCACCACACAGACAGAAGAGTCACCGGGACCTGCACAGAACTCAAATTGCCATCTCAGATGTGGCGCCAACATGGACACAATGATGCTTAGTGGATAATCGAACTGTCAAAACGTATTATGGCATTCCTGTTGTTTACTCTACCTGTTAATTAGCTCTTAATGTGGCAGAGTGCATTCATGAAGTGAACAGTAATAACTCTATGCTCACCTGTGAGATCGACGCTGTTAGGGCTCTAGAATGTGGTTGTCAGGAAAGTAGCTTGTTTAAACCGAGGCAGTAAAAAAAAACATCCACTGGTAGCAACATCTACCTCCATCATCAGCACCTGCATAATTGAGAATTTGTAAACATTCTTATTGTAAAGTGCAGTTGAAATGGCAGAGTCTGCATTCAATTAGAGCTGCAGTGAACCGTGTGTCACGGTTCTTCCATGACCAGGAAACATCTCCACATTCATCCCACTCGAGGAAACTGGCGTTTGCTGCAAAAGCAAATCTGTCCTTCCTGTTTTAACTGACTTTCTGTCTCTCGGTTGAAATCTCAGATATGACCTATAAAGTGTGTGTCTAAGACGGTGTCTGGTTAGGCCTTGCATACCAGGGACACAAGAGATGAAAATCCATTCAAGATCATGAGAAGTGAAGACGAGTCAGGATGGAATTCCTTAGAGATTTTTAAATGAAGCTCCCAGTGGGAAAGCCCAGTTGAATCAGTTTACCATGATGGAGACACAAATCTCATCTTCAATGACTAATGAACAGATCTCCACACAACAGAAACCAAAAACCCTGTGAAAAACAGACATGGAAAAACTGTGTGTGGCAGTCAGGGCTTTTGCTGGTGACTATGTCAAATCAGCGCAAATGACCAGAAAACGAGAAATGGAGGAAGGGGTTTGAACCAGTGGGGTCAGGCTGGACCATGCTCTAGTATTAAGTTTCTTAAGGTATCATTTGTTCTCTTGTATTTCTCATCTAACAGTCACATAGTAGCACCATATATTGGTGTCACTAACATGTGAGTGCATGAATAGCTAACACATGAATACATGAATAGCTAACATGTGGATGTATGAATAGCTAGCAATACCCCCTTTCCTTTTCAGAAATGAAATTTCTTAAATTTCCACACTAAATTTGAAAATAGTTCCTCCCTTATTCCTGGAATAAGAGTCATGTCTTAGGGACAGTTACTTATTCGCAAGAGCTAATTACTAGCAAAGCTGCAGAATTTAAAATACAACACTTAGCTCATGTCAAAGAGGCAGCCATTTTTCTTTTAGACTTATAAATAATAGCCAATAAATCTGATGTGTAAAAGTGTGTCAGCAATGGAGCATCTCAGCAAGCTCTTCATTGTGAAACAGGAATTCAAGTAGAAACCTTTCTGTGGCCTTCCTCAACACCAGTACGTGTCAAATCTACTTCATTCTTTTTTATGTATAGGTTTGCAATAAAAATAATACAGACATTAGAATCCTCTGCAGGGTGTAGCATGAACTTTCTTCTGAGGTACAGGGGCATCTCCTCCCCATCTCTGCTGCTATGGGATGCTAGCTCAGGACACACACAATTAGTGGAAATATTTCTACAAACCTGCCTTTACAAAGCTGCAGTTGAAGTTTTAAAACCATTTCCAGAGTTTAGGCTCTTTGCAGATGGATCCATCCTTGGACCAGACATGTGATTTCAGGTGCATTGTGGGTAAGACTGATGAGGAGGCACAGCATAGCCCTGAAGGTGAAGGAGATCAATTTGTCCAATGCTTGGTCTCCATGGTCCTCTTCTTTGCACTTTCAGAAATGCTGTCATGTACCTGGAAATCAAGAAGGGGAGGCTAGTACCCTACTGCATTGCTTACAGCTTAAGCAGCTCATGAGAAAAATTTCAGTATGGCCTAGTCTATGCCACAGGCTAATCTGGGTAGCTGCCCTCTACTGGTTTCAGAACTCTGAGCAGATCATGTTACACTGTGTGAAGCACATGTTTACAACATGTTAGAGAGGAGACCTGCAAAGCAGAGACATGCAGAAGAACATTGTGTGTGCCCTATGACACACCTTACACATCCCTTATCACCCATATTGCTCTGAGCTTTCTTTACTACCTGATAAAGGGAAACTGATAGATAACTTTGCTTGTCTGTGTTGGGGAGATGAGAAGGAACCAAACCCTAACTGAGAGCTAATACAGTTTCTGGGGAGAGGATTGGCTTTCTTTAAGGATTAGGTCAGTGGCAGGTTGACCTTTATGGTGGCTTTAATGAGATATCTCCCAAAGTCTTGGGCATTTTAAAGCCCTGATTGATGGCACTGTTAGGAAGGCTCAGGAGGTATAGCCTTATTAGAGGAAATTTGTCACTGGAGGCAGTTTTGAGAATTTAAAGACTCAAGCCACTTAAAATTCACTCTCTCTACCTCAAGCTTACAGTTTAAAACTTGAGCACTCAGCTTGTTGCTCCAGCCACCATGTCCCCCATGTCACCATGCTCCTACGATGAAGAAGAAGAAGAAGATGATGATGATGATGATGATGATGATGAATTCTGATACCTCTGGAGCCTTAAGCTCAAACAAACCTTTCCTTCTATAAGTTGCCTGGTCATGGTGTTTTATTACAGAGACAAAAGAATAGCTCATACATCCATTAGCCATACTCATGGGCACAGGAGAATCATAAATTAGACTTGGTAAGATTTCAAAAAGAAAGACAGAGTTGGGAAGGGATAGAAAGTAGGGGGAAGACCTTGAAGGAGGTATGTAGAGAAGTGGGGGTGAATATGGTCACAGTATAGATATGTATAAAAAGTCTCACAACATTGAAAAAATATTATAGTAAAATACCAGCCATACACATGTGTTATGTGTGCTATTGCACACATAACAATGACTGTGTGCATGAAAGAGATGGGAAGAAAGGGCACAATGAAAGGTCACATGATGTCCCTCATGTTTCTCTGATCAGCTCACTGTGAAAGAAAGCAACTGTGGCTCAGGACTAGGGCAGAAGGGTTCCTTTATGCTCCATTTTAGAAAATGTTCTGGACCATCCAGGGTCCTTATTTTACATGAGGTGGCCTAAAGGGAATGAGTGGCAAGGCTGCAACCTCTGGCCAGCTTCAGTGGTACAGTCTCATAGTTCAGGCCACAGAGGAAGCACAGTAAAGTAGCAGGCAGGAAGTTCCAGAAAAACATCCTTCAGCAGCATGTGGATTTTTTGGTTCTGTACTGAATATCTAAACTCTTACACGCATTCACGACCGGCCAGGAAAGACGCAACAAACCAGAATCTTCTGCGGCAAAGCTTTATTGCTTACATCTTCAGGAGCCAGAGAGCAAGAGAGCAAGAGTCAGGGCAAGAGAGAGAAAGAAAGCAAGAAAAAGAACAAGAACAAGAAAGCAAGAGAGAGAAAAAGAACAAGAGCAAGAAAGAGAAAAAGAACAAGAAAGCAAGAGAGAGAAAAAGCAAGAACAAGAGAGAGAAAAAGCAAGAACAAGAGAGAGAAAAAGCAAGAACAAGAGAGAGAAAAAGCAAGAACAAGAGAGAGAAAAAGAGAATGGCAAAACCCCGTCCCTTTTAAGGAGAATTATCCTCCGCCTAGGACGTATTACTCCCTGATTGGCTGCAGTCCATCGGCCCAGTTGTCATCACGAGAAAGGCAGAACACATGGCGGGAAAACTGCCCCTGCACGTGTGCAGATTATGTTTACCACTTAGAACACAGCTGTCAGCGCCATCTTGCAACGGCAAATGTGAGGGCGGCTCCCCACATCTCCCCCTTTTCTTTTAATAAGAGCAATAGGCCACCCATATTAATGAGAGTGGAGATAGAGGTCAAATCCCCAGTGTGCAGGTAAAGGAGCCATGTACAGGATTAGCTCTTAGGCTCACAGGCTTTTACCCAGAGCAACCCTGACCTGCTCCCGTGTCGTTTTTCCTGGGGAGAAGGACACTTGGACACTCAACCTTCTTGAAAGATGACATGTCTCCCTAGAATAGGCTCATATGTGTCGCAGAGCCCTTCTACTGCAGTGCTTAGCCGTGCAACTCTCTCGGGCTGCTGAAGCACACTCACTCTATCCCGTGCAATGAGACTAGCCTCGTGGGGTGCAAGAGCTGAATGGCCAGCGACCTATTGCTTAAGCATAGATAACCATATATCAGGGGAAGCACCATGCTCTAGAGCTGCAAGTGCCTGGGCAATAACCACCTTGTCTCTCCTAGTTTGGGCCTTAAGCTTACAGACCAACCAAAGAAGCAACACTAATCCACAGCAAAGTGTATCTCCAAATAATATCAATCCCACCCATTCTTTAAAGAAGGAAAATGCTGAGGAGATCCAATTGGGTAATCCTTTGGTCAGGGACAGGTCCAAGCACGTGGAGTTGACCTGAATGATGGCAATTCTCAATTCCCGAAGTGTCTGTTCAAATTCAGCCATCCAATTCTGTAACATATACTGAGAAAGACTTTTTGACAAATTAGCTGCCCTGGTAAATTTCTCATACTGAATGGAAGTAACGCATAATGAGGGGTCCCCCAAGCTCCCGACAAACCCTGAGCCAGTCTTGTAAACCTTTGTTCTTTCTTGGGGCTATGGCTGCTCTGCACTCCTGTGTGGTTTGCTCATAAATGAGTTATTCTACCAGAGGTGCGGCTTGCTCTGAATCTCCAAAAATACGCTCTGCTGCCTCTGTCATTCTGGCCACAAAATCTGAGAATGATTCCTGAGGTCCCTGGACGATCTTTGTTAGTTGTCCAGTGGCTTCACCTGCTCCGGAGAGCGCCTTCCAGGCCCTAATAGCCTTTTCATCTGATTCAGAACTATTAAGAACTGGCTCCTTGAGCTCATCTAGTGATGAGTATAGGCTCCTTCTCCTAGAAACCTCCGCTGATTGATCTTTTTTCTTTTCTTTTTCCTTCTCCTTCCTTCTAATCTCTCCCCAGGTATTCTTACCTGACCTAAACTTTTCCTCAGGTTCAAGACCCGTGGAAAGGCCTGTATACTTATTTTGTGTACCATATTTCCTCTTTGCTCCTACTCTCTCTCCCCGCTTTACTTCTGATAGATTGCCCTGAATTAAATCCAGAATTTTCAGCCCTATCTTAATCACTTGATAACATGTGAAAAGGAACAAAAAGGCTCCTAACACTAGAAAAAGTTCAAGGCCAAACATACCTTGTAAAGCTATTTCCCACTTTACTTCTGATAGACTGTCTTGAATTTCGTTAGAAAGTTCAAGACCAGACTTACCTTGTAAAGCTATACTTACGGGTACCCTGTTCCCCAGCTGAAGAGTTCTGAATTCACGCAGTTGAATCCTTCTCAACAGTCTGTGTTACGGGAACACTTTATTACCACCGTTCCCCAGCTGAAGAGTTCTGAATTCACGCAGTTGAATCCTTCTCAACAGTCTGTGTTGTGGGAACACTTTATTACCACCGTTCCCCAGCTGAAGAGTTCTGAATTCACGCAGTTGAATCCTTCTCAACAGTCTGTTTTACGGGAACACTTCATTACCATGACCCGCAGTTCTGGTTCCGGAATGAGGGATCTTCCTTGCACCGGTGATGGTAACCGTCCCAGGTTTTCTCGTCCCAGGTCTTCTCGTCCCAGGTCTTCTCGTCCCAGGTCTTCTCGTCCCAGGTCTTCTCGTCCCGGGCCTTCTCGTCCCAGGTCTTCTCGTCCCGGGTCTCAGCACCAACTCTTACACGCATTCACGACCGGCCAGGAAAGACGCAACAAACCAGAATCTTCTGCGGCAAAGCTTTATTGCTTACATCTTCAGGAGCCAGAGAGCAAGAGAGCAAGAGTCAGGGCAAGAGAGAGAAAGAAAGCAAGAAAAAGAACAAGAACAAGAAAGCAAGAGAGAGAAAAAGAACAAGAGCAAGAAAGAGAAAAAGAACAAGAAAGCAAGAGAGAGAAAAAGCAAGAACAAGAGAGAGAAAAAGCAAGAACAAGAGAGAGAAAAAGCAAGAACAAGAGAGAGAAAAAGCAAGAACAAGAGAGAGAAAAAGAGAATGGCAAAACCCCGTCCCTTTTAAGGAGAATTATCCTCCGCCTAGGACGTATTACTCCCTGATTGGCTGCAGCCCATCGGCCCAGTTGTCATCACGAGAAAGGCAGAACACATGGCGGGAAAACTGCCCCTGCACATGTGCAGATTATGTTTACCACTTAGAACACAGCTGTCAGCGCCATCTTGCAACGGCAAATGTGAGGGCGGCTCCCCACACTAAACCACTTGAATACTAATGGAATTTGCCTCTGTGTTTTTTAGAGTCTAATGATAGGTGGTGCTATGTACTGCTTAGTCCTTTTCTCAGATCAACACAGACTAGGCTCATTAATAAAAAGGGAACTCAATAGATAAGTTGCCTTTATCAGATTGATGCGCAGACAAATTGGGAAGGCATTTTCATGACTAATAATGAAGTGCTAACCCTGGGCAAGTGAACCTGGGTTTTATAAGAAAACAAACTGAGCAAACCACCCAGGACAAGCCAAAAGGCAGCACTCCTTCGAGATCTCGGCTTCAGTTTCTGACTTGAGTTCCTGCCCTGATTTCCTTTTGATGACTGTTCAAAATGTAATGCTCGGCCATAGGGAGGCTGCTCCCATATCCTGTCTAGGGTTAAATATCAGATATCACTGACCATTCCCAATCCCAGAGCCTTGCTGGGAGAAAGTTCCTAACTGTGCAGCTCTGCTCCCTTGTTCCTCTGCAAATACACTCAACTCCAGGTTAAGCACTAATGCAGCAGAGCTGCACATTGTCTCTAGCTTTCCTGCGGTGAGCTGCAGTGAGAAGTCAACTTGAAGATGTGTATTCTTAGTCTTAGGCAGGCAGTCATTCACCTCTAGAATATGTGAGTTGGTTTTATAAAGGAAATAAAATGCAAACAGGACTCAGAATGTCAAGTATTTCTTATTTGCTTCTAATATACCACATGTAAAATTTTCAGTTTGACGACTGCTGATCAACCACCAAGAGGAACTGGGAGCTGTGCATTTTAGGGAGTCTGCATTTCTGCCCCTTTTGCTCTGGGGGTGCATGAAATACTCATCAACAAAAAACTGGGACATTGCTTTTTCTGAGATGCTTTGCAACACTTCTTGGTTTTAAAGAGGACAGAAGAGTAGCTCGTCGGTCATTGCAGCGAGTGTAGTTCATACCTAAGGCCTCTATGAGGGGTTCTCAAACCATGCAGTCTCCATCTACAGGGCTGAGTGGAAGAAGAGCAGGCCTTGTGAAGAGTGAATAAGGACACAGAGAAACAGCAACAAGTTCACAGCACAACATGGAATGGCAGATTGCTCTGGAGAATTCTGAGGTGTTGATAACACTGGGACATTTTTATAGCCAGACTCAGGGAAATGAAATCGCTATAGGAAATGCCCACCTGACCCAGGGCCTGCCTGCTTCTTTAGAGGTTAAAGATATGCTGCTGAGCCTGGGGGACTCCACCTGGCTCTGATGAAGTCTTGCATTCCTAGATGCCAATAACAGTGGCATCTGCTGATTTTATTTAGCAGCTTTGAGTCAATCCTGATTCGAGAAGTACCACTGTCATTCAGTATGTCAGGAATGGGAAGACCATGGTGGAGGACACAGATGGAGCTGAAGCAAAGTACAGGAAGCAGATCCCTGCCTTCAGAGCCACAGGAATCATCCAGGCGCTTGCTGTAGGTGATTTACGGTTCCAACATCCATAATCCATGTTGGTCTGCACCGGATGTCACGACATTCACCTTCACCAAATGCTTTTCACTCTTCTGCAGCAGCCTTGGTCTTCTCAGAAGGTCACTTTGATCCTTGGAGATCATGGCGTTACCCAATATTCATGCACACAAGACAGCGGAGGTGAGTGAGACACTGGCTGGACTAGGAGGCAGGAAGACTGCCTACTGAGACATTACAGAGCTGAACTGTGAGAAGAAAGGCCATCAAGTCAATGATATCAGAGGTCCCAGGACGTAGAGAGCATCAACTGTAATTCAAGAGTCTAGAGAGTCTGGGAAGATGGGAAGTAACCTTGAATGACCTTGCAAATAGGAAAGTAGCACTGAGTTAGTAATTGTTTAAGACAGACTTGAAACAGATTCCTAAGAGGTTTTTAAAAGTTGGAGATGAACGATGTGATAGAAAAATTGGCTGAGAGATTTAACTGTTTAAATACACATATACACACATACATACACACACACACTCATACACACTCTCTGCCACCCTCACACACACACACACACACACACACACACTCATATACACACTACCCCAAAAATACATATATACACACACTCACAGCCCCCTCCACACACACACACACATACACATCACATATGAGGGACAAAGCACATTCCAGTCTAAAGAGACAATGACATGTTGGCTGCATCATAAGGGAGGAGGGATGGACTCTGCCATGAAAGAGTCATATTCCAGCCTCTCCCTTCAGATACAAGTAGAGCCAGCTTCCTTGTCCTACCATGTCTTATCTGGGTATATTGATAATTCCTTGTTCCGTATCCACTGTGGTTCTGAGGGAATGATGGTTAGTTTTCATCTCTTTAGATAATGATGAAGTACTTTCAGAGCAAGACACAGTTATCAGTAGCTGGGTATGTCCAATCCATGGACACTACCTGAAATCCCTGCATTGAATGGTCTGTGACCTGTGGCAAGTTCCAGGTGGGTGTGGCATTATCTTTCTTCATTGTGGAACATACTAAATGACTTATTTCAAAGGTCCCACAGAGACAGGTCTTAGCACATGTAGATAAAGAAGATAGATAGATAGATAGATAGATAGATAGATAGATTTTTTTTTTACTACTTATCACCATGACAAACATGCCTGACAAAAGCATCTTAAGGGAGGAAGGGTTTATTTGGACTCACAGTTCCAGTGTTCAGTTTATCATGGTGAAGGAGGCAAGGTCACCAGGGCTTGAAGCGTCTGGTTACAATGCACCCACAGTCAGAATCAGAGAGTAATGAATGCTGGTGCACAGCTTGGTTTCTTCTAGGTATTCAGTCCAGGACCCCAGCCCAGGAGATGGCATCACATACATTCACATACATTCACATATATTCAGCGTGAATCTTCTCAGCATAGTTAATTCTTTCTGGAAAACCTTCTTAGACACAGCCAGACTTGTGTCTGTCTTCATGGCTATTCTAAATCTGGTAAAGTTGACAGTGGAGAATAACCATCGCACTACAGAAAAACAGGAAAGTAGACAACGACTGAGAAGACAGATTCCTGGAGACTAAACACTCTTTGGTACAGGCACAGACGCTTTTATCACAGACCTGGCAGTGAGCCATGCTACCTCTGCCATGGGGATTCCATCAAAGCAAGTTCCCCATGACTGATGGGCATCTAGAGGATGAGAAGGCAAACTCTGACCAGAGCTCACCCTCGTTCCTTCATGATCAGTCCCTTCTAGTTCATGGAACTAGTATAGAGAGACTGGGAAGCCCTGGGTGTGGGGCTCAAGAGTACATACCAGGTGTCAAAGCTCACTTTCTTTGACATTTCTCATTTTTTTTCCTTTACAGTATGTATTAACCATTCAACAAGGACGGAAATATTGGGTATTTGCTTTGAAATCTAAATGGGTCGTAATTTCACAGGAGAAGTTCAGGTGACAGTGGGAAGGGAACAGTGGAAATGATCAGAACTGAAGGGATAGATTGTGCACTGACGTTTAAGGAAGAGAATTATGTCAAATTTAAGACTTCAAAAGGTAAAATAGATTAGAAGGAAGTATGGTAAAAATGACATTTTCTTTTCTAACTCAATCTGAGAAACTCTTAGGGGTCATAAGCATTTTGGCAAGTATTTTGGCTTTTTAGTATAATTTGGGGTAGATTGCTTGCTCCTCAAGATTCTTTTTTATGTGTCTTATGAGTGTGTGTGTGCGTGTGTCTGTCTATCTATATGAGTGTGTGTGTCCATATATGTGTGCATGTGTATGTGTCTTTATAAGTGTGTGTGCATGAGTATATGTATATATGCATCTGTATAAGTGTGTGTGTGTGTGCATGTGTATGAGTGTTGAAGGGTGTATATACCTACGCATATGTGGAGACCAGAAGAGACACCAGTGCCCCTCTTTATAGCTCTCTACCTGTTATTTTGAGTCAGAGTCTCAGACTAAACCTGCAACTCATTCAGAAGCTAGCTAGTTGCCCCCTTGTCTTTCCCCCATCTTGCTTCTGGGATTACGGGTGTGCATGCAATGCCTGACTTTTTATGTGAGTGTTGGGGATCTAAACTGTGATTCTCATGCTTATGCACCAAGCAACTTTAACCACTACTTTCTTTTGTTGAAACCACAAGGAAGTAAGACAAAACAGTGAATAACAGGCTTCCAACAAAGATGGCCTTGATGTAAGATGGGGTCAAGACCTAATAACAACATCCTAAGGTTAAGAACAGTGTAAGATGGAGATGGTGGAAAACACCTGACCTACCAAGTGTTCTAGCTTATGCAGAGCACACTGTTGCTGTCCTTGGGATTGCACCATTCACACTCCTGTGCAGCAGGAATGCTCAGTGGGGAGCAATGTGCCTCATGGTTCTGCCGAAATTCTGATGCAACCTGAGTCATATGGTTAGTGCTTAGAGGATATTACTTTCATGTCAGCATCAAATCTAGAAGTCTTTAGTGGTACAATCTCAAGTCGGGGTCCATATGGGAAGATATGGTTTCATTTCTGCTGCTGTGATCAACAATCCTGAGCAAAATCAATACACAGGAGGAAGTGTTTATTTGGAATACAATTCTAGGTTATAGTCCAACACTGAGGGGGAACCAAAGCAGGATCTCAGTACCCAGTCACATCAGATCGAAAGCCAAGAGCAGAGAGACGTGAATGAACTTGCTTGCTTATGTTCTCAGCTAGCTTTCATCTGTCTCGTATCTCAGGACCCCATGCCTGGGGAATGGTGTCACCCACAATGGGCAGAGTCTTCCTATATCAAGGAACTCCACCATAGACATTTCCACTGGCCCACCTGATCTAGGTGAGTCCTTAACTGAGGCTCTCTTCTCATATGACTATAGGTTGACATATAGTCTCATATGACTATAGAAGTCGACAGTTAAAACTAGTCATCACAGAAGAGATGTCTCACACACACACACACACACACACACACACACACACACACACACCATGACTTCGGAACATCCTTCTGAGTTGATTCCAAATGATGTGCTCATAGGGCACTCCTAGCACACCGCTCCTGTTGCCTGTGTAATGATATCAGCAGGCAGGCATGTTGTAAGATCCAGCAAAGTAACCTGTACTGCCATCTCTTTTGGGTCCACTAATGCTTTTTCAGTCTTACGTCACAGGTACAATTCTGTAGCAAGGAAAGCACTAATTTTCCTGTTTGCATTATAGCACAGCCCTTGTCTTCACTTAACTCTATTCAGAGCACATGTCTCTAGCTTGTTCCCTAAGTGTAGTTTTAGTAAGTTCAATCCTGTCTATAGCAAATTTGATTTCCATGGAATACTGTGTCATAAGTCAATCTATCATTTTATATTCATTCTGTATAATGATGCTAAAAATCGTGACCCATATAACATTATTCTAAAGGAAAATAAATCATACTGGTTCTTTCTACTTGACATTATGAAGTAAATAACATCTCAAAATTTCATTATAGAGTCCATAAAAATTGTCAAGTGGTCAAAAGGAAAGAAGGGTAAATGCTCTGTGTTAGATTTTCAGCAACTTTACAACATATACTTGCTCTAATTTTTGGTTTTTCAAGACAGGGTTTCTCTGTATAGCCCTGGCTGTCCTGGAACTCACTTTGTAGACCAGGCTGGCCTTGAACTCAGAAATCTGCCTGCCTCTGCCTCCCAAGTGCTGGGATTAAAGGCATGTACCACCACGCCCGGCTTGCTCCAAAATTTTTGAGTGCAACACATCTGCATTATCTAGCCTATAAGCTTTTGGGTGGATATTTCAAAGGCTGGATAAATGCACACTGAGAAGAAGACATGGCAAAGAGTACATACCTGAGGGCCATGGGAAGGTCACAAGGAAAATTACAGGACAAGAAAATGCCCAGAGAAGCTGTACAGAGAAGATACCTGTATCAAACCTCTATGCAATCACATGCCACCATCACAGATAATGCTTTTATTTTCATTGTTAATGTAGGTCTCGCAGAATAGAAATATCAAAATTAATGGTCTATTGTTTATTGCCAGCCATGTTTACTGTTCCCAGCACAATACAGAAGAATAACTAAAACATATTTTTGCACGTGCATCCTTTTGAACACTCTGGGGAAGAATGTATTCTCACATGAGTCTTCATATGCCACACATATTGAGAATAATAATGATCATAAACCGTGACTACAACCATAAGTACCTTAGATATTTTAAGATAAAGGATTATGTTTAAGCAATTCTGACAACCCTTGAGAAAGTCTAAAGTATTTCAGTTAAATTCCCATGGCCCCAGATCTTCTAGTCTTCCTTGTGGTACCATCTCTCTAGCTCCACTCCATATGATCTATGGCATACACACCCCATGGAACAGACATGGGCTGCTTTCTTTGTTTTCCCAAAAGGCACCATCACAAAAATTCATCTTTGATCTGAACTTCATATACATTCATAGATAATTCATGGATATTGACTTTGCCTAATTTTTGACCCTGGAGTCAAATCAATTCAAGAACATCTACACACAAATTCTCTTATATTCTTTATTATATATGTGGTAAAAATCTGAACAAGAATATAAGATCTCAAAAATAAACATTCTGTTGGGAAATAGACAAATGTTTTCTGTTCCGTGTTAAACAAGAGCCAGATCCAGCTCACAGAGTGGAGAAGACTGCAGGGGAATTATTGCTCCATTGACTGTTTAAATCATGGATCTAGAACAAACATCTTGCCAGAAGCTAAAGACACCCATCACCATGGATCAACTCAAATGTCACTCCTCAAAACCATGTTTTAGAATCTATTTTTATATATTTCAAAACTATTCTTTGAGAATTTCAATCAATTAGTATGAGCAAGAATGTAGTGTGATCACTACCCTCAAACTTCAAACTCCTAGACCTTGAATTGTATCTTCTTCCCAACTTCATGTACCCTCTCTAAAAAATAACAAACAGACAGACAGACTCCACTCAGTCCTACCAGTATTCAAGGTTATAGGGACATCCTCTGAAGAGAACAGGGGCCATATTCCTTAGCAGCCATCAACTGCCAATGCCCCTCAGGTAGGGATGAGACATCCTGAACTTCTCCATCCATTTTGGAAGTAAATGACTCAATCTTGTGCAGATTTTGCACATGCACTTGCAGCCTTGTAAGTTCATGTGTGCAGTGGTCCTGGCCTTGTGTGCAGTGGTTCTGACCATGTGTACAGTAATCCTGACCCTTGTGTACAGAGATCATGGCCTTGTTATGTCCAGTGGGCATTCTAAGAAACCACTTCCAGTCCATGACAGCAAATTGAAAACTCAAGAGGACACCTTAGACATACAGAAGATTGGTAAGACTACTGGAGTGTTTAATCTAAAATAAGAGACCCCTGAGACATCATGTATTATACCACAAGACTGCTCACCTGTGTTGTGCCAACCTTCATTTGGATTCTTGTTAAGTTGCCATTCATAAACCTGTGGTTTGTGAAAAGAATACTGTTTTTCTATGCAGTCAATATTTGTGTTTTGACAGACAGAATCAATAGGCTCCATCTGTTGGGCTGGGTTTAAAGTGTAGGCTTAGATTTTTATAAAACCTGCTTTAATAAGAGTTATCAAATTCTTTAGCCCCCCCCCCCTTCTAGGCTGCCATCCATAGGTAGGGGAGAAAAGATGATAAATAGGACAAGGAGGTGTAGACCTTGTTAGAAGAAATTCTTTGAGATTCCAATCTCCACTTGTCAGCACACCATCAGTCCAGGCCAGTAGTGTCTGGATACTAAACACGAATCAGCAGGGGTGACATGATTCAGCAGGAACAGCCAGGCCTCCACCAAATCAGCATGAGTCACCAGAAGAAACTGACCAGAAACATCCAGGATGCCCAAGAAGTTCTTTGTTGTGCCTCTCTCAAAGAAGTGAAGATGCAGTAGAGATGAAGACTTGAGACCAAAGAAGCATTGCCCGAGCTAGCAATGCAAGTATCCTGTCACTGTCTGTTGAGTCCTACTTATGCTCCAAACATCATATGTCCTCTCAAAGGTCTTGCCTCACCAAAACACCAAAGAGTTTGCCTCAGCAAGACAGCATGAGGGTCTGCATCATATGGCACAAACAGAAACTTCTACTTCACCAAACGACCACACTGCTGCTCAGTGTTTAGATATGCTTGGTTCAAAATAATACTTTAAACCTACCACTCAGTATTTATCCTCCACACAACCACACATGCAGAGCTCAAAGCAGAGAGTCCCAAAGTAGGCATAGTGCCTGTCCATGCTGCCCCCAAGGCCTCTTCTGTCCCCAGTTGTGAAGGGCTGAGATTCTTGTTCAGCACCATGATGTTGGGCCTTACAAAAGTATATTTAATTGTATCCACTGTATAGGTTTCAGGATCTACCATTAAAAATGGCTATCCTGTTTAAAAGGTTGAAAAAAATCATCCTTAAAAATATCAAGAATGATTCCTTTGAAAGTCCTCCAAATCTATGCCTTTATTTAAAAATGTATTTTATACATGTAGTCAGTCTGTCCAAAAGTTGTCTCAGGTCACAGTTTAAAGGCATCTTGGAGAGGGTTAACCCTTGCATTCTGGTCTCTGTACATCACCCCTGAGATTTTGAGGGTTCATAGATTATGTGAATAGATACAATACAATTGTGCAGGAGTTTTTATATGTCACTTAGGAATTGAACTGGAAATAGTTCTCTAAAAGAAATGAGTTAGGACAGGTGCTGATTAACTTTTTGTCAACCTGACACAGCTCAGGTCATCAGGAAAAAGGAATATCAGTTGAGGAACTGTCTCCATCGGATTGGCCTGTGGCATGTCTTAATTAGTAATTGATATGGGAGCGTCCAGTTGACTGTAGGAAGTTATAGTGAAAATTCTTGTTTCTTTTAAAAACACAGAAATATTACAGGAATATGTTTTTGTTTTAATCACAGGTGTAGGATATAGGGCTGCTCTAGATTGTCCACAGCAGTTGACTATGATTTGCCTCATGGTCAAGCAGACGTGAGACTTTGCCAGCATCAGGAAGTTTCTGCAATTGTGCGATATTTGGGATTTTGGGGACTTTTCAGAGGGTATATAAATGCTAAGGCTCTGAGAGAAGGGATTGGTTGCTGTTGATAGTGGTTTGTTAAGTTGTGTGCAAAGAAGAAACAACAAGAAGAAATTAGATATCCTGATGGTGAAGATAAAACTTGTCTCAAGAAACTCAGTGCCCCTAATCAGTAGTGAGTAGTCTAATGATAACATTAGCCCCTTTCTCCTCTATCATTTTTCTCTCCTATCTGGTGTTACAGGGTTGAAAGGGTAGACAAGGGTGGAAGAAAAAGGAACCCACAAAGTAGCCAAAGTCTGGTTACAGGCAATACCATCCCTACGCAGGTGGTTCTAGACTGCATGAAAAAGCCACTGAGAACAAGCCAGTAAGCAGTGTTCCTCCATGGCTGCTTCATTCTCTGTCTCCTGAGTTCTTCCCTGTTTGTGTCCTGCCCTGGCTTTTGTCAATGGCAGTCTATGATTCTTTTCTTCTCCAGGCTACTTGAAACTGTGCAGGAAAATGCTTTAAGATATAAGCCTAGGCACATGCCTTCTGAAAGACGAAGGACATAATCCTAGAAATTAACAATGGAATTACATGAAAATAAAAGGGATTTTTACAGCAACAAAAGGAATCACCAAAGAAAACAGAAAGCCTACAAAATGGGAGAAATCTTTGCCAGTTACACATCAGAGGAGATTAATATCTAGAAATATAAAATATTACTTTTAAAGAAATGTAACATTTAGAAGCCCAAGTCATAAAATTAATAAATGGAAAAATGAATTGAACAGGCAGTTATCCAAAAAGAAAATACAAAAGGCAAATGAAGACTCCAGCACCAGGGTACCTGGCCCAGGGAGTCTCCAGACACCCGCAGGGACCCACACAGGATCCACCACGGGATCCCAAGATCTCTGGTGAGTGGAACACAGCATCTGCTCCAATCCAGTCACGCAGGACCTGAAACTGCATTAACTAGGGAAGCAGATAACCCGGCCTGATCAGGGGCACAAGTCCCTTCCGGTCCACTCCAGCACCGGGGTTGTTTGCGTGCGGAATTTCCAGACACCCCCAAGGTCCTCACAGGACCCTCCACGGGATCTTAAGACCTCTGGTGAGTGGAACACAACTTCTGCCAGGAGGCAGGTTCGAACACCAGATATCTGGGCACCTTCCCTGGAAGAAGAGAGCTTGCCTGCAGAGAATACTCTGACCACTGAAACTAAGGAGAGAGTTAGTCTCCCAGGTCTGCTGATAGAGGCTAACAGAGTCACCTGAGGAACAAGCTCTAACCAGAGACAACTATAACAACTAGCTTCAGAGATTACCAGATGGTGAAAGGCAAACGTAAGAATCCAACTAACAGAAATCAAGACCACCCACCATCATCAGAACGCAGCACTTCCACCCCACCTAGTCCTGGGCACCCCAACACACCTGAAAAGCAAGACACAGATTTAAAAGCATATCTCATGATGATGGTAGAGGATATCAAGAAGGACTTTAATAACTCACTTAAAGAAATACAGGAGAACACTGCTAAACAGGTAGAAGAGCTTAAAGAGGAAACATGAAAATTTCTTAAAAAATTGCAGGATAACATGACCAAAGAGGTGATGGAATTGAATAAAACCATCCAAGACATAAAAAAGGAAGTACACACAATAAAGAAAACCCAAAGTGAGGCAACACTGGAGATAGAAACCCTAGGAAAGAAATCTGGAACCATAGATGCGAGCATCAGCAACAGAATACAAGAGATGGAAGCGAGAATCTCAGGTGCAGAAGACTCCATAGAGAACATCAGCACAACAATCAAAGAAAATACAAAACACAAAAAGATCCTAACTCAAATCATCCAGGAAATCCAGGACACAATGAGAAGACCAAACCTACAGATAATAGGAGTTGATGAGATTGAAGATTTTCAACTTAAAGTGCCAGGAAATATTTTCAACAAAATTATAGAAGAAAACTTCCCAAACCTAAAGAATGACATGCCCTGAACATACAAGAAGCCTACAGAACTCCAAATAGACTGGACCAGAAAAGAAATTCCTCCCGACACTTAATAATCAGAACAACAAATGCACTAAATAAAGATAGAATATTAAAAGCAGTAAGGGAGAAAGGTCAAGTAACATATAAAGGCAGGCCTATCAGAATTACACAAGACGTTTCACCAGAGACTATGAAAGCCAGAAGAGCCTGGACAGATGTTATACAGACACTAAGAGAACACAAATGCCAGCCCAGGCTACTATACCCGGCCAAACTCTCAATTACCATAGATGGAGAAACCAAAGTATTCCACGAAAAAACCAAATTCACACATTATCTTTCCACAAATCCAGCCCTTCAAAGGATAACAGAAAAAAATCAATACAAGGACAGAAATCACGCCCTAGAAAAAGCAAGAAAGTAATCCCTCAACAAACTAAAAAAAAAAAAAGAAGACAGCCACAAGAACAGAATGACAACTCTAATGACAAACATAAAAGGAAGCAACAATTACTTTTCCTTTATATCTCTTAATATCAATGGACTCAATTCCCCAATAAAAAGATATAGACTAACAGACTGGTTACACAAACAGGACCCAACATTCTGCTGCTTACAGGAAACCCATCTCAGGGAAAAAGACAGACACTACCTCAGAGTGAAAGGGTGGAAAACAATTTTCCAAGCAAATGGTCTGAAGAAACAAGCTGGAGTAGCCATTCTAATATCGGATAAAATCGACTTCCAACCCAAAGTTATCAAAAAAGACAAGGAGGGACACTTCATACTCATCAAATGTAAAATCCTCCAAGAGGAACTCTCAATTCTGAATATCTATGCCCCAAATGCAAGGGCAGCCACATTCATTACAGACACTTTAGTAAGCTCAAAGCACACATGGTACCTCACACAATAATAGTGGGAGACTTCCACACACCACTTTCATCAATGGACAGATCGTGGAAACAGAAACTAAGCAGGGACACAGTGAAACTAACAGAAGTTATGAAACAAATGAATCTGACAGATATCTACAGAACATTTTATCCTAAAACAAAAGGATATACCTTCTTCTCAGCACCTCATGGTACCTTCTCCAAAATTGACCATATAATTGGTCACAAAACAGGCCTCAACAAATACAAAAATATTGAAATTGTCCCATGCATCCTATCAGACCACCATGAACTAAGGCTGATCTTCAATAGCAACATAAAGAATGGAAAGACAACATTCACGTGGAAACTGAACAACACTCTTCTCAATGATACCTTGGTCAAGGAAGGAATAAAGAAAGAAATTAAAGACTTTTTAGAGTTTAATGAAAAGGAAGCCAAAACATACCCAAACCTATGGGACATAATGAAAGCATTTCTAAGAGGGAAACTCATAGCTCTGAGTGCCTCCAAGAAGAAACTGGGGAGAGCACACACTAGCAGCTTGTCAACACATCTAAAAGCTCTAGAAAAAAATGAAGAAAATTCACCCAAGAGGAGTAGACAGCAGAAAATAATCAAACTCCGGGGTGAAATCAACCAAGTGGAAACAAGAAGAACTATTCAAAGAATTAACCAAAAGAGGAGTTAGTTCTTTGAGAAAATCAACAAGATAGATAAACCCTTAGGTAGACTCACTAGAGAACACAGGGACAACATCCTAATTAACAAAATGAGAAATGAAAAGGGTGACATAAGAACAGATCCTAAAGAAATCCAAAACACCATCAGATCCTTCTACAAAAGGCTATACTCAACTGTAGTCTCCCCTCCCCCAGCCTGAAACCTGCTTGCTCAAGGGTGGAGCTTCCTGCTCATTCGTTCTGCCACGCCCACTGCTGGAACCTGCGGAGCCACACCCGTGCTCCTTTCTACTGGACCAGAGATTATTCGGCGGGAATCGGGTCCCCTCCCCCTTCCTTCATAACTAGTGTCGCAACAATAAAATTTGAGCCTTGATCAGAGTAACTGTCTTGGCTACATTTTTTCTTCCGCCCCGTCTAGATTACTCTCTTACAGCTCGAGCGGCCTTCTCAGTCGAACCGTTCACGTTGCGAGCTGCTGGCGGCCGCAACATTTTGGCGCCCGAACAGGGACCTGAAGAATGGCAGAGAGATGCTAAGAGGAACGCTGCATTGGAGCTCCACAGGAAAGGATCTTCGTATCGGACATCGGAGCAACGGACAGGTACACATGCTAGCGCTAGCTTAAAATTTCAGTTTTGTAAAGTGTTGCTGAGGATGCGGTAGGATACGAATTAAGCTTGAATCAGTGCTAACCCAACGCTGGTTCTGCTTGGGTCAGCAGCGTGTTAATCGGAACTAGAAACGGAAACAGGCAGGTTAGCCGCAGCTTTTTAGGAAGCTGCTTAGGTGGAAGAAGAAAGGGTTTAAAGTCATGGATCAGGCGGTTGCCCAAAGTTTTCAAGAGTTGTTTCAGGCCAGAGGAGTAAGGCTTGAAGTACAATTAGTAAAAAATTTTTTAGGTAAGATAGATACCTGTTGCCCATGGTTCAAGGAAGAAGAAACACTAGATTGTGGAACCTGGGAGAAAGTTGGTGAGGCCTTAAAAATCACTCAGGCAGATAATTTTACCCTAGGCCTCTGGGCGCTCGTAAATGATGCAATAAAAGATGCCACTTCCCCAGGGCTAAGTTGCCCCCAGGCGGAGCTTGTGGTATCTCAGGAGGAGTGCGTGTCAGAGAGGGCCTCCTCAGAAAAAGATCTTCTTAACTCAAAAATTGATAAATGTGGAAACTCGGATGAAAAACTGATTTTTAACAAAAATCACTCAGATAGAGGAGCTGCCCATTACCTTAATGAGAATTGGTCCTCTTGTGAATCTCCCGCTCCACCTGTAGTCCCCACTTCGGGAGGTGCCACTCATAGGGACACACGACTAAGCGAGTTAGAGTTTGAGATTAAGCTTCAGAGGCTGACTAATGAGCTTCGGGAACTAAAAAAGATGTCAGAAGCGGAGAAGAGTAACTCTTCTGTAGTTCACCAGGTGCCGCTAGAAAAGGTTGTGAGTCAGGCTCGTGGGAAAGGACAGAATATGTCTAATACGCTAGCCTTTCCGGTGGTCGAGGTAGTTGATCAGCAAGATACTAGGGGCAGACATTACCAGACCTTAGATTTCAAGTTGATAAAAGAGTTAAAGGCGGCTGTTGTGCAATATGGCCCTTCAGCCCCGTTCACTCAAGCATTACTGGACACAGTTGTGGAGTCACACTTAACCCCTTTAGATTGGAAGACTCTTTCTAAGGCTACCCTGTCAGGAGGAGATTTTTTGCTTTGGGATTCTGAATGGCGAGACGCCAGTAAGAAAACTGCTGCTTCTAACGCTCAGGCGGGTAATTCAGATTGGGATAGCAACATGCTTTTAGGAGAGGGCCCTTATGAGGGACAGACAAATCAGATTGATTTTCCCGTTGCAGTGTACGCGCAAATTGCGACGGCCGCACGCCGTGCTTGGGGAAGGTTGCCAGTCAAAGGAGAGATTGGTGGAAGTTTAGCTAGCATTCGGCAGAGTTCTGATGAACCATATCAGGATTTTGTGGATAGGCTATTGATTTCAGCTAGTAGAATCCTTGAAAATCCGGACACGGGAAGTCCTTTCGTTATGCAATTGGCTTATGAGAATGCTAATGCAATTTGCCGAGCTGCGATTCAACCGCATAAGGGAACGACAGATTTGGCGGGATATGTCCGCCTTTACGCAGACATCGGGCCTTCCTGCGAGACCTTGCAGGGAACCCACGCGCAGGCAATGTTCTCAAGGAAACGAGGGAAAAATGTATGCTTTAAGTGTGGAAGTTTAGATCATTTTAGAATTAATTGTCCTCAGAACAAGGGTGCCGAGGTTAGACAAACAGGCCGTGGCCCAGGAATATGTCCCCGGTGTGGAAAGGGCCGCCACTGGGCAAAAGATTGTAAGCATAAAACGAGGGTTTTGAGCCGCCCGGTGCCGGGAAACGAGGAAAGGGGTCAGCCCCAGGCCCCGAGTTACTCAAAGAAGACAGCTTATGGGGCTATAAATCTGCTGCCCAGCCAACAAGATCAGTTCTTGAGCTTGTCAGGTCAAACCCAGGAAATGCAAGACTGGACCTCTGTTCCACTGTCCATGTAGCATTAACCCCAGAAGTGGGAGTCCAAACTCTGCCTACCGGAGTTTTTGGACCACTACCTGTAGAAACCTGTGGTTTTCTCTTAGGACGAAGCAGTTCTATTGTAGAAGGCCTGCAGATTTATCCAGGTGTTATAAGTAATGATTATGAGGGAGAAATTAAAATCATAGCCGCTTGCCCTCGTGGTGCTATAACTATACCCGCTAATCAGAAAATTGCTCAACTTACTTTGATCCCTTTGCGCTGGTCACTATCTAAATTCTTTGAAAATGAAGAAGGACAGAATAACTTTGACTCCCTTGGCGTAAATTGGGTGAAATCTATCACTAATCAGAGACCTAACCTTAAATTGATTCTTGATAGAAAAAGCTTTAAAGAATTAATAGATACCGGGGCCGATGTAACGATAATTAGAGGGCAGGACTGGCCCTCAAACTGGCCCCTGTCTGTTTCCTTGACTCACCTTCAAGGAATTGGTTATGCCAGTAACCCAAAACGTAGTTCCAAATTGCTAACCTGGAGAGATGAGGATGGAAAATCAGGAAGTATTCAGCCGTATGTTATGCCAAATTTGCCTGTAACCCTGTGGGGAAGAGATCTGTTGTCACAGATGGGCGTTATCCTGTGCAGTTCTAAGGAGATGGTGACTGAACAGACGTTCAGGCAGGGACCCCTGCCTGATCGTGGACTAATAAAGAAGGGACAGAAAATTAAGACTTTTGAAGATCTTAAACCCCACTCTAACGTGAGAGGTTTACAGTATTTTCAGTAGCGGCCACTGTCTTGCCTGCATCCCACGCCAAAAAAATTCAATGGCGTAATGATATTCCGGTATGGGTAGATCAGTGGTCCTTGCCTAAAGAGAAAATAGAGGCCGCTTCTTTGCTAGTGCAGGAGCAGTTAGAAGCAGGACATTTGGTGGAGTCTCACTCTCCCTAGAATACACCCATTTTCATTATCAGGAAAAAATCGGGAAAATGGAGACTGTTGCAAGATTTAAGAAAGGTTAATGAAACCATGGTACTTATGGGAACTTTACAACCGGGGCTTCCCTCCCCAGTAGCCATTCCTAAGGGATATTATAAGATTGTTATAGATTTGAAAGATTGTTTCTTTACCATCCCTTTACATCCAAAGGATTGTGAGAGATTTGCTTTTAGTGTTCCTTCTGTAAATTTCAAGGAACCCATGAAAAGATATCATTGGACAGTTCTCCCGCAGGGCATGGCTAATAGTCCCACCTTATGTCAAAGGTTTGTGGCAAAGGCAATTCAGCCTGTTAGACAACAATGGCCAAATATTTACATCATCCATTTCACAGATGATGTCTTGATGGCGGGAAAGGACCCCCAAGATTTGCTTTTGTGTTATGGAGACTTACGAAAGGCCCTGGCTAATAAGGGATTACAAATTGCTTCTGAAAAGATACAAACTCAGGATCCTTATAATTATTTGGGTTTTAGACTCACTGATCAAGCTGTTTTTCCCCAGAAAATTGTTATTCGTAGAGATAACTTAAGGACCTTAAATGATTTTCAAAAATTGTTAGGTGATATAAATTGGCTTCGCCCCCATCTAAAGCTTACTACAGGGGAGTTGAAACCTTTATTTGATATTCTTAAAGGGAGTTCTGATCCCACTTCCCCTAGATCCCTAACCTCAGAAGGATTACTGGCCTTACAGCTAGTGGAAAAGACTATTGAAGAACAGTTTGTCACTTACATAGATTACTCCCTGCCGCTGCACCTGTTAATTTTTAATACGACTCATGTGCCTACGGGATTGCTATGGCAAAAATTTCCTATAATGTGGATACATTCAAGGATTTCTCCCAAACGTAATATCTTGCCATATCACGAAGCAGTGGCTCAGATGATTATCACTGGAAGAAGGCAGACATTGACTTATTTTGGAAAGGAGCCAGATATCATTGTCCAGCCTTACAACGTGAGTCAGGACACTTGGCTGAAACAGCATAGTACAGATTGGTTGCTTGCGCAATTAGGGTTTGAAGGAACTCTAGATAGCCACTACCCCCAAGATAGGTTGATAAAATTCTTAAATGTACATGATATGATATTTCCTAAGATGACTTCCTTACAGCCTTTAAATAATGCTCTATTGATTTTTACTGATGGCTCCTCTAAAGGGCGAGCTGGATATCTTATTAGTAATCAACAGGTTATCGTAGAGACTCCTGGTCTCTCGGCTCAGCTCGCCGAATTAACAGCAGTACTAAAGGTTTTTCAGTCTGTGCATAAGGCTTTTAATATTTTTACTGACAGTTTATATGTTGCTCAGTCAGTGCCCTTATTGGAAACCTGTGGTACGTTTAACTTCAATACGCCGTCAGGATCTTTATTTTCAAAATTACAAAACATCATTCTCGCCCGAAAAAATCCGTTTTATATTGGCCACATACGGTCTCACTCTGGTCTTCCTGGACCTCTGGCAGAGGGTAATGATCGCATTGACAGAGCTCTAATAGGAGAAGCCTTAGATTCAGATCGGGTTGCTTTGGCCCAACGTGATCACGAAAGGTTTCATCTTTCTAGCCATACCCTAAGACTCCGACATAAGATCACAAAGGAGCAAGCGAGAATGATCGTAAAACAATGTCCTAAATGTATTACTTTATCTCCAGTGCCGCATCTAGGAGTTAATCCTAGAGGCCTTATGCCTAATCATATTTGGCAAATGGATATAACCCATTTGCAGAATTTGGAAAACTAAAATATATACATGTCTCATCGCACCTTAAAAAATTGGCTTTTTAAGACAAAAGAGGGTCAGCTATATCCCCCAAGGTCACCAAAGGCCCACCTTGCCTTCACTTTATTTGTCCTAAATTTCTTGCACACCGATATCAAGGGCCAGTCTGCAGCGGATCACCACTGGCATCCAGTTACTTCTAATTCTTATGCATTGGTAAAATGGAAGGACCCCCTGACTAATGAATGGAAGGGTCCAGATCCAGTTCTAATTTGGGGTAGGGGCTCAGTTTGTGTTTTTTCACGAGATGAAGATAGAGCGCGGTGGCTGCCAGAGAGATTAATTCGTCAGATGAACACAGATTCTGACTCTTCTGGTAAGTATCATTCTAAAGACTAAAATTCCTTTTGTGCTTAAAATTCAGCTGAGAGCAACAGCTCTCAAAGCTGTTCTCCAGCTACTCTCTGAACCAGCTCCCGACAGGAGGCCGGAGACTAGCCTCAGCTTTACAATTTACATTTGAATAAAGTACCTAGACTTCCCTGAAAGAAGTTCTGCTTTCCTACTTTCTCACTGTCTTTCAAGATTTTGTCTTTCAACCAGGTAAATCAACATTCCCGAGGCGGACCAGTGGATGTGCATCCCTGCCCCCCTAGAGCACACAGGTGGCAGCTGTTACCCCCAGTCTCAGGACATTTCCAGCATGTGGCTTTCAGTCTGAGTTAAAAATTTAGGTTTACCTAGAGGGCTAAAAGAGTAGATTTTTCTATATTAATAAAGATTGGTTTTTATTTTAATAGACAGGCTTAGCCCCTTAGCTGACCTCTGGCTTTTCACCCTTGCTGTTACTGCAAGGTGTCCTTAGCTCAATAGGCTGTGGAAAAAACAGGGATGAGGAGGAACGACTTCCAGCTCCTATTTTAGCCACAAATCGTGGTGTTACTAACGACATAATTCTTGCTTAGGCTTTGCTAATTCTGAGGTTGATAATTCTCCTTTAGGAGCTGCACAGCACTCAGAACTGTGCATACTGGTTTGTGATTGTACAAATTCAGTATGGGCACCACTTGGTGCAGAGATACTTACTCCAAGGGAAGGTCCGGCTTGACCATTTCTGAGTTTCCTGTGAGATAAACCCGGTTTGAAAGAGGTTAGTACCAAATTTTGGTTAAAAATAAAAAATATTCTCCGGCTCTACCTCGCCTCCCCAAAAGGTACCAAGAGCCACATGTGTGGGTTTTACCCATGGGAGGAATCGGGTCCATGTCCACCCAAGCCAAGGTTAAAAGCCCACTCATCTACGGATGAGAAAATCATTTGATCACCTCAGTTAAGCGTTGCCTTATTTAACTTAATTAATAGGGGGGAGAGAGATTGGAGACATACTATTGAAAGGGCAAGCCCTTCACTGCCTCCCACCCAAATAAAAGAGCCGGTCGAACGCCTTCTCCCTGTTTCCCACCTATCTTCCAAAAATGCGGAGGAATATCAACTTAGTGCTATTTTCACATCTTTCAGTCAAACTTAGCCAGAGTTCCAACGCCCTACTTAAAATTCAACTAGAAAGTTACCTACCAAGTACTAATTAGCATTATAAAGTCAGAGTCTGCAGCTCCAGGCCTTTCAGTTAGTTGTTTACTAGAAAGGACAGTCTTAAGCCAGATACAGTTTACCATAAGAAAAGTTAAAGAATCCCAGTGAAGCAAGTTTTTTCTTTAACCCTAGATTCCAGGCAGAACTATTGAGCATAGATAATTTTTCCCCCCTCAGGCCAGCTTTTTCTTTTTTTTTTTATTTTGTTAATAATAGGGAGGAGATGTAGTCTCCCCTCCCCCAGCCTGAAACCTGCTTGCTCAGGGGTGGAGCTTCCTGCTCATTCGCTCTGCCACGCCCACTGCTGGAACCTGCGGAGCCACACCCGTGCACCTTTCTACTGGACCAGAGATTATTCGGCGGGAATCGGGTCCCCTCCCCCTTCCTTCATAACTAGTGTCGCAACAATAAAATTTGAGCCTTGATCAGAGTAACTGTCTTGGCTACATTTTTTCTTCCGCCCCGTCTAGATTCCTCTCTTACAGCTCGAGCGGCCTTCTCAGTCGAACCGTTCACGTTGCGAGCTGCTGGCGGCCGCAACACTCAACAAAACTGGAAAACCTTGACGAAATGGACAAATTTCTAGACAGATACCAGGTACCAAAGTTAAATCAGGATCAAGTTAATGATCTAAACAGTCCCATATCCCCTAAAAAAATAGAAGCAGTCATTAATAGTCTCCCAGCCAAAAAAAGCCCAGGACCAGATGGGTTTAGTGCAGAGTTCTACCAGACCTTCAAAGAAGATCTAATCCCAGTTCTGCACAAACTAATCCACAAAATAGAAGTAGAAGGAACTCTATCCAACTCATTCTATGAAGCCACAATTACTCTGTTACCTAAACCACAGAAAGATCCAACAAAGATAGAGAACTTCAGACCAATTTCCCTTATGAATATCGATGCAAAAATGCTGAATAAAATTCTCGCTAACCGAATCCAAGAACACATTAAAGCAATCATCCATCCTGACCAAGTAGGTTTTATTCCAAGGATTCAGGGATGATGTAATGTACGGAAATCCATCAACGTAATCCATTACATAAACAAACTCAAAGACAAAAACCAAATGATCATCTCGTTAGATACAGAAAAAGCATTCAAGAAAATCCAACACCCATTCATGATAAAAGTCTCGGAAAGATTAGGAATTCAAGGCCCATACCTAAACATGATAATTGCAATCTACAGCAAACCAGTAGCCAACATCAAAGTAAACGGTGAGAAGCTTGAAGAAATCCCACTAAAATCAGGAACTAGACAAGGCTGCCCACTTTCTCCCTACCTCTTCAACATAGTACTTGAAGTCCTAGCCAGAGCAATTCGACAACAAAAGGAGATCAAGAGGATACAAATTGGAAAAATAGAAGCAGATGAACTCAAAATATCACTTTTTGCAGATGATATGATAGTATATATAAGTGACCCTAAAAATTCTACCAGAGAACTCCTAAACCTGATAAATAGCTTCTGTGAAGTAGCTGGATATAAAATTAACTCAAACAAGTCAATGGCCTTTCTCTACACAAAGAATAAACAGACTGAGAAAGAAATTAGGGAAACAACACCCTTCTCAATAGTCACAATAGATCTCTATAGTCTCAATAGTTGATAAGAACTTCAAGTCTCTGGAGAAAGAAATTAAAGAAGATATCAGAAAATGGAAAGATCTCCCATGCTCATGGATTGGCAAGATCAATATTGAAACAATGTCTATCTTGCCAAAAGCAATCTACAGATTCAATGCAGTCCTCATCAACATTCCAATTCAATTCTTCAACAAATTAGAAAGAGCAATCTGCAAATTCATCTGGAATAACAAAAAACCTAGGATAGCAAAAACTCTTCTCAATGATCAAAGAACCTCTGGTGGAATCACCATGCCTGACCTAAAGCTTTACTACAGAGCAATTGTGATAAAAACTGCATGATACTGGTATAATGACAGACAAGTAGGCCAATGGAATAGAATTGAAGACCCAGAAATGAACCCACATACCTATGGTCACTTGATCTTGGACAAGGGAGCTAAAACCATCAAGTGGAAGAAAGACAGCATTTTCAACAAATGGTGCTGGCACAACTGGTTGTTATCATGTAGAAGAATGCAAATCGATCCATTCCTATCTCCTTGTACTAAAGTCAAATCTAAGTGGATCAAGGGACTTCACATAAAACCAGAGACAGTGAAACTTATAGAGGAGAAAGTGGGGAAAAGCCTCAAAGATATGGGCACAGGGGAAAAATTCCTGAATAGAACAGCAATGGCTTGTTCTGTAAGATTGAGAATTGACAAATGGGACCTCATGAAACTGCAAAGCTTCTGCAAGGCAAAAGACACCGTCAATAAGACAAAAAGGCCATCAACAGATTGGGAAAGGATCTTTACCTATCCTAAATCAGATAGGAGACTAATATCCAAATATATAAAGAACTCAAGAGGGTGGACTCCAGAAAATCAAATAACCCCACTAAAAAATGGGACTCAGAGCTAAACAAGGAATTCTCACCTGAGGAATACCGAATGGCTGAGAAACACCTGAAAAAAATGTTCAACATCCTTAATCATCAGAGAAATGCAAATCAAAACAACCCTGAGATTCCAACTCACACCAGTCAGAATGGCTAATATCAAAAATTCAGGTGATAGCAGATGCTGGTGAGGATGTGGAGAAAGAGGAACACTCCTCCATTGTTGGTGGGATTGCAAGCTTGTACAACCACTCTGGAAATCAGTCTGGCAGTTCCTCAGAAAATTGGACATAGTACTACCGGAGGATACAGCAATACTTCTCCTGGGCATATATCCAGAAGATGTTCCAACCAGTAAGAAGGACACATGCCCCACTATGTTCATAGCAGCCTCATTTATAATAGCCAGAGGCTGTAAAGAACCGAGATGCCCCTCAACAGAGGAATGGATATAAAAAATGTGGTACATTTACACAATGGAGTACTACTCAGCTATTAAAAAGAATGAGTTTATGAAATTCCTAGGCAAATGGTTGGACCTAGAGGGCATCATCCTGAGTGAGGTAACAAAATCACAAAAGAACTCAAATGATATGTACTCACTGATAAGTGGCTATTAGCCCAGGAACTTAGTATAGCGAGATATAAGATACAATTTGCAAAACAAATGAAACTGAAGAAGAAGGAAGACCAAAGTGTGTATGCTTTGCCCCTTCTTAGAATTGGAAACAATCACCCATGGAAGGAATTACAGAGACAAAGTTTGGAGCTGAGACAAATGGATGGACCATCTAGAGACTGCTATATCCAGGGATCCATCCCATAATTAGCCTCCAAAGGATGACACCATTGCATACACTAGCAAGCGTTGGCTGAAAGGACACTGATATAGCTGTCTCCTGTGAGGCTAGGCCCTGGTCTTGCAAACACATAAGTGGATGCTCACAGTCAGCTATTGGATGGAGCACAGGGCCCCCAATGGAGGAACTAGAGGAAGTATCCAAGGAGCTAAAGAGATCTGCAACCCTGTAGGTGCAACAACATTATGAACTAACCAGTACCCCGGAGCTCTTGACTCTAGCTGCATATGTATCAAAAGATGGCCTAGTTGGCCATCACTGGAAAGAGAGGCCCATTGGACTTGCAAACTTTATATGCCCCAGTACAGGGGAATGCCAGGGCCAAAAAAATGGGAATGGTTGGGTAGGGAAGTGGGGGGTAGGGTATGGGGGACTTTTGGGATAGCATTGGAAATGTAATTGAGGAAAATATGTAATTAAAAATATTTTTTAAAAAAGGCTAATGAAATTTTGTTTTAAGAACCTGAGCCATCTAAGAAAACCAAAACAAGGCTTTTCAGTTCCCTCTGCCTCAGCCAGAATTGCTTCCCTTTATTAAAAAAAATGACAGCAATGAGCAGGGAGGATGCTAACTGGTACAGCCACTGTGGAAGTCAACTCAACATGGATGCTCCTCAGAAAACTAAAAGTAGATCTAGCATATTGTCTAACTACATAATTCCTGGGTACGCACACTGAGGACTCTACACACTACAGGAAACGTGTACACCCATGTTCCCACTGCAGAATTCTCAATAACTAAGGAATAAAATCTACTTAAATGTCCATCCACAGAAAGAATTCTTTGTGAGGCATGTGTGTGTGTGTGTGTGTGTGCATATGTGTGTATTTATGAAAAAAAAAACATGATTCAGAGGTGCTATTAGAGAGGTATTAAATAAAGGAATAAGAAAAGGAATGTGTATAATATGGCATAAATATATTGTATACAATATGCCATATATATTATATATTTGGACATATATATGGATCAAATAATAACATATATAAAAGCCAGACATGGTAACGCATGCCTGTAATCTCAACACCTGGAAGGGAGGTGCAGGAGAGCAGAAGTTCAAGGTCATTCTTCACTACATATTGAGTTCAAGGTCAGCCTGAGTTAGTTATATGAGATTATGTCTCAAAAACTCAAAACCAGATCAGTGCTCAGATCTGAGTCTGTGCCATAGCCCTCCATACCCACCTCCCACTAGAAGTGAGCTGGTCTCACAAGAGTGCTGACACACCCGAGAACACAGGTGAAACCACTACTTCTGCTCAAACTCCTGGACCAAGAGGGACACTCCCAGAGCCATCAGGACATGGGAACCAAGGAACAGCCAGGGACAGGATCCTATGGGTTTCAGTCTGCACCCCAGAGCTGACCATGTACTACAGCTGTCCATACCCAGGTTCCACTGAGAGAGAACTGGTGTCCCAGGAGTGCTGACACAAAGTCTTGCAAGAGGGATAAGCCACAGTCAGAGACAAGACCAACTAACATCAGAGATAACCAGATTTCGAGAGGCAAGGGCAAGAATATAAATAACAGAAACCAAGGCTACTTGGCATCATCAGAACCCAGTTCTCCCACCACAGCGAGCCCAGATACCCCAACACACTGGAAAAGGAAGACTGATTTAAAATCACATCTCATGATGATGATAGAGGACTTTAAGAAGGACATAAAAAACGCCCTTAAAGAAATACAGGAGAACAAAGGTAAACAGGTAGAAGCCCTTAAAGAAGAAACACAAAAATTCCTTGAAGAATTATAGGACAACACAACCAAACAGGTGAAGGAATTGAACAACACCATCCGGGATCTAAAAATGGACATAGAAACAATCAAGAAATCACTAAGGGAGACGACCCTGGAATTACAAAACCTAGAAAAGCGATCAGGAGTCATCGAAACAAGAATCAGCAACAGAATACAAGAAACACAAGAAAGAATCTCAGGGGCAGAAGATACCATAGAAAACATTGACACAACAGTCAAAGAAAATGCAAAATGCAAAAAGCTCCTAACCATTACATCCAGGAAATCCAGGACACAAAGGGAAGACAAAATTTATGAATAATAGGTGTGGAAGAGAGTGAAGATTCCCAAATTAAAGGGCCAGTAAATATTGGCAACAAAATTATAGAAGATGACTTCGCTAACCTAAAAAAAGAGATACCCATGTTTATATACAAGATGTATGTTTATATATAAGAAGCTGACAGAACTCTAAATAGATTGGACCAGAAAAGAAATTCCTCCTGTCAAATAATAGTCAAAACACCAAATGCAGAAAACAAAGAAAGGATATTAAAAGCAGTAAGGGTAAATAGTCAAATAACATATAAAGGCAGACCTATCAAAATTACATTAGGCTTCTCACCAGAGACTATGAAAGCTAGAAGATCCTAGGCAGATATCATACAGACCCTAAAAGACCACAAATGCCAGCCTAGGCTACTATACCCAGCAAAACTCTCAATTACCATAAATGTAGAAAACATGATATTCCATGACAAAACCAAATTTACACAATATTTTTCCACAAATCCAGCCCTTCAAAGAATAATAAATGGGAAATACCAACACAAGGAGGGAAACTACACCCTAGGAAAAGCAAGAAAATAATCTTCTTTCAGCAAACCCAAAAGAAGAACCATACAAACATAATTCCACCGCTAACAACAAAAATAACATGAAGCAACAATCACTATTCTTTAATATGACTTAACCTCAACAGACTCAATTCTCCAATAAAAAGACATAGACTAAAAGACTGGATATGTAAATAGGACCCAGCACTTTGTTCCATACAGGAAATGCACCTGAGTGACAAAGACAGATAATACCTCAGAGTAAAAGGCTGGAAAACAATTTTCCAAGCAAATGGTCCCAAGAAACAAGCTGGAATAGCCATTCTAATATCTGATAAAATCCACTTTCAACCAAAAGTTATCAAAAAAAAAATAAGGAAGAATACTTCATATTCATCAAAGGAAAAATCTATCAAGATGAACCCTTAATTCTGAACATCTGTGCTCCAAATGCAAGGGCACCCACAGTCATAAAAGAAACTTTACTAAATCTCAAAGCACACATTGTATCTCATGCAATAATAGTGGGAGACTTCAATACCCTACTCTTATCAATGGACAGATCATGGACACAGAAAATAAACAAACACAAAATGAAACTAACAGAAATTATGAACCAGCTGTATTTAACAAATATCTATAGGATATTTCATCCTAAAACAAAGGAATATACCTTCTTCTCAGCACCTCATGGTATCTTGACCATATAATCAGTCAGAAGACATGCCTCAACAGATACAAGAAGATTGAAATATTCCCATGCATCCTATCAAATCATCACAGATTAAGGCTGATCTTCAATAACAACAAAAACAACAGAAATCCCACATATACATGGAAGCTGAACAGCATTCTACTCAATGCTAACTTGGTCAGGAAGAAATAAATAAAGAAGTTAAAGACTTTTTACAAAAATGAAGGCACAACATGCACAAACTTATGGAACACAATGAACGCAGTGCTAAGAGGAAAACACATAGCTCTGAGTGCCTTATTAAAAAAAAAAAAAAACCTGGAGAGAGCATACACTAGCAGCTTGATAGCACACTTGAAAACTCTAGAACAAAAAGAAGCAAATACACCCAAGAGGCATAGAAGGCAGAAAATAATCAAACTCAGGGCTGAAATCAACCAAACAGAAACAAAAAGAACTATACAAAGAATCAACAAAACCAGTAGCTGGTTCTTTGAGAAAATCAACAAGATAGATAAACCCTTAGCCAGACTAAACAGAGGGCACAGAGACAGTATCCAAATTAACAAAATCAGAAATGAAAAACTGAGGAAATTTTAAAAAATCATCAGATTCTACCACAGAAGCCTATACTCAACAAACCTGGAAAGTCTGGATGAAATGGACGATTTTCTAGACACCAAATACCAAAGTTAAATAAGAATCAAATAAACCATCTAAACAGTCCCATGACCCCTAAAAGAATAGAAGCAGTCATTAAAAGTCTCCCAACAGTAACACAGTACGTCTTTACTATCTGTATTTTCACATATACACTTCACAGAGAACAGTACAATTTGTCATATCTGAAAGAAAAGTATTTTAGCAGAGACGCTACACAAGTCACATACATTCTGCATGTGTGTGGTACTAACCAGTAGAGTTTTCTTTAAATGTTCCAAGGTACGCTTAGCTTTACATCTTGGACCAAAAACGTGTGTTTTTAAGAACACAACAAGAATGTTTCTGATAATAGATGTCATCTTCAAAATGCATTAAATAAGTTCAGCTTTATTATTGATTTACTGTACTATGGTAACACAATATGTAATTAATTTCCTGTATTTCCACCTATATATTTCACTTATAACAGTACAATTCATTATAGCTGGGAGAAAAGTACTTTAACATAGACGCTACACAAATCACAGTACAATGTGCATGCCTGTGCATTCCTCTCTTTGCTCATAAACAGGAGAGTGGTCCTTTTATTGTTACCATGTTCAGTTAACTTTAAATATCTTAAATGGTAAACATGTGTTTTTAAGAAGACAACAAGAAGGTTTGCGCAATAAATGTTACCTTCAAAATGCAAAAAAAAAAAAAAAAAAAAAAAAATCTCCCAACCAAGAACATACCAGGACTGAAGGGGTTTAGTGCAGATTTCTATCACACCTTCAAAGAAGACCTAATACTAATACTCTTCAAACTATTCCACAAAATAGAAACAGAAGGTACTCTACCCAATTCATTCTATGAAGCCACAGTTACATTAATACCAAAACCTTACAAAGACCCAACAAAGAAAGAGAACTTCAGACCAATTTCCCTTATGACTATCAATGCAAAAATACTCAATAAAATTCTCGAAAACCTAATCCAAGAGTACAATAAAATGATCATTCGCCACAATCAAGTAGGCTTCATTCCAGGGATGAAGGAATGGTTCAATATATGGGAAATCCATCAATGTAATCCACTACATAAACAAACTCAAAGAAAAAAAATGATCATTTCATTAGATACAGAAAAAACATTTGACAAAATTCAACATCTCTTCATGTTAAAAGTCTTGGAAAGATCAAGAATTCAAGGCACATACCTAAACATAGTAAAAGCAATATACAGTAAACCAGTAGCCAACATCAAACTAAATGGAGAGAAACTTGAAGCAATCCCACAAAAATCAGGGACTAGACAAGGCTGCCCACTCTATCCCTATCTATACAATATGATACTTGAAGTTTTGGCTAGAACAATTAGACAACAAAAGGACATCAAAGGGATACAAATTGGAAAGGAAAAAGTCAAAATATCACTATTTGCAGATGATATAATACTATACTTAAGTGACCCCAAAAATTCCACCAGAGAACTCCTACAGCTGATCAACAACTTCAGCAAAGTGACTGGATATAAAATTTTGTCAAGTCAGTAACCTTCCTCTACTCAAAGGAAAAATAGGCTGAGGAACAAATTAGGGAAACGACACCCTTCACAATAGTTACAAATAATATAAAATACCTTCATGTGAAAAATGAAAGATCTGTATGATAAGAACTTCAAGTCTCTGAAGAAAGAAATCGAAGATCTCAGAAAAATGAAAAGACCCACACCCACACATACACATGTTCATGGATTGGCAGGATTAATATATCAAAAATGCCATCTTGCTGAAAGCAATCTGTAGATTCAATGTAATTCCCATCAAAATTCCAACTCACAGAGTTAGAAAGAGCAATTCTCAAATTCATTTGAAATAACAAGAATCCCAGAATAGTGAAACCTATTCTCAACAATAAAGGAACATCTGTGGAAATCATGGTCCCTGACCTCTGTATTGCTACAGAGCAATAGTGATAGACACTGCATGGTATTGCTACAATGACAGACAGGTAAATCAATGGAATAGAATTGAAGACCCAGAAATGGACACACACACCTATGGTCTCTTGGTCTATGACAGAGAAGCTAAAACCATCCAGTGGAAAAAAGACAGCATTTTCAGCAAATGTTGCTGGTTCAGGTGGTGGTTAACACATAGAAGAATGCAAACTGATCCATTCTTATCTTCCTAGACAAAGCTCAAGACCAAGTGGATCAAGGATCTCCACATAAAACCAGATACACTGAAACTAACAAAAGAGAAAGAAATGGAGAAAAGCCTCAAACACATGGGCACAGGGGAAAAGTTTCTGAACAGAACACCAATGGCTTATGCCCTAAGATCAAGAATGGACAAATGGGACCTCATAAAATTGCAAATCTTCTGTTAGGCAAAGGACACTGTCAATAGGACAAAACAGCAACTAAAACATTGGGGAAAGATCTTTGCCAATCCTACATCTGATAGAGGGTTGATATCCAATATATACAAAGAACTCAAGAAGTTAGACTCCAGAGAACCAAATAACCCTATTAAAAAGTAGGGAACAGAGCTAAACAAAGAATTCTCAACTGAGGAAAGTTGAAGGGTTGAGAAGCACCTAAAGAAATGTTCAACATCCTTAGTCATCAGGGAAATGCAAATCAAAACAACTCTGAGATTCCACCTCACACCAGTCAGAATGGATAAGATTAAAAGCTCAGGTGACATCTGATGCTGGTGAGGATGTGGAGAAAGAAACACTCCTTCATTGCTGATGGGGTTGCAAGCTGGTACAACCATTCTGGAAATCAGTCTGGTTATTCCTCAGAAAATTGGATATACTACTAACTGAGGATCCAGCTATGCTACTCCTGGCCATATACCCAGAAGATGTTCTAACATATAACAAGGACACATGCTCCACTATGTTCATAGCAGCCATATTTATAATAGCCAGAAGCTGGAAAGAACCCAGATGTCTCCTAACAGAGGAATGAATACAGTAAATGTGGTACATTTACACAATAGAGTACTACTCAGCTATTAAAAACAATGACTTCATAAAATTCACAGGCAAATGGATGGATCTAGAAAATATCCTGAGTGAAGTAACTCAGTCACAAAAGAACACTCATGGTATGTATTCACTGATAATTGAATATTAGGCAAAGAGCATGGAATGCCCATGATACAACTCACAGACCAAATGAAGCTCAATAGGAAGGAAGACCAAAGAATGGATGCATGAGTCCTACTTAGAAGGAGGAGCAATATAATCAAGGGAAGTAGAGAGTAGGAGGGACTTTGGAGGAAGAGAAGAGTGGGAGGGGAAAAAGAGAGGAAGAATCCGGTATTGGAGCAGATGGAGGAGATGAGGGTCAGGAAATCGAACAGAATTGTTTAGTGATGGGGGATGGGGAACCGGGGATAGCAACCAGAAAGTCCCAGATGCCAGGAAAGCAAGAGCCTCCCAGGACCCCACAGGATAACAATAGCTGAAATACTCCACAAAGGGGAGGGAGAACCTGTGAAGACCATATCCAGAGGTCAGGCATGGCACCCAAGTTGAGGGATGGGGCCACCCACCTGTCTCCAGGATTGCTCCTGTCTAAAGGGAATACAAAGAGTGGAGCAAAGACTAAAAGAAAGGCCATTCAGAGACTGCCCCACCTGGGCATCCAACCCACATGCAGACACCAAATCCAGACACTATTGCTTATGCCAAGAAGTGCTTGCTGACAGGAGACTCATAGAGCTGTCTCCTGAGAGGCTCTGCCAGATCCTGACCAATATAGAGGTGGATGCTTGCAGCCAACCATCAGACTGAGCACAGAGACCCAATGGAGGAATTAGGAGAAGGACTGAAGGAGCTGAAGGGGCCTTATTTAGCATCAATGGGACCGGAGGCCCTTGGTCCTGTGAAGGCATGATACCCCAGTGTAGAGGAATTCTATGGTGGTGAGGAGAGAGTTGGTAGGTGGGTGGGGGAGCACCTTCATAGCAGCAGGGTAAGTGGGGGATGGGATGGGGGGTTTGCAGAGGGAATACAGGGAAAGGAGATAACATTTGAAATGTAAATAAATAGAATATCCAATTAAATAAAACAAAAAACAAACAAAACAAACAAAACAAAACAAACAAACAAACAAACAAACAAACCAAAATAAAGCAAGACCTGCCAAAACCTGCTTCCTCAAAATTTGTCTTAGAAGAAAAGTTTATGCTGTATAATGCTGACTGGGGACTTAGGACACAGACCTAACTCTGCTCTTTGTTATATCATACACCAAAGACTTACAATGATGGGTCTTCACTAACAAACAATGATTTGGATGCAGGTAAAAGTGGATGCAAGACATTCTTCACACTTATCAGACTTTAATTATCACAGAAATGGTGATTTTGTAGTGGAACTCCCACAAATATCACTATTTTTTTTAGTTTTGCTTTACATGTTTAGTGTATTTTTGTTTCATTAAAGATTTCTTTTAGAACATAGACTGATTATGCCAAATAGGACTTCTGAATGGCTGATGTAAGACATCTTCCAAGAGTGGGTTTAGAGTACTATTTTTCAAACTTGAGAGTGCTGTTTGCCGTTTCAGTAACTTGAGTTTACAGACTTGATGGTGCATTTTAAAGTTGTATACACACATTTAAAGTAAAATGTGAAATGAAAAAAATATAAAAGTAATGTTTGCATATTTCACGAAGAAAGAACTTTGGTTAAAAGTCTAGAACTGGGTGGAAGAACTCCTGATGTTGTTTCCTGTGTTCTGAGCATCCTGCCTAATGTGGTGACACTGGGTCTGCATTCCTAGAACACAGAGTAGTGTAACTTTGTGAGTACAGTAATTGTCATCTGAGAATGGGTCTGTGTACAGTGAATGATGCAGGCCCAACAGCTTTGCAGGTCTTAGGCTTAGCATCTTTCCACATACCTAGCACTGTTGCCATGGCAATGGTCCTGAGATTCTCTCCATCTCTTGACATTTTTCTGCTTCAAAAAGTTGAAAAGATGATGTTTGTTAAGTTTAACTTTCTTTGGTTATAATTTTGGAATTCTTGGAGTAAGTTGAACGGAATATTTTTTCTTGGATGGTTTGTAATTTTTATGGCAAGATAGTAGAGGGTGTGTGACTAGAGATTTTAATTTGAGTAAGTCAACAAAATGAATTAAAATCAACCTGTGATCTCAGATGGCTCCAATGTGGAGGTATGTTTGGCAGAAGCTAATTTTAATTTGAAGGCCTTTTATCAGAAAATTTTAATGAAAGATATTAAATTAATTATGCTGATTAGATTTTTTTTTAATTCAATATTTCCTAATTTTGCAGACAACTATGTTCTTCATGTAAGACCAAGCATCTTGGACTGAGAGCCCCATGGTTTTAATTGATTAAAAACGTTAGTATTTTCTGGGACTTGCAGTACTCTCTGTGAGTATCCAGGCATAGGCACGATACTGAAGGAAGAGCTGAGGGGTTCCTTTTCCACTTTGCTTTCCAGAAACTTGTTGACTCTACAAAAGCAACCCAGATCTCAAGGATGGCTCTCAAGGTCTGGTGAAGCCCCAGGGGAGTCTAAGACTCAAACTTACACAAACTGGAAGAGTACCTGGCTCATGAGCCAAGAATTGCTTGCACATACCCACCAGCAGAATATACTGGTCCTTTTTAAGAAGTAGATAGTCATGTGTGGTTCCAAACAAATATCACAAAGAAAAACTGGATAAATTTGCATTCAATACTGTTTTCCTTTGTCGTGACACACTGCATGGCAAAGCCATCTCATGGGTCTGAATGTTTAGTTGGGCTCAAGGTTAGACTACAATCTATCACAGCGAGGAAGGTATAGCAGTAGGGGAACCTGTGACACCTGATATCCTGGTGTACCAGGATACAGAGTCTGAGCCAGAAGGAGGAACAACCTAGAATACTCAAACCCCACAACAGTTTCCTACCTCTGTCACACTTCCCAAAGCTTCCACATCCTTCTTAAACAGAACCATTAGCTGGGACAAGGGTTCAAATACAAGAGTGTGTGTTTCCACATCAAGTCCACACCATAATACAATTATTTGAAAAAAAACTAAAATAATCAGCTGCATACTTGCTGAGTACTGAAGAGAGACAGATGAAGAATTCCAATTACAACTGTGACTGTGTCTAGTTCCCCTTCTTCAGAAACCATGCTGTGTGAAGTTCAGTATGGCTTTCTTTATGAGCTGTTAAGTTATTTCCAATGAGTTTCTGTCTCTTCCACTAAGCAACCCATATTCCTATTTACTGGTCTTCATTTTACAGTTTCATATATCTTTGAGAACAAATCTCACCTTGCTGCTCACAAACATTTCCAGCAGACAGTACATGAAGCCTGGCTTCATCTTATAGACAATTTTCTGTCCTTCCTTGGACAATTGCTCCACCTGTTTGTGTCTGTGTGTGCTGTGCGTATATGTGCATGTGTGAGGTGTGCATGCACACGCATGTGCTTGTGTGTGTGGAGGCTAGAGTACCGTAGGTGTGTCCCATCATCATGGTCCAGCTAACTTCTCTAAGACAGGGTGTTCATTGGTCTGGAGGTAGCTGTTTCTACTACAGTGTCTGGCCTACAAGCTCCAGTATCAACCTCTATCCACTTTCCCAGTGCTGAGATTACAGCTCTGCCATGTCACCTTGACTTTTGTGTGGGAGCTGGAGCACCAGACTCAGGCCCTCATGCTTACACAGAAAGCACTTCTTGAGCTGTCTCTCCAACCCCCTACGGAGTTTTTATCTAACGTAATCATCAAAATTAAAGTACATCACTTATATTCCATAATTATTGTTATGTTGTTTACTGCCTGTTCAAATTGGTTTTGTTCCTTTTATCCTATCAAGGTCTAATTTCAGATAACAATATTTTGCACTTATGCAAAATAGAAATGCAACAATTTGATTTTATTTTTCTTCTCATGATGTGTATGGTGTTTCTGAAATATTTTATTTCTCTTTATTTTTATGACTATAAGTTAACAACACAAATTATCTGCAAAGCACTTTGCCATCTGCATATATATATATATATATATATATATATATATATGTATATATATATATCCTGGTGAGTTGTTTCAGCTTCACTTCATCTCAAAAATAAATTTCAACTATTGTTCTGATTTGTTCTTTGATATGCTGATTGCTTATGAGTATGTGTTATGATTTCTACATATTTGCAAATTGAAATTTCTTCTTTTGCCTCTTTTAGACTTTAAGCCACTGTGATCAGAAAGCTTATTTTGTAATACTTTTTCTTAAAATAATTTTTGAGATTATGCTTACATAACATCCTCCTTTCTCTTTCATCCCTCCAGCTCCAGACCATGCAAGTTTCTAAAGGAAGGAGGCAACCACTGGTCCTTCTCAGCTTTAACACCTATGGACCACAGCAATAACCATCATGGCACAGTAACCCTAAGGGTGCAATAGTGGTACACATACCTTGGCAGTGACCAACAGCTAATTGGACATACAGCTTGCTCATCAAGGAGAAAAATCATGCCTGGTTCTGGAAACATAGTCAGCTACCCAGGGCTAGTAAAATTGTGGATCTTAGCTCAGAACCTATAGCAACTATTGATTTGCTAAACCAGGGTGGTACAAAACTACATGTTAAATATGTGTCCTTAGACCCATGGATCAGTGCAGTTCTCACCCCTTATATCACCTCACTTTTAAAATCAAGTTGTATTTTTATGGTTGTTTTTAAAACTTTAGTGTGCTTCTATGTGTGTGTGCATGTGTACTCCTATGTCATGGCAGACAATGTGGAGGCCTGCCACAGCCAACTTGTGAGAATTGGTTCTCTCATTCCACGATAGGATTTCCAGGGATTGAGCTCAGGCCTTCAAGCTTGGGAGCAGGCACCTGACCCATCTATCTAACCTGTGTTTTCCAGTTTATAAACACTTTTTAAAACATCACCTGACTTCTATTCCTGGAGAATGCTCAACATATGATTGCGAACAACTGTCATTTCAGTGGTTTGGAGTATTTCTAAAAGTCTGTGTGATGGTTTGTATATGCTCAGTCCAAGGAGTGACACTATTAGAAGGTACAGCCCTGTTGGAGTAGGTGTGGCCTTGTTGGAGAAGTTGTGTCACTGTGGGTGTGAGCTTTAAGACCCTCATCCCAGCTGCCTGGAAGTCAGTGTTCTGCTAGCAGCCTTCAGATGAAGATCTAGAACTCTCAGCTCCTCCTGGACCATGCCTGCCTGGACATTGCCATGTTCCTGCCTTGATGATATTGGCCTGTACCTCTGAACCTGTAGGCCAGCCCCAATTAAATATTGTCCTTTATAAGACTTGCCTTGGTCATGGTGTCTGTTCACATCAGTAAAACCCTAACTAAGACAGAAATTGGTACTAGGGACTCAGGTATTGTTGTGATAGGCCTGACCATGCTTTTGTTTGTAAGAATGTGGATTTGGGGACTTCAGATTTGGAAAGCAGTGGAATGCTTTAAATGGGGTTTAATGGGCTATCCTGGAAGGAATATGGAAGACTTTGTTACTGAGAGTGATTTAAATTGTGTGGACCTGGCTCAAGAGGTTTCAGTGGGGAGTTCCAAATGTGGTCTAGAGAGTGTTTTGTGGTATTTTGGTAAAGAGTGTGGCTACTTTTTGTGTCTGAAGAGTCTGCCTGAGGCTAAGGTGAAGAGATTCAGAGTAACTGCATTAAGGAAGTCTCAGGAACACTCATCAAAGAATTTGGTCTCTGGTTAAGTCTCATGAAGAACATTTTAAATAAGCATAACAAGCTGAGAAAGAAAAAATATAAAATATATGGTTCAAGTATTAAAGGCACACCAGGAAGGGAAATGGAGCTGAATCCTGTGTTCTAGGAAATAATAGATTAAGGGAGTAGGACTTTGGGGCAAGATCCCACCCAGCCAAGTATAGATCCAGGCATGGTGGTACACACTTTTAATCCCTGGAGATAAAGTCAAACAGATTCTGAGTTCAAGGTAGGCCAGCCTGAGACAGAACAAGTTCTAGGTAAAGGAAAGCTTAAATCCAGGTATGGTGGTATACATCTTTAATCCCATAAGACAGGTCTGCTGATCTCTGAGTTCAAGGTCAATCTACAGAGAAAGATCCAAGATAGCTAATTTCAGGCAGTAGAGGAGTTTTAAAAGAGGAAGCTAATAGTGATGTAATAGAACATGGCAGCTATTTTCCAGCTCCTGCCAGCAGCAGAACTCGGCAGCTTTGGCCATGTGCCTCTGGATTTATAGTCAAGAGGAGGAGAAGACTACCATTAACGCTGGTTATCGAGAGCTAAGAAAGTAGTGGTAATTAAGAAGAAACAAGCATCACTGAGGTGGAATCTTCTGGGAACTGTTTTCTGAGAGCACAAATAAGCTGTGTTCCAGAGATAGCCAAGATTGTACCCCATGTTGCACATTACTTGGTAATTTGTAAGAGTCACCCTGGTGGTACTTGTTTTGAAGGTATGAAGGAATCATGAAGAGCATCTGAAGCTTGGCACTGTGAAAGTCCATGGAAGGTCATTGGTGAAGGTACAGCCCCCATTGCAGTTGACAGCTCAGGACTGAAGAGGTCATGAAGAGGAGTTGTGCACCATGAAGAGAGCCCGTGAGAGGCTATTGGTGAAGCCTAGTTGCAGAGAAAGACCCCAGATTATTGGAGATGCCAGTCCTATGGGATGATCACCAAGACCAGTAGCAGCAGTGGAGTGGGTCAATCTGAGCTTACTGTGCTACAGAGCTAGAGTAGTGATGCCAGCCCTTTTGAGGAGCCCAGAAGATCATGTGTGGATCCCAGATATTGAAACAAGAATCTGTAACATTGAAGTTGCCTTAGAAACCCCAAGATGTTTGAGATGCCAGAGCTGTGGACTATCTGCTGAGGAAAGCTGCTAACAGGGAGTGGAACCAGCCCAGGAGAAAGAAGTTTTTGCAGTCAACAAAGATGAAAAGGGAGTAGGAGACCTGAAGACCACTTTGACATCAGATGTAGGAATGCAGAGTTTGGAGTTTGCCCAGCTGGTTTCCTGTGTTGCTTTGGGGATTACAGTTAAGCCATTGGATGAATCTCAGAAGAGCCCTTGAACTTTGGACTTTTAATATTGTTGAGACTGCTATAGACTACGGGAACTCTGGAAGTTGAACAAAATGTATTTTGCATTATGCTATGTTTAGTTGTGTCCCACATAGACTCATATGTTTGAACAAGACTATGGGAGCCAGGGAATAGAATGTTATGGTTTGTATAAACTCAGCCCAGGGAGTGGCACAATTAGAAGATATGGCCTTGTTGGAGTAGGTGTGTCACTGTGAATATGGGCTTTAAGACCCTCATCCAAGCTGCCTGGAAGTCAGTATTCTGCTAGCAGCCTTCAGATAAAGATCTAGAGTTCTGAGCTCCTCCTGAACCATGCCTGCCTGGACGTTGCCATGCTCCTGCCTTGATGATAATGGACTGAATCTCTGAAACTGTAAGCTAGCCCCAACTAAATGTCCTTTATAAGACTTGCCATGGTCATGGTGTCTGCTCACAGCAGTAAAACCCTAACTAAAACAGTCGGTTAAAGCCTTTTCATTTACAAGTTGATAAAATATTTAAATTCTTGTATAAAGAAATATAGACTACTAAAATCTCTCCTTTTATTGTAGTGTCTATTTCTTCATTATTGTCAATTTTGCTTCTTGTAATTTTTTCACAGATTCATCTTTTTATTATTATGGAGCATACTAAAGAATCCTTAGTTATAGTTTTGATGTAAACGTCTATTTTGCCTTGTAATGGACGAGTTGGAACAATTCTGATAATTTCCATGTAAGTGGCACTTTCCCTCCATCTGTTTACTATACTAGCTGTATTTAAATATTCAAATGATTGGTCTCTCTAAGCAGCATGCCATCTGACTTTGTAATCTAATTTGACAACCTATGGATTGTTTAATGTTCCAAACTTCATTGATATTGCTTCACTATCTCTGCCTCTTGTATAGTTATTTTTCTGTTCTTGTTGGAATTGAGTGGACAACTCAGAAATTGTTTATAAGTTCACACCATTTATAAACCCCGACAGAATAAGTGACTATGAGGGTGTATTTGTAGGGTCTGCTATAGTCACATGCTGATGTACCATTTATAGTGTGTTCTTAATTTCAGCCTTTGCAGTCAGCAGTCATTTGATAATGTTACTTCCTTACTCCAAAACAACCATTTTAATTACTGTACTTCTTCTGGTTGCAGAGGGGTGGGTCATTCCATTCTGTCTTAATGCTACCATGCAGATGTGTGAGATGTGCATCACATGCATATATTTGAGTGTGGAGGCTAGGGTTGAGTCAGGTGTCCTGGGGCTATACTTCACATCACTTAAGAAGGGAGACGAAATATAAACATACAGTCTGCTGGGTTTATTTACATAATTCCAGCATCCACTGGTTTCCCTTTAACCTAAGTCACTGGTTTTGCTACTTCTGTCAAGGCAGTGTTGACCATTTATTTTGTCAATTATTGATAACTTTGCAATGTGGAGTTTTTAAGATTAAATTTCAAGTGATGATTTTTGATAACTATAATATTCTTTTGATTGAAAACCAAAGCAGTGTTGACTGCTAATACTGACTGCTCAGAAAGCCAGAAGAAACTCATGAGATCCCAGAATGTGGGAGCTAACCTGAGCAGCACGGGGAGAATATGGGTCTTAAAAAAAAAAAAAAAGAATTCTTGGTTGACAGGCCTTAGATTTCTTCCACTTACTTGTAGTTTTCAATGTCCAAGATTACAAGTCAGCTGTCAATCATTTTGGTGTTGTTTTCATATATGGCAATACAGATGCTCTGCTGTGCTCTGTCTCCAGTAGCCTTAGCTGGGGCCAAGGTCTGGTCAAAAGGAAGATTGGCATAGTGAGTTGAAGCTTAAACCTTATAAGACACTAAGAAAGTATGCTGCTTTTTCTGAATATATTTTTCACTTCTAGAAACGAAAATGATAATTTGTACCCATAGATATATGGATCCAGGCCATGAACTCCAAACAGTTAGGAAACTGTGAAATGCAAATGATCAAATTCTCTCCTGGAGACTCCAGAGGAAACCCTGATACCAACTTTACTTTCCACTTAAACCGATTTTGGATTTTCAGCATTGGCAAAAGAATAAAAGTATTGTGATAGAAGCCACAAGGCTTATGGTAATATGGTTTATGGTAGTACTACTATGTTGGAAGTCTATCCATTGTTAATAGGTCATTTATTTCTTATTCCAAATTCTATGCCACAGATTGAATGTTTTAATCACTCTTTGTCTAGCCACTCAAAATTAAATTGATATTGGAATTGTTAAACTGTTTTTGATCAACAGAAAGAAGATCCTGTGAATATTCAGATACAGTGGTACATAGTGGTAATAATCTTTATTATCTTAGATATCTTAGGGTTACTATTGCTTTGATGAAGCACCATGACAAACCACAAGGTAAGGAGAAAGGGGTTTATTTGGCTTACATTTCCACATTGTAGTCCATTATTGAAGGAAGTCAGGACAGGAACAAACAAGGCAGGATCCTAGAGGCAGGAACTGATGCCAAGGCTGTGGAGGAGTTCTGCTTACTGGCTTGTGCCCATGGCTTGATTAGAGTTGTTAGACACATGGAGTATACTAATTCTTTCCTAAGACAAAAGCTGATACAGAAGCCACGGAGAGATGCTGCTTGCTGATTTGCTTCTCATGGCTTGCTCAGCCTGCTTTCTTACAGAACCCAGGATCAACAGCCCTGAGATAACATTACCCACAATGGACTGGGCTCTCCTCTATCAATTAGAAATTAAGAAAATGCCCCATATCTGAATCTTTTTTTATGTCTTTTTTTTAATTAGGTATTTTCCTCATTTACATTTCCAATGCTATCCCAAAAGTCCCCCATACCCACCCACTCCCCCTTTTTGTCCCTGGCGCTCCCCTGTACTGGGGCATATAAAGTTTGCAAGTCCAAAGGGCCTCTCTTGGAATGATGGCCGACTAGGCCATCTTTTGATACATATGCAGCTAGAGACAAGAGCTCCAGGGTATTGGTTAGTTCATATTGTTGTTCCATCTATAGGGTTGCAGTTCCCTTTAGCTCCTTGGGTACTTTCTCTAGCTCCTCCACTGGGGGCCCTGTGACCCATCCAATAGCTGACTATGAGCATCCACTTCTGTGTTTACTAGGCCCCGACATAGTCTCACAAGAGACAGAGGCATTTTCTCAATTGAGACTCCCTGCTTTCAGATGACTCTAGCTTGGGTCAAGTTGACATAAAATTAGCCAGGACATTTGGTAAATATTCTGTATCGAGGTTGCTACCTGGCATAGTGAATGGCATTTAGAAAACCTGATAAAAATAGTTTGCAATTATCTGTATCCTTCTTCCATCCAAAGTAACAACAGGGTTATGGATGCCATCTGCTTCCTCCCACATCCTGAAAAACATTTATTCATCTCATTTTTAAATTTTGCATCCCAGAGTTAATCATTTTGTTATACCTGCACAGAAATACAATTTTAACTTAATTAAAGCTGAAGGCATTTCCAAAATTCTGAGTTCATAACCATGGAATCTATGATACTTTTTAAACAGCTGCATTTAAGGGCAGGCATGGCGTTAGGTGGCAGGTAGCTTGGATACAACTACAGTAATACTGTCAAGTGGCAGAATTCTGAAGTTTGTGGTGGATTTGGAAGGCAACTGAGAGACTTAGCTTTTGCCTAACATCTCTGGGTGTGATCTCTAATATCATGACAGAAGTTATGGTTTAGTGAAATAGAGTAGGATTTTACAAAAGTTAAGTTCTGTTTTTTGAAGTTGTTATGGTGTTCCTGTTGTGTTGTAGATGACAGCATGCATATCACATTACATCATTTGCTACCTAGTTTTATGTCAACTCGACCGAAGCTAGAGTCATCAGAGAGGGGGGAACCTCAATTAAGTCTGTAGGGCACTTCCTTAATTAGTGATTGATCGGGGAGAGCCCAGCCCATTGTGAGTTGTGCATCCCTGGGTTCTATAAGACATTAGGGTGAGCAAGCCATGAGGAGCAAGGTAGTAAGCAGCATCCTTCCACAGCCTCTGCATCAGCTCCTGCCTGCAGTCCCTGCTCTGTTTGAGTGCCTGCCTTGACTTCCATCAGTGGTGAAATGTGGCCTGGAAATGTGAGCTGAAATAAGCCCTTTCCTCCATAACTTGCATTGGCCATGGTGTTTCATCACAACAATATTAACCCTAACTAGGACACATCTTATAACTACAACAACAACAACAACAACATCCTGCTCCTGACAACTTACGGGGACTTACGAGAGCGTTCAATAGCTCTTCTCAACCTCACTACTAGAACCCATTCTACTCTTGCATTTAATATTCTGCAAGATTAACATCCATTATCTGTAAGCAGGTGGAGGGTATAATTTTGATTTCCAGGAATGTTATTAAAAGTCTGAAGTTGTTCCAAGAGAGAAGTATATATTAAACCCCAGGAAACAAATGTAGTATTTCTTCAGCCCTTTCTATATGACACAGAGTGTGCCAGGTGCACACAGCAATCATTTAATTTTTATGAAAACCAATGGCATATAACTGTGCAGTACCCCCATTAAACTGACAAAGAAACCAATATTTATAATAGTGTCTTGCCAGTGTCACAAAACTCCTAGAATAATAGGATTTCTGCTTTATTAAATCAAAGCAAAGGGGATTGAATTACTGAAAGAGTATTAAGACAGGTAAACTTTGAAAGGGTTCTGATTACTTGTAAAACTATTTTAATTTCCAATGGTTACTTCCAGGCAGTATCTTTGAGTGAAATGATGAGGACAGGAATATTTGCAGTACCACATAAAATGTGCAGCCAAGGTTATGATTTGTGTAGTAATGCCAGAGAAATGTATTAGGGATAGACTCAAATCACATGGAAAAAAAATGTTATGTTACCAATTTCAACAAGAGGGCTGGCAAGATGGCTCAGTGGGTAAAACTGATTGTGGCCAAGCATGACAGACTGAGTTCAATTCCTGGGATGCACATGGGAGAAAGGGAAAACTCACTCACGTTGTCTTCTGATGTCTACTTGTGCCAGGAAATACATGTCTCCCTCTCACCATGCATAGGCATGCACATGTGTGCAGGTATGCACTCTCACTCATGCACACTTCACTCATGCACACTTCACTCATGCACACTACACACACACGCACACACACACACACACACACACACACACACACACAAACAGGAAAATCTAACAGGCACTTAGCCAGTTTTTTACATTTAGTCATTATCTTATATCATCTTCACAGCACACTGTAGGGGATTATTTTGTGGACTCCATAAGTCAGGGGAAGAGATGGGGTCAAAAGATTGAAGGCTGCATACAGGTAGAACAGTCCTCCATAGAGAAAACCTGTCCTGAGAGCCCAAACTTTCTGCCTACCTACTATGTATATAGTGCTGAGTCAGTTGCTCAAAGATCTAGAGAGTTTTGAAGTTCAAAACCCAAAGTGGGTTTAAACTGTGCACCAAACTGACCATTGGTGGGTGCTGAGGCAAAGGTGTCTGGAACAGAGACTGATGATGCTAGAGTCAACAGGGAGAGGCATGTCTGTGTCCCTGAAGGCTGGACTGAGATTCTCACAGGTTTCCTTGTGGCTGTAAAGGACAATATAGCATTTTCAGGAAAATGGATGCAAGTGGAGAGGGTTGAATTAAGTCCAACATGGTGAGGAAGTAGCTTTGCAAGAAACTAGAAGCATCAGAGAGTCCTCTGGATGCTCTGAGCACTAATGAATCTCAAAGGTGTTTTAGCACCTGTGTGGCATAAAGCCACTGGCTTTGCTACCTTAGAGGTCTCTCTGTCATCTTTCCAGAGTGAAGATGGGATGTGTTTGAGGTGCTGTGAGTATGGTAGATGTTCCAGATGTAGAGGTGGGTACCCTGCTCAGGATGCTACATGGTTTTCTTTCCTTTTTTCCTTTATAGGAAGACAGAGAGAGAGAGAGAGAGAGAGAGAGAGAGAGAGATGCTTGTTGATGTCAGAAACTTGGAATGAAATCAAAGGCTGCATCATCCAGGAGAGACAGAAATTATTCACCTCTATATATGATCCTGATGCATCTGGTGTTTATCTGTTCCTGACCTGTGTTCTGACCATTTCAAAACCATAGAATTCACAGAACAAGACTATGAATCAAGTGTTTATGCAAATAATTTGTACAGGTTTTAGTCACTAGATTCCATGGAATAAAAATGAATGTTTGTTGCTGAGGAAAACACTAGGACCAACCACAATTTTGTAGAGGTAACTAAACTTACAAGGTGAAGGCTGAACACACCGGAGAGAGAAGCCAAGTTGTTGCTTTTTTTTTTTTCTTCAAGTTTCTCATGGCAAGCATCTCCAGGTATTGAATAGACTGAGTTCAACACCTGCTAGCTTGAGAGATCAAAGACAAATTAAAACTAACTAAAAATAATGATAAAATGCAAATTTTAAATCTGTTTTCAGATCTTTGGTTTCAAACTTAGAAGTCAAAAATAATAAAATTAAATGTTACTTACTTCTAAATAATGTAAATATGAAAAAAAAAACTAATAAATACCAAAAGGAGTCCTCACAAAGAAGAGACTGTTTTGCATTGTCTGATCCATTAATCATGCTTAGATAATTTAGCACCTAATAGTTAGTCATAAGAACATTGGACATGTGCACAGTGTACTTTCATGCCAATATGCCAAACCTGAGAGTCACACACCAGGTAACTCATGGACTGGTAACAAGGTATGGGGCAAGTGGAACCCTGTCACCAGACAGAAAACCTGGTAAGGTTGAGAAGATTAAGGAACCCCAACAATTCTCATAATTGAGAATGGTAGGCATTTGAATCTGCTCCAGACCAGATCCTGTGTGGAGCATGTGACCAGAGCAGCACACCAAGAGGAAGATGACAATTGGTCATGTAGCATGATGCCCCAGAATTTTCCATGCTAATGAGGTATTTAGATGGGCCCTGAGGAGGGTTTAGCCAATAAGCTTCCCTTCCTGGGCATTCCTTCCTGCAAAAGGTATTAATCTCTGATCTACACTGAGTACGTCGTATGCATCCTCCTTCTGCCATGAATAGACAGTTTGGACAAGAAAGGACTGTCTCCTTCTTCAAGGACCACCATGTGGATGCAGCTGTCATCAATACTGAGATGCACATACATCTCCTGCAGAAGGCCTCTCTGTACTCCTGACACTCACCCTGAGCTTAGTCAAATTCCCCCCACCCGGGGCTCATGACCCCTCCCCATTCTCAACTCTTTGAGGTTCCCAACAGTGCCTGGATGCCCAGGAGTTTGAGAACCCCAGCCTCACTCTAGCCTATCCAGTTTCTCACCAGAAGAAACATGGGCTGTGGCCCCTATCTTAGGTTCTTAGGCTACAATTCACCTTCAGTGGCAAGGCTCAATGAAGAACCACAAGGTTCCTTCAAAGGTGGGATTAAAAGTAATCCATACCGGAGAATGTACTAATCATAGTACAACTGCAGTCTGTGGGGGAAGGTATGCAGTAACACATAGGAAAAATATAAATTATGATTTTTATCATCATTTTGTTTAATCCTTGTTTAGTGTGTTTTGATGAGTGGAATGAGTGCTGCCTGTTGGTCAGTGTACTGGCTGTTTTTGTGTGTCAACTTGACACAAGTTGGAGTTATCATAGAGAAAGGAGCCTCCCTTGAGGAAATGCCTTCATAAGATACATTTATGGGGCATTTTCTCAATTAGTGATCAAGCAGGGTGGGCCCCTTGTGGGTGGTACCATCTCTGGGCTGGTAGTCTTGGGTTCTATAAGAAAGCAAGCTAAGCAAGCCAGTAAGGAACATCCCTCCACGGCCTCTGCATCGGCTCCTGCTTCCTGACCTGCTTGAGTTTCAGTCTTGACTTCCTTGGTGATGAACAGCAACATGGAAGTGTAAGTTGAATAAACCCTTTTCTCCCCAACTTGCTTCATGGTCATGATGTTTGTGTAGGAATAGAAAGTCTGAATAAGATAGTTAGACAGTGGGTCTAATCCCCACACTTCTGGAGTCTGGAGGTCTCAGGTCAAAGTTCCAGCAAGGTTCTTGTCCTGGTCACTTCCTTGCCATCTTATTGAAGTGAGAAGACGACTCTGGTCTCTCCCTCTTCTTATCAGGACACTCATTGTATCATCATCGACTTCATTTAAGCTACTTGCTTCTACAAGACTAACCTACAAGCACCATCAACTAGGATGTATGACTTCCAGCCTCTGGACTTTGGAGGCACAGGACATGCTATCCACACCAGGAGTCAAGATGCAGATAGAGAAGCTGGGGCCATAGCAGGTTGCTCCATAAGATGCTTGCTTTGCCTCTGCCTGCTTTACATAACCACTGCCAGCAAAGCATGGCTACACCCTCCTAAGGATGCTTGGCTCACAGGTAGCCTGCAGGATAAGGGCTAATGGCTGCCTCACACCTGGAATGCGGTTCAACTAGATTTCCCACCATTCCAAGTTACCCTTTCCCTGCAACTACTACTTTCCTCTTAGCAGAACAAGCTTTAGTTCTGAAAAATCACTATTAATTTTTTCTCACCAGACCTCTGGATATGAAATTATGTGCTCACTAACTTCTGGCCTTTCTCCCCGCTATTATTATTATTATTATTATTATTATTACTCACCTGCCAGCCAACCCTGTACCTGCATTCAATCAGGAGTAAGCTCCCAAGCTGGGCCTGGTGTCTAGTGGCACACACCTATATCCACAGCACTCAGCAGGCCTAAGGTAGGAGGGCTACCCCAAGTACAAGGCCATCCTGGGCTATCTACCAAGAACATCTTTCAGAGACAACAAATGGGGGGGGGGGAATCCCATGTGCCTAGCCCATCTTTCTTAGCATCTGTGAGCGCATGCTGGCCACACACTGGGGTTCTGAAGCTTTCACTGGACAGAGCTTGTGGCTCATTCCAAATTCTGAAAATGTATCTATCAGAGTAATTACTAGACTCTGCCCCCTAATAGTTCATAGAACCTTGCTCTGTGCCCTCCTGTATTCCCCACTCAGCTTTAAAGCACGCAGGTTAAAAGCTGGTTTTATGTTTCTGAAGTTTATGAACAGAGCACTCACTTCCAAAGGTCGAATAGCAACATGAAGTTGACTGGTTCGAACAGCTCATAAAAACAAACGAGGTAAATAATAACAGAATCTAAAACTGAGTTGCATCTGGATACAGAAAATGGCTTGACATCGGCCACTGTCTTAGGATGTTAAAAGGCTACAATACATTTTTAGCAGTAAAAGCTTTGCATAAAAGCTTTTTATAATGTAATTATTGGGCAGATGATAAGATATAACTCCAGGGCTAAACACTTCATCCGTGTTTTATCTATATCTAATTTTTGTTTTGAGGAGATTGATTTGAGGTCTCCAGGGGAAGAGGCCCTGGTTTCTTTGAGGTAGGGATTTTATGTTGGTTTCGTTTGGGTGTGTGCATATATGTACAAGTATGTATGCTGTTCACGAATAGGTGTGCCTGTGTGTGAGTGCGTGAATGTGCCTGTGCATGTGAGCGTGTGTTATGGGTGTGTAATGCTTTGCCAGCAATGCTGCATAAGTGCACAGGCACTCTCAAATGTAGCCTCCCCTCCCCCAGCCTTAATGGTTCCACTGTTTACACCTGGATGGAGCTTGCCGCTCAATTGTCCTGCCACGCCCACTGCTGGAACCTGCCACTTTCCTGTTCCGAAGCCATCACGTGGTCACCCTGCTACTGGACTCCAGGACTATTTGGTGGGAATCGGCCCCCCTTCCCCTCCTTCATAACTGCGTGCTAGAATAGTAAAATTGAGCTTTGATCAGAATGCCTGTTTTAGCTGAATCCTTTTCTCGCCCGCCTAGCCCTTCTTCTCTTCCAGGTTTCCAAAATGCCTTTCCAGCCTAGAACCCAAACATGTAGTCGGCTGGCGGGACACAACACTCAAAGACTCAGCTGACTCAGGCAGACCAGCACTGGCATCAGGAATCCAGACCAAAACTCAAAAAACATGGGTAATCCGACATTGCTAAATGGAACCAGGAAGGATCCAGGACTTGCAGTCGACTGGTGATCAGTTACGAAGCTTCAGTTTAGCAAACTTAATGTCCGAGTTAACACAGGGTTAACTCAGGTTGATCTCAATGTCACAGAATTCTGGAGGCGACAACAGCCATGCACTGGGACCTTCAGATGACTGCTGTTCTGGTTCTGGTTTCCCGCCAGTGATTGGCCTGTGATAGTAACTGGAAACTCTTTTTATTTCTCCCTCCCCCAACCCACTCCCACCACTCCCCAACCCCTAGACAGGGTTTCTCTGTGTAGCCCTGGCTGTCCTGGAACTCACTCTGTAGACCAGGCTGGTCTCGAACTCAGAAATTCACCTGCCTCTGCCTCCCAAGTGCTGGGATTAAAGGTGTGCGCCACCACGCCCAGCTGGAAACTTGAGAAGGGAAGCAAGGCAGAACAACCAGGAGCAGGAAGAGTCCTCAGGGGGCAGTGAGCCCAGAGAGGACACCCAGGGAGACAGCTTTAGTGAGATAGCTCATTTAATGGAGGAAACAAAGGCGACTTAAACCTTTGTGGGGGGTAGGGACTTTCAGGATGAGGTCAGGGTCCTTCTGCTCCTCATTAGCATAAGGACAAATTCCAGGTGCATTAGGACAGGACTTTATAAGGGGAGAAGAAGGTAAACCTGGCTTCTGGGCTATGTGACCTCCTCCAGTGGGCAAAGGTGAGGGTTCAGGGCTACATGTTCCAGGACATGCTTGCTCTGAGGGAGCAGTTTTACTACTGAAGCCCTTAGGGTGAAATTTCCTGGGTTTGAATACACCTTCACCCGACTCTTGCTTCTGGTCAGCCCCCCTTCCCCTCCAGCTCTTTGGTCCCACAGAAAGTACCACGGAGTTGAGCAAGCGCTGTACCTAGAGCAAACACTTTATGACTTTACCAGCCAGAAATTCGAATTCCGGAAAGAGCACCATCACTAAATACGCTGCTAACGCACGTTCATCCAGAGCTATGCTGGAGGCGAAGCTTATCGTCATGGTTGATGTGGTTATCTGAGAAGCAGAGAAGTTATCTGGGGAAAACACGAGTGTGCTTAGTGTTTTGTCTGTTTGACACTAGCTAGGGTCATCTGGGAGGAGGACACCTCAACAGAGAAAAGGCCTCCATCAGATTAGCCTGTAGGCAAATCTGTGGGGGACATTTTCTTTATTAATGGCAAATGTGGGAGGGCCTAGTTTGGGGACAGGTGGTATTGAATTTTATAATAAAACAGGTTGAGTGAACAAGTGAGCAGCTTTTCTCTATGGCCATCACCTTCGATGAGTTCTGCCCTGACTTCCCTCTGGATGGTCTCTAAGCTGTAAGATGAAATAAACTCTTTCCTTCTCAAATGGTTTTTAGTCACGGTGTTTATCACAGGCATAGACACTGAACTAGGATGATAAATGGCCCTGCAATTTCACAGGTTCTTTATGGATAGAGTCTCATTTCTCCCTTCACAATCTGGGTGCTGGCTTACTTCCCATTGCCTGGTATTTTTCAAGCATTCAGGCTACACTGTCACCTGTCTTTCATTGTTGATTCCTAATTGATGACTTTAGTTGAAAGACATATATCTGTGCCTTTTAGATGCACAGAAGAAACACAATTTGTTTTTGCTCCCATACCCTTGGTAGGTTATAATGTTGCCTCCTCCCTTTCAGTCCCAAAGGACACTGGAATATTGTATTTATTTCCAATGTAGTTGGTCTGTAGTCCAACATTTTCTTTTCAATTTTAGGTTTTCCCATTTTGATTTGTACTTGTTCTCCACATATCCTTGGCACAGTCTTCCCAGGAGCTCCCACATAACACTTCTGCTTCCTCATGGGCCTCTGAGTCTGGTATAATCCTAGTTTGCCTCAGGAGGGACTCTGTGCAGGTGACATAGAGGTCAGGGGTCACCATGGGGTCAAAACACTGGAAAGGGTGATACAGATCTCATTTATCCCTCTTCAGTCTACTTCTAACCCAGAAGGGAATATTGTAAAGTACACAGTGTGTGATCGAGAAGACAAGAGAGTGGTCTGAGCATGCCTGCTGTCAGTGGCTCCTGGTACTGAACCTCATGTGCTAATGTGTCAATCAATAGATTTGTTACAGAGATCTGACCCAGCACATTGTTTTCAGCATTTCTAAGTAAATATCCACATCTTCAGGTTTGTTTTTATCGGTAAAGTGAAACAAAGAAGAGGAATCAGTAGCAACAAAAATCAGACTTAACAAGTTTTATTTATATAATAATACTTACATATGCATACACATATATACATGCATACATAGTATATTTATATAATGATAATCAAGGAAAAAGAGGCTATCAACTTGAAAGTGGGACCTTGGGAAAGGTTTAAAGGGGTAGTTTGAAAAGCTGGAGGATTGAAAGGAAGGGGAGAGAGTGATATAATTCTATTAGAAAAAAATTTAAGTGAAATAAATAAGCATAGACCTATTAAGCAGGGTCTCATGTCCCAGAAGAGGGTCTTTATAGCCTTAGATTGTGAAGTTTTCATTTTAAAAAAATCTAAACAACTGATGTATCAGGTTGGTAGCATACACACAACCAGTGTATTACAAGTAAAGTCTGAAGGAAACTAAGGTTAACAGCATGTCCCAGGAACAGTCAGAGAGCTGCTTTTGAAATCTTCAGGCTTTGTATAGCTTTTCAGCTCTATTGACATATTGAACATCTATGTTCAAGCCTGTGGGGCCATGCTAATAAACTGCTAACAAATCACCATCAGGCCTGTAAGGAATGGTATCAGGTATTCAGGACATTTATGACTATGATCTCAGCACAACGGAGATTTATTTACCCAAGAAGTGAGAAGACAGGGAATTAGAGACAAAGGCAGAAGATAGAGGACAAGGGAGAAGGGGAAGATAGACAAGAAGAGAAGTACTTGTCCTGGGGAAGGAGAATTACAAAGGAGACAGGCATAGCCCACAGGCAAATGGCAGTTTCTAAAGGTACAAGGGAAACCCCTGTGTTAGGATGAACTGTTTAATCTTAGCTGGGTATATTAGTCAGGTGAACCAAAGGGATTGTTTTGATTGCTGAACTTCACTACTTTGATAGCTGGACCTTGGCCTCAGGAGGAGGAAACAGTTACATGAGGGAGTTGGCCTTGGTGGCTATCTTTAAGGATATGAATGGGTTTTAGCAAGGTAGAAGGAATGGGAGAGATAGGCAAGGCCTATCTACATGTTTCCATGCCTGGGCTGGCTAGAGTGCCTTAAAGGCCAGATTCAGCTATACATAGACTGTCATTTGCTGATCTATGCTGCAAAAAATGGTCAAGATGCAAACCTGACAAAGAAATAAAGGAAAGATCGAATTGAAGATGGGAGAGTGACCTGGCTGGCACTTCAGGGTTAGAGGAACACGTTGCAGGAAGGAGAGGTATGGAAGGCATTCAGTTCCTGTTGAAGTCCGAAAACTGAGGAAGATGTGGCCGTTCTCCTGCATCACAGTAGGGCATCACACACAGTGGGACTGAATGGCACATTTAGGATGTTAGGCAGAAGGTGGGGTGCTGCTGATAGAACAGAGGGTATAGTACGTTGGTACTATGTAAAGCTAGGTGTGCCTAAGGAGAGTTCGGGTGCACTCAAGGGGCTGTGTAGACCAGGGGCTACAGTGATGATGGGTCTACAGACTGCAGGTGTCAGGTGCATGACAATGGCTGCAGAATCTCTCCTGCAGGAGCCTTCTGGCCTCTTACAAACTTTATATAGATTATATGCTTGCTCTGTGAGGCATGGGGCATTGGCAAGCATGAGTAGCCTTGTTTCTTGAGAGGCATTACCGTTGCTTAAGATGCACTTCTGGATGTGTCTGTGACAGCATCTTTGGGGCAATGTTAAGAAGCAGTTTGATTGTGGGTGGCAGCAGCCCATGGGGTGGGATCCTAGACTGAATGAAGATGGAGGTTGCTTGTAGACTATGACTGTGGACATAATGTGACCAGCATCTCACCCTCTTGCCTGCATGTTTTGTCTCCCACCACAGACTCTGCCACCTTAAGGTATAAACCAACTTCCCTTTAGTTGCCTTTATAGGTATTTTGTTTCAATACCATGAAAAGTTATTAATGCAATACACCATGTCCATAGCTCCAAGTGTAGCCTAGGGAGAGAAGGGGTACACACTGAACCACACAAATACTTATGAATATTCCACCTTTAGGGTTTTTCTTCTCACTCACCGACATCACTTCTGCAATCTCAGAAACATTAAGTGTAATTTTCCTAAGTAATTTTTGGATTGCAATATAAAATGAAAATTATTTTGTTAAGTGTACAAATATTTTGAAAAGAATTCTTCCTGAATGGAGTTTCATGGGAAAACAGATTTTTGATCCCCATTTGAGTTAAATTCTAGCATATTCTGTGTGTGGAGGTTAGTGGGGATATATCCACACAAAAGTGCTTGCTTTTTTTTTGCTTGAGAAAAAAAAGATCTGTGTTAATCAATTAATGTGGCCTAATATTGAACATGGATAAAGCAGACATTAATAGGATTCAATTGCCTGTGGACCCCAGAGCTCTTGTGCGTTTTTATGCAAATCACTTAGGATCATATTCAGATGCAATGATTGGCAGATGAACAAAAGCAATTAATGTGAAGACCTTGCATTTAGGTTAAACAACATTAAAGGTATGTTTTATAAGTCAGCTTGATCTAGCAGTAAGGAAATGGCAGGTTTGATAACCTGGATACAGTATGAGTTAACTAAGATAAGATTTAAAAGAATGACCAAAGTGAATGATTTGTAGTTGAAGAAAACACACCTGGTCTGGCAACAACTCTGCCAGCCTCCACTGAAAAAGTAATATTCAAGCCTGCTACATCAAGAACATTCAGTTCAAGGCTGCTCACCAGAGGCCTGCTGCACAGGGAACATCCAGATTAGGCCTGCCTTCCGGATACCTGCTACACCAGGAATATCCAGGGCTCAAGCAGATGACTAAAGGCCAGCATAAGAACCCAATTAACAGGAGCCAGGGTAACATCACATCTTCAGAGCAAAGCTATCCCACTACAGCAAGCTCTGGATATCCTAACATGGCCAACGCACAAGAAAATGACTGTAAATCCAAGCTTATAAGGATGATAAAGGCCTTTTAAGAAGAAATTAATAAATCCCATTAAAAATATAGGAACACACAACCAAACAGGTAGAGGCCTTTAAAGAGGACACTAATAAATCCCTTAAATAAATATAGGAAAATACAGTTGAACTGTGAAGGAAATGAATAATACTGTTCAAGATCTGAAAATGAAAATAGAAAAATAAAGAAAACACAAACGGAAGGAATCCTGGGGATGGAAAACCTAGGGAAGAGAACAGGAACAACAGATGCAAGCATCACCAACAGAAGACAGGAGATGAAGAGAGGATCTCAATTTAGAAGACATGATAGAAGAAATTCATATTTCAGTCAAAGAAAAAGCAATTTCAGTCAAAGAAAAAGCAGTATGCAGCAAGCCAATAACAAACATTAAATTAAATGGAGAGAAACTTAAAGCAGCTCTACTACAATCAGGGACAAGACAAGGGTGTCTAATCTCTTCCTATCTATTCAACATACTACTTGAAACTCTAACTAGATGGAAACACAGATATGAAAGGAAGAAGTCAAAGTATTGCTATTAGCAGATGATATGATAGTATACATAAATGATCCTTAAAAATTCTACCAGAAAACACTTACAGCTGACAAACACATTTAGCAAAGTGGCTGGATACAAAATCAACTTTACAATAGCCACATAAAATAAAAAACCTTGATTGTAACCCAGTAAGTGAAAGACCTGTATGACAAGAACTTCAAGTCTCTAAAGGAAGAAATTGAGGAAGATATCAGGAGATGGAAAGATCTCCCTTGCACATGGATCTATAGGAGTAACATAGTAGAAATGGCCATCTTACCAAAAGCAATCTGCAGATTCAATTTACATCAAACTTCCAACACAATTCTTTACAAATCTTAAAAGAGAAATTCTCAACTTCACATGGAAAAACAAAAAACCCAGGAACGCTAAAACAATCCTGAACAATAAAAGAACTTCTGGAGGAATCGCTATTCGTGTTCTCAAGCTATACTGAAGAAAAATAGTAATAAAAACTGCATGATATTGGTACAGAATCAGACATGTTGATCAATGGATTCTAATTGAAGACCCCAAAATAATCCCACACATCTATGGACACTTAATTTTTGGCAAAGAAATCAAAAACGTACAATGGAAAAAAGGAAGCCTTTTCAACAAAGGGTGCTAGTCTAATTGGTGTTATTTGTGTAGAAGAATACAAATTGATCTATATTTATCACCTTGCACAAAACTCAAGTCCAATTGGATCAAAGACCACAACATAAAGCTGGACACACTAAATCTAATGGAAGAGAAAGTGAGGGGTAAGCCTTGAACTCATTGGCATAGGGAACAAATTCAACAGCTCAGACACTAAGATCAACAATTAATAAATTTGACCTCATGAAACTGAAAAGCTTTAAAAAAGGCTAAGGAAACCATCAATAGGCCAAAATAGTAGCCTACAGAATGGGAAAAGTTTTTCACCAACCCAACTTCTGACAGAAGGCTAATATCCAAAATATATAAAGAACTCAGGAATTTAGACGCCAACAAATCAAATAACCAAATTTAAAAATGGGATACAGAGCTAAACAGAATGACTGAGGATAACTTAAGGAAATGTTCAGCATCCTTAGTCACCAGGGACATGAAAATCAAATCAACCCTGAAATTTCATCTCACACCACTCAGAATGGCTAAGATCAAAAACTCAAGTGACAGCACATGCTAGTGAGGATGTATAACAAGGGGAACACACCTCCATTGCTGGTTGGCATTATACAACTGCTTTGGAAATCAATTTATCAGTTTCTCAGAAAATTGAGAATAGTTCTACATCAAGACTCAGCCATACCACTGGACTTATACCTCAAAGATATTCGACAATATCACAAGGACACGTGTTCCACTATGTTCAGGGAAACTTTACTCATAATAGCCAGAAAATGGAAACAACCTAGAGGTCCCTCAACTGAAGAATATATATTTTAAAAATGTGGTACATATACACAATAAAATATTCAGTTATTAAATACAAGGACATCATGAAATTTGCAGGCAAACAGCTGGTACTAGAAAATATCCTGAGTTAGGTAATGCAGACCCAGAAAGATATGCATGCTATGTGCTCACATATAAGTGGACATTAACCATAAAGTGCAATGTAACCATGCTACAATCCACAGACCCAAAGAAACTGGGTGATAAGAAGGGCCAAAGGGAGGATGAATGAATCTCACTCACTCAGAAGAGGAAACAAAATAAGTCATTAGAGTTGGATGGAGTGGGAAGACTGGCTTGGAGAGGGGTTGAGGAGGAGTAGTGGAGGGAGGGACAGCATTCAGGTATTGGGGTACGATAGGGGCAGGAAATGGTTGGAAGTGAGAATGGAAATGGTAGGGTCATTTCTGGGACTAACTGGGGGCCTGGAATTGGGGAGGTTAAGAAAAGCCTATAGAGATTGTAGGGAGCCATTCCAGACTTCCTGGTCAGCAGGATGGAAGTCTGCTCCAGGTAGTAAACAAGCCCATGTTTGGTGGATGGCCCGCCCTTAATCCCTGATTGGCTGAGCAAGCCTGCCTGGTGAGGTGATGTGACCTGTGGTGATTGGTGGGGGCGTGGTTGTGGTTGGAGTGGAGAAAAACACTTGTAACTAGAGAGGCTGGGTGATTTGAAGAAAGTAGCTGCCTGAGTAAAAACTGCTTAAAGAAGAACCGGTGGTTGCCTCTTTCTTGCTGGTCGAGTGGGATATGACAAGAGATAACCTACCAGTGGGGGATATGGAGATTGAAGTGGCTACCTCCTGTAGTCAGACAGGACTTCTAGTGGCAAAGGGGGAACATTAACTCATCCAGAAAACCTTCTATCCAAAAATTTGTCCTGCCTACAAAATACTCAGGGATAAAGATGTAGTAGAGACTGAGAGAACAGCCAACTAATGGCTGGCCCAACTTGAGACCAATCCCATGTGAGAGAGCCAACCCTTATACTAGTGATACTCTCCTATGCTTGCTGACAGGAACCTAGCATAACTGCCTTCTGAGAGGCTTTATCCAAGAGCAGATGGAAACAGATGCAGAGACCCAGAGCCAAGCATCAGGTAGAGGTTGGGGAGTCTTGTAGAAGAGTAGGGGATAGAAATGAGGAAGTTGATGGGGTCAAGGACACCACAAGAAGACTTACAAAGTCACCTAACCTGAGCGCATTGGGGGAGGGGGATTACAGAGACAGAACCACCAACCAAAGAACATCCAGGAGCTAGACCTAGTCCACACACAAATATTTGTAGCAGATGTTCAGGTTTGTCTTCATGTGGGTTTCTTAACAATTGGACCAGGAGCTGTCTCTCATGCTGTGGCTTTGCTGTTGGATCCCTTTCCTATACCTGGACTGCCTGATTGAACCTCAGTGGGACAGAAGGTGCTTAGTCCTACTGGGACTAGATGTCCCAGGGTGGGATGGTACCCAAGAGATGCTTCCCTTTCTCCAAGGGGGGAGATTTGTAAGGATGGGACTGAGAGAAAAGGAAGGAGGGGGTTACAATAGGGATGTGAAGTGAATAAAAAAAATTATGAAAAAAACCAAAAAGCTGAACCAAACCAACCAACCAACCAACCATCCCAACAAACAAACAAACAGACAGACAAAGTATATTAAGAACTCTATAAGTCTGATTGATGGGAGAGAATATCATAATTGTGGGGAGTAAGAATACTGAAGATGCAGAGTCAAATTACCTTCACATCTCTTAATATCCTTGCATTGCCCAGTATCTTATAACTAGCAAGTGAAATTCAGTTCCCAAGGTCACTTTCAGTTTCTTCACAGTGATGCTCACTGGGTCACCTGATTGATGGCTATTAAACTGTGTCAACATTGAGAGAAACCCTAGAAAAGCTAGTGAGACATGGATACTGATGAGAATGTTCATTGGTGACCCAACCTTGGAAGAGAAGATGAGTTATACTGGGAATGATGGGGGTCACTTTTCATGAAAAGGTGGGTAAATGGGTACATGATGTGCTGCTGGGATTCCAGGTTGTGTAGGCTACTGATGATACCATAGACAGGCTGATTTCCATGGTACTTATATAACAGTAACTACATATGTTCTTCTTAGGTTAATTGGCTTTCAGAGGAGCTCCTCTGAAAGAAAATGAATCAGCTACGTTACCAAGGGTAGGTGAACACATGGAAGAGGGAATGTGGGTGTATCTTCTTTATGGGATCTTGTTGTCTGAGGTCCTAACAGTAGTTTTCTGATGTCAGTCATTCTGCACTCAAACCAGTCATATCCTTGGGTACTTTCTCTACCTCCTCCATTGAGGGCCCTATGATCCATCCAATAGCTGACTGTGAGCATCCACTTCTGTGTATGCTAGGCCCCAGCACAGTCTCATGAGAGACAGCTATATCAGGGTCCTTTCAGCAAAATGTTGCTAGTGTATGCAATGGTATCAGCATTTGGAAGCTGATTATGGGATGGATCCCTGGGTATGGCAGTCTCTAGATGGTCCATCCTTTCATCTCAGCTCCAAACTTTGTCTCTATAACTCCTTCCATGGGTGTTTTGTTCCCAATTCTAAGAAGGGGCAAAGTATCCACACTTTGATCTTCATTCTGAAAGAGTTTCATATGTTTCGCAAATTGTATCTTATATCTTGGATATTCTAAGTTTCTGAGCTAATATCCACATATCAGTGAGTACATATCATGTGAGTTCTTTTGTGATTGGGTTACCTCACTCAGGATGATGCCCTCCATGTCCATCCATTTGCCTAGGAATTTCATAAATTCATTCTTTTTAATAGCTGAGTAGTACTCCATTGTGTAAATGTACCATATTTTTTGTATCCATTCCTCTGTTGAGGGGCATCTGGGTTCTTTCCAGCTTCTGGCTATTATAAATAAAGTTGCTATGAACATATTGGAGCATGTGTCCTTCTTACCGGTTGGGACATCTTCTGGATATATGACCAGGGGAGGTATTTCAAGATCCTCCAGTAGTACTATGTCCAATTTTCTGAGGAACCGCCAGACTGATTTCCAGAATGGTTGTATAAGCTTGCAATCACACCAACAATGGAGGAGTATTCCTCTTTCTCCACATCCTCGCCAGCATCTGCTGTCACCTGAATTTTTGATCTTAGCCATTCTGACTGGTGTGAGGTGGAATCTCAGGGTTGTTTTGATTTGCATTTCCCTGATGATTAAGGATGCTGAACATTTTTTCAGGTGCTTCTTAGTCATTTGGTTATCCTCAGGTGAGAATTCTTTGTTTACCTCTGAGCCCCATTTTTAATGGGGTATTTGATTTTCTGGAGTCCAACTTCTTGAGTTCTTTATATATATATATTGGATATTAGTCCCCTATCTGATTTAGGATAGGTAAAGATCCTTTCCCAATCTGTTGGTGGCCTTTTCGTCTTATTGACACTGTCTTTTGCCTTACAGAATCTTTGCAATTTTATGAGGTCCCATTTGTCGATTCTAGATCTTACAGCACAAGCCATTGCTCTTCTATTCAGGAATTTTTCCCCTGTGCCCATATCTTTGAGGCTTTTCCCCACTTTCTCCTCTATAAGTTTCAGTGTCTCTGGTTTTATGTGGAGTTCCTTAATCCACTTAGATTTGACCTTAGAACAAGGAGATAGGAATTGACCAATTCGAATTCTTCTATATGATAACGACAAGTTGTGCCAGCACCATTTGTTGAAAATGCTGTCTTTCTTCCACTGGGTTGTTTTTGCTCCCTTGTCAAAGATCAAGTGACCATAGGTGTGTGGGTTCATTTCTGGGTCTTCAGTTCTATTCCCTTGGTCTACATGTCTGTCTTGATACCAGTACCATGCAGTTTTTATCACAATTGCTCTGTAGTACAGCGTTAGGTCAGGCATGGTGATTCCACCAGAGGTTCTTTTATCCTTGAGAAGAGTTTTTGCTATCCTAGGTTTTTTGTTATTCCAGATGAATTTGCAGATTGCTCTTTCTAATTCTTTAAAGAATTGAGTTGGAATTTTGATGGAGTTTGCATTAAATCTGTAGATTGCTTTTGGCAAGAGAGCCATTTTTACTATATTGATCCTGCCAATCCATGAGCATGGGAGATCTTTCCATCTTCTGAGATCTTCTTTAATTTCTTTCTTCAGAGACTTGAAGTTATTATCATACAGTTCTTTCACTTCCTTAGTTAGAGTCACACCAAAGTATTTTATATTATTTGTGACTATTGAAAAGGGTGTTGTTTCCCTAATTTCTTTCTCAGCCTGTTTATTTTTTGTGTAGAGAAAGGCCATTGACTTGTTTGAGTTAATTTTATATCCACCAACTTCATTGAACCTGTTTATCATGTTTAGGAGTTCTCGGTGGAATTTTTAGGGTCACTTATATATACTATCATAACATCTGCAAAAAGTGATATTTTGACTTCTTCCTTTCCAATTTGTATTCCCTTGATCTCCTTTTGTTGTCTAATTGCTCTGGCTAGGACTACTAGTACAATGTTGAATAGGTAGGGAAAAAGTGGCCAGCCTTGTCTAGTCTGTGATTTTAGTGGGATTGATTCCAGCTTCTAACCATTTGCTTTGATGTTGGCTACTGGTTTGCTGTAGATTGCTTTTATCGTGTTTAGGTATAGGCCTTGAATTCCTGATATTTCCAAGAGTTTTATCATCAATGGATGTTGGATTTTGTCAAATGTTGGTTTTTGTCTTTGAGTTTGTTTATATAATGGATTACGTTGATGGATTTTCCTATATTAAACCATCCTTGCATCACTGGAATGAAACCTTCTTGGTCAGGATGGATGATTGTTTTGATGTGTTCTTGGATTTGGTTAGCGAGAATTTTATTGAGGATTTTTGCATCTATATTCATAAGGGAAATTGGTCTGAAGTTCTCTATCTTTGTTGGATCTTTCTGTGGTTTAGGTATCAGAGTAATTGTGGCTTCATAGAATGAGTTGGGTAGAGTTCCCTCTATTTCTATTTTGTGGAATAGTTTGTGCAGAACTGGAATTAGATCTTCTTTGAAGGTCTGGTAGAACTCTGCACTAAACCCATCTGGTCCTGGGCTTTTTTTGGCTGGGAGACTACTAATGACTGCTTCTATTTCTTTAGGGGATATGGGACTGTTTAGATCATTAACTTGATCCTGATTTAACTTTGTTACCTGGTATCTGTCTAGAAATTTGTCCATTTCGTCCAGGTTTTCCAGTTTTGTTGAGTATAGCCTTTTGTAGAAGGATGTTATGGTGTTTTGGATTTCTTCAGGATCTGTTGTTATGTCTCCCTTTTCAGTTCTGATTTTGTTAATTAGGATGCTTTCCCTGTGCCCTCTAGTGAGTCTAGCTAAGGGTTTATCTATCTTGTTGATAATCTCAAAGAACCAGCTCCTCTTTGGTTGATTCTTTGCATAGTTCTTCTGGTTTACACTTGGTTGATTTCGCCCCTGAGTTTGATTATTTCCTGCTGTCTACTCCTCTTGGGTGAATTTGCTTCCTTTTGTTCTAGAGCTTTTATGTGTGTTTTAAGCTGCTAGTGTGTGCTCTCTCTAGTTTCTTTTTGGAGGTACTCAGAGCTATGAGTTTTCATCTTAGAAATGCTTTCATTGTATCCCATAAGTTTGGGTATGTTGTGGCTTCATTTTCATGAAACTCTAAAACGTCTTTAATTTCTTTCTTTATTCCATTCTTGACCAAGGTATCATTGAGAAGAGTGTTGTTCAGTTTCCACATGAATGTTGGCTTTCTATTATTTATTTTGTTATTGAAGATCAGCCTTAGTCCATGGTGGTCTGATGGGATGCATGGGACAATTTCAATATTTTTTTATCTGTTGAGGCCTGTTTTGTGACCAATTATATGGTCAATTTTGGAGAAGGTACCATGAGGTGCTGAGAAGAAGGTATATTCTTTTGTTTTAGGATAAAATGTTCTGTAGATATCTGTTAAATCCATTTGTTTCATAACTTCTGTTAGTTTCACTGTGTCCCTGTTTAGTTTCTGTTTCCATGATATGTCCATTGGTGAAAGTGGTGTGTTGAAGTCTCCCACTATTATTGTGTGAGGTGCAATGTGTGCTTTGAGCTTTACTAAAGTTTCTTTAATGAATGTGGCTGCCCTTGTATTTGGAGCATAGATATTCAGAATTGAGAGTTCCTCTTGGAAGATTTAACCTTTGATGTATATGAAGTGTCCCTCCTTGTCTTTTTTGATAATTTTGGGTTGGAAGTAAATTTTATTAGATATTAGAATGGCTACTCCAGCTTGTTTCTTCAAACCATTTGCTTGGAAAATTGTTTTCCAGCCTTTCATTCTGAGGTAGTTTCTGTCTTTTTCCCTGAGATGGGTTTCCTGTAAGCAGCAGAATGTTGGGTCCTGTTTGTTTAGCCAGTCTGTTAGTCTATGCCTTTTTATTGGGAAGTTGAGTCCATTGATATTAAGAGATATTAAGAAAAAGTATTGTTGCTTCCTTTTATTTTTGTTGTTAGAGTTGGCATTCTGTTCTTATGGCTGTCTTCTTTTAGGTTTGTTGAAGGATTACTTTCTTGCTTTTTCTAGGAAGTGGTTTCCGTCCTTATATTTGTTTTTTTGTTTTGTTTTGTTTTGTTTTTCTGTTATTATCCTTTGAAGGGCTGGATTCGTGGAAAGATAATGTGTGAATTTTGTTTTGTCCTGGAATACTTTGGTTTCTCCATCTACAGTAACTGAAAGTTTGGCAGGGTATAGTAGCCTCGGCTGGCATTTGTGTTCTCTTAGTGTCTGTATAACATTTGTCCAGGATCTTCTGGCTTTCATAGTCTCTTTGAAAAAAAAAAGAACTGGTATAATTTTGATAGGACTGCCTTTATATGTTATTTGACTTCTTCCCTTACTGCTTTTAATGTTCTATCTTTATGTAGTGCATTTGTTGTTCTGATTATTATGTGTTGGGAGGAATTTCTTTTCTGGTTCTGTCTATTTGGAGTTCTGTAGGCTTCTTGTATGTTCATGGGCATCTCTTTCTTTAGGTTTGGGAAGTTTTCTTCTATAATTTTGTTGAAGATATTTGCTGACCCTTTAAGTTGAAAATCTTCATTCTCATCTACTCCTATTATCCATAGGTTTGGTCTTCTCATTGTGTCCTGGATTTCCTGGATGTTTTGAGTTAGGATCTTTTTGTGTTTTGTATTTTCTTTGATTGTTGTGCCGATGTTCTCTATGGAATCTTCTGCCCCTGAGATTCTCTCTTCCATGTCTTGTATTCTGATGCTGATGCTCGCATCTATGGTTTCAGATTTCTTTCCTAGGGTTTCTATCTCCAGCGTTGCCTCACTTTGGGTTTTCTTTATTGTGTCTACTTCCCTTTTTAGGTCTAGTATGGTTTTATTCATTTCCATCACCTGTTTGGATGTGTTTTCCTGTTTTTCTTTAAGGACTTCCACCTCTTTGGTTGTGTTTTCCTGTTTTTCTTTAAGGACTTGTAACTCTTTAGCAGTGTTCTCCTGTATTTCTTTATGTGAGTTATTAAATTCCTTCTTGATGTCCTCTACCATCATCATGAGATATGCCTTTAAATCCAGGTCTAGCTTTTCAGGTGTGTTGGGGTGCCCAGGACTGGCTGAGGTGGGAGTTCTGGGTTCTGATGATGGTGAGTGGTCTTGGTTTCTGTTAGTAAGATTCTTATGTCTGCCTTTTGCCATTTGGTAATCTCTGGAGTCAGTTGTTATAGTTGTCTCTGGTTAGAGCTTGTTCCTTTTGTGATTCTGTTAGCCTCTACCAGCAGACCCAGGAGACTAGCTCTCTCCTAAGTTTCAGTGGTTAGATCACTCTCTGCAGGCAAGCTCTCCTCTTGCAGAGAAGGTGCACAGGTATCTGGCATTCAGACTTGCCTCCTGGCAGAAGATGAAGGCCCGAAACAAGGCCTGTCCCAGAATCTGTTAGCTTCTGTAGTCCACACTCTCACCTGCGCAGACAAGTCTCGATGGGATCTGGGAACCAAGATGGCTCCAGCAGATGCTCAGGCAATGCCCTTCCAGGAGCCAATGCTTTTCAATGATCAATATATGTAGAATAGGAAAACCTGGGCCAAAAAACATACCAAGTAGGAATGAGGATATTGCTGCTTGGCTGGCATCATAGAATACTCAGGTTCTAGAGTATAACTCTGGGATTCAAGCCTGGAAGAAAATACTGTAAATGTTTAATTTGCATTTGCGCTGGTCTTGATTCTCAGAGAAGGGGAGTGCAAAAGTTATGGAAAGTGTGTCATACACAGAGTACCTTTCCTCCAAGGGAAATTCATGCAGCCCTGTTAAAGACATGAAAACCATACCCTAGCGACACATTAGATATTGAAAACTGCCACACCCCAAACTTACAGATCTTATATTTTTATATAACATTAGGAAGTCCCTGGTCGCATCATTGCCTGAAGGTAGCAAGAAAGCTAGATGACATCCCTGTTTGGATGTATCCTTCTCTGTGTGTGGTGGTGACAAGTTCTTGTTAGTTCATCATTGTTTTGTTTTGTTTCTTGCAAAATGTAGAGAAAGGCAGAACTGAATTAGAAATTGGATTGAGTGCTTTTAGTTGAATGTGCTGTTTTTCAACTTTGTGAGAAAAACAGATTAGCTTACACCCTTTATTTTCTATAATAGAGAAGTGTATAACTTTGATCCCATGGGAAAGAATACTCACGTAGGCATTTCCCCATCCTAGTTCTCAAGGATCAGTTTATATTCTGCTCAGAAATCAGAACCTGATTTTCCTTGGGAAATGGTCAAGCTCTTTACCCACTTCTGATCGAATCTGAATTAGTCTCAATATATTGCTGACTCTCCTACAGAGGCCATGGGAGACTGGGGCAGGGGAATTCTAAGTTCAAAGCCAGCATGACCTCATATGAAGACCTAACCTCAAAAATAAGAATAAGTGAATAATTTCTAGAATCCATAGGATGGACATTCAGTAGGGAGCCCTTTTCCAGGCTAGTGAAAAGATTGCACAAGGCTGTGTTTTGAGAACTGTATAGGATAGGTTTGTTTTTAAGAAACTGTGCCTGTCCTGGAGACCAAAATTCCAAGAGAACCAAGCTGAAGGATGTTGTCTGTCACTCAGATAGAAGGACGATCATAAAGTGAAGAATCCTGCTGTAAAGAGCAACAACATGGCTGAACTCTAGGCTCTGGATAGCACCCGACTAGTTACTCTGTGCTTCCTCAGTCCCTCTTGGAGTAAAGACATTTGAAATGCCAGAATCATAGATTTTACAGCTTAATACAGTGTGCCTTTAGAGGTATGGACCATCATTTCAAGGAGCACTTAGCAGAGAAAGCAAAGGTTTGCAGGCTTGACAAATTAAAGCAAGAGAAGAGCTCCGTGCAAGTGAACAGTGAATGCATGTGGGAGTCAGCTGTGGACAGATACAAAACCAGACAATTGTTGAGTGCAAAGGAGTCAATTAAAATGCAAATATTATGCATGTTCCACATTAAAAAGAGCAAGGAAATTAGGAAAACAAGCTAAGGATTAAAAAGTTGATTATATATTTTAATTAGGTGATAATTTATGACAGAGCTTTAATGGGGATTATATGAAAATATGTGGAGAAAAGTTCACCAGTGACAGTGGGTTAAAAGTTAATGCTGTACAAAGGTTGTAGAGGATGGTGCTTTCGAATGCGTCTGAAATGTTTGAATGCATGCTCCAGCAATTTAATGTCTTAATTAATCCATAATAACTCCATCATTATTAATAATACTATAAACTCACTGCACCTCATGTCCACTTGGGAGAGGCATTTTTCCATCTGTGAACTCACCAATTCTAGTGCCAGAAGTCAGGCCTCCTCTTCAAGGTTGCTCCATCTCAGGGTTGTTTTTTTTTTTTTTTTTTTTTTTATCCTCGGAGGCATATAAGTTGGCAAGAAAACCCTACCTGCCTACAGCAATGAGGCTGGATCCATCTTTTTAATGAGCCTTGTTTAGGATGATCCAAGCTTCAGTGGTGCCTTCTCACCTACTCTCTTGGTTTCTTTACTAGGCTTTCGTCCACTGCTCAGATCTAAGGGATTTCTCCATGGAAGACGCCAAACCACCAGGTCTTCTGCCTTGCCTGGAGCTCTGCAAGGGGACCTGTGTGAGTCAAACAGAGGAGGCTAGAAACAGCATACCCGGAAGCAGCCACATGCAGTGAAGACTGCTTAGTAAGAAGAGAGCTTCTCTTCCTCCTTGGTTCACTATTTGTCCCATGGAAGAGTCATTGGGGGATGGAAAGGGCAGAGGAAGAGTTCTTTGTTGTACCTATGGTAAGAATGAGCAAAATGCCCAAGTGAGAACACACAGAAATAACTACAACTCAGATCTATGTGCAGCCATCATGTCCTTCAGAGATGTTTGCACAATAAAGGTACTGTCAAATTGAACAGATATCTCTTTGTGCAATACTTATACCTTGACTCCGAAGATCAGATTCTCATGGGAATTTCCCCCACTGAAATTTGAAGAGGTGTGCTGGCTATTTTTATGTCAGCTTGACACAAGCTAAAAAGGAGGGAACACAGTTGGGAAAATGCCCTTGTAAGTCTGGGCCATGGCCATGCCTGTACAGCGTTTACTTAATTAGTGATTAACGATTCAGGGTCTGGCCCATGGTGAGTGCTGCCATCTCTGGGCCAGCAGTCCTGGATTCTATAAGGAAGCAGGTTGACCAAACCATGAGAAGCAAGCCAGTTAGCAGTACCCCCTCCTTGGTCAGCTCCTACCTCCAGGTTCCTGTCCTGTTTGAGATCCGATCCTGACTTCCTTTGGTGGTGAACAGTGATGTGAAAGCATAAGCCAAATAACCATGTTCTTCCTCAACTTGCTTTTGCTCATGGTGTTTCATCACAGCAATAGTAACCCTAACTAGGATAGAAATTGGTATCAGGATAGTGGGTACTTATTATGGCCCTTTGGGCTAGAGTCTTCAAAGCTTGGTGAGCTGCTCTTCAGGAGTTTGGAAAAAATGTTAAAAGTCATGCAGAGGACAGAGTCCTGGCTTGTAAGGCTTCAGAGCGAAGAATCTGTGGCAGCTGGTCAGCTGGGGCAGAAGAGTCAAATGTGATTAAGAAGAGACCAGCAACATGGAGGTGAAGTCTTCTGGAAAGGTTTCTACAGGGTCAATATACAGAAGCCATGTTCCAGACTCAGCCAAGATCCTCCCATGAGCTGGCAGCTGAATTTGGCAGTGTAAGAGTCACCCAGGTGGCACTGCTTTTGAAGGCTTGAAGAGGTCACGGAGAGCATCTGAGGCTCGACACTGTGGGTGATCATTGGTGAAGGTGCAGCCTTTGTACTGGTTGAAGGCCCAGGATTGAAGGGGTCATGTGGAGAAGTTGAGGCTTAGCACCATGAAGAGAGTCCAGGAGAGGCTGTTGGTGAAAGTGCAGCCCAGTTGCAGTAGCATTGTGACCCCAGCATTTTGAAGATGCCAGCACAGGAATGACCACCAAGGACAGCTGTCAGTCAAAGTAGAGTGTGCTTAACTTAGAAGACAAGCTGTGTGTGCTGCAGAGGGAGGAGTCAGAGAAGTCACCCAAGCCCGTTTTAGAACCCAGAAGACCATGAGTGGATCCAGACATTGGACACTGGGTTATTTACAGCATTGGGGGGTGGTTTTGCTTTATCTTGATTATGAACAGGTCCTGCTTCTTCCTTCTTGAAATACAAGAGAATCTTAATTAATTTTGACTTTTCTAGAAGCTCACAATGGAGAGATTTTGGATTTTAAAAGAGACTGGATTTTTAAGGATATCTTTTGGATATCACAGTGTTTGAATAGGTAAAGACTGTGATATTTACATTTGTAATATGGTTTATATTAGATATTTATTAATCTGAGATCTTGGGGATGAATAAAAATATGAAAGGCTATATCTTAATAAGTGTAGTGTTTGTGTGTCAAGTTGACAAGAGTTCAGTCATTCTAGCTAATTTTATGCTGACTTGACAGGTTAGAGTTATTTGAGAGAAGAGAAACTCAATTGAGAAAATTCCTCCATAGGATTGAACTGTAAGCAATCTGTAAGGCATTTTCTAAGTGATTGATGAGGACAGTTCCAGCCCATTGTGATTGGTGCCATCCTTGGTTGGTAGCCCTAAGTTCTATAAGAAAGCAGACTGAGCAAGCCAGGGAGATTGAGCCAGTAAGCAGCATTCCTCCATGGTCTCTGCATCAGCTTCTGCCTCCAGCTTCCTACTCTATTTTAAGTTCATGTCTTAACTTCCTCCAATGATGGAATGTGATCTAAAGGTATAGGCAGGAAAAAAATGACTTTCTCCCCAACTTACTTTTGGTCACAGTGTTTCATCAGAGTAAGACAAAATATAACAAAAAACCATGGTGTCTGAAACCACCCATGGGGTTGTCAGGACTTTTTTGTGTTATACTTGATAAAATGATCTGTGATGCCGATGATGGTGGCACATACCTTTAATCCTAGCACTTGGGAGGCAGAGGCAGGTAGATCTCTGAGTTTGAGGCCAGCCTGGTCTACAGAGTGAGTTCCAGGACAGCCAGGGCTGTATAGAGAAACCCTGTCTCGAAAAATCAAGAAAAAAAACTATAGTTCTAATGTATGGTGATCTTGGCCTCATATTTTATTTTTTTCCACATGATGATTTAAAACAAACTTCTCAATACACATCGTACATGCAGACACCCAGGGATATCATTCAACCATTAAGAAGGAAGAGAATCTTGCCATATACATCAACAGATAAACCTTGGCACATAATGCTAAATGAAAAACATCCAGACATAGGAAACAGGTACCTGCATGGTCTTGTCCTACGAGGAGGTTGACTTAGCTTCTGAGAGGCTGACTGGGCAGCCTTGTTTTATTATCTCTGTGATACCTTCCTAATTCTAACTCTTTCCCAGACACAGGAACAAGAAACAAACACACTCCCCTCTGATGCTGTACATATGGAGTTCCTTAGATGGCTGTGTTGGCTCTAATGGCAACACTCAGGAGAACTGTTGGAAGTTCAAGGCAAGCCTTGGCCACAGAGCAAGATTTTATGGGTAATAAAATACCTAACTGATAAACAATCAGCACTTGACTAAAGTCTAATACTCCAAGAACTTTGTGTCTTGCAATTCTTTTGTTGTTGTTGTAGAACATGATTTTAATATTTTCAGCTGTTAATATTCAACAAACAGAATAATTATTTTAAGATATATTTTGTTATATTTCATTTTTATTTCTGATTTTATTAATTTGTATACTGTCTCTGGGCCTCTGGTTAGTCTGGCTAAGGGTTTATCTCTCTTGTTGATTTTCTCAAAGAACCAGATCTGGTTTTGTTGATTCTTTGTATAGTTTTTTGTTTGTTTCTTTGTTTTTGCTTGGTTGATTTCAGCCCTGAGTTTGATTATTTCCGACCATCTACTCCTCTTGGGTGTATTTGCTTCTTTTGGTTCTAGAGCTTTCAGGTGTGCTGTCAAGCTGCTAGTGTAAGCTCTCTTCAGCTTCCTTTTGGAGGCACTTAGAGCTATGAGTTTTCCTCTTACCACTGCTTTCCTGTGTCCCATAAGTATTGGTATGATGTGTCTTCATTTTCATTAAATTCTAAAAAGCTTTTAATTTCTTTCTTTATTTCTTTCTTGACCAAGTTATTGAGTAGAGCGTTGTTCACGTGTATGTGTGCTTTCAGTTGTTTTTGTTGGTATTTAAGGCCAGCCTTAGTCCGTGGTGATCTGATAGGGTGCATGGGATTATTTCAGTCTTCTTGTATCTGTTGAGGCCTGTTTTGTGACCAATTATGTGGTCAATTTTGGAGAAGGTACCATGTGGTGCTGAAAAGAAACTATATTCTTTTGCTTTAGGATGAAATGTTCTATAAATATCTATGAGATCCATTTGGTTCATAACTTCTATTTCACTGTTTGGTTTCTGTTTCCATGATCTGTCCATTGCTGAGAGTGGGGTGTCAAAGTCTACCACTATTATTTTGTGGGGTGTGATGTGTGCTTTGAACTTCAGTAAAGTTTCTTTTACAAATGTGGGTGCCCTTGCATTTGGAGCACAGATGTTTAGAATTGAGAGTTCATCTTGGTAGATTTTTCCTTTGACCAGTATGAAGACCTTATCTTTTTAGATGGAAGTTGATTTTACTCCATATTAGAATGGCTACTCCAGTTTGTTTCTTGGGACCATTTGCTTGCAAAATTGTTTTCCAGCCTTTTACTCTGAGGGAGAATCTGTCTTTGTCACTCAGGTGCATTTCCTGTATGCAGCAAAATGCTGGGTCCTGTTTACATATCCTGTCTGTCTGTTAGTCTATGTCTTTTTTAGAGAATTGGGTCCATTGATATTAAGAGATATTAAGGAAAGTGATTGTTACTTCTTGTTATTTTTGTTGTTAGAGGTGGGATTGTGTTTGTTGGCTATCTTCTTTTAGGTTTGTTGAAGGATTATTTTCTTGCTTTTTCTAGGGTGTTTCCCTCCTTGTGTTGGAGTTTTCCCTTTATTATCCTTTAAAGGGCTGGATTCATGGAAAGATATTGTGTGAATTTGGTTTTGTCATGGAAAACTTTGGTTTCTCCATCTATGGTAATTGAGAGTTTTGCTGGTTATAGTAGCCTGGGCTAGCATTTGTGTTCTCTTAGGGTGTGTATGACATCTGCCCAGGATCTTCTGGATTTCATGGTCTCTGGTGAGAAGTCTGGTGTAATTCTAATAGGTCTGCCTTTATATGTTACTTGACCTTTTTCCCTTACTGTTTTTAATATTCTTTCTTTGTTTAATGCATTTTGTGTTTTGATTATTATGTGACAGGAGGAATTTCTTTTCTGGTGCAGTCTATTTGGAGTTCTGTAGGCTTCTTGTATGTTCATGGGCATCTCTTTCTTTAGGTTAGGAAATTTTTCTTCTATAAATTTGTTGAAGATATTTACTGGCCCTTTATGTTGGGAACCTTCACTCTCTTCTATACCTATTATCCTTAGGTTTGGTCTTCTTATTGTGTCTTGGATTTCCTGAATGTTTTGGGTTAGGAGGTTTTTTGTATTTTATTTAACTGTTGTGTCAATGTTTTCTATGGTATCTTCTGCAGCTGAGATTTTCTCTTCTATCTCTCTTATTCTGTTGGTGATACTTGTATCTATGACTCCTCCTGGTCTCTTTCCTAGGTTTTCTATCTCCAGGGTTGTTTCCCTTTGTGATTTCTTTATTGTTTCTATTTCCATTGTTAGATTTGGATTTTTTTTTCCATTTCCTTTGCCTGTTTGTGTTTTCCTGTAATTCTTTAAGAGATTTTTGTGTTTCCTTTTTAAGTGCTTCTACGTGTTTACCGTGGTCTCCTATATTTAATGAAGTTATTTATGTCTTTCTTAAAGTCCTCTAACATCATCATGATAAGTGATTGTAGATTCAAATCTTGCTCTTCCGGTATATCTGGGACTTGCTATGGTGGGAGAATTGGGTTCTGATGGTGCCAAGTAACCTTGGTTTCTGTTACTTATGTTCTTATTCTTGCCTCCTGCCATCTGATTATCTCTAGTGCTATCTGCCCTCTATATATCTAACTGTAGCCTGCCCTTCCTGTGATCCTGGCTGTGTCAGAACTCCTTAGAGTTCAGCTATCTTTGTGATCCTGTGATTCTGGTATCCTGTGATCCTGAGATCCTGGGTGTTAGAGTTTCTGGGAGTAAAGCTGCCTCTGGGACTCTGAGATCCTGGTGTGACCAAGCTCCTAGAATCCTGGGATCCTGGGATCCCAGGATCCTGTGGTCCTGGGCATATTAGAGCACCTGGGAGTGGAGCTTTCTCTGGGTGTTGTGGGACTGGCTGTGAGGTCTGCTCAGGGCAAGGATCAGACCAGAAGGAACCTGTGCCACTGGTTGTGTAAAGTTTCTGGGTCCCTCTGGTCTCAGTTACTCCTGGTGTTGGGGCAGATGTTGTGTCCTCCTTACATCAGATCCTATGATCCTGGGAGTGTTAGAGCACCTACGAGTGGAGCTTCCTCTGGGTGCTGTGGGACTGGCTTTGAGGTCTGCTCAGGGCACTGACTCAGACTGGAAGGAACCTGTGCCAATGGTCAGGTGGAGTTCCTGGGTGCCTGGGTCCCACTAGACCTAGTTACTCCTGGTGTTGGGACAAATTGTGTCTTGCAATTCTTATACACAACATATGGCAAAGTTCACTCCTAAGTTATAAAGTGTTCCAGAAAGCTGTGACCATCTCTTGTGTCATGCACAACTTCCCAAGATGCTGGTACTCCTAGTTTCCCTGATGTACAATGTAGGATCAGGAACAGGCTGGGCAGTAGAGAAAGGGAACACAGATGATGAGACATGCAGACAACTTCCTAGTGGCATTACCCTTGCAAAGGAACACCTTGGCAGATGTTAGTGAATGAGTTAAGTGCTTTTAGCTGCCATTTCTTTGGCTGGTTAGTCCCATCCCAGGATCTCCCACCACTCTGCAGCCTGCACACCCATCACATGTCTATAAGGAACCAGTGTGGCGGGATTAGCTGCAGGTGGGAACCTGCTTAAGGCACCTGTCTACTGTTTAAAGTCTCCTGTGCTGCTCTCTGAAGTCTGGGCAGCTGTCTGTTGTCCCAAGCCAGCCAGAAAGCAAACACCTGTTTTCATCTCTAAAAGTAAAATGTAGCATGTTTATGAGGTCCTAAATCTCTCTCCCAACAAGCTGAGCTTTTTAATTCCGTTCTTTCCCACTTGCCCTGAAGGAATAAAGTTTAAAAGCAGCATCAGCTTTTTGCCGCTTTGTTCTGTCTGTGGAACTCATCTTTGGAATGAAAAGCATATTTGAAAGCCTGCTGTGAAATAGAAGCCATGCTGGGTTTATTTGTTGAGGTTGTGTTGACTTTAGGGGTGATCAGATTTGAACTGGCTTAGAGACCCAGGGCCAAGCACTGTGTTTCCTAACATGTCTCTCCTGTGTTTCTACATGAAAGCTCCATTAATTAGATCTCATCATTTCCTCTCCGTTTCCTTGGTAAAATGTAAACACTGGAAAGTATCATATTTGTCTTTTAAATACATTGTGTGTGGGGCTGATCCCATGAAGAGCACTGGCTATTCTTCTAGAGGGCAGGCGTTCAATTCCTAGTACCTATTGGTACTATTGGCTCACGTATCATATAATTCCAGTCCTAGGGAATCTGTCACTATCTTCTGGCTTCTAGGAGCCCTGCCCATGGTTCACAGACATACATGCGAGCAAACACCCATACTTAAATTTTCAAAAAGTTTTTTTCTTTTTAAATTTATTAACTGGTACTATGTATGGATAGACTAAAGCCTAGAAGAATTCTCTAGCGTGGCAAAAGTGAGTGAACAGAGAATTCAGCTTTGTTTCTTGAGCCAACAATGCTGGTCTGTCCCTGGCTTGAGTTTTATGAGAACAATGATGGATAAGGACCTGAGATCCCCAGGCTAGGGACTCCTGTCCAAAGAAACCAACCAATCAGATTACTCCTCGGATATTAACTCTCCTGTTGTCTCACAGAATGGACTAACAAATAAAGGTGGCTCTTAATTCTTCCACTGCCCTGAAAATCCTAATCTCAAACTGCCTCTTTTCTTTTTTCAATTAACAAAATTGTTAGATTTATTCATTTTATTTTAAATGTATGCATGTTTGCCTATAGGTATATATGTGCACCACCTTCATGCCCATGGAGGTTAGAAGCGTGCCGGGTTTGGCATGGCTGTTTAAGGGGAAGTGGATGAAGGGTCCATCATGGGCTGTGTAAGGGAAGAGGGGAGGTGTGACACAGTTCCTGCCCCCCCCCACCCCTCCCCCCACCCCAGGAGCATCGCCAGGTGTCAATACCCAGGATGCCAATGTGTACATTCCCCTTTCTCAGGACCCTCCTCATGCTGAGGCTGGACCTCAGCAGAAGAGGCCATCAGATCTCTAGGAATAATAGGAGGTTATAAGCCTCTGTGTGGGTGCTGGGGACCACACCCAGGTCCTTCACACTGAACCATCTCTCCAGCTGCAGACTGCCTTCTTTCTAACATGAGTGTGGTGAATGTTTATACACACACTGGTGGTATTTGTGTATCAGGAGCACAGATTTCCATACATACAGAATGACACACCGCTTCCTCCTGGCAGTAAGCAGGAACATGCGGCTTAAATGCAGTAATCATGGCAGAGGGCTGTGAGTTTGCCTGTGCAGACTATTAGAGATTTCTTGGGCACAATCAGAAGAAATTACTCACGGGTCACAAGTGGTTGCCTCTGGTGGGTAGAGAGGAGCCTGGGAGCCTGGCAAAGCTCCTGTCTGCCTTTTCCACTGGGATATGTTGTAAAGGGAAAATAAAACAGTAATCATTCTGTGAATTTTAAAATGTGAGTCCCTAATGAAGACCAACACACAGAGAAAAATGTCAGGAGCAAAGCAAATTTCTAAAGAAAGGCCTTAAAAGAAAATTACCGCTTCTAAATAATACTTTAAATATATATATATTACCCATTATGACTGAAGAGCTTCAAATGTTGTAACTGCAAGACATATTTATTTTACAATAAACCCATCATGGCATAAAGTTCTTGAGATTTCCACACAGGCTCTTTCTTTGTAGCTGTCAGTGTTTTGCATGCTTTCATTAACTAATTTAGAAATAAAAACATGATTGGTAGAAACTCCAATTTCTAAAACTCTTAAGGGAAACAACTGTTTTTTTTTTTTTTTTTTTTTTTTTTTTTAATATTAAGATTCTTTGTCGAAGTGTTGAGTTTCCATGGCTCCACTGAATTGGAATTGGTGTCACTGGTCTGCGAGTGGGTTCTGAAGAAGCATCTATTTTGTCTCAACCTGAATTTGCCTTGGACCTGAGGTGTTATCAATTTGCACAACACTGGAGACTCATAGAGGATCTCCACAGGGTTCAGGCAAGCATGTGGGATGAATCAGAACCTAGTAGTCGATCAGAAAGTTGCACAGATGAAATATGGCTCTATGGGTCAAGCACAATGCAACTCACAGTGTTCACTGCAGGCTCTAATAGTGACTGGGGTGTGTTAATGTGCTTTGTCTGCTCGGGAACCTCACAGCCAGGAGGTATCAATCAATAAGGCAATGAGGGATGGAAGGATGGGAAGGCTGGGATTTGTAGAAGACCATCATCACACTTTGACTATGATCTGTGAGTCACACCAAAGGGGCTCAGAATGTCTTGCTACAGAGATGCCTTCTAAGTTGCCTCTGATGATGGTTGTCAGTCCAGCCTGGCCTGGGTGGATAGAGATCCTTCTGTTCAGAATCAAGAACAGGTAGGGGGCAGCCATAAGTGGATACAGGTGGCAGAGGCCAGAGCCACTTGGAGAGATTTCCATCGAGTAATGATCCAGGTAAAAGATTCCTGTTTGATAATGAGAAGAACCATGGAACAAGAAGGTGTGGCAGAGAGTGCAATGCTTTTCAGGGGAAATGGAGACAGGCTAAGAAAAACAAGACTGGAAGATATGAAATTTACATATCTGTAATCTGCAAAGACCTGCCCAGCTTTGTGTTTGAGCTAATAGGTGTAATAAGGAAACAAAGAAGGGACAGAGATATGTCTATTGAAAAGCTGGGATCCGGTGGGGTGCAGGCTCTGATGGAGACACACCAGCAGCTGGGAAACTCAACATAGCTATAGTAAATTGCATGGTGAGGGGACTGGATTACTGTATCCAGGGAGGAGGCTGGTTAGGTCCCTAAGCTTGATAGGAAGTCTTGGTTGACTTTGCCACTCCTCTGAGTCTGACTCAGGGGGAATGCTTTGCCATTCCCGTGGGTCTGAGGCACTGGGATCCTCGACATGGCTGTCCTTACACCAATAGTACGCATTCCCTCAGGACTTCATCCACTCCTCATAATAATCCAGTCAACTTTTCCATCAACCCGAAATTAAAAGAGGAAACAAATTCCAATAATTCTTAGTTTTATTGATGCTATTGAAATTTTTAATAAGCTAACACATACATAGCCACGATTTTGATTGATGCTCTTCTAAGAAGACTAAGTACAAACTAGGGATTTGTACTGTAATGATAAAAATGAGGTGATTTCAGAAAAAGGTCTAAAGAGTTTGGGGTTCTCATATGATTTATTATAAACTCACTTGTGACAAATCCTTATAATTGAGTAAAGCTCACATATAATTGAATGGTAGTCTGTTGTGTTACATGAATAAAGTTTATCTGAGCAATCTCCTTCCTTGTTTTATGTGATTTTGTTAAGCTTGAGCTTGAGCCTTTGGAAGCTAAACTGTAGCTGATGGCTACAGTTCTGTTGGCCTTCAAGTTGGGGCCATGCAGGTCCTCAGAGTAGCTTATGAAATCTGAGATGTTTAGCTGTGAGAGAGTGAAGAACATAGAAGCTATGCTCCATCCTCTACAAGCAGTGGTGGGCTGGGGGAGGGGCCAGCTGACAATGACAATAGTCAGCTGATCATCCGAACAGATTAAGACTCAGCTTTTCCCATGCACACCTTCTGAAATGGAATCCACTGGCTGTCATTCCCATTAGTTTAAGCAATCAGTATGAAATACCCACACCACCATATCCCATAATAATCATCCATAATCTAATTTATGCTGTGAAGAACATTTACTTTGAATCAGGCGTGAATTCTTCCCCCCCTTTTTTTGGACCCTTTGACAAAAATTAGTTGTAGGAGCCATATAACTAGCGAGCTTTTACTCTTTTTTTTTTAATCTAATTTTTTTTTAGATTTATTTTTTATATGCATTGGTATGTTGCTGCATGTATGTCTGTGTGAGGGTCCCAGATCTCCCTGAAACTGGAGTTGAGACAGGTGTAAGCTGCCATGTTGAACCTGGGTCCTCTGGAAGAGCAGCCAGTGCTTTTAACCACTGAACCATCTCTCCAGCCCTAAGCTTTTATTCCTAAAGCAATGAAGATATATCAATGATAGATGTGTACACGGATAAGTAAAGATAGATGGTACAGGATAGAGATAGGGAAATAATACATATATACAGAGATGATGGATACATAGATAAACAGAGAGATGCTAGATAATAGATAAAATAGATGACAGATATACAGACAGATGAATAATAGGAAGCTGAGTATATAGAAACATAGGTAATTGATGGGTGGTATCTTTTGTTAGGCCTCATTAAGGATATTCAAACCCATAAATTTTATTCTAATCTTCCAAATCAATGAATACTTTTCAAACAAAAATTTACATTTAATATAAGATAAAAATTTAATTGAAGGAATATAATCGGGGAAAACAACTCCTTCCATTGGTCCAGTCACGCACAGTAAGAGGTAGAAAATGGAGGTAGAGATACGATGCCAGGCAGGAAGCAAACACAATCAGGGTAAAAGCTTGCAGGGTCACAGCTTGGGATCTGTCTCATTAATGTCACTGCACATTTAACTATTTTCTAATTTTGAAAGCTGCTGATAAAATCAGTGGACACCCTCTGGGGTTCTCCTGTGGAACCGAGCATTCTCATCCAAAATACCCATGTGGCAAAAACATTCTTGGCTCTGTGAGAAACCGCTAACCGTAATCCATAGCAAATGCACACTGTGTGTTCCCACAGCTGGGGGAGGGGGGGGTGGGCATCTTATACCATTTGCAGAAAATGGCCCCTCGTGTCGAGTATGCTGTGGGATCATCCGAGAGTGGGGTGTCTCATGCCTTCCACACAAATGCACCCTGTGTATTCCCACAGCCGTGCACCCTGATGTGCCTGCACTGTTCCATAGCCTCTTCATTTGCTGTGGAGACCGGGCTCCTTAGCCTGGGCAATGCCTGTATGTCTAGATCTCCTTTGTGTTTGACATTGTACCTTCTCAATGGCATGAAATGAAAAAACATTTATCCATATCTGCTTAGTTAACATCTGAACATCTTCTGAGGTAAAGAGCCTGTTGAAATTTTCCCCTCCCTTTTAACTAAAGTCGTTACTTTTTGCTTCTTAATCTGACTACGTTTGTGGCTTTCTGTATATTTCTCTGCTTTAGCCAGGCTAGAGACTTTTCATGCTTGTCCTCAATGTTTCTAATTCCATCTTTGACTATGTCAGCTGCCTTTTGATCTTTGAGTTAACATCAAAAACAATGTTAATTTAATTTCCATTGCTAAAATTCTCTCCCATACCCTAGTTTCTTTTTGTTTTCCATGACTTTAGTTAGTATTGATTAACTACAGTCAAAAATACTAAATTAAATCCACCATCTTGCACATAAACAAGTCACGATTTGAGGTTCCATGCCATTCTGAATACCATGATAGCACCTCAAGCTGGCCTGATCAGTTCTTTCCTTGTGAGTTCTGTCTGAGTGCTCCAAATGGTGTTCACATGTATTGCTCTGGGGCGACCTCACAGCCCTATCGATTGTCAGAGTGTCAGGACATTGCATGGTTATTTTTCAGGTGACCTTTATTCTCAGTGAGAGAGAAATGCTGTGAGTGGTCAATTAGATGAAGAGAAGCTACTTACATGCTTCCTTCAGTGGAAAAGCAAAAGTGCTTGACTTAACAAAGAAAAAAGCATGCATGCTGGGGTCCTGAGATCCACAAGCACAAATCAACTATCCATGACACCGTAAAAGAAGGAAAAAGAAATGTGTCAGAGTTTCCCATTTTACGTTGACAAAGATAAAACTATGACCAAGATTAATACACTGGATTCATTAAGATAAATAAATAAATAAATAACGAAAAAAGCAAACAAAAAGAAACACATATTTGAAATGTATTGGAGAGTGCTGAATATTCCAAATACTTTATTGAATGCTCAACTGAGAGAGAAAAATCAGAGCACCTGTGTGGGTATTCTTTCATACTATTGTAAAATAAAATACAAAGTTATCATCACAAGTCAGATATCACCTGCAATTGAAAGCAGAACACCCAGATGGGGCTGCATAGCCGAGCCCAGAACCCTAGACCAGTTGGATTAAAAATAACTACCAAACCATAATGATTTTACATGTCTCCCATACCTGTGTATGTACTGTGTGTACATTGGCCACCAATAATAAATTAACATAAAAATTTAACTACATAAGATAAATAACTAATTATGAAAAGCTCACATAGCTGTATCAATAGGAGAAAAAATACACTTGTATAGAAGAAAGGGAAGAGAAATATTCTCACTCTTCCCTGGAGTGTTGTCTGTTTTATAGCATTTGAGCTAAAGCGCATGTAACTATATCAATAACAGAAAAATATACTTGTATAGATGAAGAAAAAGGGAAATATTCTTTCTCTTCCCCAGAGTACTCTGACTATTTTATGGTATTTGAACATCCTCATCAATTGTACAATCAGCTTGTCAGACTCATCATGAAAGGAAATTTGCTGGAATTTAGTCTGGGAATAAATTCACTCTCTGTATCAATTTGAGTGAGATTGGCATTTCAGGAACACCACATCTCCTAACCCGTGAAAGTGATGTTTTCTTTCATACAGACCTTCATATTTTTCTCCCAGAAATATTGTAGAGTTTTCAGCATAAACCATTTGCAGGTAATTCGTTGAACTTATTTCTGGGTATTGACTGTGTGTATAGAGCTGACTTCTGGATATTATTGCTGGCAAGAGGGCGTGGCCCTGAACTTTCCATCTGTCTTTAGGTTCAGTGAACATTCTGTATTAGTTACCTATACCAAAGAGCTCTTTGCATGTTGCTTTATTTGATATAGGCAGTCATATACTTGCCTCTTTAAACTGTAGCTTTTCATTCTCTGATTGATAGCCTGTCAATGGAATGCAGTATGATATTGCCTATAATCAATGCTATTCAATGCCCTTATCTGGGGCTTCAGGAGAAATGTTCCCTATTTATTTTACAAGCATCATAAGGGCTGGATTTTCTCAGCCAGACCTTCATTGTGGTTGTTTCATTGGCTATAAATATTTGGACAGTTTTTACTGAGTAGGATCACAGCATTTTAACAGCTTCTTAAGGGAATCATTAAAGCCAGCATGTACCTATGTCCCCATTTTATCAAGGGCTTGTTTCGATGGTTCTATTTACCTTCTATCGAATAGGGATGAATTTGCTGGGACACTTGCTTTTGATTGCTGGTGTTTAATAATTGTAAGCACAGCCTATAAGAATCTTTTGCTTCACCTTCTAGGTGATAACTCAGGAGTGTACCTCAGGGTTGTGCTGGTTCGTGGAGATGCATGTTTGAGCCTCATTAAGCTGCTGTGAGAGCACTGTCAATATTCACAGAATGAAGTAACCCAGAGATGCTTACAAGGCACATGTCTGTCTTTATATTTATTTATATGTGTATTTTGTTTTTCTTGGAGATAGTTTTTATCCTCAAAGGGAATGAAATTACCCAGAGATGGTGTCTTTCTAGACCTGCAGAAGGCTGGGGCTAGGGACAGCAAGTGTCCACTTTGTCTGGACCCTCATCCTGCAGCTACAGTTTATATAACCAGTTTCTAGCAGACTCTTCTCTGCAGTCTCAGATGCCCCATTGCTTTCAGCTTCCAATAACTCCCCTGCACAGTGGCTCTGCCTGTATCACTTAGATGATTCTTCAAGAGGACCAAAGCAAATGTGAGTTTGCAAAAACCTCTCCCCACTCTTTATCGGCAGCTATACAGTCTTCTCACACAACCTTGGTTCCTCCCCCAAACCACTGCCCCTTTCTTTCTAGCCACACGTTCTGTATACCACATCACAGTGTGTTCGAAGATCTGACCTGCTGTCAGTCATCGACCCAGTCACTGTACCATCCAGAACTAGGGAGCAAGGGACTCATTCTCTACCTGGCTTAGTTTTTTTATATTACTGAAATCGTTTATCTATTTTTTAATTATGATTTCTCAGTGTCGGTGTTGGAACCCAAGCCTGACATTTGCTTAACAAGCAAGCAAGGGCACTAAGCTGTAGCCACAGACTGATGAAATCTTATTCCTTAGGCTCCTGTGGGTAAGGAGTGGCCCCTCACATTCTCCAGCTCTGGGAATTGATCCTTCCCTGGGTCTGCTTTGCTGCAGCAAGGACAGAGGTTCTCAACTTTCCTCAGGCTGCAACCCTTTAAGACAGTTCCTCATGTTGTGGTGATCCCCAACGATAAAACTATTTTTGTTGCTACTTCATAACTCTAATTTTGCTACTATTATGAATCATAATGTAAATATCTGTTTTCCAATGGCTTTAGGAGGCCCTTGTAAAAGGGGTCATTCAACCTCCAAAGGGGTCATGACCCACAGGTGCAGAACCATTGAGCAAGAGGATCTTTTTCTCATGATCTTTGAACACTGTCACAGTAGTACCCATGTCCTCTATATAGAGCTATAGTCTGCAACCCTAGCAGGGAATGGTCTCAGATTCCAGCAACCTTCTCTCTGGATCTATCAAACTTCGTGTGGTCAGGAGTCTCTGGCTCAGTGGCTGCTCCCTAGTCACCCGTGATATTGTCTTGGCAGTAGCTGGGACAGGTCTGAGTTTACAGTTCCCAGGACACTACCACGCTCCTGCCTTCTTCTACCCCGTGAGAGAACACATAACCTCAGGGAACTGAACCATCACCACCTTAGTCTTACTAACTGCTTCTGGGGCTTGTCTCCTTCCCTCATCTCAGTAAAAGACTTTTGGGATTTCCTCACCATGCAGAAACAACAAATCTAGTCCAACAGAGAATAATAAGCTTTGTTTTCTACTATTCCTGCACTCTACCTTGACTATTCTTGGTGTCTGATTAGCCAAACCTGAGTAGATATGAGGCAGGAAGAGATGACTAGGTTGGAAGGAAGCTAAGATGGTACCTTGAATTCAGTAGATAGTATTGTTGACTGGACTGATATCAATGTTCTTCTCTTCCTAGTCCTCCTCCTCCTTTTCCTCTTGTTCCTCCTCCTCTTCCTTCTCTTCTTCCTCTTTCTCCTCTTCCTTCTCATTTTCTCCCTCCTCTCATTCCTCCTCCTCTTTGTCTTCTTCCCCCTCCTCATCTTCTTTCTTTTCCTTCTCCTCTACCTCCTTTTCTTTATTCTCTTCTTTCTTTTTATTCTGTATGCCCTCCATCTCCCTATAGAATGATCAACAACCCAAAATGACTGCCTTTGCACTAATAACTATACAATTACAAATTTGGCAAATATCAACAATCAGCTCAAAGATGCATCATATGGAACTGGATTCCTTGTTTTAAGTTGCAGGGTTCTTAGATTATTCTCTCCTTTTCCCAGCCAAACATCCAAGCCCCCTTTCATACCACTTAATGAATAGAGACTTACTGCTCTGTGGCTCAGTCTTAGGGTCTGCAGCAAACTGTAGGTTGTAAAACTTCTTTGAACTTCTTTGAGAAAAATTCAAATGGAACTGAATAGACGGAATTTTAGGAACATCTGCCAAAGTGGATATTCAGATCGTCTGCCATGCATTTTAAAGAGGTTGGTTTCTGCATTTCAGATGAAAGGCTTTGCTCAGGGTCTTAGAAATATAAATAGAAGGAGAGAGGGAGAGAGCTTGAGACCCCAGAAAGGGAGAAACTTTGAGTTAAGCTGATTTCCAACAGAGATGAAAAGAGAGTCACAGACTGGGTGGACCCTTCCTGCTCCCTGCACTTCCCAGGGGTTGCTTCTGTGAGTTTTAGTAAAGGAGCACTCATGTGTGCCCTGAGAAGACTCCCTTTGATGGCAGGGGATGGTTCACAGTTTGTTTGTGGGCTCTGGCTTCAAAGTCCGCAAGAGGAAAAACAAATCTGTTTTGTCAATAGCGTGTCATGTGCGGATGGTGCAGCTTCCTCCCTCTGCTGGGCTGATATTGCCTGTGCTTGCCATCAGACACTGCCACTCATACTTGCTCACACCACAAAAAGGATCCCAAGTGACAGGGAGACACACCCAGTTCAGAAAGGAGACTGATAAGGGTAGGCTCCTGGTGCCTGGCCATTGACTCTGAGACAGGCAGTTGCGTGGTCCAGCCAGGCAAATAAGTTAACTCTTCCAGTTAGCTTCCTAAGGGAATACAAGCCATCAGATCAGTGGGGAGTGCAGCTGGAAACTAGAACCCCAAAGACAAGATGAACAGGAACTCCAGGAAGAGTGAGGGGATAATGAGGAAGAGGAGAGTAAAGACAAAGAGGATGAGGACTGGAGGGAGGAGGGTGAGGGTGGGGAAGAAGAGGTGGGTGAGAAGGAGGAGAGAAAGGTGAGAAGGAAGAGGAGGAGAAATAGGAGAAATATGAGAAGGAGGCTGAGGAGGGAAAGGAGGGGGAGGGGGAGGGGGAGGAGGTTCAGAGTTAGCATGGGGAGGGAATCTCCCATCTGAGCCAGTAGTGCAGGCTCTTGGGGAAAATGCCACACTGTGGACTTCCTTGAACAGGTGTGATGGGAGAATAGCATCAGACAATGAAGAACAACTTTCCATCCTGATCAATAAGTGACTTACACTCAGGTCAATCCAAGTACCTGCTCTCCCCGCCATGTTGCTTCTACCCTACAATTCAGTCCTGGTGTTTAGAGTTGGGAGGAAGACTTACCTGCCTCAGATGACAACCTCCTTGTTGTACAACTGGCGCCTTGAAATGTTGAATGTCTTTTCTGCTTATGGTGGTTTTGGTTTACAACCAACCCTAGGTTCCTGCAGCTTATACTAGTCTGGGTACCAGTGAGTCCTGTGTTGAGTGCAGAGAAAGCAAAACATAATTTTCTCCAGAGAAGACCTTATCACTGATCATCATTCCACTCCCTCTGCCCTGACGCCTGTTGATTTTTCCTTTGCTGGATCTCAGTAGCCATGCTTGGAGCCAGAGCCCAACTCTCACCCAGCTCAGCCTTTCCCCTCAAGCAGTTCCCCTCCCCCTCTTTTACACCAAGCAAAAGAGCCCTCATATCTAAAAGAAATAAATTCTATTAGGAACCACTGGCTCCTTTAATTTTCTGCTCCAGGAAACAACAGCCTGTTTCATTTTGTTTTAGTGTTTAGAGGGGAAACCAAGATTCCAGCAAAGAAAGCTTTTTCCTTTTAAGATACAACAACATGATAATGAATTTAAAAATGGAAATGGTTGGTTTTACTGTTGGTATCCTGGTTGCGGTCTACATCCCTAATCTCCTTAGGCTACAGACTGCAGCTGGATCTGCAAGAAAAACCTTTGCATCTGGGTGGTGAGGGCTTTTGATACTGACTGCTTTCTGGGTGCCTGCAGAAACACACACAGACACACACACACACACAGAGAGAGAGAGAGAGAGAGAGAGAGAGAGAGAGAGAGAGAGAACACATGCACATAATGCACATATATGTACACATATCCACACATTCACCTGTACACATACATGCTTACAATTCGTATGGGCACAAGCACTCATTGTATGTATGCACATGCACATATGTGTTTACATGAAACTGCATGTAAACCCACATGCATGTGTACATACATTCACATACATCTAGTTTATGACAAATCATAACTTATGAGATTTCACTGTGTATGTGCATGCTGAGGTGAAAGAAGATGCCAGGTGTCCTGGGATATCCCTCTTTATTTCCTTGAGAGAGGCTCTTTCACTAAACTTGCAGGCTGAATGGTAGCCAGCAAGCCTCCTGGTCCTCCTGTCTCTGCCTTCCATGGCACTGGGGCATGTACATGCACAGCCACACTTGGCTTTTTAGGCGTGTGCTGAGTTTGAGCTCATGCTTACTAAGCAAGTGCTCTTACCTGCTCTGTGGTCTCCCAGCCCCGGAGCTCAATTTTAATGATTGTAATGAGTGTTGTTGGAAATGGTGTAATAGAAAATTAAAAATACTCACAGAAACAAAGCAGTTTTTAACCTTCAGTTCTTCAGAGAGAAAATACAAAATACAAAGCCGAAATGAAAACAACAATACCAACAAACAAAACCCCCCAAACCTGGGTAGAGCAGATTTGGCTTAAGATGGTAGTTTTTAAATTCCTTCATGCCAAGATATCCCTGTCTTTATCACAGGCCTCCTTCCCTAACTCCCCATATTATTGGTTTAGGACACAAAGCATTATCTAATAAATGCTTTGGGGCTTGACATTGTTCCCTTTTGCTGATGCTGGGTTGACAGCAGACAACCTGTTTCAGACTGGCAGGTGCCAGGTTAGGAGAGAGAGGGTGCCTCCTGCTTCTCTGTGACTCTGATGACTCTGGGCACATTCCATCCTGAAAATGGACTATCACAATGTTTCTCACAAGCGCCTTCTGTGATGTGACAAATGGATTATCTGATAACTAGGACAAGTTGCCTGTGAGGTCACTCTTGCCACTGGATCCTCCTGTCAAATCACAAACTAGCAACTGGAGTCCTTCCGTGACATCAGGCTGCTTGAAATGCTTTCTTTATTCTTATTTCAGGAGCAAGAGTCCAAGAATCCCTAGGTCAGATCCCAGTTAAACAGGATCCAGTCTCAACCCAGGTTAACACTTTTGCTATAATTAAAAAATATGAAAAATCAATTTCTAGTTTATGTTTCATTTTCACAGCCTTGGCAAAACCACATATTTTATATGAGAGGGTCTTTATAGTACAGATAGTGGGGGTTTATTACAGTTACTGATAGGAAAGTTTACTTTCATCTTCAAGCCATATTTGTAAAAAAGATATATAGGAGGAAAGGAAGAAAGAAAGAAAGAAAGAAAGAAAGAAAGAAAGAAAGAAAGAAAGAAAGAGAGGGAAAGAAAGAAAGGAAGCAGGGAAGAAAGGAAGAAAGAAAAGAGAGAGAGAAAGAAAGGAAGGAAGAAAGAAAGAAAGAAAGAAAAGAGAGAGAGAGAGAAAGAGAGAAAGAAAGAAAGAAAGAAAGAAAGAAAGAAAGAAAGAAAGAAAGAAAGAAAGAAAGAAAGAGAGAAAGAAATCTACTGTGATAGTCATGAATTAGTTTCAAAGTCCAGATCCATGATCCATGCCCAGGGAGCTTGTGATTTTTCTGTTACTTGTTTAACAGTCATGAGTTGCATTGTGAGTGGCTCATTAAAGTAGAGATGAAAAGAAAGAAATGAATCCAGTGAAGTATCCTTCTCAGAGAGACTTCAAACCTAAGGAAAGAGATCTCAGCATGAGTAAGGCAAGTATGCCCCAACCCAGAGGTGGCTGTATGGACAGCTGCAAAGAACAAGCCAAGGGAGCTGCCTCGAGCCACAGTAGCTCTGATGTTGGTAGTGTATTGTGATGTCAGTTGGGGACACATTAACTACATATCCATGGAAGATATAGAGGACACATTCATTGCGTCTGAATTCTAGGATACAGGACATATATAGCATGTAACCCCTATCTTTAGTGGACATATTGACTGCAATGACTGTCTTAATTAAAATTTTATTGCTAAAAATAAAATAAAATAAAATAAAATTTTATTGCTAGAATGAGACATCATTCCTATGGCAACTCTTATAAAGGACAACATTTAATTGGGGTTGGCTTATTTCAGAGGTTTAATCTGTTATCATTGTAGCTATCATCATGGCAGGAAGCATGGCTGCATCCAAGCAAACATGGTGCTGGAGAAGGAGCTGAGAGTTCTACATCTTGATCTACAAGCAGCAAAAGGAGACTGTGTACAACACTGAGCATAGCTTGAGCGTTGGAGACCACAAAGCGTCTTCAACAAGTAGTACTGGTCTAACTGGATGTCTGATTGTTAGATGGACATGATAGGTCCATGTCTATCACCCTCTACAAAACTCAGGTCCAAGTGGATCAAAGACTTCATCATAAAACTGGACATACCAAATCTAATAGAAGAGAAAGTAGGGAACTGCCTTGAACTCTTTGGCACAAGAGGCAAATTCCATCAACAGCTCAGGCACTAAGAAATGTGATATATCTACACAATGGAAGACTATTCACCTGTTAGAAACAAAGACATTATGAAAATTTCAGGCAAATGTTTGGTACTAGAACATATCATCCTGAGTGAGGTAACCCAAACCCAGAAAGACAGCCATGGTATATACTCACTTATAAGTGGACCTTAGCCATAAAGTACAGGATGACCATGCTACAATCCACAGACCCAAAGAAACTAAGTAATGAGGAGGGCCCAAGGGAGGGTATGTGAATCTCACTTAGAAGGGGAAACTAAATAGTGATTGGAGGTGGATGGAAAGAGGAAACTGGGTGAAAAGGGGGTGAGGAAGGGAATGATGATGGGGATCAGGTGTGGAGAGTGGAGATGGGATAAATCTGGGAATAAAATGGAAATTGGTGGGCAGCATCTCAGGTGTAGACCTGGGACTGGGGATGCTACCAGTAGTCTATGGGGGTGACCTTAGATGAGAGTTCTAACAATAGGGGCTATGGAGACTGAAGTAGCCACATCCTGTAGCAAAGTGGGACTTCCAGTGGGAACATCAACCCAACCACACAACTTTCAACCCAAAATTTGTCAGACCTACAAGGTGCTCAGGGATACATATGGAACAGAGATTAGTGGAAAGGCCAACCAATCACTGGCCAACTTAACACCCATCCCACAGGAGAGATCCAACCGCTGACACTATGAATGATACTATACTATGCCTGTGGAAAGGGGCTAGCATAACTGTTTCCTGAGAGGCTTCACCCAGCAGCAGATGGAAACAGGTGTAGAGACCCACAGCCACACATCAGGCAGATCTCAGGGAGTCTTGTGGAAGAGTTGGAGATAGGATTGAACAAGCCAGAGTGGTCAAAGGTACCACAAGGAGACCAACAGAGTCAACTAACCTGAGCCATAGGACCTCACAGAGACTGAACCACCAACTGCAGAGCATGCAGGGGCTGGACCTAGACCCCCTACACACAGCAGATGTGCAGCTTGGTCTTCTTGTGAATTCCTTATCAGTTGGAGTGAGGCTGTCTTTGATGCTGCTGCCTGCCATTGGATCCCCTTCCCCTAACTGAACTGCCTGGTTGGGCCTCAGAAGGCACTTAGTTCTGTTGTGACTGGATATCCCAGGACTTGGTGTTATCTCTTCAGAGAAGGAGAGGGGGTCATTGGAGGAGGGATTTGTAAGGGTGAGACATGAATGATAAGAGCAGGGAGGACTGTAACCAGGATCCAAAGTGAATAAATAAGTTGATTAATAAAAAATAAAATAAACAAATTGTATTTCCAAAATATATGCCTTACCTAAAATATACATGCCTTCTTTATTGGCCAAAGCCTTTTCTTTGGTTGAGTTTTAGAGAGCTTGCATGCCAATGGTCACATAGAGTTCATTGTCATTTGCATTTTCCCTATTTTAAAATTTTGATGAAAATTTGGATAAGTTCTCACATTCAACGCAGGGTCTGTGTATTTTTCTACATATTTAATTATTATTTTAAAGTCTATAAAGCTAATGACTGAAAGACAAAACATATCACACAGGGTAGGACCCTCATAAGAAAGTGTGTGTAGTTATCCTGGTAGCAATATGTTTCCCTGTACCATGAGCACCCATCCTGATATCCTAACATGGAATGTTGACCAGCTATAAAAGTACCTTTTATTTGCCTGATGTAATCATCATCTTGAGACTTACAGCTGAATAAGCTCACTCTTTCTAGTTCTTTCTGAACTGTGGCTGGCTGGTTCACCTCAGCTGTTTTCGCTCCAACTCCTCTCAAAGAAAACTAATCAATGGGCCTTCTTGAAGCTTCTCACTGAATTGCTCTGCCTGGCCTCAAACTAACTCTGGGAATTTGTTCTAATCTTATGGCTCCTTCTTATTCTCTGGCTTCAACTGCCTCTGCTGACCTGCCCTGAACTGAATAAACTCAGGAAGGAACTCAACTCCAGTGCACTGCACTCACTGCACTGACTCCTAACTCTGACTCCACTGCACTGAACTCAGCTGACTAAATAGACCTGATCGACCTCTCTCCCTGTACTGTTCTTAGATAGCTTTTCTCCTGAGAGCTGGGTGTATCCTATCTCCGACTCATTCTGTCAAATCTTTCTCTGATTCATCACTCCATCGGCCCCTCAATTAGATGTCATTGTACTAAATGTATGTACATAAAGTTGTATATTAAAGAATTCTAGCCAGAAGGATTAAAGGTGTGTTCTAAGGGTGTGTCTACATTGCAGCCAGATCACACAGACCTGGAAGGTCTTTGGGTGTAATCAGAGCAACCATGTTACTGGATTAAAATTCCTTTACAACCAGCAATGACTGTGAAGTCTCATTCATCATTGTAACTTGGGTACATAGATTATAAATTATTTTATCACCATGCACTGATTAAGAGACAGCTCTTCTGTGAAATTGCTGTCAATCATATTAAAGGATACAACAGAGATATAAATAGTTGTTCAAAGCTTAAAATCACAACATTCTCCCTACCCCCTATTATCAATGGCTTTCAGTGTGAGCATATGCATGCTGACACTCACTACTGACGTCTACACTGGACATCACAGTTAAAGAACAATATGCTAATCTTGTAATGGGACATTCATTATAAAAAACTCCGGGTTCAAAGGGAATGTGCGTGTGTGTGTGTGTGTGTGTGTGTGTGTGTGTGTGTGTGTGTATGTATGTATATATACATGAGGCATGACTTTTAAATTAATAATTTAAGTAGGCATAAAAATTAACAAAGAAGTTCCAGAAAGAAAAAAGGTAAGAGGAAACTTTTATTTCTAGACAGACACAAACCATATTGCCAATTGCCAGGCCTTGGCCTTTAGAAAGTGATATATCAACAGCTCTGGTCATAATATTTGGCACTGTTAAATAGTATTTAAGTACTATTAATCTTAATACCAGACCTTTAATAGAAACATACTCTTAATGCTTATTTTTCCTTTAAATAGGTTAAGAGGTTGGAAGTTGAAAAAAACATTGGCTCCCTATTCCACAGATGTCAGCCTTTTCCATGTGGCCTGGAAGTTTTGAGCAGATAACTAAATCCAAGCTGTACCTTTTGTTGTGGCTGAACTGCCTGCTGCAGTCCTGTTGCTTTGGGCAATCCACAGTCACATTTGGGAAGCTCCAACTATATCGGCTTGATGCCAAAACAGAACTTGAGCTCCAGAGGGCAATATCCCAGCCATGTCTTCAAACAGCTTAGGGTGGGCTCCTTGTTATGACATCTTCTCTGAACTCTATAGCCCTGTCCCTCAAGCCACTTCCTCCCTTGGTGGCCCAGTTGAAGCCCTGTTACTAGTGCACAGTTTTTCATTTGCATGAAGGCCTATGTGGTGGCTTCCATAGACTTTCCCATCACACCCTCTTCTTTTTCTTGCTTACAAAAGCAAGGGATTCTGGTGACTTAGTGACTCGGCCAGGACACACTCCTCTGTGCTATTCCCTAACATTGCATCCTTCAGCAACAATGATCGGTGTGATTTGTGCCATTGGCTTGACACAACCTAAAGTAACCTGGAAACAGTCTCAATGCGGGATTGTTTAGATCAGGTTGGTCTGTAGCAAGTCTATGGGGGAACTGTCTTGGTTATGAGGTGGGAGGACCCAGTCTGGAAGTGGGTAACACCATTCCCTGATTTGAGACCTGAGCCTCTGTAAGACTAAAAAATATTGCAGCTGTGATTGCCTGCATGGGACTCCCAGAAGATCAAAGCAGTCAGCATTCTAGCATGGAGGAGAAAGGGACCACGAGTGCCACCTGGTAACTGAGGAGTCACAGACAGTTGCTGGATTCTAAGGGAAGAGAAGACAGTTTTCTTTAAAGGTTTGGCTCCTGGTAAGTTGACCATGGTAAAGTGGATGGCTCCACATCTAGAAATATATAGACAGCACAAACTTGAGTCAATGGGTTATTAAGCAAGCAATTTAAATATGTTTTTTAAGATATGAAATTAGGAATTTAGGGTCTAGGAGGACTTGAGGGTAAATATGATCAGAATATATTGCCACAGTAGTTCACATGTATGTATGTATTTGCAAGAAAAGCGAAAGCTAGCAAAATATTAAGATGGCTTGAATCTATTTCTCTCTTCTCTTGACTGTGGAAGAGATTTGGTAAGCTACTTTAATTTTTCATTGTTTGGCTTCCCACAGTGATGGGCTATAAGCTGGAATTGTGAGCTGAAATAAGCCCTCTCTTCTCCGAGCTGCTTTTTGGGAAGGCATTTTATCCCTGCAGCTCAAATGAACTAAAACAAAAGGACTCATCCATCTTTTTTCTCCCAGGGGGTCTTGTTCCCCTCCCTGTTCATCTTCATCAAGACTAGGGGAGGTTACCCTCCACCCACTGTCAGCATCATCTGGGTAGAACAGGAACCACCCAGCTAACTGACAACAGGAGCAGACAATGTGGATAGGCAGACTGCACAACTATTTAAAAAGATGGGAGTGTCCCAGGCCTGAATTGTGATAATGGCACATCTCTGAAAATTCCTCTCAGATCAGTGAAGATGCTGCTTATGAAAACCATCAAATCACAGGTTGGGAAAGTGTTCTCAATGACACCAATCAATCATTTAGGTCTTATGAGGAAAGAAAGTCCAGCGAAAGCTGTTTCTCTGCTAGGACAGAGCATCAAGAGCACAAACTGTGCCTCAGGATCCTGGGAAAAGGGCACAATGAGATCCTGAGATGTCGAAGAAGACTGTTTAAATCCCACTGATCCATTCATTAGCCCCAAAGGTTAACCTGGGAAGAAAGGTCAGAGACTGAATGTTCCTACCCCTGGACCAGCAGCAACTGGACAAGAGCTCAGAAAGTAAAGGTGTCCTTGACAGTGCTCTGAGTGGGCAGAGGAGGAAACCACACACACCTTCCACATGGCTCCACTCAGTGCAAAGTCTGATATTTTTCCTCATAGACCTGTTGTCTGCTCTGTGTGCTCAGCAGTGAAACCTTTGGGAAAAGGTCTGCCCTGTGACTTTGCTTCCCTTGGGAAATAGAGACATGACAGGAGGAGATATGAGAAGCTAGATGATTCCCTGTCTCTTGTTTTCCACGTCATCCTTCCTCCCCTAACCCTTTACTCACATCCATGCTCTCACTTGTTCATTTTTGCAGTTGCCAGAAGCCTCATGTACTGTTCCCGGCTTCGACATTGTTGAAGAGAGATGTCCTTGGCCCCTGACTGTTCAGAACATGAGAGTCTCTGTCTCAAATTTCTGACTGGGGTTCGTGCTTCCAGCTTTGTCCTGTGTGTTCCTTTCCTTTCTGCTTCACACTCCCTGACACCACATGAGTGAGCTTATCAAGCAGGAGGGAGTAGGCAGCAGTGCCCACCCCCTAGGAACTAGAATGAGGCGACGACATTTTCTTCCGATCATTTTTACCAAATCGAAACATCAATTTCTTTGCTGTTCTAAGTGATCTCCATTCAATTGCATTTTCAATCAAAAGTCTGTATGTCATGTGTGAGGGGCCAAAACCTGTTCTTAGTGACAAGGACTCAATGATGAGATCGATGAAGCCTTCATGTTATTGGTACACCATGAGCAAAATGGACAGAAAATACCCACTCTAGGAATCTGTGCCTAAATGAAAGGAAAAAAAAATCTCAGGAGCTATGGAAGAGAGGAGTACCTGAGGTTGCCTCCTCACCAGGATGATGGCTTCTGGGCTCCCCGTGGGCACTCTGTTTTGTCTTCCTCTCGCTTTTCCTACTGCCATCACACTCGACATCCTGTAGTGAGAATTCTGGAATTCAGTTTCTTTGAGAAATACAGGAATATCATGGGAACATATTTCCATTTTGATTCCCCAAATGTTTTCATTTCGATTTTGATTTTGCCAGTTACACATAGTTTCTGCAGTTGTGTGACATTTGGAATTCCGGGGACTTATTAGCAGGCATATAAATGTTAGGGCCTTCAAAAGGCAGGCTATAGGTTGGTGGTTGTTAATTGTTGGTGGTGGTCATGGTTTTATAAGTAGTCATGCCCAGAAAAGAAACAACAACAAGAAGAAATTAGATATCCTAACTGTAAAGATCAAAATTGTCCCAAGGAACTTGATACCCCTAAATAGTCTAACAATAACATCAGCCTCTTTCTGATGACTGACTTTATTCAGGGATCTCTTTCCTTTCATCTCTATCCTTTTTTTTTTCTCCTAACTAGTGCTAGGGAGTTGAAAGGATGGAAAAGGGGCAGAGAAGGCTAGAAGAGAGAAGAAGCCACAATGTAACCAAGAACAGGCACACAATCCAAATGCAAGCTGCAATCAGCATCCTACCTCTGAAAGTACTACATCCTTAGACTCCACAGCCTATGTATGCATTGAGAACACCCAGAAAAACAAAATTATGACTGTACTGAGCATATGTTCATGGCATTATTGCTAAAAAAATAATAATATCACAAGTATTCACACAGAATTTATAGAGTTGTCCCTATTATGAGTCATCTACAATATGTTAAAGTACATGGTAGGGCTATATGCAGCTGACCCACTAAACATATTGATATAAGCATCTATGGATTCAATCTATCTGTGGTATAAGTCTTGAAACTGGTGTTACTGATGAATGCGAAGGCAAGACATATATCAATTTTGATAACATGCTGTGTAGAATGGTTCATTGACATATTCCTTTCAAATAAACTTTGTTTGCACTATTATTAAGATATAGTTGCTGAGACCCACCATTTCAGGAACAAAGTCTATTTTGCTGAGGGTCAAAACTAAGTTCTTGTCTCCCGGCCCAGGAACCAATTCGTATCCTGCTTCTTCAAGTGTTTCATGCTTGTTTGCTAACCATGTAAAGAGAGGAGCTGCCATTATCTAAACTAGAGCATACAAGTCATAAAGGTACTACCTGTCATGACTTAATTGACTACCAGCAGCTTGCCCACTCCTTTGTTCTCTTATCATTCTGAATTCTGGGCCAGAGTCCAGGAGGGGACCTGACTGTAAAAGCTGAGCCAAGGATCCCGAAACCAGGTGTCTTGGATAAGGCCCAGTCACCAATGTTTATTTCCTTGCTCAAACCCTTGGCTCAAAATATGATTGGACAATACTGCAGCCCACCCTGTTCCCCACTTGCTTTATGGTTCCATTCTTTAAAAATGCTGTACAATCTCCCTTCAGGGATGTGGTTCAGATCTTGAACTGGCTGCTTCCTTGTGCTCTAAATGAATAAGTAAAAATAAAGCTTTCATTTTAAGCCTCTGTCTTAGAAGTGTGTTTTGTCTTCTCCCCAAAACCCAAGACTATAAACTTAGAAACTTCTAACAGTTCAGGCTAGTTAACTCATCAGAGCATTGAAAGCTGAAGTTGTATGAATAAATGAGTTAGCATTTGCTAAGCTATTTATTGGATACTAAGGTAGAAAGAAGTTAACTCAACCTCATGTTGCTGAAGAGTCTGTATTTGAATTTACTCATTAGAATATATCTTGAGACTACATATGCCTGAATAGAGAGAGAAAATGAACCAATCCCGTGTATTTTATTTTTTATATCTTCCTAAGGAAATTCAAATGTCTTAGAAATGGCATCAAATTCAGCATAGTAGAGATCACATTGATTTACACCTGACTTTTGGGAAATTATGACTTAATGCAATGACATTTGTCAAAGCTTCTCTTCAGCACATCTTTTAAAAAAGTAATTCTACATGATAAATGTTAATTTGAGTCTTGATTTACTGCATAGCTTTCTGAAGAGTCAGAAATACATGGAGCAAAATTTAAATAGTGTGTGTTAAAATGATGGGTAAATTCGCTGGTAACAGGAATTTATATGGTCAATAGAGCTTATAGAATGTCTTTAGTGGACAGGGTGTCATGGACCAAAAGATGGGACAATCCTTCTTATCTGTCAGGGCTTGAGCTATAGCCTCAGAGACTGGCCACTTGACATCTGGTTGCTGTGGGAGGCTGGGGCAGGCCAAGTCAAGCAAGGTGGATGTGAGGCTCTTCCTGAAAAAAAAAATGTGACCAAATTCTGCTTATTCCAAATATGTCCAGAAATCACACTAAAGCAACTCTTCTGTTAACAGTGATCTTTGTATGACTATCAGTGTGCATACAGGAGGATGGGTGAGGGGTTACTTCCAGAACTCAGAGTGACTGGCAGAAATGTCATCCAAATGTCTTACACATGAGTGACGCTCATGAAGGCTGTACCCCATGAGCATCCTGTCCAACCTTCAAAGCGAATTTGTAGAGTGCTTCAGCAAGGAGTCTCCTCTTCTTCCCAATTGCTTACTACTTCTGTAACCTTGGGGAGAGCCTATTAAGTCTTCCAGCTCTCTGACCTTCCTGGGTCTTTGCAGCTTATTTCCTCTCTTCTGGAAGAAGTGTTGACATGTGAGGAAGTAGCCACACAATCAAGTCCAACCCTGTAGATCCATAGACAGATGTGGAGTGACTAATGGATACAAACCTTCCTGTTAGATCTGTGGACAGATGTGGAGTGATTGACAGATACAGACCCCTTTACTAAGTCAAGAGAAAGGACAAAAAAAGAGGGCACATAGTTAGAGAAACAAAATGCAAGGCACAAGAACATGGGCCAGTCTGCTGTTCTCTGTGAGTTCCACAATGCATCAGAACATTGCTTCAAAACCTAGAGAGGCAAATGAATGACAGGAGAAATCAAGCAGTTGAAGGAGCAGAGAGGAAAAAGGAGACAAGGCTGTAGTGACACAAATATGGATACCAACCAGTGTGGTCATTAAAGAGTGAGCATAAATACATTCCGCAATTTTCTGGAAAGGGTTAAATGTCTATGCAACTGAATGTTAGGATGGGAAGAATGAAAAAAAAAAAAAACCCTAAGAACCCATCACTTAAAAATACACTGTTACATACATACATACATACATACATACATACATACACACATAAATCTCATGTTGAAACCATAGAAAAGAACACTGAAGATCTCAATCAGTGAACCTGGAATGAGTTTAGGAAAAATTATCCAGAAAGATGTACAAAGAAAAAAAGGAAGGAAAGACAAGATTAAAATAGCCAAACAATGACTGGGGGGGGGGGGGGGAATGTTGAAAGCCAGCTCCCAAACAATGGACCTAGAAGACTGGGAATACATTTGAGAAATATTGTAACTTTCTACCCACTGTTAGGTCCAATGGAAACTCCAATTCCCCAGACTCCTTAAAGCAGTCCCAATACCCAGAAATCAGCTCAATCTGGACTATTAGAGGATTTCTGTTGGTTAGATAAAAGCCAGCATTCCTTAGGAGCTTGTGACCCTGGTTACCATCGTCCAAAAGGAGTAATTTCCCTTATCTCTGGCAGAGGCATATATGGCTAGCTGTGGTGCCTCTCAGCGTATCAAAATACATGATGGCCTCCAGAATACCTCTGTATTCTAAATACCAGATACACCTTACACATCTCAAGGTCCCTGCTTCACTCACTGAGTTCTCTCTGCCCTCTCTCCTGCTTCCTGCTAGTCCACTGTTCTCTCTTGCAGATAGCATGTTCATGATAGCATGTTCAGGTCAAGACTGCTGGCCATCATATTCAGTCTACAACTTTCTCTGCTCTAGACACATTCAGATGTCTCTGACTGTTCTCTCTCATATCCACAGTAAGAGGTCTTCCCCTTAACCATACCATGGAGTGGTCATGCCCTTAGTTTATATGCCCATCTCTGAGTAACAGGCTTGATACCCATGAAGTGCTGGACAAGGCAAGCATCAAGTGGAACAGAAGAAGGAAGATTCCAGTTCTATTGAGCTTTAAACTGGGATGCTTGGAGATCCAAAAACTAGAGACAAAGAACAGAGAGAAGAAAACTCATTTCTTGACATCAGGTTGAAAGGTTGATGAGGAGGTCTCAGGAAAAATAATGAATGACAATGATGGATAACAACCTCATGTGCTAAAAGAAAAGACAGTCAACAGAGGAGCCTGAACTCATGAAGATGCTGCTAAAATGAAGGAAGACATTGTTAAGGCAGGGGAAAGACAGGGAATTCGCCATGAGAAGGCCCGTGCTAACATTCCTTCTTCCTTTCCCTCTCCCTTTCCTCCACTTTGCCTTTGGAACATGCAGGTGTGTGTACATGTTTGCCCAGGTGTATATACCCTTCATATGAAAGCAGGGGCCAGAGGAAGACATTTGCTATCTTCGTCTCTTGCTCTCCACCTTAACCCCTTCAGATTGGGCCTCTCACTGAGCCTGATTCTCACCATCAGTTAGGCTTGTGGGTCACTGAGCTCCTCCCAGGATTGATCTGTATGTCTGCCCATAACAACAACGTGTATACATATACATACCTGTGCTTAGATTTCACCTGGGTGCTGGGGTTAAAACTCAGGCCCTCTTTGCTTTCACAGCAAGCTCTCTTACCCACTTAGCCATCCTCCTGGCACAACCCCCTTAAATGGTGAGGTGTTCCTTTCCTTTTCCAGACTAACAAAGCACTTGGTGGGAGCCCAGACATGAAAGGGTTAGGTTATAACTTAGAATGTGGTGATGTCAAAGAAAGCCTTCCTTTATTGATCCCCTGGCACTAAAAACTTCCTATTTTGATTGCAATTTAGAGAAAACATGTTAAAAGTGCAATGTATCTAAATTTGCCAGCTATTTTATTAGATTAATGTTAATGACTTTCTGTCTCAAGCTCTTAAAAGTTTCATGTGAGCACTGTAACAAACAAGGGAATTACTCATAAAATCGATTACTGAGTAAGTCAAACAGTTTGAAGGGAAATGTCCGTGAAGATATTTTATGAGAAAAAAACATTTGTAGAAAATCAGACATGGATCCATTATATTTATTTGAACCAAGATCTAGTTAAATTTCGGAGGAATAGAAAATACATTGTTAAGAAGCATCTGTCAGGATAATTACTGTCGTTTATAACCTTAAGTATTGCATTATAGTGTAACAGACATCTCAGAAATCTCCAGCAGTGCCGCACTTAAACCACTGTGTCATAAAAACAGAAAACTCTGTAATTTCCTCTGACTTCTGTCTATCATGACTTATTAGGAACCTGATATTTGAATATTTTTCAAATTGTAATCAGAAGGAACGAAAAACAACAGTTCTGGCTTCTGGAAGCATCTCTTGGTCAAGCAATAATGTCCATATTTCTGATGTAGTGTATGGTCAAAGCCCAGCTTTGCATTGCTCCTAGTAGATGCCAAAAAACACATTAATAACATTTGACAGGAACTAGTAACTGAGAAACTTAATGTTGAAATTTTGTTGAAGTACTGTAGGGGTCTCTACAACTACCATGGGCAGCAGAAGTACCACCTGTGACAGACAATAAGATTGTCTGGTTCAATAAAACTAAGTAACCATGTTGGTTCAAATGTCAGCTGTTTGAGCCCCGAGTTGTTTATTTTGTGTACATTTAAACACAGCACAATTTGGTGAAAAGTTTCCTGATGCTAATTAACCTAATTCCGTGACCACAGTGAGTGAAGCACACCTCTACCTTGAAGAACAAAGTAAGCTAAATAGTGATAAGACATGACCCCATCAAAATCCGTTGTAAAGTACATGTCACCTTCTGTAAAGGTGGGTCCTATTGATTCACTACATGTGACCATTTTCCATATAGATAGGTTCCACAGATTGCCTGAGAAAACTAAGCTCAAGACAAGGCTCTAGGGGAGGGTCTGGAGTGGTCTTTGCCACACAGGTAATGAAAAAGTCACCAGGCCATTAACCAGTCTGCTCCCAGACTTCTGGGTTATGCATCCCTTCCTTTGGAGGAACAGCCCTGGGTGTTAACATTTCTGGTCCCCCTGGTGCTTATTTCTGGACCTCCTACTAAGAGCATTGATACAACCCAGTCAAGGTAACCCCAGCATTCTGCAGGCTGAGGGATGGAGGTAGAATTTAGAGGTGGGAGGGGTGGGGAGGGGGGAGAAGTGGCAGAAGGAGAGAGGGGGACTGAATGTGGATAAGTGAGTGACGTGTTTGAAGGAAGTGGGCTCCTTGATGCCACCTGTTCTCTTCAGGGGTGTCCTTAAGCGTGAGGTGGATGTCAAGGTCTTGAAGTCCCCATTAGTAGCTCCCCATATTAAATTCATCCTTGTCACTCACTACATAGTTTCCCCATCTCCCTGTTACTTCCTGATGGATAAGTCTAAGGAATAATTAGGGGGAACAAGTTTCATACCCCCACAGATACAATACAGAAAACCTACAATATAGAAGCAGAAACATCCAAAAAGATGCTTGCAGTATACCACAGGGCAACTGTGACACCATACCATTACAAGACCACAATAAAAGTATAGTGAGATAAAACACATATGACCAGGCATATGCTCAGGAAGGAGATATAGTCAAGGCTGGGAGTCACCTGGTCCTGTGACTCCAGCTGGGATGCTGGCCAACCCTTTCTGGGGTAGATGAGTACACAGAAGGACAAAGCAACACACATTTAAATAACCGCTTGTCAACACCACAGCAGCCACGTCTTTGCCCTTGGGCAAACTGATCACTGAACTTGAAGACAATCTACTGTTTACACACCCACACTTGCCATAAGAAAATTCCCACGAGAGGAATTATATGAATATTAAGTTTTTTCTAAAAGTCAAATCGATTTTTATTGATCACTAAATCATTTCTCCACCCTTTTTTTCTCTTAAAAGCGGAGGCAATATTTTCATAAAGAATGCTTAGCAACCTGATTTCCATTAGCTGTGCAAAACGGGCTTTTCCTGGGTTAGCTGCAATGCCGGCTCCTGCCTGCTTACAGAAGAGCCGAATCATTGCCCAGTAGAAAGCACATCACCTATGCCTCTGAAACAAGAAGGTGCTTTCTTGCCGTCCACGTTGCTGGCTTTATCCTTGACACATCAGGCCCGTGGACTTCACACATCGACAGCTGCACACTGATTCCCGCATCTCTCTCCTCACAAGTGTCTCAAACTGGACCACTCCAATCAAAGTACTGATTGTTGGGTATCCTGGGCTTCCCGTAGATTCTTCTATCTACTGGCAGCTTTCTATCCATGGCGATTATGTAGTGCTTGGTCCAAGCATTCTCCTAAGATATCCTCCTAACCTGAACCTCACACAGATCCTGGCACTCTTCACTCTGAAAACGCAAGCACAGCACGCTGACACACGGAAATGAACAGCCCTTCTGACTTCAGGAGTTAGGGAAGGGGTGGAATAGGACAGCTATCACAGCAAGCTGAGGCTTGGTCTGGAGTTACATAAGAACAGATGGGGTTCTTCTTTCAAACATCAGGCCATGGCTCAGACAAGACCTGAACAGAAAGAAGAAAGCCTACCTATCTCAGTGATGTTTCCTATGAAAAGTAGTACCCATCCCAAGAAGGTGGACACAGTGAAGGATGACTGGAAAGAACACATTCATTACGCTCAGTAAGTTATGTGTGTTCCTTCCATGATGGCAAGCAAAACCACTGTCCTTTGAAAGAGGATCATCCAAGTGTTACTCTCCTCCACTAGGCAGCAGATAGCCTGCTCCAAAGAGGCTGCTCTCTGGTCGAAGAATGGGCAGAGCCAGGGTAGCCTGCCATAAGGATATTGCTATGTCTGATGACAGATGGATCTTAAACTTCAAAATGTTTGCCCTCAGCAGTCATCCCTTTAATGTAAGAGAAAGAACGAAACAGGATTCTTGGAAGAGTGATTTCTTGTGACTTTCTCCAGGGCCCTGCTCTTCATGGAGGGAGAAGAGAACATGGGGGAAGCAGACTCTAGAGTGGAAAGCATCCACAGATATAAGAACTGAAGGGCAGCAACCAGGGATGAAGTTCCAGTCTACGCCGTACAGTTAAGATCATCCCAGGCTTGCACCTTCATTGGTAACCCCAGCCTGGGCAGCAACACACAGCAATGGCTTTGCTACCCCATCCTTTTCTTGACTCGCTGTATCAGAAGAGCGGTGTACTCCTGCGTGTCTGCGTGTCAAGGTGTTTGCGATTTCAGAGTGAGCCGAAGTAGATGGAAAGAGCAGGAGGAAATAAAGAGTGCCCTGGGCTTTGGCTGTTTCAGAGCCCCACCCACCCAGGGTTCTCTGGAGCGGAGGGAACACACTGCTACAAGCTTTGGTTTTCCTCTTAACTTTGAGCACTAGGAAAATGTCACAGACAAAACTCATCCATTTGTATAATTATTGTGCATTGGTAATTATGACAAATAACACATGGAGAAGAAAAATAATTTGGACAGACAGGCCTTGCTGGTCTCTTGAGTTTGTAACGTAAGATCACTTCCCTCTCCTTCCAAACACATTCTAAGGTGCTATAGCTTAGAAAACTTGACCATAAAACAATCTATGGTTTCTCTGGACCTCTGAGTCTTCATTCTGGAGGAACTTTGACCTAATCATTTGCTGCGCTTTTCTGTGGTTGAACAACTTTTCCTAACTGCGGTGTTTTTCAAGACCCTAGAAAGTAAGAAAGGGAGGGAGTTTCCTTTCCCCACACCTGCTCTGAGCTTCCCGCTACTGGGCGCTTTATCTCTGTATACTAGTGTATTAATTATTTGTCTGTTGCTGCGCTGAAACACTGAGGCCAAAGCAATTTATAGAAGGAAGGGTTTATTTGGGCTTAAGGTGGTTCCAGAGCCCTTCATGGCAGGGAGGCATGACAGCAAGCAGCAGACTTGGTGGCCTGAGCCGGAGCCTTGGCACTTCCATGTTGAATGGCAAGCCGAAGGAGTAGAGTAAGAGCAAAGTGGCATTAGGTGAAAGTTTCCTCTCAAAGCTTGCCCCTCCCCCAACAGCATACTATTTCTCCTCTCAGGTCACACCTCCTAGACTTCCCCAAACTGCAGCAACATTCCAGGGTGGGGAGTGGGAGTGGGGGGAGGAGGGGCAGCTCTTACCGTTGGCCAGATCCATGCTGTAAAAATGTCAATCTGACTCCTCAAGTTCCCAATCTAAACAGCATGAAGAAATACTTCTAGAAATACTGGGAATCAAATCTCAGATTCTTCCCCCTGAGTCGAGAGTCCACCTTGTCTGACCTTCGACACAGCTCTTACCTCTGCTCTGGGCAGGAAGGAGCCAGCCTCTTCTCATTGCCCCCTTGACACTCCTGGGAAATCAAAGTGCAGTCTAGTCTTGTGCTTCTCAGTTTCTCTTTCCTCCTTGCACACCTTCCTTCTTTCCTCGGACAACAGCAAGACTCCGTGTTCATACAAATCTTTGCTCAGAGGTAAAACCCCCAAGAGCCCTCCCTCGTGGAGGGCTGTGGATGACACCTTGAATTTGCCTCAGCCTCTTCACATTGGTTTCTGATGTAATTTGCCAGATACCGTTTCTAGCTGATTCCATGAAGGTGCCCTATTTAAAAGTGTCATGTGCTTTTCTCTTCCAGATTGGACAACTGTCCAGTGTAAGATGTGTGCAAAATTAATACATGCTCCTGCATTGAGAAAGTACCCATACCGCTCAGAATAGATATCAAACCATCGTGTTCTGGAAATAATGGATAAACAATACAGGTGGAGCTAAAATCTTCTAGACCCAATTCCCTTTGCTGCGGGGTTGCAGCTGTCTGCCCAGACATTAGAAACCCTTTTTCACTCCGAGTCCTAAAGGTCCTAAAAGTATCAAATCTTCACAGATATATATTTTAGAAATATATCTCCCCAGGTTATATTTTAGAAGGGTTAATTAGGCTGAGGGAGCATCAGGTTTCATATCTGTCCAATGTGTTGTGATTGGTCCAGGCTATGTGCCCTGAGGGAAGGAAGAAACAGGGCTGAGCGGGCCAGTGGCTGACCTGCTCTCAAGTGATGAACAGGTAAAGACATTGCCCCCATGCAGCAATGCAGTGCCATCAGGCTCCTTTAGCATTTTCCCAGGGTCCTCTGTAATGAGGCATAAAAGCCAATTACACCCTGAACAGATTTCCAGAGGCCACTCTGGATGCTCGGTCAAGAAAAAAAAAGACTATAGCTCGACCAGACTACAGGACAGCTTGCTAGCCCAGAGGGCAAGACATGGAACTTGGGTTCAAAGACTTGTTTGCACCATGCCTCGGTGGGGTGAACGGGTTAAGGGGGATGACTCTATCACTCAGGTCCTCAAACCATGCAGAGTGGATGGGCTGAGGCTGGAGGCGCCCAGCCTCCTGCTGCTGTATTAAGGTTTTCCTGCACACCTGATTAACTAGCATTACCGAGACCTGTACCAGTTCAAACCAGAGTGTACCTCCTGCCATCTGACCCTGGGCAGGTGCTTCCTTCATTAGACTTCCTTGCTAATGCAGTCTGGCTGCTTACATAGCCTCTCTGAAGGTAGATTCTTTACTTTTCCTGTCTGGGGAGCTTCCGAGAATTCCGAAACGGGCCAGGAGCTTCTATTGAAAGGACACTTTTAAACCTCAACTGTTCCCCACTTAAGGATCCCATTTGTCTCCATGTTGAGGACCAGGCCTGATTTCAAAAAAAGGTTGTAAGGTACCAGCTTCAGCAATAGACCCTAAGCTCCAGAAATTAGGTCATAAGACACCAACTCGAGGAACAGACCATAAAATCCAGAACAAGATCAGAAAACCTTCTCCCAGAGAACAGCCCGGGGATAACCACAAAAATGGGGAAATAGCTTATCTCAGAATGGGCCATCTTTTCAGGGCAGTCCTATTTCATCACATGGTTGAATGTTCATTCAATAGGAATGGAGACCACTGATCACCTGTGACCCCCTAGCATCCACCAATGAGATTTTAGATTACCTAATCCTTCTAGAGAGTTCCCCCAGTTCCCTAAAAGAAGGCCTGGGTGCCTTTATCTGGGGTTGCCATTTGAAAGAATGTTTGACGCCCACATGCTGGTTTGTTTGTGTATACTGAGTCTGCAGTCTTCAGCGATTTTTCATACCCTTATACTATGGGAGAGGGAACATCGTTTCTGAGGGTCCTACATCTTCCGTGTCTAACCCTTTTGCCTGGGCCAGCAGAGTCTTTTATCTAGCTTGCATATAGTACTTTCCTGCATCACTCAGACAAAGTATCTTTGCTTCTCAAGTTTAAATAGGAGGCTTTAAAAAAACAAAAAACAAAACACAGGTTTCCATGGCAATCTCTTGGGTCCCCTTGCCGCCTGGCTGCCCAGTGTGGTGCTCTGTAAGGCAGTGCGTGCTACCTCTTCCTGATGCTAGCACAGCCTTGTCTTCCAGGTGGATGGACCCCATACCCAGCTGCACAGGGCAGGTGTTTCTTTCTCCCTTTGAATGCCTTGTTTTCATCTTTCAGCATTCTGGTTCTTCAGGGTCACTCACATTACCCAGCCCAAGGGTCAGCTAATCTCAAGTAGCACACTACTTATCCCAGGAATGCACAGGCTTCTCTCCCTATTGTTTCCTGTGAGTGATTCTCCTTTGTCTTGTTCTTGGTGCCCGGTCTGTGTTGGTGTCCTTTGTCATGCAGATGGAGAGGCATTTCTGACCCTCAGCCTCCTGAGTATACCAGCCTTTCCCATAGAAGCTGAAGACTTTAAATAGGAAGAAAGATGAGAGGGAGGGAGGGAGGGAGGGAGGGAGGGAGGGAGGGAGAAAGGGAGGGAGAAGCAACTGATTCCCGTGTAATTGCTGGATCCCAGCTCCAACAGAAGTGATTCAAAACCATAGGAAAGTACCAAGTGTAAGAAAGAGAAATCCCTTCCAAGCAGTACCTTGGCCTGGGAACATCTGGACTCTGCCTTCAGGCTTCGAAAAACCCTGGTCACTGTAGGAAGCCATGAGGTTTAAGTTCTCCATCTAAGGGAGGACCTCATTCCTATCCTGCTCTTACTCGGAGATGTTAAAGTGGGCTCCTGCTGAAAGCTTGGTTGGTTCTAGAGCTGTGGGTGTGTGCTAGCGTTGCTGGACTCAGAACTGCCTCCACATAAGGAGGGATGGCCAGGCCAAGCCTCTGGGACAAGAGCGAGGGAAGAGGCTTGCGAAGTATGCTGCGAAATTCACTACAGGTATTGACTGGACTTGGAAAGGAAGGATGCTTCTTTCTGCACCAGATTGGCAGTGAGCTCCCTACTGAGGGCTGTTTCCTACATGGGGGCTCATCATGTTGCCCTGTGAACAGAACAGGTGTCATATGTTACATGGAAGGGCATGTGGTCATGCTTTCTCACCTACCCAAACATACAACTATATACCTTCACATGCACACTAGCATGCACATATTCCCAACATACAAATTGACATACCCCTACGTGCACACCAACACCCATACAATAATACACACAGACCACTACGAATTCACAGAACAATTCACAGGACTGATTTTTAGCAGCTATTCTTCCAGTTGGTCAAGGAAACACAAAAATCTGCTTTGGATAAAAGTCAAGAATAGTTTTCTATTTCTTCTCTCATATTTGGAGTGTGTGTGTGTGCGCGCGCGTGTGCGCGCGTGCGCGAGTGTGCTGTGGTATATGTACATGTGTGTACATAGTTGTAATGTACAGGCCAGAGGAAGACATTGAGTGACTTTTTTGTCATTCTTTCATTAAATCTGAAGCCCACAGTTTTGGCTATATTGGCCAGCAAGCTTCCAGGACCCTGCCCCACAATCTTGCAGTAGTAGGTGTGCATAATTATGCCTTTTGTGTGGGTGCTGAAGGAGATTTGAACTCAAAACCCCTTGCTTGCATAACAAGTACCATAACCCTTTGATTTTTCTTTGTACCTCTTCTCTCAGATTTTAAAAGATTATTATATTTAAAGCTGTTTGGTGCTTCTAGTATTTGGTGTTCCGTGACACAGACCTTCATTTCCCTTTCAGATGTGAAGATTTGTTCAATGGCAGTTCTTCTAATTAAATACCACTTGTTAATATCTACAGTATTATAAGATCTTGGTGCCCATCACAGTTTCCAGTGAATTACAATCAAATCAAATGTAAATGTAGTTACAATGATTCATCCCTTGTGCCCCTAGTGGTCGAAGACCAAAATAGCAGGGGTTTGCATATGCAAATGACTTCCCCAGCATGGGACTTAAGATACAGAAGACTCTTAGGGAGGGTATCAAATATCTACATATGTAGATGAGAGCTTGCCAGGTGAGTGCCCTTCTGGCAGAAAAATTTGCATTTTGCTGTGGTTAAGCAAGCATAGCAGGCTGACTTTAAGGATTCATTGAAGGCAGAAACTGTCAACGCTGTATTTAGGAAATAGAGTTGTTTTTTCCAAACTAGTATTAAATCAAGGGAAAATCAGCAACAACATGGAATAGTGGTATATCTCTGGATCTAATTTGAAATTTTACATATGGTAACAGCTATTGTTAAATTATCCATAGCTAATTGGTCTTAAACTGGAAAGACAATTGAACATGTTCTGGGCTATTAACCAGCCATATTTTAGGTGTTTGCCTAATTAGACATTTCCAAAACTATTCATTTGCATTGGTTAATTTTTCTAGATTTTAGCCTTCCTGTTTTTTTATTTATTCTTTTTGAAGTTATTTCTATAAAATTCCTTTGAAGTTATTTCTACAGAGACATGGACTTGCTATATAATATTCTATATCACTGCATCTCTGTTGATTTTTAAACTATACAGAAAAATGCTACACAATAAGAAATGGGATGTATGCTCTCTTGCCAAAGCACAAGTCAATGTCTTGATGTTTATCACATAGCATGTAAGTGCATGTGTACATATAGCATACAATGCCATATATATATGTATATATATATATATATACATATATATATATATTCATATTACACACATATATGCATTTGCATGTATAGATACATAAAAGACACAGGCATATATACATCTCTAATTTTTAGAAGGTCAATGATAACTTAATTCTTTTCTTCAAATAACACAGGTTAAAATAAATATTTATAGACTTAGGTACTTTTATTTTATTTACTTATTTAGTTTTTATTTGGGGTTGAATTTAAAAGGAAAGTAGTTCTTATCTACTTATTTCTCAAAACTGATGTTTTCTGAAGCTTCATAGAAAATGTACAGAGCCAGAGTCTAGCATGGCCTAGATAAGGTGGGACAAGTCTTTGCCCAAGGAGGACTCCCTTAGTTTAAGTTTCTGCATTATCTCTTAAATTCCATTTTTATTTTTCTATTTAATAGATATATTATTGCTGCAGATAGCCCTGGGCTATTTGTAATTTGATGCTAATTCTGTTCTCCTGTGAGGGGTTGTGAACAAGGAATGAGTCAGCACTCAGGTGATGTCCTGTAAACCTGCTTCCCACCTTAATTTGTAAAATAAAGGCTAGAGTCTGTGATTGGGCAGATAAAAGGGAAGGTAGAGCTGAAAGTTGAAAGAGAGTAGAAAGAGGAGTGGGGGAGAGAGAGAGAGAGAGAGAGAGAGAGAGAGAGAGAGAGAGAGAGAGAGAGAGAGAGAGAGAGAGAGAACTACAGAGGAGAAGGTGGAAGGAAAGCAGAGCAGAAGCACCTGGCCTGGAGAAACCACAAGTCCTAAGGGGTCTCATAGATGGGGAAGATGGTAGTGTAGCGGTAGATCTGACCAATCTAGGCTCACAACACGTATTCATATTAATTGAGTTGTGTTTTTCTTGTCGGGCCATATTTGGGTTGGAGATTTACAGCATCATATTATGGATCAAGTTTTTCCAGCGACACACGTGGCCTAATCTATTAGCATTCATTTAGAATTAATGAGCCATACTGAGGGATACCAGAGACCTTTCTGGTTACTCAAGTTTCTTTTATCTCACTCAGTGGCCTTTCCTAGCCCAGCATGCCCAGCAGATACATCACATGGAGGTTCCGTGGCTCTGAAGCACCTTGGAATGAAACAGTTTTTATTCTTCCTTGTCAATGGGCTACAGCAGTGTTTCTCAACTTGTGAGTCCTGACCCCTTGGGGTCAACTGACCTTTTCACAGAGGTCACTTAAGACTATCAGAAAACACCAATATTTACATTATGATTCATAACACTAGCAAGATTAAGATGAAGTAGCAGCAAAAGTGACTTTATGGTGTGTGTGTGGGGGGGGGGGGGGGCGGGCGTCACCACAACATGAGGAACTGTATTTAAGGGCCTCAGCATGGGAAAGGTTGAGTACCACTGCTAAAAGTAAACTGCCAAGACATTCAAAAGACCCTGTGCCTCTTTTGGTTGTGTATCTTTAATATCCTGGAAGTCCCAGTTAGAACAAGAGATCAGAGAAGGAGATAAAGGGGACACAGAAAGGGAATGGTGTGCATATCCAGCTCTGGGGATGCAGAGGCCAGTGAGTCCCTGGGCTTGCTGCCCAGCTGCCTTTGCTAATTTAAAGAGTTTCTGACAATGAGAGACATTGTCTTAAAACAAGGTGGGTGGAGCCTGAGGAGCAACACCTAGGGTTACTCTGGTTTTCATAACCAATCACATCTTAATAAGCATGAATACATCCACATACTATATATATGAATACTCATACACATAGCTAACCCATACCCTAGGCACATATACATGTATGCCCACTTAGACATCACACATTGCTGCAAATCACACATACGTAAGGGTGTAAATATGTCACACACATTGCAGACCCCAACAAGAGAACTAGAGCAAGTGCCTAAGAAGCTGCCCTCCATGATGAAAGAGGACAACACCCTTCCCATTCCCAAGTAAAACTACAAGAGGACACTTCTCTCACATTCAGATTAGCAAGTTGAAGGCTCCAGGGTTCTGATAAGAGGCAGAATGTGTCCTATGGGCTAAAGACAATACTCTAGGTAGGATTTGCCACATTTTAAAGATTTTCTCATGCAGCCAGAGAGAAACCTCATGAAGCTGAAACAATCTGAAGGGGAAGTGGCACCCGACATTGAATTATAAAGCCACTATGTTTGACCTCATGATGAAGTAGAGACAATTTCACTAGATAGATGAAAAACAGGAATATCTTGCTGGTGCTAACATAACTGGAGAAATTCACATTTGTGCATGAAGACTCCCTCTGAGAGGTTCCCTAGGTGATATTCCAAGGGTTCACTCTCCTGACATGCCTAACAGGTCTAAAACATCTCATATGAAGATGAAGGTTAAAGAAGACTTCTTCACAGTGAGTCAGAAAACAAAACTATCTTCTGCCTAGAAACCTTCAGTGTGCATCTCAAAAGACTCTGACAGATGAAAGCCTGCAAAAACCAAGCAGCTGAACTCACAAAAGAGCAAGGCTAGCAAGGCCTTCCCAATCAGCAGGAGACTGAACTCAAACACATATACACATATAGCCCAGAGTGAGGCCAAAGAAGATGGCCTAGGAAGAAATCCATAAAGATTATGGTTGTGCATTAGAAAAGTAGTCAAATCCAGTTTATTTCAATATATAAATTTATGCTTACAATACATTGTGACTAAATACAATAGATAGGAAATATTTTTTTAAGTTAGTGAACTAAAAGCCTGGGTTAAAAATATGACTTAGAAAGCATTGCACAGGCTAAAAACCACAAAAATGATTAAAGTTGAAAATATGAAAGATGAAAGCAGAAAATCCTGAAAGAGATGAGGAGATCAAATGAAAGGAAGCAAAGCAATACTTTAACACACAGCCTATTCACGAGATTCTACAATTTCTGCAGAGTGATTTTACATTTACAACACCAGTAACCAGAAACATAATCATTAAAAAGAAACCTCATCTAGACAGTCGTGTGGTGAAACTGAGGCTCATTGAAGAAAACGCAGTCAAGAACTTACACAAACAAGTGGCCAACATCCTTGGAACATGGTGGAGTAAAACTGAGGAGTGTCAGCAAAAAGAAGCTCATTGCAGACATACGATCATGTTGCTATTAAGATGACAACCAGCATTCCAAAATCACCAAGGCAAACATAGTTCTATGAAAGTGTGGTGGTTTGAATAGCAATGCCACCCCTCCCCCTTCACTACTCACATGTTTGAATGATTAGTCCATAGGGAGAGGCACACTATAGGAGGTGTGGTCTTGGAGAAGGTGTGTCACTGGGGCAGGGCTTTGAGGTTTCAAAATCTCAAGCAAGGCCTAGTGTCTGAGGTGTCTTCCTGTTGCCTGCTGATCAAGATGTAGACCTCAGCTACTTCTCCAGCACCGTGTTTGCCTGAAGACTGCCATGTTGATAATAGACTGAACCTCTAAAACTGTAAGCAAGCCCCAATTAGATGTTTTTCTTTATAAGAGTTGCCATGGTTATGGCAAACCCTATCTAAGACAGAAATTGGTTTCAGAAGTGGCATATTGTTGTGATAGGCCTGACCATGCTTTTGTTTGGAGGAATGTAGATTTGGGGAGTTTGGATTAGGAAATAAGCTGAATGCTTAAGTGGGACTTAGTGGGCAACACTAGTAGACACATGGAAGATAGTGGTGCTGAGGGTTATCAGAACTGTGGGGTCCTGGCTTGACAGATTTCAGAGGAGAAGAATTTTAGGAGAGATTGTTCTTATGATATTTTGGTGAAGAATGTGGCTGGTTCTTGCCCTTGTCTGAAATGTCAGCCTGAGGCTAAATTGAAGAATTTGGGTTATTTTCATTGAGAGAAGAAACCTCAAAAGAGACTAGTATTGACTCTGTTGTGTGGTTATTAGTGGTCACTCTATAATGATCTATAATGAAAAGAAACAAGTTGAGCAAGGATAAATACAAAATGTACAATTTGAGGAGAAAATAGTCTTTTCTATGGAAGAGCATAGAAATTGGTTATCCAATACCCAATTGTTACCCTTGAAAACACTTACATAGAAGCAGCATTATATAGCCTGAACAAGTTGTATTTCTGTGTTTGTATCTATACACACATACACACACATACACACAATTTAAAAAGTGGGCCTGAATTTGAGAGATAGGAAGAAGGTGTAAATGGGAGGGTTTAGATAGAGGAGAAAGAGTAGATAATTTAATTATATTATAATATAAAAAAATGAAATGTACACATTTATGTATCTCAGTGGTTAAGCGAGACTGTTTCAACACCCAAACAGTAGCTTACAACCATATATATAACTCAGTTTCAGGGCATCTAATGCCTTCTATTGGCTCCTGTGAACTCTGCATGTACTTGGTACAAATACACACACAGAGGCAAATACACAAACACAGAAAATAGAAAAAATTCTAAAAAAAAGAATAAGACAAAAATATAAATCTTCAAAAAAAAACCCAATAGAATTAGCAAACTTTGAAAAATGTTTGTGTGGGGTGGGGGTGGGGTGGGGGTGGGGGTGTCACATATCCCAGGCTCAAACTCACTATTTAGCTGAGGATGACCTTAACCTTCTGCTGATTTTATAGCACCCCTAGCCTGCTAGCATTATAGGCATTCACTACTATACCTGCTTTCTGCTGTGCTGCTGGCAATGAAACCTAGGACCTTGCATATGCCTGGCAAGCACTTTAACAACTAAGCTATATTCCTGGTTCTCAAAAGTCATATTTATGTTATATATAAATATATATATATGTGTGTGTGTGTGTGTGTGTGTGTGTGTATATATATATATCCAGTTTGCACATGCACTAGGAAAACTACATGATTACTAAGGCTGAAGATATTTAAATGGCTCAACACAGTCAATATAATGGACATATGAGACAAGATTCCAGTGCTCAGAGAACACACATTTTATCCAAGTATACTGGGGCTCTTCAAGAAAAAGAATTTCATATTGAGCCTATAACAAATCTCAACAATTGAAAAGTATTTCATGTTCCCCAACAACACTGTTTAAATAGAAATTAATATGAAGGAAGTTCCTAGAGAAATCTCATGCTTGGAAATCAAGTCTACATAAAAAAACTATATTAATGAATAAGTTACTTATAGATCATGTACATACTAAGCATTCATAAAGCAAAATGGTAACAAAAACTACAAAGAAAATTAGAAAATATCACTAAGATAGAAACAGTGCTCAATAATGTGAGAATCAGACTTAAACGTTAAAGGACTAGAATAAAATAAATAAAGTGACTTTAAGAAATTTAAATAACAGAAATAATTAATAAACTAGAACATATTAATAAGTAAGTCATTAAGATGATCTTATATAAATGGGAGCTTAGCAAGCTTGAAGAAAAAGACAGTTGATGTTAACAAACAAATGTTGGTGCTGGAGAGATAGATGGCTCAGAGGTTAAGAGCACCAACTGATCATCCAGAGGTCCTGAGTTCAATTCTCAGCAACCACATGGTGGCTCAAAACCATCTATACTGAGATCTGATACCCTTTTCCGGTATGCAAGCACACACACAGGCAGAATACTGTATACATAATAAATACATAAATCATTTTTTTAAAAAGAAACAAATGTATATATAAACTAAATTTGGTCCCTTATAACTGAAGAACAATATTTTAATTGCCTTAAGAAGTGTGAGGAAATGAGATCAAAAGTTAAGAAATACAAGCAGGGTGAGTGTAGATGCTACAAACACTGCATTTCTAAAGATGAGATTACAGGAATGCTAATCAACTTTAACAGAAATTAAAAGATGAAATAGAAGTCAACGTTTTAATAAGGCCAACAGAATCTTTATGTCAAATTAAATAGAGTAATCAAAGTAGAGATGGTAGGCCATGTCCAATGAGAAAGAGAAGTTCAAATTCTCAGTGAAGAATAGATAAAGCCATTTTCATTGACTTAATGGTAAAGCAGAAATAAAGATTAACAGATATTAACTAACTCCTCACATGCATCTTGAAAAACACCTGTGAGGCAATTGGTAAGATTTTATATTACTTATGGAAGAATAAAGAAAGAAAACCTGTTAGGAAATACTTCACAACATGAGGCTAAATAAAACACACACACACACACACACACACACACACACACACACACACACATACACACACACACACACATACACACACACACACACATACACACACACACACACACACACACACACACACACACCATGTTAATACTTAGGGTGCTGTCCATCAGGACCAATATGAAGGTAACCAACACTAAAGCTTGTATTTTATAGAGCACCAACTTGTTTTACCAGTGTTGTAACACAGAAAGAGTGAAAATGGGAATGAGTTAGTTTCTCATTCCTGTAACCAAGTGATGGACAAAAACAATGGAGGGGAGGAATAGTTTGCTCTGGCTTGCAGTCTGTGGATGTGGTCCAGCATGGTGCAGAAAGGCATGGTAGCAGAGCTGGAGGTGCCTGGTCACACCCAATCTGCAGACCAGAAGCAGAGATATATGGTTGCCAGTGCTCTGCTCATGTCCTGTTCATTCACTCCAGGGCTCCAGCTCATATGATGGTATCTCCCATGTTTAAGGTGCATTTTCCCACCTCAACTGACCTAGTCTAGAAGATCCTTCAGAGATGTGCCCAGAGGGTTGTCTACTGTGCGATTCTAGATGTTATCAACTTGACAGTATATATATATATATATATATATATATATATATATATATATATATATATAAAGCATCATAGAGGAATCATTATGACCAAAAGATAAAACTTTCTGGTGGTAAACACAAAATTATTTACACATTTAATTCCCAGGAAATTTTACAGAAAGTGTTATTTTTTCCCCAATTATCACAAATCATAACCTAGGAAACATGACCTAGGTGAAGTATGATCTTACAAAAAGTACCCAAGTATCTAGGGAAGAAGAATCTCTCAGTCAGTATTCAGATTTTTCCTTATTAAAGTTTCCCAATTCCTAAAGAACCAGCTGATAAACAGACATCACCTGCTACGCTGAAAGGAGGAAGTGCCAAGCTCTGTATCTGTCTGTTTTGGGTTTTTGTGACAGTCTATCAATGTAGCTTTAGCTGGCTTGGAACTCATAGAGATCTGCCTGCCTCTTCCACACTGAGGGCTGGGATTAAAAGTGTGCACCACCAAGCCTGTTAGGAGCTGATACATTGAGATTCGATGCCAAAGGTCTAGCTCATGCTTGTTAGTTACTTTTGAATTGCTGTGGCCAAATACCTGCTAGAAGCATCTTAAAGGGAGAATGGCTTCTTTTGGCTCACTGTTTCAGTCTACCATGGCAGTGAAGGTAGAATGGGTCCATCTTTGGCACTTACTTCTATGTTAAAAGGTAGCATACCAAACGAGCAGGCTAGTGCAAGCGTTGAGTGTAACCTTTAAAGGGCCTACTTCTGTCAATATACTTCTGCCAGCCAGGCCTTATCACCCGAGCTTCGACAGTATCTCTATACTGCAGCCTCTGTTGGGAAACAAGCTTTGAAGACATGATCCTCTTAGGGACATTTCAGACTCAACCCTTCACTATTAGTAGATATAAACGAGAGAGAGAGAGAGAGAGAGAGAGAGAGAGAGAGAGAGAGAGAGACTGTCCTTAAAGAAACAGGCCACATTGCATTAAGTACTCCCGCACCAGGTTGAGAAATAGTCTTGATTGTTGGTGCCTCCACTCATGTTCTAGAATAAATGACATGGCCAGAGGATGTCAGTATCTCCTGAAGTAATGAATTTTCTCCATTTTCTCATGCAGTTTCCAGCATGCATTCAGAATAAGCAGGCACATTAAAAACAAGTGCCTGCAGGATTTAAAACAAGCTGCTTTTTTTTTTTTTTTAAAGTCAACTCAGGTTTATTTGTGACACATAAAGAGCTTGAGAGTCATTACTCCTATTTTATAAGAAGAAAGGGGAACAAATTGAAAATCAATGGAATTTCTTGGCCACGTTAGAGAATTGAGATGGTAGGGCAAATTGCCACTCAGAGACCTGAAGTGACAGAATGTGGAGCCTCGTGGTGGAGGTCAATTTGGCTGTAACAGAAGCCACCATGGGAACTACTGTGGTGAGCTTCAGGACACTTTGGGAGTAACAGGAAGCAGAGGAGGTTCCTGGAATATTGAGGGGAGGACTCTACCACACATGTGTGGGTCACACCTCCAGGGACGCTAATAAGGTATCACAGGAAGAGAAACAAGAAGATAGGGTATAAACCATTGCAGTTCTTCCAGACATTCTCTAGGTTAGATATGCTCTGCCTTAGAGAAGACTTCCCTTAGGGCCTTATGGCTGCTGGGGCCACAGAATTCCCAACTTCAGCTGCTGTGGGTTTCCTGTCCCACAAGAGTAGGAGAGAGACACTAAGAAACACAGATGCACCATGAGAGTCACAGGCCCAGGAACAGGGGAAATTAAATCATACATTTTCACCATGAAACAGATAGATATAGAACATGGTACTAGTAGCATCTGGGAGATGAATAAATCTATCATCTATCTATAGCTATCTAAATATCTATAGAATCTATACTATCTATCTATCTATCTATCTACCATCTATAAGTATCTAGAGAATCTATCTGTAGGTATATCTATTTATCATGAATTTATAGGTATCTATAGATCTACCTATAATTATCTATAGTTGTTTAAAGATAGAGGATAGATAGATAGATAGATAGATAGATAGATAGATAGATAGATGGATGGATGACAGGTGGTAGATAGGTGATAGATACTTATACAGATATAGACATAGATATACATAGACATAGACATAGGTATTTAAATTCAGGTTAAAATTAACTCCATTTTTATCTCTGAAAGCGAAAACAAAACAAAACAAAACAAATGAACAATAACTTGCAAAAACTTAAAAGAATTAACATCCCAACTATGGTAATATAAAACAAAACATAAAATGACATTAAGCTAAATGTTTGTTCTTTCAAAGCATTATTAAAAACAAACCTCTGGCAATATCTTTCTTAGCAAAGAAAAATTATATAAACTAATAAAACAATAACTAGGAAGGGAAAAGATGCTATGAATTTAAAAGCAAGAGGCTGGTTGGCCAGGGCTGTACCAAGAGAGCATTGTTCATTTGGGAACTTAATGGCAGGTGTATGATCCTGGGCAGCAGCAAGACCAGAGGATGCTCTAGTTTGATTCATTTCAGGCTGATGTGGAGGACATAGAGCAGATCCTTGTTGCTGGCAATACCAGGATACAGCTGGAAAGCATGAGGCAGCATGCCAGCACTCTCATTAACCTATCGTGTGCCAGGAGCCTGTATATGGAAAGCCAACAGAGTGCTCAGGAGCTGTCATAACAAGCAGGACTCAGAGAGCTGCATTTCTTCTACATGCATTCCTCTTCTACACTGAGGGTTCTGCAGTGATGGAGGCAGGCATCTAGATCTATAGTGTAGAGATGAGGCTAGCCTTCATAAATGTATAAGCTTGTGTGAAAGAAGAAAGGAATTAAGAACCACCCATGAAGTCATATGAATTTATTTTACACATTGAAAGACAGACAGACTATTCTAATTTACAGGGTGGCAGTGGGAATCAAATTAGGGAGTAATGTGCTTAGTCTTGTAAAGAGCAAGCAGAGGTGGCTCTGTGAGAGTGAGATATCTGCTTTAAATCCAGAGAATTTGGGTGGAGCTTTCAGATAGCTAATATATTTTGGTTCTGCACATTTACTATTTTAGTTTTTCAGTAAATAACATATTAGGGCTGGTGAGATGGCTCAGTGGTTAAGAGCACTGACTACTCTTCTGAAGATCACGAGATCAAATCCCAGCAACCACATGGTGGCTCACAACCACCCTTAATGAGAAACAAATAATAAAAAACCTATGGGCTGGAGCAAATGGCTGGAGGGAATCGGACTGGAGTGAGCAGGGCCCAAAGTGAACAGGGGGCCAGAGCAAGAGGGAGAAGGGAAATGGAAAAGATATTAATAGTTGAATACTTCAATGGAACATATTAAGAAAGGCATATATGCACAAGAACTATTTGAATAGAACATAAAAATGAGATTAAATGTTAGCAAACCAACCAACCAACCAACCAACCAAAAAGAGCAAGAACCTAATCGGTCTCAGGATTGTGTGTGTGTGTGTGTGTGTGTGTGTGTGTGTGTGTGTGTGTGTGTGTGGTGGTGGTGGTGGTGGGGGGGATGTAAAGGTGAGACCTTGTCTGAGTGAAGTAGGAGCATTAAACCTACTCCATGTGATGAATACAGACAGTGGCAGTCATTTCTCCACCAGAAACCCTTGCACTGGGAAGACAGAGGATGTCTCAGTGTGACAGATGAATATGTTGTCCCCTGGGGAAGTCAAATCCATCTAGATAGACAAATGAGACAAATTTGATAAAAATATAAAAATGGTTGAAAGATAGATGAGAGGTGAATGGATAGGTGATATATGGAGAGCGAGAGAGATGATACCTTGATGGGTAGATGATAGATGGATAGGTAGATGATGGGTAAATGACAGGTGATAAATAGATGGATGATATATGTGTGATAGAAGATGGATGGAGAGATAATTGGATAATAGGTAATTAGTTGGATGGATAGATAAGTAATTAAGGAGATGGATAAGTGGAAGTATGGATAGCTACATAATACTCGAAGATCCTGATAACAGCTTAGCCACAGGTATCAGTAATTAAACATACTTGGTCAGTTTTCCATTTGGAATACCCGAGATTACCAATATCTATAGAGAAAAAGGTTTGGGGGCTCACTGTATCATAGATTTCAGCTCAGTGTTGGTTCCCACATTGCATTTGGGTCTGTAGTATGGCAGCATGCCATGGAGAAGGAGCATTGCAGTGAGGTTTGTTCATCTCGTGGTATTCAGAAAACTAAAAGAGAGACTGGGGAGACCTGGGGTCTCACAAACACCCTCACGAGCATGCAATCAATGACCGAGCTTTCTTTTGGCCCCCATCTCCTCAATATCCATAACATCTATGTAGTACTATGAGCTGTTGACAGAGTTGTAAAGTCATAGCTCTGTAGGAGACACAGCAAAACAACAGCATCCACTAAAATCTATGAAACTCAAGAAAAGAACAAGTATTCTTTAAATGTCCCAATCTAATATACAAAAAGAGAGACAAAGTTCTGCACACGCCCTGTGAAGGGACTAGTGAAGATGGAATTTCCCCAGTGATAGAAACAGAGAGTAGGATATAGAGAAAATATAAAGAATAAAACCATCAAAACATGATTGGGTGGTCCTTCCTTCTGCCTCAGCTCCGAACTTTGTCTCTGTAACTCCTTCCATGGGTATTTTGTTCCCCATTCTAAGAAGGAGCAAAGTGTCCACACTTTGATCTTCCTTATTCTTGAGTTTCATGTGTTTTGCAAATTGTATCTTGGATACTCTAAGGTTGTGGGCTAATATCCACTTGTCAGTGAGTGTGTATCATGTGTGTTCTTTTGTGATTGGGTTACCTCACTCAGGATGATATCCTCCAGATGTATCCATTTGCCTAAGAATTTCATGAATTCATTGTTTTTAATAGCTGAGTAGTACTCCATTGTGTAAATGTACCACATTATCTGTATCCATTCCTCTGTAGAGGGACATCTGGGTTCTTTCCAGGTTCTGGCTATTATAAATAAGGCTGCTACGAACATAGTGGAGCATGTGTCCTTATTACAAGTTGGAACATCTTCTGGGTATATGCCCAGGAGAGGAATTGCTGGATCTTCTTATCTTAGTACTATCTTAGTACTATGTCTAATTTTCTGAGGAACCGACAGACTCATTTCCAGAGTGGTTGTACCAGCTTGCAATCCCACCAACAATGGAGAAGTGTCCCTCTTTCTCCACATCCTCACCAGCATCTGCTGTCACCTGAATTTTTGATGTTAGCCATTCTGACTGGTGTGAGGTGGAATCTCAGAGTTGTTTTGATTTGCATTTCCCTGATGATTAAGGATGTTGAACATTTTTTTCAGGTGCTTCTTAGCCATTTTGTATTCCTCAGTTGAGAATTCTTCGTTTAGCTCTGTACCCCATTTTTAATGGGGTTATTTGATTTTCTGGAGTCTAGCTTCTTGAGTTCTTTGTATATATTGTATATTAGTTTCCTATGTGATTTAGGATTGGCAAAGATCCTTTCCCAATCTGTTGGTGGCCTTTTTCTCTTATTGATAGTGTCTTTTGTCTTACAGAAGCTTTGCAATTTTATGAGGTCCCGTTTGTAGATTCTCCATCTTACAGCACAAGCCATTGCTGTTCTGTTTAGGAATTTTTCCCCTGTGCCAATATCTTCCAGGCTTTTCTCCACTTTCTCCTCTATTAATTTCAGTGTCTCTGGTTTTATGTGGAGTTCCTTGATCCACTTAGACTTTAGCTTAGTACAAGGAGATAAGAATGGATCAATTCCAGAGCTGTGTCTCTAGTTGCATATGTAGCAGAGGATGGCCTAGTTGACCATCAATGAGAGGAGAGCCCTTGGTATTGCGAAGATCATATGCCTCAGTACAGGGGAACACCAGGGCCAGGAAGCAGGAGTGGGTAGGATGGGGAGCAGGGTGTGGGGAGGGTATAGGGGGCTTTGGGAATAACATTTGAATGTAAATGAAGAAAATATATAATAAATAAAACATGATTGGGTTCTTGCTAGAGGGCAAATGTCTGAGAAACTTAACTGTTAAATTAGAGCTGATTCTACTTCCCAGCATGTAGTAAAAGAGATGGATAAACAGATAAAGGAAGAAAATTAACACTTTCAGCAGACCAGTGCAAGGTCCAATATCTGAAGAGCAGAGCAGTTTGAGAAGTGATTCCCAATTTAAGGGCCCTAAGACATCCATATCACTACATGAAAGGGGTCATAGTCTGAGTCTATCACCCCAAACTTCAGAAAGTGGCAGAAAACTGATGCCTCAACAGCTCAGATGTGAGATTGTTGTGTGACCTACCAGACACTCTGATGTAGACATAGCACCATGAATGGCATCACAGCTGGAAGAGGATGGAATGAGCTAGAATCCATCACAATACCACAGATAACATGCACAGTAGACAAGCTATATCTCAGAAGTGTCACCCTAAATGGATTGGAAGGTCCACAATCATGATAAGGAATACTATGCGAGTTAAGAGATTCTGGACATCCCAGAAAGAGAAGAGATGGCCTTAGGAGTAGAGGTCAGGAGAGGATGTGGGAGTCAGGTCCAGGGAGATCCACGTCTGTACCAGGATCACAAACCCCAAGACAGAGTTTCTGTACAAACATACAGGGATAAAATGTCAACCTGGAAGAGAATTTATTGTGTTGTATGGAACAGGGCTGAAGTCAGACCCTTGAGATCAATAGCCTGTTCAAGAAATGCTTAGTGGCTGGCATGATGTTCAATTGTTGTGTTGGCCTTGGCAGTAATACTGCAGCCAGGTGTCAGTGCTGAACACAGAATAAGCATGCCATGGAGAACAGGGGTAAAGAAAGATGGATCTTACTGGAGAGGAAGAGCTGGCCAGATGAGCTGCTGTTTCCCACAATTACAGTGCAGTAAATACCACAAAGAGGAAATGAATGAGCACCACTGATGCTATCAGACAGGGCACCTGAAGATGTGAAATACTGAAGGCAGGCTGCACAGAGTAAATGCACATTTAATTAATAGTTTAATGACATTGGCTAACAAACATAGTGCTGGGTCAGTCCAGCTTTTAATCCATTCAGTGATTCTAGGATGTGAGTTTTAGGAGAAAACTGTACATACTTAATTTGATGTAAAACATAATGAAATCACACAATAATTACAGTTTGTTTCTATTGAATGGTAGAGCCACTTGAATACCTTAAAGTTAGCAATTAGAATTTTGTGCACCATTTAATCCCATAGCTAATTATGGCACAATGAAACAAAAGAGGTCAGCCAGTGAACAATAGGGAGTCACTACTGGAGTCCTGAACCCCATCATGAGGCCAGGGCTTCCACAAAATGTCATCCAACCACGCAGCTGCTGTCGTAAATCACATTCACATTTCTAGTCTCAAAAGTTTTATTTAACCAGCTAATTAACCAATAGCTTTGCAAGAATGAACAGAGAAGGGCTTTGTTTACGTACCGAGGTTCGTGGGCAACAGCTACCACTAGGAAGGAGCGTAAATAGTTTACAGCACATCACAAATGCTCCACATCCATCAGCATTGTTCAAAATAGTCATTGTTCAAAACCTGAAGGTGCTACTGCCTTGCTTGCAATAATAGGTTTGCACAGGCAAATTTTATTTTTTAAGGAATTACACAGAACAAGGAGTGGAATCTCATAATGTTTATTCATCGTGTTGTATCAGTCAGTGCTCTCTGGAGGAGCAGAGTTGATAGGATGAAAAAGTATCAATTTGTCTATCTATCTGTCTATCTATCTATCTATCTATCTATCTATCTATCTCAGATCTATCTATCTCAGAGCTATCTCAGATCTGTCTGCCTGCCTGTCTGTCTGTCTGTCTGTCTATCTACTTGAGATAGCAGTTTGGTGCTTGCACTTACAAAGATATCTTCTGTTCTCTTTGCAGTTCCATCTTTTTCTTTCCCCTTGCTAATTTTTCTGAGATGGTACTATGTTGTCTGTGTGATGGATCCCATACGAGGCTTCTTCTCACGTTTAAACTCATCAAATATAACATTGATTTCCTTAAAATGCCATCAAACTAAGTAAGATTTAACCAACTTTCATATGCTGCTGTGAATAGCTAATGTGAAATTTGAGTGACACAAAAAGTTGGCAGCTGAAGTTGGGCTTTTGTATATCCTGTGACATGCTTTCTGCTCTTCACAGTTTGCCAGGTTTCTGTTGAAAGACAAGATAATCTCCCAATCAGAAATGTTCAGTATTATAATTAGCATCATCCTTTTGTTTTTTGCTTTTCTAATTTTGCTTTGTAGAAATACATAAGATAATAAAGCATTTTAACAATGATTTTGACTTTGATAACCTGAAGCACAAAATCCCACAGCTTCCACTGAAGACTCATTTGCTGATGTGTGACTGTATATGCTGCTAGAGTCTTCTATGTTCCATGCATACAGTAAAGTGTGTTTCATCCTTATTTCTCTTCTCTCTCTGTCTCTGTATCTCTCTATCTCTCTGTTTCTCTCTGTGTGTCTCTCTCTGTTTCTCTCTCTGTCTCTCTCTGTGAATGTATGTACAAGCATGTTTACATGCTATATCATATGTGAGGGTGTCAGAGGACAAGTACCCTGTTACTTGTTTACCTCTCCCACACAACAGTGGCCACCAACCACAGCAGCACAAGGGACACTGGTTTTATCTTCCTTCACGGTCTTCTGTCTAAAGAGTCTGTGAAATAGACTACTCCCTTCACATCATGAGACACATAAGTGACTATCTCTAGTCACAGGGATCCCTAACCAAGGTTCCCTAGCAACAGAACCACTGTAAGTCCAAACATGTCATCTTCCTTCTCAGCAAAGCTCAGCCTGAGGTGAAGGAACAGCAGGGAGAAACAAGAAGCAGGCCTTGTGGGGTCCTCATTTTCCCAACCCATCATGCCTTAGCATGACCAGACTGTCTGCTTTTGAATCACAGTAAGGGCTTTACAACCCCAAACATGCACAGAGACCCCTGTATTTGTCTACATTCAATCTTTGTCCTCTACTCTCTCAGGACCTATTAGAGTCTGGCTTTCCTCTACTTTTTCTATGAGGTGATAACAGACTTCACAATTAGGAGAAAAGTGCTTGATCACTTAGCCGTGAACTCAGCCCGATTCTGTACTTGCTGGAGTTCCTAGCACAGGCCAATCCAGGAGGAAGTGTAGCTTCCCATCATAGCAGAGGAGTCCTTCCATATCCTAGGACCTGTGGGAGACACAGATAATATATTGTATGACTCAGTGAATGTATATTGTTGACATTAGCATGAACATTTTAAAGTCCCGATGCCTCAGACTCCCAGAAATGGCAATGCCTTCCTTTGGATTGTGTGCATTTGTTAATAGTGTGTGCAGAAATTGTCTACAATAAATTTCTTCTCTCAGATGTTTACAGCCCGAGCTTGCTCCCATACAAAGATGTATAAAATCAATGTGCTGTAAAGCCCATCCTATTCCAGGTTTGGTCTATATATTTCTGTCATTTCATAATTCCATGATGGCCCAGTTAGGTTAATCCTGAAGCCATGCAGACCTTTTTTTTTTTTAGAATAACTGTCTGCCAACTGGTAATAAGGACACATACTCCACTATGTTCATAGCAGCCTGATTTATAATAGCCAGAAGTTGGGAAGAACCCAGATGCCCCTCAACAGAGGAATGGATACAGAAAATGTGGTACATTTACACAATGGAGTACTACTCAGTTATTAAAAACAATGAATTTATGAAATTCTTGGGCAAATGGATGTATCTGGAGGATATCATCCTGAGTGAGGTAACTCAATTACAAAAGAAGTCACTTGATATGCACTCACTGATAAGTGGATATTAGCCCAGAAACCTAGAATACCCAAGATACAACTTCTAAAACACAGGAAAATCAAGAAGGAAGAACAACGCATGGATACTTCATTCCTCCCTAGAATACGGAATAAAATATCCATGGAAGGAATTGCAGAGACAAAGTTTGGAGCTTAGACAAAAGGATGGACCATGCAGAGACTGCCCCACCCGGGGGTCCATCCCATAATCAGCCACCAAACGCAGACACTATTGCATATGCCAGCAAGATTTTGCTGAAGGGACCCTGATATAGCTGTCTCCTGTGAGGCTTTGCCAGTGCCTGGCAAACACAGAAGTGGATGCTCACAGTCATCTATAGGATGGAACACAGGGCCCCCAATATAGGAGCTAGAGAAAGTACCCAAGGAGCTGAAGGAGTCTGCAACCCTCTAGGTGGAACAACAATATGAACTAACCAGCATCCCCAGAGTTCGTGTCTCTAGCTGCATATGTAGCAGAAGATGGCCTAGTCGGCCATCATTGGGAAGAGAAGCTCCTTGGATTGCAAACTTTATATGCCCCTGTACAGGGGAACACCAGGGAGTGGGTGGGTAGGGGAGCAGGGCGGGGGGGGGGGGGAGGGTATAGGGGACTTTTGGGATAGCATTTGAAATGTAAATGAAGAAAATATCTAATAAAAATGTGGGAAAAATACTTGAAAGTAGATTTTTAAAAGTATAAATATGTTGTTAGTCATGTGTAAGATATAACTAGTTATTAAATGAAACATGACTTTTTTCTCCTTGGGGGAAAAATAAAAGAATAACTAGCTGCTATAAAAATGCCTAACCTTTTTCTGGGCTGGAGACATTAGCTTCCAAATGCTATCTACTCTATAATAACCTTTGAAATGACTTTTCCAGAGCAAGTGCCAACCAACCCCATCCTTCTGACTATGGAGAAGAATATGGGAAGTCCCAGAGACCCATCACGGAACATCAAGGTGCCACTTTCTCCTGTGAATTGCAATGCCAAACCTGTCAGTGCCCAGTGCTTACAAGCAATTGTTTTTCCATCCAGGTTTTCCCATGCCTTTAACGGAGGCTAAATTTACTCACAGGTAATTTCTCATTCCTAGGACCAGAAGTCCCTGAGATAATTTTTAAATAAAACTTATTATGCCCACACTATACAGAAGAGCAGAGACTTAAATGTAATTAAGTTATAAGAGCCCCTCAGTGGGGTGGTGAATTCCGGGTAGAAATGGTCCTGTCTTCATGTTGTTGCTATGGACACATCCTTATGTAATTACTATGCAAAGCTATCAGCATCTTAAGAAGAGGAAAGAGACACAGAGTGCTAATTTTCAGGAGTCGAGTCACAGCTAGTAAAGCTGGAGACAAATTCCAAAGTCATCCGCAATTTCCTCGCATTGTTACGAGGGAGCATTGTCCCAGTAGAGGATGAAGGACCCCAAGTACACACAGCAAAGATAAAGTATGGGATAGCCGAGATCGCAACATGGATATTCTCATCCATGTACCGTTTTAGCTATCCCATACCATGATGCCTTTATCCATGTGAGCCCCAGAACAGCCCCCTCCTAGGAAGTTCGCATTCACATGCCAAGAGAGTGGTCTCAGGTGGTCCTTCTTAGCTCCCTATGAACCATGCTGACTCATCTGGAACTCTCAGAGCTTCCTGTCATATCTGTTTATGATCATTTGACAATGCTAGTCCATCAGAAGTCCATCTTCACTACCTGGGACTCTTGAGCTTCCAATGTAACAGTCTCACAATAAACGAGAAGATGGGGTTTGAGGAAACAGTCCAAATGGTGAGGCAATGGAAAACTACCGGGGAGTTATTCATTCATATATTTTATATATGTATTCATCCATGCATGTATACATATCTATGTATATATGTGCATATGTATGTATGTATGTATGTATTGAAATGTACTGAGGCTCTGACCTAGGGATTTGTGCAGGCAGAATGCAAGTTCTATCTTCTATGCTACAATTCCAAACCTGCTTTTCAGGCATTATAATTGAATGAATGGTGAGGACTCTAGTTTGTATACCCACTGCATTTTGAATAGCTGAAGCCATGCGGAGCTATGGGAAGGATGAGCACAATTCAGGGATGGATGATGACACACTCACACAGGTGAAGCTGGTGGATGGAATGGAGCTGGGAGAACAGTGCCAGCAGGACAAGCTGGGGCCAGATGGCCATTGTGGGAAGGGAGGTGTTCCTGTGTAGGCAAAGCTGGGTGTCAGGACTCTGCTGGCTTACACTGCAGGGCAGGAGGCCTGCTGGTATGCAGCCTTCGGGGATCTTTGCTCTCTTTCAGCCTGTATCCCATGATCCTCTCTGGAGATCATGTGGAATGGCTGTGTCCTTTTAAAACTCCTGTACAGAAAATCACCAGAAACTGGTCTCCTGTGCAGGTGAGAGGGGCCAATAAGTCTTAGAAAGCTGCCTCCTCTTCCTTTATCTATCCTTCCCTAGGGTGCAGAGAGCAAACCTCACAGGTACTCTGCCTTTATTCTGTGCTTCCAGCTTCTCGAACCAGTAAGAACAATTTTTATTGTTGATAATTGCTTTGTCTATGGTATTTTTAAATTATGGATAATTGCTTAGTCTGTGATATAGTTTTTCCTCAGCACTCTGAATAGACTGAGAGAATTGGACCCCTCGGAGTATGAGCTACAAATTTGCATAGGATTTACCTCTATTTAGTATTTTTCTCTTATTTCCTGGTTGATCTTTTTGGTTGTTTTTACTCTTGGAGAAAAGGATTATTTTATTAGATGTGAGTTCCAAAACAAAACAAAACAACCATCATATGTGGTAAAGATTTGTTTTCCCACTTTAACAAGGTGCTGAGCCTTGGTCTATTTATGAAAATGAGCTTATTAAACAGGCCAGATAATGCAATCCTTTGGTCATACTTTATAGGATCGTCCGGTTTGCATCTTGTTGATGTGGTTTGAGCCTATATTACAATGAAGTGTCATACGGAGAAGTGTTCTCCTGTTTCTTAACAACCCCTCTGTGTGTGGTAACCACTGCCATCATTAGAGATTTTTGATCTTCCCAGCAATGCATTATGTTTAAGTTGCTTTATCTACCGCAGACAAGGAACCAGATTTTGCTATACACACTTCCAGCAAGGGTGGAATTTAGGTGCCTGATAAGCATACACTCCAGTACTCTAAGATAGAAATGAACAGTAGTCAGTAATTATTTCCCCAGGGTTCATTTATTTTTCCCTGTCAGAGCCATGGGTTCAGGCTGCACAGGGGTCAGAGGTGTGACTTGTCATAGCCCCAGTGCAGATAGCAATGGTGGGGAAGTAGCTGCTTCCACCTGGGATCCACACAAACAATTCACATCATAGTTTCAAAAGCACTAAAATCCTTGTATAATGATGCTAAAGCCAGCATTATAATTCCACAGGACAGGCCTCGTTGGAGCAGGAGACCCACAGTGAGACCAACAAGAAGATCCCTCTACCTGTTCTGCTCATATTTGTTTGTTCCAGCCTCCCTCTGCTGCTGTGCCCCCAGCTGGTTGAAGTTGCCCGGAGAAAACTCTCCAGACGCCTATGCAGAGAAAGGAGAGTGTGTCCCATCATCATTTAAATAAAGAGCTTGGAGCTCACTTTTGTTTTTTATTCACCAACCTACTACTGAACCAATGACTGTGCAAGAAGACGAGCCAGGCCTCATGACAGTGAAGGCCTGAGTCCCATGCTGTGGTCTTGACCTAGGGGCACAGGACAGTGAAATGGCATTAGTAGAGGAAAGAGAAGGAAAAACTGGAAGCTCAAATCAGAGGTCCTCCAGTACAAAGAGCAACTCATTAATGTACCTATTTATTCTGTCACTGGTAGCAGAAGGGGCCACACAGAAGGACTGCTTTCTTTTATCTTTCTGTGTCTTAGTTTTGCTTTTATCACTGTGATAAAATACTCTGACAAAAATAAGTTAGGAGCATAGGGCTTATTTTCGCCTGTGGACTGTAGTACATCATCACAAAGACGTAAAGGCATCAGGAGCTCAAAGCAGCTCCTCAGATCCATAGTCAAGAGCAGAGAGATGTAATGCATGCAAGCTTATGCTCAATGCATTTACTGTACTCAGTTAATAGCCTAGAATGCCCTGCTTAGGGAAAAATACCACCTATAGTCACAGTGGATAGTCCTACTTCCATTAACAAAAACAAGACAAATCCTACAGACACACCGTTAGGCCATTGTGATCTAGACACTACCTTATTGAAATTCTTTTCCTAGGTGATTCTAGATTAGGTCACACTGGCCATGAAAACCAGCCTTCACTAACTGTCAGAGGGTTTCTGAGCTGCATGGGAACATACCCATGATGCCTGTTGTTGTGGAAAGGTTTTGCAGTTGTCCAGCACCATGACTTGAATATTTTTACACTATGAAAAGTTAAGAAAGGAAGAAAACTAGCAGATTGATTGACCCACTGAACTAATTGCTTGAAGGCCGCCCTCTCTGCAGTAACTGCAAGTCTATACTAGAGCATCAGGGGGAATATAGCCTTTTCTTTGCTTCAGATTCCTCTCTGGTAATGTTTGGGTTTGTTATTAGGTTACTTATCTTACCCAGGAAGGTCACAGGTTACCCTACGCTCCCGGCTACAAGTTTCTAGGAGTCCCATAAAGAGTGGAAATTCAGCAGACTCATACCACGAGCTCCATGACAACTGCTCTTGGAGCCTGGGAGGCTGAATGTCAATCAAACACAGACAGCAGAGGAGACAGAGGTGGGAATGCTGGACACTTGCTTAATGATGTTACTTCTCCATGGAGCACAAAAGCAAGAGAGAGGGTGGGGCAGATGGTACACAGTCTGAACCCTTCCTTGCAGCCTGTGTGTCCCCCAGTAATTGAGGTGGAGGTTGACATGCAAGTAGGGCAGGCATAGGAAAGCAACAAAAGCAGCCTGAGTTCTCCTTAGAGGACTGAGCACGTGGACACATACAGAATGAGAGTATGCTTCAACTTTCTTTTAACACTAGTGTTGACAACATGACATTAAAGACAATAAAACTTACGCTAATAGCTTAGAAATCTGGTTTAACTCTCATTGCAAGGACCTCATTTATGAGGTGTAAAAACACTGTTTCAACCTGAGCTGGGCAGGAAGGGAAAAGCCACACATTCAAGCTCTTAAATAGCACTTTAATCCTGCTTCCCTGCAGGGCCTTGCAGAGCTGCTAGTAATAGTAGGGTGCCTGGCACAGCAGGAGATGGGTGACATCAACCCCATGAAGTCCTCTAGGGCAGCCAGTGGTGGGTTGGGGAGGGGATGCAGGGATGCTGAGATCCAGTTTTGGGGAGTCACACCTCAAAGCTCATCTTTCCCTTTCAGTTTTAAATTCTCTCACAGGTCATAATGTTTAAAATAAAATGTTTAAAATAATAATGTATCCATGCCTTCACTAATTTACATCCCAAGGCCATCTGTGGGTAGCTGACATTCAAATTATCTTCTCCTTTCAGTGTGTTACCAGAGGAGACCCAGAGACCTGGGGTTTACGCGAAGGAGACATTTATGTCAATTCTAAATGACAGATTTGCTTTCTGTATGATATGACTGACAGGCAAATGGAATCGAGTCTTGAATAAGAAATTTGAGCCCAGTGAGTCAATCCATGCAAAGCTGAAGAACTGTGACTATTCTATTCATTCTGGTACTTAATTCTTGGTATCTTCTGGGGACCCAGGTAGAACTCCATAGTTTTCAACATTGGCTACTTTTGCCTTGCATCTTTGCCTTATGGAATTCCTCGATCACAAATTGGAGCATTTTTGGGGTTTGGATGATTAGTAGGTACATGGATATCAGCAATAACAGGAAAAGAAGTGAGCATCTCGCACCAACCATCACACCGGCTGTTTTTAAGGAGGCATCTTGAGTGGCTACACAGTACTGGGCCCTACTCTGCCTGCCCAGTACTGTGAAGGATTAATGAGGGTGTGCATGTGTGTGTGTGTGACTGCATTTTGTGATTCAATGAAGCACTCATATATTCAAAACCCATCTTTAGTCTGTGACATGAATCCTGGTCTGCCCAGCTTGCCATTTGTACAGTGAGTTTCACGCCTTTACATGTAAATGTTTGAAATTTCTGCTTAGTCTAAGTTTCCAATCTTCTGTGGATTCTGGTTATCGAACAGTTGAAAGAAATGTGCTTCTTGGGTCAGAGGGATATCTTGGTGGTTAAGAGAACTTGGGGTTGTTACAGAGAAGTCAAATTTGGCTCCTCGAACCTATGTGGCTGCCTCACAGATACTTCCTTTAACTCCAGCTGCAGGAGATATGGTACCCTTTTCTGGCCTCTACAAGCAAACACACACACTTCTGCACACACACACATGCACACACACACACACACACACACACACACACACACACATGTGTGCACACACATGCACACATGTGCAGACAAAGATAGACACACATAGAGATACATAGACACACATAGACCTGTACACATGTATATGTACACAGTTAGACAGATACACACACATATACACACACACTTGTGGGCACACACACATGCATACACATAGAGACAGACATACATAGAGACACATAGACACACACAGACCTATACATATGTATGCCCGCACAGTCAGACAGACAGATACACACACACATACACATATACACACACACACACACAGATGCATTCAAAATGTGCTTTTTCATTCACATCAACATCAAGGGTGACTTTTTCCCTTTTCCTTTCCTTTCTCATTTTCTTCCAGCACTCCCAAGGGGCTGCATTTACATGCATTGTATTCCTAAGGTATTCAGAGTCTAGCTGTATGAGCAGGCCTAGCATCATTTGTCCCGGATTTCTCCACTTGCTTTAGTGAAATGTATTCAGTGTACCTTATTCCAGTGACTCCTGTCCCCTTTAGTATTTTACATTTCTCCACACATAATCCATTTCTGTTTTCTTTCTTTGCCAGGTGTATTTAAACAGTACACTGCTGTGCTCTTATTAATAAGGTTCACAGTCTGCTACATATCTGACAGGTCTAGCCTTCACTCAGAGTTCTTCATTTTAGTATTTTTATCAAAAAGTTCCCAAGTCTCTTGTTTATGGTTTCCATATTTCTAGTTCCAGAAAGAAAATTGTTTGCACATTTGCACATTAATTAGGTCCATGACAAATTCCCTAATGAGTAGTTTTGAAATGTTCTCGGTGGTGAATTTTCCTATTCGGTACTGTATCCATCTTCCTAATGTATCTCTTTCCTCTCGGGCATTTCCAAAAACTTGTTAAAGATGTGACTGCAGAGATTTTATCAAGTTTATTGCTACATCATTCCTAGGGAGTTTATATCTTTGATTGGTACTGTAAATGAAATATTTTGCTGTCCTTAACTCCTAATTTCTCATTATCCCTAATCATGTAGCCTGTGGCTCTCTACCCTTACCAGAAACCCACTCACTCCCACATAAAAAAACAGCCCTTTAACTTCATTGTTGAGCTGTCTAGGTGCACCGATTCTTACTTCCCTCTCTTTGAATTTCCCCATCTCACCTTTCTTGTTTGTCTAATTACACTGGCAATGTTCTAGCAGCACGGGTCACAGCTCAGGGCTCTACTGCATTGCCCATGTGTCCCAAGTGACAGGCACTCTGTGTAGGCATGATACAGACTTAAGCTGACATGTTACATCTTGTCATATCTGCCATGGGAAAGCTCTGTGTGCACTTCAGGAGGTGGGAGTGGCTGTGTCATATCCGAGGGGCGGATGGAGAAGTCTTTTCACAGCCAAGGTTACCTGGCTGAAGAGGGCCTCCTAAAAATGGCCCCCTCCCAGTTAAGCCTTTTTCAGTGACAGTGGTGTCTCCTTCTCCATCTCAAGTAGCACGTGAGCAGATCGCAGCTCATGGGGGTAGCTGTGTTTGCTAAACACCTTCCTTTGTGTTCAAAGACAAGCTTATAGCTAGTACAGGTGTAGCCTCCTGGTCAGCCAAAGGAGGGGCAAGTCTATAGATTTGGTAATGGACAGTCTCCTTCCCACTGGCAGCTGAAGCCAAGCTTTGCCCTGACTGTGTCCAGACATAGGGCTTGATGTGGGGGAGATGCTGTGTGGCCTCGGAGAAGGTATTCAGATGCTTGGTTAAAGTGCATAAAAGACAAGATGCCTATTTGGTTGCCTGGTTAGGTAGCTAGAACTTCTTTCTAGACGCACAGTGGCTCATACAGACCACTAAACTTAACCAATGAATGTTCGGTCCTTCCTGTTAGAAGTGGGAGGTATTATGGATAATTTACAGCAGATCTTGCTGTTAAAGAAAACTGGGATCCCTGAAAGATGCTGACAGGAAAACTGGTGACTACTTTCAAGTATGACAGCCAATTGTTCCTAGGCCACAAAATCTAAAAGTAGGGACAGGATATGAGCTAGATGACATGCATGTTGCTGCTATAGTCTTGGTGAAATATTGCACCCAACAGTTGAGCTAGCTGTCAACATCTGCTCATCTGTCACCCTAATGTATTGGGAGGTTTCCTGATGGGTAGATGAAGGCATGCCGCTTGTCCTTCAGTGTGAAGATTGACAGTAACTGGTGACAGACTGGTCATAGTGCTTCTAGAAGAAAGGTGCATGGTTGAGAGTCTCTGCCTTAACCTGACTAGGGCCAACACATTCCATCCTGTGGAATTTGTAATTCGTCCTGAAAAAAAATCCAACTTTATAATCTTCCAGGCTGAGGTTTAATGGAGACCCCCGATGAGACAAAGTCTTCCAACTTGGCTGCTACACTGCTGATTAAATTTTCTCCCTGGAAGTGCAGACCTGCTTGGTATTTATAATGTATTTGGGAGATGCCAACTCCATTGGCCCAGGTTTGGCAGGTCCATTTGTCAGTGTCGTGCACCCCACACTCTATCGATCCCAGCAAGGTTCCCTTCTCTCCAGGACTGTAATCAATCAAGCTCAGAGTGCCAACATACAGAGGGAACTCCATTACCGAAGCTGCCTTCCTTCTCCATGTCCAGCTTAGACTGGGGCAGTGATGGGGTGACTCCTCACCCTGTCTTTTCAGTAGTTCAAAGCAGAGACCTGACACCTGTTTCTGTCCAGGTTTCCTAGATTTAGTACCTCCCAGAATCATATCTGTAATGCCTGAATACTGCATCTGGAAACTACCGTTGTGTCTGGGGTGTGTCCAAATGTATCTAACATCAGAGTGTCATTTGGGAAGGTCCTGGGCTTGTGTGTTCATATTGGGCTGATCCTATTTTCCCAAGAAGAACCACAAAGTCAGAAAGATCAACCCAGGCTAGAGATGAAGACCTTTACTGAGGAGACACGGAGAAAATTCTCTATTGTCCTAGATCTCAGAAATGAGAACATCTAAGGTCAATGCTTGCCAAGGTCTTCCACAGCTGTGGCAGCTGCCCAGACTGCTGGGAAATTAGCTGGTTCTTGTTATGTTAGTGCTTTTGGAATGTGGCTTGCTCACTGGTAAGCAGACTGTTGATTGTGGTCGCTGTTGTCCCAAAGGCAATCTGTTAAGCCTCAAGTGTGAAGAGACTCTGCAAAGGCTCTCAGCTTTCACTGCAGCAGGAAGATGTTTCAACAAGACTCCACTTGCCTCAGCATGAATTACTGGAAGAGAACCACTGGGTTTTCTCGCTTTGGATCCATGCTCCATCATGAACTGGTTATTCTTCGGAATTTTCCAGCCCTTTCATTAATTAACTTTTGTTCTTATAATTTGGAAAATAATTTTGTCTCACCCATTCTTTTGCCATTTGATATATAAATAGGGACACAACCTTCTGCAATTTAACATTAGATATAAATAGGTATCTCTAGATATAAATAGAGATACCTATATGAAAACTCATCTAAAATGCCTCAGGGATTGTTATGTTTTTCTCTGGAGAAGCTCATCTCCTGGACATTGAATCAGTCCATTATATGTAGACCTCATATTATTTCACAGATGCAAATTCTGAGAGTCACAAAGGAAAAGACCAACAATGAAAAGGCAATGGGTTGACTTCAATTCAGCCCTTTATCTTATCTAGCATCTTGTTCTGATGCTGAGAAAAAGAAATTACTAACAAACATTAGTACTTCCCAAATCAACCCAAAGTTCTCTTTCGGAGCTCTAATATCCTAAGTAGGATTGAGGATAATATGCTAGACAAAAGCAATTGGAATCCTGATTTACCCATAATATATTCTCTATGACATTGGAACTCATGAGGGAAAATATTGTCCCCAAATTACCTACTGTGAATTTGTTTTTTATTTGTCAACCCATTTCTCTCAGATCAATAACATCATTTGTTTAAAGTGGTTTCTAAATAACACAGAATACTAAGGAGAAAATGGCAAACAGACAAGCTCGGCAAATACTCCTCCCTCCCAGGCCCAGGCCAGTGACATCTCTATCAAGTTCTTGGCTTTCTGCTCTGATGCTGACTTTTAACACATGTCAGAGAGCTGCAGGCTCATTCTGTTCTGGAAACTTAGAGTCCAACTACAATGTGAATGTTCCTTAAATAATTGCCCAATCTTGCCAAATTAAAGGATAGATTTTATCTAATCTTGTTTAACTCTGATTAGAAGTTTTCTTCGGGGCTTAGAAAAAAATCAATCAAATTAAGTAGTCTACAAACAGAAGTGGATGAGCTTGTCTCCCAAGAGAGCAGAATGAAGAGGCCATAAGTTTTCTTTCTCTCCTCAAAAAGAGAATAAACATTGACATAATGATAAAACCCAAACAATTCAGTGCTCTGGAGATGGGCTCAGAGCAAACAACAAATTGAGAAGTGTTTGTCCAAGATGAGCTGCTGGGCTGAAGGTCAAAATAGATAGGAGAGCATGGGCTTGTGTCCAGGACCAGACTCCCTCCCACTTTCACCCTACACCAGGCATTTAGCATGGATTATGGTCTTGGAAAAGCCAATGGCTTGGACTCTGAATGCCATAACACAGAACAAGGGGGTGGGGAGCCCAATGGCTCTGAACCGAAATGAACACTCATTAAACTATTTCTCCTTGGCATAGACTGAAGTTATGGAAAGGCAACTAACACAAACATCAAAGAAGGCAGGTACACACTTTCTGATTTCAAATCTACTTCAAAGCCCAAGTCATCAGAATAATGTGGCAATGGAACAAGATAGGTTTCACTTCAGTAGAAGAGAAACCCCAGAAAGGAACTCCTATCCATGTTACATATCTTCCTTGGGGAAAAAAAAAAAAAAAGACAAGACAAGACCATAAAGTTAGAATAGGAGAGCCCTGTACACACGGTGGTGAGATAAGCCACATCCGTGCACAAAAGTGCAGCACAGGCCTTATCTTGTCTTACAAGTGTCACATAATACATGAAGTGTGTAAAAAGTGAAAGTAAAACACTTACAAGTAAATGTAGGGGGAAAATGTCAGAATATTGATCTTGACAATGACCTAGTGTGACAGAAAAACACAGAAAGATGATTCCTCACTCATTTGAGTGACTTTGGGAATCAAAAAGACATCAAGAGATTGAGAAGATAAAGCACATAAGGGAGAGAAATTATGTATCGTATGAGAGATGATGTGTAAAGGACACCTGTAATTCCATAACCGAAGAAAAAAATAACCTATTAAAACTATTTACAAGAGCTGGATAGGTAGATTAAAAATTAAGAGTACTTGCTGCTCTTCTAGAGGTACTGAGTTCAGTTTTCAGCATCCACATCAGGTGACTCAAAATCACTTGTAACTCTGGTCTCTGCTGCACATACATATATTCAGGTGCACACACACAATATAACAATTAAAAGCCAAATAATTATCAGAACTTTAAATTTTATACTTAAAGCTTTAAAAAATTAAAAGTAAAGTTGGCTGCATTATTTGCATAAATATTTCTCAAAGAACACACACAAATGATGAACACAACACATGGGAAGATCTTCATAATCATGAACCATTGAGATTGAGGTGTATCAAGACTACAGTGATCACCTTTCATACCAGCTAGGATGATCATGTCCAATATGATAGAAAACATATAGTTTTAGCAATGAGGCAGAGAAACTGGAACCCATATGAATCTCACATATAATAATGTGAAATAAATTAAAATGTAAACTTATTCATGTAACTCAACAGTTCTTGTACATATATCCCAAAAGTACTGAAACTGAAATGAATTGGATATTTGCATCCTGATGCTTACATGAGTGTTGGTCACAAGAAACAAAGGCAAAATCTCCCCAAGTTCTATGAGCAGAGGAATGACTGTACAAGGCACCAGAATGGCATTCAGCTTTGGAAATGACTGTCTGTCAGAGATGAATGTGAATGAGCTGGTTACAAAAGGACAGATGCTGTGGGATTCCATGCATATTATGTGCTTACCATAATAAAGTCAGAGAGACAGAAAATAAAATAAAAGTAACAAGAAAAGTAACAAGAAAAGATGAGGAACTTGGGGACTTGTTTCATGGGCGCAGAGTTTCTTGCTTTGCTTGATGAAGGGTTTTGGAGAGATGTTGGCTTCATAACAAGGCAGATGTAAAGGCACTTAAATGATTAAAATATTTGTTTTTGTGCTGCATCTACTTTTCCACATAGACCGATCAGGGAAAATGACAATTAAGAGACTCCAGGTTGGTCCAGATGTTTAATTTCAGACAACAATTTTGTAAGACAGCTTTATAAACTGCTCTTAATGTGTTCCAAAAATATTAACACATACTAGATCTAATTAATTAAAGGAAAATATAGTCCCAACTCAACACTCAATACTCTTATTTTATAGATTTTAGAACTCTAATATTTGAAACAAAATTAACTTGAAACCATGGGATGCTGAGTCATCAAACTCTATGGTTGTTCAGCAGAACAGATCTGGTATAAAAGAAGACAGGGATGGGTACTGTGGGCATCTTAGTTTGTTCCTTTTAGTCATGGCTTCTTTGGATGTTCTGGGTCTTATGATTTTTCTAATGAATTTTAGAACTATTTTGTTCACTTGTGTAAGGACGAAGGTAAGAGTTTTATTGAGATTGGATGAAGTTTACCTATGAATTTTAGTAATATGGGCACAGCCACAGTATTTGTTCTGCCAATTTAAAAACACTAGCTGAGTCTTTCTGTGTTTTCATGTTTCAGAGTTATGTCTTCAGAGCACTACAGTTTTTGTTGTAGTGATATTTACCATTAATGGTTAAACTTAGGCCTATCTATTTCATTTGTTGAAGCTATTGTGACTGGGGTTGTTTTCCCTAGGCCCTTCTCAGTGAGTCTGGTATTGATGGATAGAAAAGATGATTATTGTTTACTGGTTTTGTATCCTAATACTTCACTGTAAGAATTAAGCTGACTTACAAGTCTTCTGGGTCTGTTAACTACAGGTCATGGCATCTCTGAGCATAAGTTAGCCTCTTCCTCTACTATTTGAAACTCTTTTAATTTCTTTTTCTTGCCTTGTTGCTCTGGCTAATGTTTCAACTACTGCTGAGTAGGAATAGTGAAAGCATACATTTGTTCTCATTTCTGATTTTAGAGGGAATATATTTAATGTTTGTCTATTCAGTATAAGATAGGTTTGACAAACATAGCCTTAAATTTGTTCAATTTCATGCCTTTTTGAGTTTCTTCAAGGGTTTTATCATGAAGAGTTTGGGAATTAGATGACAGTCTTTTTCTTCATTTATTGTGATGATGATGCAGGGCTTTTCATTTCTGTCTTTGATTTTATTATTTAGACAGGTTGAGTCTTGAATTCTTATAATTGAATTTAGTTTGCTGTGATTTTATTGAAGTGTTTAAAAATATAGTAATCAAGGAAATGGAATTATACATTTTTGTTAATCCTAATCTACTTTGGATATTAGAGCGATAGAGGCTTTGTAGATTAAGCTTTAGAATGCCCCCTGTTTTGTATTTCACATAATAAGTTGAAGAGTATTTGTATTAAATATTCCTTAAGAGTTTTTTAGGTTTCAACAGTGAATCTGTTCAGTTCTATGCTTTGGTTCTTGGGAGTGTTTTCTTTATTAGTACTTTATTCTTGTTGTTTGTTACTGATCTGTCTACTTTATTGATATTTTCATGGTTTAACTTTGAAAGCATAGGTGTGTCTGTACATTGATCTTTAAAATATTCTGCAAAATCACAGTAATTAAAACAGCATGAAATTGTCACAAAAGGCAGACATATAGATTAGTGAAAGAGAATAGAAGATCTAGAAGTGAGCCTATGCAGCTACAATATTATTGATTCTTCAAAATTATATAGTGGAAAGATATCTACTCAATAATGGCTATCATCAATAAATCTGAAAACAAATGTTGGAAAGGGTGTGGGGAAAGTGTAACACCTATTCTTCATTTACAGTAGTGTATATAAGTACAGCCACTATAAAGGTTCCTCAGAAAATTATAAATAGAAGTACTATATGCTACAACTATACCACACCTGGCATAAGTCCAAAGATTTCATGATCTATCATAGAAAGAGTTGGGGACCCATGTTTGTTACTACTATAATCATAAGAGCAAAGAAGTGAAGCCAGCTTAGCTATCTGTCAAGAGATAGATAATTAAAATATAGTGCATATACACAATGCAATTTTATTCAACTGTGAAGAACAATGAAATAATACAACTTTTATAAAGTTAGATAGATTTTAAAGAACATAAAATTAAGTGAGGTAACATAAACTCAGAAAGACAAAAACACATGTTCTTTCTCATATATGAATCATGGTTTGTGATGTAGCATACATACATGTAAACAGCTAAAAGTGTGAGTAATGTTTAAAATCAAGAAAGGAGACCAAGAAAGGGTAATATTGGGTATTGAGGAAGAATGAGGAGTGGGCTAAAGGACACTGGGAAATGAGGAGGAAAAGAGTTTGGTGGGTGAAGATAGAAAAGAGACACAGCCAACAGAGTTGAAAGAGACTGGAGAAAGCAAAATCATTGTATCTAATATTTACATTACATATCTTTCCCTTATACATAGTTGAGAAAAAGCTTCAACAAATGATATATTAAAACTGTATGTTCATATGTAGATATCTGAATTATATTCTTACATATCACTCTGTAGAAAGAGAAAGTAAAGGTAGACCACAAGTCTTGTTGTAAGTCCTGAAACATTGAACCTTGGAGGAAAAATACAATACAGGCACAGAAGTTAACTTTCTAGTGGGACTCCATTTGGTCCAGACGTAAAAGTAAGCATTGGCAAAAAGGACTGAATCAAATTAAAAATATTCTTCCATGAAAAATAAGCAGTTGACAGAGCGAAGAGACTGAATTAAGAATAGAAGAGGGCTTTTTGCTTTTCTGGGTGCTATTCCCTCAGACTGTCCAACGCAACGCGCGAGTAGCATGGCACCGATTCCTTCCGTATTCTTGGGCACTGCTATGAGCACTGTCACCCTTTACACCAGAAAGCTGACGGGTACTATGGGGAAAAAACAAAACAAAACAAGAAGTGGTGGAGGTACTAGAAGAAGAGGAAGAGGAATATATGGTGGAAAAAAATTCTTGATCTGCGAGTTGTCAAGGGCAAGGTGGAATATCTTCTAAAGTGGAGGGGTTTCTCAGATGAGGACAATACTTGGGAGCCAGAAGAGAATGTGGATTGCCCTGACCTTATTGCTGAGTTTGTACAGTCACAGAAAACAGCTCATGAGACAGATAAGTCAGAGGGCGGCAAGCTGATTCTGATTCTAAGATAAAGGAGAGGAAAGCAAACCAACGAAGAAGAAAGAAGAGTCAGAAAAGCCACGAGGCTTTTCCCGGGGTTTGGAGCCAGAGTGGATTATTGGAGCTACAGACTCCAGTGTAGAGCTCATGTTCCCGATAAAATGTAAAAACTCTGATGAAGCTGACCTGGTCCCTACCAAGCAAGCCAATGTCAAGTGCCCATAGGCTGTCATATCCTTCTATGAGGAAAGGCTAGTGTGGCATTCCTACCCCTCAGAGGATGAAGACAAAAAAAGACGATAAGAATTAGCCCTGTTGGGTACCAGCCCCTGTCACCTCTGATTGTGGGTTTCAAGGGGGGGGAGGGGGGGGAGGGAAGGAGTTGTACTTGTCTTGACACCCATAGAGGTAGGTGGCTTGAGAAGATGTCCTTTGAAAACCCAGCATAGTTTGTGTGTCCTGCAGCAGCCCAAGTGCTTTAAATTGTTCAAGCTGTATAGTTCACACACCCATCCCAGTGGAGGGGAAGGGTGTTTCAAGGCAACCTGTTCTGTACTTTGCTAAGGAAGTAGTGGACCTTCCATGAAGGACAAAACCTGCAGAACTGGGGTGTGGGAAAGCAAAGATACTGTCGATCTTCGAAGAGCAACTCTGCAACCCACTGCCTTCTTCCTGACAGTGTTAACTGCATTTTTACATGTGTGTAGCTTTTGGCTATTACTGGTATATTAATTGGGGGTGGGAGGATTAGGGCAGGGAGGAAGGGAGATGGGTAGAATCATTTTGGCTAAAATTTAGGGCCTGATTGGGGAAATGATGAAACAATAGAACAGCTAAATAATAAATTGGTTCCATGTCCAGAATATTTTCAAAAATGCCAGAACATTCCAAAAAAAAACCATTGGCACCATAAATAAGGACTATGAGAGACTGTTTAAAAAAAAAAAAAAGTCTGTTAATCCTAAAACCTACAGCCAAGGTGCTCCCAACCTGAACTCAAAGTGGCCCACAAAGGACAAAGCCAGTTCTGAGTTACCAAAGCTGCCATTTGATGATGGAAACTGACTGGAGAGGGAAAGGTTATTGGAGAGTATATAGAGGTAGACCACTCTGCCTTAGAGGTGCTAATTCTTGAAACTGGAGGAAAAAAAAACCCAAAACCTTTTTTTTTCTTCATTTACAAAGTTATAAAGTTTGTCCATCTAAGCCATTGGTTCAAGTATTGCAGGAGGGCCTATGGGAGATAGAAGAGAAGGGCTTCTGTTCTTAGGATAGAAACTCTTGGAGCCCCTTGCTCTCTTTCTTTCTCCTCTCCCCTCCTCTCCTCTCCTCTCCTCTCCTCTCCTCTCCTCTCCTCTCCTCTCCTCTCCTCTCCTCTCCTCTCCTCTCCTCTCCTCTCCTCTCCTCTCCTCCCCTCCCCTCCCCTCCCCTCCCCTCCCCTCCCCTCCCCTCCCCTCCCCTCCCCTCCCCTCCCCTCCTCTCCTTTTCTTTTTTTGTCTTTCAGCTTTGAACCCAGAAACTGCTTGTGGCAGGTTCAGTTACTGACAGCAAAACTTCCATTGAGTTAATTCAAGGATTGAATGACTTCACAAGCCCTGGTCTCAGGAGATTAACTTTCATATTGGGGTAGTGGTTCACTTGAGAATACAAAATCTTCAGATTAACTGATGTCCAAAATACTGTCTTGAATCATGGGATCCATCAATTTTTAGTATTGTCTATACCTGCAAATAGCATTACATTGTAAAATCTTTTTCAGCATGTGTTAAGATGTATGTGAAAATTTCTGTTTAAGTGTAAACTTCATACCATACTGTCAGTTTTTGTCTTAATAAAATTATAGATTTCAAAAAAAAAAAGAATGGAAAAGAATGTTTGCCAATAATCACCTATCTGGTTAGAATTTTTTTGTCACCTTGACATAATCTAGAGTCATTGGGAATAAGAAACCTCAATTGAGAACATGTCCCTAACATATTGGCCTGTTGGGTATTTGTTTGACTAAAGCTTGAGGTGGGAAGGCCCAGCCCAGTAAGGGTGGTGCCAAACCTGGGCAGGTGCTTTGGGCTCCATGTGAAAGCTATCAGGAGCAAGCCAGTATGTAGTGCTCCTCGGGGGCCTCTGTGTCAGCTGCTGCATCCAGTTTCCAGCCATGCTTGAGTTGCTGCTCTGCATTACTCAATGATAGACTTAGGATGTGGGACTGGAAGCTGAGATTAGCCCTTTCCAAAGTTGCCTTTGCTTATAATGTTTCATCACTCCAGTAGAAACCATTATCACGACACTCATGTCACAGATGATTAATACTTAGACACAGTCTAACTATATTAATATAGTCTAACTATATTTAAAGTATGAAACATTAAACTTCAGAAGCTTCATTAACTCAATCAATAAACAAACAAACGGATATGAACAGATACTTCAAACAAAGGCGAATGACCGTAGTCACTAGGGAAACACAAGGCAAAGTTACACTGAAGTCCTATCTCACTCCAGTCTTTAGGTTAGCAGTAAGATAACAGATGGGGGCTGGGGAGGTAGATAAGTGACAAAGGTTCAGTCATTTGAAGAGGAGGAAGAGGAGGAAGAGAAAGAGGAGGAGGAGGGAGAGAGGAGGAGGAGAAAAAAAGAGCAAAAAGTCTCAAAGAAAGCATTCATTAAGTAAGAGTAAAAGGAGTCACAGACAAAGAGAAAAGAAATAAGACGTCGAAAACAATACTGTCAGAGTTCTTCCTTAGTGTTATCAAACTACTATGGAAGAATGCTGTAAACTTAATGAACTGGATAAACACAGATCCACACAGAGACACTCAGGTCTCCGCTTCAGAGAGGTAAAAGGAGGGAGCATGGAGGTTGGCCAGAGCAGCAAACCCAGCAAAATTGTATATCCCATAGTTACGCTATGCTTTGGATCTTAAGTGTTCTCCTGAGTTAAATCTTTCCAAAGGTGTTGAAAGATTGAGTCACAGTTGGTTGTACCATTGAGAAGTGGCAGAAACTCTAAGTAGGGTGAGATTAGTGAAAGTAGAGATCAGTGGACTATCCTCTCCTTCTTCATCCCATTTTTCTTCCTTCCCTTCTCAGCTGCCATGAGGGGAGTTGCATTGCTTTATGACATACCTTCCCTCCAACCATGGTATTTGCCCATGAGCCATGACCCTAAATGATGATGTCAAGCATGCATGGACAGGCCCCTTCAAAACTGTAAACCAGAACTAATCTCTGCTCATTTAAGTTGGGTTCTCCTGGTATATTGTCACAGTAACAGAAAGCTGCTTGGTATACATATCATTCCTAGGAGATTCTCTTAAATACTATGTGAGTCTCCATGCTGGCTCTTTGGAGTTTAAACATCAGGAAGTGGTGTAGGCCTGGGCACTGTTGGTAAGTACAGTTTCTTCCATGATTGACATAGCCACATTGGGTGTCAATCTGTATCCTGGTACTCACTTAGAATCACAGTGGTACTTGTTTCTAGATAGCTTTCCTCGGTGGACCTCCCCTTGTTCAGATCAGTGCCAGAATAGCTTACTGTCTGACTCCACCCCTACTGGGTCTTATGTAAGAGACATTGATCTCACCCTGTTGACTAAGACCATGATGAAGAGCTACAGATTTACAGCCTTATCATCTCACCACACGAGTTTCCCTCCCTCAAGAATGGCAGCCACACTCTGCCTATTCAATGTCTGTAACTTACAGTGGATTTGTCTCTGCTTTTTTCTCTCACATGGAGTGTCTGAGGGGATTTATCTCTGTAGAGTAGAGACAGATAAAGAGTGTGTTCACTTGCTGGAGCTGCCATGAATTCAACTTGCCTGCACCTTGATTTCAACTAGGGAGATTCAAGATCCCGATTTTCTATTCTGCAGAACTGTAGAAGTTCATGCTGGTTTGGCCACCAAATATCTGGCAAGTCACAGCAGAAGTAGGAACTGGATGCAAATATTGATCTTTATTAATGAGCCATAGAAATGATTTTCTGAAATGTGGCCTCTTAGCCTTCAAACTTATATAAACTAACTTTTGCCTTTGACATTTTTACGTAGAATTTTTAATTCCTTGGAAAATCATATTGGCAATTTAAAAAAAATGGATTCTTCAATTCTAAAAGGCAAATACAAATAGTCTAGGGAAGAGCGAGGGAATGGTGGGTAATGGGGTAAAGAGGATAAAATGAGAATGGATAGAACAAGGATGGGCAACGGCACAGTGAAATGTCTTAATCTGTATTAGTAATAAGTGTTAATAATTATAATAAACATATAGCCAATAAAAATGAATTCTGAAAATCTTAAAAGACTTTAACATTCTAGGTAAAACACTGCTACTTTTGTTTATGATTCACCTTTTTCAATTTAAAATATCATCTTTATTTGGACATAAAGACTTATTTAATATGTCTTGATTCAAATCTCCTAACCCCTGAGCTGGGCTGGGGTGGTGCATGTACAGGCTTTCTTACACATAGTTCCAATACATGTGTGTGATGCACACACTGAAAACTACAGTGCCCACTGTTCTCAATATGAAACCTGTCTCTTTCTTTGCAGCTGGAGATATGGTTTTGGCCCATAGCCTAATGAGATATTGGAGACATGTCAGAAACTGTAAATACAAAGAGTGTGCCTCCACTACAGAAAGAATGCTTCAGCAATTCAAATCCAAACTCTGCTGTTGCCATTCCTGGGAGGCAATATACAATATTTGAAAACATATTACAGAAAGCTCTTGTGATAAGATGTCAGTTAACCCCCGAATCAATATTCAAAAGACATTTATTGCTACCCTTGTCTGAATACAAAATGAGGTAGAAAGAATATGTGACTATACTTTTGTTACTGTTAAAAATATCATGTGCTCCTCTGTTTTATTATCTTAATATCCTAAAATGGGTAAAAAAAAGTTTCTAGGCAGGAATCAAACAACATACTATAGTGAGCACTGTGCTTTCATATTCCTTTAAAATTCTTGGAGGGGGAATTTTGCCTGCTGAACCATTGCCCTATAAATTTACATAATTTCACCTCTGAGTATTAAATAGATGATCAGGGTACAATGAACCTGTGATGAAAAGCATCCCTTCCTGGCAAATGAAGCCATCAGAAAAGCTTGAAAACTCCTGTGCGTGATTTGTTTACTGCACTTTCTGTTGGTACCCCCTCCATTCCAGCACCACATGCCAGAAAGTATATAGATCCCAGGGAAGGAACTTATGAGCAACAGGGAGTCAGAAGTGATGCTGTGTGAACCTGCAATCCTAGCACTTGAGAGGTAGACGCAGGAGCATTGCTGGAGACTTGAGGCTAGCCTAGGCTCTATAGGAAGTTCCAGGACAGCCAGTGGTCCATAATAAGACCTTGACTTTAAAAACCCAACAGGTTTTTTTGTTTGTTTTGTATTTTGTTTTTAAAAAGAGGAAATCAGGTGATAAGGTGACAAGGACCCAATGGACAAAGGGTATTTACAAGCTCCAGCCTGAACCTGCACTCATTATCCTGGGTCTTTCAGATGGTAATGGCAGGATTTGCCCTGTATCAGGATGCCCTGGGTACCTGCTTGACTATTCTTGGCTAGGCTATTTAACTTGTGATGTCCACGCACCCTTCATTTCACTCAGTAGCTAAGTAGGCACAGGACTGTTGGGGTCATCATGTAAGGACTGGTCTAGGGTCCTTAATGCCATAGCCACCCACTCTGTCTCCAAGTGTCTTTATGTGTCATTTCTCCCTGGTCCTAGGACACATTTCTCAATGCAAACACAGAAAGGTATATTCAGCACATTTTGCTGTACCTGTCCACACAGCTGACTCTCCACTTGGGCTGTGGTTTCTAGGAGGCCAGTCTCTGTGTCAGTTACTTTGGATTCTATGAACCCTGAGCTTAGATATTGGGTGGCTGCTCTATAAACACCCATTAACCACACTGATTTTACAACTCACAGGGTCACAAAAGGTGCCTGGTGCAGAAAGCTAATCAGGGTGAGTTATGTTTCTGGTCAGAAAAATCTTCTAGGACAGATTTATCAACATCCCACAGAGTGCAAACCTTGAAAGTAGTTTAGTTCTTTATAACCTAAACTGGCCCAATTCCTTCTTATATTGATTGAAATGGATTGGTTAATGTTTGCTTCTTTTTTTAGAATTTCCTTTCTATTACTGCCTTGCTTCTGAGATGCACTGCAGGTAAAGCAGAAATTAATGCAGTTCAGCTTGGCTTTGTCCAGTTGGTGTAAAATTCTTGGAACAACAAAACAGACAAACAGGGGACACAATGGAAACAGAAGGACTTCAGTGACCCCCGGCTCTTCAAGGCGTGCAGAGCACACCAACACAAATTGTAACACTTGCCAAACCCTACATGGCTCACCGTGTTTTTAAGATCAAAAACATAAAGCAATATTGGATTTGGACTCACAGTCATCAGTCTTCCTCCACAGGGAATGAATGTGTTTGAGGCTGGGACAGAGGTCCAACAACTATCATAGGTGTTTATTTTTATTTCAGTTAGCATATATATTCAATTCCTTGAGGAGGTAGTAATGCACTTTTTAGGGTGTAAAATTTTAGAGAGGGGAGTGTGAGACTCTCTCTTTTTATATTCCTACAAGCAGAGAGAGCCATTGCTTACTTCTTAGGTATTCATTTTTATGTGTACATATTTCCAATGTACATGTGTGTATGTATACATGCATGCATGCATGTATATTTGAGTGCATATGCATGCCAGAAGTTAACCTCAGCTGTCATTCCTCAGGTGCTGTCAACCTTACTTATTTTGAGAAAAGTCTGTGATCAGAATGAGAATGGCACCCTCGTGTGTCTGAATACTTGGTCTCTAGTCAGTAGAACTGCTTGAGAAGGGTTGGGAGGTGTGGCTTTGTGGGAGGAGAGCAGATCTTGAGGTTTCAAAAGACCATTTCCAGTTAGCACTCTCTCTCTCTCCCTCCCTCCTTCTAACACACACACACACACACACACACACACACACACACACACACACACACATGTTCCTTTGCTCTAATCCTCCAAAACCATAAGTCTATTTAAACTCTTTCTCTCATAAGTTGCCTTTGTCACAGTCTTTTGTCATAGCAATAGAAAGTAGTCAACGCGAAGTCTCTCACTGGCCTAGAACTTCTCAAGTGGGTCAGTTAAGTCTGGGCAGTTTCCAATATTGTCTTTATAACATTGGAGCATCCGCCCTTAGACTTCTGGCCTAGTATATCTGATAGACATTTTTGTGAAGCAGGAATTATGAAGGAATTGCTTACCTTGTTTTGCCAGAGCTCAGCAGTCAGCTTCCCTGCATCTGTTTGTTCTTTCTGGACAGACTTGTCTGGAGTTGAAGCATGGGCATTTTCTTTGTCTGATGGCTGGCTTGCCACAGTTGAAGCAACTTCACGTGGTGTTATTGATGCTCATCATCTTCTTTGAAGTAGAACGGGGGTACTGTCAGGAGCAGACCTGTCACACAGTCAAAAGAGCTTTTAATAATGAAATAATTTTAAATACCATTTTCTGTGGATCTTTGAGGATTTTGAAAAACAACTATCTATAGTATATCTGAATTGTCAAACAGTGTTTATTCTTCTGCTGTTTACTATATGAATAACCTTGAAATCATTTTATGGTAATTAACTAAAGTAGTATCTAAAATAACCATGAATTTGAATATCTAACTATTAACTTTCATTTCTAAACTATCTGAAATAGCTTATAATGTGTATGTTTTGTTTGTTTGTTTGTTTGTTTGTTTGTTTTTGAGTCAGGGTTTCTCTGTATAGCCCTGGCTGTCCTGGAACTCCTTTTGTAGACCAGGCTGGCCTCGAACTCAGAAATCTGCCTGCCTCTGCCTCCCAAGTGCCGGGATTAAAGCATGTGCCACCACCGCCTGGCGTGTATGTTTTATCATCACAAATAGTTTGTAATAGCAGCTATTATAAGGGCTGGAACGTTACAGTACATCTTTAAAAATTATATAAGGGAGGGTTGGAGAGATGGCACAGTGGTTAAGAGCACTGAGTACTCTTCTAGAGGTATTGAGTCCAATTCCTAGTAACCACACAGTGGCTCACAACTATCTGCAATGGGATTTGATGCCCTCTTCTGGTGTGTCTGAAGACAGCTACAGTGTACTCATATACATTAAATAAATAAATAAATAAATAAATAAATCTTTATAAAAAAAGAACTATGTAAGTATAATACCTCAAATGAAAGTTAAAAAAAAACATATACATTATGTATACCAAAAATATTTTAAATTTGTATCGATATACAACAGCCTATACCAATGTTTCAAAATTTACCTTATTTCTGTAACACAAAATATAACATCAATTTTGCATCAAAATATAAAGATCTAATTTACCAGTGTAAGATTATGGCTATAAAATATTTTTGGCTTAAGAGTAGAGTCGATAATCCACCCCTATTTGTATAATGTCATATAATATTTCTATATCCCCCTTTTTATTTTCAACTCTCTCCCTTTATCTAAGAAAGAAAGAAAGAGAAGAGGAAAGGAAAGACAGAACTCTCTGAGTCTAAGCTCCCTAGTTTGTTTCCTCCCTGTGTATGATCATTAATATTTAATAATCTTTTAAAGTTAATGTGTATATATTTCATAAAGTGACCAAAACTATCTACCCCAACTTAAGAAATTGTGCCACTGATCTTTTCATAATTGCTTCCTGCTGAATTAGGTAAAGGAATTTTTGGGGGGGGGGGCAAGAAAATTAGAAAAAGGTTAGAAAAAAGAAATCTAGCTGTAGCATTTCCTGCCCAGTCTCTCTCAGTTGAGAAAGTTCAGAGTTTAAGTCCTGATTGGAACAGTTTGAAAGGCTGGATGAGCCAAGGTCATTTGGGATTAGCAGTCCTTTCTGAAGCTGTTCTAGTAGCAAGTTTCTGAAAACAGCATCACTTTGAGGCAGGATCAATCAGGAGATGAAACAGTAAGTCTCAGCATCTCCATCCCCAACGGTGAATATTGTTGTCATGGCTGCCTTCTTGGTCTTTCATTCTGCAATATATAAACGCTACAAACAATACATTGTTCTATAAAGACATTTGTATGGAATGTACAGAGTGCACAGATCAACTAAGGATGATTTAATGCTCTTTGTTTGAGAAGGTGAAAGACAATTGTTTTTCTATAGAAATTAATCTGATCATGTAATCAAACTGCAATATAAATCTTCATTCATGCCATATGAAAAAAAATGGTATGTAATAATAAGTCATGAGAATTTTGTAGCCAACATGATTTATTGGCCATGTAAGCTGAGACATATGCATGTCTCAGTTTCAGAGCTGTTTCAATAGAGGGTTTCATGATATACATTACAGATGTTCAAACCCAAACTCTCTCCAAGTTGAATAATTCAATGTGGCTTCTCTTAGCTCCTCAACAGATTGCTCTGCTCAGCCTCAAACTAACTCTGGGAATCTGTTCTAATCTGGCTCCTTCTCACTCTTTGGCTCATTCTATCTTCACCTATATCTAGCTTGTTCTCTCTGCAACCTGTCTCTGAAAAATTTTACCTGAATCAAACTGCCTCTGCTCTTCACCAATTGAAATTCCACAAATTCCACTCTACTGCACTGCCTCTCAACTCATTGACTAGACTGAATTGACTTCCTAGAACTCAAGAGATCTGAAATCCTGTCTCCTGAATGCTGGGATTAAAGGCATGTACTGGCATGCCAAGATCTAAACTTTTCTTTACCCAAAACTTGATCTATACCAGGCTGGTCTTGAATTTGGAGATCTTCTGTGTCTGTCTCCTGGAATTAAAGGTGTGCTTATACTCAAGCCAGGTCACACAGACCTAGAAGGTTTTTGGATGCTATCCCTTGCCAGAGCAGCCATGTTTCTGGATTAAAATTCCTCCACACTTGGATAGAGAAGATGGACCTGGCTCAGATCAGACATCTTCAATCCTTACTTGAAATGGGAATATTTCCAGTGAATTTACAAAATCCTCATAAGATGACATTATCTACAAAAGAACACAATCTTGTAGATAAAACAAGATAATGTCATGGCCATGTTTATGTTCACATGTTTGGAAAAGTGTATCTTAGAAGATGGGGTTTTAATTTCTCAGAGATGGAAGGAAGTAGAACTGGTTTAGAACTCTGTCAGGTTTCAAGGCTCATTATTTTAGAGTATAAAATACAATATACATAGGATTAATTATACAATATGATGAGTTGGAAGCACATAATGAAATTAACATTCAAGGCACTGAAAAAGTATTGTCCAAGGCAATACTTGGCAGAGATTCCTTTAGAGTATATTTTGAATATATGAATAATGAAGATTTAATGGATGACAGATATTCAGGTAGAGATGAGTGAATATTAATGAATGATAATTTGATGATAAGATTGATAGGTGACACCGATAGATGACAGACAGATGACTAAACATTTGTGTACACAAAATCATACTATACACTTTAATACCCATTTTCACATATTTCCTTCACAGCTGTGTGAAAGAGGGCATATTTGCAAATCATGCTAACTACCACTGTGGGACTGTGCCACAGACGCCATCCAGACCCATTGGCAACCCCTCTGTCCCCTCTTTACTTCCATTTCTCCCCCTCCCTCTTCATCCACTTACATGATGACAACAATCCAGTTCCCCTGCTTCTACTAATTTTACAAAATGTAGAATCCAAATGATTTTAATCATCCTTATTACACAGAATTACGTGGTCCATGTTCTGAGTCAGTTTTGTGTTTACAGAATCCAATGATGGACATATGTGAACTGGAATGTAGCCAAGTTATTCCTGACTGTAGCACATTTATTTACTAGATGATTCTGGCAGGAAGACTGCAGAAAATGCACACTAGAGTCTTTCACAGCAGTCAGAGGGAAGATACCCCGTATTCTAAGTACAAATTCACAGTGAAGGCTGACAGCACAGGTACTCCGATTCTCAAAACCAGTCTCATACACACAAGCTTTCAATGCCTGGACAATTGGAGCATGGTCAGAGTAAGGGGATATTGTCTTCATTTCTTTGGTGTAGTTCTTCAGCCCAGTTACAAACCAAGTTTAGGTACGCTCCTTTTATCTACATATCCTGAGCCAACAGGACACCATCCCTTGAAATAGCTATGACAGGCGAAGTGATGCCGCCAACTCCATGGAGGGATAATGGGAACACAACATCTTCTGAGAAGGATTACAAAATTGCTCTGGGTTTGTCTTCATTGGAAAGCTTCTCCATGGATGTTGCTGTGTGCTTCAAAGAACCAAAGTATTTCTTGGAGTCACTGTCCTCTGTGTATCCTATCAGGTGGCTGTATGCACAAAGGAATTGTGTTCTCTGAAAACACTTTGAGTCAATGTGCTGGAGAGGATGCCTGTTACTTCTTAGTCACCATGAGCTTCTCTGTCCCTACAGGCCCGGGGTTGGGAGGCATCTGTTCTTGTGGATACAGTTGGGCTTGGGTTTATAATGGAAAGATCACTTTTAAGATCTCTTCCCCTGTTTCTATCACAGATGTTAAGTCTCTTAAAGCCCAAGTAACAAAGTCTAGGAATTTGGAAGGAAGAAAAGAACTTTGTGCAGTATAGACACTTGTTCTAGGATCCTATCTGGGGAGTGGGAATGTAAGCGGCTGGTAAAATAAACTGTGAATCTGGCTGGACTGGGTAGGTGTATTAGTCAGGATTCTCTAGAGTAACAGAATTTACAGAATGAATATCATCTATCTATCTATCTATCTATCTATCTATCTATCTATCTATCTACTTATCTATCATCTATCTATCATCTATCTACTTATCTATCATCTACCTATCTATCTACTTATCTATCATCTATCTATCTATCTATCTATCTATCTATCTATCTATCTATCTACTATCTATCATCTATCTATCTATCTACTTATCTATCTATCTATCATCTATCTATCTATCTATCTATCTATCTATCTATCTATCTATCGTCTACTTACTTATCTATCATCTCTATCTATCTATCTCTCTATCTCTCTATCTCTATCTATCTATCTATCTATCTATCTATCGTCTACTTACTTATCTCTATCTATCTATCTATCTATCTATCTATCTATCTATCTCTATCTATCTATCTATCTATCTATCTATCTATCTATCTATCATCTATCATCTATCTATCTACCATCTACCTACTTATCTATCATCTATCTATCTATCTATCTATCTATCTATCTCTATCTCTGTCAATCAATCAATCTATCTATCTATCTATCATCTATCTATCATCTATCTATCTACCATCTACCTACTTATCTATCATCTCTCTCTCTCTCTCTCTCTCTCTCTCTCTCTCTCTCTCTCTCTCTCTATCATCTATCTACATACAGAAAGAGGATTTATTAGAATGACTTACAGGCTGTGATCCACCTAATCCAATAATGTCTAGATGTGAATGGAAAGTCCAAGAATCTAGTTGTTGTTCAGTCCATAAGGCTGGATGTCTCAGCTCGTCTTCAGTATCTGGAGTATGCCAGAATCTCAAAGAAGTGAAGAAAGGACTTGTTAACAGGGCAGGACAAGCAGGCAAAGAGCAAAAGCTTCCTTTTTCTGGGGTCTATGTAGGCTTCCAGCAGAAGATCTGGTCCAGATTAGAGATCTTCCCAGCTCAAAAGATCCAGGTTAAAGATGTGTGACTTATGAACTCAAAGACAAGGATTTGAAGTAGAACTGCTTACCTTAAAGGAAGCAAATGTCTTTCACAGGTATGACCTCCATTTTGGGGTTTTAGTTCCAGATGTAGTCAAGAGGAGACATTGCAGTGGGTATACAGGGTAAATTCAGCTAGATATGCTATGTCTGTGCCATATGACTCATGCTCTGGTTAGTGGAACACTGTTACAGTTAACACAGGTGAATTTCCTATCACCCCTGGCCTGGGACAGGTGGTAAGCAGTGAGAGATGTCCATCTTAGTTGATTACCAACAGGGAGATAGACTCCAAAGGATTCATGGGTTCTACTGATACCAAGAGAAGGCATTTGCTGCATTTCCAAAGCCACTGCTGTGAAGAGTTGTGGATATTATTATGGTTTGCTTTGCCTCAGTTCCTAGTTATCACAGTTACATTATAGCCCTAGAAAAACACACCCACCAAGGCAGAAAATCATCAGACTGCACTTTAATCCGAGAATCATGACTTTAGGCAGTCTGTGGTCTCTCTGTTACAGTTATAGCCCAGGACTCTGCTTCCAATCTGAAAGTGCTTTGAAAAAGCACATAGCCGTGAATATAGAGCTGACAAGTTTCTTGGTTCAAGCTCAACAGCTGAAGACCTACCTTGTACAGAGAATCCTGCCCAAGAAGTACATTCTAGAAGTAGGAGACATTTTATAATTCATAGGCAACTTCCAAGATGCACTGGTAGAAAATTAAGTTAAAGACAGAGCTGTGCCTTACCTAATACCTGTAGAGACACTCGCAGGCACTGGCAGAGCTGCAGTGCACCGACCTTGGCCATCAAATGGCCCTGGAGGGGCACATCATGAATTGTAAGAGATATGAACTCAAAAAACAAACATGTTTTCCCCTTAGGGTTCTTAATTAGTAGTTACAATCAGCTTAAATGGGGGAAGATTTACACATAGAGTAACAGAGACACTCAGGATGAAAAATTAATTGCCAAACGAGGGGACCACGATGTTAACAGTGTGATGCTTGTGGTGAAACATAAGAATATCATCACTAAAGAAACTTACCTTTAACTGAGTCTGACCATGTGTCTGAGAGCAAGGGAGTTGTCTCTGAATTCTTGCTTCTTTACCTATCATATCAGAATAGCAAAGACTACCTTGCATTGATCACTGAGTGTTATTAATAGTCTCTACAAGCCACTCAAGTCTCGCATACAGCCAATCCCCAGTCATTGCAGCCTTGAACAATCAAGGACCCAGAGAGCCTTGGAGTGGATGAAGAGTGGCCAAGTAAGCTTCTTTAATGAGGAGCTGGTATGTGTGTGTGTGTGTGTGTGTGTGTGTGTGTGTGTGTGTGTGTGTGGAGTACTTTTCATTATTGGTTGTTACTCATTTTGTAATAGCTTGACTTCCAGGGAAATTATTACACCCTCCTACTTACCTGGTGGATAATGAGTGAATCTACCAATGAGGGCTTAGATGTGTCCTGATCTCTCAGCCCAGAAGCCAGGAAACAAAGCTCTTTCCCTGTGGTGACATGCTGCCAGCGAGGATGGCTGTTTGCTGACTGGTACTTGATGCACTTTTATAGGCTCCTGTATCCTCTGACATGCCACCTCTAGGGATTGGAAAAGGTCACAACAAAAGACTTCCCAATTGAAGAGGCAAAACTCAAGACTTGTTCCCTCTCACACTTGCTTTCTTCATGGGGATGCTGGGGATCAAGCTCAGGTCCTCACGCTCCTTCGGCAAGCGCATCAGCACCGGAGCCATCTCCCCAGCCTCGTGTGCTAATTACTGAATGGTGCCCATGATGCCACTGGCTTGGGAAAAGATTGAGCTTTGTTCTTACTATTATAAAGGATTATTAACAACACTTCTGTTCAGCCCCTCCCCTGCCAGAGACTTCCTTGTGTATGGTAAAGCTAAAATAAATTCACACAAAAAAAGAAATCTAAAATTAAATATTTAATTAGAACTCTGATTTGCTTTAAAGATAGGTGGCATTACACAGGTTATGTTACACTCTCTTTATAATTTTTTTTGACAAAAAGATACTGTTCATTTTAACAGGCCGCCTTAATATTAATACATGTCGAATAGGATTGGAACCGAAAATCAGCTAGAGAGGGTAATGTTACATTATCGGGAAAATTACAGTTTTGTATTGTAAAAACATTTATTTTTTTTAACAATTTACCTACATTAATCAAAAAATTACAGCATATTTAATAATTTTACAAATTCTTCATAAAAAATATATCTCTGTACAAAAAGGTCTTCCGCACCTACGTTGTGACAGCAGCGTGTGGTGGGGACGGGAGGGTGGGGCAGCGAGAATGGATGGTTTTCCTGATCATAATGCCAGCTTTCTTTTCTCCCTTTTTTTTTTATAATAGCTTTTGTTGTTGTTGTTATTGTTTACAAAATATTTTACAGAAGAAAAAAATTATTGCAGCTAGCCTGAAGGCAAGATGGGCAAAGACAAGCGACAGTTGAACAGCTTCAAAGCACAAAATCTGTCACTCATAGCGTGTCTCCTCACTGTGCTCTGGGCGCTTCAGGGAAGAGTCGAGACCTCACTGAGGAAGGTGTTCCTGACTGTCCTGCTAGGTCTTCAATGCCTCTGAGACCTGGTGAAACACCACACACACACACACACACACACACACACACACACACACACACATCCTAGGAAGAATTGAGCTAGGCTCTCAACTGAGTGCTGCTCAATATTGTATGTTGGTTTTGAATACCACGATGCAGTCTGGTAGCTGTAAGTCAGTTTGCACACAAAGGAAAACGACACTGGTCTAACGATGTGGCTCCTTGCATGTATGTATGCCCTGTCTGAGTCAAGTCTTCTTAATGTAACTGGCCAGCAAAGAGGCCAGGGATGTGGGGACAGAGACGTTAGTTTAGACTCCAAAGTCAGCATTTTGCACCTAGTCTGAGTGACTCAAACTTAGATATGTACAATATATATATAAATATATATATGTTTGTGTGTGTGTTTTTATATACATCTAATATATATAGTAACCCTGTTCTCCCTTACGCACTCTGGTCTGTGGACCCTCTGACGCTCTCTGTTTTGTTTTGGCTCTATGTGTGGTTAGAAGCACACTCTTGTTGACATCATCTGAATTTCCCAGGGAGCCAATGAAGAACCTCTGTGGACCCAGAGGAATCCCATGGATGTGTGTTGGCTTGGCTGAAGGAACCTATATCAAAACTCCTTCCTAGGACATGGAGTCCTGAAATATGAATCCCAGTGGATAGAGTGTTGACAGAAGTCAGGAGTCCTGACACAACAGACAGCCCTTGCAAGAAGAGAGGGCTGGAAGGAGGAAGCCCAGCGGGGCCTCTGGAATGCTCAGAATGCTGAACTTCCAAAGCTGTAAGCCAATATTTCTTTATCCATTGTCCTCTGGGAAGTCCTGCATTTAAACATCATGTAGATAGACAGATCCACCTGTCTTAAAGCTAGGCATGAATGTAGTCACCAGCAAACAGAACGTCAGCATGGCATCCTGACCCATGTATCAGTGCAAATCTGGGATGTGCAAACGGGGGGATTTTTACCACATGGACTGTGCATGAAACGTCAAATAATAAAATAAGCATTATATTTCCAAAAATACTTTTATCAAACAAATATAAATAAAAATAAACATGATCTTCTCTTTGAATTTCTTACAGACATTTCTCTGGCCCTGCCTTGTCTTCAGGCTGTTTATTTTATCCCTGTTGGCCATACCACCTATCTTATATATATCATAATAGATAGTCTATCAGTAAGGAATTTTAACGTTTCAAAAATCACTCTAATGATTTTTTTTTGCAAGAAGGCAAATAATCTATAAAACAGATCATCATGAGGGTGTGCGAGTGGCGCCTGCCCTTCCGATTCTGATTTGAACTTTGATTTCCCTTTTGATTCCTCTGAGCTTGGGTGTGGCTGTGAGATAAGACTCTCAATGCATTCTGGGAGGGTGATGTTACAGAACAGAGAAAGGAAACAATTCAGAAGGGAAGACTACACTGTGAACTGAGTTCATGAGCTACCTAAAATAAATTACTATTCACACTGTACATGGAAAATGGACATTGCTGGAGCCCCCTGTTATTGATTAGTAATGTATAGACAATAGTTGTATACACATGAAGGGGGGAAGTCAAGGGGACTATGTGGTTTCATTTCTACCACCAGAAGTGGGCAATGGATTTGACACATAAGTGTGGCCAACAGAAGTGATAATATAACTTCTTCAGCATACTGTCTTATTTTCAAAATCTGTGCTGTATCTGGGATACTTCCCTTTACATTCCAACTTAATTGATGGTGGCATCTGTTGCTTGAGAATACAATATGAGAAAATGCTTATGTACAATGTATAATGAATACAAACCCTGTGGAAATTGTTTAGAAATCAGACTTAGTTGTTCTTAACACACTAGTGCAAAATGTTGAGCATCAAGAATCCTGGATGGAACAGCTCTGACTGTGGGATCTGCAAACATCCCTAGTAGTTGATGGATGCCCAATGGAGCCTGAAGATCCACAGAGCTCATGTCTCAGGCAGGGTGGAGTGAAGCGAGTGTACGTGTGTGCATTTTCCAGAAGACGTCTTCTCCAGGAAGGTTTTTCTTTTGTAAAGAATTCGTGTCCAGGGAATAGGGTTAAAAAGAAAAGAAAAACACAAAACACATATCAAGTTGCTACCATTTTGTCGCCGCACCTGAAGGATGTATCCATATGCTCAGAAGACTACATCCAAAGGCATCCTGGCCACACAGAGACACAAAAGTCAGAGGCATTAAGTACCACCTGTCTGTAAGACTACAGTCTTCCTTGCCCTCGCCGTTGTCGGTGTCTTGATGTCTGGTGGAGGCAGCAGCCAGGCTTTTATAATCCACTTTCCAGATGAAGATGTATTTGCAATTTGATCCTCAGAAGACTCGGTCATGGTTGAGAAGAAATTCCCACTGCGTTATGCCAGCAGACGATGGCCAAGGTTGCTGCAGCAAGGCAAGAGTAGAAGGGGGGTGGTATATGGCACCAAAGGATTTTACTGCTTGTCCATCAGAGGTATGGCTATGAATCGGTCCTAGGGGGCACTGAGGGCTATACCACTGTACACACTGTGTTCAGAGTCGTGTCAAACCTCACAGCCTTGGCCTCTGTGGGTTTTAAGTTTGTATCATACATGGGGTTTTCAAATGAAGCTTGTCCATTACTGTTTTCATGGCCAGCATAGCCATTATATTGAACTTTTGGTCTTGTTCTAAAGAGAAAAGAGAGAACATAATCAGATTCTAACTGCAATGACATAGCCTCCACCCAGTCTCCATGCATTCTCAGCAGAAAATATTCGTGTAAGGTTATGGGGAGGAGAGGGCATAGTAGCTACTTCACTATGTGTTGACTCTTTAAAAATTGCTGTTTGAGATTATAAACAGAATATAAATAAAGTTGGAAATCATTTTCCATATCAATAAAATAAAATAAAATAAAATAAAATAAAATAAAAATAAATCTCTCTATGCATTGAAGGAAAGTTTGGGGAACTCTGAAGATATTAGAGGCAGCACGCAGGGAGATATTCGGTCTGGAAAGCCATCTATTGCCAGTAAGCGGCAAGGACTTGGGGAAGCCACTACAGGCTTTATGGGGTGAAATCAGTGCTCAGCCCATGTGTGTGCGTGGGGCAGGCAGCACTTCAAAGCCATTTCAATTTCTAATACGTTCATCTCTACTAGCAGAATTCACTAAATGATGATTACTTTTACAATGCAGTTTTTCATCCCCTGATGGGTCAGAATCAGCCACCTTGTTTAGCTGGAGGAATGGCTTGGCAGTTAAGAGTGCTTGCTTCTGAGGATCCAGGTTTTGTTCTCAGAACCTATAGAGCAGCTCACCACTGCCTGTTACTTCAGTGCCAAGAGATTCAGTGCCCTCTGCTGGCCTCCATGGGCACTGTACACACAGGCAAACATAAAGCACAGGAATATATACAGATTTAAAGGGCCGGTTTATTGAAATGAAATGTATTATGTTTCTGTGGGTTAAGGAAACCCTCTAACTCACAACCCATGCTTAAAAGGGAGGTTTTAGGGTAAAAAGATCTAAATGCGGGGATAAGCAGATGACCTCGTCAGCTCGCAAGCATGGGGACCTGAGTTCAAATCCTCACATAAAAAGCCAGATGCAGTGGTGTACATCTGTAATCCCAGCACTGAGGAGACAGAGACAGGCAGATGCCTGAGGCTCACCGGCTCGTGGTCATCCTAGCCAAATCAATGACTCCGGGTTAAGTGAGCTATTGGGTGAAGAACTACAAAGAAGAGACCCAATGTAGACCCCAGGCCTACTCAGAGACACACATATGTATGCACACCTGGATGCATATCTGCACATACCAACTTTAAAAAATATACATGTAATACCCATATACCCTAAAACACACCACACAAGAGACCTATCTCAGTGCGGCAGGTTGCATATGGACCATGGGCTCTGACAGAGAATCTCTTTGTCAGAGAACCTCCTCCACCTCCTCCTCCTCCTTCTCCTTCTCCTTCTCCTTCTCCTTCTCCTTCTCCTTCTCCTTCTCCTTCTCCTTCTCCTTCTCCTTCTCCTTCTCCTTCTCCTTCTCCTTCTCCTTCTCCTTCTCCTTCTCCTTCTCCTCCTCCTCCTCCTCCACCTCCTCTTCCTCCTCCTCCTCCTCCTCCTCCTCCTCTTCCTCCTCTTCTTTTTCTTTTCTTTTTCTGTTTCTGCTTCTTCTGTTGACTTTTTAAAATTAAATTTATTCTCTCACATATTATATGCTGACTGCAGATCTACCTATCTCTCCTCCTCTCAGTCGTTTCTCTCACCTCTCTCCCCATCCATTCTTCCTTAGTTTCCCTTCAAAATAGGGAAGAACTCTCAGGAATAGCAACCCAACATGGCATATCAATTTGCAGTAAGACTGAGCACTTCCCTCATATTAAGGCTGGATGAAGCAACTCAGTAGATGGAAAAGAGTCCCAAATGCAAGAAAAGGTATCAGAAACAGCCCCTGCTCCTTTTGTTAGGAGTCCCATAAAAAAAACAAGCTACACAACAAGAACATATACAGAGGGCCTGGGTTAGGCCCATGCAAGCTCACTGATTGTTAGTCTCAGGGAGGCCCTGCGAGTCCAGATGTTTTGATTTTGTAGGTTTTCCTGTAGTGTCTTTGATCCTTCTGGTTCCTACAATCCTCCCTCCTCTTCTTCAGCAGGATTACCGAAGCACTACCTAATGACTGGTCGTGTGTCTCTGCATTTGGAGAACCTCTTCTTAATATGGATGAAAGAGGGAAAGGGACTCCAACATGTGGGGAATTTGGGGTATCTGCTAAGCAATGCCCAGCCACATCATTAAGGAATATCTTTGTCTATTGGAGTTGAAATATGAAGCAGGGAACCCAAAATAATAAGTGCTCATACCAAGGACTCAATAGAAAAGTACCCAGTGAAGGGCGGGACTCTGGCTCTCCACATCCTTTCTTTTTCAAAAGTATTCATCTTTCTTATATGGCAGGGTCTAGAGAGATAAAGGGTTCTTTGGATCTGCTCATCACAACAGCCCCAGTTTCCCCAGTGAACCTGTGAGGGAAACATGGCTTCTCTCTCTATTCACCATGCAGTCCTCTAAGCGTGTATGGATTGAGATGTGTGTGTGTGTGTGTGTGTGTGTGAACCATCACAGTGACACAGAAGGCTCTACTCACTGGATTGATAGCTTGTATCTAGCTGGTATCTCAATATGGAAGCATCTCTCCACATCATGGAAGTACCTGACCTGACATCTGGGACTTGCTAGGAAGCTCCTGGGTTTAAAGACACATGCTGTAATGTTCTGAGTTAACCTATGGCACCCTGTTGCATACTTCAGATACAACCAGAACTCATTTAACTCATGGATGAGTATAGATGCTTATATAATAGTTCCACTGTCAAGGGCAATTGATTCTGAACCACTGAGGTGTTAGCCTCTCTAAGAAAGCCTGGGGCCTGATTCTCTGACACACAGAGAACTGTCCAGCTGGTCTCAGGTCTGAGAGAGGACCAGAGGTTCGCAACACACCCAACAGGGTCAAAAGTACAAAAGCCTTTCTAACAGGCCAGACCTGTCCTTGCAGTGAGGACACTAAAAGAATTTACAGGGATTATGAATCTCTGCTGTTGCTGTCAACACAGAAGGAACTCCATAAGAAGGGTTTTAATTCCTGCCTCTTTAAAAGTGCTTCCTGTCATGTGGTCTTGCGTGGCACATGGCAGCTGCAATAACATCAGAAGAAAGACAGGCTAAGTCTCCAGGACCTGTTGCCTAGGGTACTATAATCTTTAAAATAATTGATAACAAGGTAGTTATAAGTCTGTGACGAGCAGAGGAAGCTTTTTTGTAAATGTATATTGTTTGACACAGGCATAGCCATATCAAGGACCCAAGGACTCTACTGCACAGTGGTGGTAAAGCCTTCCATATAAAGGTAATGATTAGAGGGATGGCAAAGCCTTTCTTTGGTCCACGACAGTGGGTGCTAAAAGTAGCAGCTTCCTCCTCCAGAATGGCTGCAACCTGAGACTGCTCCCTTATAGAAACCTCCAACCAAGACAAACCCCCTCACCCTCCCCCTGTGATGAATGTATTGAGGGTCTGGGTTATTGCACGGTTAGCACTGTTCCTGCTGTGCACAGATGACCAGCCCAGTTTTTCTGTATACATTTCTCCATGTCTGTTCTTTCTTTGTGCCCTAGAACCAAGGTGTGCAGAAAGTGGCTAATATCTGCTATTTCTTTCCTGTAGTTGTGTTTGTAAACTTAGAACACTGATAGCCATTAGGAAAAGAAAAACAAAAAACCCCAAACAAACAAACAAACAAACAGAAACCCATAGCTACGAACTATGAATAGTCTTTGGATATCATGTTTTCTTAAGTGTAGGGTAGTATACATTTAAAGAAGTTTATTGCATACTTTCTACAAAATATCCTCACTTCAGCTTTATTTGTCTAATAATGACTAAGTAGAAACTTGTGTGTTAAATAAGCAAAGACGTGATACACTTAAGTGTTAACATCATGTCTGAGGTCATAATTGTACTATATTGATAAAACTTTACTACTTTAACATCTCAAATAGAATTTTGGAATGATTTGGCATATAGCAAGTTTTCCCAGATATATATTATCTACATAGAGAAAACACACAAACTGAATCCTCCACAGCCAGTGTTCATTTCAGACAGGATTTTCTGTAGCCCAGGCTAGAATTAAACTCTCTTTGTAGTTAAAGATGACACTGAACATCTGGTCTACCTTTCTTCACCTCCCAGACGCTGGGATTTCAGACATGCAATGGGATAGGAACCAGGGTCTTGAGCATCTTACACAAGTGCTCTATCAATAGAGTCCATCCCTAGTCTGCCTATAATGCTTCTTTTATTTTTTTTTAAAAAGTGTATGCATGCATATTAACACCAAAGAAAGGAGCCCATTTATTTGAGTTTGATCAAAACACCTAAGTTTTGAAGTCTTCTCATTAAAAAGTATTTTCAAGTCAATAGATGTTAATATATAAGTGATGGGGAGCAGATGACTATTCAGGCATATTAAGAACTTTCTATTTTGCTGAAGGAAAAAAGCCATATATCTCTCTATATTTACAGATCTACAGATCTATAGATCTCTATAGATATATATCTTTGATTCATAGAGTTGAAAGAGCCACAGTATCGAATCCTTTTTTTTTTTTTCCATTCTTTCCTGCTAGAGGATACAACTCTCCCGTGGCTGGCTACCATTATTCAAATTCATTCCTTTAAAGCTTATTACTGGGATGTGCCCTGCTAACAAAATAGATGAAGCTAAACAATGGAAAACAGAACAAAATAAAAATCATCAACAGAAAGCCTGGTGTGTGCACACCCATATATAAGGAAACACAGCCACACTCAGTGCCAACCTATGTGCATGTGAGTTCAAGCATGACATTGCTCACACCAATGCAGCATGCCATGAACACGGGCAGGTGACTCACATCCCTGCAGTACCTGTGTTTGTAGAGGTAAAATGCAAACCCTGATAGAATTAGAGCGAAGAAGGGAACAAGAATGGCAGCTGCCACCGAGCCACTGCTGGTGCCCTGGTAGTGATTTGAAGAATCTGCATCGGAGTTGGAAGGATCTGGAAGACAAAAGGAATTTGGAGCCATTGTATACTTCTTAGGCTGAAGAGTGTCTATAATATTGTCTTAGAGATGAGCACAAAAATCAGAGTTTCCCTCCCATGGTGAAGCAACCCAGTATTCTTTCCTGAAGACTGCTCATCAAACTTTCTCTCAGTAGATTTTCCTTTCCTGAGCATGGTATCCAAATGGAATCTTCTAGAATTTTCATGGCTCACAAGTCATCTCGAGTGTGTCAGCCATCAGTATTTCATTGTTTTCCTAATGTTGACTGATACTGCATTGTATCAATGTATGTACCACATTTCTCTGACTCCTCAATTGATGGACTTTTGAAGTTTCCTCTTGAGCGGTAATGATAACATGCCTAAAGCCTCTGGGACACATGTGTAAGAACCTGCTTCCAGTTCCCTTGGCTGGACAAGCAGGGGCACAGTTCTCTGTCTCTGTCACTCTATGTGCATTTCGGATGAGCTGCATGTTGCTTGCACAGAAGTTGTACGCCTGAGCATCCCTACCAGCAGAGTCTGAACTCCAATCTCTCTGCCTCTTTGTTAAAACTTTTCCTTTTATTAGATATTTTCTTCATTTACATTTCAAATGCTATCCCCAAAGTCCCCTATACCCTCCCCCTGCTCTGCTCCCCTACCCACCCACTCCCACTTCTTGGCCCTGGCGTCCCCCTGTACTGGGGCATATAAAGTTTGCAAGACCAAGGGGCCTCTCTTCCCAATGATGGCCAACTAGGCCATCTTCTGCTACATATGCAGCTAGAGACACAAGCTCTGGGGGTACTGGTTAGTTCATATTGTTGTTTCACCTATAGGGTTGCAGACCCCTTCAGCTCCTTGGGTTCTTTCTCTAGCTCCTCCATTGGGGGCCCTGTGTTCCATCCTATAGATGACTGTGAGCATCTACTTCTGTATTTGCCAGGCACTGGCATGGCCTCACTCAAGACCGCTGTATCAGGGTCCTTTCAGCAAAATCTTGCTGGCATATGCAATAGTGTCTGGGTTTGGTGACTGATTATTGGATGGATCCCCGGGTGGGGTAGTCTCTGGATGGTCCATCCTTTCATCTTAGCTCCAAACTTTGTTTCTGTAACTCCTTCCATGGGTGTTTTGTTCCCTATTCTAAGGAGGAATGAAGTATCCACACTTTGGCCTTTCTTCTTCTTGATTTTCTTGTGTTTTGCAAATGTATCTTGGGTATTCTAAGTTTCTGGGTTAATATCCACTTATCAGTGAGTGTAGACCCAATTGAGCTTTGCCTTACACAAATAAACAAACAAAAAATAGGTAAGTTTACCTTGTCTTTCCAGCTTGAACTTCCCAAAATCTTTTCCATGTATATCACCCTGAAAGGAGAATCCTCCCCTCTCAAGTCCTGAGGACACCTGGTATGCAAGGAAAGGGCAAGGCAGAAGGAGAAGGAGGAGGAGGAGGAGGAGGAGGAGGAGGAGGAGGAGGGGAGGGGAAGGGGAGGGGGAGGAGGAGGAGGAGGGGGAGGGGGAGGAGGAGGAAGAGGAAGGAGAAGAAGAAGAAGAAGAAGAAGAAGAAGAAGAAGAAGAAGAAGAAGAAGAAGAAGAAGAAGAAGAAGAAGAAGAAGAAAAAGAAGAAAAAGAAGAAGAAAAAGAAGAAAAAACTCAGTTGCCCAAAGATAACTGTTAACACTCAGATTTAGATATTGATGGTGATGCCCAGAGTGGAATTTTCCCCATCTCCTTCTTGTGACATAAGTAAACTGAAAATCAGTACAGAGTTAAAAGTTAAGCAACATAGGTGGCGTCATGATGCCAGCTTGATCCCTAAAATGATCATCCACTCTAAAGGGTCACATGTCAACGAGCTCCCTGAATGGAGACTATCCTCCTTTGTGGATTCACTTTGATGAGCTCCATCCCAGAGAGCATTATGTGAGGCTGTGGAACCTAGTTATCCACGTGGGCCACAGCAGATGGCTAACTCACAGAGAAAGGCACCAAATGGAAAGAGCCAGCTTCCTCTGCTCATTGGTACTGAGTCTGGAGCCTTCGGAGCATTTTCTAGGTGGTCTCTGAATATTCACAGTTCTGACAATGAGGGTTGTGAATCAGTAGAGCCTAACCTAGTCTGAAGAACCTGTTTGTCTTCAGCAGCAAGATTCCCTTAACTCTGGGCCAACTTATTTCTTATCTCAGAGATTTGGTAGTTGTCTCTATCAAATGATGTGGTACAGTGACCATGCTTCAGGGGTACCTTCTGAGTTACTGAGGGATGGACAGTGTTTCCCCTACCCATAATTCTCAGTGGATCATGAATTCTTCTGCCCAGACCTGAAAGTGGGAGGACTGTGTGAAAATCTTCATGAAAGTACTTACGTAACCATCGAGTCCCCAGTTGTCATTTTCAAACTTGCTTACAAAAATATCTGCTGGGCCTTTGATATGAAAGGCTTTCAGAAGCAGGTGGGCCTCTTCCTTCTTGTAGACCCCTGAAAAAATGTTACAGTGGTTAGTCCTATACTGAGGAAGTCAGAGTCAATGACTTGGCTATTAGCCCATCTAATAAGGAACAGGCATAGTAGGATATCATGACACAGGCAACAGAACATTTCAATACAAGTTTTATTTTAAGATTGAGCCTTAGTATCTTTACCACTGTGCAGTTAAGGGAAGCATTGCCTACTAAACTCCTCGAAAGACTCCTTCTCAAGCAGATATAACCCATTCCACCAGATTCAACACCACTATCCAATAAAAAATATATGAACTCAAACCTGCAGATACAAAGAAAGACCATTTTCTTCCATGTTGTATTTGCTTCTGAAGACCGGGGAGTATAGAGAAAACAGACCAAAACGCTAATTCAAAACTCAGCTTCTTCTAGAAATGGCTTGTCCTGTTAATAGGAAAGCCCCATGGTGGTAGGATTTTGAAGGTTGTACACAGAGACAGGCAGAGGGTACCGAGTGTCTGTACCTGTGAGCTATACCTGCACAGAGATAGCTGTGGCACTGCCCAGAGTGATGTTACTGAAAAGACCTTGCACTCTCCATTAGAGCCTCACCAAAGAAGGAATATACAAGCCACAGGCACTAACCAAATAGTGCTGAATCTGTTACATCCCACAGGCAGAGAGGATACAGGCCTAGGAGGCATGACTCATAAAGTGGGATAGTCAATGGATGAAGTCACTATCAATTCATCAGAGAAGCAAATCTTAGCATTCTGTGAGTGAGTTCCACCTGCAGATACTCAAGTGAGAGGGACCCTCTGCCAGTGGACAGGAGACTACCTGAGCTTAGCTCTGGGCAGTGCCTTTCCTACTATGTACAATGCTGTGATTTTTTTTTCCATGCAAAAACTTTAAACTTGGTCCCAAGTTCTATAAGCTGCAGAGTGAGATAATAAAACTATCTTCATGACATTTCTTATGGTTAAAAAAAGCAACAAGAATGGGAAATGTCATATATCCAGCAAGTTCTTCATAGATATTACTTCCTCCCTGCCTCTGGCCATTTCCCTTTAGATGCTCCACAGTGGGAAGCCTGGGTGTCCCTGGATTTAAACACCTCCAAGGTCCAGACCATTGAATTCCCAAAGCTAGTCTGTGGAGATAAAGGGTTTATATGCCATTGGGTTATTTTCTCCCTTCCATACCTCTCTCTCCCTCTCCCTATCCCCCTCCTTCTCCCACAGTGTGTGTGTGTGTGTGTGTGTGTGTGTGTGTGTGTGTGTGTGTGTGTGTGTATGCAGGAGAGCTCACTCACGTGTCCATACATAAATGTAGGCTAGAAGTTAATGTTGGATATCTTCCTCTATTATTCTTCAACTTAATTCTGAGACAGAGACTATCATTGAACCTGGAACCCACCAATTTCTCTAGTGTGGCTGCTTTCTAGGAAGGCCCTGGATCCTCCTACCTGTGTCTTCTGGTGCTGGGGTTAAGACATATGCCACCACACAGAGACTGTTTCATGAGTGCTAGGGAGCTGAAGTCGGGTCCTTATGCTGGGCAGTTAAAGCTTTACCACTGAGTCAGCTTCCCAGGCCCATACTGGAGAACTTCATTGAAGAAAAAAAAATCAAATTGCCAATTCTATGAGGAGTAAGACTAAGGAATTTAAATATTTAAAAGTTTTGTATGGGCTGGCTGTAGAAGTGGACTCATAGCAGAAGGGAGGCAGAGACCTGGTCTACAGAGTCAGGGATAGAGAGGGACCCTGTCTCAGAAAAACAAAACAAAACAAACACAACTCAAACTCCTTAGTTTCTTTTATTAATGATGTATTTTTAGAAAGCCAATATAAATAATTTGCTCACTAAGATTGGTTGGACATTTCTACTCATTGCATTGAAGTCATTCAAAACAAATTTAAGCTTTAGGAAGCTGACCAGAGACAAAATATGTCTTTATAAGAAGTGGGTAGCAAATATTATTCTGGAATGTAGGCATGGTGGCTCATATCCATACTTCAAGCATGGAGTAGACTGGGTAAGAAGTTCCCTGCAAGTTTGAGGCTACCCTGGTCTATGTCATGACTTCTGGGTTATCCATAACAACATACCAGATCCTCCCCTACACAAAACCATCACCAGATGTACATATGATGGCGCTATCCTTACTGGGTACTGACGTAAGCCTCGGTTAGATGGCTTAGCACAAAGCTTGACCCTGCCTATTACTCACCAGGCCACTTGTGAAAGTCACTTGATTCTTCCTCAAACTGACTGTGTGACTGAGTCTCTCTTTACTTATCTTTCTTGCTCTCTCCTTTTATCTTGAAAGGGTATATGATAAAGTTCTTACACGTCAGTACCCTTGTAAAAATTAAAAAATGATACTACTACCTGCAGGTGCTTGAAGTAGGTCTGACACTTAAACTACAGTCTGCTGTGCCATTCAGGCCTTCTATCAGCCTTTGGGGGATACAACTCATAAGGGACATGCCAGTCAAGAAACAAGACACCCAAACACCTTAATTCAGAGCCACATGTTCTAGATATAAATGGGGGATTCTTAATCTAACATGTCATACATGTAATCTTGAGGGAAGAAAAAAATAGGGGGGTCCCATTTCTGTATTAGCTCAATAATCCTTAGGAAGAAAAACTAACAGGAAGAGACCATGGTCACTGAGAATTCCAATAACATTTAATGTAGGTAAATCCCACATCACCTTAGTAAGAAAATGTGCTGTGAGGTCCTCCCACCTACCGGTCAGCTCCAGCTGCACCCGTGAGGCCGCAGTGAAGGTCGCATTGACCTTGCTGCTGGTCGCATTGAACCAGTCCACAGTGAGAGTCGCCGGCTGTCTCTTTCCTAAATATTCATAATATCCTTTCCACACCGAGTTGATGAAAAATACATCAGAAGGAACTGTTGGTGGAAATAGGGAAAGATCAGCATCAAACCAGGCACAGACATGCAATCTAGACAATATTTTTAAATGCAAGAAGGCCCAAGACTGTCCAGGGAGGAAACACCACTAAAGACCATGTAAAGCCTAAGGTGACCTTGAGCACTGTGCTCTGAATGTGCGCAATACACCACACGAACAGTGAGACCAGGGCTGTGGCGGGTGGGGAGGCTCACACTGCTCCTTGGGAAGCTATTAAGAAGCTGGGTGTGCTGGGTTTGACGGGCATGCCAGATACAGACAGTCCAGTGAATTGGTTCTCCCAGTGGTGCATTAGTTTTAGCCGGTAAGAGATGCTCTCACCTGACCCCTGACTACTTCTGCTAAATCACTTTCCTGCAGATTTACTCTGACAGCCATGGAAAATCGGGGGGAAATGACACTTGCAGTCTATCAGGAACCCCACTCCCGACAAATTGACACTTTCCAGTATTTGATGGCTCTTGCCTTGAGAAGAGGAATACACCCATAGCTTCTACTCTAAGCTAATTTCTATGGGAAAAAATAGTCTAATGTTTATTTGAAAGACAGCATGACAATCTCAGCTGGGACCTTTATATATATTGCTTAAATACAGACACAAAATGGACAGGGAGTCAGGGAGACTTTTTTAATATAAAATTCCTCTGCCACTGGAATATGCATAAAGGTAATTGGGACATTTTCTTAGGTTCCAAGGTTTATTATACATATTAAATTTGGATTTTACATCTCACTGGTAACATTCCTGTATAAATTCCTGTCCTCCTCATGATATTAACATAAAACTGAAGAGTATAACACCTCGTAAATTTCCAACCATGTTAGCATCAAGTCTCTTGGTGCTTTCTACCTCACAATATGTCTTTATAATTTAATTAGACAAAGTCAACTGTAGGAAGCATGAGTCTCCACAATATTAGGATTGTTGGGGAGAAATATTTATTTCTCTGTAAACATATCACCTTTAACATATCTAATGATGTAACAAATGATGATAACATCACAGGCACACACACGCCTATGTGACAGATGATGGTGATGTCACAGGCATGCAGACACCTATGTGATGGATGTTGATGATGTTGTAGACACACAGATGCCTATTGATGGATGCTAGTGATGTCACAGACTCAAGGTGTCTACTATGGATGATAGTGATGTCACAGGCACAAAGGCACACTGACACCTATGTGATGGATGATGGTGATGTCACAGGCACACAATGCCTATGTCCATGCTTCCCCTTTGCTCTCACTGAACATCTTCCTATCTCACTAGACCAGCTAAGCCTACAGAAACCAGACTAGCCAATTAATCATCATGGAACAATCCAATCTGATAGCCTTCTGTGGCTTGGGTACACCCAACTTATCAATAAAGATAAGAATGGCATAAAGTTAAATTAGTTAAACTCTGATGTGTATCAGTACAAGTATTTAAGATACTTGTAAATAACCAATACTAAAGATTTCTATTTATAAATGGCCTTAACAAAACCTCTCATTTTAACCAAATACCACAAAGTATCTTACTTTATATTACTTAAATTGTCTCTATCTTAACCATTTACCACTTAGAATCTTCATGTTGCATATGGTCCAACTATTGCCCCAGGCCACCACTGTAGATGCATTACTTTGACAGGACAGCCTGGCTGTGTAGAATTAAGAAGAACCTAGGGCTTGAATCGTATCTCAATATCTGAGTTGAACTATGATCATTAATCCTGAAGGAGATGCCTTCATCTGAGCTCCTTCTCATTCCACTCTCTCACTGCTGGTCATGTGCAAGAATAAGTCAAGGATTAGGTTGTTAAGCTGTACCCTAATCCTTATACCCTGGCCAGAACCTGGTTTAATTAGCATTCCCCTTTAGAGAGAAGGATAAAAGGCCCATTGATGTTAATGACTATGCCCATAAAGGTGCTTGTAGCTATTTCAACATCTATCACACAAAGTTGGCAAATAGAAATCCGGGTGAAAGTCTACAGTGGCAAAAGCATATTATGTTTAGTTCCCCAGAGGTAAATGTTGCCTTGAAGAGTGTTGGCTTTGTCATTGATATATAAGTTATACTTCAGATAACTCAAGAGATCAAAGCATATTTTTATTTCTCCCGTGTAGAGCAGGGAGAGTCCCCTATTCCCACTGCTAGGCATTTTCCTTAACTGAGATGTAAAGGAGTAGGTAGCATTTTTGAACTATCAGTCTTACACACAGCCTTCCAGGTAGATTCTGCAAAAGAGTTTTATATCCAATAAACTAGGGCTGAATCTGAGTAAGCAAAACACTAGTCAAGTCATTTTGTATATTTACAAAGTTTTACTATTTCTGGTTAGCAGAAAAGTCAAACACGACTTAAAACAAAACGTGGGGATACATTTTGTTCATTCAAAGCGCATTGAAAGTTCTAATACAGATCTTGTAGGCAGATAGTTTCCAACTGTGATACATTGCCCTGGGAATAGCATGGTATCCATTGGATTCTACACCTGATTCATTTAGCAAGGGGCCATATAGGATGGCAGGCTATAACTTTCATTCTGGAAGACAGAGGATCCCGGAATTATGGAGATACTGGCAAAAATAGGGCACCACATTTAAAATGCTCAAATAACAACCTTCAAGCTGTCAAATGCCTTATGTGTGCTAACTCCCTCGAGGAGGGGGATTGCAACCCTATTTATAAGGCTCTCCATCATACCACATGTGGGATCAAAATGCCCAATGTGTCTTCTAATGTGATAGAAGCCCTGTGATCACACCAAAGGCTTCCGTTTCTGTGGTGACATTCTACTAATAAGCTATTAGGGTGATGGATCGAGATGTGTGTAGGTGTGGACCAACGGATTCAGAAATTTAAATTCTAAAAATCATTTCACTGTGCAGGATTGAGAACAAATGAGCTTGATTGAAAGCTAGAACTCTTCTGGTATACAAACCTGGAGTTTTAGTAACTGTTTCATTAACTTCTCTCACTCCTTTACCTACAAGTAAAAAGACAAATTATCATTTGCAAAAACATTTATTTATTTATTTATTTGGAATCAGGTTGAAAAAAAAATGTCAAACTGCAGTGACTCTCTTTTCTCTGGATTCTTAAAAATGTACAAAATGTAAGTATTGTATGCATAGACACTTCAGACCCAGGTGTACCCAGCACAATATCCTTGTGTTTGTGGAAATGCTGATCTCAGTGGTTAGCCCCGTGTTCGTGCCTCTAGCATGTTGGTTCATACTAAAGGTGCTACAACAGAGAGCCTTGCAAATGAGGGTGGCCAAGGGGGACTTCCTGAGAGCTTCTGAGTGGACCTTGCCTCCACCTGCAGGAAATATCCCAAGCTAGGAAAATGTCACAATCCCTCATTATCTGATCCCACCAAACCTGTGGATTTATAAGTTAATACTGAAGAATGTCAGCATCTTCTCCCCGTACATTGTTGAGTTTGGTCAAAGTTAGATTGCTAAGCCCTCAGTTTCCATAGCATTCTATTAAACTGCAAGCGATTTTCTAAATGTTTCTTCTCCTCTAATAATGGTCAGGAATGAGACTCTAACTTGGAACTGTGAAACAATTCGCTCCAGGGAATTCAAGCTGAAGTTGGGGTACCTTGGTTCTCTGACAGGTCTATACCCATTGATTGTCCAGGGACTGCCATACAGGGTATGTTGGGTCAGATGCTGGTAGCTTTTCCCATCAGCTCCAACTGAGACTCCCCTTAGTGAACAAATGCACTTGTGAGTGTTTAAAGGCACTATTTCCATGCTAATAGTATCTGCAATTTTCAACAGTAGAACCAATATCAATAATAGAAAAATGGGAGTCTCACCTGACCCAATTGATTGCGGTCTTAAAAATGATACAGGATATGCGGAGACTGTTGAGGACACTGACTGACTGAATGACCTCATTTTAAAGGAATGTGTTTTCTGATATAACGTATTTCATTTTTTTAAACTCAATGTTTTTCTTCATCCAAAACCTTTCTTCTGCAGCTTACACCTCAGTAACAAAGTCTACGCATCTGTTCAATCCTGGCCCTTGTTTTAGACACTTGCTATGTACACTCCAAGCACACAGAGCCCAGACACTGTGAAACACCGAGAGCAGGTGACTGTTGCTCCATCCCAGCATCTCTTGAGGGTCTCCTGACCTCCACACTAGCCTGACCACAGGGGCAGCTCTTCCTTGCTCTTTAGAAGTGCACTTCATACCTGGACCAGGGACTTACTTTTACAAACAGGTGACTTTCCTGTCCATTTCATATCTGCTTTACACGTCCTGTGTTCAGATCCACCAGCAAGGAAAAATCCAGGGTGGCAGGTGTAGACTAAAGTGTAGCCAAAAGCTGGAAGATCGATGGCTCTCACGTCTGCATGCGCTGGGGTCTCTGGCTGCCGGCAAGCATGGGCTGAAAAGGCATTTAGTCCATTAAAAAAAACAATGGGGCTCTTTCTTTGTTGTAAAACGACTATGTTACATATGTCCATAGGAACTAACAGGGAACATCTACAAAAGGTTATGAACTTAGAGTTGTGGGAAGTATATATATATATATATATACAAACATATATACCTATATCTATATATATGCATATGCATATATGTGTATAATTATGTACATTAATTTAGAGGACAGATTCTAGCTTTGATTAAAAAACAGAATAGTAAGAGAAGTAATATACTATTTCTTCATGTGGGGCTGGAGAGATGGCTAGGTGTTTCAGAGCAGTTGCCACTTTCCTAGAAGACTTAAGTTGCTCCCAGCATTCATGCCAGGTGGCTCACAGCTTCCTAGTAATCCAGCTCTAGGGATCTGGCACCTTCTAGTCTGTGCATACCCACACACATTACCCACACACATGTAGCAATACTCATACTGACAAATACACAAATATCATGCACACATAAAATGAAAATAAAATTTTAAAAATCCTTAGTTAACAAATCACACAAATGAGCTAACATATGTGGACCAGGGCATATTCAGATATATGCTTGTCAGGTAACATCGTATATATTTAGTGTATAACTAAATGAATATTAAATTTTGATGTGTTTTAGAAGTTTATTTATAAAATTTCTTATTTCTTTTAAAAATATAATTTGGAAACAAACACAAATAATCTTCTTTTATAAACCCCATATATGTCTTCAGACAGGGACTTGGAAAATGGTCATTAAACAAGCTAGCAGGTTTATAGTTGTGAAATTAGTTGTTTTAAGCATTGTCCATGGTTCATATTTTAGCCAATTTCCAACCTTTATTCCTTTACTATAGCAAGGATCATACCACACATATGCATGCCCTAGTGTGAGGGTAAATGACTGTGCACGCATATGCACGTAGCTTCTCCACATGACTGAGTAGTGAAGTAGCTATGTCAGCTTTGAAATAAATGCACACATGATTATTCTGACAAAAAAAAAAACCCAAAAAACAAAAAAAAAAAAAACAAAACCCAACAAATCCCACCTTACTTGCCATTACAATAGCTTTGCACGGCATTCAGCTAATACTTTTATGCTTGCCACAGCAAGGCACGGGCTTGCCTAATGTACAAGGTCCATGACATGAATCATTTAGTTCAGCTTCCTTACAGCCCTTTCTCATGATTGAATCACAAAGTAAAATTTACTCCATCCATCCCTGTTCAATGTCTATGGCTACACTACCGCGCCGAGTTCACATACTGTCTCCTGCTCATTCCTTGATTCAGTAAATGGAGTGTAAACACAGTGAAGGATGGCCACGTGCTCACCAAGGATGGCCATGTGCTCATCAAGGATGGCCACGTGCTCACCAAGGATGGCCACGTGCTCATCAAGGATGACCACGTGCTCAGGGATCTTCTGCCCAACGGTGGCGAGCTTGACATTATTTCTTGTCTTGGGCTTCTGGAATTTGCCTCACATCCCCTGGGAACCTAGTTTCCTGTCATCTGCTACCTCCTGCCCCCTAGTCCCCAGCAGTTTCTAATAGATCAGATCTCGGGCTTGAAGATCATCATTGTCATCCAGACCTCAGCCTTGTTCTTTTGACTCATCTTAGAAGCATTTTGATAGATGTACAAATTTGAAGTTAGAGAATGAAGAATAAACAACCCCACTTCTCTCCACAGCTTCTCTGGGAAGTATGCTCTTTGAAGACACTTGGAACTGAGTTTGTGAAGGAAGAACTGGGACTTACGTATGCACTCCGTCTGGATCCCACTCCATGTGAGGTTGGCAAGGCAGGTCCGCGTCGTGGAGCCTTGGATATGGTACCCTTTTCTACATCTGAAGAACACAGTGCTTCCAACCTGAGGAGAAAAGTAACAGGGTTTCAGAAGAAGGACAGAACCCCAGTACCCAGGGAGGTGTGGCAGTGACCTTTTTAACTGAGCCTCTGTGGGGATCAGCAATCAGTACACTGCTTCTGGGTGCCTGGCAGAACATCACACTCAAAAGAGACTAGATGCTATGTTCTAGGGGCCAAAGAAGAGGGAACAGGAACAGGATCTAACATTTGATATAGCTGATTATTTTTTTTGGGGGGGGTTGGGATGGAGAGAATATGTTTTATCATGGTGACAAATGCCTGTAACTCAGGAGGCTAAGACAGGAGGATTGTGCATATTGAGTTCCAGGTCAGCTTGGGCTATAGGTTGCAACCCGTCTCAAATGACAAATGCGAACACATGTGGACTTTCTTTCCATAATTTCAGAAGTCTCCTTCTTTCATTTATGCCTATTAGTTTATTTTCCTTCCCTCTGTTCGTTTTCTTTGAAACCGCAAACAGCACCACGGGGACCTGCTTTTTTTTTAAGACTCTGGAGGCTTGCTCCCTGCTGTATGTTCCTGGGATCCATCAAAACTCAGTGTGTCAAGACCTGTGGACCATGTCAGTTGCCCAAGCATCTTTCCCATCTGTCTTCCTCTTCATCTGAAGACTTCACTTGTGTCTTAGCTCTCTGTTTCTGTCTTACTGTCCTTCCACACCAGAGCCTTGTTGTCCTGGGGCCTTGACCTGAGCCAATGTCATTGGCTACTCAGAGCTATAGCTTTGTCCTTATTCCTTGTCCTGTTTCTACCCTAAGCAGGGGAGATTTCTAGAAATCCAGATTTCTCTTAGACAATGATGTATGGTCATGCTCTGTATATACCTAAGATGCACAATTCCTGCACTTGGAACATAAACATAGGCATGATAGAGAAACAGCTGCCAGGAGAAAGCTTTTTGCTGTGGGGCAACTCTGCTGGGGCCTGCTGCATACACAGCATCCCTTCTGTGCCAAGCAAGAGTCCAAGGATTTAAATATCCATCTTCCTGAAGCTCTGAGATTTTTAAATTGTTCTTTGTCTTCTTCAGAATATTAGCCAACACCACTCCTTATTGCTGCCCCCACTGGAGGAGTCTAGAAAAACTATAATTAAAACCATGAAAACCCAGCTTGAATGTTGAATGAGAGATAGAGTGGGGGTGGGCTCTGAGCACATAATAAAGTAGAAGTGGGAATACATAATCCAAGACAAATGAATGTACCTGACGTTTTTTTCAAGAACTGGTACCAATTGGAGAGAAATAGCACCCTGCCCCCTTCTTAACAGGAAGGGTTTCTACCAGATATGACCTCTCAAACTTCCTGGTGACACACCAATGGAATTCACCAGTAGGAAGAAAAAGAGAGGGCTGCCAGTTCCTGGTAGAAGAAATCACAGCATTGTGTTCAGGACAGTAGCTTCAGCCTGTCAGGTCCATGGGACCTGAAAGGACTGAGACTGTATGAGACAGGGCTGACTAGACAATTATAGCTACTATCTTCATGTAGGCAATTCGCTTAGTGCAAATGGAACATCCCAGAACTTAAAGGGGTCCTTCCTGGAGGTGGTATTTCAGCACACAGCTCAAGAAAAACAAACGTTTCCTTCTAATGAAAGACAAAGGAGCACCTAGGGGGAGGCAGCTTCTCCCAGGTGTACCCTTAGCTATGAAAAGCCATGTCTGGATCCCTTAAAGGCGAGTGAGGCACATTGTTGGAAGCTGTTCATTATTGTTTGTCTTTAAAGTTATTTCTCCATCTTTATCAGCTTCTTATGTGGATCTAAGGGATATGATTATTTCTGCTTTCTCTGTGACTGTAGGTTGTGTCCAGGTAGGCTAAGAAATGCTGACATCTGTGGTGACCAATGGTAATCAGGCTTTCATTTCCAAGGTGAGCCACTGAGAATAATATCCATTTATATCCCAAAGTACCTGTAATCTGGAACTGACCGTTAGCCATCAGCAGGCATTTACCTGAAGCCGGAGGCTGTACCCAGGTCATAATACAACATGTGCTAAAAACATCCCATCTACTGTAGGAATGACTCTGGGGGACACCAAGGAGAAAGGACAATAACAGGGAGGAAAGCTGGACACACTCCAGTGTTCCCGAGAGAGGAGATGACGTGGCCGAGGAAAAAGACTTTCATTCTAATTTGGTGATGTCATTCACTTGAAAGCGCCAGGCGCATCTAACATGGGGTGTCAGAGTGATGTCACAGAGGTCAAAGGTCGCTTGAGGGAAGCACACTTCGGATGGCGGCTGATGCTTGCCATAACAAATTCATCGTCTTCCATTTGAATCATTTCCCCACTAACCGTGCTAATAAGGCACACGGTAAATAAGGCAGAAGGACATTCCAAAGTGAAAGGCTGTGTCAACAATCAAGGTACTTTACACAATCACATACAGACTGGATATCACGATGAAGCTTGGCGTGGGGGCTGGGGCACACTTCTTCTGGTTTGGATTTTCTTTCTGAAAATGTGTGTCATTTTCTAGCTCTATCTAGTCCTCAAATGGAGGTTTTGTTGTTGTTGTTGTTGTTGTTAACAGGTTACCTGAATCGATGATTGTCTTTTTTGTCACTAAACCAAAGGTACTGAGTAATGTGTACTTCCCAGTGAAAATTAATACAGCCATTGGCCCAAGGTTAACAGATATGTTCACAGACTTGTGTGTAGAAGTCTTGGATAAATGGATTTCCTGTGCAAAAACTGTGGTATATATAAGCTAAGGGATATAGCAGTGTACACATATTATTGCTATCAGCTAGGTCCCAAGAATCTAGGTCAGAAAAGGAAATGAAGTACCTCATATCCCTTAGAGCTATTCTGGATTCCAAAGTGGGGAGTGCCAGGGTCTGGGCAGGCGGTGTGTGCTGGATCTGTAATTGACAATTAAAAAAAATTGTACATTTTTAGTAGAAAATATTTTCTAGATGCATATATTTTATATGAATTGTTTTTTTTTTCTTTCCATTTTTTATTAGGTATTTAGCTCATTTACATTTCCAATGCTATACCAAAAGTCCCCCATACCCACCCACCCCCACTCCCCTACCCGCCCACTCCCCCTTTTTGGCCCTGGCGTTCCCCTGTTCTGGGGCATATAAAGTTTGTGTGTCCAATGGGCCTCGCTTTATGAATTGTTAAAGTGACTGCCTTTATCTCCTTGGGCATCTTGGATTTTTAAAAAGTTTTTAAGTAGATTTGCATATTCACATGTAATCTGCATATTTGCACTTATTTGAGAATTGGCCTTTCTCCCCTACTCCCTGGTGTAAGTCCCTCTGAGGACAGACACTTGATCTGAATATTCAAATCTTTTTTCTACTCTGATCTTTTGGCTTGTACAGCTTTACTTTGGTCCCTTCACAACTGGTCTTCCATGTTATTCCTTTTTTTTTTTGGATGAATTTTTCTTAAGTTTTAAAATTGAGAAACATATATTATTCTAGTGGAAGCTTCTGACAATCCATCAGGGGTGTTCTCCAAATACATGAGACAGAAACAGAGAAGTGGCTTCATTGTTGCTGATCCTAGTTACTTATTCAGAATAACACAGATATTCTCTTAATTTGTTTTTTCCCTAGATCTTCTGAGAAGTCTTGGGAAGGAAGACATTAATATGAAGCTCTCTGCTGTGAAGCACTTAAAGCCAAATATGGCACAAAATATTCCCAGACTTAGAATAAAAGTGTTTCATGGAAATTATTTCTAATGCTATCTTTAGTTTTAGGTATCAACAATATGATTTCCTAGAAAATTTCCCAGGCTCGAGCTATTAATTACTTTTCTGTAAGTTTGCACAAGAATCTCATTAAAAGTGGCTGGTCAGTATTAACTCACAATAAGAGTTGCCTCCTTGCTAATGGGGATGTTTGCTAGGAGATAACAATAATTGCAGCATTCAGAACCCTCTTTCCTAAGCGTCAGAGCTGTAATCTAAGCTGGCTCAAGACGCTCAGGTGAGAAAGAGTCCACCAGCAGCACATCAGTGGGCTTCTGCCTCGGTTTACAGGGCTTGAAGGAGGCTGAACTTCATTTAGCTGTACTGATAATGGTCACTTTGACCAGGTCCTCGCACAGGATGTAGGGTAAAGGCCTGAGGCTGCTTCCCAGTATGAAAACCTACTAAACCCCACCAATCCCTGATTCCTCAAACTCAGTAACCCCTGAACCTTAAATCCCACCAATCCCAGAGCCTGAAATTCCACTAATCCCTGAGGCCCCAAACACACCAATCCTTCAGTCCCCAAACCCACCCCCGGAGCCCAAAATCTCTGGACTTGGCTTGAAATCTCAATTCCTATCCTGGACGTTCCCACACTGAAAAGCTCCTCCCCACAATAAAGAAAGAAACAAATAAATAAAAACAAACAAACAAAACAAAACAAAACAAAACAAAATTTACATAGGCCTGTGTCCTGCTCAGTTCAAGGTTTCTTCTTGATGGAGCAGAGGCAGCCACCCTCTTGTGTCTTTCCCAATAAACCTTTTATGTGAGTTTTATTGTGTGATATTCCTGGCTTCTGACTGCCAGCATACCTTACCCTTCAGAGTTCTAACACTTCCACAGGGGAGACCTTCCCTGTAACACTTCCATTGCTGAAGCCTGCCCCCTCAGAGTGTAACACTCACAAGGACACCGTCTATGACACCCACAGATGAGCCTCTGTAGTAACATTTTCTCGTCCTGTAGCCTCCCCTGGACCCGTAGCTGTGCCAGCACATTACCTATACAAGTGGGCTGGATGCCACTCCATATCCCATCGGCCTGGCAGGTTCTCCTGGAGGATCCCACTAATACGAATGGGGGCTTGCACTGGATGAAGACCTCAGACTTAAAGGTGAAGCTTTTCCCACTGAGCCGTCCCTCTGCCGGAGTGCCAGGATCACCACAGAACACAGCTGGGACAATAAACGGGCAATATCAGCACTCAGCACATCTGCACCAGGCTAGGTTTTTTGTTGTTGTCGTTTTGTTTTGTTTTTGTTTTTTCAAGACAGGATTTCTCTGTATAGCCCTGGCTGTCCTGGAACTCACTTTGTAGACCAGGCTGGCCTCGAACTCAGAAATCCACCTGGCCTCTGTCTCCCGAGTGCTGGGATTGAAGGCGTGTACCACCACGCCCGGCTCTCAGGCTAGATTATTAAACCTATTTAGATCCTATGGAGTCTTCAGATTTTGTACACTCCTAAAGAAAAGGTACTGGGATAGCATTATGTTGACGGCGGACTTTACATTTAAAAGTTTAAAATCTCTGTGCTTAAGAGCTCTATCAAGCAAAATGAGACCTCCAACTATTAAGGGATACTACAGGTTAAATTTTTACTGCCCTGTTCTGCTTCTGTAAATAAGCTTTGCATCATCTGACCTTCTTTTTGTTCCAAAAACAAATCAGAACCTTGTATTCTTTGGCTTTATAAACCCTTGACTTAGGTGGCTGGGCAGGATCTGAGCAAATGTCTCTTCTTTGTTAAATTGTATTAACGGTCACACTGGTGAATCTCTGAACTACCCCAGACTCATAACAGCACCTGCCTTGGCCACACATGCTCAGGTCTCAGAGTTTCCACAATGCGACCACAGTCACACATCATTATGCTGCTGAGACTGGGAGTGTCTCTTTGAGTGTCCAGGATGGCATGCCAGGTTCCACCATGAGACTTACGCAAGCACTGAGGGACTTCTCCTTTCCACACTCCACGCCCTTCGCAGGACAGGATGGCCGAGTGGGAGAGCTGGTAGCCATCCACACAGCTGTAGCTTATGCTGGCACCCCATCGGAAGTCTGACCCCTCCACCTTTCCATTTGGCACTGGAGGAGGCTGGTTGCACAGGACAGCTGTTGGCAAAAACAAACAGGTCACACACCAATGGGCATGGCAGCAGGGCTGTGCATGTCTGCTCGCCGCCACCTCCCCTTCCACCACATTGATGACTGTGGCTCTTATCGCAGCTCTGACCACAGCTTGTGCCAGAGCACTCATCCTGGATCTTGCCATAGACCACACCACCACAGCCCATGCCACATCTCTTCTACCACATCTACCACTGTGCCTACTGCCATGGCTTCCTCCTGACCACTAATGCCTTTAAAAACAGAACTAACTATGGTCAACATTGTCAACAATGTGAGAGCTGTTCTCCAATGACTTCTTCCTTATCTCAGATCAAATTCCTAAAGGTAACAATGAAATAAAAACACAAAGCAGGGTGGGATGAGAAGAGATCAAATCCTCTGCACTGTTCAATACACATTCCTTACCTTGCCATTTTATTTTTGATATTAAGAACAAAGTTTAGGGATACTCGGTCATGCGACATTAGAAAAGCCTTCAAACATATCCATATAGTAAGACTTTCTCCTGACACCCATAATTTGACGTATTTAACAATATCATATAATTTACCCAAAGTTGTTAATGCATTTAGAAATAGTAATTTTCTAAAGACTCTTTCAATTGCATGCGTTTTGTGTGCATGTGAGTGCAGGTGTCTGAGGAGACCAGAGGTGTTGGATCATCTGGAGTTGGAGTCACAGAAGATTGTATGCCCCCACCATGGGTCCTAGAAACCAAACCTGACTCTTCTCCAAGGGTAAGGTACTATCTTAGGCATTGAGCCATCTCACCAGACATGATGGAGAACTTTTAAAAAGCTAATTCATTAATGGTTAAACACCCTTCTGTGGAATGACACTTCTTAGAGTTTTATTCGATTTTCCAAGCTCAGTATTCATTTCCTGGGATAAAGCACAGGCAAAGCAGGAACACTGGGTCATTTTGTGGTAATGGCTTGTAGCCCCGCCCACACTCCAAGATTACAATAAAATGGGAATGGTCCCCAAGCAGCATGTGAAAGAAAACCCACTCTGAGGATGAGAGCTTCCTGGTGTGGCAATCAAGGGCACCGTGCATGACAGAAGGCAGAGATGGAGGACACGCTTGCGAGTGTTTATGCTCACGAGTGTCAGCTTATGGAAGCTCACGTGGGACACAGAACACTTAGCACATGCGCTGAGCAGGTGGAAGTGAGCCCTAGTGCAGACACTCAGCCTTCTTTGAATTTAGTCATTTGCTCAGTAAATGCTTCTTGAGAACTTGTCAGGGCTGATTGGGGGAATGTGTGTTTATGCACCGGGACCATCCCGGGAAAGTTCTTGGTGGAAATAGGATCAACACTTTGACTCAAAAGAGAACTGTGCTCCAATAGTGAAGCTAAGGCCAGGAAGAGATGGAGTGGGAAATGGGGGATATCAAGAAGGATTCTGGCTCCACCCATGAGTATGATAGGTGTTGCTTAAAGGGACACAGTCAGGAGAAGCATCCAGAATGCGGTATCAGCAATTTCCACTGTGAACCTTTGACCTGGACCTGTCTAATCCACTAGAGAGTGTCATTACACATTCGTTGGTGCCCGTTACAAAGCAAACATGATGCTGAGTCACTGGTGAAATAAAGAGAGTACGAAACAGTCAGGTCAGCAAGAACAAAGGAGATCCAATAGCATGTCCTGGCAGAGGGGGGACTAAACAAGAGTTGTAGTCACCAAGGACTCAGGGAGCCCCACAGCAAATTCAGAAGTCTGTAAGTCCTTCAGAGACCCAAAAGACAGTGCCTTTCCAGAGGCTTTCTCAGTGCCCCAGCTCCCACTCTTATGCACTTGTTCCTATCAGATGAGGAAAATGACACATGCTTATGCATGACTACCACAGCTTCCTAGCACCGGCCTTTCTTTCCCCTCTGGTCCCATTCTGGGTCAGTCAATAGGAGAACTCAGCGACTGGCATGCTTCATCTTCTGATTATGAGAAATGCTGACCATGAAGATCCCTGGTGTTCAGAGGAGTCTCCCAGCCTAGCTTCCCTGTGACTGCATCAACCAATCCCACCCAGTCTAGCTAGAGCCTGCTCCTTCCCTGAGCATCATGCTGTATAAGCCACAAGCCTCCCTGAGCCTTCTCAGTGTGTCACCATCTTCTGTCTTTATATCTGAACCTCAGAACAAACACCCCCTCTTTAGCAGAGGTTCTCACCCTGTGGGCAGAGACCTCAAATGGGGGTCAAACAACCCTTTCCACATAGGTTTCTTAAGACGATAGGAAAACATAGGTATTTACACTATGATTCATAATGGTAGAAAAATTATACTTATGAAGTGGCAATGAAAATAATTTCATGGTTGGGGGTCACTGCAACATGAGGAGCTGGATTAAAAGATAGCGGCGTTAGAATTGAGAACCATTGCTCTAGGGACAGAATGAGTCATCTGGACTGCACCGTCTCTACTCAGGGATTCTAATCTTGAGCCTTCACTGTAGCTGCCCCTGACTCAGTTTCTCATTTATAAAACTTTTAGCAACGACTCAGGAAAACTAAATGAGTGGATATTTATAAATGGGTTGAGAAGAATTCCTGGGATTCCTGGCTGCTGAAACAGCTTTGTAAACACAAAGTGAATCTGGCCCAGTCCCATAAAGACTTCTAAACCCATCCACAATGCCTAACAAATGGTGGTGCACACACACACACCTTTGCAGAGGGGCCGGCTCTGATTCCATGTGCCATCTTTGGTGCAGCGGATGGTGGGTGATGTTGGGGGCTCCATTAGGTAGCCGGGGTTGCACTGATAGCTCACGGTCTTGTTGAAAGTGAAGTCTGTCCCAAACTGGATGCCATTGGGCAGTGTGCCAGGATCCCCACAGCTGATGACTAAGAGGTAGTTGACAGGAAAGAAGCAGAGAGATGCAAATTACCGTGACAGGAACCAAACTGTGTGAGCACTCTTCTGGGATACAGTGCGGAACTGAGAGGTGACCAGCCACAGGGCACAGATTCCACAGAGCTGCTGCCAAGTGGCTGTGTTTGGAATTGTTAATTGCTGCTCTATTAATAGGTGGCAGTAAGGCTGTCACCCCTGGCCGTGCCTGATCAGGATACACCTATAGCTATGGACAAGTACAAAGTAGCTTATTTCTTTTTAAACTAGGTGGTCTAGAGTCTCTTTGGTTCTTCCTTCATTACATAGCCTAATTTTCCATACTTTCATTGTGTAAGTTAAAGATGCTTAAAGAATCTTAAAGCGTCTAAAAAACAGAGCATCTCATCCAACTTATGTTATACTTTATTCTGCATGATTTTTTTTAAAAAGATTTAATAAATTTGAAAATTCCACTGTCTCCTTCAACTGGCTAGCTTCCAGCCCCTCCAGATGGGCATGTACTGACTTGTGCAGTCAGGAGCTGTGCCTGTCCACGTCCCATTGGCCGTGCAGTGCCGAGTCATGAGCCCCGACGTCTTGTAGCCTTCCCAGCAGGCATAGATGACAGAGCTGGAGAAGAGGATCCCATCACTGCTGAGGATCATCCCGTTGGTCGGCGTGCCTGGGTTTCCGCAGGACACGGCTGTCAGGAAGCAAAGACAGTAGCCCGCAAGGGAGTAAGCTAGGGTGGAAGCTTAAAAGGGGGGATGCCAATGAGGGTGGGTTCCTTACAGGAATGTGGGGATGTGTGTATGGGATCAGTTCAGAATTTGTCTTACCTGACCCTCAGATTTATTTGTGATTGGTTACAAAACTTAAAACTATACTTTCACATCTTTCTGATCAAAATACGATGTAAAGCATCCAAAACCCAAAGCTTTGCTTCTCTAAGCTTGAACATACTTTTTAAAGCAAGGTAGAGTTATCATGAACTTTAAAAAGTACTATACGGTATTAGAGTTCAAGCACAGCTTCCTTCATAGCATTCTTTATTTGTGGGAAATCTGGAAAAAAATAAAGCCATATGTTATGTCCCCAGGAGAGTTCACTTGGGATTTAGAGAATATCTCAGAAATATAGATGACTATACCTATTAGAATGTTGTCTCCCATGTGTTATGAATCAACCCACAGATGAATAATTGATTGACATGTGCCTTCATTTTGCATTACTCTCACAAGTATCTTAAATGTCCCCTATAGGCACTGAAACTTCAGTTAACGGTGCTCAATGCAACTGGCAGGACTCTCACTCACTGTGTGCACCTTAGTCAGCACACAGGAGAAGCATAGCCGTCTCCTGGGTCAGACCATAATGATGGCTTCAGTGTTTAAGATTTTTGTCATATTTATTTGAGACAGTTATCAGAATAATTGTTTTTTACCTCAACCCTGTTACAATGAATTGCCAGAGAAGACAGTAAGTCATGAGACAACTACTGGGTAGTAACAAGGAGACTACAGCATGAAACTCCCTGAAAGTGGTCATCATATTTGAAAATATTCTCGCATATTTAGTTGGTCCACTTTCAAAGCTAGTCCGGAGAACAAAGAAAGATGCGTTTCTCATCACACATGGAAGAGAGCTGTTAGTTCTTACTTCATGTAGAATATACACATAAGCTAGAGTTGAGTTGATTCCTTTTTGTAAAACAAATACAAAGCACTCATATCAGTGCCCATGTCAGTCATAACTAATCAATAATCATTCAATATACATTTGTTTAGTATCTGGGAAGTCATAGCTACTGTGTCGTTGTACTGATAGAAAGTATCTCTCTCCCTCTCCCCCTCTCTCCTTCCCTCCGTCACTCTTTCCCTCCCTCTCTTCTTCTCTTTCTCTCTTTCTGTCTCTCTCTGTCTCTCTGTCTCTCTCTAAAAAGTGAGCATACATAGTCTAAAGCAGAACCTACAAAAATCAACAAAAGATGATAGTACCATTTCTACATGATCATATTAGCTAAAATAATCTGTGTATACAAGTTTCCAAGTCACCTATGCAGGACCAAATGCATCAACTAATTGATAAGAGTTTATCTTGTAAGCAAATATATATTAATATGTTTCTATGATGATGACATTATCTGAACATTGAGACATCTCCCTTTAAATATTGCATTTTATAAAGTAAGACTTACAATCAGATTTTTTTTTTCTTTCTTTTCTATTTAACAATAAGAAATGCATCCATTGCCTGTCATACCAGTGGGATGCAGATAGAAGGCAGTGTAAGCCTGTGTTTTTGGAGTGATATTAATAACAGGATAGAAGTGGCTGTGATACTAAAGGAAATTTGTACTATTTGCAGTTAACAAAAAAAAAAAAAACAAAAACAAAAACAAAGATACTTTGTAAATTATAAGGTAAGACTTCACCATATTCTGTGTTTGCAAGTTTCATTCTTTGTTTACGGTTGAAAACCCATCTTCTGCTTCAGAGCTTCTTCATGTGACTTGTTTTGCTAAAATGCAATTTTGTCTTACTTAATTTACAGCAAGATGTAACAACTAATTATGAACATTTTCTTGCTTAATATCAGCGGAGCCCACCTAGGATGTTGTATTAGACACATGGCAGTTGCAGTATACTGAGCTCTGTCTTTTTTTAAATTAGTTTATACAGACAATGGATTCAAACTCTACACATAATGTAATCAACTGTAAAGGGGATTAGATAAGATCTTCCCAGTTGCTGTAATATGTGGAAGGTTTCATGTTCTGGCTATTAGTGGTAATGACAAGACAGCTTCTAGTTCATTTTACTTCCATCAATACTACATTTACGTTGCTTTAGTTGACTTTAGATTCTATCAAAATTATGAAAAAGCGATAAAGATTTGCTCAATGAAACTTAAGTCACATGACATAATTATTGTGAAGCAATTTCCTGAGTGAGGACCTTGGAAGCATTTGATAATGAGAGTGTGCTTAAAAGACCAATTACCAGCCAAAGCTAAGATAATATAATAGAAATCTACAGATATGTAATATTAAAATATCAAAGTTATATGTTATTTGGTCTTTATGAACATCTTAAAAGATTTTCTTTCTTTTCTTTCGTGACTTGTGAGTTTCTTTAAAATTCATTCCCATTTCCCATGGGGAAGTAAGGTTTTTAGTTGATTGAGAAGAGCCAGTTACATCAGGCTAGAAATAATCTTGACTAGGGAACTCGTGCCTGGAGCCTTGCTTAATACTTGTGGAGATTCAGTCCCCAGTGGGGATAATATAAGAGTTTTTCAAGTATTCCAAATTATAGAGAAAAAATTTGTTCACACACACACAAAATACAGCAGTATAACCTTTTTGAGACCCCAAACTTGAGATGTTGGCTTAGGTGGCTATCTGCTAGTTAGAGGGATAGCTGCTAGTTAAAGGGATAGCTGCTAGTTAAAGGAATATTTGCCTACATTCTGATGCTGTTTTCTGAACTTTGAGTATATCATTATCAAACACATCTGTTTATCCTTGCATAAGGCAGACTTTGCACACTGGCTTGGTACTATAAAGGACTCATGGCACCCACTGTTGACAGTTAGACCATCCCTACCTCCTACTAAAATCAGATGCATTCATTCCAAAATGCCACACAGATTAGACCCCTAGAATGCTTTGTAGCTTCTGTGTAGAGTAGAACCTCTGAGAACAGAAGTACTCCCAGCCCATACAGATCCTGTCTGGTTGACTTGCTTCTTCTCATGGCTTCTCAGCCACCTTCCTTTACCTCCAGAATCCATACAACAAGGCGTCAGTCACAGCCTAGCTTTGGGTTAGAAACACACTTTTGTAAGCTAAACATTTAAATGATAAGAACTTGTGAGATAGGTCCTTGGAACAGTCTGGGCATCTCTAGGGTTCCCTTGTAACTTTTGCTGATGCTCTTAGAACTTTTGGAAGAAGGGTTCAAATGTCCAAGAAGTAAAAGCATTGAGAGATCCCTCAGTCTGGTTCCAGCTATTTAGGATGAGTGAGTGGTGTGAAGACCTGGGAGGTCATGGGTTGCAGGGATTGCTGAATCACTCACCCTCACACACAGGCTGTACTCCTGACCAGGATCCATTTACCAGGCATGTGCGTTCTGCAGAGCCCCGCAGCTGGTGGCCCATCTCACAGGAGAAGCGCAAAAGACTCTTTGTCTTAAACTCATCCCCAAGACGAGACCCATGTGCTGGGGTCCCTGGATCACCACAAAATCCAGGACTATTTCCTGCAGAGAACAAAACACAGGGATTGCCTGATTGTTTAAATGGAGTTGTTTCATGTAAAACTTCAAAAGCTACTAAAGGTTTCTTAAATATGCCCTTAGCATGAGATAATGCTTTTGCAGCACTGTGGCATCTTGAAAACAAAAAGGTTTTCTTGATCATACTTCCTAACATGGAAGAAACTTAAGTCATTGTTGCTCTGTCATTAAAATAAAAATATGGCTAATGAGGAAATGGGATTCTTTGGGGAGAAGTGGAATACCAGGATATGATCACAGCAGCATCCCAGGACAGTGATGTGGAGAGCCATAGAGAAGTAGGATTAAGCAGTACCAGAGACACAGGGACATTAAGGTGTGTGCTCTTCTTCCCAGCTACATCTAGAGTTACTAAGCATTACATTTTCCTTAAAGACCACCCACAGAAAAATTAAAATCATAAAAGGAATGAGGATAACTGCTGATACTAGAGGTAAAAAATGTGGGAAATAAGAGTGGACCCCTATAATACATTCACCCAAGGCAAGCAAGGGTTCCAGCATGGCAATCAGAAATCCCTGCAGAAGGAAACAGTAAGAGATGTAAGGATGGGGCAGGTACTGTTGCTGATTCATTCAGCAGGAATGAGGGATAAAGGCAGAGATGCTGAAAAAGATGATATAGCCCTCTGTGGTGTGGCTTAGTGAAAGTGGTGGGGGTAGAACGACTGTGATGTAGGTGGTAGGGACCAGTAATCATGGTGAGGATGATGCTGTATGTGATATGGACCTGTGAGGCACTAATGGTGCTGAAGATGGGGATAGTGGTGGTCTATGTAATGGGGACCAGGGATGATGGTGAAGATGATGTTGATCTATGGGATAAGGGATAAAGGGTGAGGTGAAGATGTCAATGCTGGTGACCACTGTGGTGGGGCCCAGAGTTGATGGTGATCATCTCTATCAGTGGTGTCTTTTGAATCACTTCAAACTTGTGTGTAGTTGTCCAGTATTCTGAGCACAGGCTTCCTCACCTGAACAATGAGGAAGGGATCCACTCCAGTGACTGTCTTCTTGGCAGACTCTTGTGCTGTTGCCTGTGAGGATCTGGCCCCCTTTGCAGGAGTACTGAACCGTGGCTCCGTATGTAAACAATTCTCCAGTCAGGACAGCATTAGCAGGGACCCCAGGATGCCCACATGATATAGCTGAAGATAAGATTAGAATAAATGAGAATATATGTTTTGCATCGTAAGGCACCCATACAGAACCCGTAAGCATTGCCCGTTACGGAACAGGACTTAACTATGTCTTCTATAGGTAAGAAATGGCTGATTCCAGACGGTACTTCCCGTATTTGGTTACTGAAGAAAGGAAAGATTGTGGTGATGTTTTTATTTGGTTGGTTGTTTTGTTTTGTTTTGTTTTTAATGTAGAGAGCTTTGTTTAAAGTTGGAATTTACATGTCAGCCTTAGAGGAGGAGAGCAGCTGCCCGACTTCATCTATCTGGCTCTAATTGTATTCCATGTGAGAAGGATGGAATTGTTTCTTTTTTTTTTTTCAAGTGGAAAGCCATATGAATCCATCAGAACTGTTTTCATTACTTTATCTGTTAACGCGATAATCATACACTCTGCTAGGAGACAAGATTATATTAAATTTACTCAATTAAGCTCATCTGTCTAGGAAAAACAGTCTAGTGAGGATTCTTGTAGTGGGATGTGATCTAAAATCTGTAAGTAAAAATAACAAATTAAAAAAAAAAAACCCTGAATCACCTCCAACATAGCCTAAAATGTCATCTGAGCATTTTCATTCGCGTTCTTAAAACTATGCCAGTCCTAGTTCACAATCTATTGTAAACATCCTTCAAAAAAGACAAGTTCTAGGATCCAGATGAATACAGGACTGAGAACTGAACACTCCGCCTCCTTTTCCTCCTCGTGAATTACCAAATATAGCTGGGGACAGATACACTACAATGCTTCATGTGAATGACTAGCTCAATGGAAGCTGCTAGGTACTTATTCAACATCCACGACTCACTCCTCACTAGCAACTCCGGAGTCATGTGGTCCAGAGAGGAGCATCCAGAGCTGGAAGGCAGAGCCCGCCCCTGGGTCACATTAGTCCTCATTATTACTGTAGCATTAGCATCCATTCAGTGCATACCTATGGTTCATATGGAATCCTAAAAGGAAGCCAATTAGACCCAAAAGTGAGTGTTGGGTAAATGACCAGTACTGGGTAAAATAAGAGAACAAAAGGAAAATGATCCAAGACATAAAACAATAGCAGCACAAAGATGAGGCTGAACCTCCATAGAGCATGGGAAGTTCTCCTCTGAGACCTCCTTCCCACATTCCTGTTGTTAAGGGCAACAAATGGAACAATGAGGGGTGGGACAAGCCAGTCAAGGGACCAGAGTTTGTTAAATCCCTGAGTCTGTGGATTAAAGCACAGTAGCATCTGTACAAAGGCCGATGGGAATCTTCTAGGAGCAGGAGAGAATAGTGCAAAAAGGGAAGGAGCAAAGACAGCTAAGTTCCCTGAAAAATGCTCCAGTGTGGAGCTGAGGAAAGCCAGCTGCAGACAGGCTGACTGGAAGAGACCTGTACATTCGGTCTCTTTCTCTGTGGAAGGCAACCATAGCATCAAAGATAGAACTGAAGGCTGTGTCTGAATAGGGCTTGTGAGGGAAACTCCCGTGAAGTAGCCACACATGAAATTTCCCCATACTTACCCACCTCAACTGAAAGGGGTACAGGGCATTCTGTAGCGTGGAAGTTACTGCCTGTGCCACCTCTTTCCTGTGAATTACCAAGGTGGCACTTTTCATTTTAAGCATTGATTTGCTTCCTCCTGACTTAAGCTCAAAGACAGTGATATTTTCTAAATGTACAGATTAAATTTTCATGCTACAGAACTCTGATTTTGTTTTGTTTCCAAGGCAATAAAATAAAATAAAATAAACCACCTCACAATATAGGGCCATGTGTGGGACCAATACATCCTTGTTCATCTTCTAAACTGAAGAAACAATAATTTCTTTGGGGCCTTGGTGGCCATTTAGATCTTCATCTATGCTCATGTGAGGTTTGTCTAATGCTGTCTATGACTTGTGGTCACTATTGGTCTCAGTGGAAGGGCTAGGGTATCCAGGTCCATTTTCTCTGCCAATCCCCTCTTTCCAGTCATGGATGCTGGGTGAGACCATCAGAGCCTAGGCTGACATTTCTGAACCTGGAACTACAGAGTGAGACTGGGACACAAAGACACTGGGATTTATGGCTACTGTAATGGGAGGTAAAGAGTAAGCCTACGCTGCTGCTAAAGCAGGCTGACTGGTGGTCATATGGAGCAAAGGTAAGGGTTCCTTACCTCCCATCTCAAACTCATTTAAGTTAGATTTGCTGTTTTCTGGCAGATCCATCATAAGGATTGGCAGAAACAGTGATAGGAGAGGTAGAAGAAGCTAAACCGTAATGTTTACTTGTCTACGTGGAAATACGTTTCTGTTGCTGGTGCTTTCTGTGGCTCTGGGCCAAGCAGCAGAGGAGAAGCCTCACTCACCCAGACACTTGGGTAAGGAGCGGTCCCACAAGCCACTTGCCATGCAGGTCAGGGCAGAAGATCCCAGCAAGTAGAACCCCGTTTTGCAGTGATACATCACACTTGTCCCATACTCGAAACTCTCTGGAAAGTTCTGTTGCCCATGGCGAACTGCATTTTCCACAGATCCGGGGTCGGAACAGTTCACCACTAGAAAATGAAACATATCATATATAAAGCTTTTCATTTCTCCCAGTCATAATGAAGAACTTAATGCAACTTGTGTATGTGTGTGGGTGGGGGGCAATAGTAGATAGCCATAGTAAGCAAATTAAATGAGTCTCAGAAGGGTAAGTGTCTGTCTCCTCTCGTGTGTAGTCCCTAGATTCCATACAAGGCACATAAAAACATGAACTCATATAGAATGGGAAAACATGTATGAGACTGTCCAGAGGACAAAAGGAATTAAGAGAGGGTGGAGCTCAAAGGCTGGGACATGAGGAAATATGTTCAACAGATACTATAGAGTTGTGGGAAAATGTCCTTAAATAAGCAGTATCCTGTACAATGAGTGTGTAATAAATTTAAAAAGAAACAAAGCCGTAAGTTACGAACAAATAAGAAAATCTTAGGCCAAAATCTAAAAGAAAGTAAATTCTAAATGAATTTAAACAGGCCATGAAGGGAGAAGTTGATCTGGGAGCCTCTTCGTGAATTCCTGGATCCCCTGTGGACTGACTGTACTTATTCTTTGTTATAGACACGTCAAGCATCAGCTTGGCTACCACTGTCATTTTGAAGTTATGGCACCAATCTACTATTTCCTAAAAATAGGCTTCTTACACATAAATTGTAAATCATTCCTCTCATTAAGCTCTTACATTCTAAAAAGAATAAAATGGAATGGCTGGCGCTGGTTTGAATATTTTTGTTCAAGTACAGGGTTTGAGATCTGGGGATACACTTGTTATTCAGCCACACCCACCTGCACAATATTAATGGTTTCCCCTAAAGGAATGCTGCTGTCAATATATCTTGGGTGCAGTAAAGATGACAGTTTTTTTTTTTCCATCAATGCCTCATGAAAATGTAGGTTGGGCCACCTCTGATGGGAACACTTTTGCCTCAGGAGGAGAGGGGAAGGCAGTCTCAGTAGTGCAGGACACGCTCTGGTTATACTGAGTGACCTCCATTAGCTCAAAGGCCCATGGGCACCATGGGAGGAATTAGCAGCAGGCATCCTCAGGTGCAGAATAGAAAATGGCCTGATTACCTCACACTTCCCCTACCATGCCAGCGAATGGCACAGCTGCCGTGGAGCACCCTCTCCAGACAGTTCTGGCTCAGAAAAGAGCTGTGCACTGAATCCACGAAAAGTTCTGAAAGCTGAAGGCAAACCTGTTGCTATGTTAGGTGTGTTTGATTCTTTTGTTGGGCTTGGGGGGGGGGGGAGGGGAGCTCAGGCAGAGGTGGGGTTCATCAAGTTCCCTGCAGCACAGTGGAACAACTCTCTCTGAATTTCATGAAACTCATGAATTTACAAATGAAAGCTTTGGTTTCCTTAAGATAAATAAATGTTTATAGAGCTGAGGAGGTTATTTTGTGAAGCCCCACTGTATACTGTTTCTATAACCAAATTGTAAACCAAAGTTTAATCTGTCAGGGATGACCTAACCAGGGGCAATCAAATGAACCTTAAATATTTTGTTAAAATATTTTGCAGAACCTGGAACAAACAGATGTACCCCAGACCAGTGCTTGGTAGGGCAAGCCCAATTCAAGATGAAATAAATGGCCCCCTGAACAAAAAAGCACCACCCCCCTATGCCCTGAGCAGAGAAAGGACAATTGGAGGATCCTGTGATCTGTAGGGTACCCCATGGCATACCCTGGGCTGACTTAGGAGAGTCTTCAGGGCTTGTGCTATAGAAGACACTCCCTTAGTGTGACCTATGCCAATGGGCAATGATCTGGAATCCTGTGGTCTGTAGAACGCTTTGCCTATACCTTAGGGTAAAATATTCCCTTCCCACACCTCTCCTACCTCGACAGATGGGCAAGGGGCTGCTCCACTGGCCGTTGCTCCGACACTGGGCTCGGGAGGCACCCTGCAGCCGGTAGCCAGTATGGCAGGTGAAATTCACAAGGTCGTTCAGGTTGAACTCGGTGCCGTTGGTGAGGCCATGGGCAGGGTTTCCAGGGTGTCCACATGTGATGGCTGTGGGAACAAGGTCTACATCACTGCCCACATTAAACAGGGCACTACCACTACCTCCTGGAGCCACTGGGAGCAAACTGGTAGTCATGAAAAGGGCACGAATGGAAGGGTTTCCTAGAGACATCAAGGGTGCTGCTCAGGTTTGGAAGATCTGGGAGGTGGAACGATATGTGGAATCATAGCTCTTTGTTATAATGGTGGGAAGTGACTTCCACCAAGAGATTCTGTTTCCTTCACCTCAGGACCGGCACTGCTTACTCAGACTGGGTGAATGGCAACTGTGTTGGCAACAGAATAGCCAGAGAATGTTAAAGATCTTCTGTTTATCCAGGATTTTGAGCACTCCCATTTGGTGCACGCCAATTGATACCCTGAGGCTTTTATTTGGAATCACCCCGAGGATTTGTTTTCAGCTTCAAATTATAAACAATTCCAGTATTAAGTTCATCATGGAATTAGAAAAATAACCGTACACGTGCCAAAGTTCTCCTTTTCAGACATTCCTATCATGTGACCTTATGAGGTATGACGAACTACTGTCAGGGTCCTTGAAGCAACCACACAGAGCCAGGCGGGGCCTGTCACAGATGCTCTCAAAGGAACATGCTATGGCCCCACAAATGACCATTTTCCTCCTCGTGTATCATGCCAGTATGGTCTTCCTTTTGAGCTGCCTGACTTTGTAGCTCCAGAGCACTATGGGAGACAGCACTGCTACTATTGAGAGACGTCAGCACCTATGCTTGATTCATGGGGGATTGAAGACTGTATGGGGTGTGGCTTGAAGGAAGTTTGCACTGAGAATGGGGACCTCTGTAAACACGCAGTGTTCACCTTGGAAGCCATGAGTTTTGAGATGCTTGCAGGCCCAGCATGTACATGAAGAAGCAGCTTGTGAAACTCTTTATTCTGCATGAAACCCCAACTATCAGACAATATATGACCCTGCTCTAATCTAGCACTGTTTCTCATCCTGGATGTCCTATATGTGAGCAAACGACATCAGTCACAAAATGCCCTTTAGTGAATTGATGGGAGAATTTATGGAGGGCTAGCATCTAGGGGAACAGTCTAGAAGATGCTGGATAGGGAAAGCTAGCATGGTGGGCTTGTACTCTGATGGTACAGTGAGAGGGAAAGGTCACTCCTCCCATTGACTCAGACGGGGAAACACATTGCAACGATGACTGAATTACACAGGAAAATGAGGAAAAGTGGTCTTCAGGGTAGTTTCACAAACTCTACTCACGGACACAAACAGGAGTCTGCCCCGACCACTTGTGGTCCTGCAGGCAAATTCTCACAGAGGTGCCCACGAGCCGGAACCCAGGGTTGCATTGGTAGACCACTGTGTCTCTGTAGCTGAAACCATCACCGCTGATATGGCCATTCACAATGGGGTCTGGAGAGCCGCAATGACCCGCTGAGGACAGACACAAGAAACAGTGGGAAACCCATAAGGGAATGCACCACCATAAGCCCATGGTATTCACAATTCACCCACTTCCACTGTCCAGTCAGTCACAGAGATGGATGCACAACTGACGGGATTTTCCCATGGACATATGTGCTTTTAGTCTATATTATTCTTCTTTTCTACATGCTCATATGTTTTCTCAATAATTTGAGGAAGCCTTATTTCTTATATAAAATTATTAATAGCTACTCTCCCAATTTATAGCTCCCAGATTACTTATTACTTTCTTACTGGCATGGCATGTGATCTATCATTTTGAATAAAAATTGAAAGAAAGGGGTATGGGTTTCCTAACTTACTGGCAGCCCAGAGGAGGAGGAGGAAGAAGAGGAAGAGGAAGAGGAGCAGGAGGAGGAGGAGGAGAAGGAGGAGGAGGAGGAGGAGGAGGAGGAAGAGGAGGAAGAAGAGGAGAAAGAAGAGGAAGAAGCATAAGCAGAACAAAAGAAGGAGGAGGGTGTGCTAAATATGTGTCTGTATTCTGCCAGATCATACTGTAATCCAGGGTGTGTCTGCATTCTGGTCTGATTATATCTTTGGATGTGATCCCTCACCAGCATAATCATGTTGCTGGATTAAAATTCCTCTTCAATGATGGTCATGTACTCTAAACTTCTGAAACTGTAAGTCTCAATAAACTCTTTCTTCTAAAAAAAAAGAAGGAGGAGGAGGAGGAGGAGAAGAGAAGAAGAAGAAGAAGAAGAAGAAGAAGAAGAAGAAGAAGAAGAAGAAGAAGAAGAAGAAGAAGAAGAAGAAGAAGAAGAAGAAGAAGAAGAAGAATGATTTCCACCTGGGAAATGGGTCTATGTAACTGTTGATGAAATTTCAGAAGAAGGGACAGAATTCATAAACCTGTCCAGTTTAAGAGATGTTCATTTGAGTCATGTGAAAACCACTATTAGTAAAAAGACATCTCATAATCAGTAGGATGTATAATGAGGTTCAGGGAAGAGTCATATTGAAGGTGATGGGATCTATTGTGGAACAAGCTCACTGCTAGTCCAGGAAGCCAAAGGATGTGAGAGAGTGCCCATGAACTCTATGCTGGCAAGAGATGATAGAGGGAATAGATGGCTGCAGTTCTTGCTGAACTCACGGGGGTGAAGGACTGAGCAGGGAACATCCCTGTGGTCAGGGAGAGTAGAAAGGCAGGTCAGGTTTTCTCTGCTCAGCTAGGACCTGTTTCCAGCTGCCCTCTCTCTGCCTCTCTCCCCATGCTCCTTCTTTCATTTTGTTACACACAGTCAACTTCTTTTATATCTTCCCCATATATAGAAATGAGTTTTTTTTTAACTCAATAGGACAAGAATGGACAATGTAGTTACTCTAGGAACCTGGGTTTGGGATTGCCAAAGCAGCAGAGACCAATACTTTGGTTCCAAACACAAAGTCTGTGTAGGAGCCACATGTAGGTGGAAGTGGATGCATATATGCAGGGGAAGCTTTCTATGGCTGCCATCACTCCAGCAGAGCAACCAGAGACCATCAGAACTGAGAGAAATATCACCCAATTATTGTCATGCTTCATTAGGCTTCACATCACCATTTTGCAGCAACTAGAATAGCAATCGGTATTTCTGCTTGGGACAACATTCTCCTTGTGTTCATCACCAAGCTTCTGACCAGGAAGTGGCATCATAGAGGTGAGGGAAAGCACAAATGGAATAGGATGTACAATGAGAGATTATCAGTCTGATAGGGTTTACAGTCACCATGGCAACAAATCCCTGGATGTGTTTTTGAGGGTTAATTGAGGGAGGAAGACCCATCCTATATGAGGGTGGTGTGATTTTTATGGGCCAGGTTCCCAGAACAGTTTCAAAGGAGAAAGCAAGCTGAGAACCAGCATTCATCTTTCTCTGTTTCCTGATTGTAGGTACAATGTGATCAGCTGCCTCAAGCTCCCTGCCTTTCCTCCCACAATGGGCTCTACCTTCAAACTGTGAGCTGAAATAAATCCTTCTTCTTTTCAGTAAGCTATTTTCTTTGTAAGCTGTTTTGTCTCAGCAAGAAGATGAGTAGCTAAGAGGGGTGAGATCAGGAAGGCCACACTAGATTGCCAGCTCCATCATTTGGAAGGTTTCCTGGCCATCTGGACCTAGTTAGTTCTTCTCTATGCGTATTACTTCCCATGCTTGAAAACTTAGTGCCATCAGCAGGTTTTCAAGTAAAACTAAATGCCCTTGTAGTTGGCAGTCCCGTCTCTGAGACCCGCCACTGATGGTGTAATGGAAGGACACTGGCTGCAGAGCTGCCATCCTAGGCCCTATCAGCAGCATAGCAAGCTCTCGTGATGCTCAGTGGTGGTATTGCCCCAATCTCAGCCACAAGGACCATAGAAAACCCCATAGGAGCCACAGCACTACTTCATACAGGACAGTAGCTGCTTCTAAGATAATGGATACTATACCTAGTACCAAAATTAAAGTCAGACCCTCAGAGATTACTAAGCCACTTATATCCAGGCTATCATTATCAATCAGTGGTTCTCAACCTGTGGAATGTGATCCTTTGAGAATCACATATCAGATACGCTGATTATCAGATATATTATGATTCTTTTTTGTTCTGTTTTGTTGTGTTTTTGTTTGTTTGTTTGTTTTTGTTTTTTTGAGACAGGGTTTCTCTGTATAGCCCTGGCTATCTGGAACTCACTCTGTAGACCAGTCTGGCCTCGAACTCAGAAATTTGCCTGCCTCTGCCTCTGCCTCCCATGTGCTGGGATTAAAGGCATGCATCACTACTGCCCGGCACATTACGATTCCTAACAGTAGCAAAATTCCAGTTATGGAGAAGAGACAAAATAATTCTATGGTTGGGGATCACCACACCATGAGGAGTTGTATTAAATGATCACAGTGTTAGGAAAATTGAGAACTACTGTTCTAGATAGTTCCAGGAGATTTGAGGGGCAGTCTGAATGAGGACATTGGAAACCAGCCATCGTTTGCTGAAGAGGGTACATCTAACAAAGTCCCCAAACCTCTCTCAGTTAGACAACTTTGATTGGGAATACTCATTTTCAAACTCTGCATGTCTCCACCAATCTTTTAGTTCGCACATAACTTGAAGTGGCATATGCCTTTAAGTCATGTTGTCAGGTATGTGTATCCCTTAGGAGGCAAGTAGCTTGATGTACTACATCTGCAAGGAAAATTTCCCAGGGTATTGCACATTCACTTTGGCTACCCTACTCTCTGCGTAACTAGCCTAACTGCTTAAAGACAACAGGGGGTATACTTCAAAATCTTTGCACTTCAGCCTTTTGCCAAATGGAAGAAAGAATCTACAGAATGATGTGGCAGGTTCCATTCCTAATTTGAATAAATGTAGATAAGATATCCTGGTTTCCTTTCTGTAGATAAGATCATCCTGGTTTCACCCTGACAAAAAGCAATGCAGAGGAGAGGAAGTTTATTTTAGTTCAGAATTCCAGCTCATAACCCATCACTGTAGGGGGTTCTAATTAGCAGGAACTTAAAACGTCTGGCCATATCATGCATACAGTGGGCTGGGTCTTCGCACATTGTTTTACATAATTAAGACAGTCCTCCATAGGCATGCCTACAGGGGAACCTGATCTATAACACCAGGCCAAGACTCTTTTCCCAGGTGATTCTTGTTTGTGGGCTGTTGACAGTTACTATGGCCCATCACACCGGTGATCTCTGATGTGAAATAGCTGCTCACTTCCATTTCCATTCACATGTACAGAATAGCCACAACAACTTAATTTATAGGATTTAACTCAAAAACCAACAATAATATGTCAAAAAAAATTAAGGAAGAAAAATCTCCCTCAGGTGAAACTTGAACTAAATGCACTCCAAGTCCTGTTTTGAATTAAAGATGGCATTGTAATGTAATATTTGTTCGTTCTTTGACTGTGAGAGTCTTTTATAAAAGTCCTTACTGATGTCTTGGATTTGAGTAGTAAGGAAATGTACCTAGAAAGAGTTTATTGGTCTCATCACCACATTGATGGGAGACTTTGTCCTGAGGGTCGTCTAGAGCCCTATTCAGAAATGTGTTTGTTTATGGAAATAGATGCTTCCCCATTTTGAGGGATGGCTGTTCCATTCCCCCAGTCCCCAGCCCACTGTATTGTCTTCTATGGTACCTTTGAGAAATCTAGTATAACTACGTATAGCAGTTAATTTTTATAGTATTGTTGGGATGTAATTCCATGACAAAGGTATTACATATTGACATGACAAAGGTATTCTATATTGACATTATAATGACATGACACCTAAATAGGAAAGCATTTATTTGGGCTGGCTATAGTTTGGGAGAGAGATGAGTGTTATGTCAGGGAAATGTGGCCATAGGCAACAGACACAGCATGGGGAACAGAAAGATCTTTCATCCTGAACAAAATCTGGAAGTAAAGAAAGCTCACTAGGATTGCTAAGAGTCTTTAAACTCTCAAAGCCCACCTCCAGTGACAGATCTCCCACAAAGCCTCCCCAGCCAGTGCCACTAACTGGGGACCAAGTATTCAAATATCCGAGTCTCTGGTTTACATTCTCATTCAAATCATCATGAGCTGGGAATGAAGTAAAGAATCAGGTATAGTCCCCAGAGACTGACTACAGATGGACAGACAGACATGCAGAGGCTCAAAGAGTGCATGTCTTGCATGCTGGAGACACGTTGGAAGGCTGGTAATCCTAAATCATACAAAAAACAAACTATAGGCCACACACCAGAGGGCATGTGCCATATGTGAACGCTGCACACTTTATCTAAGGGACTTTCTCTTTTTAAATTTTGATTTTCTTATTTGCAGCGATTCTGGTACCAAGTCCCCAGAGAGATGAGCAGGGCAGGGATGGGTGAACATAAATCTCTGGGGTTTTAGAATGGAGTGTGAAGAGTTGGAAATGTAAGTTCAACAACCTTGTGGTGATTGTATGGAGCCCCTGCCTTTGAGTGTACTGCACAGAACCTTACCTGTGGTGAAGGGCAGCACTTGTGGAGGAGAGAACATCTTACAAGGAGGTGCAGAGTGAACCCCTCTGCTCTACAAGGAGACACAAGGACCCTGTCATGTACATCTCTACTCTCTCCCTTGAGACCTTTCTTGCCTGCAGCTCCCCTTCCACTCTGTCATTGTCTGTCACTGTGAATATTCAACATGCCTGTGAGGATTAAATTGTAACCATTTTTAGAAAATCTACAAACCAAATGTCCAACCTTAGCACTTGCCCAGCTATTATCAGTATTTTCTGCTGACAATGGAATACTGAGTCTTAAAAATATCCCGTCTCTTAGGAGAGTCAGAATGACAGGCTGTAGGACGAGATGCCATCTGTGTAGTGAGCATCTTTGAGCTAAGCCAGGCTTATATGGACAGTGGATATCAGAGCCATTTTGAAGACCCTTCTTAAGTATTAACAAGTAGTCATAAAATGTCAAGTGGATCAGATCCGTGAACGGCACGAAAGCTAGTGCTGGCATTAAACATCCATGGATGTTTTGAAATCTGTGTATCTGTCCATGTTAAAATGAACACTGCAGAGTACTGATGTATGAGTCTGTTTTACTTCTAAGTATAATTTGCAACGGTGATGCTGAGTAATTTTTCATTGCCACACAAAGGCAAGGGCCCCTGAGAACATGAAATCCTGTGGAGGACAAGAGTTTGACCAGCTATGCTACCCCAGGTGCCTCTAGTGGCAACATTGACCAAGGACCTAACTCCTCTGTCATATAATATACTTTTGTCAATTGTCAAGAACACAGGGGCAAAATTGGAGGATTTGTGTTTGAGGACTCTGAACTGGTCACCTTCCTAAGACACCAAACATACTTCACAGAAAGATGGGAGAGCAGACATCTTCATGGAGGAGAGAAGAAATTCCTCTCTTCTAACAAAATCACTTTTCTTGTAATGACACCAAACATTTTTCCTGGCTATTTTATTAAATATTTTACATAGACCTCTCAAAATCTATAAGGTATTTAAAGAATACATTCCAATTTTATTACCCTCCATCTATAAAAAGAAATCTAAAATACAGTTTTGAATGACGATATTTAGCTACATCAGCCTTGGTGAATGTCACCACATCCTGCTCACAGTAGGATGCATGGCTTCCTAGTCATTGTGGTTCCACAAATGCGAACCTACTTCAAACAGCAATCTATTGTACTGGAAAGTTGAGGTTTTTGTAGAGGGTTCCCAATCAGAGGCATCTTTGACAGCAAGAATTGAAGAGGTAACCCAGTGGGGGAGCTGAGGGCTCACTCTGTGCTAGGAAAATCTATATGCTATAAGTGCATTATCAAGAGATTAACACCTTTACAACAGGGGCCCTAGATTATAAGTGTACCCCTTTATTCTAGCTTTTGTGCTCACTGTTGGGTTCAAGGGACATTACTACAAAAGGAGATAAATACAAGAAAATAATTAAGAGAACACTGTGATCATAAAACTTTCCTGATGGGTTAGGAGGCACCTGGTAGGGGAGATATGGGGTCTGTGTCCTGCATAATGATCCAGGCTAGATTGCTATACAGCTTTGTGCCTTACAGATGAAAACACAGAGCAAGTCCTCAGTCACTTAGAGAATTCTAGAGGCCACAGTCCAAGTACAGGAGTCATCCACAACGTGCCCTTGGAATTATGTGAGGTTGTGACACACATCTGCATGCCTTCATATTGAGTTCATCTGCAAGAACACACACACACACACACACACACACACACACACACACACACACACACAAGCCTTAATTAGAGCCTCAGATTAGGGACTTTGAACAGGACCAGATTCCATTCTCAAGTATGAGCCAAGAAAATTGCCCTACCTCTCCTTAAATACAGCTTTTACATAGAAAATTCCATAAGACATGACTAGTGTATAATCATCCTTTCAAATACTGACTCATTTCTATTCAATGGCCAGAAATATTCTTCACTAGTGGACAACACTGGACACATCTAGAGTACCAGATACAAGATAGAGTATCTCTTCCACCATAATCAGAAAAGACCATGCAAAGCAAAATATTCATCTGGGTACTCATCAAGATAAATAGGGGACTTCCCACCCACAACCTGTACCAAACATCCACCATCACATCTTATATAATGCTGGGATTCACATGGGTTGGGACTCAATACAGTTTGGATCCACAGAAGCCCTGGGGACAAAGAACAAACAGGTAGGCAGGTCTCTTCTGAAGTGAGGATCCATTATGATGCTAATCACATCCACCATGATAACTTGATTTGTCGTGGAGATGGCTTTTATACTTAGTCTGAATCCTAACTTTCCAGTATACTGTGTCTACAGTTACTAACCATGTTGTTAATACCAGCACAAACCCTCATCCCACACCGAGCACATGGACTTAATTAGTTTTATTCTTCCCAACACAACTTTCTTTTTTTTTTTTTTTCCAACACAACTTTCATGGCATCTCTACCTATCCTTCCATGGTTGGCAAAGACAAGAAAAAATATCCATAACCAGCTCATTGCATCTTTCATCCCATGACGTTTCAGATATCTAAAATTATCTATTTATTATTTCCAATATTTCTGTTGGCTAAATAATGCTAAAATGTTTCCCAGACATTCTCCATAAACTAAGATCAACAGATCCATTACCACAGGGACACACCCATCCTCAATGCCTATGCAGGCTCTCTGCAGAACTGGTATCAAGAAGCTGTGTGTTTGGCTCATTTTATGCCAACTTGACACATGCTAGAATCATTTGGGAAAAGGGATTCTCAGCTGAGATTCAGAACATTTACCTCTAGGCAAGTCCTGAGTGTATTTTCTTAATAAGTGCTTGATGTATGAGAACCCAGGCCACTATGGGTGGTGGTGCTACCCCTAGGCAGGTGGTCCAAGGATATATAAGAAAACAGACTGTTGTATCCACAAAGAATAAGCCAGGAAGCAGTGTTCCTCTTTTCTCTTTCCATTAGCCCTGCTTTCAGGTTCTTGTTCTGACCTCCCTCATGGTGGACTATGGTGAGGGACTGTAAGCTGGAATGAACCTTTCTTCCACAAACTCTGAGTATGGAATTCTAACACAGCAATAGTAGCCTCAACTAAGACACTGGGTATGGAACATTGAAATGCATAAAGAATGGAGTGGGAGAGTGGAGCATCCTGACAGTGGAGCTGAGTTAGGTGGAAAATATAGAACAGCCACGGACATAGGCAATGGTGTATCTGTGTTTCTCAGCACTATTTATTGTCCTCAGACCATGGTGGATTTCTTCTATAAGATCCTGTCTTTCACTCTGTCACTGGCCACATCCAGGGAAACATACCTGCTGCCTCCAGCTTCCTATAGAATACCTGGTCCTCTCCTCCTGTCTTTGGGTACTTCCTGTGCTCTTCTCAATGCAGTGGGTTTTTTTTTTTTTCTTTTTTCTCAAAGCCACAGGGTTGAGGGTTATTATTTTGTTTTATCAAGCGATAATCTCTCTTTGACTTGAGACCATGTTACTACATATGTTGTTTTCTGAATTTAAAAATATGAATATTTATTTTATTTTTGGGAAGAATATATCTTCCCCAAAATGTCATGATTGATATACGAAGAAATCAAGGCTTTTAAGACACATCAGGGCTGGTGGAGATATGAACTTATAGAGACTGTGACAGTGTGCCCAAGGCCTGAGTGGGTCTGTACAAGTTGGGGTCCTAGAGCTGGAAAGAGAAGTACATACATGCCCCCATTCCTAACCCAGAGCTATCTCCAGGTATACTCACTTGCAAAGGAAAACTTAGTTTTCTACAAGGGACCCTCACATGGAGAACAAACCACTCTTAAGCATAGACCACCTGCCCACCAGTAGATGGCCAAATGAACTCAATAGCATAACTGGGGCCTTGTGCCCACTTATGTATCCTTTGTGTCTATATCATGGCTTCTGTTTTTATGTTTTAGTGGGATTCCTCTGTGTGTGCATGTGCATGTCTTTGAGTCTAAATGTTTTTCTTATGCTTTTTCTTTGTCTCTTTTCCTTGTTTGGGTGTTTTCTCTGACTTGTTTGGTTTTGCTTTATCTTATTTTATTATTATTATTATTTAAATACCTACTTGTTTTCTAAGAGAGACAGAAAGGGCATAGATGTGGATGGGTGGGGAGGTAGAGAGGTACGAGGAAGTGGGGAGAGAAAACCATGACTAGAATACATTATTCAAAAAACTATGTTTAATTAAAACATATCTTCACCAAATGGCCGGACTGATTCTGAAAGTCATTTTCCAAAGTGACCATCGAGTCGGCTGCCATAAGGCAGTGGTAGCTCTGCCAATCACTCATGGTCATTCAGCTTGGAAGACAGCCAGAGTACTCTCAAGAAGGCCCAAGCAATGGGAACGGATGAGGCGCTGATTTGAATATCAAATAACAAATCACAACATGGAAGAAAATTAACAGCTTCATTGATACGTCAGAGCATCCAAGCATGTGGAGAGGCCATTGCTCTGTGGAGCTGAGCCATGTGGTATCTTGGGAGGGGAAGAATTATTGGTTCTCCGTGTGGCTCAGTGTTGGTGGGAGAGTGCAGATGCCCTTTGCATCACCTTTAGAAGAGGAACTTATTCCCAGTGGAGCAGCACTAGATCAGGAGCCCCTGGTCTGTTACCACACAGCCTATATTTCAAGGCTATTTTTATGACTAGCGAAACATGACCATGGGCAAGCTCCTCACTTCTTTCTCTAAACCTTTTTCTGTTCCATGTCAGGAGTAACATGCACTTACTTGGTATTCTGATACGAATTCAATAAAATGAAGCTTCAAACTGCCATACCTGTGTTACCAATAAAGACAGTATTCACAGATATTATCTCTCATGAGGCATCTAGTTAGCATGTGGGCTCCGGAACTCTACAGCAATTATGGTGCCAGATATACAGTATCTGTGCCAGGTTTAAGAATGTGCCTTTCTTGATCCATCTGTTTGACTATCCCCGCATCTACCTTGGCAATAGTTCAGCTCAGCTCCCTCCTGCTCATCCACTCCCACACATATTCCACAGGCTGCACATCTGGCTGTGGTTTCCCTTGGGCCTACGTTCTTGTTAGGTTAGATTATGTGATCTACCCACCAGCAATCTGTTACTCCAGCACAGGGATACACTCATTACCACATTAGGCAGATTATGAATCTCAATAGTCAAGTTTCAACGGTCACTGTGAAACTATATTTGCTCAGCTGAAAAATCTTTACACTAAATTTACTGCCCATTATTTAGCCAGCCATACAGTGGCTATGTGTCATCTTAGCCCTTTCCTGGCTGTTCAACTCCCTGTTAAATACTCTGCTCCTCTGATTCCATAACTCTTTTCACAAGTCTATCCAACTTCTCACCACTCAAATTTTCTTCTTTATAAGCTGGAGGTTTCCCTCTCTTATGCTCAGTTTAAATTTCTCCTGGACTCAGAAGTAAGTCCAAACATTTTCAAGATGGATGGCAACTGATCAAGACCATGTTTGTGACAATGTAAGACCATCAATAGGTCATGTGTCTCAACCTGTGGGATTGGAGCCTTAAGTTTGGATAGAAGGATAACAAAATAAGTAGAGGCTCATTTGGGGCTAATGGGACATAAGGCGACCCTAAGCCTTAACAGTTTTAGAAACTGAATCATTTAAATTTCCCAAGCTTTCCAAGAAGCCTAACCTACATACTTACCTACCAGGCCAAAGCAGAAGATATGTGTTTTGAATCACTCACCCTACCCCTTTGGTGCTAACTTCCACTGAAGGAGAAAGAGAAGACATTGTTCCTACCTGGGCTGCCATGTTGAAGGGGTTTTACAATGGCCACCAAGTCCTCAAGAACACTCAGGAAAGCACAAAGACTAAGGATAAGACAGGCACTAGAATATAGGAGGATGCTAGAGAAAGGTGACACAATGGAAAAGGAAGGAATTGCAAAAGCCTAGGGTAATAGAGATGGGTCAGATACTAGAATGGCGGGGTGATGGGGGGGTGGAATAATGGAGGAAAGTAGAGCAGTAGAGGGAGATAGAATACTGAGGAATTGAGTTGATAGAGGAAGAGGGATGAGACAGGGAGATGGGGAGATAGAAGGACAGGATGGTGGAAGGAGATGGTATCCTGAAGGTTGATAAAAGGAGGTGGGGTACTGGAAAGCTAGGTTGATAGAGAAAGATGGGATGACAGGGAAAGGTGGGATAATGGAGAGATGGAAAGATGGATGCATGAGGTAATGGAGGAAGGTGGATCCTGGGAGGGTGGGGTAATGGAGGGAGTTGAGATAATGACATATTTGGGATACTAGAGGTTAGGGCAATGGAGGGAGGTAGGGTATTGGAGAGAGGTGGGGTACTGAAGAGGAGTAGGGTAATGGAGAGAGTGGGGTACTAAAGTGATAAGGTAATGAAGAGATGTGATAGAAGAGTGGGCAGATGGAAGGAGCTGGAATACTGGAGGTAGGTAGGTTACTGATAAAATGCTATAGATCTGTATGACATTTAAGTGGTGATGAAGACATCAGTTGGAGCAACTTTGAGATATTGGTATATCTGAACTGAACAGTTATAGCTTGTCCACATTTATGCAGAGAACCATCATCCTCCACTCTTTAAAATTATCAAAGAATAACAGTAGAAAAACAAAGCCACGATATTACAGATATGTTCAACTTTAAACAGCTCACAGTACTTGCTAGGTTTGATGACTAATGTCTCAATTCCCTGATGGGATTTTAAGCTGTTGAAAATGTAAAATGTGTATAACGTTTTGGAAATTCCTATTTCTCTTTGCTAAGTTTGTGAAGGTCTTTGAGGACTATGTAGTCTCAGTCCTCTATGAGATAACTTGTTTAATTTAAAGATTTTATTTTTATTTTTAATGAAAATGTTGTGGATAGCCCTGGGGTTATATTTCCTAAAGCTATCCACAAGAGACATGTTTCTGTGTGTCTCTGTGTGGGAGTATCAATGTGAGTTCAGTGTCTTTAGCAATAAGAAGAAATCCCATAGAAGAGGAGTGAGCCACCGATGACTTAAGTTCTGGGAACTGAACCTGGGTCCTCTGTAAGGGCAATAAGCACTCTTAACCATGAAGCTATTTCTCTATCCTCTCTACAAGAAAGACTATATGCCAGAGCACATAAGATAGGACCATCATTTATTTCTTAGACTTTCAGACACTCTGAGAGTTAGAAAGAGGAAGGTAGCCATGACACTGGCCAGATTCAGCAAGGCTGCCAGAGAATTAAGAGCCAGAAACCCCACACTTCCCATACTATGATTCATTCTCAAGGTTGATTTGAATTACACCACATGGGAACTTACGAGTAGCTTACCCAGACACCTTGTTTCTGATCCACTCCAGAGACCATTGGCCAAGCACTCCCGGACGTGGGAGCCCACAAGTGTGTAGCCAGTATTGCAGGTAAAGATGGCAGTGGCTCCGTATATAGTGAGCGTTCCTATTTTGTTACCATTTGGGGGAAAGGACAGGCTTCCACAGGAGATGACTGGAAGAGAAAAACTGTGTTAGTCCAGGTCTCAGCTATAGCAGAAACCCTGGGTAATAGTTTTCCTAAAAAGCATACGGCAAGGATATCTGCTAGGCTAAGAGGTCTAGTCTGCTGGGTCTTGACAGGTCAGTTGTCTCAGTTGGATTTTCCTTCTCTATTGTTTGCAACATAAAACCTCAAATGTCCTAGCATATCACAAAGCCATTGAGGACACTGCAGTGACCCACAGTGTTTTCAATCTCACAGATTGATAACCATTTCTTCAAAATGGACACAGTGTGTAATGCAGCAACCCACAAGACTATCTACTAAACAAGTAGACTGTCTACTTTCTTTTCTATACTTACCCTATGAATGATGTATTTGTGGGGACACTTACATGTACCTTCCAGGGACGTGAAAAATGCCCAAACACAGTATGCTGGGTTGAAGTCCAGCACTTTTCACTTTAACCCTAGCACCTAGATCATTTCTTTCCAGTTATTGGTAGGACCTAAGAGTATCCTTGGCATCTGAGATATGATGTGACATAGTTTGTATGACTTGAAATTAGTCCATTCCTGGAGGTAAATTAATCGTCACCCACAGTAGAAATACTAGTGATACCCACGTGTTTGTATCTCAGATGCATAAATACTTGAGAGCAAAACCTATTGAATCTTGTAGTAGGAAGAAAAATCCTAAATCCTTCAAGGTGGACTAACCAACAGAGGTTCACAAGTGTTAAACAAGATTGTAAGTCTTAGAAAAGCTACCCAAGAGAAAATAAATGTTCAGATCACTTACTAAGCAATGACATGTGCAGGACAAGGTCATGCCAGGAAGTGACAAAAAGACAGAGGTCCCATCTACAATAAACATGCAAGAGATGGGAAGAGAACACAATCATGAGGGAAGTTCTTTGCTCCTCTAGGTGAGCATGGCCAACCTCCTCAGTCTCTGGTGTCTGATGGGACTGAGGATGACAGAATGTAGTGGGAGTCAATGCTGAAGACTATTTAAGAAACCGAGTCAACAAGGCAGCCAGTATCTTAGTTGTTTTTCGCATTGCTGTGACATGATACCTTAACGAAGCGCCTTACAGGAAAGAGGTTTTTTTTAGCTTGCAATTTCCTGGTGGGAAAGGCATGGTGCTGTTGAAAGCAGTGGTTACTGCTCCCATGAATGTGTCAGGAGCCTGAGGCATCCTGCTCCCCACTTACCCAACTAACAAGAAAGCAGAAAGAGACATGAACCCTTCAAGGCTTGACCCCTCCAATGAGGGGTCTACTCTCTACTTTCTGCAATAAGGCCATGATTTCTAAAGGCTACACAAACTCCCAAACAGTTTCACCAGCTGGGACCTAAGTATTCAAACAACAAGTCTGTATACAATCTCCCATGTAAACCACAATGGCCTTGACCCTAGAGGGCTGGTGCATTGATGACTTGGACCCCAGTCCAATGATTGTCATGTGAGTGGACCATGAGGACTTTGACCTCATCCTAGAATGAATCAATTGATGGACTAAATGTCATAACAAACTGTTGAAATGTTATAGAGACTAGGGAGAGTGAGCCTGGTTAGAGAGAGGGTACTTTTAAAGATACACCTTCCTTACGCATGACCCTCTTCTATTTCTTTCTGCTTTCTGGCAACCTTGGATGAACAACTTTCTTCTTTGTCCTTCTCTGTAAGGTCTCATCACATTCAGAAACAAAGCAATCCATGTGTACAAGCCACACAGACCCATGGGAACCCCTGCAATTATCACCCAATAGAAATTGTCCCTTTTCAAAATTGCTTTTCTCTTCCAGGTAGTGTGACTCTTGTCCATAATCCCATCCACCATATTGGAGGCTGAAGATAGACAACTACCATAAAGTCCCAGCATCCCTGGGTGAGACCGTGTCTCAAATTATAAAATAAGATTGCTCAAAAACTGTTTTCTTGGGTTTTTAATCACTGTGAATAAAAACAAAAATCTAGCACAATGTCAGAGGAAGAAAAAATGATATGAGTGTACTCTTGAAATCACCCACCCCTTAGTTCGGCTTCTCTGAGTACAAGGTGTGACTCCCACTCTGTAAACAGGCATACCTGTTTGCTAGATATGATCTATAGGGGTCACTTGCCCGGAATCAGGAGACTACCTCCAGACAAAAATCTGTGCTGAGAGAGCCTCCACATTTCTTGGTGTCTGAGAGACTGCTAAGCTAAAACCTTCACAGTGGCAAGTGTGAGCTTTCAGTAATTTGCTAGCATGTACCATATCAAATGTCAATGGATTCAAGAGGGATTTAGGTTTTTATAATTTGCTGTGAACTTTTCTCTAAGCCTTTTCCCAAACACTGTGTGAACCCTACCTTGAACTGTGATATTTAGCAATTCATGTTGAAACTTCAGTGCTTATCGGGGATATGTTCAATGACAAGGCTGGACCAGTTTCCTAGCTGAGAGCTCTGCAGACCTTTATCGAAAGAGCAGAGTGAAGATGCTCATAGGATTCTATCCTCTCAGCCTTGGCTCACACATCCCAGTGAGGAGACTATTTAAAGTCTATCCTCTAATGAGGCTCATTAGATCACAAGCAACTAACAGAACAACCACTGAGCTTATGGGCAGCTGGATAATGGGATTCTAAGCCTAGAGTTTCTCTTGGCTGCAAACCCTGCTCATTAGTAAGGGTGGCAGAGCAACTTGGAAGAGCCTAATTGGGGAGTCCATCAGCACTAAAAATAACCTTGTCACAAAACAAGGAGAAAGCCTATCTCTATGCTAGCCTCCCTCCTGGTCTCCAAAAATGGATTCATTAGCTGTGCTTTTCCCCTACCACTCAAAACATGGCCACACTCACAATTCACAGCTCTCTCAGAACCCATGTGGTGTCTTTGCACAGCAAAGGTGCTAAGTTGAGGGTACCCAGAGGATACCCTGTGAGGGCTCTCTGAATGCTATTTTCATACCATAGCGGTGGGTGACAAGCCACTCCTCAGAGGCAAGCTTCTTTTTCCTTCCCTCTAAAATTCACAGGGAGATCTACTTTGAAGCAGTAGTCTGATGGCACCTGTTTTCTCATACCACCAGGGCAGCGTTCCTGTCAGCCGCACGAACCCTTATAAACAATCTTCGATATTGATGCTTTCTACTGCTATAGTCAATAGGGCTCCACAATCGTGTGCAGCACATGGTAACCATGAGAAAGCAAGAGCTCTACACTCTGCTGGGTGTGAGAAGAGGCAGGACATGCACAGAGATGGTTGTAAACACATGAAGGAGTAGTATGGACTATAGCCTGAGGTACTATGTGAGACCTACAGGATGACACCTATGATCTGTAGTTGGGTGTAAGTCTGAAGGCCTCATCCACAATGAGGATGTGCTTGACAGAATCAGTTGCTTGTACAGCAGTGAGCAGATACTAGAGCTACTTATGAGTCTCTCGTTTTCAAGTCAAGGTCTACAATGTCCACTCTAATAATAGAGTAACAGTGGTCCTCAAGCAGGAGAATGGAATGCCTGTGCTGATTTTTGTGGACAGACCTCTGCTGTTGTGTTTAGCCATCAGTCCATACATGGCTCTGGCTAGCAACCAGAAACCACAGCGGCCACACTACAGCTCAGTTGGGTGAAGACCTGCTTTCAGAAAACTTGGAATTAATAGTTAGGCAACAGGGAACATGCGTGATGTTCTCTGTATACATTTTTAAAGGTCTAGTTTGGCTTTTTGTGTATACATAAAATTTAAAACGTAAAGATTTCTGCTTCATGGATCTCCACAGCAGACATGTCTCTTGCTTTTAAATATAAACAATATGAAGTGTGAGAGAAAGGATGCTGGATTCCCCATTGTGTGGGTACTTTGTCTGCAGAGGGAAGACTCCAATGGGAAGATTTCCTTCTCCTGTGCTGTGGACCCACAGGGACCCTGAGACCTTAGAACCTCTTGGAGTGATAATGTCAACCCCCACCCCAGCCCCAACCCCAAGAAGCTGGAGAACTTAGCTGTACTCAGGGAGCCGTGATGTACTGGGGGTGGTTGAGGGTCTGTATCTCCTCTGGGTTAAATGGCCAGCAAACCAGGAAACTTATCACCCTGGATCCCGAACAGATACATCATGGAAAATAGTAGGTTCCCTTCACATCTCATCGCCTGACCATTCTGAGATAAGCCACAAGTAACTAAAACCTTATAAATTACAGTTCCAGCGCTACACTAACGGTTTCCATGACAACACATTTGAAGATACTGCTGATTCTGTCCCAGTACCATATGAAAAGCAATAGTTTCGTCTATAGGGATATAGTCACAGGCTAGAAAACTGGGCTTAGAAAAAATTGTGTCATTTTAAGTATGTTTAATTGAGAAATTGAATGGTGTTTGCGCTTTCTAGGGTTAGCATGCTCCCATTTCAAAGAAAAGTATCCTGTTACCAGGATTGATCTTGTATTTTTTTTTTTCTGGGTGTGTATGGAAAAAATAGAAATCATGAAAAAATAAATAAATTTCAGTTACAATAAATTACAACTTCATAAGAAATAATGAACTAACACATTCACTGATTTCTGTAGATGCTAGAAAATGAACATGTAATGCCCTAATTTCTTTCTTTTTCTTCCCTTTTGGAAGGGTCGGACATGAGACTCCTTTAATCCTTCTCGGTGGCCTATTTACTCTGCTTAGTCTGAGAGATGAGATTTTTTTTTTTTTTTTGGTCTGACTTAATTTCCTAATTTGTTATAAAGAGAAGTACTGTTAGATACTGAACTAAAGCTGACTGTGGAGGATAACTGGTAACATGAATATTCATGAGGGCACAAGGGAAAAGTGGGAGGGAGACTGGAGACAAAAGCTGACTGAGCATGCTCATTTCTGTTCCTGTGTCTCTTCCAAGCTCTGCATCTGAAATAAGATGCTTGGACATTTGAACACTATGCTCATCATAAATAGCTTCTCCAAAATATAGCCCGAGACTACAGAAGTCCCTGGTATCTTTTCAGAGTCAACAGACAGCCCTCTATTCAGTCTCTAGACTTCAAACTACCTGATTATCTTTTAACTCCACTGAAATAGCATAATTAAAGTAGTTCTGAGCAAGGATGGAAGGCCCAGCCACATCCATGCAGCCTTGTCCCATAGAGACTCAAAAGAACACTCTTCTCACAAGCTATTGTTCTGCTTGAAAAAAAACTTTATTGTTAATAAAAGTATATTATTTATATTAGTATGAAAGAGACTTGCTTTTATGTAAATTAATATCCATTTATATCTTCTCAGTTTTCATCAAAATTATTTAAATGTTTTCAAATAATTTGCTGTTTCAATTTGTAACGTAGGAAAAGAAGATTTCAAGAAATCTTTAAGCTTTTCCCCCTGGCCACAAACCCTCTGTGTAATGGCCAGTGTAGTGCTTTATTCAGTCTTTAGGTTCTGAGCCAGTTCATTTGTGGTTTCCTGGGTGAGATTGACAGGCTAAGGCTAGAGTGGAAGGGTGAGCCCTTTAAAAAGGCCACCTGGTTCCTGTCTTCTGAGAGATGGAAACCATGAAGCTGGAGAGGGTGAAGGACACACGTTAAAATCTGAGAGTGGACCCCATTACCTGAGATTATACATTGAGAACCAGCCATAATCACAAGGTCCATGTTCTGCCTGTGAATGTGAGCAGACAGCCAGTCCTGACCCCATCAGATTCATGTGAAGACAGGACTCCAGTAGCTTCCAGAAGGCAGCTCTGGAAGGCCCCAGGCAGGAAGACACAAAACCTATGGGTCCATCTAATGTTACATGCTACACCTATGAGTGTATCCCATGTCACATGAAGAACCTGTGTGCCTATGAAATGTCAGACAGTGAAGACCCTGTGGCTCCATCCAATGTTACAAGCAGAATCTGTATGCATATGCAGAAGCTGTGGGCCTATCTAATGTCAGACACAGAACCTGAGATCCCATCTGTGCTACATGGAGCTAATGTATTTGGGATAAGTGTTTTCCCATCTACAGATGCAACTCCTCAGGAATTACTGGCTGCACTGTAACCTTGACAACAGTTGTTTCTGAAGTTAGGGACCTTTCCACAAGGGCCTGTGGGAAGAGGCTGGAGAGTATTCTGAACTCCTGGGTGTCATTTTCAAAGCATTAGCAACAGCAAACAAGGTCTAGAATGCTAGACAACAGCACCATAACCCGCCACAATAAGTCAGGAGTGTCTGTTCTGATGCATCTATATTTCTGAAAAGGAGTTTCTAAAAATTAGCAAGCCTTTTTCCAATGAAAAAAAGATTTCAAAATGCATAAATAGAAAAAAAATGATAATAACTTTGGTAGCTTTAATGAGAATGGCCTTCGCAGGCTCATAGATTTAAATATTTGGTACCCAGTTGGTGAAACTGGTTGGGAAAGATTAGGAAGTGTGGCCTGATTTGGGGACTTATGTCACTAGGGTGGGCTTTGAAGTTTCAAAAGCACATGGTGTTCCTGGTTACCTTTCTGTCTCCTACTTGACTATCAGGATATGAGCTCTCAACTGCTAAACCAGTGCCATACTTTTGTTCCACAGTTCTGAGTAGTAACCTACAGACCACTAAGCCTGATTAAAGTTCTTTTATAAGTTGCCTTATTCATGGGACCTCCTCACAGTAAAAGAAAAGTGACCAAGACAGCAGTATCCATCTTTTCAGGTAAAAGAGAACTTTCAGTGGAGTCATAAGAATAAGCACACAGCTCCCAGTGAACTTTCCAGTCCTGAGCCCTGCTTTGTCTTTCTCAAACACAGATTTCCATCTCCAAACCACTCTCCCAGGACAATCTGGATGCTTGAACAATGTCTGGGTAAACATCCTGTTTTTATAAGACAGCAAGGGTATCAGAGATGTGGGAGAGACAAGATGATGTCATTTGCAAAAGGGCTGTCCTTGCCAAGACAGACAACCTGAAATCCAGATCTGAATAATCCATCTAAAGCAAGGTATACTTTCAGGTGGATTCTACTGATTCTAGAAAAATATGTCTATGCTTCTATGGTAGCATGCAAAAGAGACACATTGCAGCATGTGGCACAGAGCTCATTCCCAGTCACATGTGATAGTAAGCAGTCACCAGCACGCATAGTATATATGTACAGGGTCAGAAGGTAGGTACAGTTGATATGTGGCTCTGGTCACACGAGATGAAGTTAAAGATCAAAGACGTTTGTGTGTGTCAGGACAATTGATTTTCAGAACCTCAGGACAAGCGCAGCACCGAACACCAGGACCTGGTTCCACATTCTTTCCTAGTAAGGGGACCTTGCTGCTTCTGGGTTGGGTTCAAGGATTGGTAAAACCCCAAGTTTGCAAAGACTCACTTGTAGGTGTAAAGTATTCTGGAAATGCAGCTTTAAGCTGTGGCATCAAGATGACCCTGCTTACCAAGGTTTGAACATAGGCTGAGAGGGCTACACCAAGCAGCCTTGGAATCAGGTATAGGAGAGTATGTGGAGCCTGCTGCATCTACAGAAGCCTCCCACAAACCCCTTAAGAAGGCCAAAGTCTGTTATGTCAAAGCCTCTGTCCTTGTCCCTTCTTGACAGACCTAATTCTGGGCTCCCAAATCACAAAGAGGCTCTAAGGAGCCAGGGGATATGGCTGAGTGGCATAAATGTGGGACAAATATATCAGGACAATGGTGGGGAAATTAACTATGAGCTCCTGCCCGGGCATTGGACACCATAAGAAGGAGCCATCCAAGCCACCAGGAACCATTACAGCCAAACTGAGAGTAGCTTTGAGAAAGGTGTCCTCATATTTAGGACTTGAATGTCTCATGCCACCACCCTCCCTTACTTATCTCTAGGTTCCTAGGAAGAGCTTGTCTTACATGAAGAATTAGCATTGGCTGTATTAAAAGTCAAACTGAAGTTATTATGTAAAGCACCTAATCACACATGCCTTTGTTTCTCTCTCTTTATTCTGCTTCCATTCTTCCTGCATTGTGTACTGCATAAATCTCACCCAGTCCAACTGCGTGTTTCAGTGTTTGATAATTTCCTGTCAACAATTGGTGGAGATTGGATATCAGAGGTGTATGAATCAAAAGGCACGCTGAACAATGTCAGCTTTGTCTCGTGTTCTTACTTATTCATATTTAACCGTTCATCATGCACCTGAGAGTATAATCATCTCCCTTTGCCAGACTGCCATTGTGGAGGACGGATTCCTTCAGCATAAATACTATTTCCCAAGATCCTGATGAGAAGTTTGTCAGGGCTTTCATGCAGAAGAATAGCCAGCTCTTCAAACATGTGCTTTTATTTGTCTTTAAGCTCAGATGTGACATATTTGACTATTCTAATATTCTGAAGTTTATAAAATACTGTCATTAAGAAAGGAGCAGAGTGCTAGATATTTGATCCTGCAATGCCTGTTTGAGCTTGACATGTTAACACAGGGCTCTGCTTTAGTCAGCAGGATTATGATGGAGTCTTCATAGGTGGCCCCATTGATGCTGTGTCCTGGAGTTCTGCACCCTGTATTTGAGAGGGCCTGTCACCACTTACCTTTACATCTGGGTCTGTCTTCCTCAGTGCTCCAGGTCCCATTGGCTTGACACTGCAAGAGCCTCTGACCCTGCAAGAAGTAGCCGGGGCTGCAGCTGAGGAGAACTTGAGCTCCGTATTCATTCAGTGATCCCGAAACCAGCCTCCAGAGCACGTGCTCTGACAGCTGGCCTTCGATGCTGGGGCAGGGCACCGCTGCGAGAGAGAGAAACACCTCAGTGTCAGTATGGCTTCCCGACAGCTCTGACTGTCATTGCTTTTAGAAGGTAGAGGCTGCTGGGATAAGAAGCTCATTGTGCTGTGTGACCTAGATGCCCTCAACTCTTACTTCACAACTTCTCTGTTTCCACATAATCATTCGGGAGGCATTCTGAAATTTCAGCCTGGGAGCTACTGTCTTGTTACAGAAGTGGAGGGGATCTTATGGTCAGACTGAGGTATAATCATAGAAAATAATTACTTTCCTGTTTGTCACATACATGTGTACATATGTACTCATTCATACATGGGTTCATGAGCACACCACTGTCTTCATACATGTACACTTAAATATGCATACACATGTGGAAACACACATGCACATTCACATGTATGCACACGTGAATATACATGCACAAATGTACACACGAGAAGATATGCACACAATATAGATTCATATGACTAGGTTTACAAGTATATGAAAATAGTTAGGCATGCTATGTTATTACTGTAGAAAACATGATTATTATTATAATTTAAAGGAAGGACTTCCCATGCTCCAAGGCAGTAAAGACAGAAGCTTTTGAGCGCAGAGCCCTGAGAGCAGCTGCAGTATCAGTACTGTAGGCTCAGATGCAGCCCCAGGACAGCAGACTCCAGAGAACTTTCAGATAGACTGAGATGCATGCACTATTTGGAAGCTATGCAAGTATAGGTTTGTTTATGAAAGTATGACAGCTATTTCAATGAGTTTTACAAGTTAGAAAGAAGCAAGAACCACAGCGTTAAGCACAAAGCTCCCGTAGTTGATATCTGTCACTGTCAGCTGGTTACCCACACAACTGAAGGGCCCAGCTTGGTCAGTCTTGAGTTCAAAAACAATAGCTGGAGAAATTGTAGCTTTCCTGGAGTGATAATAATAAAATGTATTTTGCTTTTAAATTTCGTCCACACTCATTCTAATTGAATCTGCTGTGTGAAATGTTATAAAATCTCTCTTCTTCCTATGGTGACTTCCAGTTCTATTTTCAAATAAATTACAAAGAAAGGATATTTAAGAGCAAAAACAATGAGGTTAAAAAAATTAAGAGGACAATTTGGTAATTTAGAAGCAATCTAAAGTTTATATCTCTTAGATGTTTGTAGATTCAGCAGCTATCTTCTATGTCCATGGATATATAAATGGTTTGCTTAACAGTCGAAATTATGTCTTTCTGTGGCTAGGGTATGTTTAGCTATGTCCATAAAATCTTTAGCCATAGGAAGTCTGAACACAGTGAAGTGTGGCAGGAGGCATTCTTTTTGCCAGTATGTGCTTCAGGAAATAACTCCAGCTTTCTAATCTTCGGATCTATACAAACTCTGCTTCTGGGGAGGGTTGGGCATTGGCTCAAAGTAGAAGGGCAGTTTTCCTCTGGCTAATTCCGTTCTTAGCACCAATCCTACATGTCCACAGGTGTCTTGCTTCTTTGTGAAAACAGTGTTTGTTTCCCTCTTTTGTCTTCTAATTTAGTTGTTTGTGTCTCTTGCCCTCTGATTGGTGACAAGTTTTTTGGGTTTTGTTTGTTTGTTTGGTTGGTTTTGGTTTTTTCAAGACAGGGTTTCTCTGTATAGCCCTGGCTGTCCAGGAACTCACTCTGTAGACCAGGCTGGCCTTGAACTCAGAAATCCTCCTGCCTCTGCCTTCCTTGAGAGCTGGGATTAAAGGCTTGCGCCACCATGCCCGGTGACAAGTTTATTTTTAACCACTAGGTCCTCTCTGCCTTTTCATAGTTTTTTTTTCCCAAGGTAAAACTGAAGATAAGCTAGTTTTCCTCTCACAGAGCTATTCTCCCTGAGACCGTAGATAGCCATGAATAGCATTCTATGTGCACAATAGTCAAATGCAGTCTGTAAATATTGTAGGGGAGCCATTAATGATGATTCCTAGTGATAAAAAAAAATAAAAAAATAAAAATTACACAGCAGTCCGGAGTTGTGTGAGTGGCCTCTGTCTTGAAAGTTACAACACACACTAGCACTCTGGGGGCAGGGGGTGGGTGTGGGAGGGGAGCACAAATGAATGAGAATCATCACTCAGAAGGAAACCTGAAGACCTGGGTGGGCATGAAAAGCAAAGTCCATCCTGTCTTTAGTGTGCTGCCGGAAGAGCTCAGGCTTTCAGAAACTGCGTCTGCTGTGGTTTTTATGTTTTCAGTGCTGATCTGTAGGCAGACTATGCAAAGCACGAATCGCTCACAGTTGTATCTGAACGATCCATGGCGCACTTTAGGTGGTGAAATCCTGAGTCACACAGTCTGGATGGTGGAAAGTCCCCGAGTGTAATGCTGGAGGAGGCAGGATCTGTGAGTTTGCCTATGTCTACATCTGCATCCCTGCAGGGAGGAGCTGTTCCCACACACATGGGTTATGATGAGGTGACATGTACAGCTCTTCTGTCTATGTGCACCCCAAGTGTCATGTTGCATGCCATGAATATGGAAAAGAAAGAATAGCTTAAGTAAGGAATTAGAAATAAATCCCTCAAAGACATCCTTGCTCATAAACTCGATACTTAATAATGTGTATCTTAAGGGCCATGTTTTCTGGTTCTCAGTAACTGTTCAGGAAGCTTTTCACTGTCCTGTCACCGTGGGAATACGCAAGGTCACCTTTCCCCAGCACGCCACTCTAGCAGTCATACCTCAGCAGAATTTTAAGCAAGTGGAGGTGAAAGATCCAACGTGTAGGGCAGAGGTGAGAGACACATGTCTGCTTTTAGGTGTGATAGTGAATAACTCATGGAGCTGACTGTTTTACTAACGTCTATTCCTGACGTTAGACCCAAAGGATGAACAGAGCAAAACAACACTGAGAAACTTGTAGGATAGAGCAATCCAGGATGCTCAGGCGAGAGCTGGATCAAAAGTGAGAACATCTGGAAACAAAGAATACACTTCGGCTCATAGCCTTGAGGGTTGAGGGAGATGAAGCAGGGCAGCAGGGGCTTGAGTCTCAAGTTACCTGAGTGACACGTGAAAATGTGTCTCTCACTGGACGATTAAAGTCAAGCGATATCCAGAGGTACCAGAAGTGGCCATATGTCGTGGTTTTCAAGAAAACATGACTTTATACTGATGGAAATGCATTAGAGTGAGTTCTTTCAGCTGCTAGTTACCTGAACCTCCAGATGGATACTTAGAGGACAGTTACTGCTCAGATGTGTAACTCATTTTGTATCAGTGTCATCTCCATCAACAACATGATCGTCACTATCAGTCACCCCCATCACCATGAGTATACCATCATCACCATCACCACCATCTCCATCTTTCTTCTTCTTCTTCTTTCTTCTTCTTCTTCTTCTTCTTCTTCTTCTTCTTCTTCTTCTTCTTCTTCTTCTTCTTCTTCTTCTTCTTCTTCTTCTTCTCCTTCTCCTTCTCCTTCTCCTTCTCCTTCTCCTTCTCCTTCTCCTTCCCCTTCTCCTTTTTCTTTTTATTATTATTGTTATTATTGTTATTATTGTTATTGTTATTATTTACATTTCACAAACAAGGCAGTCAAGACTCAGTCAACCCAGGCAAGAATTCCCCCCTGTGTAGGGAGTTCTCTCAGAGTCTCTCTGATTTATACTTTTCTTGTCAACACAAAAAGCAAAATCCATTCCATAATTACTCTAAGTAGATAGTAGGCAAAACCTTCATATATTCATCATGAAGGGTATAAATACCACAACAGGCAAATATCAAATAAATAACAAAGTCTTTGAAGGGAGATACAAATATTATTTGTTATATCTGAGGACTACAGGAAAACAAGTCTATGTCATCATGAATGTAGTCAGTACATAGTGTTGACAACTGACTAAAGTTTCATGGTTGATTCTATGTTAGTTAAATATGCTGCAACTTGTAGAGTGTGCAAGGTTGTCCACAAACCTGACATTCCTTCTGTTTGTACTTTTGCAGGAATATAGGCTCCCTTCTATTACATAAATAAAACAACCACCATAGGATGGTTTTTTCCCTTTTAACCAAGGGAACATTCATAGTAGTCCATTCCAACAGACTTGACATGGTGTATGCCAATGTTGACATGGCTGACACCATTTTTGTACCAAAACATAATTGTACTTCTTAAACTAAAAGAGTTGAAATCACAAATTATGGGTAGTCATTATACAACAAACATATTTTCCCAACATCTGAATCTCAAGGAGGCAGAGAAGACACTTGCATTTGACCTGGGAAATCTTAGCTTACATTAAAATAAATAGGGTTGTTTTGTTTGCCTATCTATCTATCTATCTATCTATCTATCTATCTATCTATCTATCTATCTATCTATCTATCTAAATATCTATCTATCATCTGTGTGTGCTCAAGCACTCATGTGAGTGTGTCTGTCTGTATGCCACAGAATGCAGGTATCATTAGAGTCCAGATAAAGTTCAGAAAAAGCTGAAATTATAGATGGTTTGAGCCAATCAACATGGGTGCTGGGAACTAAACTTGGGTCTTCTGAAAAAGTGGTATGTGTTATCAGTTTTTGAGCTATTTCTAACCCCTGGCTGCCAGTTTTGTGGAGAGAGAATCTGGTTTCTTATTGAAGCTTTGAGTCAGGGGCAAAGCAGCAAAGCCAGCCAGCTGTTCTTCCCTTGGAGGCCTTCATACTATGATGAGGCTGCCACCAGAAATACAAAGCATCCTCTTTGGTAGTATTTGGTCCTTATCAGGAATCTTCCCTCTTTGTCAAATCATCCCATAAGTGTGGAGTATAATTGCCTTTTTATTTTCTTTTAGCGGTTTCGCCACATCATGCTCATGTGGCAAAGTTTGTCTTATTACCACATTTAGTTGGAGCATGTTTAATTAGATTTGTAAAATTATGATTAGATACCTTTGGAGTGAAATAATTTAATCATCCCTTCCTTCGCACTCACAGTCGAAGCAGAGTCTTTGCAGAGCACCAGCAGCCTGCACTGATGAGTGTGAGGGGAAATGGGCGGAGCCGTGGAACTTCAGAAGCCCAAGAAGCAAGACAACTAGCTTGGGAAATAATCAATTGATTGAAGTTATGATTGCTCTTTTAAGTCCTTTGTCTTGTGGTTCATCTAGGTAATTCTCAGTGAGAACATTTTTACAAGAGCGGTGGATTTAGGGGGAAAGACCTTCTTTGGGGCTTTTATAGCATTTATATTGTTATTATGAGACCTTGGCATGTGGCCTTTCTTCATTGACATGTGTCTGATATGCACAGGCTGCCCTGTTAAATGGAAGCTTGAATTTATTGCTTTTTCTCAAGCTTGGCTGCTTTCAGATCAGATCAGAGGTGTTGGTAGGTTAGTCCTCCTGGCATTCTCTGTTGATTTTGGAGAAATGGGGTGGGGAAATTCCAGTGTGTGGAATGGAATGGAAAGCTGAGCTCTGCTGAGGAGGGATGCAGGCACCTTTGCAGCTAAGCTCTTCCTTTTACTCACTGTCCATCTGGTTTATAGCAGAGTCAAGTTTAAATGTCCTGGATGTAATTCCTGGGACTAGCTGTCCAGACAGACAGTAAATAAATGCCTGTTTTTTTTTTGTTTTTTTTTAAAAAACATTAGTTTTGTTGCTGCTATCTTGTGTCAGCCCTAGAGCAAACACGAGTAACTGAGTCTAAAGTAGCTGTCAGTCTGGGTAATGATGACAGAGCCACCCGTAGTCTCAGTTCCTGGATACACAACTCTATTAGTTTTACAAAGGACTCTAGAAAGGAATGAGTTTCCTTAGGAGGTTCTTGTCCTCAGAAGAGCTCGAAGGCTCTAGAGGACTAGGTTCTCCTTTTCTTTCTAACGCAGATGTTGGTGAAATGAATTACCCAGGAATGGGGTGGGGTGGGTCATTGTCCTGCTTTGCAGGGTGGCTGTCAGATTATGACTTGTCCCCTCATGCTTCTCTGTCTACTGTTTAAAAGTGATAGGGCAAGCCCATGGCCACTGCTGCAGGTGCTGCCTGATACATACAAGACTTGCTCCCGTCTGGTCTTCAGATACCTTCTTGTCTCCTGCCCAGTGACTCCTGCACACTGCGAAAGCAGCCACGTTCTCCATCAGTGTGTAACTGGAAGTTCACCCTTGTGCCTAGGACTAGTCCTAGTTTTCATAGGATTTTAACTGTTCACAGTAACGGGGGAAAGAATGTGATAACCCAGTAGGTTTACATTTTAAGTACAAATAGTGTCTTGAAAAGGACTGGTTGAATGTGACACGTGTTGCTTCTGTGTTTCTGAATGTCTGTGTACCACTATTCACCTAGGCTCTCAGTGAATTCAGGTCAAAGTGAAGACTCAGACATGCAATCAGACATGACCACAGGAGCCTTTGGAGTCCAGAAAAGGGTGCTGGATCTCTCCAGCTAAAGTAAGAAATGGCGGTGAGCCTCCTGGTGAGACTTGACTTTGCTTTTCTGTCCTGATAAGGATTTTGCATAAACTTGTGTACATTTTTATCCAGAGTTTAAAATTTTAACATAACCAAAATATACAAAAAGACAAAAGAAAACTAATTCTGTAATTCAAGGTCAAGTAAATATTTGTTGCTAACATATCATTAAAGCAAAAATAATATTATATATTTTTAAGTTTTGAAATACTAGAAGGGCAAGTTAGATCCAGGTGAAAAATTTTAATATGTTGGTGACAAAATTCTTGCTGTATAAATTTATGTTTGAAAAAAATAAATACATTTATGTTCGCATGTACATGTGTATATACACATATGTATATATTTGTGTTTATACATGAGTATTCACATGTGTGTAGGCATGTGTGTGTAACTTCTGTTAAACTTGGCTTCTCAGCATGACTTTCTACCATTTAAGTCTATATTTTACACTGTATTCAAACTTTTCATGCTTGAATAATTTTTCTTTCCAAAATATTTATTAATTTTAATTAAAGTATAATTATATCATTTCCCCCTTCCCTTTACTCACTCATGTTTGACTCTTGCAAGAATATTACTATGGACTGAAAATAGCTTCCTAGATGTCTTACTCCACATTACCAATGAAATTGCCGTTTCCCTTGGCAGCACATGATATGCATAAAGAGTGCATAATAAATAACACAGATGAAACAATGCCTCTTATTTCAAAGCCCTCAAACATGTGAGAAATGGAGGCTAGAACTCCCATTGCTTCACATTTCACACCTTACATTGAGTGTTGTTGAGCTCAAGGTCAGGATCTTGAGTATCTCCCTATATTTAAGATGGCAGTCAGAATAAGATGTGACCAGGTAAGTTACATGTTATAGATTGTGATGGAATTAACAGAATTTTCTGGGCTAACATCCAGGGTTACACAGCTCTTTTTAAGTGGTGGGAGTTGTGTCTGTGGGAGTTGTTTGTATTCTTAGGATAAAAGAGAGCAGGTCTTCACAACACTGGGAAGGGATTCTGGAAGTTAAATTCACCCAGGCTCTCAGTGAATTCAGGTCAAAGTGAAGACTCAGACATGCAATCAGACATGACCACTTACGTTTGCATGTGGGTGGCTTTCCTCTGTTGCTCCACAGGCCATCTTCTTGACATACAGTGGTGGCTTCCTGACTCGCATCCAGCTTGAAGCCTTCATTACATTCATAAGTCACTTTACTGTCTAAGGTGAACTCATTGCCCGTGAATGAGCCATTTCCCGGAGCCTCTGGAATTCCACAGGACACAGCTGAAAGGATAAGAAGAAAACCATGCTTATCCTCACAAGACTGTGTTAAAATTTGTCATTAGGTTTCAACTCAGAGACAGAGCTATTAATCATGTTCTTCATGTCTGTCAAAAGTACACACATTTTCAGAATTGTAAGGATGCAAAATATTCATGAGAAACAGTGGAAGACTTATTGAAGTGGTAGAAAACAGTTCAGTGTCAAACACTGTATCTGAGAGATACTGGAGGGTCTGGGTGATGACTTCCACTTAGACACAGGCTAGTCACAGTCGGCATGATTGTTTCGTTGTGTGTTCAAGTATCAATCACACATTCTACCTTGGGTGACTGTGGAGAGAAGGACAGGTGTAGGCCACTTCTTTGCCATCTCAACAATGGCTTTGACTATCAAGACTCACAGGAATTAGGCATGAATGTGCAGCTGCCCACCTCCCTTTCCTCTCCACTTTTCCCAACTTCTCTTCTTCAACACATAGCTTCTTGTTAAAGATGCTGTGCTTTGCCTGGCAGACCCTTCGCCGGCTCCTGCGTTGGGAATGTGATCTCCATTGTATCCTTTGTAGAAGCGAGGTGTAAGAACTTTAAGAGCTGGGGGCCTCTGGAGGTTCTCATCCTGAAAGCAATTGTCTTCTCCTGGGACCCAGGGTAGTTCTCATGAGCTGTTGAAAGAGCAAGTCAGGCTCTTCTAACTTCCCTGGCTTCCTGACTCATCATAGGATCAACTTCTCTCAAACAAGCTCCTACCGTGATGCTTCCTGATGTGCAGGGGACTCTCACCAGTGATGACCCTACTCCACGCCACTTTTAGAAGTCCAGAACTGTGAGCAAGAGGGATGTTTTTTTCCACAAATTACTCAGCCTTGCAAACGTTGCTATATGAATACAAAGGAAGCTTGTACAAAGGTAAATGGCTTTCTCAAGTTCAGCAGTGCATCTAAATCAAAGCTAAGAACTTCTAAGTAATCTGGAAAATTAACCTGACTAAGTTATCTTCTGACCATCACACACACACACACACATACACACACACACACACTCACAGGAAAAAAATAAATGAATGTTTATTTTTTAGATGTCAAGCTTGCAGAAAATTCAAGCTCTACTATTTCTCATGTGTTGGCTTTTGTTTCTTTTTGATAACTTCATACGCATGCACAGTGTGCTAGATGTCTACCCTATTACACTCTCCTACCTCCTCTCCTCCCATGCCTACTGAAACCTTTCTTCACAGCCCCAATTTCTTCTACCTTCCCCCCTCCCTCTAACTCCTCCTCTACTCCTCTTCTTTTCCTCCTCCTCTTCCTCCCTCCCCCACTTCTTCTTTTTCTGATTTTGGGGTTTGGAAATACTGTGTTTAATTGGAGTTGGCAAGACTATAGATAAGGGGATCTTTACTGGCAAGAACACTTGCCACTGGCAACACTACTAAGTAAAATCATTTTCTTTCTCATAGTAACCATGAACTGCCAAAAGATTTTCAGAAAATAACAGGGCCTGGTCAACTCCTCTTCCATCCATTGTAGCATATACTGTAGGACTCAGTGCTGTGCAGGTTTTATGCAGGAAGCCTGAGCTGTTGTGAGTTCAATGGACCACCATGTATAGAAGACAATGTCTCCCAGAATCCTCCCTTCTCTACAGCGCTAATGTTCTTCCTGTCCTCCATTTCATAAACTCAACCCTCTGAAATATCTGCTGCATGTAATATAATATTAACTCATAACAAATATCATGTGGATGTGTAGCCATTATTTTGGGGAAAGTGTTCAAAATAGCAAACAATAACTGCAGTGTTTCCCAAACCACTGTTCTCTGTCCAACAAACTTACCAGTAGACAAGCTATCCACCGGAAGCCTATTCAGCCTTTGAAAACTGACCATCTTTAGGGAATCTAGAACATGTCATGGATTTTGTCTTTTTTAAAAAGTTCTTTATATCCCATTATGTTGTCATGTCTCAATTCTCCACTATATAGCTCCATTTCTTCCAGGTAACCACGTATCTATCTCTCAAATCCTAATGTTTCTCCCCCCCCCCAACTTAACTACGTACACTGTGCCCAGTCTCCACTTCCTGTAAGATTCTTATTTGAGGGCAAGCGTGGAATGAAATGGCATCTCCTGCAGGTTAAGTGGGAAAGATAACATCCCACAAGCTCATAGGAAACACTCATAAAAGGGGCTTTTACCCAGGGGGCCAAGTCAGACAGGCTTACAGATGATTCTGTTCAACCTAAAATCTTTCAAAGGAAAGTGAACTCTGCTTTGGAGGACTCCGGAGAATCTTTCCTACATGTTCTGCTCAGTAATGAGCAGTCTGCTTCGAGACTTGAAGTACAGTTTCTATCCCCAGGAGAGCGTTCATTAAAGGAGCTGGGGTGAGGGCCACTGCTGATGCTCCAGCCTTCAGTGAGTTACTTCCTGTGATTCTTTGCTCTGTTCAACCCATGGGATTATATGTCTAAGACTCTGAACTTAAGCCAGCATTGTCTTCCATATTTAAACCACTAGTTAAAAATAAATGTTCCTACTCTATTGCTCTCCTGAAAAGATCTGCCACTGATTCACAATTCACTGAGAGGAGCATCCAGGAAGAATTGGTAGAGAATCTCTCAGGATGCTCCTGCCATTGTCAACAGAAATGAGAGAGATCTAGACCAAAGTTCAGAGGTATGAAGCCTATTTCTGAATTTTCCCAGAGCCAGTGATGTTCTTGGTCACATTACCTCTCTGAACTTCCACAGACAAGACACTCCAGTGGTATTGTCCATAGACTCAGAAAATTATATGCATAAGGAGGGTTTTAGGGCTCACATTCCCATATATCAACATTGTTATCATAACCAAAACTTTTTGGGACATTTATTGATAAACCCTCTGGGACAATGGAAATGTATTTCCTGTATATTACCTCATTCAACCCTTAACGCATATAGAAAGGTAGAATCAATCAGTAGTTTGTGTTGTGAATAACATAGATTTTAGAGATACTATGCCCTTACTGGACTTTTTCTATCGTTGTGATGTGTTTTTATTTTATATGCAATATTTTAGTCTACCATGTGTCTGGTAGCCAAGGAAGCAAGAAGTTGTCACATCTCTGGGAATTGAAGTTACAGATATAGATGGTTGTGAGTTGCTATGTAGGTGCTGGGAATCGAACCCTAATCCCAAGCCCATAGAAGAACAACAGTACTCTCCACCACTGATACCTCTTTCTAGCCTCCCTTTCCTGAATGTTTATGACCCATTCAAAGCTGTGATAGGGTACTATCACATATCATATCATATCTCAGGTATTAGATGCTTCTTGGTTATTGACCCCAGGTTACTACTCACAAATGAGCAGTTTTATTTTTATGTCTAATATCAAGACAGCACCAGCCTACTCATTAACAGACAAGCAGGTTAAAAATAAGTTTTCAAAATGCAATCCTAAAAGCAAAGGCCACAGAGCACCTGGTCATTTTTGCTAATATCCCTGAGGCTCCGTTTCCTATTTTCTCCTCTGTCTTAGACTTCTCAATTCACTTCTTTGAGAACTTAGTGATGAATAAACCTTGTGCTTGAAGCTTAACTAAATCTCACAGACATTCAACATGTGAGGCACAAAGGGAAACTCACAGCAGATGAAGAGGGAGATACAGAAGTCTCTAAGTCCAGTGCTGGTTATGATAGTGTAACTGCAGGAATATGCAGGGCCACAGTCTAGCCTGAGAAATGTCCTCCCCTTTGTTATGAGAGCTGAAGATAGTTTCTGAGAGCAAGGATGGATAGAGGGAGCCAGAACTGGGGTTTGAAGAACCTAAATTATACAGATGAACAATTCAAAAATCCATGGGCAGTATGACAATGGTCAGCTGTTCCGTAGGATAGACAAGAATGTCGCTGAGAGGCCATTCTGCTCTTCTAAACCTCTGGAAAACAGTGCAAGCTGGCCAAAGTATAACATAAAAACAAACTGCAACTAACAAAATTATCACAAAAGGCTCCTTTCATGCCTTTTTGCAAGTGGCTGGTTGCAAAGACTCTGGCCTTGTCTCAGAGTCTCTAGAACCTTGGTGTAAGTAGCCTACCTAACATGAAACACAGGTAATACAGCTGTAAAATAAACTCCATCACCTACTGGTACAAAGCCACAGAGAAGTATAGGTAACAGAGTCGGAGAGTAATAGTTATTTCTTAGGAATGTAAAGCAAAGTTTTAATGCATAAAAAGCAAGCATCTAAAGAAAGACAACCAGAGGAATTTAACACACAAGGAGGACTTGAGTTCAAGCTCTGAATCCAACATCCCAGGAGCTGCTCCCCAGAACTCCATGTCTTAGAAACAGAAATAACTCATGTAGGGGGCACATGCATGGTGCTGGGTACATGCATGGCACAGGTAGATGGTCACCAGGAGGTGTTAAGAGGATCACACTCTGTAATACTGACTACCCAGAAGTTGCCACTGCTACCCCCGGGATCCGAAGCTATTTGTCTGTGGCTTTCACAAAAATAAGAACAATAAAAACTGTATTAGAAGATAAAATCTAGTAAGTGTAATTGAAGATGGAAGTAGACCGCCCTCTCCCCTTCCCCCTGGTGGTAATGAGCTATGATAGTCACTGTTAGAAACAGCCTTGTGGGGACTCAACACTGAAAAATGGAGCCCAGCAGGATAGCTCAGAGGGCAAAGGCACCTGCTGCTACACCTAACCACCTGAGCTCTATCCTGGAGACTATGGCTGAAGGAGATAAATAATGCCTGCAATTTGTTTTCTGACCTTCTCTCTGTCTCTGTCTCTCTCTCTCTGTGTGTGTGTGTCTGTCTGTCTGTCTGTCTGTGTCTTTCTCTGTCTCTCTCTCTGTCTCTCTCTTTTACTCTTTCTATTTCTCTCTATCTTTCTCTGTCTCTCTGTCTCTGCCTCTCTTTCACACACACACACACACACACACACACACACACACACACACACACACACACAAATAAGTGCATCCTTTTTTTTTTTTTAAACACCTAGGAATGAAACCTTGGCGCTACCTAACAATTCTAGGTCTGAGTTTGTGCCCAAATATAGCATCTAAGAGATATAACTGTACACTCATATTCTCAGTAACATTGTTCACAGTCACTAAGATGTAGAAGCCACTCAGTTCTCCACGAATGGGTACACGGGTAGCAAAATGTCAATGACATATACATAGTAATCAGCCTCCAGCAGGAAGGGGATTATAAGACATAACACACAGAGATGATCCTGGGGGCACTGTGGCAGGTAAGGAAGCCAGCAGCAAAAGGGAAGGACATATTCATTTCACTACCACAAGGGACTGGAGTAGACTGTTAGGAACAGGGAAGAATTTTAATTTCCAGGGCTGGGGTGGGGGCCGGGCATTGCCTTTCCATGGGACAACATCTCTGTCTGAAGAAAGCATGCTGGGGTGAGACACTAGTAAGGGTGGCATGGCATTATAAGTGGATTTAGTAGCATTAATCTGGAAGTTTATATCCTGGGATTTAACAATGACAAAACTGCAGTGTTTTTCCAATGCAGGTACATGGGCAGGCTGATAGCAGTCAGACATAGACCAGTGAGAATGTTCTCTTTTTATTGACAAGTGAAATTGTGACTCAGCAGAGAGCATTCAAGCCAACAAATACAGTCTTCTTTTGTTTTTCTCTTACATGTATGTGAGCTTTGCCGGAACATATGATTATGTACCTCGTGTGTGCCTGGTGCCTGAGGAGGCCAGAAGAGGACATCAGATCCAAAAGAACTGGAGTTCAGAGTGCCGTAAGCCACGATGTAGGTCTACAAATTGAACCTAAGCCCTCTGGAAGAGCCACTTAAGTCTAGATGCTCTTAACTGCTGAGCTATCGCTCCAGCCCCACTGAATACCAGTTTGGGATAATTAACTTTGAAGGACATAATACATTCTCTAAATCACTGACCTGGATATTTGTCTGCATTTTAATAAAAGAAAGATTAAGGCCCATAATATGGATATACGTGTAACTCCTAAATTTGAAAGGCTCTTGTGATTGACAGGACAACAGAGGAAGACTCTTGCAGAGAGAAGGGCCTCAACACTCGATTTCCTAAGAGTTGTTGTTAGCAAATCATATTTTTAACCCCAGAGAAAGCTTTATTGATTTTGTGTGTGTGTGTGTGTGTGTGTCAAGACAAGGACTGTTTATGCATGTTTATTTCCCCTTTAGATATATTAAGTGGACACTGGCACACTACTAACCAATAAATCTATCAGTCACTCTTACACGTGGGCTACTCTGTTGATCTGACAAACACTAGCCTATTAATTCTGTACACATTGTACAAGTTGCTGCTTGTCAACATTACCTAAGTGTCCTAGGTAAATACATTTAAGCGTTTAAACAGGATTATTTTTTTCCATATTTTATTAGGTATTTAGCTCATTTACATTTCCAATGCTATACCAAAAGTCCCCCATACCCACCCACCCCCACTCCCCTACCCACCCACTCCACCTTTTTGGCCCTGGCGTTCCCCTGTACTGGGGCATATAAAGTTTGCGTGTCCAATGGGCCTCTCTTTCCAGTGATGGCCGACTAGGCCATCTTTTGATACATATGCAGCTAGAGTCAAGAGCTCCGGGGTACTGGTTAGTTCATAATGTTGTTCCACCTATAGGGTTGCAGATCCCTTTAGCTCCTTGGGTACTTTCTCTAGCTCCTCCATTGGGAGCCCTGTGATCCATCCATTAGCTGACTGTGAGCATCCACTTCTGTGTTTGCTAGGCCCCGGCATAGTCTCATAAGAGACAGCTACATCTGGGTCCTTTCGATAAAATCTTGCTAGTGTATGCAATGGTGTCAGCATTTGGATGCTGATTATGGGGTGGATCCCTAGATATGGCAGTCTCTACATGGTCCATCCTTTCATCTCAGCTCCAAACTTTGTCTCTGTAACTCCTTCCATGGGTGTTTTGTTCCCAATTCTACGGAGGGGCATAGTGTCCACACTCCAGTCTTCATTCTTCTTGAGTTTCATGTGTTTAGCAAATTGTATCTTATATCTTGGGAATCCTAGGTTTCGGGCTAATATCCACTTATCAGTGAGTACATATTGTGTGAGTTCCTTTGTGAATGTGTTACCTCACTCAGGATGATGCCCTCCAGGTCCATCCATTTGGCTAGGAATTTCATAAATTCATTCTTTTTAATAGCTGAGTAGTACTCCATTGTGTAAATGTACCACATTTTCTGTATCCATTCCTCTGTTGAGGGGCATCTGGGTTCTTTCCAGCTTCTGGCTATTATAAATAAGGCTGCTATGAACATAGTGGAGCATGTGTCCTTCTTACCAGTTGGGGCATCTTCTGGATACAGGCCCAGGAGAGGTATTGCTGGATCCTCCAGTAGTACTATGTCCAATTTTCTGAGGAACCACCAGACTGATTTCCAGAGTGGTTGTACAAGCCTGCAATCCCACCAACAATGGAGGAGTGTTCCTCTTTCTCCACATCCACGCCAGCATCTGCTGTCACCTGAATTTTTGATCTTAGCCATTCTGACTGGTGTGAGGTGGAATCTCAGGGTTGTTTTGATTTGGATTTCCCTGATGATTAAGGATGTTGAACATTTTTTCAGGTGCTTCTCTGCCATTCGGTATTCCTCAGGTGAGAATTCTTTGTTCAGTTCTGAGCCCCATTTTTAATGGGGTTATTCGATTTTCTGAAGTCTACCTTCTTGAGTTCTTTATATATGTTGGATATTAGTCCCCTATCTGATTTAGGATAGGTAAAGATCCTTTCCCAATCTGTTGGTGGTCTTTTTGTCTTATTGACGGTGTCTTTTGCCTTGCAGAAACTTTGGAGTTTCATTAGGTCCCATTTGTCAATTCTCGATCTTACAGCACAAGCCATTGCTGTTCTGTTCAGGAATTTTTCCCCTGTGCCCATATCTTCAAGGCTTTTCCCCACTTTCTCCTCTATAAGTTTCAGTGTCTCTGGTTTTATGTGAAGTTCCTTGATCCACTTAGATTTGACCTTAGTACAAGGAGATAAGTATGGATCGATTTGCATTCTTCTACATGATAACAACTAGTTGTGCCAGCACCAATTGTTGAAAATGCTGCCTTTCTTCCACTGGATGGTTTTAGCTCCCTTGTCAAAGATCAAGTGGTCATAGGTGTGTGGGTTCATTTCTGGGTCTTCAATTCTATTCCATTGGTCTACTTGTCTGTCTCTATACCAGTACCATGCAGTTTTTATCAAAATTGCTCTGTAGTAAAGCTTTAGGTCAGGCATGGTGATTCCGCCAGAAGTTCTTTTATCCTTGAGAAGACTTTTTGCTATCCTAGGATTTTTGTTATTCCAAACAAATTTGCAAATTGCTCCTTCCAATTCGTTGAAGAATTGAGTTGGAATTTTGATGGGGATTGCATTGAATCTGTAGATTGCTTTTGGCAAGATAGCCATTTTTACAATGTTGATCCTGCCAATCCATGAGCATGGGAGATCTTTCCATCTTCTGAGATCTTCCTTAATTTCTTTCTTCAGAGACTTGAAGTTTTTATCATACAGATCTTTCACTTCCTTAGTTAGAGTCACGCCAAGATATTTTATATTATTTGTGACTATTGAGAAGGGTGTTGTTTCCCTAATTTCTTTCTCAGCCTGTTTATTCTTTGTATAGAGAAAGGCCATTGACTTGTTTGAGTTTATTTTATATCCAGCTACTTCACCGAAGCTGTTTATCAGGTTTAGGAGTTCTCTGGTAGAATTTTTAGGGTCACTTTTTTTTTTTTGAGTTCTTTCATTTTTTCCATTTCTTATTAGGTATTGAGCTCATTTACATTTCCAATGCTATACCAAAAGTCCCCCATACCCACCCACCCCCAATCCCCTACCCACCCACTCCCCCTTTTTGGCCCTGGCGTTCCTCTGTACTGGGGCATATAAAGTTTGCAAGTCCAATGGGCCTCTCTTTGCAGTGATGGCCGACTAGGCCATCTTTTGATACATAAGCAGCTAGAGTCAAGAGCTCCGGGGTACTGGTTATTTCTTTACATTCTATTTTCTGCCTTTACTTTCTTTAGGGTCACTTATATATACTATCATATCATCTGCAAAAAGTGATATTTTGACTTCCTCTTTTCCAATTTGTATCCCCTTGATCTCCTTTTGTTGTCGAATTGCTCTGGCTAATACTTCAAGTACTATGTTGAAAAGGTAGGGAGAAAGTGGGCAGCCTTGTCTAGTCCCTGATTTTAGTGGGATTGCTTCCAGCTTCTCTCCATTTACTTTGATGTTGGCTACTGGTTTGCTGTAGATTGCTTTTATCATGTTTAGGTATGGGCCTTGAATTCCTGATCTTTCCAAAACTTTTATCATGAATGGGTGTTGCATCTTGTCAAATGCTTTTTCTGCATCTAACGAGATGATCATGTGGTTTTTGTCTTTGAGTTTGTTTATATAATGGATTACATTGATGGATTTTCGTATATTAAACCATCCCTGCATTCCTGGAATAAAACCTACTTGGTCAGGATGGATGATTGCTTTAATGTATTCTTGGATTCGGTTAGCAAGAATTTTATTGAGGATTTTTGCATCGATATTCATAAGAGAAATTGGTCTGAAGTTCTCTATCTTTGTTGGGTCTTTCTGTGGTTTAGGTATCAGAGTAATAGTGGCTTCATAAAATGAGTTGGGTAGAGTACCTTCTACTTCTATTTTGTGAAATAGTTTGTGCAGAACTGGAATTAGATCTTCTTTGAAGGTCTGATAGAACTCTGCACTAAACCCGTCTGGTCCTGGGCTTTTTTGGCTGGGAGACTATTAATAACTGCTTCTATTTCTTTAGGTGATATGGGACTGTTTAGATGGTCAACTTGATCCTGACTCAACTTTGGTACCTGGTATCTGTCCAGAAATTTGTCCATTTCGTCCAGGTTTTCCAGTTTTGTTGAGTATAACCTTTTGTAGAAGGATCTGATGGTGTTTTGGATTTCTTCAGGATCTGTCGTTATGTCTCCCTTTTCATTTCTGATTATGTTAATTAGGATTTTGTCCCTGTGCCCTTTAGTGAGTCTAGCTAAAGGTTTATCTATCTTGTTGATTTTCTCAAAGAACCAACTCCTCATTCGGTTAATTCTTTGAATAGTTCTTCTTGTTTCCACTTGGTTGATTTCACCCCTGAGTTTGATTATTTCCTGCCGTCTACTCCTCTTGGATTTGCTTCCTTTTTTTCTAGAGCTTTTAGATGTGTTGTCAAGCTGCTAGTATGTGCTCTCTCCCGTTTCTTCTTGGAGGCACTCAGAGCTATGAGTTTCCCTCTTAGAAATGCTTTCATTGTGTCCCAAAGGTTTGGGTACGTTGTGGCTTCATTTTCATTAAACTCTAAAAAGTCTTTAATTTCTTTCTTTATTCCTTCCTTGACCAAGGTATCATTGAGAAGAGTGTTGTTCAGTTTCCACGTGAATGTTGGCTTTCCATTATTTATGTTGTTATTGAAGATCAGTCTTAGGCCATGGTGGTCTGATAGGCTACATGGGACAATTTCAATATTTTTGTATCTGTTGAGGCCTGTTTTGTGACCAATTATATGGTCAATTTTGGAGAAGGTCCCCTGAGGTGCTGAGAAGAAGGTATATCCTTTTGTTTTAGGATAAAATGTTTTGTAGATATCTGTCAGGTCCATTTGTTTCATAACTTCTGTTAGTTTCACCGTATCCCTGTTTAGTTTCTGTTTCCACGATCTGTCCATTGATGAAAGTGTTGTGTTGAAGTCTCCCACTATTATTGTGTGAGGTGCAATGTGTGCTTTGAGCTTTACTAAAGTGTCTTTAATGAATGTGGCTGTCCTTGCATTTGGAGCGTAGATATTCAGAATTGAGAGTTCCTCTTGGAGGATTTTACCTTTGATGAGTATGAAGTGTCCCTCCTTGTCTTTTTTGATAACTTTGGGTTGGAAGTCAATCTTATCAGATATTAGAATGGCTACTCCAGCTTGTTTCTTCAGACCATTTGCTTGGAAAATTGTTTTCCAGCCTTTCACTCTGAGGTAGTGTCTGTCTTTTTCCCTGAGATGGGTTTCTTGTAAGCAGCAGAATGTTGGGTCCTGTTTGTGTAGCCAGTCTGTTAGTCTATGTCTTTTTATTGGGGAATTAAGTCCATTGATATTAAGAGATATTAAGGAAAAGTATTTGTTGCTTCCTTTTATTTTTGTTGTTAGAGTTGGCATTCTGTTCTTGTGGCTGTCTTCTTTTTGGTTTGTTGAGGGATTACTTTCTTGCTTGTTCTAGGGTGTGATTTCCATCCTTGTATTGCCTCTTTTCTGTTATTATCCCTTGAAGGGCTGGATTCGTGGAAAGATATTGTGTGAATTTGGATTTGCTGTGGAATACTTTGGTTTCTCCATCTATGGTAATTGAGAGTTTGGCTGGGTATATTAGCCTGTGCTGGCATTTGTGTTCTCTTAGTGTCTGTATAACATCTGTTTAGACTCTTCTGGCTTTCATAGTCTCTGGTGAAAAGTCTGGTGTAATTCTGATAGGCCTTCCTTTACATGTTACTTGACTTTTCTCCTTTACTGCTTTTAATATTCTATCTTTATTTAGTGCATTTGTTGTTCTGATTATTATGTGTCGGGAGGAATTTCTTTTCTGGTCCAGTCTATTTGGCCGGGTATATTAGCCTGGGCTGGCATTTGTGTTCTCTTAGTGTCTGTATAACATCTGTTCAGGCTCTTCTGGCTTTCATAGTCTCTGGTGAAAAGTCTGGTGTAATTCTGATAGGCCTTCCTTTATATGTTACTTGACCTTTCTCCTTTACTGCTTTTAATATTCTATCTTTATTTAGTGCATTTGTTGTTCTGATTATTCTGTGTCGGGAGGAATTTCTTTTCTGGTCCAGTCTATTTAGAGTTCTGTAGGCTTCTTGTATGATCATGGGCATCTCTTTCTTTATGTTTGGGAAGTTTTCTTCTATTATTTTGTTGAAGATATTAGCTGGCCCTTTAAGTTGAAAATCTTCATTCTCATCAATTCCTATTATCCGTAGGTTTGGTCTTCTTATTGTGTCCTGGATTTCCTGGATGTTTTGAGTTAGGATCCTTTTGCATTTTGTATTTTCTTTGACTGTTGTGTTGATGTTCTCTATGGAATCTTCTGCACCTGTGATTCTCTCTTCCATTTCTTGTATTCTGTTGCTGATGCTCGCATCTATGGTTCCAGATCTCTTTCCTAGGGTTTCTATCTCCAGCGTTGCCTCGCTTTGGGTTTTCTTTACTGTGTCTACTTCCCTTTTTAGTTCTAGTATGGTTTTGTTCATTTCCATTACCTGTTTGGATGTGTTTTCCTGTTTTTCTTTAAGGACTTCTACCTGTTTGGCTGTGTTTTCCTGCTTTTCTTTAAGGGCCTGTAACTCTTTAGCAGTGCTCTCCTGTAATTCTTTAAGTGACTTATGAAAGTCCTTCTTGATGTCCTCTATCATCATCATGAGAAATGTTTTTAAATCTGGGTCTAGATTTTCGGTTGTGTTGGGGTGCCCAGGACTAGGTGGGGTGGGAGTGCTGCGTTCTGATGATGGTGAGTGGTCTTGATTTCTGTTAGTAGGATTCTTATATTTGCCTTTTGCCATCTGGTAATCTCTGAAGCTAGCTGTTATAGTTGTCTCTGTTAAGAGCTTGTTCTTCAGGTGACTCTGTTAGCCTCTATAAGCAGACCTGGGAGGGTAGCACTCTCCTTAGTTTCAGTGGGTAGAGTATTCTCTGCAGGAAAGCTCTCTCCTTGCAGGGAAGGTACCCAGATATCTGGTGTTCGAACCGGACTCCTGGCAGAAGTTGTGTTCCACTCACTAGAGGTCTTAGGATCCCTTGTGGAATCCTGTGTGGGCCCTTGCGGGTGTCAGGTGACTCTGCTGGCAAGGTAGCCCGGGGCTCGAGTGGAGCGGAAGGGGCTTGTGCCCCACGTCAGGCCTGGGTAGTCTACTTCCTTATGTACCGCAGTCTCAGGTTCCGCGCGATTGGATTGGGGCCGGCGCTGTGTTCCACTCACCAGAGGTCATAGGATCCTGTGGGGAATCCTGTGTGGGCCCTTGCGGGTGTCAGGCAACTCCGCTGGCAAGGTCTATTGATTCTTTTAGGAACTATAATTACCAGTCCTTGAAAATGCAGAGTGAGTTTAAGCCAGTAACTTAGGAACTCAGTAAGCAGGTATGAGAAGCAGTCCAGCAGACTTTCGGAATAGAGGACAGAAGTCTGCATGGTCTCTTTCCTGCACTTGGAGCAAGAAGCAACTTTACTTCCAGACAAGTAAAGTTCGAAGAAGAGTCTGCTCTGTTTCTACTGAAATCATGTCTGAAGGCTGCAGCACTGCTCGGTTCTCCGCTGAGTCAGGCCAGCTGCTGCCCAGTGGAAAGATGAGAGTAACTGTTGTTAGGACAGGAGAGCATTTCTAGATGTTGAGGGAGGACATGATGTTAGGCTGTCTTAGTTTAAAAACCAAAGCAGGAGATGTCTAGCAGAAAACATCAACAATGGAGGAAAGGGAGAAAATTATAGCTACACATGAGTATAGTGGTGAATTGGTGATAGGTAGATAGTTGGAAGAATGTATAGAGGATAGATAGATAGATAGATAGATAGATAGATAGATAGACAGATAGATAGAGAACAATAGCTACAGGGATAATTAGATTGTTATAGATGATTGAATAAGTGATAGGTAATCAATAGATAGCATCAACACATAAGTAAATGGGGATAGTGGTTGGGTTAGTGAGTGAATGGATGGGCAATGCATAAACATGGATAAGAAGGTAGAGGGTAGACTGGAAGATGGATACCTTCAAAGGTTCTCATGAAGAAAACTACAATTGAGTTAAAATATGACAAACTTGGAAAGTCATACTCATTGGTGACAGAGAAGTGACAGAATGATACAATTTCACACTCAGGTCTCCTGATGGATGGACAAGTAGAGAGGATGGTTTCCATAACTTCAAAGGCATTGGACACCTGCCCCACAGAGTCTCCTGTAATCACGCATTCACTAAAGAAACCAAGCACTGCAAAATTACCATTCCATGTTTTAGATGAAAAAGAAACTATATGTGGGCCTACAAATTCTGTAATTGTTAATCGACGATTCAAAGGAGTGTGGCCTGAGGATAGCTGCCCTCCATTCCAGTCTGATGGCTGCAGCTTCTCTTAAAATAGACAGAGTATTTCTCTTATAATTGACCATACATGCTCAGTTTACATAGACAAAGTATGTTCAACTGAACATTGTTTTGAGAATCCTAGATTTTAGTTTCCCTTGAACTGTGCTTTAGTCAGAGAACCTGAGGTGGCACTGCTGAGCACGTGTGTATGTAGATGGGGCATACCACATGGCCTGTGCAAACCCACTCTGCAGGAAGCTAGAGAGAGATGTCATCTGATGGTCTCTGAAGATGCCCTGACTCCTTGACTAGTTGAGTTGTGAGTCTTTTGTATTTTTCTGATCTAGTTTCTGGAAAAATTACAATAGAAGCATTCAAGAGTTTAACAGTAAAGCATCCTTCGGCCTCTCTCTGACTGATACCATGTTTTAGGGTCAACATGAATTGTATAGAGACTGGTCCCAGTAGAGACTTCAAATTCCAACCACTTCACAATAGTGGATACTATGCAGAACAGAATCTCCAACTTCATAAAAAATTAGAAACCCCCATTTAAGGCTCATTTATCCAATGGGAGGCTTCTGGCCTCTAAAAGTTCATTGAAGTGATGGCTTTTCCGGTTATGGTCAACTTCAGCAGGTGATATTGGTGAGGTGTTGTTGAAGGTATAATTAAGTTACTAACAGAGAGGAAAGGAATGATACATAAATCTAGAATGTTCCCTGGCCTGCCCAGCTTCTAGCCTCTTCTCTCTTGTTTTCTTTGTTTCCATTAAAAAAACCCAGAACCTGGCTGGCCCAGAGCACAAAGGTCACTGACTGCCTATGCTATGACAGCCCCCACCCATCTTTGAAAGGGACATTTAGAAAAATAATCAAAGTTCATTTTCCATCTGTGTCCATGGCAAAGCCCTTGACTACATGTGAACATAAGAAGAAGGCTTTCAAAACTTCATCTCTGTTCCTCTCCTGCTACCATGTTATTCAAATTTCTGTCATATCCAGACATCTTCCCATGCTTAGTCTAAATCCAGTGTCCTTCAAGCAAGCCTATCTGTCTCAGGATGATCACTTGCACCTTCCTTGATGGCTAGTCTTGATTTAATCTGTAAGAAGTGGCAGAGGCCACAGAGAAAATCCATGTTTTGCAGATGAAGAGACAGAGGAACAAAGACAGAGTAGTCTTTATTGCCAGTTGACATAGCTTAACAGCTATTTGAGAGTGTGAAAGAATAAAACAAGGTGAAGCAATTTTCTCTCCATAGTAATGTAATATAATTGTGGACAATGCTATCCACTCAATATATCGTATCTCTTTACAAATGTCACTGTGTAAGACCTGAGCAAGAAGGTGCTCATCATCACTCCTAGAGAAGCTATTGACAAGGCATGGGAGAGTGATATTCCTTAGTGAATTAGCTGTGGGAACATTGCCCTTGTTCAAATAAATACCTGCCACCTAAGCAATGTGAATATTGTTTTCATGTACAAAAATATGAAAAAATAAATTAATTAAATAATACATTTTATATCAGTTCATTAACTGTCATATTTACAATCATACACATATTTTGTAATTATTAAATATTTTTTCAAGGTTCACTTTGTGTGTGTGTGTGCCCACTGAATATATGTACACCACATACAGGCAGTGCCTATAGAGTCCAGAAGAGGATATGGGATCCTTTGGAACTGGAGTTACAGAAGATGGTGAGCTGCCATGTGACAGTTAAGAGTCAAATCCATGTCCTCTCTGAGAGCAGCCAGTGTTCTTAACCACTGACCCATCTCTTCAGCCCATAATTATAAAATCTTAACATGACTATTTTATAACAGCTCCTATTATTTAAGTGTGTTTTCTTTCCATTATTTGAGTAACCACAGTGATGTGAGACACTACATGTAAGTCCTTACAATCACCTTCTTTTTAAAGGGTACACTGAAACATTGACTGTAAATCCTAATGCAAGCTTAGGTGGGGTCAAGGCAACTTTAATCCCATATGCCTAATGCTGAGCTTTTGCTCCTTCATCTATAGCACAGCTCTTCCATGCCTTAAGTAAGATAGTAAAATAGTTCCCCCCTCCCTTCCCCTGATCTTCTTCCTGGGGTTCAAGGTTAAGTACCACATTCCCCAACAGTCATATTCTCTCTACACATCACTTCTCAGCCTTTTGGCTAAGATCAAGTGGATAGTCTCTGTATGAACCTGAACTGAAAACTTGCTATCAAGTTCTGAAGTTACTTGCTGAAGAATTTAAGTCTTAGAACATGGGAAAATCTAACACTTCCTCTGGATAGCAAACTTCATATTTTGATCATTTTCCTGGGTAGCTACTTCAGCCCTTGTTAATGTTTAGGTTAATTAAGATCTGTACCTCTGAGATGTAAATTTCCTACTTCAATCTATGAAGAGTGTGCTTTGATTTAATGCAATTTCCCCGTGTGCCCTTTCTAAATCCTCTTGTCCATGTAACCCTTGGTTTCATACAACTCTGTCAATCATTGTGTGTGTCGGTCTAGCAGTCAGTCTGGATCTCTGAGTTAATACCTCTTCTCTGTATTTATGTATGAGTATATGAGCAATCTCTGCATTAACTATTTGTTCTTATTTCTTCTGTGTCTGCTTCTTCTTAGAACACTGTCTATTAAATAAAAGTCACTAACCCATACTCATCCTAGGTAAAATACAGACATTGAAATAATTATTAAACTCACTTGGAAAAAAAAGACAACATCTAAACAAACATCTAAAAATCTAAGCAGCATAGAGGTGTACTTAAGACATAGAAAAGCAACAGCAAAAACAAAAACAAAAAACAAACAAACAACAACAACAAAAACCAATCTCTCAGGCCTCCTCTTCTTCTCAGTCTCTCAGCTCTACCTGAAAGGGAAGCGATCTCTGTATTGCTGCTCATACAAAGCAGAGAGCCTACAATTTCCTCCTAGCAAAGCAATCGGAAAGAATCAGCGAACATAGCTGCTCCTAAAAGTTCACACTCCACTGGAGGGAGAGGAGTTCTCAATGGGACTGGCTGGTACTGGGATACCCATGAAACTAGACACTATCAGAATCCCAATGAACTTCTGCTACCAGACTCTGGTTCCCATCTTGGGTGTGAAGAATTGCTCAGGACTTCAACACAGATCCAGAAGGCCACTGAACAATACCAACCTGTGTGCTAGCAAAGCCAAACATGTAATATTATGCCAGAAAGTGCTCAGCTAACTCACTACAAACATAGCATATACATACATATGTAAAAAACATGGAGGGGAAACATTTAATTCTTAAAAGAAAAATAAATCATAATTTTCCTCTTCCTCCTGTTACCCCGAATGTTAGATATTTTCCCTGAGGGGGTCAAAAGTTAACAAAGTCTATGGCATTGAGTGTAAAAGCAGGGCCATGAATCAGGTGTTGGCAGTTTTTACATTTTCATGTGTGAATTTTTATTATAAGTGTGGAGTGCCAGCATTAACACAAGTCAAAATGTCACAGGGATCATGTCTCAGTAGTGCAACTTTATAATGATTATAAATGAACCTGTGACATTTTTCTGGACAATGCTAGCATTTAGATTTCTTAAAAAAAAAAAAAGTAAATTTCTATTGGTACTTTTTATCATTGAGCCAGTCACTGCACTCTTAAAACTGCATTGTCCTGCAAGGAAGCGTACATGTATATATGTTGTTTCTGCTATTTTCTGTTCCTATAAGTTTGCTATTAAAATACATTAAACTATGAAAACTACAAATAAACAGTTGGCCTTGATCTATTTATCTTGCTAAGACTCTGGACCACATATCTTCATTTGAGGAAAGTGCAGTTTGGTTCTTGATGCCACATGCCAGTTGGAACCTTCCAGGTGTATATTCCAAGATATCTAGGGCTATACCTAACTCCTAGAGTCCTGTGGGCCCTGCTGATAGGTGTTCCTATAACTCCATCATGATCACAAAAGGGAAAACATCACCTGACCTGCTTTCAGGTTGATGCCTCCCAACTGCACTACATATGTTAGAAGCCACATGGAAAAAGCCATCATTGGCATCACAGACTACACCCATTTCCTCAGAAGGAAATCATAAGACTGATGGTCACTGGCTCCCATGGAGACAATGTCTGGTACAATGGCTTGTCCTGACTCCATCACACCCAGTTCTCTGTAAACTCTAGATAGCCCACTTGTCTTGGTGATTCAACCTTCAACCCTTGAAGAATCTTCCAAAGACAAGTTCCCTGAGCATTCCACATTTATCCCTAGCTGCCACACAAGGTTTGTCCCTCAGTCACCTGGGGAACTACCTCCCATTCAGACTGTAGTACAGCTCTTCCTTCTAGAGAGCCTGGGATTTGTAAACCATCAGTTTTGTCAGTAAAGGCTGCACTGTCCCTTTAATGAAAGTCCATCAATTATGCAGTGGCCTAAGCTGTACCCAGGCTTTTGACCATCTCAACTCTCCGTCTTTTAATGAGTTCAAAGTGATCATTATCAAAGCCCTTCATGCTAAATCAAAAGTTCTGAGCTACTCTTCCCTCCGTCCTGCCCATGCCACGCCCCACCTTTCCCATGCTGCAGAAATGGAAGACCAATGCCAGGCCCTTCTACTCACCCTTACACCATTTATGTATGCTACATAACATGCTTACATTTGCCCGGCAAGCACTGCTCAGACACTATAGAACTTTCTTTCATGCCAGGGTCACAGCTGATTTCTGTGGCCAGCTTCCACCTGGGGAACTCATAATTCTCTTGTGATTAAAATCCTTTCCCTACACACTTCGTCCAGCTATCTTATGAGAAACGACTTTGAGCACACACCCTCACTATTACCTCAATCATGAGCCACATTTGTCGTCCTTGTCTGCACTAAGCAGGGGCAGGGGAAATACATTATTTAATTTATTACAAGATATAGGGAAATGATGTCCCCTTGGGGAAAATTCCTTGTACCCTGGTGAGTGATAGAACTGTCCTTTGAAGCATGGCCTGAACTTGACCACTCCTATCACTCCAAATGTTGGCAGACATGAGGTCATTAGTTAGAACTAGTCTCCAGTTGACATGTTCTCAAGTCACACACGAAAAATGGATTAAAAATTGAAGACTAATACAAGACGACCGACTATGCCTGGCCTGGTTTCCTGCCTGGTTCCTCACAGAAAGAATTCAGATCACACAGTCCATTACCACCCCGAAGAGGAAGTTCCTCAGCTCCGTAAGTGTGCTGACCTCGGACAAGTCAGCAAGTGCTCACTGGAAGCCTCGTCATGCTAAGATGTCAGTGTTGGCATCATACAACAGTTCCTCTTTCAATGGGATCTCTTGTAGCTGGTGCTTTGGAAGGGCTTCAGGCTCATACTTTTCATTTATTACGTCAAACAAAACAGGTGAGGGAGTGTCTGTTCTGGAATTAGAGATCATGAGACCAAACCTTAGGCAAGAACCCCTTCAGGTCCACACCCTTAGGAAAGCCTCCCTCAGTAAATCATGGGAGTAACACACTTGACTCCTAGAATTAGTTCAGGAGTCAAGTTCAGACCTGTAACATGAATGAGGTTGGTTCTATCCTGATCCAGGGTAAATGGATGGACGCACTTTACATTTTGCTTGTTGGGATTTGAAAGTCTGAGTTAAATAGAGATTTGATGAATATGCCTGCAGTTTAAAGCATGGCTCACATACTACCTATAATCTATTTTCACACACACACATACACACACACACATACACACACACACACACACACACACACACACACACATATACACAGAGAGAGAGAGAGAGAGAGAGGTGCACACAGAAAACTTCCAGTCATCATTTTAATATTGCATTTAAACTTCCATTAATTTCTAAATAAATCTATATCTCTAGAGCTATTGAGTTGCTCCCAGAACAAAATGGTATTATAGAAGTAAATTTGCATATGAGATTGAAGCCAGGGTCACAATTAACCCTTGTGATTCATATCCATATGTAAAATAACGCTATGACTTACTAAGTAAACCAATTAATCAATCAATTATTTAGTTACTCCCAGTCTTCAGATGGGATTATTTAGCTTTGTAAAGAGGGCTTTGCTGTTAACTTTCTAAAGGCAAAGCTCCTGATCCTTCTGGAAGATGGTAGCTCTGGAAACAGGCAACATGTGGGATACTCAGGTCATAGATAGCTAATTCTCAGATGTTGACAGTGAGATCTCCTTGGATAGCGTCACCCACAGGTCCTCATGTACATACAGTTAAAGAGCAACATAAGTAGACCCTCAGAAAACACAGCTCTTACCCACTCATGACTTTGCTAACCTCCACAGCCTTTAAGATACCGTGAGATAATTCTAAGTCTATAGAAGTTCATTGAGACATAGACTTTGGGTCTGGTAATTTTGGGGTACAGTGTATATTTGTGTGCAATGTGATCTTTAAACAAATTAGAGCTAATAGAGTTCTCAAAGTTGTGAGTTTTGAAAGATATAAAGTCATCAACCGCTCAAAAATATTAGTAAACTCTCAAGGTCAAACTCTTTGTCACCAACCAATGAGAGAAATTGCTTTAATCAGAGATGGTCTACTTTTCAAATCAGACTATTTTTGAATAAACAATCTGACAACAGATAACAATGGTTTATATCTTAAATGCTTGATTTTTGAGAACAAAAGCTTAATTGTGCAGTTTATGGGCAAGATCTATTTTTTTTCCTTCTTAGTTGCCCTTGGAAACTAAGCAAACCAGCAAACTGCAAGTCAAAAACAAAGGGTGGCGAGCCCATACCATAGCTCCAGCTCACACAAGGCTCTGAGCATCAGCTTTCAAATAAACAGCTGTGTTGGGCACTGTACTGTTTAACAGGGGCAGCTTGAAAGTGTGCTCTGTGATGCACCCGTTTAACTGCATCTCCAAGATAGCGCAGGAAATCTCAGCTCCCGGCCAGGCTGCTTCTCAAGATGAAGATCAGTGTATTGATAATGAAACAGCTGCTTGGCAGAGTTTCTTGCTCTGAGGCAGGAAATGAAGGCTGCAGGACAGAAGATATGCCTGGCTTTATCAGGGAGGATAAAAAAAACCAAGACAGCTTTGCTGAGAGAAATCATTTAAAAGGTCAAGCTAAGAGAGAAAAATAACCCTCACTTCTCAGAAACCCATGGGTGACATCTGGCCTGGTGCTTCTATCCTTCCCAGACTGTCAAGACAGAGACTGCATGAGCCACTTTTTATGAACAAGCCATCCTGGATAAGGAGGCCTGGGTCCTAGCCCTGTCATTTGAGATGCCAGGAGTCCCAAGTAAGCCTGGAGCAAGTACCATGTGAATCCTCATCCAGACCCAATGGCACTAGCTACCTCCACATTATATTGGAAGGTATAGTCTCCCTCAGACCTTAAGTCTTCCAATATTCGAACAGCCAGCTAATAAAACTCCCATTTTACAGAGCAGAAAAAAAATAAGGTTATCAGGTATTGCCTTGACACCAAGGAAATGGGACTTTCTCATGTCTTACCTGACTCCTCATTTGAGTAACATTCCTGCCAATATACTGGATTCACTAAGACCAGGACCAAAACAAAGCCAGCGAAAACAGCAGAGACCAAAAGATTCTGGTACTACATGAAGCATCTTAAAGGAAAGTATGTGATTCCAAATACTTGTCTTGTGAAGACACAAATGTGTTGCTTTGTTTAAATTTGCCAAGTGGGCAAGTGCCTGGCCCAGTGACTCCAGCACTGAAAACAAATAAGCATTATGTTTTCTTGACTAAGTAGCCTCCTTTGGAAGAAACTTTTAGCACTTCTATTAGCCCAAGCTACTGAGAGCCACTGTATTCTTTATCTGCCATTAACAAAGACTGCTGAAAGTGAAAACAGAAACTAGGGTACTGTTCTGATAACGGTAATGTGATTAAAGACATACAAGTATGATCCCTGTCCAATACACTCTTGTCCAGCAGTGGTAGAAAATTGAACAGGTCATGTGAGAGGCAAATGAGACTGCTCATTTTAAGATCCATTCATAACTCATTGCTGATTTTCAGAGGTTGAGAGAGCTTTTTGTGAATATAAACATCAGTAAGACAAAACTATGAAATTTTGCCACCTCAAACCCTTAAGTCTACATTAAAATGTATATATAAAATTAAAATAATGAAATATTGAAATCAACATTAATAAGCCCTAGATTAAAATGGCCAAAGGGGAAAAAAACCAAATATTACGGCCCAAAGGAAAAGTTTTTAATGTAAACCAAGGAATTGAGAATTTTTGATAGGGTATATTTGAAATAATGATTAGGCAAAGTTACTTTGAATCTTAATGGGGTGATGCCTTTTTAAAGATTCAAGATGAAGAGCACACTATAATCAGAATAACTGTAGCCACAACCTAGGGACTGCCTGCTCGTTTTCTGAATCCAGACAGTGCAGAGCCGCAAAGCCTTCTGCAAATGTTAGCAGTGTTTGCATTATCAATGGGAAGCTGAACTGTACCATTTTAAATCTACTGTGGTGGTACATCTCTGCTGTCCATTTGACTGAATTTACAATCCCAAGGAGACAGACACTGTGTGAGCAAGAGCATTAACAAAGGGGACTGACTTGGGAGGAAGACCCAACCTGAATTTGAATGGTCCATTCTCATGACTTGAAAGTCGATACTGAACAAAAGAGGGAAGGCCAAGGATAGTTTAGAATCAGTATTTCTTTCTCTCAGCATCCTTGCTCAGGGATGTGAGCAATCAGCCTTGACCTCTGACCATCACAGCCTAGAACTATCAAACTGTCCTGCTGGGATCCTGCTGGGATGAACCATATACAAGACTTTCTCTCCTAAGCTGCTTTTCCTTGGGTATTTGTCACATCAATGAGCAAAGGAACCTACTACATGTTTCTCTTCAGCTCTCCTGCAAAATCTCTCTCATTTCTGGAGAACAATTAAAATCAGAACAAAGAATAGCAACCAGGGCTTGAGTGGAAGCCATCTCTTACCCTGGCAAAGTGGTGCCATCGAGTCCCACTGATACACGCCCACTGGGTTCCGCCTGCAGGTCGCATTGCTGTGGCCAATCATTCGATATCCAGGCTTGCAGAAGTAGTGTACCTTGCTCCCAACTGCCCCAGCGGTTTTATTTAAAATGCCACCATTCCTGAGTGTAGAGGTGAGGCTGCAGTAAGGAGCTGGGACAAGAAAACAGACACAAGGAGGTTACAAACCAACCTGGGACACAGGAGTAGCAAACAAAACGGATTTAAAAACTGGAAATGAGCAGCAAGTACAGGCTTTTTTTTTTAAACTAGGTATTTTCCCTATTTCCATTTCAAATGTTATTCCCTTTCCTCATTTCCCCTCTGAAAACCCCCTATCCCCCCGCCCCCCTTGTTCACCAACCCACCCACTCCTGCTTCCTAACCCTGCCAGTCTCCTATACTGGGGCATAGACCCTTCACAGGATGGAGGGCCTCTCTTCCCTTTGATGACCGACTAGGTCATCCTCTGCTGCATATGTGGCTGGAGCCATGAGTCTCACCATGTGTGCTCTTTGGTTGGTGATTTAGTTCCTGGGAACTCTGGGGGCACTGGTTAGTTCATATTGTTGTTCCTCCTATGGAGCTGCAGACCACTTCAGCTCCTTGGGTCCTTTCTCTAGCTCCTTCATTGAGGAACCTGTGCTCAGTACAATGGATGGTTGTGAGCATCCACCTCTGTATTTGTCAGGCACTGGCAGAGCCTCTCAGGAGACAGCTATATCAGGCTCCTGTTAGCAAGCACTTGTTAGCATCCACAATAGTGTCTGGGTTTGGTGACTCTATGGGATGGATCCCCAGGTGGGGTAGTCTCTAGATGGTCATTCCTTCAGTCTCTGCTTCACACTTTGTCTCTGCAACTCCTTCCATGGGTATTTTATTCTCCCTTTTAAGAAGGATCAAAGTATCCACATTTTGATCTTCCTTCTTCTTGAGTTTCATGTGGTTTGTGAATTGTATCTTGGGTATTCTGAGCTTCTGGGCTAAGTAAGCATTTATGAGTTCCACAGGGTTTCCTTGTGAATCTCCAGCCCTCTGCTGTGTTTCAACACTAGGCAGGGTGCTGACTACAGCAAGGCCAGGAAGTGACCAATCTTCATAGCAGGCACCCACCCCACATGCTACCCTCAGGCTGCCATTCATAAAGACAAGGGTAAGAAGTGATATGGCCTTGCTCAGGACACCACATTTATAACCTCAACATTCTCTACATTTTAAGAAAGGAATGATTAAAAAAAGAAAACAGGCATTGAACATTTTTTTTTCAATCAAGAACATGAACATTTCAATCATGAACAAGAACATTTTGTATAGTGGTCTGATGGAGTATGATTTGATACATATATAAATTTTTTTTATATAATACATGAGATTTGGGTAAACTATTTGCTCAAACATTGAAAATGTAGAACTTAAAGGAGTGGGTGGGTAGGGGAGCACTCTCATAGAGGCAGGGGGAGAGGGAATGGGATAGGGGGGTTCTGAAGGGGAGAGATGGAAAGGGGGAAATATTTGAAATATAAATAAAGAAAATATCCAATAAAAAAAAGCTTTCAGGCATAAGAACTTGTCATTATGCTCTAGATTTTTGTTGGGAGCTATAAAGACAACACAATTGTCCTGATCTCTGAATTGGACCTTCCCCGCCCCCTACCAGAAGAAAAGGGGGTCAAAAGCGAGCCACCGACACACCGCTCCAGGAACAACCAGATTGTTCCAGCCCTAAGTCAGAACTGGATGTCCTGACCACAAGATGTACCCGATACCACCAAGTTCCTGCTTCCCCGTGAGGTCACCAAAAGAAAAATTTCCGCTACCCCATCCCTTCTGCTGAGAAGTACTTCCCCTTTTGCTTGTGCATTTAAGGCTTGAGCCTTGCTGAATACAGTGAGACCTTGATGCTAATCAGACTGCTAATCATTGCACTTGGTTCTTGTCTCTCCCTCCCCCCATTTGGTTCTTAGGAGAAGGTCCCCTTGAGACCCTCGAATAACTGGACCTGCTGGACAGGTCAGATTTTAATACATTAGTAAACAATAAGTCCCATTTTAAAATGCTACTACTACTAGATTCCATGGTTATTTTATTGATTTACTTATTTATTATTTTCCTTTTATTAAAAATAAATACTTTTCTCATACAGTTAAAAAAAAAAGAAAAAGAAAATGTAGAATTTTATGTTACAATAGAAAATTCATAAAATTCAACAAGTATCCAATTCTGCTAGGAGACATTTTTAAACTTAGATATGGCTATTAGTTTTTATTCATTTATTTAAATTTTATCTCTTTTATGTGTATGTGTGTTTTGCATGCATGTATGTCTGTGTATTACACATGCGTTTGGTTTGCTTGGGGGGCCAGAAACAGGGAGTTAGATCTTCTGGAACTAGAGTTGAAAATGACTATAAGGCACCATGTGGGTACTGGGAAACAAACCAGGATGCTCTATAAGAAAGATCCCCAAATGTTTATAGTTGATGAGCCATCTCTCCAGCTTTCAAGTATTAATTCTGTCTCTGTCTCTGTCTCTGTCTCTGTCTCTGTCTCTGTCTCTGTCTCTGTCTCTGTCTCTCTGTCTCTCTGTCTCTCTGTCTGTCTGTCTGTCTGTCTGTCTCTGTCTCTGTCTCTGTCTCTCTCTCTCTCTCTCACACACACACACACACACACACACACACACACACACATGCATTTTATATATGAAGGCAAGTACCCTCAGTGATCAGAAACCAGGAACTGGAGTTACAGGCAGTTGTGGGCCTTGAGAATACCGGAAACCAAACCTGTGTCCCCTGTGAGACGTGAAAGTGCTTTTAATCACCGAGCAGTCTCTCTAGCCCAAACAGGTTAGTTTCAAAGCCATAATCTTCCACATAACAGAGGCAGTATTTGGACGGCTGAACGGTCTTACATCCTATTAATATATTTAGTGGAATATAATTATCTTGTCTTTACAAATCTGCTTTATTATATTACAAAACCCTATGATTGCCTGTCAATACGTGAAAAGAACAATACAACGAGAGTTCAGAGCTGGGAAGCCCAGGTTCCTTTTCTGAACAACCTTCTCCCCAGTCATAAAGCACAAAGCCCAGGCTCATATTGGGTTGACCCACAGCATGTGGGCCAGGCAAATGCAATGTGCAAATGGGAAGGATATGGTCTTGTGCATCATATATTATAGGCTAGAGATTTCTAGCTTATCTCTGGATGAACTAACAGACAATAGAGTAGGAATTTTAAACCTGAAAAGTCTGAGCATCCATTCTTCAGAACCAGGCTGTGTGAGTCCAATCCCTGCTCAGGGACTGTGGCACAGACCTGAGCACATCTTTAGCACACTTTGAAGGGAAAAATGTCCGAATCCCCTGCCCATTGTTGTCTTAACACCACAAGTCCCAAAGACTGGCTGCTGGTGAGGTTTTCTAATCTCTTTCAACTAGAGAAGGCTAGAAGATTTCAGCCCCCAACACTCACTTTGTCCCCTTGGGCTGATCTCCACCCTGAAAACATACATTGCCAATGGGGATTAAAAAAGTCTTTCAGAAGACCCTGCATCTAGTGTGCTAGATGCTACCATTCCAAGGAAGAGAGATATCAAGGACAACCCCACTTACCACTGACTGGGAGGAGCTCAGAGGGCTGTGGTTCATAAGTGAACTGTTCCCAGGAATGAAGTTCCCCTATGCTCTCATGGGGACAATAGAAACACTGGTGTAGATCAGACTACATTGAAACCTGTACTAGAGCTTAACACTTCATTGATGTACTGGGAGATTTAATTAGTTTAATACAAATATCTACTTATAGACAATGATTAATAAATAAGGAGAAAGGATAAAATAACTCCAATTTTGAAATAGAACTACACATGCATGTATGTATGCCAAATGCAAACTTATAATGTAAATGTTTATATAAAACATAGACTAGTATATAAAGTATAGGCATATGTAAAGATAAGTATATAGAATGCAATAGATAGAGTGACTTACTAAGGACAACTGTAATTACTGTTTATACAATTTATGGCAGTATAATCAACTCTCATTTGTTCCCAGTGTTAATGCTAATTTTGGCTATATTACTGTAATTTGGGGCAAATGTCTTTATTATCCATGGTATAAAATTTTAATATTTACTCTTTAATCAGTAAATTATAACATATTAATCAAGTTTTCTCATAGTTTAGGGCTCTCACTTCAAGTATTTCTTCCACTATGTTCTTCTTGCTGGCTTTTAGTTGTCAGAAGTCAGAACTTCACCATAACCTAGACCTAGTGTTAAGATGAAAGTGGTACTGAAAGCCATTCCAGCTGATGTCCAGGCCCACCTATTCACCTGCATAGCGAATCTTGAATCCTTTCTTGCTGGTTGCATGGTCTGTGGACCAGCGCAGGTACAGATGGTTACTTCTGCTGGTAAAATTGGACTGTTCAGTGTGGTTCCCACTTAAGACCACTAACAGAGGACTTTGTCCAGAAGAACCTAAAAAAAAAAAAAGAAAACTTTCAGATGTGGGCACCTACAGATGCAGATCTTTCTTAGCTGTTGATTAAACACGTATGCAAATGTACAATAGACATTTATTTTCAAAGTGAAAAAAATATTCAAATGAAAATAATAATAAATACATTCCGTGGTAATGAAACAATGTGGGGAAGGAGTAGGGGACTCAAGTACATAAGTTACTAGTGACTTATTATGGAAATGAATGAAATACATCAGTGAAACAATGACATTTCAACATGAGAATATCCTTTTACTATTATAATGGATAATATACTACACATATGGAAAACGAGAATCTTTCTTGCAATGTCAGTGGTGTATAAGTACAGTCAATCGCTTTGGGGAACAACTTGATGATACACAGTAAATCTGAAGTTTTAATTTCATCAACTCTCGCACATAGGTACAAAAGTTACTTACATGGCAAACATATTCCAATATTATTGTTCATGATAAACTTTGGACGAAAACTTTCTTTAAGTATTGGAAATATCATGAGGAGAAATTAAATTTATACAGTATCTAAAATTAGTAAAGTACACACATATATATATATATTCATATAGATAAGTCCAAGAGTAACATATGAAAGTACCCATTGTAGATTAGTATCAGAGTAATTCACAAGCAGTCAAATGTGTGCCATATAAGAAATATGTGTGCAGAGAGATGATGGATGGGCTGGTGGGGAGTAGATGGATTGATAGATGCAGAGTAGATGGATGGATGAGAACAGAGATAAAGGAGAAATGATGGTCACATTCATAACAACGACCCACTTCTCTTTCCTTAGACTACAAGTATCCCCATTAGAACTAGCAGGGGGCTATGCGTGAGTAGACAGTCTCAATGAGTCTCTGTGTGTCTATAAAAAAGCAACTATAGATCCAGGAAGTATGAAAATAATTTTAAAGTTATCATTGACATATATCGTTATTCTATAGACCTGAAAGTTCTCAAAATGTTTATACAGCAAAATGATTAAATGCCCTGTGTACCATGCAGTGACTGCATCTTCATGTCACTTGGGAGAGAAAGCAGCTTCAAGAAACAGGAGTTATGCCCTGTTCCTTTTCTATTGTGGATGCATCCCCTTGTCTTAAAATCATTACTCACTTTTCCACATTTCACAAGTTCACGCGTGGGGAAATGTGTGAGAGAATGGGAGAATGGGCCTTCTGTGGCTATTCATAATCTAAACTTATCAGGGCAAGGGGAGGGGCACCCTCCATTCCATTCATGGAAAATACTGACAGGTCACAGCTTCACTTCCTCTTACGCCCAAATCACTGTTAGGGACTTATCATGGATAAAGCTATTCAAGGCTCTGTTGGACTCTGCACAAACATGCATTAAATTCCTGCCTTCAATAACTCAGAGAGTGATTGACCTTGGACATGTGCTCTATATAGAGAGAGCTACTTTGAAATGAGTTTTCAGGGGTGGGCCTTGACTCCACCATGAATAGCATGTCTTAAGAAGAAGTGATCAGAACACAGATACACAGAAAAAAAAAACCAAAAACCATATGACCACATGAAGAGGATACACCTACATGCCAAAAAGAGCCTCAGAGACACAGCTTCCCCACTGTTTAGTCCTAGACTCTCACTCTTCAAGTCTAAGAAATTATTCTCTGTGTGTAAACATTAAAAGGGTCCTGGTAATAGCAATCACAAGAATACATGAGGAAAACAACAAAGTAAAAAATGTGGAAGTTTGTGTGGACATCCCTAGAAATGATTCTTCTTGTTATGAAAGATGGTGCCCAAAGACTGTCTGCAAAGTCTACTGTCTATGTCCTACAAAAGAGTGACCCTGCTTCATGTGGAAGATGGCTGAACATGAGCTGTGTGAGGTCTTCTTATGGCTGTTAAACAAGATCAAGACCCTCTGAAATAATATGCCACAGAGGAATTAACTATCCTGAGCTTGCCATACTTGAAATGCCATTTTTACCGACAGAACACAAGAGTGCATTTTCAAGAGTTGCTAATCTCCCACCAAATCCCTTACTATTCTTGGTCTGATCTCTGTCTAGATCATGGTATTTAGGCATATTCTGGAAAGCATGCCTCTTTGTAGCATCTATAACAATATCCTAGAAAAGAGATGTGCAGGTAAGTTTGCCAGGATAGCCAGTGGTCTCAGCAGCCAATCACAACTGGAGATCAGACACTGTTCTTCACTGAGTTCTGACAATTAGGAAAGTGAGGAGAATCCATATCTGCACTATTGAAAGTATACACTAAGGAAATGGTGCATACAGCTGGTATGCTCAGCTTACTTCTTCTTAGCTCATAAAATATAGGCTAGCACCAATGTTGCCAAGATAAAATAAACACAGTGCATAGGAAATGCCATCACTTGCAGAAGTTCTGAATACAAAACTGTGACCTTTCTCTTTATAAAAGATGTGTATATTTGAAAGCAGAGTGATGCAAGCCATGAGCCACTTCTAACCAGACAGAAAGTGCTTGTATTGTGTTCTGGGCTACTCCCTAGTTTTTGATCTTGATCATGGTCTAGTCATGATTTAGAAAGCACCAGGCTATCAGCAATTAGGGAAAAAAAATCTATTTGTAAGGATGTTGTTTCTGAAAACTAGAAGCATGAAAGTATTGCCTTCTATATTCTAATTCAAACAAAGGAGAAGATGTGCCTAAGCTTGAAACAACTCACATCTTAATACTTACTTATGATTCAAATAGAAATATACACTTGTACAAACACAGAGACAAAAGCTTTGTGTGGGCTGCTTTTCTTTGTGTGTGCCATTTGTTTCTATATATAATGCTAGAGTTTCATGTGCAATATAACAATCCTCACAACTTGACTCCTGGGGTCACTCTGCACAGTGATTTATTTATCATTCATGGTCCATCTAACTAGTGAGACTCACATAAACACACAAGATCAATTAAAGCAGTTCTTATCACTGAATACATTGTGCTTTATCTGACAAATCCATAAAACCTGAGAAAACTCTCTGTTCTTGGCCACACATGGGTTTGGCTCTGCTCTGCTTGGGCATGATGTATCTCCTATACAAAGAAAACACTGGCCTTAGATCCACCTCAGTTGATGATCCAGCCACTGCTGCATTAAGGTGCTCATTAGAACCACTGTATAAAACCAGAACAGTGGTATTGAAAGTAGCACCATTGGGCATCAAATTCATTTGATTTTATTATATAAAGCAGCTCTGTAAAGACAGGTGCGACATTTACCACTTCAATATCCATATGAGCTATTCATTTCATGCATCTTGAGTAAAATAGACATTTGGAGCACTAAAAGTCTTCTAGAACACTTAATTGCCCTGTGGTACCCTGAAAATCTGGGGCTTACCATCAAACACTTCCAGTGCATCAAATTGCTTTTCACTTTGGAATGTGTCCACAAAGAGTGTGATGTTGAAGTTTGGCTCCACTTTAATACTCCAAGCACATGTCTGGGAGTTAAAATAGTTGCCTGGGTACCCGGGACTGAGAATCACCCCAGAAGACTCTGTTCGCACTTCATTTGCTGGGCATTGTGCTAGAGAGAAAAGAGATGGATAGAGGTCTGCATTAATACAATGAATACAAACATTGATGGGATGGAAGACAGTCTACTGAGCTCTGACTACGTTTAATACAGGACACAGACACCTCCAATCTACTCCAATGCAAAAAGAAAGACAGAAAGCCCATCTTCAATACAATACAACAAGATGTAGCTTTTTGTATAAGAAAAAAATATTTTTATTCCAACCCTTGCTGTACTTGGATAAATAAAATCTAAATATTTGATGTGACCATGTGACTATTTAAGTATGAAGCAAATTTCAGAAACATTGTTCAACACTCCCACACACACCTGCACTGTTTGCCACAGTTTTCAGCAGGATTGGTGATTTCTAAAGTAAAAATTCTTTTATTGAAATAACAGATATTTCAAGTTGTGATTTTTTTTTTCTCCTCATCCTTCAATTTTGATCCAGCTACTTCCAGGCTAATTAAAAAAAATGTAAAATCACCAAAAGACTTCTTTAATGCTATCTCTCATTGCTAAGTTAAATTACATTACAGGAATGCTTTGCTTACAGAGCTACTAAGGGACACTGATCAGTCATAGCATATAAAAAGAAAGTGACACACCAGTGTTACTCACAGTTTAGGCATATCAGTAACCAACTTCGCCCAGAGCTTTTGTCCAAGATGTGTATCTTATTTGGTGAGTTTGCCCGTTTTAATGAGTTGATTGTATGTTACTTACAAAAACATTTCAAACTGAAGATGCTTCCCAAACAGGTGGGGAAAGCTTATAAGATGTGTCATTCCTAAATATTGTCTTGAAGGTTCCCCATTCATTTGGATAGTCTAGCTGAAGCATACTTTAAACCTCAGTAGACTTTTAGACAAAAACATAAGCAATTAAATTTATCACAGGACCATTTAAAATGTTTTGAGATCAAAGTCCTAAAATATCCACAGTACAAACTAGTTAATATCTCTGAAAATAGTTCTAAACTGAAGTCAATGACAGAATTCAGTCTAAAGTCCTATTTCCCCGGCAGTGATGGTAATGACATTGTTAGCCACCAAATGGGGCTGGCACCTTTCAGGTATAGTGGTTTCAATGAGAAATGTTGTTGTAGGTTCAGAAATTGAACCCTTGGTCCACAGTGATGATGTTGTTTCCAGAGGCTCAGCAGGTACAACTTGTTGGAGGACATATGTCACTGGGGGAGCGCTTTGAGAGTACATAGCCACACCCCACTTCCCATTTCTGTTGTTTCTTTGTGTTTGCTGTAAAAGATGTGATCTCTCCATTTCTTGTTCCTGCTGTTCTGACTCCTTGCCATGATAGCCATTTATCTCCCTGGAGTCATTTAGTCAAAATACACTTTATTCCATGAGGTGATTTTTATCGGTTTTACTTTTTCTTTTCTTCACAATGACAGAAAAGAGGCAAATAAAATGGAGAAACCCTTGCCTTGTCATGTCATCTGAGAAAATTGAAAGAATCAGCTTGGCCAGTGAGCTCTCTGCTTTATTCTTCTGTGCAACTTAGAGAAAACTCTGTTCAGTGTAATGTGGAACCCAGAATGCTCAGCAGAGCTGCGTCTCTTTGCTAAACCTCTAAACAATACTCCATTGCTTTGAGACAAGCATACCTAATTATTTGCCTTCCATCTTTCTTCTTAAACTGGGACCTCAAAGTGCTCCACAATGTACAACTGTACTAGGATTGCAGAGGAAGGCACCCTTGCCTCCAATGCTTCCCTATGGGAGTAGAAATAGGTTCCCACAATAAAACTCAACCACGATACCTTTTTATTTCCAGAGAGAGCTTTGCTTTGGAAATACTCCCACTGTTCTCCTCCCTCCCTGTAGGCAACAAACCGCTCCACAGTTTTAGCTTCTGTTGTACATTTTGTCTGTGTGCTCACTAAGATGGAAACCCATTCATCCAGCGACAACATCACGTTGCAAGATTTACTCTGCCAATTGCAGGTTGGGCATGCTGGCATTTTTAAAAAGAACACATCACGTAGGTTGAGTCTTCTGTCTGTGCACACCTGCGTGGGCTTGAAAATAGAGTTCCAGGGATCCCACAGACTTGCTTCCATGTGGCAATGAGAGCCAACACTTATACCATCTCTGCTATAAATAGACGGTTGAAACAGCTACCCCTCAGAGTGAAGTGAGATATGGCAGATGTAAATGTCTTTCTTAAATAGAAGGTGCCATATGGGCAGAGGTATTATAGAAACTGAAAATGTCCTGGCTATGTACTCTCCTGTTCTCAACAGGCAGGTGCTAGCAAGAAGACTCTGTTCTCAGTTTCACTGGGGAAACATTCAGCCATCCTTCCACCTTGTATATCTTACCACTGCAGCTAGAGTTTTAAATGACACTGAACTTCAGACCATCTGGAAGTAGGAAACTTTGCAATGAGTTGCTGAATGCCACCTGGAAAGCCATTGTCACCTCCAGGGCTGCAGCACAGAGCAGCTATCCAAATCAGAAGCAGCCCTAAATAGAGTCATTTCTTCTATTCTTAAAATGGTCTCCTTTGCTTAGTAGAGAGGATGAAATGAAAATACAAGCAAAGCCATATTTATCAAGTTTCTTTAACACTTAACGCTATTATTTTCAGGCACAAATATTATTTTAAAAATATATTTGAACATGTTTCCCAATGAGCCCAAGTGTTTTTGTTTCTTCCTGTCTGCCCTGCTGTTTTCTGGGAACTTACTCCTTCCTGGAGGCTGCTATAAACTGTTGCCAGGAGCAACCCAGCTAGCATGAAGGTTTCACCTTTCTCTTGAAGCTCAATTTCTCAGTTCTCCAGAAGTGATAACTTTAATGCCCTGTGCACCTCAAGAGACATTTGAGGAAACTACTACAGAGAAGGACCATCAGAGATACCTTGTAAAGGAGTTCGCTGGTAACTGGTCCTAGTTCCTTTAGGTAGACACATGGCATGTTATTATTTTTTTAAATGAAAAATCAGCTATGAGGCTGAAAATCATGTAGTACATCATTTAACACATCTTGCAGATCATCAGCCAAAATAACCTAGGCTTAAGAACTTGAATTTGGCTTACTAGTCATTAAAATTAACTCTTAGTTGGGTGTGGAGTGTTCATCTTTAATGCTAGCATTCTAGAGACAGAGGCAGTCAGAAGCAGTGTGGTCTACATAGGAATTCCAGGATATCCAGGGTGACATAGAGTAACCCTTAGGAAAAAAAAATTAAAACAAAAAATAAAAATATTACCTCCTGCCAGGCATGGGAGTACACATTTCTAATCCCAGCATTCTATAGGCTGAGGCAGGAAGATTTTAGTGGACTTAAGGCTAGCCTGGTCTCAATAGTGAGTTTCAAGCAACCAGGACTACATTGTGACACACTGTTCCAATAATATTAATCCATAAAAACACCTGTAGTGTGGGATAACTATGGAAACTAGGAGGAGCCTAATAAAATGGGAGGCTCTGACACTTGAAGCCTGTAGGGGGCTGAGGGTGGGCATGTGGGAAGAACACTGGAATTATTCCCCTCCTGTGTGCCCTCCTGCCCCCTCCACAGGGGCAAAAAGATTTGGATGCCCTTTAGTGAATGATGTCCAGTTATGTTTCTATTTGTCTTGTTTTGCCTTTTAGACTGATTTCTTTATGTAGACAACACCTAAAGATCTGCCTGCTTCTGCCTTCTAGATGCTGGGATTAAAGGACAACCTATCCAGATATATGTTTTTAAGTTTTAAAAATGTTTTCATTTGTGTGTGTTAGAGAGTAAGAGAGAGGGAGGGAGGGAAAGAAGGAAGGTGAAAGATGTGCCACTGCATTCATGTGGAGGTCAGAGGACAAAGACTGAGATTGGGTCCTCAGGGAATAAACTCAGGTGGCCATGCTTGGTGACAAGTACCCATACACACTGAGCTATCTTGCTGACCCAGGTCTATTTTTAATGCGTTTTCTGAAAACTATTATGAGTTCCTTCCTAGTGATCTGTAGGATGAAGTCACTTGTCATTCAAGACCTCTTAAAAACCAGGCTCTGGGGGTGCCAGCTCTCTTTGCACCTCTTCTGTAAAGTACCCAGAGGGCAGCCTGCTCCTCCTTCTTGAGTGCCATGTGCCCTTTTCTGCACCTGGAGCTTTATTCATTGTTTCCTTTTTTTATTTTTTGTTTTTCTGAACATGAGAAGTATATGTTGTCATCTCTTACTCAATTTTCTCTGAACTAAGGTAGCATCTAACATGATAGCATGTTCTCAGCACACACTGAGACCCTCTCAGCACATGGTCTGCAATACTCCCCATTCTCCTCCCATAAAACTCTTGTTAGGTTCAGAGAGCTGGTAAGAGTGTGTCTAAATGCCCAAGGAAGTAAGATTCAATGTGAACACCATTTTCTATCAAGAATGTACTGAGGGACCAACCCCTACTTGAGCCCTACAAAATAATTAGAAAATAGAGAAAGATTATAATTAAGTGCTTAAGTGCTTAGGGTCAGCCATAGACAGGCATTTGAGCCCTTTCAAAATAATGAGTTGCTCAGAGACACACAACTAAGATTTTTCTCAGCTCATCTCCCCTTAAAGAATTTGCTTCAGAAAGAAAAAGAGCTCAGGGTTGGTTGGCACAGTAGTTACAGAGTTGGGAAGTCGTGGGCTTCCAACCTCAGACAAAGTCAAAGTTGAGCCTGTGGGAGGCTGCATGCACAGGTGCCTGTTGTGTACAAGGAATGGAGACGATGGGCCCGTAGTTATGTGGGCTCACTCTGTTTTCTGGATGGACATGAATTAGAGTTCAACAGAAATGGAGTAAATCTGGACAGGACAATGTAATGAAGGGATTCTCCTCATTCTCTTTTCTAGGCTTGTTTTAAGCTTTCCATCCTGACAAACTTGAAAATGGGAAGGTTTGCCTGGGAGTATAAAGTGGCCAAATTTCAACTGTATGTATGTATACTTCTCATCTTGAGAAGAGAATCCCAAGGTCATCACCGCTGTGCCAATACAGACAGTACGTTTACCTAAGAAGATTCCTCAGGTCTCCTAACTCTGCACAGCTTGGCACATGAGCCCATGGTAGACGATGATGAGTCACGGGTCCATCCACTGGTCCTGGAAGCTCATTCTGCCTGAGACTCCCAAGGGTGGCCATGCTCCAGTGCAGTAGCTTTCCAATGCAGTGAGTTCCCTGTACCTTGTGATTCTGAAGTTAAAGTTTATGAGTAATGTAAGGCACTGTGAATAGTGGTCATTCATTCCTTACAGAAGCCCATCTTCTAGAATGGTAGAGATGGTACATTGCTCACAGGTGACGTGGTGCTCCCCATCAGAACCCTGATTGTTTAAAGTACGTTGAAATCACTAGCAGTGAACAAGACGAGGTATCTGACCTCCTTTTACCAAATGTGACTGCTTCCTTCCCACTGTGCTTGCAAATGGCTCCTACTAAATCGCATTTCTTGAGTGATCTAGTTGTATTCTAGTCTCTGGACCAACAAGTGCAGCTTAGAACTCTGTTCTTTAAAACTTGTCTAAGTTCTGGTATATGGTCAGTTTATGTTAGGCGCATATACAAAACCAAAGTGGCTATATTTCATGGTTTATACATTTTTTATTCCCAAAGTGTTAAACACTAGATGCTTAAATCCAGGTGAAGTAGTGATAAAAGAAAAAAAAAAATCTCAGGATGCTCAGTTTGCTCAGTTTGCTTGAGATGGACCCGAAAACATGATGCAGATTGGAGAGATGTAGAAAAGGGCTGTTATATCAATGGTGGATATCAGCTATTCTTTAATATTTCAGTTTTGATGCAAGCGAACATTACCATGTGATTTTGGTTTATTTTTGAGTGTGGGCTAAAGGTAAAAGAGTCTTCTGATGCCTCTGTTGGCAGCTTGTCTGCATCGTGGGACTAACTCACCACAGACCTGAGTCAAATTCAAACCCATGCCTACAGACTATCAGAGCGAGCGACCAAATCACCAGGATCGCACATACCTTCACAGGTGGGTGGAGAGCCTTGGAACAGTAGCTGTGAGCTGAGCTTGCATGTCAGGGTGTCACTTCCCAACAGTGTGTACCCTGGATGGCACTGGTACTTCACGAAGTCCCCTGAAAGAGTCAACCCAATACCCTGGAATCTACATTTTCAGAACATTTGACTGCTGTGACTGTGCCAATTATTTGTGACTACTCAATAAACCATGCCAATGAGGAAACCATTCCAGAGGGTCTGCAATCGCTTTATGTGTATCTCTAAAATGCTGTTTTCAGTTTTTTGTTTATAAAACCTAAAAGAAGGCCATATGTAGCTGTTCCTTGACCAGTTTAAGCCTTTGTCCCACTTTTCAAATGCCTTGCTAAATAAATGGAAGTTCCATAGGTGCCCGGGATCTAAGCAAGGCTTAGAATGGAAAGAAAGAAAGAAAGGTTTCAGCAAACCAACATGGCTTGCCCATGATTCTGTCCAGGGAAACACCTTGTTCCAATTGGCTTAGCCACCTTGAGTAGAACAGGGTCTGGGCCATCTAATTTGACTAGCATTCTGCAACAGAGTGTAACGACACGAATAAGATTTTGTGATAGAGACTGAGAAATGATGGGGTTCTCATAATTACACTGCCAATGCATGCTGTGGCTGTTTCCCTAACAGGACCCGATGAGGACCAGATGACTAATGAATAAGATCATGGTTAATAACAAAGCAGTGGTAACATTTCTAAATATTATCATTAAGTACATTCTACAGGACTTTTAATTTGAAGGTCATTATTTACAGCCAAGTGCAGTCTAAGTCAGGCTCTGAAAATTTTAAAATAGCAATAATGCCATAGAGCAAAAGTCTGAAAGTGTCAAGAGCAAAACATAAACTAAAAAAGCAAGTAGTTTGCTCCATAGTCTCTATGCGAGGTTCTACAATATTTGGGGACAGTTTCTGCTTATAGTTTGCCTAAAGTCTGTATCAGGAGAAGCTGTAAGAAGTCAGAGCCCATAATGTGGAGTGAAGCCAAACGGAGATACATTACCTATTTCAAAGTCCTCATCTTCTGTAAGCAGGTCAGCCTGTGGCACTGCTGGGGGAGGCGGGCACCTCTTCAGCTGAAATGCTGTAGTATGTTTATGAAAAAAGATAACAGCTGTGGTTAACTAACTTTCCTGAGTGATCAAATTACAAGGCCACGTGCATGTGTAAATCACTGTCCCCAATGGCTCTCTCTGGCTATTATATGCCCGACAATCATGCAGTTACTATGACACCTATCCTCCCCACTTTGGAAGACATCACTGAAATCATCCTACCACATACTGTTTAGCATAGATAAGCTCATCTCTCTCTTGTCTTGAGTAACATTTTGGGGTCATAGGAGACAAGGGGCTGGCGACCTTGCCCTTCTGCTATCAAAGACATCATGAGGTCATTATATGATGGTTACTATGACATTTCTTTAGAGTCAGGCACACACAAGCCTGCACATAAGCCACGTGCATCACAATGGTGTCTACAACAGGATCTCTCTTACATCTACATAGGAATGAACCTCAGGTATCTACCAACACGACCTGATGAAATGAGCTGACAGTAGAGATACTTCGTACCACCAAAGGTTTCCAGGACACTCTGGCGGACATGTGAGATAATCCAACAGCTGGAGATAAAGTATGGATATAGGGTAGGGAGCTTTCCTGGGACTCTATGCCACAGCCATTGAAGTGGAAACAAACTGACCATGGAAATTGAGGACAAAGAAGCCTCCATTGGAGAAATCGCTGTGGAATTTGAGCAGGACCTGGTTGGTGGAGCTGTAGGCTGTCTCAAGGGCAGTGTTTCCACTGAAGACCCCGAGCTGAGGCGAGTTCTGGTCAGGACCATCCCTGGGAAAGAGATGGGGCCGTGAGAGGAGTAAGTTCAATGTTATAGCAGAGGCTGCGCAGCCAGTTTCCCAGTAGGGCCAAGTGTACAGAAAGAATACAGGGCTGATCTAGAAAGACCAGTGCACACTGGCCTCCTCAGAGATACTTCTGTACTGTCAGGAACACAACAACTACATTTTAAAATACATATGGTATTCACTTCCTTATGACTGATATTTATAATAAGTTTTACAGTTGAATTAAAATACTAACATTGAAATGTGGTATTTCCCTGGCACTGACTTTAGTAATAGGATGCATGCATGGTGTTTAGGATGTTCACCACCCTGCAACATCTCTCTGCTTTCTGACTGTGGGCAGTTGACACACATGAATTGCTACGACTGGATTCTATGCAGCGGAATCTACATGGATCTATTGCTTGGTGGGACTGCTGCTTCACTGCTTCGCTTTGGAACAGGAAGGAACCCATGGTGCTTCATCTCCACAGCCACTAGCTCAGCTTCTCAGAACCACCCGCCAAGACCTCATTGCAGCCTGGCGAGGCAGCTTCCCCTGAGCCCTGCAGGAGCATCATCCACATTGGCTCTCCTGTGTATGGCTCTTCCTGCATTTTAGATGAAATATTTAGGCTATCTAGTGCCTGTTCCTCTGACCCAGGCTACTCTCCCTTACTCCTTGACCTGTAATAAGAATATAGGCACATGATGCACCCTCCATGCACACATATATTACACACAGGCAGACACATTTAGACACTCAATAGACAGACACACACATTCACAGACACAATATAGATATAAAACATTCTACATTCACATACAGATACATACAACACACACACATAATCATACATTCATTTACAGACACAAGCAGAGATGTATATATACATGCATAGAATAAGTATTCATTTATAAACAGACATACAAACATGGAATATAACACAAATGTGCATAAACACAAATACAATCATAGATAAGCCACACATGTAGAGACACATACCTACAAATACATACACTTCATGTATCATACATCAGAAATGTACATACACAGTTCACCTGTAAATTCAACAATGCTATCCTCCCAGTACCCCATCAGCACCTCCTGGCTCTCCCATTATAGTATAAGGGAGATTATTCATACCATCTTTGCCTTTAAATAACACCCAAGATCTCTTTGGTGGAACAGGTAATTTCTACAGGTTCCATCTAGTAGATTCATATTCATCACATCCTGGCCTAGATTTCTCTCCAAGACTCATGGGAAACCAGGTCTGTGCAATTCAGGGTAGGAGGATGCCCTGAGGAAATACTTCCTTAGTGTTCTCTCATGAATTCATTAAAGGGAAATATATGTCTGTGTATATGTATATATGTGTGTGTGTGTGTGTGTGTGTGTGTATTGTCCTCATATACAACACACACACACACACACACACACACACACACACACACACACACACACCATTCCCACACACATGTACACACATCCCTTAAAATTGTGGAGTAAGCCAGATGAAATGACACCCAACAGCAATTCCAGCACTCAGGAGACTGAGGCATGAAGGTCACAAGTTCAAGGCTAGCCTAGGTTACCTTATTTTTTTAAAAAAAAAATTACGAATAATTTAAGCAAAGCAAAATATGAAATAAAGTAATCACAACTTTCCCCAGTACATTCAAACAGTCTCATTATTTCTAATAGCAAACTAGACATATGCCTTGAAATGTCCTCTCTATTGTTTGATTTTGTTGATGAATTAGTTTTTCAAGATGTGCCCAGACAGATCATTGGTAAACATGTAACCTTACAAATCAGAAGCGAATGTTCAGCTGAAACATCCCACCACCAGCAGGAGCTGCCATTCCCTGGGAGAGAGAAGTCATACCACACAGCAATGTAGTCATTTACAGCCTCGGTCTGCAGCAAGGTGAAATTGATGTACACTCCGTGGCCTGGAGGGACAGTGACCAGCCACAGACAGTCCTTCAGAATTGGGTACTCATCTGGAAACCCAGGGGAATAAATGGTACCATTCTGTGATGTCACATTATATCCACAGGGAGCTGAAAAGGGAGACATTGAAAATAGGTTAAGATGGTTGATTTTCAGAAGTAGGTAATGATTCCAGTGTCTAAAGTCAAAATTTCCCCTTGCAGGGAAATAACTGTGAAATATTTCTGGTATTTCTTTGTCAAACACATTCCCCCCTAAATCTGGAAACTTCAGGACAATTATACTTATAAGTTATCTCAGTCTTGCTTAATATATTCTTCAAGTCTTCAAAATCCCGTAGGATAGTCATTCCCAGACGATTAAAGAAATCCTGTCACTCATCGCCTGTAGCTGAGCTGATAATCCATCGGGCTGTCCAGTGCAATGGCTTATGTGGAAATCAGACATAAATAGGAAACTAAGTGGTTTTGTTTTCTGCTACTTTGCTAAAGCCTATTTAAGCCTGTGAAAGACTGGCAGTTAAACCTACGCGCCTCAAAACAAAGACATTATCAATTCTTTGCAGATTTGCACCTGAGGAAGCAAGATAAACTTTCTTATACATCCTTCTTGAAAAATGTGGCCAAATGTACCAGTGTTTGGTCATGTGCAGACACAGCAACTTTGACTATATTATACTTGTTGTTTATTGTCACCATGGTAATTTACTTCTGGAAAAGGGTGAGGAGCATATAGCACTTCTGCCTGTAATGTATGTGCTTGCTTTCTACTACCCGATAAAGAGCAGCACTAAAAGCAACTTGGGGAGGAAAGGGTTTATTTCAGCTTACAGATTTTAGCCCATCATGAAGGAAAAGCAGGGCGGTGACTCAAGGCAGAAACCCAGAGGTAGAAACCAAAGCAGAGAGAATGAAAGAATGCCGCTTATTGGACTGCTCCCTAAGACTTGCTCTGGTTGTTATATATATATATATATATATATAAATAAACTCAGGCCACTTGTTAAAGAATAGCATTACCAACAGTGGTCTAGGCTTTGACATATCAATCATTAATCAAGACAATACTCCTATAGACTTTCTTACAAACCAATCTGAGGGGGCATTTTCTCAACTGGATTTCCTTCTTCCAAGATATGTCTAGATTTCTGTTAGGTTCACCAAAAGCAAGTCCCCTGTTTCATTCAAGTAAGGACAGGTGGTAACAGGCACAAGCCAACTAACTTTGAAGTCACTCCAAAGACAGGAATGTTGGTCACCATTGAGAATCTTCCACAGCTGTCAATTTTTTGTCACAAAAATCTTGGAATATAGATGCTGTGAAGACACAACACACACACACACACACACACACACACACACACACACACACATGCACACATGCATGCACATGCACACACACAAGAGAGAGAGAGAGAGAGAGAGAGAGAGAGAGAGAGAGAGAGAGAGAGGGAGGGAGGGAGGGAGGGAGAGGAGAGGAGAGGAGAGGAGAGGAGAGGAGAGGAGAGGAGAGGAGAGGAGAGGAGAGGAGAGGAGAGGAGAGGAGAGGAGAGGAGAGGAGAGGAGAGGAGAGGAGAGGAGAGGAGAGGAGAGGAGAGGAGAGAGAAAGGGGAATGGTAGACTCAAAGCTCTGAGATACCTTGTGACTGAGACATTTTAGTCACATGCTGGTTTCAATAAAAGATGAGAGACTGAAATGACTTAACTCTAGATCACCCAGGAAGAGAAAAGGTTATGTAGTACTTTTTAGAAATTTAATAGTGGAATGATTAGGTAGGTTTTTGGAGTCAGACAAGCCTGGATTTGAAATGTAGTAGAGCAAACATCCCTCCTATGCTCACTTCTGGTCATAAGTGGATGAGGGGCAGAGCCAGCTGACACCTGGGGTCTGTAAATGACCTTACCACACACTATCCTCAGCAGCCACTTACTGCCCTTGAGGATGGAGCTCCCTCCCCTCCAGACTTGTGTGCTGAGCTCTTTTCTACATGGACAATCTGTTTTCCTTCTATCTAGCTATGGGAATGGACTTGGCTTTTAATCCAATTTACTGTCACCACCTCCTTAGAGTCTTCCCAGGAGCTCTTGCTGGATCATCTATATGGTGGATCCAAGATCTTCCTCATCATTCTGTTGGATACTGGAAGGCAGAGCCTGCACTCCTCCTTGGGCCCGGTAGTCTCCCTCCACTAGCCTTTGTTGGGAGATCTATTCTCAATGAACAGCAAGGAGCTGACAGCCCATAGATGGTACAGCACTGTCCATTCTGTAGGGACTGGCTGTACCAGCATTCTTACATGTTCATGAGTATTACCTCACATTGATATATGGCTCAGTTTCCCTTGTGACCTTTTGCTTTTCAAGTTGATCTTATTATTGTATTGTGACCACTTAACATGTAGGTTGAGTGGTCATTTTCCAGTGGATACACAGGTGTTGTATAGATATATGTGGGCAGAACATCCATACACATAAAAGAATAATAAACAAATTTTAAGATACCAGAAAAATTTGAACTAAATTTATAACTACAAATCTACCTTTAGTTTTAAAGTATATATTGACAATTATAAATGGTTTTGAACTGATTCCTATGCAATTATGTTAGTGGCAATAAAACGATCATATTTTGAGTTAGGGATGGTGTGTGTGTCTGCAATTCCAGCATTAAGAAGGCAGAAGCAGGAGAACACATGAAGATTGAGGACAGCCTGGATTAAATGGGAGGAGAGAGAAAGGAAATAAGGAAGACAGAAAGGAAGAAAGGAAGAGAGAAAGGAAGGAAAGAAGGGAAGAGAATGCTAAACTTCTCAGCAGAGAGAGGCACATATGTAATCCAACAACCTGAGTTCATTATCCAAAACCCAAGCGAAGGTGGATAGAGAACCAACTCCACAGTTGTCTTTATAAGAGTGTCATGGTGCATATTGTGAAGCCACAAACAATAATAGAAAACTGGACAGGAATGCCTTCAGTTTCTTATTAAGATTTATTTTTTTATGTATTTGCTTTCATTGGTATGTTCTTTGATTACAGTTTTTACTTATGTAAACTAAAAACATACTAATTTTATTTAGCAGATCCTTATACAACTTAGCCTCTAAATATTTTCAGCATATTAATGTGAATTGGTTCAGTCTAATGGTGAGAGTGGTTGCATTCAAGTCCAGCATTATTCAATATGACTGGTCTGAGCTGTACAGTTTCTAATGCAGAAACTCAGATGTCTCTCCAAGAACCTATATTTTTCTTCTGAAAGGTTTTGAGCCTCACTGGATTGGACCTCTGACGAAAGTGTTCAAAGTCTTCAAAGTCCTGTCCTACAAAGGAGAAAACTCCTGCCTTGCCCAGAAGTGGGGCATGGCTGAATCACCCTGGATCACAAAGAACATGCTAAGAGAGGCGTAGGGTTGCAGGATGCTGTGTTCTCTGCATAAGGCAAACTTGTAGTTTGAACAGAGAGTGAGTGGCATCACTATAATATCCAATCCTTAGCAAACACTGACTCTAGTTTTAGCATTTTATAGGCAAAACAATTTTTGCATTAAAACTCTATGCTAATTATTAAAAACTTAACCCAATATGGAGAGGATACTAAACCTGTATTGAATGCTTATTAGAAAATCCTGCATAGTCCTTCTAATTGAATTCAATAGTTATGACGTAATTTCACAACGTTGGTATGCTTCAGGGTATCTTAAAATTTGTGACACTATTGCTAGGAATTAACATATAATATTGCACTTGATCTTAGCCAGAAGGTCAAGGTGTGCAGCACATCCTTGCTTAGTGAGGGGTGTGCCCAGAGAGCTAGGCATCCTGGGAGGCAGCGCAGAAGCATGCAGTAGCCTCTCCTGAAGGAGTAGTGCAGAGACAGCCTGGCCCCGAAGGACAAGCCAGGAGACTCAGCATCGTTAATCAGTGAGCTGCTCAGGTCAGTCATGACTGTGCACACAGCCAAGTCAGAAATCCTTGGGCACAAACTAGATTTCCCCAAACAGGCAGTCAATGCATTATCTCGCATTGACTCTAGAGGGCGACACAACTTCCTCACACAGTTCTGTATCTATCTTCAGTGGCAAACTGCACTGATGAATTTGTATTCCCCAGGAATCCTGGAAATAGCCTTATGTGACGTCGGTGTTAGAAGGGGCAGGAAGACCTCGAGAGTTCTAGCTTATCAGTGCATTCTGGGCTCAATAAGAGACCTTGTCTCCAAAACTAAAGCTGAGAACTAAACCAGTGCTGACCTCTAACCTCCACGCTGTCCACACATGCACTGTACACTACACCCAGACATACACAGATACGCACAAAATAAACTATTTTAAAATTTAAAGAGGATGCCAATGACGATGGCATCACATTCAAACCACAACGAACAATGCAGACTCCTAATTCTATTCAGCAGTTCTCTCCATCTTAGAAAAATCAAGCATAAAAAAAACCCAAATAGTTTCTGATTAATATTAATGTAAAGCCAAGAAATTGACCTGTTATGTGTGAATTAAAAGGATTCAAATGGAGACTAGAAACCAAAACAGATTGAAAACCTCATAATTCCAAAGTAATCGAGAGCTGCTAATCAGAGAGGATGTTATTGGGGCTGCTGCTTTGGTGAAGATGGGGCTCAATACATGGTCTTTTCATGCTCAGTGTCTGTTGCGGTGAACTGCACTCTCACTGCTGAACTAGAGTTTCTAAATGGAAAGCCGGTGAAAATACTACTTAAAATATCTTAATGAAGAAGAAACCAACAAAACCCTCAAACTCATTCAAAAGTTATTTCATATGTAATTAAATAAGTATCTGAATTTTTAACTACAGCCAAGAGGCTTATTTTACATTTATAGTTGTTCTTAAGATTATCAGAATGGAAAATATAGGTAAGATAAGGATTAAAAGGACACCACAGTTATTTATTTATTTATTTATTTATTTATTTATTTATTTATTCCTGCTTGGGTAAAAATCCATAGCTAGGCACCTTCCCTTCCCCTGCTATAGATAGAAGAGGTGCTTAGCATTTCAAAGTTCCCTAGAGATCCCATTATTATTCATTGGAAGGTGCTGCATCTGTAATGCAGGGTCCAGCCTTAGCAGTAATCCTGTTGCAGACGCCTCCTCCTAGATGCTCCACATCACCAGTTTGTTTTAGCTTGTCATTGCAGAGATGCGTAAGTCATGCTAAAAGTCAGGATGCCCCAGTGAAGCAGGACAGTGTAATGTCTGCTCAGAGGCAGGGCAGGCTGTAAGCCTAGACCACACTCAACACCCTGGTGCTCATCACCCTGATGCTAGCAGCTCTTAGGAACCAGAGTCAAAATTCTAAGCATCCTGCCTGGCTGATGGAGGTATGCTGAAGACAGGATGGTGCCCCTCCCTGTGGCTCTCAGCCTCCTGAAATAATGTGGGGACAAGAAATTGAAATTGCCCCAGGCAAAAGTCTGGGAGAAGGAAGAGTCATAATCAGTCAGTGATGGCCAGGACTGAACCTTGACAAGAACTATGTAATTATTTACAGCTCTTTTCCTTCTGCCTACACCTAAGCCTCATGTCAGGACCCCAAGTAGGGTCTCAGTGGTTGGGGTCGCCATGCCTTTACTTCTCACCCCAATATGTCTACAAAAGTGTCACAATTACTTGTGTTGTTGTTGGCCTGCTGAGAATAGGAAGCCAAGCCCAGGACCCTAGAGTTGCCAGGGCCCAGGCACAGATCCTAACAACTCCATAACAACCCACACAGTTAGACTTCAGTTTTCTGGAAGAATTCCTACTGTGTGCTTCTACTAATGTTGTTTATTCTACCGCATGTGTTTTGTCTCTGGGCAAAGGCCGTGAGCTGAGTCGTTCATGAACATGAGCAATTTCTTTCCTGCAACACAGATGCGAATTGAGATTACTATAGAGGCTGAGTAGACAATAGTGTGATGATTAACCTCCAGGTCAAATAGGGGAGAGTTCAGTCCAGCATGGAAACAGCCTCTGGGTGCACCTGTGAGGGGTCCATGCCAAGTAGGAGAGATTTCAATCCAGCATGGACAGGGAATCTGGGTGCACCGTGAGGGGTTTTCTATATTAGGGTAATAGAAAGATCTACCGCAAATGTTGGCAGTACTACCCTATAGGCTGGGATCCTGGATTGTATGAAACGGAGAAAGTGAACTGAGTACCAGCGTTTCCTCCTCTCTGCTTCCTGCCTGGATGCCCCCTGTTTCAGCCGCCATGGCTTCCTCATGGAAGGAAGATCCCTTCAAGTTCTAGTCAGAGTAAGCCTTCCCTTCTTTAAGTTGCTTTTGTCATGAAACTTGTCACAGCAACAAGACCAGTAGCTACTAATAAACAACGACTTCCCAGGGCTAAATCCGCTATCACCACCATCCCTGGTAACCCTTGTGAAGGTTAAGGCGCCTTACTAACTCCTGTTTTCTTTTTCGGGGCCTGTGATGATTTTGGGGCAGGCTCCTGAGTCTGCTGCTGAGATTTTAGTGTTTGTATTTAATACTTCGTTGTCTTTATGATTTCCTTAAGTGTAAAGTCTGTATGTTCTTTCAATTGCCTACTGTATGATATCTTTCTGAAATATCTAGTAGAGTATATTGTAGATCCTCGATACTTATCTGCTGGCTGAAATAATGCAGTAGGGCACATTCATCCAGTCATCCCTGCACTATGTTCCCTGTGAGAAGCTCACTTGTCCCCAAGAGAGATGAGGAGCCTACCGTCACACCGTGGGAAAGGGTAGTTCCAGTTTCTGTCAGTTCCATGCTGGCAGGTGAGCACAGGGTGGCCAAGCAAGATATAGCCAGGATAGCACTCAAAGGAGATCGACTGGCCCACACTGTAATCCGAGTTGATCATGAACCCATTCTGGAATGCGGGTGGATCTGGGCAGTTCTGTAACTCATAAGCTGAAATGAGAAATAGACAACATCAAGCTCCCAAGCAGGGGTTGGGCTCAAAAGGACTATAGAGGAGGAACATAAGTGCAGTCAGCTCCCGAGGATGTGTCTAAAACTGTCTGTTCCATCCTGAATGAAGCAACTGATAATTAGTAGGAGGGGAATTATAGTCACAGGCAGTTAGTGACCACTTAGTGTGTGCATTAAAAGGAATCTGACATGGTTTATTGCATTGGCAGGAAATCACATGTGTAAGTCAAGTTAGAAAAGAATAGAAACTGTGGCAAACAGACCTGTCTGAAATGCTGAGTGAATATAGACCCAGTGTTTCTTTGATTGTAACAAGACATATCCATGTTCTCCCTGCTTCCAGATCAAACCATGCTTCATTTTATTTAACTCAGTCATTTAGTACAAATAATACAGGACATCTACTTCATTTTATGTTTTCTAGAAAAATAGAACCGTGGAGCCACAAAGCTAGCAATTACTCTTTGCATAAATGCTATAATAACCGTTGTGGTTTATCATTAAAATAATTATGTTCTACTGGATGTGGGTTTTCATGCCTTTATAGAAGCATGGAAAGTAGAGGCAATTGGTGCTTTGCGAGGCCAAAGTCATCCTTGACTCCAGAGTGATTCTCTGTCTTAAATATATAAATATGTCTGAGTAAAGATTCCAGGACGACACCCTATGCTGTTCCCATGCTATGGCTACAAGTTTTCCCACGAATCAGGAATATGAGCTACTCTGCACATCATGTGTCATTCTGGCTAGTAGAGTCTCAGAGCTAAACATTCCACACTATGCTGTCTTTTTGTCTCTGGAGCAATCAATGACTATAAGAATCCAAGTCAGGTGACATACTGGAGAAACCACTGTGGAGGAGGAGGTGACTTAGTCTCCCTTCCATGACGTGTACAGGCTCCTTGCTGAATGTCATCGGGTAGAGTGTAGAGTGGTGGTGGTGGACAGTTTGGGACATGGAGATGTAGCTGGAGGAATGGCAATTGGTACATGACTGTGATGATCATCTTTACACAGGTCCCTTCTTCACATATTCCTTCCTAGCCGCCATGAAGCATATCACCTTCTCCACACATTCTCTTCACCATGATGTTTTCTCCAAGCACACTGGGTCAAGGTAACCGTGAACTGAATTCACCACAACCATCAGCCAAAATAAACCCTTTCCCTTAAGATGCTTACTTCTGACAATATGTCACAGTGACACAGAGGTAATTAACACAGAGGCCAGACAATCTCCTCAAACACTGTTAGAAAGATCAGAAGTCCTAGGTATCCTCTCACAGACAATAGAACACTTAAGGATAATGGAAAAGATGTGACAGACTCACAAAAGTGTGAAGTAGAACCCAGTGTGCATATAAACTGTCCATTCCACCATCAGAGGCAAGTGTGTGGCTTGAAATTAATTTTAAAAAGCATACCAGAAAGTACTCTGGGTTGTGATGCATCAAATACAAAGGCTTTCTGTCTTCATATTGAACTACTTGAGGTTGAGAGGCCATAGGAGAAATGAATCTGAAGGCTCACAAGCAGGCTGGGGAAATGAATGAGCACACTGCAAGGAAATTCATCAAATGAAGCATGAAGCCACAGCACTAGAATGGGAGGCAGACAGAAGTTTAGACCTATGAGACAGATCTGAGAGTACCTGCTGTGTAGTGAGACCTTCAGGTCTCAGCATTCCTACAGAGGCCTTGTGGAAAGATGCCAGGTGGGCACATCCAATAGAGGCTGGCTATAATCTCAAAGATCTGACCATTCTCTCTGAAGAGAGTCTTAAAGAACAATTGCCAAACATTGAGAAATATGGATTTTCATTATTATCAACGGTTTATTCTTATTTGGGGAGGTACTACCATGGGATGCTTTCTCTTTAGGATGTAAGAATGCAGTGGTCACGGGATCTCTCATTTAAGGCCATACCCCTTCACAAGAGCATCATGGGAAGACTGTGTTCATACTTACACTAGCAGTACTGTTTGCAGAAATCTCTGTCCTGAGGATAATTTCAAAGTAGAAAAAGCTAAGTATTTTAGTATGTCAGTTGCAGCATTATTTACATTAAGGCAATCCAAAAGTCTAAACAAATAATATCTGACATAATACTGAACACACACAGTGCAGGGCTCACGAATTTTAAAAGGTGTTGAAGAGATACCACAGTTTTGGTTCCTAATTTAGTTCTTCTCTTGGGCTAGTGAGTGGCACAATCCTCTCTTATGATTGTGGGCAGTGACAGGGAGCCTCAGATACCACCCAGCTCTGCGGTTGCTAGGAGAAACCACCCACACTCAACAGTATGTTGTGATGCTAATCTGAAATGCTCCACTGACCTGTGCGTTAAATACATCTTTAGCTTACAACGCTGTCAGCTTGTCATGGTTTCAATATGAAACTCCCACAGGCTCATGTACTTTAGCACAGTCCCTAGCTGATAGCCTATTAGGGGAAGTTGTGGAAACTACAGGGAAGGGTTAAATGGCTAGAGAAAGTCAGTAATATCGGTGACTTTCAAGTGATACAGCTGCTCCCCAGTCTGCTTCTCTTTCTGTTTCTTTTCCTTTTTTTTAAATTTCAATTTATTTTTAATAATGAATACACCTGTGCCTCTATAGTATGCACCATGTTTGTGGGTGCTCATGGAGGCTAGAAGTGTTGGATCCCCTGGAGCTATAGGGGCAGGTGGCTCAGCCACCTGACATGTGCTTAGAATGGAATTCAGGTCATCTGGAAGAAATGTGCATGCTCTAGGTTCTGTCCAAGCACAATAGACCAAGTGGCCATGGCTTGAGCCTCTGCAGTCACCCTTTCTTTAACATGGTCATCTCAGACATTTGCCCATAGAGAAGAGGAAAGTAAATAATGTGCAGCTTACAGTGAGGTTATGAGGATGGAATGAAGCAGCTGAGTTGCATGTGTACTATGGCGACATATTCTATGGGGACACATTCCAGTGTGTGTCCTTCTATTCATCTTCAGCATCAGAAAGATGCTTCACAGATAGCAATGGAATTCCATGGTTGAACCTCTCTGTGGATGGCAATTTATAAAAATGCTAAAGCTGAGCTGTTGGCCCCACTTGCCTTTACACATTATTATGTGTGCAATTCTGTAGTGTCTCTAAGGAGCCTGGAAGCATCCTCAGTGACCAAGAGTGAGAAAACATGAATTAGAAGAGATTCTAGAACCTCACTCATCTCAAAAGACCCCTTGGTCATGGACTAGAGTGGGGAAGGAGCTTCAAAGAAGAATAGGGAAATCCAAAGTGTTGGTCAAAAAAGCCCAGAGTAGCGTAGGGAACGAGCCATCCAATGAAGCAGGTGCCCTGCACAAGAAAACAGATGTGAAGAAAAGGAGCCCTGCTCAGAAAGACACATCTTGTACATTTTCTCTCTTATGCAGAATCTAGACTTAATATATATATTTATATATTATTTATTATTTTTATATTTAATAATTATAACATTTATATTTATATTTAATATTTATCTTATTTATAATAATTTAATAAATTAAATATATACAATAATTTCATATATATATGTATATGTACATATATATATATGAAAAACCTCTTGGTCAAGATATTAGGCTCTCTGGCCTGGTAGAGACTAAACACTCCAGCTGAGTGGTTTATTATTTTAACTCAGGGCCAGCTCTGTGGATATGAACCCATGTTAGGCCATGCTAAGGACATGGGCAGAGCAAATAATGAAGTGGTGAACTTTCCCTTCTTAGAACCCAACCCTCATGTAGAAGCTTATGGCCAACACCCTTATAAAACTTTAAGTCTGTCTGCTTTCCTGGATTATTCGGAAAAGCATCCCTTTCCCTCTTTCCTTTCTATCTTTTATTCCAAGCATGTTTACCTTAACACGCTTATCTTTTTTGCCTAACACTTTGGATGTCCCTTCTCTTCTCCCTTCCTGCCATGGGGCTGCTTGTCCACAATGTGTCTAATTTCCATTCTGTTTTAAAAGGCATGCCCCCCCCCACCCTCTTCCCTGCCTCTGCCATACAGCTGCTGAGATTTACAGCTGCCTACCATGAGATTTTTTTTCTTTTAAACTCTTATAAAATGGACTTAAAGTTTCTGTTTGATTCAATGGTAGATTCTTTCACTAATGGGACTAATAACCCCCAACGGGGATCCTGATCCATACCCCAACATATCAGTCCCTATTATCCACAATCTGTTATTTGGCTGTGAGTCTCTTTAGAATGCTCTGCAAACCACATACCACAGGGCCACCTCTGCCTCTAAGGCACCCCCCCCCCATTCTGAAGGCTATAGATGTAGCCTTTTCCTGAGAACCCGAAGTGTATCCACACTGTGACTGCCATTCACCCTCACAATGTGGCTTAAGCCTCAAATGACTCTGTAGAAATAGGCTCTCCACAAGAGAAATCCCATGCTGTGCTCAGCTGTGGACCGAGATCCTTTTTCCAATATACACTTTTTTTTTCTTTTAGAATAAAATCACCTGCCCCACTCAACTTTACTTTGGACACAATGAATGTGATGGGAAAACCCACCCTTCAACACAGCTAATAAGACTGCTTGTAACACCCCCAAGGAAATAAGCAAAATGAAAGGTGATTGCCCATTTTCAAGAAAGGAAAAGCAAGTGAAACTACCTGCAATCTAACCTAGTCGTCATTGGGAATACCATACAGAGTTCAGTTGTGTCCTGGAGGCTTGACATACAAGTATCACACACAAAACTATCACTAAATAAGGTCATTCCTCTTAGATATCCCTAGTGAACATCACACACACACACACACACACACACACACACACACACACACTGCATTTTATTAACTTTGTTGTACAGCTTGCTGGATAATTTAAGAACTATAATTGGGTTTTCTGTAGGGATGGATGAAGCTGGGGCTGAAGGCAGCAGCCATTTCTAGCCACATAATCAGCCTCTGTGACAAGCTTGAATTGGGGAATTAAAGTGGCCTTTCAGCCTGAAACTCACGATTCTATGCCAATAGCTGCAGGCTATTATAATAGTTGGAAAAAGAGGTTTTTCTTCTCTAATAGCATCTAAGCTACAGATGGTGGCCCACACAATTTCTCAGTCAAGCACACACATAAGCTTGCAAGTTATTCCTGTTGGCTCTTCTTGGAGACTGGCTGGCTGGCACCTCCCTCAGTAACCAGGGATACGATCATAGCTCTCAGCAATACTTGCCTTGTACACAATCTCACCGGTTATATGATTGCTAGTCCCAGTATCTCCTGATGAAATCAGCCAGATTATTACTACAATCACTACCCAATCCAAACCCTGGGCTGCCTGAGGTCATATCTAGAACATCTTTAACCAAATTGCTTCTCATAACTTGGACCACAATGGTATCTCATGTTTTGGTTCACCATAAAGTAAATGAACAACTTTCATGACATACAATAATTTTTCTCTCTATTGGCCCAAAGGATTTCTGTTCCAAAAGTGACAAAAGAGAGATGAAAGAAGGTGACAGAAATGGTTCTTTTCCCTTCAGAAGTGTCATATAGCAAGAAAAGTGGTAAATCTTGAACACTGGGCCCTCCTCTCTAAGAGTCTAGTCTAGAGATTAGAGAATCCCTACTTAGATGGACTTCTTCTAGCATAATAAAGAACACTCTGGAGGAGATGGGACTGACTTAGCCATTTGTTGCCCACAGCTGGAAGCATTCTTACTCCAATCCCTCTTCAGTCAAGAGCCTCATACACAGAAGAACATGCACTTAGGTGAGAGGAAAGCAGGGTGCCCCTGCCAAGGAGTCCCATGGAACTCCAAGGTGTTCACAACATCGTAGTGGAGAAAAAAAAAAAAAAAGGATTGAGTTTCAAAATTATATCAGCTTTATTTGTCAGTGATGATGTAAATGATGTCTGTGTCCGTAGCAACAGTTAGTGTGTTTGTATATCAAAACAGACTCTTCAATGTACATTGCACAGAGAGGCTAATTGGTTGCTGCAAACTATAACTCCCCTCTCTAAAGTTAATTCACATACAAAAAAGTCAAAGCTTTCTCATTGTAATAATAAACAAGCTGATTTTCCATATCCCATAGTCTTTAAAAATTATGTGTACTTGGTGCGTGCATATGCGGATGGACACACACACACTTTATACATATACTCAATATATTTACTCTTTTGGTGCCTGAAGTACACAAAGTTAGTTTTAAGGTTTTCATAATTGGACAATTATTATTTCAAGGAAAGTTAATAATGAGAGAGAGAGAGAGAGAATTAACATCACCAAAAAGCATATCTAAGGAAAAGGAAGTTATTCAACATGACAACCTTTCGTACTTTCTCAATCGAAGTACCAAGCACTGCAGCATGTAGCCTTACCCTTCACATGAAGCTGAGACAACAGCTACTATTTATGCCCATCCCTAGTCTTCCTGTTTTATAAGAGCCTCCTGTGACAGTCAATGGAACCAATGGTGATTGTTCTAATGTCTGTTTCATTTTCAGACTGATGCCTAGCTCAATAAAAAATAGTCACATACCCTCACCTTTCCTAATGCTTCACTTAGAAAAGGACACAAATATTTCACATTACTAATAGCAAAGTCTCTTGGCTAAGTCATTTAACTTCAAGACAGTTCTAACCACAAGTAGCATTTTTGACCTTTAAGCAGCCAAGAATATATGACAAAGCTGAGGAATAAGACACTGACTGCAGACATCACTGTGAATGACAAGACATGTCCTCAAGATATATGCATCTTCTTATGAGTTATTGATTGTACCCAAAGCTTATAAATCTTGTGTAGTAAGTAGGGGTGTCTATGTGTCTAACAAATCAATGTCAGGGTCTGTTTGCCAATCTCTACATTTTATACAATGACAAACACCAGTAAACCATTACACCATCATCCCTGTTAGGTATGACAGTCTATGAGAAATGAGCATGTCTCAAGTTCATTGTGTCATTCTTCATTACATAACTGATTTCATGCTTTCTAGTTATAAAAAATGAATTATAATAAATTATGCTTTTAGTAACATCTTTAATGTGAATATTTAAAAACCGAGTGTCGAGAAGATAAAATATTTGCTCAGCCAAGTAGATGCCTATATGTATGTCCTTCAAGAGTCTCCAAAGATCCGATTCCAGATGGCTAAACAGGTGACATCACAGTCACATTGAGTCAGAGTCTACCTCCACTAAAAAGGCTGCCTCCATACAACCCCAATGTCTTATCCAGGGAAATGTTTCCAAATCTTAAGTTACAAGAAGAAGGGAAGCCAACCTATATGCACCCCTTGAATTGTGTAGCATCTAATTCCAGACATCAGTAATTTCTAAAAGCACAAACCATACCAATATGTGACCTTTTGTCTTGATAATTCCTAAGTAGGCTTTACATGAGGTTAACTTGTTTATGAGTCAGTTAGCTTAGATTAAAATAACTTTCAGAGACCTGGAGATTATCAAAAGTACCAGCCAACAGTAAAATTCTATCAGATGAAGTAGTTTGGCGAGCAGTGCTAGTATGGGGCTCTGTTTTTGAGGTCTTGTACTCAGCTTTATTTCAAGGAAACTAAAATGCTGGATGCAGCATCAGGGCACTCGAGAAGAGGGATACCTCAAAAGTGCCGAATCTGCTGGAGTTGGCCAATGGTTTGAGACGTAACTAGGTAATAGTTTTTTTATTGGCTCAGAAATTAAAATTATGCTAATTAACACTGAAATTTACTCTAATGCAATGAATTATAAGAGAATGGTTAACAATGAACATTAATACTTCAACAGTGTTATTTCCAAAATGGGCCATAAAATGGCAGTCCTAGTGATAATGCCCTAAACAGAAGAACTATGACCAGGTAAATAGAAGGGCTGTTACTGGATAATAGAAGCCTAAACTCAACATTCCTCAGGAATCTCAAAATATAAGTTTCTGTTTACCAGAGCTTTCTTAGCACCTCTAACAGTCATCAAGCTCTGGTAAGGATATCTAGTTACCAGTTAGTAGAAACAGCTTGCATCAACAGAAAGCACTCGATCCTGCTGACTATCATGTACATCTGCATGCTTTTCCACAATTTTGCATTTCTCTGTCCTTCAAGAGATACCCATGGTGGTTTGATGCCCAATTAACATTATTTTCTAATGGCAGAGTGGTTTCACTCTTCCTTCACTTACAAACCAGAGTAAAAAAGGGCTTGAACAAGATGGACATGGATGCAAGAAATAGGGTACATGTGGCAGAGATTATAATTTTGTTTTCCTATGTCTGAACTCCCATAGTTAAGTGTTCTTATCACATAAGTACTCTGAGAGTATATTTACAATAGCTAAAACTCACTGTAAACTCATCTAAAGTATGCACTATTGCTGGACTCCCCACTACCTCAGTTACTATTTCTGAGGTATTTCACATATGAACCTGACCTTCAAAGGAAGAGTTAATATGTGTGTCAGTTTCCACTGCCACAGGGCCTCAGCACTCTACCCATGAGGCTCTACCCATGAGGCTCTACCCATGAGGCTCTACCCATGAGGCTCTACCCATGAGGCTCTACCCATGAGGCTCTACCCATGAGGCTCTACCCACAGGCTATTTTTTGAGAACAGAGGTCTAGTTTTCTTACCAACGTATGTTGAGTACAGAAACAAAACAAATATCCCCTAGCTTCAGTGTCAACTAAGGATGAAGCAGAGCTTTGTGACTCAGAAATATGACTGAAGTCTTGGAGGTGGGTCATCAGGAGATTTAACCTAGCCTCATGTCTGGTCTGACTGTGGATCTGATTCAGAGGTACAACAGCCATGCCATGTCTGACCACAGGATGATAGGAAGGAGAGGACAAAGAGTGCCTTAGCCTCCATGTAAGGGTCTCTCCTCAGCAGCATCACCAGAGCCTGGACACCATGATAAGATTCCTCAGGTTGCCTTTCCTTGACCTCTCTCCAATCACATCTACAGGAACAGCTTCTCTATGACCTGAGGAAAGCATATTTCAAAGATTAAGACCCAGGGTTTCTAAGGAGCATTTTATCTGCCACCCATGCTGACAGAGCTCTGTCCCATCTCTAGGGGCCTAAGCCTAGCATGGAGCTTCTGTGGACCCTGGGGTTGAACTGCTGTTCTTTCTGAAAATGTCCTTAAGGTGGTGGTTCTCAACCTGTGGGTTGTGACCCCATAGGAGATCAACCTACCTTTTTACAAAGATCATATATCAGATAATCTATCAGATAATTACACTGTGATTCATAACCATATCAAATTATAGTTATGAAGTAGCAATGAAATAATTTTATGGTTGTGGGTCACTATAACGTGAGGAACTGTGTTAAAGGGCCACAGCATTAGGAAGGTTGAGAACCACTGACTTAGAGAGAAGAGGCTAGGAAACTCAGAGAACCTGTGGTATTGACCCCTTATTGTCCAGCCCTTTATTTATAATTACCATGAGAACCTCACTCTTGAACACATTATCAAGATCTTTCTTGTATCCTAAATGCCACTTGAGATACTAGTACTCTACTCAAGCCAAAGCCAGATCAGATGCTTCTGTGAGGTCAGACTCTCATCCGAGATGGTAAAGTTCTTCCCCAAAGGGGCACAAATCATGCTGTCTATCAAGGCACTAATACACAGGCTAGACAGGCAGGTAGAAGACATATGGAACCCTGATGACTGGCTCAACATGCACCACCCAGAGATGAAACATCTTGGGCAAAAACTCCAGAAGCACAGGAGCAAACCAGCTTGTAGAAGGCCTCAAACCTCAACCACTTCTCAGGTAGAGTTCACTATGTACAGGTACCTCTAATCATGTCTGGGCCATGCAAGGCTCTTAGAGCCACAAGGCTACCTTCTGGTGATCATCCTCATCCCAGCAAAACAGTCACAGAACCCAGACGTTTAAAAGACTCCATACAAATGCTGCCCAAACTGTAAGGGTTTGTCAGCATGGGACAGAAGCCATTCCTCTGAAGTACTAGGTCCTTCTTTTGAAAGGGAAACTGTGACTGAGTGTTTTTTAAAGGCTTTTTTTTTCAATAGCACAGAACTGCAGAAGAGGTAAGCCTTTAGTCAGAAATGATTTGCATATCAACACCTCATGGAAAAACTTTACCACCATGTGGTTGCTGGGAATGGAACTCAGGACCTCTAGAAGAGCAGTCAGTGCTCTTAACCACTGAGCCATCTCTCTAGTCCAGTGGAAGAACTTTAAATACAAGGTTCAATTCTTTTTAATGACTCTCCCTTGGTAAGTGGTCCCTATACCTTTGTTATTTTAAATGTCTGCTGGAAGGAAACTCATGGTAAACAAGTTATGTCCTTTGTGAATTCTGATGGTCAAGTCACATTCCAGGATCCAATACATAAGGGGTCATCATAGGACCTGATTTTGAAAGGACTAGGAATGGTGGCACACACCTTTGATGCCAGCACATAGGAGGCATCCACATGTTTATCTCTCTAAGATCAAATCCAGGCTGGTCTATATATTGAGACTGCGTCTCAAAGGAGGAGATTCACTGGCAAGATGGCTCATTAGGTCAAGACATTTGCTGCTGCTATGACTTATGACCTGAGCTCTAGCTCTGTGATATACACAGTGGAATGAGAAAAACAACCCCTGCAAGTTGCCCCTTGACCTCCATGTATGTGCAATAGCACATGTGCCTCCCTTACAATAAAACCCCCCAAAATGTGGATTTTGTAAAAGTTTATTCTTTATATGCATGTCTGGTTTGAGCACATGCATATCTGTGCATCGGAAGTGTTTAATGGCCTAGAAGGCCAGAAGAAGGCTTCTGGAACTAGAGTTCCAAACTGTTATGAACGGCCATGTGACTACTCAGACATGAACCTGGGACCTCTGCAATACCAGCCAGAGCTCTTAAACACTGACACACACACACACACACACACACACACACACACACACACACACACACACACACGTCAGAAGCCAGAGATTTCAGAAGTGTTCAAACAAGCGCCTTGGTTCTGCCCTGGCCAGAAGTCAGATATGCTAGAAAGTAGGTCTGGGTTTACCTTTTTAAAATGAAGACCCTTACTAGAGGCTACATATGAGGGTATGACAGAAAACTCTAGATCCTTAGATCCTATTGGCTTCCGGTAAACACATATAGAAGTGGATTCTGGTCAAAAGAATAAAATTTGCTTCTGGCTCTGTGTCTGGAGATACTACATTCTGATTTTCTCCCAAGATTAAAGCATTGCTTTCTACTGTCTTACCTGATAGCCATGAAACTAAACTAAGAGTGAATCTAACTGGGACTATCAATTACCGATTAGAGACCAACCCCTCAGGGAGGTTGCTTCATATAAACCCATGCTAAAGAGATGAGAGGTATATTTATTCCTTTAATGAGATGGTGTATCCATTCTTCTGAGAAGCCCCTCCTTTGGTGATGTTGCTGATGGACCCACTTCTATCTACATCTGCAAAACTGGTCTGCCTTTCTGAGTTACTTAAAGCATGGACTTTTTCTTTTGAATCTTTTCTCTTTCCAAAGTCTTGGTCTGCTTTGACTGGTACTTTGAACTTTCTCATTCTTTGAGGCTACTCCCAGTCTACCATGAGGTTGATTTTATAGAACATCGCTTTCCTCCCTCCTTTCCCCCTTCCTGGCAGTTGGCAATGTTTGCACTTTGCCTGCTCAGTTGTTTCTGTTTTAAACCCCAATACAGTTATCAGTGAACTTCCTTCAGAGTCCCTTTCCTAATTATTATCAAGAGTAAGAATCTAAACAGGGAACTCAAATTTCCCTTACAAACTGCTATTTTATTAAAGTCCAGAAAGGAACCCAGTATGAAACCAAACATTGCCAAGATAGGACAGACAGCATCCATGCCAGCACCTGCACTAGCAGGGATTGGATAGACAGGCTGTGCTTTCTGCAATGAGTAGAGACTGGAATAGACTTCATTTAATGAGAAGTTAAGAGCATAGATCCAAACCTAATAAAGAAGGGCCCCACATAGTACATGGACTTCCCTAAATTGCACAGGTGGTAGAATACAGGTCCTTAGTACTAGGGAAGAAACATCACCAAGTACAGTATTCACATGGCACACTGGGGACCAGCATGAAGCAGGTACCACTGGAGCATGGAGTAGATCTGCAGTGGCCATCACTCTCCCACACTATTCCTTCTGGTAGAATCTTTATTAAATCTATGCATAGACAATTGATTCTAGAGTTTGAGAAGGCCCAGGACATCTGTTGGCTTAGTTTCGTTCTTATGCAGTACAAAACAAAATAGAACAAAACAAGACAAAAACAAAAAACAAAAAACAAAAAAACAACACTCCAAATTTCAGACACATAAAGTAAGACACTTCTCCGCTGACATGCCAGTTTTTAATCCTGGAGACACTCGTGGTCCCAGGATCATCCAGCAGCCACGGCAACAAACTATTGAAGATTCCTTTCCAGAGGACTCCTAGGGTACCAGCAAAACATAACTTTATACTTGGTCATGAAGGAGCAATGAACCTGAGTCCTGATGGGGGTAGCACTAATGACCTCTACACATGGAAAGATTTAGGTGAAACCCATCATTCTAAGGAAGTCAACCATAGCAGGGTAATAGGCATAGCTCTTCCATTGAGTGCCCATGATCTGAGTTCTATAGGAATCCCTGAAGGAGAGTGAAAATGTTATCTCCCTCAGTTTCTTCCTGACCGAATTCCTCTTTTTCAGAGACACCAATTCTGAAAGTCTGTGTTAACATTTCAGATAACAATTTAAGGAACACCACCAGCTAGCCAACTTAAATGCCAGTGTGCCACTGTGATAAAATGCCAAAATCCTGTTTCTGGGGACTGTTTATAAAACAAAGGGAGAACAAGTGCGTCAACCATGAGCATTTTCAACTTCATTTGATTTAACAATATTTGGAAGAAGGCCAACAAAATGATTTCAGGTGTAATAAAAATGCCAAGCTTTCTGACAATTGAAAGGTGATTTGGGATAAACTGAGGGGAACTTTTCTCAATGATTTTGTGTTTGGATGAGTGAGAGAGGAGAATGCTTTGCTACTGAACTGCTTCTTTTTCCAGAGAGTTGTGATTTGAACAAGAATGTCCCCCATAAGCTCATATATTTGAATATTTAGTTACCAGGGAGTAGAACTGTTTGAAAGGATTATAAGGACCAGGAGGTATGGCATCGTTGGAATAGATATATCCATGTTGGAGGAAGTGAATCATTAGGGGTGAACTTTGAGGTTTCAAAAGCCCATTCCAGGACTGGTCACCCTCTTTCTTCCTCCTGCCTATGGATCAGGTTGTAGAGCTATTTCTCCAGTACCATGTCTGCCTATGTGCCATCATGCTTTGTGCCATGATGATAATGAAAAAAACCTCTGAACTGAAAGAAAGCCCCAGTTAAATGTCTTCTTTTATAAGAGTTGCCCTGGCAATGATGTCTCTTCACAGCAATAGAGCAGTGACTGAAACACTGATGTATCTTGCAAGGATCAAAGAGAGTAGAGGGCATGATGCTGAGACAAGAAGGCTCAAGTGCCTTGGGGCTGCCTGTATTACCTTTGATATCGGTAGGCTCCTCTGGTCCAGTCCATGTCCTAAAGGGCTATAAGGGATAAGTGATAGAAGAGAAGGCCCTGTGACTTAAATTGTATGGTTACAAGGAAGAGAGAGTAGAAGAAATAAGGCTGAGAAGAGAGCCTGTACAAGGTCTTCATGTGGCTAATAACCTTTCTGTGTTTTAGCCCCATTTTTCAGAACAGACAAGATCCCACCACAAGTCAGAGTCCAATGTGCTTTGGGAATCAAATTGGCTTCATTAGGCATTAACCAATTAAGGAAATTTATGTGGAGAGCCGTGCCGCAAGCAATCGCCATTATAAAATGGTGCTGGCCTTCGCTGTGCCTAACTAGTAAACAAGCCTTGTACGCAGGTGTGAGAGTGAACTCACTTCTAGTCACTCCCATTCTCGGGGTGTAAGAGTGGGGTGATGGGCGAGCAACGAATCAGGAGCTGTCACGCCATATCAGGTGCTGAAACGTCATGCTGCGGGCTATAAAAGCGGCGCCATTTTCCCCCTTCAGGGTCTTCCTGAAGAAGTAAGCAATAAAGCTTTTGCCACGGAAGATTCCGGTTTGTTGCGTCTTTCTTGCTGGTCGAGTGGGACACAATAGATTTAGGATTAAATGCAATATAAGAAGAATCTGTAGATCTATTCATTTTGTTGCTTACCTTGGTAACTGAGTTTAAATCCTTGCCGGTTCTGTGAGTGGTCACTATAGAAGCGGATGAGGGTTTCGTGTGTGGTGCTCAGCAATGATGTAGGCAGGTCAGGGCCACTGAACTGGCCCATCATTGGACTGCTGTGGTAAGGGCCATTCTGGATCTCCAGGTAGTCATGGTTGGCTTCAGTTGAGAAATTTAGAAATTGGATATGTGCACCTATGAGAAAACATGCAATCTTCAGAAAGTTTATGATAATGTATGCAAAATGGGTGAATAGAGGGTATATCACTTCATTTCTGAAAGAAAGGGTAACATGGTAGAGGCAATACTGTATCTTTGAAGACATACCTTAGCTTAACTCTGTGTGCTCTTTGTCTGCAAAATTCATATCCATTAATCAATTTCTGTCATGCATAAATACTGCTAACACAGATATCATTTTTAAAATGGCAACTTAAGGAAACATCACTACATCAATGATTATAACAAAAACACAAGGCTGGCCTCACACACGGCATGTTAATCATGCTTTTATCAAAAGAAAAGTCAATATTAAAATAAAATAAAACCTAAACTATGAACATTAATAATAAAAGAAGAGAAAATTTTCTTTCTTGTTCTCCCCTCCTTCCCATAATGTGGTTCAAGAGATCAAACCCAGGGTGTCCTACATACTAGACCAGTCTTCTGTCATTGAGTTCATCCCATTCCCTCTTGATTTTGATGGTAAAGAATTTTTTTATGTTGGAAAGTTAAATCCAGTGCTCACATGAGCTATTCTACCTAAGATTAGATACAAAAAAATGGTGTCTCCAAGAAAGAGGCTCATAAAAAGTCAGGCAAAGGAAGGGCTATGAAGGGCTAAGGAAGGAGTTGTGGACAATAAAGAAGTAAAACATTCTATAAATTTAAAAATTCTTCAAGGAAGGACATCAAACTATCATCCTTCTAGTGAACTTAGCATAAGGCTGACTATCCTGTCAGAATTCTCTTTGCCAACTTCTCTTTCAAAATCACTGAGTCAATGCTTAGTGTCATTTTAACTTCATAGATGAGCACAGAGGTTCAGTAGCATTAGCTATGCTCAGTGTCACAAAAAGAAGGTTGCAGTGAGGTTTATAAACAGCTCAAATGGACACTGTCCTTGCTTCTTGTGGATTATCATGATGCAAGCTAGAACAGAGCCAATACCCCAGTGACTTAAGAGCATTCTGCTGCTTCTTGGAGAAAATGAGTTTGTATTAAATGTGTTGAACTTGGCTCAACAATGAAGGAAGAGTGAGAGAAGATGGATGGTGTGAAATTTTTGAAAGAGGCTAAGGGGACAGAAGTTAGAAGAGAAAGAAATATTTTCAATTAGTAAGCCAAACTTTGATTTTTTTCCCCATTAAGTGTTGGCTTCATATTATATCATCTTGGTGGATACACAACTTTCTCATTGGGAGGCTAGTAAGGGATGAATGCCCAATCTGTTATTCTGGGACAAAACAAAAATTCACAAGAAATTCAAAGACTACAGCCACACCAAGAGCGAACTACATGGAAGATGGCCAACATCCAAACAGCAGAGGGTGGAGTAAAGGTGGCTTTTCACTTCCACAGAATTAAGGTTGAAAAGAAAGCAGAATAACAATTATAACATTGTGAGCAAAATTACCATTTTGAGAGGGATAAAGTATCCAGCCACATATCACACTACCTAATACCTATCAGCAAATGAAACAGAGCTTGGCTCTAATCTGTCTTAAAGTGGGATTGTATCGTTATCTAATTTCTAACAAACTTCCTCCAGTTTGACATTACAGAGCTCAACTGAAGGGATTAGAACAAATACGGCCTAGTCACCCTTTTATTATCTCATAGAATATTCTAAAGCTCTATGAATATAGCAAGAGAGCCAATCTAAGAGTATATCTCTGCTGAAATTTACACAGCACCCTTTCATCTGGTCGTAGTTATGCTTTGAAGATCAAGTGCAAGTGCGGAGTCCACTGCACAAAGGATTTGCCTTCTGATTTTGACAAAGCTTTAAATAGTAATGTGGCCCTGTCTTTGGAGCAAAGCACTCATTTTCAGCTGATGGAATTTATGAGTGTTAACTATTCTGCTATGTGTAGAGCAAACACTCTAAAGGACCTTTTAAACTTTCCTTACTATACCACATGTTCCACTTTATAATTTAGGATATTACTTTCTTACATCACACTACAGTTGTTCATAAAGAAAGGGATTATCAAAACCAAAATAAACAAAACCCAAAAGAATATCTAGTTGACATTTCTCTTAACTGCATCTTTACACATACTCAAGAAAGCAGAGCCAGCAATTCCAAGTAGATTCTGCTTCACCAAAGCAGCACACATGACAGCATCAATCACTAAAAAGGAAGGAAATTAGCCTCCTACTATGGGGGAAGTGGCTGTTGAGACAGAGACCATTTAAATGGCCCTTGATAGCTAGTATAGGCCAGACATGAGAGGTGGAAAAGGGAAAGTCATCATTGCATAATCCTAATCTTAGAGTTTGTTACAGGTTTGAAAAAGCATATTGAAGAACACGAAGTTTAAATGAAGAATTGTGGGTAGGACAGGGGACTCCAAGAAACCATGATTATTAAATGAAAATTCTCGTGTTAGCCGTGGGCTACCTACATCTATGTTCTTGGCTAAGTTGGTCACTGAGGCCTAATGGATCATGCTGCTGGATGCATGCCAGAAGTAGATGGGACGATGGCATTGCTGCAAACCCTTGCATATTATAGCTTCAGGACATAGGGATATCAGGCTGTGACTGAACTAAAAATCCCTCTTCTTGCTGCCTGGCTTTCACAGCACTGGAGTGTAGTACCATGTAAGTTTCTGGTGGAGAACTGTCACTAACTGTCCTGTTTGGCTCCAAGTCTGCATTCTACAGTAGGAACATGCCAGTCAAGGTATGTCTTCTGGGGCAATCATGGCCCAACTGTTATCGATATCAGTTGTTTTCCAATTGGATTGAAGGCCTATCCCATAGGAGGGAATTTAGATCTGGTACTATAAATTAGGCCTAGGAGGTCATAGACTCTAGTGTAGAAACAAATGCTACTATTGTGTTAAACAGATGAGATTTGTCTGTCAAATTGCTTTCTAATCATTTGTATTTGTACACAAATATTACTATTGCTGTTAGCTTCAATTAGCTCAATGGAAGGGAACTCCTTTATATAATAAAAGATGTACTAGAGACCCCCCCCCCAACCTGGTCAAACTCCCAAGATTAAATGACAATTGATGTGTTATAGCAGCCTAATAATCAGGCATCTACATCATTCAATCCTCCAATCCCCCCAGACAAAGATGCCCAGAAAGTAACAAAAATAACAAAAATATATAAAACCCAGAGGAAGGGGTACAGTGTTGTTCTCTGAATTAAAATATGCCTTCCTCTATGGAGGCCCAAGGCCCTTTAAGACTCTTGAAGTAAATAAAATTTACAAGACAATAAAATTTAGAAGTCCATAAAACTCAGACATCTCAGGAAGTTCCTGAAATTAAAAGATTCACACAGACCCTTCACAAGATTTTACATAAGCAGTAAGAACTTCTGTAGACAGGAGAACTCTGAGCCAAGCTCTCTGTAATTTGTACAGGGAACTCCGAGGATGTTGTCCATTCTATGATGGGACTTTTTTGAGAAGCAGCTTCTTTTGAGACAACCATGCATCTTTAAGTAACTCCTCAACCGTATTCCCATAAGTGATCCCAACAACTCACTGATTCACTAAGTTGGACTTGGGTAGAACTGTTTCTTTGACTTGCCATTGGTGCCCTATCTATAGAGGGATGTCTTCCAAGGAAAAGCCACACAAGTCCTTGAGGCCTCTGTCTTCGTCCCTGGCCTTTGCCACTTGTATGACTCCTAATAAGTCCTAGGTCAAGACTCTATATGCTGGCCCTCTTGAAATGCCAATCAAGCCCTCCTCTTACCTTGTCTATCTAAGCAAATGCTAGCTGACAACATCTTCTGTCATGTACCTGCTCATGCTAGCCAGGGTCTTCATCCCACTGCATGGACACAGTGTTCTCTAATGAGCAAGTTGGCCAGTTATGTTTTCTCTAGAACTGTCTCTCTGCATAGTCATAGTTATTCAAGGAAGATTTCTTTGAAAACTCCACAACCTTCTAGGACAATGGTTTATGTATAGCTTCTGGTCATTGTGGTCCTTCATCATCTACATACCAAGTATCTAGGTGCCCAGTTACTACCACTTGGGGTTTCCATTGAGTCCCTCCCTTGGTGCACATACAGTGCAGCTTTAGAAGAAAGGGAGCAACTAAAGGCCAGATGAAGGGTCTACAGTAAGAAGGAAGATACAAGGGAGGTGAAGGCTGGCATGGGAGAGAATTAGAGACTTTCACAAAGATCATGTGCCTCTGAAGTCAGGGCAAAATAAGATATTTGTGTTTATAACAAAACCACAAATTTTATAAACCAGATAACCCAAAAGTCTGAAAGGTAGTAGCTAAAATTTTAAGTACATCTTAAAATTTCATAAATCAATAACCAACATACTATATAACTAAAAAGTTAATAAGATGCTGTATTTCCAAACTTATGTTATACTGCATTTAGTATATCTTATGGTATGAAGAAAGCCCTAAAAACTGCCACCAAGAGTCACCACTCCCGAATCTCAGAAATAGAGAAGACTAGGCAGAGATGGAAAGGAGGAGACTGATTACTTATGGATAGAGTGTCATGGCATCATTCAGTTAATTAAAATTTCCTTGAAGGGAACCACATGATTGAATGAATTTTTAAAGTTTCTGCTCTCATTGTTCTTCTGTTAAAGCTTTCCTCAAATCTGAGACCTACTTCCAATCTAAAGACACAGATAAGTCAATGGATCGTCACAGTCACTCAGGGGAACTCTGCCAGGTGGAATGACTCCTGACCCACTCACCATAGCCAATGGGCAGTGATATCTTCCAGGTGCAGTCCAAGTTGTTGGGGTATGAGCCTGGGAACCCTGGGCTCAGGATCACTCCACTCATGCTGGTTAGTGTCCCACCACAGGTGGCTGTTAAAAAGAAGACCACAGGAATCTTGTAGAGTTTTGTGCTTAGCAAGGATACCTAATTTATCCCAGCTTACTAGACCTCACTATTGAAGAGAAAGCTCAAGGGCATGGCACAGGGTGTGTGTTTGGGGGGGAGGTAGTATCTAACAACAGCTTGCCATGTAGGGCATGTGTTCCAGTTACCCAGGGGTCCAGCTTTCCTCCTCACTGTGGGATACTTGGGAATCAAGATTCTTCTGGACTTGCCTTCTGGCATTGTAAGCTCTTAGCAAAGGCCGGCTGATTTAACAGTGCATTTAAAACAGGCATCAGGTTGACTGTGGTTTTACGGTTCCCATTTGTGGTAGTATTGCTACCTATCAACTAACTGTTCGCTTATGCTCCTACTGTATGTAAATAAATGTACGTATGTTCCTACTGTGTGCAAACTAATAAGAACCATCCCTGAAGCCCCACAGCAGTGATGAAGGCTGGGGTTCACATGGCCCTCATCTGACAGATGGAAATAAAGCCAATGAGACTATGTAATTGGCCTGGTGATTCACAACTGGGATAGCTCCTCTGTTTTCCAGGATGCTCCTTCTGTCTGGTTCAGGGGTCCCAGTGTCCTGAGTAGGCCTAGTCCTTGGAGGGCCTTTAAATAGAGAATATAGCTTTCTGCAACCAATTATTCCAGAAAATTCCACCTCATGAAAATAGTCTGTATCAAAATTGTGCATATGCTGTCCTACTGTGTCTACTATTTGCCAGTAAAGAAACAAGGCAGATTTTATAACAATATAATTATCTGTTTGCATTGGTCACAAGGCTGAGTAACCAGGAGACTCTGGGTTTGACCACTTATGACCAGCTAAAGAGACACTTTTGAAGTACTCAGCTCATGTTTTTAGAAGCCTCTGTCGGAAAACATGCACAAGTAGATTTTTTTTAACTCTCAAATTATTTTCAATCATCAAGGTTAGATAACTTTACCCACCAAGGGCAAATTTTTACAAGGCAAACATTGTGACTGTGGTTAGTTGCTTAAGACAGGCCACTGAAACTTGGGTTTCAACATTCTTTATGTTCAAGAACAAACTTTACATCTTCTGCTGCTATGATTCTAGACATCAGCTCAGACGAAATCAGCATGCCCATAACTTCGAGAGCAGCCTAGCAGTGGGTGAGACTCATGTGTGAAGCACACACTCTGCTTCCATGTGGTTCCTAGGCCTGCACTGGGCTAAAAACATGCCAGAATGGGGGATAAACCAAAACCCTTCTCCACACAGGACCTTCTAGCTGCAAGGAAGGTTGATATGAGGGAGGACACAGGGAGAACATAAACAGAAAATGGGAAATGGCCACAAAGACAGGATGAGTGTCCAGTGGTAACAAAGTTTCTTAAAAAAAAATTCTGATTTTGAGTATGGGCAAAATAAAGCAGTATCTGTTATAGATCCCCAGCTCATTAAAGCAGGGTTGACATGGTCATTATTAACAAGACCTAGCCAAGCTGGAATGACAAGAACCATCCTCAGTATTGTTATCCTTCCTGAACACAGGAAAGGGACAGTGTGCTTGCTGTATCCCATGAACATCTATGTACTGGGCACAGGATGACTTCCTGGTGATGTGAGAGCTACCAGTGCAGGTGTGCCTTGTACTTATAAAAAGAGCTAGCTGATTAACATCAAACCTGAACTCCCTACAAATGTGATCTCTGTCTACCTTACTTTGGAGTACTGAAGGAACCCCATTGCCAGTGTATATCTAAGAAAAATAATTATGCATATGAGTATTTTGGCTGTACATATGTCTGTGTACAACGTATGTACTTGATATGTACAGCAGAGGCCAGAAGAGGGTGCTAGACCCTTTGAAGCTGGAGTTACAGCTAGTTGTAAGCTACTATGCAGGTGCTAAGAACTGAACTCAGGTCCTTTGGAGGAGCAACCAGTGCTCTGACCACTAAGCCATCTCTCCAGTCCCAGGCTTACTCTGTTCCACAATGACCAGGCTGAAGCTACTTCTAAGATGTAGTTTCTTTGATACCTTTGCCCCCAACCCGCTCTTGCTTATCCTTTCTCATTCTGTCATCTCATGCTCAGCAAGCAGTCTGTGTGGAGAGCCATCAATAGATGCTGTGTTTCAAAAGAATGGGTGGTCCTTGCTACCGAAGTTCAGCAACTTTCCATTTTTCTAGATTTATATATCTCACTTTGTGCGGATTCCTCATGCTCCAGCACAAGTACATGCATTTTTATTCCACGTCACAGGTCACACACTGTTGAAAACACCACAGTGCAAAAAGTCTGCAATCCTGCTGGCCTAACTCTGCTGGGGGTCCTGGCAAGCTTCCTGCCCCTCTGAGCTTTATGCGATATTAAGAACAGTCCACATTACTTAAGGTCTGAGAACAGAGCTGGGTCTTCAGTGAGTTCTAAAAGGCGGTTTCTGTACCTTGACTCCATAAGGTCTGTGGTTATAAGGAATTAGGACATGAGGTTTCTGGGAAGCCAGTGAGTAAAATATTATCTCTTTACAGACTCCTACCTTCCTTGGCTCAGATAAACCTGGAGTTAACAGCTACAAAACACTTTGATTTCCTATGTCAGCCTTCATGGCTCATTACAGTTGTGTGGGAGTTTTGGTAATGGGAGATTTCTCTGTATGCCTTGTCCCAAACCATAATGTCAGTATTTGCTCATATATATGTTCTAATATTAATACTAATATTATATATGTATATACATACATAGCCTCATTAAAGGACATGTAAAAGACATATATCTTTCTAATCTAAGTTAGCTATTCAAATTCAAATAAAACATTTTCTTAGGAAGTACAGTGCAAACACAATAACCCTCATGTGAATATGTCTGCTGGGAGACAGTTCCACTTCAGAGTTGAAAGAATCAAAATCACCATAGTTAGAAAATGGTAGCTCGCAAGGAGATGGGTGATCTATGTAAAGAATCTCAGGCTCCGTGAAAACCTTCTGCTTTGTCTTCCAGACTGAGGCTGGGATACAAACCTCCATTTTACACAAGGAGCTTTTTGTGTCGAAGGTATGTTAATAGAGAAATTTATGTTTGTGTGTCACAAATAAAATCCTGGCCTCTGAGGAAGAACGCCCTTGAAAGAGAATATGATGGTGAATACAGATGAGAATTATTTTCCAGAGCAAGGCTGCTATAGAGCATTGAGTTTTGTTTGTTCACTGCATTTGGGGCCATATGTTATCCTCTATATCGAGTCCCATTCACCAGTTAAACTGTATATTTCTCAAAATCATTGTATAGCTAAGACTTGTTTGAGAAGCATGTCAATGAAACACCAACAGTTATCATATTGTTGACTTGGGGGACCAGCATAGTATATCATCATGGTCCTCAATAAAGTATATCCTGAAACTGAGACCAGCCTAGAGGATATGTCACAACATTTAAAGCTGTTCAGTTTGTGGACACAGATGGCTCTTTCTCCTAAAGCAGTCCTAGACAATATGGGCTTTCTGAGTAGGGTATGGGCATCAGAGATCTGAACGTGGCAACAGCTGCGGCCATTGTGGGAAGACCTTACAAACTCAGGAAGTGTCAGATAGCCTCTGCCGCAACCAGGCAGGTTTTTAGACAGACATTGATATAGCCTTCATTCTGGATCTGATGAACAGGGTGATGAACCAGACACAAATGTTGTCAGAGTTCTCTGGCTTGTGGGAAGATGATGTAAATGAGGTTAATGGTACTAAACCTCATGAAAAGCCAGCTAGCCCAGGCACAAGGGGCAGAGGTTAAAGGTTTCTAGGAATCTGACAGATAAGGTAAAGGTTTACTCCAAACTCAAGAGCAGCCAATTCCCTCCATATTGTCTGGCTGCAATGCATGGAAAGATCAGAAGTCGTGTTTAAAAACTGGATGATAAACACCTTAAGAACACTTTATATAAGGACAGATTTAGTGCTGCTGGGTTTGTTGTTGGCCACAGTCTCTGTCATACCAGCTGCCCAGTGAACTAGAGGAGGCGGGGGTGGTTGGAAAAGTGTGCACAGTTTCTAGGGCAAGGACAGGAAAAGGAAGTAGACACGAGGCGGGTAGGTGGGCTATGCAGGTCAGAAGTGTAACCCACAAACTGCAGAAGCTGATCACATGGCTCTGGTGCGGGGCTGCCTGTCCTGCAGTTTGCACTGTTATGCTTTAAGCCTCAGGCATAGCTCTCCCCCCACAAAATAGGCAGTGGTTCTCCAGTGCTAGTAAGGGTGTCTACACATAGCTGTCATGGGCCCTTCAATGTAGAATACAAACAGACCGGTTTCTGAAGATCCAATGACTTGCTTGTAATTCTGAGCTTTGCTTCTACAAACACGCCTTTCCTGAGGCTAAGAGCATGTTCAGAAAAGCCATTCAGCCTGTCAGTACTCTTACCATCTTCCTTCATAAATTAATAAATTGGGATTCTGACATGGATTTGAACTGTTTGGCACTTTGAGCTGGGAGTCTCAGAGCTTCTCTGTGTAGCGTGATCTGAAGTCCCTTCAAAAGCTGAACTACGGAATTCCACAGGGAGGAGCTACTTGCATGCCTGTGACTTCCCCCTGTGTGAATGTGCTCTCTAATAGTGTGTGCTTCTGAGAGGGACAATGGGTGCTTTGAGTGGGCCATGGAAGGACATACGTTAAAGCAAGCTGGCTGGATGAGGGCCACTTAGCAAGACTGTGCAGGTGTACTTACCAATGCACAAAGGGGAAGGGTAGTTCCAGCGACGTACGGTTCCTGGCATACAAGAAATGTGTGAGCGGCCCTGTTGAAAGGCAAACCAGGAAGCTTGTTTGTTATTTCAGCAGAGCGTTTAGGAATGAAATGTATAGGAATGTACTTACCTTCTTTGTCTCTGAAAACTGTGAATCTAACTCTTATAAATGAGTCTCATTTGGAAAAATCAATTAACACCAACAAGGTCCTTTTCACTAACAAAATCTTGGGTACATAAAGAAGCAGCATTCTGGCTAATTTTTCACCATGCCCAAGGAAGGCAAACATAATCAGACAGAGTGTGTCTCATCTCCCCCCAGGAGCAGCTATATCACAACATTTGGCTTCAGAGGCAGGGGTGACTGGGGGACAAATGGTAGGTGCGGAGAGGATGGTGTGCTAGAATTTGCTGCCAGCCCATTTGGGTTACTTTCCTGACTGTGCAGGAGCCACAAATTCATCCTCACTCCGACCTCTGCAGTGTAACTGGCCGTTCGGTTTGCTTTGCCTGGCGAGAGGCACCTTCTTGTCTGTAGTAAAACCAATCCTCACAACTCAGGGTCTTGTGATCCTTGAAACAGAGCACTGTTCAAAACTTGGTCTTCTAAAAGCCAAAACAGCAGTGGAGAGATTTGAAGGGATGTACTGTGCTGAATTCTTTCTAAACAGAAAGCTCTAGATCAGTGATGCTCAACCTTCCTAACGCCACGGCCCTTTAACACAGTTCCTAATGTTATTATGGTGACCCCCCTCCCGGACCATAAAATTACTCTTGTTGCTTCTTCACAATTGTATTTTTCTACTGTTATGAATTGTAATGTGAATATATAATAAGCAAATGGCCATAGGGGACTCCTGTGAAAGGGTCACACAATCCCAAAGGGTCGGGATCCACAGGTTGAGAGCCATGTCTCTGGAGGAGGTACCCTTCAGTGGTGTTCTGTTTTAATCTTCCCTTCCTCTGATCATCTCTCCTCATACATTTTCCCTCCCACCTAAAAGTGGCACCAAAGGGACTAAGGCAAAACTCCACACACCAGGGACTCAGAAAGCATAAATTTACATGTATGGCCAACATAGATGAGGGGGTTGGCTCCCTGGAGCTGATTATTCTGTTTAAAAAACAAACAAACAAACAAAAAGCAAAGCAAAACAAACAAACAAACAAACAAAAAAAACACCTTAACTTCAATTTTCATTCTTACTGGAATTAAAAAAAAAGTTCTAAAAAAAAAAAAGTTTCTTAGCTTTGTTTATCAAATGTCAGATAAGTTCTTGTCTTTACTACAGTGTTTGGGTTTGAGTTATGGTTTCACTTTGTTGCCCCCTGCTAGCTTCAAATTAAAATCCCTCTGCCTTGGTCTCCCAAAGTGTTAGGACTAAAATCATGTGCCAACACACCCAGTTGGAAAGATGTGTTTTTCAAGAAGACAATCGGATGCCAAGTTGCATGTGTTTATATATCCCTTGGCCCATTAAATTGTATTTAATAAATTTCTTCCTGAATTATGGTTAGACATAAAGGGCAAAAGCCTTTAAAGATATTTATTGAAGACTGCCAGTAAAATGGTCATTTATTACAAATCGGAGCATATTCCGCTATGGACAGTACCATAAACAATTTGGATGAGTGATTTCAAATAAAATTTGTGTAATAGATCAAATACAAAATTGGATCCTGAAGATTTTATCTTCAAGGTTTTCTCTTAAGAGGAATTTTTGGATTTTTATGTTTTAAAAGAACATGAAGGCATATCTATGTTGGCTGGGTCTTCAGGTAGTCAGGATTTATTAGCAGCCTAGGTTGCTAGTACAATGGTGTATGACCATGAGTCTCATTCTGTGTCATATATGTTTCTATGAGAACTGCATTAAGAACAGTGATTTGCAGGATGCTGTATGTTCTATGTGTGCACGGTAATTAGTGTGTTTGTGAAGCCATGTTAGCAATAAAAGCTGCAGAGCATCCACTTCTGTTCTTGGGGATATTAACATCTCCTAAGCTCCAAGCCCAATGCTGTTTATAGTAAAGACAATGGCTTGCGTTACATTTGAAGAGCAGAGCTAAAAAGCAACCTGGTAAGTCTTCGTAGGCTAGTGTGTCTAGGAAGAGTATCAGTTCCATGTTATAGGAAATCTCTGTTTGAATGAGGGTCTACTCACCAAGATCTTAAACTATCACTAAAAAAAGGAAGCTAACAGAAGGTACAAGATTACTTCTTCAACACAAAAGAACACAGATATCAGAAGAGGAGAAAATGCTGAAATGTGAATTTCATGGGAGAAAAGCAAACAGTATTGATGTAACCTCAGTCAGTTATAACAAAAGCCAATGGATAAAGACCAAACAAAAAGCACATGGGAGTGAACTAAGGTACCTTTGTATGTGGAACTCATGATGTAGGACATGGGATTCTCTCTATTGTAATAGGTACAAGCACAATTCTTGAGTACCATCCGATTAGTCTCCCTGTGTCCAGTTAAGCATGTGTTTCTGTCAAAGAGCACAGAGTCCTGTGGGGAAACTCAATTTCTACAACCCACTGTGTGCAGAGTCCATATTGTTAATGCCGTGCCAGGGAAAATCCAAGGGTTCTGAGCTATAGTCTGGCCTTCATGAAAGTGATACATTAATTACTGGTTTATATAACAATACTTTTCTATGATGATACTATCTACATGCTCCATGTTTGGAAGCATGTTAGAAATTTAATAGACATTTCTTCCAATCATAGAACTCATAGCTCGTGCCACAGGGTCTATGGGGACTGATGTGAAGTCTTCTATCATGACCTAGCCTTCACCAGGTGCTGTACACTAGTACTTGGTTCTTTACCCCATAATCTGTGAAGAGGCTGATTATATACTGTCCTTATTTTGTGATATATCATCTCACATCTTCCTTGATTCTTACTCAAGCTGTTCAAGGAAGTTAGGTGCAGAGCATAGCCCAGAGACAGCATTTAAGACAACATCAAATTCAATGCTATTGTAAACCTGTGAGAAATTGCTCTGAGATATAAAATTTATGAAGAGTACAAACATGAGTAGGGTCAGCTATGACTAGTGCTGTTTGTAGCACATGATTAAAACAGGAAACAGATAACAGAAACAGCATTTATCTTGCTGTTTGTCCATTTATAGTGCATGTATGGAGACATTTACATAACTTTGTTAAACAACTGTAAAAACTTATAGCAAAACTTATTTCTTGCTTTTCTGGAAAAGCCACTGAATGTTTCTCTGTGGGGGAATAACTGAGGTAGCTAGTGGTAACTTACAAAATGGAGTTATGGAAAATGCAAATGAGCCAAAGGACAGTGCTCAGTAGCATATTCCATTGCTAGGAGCTAAGTGGGGGCTTTATAGATACTCTGATACCTCCTTGGTCCTTGGATTTTCTCTGCATGATTATGGAAAGAAAACACAATTTTGAAAGAAAATAGCTGTTAAAAAATTAAAATGGGGCAGTCTGCTGAGGTGCTTCAGCATGTAAAACATGATTCCTATGACCATGTTTTTACAACGTACATGGATTGCTCATTTACAGACCAAGGGGGACAAAGCAAACTGACTGCATGAACATGGCTTAGAGCATGAACATTGGGCATGAACACCATAGATGGCCATGCTGAGCCTCCCTCACAGTTCCAGAGGATGCCTACCTGCAAGGTATACCCAGGTTCACACTGGAAGGACAGCACATCGTTCACCATGTACCGGTCTCCTATCTTGATGCCATTGCTCGGGAGAGCAGGTTCCTGGCACGCAGCCAGGCCCACCGCTAGAAGGACACAAAGACAGATGTTGGGAATAGGGGAATGTCAGCAACACTTAGCAACAGTAGCGTGAGTTTTGCTTCCCATGGCTTCCTGTGGAAGCAAAGGTGTTCATGCTTCCTCTTGCTGTTTGACCAAAAGGCTTTAAATAACATTAGATCAGAGTTGCAAGCTAATTCTTAAGCAGTATCTTAATTCATTTCCGTCATGGAAGGGATTCAAGATTTTCTTAGGAAAAAAAAAAAATTGGTCAGTTCCACATTCAGCATAAAGTACCCAATTTTAATACTGATACAACCAAACAACTGTTTCCTGCTGCAGGAAACCCCTGAGATTGTGTGCTCTTATTCTTATTTCTCAGGCATTCTGAAAACTTTACAAGTTTGTCAATTTAGGAATTTCCTTCTCTCTAGGAAAAGTCACATTAGAACAAATCCATTCTCCTTGTCCCATGTTCCCCATCCCCAGCCACAAGAATCTCATGGCTGGCACAGTCTTAGATTAACAGGACCAATATTTATTTAAAGGGTTATGCCCTGGTCCTTTCTTTAGATTAGAACTCCCTTCATTTAAAGAACTCACAAATTGCAATAGAAATTTATCATATACTATTGAACTCCAAACCAAAGTAACAGAATAATTAACTTAAAGTAGCCATATCATTCTGTAAAGAGAAAGTATACAAGAATTGTTTTTCATAGACTAAAATGTACATTTTTTTTTTACTGTCAAGGTTTGAGTTTTATAAGATGTCTACATTCTGATGGTAGATCATGTGGAACATAGACAATGAATGGTAACTGGGTGAATTTAATTAGCATTCTATTTTTACAGTCAAGACCTGGCTGAGTATAAATGCTGGCTATCCTTTTTCCAGTGTTCCAAGAAAGAGGAAAAGGCCTTCCTTGGGTGAGACTGGTGTGTCTTCATGTAATTTTGCTTTGCTCTAAAGCTTGACATGAATAGATCATGTCAAGATGAAGGAGGCTTGAATGGTGGAGGCACCAGTTATTTCTGAGGCAAACAGTCTTGGTCCAGCAGGGTCATCCCACCATTCAGCATCCCTGCCAACTCAAAGTGGAGAGTTATCCATACTGTGCCAGCTGTGCAGCATCAGCCCTTAGGATTTCACACACACCAATACACAAGCAATAACAAAGCAAGGATGAACGTGAATGTCAGCCGCAGTAGCTGGCTGGCTCCACCCAGGTCTCACTCACATGGGCAGTGGATCTGGTTCCCAAGCTCTGGACACGGGGGTTTTAGAAAGTGCAGATGCTACCAAAGGAGGTTCTATATGTGGTTAGCATAGCCACAGATAGCTACTTTCTATGCTGATCTCTAAGAGAGCCCTCAAGCTGATGACCACTCAAACACCTAAGCCTTTGGCTGATCCAGCTGCACAGGTAGGTACTGCAGCTTCTACAAGATGCTAGAGAATTTTCTCTACTCTGTGACTTGGAAGCTGCAAGCCATACATCCTAGACCATCCAGAGATCAGTGCCTTTCTCTTCCCCTTATCCTGAGAGAAGAACAGAGTTGAAATGCTATTCCTTCCTAGTGGGATTGCTCATCTGAGACCCTCCTGAGATCTGGCTGGTACATGAACTTGTTGACATGCTTCACATCATGAAATACAGCTACTGCACATGACAGAAGTAGCTATAAGTTAGGTTATAGAGTTTTCCTAAATAGAAATAATTTTTTCCATAAACACCCGTTTTTAAACTATAAAACACAATCTGAATTAGCCAGCAATATGTTGTATTTCTAACACAGTATTTCAACCCATTTAAGGTTTTTCATAGAAGATAAAACTACCAAACATAAAAGAAGCCATCACACAAGGGATAACAACTACATTTATAACCAATACTCTAAAGATTCATCATAGATATATATAGCTTTATTTTTAAATTTTCACTCAAATATATAACAAAATATCACAGGAAAAATATATAACTAAAGGTTTGAGTACTAGAAGGTATAACTTGTGATGATTTTACAAGAACATTGATTTGGAATAATTTATGTTTTCAAAAGTCAGGGCCAAGAACAAAGTTTTCAATAATACAGAATCCTCAAAATTAAATAGGAAAATTTACTGTGATTAAATTGGTAAAGATATATTGAAATTAAAATGATAAGGAATAATATCAAATCTCAATAGCTGAATTGACTCCATTTCTGCATGCTGTATAATATGTTTTCCTTTTAATATAGTTTCATAATACATTGATTTATATGCAGTTATTGTATATGATTTGGTTTTCATTTTCTCCTTCCTTAAATTGAATACTAAAATATAATTCATCCTCTGAAAACGATAGCATTGATATCTATCACCACAGGAAATGGACCTTTGTTTATAATTAATACCAAAACACAAAGACAGCATTATTTTCTTCAAGGCAAACTGTGTTGAGACTGAGATATCCACAAAGACCGCAATGCTTGTAGAAAGAAGCACCACTGTGCTTTTCCTATACCTTAGCATCCTTGTGTATATTAGAAACTAAGGATGCAAACTCTTAGTGTATGTAAGAATGGTTTTCAACTCTCTCATTTATCTGGTTATTTGTTTTTAAAGATGTAATAATCAAGCTATGAAATGAAAGTGGTATGGCAAGCATCAGGCAAGGTGGAGTGCAGTGATGAGTCTAAGCCAAACACGAGCATATCAGTCTACATCAGGCTAGGAAGGATGCTCTTTACCTTGCACATTGAGATGGAATGGTAATATTTGACTGGACTATATCTTATGTTAAGCCTTGAGTGGCTACATCACAGGAGTGATGGAAAGCGATATAGCGATCTGAGTTATTCACTTAGGTATACTGATGTCTAAAAACTCCCTAATCACAGCAAGGACAACCTAAAGACTCATTAAGCTGGACATGGTGTTAAAACATGCCTGTTAGCCCAGCACTCAGGAGCATGAGGAAGAGGCATTGAATGTTTGAGGCCACCAGGGTGTATAACGAATGGTACTTGGTCTCAAAAACAGATAAATAATTAAATGTAAATTATTTTTTAAGGTTGGATATTTTTAAACATAAAAGATTGATAGGGAAGTTCTGATCAATGTTTTAGGGGCAGCAACATCTAGGAAGAAGAGACTAGAAAGTTATTTGCAAGATTTTGGGCAGAATTTTTATCCTTATCTAATGATGGCGTACTTACAAATGACATCATACATGATAATGCGGAACAGCTGATGAGGAATTTTATTTAAAGGTGGTCCATGAGTAGCCAGCTTCCTTGATCTTCTTGGAGACAAGGTGAAGATGACTCTCAAAATACTGAAGGACATGTGGCCATTTGGATTGGCGTAGCTAACACATTAAAATGTTTTATAATTTATTATCCATGAGTGTATTTTTTTTTTGTCCACTCTGATGTTAAGATGTGGACTTCTAAAATGCACTGATACATAAAGTTTCAATTTGATTTAGAATGTAGAAAGGAACTTTAATTCCCATGAATCTTGACTATAGAAGCAAAGACCATGAAACAAAGCCATTAAAAAGATAAGTGTTCTAATTTGACCAAAAGTAGAGTTTAATGGCTTGACCTACTGCTGATCATAAAATGTGAATGCTATGAGGCAGAGGTGAGCAGATAGCCCATCAGGCCTTCAGAGTACATTGTAGCTGTTCTTCAAAACCCAGTAGGGAAATTCACAGTGAGTTCACTTGAATCTCAGAAGTGGAAATTATGGACAGCACATGCCAGACGCATGCTTTAAGATCAAACACCTATCTATAGCATAACCAGGAGCTCTGCAGAACTTACAAACTCAGATGACTTCAAATGGCCTTTGTCAACTGAGAATTGCTCTCCTGGCCGCTGGCATAGCTTGCAGTCTTTACAATTCACACGTTAACATGAGCATGTTACCCTGACTGAAGAGCTGAAAACTACAATAAATCTATTAAGAAAAAAGGAGGGGAGTTGGAAGTAGATCCAAATAGACGGACTCAAATTGCAGTATTTGGCAGAGAGAAGACAAAGTACAATGTTCTTGCTTTATTCTATTGTGATGAAACCCTCAGACCATAAGCAATTTAGGGGAACAAGGGATCTATTTGGCTTTACTTCTAGGTTGCAATTTATCATTGAGGGAAATAAGGGCAGGAACTAAAAGAGGAATTCAAAGCAGAAACCATGGAGGAGTGCTGCTTACAGATTCACATGTGCTTATGCTCAGCTAGCTTTCTTATTGGTGGTCCCATGACCACCCAGGGGATGGTGCTACCCACAGTGGACAATCCTCATGGACATATCCACAGGACAACTGGATCTAGGTAATTCTTCAACAGTCTTTCTTAGGTAAGTCTAGGCCAGTGGCTCTCAACCTTCCTAATGTCCAGGCCCTATAGTATAATTCCTCCTGTTGTACTGACCCTAACCATAAACATTTTGTGTTGCTACCTTATAACTGTAATTTTGCTACTGTTTTTTTTTTCCATTTTTTATTAGGTATTTAACTCATTTACATTTCCAATGCTATACCAAAAGTCCCCCATATCCACCCACCCCCACTCCCCTGCCCACCCACCTCCCCTTTTTGGCCCTGGTGTTCCCCTGTACTGGGGCATATAAAGTTTGCAAGTCCAATGAGCCTCTCTTTCCAGTGATGGCCGACTAGGCCATCTTTTGATATATATGCAGCTAGAGTCAAGAGCTCCGGGGTACTGGTTAGTTCATAATGTTGTTCCACCTATAGGGTTGCAGATCCCTTTAGCTCCTTGGCTACTTTCTCTAGCTCCTCCATTGGGAGCCCTATGATCCATCCATTAGCTGACTGTGAGCATCCACTTCTGTGTTTGCTAGGCCCCGGCATAGTCTCACAAGAGACAGCTACATCTGGGTCCTTTCAATAAAATCTTGCTAGTGTATGCAATGGTGTCAGCGTTTGGATGCTGATTATGGGGTGGATCCCTGGATATGGCAGTCTCTACATGGTCCATCCTTTTATCTCAGCTCCAAACTTTGTCTCTGTAACTCCTTCCATGGGTGTTTTGTTCCCAAATCTAAGGAGGGGCATAGTGTCCACACTTCAGTCTTCATTCTTCTTGAGTTTCATGTGTTTAGCAAATTATATCTTATATCTTGGGTATCCTAGGTTTGGGGCTAATATCCACTTATCAGTGAATACATATTGTGTGAGTTTCTTTGTGAATGTGTTACCTCACTCAGGATGATGCCCTCCAGGTCCATCCATTTGGCTAGGAATTTCATAAATTCATTCTTTTTAATAGCTGAGTAGTACTCCATTGTGTAGATGTACCACATTTTCTGTATCCATTCCTCTGTTGAGGGGCATCTAGGTTCTTTCCAGCTTCTGGCTATTATAAATAAGGCTGCTATGAACATAGTGGAGCATGTGTCCTTCTTACCAGTTGGGGCATCTTCTGGATATATGCCCAGGAGAGGTATTGCTGGATCCTCCGGTAGTACTATGTCCAGTTTTCTGAGGAACCGCCAGACTGATTTCCAGAGTGGTTGTACAAGCCTGCACTCCCACCAACAATGGAGGAGTGTTCCTCTTTCTCCACATCCACGCCAGCATCTGCTGTCACCCGAATTTTTGATCTTAGCCATTCTGACTGGTGTGAGGTGGAATCTCAGGGTTGTTTTGATTTGCATTTCCCTGATGATTAAGGATGTTGAACATTTTTTCAAGTGCTTCTCTGCCATTCGGTATTCCTCAGGTGAGAATTCTTTGTTCAGTTCTGAGCCCCATTTTTTAATGGGGTTATTAGATTTTCTGAAGTCCACCTTCTTGAGTTCTTTATATATGTTGGATATTAGTCCCCTATCTGATTTAGGATAGGTAAAGATCCTTTCCCAATCTGTTGGTGGTCTTCTTGTCTTATTGACAGTGTCTTTTGCTTTGCAGAAACTTTGGAGTTTCATTAGGTCCCATTTGTCAATTCTCGATCTTACAGCACAAGCCATTGCTGTTCTGTTCAGGAATTTTTCCCCTGTGCCCATATCTTCAAGGCTTTTCCCCACTTTCTCCTCTATAAGTTTCAGTGTCTCTGGTTTTATGTGAAGTTCCTTGATCCACTTAGATTTGACCTTAGTACAAGGAGATAAGTATGGATTGATTTGCATTCTTCTACACGATAACAACCAGTTGTGCCAGCACCAATTGTTGAAAATGCTGTCTTTCTTCCACTGGATGGTTTTAGCTCCCTTGTCGAAGATCAAGTGACCAGAGGTGTGTGGGTTCATTTCTGGGTCTTCAATTCTATTCCATTGGTCTACTTGTCTGTCTCTATACCAGTACCATGCAGTTTTTATCACAATTGCTCTGTAGTAAAGCTTTAGGTCTGGCATGGTGATTCCGCCAGAAGTTCTTTTATCCTTGAGAAGACTTTTTGCTATCCTAGGTTTTTTGTTATTCCAGACAAATTTGCAAATTGCTCCTTCCAATTCGTTGAAGAATTGAGTTGGAATTTTGATGGGGATTGCATTGAATCTGTAGATTGCTTTTGGCAAGATAGCCATTTTTACAATGTTGATCCTGCCAATCCATGAGCATGGGAGATCTTTCCATCTTCTGAGATCTTCCTTAATTTCTTTCTTCAGAGATTTGAAGTTTTTATCATACAGATCTTTCACTTCCTTAGTTAGAGTCACGCCAAGATATTTTATATTATTTGTGACTATTGAGAAGGGTGTTGTTTCCCTAATTTCTTTCTCAGCCTGTTTATTCTTTGTATAGAGAAAGGCCATTGACTTGTTTGAGTTTATTTTATATCCAGCTACTTCACCGAAGCTGTTTATCAGGTTTAGGAGTTCTCTGGTAGAATTTTTAGGGTCACTTATATATACTATCATATCATCTGCAAAAAGTGATATTTTGACTTCCTCTTTTCCAATTTGTATCCCCTTGATCTCCTTTTGTTGTCGAATTGCTCTGGCTAATACTTCAAGTACTATGTTGAAAAGGTAGGGAGAAAGTGGGCAGCCTTGTCTAGTCCCTGATTTTAGTGGGATTGCTTCCAGCTTCTCTCCATTTACTTTGATGTTGGCTACTGGTTTGCTGTAGATTGCTTTTATCATGTTTAGGTATGGGCCTTGAATTCCTGATCTTTCCAAAACTTTTATCATGAATGGGTGTTGGATCTTGTCAAATGCTTTTTCTGCATCTAACGAGATGATCATGTGGTTTTTGTCTTTGAGTTTGTCTATATAATGGATTACATTGATGGATTTTCGTATATTAAACCATCCCTGCATCCCTGGAATAAAACCTACTTGGTCAGGATGGATGATTGCTTTAATGTGTTCTTGGATTCGGTTAGCGAGAATTTTATTGAGGATTTTTGCATCGATATTCATAAGAGAAATTGGTCTGAAGTTCTCTATCTTTGTTGGATCTTTCTGTGGTTTAGGTATCAGAGTAATAGTGGCTTCATAAAATGAGTTGGGTAGAGTACCTTCTACTTCTATTTTGTGAAATAGTTTGTGAAGAATTGGAATTAGATCTTCTTTGAAGGTCTGATAGAACTCTGCACTAAACCCATCTGGTCCTGGGCTTTTTTTGGTTGGGAGACTATTAATAACTGCTTCTATTTCTTTAGGTGATATGGGACTGTTTAGATGGTCAACTTGATCCTGATTCAACTTTGGTACCTGGTATCTGTCCAGAAATTTGTCCATTTCGTCCAGGTTTTCCAGTTTTGTTGAGTATAGCCTTTTGTAGAAGGATCTGATGGTGTTTTGGATTTCTTCAGGATCTGTTGTTATGTCTCCCTTTTCATTTCTAATTTTGTTAATTAGGATTTTGTCCCTGTGCCCTTTAGTGAGTCTAGCTAAGGGTTTATCTATCTTGTTGATTTTCTCAAAGAACCAACTCCTCGTTTGGTTAATTCTTTGAATAGTTCTTCTTGTTTCCACTTGGTTGATTTCACCCCTGAGTTTGATTATTTCCTGCCGTCTACTCCTCTTGGGTGAATTTGCTTCCTTTTTTTCTAGAGCTTTTAGATGTGTTGTCAAGCTGCTAGTATGTGCTGTCTCCCGTTTCTTCTTGGAGGCACTCAGAGCTATGAGTTTCCCTCTTAGAAATGCTTTCATTGTGTCCCATAGGTTTGGGTACGTTGTGGCTTCATTTTCATTAAACTCTAAAAAGTCTTTAATTTCTTTCTTTATTCCTTCCTTGACCAAGGTATCATTGAGAAGAGTGTTATTCAGTTTCCACGTGAATGTTGGCTTTCCATTATTTATGTTGTTATTGAAGATCAGTCTTAGGCCATGGTGGTCTGATAGGATACATGGGACAATTTCAATATTTTTGTATCTATTGAGGCCTGTTTTGTGACCAATTATATGGTCAATTTTGGAGAAGGTCCCGTGAGGTGCTGAGAAGAAGGTATATCCTTTTGTTTTAGGATAAAATGTTCTGTAGATATCTGTTAAGTCCATTTGTTTCATAACTTCTGTTAGTTTCACTGTGTCCCTGTTTAGTTTCTGTTTCCACGATCTGTCCTTTGAAGAAAGTGGTGTGTTGAAGTCTCCCACTATTATTGTGTGAGGTGCAATGTATGCTTTGAGCTTTACTAAAGTGTCTCTAATGAATGTGGCTGCCCTTGCATTTGGAGCGTAGATATTCAGAATTGAGAGTTCCTCTTGGAGGATTTTACCTTTGATGAGTATGAAGTGTCCCTCCTTGTCTTTTTTGATAACTTTGGGTTGGAAGTCGATTTTATCCGATATTAAAATGGCTACTCCAGCCTGTTTCTTCAGTCCATTTGCTTGGAAAATTGTTTTCCAGCCTTTCATTCTGAGGTAGTGTCTGTCTTTTTCCCTGAGATGGGTTTCCTGTAAGCAGCAGAATGTTGGGTCCTGTTTGTGTAGCCAGTCTGTTAGTCTATGTCTTTTTATTGGGGAATTGAGTCCATTGATATTAAGAGATATCAAGGAAAAGTAATTGTTGCTCCCTTTTATTTTTGTTGTTAGAGTTGGCATTCTGGTCTTGTGGCTGTCTTCTTTTTGGTTTGTTGAATGATTACTTTCTTGGTTGTTCTAGGGCGTGATTTCCGTCCTTGTATTGCTTCTTTTCTGTTATTATCCTTTGAAGGGCTGGATTCGTGGAAAGATATTGTGTGAATTTGGTTTTGTCGTGGAATACTTTGGTTTCTCCATCTATGGTAATTGAGAGTTTGGCCGGGTATAGTAGCCTGGGCTGGCATTTGTGTTCTCTTAGTGTCTGTATAACATCTGTCCAGGCTCTTCTGGCTTTCATAGTCTCTGGTGAAAAGTCTGGTGTAATTCTGATAGGCCTTCCTTTATATGTTACTTGACCTTTCTCCCTTACTGCTTTTAATATTCTATCTTTATTTAGTGCATTTGTTGTTCTGATTATTATGTGTCGGGAGGAATTTCTTTTTTGGTCCAGTCTATTTGGAGTTCTGTAGGCTTCTTGTATGATCATGGGCATCTCTTTTTTTATGTTTGGGAAGTTTTCTTCTATTATTTTGTTGAAGATATTAGCTGGCCCTTTAAGTTGAAAATCTTCATTCTCATCAATTCCTATTATCCGTAGGTTTGGTCTTCTCATTGTGTCCTGGATTACCTGGATGTTTTGAGTTAGGATCCTTTTGCATTTTGTATTTTCTTTGACTGTTGTGTCAATGTTCTCTATGGAATCTTCTGCACCTGAGATTCTCTCTTCCATTTCTTGTATTCTGTTGCTGATGCTCGCATCTATGGTTCCAGATCTCTTACCTAGGGTTTCTATCTCCAGCGTTGCCTCGCTTTGGGTTTTCTTTATTGTGTCTACTTCCCCTTTTAGTTCTAGTATGGTTTTGTTCATTTCCATCACCTGTTTGGATGTGTTTTCCTGTTTTTCGTTAATGATTTCTACCTGTTTGGCTGTGTTTTCCTGCTTTTCTTTAAGGGCCTGTAACTCTTTAGCAGTGCTCTCCTGTAATTCTTTAAGTGACTTATGAAAGTCCTTCTTGATGTCCTCTATCATCATCATGAGAAATGTTTTTAAATCTGGGTCTAGATTTTCGGTTGTGTTCGGGTGCCCAGGACTAGGTGGGGTGGGAGTGCTGAGTTCTGATGATGGTGAGTGGTCTTGATTTCTGTTAGTAGGATTCTTACGTTTGCCTTTCGCCATCTGGTAATCTCTGAAGCTAGCTGTTTTAGTTGTCACTGTTAAGAGCTTGTTCTTCAGGTGACTCTGTTAGCCTCTATAAGCAGACCTGGAGGGTAGCACTCTCCTTAGTTTCAGTGGGCAGAGTATTCTCTGCAGGCAAGCTCTCTTCTTGCAAGGCAGGTGCCCAGATATCTGGTGTTCGAACCAGACTCCTGGCAGAAGTTGTGTTCCACTCACTAGAGGTCTTAGGATCACGTGTGGAATCCTGTGTGGGCCCTTGCGGGTGTCAGGCGACTCAGCTGGCAAGGTAGCCCGGGGCTCGAGTCGAGCGGAAGGGACTTGTGCCCCAGATCAGGCCCGGGTAGCCTGCTTCCCTATGTACCACAGTCTCAGGTTCCACGCGATTGGATTGGGGCAGGCGCTGTGTTCCACTCACCAGAGGTCTTAGGATCCCGTGGGGAGTCCCGTGTGGGCCCTTGCGGGTGTTGGGCAAGACTCTGCTGGCAAGGTAGCCCGGGCAATTTTGCTACTGTTATGAATTGTAATGCAAATATCTGATATGCATGTGGTCTTAGAGGACACCTATGAAAAGGTTGTTCTACACAAAATGGGTTGAGACCCACAGGTTGAGAATCACTGCTCTAGATCATGCCAACTGGACAATTCAAGCTAATTAGGATACACACACCAATTCAATACATGGGTAGGTTAACGCTACACTATGTAGACAGAAAAGGTTATTTGTTAATTTTGAAAAGAAAAACAAAAGTTAACCATGCTGTATCATAAACACAAATGTTTCTTATTGGCAGTGTTTCAAAATAGAGACATTTTTAGCTTCATGAGGTAGTAACCAACATACATTCAAATTTAATTTTGATTTTTTCCCTTGACTGGTGATATAGGGTAAAACAATTTATTGTGAAGTTGCAAAGCTTCTAGTTGCTACAGGTCAGGACGGGGGGCAGCTGGTACTAGGTTAGAGGTATCTCATGCATTTTAGATTGATGATATTTGCAGCTGACAAATGCTTATGAGATGTAGCACTTTTCTAAAGAATACAACATTTATGATTAAACAATAGTTCTTCTGTATAATACAAATAGACATGAATTCAAATTTATGAGTTTTATAAGTTTCTTTGAGGCAGGTTCAATTGCTCTGTATATAAGCTTGGCTTAGACCTCTTAATCCTTCTGCTTCAGCCTCTCAAATGCTGGGATGTCAGGTACATATCACCATGCCTGTTGAAAATTTCTTCTCATTGAATCCATGTCAGCTTTGTGTATCTTAAAACAGAAGTTTTGCTGATGACCCGTGATAAAACTTAGGGTTTCTATTGCAGTGAAGAGGCATCATGACCATGGCAATACTTATAAAGAAAAATATTTAACTGGGGTTGGCTTATATGTTTAGAGGTTCAGTCCATTTTCATCATGGTGAAAAGCACAGCACATGCAGGTAGCCATGATGCTGGAGAAGGAGCCAATCATAGCACATGCAGGCAGGTATATGTTGGAGGCAGAGCCGAGAGGTCTGCAATTGGACACAGGCTCCAGCAAAGAGAGAGAGAGAGAGAGAGAGAGAGAGAGAGAGAGAGAGAGAGAGAGAGAGAGAGAGAGAGAGACTGGACCTGGCCTGAGCTCAGAAACCTCAAAGTCTAACCCGAGTGGAACACTTCTCCAGTTAGGCCACACCCACTCCAAGAAGGCCATACCTCCTATTCCTTTTAAAGGATACTACTATGATCATATGGGGGCCATTTTCACTCAAACTACCACAATCTCACTTTAAAACGTTGCATAAAGTTTGTGACCATGTGCTGGTAAATGGACCTCAAAAGAAGTCTGAACTTGACTTAGGAGAATCTGGGTAGGTTCCACAGAGGAAGAGAAAGATGAGTAATATAATCACACAGATGTAAGTGTCACTCTGTATACATAGACTCTTAAAACCACAATCTTTAAAAAGCAAAATATATAGAACCAAGGTATTTATAAATTCCATTGTTAAAATAACGTACCTTAAGAGAAACTATTGTTTTATTGATTGTCTAGTGCTACGCTCTCTGGTCGAGTCAACTGGACAAGCCGAGAGGCTTAAAAGTCACTCATGAGGCAAAAGAGTTTCAAGGAAGCTCTCCTCCTGGAGTCTAGCGTTCCCTACCCATACAGTAATTTTTCATTCCCACGTTCCATTCCCGAGTTAGTCTAGTGTATGGATCCACGTGCTCTCTTTCAATATTTTCCTATCATAAGTGCCTTTTAAGATTGAATTCTGACATAGCTAAAGCCGTCTGCCAGTGTTCCAACAGTCCTAGTTCGTCCTTAGCAAGACCTTGAGCTTGGAATTCAGTACTGCCCCAGGTATTACACTATCTCTTTGAGTAAAAGTTAGGTCACTGCCCTTCACAGGAATTTACCATCACTAAGGAAGAAAGAAGTTTCTGACCGTAGGAGAAACCAGAATAGATATTTAGAATTATAGCTGAGTTACACCTATATACAGGAATTTACAATGGTTTAGGAAGTAGATCCGGCTGTGGTTTTAGAGAATTGCATTATTCATGAGATGGTTAGCTAGAATGGAACTCCCTAGTTAGAACCATGACTTGGGTGTGAAAGCCCTTGACCTAGGAGTGAAAAGTTCTCACACCTGGCTTCTAAGACTATAGCTGACCTTAGATAGGGCTGACTCTGGCTCAGTTATTTTATTGCCCAGTTCCTGCCAGTCTTTGCGTTTTCATTCCTCTGTTCTGTGTAAGAGTCATTAAGCATCCGGTTACTTCATTTGTACCTTGCGGGTATGTCACCCAACTACGTTGTTGTCTTCTGCATAAAAAGTCTGATGTTCCATTTGAAAAATTACACTCAGATTCCACACGAACTCTCCTGTGTGTGTGTCTGTTTGTCGCTCATCCACGCTTTGCCCACCCGCTTCAAGAGACCCCGTTCCACGCGACACAGGGACCCAGAGGGTCTGCGGCAGTTTAGAGTACCATGTGGGCCCAAGAGCCCACATGTTTTCAGTATTGACACAAGTAAGAAATACTGCTTTTATTTCTTCCAGGGTTTAGATCTCAGCCTTCTGTAAAGTCTAGAGATTGTGTTTCTAGCATCCATAAAAGAAGTTGAGTAATCTATCTCCCTTGAAGGGCCACAGAGAATAGCAACATTTTAATGACAAAAAGGAGTGATGCACAGATCACAGACAGACCTTTTCTCACCTTATTCAACCCTGGGTTTCCAAGCTTTCAGGACCCATGTGGACTTTGCACAGTACTTGGGAAGCACTCATTGGCCCAATAACGTCATCTGTGGAGCCATGGTTAGTGATGTATTCAGGTAAAGTTTGTGTACATCCAAAGCCAAGTGGCATTAAGTAATGAGTCACCAAGCTCCACAGCAGTGTTCTACTTTTATGTTGAAGTTACAGTTGTTGTCACATCACCTTCCTCAATTTCCAATCAAGAACCTATGGAGGCAAACATGTTCTCCTCTTCCTTCTCCTTCCCTTGTCCCTCTTCTTCCTCCTCCTTTTCTTTCTTCTTCCTCTTTTCTTGTTTTCTATTGTTATGGGATGAGTATCTGTCTGTTTAAAGTTTATAGGTTGACAATTTTTAACACCTCATGTGATGTAAAATTGGGCCCTTTGGAAGAGGACTACAGTTGGTTCAGAATATCATGGGTCCTCACAATAGGGTCAGTGCTATTATAGCAAGGAAATTTACTATGAAAGCCCTGCACAGAACCTGAAAGCCTAACACATAGGTCTTCAACGGAAGACTGTCAATACCGTGACCTTAGACTACTAGCCCCAGAATTGTGAGAAATGAGCCTGTGATGCTGTGTCATAATAATCAACACTGGTATAAACAATTAGTATACATCTATCATGAAGCACACCACATGGGGCAGAGTAGTCTACAACTGTTATTTAATAGTATATAAAGAGGTGACAAATTTGGCCTAAAGAATCACAGTCACTACCTGAAAAATCTCTCTTCCTGCTAAATAATGAACTCCCATCTTGTAAGATTAAAGAGCTGATGCTATGAAACTGAGTGTTCTTCAGTGACAATGCTTTAGCAAATGAACTGAAATGAACAACTTTGCAGTTGCCAAAGACATACATCTGAACATAGCCCCACTTTGTAGGAGAAAACGAAGCATCCTACTTTCCTACTTTCCACAGGGCCACTAGGTGGGCGTGCTGGTTAAATTTGTCACACTGATGCATAAAAGGGGAAGATGGCTAAAAATACAGCCTTGCCAGCTGTCCTCGCCATGGAGCTAGATCCATCACAAATTCCGGAATCGCTCCACTTAAGCTTACTAGAGCGACAGCTGGTTCAGAACAGTCAAACCATTAGACTCAGCTAGGGTTGTTAAATGTCAAACAGTACACTTGAACTTTTCCTCAATTACACAAAAATAAATCTACCCACGTGGGCGCTCACTGCCCTGTCAGGGATTCTGAATAAGAGGGCCAGGCTTTGTCTGAAACCACAGTCTTGACATATTTCCATTGGGATATGTTATATTAATAGGGGAAAACCGCAAATAAAATGTAGATATCTGATATGTGGATTTAATATAAGCTGAATAAAACTCCGTATTCATGATGCTTCTTGCTTTATTTAAATAAAAGTAAACAACTCTAAGATATTTGGATTTAAGTGAAATCCTTAACTCCCATAGACCAATTGGCTAGACAGGTATATTCAGTGAAGTAAGATAATTCATTAAAATTATCTGGAATTCCAATTAATTTATGTTATTCTAATGTCTTATAACATAATATCTGGCATGCCTGTTGTTTTTATTTATTAGTACTTTGGTTAGTCTATTGCATTAGTTACCTTTCTAAAGCTGTGATAAAACACCATGACCAAGGCAATTAATAGAAGAAAAGCTTTGTTCAGGCTTATGGATTCAGAGGAATGAGAGTGCATCACTATCACATGGGGAAGTCAAGCATAGCAGCAGCCAGATATGATGGCGGCGACATCAACAGCAAAGGCTGAGAACTCACATTCCCAAAAGCAAACAGAAAAAGCACCAGAAAGAAACAACAAACTTGAAATGGCAAGAGTCTTTTGAAATCTTAAAACCCTCCCCCCAGTGACATATGTCCTTCAGCAGGGACATACCTCCTAAGCCTTCCCCAATGCCACCCACTAATGACCAAGTATTCAAGTGCTCAGACTATGGGAGATACCTCATTCAAACCACCACACGAAGGATTCAGCATCTATCATCTCTCTCTCTCTCTCTCTCTCTCTCTCTCTATATATATATATATATATATATATATATATATATATATATATATATATCTCCAATGTGCCTTCTTATCTCCAGCCACCCATGAAATCTTTCCTGCTGTTAACACAACTTAGCATACTTTCCCTAAATGTGAATTCCTGACCCACGATTTACAGTGAGGTATTATACACAGAAACCGTGGTACTGTGTACTTAAAATGCATATTTTGATCATTGGCAATTTGTACATGTGCTATTTATAGTCCTCAAGATCTGAGGAGCCATGATGTGCTTTCCTAAAATGCAAGCATCTATGTTACTAAAAACTCCTGGTGATGAATAACATTCATATCAGAACAATACATTTAATAATATGGCACACTGGATTCTGACATTACTTAATTTCCCATGAGCATATTTAAGACATTTTCAGTTCTTACCAGAACTTCAAGACAAATAATTTGACTGTGCTTGCTTGCTACTTAACTAGTTAATAACTTGGTAGTACAGTAATACAATAAAAGTATTAGGTTTTAAATATATTTTTCACTCTTTAAATATAGTTTGATGTTTATGAATATAAATGTAACTTTTCAATTACTTAATTTTTCACTATTGTTTATGAGTTAGGGTCATATGTATTCCTGGTTGGCTTTAAATTCTCTATGTAGCAAAGGAAGGTTTTAGACTCCTGGTCCCTCTTATCTGTAGCTATGAAGGCTGGGATCACAAGTGTCCATCATAGCCAGCTTATTTACATTTTTAAATAATAAGTTAGATCTATAAGTAATCAAAATAGGAATCTCAGATCTCTGCTCCCTATAAAGACACCACCAGAACAGACATGCCCAGAGGCCCATGGTCCAAGTGTTTCTTGATCCCATCTAGTTGACAACCAAGATTAACCACCATACTTGGAGATTCCCAAGAATTGGTAAACCCTTGGTAAGTAAGGTTTCAACTACCCTATGTCTCCTGTGCAGTAATAGAAGACTCAGAGCAGTTCCTACATTTGTAAAACCAAAACACATTTGCATGTTAAAATAATTAAGTGATATTGCATTTAAAACAGAGTATCAATTTGCTAAATGCATGAAACTCAAGAAGAATGAAGACCAAAGTGTGGACACTTTGCCCCTTCTTAGAATTGGGAACAAAACACCCATGGAAGGAGTTACAGAGACAAAGTCTGGAGCTGTGACAAAAGGATGGACCATCTAGAGACTGCCATATCTGGGGATCCATCCCATAATCAGCTTCCAAACGCTGACACCATTGCATACACTAGCAAGATTTTGCTGAAAGGGCCCAGATAGAGCTGTCTCTTGTGAGACTATGCCGGGGCCTAGTAAACACAGAAGTGGATGCTCACAGTCAGCTATTGGGTGGATCACAGGGCCCCCTATGGAGGAGCTAGAGAAAGGACCCAAGGAGTTAAAGGGATCTGCAATCCTATAGGTGGAACAACAATATGAACTAACCAGGACCCCCCTGGAGCTCGTGTCTCTAGCTGCATATGAATCGGAAAATGGCCTAGTCGGCCATCAGTGGAAAGAGAGGCCCATTAGTCATGCAAACTTTATATGCTTCAGTACAAGGGAACGCCAGGGCCAAGAAGTGGGAGTGGGTGGGTGGGGGAGAGGGTGGGGGACTTTTGGGATAGCATTGGAAATGTAAATGAAATAAATACCCAATAAAAAAAAACTGAAAAATAAATAAATAAATAAATAAATAAATAAATAAATAAATAAATAAAACGGAGTATCAGAAACAAAGTCTTACCAAAGTGGATCCTTTGGTGTCTTTTGAAGTATTTACCATAATTGAACATTATCATCTGATCATTAGTTTATATAAAAACAAACTGACGGTCAAGGCTATTCACTGGGTTCTATAGACTTTAAAAAGGAGATGTTGTGGGATACATCTGAGTGTTCATGTTTTTGTTTTTTATTTCAACCTGCAGTATACCATCATTCTTTACCCCAGGAACCTGTTGAATGGCTTCAGGATGCCCAGTAAATTCAGTAGCCGTTGAAGAGTTTCAGAGGCCTGAAGGTGATGTAAACAGGGAGCATAACTGTCTTACCAAGTCTACCTATGGAGGGGAAATAACAGAAGCGAGTCATGATAATGAAGGGTATACATAACCAGTGACGGAGGTGAGTGACTAAGGAGAAGAGGGTGAGGCCACCATCTCCCAGAAATGGTGAAAGAAGGCATGGGGTGTGTTCTGTAAGGCTGTTCCAGGAGAAAATGGTCAAACAAAAGTTAGTATCTATTAAGTCACAAGAACACTAGCAACTGCGGGTGTTCAGACAGTCACCTACTCATGTGGATAACTGCCAAGGCTAGAGAAGAGAGGAAGACAAGTTAATGATTACTGTAAGCAGTAGTCAGGACCCAGCTACAAAATACGTGAAGACTCTGGGCAGCAGGTGATTTTATGCAGACATCTAGAAAGAGATTCATAAAATCCTCCTGACTTTGTTCTCAAATCTGCTGGGACCTGGGATTCCAAAACACTAGCACGGAACGATGTGGAAAATTCTAGTCTTTGTTCAGAAGGGTAACTGGAACTGAATTAGATGGTACTTTTGTGTTGAACTTCATGTTCCTTTTTAATTCTCAAAGATCACAAGTAGGAACTAGTCAGCTTTAATTAGTCAGCTGTCTTTTGGATAGCATGCAAGACACACACACACACACACACAAAACACACACACAGAGAGAGACAGAGAGAGAGAGAGAGAGAGAGAGAGAGAGAGAGAGAGAGAGAGAGAGAGATTCAGAAGCCTGTGATTATCTGGTAGATCTCACCCTCTATTAAATTTTCAAGGATGAGAGAAAGAAACTAGAATTTACACCACTTAGAAGATGTAAAGTTCCTCAATGCAGTTAGGATGTAATGGGGGAGGTGTAATGATTGGTCAGTATTCAGAAAAGCATTTCTGGTAGAGACTGAAGGATCCTAAAGCAGGTTGTGAGAATATTTTTTTTTTAATTTTTACAGAAAACCTTATACATCACTGAATGATTAAATAGAGATCAATCTCTGAGAGGTTAGATGGATGGTTTGGTTTATCACATTGATAATATATTTATTGACAGCACCTCTCAGGAGGGATGTAGAACTCATTACAAAGAACACAGAGAACTGTCTAGTGCACTGGTGTACAGGGAGGGTCTTGCACAAGCTCAGTCCACCAATGATGTCTGGGAGCTTAAGAGTATTACTAATATAATATCATTGACGTACATTTGTAATTTACACACATACACATACATATATACATATATATACACATATACATGTATATATATTTATACACACAAATATATTTATATATACATATATGTATATATTCATGTGTGTATATATATATGTATGTATAGATAGATAGATAGATAGATAGATAGATAGATAGATAGATAGATAGATAGATGAGACAGAGAGAGAGATACTAAAGCACTTATTACTTCAAAAGAGTTAAGGTCTTTGCAGAATTTTAATGCTTCCCTGGGACCATTCACTTAATTTTTTTGATCTTGAGCAATTTAAACACTTAAAACTCCCAAACATAGCTAAAAGAAAAAGAAATCAGCAATTTTAAAATACCTAATACTTTAAAACACTGAGAGCAGTGTAGAAAACCCCATCCATTTGAACTATAGGAATCTGAAAAAGAAAGCATCCCTGTTTATTTTAACAAGAAGGAACTGACATATAACAACACAACTTTCCTTAACCCATTGCAGCACTGAGGTACATGGGTAGCCTCAATTCTAATGGTCATGCCCTGCCAATGGAACAGGAGGCACAGAAGCTGTCTGCTGCAGAGCCCTAGAGAGGTAAACCCTGAGAAAACAGGGTGATTTGACCTAAGCAAATCCCCAAGGCTGGGTCCAAGTCTCTGTTGGCTCAGAGACCAAGACAGGAGGCCTGCCCTTCCCACCAGAAGCTCTCTATGCATTAATTTGCTGAAGAGCAGGGAAAAAGTACCTCCTGGCTCCCTGGATCTTCACTCTTAGAAACTCAAGTGCTCAGAGACGCTCTATGCCCCTGTTTCCTCATTTACATACACACAGATGCTCTGCATCATGACTGTTACCATGCACTCTTGGAACAGCATGTGCTGTGCCTTCAGAGGCCAGTGGTTTGGGTTAATTATACAATGTTTCTTTGGATTGAGGCCTAGGCTTCATGGAGGTGGGGAGTTCTATTTGGATACAGATATACGACACACCCCTTGGTTCAGGTTTCAGTATCAACAGGCTTCTTGGTCCTCTTCACCTGAGACTTGGGCTTATGTGTGGAATGAGTACTGTTAAAATGGGGACATCTGTGCAGTGGCAGTTGGGGCTCCTGGCCTCAGAGTCTCAGTAAAAAGTATTCCTGGCAACTTAAGTCCAGAGTGTTTAGAGGGATAAGGCTAATTCTACAAATACTTTATAATACCTGTTTTCAAACAGGCATGAAAACTCAGAGCAGATGCCTGAATTGCTTTTAATACACAAGTGATGTGAGCTAGAAAACCAGCGCCAGCCACAAAGACAACAACCCGGAATAGTCCAAATCCAAATGGAGCATCGTATTTGGTAAAATAAAAAGCGAGCACACTAATTAATTGTGGTCTTGGGTTCTCACATAAGGCCTTGGGTTCCTGAAGAGGTTCCATTTCAATGGGAGATGGAAGGAAATTGGTCTCTTTTTTAGAGACTCATAGTGACTAAGAATATCCTGGGATGGAGACAATTATGCTAATAGTGCTATAGTACATGTGCAAAGTAGATAATTATCCCCAATAATCACAGACTAATTATGTAACCAACATCTCCTTCCCCAAAAGGAGAAAGGAAAGCCAGAAACTGTAAGAACTTCTCAAGAGCTAAGAATGATGATCAGTTTCAACAGGGCAAAAATATTAATGAACTGGTTAACACAGCTTTGAGTGAAGGTTTCATTTGCTATTTGCAGAACCTTCATAGGATGTGTCAAAGTAGCAGAATTTTCCAGAAGTATTCTACATAAATAACATTTGCAGGATCGTTTTACACTGTCGCTAGAGTAGTCCTATTCACATAAACTGGAACACACTTGCATGCAAATGCCTGTAATAAGTAGGAAGGCTTAAGTAGAGTGTGAACGGGGCCTGTGGTTGGTAGCTGCTGATGAATATTTATCATCAGCTGGAATGTGGCCTTTTGAAAACACATGCATTACACTCCAGCAAACTGTTTATCTCAATTTTTAAAAATCACTTATTGAATCTAACCCACGTATTTGCTCACTTGCAACTGCTTATTAGAGGAGATAATGCCAACATCAAGCCATTTCAGAGCCTGAAAACACGTCCCGAATAAACCCCGCTTTTCTTGGAAATTCACGCTTCACTTTACAAGGTTTACCCGGATTACCCAACACTGCAGCGGGGGTTGTGAATTTGACTGTTGTTTTCCCACGTATCAGACTATTAATGCAGCCTCACGCCCATTTTTATAAAGATTGAGCTCTCGTCTGTGATGTTTCTTTGCAATTAAAATAAATAGCAATTAAAACAAATACAGGCTCAGAAATGCCAGCTCTCAGCTAGGTGAACATCTTTGAGAGTCCACAAGGAAAACCCCATGGTATTATTTAGTGATATGACCTCCCCTGTTTCAGGATGCTAATGTGAGTATCTGTTGTCACACAAGACTTCAGTGATGTTACACACGGGCTGGCCTGTTTCCTAATGCAAGGAGCCTAAAGGCACAGTTTGTCTAATTATTCCAGATACTAACTTCTGGATTGCTCTAGCAGTCTATTGTTTATAGAAAATACCCTTCGTGGAGCCTATGTTTAGTCAAATTCAATTTTGTGCAAGTCTTAGATAGAGCTTTAGAGGAACCTGATTTCATCGTTTAATACAAGCTCAGTTTGTTCCTTTAAAGAAGATGTTCCTATACTCCAACTGAAGCAGACGTTGATCTTACTTTTGTACTCCAGGTGAAAGCCGGCGGCAGCAACACTGATGTCCGACTGGAAGTGCAGGCAGAGCTGGTTGGAGGTGCTGTTCAGCAGTGCAGGCACTGTGGTACCTACACAGGAAAGAGTTACAGCTTTAACACAAAACAGGCAGACACTACAAGTGTCCAATACCGAAGAGCATATCCTAGGCTTCCAAGTACCCAGAGCTTGTCTATCGTCTGTTTAATTTGAGTGTTGAAACCTTGGCAACTTGTCCAGTTGTCCCATTTTGCAAGACAGCTCAGAGAGTCCTTAGAGCTGATACCACTTCTTCCAGACTGCACCCAGTCCCCTGACCTGCACTCTGAGCAAGACTAATGACAGCCATCACTCCATCTCTATGTATACCCCCAGGCTAGATAAATCCCATATGTTATGTTGTTTAGTAAAATCAAAGTCAACTTCAGAGAACTTAAGTGCTGAATTCTGTAGCTCTGGGAAGAATTCTTGCTCTTCCTGGACTTACCCTAAGGTGGGAAAGAGTCTTAAGCTGTGGAGCTCTTGCCTCTCAGCCCCACATTTGCTCCTCCCCCAGCGCCTTAGTGCTAGGAAGTCAAGTAGTTCTAAACAACTAATACATCTCTTACAGATGACACTCTCAACTCCTTGTCCTGCATTTAGCCTACGCACTGAGGTGCCCTTCTTATTCTGAGATCCTCTGCTGTAGTTTTATTTCCTGCATAAGTCAAGTCAGAAAGCTTCCTGCACCTCTTTCTCATCTGTCCTCATCCCCTTCCACGCTGGGACCCAGTCCAGCATCACTGTTTTTACAAGCTGAGAGTGTGAAAGACAATGGTTAACAGGAGATTTACACAAGATAAAGGCATCTGCTGGTCCTAGACTTGGCTATCCCATGTGATAAGGCTAGGAATGACATCAATGGATGACAAAGCTGGTACATGGGAAATACCTAAGTATGGGGTAAAACCTTTTTGCCAATCTTGGGCTGCCCTCTGTAATCTCTCATTGGATTTCCAGAGGTTCACCAAAAATTTGGACATTTTATCTAATAATGTTGGTTCATTGCCCAAACAGGACCAAATCATTTAAAACATTCTAGAAAGTAAACAGAAAAAAAAAAAAAAAGAGAGAGAGGCAAGACAAGGGAAGCCCACATCGAGTGTGTGTGTGTGTGTGTGTGTGTGTGTGTGTGTGTGTGTGTGTATGTGTGTGTGTGTGTGTGTGTGTGTGTGTGTGTGTATGTGTGTGTGTGTGTGTGTGTGTGTGTGTGTGTGTGTGTATGGTGTACACTTTAGGAAGTTAGCTTGCCATTTTGAGATCTGCTCCTCAATCGTTTCATCTTCCTCTAGATGCCACAAGCAATAGAATTCAGGAGGTGAACAATCTTTAAGATAAAGTACTAGTATAAAATCCACAGAAGACCACTAAGTACGTGTGTGGAAAAGTCTCTCACAGAATGCTTTCAGGTTCAGCCCTTTGATGCTTGACTCTGAGTTTATAGAGTAGAGGCAAAATGATAGATGGACAGACAGACAGATGATAAAGCTAAACAGATGGATAGATGAGAATTGTTTAACACCGAGTGGCCCTGGGAGAACTGTCTGTGGGTATGTCCTCCCTGGGTAGCTCCTTTTCCTGGTCCAGCCTCAGTAAGGGTAGTGTTGGTCATAAGTTATCTAGCAGGGCATTGTAAGGGCTCAGAAAGAGAGAGAGATGGTGGGGAGTCATGGAGGAGAAGGATGCTCAGGGCTCTGCTTATTGTTCAGTCTCAAAGTGTTTCTAGAGCACACACACACACATACACACATACACACACACATATACACACACACATACACACACATACACATACACACACATACATACACACATACACACACACACATACACACACACACATACACACACACTCACTCACATACACACACACAAACTCACACACACATACACATAAACACACACAGACACACACAGATACACACACACACACACACACACACACTATATTGACTAGCACGATGACTTATGTTGAAGTACCACAACATTTATAATCTTTGATCTTGCATTTTTGTCACGTGGCTGGTACATGAAGAGAAATGATATTAACTGTGGATGTAATAGCGTCCCCACGTTTTCATCCCATGGTCCAGACTACATGGTTTGAGTTGATCTGACACTGGAGGAATCTCCCAGTGTCTGCTTCCACTTTTTGCTCTGCTAAAGTAACTACTGATTCTATAACGGAACACACTTCTTGGCTCTCACTGTTCTGGTTCTGTTTCTGTTACTGCTCTGAAATACCCTGCCAAAGAGCACAGCAGGCCAGGGATAGTTTATTGGACTTACATTTCCAGTTACAGCCCATCATTTTGGAGAATTTAACATAGGAATTCACTATATCATCTCTACAGTCAAGACAGGAGAGAAAAATCAAACAACCCACCACACCCAAAATAAAATAAAGAAAAAAATCCACAAGGATCTTTGTTTGATTCTGCTTTCTCTTCTCTATAGGAACGTACCTGGCTTGAGAAATGGTGCTGCCCACCTCAATTAGCAAACCAAGACAAGGTCCAACAGACATGCCCCATAGGCCAGCCTGACCCAGCCAGTTCATTAAGACTTTTCCAGGTGATTCTGGATTGCATCAAATTGGCAATTAAAACTAATCAGCACAGCACCACAGGGCTCCTACCAACAGAGAACCCACAACTTCTTACCTGCTACTGAAACCACACCAGGCTACCAGTGTTTCTTTTTCAAATTCAAATGTAGGAATTGACTTTGGAAAGCCTGGTTGTCTTGTCATACATTCTACACAAGTTATCTGTGAGTTCCCAGCTCCCAGCTTAAGGATGTGCATGTAAGCTTTGCTTGACTCTTCCTTCCTTCCTTCCTTCCTTCCTTCCTTCCTTCCTTCCTTCCTTCCTTCCTTCCTTCCTTCCTTCCTTCCTCCTTCCCTCCCTCCCTCCCTCCCTCCCTCCCTCCCTCCCTCTCTCTCTCTCTCACTTTCTCTCTCTCTCTCTTTTTTTTTTGGTTTTTCGAGACAGGGTTTCTCTGTATAGTCCTGGCTGTCCTGGAACTCACTTTGTAGACCAGGCTGGCCTCGAACTCAGAAATCTGCCTGCCTCTGCCTCCCAAGTGCTGGGATTAAAGGCATGTACCACCACCACCCGAGGCTTTTTTTTTTTTTCCTCTTTTTTGGATGCTTGACTTTTTCAACTACTGTACAGCAGACTCAGAAACCCACTCCTATGCCAGGCTCCAGGATGAGTTAACTCCATCATTTCATGCCACCTTCATAAACTTGAAGGTATTCTGACTCCATAAAATGAAGACCAGGGTAAGTCTTTCACTCAGATGAGCTAATGGGTGATAGATATGACATCGGTTTGTGAATTCATATGTTCTTTTCAGATGAAAGATTATAATTCTTGGTATGCCAATCATAAAATCTAGCAGCTATTTATCATATGCTTCAGGGGGGTTTAGACAATGGGTCTATCATCACCAGGCCACCTCAGGATAGAGAGGCTGCCCTGAATCTTCCACACTCTGGGGCTGACTTTGGATCTTCTCGGGTAGTTTAATGGCAGGTACTTATTCCCCCCATGCAAAATATAACTGAGTGATTTCTTAAAATGTTGCCGCAGGCAAAATATTCTGATCACATTGTTTTACAGTGACCCAGTTAGGATGACACATAACAAAGGAAGCTGCAAAATTTTATTATTGTCCCTGCAGAGTCTACTCTCAGTATACTGATATTTGCTTTTCTTTAATTCCAACTGTCAGATACAAGTCTGCATGAATTCTGCTCTATTTTACTCATTTATAATTTATAACCTGCCTGCTTCTAAAAGTGATTTTTTTCAATGGCTTACTAAAAAAGATCTACATACATATTCCTACCCAAGCAGAAATGAAAAACCAAAGCACTGAATTTATTAAAGATGTCAATCATTTTGTTTTGAAATATGTATTTCTTATGACACCTCGTTCTTATTTATTTTTATTCACCAATTAAAATATTTTAGAATCTGCTTTATAAATACTCTTAAGTATCACAGGAAAAAAATTCTTAAGTATTGATGGTGCTCTTAAAAAATTCCAAACTTTGGTCTTCTATAGCATTTTTCTTCACATAACTTAGATTTTTTTTTAATGGAGAATTTCATGCATGTCTACAATGACGTTGGATCATATCCAATTTAAAAACTATTCTTCTAAAAAGAACTGAAGTGATTACTAGCAGAATAGAAATCTTCTGCTGTAGTATAAAAAGAGGTCTAATGTATCAATTATCATTCTAGACATAAGACATAGTTTTCTCTGTGTCCATGATGCGTATACAAATGGATATCATAGCAGTCCCAGTGTGTGTATGATCCCTGAATACACTGCAGGCCTAGTGATTAATCCACAGAGGTTCTCCAAGTCATGGAAGCCACAACACAATCTGAGTTGCAAACTTCATCTGAGTCTCAGCCCTATGCTAGCATGGGATCTGAACAAAGCTCTGAAGCCATTATCACTGAGAGCATTGTGGCTGCACCCCAAGTTCTTCATCCTTCTTCTTGGTCTCCTTTTGTCTTAAAATTTTAGAAAAATAAAATAAAAGCAATCCAGGTTTTGTGGAATGCCTTTGGACTTTTATTCAGCTACTCACTATTCAGGCTATGGAACTGGGGCAAGCATAGTCGTGTGATGCTGTGTTCCTCCTGGGATGGCTTGGTTGCTGGCTGTTCTCTGTGGCAGGTGGGCACTGGTGGCACAAGCCTGTGAAAGCTGATGGCAATGCCTTGGCTGAATATGCAGCAGCATGGGGAGAATACACCCAGGAGCGCATTGGCCCTGTGACACTTAGGCAAGCTTGATTCGTTTTTTTTTGTTTTTTTTTTTTTTTCTGAGAGCAGGATCTCAGTTTGTGCATTCACAGCCCCATCCCAATTAAGGCTCTAGCACTCTGAGGGGAGGTCTGCCTCGAGCTCCCCTCTGCTGCTTTGCTGCTTTGTAGCAAGTATATGTTTGTGGGGAGACATGAGGACATGAATGCCCCAGTCTCACTTACCCACACTTTGTCTACCAGCTCAGCATATGACACTCCAATCACAATCTGTTGTTGTTGTTATATGATGATGATGATGACGATGATGCCAAGAATGCCCTTTGTGCTCCTCACCCCTCTCCACACATCAGGATCTATGGTGTAGGGAGCTATTCATTCATTTAATTAGAAGTGTAAAACTCAGATATGGATTTCATAAGCATTGTATACAAAATGGTTAGTTACATGTTGTACATGTATGTATATGACATACAATTCACGTACTGTATTATATACATATCATATACATTCTATGTAAGGTATGCATTCTGGATATAGTCCTACCATCCTAGCCTTGGCGTTAATAATCTCCTAGAAATGCCCTTCCTCTATGGCTGTGGTTCTCAATCTTCTCAATGCTATGACCCTTTAGTATTCTTCCTCATGTTGTATTGACCCCAGCCATAAAATTATTTTCATTGATACTTCATAATTGTAATTTTGCCACTGTTAAGAATTTTAATGTAAATGTCTGATATGCAACCCCTGTGAAAGGGTCTTCCCAGAAGACTAGGGCCTCCCGGAAGAGTTGCAACCCACCAAGTGCCTCTGGCCTTCCAACTTTCAGTGATGTAGCTATGTTCTCAAAAGTGGAGAAGACTCAATCTTTTATCCTCAATGCATTCATGAACTCTGTTCTTAACCTTGGAATTTCACTGAGTAATTTTTAGTTCTCAACTTTACAACTAACACCATACTCAATGGCCTTCTTAACTGGGCTTTATTGGTGTCAAATCCCCACACCAACCACCCCATTAAAAAAACAAAAACAAAAAAAAATCCAATGATCCAATCAATCAAACAGAACAAAACCACCACAATAGCAAACCACCCCAAAAACACATAGGAGAAGAGAAACTGACCGAGTATGAAATTTCAAAATACATTGTACCCTTGGAAAAGAAAACTCAAACATGGAGATTCTTCAGCCTTCAGAAACCCTCAGTATTTTCAGCACATGTTTGACCAAGCACAGAGACACTGCCAGAGTAAAAGCCCTGTCCTTTAGGTTTGGTCACAGACTATAGAGCCCTCATGAAGACTCCAGGTTTTTGATTGCCTGTGTGGGGACATTGCTGGCCTGTGCTGTTTTCTCTAATCAGACATGAGGGCCCATATACTATGATATATATATACAGAGAGAGATAGCAAAGAGACAGAGCAAAAATTGAAAATATGAACTCAAGGTGATTTAACCAGAAAGTGTCAAGAGTAGAAATAGGGTAGACCTAAGATATCTCACCTCTATCAGAAAATGGGAGGAAAGACAGACGGGCCCTGCCTAGTCTATTCTAGAACTATGAACTGAGAAGAGTTTGTGCCTCAGTTTTATTGACGTGACATCCACATAGTCATTCTGCTCATCAGATGCCCAGTTCTGCCAAAGCGAGAGTCTGATCCATCCATTACAAGAGGTTCCACTCCCTTAGGGAGCTAGTGAGTAAAGCCATTGCCTGAGGGTCCAAACACAGCCACATGGGAATGGCACTGAGGGCAACTCCTTCCCTTGTGTCCACCATCACACCCAACTGTTCATATGGGGCACACATTCCAGAGCTTGCTTGATTATTGTTTGTTTTATTACTATTCATGCAAGTTGATATTTACATAGTTATGGGCCTGAGAAATCCCAGGTCAGTGGACATCTATCGGTCCATGCATCCAGGATGTAGAGGTGGCAATGATGATTCTCTGCTGCTATGAGGCTGCTGTGTAATTAGTTATAGTTTGCAAACACCTTAGAAAACATCCACTCACACTTGTGGCAAGCATCTCCAAGATGCCCTAAAATACAGCTCTGTCTGTAAGTCAATGTTACATAATGTTCTGCCCAGAGTAGCCCCCAATGGGACATAGGATTTAGTGAAAAAAAAAAGCCTGTAATGTAATATAAAGCCACTGTATTAAGCAAACATAGATTTTTATTAATCTGACATTCTTAATTGCTTAAAAAACTTATTATATAAAGCAAGCTTGTTTTGTTTCACAAGGGTCCAGTCATGTTATTTTAATTAGGTTTGTATCTTCCAGAATATATTCTTTTAATTTGATAGTGTTTGAGACTGGTTTACTTATAGTTTAATTTAGTGTGCATACATGTCTGCATCTGTGCCAGGTGTTTTCCAGGTGCCTTCTTTTGTCACTTCACACTCTATTTTTTAGTCACAGCCTTTCACTGAACCTGGAGCTTACTGATTCAGCCCCACTGGTTACCAATGTGCTCTGGATACCCTGTAACCATCTTCCCACACTGGGATGATAGACAGGATCTGTAGGCAGAAAGCACGTGCTTCTCACGTGGGTTCTAGACTAGAGATTGAGCCCGGGTCTTTATGCTCACATGGTAAGCACTTTGCTAATGGGGCCATTTCCCAACCCAATATTTACTTTTGTTTAATATTCATTGTTGAAAATGTTTGTGGATTTTCGTTTTCTACTAATTAACTCAAAAGCAACAAGCTGCCTCTCGCTGCAATGAACTACAAATGGCCCAGTTATTTTTACAAGAGGGATTTCCTGAAGCAAACCTAGAAACTTGCTCCATTGTTAAAAATTCCTATTTCCATTTTAGAAAAGAACATCGGCTGAGTCTCAGCTAGAACCTTAGGGGTGCTTCATGTTTCCATAACTGTCTCATCCCCCGTCTCAAAGCAAATACTTCAGCCATTGTAATCAACAGCAAGTCTACTGTTTAAAAGGAGAAAGGTTACAAGATATCCACTGGTGTGTTTTCTCAGTATTTTATTGTCTTGCTATTTTTCATTCCTTGTCTATCTGACAACTTTGAAATAGAAAACTCAGAGGTTAAATTCAGGTCAGAGGGTTGTTGGACAGTGGTGCCACGTATCCAGGCTACCTCCAAGCCCTGGGTATCTTCCAGTACACAGGGATATTCTGGTCCCTCATAGAAAAATCTATGGACCACTGAGTTTGGGGTAACCACAGTTAGGTTTATGCCATGACAACTCAGGATGACCACATTGGGAATACCAGTGGCTAAGGGTCAGGGCTTAACTCATGTGGTAACAGCTCCATATCTTGTGGTCTGAGATGAAAAGAGTAAAAGATTAGGTTCTGCTTTACAGCCAATAATGCAGCCACTCATGAGTACGCAATAAGAACATTCTGAAAATCTGGACACCACAGCTCAGATCAGCATCATAGATGGCACCAGTGTGCCTAGAATGTGACATACTTTGAGAAATAACATTCTAGTGCCTGGGATTCCCCTCACATAAAGAGTGTCTCTATTTGGCTGGTCCTCTCTCCTGTCTTGTAAAATTAAAACGTGGGTATTTTCTGAGCACTGAGAACTATTCCAGAGGCCCATCAGCACCGAAGCCCTGAATTTACAGCTCTCCATGTCATTGGTGGCTTCTAACTCTTAGCTTCTCACTGGTGTCTGATGGGGTCCGTGGAGAACCAGCTCTACCTCCAACCTGAGAAGTACCTCCAGGTCCAGGCAGTGAGCATCAGAACTGCACCGCTGTACTAACTCAAACAAACTATCTTTTAAATTAAGTGCTATGTTTTCTTTATGTAGATGGGTGTTTTCTGTGGGAACCATGTGCATGCCCAGGACCTGTGAATGCCAGAAGAGCGCACTTTGTCCCCTGGAATTGGAGTTAAAGATTTTTGAATGTTGTGTGACAAGATTCAAACCTTGCTGATCCACCTGTTAAGCTCAATGACAAAGACTTTAAAGGGTATTTTCTCCTGGTTGGTTGACTTAAAAAAAAAATCCACAAGCACCTCTGAACACTGTGCACAGGGAACAGGGCTGTTTTCTTTCCTGGGTCACTGAGTGAAGCAGAAGTGGAGGTCGGAGCGTGGTTCTCACTGTGGAAGCATGGCCCCAGCCCCAGGCGTGGCTACATTCCACTAATCTCCTTCTTCCTTCCCACTCCTCCCAACAGTACCCTTCTGCCCCACAGCCCCAGAACAGCCATTCTCTCCCAGCACGGCTAGCTAGATAAACAGATGTCATAGAATCCATTTGAATTCGGCATTCTACGTGCAGGTTTTAAATTACGGGCTTATTGTTGTTCTTAATGGCAGAGGATTTCTACTTTATTCACAACTCTGTCACTTATACACACTAAAGTTTCTGTAAATCTCACCGTAAATAGGACACTGACAGGAGGCTCCTGGCTGAGGAACTCAGCCAGACTTTCCATGTGGAAAAATTCCAGACTAACCTTGTTCGTTAATAGCCTGTTGTCCATTAAACACCCAATGGTGTTAAGAGCCAAATAAAGATAGCGACAGGCAGTGGTGAGGAACGATTCTAAGTCTTTGGTACTTTACCACCCATCCTATGTGGCTGGCCGTGCAGTAATGTTTTCATTTGCTCACAAGCCATAGCCACAATCTCTCTGTCATCTAAAGATACAATCCACCTCACGGTTAGCACTGTGAAGGCCTCATGCCTTTTCCGTTTCTTAGTAAAAAGTCAACAAACTAAGAATGATCTACTTGAAAAGAAGTCTTGTGAGACACTTATTGCATCATACTAGACAATTCTGTGCCTGAAACTGAGGACTTTGTCCAAATGTGTTTTTATGATACACAGCAGTGGACTAGACTACCGTGCACAGGTGATAAAAGTTTTAGGGACATGGTGACAAGAGGAGGGAGGAGGTAACACTGCCAGTGGTTCTCTGAGAGTACAATGCCTAGGGAAGGTGACCCAACACAGGCACATGCATAAAGCTGGAAGGGGCAAGGACTGAGTGCACTGCCAGTCACCACAGGACAGGCCAGGGTTGATGCCTTTGTGAGCTGGGGATGGGAGGTGTCAGGCTTATGAAGTGTCACCATCCTTTGACAGTGAGGATGACAGACCACAGGCCTCTTTAAGGTATACTAGATCATTTCCCTGGTCTTTTAGCCTTGGGTAAGCCTCCTCTTCAGCCTTGTCACTTTCATGTTTCCACATCCACGGCTAGGCTCACAATCCTAGCATTAATTGCTGAGCTTCCTGGCTCCTTCAGATGGCCTCCTGCACGGGACCCCACTGCCATGTCACTCTCACCTGACTCCATGGTTACACACTCGGACCTGGCCCACTGGCAGGCATTATGAGAAAGAATTGCTGTGGGCACTGTCCACAGACTGGCTTCTGTTCTTCCTTTGGCTTTCATTCTGGTTCAAAAGGCTAGACAAAGGGAAATGCAGGACCACCCTACCTGAGAAGCTGCCCAGTCTCGGGGCCGTCATGTCTCCTCCATCATGGATCTCCAGGGAGTCCCAGTTCTGCTCTGTGGCAAAGCTGATCACTTGGATCTACCGGGTCACAAAGCAGAGTTACCATATTTTAATCACACTAATTCATATACATGAGCTTTTTATAACTAAGATACACACACACACACACACACACACACACACACACACACACAAATGGGCTCACTGGGTTATGTGAAAAATTCGAGGACACAAAAATGGGAGAGGGTCATTTTGGGGTCAAATGGGAAAAGCGTGTCAGGGGAAGTAGGATGGATCAATGGATGTAAACAAATATATTTCATACATACAGAAAATTGTCAAAGAATAGATATAAGTGTTATTCAACAAGATAATATGTATTTTAAAGTATTAAATATGTTATTAAGATTAAATATATTGATAAGACAATACATTAGTAAGATAATATATTGATAAAATGATATATTACATATTATATATATGTATCTCTATATCTATCTCTATATCTATCTATCTCTCTCTAACTCTCTCTCCTCTCTCTCTCTTTCTCTGAAAGGAGCTAATCTATGACAGGACATGGGAAAATCTCTATAAATAACAGTTCCCATAGCCATTATTCTAAAAGTCAATTATTGAGCTGGAGAGATGATTCAGCGGTTAAGAGCACTTACTGCTCTGCCAGAAGATCTGGGTTTCACTCCCAGCACCCTAGGCAAACGGTACAGAACCTTTTGCAATTCAACTCCAGGGCTTCCTTGCCCTCTTCTGGCTGCTCAGGTGCCTTACATCCACAGACCCCTCTCATATAAATTATAAAAACAGAGTTTTAGAAATAACTAAATAAAATCCCCCTTTTTTCTGCAAATATTGAAAATTACTAAAGACATTTTATAGGCAGATACAGAAAAGAGAAACAAATTTTCACCTGTGTGCCCATGACTGGAGAGTACAAGGGTGTACTGTAGGGAGGAGGGGGACCAGAGAGAGGGAGGGAGGAGGGGGAAGGAGGGCAGTGGAGCAAGAATGAACAAGGACAAAGTATGTATGAAGAAAACAGAACGAAATGCATTATGCTGAATCCTAACCCAGAATAACACAAAGCAAATAAAGTTTTAAAAAGTCTTTAAATTTAAAAAGTACACTATATGTGAAGAAGAAAAGGAGAGAGAGAGGGAGGGGGAATGAGAATGGGAGAAGGAAAGAAGGGATGAGGAAAGGGAGGGAAGGAAGAGCGAAGACAAAGAAAGCTGGGGCCCCTCTGACCTGCCTCAAAGGCCCTGGTCTGAGGCCCTACCTGGATCCCTGAGCCCTCCGATACTATGATCTTCCACACACAGTTCAGGTTGTTCCCATAGGGCTCAGGATAGCCTGGGGACAAAATCGTCCCTCTTCTCTGAGTGAAGTTGCCACTGCATGGAACTGAGAGAGAGAGAGAGAGAGAGAGAGAGAGAGAGAGAGAGAGATCCGCATTAAGTAAAAGGCACGTGCAGTCGCAGAGGCTCTATGGCCTATTTTCCTTCACTGTGATCAGGCAGGGAAACTTTTCCTGCTATTTTAAGTGGCAATTTTAGCCAAGGTAAAATTGAATCTCTTTGCCTTCAAATGTGCAACATCAGTGATTGATATCCATCACATAACTGAGTTTTAAGCTTTGAGTCTATAAATAACACCTTTTTTTTTTTTTTTTAGATTTTCCAAGAAGGGACTGTCTACAACAAAGTTGTCTCTGAAGTTAGTTCTGACTGGAATAATTTTTCTACTTTAATGTCAGGGTGTCTGTAGAGTATACCCTTTTGTCTACAGACAAGCAACTCCAGATCATACTGATGAGTTTTAGAGCAATCCAGGGAGAGGAAGAGATACTTGAAATGCACAGATAAATTCACGAAATAATCACCCTTGTGCTGAAATTTCCTTTAACAAATGTAGTAAATAACAAGTCACAATACCACTGTGCTATCCAGCACTTTTCAAACACAGATGTATTAAAGGGAGCATCATAAATGTAATGCCGTAGCCCACCATCTGCACTCTCCTCCCACAGATGAAAGTTACTTGCTTTCTTAACATTAGAATTGATAAGAGACTTAATGAGGATCAAGAAGGAACACATGTTTTATACATATAAATCTATGTTTTAGGAAACATTTATTTTTAAGGTTGGTATAATTGGGCTATGGACATAATCAATTGATCTTCACATAGCTGAAGAGCAAGATCACTTCATGAACAGTGACAGCGGGGCTCTAACCCTGCCATGAGGTTCTGAGCCAGCCCTGGGTAGTCATCTCGTTTCCTGGGCCCCACTTACCTACACAGCTTGGGATGGTGTCATTCCACTGAGCCAAAGCATTTGGCACAGACTGGCAGCGGATGGCGGTGGAACCTTGCAGCAGGTAACCTGGGTTACACTCGAAGCGGACGATGGAGCCTGCGGAGAACTCAGAACCAATCCTTCTCCCATATCTGGGCTCGGGGACAGAGCTGCACTGTGTATCACTGGTGCGTGGAACAGCTGGGGAAGAAGCATACAGAAAGCCACCGTGTTAGAGCAGAGTGCAACAGGAGGGAGAGGAGGAGAGGACCCATGGCTCTGGCCGTGTATGTAGCAGAGGATGGCCTTGTTGGACATCAGGGGGAGGAGTGGCCCTTGGTCCTGTGGGCGTTCAATGACTCCATGTAGAAGAATGCCAGGGTGGGAAGGTGGGAGTGGGTGGGTGGGTGGGTGAACACCCCCATAGGGGCAGGGAGAGTGGAAATGGGATTGGGGATTCCAGAGGGGAGATGTGGAAAGAAGATAACACTTGAAATATAAATAAAGAAAATATCCAATAAAAGAAAAGAATTTCTGTCTGAAAATTGCCCATCAGATGTACATATATGTGTATTTGGTAATAAATAGATATTTAATTGGAAAAAAGATTTCTTATTAAATATATTGCTAAAAGTGCAAAAGAAGAAGAAGAGGAAGAAGAAGTGGAAGAAGAAGGAGGAGGAGGAGGACAAGAGGAGGAGGAGGGGAGAAAGGAGCGGTTGTGAAGAGGGTGGAAGTAGATGCAGGGTAGACACAGTGCCAGTAACCCTCTCTGTAAGGAAAGACCCCAGGGTCAATTCTCTGCCTACATTTCCTTCTGTGATGTCACTGTGGACCACCACAGAGGTCTCATTCAGATGGGGAGATGGGATAGAAGGAAAATTAGTGCCTGTGATGCCTCATTAATATTCAAGCAGTTCAAATCAGAATGACCGTGCTGGCAACAAGAAGACAGTGATCATGCCTTTTGCACTTCCTCAGCAACCCTGGAGTCTAGTGAGGCAAGCTACTCCCAAAGAGGACTTGTTTCCCTGTGGCCCTTGTGATAAATTATGCAGTTAAACAATAGGAGGACCCACCATGTGACCCATCGTCAGAGCTGAATTCAGGGTCTAATAACAATATTATAGCCCACATATGAAAACAAGCTAACTGTCCTCATTTGTTTTCTGATGCTGTGATGTAATACTCTGACCAGAAGCAACTTGGTGATGAAATGGTGCATTTAGCTTAAGCGTCCACATCACCACCCATACGTAACTGAGAGAAGTCAAGGGAGAAACTCAAGTCGGAGCTTGAAGGAGAAACCACGGAGGAACATCGCTTGCTGGCTCGTTCCCTGTTTCACTCAGGTTCGTGCTAAGATGGCGTTTTCATATAGCCCAGGACCATCAATCAGCCTAGGCATGGTGCCCTCAGTAGGCTGGGCCCTTCCCCATTAATTAATCATTAAGGTAACAATGAAAACTAACTAGGGTAGTGTCCATCAGAAGATGACTGCGTAATAAATACATGTGGTCTATGAATGTGTATAAGAGACTTTTATTAAACCATACAAATAAAGGTTTTGATAGTTGTGATGGCATGCAGGTTTCTGAGGGGCACTGTGTAAAGTGAGATGAGCTGGTCTTGGCAGCAAACAGAAGGCACTCTTCCTCTTCTATGAAGGATCCAAGGCAATCATACTCCCTGGAACAGAGAGCAGGGTGGTGGTTGACAGGGATGGGTGAGGGGAAGCAGGGAGTTGTTGGACATGCAATTGTGTGGATGAAGGAAGTTCTGTAGAACTGCAATAAAATGCTGGGCCTACAGCTAGCAATGTTCTTCTATGCAGCTAACAACTCGTTAAGAAAGTTTTCTTCATGTCATTGCCTTGAAAAGGTAACACTCTACAATATTGATGTAGGCCCCACAACTATTCCTCCAAAATACTCTATACTTGGAGTGCAGATGATCACTTGCAGGGGGAGCCTTAAAGACCATGGAAAAACTCCATGGGGGGAAGGGGGTGGGGTTAGGCTAGGCTGTGATTTTTCTAGGCTGAGGAATTCCTTCCTTCCTAACTGGAGAAAAAGCATGAACAAATTTGTTTCCATCCCTCTTTGCACTGTGATGCTTAATTTTAATGTAAGCGAGTACCAGCAAGTAGTCTCTAGCTGCATATATATCAAAAGATGGCCTAGTCAGCCATCACTGGAAAGAGAGGCCCATTGGACTTGCAAACTTTATATGCCTCAGTACAGGGGAATGCCAGGGCCAAGAAGAGGGAATGGGTGGGTAGGGGAGTGGGGGTGGGGGGAGGTATGGAGGACTTTGGGGATAGCATTGGAAATGTAAATGAAGAAAATATCTAATTAAAAAAATAAAAACAAAACAAAAACAAAAAACAAAAAATGAAAAAGGGAAGGTCCATGGTGCAGCAAGGGACTCATCCAGCCACACAGACCTGGGCAAACTCACTAAAGTTTGAGAGTGTAGGCAAGGAAAGGCCATCCGGACTTTGAGACTAGACACAGAAGAGGTGAAAATCTAAAACCTCATTTTGTTCCCAGGGTTTACCCTGACAGACAGGGTCAGTTCTCCCTGATAGTGTTGGTGGAAAATCATATTCCTATAATTCAGCCATTCAGTACTTAGAGATGGACAGTTAGAAAGCCCTCCTCAAACTGTATCACCCTGTGCTTTGGAAATGAAGAAGGAAGGGAGAGGGAGAGGGAGAGGGAGAAGGGTAGATTCAGTGTGGAGGAATAAATTGAAGTAGAACGTTCCAGCAGGGCTGACCAATGACATGAGGAGGAAAAGCCATAGAGTCAGTAGCTTGGTGCTGAGAGGCAGGGTGCCCCTTCTATTGACCCAGAGCTACACTGCAGATGCTGTGTACTTACATTGTCACAGGCAGCATAGATTGCACCATGGGAGCCACAGCAGATCAATGACCCCATCTAATGTGTTGGGACTCTTCCCTATACTGGTGTTTGCTCCACTCAGGTCCTTCTATCTCCTATATGTAAATGAAGATCCTGAAGGATGTAGTGGCCCTGAGAGAAGCACGCTCACGGCAGTCAGTCACACTGACCCAGCCCTACATACCCAAGGCTCATCACCTGTCATCCTTGCGCTCTCTCTGCCAAGGTTCTCCTGGGTTGCCAAGGTATGCAGATTTCCTTGTCTTGGGAAGTAAGTGCCTAGGTCTACGAGGTTTTGAGGTCTTTTGCTCCCTGGAAAGTGGATGCAGGTAAGGATTCTACAGCTGTCAACTTTTATAGCAATTACATAAATGAGTAGCACTGTGTGCATATGTGGCTGTGAAAGACATTTCAGGAAGTTGGAAGGTTGGGAAGCAAAGGGAACCTAGAGAAAATGGGAGAGAGGGGCAGTGCTTAGTGGACCCTTGTAACATCTAGAGGGTCGCATTCTGCTGGGAACCCTCCTGCCATTAGGACCTCCCGTTCCTGCTCATCCAGGCTTTTCAGGCAGAATGCAAGAGTTCTTTCCTCTTGTTACTGTTCTTTCTGTCTTAAACGAGATCTGTCACCTCACAAAACAACTGTGAAAGTGTCTGAGATAGAAGTGAGAGCAATATACGGTCAGCTGGAAGGCAGGTGAGGGAGAAAGGAAACCCTCACGCCCTGGCCCTCCCCACCACGCCCCCACCGACCCTGCCACGCCCCTGTGTTGAGTGAGAGGCTGAGTGCTTCTTTATGGGGTCTCACAGAGCCTAGAGTGGGTAAAAACTCATGCCAAATTACTGGGAGAGAATGAGAAACCCATGCATCAACCTTTGCCACCATCCATCTAAGAGGCATGTGTGTGGCCTTCTACTTCGTCCTGCTACGGAAGGTGCACAACAACACTAAGAATAAACTGCAGGGCATTTAGGGAATTCTCTTATTTCCTTTAGTGACACAGAGACAGTCTTTATCTGCTGGGAGTTGAGGATTCTGACATGACAAGCTGGTCATAGTTAGCAAATTAGTAAAACACCAGTGAATTACATACACAGTCTCATCGTAATCATTCTTGGTTAAAAAATATATATATATATTACATTTGGGTAAGTGCTTGATGCAAAAGGTGACTTCCTTGAAAGTGCAAAATCAACTGTACTTTCAGCCCGTAGCATCTCAGAAAAGCAGCCAGAGGAAAGAAGCAACAGTGTGTAGGTGCAAGGCTTCATTATAATGAGACCCTTGGTTTCCATTTTTACCACCCAAGTTCAGAGGATCCAGATGAGTGTGGGGCAAGGTATTATTTGAGTGTGGATGCAGTTGAGGTGCTGTCCAGATATTGTTGAGGAGTAATGGTTCTCTTGTGTAGTTGGGACAGGCTGTATGTTATTTCAGTTCTGTCCAGGGTCTAGAGAAGGTTACGTGAAGTTAGTTGGTGTCCCAGAGCCATGACTCAGAGAAGCAAGCTGAGGTCAGTTGCCTCTTTCCCCAGTGTGTGGAGAGCCTAAGAATCGTGGCTTCTTCTCACATGAAAGTAGGCAGTGGATTGTCTGCTTGCTGACACTGGTGAGAATGGCTTACACAGAGCTGGCTGAAAGAGGCATGGACCTGCATGTTGAAATGGCCAGTCATGAATGGAAGATGATTAGAAAACAGTATTCTGGAGTCTAGCGAGATGACCCAGCAGTTAGGAGTAATGGCTACTTTTCCAGAGTTCACTGGGTTGATTCCCAGCTCCCACATAGCAGCTCACACCTGTCTTTAATTCCAATCCCAGGGGATCTAGTGTCTTCTTCTGACTTTCTGGGTACTGTACACAGTGGTGCACAGACATAGGAGACAGCAAAACACCCATGCAGATAAAATAAAAATAAAGGTTCAGACAAAGCCAAAAACAACAACAACAACAACAACAACAACAACAACAACAACAACAAGCAAACCAAATCAAATCAGCACCCAGACAAAACGCAAATGGTATGCTTATGAGAAACTGAGCCACCGAGTTAACTTGGACAGGATCGGTCCCGTGCCACAGAATAGGTAAATGAGAGGTGCATGTGGCATCTCCCTGCCTGCCACTGTTAAGTCTTTGCTTTATTTTCCTTTCTGTTGCTGTGATAAAGCACCTTGACTGTAAGTGACACAGGGGAGGAAAGACTTTATTTAGTTTATAATGCCTGGATACTAAAGGGGAGCCACAGAGGCAAGAATACACAACAGTTGCTCATACCACATCCACAGTCAAGCACAGGGAGATGCAAATGCTCCATGCTGCCTGAAGGTCTGCCTGTCTGCTGGTTGGCTTTCTTCACTTTGAGCCACTTCAGAAGCCTCTGCCTCAGAACTGGCTGCCTCATAGATGTGCCCACAGATCAGCCCATCTAAAGTAACTCCCCACAGAGACACTCTTGCCTCTGTGCATTGACAGCATAACTAACTATTTCTTAAGAAGCTTAGGAGGGAAAAAAAAAGAAGCTTAGAAGGCAATATATGTTTGTTCTCAGAATCCCTACATTCTCCACCAAGAGGCAGACACTGTGGGCTGTGAGGCAGCCAGCCAGGGCAGTTTTCCACACCTGAGTCCCAGGCACACTTCTGCAATCCATCCTTTGACGTGTGGCTTGTGTTGGCATCTCAGATGTTCTTCATAATGGACTGTCTGCCTGCTAACAGGGGTCAAGCATCCTATAATCTCAGAGCACAAAGTCACTGAGAAGTCCCAAGCTTTAATAACTTCGGGATGAATGAAGCTATCGCCATTCACAACATTTGTATATAATAAGGGCACAAATAATGTGTAGCTACAATGTAACTGTATTTAAAAAACAAAAACAGTGCTCAATTGAACTCTCTCTGGATTGAAGATTTTTCCTTTTGCCTTTGAGTAGTTTATAAACTGGATTCACAAGCCTCCATCTTTATGACCAAGGGATTTACCTTTGATAAAAGGCTCATTTTGCATAAAATCAGCAGTAGAGAGTAGGGAAAGGTGGAGTATTGAGCTTTGTAAGACAATAAATATGCCGGACTCATTATTGTACAAGGGAAACTGATTCTTTCTATAAATGTTTGCTGTCTAGTTTTCCGTAGTTTTACATATTTTAATGATGATGCCTGAATTCATATAAAGAAACAATTTTTCAGGACTGGCAGACAGATCAGACAATAGAGCGCTTACCAAAGAAGCAGGAGGAAGTGAACTCAGACCCCTATGGAAATTTAAATGCTGGGTGTGGTGGTGTGCACCAGGAATCCCAGGGCTGGGTTTGTGGGGACAGGTAGATCCCTGGAGCTGGTTGTCCTGTTGGTCTGAACAAATTGGTGAGCTTTAGGTTCACAATCAGACCCTGTCTTAAAAAATAGGGCTTTTTTTTTTTTAAAGATTTATTTATTTATTTATTATATGTAAGTACACTGTGGCTGTCTTCAGACGCGCCAGAAGAGGGCATCAGATCTCATTACGGGTGGTTGTGAGCCACCATATAGGTAAGTACACTATAGCTGTCTTAAGACACTCCAGAAGAGGGAGTCAGATCTCTTTACTGGTGAGATGGCTCAGTGGGTAAGAGCACCCGACTGCTCTTCCAAAGGTCCGAAGTTCAAATCCCAGCAACCACATGGTGGCTCACAACCATCCGTAAAGAGATCTGACTCCCTCTTCTGGAGTGTCTTAAGACAGCTATAGTGTACTTACCTATAATCAATAAATAAATCTTTAAAAAAAAAATAGGGCTGAGAGAGACTGAGAAAGGCACCTACACGGACTTCCTGCCTCTCCACACATGTATATGCACACAGGCACACACACTGACATGCACTTGACAAACACATGAACCAAAAACACACTCTGCTACACACACACATAGGCATGGAATGATTTAATTGTTTCCCAGAACATGTCATCTGAGTGTGAACTCCAGGTAGCACAATCCTTCTGAGTGTGAACTCCAGGTAGCACAATCCTTGAGTCCTTTGCTGCTTATCTGATCAATGATCTAAGCTTCATCAAAAGCCAGAGGAAGCCCCATACAAAGTCTCCCATTGTTAGTAACTTGGATTCATTTCCTAATGTTTATGTAATCTTTTCTTTTTCCCCCTAAGAGGAAAAACTTACTCAAAACAATCAGTCTGCCTTTGTTATAGAAGAAATGTGAGTTCTGGATTATGTATCTACATGGAAAAAAGTAATTCCAAACTCATTTGAAGAAAATAAGTTTAGCCAGCTTGCCTAAATTAGTCATTGTCTACCAAAGTCAATTAAAAAATGTACTGGTCATTTACATTTAACAAAAACTACAACTTTAAAACAATGTAACTATTTTTAACTCCCCAACAACTTTGTTGAAGCATTTGCCACTTAAGGGTGAGAAATCTTTCTCCTGTGTGCTGGCTGCCAGCATCATTGCAACTCTCTGCCCAAGACCATTCATATGATTTTGATGATGAAAACTGAAACCTCGTAGGGGAAATATTTTCAGCAAATGGCTATTATTCTGTGAGATTTTTAGAATTGAAACAAATGGTATGATGGCTATCCTCTACGGTTTTCTGAAAAGCATAGTTCTTCTAAGACACGTTCCGGAGAATTCTATCTCAAGAGAGTGAATGGCTCAGATAAGTGACTTCCCTCTAATTGTGAGGGAAACACTGAAGGGTAGATGGTGATCTCCTGGCTGGCTGACCCGAGGGAGACAAATTAAGAGTTACTGTATTGTTCCTTCTTTTGGTTGGTTTGGGGATGGATCTTGCTGAAAACTCACCATTCTCCTGCCTCAGCCTCATGTGCTGGGATGTGAAATGTGAGACTTCAAGGCCTGGAAGAGGGTTGCTTTCAGCTCTTCTGTCCACCCCACCGTGCCATGAGCAGTTCCAGCTTCCCTGTTCTCTCCTCCCTAATTTCAAGTTTGTGAAATGGATATTCAAGCTCAATGAGAATACCACATCTTTTTCATTTGGAGGGACTTTTAAACAATCTCAGATTTATTTAAATAAGCTCCAAAGTAAACAAACCAACAAAACAGGAATAGAGATGTGGAACAGACTGGTTAATTTTACAAAGTGGTGTTCATTCAGAATAACTGTCATGGACATCTCAATTCTGTGTTTGGCTTTGTTAAATTATAATTTCAGCTACTTTCCATAACAAATATGTTTGTTTAAAATATATATTCATATTTCACTCTAAATATAGCTCTAAATGTTTATGACATGATTTATATAATTAGATAAAATGCTGTATTTTATGTCATTTTGTAAGATCCAAAGAGCCACTCAGAGGTAGTTTAATAATTATTTTTATAATGCTAGAAAGTAACGTAATATGTCTTTGAAGTAGAAGTACAATTTAATGTGCCAAAACAAAACGTAATTGTTCTTAATAAGTGATTTTTGTCTCACATATGTGAATGCCTTGATTATTTAGATGTCGCAGAAATGAAACTTGTTGACTTTTCTTCAATGTTAGGAGCCCGGGAGGCACCCTCTCCTTGGTACACAATATGTAGCTCACACCTCCACATTGCTCCACAAAGTCCAGCGCACGGGACGTTCCTCTCCTTGGTAGAGGAAGTGCAGCACATAGTGTGAACCCCCAGATTACTGTCAAAGTGCAGAACACAGGGTGCTCCCCACCCCCACATTGCTCCACAAAGGGCAGCTCACAGGGCTCTCCTCACCTTGGTAGACGAAGTGGAAACCCCGTGCAGAAGCTCCGCTTTTGGCGCTGAATCGAAGCAGAATCTGATTGGATGTAGCCAGTGGCAGTGTTTCACCTGGAAATTCAAACCAAGGCGACACATGAGACATGGAGGTTCTTTCGATCTGAGTGGATGGCATTCTGGGAGGAGCGTGGGCTTGAAAGTCCACAATAAATGCTTCAAGTTAAATAGAGCAAAACTAGATTTAGGGATTTAAGACCCGATGGATTGCTTTTTATGAACATTTTTAAAGCCTGTCCTGGCTTTGTGGAGTCTAATAAACTAGATTGCTGTCAGGGTGGAAGACTTATCTGTTCAGGACAGGGAGCAGGGCCTGTGGCTGACCACACTGCAGTACTGACAGTCATGTGAGGGGCTCGTGCCGGCTTACCATTACCTGATTGAGTAGGGAGTGGGAGAAAATGTATTTAGTCCAACGCTAGCTTAGAAACATTAAAAGGCATAACACCTTGGGAAGTATCTCCCAACTGTGTGTATGGATCCTAAGACCCCTATCCCAAGCTACTGCGGGAGAATCCGTTACTGTCTGTCACCAGAGGTATGACACTATATGGCCTTGCTAGAAATCCACAAAGTTGAGTTTTGAAGATTTTAGTGAATCAGGAAATATAGAGAAGCCAAAATTAAGCAAAGTTTAATTTTGATGGATGAAGATTCATGTTACACATAACTAGTGTTCCTGGGTAAAGTAAAAGTTTTCCTAGTTCACGTACTCAATGCTGGCAAATGAATGCTTGAAACTGTTTTTTTGTTTGTTTGTTTGTTTTTAAAAATGAGATATTTTCTTTATTTACATTTAAAATGCTATCCCGAAAGTCCCCTATACCCTCCCCATGCCCTGTTCCCCTACCCACCCACTCCCACTTCTAGGCCCTGGCATTACCTTGTACTGGGGCATATAAAGTTTGCAAGACCAAAGGGCCTCTCTTCCCAATGATGGCCGACTAGGCCATCTTCTGATACATATGCAGCTAGAGACTTGAGCTCTGGGGGTACTGGGTAGTTCACATTGTTGTTCCACCTATAGGGTGGCAGACCCCTTCAGCTCCTTGGATACTTTCTCTAGCTCCTCCATTGGGGGCCCTGTGTTCCATCCTACAGATGACTGTGAGCATCCACTTCTGTATTTGCCAGGCACTGGCATAGCCTCACTCGAGACCACTATATCAGGGTCCTTTCAGCAAAATCTTGCTGGCATATGCAGTAGTGTCTGGGTTTGGTGGCTGATTATGGGATGGATCCCCGGGTGGGGGGTGGGGTAGTCTCTGGATGGTCCATCCTTTCGTCTTAGCTCCAAACTTTGTCTCTGTACTTCTTCCATGGGCCCTATTCTAAGGAGGAATGAAGTATCTACCCTTTGGTCTTCGTACTTCTTGATTTTCTTGTGCTTTGTAAGTTGTATCTTGGGTATTCTAGGTTTCTGGGCTAATATCCACTTATTAGTGAGAGCATATCAAGTGACTGCTTTTGTGATTGGGTTTCCTCACTAAGGATAATATCCTCCAGATACATCCATTTGCCCAAGAATTTCATAAATTCATTGATTTTAATAGCTGAGTAGTACTCCATTGAGAGAGAGAGAGAGAGAGAGAGAGAGAGAGAGAGAGAGAGAGAGAGAGAGAGAGAGAAACAGTGTAAAATAATTTGAAATTTTTACCTGAATGGGAACCAGAGAGAGAACTGAGAAGCCTGGCCTGGGGGTGTGTTCCATCAAACAACTCTGCCAAGTCGTTCAGTGCAGTCTGGAAATAGGCAAACTGTCCAAATACCACTAGAAAACAAGGAGATGGGCTGGGACACAGTCTTACAAAGAGCAAAGGAGAGCTTGTACATGCACACTAGTTATCCCCCCCCCCCCCCCCGAAGATCACTGTTTCAGGAGTCTTATAAAAATCAATACAAATCAGGTGCTGGAGAGATAGCTCAGTGGTTAAACGCACTTGTTCTTGTAGAGGACAGGGGTTAGATTCCCTGTACCCACACCATGACTTGCTGTCTACAACTCCAGTTCCAGGGAATCTGATGCCCTCATCTGGTTCCTGCAGGCACTGCACACATCTGGTTCACAGGCATATCCACAGGCAAACACTCTTACACATAACATATAAAAAATTGTAACAAAGTAAAAACAACCCTACAAACTCATTTTCTGTGCTTTCTGAGCTTTCAGTGATTAAAACACTTATTTCATCTTTGGCTCTTTTAGTATTGAAAAGGAATTATTATTTTGTGAATTTGAATATTATATAAGACATAATTTTTAATATACAGCATTCAAATAATCTAAAAATAGTTACGAAGGCATTCTGCTTTTTTTTTAATGATTATATTTTGTTCCATGAAAACTTAGCTGTGTTGGAACCAAGCTTCACGGTACTTTGATAAGGAATTAGAAACTTCTTAGAAGCCCTTGTTCCTTGTTCATGTTGGCATACTGCCAAATGAACAAGCCTTTTATTTAGAACCCCATTCAGGGATTTCTGTGGCTTTTTCCATACTTTTTTTTTTTAACCTTTAGGATATGAAATTTCAAGCAAACATAGTAACATTGGTTGGATTTCAAACTAAATCAATATTTATATATTAAAATTGATGAACTAAAAGAGCTTTACAATATTTGGTGGTACCAGTGATTTAGTATTGACGTATGAGCCAGGAACAAATTATCTGTTACTTGTTTATGTGTGAGGTTTACCCAAAGGTCCTTCTAAATAATACCTATCAGGGGACGGAGGTAGACATTCTGCTTTAAGGGAAATATTCAAGTAGAAGAAAATGAGTGTGTTAGGAAACATAAGGAAGGCTGTTTAATATGAGGGTGTGTGTGAAGATGTAGACACTCATGATACTGCACAGCTGAAAGCACACACACACACACACACACACACACACACACACACACACACATACACACACACACACACACACCACTGAAGCTTGCCCTTTGAGATTTAACCTTCTAGTGAGCATCACAAAGCAAGCCTGTGGGCTAAGTAGGTTTTTCTCAGTAGATGAGACTCACTAAGGACTTTGTGCTTCAGAGGTCACAGCATGAGCCACATCTCACCTCACCCCTATTCCCGCCCCACCCACCATTTAGCACCTCCCCAGTGAACTGAATCCTGTTACATTAGATGCCCACAGCTTGAGTTTCATGATTACAAGAAGAGTGAGTCATGGAGTCCGGTTTTCTGTCGAGAATTCTTTGGGAACATCAACTTTACAATGGAACCACAGGAGTACTAAAGACCTCATTAACATGGTTTGTAGCTGTCCACTTAACAGTGCAGTAGGCTCTGTAGCAAACACAGGAGCCGAGTCTGTGATATCAACAGGATTAGAAAACTCAAGTCACTTAGGGAAGGCCATGGCATGTCCCCTAAGTCAAGCTCTCTCTACCCAGGTGGCAAATGGGCCCAACTCATCTGCTGAAAGAAGAAACTGTGGAGTTGTGAACTTCAGCAAGATGTTACAACCCCACATCAGTGAAGATTAATGCAGTGCTTAATCAGTAGGGGTGTTTAAACCCTTGTGTCTCTGTGTTAATATGAGATATAAGGACATTCTTCTAGCATATGTCAGTAGTAAGAAACAACACCATGAAGATGATACTGTGGCTGGTTGTCCAGTTAAATTGTCCTTGGAAGTGGGGACCAGCTGTGAAGGTCTGAGGCAGTAGCATCTTCCAGGCTTAGAACAACCAGAGCTGAACACAGGTGCATGCCTCTGCAGGGATGCAGGAGTCGGAGGAAGCATCACCCAGTTAGCAAATGGATCAGACTCATGTTATATAAAGGGAGCTCTGGGCTCCTTTTGGAGGCAAAGGCAGAAACTCAGGAACGACAATGATCTTTTTAATATTTTTAAGATTATTTTTATTTCTGTAAATGTATGTCTGTGTGTCAGTATATGCATGAGTGCAGGTACTTGTGAAAGTCAGAGGTATCAGATCCCTCAAACTGGAGTGGGCTCAGGCACAAATACACATAGACACACAGATGCACACAATTTAAAATAATGGAATTTTTTATCTCAAATATATTCTCACACATTGAAATGAATGTGTTAAATTTCTGTGGAGACAGGTGACTGTTGATTTAATGTAAAGGGAAATTGTGGGTCTACGGCTTTTTTTTTCTTTCCCCTTTTGGTTGACCATTGAGGAAAATGGAAATAGCTTGTAAGAGTGTAAAAACTATCGTCTGGCTTCCCCCAGGGAAGAACAAGGTCTTCCTGACCTGGAGCCAGGGAAAACATCACATAAAGTAGTCCAAGATGACCGGGAACCCTCTGCACATCTCAACGTCTCAAGGATGGCTACTCCATCTGCCAGCTGTGCAGGGATGCATTGGGGTGTGGTCTATTGGTATGTACTATAATGATAAATACTGACTTCCAAGGCCTGGTTGCCCCCAGGGCATAAGGAGATTTCATGTAGATCTAAGTGATGCTATATAACCTTGCCCCACCTCAAGTTATTCCTGATTGGTGAATAAAGACGCCTATAGCCTATAACTGGTTAGATAAGAGATAGGCGTGGAATTTCAGTTCCGGGCTTAGGGTCTGGGAGACCAGGAAGAGGAGAAGTGAAGGATGTGGAGAGAGGAAAAGATGCCATGGGCTAGGTGAATCATGACAACATGGCCGTGAGGGCTGGCCAACTGAAGTTAAGAGCTGCCCACAGGAAACATGGTCAATATCTCAGGGTTATTGATAGGGAACTAGACAAAATAGCACAAAGATTATATATCTTCCCAGCTTTAGTGCCTTAAACACTTAATATAAATATAAAAGTTTTGTGTCTTTTATCTGAGACCTGAATTATCAAAGGCAGTGTGTAGAGACCCACCATTAATATCAAATATTTACTACAGTAGAGTTATGACTTATGCTCTTGAACTGTGTGTGCCTTGCTGCCTGACATTTACAAACAACTGACTTCAAATCCAGTTCTGGGCAGAGCATAGGATGGGGCAACATTAATGGCTGGAATACAACGCTACTCTAGGGGTAAACAGGAGTACACGCTTTCTACCCCTTTGGTAGAAGAGCATCAAGGAACACTGTACTGTTCACTTAGGAAGTCTGTCTCTTTAGTGACTGTCATTTCTTTTGTATCATTTTGTCCTAATTTTAACAAACAACAAATTAGGTAGCTCGAAAGCTTGTGCCAATGAGTTAAAAACAATAGAAATTTCTTACCGAATTCCTTGGGCACCGTGATGGAATAGATGCACATCTGCCCAGCTGTGTAGTTATGAGGGTAGTTTGGTGACAAAACTACCCCCTCCGAGCCCGTGTACTGGCCTCCACAGGGTGCTGCAAAGAGATCCAGCCAAGAAGAGTGAGCTTTGGGTATGAAGATGCTGCCGCTGGAATCAGGTAAGCTCAGTAGACTGGTCTGAACACTCACAGCCCACTCATCTCATAACAAACACAAGCGTCCATGCCAGCAGCTGCCCCTGCACTGTCAGCAGGACCACAGGAACACGGAGCTAGAGACTCACAGAAACAAAAGCTTTTAACTCAAAAAAAGACTGATGCTTTTATCAAGACCTGTCTAGAACATGTTCAAATAATAATGAAAATAGCTATACTACTACTAGCTATGCTGTGTATATGCATGTGTTTGCATGTATATAGGTATACATATGTATGTCTATATGTGTATACATATCCATGTATATATGTGTGTATACGAGTATATATGTGTATATGCGAGTATATGTATGTAGATGAGTGTGTACTTGTATGATATATATGTATGTATGCATGTGTGCATACATGTTTATGTGTATGCATGTGTATATGTGCATTTGTGTAGATATATGTATGCATGTGTGTATGTATGTGCATATGTGCATTTATATATTCAAGTATCTGTGTATATGTGAGTATATATTTATGTGTGTGTATGTATGCATGCATGTGTATATGTATATGTATGTGTATGTGTATGTGTATGTGTATGTGTATGTGTATGTGTATGTATATGTATAATGTATGTATGTGCGTGTGTATATATATATATGTGTGTATATGTGTGTATGTGTCTATATGTGTGTGTATCTATGCATATGCATGTATGTACTATGAGGTTGTATGGACCTTTTTCTTCTAATAATCTTATTAAGTTTGGTGTTTCTTTTCTAGGTAAACTGGAAAAACTTTTTCGATCACATGCAAAGCTCTTTTCAAGCATTCTGGCACTGGGTTCCAATTAAGCCCCAGTCACTTGTTCAGGCTGTGAGTTAAGTCACAACATTGGCATCTTCTATGCAATAACAGGAGAAACTGGCACCTGCTCATCCATCCATCTGTGTGACTGGGGACTGAAGCACCGGAGTTGAGCATCCCACAAACCCTGGCCCTTTCTGATATCCTGTACCACTTGGTGGCCCTTTTTCTTTGGTGCACAACATTGGTTTAAATTAAAAGTTGCTTCTAGGCTATGAGAAAGTTCAGTTTCTTCCTAGGACCTTTGCTTCTCTTTATTATAAATATTGGCTCACACTTAAATATGTAAATTAATGAGTTTCACCACATGAACATATCAGACATGGTGCTTTGACTGAAATCCCCCCTCTTCTTCTCTTTCTTTCTCCCTCCCTCATTTTCTCCTGGCTTCCTTCCCACTCTCTACATTATTACAGTTCATTTAGTTTTGATATGGCAATTTTCAAGCAGTTAAAAAAAAGAAAATTAAAGATAGCATGTTTAATCTGTTCAGTGCTAATTAGCACACTATTAAGTCCTAATGGACAAACAGGACATTTTCCATGATTAATAAACTCTGTAGAATGTGGTAATACTAACAGGAAAGGCACTTGTTACTGGGTTGTTGAGATAGTTAATGACTGTTGGGAGACTGTCCCCAATATTACATTACTGTGATTTGGCAGGCTCACCTCTTACCTCAGGACAATAGCTCGTATATCTGACAGCTTTAACATATTCAGGGCCAGCCAGTAAATGCTTAATAAACTTAAACAAACCACAACCACTCCCGATATCATATTGCAGAATAGTTTTATGTTCCAAAGCATCTAAGATGACTATTGTGCTAGCTGGTTAATACAAGCCAGACTCATTTGGGAAGCAGGAACTTCAATAGAAAATGTGCCTCTATCAGACTGGTCTGTGGGAAAGTCTATAGTGCATTTGCTTGATCCATGATTGATGGGAGAGGACACAACTCACTGTGGACAGTGTCACCTCTGGGAAGGTGGTCAGCAGGCTGAGCAAGCCAGAAAGAGCAAGCTGGTAAGTAGAGTTCCTCCATACACTTTGCTTCAGTTCTTGCATTCAGGTTTCTGCCCTGACTTTGCTCAAAGACAGAGTATGACCTGAGAGTTTTAAGCTGAAATAACCATTCCCTCCACAAGTTGCTTTTGATAGAGGTGTTTTAGTACAGCAAATAGAAACTCTACCTAAGATAACTATTTCACAATTTAAAAATGGAAGTGTTCATTCCTCTTTTAGACAGAGGATATTTCGGTAAACTAATCCTGAAGGGGAAGTTTCCACTGAGATACTGTAACTCAGGCCATCTATGTAGACGGGTCACTGTTTCTGCCTCAGCTATGTCACTTCAAACTGGCTATTTCAGAAAAAAGCGTTGCTATTTTAAAAGCTTATCAACCCAAGTTCTAAAAATATGTATGAAGAATGGAAACCTATTTTATTTTAGCTTGGTTGTATGAAATCCAATCAGCTCATTTTGCAAATACTCCATTCTTACATATCATCTAACTATATCATTTATCTATCTACCTGTCTGTCTGTGCATCTGTCAATCACCAACTTATCCACCAACCTCTATCTATTTATCTATCTATCTATCTATCTATCTATCTATCTATCTATCTATCTATCTATCTGTCATGAATCTATTGATTTATCATCTATCTACTATCTATCTTATCTGTTATCTATATTCATCTCTTTATTGAGAAGCTTCTATAGAATGTTATCATGAATATCGTGTGTGTATCATATGAAAAAGCAAATAAAACAGGTGTAAGAGTTTCAAACAATGTAAATTAAATTAAAACATCATTTTGTTCAAGAATAATAGCAACAGATCATTGACTGTCCTAAAGACTAGGTAGTAACAGTCTAAGTGACTGAGTCCCACCATGGCTGGGGATTATAGTCCTGGATAGTGAGACTGCACAGTATGTAGAAATGGGAAGAGAAACTGAGTCAGAAGTACCTTGGCAGGCAGGTAGTGCCCGGTCCCAGGACGGCTTCCCATCAGCCCCTGTCACACACTCAATGGACGAGGGATCCACAATCTTGTAACCAGAGTCACACTGATAGGTAACTGTAGAGCCCAGTTTAAAGTCAGTTCCAATCCTTGTCCCATTCATTATGTTCCCAGGGTCAAAGCAAGCTTCCCGGGGTTTCTCTGAAGAAGAAAGTACACGCATGTCATTATTACATCTGTGCATAGCTATTTTCTTTGCTTCTTTGCCTATTTCATCCAAGGCCTACCATGGTGTCCAGCATGGGAAAACATCTTAGAATTATTTCCTCATCAGCTAATGACCAAGTTAACTTACTAGTGCACAGCAGGGAATTATTTTCCAATAAATTATATTTACTCTTTTGAAAATGACATTTTTATTACAGGGTGATATAAAATTATTTTCATGTAAGCAAAGACAAGGTGTTTTGTGATGTGTCTTTTTTTAGCTTGTTGCGGGTCTAATTGGTGTACATTTTAAAATTGATGGAGGAAAATTTGAGGCTCATTTTCCAGCTGGCTCCTGACTCATCCCCATGTGAACTTGTTGCACAGCTCTCAAAACCTGATAATTTGGCTTTGCAAATGAGAACCGGAGCATTCCCTGAAAATCCCTCGTACCTTCTCATGGCAATGCAGATAGACTCAGGTTAGAAACACAGAGAACACTCTGAATTATGGTTCTTGGGGCTGGTACCTTGAAGACTGTCAAACTTAGCAGGAAAATGACATCTGATTGACAAGTGTCAACTACTACATCTGGGGCCTGACAGTTGCCCCCGTGATTTTTATCTTAATTGCAGTAACTGCATTTGCTGGCTGCATGAGGGCATGCCACATGCCAGACTGAGCTGAGCTCAATGCCAACTATTGACAACTTTCTTCCATGGAAGTGGTGACAGTCTGAAGTTCAGATCAAGGCTGGACACTCACAAGGACACACGAGTGTGCCCCACTGATTACTGTGACTACTGACTGGTGCTACATAAAACCTGTCTGCATAATCAGAGTTTGTTGCTATTCAGTCAACCTTAGTTCCTTCTGCTTCAATGGGTCATTCAAAATATCAACAAGTTAATCAAAATCTATATGCAACCACATGTTCTGTGAAGTTTGAGTCATGCTTTGCTTGTTAAACATATCTTCATTCTTCACCTCTCTATGAGAGGGCCTAGTTAGGCTGATTTTTCCAGACTTCCCAGTGGGTGTTACAGAAGGCAGAAGACACCACTCAGTTCCTTGTTCTGGTCTTCTCTTTGGTGGTGTAGGAGGTGATGGAGGGGAAGTGAGTTAAATAGTAGTAATTTAGGCTCTGGGATAACTTCAAAGCATACTTTGGGTTTAAAAACTGTGTCTCCATGAAAAAGTTTATAAATGCTAATTCTTTGATCCATTACAAAAAAATTAAGTGCCAATCATACATGCAAGAAGCATTGTGACATACAAGTGCTACACTGAACTGAATTTTGTATTTTTGTTCTGGGATCAAGATTAGTGATGCTACTTTTATTTCTTCCTGGTCATGGTCAACATGTTGTTCATTTAATCTAGCAATTGCATGAATTAGTCTCAGGAAGTAGAGTGGTACAGAGATGGTCAGATGTGCAAGACAGAAAAAGGATGGAGTAGGTTCGGAGATAACCCCCAGGGCATGAATGACATGCAATCACTGGGAAAGAAAAATATCAAATATCACATCTTGGTGAGTCCTACGGGAAGCGCAAGAGGCTTATCTTACTGTTGTATTCATTAGTTTTCAATATTTTCATTTAGGTTTTTAACACTCTGTGGACCAACATCAGCAAATGGAGATCTCCCTGGTAAACATTCTCCAAATCTATATAATATGTTGTAGTTGAATGCACCATAGACACTGAGCCTGTTATGTGGTAATTTATTAAATTTAGCAAATTAATTCAGGTTTTTTTATATATATTGGTCGACAACATTGATTTACCTGAAACCCATTTTCTGCTACCCATGGTCCCTCATCATGCAGCTCATATGCAGAGATCAGTGTTTCTAGTCACTTCATTAAGAGCCAATTTGGATATTTCAAATAGTAGCTGATAGTCTCATAATTATTTATAGTAGTTTTGAACCCTATGTAGATCATTGAATAGTTAAACAAATAAAGAACCAGAAAATAAATAAAACTGCATTTTTTTATTCCTGTTTGCTTATATACATCAAAGTTGCCCTATTTCATTGTTTATTGAGTCATTCAAGGTATGGGCAAGCACAGGTTTGTTTGCAAGGTTCATCCTTGCCTCATTAAAAACTGAATCTTTCCTGTCATGTCAATCAGTGTAGAGCCATGGCCTTGTCTTTCTTTCTGATGATCTCTTGCTATAAATCTCTTTCGGACTCGTGTGTGGCTTGGTAAGGCTTGACTTACACACCTCTCTATTTCATGCCACTGACTGAGTTGCGTGGCTGGTTTGCCTTCAAATGACTGCATCTCATCTTTTGCTTCCATTTACCGATTGTCAGTTCTGTGTGCTCAGTGATAAATCAGAGTCCTGTCTCTGCTTACATTTTGCTATGTTTTTTTAATTAGATGGCTTCATAGCTCTGTGTATTTTTCTGTTGTTCATGTCCATTCCATTTAGGAATACCTTTGCAAACGCCTGCTCCGTATAGAAAATTGGTACATGTAGGGCCCCTCGGGTGGCTACACATGGTGTGGCTGCCCTGGGACCACTCCTGGCCTACTGTATCTAGCAATAGTCTCTGCAGTCTGTTGCACTCACCCTAAGACTGCTTGCCCTTGACAGTGTATTGACACTAGTCCATTTAACTCCTGGGGAGTCCTTCCCACTGACTTCAAGAAAATGTTTTAAACATTTAAAGCTATAGATATCCAATTAAAGAATCAATATTTGGACTGAATAAGCCTAAACAGAGAGACCACCCTCATCTCTGGTTATTCATATTATAACTTTATATAACGTGCATTTAGTGACTTGATTAACTATTTGGGCTGTAGCTAGCATAGATCAGCAATAGACTTGGTGAGGGTCATCTGGAATCTAACACTTATGTCATCTGATATGGTACATATGTGTAAGGGCTGTTCTCATCCCCCCAAACACAGCTGTTTCTACACCAAAGGCATAACACAACTGCATGATTTTTACACATGTTTTAAGAAAGATCCTTATAATTTTTGATTTTTGAGATTTTAAGCATTTTTTTTAAAACTGAGAGCCATATAAAGCAATACAAATCACTTCAAATTTAATGATGTCAATAAATGCAATTAGTTAAATTATCTGCTTACTGATTTTTACCCAAATCCTCATTACTATGGATAACATCAGGCTAAATTCTAATTATTGTTGTGCCTTAATCTGTCCCTTCCCTTATTTATACATGAATTCATATAGCACAGTGGTATTTGTTTTCATTGACTCTATATCAAAGAGCTTGGGGTAGGGTATTTTTGAGTATGGCTGTTTTCCTTGGAGTTCAATAAATCCCAAAGCATCCACAGACAATGAATCTGAGTATCTGAAATATGAGTATCTGCCTGGGCCAGAGCATCTCATCTAGCCTGTGCCTATGAGTGAGGAAGACACAGAGGGTGATGGGTAGTATCCCAATGAGGAGACTGAGGCAATACTATCTCAGTGAATTTAAGTCTAGGCATCCTACGGAAACGAATCAGAAAATGCTAACACATATCAAATGATTCTCAGATGTCATCAAATCAGTTATTGCTCCTGTCACAATCAATCCTCAGATGAAAAATACATGCCAAAACCATTTTCTCCACTTTCTCTTATTTTCCATCAGAGATAGAAATATTTTTAACACATGAAAGTTGGGGCTCTCTTCTTCCAACACACACACACACACACACACACACACACACACACACACACACACCACTCATGCATGCAGGTCAGGAACACATGTGTTTGAGATATAGGATCTCATGAAGAAATGCTGACAGCAGAAGCAGTGCCTGTCACAAGTTAACTTCCCTACAAGTCCATCTCATCACGCACCTTTAAATTCAATGGCGAATCCCGACAGGCCAACAGAAGCATCACTCCTGAATGCCAGAAAGAGGCTGTTACCACTGCTCTCGATCCTCTCTGGGGCTTGAGAGCCCTGGAAACTTCCAATCAGTGGGCTGTTGGAGTCCTCCCCTTCATAGATATGCAGGAAGTCATAACTCGGCTCCATGCTAAAACTACAAGGAAGGAGAGTGTCACCTATGTCCCCAACACAAACTCATCTCCTGCCTTAGAGTAAGTTTTTGGAAACACATTACAGTTTAGTTTGCCTTTGTATCATAATTTAAATGATTAGAGTAATCAAAATTAAATACAACAATAATCAACACGCTAAATTAGAAGTATCATTTGTCATAATCTCTATCAGTGTTTTGCATAATGGCCAAAATATTCAATAGTAGACAGCTTGGAATGGAGTTAAAACAAAACAAATAATAGTAGCACTGGTGTGTCATCCCTTCCTCTTCCCATGAACTTATTAAATAAGGGCAACTTGAAGGAAGCCAGACTCAAAAGAGACAGATTCGTGCAGAATCTTGATTATTAGGTGAGTATTTTGAGATTTAAAATATACGTTATAAATGTTAAAAATTAAAAACCTCTCATTGGTTTATTTTGACATTAAAGACTGTAATTATCATTGTTTCCTTAGTATGGGGACCAATGGTTATGGTTTCTACCCACAAACATTCACTATCATGTTAACCACATTGAATATTTCAATCCATCTTTCTGTTATTCCTTCACTATCTTCCTCCTTCCTACAGTCTGTCTGTCTGTCTGTCTCTTCCTTTCTAATATTAACATCCAGTCCATGTTACCACCTGCATTGTCTGCTCTTTTCAAAGGTCACAGTGACATCACTGTTGGTTTTTTAAATCTATTTGTAAATTTATAAATTTGTAAATTTAAATTTTATTTGCAAGTTTGTTGCTGTCAGACTTGAAGAAGGAAGAGAAGAGGTACAAAGCTCAGGGATTTGGTGTAATCACAAATGCTATGTTTGATTTTACTGGAAAAATAATTTTAGTCATGGTCATTTTCATGGATAATTCTAGAATCTGCTCCTGTACCATCAGCAGTGCCTAGCAAAGGTGATTATGGTCATAATTGCTCACTGAATACTGAAATTTAATCAGTCATGGTAAATTAAAAAAAATTGTGCTGAACCTCTTTTTGGTCGTACACTAGTTTTGACATAGAGTCCTGGTGCTTAATTTATAATTAATTCCAGTTTCCTTTGTAATAATCAGGCTTATTTCCACTTCCCATAGCATTATATACCTATAAACCTTAGCCCAGGTCTAACCCAGTCTGTGTAGGGAGTTTCAAGTGGCAGTGAATCAGCATTACAATACAGTCTACAGGGACAGTGATAAGCCTTGTGCCCCACAGTCAACAGTACCAGCATACACTTCCCTATGGTCCTAGAATACTCTCCTCCAATTTGCTAGTGTCAGACTCTCATCATCTTCACAAGAGAACATGAGAATCCAGTCTTCTGGGGAGTCCTCTCAAGACTGAGTGGCTGATGCCCACACATGGAGGCCTTACCAGTGTGCCTTAGATTCTTCCTTTTAGAGCACCCTTGTCCCCACACACCATTCTGCCTACTTCCTTCCCATCCTATGGATTCTGTGACAGTGACAGATTGGTGCTCATCTTAACACAAAGATTTTAAGCTCAGAGAAGCTGCCTGAATGTAGTACAGATAGGAGCCAAGCTAATGGTTCTCAGAATCCAAGAGTTTGGGGATTATCTGTGTTGTGTATCTTCCAGACATGTGTGTAAAACACAGCAAAGAACCTTCCTGTGATAAATGTCCTTATTGATCATCAAATGAACTGTTCCTTGATGGCTTTGATCATTGGTCATTGCCACAGGGGATGTGTAAGACTGGGTAATGAGGCTCTGCTTAGATTCAAGGGTCAATTCGCTCTAACTCCGGGGATCAGATGGACATCCAGCTTTTAAGGAAGGTCTACCAAACGCCGCAATGACCAATTGCATGGCTGACTCTAACCGGCTCAGGGCCACTCATTCTGCACGTTGGCCTGACGTCCTGAAAGTGTTTGTACTTTTGGTCATTAGTAGAAGTACTTTCAAGAGAATGTGTCTAACTACTGGCTAATGCAGAGTCTCAGACCCATAAGTTTCCCTGAATCAGACACAACCGAGGGAGGCTAGCACCACTGAGGGGCTGAGTGTTGGCTCAGAGGCCCTAGGCAAGGAGCTTGTTCCCTCCCAGAGCAATCAAATATCTAAGTCTTCTTTGTCCTGATGGATTAAGAGCCTAGCTAGCAACCACCACCTTTCAGTTATTTAGCTTTTAGAATATCACATTCATTTTTTTTTAAGAAATCAAAGCATTGTTTTTGGATAAGATCTCAGGATTCACTAAAATTTAGTTACCTCATAGTAAATACTAATGTAATAATACATTACTGTATAAACTATTTTCACTCACAGTGAACAACTGCCTGACAGAAACAACCAAAGGAAGAAATGATATATTCTGGCTCTTCGTCCAGTGGCTATAGTTCATAATGCTGGGAAGACATGGCTGCTTCTTATTCCAGTCGTGAAGGCCAGAGGTTATGTATGGCCTGGCTCACTTATATCTTGGTGTCCCAGAAACAGCCTAGCTGTAAGCAGGGCTATGATATAACCACTCCCCGAGGCTCCTCCTATATGACTATATGCCTATGAATGAGGTCTCATGTTCAGTAGGCTCTAAACCTCCCCTAATCAGCACCATAATCTGGTGCTCAAGAGTTCACCCAGGAGAAGCAGAGGGCATTTCCCATGTAAGCCATAGTCACGACGGCATTGACTTGAATTAACCCTACAGTACTGAACTTGATCATCTAGTGTATCAGGGATGAATGACTGGGCTGTTAAGGAGTGCATTCTCCCCAGCATCTACAGCATGTTTTTAACAACTTCTATGAAGCCTTCATGTACAAAACACACCGTGGACCAGATGGCTAATGAATGAAAGAAACCCATGTGTGTCTTTCATGTAGAACCCTGCTCATCAAGGTGAAATCTCTCCTCCCCTGCCACCCAGCCTCTGACTGGGTATCTGAGCTAATGATTCACTGCCCGGAAGGTTGCACATTCTGAGGTAACCAATGTGGTGAGCTGGACACCACTGTATTAAAATCCTACTAAAAAGAGGTCGTCTGCGGCACACATACCTTTTGAATATCAAGGCAATGACAAAGTCTGGGTTCACCTTAATCCTCCAGTCGCACTCCTTCCCAGGAGGGTATGGCTGTGGGTAGTTTGGGGATAGAATCACTCCAGCAGGGCCTGTCAGATTCCCACCACAAGCAGCTGTCACAGAACAAAGTCACAGGAGAATTTTGTTTTGTTTGTTTGTTTTAAAGCAGAGATCCAGAATACCAAACACATGTGGATAGTTCTTTTTAGAATTGGTGCAATTAGTCCTGATTAAAAGGGCTTGGTAGAAGGAAGACCATTCATCTTTCGCTCACTTGGCCTTCTGGCTTGACACTAAGTTGGTTTACCCTGGTGTTGCTGATGGGGATTCTTTTCACTGGCACCAGAACCAGTGTGTCCACTCTTCCACCTGGCTGAGGACCAGTGGCTCTACAGGAACCAGATAGAGACCATGGAGGCATCCAGTCCCATGGACTGAACGGTCACTAGGTTGTTGGACTCTTCAGTGTGGGTATAGATCCACTGTGGGTCTGCTCTGACTGATGAGCACCCAGTCTTAATGACCAAACAATTTCCGGGCTCTCAGCCTCTCAGAGGTGAGACAATTGTTGTTGCTATTTTAACATATACTGATTTAATAAACTTTTACCATGTATGTATATAAAAATAAAAATAGAAATAACAAAAGAAATGGTGTAATTGTCCACACCTCCATCAAAGATGTATTTTGCCTACAAATGTGGAGACAAGTTAATAAAGGCCCCCTAAGTCTGTGCCTTTCCGTGTAATCCTTGGGAAGCTTGGATTATACCACATCCCAGGTTTCGAGAAAAATTCCAATCTCTCTCTCTCTCTCTCTCTCTCTCTCCTATCAATGTCTGTCTATCTATCTATCTATCTATCTATCTATCTATCTATCTATCTATCTATCTATCAACTATCTACCAACCTACCTATTATTTTTGAGAGGCTGACCTTGCAACCACCATGATTTTCATCCCTCCCAAGTATAAGGGTTACAGGCATGAGCCTACACCTCTAGCTATGTCAAATTTAATTGTTTACTGAACCCTCACACCTTCTACATGTGCAAGCACACACAAGTGCATATATGTCCTCAAAGACAAAACTTGATATAAACCCCTTCATGAATGCCACTACATGATCCTAATAATTCTAAATATTTTTCTGTGTAAATGAAATTAAAGAAGGTGGAAGGACGTAGTCCACAGTTTTCAGTATTGACTGGACTTTCAACAGTCACTTAACATTCCTGAAAATCCAATTTATCAAAAGGAGAAGTACAGTACAATCATCATGTTTTGTATAATAAATTCAGTCCGGTCAGTACAAACACTGGGTGGCATGGAGAGTACATTCAAGTTATATGAAACGTGTTGATGGAATAGGAAGCCCTGTGTCTGCTGGGACGAATTTGAAGTTCCTTCTTAACAGTGATGTGGTCATCATCAGGTGGTCCCTTCATAGCTCTCATTGCGACTCTTTACCCTGCACTCAGGATGGATGCTTACTGCACCTGGCACAAAAACTGGGATCTGATGGGGTAGCCTTACTGATGTAGAGGGTGGAAGTGCCTGGAAGCTGAGAAGATTCTATTCCATGCAGGGCTTCAAAGATGAAAAGTGACAGATTTGGGGCACTGTCTCAGAGGGGTGCTCAGACTATGATTCAAATATTGACTTGAAGGAAACAACAGGGAATCTGGTTCCCCTGCTGGTCCCAGGAGCTCCAGGAAATGAGGGTGTTAACAAAGAGTATGAGGTTAAGTAGCACTGTTTCGGAGTGTTTGCTCTCTCAGAGTTTGGAATCCTTCATTTTAGTTTCATTAGGCTTTAATTAGAGAGCTCATAAAACCTTTCAGATACGATTAGAATTTAGAAGATGCATTTCAGAGACTCTCGAAATCTACCCTGGACTGCCTGTATATTCAATGCATGCATGCATGCACACACAAGCTCATCACACAGGTCAGCTCCCACTCCACCCAGCTGGCGCACAGCACTCTACTCTAATGAGACAACCAACATCTCTTCACAAAACCCTGGAGCACTTGCACCATGGTGTGAGACACTGAGGCTTTAAAGAGTCATCCTGAGGGTCAGGGCCATCTCCAGCCATCAAATAGGATGTGCAGATTGATGATATGTGGATACTTTTTAGAGCTCTATAGAATTTGGACTCTAGCAAAAGAGACCAAGCAAAGCAAAACTGGAGGGTTTTGAGGGACAGGGTGGGTGCACTATTCCAATGATCAAAGTTACTGTGGAGACTTCATCCCTTAAGACTCAGCCATATTGCTGAGGAATGGGCTCAAAGATAAAGTGCACACTGTGCTAGGATGAGAACCCAAATTTGTTCCCCCAGTACTCATGTATAAAGCTGAGCATGGGCCATGAGTAACTGTAACCATAGTGATGATGTGGGAGGGTGGAGATACATGGACTTCAGGACTTGCTATTGAGCCTGTCTAGCCAAACATGTGAGCTCCATCCTCAGAGAGAGACTCAAAAGTAAGATGGTTAAAGGAGACAACTGACGTTGACTCCTAGGATCCACATGTACACACACAAATGGGTAAGCACAATCATAATACATGTCTATAGCTATCTACCTACACATACATATAACATGCAGACACATACATATACATGTACATGTATGTGTGTATATATATATATATCCAACACACATGTATGCATATACATATAACACCTAACACACTCATGCACACACACCATACAGCATACAAAGACACATACACAAAGACAGATACTGAAACACACGTGCAATACCCACATACCCACACACATACACACACAGGAAGAAAGAGAGAGAGAGAGAGAGAACTCAAGATTGAAAGTCCAAGTTAGAAGTTCCATTTTCATGGGGCCTTCAGAAAGAAAAAGAAGAGGGATCAGATTTTGAGGAAATTAACAGCAAATGTTGGAAAATATGTGTCATGGGGAACTGGTGGGTGTTGAGAGAGCCACTACACAAAAAGAAAGCAGAGCATATTGATGATGAAGAAAAGGGATAGGAAGTTAGCTGGCCAGTCTAGAATGCACAAATCCCATAGCCAGTCATCAAATGGAAAGATAAGGCTCAGACCCATGTCTAACCTAAGATGTAAATGAAAACAAAAAGACAGTATGTCTTCCTGCTCAGACCATAAGGTTAAAAAACATGATCCTAAGTTGTGTTCTTCTGGTCAGAGAGAATAATGTTCAGATAGATTTGGGGGGAGTGTCTTAGAGAGAGAAGTAAGAAGAAATACATCACTCCTCTACAGTCATCTGTGTTTTGTCACGTTGACTTCATAAGTGGGAAATTCACTGCTCGCTTGTACAAAAATAACAGTCCTAGCACTGCTAGGCTGAACTTATGAGATACTAGACAGTGTCGCTGGCATCATAAGAAAGAAGCTGTGCTCAGAGACACCTCACAGCCACTAAAAATCTGGTGGATAACATAAAATAGCACCCAGACACCTTGTATTGTTAAGTTAGCATTCAGGCAGGACATGTTTAAAATTATTGTGAATCAAAATACATATGCATGCTTATGAATTTTATTGGTGTAGTTTATGTTAATAGCAACTATCTCTAGGTAAAGAGACAACAGCTTTCCTCACTTCTTGTTCATCATAGTTTATAAAACACCTGTAATAAACACAAATTATTTTCCTAATAAGAAACCACAGTTTACAAATGTTGTCTGTTGAGTAAAGGATTTATGTGGGTGCGAGTCTAGTTAAGCAATATGCTGCAGGGGCCACAACCCTCACTTCTGAAAAGTGAAACTCACAGTGTAATGAAGAGACAGCATCGCTCTTCCTGTCAGACGACATCTATGCACGTAGGTATGTCTAGTCCCTCAAATACTTGGCTATTCAATTGCTGCAAATGATTTCCATCTGTTCTTGGAAATGCAGTTTGAAGCCAAGAAGGACAATGAGTGCTTTGTGATGAGCTAAGGGATTTTTAGTTCTTGCTCAAATTAGGTAAGTAATATATAGTTATGTCAAAGGCTGTGGAGTAGCTAGGAAAGTGGTCAAATTTTACAATTACGTCTTGAATGTAGAAAGGATAAATTGCCCTTAAGAGGTTAATTTAATGTTGCTTTTTAAGGGTTTCCTCCTTCATGAGATTAAAAATATAAAATGGAAGAAAATTAAACCTTCATTTTAAACAACATAGATACACATAGAACACATATGCACACACAGCAATGTATAACACACAATGACCATGACATAGGCACACAAAAATATGGGCACAGAGACACACATACAACACACACATAATACACATACAACACAGATACCACACACATATAGAAATATACATATTACATAGATACACATCTAAACATATATATAGACATATACATATTACATAGACACACACATACAATACAGCTGAGCAATAAAAGGCAGGAAGAGAAGCTCCATTTGCAGGGAGCTTCACCAAGGAAAAAAAGATATCCACAATGACAGCTGCAAAATTCTGAAAAATACCCAAAGCATCACAAGCCTCCTGTTAATGGAGTGAGCGTCAAAAGGCTGACTGTGCTCACAGCTGAGGGATTATGAAGATACAGAGATGGCTAAACAGGGCTGGCTTTCCTGGAGGCCAGATGCTAATAACAGAGCTCTTGAATTTCATCTGGCTTCAAGACCCTGAGAGAGTCCCTCACTTCTCTGCCATAGCCTTTTGTCACAGATCAATTAAATTCCATATTTTTTCAAGCAGAATATCTAGAAGTACCAACTAAGCCAAATAGTTTGTTAAAAAAATAACATTTAGTTAAATTTCATTTGAAATTACAATTAAATACTCTAAATAGACATTTTATGTTAAAATGTTTAACAGAATGAAGGGCAATTTACATGTAATTCCTGTTTTAGATGAAAAAAATCTATTTACCTAAAATCACATTTTTGAAGATCATCTTAGATATCTATTAAGACCAGAGCTGGCAAAGCCATTTGTTACTATATTAATAAGTTGGATGGAGAATTTTAATTAGTGTTTTACATAATTTTATTATTTATTTTCATTATCTCCAAGGGCAATATCTGTTTTTCAGGATTCTGTCTAAAATTTACAGATGTTATTAAAAAAATACTTCTGAAAAGAGAAAGTGCTTTTCAGTAGTAGGTTTTGCTTGAAGGTGTGTTTTATATTAAACATATGGCCAGCAGTGGTAGGCTTATAAGTTTTACGCCACGTAAAATTTTAAGTTTGGATTGGTTGATATATATTTACATAAGAACTGTTAAGGACAGGAAAATGTTAGATAAATGTCAATTACTGTACATTAAAGAAAGCACATCCTTTATTTCATCTAATAAAATAAAGGTGTGCAATAAAATGTCTGCATTGTCTCAGAGAGCCCGAGGCCATTTAGGAAGCTCCTGGAAGTCCTCCTAAGGAAACCAAAGGTTGGCAGGCAGATTTGAAGCATGCATTGACTGCATCCATTTCTCAGCATGACATTTCCATTCCCTGGGCCCAGTACCTATGCACGAAGGAGGATCTGGCTGCCAGAAGAAACGGTTGTTCAGCTGCACACACGTGATCTTGGCTGGTCCTTGGAGCTGGTATCCAGGGTCACACTGGAAGGTGATGGTGTCTCCAGGTTCCCGGCTGTCACCGTAGCGGGTACCATTCTGAGGCATCCCAGGGTCATTGCAGGTGGATGCAATGGAAGCTGCAGAAGAGCAAAGGAGAGCTGTTTAGTTGACTGAGAACCAGGTCTCCACACTTGCAGGGGTGGCTGCTGCCTCTAGGGTAAAGCACTCGGTGTTGGTTTGGTGCACCAAATGTTTCTGGGGAGCTTGTGGATAGGGGTCTTTCCTTGAGAGGAGGATTCAATGCTATGCACTTTGCTTCTGCTCATGATGAATAAAATCTTATTGAAAGTTGCCCACTTATGAAATCCTAAATATCAATCTTATCTTATTATACTTAGCATATATTATACACACATTCCCCTCTAGTTTGCCCTTCTATAATAATTTATAAATATCACAATTTAAATGATTTAGTTAAAGAACTGTAGCCTCAACCTGGAGACTGCAAGTGCAAGGGGAAGGTTTCCGTGATGTGACCTGTGTCACAGCGACTGCAGAAGTGGGCTAGGGGTCAATTTTATCAGAGGCACCACAGAGCCACAGGTTACTACTTTCCAGGCAAAATGATCAATTGCACATTTTAAAAATCCATGTAAATTAGTCACTTAGTCTTTAGAAAACACCAGAAGGTATGTCCTTGGCAAAGAGAGGGAGGACTGGAAGAGGGAAAGGGCAGAAAGGAGCACAGTGAGGGATGTGGAGAAGTTGAAGAGAGTGGGGGAAGGGGAAAGTGAGGAAGAAAGAAGGAAGGAAGGAAGGGAAAGAGGCTTGGTAAAATTGCTCAGTGGGTAACTTGCTGTCTGTCCAAGCACTAGGACCTACTTCTGTATCTCCAGCACCCATGCAAGAACCCAGGCATGCAGTAGCACTCAATAGTAACCCTAGTGCAGGAGGATGCTTATTCCCCACCTAGTCTAGGCAAAAAGGTAGCCCCACGTTCAGTGAGTAGGCTTGTCTCATTAAGTCCAATGCTAAATGATCAGCCCTGGAAACAGTGTTATATTTCTGAGGGTTATGTGTGGGCATTGTTCTCTCTCTCTCTCTCTCTCTCTCTCTCTCTCTCTCTCTCTCTCTCTCTCTCTCTTGTGTGTCTGTCTGTTGGTCTGTTTGTGCACATTCATGTGTGTGAGAGTATTTGTGCTCACATGTGGGATTTAAAGGGGCCAGAGTTCATTCCCTAATTTTTGAGACAATGTTTCTCACTAGACATGTACCCCACTGACTTGTTAAATAGTGTGGCCAGTAAACCTCTGGGAAATCTTCCTATCCTGATTGGTTGGTGCTGGGGTTACAGGCACTCAGCATCACGCCTATGGCCTATGCTTGTGTAGAGAGAGGTACTAGGAGATGGACCAAGGTCCTCATTCTTTATGTGCAAACGCTTTACCTACTAAACCTTCTCTCAAGCCCACAAGGCCAAATTATAATCCTCTCATTCTCCTCTTATGTGTGTGTTTTAAAATACCTGAAATCTCTTATCTTTAGGTTCATGCAAAGTAATAAAATTAAATTATATATTTTCTTATTCTAAGGAAAAACTGGGGCATACAAAACAATCAGATGAAAGTAAAACCAAGATCCAGCAGTACAAATAGTACAGCATCTAATATCTCAGTATCACTCGTGAGATGCTGGGGCCCCAGATCTCCAACTCTGGAGCACACATGCTTTGTCTTGGAGCATCAGGCTGGCCCCATCCCATATGTGCTGCTGTCCTTGTCTGTGTCTCATGGTCCTGGAATCTCCAGTATCTTGGGTTTCCATTGCAACAGGTTGCAACTTCAACCAGTGTGGACCTGAACTCTCTTCAGAGATCCTAACTCTGCTGTATGATACAAGCCTTTAATCTTGGGTTCTCCACTGCGGCTGAGGCTACCCCTTTATCATTGACTCCTGGTCCTTCTTCATGAATTTCAACTGTGCCACCTAGTGCCTGACCTCAGCCATTCTCATTGTTCTTGCCAATGCTGTATCTATTATGCTTTCAAGCACAGTGCAAAGTAGGCAGGCAGTTCTTATATACTGCTGAGTTCAACTGTCAGCTTAAACTTCAACTGTGACTTCTCTGGGCAAGAGTTTCTCTGTGCTGACTTCAAGGGAAAACTTTACAGAAGACTTTTTTTTTACCCCAGGGATGCTGGTTTCCTATAAATCATAGCCTGTTTCAGCCTTAGCTGACCAGAAGCCATAGATTTTTTTTTTATTTTCTTTATTCGCTCATAAATTATATTCCAACCACAGTTTCTACTTTCCCCTCCCCTCCAAGTACCTCTCCCTCCATCTCCCCCTCTCCTCTCATCCAGATTCACTCTTCCTCATTTCCATTCAGAAAAAGGCAAGCCTCCCAGGTCTATCAACCAGCCATGGGATATTAATAAGACTAGGCATAACCCTGCATATTAAGACTGTGTGAGCCAACCTAATAGGAGGAAAAGGTCCTAAAAGCAGGCGAAAGAGTCAGACAGCTCCTCCTCCCACTCTTAGTAGTTCCACAAGAACACCAAGCTATATAACCATAACATATATGCCTGATAGCAATTATTGCTAGGCTCTGGTCTACCAGTATAGAAGATGAATCATTAGGAATCATTTCATTGATTGTTTTTATGGTCATGCTTGTTTCTATGCTATGTCACTGGGCTATCCAGACTCTGATGTCTGGCCCTTCATACAATGTGAGGCATGGGCTCCCTCTCGTGGCATGGGTCTCAAGTTGAGCCAGTCATTAGTTGACTACTCACAAGTTTTGTACCACCTTCACCCCAGTGCATCTTGCAGGCAGGACCAATTGCAGGTTGAAGGTTTTGTGGCTGGGTCAGTATTGCAATGCCTCCACTGAAACCTGGATATGGGGGTTGGCCAGTTCAGGCCCCATATCTCCCATTACTAGGAATTTTTGTTAGGGTCACCCTTGTGATTCCTGGGAGCTTTTATTGCAGTAGGTTCCTAACCTCACCCCTAGAGTGAGGTTACTCTTTAAACTTTATGTCTACTTAAAAGTGAGTTTACATTGAACCTGATAGAAGAGAAAGTGGGGAATAGCCTTGAATGCAATGGTATAGAAGACAACTTCCTGAATAGAGCACCAAGAGCTCAGGCAATAAGATCAACAATTAATAAATGGGACCTCATGAAAATGCAAAGCTTCTGAAAGGCAAAGAATACTGTCAAAAGGACAAACTGGCAGCCCACAGATTGAGAAAAGATTTTCATTACCTCCACATCTGACAGAGGGCTAATATTCAAAACATATAAAGAACTCAAGAAGTGAGACACCAACAAACCAAATAATCCATTAAAAATGGGATACAGATCTAAACTGAATTCTCAGCAGAGGAATCTCAAATGGCTAAGAAACAGAGGAGTGTTTAACACATTCGTAGCCATTAGGAAAATGTGAATAAAAATGATTCTAAGATTCTATCTTACACCAGTGATAGCACATGCTGGTGAGGATGTGGAGCAAGGGGGATAAACTTCCATTTCTGGTCTGAGAGCAAATCTGTACAGGCACTTTGGAAATCAATTTGACAGTTTCTCAGAAAATTGGGAATTGACTACCTTAAGACCTAGCTATACCACTCCTGTGCATATACACAAAGGACACTTCATCCTACCACAAAGACACTTGCTCAGCTATGGTCCTAGCAGCTTTATTCATGATACTTAGAACCTAGAAACAACATTGATGTCTCTCACCCAAAGAATAAATAAAAAATGTAGTGGATTTATACAATCTAGTATTACTCAGCCATTAAGAAAATAACATTATGAAATTATCAAGCAACTGGATGGAACTAGAAAAAAAAATCCTGAGTGAAATTATCCAGACCCAGAAAGAAACCAAAGATTTGTAAACAAAAATAACACATTAGAAGTCTCAATGTCCTATTTATGTTCCTCTGAAACTTCAAGAACCAGTTCTTCACTAAGTTACTGTCAGTATTATTGTCCAAGCTTCAAGAGTACTAGCTCATTAAGCTTGAGTATTCACTGGCTTTTCCAGCCCAAGGTTCCAAATGCCTCCACAATCTTCTCACAGGATGTCACGGTAAGACCATCATATTTCACTTCTGGAACAAATTATGTTCTAGTTTGGTGTCTGTTGCTGTGATATAGACTATAATCAAATTAATTTAAGAAAAGAAACAATTACTTCAGTTTACACTTCCAGGTCACAGATCATCTTTGGAGGGACTCAGAACAGGGAGTCCAACAATGCGATGCAGCATACTAGCTCCACCTCTGGGTCATGCTCAATTAGCTTTCTGCCTAGGGATAGTGTTGTCCAGTTGGCTGGGCACTCCCACATCAATTATCAATTATGACAATCTCTTTCAGTGCTCTCTGCCTAGGCCCATCTGAGGTGTATAGATTCTCATTTGAGGTTTCTATTTTCGAAGTGATTCCAGGTTATATCAAGATAACAATAACACTTTCCTAAATATTGATAGAATCTGGTCAGGTAAGATGAGCAACTGTCCAGGTCTCCACTGAGACCCCTTGCTCTGCGTCTCTGCAGGACAGCAGGATTAGTGTTGTCCTACCATAAACAAGCTTTTATCACAGTCAGAAATGGCATATTCTGAATTCACAGAAACACAGAACATATTCCCTTACCCAAAGAATGATTAAACTTCTTCCAAAACAAAGATTCACAGAGGACACGTGTGTGAAGTGGCAGCTCTTATGGACCCCTGAATATCTGTTAATAATAAGAGGTTTGGCATCTTTGAAGATGTCCTTTTCACTAAGCTTTTCCTTAGAATCGCTGCAATTATGATGAACTTTAGCAGCTGAGGCCTTGGAAAGTCATGCTGTCATGCAGCCTGTGTTGCATGGTAAACAGAAATACCATAACCAAATAACTCTCAATACTTCCAGCTATCAGGCGGGTATAGTAAGCTAGCTACATGTGTGCCTAATAGGATGTTCCTCTTGCTTGCACACTTTCAAGGATTATTTGAGATTACTAGTCAGCCCACCACTGAGGCTTAGTCCTGTTGAAATGCACTTGCAACTCTTAGGCTTTTGGAATTGTAAAATAAAAAATAAAAAGTACCCAGGGTTATCCAGATTGGATTTAAAAAGCAATCAGAAGAGTTGAGGAAGGGGAAAGAAAACAGTTTTCTACAAAGCTAGAAGGAATTTGTAGGTTGCATACTTGAAACAAACTTCACTTTATTCTCCTCTAGTTATGAATCAAGGAAAGCTTTTCCTCATGAAAGGACATATACCTCATTGTTCAAAAATCAGCATGGCTCCCAGCCAAAGATGCTCTACTGGACAGGGATTGCTCCAGGTGGGACCTGAGAGTCTCAACCTTTCAAGCTTCTCACTATCTTGACGGACTGGATGCATTTGATGCCACCCATTCCCCAACAGTCTCTTAGGGGAAGGGTGGCATCCTGAGCTGACTGATGCTCAGATATCTGCTTTGCCATCATCACCAGGATATTCCAAGCCATAGAGACCCTTCTCCAACCACTGGTTCTGAAGGACATGGCAGCAGCAGCCCTGCAGAATACAGACCCATCCCGCACATTTGAGCAATGACCGCACAAGTAATTTCTAAGTGATTGTGACACAGCTCACATTTTGTTGGCAAGTCACAGCAGTTACAGTGTGGAACTCTCCCATGATAAAAAGGCTGCAGTGCTGTTAACCTTCAGTGAGATCTTCAATTTGCCCCTGGGGAAATCTCTGGCTAGGTGGTCAATTGGCCTTTGGGGAAATCTCTAACTAGGTGGTCAATTTGGCTCTAGGGACTTTGTGAAGTATAATCATTAATTACATAAAAACAATTTTTTCTGTTTTACTAGAACAGATATTAAGAATTCAGGCTACATCCTTTTAAATGAATGAAGTTCTCCATACATGTCTTTACATCATCATTTAAGACATATTTGTTGACTAAATTCATAGAATAGGTGACCCTCCATGTTTATTGTTTCGGATCCTTGAACTTGAAAATTGTTGGACATGAACAGACATATTTGCCTTGCCATCTCTCTGGGTACAGTAAAGTATAAAACTGTTTACAGAATATCTTATTGCATTAAGTACTGTACATATCTAGAGAAGGTCTAAAGGCCATATGAAAACGTACTGTTATTTTCAGGTACTACAATATGTTGTGTCAGGAGCTCAATCAGCCACAAATTATGGTATCTTATGCGGTGGAAGAACCAGTCCAGAGGCTCCCGAGGTATTGAGGTGATAACCTGGCTAATATGTTCTCACTATTGAGCACCCTCTAATGTAGTTGTCTATGGAGATGTGATGCTTATGACATCTGCGGAAACATAAAATGGTGTCACTACACACCACACTCAGAAACACACAAAGACAAAATTTCTTTTTTTAACCTGAGTAACTAAGTAAAAAAAAAAATCTATCTCCTATATGTGAGATAGCCACTGTGTTATAATTGGCCTGACAGTTTGCAGTGTACAACATGGGGGCCATGAAGCAGGTACCTGGAAGAAAACACTATTTTGTCTGTGAGTAGACAGGTACACATATATGTGCCTGTGTACATGCATACATGTGTGTGTGCATGCTTATATACACATCTACATAGATATATATATATACTCTATTTATATATACCTGTGTGATGTAGATGTGCATATATGTTCATATGTATGTGTGTGCATACATGAATGTGTGCACATAGATATATGTGTGAGTGTGCATGTATATATTTGTGTGTACATATGTATAGCTGTATGTGCATATGTATACATGTCTGTGTTTCCATAAATACATATGGGCATATGTGTATATGTGCCTGTGTGGATACATACATGGATATGTGCATAAGCATGCACATATGTGCATGCATATATGTATCCTTATATGCATATTTGTGCATATAAGGATATGTGAATATATACATTGTGCATGCATATACATGCTCCTAGGTATATGCTTCTATACGCATTTATATCCTTCATCATGACAGGATCTTTCTTTTTTCATGTGTCAGACTGATACAGTCTTGAGACTGGCACCACCTCAGAGCTGTCCCTTTGATATACAGATGTAGGTCAAGTTCTACCCATGGCACTGGGTGAAGCAACAGCTTATGTTTTCATGGAGACCAGTTCTTTATAACAGGCTAGAGGTCTGTAGAAGCATAAAAGAATTTGTTTGCTCAAGGAACTTATAGGAGAAAGGAAATGTGTTTGCAGCTGGTGGGCCCCAGAATTTTCATTGAAAGTTCTATTTAGGTTACGTCTGGGCAGACAGAGGTGCCTCTGTCTGGGGAAATCCAGAGTCCTTGGATACAAAGTCCTTATCCTGGGTGGACACATGGGCAGTAAGGATTTGACCTCTTCCCTCCTCTGGCTGAGGGTTTGAACATCAGAAGCCCAGAGAATTAAAGGCAAATGATTGGTGTTTTTTTTTGGGGGGGGGCGGGGGGCACGAGAGTTGAGTTCACACATGACGAATGAAATTGGAAACACAAGATCAGGACATAGGCAGAATGTCATAGAGAAAGATGGGTCCCTGATCAGCTTTCAGTGGTAACAGCACACAGCAGAACTCTGTGTCCTTGGGAACCAGTTTAGCTCTACCCCTCCTGGGCGTGTAATCCATAGCTGAGCTCTCTGAAACAGTGAGAGCTCCACACCCTCCTTCTCAGGGTTTTCTTGAGAAACAGGACCCCTCCAGAGAAGACACTTGGTCTTCAGCTAACAGAGGGCAGTGAGGAGTATCAGAAGAGCCACTTTAGAAGACAGGGACATGCCAGTTACAAAGCATATTGTGAATTCTTTAATTTATCACCAGGGTGAACACATTGTTCATTTACCACCTTTGTGCATGAGTCTACTTCCCCAAATTAAAATCCTGGCTGTTTTCCATGGCTGTCTCCTTTCTACCTCTCATATTCATTCAAGTGTGACCTATCCCCACAGAGAAACATCCCTCACTCCCCACTTGTCCTGGATCTATGACAGGCATTAGAGCAAGCAGGGCTTTTAACTTCCTGTCTTTCTGGAGGATAAACCAGACACCCAGATGAGTGGCTCACATGCTGTAGGACACAAAGTATCCAGGTTGAATAGGGTGCTGATATACTGAATAGTCACTTATGCAAGCTTGAAAATACAACAACAACAACAACAACAACAAAAACACAACAACACAAAAAAGCAAAGCAAAGCAAAACAAAACAAAACAAAAAAACCCACTGCCAAGTGAAGTGAAAGATTGTTTATAGGTGTAAAACATGAACAAGTAACTCTGAAGATAACTAGTACTTTCCACATACAACAGCTACCATGTAATCCTGGACAAGTGTAAAATAAAAAACTGATTTAAATAAAAACTGAGGCTGGAGAGATGGTTAAGAGCCCTGGCTGCTCTCCAAAAACAAAACAAAACCAAACCAAACCAAACCAAACCAAACCAAACCAAAGCAAACCAAACCAAACAAAACAAAAAACAAGGTTTGTTTTGTGACTCTCCCAACTGTTTGTAACTTCAGTTCCAAGGGAACCTGACACCCACTTCTGATCTCAGCAGGCCCCAGATAAAAAATGGATCGCAGAGGCAGGCAAATCACCCATAGATATAAGATTAAAATTGCTTAACAAAAAAAAAACCCAGTACCAGGTGTGAGAATTCTCCTCTAAAGCTACTAGTCAGAAGAATACAAGTGACTCCAAAATAAGGTAGGCTATTGCTGTTGCCTTTGGTTGCCTTCCAAAGGTGGAGAGGAAGGTCCTATCTCTGAAGACTCCACGCACTTAGGATACAGGACTAAGAAGTTTCAAGCAGTATCTGGCCTTTGACATGTGGAAGAGAGAAACATGCTGTTGATTCTAATTTTTTTTAATCTAAATGATTTTTGTATCAGTTTTCTGATTTCATTTGGTGCTTACTTTTTACAAATGTTAACTAACCTGCATTTGTATAACATGCTTGAGAATATATTGGAAGTACTATTGCTGAGATAATCAGATAAAGCTAAAATATAGCAACATTTACAAACAAGACATAGATTATAACTGAAATTATACTGTATTACAGACTACTATTAGAATGCACAAAGTATATTGTAGGATATTGATTATTATAAAAAAACATGATCAGGCAGAAGACAAGCACACACTAACTCTGTACCCAAGTGTTACCCGTCTCAGTCATTGGGGGGGGGGGTGAAGTGTGCACTTTCCTTTTCCAGGGCTGCATTGCTCTTCCCAGAACAATTTACCATATTTCAGATAAGAGCACACAACCTTTGAGGTTTAATCTATATAGGAAAAGCTTTATTCCTATCTAATCATTCCTTGTCACCCTATGTAATCATCTGTTCTTACTCTTTACTCTCATCTTGTTCATTTACAACCACCAAGAAATCACCAGTAGTGTCTCTATCTTGCTCTCTACTCTCAACAGCCTTGACACTGGCTTTTGATGATTATCAGCCCTACAAGATCTCTGTTGCCTGGCGACCCTTGTACTGTCAATATCCAGGTCAGCTGCATCAGATGAGTGTATCTCTAAATTCTCCTCATTTAACAAAAACTAGCCCTGTACACTTCTCACCCAAAGTTATCCTCTTATGCAGTCCCATCCAGGGGGACAGGATTCATTCTGCAACATTTCCTTATGACTCTTGACAAACACAAAGATAGTATGACAACTAAGAAGATGTACACATTTCTCAAAGCTTGGTAATATGCAAAAAGGAAACTGGTCTGTTTTAGAAGTGGGTTGTACTTTCATTCATTCACGTAGGCTAAGAAGCCATCCAGAATATTCTGAGAATCTACTATGTGCTGAGGTATGAGGTGTGAACTAAGAAAAAAATGAGAAATTTTATCCTTGTAGAGCTTATGTTTATGTGGGTGAGTAAAAACAAAAATGTTAAATCAAATAAATATAAGATCTATTAAAAGATGTTGTGGGGGAGAGAGAGAAACTAAGAAAGGAAGAAAAGAATGAAGGAAGGAAGGAAAGAAGGAAGGAAGGAAGGAAGGAAGGAAGGAAGGAAGGAGGGAAGGAAGGAAGGAAGGAAGGAAGGAAGGAAGGAAGGAAGGAAGGAAGGAAGGAAGGAAGGAAGGAAGAGGTCAGGTCTCTATCTCCTCAGTTTGAGGATGGCCTGTGAGATATTACAGAGAGATCTCTCATCCTAGGTTAGCACAGTCAGTCATCTTGCCAGGGCTAGCTTCATTTCTATGTTCTCTTCTGTTTTTCAGCCTTTGTCATGGGGAAATATGGAGGAACTTATTAGAGGCAAGTTCTATGGACTTAACCTTTGCAACCTCAGATTCTAGATATGTGTCTCTTCTAAGTCATTGTGAATTATCTGGATTACAGCAGCAGATGAGAGGACCATGCATCAAGCCCAAGAGTCAGGGAACATTCTGGAACCTCATGATTCCCAATGAGTTCTTTAAAGCAGGTCCCCTAAGACAATAATGAGTGGAGAAGCCATGTAGAGACCAAGGCAGTGGCACAAAGGACATGGTGTAGCCATTTTGACTCTGTGGTAAGAGGGTTTCACTCCCTCCAGGGTGGAAGGACATCTGGAGCTGGGCATTGGGGAAGGTGATTAGAGGACAGGGAAGAAGCTGGGGTAGAGGAGGTGGTGTGACCTCAGCTAGAAAAGATGTGTGTCTTGTCTGAGCTCTGAGCATGGTACAAGACTTGGGTTTAATATGTGAGAGAGACAAAGGCATGATAAGGATGCACATGGAGGGACTGTGGAGTGGGAGAGAATTGGGGAGCTTTGAGGGTGACTACAGCAGAAAGAAGGGAGAGGATGGGGAGATTAGGGCTGTGTGGATTGTAGAGGAAGGTCCCCTTCTCCACTGGTTTAAGGAGGCCCACAAAGTGTCCTGACAGAGTGCCACATATTAGCAATGAGAAGTTGAGGAAGGAACCAGCCTGCCTTCCATCATATTCCACACTTCAGTCTAAAAACAATATTACATCAGGTAGTCAACGAGATTCTGGCCTGTGGGCAATGTTCCATGCAAATTGAGGGTGATAGCTCCTGAGTGAAGGAATGAGAATGTGAGAGCTATGTGGGTTCTAGCTTCCAAATGTTCAAAGAGGAGCCAACCTTCCTGGAAGCTTCAGCAGAATGACCAAGGTCAAAGGAGATTCTGCTCATAATAGTCCAGAACAGAAAATAACCCACATGGTCTTCCACATGTATGATTAAAGTATGCTGAAGCAAACTATTACAGCTCCTTGGTAGAGTATTTCAAAGAAACCCAACCAGCTGCTGACTACCGAGACACCAAGGTCAGTTTCCACAGAGTCACGTGGGGAACAAGGCCAACCCTAGAGCTGGATGCTGCTGGAGCCTCCCACAATATGATAAAATAATCAAAATGACAAAAGAACAGAAACAGATGTTGACATCAGGGTTATGAGCAGGCAGATTATCTCTCCTTTGGGGTGTTCCATATTGCCATTTTAACCTGCTCCCAAGTCAACCAGTTGCGGCTAAGTTTGCAAATACTGTGTGGTTTCCCACACAAAGGGCACACTCCTAAAACTACCACTGAGATTCAAACTACTTCAGAATATGTCATACTTAGAAAGCCACACGTACCACATGATGGGACTTGTGTGGCTGTGCAGTTAGTATCTAGCTCTGTCTCTGTCTCTACCTCTGTCTCTGTCTCTGTCTTTCTCTCTCTCTCTCTCTCTGTGTGTGTGTGTATGTGTATGTGTGTGTGTGCGCGCGCGTGTGTGCATGTGTGTGCTTATGTGTAGTGTGACTGGCCTGGCTGTGCATAGTGGGTACTTGCTTTGCTGCATGTAATATAGTTTTCATTATAGGAATTCATATGTACACACATGTTTAATTTAAAAATTCAAAGATGCCCGAACTTGTCACACAGATCTTACATTTCTGAATGTTCTTTTCTGGTAGAAGCACTGGTGGTTTCAAGTTGTAAAATTTCTGTAACTGTTGACAGATTTGAAGAGACACAAGCACTGCTCACAGCAGGTCATGGTAGCTGCTTTCTTTGGGATAATAAGCATTTAAAGAACATCAAACCACACAAAAGCCTATTCCAGTTAACACAGTTCCTATTACCCAGGAGGCTGGTGCTGTAAGCCGGAAGAAAGACAAAATGAATAAGTAAAAGGACAATGATTCCCTAGACAGATGTATACAACATCCTAGAACAGGAAGGTGTTTAGCTTGTGAGAAGAAAGGGAAGTATTAAGATACATGTGTAGACAGGGACAGAGACGCTGGTACAAATAGTGCTAGGCATACTTAGAACATGTCCTTACCCAGATACTTAGGCTGATACTTCTACATGGTAAATTATATTGTTTCTGTTTGTTCTAAGAATTGTTTTTATTTGTATGTATGTATGTATGTATGTATGTATGTATGCATGCATGTATGTATGTGAGGGTATGGGTGGGTATGGGTATATATGTATGGGTTTGGGGTTTTAGTTCTCTCTCTCTCTCTCTCTCTCTCTCTCTCTCTCTGAGGGGGTTGAGGGAAGTTTTTGGGTATCCACAGAAGCAAAAAAAAAAAAAAAGGGTATTGGATCTTTTAGAGCTGGAGTTACAGATTGTGTGAGCTGCCCCTGTATAGATGCTTGGATCTGAACTCTAGTCCTCAGTGAGAACAGCAAAGGTTCTTGGTGGCTCAGCCATTGCTCTAACTCTGTGACTTTGCTTCTGTGGTCTTGCCTATTGATATGTACTTATTGTTGATGAAAATATGCTGTACGGTATATCTACCATACAGATAAGTATATCACATTTTGTAACTAAAAATTTTCAAGTAATAAATCAAACACTTTGATTTCATAGTACAGTCATATAAATTTCATTAAAAGCAAGAACCCAGTAGGAATCCTGTGAAAAAGTTTCAAGATAATTAAAAGAGAACACACTGCTCCAGAAGGTTGCTGATATAGCTGTTAATCTAGGCTCTCTCACTCCCCTCCCTGTACTCACACCACACATATACAGCTGTTTTTACTTTGGAATCCAGCTGTCATTTAACCTTTTGTAACTGTCCTTATAATCTTCCTCTTATTTAACCATGTTTCATAGTTACATTCTAATGCCATCATTTATACATTGTAACATTCGCTCTTTATTTATCTCAAACACTACACTTACAATAAGCCATGGAAAGGGAATATATCAGAGTTCAGCATGTGTGTCACTATCTTTCTCTTCTTGGAAATAAATCCAGTTGTGTCTTCTCCATAGGATACAATGTGGCTGATCAAATGAGATCATATCAAACATGGGGACACAAGCAATTATCAGCTGGTATTTTTGAATGGGTTTCTCCAGGCCATGTTCACAGATATGAATCATTGTGCATTGCTTCCAGTCCATACTCATTATAAACTCAAGCAAGCATCTCACAAAAGGGCAGCTATAAATATGCAGAGACAAAATACTAATTAGTAATTTTCATTTTATCACATCAAAAATTTAAAAAAAGAGAACTTTTAGAAAGTTAAATATCTTTGTTTTTTGGTGTTTAAAATCTGTATGCGATTTAAACATATTTTTAAATGCTTTGTGTTCAATAGGAATTAAACTTTTAAATGCCCTCAAATTAGATTTCCATATTCATGAACTACAAGGTCCTTTGTTCAATTTTTTTTAGATTAAGTTTCCTTATAACAAATAAAATCAAAACAATTGAAAATGTTAGCTCCTATGCAAAGACCCTCTTGAAAACATTTATTCATGTCTCTTATTATAGCTAAATTGATTCTCGGCTTCCTCGCTGCTGCAAGCAATAACAGTGCTTTTATTGACAGAGGTGGACTAGAGGTGGGGAAATCATTAATGGCTTCCATTAAGCATCCTGAAACCTGCCTATGTGTCACTGGAAACAGGTGCTTGCTTCACAATGTCAGGAGGTCCATCACCTTAGCTGCTAGCAGCATGCAAATCTCCACCAGCCCAGCAACCCTGGCACAGCAACATGCTATTCAGGCGTTTACTGCTCCTCCTGCTTCTTAGTCAAAACTGCGGGATTGTGGCTGTCCTGCCAAGCAAGCATCAGGAGAATCGCTCCGTTGTCTGTTTGAATTGAGTGTTGTGAAGCAGGAGGCCAAAGAGAGGGGGAAATCTAATTTGAGAACCGCAGACTGAATCGTTTATCACAAAATGCTTCCCTGGAGTCAGCGTGCCTCCAGAGCTGAGAATAAGTAATCACAATCCAGTGTTTGGAGGAAACACATCAAAGTGCCTTTGTGTCCTCACCTTTGTGGGCAGGCTTGCTAAAACTGTGCAGCAGTAAAAAGAGTGTTAAGTCCTAATTTAGCCTAATTAACTAGGAGACAGATGCTAATGGAATCTGGTATACCTTCTTGAGGTTACAGGCTGCCGCAAATGGAGCCATGCCCAGCCACAAAGAGTGGGCTCATTTTGCCTAGTCGGAAGATTACATAACTATGAGCAGTGTGCATCTACATCTGAGATTTCTCTGCTCTTACACAGTTCATAGTAAATGCAAGTGGGTTTTATTATACTTATAGTTATGTGTATACTGCAATGCTACTAAGTTGTACACACACACACACACACACACACACACACACACACATTCTATTTTCTTTGCAACTAGTGAGAAACTACTAGTATGTGTATGTCTCATGTTACCCAATACATCACCCATTCCTATATCCCCAGTGATTTTTAACCATTTGAATAAGAAATGTGCATGGATCTGGGGGAAATGTCTTCAAGCCCCTTTAAGTTGCAAGTCTACATTTGTCTCATTAAGGGAGGATTCCTGGGAAATCAGAGCTTGCTAAGAACTGTAACTTTTAGAACAAACACCCTCTTTGAAAAAAACCATAGAATCATCAGAAGCAATAGCTGAAAAGTAATGAATGAGGAGAAGTTAGCCCAAGGCCATGTGTTGGATGAAAAAGTGAAGACAAAATGCCATCAGGTGTCAGGTGACATCAGGAGGCAGGTGGTAAATATGGGTGTCTAGGTATCAACCAGGTCAATATCCTCTGAACAGAAGGACCAATCAACACATTTGTAGGAATAATCATCAAGACTGTCTGAAGGAGAAGGATGCCATTCATAACAAAGCAGTTTCCCACCGCTCTGAGGTTTCCCCATAGGAGTGCTAGTTATGTGCAACTTGGAAGTAAACACCCTAGCAGGCAGAAGGGACTGGGTGGTAGGGGAACAAGAAGTCCCATAGACGGTACCGTGCAGGGCTGAAAGCCTGGAAACAGGACATGGAGTGTGAGTAAGGACAGAAAAGGAGAGAACTTGGGTTCACCACTTGAACATATAGCCGACTTAGAATCTCTTCTCGGTGGGGGGTCACATTCTACCATAACTGGCAACCTGGAGGCTCTCCCATGCAGAATTAGCTTGGTTTGATTTGTACTCTGAGATAAACAACAACAACAACAACAAAAACAAACAAACAAACAAACAAACAAACAAACAAGAAAAACCTTTCCTGAAGCCAAACTCAGTGTGATCTGGGTTAGTACCATGAACTGATCTTCTTTCTGATGGGGACTGGGCTAAGGTAGCTGTGTAACATGGACCAGGATATTAGCCTTGTTGGAAATTCAGGCCATTGGCATGGAGAGTCTCCAGAGTGGGCGCTGTTCTCTTTTAAAGATATCTGCAGATGCCCAAGCAAAGTTAAGTAATTGGCATCTTACAAGCTGACAAAGCAGAACAGACTATAGCTCCACCTCCTGTGTATCTTTGTCTAAGCTAGGTGAGGAAGGTACTAACTCCATGACAATATGAATAAAGAGAGCAGCTGGCCCCACACAGTTCCTCACATGAGAAGACATGCATATCTCCAGGGCAGGTGAGAGAAGGGACTCTGTGAATGATTGAAATGGAGGGACAAGGCAGGGACATACATGGACAATGACATAAGTGCAGTAGAGTGTCCCATGCAGGGAAGACCTCAGCATCAAGTTTCTGCAGGTTAGGAGACTACTTGACAAGGATATAAACTGGGGAAGTCTTGCAGGTTGCATGCGACAAGAAGACTGGGAACCACAGGGTAACAGGTAGAAACAAAAGTAGGTGGACTTTAAAGCAACACTACTCACCTCTCATTTGACATAAACACTGTCAATTAAAAGAAGCACAGCTCAGACATCAGCATCCCTCAGAATTAGGATCAAGAATACCAGTGACATTGTCTCCACTACTCAATGCACATGGTGAGCATGTCTAGTCCAGAGGCCATGTGACTTGGTACATCATAGCTGTCACTGGACATCCAGAGGTGAAGACTGTTTACTGCTCTTTCAGAGGACCCAGGTTTGTTTTCTTGCACCCACACTAGCTCTCATAACCACCTGGAACTTCAGTTCCAGAAGATCTGATGCCCTCTTCTAACCTAAGCAGGCTTCTGTCTGCATGTGATGAACCCTCGCGTGTACACATGCAAAATAAAAGGATTTTTCAAAGGATGATGCAACTCTCTTTAACCATGACTTGTCCACAAGTAGTGATGTGCTGCTGTGTGGTCTGCTCTCTGCAAGACTCTAGAAGGTTCTGAGGAAGCAGACAGCCACCATGGTTACAAAGCCACTTGTTACAGGCCATCTTTATCTGGAAATTCAGCTTGCAAGCCTCCAATTTCTAACCGTTTCTTGCCCATAAAACAGTCCTACCCCATTCAGCAATTAGCAGGGCCAAAGGCTCCCCCTGTTGTAAACAACCAATTACTTTTAAGTGAAAACATGGCTATTAAATTATCTTTCAATAAAGTAAATTAGAGAGCCCCAGTCACGTAGCCCTCAGCCACTGCCGTTGAGTCATCACGAAATTGATCCAGCAGAGTCGGAGCTTGCAAAGCTACTCCCACCATTTCCTTAGATTACAAAAGCTGGTGGCTCTAGTCAGGCACTGGAGAAATGGTCCAACAGTCCAAGTTGACTTAACTCATGAAGGAAGGTCAGTTTTGGGCAACGAACTCCATTTTCTTGTGTTTCGTGCATGATTAAATGGTAATTACACAGTAATGGAAAGTGTTTGGCTGATTACAGTGGGCGTAATTGCAGCCCTCAGTATGTCCCCATTGTACACGCTATGCTAAGCAGGCAGGACAATGGACATTTGATGGGTAATATCTTCCTAGAACTAATGGCTTATTTCCTTGAGGAGGGAATTTTGTCTTACATGAAGTAAAGAAATATGTGGCACCTTCTGCTTCCTTTGGGGCCTTGACTTATACACTGAGGCAGCAGCAGCAGCAGCTGGGGGTTGGGGGACAATATTCCTAGCTCAATATTTGTATTTTATTTTGTTTCTTAATTCCATTCTATTCCATCCTGTCCAACTCTATTTTATTTTGAGATAGGGCTCCTGTAATTCAGGTTGCTCTCAAATTCACTAGGTAACCGAGGATGGTCTTGAACTTCCTAGCCCTCCCATTTCTACCTACAGTTGCTATAATCCCAGGTATTCAACATCACGCTCAGTTATACAGTGAGCCGACATGAACACAGGCCTCCATGAATGCCAGGCAAGCACTCTACCACCCGAGCCCTAGACCCTTAGCACTATTTTAAGGCAGGGGGGAAAGGACCATTAATAATAATTTTAAAAATTATTAATGGGAAAATTCATGCTCATTTAAAAAAGAATGAGTAAGTTTATAAAAGGAAAACATCCCACTGAGTGTTCAGCTAGCTCCACATAGTAGACACTGATGCATAAAGCAAAATTGTAAGAGGCTACACCATGGGGAAGGCCAACAAAGGTGCATATCCTGTGTGGAAGAGCAGGATGTGTTCTTCAGTTCCCCAGACAAGGAGACACACAGCAAGAACCAGCCTGGGAGAGAGAGCCCTTCCTCACAGCTGTGCAGGGATTGTTCCTCACCACTAAATCTACATGTGGGTGTGGATTTCTCAGGCATCTGGAGAGACACCTGAGAGAGGCTGAATTCCCTCATCTGCAGGAGATGGAATGGATACACCACACATTAAAGTCCACACATTAGCCATTCTAAGGTGAGATGGAGACCCAAAGAGGTTGTATTCTGTATTTCCCTGAGAACTCAGAATATTGAACACATTTTAAGCATATCTTCTTCAGAGAGCAGTTTAGTTCATTAGCTTATATTTTTAAATGGATTTTAAAAGAATGCAGTTCTTCTTTGTTTCTTCAAATCTAGAGAGGGATAAAATACTGATTTATTCTAAAACAGAGGTGAGTCAAAAAAAAATACATTGTACAAAATGAAAGGCAAACCATAACATATCACAGATTGAACGATTCCAGTTTAAAATATGTAGAAAATGCAATTCTATTGATCATTAGGTAATAAAAGGAGATCAGTGAGGACCAATAGACACTGTGTTGCATGTGGTCATCCTGACTGTGTGCTTTAAGTATACTGAAATTCACTGAGCTGCAAAATTTAAAAGAATGATTTGGCTGACATATATTACATCTCAATTATGTATTAAAAATGACATAAACACCTGTATAGCCTAAAAATATGTGCTTGTTAATTCCCTCTGATGGATTCTTCTGGGAAAACATGGGTGGTTTAGTACCTCCACTTTCATATGACTCAGGTAGGAGATTAAAAACAACCAACCAACCAACCAACCAACCAACAAACAAACAAACAAACAAAATCTATCAAACAAGTCTTAAGATTCTATGCTACACTCTTAAGGAAACTATAGTTCTTTTGATGTGATGTGTAGTTGGCCAAGATGTTATCCCTATTCTAAGTGCTATTTCTTCATTCTGCTGACTCTTTCCTTGCTAGGCAAACTCTTAAATTTCATGTAATCCCATTTGTCAATTCATGAGACTAACTCCTAGGCTACTGGGGTCACATTTACACAGTCTTTGCTTATGTCATGAAATCTTATGTTTACCTGTGTTTCATATATTTTAGCTAAGGTCTTTGATGAATTTTGGGTTGATTTCTATATAGACTGAGAGGTACAGATCTATTTTTATTCTACCACATTTCTAGCACCTTCTGTTAGTAGGCTCTTTTTTCTCTGGTGCAAATGTTTGATACTATTTTCAAAAATGGAATGATTGCAGCTGTGTGAGTTTATATCTTGGTCTTCTTTACTATTCTATTGCCTTTGGGCTGGTCTGTTTCTATGCTCACACCATGCTGTTTTGTTACCATGGCTCTGTAATATAGTTTGAGATCATGATGCTAATGTGCTGTCTCCAGCATCGCTTTTTCTACTAAAGACTCCTTTAGCTACTAAGTGCCTCTTGTTCTTCCTTTTGAATTTTAGTTTTGACTTTTCTATTTCTGTGGGCATATCATTGGAATTTTGGTGGGAAACGCAGTAACTATGCAGATCTCCTTAGACATGTGGCAATTGTCACAGTAGTTATTCTGTCCACTCATGGTCATTAGCAGTCCACCCATAGTCTAGTATGTCCTTCACTTTCTTCACTGTCTTAAAGTTTTCGTTGTAGTAACATCCCTGTTTTCCACTGTGATTTTGTATTAAGATTGATGTTTTCTGCCTTTCTTCTTGTTATTTTTGCTAGGAAATTTTCAGTCTTATTTTTCTAAGTATCATCTCAGTGCTTGATTGGCTCTATGGATTATTCTTTTGGCCTTGGCTCAATAAAGAGATGCAGACTTCAACTCAATAACAAGATCAAATATCTATCATTCCCAGGGAGCATACCCCACTGTTAGACACCTGCAGAATGATAGTCAAAGAATGGAAGACTAAACCAACAACAATCCATTATAGCCATTTCTGACATCGGCTGAAGTTGATTTCAAGTCAACATTACTCAGAAGGGACAAAGAATGCATCAAGAAGATATAGTAACTATTAAAACATCAGGGTTCCTATGAGGGATTTTCTTGATTAGATTATTTGAATAGGGAAGACCCACTACAAGTGTGGATAAAACCTTCTGGAAGCAGCCCAGATAAAAGAAAATGGACAAAATCATTGTTTTTTGCCTAATTATCTCTCCTTCTGGAAGCTTCAGTTATTTTGAGACTTTCTGTATCCCTTCACTGATACTAGAAACAGCCTTTTGGGCTTCCAACGTAGACCAGATCAAGGTAGATCTTCCAAGGTAGACCAGATCAAGGTAGATCTTCCAAGGTATCCCAATGATCAGAGGCACTACAGAAGTCTCCCAAGAAATCAGTACCAAATTAGAAATGCTGCCTCAAATACTGATCAACTAGCGTACCTCCAACCTTGCCAGTGTAAGATGGCAATTGTTGGGCTATCTGGGCCATGTCATGGAAGCCAGTCTACTAAAATATCCCTTGAATGTATATATAGTTCACTCTAGCAGTCTCATTCCTTTCGAGGACCTGACTAACATGGTCAGATGATTTGTCTTTAGCTTCTTATGGCTCTGCTGAGTTACTATGCTGGACATGATAGATTCTGTCCTGTTCTCATTTGCTCAGACATTCCACTCATAAAATTTGTTCTTCCCTATGCTCAAATACTTGAGACTGTCTCCTTCCTCTATGGATAGTATTCTGTCGAGCATCTTTTGCAGTGCTGGTTTGAGGATCAGGAATTGCTGGAGCTTATGCTAATTTTTAAATGGTCTTATTACTCCATCAATTTTATCAGCTCTCTTAGACACAGCAATCTTGGCTGGCAGCTACTTTCTTTTGAGGCCTGAATTGGATCATCCCATGCTTCCCTAGTTGATGATGTTTTTAACCTGAAGTTTCCACCTTTGGAGGTGAGGTGGTGATTTCTCTCCTGTTGTTTTTAATGTTTCTTTGTGTTGTACTTTTTAGATCTTAACTATAATCTGGGGGGAGAAATTCTCCTCTTGTCATAGCTGTTTGGGATATTTGGATATACAATTCTTTTTCCAAATTTGGAGGATTTCATTGAGTAGATTCTTTACATCTTTAGTGTTTCTGTTAGCTCATTCTGGACCTTGGATTCTCAAATTCCATGTCTTGATCATGTCTATGAGTTCTTAGATATTAGGAGTGTGCTTACCTATTTGATTCTTATGAGTGTTGAGTATAGTCCAACCCTGGTGTTCTTTCTTCTTGATCCTTTTCCAAGAAGTGTTTATTACTTATGTCAAAAGAATTTTCTGTTCCAAAGATTCTATTTGATTTTTAAAAAATATTATCATGTTGTTGTTGTTGAGTTCTATGACTTATCCTTTGTTACTGATCTTTCTCTCTGGGCCCTGTGTTGAATGCATCTTGTCTACAGAAGGCTTTTTGAGACTTGCATCTGGTATTTTCCCTGTGTTGGGATCCTTGCCTATAGTAGCTGAGGAGTTAGAGTCTTTTAGAAGAATCATTTCTTCATGAAGCCTGGTATTCTCATGTTGTATGTTTCTGTGTTGCAACTTGTATGGTTGCTGATCTCAACCATTCTTCTGTTTTATTTAGAGATCTCTGCAACCCAAGACACAGAGCAAGGAGAACCTAATTGATGTTAGAAATGACTTTTGCTTCCCCTCCTCTGCCCAAAACATGGCTGCATCTGCTTCTACTTCTACCCTACTTCTTACTGTGCACTGCAGTTTCTATGTGGCATTTTCTATCCTTTGTGGATTTATGAGTCCTGCTCTCCTGTCCTTCATTGGAACTGAAGTTTAGTTTTGTTTGTTTGCTTCTTTTGTTTTGCATGTGTGTGTATGTTTTCATTTTGACTGTCTTTTACACAGGCCCAAAATGAGGTAGCTCCTGGCTTGTAGTCTTACTTACAAGCCCCACAATCACTTTCAAAGCCTGTAGTAAGAGGACCTACCTCATTTCATGCTTGGGCTGTTAAATATATGCTGCTATTCACCAATGAGTTCTGACCCTTTGTATGCCTGGCCTATATATCTTATATTTCCCACGCTTGCTCTAACTCCCTGTTTGTTGGTTTTGTTCTGATGTGGTTGCATGTGCTTTCCTTTTTCAATTAATTAATTAATTTAATCAATCAATTAATTAACTCATTATTAATTTAATTAATCAATTAGTTAATTCACTTTATATCCCAATTTCAGCCTCCCTGGACTTCCTTTGGACAGCCTCTTCCTTCCCCCATCCACCTCCCCCCTTCCCCCTTCCTTCCCCCTTCCCCCTTCCCCCTTTTCCCCCTTCCCCTTTTCCCCCTTCCCCCTTCCCCCTTCCCCCTTCCCCCTTCCCCCTTCCCCCTTCCCCCTTCTCTTCTGACACCTCCCAGGGAATCAACACACCTTGGCACATGAAGTCACTACAGGACTAGGCACACTCTCTCTCATTGGGGGCTAAACAAGGCAGTAGAGTTAGGGGAACAGGATCCACAGACAGGTGACAGAGTCAGGAATACTACCCCTCTAGTTGAGGGACTCATATGAAGACCAAGCTGTATATCTGCTACATATGTGTGGAGGGCCTATGTCCAGCACATGTATACTCTTTGGCTGGTGGTTCAGTCTCTGGGAGACTCCAAGAACCCAGGTTATCTGACTCTGTTGGTCTTGTAGATTCCCTATCTTTTCTGGATCCCTCATTCTTCCTCTATTATGGTTGCAGACAAGAGCCTGTGCTCCCCCTTTGTGTACCCTGTCGTCTTGTGCTGTATCTGTTCTCCTAGGTGGATGTTGCTCCTGTGCACCCTATGCTATGCCTACCTTTCAGTGTTATCCTCACCCTGCTGTGCTATCCCTATACCTGAAAACCACACTGTTCTCTTTCAGCAAGGAAGCCTTGAAAATGGCCACTTTCTATGCTATTCTAAGCCAACAAAGCCACAAGCATAGAGACAGAGAGTCATACTCCTTTTATCCCAAGCCAAAAAAGAAGGCCAAAATTTCTAGGTCATAGTCCATAGCATGCTTTATATCCGGATTTTTCTTTTCCTTTCTACAGCTTTGAATATACTATCTAGAAAAAGTCTGATACTAGATGTGGAGGCACCTTTAATCCCAGTACAAAGAGGCAGAAGCAGGAAGATGGCTTGTTATAGACTAGCCAGAATGACATGGTGATATCCTACCTAAAACAAAACCAATTGGAGAGAGAGAGAGAGAGAGAGAGAGAGAGAGAGAGAGAGAGAGAGAGAGAGAGAAAGTGAATATCCAACATGACATTTATCCACATGTATGATACACCTGGAGGTTTCCTGACCAGAACAGTATGATCAGAGGATATGCAAGGACTATGCTAAATCATATGGACTTGACAACACCCAGGTCACTGTCTATAATTCTACACATTGCAAAGTAATACACATGGGAATACTGTGAAATGATATTATAAAGTTTCTTTTCCCTATAAATGTCTGCAGCAGTATTTTTACCATCATATTCCTAGCAATATGTTAAATTATTATATGGAGGGAGAAAAAGTATCTATGATGTTCAAAAGTTGTCTTTTTCTTTTTTTAATCCCAAAGTAGGAACATATTCATTGAATATGAATCATGAACAAATATAGAAAAATTAAGGCTTTTAAGTATAATAATTTTTTAAGTGGAAACATTTTTAAAACCTGAGAGAAGGCTTGTTATAGTGTAAAGTCTCGCCAGACCATGTGAATGAGCACTGAGATATTTACCGAACTAACTGCACTGAAAATTTATGTCCATCCAAAACCTGAACATAGAAGTTTCCAGCAGCCATATTCATAGTTGCCCAAACTTGAAAGTTGTTGAGACATCCTTCATTTTGGTGGGTGATGAATACCTAGGCTCAAAGTCTTCCCATAATGGATTGCTTTCACATCTTAAAGTGTGATCCTCCATCTTGAAGAGACATGGATGAAATTTAACTGTGTGCTGCAAAGAGGAAGAGGCCCCCTGGGAAAAGGCCATGTGATGCACAACTGCAGCTGTGCCACAGTTGAGAAAGGCAAATTCATAGTGAGAGGTAATCAGGGATGTCCGGGGAATGGAATGTGGCAAGAAGGTGGAGAGTAGGGAGTTCATGTCCAGCCACAAGGAAATTACTATTTGTAATGACATTGTGATGGTGGCTATGTGTATTTACCCCTGGTCTAACCTCTGACAACAGACAGAGCAAGTGCTGACATAAAATGGGGTACTGGGTGACAATGACATATCAGTTGGGCTCATAGACTGACAAAGTGCCTCTCTCTAGATTGACAGGGGGAAAGCCGGGAGCTGAGGGGAAGGGAGTCTAAGGGAACACTGAGCTTTCGCTTTAATTTTTCATTGAGCTTAAAAATCCTGTAGAAAACAAAGTCTGTTGAAAATGTAAAATCTGGGTATATAGAGAAAGGAAAAGGCAGAGCACATAACCTCTGACCCTGTGAACCTTTCTGTTTCCTAAATAAAGTGTACCAATTACCAACTGGTTTACTGCACATCCCAAAAGCAAAGGACGTTTTTATACAACAGAAAGCCAAAGTGCATAATACCAAACTAAAGGACTGGCCTACCTACCTTCTTCCCTTCTTCCCTCCCTCCCTCCCTCCCCCCTTCTTTCCTTCCTCCCTTCCTCCCTGCTCCCCTCTCCTTTTTTTCTTTCTTTTATTTTTTGTTTCCAAGCTAGGATGGGTGCCGTATTGGAGCTTCTTCAGACAGATGCCACTGCCAAGATGTGGCTCTGTCTGTAAAATACATGCCTACATGCATGAAATGCTCCCTTTAATCCGCAGTACCACAGAAACTCATACCCGAAATCATAACAGTAGGGAGGTAGAGGCAGGAAGATCAGAAGTTCAAGGTCATGTTTAAGACCTTGTCTCAAAACAAGCAAAGAAACAAACAAACAACACAAAAGAAAGAAAGAAAATAATAATCAAAATAAAATGGAGATATATGTGTTTGTGAACTGCCATCTCAAATCAAAGGGACACCAGAGTAAGAAACTGCAAATTCTGAAACCTGAATTTCATAGATGACCCTTTAATGCTTTAACTTGACCTCAGACAATTTTGTTATGTAAATCCTAAACAGGGCACTCTACCAACTTGCCAAGAGCCAAGTTTGTGGGCACATGTCTATTAGGAGAACTCCTTTTGCTGACCGTGTATGTTATCAAATGACATAGCACCTTTATCTGATGCTCTTTGGGAGGTACTAAAAGGTTGAACTGCCACAGTGTGTATCAATCCAGTCCTTCTGAGGAAGTAATTCTTTTGAATGGAATTCAAACTGGGCAGTGTGGATTTGCCTATCTTAAGTACCCAAGAATTCAAGTTAGGGAATGTGCCTCTCAGCAATAGTTCGCCAGAGGCTACTCTATGAGTGATGCCAAACCTTAGCTTGAGGAAGGATGCAGACACGTGGGAAGTGGAAAGCAGAGCATTTCCTAACCCTTGTCAGCTGTACCTGAAGTCCCATTCAGGCTTAAGAGGAAGTCAGGGAAGCCAGAGTCAAAGCCAGGCTTGGGAGAAGCCCAGACACAAACCACACTTTCTCCATACTGAGAATATCTGCTTTCTAGTCACTGCCCAGGTGAAAACTATCAAGTCCTTCTTTTCCTTCCAGCATCCCTACCTGGTAACATACTCACCCCTAAGCCAATTGTTCTCCTGACAATGATGAACTAAGAACATGCCACCATTAAGTACAGCCTCTAGCATTTGAGAAAAGAACCTCTGTGAACTCCGGCCTCTGTATCTCTTGAAGCACTCACATAAGAATCCTGTAAGGTTAGTCACATAACTCTCCTGCCAAAACAGTTTTTCTGACAGGCAGAGGAAGGCATGCAGTGTTGTAGAGAAGACTCTAACCCAGCTGGGCTCACAGGATTCACCTCAACCACTATTCAACCATACCCTTTGCTCTCTTACCAGCTTCCACCCAAGCTATGCCTTCTTTCCTTAGGCTCTCAGCTCATACAAAACCAATACTAAGCTGGCAATGCATGCATCCTGTTTGTTTCTCTTTTGTCTTAGGGACCTCGGTTATGAACCCAGCCAGAGACAAGAAGTCTTTCTCCTCCTTAATTAAAAAGAAAAATAAAACTTTTCTCCTTTATAATACATCCTTTCCAAGAATCAATTTATTCTAAGGAAATATTGTTCACTCGCATATGAACAGAGTTCTTTGTCCTTGGCAAGCCCTGGTGTTCAAACAAGAAACCCATGTTTGCACCTACTGGAAAACTGGATGGAGAAGCCGGACTTGCTGATGAAGAAGTCACTGTCAAACTGCAGGGTGAGTGAGTTGAAGGTGCTGTGGATGTCCTCAGGTAGGGCCGAACCGCTCCACTCCTTCAGCAGGATGTTGCTGTCTACAGGGCCATCCCAGACCTTGAGGATGTCATGCGCCGTTTCAGTGTCAAACACAATGAAATGGAGGCTGCAAGAAACAGCAGAGCTTCTGTGTTCAGTGAGAATCACACTTGCCCACCACAGAGGGAATCATCCTAGCCAAGGTTGTACTGACTGCTAACCCACTTAACATCCGAACCAAATGTGTTCTCCAGGCTCCTGACAAAGAAGAATGAGGGTCCAAAGAGTTCAAAATGGAACAGGGTACAAACACATCAGTCACCACTGTAGAGAGCCAAGCTATAGGCTAAACTGCTCGCCAAAGACACATGTTTCATCCCAAGGCTGCTAGACCATTCTCAAAACTCCAGCCAGAGCACACACACCAAACAAACTCCTCACACTAGCTTATTATTGTTGGTCTGGACACTTGGTGGCAGCACACACATCAGGAGAAAGACTTGCAGAAGCCTCTGAATAGTCTGTTTTGATGTTGTTTGGATAAATTTTATCTTCAGAGTTAGTACATTATTTGAGACAACACGAAAGCAGAACATTCCAATATAAATTCTCTTCTTTATAACATCTTTAGTGCACTTATATTAGACTTTCAGGTAGTCCCCAGAACAATCTTTATGCTCCAGGAAGCTTGCAATGACAACGGACAAATAGAAGAAGTTAGCTAAAATGCTAGCAAAAGGCTTTTCCCCCAGCGAGTTTTTATAGGTTTTCATTTACTGGTTATTGCGCATGGATTTTGCTACAAACATAATCTTGGTAGCTGACCTACCTAGAGCTATATGGGAATCTCCACTATATCGTTTTCCACATATTATATATACAAAGGATTGGCACATCTCACCTGGGCAAAGAAATAAAATGTGTAGTGCACTTTGGTACAGAATAATATACATATAAAGAACAGAATATTTCTCAGCATTTATCGTCTCAGTAATTTGTCCTGCCTGTTTCTACACTTTTTAAAAATAAAATTTTATGACTATACCTATATATCTCCTGTATACTTCTACTAGCCAATTACCTGCTTGTCCCCATACCCCTCCCTGTATGTTGTGATAATTTCGTTTATACTTTTGCTATTCCCATGTGTGCTAGTGTGTACAGATTCATGAGTCCCCAGAACACCCATGTGTTTAATGGAAACCATGCAGACGGAATCATGTAAACTGTATGTGCCTACACCATTTTCAGTTCAACTTTACATTTGGAATTGGGAATCTCCATGGGTGAAAGTAGAGAGTCTCTTAATTTACTTTAAGATCAGGTTTGTTTTTAATGTATGTGAATAAATGTGTGTTCCTATGCATGCACATAGATTTAAGGTGCTTGCAGAGGCCAGAAGAGGATGTCAGATCCCCTGGAGATGGAGTAGTAGGTAGAGTACAGGTGTAGATGTGGGGACTAGAAAAAGAACTTTGGTCCTTTGCAAATGTAATGTTCACTCTTAACTACTGAGCCATCTCTCCATCCCCATTAATTACTTCAAAGGTCCAGGCGTATGCTTATTTTCCTTCCTTCCATTACAGCACAGTTGGTCAAGGTCTCTCTCTCCTTCTTCTCTTTCATAATAGAATACACACTACACTGGATATTCTAGAATGGCCATCGAAGAGGCTTTAGAGACATGGAATTACTCATTAACAAACACTTAGCCACCCTGCCCTCTCTGTGACTCTACTTCTAGTCTTGTAATAAAGCACCAAGGCCCTTAACATCTTTGACAATCACCAACAGTACACATGATATATGTATAGACAAAGAATAGGTGCAACATGTCTGGTTAATTGTGACCATTGATGACTAATGAAATTGGCTTACCCCCCCCCACGTGTATGTGTGTGTGTGTGTGTGTGTGTGTGTGTGTGTGTGTGTGTGTGTGTCTAAAAGTCAGTTTTCCTTCAAAGTAGTTGAGCAACTCTGTATTTGTAGAATTCCAGCAGTATACAAAGTCCATCTCTGAGACCATGGAGGAAGTCATTGAATTATATAAGTAGTCATCATTGTTTGTGTTGCAACTGAACTGCACAACAAGACGAAGAAACAAAGAATACCACATTCTAGTATATGATGAGAATGAAATGGGGATGGGGGAGAGGGGAGACTCTTAGGCCTGGGGTGGGGGAGACAAACCATGTGGCAGGGTGAGGTATGTACAGAGAGAGACTTGAGGAAACCAAGAGCCCTGAAACAGTCACATGGGACTAAGGGGGTGGGTCCATTCCACCAGACAAAAATCCAATACAGAGGACTTCCATCTTGGAGAAGACCCAAGAATCCAAAGCAACTGGGAGAGGGAGGGAGAGAAGGGGAGGGACAGAGGAAAGGAGGAGAGAGAAGAGAGAAGAGAGAAGAGAGAAGAGAAGAGAAGAGAAGAGAGAGAGAGAGAGAGAGAGAGAGAGGGAGGGAGGGAGGGAGGGAGGGAGGGAGAGAGAGAGAGAGAGAGAGAGAGAGAGAGAGAGAGAGAGAGAGAGAGAGATTAAGACCAGAGAAGAAATGAGGGCAAGGGGAAGGTGGTAAGGAGGAAGAGGGGACAAGGGGACAAAAGAAAAGGGACCTCTCTGGGTATGTTAAGTATTTTGACCTTTTGGCTGGGTACAGTATCAGGTCAGGTGATTGTGAAACAATGACCTCACTATCAGCTGTGAAAATGTTCTTATTTACACTTTATGCTATAGACAATGCAGTGCGGATAGATCAAACCCATGACCTTCCTGAAGGATGCCAGAAGCAGAGCCATGCTCCTTATGGAAGTTCTAGAACCTAAGGGTCTGACAGATTCTAATACATTTTATCAGGTAGCAAAACCAGACAGAGGAGCTGTGGATAAGAGGGTGCAAGGCACTTTTAAGATTTTAGCCTCAAAACCAAGAAAGAAGGCTGGAATGGCCAGTTGAGAAAGAGAGTAGGTTGGTACCTGTGCAGCTTAGAAGAATGGAATCTCTGGGTTGGACTTCTGAGCTCAGACCTGTGCAGAGGGAAATACACAGGCAGCTCTAATATGGTAAGGGGCTTCCAGAGGAAGTCTGGATTCCTCTGATGCATGATTTCAAATCCTAAGACAAGATGAAGCCACCAAAATTCATGAGCAGGGACAGAAACACAGCTAACACAGTACCTGATCACAGGCATTTGCTGATTTGCACAATGTGTCCTTTATCTTTCTAATTAGGGTGGGTGCTAAATGAAAATGAAAATATAAATAAATAAATAAATAAATAAATAAATGAAAAGGAAAGGACATGACTGTGCCTAGGTATGGTGGAGGAGAAAGTTTATTGTAGATAAAAGGGAGAGCATAGGTGGGGGGGGGGAGGGCAAAAACATCTGGAAGCTTCCAGAGAGAAGGAAACCTGGTGCAGAAGCCAAGAATGCAAAAGGCAAAAGAGGGCTGGGTAACCAAAATGGCTGAATTACATAGGGAAGAGCCTCTGAGGGGAAAGGGCAGCCGGCAGAAGGGCAGCCCAGACCACGAACCTGGGCTGGAAATGTTAGGGTAGCGAGTGGGGTATGCCAGCCAGGAGGACTCTGTAACAGGATGAGACTGAGGGATGACAGGAGAATCTGGTGACCAGGTCTGCTTTGATATGTTAAATAAGCACATCGGCCACTTGTCCCAAGGTTTGAGACCTAACAGATGTATACTCTCATATCAGCTTGCTGAATTAAAATACAAAAAAAAAAAAAAAAAGACGCCTGCCACTTATATCATGGGCATGTTTTCTGCATTTCTGGGTCTTTAGTTTCTCATAACAAAGACTGAAATCTTATTAAGTTATTCCTCCATGCTCATTTGCATAAGCGTTTTTTACTAGCATGCAAATGAGATTGACTGTAGAGTTCAGCTATGTTTTTTTTTCTCCTCTACTTGCTTCCTTCATTCTTTGATGGATGGCTTGCTTTAGACTATTAAAAAAAATTAGATCACTTCCTTCTTTATTGATTTTTTCTGATCTGGAAGCTATTTACAGCATATCATTTAAAGATAGTTATTATATAAAGAGTAATTTCCTTTCTATTGCAAACAGGAAAAAAAATGTCAGTTATTTTTCTACTCAATGATATCCTGAAAGAATAGTTGTGGTTTTGTTTTGTTTTGTGCATTTATTGTATTTATTATCTCTTTTCTTTTATTTGTTGAGACAGGATTTTCCTCTCTGCTGTGCTTACCTGGAGCTCACTATAGAGCCCAAGATGGCCTTAGACTCCCAACAGTCCTTGTCCCCTCTTTCCCATGGTGCCTCCATCTGGTTTTTCTACCTTACAAAGTGTATTAGAATCTGCCAGGCCCTCAGGGTCTCCACTGTGGAGCTTCCATAAGGATCATACCTAATTTCTGGCATCCTTCAGGAAGGTCATGGATTTCCCACCATCCATCTGCATTCTTCCCTGTATAGCATGAAGAGTACACAGGCACCTACAGCTCAAATCTGAACTCCAGCAGGCTTCCTCTGGAAGCCCACTGGCCACTCCTGCAAGCAGCGGGGCAGGTGGGTGAGCTTCTTATCTTTACTCTCCCTCCTCTTCTCCATATCCAGTCCCTAGTCTCATCCCCTGCTCTGTAGCAGACTACCCTCTTATGGTCTCTTCTCATTCTTTTACCCCATTCTCAGGGAACTAAGCAGATGGTAAAAGAACATCCTGCTTTCTTCACCTCCATAGATCTCCTCAAGCCCCACTTTTAGCCCACCCCCATTATACCTCTAACCTCCAGCGGCTGTACCTTCCTAAGGACCAGAAAAAGCAACAAAAATTAAAGAACAAAATAGCCACTCAACAAAGACAAGATATCAGCGCCTAGAATTTCAATCATCTCGAACACAGATTATGGGACTGTAACTTTTAAACACAATCAATAATAGTCAGGGCATGATCTCTGCTAGAGCATAGCAACCCTACAAGAGTAGGCACGACAACAGACATATTGATTAATGAAGTTGATTTGAATATCCACTCATAAACCCACACACCTGGTTTTTGTTAAAGAAGCCACAAATTGATAATGGGAAAAAGACAGCATCTTCAACAAATGGTGCTGGTCAAACTGGACAACTGATGTAAAAGATTCCAAATAGATATCTATGCTCATCACCCTGCACAAAAATCAACTCCAAATGGATCAAAGATCTCAGCATAAAACCAGAAACACTGAACCTGATAGAAGAGAAAACGTGGAATAGCCTTGAGCTCACTGGCACAGAAAAAGTATTTCTGAACAGAACACTATTAGCACAGGCACTAAGGTCAGAAATTAATAAATGGGACCTCATGTAACTGAGAAACTTCTTCATGGCAAAGGATATCATCATTTGGAAAAAGTAGCAGCTTATGAGATGAGAAAATATTTTTTACCAATTCCATATCAAATAGAGAGCTAATGAGAGAACTTTATAAAGAACTAAAAAACTAGCTATCAAGGAAAAAAAAAACCCAATTAAAAAATGGGTAGAGATCTAAACAGAATTCTCAAGATAGGAAACTCAAATGGCTAAGAAACACTTAAAGAAACGTTCAACATTGTTAGTCATCGGGGATATGCAAATCAAAACTACTCTGTGATTTCATCTTATGTTCCTTAGAATAACTAAAATCAAGTAAAGCAAAGGCTCATGCCGGCGATGATGTGAAGGAAGAAGAGAACTCATCCAGTGCTGGTGGGAATGCAAACTTTCATAACCTCCTTGGAAATCAATGTGTGAGGCAGTTTCCCAGGAAGATGGATCTACCTCAAGATCCAGTTATATCACTCTTAGCTATATACACAAAGTATGATTTATCCTAAAACAAAGACACTTTCTCAACTATGTTCATTGCTATTCTATTTAAAATAACTAGAAGTTGGAAACAACTTAGATATCCCTCAACAGATGAATGGATAAAGAAAATGCAGACATCTACACAATCGAATATTGCTTAGCTGTTTTAAAAGAATGAAATGTGTTTTTTTAAGAACAGGCATTTATATTTATTTTACATATATGAGTACACTGTAGCTGTCTTCAGACACACCAGAAGAGGGCATTGGATCGCATTACAGATGGCTATGAGCCATTGTGTGGTTCCTGGGAATTGAACTCAGGACCTCTAGAAGATCACTCAGTGCTCTTAACCACTGAGTCATCTCTCCCAAGAATCTACAAATGGGACCTCGTAAAATTGCAAAGCTTCTGTAAGGCAAAGGACACTTTATAAGTCAATAGAAAAAAACAGCAACCAACACATTGGGAAAAGATCTTTACCAATCCTACATCTGATAGAGGGTTAATATCCAATATATACAAAGACTCAAGAAGTTAGACTATAGAGAATCAAATAATTCTATTTAAAAAATGGAGAACAGAGCTGAACAAATAATTCTCAATTGAGGAATCTTGCATGACTGAGAAGAACCTAAAGAAATGTTCAACATCCTTAATCATGAGGGAAATGCAAATCAAAATGACCCTGAGATTCTACCTCTCACCAGTCAGAATGGCTACGATCAAAATCTCAGGTGACAGCAGATGCTGGAGAGGGTGTGGGGAAAGAGGAACATTCCTTCATTACTGGTGTGATTGCAAGCTTGTACAACCACTCTACAAATCTGTCTGGCGGTTCCTCAGAACATTGGACATAGTACTACATGAGGACCCAGCAATACCACTCCTGGACATATACCCAAAAGATGCTCCAACATGTAATAAGGACACATGCTCCACTATGCTCATAGTAGACATATTTATAATAGCCAGAAACTGGAAACAATGCAGATGTCCCTAAACAGAGGAATGGATACAGAAAATGTGGTACATTTACACAATGGAGTACTATTCAGCTATTAAAAACAATGACTTCATGAAATTCACAGGCAAATGAATTATCTAGAAAATATCATCCTGAGTGAGGCAACTCAGTCAAAAAAGAACACATATGCTATATACTTACTAATAAGTGGATATTAGGCAAAGAGTGAGGAGTAACCACGATACAACTCACAGACTGCATGAAGCTCAAGAGAAAGGAAGAACAGAGTGAATGCTTCAGTCTTAGAAGGGGGAACAAAATAATCAAGGGAAGTAGAGTGTGGAAGGGAATTGGGAGGAAGAGAAGGGGGAAAGAGGGGAAGAATCAGGTATGGGAAGAAATGGAGGAGATGAACAGAGAGAGGGTCAGGAAATTGAACAGAGGTGTGTAGTAATGGGGGATGGGTAACTGAGGGTAGCAACCAGAAAGTCCCAGATGCCAGGAATGCAAGAGCCTCCCAGGACCCCATGGGGATGACATTAGCTGAAATACCCCATAATACCTGTGGAGACAATATCCAGGGGTTAGGAATGCCCTCCCCGATCCCCCCACCCCCACGTTGAGGAATGGGGCCACCCACCTGTCTCCAAAATTTTAACCAGAATTGATCTTGATTAAAGGAAATACAGGGACAAAGAGTGGAGCAGAGACTGAAGGAAAGGCCATCCAAAGACTGCCCCACCTTGGGATCCATCCCACATGCAGACACCAAACCTAGATACTATTCCTGACAGTGCTTCCTGACAGCAGCCTGATACAGCTGTCTCCTGAGAGGCTCTGCCAGATTCTGACCAATACAGATGCTGATGCTTGCAGCCAACTGTTGGATAGAGCATGGGGCCCCCGATGGAGGAACTAGGGGAAGGACTGAAGGAGCTGATGGGGCCTTATCTGGCATCAATAGGAGGGGAGGCCCTTAGACTTGTGAAGGCTTGATGCCCTAGTGTAGAGGATTGCTAAGGTGGTGAGGTGAGGTTGGTAGGTGGGTCCCTCATAGAAGCAAGGTAAAGGGGGATAGGATAGGGGTTTCCAGATGGGAAAGCAGGAAAGGGGATAACATTTGAAATGTAAATAAATAAATGTGCAATTTAAAAAACAGAGATATTAAGGAACAGTGGGAAAAAAATGAAACGTATAGACAAATAAATGGAACTAGAAAAAAAAATAACTCTAAGTGAGGTGACTATGACTCAGAAAGACAAATCTGGTATGTATTTGCTTATATGTGGATATTAGCTGTTAAGTTATGGATAAGCAAGATGCAATCCATAGAACCATAGGGATTAGATTTACAGTAAGGGGCTTGGGGGGCAGATTTTCCAAGTAAAGGAAAATAGAATCATTGACAGTTGTAGACGGACATGAAGGGACACAGGAATGGAAGGATCAAACAGAGAGGTGAACAAGGGAAGAAAATACGAGGAAAGATAGCTAAAATGAAAGGGCATTTAACCTAAATGAAATCATCAAATAATGGGGGAGTCAGAGCCCCAACTAGATATTTCTTGTCACCAAATGAAGTTTCTATTACTGAGAATGTGTAACATCTAATTGAGTTATTTGCCAAAGAGATCCCATAGAAAACCTCAAACAACCAGACTGTTTCCAAGGCTATAGGTTGCTCTCCCCACACAACCCTATGGCTGAAGACAATATCTACACAAGTCATTGAATACAGAGAAATTGAGCTGGTGTCTTCTAGAGCCTTCACTCATATGGGCTAGTTCTTGGTACTGGAAGAGAGTCTGCATGCTACCAATGCATATCTGTAAATACTAAGCCAGCTGTAAACACTTGGGCTATGATGGTATCCCACCTGCAAGATATCCTTCTGCAATTGTTATAGCAAGAATTGATTTGCCTGAAGGTCCACTCCACAATATGGAATTCATATGCTTTAATAACCAGGAACTAGATAGCCCAGGGATCTAGGTTGAAACCAAGTGCTACTGTTCTAAAGGAACGTAGCAATAAAATGACTTCCAGTGACATTCTGCTATACTCATAGGTTAGCGCCTTGATCAGCCATCACCAGAGGAGCTTCTTCCTGTACAGATAGAAACAAATACAGAGACCCACACCCAGACAATATGCAGGGAGTGAAAGACCCTGGAACACTCAGCCCTAAATAGGATGTCTCCACCAAATTCCTCCCCTCAGGGCTCAAGTCACTGTGGAAGAGGAAGCAGAATGCAGGACACAAAGAAAACAAGGCACTCAAAACAGAGCAAGAGCCGGGCGGTGGTGGCGCACTCCTTTAATCCCAGCGCTTGGGAGGCAGAGGCAGGCGGATTTCTGAGTTTGAGGCCAGCCTGGTCTACAGAGTGAGTTCCAGGACAGCCAGGGCTACACAGAGAAACCCTGTCTGGAAAAGCTAAACCAAACCAAACCAAAAACACAGCAAGACTGATGCACACACAGAGACTGAGGTAGCATGCACTGGGCCTGTGCAGCAAATGAGGTCCTAGAACTGAAAAGAGAAGGAGACATAATGTATCCATCCCTAACCTGGGTGCTGTCTTCAATTTATTGCTACTTACAAATGACATTTTAGTGTTCTCCCAGGGAGAACACTCTCTCTGACAGTCAGACTGCATGCTCATCAGTAAATGGTCAACAGAAAATAAACTCCGTGGTATCCTTGGAGGTTTCTTGTCAGATAATGTTGTAACAAGGTTTGCTTGTTTTTGTTTGTTTGTTTGATTTGGTTTTGTTTTTTGTTTGTTTGTTTTTGTTTGATTGATTGCGTCAAGTAAACTTTTAATTTTTAATTTTAATGTTTTATTTATTTTTCTCATTTATTTATCCCCCGCACCCCAAGACTATTTGCCTTCATATGATGGCTTTGTTTATTCTTGTTTTGAGGATTTCTGAATGTGCAAATGAGTGGATGAGTGGGTCTTTGCATCAATATTTGTTTCTTAGTTCTTTTCCTTCTGTTTGTTTTGTCCTATTCTGATATGTTTATTTTTGTCTCATTTTGTTATATTATATTATATTATATTATATTATATTATATTATATTATCAGCCCTTAGCTGCCTGTTTGGTTTCTAATGAGAGATAGAGATGGGGTAGATGGAGAAAGATGATGAGATAGGTATGGACCTGCAAAGCTGTGTGATCCGGGAAGCCAGTTCGGAAAATAAGAGTGAGGTCCAGATGTGTCCAAATCCTGAAAGTCTCTTCCTGAGCCTGGCAGGAATTAGTAATGCTTCCTCGTTTCTCTGAGCCTGCACGTTCTAACGAATGTAGGCCTTACGATGTTCACCTCCATCACCCTTGAGGTGGTCACATTGTTTGGTGGTCAGATAACAGGTCTTCTGCTCTCCCTAAAATGACGTGTCCAGGTAGTGCCTGGAATTCCTCTTCATACAAATGGGCATTCCAAGCACCTTAGAACCAGCATATGTTTACCCCCCAAACCCCTACCCACTCCCCAAGGTTTATACAGTCCTTGTTCACCCTGATAAAGAGAGCTGTTGCACTGAAAAGCATCTCTGGAGAAGACTGTTTATCCTATACTCAAGTGAACCTCAGTCCTTCTAACCCACCCACTTGGCTAAGCTTTATCCCTTCTAGTGTAGCCTTGGGTACAATGGTGCCTGGGTATCCCAAGGAGAAAAGCAGAGAAGAACTGGGGGAAGCAGAGGGAGGAGAAACTGTAATCTGGATATATTGTCTGAAAACAAAATCTATTTTCAATTAATGAAAAATTATATAAGACTATAATTATTTGTTCCTTGGAATTTAATAAAGATCACTAACAAAAGTAATTTCAATACTCTTTTTTTTTTTTTTTGAAATTGTGTGCTGTATTTTTACAAATTTAGTTCTCATGATGGTGTGTAAACATTTGGTTTCCAGGTTCCTCAGAACTTAATTTTAGCAATTTTTGTTTTCCTAGATATTACACAATTCAATAAATATGATGTAAGATTCATTTTATTTTATTACACCTTTAATTCCCATTGAATTTACAACTCTGGTCATTTACAAATATGTGCTACTTTTAGAAACTTCACTTCTCTTTTAACTTGTTAAGAATTCGCCAGCTTTAAGAATCATTTCAGAGACAACCGGCCACCTTCCTGGTGAGAGCACAGGGGTCCGCCCGGCCTGAGAGGTTTCTGCCTCAGGCTCTGGCGGGAGCCACCTTGGCTCCGGGACTCCGCGGAGGGCAGGCTGCATGGGAGAGGGTGTAGAATACAGAGGCCAGCAGTTTCTGGGAAAGGGGAGAGCCAGAGAGCTTCTGAGGCGGCGCCATCTTCGGCTCCAAACAACCGGCCACCTTCCTGGCCAAAGCAACACAGCTTCTGGGAAAGATCCTGTTTTGGGCCTTCATCTTCAGCCAGGAGGAGGTCCAAACACCAGATAACTGTGCACCTTCCCTGAAAGAGGAGAGCTTGCCTGCAGAGACTGCTCTGACCAGTGAAACTCAGAGGAGAGAGCTAGTCTCCCATGTCTGCTGATACAGGGTAACAAAAGCAACAGAGGAACAATCTCTAAACAAAGACAACTATAACAACTAACTACAGAGATTGCCAGATGGCGAAAGGTAAACGTAAGAATCCTACTAACAGAAACCAGGACCACTCACCATCATCAGAACCCAGAACGCCCACTTCGCCCAGTCCAGGGCACCCTAACACACCTGAAAAGGTAGACCAGGATTTAAAAGCTTATCTCATGATGATGGTAGAGGACATAAAGAAGGAATTTAATAACTCACTTAAAGAAATACAGGAGAACACTGTTAAGGAGTTACAAGTCCTTAAAGAAAAACAGGAAAACACAACCAAACAGGTAGAAGTCCTTATAGAAAAACAGGAAAACACATCCAAACAGGTGATGGAAATGAACAAAACCATACTAGACCTAAAAAGGGAAGTAGACACAATAAAGAAAACACAAAGTGAGGCAACGCTGGAGATAGAAACCCTAGGAAAGAAATCTGGAACCATAGATGCCAGCATCAGCAACAGAATACAAGAGATGGAAGAGAGAATCTCAGGTGCAGAAGATTCCATAGAGAACATCGGCACAACAATCAAAGAGAATGGAAAATGCAAAAACATCCAGGAAATCCAGGACACAATGAGAAGACCAAACCTACAGATAATAGGAGTGGATGAGAATGAAGATTTTCAACTCAAAGGACCAGCAAACATCTTCAACAAAATTATTGAGGAAAACTTCCCAAATCTAAAGAAAGAGATGCCCTTGAACATACAAGAAGCCTACAGAACTCCAAATAGACTGGACCAGAAAAGAAATTCCTCCCGACACATAATAATCAGAACAGCAAATGCACTAAATAAAGATAGAATACTAAAAGCAGTAAAGGAAAAAGGTCAAGTAACATATAAAGGCAAGCCTATCAGAATTACACCAGATTTTTCACCAGAGACAATGAAAGCCAGAAGAGCCTGGACAGATGTCTTACAGACACTAAGAGAACACAAATTCCAGCCCAGGCTACTATACCCAGCCAAACTCTCAATTATCATAGATGGAGAAACCAAAGTATTCCACGACAAAACCAAATTCACACATTATCTCTCCACGAATCCAGCCCTTCAAAGGATAATAACAGAAAAAAAACCAATACAAGGACGGGAACCACGCCCTAGAAAAAACAGGAAGATAATCCCTCAACAAAACTAAAAGAAGACAGCCACAAGAACAGAATGTCAACTTTAACAACAAAAATAACAGGAAGCAACAATTACTTCTTTTTAATATCTCTTAATATCAATGGTCTCAACTCCCCAATAAAAAGACATAGACTAACAGACTGGCTACACAAACAAGACCCAACATTTTGCTGCTTACAGGAAACTCATCTCAGAGAAAAAGATAGACACTACCTCAGAATGAAAGGCTGGAAAACAATTTTCCAAGCAAATGGTATGAAGAAACAAGCTGGAGTAGCCATCCTAATATCTGATAAGATTGACTTCCAACCCAAAGTCATCAAAAAAGACAAGGAGGGGCACTTCATTCTCATCAAAGGTAAAATCCTCCAAGAGGAACTCTCAATTCTGAATATCTATGCTCCAAATACAAGGGCAGCCACATTCATTAAAGAAACTTTAGTAAAGCTCAAAGCACACATTGCACCTCACACAATAATAGTGGGAGACTTCAACACACCACTTTCACCAATGGACAGATCATGGAAACAGAAATTAAACAGGGACACAGTGAAACTAACAGAAGTGATGAAACAAATGGACCTGACAGATATCTACAGAACATTTTATCCTAAAACAAAAGGATATACCTTCTTCTCAGCACCTCATGGTACCTTCTCCAAAATTGACCACTTAATTGGTTACAAAACAAGCCTCAACATATACAAAAATATTGAAATTGTCCCATGCATCCTATCAGATCACCATGGACTAAGGCTGATCTTCAATAACAAAATAATAGAAAGCCAACATTCACGTGGAAACTGAACAACACTCTTCTCAATGATACCTTGGTCAAGGAAGGAATAAAGAAAGAAATTAAGGACTTTTTGGAGTTTAATGAAAATGAAGCCACAACATACCCAAACTTATGGGACACAATGAAAGCATTCCTAAGAGGAAAACTCATAGCTCTGAGTGCCTCCAAAAAGAAACTAGAGAGAGCACACATTAGCAGCTTGACAACACACCTAAAAGCTCTAGAAGAAAAGAAAGCAAATTCACCCAAGAGGAGTAGAAGGCAGGAAATAATCAAACTCAGGGGTGAAATCAACCAAGTGGAAACAAGAAGAACTATTCAAAGAATCAACCAATCAAGGAGCTGGTTCTTTGAGAAAATCAACAAGATAGATAAACCCTTAGCCAGACTCACTAGAGGGCACAGGGAAAGCACCCTAATTAACAAAATCAGAAATGAAAAGGGAGACATAACAACAGATCCTGAAGAAATCCAAAACACCATCAGATCCTTCTACAAAAGGCTATACTCAACAAAACTGGAAAACCTGGATGAAATGGACAAGTTTCTAGACAGATACCAGGTACCAATGCTAAATCAAGATCAGGTTAATGATCTCAACAGTCCTATATCCCCTAAAGAAACAGAAGCAGTCATTAATAGTCTCCCAGCCAAAAAAAGCCCAGGACCAGACGGGTTTAGTGCAGAGTTCTATCAGACCTTCAAAGAAGACCTAATTCCAGTTCTTCATAAACTATTCCACAAAATAGAAACGGAAGGTACTCTACCCAACTCATTCTATGAAGCCATAATTACTCTGAAACCTAAACCACAAAAAGACCCAACAAAGATAGAGAACTTCAGACCAATTTCCCTTATGAATATCGATGCAAAAATCCTCAATAAAGTTCTTGCTAACCGAATCCAAGAACACATCAAAACAATCATCCATCCTGACCAAGTAGATTTCATCCCAGGGATGCAGGGATGGTTCAATATACGGAAATCCATCAATGTAATCCAGTATATAAACAAACTCAAAGACAAAAACCACATGATCATCTCCTTAGATGCTGAGAAAGCATTTGACAAAATCCAACACCCATTCATGATAAAAGTCTTGGAAAGATCAGGAATTCAAGGCCCATACCTAAACATGATAAAGGCAATCTACAGCAAACCAATAGCCAACATCAAAGTAAATGGTGAGAAGCTGGAAGCAATCCCACTAAAATCAGGGACTAGACAAGGCTGTCCACTCTCGCCCTACCTATTCAACATTGTACTTGAAGTCCTAGCCAGAGCAATTAGACCACAAAAGGAGATCAAGGGGATACAAATTGGAAAGGAAGAAGTCAAAATATCACTTTTTGCAGATGATATGATAGTATATATAAGTGACCCTAAAAACTCCAACAGAGATCTCCTAAGCCTGATAAACAGCTTCGGTGAAGTAGCTGGATATGAAATTAACTCAAACAAGTCAATGGCCTTTCTTTACACAAAGGATAAACAGGCTGAGAAACAAATTAGGGAAACAACACCCTTCTCAATAGTCACAAATAATATAAAATACCTTGGCATGACTCTAAGGATGTGAAAGATCTGTATGATAAGAACTTCAAGTCTCTAAAGAAAGAAATTAAAGAAGATCTCAGAAGATGGAAAGATCTCCCATGCTCATGGATTGGCAGGATCAACATTGTAAAAATGGCTATCTTGTCAAAAGCAATCTACAGATTCAATGCAATCCCCATCAAAATTCCAACTCAATTCTTCAACGAATTAGAAAGGGCAATCGGCAGATTCATCTGGAATAACAAAAAACCGAGGATAGCAAAAACTCTTCTCAAGGATAAAAGAACGAATCACCATGCCGGATCTAAAACTTTACTACAGAGCAATTGTGATCAAAACTGCATGGTACTGATATAGTGACAGACAAGTAGACCAATGGAACAGAATTGAAGACCCAGAGATGAATCCACACACCTATGGTCACTTGATCTTTGACAAGGGAGCTAAAACCATCCAGTGGAAAAAAGACAGCATTTTCAACAAATGGTGCTGGCACAACTGGCGGTTATCATGTAGAAGAATGCGAATTGATCCATTTCTATCTCCTTGTACTAAGGTCAAATCTAAGTGGATTAAGGAACTCCACATAAAACCAGAGACACTGAAACTTATAGAGGAGAAAGTAGGGAAAAGCCTCAAAGATATGGGTACAGGGAAAAAATTCCTGAATAGAACAGCAATGGCTTGTGCTGTAAAATCAAGAATCAATAAATGGGACCTCATAAAATTGCAAAGCTTCTGCAAAGCAAAAGACACCGTCAATAAGACAAAAATGCCACCAACAGATTGGGAAAGGATCTTTACCTATCCCAAATCGGATAGGGGACTAATATCCAATATATATAAATAACTCAAGAAGGTGGACTCCAGAAAATCAAACAACCCCATTAAAAAATGGGGCTCAGAGCTGAACAAAGAATTCTCACCTGAGGAATACCGAATGGCAGAGAAGCACCTGAAAAAATGTTCAACATCCTTAATCATCAGGGAAATGCAAATCAAAACAACCCTGAGATTCCACTTCACTCCAGTCAGAATGGCTAAGATCAAAAACTCAGGTGACAGCAGATGCTGGCAAGGATGTGGAGAAAGGGGAACACTCCTCCATTGTTGGTGGGATTGCAAGCTTGTACAACCACTCTGGAAATCAGTCTGGTGGTTCCTCAGAAAATTGGACATAGTACTACCTGAGGATCCAGCAATACCTCTCCTGGGCAAATATCCAGAAGATGTCCCAACTGGTAAGAAGAACACATGCTCCACTATGTTCATAGCAGCCTTGTTTATAATAGCCAGAAGCTGGAAAGAACCCAGATGCCCCTCAACAGAGGAATGGATACAGGAAATGTCGTACATTTACTCAATGGAATACTACTCAGCTATTAAAAAAATGAATTTATGAAATTCCTAGGCAAATGGATGGACCTGGAGGGTATCATCCTGAGTGAAGTAACCCAATCACAAAGGAACTCACACAATATGTACTCACTGATAAGTGGATATTAGCCCAGAAACTTAGGATACCCAAGATATAAGATACAACTTGCCAAACGCATGAAATTCAAGAAGAACGAAGACCAACGTGTGGACACTTTACCCTTTCTTAGAAATGGGAACAAAACACCCATGGAAGGAGTTACAGAGACAAAATTTGGAGCTGTGACGAAAGGATGGACCATCTAGTGATTGCCATATGCAGGGATCCATCCCATAATCAGCTTCCAAATGCTGACACCATTGCATACACTAACAAGATTTTGCTGAAAGGACCCAGATATAGCTCTCTCTTGTGAGACTATGCCGGGGCCTAGCAAACACAGAAGTGGATGCTCACAGTCAGCTATTGGATGGATCACAGGGCCCCCAATGGAGGAGCTAGAGAAAGTACTCAAGGAGCTAAAGGGATCTGCAACCCTATAGGTGGATCAACAATATGAACTAACCAGTACCCCGGAGCTCTTAACTCTAGCTGCATATGTATCAAAAGATGGCCTAGTTGGCCATCACTGCAAAGAGAGGCCCATTGGACTTGCAAACTTTATATGCCCTAGTACAGGGGAACGCCAGGGCCAAAAAGGGAGTGTGGGTGGGTAGGGGATTGGGGGGGTGGGTATGGGGGACCTTTGGGATAGCATTGAAAATGTAAACGAGGAAAATACCTAATAATAAAAAAAAATTAAAAAAAAAGAATCATTTCAAAAGGCTGTTTCATCAGTTGAACAGCTTTGCTTGATTTCTTCTTGGCTTATTTTTGTCCACCCCTTTTTGTTTTGTTATCTCATTTTCTTTGGATTTATTATTTTTTCTGTCTCTTTCAGTTTTTGCAAACTAGAGAATCTTCTCATTAGTTTTTGTTTGTTTGTTTGTTTTGTTTTGTTTTTTTGTTTTTTGTTTTTTTGAGACAGGTTTTCTCTGTGTAGACCTGGCTGTCCTGGAACTCACTCTGTAGACCAGGCTGGCCTCGAACTCAGAGATCTGCCTGCCTCTGCCTCCCAAGTACTGGGATTAAAGGCATGTGCCACCATGTCCAGCGCTCATTAGTTATTAATGACAACAAAATATGGAGATTTTTTCCAAGGCAACACACTAGGTGGAAAGCTCAACTGAATATTTTGAAGTGCTTATACTAATAATATTTTAAGAATTCAGTCAAAAGTTTTATTATTACAAAAATAAGATGTATAGATTAAATGTATAACAAATGAGTTGGAAGGGGAAAAATGGATCACGAAGGTTGTTAAATCATATCTTGTCATTTTAGATTGTTAGCCAATGCAGTAACACAAGAAAGAGTAGTTGGAACTAACACTTTGTAGATAACATTGTCATATATACTGAAGAAAACTTCCAGAACTAAGAAAATACCTATACAAGGCAAATACACAATTCATTTCTTCATGAAAGCCACAAAAATAAAAACAACATAAAGTTCTGTTAATATTTTATCTTAAAATATTCTCATGGTTAGTAGAAATTCCAAAAATAGATATACAAGACCTCTATACAGAAGGCCACAAAGTATCATTGATAAAAATCATATGATATCTACACAAATAAACACACTAAGTAACATGCCCTGCCTGCCAGTGGCCAGAAATGTCAGCATTGTAACATGTGCTAGCTTGCCCTAGATTCATCTGTTGCTATACCATGGCTCTAATACAAATCACACTGATGGCCTTTTTATTTTATTTTATTTTATTTTATTTTATTTTATTTTATTTTACTTTTTTGAGCTCTCAACCTTGACTAGCCTTGAACTCAGTGTCAGATTAGAGGACTATTTTAAAGATTTACTTATTTATTTTCTATGTATATGAGTACACTGTAGCTGTACAGATGGTTGTGAGCTATCATGTGGGTGCTGGAAATTGAACTCGGGATCTGTGCTTGCTCTGTACCCACTCGCTCCAGCCCAAAGATTTATTTATTATTATATGCACGTACACTGTAGCTGTCTTCAGACACACCCGAAGAGGTCCTCAGATCTCACTATGATGGTTGTAAGCTACCATGTGGTTGCTGGGATTTGAACTCAGGACCTCTGGAAGAGCAGTTAGTTCTCTTAACCTCTGAGCCATCTCTCCAGCCCAAGAAGACTTAAAATAACCAAAAAAATATAGCAAAATATTATACTAGATAGACACATATCTCAATGGGTGGCAATAAAACACAGAAACGAAGAACTGATATGCAGATATCTCAATTATGACAAAATCCTCACATGAAATCTTGTGAAGTAAGTACTTACTGCATCATAAAGCAATTAAAATTCTTTACAAGAAAAAAATGTGGAAGCTAAATCAATCTAGAAGCAAACCCAAGACATCCAGGTATCTCAACTTGAACAGAAAGCAACCAAGAAAATACATGATACACCATACTTTAAATATGAATCTGAAAATTCTAATAGTAATTATAATGGAGTAGAGCTGAACACGATGCATAGGAATGAATAGCCTGTGATGTCAAGACAGGACAACAGGGCTAGTGCTACAAGATTAAATGGGTGTTATACATAGCCAGCCAAATGGTGTACTTATGGTATAGAATAGTGCATGAAAAATTAACAAGAAATATGAGAAACAGACCAAAGATGGCATGTGTCAACTACAAAGATGGTATTAGAGAGTCGTGAGTAGTCATGAGGGAACCACAAGGCAATCTAAAATAGATGAGCCTGGCTAACACAGAAAGAGACCCAGCGACAAGTGGATGGAGAAGAGATCCTCAATTCTTTTCAATGCTGCTGTGGAGGAGATGAAGTGTTGACTTTAGATGGAGCCAGTGTCTTGCATGGCCGAGGATGTGACTTACTGTGTCCCAGTGGCTCTACATCCTCTCTAAAATCATGAATCTACACTTAAAATTGACTCATAGCCACCTATCCAACACAGGATAACCTGCAATGACAACTGATTGAGACCATCTGTGCATCCACCAGGGCTCTGAACAGACATCACTAGGGTTGATGGTGGCTTCACACCACAGGTTCAAATGCACAGTCATGGGAGCAAGAGAAGAGGAAACCAAGCCTGACACCAAGCAAACCACCATGCAATCCCATTCTGAGTCATGTGCCCATCAAGAGAATCTCATCAAAAGCCAGAAAAAGGACTCAGACATAAGGAGATGGCAGCAATTTTTGTAGGGAGAACTTTCAAGAGGAAGAAACTCACTAAACAAGTCCATCTTTAAATTCCCCCAGAGTCCAGCTGTGAGAGCTCTACAAAGGCTAAGATGCTTGGACCTGGCAGTGTTCAACCAGAGAAGGTGGTTCCACTGTCAAACCTCTGATCACACGTGCTTCTGCACAGAAGTTTGGCCATGGCTATGAAAATCTAAATATTCACACAGAGCAATCCCAGCTACACATCTATCATGGAAAGGATGACAGGTGACACTCCGGGAGGACCTTATCTAGATTGTATTTCTTACAACACAGAATAAATGGAACGACTCAAATATTACCAACAAATGACATTTAAATCAATTCAAATACATTCAGACAATGAAATTATTTTCAGCAATTTCAGAGAACAGGGTATGCCAGTAAAAACAGAAATCTGATCATGATTTTTAACAAAAAAACCCTTCAGGAGAACAAAAACCATACAGTTCCATAAATAAGTAGATATTATGCAAATCAAACTTAAGTATATGCATTTTCACAGAAAAATATATTTCCAAACTGTTTCCTAAATCTTGTTTCTAAGATTTTAGTAAATGTCTTTTAAATTTTCTTTTTTTAAAAATAATATTCTATTATTTTAAGTTAAAGTCAGTCAAATTAGAAGGTATGCATCATTTGACAAACAGGCAAATGCTCCACAGAAGGATTTGTATTAAGGAATTTGGGAGTGCTCACACTGTTTAATTCAGTAAATCATTTCCTGGGATTTGTTCTAAGGAATTAATCATAAACATGGACAAAGATTTTCTTGTAAGATTGCTTGCCAAATCATTGTGGGTAAGCTAGCAAGGCAAACATCTGACAAGAGAAAAGATGTTTAATTATGTATGTTCATAATACATACTACCCAATGCAGTCCACTCTGTTTTGTGAGTTAGAAACCCCCAAGTTTAATCAAATTAAAATGAATATCTTTAAATTGGTTCTGTGATGTACATGCACATGCTGTTTTTGGTCTGTACAGCCATCCCAGTTGTTAGCACAGCATCTACTTTGCACTAGGAGTAGTGGATACTCCAGAGACCAGTGAGGCAGTGAGCAGTCATGAAGGTTACATATAAGCAGTGTGTATAAGGTAGACTGAAGTACTGATGGGTCTCCTTCGGCCTGATCACCCACAGATGCCGAGGAGCAAGCACAAAGAGGTTGATGTGAGGTATTTGTCAATGTGGAATGGTGATATCTGGCAAAGAGAAAATATAAGCTTCTGAAGAAGCTATACTACAATATCTGGGCCCTAATTTTATAGGTATGCAAAATTAATTTTTAATGAAGAAAATGTAATACTCTGCTCAGAGTTTAACATGAACGCTGCCCAATGATGAGGTCAGACAACAGACCCTTGGAACTTTACAGAGTCAAACAAGAAGTTGTAGCAGGGTTCAGCAGGACCATCCAGGAGGTGTTGGTTACTGAAGGGACAGAGAAGTCCATCCAACAGAAGACCATTTAGGCAGGACCAATCAGGGAGGAGGAAAGGAAGTGCGGGTGGTGGAGCTTATAAAACATTCAACCCAGAGCTCCTGGGTGAACCCTAACAAGAGCCCCTCCCTTGCCCTTGAGGACTCTTTTTCCTCCCTGTGGCTGATGCTTCTCCATCCCTGCTTGAGATCTCTGTCAAGCTCATACTCTGACTGACCCTGTGATCTCCAACTCTTCCTCTTTCTCAGCAATCCTTTTCTCTTCAATTGTCACTCCACTTTCCTTTCATGTTCTCACTCTCTTGCTGGGTCGTTTTTTCCATGATTTACAGTTCTTTTGTCTGTCCCATTGAGTAGACATGATGGTTCCCTGACAAACCTCACTCAAGAGCCCTGCAACAAAAGGTAGATTGAAATGTTCTGGGCTCATCTGCTGCCTACCACTAAGACACTCCAATGCAGACAAACAGAGAGAGACCAAAGTCATAAATAAACCATTTTTTTCTCTTTAAACATCTACATTAGGCATAGTATTGATGATGTTGATAAACTTATGACTGTAATGTTAATAGTGTGTAAGCTTGTCAAGGATTCCCTTCAACTGGACCACCCAGTACAATTATCCATGGACAATCGGGAATAGCAAAACAATCAAAGAGCTCTCTCTGTACTTACACAGAAAGGCAGTCAAGTCAAAGACACAGTGTACAATCAGGTATTACAGAGTATAGCCCTTGGTACCCTTTACTGGTATCCATATCTCGCCATCATTGTTGTATAAATCACAGTCATGCTCTCAACGCTGAAGTGCATGCAGCATCTCAGAGAAACATTAGTCCACAACTCTTAATAGGACCAAATTCGCTACAGTTCTTTGTTATTAGACTTTTAATTAAATTCAGATCAGGTAATTACAGCATAATGTTAAAGTTATAAACTAAAGTCTCTGGATAGCTCTCCAGTGGGATGAATAAGAATCACTGGGGGGTAGGAAAGTATGGAGGGAGGGTCAGCCAACCTATAATATGTACTATAATCTATAGTGCAAGTGCACTATACCTGGTATAACACGGTCCCATGTATAGGTACATATGCATCATGAAAAATGTTAGTTACAATCTTTTCCAGTATATTAATATGTTCTCTCACCTTTCTTGACAAAACAGCATTCAAGAATGGTTTGGGCCTCCAGTGATTCAAAAGAGACCCAGCTACAACTATCTCAGCAAATGCAACTACCCTCATATCATTTCCACATGCAACTGCTCATTAATATTTAGGCCATGGAAACCATCTCTATTTTCATAGCATGAATGGACAGCAATGCTTATCCCTGTTGTAAGACAAACTGCACTGTGTTTACTGGTAATTTTCAGGTAGAAAAATGTAGGTTATATTGACTATGTCTCCAGTGAAATTATTAAGGCTTGTTAAACTCCCAGTAAATATTAAAACCAAGACCAGCTTCTGTTCTGTGAGTGAAATTAAAAAAAAAAAAACACAATATGTACTTTAGTTGTTTTCCAAGCCACCATTTTCTAAAGTCAAGCTTGTTTTCTGAAATGAGTTACTTCATCAAAGTTACGGGTAGGTGAGTTGAATATCAATTGAGTAAATTATTTACAAATGCTTATGCCTCTCTCTTTGCTTATTTATTGTTTAATTTCTTTGAATTGAAAAGTTGTGATGACAGGAGAAAATTTCCTAAACAGAACACCAATGGCTCTGGCACTAAGGTCAAGTATTAATAAATGGGACCTCATGAAACTGAAAACCTTTTGTAAGGCAAATAACACTGTCAATAGGACAAAATGGCAGCCTACAATTGGGGAAAGATTTTTCTCTAGCCCTAAATCTGACAGAGATCTAATGTCCAAAATATTAGACTCTAAAAATCAAATAACACAATCAATAAGATAGAGTACAGAACTAACAGAGAATTCTCAATAGAGTAATCTCAAATGGCCGAGAAGCACTTAAAGAAATGTTCAACATCCTTAGTCATAAGGGAAATACAAATCAAAATGACCCCGAGATTCCACCTTATACCAAAATGGCTAAGGTAAAAATCTCAAGTGACAGCACATACTGGTGAGAATGTGGATAAAGAACACTACTCCATTGCTGGTGGGATTGGAAACAAGAAAAACCACTCTCTGGAATCAATCCAACGGTTTCTCAGAAAATTGGAAATAGTTCTACCTGAAGACCCAGCTATCCTGCTCCTGGGCATATACTCCAAAGATGTTCCACCATACCCCAAGGACATGTGCTCCATTATCTATAGAACAACTTTATTTGCAATAGCCAGAAACTGGAAGCAACCCAGATATGCCTCAACTGAAGAATAGATATAGAAAATGTGATACATTTACACAATGGAATGCTACTCAGCTATTAAAAACAAGGACATCACGAATTTTGCAGACAAATGAATGGAACTAAAAAATATCATCCTGAGTGAGGTAACCCAGACCCCAAAGGACAGGACATGCAAAGTAATATACTCACTGATAAGTGGATATTGTCAAAAAGTTCAGAATACCCATGATACGCCCCATAGACTGTAAGAAGTTAAACAAGAAGTAAGGCCCAAGTGAGGATGCTTGAATGCCACTTGGAAGGGGGAACAAAATAATCATGGGGGGGCAAATATAGGGAGCGATCTGGGTGGGATAGGTGAGGGTGAGGGGAATAGGGTGGCAGGACCCATCACAGGGAGAGACAGGAGAGGGGCTCAGAGGGTGAGGAGAAATGAATGGAAATATACAACTGCTGGGATTGAAGGTGGGGATGGGGGGGGTGATTCTCTAGGAAGTCCCAGAGAGGAGGGAGGTCCCCAGGAGTCAATGCAAGTAACCTTAGTTGAAATGCCCAGCAGTGGGGATTTGGAACCTGAAGAGACCACCTCCAGTAGCCAGACAGGACCCCCAGGAGAGGGATGGGGACACCAACTCACCTACAAAACTTTTGACCCAAAATTGATTCTGTCTAAAAGAAATTCAGGGACAAAGATGGAGCAGAAACTAAAGGAATGGCTGACCAGTCACCATCCCATTTTGAGACCCATCCCTTGTGCAGACACCAAATTCTTACACTTAATATTAATGATGCTATGTTGTGCTTGAAGATAGGAGCCTCACATTGCAGCCCTCTGAGAAGCTCTACCCAGCAGTTGACTGAGAAAGAAGCAGATACCCACAAACGACCTCTATGGAAGACATGGGGGAAGAATTGAAAGCCCTTAAGGAGATGGCATACCCACAAGAAGACAAAAGTGTCAACTAATCTGAACTTCTAAGAACTCCCAGAGACTGAGCCACCAACCAAAGAGCATACACTGGCTGGTTCGAAGTCCAGGGGCACATATGTAGTAGACAGCTGCCTTGTCTGGCCTCAGTGGGAGAGGATATGCCTAGCCCTACAGAGACTTGATACACCAGGGTAGGGGGGATACCCGGAAGTGGGGTTGCCTTCTCAGAGGCGAAAGGATGAGGGGAACAGGGAGGGAGCAGCATTTTGGGTTGTGAATACATACATACATACATACATACATACATACATACATAAATATATAAATCTTTAAAAGTTGTGTTAGTACATTTGAAAATGCTGACTTTCAGGGGGAGGTTTGGACTGAGAATGTTCTAGAATGGTATAGATGTGTATATGACTGCCTCTAGGCTGATGACTAGAAAACCATGGGCTGAGGGGATGCTCCAGTCAGTGATGTGTTTCCATGCCAGCCTGAGGATCTGGGCTTGATCCTTAGAGTCCACACTAAAAACTCTGGGGATGGTGGCATACCCTTTTCCTCCCTGCACTAGAGAGGCAGAGATAAGCAGTTTCTTGGGGTTCTCTAGCCAGCTAGTCTAGCACAATTGGTGAGTTCTGGGCAGCGAGGAACACTGATTTAGGAAAACCAAACCAAAAGAAAGAAAAACAATATCAACAAAAACCAACCAGCCAACCAACCAACCACCACCACCACCACCACCACCACCACCACAACCAAGATAGAAAAGGTGACAAATAACCTCTGGGAATAACACTCAAGCTTTATGTTGGACCTGTATGCATACCTGTACCCTTTCCATCACGTGTACACATAATAAAATAAAATAAAATAAAATTTCTATGCTTATTAATTTTACATAACACCATTCTTTGCTGACTCCCCCTCTCTTTTCTTATCAATACTTAATGGAGGCTTACATTCAGTTGCAGGTTTGACCCAATGGCTGCTCTCCTTCAGGGGAGGTATGGCCCTTTTCCATCCAGGAAAACAAACCAGAGGGGAATTCCAAGAAGCATAAACATTGAAGTCCTCCAAATAAACAGAAAACTCTATTTTTACAGAGTCATCCATAATGGTGGATGTTTTCTACTCCTTAGGGTCAGAGGAGTGAGTTCTGCATCACTGCAGGCAGGTGTACTCAAAGATTCCATCTTTACTTACAAGTTGCTCAGTGAACAAGGGACTTTATTGATTCTCATGCTCAAATTCACCTTGGTACTCTCCATATACATCAGCCATTTATCTTGATTAAGCATATATTAAAATTTAAACGAGCTATAATGTAGTTATGTATGCTCTTATTAGCATGTAGCAAGGGGCAAATTTATAGGCTTCATGATAACATTTTCCTATGTCTTCAGAAGGTGCCTTGACCTGTGGTCCCCATCACCAACAAGTATCCATCCTCCTCATTGTGCAGTTCCCCTTCCCACTCCTGTCTCCTCCCTCCCTCTCTCTCTCTCTCTCTCTCTCTCTCTCTCTCTCTCTCTCTCTCTCTCTGTGTGTGTGTGTATTTGTGTCCCCTTCTCCTCTATCTCCCTCTCCCTCTCTTTATTCTTTTTCTCCCTTCTTTCCCTCTGCTCAGTTTTAAGTCCTCTTTCTTGCTCCTCTTACGTGATGAGGTTCTAATGTGAGGTCAGTGGATCCCTACATAGAACTATGGTCAAGAACTTAACAACACAATTGCCTTTTGCGTGATGTGCTAAGCTTGGGCAGATGATCCATCAGAACTTTAACAATAGTGCTATTTGTGGGCTTATGAACTTATGTCTTTGTCAGGATTTTACTGCTGTGAACAGACACAATGACCAAGGCAACTCTTGTAAAGAACATTTAATTGGGGCTGGCTTACAGGCTCAGAGGTTTAGTCCATCATCAAGGTGGGAGCAGGGCAACATCTAGGCAGGCATGGTGCAGCAGAGCTGAGAGTTCTGCATCTTCAACTGAAGGCTGCTAGTAGAAGACTGACTTCCAGATAGCTAGGGTGAGGGTCTTAAGCCCACGCCCATAGTATCACACCACTCCAACAAGGCCACACCTCCTAATAGTGCTACTCCCTAGGTCAAGCATATACAAACCCTCACATTCTACCCCTTGTCTCCATAGGCTTGTTTGTTTGAGTCTATGGGGGCCATACCTAAACATAGCATAATGCAAAATATATTTGGTTCAACTTCAAAGGTCTCCATAGTCTATAGCAGTCTCACCAATATTAAGTCTAAAATCCAGCCAGGCATGGTGGTATGCGCCTTTAATCCCAGCACTTAGGAGGCAGAGGCAGACGGATTTCTGAGTTTGAGGCCAGCCTGGTCTACAAAGTGAGTTCCAGGACAGCCAGGGCTATACAGAGAAACCCTGTCTCGAAAAACAAAACAAAACAAAACAAAACAAAACAAAACAAAACAAAACAAGTCTAAAATTCAAAGTCTCTTATGAGATTTATCCAATCACTTAACTGTAATCCCCAAAGCAAGACAGGAAACCAACTGTCCAATCTCCAAATTCTGCATCTCCATGTCTGATGTCAAAGTGGTCTTCAGGTCTCCAACTTTTTTGCATCTTTGTTAAATGCAACAAATTTCTTTCTCCTTGGCTAGTTCCACTCCCTGTTATCAGCTTTTCTCAGGAGACAGCCCATGGCTCTGGCATCTTGTACATCTTGGGGTCTCCAAGGCAACTTCAATGTTTTAGCTTCTCATCTCAATGTCTCTGATCCACACATGATCTTCTGGGCTTCTCCTAAGGGCTTGTGTCACTTCTCTAGCTCTGCTCCCTGTAGCACTCTAACTTCAGGTTGATCCACTCTACTGCTGCTGCTGTTCTTGGTGATCATCCCATAGTACTGGCATCTCCAATATACTGGGTTCTTCCACTGCAGCTAGGCTTCATCAATAGCCTCTCATAGGCTCTGCTCATGGTGCCAAGTCTCAGGTCCTTTGCATGACCCCTTCACTCCTGGGCCATCAACTGCAGCTGACGCTGCACTTTCACCAATCACCTTCCATGACTTCTCACAATGCCAAGTGGCAGATATTTTTCATGACACCTTCATACCTTCAAAACCAGTACAACCTAGGTGACTCTTACTCATCACTAAGTTCACCTGCTGCAAGAGGTACAGCCTTAACTCTGGAACACAGCTTCTTTGTGTTCTCAGAAAACACTTCCCAGAAATTTTCACCTCAGTGATGCTGGTCTCTTTTTAATTACCACTAATTTCTTAGCTCCAGCTAACTAGCATCAATTGTCCCAGTAGTTTCTTCTATTCTGGTCTCTAAAGCCAGAGCAACATGGCCAGCACTCCGAGTTCTGCTGCTTGCTAGGGCTGGAACATGTTCCCCACCTCCCCACCCCCCTTGGTCTATTACATTGTCACTAGCCTTCTGTTTTCCAACTCCTTCACTGCATCAGCTTGGCTGGCCTGGAACTTGCTCTATAGACTGACTTTGAACTCAGATCTGCATGCCTTCTCCTAAACACAGGGATTAGACGTTTGGTCTACCAAGTCTGAATTTAAGTTTTTCTTCACCTAGCACTCACTCTGTTCTAGGCTGGCCTTGACCTCAGAGATCTGCTTATCTTTGACTCTTGGGATTACAGGCTAGTACTATCTTGCTTGGACCTAAATTTATCTGGGTGGGATCTTGCCCTAAGGTCACTACTCCCTTAATTCAATGTAATATCCTTGAACACAGGATTCAGCTCCATTTTACTTCTGGGTACCTTTTTAATACTCCAACCATATATTTTGTATTTTTCCTTTCACAGCTTGCTCCTTCTCATTAAAATGCTCTTCATAAGAGCCAGTGCCTGGTAAATACAGAAGTGGATGCTTAGTCAGCTATTGGATGGAACACAGGGCCCTTAATGGAGGAGCTAGAGAAAGTACCCAAGGAGCTGAAGCAGTCTGCAACCCTATAGGAGGAACAACAATATGAACTAACCAGTACTCACCAGAGCTCCTGTCTCTAGCTGCATATGTAGGAGAAGATGGCCTAGTCGGCCATCATTGGAAAGAGAGGCCCCTTGGTCTTGCAAACTTTATATGCCCCAGTGCAGGGGAACACCAGGGCCAAGAAGCAGGAGTGGGTGGGTTGGGGAGCAGGGTGGGTGGAGGGTATAGAGGACTTTCGGGATAGCATTTGAAATGTAAATGAAGAAAATATCTAATAAAACATTGTTTAAAAAAAGAGTGAACTTTAGTAACCACACAACACATTTTACACCAGGCTATTTTGAGACTTCCTTTTTCAAAGCAATTAACCTAAATCTCTTCACCTTAGCCTCAGGCAGACACTTAGGACAATGCCAAAAAGCAGCCACATTCACCAAAATACGAGAAAAACAGTCTGTAGGCCATGTACTGAAATTTTTATCCACTGAAACCTCTTGGGCCAGATTAGCACAGTTCAAAGCACTCACAGCAACAATTACTTCCATATTCCTTCTAGAATAGCCCATTAAGCCCCACTTAAAGCATTCCAGTGCTTTCCAAATCCAAAGTCGCAAAATCCACATTCTTCTAAACAAAAACATTGGTCAGACCTATCAGAGTAATACCCCAGTGCCTGGTATCAACTTCTGTCTTAGGGTTTTACTGCTGTGAACAGATGCCATGACCAAGGCAACTCTTATAAAGAACAACATTTAATTGGAGCTGGCTTAAATTAAAGGTTCAAAGGTTCAGTCCTTCACCATCAAGGTGAGAACAGGGCAGCTTCTGGGCAGGCATGATGCAGGCAGAGCTGAGAGTCTACATCTTCATCTGAAGTCCTCTAGTGGAAAACTGACTTCCAGGTCGCTAGGTTGAGGGTCTTAAGCCCATGCCCACAGTTACACACTTAATCCAACAAGGCAACATCTAATAGTATCACTCCCTTAGCCAAGCATCCATCCCAACTTATTATTACAAATTTACAAACCATTCCAACTTATTTTTGCAATAGAAAGCTTGGGTTAAACATTTCTGTTTTCTTCAGTTTTTCACAATCCCATTTTACCAGTCTAAATCTAAGTTGGCATTTTTTGTTCTCTCTTCTCCCAGGACCACAGGGCAATTTCTGTTTTGTTTGTTTGATTTTTCTTGTTTGTTGTTTTTGTTTTGTTTTGTTTTATCCTTCAATTTTCTTTTATTAACAGGGGTAGGAACTGAATTAATGTCTTCACACCTGCAACCCTGGCTGGTTTCTGAGGCCTGCTTTGGCACATGGCTCACCAGCTAACAAGAAGTAAGCAGAAGATATAATTTGTTCTTTCTTATTGCTAAGACTACTCTACCATAACTCATTCTACAGGAAGCAAACCCAGGGAGGGTCTCTGGCCTTCTCAGACCACCTAGCTGATGCTCAATGCTGGAGAATGGCTCTTGAAGTTCAGCTCAGTAAAGCTCAAGCACATTTTTAAAACCACACAGACAACCCACAGAATTAGTACTCAGTGTTGAAGGTACTGTGTTACACAGCAAAGCTCACTGTCAGACCCAGGTTCTTCCCCTTATTGTACACAGCAATGTTTTCTTCTTAAGCTCACAGGTTTTAATCATAGAGTACATGGCCTACCGGTTCTCTTGCAAGGACACTGAACAGACAGACCTCCCACTGTCAAAGGATTGATACCACATAGCAAGTACCTGATGGTCTTTCCAGGATCGGCCTCTATGGTCCAAGTGCAGTGAAGGTTGTTGTCATATGGGGCGGGGTAGCCAGGAGACAGTATGCGCCCCGATGTGGCTGCATGGACAAGACCACCACATTCAGCTGCAAAAGAGAAGAGAAGGGGAAGTCTACTCAGGTGTCTGCCTGCCCGAGCTTCTGTTTAGTTTTACAAGCAAAGCCTAGCATGCCTGTATTAATTAATAGGCAAGGAGTCAATGCCCTGCCCATCACTTCTCTTTTCCTTCTTCCCATTCTAAACTGAACCAGGTACCCTGAATCTCCAGAGCTATTGCAGCTGAGCACAGTCATTAGCACTCTCTTGCCCTAGTTCTAGTGACAACCATACACACAGCCAACACTCCAAAGTATAGGCCATCTATCTGTTATCCCTGGAATATCCACACATTTGCACACACATCTTGGGATCTGGTGTAGAATACTATCCTCCCAGCCACAATGCTGCCAATTTCAGGAAATTGGCCAGAACTACTCACAAAAGATTATCATCTTTGATTTTTTTTGACTGTTGCCTCACAGGAGGTGGAACTGGGAGGGTGATGACCCTCACCTGAGTATCCACCCCTTCCCACAACCATTTGTATACAATTCTGACCCAGTTCCTAATGGCCTTGTGGTCTCAGGGAAGGGATAGAGTAGGCAGGTGGGGAAGAACAGGGTGTGGGGACCTCCATCTAGAGGCAGTGAGGGAGTTAGCATACATTCTTCATCACACCTTCCACTGTGACTGCTTTAAGGCCACCCATGCTACTCCTCACACAATATTTTATGTAGTAAGCCTAATAAACTCCTTGATTCCAAGAGCAAATTGTGATGGAACTGAATGAACCTCAGTTCGAGTCCTTGGCAAGATGGGTAGATTTTGCTATGTCTACCTTGGGATGTCATCTGCATATATACAAACATAGTGAGATCCCTGCCCTTGCCCAGGAACTTGTACCAGGCCACATATAGCTTGAACTCTTTGGACTGATTCTTGATAAGAGTCTGACCCAGCGTTACCAACTCACCCACACAGGAAGGCATAGGTTTGTCCCACACCCTGCGGTCCCCACTCAAGCAGGTCAGGGTACTGCTGCCATGCATTGCGTAGCCCGGGTTGCAGCTGTAGAGAACTACAGTGTCTGTGAAGTGGCCATCATCACGGATCCTGTAGCCATAGTTAGGGATGCCTGGATCCTCACATTTCACTAGGTCAAAACCTAGAGGGAGAAAGAGACAGGTGAATCAACTCAAGATAGAATGCACATCAGCCTTTAAAAGAGAGACCTTCAAGTGTTGGAAGAACAGGACACAAGTATACTTCCAAAGTGGGGAGAAGAACTTTGGGTCTTGGTAAGATCTAAGAGCAAATGGCATTGTTCTAAAGAGTATGGCTGCTATCCTCACCCCTCTACTCTCTATTTTCTGCCTCATAAAGGTTCTGTTTTTCCACCATCCCATCAACACCTCTGGTCAGCTTGCTGCTCTCTCCAGCTCAGAGTTCCTAACAGCCATAAGCTCATAGCCTCCACATGTAGCTCCTGCTCAACTCAGGCATCCTCATCCCGAGGGAGGATAGTGAATGACTGTCATGAGAGCATTGTGCAGGAAACTCACAGCAGTCTCAATCACGGCACCCATCTCCTGAAAATTTCCCTACTTCCAAGATCTCAAACACTATATGAATTAAAAAGGTGTTGTTACGACTTGGGAAATAACTCAGTCGGTTGGTTAAGTGCCTGCCTTGGAAGAACAAGACTTGAGTCTGGATCCTCAGAAGCTACCTAACCTGCCTGCTACAGTGGGAGACAAAAATGGTAGGATCCATGAAGCATGTGAGCCAGTCACTGAGCTCCAGGCTCAGTGATAGACCTTGTCTCCAAAAGTAAGATGGAGAGCAATTGAGGAAGACACCCATTATCCACCTCCCACCTTCACACACATATAAAATACAGGCAGAAGCTACCAAATCTGTCCTGCTTATACAAACCGGGTCTCAGGAGCTCCAACCTGCCATGGTCCTGTAGCCTGGTCTAGAGCCACCTGAGGACCTCAGCAGCTCAGACTCCAGAAGGAATCACAGAGACATCTTACCATGATCCCTTGAATGGGTGGATGAGCAAAATGGAGATTTAGTTACTGTGGTTCTGAGCTGTACATCATTTTCACAGGAGGTAGTATTTTAGAGCTACCTATGGAGACAGCCGTACACTAACACATTTCTCTGCAGCTCATGATGCAAATTCAATGATTATAAAAAGCAGAGCTAGAAAGTTTGTGGAGCCGTGTGGTCTGTTTGCTTCCATTCCTGGGTAACCTTTCTTTGCTAAATTAGATTAAATTTGAAAATGGATGTGTGACTTTCCACACTGTTTGCCTGTCAAGCTTGCAAGCCTTTCAGGAGAATTGCTCTTTACATTTGCAATCTGGTTTTACTCTAGGGAGCTTTAAATAAGCGAGACTAAGTCTTGCTCCTTTGTAGATGGGATGGAAAAGAAAGTAAAGGCTGTTGGTCCTTTCCTGCACAGCACCACAGCTTGGTTTTGCAAAGCTCCCTGCTCTACAGTATCAGACCTCACTGGCCACAGAGTCACTCTCGTCACAGTAACTTTCCTCTATTTTTAAATGCTAACCATGTAAGGAAACAGGAACGCAAGAGTAGAAGCGCCTGTCATGTTAGTGCAAAGAAGAACAGTTTGAATTGCCACAATTCTATGTGGGAATAAGGAAAGAGCCTCAGTTGTGGGCCGTGCTGGAGCTTTGCTAATTATCCCATCTCAGTAAAATACTGGCGCCTTGTGCAGCCTGTGAGCAAGTCCTCCTGAGCCCTGGCACTGCACCAGGCCTAAGCGATGGTATAAGCCTGGATCATTCTGATGCAATTGCATTTGACTTTGGAATTTGTAAGGGATGTCATCTGAACTGGACTTCAGGATGCCATCCTGCCCAGGCCTTGGGGCAACAGGGGACAGAATGATCAGCTAGGTTGCAGAAACCTCACACCTCCAGGGAGATTCCGTTGGTGAGAGCAAACGATGTGCCCAAATGTTCCATCTTCTTAAACTGAGTAGGCTTAGTATCATCCCAGGGGGACATACACTTGGGAATCCATTAAACAGAAAAAGTCTAGGCAGAAAATCATAAACACTGTGAAGACAATATTGAGCCTTATTGTCAGTGCTATTGTATTAGGGCACAGAACCAACTAAAACATCCAGTTAGTGTGACACTTTGCACACAATAGTCCACCCAGGTCTTGTCATTGAGGGACCCAACTACAGACAATCCAGAGACTTTCTCCATGGCCACGGTCTACAGAGTATCTAAAGTTCACCCACCATCATTGTACTGGCTAGTTTTGTGTCAACTTGACACAGCTGGAGTTACCACAGAGAAAGGAGCTTCAGTTGAGGAAATGCCTCCATGAGATCCAGCTGTAAGGCATTTTCTCAATTAGTGATCAAGGGGGAAAGGCCCCTTGTGGGTGGGACCATCTCTGGGCTGGTAATCTTGGTTCGATAAGAGAGCAGGCTGAGCAAGCCAGGGTAAGCAAGCCAGTAAAGATCATCTCTCCATGGCCTCTGCATCAGCTCCTGCTTCCTGACCTGCTTGAGTTCCAGTCCTGACTTCCTTTGGTGATGAACAGCAGTATGGAAATGTAAGCTGAATAAACCCTTTCCTCCCCAACTGTTTCTTGGTCATGATGTTTGTGCAGGAATAGAAACCCTGAGTAAGAAAATCATCGAAAAGTTCATCTGCTGAGAGCAGCTAGAATCCAGATATTCTAAGTTCATAAAAATGCCACATGTACATCCATATTCAGAATGTGTACAGGTCAAAAATGCTCAGTTGGATTTCTATAATAGCATGTTGGTAAGATTAAGTGAACTACGTGTTTGATCAGGTCTTTAAACTGTACACATGCTTGGAATCTTTGAAAATTGCCAGTTTGGTGCAATGGTCTCAATCACAGTTAGAGTAGGGTAAGGTTTCCATTCCACTAATGCATGTCAAGTAATTGTGCGTGTGCACATACATACATACATACACACACACACACACACACACACACACACACACACACTTTAGGTGAGATGATAATGTACACACAAAATTGGTCACAGTGGCCATCCAGTTCCACAATAAATCATGTCTTCCATTACTGTGGATGTGTGCTTGCATTTATGGAACAAGGGCAGCAATGCTCTTGGGAGTTCAGTGAACAGTTTCAGTACTGCATAGTCACCACTGCCCAGATGGTCTATATATGTAAGTGTCTATGATGTTACTCAGAACATGTATCCTTTAGGCTGAGCAAATATGTTCTTTGTGGGACCAAATCTCTTAGGTCTACAAGGATTTTTATTCCACAATGATCTTAGAAGAATATTTTCTTCTCTTCTAATGGCGTGAAGCCTTTATTTGAGGCAAGGAAGAACATTTAAAAAAAAAAAAGAAACAAAAGAGAGAGATAATAACACATATCAGTAAAAATGCCAACTGAATTTGATGTGGAGCGAGGTTTTAAAGAATTATGTTTAGTGCCTTTTTTATTGCTTAGTCGAGAAATTTGTTTGGGCAACATGTCAGACCAAGTAGGGAAGGAAGCTGTTTATTGATAAGGGAGAAACACCACCAGGAAGACAGTCAGTCTTCCTTCTTAGGCTATCTATGTGTTATTTTTTTCCTGTACCTTTATTATTTGTTCCAAAGGTCACAAGAAACCTGTTGCCTCATAAAAGTCCTGCACTCAATTCTTCACACCTCTAGGCTCACTTAGTTCTTCTGTGAGATACATCTTTCCACACTGGAAGGTGGAGGAGTATTTGGCTATTCGAGAACTCATTTGTCTAATTGCCAATCTACCAAAGAGAACTTTGTTCTTCTAAATTTCTAATTGCTTGTTAATTGACACAGTTACAGCAGAAATAAGAAGCACTTACACGTGGGGGATGCATAGGCTGTGATCTTGGTTGATATTTTAGTGGGGTGAGAGGAAGGCATATCACCTTCCAGAGATAAGTCTGTGTGTCCTTTGTACCACAAAAAAGCTTAGTCACAAGCCATGAAACACGGTAGTGTCTGTGTGGGGACTCAGGGTTGGACCAGAGTCTGCCTGGGTCTCCAGCCTTAGAGCTACCAATCTCTCTAGACACCTATAGCCCCATGTCTGAATCTGTGGGTGTCCAGGACTACATGTCTACTGTGAATCAGGAAGAACAATCAACAGCATCTTCTTCTAGAATAATCTAACACTACTTTCAAAATTGATAAAGGCATTGAGTTGATTTGCAACTGCAGAAGTCTAAAATTATTCTACAGCATTCTAGGATGCTAAATCTTAACTGTTTTAGGGGAAATTTTTTAATACAACTTATTCTTTTAATTCCAAGTTGCTAGAAGACATTTTATTTGAATCTACAAAAATATTTCTGTGAAAAAGAGACATCGCTGATATAATGTGAAGTTAAAAAGATTTCAAAATAGTTTATGTGAAGGCCACTAAGAAATAATAGCTTAAAAATGCTGACAAGTCACCTCTCCTACAGTGAAACCACAGGCTGCCAGGGACAGGATAAATACTGCCTGTATGTTTTCTTTATGCCATAGGAACTTAAAAAAAAAATCAAGTTATTTGTGTCAAAACACTATGAAGAGCTATAGTCTAAGCTTGGATATTTAGTCATTTTGCTTCTGTCTATCTTGTAGAGTTTTCTTCACAAGTCATTGATGCAGCAGGAATTCACTGTGTTCTAGTCAAAACAAGATCCAAACATCAAGTATATTAAAATTACTCCCCAGTATCTTTTGCAGTGATATTGCATTTTGATATTCCTCACACCACCTCTTTTCTAAGACATGTCTTTCCCCTACAGCACTCCCAAATCTAATGAAGATTTGGTGATAGAGTAGACTGAATATCTATTGTCTAACTCCCTAACTAAAACTTCACTTTACATGTACGCGTCTATTCAGTAAGGACCTCGAGTAGGGTATGATTAACTCTGGCTAAGTGTCCCAGAGGATGTGCCTTTTTTGCTCAGTGAGCTACAGAATTGGGTTAGAAGTGGCACCTGCCACCAGTGGATCCCTGGTGTCTTCTCCTGGGAATAACTGAGACCATCCGACACTTATGGTAAACTACTACCTCAGAGTTTAACATAAAGCATTGCAAATTGGACAATGTTCATGTCTTGGCAAAATAATCATTTTTTTTTAGTAATCAAAAAAAAGCTTATCACCTCCAAAATATGGATAATGATGTCACACATCTGCTTCAGAAAGGAGAGGAATACTGAAAATGATCTAAACATTTATTTTGTTAACTCTAGTAGCAGCCTTATGAAGTAAAAGAAAGGTTGATATGGGGTTATTACTTAAACTAAATTTTGTGACTTACTTGAGAGGGAGAGTTAATTAATATTGAGCTTCTTGAAGTGGTTAATTGACCAGTGTTTTAAAATACAACTCATAAAAATAAAATTCTCTAAGTGCAGTATTTGCATTGGTTTGAAAATACCGAGTTATAAATCTGTGTCATTCCATGGTCATGGTTACTATAGGTTTCCATTGATTTATAAGGTAAGGTAATTATTCATTGATTGATTTAATTTTCCCCATGTATTAAGTAATTTTTCACACATTATCTTTTAACATTACTTTTATTATTTTTTATGTGAAGATCCCTGTGTCAAGAAATTACAAATTTTCAGTAAAATAACAATAGTAATCAGGATATACTCAAATGGAAATTTGAGTTCCCTGAACTCTGTAGAGAGACAAGAAAGTCAAGAGGTCTATAATGGAAGTCAGATAGTGAAATGCCTCCTGACACCCCTAAAAGCACCCAGTGCATTTTATCAAATAACTCATGACTGTGCGATGAAAGTACACTAATGTTTTTATAATTAAAGGATAAAACAAGGTTAATGCAGATAAGGTCTCTTCAAGTTGATTCTGAAATACTACTACACCATTCTGAATTTGTTGTCTAAATCCAACAAAACCTGGTTGGTTTTGCCCCAGTGAGAGGAGTCAAGAATTGAAACAGCATCCACTCTGAGGTGTCTCTGTAGAGGAATTCCAACTCCTTACCCTCTGTGATGGTTTGTATATGCTTGGCTCAGGGGGTGGCACTATTAGAAGGTGTGGCCTTGTTGGAGTAGGTGTGGCCCTGTTGGAGTAGGTGTGTCTCTGTGGGTGTGGGCTTTAAGACTCTCATCCTAGCTGCCTAGAAGCCAGTATTCTGCTAGCAGCCTCCAGATGAAGATGTAGAACTCTCAGCTCCTCCTGTACCATGTCTGTCCAGACTCTGCCATGCCCCTGCCTTGATGATTATGGAAGAAACCTCTGAACCTATAAGCCAGCCCCAATTAAATGTCCTTTATAAGACTTGCATTGGTTATGGTGTTTGTTCACAGCAGTAAAACCCTAAGACACTCTGATTTCTCATTACAAGTCCTTAGTTTCTGTATTTTAGAACAAGGCTGTATGGAGCAGGAAAAAGTTCAGCAGAGCAGCAGACTGAAGTTCTGACCCACCTGGAGCCCTTCTCCACACACTAAGCTTGAAACTCCAGCCAAGAACCTAATTCCCTTGCTAAGACACTGTCATCAGTTTTGAGCCATGCAGGAAGAATAAGAAATGGCTTTTAAACTCATGGAATGTAGCCCACAGGTTATCACAACCATATGGGTGGGCCTAGATGCGACACAACTCTGAGGACTATGTGTCCTGAGGATGTTATGGTCTTATGGAATTCTGCTCTGCTTGCTGCCCGCATGTTCCTCTTAATCTAAGAGTTATATGAAAACTTTATGGGAGTGCCAAGCCTTCCACTGGACAGCATCCCTGACATTTACAACACTAATGCTTGATTTCTTTCAGGCATTGCTGGTGGAGCAGATTAATGATTCTATCACCGCCCTAGAGAACACCTTAAAGATGTGGATTGTCAACAATGACCACCACCCTTAGAAAACATTTGGAAAAATGACGTTGCTAATGAAGCTATGCTGAGATAGTTTTACTACTGGCTCTGATGTAAAAAATGTTAGGGAACAATGTGAAGTTCAGAAAGGCACACTCTTATTAGTTAAGCTAAGGACCCTTTATGGTCAGGAAACAAGAACAATGGCAGCACTGGGTGATGAGTCTCACTAAGGCTGGACTGCTGATGATTGGTTTCTTATACCCATTTTTCCCTCAGCTTCCTGATGTGATTTATTAAGAATTGCTTGTGAGGAGATATGAATTTTGAGAATTTAAGGTAGATATGACTGTTTTTATATAAAAGTTTAGATTTGTGATTCTTTAAGATTCTTACAAGATTACTTTTAAAGATAAATAATAAAATAATTACTTCCTTCTTTATAACTGAAAATTGCTGCCCGGCTGTTGGCTGAATAAACTACCCTGCTTGCTTACATTTTGTTAATCTATAGCAAGTTGGTTAAGAATGTTAGTGGGTTTTTGAGAATTTTATTTTTTTACCTGTTCTATGTAATGTTAAATCTTGTAAAGGTACTGAAAACACACTGTTTTTTCATAATCACTCACTAGAAGAAAATTAAAATTTAATCTCATTGTAATTGTATATTGCTTGAAAGATTTTTCTGAGATATATAAGCTATGGAAGAAAAATAAAGTGAGGTATGGTATGGTAAGGTGTGGTGTGGTGTGACTAGAACATTTTCCCTCCCATCCATTAACTATGTATGTACATAAAAAGTTTGTGTGAATGGGGGTTGAAACATTGTTCCTTCCATCCACCAGTTAGTTGTGTGTATTTATGTATATATGTGTGGAATATTTAGAGTCTGCTTAAAGGAGCTTTGATCTAACCAATCTATGTGTGAATATGTGTATGTCTGTCTGTAGGTCTGTTTTCATGTATGTATATGTGTATGTATGTATTCATGCATGTATATTTGTGTGTATGAAGCTATTGGACTCTGCCTTTTATACATTCAGTGTGTGTGTGTGTGTGTGTGTCTGTGTGTGTGTGTGTGTGAATTTTCTCTCTTTCCTTCTCTTTCTTGCCTGCCCCAAGGAGTTAAAGAAATGCATAATTTTGCAGTGTTCCAAAGAAGTGCCAGTCCCTGTAAAGTAAGCTTTGTACCCTCAGAAAAAAAAGTCTGCTAAGCAGCTTCTCTAATCACTGGATGCCTTTGGCAGCAGCCCCTGTAGGTATCTGGATCCACCCAGGATGGCAGCTCTAAGCACTAACCTCCAATGGGTGCCTGCCTAGGTTTACCCACAACATGGATGCCAAAGCCAGAGTCGTTGGCAATGTTGGGCTCAGGCAATAGAGGAAAGGAATCCTACCTTCTGCCCTGTAGCCAAGGAACTAAATTACTGACAAGGCATTTTGCTAAATGATGGAGTAGAGGCAGGGGTACAGAGGCACAGAGAGATGTCTGGGCACTAGCAGGAAGAAAGCCATTTGGATAGTTCTAGAAGGAAGTACAGCTACCTTACCTAGTCCTCAAACCAGAGTGAAATCGTACTGGAAAGAAAATTCTTGGGCATGATGGAGTAAAAACATTGTGGTATCCAGAGAAGAATGGTAGTCATGGTTCTCAGTGGTACCTAGAGAAGAATGAATGATGTGCAGCCTACCTATGACCTCTGTATCTGTTGAAGCTATCTGACAAAGAAGTGGAGTCAGATGGGTAGGACAGGGGAGGAGAAAGGTTGGGGAATACAAAACACACTGATCCAACACTAATGTATTATTGAACCTGGCTCAGAAATACTGGCATAGAGATGCTGGGGGTGGCACACAAATAACCATAGACTCACAGGGATACAGGGAGGGACACACAGCACAGACCCAACATTTAAGAGTTCATTTGTGGTCCTATGGAATGGATTGGAGTGAGAACAGATAGGAAGGCAGAGTCACTGCAAAGCTATCAAAAGTAGGGTTAGAGGACAATGGTTCAGATGAGATGCGAGCTAATGTGGAGGAGGAAGAGCACAGCTCCCGAGGAAGAGAGCATAGACACTGAGCACAAGACACTGAACCCGGGCCCACCCCTCACTCAGAGATTAGCCCTCACCAAGGCTTCCTGAGACACCAGGAAAGCAAAGAAACCTTTCATTGACGATAATTAGGAGCTAATCTTAATAAACATGTTTCAGAGAATACTCACACACAGAACAAGACATTTCGTGTTCTCTTGGATTCCAATTGGAAAATCAGACTTATGAATTAGCACAAATTGTGACGATTGTCTAAGAACACATTAAGACATGCACCTGAGCCATCCCAGCCAAAGCATGATGCGCTCATTCATGCTTTGGAACTTCCTTGGTTGTTCTTGCTGGCCTTTCCCAATGATGTGTGCAAGCTGTTCATTTCTATCTTTTTAAATAAAGGGAAGGACATATGTGGCAAGAAGGGGCATAGAATATTTTTAGCATCCATGTTGACATTCCCAGAGTCCTTGAAAGTTTCAGGATGACATAGAAGCCACTTAGTTATGTGGCATGGTGCTAATGGCTTTCTACTGTTTCTGCTTAATATGTCCATATATTGTAGCTTTTTTTTTCACATTTAATTTTGATGATAAATTTGAAAGAAAAACCCAATACTCTGATATAAAAGTGAAATTTCAATATTATGCTTCAAAATCGATTTTAATTAAGATTTCTGACTGATGATGATACTTTTGATACTAAACACATCTAATAGTTCACTGGGATCACTCAAATTTCTTTTTATTGATGAAATGTATTTGTGAGCATAGTAACTTCTCTCATGTGTTTTGTGAGCACACGTGTTCATGTGTGTACAGACTCATGTGCATGTAGGAGCCAGACACAGATGTAAGGAGTCTTCCTTAATCACTCTTCACATTACTCTTTGAGACCCGTTCTCCCATTCACCCTATAGCCTACCATTTGGGCCAGACTGCCTTCCCACTGAGCCTGAGCCCCCACCTGTCTTTGCATCCTCACACTTCCCAATCACATATTGCCGTGGATGCTTTGAATGTGGGTTCTGGGAACTGAACTCGAGTCCTCATGCTTGCATGGTGAGCAATTTATAGATGGAGTTATCTCTCTAAGCCAACATATTTGTTATTTCTATATTATTGTTGGGTAGACTATAGTAACAGGTTTTAAAACTAAAGAGACAGGGAGGAAGAGAAACAGACATAGACAGAATGCACAGACATGATTGCTCTCATTATCTACCTGAGGATTCAGGTATATCATCTTTGTTTTACTCATTGGTTACTGAGACTATATTGCTTCAAATACATATAAAGTATATTGCCTATTTCTGATTTATATTGAAGAAGAACATTAGATGCTGAAGAGATAAAAAATATAAATACTTGTTCATTAAGAACTTGTGGTTGGTACTGGTTGAAAACCAACATGTAACAGTTATCATTTGGGAGAACATCATGTTAGTAGAACATCGAGTGCTCACTTGACACACACTGAACACATATTAACTTCACTGGGTAAAACATCATTTATTTCATTGCCTAGGCCCAGCCATGGCTTCCAGGGCTCAGCCCCACAAGAGGTGTCACAGATCCATCAGCGAGTGCCTAAGGAGACAGAGGGCATTCTTGTGTTGGTGGCTACCGGCAAAGGAGGTCACATGCCGAGTTGCATGGCTCCTTCCTTGAGGGTCCGTGGCAACAGGAGAGGAGCACAGGAAAGCCCATGTATAGGCAGCCACTCTCTGAGTGTATGGCTGCTTCTAAATGAGCCACCTGTGCTTCCCTGGGGACAAGGTACTGATGAGAAGCCACACAGGTGAGCCTGGGCGTGGCTCTTCCTTCCGTTTCCCAAATGCACATACAGACAATGCTCATGCTAACACTTTTACACAGGAATTCCCAGGAGAAGGACAGCTGTGACCTCAGCGAACAACATTCCACATTTCATAGCAGAAATACCAGTGTTCAGAATATAATACAGGACAATCTGATGGTTTACACACAGGTGATTTAGTAATTTAAAATGTAACTTCCCCCTTCAGGGGTCTGCTTTTCTTTTCTTTTTCTTTTTTTCAAATTTGTTTTTCTAGGACTAATATGTCAAAGTAGTATTCTTGTTTTCCACTCTGAAATTCCACAATTTATTAAAATGCCTAGATGGCTCTAAGCATCTGCTTGGCTGGCAGGAGAGTCTGTGTAACCGCGAAGTCTTCCCGGACAAAGATGAGCGAAAATTTATAAGATAAAAATAGTTTTATATAACTCTCTAATAAATATTCATTTCACAAAGTGAGACAGGAAGTAAAACTAGATTGAACATAGAATTGCAAGCCTGGAATGTCAGCACAAATGGAGCCAACCTGCAGGGGAAGGTAATGACAAAAGGCGACCCCATCAACGCAGCCCCGATGCCAAAATGCAGCACGCACAAATTCTGATGTGCCTTTAAGATTTAAAAGTCCCTTCAAACATATACTTTCAACAATGTTTCTAAGAGTCTTCAGCATTTTTTTGTGAAATTGAATTACATAATTATTTTTAAAGTTAGGAATAGCCTCAACATGAAATCATTTAAATGCAAATGCTGGAGAGACAATTAGGGAAACATTCAATTTTATATATATGAAGTATAGTTTTTTTAGCATTCAACTTTAATTCCCATTGTCTAAAACTCAGTACTGCATACCTTCATATTGATTTAATTTTCATGATAATATCCAAATTGGCACCTCTAAAAATACTTTTTATACACTCTGGGCAATATATTCTTTTCATCTACTATTGGCTTAGGAGCTTGTGGAGGTGGCTGGTCCTGACCCTGGCAACTTATTTAGGAACATGGTCCTTTATGTGACCCTCTCTTAGCAAGGACTTGCCTGGCCATGACAGAAGACATGGTCCGTGTCATGTGAGGCAGATTACAGTTACCTCCAACATAATCCGAGCAGAGGACTCTAAGGCAGATTGTTAGGACTAGGGTTGGTTCAATCAAGGAAAATGTTCAAAGCCTGGCAATCTCCAGGTTTCATGAGATAGTGTGAGACTGGGGGACTTCTAAAGAAATAAACTTCGTATTCACTTAGGAATTTTAACCTAATCCTGGGAAAGGGGAGGGCAGGTAGCTATGGCAGGGGAGGTGCAACCCCATTTGCCTCCCTGTACTAGCCTGGAGAAATAGCCTGCTACTTGGCCTTCCATGCAGCTCTTAAATGTCTCGGTGCTTGGGTAAGACGCACTTCGGGAGGTTAGACTGCAGCTCTCTTTACTTGCTTCAGTGAACTGGCGTTCTTTTTCGTCATTCAACATCATGCTAAAGACTTCTTTGGTTGAGAGTCATAAGATGACTGTGAGGTTTCCATTGCCCCAGGAACCTGTTCAACTTTGGACTGAGCAATGTAACCAGCACTCCTCATGTTAAATTTTCCCACCCTCTGGGTCTGGAGAGATGGCTCAGTGGTTAAGAGCACTGGATGCTCTTGCAGAGGTCCTGAATTCAATTCCCAGCAACCACAGGGTGGCTGTAATGGGATCTGATGCCCTCTTCTGGTATGTCAGAAGACAGGGACAGTGTACTCAAATACATAAAATAAATAAATAAATAAATCTTTAAAAAAAATGTTTCCCCACCCTAGCTGGCCCATGCCTGCTCCCCATATGCCTCTGAGAGCAGTTACTGGTACAGCTATTAGCAAAGGTTAGGATGTTTTTGATACACCCCTTTAAGGCATGTTTTCCTTGTCAGTCTATAAAAGGACTGTAAGCCATACACTCACAATCCAAGCACAGTGACTTCCTTCTTTCTCACTCTCTTCGTGGTCCCTGCCTGAATCCTGTCCCTCTCTCTTCTGCAGAACCTAGGCTGTAGGCCTAGTCGGTGATAACTTGGGGGGCAAGGTTTATATAACATCCTGTACATGAGGTGTACATGAGCATCTCCTCATGGGGGCAGTATTTAGCATTTGGATATTTAGCAGCACCAAACCAACCCTTACATTTCACTCTTCAAGGAATGGCTGATGGCTTAGTCCCTGGGAGTTCTTTTGGAGGAACCCTCTCATAGAAGCAGGGGGAGAGAGGATGTGATAGGGTGTTTCTGGGAGGGAGGGAAACTGAGAAATGGGATGACATTTGAAATGTAAATAAAGAAAGTATCCAAGAAAAAAGAAGAATGGCTGAATGCCAGCGAGCTGTCAGTCTGACTGTAACTCCTGAGTGCCAGGCTGCCCTCTCTCTGCTGCTTATGTCATGGATGGACAGCCACCTGTGCAGGAGCTGAAGCTCCATAGTGCACTAATGGGCTCGGTGCAGATCCTCAACATGAAGTAGAGATAAAGTTCACCACGCAAACTACCACCAGTGGAACAAAGTCATTGCATCGGATCTATTCATCAAAATCACCTCTCCTGTCCTGTGAGGTCAGCCATTGCAGGTTTTCCTGCAGGTTCTTGGAGTACGCAATCTCATGCTTCCCGAGTGCGTCCTCCTTGGCCACACCCCCATCCCATCCTCCCCTCCTTCCTATTGGCCTTCCTATAAACTGGAGCCAAGAACACAGTCTCCTCCTTTAACTTCCAGTGATGTGGTCATCTGAGAAATCCCCAGAAGCTGTTTGTCTGTCGCAGTCTGTCTTATAGGAACAGAGAGGGGTTTATTATTGTCCAAATCAGTTTGTGCTGATTATACTCTGTTTGAAGCTTGTTACACTGCCCCTGGCTATGGTTCAAGCACTAAGTATACTCTGAAATTTCTTATGAATCCTGCCACAAATGAAAAAACATCAGTGTTGTCCTTGCTTTTTATTCTTTTATTTCATTGTGTCTGTTATTCCAGGTAGGATATAACCTGAAAACATGGGCAGGATTGCTTTAATTTTAATCTATACAATCCTGACCCTTAATGTATAAAGCATGCCATAAGTTCACATCACCATACTTAATTGATATCCATTTTAATCTAGATAATGAGCTGATAGCTGCCACAGACTAAACTAAAATAACAACCATCTAGTGAATTCCATCTTTAGTGAAATATAAACTACATTGCTTGTCCACATAAAGCAACTAGCAAATGGGCTTTCAAAACCAAGAAGATAAACTTGTGCCCTGAGAGTTTTAATGCTTCTTAATTTCCACAAGAAGTTGGAAGGATTTAAAAATAGTATTCAATCAGAAATATGCAGCAATGGAAATTTCAAAATGAGTTTAATAATAATAATTCATGTGGCTAGAAAAGAAGCTGGCAAGTTTCCCATTTCTCTACAAATTGAGTTTCCAAAGAGGGAATCCCATCGGCCCCATGCTGTGCTGATGGAAGGATGCTCACAGCATATGCACATATTAAGACAGGCAAAAACATGGCTTATTTTACATCACATACATTTTAGCACCGACATCTTCATTAGAAATACAAAGTGGTTTTATTTTGGCCACGGTAAATTGAGTTAGAGGATGTAACAGGAGCTGAACGTGAAATCTCAGGTTTGTGAAGCTAATCCTGGGTGGCAGAATAGATTTACAACAGAAACAGAGAATCCCCTCCTGCTCTTTTGTTTCTGGGCTTTGAGTTGAGATTTACTTTCTCCCTGTGGGCCAGGCTATCCTGGAGCCAGTCCTCCTCTGTCTCACTCTCTCTATCCCTGAGATTATAAGCATGGGCAACCACCCAAACTGTTTGCATTTCTTGATAAAAGATTTTCTTGTTTTTATTTTCTACAAAAGATATTGCATACCTTCATGTCTAGATGTGTCTTTTACTTAAAAGTATCAGTGAATCCATGAGCATCCATTCAAGTTAGCAATTAACCCATTTCCAACCACTTTCTTCAATTTCTTTATTATCTAAGAGGACAAATCAGTAATCTCTGACCCTTCACAGGCTTGCCTGATCCACACTGGCCTTACTTCAAAGAGAGGCACATTGTCATTAGTGGAAGATTCTAGAAAGAATCCCAGCGCATAGATGATCACCACAGATATTTTACTATCTTACCCTTTTAGCTCATATTTCACTGGCCAAGATGTGCTGGGTTCCAGTGAGTTAATCAAAGCAGAAGGAATTCCATGGAGTCCAGCCTCTAAGCCTGGCATATTCCCAAGATACCAAGCTTTGTGACTATGGAGCTCTTAGTAAGGAGCCAGGTGGCCTACTCAGGGTCAGAAGAAGGCCACCCCTATTTCATTCAAAGGCTTCAATCAACCACAGGGGCTTATTAATGGCCTCACAGCAGACAGCCTGATCAGCTTTCCTTTATACTCATCCTGCCCTCTCTTGCTCAGTAATTTCTGAGTCTCAAATGTCAGGCTGGTGTTGGAGGAGTATAAGCTTAGATTGGGCATCGGTCCATAGCTTTCCATATTTTTTCCCAGTAATGGATTTCTCTAATTGTCTTCATCTACTGTAAAAAGGCATCCCCCTTGATGAGGCGTGAGAGCTAGACTTATTTAAAAATCTTTCTCCTCTCTGTTTTTCACATGAAAAAAACAAAAAACAAAAAACCACTGACCAGGTCTAACTGCTCTTTCTTTTACACTCTACATTTAAAGGCTTTGTGACACAGCCTCACAAGAGACAGGAGGGCAACATTCTTGACATCATAGCAAATATTAAATCTTTTTCAGCTCTGAAATACCCTTTGATGTTTTCGTTTCTATTTCTTTGAATTTCAAAACTTAAAGGTCCAAGGTTAATTGTTCATTTTTAGAAGGCAAATAGGTGCAGGCATGTGGCAGGCCAAGCAGTTGGCCACACCCAAGCTGAGTCAGGATGCTGGTCTCTGGATACCCACGTACACATCCTCCTTCCATACCTGTTCCCTGAGACACAGTCTGAGAAGGCAAGTTTCATTCTTGGCACTCACTGTTGGTCGCCATTTGTTCTCCAACTCCGGATTCTTGGCCAGCTTCAAGCTCCATGTTTCTCAGTCTTTTGTTGCCTGTTTTATGTTCCCTCAGCCCAGAATCCTCACATTGGATTCTATCCAAAGGGGTTGTTTGCAGGTTGATGCCTTCAAAAATGTTTATTTAATCATAAAAAAATTGGCAATGTTGTTAACAATTTAAATAGCCATCACAGTCCTTGTGCCAATCAATGTATATAAAGTGGGAAAAAAAAGTTTTTGAGTTTGAATCCATTACATGATTTTCACTTTTGGTTGTGAGACAAGCCTTTAATAACTGAGCCATCTCTACAGCACATGACTTTTAATTTTAAAGGCATCATGAAAAATGACTTAATGTAGGTAAGAAGAGTCAGTCTCTGCCAACCCATGATCAGCGCTACTGCCTTCCTGACAAGAGGTCCAGGTATTTGAGAATTTTACTGATCACAGATGACCCTGCACAAGTGTAGTGTATTGATGACAGATAAAGACAGTAATTATTGCTTTTTATTACCACTAAGAAGGTGGTGGTAGAGGATTCTATCATCACAGCTCCATAAAACTTGGTGCTTTATAGTGTTTGGTGACATCATCTGTCTGTCTGTCGGCCTTCATTTTATTTCTCCCTTAAGTCACGAGCTTTGACAATAGTCATTGTAATTAACAATTACAATTACAGTTAAGTGCCCTTCTCTGGGTCCTCGTATCTTCTTCCAAGTCCTGGTGGCCAGTAACACCACAGCAGTTCTGATAGCACGAGCAATTCAAGTTGTGAAAAATAAAGAACAAATTGTTTATATAAGGGGAAAAAAATCTCATAAACCAAAGAAAATCTAGCTGAGGAATAATATAAAAGGCTGAAGAGACTGGTCCTGAGCTAACACCTCTTTAATGGAGGTGATTATTGTAGATCACCAGGGAATCCCAAGTACTGACCTTGGCAACTTTACATTAGCCCAGAGTCAAGCAACTAACAACCTCCCTGGGATTTTTTTTTTTTTTCTATCATAGTAAAGTTTCCTAGTTTACCTTTGTCATGATGTAGGTATTAGGAAGTTAGCAGAGGAGAAAAAAAAATATCCAATTACAAGGCAGAAGATGGGTTGTATGGTCCACCTCTCCCTCCAGTTTGCCCTTTGATGCTGAGCTAATGAGATAGGCATCATCTCTGTCCCTTCTTCCCTTAAATGCAGTAAAAACACTCTCCTTTCTTCTCCCTTTAAGAGGTGAAAAGACTTATGTCCCGACTGCATTGTAACCTCACTTTGAGGCAGTGGAAGTGGCATGGACTTTAAGTTCAAGATGAAACACATCCATATTCACAAACCAGCATCTTCATAGGAATGCTATCAGATTTGGCCATAATTATTTTTTAATGGCATCTTATGATTTTTAAACTTTTATTCTGCTATGTGCCTAAAAATGTACTGTGGGGATGAGACGTTATCATGCAAGCCACAGACTGCAGGATCAGATGGGGATGTAGCTCATAGACAGAACTGAATTCTCCAGGGTAGAGTTGCCTCTCTTTACAAAATGTCCATCCTGTTTCACAATAAATTTTAGAGTTCCTTCTAGATCCTTTCAGCAGCCTGTGTCTCTATTGTATTTGAATTGCTATTGTGACATTTCCCCTGGAAGTCATTTGTGTCAAGAAATGGATTACACAGCACACAGTTTTATGGGTTGGCATCTCTCACAGAAGCTGTGTAAAAACGTGGTGCTCTGAGTTATAAGAGACAGACAGATGTGATTTCATAGAGATAGGGAAGGTTACAAACACACAGTCACAGGACCTCTGTGTCACATTGTCAGAGCCTTGACATCCAAACTGTCCCTCCTCATGATGTTATTTTTACATGGAACAACCTATTCTGAGTATGTGATGCCTCTTTCAAATTACAGAATATTTTATATTAAAAAAATCATTTTGAAGCCTATTAACGTTAAGGTTATCCTTCTCCAAAACTTAATGTCATTGCCTTGTCCTTTAAAGAAAATTCATCGGGCAATTATCTCAATAGTGACCCCCAAATTAAATGTGGTCAAACTAGTGATAGCTACTCAAAGATCTATAACTAATTATGGGAATTGAACTGGGTACTGGGGAATGTCAAGATGAATTATAGATAAAAATAAAAACCATGTTGCCATTTACAAGTGCTAGAAGTTAATCTGTTCACTGCACTTCTACAAAGCTTATTTGTATTATTGTGAACCACCTCACCAGGTTCCATTCTCTACTCTTCCATCCCATCACCCCTGTTATTGGCTACCATCACCACCTCCATTACTCTCCTGGGCTCAGCTCACTCCCAGGAGTCTTTCATCTAACCCACTGGTGCTCCAAGTGGGTGGCCTACAGCTTTTTACTTGACTAATTCTTAAGTGGCCCAAGATAAAGGTGTCTCTGTCATTAAGCAGACTGGAAGTCCTAACCCAAGAAGACCAAAGGCTCTGGATTTTACCCTTATCTCAGGAGCAAAGTAAATCTGCCATGTTGTAAGACTCACAGGAGGCCCTTGATGCTGTGAGGTTAGCTCTGTCATTAATTCAATAACAAATTGAAACTGGTTATTGTTATTACACCCCAAGTCTTCCTAAGGAACCTTTGGCAGATGAAGTGGTTCCCTTTTCTTGAGACCAAGTCTCTGACTTAACAGTCTGTGTTCTGAGCAGCTAGTATCAATGTCAGTATGGTGTCACAGCCTTCCCCATCCCACTCCAGGGTGTGACAATTATCCCTGGACTCAGCTCTGGCTCCCAGTGCTTGAACCACCTGCTTCTTCACAGGACTCTTCTGTATCGTCCACATGATGATTTGAAAGGGATCCCTATTGGACAACTAAGGCCTAGTATCTCCCTCAAATAAATTATCACAGATCATGTGCACTGTCACATGACTTGTTCAGAGATGATTTACTTGAAAATCAATAAGGAGACACACAATGAACTATTAACAGATGATCATTCGGATGATAATACATACACACACATTGTCTAGAAAGCATAAATGCTGTTATCATATAGGTAGTAAATGCACAGGTGAACAGCAGCTCAACAGAGAGGTTGCTGAAGATACCTGTTAAGATGTGGACCAGATGTTTTGTTCCAGACATTATACAGCAAGGGTCCATCATAGAATAATAACCGGTTTCTATGGCAGCAAGATTCCAGCACAGAGCAGAGGGGACATAAGCAAGCACAGAAGAAAGAGCTAGGGGCTACAGAGATGACTCAGCGGGTATGAGTGCTTGCTGTGTAAGTGTGAGCAAAGACCTATGTTCAAGTCTCCACCATCCATGAGACCTGGGTGTGTCTGTTCTCATCTGTAATATGAGCCATACCTAGGCAGAGACAGAGAGACTGCTGTGTGGGCATGCTTCAAGTTCAGTCAGAAAGCTAGTCTTAGGGGAACAAGACAGTGATAGAACAGAACATGTAATGTCCTCCTTTTCTCCATTCTGTAAGCACACATGCACACACACACACACACACACACACACACACACACACATACAAACACTGTACTCACATACACATGCAAAAATTTAAAAAATACAAAACATACAACAACAACAACAATGACAATGACAAAACAAAGTACTACTTGTCTTCAAAGACCAACATAAGAACATTAAGCCCTGTTGTTGGTATGAGTGTGTGTCAGGGTGTGGCATGGGCTTCTATTTCCTCTTCATTTGAGTCATTCTTCAAAGTCCCTTGCTGATAAAAACAACATTGCACAGGTCAGTTCTTTTCTTTTGGTTATTATTTCTATTTCAGTCTTACTGGTTGTACAAAAGCTTCCTCTCTGTGTTGTTCTAGCTGCTCTTACATAGTTCTCATGTGACAATGATGTCACATGAGATCAGATACCCCTCTATTCTGCTGGAGTCATGCTTTCTTCTGTGAAAAGAGAGGCAATGACAAGATAAAATTGCTATGGGCCAAAGTTAGAAATCAGTTTTTTAGTAAGCAGTAGGATGAGTCCTGTATAAAACTCAACCTTGATGACATGTCAATTCATTGCTCTTGTCTTATATCTTTCTTATTTTTATTTATCTATCTATCTATTTATTTATTTATTTATTTATTTATTTATTTATTTATTTATTTATTTATTTACACATAGGGACTACATATATGCCACCAGGCATATATAGATGTCAGTGGACAACTTGCAAAGTCTTCTATCATTTGGGTCTAAGGGATGGAACTCAGGACTCCAGCAGGGTTAGTAGTAGTCATCTCTGCTTACTTCCATCATGCAAGGGCTTGCTTTGGATCTTTGTGAGCATTTCTGATAGTGCTGAGAGGCCAGCAGGACCTGCAGGGGGCTTGCCTACTTGGGCTTGTTACCCACAGCTCAATCCAATAGGCACTTGAGTTCGGATATAGAAGACCAGAGAGGAAGTGTTGGAAGAGTGATAGCCACAGGCCTGTCAGTGCTTTCAGAGATTTGTACAGATCAAATTACTGTATCGATAACAACATGGAAGATTACTTTTTTTTTTAATAATAAAAATATTTATTTGTGTGTTTAAATCCAAGAAGGAAATTACTTTACAACCCATGGACTTTGGGCACACAATACTTTCAAATTTGTTTAAATCTATTAAACTATTTTTATTTAAATTACAAAATTATTTAAAATAAAAGCATAATTTCTACTATGCATGTGCCCATTCATACTGTCAATTTATGGAATTGTGTGAGGAGGAATTGTGACAGACAAGTATCCTAAAGGAGAGAATGTGGGTATGGATGCTTCAGGGATGCTGAGGGCCACCTTCTGTATGGCCACCCTCTGCACACATAACCCATTCTAATTCCTGAAATGTGAGTAGACCCTTAAACCTACCTCCTGTCCAGTGTGGGAGAGAAGCTGCAGGTGTTTGAAGGTGCCACATGGGCTAACAATGAGTTGGTGGAACAGGGTTATCCTGTGAGAGACTGCAGCAATCAGGAGACACCCTTCAGAGAGGGTTAGCCTCTGAGAGGGGTAAGCTTTGGGGCAGCAGGAATACTACCATGAACTTCAAGGAGAAATGCTATGGTAGGCAATGTATGCACCATGAAGGATCCAAGAGCCAGTGGTCTGTCTGTAGCGTGGACAACATTGAGCTTCAAAAGGGTTTCATCTTTCATCATAGCCTGTGAGACCCTGAGGACAAACCAAGCTATGACTCCTGGGCACCCTGAGTGAATGAGTGTGGGCTATTTATGGATTTTTTTCCACACCAGACACCCCAAAAAACTACCTATTATTTAAAAATATCTCCATAGAATTGCCTAGCAGCCAGCTATGGGAAAACAGATCATGCTTAGAACAGTTTCCAACAGTTTTCCCAGCTGCTCTAATGGCTTCTTGGGAGCAAAAGCTCTTTTGAATAAAGCCTACATAGACACAATAGCGTCTCATGACAGCACTGTAAGACATATGTTATGTTGATCTCAATTTTCACCTCCATTGAAATGAAATAAAAGTCTGTAACTGTTTCAGTGGACCCCTGTGTAGGTTGATTTTCCTGTTTTTCTGACTCTGTTCTGTTCTATGCATTGCTCATTGTATAACTGTAAACACATTTTAGAACTATTCACTGCATGGTAAGCTGGCCTGACATCATTCCCTAGAGTATAAAACACCATAAAGACTGAGAAGATAAGGGGCTGGAGAGATGGTTTGGTAGGTAAGAACACTGGATGCTCTTGCCAAGGACCAACATTAGGCAGCCCACAACTGTCTATAACTTCAGTTCCAGGGCATATGACACCCCCTTATGATCTCCCCAGGCACTCAGTGAACACATGTGATGTTCACACATATGTGCAAGTTAACTATGCATACACATAAAAGTTGAAAAATAGTTCTAAAAAATTAGGAATTCTGTTCTTTGAATAGTATGTCCTATTGAAATTGAAAGCAGTGATGCTTACACACAGGCACCAAAAATGTCTGGAAACTGTGTATGTTTTTAATGAGGGTAGTTGATATACTTTGTATTTGAGAACTGACAGCTTATACAGATCTTCCAAAATCTAGTTTTCAAACATAATAAGTATGACAGGAGAACATTGTCAAGTCCTTGGGTCTCATTCTCATTCATGGTTGTGGCGGTTGGTTAGTAGCACCTCTATCAGAAGTAGATACTGATTTGGATATGTATGGGAAAGGGAGGGGTAATAGGGCTGCCCAAAGAAATTATACCAACCAACCTCTTCTGGTCACCCATCAGTATTATATGCCAATCCATGACCTCAAGGAATGTAATATAGAATATACAATCCCCTCCTGCTCTCAGCTTTATGGTGTGCTTTCAGTAATTGCATAGTGTCTATGTCTAGGTACTTCAGACTGATTGTATTTCTTTTGGGGGATGGAGTTTTGGGGATGGAGTTAAGGAAGTGTCTTAGAGTTTCTATTCCTGCACAAACACCATGACCAAGAAGCAAGTTGGGGAGGAGAGGGTTGAGTCACCTTACACTTTCCTCATTGCTGTTCATCACCAAAGGAAGTCAGGACTGGAACTCAAGCAGGTCAGGAAGCAGGAGCTGATGCAGAGGCCATGGAGGGATGTTACTTAGTGGCTTGCTTTCACTGGCTTGCTCAGCTTGCCTTCTTATTTATAGAATCCAAGACTACCGGCTCAGGGATGGAGCTACTCACAAGGGGCCCTCCCCACTTGATCACTAATTAAGAAAATGCCCCACAGCTTGATCTCATGGAGGCATTTCCTCAACTGAAGCTCCTTTCTCTGTTATAACTCCAGCTGTGTCAGGTTGACACACCAAACCAGCCAGTACAGGAAGAGTCTTGTGTGCTTCACCTAGGCCGTGATTTCCTTATCTTGCTGAGGATAACCTTGAACTTCTGACCTCCATGCTCCAATTTCCTAGTACTAAGATTACAAGTATATGTCATCATGCCTGGTTTCATTTGGTTCCAGGACTCAAACCCTGGACCTTATTTATGCAAGGCAAGCATTTTGTCCAACTGAGCTATCTCCCCAGCGTATCACATCATTTCTGACTCATTTTTAAGCACAGAAGTGAGCGTAATTATTGTGACTTTATTGTGCTTGAGGTGCGATCCATCCATACCTGGAGAGGAGATTCACTGTCTACACTCCAGTATAACAGAGATCTAAATGCTGTTTTCAGTTTGATTCCATCTGAATTTAGTACAATCTGGATGACAGATGATCAAGTACACAGTCGGGCCTCACTTTTTCTATCCTTTAACTGCGCTAAGAGAGTCAACCCTTCCTGTCAATCATCTTACTTCCTACCCACTGGGCTCCAAACCTCTGATTGAATGTGTTCTTCTACTGAATGGACACCAGCCATGGTCACTAACTCCACTTGTTGTAAATTATAGTTGCAGGGATACTTCCTATGTTTCTCTCTGAGTTTCTTCAAACTGTGAGCAGGCAACCTTCTCAACACAAGGTATTGGACAAACAACTGCTGAATACAGGCTGGAAGGTTTTTTATGCCTTCATATTCTCCATGTGTCTAACAATATCCATGAATCCTCCGACCTAAAATCTTGTCCTTTGGTGTCAAAAGTAGCAAAGAAAGGCTGGGAGGTAGGACTGCTGTTCCCCACTGTCCACACCTACTGTGACACACCTAAAGCCCTCAATAGCATTCAGAGTAATGTGGAGGTCAGAGGGTAAGAGAGTTCTAAAGCTCTGGCTGATCCTGACAGGAATGCCAATGGCAAGCCTATTCCTGCAGTAGACAGACATGCCACTCCTGGTTCCTTCTCCTTCTTTTCTTAGAGTTTACTGTCAGAATTTTCCAGGAAAGGACGAAAGGATGAAAGGACAAAAGGGAGAAAGGGAGAAAGGAGAGAGAGAGAGAGAGAGAGAGAGAGAGAGAGAGAGAGAGAGAGAGAGAGAGAGAAAGAAAGAAACTTAGGAAGGCATACCAATATAACAAAGTTGTTTTCTATCATTTGTGACATTATGATTAAAGATCTTATTTTCCTTTTTTAACAGATTTATTTATTCTACTTGAACACACTGTCATTCTCTTCAGACACACCAGAAGAGGGCATCAGATCCTATTACAGATCGTTATGAGCTGCCATGTGGTTGCTGGGAATTAAACTCAGGACCTCTAGAAGAGCACTCAGTGTTCTTAACCACTGAGCCATCTCCCCAGCACTTACTAAACATTTTCGTATCTATTCAGCAAACATGCCTCTACTATAAGCCAGTATGTTTCCTGCAGTTTTACACTCATATATGACCATAACCTACAACGTTTGTTATAGAACCAAAATTTAAGCTTGGATTGGCTTGGATGTTATGAAAAACCCTTTAGGTCTGGGATTTTTTTTTTTTTCCTTTCGTGATAATGTCATGGTTTAGATCTTAAACATCTGGAAATGCAGACATATTGAAAATATATTCAATTCCGCAGCATTCTAGGCATTGGGTGTGTGAGTAGATGGTGTAGGATCTGAACCATGGCTGGATTGATCCATTCATGGATTCATGATTTAATGGGTTCCTGGGAAGCAATGGAAACTCCAGGAGGGAAGACTTAGCTGGGAGTTACCAAAGTCTGTACTTGAGGGAAATATTCTACCCTTACCCCTTCCTTCATCACCATGAAGCAAGCTTTCTTTTACCACATACTTCTGCCATGATGTTCTCCCTCCACACAGACCTGTGAGCAACTGGGCAAGGTGAGCATGGGCTGAAATCAGAAGTCAAAAACACCTTTGATCTTTAACTGTTGCTCTCCAGTGTTTTATCACAGAGCTGCTAAGCTGACCAACACAGTTGAGGCACACAGAGAATAGCAGTGCAGGCTCTTGGTGAATAGTAACCTCTCCTGCTGTTAGTATCACGGCTAATGCTAGAATACAGGGAGACTATCCCCTAAACCAGCTCTGGGAAAGGCCAAGTCAGGGCCTCAAGTTCATGCTAAAACCAAGTTCTCCTGTGTGGGTCCTCTCTGATAACACACTATAGGTATGGAAAAGGTAAGTGCCTGTCTTAGTTAGGGTTTTACTGCTGTGAACAGACACCATGACCAAGGCAAGTCTTATAAAAAACAACATTTAATTGTGGCTGGCTTATAGGTTCAGAGGTTCAGTCCATTATCATCAAGGTGGGAGCATGGCAGTATCCAGGCAGGCATGGCACAGGAGGAGCTGAGAGTTCTATGTCTTAATCCAAAGGCTGCTAGTGGAAGACTGACTTCCAGGCAACTAGGGTGAGGATCTTATACCCACACCCACAGTGACACACCTACTCCAACCAGGTCACACCTATTCCAACAAGGCCACACCTTCAGATGGTACCACTCCCTGGTCCAAGGATATACAAACCATCACAGTGCCTAATGACCAAATGATTTTTATCTATCATCAAACAAGAAATTCCCTTCAGATATATCACACAGCCAAACCTATTGCTTGTGACAAGTTTCTTGTCACAGTTCAAACTACTGACAATATTCTCTCTTATGGACAGCACTGCAAGGCTTTGGGAAAGTAAGTAGAAAGGATTGGTTCTTATGTGCTTCATCACTGTGTCTGCATGAAGACAACTTGGATGTAAAGAAAAAAAAATCATCCTGTGCCACCTTTCAGAACACTGTGGCAAACAGATGTAGTCCTGAGTGAATGGAGATTGTTGATATGAGCACAGCTGTATCAAGTACCTGAGTGCCTCAGGTCCATGGAAAGGGCAAAGCCATCCCTGTTCCATGTGTGTATGCTGACAGTGTGCACAGGAAGTACAGCCTGCAACTTCTTCCTGGATGGGCACCTGCCTCCTCTTTCAACTGTTTACAATAAACCTGGCCCCTCCATTCAGATGTATAAAATAAACACCTTGAGTTTCCATGCTGCTGCTTCTGCATCTCCATCAGAGCACATGACCTACCCAGTCCCCGCTTTACTATGTATCTGTGTGTCTTAGATCATCCCATCTTTGTCCCGGTGAGGTCAACGACAAAGCTGTGCAGGTCATGGCAGATTGGTCATCTCTGTAATGTGCAGAGGGACACAAACTAGACACTGTTGTCCCTGGTTTAAAAGAGAGACTATGAGAAATAGATCTAAGACATGGTAACATTATGGGAGTATGTCATCTGTTAGTCCAGAGCACACCTGTGGGTTGAAGCAGTGTTTCCGATGCAGGTTTGCTTGGAAGGGTTGCTTTGGTTACCCCTTAGGTAATAGCTGTTAAAGTATGGCTCTGGTTCTTCCTCCCATCCCCATGCTTCCTGAAATAAGACTCGGACTCAAAATACATTTACAAATCCTTTGGCCTTCTAGCTTGACTCTTCTCTGACTAGATATAACTTCAAATATTCCATTTATTCTAGTCCACTTTCTGCCATATGGCTGGTTATCTGTGTTCAGGTACCATGTGTCCATCTGGCCATATCTTGCCTCCGAAGATCCCTGCCAACTTCTCTCCCAGAATTCTTCCTCCTCCCATGTTTCACCTTCTATTTCCTGTGTAAGCCATAGGTCACAGGCTTTTTAATTGACAAGTGATGCATCCATACAATACACAAGATGTTCTCTCCACAAATAATAATTCCTTAACAGATGACTAATTTACATATCTATTACAAATTGGTCCAAGCTTGACCTTTTCCCTATCCTCCTGGCCAGTGCCTTTATTTCTATCAATATCAGCCTGTGAACATATTTTCTTTTTTAAGTACAGTGGTATAAATGTTTGCAGGTAAGTGTGCCAGCAGCTCTGGGAATCAGTCACAAGCTGAGATGTTCACTGTAACTATATAGTATAACATATACTCTGTAAATCTATAATATGCTCAGTTATTATGTATTTATATATGTGCCTATATGTATATGGTTATACATGTATATATACACAACATATTCAAAGATTATGCTAATTATATCAAATATTCTCTTTAAATCTTTCACATGCATGTTCATCAGGTTTTGAACATATTCACTACACAAAATCTGTACTTGTATACCCAGTCTGCCTCTAAATGTCACAAGATGTTTCATTTTCAGGCCAAGCTGATTTATTATTAAAACAGGAAGTCTTCTATATAGATCAATATAAAACGAAGACCTCTGTTACTTCCTGCTAAACAGTGGAGATAAATAAAACAGAACACATGGTACACTGAGCAAAGAAATCCATCAAATAAATTCACTGTAAGGCGAGGTCTTTGATGTATTCTAACCAGACAACCAAGTTAAAGTGTGTAGATGGCCGTGGGCTACTCACTGGTGTAGGTGAGCTGGAAGCCTTGGGCGGTGTCCGACCCGTTGGTGTTGAACTCCAGCCTCAGGTGGTTGGAGGTGCTGTTGAGCACCAGCCCCATGAATTCGCTCCTTGTGAAGACACCCAGTGACCTTGAGGAGCTGTCCTTTCCATCGTAAACCTAGTGGAAGTAGACAGAGTGAGTCCCCAATTCTTTAAAGCCCTGTCGTTAGGCATCGAGTTTAGCAAGCCATTTCTAACTTTAAGAATGTGGCTTCATTCAAAACTTGAAACTCAGTTTACAGAAACAGAGATGGATGATGAGGCTAAATAACCTAATTCTTTCCATTTTACCTTTCCCATCAACACCACACACAGAAGATTCCTTGCCCCGTTTTATTTGTTTTTCAGCCCTACACCCTGAAAGGATACTTTATCAGACTACTGCAGAGCTGGGGACACACATCCCTATTCCCATGGCACTCTTTCTGTCAAAGTATGACTCTATCCTGGATATTCTGGTCACACGGAGTGTGGCAGCCTCTTGTTTTCCAGTGTTGGTGGTGTGCTGTAGGAATGGGGTCCTTCACCTCCCTCACTGAGAGGTGAAGACCTTGTGGATGAAGGTCACAAGGAAAGAAAACTAAAAATGCCTTAGATTGTCTTGAATAGCGTCCATTTTTTCTTAAGGAACCTGTCCAAGGTCTCTAGAGATGTGTGCAACATCTTCTGACATCTGGCCTAGCCCTGTTGCTGTTCATCCTCAGAGACCAATGTATGAGCTAGAAGCTTTGGTCAGGTTTATTTCCCAACCAACTGTCCAACTTGAAGGCAGAAAAAAACAAACCTGAAATGTAGCAGAGCTTTATTAAAAGTGAAGCACACACAAATCCACAGAAAAGGAGAGACAGACACACAGACATAGATACATAGAGGTACATAGACAGACAGACAGACAGACAGACAGACAGGGACTCCCCACAGAGTGGAAAAAGAATCCAGAAGTCAAAATCCATTTCCCTTGAGGGCTGTGGGTTAAGTGTTTCCTGAGGCCTGGGATAGGTCTCCTGTCCCTTCTTTGGCATTGGTCAGTTTAGACAAAGGAATGGGCGCTGATAGGCTCACAGCTTCAGTTAAACATGCCTAGGCAATTCTTGAACATAGATGAGTAGTCTGGACCAGTTGGCGGGAAGGAGAGCCCTGCTGGCAAAATAGAAGGCTTACTAGTTCTTTATCCTAGGTTAGAAGGGTGAGAAAGAAGCTGGAAGGTTCTCCTATTTATACTTTGTGGTCCTTTTTTTTCTATACATCTGCCTGGGAATCTGTCTAACTTCTAGTCCCTATCATCTCCTTTCCATCCATGCATAAACCCTATGTGGCTCAAAAGCCTCACCCATACCTATATATACTCTTAAAAAGAAAATGCATAGAGAAAATTAAGCTAATTTTATTTCATTGCAATTAAATACAGAAATACTTAAGCTGTAGAGTCCAATACCACCTCCTTACTGAAAGGCTATGATCATAAGCTAGTGTTCTAAGAATAAACATTGTGGCACTTCCAGACATAAGGAGAGTTCTTACACTTAAAACAATAACAGGTTCTATGTGCAAGTCCTCTGCACGCTTCTGGGTCCCCCAAGACACCAGGCCTTTCTCTATGTGTAGGAATTCATGGAGAGGTGTGGTGGCAAAGGTGGAAGGACACACAGGTTTTTCCATTGCTTGGCATTGAGTCCCTGTTTACAAGGAGCAGGTTGGAGTCCTCTGACAAACTCCCAGTGGTTTCATGAGCAGCAACTTACTCACAGTGACCTCTTGGTTACACCATCAAGAATAAAAAATGAAACAAAACAAAACAAAACAAAACACTTGTGTAAATCCCACCATTCCCTGGACAGCAAGCCATCCAACCATGTCCATGTCACTCGATCTGGGTACTCTGTGCTCAGCTGTGAACATCCTTGAATGAGCACTCAGATCATGAGCACGCAGCTGGCCATCAGTGAATAATAGCCAGGGCTTTTTGATTGCAGAGTGAAATGGGAGCTCAAAGTTGGTTTAATTCACAGTGGGGGAAAAAAAAGATGAGCTATGCTAGTTATCAGGGCATTCAGTAGCCCGAGTTCCTCAGCCACCAGCAGCAGACTCACAAGTCTGTGGTGTTCAGGAAAAGCACTTGGGAGTCTCTTGTTTTACATGGTATAAGGATCTGTGAAGGAACTCACAACCCCTTATCCCAATCTTGGCATATAATTGCTTCTTAGGTCTATAGAAATGTAGCCCATAGGTCGTAGCACATTATGTGATATCTGGAGTCACAGCTGAGCATCCATGTAGAGCCTTTCCTGGCTTACAGAGCTGAGCCCTGGAGCTCTTTTTGAGTTACCCACTTCCTTGCATAGAGTTTACATAGTCACTGAGCTCTGTCCTCTATTCACACTGTGTATGCTTGTGAGTGTGCAAAGGAAATCAAAGTCCCTTCTGATAGGTCTTAGGGGTCTGAAAGGTAAGTGTGAACAGCCCGTGCTCCTAATAAAATGATTTAACTTTGAACATATTATTTAAACCTGAAGTATTTATTGTAAACCTCAATGAAGTGTGAAAAAAATGCATTGGCATTTAGGCTCCCAATATTTCCTGGCGATTAAAATTAAATGTGGTAAGCAAGATTGTTTCTTCTTTCTTTCTTCCTCTTCTTCTTCCTCTTCCTCTTCCCCTTCCCCCTCCCCCTCCCCCCTCCCCCCTCCCCCTCCCCTCCCCCTCCCCTTCCCCTTCCCCTTCCCCTTCTCCTTCTCCTTCTCCTTCTTCTTCTTCTTCTTCTTCTTCTTCTTCTTCTTCTTCTTCTTCTTCTTCTTCTTCTTCTTCTTCTTCTTCTTCCTCTTTTCCTCTTCCTCTTCCTCTTCCACTTCCTCTTCTTCTTCTTCTTCCCCTTCCCCTTCCCCTTTCCCTTCCCCTTCCCTTTCCCCTTCCCCTTCCCCTCCTCCTCCTCCTCCTCCTCCTCCTCCTCCTCCTCCTTCTCCTCCTTCTCTTTCTTCTCTCCCTCCTGTATCTGCCTCCTCCCCTCCCCACCCTCTTCTCCCTCCCCTTGTCACTTACTTACTTACGATGAATAAGTTTCAACATGGACATGATTTCCTTGCTTGTGCTCCAATCATGAATTTCACTCTGTTTCTAATCACCCATACACTGAACATATTTAAGTTTTACTTAAAAGCTTATCTAAAAGCATAGTGACTTCTAAATTTAAGGTTATCAAAGAGTCTAGAAACTCCTTACTTGCACCCTAACTTTTGCTTTAAGGAGACTGCTAGCTTCTTGGCTTAATGATAGCCCTTCAAGATGTCAGCAGGAGACTGTGAAAGTCTATAGAACTGAAAGAAATACCAGGAAAAAAAAGTGACTCTGTTAAATTATGGCATTAAAAAGAAAACACCCTTGGGCATGGGAGGAAGGGAGGCCAGTTAATATATAGAAGTCTCTGACCCACACATGACACTCCTTGTGAAGTTGAGTGGAAGCCCAGAGGGACGCATTCAGCTCCAGGTGCAAGGATGCTGGAAGGGCGGTGGCTACTCTTTCCTCAGAAGTGACTCAGTCCTTTAAGGTGAGTTGAAGTCACAACAGCTGAGAGGTGCCCTTGCTGTGTTCATGAGGCTGAATCAAACTCACAAACTCTAGAACTTTGGAAGGACCTAAGGCTGTCAACATACTGTTCTGTTGACGCAAATCAGCCCTGTAACCTGGAAAATTGCTCCCTTTACTCTGGAGGGAGCAGGAGGCAAGCTCTATGGTTTGTGCACCTTTTCCCCCTCAAATCTTCTTTTCCATGGTATTGGGGTAAAGTCTGCCAATGGCTGCCTTTCTTGCCTAGGTCCTTGAAGGTCTTCAATTTCTTGAAACAGTTACAGGTGATGAGTGAGTTACTTGAGAAATATTAGTGTTAAGTATATTTCTGCTAGAGCTGGCATCTGAAGAGAGAGTTGCTGGTATACTACTGTTCGGTGGTAAGATTCTTGTTCATCCAGTGCCATGTCTACAGACAGGTGCTGGGTTCCTCTCATCACTATACCAGATCCTTCCCAGTCTAAGTGTAGTGACCACATTTGACAACTAAACATAACTAGGGAAATGAGTGGATGGGCTCTGTCAGCTATTGTTATTATTATCATTATAAGTATTGTTATTATTATTAATTATTATTATTATACATTACAGATAACACTAGCACAGCCAGAAAAGTCAGTGTCATTGCATGCTCCCACACACAAAGAATTTAGGTGTTGAGTTAATAATATTCCCAAGATACATGACTTAGTGTTGGTCTAATATTGCAGAGATGATTTCTAAATTTACATATTCTACTGTGTTATAATTGCTCAATTGATATATAGGACTAAATAATATGTAGATAACTGTATATTAACATTCTATATAAATTGGTACATAGATGAATGGATTGATCAATACAAGAAAGAGTTAATGTATGTGCATATATGATAACTAGTTGCTAGTTGATACATCATAGATAGGCAGATTATGGATAATAAAAAACAAATAAATGCAGATAGACAAAAACACATATAGATAAAAGAGACACTGATATATAGTAAATAGACAGATAGTATATAGATGATAGACATAGAGATAGACACAAATAGACAGACACACAGACAAATAAATAGATGGACAATAGCAATCAGATCCATCAGTCTGGTGATAGATTCCATGAGAAGAAGAGCCTCAGTTTCAACCTACAGAGAAGTTTACCTTTAGAGTGTCTCCTTCGAAGAGCTGGAAGGTTCGAGCTCTGAGATGGATCCCCTTCCCGGCTTCTGTTTCTATTTTATAGATACACTCATGGTTATTATCATAATGGGATGGGAAATTTGGAGAGAGTAATGTTCCTTCATTTCCTTTGACGCTTGCTCCACATTCAGCTAAAATAAATGGGACATTAAAAATAAGAGGATTCAAAAGTGGAATTATTGATTAAAATAGATTAAAAACTCCAACAGAATGGCCACCCCACCTCTAACCATGTACCATTGCTTGCCAAGGATACCCTCAAATGCACAATTTTAGTGTTTTACACCTCAGCAGGAGGCACACTCCATCCATCTTACTTTCAGACTGTTCTTAGTTACAGTAACCACATGGTTCTTACTACATTGACCCTGCACACCACTAGCTGTAGCTCAAGAATAAAATCAACATGCTCGCAGCACCGTGGTGACTTCACCATACCTTCTCTATGACTCATCATTTGCCCAGGCTAATTTCTGTTTTACTCCTATGTGGATATAAGTTTCTTCTGCTTAGGTTTCATGGCTTAGTGTTGAACTTTTAAGGAGAGGTGAGCATTTGATGACAGGGATAGAATTCTGTCCCCTTTCTTCATGGGACAAGAACCAAATTTACTTGAAACAAAATACCTTTAATCAAAGTTAAGCTGACAGTACATGACACCCAACTTCCTGAGAAGCCTGAAAAAGCCACTGAGGTCACAATATGTTTTCTCATTCATGGAAGTGAGTAATTTTAGCCAATAACTCCTTCCATTCTAAAATGTTGAAGGGGAAATGTTGACTACTGAAAAATCGTACCACAACCACTACCACTGCTGCCATCACCATCATTATCATCATCACCATCAGTATCATTTGTCACCATCATCATCGCCACCATCATCATCATTTGTCACCATCATCATTGTCGTTACCACCATTGTTGCCATCATCATCATCAGTCAGCATCTTTGCATGGGCAGTGTGTCTGGGGGCCAAGGCTTCTGTAACATCAACTGCCTAGAGCTTTATTTTAAGCTGTTTGCTTTCCTGGTTTAATCATGATGGAACAAGATTTCCCTGGCCTCCATATCCTTCACACTACCAGGTTTTTAAGAGAATTGTGTTTGCTTGTTTTATTTGTTTATGTTGTTCTCTATCTATGAATGCTGTATCAACTGTCTACCAGTTATTTATCATATATGTATATATTTTTATTACTTCTTTTTTGCATTGATCCATCCATTCATCTATGTTGCAATTTACATAGAATATTAATATACATTTATTTACATATTATTTAGTCCCATTTATCAATTGAGAGATTATATAACACAGTGGAATGTGTAGACTTGGAAGTCATCTCTGTAACAGTAGACCAACACTGCTAAGTTATTTCTGTTTCTTTTATGCTTATGAACTTGCCAGTTAGAGAATTTTTACAGACTGAAGAGTAACAGTCTTAGGTAGATTGCCATAGCCTACTTAAAAAAAATTAAGCCTTCAGTTTGCAAAGATGGACACAACAAACAAATACTGTAATATGCCAAAGTGCCTGAGAGGTTCCTGAGCCCTGATGCTCCATGTCATGGGGAATCGCCATAGAAAACATGGCATTCACATTTATAAGTCAGATGCTCAGGAAACTGCCAAGTGAACTGATCCATGTGTTGAAAATTCTTTGAGCTTTGTTCAAGGAATCCACTTCATCATTCCAGCAATTAAGTGTTTTCCTTTTTAAGTCTTTTAAAATTCTTTCAATAGTTCATTTAATATTTCTCTAAAGTGCTTGAATATAATATCCCTTGATATGAATCTCTTTCATCTTTATAGAGAACCTAATGAAACAGCAATGAAAAATTGGATTATTTTTGAGAGTTTTAGAACTAAATTAATTAAAATAAAATTGGGCATGATTGAGGGGACCAGTTGATCCTTCTATTCATTCGGTATACAGTGGCATCAATATATGAAGTCAAGTGTCTCTCTCCTGTGACAGCTGCTGCAGTGTAGGACTCCTACAAGGTTAAGCATGAAAACCTGCAGGTGCACCCTGCTCAGATGCGGGCTGAGGTTGACAGCCAAGCACAAGCCACATGCCACATGCCATGTATGTGGACTAGCAAATATTCAGTCACAGGAAGGTTATTTCACTGGAGAAGCTATTTTTTTTTTTTTAGATTTGTTTATGTGGAATATAATCGTCCAAGCTGCCTGTTTGGTGCTTAAACTGGAATCAGGCTTAAGCCATCTCAGAGACTGGCCCATCTGCATAACACGGAGACGATGAGAGGTCATACAGGTCACTGGGGTTTGGGCATGAAACCACTGGGAGGAGATATATGTGGCTGCAGATACTATAATTTTGTGCAAATTATAGTGGACCCTCTGAGACCATTGTGAAATGGTCAGAAGTAATAATTCATTTTCATCTATATAATGCACGCTTTGGAACAGAGCTATTGAAAGCAGAAGAAGAAAAGAGCCATAAAACAGGAGCAACATTGTCTACTTCCCCATACTTGAGGCAAGCTGCTCACTTGTGTCCAGAACAGAGGAAGCCCTCATCAGTGAAATATAAGTTCTATATTAACTCAAGATATCTAAAAATTGCATACAATGGGACTGTATATGTAATCAGGTGTTTTCTGCTAAACCCATTTCCCCAATTAGTGCTCCCACTGAGTAAACTATTAAGAATAGAGAGAAATGAAAATTTAGCTATTAACTTTCTTTAAAAATTTGGCTGAAAAGATGGCTCAGCAGTTAAGAACACTTGCCCCTCTTGGAGAGAACCAGCATGTCCCAGTACCTAAATGCAAATGGTCACAATTGCAGTTAACTTCAAGCTTCAGAGAAGCTGGCACCCTCTGACCTTCAAAGATACCCTGCACACATACGTCCATATACATATGGACACAAGTATATAAAATAATCAAAACAAAACTTTTTTTGAAATTTAAATAAAGAATTAAAGAATTATGAAGGAACTAAAGAAGTGAAAAAGAATGCCAAATGGTCACGAAATTTAGTGCTAAAATAATGGAGAGTAACTGGACATACAGGCAAAATACTTCACCTTATTATGTATCTCTGAAGAATATACAACCACTGAACACTGGAGAATCGTGTCTTGAGTTTTTATAACACTTTAAAGAACACTTTGTCCAGAAAGTGTGGTTGGACATGTTTTTCATTCAAATCTACATCTCAAGTTCCTTCATTTGAAATATGTCTTCTCTATATCCTATACAGTACCCATTTCCAAGGGATAATCATCCTGCAGTCATTCGGGTGGATCGTAAGTTTAGGCCAGAGAAAAATCAATTGTATTTTCATAACTTTAATGAGGAGAGAGAGTATTTATTGATCAAAGATTCCAGAACAGAAGAGGGTTTAAAGAAGTCTGTTATATCTATCTGATGAAGAGTTAGCTCTTATCGTTCCAGAAAAGGAACTACAGTTCCAAAGGGTGATAATGAACCCATGCAAATTTCTGGCTCATGGAAGGAACCACAGAAAATCTGAAAGTGCATTGTATGTGTGTGTGTGCAGGTGTGTGTGCATGTGTGTGTTTGTGTGTGTGTGTGTATATGTGTGTGTGTCCACGCATGTGCGTGCATGCGCATGCATGCACATGTACTCAGAAAACAGGAGGTACAAACTTGCCAGAGTGGTCCAAGCCTCCCCCATGGGGATACATGAAGACAGGTACAGGGATACAGACAGAACACTGAAGTGTTGAGCTCAAAACCTTTGTTGGTTCAGGCAAAGACATATAGGGTAAGAGCAGTCCAAGGTGGGGAGAGTCTGTCATGGTCATCATTAAGAGAAGGTTCCTCAACTGAAGTAGGAGCTATCCCAAAAGCTTGCTTCTTCATGGGATATGTTCTTTTAGCTGAGTTGCCTTGTCTGGCCTTAATGTGAGCAGATGAACCTAGTCTCACAGAGATGACTCGATGTACCAGGATGGGGGCAGATACCCAGGAGGGACCCCACCTATGAGAAGAAGAAGGGGAGGGGGATGGGGGAAAGACTGGAGGTGGTGGTGAGCAGGACATGGGCAGTGAGTGGGCTGTAAAGTGAATAAATAAAATAATAACAGTATTGATGATGATGATGATAATAGTAATAGTAATAGTAATAATAATAATAATAATAATAATAATAATAATAATAATAAAGAAGATTCCTTTTGAGTAAAATCAGAAGTGACTTAGCAGGTTTCTATGAAGAAGTATGTGAGTTTCCCAGAGTGGGGACCCAGGATCCTCAGTGCAGGAAGAGCAGAGTTCCCAGAGTCAGAGCTGATCATGAGTTGCATAGTTGGTGAAGTTATAGGAACCAGAAGCCTAGGAATGTGGGCAACTGCAGATACCGAGGTGGTGCAAGGTCTGCCTTATGTCTGTTGGATTCAGTGTAGTTTGTGACTCTTTAACACAGTGTCATGCAACCTGTTGTGCTGGAAAGAAATTGAGGCAGCAGCAGGCAAAGTACAAAAGGCAGAATAGAGGAGAGGCCAATGTAAGCTCTGTGTGGCTCTCCCCAGATCTGTGGGTGGGTAAAAGCCAATGGCATCTGTTGCTTGGCAATCCACCAGCTATGAGATTTCCTGATGAGATTGTGTCTAAGTTGTTGTAACTATAAAAAAGAGCTGGCAATGCCATGCTTACTGTCTAGATCCAGCACCAAGTAAATACATCAAGACAGGCAAATCTCTCAGTAACCTCCAGGCAAAACTCAGTAAATTGTTCCTCATGTAAGACAACAGTGCAAGACCCTGTTTACCAAGAAAACCAGAGTTGTAATGATGAATTCAAGCAAAACAGCATAAGCAATGAATGTTACAGTCTCTGGACCAACTGCTTGATTTCATTCAAGTGGGTTTTCCCGAAGAACGCAAAGTGTAACCATGAAAGTGTTTAAACATGGGGATTCTAGCCCCAGGAAGTCTGAGAAATTTTCAGAACATAAACAGAACAATGTTCTGATAGTCTTTGAAACTTGAGGTCATTTTTCAGCAAAGGATGATAGCACAGGGAAGAAGAGAAAGAAGAGGAGGAAAAACACTTTTGATGATGACTTAACTTTGTCTACAGTTGAATTTTGATCCTCTGAGACTCACTGACTTTTGGACTCCAAACCAGTACTAAGTCATGCCTAGAATAGAAGAGACTTGGAGCTATGGAGAGATATAGGCATATCCTGGTAACCTTCTGAGAATTTCTTGTTATTTAGTCTCCTGCAGGGACCCCAAGCCTGCTTCAGTTTCATGGCCTGTCTCTCTCAGGGATCCCATGCCTGCCTCTGTTTTGTGGTCAGGGACTTTGGAATGACCCTTTGATCCGTTTCTGTGAACATGGAAGCCTTAGGGAAACATGGCCAATCTCGCACATATTTTTCTCTGTTAAGATGTCTGGTTATGAGTTGATGAGTGTTGGGACTGAGTGACAGTCTGTGTCTCAGGTCTTCAGGCTTCACAGAAGTCTTGTGCTAAAGCCAAGGTGGTAGTGGTGGCTCTGCTCCCCCAGTTCCTCAGACCAGCACAATGCCCAACAGGAGTATGGTACCACTGCTCTGAACTACCGCACTGATGGCTGCATGTTCTGAGAACCTCGTTGCAAATAACTCAAACTCTGCACAGTGGAACAGCTGTATCCTTCTCACAGATGACACTATAAAGCTAACTCTGAGCCCAAACACCAGTGACGCTTCTTTGCTGAACCACACAACAAACCCACGGTGGAGGGCTCTAAGGAACAGCAAAGCCACACCTCTGATCTGCCACTGTCATTACAGAGAGTGTGACTTTCAGCAACTGTGGACCTTGTGTTTCTATAGTATGTCTTCTAGCATTTTCTTTTCCCCCATTTTCTTTCTTTCCTTATTTTTTTTTTTAACACACACTCATTTTTCCTTCATGGAGACACTGGGCATATACTGTGCTCTCCCTTTTCCACAGAATCGTCTAGCTGATAGTGACTCAGTTTGTAGATGAGGTAAGTCAAGCTCCAAAAGTAAGACAGCGCCCCTCAGTCCAGGCTGTGCCAGTTTCAGCCTCTGCCCTTCCTGCCCAGCCCTGACTCTGGTTCCTGACGCCTGCCCATGGATGAATGAAATGAAAGCGTGTGGCCACCTACCCACACACCTTGGCAGAGGTGCACTCCACACTCGGCGTCCCCCACCCAGGCAGGTAAGCTTGGTTGCACCTTCTAAGCGGTATCCCTGGAAGCAGGTGAAAGCCAGGGTGTCACCCACACCGAACTGAAACCCAATTCTGCGGCTGAAGGCAGGGACTCCAGGGTCATCACAGGGCTCCAGGTCATATTCTGGAAACAAAAGAGACAGTGTGAGGGTATAGGGCCTGGGAAGCCAGCACAAATATTTGGCATAGACTGGGAAAGAGAGAACACAGGATATTTCCCTTACACCCCACTCTCTCTCCCTTTTTCCCTTTCTTTTCTCTTTTTTTCTCTTATGAATTCCTGTCCTTTGTCCATGGGCTCCAGCATAAATGCAAACATATCTGTGTAATACAGTAAAGTGGGATGAGCCATTTCTGCCTATCACTTTGAGAGAACGGAATCAATTCTCCTGTATTGACAGCTGCTAAAGGCATCTCTGCATTCTCCTTAAATGCACTTTTCATGAAGGCACAGGGCCGAAGGCAGAGCAGGGCCCAGCATAGCACTAACCATCGGCTCATCATGGCCAAGTCCCCTGAAAACTGGTATGGATCCAGTAAAGCTATTTTCAATGTCTGAAGCTTGTTTTATTGACACACAATGGAGGATGTTTTGTCAACTAGAAATTTCTATAAGTCATTCCAGAAGCAAGCACTAAGTCAGTTTTAAACAAAGCGGTGGCAGCTGCTATGTGGCTGCCCGTGAAGAATATGTCTTCAGAAGGTTGGCATCACAGAGGATTTTCTGTGTCTGCCTCACGCTTTCAGCTGCTGGTTGGGATCACACTGTGTGTGCAAGTTGGTCACTGTTCACCATTGGTCCTCCTGTTTCTCTCTGGAAGGACTAGGATGTTATGAGTCAGGAATACAATGAGGGAGGGACAGAAGATGCCCATTCTCTTCTCTCTTGCTGCTTGCTCCATCTGAAATCTTCCACGTTCCCTACAGTCATGTCAGTGCCAGGTCTCAGGCCAAGCAAATGTTCCTAGAGTCTGGAGACAAGACACGGTATAAGGAACTACTCTGTTTCCCTTTCTGTTGCTGTGATAAGACACTGACCAAAAGCAATTGAGGGCAGGAAAAACCTTGTTTGGCTCACACTTCCTGGTCACAGTGAAATCACGGAGGGAAGTCCGGGTAGAAACTCAAGTGGAAAATGAAGCAGAAACCACGGAGGAGTACTGTTCACTGGCTTGCTCGCTGGCTTGTTCCGTCTGTTTTCTTACACAGTCAGGGCCATTTGCCTAAGGATGATCCCACCATGAGAGGTGCCCTCTCCCATGTTGACAAGCAATCAGAACAGGCCCATGTGCCACTTCCCACAAGGGCTCCAAAGACCCAAAACCAATATTTTCTGTGCCATGACATGCTTGATGGCTAAAATGGGTCCTGAAAGGAACAGATGGGTTGAGATTTAACTTCTGAAGTTTGTAGTTGCTTTGTTTTGAATGACTGGCTCAATGTTATGTGTTGCATCAGTGTTGGACATTACCCTCCTAGAAGGGTTAACTTGAGCACTGTAGGAGGAGGCAAGACAGCAGCCTCACTTCCCTTCTGACATTTCATGATGTAGCTCAGAGAAGCAATGCTAGATGCCAGAATGTAGTTCTGTGACCTTGCAGCAACCAGAACTGGCACAGTGGAATTTTTCCTCTTCCCCAGAATCTGAGATGCTCTGTTGCAGCAGCAAAGATGGACTGAAGTAGAAATCCAAAGACCCAAGTGTGAGCTGTGTGCAGGGAGCAATAGAACTTAAAAACAGATGGGGACAGATGAATGAGAAGTGCAGAGTCCCACGGGTAATGCCCAAGAGAGGCAGCCATGGGCCTCACTGCAATTTGCTCTAGAGTGTTCCATTTTATTCATTAGAGATCCAGATGCAAGAACATAGAGGGGGGCGAAATTCTCATAGTGACCTTAACAGATCGTCTAGGGAAATTGGAGAGGGGAGACTTAGGTACTAGCATGAGGAGACTGAAGTTTTTGATTGATAATATGCTCAATTTCATCATTACTTCGACTACAGTAAAATTTCAAGAAAGCAATGCATTTGAGCCAGTCCTGGAAGTATCTTTTATGCTGAGAAAATCAAAAAGTCAAATTCAGTAAAATTAAAATAATGACAGCATTCTTTGGAATTAGAAAGAAATAATTGTTAGGAGTTTGTTGTTGTTCCTTTTGTTTTTGTTTTTGAGAGGCATTCCAAGTTAGATAACATAAACTTCGAATAACAAGTGACAGAGCCTCTGCCATGTGACAAGTAGACACAAAGCTGCCGGTGGGAGATTGTCGGAGCCTTCTACCCATGGGATATAGAGAGGTCACCAAATATTACAACAATCACTAAGTGCCCCTGATGGTTTTTCTGGCATTTAGACTTGAGATCTTATGCACAGAGGAAATCATAGACAACTAAGGTTTTTGGAGACCATATTACAAAACTGAATTACTTCTAAATTATGATGAATGGCACTGGGTCTTGGTCAGGACATCCAGTTGGACAGCACAAGGATTAGTGGGAGTTTACTCCTTGTCAATGGGTATATACACAATGGAAGAAGAATGCTCTTGGTGCCTTATTTAAAACATCATATTTATCTTGCTCATTTGGATGAGCATATTTATCATATGTGCAAAGATTATTTATGTTGAAAGCAACAGAAATATGCAATCACACCTATGTAAAAAGTGTCAAATGCACCAGAAAACCTACACAGGTATCAGTATATATTACAGTAAAAGAAAAAACAGAAAAAATAAAGTTTCTTCACTGTGTTAGGACAAATTGTCACCATGTATAATTCTGAAAAAGGAACTAACAGTCTATCTTCCTCTGTGTGTGTCTCCACTGGAGGGGCAGGACTCGATGTGAGCTGCCCCGCACATTGGTCCCAGAGAGTGGGGTGTGCTCCGAGCTGCTAGAACTGTTGAGTAGAGGTGAGCAAAGAAACCTTTCTAGGAGACAGAGTTTTATTTATCAATTTCCAAGGAAGAGAATTTACAAATAGTGCCAGACAGAATGGCACAGCAGTTGCCAGACAGACATGCTAGCCCTCAGCCTCATGAGCTCAGCCTCTATACCCTATGGATCAAAATTTGGCTGAGGACAGAGAGGGCACACATGGAGAGAGAGAGAGAGAGAGAGAGAGAGAGAGAGAGAGAGAGAGAGAGAGAGAGAGAGAGGGAGAGAGAGGGAGAAGGAGGAGGAGGAGGAGGAGGAGGAGAAGAAGAAGAAGAAGAAGAAGAAGAAGAAGAAGAAGAAGAAGAAGAAGAAGAAGAAGAAGAAGAAGAAGAAGAAGAAGAAGAAGAGGAGGAGGAGGAGGAGGAGGAGGAGGAGGAGGAGGAGGAGGAGGAGACAGAGCAACACAGGGAGAGAAACAGAGAAACTGAGACACAGGAGATAGAGGGGAAGTGGGGAAGAGAGGGAGAGAAAGGAGGGAGGGAGATCGAGACAAAGAGTGACAGAGACAGAGAGAGGAAGAGATAGGAAAGAGACAGAAAGACAGAAAGAGAGACAGGGAAACAGACACAGGAGATAGAGGGGAAGTGGGGGAGAGAGGGAGTGAAGGAGGGAGACAGACAGACAAACAGAGGCAGAGAGAGACAAAAAGACACAGGAGAGGGAGAGGGAGAGGGAGAAGGAGAGGGAGAGGGAAGAGAGGGAGAGAGAATATCCAAGGTCATATTGTGGCCAAAGACAGAAACGACAAAAAAATCAACATACCTGCAAACGTAATGTTGAAGCCTTCATAGGAGATGGAGAAGTCAGAGATGAACCTGAGTTGTGCAGTGAAGTTTCCAAACAAACCAGCCTTAATGGTGTGAGGCAGGACTGACCCAGTGAGCCTGGCTACTGGCTCTGAGAAACTCCCATCCTCTGTGATCAGCAAATAGTCGTGGGAACTTTCAAGGTGAAAGGTGTGGAAATTCATCTGCACTCCTGAGAGATGAGGGCGGGAGAGTCGATTTAACTGCAGCTGAAAGGAATCTCTTCTAGGCATAATTATAGACATCAAAGGTTTGGATCAAAATATCTTAAATTGTTAAATATTAAAATTATCTTGTATGATTCTAACTTTGAACTTTCAGAGAAAAATTTGATAGAGGTTGTTCTAAATTCAAGAAGAGTTAAACAAAAACAAATGTTCAAATAGTTGTCGGCTCAGTTACTGCTGTGGGTTTTGATGGAGATATGGACATGGATATTGGTGCAGAGGGGCTGTATATAACTACTGATCCATTCATGGATCTAGGTGGAAATAAAGAAACTACTTAAATACCAGCATGGGCATGATGTTGATGTTCATGTGGACTTGAATGGATACAGATTTAGATATCACTACAGGTGTGTGCAGATGTCTATCTGTGGTGATAGGGATGTTAGTGTGGTTGTTCATATAGACAAGGTCTTAACAGAATCTATACGTGCAGGTATGGTTTCATAAGTGCAATATGTATGTTGATATTTAATTTTGTTCATGAATGGTCTTCAGGTTCAGGGGGAGTTTTCATCCCAGAGACAAAATACTGAAAACCGCTCTATTACCACTCCCCATTTTTAGAAGTATTAGTTTGGAGATATCATATGCAAACATACATTGTAGAAGGTAAATTCTCTTGAAATTATAGTTTTGTAAGCCCTATGATATCTTTATAAAAAGCAGACTCATAATACACTACCTCTGAGTTTCTCTGCTGAGGCAGATAAACTGATCTATAAGTCGATTCCTTTAAAGATCTACATTTTTCTAATTAAAAAAAATCTTTGTTACTTAATCTATTTATTTAATTTACTCCAGGACCACATATTTATTACTTCCTCGGAGATTTACTATTTTTCTTTATATTTGCATCCATGGGTCTCTGTGGAGATATGTGCATGTGAGTGCATGTACCCTTAGAGGCCAGAGGCAAGAGACTTCTCTGGAACTGGAGTTCTACGTTATTGTGAGCTGATTGACGTGGGTGCTTGGATTTGAACTCAAGTCCTCCGCAAGGATACGTTTTTATGCTCTTAACTGCTGAGTTACCTCTACATGTTTTTGATATATGCTTCTGGAAGAGTGCTAAACATATTCATAAGGGTGCTGTAACATGCAGGTCAATAAAACACCTAGTGGAGTTTAAATATATGTTGAAAGGCAAAGTCTACTGACCAACAGCTCTTTAGAAATAACATTTAGTTATAGATATAAGAACATACTCAGGGTACATTGCTAGGCCCAGCATTTATAATGTATATTTCCTGCACAAAATACAAATTTGCTTCTTTTGTATTGACCATCTGTGTAAGGATGGGGGAATTCACATTGCTAAAACACCATTGGATTATGTGAAGACCTGACAATTATCTTAAGGACAATGCCAAGCGGAGTCAGAACAGAAGCACAGATGTTTCTCAGACATAGAAGCTTAAAATTCTTCTTACATTGAATCAATAGTCACATTTTACTTAATCAAAACTCGTTTTCCTCATCATTACATCTAATTTCCAAGTTTATATTCACATATATACAGCCAGGTTACTGAATGGAGAAGAAAAACAAAAATGACTTCTGCTTAATTCTCCAATGGTACAAAGATCTTGTGTGGTTTTGTTTGTTTGTTTGTTTGTTTGTTTGCTTTTTACTCTTATCAAACAATAAAAGCTAAGGGTTTGGAAACCATGAAATTCATTCATTGTCCAGGAATTTCCTTACTGCTTTATCTAGTCTGTGTTACCCATCCTTACTGTTTCCTCTAGTTCATGGTGCTCCCATCCTTACTGCTTCTTCCAGCCCATGCTCCCCATTATGCACTGTTTGTGCTAAAGTCTTACCCTTGCCATGAGAGACTTCGATGGTCCATGTACAGTTCAGAGAGTTTGGATAAAAGTCTGGAAATCCTGGAGAAAGGACAGTCCCACTCTTTCCATGGATGTAGCCTCCACACAGAGCTGAAATAGCAGAACACATGAACAGTCCACAGTGATTGCAGGGATGGCGTACTTCAGATGGACAGTGAATTTGCATAAGCACCAACAGAGGGTAAAGTGGAAACGCAGACATTGTTTGGCTTGCAGTTGTGAGATGCCAGTTCATAAGCAAGAGTCTCTATCACAGCACAGTCACAGAACCTAACTCAGTGTATAACAGGGCACAGAATGCCAAACTGTGTCAATATACTTGGAGAACTGGGGATATATTTAAGCTGTCATTCCCATCTCTCAGGGTGGGACTTCTTAGCACTCCTTTAGTGAATTCAAAATTCCTGCAGCACAATATGCCATATTCAAACTAACTTAAATATTTAAGAACTATAAAGCTATTTATAATACTTTGAGCAGGAAAGTAATTGTAGATAGCAGTAGAATAGGAGCATCGAGGATGTTTGACAGACATATAAAAATCATGGCACACATGAAGTCATAGCAGCTGTGATTGCGCAGACATGACCAGGACAAGATCAGCCAGCCTAAATCCTAATTTGTATGGGGAAAGGATCGTGGAAACCCCATCTCTAGATGAAGAGCTATTGGAAAATGATGAGCTCTATGGAAAGAAGGTCAATTCTCTTCCGGGACGCAGTCACTGAGAGACCACCCATGCTCCGATGAATGGCCCATAACCATGCACATATAGCAGCACTAAGTGGATTTGATGTGTTTTTTAAAAATAGGAAGCACATGAAATTTGAGAAGGAAAAGTGGAAATAGGACAGAGAATTAATTGGACAGAGGAAAATGGAGATATGGATTTGATTAAAATACATCTGAAAGCAAGAAAAGGTTTAAAAATAAAAGTATATTACATGTATGTATGAAATTGTGACATAATTTTAGAAGAGAAAATAACTTTCTTCCTCTTCCAGTTTGCTTTTCAGCCACACCCAGGCACGTATACCCATACTCACATATAAGCTGTGATACTTTATTGTAGACACACACTTGTAGACAGACATAGAGCAGCTGTAATTGATAAACAGTTATGGCACATGTGTGTTTGAGTGTAATGGTTAATGATAAAGTTGCAGTCAGTGGAATTACTATCCCCCAACACATTCATCGCTTCTTTGTTCTGAGAACAATTAAAATACTCTGTACTAGTTGTTATGAAACATTCAATTGGTTCCTGCCAGCTACAGTCACCCTGCACTGCAGTAATGCAGTACTGCTATTCCTCTACCATCTACCATGATACACATTCAACAGCTTTTGGACCCGTTGTGTTCTGTAGGTATTTCTATGAGAGTAACCTCTTTGGTTTCCAATGCTGGCAAAGATGTGGCAAAAAAATATGATACACTATGTGTGATGGCTAGTTTTTGTCAACTTCATGTGCTCTAAAATAAAATGGGGAGAGAGTCTCAGTGGGGATCATTTAGATTGGCTTGATCCATGGATGTGTCTGTGAAATTATTATTTTTAATTAATTAGTTATTTTGCTTATTTACCTCTCAAATGGTGTCACCCTTCCCAGTCTTTCCTCTGCAACTCCCTCACTCCATTCCCCTCCCCTTTGCCTTTAAGAGGCATCCACCCACTCCCACTTCACGCCTCTAGCATCACCCTCCCACTGGGCTCTGCCAGCAATTGACTGAGCTGGGGACCCCAATGGAGGAGATAGGGGAAGGAATGAAGGAGCTAAAGGGGTTCCTATTACAACCCAATAGGAAGAACAATAATATCAACTAACAAGAGCTCTCCAGAGCTCCCAGGGACTAAACCACTAACCAAAGAGTACACATGGAAGGTCCCATGGCTCCAGCTGCATCTGTAGCAAAGGATGGCCTTATCTGGAATTATCCTTAATTTGGCTAATAGAGTAGAGGAAGCTGCTGGGTAGAAACCATACATGCATTCAACACTCCTTGCTCTAGACTATGCATGTGACCACTTGGTTCAAGTTCCTGGCACTGGACAGTCTCTGCTGTCACCTTGAAGTATAAGCTGAAATCAACCCCTTTACTCATCATTAGCTTTCTGTCAAGATACTTATCACGGCCAACCGAAATAAAACCAGGACACAGTGCTAGGAAAATAAACTAGTTCAGTTCCTAATGGAAAGCAGCATGAAGACACTCCATAAACAGAGTTGAATAATATCCACATGACCCAGTCATCTAGGCTTGGGAAGGAAATCAGTGCCCCAAAGAGGTCCTCTCAAATCTCACACAGACTATAGAAATCGTCCTAAGAGCCAGCATACAGAAACGACCATACATAGATACAAAAATCAAGACCGCATGCTATCTACACACACTGGGAGGTCATTTGGCCTGAAGAGAAGAGGAGGCTGTCATGTGCAACAGCCAGGGTAAGCCTGGGGGATGTGATAGCTGGAAGTGAGCCAGGGGCACAGAGAGACAAAGCCTGCAGTTTATCACAAGAGGAGAGTTTGAGAACTGTCATTCTGGTGTTAGAATTCAAACAACAGCCCTTCCACCTGCTAGCTCAGTGATCACTGTGAAACTCCTGGCCTTTGGTCTTTTATATTGCCCTATGATGGAAACTGGCATCTATTTTCAGATGTTCATAATTACTATATTGTAAATAGGACTTCTTGTGGTCCCATTACTACATGAAATTTTTTCATAATAAATTTTTCTTTCTCTTTCTCTCTCTCTCTCTCTCTCTCTCTCTCTCTCTCTCTCTCTCTCTCTCTCTCTCCCTCTCTCTCTCTCTCTCTCTCTCTCTCTCTCTCTCTCTCTCTCTCTTTCTCTCTCTCTCTCTCTGTGTGTGTGTGTGTGTGTGTGTGTGTGTGTGTGTCTATACAGCCCTGGGTAATACATGCACTCACTATCTTGAGACATTATGACACTGAGCAGCTCATATTGCTCTGTGTTCCCTTTCTATGTCTGAAAATATAACAGGTTCCCTGTGAGCTGGAGAAAGAGGTGAGCCACAAGGGAGGGCTACCTGCACTGTATAGCAAACCTTAACACTGGGTCTGCATGGCTCTTCAGCCTTTTCTTTTGGGTATCTGTGTTGTCTGGGAGAAGTGCATAGCCTGAGCTTAAACTCATACTTCCTTTATCGTCTAGTTTGAAACATCTCCTTTGAACTAGAATGAACCATCATTCCATCATCTATCATTTCTGGAACAACTCAGTATGCAATTACAAATTGTCTTATGAACATCATCTTCACAATTAACACTTGCATGATTATTGGATTACTTATGAAGCACATGATTTACCTCTTCCTGCTCCCTGATTTGAAGGGAACATAACATGTCACAGGACATAAACTTAAGAAGAATGGCCACATGAAAACCAATCCAACATAAACTTTGGATATCATTTCTACAGAATTTTAATAGGTTCTCATTAGAATTTCCCATCTCAATGGTCCATTGTCTCTATGCTTCATTGCATAAACTTTGAAGTCAACTTTGTCAACAAAGAATTACTGAGAACTTGCTGGTAGACACTGTTGTCAGCACCAAGAGAGATAAAATTAAGACTAATGAGGCAAAAACACTACCACCATGGAATGATGTCACATGGCAATGTGAGAACCAGATGGAAGAAAACAGATGCCTGTACAGGGAACCAAGCAAAGAGGAAGGATAGCTGAGTCCCAGGCACTCACATGGGTTGTCAGAGCAGCTAGGAGAAAGGGCCACATGTGATGCCTGAATGAGAGTAGACGTGGTGAGAACATAGATAGGAAAAGGGACCCTCAACTAGTACAGGCTTGTCTGCAGAAGAGGCCTGCATGGCATGAAGGGAAGGTGAGAAGAAGGTCCTTGGAGCAGTTTGCTGTTGTTCAAAGGGGTCGCCGCCCTTCAAAGGCCATCGTAGAAGGCTGGCATTTTTCATAGCAGATAAAGAGACACATTAGGTCCCTGCCTGTGGATCACATAGGCTATGTTGCCTTTAACCAGGTTCCAAGGCTGTCCTGTAAGGTACAGGGGGAAATAGCAGGCAGATGACCAGATGTGATGGGCAGCTGGAGAGAGGGGCAGACAAATATGGACCATAGAGCCATTCTAACTTTCTTCTCACAGGACTGGATTGCAAACTGGAAGCCTAAGGATGACACAGGAAGGGGATTCAGATGTGTGAGCGAGCAGCATTGGAACTCTGAAGTGCGATGCTATTGAGTACGCATGCAAAGGGCTGGAGTTGGAATGCAGTGGGCACGTCAGTTTCCTGTGGGAAACACTGACCAAGAAAGAGGACAGCACATTGGTGGATAGGCAGTACTGTGGGTGTGAACAAACAGAAAACGGCACCTAGGCATTTACCATGTGGACAGCACAGTGGAGATGGAAGCAGAGGGTGCAGGAGAAAGTAGGGGGAAACGGAGGCCTGAGGTCCTGATTGGAGATGTACAGAGTTAATTTTCATCTGTTATGGGACAGGCATACATCAGCACAATGAATTCTCAAGTTGTATGAAGGACTTAGCTGTAAGGAATGGCATCTTATGTAACACCGAGATGCTGTATAGCCAATGTTTCTGGAATCAAGTATTCTGAAGCCTGCCCATTCTCTTTAGCTCATTAAAAAAGGAGTTCCTATCCAACCAGATTGAATAATCACAAAATTCGCAGTTCATCATGTGCGAACTCATGCTTGTATGTAGATGTGCATGTGTGTGGAAGCCAGAGGTCACGATTCAGAGCCATTGCTTAGGGAATGGAGATGGAGCTCCTCACTGGGCCTAGAGTGCAGTGACTCCCTCACCTAGTGAGCCAGTAAGCACCAGAGGTCTGCAGGTCTCTGCCTCTCTGCTGCTGTTCAATGACTTCACATCCTACTGCGAAGGTCAAGAGTGCTCATCAGCCACAGTGTATTTCCATTTGGGAGAAATTAGCAGGTGAGGTAGATGTCTCTGTCAACCTTGATCCTCTGATGGATACACAGGGCTTTCTGAGCCTCCCATTATCAATGATCTAAATAAAAAATATATTTAAAAAGCCCACAAGCTTAAGGAAGGGGGAATTTTATATGTGGAGAATGGAATGAGATTCTCAGCTAATTCTAAAGGGAGTAGGGAAAAAGATAAAACCCAGACTTTCCCTGCAGGATCCCTACAGCAGTTGACTATTCATAGATGGCCATGTCTCTGTTCCCTCGGCAATGCCACCAATTTAGCCACATAGAATTTGAATTACATGAACCTATTTCTTCATGCACTGTAGAGCCTTTTTGGGGTAGTTATAAAAGCTACAGTGAAAAAAAAAAAACCTTACTTCTAATTTCCTCGAGGCTGCTACTCTGTGAGTTTGACATTTGTGTTTCTAATATCTACCTGCCATCCAGGACAAGGACAGGTTTTATCAAAAAGTCCCTTGGAAAGATGACTAAAATGTGCAGAAATAAAAAAGGATACGAGGGTGGGGTAAGATGGGCAGGTTGACATGGTAAGCTCCCACCAATGATCAGTTGGTATTGACCTCTGCTTAGGTCTCAGTCTCCCTGGCAAATCATTGACTAAGGGCTTAAGCCTTGTCTTACTAACACTCTTCATGCTCTCAGGCATAAAAAATAAATACTCAAAGAGGTCTCCGACATCCTTAAGATTATAATCTAGTAGTAAAAGCCAAAATCAAATTAAAAATACAGGTAACAAAGTGAGAATTATTCTGCAAATAAATAATATCACGTAGCCTTCATATCTCAAAGGCAGTCCAGATGTTTAGTCTACAAAGTGCTGTTGAGATGGCAAAAAGAAGGCAAGCTGATGTCCCTAACAAAGGTGGATACCCCATAAGGGGAGACATGTTGGTAGGATGTGGGGGTCACTCTTCTTGTATTGCCCAGTGGTACGGGGTCTGATGTCATTATTTTGACCTGTTTTTACCACCATGATGGTAATGCACATCTTCCTGCAAAACTCACAGACACCCCCCATGGATGTTGTTGTTATTGTTTTCCATCATTATCACCTCCTTTCTCCACCCAAGTCAGCTCTAAGATCATGACAAGTGTTGTCTAATATTACACTAAAGATTGTAGACTCAGTTTTCATTTCTTGGATCCAAGACATGGGACTTAACATGCTCAGGACTAAGTATCTACCTTCACTGAGGATTGAAGGAGTTGACATATGGGGACTATACTTCAGGCCAGAGTCCTTTTCCATGAGACAAGGTTACAAGAGAGGGAAGAATGGGGTGTCATAAATTATGCTCTCTCTATGTTAGCTACCCCGTAGTAGCCACAGGAGCTAAAGACCCTCAAATCTACACAGCCTCTTCCTTGAGTTATTTCCCTCTACCTACATCATGCCTTTGTTGTCTTCACTCTGTCTTCTATTCCCAATGTCATGTCTTATATGTGGTACTTCTGCCAAAGCCCAGTTCAGCTTTCCTGTGTGTATGATGCTACAGAAGGACTCCGGGACCTTATATGTCCTAGACATGTGCTCTCCCGACAAGCTACAGAGCTTGCTGTGCTCTTCAGGTTTTAGCTGGTATATTTTGGTCTTTTGTTCTAACTGAACTCTGAGATCTTGTACTAGTCTCTTCTTTGAAAAAATTCTATGTGAAATACAAATTCTTATGCTTCATTTTTTTCTTCCTTTTTCTCCTTTTCAGCAATTTGTAAGTGTGTGTGTGTGTGTGTGTGTGTGTGTGTGTGTGTGTGTGTGTATGATACTAAGTAATCAGAGCTGTATTTCAGTTTCTCTCCATTGCAGGATGACTTGTGACCTTTCTATGGTTAACAGAAACAACTGCCTATGTCTTGTTATTTACTTATTTGTTTATATTGGACTCATATTCCCAAAAGAATTATTGGACAGATGCTGTGCAGATTAAGGAAATGTTAAATTAGGACTGCCCACATTTAGAAGGCAAGAACTTATAAACACAATCCACAATCGTTTCCACTATCAAAGATGAAGAACTTTGGCAGTGGGATGCTAAGGTATTTTCCCTGTGTTCTGTCCATGCCCAGAGACTAGTGTTAAGCATCTTGAACTGTGTTTCATACCTCCACTCTCAGCACCGAGCATTCACCCTGATCCCCACATTCTCCTATTCTCTTTTACTTCTTTTGCCTCGAATCAAATTATTTCTCCAGAATCAAGTCTCTTCAGGAAGATAGACTTTGAAAGATGCCTCCCAGGCCTCTCATTGCACATTATAAGTTGTATTTATTTGTTTTGTTTTGTTTTTTTTTCATTACTTATTCCTAGTCATTTTTCTTTCTTCACTTGTGGAAGCCAGAGGTCACTATTCAGCGCCATTGCTTATGGAGACAGAGCTCCATTCACGTGAGTGAATTTAAAGCTGTGTAGAATACTATGCTGATGCTCACTGTTAGAGGGCAATGAACATAATTGTTTTGCAAGTAAAGGTTTGCAGAAAGAATAAACAGTTTGCAAAAATATTTAATAACAACATTTCTAAAATGATTGGTGTATTTGTCCTTTACCAAATAGAAGGGAATGCCTCCAATGCTCAATTTATTCCTTTACAATCATAGCGTGCTAACAATGGCATTAAAAGGGAACAAACGCAGTGCTTGGAGAAGAGAAAGAAAAGGTTTATCTTTTTTTTTTTCAGGTGAGATAAAATATTATAATTCATTCTAATTTATGTTCCCTTGCTGAGTGCTATGAATTTTTAGAGGTTTACATTTCCTACTGATGTATGATTTATTGCAATAAAAAAAAGCCTGTGAGATTCAAGAGATTGTGTGAGATTAGAAAGGGCAAGGAGATTCTCAGAGCTCAGTGTAAATAGCCATGACTAAATAAAACTCTCATGCTGAACTCTAAACTCTCTTGAAATGTGAAGATTTATTAATAACCTTTCATTGTAGGCTTTTTAGTCCTGGATAGGTGCTACAAGGTGGCATAACAAATCACATTAGGGATCCCCTTGGATGGATGAGATTTCAAATTAGCATAAATCTGACTTGGAAGACAAAAGACAAAATGTCTAAGTTTAATGCACTTTCATTTTCTCTAGAAAATCCCATTTATAACTGGCCTCTCGTAACATCTCGGCTAACTACTGATCACATGGCCATTCTAGTAGAGCTGAGCCCCACTTCATTTCTAAGTCATTCCCTGTCTATATATTTGTTTTACACAGAACAGGCAGCACGAGTGATTGCTGAGAAGAATCCACCTCTGACTGTCAACTTCAAATGGGTCAAGCAAATCCTTTCACTTGGAAGCATCATTTCATTACCCAGCCAGTCACCTTGACTATGTGGTGACAATGTGGTGACTGTTTACTGGTGGACAAGGACACATCAGTCACCACCCAGTCCCAAATTTCACTGTTCAATTCCTCATAGCCATAATGGAAAAGTTTGCAACTCAAACAACATGACCCAGTACCCTGGAGGCTGAGGTATGGAGGTTGCTTGATGGGTTGGGATGGACTACACAATGAGATCCTGTCTCAGAACAAAACAAGTAACAAAATAAACATGGTGACCTTAGGAGTAGATGACAATGCTATTACATCCTATAGCATCAAAGAACACTGTCTCAGCTACGTTCTGCCAATAGTGAACAATGTGTGATTTTCCTGAAGAAGGTCATCGTGCCCAGTTTTCCATCCTTTGTGCCCTCCTACTAGATAGTCCCAGAGATGTGGAAATAGCCTGCTCTGCAGTTCTGTGCAGAGTCCAGAATTCCCACTGATCCAGTGTGTTTGCCTGTAAAGGCCTTCATCTACCCTGAGTGCTCCACTTCTTATCTGCATGCACCATGCAGTGGTTAAGCCAGTACTTTGGTACAAGTTCAAGGATTACTAGTTCTTGACAGTAGTGAAAACACACCTTCCCAAGAGCCTGGTATTTGTATCTAATATTTTGAGAGAACCCAAGTGTTTATTACTCATATAACATTATAAAAGGGGTACCTACAGTATGGGAAAAGGAAAGGAAGTCGAGATTACATGTGTATGTAACTCACATTTAAGTATTTATTTTCCATATACCTATATGCTTTTCTAATAATGTTACAACAGGGCATATTCATGAGTAAAGCGATCCAAGTGATCACAAATAAAGCATTTTCCTAACTTTTAGTGTAAAATTGAGAGAAACAGTGATATACAGTAATCTATAATCTATTTCTAGGAGCAGATAAGAAGAGAAGGAAAGATAAATGATGACACATAGATAATCTAAAAGACTATCTGGGGGCCCTTAGGCCCAGCAGAGGTATTCTGGGAAAGGTCAGATGTCAGTAGGACAATGTATGTTAGTTCTGAGGAAATTCTGTATGTGGACCAGGGTCACCTGAGTCGGAAGAGAATGAGACTTGACCATCTGGAGTGTTTAAATAGAGCACAAAGCCTTTTAGGCCTTCTATAAATAAACACTTATAAAAACATATGCGTAAGTGGGCTCTCTCAGTCTCAATGTTTGTCAGTACTGTTGCACAGCAGACCACAATTCTTTAATGTTAATAAAGCTTATTCCAGTTAATAGCACAATACTGATGAGCAACTTTCAAATGTGCTGTGCTTTAAGAGTACAGTTTCTAAAGAGAACACATTCTCTGCTCACGTTGGGTCATGTCAGGTGCGGGGCACCGTGGCCCACATGTTCACATGTCCTCTTGTCTCTACATACGTTTGTTGTACACTAGCTTAACTCTGCCTGCCTGGGCGTCACCTACCATCACAGCTGGGCAAGGCGTGGTTCCACTGATGGTTCTTCTCACAGACGAGGGGCTCATCGTCACTGAGTGTGTACCCAGGGTCACAGCTGAAGGTCACTGTAGACCTGATACCAAAGTTACTGCCATGGCGCTGACCATTTACAGGGATGCCTGGGTCCAGACAGGAGTCGGATTCAAGAGTCACACCTGCATGGGCAAAGAGGACAGAAGACTGAAAGGCTTTCTGGATAATTGAAAAAAAAAAAAACAGTGCCATAACATAAGCGATAATATATTCCTAGATATACACAGACCCAGGGAATCATCTAAGAGAACTCTTCATTACTGAACTGATCGCTTAATATCCAATAGTCATTCACGCAAAAAGCAATGTCTCCAAATACTTGACCTTGTTTTTCAAATGAAAGACAGTCATGTGTTCCTCTTCAGGTCCTAGAGAAATGGTACAACCTTGAATAATTCATCGAAGTCTTTGAATTTTACCTTTGTTCCCCAGAAAAATCAATGGACTGTTAATGGAACAGCAAGCTAGGTCTTATCCCTTCTCCTCTCTCCTTGATTTTATTGTTTGCATTCCAGTTAGGTTTTGGAAGCTTCACTGCCATGCTCCTATACCCGACACACACAGGCAAGCACACATATGAAATGCAGTTTACAGCTGCATGAGTGTGGGTTTTCTAAAAATATATTTTATAGACTTAACTGTAGAATATAAATATAGAACTACAGTTTTAAAATCTCCATGCCATCTGCCACTCGCCCATGCCACTAGATAAGCTGGTATATAAAAGGAAGTAGGTCACCTCATCATGAGACTTTTTTTTTCTTTTCTAGAATAATCTATTCAAGAACATGAGAATCAGAGAAGGGAATGTTATTGCAATGTACTTGTAGTTAGAGAAGTGAAAACTCCCTTACAGGTTTCCCCTCTGGCAGTAAGCTCAGACATGGACTGTGATCATAAAATGTTCTGGCTTTCAGTCTTTCATGGCCCCAACATTGACCTCCTGGATCCTGGGTCTGATCAATTGGACTTTAGTAGAGTGAAGTGACTAGCTGAGCTAGGTTTTCCTTTACGTGATTAAACAAGTGGTTCATAGAATCCAGAGTAACTGTTTAAACAATAATAATGTATCCCTAGTAGTACAGGAGACTGTGACCCCAAAAGGGGTAGAAGTGGCAGGCCACAGAGAGGCTAGCTGGGGTAGGACAGCGTGTGAGTACTGGGCCTTTCCCAAAATTCAGCAGCACCCTGATATCCTGGGTGGATATTTCCTGGGAGTCATTACCATCCTGGATATCCTGGGTGCTTCATTAACCTAGTGATCACCTTGGTTGCTCATAGTTGGAGTTCTCTGAGGGCCAAGACCATCCTGGTTATACACCCTGGACATTTCCTCAGGACTCTTCTGTTATCGGTAGTTTTCTAGCACCAGGACCATTCTGCATACCGCTGTGGGCTCTTAATTACTGTATCAATTCTTTCCAGCCAACAGGCACACAAGTGGAGAAGGATCTTAGTCACCCCTTCAGTGATTCCTTCAGCCATGCCTGTAGACTCTACCTCCTGGAGAACCTCCTCAGGCCTCCATATTCTCTGATAGAGTATGCCTGCCATGCTCTGATTTCTTCCAGGCTCACCCCATATGCTTTCCCTGTCACAGGATGGATGGAGTGTTTTCATTCTGACAGAACTCTTGGAGTTAACAACTGAGCAAATAAATAATCCCAGGGCAGTCTGGGAAATCTGTGAACTTAGAGGTTTGAAGAATGTAGAATTCATAGGCTGTGACTTGAGCATCCCCCAATCAAACCTGGTGTGGATTTTCAGTCACATTCTCAAAAGTTGGAGGTGGCTAGACAGTGATAGGACAAAAAGCAAATTGAAAAGAATTGTATTACTTTTACCAATACTTATTTGCCTTAAATGGTCATTCTAAGTCTTTAAAAACAAAGGGCCAAAGTTTCCATAGATACAAAGCACAGCAACACCCACTGCTCTGTGGCAGGTTACGTGAGCAGGACCAGCAATGGTGAGCACCAGATTGCAGAAGTCTTACCCTTGTCTTTATTCCTTTCCCCTTCTCTTCCCTCTCCTTCCCCCTCCCCTCCCCGTCTCTTCCCTCTTTCTTCTTCTTCTTTCTACCCCTCTTCCTACCCCTCCTATCTCTCTTCTCTTCTCTTCTCTTCTCTTCTCTTCTCTTCTCTTCTCTTCTCTTCTCTTCTCTCTTCTTTCTTTCCCTTCCAATCCCTTCCTTTTCCCTTCATCCCCTCACTTTTCTCTCTCTCCTTTCCCCACCCTCTCCCCTCTTCTTCTCAGTACCCTTCCTGCTCCTGTCCTCTTCACTCTCTGTTCTCCCACTCTTCTCTCACCACACACACATCTCCATTTTCTATGGAATCATATTTTACACTCATAACTTAAACAACATGCTCCCACATTGCTGATGCAGAAATGGCCATGGGGTGATGGCTTTCTACAACATGGGAGGCACTTATTTTGTGAGAAATATTTACAATGAAATTCATGATTTATAATAAGATCCTATTCCATACAAAATTTGCTTAAAATATAGAAGGACTGTTAAACAAAAGCAAACCAGAATTTTGTGTTATCATTCACTTCCAATGATTAGAATTACATTAGAAATTAGAAATACATCTTGAAACACCTAGAAAACCATACTGGATACCCATAGACAAATTAGCTTATGCTGTTTTTTTAATTTTCTTTTTCTTTTTTAAAGACCAATAAACAGTAGTACAGATATGAGTAGAGAAATATGAAAGCAGTATGTTTCAAATTTGGGGTGTGTGTGTGTGTGCTCGCGCGCGCACGCACGTACATGGGCATGTATGTGCATGTGTGTGCATGCATGCATGTATGTGTATGTACATGTATATGTGTATCCCTGTGTGTCCATGCATGTGTGTATTTTGGTAGGATCACAGTCATGTGTTTTATCCTCAAGTTGCCTAAGGCAAGGCTGGTCCAGGAATTCCCCCAAAGCTGGGAGGCGGGAAACCACACACTGGATGCACAAAGAGCAGTAAGGTCAGTCTTGCAAGGATGCACTGAGATTGGTGCTGATCAGGATTGTTGTGTATACACAGCTGCATCCTCTGTCAGAGCTGTATCTCAGCCTGGCCTCAACCTCACATCACAAGGAGAAGATGGATCAGTGGACAGTTTTTGAGCAGAGTGATGCATTTTGGTTTTGTTCTGTTTCTCAGCTGAAACATAGTGCTGATATTTGACCTAAATATGATGCAAACATACTTCTTCTCAGCACATGGCCTTTGTGAAGAGGTGGCAGTGAGTGTATGCGTTGGTGAGTGAAGGCAGGTGACTTGTTTTTATAGTCATCACTATAAAACTATGTGCGCTGTTCACATTCCCATGTGTTTCGAGGTGAGTCCTGCTTTGTGTCAGCTGTCAGTCACAGATTGGGGCAGCTAAGGTGTCAACGTGTACACCTTCCTTCCAAGAAAGTGTCACAAATCAGACACAAAAAGATACAAGAGATCAAATATCTTAACTCTTAAATTTTGTTTGTTATGTATATGTATAAATATATGTAAATATATTGCGTGTGTGTAGATATTTGCCATATATATGAGATACACAAAGAGTTCAAGAGTGTAGTATGTCAGAAACTCTGTAGCTTGAGTTACTGACAGCTGTGAACAGTCAGGTGTGGGGCTGGGAACTGAACTCCAGTCCTTTGCAAGAGCAGGAAGTGCTCTTAACCACTGAGCCATCTCCTCAGATGGCTCACCACATGTGTAGGTATTGATGTGTGTATGAGTGCAAGTATGAATGTATGTATACATACATACATACATACATACATACATATGTAGCACAACTAAGTTTTAATTAATTAATTAATTGGCAATCATTTGGGTTCCAAAGTTAGAACTTATTATCATTTATTTTTAATGGAAAATATTCCTAACCATACATGTCCAAATGTCCGTATAAATAAAATGCAGGGAAATGCATTTAGAACGCCTCTGCATCTGAGTAGCAGAGGTTCTGGGCAGGGAATCGATGGTGGAGAAGGAGAGGAGGCAGGAATAGGTTAAAGAGGATGCAAATATTCCATTTGTGCATTTATAGAATGGTATGTATGTGTAATATATAGCTATCACTGAAAGGTAAGCAATTTGTTTTTGATTATATTAACAGCCATAAATCTCATGCCCCCCACAACCATTGCTCCGTTGGGGCTGCAGCTAGTTCCTGCCAGCCTTCCTCTTCACTCAGATTTCCTGTGAAGGACTTTCAGTGGGGTCTGAGTTTTGGTTGACTCTTGTTAAGAACCCATTCCTGTGAGGCAGCCCTCTGGTAAATACCCAAAGTATATTTATATAACTATGGCTATAACATGATACGTTCACAGCTTCAGAAGCTGAATCACAAAGCCAAGCTGGGAAGAAAACAGCCTGGTCTGCTGAGCACACTGGATCTACCATGGCCTACTGACAGTTAAGTGTTCACAGCAATTACTTGGCATTCACTAAGCACAGCTGGGGTTTAATTCCTGGCAACCTCTGATCTAATGTTCGCCACCCTGGAAAACCCAATTGCGTGAACTCACAGACCAGATAGTTTTCTGCACAGCACCCTGGCCATGGACGCCACTCATCACTCATGAAACTGCTTCAAGAAAACACCCGACAGCAGCAGCGGTCGCCATCTTGGTCCGGGACCCGCCGAACTTAGGAAATTAGTCTGAACAGGTGAGAGGGTGCGCCAGAGAACCTGACAGCTTCTGGAACAGGCGGGAGCACAGAGGCGCTGAGGCAGCACCCTGTGTGGGCCGGGGACAGCCGGCCACCGTCCGGACCAGAGGACAGGTGCCCGCCCGGCTGGGGAGGCGGCCTAAGCCACAGCAGCAGCGGTCGCCATCTTGGTCCGAGACCCGCCGAACTTAGGAAATTAGTCTGAACAGGTGAGAGGGTGCGCCAGAGAACCTGACAGCTTCTGGAACAGGCAGAAGCACAGAGGCGCTGAGGCAGCACCCTGTGTGGGCCGGGGACAGCCGGCCACCTTCCGGACCAGAGGACAGGTGCCCGCCCGGCTGGGGAGGCGGCCTAAGCCACAGCAGCAGCGGTCGCCATCTTGGTCCCGGGACTCCAAGGAACTTAGGAATTTAGTCTGCTTAGGTGAGAGTCTGTACCACCTGGGAACTGCCAAAGCAACACACTGTCTGAGAAAGGTCCTGTTTTGGGCCTTCTTCTTCGGCCAGGAGGAGGTCCAAATACAAGATATCTGCGCACCTTCCCTGTAAGAGAGCTTGCCAGCAGAGAGTGCTCTGAGCACTGAAACTCAGAGGAGAGAATCTGTCTCCCAGGTCTGCTGATAGACGGTAACAGAATCACCAGAAGAACAATCTCTAAACAGAGTCAACTATAACTACTAACTCCAGAGATTACCAGATGGCGAAAGGTAAACGGAGGAATCTTACTAACAGGAACCAAGACCACTCACCATCACCAGAACCCAGCACACCCACTTCGCCCAGTCCAGGGAACCCCAACACACCTGAGAACCTAGACCTAGATTTAAAAGCATATCTCATGATGATGGTAGAGGACATCAAGAAGGACTTTAATAAATCACTTAAAGAAATACAGGAGAACACTGCTAAAGAGTTACAAGTCCTTAAAGAAAAACAGGAAAACACAATCAAACAGGTAGAAGTCCTTACAGAAAAAGAGGAAAAAACATACAAACAGGTGATGGAAATGAACAAAACCATACTAGACCTAAAAAGGGAAGTAGACACAATAAAGAAAACTCAAAGCGAGGCAACACTAGAGATAGAAACCCTAGGAAAGAAATCTGGAACCATAGATTTGAGCATCAGCAACAGAATACAAGAGATGGAAGAGAGAATCTCAGGTGCAGAAGATTCCATAGAGAACATCGGCACAACAATCAAAGAAAATGGAAAATGCAAAAAGATCCTAACTCAAAATATCCAGGAAATCCAGGACACAATAAGAAGACCAAACGTACGGATAATAGGAGTGGATGAGAATGAAGATTTTCAACTCAAAGGTCCAGCAAACATCTTCAACAAAATTATTGAAGAAAACTTCCCAAATCTAAAGAATGAGATGCATATGAACATACAAGAAGCCTACAGAACTCCAAATAGACTGGACCAGAAAAGAAATTCCTCCCGACACATAATAATCAGAACATCAAATGCACTAAATAAAGATAGAATACTAAAAGCAGTAAGGGAAAAAGGTCAAGTAACATATAAAGGCAAGCCTATCAGAATTACACCAGATTTTTCACCAGAGACTATGAAAGCCAGAAGAGCCTGGACAGATGTTATACAGACACTAAGAGAACACAAACTGCAGCCCAGGCTACTATACCCAGCCAAACTCTCAATTATCATAGAGGGAGAAACCAAAGTATTCCAAGACAAAACCAAATTCACGCATTATCTCTCCACGAATCCAGCCCTTCAAAGGATAATAACAGAAAAAAACCAATACAAGAACGGGAACAACGCCCAAGAAAAAACAAGAAGGTAATCCCTCAACAAACCTAAAAGAAGACAGCCACAAGAACAGAATGCCACCTTTAACAACTAAAATAACAGGAAGCAACAATTACTTTTCCTTAATATCTCTTAACATCAATGGTCTCAACTCGCCAATAAAAAGACATAGACTAACAAACTGGCTACACAAACAAGACCCAACATTTTGCTGCTTACAGGAAACTCATCTCAGAGAAAAAGATAGACACTACCTCAGAATGAAAGGCTGGAAAACAATTTTCCAAGCAAATGGTATGAAGAAACAAGCAGGAGTAGCCATCCTAATATCTGATAAGATTGACTTCCAACCCAAAGTCATCAAAAAAGACAAGGAGGGACACTTCATTCTCATCAAAGGTAAAATCCTCCAAGAGGAACTCTCAATTCTGAATATCTATGCTCCAAATACAAGAGCAGCCACATTCACTAAAGAAACTTTAGTAAAGCTCAAAGCACACATTGCGCCTCACACAATAATAGTGGGAGACTTCAACACACCACTTTCACCAATGGACAGATCATGGAAACAGAAACTAAACAGGGACACACTGAAACTAACAGAAGTGATGAAACAAATGGATCTGACAGATATCTACAGAACATTTTATCCTAAAACAAAAGGATATACCTTCTTCTCAGCACCTCATGGTACCTTCTCCAAAATTGACCACATAATAGGTCACAAATCAGGCCTCAACAGATTCAAAAATATTGAAATTGTCCCATGTATCCTATCAGATCACCATGCACTAAGGCTGATCTTCAATAACAAAATAAATAACAGAAAGCCAACATTCACATGGAAACTGAACAACACTCTTCTCAATGATACCTTGGTCAAGGAAGGAATAAAGAAAGAAATTAAAGACTTTTTAGAGTTTAATGAAAATGAAGCCACAACGTACCCAAACCTTTGGGACACAATGAAAGCATTTCTAAGAGGGAAACTCATAGCTATGAGTGCCTTCAAGAAAAAACGGGAGAGAGCACATACTAGCAGCTTGACAACACATCTAAAAGCTCTAGAAAAAAAGGAAGCAAATTCACCCAAGAGGAGTAGACGGCAGGAAATAATCAAACTCAGGGGTGAAATCAACCAAGTGGAAACAAGAAGAACTATTCAAAGAATTAACCAAACGAGGAGTTGGTTCTTTGAGAAAATCAACAAGATAGATAAACCCTTAGCTAGACTCACTAAAGGGCACAGGGACAAAATCCTAATTAACAAAATCAGAAATGAAAAGGGAGACATAACAACAGATCCTGAAGAAATCCAAAACACCATCAGATCCTTCTACAAAAGGCTATACTCAACAAAACTGGAAAACCTGGACGAAATGGACAAATTTCTGGACAGATACCAGGTACCAAAGTTGAATCAGGATCAAGTTGACCTTCTAAACAGTCCCATATCCCCTAAAGAAATAGAAGCAGTTATTAATAGTCTCCCAGCCAAAAAAAGCCCAGGACCAGACGGGTTTAGTGCAGAGTTCTATCAGACCTTCAAAGAAGATCTAACTCCAGTTCTGCACAAACTTTTTCACAAGATAGAAGTAGAAGGTATTCTACCCAACTCATTTTATGAAGCCACTATTACTCTGATACCTAAACCACAGAAAGATCCAACAAAGATAGAGAACTTCAGACCAATTTCTCTTATGAACATCGATGCAAAAATTCTTAATAAAATTCTCGCTAACCGAATCCAAGAACACATTAAAGCAATCATCCATCCTGACCAAGTAGGTTTTATTCCAGGGATGCAGGGATGGTTTAATATACGAAAATCCATCAATGTAATCCATTATATAAACAAACTCAAAGACAAAAACCACATGATCATCTCGTTAGATGCAGAAAAAGCATTTGACAAGATCCAACACCCATTCATGATAAAAGTTCTGGAAAGATCAGGAATTCAAGGCCAATACCTAAACATGATAAAAGCAATCTACAGCAAACCAGTAGCCAACATCAAAGTAAATGGAGAGAAGCTGGAAGCAATCCCACTAAAATCAGGGACTAGACAAGGCTGCCCACTTTCTCCCTACCTTTTCAACATAGTACTTGAAGTATTAGCCAGAGCAATTCGACAACAAAAGGAGATCAAGGGGATACAAATTGGAAAAGAGGAAGTCAAAATATCACTTTTTGCAGATGATATGATAGTATATATAAGTGACCCTAAAAATTCCAACAGAGAACTCCTAAACCTGATAAACAGCTTCGGTGAAGTAGCTGGATATAAAATTAACTCAAACAAGTCAATGGCCTTTCTCTACACAAAGAATAAACAGGCTGAGAAAGAAATTAGGGAAACAACACCCTTCTCAATAGCCACAAATAATATAAAATATCTCGGCGTGACTCTAACGAAGGAAGTGAAAGATCTGTATGATAAAAACTTCAAGTCCCTGAAGAAAGAAATTAAAGAAGATCTCAGAAGATGGAAAGATCTCCCATGCTCATGGATTGGCAGGACCAACATTGTAAAAATGGCTATCTTGCCAAAAGCAATCTACAGATTCAATGCAATCCCCATTAAAATTCCAACTCAATTCTTCAACGAATTAGAAGGAGCAATTTGCAAATTCATCTGGAATAACAAAAAACCGAGGATAGCAAAAACTCTTCTCAAGGATAAAAGAACCTCTGGTGGAATCACCATGCCTGACCTAAAGCTTTACTACAGAGCAATTGTGATAAAAACTGCATGGTACTGGTATAGAGACAGACAAGTGGACCAATGGAATAGAATTGAAGACCCAGAAATGAACCCACACACCTATGGTCACTTGATCTTCGACAAGGGAGCCAAAACCATCCAGTGGAAGAAAGACAGCATTTTCAACAATTGGTGCTGGCACAACTGGTTGTTATCATGTAGAAGAATGCGAATCGATCCATACTTATCTCCTTGTACTAAGGTCAAATCTAAGTGGATCAAGGAACTTCACATAAAACCAGAGACACTGAAACTTATAGAGGAGAAAGTGGGGAAAAGCCTTGAAGATATGGGCACAGGGGAAAAATTCCTGAACAGAACAGCAATGGCTTGTGCTGTAAGATCGAGAATTGACAAATGGGACCTAATGAAACTCCAAAGTTTCTGCAAGGCAAAAGACACTGTCTATAAGACAAAAAGACCACCAACAGACTGGGAAAGGATCTTTACCTATCCTAAATCAGATAGGGGACTAATATCCAACATATATAAAGAACTCAAGAAGGTGGACCTCAGAAAATCAAATAACCCCCTTAAAAAATGGGGCTCAGAACTGAACAAAGAATTCTCACCTGAGGAATACCGAATGGCAGAGAAGCATCTGAAAAAATGTTCAACATCCTTAATCATCAGGGAAATGCAAATCAAAACAACCCTGAGATTCCACCTCACACCAGTGAGAATGGCTAAGATCAAAAATTCAGGTGACAGCAGATGCTGGCGAGGATGTGGAGAAAGAGGAACACTCCTCCATTGTTGGTGGGATTGCAGGCTTGTACAACCACTCTGGAAATCAGTCTGGCGGTTCCTCAGAAAATTGGACATAGTACTACCGGAGGATCCAGCAATACCTCTCCTGGGCATATATCCAGAAGAAGCCCCAACTGGTAAGAAGGACACATGCTCCACTATGTTCATAGCAGCCTTATTTATAATAGCCAGAAACTGGAAAGAACCCAGATGCCCCTCAACAGAGGAATGGATACAGAAAATGTGGTACATCTACACAATGGAATACTACTCAGCTATTAAAAAGAATGAATTTATGAAATTCCTAGCCAAATGGATGGACCTGGAGAGCATCATCCTGAGTGAGGTAACACAATCACAAAGGAACTCACACAATATGTACTCACTGATAAGTGGATACTAGCCCAAAACCTAGGATACCCACGATATAAGATACAATTTCCTAAACACATGAAACTCAAGAAAAATGAAGACTGAAGTGTGGACACTATGCCCCTCCTTAGAAGTGGGAACAAAACACCCATGGAAGGAGTTACAGAAACAAAGTATGGAGCTGAGATGAAAGGATGGACCATGTAGAGACTGCCATATCCAGAGATCCACCCCATAATCAGCTTCCAAATGCTGACACCATTGCATACACTAGCAAGATTTTACTGAAAGGACCCAGATGTAGCTGTCTCTTGTGAGACTATGCCGGGGCCTAGCAAACACAGAAGTGGATGCTCACAGTCAGCTAATGGATGGATCACAGGGCTCCCAATGGAGGAGCTAGAGAAAGTACCCAAGGAGCTAAAGGGATCTTCAACCCTATAGGTGGAACAACATTATGAACTAACCAGTACCCCTGAGCTCTTGACTCTAGCTGCATATGTATCAAAAGATGGCCTAGTCGGCCATCACTGGAAAGAGAGGCCCATTGGACACGCAGACTTTGTGTGCCCCGGTACAGGGGAACGCCAGGGCCAAAGGGGGGGAGTGGGTGGGTAGGGGAGTGGGGGTGGGTGGGTAAGGGGGACTTTTGGTATAGCATTGGAAATGTAAATGAGCTAAATACCTAATAAAAAAAAATAAATAAAAAAAAAATAAAAAAAAAGACATTTAAAAAAAAAAAAAAAAAAAAAAAAAAGAAAACACCCTATATTACTTCTAATCCACCTGTATATTTTCTAATATATAATAATACATACATACATATATAATATTATAGTAGAATATATTCATGCATTGTGTACTAACAGACTACAATTCATCATTTAATGATTATATGGTTTTACTTTGTAATAGGCAATCAATATCATTAGGGAACGGAACTTAAGGCAATCTCCCACATTCCAGAACATTCTGTAGGAGACAGTTGAAAGTCAGATTGTCCTTGTAATCAGCCTATTTGTTGTAACACTTGAAGGCAAGCACATGTACCCCATCACCTGGGGGTATAGTGTCCTGCCCTGGATGCCAGCCACGATTTACTTACTCTCATAGTGGATGAGGAAGCCAACGCTAGCCCGGCTGCTATCAGTGGTAAACAGCAGGTACATGTAGTTGCCTGTGCTGATGAGGAACTGTGGTGCCTGGGTGCCGTGGTACTCTCCTATGAGTGGGGATGAGCTGGTTGGCCCATCCCGTACTTCCAGGGTATCATAATTGACTTCTGTCTGGAACCTAGGAAAAAGCCATGCAGAGTCATGTCAGCTTCCACACCTGTTCAACTGTGTCACATCTAATAAAAACTTCAAGTGAATAAGGTGATTGGAATATATATATATGTATATATTGTTCTGTTTGCAGGAATCACATTGTGAACCCTCTACCATATCTACTTTCTATCTGTAAAACATCAAGCTGTTAAAAAAGGTCATGATTCCCACAGAAAGAAAAATATTGCAAACTACGTAAGTTTTTTTATACAGATAGATAATAGAGGACAGCTAAATGGATGATGGCCAGATGTTATGTGAATGAGAAATAATAAACAGATTATGTGCATATATGCTTTATATACATTATATATAATAAATATGATTTAGGTAACTAGATGATAGATACATAGATGACAGGTAGATAATAAATGATAGGTGATGGATAGACATAGAATTGACAGGTAGGTGGCAAATTAAGAGAGACTGGGGATGTCCTAATACAATATAACCTTCAGTAATGAAACAAGGTCTGAGTATGCATTTTGCACTAATTTTACAATCCTCTTTTTAATATAGTATAGACATCATGAAGTCGACATACTGAGGAGGAATGCTCCCTTTAGGAACGAAGGACTTCACAGCATATGATATTTAAATATTTAAAAACCACACTGTGCTTTTTTTATTCACACCAGCCCTTGAGGGACCAACGCTGAGCAAGCTGCTACTTCACAAACTCAATGATGCCATAACGATTTGGGAAAGCCAGAGCAGCTTCCAGATAGTGTTTAACTCTGCTTGTACTTCCAGTGAATCCAGCCTGCAATTATATTTATATAAAGCTGAGGCACCCAGATCCCCTCGGTGCAATGATGGCACCATTCTGGGCATGGAGATAATTTCTTAAATAGACCCATCTCATCCTCCAAGAGCTAACTTGGTTTCTAAGCGACTCTTTTGGCTCTGAGGGAATATCTCAACATTGCCTGATTCTGACTCACTCGGTAACTGAGCCAAATGTGTCTCTGAAGCTGGGCTACCATTCCCATGCTGGGCTCAGACTATTGCTAGGAAGAAAAGGGAGCCAGGGAACTAGCTCAGTTTATTTGCACATCTCCACAGCAGCAAAAGGATGCTGAGCCTCATTTAACAACCCTGCGCTGTTCATCATCAATGTGGATGTTCCTCTTCAAAGGCAGAATAATGTTATGTTTTCTGAGCAAACAGGGCTGCTACACTGAGCTCTGTTCTTCCATACAGAGGAACTCCAACAGTGTGTCTTAGATGGCTGGACTAGAACAGCACCCCAGGCTGGTGGACTCAGGCCTGGTGGTGACTGCTTCGACTTTATTACTTTTAACACCTGCTCCAAAGATGCCGTGATATAGCAGATATTTGAGTTCAAATTCCAGAGGTCTACATGGGCATGGAGTTTTACATGTGGAACTTGAATATTAATTAAAAAAAAAAAAACTCTTTCAAGTCATCTTTAGCTAGGGCATCAAGGGCTGCTAAAAACACAATGAAAACTATAAACTTTCATTGCTTATCATGACTTGGCAGCCTGGCATTTTTATATGGCCAAGCCATTTGTGGAGAATCCAAACCTTATTTCCACAGACTTAATATCAGCTATGAAACAAGAATAAACTAAAACATTGCCATGCAGTCCAGCTTTGAAGAGCAAAGCACTGACTGAAACTAGGTTTATTATCTAGATTTTCGAGGACTATTATCCACTCAAATAGAATTACCACAATATCACACCAAAAACAATCCTGAAAATATCACACTAAGAAAATTTTAACACAAATTTTCCTTCAAGCAACTGAAACTTGATGGTCAGATGAGACCATGAAATTAATACTTTTATTAAATGATATAAATCTTACCCATGACTGTGATCACAAGGTGTTTAAATTCAGTTTTCCCCCAATAACTGAAGTGTAAAAATTTATAGGAAATAAAATTTCACATATTGAATACTTACCGTTATTTTTAATGATTAAGGCTACTTGCAGGGTGACTCACCAATAGACATAAACCATTATCGCTTTTAGGAAGGACTATCCTACTAAAAAGTAGGGTCATCCAACAGAGGTATGGATAATTATGAATAAAAATCTAATTAGTAATGATAGTTCAACTACCTCTTTAAGACCTTGTATTTCTGATATTTTGAATTGTTGGAAAACAAAGAAAAAAGTTTCACATCTTGAGACGAATGTTAGGAGTATTACAACTTGGAGCATATATTGTCAAGTCACTCAAGAAACTGAACCTGCTAAGCAAAGATGCCTCTTTAGCTTTCAAGTATAGGGTTTTTGCTCAATATACACATATCCACCCTATACATTCACACACACACACACACACACACACACACACACACACACACACACACATATTTTTTTTTCCAAACATGAAATTCATTTCAATGTTGAGCACCTCATGCTGGAGTCCAAACAGTGTCCTCACTTTTGCAGATTAAAAATACGTGCTCAAACTGCTAAGCCCTACAACTGTGTCCCAGTTATAGTAATCCATGGACACTAGCGGGGGGGGGGGGGAGCTCTTCATCTACTACAGTAACTCTGCTGCTGGCTCTGCAACATTTTGCTGTCTCCAGGTGCTAGCAGCCTGCCGAGAACTGGAGACTTCTTTTCTGTGTTCATGGAGGATGAAGAAGGGTCCATCAGAGTAAGGAGCTGATTCCACACTGCAAGCTCCCAATTCCAAATCCCACATCCAGTCTCTAGGTAAGACCAGGAAAATGACCATCTGGGTTGCTTCTCCATGGGCAACCCAGATCTGAGACGTCATTGTGCCCACTGGATAGCAGGAGCATAAGAGCATGGGCATATTCTCATGCCCTGGTCTTTGTTCCATGATCTTTCTTGGGGACTGAAGGATGTTCATGCTTTAATCTCTGTTTACTTAATAAAGGACGTATAGCTGTGACTGTGGGTACAAAAGTAATGGTTTTGATCTCACCTGTCGAATGTTATCTTGATGGAATGTCCTGGTTTTGCTTCAATGACCCATTCACAGTTTAAAGAATCTTTGTAGTATCCCGGCCATCCTGGAGGTAATATGACCCCACTGGAAGCCGTCAGGTGCCCACCACATGGAGCTGGAAGAGGACATAGACATCAGTAAAGAAAAAAGTCAAATCTAGGAAGGCACACCACAGCAGCCTCTCACTAGGGGTGGACATTGTATGGTCATTGGTGGAAATCAATGTTGACATCAAACAAAACTCATTCCTCGGGAATCCATGAGGGCTGAAGTCAACAGGTATATCCCACCTTTTTGCTTGGCTATTTTTCCTCTCAATATGGCTTTCTACTATAATACCTTGGATATATGTAAGGTATCCTTGTTCAATGAGTTGCAGGGGTGATATTTTCCAACCACCTTCACTCTGCTGAGGTGCAGACAACCATCATCCACATCCCATACAAGTATCTGCACATTTACATTTAAACCGTCTCAAGTCTAAAATGCAACATTCTGAGACTGTGTGTGACTGTACAGATTCATGCCAAGGTGTGCTCATTGTTATAATTACTTGCAGAGGACATATAATTGTGGGTGAATGTTACAAATCACAACCAGTGCTGTCTAAGTCATTAAGACTTGTGTTGGTTCTTTTGAGGACTTTTGTGACAAAATGACCTGTTATATAGAAAAGGGCATTTGGGAAATGCAAGTTAAGATTATGAATCCTTATGGTCTGAAAGAGTGCCTAGATAATATTTCCTTGGGTAATTTGTTTACATATCCTACTTTTTTGGATTCTTATTGATAGTGTATATTCTTGTGGGAAAAGTCATCAATTTCCTAAGGACTTTAAACTTTATTATTTAGCTTTATTTTTAATTTTATCATCCCAGAGTTCATGTTTTTATGTACAAATATTTTTCCCACACTACCTGGGAGTTTCTCCAATGCCCCTGAGTCACAGTGAAGGGTGCAGGGGAGAGGCGGAAATAATGTACAGAGAAGACTGCTTAGCCACCACATGGTTTACAAGTGTCATGTCTGGGGATGTGCCCGAATGCTCTGGGTAAGAACCTATCTGTCTGAAGTCACGTTGTTACTACGGTAACTTTCCTCTCTTGTGAAGCTGCCAATGTTCTTTCCCCTGTCCAGAGTTCCTTTATTAGAATTGCTGGGGCTTCTTCTGGGTGATACCCACAAGGATCTCCCTCATGCTCACCCTGAATTACTTTTTGTGTTGACTTTTATTAGCTAAACCCTCATATTGTTTTTTGTCTTTATCTTAGCTTACTAACCCGAGTAGTCATTTTCTAGATTCTTATCTTTCATTCCTTCTGTGGAGGCCTGCAAATATTATACTTTGAGCATAGCTTTGGTGTGCTTCCTCAAATCTGTGCAGCCCCTGTCACATCTTGGTGTCCTTTCTCAAGTCTGGGTATTTTCTTTGATGCCTGCATATGTTTGTTTACGTCTAGGTATGTTCCCTCACATCTCAGTGTACTACCCCACATCTGATTGTGCTCCCCCACATCTGCATGTGTGGCCTTCTCTGCATGTGCCCCACATTCTTACTAACTGAAAGATTTCTGCTGTGCGTGGCTCTGGATGGGCTGAGACCTGAAGTCCAGATTTCTCATGATTCACAATCAAATTAGAGGGCCCCTTTCCATTTTGTATATTTTTTTATAGTTTTATTCTTAATACTACTTGTGGTTCTTTAATTCAAATATAAAAAAAAAACTGTGTGACTTACTTTCATTTTAACTTATTTACCTTTGCTTTGTACCTAACAATGTGGGTTATTTTAATAGTTCATCTTATTAAACACAAGGAACAAGAGTGTACTATGAGTCTTAGGGTACTGTTGTGTGAGGTGCATAAGAGACTGTCTATTCTGTAAGGGGAATGAGAGGCAACACTTTCTTTAAAGAAAGGGAGAGACTGCATATTCTGTAAGGAGCATGAGAGACTGCATTCTGTAAGGGGAGTGAGAGGCTTGCATTCTGTAAGGGGTGAGAGCATCTTCACAGTCTATAAGAAGCATGGCATTCTTCACATCCCTCTTAGGCAGTACGGGCTGTCCTTGCTCACTTCTTCCTTTCTTTTCTCCTGATTCACATCCATCTGAAAGTTGGGCTTTATTCCACTTCAGCACACGCATCTATTGGAAACTCTATTCAACTATTATGAGAGTATTCACCTGCCCTGCCAGGGACTCATTTGCAAACAGTATTGGGTTTCCTGGAGTGGGAAAACTTACAGACTCAGTCACCTATTCCCCTTTCTCTCTTAAAGGTTTGCTTTGTCAAACAACCCCAGCTAGAGTTTGCATTTTACTTTGTGGCATTGGGCCTGGCTCTCCTGAAAGAAGGAAGAACTCTCCACCAACTTTTAAAGTGACTGACAGCTTTCCCTTGACCAGACTTCTCATGCCTGGTCTAGTCTGTTTATTCTCCTTGTCCTCAGGCAACTGCTCACCTTGCAGCTTACAATATATCCCTATACAGTCTATTGCCCATGAAGGCACAAGATAATAGTGGGTAGAGGCTAGAACCTTGCTATCTTGAACATCATTGTCAATAAATCATTCATGCGTCAAAGTCACCAGAAATGCTTGGCTAGACCAGTGTCTGCAAATAGGCTCGCTCATGTCATCAACCTGAGAGCCTGAAAGGGTAAATTTACATATTTTTGGAGGATTAAAAACTGCCATGCATCAACATTTATAAAATGTGACATACAAAATTGACATGGTATGTGTTTGGTACATCAAAATTCTTATTGTAGTAAATTTTGTTTTATTTTCTATTCTTTTGTGATATCCATTTATGCCTGAATGTGGTATCCATAGTTTACCAACAGAGTAGACAATTCATGGAAATAACTGGAACAATGTTATGCACTTCATCAGATCCCAAAGAAGCAAAGACCAGGACCTGGTTAGACACATTTGGACCCTGAACCTACACATGCTCCAACACATGGCCATACACACATGCTCAGGCATGTATGCACACATACAGGTGGAGTTGGTAGGCTTAAGAAGAGGAGTACACAAGTTGCCAGGGAAAAGTGGTATGTTGGGGATAAACCTATAGGAAAGGGAATGAGAGTGGATTTGATGAAAATTTACTGCATGCATACATAAAACTCTCAAACAATATTTTTTGAATTTACAAAGGAATAACTCTAGAGGTGGGACTGAGACAGAATAAATCCACCCTGACTAGATACACCTGCTTCTAAAATACAAAGAACAACTATGGAGGTAGGGTGGGGGCAAGGCTAAGCCACTGTGCTATTGGGTGCTGCTCAGCAGCTTAATCTGTACATTGAGTCAAACTCAGTTTAGTTTTCCTGCCGGTCACAGGACTGGTGACATTATGCTCTGCTTCTTTCTGTTCCTCAGATGGACAGAGTTGGATAGGGAAGCAATGTTCAGTTTACACAGCCCCTTTCTATTTACTTATTTAAAAGAAACATGTTAACATTAGAAAAACAGGAAAAATCGAGAGCAAAAGAAAATAGTTCCTTATAACTCTAATTATCAAATGGCTCTGAACGCATTTGAACTTTTCGTTGACATAAGCTACCACTTAATCAGATGTTTGCAGTTGTGGTCCACCATGAATCTTTATATATGTCCATGTGGTATTTAAGGGGCAAGGTTATTCTTTAACTGGTTTCATTAGCACCCACAGTTTTGTGTGATCTGCTCTCTCACGTGATAAGGTTTCAGTAATGTTATTTTGATCTTACAAAGTTTGCAGTGGCGGCCGAGCCTTGGCATTTGGATACCAGTTAATTACCCAAACAAGCCTCATGGCTTTGAGCTTTCCTTGTCTCTAAGTCTTTGTTATTGTATTTATGCAGACAACATTCTTCAGAAACACCATTTATTGTTGTTAGACTATTTTGCAGTATTATTATATTATTCTAAAAATACAGATCATGACCCAAAAGACAAAAGGAAGTGTAGATCTCAGTCTAAGTTCACTGTGAGAAGCTGTCGTCATCTATCCTGGATATCACAGCCAGGAGACACCAGGGTTTTCCCAGAAGACTTGACAGTAATCTACCTTATTAACACTTTTAACCCTTTGCTGTTTATGGCATATTGATTTTTCTTTTGAATTTCTATTTCTTTGCTGTTTATACAAGATAGCCCTACAAAGGAAGCATTTCTTAACCCTTTGTGAGTGGAGGGTTGTGACCATAAAGATGTTAGCCTACTCTGATACAAGACAGCCTAAAAACAATCAATCTTCACAGGCTGCATCTTTATCCTTATCACTGTTTCCTTCTGGCTTCATTACATAGGTAATGAAGAAACAGCAAGAAGAAAATTAGCTCATATTTCTGTAAGCTGTGATAATAATTCCCAAATAATCAATTAAAATCATGCCACTGATCTGCTCAATCCCCTTGTCCGCAGGACTTGGCATTGGCTCATATTTGGAGATGGTGTTGTGAGATGTTAAGTGAAACTTAAACAGAAGAGATGCTCTGATCATGTGTGAATGTGCCTTATCAAGGAAATGAACAGAAAAACAGACACATAAAAAAACAGCAGGTGGGTGTAAAGCCACAAGCTAACTAATGGTCTGCAAGCCAAGGGATAGCTCAGAGCATCAGTAACCACAGGAGCCAGGGCTGGGAGGCACCAGGAAATACTCCTTCTCACAACTTCCAGAAGGACCCACCCCCACCAAAGCCTTGGTCTTAGACATCCAAGTTACAGTCTTGGAAGAAAGAATTCTCACATATGAGCCAGTTTTCTGGGTTAAGGGACCCTGGGAAGGTAACGGAGTCTGTTTGCTGTCTTTCTGGAGGACTGGGTCACAGGCTCACCTTCACAGCGAGGGACAGTAGAGCTCCAGACCACATTTCCATCTTGCAAGATGCACGTGATGGACTCAGAACCCTGAGTCTTCACAAAGCCATCATCACAGTGGAAGGACACTGAACTTCCCAGCAGAAACCTGTCTCCAAAACGCCGTCCATTCACAGGAATCCCAGGGTCGTGGCACTCGTTCTGACCAAATGCTATATCATGAAAAAGAAATGTCAGTAAAGTAAAGATGCTTGAATACTAATTTCATGTCCTGAACAGGCAGGAAACATCATATTTATAAAACAATATTTACCCAATATCCATGGATAAATTCAACAAATCAATTAGATATTAGTAAAAGAGAGTAGGAGGGGGAAGATGTCATAGCACAATGACAAACGAGGCTTTTGTCTATCTTCTCCACAGCATGTTGCTGGGGGAACTCACTTTCACTGTGTTCCACGAAGAGGGGAAGAGCACAACAAGGTGGTAAGCAGAGAGATCAGAAAGGCTCTGACCTGCGTGAGCCCTGCTTGTAGCCTAACCTTGTGATCTGGGGAAGAAATCTTATGATCTAGACCTGTCTCTTTTTGTTTATACCATGTATAATATTAAGCTTATATCCTTTAATTGTTAACACCAATTAAAATAAGTATGGCCAAATTCTATACACTGACCTGTCCAGTATTACTGATATTAGTTCTATAAGCTCACATTTTCCTTCATTATTTCAAATGCTTTTCAAAAGATGAAACTGAAGCAAAGGGAAGTTAGCTGCCAGATTGACATGGGCAAGGTATTTCCAGGTACCACTACTCTTATCCCTAGGACTTGATATCTGATGCAGCAGTGTGGTTTTGGCACCCTGTATCCTTCTTTATAGCATGTATTTTTAGGTAGATGTATTGCTGGATGGATAGAAGGATGAATGAATTGAAGATCAGGTAGAAGCAATGACTGTTGAATAAATGAGTGGATAAAGGGATAGATAATAATGGATGGATGGATACTGAAGAATAGATTGAGAGATGAATGGGTAGTGAAGGGTCCCTAGGTAGCAAAAGAGTTATATATGCATGGATGGATATGAAGAATTGTGGGTGGATAAATAGGTAAATAGATGAAAGGATGGTGAATAGATATAAGGATAGTGAATAGGTAGATGGAAGGAAGGATGGATGAATGAATGGATGAATGAATGAGTAGATTTATGCATGGATAAAGAGATAATGAAGAATAAATGGATGGGAAATGATGGACAGATGAATGGATAATTGAATGGATAGATGACTCAATGGACAGATGGCTGGCAGGCTGAATAGGCAGATAATAGTAGATAGATGGATGGATGGATGTCTTCATGGGAAACGAATAATAAATGGATTAGTGAACTGATGGTACATGAGGGGGGAGGGGGAAGGAGAGGGAGAGGGGGAGTGAGAGGGAGAGAAAGAATATCTATGTGAGAATTCTACTCCAGTCCTCTTAAGGCACAGGCCTCTTAAGAACAATGCCTTTTTGTTCATAAGGATGATATATAATTTTGTTATTTTTATAGTCCCAAGGTATCAGTCTTGAGTTCTTAGTTTATATACATGTGAACATGGTGGGGTATGGAAGAGGAACTTGTGTAGCCCACTCACTGGTATATGTGATGTTGAAACCTCTGCCAGTGGTGGAGTGATCAGACTGAAACTCCAGGCGTACTATGTGTCCACTGCTGGCCAGCTGTGCAGGCACCTCATTGCCAGAGAAAGTTCCGAGGACTGTGATGTCAGAAATCCCATCATCTTTGACGGCAAGGAAGTCAAACTGAGGTTCCACATCGAAATCATTGAAGATGAGGTGAATCCGGCTCCCAGGCTCAGATATAATCAACCACACACAGTTCATGTTGTTGCCATACTCCTCAGGATAGTTTGGCGAGAGGATGATCCCAGAGGGTGCCGTGAAGTTGAAGAAACATGAAACTGCGGGCACATGGGAATATTTTCAGATAGTTCTGCCCAGCCCCAAAGCACTGTCATATGAACTCACCTTCAGAGAACTTGGGATGCTTGTCCTACAAGCAGGGACTCACAATACAGCTACTCTGAGCATTGTGTGCTGGAGACCAGATGTTCTCCTTCACAACTGTAAGAGCAGCTAGAACCTATCGATACTTGAGTATCCTTTTATTTTTTCCTAAAAACAATTCAATCAGATTGGCTAAAAAAAATGCTGTGACTATATTTATTTATAAGTGAAAACATTTTTTATTTTGTGCGAGTGTGTGTAATATCTAAAGTTTGATGGCTGAGACATTTCACTTGATTCTCTAATTGAATTATAAATGGCCACCATCGCCTGGCTCATACAACCAGCTCATATCCAGGTACTGCCTAAGGTAATCAAGTTCATGTGATTTCTTGGTAGAGATGGTGGTAGATGTCTTATTCTTTTCCTAATGTAGAATTGTTAAATTTGTTCTGTGGAGTATACAAGGGATGGAGCCACTAGAATAATCCATTTATGGTTTTGAATTAGTTGGTGGTAATAAAAAATAATATAATGACATTAATGGTGGGTCATTATCTAATAAATAGATGTTTTGTTTTTCCTCTGGGGGAAAAAAAGGAGGGAGGAGGTCAGCTATTTCTTACCAAGCAGCCAGAATTAAGGTGTTTGCAGCAGGGTGAGGAAACAGGAAGCCCTGAGCTGCCACCAAGGCCAACTCTCTGACACACTTCCCTTCTTCCATATCTGATGCAATCCCCCACAGGTAGTACTCACACACACAGCTTGGCTTGTTGCCCGACCACTGGTTGTTTTTCTGGCAGGTAATCACTCTCTCTCCCACCAGCTCAAACGCTGCCTGGCACTCAAAGGTGAGCGTGTCTCCATGCAAGAAGCTGCTGCCAGTCCGCTTCCCATAGGCTGGGATGCCAGGGTCCCCACAGCCTCCCTTCTCAATTTCTGAGGAGAAGGAAATAAACAAGCCATGGAATACCCCTTAGAGAACATGGTAGACTGTGCACTTTAACAAAGAAAACAGCCGTCTCCGTTCCTGCATCCAAACATTGTTTGTATAAAAAGTTTCAAAGAGATTCTCAGATCCTATATTTTATTATAAAATCCAGGATGAACAAGTCACATGGCTGTGCAGAGGTGCTGAGCAGGAAAGCATCACAGGTGGCAGATGTCACCTCCCAGCATTTCCAGCCTTGTAAGACTAAGACTCGAGTTCTAATTTGGGTGTCACCTGTGCTTTTGGTTATGAACAAGGCAAGCAAGATCATTTGCAACCACTACATTGAAACCAACCTAATCTATTTGAATATTCTTCCTCTTAACTGAGTATTAAAACATCCAATGATGTAGAATGAACAAACAAACAAACAAACTGCAGTTGGATCTCTTTTCTCAACAGCATCATAGCACTGAGGGAGAGTACAAACCTATAAAGAGTTTACAGACATTGTCTGGAATGTCAACAACCCAGTAGCTATCAGCTGAGAGATATTACTCATAAGTAATTTGCAAAACAGTCTTGAGAGTCACCTGCTTGTGAGCCTCTCATGCTAAGGGCCAGGAGGTGTCTGACTGTCGCTCCTGCCAAAGGTGCAAAGAGCCCTGTCTAGAGGCCAGCACACAGATACTTCAAAGAACTCATGTCTACCATATCCTCTGTAAATCGTCAACATAGTCTAGCCACTATGTAAGTCAGGTCTATAGAACTTCAACTTCAACAATGAGTAGCTTCCCTCTGAGGGGACTTGGTGAGGATAGTTTTCATTGATACTTTATGCAGAGCCTTGCAAAATGCCCCCAATTATTCACCAAATAGACACTTATTCCAGAGTTTTTTACTTGAAGACTGTGTCACTCAAGAGAACATCTCTGCTGTAGCTCCATGGGAGGGTTTGAAGAAATCAAAAGACTAGAAGGAGAAGGTGACTGTGCAGGTTAACATAGCACCAAACCTCTGTTTCTAGACTCTCTTCACATGGCTGGAGTCAAGTATCCTTCCAAATGGACTTTAACAAGCTGTAAGTGACTTGGGTAGGCTCTCTTGGAAATAGTTTGCACTTGAATAAAAGGGTTCAAATCCTCACAGAAAACAAATGCGATAAGTGTATCCTTCCTTGTAAATATGATCACAGAGGCAAGAGCCATCAAATAGATTAGAGAACTTTCTATAATTTTTTGAGATCCTGTCCCCTGAAAATATCTGTGCCAAGTCTCTTGGTGTCTCCATGGTAATCTATTGATGTATCTTTTAACTATCACCTTTAGAAATGCTAAAATGATTTCCCACTTTCAATTTTCACCTCCCATTTTCCTGACTTATTCAAAGTATTTATTTTTGAGCATTTCAGTAGTTTTTTTTTTATAAATATGTTTCTTAGAATGACATTACCAGTTTAACATTTATCCTACTAAATTTCATTTTCATTTGCTACTTTACACTGTGTCTATACACACTCGAATATTAATAAGGCAATGGAGTTCACTACCCTCTGAATGTGGGTGAGCAGTTTTGAAAGCTGGTATAACTGTTCTGAGACACAAGTAAGTCATAACACTGAACTGACAGCTGAGTTTGTCCTTGCAGGTTCTTCTTTCTTCTCATCTTAGGTGGAACATGGAGAGAGCAATATGTTTGCAGAAATGTGATGGTGCCCTCAGACAGAATTCTAGAAAGCCTATAAGAGGAAGTATAAAATCAGCAGCCCAAGGGACCTGGCAAGGCAATCCTCTAAGAAATGCTATTCAAGTAGATTAGACAGATTTGGATCTACAAAATGCAATTATAATCAAGTAAACCCATACCCCTCAATCAACCAAGCCATGATTATTACTTTGATACAACACTACAGGGCATTCAGCATCTATGTAAGTCTGGTCACCAATAGGAACTAGTATCACCCATCCTGCCTTACAGTCTTTGTACCTGCCCTGATCTCAGCACTTCTCAGCCCATGTCAGGTAGATGACCATATTGGTGACATCTGCATTTACCCTGTGCTCTTTATTAGTATGATCACACCATGTCTTCACTGGTTGAGACTCATCCATTCTCCTTCTCCTTGACCCTATAGATGTCCTTGACTGTCTCAAGCTAAGCACCTGTGCCTGCCTACTTGCTGGTACCTCTTGATTCGATTGAAGCCATGTTTTCTAAGGTAGAAATCAGCATTGTGGCCTCTCCATGTGATGATTCCCATGATGCCCAGCTAAAGGTGAGAGAAGGTAGCTGAACATTATAGATCCTTCTTGTTCAAACATCGCCCTTCCTTTCTGTCTAAATGCTACTTCTCTCTGTGATCTGAAGTCACCCCCCAAATCCCACATTGGCATTGATGGTCTGAATGGCTCACTAAAACTTCAGGATTATGAGGAATCAGAATTTCTGCAGCTGGCAATCCAAATTTGTCTCACATTGTCTTTAGAGCCCTCAGTAGCCCCATGGCACCCAACCCTGTACCTGAGTTAACATTATTGTGATGGTGGGCTAAAACTTTTGGCACTTATCATTTCAGAAGCCAGGAACTTTCACCCACCTCAAAGCCGTCAGTGCTATCACCTGGAACCTATGGCAGAGAGTCCTTGCTTTGCTGTAACTCATCCACATTAGTTGATTTATTACGTTTTAAAAATTCTGTGGCTATAAATATTTGGGTAATAGTTTTCACAACAGGATGTGACATACAGAGAAAATGCATCTCATTTGAAGCTACTGCCACTCATTTGGCTCAGAATGAACCGGGAACAGTGCAGTGTTTTGGCACCTCCATTTGGATGACACACTTCTTCCTAGCAATTGAGATTCACAGAAGCTAGATGCCCCTCCTCTTTCTCTCTCCATCTCTTTTTACTCCCCTCCATTCTTTCCCTTCTCTTTGGGGTTTATAGACTGTTCTTTTATGAAGGTCTTGAAAGGTTTTAGAACTAAGGAGGATGCAGATAAGTCAGTTAAATTCATCACTGTGAACCTGTCCTTTAACAGTACCAGGAGATGCACTCTCAGAATGATGGAAGAGGCACACCCTTTCTGCCCTGAACACCCCACTTGGCATTTGCCATTGTCTATGTATGAAGATCTTTGAGATACTTGTCCAGGCACAGCCATGTTCTTGCTAATATGTGGGCTGCATGTTTACTCTAATAAGATTCTAGTCCTTATAGAATGTTCTAGCCTATGACAAATATTTAAAATTAGAATTAATTTTTTATTAAGGAAGTTATTTATTTACTGTATCCAACCCCAATGGGAGCTTCCCCTCCCTTCACTCCTCTCAGTTCCTCCCTCTCACCTCCCCTCACCCCCCATTCATCCCTCCTTCCCTTCTCCCCAGAAGGGGAGGCTCCCATGGACATCAATCAGCCACAGCAAATCAAGCCACAACAAGAATAGGTGCATCCTCTTCCAGTGGCATTAGACAAGGCAGTCCAGTTGAGAAGGGATCTGAAAGCAGGCAATGTAGTCAGAGACAGACCTTGCTCGGGCTTTAGGAGTGCCACATGAAGGCTCATGAACTGTTACCCAAAGGAAGTGAGAAGATACAGGCTCTAGAAAGTGGAAACATGAGAAATTTCCATGGTCCCTCGCCTTCCATGGGACCACAGAGAGTGAATACTGCATCTGTGTGTACCTGTAATGGTGGTGTGAGCACAATCCATCCATTTCCCCAAGAATCTATCTTTTCTGGGGACATGAGAACACAAGATTCTGGAACATCTACTACTTTAAAAATGAACATATGAATGAACCATTGATTCAGATGATCCTCTGACCTCTGACAACAAAGGTTTTGATGAATATACAATGCATGTAGAATCCAGGGAGGAAGCTGAGAAGATTCCCAGTTATGGCCTCTGATTCAGATGAAAGTGAAGATGTACGCACAGAGACCAAAGTTAGTTCCCTACACACACACACCCCTCCAATGTAACCACAGAGGATTGGCTGGAGTCTTCAAAACATATGATAAACACACTGATAACTTCCACCAGCACAAAACAGCTATGTAATCTCATAAACAGAAATTCACTTTTATCCTGGGTCATGGGAAATGCATCACTCCAAACTCTGAATTTGATTTCCTGTATGTATCAAGATTTTATCTGGCTACAAGTCAACTAACATGCATGCACACGCGTGCATGTGCACACACACACACAGAGGAAGAGAGAGAGAGAGAGAGAGAGAGAGAGAGAGAGAGAGAGAGAGAGAGAGAGAGAGAATGAATGAATGCTGTCTTAAGCAAATGTATTTTTCTCACATAAAAAGAAGGCTGGCAGGGGAAGTGGGGTAAACTCAGAAATGTAGGTGGGAAGCTAATAATAGTCTCTTCCCCTCTCTGTGACATACAGCCTGAGAAGGTCACACCTTAGGCTGCAAAGGAGTTGTCAAGCCTTTAAGTAGGCAGACAGTCAGCGTAAATGTCCCCCTCAGGGGCAACCTGGCTTGTCTCTTGTCACCTCTCTATATACTTTGACAGAATTCTTAAAGAACAAAATAACCTTTAGCATTTTAGGATAATCTTAGGCTCACAGGAGCAATGAACAGAAAGCAGAGAATTCCCATCTCTGCCTGTCTGGACACAAGGACAGCCTTGCTCCATTTGTGTCCCCCACCAGAGTAACTTCCTTGTTAGTGTGGGAAGCCATGTTCTGTATTCTCACCACCCAGACCCACAAGCTGCCACAGGGCACACACTTTGGCTCATCAATGTATGTGCTTTCACGACCACCACTGCAGCATCATACCGATGTTTAAAGTGTGTTCTACAACTCTGAGAATCCCCTGCATCCCCTGGCCACTCCGCATCGCTAGCCTGCCATGTTCTCATGACAGCCTCCTTTACCTACTCAGAACATTGTGTTTTGAGAATGGTCTTCACAGGGCTGAGTGGTGCTCCAGGTTCTAGGTTACCCCAGTTTCCACATCCACCAAGCAACCAAAATGCTTGGCAGGGAAGGGCAAGTGCAGTAGACGTTCTCTTAATAGATTTTTGTGTAATCACGTCTCCTCATTTACTTTGAGTCATTCGCCTGGAGTACAACTGCAGGACCAAGGGGCAGGCCCTGAAGATGGTGTTAGAACAAGCCCACTCCTTTTAAGCTGACTATATGAAGGTATAATGACATGTCTCCAGCATCTAAGTTTCACAGGAAGCCAGTACTCTGACCTGCCAGTCTGGCCGGGCCATTTAGGAATCCCAATCTATCTCTTGCTTTGGTGTGGTCATTCTTCAGGCTGTTGAGATGAGGGTCAACAGGAGATGGCTTTTGCAAACACATCTTTCTTGAGTTCTTTTGTTTCTCTTTATTGTTCCAAATTTCAAAACCATAAGGCTGTATGTCAGTGGCGGGGCTTCCCTATTATGGTCAAGGCCTTTTCCAGCATTTGCACCCAAATGTGCACACACTCCACTATCACCACTACCACCACAAAATGAACAAACAAAACAAAACATATCACCAAAGGCGGCGGAGGTCGCTTATTGTGCTAGCACAAGGACCTGAGTTTGGATTCTAAAATCCCACACCTAGCAAGCCACGTTTTATCTTATGCTCGTATTCCCAGCACTGGGAATTTCTGGGCAACCAGACAAATCTAGTCAGTGAGCAGCAGGTCACTGAGAGACTTCTCCTCTAGAACCAAAGCAGAGAGCTTCTGAAGAACACTCCCAGGTTGCCTTCTGTCCTCCACACACATATTTACAAGTGGACATGTGCCCCACATAAACATACGCAAAAAAGATGCCCAAACAACTGCACTGATCCAAGAAATAGCCATGAAAAAATATACCTCCAACTTGTCTAGAAACCATCCTAGGTCTTTCTATCCCCAAACCTTCCTCTCTGAAGGCCATCCCTGACTTGCCCCTCCTCTTTAAAAGCCTGAGATCACAGTGACAGATCTTCCCAGCCCTGGAGAGAGCAAGGAGGGAATTGGCCTCTCCAATATTTACAGACTTTATGCAGCCATACTTATAGCTTATTTTTCCAAGTACAAGTAAAATATATATATATATATATATATATATATATATATATATATATATATATATATATATATATTTCAGTGGAAGGGAAGGCTCTTAGATAGGAATGGCTTCTAGTATCCCAGGCATCTTCAACCACCGTAGCTCTGACACATTTGGTGATTTGTGTTTAGTTTTTGGAAAGAATGGAAATTAATGTATTATTCTTCTTCGAATAAGTTGGGAGATAATTCATGGGAAATAAAGACAAATACTATTTTAGACAAATATCTATCAACATAACTGGAGGGATTTTGACATAGGCTGATAAAAACACCGCATTTGAAGCAATAAAAACTCATGAGTCAGAGAAAAATAAATAAAAACAGTTGCCGTTTCCTCATGTTGTCCTACTTCTGTAGGAAAAAAAAAAAAAAAAACCAGCCAGGGCTAAGGCTCTCTAAGAAGAGGATGAGGTTTCCCAGGATCTCAGTAAGTGGTTAACCTGTAGTCCATTAATGTTGTGATGGACCAAGGGCACTTTCAGATCCTAGCACAGAAAAGAGAAAGACACATACTATAGATTCAAAAATAGCAGTTTGGGTTTGAGAAAGAGTGTTGATAAGCTACTTCCCACTCTTCCTGCTCTGGACATAAGGAGGCACCAGCAGCCCTGGAGAGAGCTGTCCATGCACCATTGCTTTCCTAGGCCTGGAGAGGCATGGTCTCCTTCTTCTAGGTTTGCTAGAGTCATTCTCTCTCTCTCTCTCTCTCTCTCTCTCTCTCTCTCTCTCTCACACACACACACACACACACACACACACACACACACACACCAAGACTTCATCTGAATTAGGAGCTGTGTGTTCACTTAGAGTGAGAGCGTGTTCTCTTCTTTCCTAATGTTTTAATGTTTACTATCTGAGGTAACATAGAGCGATTTTGAGTGAGTACATAATGTTCTATGAGCACCCCTAACCCCACTACTCTCTCAGCTCTGCCTCAAGTTTCACATCACATTTTCTTCTATGGTTTTGTGTTTCTACAAAGTCAAGGACCTGGAAATAAGAGAAAAGGTGGTGTTTTTCATTCTGAAACAGACCGAGTTTGCTTAATGTTTATTTATGTTTACAAAGGTGATCACTGAAAATGTTTTTATTCATCTACAGGACCAGGTATCATGGGTTTACTAAGGCAGCTTTGCACAATTGTATTTTCTCTTGAGCATGTAGCTAAATAATCAATACTGAATATACTAAAGAAATTCCATGAACTTTATACAGCACAACACCTACCTGGACTCTATTGCATTCAATACAGTACCCACGACACACCTGCTGTGTCCAGAATGACACCAGTAGAATGCCCACATGGCACCTACCCTATGCCTGCTTTACTGATATAATGTCATGAATAAAGTGAAGATGTGGCCATGCATAATTTAAACATTTTTCAAGGTTAATTTCTTTCATTTTGTCTCCACCATCAGGCCCCATATTTCCACACCAAACTACACAATTGTCTGTGTATCTGAGCATGCCCACATGAGCTCTAAATAATCAGCTCTGTTCTGCCTGCAGGGGCTTCATCAGTCTGTGTCTATGGAGCTGGCACAGTTGACTCTGTGAATGTGTACTCCTTTAGAGATGTGTCTTCATAAAAAATGTCATCTTACACAAGCATGTTGCTCTCCACTCCCCTGATAACACAGGACACCAGCAGAAGAGTCTCTGTGAGTGAGGGTCCACACAGCTTGTTGGCCCAGTGGGTTAGCTAGACCATGCTCCTGGCATCCCATTGTTCTCTACCAATGTCTCAGGATGAATCAAGGAATAAGAAACCCTGGACCACCCACCCCAGCAAGGACACTGAAAGCAAGGGATTGGCCCCCAATTGCTGAGGGGAACCTGTCCCAACTTGGCCCCCAACATTGATCATCTCCTTCATAATTTCCATCCCAGACCCCCATAATAACAGGAGGGGCCTAAGGAGCCCTCCCTACTCTCTTGAACTTGAATACCACTAATAAAATTTGCTGCACCCCTCATTCCCCTCCCAAAAAAAGGAAAGGAAAAAGAACATTTGCTCTTATGAGTTCATTCAACTTCACCCTAATCTATTTGGCACCATCCCTGTATATATAAGCTGATAAAGAGTCCCCAGGTCTTATGAAAACAGCAAACAGCTCATAAGGCCCCAGCCCAGCAGGAAGGAAAGAAGTAACTGAGAGCTACAGAGAACCCTTCCTTGCTTATATCCTAGTCAGAACCATCTGACACCAGAGCCCTGGGAACTGAGTTTTGTCCTTACAGATACACAAACAGTAACTTTTAAAAAGTGGCATCCCAGAAAACTGCCGAAAGGCTTAAACCAAAGACATGGTGTTCAAAAGACATAGTGTCCATGGACAGCTGCTGAAGGCCAGCCTGTGCAGCAGGGAGCTGTTCTTCTTCACACAGGAACTCTTACTCAGGTCTGGATGGGTCTCTTTCATAAGTACTCAGTGTGACAGGCCTTTTCTAACTGATCTGCACATCTGGCTGGTGGGACTGGCCTGCGGGGAGAGCTGTGGGAAGACAGTCTTCTGACAAGAGCTCCCTAAGCGCACCATTAGAGGACCGCACATTTTACTGAAATACTGTTTTATGCATTCCAAAGGGAAGCAGTGTTCTTTGGTGCTAGCAGTACACGATTATGGTGAAGCTGGCATGTGTCTCCATCCTGTCAACTTTAAGGCTGTGATGACTGCTTTTGTGTGTCACTCTGACTGGACTGGGAAATGCCATAGAGCTCCTTAGTCAGTAAAGAAGATGGGTCTTCAATAGCTGGGAACGATGGGAGTAGAGAGAAAGGAATGAAAATGAAGAAGCTGGTCACAGGATGTGTACTGGGGCCAGTGAAAGATGCTTGTCAGGATACTATTGATCAAGCTGCATGTTCTATACTGGTGCCACCCAACATACCTGCACTGGGTCACAAGAAAGGACCCTTCTTCCTAGGAGCTGAGCATTAGCTACAGCTAGGGCAGATCAGCCTTGGCCACACTTCTTGATCAGCCACCCTGAAGGCATGTCTCTCAGGATATGACATTTATACAGATCTCTCTTCTCAGGACCTCTTGTCCTACAGTATGCTCTGTCCTGGAGGGGAGTCTGTAGCCTGCTGGCGTCTCCTGACCTGTTCACTCTGAGGAGTGTTCCCTACAAGAAGCTCCCCATAGAGTCACTGAGAGTCACATCTTCCCTGTGTACTTCCTTTCCTTGGTCCCTTGTTTTCTTCTGCTCACTGTATTACATTATACTATTATAGGCTATGAGTATTTCTGATTATAGTCAATAAAGAACATGTTCCTTCTTTTCTTTCCGTTTCTAATCGTTCTTACTCATTGGTCTTTTATGAGAAGCTTGCCCTGCATTTTCTTTAAAATGGTTCACTTACTTGGGAATTTGCTTCTGTACCAACTCATGACAGTTACTCTCTCCGTAGTTGAGGAGTGTGGTGTCTGCAGTGTGTCAACCTAAGAGTGCTCAACTCTCCAATATGATTATGCATTGGAAACACCTTGAATTGCTCTACTGTGCAGCCAAAAGTGGATTTATCTGGGGGTAATTGCGCTTAGGCTGAAGAGTGTTTATACTTTGTTATTTTTCACCGAGAACATAATGTCTCAAACTATAGACACCGATATTATGGCAACACAACTCATTTCCCACAGCCCTCCATGAAGCAGCAGCTGGATCAGCCCCTTTCATGGTTTTTCATGCAGTTCCCAAATGCATGATAAATATCTGAAATCACCCTCTTCCACGGGGACCTCTGACAGTGCTGTAGATGAGCCACCTGTGAGCCGGTGGAGGGGTTGGTTCCTCTACCCAGTCTGGCTTCAAGCTGCTCTAAATACCAAAAGACTTAAATTAATTTGTATGTATACAGAAAACAGATTGCAGTTAGTTGAGTGACCATTCCAGTTTTGAGTCCTTGACTTCCTGAAGCCCCAGGTTAAGACTTCAGTAGCAGCTGTGTGTTTTATCCATCGCAGCTTCTTCATGATCACTGTATGCTAAAGTGATTATTTTGAGACTTTGCAAGAAGCTTCTGTAATCCAGTCATGGGTCACCCAATCTTATCCCACTGCTCCCAAACACACTGGACAAGATTTGTATGCAGCTGTGACAAATTCCAAACAGCCTACGTTGCTTCTTGGCTCGGGTATGGGCCATTTCTTGGTTCTATCCCACAGCTTCTCGTCCTCGTGTCCATACAAATTATCTTACTAATGCCCACCAACCTCCTCAACCTACTCCTTATGTTGTGGTCAAAATACCAAATGCCAGGTGACACTACCTAGCAAGAAACACTCACAGCCCCGGCCTTCATCCTTGCTTTACATTTTCCCTGAGTGCAAGCCCATGTGCTCTGGATTCTGCTGTGGTCTTCAGTGTGTGTTCTCAGCTCTGCCTTTTCCTCTCAGAGGGAAGTAGGTAGGGTAGGTGGGGGATGCACTTCTGACCCCCACAGTGTCAACTTTCCTGTGCCCACAATATCTGTGAACAACTCAGCCACTGTGTCCTATGTCACCAGCACCACACTCTGGAGATTCTATTTAGATGTCACTTGTTCAGGTAACTCCAATCCCCTGCAGCCACAGCTCACACTTCTTACTGCTGTGTTTCTATTTTCATTATCTCTAGCTTTATTGTTCATTGTAGAATGAATTCTCAGATGTTTGGCACCTACTCAGACAGTTGGAACCTAGTATGCACTCCTCAAAACCATTTCCAACTAATATTCTCTACCATTACCTCCATTTTATCATTTATTTAATTAAAATATTGTGTTATATATATTTATAGATACCATGCAAATGGTGATATATTGAAATATACAAGTATTATACAACTGCATTGCCCTAACTCATATATGCAAGGCCTATCATAATTTTCATTTTATTTTGTGGTATGAACACTGATTACATTTTTCTTAGCAGATTTTAAAAGCATGAAATAAAGAATGGTCCCTCTTATTGCTCTCAACTGAAAATTTCCTTTCCCTATTAAGAGAATCCTTGCAGCTCTCTTCAAAATCATTTAACGACTTCCATAGAGTTTGGTATTTGCATGTGTATCCTAACCATACCTCCCATTTCTGATGGACACATGCACGCTCACTTGGAAAACAGTTATCTAATTCCCAAGTCATTGAGACTACAGGCTGGAGTGGCAGGTTTAAAAGGACATCTTAAATAATAATTCTGTGTTTTACAACAATGTAAAAGATTGTGTTTACATGCATATTCATCCTCGTATTCTATGAAACACAGTAAATGTTATTCTATTGGCTCAGATTAAGACCTGTACAAATTGAAAATTTTCTAAGTGACAGATGGGCAATTAAAACATTCATTTTATTAATAAAATTCTAGTTGTATTTGAAAGTGTACTTTCTAGTTGTTCTGTGAATAATTTTCAAAGTTTAGCTTTGAGGAATAATAATATTTGATTTGAGAGAGTATAAATCCTTGCCTCCCGGTATCAGATGCTTTTAACATCTGTTAATTCTTCTTTTAAAAGGTGATCTTTAGATGCGCTTCAGGGAGCCAGATCCTTGTTGCTCATGAGTAAGGACTAAGTGCTATGGAATAGATGGAGAACAACAAAATAGAGAAAATAGAGAACAACCCATAAGCTGGAGATGAATTAGCCTGGGAATATGATGGATTCCTGGAAGCATTTTTATAAAGGGGGGTTGTTACACACTTGAACTTTAAACATCACCTGAAGTATGATAGGGAAGAGATAATATATAAAAGTGCTTTCATCAGCATTGCGTGTTTGGGCTCTACTGAGTAGTCAACCATGAACTGTCACCATGGCTATGTGGAAGTGTGGCTGACAGCTGTCATTGTGCATAGGTTAAAGCATGGCTGTGGGCTGTCACTGCGGATAAGTGGAGTCATGGATATGGTTTGTCTTCCTGGATATACAGAAGTGAAGCCAGAAGAGTACCCATCGTATTAAATCATGTCCTGTCCACACTGTCTGTTGATTGACTTTCATTGTCAGTGCTAGGATGGGGCCAGGTTGGATGAACAGGACTCAGTGTTAAGGGTCATTTTGTGCAATCAACAATAGTGTATGATATGTGATTAGTCTCCATGGTTAGTGAAGAAGTCCGTTCATGACTTTCTTGGGTGTCTTTGACCCCAGATGCATTTGGGAAAGTTCTTTGGATACAAGCATTCAGTAAAGATCTGGGGAGATGGTTTGGTGGGTAAAGAGTTTTGTGTGAAGCATTAAGACCTTAATTTGGATTCCCAGAGTTTACATTTTAAAACAACGTTATGCATGACAAAGCACATCTTAATCCTGATTCTGGGTGCTGAGACAGTGGAATCCTGGGAATGTGAGAGTCAGCTAGTCTAACTAAGTTAGTGAATCTGGGTCCAGTGAAAGCCCTTGAGTAATACAATAAGGTATACAGATATGGAGAAAGACACCAGCTTTCTATATCTGGTCTTTATCATGTACAAATGAGTACATCCACCCACAAATCTATTCAACACACACACACACACACACACACACATCAAATGCTAAAGCTTCATTCAGCCATGGTCATATATACATCAACAGTTACCTCTAAGCCTCAGCAATGATCAGATAAACTCAGCTCCTGGCCTCTGGATGAGGGGGATTTACCAGTAGAGACCCTTAAATCATACCACACCCTTCCTGCTCATTCTTATGCAGTAGCATAATTTCTGCACAACAAGGGGGCTACACAAAGATGATATCATGTTAATTGCTACAAAACATTTATCTGGGGCCTGGCCTGGTGCCACAGACCTGCTGCCTGGGAAGCTGGCGCAGGAGGATCTCAAGTTCATGAGCTAGTTGGACTGCAGAACAAATTCAAAGCCAGCCTTGGTAATATAGTAGGTTCTATCTTAAAACAAAGACAAAAGAGTGCCAGAGACAAATCTCAACGGCAGAACACCTGTCTGGCATGGGTGAAGTTCTAGGTTCAATCAGGACTTGATAACAACAAATAACCAACAAAGAAAATAACGACAAAAAGAACTCAGTTCATGTGGGTTTCTAACTTAGAATAAAATTAAGTCTCCTAGATGGGACTAAGAATTCTACTCTTGTTGAGACAGGATTTTTAGTTAACAAAATGCAGAGATTATATTGCTTCCACTGTAGGTAGTTCTTTAAAGAGTTAAAAATACTCCTTTTTAAAAAGCTGCAGCAGCTGCTGCCTGCTCTGGGAGACAAGGCATTTCTATGTTGCCAGCAGCATAGCTCCTTACCCTCTAGCTCTCTGAGATGAGTAATGCCCTGGAGAGCTCATATGCAGCTCTTCCCTTTTGCTCCTTGACTGCCATCTCTCCTCGGATGCAAAGTTCACACCTCATGCAAGCCCTAGGCCTTCAACCACAGAGGATGGAGGGCACCCCCGAGCAGTGGGAAGCTGCTCACAGTCAGCTCTTATTTTTAGTGGGAGAAAGAACTAGATAAAACACAAGTTTCTTATTCAGATGCTCATAGCCCATCTGCTCTCAGATTCAGGTTGTTCTGCAGCTTTAACTCAGAAATCTCTAAATTCATACATTCCCTCTTATAGTTTTCAGATAAAAAGTCAAAACTCTTGGATGGCCCTCCTATCTTTGTGGATCACTGTCTGGTCCTTTCAGCACTGTGTGGATGTGGTCTATATCACTGCCACTGCCCAGGCAGGAGACATGGAAGTGCAACAGAACCAGCACAATCTCCCAGAGCAAAGCCCTTGTCTGTCATAAGAATAACTTCACTGGGTACAACATATTATTGTGACAGTGGCCTAGGCTTCCTAAAATTCCATGTAGTCGTGCTTATCTATGGAGCTGGGATAGAGAATTTGTCTCCATATCTAGAATGCTGGATTTGCTTTGAACAGAAATACTTTGACTAAATCTGAAACTAGATGCTCTCAAAGATATGGTCAGAGCTAAGATCAGCACAGGAAGACATCTGTATTGCTTACTTTCACTTAGGATCCCAGAAGCCAGGGTGAGGTGTCTCATGTCTTGAGTCTCATAGGTGAATGAAAGTGTCAGTTTTCAAACTCAGCTTATGCACTGCCCAAAGTAGTTACAAGTGTGCCTGTAATAGGGAATTTTGTCTGTGCTGTAGCCCACTGAGCTAAGAGACTGGTCTTCCAGGAGCATAGCCATTCTACAACAACAGCTATGGCATGTTAAGACATGGACTACCTTCCATGATGGATCATGTGAACTCAGCTTCACTCTATCTTTCCATTCAGGTCTGATAAGCTGAGTGAAATATAAAGAGATAGACTCTAAGTTGAACGTTCAGATTCTACTGCATCCCCTGTTTCAGTTTAGTAGGTCTGACTGGCATAACCTGTGACCACCTGGAATGTAAATCTTCTGTGGTGCCACAAGTATGTGTGAGGATGGGTTTTGCATAGCACTGTGTAGTAATCTTAGCAAGTTTTATGCACACAGAAACAATTTGAATGAGATGTCCACTGTAGACCCTGGCATTTGCGTACTAGGTACCCAGTTGCTGGCTCTGTTTGGGTTGCTTTAGGAAATGCTGTCTTGCTGGAAAAATTGTGTCACTGGTGTAGTCTTTGAGAGATTGACCATTCATGTTATCTTGAAGATCCTCTGTGCTTCCTGTTTGTAGTTAAAGATGAGATCCCTCAGTTTAGTGCTCCAGTCGCATGCCTGCCTGCTGCCATAATTCTAGGGAGGATAGCGACGGACTCTCATCCCTCTGGAACCGTAAGCCCAAATAAAGCCTTCCTGTTGTGACTTGCCTTGCTTATGGTGGTTCATCTCAGCAACAGGAGAGTAACTAAGACACTAACCTAAAGTGAATCTAGATTTAAAGAAAATTTATTTTGCATTTTTTGAGGACCAGGTTTTACCACATTGTCCTGGATGTGCTGGGAGTCTCTATATAGACCAAGATGGTTTCAAGCCCACAGAGATCAAGCTGCCTCTGCTACCTGAATGTTGGGATTAAAGATGTGCACAAGCAGGCCTGCCTAACAAAATTCATGGTTGACATGCTATAAGTGTATTTAGTGTGTGCTTATTCTGGTTGGGATGCTTTCCAAACTATGAGGTCATGATAGTAACTTCATTGAATTCAACATATTATTGTGACAGTGGCCTGGCCTTCCTAAAATTCTGTGTAATCATACTTTAACTATGGTGTTATGGTGGTGAGAGACCTAAACTATTAGGTCTCAATCTTTTCTTCATGGTTTCAATGATTCCTTGGAGGCACAAGCTGCAGTGTTAAGACTGTTAGTGTCTTGTTTTAATCTCCATTGTGTCATGCACAGATAAAATCCTTTGTTAGCCTTGAAAAAGGCTAATATTTTCTGCACATGACCATAAAGCTTCACTAGCTAACACATATCCCTTGATTGAGAACATTCATGGGTAATTCCTGTTTCCACTGTGGTTCTTTATTAATCTGATTTTATACTACACTAAAAAGACCAGTGCCAGCCATTTATGCCTTGTTTCTGTGCGGTACTTATAAAAGGAACACTGATGCCCATGTAAAGTTTTACTGTGATGGTAGGCGTTTTAATGCAATAATTGAAAACAATAAAACTGCATTTGGCTGCCCCTGTGCTCATTTTCAGGATAAAGGCGGCGAAAATTATATGTTTAAGGTCTTGTGGAAATTATTGTCAACTTAAGAAAATATTAAACTCATAATGCAGAGTATCTAAAAGCCAGCTCCAGGGGAGAAACACAGCAAGTATCAATCTCCGGAGACTGGTACCCAGGACTAGCCAGGGAGATCCAGAGCTTCAAGCTGATCACAAGAAGGAAGGAAGTTTGCCTGAGCACACAAATCCCAAGGAATCACACATCTGGTAAGCTGAGGAAAAGTCTAATTAACATGACAACTTTTCACGCTGAGTAGACTTTTCATCCACATTCAGTGAAAGAGCATGGACGGCCTCTGGTTGTTATCAGAACAGCGGAATGTTCTGGGCCCTATGGAAACACCTCTATCATTTTCCTTATACAAAACAATGAGTATAAGAGCCCTCACTATGAAAATAATATCTGTGAATGAGTAAATAACCCTTTCAGAACAAACTTAGCATTTTGATTCCATTCTTAATTGCCAAGATAAAAGATCGCAGATTTTTTTAACCACAGATGCTGAGATTATTGGAATACTTCATATCATACCTGGTCAGCAACATGCTACTACCCCCTATTCATCAGCTGCTCTTTGAACCCTCTCTCTCTCTCATTTTAGGCATAGTTGACATTCCCCTATAAAGCAGTGTGGTATCCTGCCAGGCTGGCTCATATCTCAGCTACTGTTCCATATCCCCATCAGTACACATACTGGTATTAAGAAAAATTAGATGACAAAGTAGTCAATTATCTGTGACTAACTTGTGTGGTGGAATTCTTAGGAGCAGGCCAATCCTCACTGAACACAAGGATAGAATCCCTGGAAAGAGCAGAAGTGACAAAATCCTGCCTTCCTATTTACTGGTATTTAAATGGGAATATTTCAGACTAGATAGATGTACAGGCTTTTGAAGAAACACCTTCTGACAAGTTTCAAGTGGTTTAAGGTGACACAAAGATGCTCTGAGGACTTGGAAATTAAAATGTCACAAAGGCATGAATTCAGCTGTCAAATCTTGTCTCATTGTATGACCTTAACCATGTGTAGTTTGTTGTGTATCAAGTATTTTTAAATGTAATTGTTCTGATGGATTTTCAGTGTAAGGTTGACTAGGAGATGAAGTATGTGAGATTTTACTTATTTACTTTCTATAATTTACAGTTTATATCTTGTATAGAATGAATTAGTAGTGGTATAGATCCTCAATGTATAGCGAGTTTTCTCACAGGAATCCTGGCTGAATCATAGTTTTCATTTATTTATAGGGATACATACATAGTTATAGATCAGCGTTCCTTGTTTGAGTCTCTCTCTCTCTCTCTCTCTCTCTCTCTCTCTCTCTCTCTCTCTCTCCAACTTTTCTTTTTCCCCTTGCCTTTCTACAATAAAGCTCTAAAACCATAAACTGTCTCTGCTCATCAAGGGCATGGTGTTACCTTACAACAATAACAATAGTTACTCCCAGATATTTAGGGAAGACAAATGCCGAATCAAGATAAAATTTGTACATTAATGTGTGTGTGTGTGTGTGTGTGTGTGTGAGAGAGAGAGAGAGAGAGAGAGAGAGAGAGAGAGAGAGAGAGAGAGAGAGAGACTGGCCATGGCCAAGAAGAGAGAGAGAGAGAGAGAGAGAGAGGAAGAGAGTGAGAGAAGAGAATAAGGAGAGGAGAGGAGAAAGTAAAAAGAGTATAAGGGGAGTAAGAGCAAGAGAGTGAGGAGGTGCCAAACAGCCCTTCTTATGTTGTGCTGTTATCTTTACTGTTGCTAGGTAACTGGGGAGGAGTTTTGCCTGAAGGTCAGAAGCTTGGGACATTGCCTACATGACTAAAAGCCATGCTTCTCCTGTGGGGGTTGGGGGGGGGGTAACTTTGAAAGGAGCCAGGGTCCAGGAGACATGAGAGAACTCCTTCCATCCCATGTAGGTGAATTATCACCACCGGGTCCTGGGGTTCCACCTCAGCTCGACTGGAGATCAGACTGTCTTTGCATAGCCCAATGCCTCGCAGGGGCTTACTTCTGTTCAGTCAGCAACTCTCTGGACTTCACTGTTGGTGTTCCAAGCTTATCCTTTTTCATTGCTGAGTAGTGTTCTGTGCAATAGGCACAGCTTGGGTATTAATGACACCTGACAGCTTTCATGAGTGAATAGAGGTGCTTCAAACCTGGTTCTAACTGTGATATTGTTATGTGATCACAAGTATTCATTTTCCAGAGACAAATATCCAGATGGCTGCTGTTGGTTCTCAGTGTAGCTGTATATTTAGATTGTAGAACAAGGCTCCAAGTTGCTTTCAAGAGAAACTGCTCTGGTTTGCCTTCAAAAGTGGTCAGCCATTCTTTTTGTCTGCATATCTGCCAATATCTTGTGTTTTTGCAACTTGTTTGTTGGCTTATTAACTCAAACAACTCTTATTTTTATATGTCACTCTGTTTCTATTTAAATTCCTTACTACACAGTCATCTTGACCATTTTTCATAGTCATCATGCCATACACTTTCTGTCAGTTTCTATCAAGTGCCTACTGAGCATACTCACAGACAGTTGCCATTGAGATGTCAATTTCATCTTTTTATGTGTGTAAAAGTTTCTCTGGTTTTATGTATATGTGGTCATATGAGTTTATGTGCCCCATGTGAATACAGAATCCTGCACAGCAGAAGAGGGCATAAGATTCCCTGGAACTGGAGTTTCAGACAATTTTGAGCTGTTGTGTGTATGTTTGGAATTGAACCTGTGTCTTCTCGAAGAACAGCCAGTACTCTTAATCACTGCATCATCTCTCCAACCCCAGATTTCAGCTCGTTTTTTGTATCTATGAGGCACATAATTTACAAACACCTCCTTCTGGCGTATACCTTCTCATTCCACCTTTGCATACGATCTTTCATGCAGCAAACATTTCTTATTTCTAGAGCCTGTTTACCCAAGTGTTTTTGGTTTTGTTTTGTTTTAGCAAAAATTGGATATAGTAGGAAAAGTCTAGGGGATTATTTGTTAATGTGAGATGATTCCCTGCTTTCTCTAAACATTCAGAGCTTGATTATAAGTTTAAATATTTGTTGTCTGAGAAGAGATACCCCCACATGGCCTGTGCATGCCTGATGGTTAATATGATTATAAGCAGGGTTGTTCTTTCCCATGGGCTGTATCAGTATCATTAAACTCACCAAGTGTGGGCAGCTTGTCCTCTGGTTCCTTCTGGGGTAGCTATTCTAGTTCCAGGATCCAAGTGTTCCCTTCCACCAACTTCCCATGGGTGACTGGAGCCATGTGATAGGACCTCACATTGGACAGACACTCTCTGCCTCTACTCTCTTTGCCCTTCAATATCACTTTGGATATTTGTTTTATTCAATTTTCCATAAATCATTTAGAGATAATTTGGTCTATCCCTCTAAAATCTTGGGGCAATGTTTGTAGAGTGCTGAGGATGGAGTCCCAGGGCTCCAACGTGCCAGGTTAACAATCTGTCACTGAACAGCCCCCAATCCAGAGTGGGATTTTCACAGCAGTCTAATTAAGCTGAGGAGCCATGTGTGAGAGTTGGGGTCTTTTTAGTTGTCGGCATTCTCTGGAGAACACAGTGGCATCTCTCTCTGTTTCAATCCTCCACAGCATCAGCTAAGTAAATAAATCCCACACACCTAGATTAACAAAGGTTGGTCTCAATGAGCTCACTAGCTGTGCATTGCTGGTTCTCTCACCTAGCAGCCTGTAAATCCATCCAACCAGCTTACTGGTTTTAGCAGTTTCTCTGCTAATCCTTTGCCATTTCTCTTTAGGTTGCCCATGAGTAGAGTCAGGCTCATAGCCTTTTTTCCATTTGGATGTTTTATTCTGCTTTTTCTTGTTAAACAGTCAGCCCCAGACAACTAGTTTGGGAAAATACTGGGACTCAGTCAGGGGGAAAAGGCCATTGATACAGCACTCAGTTCCTTTTGTGTCGTATCTGATCTTGGGATCCCTCATTCTCTTTGTGTTGGGTCTAACCATGGGGATCCATCATTCAGGACCTGGGATCACTGTGTTTGATTTGGAGGTCCACTGCTGAGTTCTTCCATGCATTGTGTGTATTCTTAGGATCGGTCACTCAGTTCCCAGTGTGGTACCTATGTTCATGGGGATGTCTCTCTTCACACACTGTTCTGCACATGCTGTGACCCCATGGTGAGGAACAGCTCCTCTACTCCTGCCTTACTGAGAATCACTCTTGAGACAATTCCTCAGGAAGGCCAAACAGTGGCCCCAATATCCACACACCCTCCTTCCTCCCTAGCTGATGAGTGTGGCCTTACTTGCAGCATAATGATCTTTGTAGGTAAATTTAATATCCTAAGGTTGGGGGTTATGACACCTTGTCTGAGTGCACCGTAAGTGGAGCGATGGGGTTTTTTCCAAAGGTGGGAGGGGTCATAGAGTCTGTGATGGTAGCACGGAAACAGTGGCAAGGATCAGAGGACTATGGCTACAACCTAGGGGGTTTTAGAGGTGGAACCTTTGCTGATGCCCAACTTTGATCTCTTGACATTCAGATCCCTGAGAAAATCTGTGCCTATTGGTTTCCATCCCTAATCTGGCACTGGGTGCATTCCCTAGCAAGTTGATGCAAAACCTTTTTGGGCATCATTTGATACCATCCTGCCATTTTATCTCCTTATTTATTAGTATCATGGGTTATTTTGCAATGATGAATCAATCACCAATTTTTGGAAGAAACTTTTATTAGATCATGTTGTAAAATGCATGATCAACTGAACTCTCATAAGTTGTTTGTAAGGATTTGTATCTATGTTCATAAACAATGTTTCTCTATATTTTCCCTTATGATGTCTTTGCATTTTTGATAATAAAGTATTAGCCTCATAAATTGTCAAATGCTCTTGGCTTAGTCACTGAAGGAGATTAAAGAACTGATTTCAAATTTTCTTTAAACAGACTTAGTTTTTAATTATGAAAATTACATTTCCTGTAGGAGTCCACTTATTTTCACTTAAATTGATATGTATGTTTGTGACTGTTATGAGAAACAAAACCAAAGATTTGCACTCATTATCATGCAGTCTTATGAACAAAGACCCATTAGGATCTGCTCTCTCTGGCTGCACAAAGTCTTTGAATCTGCTCTCTGCAGGTGTGTACACTCTTTGGATATACTCTTGGTGAATACTGGGACCACTCTCAGTGGATCTGTACACCATAAACCATGCTGTGACCTCTTGTTTAAAACTCTGTCAAGACAAATACACAAAAGTATTTGGGCTAAACTAATTTTTGAAACTAGGTGCAGAAATTTGAAACTCAAAGATTTAGTAACCTAGTTGAACAAATGATTTCTCCTGTGTCCTTCCTTCACAGTGCTTGTCAGGAAAGAGAGAGAGAGAGAGAGAGTGTGAAAGGGGAGAGAGAGAGAGAGAGCTAGGCATACAGAGAAAAACAAGAGAGGGGAGGGAGGGATACTCTGGAATGAACTTTACAATTTATTAAATAAGAAAAATAGTAAAGACGTTAAAATACAGAGTGAGACCATAGTGGCCCATGTTATGGAGAAAGGATGAAGGAGGGCTTGAATCCGGATACCTCAGGTATCAGGTAAGGGCAGCAGGAGTTGGCTCCCTTCTCCCTCCCATCCTGACACCATAACATTGCCTGTCTCACCACCAACCCTAGTAAGAATTTATCACCATGACAGTTAGCAGTCTTCACTCCTTGTTTGACCTTATAATGTTTCTGCCCAATTCCTCAGGGCCCCACAACCCCTGAGTGTGCAGATAAAATACTTTCTAACACCTCTGCTTTAACCAATGGCACACAGATATACAAACCTTGCCCCAAATACCTTGATTACCTCCCCAGAGGCATAAATAGCACCCCCTAAATGGAACCAGTTCTCTTAAGTTCCTGGGTGTGTGTTCTTTGTTCATGACCAAGGTTAGCTTCCCTCCCTCCAGCCCAGCCTGAGGCACAACCCCCTCATCCCCCACCCCTAGAGGAAGAAGCAGACAACGAGAGGCAATGCAGTATTATTTATGTAAGTTGGAAGATTGAAGTGATACAAGCATATGTAGAGGATAGACAAATAGAAAGATGTTAGATAGATAAATAGATAGATAGATAGATAGATAGATAGATAGATTTTTCTCAACAAATAGAGTAAGCCATAAAAAAATTAAATGTTTGCTCATGGAGGAAAAGAGGAGGAACTGTGAAGGAGGAAAGAAGATTGACACTTTCAAACAATTTCTTGTTTTGCACCTTTGGCTGTAGACCAATCAAAATGTGCAAATATTGGGTGGGAAAAATGTGTTTTCTAAGCATTTATGAGCATTAAGAAATAAAATTAAGCAAGACAGTCTATTTGTGAATCCAGAGATGAACTCTTTTTTAAGATTTTAAAACACAGTAATTCATCTGTGAGCTGTAAAGCAAAGCACATGGAACGAGCAAACCAGGTTATGCATAGTAGGGTCTGTCCCATGGGGCTGCCATTGCTGCTGAGTGGATTCTTCTGTGCTGTGAAGTAGAAACACTAGACACTTACATGTTATTCCACTTTTCTTCCCAGAGCAGTTGCAAACAGGGAATCTGGGTGTGAGAAGCAAAGAGCTCAGAAGACATTATGCCAAGGCCTCTTGTTAAATTTGAACTAGATACATCAGAATGAGTTCTTTGTATGTCCGACTTACCACTCCTCCAAAGTGTCACCCCACATACACACATACACACACATACAGACACTCTGCTGTCTCTATGGGAGGGACTTGATACATTGAAACTCAAAGAAACAGCCAGCAACATTGGGGTCAATATCTGTAGCATGACTGTCCACTCAGAGACAGGACCATAGGACTGACCGCAGGACGGAAGCAAGTACCACAAAGTTTGTCAGGATCTCAGGTAGGCAGAGCTTTCAGGGGTTAGCTTGAGAAAAATCTCAAATTTAGAGGCAGTACCTATTAACTCCAACAGACTGTGAGCTCTATATACTAGGCATCACCAGATGTGTCTAACTGTATGAGTTCTGCACAGACAAGTCTTCACTGGGGATGCTTTTTCCAGAGGGACACAGCTGTGAGTAGAGACACACTGGTTCCCACTGGGTGGAGACTTAAATGCAGCTAAGCATGGTACCTTCTCTGTTTGGTATTCAAGAAGAAGTACCCAGGTCTAGCATCAGCAGCTCTCAGGCTGAAGATGCTGCAAATACCTCATTTGAGATTATAATAAACACAGAAAGGTCTACCTGGTCAGCCCTGTAAAGGTCATCACTGCACAGCAACATGGCATCCCCATGTCAGAATGTCCTGAGGAAGGCTATGGAATAATGGAGTTGGAATCTTCTTCACCTGCAGCTCCACCTGCAGCCTCCACCTGTGACAATCAAGTGCTGTGCCCCTAACAGGAGGGCACACCTTTAGCTATGAAGCTGTCTTATAAAAAGGAAACTACTCACAAGGCTCTGAACCCCACTAACAGTTTACACATCTGCCCTAAATCGCTATAAGCTTGAACGAAAACTTCAGGGCAACTCTCCTTCTTAAAAAAAAAAAAGCTAGAATAAGAAATGTATAGTTATGAGGCTGGCAAGTCACATCCACCAATCACAGTCACCACTCAAGGGAGCCTTGGTAGTTATTTAGAACATATAGACATCAGAATGAAGGAGGAAAACATGCCTCACATAGTCTGGGGCATATGCTCTGGGTCACAAGGCTAGATAAGGAGGGTGTAAGAATAGCATCGTGTGATAAGGGTATCTCCTATCCCAGAGCCTGTCTGAATACCAATGTATTTCATATCCCAGAACCTGATATACACAACTTATCGCACTCTTATGAATGACCTACAAGACAAATGACAAGATTCTTCTACCGAGGGTAGAAATCAGGAAGATAGAGGTGGTACTGGACTTAATATAGCTTAAACCCAGGTGCTGTCCAGTGCCCCCAGCTACTATACCAAAGGTTTATGTTTCCACCAGACACTCAAGAAAGAATGTGAATTGTGCATCACAGACCAAGAGCTATAGATCCAGCTGAGGGGCAGGAAAGTATCATTCAGGAGTCAGGTGCTCTAACTCAAGTGGTCAGGCACAGGAGTTAGTGAGGACAGACAAACACAGGCCACGTGCTTTGTGCAGCTCCTCAGGATTAGGGGTAGAAACAGGGGAAGAGTTAAAGGGTGTAAGCTTGCGAGACAACTGGATGACTCACATTCAAATGTGGCCGAGGGATTGTATCCCGGAAAGGAAGAGCATAATTCAAGTTGATTGCGATAGGGAAGGAAGAGGGTGAAGTGAGGTCCATCATCTTGACGCTGAAGGAGATTGTGAGGCAGGAATGACTGCTGTTCTGAGCATACCGCTGGGAACAGGAGTGTAATGAAAAGTCAAACACATGGTCCCAGACCTGGGCGGATAATTATATTTTTGACAAGAAAGTGAATAGTTTGGAAAGATAACAGTAAAGTTGAAATAGACTAAAAACTCATTTGAAAAGTTTGTTGTAATGAAATTGACTCCAAGAAAGGGCATATAGCCAGAGCCATGGGGACCAAGATGAAAGAGGTTTTGCCATACCTTTTCTAGTGCGTTCGTAGTTCCAGAAGAGGTAGATAGTGCCAGGAGCTAAAAACTGGTCCAGGTCGTAGGGTGTGAGCTATTATGAAATTAGTTTTATTTTCCCTTCTAAATGACTCTCCATCAGGTAAAGCATGTATTTATGCAGATAGTTTGCAAAATACACAAACAAAATTACAGCTTCTAGTTGAGAGCTCTTCATCGGCTTCAATGAGTTGCCATATCTGTTTATATAATTTATCCTGACACACACCCTGTTATTAAAATCCTACTTCACACATAACAAGACAGATAATCAGAGAATTAGGGAGTATCTTATGGCTGTGTGGCAAGCTAAAAGCAAAGTGAGCATTGAGGCTTGGGCAGTTGCAGAGGGTAGTACCAGAGAAATCCTGCATGACTTCCTTGCTACCTGTTAGCCTGGGGCTCTACTCAAAGTGCAGACTCCCACACTGGTCATAGGAAGACACGCACACCAAGCAGGCTGGGAAATGGAAAGGAGCCTGGAGGATCTTCAGTCATTTCCATGAGAAGAGGCAACATGGACCTTCAAACTGATATCTGTCAGGTAGAACTTGCTCGAAACTGGAGTATATTCTGATACCGCCCAAATTATTATTATGAAATTCTAGCAGGCTGCCTTTATAAATGTTTTTTTCTGACTTCAAGAACATGGAGAAATTAGAGCATTAATTGACTGGAGGAAGAAAGAGCCGAGGTAGCACAGTGTCTCCTTGCACATAATGACTCTTTAGCAAAGGGGCTGGGAATGGAAAGAATCAAACAACCTGCAAGATGCGAGCTCATTTGCAGGAAGGTGGAGTGCTCTTAATACAATTCAAGTCATGTGTAGCCCAGGCTATTATATCTCATTTTTGAAGGGATTAAGCAGCTATCAAAGAACCATGAGCACCGGTAAAGGATGAAAGGGTCTCAATGGAAAGAAAAGCAGTTGCCACCATCACTGCCACTGCTACTGCCCCAGGGCAGTTTCAGTCACTCCCTCTGTTCCTACCTCATGGTCATGCAGTCCAGTGACCATCCCCATGCCCACCAGCCTGGTCCCTCACATACGTGTGAACCACAGAGTCACCTGGTCTCACAATCACACTGTGCAGTGACCAATACACAGCCTTTCCCCATGTTCACAAACATGGCCGCCCACCCATGTGTGTCCCACACAGTCACCTAGTCTTTTGCCGACTTCCTCGCCATTTTGATCTCTCCAGACAAATCAAGGAAACAGCAGGAGATCTTACCTCCTGACCCAAGTTCAACGCAGTAAATGGTTTAATGAAATAGATGTTAATTTTAGAATAGCAGAGGCAGAGAAGCAGGATATATAACAGCAATACAGAAACAAGAGGTGCCTAGATTTTACCCACAGGGAGGCTGTTTTAAGCGATTTTCTGAGGAAGTGGACCCAAGCTGCTGAGTGAGAATCATGCTACAGAAGGCTGTGGAGCAGGGTGGTGGCTCCTGTGCAGAATGGTTTCCATGGAAACCACAGGTTAAGGTTCTGAGAAGACAGGAGCTCAGGGGACTCTGGCCTCTACCCACTGTTTTAGAGACTGGCTTAAACACTATCTCAGTGCTCTGCTTAGAGACTCCGTGTTTCTGGTATGTCCCCATCCACTCTGGCTGTCTCCGGAATGGTTGGGCATTCAGAATGCAAAGCCAGATTCCTCCTGTCTAGTGGTGAAGAAAGCAGAACTCAGGTAGAGGGGCCCAGCTTTTTCCATCTGTCCTTGACATGGAAGTCTCCAGATATGGTATTCTTCCCCTGCTGAGTCTGAACAAAGGATATGCTGAAGCCAGAGCAGCTGGAAGCTTTTTAATGTTCCAGATGTGGACCTCACACCTGAGGAGGAAGCCAGAAAGAGAGGAGGAAGAGCTGAGAGAAGAAAGAATCCCAGGAGTGCCAGTGGAGTCCTACAGCCAGGAGAGGGAAGTTCTTTGTAACAGATCTCAATAACTCAGGCAAAATTTAGAAGTAGGATTCAAAGGCTGGGTAGATGTCTCAGCAAGCAAACACTTGCAGTACAAATGACAGGAGTGGAGTTTGGATCCCAAGAACTCACATTAGTGAATGGGCATTGAGGCTCATCTGTAATTCCAGCTTTATGCATCAGAAATAGGTGGCCCACAAAGCAAGCTGGTTAAGTGAGACAAGCTTTATCAGTTAGCCCTGGTTTTGATTGCTTGATCCTGCCTCAGTGAATAATAGAAGTCAAGTCAGCCTCAGGCCTTCATAAGCACATGTGCATACATGAGCACAAGAACTGGAACACATGGGGATGCACATATGCATGCACTCGCCCGCATACACACACACACACACACACACACACACACACACACACACACACACACACACACACGATAAAGGAAAGAGAAAGGTTTCAAGAGTAAAAAAGTGTTTAGACTGATGCTGCTAATCCAGAGAGGGAGAATAAAGAGAAACTAGGAGATTGGAGATCGGAGTGTCTGTGCATGGGCTGACACTCAAAAGCCTGGGAGGATGGAATTCAAGGCTGTCCTTGGATAACTGGGGTCTCTGTGACATTTTCTGGCAGGTGGAAGAAAAGGAGAGACAGGGGAGCTAAAGAGACAAGAAGGATGATAAAGATGTTCATTTAAAGATGCTTGTCAACCCCATAGGAAGAACAATAATATAAACCAACCAGAAACACCAGAGCTCCCAGGGACTAAATCACCAACCAAAGAATACACATGGAGGGATCCATGGCTCCAGCTGCTTATGTAGCAGAGGATTGCCTTATCTGGCATCAATGGGAGGGGAGGCCCTCGGTCCTGTAGAGATTCAATGCTCCAACTTGGCAATGCTAGGGGCAGTGAAGTGAGAGTGGGTGGGTGGGTGGGGGAACACCATCAAAGAAGTGGGGGTAGTGGGGATGGCATAGGGGGTACACAGAGTGGAAACCAGGAAAGGGGGATAACATTTGAAATGTAAATAAATACAATAACCAATAAAAAATAATGATGCTTATTGGAGGATTGAAAAGAGAGTCTTACCCTGTAAACACCAGTTGCTTCCTGAGTGGAGAAGAGGGCTGTTATGGGATTTATGAATGAAGGCATTCACAGAACCCAATGGCTGTCAGGGGCTGCTCAATGTTGCTACTTCCAAAATCTGACTATGGTACAATCACAAAGGAGGTTGGGTGGTCAAGGCAGTGTATCCCCAACATTCAGGTTGGTGGCCTGTGCCACGCACAACCTTCAGAGTTCACAGCAAAATACTCAAGTGCTTGCCCAGGCCAAATGCTAGCTAGGTGCATACTCCAGCAAGGAGAACTCAGCCTAGAGACTGTCTCCAGATACTTAGCAGTGTTTCATATAGTATAGTTTCCAGATGTACTGCTTAGATCCATTTCTCAAATATTCATTAATTTTGAAATCTCTGAATAGACTTCTCTGTCAAAAGAAGAGTGAATTCACACTGAGAAGTTACTTTCCCCATAACAGAGCAAGAGACACGGTGAGGGCCAAGTACAGTGAGCTAGAGAGCTGCGAGTGAATAGAAGTCAAAATCCTGACAGAAGGTGTAGTGCTCCTTGACTGCACCTTACAGAAAGGCATGGCAGATTCTGTGTTCCCTCCTCCCTCCCTCCCAGCCCCAAGCTCCACCCAGCAGAAGGAAGCATTTAAATGTTTTTCGTGCATTACCTCAAGGTTGTTACTTCAAATAAGGGCGAAGGGGTTCTGATCTCCAAATCAGGGGCATTCAAATGGTAAATCCAGAAGAATTACAGAAGTTAAAATTACACGATGATCCGGGAGAAAATGTGAGAATGTAATTCCCTTGCTTTTAAAACACTTGAACCCAAACCCCAGAAAGTCTGTGCACTGCTGCAGCGTTTCCACACCTATATTAGACTAGCAAGCCCTTGGTTGGCTTAACCGAGTCATGTACAGCTTGAACTTTCTAGATGCCCAAGAATCTGCAAGCTGGGAAGTGAATCTTTTCTGGTTCTGGTTCTTTCTGATCAGCGCTGCTCCTCGGTAGCCATTTGAGCCTCGTCTACTTCGCCTTTCGGTTGCTGTGAGAAGCCCATGAGGAGGAAGGAGTTTATTCCAGCTCACATGGCCATCCAGTTCAGAATCCATCACCAAGAGGAGTCAGAGCAGGAACTGAAGCCAAAAAACACAGAGGAGTGATCCTCGCTCCCCTTGCTTCCCTTGGTTTTCTCAGCTACTGTTTTTGTTGTTGTTGTTGTTGTTGTTTGTTTTGAAAGGTGTGTCTTAGCCAGTGTTTCTATTCCTGCACAAACATCATGACCAAGAAGCAAGTTGGGGAGGAAAGGGTTTATTCAGCTTACACTCCCATAATGCTGTTTATCACCAAAGGAAGTCAGGACTGGAACTCAAGCAGGTCAGGAGGCAGGAGCTGATGCAGAGGCCATGGAGGGATGGGCTTGCTTCCCCTGGCTTGCTCAGCTTGCTTTCTTATAGAACCCAAGACTACCAGCCCAGAGATGGTCCCACCCACAAGGGTCCTTTCCCCCTTGATAACTAATTGAGAAAATGCCCCATAGCTGGATCTTATGGAGGCATTTCCCCAACTGAAGGGCCTTTCTCTGTGATAATTCCAGCCTGTGCCAAGTTGACACACAAAACCAGCCAGTACAAGGTGTTTTTCTTTGTTTGTTTAGAATTACTTATTTTCTTTATGAGTACACTGTCGCTGTCTTCAGACACACCAGAAGAGGGCAACAGATCCCATTACAGATGGTTGTGAGCTACCATCATGGTTGTTGGGAATTGAACTCAGGAGATATGGCTCAGAGGTTAGGAGCACTGACTGCTCTTGCAGAGGTCCTGAGTTCAATTTCAGCTAATTTTCTATTCATCCCAAGGCCATCTGCCATGGGCATGGCATCACCTACAGTGAGCTGGATCCTGAAACCAGCAATCAAGAAAATGCCCCACAGACAAGCTCACAGGCCAGTTGGTCCAGGCAGCTCCTCAGCTGAACTTCCCTCTGCCCAGCTGACTAAAACCAACTAGCTCAGCATGAAAATGGAAACAAAATGATTTTAAATATTTGGATATGTTAGGATAAAAGTTGCTGTTCTCAGACTGATACAACTTGGAGGCAAGCCTTCTAACCTGAATAAGGACAGCACTTAGCAAGAGGACACTAGCCCTTTGCCATCTGTGCCTTCCTCGGGGTCTCACCTTTTAAGCTTTGAAGTTCATGGAATTTGGAAGTGACTCTAGCTGCCTGCCTGTGCCTCTTTTGCACATGCTCTGAATCATGTCCATATTTGCTCCCAAGGCAAATGCTCCCCCCCCCCTCTATTCTCACCACAGCCTTTTCTAGCTCCACCACTGGCCACTTCAATCATGACTTAATGCAGCCCAGATGAAGCTCTCACTGCCCAAGTCCTGGTCACAAACAAGATGCCCACTTGCTGATGCAGTTTAAGGAATGCTCAGCATTGAAGCATCCCAGGGAGGCTTCTGATGCTGCCCTCTACTCAAGGTTCACGCTTTCTGCCTTTGCAGTACTCTCAGCTTTATGTAAAGTACCATTTTGTTCTCTCCCCATCTTTCACGGAGGCATACCCAGTCCAGGGTTTCCATTTCTACAGAGGGTGCAGTTACACCTCCTCATGCATGCTCAGCTCTCCTCCAATCAGCTTTTCAGGAAAGGGGGAAGTGTTGGTTTCTACTTGGTCCAGAGCTGGGTGGGGGTGGGGGTTAAGGCTGTTGGGAGGTGATAAGCACAGCCATGTTTCCCTCCCTCCCCTCACTACTGACAACAACCATAGAAGCTTTGCTGCTGAAATGCCTACTCCCTAGTGAGGCCTCTTCCTCTTCCTCTTTCTCTGATGCCTTCTGCCCACATCTAGGAGATGGAAGCAGCCCCTCCTACCATGCTTGTTCTCCTCTGTACTATCACATCACATCAGTGTACTTCACACCAGCGTACTTTCCATTTGATTCTATTTCCATGAGTCTGGGAAAGGGATCTCACTGACTAACAGTTGTTTTGCCCTAAACACAAAGAGTCACCACTTCAGCTGGGGAGCAGAGCAGCTTCGGATACAGTCCATGCTCACAGGGAAGTGCTCCTATGGCCAGGACCTATGTGTCTATGCTGTCACTACAATGTCATCTATGAAAGTGACAACATAAATGGCATCCTAACTGGCTTCTCCTTTTGATATAACAAAAGAATTTCACATTCTAAAGAAAACCAGAGTCTGATAGAATGAATGCGTGTTCACGTAATAAATGAAGAACGATGGAATGAAAGACTTTTGAAGAAAAAAAAGTCATCCCCTGAGGCTGGCATGTTTGTGCATAGAAGAATAGATAATAACCCAGCATCAGCCTGGTCCTAATGACAATAAAAGCCCACTGACCACTTGGTTAATTGAGCAGGGTAGTCAGTGCCAGCCACAGTCAGCTCCAGTCTTTAGCTGCTGTTGACATTCTCTCCAGCCTCGTTCATCATGTGGGACTTGGCCCTTGCACCAATATGCTATTAATGATACAGTAAGGTATGAACAACCTGGGATGGATTTGTCCAGTCTTTGGGCATCTAGGACTCATGCTCCCATTTAGCACTCTTAACAAATCTCCCTCCCTCCCTCCCTCCCTCCCTCCCTCCCTCCCTCCCTCCCTCCCTCCCTCCCTGTGTCTGTGTATGTATGTGGGCATGCACCTAGCATTGTGGAGGTGTAGAGAAGTCTGAAGATGACTTTCAGGAGTTGGTTCTCTTTTTCCACTCTGTGGGTCATTACCCTTGGTCATCTACTCAATGGACCATCTCTCCAGCCCCAGCACATGCTTAAGAATAGCCCCATGTCCTGCAATCCCTGATACAGTTTTCTGTTCATTCTCCAGTGAAGCTTCTGAGTCTATTAAACAGAGCTGTGAATGATCCTCTGATAGATTCTAAACAGATTTCTGCATGTTTTCAAAAGTCTGCCTTGTATCCTGGTGCTTAGTAGTGTTGTACCGTGAGTCTTGACAATGTAAAGGGCCGTCGCTCCGCAGGCTTCTTCCCAATCTCAGGGATTGGGCTGTCACTCTGGCAGGACACAGGACTGGGTTTAGGAAGCATGTGAGCTTCATTATCATCAAGCCACAGTAGAACCATTTTCTAAATGACCTGAAAGTCTCTTTCTATTCAGTGGCTACTCCCTCCTTCTTTTTTTTTTTTTTCCATTTTTTATTAGGTATTTCGCTCATTTACATTTGCAATGCTATACCAAAAGTCCCCCATAGCCACCCACCCCCTCTCCCCTACCCACCCACTCCCCTTTTATGGCCCTGGCGTTCCCCTGTACTGGGGCATATAAAGTTTGCGTGTCCAATGGGCCTCTCTTTCCAGTGATGGCCGACTAGGCCATCTTTTGATGCATATGCTGGCGTGGATGTGGAGAAAGAGGAACACTCCTCCATTGTTGGTGGGATTGCAGGCTTGTACAACCACTATGGAAATCAGTCTGGCAGTTCCTCAGAAAACTGGATATAGTACTACCGGAGGATCCAGCAATACCTCTCCTGGGCATATATCCAGAAGATGCCCCAACTGGTAAGAAGGACACATGCTCCACTATGTTCATAGCAGCCTTATTTATAATAGCCAGAAGCTGGAAGGAACCCAGATGCCCCTCAACAGAGGAATGGATACAGAAAATGTGGTACATCTACACAATGGAGTACTACTCAGCTATTAAAAAGAATGAATTTATGAAATTCCTAGCCAAATGGATGGACCTGGAGGGCATCATCCTGAGTGAGGTAACACATTCACAAAGGAACTCACACAATATGTACTCACTGATAAGTGGATATTAGCCCAAAACCTAAGATACCCAAGATATAAGATACAATTTCCTAAACACATGAAACTCAAGAAAAATGAAGACTGAAGTGTGAACACTATGCCCCTCCTTAGAAGTGGGTACTCCCTCCTTCTAATCCCACCTGCTCCCGCAGAAGATGAGGCACATTGCCGTATGCAAAACCATCAGCTCAGAGGACCTGAGGCCACAGCACTTCTGTCCTATAGGGATCTCCTTTGTCAAGCTAGTGTAGTTGTTCTCACAGAGGGATGGCTTGTCACTTGTCACTTGTCTCCAGGTCACATTGGGCCCAACCTTGCACCCACCCTCTATGCAGAGTCTCCTGGCTACAGGGCCTCCGTCATGACAGTCCACTGTTGATTGAAATGGAGACATTGAACTGGGAACTTTCCTGGCATGATCTTCAGTGGAGTTAGAAAGAGGTCTTGCTTCTTTATCTCACAGCAGCCTCGCCTGAGGAAATTTTTCTCTAATTTACCCCATACCAAAATACAAATAGCCATGGAGAGTGACAGGCAACATGATTAGTGAAAATGCAGCTAGCCTTTCACCTGTATGGTAAACTGTAACTAGATGCTACTTTCATGACCAAAAGGAGGTCTTGAGGTGACTCAGTATTATACTCTAAGCAATAAAAGGGAGAAACTCAACCTGCAAACTCAAGCCTGTCTGTGACATACAGCCACAGAGTCTGCCATCGAAGTGGTCCCAATGGAGTTTGAGTGCAAGATAGGTCCTTGTCTTTCTTCTGTTCTGCTGGCCAGCAGTATCTGCTGTAGGATGATGCATATTTTATTTTAAATGTGTACTATGCATAATCTTTTATATTCCTGTAATAATTTAACAAGAATTCTGGTATTATTAAACTTTAAAATGATTTTACATATAACAAAACTATCTTTAGGATTGCACCTTACTTTTAAAAGTTTCATATAATCGTCTGTTACTTTTTTATGGTGCAGTATCAGCATTTCTTACATATGTAGTTGATTAAATTAGATAGACAGACAGATAGATAGATAGATACATAGACAGGTGAAAGGCTAGAAAGATAATGGATAGATAGATACTACTACCACTAATACAGTGGCACTATAACAATTTTCTAATTCATCCAGTGTGTGTGTGTGTGTGTGTGTGTGTGTGTGTGTGTGTGTGTGTGTCTGATTTTCTCTTTTCTTTTCTTTTCCTTTCTTTTCCTTTCTTTCCTTTCCTTTCCTTTCTTTCCTTTCCTTTCCTTTCCTTTCCTTTCCTTTCCTTTCCTTTCCTTTCCTTTCCTTTCCTTTCCTTTCCTTTCCTTTCCTTTCCTTTCCTTTCCTTTCCTTTTTTCTTCTCTCTTCTCTTCTTTTCTCTTCTCTTCTCTTCTCTTCTCTTCTCTTCTCTTCTCTTCTCTTCTCTTCTCTTCTCTTCTCTTCTCTTCTCTTCTCTTCTCTTCTCTTCTCTTCCCTTCCCTTCCCTTCCCTTCCCTTCCCTTCCCTTCCCTTCCCTTCCCTTCCCTTCCCTTCCCTTCCCTTCCCTTCCCTTCCCTTCCCTTCCCTTCCCTTCTCCTCCCCTCCCCCTCACCTCCCCTTTCTTTCCCTTTCCTTTCTTTCCCTTTCCTTTCTTTTCTTTTCCCTCTAGCTCATGAAGAGTTAATGAGTCTCCCAGCTAGCCAGAAAGAGACAGTTGAGTCAAAGAGAAAAGAGAACAAGTAACTAAATTTTCTTCATTCCACTGCTGCTATCAGCAGGAGTTAATTGCCTAAAGTCATCAGGTTTTTGCCTCCCTACCCTTCTGTTCTATGAAACCCTCAGTGCCTTCCCCAGTACCTGAATGCTGAGCTGGCCCTCAGCACATAGACAGATGATAGCTAGTAAAGAGATAGACACATAGATGGAGAGATGAATATGCAGAAGTTGGTACCCATCCACGCATATCCTGAACACATGCATACTGAGAGATGTCTAGGTAGACAACGTATTTATTCTATTTCTCTGCGTGTGTTGCCGCTGAGTGCCTTCACCTGAAGACTACTCTATGCCCTTGCCCTTAGTCCTTGCCTGTCCTCCTCTGAAGCACTGGTGTTCCAAGTTGATGCTGAGCTCTCCACAGCTCCTCAGTCTTCTTTCTTAGAGACAATCTTTCTCTAATACCCAGTTACTTAAATACAGTATGGGGATCATGAGACAGACAAGAGAGGTGTTTGCAGGAGCAGGAAGGGGAGCACATAGAGGAGACTGTATACCCTCAGCCTGTGAGCCTGGGCTACCAGAGGCCACCAGAGAAGGGCTAGACCCCATGTCCTCCTCTGGGGAAGCTTTAGAAGCTAAGAACATTCACAAGGCCCCTACTCAAAGTTGCATAAAGAGTAATAGTTACACAGAGAGGGGACCCTTCAGTAGAGCTGCCTGAGAATTACTCAGGAAGCTCCAGGGATATAGTTATCATGAGTTATCACCCATACTGCTGTGGGATTTCAGACATACAGCCTCCTTTAAGTCACTTCTGCTTCTGTAAGAAACCCCTCAACTGTACTCTCACAAGTAACCCCAATAAACTCGCTGGTTCATTAGGCTAGCCACGGATGGAAGTTATGGCATGAATGTCTTCTTTGGGTGAGCAGATATTTGTTAACGTTGTTCCAGGAAAAAAATCATACAAGTCCCTCAAAAATCTGAGGATATTCTCAGTGAGTGAGTAACATACAGTAGAAAGGTCAGCACAAGAACTATGGGGAATCCTCTATGATGTCTCTGTCTGAAGTCACTGCAATTATCTTAGGGTATCTTTGAGCCAGTTTTTAAGGTGCAATGATGGGAGTACAGTGTGCTATATATGCTATGCCATGTATGAAGCTTAATGAAGATTCTGGGAAGACCCACAAAGAAATGCAAATAGCATGTGCCTCTGACATCATTCCCTGCTCAATCAGGAAGGTAAGGGTGTAGCAGGGGGACTTTCTCAATTCCTTTTGATGGGGTTATATATTTTATAATAAGACAGAGAAAAGGAGGTGAAGGAAATGTGCTCCAAATTAAAACTAGTAATGTAAATAGCAAGCTGCAGCCAGTGTTTATTTTGTTGGGTTCTTAAAGTCACTTGAGTTTTTATAGCAAACCTACTAAGCAGATGTTGTTGCTAGGATCTCTCCACCTTGTTATTAAAAGGGTGCATGGGAACGGAAAGAACTTCCTAAGTCACACTGTTAAGGGGCAGAACTAGTGCCCAGCATGGCATAGCTTAGACTCTGAGTCTGCTAAAGTCATACAGAATCAACACCTGGAAAATTGAATCCTACCTGAATATCAGTGGTGTGTGATTTCTGATAACTCATGAGCAGCTGAGCGACATAGTGAGTGACTTGTATAGTATCTTCAATTACCAGCTTAGCATAACATCCTAGAATACTCATTTCGTGGGCCTGTGAGACAGCTCAGTGGGTGGAGGTGACTGCTACCAAGCTGATGACCTGTGTTCCACCTCTAGAACTTACATGGTGGGACAAGGGCAACAAGTTCAAGATATCCTCTGACTTCCACACACTTCCTGTGGCATGTGAGTGTACTTAAGCATACGTATGCACACACACACACACACACACACACACACACACTACAGAGAGACCAGATAAATAAATGTAGTAAAAAAAAAGATCAGTTGCTCTAAAATCTGTTTTCTATATTTGCTCAGGGTTCTACATTATCAAAGCCATACTTTTTTTTTAAACCTTTGGAGCTTTTATTTATCAGGCGATAACACATTGTAATGAAGAGTTGAGCTCTTGAAGACTGCCCCTCTTGTTTCCATGACATCTCAAGTGGTATCAACAGACTCTTGATATTGTTAACAGAAGGGTTGACGGGTGAGAGCTAACGGTGATTACAAGTAATATTGCTGAACAAAGAGATAATTCACATCTAATTTGAGAATATTGGAACCCTAACAGTCAGAGGTATACCCTCTAGGTTCCCCTCTGCTTTTTGAGTTCAACCTCATGAGTCTGTCTGCAAACTGAAGGAGCAAGTCTTCTGCAGCCATTCCTCATAAGAAACATCTAGTATCTCCCTGATGCTTGTAGACTCCACCAAAGGATGCATATTATACCTCAGCTGTGAATTCTTGAGTTAGTATACACTGGTGTAGGTGATCCTTAAAGGTCAGATCTAGAAATTTAAAGGGAAGTGGCCTGCAGTTTTCTCTGAAACCAAGGATTACCCTATGAATGGGTTGGGAATTGTAGGTTTGTTTGTTTGTTTTTTAGTGAAAAAAAATCATTATACCCTCAGCTTGTCCCATGATTCATGGTAGGAATATTTCATACTTTATAGCTAAGGATGCCACATTAGGGCACTCCTCCCGTAGGACACGTTCACATTCTGACTACCCCCTCTCACTTGGAAAGAATGGAGTTTTTTCAATACATGCTCACTAATGTGAACTTTTAATATGTATCTTTGGGGTGCTCTTCCTGCCTGAAGTTGTTGGGTCCTTCTGTATTATCTGCTTCGGGGTCTTCACCTATGCATCTTTTCAACACATTTTTAAAACTGGGAAATATTCTTACAGCATGTGTTTGAAAATAAGAGCTATCTGCAAACATACATACTTCTATTGTACCAGATACCTTAAACAAGTGATAAGTGGAGAATTTGCAACAGGAGCAGGTCACTGAGTGCTAACAGGTTAAGAGGCAAGTGGTCAGAAGCTACAGTGCCAGCCACCCCTCTGCCAGGAGAAAGCCACATGAGGTTAGAGTTCAGGAGCCAGTAGCAACACTGCAAGTTGTCCGGTTCACCAGAGCTCTAGCATCTTTCATTATCGATGAAAATAACAGACTTTTCATCTGAAATACATGTGTTGGCTAACAAGTGTCCTCAAAGAAGTAAATAATGACAAAGTAAATACAATGATTATTTTACTTTCAACTTTGAAATATCAGAAAGTAAGGAAAAGTTTGAGGAGTAATGATCACTATGATGTTGCCAAGAGATGTCCACCCCACACTCCATAGCTGAAGTTCATATTTCTTGTTATTTTGCCATGATAATGACATGCCCCGTGCATTCTTGTCCCAGAGACAGGCCATTTAGGTAGAACTCTAAACCAGTAACAGAGCACTAGTCTCATTATGAAGCATGTTCCAACCTGTTTTGTTCATTAACCTCTGTCATGTATAGAATGGTCTAGGTCCACTTTAAAATCTTCCATTGAATCATTATTAAGGTGATTCAGGCTTACCTTGGTACACAGCTTTAAACCCTGGTGAGCCAATGCTGTCATCTGACTGCAGGTGAAGCCACATCTGATTGCTCATGCTCACGATGAGGTCAGGAACACTGGAGCCTGTGAGCCTGCGCACAAGGGAAAGGGTCAGACTTTTACAAAGGACTTTACCTGAGAGGAGGGTCTTACTGCTTGAACAATCAAACCACACACGCACACACACACACACACACCAGGCTCTCAGAACTCTGTAACAGCTTTTCATTTATATAAATATTTATATGTTATCATCACTAGCATTTATTTTGTAGTGACTCAATCATTGTCATTTTTTTCATTAAAAACTAGCTTGAGGGGACTGGAGCTATTGCTTGGTGAGTAAGAGCAGTGATTGCTCTTATATAGGACCCATGTTCAGTTCCCAGTACACACATGGTGTCTCATAACCATCTGTCACTCCAATTCCAGAGGACCTGATGGCCTTGTCTGGCCTCCAATGGCATGGCACATGTGTGGTGCACACATATACACACAGGAAAAACAATCATACACATAAAATAAAGAAGTTCATTGAAAAAAAGTCCATCCCATTTGCTGTAAATCAGAGGCTCCCTAAGTACAAAATGTATAGGGATAAATCCATACAAACCCAAAAGATACAAAGAGAGCCAGCTGTGCTATGTGACAGGAGATGAACCCAGGTGGCCCCCTAGTTTATGGTGTGATACCATCAAAGGCAAACATCTCCAAGGTGAGAAACCCTACACATTCATTATTCCATTTAGTCATCTAGTCTAGAATTATGTACCTTTCATACAAACTCTCTTTAAAGATGTATTAAAGGGTAATCACGCATTATAATGATATTGAAAAGAACAGTGTGTGTGGTTGAAATAGACACAGCAGAGTTCACTGAACATCCAGGTCAAACTTCAAAGCAGTTCCCTCCAAGCATTCAGTGTGCATTGACAAACTGGTCACATCCCCTGCGCTGTCAGCCGGTGAAAAGAAACACCAAATCCATTGACTGAACTCAACATGCCGACAGAATAGCATGTAGAAACAGGAAAAGTGCAGGAAGGAAATCAATTCAACCAAAACAAATGTCCCTAATCAAATGGGAAGCTTTGCTTTCAGCAAAGTGGTTTCGGGAATGTGAACACATGATTTGCGCCATCAATCACAGCATCCGTCTATCAACCCAACATTCTCATTGCAGACGGCCTCGAAAACCTGCGTCTTCAAAGGAAGATGAACGGCGGTCATTACATGCCAAGTAGCTCTGGCTCTGTTACACTCAGGTTGGAGAAAGAGCGGGTCCCGGTGAGCGATGTATGCTTGCTGCACACGTATGTCTGAAGATTTGTCTTTGTGGGAAGATTGCTCTTTTGTGTTTGCTTGTTTGATTGCAAGAGAGATTTGTTTGCTTTTCTGTGCAAGCATTTTGTTGAACTGTAATCAGCCAAACAGTGCATGGATTACAGATCCTAGCTCTAAGACTCCTTAGAAAGAGAGCCAGCCTACAACTTCCCCAAGGGAATCTGCCTCCTGGCCCCTCTTTGCTCTGGTTCCCCCTCTTGCTTTGCCAACACATCTACAGCTGTATCTGCCTTTCTAAGCCTCATGTAAGTGAAATAAGACTTTGTAAAGTACTTTGCTAAATAGACCTGAGGGAAAGGTGCTCGTGAGCTCCTTGCTGTAATGAATTCTACCTAGAATTCATTTGTGTGTATATACAGGGAGAAGGTGATTAATGCTAGTGTTTTTAATTTTTTCCTAATAAAGTAATATGTTAATAAAGTTGTCAGAAATAACATAAAGAGCCCACATGCATTCTTTCCCATCTTTTCTAATGCTTGTATTTTACAGATTTATAAAATGCTGTCTCAGCCTGGATAGATGCCCTACCTCTTATTAAAGGGCTCTCTCTCTCTCTCTCTCTCTCTCTCTCTCTCTCTCTCTCTCTCTCTCTCTCTCTGTGTGTGTGTGTGTTTGTGTGTGTTTTAGCTCTTTACTACACACATGTAGACTTGAGAACCAAGGCTGTAGTAAATAGAGTGAGATTCCCTACAATTCCTCTTCAAAGCCTCTTCACACTGTATGGGGCTCCTCACTGGCAAGCACAAGTCTGTCTCTAGCTCTAAATGCATCCATTATGCTATCACATAAACGAGAGACCACTGTTTGTCTGTTTTTGAATTAGCTTTCTAAACTTGGCTCACTTCCCCAGAGATTAATCACATGATTTATATACCAACAGTCCCTTGCTTCCCATTGCTGAGGGAGACTCCATGGTGAGGGTACATCATGTTCTGCTAACATGCTCAGTTGCTTGGCAGCTGATCCTTAAAGCTGATGTAACTCTGATGCGCAGGTTTTCCCACAGCATAACTCTTCATGTGATCTAATATGAATTTCCAAGCATTCAATTTGTATTTTTTTTTATTTCTGTGTCTACAATTGTGGTTTCTGTCTGCAAGATTACAGAGTGAGCATTCTCTTTTTCCACCCACCAGCAGTGTCTGAGCACACAGGTTCTTGGTTTCACTGATGGGGATTTCATGGAGCCAGTGTGCATATTAGATCCGTTGCAATTTATATAGTGAGCTCACAAGGGCTTTACATATACCTGTGGCTAGTCACTAATAGTGCACAAGGCCTTGTTTTGTTTCCTATACATGTGTTTCAGGTCCTGTAACCCTTTTAATGCACTTGTTGAGTCTCTCTCTCTCTCTCTCTTGCAAATTTAGAAACATTCTTTTGTTTAAAGATTTATTTATGTTTTATTTATGTGGGTACACTGTACCTATCTTTAGACACACCAGAAGAGGGCATCAGATCCCATTAAAGATGGTATTGAGCCACCATGTGGGTGCTGGGATTGAACACAGGACCTCTGGAAGAGCAGTCAGTGCTCTTAACCACTGAGCCATTTCTCCAGGCCCTAGAGACATTATTTGTCTCCTTAATTTTTACTGAGCAAAGGATTTCTAATTGACCAAGTAGTCCTAACCAATCAGAAATTGTCCCTAGGGGAGAAGTTTGCAGATTGAGAGGATATTTCTCATACACATTCCTGTACTGTTGGTCTTTGAAAACTCCCACCTGCCCTATGTTTCCTATTGTGCTTCATGGGGTCTTCATGCAAATCATCATCGTATATCTGCAGCTATTCTTAACCAGTGTCCAAGCTGCTGTGTTTGTGGGGCTGGGAGCTCTAGATACTCCCTTTCCACTTGGTTAGTTTATCTTCATTTGCTTTCTGCTTTCATTCTTTGTGTGGTAATTCCCAAGACTATGAGTATGTGGTGGGAAGATCCTATCTAATTTTAAAGGCATTGCTTTGCATATGAGCAGAAAGAAGAAAGCAAACACACTGCTGTTGTATCCAGAAGCTTGCACGAACGGCCAGGGTTCACTGGCTGGCCACACGTGATTGATCAGAGCTGGTACTCAAATAACTCTTCAGTGCGTGGACAGTCTGCTTTTCTGATCTGTGTCCATAGCAGTTCTTTGCTGTCATCAAACCTCTTTTCCTTTGAGATCATTATATGTTCACCTGCCTACAGTTACTATATCTTTCCCATGAGAAGTCTGAATTTCCATATGGATATTATATGATATAAGATGTCTCATAGATCCCTGATTTTATCAACACAACAGACCCTCCCTCCCATGCCGTAGGAAATCTTTTCCTTTTTTTGCTTTCTCCCCAGGATTTGTTGATGTTCTCAGTGAGAGTTAAGAGTAATGTTTTGCAGGCAGACAGGGAAACAGTTGCTCTACCTTGTGCCCACCTTGTTATGCTTTAAAAGGAATGCATGAGCTCCAAGAACACACAATATTGTTCACTTCGCTCCCAATTCAGTTGACTCCCCAATTTCCTAGAGACAATTGCTGCAGGGTGTCTTGTGTCTTTACCAGCCCAGACACCTGGTACTGGTCTACTCTACTGTCCCTGGAAACCCCAAGGCTTCCCCATTTGACAACATCCCAGAATGAGTGTAAAATGACAACTATTTTTTGTCCCTTCCTTCCATGTACATATGTGTGTGGTATGTGCATATGTGTATATCCATGACTGCATGTTTTAGGCACATATACCCAACTGTATATGTGCATGTGGAGGCCTAAGATTTGCCATTGAGAATTAAACTTCTACTTCGTTCTTTGTTGCAGAGACCTCAATCAAACCCAGCACTTAACAATATGGCTAGTCTTACCTGTCAGCTTGCTCTGGGGATTCCCCTCTCTCTGCCTCCCAAGGCTAGAATTATAGACAGGTCATGAACCAGCCCAGCATTTCTGTGGCTTAGGAGTACCTGACCATCAGTGTTCTCACTGGCACAGCAAGCCCTCTAACAGCTGATGGGTCTCAGCCCATCTTTCCTGGGCTGAGGTCTATGTCACTTTTCTCTGGTTTCCTCTAGTCATGGCCTATAGTATCCGCATACTTTAAGTATTCCTGCTCATTCCTCATTCCCTGCTCTGAGCAGACACTTCCTTCCTTAAGTGAATAGTGAGGAGAGCCAGAAGCTCTTGCTTCTGAGTCTCCTGAATTCTCCTTGCCAGCAGGAATCTTCCAGCTGAGGAGGACAACGCCCTGAAGGATTTCTGACAGTGTCGACCCTCCCCCTCCCAGACCCTACCTCGCCTCCATGGCTATGGCTTGGCGTGAACATAGACCACCTCTTAGCAGACCACTGGGGTCTCTCCTGACTTAGCCCCTTCTCTGGTTACTTCCTTCCCAGGAGTTTAAGTTGTTAAAACCTAATTATCATATAGAAAATCCTCACCTATTGTAAAAAGGCACACTTCCAAGGTAACTACTACTTCAGGCACACCCTGAGGTGCAGGTTTGAACTTCTTTTGTTTGCTCACTGTGCTTTATTTTAATCCAGTCTTACTCTGAATTCACTCAAAATTGACTAGGCAAGCATAATGGCTGTACTTGCTCACACAGCTCACTCAATCAAATGTCAAATCCTGTTCATGTAGCCAGTCCCGTTTTAGAGTTTATTTTAAGCCTCCAAATTATTTGATTGGCATGCATATGAAAAAGGGTTGTAATCATACTTTGTCACAATTAATTCTTTTTAAACTAATTAGATCCATGTTAATTAACTTTTTAAACTTGTTGAAAATTTCAATAATGTAAAGTTGTTAATGTTTCCAAGCTTAAAGTATTTAAAACAGTTTATAACAAAAGAAAATGTCAACGTTGAGTATCTCTTTGAGATTTCTAAACTTAATTTAATTTGATAGGACTTACACACACACACACACACACACACACACACACAGAGTGAGAGAGAGACAGAGACAGAGACAGAGAGAGAGACAGAGACAGAGAGAGAGAATAAAACAAGCCCACAGCCTTCTTGAGCACTCGCAGCTGCTTGGAGGTTTAAGATAGGAATCACTCATTCATTCATTCATTCATTCATTCATTCATTCATTCATTCATATACTTTCACAGTAACTTGAAACTGAAAACGAGTCAGGTGTTAGCTTTACTTGAACACGAACCAGAAGATATAATTTTAACCATTTTTTAAGACAGTTACAGTTTTCACTAAACCAATGGTAGTCGTTCCTGTATCTTCATCCAAGTTAAGAATAAAATCATCCTAATTACACATCACCTCGAGCTAATGTAGACCCCTGAAGCTGCCAGATTCTCAGTGCTTCCCCGTGACTCAGTAGCTGTTCTTTTTGGTGATAAGCAGCAACCCTCTCACCTGGTATCCCACTTCTCTGCTGGAGCATATTTATGTTTGTCCTGATGTTTGACAGTCGTAGTGAAAGGAGTCAAGAAGTTTACACAGCCGTTTATTTCTCCAAGGTTCATCTCTGGACAATAATGAAATTGCTGCTACAGCTGATGCCACAGTCCAAACCTCTTCTCTTTTTCAGGAACCTGCTCTGCTCACTTCCTTCTCTTTGAGAAGTGTTGTACCAGCTTTTTACCTGACTTGAACTCTCAAAAGCAACCCAGAATGTATTTTCATTCATTCATGTCACAGTTTAATAAACAAGAACAAAAACACCCCCACCCCCCCAAAAAAAGTACCATGATGAGTAGAGAAAGGATCATGGTGAATCAGACAAGTGATGGGAGAGGAACAGAAGCACACACACAATAGTGTCTGGATAGTAAAGTAACTCCTCTTGACCTTGACTCAGATGGGGGTGACATAGGCCTGCACCTGTGTTAATATTATGGATTCAGGCACACATTATTCCTGTTCTACTCTCTGCTAGTTTTAAATTCCTCAAAGTTGGGAGAAAATAAAGATCCAATCATGTCACACAACTGTCAAGCCATGAAATTGATGTCATGTAGCATCTGCTTTATATCACACCTGCTTTGCTCCAGCATGTTCCTAGAGGGAAAATGGAGCTAACCTTTAATATGTCAACTTTAATTATAAATTGGGTCATTGGAGAAGGAAGTGCTGCCTCCAAGATAAAAATTGACCCATATCTGAACCACTTAGCAATCCTTACAGTTCTTCATGCACGTCTGGATTATCAACTCTTTGAGAGGTTAGCATGCACCTATGATTTGCGGGGACATTGGCATGCGTTGGGTCTATGCAGTATCAGGTGCAAGTTCCCAGTAATAAATACAAGGTATGTTCTATTTTATCCACAGACAAAGTGGTCAACACAGAGATGAAGAAAAATATCAATACACTCAGGGACATTCTGGTATGAAGGCCTGGTATCATATATAGGCACAGAGTCATCTGGGGCAGGAGATTATTTAGTTGTTCAGCAAATGAAGTAGGAGAACTCTAAGCCGTGCATTCTGGGAGTCTCTATTCACATTCATATATATGGATGCAGATTAGATTCTCAGCATCGACAGGAAAAGAAGTAAGCTATAACTCAGTTTACCTGCTATGAGCACGGGGTCCTCCAACTCAGTATTATTGGTTACATGTGACATGTACCACTACATGGTCTGGGTGCATGAGAAGGAATGAGACTCTCATATGGAAATCAAGCTGACTCTGTAAACTAAACAAGGGGGTGGGCTTAAGAGAATATGTCATATGCAATGCTATAATGCAGAATGATTGTGTGTGTGTGTGTCTGTGTGTACTTTAGAGTCCCGATGTTCCCCAGAGCCATTCTTGTAATGCTGGAGTTGACTTGCTACTTTGATTGACATGAGCTTCTAGCACAAGTGTGACAGACAGATCACTAGGCTGGGATCTGCTCAAGTCAGATGTCATGGAAAGGGATATGAGTTACATCAATCATTTGCCATATTTTCTTTCAGTTCACTAACCCCCAAAACAATGATCACATAAGCAATCTAAAAATATCGAATTCACACCTCTCGATCTCACAGTTCAAAGGGATAAAAAAGTTGATAAAGGCCCCAGTGGATGCCAGCTTCTCATGTTTCCTACTCAGCACAGCCAGGCTAAGGGATGCAGCTGATCAGTCCTCTGGTCTTGATGATCATCTTTATTGCCTCACTCTGTGTGTGTGTGTGTGTGTGTGTGTGTGTGTGTGTGTGTGTGTGTGTGTGTGTATGTGTGTGTGTGTGTGTGTGTGTGTGTGTGTGTGTATGTGTGTGTGTGTGTGTGTGTGTGTGTGTGTGTGTGTGTGTGTGTGTGTGTAAAGACTAGTGGTCAATCACAAGTGTTGTGCCCCAGGAGTCAATCTCCTTGATTTTTGAGGCAGAGTCTCTCACTGGCATTGATCTTGCAAGTTCAAGTAGACTGTCTAAGAAGCAAACCTTACTGATCAACCTGTTTTCAATTCCCCAGCACCAGTTCAAAAGAACATATCATCATACCTGACTTTTCTATATGAGTACTCAAGCTCTAACTTTGGTAGTCACTCTTTCAAAGCAGGCACTTTCCATGTCCCTAATCCTCAAGGCTGCACTTGTATCAGGAAGAACAAGCAAGTTAGATATTGCCATAGCCAGCCTGGCCAGGGAATAATCTATCTGCAGAAGTAAGCCTGACACCTCCTCCATCAGAATCAGGCAAAGGTGAAGGTTCAAGCACTATCAGGGAGATCCCAAAGACTTCCAGTTCTCTACCCCATTGGGTCATTTACAGCATTTGGTCCATTCCCTGAAAAACCACCATTGTGGCATCTTCCAAGCATGGACAGGCAGGAACAGCACAATTAACATTAAAATCATCAGAGCATCAGCCACAATGAGAGGCCAAGCCCAGTGCTGATGCATAAGGTAGACCTGTTAAAATGAAGGACTTAACCAATACGCTGCACATTATAACAAGACAGAAAAGCTCTCCAGGATGCAACCTTGAAACAAGAACATCAGAAAATCACAACCTGAATGGGCAGATATGATCTTCCAACTGCTGAAATGACTCAGAGTTGGGAGCCGGGCCCCAAGGTTTCAAAGCACACATACTTTAATGAAACAATATATGATGATTACAAATTCTCTGTAAATATGAAAAGAGAAGAAATCTTAGCAAGAAAATACAAGCCGTTTACAATAGACTCTGGATGAAAACTGCATCTGAAAATGCATAACAAAACAGAGTAAATATTGCTCACCGGGTATAATTTAGAGGGAGGGGCCACTAGCAAAGTTAAAGGAGACCGAGAACAAAGCACCTTGCACAGAGGCGGAGGTGACAAAGTATGGTCTGGGGCAAAGAAAAAGAAGTTGACAGAGTATTATAACAAGTAACTTTTGATGTGAAATTTATCAGATTTGGTAAGAAACATAAACTATAAATCCCAGAACTGACATGAACTCAATAATGGCAAATCCACTAGAAGACGAATATAATTTATTTTTGAAAACAAAAGAAAGGAAAAACTTTGAGAAAAAGAAAGGACTCATGATGTGAATGATAAGAATTTCCACCTGGGACCTCGTAGGCCAGCCCACTACTAAACTGCCAACCACAGGTGCTATATTCTAGCCCATTCTTCACAACTTAGGGAATCCTATTTAAAAAAAAAAAAAAAAGGAAAATTCTCATGCCAAGGTTTGCCACTACAAATTAAAGGTAGGTAGCCTACTTACCCTACTTGCCCTAGAAATTTTAGGAAATTTTTTTAGAAAGAATGAAGTGGCTGGGATCTTCCAGGTTGAATAAGAACAGGGAGTGTAGTGGGAAGATGGTCATATATAACATGGCCTCATCCCGCATCATGAGTTCTATGAGTCATGTTTAATAATTAAACCAAACATTATATACCAGCTCGTTATCTACAATACTGGTCTGTCAATCTGGTGGACAGATAAAGGGACCTAGGAGGTTAGTGAGGTTTCAATTTCTAGAACTAAGAGAATATAGATATCTGCTCTTTTATACCAATAAGTTTTAGAAATTTGCTACAAAAAACAGGAAGTAAAAATATAGACTATCAGGGCTGGAGAGATGGCACAGCAGTTAAGAACACTAACTGGTCTTTCAGAGGTCTTCAGTTCAATTCCTAGCAACCACACGGTGGCTCACAACCATCTGTAATTGGATTCGGTGCTCTCTTCTGGTGTGTCTGAAGATAGCTACAGGGTATTCATATAAATAAAACAAATAAATCTTAATATATGAATAGTAGGCAAATTACAATGTGGCATAGCCTCATTTTAATGATAACCCCAACTTCAAGTGGTAAGAAACTGAACGTGGTGGTGCTTTCTGAACCCAAGGATTGATGTAGGTTTGAGGCTGTGTGGATTATTTAGGAGAACTTGGCTATGCAAGGGCAGAAATCTTATAGAGTGTGTCCTGTGAGCAAGATGGAATCCAACTGGAAGTCATTAATACAGTGTGGTGGAGAAAATCTCCAAACATACAAAAGTTGATTATCAGTGATCAGAAGTAACAAAGTAAGCAGGTGAGCTGGATGTCAGCAGAGGCCAGCAGAATGGTGACAGAACCAACAGAAGCAGATGAAACAGAGATGCTCCTTATCAAAATGGGTTTTACCCCTCAATCCTATGTAAATTGGCAGAAGTAGGACAGAGTGTGACCAGCATCAGGGACAAAGAGGTGGGGATATTCACATATTCCACCAACATTGCCAAAGCAATGGGAATTATTTAGGAGAGATTTGAGCACATAAACGCAACAGACTTATGAGTATCCTAAGTCCCATGGGATCTCTGAAGTCCTTAAACTCAGCTAGGATGCAGTGGCCATCTGAACAACCTCCTAGCCATTAGAGAATCAGCTTTTAAAGGAGGATGTTCTCTCACTAAAGCCCCGAATCCTGGGTGGCTTCTCTAGAGAACTGCACATGTTATGCCAGAGTCCTAACATTGGTTTGCTAACTCTTCCTGCAAATGGCAGCATGAGTGCAGGCATTGCAGCTCATTTCATAAAGAAGCAAGGGTGGATCAAACACAAGCCCCAGTGAAGACAAAGGAAGGGAGGGAGGATAAAGTCTACTCAACACATATCAATCTAGGTCCAGACATCTTCAACTAAATACTGGGGAAATGAATGCAACAGGATTATAAGGGAAGAATTAGACTATGGACAGGAACTTACTTTCTGGACAAGAGCATGATGGTATGTGTAATCTACTAAGTGAATATGTAAGGAAGGCAACATACCCAGTCATCAGCTAACCACAAAACATGTGAGGGACCTCCATGCTCCAGGGACTGGGATTCTGTACATAGGCAGCACACCACTTGGTTTCAAGTGTCTACCTCAATTCCAGATTTTGTACATTGGACCTAGCTGCTCTCAACCCTATAAGGAAGAGTCCTGCCTCCAAACAGCAAAACATTTTTGGAGAAAAAGAATCTTAACAACAATGAAATTAATGCCATGTGCTTGCTGAATACCTTATGGTGGTTTGAAATGAGAAATATTCCCCATAGGTTCATGTGTGTAAATACTTTTTTTCCCGGTTGGTGGTATTGTTTGGAAAGGTTATAAACCCTAAGAAGATACAACCTTACTGGAAGGAATACTTCCCTGGGATGTAGGCTCTGGGTATCTATAATCTCATTCTGTTTTGTACTTTTGTACTGTTTGTACTTTTTGCTTACTGCATGCAGCTTGCTTCACCTGATGCCATGCCACGTCCTCCCTCTCATGAGGATTATGCTCCTCTAGAACCCTAAACAAAATTAAGTCCTTCCTTGCTTCAGTCACTTTGGTGAAGCCATTTCATCACTGTGAGAGAAAAGTAACCTCTCCTTTATGGTTCTCATGGAGAACTAGATACATGGATGGATGAGAAAGAATGAAAAACCCAAGAACAGAGTCATAATAACATAACCATCAGGTTTCTGACAAAAGCACCAGACAGAATTATCAACAGGAAGACAGGGAGTCTTTTCAAATAGAGAGCAAATCTGACATACAGAAGTCAAGGCTGACTTGAGCTCTTGCATACACATCCTACAAAGATGAGCGTAGATTTGAAAATCGACTTCAAGATATAATGTAAAGCTATCTTCATTTAGAGAGTCACATTCTATCAGGCCAGAGCTAGGGAAAGAGTCCATAGATTTTACCCCAAAGCAGCAGGGCTTCTTGTCCACTCACTGGCCTTCTCAATACCATACCTTTACTCTGCGACAATTCATGAGCAACACAGAAGAAGAAAGGATGGGTGAGAGGGATGAGAGCTTCTATTTTAAAAGGACTCATATCATGAATACACAACGAAATCTCAACTAAAATATATACTCCAATTAGAAAATATGAAAAAGGTATGGTAGGTGCTCTGCAAAAGAAGAAGCATAGAGGTTGAAGAAGCACAAGGTGATCAACATAGTCATATACAAAACCACAGAAATTAAATACCACAGAGACATGACCATGCACCCATTAAGCAGAACAAAAGGAGAGGGTTCCAAAAGCAGATAGAAGTGTAGAAACTGAGATGTTGAACACACCATGTCCTCTGGCAGAGCCATTCTGGTAAACAGCCTGCTGTGTCTCAGAACACTGAGCTAGTGAGTAGCACACAGCCCAGAAATCACACCCATAGATACTTTTTGAAGAGTAACAAAAGTTTATGTTCACACAACACTCCTTAAAGAAACATTCATCATGTCCTTTATAGCCATCAAAACAGGAAACACCCCAGCCATTTGTAAGTGAGTGCATACATCTACATCAGAAGCACATAGCACCAGGGGGAAGGATGCATAGCCCTCCACACACAGTATGATCCTAGAACTATAATTTAGTGACAGCATTTTAGAGATAGTCAGTGGCTATCAGGGGTTAATGTCCAGGAAGGAGTGGAGAAAGAGAGAAACTGAGATGGGATTTGTGGCACCCACATTAAAGCATCCAGGAATGACAATACACACCTGTAAGACAGTGCAGTTGGAAGGGGAGACAAGTGGACCCCTGGAGCTCAACAGCCAGCTAAGCTCTGAGCTTAGTGAGGGACCCTATATCAAAAACTAAGTGGAGAGCAATAGACGAAAATAACTCCAACCTGGCCTCCATGTATATGTGTGCATTCATGCACACACACACATAAACGCACACATGCATGCACACACGTGTGCACACACACACATACACACACACACACACACACACACACACACACACGAACCAGGCAATAATGTGTAAGCATAGCATAGGTTTTAGGGGGTAAGGTTGCCCAACATCCTCTACTCTTTTGACAGATGCAGTCAAAATATACTTAGATGTCAGTAACATCTGAAACCAAACCACGTGATTGTTTTAGGTATGTAGACGATTTCTTGACATCGCCTAAATTTAAGGCTAAGACTAACTAATAAGGGTACCCACCATGAAATCTTTCCTATAAAACACAACTGGACACGCTGATGTGCTACAGGAGGTCTGCCCTGCGTGTGCTGGTAGAACTCCAGCTCTTTGGCAGGAGTTCTGTCTTGGAACTCATATGCTGAGGTTTGGATTGTATGGGCTACAGGTCACAGTGCCTACATGCTAAATGCCTTGGGATTTTAACTATAATTTACAATTTTGAAAAGTGAATAGGCAACATTTAAATTGACAAATTTCTGTCCTTTTTCCTAACAGAACTTGCCTATGCCCTCCATGAGGAAGGGAGACACTTCATGCTCATATCAATGATACCTGATTGGCAGACATGGATTCTGTGCATTTTTTTTCCTTCCTCCCTTCTCACTTCCTTTTTTTTTTTTTTTTTTTTTTTTTTTTAATTTTAGGGATGCTAGGCACTGATCCTGGCCTTGTGCCTTCTGGTCTTGTCCATATCCCTGGTTTTCTTTGAATACAAAGAGAATGAATCCTTTCATCTCAGGCTACTAGGGAGATGTCAATCAGAGTACACCAAGGCAGGAGCTGTATCTGGAATCTGGTTGAAGACAGGGTGATGATTCTCTGGGGATTAACTCATTTCCTTATTATATAATCCATATATCTACCTGTATGGAGGCTGCTACTTGCACACAGCTTTCTTCATCCCCATGGAGGGATGGACATTTAAAACTCTACCTCCTGTCTTGCAGTCCTGAGGACATCCAAGTAACACAATCCTGTTGCCGCCAGCTAGAGCTAGGCCAGGTAAAGCAATATCTCCCCTTGCCAGTTTGCAATTTAATTTTGAGGAAATTGTCAATATATATTCTCAGAAAGAGCTCAGCAGAGATCTGTTAAGTTAGTTATTTGATTTTCTTTTGAGTTTGCCATGCTATACAAATACCCTGAGAAAATCCATCCTTCTTTGGGGACGACTGGGGTGACAGATGAAGTCCTGAACCCTTAAGGATTTTGTTTTGTGTTACAAAGTTCGAGAAAATAAAATCCATGAACAAAAATCTGAAATCTAAAAAAAAAAAAAAAAAAAAAAAACACATTTTGGAGGTGCTGTCTCCCTGTTAGGTTGTTTCCTTTCCTAAATACTTTCCAAGTTCTGAGTAGAAGCCACAGCTCACCTGAGAGAAAGAGCAGTGAAATACGGGCTCCAGTGCACTCAGTATCATCTCAGTATATGAGAAGCTGGAGCCTGTATGGTCCGAAATCCACATCAGAAAGTTGCATGAAGCTGTAGCCTGACCACTATTTGCTGAGTCTCAGTGCATCTGTCATTTGCCCAAATAGATTATAAAGCCTGCACTAAGAATCATACCTAAGGCATACTACTCAAATCGGGTAGGTTACCTGGATTTACCTGTGTATTACAGAAACCAGAAGAGTTCCCAGCATCTCCCTGCCCTTTAACATGGGGCTAGACACTAAGAAAGAGTCTCCAAGGCTCTTCTTCCTCTGCTTCAGCTGATTAAATGCGCTTTGCTCCTGGTTACCTTATGCTTCCCAGAGGACACCTCAGTGTGATTCAGTCGGCCATTTAGATTTTCACTTATAGATCTGAGCTATTATGAAGAGGTCTTAATAACATTTATGTCATCATAACACACAGTTTGCCATTGCTCACTTACCAACAAAAAGCCTTTAAAAATGAGAGTATGAGCTTAGATCCATAATAGCAGCCCATGGGATGTTCTATGGCATTCCCTTAAATATTTTAACTTTTGCATTTATTTAAAAATCATTCTCATGTATATTAGTGGCTTCCTTTTTTAAGAATCAGATGTTATGGTGACAGTAAAGCCATTCCGTGTGTGTGTGTGTGTGTGTGTGTGTGTGTGTGTGTGTGTGTGTGTGTGTGTATAGTATTCATGCAGGGAGACACAGAGGTAAAATGACTTCCCTTAGGGTCACAGAGGCAGGAAGTGTTATCAAGGCAGAAACTCCATCTTCGATTATGAGCCCATGTCTATACACAGTACAAGTGGTTTGCAGATAATGCCATACACTGTAGGATTGCCACTGTTCCTGAGGCCAGTTGGAAGCATGCCACAATACAGATGCCTAGTGTTACGCTAGAGAACTCTGCTTTGTTTTTTCTTTCTTTTCTTTTTTTTTATTAGGTATTTTCCTCGTTTACATTTTCAATGCTATCCCAAAGGTTTTTTCTTTGTAGATTTTTTTAAATGTACATTTCAAATGCTATCCCAAAAGTTCCCTATACCCCCCGTGTCTTGCTTCCCTACCTACCCACTTCCACTTCCTGGCATTACCCTGTACTGGGGCATATAAAGTTTGCAATACCAAGGGGCCTCTCTTCCCAGTGACAGCCAACTAGGCCATCTTCTGCTACATATGCAGCTAGAGACATGACCTCTGGGGGTACTGGTTAGTTCATATTGTTCTTCATCCTATAGGGTTGCAGACCCCTTCAGCTCCTTGAGTGCTTTCTCTACCTTCTCCATTGGGGGCCCTGTGTTCCGTCTTATAGATGACTGTAAGCATCCACTTCTGTATTTGCCAGGCACTGGCATAGCCTCATACGAGACAGCTATACCACGATCTCTTCAGCAAAATCTTGCTGGCATATGCAATAGTGTCTGGGTTTGTTGGTTGATTATAGGATGAATCCCCGGGTGGGGTAGTCTCTGGATAGTCCATCCTTTTGTCTTATCTCCAAACTTTGTCTCTGTAACTCCTTTCATAGGTATTTTGTTCCCTATTCTAAGGAGGAATGAAGTATCCACCCATTGGTCTTCCCTCTTCTTGATTTTCTTGTGTTTTGAAAATTGTATCTTGGGTATACATTTCTCGTGTTTCTGGGCTAATATCTACTTATCAGTGGAGACCTTTGTTTTTAAAGACAAAAAGAAAGAAAGAAAGAAAGAAAGGAAGAAAGAAAGAAAGAAAGAAAGAAAGAAAAAGAAGAAAAAGAAGAAAAAGAGGAAAAGCAAATTTTCATCTGGCAGTTTGGCAACTGTTATAAATATGTAACCAATTTTTAATCATAACTCATATTAATCATATATAATCATAACTCATAAATAATCAATACATAATAATAACTCATATTCATTACACACACTCAGCCTCAGTTCTTTCTTACTCTCTAACATTTAGCCTTTTTCTCTATGTTCTCTTATTCTCTCGTGTACATTTGTTTACATATACACACATTACTGGCTAGATCCAATATATTTTGAGGAACATTATATTGGGTTTTTAATAACCTGAAAGTGTATGACTTTGCTTGATTTTGTACATTCTAAGATTTTCCATTTTCCTGAAGATTTTGTCATTACATTGTCTCTAAAACTGAATACTATTCCATTATGTAAGCACAGATTTTTATTATCATTTATCTGTTGATGGACAAATAGGTTGATTCCTATTCTCTGGTACTGCCAATAAAGCTAATTGCTTTTCTGATTCTAACTGTCATGTATTTGTCATTTTCAGTGGTAGATAGGTGTGTAAAATATATTTGATATTGAAAGTATAAAACCCAATATGAAGTGCCACAGCTTCTGTTCTGAATGGCTGCTCTAGCTGTACAGACATTTATTAAATTATGCAGTTTATGGGGCTAGTTCCCCTGAATAAAAAGAAACCAATAGCACCATACACACAAATTGGGGAAAGAGAAGGAAGTCCTTTAGCATCATGCCATGAGTGAAAGATGTTTCCCCACCAGTGATTTCCAGAGCTCCTGCCTGAAGCCATCTGAGAAGACAATGCAAGTTTTTTTTTTTTTTTCCTCTCAGCTCATGATCTACAAAGATGGACATTCCTACATCGCACATTCTATTTTGAGAAAAAACATATCAGATGAAAACTGACAAGAACTCAGACCTGAACACACCTGAAGTGGATCTCAATGCCCATTGCTGCAGGTTAGAAAGATTCCAGCTGCAGGTACACGAAGAGGCCTACAGCAGAGTTCCTGCAGCCTTCTCCGAGCCTGCTGGAACTCGGGGCCACTTATTCTGCAATCTCTCCTTCTTTTACTGGGTAGTTTTATAGAGCATGTCAGTTTCCAGCAAGCAAGTGGCATTATCCCAGAAAATAACTCTACCTGGAAAACACTTGTTTTCACTGGGGAGGGAAGAGAGGAGCTACAGGGTGCCCTGAGGATAGCATGCTTGCTGATTTCTGTCCTTTGCTCTCTTGCTTTAATTTTATTTTTGCCATAAACGTACTCTTAAAACATTTTAGTGAAAAGAGTCCATACTGGTAAAATGTGATCTTCAGTTAGTCCTCATGCAAATCAGAGTGGTCACCCCTAGTGTATTGGGGGAGGGCACTTATCAATGCAAGCCAACCAACACCTGCCCACATATAACTGCACATTGAGAAGAACACTGAAATGGCATACTCACACATACAAGACGGATCTGGTGTCCCCCACCTTCCCAGCATCCCCGACTGTCAGGGTGTCGTACCCTCGTTCCAACTCAAACTCTTCAAAAGCAAGCTTGATGACCTAAATCCAAAGGGGAGACACAGTTACTAGGCGAAATACACATTCTGTGGCAATGCACATTGGTATACACTTTCAGGCTTCAATTTGGCTTGAGAATGCTCATGGATACCAAATAATTCCCAAGCTGCTTCTAGTCACTACATGAGTAGTCAAGGTTTGGTTGAATTCCATTTCAGAATTTTGTGTAATTAAAGTGTTCCTTTTGCTCCAAATTACTGTGAGCTCTAAAATGAAATTCATATGAGCTCACTTCAAGTTGGATGTCTTTCAAATATGTAGCATGGCAACCCAGATGCTTAGATTAACCAAGAATAAGCCAATATAAGCAGAAGAAAGACTGTTGTAGTTAATGAGGCATGATTTAAAGATACCCTACAATGAATCTCTTAAAATGTTTGTGTTGATCTTATGTTATTATTCCCAATAACATAAGCGATTTCTTCTGAGACCAAGAAACAAATGATGCAATACTACATTTAACTGTGCAGAATCTTTAAGTTTCCTCCTTTTTCCCTTTTCTGTTTCAGTGAATGGCACTCGAGTCTTTACTCACACTGGGCAAGTTCTCAACCAGACCTCTAGTAGATAATTGGATGGATGAATGGAAGAATAAATGGATAGGTATATAGAGTTAGATAGAGGTATATATGCATGAACAGGAACATGGGCAGGTAGGTGGATGACAGAAGAAAACCAAAAGATACATTCCTCTGTGCTAAAACCATCATTTAATAAAGAAACTCAACCTTGAGTTAATTTGAGCTTGTATATAATAAAAGAAAAACTGGCCCACATATATAACACATATAATAATTAAAGAATACCATATATGGAATATATGTGTATGTGTGTGTGTATATATGTGTATATATATATATATATAATATCACACTTGATGTGATTATTAATATTATGCTAAATATTAGACATGTTTCTGTTCGACCCACCAACAGACTATAGTCATGTGAACTCCTATCTCTATAGACCATAAGAACCATAAGATGCGCTTACTGACTTAAAGTGGGCACTTTAGGACTATAGACTTCAATGAGTTAAATCTCCTGATACAAACAAACCAGCAAAAATTACTCCCTTTGTTGATCAATATTGTGATCAATGGGAAAGATGATCAAAGCTGTCAGGAAGTTAGACCAGAACTTGTATGTCCAGGTATACAAAAATATGTCAATATGTAATCATAGGTGATACATAAATAATTAGAAATATAGATAGGCAGATGCAACACACAGATGATGTATAATAGATGATCAATAGGTAAGATTTAGTGATGACAAGTGATAGAAAACATATGATATATCAATTAGATAACTGGATAGACAGGTGGATGTATATATGTATGATAGATCAGTGAATGGACAGATAGTTAAGATGATGCATATAAGTATGGAAGGATAGATAGATAGATAGATAGATAGATAGATAGATAGATAGATAGATAGATAGATAAGCAGATAAACGAATGAATGAATGGATGGATGGATGAATAAATAAGTAAATGGATAGAAGCATGCATGTATGTATATCAGATAAGTAGATTAACAAAAGAATGGATGGATGACAGATACATGGTGGAATAAGTAAATCAATATGTAGATGTCTGGATAGTAGGTAAGTTAATAGATAGAGGAACATATGGATTGAAGATAAATAAATAGATTGATAGAAGGGTACATGGATGATGGATGGCAGGTGATTAATAGGTTGGTGGGTAGATAGCCAGATTATAGATTAATGGGTGGGTGGAGAAATGGATGAAAAAGTGATAAAAACTAAACAAATAGAAGAATGGGAGGATAAAATGGGTGGGTAGATATAATAGGTATGTGATTAAAGTATGGGTTGATGACTAGATGACGGATGATAGATAATTAATTGGACAGATGATAGTATAGAAAGACATATGGATGAGTGAGGGAGTGATACATTGGAATAAGCTGAAAGGAAGGCAGACAAAAGAGGGAAAATTAATTGCTTTGTCAGAAGCACATTTTACTGGTATCTATTTATAAGTGAGTGTGCCTTGGAAGAAGAAATCAAATGCCTGACTGCTAGATATTTATTTATTTTTTTAAGTAAGCAATGCTGGGAGGGAGGCCAATGTTCCCAAGACCCAATGTACCATGCACAGGTTAAATGCTCTTTAAATGGCTGCTTTTTCCTAACAATACTGATAAGGGATACATAGTATATATTATTATAATCGCTTATTAAAATTAATGACATAGCTATTATAATTTATTTAAAATCTACTAATGCAAATCATGCTGTTTGTATGAACATATTATTTGTACTGAAACGAGTGAGAGGTTGACAGATGTCACAACCTTCTGTGAATTTTTCATATTAAAATGAGGACTGAGGGGAGCTTCTAGAGTCTCTCTTCCTCTCTCTTGACTACAGGTGAATAGGGCCACAGAGTAATGAAATAATGAAGCCAGAGGGTCAGTTACATTCTAGGCTTGTGTTTCCCATGATTCCCCTATAGTTCTTATAATGACCTGATTGGATCCTGATGGTAATCATTTTCAAGGCTTGGTAAAGCTACCGTGAATCACTGGGCACATCCAACAGTGCACTCCTCACAGAGGTGGACAAGGAACACAGCTGAAGATGAGACCCAAGCAACTGCAGAAGATGAAGAACTCTCCAAGATGCTGGGAGGGAGAAGCTGAGATTCTGCAGTTTCTCTGCTCCCTGGATGGGGCACACAGGCTTCTAACTGGCTGGACGAGGATCTTATTTTTCTTATATTGTCTGATTAATCTTTCAATTACCTGTCAGTGTTCTAAGAAATTTCTTACAAAAGGTAGATTTTCAAATTGAAGAGAGTACTTCATTGTCAGAAAAAAAAAATATCTGGCATCTCTCCTGTGCCCCATGCTAGGGCCCCTGGGATAATTCTTTATTCTGTGTATTCATGCTCAGTAGTTTTATATGTGCTTATTTAGTTTAAAAAATATGCCTATTTCCATAAATAAAGGATGTCATACTTAATAATGTAATATAGTGATCATCTTGCAAATTTATGGAGATATGTATGACTGTGGCTTCCAAGTACAATGTGTGTAGCATCTTTCTTGTCTTTTATGGAATTGTTCCTTGTAAGCCAGGTGACAGATGAAGAGCTAGCAAACACAGTGCGAATCAGAACTTCAAGCTTATTATGTCTTGAGAGCTGAAGTCATCTCAGTAAGTTATGAGCGGAACTAGAAAAAAAACACCCTGAATATAGTTATGATATGGACATGTTATTGGTAAATAACCATAAAGAATAGAATTAAGGATAGTAGTTCATCAAAATTTCTAACAGTACTCAAAATACTGCTGAGTCTCAGGCACACAGCATCACTTGAGCAGTAGGGGCAAGTGCTGAGCTCACTCATGTGTATCTCTCTCCCTAGTCTTTGTTCTGCATCAATCATTAGATTTTGACAATGATGTGAAAGGTGGTGATTTATGAACAAGTACATTATCTTTACATATGTCTATTGACTGGCTGTTTAAGTACAGTTTTGAGCTCTACTGCCTCACTTGACAGAAAGAGCGAAGTATATAGTTTTTAAAAATGGTATAGAGACACAAAGAAAAGTCAAAGCAAGCAAAAGACCAATTAGAAGAAAGAATGCCAAATCAAGACAAAACAAAACAAACAAACAAACAAACAAACAAAACCCCGCAAAAGTGCCATTGAATTTCATCATATTATATTGTCTAAAACATTAAAACAAGTCTTTATTAAAAAAAAAACACAATAGACAAATAGGTGACCCATTCTCTCTCATCACGGCATATGGGAGCCTTCTGTAGTGAGCAGTAATTATAGACTTTGGCTTTTTGATCAGATCATTATGGAAATATCAACCATGTATTTACCAAAAACATTAAAGTTACTTATTAATCTCAAAATACATTTTGCTTCATTTCACTGTATTTAGTGAATAATTCAAATTGAGAGAGCAGCTCTCCAAATTGAGTTCAAACACCATTAACGTGGTCAACAGATGTCTGGAAGATTTGGGAATGAGAGGAACCTGAGGGAAGATGGGGGTAAGAAGAGGAAGAAGAGGGATAAGGGTGAAGTAGGTAATGACTGAGAGGAGAGGAACGGGATTTAGCGGGAAAAATTTGCATCTCTGGAAAGAGGTTTCATTTGGTAACTTTCATGAGTGACCAAAAGAAAACACACGTGTGCTTGACATAGGATGGTTCACGTTCCTCCTCAAGTTTGCTGTGAACTTTTTAAAGGATAAAAGATGTTTATCTTTTTCTACGCTATAAGTACTAACTCGGGAAAAGATGAGAAACCTTAACTGGGAAAGATAACTTGGGGAATTTTGCCTCTGGTTTTCAAGTGAGTCTAATAAAAATCCCGGGCAGAATTCAGTCTTTCAAGCATGGCAGAGGAGAGTGTCACATGCAAGGGTGTTGTGCTGTTTTAATTTTACTTTCTATTTTCATGTCATATTTCAAGTACATTTCTTTTCTTTTATGAAAAAATATTTGGTTGTCGGGCAGTGGTGGCACATGCCTTTTATCCCAGCACTGGCAGAGACAGGCAGATTTCTGAGTTTGAGATTAGAGGAAGTCACTGGATCCCAGAAACAAGAGTTTAAGATGATGTCGAGCCTCTGTGTGGGTGCTGAGAACAAAACCCATGTCCTGTAGATCACCAAATGCTTATAACTGCTGAGCCATCTCTCTAACCTCAAAGTCCCTTTGTTTTCCTAAGTAGCATGCTTGTGTTAGAAATAGCCCTGTTGGGAAAAATTAAGCAGAGAAAAATATTATAATATTTTTAAACAATTTCAGACATTCTCATGAAAAAGATAGTGAAAAATAATGCATGAATGCCTAAGGAAGAACTTTAGGTTTGCCCTCCACCTGAGAATTAGGGTAAGGTCTTAGAACACACAGCAAGGGGCTCTGGGAACCCAAGGCTTTCTCCCATCTGACTCATCCAATACCAACTTGTTTATTGGAAGGAAGCTGCCCCAAGTGTGAATTTTCTCAAGGAAGTCCAACAATCAACTGCTGGCAATTATTACCACTGTTGTCAATACCAAAGCCTTACACATTTGCAAAAGTTTCGATTTCTTTACAAGATGGTAACTATCAACAGTTCTTGATGCATTTTCTTGGGCTCATAATAAGGCAACATACGGTAAGTGGACAATAAATGAATGATAAAATGTTATCTGTCTAAGTGTGTCTGTTATAGGGTCCGGAGGAATGCCCCATCTGATGCGCCTATATAAACTCAGGCATGCCCATATTGTTCCCAGCCTGCAAAATGGGGTACTGTCCTTGGAAGACAGCTTGGAATGTCCTCATAGAACTAGATGTGCTCCCTCCACATCCTATGGGCTGTGAGAAGAGATTTTAGCACCATTCCAGGTGGAGCTATACCCTACTAGCCTTTGCTATAAAAAGCAAAGCAAAACAAACCAAAAGAGGAGCAACTGAGAGAGAAACCAGGCCTGGGTGCTTCTTTATGTGGGAGAGTATGGCTCCTCTCTCAGGCTATCTGTCCTCTGCAACATGAGAAAAACTGGTTCCTACTAGCGTTTCCAAGGACCCAGACAAGTGTGTGTGGGAGCTAGTGTCCAGAAAACTATCTTGCCTGTTCCTCTTGTAGGAAGTCACTCCGCAGCAGCAAGGTTCTCCTGCCTTATTTCCACACCCCCGTCTTTATTTCCATGTTTTGTCTGTTTCCCATGTGGACTAGAGTGATCCATACCAAAAACTACATGTTTTCAACAAAATCTGTAAAACAGCCAGTAATCCTGTCAGGGAAGCAGAATATTTACAGAACAACAGTAGAGATTACCTAGCTCAGCAGGGAAAGTATGATTTAAGGATCGTCGTGGTGGAAGTTTAACATCCCTGCCACATGGGAGGTGGCCACAGCAGAGAGACCCAAGAGCCTAGCCCAAGCCCCTGCCGTGGAAGCAGGCAGAATCCCTAGCAGAGCCCAGAAACTTATTAAAATGTGTTCTCAGATGTGTGAAACTGCAAAGGGTATTTATTAAAATTGAGAGACTGGGAATTTAAAAGTCACAATACAATAACTGCAAAAGAGAGAATCAGAACATCATTAGAAGTTGGCAAAACAGAGAATTAACGCTCACATCAATCAAACAGAGACTAGAGGCGTATCTTAGGCGGGACTCTGAAGGAATAAAACATGAAAGGGTGGCGGGAGAAAATGACAGCTCTCGAGATAAAAGCAGGGACATTGAAGTTTTCGGAGCTATAACAAAGGGTGCGGGATCAATAATTAGAAAAACCATGGAACACACATTTTACAACTCATTGAAGAGTTGAGACCAGAGATTAAAGGCACTTCATTATAATCCATGTGAACAAAACACAGGCACAAGGTTATAAAAAGACGATGTCACCTCAAAGCCACTTAACTCCAAGATGCAATGAAGGATTCTCTCCACACACCCAGGAGAATAAGTATATTTGAAGAAATACAAATCAAAGTCACTTTCGTTTTCTAGTGGTACATCAAAACGAGTGATTCATGTGGCCCAGATTAAACGATAAAGGGTATCTTCTAGGTACACCTACTCAGCAGATGGACTATAAGATGTGTGGAAGGGAATGATCTTGTTTTAATGTCTCATGTACTCCATTAGGATTTATATAGATAGATATAGATATATGGATATATAGGACTTATATATATGTATACACACACACACACACACACACACACACACACACACACACACACATATAAAAGCTAGCCAAAAATGTTTGTATTTATTGTAACATAGTAAAGAACATATTTAAGCAAGTAAAGAAAGAACAGCCTGGAACTCTGTGGCTGAGCCCTGAAGCCTACATTTTTTTCTTCAGAGCTAGGTTGGGAACATCCAGATGCAGAGAGCTCCAGGCGACTGGGCTCATCTAGAGCTCTTGCTAGAGCTGGGAGCAACCTTAGGGAGCTTGGAATAAACACAGTGAACCTGCTTCATGGTTTGCACCAGCCACCTGGACTCCACAAAGTGAACAATAGGCTTAAGAGAATCCTTATCCCTATCCTGAAGGTCTCTAGAAGAGGTCAGAAGATCAACATAGTTGTGAGAGGAGAGGGAAATGGAGAAGACATGAAGATTGACTCTTACCATGGGCTTTCAGATAGAGGCTGGGAAATTACATTACTTATGGTCAGTGTTAGATGAAGTTCCAGAAAAGAGTGGTCACAGATCATTTCTTTTTGAGACATTTTGGAGACAGTCTCACTTTGTATCCTTGACTGACCTGAAACTCCCTATTCAGACCATACTGGCTTTCATCTCATGGATCCACCAGCCTCTGTCTCCAAGTGATTGGACTAAGCTGCTCTTCTCACCTTGTGGATTATGGCCCCTAGGAAGTTGCCTGTTAGATATTTATATAACAATTCATAACAGTAGAAAAATAAGAGTTATGTAAAGAAGTAGTTTTATGGTTAGGGGTCACCACAACATGAAGGGCTGCAGGAGTACTACTCAGCTATTAAAAGGAATGAATTTATGAAATTCCTAGGCAAATGGTTGGACCTTGAGGGCATCATCCTGAGTGAGGTAACACAATCACAAAAGAACTCAAATGATATGTACTCACTGATAAGTGGATATTAGCCCAGAAACTTAGTATACCCGAGATATAAGATACAATTTGCTAAACACATGAAACTGAAGAAGAACGACAACCAAAGTGTGGACACTTTGCCCCTTTTTAGAATTGGAAACCATCACCCATGGAAGGAGTTACAGAGACAAAGTTTGGAGCTGAGACAAAAGGATGGACCATCTAGAGACTGCCATATCCAGGGATCCATCCCATAATCAGCCTCCAAATGCTGACACCATTGCATACACTAGCAAGATTTTGCTGAAAGGACCCTGATATAGCTGTCTCTTGTGAGACTAGGCCGGGGCCTAGCAAACACAGAAGTGGATGCTCACAGTCAGCTATTGGATGGATCACAGGGCCCCCAATGGAGGAGCTAGAGAAAGTATCCAAGGAGCTAAAGAGATCTGCAACCCTGTAGGTGCAACAACATTATGAACTAACCAGTACCCCGGAGCTCTTGACTCTAGCTGCATATGTATCAAAAGATGGCCTAGTCGGCCATCACTGGAAAGAGAGGCCCATTTGTTGTGTAAACTTTATATGCCCCAGTACAGGGGAACGCCAGGGCCAAAAAGTGGGAATGGGTGGGTAGGGGAGTGGGGGAGGGAGGGTATGGGGGACTTTTGCATTGGAAATGTAATTGAGGAAAATACGTAATAAAAAAAATTTAAAAAGAAAAAGGAAAGTGAATCATAAAGCAAAAAAAAAAAAAAAAAAAAAAAAAAAAAAAAAAAAAAAAAAAAAAAAAGGAAGGTTGAGAACTGCTGGATTGAAGCCCCTGCTCCATTTGCCACTGAATGTTTGACATTGAGGAAGGTACTGTTTCCTCCCATAATCCTCTTTCTTTATTCCACCAGGAAGTAATGTTCACTTTTTGCATAATGGGATTCTTCAGTGTGTTACTATTAAGTGTGAGATAATGCCTGGGGAGAGCTGGGATGGCAGGTGTCTGACATGACATGACCATTACACACATAAACTCTCAGCACTTGTGGTTACCCACACAAGACCTCTGTAAGATCAGGAGACCTGATCTTGGTTCCGGGACTCCGTCGAACTTAGGAAATTAGTCTGAACAGGTGAGAGGGTGCGCCACAGAACCGGACAGCTTCTGGGACAGGCGGAGGCACAGAGCCTCTGAGGCAGTACCCTTTGCGGGCCGCAGACAGCCGGCCACCATCCGGACCAGAGGACAGGTGTCCTTCTGGCTCGGAAGGCCTCAGCCTCAGGAGCAGCAGATGCCACCTTGGTTTCGGGACACCGCCGAACTTAGGAATTTAGTCTGCACAGGTGAGAGTCCCCAATCTGTTGGTGGTCTTTTTGTCTTATTGGCGGTGTCTTTTGCCTTACAGAAGCTTTGCAATTTTATGAGGTCCCATTTATCAATTCTCGAGAAAGTAGGGAAAAGCCTCGAAGATATGGTTACAGGGGAAAAATTCCTGAATAGAACAGCAATGGCTTGTGCTGTAAGATCGAGAATTGATAAATGGGACCTCATAAAATTGCAAAGCTTCTGTAAGGCAAAAGACACCGCCAATAAGACAAAAAGACCACCAACAGATTGGGAAAGAATCTTTACCTATCCCAAATCGGACAGGGGACTAATATCCAATATATATAAAGAACTCAAGAAGGTAGACTCCATAAAATCAAATAACCCAATTAAAAATGGGGCTCAGAACTGAACAAAGATTTCTCACCGGAGGAATTCCGAATGGCAGAGAAGCACCTGAAAAAATGTTCAACATCCTTAATCATCAGGGAAATGCAAATCAAAACAACCCTGAGATTCCACCTCACACCAGTCAGAATGGCTAAGATGAAAAATTCAGGTGACAGCAGATGCTGGTGAGGATGTGGAGAAAGAGGAACACTCCTCCACTGTTGGTGGGATTGCAAGCTTGTACAACCACTCTGGAAATCAGTCTGGCGGTTCCTCAGAAAATCGAACATAGTACTACCGGAAGATGCAGCAATACCACTTGTGGGCATTTATCCAGAAGATGCCCCAACCGGTAAGAAGGACACATGCTCCACTATGTTCATAGCAGCCTTATTTGTAATAGCCAGAAGCTGGAAAGAACCCAGATGCCCCTCAACAGAGGAATGGATACAGAAAATGTGGTACATTTACACAATGGAGTACTACTCAGCTATTAAAAAGAGTGAATTTATGAAATTCCTAGGCAAATGGATGGACCTGGAGGGCATCATCCTGAGTGAGGTAACCCAATCATAAAAGAACTCTCATGACATGTACTCACTGATAAGTGGATATTAACCCAGAAACTTAGAATACCCAAGATATAAGATACAATTTGCTAAACACATGAAACTCAAGAAGAGCGAAGACCAAAGTGTGGACACTTTGCCCCTTCTTAGAATAGGAAACAAAACACTCATGGAAGGAGTTACAGAGACAAAATTTGGAAGTGTGACGAAAGGATGGAGCATTTAGTGATTGCCATATCCAGAGATCCATCCCATGATCAGCTTCCAAACGCTGACACCATTGCATACACTAGCAAGATTTTGCTGAAAGGACCCAGATATAGCTGTCTCTTGTGAGACTATGCCAGGGCCTAGCAAACACAGAAGTGGATGCTCACAGTCAGCTCTTGAATGGACCACAGGGCCCCCAATGGAGGAACTAGAGAAAGCACCCAAGGAACTAAAGGGAACTGCAACCCTATAGGTGGAACAATAATATGAACTAAGCAGTACCCTGGAGCTCTTGTCTCTAGCTGCATATGTATCAAAAGATGGCCTAGTAGGCCATCACTGCAAAGAGAGGCCCATTGGACTTGCAAACTTTATATGCCCCAGTACAGGGGAACACCAGGGCCAAAAAAAGGGGAGTGGGTGGGTAGGGGAGTGGGGGTGGGTGGGTATGGGGGACTTTTGGTATAGCATTGGAAATGTAAATGAGCTAAATACCTAATAAAAAATGGAAAAAAAATCAGGAGACCTGAAACTTCTAGTACGGAGGGGGCGGAGTCTCCTGATGTCCTGTCCCTGCTGAAGAGCTAATGGTGGTTGATGGCTGATGACTAAGGGGGAGTCATTATTTTCCTTTAGGCAGCTGCCATTGGTAGGTTGCTTATGCTCCTGTGGATGATGCCACTCATAAGAGTATAAGAAGAAGACAATTGGATTTAGAGAGTTAAAAGGAACAAGTCCAAAAGACATGAGTGTAGAAGTCAGATGGAAGATATGATGTATGTGTGGGGGGGAAATGAAGTAAGAGATACATATTCACAAGATGCAAATGATACATAAAATTTTCAAAAAAAATTAAAAAGAGTTAAACAAATCAGAAATGAGAACATTTCTGAGAACATTTGCCCTCCTAAGAGGGCAATTAGCAAATAAGAAAATGTGGCATTCATGTTAGGAGCATGTTCTCAATTGTAGAAACAGAGACTCAAGGATATTCAAAATGTCCCAGTGATAAACTTTATAAACCTTGCTACACCTGGAGGAAGAGTGAAGCACTTGACAATCTTTATAGGTTTGAGAATGACAACTGTCCAGCCTCAGGTCTGTGGTGTAGATGAGCCATTTAACAGCGTGCATATGAGCTCCCTCATCATTAAAATGTAAAAGTGGGACTATTGATCAAGGTTTTCTCTCAGACTTAATATTTTTATAGTTCTGAATATTCTTATAGTTTTCCTCTGTCCTGAATTATATCTGACAGGTCTGCACCAGAACTGATGGCTGGCAAAAAATGTATCAATGCAAGCTTGTGGCTGCAGTGGAAAGCATGGTGTGATAGTGCATCTGCCCAATTCCAGCTCCTGGGAAGTGAAAGTACAAGGATGGAGTGTTTTGGGTCATCCTTGGCTACATGAAGAATTTAAGAACAGCCTGAGCTAAGTGAAACTCTGACTCAAAAAAAAAAATAGAAAAGGAAAAAAAAAAGTTAGAAAACAGTTGATGCTAATAGTCTCCATTCCCCAAGAGTGGAGCTGTGGATGGGTGAACTGTGGCCTGACTGAACCTTGCTTCCTTAGCTGGATGGAGGTCTGCCAGCCCAGCAGCCAGGTGTGAGGTTACCTGGTCAGGAAAGCAATTATCAGATTGGCAGATTCTGTCGTCATGGTAACAGGGTGAAGAGATGAGGCCAGAGCTCTGCTCTGATGCTTTACTCTCTTCCACCTGCAGTTTCTCATTTTTTTCAGAGTGTGAAGAGAAGGTGCGAACTCTTCCTCTCACTCCTGTGCACAAGCCCTCCACCAGGGTTCTTTCCCTCAGAATCAGTACAGCAAATTAAGAAAACAAAACAAATGAGAGAACAGGCTTTGACAAGGACTACACAGGCATGTTTGCAATTGGGGGATGGATTCTATGCCAAGAATGAAAATAGGGATGTGCTCTTGTGACCCAGAGGGATGCCAGGGCAGTATGAGCTTTTGGGTCTGTCTGCCTCCTGCTTTGTCCGTCTTCCATCCTCAGCCCTGGTCCCTTGCTCAGCTCTATTCACTGGAGAGAGAGGGAAAGGGAGGCAGACAGACAGACAGACAGACACACGCGCGCGCGCGCACACACACACACACACACACACACACACACACACACACAGAGAGAGAGAGAGAGAGAGAGAGAATACAATATGAAAATGCCCAGCTTGAGGTAGGCTGATGGTCTAGGGCTACAACCACTATAAAAATATCCTAGAAGAATTTTTAAAATAAGACATTGAAATGTATAACATCACTGAACAAATACAGTGAAATAACATCAATCCTTCTTGCTACCTAGCACAGAGTGTGCTCTGAGCATGCTTTTGGATAAAAGATTAACACGAGGTTGACTGAAACATATACCGTGCCCAGATAAAAATTTCCAATGCATCCTCCAAGAAAACCTGAGTCTCCCTCATAAACCAAAGACCAAGACAGGATTCAGCTATGATTTTCTTTTTTAATTCAGAAAATTAAATTCTTAAAAACAATTCCAATTTTCAGTTTCCTAAATCAAATTGGGACCATGAGTCTGTGGATATGTTTCATAAAGGTTTGGCTAAATCTGTGTAATCTCATGACTTAATGTTTTTTGTAGTGTTGAGGATCAAAGCCAAGACCTTCCTCACACTAGGCAAACACCCTTGCGTGATGCTCTATCCCTAGCTCTGTGCATTATTAGTAAAGCCACAAAGATATTTTTAAAAGCCAAAGTAGGTAAACATATAGAGATGTTTTTGACCATGAAAACACAGGCATTCTTAAAAGAAATCAATATGGCTAACAGCTAGGAATATATAGGAATATATAAAATGTCAGATTTTATATCATTTTGACCTTAACATATATACATACACATATGTATACAATGTATACACACACCACACACACACACATATGATAGAAGTCAAAATGAGATAAAATCTGACTTTAGAAATTATCTCATCTGCCATGAGCACATCTTTGGTCCATGGTAGACTTCCTTGGATCCATGCTATAACATGACTGGTATGCACAGTTTAGCTTGCTTGCTTGCAAAACTGTGTTCCCAGAGGAAATTTCTTATTTCTCACAGTGCTGTGCCCTCGTCTCCTGGCCCAGTGGTATAATCATTCACTCATTCTTTCACTATTTCAATGCACATGACTTCCCTACCAGGCTGGACTCTGCCCTGGAACTGTAAACAAAAATGTGGCTTCTCTCCTCTAAATAGTTTTTCTTGGGGTAATTTATTAGAGCAACAGGAAAAGTAAAGAATGCAACAGCTTAGGACAAATGCCTGATCCAAGCCTGCTTCTCTTAAAGTCCTGCACACTGAGGTACGCTCAGCCTTCTTGCAAACTCTGCTGTAGCTTGCAAAACATAGCTGTGCCCAGCAACACACTGACAACCCCACAGACAATTCTCCACTGAGATCTCAGCTACTGGCCACTGCATATCACCAGAGTGTCTGCTGAGTCTCCTCAGGCTTCAGTCCTCACATTTATTCTACACATAAAACTGCCTTCTGAGGACTCATGCCAGACGAAGGTTTTCATTTATTTTTTGTTACACACTGAAGGCTTTTCAGGTCTTTGTCCTTCCCATCGTAAGGAAGATAATAAGTACAAACATGGCTGACAGTTCAGTTGCAAAGACGGGTCACTCACACACAAACACTAGACATTATTTTGAGCAATCTTAGATACATTGTTTAAAATTATGTACAAACTCATTACAGAGCAATGTGTGGAAGAATATGTTTTGAGCAGACAGAAGAAACAATGCCTAAATAATTATATACTATTTGGCTGGCTAGATGGCCCAGTGGTGCTTACCACTGCTCACACCCACATGATAAGAAAGAATTATTTCCTGCAAATTGTTCTCTGATTTCCACATATGTATCAGGGTATGTGTATATGGACAGACACTCATGCATGTGCATACACACACACACACACACACACACACACAAAATTAAATATAATGAAATATTAAAAATCATTATATAGTGTATTTATAGTATATATATGGCATGTAAGAGTCAACTTCAATTCTATCACAAGCTTATCTCTTCTGTGTCACATATGATATTTGTTGTTACCAGAAAAAAAAGAAAAAGGAAGGAAGGAAGGAAGGAAGGAAGGAAGGAAGGAAGAAAGAAAGAAAGAAAGAAAGAAAGAAAGAAAGAAAGAAAGAAAGAAAGAAAGAAAGAAAGAAATGGAGGGAGGAAGGGAGGGAGGGAGGGAGGGAGGAAGAAGCTAGGTGACAAAACATCAGGATGGACCTTGCAGCTGTGACCACAAGTGACTATGTGATTGTTTGGTGTGATGTTAATGGTGAAACATGCTCATTCTATCATAGAACATCACAGCATCTCCTTGTGGACATATACTGTTGGATAAAAAATATCAAAAGGTGCTTGGCTAGTACAACATGGAGAAGACTCTAGAACTAGAAAATTGATTGTATTAGCTACTTTTATATTGCTATGATAAAACACCATGACCAAGGCAACTTATAGAAGAAATGATTGCTTAGGTTTACAGCTTCTAATGTTTAAGAGTCAATCATGGTAGGGAGACATAGCTACAAGAAGCAAGCATGATGGCAGGGACTTCTGAGAACTCAAAACAAGCAGGAAGCAGAGAGCACACAGGGAGTGGCACAAGGCTTTGAACCTTCAAAGCTCATCCTTAGAGATGCACTTCCTCCAAAAGAGACATAACTCCTAAGCATCCACAAACAATTCCACCAGCTCGTGACCAAGTGTCCAAATGACCAAGGACAATGGGGACATCTCTTTAAAACCAGAATTTTGACCAATGGACCTACTCAATGAATAAACTTCTAGTACTTTATTGGAGTTGGTCCTATTCTATCAGGCTCATGAACCCGATGAGCAAACAGGCAGGGTTGGATAGTGCCAAACCATAATTAAGACTTTGATAAAACAGTGTGGATTCTTTATCTATCTAATCAACTCATTGATATTATTTGAATAGTTTACAAATTAACATAATTTTACTTCAATTGATAGTTATTACTGCAAAACATGGTAAGGATTTTGTTTTAAATGTCATTTTTAACCCTAAAATGCGAACCTAACAGTCAAATATGTGGTCTATAAATTATCTTTAACTTTTGTTTTTTTTCCCATGTAGTCAATAGCTCCATGTTGAATACACATTTATAAGCATCTATTAGTGTTGTAATTATGTGAATGCATGTCAAGAATCACAAGGGAACCATGAAAGCTGTATTTTCTGTGACATTTTAAAGATCTAAGGAAATTAAATATCAAGTGCATTTGACAATCTTATTTGCCCTTCCTATAAGTGAGATGACAATATCTGGGTATTGCTAGTATTCCTGGTAACTAATAGTGTGAGACAGGTGCCAGCATACCAGTCAAACCACAAGGCATCTGTGACAGCCACCCGGAATTAGAAGTGCCCAATACCTTTTCAAAGTTTCCTAAGCATCACCATGTATGTTTCATAGAGGAACACAAGCCATTAACTCTGTCCTGTTCCAGAAATTTCAGTGAAAAAGAAAAGAAATACCTGGGCTACAGAGACAGGAGGGAGAGAGCACAGGATTCCTTATCCCATCACCACACTAGTGATGGAAGGATGACAGAATAGCTTGTAGTCACTAACGAACACCATGTTCTGTAACAACATGAAACTTTCCTGTATCAAACAATGGGGCCTGACTTGCTTCCTAAATGTGTCAGAGTCCCCTGGGCATTGAAATGGCTTGTTTCCTTTAGGAAACAAGAAAGCTGACAGTGAACTGTGTCATCAATGAAGCCACTTCTTGACCACAGTTGGAAACAGTGTGTGGTTACAACTTGAGGCTAACATAATGGACAGAAATCAGAGCAAGCCTCTAAATTCTTCTTATGGATGCTAATCTCCTTCCTGCCTTCAGCATTAGTAGTTTATTCAATGTTTCCAGGGTCTCTGGGGAAGATGGCATTCACAGCTCTCCCATGGCTGCTGAGGATTTTGTGGTGTGACATCTAGTGACTCACTGAGTCTCACAGCAAGAGGAAAACCAGGAAAATCTACTCAGTCATTCCACCTCAGAGGCTGTTCTTTGCCTGCTCTTTCTCCCTCCTTCCTTCCTTACCCCCTCTCCCTTTCTTGTTATTCCAATCCTGAGAGTCAAACTCAAGACCTTACATGTGCTAGCCAGTTCCACCCCCAAGCCAGAGTCCACACTGGAATCCTAATTTACATATCACCCCATAAACCATAAAGTTTATTCATTGGACAATTATATGACTGAGCCTCAGGAAACTATGTACATTATATTATAAATAGCTTCTAAACTTGCCAGGGAAACAAGCGGGGAATATTCTTTAAATATCTAAAAATAGTGGGAAAATGCTCTTGGAGGTGTCCAGAGCCCTGCACAGTGGACTAGTTCTCAAAATGGGCATGCCAGGTCTGGTTGAGTTATTTGACTGGTAGATTGATGTTCTCTTGTCTGTGAAAAATCAAGTGTCCACTCCATCACTATAACACCACTGTAAGAACTGATATTTTGAATGTTTTTTTTCCTGTAAATTTAAGGCCTCAAACCTAGAAAGCAAGACACAGACTAGAGATGGTGTAAAGCAGATACCTGTGGGATCAAAGAGGCAGCTTCCGGACCATGGGGAGCTCATGACATCCCAGAGGAGGAACTTGGACACTACTATGACCAGTGCCCATAACAGGTTTGAGCCTGAATTAAATTTGATCCTTCTGGGCTATGTATGTTACTCTGCACATATTAGAATTGTCCAGGAAAAGACCCGTTATCAGCAGGAAAATTTGAAAAGATCCATTAGTAAATTATAACAGGATGAGATAGAAAGAGGAAAAGAGAGGATGCAACAGAGAACCAAGACTGAAAATAACATTCAAGGAAGGAAGCAGCAAAAATTGCTGTAATGTTAATTATTTTTAATTGATCCATTAAGGAGACCTGGAATGAAGAACAGTCATCCTCGGAATTTCAATACACATGTTCATCTGCAAAGCAGCAGTGAGATTTATACCTAAAGTCAATTTGATAGAAATATATACAAAATCTCAGCTTGCCATTGTTCTCAGTGAGAAGCTTCCTTTCTTGCTTTTGTTTGGCTGTGTGAGTCAAGGTCTCACTCTATTGCTTCGAGTGCTCTCAGATTCACAATCTGCCTTACTTTTCTCCCTGTCTGTGCTTGCTAAGAAATGTCATTTCCAATCGCTGCATCTGCAATAATAAACACAGAGTAAATACATACTATTACATTATATATGTATAAGTATGTGTGTGTGTGTGTGTGTGTGTGTGTGTGTGTGTGTGTGTGTGTGTGTGTGTGTGTGTTGTGGCTTTTCTGAAAGAAATTTAATCTAGCCAAGGTAACTTCTCACTTGTACCATCAGAGAGAGTCAATCTGCTTGCTCTCATAGGCAGAAGCTTCTTGGAAGGGTGTGGACATCAAAGATCCATCAATGATGATGGAAAAGAAGGCAGAGAAATTAATAGGAAAGAAGAAGCCTGATTGGGGAATTAGTATGAGAGGCAACAGCTGACAAATCAAACAGGAATGATGAGGAGAAACACCCTAGCTCACGTGTAGTATAGACAATGGGCTTACTGGAGCCAATCAAGCTAAGTATAAGATCTTTTGGCTGGAAACCCACACAGGTGCACGTGAGATAAGAATGGAGAATTCTCTACTTAAGCCAGGTCTGTCACAGGGTTGACAGTTCAGTAAAGTGACTATGACTGTTACAATGATGACAAAGACCCACGATAAGATAAAACTATGCCCTCTTTCCAAATAATGGGTCTTGCTCTGACCAAGGAGCCTCCCTTCAGAAGGCTGCTCCAGCAGGAGCCTCAGCTAAAGACATTGGAGGAATAACCATCCCCACTCCACCCCCTATCCACTTGCTCCTGGTGCAGGCTGCTACAGAGCCCTGTAGCTGGGGTGAATCTACCTGTTCTAAATACTCAGAAAAGTGTAAGTTTTCCTTTTTCTTCTTTGTAACTTGTAGCTGTCTTTTGCTTCTTTACAGATTCTTTTTTCTTCCACCTTCCTCTACCCTTTCAAACCCCTGACTCTAGATAAAAGAGAAGAAAGGGTAGAGAAGAAAGAAAAGCAATCTCTGAATAAAGTCAGGGATCAGAAATGGGGCAACAGGATTGTTAGACTACTTCCTGCTGATTGGGTACATGGAGGTCCTTGGGGAACGTTTGATCATCACAGTCCATCAAGATCTAGTTTCTTCCTGTTGTGGTTTCTTCTTTGTGCATGATGTCTTAACAAACATGATTGACCAACCATAACCAACAATTGCTAACAACCACTAACAACCAACCAACAACAACCAACCAACAGCCCACCCTACCTCTCAGGCCCTAGAATTCCAAATGTCACACAATCACAAAGGCATGCCTTGCATGAGGAAAATTGTAGTCAGCTGTGGGGACAGTTCAAAGCAGCCCCATATCCCACACCCGGGACTGAAGTAAAAATACATTCCTATAATATTTCTGAGTTTTTCAAAGATAATCAAACTCCAAAATTACTACTATAGTAATACCCTTTTTTTCTTTTGGATGTTTGCCAAAGCCTAACTTGTTTTTCTTGACAGCTTGGGCATCTTGAACTTTCTTTGAAGTCATTCCTTTCTCCCTTGTCCCAACCTTCCTACTTACAAATAGTCCTCCTCCTCCTCTCCCCCCTCCTCTTCCTCCTTCTCATTCTTCTTCTCCACCTTCCTGCTCCATGCAGCCACTAAACGTTACAACTTGCCTGCTCTTGAGTTTTTCTTTTAAACTCTAATAAAATTGTCCTGGAGATTTCCTCTGAGTTGGTGTTTAAATTCTTTTACTTAGTGACACCAAGGATCCCAAGAAGCAACCCCAATATCCAACTTAACATGGCAGAACCCAGGTGGTTCTCCCTGATATTTGCTGTAACACTGCTATAAAATAAGCATATGCTAAATTGTAACTAGAGATAAGTATCTACACAAGACAAAACAAATAAAATAGTAAAATGATGTATGACAAAGTTATGAACTAATGACTATTTTTCTTTTTTGGTATTCTTACTTTTTAAAATGTGTATGAATATATGTATATATACATACATATAATTTAAAATTAAAGAATTAATTTTAAGTAAGCTTATTTGACCCAGAGTAACCCCGTGGAGCTCACATGCAAAACATTTCAATGTTATGAAGCAGGAAATCACCATCTAATTTCCAGCACTTACTTCGATGAGGATGAATGATAACACAAATGACACACACAGAAGCAACATCACTGTCCTTAAATATCACTGACAGACCTGAGACAGGATCAGAAAGTGACTCAAAGGATCTATACGCTTTATGTAATACTAATACTAATAATACGAATACTAATAGTAATACTACTAATAATAAATGAAGCACAACAGCCACATATGGGAAAGTTAGGGTGTGAGGACTCTGAATTCCAAAATAACTGGGAGAGCTGAGTTAATGTAGGGTATCAAAATAAAAAGGAGAAATAAATGAAACAAACGAGAAATAAATAATCATGCCCCAAAGAGTAATTTTAATAAGTGGTTGACGTGACTCTCAGGCTCCTCCAGGGTGCCAAACGAAGCACTTCATTAGACATTCTGTTCATTAGAATTAATTATTAGATGGAATTAGGCACCATGAAAATTTAGAGTCTGCCCTCATAAATACAACCCCTCTTTCCTTTTTTTACCCTCTTCTTTTCTTTTAAGCAGACTAGTAAAAAGATAGCAAGGATGTTAGGGCAAGTTGGTAGGGCTCTTGTCCTGTGAGCTGATTGCTCCCAACTGACCCATCATCTTTTTTTTCAAAATGAGAACCTTGTAGACTACATTAAACTGAAAGACCAATCTTCTGTTTTTAAAACCATTTTGAGCTAAATGCCATGTCCCGTTTAACACTTAAAAGTGTTTTTAAAATCAAACCTGTGAGGCTAGGGAGATGGCTCAGCAGTTAAAAGTGTTAGCTGTTCTCACAGGTGGTTTGGGTTGAGTTCTGAGCACCCTCACAGTGGTGGCTCACAATGGTACAATTTCAATTCTACGGGATCAAACACCCTCTTCCTGCATCAATGGGCACCAGGTACACAAGTGCCACACTGAGATACAGGCAAACAGTCATAAATCTAAAATAGAACTTTAAAAAAAACCCCAAAACTACAGAATTTGATATTTTTGCCTTTCTGTCCTCAGTTCAAATACTTAAACCATGTACAAATTAGAAAAAAAAATCATATCTAATAAGCTTAAGATTCCTTAATTTTAATGAGTTAAAATTACCAATGGTAGTTATAACAAACTACCACTGAAAGGCAAAATTATCTACAGGATTTCCCCCTGCATGTGGAAATTGTGTTGAATCAAAAGTACAGAAGCTGCTTGCTTGGCTGTTGGTTTTCCTAAGAATAGCTGTCTCCCCATCCAGCTTCTGAAGAGAGTTCAGAAACACAAGACTATAAGGTTTAAGTCTCTCTGCCAGATGTTCGGGGCTTGTTGGGTTGCTCTCCCTGGAAGCACCCCGAAGACTGGCTGTTTTCCAGGCTCTTAGCTTCCCCAAGGGTTCAATCTCACTCCATAGCTCTCCGATCATCTTTCTACCTTGTGTTCTGTTCATGGCTTTGCCTCCAAAACTGGCCACTGGATGGTCACTCTACTTTCAGACCTTGTTAAACCCACCCAGGCGATGAAGCAGCAGAGTTGGGAATGTAGCTAAGTTTTGGATATTACCGGGAATAGGAAAGCCTCCATAGAGAGAGATGATGAGCTTGCCACAGCAGTTGAGGGGTGGGGCTTGGAACTAAGCTGCTGCAGAACTGGTATGGGTTGCTTTCTTTCTTTCTCTCTCTCTCTCTCTCTCTCTCTCTCTCTCTCTCTCTCTCTCTCTCTCTCTCTCTCTGTCTCTCTCTGTCTCTCTCTCCCTCCCTCCCTCCCTTCCTCCCTCCCTCCCTCCCCCCCCCTCTCTCTCGTCTCTTCTTCCTTCTTTTCTTTCTTTTTTTCCTCCCTCATTCCCCTGCTCCCTTTTAGTACCGGAAATGAAACAAGGATTTTTCAAATGTGAAATGTGCTGAATCTTCTTATACTTCCAAATTTTTATGTTTGTATCTCTTTTATACTTTCTGAGAAAGGTTGTCCCTAAACACCCTAGGCTGCCTTGAGCTCAGTCTATAGCTAAGGCAGGCCATAGTCTTGCGATACTACTGACTCAGCCTCCTGGTAGCTGGGATGACAGGCCTGCACTATTTAGCCTACTTGTCTTTTCCCTGCATCCTCCATGGCTCATGCTTCCTGGGATGGCCATATTCTCTAGTGTGAGGCTTTGCCCTTTCTTGGATTATGTGACTTTAAATTTCCCTGGGGACATCATTACAGTTCAAAATTATTTTTCTATTTTTCCAGGTAGAGCCTCTTCATCATCATTTATGTCTGCAATTATACATGGAACATTCTTGTTAAATAACCTAATTCAGAAAAGGCAGGTATTTTCACTTATGGTACCCATGTATGGATAACTGTGTGGCATGGGTTCTCTAAAAATAATAGCACTGAGCCTCTAGAGCTTTGTCAAGTTTGAACTTCATATATCTTTGGCATGTAGTAAGGAGCATTATTCAGAATTTCATTTAAACCATAATTGCTTTTGATTATATAGTAAGTGGAAATATAGAGTAAAAGGCAAAAAAAAAAAAAAAAAAAAAAAGAAGCAGCAATAATTAGGGATGTACTGACAAGAAAGGATTAAGAGACCCAGGAAGGGGCTGGAGAGATGGCTCAGCAATTAGAAGCACTGGTTGCTCTTCCAGAATACCTAGGTTTGATTCCCAGACCAACAAGTATCTATAACTGCAGTTCCATGAAATCCTATGCCCTCTCCTGGTCTTTATGGGCACAGAGCACATGGTGCACAAACATATATACAGGTAGCTCATTCATTCATGCAATAAGCAGGCAAGCAAGCAAACAAACAAACACAAATTTCAAAGGAAAGCCACAAAGGTCCTATTAGGAAAATTTCTGCTTGTATTTTGAAATAAATATTGAAAGAATAAGTTGCTGGGAATCAGAATTTGTTTAAAATTCTGGTCAGATTCTATCCTAACACATAGTCAACCATCTTCACATATTACTATCTTGATAGCTTTGATAACAGAAGAAAGAGCAAGGGCTCTTCCTAGAAAGCAATGTGAACAGAGAACACTGGGTGTTGAAATATGATATGCAGAAGTCTTTAAATGTCCTTGCTGTTTATCTGCTGCTATACTTTTAGATAAATATGTAGTTGGAGGAAAGCATTACATGTTGTATATGTAATAATATGTAATATAAACAGCAGTATTGCTTATGCATATGTACATAGCTATATATCACATACAATTAATAACAAATTATAGAAAATATCTATATTAATATTTACACCCATCTACATTATGTTGTCTATCATCTATCAATCACACATATCTACATATCTATCATCTATCTATCTCTAATCTAGCAGCTATGATCAATCTCTACCTCTCATTAATTATCTATGTGTAATATAGTTGTAGTCATGAATGTCTCAATTAATTTTTAGATTTATTTCATTATTTTTCATTGTGTGTTTGCATATGTGCTTCTTCAAGGGTCTGTGCACATGAGTGCAGGTGATCATGCAGGACAAAAGCTTTGGATCCCCTGGAACTTTAGGCAGTTCTGAATCACCTGAGATGAATATTGGGCATAGAACTCTGAGCTTATAGAAGGATAGTGATCTTTCTTAGGCACTAAGCCATCTCTCCAGCTCCTACTTGAGTTGGAGTGGAATGATGAACAACCCATAGACATCCTTCGTAGACTTATTCATGGCAACTCCTGAGGATCAGGACTTGAGCCACCCACCACCCGCTGTCCCAGCTAAACAGTACTCATCACACTTTATCACATTTAAAACCTAACATCGAATATCTCTGGATTTGCTTTCAGAATTCTTTAAGATACCAATATAGGTCCTAAAGGAAGAAGCCAGCGATTGGAGATATAATCATATTCATACCCAGTCTCTTAAAAATTTTCAAAAGTCAAAATCCGTTTGCACCCCTAAGCTTCCCATATGATACAGCCATGTCTCTGTGTTCTGCTCTTTATGTCCTATAGGAATGCCATCAAGACTCCACACTTCTCCTGACACCTACCTCCACAGTGCTGACAGAGACTCCCATCCTGGGACTAGGGAGAATCATGTGTGATGAACTCATATTTGTACAAAATCCCACAATCACTCCCTGAGGTCATATTACTACATTTTTGAGGCACTTTCTGATGTGAAGGTATGAAAACAAGCTAATTTGGCTAATATAAAAAGGCTCATGAAAAAAAAAATCACATGGTTTCTTCACTGGAGCCCCAGGGAAAATGGCAGCATGGGAGGTGTCATCTTGTCCCTTTTTATCCTGCAAGGACCTGGTCCTATTATTATATAGTACTCCCCATCTGTAGAGCTGGTAAGCAACCTTGTTGGCCTTGAGGCTGGATCTCTGAATGAGCAGGACTTTCTTTTTCTTTCTTTCTTTCTTTCTTTCTTTCTTTCTTTCTTTCTTTCTTTCTTTCTTTCTTTCTTTCTTTCTTATTATTATTGTTTTTATTAGGTATTTTCTTCATTTACATTTCCAATGCTATCCCAAAAGTCCCCCATACTCTCCCCGCCTCCCCCGACTCCCCTACCCACCCACTCCCAATTCTTGGCCCTGGAATTCACCTGTACTGAGGCATATAAAGTTTGCAAGACCAATGGGCCTCTTTTTCCACTGATGGCCAACTAGGCCATCTTCTGATTCATATGCAGCTAGAGACACGAGCTCCGGGGTATTGGTCAGTTCATATTGTTGTTCCACCTATAGGGTTGCAGATCCCTTTAGCTCCTTGGGTACTTTCTTTAGGTCCTCCACTGGAGGCCCAGTGATGCATCCAATAGCTGACTGTGAGCATCCACTTCTGTGTTTGCTAGGCCCCAGCATAGTCTCACAAGAGACAGCTATATCAGGGTCCTTTCAGAAAAATCTTGCTAGTGTATGCAATGGTGTCAGCATTTGGAGGCTGATTATGGGATGGAACTCCCCGGGTATGGCAGTCTCTAGATGGTCCATCCTTTTGTCTCAGCTCCAAACTTTGTCTCTGTAGCTCCTTCCATGGGTGTTTTGTTCCCAATTCTAAGAAAGGGCAAAGTGTTCACACTTTGGTCTTCGTTCTTCTTGAGTTTCATGTGTTTTGCAAATTGTAACTCATATCTTGGGTATTCTAAGTTTCTGGGCTAATATCCACTTATCAGTGAGTACATATTGTGTGAGTTCCTTTGTGAATGTGTTACCTCACTCAGGATGATGCCCTCCAGGTCCATCCATTTGCCTAGGAATTTCATAAATTCATTCTTTTTAATAGCTGAGAAGTACTCCATTTTGTAAATGTACCACATTTTCTGTATCCATTCCTCTGTTGAGGGGCATCTGGGATCTTTCCAGCTTCTGGCTATTATAAATAAGGCTGCTATGAACATAGTGGAGCATGTGTCCTTCTTACCCATTGGGACCTCTTCTGGATATATGCCCAGGAGAGGTATTGCTGGATCCTCCAGTAGTAATATGTCCAATTTTCTGAGGAACTGTCAGATTAATTTCCAGAGTGGTTGTACAAGCCTGCAATCCCACCGACAATGGAGGAGTGTTCCTCTTTCTCCACATCCTTGCCAGAATCTGCTGTCACTTGAATTTTTTTATCTGAGCCATTCTGACTGGTGTGAGGTGGAATCTCAGGGTTGCTTTGATTTGCATTTCCATGACGATTAAGGATGCTGAACATTTTTTCAGGTGTTTCTCAGACATTCAGTATTCCTCAGTTGAGAACTCTTTGTTTAACTCTGAGCCCCATTTTTTAATGGGTTTATTTGATTTTCTGGAGTCCACCTTCTTGAGTTCTTTATTTATATTGGACATTACTCCCCTATCTGATTTAGGATAGGTAAGGGGGAGTGGGTGGGTAGGGGATTGGGGGGGTGGGTATGGGGGACCTTTGGGATAGCATTGAAAATGTAAAGGAGGAAAATTCCTAATTAAAAAAAAATTAAAAAAAAAAAAGATCCTTTCCCAATCTGTTGGTGGCCTTTTTGTCTTATTGACGGTGTCTTTTGCCTTACAGAAGCTTTGCAGTTTTATGAGGTCCCATTTGTTGATTCTCGATCTTACAGCACAAGCCATTGCTGTTCTATTCAGGAATTTTTCTCCTGTGCACATATCTTCGAGGCTTTCTTCCACTTTCTCCTCTATAAGTTTCATTGTCTCTGGTTTTATATGGAGTTCCTCGATCCATTTAGATTTGACATTAGTACAAGGAAAAAAGAATGGATCAATTCACATTCTTCTACATGATAACCGCCAGTTGTGCCAGTGAGCAGGACTTTCTATGCTGGCTGGAACTCAGCCAGTCAGGAGCTATTCAGAACTTGACCTTCCATGACCAAGAGAGCATCTCCCTGACTCAAGGGCCCTAAAGAGGCACTTAGGGACCTTAACACTGGGCCTGATGAAAAAGCAATTAGCATCCCCAGGAGGCACTATATCCCACCAGTACTCAAGAGAGAGGATAAGGATCAACATTCTACAGTGGATTTAAAGTAATCATAGGCAGTGAATTCACAAAAAAATTTACAAGTCAACCTGTATTACAATTGACAACAGGGCATGGAGAGCCATCCCCAGATAAGAACTGCAGTATCCCACATTGATTTCACTCTACAAATCCAGGTGAACTCTATTGGCTGCCCTGACAGTTCAGGCAGGAGAGGGATAAGCCTGTCACCAGGGGGCTTTTGTGTCTGCCAAGCCTCTTTGCTGACATCCTCTCGGTCTCATCAGGACAGCAGGCAATGGATTAAGGACTGCTCTGTTTACTCAGCTCCCTGGGACCCATATAGATTTAACACCTACACAGGGGAAGTGTTTGAGCGGGAAATGAATGAGAAACAAGCCTGCTAAGAAGGTCTAATAAGGCTTGGCTGCTTAATGCAGGCCAAGTCAATAGTGCCCCAGTTGCCAGAACCTTCCTTAGAGCAGGCCATTATCTAGCACATACAAGGCCTGCACAGTGCACCAGTCACATAGGGTTTTGCTGTTGTTTTGTTTTGTTGTTGTTTTTGTTTTTAATTTTAAGTCTCACAGCAGCTGTGGTGAAAATTCACCTCATTTTAAGATGAGAAAACCTTTCACTGGCTAACAAAATATAGCATTAATTACACACCTAGTGATCTGGTTATGCTTTTTTTTTTTTTTTTTTTTTAAGGTCCATTAAGATACTTATAGATTCGGAGAATCTCAATTTAGAGGTGGAAAGTGGCCAGTGTGTCTAATGTCCACCATTCAGACAGTAACTATACTAAGTTCCCTTCCCATTTTTCTTTGTTTTCTTTCTTGGTTTGTTCTTTCTTATTTTTTAAAGTGTTAAGGACATTTTCCTTATTATTTTTATGTTAGAGACTCACGTAGCTAAAGTTGACCTCAAATACACGATGTACCTGAGGATGACCTTGGACTCCAGATCTTCCTGCCGCTGGGAGGAGGTGCTGGGATTACCAATGGACACCACAAGGTTCAGTTGGTGCAGTTCTGGGATGAAGACCAGGATCTTATTCTTCTAGATAAGCTCTTTACCAGCCAGGCTGCACCCCAACCATTTCCCTACATTTTCTATAGCATGAATATAAATTGTCATAAAATATAAAGCCATCACAGAGAGAGTTAATTAGAAAGAATCATCCATTTTCAAATATAAAATATATCCAAAGTGTAATTTTTCTCTGCATAGATTTTTCCAACCTTCAACCTAGTATGAGATCAAAGTAGTATAGCCAGCCCTCTGCCATGTCTAAACTATACCAATCTTTAAGTTTGTTGAAGTGGTTAAGCAGGTGTCTGACAGATTGTTGCCAAAACTTGGTACTTTCTGGACCAAGTGCATATAAAACACTCAATCAAATGTCTGTGAAGGGCAGCATCCCCAGAGGATGTACCCTGCCACAATTCACTCACGGGCACTGTGTTAGTCTACATCTGTGGCTCTCAATTCTCCCTTTCTAATTTCCTAATCACACTGTGTATGTAACCTTGACACAAGTAAAATCACTGGCTCTATGAGAATCTAAAAGGAGTCCAGACATTACTGACTGAGCACTGAAGGATTATTGCAGCAGAAAGGAGTCTCACTCCCACAGGAACCAATAAGAAAGAAAGGCAAGAAAGAAAAGAATTCTGCCCGAAGTAGAAAATATGATTACATTTGACCTCATCTCCTCTGACACTGAGATTACTGTGATTTTTTCTACTCAATGTCTTTTGTACTATGTGGCAATGTATGAGAGCCTTGTCCTGAGCTACCAACAAAGCTACCGGAGCTGACCTGGGACCTTGTTTCAGTCCTTCCTCATCTGTCCGGACTCATCTAGGATAGGCTAAGGCTATCAGGTCGCCTTCCTGGAGGTGGCCCACCATTTTTGCATGGTCTGCCATGGGTGAGCTTAATGGCAAAGTTCCAGAGAGACTTCATCTTAGCACTGTTTATTGCATCTGAAATGCCTTTCCTGTCATTATTAAATTAATATAATAATCCTTGAGCATTAGCCCACCCTACTGATCAAATTTCCTGTAGATCAATGTAAAGATGAACTTTCATGAATTAATGATGTTTAGGTGAATTAATGATTCATAGGATTCTTGCTTTGATTCAATTAATTTTAGGAAGAAAGTTTTAAGGGATGGTCTTAGTTGCTTTGCTAGAAAGACATAATAAAGTTAGAATCAAGATAGAATGTGTCCACTCCTCATATAGTAAGTAAAGGCTGCATATTAAGAAATAAATTGAGCTTTCATAATCATACTAAATGGAAAAATAGACTTGGGACAAATTTGTATTCATGGAAAAAATTTAGGTACAAGAATAAAACCACAGGTTTGCACTATGATAAGGCAAGGCCATGGAAAAACTGTTGCTTTGAACTTATAATGAGCATAATAGATTGAAACACTGCTTTGAACTTAATATCAACATCCTTCTATACTCCCATTTTATGTAACATTTTATCTCTGAGGTAATTTTCTAAAGAATGTTTTTGTCTAAGAAGAAATAAAAAGGCCAGAGAAAGAAATAAAATTATTGGTTGAATTGTTTGGCTTGGGGAGTTATGGGCCATCCATCCATCCATCCATCCATCCAAATGTTTATGTCTGTTTTTCTGTCTCTATGTGTGTAGGCATATGTGTGAATGTAAGCATGCTTGTGGAGTATATGAGACCTGTGTCTGGGCCCAACAAAAATGTGCATGTGCTAATGTGTAAATCAGAATTTGAATGAAATATAGTTGTATGTATGAATGTATATATGTCTGCATATTTTCCTATATAAAGCATCTTAATTCTTTCCCTTTCTTTTCTCTCTGATTTACAAAGAGTTAAACAGCCTAGTCAGAGAGGCTTCTGGCTACCTGGACAGAGAAGGGAGTGATAGCAATAATTTTTTTTTTTTTTTTTACTTAATTCCTCAGTGCTAGGCAACAGGTGTTAGTCACAAAAGCCAATGGTCTTTAACTATAGAATAAGCAAGAAAGTTTTTAGGGTTTTTAAAAATACGTTATCACCTAGAAGGTCAGAGACCACCAGTTTTCAAAGCTATGTCTTATACTGTGTCCCACTTCAAATCCTCCTGGACTGGACTGGCTCTAGGCACTCATCTCAGCTACACTACATTGGGGACCCACAGACACCACCGTAATCTGTACAGCCTAGCAACTTAAGCAATTGATGACAAAGGCCTGCTATATACTATGCCAGGTACAGAGTCAGGAAGAGCATGTTTTCCTAAGCATGGAGCTCAGAAGTATAGTGTTCACTCCACCAGATTCCCATGGACAGTTAGCAGAGGAGCAAGCAGATGCTGAGACCTGGCTAGAAATCTTCAGGAGATGTTACCTTTAGAGCCCCATTACAGAGTAGCTATAGCCAACAATGTCTGGTTCAAATTTCCAAGCATGTTGATTTTCAACAGTTCTTTCATTAAGAAATGATAGCATTTAAGATGTTAGATATGTTAAGTAGTTTGAATTAATAATTCTACACTGTTTGAGTAAAATTTAAAGAAGCATGCTTAATATTGATTATTATCTGTCAGTTAAAAATTAATGAAGTCAGGCATGGTAGGTTATGCCTGTAATACCAACAATTCTGACATCTGCCTGGGCTATGGAGTTAAGATAGTGTGTCAGAAAACAAAGCCAACATACTACTACTAATAGTATTGACAACATTCCAACCTTCAGAAACCTTTCCCTTACCAAGGACTCTATCTTCTTCATTAAATCTCTTTAGTTCTTTTATACTTTAAGTGTGAAACACCCCCAGTAAGAACATGAGTTAAATACTGAGTCTCTATTTTGGAAAGCTGTGCCAACCTTGGGAAGCAAAGCATTGCTGTAGGAACTGGGTCATCAGGCTATTACTTTGAACATCTTAACTCATCCTCAGTTTCCTCTCTGCTCTCTCGTCTCCTGGAAACTATACAGGGATGAAGCTGTCCTGCTCCACCATCCCTCTCCTTCATGATGGCTTCCTAAGACCAAGTTTGTAAAAAGCTCACTGAATGGTACTTTCCCAACTCAGCGATATCCCTGTGTCTACACATTATGTGACCTCATGTATGTGACAGCTGTAGAGCAATAAGAAGTATGGAGATGAGGGGCAGAGGAAGGCTGCACAGGTACACAGCCCACTGGGAGATCAAAGGGCACAGTGCTGATGGACCAGGTGTGATCTATATGGTGGTAGAAGGACAGATGTCGGGGATTACTCCCGACACAGCCAATGAGCTCACTCACACTTATTCTCCCACAGGAATGCAGAAACTGACTGGTCTGGACAAGCTTCTCCAGCCAAATTCCTGACTACCACATTGCATAGAACTCATGTGGGAAATTCCTGGGGATGTGTGGGAGCTGGAGAGAGACTCAAAATTGTTTTGGACTATTTTATTTTTCAGTTTCCTGCAATGCATAATTACTTCAACATAAAGAAACTATGAACAATCCTACTCAAAAAAGAAAAAAAAGTCATTGTGAATATCTTAACTTGACAGCTACTACAGACAGTCTCAGCAGGTATTTTTGTTATTGTTTTGTTTTGTTTTGTTTTGTTTTGTTTTGTTTTGTTTTGTTTTCCCACTGTGGATATGTACACATATTGAAGCATCCTGTGTTTCGCAGCATTCTCAGACTCTATCCTGCACTTGACACTAGATCATCTGCCCCAGGTATGACAGCCAAAAATATCTTAAGTGAAGGGCGTGGTGGCAAAATCATCCATTTGAGAACGACTGACAGATGGGAGAATTTAGAAGAATAATAATGATTCTTTAGTTGACAAAAGTGTTCTTTTTTAATAGTTAAATAGCCTAAGAATTTGACTTTTCTGCCTAAACACTTAAATAACATGTTCAGAAAAGTACATACACATGTAATACTAAATATTGGGGTTACAGTTTGTACCACTGAGACCTTTTGTTCAAGCTCATTAGCAAATGACTCTTTTTTTTTTCACTAGTCACTGTGCATAAAATGTGAGACTAGGCAAGAGAAGGCCAAAGTCTAGGGGCAGGTGGCTGGCACAAGTCCTACTCCTCAGGTACGTATGGATGGCTCAGCATGCAGGCTTGGAAGGAGGCGTCTCCTGAGGACTTGAGATCCCTTCTTCCTAAGAATGTTCACTTTATCCCATAAGGTTTACTGGACAGAGAGCTTCAAGTCAGTAAGCTGCACATAGCATAGACTGTGAATTCTGAACTTCAAATTAACACACAGTGATTAAATATTTGGCTGTCTAACTGGAAATGAAATGACTGGTGTGGTTTAGAAAGCTAGGGTACCACAATAAGGGATGAACATGGTTGTAACTATTTCCCCTCCCCAAAGATGAAATTTGATGGACAGAACACACCTGGATAAGCTTATTTCTGGAACCAGCTATCTATATAAATACAAGAATCCTGAATAATTAAAGTTTTAATACTGTGCATATTATACATGTGCATCTTATTTGCATTTATCTACAAAGTGATAAATAGTATACAACTTAGGTAATTGCATGTCAGAGAAAGGTTTGGCACTCAATGTCCTTTTACCCTGACAGATCTTCAGGCTTTCCAAATATTCCCTCCACAAAAGGGGCTTTTGAATGAGGCTTATTTGATTGAAAGATGTGACTTACACCCTCATAAAACATATCAATATCTTAGAAAACTAGACTTATCATTATTTCATTGAAATATTAAAGTACCTCAGTTGCTTCTTGAGCTGTTGATTGAGTTTGCTGTTCAAATCACAGCACTCAGATCAATAAATATATTATTGTCGTACAGATTACTATTTTTTATATTTCAATATTTTATAATTTCTGGCAATAATATAAGAATGCAAAGCTGTAGTGTAGCTTGTATGTATCCTATACTCATAAATGATCATGCAGTTATACCAAATTAGTTCCAGAGAGGATAACTGTTTCTTAATTGATGTGTGTGCATGTGTGTGTGTGTATGTGTGTGTGTGCATGTAATAACTTTATGTGTCATATCTACATATCTGTGGGGAGCAGGTCTATGCTCCTGTATGTGCATGCAGAAGTCAGAGGATGACATCAGATGTTCTTCACTAACTTTGAAATCGTTTCTCACTGAACCTGAAGCTAGACTTTAGTTCCTACAATCTCCTGCCTCTGTCCCCCTCTAAAGGATGAAGTCATAAGTGTATGTGACATCACCTTGATTTTTCCATGGACATCAGGGATTTGAACGCAAGTCCTAACGCTTGTATAGCAAGTGATCTTACCCACTGAGCCATACCCTGACCCTTTCAGTTAATTGACTTGTTTAGTTAACTGAAGGGAAGAATGGAAACTGTAGAGCCCAATGTAGAAATCACAGATTTAGAAAAAACAAAATAAGGGGGTGTGGTGCTTTGAATAGGTTTGGCCCCTTAGGTTCATGTGTTTGAATGCTTGGCCCATAAGGAGTGACACTGTTATGAGGCGTGGTCTTTTGGATTAGGTGTGACCTAGCTGGAGGAAGTGTGTCACTGTGGGGGTGAGGTTTGAGGTCTCTATGCTCAAGCTCTTCCTGGTGTATAGTTTTAGTTTCCTTCTGGATGCCTTCGAATCAATGTGTAGACTATTTCTCTCCTCCAGCTCATGTCTGCCTGCATGCCACCATGCTTCCCACTGTGACAATAATGGACTGAACCTCTGAAACTATAATCCAGCCCCAATTAAATCTATTCTTTTTTTTTTTTTTTGGTTTGGTTTGGTTTATTTATTTATTTATTTATTTATGTTTTGATTTGTTTGAGACAGAGTTTCTCTATGTAGTCCTGGCTCTCCTGGAACTTACTCCATAGACCAGGCTGGCCTCGAACTCAGAAATCCACCTGCTTCTGCCTCCCAAGTGCTGGGATTAAAGGTGTGTGCCACCACCGCTCAGCTAATGTATTCTTTTTTAAGAGTGCCTTGGTCACGATGGCTCTTTACAGCAAAGGCAACCCTAACTAAGAGAGAGGGAAACATCATTCAGGCCCTTGTTCTATAGATAAGGATTTTTGCTTCAGGAATCTTTAACCATCTTCTAAGCCCTGCTGCTGTTATGATGGAGCCAGAGCAGACACACTCTGGCTTAGGTCGCCATGGGTCAAAAGCACAGAGTGTGCTTTGGAAAATTGCCAGCTCATCAACCACACATGCTTCCAAGCAGCAGAAGATCTCAATGGAACAAGAAATGAAGTTAGCTTTGCAAAATACATCAATATGAATTTCCTTTACACTCCCAAGGAATCTTCCTGAATATTCACAGTTTTAATATTCTGAGTGTAAACTTTCCTGGGTGGCAAATCGCTTACAATAGCTGGGGAATCAGGACAAAATGCAAGGGAAAGCAATGTCCCCTTAGTCACAGTCTCTGTCTCTCTGTCTCTGTCTCTGTCTCTTTCTCTGTGTCTCTCTGTCTCTGTGTCTCTCTGTCTCTTTCTCTCTCTGTCTCTTTCTCTCTCTGTCTCTCTCTCTCTCTCTCTCTCTCTCTCTCTCTCTCTCTCTCTCTCTCTCACACACACACACACACACACACACACGCCCACCCCAAATAAATTTTTATACCCAGTATTGAGGTAACAAATGTTTGTTTCGTTTATTCTCTCCTGATGTTTTACTTTTATCAATGAAAATAAGAATGAGCCGCAGCAGTCACACTCAGAATGCTTGTCAGAAATGTGCATGCTTTATAATTAATCTTATTAAGGGCTGGCTAGACAGCTAGGGGATCCGAGAGCCAGGGTGTGCCCAGCTGTAAGGGCAGTAACTAGTTTGTAGATTGATGAAGATGATTCTGCATGGTGACCTTTGTTGGGCTCCAGGTCACTTCTCTGTTAGCATAAGTCTTTTGTTCTGACTGTGTGTGTTTATGGGGTAGAGAAGGGGAACGTGCCAGAAGGGTGTCCTCATGGGGTCTCCCTCCTTCTTGTTTTGTACACAAGCTGGCCTTCCACTTCCTCCACTTCCTCGATCTTGTGGTTCTTGCCATAACCCATCCTTTCCCTCAGGAAAGCAGGCTCATTTGAGAACCACACATGTGGCAAAAATTGAAAGTGATGAGCAAGTGCCTTACCGTGCCCTGTGTCACCTTAGGTTTAATGCCTCAGAGGCTGATATCTATCACACTGAGACCGCAAATACAAAAATGTTTCCATCTTTATTCCGGATACACTCAGTCCTGAAAGCTGAGAATTTTGCATCTATCCATTCAACCAAGTGTGGGCACTGTGCAGTTAGGCCTGTGGCAGTTGCATCTGTGCAGAATTTAAGGCTGTTTTTATTGCTATTAGCCTGCCATCAATGCAGTGCAGATGTTATAAGCAATCTAAAGATCATTTAAAGTTCGCCAGAGAAGGAAGCTGGGGAGACGGCATGTCAGTAAAGGGTCTGTCACACAAGCATGAGGATATGAGTTCAGATCCTCAAAGTCACATCAAAAACTAGGTACAGCAGATTGTGTATATAACCCCTACAGTTGATTGGCCAGTCAGCATAGCCAAATGGATGAGCTTCAGGTTCAGGGAGTCAGAGAGAGCCTGACTTAACAAAAGGATGAAGAATGCGATGTTGTCCTCTGGTCTCCACATTCACATACCTCAAGGAGGTACCTATGTCTCTGTCTCTGTCTCTGTCTCTCCCTCCTCTTCTCCTCTCTCTCTTTCTCTCTCTCTCCCCCCTCTCTCTCCTCTCTCTCTTCTCTCTCTCTTCTCTCTCTCTCTTTTCTCTCTCTCCTCTCTCTCTTCTCTCTCTCCCTCCTCTCTCTCCTCTCTCTCCCCTCTCTCTCTCCTCTCTCTCTTCTCTCTCTCCTCTCTCTCTCCTCTCTCTCTCCTCTCTTCTCTCTCTCTCTCTCTCCTCTCTCTTACACACACACACCAATTCTGGCAAGATCCTCTTAGATTAGATGTAAATACTGCACCAATTTAAACAAGAGAAGTGTCAAATGTATGTATTAAATTCTCTATATGCTTGGATATATGTTTAATACCACCAACTGCAGTGTAACAAATATGCCTATAAAAATGTGTTTGTGAAGGACTTCATCATAGCATCTTATTGTTTATGAAGACTCAATTAGTTGAACAGCTCAAACTTTTTTTTTTACTGGTAAGGATTCCTCTAGAACTTTGATATCAACTGGCAGTTCTTCCAAAGTAACTTCACATATCTTCAGTATTGAAGCTGCATTATGTGGAATGTGGATTCTACAGATGAGAGAATTTGGAGATTAAATACTGGGCTAAGCTTGTGTGCAAAGGAAGCAAAGGAAGAACAGACCTAAGTCAGATGTCCCCCTTCTTCAATCCTCCTATCACTTTGCTGGTAAGAACAGGTTGATGAGACCTGTAAAAGTAACTTTTATTTGCCCAACATAACTGTCATCTCTGAGATCTACTCTTCAGCCTACTAACTTATAACTATCCTGATAAAACTGCTGTGCCCCTCTCTCTCTGCCCTGTTCCCTCTTAAGTACCCTCTTTCCTCTTTGCTCTAGTGAGAAATGGTGAGAATTGGGCATATCCTATTCTGCAAAATCTTTTTCTAATTTGTCTCGTCATCTGCCACTTAATTACACATCACTTTCAAACACAGGTGCTTCCTTCTACAAACTAACTTTACCTTCATTGTTTTGTACTAAAGGTGTGTGCTAAGGGCCTGTCTGTAACCCAACTAGAATAACCATGTTGCTGGATTAACATCCCTCTATGGAGATCAAACTCCCAGAATTTGTCGAAGCTGGGAATATGGCATCTTCAATCTCACTCCCACTGTCTATCATGGACTTCAGGGATTCACTGGGCTTTATGCTCAGAGTGAACACCTCTCCATTTTCCTCCCCCATCCCAACAGCCAACCCAGGCCATAAGTTCTCAAAGTCTAGAATCTGCTTCTCTTGGTGAAACTATGTAATATTCACCCTGTATAACATGATCAGAAGACATCTTCCATATAGTGTGTGTGTCAAGAGTCACATGTTTTTTTGTGAAAGATGAATTCCTAACAAGTATAAATCCTAAGAGCATCCAGGAGCCACTGTGGTCTGGGCATCCATCCAAGGACTGAGAGAGTAGTGAGCTCTCTTTTTCCCCAGTTCCTCAGGTTCTACCTTCAGCATCTGGGACCTCAGCTGCTTCCTTCTTTGTCCTTGTTCTTGCATTTGCACATAGCTGGGCAGAAGTAAAGGTCACTTTCCTTCTTACAGTATGGTACATATGCACAGCTGAGTCTAGAGATGGCCACATTTGAATTACTGATAGTTAGCATAAGAGCACCATTGTCTAAAAGGAAAGAAGGAAGAAAGGAAGGAAGGAAGGAAGGAAGGAAGGAAGGAAGGAAGGAAGGAAGAGCAGGAGGAGGAGGAGGAGGAGGAGGAGGAGGAGGAGGAGGAGAAGGAGGAGGAGGAGGAGGAGGAGAAGAAGAAGAAGAAGAAGAAGAAGAAGAAGAAGAAGAAGAAGAAGAAGAAGAAGAAGAAGAAGAAGAAGAAGAAGAAGAAGAAGAAGAAGAAGAAGAAGAAGAAGACCTCTAAGGATGAGGGAACATAAGAAAGTCTTAGGAGATACTTATACTGCGAGTTCATATTTACTTTTCAAAAATAAGTCAGCATTGCATGAATAAAGCCAGTATTTCAAGCTGTTGTTTTCATCTCCCTCCAAATTTTATTTTAGATCTAAAGATTAGAGCTCTCCCTCTGCTCCCACACAGGTGTCCATAGCTTCCAGAAGTCCGCATCTCTGATGATATGCCCTCTGTCTCACTTCCCAGTGTGGAGTAACCATCTCTTTGTCTCCAAATTCTACATTCGGCCATAATTTCTTCACTCATCAATATCTTGTTCCTTCAGCTTTAACATGATAATAAATGCCACAAAACACATTTTCGCACCTTGCATTGTTCCTGTTACTTTGAAGATGGTTTCTTTGAGAGGAATTCCCTTTTGTATTCATCCTGGCTAACCTTGCTCTGCCTCCATCTCTGCCTTGGGTAAACTGTACTACAGAATGGACTGCCTTCTACATCTCTAAACTCTGGGGATGGTGGGTTTGACTTTGTGAACCAGAAGATAGAAACCTTTCAAACCTTGAAACATGATCCTGCCCTTCCAAGGTTTAATCCAAAGCCATCGTCTGTAAAGACCATTCTGCTGGGGTCCAGCTGGCATCTGCTTCTGCAGAAGCAGTTCCTGTCGCAGATGCCTTTCCAGGTAGAAGAGTTTACACAAACTTCTCACTGCTAATGCCTAGCACCTTCACATTCCATACACTGACTTTAAGCCTCTGCCTGGAATTTCATGACGCCTTCAAGATAGATCTACTAGCAATATTTTGTGTGTATTTTTATGTATGTATATGTGAGGGGGTTCACTCTTCAAGAAATGCTCCCCCTTTTCCTAAATTTACCAATAGACTCCTTAAAACACAGGAGTCTAAAGTCTAGTGAAACAAGGCTGGGATACCTGCACAAAGACAGACATAAAGTTATGGGTATAGTTTTTCATACTTTGGGATGTACTAAGCATCTACAATACATTGTCCTGAGTCACTAAAGGAAGAAACTGGAGCCAGAGGAAAGGTGGGAACATGTAGCATGGCTGACACATGAGCCTCTTGGCTTTTCTTTCTTTCTCAATAGACTTGGGTTTATTGGCAAGCACTATTTGCCAACATGGCAGGATCTATGATCACAGGTGCATTTTTGGCCACTATGAGTTGGCCAAACCTACCTGTCAGTAAACATCTACATGACCTCAAAGCAGGGTCTCTTTGGGGATCAGCATTAGCGTGAAGTAGGATCCTGGCTCCTGGTAGAAACTGAGACATGGTGGCCTAGTTTGAATGAGGTATGTGCTTTATAAGTGTGAACTGCCACCACCATCTAGTGGCAGTGGTTGGAAGTTAGTCACAGAGTGAATGTTTCTGGTTCATGATCCTTCACTGTTCACAGGATTTCCCCATTCACTGGGAGTGTTTCACGACTCATAAAATATCATTTAATAAAAATAAATATTATGGCCCTTGTGTTCTGCAATAGAATGTACATAATATTTTAGATAATAGTCAAAATTCTTAGGTATTTAAGATGCTGGCTCATATATACATGAGCCATACTAGTTTTAGTCATTTAAGCACAACACAGATATCAGCCAGTTTGCTCTAGAGAACCCCACTGTCCTCAGTATTTATCCATGGCACCTGCATGTTCTCTGGTTGGATTACATAGCCTCATTTATTTATCATAAATTTTGATTGGTTTGTAGTGCTTAGCATTTCACAAATTATGTCACTTCACATACTATCAACAACGAAAAGGTTTTAATAGCTGCAACTGGGAGTTTAGAAATAAAGAACATAACCCCATGTAAAAGTATGTTGCTTCAGCATGCATGCAATCAGGTGTTACAGATTTAATAAAAACTTCTAAAAGTCAACTTAATACTGCCTCTCCCATATTCCATAATAGATACTCTCTTTATTATTTTTGGGTGTGTTTGAATGAATATTACTCTATTGAATCTATTTTTCACCATGTTCACTGTTTTCCTTTTTCCTTTTAGAGGCACAGCAAGCAGCTTTCCTACAGGAGCATGCTGGAGCCTCCATGTCTGGGGTGGCTGAGCTGATCTTTTGTAGTTTACTTTCTATTGTTATCGAGCCTCTCTCTAAATTGCCATCATAATATCTCAATGAAGTTAGGATAAAATCCATTCACCTCAATCCAAGCAGAAATATCTAAAAGTGCTTCTTCCTTCCTTCCTTCCTTCCTTCCTTCCTTCCTTCCTTCCTTCCTTCCTTCCTTCCTTCCTTCCTTCCTTCCTTCCTCACCAATTCACTGCCCTGGGCTCCCGGACTCCACCCCATTCCCTATCCATGTCAATGACAAGATAGGTGAATTGATATTGTCTCCCCGAAGCATGTCCAGCTCTTCTGGCCTCAGGGTCCTCATTTATCTTGTCCTCAGAACTAGAAGGGCATCCAGAAGCCATATCCCATGAGTAGTTAGCTCCCAGCCTCATCCTTAGAGGAGGATTATGGCTAAGTCAGGTGCTAGCTCCCCAGTATTTCTTCTGGTGGTATTAGGTAAGAACCAAACTACAGACATCGTCTGTCTCTAGGTTTGTATCTGCACTCACCAGACCCTGACCATGATGTGGCGTGTATGTGTGTGTTCCAGTCCACACAAGTCCAGGGTCAAAAATATGTAAGAAAAGCGGGGCTGCACTAGGTTAGGTGAATCAAAACGTCTTCTTTTACATCTGTGGATGATAGCAGAGTTCGGGCATCCTGTAGCTCACTCTGGCATGAATTTGCACACAGATCAACTTATTCCAAGACCCTTAAACCGCTTTTCTTAGCTTCCTTTATTGAAATGTGATCATATCAGACATAAACACACTGTGGGGGTGTTAATATTTAAAATATATAGTACTTTGAAAATGAAATTCTGGATATTTTAATTACTGAATTAGCATAAAAATTATAGGTTATATTATGGCTTATTCTGCTTTTGTGTTTTGAGATGCGGTCTTGCTATAAAGCCGTGGCTAGGATGATATTCACTATATAGACCAAAGTAGCCTCAAATATGTGCCAACTCTCCTGCCTTGCATCCTGAGTGTTAGATTCTAGGAATACACCACCACATATGGCTCATTAGGGCATTTTCTCTCTCTGTCTCTGTCTCTCTGTCTCTCTGTCGTTCTGTGTCTCTGTCTCTGTCTCTCTCTCACACACACACAATTTTACTTTATCTATGGATCTTTCTTTTATGCAAAGAGAAAATGAAATGTGAAAAAAAGTAATATATCCTGAAAAAGGAAGAAAAATCAAGACATGCTGAGCCACCATGGAAATCTGTAGGTAATTTTCTTCAACCATAAGGCCTCCGAAGACAATCTCTCCCAATTCAGATACAATTGCTCGATGAATCAACCATAACGACTCTGTTTCTAGTAAATTGTTCCAATCGAGAAAATCCTCCTGAATTTCATCTAAGAGCACAGCGCATACGGAGGCAGGTGGCAGTACACTGACCCAGTACCAAGACCACGTGGCTGCCTCTGATCCTGGCCCTTCCTGCACAAGCTGTTGGCACTGGTGTTGCTCACAGTCAGGCTTGTCTTACTTGGAAATTAAGTGATATTCCATGTAGTACAATGATGGTTTGGGACAGGAAAATCAAAATGCGTTTCTCCAATGTTCGGTGCTTCCTAAACCTTGAATTGTAACCAAAGTGTGATTTAACTTCCACCCAAAGGAATTTTCACAGGTGACCGTGAAGTTAATGAGCTTGGGCAGGGAACAGAGAGGTCCTGTTAGGAAGACCCTGGGCTCTGCATTTCCACTGTAGCACAATAGGGTCCCATCTGTTATACACTGAAGCATGCCGAATCTCTTATACTCCTGTATCGACACATAGACTCATTCTGCCGCGCTGGGATTCTCTTAAATCTTCAATCCAGATTCTTACTACCTATGGTCATTTCCATTTTGCTTTTCTTTCTTGGGACAGCATAGCATCTCAAGTAGCCTGCGATGATGCTGTCTGTACTCACTGTGTGGCTAAGGATGATCTTCAACTTCCAGCTCTCCTGCTTCTACCTCTACTTCCCTCATGGGCACCGGGATTGGAGGCGTAGGCCATCCTATCTTTTGTTTATTGTCTTGTTTAGCTTTGCTTCTAATGTGGTACTTGAAAATTGAACCCTGGACCTTGTGAATACTAGGCAAGTAGTCAATACATTGCTATATACACAGCCCTTGGAAATGTGTTTAAATTTGTATCTCTATAGAACTTGCCTCATAATTATTGAATACTCACTGGATGACATGGAGATACTAATTCTTATTTCCATCTTTGTCCTCATAGCACCCCGGTGATGATTCCCCAGGTTCTCATGGGCATCTCTGATCTATCAGGGACTGGGCAAGCTGGGAAGCAGGACAGAAGGGCAGAGCACAGAGGCCTGAGGCTTGTGAGATGGAGAGAACAACAGGTGAAAATATGACCCAGTCATTGGCATCAAGGAACCTGCATTTCCATGGAAACATTGGGTAGAGACCAGCCATGGGGCTAAACCCAGTCTGTGTTAGGAGTGTTCCAGCTGAGATCACTAGAGGCATCTACATATAGAGGCCAAGTACACAATTAACCACACAAGTCTGGGCTTTAAAGGAGAAGCCTCGGGAGAGAAATCCTGGGGAATGCTCAGCTTGCAGCTACGTCCTGATCTGCCAGACCAAAGTGAGAACAGAGGGAGGAAAGGAGGGCAGTGGTGGCCTCTAGCGATCCCTGTTCACCGTGAAAGGTGAGAGGGCTGACACAGAAGCAAAACTGGAAAGCTGTCCCCAATGAAGGCATTTCCAAAAGAGGAGAATGCCAAGCGCTATGTGCAGACCCAGGGGCAAGAGCTGAGAACCCCAATCCTCCCAATATGACAGAACAGATGCTTGACACAACTATACAGGGTAACACTGGAGGGGTGACAGATACAAAGGCTTCACTTGGCTGTGCTCAAGGGAGACCAGGGTAGTGCCTAGAGACAGAATACAGCAAGAATTTAAGAGACACCTTTCTAAATAAAAATCAATGACAGCAAGAAGGAAATGGCTGAGGTCTAGTAACCTTAGCTGTTCGGCCAGGTCCAGGAAGCGACTACAAAGTGTAAGTGTATAGGATCTGGGATTTAGTGACTCATATTTCATTCGAATTGCATCACAATCATTTCTAATGTGTTTTCTTATTCCTCAGGTCTGTTTTTCCCCCTTTATTGATTTAACTTGTTAATATAAAGTTCACTCCAAAATATATACTGTTACCTAAAAATGAATGTGTGCATGATACTGACATTGAACCAAATCTGAGGGGCTAGTAGAGTCTGTTTGTCTCTGCCTCTCTATGTCCCTTCACCATCTCTGTTTCTGTCCTTCCCTGTCTTTGTCTCATCTAGCTCTCTCTCTCCCTCCCTCCCTCCCTCCCTCCCTCCCTCCCTCCCTCCATCTTTGCCTGCCTCCCTCCCTTCCTCTCTCATTGCCTGTGACCTGTCTGTTAATCATTCTTACCAAATTCTGTGGCATTAGCATCACCTAACACATCTTTGGCTGGAGTTCCTAGGAAGGAGAAGCTTGGAAGAGGTGAGAGGCTATGATATGAACATGAGTAGCCATTGCCTCTGGGATATCAACATGCCCTGCCACTAACACTGGTAGTGATGAGGAAATCATACTAACTCTGGGGACCTGGGCTATCCAATACAACAAGATAGATCATTTGGCTCTGTTCAGTCTTTATACCTCATAGGACTCAGGTAGATGGGGACAGAAGTCAGAGCTATGTCAGCATCAGCAGCCTGAAACATGTGGCCAAATGACACACAAAAGCAAATAAGCTCTACTTTGCAATAAAAATTAAAACAGTTTTCCTTCTGAAGAAAGGATTATTATGTCCTTGCTGAGATTCCTCATGACACTTAGCCGCCTCTTGTCCTGGGCTTCTTGCTGTGTGCTCACTGTAATTTCACACCCTGTGTTATTAAGTGTGCACCAACTGTTTGAGTTTGCTTTTTCCGCTCAATAAATTCTGCTACTAAATAACTTGCTTCGTGAGCCTTTTCACAGAATGTGACTTTTTTCAACAAAAGCTTTACCCTCGTTGAGACTCCAATAGCCCTTTAAAATAATCAGCCCCATTACTTGTCAAATGGCTGTGATTTGCCTTTGAGTGTCTTCAATTTTGCCAAAGCCAGCATCCTCTGGAAGTCATTTGCCACTGACAGCACAGGAATAGCACAATGTGCATAATAGCCCGTGGAAAGCCCGTGGCCAGCTGTCCCCTTGATGAGGGACTTCTTTGAATTATGTGTTGCCACAGTGAGGTGGCACAGGATTGAGGCTATTCATCCCTCACCTCAACAATTGTCAGGAGACATTGCTCCAACTTGTGCCTTGGTTTCACATCTCATCTCTGCAAATACTATGATGAACCACTGCACAACAATCTGAGGGATATAAAAGCAAAGCAAAGAAAACCAACCAAACAAATAAACCAAATACCTGCAAGTCACAGGGAACCCTACACAATATGCCAAGCCAGTAGACAACAGTAGACAGTAAAATGTTTGTATCAGGATTCCATTCCCAGCCAAGCTGGAACAACTCCTGCACATCAGTGTGCAGGTATGTGTGGAGTGAAGAATCCGTAGAGTAGATGGAAGTGCTCAGTGAGCAGCAGCCTGGGGCACAAATAAACCGTGTCTTGCCTTCCAAGAGCCGTGAATTAAAAAACAAATGGGAGTCAGGGTATACATAGGAAAGCAACAGAAACATCCAAAGGACTTGCAGACTAGTTGAAGATCAAGTGAGAGAAACAACTCTAAATGATACACTGACACATGCATGTGATAGGCAGCCCTTGGGTTGGGAAGGTGTCCAGTCCAAGAGCCTGGAGGGTAGACAGCAGGCTGAGTGATATAGTGCCGGGTCAACAAAGTAGAAAAACAAAGTAGATTTAAGAATTCGGTGCTCACAGGAACAGATACTGAGTCCCATCTTTGGTACTCTGATGAAAAGGGGGACGTGTCAATCATGCAATCACATCTACAATTTATTCAATTTAAAGTTGCCAGGAAAGGCAGCTAAGGACATGATAGCATTTGGCCTCTTGTAGTTTGTTACATTGGCTATACTAATTGGGCTTTAACATCAGAATGTGCTTGCTCCATGGAAACCATTAGGGCACCATTTTCAGAATGTAAAGATATGTGTGATCAATAGGTAAGGAGACCTTGTCCAATTGGGGGGAGGGGGACACTGTGTGAAAATCGGAAGACACCATAGGAGTGACACCTTAAGGAGATGCACTCAGATAAAGCCAAAAACTGGGCAGAGAGAGCAATGGGGCTGCCTGGACATCTTGAATATCTTCAGAAATATGAATCTCAATGATGCTGAGGAATTTTTGTAGGAAGAACACTGTTGAATGTGGCAGTCAATATTGGGGCAGTCAGGTCTGAAGAAATGAGCCTTGGCAAGCATATTAATTAGTAAGTAAAGCATAGGCACAAACGTAGAGACCAAGTTTCTGAGCAGGGAGGGGACAAGTCAGGTTCTGAGCATTGCCATGCACTAGAGTCCAGGAAGTGTCTGGGCATCTAGAGCTAGGAGACGTGACACATGGCTTCACTCCTCAAAATGCATGGGGTTTCCCTTCTGCCATTGAGTTAACCAGAACATATCTGTGTGAGATCTGAAGATCATAGCCCCAGTGATTTGAGAATTTTAGACAAATGCTTACAGGAACTAGTGTCAAAAGTCCCTTGTAATAAGCTCCCACTTACTGTTAGAAGACACCGAAGATATAAATTGCTAAAATTTCATGTAATTTTAGCTTGTCTTGTCTAACCTTACCTCAAGGTAAATTCATTTTACATATAAATGTAAAATCCATAGGTGTTTATTCACTCGTGTACGATACTATTTAATTGAAATGTGAGGGTTTTCTTTTTGTTTAAATTCATAGCAAGCACACTTCAAATATTTCTTTTCCTTTTCATGCACATAGGTATACAGCTATCTGTACTAAGACACATTCCTATGTGTGTGTACTGATGTGTGTGTCCATACTGTGACAGAATGCTGACATAGACCACCAACAAAGAGGAAACTTCTTTTGACTTATGGCTTCGGCACATGGTCATCTGACTCTACCACTGCAGAAGCATGTGGCATGGGCATCTGTTCACCTCACAGCAGACAGGGATCAGAGAGAAGGACAGAGAGAAAATGGTGGGGATAACGGATACCCTGCCAGTGTACATCCCAAAGACTTGCTTCCTCCAATCAAGTCTTGACTTCCATTTCTCACCACCTCCCAACAGTCCATTGAATAAGGAATTCATCCAAGGATTAACTCATAGAGTAGGTCCTTGTGGTCATAATTCATCACTAAATCTGTCTTCTGAACTTTGCTTTGAGGGTAAAGCCTTCAACACGGAGAACATTCAAACCTCAATCCTATAGTTATAGCTAGCAGTATCTGGTATCTCTCCAGGGAATACTTAGGGTTGACCATTGAATCACAATACATTGGACTCTCCATGTAGCCACACATGACTTTCTGAGAGCCGGCATAAAGCAAACATTTGATAGGATGCATTCCTCTGATGTTAAATGAGAGAATGTTGGCACTTCAGTTGAATCCCACCCAGGCTCACAACACTTAATCCATAGCACAGCTATCAATATAGCAACATTCTAGATTTTAATCTGTACTATTCAATACATGCACATAATTCCTGATGGTGCTCATGACACCCAGTGACACAGACACAGGGACTATTTGCAGTATCAAATTCCTAACTGGGTTCACAAACAAGAAATGTTTTTAAAAAGAACACCTTTGTTATGTGGGGAGGTAGACATGTTTGCATGGGTGTATGTTAGATGATTGGTTTTATCATTTATTGACAACTCTCAATTAAAACAAAGACCTCCACAAGATCGAGGGCTCTTCCCTCACTGATGACCGACTAGGCCATCCTCTGCTACATGTGCAGCTAGAACCATGAGTCCCACCATTGGTTGGTGGTTTAGTCCCACGGAGCTCTGGAGGTACTGGTTAGTTCATATTATTGTTTCTCCTATGGGGTTGCAAACCCCTTCAGCAACTAGCTCCTTCATTCAGCTAAGGCCAGGAAGCTGGAGTTGGTGGGTTGGTGAGCAGGGGAAGGGGGGAGCTGGTGGGTGGTTTGGAGGGGAAGCCAGGAAAGAGGATAGAATTTAAAGTGTAAATGCAGAAAATATCTAATAAAAAAGAATTAAAAATGAAATTTTACTTAAAACAAACAAACAATCAGAAAACAAAGACCACTTCCCTCCTACTAGAAAAGTCCTATTACAGATAGGAAAGACTTTAGATATTCTAGTGACCACAGATCTGCAAAAGTGGGTACCCTGTATATCTTCTGTCAAAAATCAAAATAATAATTTTACTTCTCTGAAGGGTAACTATAAGCTTACACTTGGTGACACTTGTCACAGCCAGCTTTTCAGTTCCAAGTCAGTGCTCAGTGTCTGACCTCAGATTGGTGCCAGCAATGTAAAAATACATTTCTCCCTTCTCCCATCCTGCCAAGGGCTTCTGAGCTTAGTTGACAGCCACCCACCACTTCACCATTCAGTGGGGGAAACACACAAAAACAATTACTAGCTTAGTAATGAGGTGTCTCAGATGTTTCTGAGATATCTCTCAGGGGACTGCTGCACTGAACAGAACCCATATCCATTGTGCAGAGCGCCCTCCATTGTAAATCTATGTGTTGTTGGGAAATACAGGATACCAGGGTCTGTCAAAAGTAGAGAGCAGCTACCTGCACAGTCAGTTACTATGAAGAGAGCAACATTGTGTAGAATACTATGTACAACTGAGCTTCCATAGCGGCAAGTGCACTTTGGATGTGTCACGCAGTCTACATTCATTATGAAAATAATGAGTTGATTATTTGGAAACATATTAGGAAAATATTCTTGTCAATTTTATGACATAAATAATATTAAAATTATAGGATTGGTGACTTGGAGAAAGTTATGCTCATATCTTAGAAGAATAAGATCCTCTTTTAGTTATGGCTCTCCATTCTCTAACATCCTCACAGAATAACAAACTCTACAATGGATCCTTGGTCCTTGGGACAGTCACATATTCAATAGCGTTTATTGGACCTTAGTATTTCCATCCCTGAGAATGGAAGTCAAATTTGGTTTTAGACATTGTTGTGATTTAAAATGTCATTTAATAACATGTTTTTTTGTCTTATTGAGGGCCCCTAAGAAGTGTTATCTGTTGGGTCACAATAAGAAACAAACAAACTGTATGAAGTTGACCTTTATCTGATTATACACAAAAATACCATTTTTATAATCCTCTCTTTTCACATTCATATCGTATCGAATGTGAAATCTTATCATCCATTTGATGGCACTGGGAAGTGGGATCTTTGAGAGGTGATTGAGCTGCCGCATTGAGCCTTTATGAATAGAATGAGTCCCCGTAACAGGAACCCAAGAGACCATCCCAACCTCTTCTGTAACACAGCTAGAAAACTACCTATGAACCAGGAAGCAAGCTTTTAATCCATGCAAATTCAGTTGGGTGTTATGTCTTGCTAAACTCTATAAAATAAAAGACTCTGTTTTAAGTAAAAAAATCAAAGCAACGGTAACCCAACCAACAACCAATCAAAACTTTGTTTTACTTCATTGAAATGAGCTCTTGCTATAGATTCAAGGAAAGCTTCAAATTTGTTGTCCTCCTGCTTCAGCCCCCAAGGGCTAGATGCCCACATACCTAGCCCCAAACAAAATTGACTGCAGGTGGAAGGTTACTGTTTTGATCGATGGGAGTCAGGAGCTGCCCCAGAGCTTCTTTCTCTGGGGTATCTTTTCCTTTGCATTGAGACATCTGGCCACATCTGCCTTTAGTTGAAAAGCATGGAGTGTCTGGTAATCATTGTCCAGTTATCTCAGCTATAACCCACAGCCCAGATTCCTGTGCTCATGAATATTTCCCTTGCATGGAGTGGCCTGGTTTACCCAAAACTTTTTTTTTTTCCTGTTTTCCAGAATCTCATTGTCATCCTTTTCTCCAAAATCTCTGTAGTTCAAAATCAGAAGTTCAGGGCCAGCCTTTGGCCTACAGTGAAAATGAGGCCAGCATGGATTACATGAGATCTTATCTCAAAAACAAATATTAAAAAGAAGGTCAAATATTTAACTAATTCTAGTACAATGTCCACCAGGTCTATTCTTACTTTCAAGATAAAACCCCTTCCCTTTCTTTTCATGGCTAAGGATCTTTCCATTGCATATATGCACCACACTTAGACCATTTTTGTTTGCTCATCAATTATATCCCAATGAAGCTGGGAAGGAAACCAAAACCTTTAATACTAATGTAAAAACTTTGAGAAGCATAAATTACAATCAAGTCTGAGATTACGTCTCCACAAATGTGCTCTAAATATATAAAGATTTCCCTCAGCTACTCCAGGAGATAGGTCAACATTCCCAGTACATAGATGGTCAGGTCTTTAAATAAATAGATGAACTACAGGGTTGGTAAAATGGCTCAGTAGCTAAAAACAATGGCTATTTTTGCAGAGGACCTGTGTTCCATTCCCAGCACCTACACAACAGCTCACAACTGCCTATGACCCTAGAACCATGGAATCTGATAACTTCTTCTGTCCTCTGCTAGCATCTGCACATATATAGCGTGTGCTCATATACACACACACATACACAAGAATTTTTTAAAAATTATGACATGTGTGTATATAATCCACATTTAAGATTTTTCTCCTAAAGATCAGTTTAATATTAGTTAATATAATGCACATTTTCAGTAATGCTTATATACATGTAGTACCAATATACCTACTATAAATTGCTTAAAGTACTCATTCAGAGAGCAATAAATGCCACTCTAGTTTCAATCCAGGTTCCTGAATCAAGACAACCAACCACATAAGAATGAATTCATGTAGGAAACCTCTGTAAGATCTACTGTTGTCCTAGGACTTGAAGGTGGGACCCTATTGCTACAGGACTATATTTGTCTATTTTTAGGGTTTCTATTGCTGTGGGCAAAATATCATGACCAAGAAGCAAGTTTGGGAGGAAAGGGTTTTGTTTGATTGTTTTTTTGTTTTAAAATTTTTATTTGATATTTTCTTTATTTACATTTTAAATGTTATCCCCTTTCCTGGTTTCTTCTCCAAAACCCCCCATCCCCTCCCCCTCCTCCTGCTTCTATGAGTGTCTTCCCCACCCATCCACCCACTCCCACTTCCCTGGTCTGGCATTTGCATACACTGGGGCATTGAGCTTTCACAGGACCAAGGGCCTCTCCTCCCATTGATGTCTGACAAGCCTATCCTCTGCTACATATGTGGCTGGAGCCATGAGTCATTCCATGTGTACTCTTTGGTTGGTGGTTTAGTCCCTGGGAGCTCGGGGTGGGGGGGGGGGGGTTGGTTGGTTGATATTCTTGTTTCTCCTATGGGTCTACAAACTCCTTCCACATTACTGTTCATCACCAAAAGAAGTCAGGTCAGGAACTCAAGCAGGGCAGAAACCTGGAGGCAGGGGCAGATTTAGAGGCTATAGAGAGTGCTACTTCCTGGTTCATTGTCCATGGCTTTTTCATAGAACCCAGGATCATCAGCTCATGGATAGTACCAGGAAGCATGAGCTGGGTGCTCCTCCATTGATCACAAATTGAGAAAATGCCTTACAACTGGATCTCATGGAGGCCTTTTCTCAACTGAGGCTCTTTCCTCTCTGATGGCTCTAAGTTGTGTCAAGTTGAAACACAGAACAACCAGCACACATATAGTTCATATACAGTACATATAGGAATCAAGCTAGGACTGACTTGGAAGCCTTCTCTACTGAGAACTAGTTCTTATAGTATCTGGAGGTGTTATGCAACTTGTCTAGGAAGGAAAGCAATCAATATTTCTACACAGCTGTCAAGCCAACAACCACATCAATGACCATCCTGGCAAGAGGTTCTGAATGGCGCAGTAGTAGCAGTTATATCTTGTAGTAAATGCCAATTGCAGTCTAACTGGATTTAAGGTCTGCTGAATAGGAGGGAACTCATGCCTGATTTTATAAATGTGACCAACACCACATTGGTGAAATGTTATAGACCTTACAGAAGAGTTTACTACCATCATTCTCTTAAACCATCATTATTTCCAAGCTGTATTCTAAATACTTATTCTTATTCCACACATAAGTGCAGCTCTCACCTGTCATCAAAAAAGATTGTGATGTTGTTGCTGTTATTGATTTTTTTTCAATAGGTAGAGACAATTACAGAAAGACTTAACTGGGCAAAATTCAGAGACTACAAGACTGTGGGGAGCCCACCCTCAATTTATACATATACCACACTCCTTCATCTAAGGCTCAGGGTACATCACAGAAGAGGAGAAGGAAGATCGTAAGTGTAGAGAACCAGGATGACTGCTGAGAGATGGTGTCTTCTATACATGACATGGAAGCTATACCCATGAAATGTCATCAATATAGTATCCTACAAGACCTGCATAATGACTCCACACCAGACAACATGCCAATATGAATAAGGGAACTTCCACAAGGATCCACCATTAAATGAAGTGCTGCAGGCCATTGATGGTCCGTGTGTGTGTGTGTGTGTGTGTGTGTGTGTGTGTGTGTGTGTGTAAAACAACAATGGTTAAAGAAAATGGGACCCTGAATTTGAAAAAGAGTTGGAGCAAGTGTATAGAAGTAGTTGGAGAAGGGATAAAAGGGGTGTGGAAATGTTGGAAATGTAGTACACATGTATGAAATTTTCAACAAATTGAAATTTTAAATAAAATATATGCATGTATGCATGAAGAGCTAACTGTATATGATTTTATGTATACATGTATGTATAGAGTCAACATATGAACATATCTGTCCTGCTTTAAAGTCTGTGTGATGGACATTTTGAACTTGAATGCACTCACATTTCTGACTAATAACTATGGGTGATATAAGCATGTGCATATCTGTCATCCACAGGCATAAACACCTCTCTAAATAAAAGAACTCCACTGGACGCTGATCACCTGAGACAATCTTCTCAAGGAGATTCTAGCATTAACTTTTTGGCCATTTTCTTTTAATCCCTTCAATGTACAGCTCAGGCATGTACATTAATTTCTCAGGAACTGATCACAGCCCCCTCAAGAGTTTTACCTGCACCATGCAGGACTTGTTGGCTGTGTCTACATGAAATATGTTTCCATGTTTACCACCTCATTAGTTTCATTGGCTTTCAGAGATGGCACCCCAGCAGGAGCAGTGGTAATTGAGTTGTTATAAGTCTCCTTCTGTGCTTAATTAAATTTTCTTGAGAGTTTTTTTTTAATGTTTTATACTTTTCTACACAGAGCATGGTATGTAATAAGCACTCCTAATAGTTTCATTTATTAATGGTTGTTTCCTAGCATGCCTTTGAAGTTGACATTACAATGCATTGTATGTGTTGTTCACTCCTCAGGGAGGCTTTAAGCTCCCTCCAGTCCTGCTCTTGTACTGGTGACTTTATGTAAACACTTGGCATAAACAGGCATAGGATATTTGGTTCTGTAACAGTCAAAACATGATGAAGACCAGGGGAGAAAATGCACTATGGAGAGTGAGCTAGAGTCTCAAAATTGGAATCTCCAGTGGGCACTGAAAATTTAGTCATTGGTTGCATTTTGGTTTTTAAAGTGACCTGCCCAGGTCAGACAGCCCCAGTGAGGCTGGCAGAGTCCTTTTATACACAGTTCTCCATGTACTCTTAAGAGAGTCACTGCCTGAGAAATCTCTCTCTCTCCCTCTTTCCCTCTCTCCCTCTCTCTCTCTCTCTCTCCCTCCCTCCTTCCCCTCCCCCTCCCCCTTTCCCTCTCCCTCTCTCTCTGCTCAATTCATAATATACCTTCATCACCACACAGTTTATTGGGAAACCCACTTATTTGGAATGTCTCCCAAGGAATCAAATTAAGTCTAATTATACTTAATGGCAACGACTGGTGCTTAATTTGGATGGTAATTCTGCTTAATTGAGATGCCTTCAGGTGCCGAAGTGGTGTTCTGAGAGTGCTGGTATGTGTGAGTGTAACAACCTGTGATCCTCTACTCGTTTTCTCAATATCTCTACAAATCATATTTTGCAGCATGTGATTCAGGATATTTATCTTATTAATTTTTGAGGACTCTAAACAACAAAACATATATATAATATTAACAAAACATATGTAGCAGCACACATCATCAACAGAAAAATAGCTGAATTTTCCAAATAAGACAAATACTTGAACCTCAGGTAGATGCATGCAATTTGAGCTTCTCAGTTTAGACAGGTTTTAGACTCAGCTTCAAGGTGTCAAAGAACGTATGTCAAAAACTGTGCTAGGGGAGATGATGATCCCAAGTAGAATATGAACCCAATCATCTCCTGAATCCTGACCTTTGTTTTTTGTTAGACTACCTGTGATATACACCAAATGACCTCCCCAGGCCACCCATCATAGAATTCTGGCATTTCTTCTAAATCTTCCCAGGTTCAAGTAAGTCTGGCCCATGGCCACTGACTTAATGGGGCCTCTTAGGAAATCACTAGGCACAGTCTAGAAAGTATGAGTTCAATATCTAGGCTTAAAAAAAAAATACCTATTTCTCCATTGGTCATAGTAGTTTGTACTGAAATATGCTGAGTCAATCCACCTTTGTGTAGAGAAGAGGTAGTCACTTATATGTGTCACTAAACTATGGAATAAAATCTACATTTACACTGCCTCTGCACATTTATCCTGACTCATCTTCATTGGCTTTTGTGTAACATATACCTGTGGAGTACCCTGCTAATGACTTGGAGAAACAGTCATTTCATATCCTTATCAGACTTGTAGAAGAAATAACAGAATTCAAAGGTGCAAGCTACCAGAGACCACAAACCACCCTTTGATTGACCTAGAGAGAAAAGTTGGAACTCTGGCAACAGCAGCTTTTGACTCTGTTTTGCTTTTTGGATAATTAATCTTAATTTTGTTTCTTGTAGTGTTTTGAGTATGCTTGGGCCAGGAAGTGTCACTATTTGGAGGTGTGGCCTTGTTGGAGTGAGTGTGTCACTGTGAAGGTGGGCTTTGACACTCTTCCAAGTACTGAAGAGTCAGTCTTCTCCAAGGGGCCTTCAGATGAAGATGTAGAACTCTCAGCTCCTCCTTTGCCATGCCTACCTGGATGCTGCCATACTCTCACCTTGATTATAATGGACTGAATCTCTGAACCTGTATACTAGTCCTAATTAAATGTTGTCCTCATAAGAGTTGTCTTGGTCATGGTGTCTCTTCACAGCAGTAAAACCCTAAGACAGTTCTCTCAGCTTAAGAAAATCTTGAGCATGTTATTATTGCCCCCAAGAGGCTTTCCATTCAGATGTATAACAGTCATTGAACTATTGTTCCCCCTGCCAAAAATGTGTACAAGTCCATGAAAAAAAGAAGAAAAAAAAGATAAACTTGTAAGACCTCAACTCTCCCTGGTTCATGACAAAGAACATACAACCTATTGTTCCTATGTGGAATGATAAGATAATAAAATGGAGGCATTGAATGTGTGTGTATGCCTCTGTGTACAAAAGTATGTGGAACACATATGTGAGTGTGGTATGTGTGTACCATCAGAAACATCAGGAACCTTCTTTTATTGTTTTTTACCCAATTGTTTCAAGGAAGTGTCTCACTGAAAACTGTTCTGATTCAGGCAGGGTGAATGAGCAGTGCACTCTTGGTATCCATCTTCCTTTACCCCCTGATGGTTGAGTCATAGGCTTGTGCAGCCATGCCCTGATTTATTAGAGATTTGAACTCAGACAAGTATGCATGCTGCTTGTAGCTGAGAGTTCATATCTGATCAACAAGTTGCAGGTGAGGGAGCAAGACTGCCCTTGCATGGGGTCTTTTAAATCTCCAACCCTACCCAAGATGATACTTTTCCTCCCACAATGCCATACCCACTCTAATAATTTCATATCTCTTAATCCTTCCCAAACAATTCTACTTACTGAAGACCAGGCATTCAAAAATATGAGCATCTTTATTCAAGCTACCACAGGACAATTGAGAATAAGAGGACTTTGTAACATTTTTCCTCAGTGAGTTTAGTATTCATCTAAAGGCAAGCAACTGATTCTGTGTGGAGATTTGTATCCTGATTTTTGTTGAATTTAGTTATTATTGCTAATTGCTTTCTGAGCATTGTTTAGGATCCTCTCATCACATGATCTTGTCATCATCAAACAAGGAAATTTCACTTATTCCCTTTCTATAAATATCCTGTTGTTCTTAGGGTTTTACTGCTGTGAACATATACTATGACCAAGACAACTCTTATAAGGGACAACATTTAATTGGGACTGGCTTACTTGCTCTGAGGTTCAGTCCATCATCATCATGGCAGAAAGCATGGAAGCATCTAGACAGGCATGGGGTTGGGGGAGCTATCTTATTCAGAAAGCAAAAAGAAGAAGACTGACTTCAAGGTGTATAAGAGGAAGGTCTCTCAAAGCCCACTCCCACAGTGACACACTTCCTCCACAACCCCGAGTAATGGCATTCCTTGGGACAAGCATATTCAAATCAGCACATACCTTTTTTTTTCTTTGTGCCTTAGGGTTATAGTAAAATTTCATATAGTACTTGTATATAATCAAGTACTAAGATAAATAAGAATGAAGAATTAGACATCCTTCTCATGCTCCTGATTATTGATGGAATGCTTAGAGTTACTGTATTCAGTATAATGTAGGCTAAGAATGTGTCAGATGGAACTTCTGTTGTGCTAAAGTTTAATCATTTGATCCCTAATTTGTGAAAAGTCTTCATTATAAACAAGTATTGATCTTTATCAAAGATTTATTCTGCATCTATTCAGCTGGTCTTGACTTTTGCACTTACCTAGTTTCTATTTTTATCTTTTACATATTGATTTGCATATGATGAGCCATCTTTGCATTCTTCCAATGAAGCCAACTTTATCATCAATATCCATTTTAATAACAATTGACCAATTCCCAAACCATCAAAATAGCAGAAAGTAATGAAGTGTAGACTCAAAGAATGATTCTGAGACAGTGGGAAAAAGACCAACTTTTAAACAGCCTTACCCAATGAAAGAGAGAAAACTCAAATCAGTAAGGGAGAGATCAAAAGATTCAATTGCAATAGGCATCACTAAAATTCAAAAAATTATTAGGGAAAATTCTGAGAAATTTATTACATTGAACTGCAAAATATAGAAGAAATTTGGAACTCCCAAGGTACACATGACTTATCATAAGCATGTACAGAAGATACAAAAAAACATAAGTAGATCAGCAATAGGTAGAAGTTGAATTGATACTAAAAACTTCTCAAATCAGAGATAAGCCCATAACTGTATTGCTTAACTGCTAATTTTTTCCAGGCCTTTGAAGAACTAATGCAATTGTTCTTCTAGCTATTTCATAACATAGGAAGGATAGAAATGTTTCCAATCTCATTTTCAAGAGCCAGATCACACAGACAAGAAACAAAATGCAGATAGGCAGAAAGGGAGTCATGGGACAATTTCCTTGATAAGCAAAAGCACAAAACTCTTAAATAAAATACTTAAGTCAAACTCAGTATCATCTTTGATTTCTCCTCTCTCTTGTCACTCATGGGATAGGGTTCATGTTACCTGATGGACAGAAGGTGTAGGCAAAGCCTGGGGGGTCCAGAGAATACTAAACAAGGGACTTAAGACATACTCCCGTTCTGCCTCCTCTCCTTTTTTCAACTGGGAGCTACATCTTGCTGAATCAACTGCAGAGGCATGTTCTTCAGTGCCTTTAGATCCCTGCTTCTTTTCACACTTGCCCTTCCCATTGGAAGGATTATACATCATCAGTTTCTTCCTTTATCCCTCCTATACACAAATGGTGCATGAACACTTTCTCTTTCTTCACGGAAAAGACCCACAGAGGAGGCTTTGTTATGTTATGGCTGGTTTTCATGTGTGTGTGTGTGTGTGTGTGTGTGTGTGTGTGTGTGTGTGTGTGTGTGTGTGTGTGTGTATGTTGTGTGTGTGTGTTGTGTGTGTGTGTGTGTGTGTGTGTGTGTGTGTGTGTGTGTGTTTTAGCCCTCAATGTATTCAAAGAACACTTTTGTCCCAAAGGTGGTAAGAAGAGGAGGTCATGGCCACAGGTGTTTTGTATATCTTCTTTATTATAAGCATGGCTCTTCTGTGAATAGATTTTTTTTCATGTTTTTCTAATGAAGGGATGCTGACTTTTATTGAATCATTCAAAGGTTCAGGGATGGTAGGCCCATCATGGGCATATCATAGGTTCTATACAGAAGGAAAGGTTCATAGAGAATTATCTCCAGTCAGTGGTGTAGTAGCTGGGAGGATGCAAGGAACAGCCATCGTGAGTAAAGAGGTTCAGGGATAGGGTTTGCAGGAGACACAGGATGAAGCTGCAACAGCATGCAGGAAGAACCCATGCTGAGTGGGGTCACCACCACACTCTCATAAGGGATTCTCCATTTCCATGCCATCTTCCATCTTTTTTTTTTTCTGAACCACAAGGGGTATATAGATACTAACTAGCCCACTCCTTTCATTTATATTGATCCACTCCCTTTAGCTATATTATTGCCAAGATGAAATCTAAGAAAAGAGGTTGTCCTACCTTCTTAATTGCAAAAATAAAACATTTTATGCTTTATAAATGTCAAAGACACTTTGGTTTGTAATGGCATCTTTATTGAGAGGACATAAACTTGTACTCTTGCTTGTACTGCATGGCATTAGAGGTAATATATATCTCCCATTAATTCAATTATATATCTAGTATACCACACAGAAAGCAAACACAATTGTATTCAATTTCTTCCACAAACATTTCCATCTGACTTTCAAGCCTTTACTAAATGTTCAAGGTCAAATGACTTAACCTGGTAGAGAAAACATGGAATACTCCACAAATGCCTGGATGTGGAAATCAAGGAAAGCAACTATAGACAAGGAACCCAGTATACATGTTAACTGCGGTTTAACTAAACTGTTGGTTTGGTAGACTTTGTATCTACTAGTTCCTTGTTCAGCTCTTGTTAGGTTTTGTTGCCATTTCTATTTCTCATACTCTCTAGTGGATGATGCTTCTATTCTTTCTTAGGTTCCTACAGCAACTGATTCTTCCCAGCCCCCAGTGAAGGAATATGTTCCTACAGTCTCTTAGACAATGTGGGCTCTGAGGTTCAGAAGGTCTGCTAATATATTCAAGCCTACACACTTCTATGTATAGAACATCTAAAATGCTGAGGATAGGACCAGGGGAACAGATTACAGCTCTGGTGTATAGAAATCTGCGCATTTGCCTTGGTGTGGATGCTGTGGGACTGCACTGGGGTTGATAGGCACCACAGCAAATATGGACTTTGTGGGCTACCCCCAACCTCGCAATTCCTTCAGGAGCTGCCCGGGTCTTTACTCATCTCTGTTTATCAGAACTGGCATTGAATATAAAATGTTGCTGTGTCATAACAGAATTAATCAAGCTGAGTCCAACAGGGATCTGGTGGAAACACCACTGGATATACACCATCCTTTCTCAGCTGCAGGAGCAATATTCAGCAGCAAGGAAAAAAGCTGAACAGAAATGAGAGAAGTTTGTAGACGGCAGAAATAGACAGGTGGCCACTGTGGACACAAAATGTCAGGACCACTCAGAAGGCTCAGGAAATTAATATTACCAAAAAGCTGTTCGTTTAACAGCGTTTCTTTCATATTGTTTGAAATCCATGTCAGAATAGTTTGCTGTCAGTTTCTCAGTGAAAATGATATAAAGGCACCCCACCTTCAAGGTCTGCTCTGAATTCTGCTGAATTTGGCGTACATTAAAGACAATTCATTTCACAGCAAATAAAATAGTTGTGAATACCTTCTCCTCACCTTTGGTTTAAGTGGTAGCCATACTATAGCAAAGGACATGTGCCAGACTTACAGAGGACTCACACAATTTCAGCAATCATGGATCCGGGAAACATTCCACCTAATATATATAGCATCCTAACCAGTGGGAAAGGACAGAGACTTGCTAACTTTTAGAGAAGAAAAAGATAACAGTCTGGTTTGGACAGCCAAGATGGAAAGCCAGCTCTGCGGCACTATATAGCAGAGGAGCTTGTAGGTCCTCTGTGAGGTCTTAAGCTAGAGGAAATGGTTGATTGAACAGTGAGGTCTGATATGAGAAAGACGCCCAGGGAGTGGGGCAGCACAGCTACTCAAAAGCAGGAATGGCCTCCTCTCCTGGACCACCACAAGGGGCTGTACTGTGTCCTGGCTGTACTCTATGGATGGATAAGGATGTGTGGGCAGTAACCACTGTCAGCCAGAAAGTCTGCTCACCATAGGTGGCTGCTAACAGCACCCGAGTGGGTGGAGAAGCCTTACCTTGTCTGGATCAGTTGTTGTGATGACCCACACACAGTGAGCATTGTCTTCATATTGCACTGGGTAGTTAGGGGAGGTGATGACACCACTTGGCCCACGCAGGTTTGATCCACATGTCCTGGCTGGAAACAGATGGAAACAAAACAGTTTGCCCAGAAGTCCATCAGACATCACCATGTGCAATGAGTGTTGGTTTTTTTTTTTCTTTTTTCTTTTTTCTTTTGTTGCTTCTTTTTTTAATGAGGCTCATTTTGTAGGTAGCATACAAAATAATGGTGTCAATCAGACATTTTCATATATGAGTATAATTTGAAATGAGTATAATATAAAATGAGTATAATGAACATATTTGTTCCTTTCAGCTCCCTCCAAGTTCTCTTTATACCAGCACACACACCATCTGATTCTATATGTAAGGGTATACTTTCATCTAGGTTCCACACAAGAAAGAAAATAAGCACTGCTTTCTCTTTTCTCTCCTGTCCTTTCCCACAGAGAAGACACATGCTTCTACATTTATGTCCTATGTATGTATAAATACAAATTTCTATTTAAATCTAGATTCTTCTAGGAGAGAAAAACATGAATATATATATATATATATATGATAATTACATCATTCCCCCTCCCTTTCCTCTCTCCAGACCTTGTCTTATGTCCCTTCTCTAATCTCTTTCAAATTCCTGGATTCTTTTCCTTTAATTGGTATATAAATGTTTGTGTGGGAGTATGCAAGTGTGTGCATGCATGGATGCATATGTGCCTCTGTGTGTGTGTGCATGCATGCTCGTGTACATGTATGTGAGTGTTACTATGTATATAATATTGAACCAGCATAATATTAAACTTCATGCTAAAAGACTTATTTTCCATTTACTTGTATGTGCATGTCTGTGTGTAGGTATGAACGTGGAAGATTAGGGGGGAAGATGTTTAAGAGATAACGAAGTGGGTATTGGATCCTCCAGTGTGGGAATCATAGGCAGTTGCTAGGTAACCATTGTGGCTACTGGAAACTGCTCCTGAACCCTTAGAAGGGGAAGCAGGTGCTTTTTAACTTCTGAGCTGTCTCTCCAGTCCCCATAAAGTTGACTTTTAATAGGTAATGATGTAAAGTTGTCAGTTATCTTTTACTCAGTCTTCAGGAATCTTGCCTGATATTTAGGATATGGATGAGGATACCTCATTAGAGGAGATATGAAAAAATATTGTCACTCATGGTCACAATGCCATGAAAAGATCAATATCAAATCAGTCTATTTCAGAATTCACTGGGGACACAGAACCATGTTTCCCGTGTACTCATTTGTATACAGAGAGTCTGTATATCTATCCATCTGTGCACTGAGCCAGTGAGTTACAGAAAAGAGCTCCATATAGCAGGGTTGAGGACCAGTGTCACACCTCACACAGGATGCACATTAAATGCAGTTTCATCTCTGCTAAGCTTTGTCCTATTTCTTTCCAATAAGAATGGAGGATGCAATGTCAATGTCTCACTCGATGCTCAGATTCTATTTCACAAAAAACGATGCCAAGTCGCATAGCACAATGAAGATAGGGACTTGAGTCTATTGTGCTGTTGAAAGATTAAAGGAAGTAGAAACAATGACTCCAAAAGCAAAAGAAGGCATCATTGTCTCTTTCTTCATCTTGAAGCTAGAATGAAAAGGCAACTGAAGCCATAAACTGTAAAGCCAAAGAAAACGGCATGCTTTGTGATAAAAAGTATTTCAATCACCCCATCTTTTCTCAAGGTTTTATTATTTTTTTTCCAAATCATTGGGATAACTTGGAAATCTAATATTAGTGTGAGTTCTTGGCTGAATATTAATAACTCAAACTCGACTTGGGGTAAAAGGCTACTTTTATGAGAAAGTAATGCAAAGATCTGCCCTCTGTTATCTTAGACACTGTCATGCACGGAGAACACCTGGCCCCCCAGTGGAGCATCTGTCCTGTTCATGACCCATGCTTGCTCTTTTCCCACTAGCCCTTGGCTGATGATATATTCAGGCCAATTGTTTTCTAGGAGACTCACCTCTAAGGATCCACACTATAGATCTCTTGACCTGAAAGAGCTAGCTTGTGGGGAAGTCAGGAGCCTCCACTAATCCCTGCAGGAACATGCAGCCTGCTCTCAAGTCTATAGTCCTATTAAGATGATTTAAACTGTGAATAATCCTGGAGACAGTAAAACTCCTCTGTAGAAGTCATGACTCTTCAGTGTTATTATTTCTCCCCAGCTCTGTCTTCTCAGCCTGTGAGTCTGGGGCGTCTCCTTATTTTATGGTCCAAGCTACACCAAGTACAGAGGCTGAATTCCTTGATATGAGATTGAGATTTGTATCCAGCAACGCCAACGTTGATGATTATGCACCACAGACACAATTAGCTAAAATTTAGTCAATTCTACATGCATAAACACGTGAGAAAGGATGTCTTAAATACCAGCATTTTCTGCCTAAAGAAACTGCATTGTAAAAATAAAGGATGAGACTGTTTTTCAAATCCTCTTGGGCATGGAGTAGCTCTACAGGTCCCTCAGAAGAGCTTTCTGCAAGCATGGACCTATACTAGGTGCTAATCTTCACTCTGTGATATATGTATTTAGGAACATATTTTCAGAAAAGATCAACTTCTAATGTGAAATTTGTCTAAAGCATTGCTGGCACTACTGAAAAAGTCTTAAGGAAAGGTACCATTAATACATCTTGAGTAATAATGTCTTTATATTATGTATCAGCTTTGCTACACTTCGTAACTAACAGTTTTTGTAAATACAGTGTTAATCACAAATATCTATCAGTTTGATTTTGAACAAGGGTAACCACAGAGATAGCTAAGTATTTAAGCTTTGAGAAGATATATTTGAAGATGTCAGAAGTTGTTTCATTACATTCCCACTGATTATTTGGGCTCCCCAAATCCCCAGCAGAAAAGTTCACAGAACCTAACACTGCCTCCTCTCCCTGTTGTGTGCTCCTGTGGCCTGTGTTGAAGCATAACCTTTCCACTGACTTACCAAAAATTTGATTCAGAACTTCACGAAATTTATCTCATACAGTTCTAAGAAATGATTCTTACAGGGAGTCTGAGTCTGTGTTTTTTGTTTGTTTGTTTGTTTTTGACCGAGAAAGAGAAACATTTTAATACATCAGTATAAGAAGTGACTTTGAAAAGATCTGACCCTCCACTGACCACAAAACAAAAGCCAATGCATAAAAATGGGATTAAATCATGCTAATGATGTACAACTTCTGCATAACTAGTAATTGACAGAGGGATATTCTGCCACATAGGTCCATGACATTTTCTTAATATTCAGTATCTTTGAAGAGACAAAATAAGCAACTGAGTTGTCTTGAAAATAAAATGTAAACATGTAAATCAGTCATGGAGTCCTTGCTTAGTGTGTTTGAAGCCCTGGTTTATATCCACAGTGCCATGAGGAATAAATAGATAGATAGATAGATAGATAGATAGATAGATAGATAGATAGATAGATAGATAGATAGACTCGGCAGTTAAGAAGAAAAAGACAGGTAGAAAAGAAAAGAGAGCATCAGCAGAGAGGATACAAAGCAAGATAGAGTGTTCCCTCAAATAGGAGCTAGTATTGGAACATCAAGAGCTCAAGGAAGCTTGATAATTGCTGTCAGTGTGTGCCACTCTCTTTTTGTTGGACACACAATAGTCAGGGTGGGATAAGAGAAGTTTTGTTGGCAGACAAAAGGAAGCAATGTACATAGGCTCCACTGAGGAAGGGGGTGGGCATCAGGGTGGTAGCAAACTGATGTACCTGAACAGGAGCAGATATAAAGCTGGGAATTCACACAAAACTGTATAATCTCACTCAGAAAGCCAGACATCTGAAGCTCTGCTGTGGCCTCTGGTTTTTACTCAGACAATGCACTTTCTTACTTCTTATTGTAAATGCATGGTGTAGTTCTTGTGATCTAGGAGAAATGGAGAGGCCTGTCCTGATTGGCACTGGGAAGTCTTCTGTGTGTCCTCAAAGATAAAGCAACTTCTGATCTGGCAGTTCATTTTTTTTTTTTCTAACTAGGCATTCGAATAGTCAATGAAGTCTTTAAACTACATAAGTAATCACTATGCACTAGGACCCAGGACCTTTGGGAGTAATCTTTGTGTTTCCTGTCACCAATATGCACAGATGTGTGCTTATGTGCAGTGTAGTTCAGTGTTACTGTCACTCTTCTGAAGACCTGGCCCTGGTCAGCATCTGACAACATAATATCTTATCCATGCTAAATGTCCATGAGCAGTCACTGTGCCCTAATGTGGAACAAAGGTTACTCCCTGGAGATGTTCCTAAGTGTGTAGATTCAAGTTTGACTGATAATTATAAATAAAACTGAAATTTATACAACGGTGTATTGAAAACGTAATTCTTTAAGAAGGAAAATGGACACTTCAGTCTCTTATTCTCTGTATAATGACCAGTTGTAGATCTCAGGACTAATCACCATCTACTATAAAAAGAAGCTCTTCTGATGAGAACTAAACTAAACGATGCACTATTCTAAGTACATCTTAAGGACATTAAGGGCATATAGACAGAAACATCAGGGGTAGCTTTATGAGGTGTCCGTTAAATCCAGAAGAGTTGCTCCTCCCTTGAGTCTTATGACACATCCATCTAAGAGGGTTTGGATGAGTGAATGGTACCAGGCAGGAAATCTGATGTGTGGAGCAACTTTAAATTTAATCAGAAAAATGGTTGGTCAGTTCCATAACATTCATGCCAATATTGTACCACTTGGCATATCGTGCCAGGTCAGTTGTTGTTAGAGCTCATCTGTGAGCTTAGAGCAGTAAAGACATTGTGGGGTGCTCAACTCTAATGAGTCATCTATATCAGACCCCCTTTTCCCAAGGCTAAGGGGGCATCATGGAGGAGAGTGGAGGCAGACTGTAAGAACCAGAAGTAGAGGGCATCTGTATGGAAACATTATTTTCTGGACATGCCAAGATCATTGCACACATGAACTCACAGACACTGTGACTGCAAACACAAGACTGTACAAGAGCAAGCCATTCTCAGATGAGGGGGGATTTATGAAGCTTCACCCTAAGGAGCTGTGGATAACTGATGGTTCCTGTAGGTGGGAGTGTAAGTTTTCTTCAGGGTCCCCATGGTTTGGTTAGTGGTCCTACATCCATGTACTTACAGGCAGCACCAAGAGACTCACAGGATTAAGTAAATTAGCACATGAAGTAGGAAGGGAGAAGTGGTGGGAGAGATAGGGGAGGAACAGGATGGGAGGGAAATAGGGGAGGGGCTAGTTAAAACACATATTCATACGTAAATCCATCCTTTCTAAAGGCTGCAGTGAACATTTATCATCTGACTGATGAATATATTACATAAAAATACAGTTTCCCTCACATGAAGAAACTCACTATAAGAATTTCTGGGTTTGTGAGTTCAAACCTGACATCCCAGCACTTGTGAGTATAAAACAGGAGGGTTGCCCTGAGTTTGATGCCTGCGTGGGCTAAAAGGGAGACCAGGTCTCAAAAAATAAAATAAAATAAAATAAAATAAAATAAAAGTATTTAATTCTTTACTTAGAACCTAGGATATCTTTTCCATTCTATGGTAACACTTTAGTTGAATTAGCAAAAGGGTAACAAATCTGATTCCAATAAACTTAAATTATCACAACACTTGGAATCACATGGGAAGCATTTGAAACAAATCTCTAGATCATACATTATAGAATATATTTAACATATATATGATTAACATATATACTACATGATATATGGTAAACAGTATATTTCTTGAATTTTTAAAGATAATAAATTATTGTGAAATGTCTAGATTATTGTCTGAAATGAGGACAGAGAGCAGGGAGCAGGGGTTAAGGGCTGCTAGGCCCCCTGTCTTCTCACCTGAGGACCAGGTCTGCCTCATGTAGTTAGTTACCAGCCACTGTGTCTTTAGCTGTTTTGTCTTAAGACTATCACTGTACTTGATTATCACAGGAGCTATTATTCTATCCAAGAGTCATCAGTGAACGGTAACTCAAGGACACGAGCCGATTCTCACACATGGTTTTGACATTACAGTATGCATAGTATGCATGGCTAAGGACTGCAGACGGCCTATCCTGATCCAAACACGGAGGGTACAACAGAGAGAAAAATTAACTAAATTCCTTGTGTGGATCAAGAGACAAAGAAACACATGCAATGGTTAAGGAAAAAAAAGCTCAGATACATAGTGCTGTCAGGAAAGGAATTGAGTGAGTCATGGGAGTGGTCCACAGAGTGGAGCTGGTGAGGGAGAGAGTGGGTAGCAGGGATTTCAGACACACTGACATCTGACAAAGTTACAAGATGTACAGTGGAGAAAAGTAAGGCTGGTAGCCATGGTCCCCAAATGGGATTGGCACCAACTCTGCTCATTACAGGTTATTGTTTGTGTATAATATAGGCAGGCAGTATAATTATGAAGCCATCCCTTACAGAAACACCTTGACAAAACAATATGCAGAAAAATACATTTTTCCCAATACCCTTCAATTACAAAGCTCCAGACTTTCCAGTCACAGGTACTTCCCCTAATTCAGGCCCACCAAGGAAGGTCTGTGGTTTTCCTTTAATTCTCTGCCACAATAGCTGCTTGGACAAATCACCACCATATGAAATACAGTTCTAACATTGATGTTAGACCTGGGATCCAATAGCACGAAGTTTCTCTCTGGTGTAAATAATCTTTTCATTACCATTTAAAAGGTCACTTCTGCACAGGCGTAAAACCTGGATAAAAAGGAAACTGCATAACAGCCTCAGTCCATGACAAGTTAATATGTTAAGGATGATTCTAGTTAACCTCACCTGGAATCGCGAGGTAATTATAACTTTATTCTGCGACCCAGGCTGCCTCCAATTAACTTTTGTGTAACTAGGGTTACAATGGAAAATAACACTTCACTTTTCTTACGTGCCCTTTCAATGCAGGGAGCCACTCAAGCCCTCACGTTAGCTCCACCCAGGAAGGCACATCAGCATAGAGACCCTTTCTTTATTCATCTCCTCTAAGGCTCAAGAGATGAAACACCAGCCTGAGTATTTCACTTAAATAAAGCTATATCGTCTCCTTGTCTTTCTTGTTTGCTTATTTTTTTTTTCTACTGCCAGTTAAGGATGCTTATGCAGTTTTAAACAGCTCGTAATGTTTTACCCTGAGAAAAAAATCATAATAGCTGTTTTCATATCTCTAAATGAACTATGCATAATTTCAAATGGAATATGGATTCCCTTGTGTAATTACTGAGCTGTGACAACATTCATCTGTTTGGTAACTGAAGGGAAAGGTAATGTCCCCAGGCCTCCTCCGGGCTAATTAGATAATGCAAGCTTTGGCAAACCACACCAGCTTCTAGACCCAGGGTCACTTCTGACTCACAGTGTGATACCAACAGTTTCCATCAGACCCTCCCAGAGGAGAGGGGGCTGGATAGTAACCTAATAGATAGAGACCCTTCGTGGAGCTGGGAACCTTAAAGACCAGGTCTTACTTTATCCAATGACCTTAAATATCCTTATGTTTTTCTTGGTATCAGTGGTCAGAGCAGTCATTTCAACCTGATCAAAGACTGACTTTGGAATATATGCCTGACATGACTGATGCAGAGGCTCCTGTAATAGCTACAAATGAAATGGGGAATCCACGTCGGGTTGTTATCTCTCTACAAACTACTTGTAATGTGGTAAAAAAAAATGGGCTTTGGACATTGCATTCACTGTAGGGGACTTCCCACAGCTGGCTAAATGTCCCCACAGTCAGCATTGAGTAGATTGCACCCCCAATATGGAACTCACTCAAAGCTTGACAATTGCTTCTGCAATCTATTTTGAGAACTATTTGAAACTTAGAGAAGTGTGATATCCACTTCTCTGTACCTGTTAGAGACAGGGTATCATCTTTTTATAGAAATAAAGAGCCCAATTTTTAGCTCTTCATGATCCGTCAGTCCGTCATCAGGTACCAGTAAAGGGGTCATTCAAAGGAAGGAATGAGGACATCTTCACACTTGGAAAAGGCCAGTCTAGAAAAATCTATGGATTTTAATTGAAGAAAGTAAATTCTGCTGTGGATGCCACCCAGAAAAATGACGATGAGTCACTGAGATGTGCCCTCTCAACAAACTTAGGGTTTTAATGACTCCAAGGCTGGGAAGCAGGCATACTGTATCTAACACAGTGCTGGCTGATTCATGAGACAGGCCCAACATGTCTGGTCAGAAGCTAGGCATGTTAGAACCATCAGATCCACTCAGTATCCCCATGGGACAGTGTGTCTGAAAAGGTTCAGAATGCAGACATCACATTATAATCTTTACATCAATGTGTAGATAATATTTTTGGCACTAAGTATCCAATAAGTATATCAATAAAGCTAAACTCACCCATTTAGTTTTGGTGCTTAGAATCTGGCTGTTTGATAGTTGTAAAATGGCGTATGTGGTGTGAATTTTACCTGTGTGTGTGTGTGTGTGTGTGTGTGTGTGTGTGTGTTATTGGGGGCCGGGGGTTGGAGGAGGTGTGTGGGAATGTAGCTTCCTCAGAACAAGTCCAGAGAGGTGAGATCAGCTGATAAGATGGTTTGAATATTTTTGGCCCAGGGAGTGGCACTATTTGGAGATGTGGCCTTGTTAGAGGAAGTGTCACTGTGAGTGTGACCTTTAAGACCCTTGTCCTAGCTTCCTGGAAGCCAGTCTCTTCCTGTTTGTCTTTGGAACAAGATGTTGAACTCACAGCTCCTCCTGCACCATGCCTGCCTAGGTGCTGCCATGCTCTTGCCTTGATGATAATGGGCTGAATCTCTGAAGCTATAAGCCATCCCCAATCAAATGTTGTCCTTGGTCATGGTGTCTGTTCACAGCAGTAAAACCCTAACTAAGACAGCCAACATGAAATTTTGCAGGAGCTACTGACCTGTCTGAAAACTGGGGAAGGAATAAAGTGGCTCTGTGTTTAAAACTTCTGGTTGCTTCTCCTCTATGGCCTTCCTCTGCTCACTGTAAGTCTCTTCCTAGAAGCAGGACCAATGATTCTCTTCTCCATCCAGCTAGCCTTGGGCTCTGTCTTTTCACTGGTCTGTGGTTGGTACCCTATCATATAGTTGTTTATAAGTCTTCCCTAAAAAATAAAATAACATTCCCTCTTGGTCTGAGGATAATAGGTGTAATGGGTGCTTGGGAGCCCAGTCTGTTTGCTGTCCCTATGCTTTCTATCTTTGTATCTTTCTGCACTTTGCTCATTAGAGAGCAAGACAGTGCCAGAAACCCAACATTCATCCCCATCTTCCTGGCATTATTTTCTGTTTGAATGTGACTTACACAGAATCTGCTGTGTGATCTGAGGTGCTGCTATTAAACAGTGGAGGACAGCTTTAAAATGGGCAGAGGTGGGAGCAGCAAGAACTTGAGAAAACTTGTTGGCCCACTGACTTTCCTCTCCCCTCCCCTTCTTGGTCCTGCGCTTTCATGCTCACTGGAGGAAGTGGAAAAAGCCTTGAACTGGTAGAAATCAGTGCTTGAATGAGTCTAGAGAGCTCATAAAGCAGGAATTTATTGATTATTTTGAGGCAAGCTTTTGTTATGTAGCCCAATGAGACTCAACCCACAGTCCAGTTAGGGGAAGGGAATCTGATGGCAGGCAACAGATTCAGAGACAGCCCCAGCTCCAACTGTTAGGGGACCCACATGAAGACCAAGCTGCAGGTCTAGTAGCATGTTTAGCTCCAGCCCCTGCATGTTCTTTGGTTAGTGGCTCAGTCTCTGTGAGCCACCATGGACAACAACATGAGACTTAAAAGTACTGAAGGTTTTTTATCTTGTCTGCTGTGGCAAATGCCAGCAAACTACACCCTCTATCAGGAAACTATACAAGAACTTGCTCCAGGTAGAAAAAAAAAAACAAAAACATTATTCTAGAATGTAAAGACGATGATTCAATCAAGTGTATCTAACTGACAGAGCAGAAGAGCAAACAAAGCAATGCACTAATCAGGGTCCTGTGATGTTTCAGTACCTGTCTTCCTGAGTGAGTGATATTCACATCAGGGTTAGCATATTGGCTTCCCTAAAGTGAAGCATCCTCCTACAGGTGCCTCTTCTGTCCTCGGACTACAGGGGTGGGATACCCAATGATTTCTGCCATTATGTCTTTGAAACTACGCAGCACAAGGTCATGACTTCCTGTACACATTATTTACCAGGACTTCCCAACTCAATGGACAGGGATGTTGTCTTTCAAAACAGGCTTAAAAAGGGCATGGGTGTCTATGAGGAATAAAGTCAAATCTGCTCCTGTTGTAGGTGGTGCTTAAGCAGGACCCTTTGCAAATTGTTTCTGTGACTGTCGATCAGTGCAGGCAGTGTGTGTAGAAAATTTAAAGACACAACGTGTGAGCCAGCCATCCTCTTACAAGGCTACAAGGGTCAGGAGTTGGGAAGATGGCTCAGTGTTAGAAGTCTTCTTGGACTAGGTTTGAGGATCTCGAGCATCCTGGAAAAGTTAGGCCTGGCATGTCTAGAATCCCGGACTGAGGGACAGAGTCAAACACATCCCAAGGAAGCAGGAAAGGGTGGTTTGAAGAGGCCTCAGATTTAAAAATAAAGGGGGGAACTCTTAGGAAACTTATTCATCATTGACATCTGGCCCCCATGCATGCATGCTTGGGTAAACACACCTGTGCACATACATGAACGAAACTGATAACCTACTAAATGTCTACATGGGTGGGAAAGACATTATTTGTGGAACTTTCTATGGCCCAGTTAGTGCTTTATTTTTCTTTTAAAACTCTCAGTTTATACAAGTTATTTTATGAGATAGATGCAAAAAATGGTATAAAGTCCAAACCTAGTTTTCTTCTGATTTCAAAATGTTTTTCACATAGAACAGTTAAGTCAATTTTCTATTTGACTCTATATGATTTCCAAACTTAAGGGCAGGAATCACGCAATTCATAAGAGAAGAATATTGATATTTTATTTCTGTTTAATTTCATGTATATCATTTGAAGAAAGTAGACAATGGTGATGGTGACTATTTTCTTTGGTAAATCACATCAAAGTGTAGTTTAAGGGAATACACTATGAACTGGCAAGACAGCTTGCCAGTTATTAAATGAAGACTGAAGTGCCACCATGATGTTGGAAAGAGATTACCACCTTCTGGAAGTTATCTTGGCCTCCACAGGAACCATAGCATGTTTGTGGGCTCAGACCTATCCACACACATGTATATGTAAATAAATATATGCAAACAATCTGAAAGACCATTGGTTAATTTGATGAAGATCTTAGACCAAGCTTGGCAAGTTCTTTCCATTACTCATTGCATTTACGGTGTGACCAAAGGGCTTTAAGGTTTAGTACATGTTTCTATGTATATGTAGACACTGTTCACATATGAAGAGAGCTACCAACATATGGTGTGTGTGTCCTTCTGTCTATATGCATGTGTGTTTGTGTGAGCTCAAAGTATCAGATTTGCTCATATGTGTCCTATCATGGGATCATTAGTAGTTTTAGAGGACTTATCACATAAGAAACCTTGAGGGGCTTTCTTCTGACTCACATCATCATGAAGACACACACATTACCAAGTCTTCCCTTGGTACTGACCATGCCTCCCCCTTAAACTTTACCCTGTTTTCAGGAGTATATCCTGCCCTGGGGAGAGTCTGGGCTATCTTACTGGGCACCTTACCTCGACAGATGGGTCTGTGATCATTCCATGCAGCAAGGGTCTCCGTGACTCTTTGACAGGTGATTCCCTTGGCACCTTGGAGTACGTAATTGTCCTCACAGGAGAATTGCACATTTGCACCAACCCTAGACAGCACCAAGAAAAAGACAGTCCAAAATTATCAACAGAAGGAGGACACCAAGAGATGACCTAATGCTGTCTCTCAACTCTAACAATGTAGCACACCCAGAAATCCACAGGAGACTGTTTTATGTACTGTTAGTTATAGCAAGTTTAGAGTAAGTTGCATGTAGTCCAGGCTAGCCTTGAGCTTGCTACACAAATGTGGATAAGATTGAACTCTCTAAAGATTATGCTGAAAAGTCCCCTTGTAAACCTTAAGGGTCACCTCAAAAATAGAAGAAAGTAGAGATGGTATTTAAATTTTTTAAAGGTATTTATTTATTTATTTATTTATTTAGCATGAATGGATGTTTCATCGGCATATACACTTGTATACAATGTACATGCTGTAGCCCTAGAATTCAGAAGAAGGTGCTGTGTTACAGATATTTTGTGATCTGCCATGTAGGTGCTCAGAACTCATCCTGGGTCTTCTGTAATAGCAACTGGTGCCCTTAATTGCCATACCATTTTTGCATCCTCCAAGGAAGGTTTATGGACTAAACAGGAATATACATGTGAGAGAATTTTGGACTCTGAATTGTCTTATGTGACTAAATATTTTATAGAAGCAAGGACGGAAAGAGTCCAAAAAAACATCTCTGTGAAGGATTTATATTCTTACCATCAACATTCACCATACTCCTTAGAACATTCAGAGATATGTCTTACAGGAGCAGAAGCATTTATCTTAGGGGACAGCAAGACATTCATTCTAGAATAAGATGAACGACTGTTTTCGCTCCAGAGAGGAATCTAAAAGCAGGAAGCCTGGTTATTGGAACCAGTGATAGGGCATTGTCCGGGATGGTTTGACAAGTTCTTGAGGCAAGTTGGAGGTAAGGTAGCATGTGAGGCAAGCATCACACTGAGGACATAGAATTCTTCTCTGCCTATCATCTGACCTATCCCACAGGTATAACTGTTACAGGAAGTAATACTATCCAGGTAGATGTTGAGGGAACATGAGTAAATGCATGAGTCTCTGAAAGAAATGACAGCCATCTGTGTGGATCCATAAAGTCAATAGCAAATAAAACATGAGGGAAGAAATAATCGTGCTTTCTTTCCTTCTGATGGAACAGAGACATCTCACAGGAGATATTGGAATTAGTGTTTCTCAAGCCTCATGATAAATCAACTCACAACTGCTCAGTGGTACACTTTCTGAAGATGTCAAAAAGTCATTAATTCTGAGCCAACCCAACAGGCAAAATTCTTGGGTTAATGAACTAAGTGCTTTTCTGTTTTGAAGGAAAATCTCAGCTTCATAAGAATTAGTATGCAAACCGGTACCTATTTAAGAGGATGGGAAGTACATGGAATTTCCAGTTTATTTGTCCAAAAAGCTGTCTTTATACCACATGCCAAGAACAACTGGACTTCTGTAATGCATATTTTGGAAAAAATCGATAGATACTAAATATGAGCTTTTAAGATAAAACGTGTTGGAACCACACATAATTATGTCTCATTGCCAGTATGACTGTCTCCAAAGACCGCTATAATTTATAGGCATTCTCCCATAACCCCTGGTGATTAGACTTTATTTCAACATCTGAACTATAGTTAACAGATTATATAAATCTACCAATTTTGTCTTAAAACCAATTATTATATATCTGCTCCCTATCCACAGTTTATTGCCTACCTACCTATCTTTACTTGAATTTCTAGATTTTCATTACTCATTCTGAGCATTTACATTGAGCATATACTATGCCACACTCTAGGAATCAGATGTGAAGAAATAAATAAAATATACAAAGTCCAAATCTCAAAGAGATAATGGAAGAAAATGACAATTGGTAAATAAACCTTAATAAAAATGAATGTAAAGGAACCAAACTGATAATGATTAGAATGGAGTAGCAGCAAGGGAATGGGACAGTCTGCTACAATGTTCTTTGTCCCTCTTAATTTGAGATGCTAATTTCTAACATGCTGTTTCAAAGGTGGAATTGGAGATAGTATATCTGCCTGCCACCTTCTACATTGCCATCAAACCATAGGCTGATTTGACCATGAAGGCCTCTGCTTTTCCTTTAAGTATTAAAAAGAAGTAGGAAGTTGAAATCCTCAAAGCACAGACAAATGAGGTTTCAAACCCCAAATTTTCAGTATAGAAGAGAAAAACATTTATAGCAAGAAAAGACAATATACCAAAAGGGAGAAAACACATGAGACCCAGATACAATAAACACAGAAGGCTCAAAGCTAGAACAAACCAATGTCAGATTTAAAAGTATGTGGGGACAGACTTGAGGGTAAGATGGCCATGCCTGAGCATCTATCTATCCATCCAAGAGACTGTATCCAACTACGGAGATACATGCCCAGTCATATCAGTCACTTCTCTGTTCACAATAGCCAGGATATGCAAACAGCCTCAATATCTGTTTACTGCTGAATGGAGAGTGAAATGTGGTGACTATATGTGATGCAATGCAGTCCAGCCATAAAGTAAGGAAACCATGAAATGTGAAGGTAAATGGTGGAATCAAAAAAACATACTTATGGAGGTAACCCACATCCAGAAAGATGGGACTAGGCATCAGATCTCTAACTTTGTCTGCTCAACTTGGAGTCCAGGATCCAGCAGAGTCAGGAAACTATATAAAGAAAATATCTAATAAAAATAAATAAATTAATAGGCACAAGCCCCTTCCGCTCCACTCGAGCCCCGGGGTACCTTGCCAGCAGAGTCGCCCGACACCCACAAGGGCCCACACAGGATTCCCCACGGGATCCTAAGACCTCTAGTGAGTGGAACACAACTTCTGCCAGGAGGCAGGTTCTAACACCAGATATCTGGGTACCTTCCCTGCAAGAAGAGAGCTTGCCTGCAGAGAATACTCTGCCCACTGAAACCAAGGAGAGTGCTACCCTCCCAGGTCTGCTTATAGAGGCTAACAGAGCCACCTGAAGAACAAACTCTTAACAGAGACAACTATAACAGCTAGCTTCAGAGATTACCAGATGGCGAAAGGCAAACGTAAGAATCCTACTAACAGAAATCAAGACCACTCACCATCATCAGAACCCAGCACTCCCACCCCACCTAGTCCTGGACACCCCAACACAACCGAAAATCTAGACCCAGATTTAAAAACATTTCTCATGATGATGATAGAGGACATCAAGAAGGACTTTCATAAGTCACTTAAAGAATTACAGGAGAGCACTGCTAAAGAGTTACAGGCCCTTAAAGAAAAGCAGGAAAACACAACCAAACAGGAAGAAGTCCTTAAAGAAAAACAGGAAAACACATCCAAACAGGTGATGGAAATGAACAAAACCATACTAGAACTAAAAAGGGAAGTAGACACAATAAAGAAAACTCAAAGCGAGGCAACGCTGGAGATAGAAACCCTAGGAAAGAGATTTGGAACCATAGATGCGAGCATCAGCAACAGAATACAAGAAATGGAAGAGAGAATCTCAAGTGCAGAAGATTCCATAGAGAACATCGACACAACAGTCAAAGAAAATACAAAATGCAAAAGGATCCTAACTCAAAACATTCAGGAAATCCAGGACACAATGAGAAGACCAAACCTACGGATAATAGGAGTTGATGAGAATGAAGATTTTCAACTTAAAGGGCCAGCTAATATCTTCAACAAAATAATAGAAGAAAACTTTCCAAACATAAAGAAAGAGATGCCCATGATCATACAAGAAGCCTTCAGAACTCCAAATAGACTGGACCAGAAAAGAAATTCCCCCCGGCACATAATAATCAGAACAACAAATGCACTAAATAAAGATAGAATATTAAAAGCAGTAAGGGAGAAAGGTCAAGTAACATAAAAAGGAAGGCCTATCAGAATTACACCAGACTTTTCACCAGAGACTATGAAAGCCAGAAGAGCCTGGACAGATGTTATACAGACACTAAGAGAACACAAATGCCAACCCAGGCTACTATACCTGGCCAAACTCTCAATTACCATAGATGGAGAAACCAAAGTATTCCATGACAAAACCAAATTCACACAATATCTTTCCACGAATCCAGCCCTTCAAAGGATAATAACAGAAAAGAAGCAATACAAGGACAGAAATCACACCCTAGAACAAGCAAGAAAGTAATCCCTCAACAAACCAAAAAGAAGACAGCCACAAGAACAGAATGCCAACTCTAACAACAAAAATAAAAGGAAGCAACATTTACTTTTCCTTAATATCTCTTAATATCAATGGACTCAATTCCCCAATAAAAAGACATAGACTAACAGACTGGCTACACAAACAAGACACAACATTCTGCTGCTTACAGGAAACCCATCTCAAGGAAAAAGACAGACACTACCTCAGAGTGAAAGGCTGGAAAACAATTTTCCAAGCAAATGGTCTGAAGAAACAAGCTGGAGTAGCCATTCTAATATCGGATAAAATCGACTTCCAACCCAAAGTTATCAAAAAAGACAAGGAGGGACACTTCATACTCATCAAAGGTAAAATCCTCCAAGAGGAACTCTCAATTCTGAATATCTATGCTCCAAATGCAAGGGCAGCCACATTCATTAAAGACACTTTAGTAAATCTCAAAGCACACATTGCACCTCACACAATAATAGTGTGAGACTTCAACACACCACTTTCATCAATGGACAGATCGTGGAAACAGAAACTAAACAGGGACACAGTGAAACTAACAGAAGTTATGAAACAAGTGGACCTGACAGATATCTACAGAACATTTTATCCTAAAACAAAAGGATATACCTTCTTCTCAGCACCTCACGGGACCTTCTCCAAAATTGACCATATAATTGGTCACAAAACAGGCTTCAACAGATACAAAAATATTGAAATTGTCCCATGTATCCTATCAGACCACCATGGCCTACGGCTGATCTTCAATAACAACATAAATAATGGAAAGCCAACATTCACGTGGAAACTGAACAACACTCTTCTCAATGATACCTTGGTCAAGGAAGGAATAAAGAAAGAAATTAAAGACTTTTTTAGAGTTTAATGAAAATGAAACCACAACATACCCAAACTTATGGGACACAATAAAAGCATTTTTAAGAGGGAAACTCATAGCTCTGAGTGCCTCCAAGAAGAAACGGGAGAGAACACATACTAGCAGCTTGACAACACATTTAAAAGCTCTAGAAAAAAAGGAAGCAAATTCACCCAAGAGGAGTAGAAGGCAGGAAATAATCAAACTCAGGGGTGAAATCAACCAAGTGGAAACAAGAAGAACTATTCAAAGAATCAACCAAACGAGGAGTTGGTTCTTTGAGAAAATCAACAAGATAGATAAACCCTTAGCTAGACTCACTAGAGGGCACAGGGACAAAATCCTAATTAACAAACTCAGAAATGAAAAGGGAGACATAACAACAGATCCTGAAGAAATCCAAAACACCATCAGATCCTTCTACAAAAGGCTATACTCAACAAAACTGGAAAACCTGGACGAAATGGACAAATTTCTGGACAGATACCAGGTACCAAAGTTGAATCAGGATCAAGTTGACCATCTAAACAGTCCCATATCCCCTAAAGAAATAGAAGCAGTTATTAAGTCTCCCAGCCCAAAAAAGCCCAGGTCCAGACAGGTTTAGTGCAGAGTTCTATCAGACCTTCAAAGAAGATCTAATTCCAGTTCTGCACAAACTATTTCACAAAATAGAAGTAGAAGGTACTCTACCCAACTCATTTTATGAAGCCCCTATTACTCTGATACCTAAACCACAGAAAGATCCAACAAAGACAGAGAACTTCAGACCAATTTCTCTTATGAATATCGATGCAAAAATCCTCAATAAAATTCTCGCTAACCAAATCCAAGAACACATTAAAGCAATCATCCATCCTGACCAAGTAGGTTTTATTCCAGGGATGCAGGGATGGTTTAATATATGAAAATCCATCAATGTAATCCATTATATAAACAAACTCAAAGACAAAAACCACATGATCATCTCATTAGATGCAGAAAAAGCATTTGACAAGATCCAACACCCATTCATGATAAAAGTTTTGGAAAGATCAGGAATTCAAGGCCCATACCTAAACATGATAAAAGCAATCTACAGCAAACCAGTAGCCAACATCAAAGTAAATGGAGAGAAGCTGGAAGCAATCCCACTAAAATCAGGGACTAGACAAGGCTGCCCACTTTCTCCCTACCTTTTCAACATAGTACTTGAAGTATTAGCCAGAGCAATTCGACAACAAAAGGAGATCAAGGGGATACAAATTGGAAAGGAAGAAGTCAAAATATCACTTTTTGCAGATCATATGATAGTATATATAAGTGACCCTAAAAACTCCACCAGAGAACTCCTAAGCCTGATAAACAGCTTCGGTGAAGTAGCTGGATATAAAATTAACTCAAACAAGTCAATGGCCTTTCTCTACACAAAGAATAAACAGACTGAGAAAGAAATTAGGGAAACAACACCCTTCTCAATAGTCACAAATAATATAAAATATCTCGGCATGACTCTAACTAAGGAAGTGAAAGATCTGTATGATAAAAACTTCAAGTCTCTAAAGAAAGAAATTAAAGAAGATCTCAGAAGATGGAAAGATCTCCCATGCTCATGGATTGGCAGGATCAACATTGTAAAAATGGCTATCTTGCCAAAAGCAATCTACAGATTCAATGCAATCCCCATCAAAATTCCAACTCAATTTTTCAACGAATTAGAAGGAGCAATTTGCAAATTCATCTGGAATAACAAAAAACCTAGGATAGCGAAAACTCTTCTCAAGGATAAAAGAACCTCTGGTGGAATCACCATGCCTGACCTAAAGCAATTGTGATAAAAACTGCATGGTACTGATATAGAGACAGACAAGTAGATCAATGGAATAGAATTGAAGGCCCAGAAATGAACCCACACACCTATGGTCACTTGATCTTCGACAAGGGAGCTAAAACCATCCAGTGGAAGAAAGACAGCATTTTCAACAATTGGTGCTGGCATAACTTGTTGTTATTGTGTAGAAGAATGCGAATCGATCCATACTTATCTCCTTGTACTAAGGTCAAATCAAAGTGGATCAAGGAACTTCACATAAAACCAGAGACACTGAAACTTATAGAGGAGAAAGTGGGGAAAAGCCTTGAAGATATGGGCACAGAGGAAAAATTCCTGAACAGAACAGCAATGGCTTGTGCTGTAAGATCGAGAATTGACAAATGGGACCTAATGAAACTCCAAAGTTTCTGCAAGGCAAAAGACACCGTCAATAAGACAAAAAGACCACCAACAGATTGGGAAAGGATCTTTACCTGTCCTAAATCAGATAGGGGACTAATATCCAATATATATAAAGAACTCAAGAAGGTGGACTTCAGAAAATCAAATAACCCCATTAAAAAATGGGGCTCAGAACTGAACAAAGAATTCTCACCTGAGGAATACCGAAAGGCAGAGAAGCACCTGAAAAAATGTTCAACATCCTTAATCATCAGGGAAATGCAAATCAAAACAACCCTGAGATTCCACCTCACACCAGTCAGAATGGCTAAGATCAAAAATTCAGGTGACAGCAGATGCTGGCGTGGATGTGGAGAAAGAGGAACACTCCTCCATTGTTGGTGGGATTGCAGGCTTGTGCAACCACTCTGGAAATCAGTCTGGTGATTCCTCAGAAAATTGGACATAGTACTACCGGAGGATCCAGCAATACCTCTCCTGGGCATATATCCAGATGATGCCCCAACTGGTAAGAAGGACACATGCTCCACTATGTTCATAGCAGCCTTATTTATAATAGCCAGAAGCTGGAAAGAACCCAGATGCCCCTCAACAGAGGAATGGATACAGAAAATGTGGTACATCTACACAATGGAGTACTACTCAGCTATTAAAAAGAATGAATTTATGAAATTCCTAGCCAAATGGATGGACCTGGAGGGCATCATCCTGAGTGAGGGAACACATTCACAAAGGAACTCACACAATATGTACTCACTGATAAGTGGATATTAGCCGAAAACCTAGGATACCCAAGATATAAGATACAATTTGCTAAACACATGAAACTAAAAAAAAAAAAAAAAATGAAGACTGAAGTGTGGACACTATGCCCCTCCTTAGAAGTGGGAACAAAACACCCATGGAAGGAGTTACAGAGACAAAGTTTGGAGCTGAGATGAAAGGATGGACCATGTAGAGACTGCCATATCCAGGGATCCAACCCATAATCAGCATCCAAACACTGACACCATTGCATACACTAGGAAGATTTTATCGAAAGGACCCAGATGTAGCTGTCTCTTGTGAGTCTATGCCGGGGCCTAGCAAACACAGAAGTGGATGCTCACAGTCAGCTAATGGATGGATCACAGGGCTCTCAATGGAGTAGCTAGAGAAAGTATCCAAGGAGTTAAAGGGATCTGCAACCCTATAGGTGGAACAACATTATGAACTAACCAGTACCCCGGAGCTCTTGACTCTAGCTGCATATGTATCAAAAGATGACCTAGTCAGCCATCACTGGAAAGAGAGGCCCATTGGACACGCAAACTTTATATGCCCCAGTACAGGGGAACGCCAGGGCCAAAAAGGGGGAGTAGGTGAGTAGGGGATTGGGGGTGGGTGGGTATGGGGGACTTTTGGTATAGCATTGGAAATGTAAATGAGCTAAATACCTAATAAAAAATGGAAAAAAAATAAATTAATAAAAAAGATCATCACTGAAGGGAAGTGGGAAGAAAGCTCTTAAAGAGAGAAGAATCATAGAAAACAGGTGATATGAAGAAAGGGAGATAATGGAGCCAGAAGTTTAGGTGAGGACATGGATGGCTGTGTGGGGAAGAGGAAAGGGTGAAGGAGAACTAACTAAAGTCAAGGGTGTTTGAGAAAACCACATGGAAGCCTACTATTTTATAAGTTACACACACACACACACACACACACACACACACACACACACACACACACACACACACACACATTTTTCATTTTTCATATGGAATAATTTAGCTTAGCATTACTCTCACAGGGGATTATGCTTCTGTCAGAATCCAGGTTGTTAAATAAAAAGCCCAGAGTTAGTGTGGGTTACTTCTCTTATAGTTGTTGGCTGGGGTGTTCTGGAGAGCTCCCAAACAATACAGGCCAGTGCTGTTACTTACTCTGGGTAACAACGTGTTGGTAATGATCAGTATGGTAACACACAACTTTGGTCCTAGCACTTGAAAGACAGGAGCTGGTTGATAGATTTCTGTGAATTCCATGCCAGCCTGGTCTACACAGGGTGTTCCAAGTCTGCTAGAGCTACAAAGTGAGACATATTGCTTAAGATACCACAGACATTTGCTAAAGGACACAGAGAAATCAGGTGTATAATTATCGGGGAGTTTTACTAACAGTGTTTGGCAGCTGTTAACACTGAAACTACAAGCAATGGAAAGATAAGACATGCCACTGGAGATTCCATGGGTGCAAGAGTAGCACAAATGTTATGGAAGAGACTAACCTCTGCTTGGATTTCAGAATGGCTTCACTGGAAGAAACACATACCTGGTACTGAAACTCTAGCAAGGAACAAACAAAAGAAGACGTCCCAGGCCCTGGAGGTGAATCAAATGCAATTACTTTGCAAAGTGGGCACAGTGTCAAAGTGCCCCCTACATTGTGCCTCTATTTGGACATCATTGCTCTCAGACCTCATCAGAGCAGTCTCTTTGTGTAGTGGAAAGTAGGTGATGCAGAAACACACAAATGATCAGAGTCTAGAGAACAAGTTTCAATACTATACTTAGCGACAAATGGGACATCTATATCAACTGCCTCATGGTCCAGAAAATGGCGACAGCTCCCAGAAATAAGGTCCATGGGACAGATAAGGCCAATTACAAGGAACATGAGTGCTGGTGGTCTCATGTTTAGACAGTGAGCAGCATTAACACAAAATGCAGAACATATTATTCTTTTGAATATTGCTGACACAGATTTCAAATATCATCACCAGGAATTATGACCAGATGATGTCAGAGGTGGTAGTTAGCTGGATTCTGGCACATGCAACGCGTATGCATTTCAAGGTATATTGTTTACCATAGAATATCCAAATAACTTTTGTCAGTTTTGACCTCGTGACTCATCAGTCTCATTTGTGGCAGCATTGTGTCTGTCCAAATTATGAGGCTGCCAGAGATGGCATCTAACAGTAAGGCCCTGCTTGAGGAAGCTACTATTAGAAGTATTTGACAGCATACAAGTTGAACCACAAATAAGGATCATGGTACTTAGTATAGACTTGTGTATAAATATAACAAAGAATGAAATATGACTCAGAACCACCTGCATCTTAGGTTCCAAGTACTAATCAGTAATAGTTACATCTACAGAGCAGAAAACACTCAAGTATTTTTCAGTGGAACTATTGTAAATATCTCTTCTAGTTTCTGGTAATTGTACTATTCTAATTCTATGAAATTAAAAAGAAAGCTGTGAAGATGCCATCTTCAGACTGTCTACCCTCACTAGTGGGAGGCTTTGGTGGGCACAGTTTTCCACAGACACCTTTCAGGCACGTGTTCAGGAACCTCTTCCAGTCTTGAGTGAAGACATTTCCCAGAACTGGCCATCTTCCTGTGGAGTCAGTCTTTCCCAGAAGGCTGTGCTTCGGTGCTTTCACTACTTCTTTCCAAGATGTTCAGGGAACCACACAAGACTTCACTAGTATTGTGAAATCTTTACAGGGCTTAGTCGAAATGTCCTCAATAGATACTGGAACAATTCTGACATTGCAGCATTAAATTTATTAACAGTGGCCAGCCTTCTATCTGACTGCAGGTCAAAATGCAGCCCAAGGGGCGACCCTCAAACAGAGCTGAAGCCAATTGTCTCAGTAATGGATCAAGATGGGGTGGAAAAGAAATATGGCCTGCCTTCTAATTTATTGACTTCAGCTTTGGTTTTGTCTTATCCTAGCTCACAAATCAGTTTAGTTTAAAAGCCATGTGTGATTCCTACTTCAAATACACAGCAAACCAAGTTTTTATTGACTTATTATCACTATATTTGAGATAATGTAAATTAGATATACCAGAGTGACTAATCTTATTTTCTAAGTTTTCTTCCACTATGATTCTAGAAAAATATCTAGCTTTTCATGGGCAGAAATATATAGGACATTTAAAATAATTAGGCTTCATAATGAAGACATGTATTGGAGAATGACAAAGTTGTAGATATGTGATGCACTGTTAATACGCAAAGGGCAAGTTTAAGTGGAACAATGAAATCCAGAGGATGTTGCTTTTCAAATAGAATATGATAGAGAAAAAAATAGTCTCTTCTTGTTTCAACATTCACTGCTCTAAAACCCTCATCCCTCAGCTTTCAACTGTGGAAACACTTCATTTATTGACATTTATTTAACTTTACCTACTGCTATGGGAAGAGTCTTCTGAGGTGAAAGAGCTATTTCCAGATATGTTTGATCTAAAACAAACTACTTCTAAATGGGGGGTTCCTGGAAAAATGATTATTTATGGACTTTTAAAAAAACTGTTGGTTCATCTAATTGTGGAAAAAAATTCTGGAATGACTTAAGCATTAAATTGGAATCTCAAACAGGATGGTGCTGATGTGACTGTAGGTCTCACCATTCTCAATGCCCAAGAGGGGATGCACAGAGCAGCTCACCCCTTCCTATAGCTTCAGTAACCATCTGCAGAATCTGCAGAGGCAGCCCAATAGGTTTGTAATTCTACTTCAAATTAGTTAATTAATTTTTAAAAGATTTATTTCATTTACATGTATATTCATGTGTGTGTACATGTTTGTGTGTGTGTGTGTGTGTGTGTGTGTGTGTGTGAGTGTGTGTGTGTGTGTGTGTGTGTGTGTTAGTTCTGCCACGCATGTATAGGTTTCTGAAGAGTCCAGAAGAGGGCATCAGAGTCTCCTGGATCTAGACTACTGGTTCTCAACCTTCTTAATGCTATAGCCCTATAGCTATTCGTGTTGTGGTTTCTCTAACCATAAAATTATTTTTGTTGCTACTTCATAACTATAATTCCGCTACTGTTATGAATTATAATGTAAATATCTGATATGCAGAATATCTAATATCCTACCACTATAAAAGGATCATTCAACTCCTACACATTAAGAAACACTGATCTAGAATTGCAGGCAGTAATTTACAGAGGAAGCCAACTGACATGGTGCTAGAAACCAAATTCCAGCCCCTCTGCAAGAGTGTTTTTGACCATTGAGCCATCTTTTCAGCCCCAATTCTTATCCTTGGCACATACTTAGTATCTTAATTAGAGTTTCTGTTGCTGTGAAGAGACACCATGACCACTGGCAACTCAAAGAACAACATTTAATGGGGGATGGCTTACAGTTTCAGAGGTTTAGTCAATTATCATCATGATGAGAAGCATGGCAGCATCCAGGCAGACATGGTGCTGCAGAAGGAGCTGATAGCTCTATATCCCGATTTGAAGGCAGTCAGAAGACTGTTTCCCAGGCAAACAAGAGGAGGTTCTGGATCACTTCGGCATATATATATAAGACTTCAAAGACCCTTGTCTACAGTGACACACTCTAACAAGGATACATCTTCTCCAAAAAGGGTACACCTTCTAATAGTGGCATTTCCCATGGGTCAAGAATATTCAAACCACCACATTTAGCAGTAATAAATTAGAGATACAATGTGGTATTTCAGTTAATGTTGACAATGTACCATGATCAGATGAGAAGGACAGTGGCACATCCATCTGTCACTGAAGGCATTTCCCATCTCTTTAGATTAGAAATGTTTAAAATCCTCTCCTAGCTATTCTGAAATTCAATTAATTGTTGTCAACAAAAGTTATGCTACAGTGCCTTAGGGCATGACAAGTTATCCCTCCTGTCTAGAAACATCCCCATGCCTGTTAGCCAACCCATCTCCCCAAGCTGGTGGTTATGTAAGATGACAAACAGAGAGAGATAGGCAATAGATGCAGGAAGGTTGATTATTGATTGATAGATATAGATTGATACATTTATGATAGTGATGGTAATAGCTAGATACAGATAAATACAGTATAAAGAGATGAAAGAAAGGTACCATAGATAAATGATAGGTGGTAGAGATAGATGACAGAGAGATGATAGATAGATGATAATAAGTGATACATGATAGATAAATAAAAGATAGATGAATAACTGATAGATAGATAGATAGATAGATAGATAGATAGATAGATAGATAGACAGACAGACAGACATAAATGGGAGGAAAAATATTTATGATATATGGGTATAGGATAATAGATGTCAGATGATTGATGTAAGTTATGCAGACAGATGATGATAATGATAAATAATAGACTGATAAGATAGATCATAAATAGATAAATGAAAGATAGATGATATACTGATACACAAATGATAGCAGACATAGACACCAGACTATGTCCAAATAGCCCAGTCTGAATATCACACTGAGCTGTGACTGGCACTACTGAAGGCCATTTCACCACACATCCCTCCCTCCTACTCAGCACAGAAAATACAAACTTTTGAGCCAGCCTTGTCTTCAGTGCTGAAATTAAGCCAGGACTTGTCACATCTTTCATAGTGAAATTGAAGGGAACACAGGACCAGACCTCAGGTAGTCATTTCCCAAGAGATAGAGAGAAGTTGTGCTTCACTTGAAATATTTCCACAAGGTGAAGCTAGGTGGTGTGTGATACTGAAGAATGTTCATGAGTGTGCAGATGTGTCATGAGTATGCACATAACACATCCACCATGCACATATATGTATACAAGTGTATAGTATTCATGGGTATGTCCCACAAACAAGATTACATGTATGTATACAGGAGAGTGTCCTACACAAGAGTACATAAATCCAGCATGAGCACAGATATGCATGATTACATGTGAGTGCACAAGAGTACACATGGTTTCATCAGCCCAATGTAAATGCGTGTAAACATGACTGAAAGAACTGTAAATGTGTTCACTCGCACACATGAATAAGAGTGGAACAGGCCAGTTATAAGGGGAGAAGTGAAGCTCGAGGGAAGTGGGTTGAAGCTATAAATGGGGTGAAGGAAGGCTTCAGAATCCTGAGCCTTGTGTATCCACAATCCCCAGACCCCTAATTTCCCATGTGTTTGAGGATCTAGGATACTAAAACAATGTCCCACATCTCTGCTAAAACCTGGGGAATCTTGTGTCTGACTGCAAGGTGTCTCTGGAGGGGAAACAGCAATTCATAGACAACAAAATAAGACAGAGCCCTGTGGGCCTTGCCAGATATTTTGCTTCACTCCCATCCCTATAGCTCTTCACATTGTCCCACTGACTGAGAAGCCCCAGATCTGGTGCCAACAAGATGGCTCAACTGGTAAACGTAATTGTTACTAAGCCTGATTATCTGAGATTGAATCTCAAAAACTACATGGCAGAAGAAAAGAACGAACTCCTATGAATTGACTTCTATCATAAATATGCCACCGGTACAGACACATACATACATGTATACATACACACACACACACACACACACACACACACACACACACACACACACACACACTAACTGTAATAAAAATACATTAAAAAAAAGCCACAGACATGGAAAGCATTGTCTCTGTCAGGTTAAGGTGACCAGGTGAGAGGCAGAGGAAAGATGGGGGAACGTAAAGGGTACAGACAAGCGGAGTCTAGATGCCGGTCCCCACCTGAACACATGCTTTTTTCTAGATGCAGCATTTAACATTTTGTGGAGAACACATATTAATGAACAATTGATGACCTCCATTTTTTAATTCTTTTTTTTTATTAGATATTTTCTTTATTTATATTTCAAATGCTATCCCAAAAGTTCCCTATATCCTCCTTCTGCCCTGCTCCCCTACCTACCCATTCCCACTTCTTGGCCCTGGTGTTCCCCTGTACTGGGGCATATAAAGTTTGCAATACCGAGGGGCCTCTCTTCCCTGTGATGGCCGACTAGGCCATCTTCTGATTCATATGCAGCTAGAGACACAAGCTCTGGGGGATACTGGTTAGTTCATATTGTTGTTCCACCTATAGGGTTGCAGACCTCTTCAGCTCCTTGGGTACTTTCTCTAGCCCCTTCCATTGGGGGCCCTGTGATCCATCCAATAGCTGACTATAAGCATCCACTTCTGTGTTTACCAGGCACTGGCATATACCCAGAAGATGTTCCAACTGGTAATAAGGACACATGCTCCACTATGTTCATAGCAGCCTTATTTATAATAGCCAGAAGCTGGAAAGAACCCAGATGTCCCTCAACAGAGGAATGGATACAGAAAATGTGGTACATTTACACAATGGAGTACTACTCAGCTATGAAAAACAACGAATTTATAAAATTCTCAGGCAAATGGATGTATCTGGAGGATATGAAAAGAAGTCATTAGATATGCACTCACTAATAAGTAGTTATTAGCCCAGAAACTTAGAATACTCAAGATACAATTTGCAAAACACAAGAAAATCAAGAAGAGGGAAGACCAACATGTGGATACTTCATTACTCCTTAGAATAGGGAACAAAACACCCATGGAAGGAGTTACAGAGGCAAAGTTTGGAGCTAAGACAAAAGGATGGACCATCCAGAGACTGCCCACCGGGGGGGGGGTCTATCCCATAATCAGCCACCAAACCCAGACACTATTGTATATGCCAGCAAGATTGTGCTGAAGGGACCCTGATGTAGCTGTCTTGTACGATGACCTCCATTTTTAATCCTCAAGAGTGAGTGAGCAAAATGAGGATTTTTAAGTATCAACTTAGATCGTTGCATTCTGCACTACTGAGAACATGTTCCTGAAATTCAGCTTTCTGCTGCTTCCTGGTTTATTGCAGTGCCCTCAGCTTGCCTGGGTTCTGTCTGCTTTTGCCATCTTCATTTATTTCACCCCCAACACTCACACCTCTCCCATTTATTCCATAATCTTCCTCTTTCCTCTACACTTTCTTTTCATCATGGAAACAATGTTTTCCTCTTACAAGTAAAATGATCTATCAGTTAAAGGTGTTAAAAACTTTTCTGAATCCCAGAAAAGGACAATATTGAAGGTGATCTTTGAGAAAAAGAGAAATGACATTTGATGCAAGAAAAGAATGAGGGAGGAAAACCTGTCAGGGACATGTCAATCATTCTACATCTTCAGAGCATTTGAGTTACTCTTCATCCTACACAGAAGGTCCCCAGTGCTTTTTCAGCGCCTTGCACATGGCAGATATGAGAAGAATTCATGAGACATGAGGACTCCATGGAGACAGATCCAGTGTGTACCCATGTTACTACTGATAAGTGAAAGCGAAAAAGCATGGAAGTCCACAGATTCCCATGTCCTGGCCTTCCTTACCTTTGCTTCTACTGGGCCCAGACATTCACTGGCCAGCTCTACAGTGGACTGGGATCCCTGAGGACAACATGCTGAGTTTCAGGGATACCAGATCCTTCATTTTACTCGGTATTGGCCTACATTCCTCATCAGCATCAATCACTATGTGAAAGTTAGTGAAGAAATAGCCAATAACCTTTAACTGCCTATGGGGTTGGGAGGCAAGGGAAAGGGTGTGGGTGGTTGCACTCATTTTCCATTTTCAATCATTAACAAAGTGGGTGTGTCATATTTCAATGTTCACCACAGTGAGCCTGGTATCACATCCTAATTAGGATGTTACATGTCACCAAGTTGTGCAGCTGTAAGTGCCGAACAGCCATGCCAACAACCTGAGTGTTCAGCCCTGGGGATATGCCCTGCCTCTCTTCTCTACTCCTCTCACCTTAAGACTCCAAACTCAGTTCACTTAGTGTTCTATGATAGGTTTTTTTTTTTCTTCTCAAAGCAGTTTATTCAGGAACCTTTCAACATGCAAACAGGAATCTCCTCTAGCCCCCAGTCGCAATCCCTTATATAACCCCTCAACCACGCCCTGTCAACCCAGTCCGCGTAATCTCAGTTCATTGGCCTTCGTCAAATGGCCTGATCTTTCATCATGGTGCACCTGTGAAGCTCTCACGATGGATGTGGCTTATTTTCAGGTGTATGAGGAAGTCAGGTGCAAGTCATAAGACTTGGCTGCACTCCTGGGCGCCATCTTGGGACTACTGCCACACCCGCTCCCCACATTAAACCAGTCATGAAAATTGCTAAACCAGACAAGAACACCCCTAGATATTTTTCAACACTTAGAGCATGACCCCACTTCTGTAATTTTTCACTGTGTTGCTATTACAGATAAGATAGAAAAAAAACACAAACCAAAACAAATAACCAAAATACAGAATGGCATTGCAGTTACTATGATAGGTTTAGATTGAAAAAATGTTAACCTTGAACACAGGAGTATGAAGAGGCAAGAGGATGGGAGAGAAAGCCACTGGGCTTAGCAGGAATAATTCACCCTAATACCTTTCCAAGTCCCAAACCCATTCACTGAGTTGTATTTCCACAGTGGATCCCTGAGGTGTTCAAAAGCTATTTTGTTTGGGAGAGGAACCCTGCACCCCTATCTTGTGGCAACTCTACTTTGTGATCACTCACATCATATCAAATGCACCAGTGCCTGCTGCCTCAGTAATCCCCAGCAAGTGAGTCCTGCCACTCAAGAAGGAACCAGATATACACACATGGAATCTCTCTAGTAGCTGAATGACACCTCCTTGATAAATGAGAAGGAGGAGGGAGTCTCCAAGACCATTCCAAGCAAATTGGCCATGTACTGGGAAAGCTGGCTCAGCATTCCAGAAAATACGATCATCTTAAAGACAAATGTGTGTGACTGCAGATATCAGAATGCCTTTTATGAGTCTTGTGATTTCTTCACATAAGTCATTTCTGGGTCATTTTTTTCTTATACAGTGATGGCTTCTACACTCATCTCCTCAAGCTGCCATTTGGCAATTTGGCAGCACTAAGCACATGTCTGAGAGTAGATGGCTCTTTCCAGACTGAGGACAGAAAGGAAACACATATTTCATGTGACTTTTAGGTACTGTAGGCTAACAGTCTTGAAAGACCCTACAGTGATATAAATGGAGCACTGCAAGAGTTCAACCAGCTGTAATGCTGGGGAAAAGGTTTCTCCAAGTGAGCAGTGACTTCCAACTTGTAACTAGCTCTCAGAAATGGCACATTGAAAAAAATCTATAAATTTTTCTATGGGGAAATTTAATGTGAATCTTCTCAATCTAAGTTCATGAGATCCTGCTGTTTACCAAATAGGATGTCTTTGTCCTGAAAAGGGGAAAGTGAAATTCTTGTATTCAGAATTTGTAGAAAGGCAGAAGTTAGTCCCAGGCAGTTCTGGAAGAAGCAGGAAGGCAGAGGGTATATGTGGGTGGGTAAGGCAGGTCCTAGAAAGAATTAGAACCATGGAAGAAATGTGGTTGCCTTGATGGCTGAGTGTTCATATAAGCCCCTTGACTCTCCCACTGTGACACTTCCAAAGGCCAGAGGCAGAAGCTTCCTGCAGAACTCCTTACAGGAAAATATCTAATACAGAATGTGTTATCCTCTACAAGACATCTCCATGGGGGAGTGGGGTTAAGAGGCCAGGGGTTAGGGACCAAATATCATCCTCAGGGGTCTTAGTCAGAGGCTGAGAGTTGGGGAGGATAAAACGGAGTCCCTGCACAGCCAAATCTCAGAGATCTCGGAGAAGCACCTACAGTATAACCCAGATAGAAAAAGCGTCCTCTCTTCAATAGACTTCATGAGTGATAGAACCCCACCATGCCTTGGAAGGCACAGAGGAGGTGAGACATGTTGTGATGGTTTGACCGAAAATGGTTGTCATAGGCCCAAAGTGTGTGTCCCTATTAGGAGGTATGGTCTTGTTGGAGTATGTATGCTGTATAGCATTGTTCCAGAAAGTGTGTCATTAGGGGTGGGCTTTCAGGTTTCAGAAGCTCAAGCAAAGTCTAGTGGCTCATATTCTTTTCCTGTTCTCTGCCTATGCAGTCATCAAACTCCCAGCTTCTTCTCCAGCACTCTGCCTGCATGCCATCATGCTTCCTGCCAGGATGATAATGGGCAAAACCTATGAACCACAAGCCAGCCCTATTAAATGTTTTCCTTGATATGATGCTGTGGTCATGGAGTCTCTTAAGAGCAATAGAAACAATCACTGAGACACAAGCTAATGGCCCCTCTGCTGGGGCAAGTGTCCAGTGAAGGCTCTACCCTCCCTTGGCATGGAACTTGCCTTCTTACTTCTTAGCTTGGAAAACCCAGACACATACGTTCATCTGCTTGAGAAATCAGTGACTGGATCCAAGTTTGTTTTTGCCCTAGAATTTATCTCTTCAGTGTGTGATTGATCAGCAAATGGCCCTATGTGTACAAAGACTTTCTGGTAAATATTTTCTCTTTAGCTTCTATCTACACAGTGCAAAACCTTCCAATATTTTGATTTATCTTGCACTTTGCGTTACTTATAACCGAATAACTCCCAAGGTAGACATAAGGGAGGGAGCCAAAAGGTTAGAGAAGAGACCACAGTCATTGTGTGGAATATACAGCATATCTTCACATACATATACACACAGAGATAAGACAGCCATTCATAAATTTAGAAGCCAGTATAAAAGATGCAAACATCATTGGTGGCAGAGTGGTCAGTATATAGCTTACAATAGCTAACAGAGGTACCCTGGGTTCAGTTTACAAGCACATTCTGAGTAGCCCATGTGTTATGTTCTTCCCTTCAAAATCATCATGTTACTATGCTCTTGTGGCTCCAAATCTCGTCACTGGAGCTTAAAACCCACAAAAATGAGAAGCCCAGAGAAAACATCAGGCAACATAACAGAACCATCTTCTTGAAACACATTCTAGATTTGGTTACTCAGTCTGGGCTCTAGATTCAAAACCAGGTAGAAAAGAAACCATTGTTCACTGGGATTTGAGAGGTCAGTGTGGAAGGTCCTTATTTGATAGGCATTGGTCCCATACATATTGAGTTGACAATACTATACACAGTAGATAAGAGATTGACAATCACATTTAGGCCTAGTGGTGGACCTGGCTCCAGAGAGGCTGATCTGGTAGCTTGGGTGATTGGTAGCTGTGAAGAAAAATACAAACTGGTTTCTTCATAAGCTCATATCATTAACTGTACTCTGGAGTCCTGTTGCCAAGAAAGAGGCTTCCTCAGTAGACTTTTTTTTCAGTTCTGAGAGCACTGTGGTGCCTTGCATCTCTTTCCACTCTTTATCACCTGCTGTATATCAACTGAACAGTAAAATATCTTCCTATGGTAACCTATTTTACATTTTGTATTAACTGTACACCATTCTTTAAAAAATAGTATCTTAAGTGAACTGATCTATTTAACTAAGAAGACTAAGTCACTCTGAGAAGAGGGGCACAGTAGTTAGAAGTGGCCACAGGCAAGTTGGGTCTGCGGTTGTTACAGTATTACTATGGTAATGGGGGCATGGGTGCTGATCATTAATGTCACCTGGGAGAAGGGCTCTTGGCTTCTGCACACCTCCATCCTCTGCCTTGCATTTTCCAGGGGTCTATTCTTCACTTCCCATCTTCAAGATAAGTCATCATTACCACTTGTAACATTAAAACAGAATGCAAGGCCAGAAAATCACTCACCTCCTGGACCTGCCCACTCTTTGCTGCACCCCTCCCCATCCTTTCCACCTTTGGTATCCCTTAGACCCCAGCTATACAGTGCCCTGGAGTATCTCTTCCAAACACTTCAAAGCAGCACCTCCCACATAATGTTCCTTTCCCCTTCTTTGCTGTTTCTTTAGTATTCTCCAAAGTTGATGAGGTACTTAAGGACTCAGCTCATTTCTATGGAAGAACTATGGAAATGTCTGTGGAAGAAGAACACTTTCACTTTGAGACCTCTTCCCAGATATGACACACGATGATAACTTGCCTTTTCTCATTTTCTTCTCCTTAGATAACAAAAATATACAGTAAATAAGAGTGACAAAGGATGGCCATCTTTGATCATGCATGTGTGTCTGTCTTTGTATGTATTGTATTTACAAATCTTGACATTCTGGGGTTGCGGTAGCTCTAACTACATTTCTCATGCTGCCGTGGTGAGAACAATCCAGAAAACATGCATTTCCCTTCTTCTAAAGCTCTCTTCCCTGCATGGTTGGCCACCTGGAACCTAGAAAGCAAGCAAAACCTTAGTGAACACCACCACAACAAGAGCTGCATTCCTCCTCCCTAACATCACCGTCTCCGACTGGCCCACCAGCATGTTCCTGTCTTCCATGCACTCTATTGCTTTGGCTTTTTTCATGTGACTAAGGTAGGGTACCACTTTCTCTTTGTCTGGCTAGGCATTAGTAACTTCCACAGGCATCAAAGCTGTAAATCCTTCTCCTATCTACATTGTTGTCCACCCCAGGAGAATGATGGCTTCTTTCTTTTTAACTTTCATTAAAATCTGTCCAGTAGTAGGTTTCTCAGTGACAGTTCATGAGGACAGCTCCTATTCAACAGAGCATGTGTCCCTAGGCATGAGGGCTACTTTCCAAAAGATAGCAATATTAATCGAAGACAGAGTGACTTGACATTGTGAGGGCATGAATAATCAGGTATTAGATAAGAATGCACCATCCCTGTTTATCATGGAGCACATAGTTAATTCCAAGTTCTTGCTAACCACTTATCAAAAAAACAATATAGAATTCAGGTTGGGAATCACACACACACACACACACACACACACACACACGAGAGAGAGAGAGAGAGAGAGAGAGAGAGAGAGAGAGAGAGAGAGAGAGAGAGAGAGAGAGAGAGAAAGCAGTGTAGCCTTCTCTACAATTCTGTCACATCAGCAGTTTCCTCCCTGTCATTCTCTCTCTTTTTTTTTTAATTAGGTATTTTCCTCGTTTACATTTTCAATGCTATCCCAAAGGTCCCCCATACCCACCCCCCCAATCCCCTACCCACCCACTGCCCCTTTTTGGCTCTGGTGTTCCCCTGTACTGGGGCATATAAAGTTTGCAAGTCCAATGGGCCTCTCTTTGCAGTGATGACCGACTAGGCCATCTTTTGATACATATGCAGCTAAAGACAAGAGCTCCCGGGTACTGGTTAGTTCATATTGTTGTTCCACCTATAGGGTTGCAGATCCCTTTAGCTCCTTGGGTAATTTCTCTAGCTCCTCCATAAGGGGCCGTGTGACCCATCCAATAGCTGACTGTGATCATCCACTTCTGTGTTTGCTAGGCCCCGGCATAGTCTCACAAGAGATTGCTATATCTGGGTCCTTTCAGCAAAATCTTGCTAGTTTATGCAATGGTGTCAGCATTTGGAAGCTGATTATGGGATGGATCCCTGCATATTGCAATCACTAGATGGTCCATCCTTTCCCCCCTGCCTCCTCCTCACCTGTAGATAGGAAGCCTCTGCATCACCCCTAATACAATTCAGGAAATCAGGCTGCAAGAGCACATAATGCAATTCAAGAGTGCTTTGGGCTCATTTATCTGCTATGGTTTAATATAATATACTTTAATATAATAGATACCTAGCCCACTCCCCTCTCTCTTCCTTCTCCCCACCTCCTCTTGCTCACCATATACACTGAATGGTTGTGTAACAGTCCAAGCATTTATAGTGAAAAATCAACTCCCCTTCTGGGTATCCTGGAAGCTGACATCTCATGCTTCCTCTGGTCCCCAAGAGTGTTGGCATTCCTGAATAGCATCATGCAAGTTTTATAGACTCTAATTCCTATATAGCACATGAATGAACATCTAAGAGTTAGACCCCATCTGAAAAGAAGGCTCTATAGTTTCCACCTCACCTCATTCCTTTACATGAATAAGCAGGAAACAGACAGAGTCTACTGTGTACTCCCACTGAGGTTGTTCCCAGACCATGGTTTCTAATAATGATGATGGAATCGAATTACTAGTTCATTACCAGTCCTTTTCACTTCAAAGCTAACAGATTAATTCATGCTTAAAAGATGACCTATACTCCTACACACACATATACACAAAAAACATGAACTTTTACAAACACTGAAGAGAAGATGTGAGAATCTCATCCTTAAGTAAGTTGAACAGCCTTTGACAGCTACATTATACCTGAAACACTCTCAATGTGCCCTTTGTGAGAGATACAGAAAGGTTCCCCAGGGCAAAGGGGACAACATGGTACCTCCCCAAGCAGTCCATAAAGTTGTACTGTCATTTTTTAGAGGAGCAATAATCTTTGGCAAATGCTTTTCCTAGGCTTGTTTAGTTTCTTAGCAACCGCAAGTTTTCAGAAAGCTATACACTTGCCTCCTAGGGAGGCCACAGAAACGTGTTGTGTCCTTCAATTACTTTCTAATCCTGAAGACATTTTGAAACGTGGAAGCGGCATTTTTGTATCAAACTCAAAAACAGACTTTAAGGTCTGCAGACTACTGTGTCAGCTTGCTTCTATTTGCACAGAGAGTGATGAGCCAGGCTCCACATCTTGCTCTTCCGTGTTCCCACTAGTTAACTGAATAGCAAGGGAACCATTTGCTGACACAGACACTGGCTAGGGAAACAAGACAACACTTGGCTTTTGAACAATAAGGACAGAGGTTTTCTTCAGAGTCCTATTTCCAGACTCTGAATGAAAATGGATGAGAAATAAGGAGCTTTTCAGAGCAGAGCCCAGTCCAGAAATAAAACATCCCAGGGCTTCCTGGATGTATAAGCTTTGAATTTTGTCTTAATTCTAGTCTGTAAGATAGTTTCATTTACTAGTAAGTTGATTGCTTTAATTGATAGAGATAATGCAAAAACAGACCAGACTATTGGTGCCTCTTAATGACAACACAGCAGCATTGTTACCTCCTTGTTATTAAGATGAACAATGGCATCTGTAAATGGCCAGGACATCATGGATACAGAGTCATCTGTGGCTATCCTCACAGTAGCTCTCTCAAACAGAACAATGATGGTTCTGAGAAATTACGCATGGATCAGCATCTGCATCCCTTAACAACATTTATTACTCCCTTACCATATACAAATATGTAACCCCACTAAAAGTGAAAATGAATGATTTAATAAGTAATGACCAAATGCTCCCTGTGGATCCCGTGCTGGGTTCCACACTGAGAAAGTGAGGGTGAACGAGGAAGCTCTCCCATTTATGGAGGTTACCCCCTTGTTAGGGGAGAAAGCATGCACCATGCTCCTTAAAGTTGTAAACAAAGCATATGTATGTATGTATGTATATATATATATATATACTGGTGACTTGTGGTAAGTGCTAACATGGACCTGGAGAGTGCATGGGCAGTAAAGAAGAGGGATGAAGGGTCATTCTCAGGTGGCAAGAGGGACAGGGCCCTGAGTGGCAGCCAAAGGATCCAGGGCTTGCATCATGGGGTTAGATATGAAACTGTATCCCTTAGCACTGTTGGGAGAATAGGGAGGGAACATCCACGGGTGTGCAGAGGCCCTGAAGGGATAATCAAGCTTACATAGCACATCAAGCTTTGCCTGTGTGCTCTGCTCCTACCTGATAAGTACAACTTCATGTTCCCTCATGAGGAGTTAAAACGGGAAAACATAAAAAGAATCAACACACAAAGAAATAGGAGCAGTAACAAAATTGTGCCTGTTTATCCAGAGCCAGGGCCCTAAGCTAGGCTCAGGGGCTCTGAACTATAACCCCAACACTGAGGGGCTGAAATAGGAGGAGAACTACAAGTTAAGCTAATCCAGAAATATACAATGAGACTGTCTCAAAAAACAAGCAAAGAAAAAACTGAGCCAGTTTATGCCTCTCTAGTATTCACTCCGTGAATGGAGAATATATTATCACATGGGCACCTTCGACAATCAAACATTAAGACCACAGGGATTTTGGCTTACCACACAGTTGCTTTTCTCTCATCCCCCATAGTTTTGAAATAATTCTGAGATAGATTTAGTGGGGATTCAGTGCTCACTTAAAGAACACCGGACTCATCTCCTGGCTGATAGACTATGGGTTCCTTAAAATGATTTAGAGGGAAAAGAGCTCCATGGCAACTCTGCATTTATTCTGGACAGCACCAGTAATATACAGCATGGAAAGGAAGATGGCCTTCTAGGGACACAGAAGTGAGCAAGCCTCATCTCATGGAGAGTGGAGCTAACCTGTTTCTCCTTCTCGCTGATCAAGTCAGTTTTCCTTTATGTGTCTCAGTTATGTGCCTCTCCTTCTATCTGATAGCATTGGATGCCATCTGCCATCAGCAACTTCATAAAGAACAGTTACAAAATAAAGTGAAGAAGCAACGTTGTACTGTGAGAGAAAACATAGAGCTTATATATAGGAACAAAAGTCATTAGCACAGCGTCGATGTTTTCCCATCCCTTGTAAATAAAAAATTTCATCATTGGGTCATAGCTTTACTCTGTCACTCTCCAAACTTCTTTTCTCATGTAGTTTTTTTTTTTTTTTCTATCAGTTGTTAATCCTTTCCCTGACCAGCAGTGGCTAACTTAATTGGCTTAACACAGTACTAATGAGGCTGTGATCACATATCCCTAGGGACAGCCTTGTTAGCTTCAGTTTAATCCAATTCAACAGAAAATAAAAGTGTCTACCATGACTTGGGCACAGCAATAAAAGATAAAATCAATAAGGCCTGTCCCTTTCCCTTTGGGACCTCATGATTTAACAAGACAATGGGAACAGAACACACATAAATGTCATAGGCATTGGGCAGCGGGGGAGGCTGGCAGAGCAGGCTGCAGAGAGTGCGGGTGTGAGGACTTTGAGAGAGGGAGGACCTAACTGAGTAGGAAAGGGAGGATGGGGGGGGGAGGTATATACAAAGATGTGTTGCATTTTTTAAACAGAGAAACCATCCTAGGAAAAGCACAGTGGTATTTCCAATTCTGTTACTCAAAACACTGTCTCTGCATGTGTTGGCTCCATTCTGCATGTGGCAAGAGCCATCCATACAGGAGGCTATGAGCAGAGCTATACTACATAAACATGGGACTCTGAAGTTAAAGCAGGAAAAAGAAACTAGAGAAAGAGTGCTGGCTATTCTGTACTATGAACTCAGAAATTTGGTTCCAGGTATTGCAGACTGGTGTCCAGAGGAGTTCCCTCAATGAAACACAGTGGAGGAAGATGGGTAAGGTCACTGAAACTGCTGAGGAGTCATGAAATGGGCACATTCAGGAAATTCTCTTCATTTATTATCACCTCTGATACCCATGATATTATTTAAAATTTACATTAGGAATAATATGCACAAAGAACCTTCTCCATTGTGCACGGGAACAGGAAACACTGGTTCAAGTGGCTATCACGAGAGTGTGTGCTTTCAATACCTATACCACCTGGTACTGAGTGTGTTTGTTGGTTGGGACACTAGGATGAAGGTAGGACCTTCTCCCTACCTAGCTGCTTCATAAAACTGCACACTGGGGGACCCAGAAATCTATCAAGGCCACTATGTAAAAGAAAATGTAGTCATTATAGTCATTCTTGTTAGAAATAACCAACATCAACAAAGGCTTGCCTTCAGTAACATCCAACTTCAAGTCCTAGATAGGATATAACCTTGTCACAGCAATGCTTCAAGTTTAAAAATTCTACTTCTAAGGGATGGGATATACCTAAGTGGTGGAGCACTTGCCTTGCTTGAGACCCAAGGTATTGCTCAATCTCTCTTATAGCTGAAAAAGAAGAAAAAGAAAACCATGCACAGAAAGAGAGTATGGTAACAGACACATATAATCTCAGCACTTGGAAGACTGAGGCAGGAGAATCAGTATAAGTTCAAGGCCAACCTGCTCTTTACACTGAGACATCGTCTCAAAAGCCAAATATCAAAAACCAGGGTCCACCCTGTTGGATTCAAGTTAACTTGATTTATTCCAAAAGAATCTATTCACTGAGCTAGCATAGGTAGCTCATACGCATCCCAACACTCCAGAGGCTGAGGTAGGGGAGTTGTGAGTTTGAGGCCAGTTTGGGCTTGACATCTAGACCTAGTCTCAAAACTAGAAATCAAACAAATAAAGTAGAAACAAACAACAAACAATGGTATTCAGGTGCTAGGGATGTGGCTGTGACAAGCTGTTTGCCTAGCACATGCAGACTTCTAAGTTCTATCCCATCACTGGGGAAAGAGTGGAGAGGGCTGGCAGCTGGGGACGGTGTAGTTGGTCAAATGTTTGCTTAGATGGCATGAGGCCCTGGGTCCTGTTCCCAACCCTGAAGAGAAAATCTCTTTAAAAAATAAGGATAATTGCACTTCTGAACATTAAAGAGTTAAATTCTCCTGAGGATGGGAACTAAACAGGCAGTATAGATCAGAATCCCTCCCCAACACAGCATCTTCCTTCCCACTTTGGTACCCGAGTTTCCATCAATCTTACCCATATTTCCTCAGTTTTAATGAATACACTTTGTCTTTTAGACAGTGGTCAATGGTAACAAATACTTAGGAAACTGTTCTCCCACAATCGTAATTCAAATAGGAAAGCTTTGTGTTTGGCTCCATTAGCTTTGAATAATTTTTTGATAAAACTGGGATTAATATTTAGATTGCCTTAAGAAAAATCCAGAGGTTTCCAAAGAAACAATAATAATTCAAACAAAACTAGATGATAGATATTTTACCAACTTAATAAAATGAGCCCTCTTCAAAGAGAAAGCAGCCCTAAATTACATATAATTAGAGTGACTGCTATAATTAAGTCCAGCTCATCTTGACCACATCAGACATTTATCTGGATTATATAATAGTCATTAGTATTGATTATAAGAATTTAGAAAGAACTGAACTGATTTCCACTAAAGGCAGTGCAAAACTTGTGAGGAAAAAAAAAAGGAAAAATTTCCTCTCTCTGTTTTAGACTTCAGCAGTCAACCTGCAGACTAACTGCCTTCTTGCATAACTTCATCCAAGACTTAGGCATCCTTACAGGGCAGGATGCATCAGACTGTGTGTGAACACATGTGAGTTCTTTAGTCCCATGGAAAATAGAGAGCAAGTAGCATCAATAAAAACAGGTCATTTGTCTCAGATACCAGTGGTCACTGCACAATGACAACTACCTATACAGATGACCTTCAATTCAATCCTACTCAACTTCACTTACAATGGAGCCATACCTCTGAATAATGTCTTTTTACCCATGAGCTGTAGAGACACAATTTGTGTGTCTAGGCATCTCTTTTCATGGTATGACCCACAGATCCTTGAATAAAGACCCTTTCAGAGGATCTGTAAAAATCAAAGTTCTTGTAAATCAACACAAAGACTTAACAGGATCCTTCCATTGTGTTTCCAGATGGTGAATGCATTGTGCAAGCAAAAACAGTGTGCTTCACAGAAAAGTCCAGGGACACCTAAGAAAGTTCCCTGTAAAGCAAGAACAGTTTTAGATTTTACTGCATATACCTTTTAAATCTACAGTGCCTCTCCAGTGTGGATTGGAATCCCAGGGGTATAAGTTATAAGGACAAAGGGTATGTATGATTGCCATCTGAACCAACTGGCTGGTTGTCTGTCCACTGAGTACCTATTTCTCTAGATGACTGACAAACTTTGATTGATAGGATTGTACTTTCTATCAGAAATTTTCATTAGAATGTATCTTTAACTTCAAAGAAAACATACTTTTGTTGTCAATGATGAAATAAAGTTGTCTAACAAAAATTGAGAAATTCTGAGGCCCTATTTATCACCATGGGTTTGACAGATTCCCTGTGCTTAAAGAGGTTTCTAAGGAGACACTTTAGTATTAATGAGTGTGATTTTGGAGTGGAAAATGCTACTGAAAACTGGAACTGGGGGAAGAGGTGGTGGGTGGTACAACACTATGTGGGAATGCACAAGCCTCTATTTTATTCTTAGCACTGGAAACCAAATGTTTTCATAGAAAAAAAGAAAACCATACCTTCTTTTCAAGGTAACTTGAAAGAATGCTTAATTGGGAGGAACATAGTCTTAACAATAAAGTAGTATCAATAAATTGACAACCGTATGTGTCTGAGTGTTCTGCCTGCATTCACAGCACCAGAGGAAAAGATATACACATTACACAAGCCAGCATAAAGAATGGTGACATAAAAGACTGAGGAAGAATGACCTTAGACCACTGACCTGCTCCACTCTAGAAATAAGACAAAAGAACAACAGACAAAGCTCATGGTTCAAAGGGTGAATGTGGGTCAAGGAAATGAAAAGAACCCATGAACTAATGGTGACCAAATCTATGAAACCGAAGTTTAGAAAAAATGCAAAGAAAACTCTGCAAAAGCAGCATTATTGTCATTTCTAGAGAATCAATAACACCGGGCATCAGATCAATAAATCAAAAGAGAAAATGTGAATGGAAGGAATATGAGCTGAGACATGACTTTTGATTTAAAAGACTCAGAAACAGAATTAACCCAGATACCCATGCCTTGAAAAATGGGTGGTAGAAATGTGGTACAGGAGCTGGAAAGATGGCTCAGTGGCTAAGAGCACTAGCTGCTCTTGTATATGTCATGGGTTAAGTTCCCAGCACTTACATGGTAACACACTACCACTTGTAACTCCAGTTCCAGGGGATCTGACACAGTCTGACTTCTGAAAGCAGCTGACATGAACATGCTACAAATATATACATGTGAGCAAAATGTTCATACATATAAAATAAAATAAACAAGTCTAATATTTTAAAGATGGTATAGACACACAGTGGAATTTTATGTAGCCATAGAGAACAGAATTATGAAATCTGCAGAAAGATGGATGTCACTGGATATGATTACATTAAGCAAAATAACTCAGACTTAGAATGACAGAGACTGTGTGCTGTCATTTACGTGTGTGTGTGTGTGTGTGTGTGTGTGTGTGTTTGTGTGTGTTTGTATCTGAAAAACAAGAAAGGAGACAACAAAGAAGGAGAAAGGTCTTCAGAAAGAAGAGTGGCCCATGTAACAGGAAAACAAAACTCCTGTGGGACAGAGAACACAGAGAGGTGTTAGAGAACAGATACAAGCAGAGACAGGAGATGCAACATAAAAGAGGTTATAGTTTAAAATTCCATAATAAAACCTAAAATGCTATATGCTACCTTAAAAACAAAAATCATTCCTTATAGAAATGCTAACTAGATCCATCTTAGAAACTCAAAGTAACAGTGTAGAAAGTACTATGAAAAGTTTTGTATTGGTAAGCTTGCCAACTTGAGTGGAAATTTAAAATCCCCCATAAGATAAGAATGATAAACAGGTAATAAAAGGAGATGTAGACATGAAGAAGATGATGAGTCACTGGCTGAAATCGTTGCCTGAGAAAAGTCCTCTTCTGGTGGCTTCATCAGTGAATTCCCTAAGCATTTCAGGAGAAGTCATTGCCAATTATGTATGTACAAACTGTTTTAGAATATTATAGAGGAAAGATTTCCCACATAATTTTATAAGATAAATATGACTGTTATAAAGTCCATATAGGATGATACATCATGAAACTGTGTGTAAGACATGTGTGAATTTCTACAAAGTGAAATCTAACAGAACAGAAGCATGGCAATATTATGTCAGGTGGTGACAGTCTACAGTCAGATGCTTGTCTGGCATGCAGAGACCTTCTCTCCTTCTCTAACACCAGAAAAGGAGAAGATGTTGTAAAAATCTAACACTTCTCGGCCATATTAACGTCATCACTAAAACTGGAATTGATACATTGGAAATCTATCAACACAAAATATTAACAATTTAATCATATAAGTTGAAATCAACTCTATAGATTTAGAAAATAGATTTCAAAAATCTTGTATCCATTTGTGTTAAATCCAAACAAGTAAAAAACAGATCACTACAGTCTCAACCCAATAAAGGTCACTATGAAAAACTTATAGCTGATATCACACTCGTGAACAACATCAGAAGTCCTTCCTCCTCATCTTGAGAATAAAGCCAGTACCATGTGGGACACACTATCTGCCAAGTTGCTGTGTCATCACCCTCTGGACCATGGCTTCTTTGTGTTGACCCAAAAGAAATACTTCTGAGAAGACGTTGCTTAAATGATGGTGGCCTCTTATGATTCACAGGTGAGACTTTTCAGCCTCCTCTGACCTGACTATGATGGACTATAATCTGGAAGTATAAGCCAAGTAAACCCTTTTCCCCTCAAGTTCAATTTTTGTCAGAGTGTTTCACTGAAGCAGTAGAAACACCAACTAAGACACTGTCCCAAACAGCATGGTCAAGTCTAGCAAATCAAAACCCCATTCTTCCCATTCTTCCTAACCTATTTCTCTTTCTGTTGCTGTGATAAAACACTGAACAAAAAAACCAAAGAGATTGGGTATGGGTTGGTAAGGAAAGGGTGTATTTGGTTTACACGTTATAGTACACGATTATGGAGGTATGTCAGGGCAGGACTTTGAGGCAGTAAACCAGACACAGAAACTGAAGCAGAAGCCTCCCTCCCTCCCTCCCTCCCTCCCTCCCTCCCTCGCTCCCTCCCTCCCTCCCTCCCTCCCTCCCTTCCTCCCTTCCTTCCTTCCTTCCTTATTGGTTAAATTATGTATTTTTATATCCCAACTGCAGCTTCCTCTCCTTCCTTTCGTCCCAGTCTCTCCCTCTCACACTCCCCCACCATCTACCCTTCTTCCCCTTCTCCTCAGAAAAGGGAAAGCCTCCCATGGATACCAACCACCCTTCCCACATCAAGTTGCAGTAAAACTAGGTGTATCTTCTTGTAATGCTAGACAGGCAGCCCAGTTAAGAGAAAAAGATCTAAAGGCAGGCAATGTATATAGCCCAGCACTGTTCCTAGTGAGCTTGGCCCTCGAATATCAATTATTGATGAAGGAAATGCCCCCAGATCTGCCTACAAGCCAAGCTCTGCCTACAGGCCAAGCTGATGAAAGCAATTGCTCAACTGAGATTCCTTCATCCCATACAACTCTGACATGTCACGTCTACAGCAACAAAATATAACAGCAAACAAAGCAAAACTAAAACAACACTAGAGCAAAAGTAACCAAGTCACCATAAGTGTCTAAGCTTCTGACCCTTAAACTATTAGTCTTGGAGCCTGAAATTTAAAATGTAGCATTTGGAGAGCCTTCTGTCACATGTTTTCTTTTTTCTTCAAAAATACCACTGTGGATGCTTTGGTTTAGTACAGACTGTGTGGGTTAAATCCAAAAGCCCATTATAAGGGTGAGAACCTAATACAGCTGACCTCTTTAAGGGTAGGAACTGAGAGGTGGTTTAGGTTAAGTGAATCATAGGGGATGCCAGAGATGGAACCTTAATGAGAGATAGAGGTTGGGGAATGGGAGCAGGGGAGAAGAAGAAGCAGAGGGAGAGGCCCAAGCATCTTCATTCAACAAGGCTCCCAATCTCTCATTCAATAGCCTACCCCACTTTGTGACTCTTCCACATGTGGCCCCTTGACCTTAAAATTTTTCAGTTTAGCATCTTAAACAAAACTCTTTTTAAAACTCACTCTGTCTACAGCTCTGTGTAACTGGTGGCAGAGACTCTAGGGATAGCATCGACTTCATGACAGCTAACCCACAGACAAGTGTCACCATTCCTCATCCTCTTTAATGGGATTGCTGCTGTGTCAAGCTCTCTGAACATCCACCTCTTCCCTCTGCATGGCTAGCACAGCTTTTCAGGCGATGTCAGTAGCCTTAATTGTGACTATCTCTCAAACAAATGAGCAGATTATAAGGAAGGAAAACTCCTTTCTTGTGTCCTTCACTCTTGATTTTCTTCAGATTACTCTTGTTTACTAGATGCTCATGTAGAGTGACAAACACAACATTCCTGAACTGAGAGACACAAAGAAATCCAAAGCCCTGGAGTGATTGTAATCTCAGTTGCACCTGGAGAGGGAGGGGTCTCCAGCTCTTCATAATCCTAAAACAATTGCCAGCATATTAGTAGTAAATGTCACTGAAGGCCAGCAGTATTTGTCATCTTAAAAGTTTATTTGAGACAATAATCTTGAGGCTGTAATAGAAATTTTGTGTTCTTTATTTTTAAGCATTAGAATATCAAGTGACACAGATTTAAATATAAGAAAATCTGAAGACAATTTTTTCACATACTTTTCACAGTCAAAGTTTTAGCCTAGCTCAGTTTCTAAAGCTATTAATGACAGGTACCTGGAAAATATCACCATAATATGTCTAGAGTCTTGCAAATGCTGTAGCTTTTTAATTATTGACAAGTTATTTCTTTCCACCCGTAGTACAAATGAGTTAAAAATGACATCCCAGGCATACATGTTAGGAAAGAAGATCTGATTTGCTTTTGGTTTGTTTCCTACCTGAAATCAGAACCTGCTCTTCTGCCATTGTCTGGAATCCCGGGATCTGGACACATGTCTGAGATGAGAGACACGCCTCCTTGGGTCACTACAACAGAGAGAAACTTTATCAGAAGGTGGTACAGCCATCAAGGAAACACCCAGAAAATTTATGCAAGACACACTCAGCGCTTCCATGATCATGACTCAAAGGGAATTCTCTTACACTGAAGACAGCTCAGCTACATTAAAGTGAGTCTTTGCTCTTGAAAATCAAAGACACCTTTGCCCATGAAAGGACATTGACATTCTTTGGTTTAGTTCTTTCCTCTATTGAAGAGGTGAAAATTTAATTAGAAGCTCGTTTGTTCTTGATGATTGCCCTTGAGCTGGGTCAGTTTATAGACTAGGGAAAAGACCATTGCCTAAAAGGAAGGCAGCCTTGTCTAGCCCCCACCTCCACCCCCCATGGATCACAGTGCAGGGGATAATCACTAAGATCTATAAAGTACATAGCTTAATAGATTTAACTCAATTTTAAATGCTGAATGTGCTTTGCATTGGACTGAAACAAGAATGGCCCCTTTGTATAGGTGTCCAGTTTCCTTTCTGAGTCTCTCAAGCCTCCTGTTGGGTTTCCATCACCACAGAGTGGTCTCTAAGGACCATGTGCATACTGGATAGAATGGATGGAACTCTACCATCCATCCATTACCCTACAGAAACTTTCTAATCCAATTAAGGAAACTTCTTTTATTCTTGCAAGAAATGTGTTCAAGAGAGGGCTTGTGATCCAGTTCAATTAAGTGAAATGTTGGGGTACACCCATGGGAATGTTTCTGGGAGAGATCCCTGTGTGGTATGAGAGCCCATTTGCTCAGCACTGTGGGTATCACCATGCCTGGGCTTTGGTATCATCAATCGGGGCAGTGCAGGGTAGAAGCAAAACCAATACATGGACAAAGGGCGAGAGAAAATAACACAAAGGCAGGATCCCTCAGTAGAGAACTGTGAGAAACTGCTACAGTGAGAACTGAGTATACTGCATATGTATCCCCCAAGAAAGAGTCAAAATTTAAAGCACTTGCCAAAAAACCAAAGGCAAATGAGTTCATTATAAATGGAATTGACCCCAACTTTTTCCTGAGAGGAGTTACATAAGTTGAAAGAACCTCAGATATAACTTCGAACCACTGAAAAATGTGTTTGTCCAAAAGAGGAAATACACACACATGTGAAAATTATATATATATATACACACACATATTTGTATGTACATGAAAAATATTATCATAATTTTGATTTTCAACTTCAGTTTTTCTGTACTATTTGAAAGAAATAGATAAACTAATTATGGCTTTATGTTGATGCATATTAATGTATAGAGATACAATTTATGAAATCCATAGTAAGAAGTTGGGGGATTGAGCTGGTATGAGCAAAACTTTTGTTTATATGTAATACTAAATTCGTATTGATTTCAGATGATTCCATAATTTCAGGGTGTAGTGTATAATTCTTAGGTAACTATAAAGGAAAGAGTTAGAATATTCATATAAAGAGAAGTGATTAAAATTGTGAGCATAAAACAAAAACTAAACAGAAATGAAGTGAGAAACAAACAAGAACAGAAATCAAATGGTAAAGCTGTCCTGCCTGAAGTGGTAAATTGAAGTTTAAGTGGATCATCCAACATCCATGTCAAGGCTGAATGAAGCCGACCCAGATTAGGGACTGAAACCACAATCCCTGGTCCTTCAGGGTACAGTTGTATTGGGAGATAAGCAATTTGAAGTACTATTTCAGTTAAATTCTCATAGACCTGATCGACTTGGGAATAGTGTGCATCTGAGGCCATAATCACACAAGGAAACCATTGGGGACAGTCAGGAAGATAGCCACTGACAACCATGGAAGGGCAGCATCACAGGAGACCAGATGTACTGACCTGAAGAGTGGGAAACACATTTTCTCTGTTGCTTAAGCAAGAGACCACAATGCTAGGCTAAATGGGTCTAAATGATCAGTGCCCTTGCTAACTGTAGATGGAGTTAAGCAATAAAGAAAGGAAATGACAAGAACCACTGAATGCTGCTCACTAGAGGCTTACACTGTTGGCAGGGAGGAGGGCAGTGTTATTATATGCTAAGTGTTTAGAAGCTTGTACGGGAAAAAATAAAGATTTTTAAATGGATTATGGTGATATATTAATTGTGTGAATATATTTAATGCCTGACAACTGTATATTTCAAATGCCCAAGACTAGTACATTGAATCCCATATACAATATACATGTATGTGTACATGTGCACATTCTCTCTTCATGTATAGACAATAGATATAATTGTAGTTATAGTTATAAATATATCTATAAACACTCAAATATATGCATACTGATATAAACATAGATATGGAATAATACAGATATATACCTAAAAGTAAAAATGTTACCATGGATGTAAATATGCAATTATCCATATACTGACAGGTCTGTTTTCCTCCTGCCAGTGATGTGAGTATTATATGCATATTGATCACTGTGAATGGTCCACTAGTTACTCCCTGAGACTATCCAACAAAATGGTCATTTCAAATCTTGATGCCACATGAGGAAAAGATACTTTGCTGAACTTCTCTGAGGGTACAGGATATAGACAAGGAAAGTAGGATTGCATATGGCAGAGGGTAACGCAGATGAGGAGAGCAGAGAGGTAAACTGTAGGCAACTGAAGCAGACGCAGGTGTTTGTATGTCAAGACAATAATATGCAGGGTACAATGGCCAAACAACAGTACATTCCACACCCTCCCCTCGACATCACAAGTAAGCAGTGCCTCTCAAAACTGAAGAGGTTTATGAGGGTTATAAAGAGGTATGAGATGTGGTGACAATCCTTCTCCAGGCAGGGCTCCCAGAACCTCAGAGAAATGGCTTCAAAAGAGAAGACTTAATCCCATAAAACCCACGTAACTCTAATTTTGTTAGACTATATGATTCCATGCCACATAGGACACAAGCCATAGATATCAATACATATATTAAATTCTGGTCAAAACACTTAAAACTCAAAACTGAAAATATGGAATAGAGGGATGAACTCATTATACACATTGACTTTATAAAAATGAAGGTAAATTTGCAAGTGAGTGATCAGTTATTGAAAACATTTGACTAGATTGATAGCTTAAGATAAAGAGGTTATGCTAATATAGATATTTGTGAGTCTGTGTTTGGGAAGATATATATGTGTGTACAGCTGCATGGGCACCTGTGTGTGCATTTATGTGGACATTGGAGGACAACCTCTGGTATGTCCATGAATTTCAGGACTCTCCAGTTTCTGCCTACCTTACTTTTCCTTTCCGATGAAGTGTTCCTTACTAGGATAGAATTTGCCAAGTTGCCTCTCTAAATGAACAGTGACATTCAGTAATCTGTCATTACCTCCACTGAGATAACAAGCAAACACTAACATGTCTCTTTTTAAATGTGGTTACAAGCAAACACTACCATGTCTATTTTTTTAATGTGGGTTCTGGGGGCTTTTAATGTTAAAGTACTTAGGTACTCCTACTTATAAGGCAAGCACTACAATGCTAAGCCATGTCCCCAGCCTGCTGCATATATTTTGTATGACTTTTTCATAGTTTCTTGATGCATAATATGTCATTGGCTAGGTACAAAGAATGATGAGGTGTATAGTGGAGCTTAATATACTTTGACATTAAGTGTCCTAGTTTTGTGAATGGCAGTTAGAATCAACACTGAACTTATTTGGAACAAACCACAACCTTAGAGGGGGCCCAACCAAGAAGCCACTGAGGATTTCATGGTTTAGCTAACTGCTTCAGTGACAAGGAAGGTTAGAGGTGAGTTAATAGAGATGGGACAAATGCTAAAAAAAAAAAATTAAAAAATAATTATGACAGTAGTGATGCAAAAGTTAACAGGTAATATTGTGAGAATCTCCAAGTACCATTTCCATATGGCTTGGCCTCTACTCCATACAATTCAACTAGATTTCCATATAAAAACCCACTTGACAAATGCAAACTAACAGATTTTTGACACTATTAACCCCTATTCTAGTTTCCTTGCTGTTGCTATGATACAACACTATGACCAAAAACAACTTGGGAAGGAAAGGATTCAGTTGGCTTAAGCTTGCAAGTGGCAATCCATCATTGAGGGAGGTCAAGGCAGGAACTCAACTTAGAAATATGGAGGCCCAATTGCCCAGGACCTGAGACAGCATTAGGGAAGCAGAAAACCCGACCTGACCGGGGTCACAAGTCCCTTCCGTTCAGCACCAGCACCTAGTCACCTTGGAAGCAGAGTCAACAGACACCCCCCAAGGTCCCTAGAGGACAGCTTCTGAGGCAGACCCCTTTTCGGGCTCCAGACATCCAGGCACCTTCCCTGTCAGAGGAGAGGTGTCTGCCCCTCCGGGGAGGACTTTGCCGGAGCATCTGGGGGAGCCATCTTGGTTCCCGGATCCCTCTGAGACTATTCTGCCCATGTGAGTCTGGACTACCGAAGCTAACAGCTTCTGGGACAGGCAAAAGCGACACAGGTTCTGAGACAGGCCCTGTTTCAGACCTTCATCTTCTGCTAGGAGGCAGGTCCAAATGCCAGATATCTGTGCACCTTCCCTGCAAGAGGAGAGCTTGCCTCTGACCACTGAAACTCAGAGGAGAGAGCTAGTCTTCCAGGTCTGCTGATAGAGGCTAACAGAATCACGAGAGGAACAAGCTCTAACCAGAGACAACTATAACAACTAACTCCAGAGATTACAAGACGGCAAAAGGCAAATGAAAGAATCTTACTAACAGAAACCAAGACAACTCACCATCATCAGAACGCAGCACTCCCACCTCACCCAGTTCTGGGCTCTACAACACACCCGAAAAGCTAGACCAGGACTTAAAAGCATATCTCATGATGATGGTAGAGGACATCAAGAAGGACTTTAATAACTCACTTAAAGAAATACAGGAGAACACTGCTAAAGAGTTACAAGTCCTTAAAGAAAAACAGGAAAACACAACCAAACATGTAGAAGTCCTTAAAGAAAAACAGGAAAATACATCCAAACAGGTGATGGAAATGAACAAAACCATACTAGAACTAAAAAGGGAAGTAGATACAATAAAGAAAACCCAAAGTGAGGCAACGCTGGAGATAGAAACCCTAGGAAAGAAATCTGGAACCATAGATGCAAGCATCAGCAACAGAATACATGAGATGGAAGAGAGAATCTCAGGTGCAGAAGATTCCATAGAGAACATCGGTACAACATTCAAAGAAAATACAAAATGCAAAAAGATCCTAAAAAATCCAGGACACAATGAGAAGACCAAACCTACAGATAATAGGAGTAGATGAGAATAAAGATTTTCAACTAAAAGGCCAGCAAATATCTTCAACAAAATTATAGAAGAAAACTTCCCAAACCTAAAGAATGACATGCCCATGAACATACAAGAAGCCTAGAGAACTCCAAATAGACTGGACCAGAAAAGAAATTCCTCCTGACACATAATAATCAGAACAGCAAATGCACTAAATAAAGATAGAATATTAAATGCAGTAAGGGAAAAAGGTCAAGTAACATATAAAGGAAGGCCTATCAGAATTACACCAGACTTTTCACCAGAGACTATGAAAGCCAGAAGATCCTGGACAGATGTTATACAGACACTAAGAGAACACAAATGCCAGCCCAGGCTACTATACCCGGCCAAACTTTCAATTACCATAGATGGAAAAACCAAAGTATTCCATGACAAAACCAAATTCACACATTATCTTTCCACGAATCCAGCCCTTCAAAGGAAAATAACAACAACAAAAAAAACAGTACAAGGATGGAAACCACACCCTAGAAAAAGCAAGAAATTAATCCTTCAACAAACCTAAAAGAAGACAGCCACAAGAACAGAATGCCAACTCTAACAACAAAAGTAATAGGAAGCAACAATTACTTTTCTTTAATATCTCTTAATATCAATGGACTCAGTTCCCCAATAAAAAGACATACACTAAAAGACTGGCTACACAAAAACGACCCAACATTTTGCTGCTTATAGGAAACCCATCTCAGGGAAAAAGACAGACACTACCTCAGAATGAAAGGCTGGAAAACAATTTTCCAAGCAAATGGTCTGAAGAAAAAAGCTGGAGTAGCCATTCTAATATCTAATAAAATCAACTTCCAACACGAAGTTATCAAAAAAGACAAGGAGAGACACTTCATACACATCAAAGGTAAAATCTTCCAAGAGGAACTCTCAGTTCTGAATATCTATGCTCCAAATGCAAGGGCAGCCACATTCATTAAAGAAACTTTAGTAAACCTCAAAGCACACATTGCACCTCACACAATAATAGTGGGAGACTTCAACACACCACTTTCATCAATGGACAGATTGTGGAAACAGAAACTAAACAGGGACACAGTGAAACTAACAGACTTTATGAAACAAATGGATTTAACAGATTCTACAGAACATTTTATCAAATGGATATACCTTCTTCTCAGCACCTCATGGTACCTTCTCCAAAATTGACCATATAATTGGTCACAAAACAGGCCTCAACAGATACAAAAATATTGAAATTGTCCCATGCATCCTATTAAATGACCATGGACTAAGGCTGATCTTCGTTAACAACATAAAGTAGAATGCCAACATTTATGTGGAAACTGAACAACACTCTTCTCAATGATACTTTGGTCAAGGAAGGAATAAAGAATGAAATTAAAGTCTTTTTAGAGTTTAATGAAAATGAAGCCACAACATACCGAAACTTATGGGACACAATGAAAACATTTCTAAGAGGAAAACTCATAGCTCTGAGTGCCTCCAAAAAGAAACTAGAGTGCACACACTAGCAGCTTGACAACACCCCTAAAAGCTCTAGAAAAAAAGGAAGCAAATTCACCCAAGAGGAGTAGATAGCAGGAAATAATCAAACTCAGGGCTGAAATCAACCAAGTGGAAACAAGAACTATTCAAAGAATCAACCAAAGGTGGAGCTGGTTCTTTGACAAAATCAACAAGATAGATAAACCCTTAGCCAGACTCACTAGAGGGCACAGGGAAAGCATCCTAATTAAGAAAATCAGAAATGAAAAGGGAGACATAACAGATCCCGAAGAAATCCCAAACACCATCAGATCCTTCTACAAAAGGCTATACTCAATAAAACTGGAAAACCTGGATGAAATGGACAAATTTCTAGACAGATACCATGTATAAATGTTAAATCAGGATCAGGTTAATGATCTAAACAGTTCTATATCCCCTAAAGTAATAGAAGCAGTCATTAATAGTCTCCCAACCAAAAAAAAAACCCTGACCAGATGGGTTTAGTACAGAGTTCTATCAGACCTTCTGAGAAGATCTAATTTCAGTTCTTCACAAACTATTCCACAAAATAGAAGCAGAAGTTACTCTACCCAATTCATTCATGAAGCCACAATTACTCTGATAGCTAAATCATAGAAAGACCCAACAAAGATAGAGAACTTTAGACCAATTTCCCTTATGAATATCGATGCAAAAATACTCAATAAAATTCTTGCTAACCGAATCCAAGAACACATCAAAACATTCATCCATCCTGACCAAGTAGGTTTCATTCCAGGGATGCAGGGATGGTTTAATATATGGAAATCCATCAACGTAATCCATTATATAAACAAACTCAAAGATAAAAAACATATGATCATCTGGTTACATGCAGAGAAAGCATTTGACAAAATCCAACACCCATTGATGATAAAACTCTTGGAAAGATCAGGAATTAGAGGCCCATACCTAAATACGATAAAAGCTATCTCCAGCAAACCAGTAGCCAACATCAAAGTAAATGGTGAGAAGCTGGAAGCAATCCCACTTTCTCCATACCAATTCAACATAGTATTTGAACTCCTAGTCAGAGCAATTCGACAACAAAAGGAGATCAAGGGTACACAAATTGGAAAAGAAGAAGTCAAAATATCACTTTTTGGAGATGATATGACAGTATATATAAGTGACCTTAAAATTTCCAGCTGTGAACTCGTAAACCTGATTAACAGCTTCAGTGAAGTAGCTGGGTATAAAATTAACTCAAACAAGTCAATGTCCTTTCTCTACACAAAGAATAAACAGGCTGAGAAATAAATTAGGGAAACAAAACCCTTCTCAATAGTCACAAATAATATAAAATATCATGGCGTGACTCTAACTAAGGAAGTGAAAGATCTGTATGATAAGAACTTCAAGTCTTCGAAGAAAGAAATTAAGAAGATCACAGAAGATGGAAAGATCTCCCATGCTCATGGATTGGCAGGATCAATATAGTAAAAATGGCTATCTTGCCAAAAGCAATCTACAGATTCAATGCAATCCTCATCAAAATTCCAACTCAATTCTTCAATGAATTAGAAAGGGCATTCTGCAAACTCATTTGGAATAACAAAAAACCTAGGATAGCAAAAACTCTTCTCAATGATAAAAGAACCTCTTGTAGAATCACCATGTCTGACCTAAAGCTGTACTACAGAGCAATTGTGATAAAAACTACATGGTACTGGTATAGTGACAGACAAGTAGACCAATGGAATAGAATTGAAGAACCAGAAATGAACCCACACACCTATGGTGACTTGATCTTTGACAAGGGACCTAAAACCATCCAGTGGAAAAAAAGACAGCATTTTCATCAAATGGTGCTGGCACAACTGGTGGTTATCATGTAGAAGAATGTGAATTGATCTATTCCTATCTCCTGTACTAAGGTCAAATCTAAGTGGATCAAGGAGCTCCACATAAAACCAGAGACACTGAAACTTATAGGGGAGAAAGTGGGGAAAAGCCTCGAAGATATTGGCACAGGGGAAAAATTCCTGAACAGAACAGCAATGGCTTGTGATGTAAGATCAAGAATTGACAAATGGGACCTCATAAAATTGCAAAGCTTCTGTAAGGCAAAAGACACTGCCAAGAAGACAAAAGGGCCACCAACAGATTGGTAAAGGATCTTTACCTATCCTAAGTCAGATAGGGGACTTATGTCCAATATATACAAAGAACTCAAGAAGGTGGACTCCAGAAAATCAAATAACCCCATTAAAAATGGGGCTCAGTGCTAAGCAAACAAATCTGAACTGAGGAATACCAAATGGCTGAGAAGCATCTGAAAAAATGTTCAGCATCCTTAATCATCAGGGAAATGCAAATCAAAGCAACCCTGAGATTCTACCTCACACCAGTCAGAATGGCTAAGATCAAAAATTAAGGTGACAGCAGATTCTGGAAAGGATGTGGAGAAAGAGGAACACTCCTCCATTTCGGTGGGATTGCAAGCTTGTACAACCACTCTGGAAATCAGTCTGGCAGTTCTTCAGAAAATTGGACATATTACTACTGGTGGATCCCGCAATACCCCTCCTGGGCATATATCCAGAAGAGGTCCCAACAGGTAAGGACACATGCTCCACTAAGTTCATAGCAGCCTTATTTATAATAGCCAGAAGCTGGAAAGATCCCAGATGCCCCTCAACAGAGGAATGGATACAGAAAATGTGGTACATTTACAGAATGGAGTACTACTCAGCTATTAAAAAGAATGAATTTATGAAATTCCTAGCTAAATGGTTAGACCTGGAGGGCATTATCCTGAGTGAGGTAACCCAATCACAAAAGAACTCACATGATATGTACTCACTGATAAGTGGATATTAGCCCAGAAACTTAGAATACCCAAGATACAAGATACATTTTGCAATACACATGAAACTCAAGAAGAATGAATACCAAAGTGTGGGCACTTTGCCCCTTCTTAGAATTGGGAACAAAACACCCATGGAAGGAGTTATGGAGAAAACGTTTGGAGCTGAAATGAATGGATGGGCCATGTAGAGACTGCCATACCCGGAGATCCATCCCATAATCAGCCTGCAAATGCTGACATCAATGCATACACTAGTAAGATTTTGCTGAAAGGACCCAGATAAGCTCTTGTGAGGCTATGCTGTTGACTTGCAAACACAGAAGTGGATGCTTACAGTCAGCTATTGAATGCATAACAGGGCCCCCAGTGGAGGAGCTAGAGAAAGTACCCAAGGAGCTAAAGGGGTCTGTAATCCTTTAGGTGGAACAACAATATGAACTAACCTGTAACCCCCAGAGCTCGTGCCTCTAGCTGCATATGTATAGGAAGATGGCCTAGTTGGCCGTCATTGGAAAGAGAGGGCCATTGTTCTTGCAAACTTTATATGCCTCAGTATAGGGGAATGCCAGGGCCAAGAATTGGGAGTGGGTGGGTAGGGGAGTGCAGGTAAGGGTATGGGGGACTTTTGGGATAGCATTGGAAATGTAAATGAATAAAATACCTAATAAAAAAATTTAAAAAATACGAAATATGGAGGCATGACTCCCTACTATACCATGCATTATTACCACAATCAGGGAGTTCACTCAGTCCAGGAGCTCAGGAGAAACCATATTGGATTCTAGTTACTGGCTTACATCACTCAGTCATGCTTTGCTTTGTTGTTGTTGTTTTAATTTTAGGTTTTCTGGCTTTATATAACCCAGGAGTGTGGTGTCTACCACACAGGGCTTGGCCCTTCTATGCCAATTGTCAATAAACACACACACACACACACACACACACACACACACACACACACACACACACACTTACCCATGGGCCAGTATGCCAGTATGATCTAGACAACCCCTTAATTGAATAATGACTCTAGGCAGTGTAGAGTTTACAGTCAAAGGCAACTAGGACAACTGTGGTCCTAGGCTCTAGACTGAGCACACTGGCTTACTATAGGGGGCATTTAAATGGTAAAGCACTTTGCAAACTAAGCTATTCGTGGAATTAATGTCTGGTTTTTTTCTTTTCTTTTCTTTTCTTTTTTTATAGCATTGCAGCATAATGCCTGTTTTCAATAATTACATTTCTTTTATACAATTATACAAAGGATAAAATGGCAGTGGGGATTAAAGAGAAAGTAGCATTATATGGTCATCCCATTGTCTGTTGAAGATGCTCCTGCAATGTCTTTCAGCTCTGTGGATACAATTTTCCTTAATTTAAAACCCTAGATTCAAAGGAGATATTCACAAGGCATAATCGTCTTCTACATGACCAGTATTGGGTGGAAACCAAGGGCTAAGTCTCCCTACAGCGCATTCTTCAAGGTAAATTTTCATCTATCATTGGTGTAAATAATCCAGATTAGAAGACATTTTCTTTTTTTTTTTTAAGACATTTTCTTAAGTTCACTGTTCGATCATGGTGAACTTTGTGGCTTTCTATTACTGCTTGCTTTTACCACTGGCCCTCTTTAGGGGCCTTCAGACATATTTCTGTTGAATCAACTTTGGGTGAAACTAGTCATTTAACACCTTCAGGGGGGTGACACAATCAAGGATGTCATACAATACATACTCTGGTTCAGGTTTCTTAGCAGTTATGTTCCCACTTCGTCACTGCCCTTTTGATGAGTGATAGTCTGTTCCCGGAAGTGTGTCAGGGGGACACCATAGACCACAGAATTCTCAGCTTGAAATAAGTAAGCATGAGTATTTTTTTTCCCTTAGGCATTCAGAAACCTTGGTTCTTTAGGCATACAGGAACGTCACCAACTGTGAAGACAGTAATGAATAATGCCTTCCTCTTCCTTAGGAAGTTAAGGAATTTCATCTCAAGAAAGTGATCTTTAGACAGCCTTCTCTTGAACCAAGAATGTGCTTAGTTTGATGATGGTACAACTGTAATGCAACAATGTTCATTAGAGCATTGTTTTGAGATGGGGCCCCAGCACCACAGGAAGCAGAGTTCTCCTTTGTGTCTGCAGAATATCTGTAATCCATTGCAAACTTTGGTTCTTATTTACCAGATTCAACAAATGCTTACTACCTCCATAAACGTAGGGAAAGTAGGAGCTCTTGGAATTGGAAGAGGAATATTTATAAGTATTGGTCAAAGGGGTAGTTTATACTGAAACAAATGTTACAAACACACTACTCATCTGGAATTATGAAAGATTTGTTATTAATAGATATAGAACTTGATGTATTTTGAGAGCCAAGGGCTGCATTTTCCAAACACCTACATTATGAAAATATGCTCTTTCTAACAAAATTTGTTAATGCAATACTCATTTTCCTAATAAATGTCTTCATGTTAATTTTCTATCTCAAATCTTCCCATGTTCTCTGGTATCAAATCCTGTTGACACGTGCTTCAAATACTCTGTTAGCTTATAATGGTTTATGAATTTAAAATTTATTTTTAACTTTCATATTATTCCTTAACTACAATATTGAGAATCATAAAGGAAAATGAGAGAGAAGTGACAATATAACAAAGAGGGACTGCCTGGCCACACTAGGAACCTTGGATCCTGCTTACATAATTGCCTCCTGGTTCTGCCTAGCTGTCAGGGCCAGGGGTAAGCAGGGTCCTTGATAAATGACATCCTAGTAATAGTTACCCTTCCTGCTGACAAATCACTCTGGCAAGAAATTCCCAAAGAGACATATTTTCCTTATGTACACTTCAAATTAAACAACAATATTTCTTTACTGTTCAAAGGAAAAGAGAAAATAACTGCCCTCAAATGTAAAATCCCTGAACGGTTATGCTTAACAGAATTAACACCAAGGTACATTGCACAAGAGCCTTGAGAGTGACCTGTCAATAGCCTCTTCAGACCCTTGCCAGCCTCTCAAGTATGTACTTCAGGACCTGAAGATGGCTTGTGCCCTGCACTGACCTGTGGGAGCATGTCAGACCCACAAGGAGAGTGCAGGCGAACAACACAGCCAAGGGTGGTAGCCTCTGATATTCATGAATTCAGGCATTCATGAGTGCTTTGCTGGGCTTGTGCAAAAAGACCCTGTAGGATGCTCCCTATGGTTTTCTCATAGAGATCACACAGAAAACATTGGAATTTATTTGAATGGAATTGGAGGTAGATGCTGGGGAAGAAATAGGAGAAAAATACTTGAACTCAATGTGTAATTGATTTGGGAAGCTATGTGTGTATTTGTGTGCATGTGTGCATGTGTATGTGCACATGTATATGTGCATATATACATGCAAGAATGTTTCACTGTATACATGTTATCTACAGACAAATATTTAGCTTTATCTTAGATACTGTGGAACTCATAGACAAATCTGCATATGCTTGAAGCACATATGTAAATATACAAACATTAAATCTATATGTTTACCTACATATAAATCTAAGTCAGCAATTAAAAGCTATATGTGCATTAAAATGCGTATAAAAGTTATATGCATAATACATCAAATTGTGATTGAATCTGACGCCTTCCAATTGATTTTTTGCCAATTTAAAAACATCATTAAAAATTTTGGAAATTATTTCTTTTCATTTTATGTGTATGCCTTTTACCTGCATGTATGCAAATGTATTGTGTGTGCCTAGTGCCCTTGCAAGATAGAAGATGGTGCCAGATCCCCTGAATATGGTGTTTCAGTAAACTGATATCTTGTAGGTGCTAGAAACTGAACCTGGGACCTCTGCAAGAGCAGCTAGTGCTCTTAGTCACCGAGCCATTTCTCCAGACTCTTACTATTGTTGTATATTATATGTGTGTGTATGTGCATACCATGTACATGTGGGTGTTGGTAGAAGTGAGAAGAGGGTGTGGGATCTTCTGAAGCTGGAGATTATGGATAATTGTGAGCCACTCAAAAAGAGTACTGGGAATTATAAAAGCCTCAGGTGCTTTGAAAAGCAGAAAACACTCTTTAACTGCTGAACTATCTCTCTGGTCCCAGTTCATTAACTTTTAAAAATAGAACATACTATTTTATGTATCAGAACTACTCTTAGCCATTTGATTTTAAAGTGACTTTAAAATATTTTATTTAAGAACATTGCAATGAGCACACTAAGGGTTCATATATATTCATAAATATATATATATGTATATGTAAATGAATAGCAAGTTATTAAAACTTTTCTTAAGACATAACAAAATGACTGCACTTACCTGTTCAAACATTTAAATATGTAAATATTAGTAGTAATAAATGCCATGTGATATAGATTCTTGGTGTTTTTTCCAATTTTTCCAATTTTTATTAGATATTTTCTTCATTTACATTTCAAATGCTATCCCGAAAGTCCCCATACCCCCCACCCCAACCCCCGCTACCCTACCCACCCACTCCCACTTCTTGGCCCTGGTGTTCCTCTGTACTGGGGCATATAAAGTTTGCAATACCAAGGGGCCTCTCTTCCCAATGATGGTCAACTAGGCCATCCTCTGCTACATATGCAGCTAGAGACAGGAGCTCTGGGGGTACTGGGTAGTTCATATTGTTGTTCCACCTATAGGGTTGCAGATTCCTTTAGCTCCTTGGCTACTTTCTCTAGCTCCTCCTTTGGGGGCCCTGTGTTCCATCCAATAGCTGACTGTGAGCATCCACTTCTGTGTTTGCCAGGCACTGGCATGGTATGTTTTTTTTTTTAATTTCAAAATGTGTAATGGCTTAAACATAGTATAAAATATAAAATAAACATAACAGTTTCATTCATTTTAAGCAGGTTAAATTATCTGAGAATTTTTATAATAGCAGTTTAACAGTGCAATTAGGATATCAACAAGTTAAGCTGATTTACTTCATTTACTCAATATTTCTTCGTATTCATATGTGAACATTTGCTCTATGCATTGCTCAGGTTCTTTGAGCATGTGAAGCCTAAGAGAGCCGAGGCTGAGAATGAAATCAACAGAAATACGTCCTGCGCGTGCTGCCAGTCACCTTGGAAAGCACCGTGCAACACTTGGGAGATTATAACACACACCATTCAGATAGCCACAATGTCGAGGTCATAGATGACAAACAATTCTTATCTCCTTACAGAAGGTAAGACATGCTGCTTCTCGTTGTGAGATCATAGAGATTCAAACTCAGTAAAAAGAAATTTAAAAATTGTAAGTCATTGATGGTCACCTAAGATCACCTAAGGTCACTGAAGGTCACATATGGTACTGCTATGGCATTTAATCACTTAGCCCTAAACGAATATATTAGATTGTCTTTGCTGTATTCCTAATCAGCAAGTCCTATATTGGTAAATGTAGGAAAGTAAATTAATACGCTGTCTCAAAAACGGTGTCAATTTTTGTGAAACCATGGGGTGGTAATACTAAATGAAGTGGAAGAACTTTGCATATGACCCATGGATAAAGAGCATATATACTCACATGCACCCAGTCCACACAAACTCCGGAGTCTGAGTCATTTCTCCTGCATAATAAATGTGCAGAGAGGAATGACTCAACACATTCTGCTCATTTAATTAAGGGCATCAGGGTTTGAATTTCAAAGTGGTGTTTGTTTCTACATTAACCTATTTTCCCTCCAAAGAGATCTGCCAAGGAAAAACACCTGTTTAGCTATGGCACCAAATGGAATGAGCAGACTCTCCCACTCTTCAGCCCACACTGGACAGGATGTTCATTAGACTTCACACAGCATCCCCAGGGTCAAAGATTCTAATTGAGAGCATAGTAACAATCTATCATAAAGTAAGACATACCATATTATGCACTTTTTGATAAAAGAGGGGTAGTGAAGCCTGGAAGTGTGAAGGGTTGCTCTCTGGGTGCAGTATGAGGCAGTTTTGGGGTTCACCGTGAATCTGTCTGTAGTTATAGGACCCTAGAGAGATACAAAGGAACTTGCATGCCTTCGTCTTCCCATTTGCAATATCTGTAGGCAATATGGCTGAAGAGATGTAAGGTCTCCCATTAATGCTTCATTTATTGCTGTTCAACACAAACTGTCATTATGACTGTCTGCCCCTCTCCGTTCTCTGCTGGTCACAGTGAGGACTGGGTAATCACAGGGGGCTCACACATACCCTCAAACTTACATCTGCAATACTTGACCTCATGGGCATCTCACCCAAGGATATTAGCATGCTGTGCCTACTTTATAAAAGACTAGAAGATAAAAAAAAAAAAAAAGAACACCACCAAACCAGTAGAAAATGACTTGCAGGAAATATGTTTCTAAAAGCAACATGCACGTTTCATTAAAAATGAAGAAATGACTTGCATAGCATAACCACAGGCTACTAAGAGGACAGTGTGTGGGATTTTCACTCCAGAAAAGCAGAGTTTAGTGACTCACAACTCAAACCCAGGTATCTATACAGGTAAGCATGCTTTTCCACCTCTAAGTAAGAGGTATGAAATTTCATTTTACAGTGTTTATGTTTATTCCTGGAGTCATTATATTTAAATGCAAAAAATCGATAATAGCGCTTTTGGCAGGCTGTGCATTTTTATTGGTAGGAAACTAGCAATTCAATTGACCTTTTACACATTAGGGTAACCAAAATCAACAAGAAATTAACATTTGTGAGCAGAAATAGTAAGCTAACTGTGACCACTCCTTATTAGTTGACATCCACACATCTAGCAGTGAACTAGAAGCCCATGGAGACTGTGTGTTAGCGTCTGGCTTACAGACAGTTGACCTGATGGCCAAAATTGCAAAGTACTCCAGGAGACAGCTTTTGCTACATATCAAGCAGAATGAGCCTGAGGTTAAGGAGGGGCCACATAACAAGTGTTTGGTGTCAGTGAGGTCTGAAAGGACTGTTGGCATTGCAGCTGAACGTGGGAAGCTAGAAGGGCTGTCAGACCCGATGAGAAGATGCTGGGGAGGTTTTCACTGAGTTAACAGTATTACTGGGGTCTCGGCAGAAATGTGGCTCTTAACATAGAAAAGTTGGGTTATTTGCCTATTTCCACTGAACCGTGAGCCCAAGAGTGGCTGGTCTTCTCTACCTCCTTCCCTTTTCTACCCCACCCACAGAAGCTGTGCTGCGAGTAACCTACACTGCGGTCACCACATGTCTGAGCTGACAACGAATTCAACCAAACCCAAAGTCAAAGCAGGAGAAGGTGAGGTTTGTAGCACACTGGTAAAGCGTCTGAAAAGGAGAAGGCAGTTAGGAGATGTGCATTGTAGAGAGGCCCAAATAAGAGGACTTTTCGAGATAAAAAGAGTTGCAACGTGCTGGAGAGGATGCAAAAATGTCAGGTCTATGTGAGAAATCTTTCATTGGTTTGCCACACGAGGGACCTGTAGTAATGTTAAAAAGTCAACTTTGGGTGAAAATACAAAAGTCCAGAGACTAGAGGCTCGAAGAATTCTTCATGCAAAGTATAGTGTGCTGCAATTAATTAAACAAAGTGCCCCTGTGATTTGTGCTGAGGTGGGTTGAGATTCTGCTTAAGTCTAATTAAAGTTAATTAGTGACCTGAAATATCAATTTGCCTTCAAAACTTGAAGTCTGGGGGAAAAAATCCTTTGGTCTGCAGATAAGCTGTTTCTGTGCGGTAGACTGTATTAGCTGCTTGCTTTATTGCTGTGACCAAATATCTGACACACATTAAGTTAAGGAAGAAAGGGTTTACTCTGGCTGATGGTTCCAGGTGCTACCAACTCTCCAGGCAGGGAGCATGTGGTGGAAGAAGGAGAAGGCAGGTGGCTGGTAACATTTCGTCCATAATAGAGAAAGGCAGATGAATGCTGTGCTCAGCTAACTTTCCCCTGCCGTACTCAGTAAGGCTCACAACCCACAGACTTGTGCTACCCATATTTATGGTGTCTTCCCTCCTCAATTAACCTATTCGACACAATTCATCCTATACCTGATGGTTTGTTTTCAGGCTTATTTCAAGTCTGTCAAGCTAACAGTCAAGGTTAACCATCAAACAGACCAATATTAAAAAAAAAAAAAAACACCAGGGACCACTCCTTCCTTTCCTTGAAGTGCCAACTGGCAGCTTGGAGCCCCGGGTTAGGCACAGATACCATTGATTCTATAGCTGTGAATGAATTCACCCTTCAGTGCCCATCGTTCATAAAACAAATACTTATTTTTCTACTCCAGCTTTGTTATCATTGATGCTGTTACACAGAGAGACCTGACTGTATATTTTCCTTTAAGTTCCCAATAAAGAAAAATCCATCTAACCTTTAAAATTCAAAAGTTATGAATGCAAAATGACACAGGTGATGTTTGATAAAAGCACAGCTTCTGACTCTGTTCCTTACCTGCAGGCTGCTATGACTTTTATGGCTGGAAGGGACAATCTTAAGTCAATAGTGCTACTTCCCTCGATGCTGAGGCTCTCCTGATAGAAACATTCAAAGCTCCCAAGATACCTCTCTAAAGATGAGCACAATAATCACAGGTTTTAGTTGTGTGTTAGGTTAGAGTGCTGGTTGGGCCAGTGGATTCCTGGCTTTTATTTAATTTAATGCATGGGACGATAACTCTGAGTTTACTACTTAATGGTTACACCAATTATTCTCAAATAATTCCTATAATTATAAAATCTAATGTAATTCCCTGAAAACCCTGATTGGGTTTATTTATTTATTTTTTCATCAATGATATTTATACATGGGGATGATTTTGGTAAGAAGATGGCAACACAGACATCATTACACAGCCTCATTCCATGTCTTCTGCTTCTCTTCCCGTCTGTCTCCCTTTATTCCCCATGTCCTGGTGAACAGGCTTAGTATGACGACAGGTGAGGAGCCTGTGGGCTGGTGCTTACAGTCAAGTCACTTTCCATCCTGTACTTGGCAGCAGAAAATTACTTCCTAGTTGGTGACACCTTCTTTTTCATTTTTTAAAAGTGATTTTCTTCCAGTGAAGAAGTGTAGGACACATTCATTAACACAATATATAGTGAACACGTTTCCTCACACATAGCAACCAAACCCAACCTAGACTACTTCCGGCCAGCAAAAGACAAGCTCAGAATCAAATGGGAAAGATGCCTGCACCTCTGTGTTTCAGGGAGCAGCCTATAGGCTGCTTCTGGGTGTTTGGAAGGACTCGGAGGGCAAGGCTTCTTTGGGGTGTCATATTTTGCTTCAGACTGACAGGTTACTAACTGAATAGAGATGATACTAAATGGATGCCGCTTCCTCTGGCATGACGCAAATGAAATCTGACAGATAAATCATAAGTGCATTTACCCGTTCAGAAGTCAGGGTGGATTGACGAGAGATGCCTCACAGCCAATGATTATTTCAGCAGAGTGATGATTAAAAATTTGAATTCCCTATTTAGTCACTTAGACATGTAGTGTTGGGAGCTATTAAGACAACACAATTGTCCTGATCTCTGAATTGGGCCTCTCTCCCTGAGAAGAAAAGGGGGTCAAAAGCGGGCCACCGATGCACTGCTCCAAGAACAACCACAGATTGGTCCAGTCCTAAGTCAGCGCCAGATGTTCTGACCACAAGATGTACCCTGATACCACCAAGTTCCTGCTTCCCCGTATAGTCGCCAAAAGAAAAATTTCCGCTGCCCCATTCCTCCTGCTGAGAAGTACTTCCCCTTTTGCTTGTGCATTTAAGCCTTGAGCCTTGCTCAATACAGTGAGACCTTGATGCTAATCAGACTGCTTCCATGTGTCCTTCATTGCCCTTGGTTCTCGTCTTTCCCTTCCCCCATTTGGTTCTTAGGAGAAGGTCCCCTCAATACCTCCGAATAACTATACCTGCTGGACGGGTCAATGTAGCCTTTTTCGTTTAGACGAGGTGAGCCGATTTGTCTTAATTTAAAAATAAATGTTAATGGCATCTACTTTTCAAATATAAGATGTGAAAATATTGTAAACATCTGAAACTCTTCTATTATCCTTAAATTAAATATGAAAATGTCACACACAACATCAACTCTTCCTCCAGCCACCCTGCACACGGTCTTCTTATCAGATTCTATTTCTGAAGTATCCATTCCATGCCTAGTGAGTGCATAAGGAACTATGCATTTTTAAACACCATACTATGAAAATCGCAGCAACAGAGGGAAGAGTAATATGGGCGAATTTATTCCTGATTGTTTAACATGCCAGAACTGCTCGTTCCCCTTCTAGATGACTCAGTAGGGACTGTGAAGGTGAAAGTGATCATTCTAGTGAGAGCAGCTGTCTTTACCAACTACCTCATCATCATCTGCGGACAGCTTGGTAAGACGCAGTTGGGCTGTACCTCCCCTGTACACTGAATGTGTGGATCCTGGTCTTACTTTAGAAGAAATCAGCTACGGCCCTGGAAGTATTTCACCTGAGGAATTTCTTTGTTAGAAAGATAGTTGATAAATCTTACTACATGCTTAACTGTCTAATCTAGCATTATCGTGCTTATTGTGTAATTGAGCTTAGTTGACAAATAATGAGACAGAGTGTTAGGTACAACGTGAAATACAGAAAAAGAAAAATCCCACAGAACTCCCAGAAGTCTGGGCTCCCAGCTCTCCATAGATCAGCTAGGTATATCTTGCATAACTTGATTAAATCTTAGTAATCACTTACTTACTCTAAATCTCAATTTTTGATTTGAAAATAATTCCACACATAAAGTAAATACACATGAATATGCATTTACACATATATGTACACACACACACACATATATAAATATATATATATATATATTTATATTTATATATATATACAAAATATAGCAATACCCAAAGAAAAATGGAGAGATATACCCTAAGGCACTAAGCAACTATTAATGCTTGGTTTTTTTCAATGCTTATTTAGATATCTTGCTCTTTTTAATATCTGAGTTATTGAGCCTATCTTCAGAACAATTGACTTAAAACAAAAATGTAATCATATTATTTCTTTTGCACTTTAAATATCTTCAGTATCTTCAAATAATATTTATAAATTTTGTTCATTGTTAATTGAGAGCTGGAGTGACTTTAATGGAGTCACCATTTTATAGCTAGTGTCTTTCAATGACTGCAATGCAGGAGGTTCTTGATAAATGTTCACTGAAGGAATGAATGACTGAGTAAATACACAGATTCACTGCTAGGACCAACAACTGCCAGCTTGTTAAAGCAATTCAGTTCTTCACTGGGAAAAGATTTGTCTTATTGTTCCTACTATTACTCTGAAAGATTGACTTACAGCTAGAGGCTGCTGTGGTTATAAGCCCACCACCAAGGTACCAATGTGCCAAGGTCAGCCAAATGCAAAGACTGAGTAGATCCACTAAGATTATGAGGTAATTCTAGAACCGCCTGCTTCAAACCAACATTGTAAGAGATGCCAGTCTACAGTCTGTTTAAAGCAATGTCATATACTCAATGATGTATAGCTCATTCTCCATAGCTCAGACCATCCTAGAGAAACTCCTCTCAATATTTTCCCCAAATAACAACTCCTGATAAATACTGCTGACCAGCTTTTCTGATCCTTCCCTTCCCTCTTGGGTTCTAGGCAGTTTCCAGGGTTTTTAAAAAATAATTAATTAATGTAACATTGCATGGATTATATTACAAAAATATTAGTTACGGCTGATTTTATCACCAAGTTGATTGGATTATGTGATGCCTAGACCATTAGTGATGTCTACCTCAGAGAGGATCAACTGATCTCAGAAGACCTAATCTGTATGCTTATGGCACCATCCTAAGGGCTAGAGTCTTAGACTAAATAAAAGGAAGAAAGGAGAGAGGCAACTGCATGCCAGCACTCCCTTTCCGAACTCCTGATCCTCCAGGGTGTGATAAGACAGCTTCTACCTCTATCGAGGGTTGGTCCTGTGCCTGTCCTTTTGCCTCAATGGATCATAGCCACTAAGCCCTGTACCCAGTAAGGCTTTTCTTCCATTACTTTGTTTATTGTCAGATATTTGGTCTCAGCAATGGACAAAACAACAATTAGGATCCAAGAATACACTCCATTTACTGGGCAATAACAGAAAGCAGGTATCTCCTACAAATCATTTTGGAGACTCACTGTTTCTCCATATGCATATGCTGTATGCAGTAGTAGGAACTAATACATCACCGGGAAGAAGCCAAAAGGAAAGACCATTGGCTAGATAATATGTCTTGAGTGTGCTGCTACCTTTACAGACAGCTGGGTCCTTGAGCACCCATTGTCTGTAAAATTAGAAGTCCCATGGATGGCAGCCACAGCATTTGATTGGAATGAGGATGGGTGTCCCTGACAATCACTTTGTAATAATGATGGCACTCCTGAGGCATGTTCATCACCTTGAATGAGAGCTCCACATCTCTGTGAGGAAGGGTTTGTCTCAAGAAGCTTTGGGTAAATTGATTTGAATGTGGCCGTGGGCATCTCTCTGTGATGATGTTTTAAAAAACCGTGCTACAAAATTGGCACTTAATGGTAGTCACTGTATACCAGATCTGTCTTTGGATATATCAGACAAACATGACAAAACCATAAGTTAAAGTTTCTAAAACTTTGCCTTATTTTGGATCCCCTGTTTTGTTTTCTGTAGTGTCAGTGCCCAGATTTCTGTCTGTACAAGTTTCTAGAACTTTTGCCTTACTTTGGATTCCATGTTTTGTTTTCCTGTATTGTCAGTGTTCAGATTTCTGTCTGATCACTTCCCTCTGTAAACAGCAGCTTCAGACAAAATCACTAATGAGGTCTCTAAGAAGCCTAAGGGGATCTGGGCATCAGTGCAACTGGCCCTCCAGCCCCTGGCTGTCTGTGAAGGCAGAAGGTAACACAGCTCACATCATCTAGCCAGTGGCCTTTTCTTTTAGCTTCTTCCCCTGTAACTTGTTAATACCCAGCTTGTGCACATAGCATATGCATATAAAGAAACAGTGAGCTCCCACAAGACACCAGTTACAGTAGCAGCTACTTGGAGTGGGAGTGAAACTCAGCAGTGAAATTCCGCTTCACCCGAAATCCATGCACTTCTCCCTGCATTGTTGAGTGATTTTATTTTATTTGACAGGATATGCAGGTACTTATACTAAGGGATGAATCTGTGTCTTGGGTGAACTTATTTATTTCAACACAGAAAAATACTGAGTGTGGGGAACAGAAAACCCTTTCTAAAGATCACAAAATGTTTCTTATCTCTCAAGAGGTCATCTTAAAATTTATAAAGTTTATGCTGGCACAGAAATCCCGAACATAATTTTGCCTGTAAAACTGAGGACAGGAAGTCCACATATACATCAGGCTACCATGGAAGCTCCTAACTAGGAGCTTCAACTCCTTATTTCCACACCCTGATTTTCAAAATCCCCACCTGTGTGATGCCATACTTCAAAGCTTTCAACTGTAGTAAAGCCCTCCTTCTAAGCCATCAGGACTTTCCTATTCTCTATGAATGAATCTCACTGAAGTCCCAGGTGTGAAGCCTAAAACAAGTGAGCCACCCCCACCCCCACACACACCAAATGCAATGAAAATCAAGCTCTGAGAAGCAGCCCAAAGGCAAGGCTTCTCTCTAAGGGAATGCATGAACCAACCTTTGTGATATCAGCCAGTGGGTATGTTATCCAGGAAATGTTTCTGCTGTCATTCCTGCCTTCCAGAAGGATGGAGAACCCAGCTGAGAGTCAGGGTTAGCTACAGCAGAGATCTCAGAGCCAAAAAAGAGGCAAGCATTCCAGAGAGAACTCATAGTGGGCTACACAAAAATTTACCCCAAAGGTTGTATATGATTAGCTCAGTGGGTTATATGTCATTAATTTCCAAGGAACTTTTAATAAAGATTTATGAAGTAGGTGGCAGTTTCATGAGGCAAAGTGGCTGTTCTTCCCACCAAAATAAGGATCAAGTGGATTGCCTTTTTTTTTTTTTTTAAAGAGGATTTCTTCTCATGATTCTCTTGAGCCTTCTGTCAAGGAGGTCAAAATCACTATGCAAATGATATTAAAGACTTCTTATGAGGCTGGTCTTTTGTCGGTATGTATATGACATGTGTGGCACTTACAAAGGTGCCCTGGTACCTTAGTTTCTGATATTGTTAGAAGAAGCTGAGTGTTGTTACAAGGAGGTTTAACCACAGAGGGAACCTGATTATCAGGAGACACGGCTCCCAAGACAGAGCCAGGAATTCACTGAGGCAACTCCTTGCCTTCCCAGGATCAGATACACTTGGAAGACAGCAGGTGTAAATACAGCCTGGTTAGTCCCAGGTATAGAACCTAAGCTTATACACGCTGTCATAGAGTAAACGACTGAGATGGTGTGTTTAGAAGAGTAGACAGGACACAGAATAGATGTATCATAGTGCATTTAAAGACATGTCTGTGGTTCTAGACCTTGATAGTGTGCTCACAAGATAAGAATGGACAAGGAATATGGTCAAGAAACAGATCCCAGTGGGAATGGCTGGAAAGAGGGATTCAAGCCTTACTGCCTACCCAGACACTGTGCAGTAGCAGAACAATCACCAGGAGCTTGTGAGCTGTGGCCAGATCCCAACACCTTCAGAACTGAATTTAAGAAAATAACCAGGTCCAAACTTTAGATGAAGATGGCAACTCATTGTCAGAGCAGATCCTTGTAGTGACCTAAAACATCTCAGAGAACAAACATAACACCCCAGAAAGGCAGGCAGCTCATACCGTGTCCTCAGGGCATTGCCAGCATAGTGTCGTGAGGGAAATGAGTTCACGATAACAGAAGAAAATGTGATAATAGAACAAAATGTGAAGCCTGACCCCATGGGAGGTGGTCAAATCCAAGGGTGAGCTATCTGGAAGCAGAACACAAAATGAACATGTTTGGTGTCTCCCTATAAATGAGGGTATGGCCAAAAAGCTTGTTTAGAATAACAGGGTAATAAAATACAGCAAATAAAATGTATAAATATTCCTGGCATAAACTCTACAAATTAAAAAAAAATGCAACAAGAATATCGTTTGCATCCGGGCAGTGGTGGCGCACACCTTTAATCCCATCATTTGGGAGGCAGAGGCATGCGGATTTCTGAGTTCGAGGCCAGCCTGGTCTACAAAGTGAGTTCCAGGACAGCCAGGGCTATACAGAGAAACCCTGTCTCAACCCTCCCCCGCCAAAAAAAAAAAAAAATAGAATATTGTATGCTACTAACTATGTGGTGTTTGGTGAAATTGAATAAAAATATGAATTAGGAAAGAGAAAGCATGGAATCCACAAAAACAGATGTTTAGAGGTTCTAGGTTCTACAGAATGGCAACAAGTGGAGAAGTGGAGAGCTGCCAAGGGCATAAGGGCTGTACTGCCTGGGATCTGGCTGGTGGTTTATTGGTATTTCAGAAGATGTCTGAAGACCCACAGCCAATCATTAAGCAGAGCTTGCATAATCCTGAAATAGGGGGAAGAAGAATTGAAGGAGTCAGAAGAGTCAAAGATACAATAAGAAAACTGACATGTGCCATAAATACAGAAACCATGCTATACTCCGCAGACCCAAAGAAACTAAACAGGAAGGAAAATCCAAGAGAGGAATTTTCAACCTCACTTAGAAAGGGGAATAAAATTGTCATAGGAGGTAGATGGAGGGAGGGAGCTGGGAGGGAGTGGGGATGAGGAATGGAATGGGGGAATTCCGAATCAGGTGTGGGAAAAACCGAAGAGATGGCTAGATGGCCATGAAAATGAATGGAAATCTGCCGCTGACAACAGTGAGGAGGTATGGGGTATCTCCAGGATGAGACAGAGACCTGGGATAAAGGGAGGTACGTAAGAATCGGTGGCGGAAACTTTGCTGTGACTTATTACATTGGGATATGGAACCTGAAGAACTCACCTCCTGTAGCCAGAGAAGAACCCCAGTAGAGTAAGAGATACCAATTTACCCACAAAACGTTCAACTCCCAATTTATCCTGTCTATAAGTAATGCAGGCACAGAGGAGGGAGCAGAGTCTGAGGGAATAGCCAACCAATAATCAGCCCAACCTGAGACTCATCTCATGAGTAAGCAGCAGTCCCTAGCACTATTAATAATACTCAGTTATGTTTGTAGACAGGAGCATGTTGTCCTCTGAGAGGCTCCACACAGCAGCTGACTCAGACAGACACCCACAGCCAGTGGATGGAGCTTGGGGACTCTTATGGAAGAGTAAGGATTGCGGGCCCCAAAGAAAATAGGCACTCCATAAGACCAACAGACTCGACTAACCTGGGCCCTTGAGACTATCAGAGTTTAAACAACCAACCAAAGAATATACATGGGCTGGACCTAGGCCTCTCCACTCATAAGTTTAAACAACCAACCAAAGAATATACATGGGCTGGACCTAGGCCTCTCCACTCATATGTACCAGATGTGCAACTTAGTCTTCATGTTGGTCTCGAAAAACTAGAGCAGGACCTATCCCAAAAGCTGTTGCCTGTATGTGGGAAATGTTCTACTAGCTTGGCTACCTTGTCTGGCCTAAGTAGGAGAAGAAGCACCTAGCCTCACAGAGACATAAAGAGCCAGGGGTAGGGGTGTGGGATGCAGGAATACCTAGTGGGGGACCACGTACTTAAAGGAGAAGGAGAAGGGGATTAGGGGAAGGATTTTAGGAGGGGGTGACTAGGAAGGGGGCTATGAGTGTGATGTAAAGTGAATAAGTAAAAATTAATGAAATTAAATTTAAAAAAGAAGAAAGAAGGAAAGAAAGAAAGAGAGGAGAGAAAGGAAGGAAAAAAGAAAGAAGGAAAGAGAGGAAGGAAGGAAGGAAGAAAGGAAGGAAGAAAGGAAGGAAGGGAGGAAGGGAGGAAGGGAGGAAGGGAGGAAGGGAGGAAGGGAGGAAGGGAGGAAGGGAGGAAGGGAGGAAGGGAGGAAGGGAGGAAGGGAGGAAGGGAAGAAAGAAGAAACCTACAGAATCAACTAACCTGGGCCCATGGGAACTCAGAGACTGAACGGCCAAGCAGAGAACATGCTTGGGTCAGACCTAGGCCCTCTGAATATATGTAACAGTTGCATAGCTGGGTCTCTATATGGATACCTAAAGAAGGAGCAGGAGCTATCTCTTACTACATCGCTTGCCTTTGGATCTCTTTTCATTCATCAGGCTGCCTTGTCTAGCCTCAATAGAAAAAGATGCACCTAGTCTTACTGCAACTTGATATACCAAAGCTGGTTGATATCCATGGGAGACCTCCCCTCTTCTAAGGGAGGAGGCAGAGTGGGTGAGGCAAAAGGAAGGTGGGAGGAAGGAGGGTCTCAGGGGGTTCCTGAGTAAGAAAAGAGCCTAACACTCCTGAGATGGTCTTTTGGGGTTTGCAAAATGGACCCAACACTCTATTTGTTTATAGTCTCTTCCAATTCCTTAGCTGACTCAGGAAAATCTGGCCACTTCTTTACAATGTTTGGTCTCCGTGTGGCAGCCTGCCTAATGCCAGGTACATATTGTGCCGTGCACTGGGCAACCTAACATCAAATCAACAGTGTAAGTTCCCTACCTGTGCTTAGTCTGGGGCTGTGTGGAAAAACCAAGCAACACATAGTAGGATCAAGACCTCTGAGACCCAGAAGGCAGTGTGTTTTAGTCACTTTTCCTCAGAAGCCAGAGACAATGTTTAGGTGTGTTCTCTGCGCAGCCACCAAAAAGTCATCAGGAACAAAGCTCAGGCTGCAGAGGAAAAATGAGAAGCAGGGTTAGAAAGGCCCTGAGCTCAAGGGTCTCTGCCTTAGAGGTCTGACTGGAGATTGAAGCAGACAACATGTGTTGTTAGTGGGACATTACATGAGGAAGCTTAGTGGGTCCAACTGGGATTTTGGAGAAAACCATTAACAATGTGAAGACTCCACATTTACCGAAGTTACAGGATGACAGCTTGGGAATCACATTTTGAGAATGTATAGCTCACAGCTGTAAAAGATGTGGAGGTTTCTGTGGTTTCTGGTCACAGAGACAAGCTGAGGACTCATTAAGGAAAATAAAATAAAGTGGAGTTGGGGACCTAGCACAGGGGTTGAACATTTACCTCGGCTGAATATGGCCATAAGTTCAATGCCCAGTTCTACCAAAAATAGGTAAATAAATGATAAAAATACTAACAAAAATCCAATGTCTACCAAACAATATTATTCTAGAGTAACTCTAGACTCTGATGTTTAAATATGTAAAGAATAATTTGGAAATGAAGACATCCTCAAATATGTTTCTGCTTATCTCTTGTTATTTCTCTTACCAGAATAATCACATATAAAAGTTCAAAGGCTGGTCATGGGGATGTGTCTCTATATTTTGTCTCACCATGGCAAAAACTTCCATATATGAGGGTTGTGAATTTCAGGCCAGCCTGGGCTATCAAGTAGTTCTCTCTATCTTCCTCTCTGTCTCTGTCTCTGTCTCTGTCTCTGTCTCTGTCTCTGTCTCTGTCTCTGTCTGTCTCTCTCTTTCTGTGTGTATATGTGTGTGTCTGTGCCTTCCTCCCCCTCTCCCCTTTTCTCCATGTTATTAATAAAAAAATTAAAATAAATTTAAAAGTTAATTATAATTACATGTATTTTGCTTTTTTCAATTTGTGGTATATGATTAAAAGAACTGTAAAAGTTCTAAATTTTCTAGAGCAAGAAATTAACTGCTGCTCTTTTGAACAGTGGAAAACTCTTCAGTTGTATAATGTCATTTTGAGGAATGTTTGAGAATAGAGAAAGACCTTCACACTGTGGAATGAAAACAGTGGTGCATGCAGTTATCTCCACCTGAAAACAGGTGCAAAACTTCTATATGTGCACACACATGACATAGGCTACACTGTACATCTGGTGTTAACTAGACTTTTTTTTGAGTTCTTAAAACATAGATTGTTACTAAGTACTTTTTCTGTCTCGTATTTTCCAATATTTTTCCGTGCCTATATTACCATGTAGTAAGAAATCACAATAATAATCCATTTCAATTAAAAAAAAAACAAAGCCCTTTGTAAAAATCAGGCAGAATTACATCTGTGAAGATAATTATCATTTTCTCTTAAGATGTGAATAACCATCTGCTCATTTAGAAGTCGTGATGAAGGAAGAACTAATATCTCATTTTAGAATCTCACAAGGAACAAATTGTTTTCCTGGGACTCAGCAGGACTGTCCAGAATGGTGGTTAGGCAGCCACCAAAGGAGTCACTTCCTTGTTCCTGCCTCTACTGCTTATCACTGCTTCTCAAAGGGCCGTCACCCAGGCACATCCCCTTTCTTAGGAGGCCAGAGACAATCTCCACAGAGACTTCTGCACATCTATCTTTGCCTCTCCATCTGCTCTGCTGTTCTTCATGCAGCTTCCCTTCATGCTGGGTCCTTCTCCTGGCTCAGTTTGGGATGCGAGAGTGTGGGTGATGTCCTTGATCGTGAGATGAATAGAAAGTCAGAACACACCAATCATATTTTGCTATTCGTACTTTCAGGCTAGGGCCAGACATGAGTCTGGAAGCCTTCCATCTACTCTCTCTGCACTCCTTTGCCAGGACACTGGTACCCTTAAGAGGAGACCTCATTGGGAACCCTACCAGGGCCTGACAAGTTGGTGGGAAAGGACCATCCTTCATCTTAGATTTAAATGGAGGCTTCGCTGTTGCCCAAACTCTCTAGGAACATCTAGGCTACAAAGAGATAATAGGAAAGGACATTTAGATCCAAAAAGACTCAGGCTGTAGTAGCAGCCGGGGAATCTGGGTTCAAACCTGGTGCAGCTGCTGTGTGCTATATGACATTGTTGAAACCATTGGTGCTGTTTTGGTGTGGAGTGGAGCCATCTGATAAATGTGTTAAATTCCATGAGTTAGAAAATTACAGTGCGAAAACTGTAAAACATTCATTATATTCTAAGGACAATAGATATAGAGATAAACTATTGGTTGGAGGGAAAGACAGGGAAAGGTAGAGAAGGGGGAAGAGTGAAGAGAAAGGGAAAGGAGAGGGAGGGGCTGGGCAAGAAGAGGGGGAGGGCTTATAGAGATCCTGGGAGAAAGCACATGGGGTTGGGAAATGGAAGAAAGGCTCTCAGACTTCATACAGTGGTTCTCATAAGCATTCTATCAGTTTGGACCTCGTCTAAACTAACTTTATTTTGGGAAGCCATAAATGCTTCATAAAGCATGAACACTACAGTTAACACCAGGAGTGGTGAGCTAAGTATACTGGGTGTCTATGGGTTGCATGCTCAGTGTGCAAACTGATTTACTTCAATCTCAGAAGTAAAATTTACAGATATATTTAATTGTATGTATGTATGTATGTGTGTGTGTATGTATGTAGTGTATGTGTGTGTGTCTGTCTTTCTGTCTGTGTTTGTATGTGTGTGTATTTGCTGCATGAGTATAGTACCAGTGGATGCCAAAAGAAAAAAAAAAAAAAACAAATCCCTCAAAGCTGGAGTTACATGATATTTGAGTTGATCAATATAAATGCTTAGAACTCTCATCCTCTTGAAGTTCTCTTAATTGCTGGATCCTCTCTCCAGCCCCTGTCTCTACTTTTTAAACTGATGTTATTGTCCAGTGATATTAAAGTCATCCATATAAAATTTTGTTATTACTTCAGAGTATGGAAGTTGTATGTTTGGGGATATAATTCTACACATCAATGCTTAACATCTCTATTTCTGATTGACAGCTAAGCAGGTGAAAGCTTTGTGCACAGTATGCAGCCAGATATTTTGTTTTCTCATGTTGAAGCATTTATTGTTCATTTGATGGGGAAATACACATGTGTGTATGTTCATGTATAAGTATATGGTCTTGTATATGTATGTGAGTATGAGCATGTGTATGTGTGAGCATCTGTGTGTGTGTGAGTATCTCTGTGTGTGTGGTGTGTGTGTGTGTGTGTGTGTGTGTGTGTGTGTGTGTGTGTGTATAATGGTTGATTTGGGGCCTTGCCCTCTATCTCTCTAGTTTACTTGGTGAAGAACAGTTTTAATGCTGGGAGATGAAGACAGGGTAGCGAAGCCTCAATTGATAGCACAGAGGCCTTATAGCTTCATTTAAAATTGATTGCTGTGCTTTCATTGGGACAAATTATGACCCAATAATGACATGTCCAAAAAATGGGAAAGAAAAGGCACTAGAGAGCTGGCTGTGCTTTAAACTAAATTAAGCTTAGCCTATGGGTACAGTGCAGATGTGGTCCAACTTCATCATCCAACTTCTCTGCTCCCACATGTCAGCCCTTGCTATTTATTCTAAACCCATGTAAGGCAAAAGTCAATGTGTTTGCTACTACAACCCATGGCAAGCCACTGAAGTTGCCTATAGATGGAACATATCTGGCAGACACTGCTGGATGTCTGCCCTGTCCCCACAGCTTGTATTCTAGAATGGCTTACATCCACCATTCTCTTGCTGTGATGTTGGCTGACCTCCCACATCTGGATCGACACCACTAGCTGCTGGAGTATCTGCCTTTTATTCTCAGACTCATCAACTGCCCAGCGAACACACTGAACTTCCGTGACAGATAACACTATCAGCTTGATGGAACCCACATGCAGGAGACACAAGCTTGTCTGTGAGGGTGGGAGTTTCTAGATTAGGGTAGCAGTGGTGAGAAGGGCTACACTAATTGTGGGTGGCACTGCTAAGTGAGCTGGGTCCAGAACTGAGTAGAAATGAGAACATGAACATCCACATTCATCCCTTTTTGACTATTAATACAATGAGATCAACTGCCTCTCACTCTGGCCACCATGCCTTCCCTGCTGTGAGGGTCTGTACTCAATCCAAGAGCCACATAAATGTTTCCTTAAGATACCTTTGTATCTTGTTACTTTAAGTATCTTGTCTAGGAAAGAAGAATAGAAAAGAATTCGACACTCCATGCACATGATGCCTTTACATACTAGGGGTGCTGTTTCTGACACACCTGTTATTGACTCTTCCAACCCCAATGTCACCATAGGAATAAGGTCTTAGTGACCATCATATAAGCTTCACTCTAATCCTGGCCTGTCCATCACAGCTTATTTTACTGCAGAACTTTACCCACTATGATCTATTATCTTCACATTATTCTGCTTTTTTTTTTTTTTTTTTTTTTTTGTAGTTTGTTCTGTCTTTTTCCAGAATGCCCTGGAATGAGAAATTCCTCAGAATAGGGATTTTTTTTTTCAGTATTGTATTTTGAGAAGCCACAACAATCTAGGCATCCACTCAATGTATGCTAATTAGCAAAATGAGCATCCTGGAAGGCTGGAAAGATCTCCTCTTTTGGTAACTATACAAAAGCTTACTCAGCATTCCTGACCCTGCTAATAATTGCCCATCTCCTGCCCTAATGCAGGAAGTGGCAGTTAGGAAGGCAGCAGGTACCTCTCTACTCATTTTCAAGCCATCAAATAACTAAGCCCAGAACAGCCACACAAGTTTCGTGGACAACAGGCACTGAGAGATTTAAGGGTGTGCAAACCATCGCCTGTTCTTGAGTCTGAAAGTGACAAGTCTCATTTCACCCATGGCAGCCTGCATGTTGTCATGTAAAAAATTGATCTGATCTTGGTTCACTAATGTGAAGAGTTATGTCACAGCTTGAAGGGCTACCATCTCATCCAGTTAGAAGGAATAACTGCCATGATGTCACTTCTGTTTTGAGTTGGAGGGGAGTCAGAAAAAAAAATCCCTTAACCTTATACTATCACATGCAAGCATATAGGTGAATATATACCCACATCAGATCATGAATAGGTGTCAAGGAAGAGAGCACAAAGAAAAAAAAAGTAACCTTCAAATAATGCATGCCACATCGGTAGTGTGAAAGGAAATAAATGCCCAAAGAAGGGATTTGTCAGGATTTGGAGTTTTAGAGATAAGCTCAGTCAAGCCGTTCACATCCCCATACCTCATGCCACCTCCGAAGCAGCTGAGCCTTTAGTTGTCTGTGTGTAGAAGGAGGAGCTGAGAAACGCAGCACTGACTTGGCTGAGGAAGGGGCACAACATGGGGACTGCAGGGATCTTATCTTGCCAGAAGTGAAGAACTCTTGACCATGAGCAGGTCAGAATGAGCTGGGGCCTCGTGTGCACTTTCCCAGAACTCCACACCCACCCTAGTGCTTTCAGTTATCCAGAATCTACAGAGCACACTGCATCTGACCTCACCCTCCTCAACCAGGCTCCAGACATAGAGACTGAGTATAATAATATAAGCACAACATCACCCACCTGTGTGGAAACCAAGCACTATAGGTATCAGCTAGGTCCCTAGGGCTGAGCACACACCTGCTGCATAGCTGAGCACATACCTGCCGCACATCTGAGGAGAGAGCATCAGGCAACCAGCCAAGATGACTCAATGGGCATTACTAGGAAAAAATCTTGAAGTCATGTTTCCCTCTGTGGATCACTGGTAACTCAGGATAGACTCAAACAATACACTGTAAGTTAGCTGTAATGTAAGGAAGATTTTAATAGCATCTTCCTGCTCATGGCATCAGGGGGATCAGGAAATGCTGAAGGTTGGGTTCTCTAAACCTCACCCTACAAGTGCACATACTAGACATGACCTCACTTACTGTGCCTCAAGAGCCAGAAGGAACATCATGTTCACGCCCCAGAGTCTCCAGATCCAGCCCCACATCCTTTAAAGGTTCATAATGGTGCTTCCATTTGCTGCCTGTGGACGACTTCTAGGAAATATGACATATGAGTGTGTGCATATAACATCCCTGCAGCACAGGTGTCTGGGAGGTCCTAGGTGGGTAGGATGGGATAGATCTGGGGGACTCTTGTTTGAAAGCCACATTTACAGCCTTGGATCATGGTCCTAACAGAGATATGCAGAGGCTCCTACTAGTGGAGCCATGGGGGCAACAGGAAACTAGGGTGAATGGCCCATGACAATGTTCCCTGGATGTCTGAGGCCCAGGGCTAGTGCCTGCATTGTCTGTGCTGTTAGTGTTTGCACATGGCTCTTAACTTTTTACACTTTCTGTGGTCACCTTAATCACAGTGATAATGGAACAGGGGTCAGACTGAAGAGATGCTTTCAGTGGTACCATGGACTCTCTGCAGAGGTATGCCTACCTGACACTGTGAACCATTATAATAGCTTAGGGCTTCTTAATATGAAGAAGAGCAAGCCCCCACTCCTTCCCACATGAGGTCCAATATTTTGCCATGGGCTCTGCAAGCCTAAGTAGAAAATACACAGGAGAAGAACCAATCACTCACAGCCTTGAGCTCTCAGTGAACCTCAGCTTCTCACACACATTCATAAATGAGCACAGACTAGCTAGACCTATGTGTGTTGTGTGTGGAGGAATAAGCAAAAGGAGAAGCCTGGTTACAGGGCCCAAGGGTAGGGCAGGGATGCATAACATAACGGAAAAGGTCAGTCTGATGAAGGGATAGGTCTAAGAGGTCTGCTGTACAACATGCTGAGACTGCTATCACCATAAAGTAAGTGTGGGGTGAGTGATGTGTGCATGAGCTTACAGTAGCCATTCTATTTTATAATGTATTCTAATATATACAAACATAGTCCTGGATCATATTAATACGTACACGTTCTTCTCCGTTTTTAAAGCTTCATAGTTTTAAAAACGTGAGTAGACAAAAGGCAAAGTGGGAAAGGGGTTGGGGTAACCTGTGCAATGGTATGTTCCAGGGAGGACACATAGCCTGCACCTGTTCACAGATGGGGGAGCATGTGACAGTGCCCTGGCCAGACAGACAGAGACTGGAGCCCAGTCTAAGGCATCTAATGTCCCCAGGATGATACTCAGTTAAGAAAAGAAGTCAGGGCTCTCTTACATGGCTTCAGTTGCATTTACAAAAATGATTTAAAATAGACATTTTTTCCTTTTTCATTCTCTCTTGAATTTACTAGCAGGCTGGTGCTATAATTTGTTGTTGAATTTGCTGTTTCATTCCCTGGCTAACTGTTGACTCTTTAAAAGACATATCACTTAAACTTAAATTTGGTAAATAAATAAACACCACTTCTCTGATGCAAAGACAGTAATTAGAGTCTAAGAAGCAGAAGTGTTGGCCTTGGGCTGAATAAATGCTCAGAAATTGGCATTTCTGTGGGACAAAACACATGCCTTGGGCTTTTATAAAAGCTACATGAAGATGGCAGAGTGCATCCTGTCCATTGGTGGCATGGTGGTTTGAATATGCTTGGCCCACAGAATGGCACTATTAAGAGGTGTGGCAATGTTGGAGTGGATGTGGCCTTGTTGGAGGATATATGTCACTGGGGGTGGGAGCACCCCTTGATCTCAGCTGTTTGAAACCAGATTGGGCAGCATGGTGAGACCCCTCCCCCCCCCCAGCTTAAAAACATAAAGCAAAACAAGGAAAAAATCACTGGGACTATGTATTTTATAAACACATACACTGTAACCCTTAGTGATTGGCTGACAGAGATTAAATATTTATTATTCAAGAAAGGTCTTCAGTATCCTTGGGATCCTTATTCAATTAAAGAATGAAAAGACGCCCATTTCTCCAGGTAACCCCAGCAGCCAGGTGTCAATCCTGACAATGCTGTGGGCCTGCTATCAGACAGATACCCACTTTCCCTTTACAAAGACAGTGATCCTAGTAACAAGTCTGTAGTGGTATAAATATGCTTGACTCATCAAAAGTAGCTCTACTAGGAAGGGTAGCCTAATGGGAGGAAGTGTGTCACAGTGAAGGCAGGCTTTGAGGTCAGGCCTCTGTGATCCAGAGCCTCCTCGTAAGAAGCCTGGGACACAGTCTTCTCCTAGCTGCCTTTGGATAGGGATGTAGAACTCTCAGCTCCCTCTCCAGCACTGAGTCTGCCTGGATGCAGCCATGCTTCCCACCACGTTAGTAATGGACTGAATCTCTGAAACTGCAAGCCGACCCCAATTACATTTTTTACTTATAACAGTTTTCTTGGTTATGTTGTCTCTTCACAGTAATAAAACCCAAAATAAGGCATGCTCCAACTTTCCATTGCCATGTCCAAATAGCAGACAACTTAAGAGATAGAAAGAGCTCTTTTGGCTGATGATGCCTAAGGTATCAGTCCATCACAGTCATAGAAAGTGGCAGAGCCCAGTTCCCTAACTCACTGCAGAACAGGATGCATCGAGAGAAACAGGAAGTAGCTAGGATCTAGATGCCTTCAACAAACAACCCCTAAGTGACCAACTTCCTCCTGTCAATCTCATTTCCTAAATTTTCTACATTGTCCCAAAATACCACACATTCAACATGAGCCTATGGGCACTTTAACACTCCAACCACACAATTCCCTGGGGAACATCAGTCTTTGCTTTCAGCTGGTTGTCGCTGAAAGCCACCAGAGAGTCTGACTTGGCTAACAGGTCAATCATTTTCTCACAAGGCTGCCCATCTGGGGCCCCTGCTCTTCACACAGCTATATACATTGAAGTTGCTTACTACAGGTGCACCATGTATGGTATGTCAGGACAATGCCACAGAGTCTACACATTCTAGTCACAACTACTACATCTCCACAATGCATTGGAGGACCTCAAATTTGAGGACCAATGCATTTGAGTCACTTAAAGTGACTAAGTACTCCAGGTAATGTTTCAAAACAGAGTGTGCTGTTTTTACAACTTGTACTTTCTCTCTGATATTATTTTGGCAGTTGTGCATATTAAACTGGGTCCTGGTGGCTTGACATTCTGTTTGCCAGGCTCTGAGAAAGTGAGCTCCCACACAAATATGCTTTTAAAAAGCAGAAAGAAAGCCCTTGACACCAGGACGCCTCTTTTTTTTCCAGGGAGGCTGAAGTGAGCTCCCCAGCGGGCCACACAGGGGTTTAAAAAGAAAAATGGTATTTTGGCTCAAAATGTAAATTTGCCCTTTTCTCCTAATGCTGGCTCAGCTGGCCTCTCCTCGATGTTAACAATCGATCTCCCTCGCGGTCAGCACCTCCATGTTTCCCATGCCTGCTGCTCCCTTTCCTAGAGTTTTTCTGGCTTTGTTCTCTCCACCTCCGTCCTTTTCTACCCTGGATTTCTCTAGCCACTGGCTTTCTGTCTTTGCTGTAGGACTCTGGGCATCACCCTTGTCGGTCTTCTCTGTTTCCTCTCCCTCCCTGCATGATGTCTCTGAATACCATGGAGGAACACTGTCATTCGCAGCTTGAGGAACAGCGCACAGGTCGCCACTACAAACCACACAAGGCCTACAAAAACAGTTTTCCAACAGAGTTCTCTCTCCCTCTCTGCTCTCCCCCCCCCCCAGGAAGTAAATTGTGTAACAGTAATAAACGGCAATAACACTTGAGCTGTAGGACCCCGGCTGTAACCCTGTCTTCCTTCCTGTGGGTACACTGTGACACACCCAGAAACATCTGGTTGCTTCACAAATAAATGTACATGAGTTTTGCTGGAGTTTATCAAGCATTCAAATTGCTAAGTATGGAAAAGCAATGCACTTGAAAATGAAATATTCAAAGTCAGACATGGTGGCACATGCCAGTCATGCCAGCATTTGAAATACTGAGGCAGGAGAATGGAAACAAATGTTATAAGTTTGGGGATAAGCTTGGACTATAGTATAAGATTCTGTCTCAATTAAAAAGAAAGAAAAATGAAAAATGAGGTTTTATTCCAAAAAAGTAACTGACCCATTCTTTCTCATTTTTTCTTTCTCTCTCTCTCTCCCTTCCTTCCTGTCTATCTATCTGCCTCTCTATCTGCCTGTCTGCTTTTTGCTTCTTCCTTTTCTTTCTTCCTTTTTTATTCCCTCCATCCTTGTTGCCTTATCATTATTTTCTTTTAGACAGAGTTTTTCCATGTAGCTCAGCCTGATAGGAAACTCTTGGCAATCCTCCTGCCTCAGCCTACCAAATCCTGCAATATTGTGTCAAATCCTTTATAGTCTTAGTTTAACATGAAAACACTCTAACTCCACCTATGACATCCTAAAATACTTTTAACAAAATTATTGTATATGGAGTGAAACAGACTTCATTTTGCAGTACAGGGGACTGGTTCCAGATCCTTGTATCTAGTAAATACCTGAGCTATCACTGAAGAATATTCCCAGCCCCAACCTGCCCTGAACCTGGCATCCTACTGCATCTGCTTTGTATGGGAGAGGTATATGCCAGCATACCCCCTGATAAATGTGTGTTTGATGAGCCAGGGCCGCTGTCCTTCAACACAACTAAAAACACCTGGTTGAGGCATTACCACTTCTTCTTCAGTGGCTTCCATGAAAAACAAAACAAAACAAAACAAAAAAAACAACTGTCCCATGCATTCACTCTGAGAGCGTAGCCACTGTGTTCGCAGACAGCCCCCCCCCCCCCGGCTCTGCCCCCGCCCCCGCCCCTGGAAATAGACTTCAGATCTAATGAGCCCGGAGCACCATGGGAAGAAAGGGAGAAGAACTTATGGGTGCATGACATGGGGAAGTGACATGTTTTTTTTTCCCATGACCTCTCTAACGTGTCATCTATTAACAAAAACAGAAAGTGTGTCCTCTGTGTGTTTGTCATAGAGCTAGAAAAGTGGCACTGGAACTCTGCTTCTCAGGAAGAGGGCTCAGAGGTCACCGAGGGAAATCGAGGGCAACAGAGCAGAGCCTCTCCTGAGAAGAAAGCTTCCTGAAGTCAAGTGGCCTATAAAAGCCAGGCTGCTGGGCATGGGCCCTGTCCAAGGTCCTGCTCAATGAGGTGCCTGAGGCAATGGAAAGTAGACAGCCTTCAAAGGCCTTCAAGCAGCCTGGTGAACGTTTTTTGTTTTGTTTTGTTTTGTTTTGTTTTGTTTTGTTTTGTTTTGTTTTGTTTTGTTTTGTTTTGTTTTGTTTGTCTGTGTGTTTGGCTGGTTGATTTGGTTTTGGTTTCATGGATACATTCTCTTAGTAAGACAAGAATCCCGGTATTTACAACATTTGTAGAAATGCAAACATGTATAAATTAATTTACAGATTAAAAAAAATCTGTTCAAAAATCTACTTTAAAATGGAGCTGGAGAGATTGCTTTGGAGTTAAGGGCACTGGCTGATCTTCCACTGTAGCCAACTTGGATTCGCAGCATCACAACCATTTCTAACCCCAGTCCCAGAGGATTTGATGCCCTCTTCTGGTCTCGAAGGGCACTAGGCATAAATTTAGTACATACATGAACACATGCATATGGGCAAAACACCCATACACATAAAATAAAAATAAGTAAATTATACGCACACTTTTACACACAGAGATATACACATATTTTTGATTCTTTGCAAATGTTTGCAGGCACTATATTAGTTACTTTTCTGTTGCTGTGATAAGATACATTGGGCAAGAAGCCTTACCTCAGATCATATTCCATGCCCAAGTTTAATAAATACCATATATGTTCATTCTATCAGTTCTGTTTCTTTAGAGAATCTTAGATATCTGGAATGGTAGGAAGGAACTGTGGTGAGATCATCAATGGTAAACTTATAGGTTGTATTCTAGATTTAGGAGAACAAGCAGCTGGCACGTGGAAGCTGACAAGGCAAAACCGTCACATTTAGCCCTGAGCTTGGAATTACAGTCCAAACTTCTTCAGTTATCAATACGGATTCTCTTCTTCTTGGAGTGATGGGACATAAGAAGGGTTTGAGGGAAGAGAGGGAAGGGGGAGGTAATGTAGTTATACATTTTTTGTTTTGTTTTGTTTTGTTTTTGTTTTCAAGACAGGGTTTCTCTGTATAGACATGGCTGTCCTGGAACTCACTTTGTAGACCAGGTTGGCCTCGAACTCAGAAATCCACCTGCCTCTGCCTCCCAAGTGCTGGGATTATAGGTGTGCGCCATCATGCCCGGCCTGTAATTATATTTTAATCTGAAATTTTTTAATAAATGAAAGATAGATTCTCAAGCTCAGTGGTCATCATTCTTATAGTTCTGTGTAAGAAAATATTTCTGCGAAGATTAAACACAGATAAAGCTCTTTTTGAAATTTATTTCCATCTAAATGATAACTAATATGGAATAACAAATTGGAGAATATTTTTGTATATATAACTGAATGCAAGCATATGAAATATTTCACATAGATCTACTTTAGTGATTAGTAAACTTTACATAAAATTGAATAATGATTGAATGTTACTTTATCTGTGTGGGGTGGGGATGTCTGGGGATAGGCCTGAGTAGACATGAACATGCACAGCACATATGTTAGAGGACAGTCTCAAGGTCTTGCATATGCTGGGGATTCTCCTTTCTCCAGATCCTAGCTTCCAGTAAGATTGCAGATATGTTGTTGTGTCTGGCTTTACCTAGACCCAGGCATCCAGACTCGGGTCTTCATGATTATAGGGTAAGTGCATTACCCACTGAACCATCCTTGCAGCCTTTAGTCATTCCTCGAAGTAAAGTTTAGCCATGTGTGAGAAACCCACATTGGTGTTTGTTTATTTCTCCCCATTACATTAAAAACATTGCAACCTACATCTTTGAATTACCCTGTTTATCTGTTATACTCTTGAGTGTCTCCCCACTGGGAGAAGGCCTCTTGTTTGCTCTGTGACCTCATTCTCAAAGTCTTAACCTCTCTCCCAGCCCATTCAGAAATAAGCCCCTCCCCCTGGAGGCCTGAGGGGCCGGTGACATTGTGTGTCCTCATGGGGCCTTCAGTCTTCAGGGAGTTGCCATTTGGTGCAGCATGTTGTCATGTTTTCTCTGTGTCTACTTAAAATTAATTTTAATGTCCAATATGCTAACCTCATTAGTTCAGAACAGTTTGTATAAGTAGCACATAGATCCTTAAAATGAAGTGGTTCAGAGCCCTAGAATGAGCCTTAAAAAACAAAAATGTTTGCCTTGGTTCAGCGGGAAGTGAAATTATGCACATCTAGTTCTCAATCTTTTTGGAGATTGATAATACTTATTGATAAATTATGTAGTTACTGTTAACAAAACACAAAACAACAACAAAAGCACAAAGAAGAAAAAACATCCAAACTTGTTGTAGGGGATCTCAATTAACTTCTGAGTTCCCTGGGGGTGAAAATGTCCCAGGGTGTGGAGACACTTTACCCAGTTACGAACCAGAGCCTTCCAAGGTGGTGAGCACACAAGACAGACACTCTAACTTACCACAGACAAGATTCTCAGCAGCAGTGGGGGAGGGGTAGCCATATAACAAAAAAAAAAATCATGCATTTGTCTCTTAGGACTTCATGCTCAAGGGAAAACATTGACCAAGTGGCCTTCATGACAAAGCAAGAGCACCGAAATGAAGCCTCTGATAAAAAGAAAAGAAATGGGTTTTCAAACATGCTCTCATGTTTGACTCTGCTGTAGAAATTCCCTTGAGGCCCCTATAAAATATTAGAAAATGGTTTGAATTCCCAATGTGTTCTGGTCTTGGAGATTAAAATCAATTGGCATAAAATAGCATTCCCAAATAGACTATAAACAGTTAGCTTCTATTGAGAAACAATATCATAGAACTCTAAAATACAAATATGAAAATTTCAAGGAATAGTGTATTTTGACAGCACAGTTCAAGGCAACAGCAATAATTTGAAATCTTTTAGAATAAAGCCAGCTTGGGTTTCTGGTTGGAAACAATACATCTCTAACCATCAGGTTTTCTTTAGGATTAGCTCTAAGAAAGAGAGAAGATGTAATTGTGATGATGCATCTACCTCACAATGGGTAGGTAGTCTATGTGGTTATCTCACCTATGTTAATTCCTGGGAGATGAGACAGGCATATGGCTGTGGTGGAGACCGGGGCCCTGGAGACATGGCATTTGTATGTAAGGTATGTATGTTATCCAAGGAACTTGTATGTGCCCTAACTTGATGTGTGTTTTCTTTTCTCTTAATGGGGACAGGGATTATTGTGGGGGTGGTCACTATAGGTTCGTAGGACCTTCTCAGGACACAAATCTCCTAATGTTAATGTATATAGACCATCCATGAAACATGAGTTAAAATCTAACTGCCAATCCAGCCTCAAGTTAGGTGACATTCTCTTAATTCCTGTGTTTCCACCCAGTCTGGAGTTCATTTCCTTAACCCCCAGGAGACACTGCTGCACATGGAGCTGCTTATCATAGGAGGATTTCCAGGTTGCAAGGACAGGACAGCCAGTGAAGCATAGGCACGGTAGATCCAGGTTGATCACAGTGCTAGCTTTAGCAATCTGACACAAGGACACTTCTCGAAAGAGTTAACTCTCTCTGCAATATGAACTTAATCCCCTGTCTTTCCTACTCAAGTACTTTGAGGTCACAATTCTCTCCTGGTGGGGAGGGCCAGGACCAATGGGGGAAACCGTGGATGTGTGAAAGATGAATCTAAAATGCTGGTAATGAAGAGAACCTACAGCTAGGAGCAGTGACCTCAGAGGAAGAGGAAGAGAGAAAAGGGAATGACTAATGGAGATCTACCCCAAACACTAAAAGGACATGTCAGTGGAGGTGAAGACAGACTGAAGAAAAAAAGAAAGATTAGGAGGGTTGGGATGATGCAGATGATGGACAAAGGGGCAGGAAAAACACACATGAGCAAGGATCAGACATCTAGTCTGGAACACTGTGAGCTTGATGTTGTAAGTGAACATTTCTGTGAGGAGTTATAAAGTAGGTTAGTGGGTCATGAGTGACAGGATGGAACTCAGGTCAGATTTATGTTACACTGTCCATGGGGAAATGGCTTTGACTGAGACCAAGCAAACTGACCATACATCCCCAACCTGCATGGGTTCTGGGAAGGAAAGCTCTTGTTTTCAATTATGCTTTGCCTTGTTTTTTAAGACATGGTCTCCTATGCAGGGCTGTCTGTTCTCTATGAAGACTAGTATGTCCTTGAAATTTTCCTGCTTTGGCCACAGACTACTGAGATTGTATCTGAGTATTACCCTTCCCAGAACCCAAGTGGATTTCATAACATCACAATGCTTGTGTTTATGTGAAGAAGGGCATTCTATCCCAAAGCCACTTAGTCACCAGAATCAACCATCTTTGAACACATCATTTCTCACAAGGCAGTTCTTGGTGAAAGTCACAGTTGGTTGCAGCAGTCCTCAGAAGAACCTGTGACATCCTAGAGACCACAAGTTGATGATGCACTGAAGGTTTCATTCTCCTCAGTAAGGGAAATGTAAGAAAGGGAGAGATATGGACCCCCCCCCCTTCCTTGTAGTATCTGTGAGTCTACAGACTTTAGGATCATCTTCTCCTGTTTCCATGGTATCAGGATGATGGTCTACCCTCTCTTCAGCTTGGCAATCCAACAGTTAGTGAAACAAAGTCACTAGGATTCCCAAGAAAAAGGCACAGTATGCTAGCACAGCACAGCCATCCCAGCATTCATCACAAGAGTGAACTACTGAGACCACACACCTCACTGCAGAGGCTAGGGACTCCTGCTCATGATCCCATGGAAAACATTATTCTTTTCCAGGTTTTTATGTTGTCTCTTTGGACCTCAGAGATTTCAAGATAATATGGAAAGTTATTTTCATGGTAATGAATTTCATAAATGTATTTGTAATGATATAGCCTGATTAGTAGGAGTATGGTGGTAATAACTGATAGTTTTTCCACCTCATGTTAATAGATAGAAAGAGTAATAGACTTACACAGGGGGGATAGGTCTTAAAGCATAGATTAATCAAAGTAAGAGGTTATAAAGGTGGGCTTAAAGGCCCTTTGGTAAAAACTGTACAAGTTGTTCTTAAATAATGTGGTCTTACATTTCCTATCCATTGCTAGTGTCTCAGAAGAGAAGGCTCAGGATTCTGAGTATGCACTTTGACACCAAGCCAACTTGTGATGCTCTGCCTAATTCTGGCCCATGGAATGACTATAACTTTCCTTCTTGGTGTTTCTTTACATCTTCATTCTAATTCACTTTATTCACACCAAAGCTCTGAAGTTGTGGGAATGGTGTACTTACATTCCATGTTCTGAGAAGATGGTGACTTCCATATAACTCCTCCTAGTAGCAGGAATCACACCAGTGTCTGCTATGTTCACCTACCCCTTTATTCTGCTGTGAGCACTTCCATAAATGTGGGCTCAAATCCAATGCTCATGTTAGACAGCAAGCCAGCTAGCCAACTGTCAATTACTAATAACTCATACCATCAATGTCCAGTTGACCTCTGGATCAAGCAAGGAAAGTCAATCCAGTTAAAATCCAGGCCCAGACAAAATATGAATATTTGGAGCATATGTGTTCTGAGAATGTACTATGTAGAGCTCCTAAGCAAAACAAGCAAGTTTTTCTTATTTTTAATTGAGGTCTAGGTGTGCTCATTCACTTTGGAGAGACTGTGCTACATTCTCTGACATCTGTATCCCACATTCTTGCTAAGTAGTCATCTTTCTTAGGGTTTCTAGTGCTCTCAAGAGACACCGTGATCACAGCAACTCTTATAAAGAAAATCATTTAATTGGAGCTGGCTTATAGTTGAGAATTTTAGTCTATTATCATTATGGCAGGGAGAAGGGCAGGATGCAGGCCAACTTGGTGCTGGAGAAGAAGCTGAGAGCTCTGCATCTGGCCTCAGACAGGCAGGCATCAGGAATAGAATGCCCCAATGCCCCAGGCTTGAGCATCTGAGTCTTCAAAATCCATCCCCAGGGACAACTTCCTCCAACATCACCAAACCTATTCCAACAAGGACACACCTCCTAATAGTGCCACTCCCTAGGAGCCCATGGGGCAATTTTCTTACAAACTGCCATCATAGTGGTCATGAATAAATAACACTGTGTCTCTGTGCCTGCCTCACTGACAGTTCCATTGTGTGAATTGCTGCAGGGTATGTGTAATGGAAAGGAAGATGGATATTTAATAAGATTGTGCACGTGAATATTTGTCCTTATTCACCCAAATGTATGTGTGAGACATAAGGACCTCCCTGTCCTTGCTGAGCTTTTTCAGAAGAATGAGTCTGAATCCGCTGCTCCCATTTAATAGCATGAGATGAACCTTTCATGTCTCAGTAATTCACATTAACTCGTTTTCTTCTGATTTACTAAGGTTTGATGAATATCTACAATGTACCGCACTGCTAGACAGAAGGATAAAAGGTGTACCAGATAAGTAAATAGCCTGCCATCATGAAAGTGGGAAACACACGAAATAAGCAGGAAACATCACTGATTCTCACAGCCTAGAGTACTTAGTGACTACTGCCTCTGACCAAAGCAGAATTCTCTCCTCTGCTGTTTCTGACTTGTGCCAATATGAAGAACTCCTTGGAGCCTATCATCTCATCAGCGCCAACTATAGTCCATGATGAAGGTTTGGGAATGATGTAAGATGCTAAGATATCTGCAGAACTATAGAGGGTGGACAATGAGGTGGTTGGCATCATTGTGGAAACTAGTGAATGCGAACTTGTTTCAAATCCAACGAACACCCCACTTTTCTGACACAGTGGCAGGATATATTCTATACCAGATGAACTGATTGATACCCAATGCATAGAAGCCCCTGATTATCTATGAAGTTCCCACCAGAATGGAGATTTGGCAAAGAGACAATTAGCACCAGGGTGGTAGTGATGATGACTAAAAACAAGTAAAAAAATAATAACTGGTCTTTAAATCATTAGGCAGTGCACTCAAAGTGATTGTTCTTAATGTCCTGAAGCTTTCTTTAGAGAGGTAGACTGCAGGATGATAACCCACAGAGAGAATCATGCCTGCCAGCACTCTGAGGGCCATTAAGTACAGCATAACAGGATTAATTTAACTCACAGCATTGAAGAGGAGGCTCAGTGCTTAAGAGCTCTTGCTGTTCTTACAGGGGATATGGGTTTGTTTTCCAGCACCAACAAGGAGGCTCACCACTCCCTGTAGCTTGAGCTTCCAGTATCTGATGCTGCCCTGTTTCAGATTCCCAGATTCCATGAGCATTTCATAAGAATGGTCCATATACATATAGTCAGGCACATGCACAGAAACATAAAAACATGAATAAATCCTTAAGGTAAAAAAAAAAAAAAAAAGTTGCCCTTCCGCTCCACTCGAGCCCCAGGGTAACTTGCCAGCAGAGTCGCCCGGGACCTGCAAGGGCCCACACAGGATTCCCCACGGGATCCTAAGACCTCTGGTGAGTGGAACACAGTGCCTGCCCCAATCCAATTGCGGAACCTGAGATTGCGGAAAATAGGGAAGCAGACTACCCGGCCCTGACCTGGGGCACAAGCCCCTTCCGCTCCACTCGAGCCCCAGGGTACCTTGCCAGCGGAGTCGCCTGACACCCGCAAGGGCCCACACAGGATTCCCCACGGGATCCTAAGACCTCTAGCGAGTGGAACACATCTTCTGCCAGGAGGCTGGTTCGAACACCAGATATCTGGGTACCTTCCCTGCAAGAAGAGAGCTTGCCTGCAGAGAATACTCTGCCCACTGAAAATAAGGAGAGAGCTACCCTCCCAGGTCTGCTTATAGAGGCTAACAGAGTCACCTGAAGAACAAGCTCTTAACAGAGACAACTATAAGAACTAGCTTCAGAGATTACCAGATGGCGAAAGGCAAACGTAAGAATCCTACTAACAGAAATCAAGACCACTCACCATCATCAGAACTCAGCACTCCCACCCCACCTAGTCCTGGGCACCCCAACACAACCGAAAATCTAGACCCAGATTTAAAAACATTTCTCATGATGATGATAGAGGACATCAAGAAGGACTTTCATAAGTCACTTAAGAATTACAGGAGAGCACTGCTAAAGAGTTACAGGCCCTTAAAGAAAAGCAGGAAAACACAGCCAAACAGGTAGAAGTCCTTAAAGAAAAACAGGAAAACACATCCAAACAGGTGATGGAAATGAACAAAACCATACTAGAACTAAAAAGGGAAGTAGACACAATAAAGAAAACCCAAAGTGAGGCAACGCTGGAGATAGAAACCCTAGGAAAGAGATCTGGAACCATACATGTGAGCATCAGCAACAGAATACAAGAGATGGAAGAGAGAATCTCAGGTGCAGAAGATTCCATAGAGAACATCGACACAACAGTCAAAGAAAATACAAAATGCAAAAGGATCCTAACTCAAAACATCCAGGAAATCCAGGACACAATGAGAAGACCAAACCTATGGATAATAGGAGTTGATGAGAATGAAGATTTTCAACTTAAAGGGCCAGCTAATATCTTCAACAAAATAATAGAAGAAAACTTCCCAAACATAAAGAAAGAGATGCCCATGATCATACAAGAAGCCTACAGAACTCCAAATAGATTGGACCAGAAAAGAAATTCCTCCCGACACATAATAATCAGAACAACAAATGCACTAAATAAAGATAGAATATTAAAATCAGTAAGGGAGAAAGGTCAAGTAACATAAAAAGGAAGGCCTATCAGAATTACACCAGACTTTTCACCAGAGACTATGAAAGCCAGAAGAGCCTGGACAGATGTTATACAGACACTAAGAGAACACAAATGCCAGCCCAGGCTACTATATCCAGCCAAACTCTCAATTACCATAGATGGAGAAACCAAAGTATTCCACGACAAAACCAAATTCACACACTATCTTTCCACGAATCCAGCCCTTCAAAGGATAATAACAGAAAAGAAGCAATACAAGGACAGAAATCATGCCCTAGAACAAGCAAGAAAGTAATCCCATAACAAACCAAAAAGAAGACAGCCACAAGAACAGAATGCCAACTCTAACAACAAAAATAAAAGGAAGCAACAATTACTTTTACTTAATATCTCTTAATATCAATGGACTCACTTCCCCAATAAAGACATAGACTAACAGACTGGCTACACAAACAGGACCCAACATTCTGCTGCTTACAGGAAATCCATCTCAGGGAAAAAGACAGACACTACTTCAGAGTGAAAGGCTGGAAAACAATTTTCCAAGCAAATGGTCTGAAGAAACAAGCTGGAGTAGCCATTTTAATATCGGATAAAATCGACTTCCAACCCAAAGTTATCAAAAAAGACAAGGAGGGACACTTCATACTCATCAAAGGTAAAATCCTCCAAGAGGAACTCTCAATTCTGAATATCTACACTCCACATGCAAGGGCAGCCACATTCATTAAAGACACTTTAGTAAAGCTCAAAGCACACATTGAACCTCACACAATAATAGTGGGAGACGTCAACACACCACTTTCATCAATGGACAGATCATGGAAACAGAAACTAAACAGGGACACAGTGAAACTAACAGAAGTTATGAAACAAATGGACCTGACAGATATCTACAGAACATTTTATCCTAAAACAAAAGGATATACCTTCTTCTCAGCACCTCACAGGACCTTCTTCAAAATTGACCATATAATTGGTCACAAAAGAGGCCTCAACAGATACAAAAATATTGAAATTGTCCCATGTATCCTATCAGACCACCATGGCTTAAGACTGATCTTCAATAACAACATAAATAATGGAAAGCCAACATTCACATGGAAACTGAACAACACTCTTCTCAATGATACCTTGGTCAAGGAAGGAATAAAGAAAGAAATTAAAGACTTTTTAGAGTTTAATGAAAATGAAGCCACAACGTACCCAAACCTATGGGACACAATGAAAGCATTTCTAAGAGGGAAACTCAGCTCTGAGTGCCTCCAAGAAGAAACGGGAGAGAGCACATACTAGCAGCTTGACAACACATCTAAAAGCTCTAGAAAAAAAGGAAGGAAATTCACCCAAGAGGAGTAGAAGGCAGGAAATAATCAAACTCAGGGGTGAAATCAACCAAGTGGAAACAAGAAGAACTATTCAAAGAATTAAGCAAACGAGGAGTTGGTTCTTTGAAAAAATCAACATGATAGATAAACCCTTAGCTAGACTCAATAGAGGGCACAGGGACAAAATCCTAATTAACAAAATCAGAAACAAAAAGGGAGACATAACAACAGATCCTGAAGAAATCCAAAACACCATCAGATCCTTCTACAAAAGGCTATACTCAACAAAACTGGAAAACCTGGACAAAATGGACAAATATCTGGACAGATACCAGGTACCAAATTTGAATCAGGATCAAGTTGACCATCTAAACAGTCCCATATCCCCTAAAGAAATAGAAGCAGTTATTAATAGTCTCCCAGCCAAAAAAAAGCCCAGGACCCGACAGGTTTAGTGCAGAGTTCTATCAGACATTCAAAGAAGATTTAATTCCAGTTCTGCACAAACTATTTTACAAAATAGAAGTAGAAGGTACTCTACCCAACTCATTTTATGAAGCCACTATTACTCTGATACCTAAACCACAGAAAAATCCAACAAAGATAGAGAACTTCAGAACAATTTCTCTTATGAATATCAATGCAAAAATCCTCAATAAAATTCTCGCTAACCGAATCCAAAAACACATTAAAGCAATCATCCATCCTGACCAAGTAGGTTTTATTCCAGGGTTGCAGGGATGGTTTAATATACGAAAATCCATCAATGTAATCCATTATATAAACAAACTCAAAGACAAAAACCACATGATCATTTCGTTAGATGCAGAAAAAGCATATGACAAGATCCAACACCCATTCATGATAAAAGTCTTGGAAAGATCAGGAATTCGAGGCCCATAACTAAACATGATAAAAGCAATCTACAGCAAACAAGTAGCCAACATCAAAGTAAATGGAGAGAAGCTGGAAGCAATCCCACTAAAATCAGGGACTAGACAAGGCTGCCCACTTTCTCCCTACCTTTTCAACATAGTACTTGAAGTATTAGCCAGAGCAATTCGACAACAAAAGGAGATCAAGGGGATACAAATTGGAAAAGAGGAAGTCAAAATATCACTCTTTGCAGATGATATGATAGTATATATAAGTGACCCTAAAAATTCCACCAGAGAACTCCTAAACCTGATAAACAGCTTTGGTGAATTAGCTGGATATAAAATAAACTCAAACAAGTCAATGGCCTTTCTCTACACAAAGAATAAACGGGCTGAGAAATAAATTAGGGAAACAACACCCTTCTCAATAGTCACAAATAATATAAAATATCTTGGCATGACTCTAACTAAGGAAGTGAAAGATCTGTATGATAAAAACTTCAAGTCTCTGAAGAAAGAAATTAAGGAAGATCTCAGAAGATGGAAAGATCTCCCATGCTCATGGATTGGCAGGATCAATATTGTAAAAATGGCTATCTTGCTAAAAGCAATCTACAGATTCAATGCAATCCCCATCAAAATTCCAACTCAATTCTTCAACTAATTAGACGGAGCAATTTGTAAATTCATCTGGAATAACAAAAAACCTAGGATAGCGAAAACTCTTCTCAAGGATAAAAGAACCTCTGGTGGAATCACCATGCCTGACCTAAAGCTTTACTACAGAGCAATTGTGATAAAAACTGCATGGTACTGGTATAGAGACAGACAAGTAGACCAATGGAATAGAATTGAAGACCCAGAAATGAACCCACACACCTATGGTCACTTGATCTTCGACAAGGGAGCTAAAACCATCCAGTGGAAGAAAGACAGCATTTTCAACAATTGGTGCTGGCACAACTGGTTGTTATCATGTAGAAGAATGCGAATCGATCCATACTTATCTCCTTGTACTAAGGTCAAATCTAAGTGGATCAAGGAACTTCACATAAAACCAGAGACACTGAAACTTATAGAGGAGAAAGTGGGGAAAAGCCTTGAAGATATGGGCACAGGGGAAAAATTCCTGAATAGAACAGCAATGGCTTGTGATGTAAGAATGAGAATTGACAAATGGGACCTAATGAAACTCCAAAGTTTCTGTAAGGCAAAAGACACCGTCAATAAGACAAAAAGACCACCAACAGATTGGGAAAGGATCTTTACCTGTCCTAAATCAGATAGGGGACTAATATCCAACATATATAAAGAACTCAAAAAGGTGGACTTCAGAAAATCAAATAACCCCATTAAAAAATGGGGCTCAGAACTGAACAAAGAATTCTCACCTGAGGAATGCCGAATGGCAGAGAAGCACCTGAAAAAATGTTCAACATCCTTAATCATCAGGGAAATGCAAATCAAAACAACCCCGAGATTACCTCACACCAGTCAGAATGGCTAAGATAAAAATTCAGGTGACAGCAGATGCTGGCGTGCATGTGGAGAAAGAGGAACACTCCTCCATTGTTGGTGGGATTGCAGGCTTGTACAACCACTCTGGAAATCAGTCTGGCGGTTCCTCAGAAAATTGGACATATACCTGAGGATCCCGCAATACCTCTCCTGGGCATATATCCAGAAGATGCCCCAACTGGTAAGAAGGACACATGCTCCACTATGTTCATAGCAGCCTTATTTATAATAGCCAGAAGCTGGAAAGAACCCAGATGCCCCTCAACAGAGGAATGGATACAGAAAATGTGGTACATCTACACAATGGAGTACTACTCAGCTATTAAAAAGAATGAATTTATGAAATTCCTAGGCAAATGGATGGACCTGGAGGGCATCATCCTGAGTGAGGTAACACATTCACAAAGGAACTCACACAATATGTACTCACTGATAAGTGGATATTAGCCCAAAACCTAGGATACCCAAGATATAAGATACAATTTCCTAAACACATGAAACTCAAGAAAAATGAAGACTGAAGTGTGGACACTATGCACCTCCTTAAAAGTGGGAACAAAATACCCATGGAAGGAGTTACAGAGACAAAGTTTGGAGCTGAGATGAAAGGATGGACCATCTAGAGACTGCCATAACCAGGGATCCACCCCATAATCAGCATCCAAACACTGACACCATTGCATACACTAGCAAGATTTTATTGAAAGGACCCAAATGTAGCTGTCTCTTGTGAGACTATGCCGGGTCCTAGCAAACACAGAAGTGGATGCTCACAGTCAGCTAATGGATGGATCACAGGGCTCCCAATGAAGGAGCTAGAGAACGTACCCAAGGAGCTAAAGGGTTCTGCAACCCTATAGGTGGAACAACATTATGAACTAACCAGTACCCCGGAGCTCTTGACTCTAGCTGCATATGTATCAAAAGATGGCCTAGTCGGCCATCACTGGTAAGAGAGGCCCATTGGACAGGCAAACTTTATATGCCCCAGTACAGGGGAACGCCAGGGCCAAAAAGGGGGAGTGGGTGGGTAGGGGAGTGGGGGTGGGTGGGTATGGGGGACTTTTGGTATAGCATTGGAAATGTAGATGAGCTAAATACCTAATAAAAAATGAAAAAAAAAGTGAAGTCTATTTTACAGATACTTGTGAGATACCATGAGGAGACCCTTCTTGGTTGTCACATGATGGTGGGAAGTTCTGTCTTCTCTTGGAGTTTTCAGACTTGATTTGAAGACAAGATTAGGACAATGCTGTCCTAATCTTTGGTGCAGATCAGAACATCATGTCTCTACCCAGGGCCAGAGATAGAACCCAGATTCTGGGAGGACATTTTGTCTTAATTAGGACTCAACAAAATTCTGAAAATACACCTTTTCATATGACACTTTACATTTTAAGAGGATCCTTTGGTATATTTACCTTTCTAGGGTTAGCAGGGAAGTAGAAGGTGGAGTCTATGCCAGCTGATTATGATGGAGGTCTTCATCGTCAGCATCCTCCAACACCTCTCATACCTGCTAATACCTCATAATGCTAGTTATCTAGCATTTTGATTAAAGGTTAGATTTATACTAATTCTTCTTTTTTATAATGTTTCTCAACTGGAGAGAGTGGAAATGGTCATGAAGGCAACTTGAAACATTAGCAGATACCAGTTTCCCACTGAGATGGTGCCTTAAGACTGTACCTCTGGCAAGAGTCCTACATTGCTTCAGAGAAGGAAGAATTGAGCAAAGGCATTTCTTACAGTTTAACAGGTAGTATGGGAGACATTAGCTTATTTTTGTAGATCTGATTTCCATAATTTGGAGTACATGCTCTTTTTACATTGATTGATTGATTTTTACATTAATTACTTTACTGGATTGGGATATGTGATTTTTTTTTTTACTTTTTAATTTTGAGATCATAATATAATTATAAGATTTTTCTCTTCCCCTCTGTCCCTTCAAGATCTCCCGTATATTCACCATTGCTCCCCCCCCCCAAATCTAAGACCTCATTTTTCATCAATTGCTGTTATGCACATATATGTGCTGACTTTTAAGATGCCTTCCAGCTTCCAATTTTTCAGATACTGTGAAATTTAGGAATTCATAAAGAAGAGCATTTGATGTACAACTTTTATTTCCATATTGTATAGAAATAAAAGGGCTTGTCTTACTATAGAGGTGACTGTTATAAAAAAGCTTTATAAAATCCAGGGGTTGGTAACTCAGCCATTATTCTCTGTAATTTTTTGGCTTGTTTCTGCTGCATTGTACACTGGGGGTATTTTACCCAGCATAATTGTAACTAATAACACAGGCAAGTGATGCATAGTGACATATGCTCTTACTTCTTTTAAGAAGTAGCATTTAGTAGCAATTTTCAGCATATTTGAAATATCCTCCCACCGTCTTTCCCTAGTGATTGTATCCTTTTCAATTGGACACTGTAAAGGATTTATAATTGTTAACTAACATCTTGTTTGTCCTCTCATTTACTGTATAGAAATAATGAATTAGGGGCAGGTAGGAGGAAATCTAGTAGTATTTGATGTGAAGCATTTATGACATTCTTTTTTTTTATGGTCAAAGATATTTCTTATTTTATTTTTTATTAGATATTTTCTTTATATACATTTCAGGTGCTATCCCGAAAGTTCCCTATACCCTCCCTCCGTCCCCCTCCTGTACCCACACACTCCCACAAGGAAAAAAAAAATGTTTTAAAGGGCTTTGCTAAATGTCATGTTTGCACCATGGTTTCTACTCAATGTATAATCACTGGCTTATAATTGATATCTGTAATTTTCTTATGATGTTGTTGGCTCACTGCAAGACAGAAAGTCAGTCAACCATTCAACAAAGTTTCCTGAGCAAGAGAGTGAGAGCCAATCGCAGACCTTCAGATTTTAATTTCTTTTCCCTTTACTTTGTCTTTGTCTTAGATCTGTATTGTTGGCTTTGTCAGTGATCTTAAAATGTAAACAAAGGACATCTGGTTCAGCCTTGTAAGCCCATCTTCGCAGGAAGCTGGACAGGACGACCACAGTTCAAAGCATCCCAGAGCTATAGTGAGCTGCATACCAGAACAGTCAGTTTAGTGAGACCCTGATTAACCAAAACAAAGCAATAATAAAAAGAAACCTGAAGGCCCAGCTCAGCAGTGGTGCAACTGTGTAGCAGGTACCAAAACCTAGGTTCAATTCCCGGCTCAATACATATGCAAAGATGCACACACACGTAAAAATGCACATATGTACACACATAAACACACACATATACACACATATACACACATATACAAACATACACACACATAAACACACACATATATACATATACAAATATACAGATACAGAATAATTCATGATCTTTTAATGCCATTGACTGATTTTAAAATGATCCTTGGAAAGCTAAATTTAAGTAAATTTGCACAATGGTAAAATTTTTGTTTCATATTACGATAAAGCACCATTATCTCAGTTCCTGAGAACTTATTTGCATTAATGATAAACTGACCCCAGATGCACCAAAACCTGTATTCCAACTTAGTAGTAGTCTTTTCTAAATACTGAACAAAAGGAACTTTTAAAAATACATGTATTTTTCATCAAAATGGCAATAACTATCCCTCTTATTTGCATGTGCATTTTGTACTTTTTCCTTCCTTGCTCAATTGTGAACACATACCTCCTCCCCTTCACAAGCCATCAGAAAGCATGTTATAGCCCCTCTTCCTACAGTGATATCAATTAAATGCATGTTCACATATTACAGAGGAAGCCACACAACATCCCTGAACTCCCTGCAGCATCATCATCTGACCTGCCTGCTTCTTAATGCTACCAACACCAGTATTTTTTTTTCCATTTTTTATTAGGTAATTAGCTCATTTACATTTCCAATGCTATACCAAAAGTCCCCCATACCCACCCACCCCCACTCCCCTACCCACCCACTCCCCCTTTTTGGCCCTGGCGTTCCCCTGTACTGGGGCATATAAAGTTTGCCTGTCCAATGGGCCTCTCTTTCCAGTGATGGCCGACTAGGCCATCTTTTGATACATATGCAGCTAAAGTCAAGAGCTGCGGGGTACTGGTTAGTTCATAATGTTGTTCCACCTATAGGGTTGCAGAACCCTTTAGCTCCTTGGGTTCTTTCTCTAGCTTCTCCATTGGGAGCCCTGTGATCCATCCATTAGCTGACTGTGAGCATCCACTTCTGTGTTTGCTAGGCCCCGGCATAGTCTCACAAGAGACAGCTACATCTGGGTCCTTTCGATAAAATCTTGCTAGGGTATGAGATGGTGTCAGCGTTTGGATGCTGATTATGGGGTGGATCTCTGGATATGGCAGTCTCTACATGGTCCATCCTTTCATCTCAGCTCCAAACTTTGTCTCTGTAACTCCTTCCATGGGTATTTTGTTCCCAATTCTAAGGAGGGGCATAGTGTCCACACTTCAGTCTTCATTCTTCTTGAGTTTCATGCCAACACCAGTATTTTTATCAAAAGGCTTAAGTTCCTCTCCTACATTGATATCTCAACACAGTTCCCCCGTCTATGTTGGGGGTTTATAGAAATGCAGCAAAATTTACCAGAATTTACCAATTAGCACCATCTGTGATAACTCTTGTAAGCAAATTAATTCTGCAATCAACATTTTGAGAATAAGCCTCATCTAGAAGGAGACATATAAATCATACTCAAATTTGAAAATAAAAACAATTCTACTCTCTAGCTGTCAATTCTCTGGGTTCCTACAGGAACCTTGTGAGGAATCTCAGGTGAGATTATCTTGATGTCTTTGCAGGAGCAACATTTAAAGTGATTAATAAACTGATTCTACATTGCAAAACTGAAGCCATTCTCTTGCTGTATGTCAAAAAATAGTGACTGTAAAGTAAAGTAGCCCGGGGCCGACTGTAGCCAGGATGCAGAGTTTAATGACTCTGCAGTCTAATTGTCTTCTTCACTGTAGAAATCCTTGAATCTTCACCACACATCATCAAATTGCCATTTCATGTTCAGCTTAGGCTCCTTTCTGTAAAATGAGACTGGTCCATTCATTATAATGATGGCTTCTTGGACAGTGACAGTGTGTTGGCAACTTAACACAGAAGGCAGGCTGTCCCAAATATGCCCTTCAGTCACAGTGAGAACCTGCTCAAGGGCCCATGTGGCCAAGCAGACTCACATGTTTGGAGACGACAGAGGCTACTAGTACATCTGAGCTCTGCTTCCAGACATGGGATTGTGAACACTACACTCCAGAAGCATACTCCTAACTATCGTAAATTAAGACAATAAGAAAAATAGCAGTTGAAAGAAAATCTCAACTGTTCTTGTAAAGAAAGACATCCCAGTATCAGAAAGAAAACAACACTCTCCCAAATGGGATGATGGAGCTGAGAGACCCTGCATCTTCTGATCAGGGACTTCTCATCCTCAGACCATTTTCCCACCCCACTAACCATGCCCTGGGCTCTTTCCTATTTACAGTCATTACATTTTAGTCTAAGAATAGGAGGGGTTGAATAACTACTTCTATTTGGACCCCTTATAGGGCTCTAGGACCATGTGAGGGTGTGTGATACACATGTGAGTGCTTTTAATATCATTTCTATAGTGACAAAAAAGAAGGAAAAAGTTGAAGCTAAAAGCTATTGGTGACCCGAAGATAAGTGATAGAAACATCACTGCTGGTGGCATGTGGGTGAGCAAGTTAAACAAGGCTGAAAGAACATTCACCATAGCGTTTCTATTGAAAATGAATTATAAACAGACAGACATAACAGAGGAGAAAGGGCTAGAGGGTCTGTCCATATTCACTAACTCTCTGCTTTAATTTTCTAGTCTTGTTTCTGAGATGTTTACTAAGTAAATAGAAAGAGGCTGTCCCCCCTCACCTATTTTAAGTCGGAGTTTCATTAGTGTACCCATGGTTCACCTGGAACTGCCCATGTTGACCTCGAACTTAGAAATCTGCCTCTGTCTCCCTGGGGCTGGGATTAAAGTTGTCTTCCCCTTGAAAAGGGATGCTGGGGAAATAGGCCTTTGCAACATGACCTTGTGAGCTTGTTAAGTATGAGCCCTAGCCTTTAACAGTCTTTAACTCAGCTGTTTAATCTCCGACTAAATTTTGTTTTCTCCCCAGTCTTCTTGGATGTCTCTCCCTTGGAAGCCTGAATGGTGTTTCCTTGCTCCTTGGCTGGCAGCCACATGCTGGGACTACAGCTCTGTCTCCTACTCTAGCTAATAGCTAGTGACCTTTAAGAAATCTCAGCCACCTTGAACACTGTGAGGCCTTGACTTGTAAACCCAGCTTGCAGAAAAACATTTGAGCTTTGCTCTGTTCTGCACTGGGGGAAAATTCTTGGATGCCACCACTGTCAGGGTCAGTTAGTCTCCATGGGGTGCTCCGAGCCTCAAATTCCTATGCTGTCCTCAGCCTCTGCTTATCACTTCTAACCCTGTCTACCTGAACCCTTCTGCTTCCTTGAATGATGAGGTCCACTCAACCCCCAACCCATTTTCAATGTGAACATGCCCGGTATACTCAGGTGAATTTCTTTCTCACTGCATATGTTTAGATAACAGTATTATGCTTACAGAAGCCTCTGAACTCCATCCATTTGTCTGCTTCACAATAATGGGTTTATCTTATATTTAAACACAATGAAAACTACTCAGGAGCACCTATATAACACAGATTCAGTAAATACTCGTCTCATGAAAAGCAAGTGAATACAATAGTATAGTTCTGTCAAAAACACAAATAGTGTCTATTTTATCTTAGAACAGAACACAAGAGAGTTGTGAGCCATTCTTTGTATATGTTAGCTCATAAATGTAAATACAACATTTCATGGAATAATATTTATAAGAAAAAGTAATAATATATTGCGCAGAGGTGGCTTACACATAGAACTTTCTGTTTACTGTTTCTTTTTATTTCATTTAATTATTTTTCTTTCCAGCTCCCAGCTTGAATGAAGGGCCGTATTCTCTCTAGTGCTGAGCCATAAAGATGCCCTGGCATTTAATGTAATTAATGAATTGGCTACTAATTTATTATTTTGTAGCAAAAGGGTTGAATGTAAGGCTTGGCACATGCTAGAGAGAACACGATAATGACAACCACCTTTCATCTTTTTCTTTGAGACATGGTTCACTAGGCTGGCCTGGAATTCACCTGAAGCTCACAGCAGCCTGGGATCCTCCTGCAGGAACCTTCCAAATAGCCGGGGTGACACATGTGCACCAGCAGGCCTAGTGGTAATTAGGCTTTAGAGGCTAGATCTGGGATGTGACTTTTGAAGAATCCCTCAGCAAGGAAGATTCCTGTCTTCATGAGCTACATGGGCCAGCAGCCCAGTTAAAAGTCCCGTGGAACTGTTCTCAGGGATATGTGTGGAACACTGTGTCAGTATCTGTGAGTAGGATGGTTCCCTATAAGGCTGTAATTAGAATTTTCACAATGAAGTGCAGGGGAAAAACATAAACAGCAATTTGCAGAAAAACGTGAATTTCCGATTTTCTCCTGAATAGAAATATAGTGACTGCCTGCAAAAACTTTCTACCAAGAACTCTTCATACATTGAAAATGTTCCTCATTCAATGTGAGCATGATAGACACTCCAAATTCTCTGGAAACATGGAGCTCACTCTAACATCACAGCAAGCCAGGCAGCCTGGCATTAGTGAAGAGGACTCACAGAGCCACTGGACAGCAGAGAGCTAGGTCAGAAGTAGCAGTTGAGTCCACTGAGCAGTGATGGAGGAACCGAGGGAACTCAAAGGGGCAAAGATGGCTCCTTCAGTTGATAGTGACAGAACAGTTCAAGAAGCATACACACCAGAAAGAGACTCTATACCCCACCAAAAGGCAACCCCAAATGTTAACAGTCCTGTGATTAAGGTGTTAATCTAGAAAGCCTTGGAGGAAATAGATTAGAATTTATTACAGTGAAGATTTGTCTATGCCACAACTACACTGGTGCTGGAGAATAGAGAATCTGAGGTTTCTGGGATACACTGTGAGACTCAAAGCATCCTGTATTAGAGGAAGTAAAACAACCTCAAACAAAGCAACAGACTCCCCACATCCAATAAAACCCGCTAGATCTCAATTAAAAAGCAACAACTAAAAACCAGGAAAATCTAGGCACATATTTCACTGAAGAGAACAGGCAGCTGGGACATCAATATACAAAATATTTTCAAAACCTCGTGTTATAAATGGAAAATCAATTTGAAACCTCAAAACTGAGTTCCCAATTACCCAATGGTCCTAAACCAGAACGCTGACCACAGCAGATGCCAGAGACTCTTACAAACCACAGCAGAGCCAGTGCTGAGGAGAGGGTCACCGTTTCTCACAAAACTAGACTTGTAAGTAAGGATTTTGCCTGTTCAGGGATTCCTGAACCGATGAAAATGACCCAGCAGCAGAAACCACGGAGTCATGGAGGAAACTTGACATGCACTTCTACAAAAGTGGTCCTGATTTGAAAAGCTGTGGGCTACATGTTTCCTACTGTAGAACATTCTGGAAGAGGGAAAACTTTGGAGATCTGCAAAGGCTATTGCTATCCAGGGTTTATGGTGAAGGAGAGGCCAAAGGACAGAAGGGGGGAGGTGAGCATGTGGAGACTCGAAGCTGCAATTGTGAACGGCATGACATGACACATTTGCTCAAATCCCCGAGTCATCTCACAATCAGAACATACCCTCAGATAAAATATAGACTTAGATGTCAGCATATTCTAGTCATGGGGGTGCTGACAGTGCTGGGAGAAACCCACTGGCAATTCTTATTTCCTATGCTGGCATAGTGAACTTGAATATACCTAAAATATCTTCATTAATCAACCAGAAAAAATGCATAAAATAGCAGCAAAATAGAAGACAGGATGATCTCAGTCATGAATACCACAAGCCTTTTGCACATGGATAGTGATCTTGTTACAAGGCAGAAGTAGCTGCTGAATAAAGAGAGTTTTCTTTCTTCAGAGGTACATAAACTGGTAAGTTGTCCATGTGCCAATAAACAAAGCCTGACATATATGCCTGTAAGTAACCCTAGTTAAACCCATAGTCACCAAACAAAACCCAAATCAAAGCAGGACACACAAAGGGAGATGGAACACTGAAGGGCTCTAGTAGTCTCAGTATGGGAATCATGTGTCTGCCAGGCCTTGACCTTTCCGAATTCCCTCTGCCTTGAAAATTGTTAGATTCCATTTCTAAATCTAGCCACCAAGGTCTCTTCCCTTATTTGGACACTTCCTCTCCCTGAGGCTGGCCACTAAGATTCAACTATCAAAGTATTGAAATTTAACAATCAAAGCCCCTTTTGGCTCACCTAAATAGGATGACCAATCAAAACACCTGCTTTCTCTGTTTTCCTTTATCAACTGCTATTTGCCTGTTGGCCATAGTCTCCTCTCTATCCAGAGAAAGCCCTTTGTCTCTCCTGGGCAAAGATCCCTCCCCCTCTCCTTTTTCCCTTTTCTCTTCTCCCTCTTCCTTTATCTCTTATTCCCTGCCCTTTATCCCTCTGGAGCAAATAATCTTTGTGCTGAGAACTTGGTCTTCAGGTGTCTTGTGCTGAGCCATGTCCCTGCAAGCACAGGTCTAGAAGAAGTAAGAGGATGATGGGGATGGGAGGAAGACAGGAGAGGGTCAGAATTAATGTGATCCAAATACAGTATGTAAATGTTTGAGAATGCCAGTTATTATGCTAGTAAGTCCCCAGTGCCCTGAGGTAGAATTTTTAAGTTGTATCTTTAACTTTTGCATAAGAGATACAGAACAACAACAAAAGAATTACTAATTTCCCTGCACCCTAAGCCTCATTCTAATGAAGTACATTACAGTTAACTCTCCACTTTGAATTTTAATGCAAAAATCATGAGAAATACAAGTCTATTTCACTTCATAATAATTAGTTCATCAGACACACATTGGAATGTTGGCTCATTCACTCTCTGGTAGATGAAGGGGACTTTATTTTGGAGGCTGGCAATATTAGTGGAAGTTCTCATGTTGTCAATGAACAGCCAAGGAGAGGTTATAGGCAGTCATGTACAGAGTGAAGGGAATCTAGACATTAGAGCTATTAGTCATCAAGACCAGGCTTAAATCCCTCCCTTACCCTCTTTACAAGGGTAGTGGTGGTTACCTAGACTAATATCTGCCTGAGATGAAAATAAGCAACAGTTGGGGCTCAGCCCTAAACAGGACATGTGTGGCACCTCCTCAAATGTTCAGGGAGCATTTCAGAAAGAATGTGATGCACTTAAAAGCCAGAAGATAACCCTGAAAAGCTGTGAACTGTTATTCTCTAGACTCAAGACAACCACGGAACTCAATGACTCACAAAAAGCACAATGACCTGTGCTAGGCACACACAAGACCAACCTACCAACAATCGAAGAAGAAGGGCTAATCCACAGGGCTGTCCTCCTTAACGCTGAACTATTGAATACTGATACATTGGGAAGACGGGCAATCACTGAATCACTGGATTTGTTTGTTTGCTTGTTTACACTCCCCTGAGCCTATCAGACTCCAATAGATAGTTCCAAATCCAGGTTAACATACAGAGGATTCTGTTTAGTCTGAGTGGAGCACAAAACAAAAATGAATCGTTATGAACATGAGAGATTTGTGAGTAACAGGGACCATAAGGATGGTAGGGAGGTAGAGGCTGGGAGTGGTCTCAAAACCTAATTTAATTACTAAAAGTAATGCTACTACAGACAATTCTTACTGGCCACCTGTATCTGGTCATAAGCAAGAGGACAGTTGACTAGAATTACCACTGACACTAAACCTTGCACTGGATGAGGTTATACAACCATCAAACTTGTGCACCATTGATAGTTTCTAATATCATAAGTGAGATAATACATTTTAATATTTTAATGTTAATAATATTAATAATACAATAATTAATAATAATAATATTTTCATAACTCTTTAATTGTTTTAAACATTATATACAAATCAGGTCTTTTCAAAAGTACCATTCATACATGTGTCTATTTTCCCCAATATCAAAAGTAACTCAGAGTTCTTACCACACCCCTATCTAAATAGTTACCCAGCATCTTTAGGTGGAACCTGACTACTCAAAATTCTTGCATGTTCTTGAAAGTAATTTTTTTTTCTGAAGTTGAGATATTCCCAGATTAATGTTGCAAGCAGCACAGTATTTGAATGCCACCTGGCATTTGTCATTTTGTATGTGTGTCCAACTTAAGAGCAAACTCTGCAATGGATGATTTAAATGGGCAAGTTGAATATGCAGAATTCTAATGCTGCCTATAGAGAAAAGCTTGATAACATGGCATTTTGACTCTTCAAAGAATCACTTCTTATCGGGCCTTTGAGTCTCCAATGACTCTTCTCTCACCACAGGCTATCACACATCTTAAGCAAGGCTTGTGTTTCCTCTACCACTGCGACTTCCTCCAGCCTGCTTTCTCTTCATGAGAATGTCAAATAATCTACTATAAGGAATATAACTAAACAAAGATTATAAATAGTAAATAATCAATCATTTTAATCAAATTATTTAATTCAATGAATGTGCTAATTAATAAACGAGCCCTTCTCTTTTTTTCTTCTTTTTTTCTTGGATATTTTCTTTACTTACATTTCAAATGCTATCCCCTTTCCTAGTTCCCCCCTCCTAGAAACTCCCTATCCCATCCTGCTTCCCACTACTTCTATGAGGGTGTTCCTCCACCCACCCACCCATTCCCACCTCCCTGCCCTTGATTCCCCTACACTGGGGCATCAACGGAGCCTTCATAGGACCAAGGACCTTTCCTCCAATGGATGCATGACAAAACCATCTTCTGCTACATATGCAGCTGGAGCCATGTGTAATCTTTTGTTGATGGCTCAGGCTCTGGGAGCTCTGGGGGGGTGGGTCTGGTTGGTTGACATTGTTGTTCTTCCTATGGGGTTGCAAACCCCTGCAACTCCTTCAGTCCTAAGTGAGCCCTTCTGAAAGCTTAAAATCATCATTGTATATATTTCACTATTCCACTTTTTTCAGAAGTCAATAAAGAGAACAATTTTCAGCTTTAACCCCAAATCTTAGGACCAGTTGAAACATTACAAATTAAGAATATTGAAATAAGAAACTACGGATCTAGAAAACATATTTACTCATCTCTTTATCATTTATACTCAATTTCCATGATTTAAATCTCATTGCTGGATGAATACAGCTCATCTGTGTTCATGTGGAAGTGGATCTATGAATGAGTACAAGGTGAAAGTTCTGTATTTAGTCATCCACACTGTTAGGTCTATGAGCTGAAATAGCCCTGCATCCAGAAGTTTTCAGGCTTCTGGTGGTTCTGGCTTTCTTTTTATCTCTTTCTTTTCTCCCTTTCTTTTCTTCAGCTATGCTACCCCTTAGGGCAAATGTACCATGTGGTTCCTCTTGACCCATAGTCATTCTGCCCAAGGTTGCTAAGTCCTTTTGCTCCCAAGAGAAGCCATATTATGTGTGTGTGTGTGTTTTTTTTTAAATAGAACTCTCAGATAAATAAGATCAATTTTTCCAACCAAGTTTTGAGGAATATTAAAAGACAACATTCAGATATAAAGAAAGTATTGTATTCCATATGTCCCATAAAGGACTAGGATCTAGACTATATAACTAATGGTCAAATGTCAATAAGAAAAAGCAATCAGAAATTGTCTCTGAAAAAGAGAAAAATGAGCAGATGGAATGAATCCTCCATATCATTAGTCAGTAAAATAAATATGACTTTTATCACCACAATGAGACATTAGTACCCATCTATCAGAATGGATGTGGTTGAAGAAAAGTGTGATGCTATGATATTACATGTGTTTGTTGCTGGTGGGCCTGTAAAGTGGGACAGCTACTATAGAAGGCAGTTGGATAATTTGCTAGTTTGCTAGTTAAACATGTGGTCATGATGGAGCATAGAAGTAATTCTACCTCTGGGCATCCATCCAAGGGAAGAGAAAGCCTTCATTGTTACAAAAGCTTGTTGGCAAATGTGTGTAGCATTTTTATTTGTAATTGCTCATACTGAACCCAGATCCATGATCTTTCAAAGGGTTAATGAGTAATTAGCCTGGCTTGTATCTGGCTTTGAAAATCCATTAAGCCCAAAATAAGCCTCTAAGTAGGGTGGAACTTGGGGGGAGTTATGCTGAATGACAAGACCTATCCACAAGAGTACAAGTTGCATGCTTTTACATACATGATGGTCTAGGACTGTGTATATATAGGAATCAAGACAAAATTAGCACTAAACACCTGGAGGTTGGGTATAATGAAGGCCTTGTAAAAGGAAAGCACTTGGAAGTATACATACAAATGTGTACATGCACACACAAGCAAACACACACACACCTCCTCTTCTTTTTACCTCATCTTTATCAGTCTGTAAATGTCACTTATTGGAAGGTACAGGACAGAGGTCAGACTTCAGAGGAGGTTGACAGTATGCAGGTTAGTAGTTCACACCTAGGTGACTCTGGCTGATCTTGGGCATCAAGTTTTGTAACAACACTAAGAAAGGCAGAGCCATTACTCTATTGCCTATATCAGCCCCATCCCTGAACTCTCCCTTTCATGGGCCACATCACAGAGCATCTATCAAGTTCCTTATAATTGGCTCTAAATAATGAGCATGTTCACCTCAGTAAAATCTCTGGCATATTTATCTCAAAACTTCTCATAGACTGAAGGCAAGGTTATCAGTTATGGACAATCTAATTTCTTCTTCCCTGGGAAACAGAAGTCAGCTTGGTTGTGAAACTCTGTAATTCCATAAAGACAGTAACAAATATAATGTCTTTGCATTGTTTTCAGCATTCTTTCGATATCTTTAGAACAGATTTTTAATGAAATGACCTGGCATGGAATAAACATCTTTTCCCAGTCCTCCTCTATCCAGGGAGTGTTCTGAATTCCACCTACTTATCAACCTTGCAAGGCAGTCTCATTACTTGATCTTGCCGATTTATTTTCTTTGTGTCTAAAGTTGACACATGGAGTGTAATTGAGAACAGAGATTCCATGGTTGATCAATTTATCCCTTAGAATTTTCTGACCAAACTCCCAAATATAAAATCACATAAGATAATTTCCCTATCAGCATCTGGGCTCCCTTCTCTGACCAACACTAGAGATATCTCCTATTCTATAGACACCTGAAGGCTAGCAGTCTCACAGTCATCCAGAGATCCAAAGATAAAAATATTAGGATATTTTATTTTACACAGTTTGATGAAAACATTTGTGATAGGCTGAGCTGTTAGAATCTGCCACGAGCATGCTAAGACATACCACAGTCAGGGCCAGTGGAGGTAGCTTTTATAGGCTTCTTTGTTAGTTTTAGGAATAACAGAATGCAGCCTCTGGTCATGTTGCTAAGGGAATTCTACCCTTTAGTTAGTCTGACTTTAGAGTTGGTTGCTCAGGATGCTCAAAGAACTATTTTATTTTTTCAGTAGGCATGCACTTTAATTTCACCATCTATAACACAACCGGGTCCTATTTTTCTTGATTTAATGGAGCTTACTTTCCTGGTTGCCTTAAGAATCACATGCATATGAGTGTCTTGTGTGACATGGTGAACCACCTAGCTTTGGAGGTGATTTCTCCTTTTGCTTTCCTTCCCCAGGTGTATCTAGATATCAGCTTTTTTGCAGAAAGGTTTTCCTGGGTATTTGAGACGATATTTCAGCTCCTGCAGTGACAAAAGCTCATTCAGACGCTGCATAATTTACTAACCTGATTTATAAAGCGCTACAATATGTCTAGTACTTTCATGCAATATGAGGATAGAGCCTTCTGAGGAAAGGGAAGATCTGTAATGATCGCAATGCACCCTGGAATTACGTGCAGTAGAAGAAAGCAGATTGGGGCAATTATCCCTCTTTTTATTATTAAACCTTCGGATGGCTGTTAGAGGTTAATGGGACTATTATTTTTCCTTCTTTAAAAATCTGCCTTCAAGCTTATCTGGATGGCTCCACATGAGGGGCCCGGCTCTTGTAACAGCAGGCAGAGCTTCTATTAAGCAAGGAGAGAGATCACAAGCATGTGCTATTGCTTAAATAAACCCTAGAGCCTTCAAGTCCTGGAAATGAGCCCTGATGATGAGAAGTGCCCCTGTACACTTAACAGCAAGCATGGTATCTTTGATAACATTTTTTTTAAAAACACAATATTGTTTTTGTAGATGGGCGAAACAAGTCATGTTAATTGGAAGACTCTTCGAGACAATTGGCAGAACAACCACACCTCTGATTACCCCAGCAATTACAACCTGTGAAGATGCTCCCTGGAGATATATTCCAGACTGAAACCTCAGAACATTGGCATTGTCCATAGACACTGATACACTTCCAGGGTGAAAGGTGGGCCTATGCTTTAGGCAGACAGGGGAATGGAAAGGGTTGAAGTCAGGAGAGAAGTCAGAATGGCCTATCTTCCTAGGTCTAGTCTCAAAGTAGGTCACATGAAAATAATTTTCTAAAATGGTAAAAATGGTGAGCTGGCTTCTCTCCCTAATCTCCCAAAGGTGCCCGATGAATGAGAATTCAGTTTCTTCCTTGCCTTCCTCTTAGCTTCTGCAGACCGGTTTATAAAGAGAAGACCCAGGCCAGAAGACGGGCCTGGTGAAACTTAGTGCCAGAGATTTGAGTCCTGAGTCACACTGTGACAGAGAAACAAGAACTGATTTCAAGACGGAATTCCCCATTAAAAAAAAAAAACAAAAAACAAAAAAACCCAAACATAGTTAAATAATCAGTGACTATATGGCCACAAGTCTTTTTGTCCTTTTATTTGTTTTCTATAATTACTCCGTACTTAAAAAACAAAACAAAACAAAACAAACAAACAAACAAACAAACAAACAAAAAAACCTAGGAAAATGTCAGTAAGCATGCTGGATGGCTCAGTACACCATGGTCCAGGGTGGAAGGAGAAACTTTTCCAAATAGTCAGTTTTAGGAAATGGGTTTTCCAGTCATTCAAGAACATCATGCAAACATTCTGTCCTTGTGCTGCACAGTTCCTGTGTCCAGTGAGGCCCCACTCTGAGGCAGAGGCCTTAAAAGCAGAGACACAGATTAGTTCATTTGTCGGCTTCCATATTATTCAAAGGAAAACCTAGCAGCTAGTGCTATGGATGCCACCATAAACACAATCAACTACCAATGTGTCTGTCAATGGCATGATGTGGTGGTTTGAATAGGAATGGCCCCCATTGACTCATGTGTCATAATGCTTGGCCATAGGAGTGACACCATTTGGAGGTGTTGCCCATTGAAGCAGGTGTGGCCTTGTTGGAGGAAGTGTGTCACTGTGAGGCTGGGCTTTGAGGTCTTATATGCTCAAGCTAAGCCCAGTATGGCTCACAATCTCTTCCCGCTGACTCTAGATCAAGAGTTAGAACTCTTAGCTTCTTCTCCAGCACCATGTCTGCCTGCAGGGTGTCAGGCTTCCCATCATGATGATAATGGATTAAACCTCTGAAGCTGTAAGCCAGCCCCAGTTAAATATTTTCCTTTATAAGAGCTGCCTTGGTAGTGTATGCAATGATGTCAGCGTTTGGAAGCTGATTATGGGATGGATCCCCGGACATGGTAGTCTCTAGATGGTCCATCCATTCGTCTCAGCTCCAAACTTTGTCTCTGTAACTCCTTCCATGGGTGTTTTGTTCCCAATGGAAGAAGAAGGGGCAAAGTGTCCACACTTTGGTCTTCCTTCCTTTTGAGTTGCATGCGTCTAGCAAATTGTATCTTATATCTTGGGTATTCTAAATTTCTGGGCTAACATCCACTTATCAGTGAGTACATATCATGTGAGTTCTTTTGTGATTATGTTACCTCACTCAGGATGATGAGCTCCAGGTCCATCCATTTGCCTAGGAATTTCATAAATTCATTCTTTATAATAGCTGAGTCGTATTCCATTGTGTAAATGTACCACATTTTCTGTATCCATTCCTCTGTTGAGGGGCATCTGGGTTCTTTCCAGCTTCTGGCTATTATAAATAAGGCTGCTATGAACATAGTGGAGCATGTGTTCTTCTTACCGGTTGGAACATCTTCTGGATATATGCCCAGGAGAGGTATTGCAGAATCCTCTGGTAGTACTATGTCCAATTTTCTGAGGAACCACCAGACTGATTTCCAGAGTGGTTGTATAAGCTTGCAATCCCACCAACAATGGAGGAGTGTTCCTCTTTCTCCACATCCTCGCCATCATCTGCTGTCACCTGAATTTTTGATACTAGCCATTCTGACTGGTGTAAGGTAGAATCTCAGGGTTGTTTTGATTTGCATTTCCCTGATGATTAAGGATGTTGAACATTTTTTCAGGTGCTTCTCAGCCATTCGGTATTCCTCGGGTGAGAATTCTTTGTTTAGCTCTGAGCCCCATTTCTTAATTGGGTTATTTGATTTTCTGAAAGGACCCAGATATGGCTGTTTCTTGTGAGACTCTGCTGGGGCCTGGCAAACACAGAAGTGGATGCTCACATTCAGCTATTGGATGGACCACAGGGCCCCCAATGGAGGAGCTAGAGAAAATACCCAAGGAGCTGAAGGGATCTGCAATCCTATAGGTGGAACAACAATATGAACTAATCAGTACCCCCCAGAGCTTGTGTCTCTAGCTGCATATGAATCAGAAGATGGTCTAGTCAGCCATCAGTGGAAAGAGAGGCCCATTGGTCATGCAAACTTTATATGCCTCAGTACAGGGGAATGCCAGGGCCAAGAAGTGGGAGTGGGTGGGTGTAGGGGAGTGGGTGGGGGAGCATCTGGGGGACTTTTGGGATAGCATTGGAAATGTAAATGAAATAAATAGCCAATTAAAAAATAAGAGTTGCCTTGGTCATGGTGTCTCTTAGCAATGAAACTCTAAGTAAGACATACATAGTTATATGTAAAGTTAGGATGAATTTGGATTCATGGATTTTTTGAAATGGATTTCACTTCAAGTGTGTTTTTCAAGGAGATAACATTGATTAAAAAATAATAAAAATGTTACATATACAGACAGGAGACAAAAAAAAAACAACTAAAAGGGGAAGCATTCTGGTAATATTTATCCCATTATGTTCGGTGGCTATTCTTCTCCAAGACCTACATGGCAATACATGCTATTGCCAAGTTCACCATGCATTTAAAGGCAGCTTTATAATAGACAATGCTCTTGAACCCATTCTCCTCTCCTGTTTGGCAAAAACAGCTGCAATCCAACACTCAATAGCGGGCCAGAGTGTGTTGTCGATCCCTTGGAGCAAATGTATATTGAATTTCTAAAGTAATTTGTCATTAACTTTGCATGAGGAAATTGTTTCCAGCTGAAAAGTAACAACAAGCATCTGTCTTCCTTCTGCCTTATGGCTATTTACATGACTGAGCCGTCCATCCTCCCAGGGAAAGCATCTAGAATGAATATGCCCCTGGGAAAAGCCTAGAAGAGGAAGAGGAGAGACTGGATCCACCACACAATGGCAAGATCTGGTACTATACATTGGGATAGCAACATTTGCCAGAAGGGCCCCACACACACATACACACACACACACACACACACACACACACACTCCCAACTACCAAATCTCCAGCTTCCCCTCTGAAGCTTCGATTCCTGTGGTCTGTTCCTACCAGGTGTCAGATGAGCACATGTCTTGCCAGGCTCAGACTTGCCCTTGTGGGAGGGCTTTTACATGGTGATAATTTTTTTAATCAATGAGGATTTTCATGAAGAAGAAAAGGCTCTATGAGGGCAGAGCATTGCATAAGGATAACCTAGGGTGATGGCTGACAGCTCACAGTCTATCTGGCCTTTTGAAAGGCCTTATAGACCCTCTTCTGTCACATGTCATCAAACCCTCAGTTGGAGGAGCCTCTAGACTCTCTGTGGTAGAGCGTTACACAGCCTTAAGTGAACTATATAGTGTTAAGAGGCTATAGTAAGGGGACTCAGGACCTGGAGCCTCAACCTTAGTGGAGGGCATTAGAAGAACTAGGGCCTAGCATCTCTAATATGTACCCAGTCATGTGGAAATCCACATGCAGCCAGTTGCCACATTAAGTGTGAAGAATGTAAATTGATTTCTCACACCTTGCCCTCAAAGAGATGTTGAGGAATTCACCAAGCACAAAGGGAAACCGGCCATCCTTGTTCACTCACAGCAGGCTCAGAACTTGTTCTAACAGGCACACCACAAGCCACAGCAGAGATACACTTGAGACCAGTGTCAGTATCTCTGTTGACATCTATAGAGCGATGTCCCCTGCTGCTAACCCCTGTGAAAGTCTGACTCCTCCTTCTTAGACAGAGAAGCTCTTCGTGGGATAATTAACTGCTCAGTGTCTACTTCGTGACAAAGATGGGTAAAGACCACTTAGAATATTTCAGCATATCTTGCTGATCACCTTGCACAAGTAATTACTGGCTTAGTATTATTGACAATGAATCTTGAACCAGATCATCACAAGAGTTTATACAGCCAGAGTCTGTGCCCCTAGCATCCTCTAGAACATACTTCCCTCTGTCCCAGCTGTCCTTTCAGAGTCAAATCTTTCCCTCAGGTACATACATACTGATCTCTTATTGTTTCTTTACTTTCCTTTTCCTTACTGTCGAATCCTTATGCATGGCACAGAGAGTTCAGTACTGCTTGGAGATAGGAGAGAACATGTTGTCATGCTCAGAAGGGGGTTATCAGATTTGTCACTGCCTGTCTTGGAGGGGACAGAAGAACGAGACTTTCATGAGTAAGCTCTGCCAGTATCATCCCAGCAGAAAAGTGTGTGCACAGTGGATGGAGCATCAGGTCTAATGATGACTTAATACAAGCATATCACCTAACAAGCGATTCTGTCAAGCTGTAGATCATGTCCTTAATAATTTCAGTCACAACGCTGATTATTTTCAACATTATTAACATCACTTTCTATTTTACCTGTAAGACATACAGCTGGTAGGAGCGAAACACTAAAACCTTTATAGATGAACAAAAATCCCTTTCTTCCCGTTTCTGCTACTCAATCTTTTCTATCATTTAAAAGGCTATTTTCTTCCCCACCCTGATTTCATTTCAAAGACATGGGCTGTGATTATCAAGAAAGAGTAACAAAAACATTCACAGGGTATAGTTTTTGCCAGCACCCCCTGTCAGCCCTAGGATATAGGATGCCCAGTGAACACAGAATGGGGCCAATGTGAGCAGAAGTCTTGGAATGGCTGAAGAACTTGAGCACAGGCTAACACAATGTATGAATATTCAGCACTATAGTAGAGTCTCATGACATCACCCGGGGCAAGGAAACCTGTGGGAAAAGTCTGTAAAATGTATGTGATCTTCTAGATGAGAACTCAGCTCTGGGCATGCAATCAGAGAACAGTGACCAATCAGCTATAAAGAGAGAGTCTTTACAGGTATAAGATGTCATCATTGAGCACAATCTCAGAGAATGGAGTTAGGGACCACTCCATCTACTCCTGTCCTCCCTCTAATTGGTATATGTATCCTGACATAGAAAGAAAGAAACTCACAGACAGAGTTTTTGTGGCTGCTGTCCTTGCTTGGTAGCATCTTGACTCCTCTCGACTTCAGCTCAATTGCCTTTTTCACTGAAAGAAAGAAAAACAAATTATCAGATGAGGCTCGAAGTTCACAAAGCCATTCTTTAATCTCACAGCAAATCCAGTCTTAACAGACTTCTGCCAACCCCTGATCTAGGGACCAGGATCTAAAAGGCCATTGAGAGGAAACAGATGGAAAATCGGTTACAAATAATTAAGACCTTTTGGCAGCAAAATGTATCTCATGATCATGTATCCAGAGCTGAAAATAAATGACAGCAGGGCTCACCTTCCACATCCAAACCCACTCACCATCAGAAAACACAACTTCTATGCATCACTGTTGTCCCCCAAACCACACAGAGTAGATTATACTTTCAGTGTTTCCATAGTGACCCTGACCCTGATGCTCTCTAAATATTGTACTCTGTTCATGGATGTATTTTCATAAAAATAGAAGTTGACTGTTAATTCATTCATGCTTTAACTCAACTACTTAAATTGTATCATATGGCATTGATGAACTGCAGCCTAGGAATGCCATGCTAGAATGTTATAGGTTAAACAAGAAAGAACCTTCGGTACCCCCTCTTCCTTCTCCTCCCTCGACTCTCCCCTTCCACACTCCCCTCCCCCTCCCCTCCTAGCAGAGTTTTCTTGTCTGTGCTATTCAAAGGTATCCTACACTGTAGTTTCATTTTTCAGATTTAAATAAGTGTCTGAATTTTCTAGGTCCTGAACCCAATAAAACAGAGTATGAGCCAAAGTGTGCAGAGGAAACGCCTTTCTTTTAAAAATGAGAATAAAGCATCGAAGAGACCTGGGGGAGGGATGGCCTCCCTCTTCCTCTTCTTTTACTGCCCTGAGCTCCTCTTTGTTTGTTTGTTTTTTGAGACAGGGTTTCTCTGTGTAGTCCTGGCTGTCCTGGAACTCACTCTGTAGACCAGGCTGGCCTCAAACTCAGAAATCCACCTGCCTCTGCCTCCCAAGTGCTGGGATTAAAGGCGTGGCCACCACGCCAGGCTTGAGCTCCTCTTTCTTACATTTATTCTCTCCTGTAGTCTAAGCATTGGCCAAGTGGTTTATTTCTCTGGAGGAGGCTACATAGAGCAACCAAAGGTGGCCAGAAATCTGCTACTCCTTAGTAGCACCTGAGGCTCCTTTGCCTCAGCACTATCACATATTTCAGCCTAAGAAAATGGCAACCAAAGTAAAAAACCAGGCCATCTGCTGCTTAGCTACCATATCTCCTCCTCTTTGCTCTGTGCTTTGCCCATTCCTGAAAATCTGTGGCCACAATCTCTTCCTGCCCAGATGCCCCATGAAAGAGGAAGTTGGACACCCTAAGTCAAGACAGAGCACAAACCCACAAGAAACAGCTTTACCAAAGGCCAGGTGACATTTAAAGTCTACACCTGTGTCACCTGATCTTCCCTAAAGCCAGAGAAAGAATCAAGGCCACTAATGCCACTGAATCTGCTTCATTTCACTTTAATTTTATGAAATAACAAAAATGAAAGCTGTTCTTTGCCACCTACCACCTCTCTCATACATTGTAAACTTTTTTATTTCTAGGAAGTGTGTGGGTCTTTTCACTGTAGATATCTTCGGTGTCTAAGACTCTACTGGAGAAAACCCTTCAGAGAGCAACAGAAGCAGAGGGTCCTCTAGGAAGACCTAGACATAGTCTCACCATTAGCCAGTGAAGGGGGCAGATGTGTGCCCTGTTCCCCTTTGGTATCCTGACAAGCAGAATATCACTCATTCTGCATACAGAAATGGGGGGGGGGTGGTCACAAGATCACAGCCAAACTGAGGACGAGTGTTTCCCTGTTCTCTGCATCAGCAAGTGTTAGACGTTGGATTGGCAGAATTCTGTGAAGGCAATTGTCATTGATTTTTTTCAAATTGTTTCTTTTTTTGTGAGCTGCATTGTTCAGAATTCTTTATTCAGGGTCTTCTATGTACTTCCTTCTTGACATAAGCAAAAGAGCTGGCCTTCAATTTATAGTCCTCGTTTTGTTAATTTAAATCTGAAATGTAGAGAATCCTTTAGCGCTATAAACCTCAGAGTTGGAATGGTATAAACATAGACAAATGCTTGCTTGTGGGCTTAGCAGGGTAGCAGAGAAAAGCAGGAATGTGATGGAAATATAATATCTTCCAGAGCTCTTTCCAAATGCAAAGTTGATGAATGAGAAGGTTAGGATAGTCTGGGTTTCCAGGACTAAGGGTACTCATGGAGAAATTAAGGGGAGGGGGCTATCTCACTGTGAGAAAGTGCTGATCAATCAGTAGTTCACAACTGTGGGTCTCCCCACTCTCCTTCATTGTCAGCTGATAGAGTCCATGAGTGCAGTAGGATCAGAGGGTGAGCAGGTTTTGGAACCCCTGTGAGTATGTACAGTGAAAGACCACACCTGAGTCAGGTGTCAGTTCGCAGAGCAACTTTACTTAGGGTGATAGAAAGCTTATAAAGTTTTGGGGGAACTGAGGGTAGAAACATCCAGGAGGGGCAAGAGTCATTGGCTGCGGGCTTAGGGTGCATAGAATGCCTCAGCATGGGCAAGCAGTTCAGGAATCTCAGGTGCCGGCTGCACAGATTTTATCAGGAGAAAGGAAATTGGTCCTATAATGTGACTGAGGATATGTGACATTCCTCAGGTGGAAGCATATGTGTGTGCTTAGAATTCTCCAGACAAGATCAGAGAAGGAGTAAACTCAATGCTGAAGGGAGTCTCCCATAATTGGCCAAGTCCAGAAGCTATCTCTCATGGTGGACTTTGACCTTAATTATCAGAGTTTTCCCACATTTGACCTTCTACACTAAAGAGTGCATTGTTACAGAGCCACTGTGGTTCTGGCCATACTCTTTATGGGTGACCCACCCCATCCAAAGACCAACCAGTAAAAGGAAAGAAAAATACAGAGAAGTTACCTCAATGTAACAATGACTTAAACACCTTGAACCCTGTGGTCACTTGTGATTGATAATACCTCCAACACCACCCAACTTTCCCCTCTATATCCACAAGGCTTGACTCAAAGGCTTGGTCATTGGCTACTCAATAGTCATCTGCAGAGGACACAGCCTCACATTTCCTATGTCTCACTTTCCCTCTCTGTGATTTTAGTCTGTTATTTCTCATTGCTTTTCATGTAGTAAGCAAACAGAGAATGAGAGCAGGAAGCAGCCATCCCTTTGAACAGATCTTCCTGTGAGGTCTGCCCCAGAACCACTTCTTAGTTTAAAATCGTGAGTGCCTTGATGTGTGTTCCCCATCATCTCCTCTTTCTTCTACAGAAACAACTTTATCTTGACATAACTCGGGGGAGAAGATATGAATGTTCAATGAGCAAGACAAAGGAGAATCAATGGGAAGATTATACTGTATGCTAAACTCACAGCAGATTCCACTCAGTGTAAACAGATAAAACAAACAGAACTCAATTCTCTCAGAGAGTAAAAAGAAAGACTGAGAGGTGCACAGGGTACCATAAGAGTGTCTGAATATACTGGACCTCTTGGAGAATGTGATGAGCACATAAATCCCACAATTCTACAAATAATTGTTTGAAGCTCTGTGAAGCTAAATTTCCACCAGGGATGCTTTATTTATTTTTCAATATGGTGGTATTATTCTTTTGTTACTCTCTGAGCCCTGAGTTCTGATTTATTCCATGTTCCTTTAGCTCTTATTGAAGGACAATGGTTTTTGGCAATGCTGGTCAGAAAGAGAAGTTGACATATACATCCTTGGTCTACCAGTTGTCTGCACCTTTCATTATGCCTCTCTCTTAGTATCATTCTTCCTCCACCTACCCAGAACAATTTCCTCCTCCTCCTCCTGCTCCTCCTCCTGCTCCTCCTCCTCCTGCTCCTCCTCCTCCTGCTCCTCCTGCTCCTCCTCCTGCTCCTCCTGCTCCTCCTCCTGCTCCTCCTCCTGCTCCTCCTCCTGCTCCTCCTCCTGCTCCTCCTCCTGCTCTTCCTCCTTCTTCCTTCTCCTGCTCCTCCTCCTTCTTCCTTCTCCTCCTTTTTCTTCCTTTCTTTCTTTTTGTTATCCTTATCCCTCCCTTCATTTGTCACTTCAGCTTCTATTGAGGCTCATGGAGAGAGACCCTAACTTACAAAGAAACATGCAGGAAGAGAATGAAACATGCCAAGCTCCAATCTGTAGGAAGCAGAGGAAGATGTTGCTCTCTAATAGCCTGTGCTTCCCCATGAAACAAACAAAAAGCTATTAATCTTGTTCATTCTAAGCTTTTTGAAGGAAAGATACTCCACTTCCTAATTCTCATGTTTGACCTCAGACCTAGAGACTCTCTGAACTCAACTTACAAATTTCTTCTTTCCTCTTTTTAGCATGGCTCCTGAGATTTTATTGAACAGAGTTGTGAATTTATGCTTTGGAGGACACCAGCTTGGCTTTCCAGTGTAAAGGCATATAAGATGTGAGTTTAGTTTGGGATTCATTACTGTGAAAAGGCACCATGACCAAGGCAGCTCTTATAAAGAACATCATTTAATTGGGGATGGCTTACAGATTCAGAGCCTTAGTCCATTATTATCATAGTGTGAAAGATGACTGTGTGCAGGCAGATTTGGTGCTATAGGAACCAAGAGGTTTATATCTTGATCCAAAGAGAGCCATGAGGGGTCTCTCTTCTGAAGGCAGCCAGGAGGATGGTTTCTTCTGCACTTGGCAGAGATGAAATAGTAGGAGACGGCAAAGCTCACCTTTATAGTGGCATACTTCCTCCAACAAGGTTATACCTCCTAATAGTGTCATTCTTTGTGTGCCAAGCATTCTTACACATGTGTCTATGGTGGCCAAACATATTCAAACACCACATTCCATCCCTGGCCCCATAAGACTGTAGTCATAACATGATGCAAAATGTATTTATCCCAACTTCAAATTCCTCATAGTCTATCATAGTCTCTACCATGTTTAAAAGTCTAAAGTTTAAAGTCTCTTCAGAGATTCACATAATGTCCTAACTGTAATCACCTATAAAATCAAGATAAACAAGCAGATCACATACTTCCAACATCACAGGATATATATTACCATTACAAAATGTCATAGTGAGAAGGAAATACTGGACCAAAGCAAGACCAAAAACCGGCTGGGCAAACTTCAAACTCTGCATCTCCATGTCTGAAATCCAAGTCCTTCAGCTTTGTTGACTGCAACAAAATTGTTTGCCTTGGGCTGGTTCTATTTCATGTTAGCATTTTTCCTCATCAGGTGTTTCATAGCTCTGGCATCTCTAACATCTTTGGGCCTCCAAGACAACTTCAAATTCACAGCTTTTTGTTCCAATGTCTGGGATCCACACAAGATCTGGGCTCCTCCAGAGGGCTTGGATCTCTTCTCCAGCTCTGTTGTAGCACATTAGGTTCTGACTGACTCAACTCCACTGCTGCTGCTGTTCTTGGTGGTCACCCCATGGTATTGGCATTACCTATATGCTGGGGTCTTCTGCTGCAACTAGTCTGTACATTCACTAATACCCTCTCATAGGCTCTTTTCATGGTGCCAAGCCTCAACTTCATTGCATGACATCTTCACTCCTTGGTCTTCAACTGCTACTGAGGTTGCACCTTCACCAATGGCCTCCCCTTGCCTCTTAGAGTACAAAGCCTCAGCTGTTCTCCATGACTCCTTCATGCCTTTGAAACCAGTACTATCTGAGTAATTCTTGTACATTACCAAGTCTGTCTGCCAGCATGGCGTTTCTCTCTGAAACACAGCTTCTTTGTCCTCTCACAAAACACTTCCTAGATGATTTCACCCAAATGACGCTGGACTCTCCTTAATCACCACTAATTTCTCAGCTCCAGATGACTAGTATCAATTATCCCAGTAATCCCTTCTTTTCTTAACTCTAATGACAGAGCCACATAGCCAAAGCTGCTGAGTTCTACTGCTTGCTGGGGCTAGGACATGATTCTTCTTGTTCCATTGAATCATCTCCAGCTTTCTGTTTTCAGTGGTTTCCTTTAGTGCATAAACTTGCTCTGTAGCCTGACTTTGAACTCAAAGATGTGCATGCCTCTGTCTCCTGAGTCCTGAGACTAAAGGTGTATACCACTATACCTGGACCTATGTTTTCCTTAATTCACTTTAACAAGATCTTTATAAACATGGCCACTATGTCTCAAGATCTGGATCACAGGTGTGCCATCCATCTCTGGACTGACGTTCATTCTAGAAATAGTGAAGTTGATAACTGAGAATAGTCATCACAATTCATTTCTTGCCAATTTGGCACACAATCAAATTTCCTTATGTCCAAGTGAGAAATATAACCATGTCATAATATCAACTAATATGGTATAACAATCCCTTGTTCAATTGCAAACCCATAAACAATAAGTTTAGCTGGGTGGGATCTTGGCCCAAGGTTACCACTCCCTTATTTCCATGTAATATCCTTAAATACAGGATTTAGTTCTGTTATACTTTCTGGTGCTCTCTCTTTCCTCAAAATATACATTTTGTATTTTTCCTATCTCAACTTGCTCCTTTTCATTAAAATGCTCTTCATAAGAGTGGACTTTAGGTGGACACTTTACCCTTTCTTAGAAATGGGAACAAAACACCCATGGAAGGAGTTACAGAGACAAAGTTTGGAGCTGTGACGAAAGGATGGACCATCTAGTGATTGCCATATGCAGGGATCCATCCCATAATCAGCTTCCAAATGCTGACACCACTGCATACACTAGCAAGATTTTGCTGAAAGAACCCAGATATAGCTCTCTCTTGTGAGACTATGCCGGGGTCTAGCAAACACAGAAGTGGATGATCACAGTCAGCTACTGGATGGGTCACACGCCCCCCAATGGAGGAGCTAGAGAAATTACCCAAGGAGCTAAAGGGAACTGCAACCCTATAGGTGGAACAACATTATGAACTAACCAGTACCCCGGAGCTCTTGACTCTAGCTGCATATGTATCAAAAGATGGCCTAGTCGGCCATCACTGGTAAGAGAGGCCCATTGGACAGGCAAACTTTATATGCCCCAGTACAGGGGAACGCCAGGGCCAAAAAGGGGGAGTGGGTGGGTAGGGGATTGGGGGTGTGGGTATGGGGGACCTTTGGGATAGCATTGAAAATGTAAATGAGGAAAATACCTAATTAAAAAAAAGGAAAAAAAAAAAGAGTGGACTTTAGTAGCCACCTAACAATTTTAACTAGGCTGTTTTGAGATTTTTGTTTGTTAATGCAATTTACCTAAATCTTGTCCCTTTTGCCTCAGGCCAACTCTTCAGGCAAAAGCAGCCACAATATCACATATTTTGTGATATTTTGTGATATTTCAAAATATCACAGAAACAGTCTCCTAGGCTACATACTAGCATCCTTCTCTACCAAAACTTCTTGAGCCAGGAGCCCACAGTTAAAATCACTAATAACTAATGTTTTCTGTATTCCTACTAGGATGGCCCATCAGGCCACACTTAAAGCATTCCAGTGCTTTCTAAATCCAATGTCCTAAAATCCACATTTCTCAAACAAAAACATAGTCAGTCCTATCACAGCAATATCCCAGTTCCTAGTAAAACCTTCTATCTTAGGGTTTCCATTGCTGCAAAGAGACACCATGACCAAGGCAATTCTTATAAAGAACAACATTTAATTGAGGCTGGCTTAAAAATTCAGAATTTTAGTCCATTATCATCATGGTGGGAAGCATGGCTGTGTGCAGGGAGATTTGATGCTGGAGGAACCAAGAGTTTTATATATTGATCCAAAGACATCCATTAAGAGACTGTCTTTTGAAGATAGCTAGGAGGAGGCTCTTTTCTCCACTGGGAGTAGATTGAGCATTAGGAGACCTGAAATCTCACCTACATAGTGGCACACTTCCTCCAACAAGGTCACACCTCCTAATAGAGCTATTCCCTGTTGGTCAAGCATTTGAACACATGAGTTAAGGGGCCAAACCTATTCAAACCACTCCAATGTGGAAAGGCTGCCCCAGGGATTCTGGCCAATTCTGGATGATATAACATCATATGTAACATAAATAATTCAGTCATACAGTGATACAAACAGTGGTGACCAGCACCTTGACTTAATACAAGAGAGTCAATGGGTAAAGGCCACAAGAGCTCAATTTGCATAGCATGGTGGCTATTGTCAGTGCGGTATGCATGCTTGGATTTAACCAAGAGGTGATTATAAACCTTTACATAAACAAATATTTTAAAATGTGGAGAGCAGATATAGCCTTGGGAAAATGAATGTTTAGTCTCTAAACTGGTTTGTGGCACAGTTTGGGAGGTCTAGGAGGAATAACCTTGGTGGAGGAAATATGTCACTGAAGGTTGACTGAGAGTTTGAAGGCTTGAACCATTCTATGTTTGTTGTCTGTATCAGATGTTTGTTGTTAAAGTCTCCTTCCCCCAGCTCCTGTTTCAGCAGCTCTCTCTGCTGCTGGCTGCCATGCTTGCCTGCCATGACAGTCTCATATCTATATATGAACCTTTTATTCTAGAGTCACCTTGATTATGACATTTTATCATAGCAACAGAAAAGTATCCAATATATTGGCACACAGTCACATGCCAGGACAGCTGACAGTGCTATGAATCCTCAAGGAAGGAGCAAAACTTGAAAAAAAAAAAAAAGAAGAAAAGAAAAAACAAAAGGGAAAAAAAGAAAAAGACTAAATAAATGTCCCCACTTGCTTTCTTAACTATGCATCTAGACCTAGAAGTTGATTGTCAAGTTTATCTCTCCCTTCTATTATTGGACAAGAACAAATGGCTTCTTAGTTCAAATAAAATTCAGGTTGTTTCAAACAAATTTATTGTTCTGAATGTGAAGATAAAACCTGTTGGGAAACCTGGCCAATAGCAGCAAACTATCAAATCAGAAAAACAGCTTCTGTCAATTTTAAAAGCCTGGGGTTTGACACAGATAAGTTAAAATATAAATCATGTTTTTATTTACGCAGAGAATTATCCTAATTTTATGAATGAATTTCTAGACCAAAAACATTCTATTGAAGTGGTAAGTCCAGGGACTGTTCATTCTTGGAGGGCAGGTATGCTATCAATACCTCCCCAAACTGTTGGTTCTCATTGAGGAATTCTTAGACAGTATATACCATGTGATAATTCATGAGTTGCCTCTCTCATTGATCAGAAACACTCTTGTCCCATAAATACCCTTTTTCATATGTTTGTCCAATAATTATTTAATCAATACGGCAACGATTATAATCAACCCCTTGTTGTACGTATTGTATATGACACCAATGATACAATTTATTAAATTCTATTATTAGTTTTAATTTTTTCTGTTTGTGTTTCCTAATACTGGGGTCTCTCAATGTATCCCAGGCTTGCCTGGGACTCATGGTTCTTCTGCATTGGACTTCCAAGTCTCCTACTCTACTACTGTTTGTTACCACGCCCAATCTTGTTTGGGTGAATTCACTCTGAATTTAAGAGAAAATGGTATAGTATAGAGCTATGCTTTCTGCTTATAGACTTGTTTTTGAAAAATTTTATGTTTCTTTTATTGTCAGAAAATAAAATTTATTTTTGAATATCCTACAGTCTTGTCAACATTTTTTATTGTTTAACACAAAATTTAGAATTAAAAAAAATACGATGCCTCGAGGAACTGCAACTGTTCAAATTCCATAAACCTCATGCTTTTGCAGGAGTGTTCACACCTCAGTCCTTTAGAAATCATTTCAAACATTAGGGCATAGAATTGTTTTTAAATTAATCAGTCACATCATTACTAAGTCTAACATCATGAGCTCTCTAATTAACACTGATTTTATTGCAATTTGCATTGAAAAAAGCCATAAAATGCAGACAATTTTATATTTTAAACACATTTAACTTAAACTCATCATTGAACAGTCTGATACGTATGACATGGCCAAATATTTCCCCAGCTTCCTGGTGTTTGTCAGGTAGTAGTGTCATGTTCTCACCATGGAAGTGGCAAAATCACAGGGTATCAACCATGGCTACTCTGAGGATAAAGGAGCCATGTTCCCCTGAGAGCCAAGATTCCCACATCTCTACCTGAGGTAATCATGTTGAAATCATGATCTATCACCTCTTTGCTCATTTGTTTGTTGAGATGTAATCTGATATTTAACCCAAGCCAGTCTTATATGCATGGGTACATCCCTGCCTCAGCTTTCCAGCTCTAGAATTGAAATCAGAGTCCACTTCACCCAGTTTGGCTGTTTTCTTTCTTCCTGTGTGACTAGATTTTTTTTTTTATTATTCCCTTTTTGTTTTCTGCTGGAGTGATCCATTTATTATACAAGCATGATATCTTATTCCAGTTTCTCTAAGGACTCTCAGAGGAAAAAGGCACAAAGCAGCTAGAACCTCTCTAGGAAATGGTGATGTTTTTCCTTCTAGCTTCTGCTCTCAGAAGCTAGAGGGAAAGCTTCTGTCTCTTTACATCCTTTCCTTTACCTTCTGAAGCTGAAACAGACATCTCCAAAGTCAGCTCCCACTTCCCTGTGGTTAAACCTGCTATTCAGTTCTCCGCACAGCCACTGCCTCCTACACACCCTCTATGTCAGCCCTCACTCGGCTCTGGCTGAGTTTATCTCAGCACAATGGTTGCTCCTGCTCACAGGCCGACTCATCCTCTGGTATCTCCATAGGACTGCCCCATGTCTAAACTTCTCATGTGCCCCATTGGTCACATGGGCAAGGCAAGTATTGTGATCATCTGATCAAACATACTGTTGGTGTTCACAAGGAATAACTGAATTTGACACATGGCTTAAAAAGTGAGAGCTTCTCCAACTTGGTAATGCAGACTGCTCATTTTTCTAGGAATAGCTACTGGCTTCTTCATTGATTATTACTTAAACATATTTTACACTTAAAAACTATTTTTGTATTTTTTGGGCTATGCTGGGGGTGGGGAGGCATCCAACAAGAAGCATTTTGGCAAACACTCTTTGTTGAGATAGTTCCCATCTCTAAAGATTTTTTTTTAACACTTTATCATAGTTCCTGGTGCCACATGAAAAGAATTATCTAACTACATATATATTTTATTCCATAATGCCAAAATTTTCTAAATTAGACTTTGGCTGTGTAAGTATATAATGTTTTCTATGTACTCTTTTCAAAACTTGTGTTAAATGCCTCTTGATATCAACCACATCATGATAAAAGGTTCTGAGTAAGAAATACAAATCTGCTCTTTTGAGAAAGCATTGAGTCCTTGGAGGGCTCACACAATACAAAAAGCAGGATGGAAGTCTGACATCTCTGTTTCATTTGCATCTACCTATCTCCGTTACTGTGGATGAAGGTGCAGAGATGAGTCATTCTCTGAACCCTGAAATATCCTTGGGTCAGGGATGGAAAACTCAACAGGCAGGCCTCTGAGGTGAGCATTTATCAGGCAGCTGAAGCAATTCATCTGAGAACCCTGCCTCATCAAGAAATAAGGACTTGGTCGGACCTCCGTACAGGGCTAGAGCTGAAATGATGATAGGCAGACCTCTGTAAGTGACTAGTTATAAATTCCTCTTGTCCAATTCTGCCTCTGCTTACACCTAAAGCACACGCCCCATAGCAGACCTGAAGTCAATCAACTCCTTTATCTGTTTCTCTTCGCAACATGGGCACATGGAATAAATCTTCCCTCCATGACTTTCACCACTATCCATCTTTTTTACTAGGGAACAAGCAGCTCGTCCAGATGTACTGCGTTTTAAGCCTAAAAAAATCCTCCTGTTACAACACTGTCATATAGCATGGGTATATGACATCTAATATTGTTCCATTATTCTATTATTCTACCTATGATTCTATTTGTAGCTATTGTATAAAATTTGAGAAAGATCTAAACATTTATCAAGAGGTAATCTGAGGATCAAAAGAGCTTATTTCCCAGTGGCAGCTAATGCTGCTGTTTTCTACCCAGCGAATGCTGCAGTTTTCTACCCAGCTAATGCTGCAGTTTTCTACCCAGCTCCACGGGAACCAGGTAAGTTAATACAGGAAGCTGATTAGGTACTAATTTTTCAGAGGAAAAGATAAAGCTGTAATTTCAACTTTTTCCATTATGTCTTCCCATATTTTCCTTTAAATCCTCTTAATAATGCTCACCTTTAGTATGAGTCAACACCTCTCCTCACTCTCTGGGCCTCTGTGTAACTCGGAACACCTGTTGACCATGTGTTCAACCTCTGGACCATTTCTCTAAGTAAATTGTCATGATGAGACCGAGCCAGGGCTGTCACTCCATCAGACTGAATTGATTGCCAGAGAGCTGTGTCAGCTACCTTACCACTCATACCCAGGAATATCTTAACTAACCCTCATCTGTCACCAGCCTTCCAGAAAACAATCACCAAGCATCTAGGCGAAAATGGATCTCAGTGTTATCTACATTTAAAGGACTGGAAGCACTTACTGGCTCACTTGTTGACATATATCTCCTTCATTGTTGCTACGGTGAGTCTTTTTATGTTCTAGAAATAGCAGCTCTGTTGGTTTCCCAAGGTCACCTCTCCCCCCCCTCCCCAGTTCTTGTTACACAATTACACAAACTCAGGTCTCCCCTCCTTTCTCTCCGATGCTAGGATGCCCTTGAACAACAACCTTTGCAACTAACTAACATCTGTGCTCTGGGACCTAGAAGATCAGATTTCAGTTTTGCGCTTAAGTCAGCCAGTCTGATCAGTCTGAGAATTAGCTGGTGCAACTCAATGTAGTTAGTGGCATGCGGCACCCACCATTAACAGTGCCACGGCTGGCTGCCCTCGCCAGGTGGTCATCAGAAACCTTTAGTCTAAGAGCCCCTTACAAACGTAGAATGATGATTTCTCATGCACATGTATATGTGAGCAAATTTCCACAGTCATGAATGTGTTTTGTCAGATAGTCAGAAACTTCAGTGTCTTTCCTGAAGGTCAGAATTTCTTTAAGAGAAATAAAGTCACAAACTAAATCCTTTCCGTTGACTAGATTTTCCAAGTTGCCTTTTCCCTGAGAGCCGGTTGCTGATAACAAAAAAAAAAAACTTCAATCCAATCTTAGTTATCAGTATTAACTCTCACACATTATACTCCATACCTCAACATTTTATTATTTACTTAGTTATTTAAAGATATTTATATGTATAATGTATGTATACATGCATGTATGCTCTATGTATGTATGCATGCATGTATGTATGCTGTACATATGTATGTATGTATGCATGTATGTATGCATGTCCATGCACTTGCCAATGGAAGCCAGAAAAGAGCATTGGCATTGGATCCTCTTGAGCTGGAGTTACAGGTGGTTGAGTCACCCAACATGGCTTCTGGTAAGAAACTCCAGTCTTTGTAAAGGGAGCAAGTGCTTTTAACTTTTAGATGATGCCATTAGCCCTAACATTTTTAAAACAGTAAAAAAAAAAAAAAAGTCCTTCCACCACAGTAATGCTTTTAGTGCCTTAATACTAAGTAAAGGAAGTGTATAGATAGCTGGTAAGATAGCTCAGCAGTTAAAAAAAAAGTCCATGTTACTTTTTTAGAGGATCTGAGTTCAGTTCCCAGCACTCATGTCTGAAAGCTTCAAACTGTAGGTGGCTCCAGCTCCAGGGTATTCTATGCCCTGCCCCAGTGCCCTCCATGGGCACTGCATTCATATGCATGGAATGTACATATATGCACAAATATAAATCAGAAACTAAATCTTTAATAAAAGTGCATTGTGTGACAGAAGGCTACAAGGATTAAAGAGACCTCAAGAGTTCAAAGAGGTCTCACTGGAGGCACACACAGACTTGATAAAGATACAGGTACAAAGGGACCACAGCAATAGTTAGACATTAAAGAACTCCAAGCTATATCACAGCCAATGGCACAGAGTAAGTTATAGATTCCCAGGACTGAGGGCCTTAAGGTTGCATTGAGTTACAGAATTCATTCATAAGACCATGGACGTTGCAGAGAGCAAAGTGAAAGATCTGGACCAATGGATCAATGTGGGATAGACAGAGGGAAGTCTAAGAAAGCAATGGCAGCGGTGGAAAGTGAGCTCATCTGGAGCCCTTGGGATAGTCAGGGGTCATCTGAGTGTTAGTGCTCTGATGCACACACTGAGTGGTCTCATAACTACTCAGTGTGAGTGTTGCCATTTCAGTATTAGGTGACCTCTTCTTTATGGGATTCAGGTATGAGGTTTGCACCCATCCCTCAGTCTGGAACAGTTGGTAAGTTCTCAGGCCTGGGTTATCTTACATGCCTTTCATATTCTTATGTTTCTAATGTGGTCCTAGCGTGCTTTGGTATGTTCTAAGGGGAGCGCTCTCACTTTCAGGAAGGAGCCATTTATCAGTTTGTGCTTCATGGGAGGCAACAGTCAGGAGCTTGGGTTTACACGAACAGCAAGGTATTCCACCTAAATGCTCGCCTTCATAATGGAGTCAAGTGCTGCTTGTAGATAGAGTCTTTGAGGGCAAGACAGTCAGGAAACCAGTGTTTTCTGTGATAGGGAGTTACTTAGATCAGAACACAACCTAGTTGTCTATCTGCCTATCTATCATTGGCCTCTCATCTACCTAACATTTATCTATTTATATCCTATCATCTACCTACCTTCTCCTAATTTACCTACCTACCTATAGGAGGACACATCAACACATGAATAATGGTGTCCCATTGTCTAAGAGAAGCCTATGGAAATCCTACAGAAACACCGATTAGATTCTTCGGTAGCTCAAAGGAAAATCACAGTAAAGGTCATGATCTGAGGGAAGATAATTAACTTCACTCATCCCGGTCTTCCGAGCCACCCCAAGCCATCTAGATAAAATATTTCCTGTGAGTTAAGTGTGAGGCCATAAGAACAGTCAGGATTTAAGTTGTAACTGGTGAGATTAAAAGACCATTTTGCTTGCCCTGTGGGGATTTATTGGTTCACTCTTTAGGAGTTATTTAAACTACTGTTCCCAGACTTAGTGACAGGAGAGGGAAGAGGAATGGGAAAGGGGTGGGGCTCTGCCTGGAGATGCACACCTCACCGGGAAGCTGGTAGCCCTCCCAGGAAATCCACACTATCCATAGAGATTGCGTTCCTGTTCGTTCAGCCTGTGGAAGTGTTTTCTGTCGTGTTTTCTGCATTCCTCTCACTGGGCATCTTGAGAGCCACTGACCCACCTCATTCACTTGTGGTGACTTTTATGCAAATTTAGGTTTGTACATAGCAAGCTGCTCCAAATCCCGTGGTCTCCAGACTCATTCCTGAAATTTTCTCAAACCTGGAGACGTGGCATTGTCTTTGAGTTCTCTTTTTGACTAGGGAAAGGGCTTGGGTTTTTAAAACACTAAGATTCTATCTCCTGATGTCAGTTCTGCGCAGATAGTGTCAACTGGAGGGGAACCATTTCAGGCCGAGTTTCATCTTTCCCTTTGCCCTTGGCTGCCACCCTTAGCACAGCAAGCTTTGATCAATGATGGACTACGCATGCACACTTGGAATGGCAGGCACACTGGGATGACTCTAACAGCTTTCTAGGCAACGAGACACCTACTGGAGACACTGTCAATGCTATGCCTGCATTGGTCTGAGTTTTAGGTTTAATGTTTAAAGGTTTCCTTCCTTCCTTCCTTCCTTCCTTCCTTCCTTCCTTCCTTCCTTCCTTTCTTTCTCTTTCTTTCTTTCTTTCTTTCTTTCTTTCTTTCTTTTCTTATTTTTTCTTTTTTCATTTTTTTTTTACTTAGACAGAGAGACAGGCAGACAGATGGATACTGTGTGACCGTGGATGTCAGTGGACATCTTTTGCAGTAGGATCTCTCCTTCCTCTGTGCTCTTCCCACATTATTGAGGCAGATTCTTCTGTTTCTACTACACATGTGCTCTCCAGCTTCCACACGACTCCTCCCTCTCCCTATCTCCTATAGGCGTGTGTAGGCTATGGTTGCATTGCACCACATCTTTTCTTTAACATGGATTCAAGATGCAGGCTTATGTAGTTAGTGTCTTTACCCACTGTGCCTTCTGTCACAGCATGCTCAGGTTGAGGAGTTCTTCTGAGGGTTACCCCAGGTATAGCCAACGCCTCACCTACAGGACAGGAAGGAATTTCAGGACCAGTTCAGGTGAAGTAGTGTTGGAATTTATTTAAAGTGATTTAAGCATCAGGATGAATAGAAGGAAGGCACTCAAAGAAAGAATGAGACCCATCCAAGAACATTGCTGGAGTTGGTCCTCAAGTTCTCTATTTGAGTATCTATACTCAACAGCCCTTGTTGGCATCTGAAGTTGCATCTCAGACTGTTATTAGGATGCTAAATTAGACCACAGGGGTATCCTGAGATGCCCAGAATGAGATTACAGCTGATCAAGTAAACCACTGGGCCTCTGGGAATCCAGCAAGTTAAGCTGTTTTAACTACAAACGGAAGTTTATAATCTTATGTATGAGGTACCCAGAAAATATATAGGAAGAAGTTAAGAGTTACGGGGAGATCTGACATGCTCACTCTGAAGCATGAATTAGCATGCCGTTGCTATTTCAATACCCTTTAAAAAAATGTGCTTCATGTGTGTTAAGTGCTTTGTCTGTCTGTATGTCTGTGTACTACATATGTGCCTGGTGACCATGGAGGTCAAAATAATATATTATGTCTGTCAGAACTGGACTTCCAAATGATTCTGAGCCACAAGGTGGATGCTAGAAACAGAAACCCATGTCCTCTGTAAAAGCAGCTAGTATTAAACACTGACCTGAATTTCAACTTTCTTATTTGAAAATATTCCTGAATGAAAGGAATAGATCTGTCTCTATGGAAGCAGTTTCCAGGCACATTTTGTTAATTGTGTTGGAAATCTTGACTCTCTCCTGTCAATGAAATTCTACATTACTCTAAAGCAAGGGTTCTGTTCTTTGCCCCATGTCCAGGAATTGTCCCGGACTTTCCTTCCTCAGGACCACCCACTGTGTCATACATGTTATAGTATAGAATAATACATTGCATCAATGACTATAGTATAGATCACTATATATAGTTTGGCCAGGGCCAATCATTATAGAACATGCACTGTGTGCTGTTAATAGCACCCAATAACTACAGAACACATCATGGACTCATTTTTTCCCCAGCTATAATTTCTATTATTTTTACCACATTTTTAATATTTTTATATGTGGGTTTGGGTATGTGCACGCACCCTCAAAATGGTTGATATGAATAAGTACAGTGCCCACAGAGACCAGAAGAGAGAATCAGTTCCCCTGAGTCTGGAGTTGAAAGCGGCTGTGAGCTACTTAAGTGGATGCGGAGAACTAAACTCTAGTCCTCTGCAAGAGGAGCAAGTGTTCTTAACTGCCTAGACATCGCTTCAGCCCTGGAATATACTACTCTCACTTATAAAATGTTTGCTTTGAAGTCTTAAGTTCTACATATTTTGATGCCAGGAGCAGCCTTATGCATCCTTAGTTTACTGTATTCTGAACACATGGCTGGCTGGTCATTCTGAAATATTTCCAAGGGGAATGGATGATCTGAAATCACACTAATCCAATGTATCCACTTTACTATGTGATAGGCAAGTACACTGTAAAACTGTCTTTTAGGAAGCAGACTTCACTGTATTCTCCTGAAATAAAAAAAAAAAAAAATAGTTCACCTCTTGCTAGTTAATACACTGGGGTTAGATGTTCTGCTCTAACATCTAACAGAATGGCCACACTGTGCAAGGCAGTGAGAATCTACCACTTCAAGGCATTGTTCTATCTACAGCTTGGTTTGAATATAAGCCCCATGCTAAATAAATAATGATTGATCGTCTGCTGCTCCTCTATGAAGAACAGTTCCACTTTTGTGTTCATCTAACCCTCAGGTAGTGTGTTTTAATAGGAAAAGCCTCCTGGCCCTTCAGTGTAAGCTTTGGATGCAGCCTTGGTATCTAATCTGTGTCCTGGGTCTCATTACAATGCCACCTGGCAGGTGAGCAATGTCCCCAGATCTCAGGATTCTTTTCTGTTTAATAAAGATAATTATCACCCGCTTTGTAGAGGTCTGTGACACTCAAATGAGAAAACAAGCAAACACCTAGCAGCTGTGTGTCTCTACTACACGTAAAAAGTGCTTTTAAAGGGCTCTGTGCCCTGTGCTGGGTCAGCTTTGCAGTCACTGGTTCTAGAGGAGACACTGGTTCTAGAGGATAGGGGACTGGGGATTCCACACTTAATGCTTTCCCCATGCACTTTACTCAGGAAGCTGAAAACGGATTTGCCATTGAGTTGGGCAAGCATAGGAGGTGATTTTGCTCAAGTTCCTATTTGGTTTGCACCCTTCTCTTGTAATAACACACTTGGTGGCCTTGATCCTTTATGGCATCCACAGTCCTGTCCGAACAATGCTTGCCATTTAATAAAACAAATGGACTAGATTGGAGAAAATGGAGTGAGAACGACGTATTTTTTAAGCAGCTCCATCCTTCAGTATCTGCATGTGAGCTTCAGGGCTAGGTGCGTGAGAGTGAGAGTAGAGACCTTCCTGAGTGAGGACCAGAGGAGTAAACACATAGATACAAAGCTTCCCTGGCCAAATTGCTTCTTCATCCAAGCAGGGTTCTCAGCACTGCATGCAGAGCATTGACAAATTTGTTACCTAGCACCTGGCTTCTAGTGGGATGGCTCAGTCAAGACTCAGTTCCCAAAGCCCACACCGAAAAGGCACAAAAAGGCTCCTGCAAGTGCTCTTCTGCTAGCCACACTCATAATTCTGTTGCTGTGGGAAAATAGCACAACCAAAAGCAACCTAGGAGGTAAAAGTGTTGACTTGCCACCCATTTCCAGGTCACAGCTCATCACTGAGGGAAGTCAGGGCAAGACTTCAAGGCAGGAACCTGGAGACAGGAACCATGGAGGAATGAAGCTTACTGATTGGCTCTGCTTTCTCAGGCATATACTCAGTCAGTCCCTTATATCATCTAGGACCACTTGCCTCATGATGGTTCCCACCACAGTATGCCGTGTTCTGCTGCATCAATTAATTATCAAGACAACCCCTCATTTGGTCAGCCTCATATACAGACAATCACTCAGCTGAAGACTTTCCCTGCTGAGTCAAGTTGACAGTTGGTGCTAACTTGAACAAGAAGAATGCTACCACACATAAATAAATGTAGTAACTTTTTTTTTTAAATTGGCATGTCAGATAAACTTGCCTTCACTGTTTTTCTTTAGTAATTATTAACTTGTAAATAGAATTATTTGGGGGCCTGAGCCTCCAAACTTTGGGACAGCTTCATTAATTTTATTACATAACATTAAATCAAAATTAATGTGGTGGGAGAAAGGCACAGAATGGGAAAGTTTTTAAGGGAGTATAATAAATGTCTAAATGAGCAACCATGAGAAGCTATTTTTAAGAGAGTAATTAGAGGAGATTTTGTGAGAGGAGCTATATGAAGAAATAGCAAAGAATGAAGAGGCATGATGAGCAGGTGGCAGTCTGTGATATAAACTACTGAGGAGACATGTGTCACCATCACACATTTCCTCTCTGCCTGCTTCCTACCATCAATGAGGAACATAGAAACCCTAAAATGATGTCTTCAAATAAGAATGTAAAGGTAAGGTGTCTACAAGTGCAAAAGGCATACACACATGTATGCAAATACCCATGTATAAATGCATGCATGTTCATATACAACCACAGACAGACAGTACACACAGATGCACACTGATAAATACATATACAAATACATACATATGCATGCACATATATATGCATAATGCACATCCACATATATATGTCTACATGTATACAGATATGCATACACCTATACAAATGCATATATACATATACAAATATACACATATATACACATGTACACATATATACATATATAAACACATATATGTACAAATGCACATATGTACACATATACACACATGCATAAACATATGCATGCAGTTTATATAATGAGCTTCCATAAGCGAAGATGAAAAATGACTTTGTTAGACTGAATCCACAAAAGCACAGGCAACACTGCACTTATTAAACTACAAGATTTGTTTTAGTACTCTAACATATCTGCCCCAACATGGCAGAGCTGAAGCCATTGCAAAATGTGGAGAGGAACTCTCTGATCTGTGAGCTGCTCTCTGGTTTATAACCCATCTTATATCTTGCCAATATGTGCAGAATCCTGCCTTCAATAAATCACCTTTAAAAGTACTGTGGTTGGGAGAGTCTCCATTAGTGACACTACTTGGGTCCCAAGACTGTGCAGCCGGGAGCTCTGAACACTCACTGCTGCGTTGCTACGTGGTGTGTTAATGTTCCCTTGTGTCACCCACTATTGATTATATCACCATTCAAGATATAAAAGTCTTTATGTTTCTGAAAGTTCTAACTACTGGAAGGAAAACTACAGTATTTAATGATGTGACCATCAAGATAATACAGGTCTGCAGGAGTCTGACAAGTGGAACTTGATACATTGTCTGTGTCTACTGGACACAGATCTAAACATCCTGCTGGGTTATTGTGAACCATGGGACAGTTCGAATATAAGAATTGGGAGTTCTTAAGTCACAGATGCCTCTGATAAGAATGTCAATGGTAGAGGGCTACTGGCAGGCATGAAGTACTGAAGGAAGAATTCTCACCCACAGTTGTCTGGACCACGCAGGGTCAGGTGCTCCTTCTGGTGGCAATTTTAAGCGATGATCCTCAAATTTGCTTCCTGTTACCATACAGTGGCCTTTGGCTCAGTTATCCTTCATAGGCCTAAACCTTGGACTGAGTTCCAGTATGGCTTCTTACAAGTAGAGTCACAGTATCTGTCACTAAAGTCAGTGCACTTCAAGATCTTGGAGCTGTAGATGCTAGGGCACCCATAGAGTTCAATATATAGTAAGGAGACAAAGGCTGCCCAGACAGTGATCATGATCAGTCAAGACAGTAAGGCTTCTTGTCAACCTGTTAGAATTCATAAGAAGTTCTTACCACAGAGGGGAAAAAAAGTGGGTTTTATTCTGAGGAAGTAGACTTTCTATGAGCGGCCTCTGTGTGCATGAAAAATTCAATGCATGATATGTGGAATGTTGTAAACACTAAGCTAAGTCAATATGACAGCCACGGTGAAGGTTCGTATCTGAAGGGATTCAAAAACACTGTGTTGCCCTCTTGATAAATTTGAGCTGGACTATGTGTGTGCAGAGACTATAGAATGATATTCAGCGAACCCAGGTCCTCGGGCATATAGAGAAAGAGCTCTTACCTGCAGAGGAACACCTTCAGCTCCTCGAAACCAATGACTCTAATGTGCAACAACTAACGTTTTATGTTTCAAAAATGTTTTCCTAAGTACAGAGGAAAACCACATTGAACAATTGCTTCAGGTCTCCACTTTCCACTGTGCCTGCCAGCTGTGTATTTGACAGATCTGTCCTTAGAGAGCTGTCAACACAGACAATATTTCTTAACACCTGACCCCTTAGTAAATTTGGGCAGAGGCATTTTCTGAAGGAGGCACACTGGGTGACTTGGTGACAGGTTGGTATTCTGGCAAGTCAGATTAATAACGATAACATTGATCACGACCTCTTCAGAATATCATGACTCTCCTACAGTCCCAGGAGACAAGTCAGAAGTCTGGCTGATGGGCAGTGCTGATTTAATTTCAGCTATTGGAAATTTATAAAGGATTATTCACAGGACAGGAACTGTAAGAAAAGTTGCTGAAATGGAAAAGATTTACTGAAGGAAATCAGAAATTAGACTCTGAACGATGAGACAAGCAGAGAGAGGGGGGCACTGTGAACTGTGAATGAATGGAGAGGATGAAGCTCAGAATGTGCCTGCTGAAGATGCAGAGTGAGGGAGTAGTAGGTTCTGAGTGCTCAGGAGAACTTAAAAAAGTGTTAGATTAACCTTTCAATACCTGGGAGTAAGTTCCCTACTTCTTAAGTTCATATTTCATAAACAAAGAAGAGCTCTGGCCCCTTTAGGGTTGTTAAGTACTTTTATCTGACAGGGCAAGCTGAGTTTTGAAAGCAGACATTTAGCCTCAGACCCTGGACTTCTCAATAGCACAGCAGAAGAATAGTACAGCACACAGTCTGAAAACATGTTACTTTTATGTTTTCTCTTTTCTTAAAATTGTTGAATGAGTTTCTAGCCCTGTGACCATAAAGGCCTATCACACTATAGACTAACAGGAAGGAAGAAAAAGCCACAGTAGAAGCAGGAAGGTCTATGCCAAACCAAGGGGGTGGGCCCTAGGCAGAGTCAAGTGAGGCTGTTGCCTTGGGAACACAGGAGCTCCTCCAGGAACCCAACTCTATCAATTTAGCACGTTTGCCTGGGGCCACATCATAGGGCACGTACTTGACAGAAAGCTGTGCTCTTTAGGAAAGCTCAAAATCTCTCTGATAGGACTAACCTTGAGCAAGCAACTTCTGCTCCAGCCAGTCCAGTATCACCCCAGCAAGCCAACCAGGCTTCCTTTTCAAGGATATTTCCCACATGGACCTCTCAATGAAGTTAGGTTAGTATTGAGTGAGCCACTCATGAACAGTGAGTCTCAGCACTAGGGACTTGCTAATGCAAGCACAGGAAACCTCAAACCCAAGAAAGACAAAGAAAAAATCTCTAGAAAAACTGCCTATGGCTTAGAGAATCCTGCCTGTGGTGCCAGCCTCACATCCGAATCTCCATTGTGATAACCTTTCCAATAAGCTTCATGATGAACATCTTTCTTTTGTTTGTCTGATCAAAGTTCAATCCCAAGTTTATTTAAAATGATATAAATAATAAAAGATGGAAAGTCACAAAACAGACCCAAACTGACTTAAGCTCTAAGAGTAGAAAATGAAAGGCCATCTACCTACATGTTACAAGTAAAATACTAAGTTTATCTGGGAGTGATATTACACATCTTTAATCCCAACACTCTGGAGGAAGAAACAGGTGCATCTGTGTAAGTTAATGGCCAGCCTGGTCTACAAAGCAAGTTCCAGGATAGCCAGGGACTTACACAGAGAACCCCTGTCATGCTGGGTAACCTGAAGCAATAAGTGGGGGAAGCCTCCTCTATTCTTCCACTGGTGAAGACATACTTCTGCTCCAACTTAAAGAATGAGCAGTGTTCATAACATTACCTTTAATCCCCGGGTGCTGTTATTATTTTGGACATTCATTGTGTTACTTAATAATGATGACTTCAGTCTCTCTAGTCTTTCCTCTAGGAAGTGCTCAGTTCAAGGAGCAGCTATTCTGTGCCATGTGGTCAATGCAGGAACAGCCCACTCTAGTCCCCTGCCTTCACATTCATCTTACCGTGCAGTAGTAACTGCAGAAGCCAATGGGAGCAGACACTGTAGCTTCTGGGACTCATACCCATCCTTATTACTTAGAGCTGTGTGACCTTGCCTGAGTTCCTCACTTGTAGTCATAGCTCAGGAGTTCTCTGGAAAGTGGCTCGAGTCTATAGAAGGAGGTGGGTGGAGACTGTGCTGGCTGCTTGGTGCATAGAGCGTGCTCTGAAGGGTGGATCAGTTGATTCATGTGAAGGGATACATGAGGAATTCTGTCAGACATTTTTGTCCAGGATCTGGCAAAGAGGGCACTCAGCACTTAGGGTTCAATGATTCAAAGAGAGTATAAATTACTGTAAGCATATTGGAGAGTTAGTGCTAATTTACACAAGATAATTATAGAACTACAGGACTCACATATTATATTTCTTCACGAAACCATATAGGGATAGGGGCTCTTGCACTAATGAAAATTGCATCTTGTATCCTTATCACATTCAACAACTATCTGAAGAAATAAGCATTGATTTTTGGCTTTTTAGAGATAAGCCGATTAGTGTAATGCCCTCTAAGTTGCTCTTGCTAATGTTGGATGGTGAGTCTTCTTTCAAGTGGCCAAGATAGCTCACCACAGACCCAATTTCCTAATGTAATTTTTTTTTCTTTCTGGATCTCATTTGTCATTATGGAAAAAAAACCACACCGTATGTCAGAAGCCTTAGAAGAATAATGGAAACGCTAAATTATTTCAATAGTAAAGTTTTACAAAATTACATTTAAATGATAGTTGTGATGGCTGCGAGACTCCACTCCTTCTGTGAGGTCTTCCATCCCTGGCAGTGTTATTGAATTTTCTTTAGACCTCCATTCAGAGTGGTGGGTAGAGAGCCATGTTCATGTCAGATCAAAGTGCTGCCACCTGAAGCCCCCACTGCCGTGTTTTCCTAAACTGTCAGGTACTGGTTCATCTCTTCATACAGCCCAGGAAAGTGCATCACAGCCCTCTCTTTTCAGATCCCAACTTCCAAATTTGGGGAGTGACATGTAGTTGCCAACCCTCTGCAAATGCTCGCTGCTGATACTGTTTGCCCATCATCTAGCATTGGGGTTTGTGGGCAGAATAAAGCACTGAGCCAAGGCAGTACTTACAACTCCTGGAACAGAATCTCCCTAATGGGGTCAGCCTTTGGCTAACCTTTACAGTCGAATGACAGAGTGGCAGGTCTGGTGGGACAATTATGGGTTGGGACACCGATACAAAAGTAGATTTTTAAGCTTGCAGTGAGCTTCATAGTAAAATGTATTGAGGTGAAATGTGAAAAATAAGATGAGAAAAATGGGGGGAGACACAGAAAGATTTACTTAAAGTAGAGTGCTGATATACCTATGTAAGTCGCCAGCTCTGACTTTGAATAAGCCTGTGACGTGAGTACACATACCTGTGGTTGTGGCCAGTGTGTTTGTGTACCTTGGAGTGTGTGATGTGTGTATATTCCTCGTGCATATCTGGAATGTGTATTTGTAAAGGCATGTATGCATGCAGTGTGTCTGTGCCTGGTATAGAGATATGCTAAGTATGGTTATATATTGGCCTATAGTTTGCTTATGCCCTAGTGTATCATGACACAGCTTTCTCAGGAAGACACTGCTCTCAGCCTTGCCATGTCTGCCTATCTGAGATGCTGTGCATTCTTGGAGGTGGTGACTTTGTGACTTTGCATGTGAGGGCTCAGGTTTCTACCAAATAGACTATCCACATCCTACAGAGTGATCAATTTGCTAATATTTAGAGGCAATAGACAAACCTGATAGTTATTAAATTCTTATTTACCATAATACATAGTATTAACTTTAGCTCATATCAAACATAATATAGCATAGTTTTAGAAGTGTGTGTGTGTGTGTGTGTGTGTGTGTGTGTGTGTGTGTGTGTCTGAGAGAAGGTGTGCGCACATTAATGAAGATACCTGATGAGGCCAAAGGTATCAAGTGATCCTGGACCTAGAGTTCCAGGTGATTTTTAAACCATTAGCCAGGGGGGGGGGGAAACATATCTGGTCCTTTGCAATGGCAGTATGTACTCTAACCCTCTTAGTCATATCTCTAGGCTCATATTTATATACTTTTAAATGTTTAATGCAACCCTTTTCTGATACTATGTTTTATTCTATAGCTCAGGCTGGTCTCAAACTCATGATATACCTGAATTAGCCTTGAACTCCTGGAAATCCTCCTGTCTCATTCTCTCAATTCCTGGAATTATGTAAAACCACATACCACACATATCTTTAAAGTCTTTTCTTCCTTCCTTTCTCCCTTCTTTCCTTTTTTCCTTCCTCCCTCCCTCCCTCCCTCCCTCCCTCCCTCCCTCCCTCCCTCCCTTTCTTCCTTTATTTTTTGACAAGGTATTTCTATGTAGTCTTAGCTGTCTTGGAACTCACTCTGTAGACCAGGCTGTCCTCAAACTCACAGAGATCTGCCAGCCTCTGCCTCTTGGGTGCTTAGATTAAAGGAATGAACCACCACACCCAACTATATTTTCTTTCTTCAATAACAGTCTATTCTTATTTTATGTGTTTTGCTTATGTGTGTAAGTATATATAATGTGTGTGTGTGTGTGTGTGTGTGTGTATGTGTGTGTGTGTGTTTGTGTGTGTAAATCAATGCACAGAGTATCCTCAGAGTCCAGAAGACAGCTTCAGATCCCCTGGGACTGAAGATACACACTATCCTGAGCCAGCATGTAGGCTCTGGGAACAGATCCTGTGGAAGAGCAACAAGTACTCTTAACCAACTAGCCATCTCTCCAGCAAATCCTGACATTTTCTTCTTGCTTTATTCCACTTTTCCCTAAATGGCTTTGCTAACATTTATGCACTGTGTCAGTGCCCTATGGCACTGCTGGGGTTGTGGCTGAAGAACTGGTGAAAAACAAACAAAAGACATTTTTGTGGGACAGGAAGAGAAATGTCTCCAGTCACCCTAGCACTGCTGACTGTTGATGTGGAGTTATTTTACATATCAAGGCCAGAGGACACTCTGCCAAGGAAATCATCTCCTTTCGGAGATATCAAAATTCAAAGAAGCATTAACATCTTTGATTCATCATAATAAAGTGTTAGGGTTCAGCCATCAGAGCAAGCTTAACAGGCTGTGCTATTGTTGTGTAGAAACGTTCTTGTTAAAGATGGGATTTATTATATGTGGTTTGCAGAGCTGTTTTCTATGCTGATCCTTTTTGAACATGACTTTAAATTTGATACGAATAAAGTTCATGTTCACCATCTGCAGAACCTAAGTCAGGTTCTAGAGAACAAAGCCTGCAGTCTTCATCCTTCCTAAGAGTGGAGGAAGAGCTGAGCAACCAGGAAGACCCATCCCTTTTCAGTAATTTTCAACACCTGCTATGTAAGCTCTAACTAGCCAATAGCTAGTTAATAGCCTTTAATGCTGCAGAGAAGAAAACTGTACAGACATACGGAACTACAGGCTTCCTGCCTTGAACCACTTGCTGAGATCTATGGATATGCTCAACTATAACACTCCTGGATAGATACTCCAAGGACTCTACATGAATGTGATTTGGAGACATGTGACTATTGTGCTTACTGCCCCCACTATTCATAGTATCCAAGGTAGGGACATGGCCTGGAATTCTATCAACAGATGCATAAACATATAATATGCTATGTATAGAAATAGTGGAGTTCATTTACCACAAAGAACCACCAAACTGCAAATTAGTAGAGAATGGGTGGGATCAGAGATAATCACATTAAGTGAAATAAGCCAGACGCAAAAAATCATCCCATGCTCGCTCTTAGGTGGGACCAACAGTGGGCATGTGTAGGAGATATGAGGAGGAGAGGGATAAGTTGGAAGGAGGAAAAATTGAAAGAGGCTGATGGGGAAAAAAGAGAAAATATATGAATGTGTGTGTGTGTGTGTGTGTGTGTGAGAGAGAGAGAGAGAGAGAGAGAGAGAGAGAGAGAGAGAGAGAGAGAGAGAGAAGGAGAGGGAGAGGGAGAGGGAGAGGGAGAGAGAGGGAGGAGGTAAGAATTATTTGAGGAGAGAAATAAACATAACACAGGTGGAAAATGTCATAACGAGACCTATAATCTCAGAAGTCAACTGAAAATAACTTAAAAATTAAGTTTCTTATTAACACGTAATATAGGTATTTTGTGTGCTTTTGTGTGTATGGGGGGTGCACATGTGGGTACGTAAATGCATATGTACCTGTGCTTTCACAGGTGGAGGCCCCAACATGACAGTGAGTATTTTTTTGTATGACTTTCTACTTCTATTTACAGAGACAGGATGTCTTGCTGAACCTGAGCTTGCTAATTGAGCTAGTCTGGATCGCCAGCCAGACCCAGTGATCTCCTGGTGTCTCTGTCTCCCAAGTGCTAGAACCACTGGCAGATGTCCCAGCTGCCTGGCTTTTATGTGTGCCCTGGGATCTGATCTCTAGTCTACAGACTTGCAGCACTGAGGGCTTTAGCCACTGAGCCACCTCCCTAGACTCCTTCTCATATGAGACCTTCAGCAAGGGAGCTGAGCAATCTTCAAGGTAGATGGGTAATAGTTACATTCATCTTTATGAACTGATTCATTGTGTCTAAAAGCTACAGACAAACAGATGCCAGACTTCTGTTCTATGTTAAGATGCCTGTAATTAAAAGTCACTCTGGCTCTTGTGGGTATCAAATAGAAAGCCGTGAAATGTACAGAGGTATGTGACAAATATAACCAACCATTTGCAACATGCTTCGTTGTGGGTGTGTCTCTGTCTGTGTGATTGTCAGTGTGCATGAGGGGTGCATATGGAGATCACAAGACAGTCTTAAGTCTCAGGCCTCACCTTCCAACATGTTTAAAGTGGGGTCTTGTGTTGTTTGCCACTGCATACACCCAGCAAGCCCATGAGATTGTATCTCAGTCTCCCATCTCATCATGGAACACTAGGATTGCAGGTATATACTGCCTTATCTGGCCTTATGTGTATTCTGGGGATCCAAACAAAGGTTCTAATGCCAAGCCTGTGGCACCATATTTCAGCCATTGCTTCCTTTAGAGGAGTGAGAAGTGCCAATCAGTTCATTCCATCTAAGTTAAAATGTTTAAGTGTTATATTGATTTAGTTTTCAACAGCGCCTACCTTTTGAAAACTAATGAATGAAGCCATGAACTTGAGGCTCTAGGTTGAAGAATCTGGCCACAAACCCTGGCCTGTACAATACCATCCTCCTGGCCTCCCACTCATGATTTCTCTGCTGGAACCTGCCTGGCTTGGACTAATTCAGTCCCTGAGACTAGGATAAATATATATGTATATGTGTATATGTGTATGTATGTATATATGTGTGGGGAGCTGCCCTCACATTCGCCGTTGCAAGATGGCGCTGACATCCTGTGTTCTAAGTGGTAAACAAATAATCTGTGCATGTGCCAAGGGTAGTTCTCCACTCCATGTGCTCTGCCTTCCCCGTGACGACAACTCGGCCGATGGGCTGCAGCCAATCAGGGAGCGACACGTCCTAGGCAGAGGATAATTCTCCTTAAAAGGGATGGGGTTTCGCCATTCTCTCTCTTGCTTTCTTGCTCTCTTGCTCCTGAAGATGTAAGCAATAAAGCTTTTGCCGCAGAAGATTCCGATTTGTTGCGTCTTCCTGGCCAGTCACACGAACGCCTGTAAGAGTTGGTGCTGAGACCCTGGACGAGAAGACCTGGGACAAAACCCGGGACTAGAAAACCCGGGACGGAAATTACCATCACCGGCGCAAGGAAGATCCCTCATTCCAGAACCAGAACTGCGGGTCACGGTCATAAAGGTTCCCGTAAAACAGACTGTTGAGAAGGATCCGGTGTGGATTCAGAACTCTTCAGCTGGGGAACAGTGGTAATGAAGTGTTCCCACAACACAGACTGTTGAGAAGGATTCAACTGCGTGGATTCAGAACTCTTCAGCTGGGGAGCAGGGGTACCCGTAAGTATAGCTTTACAAGGTACGTCTGGCCTTGAACTTTCTAACGAAATTCAAGACAGTCTATCAGAAGTAAAGTGGGAAATAGCTTTACAAGGTATGTTTGGCCTTGAACTTTCTCCAGTGTTAGGAGCCTTTTTGTTCCTTTTCACATGTTATCAAGTGGTTAAGGCAGGGCTGAAAATTCTGGATGAAATTCAGGGCAATCTATCAGAAGTAAAGCGGGGAGAGAGAGTAGGAGCAAAGAGGAAATATGGTGCACAAAATAAGTATACAGGCCTTTCCAAGGGTCTTGAACCCGAGGAAAAGTTAAGGTCAGGTAAGAATACCTAGGGAGAGATTGGAAGGAAGGAGAAGGAAAAAGAAAAGAAAAAAGATCAATCAGCGGAGGTTTCTAGGAGAAGGAGCCTATACTCATCACTAGATGAGCTCAAGGAGCCAGTTCTTAATAGTTCTGAATCAGATGAAAAGGCTATTAGGGCCTGGAAGGCGCTCTCCGGAGCAGGTGAAGCCACTGGACAACTAACAAAGATCGTCCAGAAACCCCAGGAGTCCTTCTCAGATTTTGTGGCCAGAATGACAGAGGCAGCAGAGCGTATTTTTGCAGATTCGGAGCAAGCCACACCTCTGGTAGAACAGCTCATTTATGAGCAAGCCACACAGGAGTGCCGAGCGGCCATAGCCCCAAGAAAGAACAAAGGTTTACAAGACTGGCTCAGGGTTTGTTGGGAGCTTGGGGGACCTCTCACCAATGAAGGCTTAGCGGCCGCCATCCTCCAATCCCAAAAATGCTCCATGGGCAGAAATTAATCAACGCATAGATCTTGTCCAGGAACAACTAGATGCATTATGGCAAATAGCTCAGCTGGGATGTGAACAAAGTTTCCGGGATTGTGCGTTACTTCCATTCAGTATGAGAAATTTACTAGGGCAGCTAATTTGTCAAAAAGTCTTTCTCAGTATATGTTACAGAATTGGATGGCTGAATTTGAACAGACCCTTCGGGAATTGAGACTTGCCATCATTCAGGTCAACTCCACGTGCTTGGACCTGTCCCTGATCAAAGGATTACCCAATTGGATCTCCTCAGCATTTTCCTTCTTTAAAGAATGGGTGGGATTGATATTATTTGGAGATACACTTTGCTGTGGATTAGTGTTGCTTCTCTGGTTGGTCTGTAAGCTTAAGGCCCAAACTAGGAGAGACAAGGTGGTTATTGCCCAGGCACTTGCAGCTCTAGAACATGGTGCTTTCCCTGATATATCTATGCTTAAGCAATAGGTCGCTGGCCACTCAGCTCTTGCACCCCACGAGGCTAGTCTCATTGCACGGGATAGAATGAGTATGCTTCAGCAGCCCGAGAGAGTTGCACGGCTAAGCACTGCAGTAGAAGGGCTCTGCGGCATATATGAGCCTATTCTAGGGAGACATGTCATCTTTCAAGAAGGTTGAGTGTCCAAGTGTCCTTCTCCCCAGGAAAAAGGACACGGGACCAGACCAGGACCCCTCTGGGTGATGAGCCTGGGAGGGGGTTATGTGTACGGCTCCTTTACCTGCACACTGGGGATTTGACCTCTATCTCCACTCTCATTAAAATGGGTGGCCTATTGCTTTTACTAAAAGGAAAGGGGGATATGTGGGGAGCCACCCTCACATTCGCCATTGCAAGATGGTGCTGACATCCTGTGTTCTAAGTGGTAAACAAATAATCTGTGCATGTGCCAAGGGTAGTTCTCCACTCCATGTGCTCTGCCTTCCCCGTGACGACAACTCAGCCGATGGGCTGCAGCCAATCAGGGAGCGACACGTCCTAGGCGGAGGATAATTCTCCTTAAAAGGGACGGGGTTTCGCCATTCTCTCTCTTGCTCTCTTGCTCTCTTGCTCCTGAAGATGTAAGCAATAAAGCTTTTGCCGCAGAAGATTCCGGTTTGTTGCGTCTTCCTGGCTGGTAGCGCGAACGCGTGTAAGATATATGTATATATGTGTATATGTGTATATGTATGTATGTATGTATGTATATATGTATGTATGTATGTATATATGTATGTATGTATGTATGTATGTATATATGTGTATACACACACACACACACACACACCTAAATAGGAATTTTTTTTAACACTTAAGAAGAAAAGAAAAACACCAAAGAATCTTTCATGGAGATAAAATATGGAGTTTGATGCCCAAACAGGAACTATACAAGTGTCCAGAGACAGTGGAATGTCTACATGCTATATGATTGCTGTCAAGATCCAAAACTAGCTGCTCTTCTATGGTTTGCACAAGAAGAGATCCAATGAAGATATGTCAGATACTTTCTGTCCGAAACCCCAGTACCACGATGGTGAGGTACTTGGAAGTTTTTGCCAATAGGTATTACCATGTATGCTAGATCTTTGACAATCCCCACACACAAGCTAAGTGATAACCCAGGGAGTGGGGACTGAAGTAGGGCTCAGCAGACAGGCATCTTCACTTCTCAATTTGCTGCACTTTGTTTCTGGGGTTCACAAAGGACTTGTGATGTCACCTAATGGTCAAGAATAAACCCAACATCTCCTGCTCATGAAGACAGCCACTTGAATGGATTGAAGCATTAAGATTAGCAGAAAGGGACTGGCATAGACTCACTCGAGATAGATATATCAGGGTCTTTTAAGCAAAATCTTGCTGGCATATGCAATAATGTCTGGGTTTGGTGGCTGATTATGGAATGTATCCGTGGGTGGGGTAGTCTCTGGATAGTCCATCCTTTTGTCTTAGCTCCACACTTTGTCTCTGTAACTCCTTCCATGGGTGTTTTGTTCCCTATTCTAAGAAGGAATGAAAAATCCACACTTTGGTCTTCATTCTTCTTGATTTTCTTGTTTTGAAAACTGTATCTTGGGAATTCTAAGTTTCTGGAATAATATCCACTTATCAATGAATGCATATCCAGTACCCCCAGAGCTCTTGTCTCTAGCTGCATATGTAGCAGAAGATGGCTTAGTTGGCCATCATTGGGAAGAGAGGCCCCTAGGTCTTGCAAACTTTATATGCCCCAGTACAGGGGAACTCCAGGGCCAAGAAGTGGGAGTGAGTGGGTAGGGGAGCAAGGTGGGGAGAGGGTATAGGGAACTTTCAGGATAGCATTTGAAATGTAAATAAACAAAATATCTAAAAAAGAAAAGATTAGCAGAAGGAGATACTGGGGGTGGGGGATGCACATTCTTGAAAATTCTGTGTACTTCTCAATGATAGGCAAAATGAATGTTTGAGTAATACTGATTACTGATTGTTGCAAGGGAACCAGACTGCCTGTGTAAACAAACTCACTCACCTCTTTCCTTTTAATATTTGTTTGTGCCACGCATTCTGTGCTGTATTACCTCTAGACTCCAGGCTCATGTCTATGTGATACAGTAAATTTTATTCTGAATTTATGGCACTGGAGGCCCCTCCCACAGTGAGCTATCACTCTAGCAAAGCCGGGTAGCCCTACCTTGAAGTAGGTTTTTCTTGCATGTATGGACCAGTGCTATAGGATCCTGACCTGACCCAGAGAATTAAGAGGATAAAGGAGAATCCAGCTGACATAGAACCAGCATCAGGAGGTGGACTTGCATGTGTTAGGGAGGATCAAGCAGGACTATGCCTCCTATAGGAGATGATCCTCTCACAAGAGTAAGAGTGACATACTACCTCCTCTCTCATGTCTGAGAAGTAGATACAATTAAGCCTGTTGAATACAATAAGAACAAGGCACACAGGTAAGAGGGATATTGGCTAATAATATGTGTGTCACTGAAACAGTTGAGAGTTGGGGCAGATGTTTGTGGAGTTGGCAGTTGCCTAAGTCTTCTGCTCCAAGAGAAATGAAAGCATATTCTAGGGGATGGGGGGGTTAGTTAAGTGTGTCTAATTTTAGTAAATTTATGTTATGAAAATACTTCTATTATAAAAGCTAGGTTTTCAGAGTAACTTGGAATAAGATTGCTTTTAGCTAGGTTATTTGTATTGGAAAATACTTTTCCTGCCATCTCCTTTCCCTAGAAACACCCTAGGTGGTAGTAAGTAGGTCATTCCCACTAACATGTGTTTAGCTCTAGAGCATCCTCAGCAGCCTGTTCTGCAGGCCAGTGGCCCAAGGGCACTTGATGGATCTGAGCCTTTGATTGCCTTCATGACTTAAGAGAGTGCCAGGGAAGCACCTTCTAGGTCCTGCTTAATGCTCCTTACACTTCTGCAGACTGAGTGTTTGCTGCGTACATGTGTTGATACTAGGACCTAGCAGGCTCCTGTCTTAGAGCTCTTGTCAACAATACACTTGCAGGGACTGTGCCTGTAAAAGAATGGGTAACACACAGGTTTTATAAATCTGGGCACATGAAGTTTCAATTTCCCAAATGCATTTTTAATAACACGGGAGTCCCCATTTTGTATAAAGGTCTGCGTTTTAAATAAAAGGAAAATCAATGCTTATATAGAGCTATAACCTAAAAAGCAAGCTAATTATTTGTGTCAACACAAGCTTTAAAGCTGCCATCGGATTTTCACTTGATTTATGAGACAGGGTGTTCCCTACTTAAATTGGAACTTTATTATAAACACTTTCTAGCACAATGATTTATTCATTACAGAAATCAATGGGGGTTGCATCTTGTGAAAACCAACATTTTATTGATAGCCAGGTGAATATATTGAGAACTGGAGCCCAACTTAGAGAAGCCTACTCAGGACACAGGCTTTCAAGATTGAAGATTAATATGTTTTTTAAATTTTCATCTTGTAGACATCAAAAAAGCCTAGATGATGGATGGGGTTAACAAGGTCCTTGTTTAATTGTAATTAATGGTAGAGGCAACATATAAAGAATGGGCTTCATTTTCAGCCGCTTGAGAGAAATAATGCGTCCTACATAAATCTGTCATATACTCCCAGGTCTCGCCTACTCTACAGCAGCTTCTGTTCACAGTGCTATCTTAAAAGTGAGTGTACATCCAAAGCAGAAGCCAGTGGCTGCCAATCATCCCTCTCTTGGATGCTGGCAGGAGTGGATGGCCTAGGTGAGGGGGAAAGGGCAAAAGGGAAGCCAGAGGACAATACAAAGAAGGAATTAGGTGGTTAAAAAACTACAAGATAAGGCAAGCAGGGATGCCTCATGACATTGGCTGCTTGCATAGCTAAGACAGGTTGCAAAACTAGAAGAATGCTTTCTTTGTTTCTTGGTTCTGTGAAACCACCTCCTTTGGGAGAACGCAGCAAGCATGCATTGAGGAAGGTTACTGGAATATGAAGGACAGGTGGAAGCCACCGAGGGATTCCAGGAGATTCTGTGTCTCTTAATTCTCAAGGATCTCCATGTAGGGATGACTGCAAGTGACAAGTGTGACCACCACAAAACCCAACATGTGGCAAAGCTACAAATGCATTTTTAAAGTTATCTTACATTTTAAATGGGCTTAAGAAGTCACAGGTCTCCAGTCCCCATCTCTGCCTTTTCTCCCTACTTATTTCGCTCTAGTGTCTTTCACACACCTCTCCTGCCAAGTCAGCTCTTTTCCAACCCCATGGACTCCATGGACCCCTTTCTAGCTTCCTGGCTATCAGAGTGTTCAGGTACGCATATTTATTTAACTGTCAAAGGTCTTTTTTTTTTTTTTAAGATCTCTTTTCCTTTTAAAAAAGCAGAAAAATGTATATACATCCCAAACCTTTGACAAAGAAGTATTTTTAAAGTAGGGTAGAGGAGTTTGGTAAATTCTGCATGCATTTTGACTGCTATGGTTATTGACCAAATGTGTGGATAATCCCCCTTACTGTGTTACATTTTAAAAAGAAAACAGGGATGGGAGCTCTTTGCTATTCAAACCAGGCAGATGGAAAGGGGTTGATGTAGACAACAAGAAAGGGGTTGATTGTTCCCTGTGCAGCAATTTAATTAGCTTCTCACTAGTGATCTGAGACTAACTTCAGCCAGAACATGGTATTGGGTGCCTGGTGAGGACTCAGGGAAGATGGCATCCTAAGTTACTGCCACGTATCCTGCTCTCTGACATTCCTGGGTTTATTCTAGAACCAGCAATCTGTCTCTTCCCGAGATTTCCCTTCACTGATGATGGGCCTGCCCTCTAGAACCAGGAAATTAAATATCCTACATTAGCCATGGCCCAGTTCAGAATTTCCTGGTGTCATTGCTCTGTTAGGACAATGTCCTTTTTAGATGGGAGACATGGAATCTTGGCCCAACCTTTGTGGCAGACCTGATGAGAGGTGGTCTGAGGATAATTCCCTAGTCAAAGCAGCATATGAGCTTATGAACAAGAATGTAGTTGTTTCATCTATCCACAATGCATTGGACCTAAATTTATGGACAAAGTTTCCATATACAGATGTTCAGCCAGGGCTATGTGTTCTGATACATTGGTATCACTTGGAAACTCTTTTAGACCCTGGTACAAGTTATATTTAATCAGACTCCAATTACATGCAATACTTATTTTGATTACTTTATAATTTATATTTTTGCAAATTTCAGAAATGTATCTTATAATTTTACAATTTTAAAATTGTATATATTTGATTTTTCCCACAGTCTCTGTGCTTCTTGTGCCTTTCAGTCTGGGTCACTCTTAAGCCACATATTAGATTAGCTACACTTATTCCTATCACACAAATAATGAGGTTTGAGGGGTGATATTACAAACATTTTCCACTGCTGAGAAAATAACCAAACCTTTAAGAAAAAATTATTTTTCAGCACTTTACAGACTACTATACTATATAACAGCCTGGAAGAGTTTTAAGGACCAAATGTGGCTATTTTAACTCAGAGTCAGGTCCCTCCACTGATGTGGATGAACACGCAGAGGCTTCAGACATATCCCCCACCAGACCTAGTGTCCTCTTCTTCACGCTGTTAACTCTGTAGACATGGGACAGGGTCTCCCCCTGTCACCAGATCCTTTCAATGTACTATACATCACAGCAACTTCTAGAAGATGAGTGGCATTAAAGACCATCCATCAGAAGTAGCTATGGTTACAATAAAGTTCTTGGCTTTGCCTGTGACCCAGAATATGTGAAACCATTGGGTACTCCCATTTTCGAAGTCCAGGATGGTGAACTGCAACCTGAGGGTAAAGACAAGGACCTATAACACTCCATGGGAAACCAGGCCAGTGATCCATGACCCCAGTAAGGACCCAAGGCTACAATCATGAAGGAAGATCACCTAAATTATAGGTCAGGTAATTTCTCTGTCTGTACCCTGCCCAAGGCCTGGTCAGCCAGCAATAAGCCCTAATCTTATACTCAACTCTACACCATCCAGATTTCATACCCTACAAATATCCTCATTCTATGTGACCAAGGACCAGAAATACAGTACTATATGTTTAACTTCATGTATGTCAGAGTTAGGGTTTCCATTGCTGTGAAGAGACACTATGACAAAGATACCCCCTTTCCTCCCCTTCTCTTTCTCCCTCTTGCTTTGGCCCCATTCACTCCAATGTGTAGGTTCTTTATTTATTTCTCATTACAGATGATTGTAAGCCACCATGTGGTTGTTGGGATTTGAACTCATAATCTCACCAGCCCAAGTTAACTCTTATAAAAGACAACATTTATTTGGGACTGGTTCACAGGTTCAGAGGTTCAGTCCATTATCATCATCACAGTTTTCAGGCAGGCATGGCACTAGAGTAGCTAAGAGCTCTATATCTTGTTCCAAGGGCAAACAGGAGGAGGGTTTCAAAGTACACTCCCACAGTGAAACATATACTTCCTCCAACAAGGCCACACTTCCTAACAGGGCTACTGTTGGGCTAAGAATATTCAAATCACCACACTGTGATTTGCAAACTGAGGGAATATTGCTGTCTTATTGAGAGCCACATTCTTAAGCTCATGTATAGGAGAGAGTGTATGGAGTTCAGATGTGGTGTTTTATTTTTAATGATTGGATTTATTCTTTGACATATCCATACACTCATATAATTCATTTTTAATCAAGTTCCTTTCCAATTCCTGTCATCCTGCCTAGCTTTTGTTTTTGTTTGTAACTTAGAGTTGAAACAAGGCTGTGTGATACTGTGGGATAGAAATTACCCACTGGAGCTTACCGATGGGCACAGAGACAAAGACCGTGACTTTATCTCTCCCGGAGTCTATCAGGACCCAATAGCTCAGCAGGGAAGGGATGGGACTCTATGAGCTTCTTCGCATCCAGAACTTACAGGATGCTAATGTGTGTAAGTAGAATGGTTTTCTGTTGGCCACTTATCAATGGATTCCCTTTCTGTAGTATTAATATATATTACTGACAATTACAAATATGCAGGATTAGGCATAAAGGATAGGAGAAACGAGATGAAAACAGAATATTTCAGAATTACATTGCTGAAGACAGCTATGTTTGGCTAAATAATATTATCTTTATTCTGAGACTCATGACACGTAAATTACTAAATCGGGTAGCTTTGATTTTCAAGTATAGGGTAGTTTAGGACTAAATATTGTATCAAGATTCATTTGAATTTTTAAGTACAACCCATGTATTCAGCTACTCTAAGCCTGTAATAACATAAACTGCAGTGAATGTTTCTCATGTGGAAGGTAAGTACAATGAATGGTAACTTAAATTTATTGACTAATGTTTGATTACACCTCAGTAAAACCAGTTACTGCCATAGACTGTCAGAGGTCTAAGGATTATTAAACAGTGTTGGCCCATCATTCCTACACACCTGCCTAAGTTGATTGCTTCTACATAATGGGAGCATTTTTAAATGTAAGTTTCTTTTTCTTTCTTTGGTAATATCGCAAAATCCCAGGGTGAAGAAGGACCAGGATGTTACAGGTCACTTATTTATTGATTTTTCATTTATTCAGCAGTACCTTCTTACCTTGGAACTGAGCATTGAACCCTTTACGTCGGTGATTGCTGTCAGATGTAAAGTGGAGACGGAGCCAGTTCTTGCTGCTGATCACAGGGGATGGGAGGTTCATGCCTGTGAGCCTGGAGGAGAGAAAGCAGAGAGAAATATCCTTTGAAACCAATAGATCAAATGTCCCATGGCACTATCACACCTGTTTTTAAAGCAGTTCACTGACAGTCTCCTGAGATGCTTCAAGTAGAGGAAGGTTGTTGCTTGCCTTCACACCTTAACATGATGTGGGCAAAACAGGACCACTCTGTTCTGAAACGAAGGAATGAATGGATTTGAAAGGATTTGACATTTCTTGTCTTCATCAATGATGGATGCAGAATATGTGATTTGAGCTCTCAATTCCTTCTCTCAGGACCTTGATCATAATGAATATAAATGGGAAAGGGGGGTAGAAGTATATAGCTGAGGTAACTTGTTGCTTGTCATGTCTGACTGTAGACGACTTTCCCACAGTCCACCTGTAGGATTCACCCTAGAAATTTTTTCCCACCATAGTAAGGAAGATGTCTATAAGATTGACAAGTGTCAAAGATACTGGAATAATATAATAAAGTGAGAATTTACTAAAGTAACATTATTTTAAAAAAAAAACAAAAACAAAAGTAGATGTGATCAATCTCTCAGAACTGTTTAAAATGTTTCTCTGCTCTCCAAGGGTCAGCTCAGTCACCTGGATAGTGGCATCTTCTATAGCTACTGTTGTAAATGTGGTTTGAATTACAAGGGGGAAACAATACTCATGTCATAAAGATCCTAAGAATCAGAAAGACTGGAGATATACTCAGCAAGGCTTGGGACACAGCCTCACTGTACCCCAGAAGTTCAGTTCTATCACAGCTGAGTCTGGCTTGGCCATGCAAAAGATGACATACCTCCAGGTAACACTGAGGATGCCCAAAGGAAATGTGAACTGATGATTAAAAGGTTAGAACCAGTTTAGCTCACCTTCATTTACCTGGTGGGCTTGGCTTTGTCTCAGCTTTAAAGTCTGTTATTTTAAAGATTCTAATCCTCACAACAAGGTAGGATTGCACTGCATAGCATGCCAACATTTTACAACACTCTTAAACCAATACCTTCTTGACCATGTCATATTTGCAAAGACTTAACCACAAGAAGGGGCAGGTTTGTATGAATCACCACACATTTCTGACAAGGGTATATGGTATTCTTTAGTATCCTTACAACTGTTAAGTTTGTTATCATTGAAAAACATCCAGAGGGTACTTCATGTTCATTCCACAACTAAGTAGAGTGTCTATAGATTCTGGAATATACATTTCATATACTTTATTTTACATTATTAAACCTATTCTGAGTCCATTGGTCAGAGTGAGCTCACAGGCAACAGACTGTTGATTTCTGTCTTAGAATAACAGGGGCAATGTGTAAAATTACTTTAAGAGGGCTTCAGAGATAGCTTGGTGATTAAGCTACTCTTTGTTTTTGCAAAGAACCAAAGTTCAGTTCTCAGAACCTACCTGGTACCTTATAACCACCTGTAGCTTGTGTGCCAGGAGATCCAATACCTTCTTCTGGTTCCTGGACTCATATAGTTTTATAAGGTCATACAGACTCATACACATGCACACAAATGAAAACAAATAAATTAAAATATCTTAAAGATTACTAAATAGAAAGAAGTAATTAATCTATTTTAAAAGTTTATTTCTTAAGTGGGTATGTGCCTGTGTCTATGTGGGGTGCACCTGAATATAGTTGACCATGTATGTTTATTTATTGGTTTATCTGGAAAGAGACCCACTTGATGATCTATGTCTAATTCTATATGTTTAATATGTGCATATTTTCTTCCTGAGAAATAGGGTCTCATTACGTGAACCAGGCTGAAATGAAATTTGTCATGCTCCTGTCTCAGTCTCCCTAATGGTGGGCTGACAGCCATGTCATGGGCTTATTTATATGAAGATTTCAGTGTTATCTGCACCTCAGCATGTGACAAAACAAAAGAAGACTGTTATCTCAGTTTCATGTCTGATGATGTGATAAAATAACTTACCAAAAGGAAGTTAGGGGAAAAAGGTGTTTACTTGTTTGTTTTTAGTTCACAATTCGAGGTTATATCCCATTACTATAAGGAAATGAAGGAAGGGGCTTGAGGGAGTTCGTCTCCCCATATCCACAGACTAGAGCAGAAGAGAGACTTATTTGAGCATCCCAACTTTGAGCAGCACCATCCTGAGGGCTGGGGTCCCAGACTGAATGAAAAGGGGCTGAACACCAGCATCCATCTCTCTCTGCTCTCTGATTTTAGGAGCAATGTGATGAGCTACCTCATCTCCCTGCATCATGCCTTCTGCATCATAATGGAGCATACTCTCAAATGGTGAGCCTAAGTAAACCCCCTCCTCTCTAGAATTGATTCTTGTCATGTATTTGATCATATCCCCGAGAAAAGGAACTGATAGGCCAAGTGTCCCTTCAATGTAACTGAGGGAATCACTTCTTGCTTCATTCAAGAACGTCGAATTAAGCCACTTAAAGGTAATGGAAAAATTCACGTTCATTCGGTGTCCTCAACAAGGTTCTTCTTCTGTTAAAAGTAAAAATAAATGTAGGACTCACGGGACTGCTCAATTTAAGATGGCCTGCTTTGAGCCAAAATAGAGCAAGCCAATTTGTTCCACTTTCTCCAAATAGTTTTGCTATAAATTCTGGGATTCTATTTATAAGGCACATATTACTTACTTTTCATTCAGCCACCCGTCAGTTTGGCCTTTCTTTTACATGATGGAAGGGGCTGAACATGTTGAACTGAGTTCTATGGACCCAGGTTGGTGACTTGTGTTTGGCTTATGTAACTTGAAAAATGTAGAGTCAACGTATTGATATAATTTCCTAAAATGCATTTGGAAACCCTAATGGATTTTAGCTTTGCTCTGTTTGGGCACTTCTGACTAGAAGGCAGATTTCTTGCAGTTTTAGAAAATCATTATAGAGATTATGTGGGGGAATCCCTCTGCAGTTAAAACCTTTTCATGATGATTAAGAAGCCAGAACCTATTAGAGATACTAGGACACACTTTAAATGATCTGTTCTGTCTATGGAGACTAAATAGTTTAATAGGCCTATTAGTTCAAAGAAGCTACTTATAGATTTGAGGAGAGCAGCCTGTGGATGATAGCAGTTTTCTGCTGTGTTCTTATAGGGATGCAATGGGAAATAATTCATGTTGTGGGGCTCCTGTACCTGTTTTACCAGAGTCGAATAGAATAATACGGTCACACATTGAACTTGTAAAATGTCATATTTTTAATTTTAATATGTCATTCATATTGTAAGTCAAGTAAATGCCTATGAACTTAAGATTTATAGAACCATGCCAAGTTTATAGACTAGGCAGGAGGGTAATGAACAAGAACCTTTACCTTGCACTGAAGTAAAAAAAGATGTCCAATTGTATATGAATGCGTGCATGTATATAAATGTGTGTATGTTAATGTATATGTGTGTACATGATATAAATATGTATATATATATATACGTACATATATACATACATACATACATACATATACATATACATGGAACACACATATACATAGGCATGAATACATGCATATCACACCCAGAGCTGAAGAGGAAGTGCCAAGGAATGGCACATAAATCTTGGAAGTAGTTGGTCCTCTTCCCTGAGCAATGGGAGAAGATGGGTCATAAAAAGTGGCCTTTGGCCTTTTGGCCCTTTGGCACTTATCCCTGTGAAGATCCTCAAGTCTTGGTTCAAAATGACACAGAAGCTAAGTTAGAGAATGGCTGTGATCAAAAGTATGTTTCAGCTCACTCCTTGAAGAGTGATCCCAGAATGCCCCTTCCCCTGAATCTTCATCTAGTATTGGTAGTATCATGGTAGTATCACCACCATAAGAATAGACATTGTCACAGTCTGAGCTCCAACCAAGTCAGTGACTTGGTTAGAAAAAATGTACCTGTAGCACCTACATCACGTAAGGTCCTGACATTAGACTCACTATCTCTAAAGTCCAAAGGTTTTTCCAGAAAACGTCAGACCTTTCCTCCCCATGATACTTGATATTACAAACTTAGTTGGTGGCTGTACTGGTAAACCAGTTTCAGAACAATCTTCAACAAACACATATTTCTGCAATCAGCTTATATAACTAATACTCCAAGACTAATTTTAAGAAATCCAGAATGTTCCTGGATTACAAATTCTCTGATAACATTTCCTTAGACAGTGCTAATAAGAATGTATATTCCTTGGGACATGTTTTATCTTTGCTCTTCAGATGAATGAAGTGCCCTCTTTAATCATTTCAAGAATGTGAAGTGAATTCTTTATTTTTTCACAAATATTTCTCCTATCAAAGACTACAATCTTCACCCATCACCCTCTCTTGTGCCAGGCGAAGTTTTATGATAGGTAGGATGTCATATCTAGCATCATTTAGGTCCTAAGGTTGGAAGGCCTTTGCTACCTGGCATTGCAGTCTGGGTATCTGCAGCTCCACTTTGTGCCATAACACCACACATGACCATTGAAGGTACAGTTAAGCTTTCTTTGGTTACAGGAGGGCCTTTGGATGCTAGCCATATGTCTTCAGCTATTGACTACTGTTTCTCAGCTGGAACAGTAAGCAGAAGTGTTCCTGTGTCATCTGTGGTACATGCAGGCTTCAGGCAGAGGTCATAGAACAGCAAGTATTCTCCTAAGGATAATTGCTTTTTTCCTACATCTGTAGTCCAGTGATCTGGACTAACAACAACACTCAGTGGCCACAAGTACTCAACTCATCTAGGTCTCAGTTTACTTACCTCACATTGTTTTATTGCAAATAAAACTTACATTGTTATTGGCCTTGCCCTACTGGTGCTTTACAGACCTCCCCTTTACAACCTTTATCTTAACAAGCAAAGAATTAATACCTTTTTCATCTGTATGTATACATCTTTTCTCTCTCAATATCTCCATTTACAACTATATCACCTGTATGTGTAGAGACTGTGCATATATAATGATATAGATACGTATTCTATATACATACCTTGTATATGCATACACATGAATATGTGTATGTGTGTGTGCACGCAAATGTGTGTGTATGGATAATATATAAGTTGTTGATATATTTCTATTATCTTTTCATCTGCCATCTACCTATCATCCATCAGTCTATCTACTTACCTATCATCTTTCCAACTATCATTTATGTATATGTCAATATTCTGGCTATCATCTATCACCTATCAACTATTTTTTTATCACCTATATCCTAGCTCTTATCTATCTACAAACCTGTCTATCAGTCAGTGTTTTCCTATTATCTATCACTATAGATAATATCTATGAATCTACAATCTATCTCTAATATATCATCTGTCTATCAACTTTTCCTCTATATTTCTATCGCCTACCTATGTGTCTATATTCTATCAATTGCATACATATACAATCTATCTATAAATCTACCATCTGCATATCTATTGTCCATTCTTCTACCCCTCTGTCCATCTCCTTCAGTTTTTCTGTATATCACATCCGAATACAACATTTTCCAAGGCTGTCCTTGGCTCTCTTTACTCTACTGGGGGAATGCTGCTCCACAGTCCCCACACTCTGTAATTTCACAAATGTCAATATTGCTCTAAGTATTGTGTGATGTGCTGGGTTCACAGTGTCGAATAAACATTTGAACTTGGCTTCAGGTGGCTCACATCCCATGAGCAACTTTAGGGATGGGTGGAGGTACAGTGGCACAGACTTCTGGGGGAAAATATTCTTCAAGGTTTGTCTGTGGTCAGTTCATTCAAAGAATGCAATTCTGATTGGAACTTCCTCCAAGTTTCCAGTTGTGAATTAAGTGTGAACTTAAATCAGTCAGAGGGAAGTCGAAGAAATTCTGAACACATTCAAGCAGCAGGCAGTTCCAGAGATTCACGTGTAATGAAAGCAAGGGTTAGGAAAGTCCAAAGAGCTCAGAACACCCGCAGGGATCAGGCAGCTCCAGGGACTCACGGGCAGTGAGGCCAAGGGTTAGATGTGGTTTACTTTTCACAGAAATGTCAAGGGCTGTCACTGCACCCTTCCTGTCATTCTGGCAGAGAGTTGTAATTTTCTTATTGGTGAATAAGCAGAGTCAGCACAGCACAGCAGTTAGTGGTATAACTCTGAGAAGTGAAGCTTATCCTAAGCTTAGTCCACAACATTATAATTATCCTGACTGCTAATCTAACAAAAACTCCAGTGGGATTAAAAAAAAATGTACATCCTAGCAAACAGTCACTCTGAAGATAATCCCACCATGTGTTCACTGCTTGTTAAGAATCTGCCAGGAACTATTGGGGTCAATGAAAGCAGGAAGGACCGGCTTCCCCTGGAGCATGAATACAGAGGCTGGTTAGGAAAGCTAGCCTATAGCACAGATAACCATAAAGATAACCTATACCTACTCTAAACAGAGGGGCTGGTGTGCACCTAATTTGAGCAAGATGAGTAGCCTGAACCTTTCTAAGCAAAAGGTTTTGCCCATACTGTCTTTGACCAGGTCAGGGAAGACTGTACCTACTCTGGCAAGAAGGTCCAGCCTGTGTATCTTTTGCCTTAGCAGTAGGGTTAGTACTAGAAGGGCTAAATTGTCTATACTTGACTAGGAAGGCTGACTAGGAAGGCTATTCGGTGGCTCACTTGACAAGGAGGGCTAGTCTATACCAAATCAGACTAGAAGGGGATAGTCCATGTCTCACCCAATCAACAGGAATTTAGTTATCTATATTCAGGCAGGTACATTTTGTTACAAAACCAGTCTAGAAAAGTCATGTTGCATAGAATTAATTAAAGATGTGTCGTTTCATTATTAACAATGACAGCTATATTGATTAAAATCAATGACCGCCTGCATTTTCTCTCTCCATTTTTCATGAATTTTTAATATTCAGAAAGACACCAGCTGGATGTAATGCCCCTTGACAGCAAATATTCTACCCATCTTGATCATCGTTAAGTACCTTCCATAGAAGTCAGTAACAAGATAAATTTCCAACAGTAGTTTTTTTTTTTTAATTTTTGTTACAACAAACTTGCAAGAAAAGTTTAGGAATTTGTTAAAAGGTAGTGTAACAAATTGAAAAAAATTCACTAAATGATATATATTTTTCTTAAACAAAAGTAGAGGACCCCCTCCATCCCCTGAGATTTGGCCCCATGGTATAGACTATATGTCTGCTAGTTCTTCCTAAATCCACTCCTTAGCTACCCCTACTTGCTCACCTCTACTCCTTTGTGACTCCCCACTGACTCACAGAACTGCTCTCTACCAAGGATTCCACAGCTTAGCTTGACTGGGACTGAGGTAGGCTAGCAATGTTCTTCCCTTCGTCCATTCTCTTCTTCCTAGGGTCCCAAGAGGCTAGCAGCTGCTGCACACTTTAGGTAATCTTTCCATCCCATCTCTGTTCCCTTTGGATTCTATGCCATCAGTGGATGGACCTGGGGTATCCCTACTTCTGCCTCTGCAACTGTTTGTAGAGCCAGACTCTAGTCCCCACTAAAGAGAACTCCAGAGATCTGGGCTTAGTCAGCAACTGAACCGTAAAACCCAGGGTGATCCAACATTAATAGTGATCGATCCACAACCTGTCAGATTTTGGAAATAGCAACCAAAGAACCAAATACCCACTCAACCATTGTGAGACCATTCATTTACACCAAGAAATACCGCAATGTCCTAACTACAGCTGCCTAAATTTCAGTGCAATAATACAATTAGGAACAACTAGTACAACACAGAAGCCAGAAACTCTACTGTAATATGCCCCCCCCCAAAACCAATTTAACTGAAGAACAAGATAAGTACTTTAAAATAGCAATTGTGAATATCTTAAATATGTTCATCCTCTAAAGTCCTCAATGAAGACTATGAAAACACAAACCACTGTTAAATAAGGAAAGTCCAATGAGATATCCAGTAGAATTTATCAAAACAAAATCACTAAAGAAAAGCCTAATGTAAAACTCAAAAAAAAAAAAAAAAACAACTAGGAAATCAAATAAACAGCTGAGAGGTTAACAACAGATTGCGGGATGTGGAAGAGAGACTTTCATGTCTTAAAGACAGAAGAATTTGGTAGGTCACTCAAAAAATAAATGTTAAAAAAAATAAAAAGGATCCTGGGACACTACGAAAATACGAAACCTACAAATACTAAGTATAGGGGAAAGAGATTATACCCAGGAGAAAGGCACAAAAGTATTCCTAACAAAATTAAAGAAGAAAATTTTATAAATGTAAATAAAGAGATACCTCTAAAGTTATAAGAGGCCTAACAAACATCAAATTGACAGGACGAGAAAAGAAGTTCCCATGACACATAATAATTGAAACAGAACATGGAAAGAATGTTAAAAGCTACAAGGAAAAAGACCAGGTCATATATAAAAGCATATACATTAGAATAACACCTTACTTCTCAATGGACACTCTGAAAGCCAAAAGTGCTAAGTCAGGTGTCCTACAAACTTTAAGAAACAACAAATGCTAGCCCAGACTACTATACCCAGCAAAATTGTCAAACACAATCAAGGGAGAAAGATAAATATTTATGATAAAAATAAATTTTAATAACTACTTTACATCAATCAAGGTCTGTACAGAAGGTACTAGAGGTGAAATTAAGTCTGAAAAGAAGAGAAGACAAGGAATAAATAAGTCATAAAAATTAATTTAAAATGGAATTGTAAACAACCACAACAAAAATAACATAAATTAATAAACATTGTTTATTAATATTTATAAATCTTAATGGTCTTTATTCCCCAATAAAATGACACAGACTAACATATTTGATTAGAAAACAGGATCCTTCTTTTGCTGCACTCAAGAAACCTCCACCAAGGACAGCCATCACCTCAGGGTGAATGGATGAGAAAGGATATTACAAGCAAATGAAATCAAGAAGCAAGCAGGTGTAGCCATTTTAATATTGGAAAAAATAGACTTCAAACCAAATATTATCAAAAGATAGGGGAAAGGAACACTACATATTCATTAAAGGAAAAATCCACCAAGAGGATATTTCAATTCCAAGCATTTATTAACCAAACACAAGGTCACCCAAGTTCATAAACTTGTAGCTGTTCAAAGTACATAGCTACAGTTAATATCAGATATTAACCCTTATAAATGATAGTGGGTGAAAGCATACTGTAGCCAAATATGTGGTATACCATGAAGGCAGTTCCAAGAGGGCAAGTTCATGGCACAGAATGTCTACACAAAAGTCATTATTTTATGTAGACATACAAAGCACAGCGATACCTTAATGATATACTCGAAAGCAATAAAGAAAATAACAAAAAAGGAGTAATATCCAACTAGAATAGACTAGAAGAAATAATTAAACTTAGGGCTGAAATCAAGCTACTTGAAATACAAAAACAAGAAATTACATGGAATCAGTGAAATGAAGAGTTAGCTATTAAAAAAAATAATAACAATATTGCAGAACTTTTAGTCAATTTAACCTAAGGAGAGAATAAGGATCCAAATTAATAAAATTAGAGATGAAAAGGGGGAGATTACAATACACACTGAACAAATTTAGAGAATCATGAAGACATAATTTTGAAAAATCTGTACTCCACCAAACTCTGATATGCAAAAGACATGGATTAATTTCTTGATAAATATAGCTACCAATTTAAACTCAAGATGAAATAAATAAGTTAAAAATACTCACAACCCACCTCAACAAACATAACTCAACAAAGTGAAATAGAAGCAGTAATCACAAATCTTCCAAATTAAAAAAAAAATGTTCAGAAATAAATGGATTCAGTGAATTCTATGAGAATTTCAAAGCCATAATACTATTTTATTATATATTATATATTTTATATTATATTATATTATGTCATTATATTATTTTGCCAAATCAAAACTGAAAGAAATATTCTAAATTATGTATATGAAATGACCATTCATCTGGTACCCAAAACAGACATTCATCTGATGTCTGTTTTGAACCCAAAAGAAACTGCAAAAAAAAAAATAGAAAATTATATGCCAGTATACCTTGTGAACATAACAAAATTTCTAAGGAAATACTTGCAAACAGATTTCAGTAACAGATCAAAAAGCTGTCAAATCAAGTTTGGTTCATCCCAGAGCTACAGGGACTCTTGAACATATAAAAGTCAATATACATAATACACCAGATAACTAGAGAAAGCCCACATGCTATCTCATCACAAACAAAAAAGCCCTTTGACAAAATCCAACATCTCTTCATGATACATGTCCTGGAGAGAGTAGGCATGCAGGGAACATACATATACATATAATAAAGACAATTTATGACAACCCCACAGCCAACATCAACTAAAATGAAGAAAAACTTAAAGCTATTTCCACCAAAATCAGGAACAAGACAAGGAGCTTCAGTTTCCACACATATTCAATAGAGCAATTGAGCTAGAGCAATAAGGCAACTGAAGGAGATAAAAGGTATACAAATAGGAAAGGAAGAAGACTAAAGACTTCACCAGAAAACTCCTACAAATAATACACACTTCCAGAAAGTATGCAGGATACAAAACTATCAAATGAAAATCAGTAGCCTTCCTATGTACAAATGAAGCAAAGAAACAGTACTCGTCAACATAGACTTAAAAATATCTTGGGAAATATAACCAAGCAAATGAATGACTTGTTCAATAAAAACTTTAAATTGAAGAATATATCAGAAGACTTTGCTTTGCCTATTGGACTTGAGGATCTGCAGAGATAATATTGTGTAAAGGGACATCTAACCAGAAGCCTACAAACTCAAAATCCCAGCACAATTCTTTACAGAAATAGAAAAGGCAATCTTAAACTTCATAAAACCTAGAATATCCAAAACAGTTCTGCATAATAAAAGAACCGCCAGAGGTATCACCATTCCAAATTTCAAACAGACAACTTAATAATGAAATAGAATTGACGTCCTGAACAGATTTCCATTAATCTGCAGACACCAGATGCCAAAAATACATACTGAATAAAAAGACATTATCTTTAACAAATGCTGCTGGTCAAACTTGAAAGGTGTGTGTAGAGGAAAGCAAATAGATCCACATCTATCAACTTGCACAAAACTCATCCGCCAAAACACCTAAGGCTTCAATATATGACCAGGGACTGAATCTGTAAAAGTAGGAAGTGGAGAATAGACTGGAATATTCTAGCATGAGAAAAGACTTTCTGAACAGGATGCTAATGGCACCATACTAAATCCTACCAACAGTTAAATAGGTTCTTATGATGCAAAAAAGCTTCTGTAGAGCAAAGGCCAGCAACATTAAACAAATGCCATACCCTACAGCATAGGCAAAGATCTTTACCAACTATATATCTGGAATAGGGCTACTACCTAGAATAGACAAAGAACTAAAGAACTGAACATCAAGAAAGCAAACAACCCAATTAAAATTGGATTACAGAACAAAGCACAGAGTACTCAACAGATGAAGGACAAATGTCTGATTAACAAGTAACACCATTCAACCCCCTTAGTCATAGTGACCTTTGTGAATATGTTTTCTTCTCCATTGTGATTATTTATAGAATATGTCCAGTATTAGAAATGCTCTTCTACAGGGTTGGGTGTAGTTAGATATAAAAATTGAGCATCGATTTCTGTATCTTAAAAATCTACTTCTTATCCCTGAGAGAATGTTCTAACTCTTTCCTCATAAATCCCTCTCAACCTTGAAGCATGGAAAGTAGCACATTGAGTGACTATTCCCACTTAAGCAAAAGGCATCCTCACACAGCCATTTGATCTCATTGCTAATAGTTTGATAAACTGTACATTAAACCATCTTGTGTGCCGATTCTTTGAATCAGCATATTTGTTTCCAGGGATCAATTCCAAGAAATAGATTTGCTGATCCAGAAGGACATACCTCATCAGAGCTTTTCAAAAAGTCCTTTCTGGTGAATTGCTCTTTCAAATAAAATTGGTGCAGGGAAGGCGCTCTGTAGATGCTCTCGTGAACTCGCCTGGGGTTTTCTGAGCTCTTTTCCTCATACATGTCTCCATGGCTTCCATGGCTTGAAATTCACAGCATACTGGCTGCATCTCTGACTCCTTTCTCATACAAGAGGGGCCTCTGTGCCTGACTCTCCCACAGAATTGAAAACTCCTCAAGTGCTTGGTAAATGTCTACTCACATGCATTCGTCAAGCCTGCCCTTAAGGTTTACCCACAACCTCTTCCACTATGTTCATAGCAGCCTTATTTATAATAGCCAGAAGCTGGAAAGAACCCAGATGCCCCTCAACAGAGGAATGGATACAGAAATTGTGGTACATTTACACAATGGAGTACTACTCAGCTATTAAAAAGAATGAATTTATGAAATTCCTAGGCAAATGGATGGACCTGGAGGGCATCATCCTGAGTGAGGTAACCCAATCACAAAGGAACTTACACAATGTGTACTCACTGATAAGTGGATATTAGCCCAGAAACTTAGGATACCCAAGATATAAGATACAATTTGCTAAACACATGAAACTCAAGAAGATCGAAGACCAAAGTGTGGACACTGTGCCCCTTCTTAGAATTGGGAACAAAACACCCATGGAAGGAGTTACAGAGACAAAGTTTGGAGCTGTGACGAAAGGATTAACTATCTAGAGACTGCCATATCCAGGGATCCATCCCATAATCAGCTTCCAAACGCTGACACCACTGCACACACTAGCAAGATTTTGCTGAAAGGACCCAGATAGAGCTCTCTCTTGTGAGACTATGCTGGGGCCTAGCAAACACAGAAGTGGATGCTCACAGTCAGCTATTGGATGGATCACAGGGCCCCCAATGGAGGAGCTAGAGAAAGTACCCAAGGAGCTAAAAGGATCTGCAACCCTATAGGTGGAACAACATTATGCACTAACCAGTACCCACGGGAGCTCCTGTCTCTAGCTGCATATGTATCAAAAGATGGCCTAGTCAGCCATCACTGGAAAGAGAAGCCCATTGGACTTGCAAACTTTATATGCCCCAGTAAAGGGGAATGCTAGGGCCAAAAAGTAGGAGTGGGTGGGTAGGGGAGTGGGGGGAGGGTATGGGGGACTTTTGGGATAGCATTGTAAATGTAAATGAGGAAAATACCTAATAAAAATATTTTTTAAAAATGTCCTAAGGAGGAATGTGGGAGAAAACTGCCTTTTGAACTCCTTCCTTTTTATAAGTAGCAGACAGTGTGATAGCTAGGACAATATCCTGCCAGACTCGGCTCCCAAATCTATCATGAGCTGTATTTTTTTACCAGCTGTATTTTTTTTATATTCCCTAAAGTATTTCATATTTAACAAATCATGTGAGAGAAAAAAATTAATTCTGGTATAATATTTAATATATATTATATATGTGTATATACACATATATATATATGTATATATTTATATGTATTTCTAGACTCAAATCAGTCCTTTTCAGATGGCCCTACAAGTGCCACATGTAACTAGAGAGTGAAGATCATCAGGTAGATTTTTTCAGAAACCTTTCCAATATGATTTGGGTTCATAGCGTTATTATCAAGGCAACTAGAAATTATTTCAAATACTGCCCTTGGCCTGTAGCCTCTCATGGTTCCTTGGCCACTTACACTTTTAAATTCAGGCTATGCTACCTTCCAAATATGCAATGACAATATAGAAGGGACGTTCTTGTTCAAATGATGAAATTTAATTTAATTTTCCTTTTTTTTCTTTTTTAGAGTGTCTTACATGAGTATTGTATTTACTTTACATCATTTACATGCTCTCTCCTCCTTCTCATTCCCTGTGTCTCCACTGCTCATTGCCTAATTCCTGACCTCTTCTTTTATAATTATTGTTACACACAAACACACACACACACACATAAATACACACCACACAGACAGACAGATAGACACATACACACAGACACACACACACTCACACACACACACACACCACACACACATACACCACACAGACACACAGACACACACACACATACACACACCACACAGAGACACACACACAGACAGACAGACAGACAGACACACACCACACAGAGACACACACACCCAGACAGACACATACACTTATACACACAGACACATACACACACACACACATACACACAGACAGACACACACAACACAGACATACACACACACAGACACAGACACAGACACGCACACACATTACCAAGTCCATTTACATGCTCATATGTATGTGTTTAGGAGTGACATTTGCAATTGGAAAACCTAGTAGAGGGCTTGTCTCTGGAGGTCTACTGCCTTAGCTGTAGGGCTAGCCCCAGTCAGAGGACTAACCTAAGCCATTCTTCCTCTCTCTGTAGCCATTGCTTGCCTGTAGCTCTTCATCTAAGGGTAGGACACTGATATGTCTAGAAGTCTCCAGTGGTAGCAGGGAAACGCTGGTCCTCTGTATTATTTTTTCATCTTGCTGTAAGCAGAGGGCCCAGCCAAATCACTAGTTCTCCCCACTCAGGTGATTAGTAGATTAGTTCTCACTTTTCTGCCCTCTATATGGGCCTGTAGCAGCATCAATGCAGAAATGCAGTCCCTAGTGCCCTGTAGAAGTTCAGGGCAAGGCAGGAAAATAATGTCATATTGGAGCAAAGGGCCAGGATGGAATCATCCCTGAAATCTCTTGTGGAACACAGCAAGGGCTGGAGGCCCTGTAATAAAAGAAATGGTACAAGAATGCAGGAACATAGAGAACACCTGCTTATGCCCCAGATGCTATTGCTTCCTTTATGCAGAGAATCGGTCCAAGGACTCCAACAAGAAGTAGAGTTGGAGTCAGAGCTTCTATGCCTTCCTACCAAGTCATCTGTTCCTTGCCTTTGAGTTCTCCACATCCCCAATGAGACCAATATTTGAAGATGAAACCATGGAACAGGCAACTCAGCCAGGAGAATATCTCCCAGTATTTCAAAATTGCCCTCATTCCTCACATAGCTAAGGAAAATGTGTACTCATTAGATGGTCCCCAAATCTTCCAATCTGTCAGTAGTCTGGGCAGTTGGTACCAGGGTAATTGTGTGAGTCTTTTAAGTTTTATTTTATATTTATTTTTGAATATCCATGAGTACGTGCACATTCGTGCAGGTACTACCAGAAACCACCAGAGAGTATTAGCCTGGAGCAGGAGGTACGGATGTTTGGGAGTCACTAATGAGACCTCATAAAGTTGCAAAGCTTCTGCAAGGCAAAAGACACCATCAACAAGACAAAAAGACCACCAACAGAGTGGGAAAGGATCTTTACCTATCCTAAATCAGATAGGGGACGAATATCCAATATATATAAAGAACTCAAGAAGGTGGGCTCCAGAAAATCAAATAACCCCATTAAAAATGGGGCTCAGAGCTGAACAAAGAATTCTCACCTGAGGAAAACCGAATGGTAGAGAAGCACCTGAAAAAATGTTCAACATCCTTAATCATCAGGGAAATGCAAATCAAAACAACCCTGAGATTCCACCTCACACCAGTCAGAATGGCTAAGATCAAAAATTCAGGTGACAGCAGATGCTGGCAAGGATGTGGAGAAAGAGGAACACTCCTCCATTGTTTGTGGGATTGCAAGCTTGTACAAGCACTCTGGAAATCAGTCTGGCGGTGCCTCAGAAAATTGGACATAGTACTACCTGAGGATCCCGCAATACCTCTCCTGGGCATATATCCAGAAGAGGTCCCAACTGGTAAGAAGGACAGACACATGCTCCACTATGTGCATAGCAGCCTTATTTATAATATCCAGAAGCTGGAAAGAACCCAGATGCCCCTCAACAGAGGAATGGATACAGAAATTGTGGTACATTTACACAATGGAGTACTACTCAGCTATTAAAAAGAATGAATTTATGAAATTCCTAGGCAAATGGATGGACCTGGAGGGCATCATCCTGAGTGAGGTAACCCAATCACAAAGGAACTCACACAATATGTACTCACTGATAAGTGGATATTAGCCCAGAAACTTAGGATACCCAAGATATAAGATACAATTTGCTAAACACATGAAACTCAAGAAGAACGAAGACAAAAAGTGTGGACACTGTGCCCCTTCTTAGAATTGGGAAAAAAACACCCATGGAAGGAGTTACAGAGACAAAGTTTAGAGCTGTGATGAAAGGATGGACCATCTAGAGACTGCCATATCCAGGGTTCCATCCCATAATCAGCTTCCAAACGCTGACATCATTGCATACACTAGCAAGATTTTGCTGAAAGGACCCAGATAGAGCTCTCTCTTGTGGGACTATGCGGGGGCCTAGCAAACACAGAAGTGGATGTTCACAGTCAGCTATTGGATGGATCACAGGGCTCCCAATGGAGGAGCTAGAGAAAGTACCCAAGGAGCTAAAGGGATCTGCAACCCTATAGGTGGAACAACATTATGAACTAACCAGTACCCCTGAGCTCTTGACTCTAGCTGCATATGTATCAAAAGTTGGCCTAGTCGGCCATCACTGGAAAGAGAGGCCCATTGGACTTGCAAACTTTATATGCCCCAGTACAGGGGAATGCCAGGGCCAAAAAGTGGGAGTGGGTGGGTAGGGGAGTGGGGGGGAGGGTAAGGGGGACTTTTGGGATAGCATTGGAAATGTAAATGAGGAACATACGTAATAAAAATATTAAAAAAAAAGAGAGTTTTGGGAACCAAACTCTGGTCCTTTGGAAGAGCAGCAAGTTCTTTTAACTGCTGAGTCATCTCTCCAATCTCTGAGTCCTATACAGAAAAGTGAGGATTTTATTTTTCTCCTGATTCCATTTGCAGAAAAATACATAGACTGGGGACCATGCAGTCTACAGTGAGATCACCCATGTGAAGTTTCTGTGCCCTACAGTGACTCCAGCTCTTTCCTCTTCACCAAGTCCCACTTGCCCACATTCATAGAAAGCAAAGTATCATGGGGGAACTGAACATTAAGAACCACTGGCCTAAAGCATTGCCCTTAGAAGGAGTTTGAAAATCAGCTGGGGGCAGCAGATAAATATGTATCATAGACCAGGAAAGTCAGTAAAGGCATGACTAAAGCTCTTAGTCTACACTGTGGACACAATCAGAGGCTCTCTCACTCTGGTACTTTCTCAAAAGACCTCTTTTCTTTGCTCTGTGTTTTCCAATGTGTTTGATAATCTACTTTCTGATATATCTGCAGTTAGGAAACATATACAATCTCTAAAAAGGACAGAACTGGAAACTAAGTAATAAGTGGACTTGCTGATGGCCAACAAGGTGCAGGCGTGGCCCTCCAGTCAGCTCCTTTCCTACCATCTGCAGAGTCATGGGTGGAGGGTCTACCTTCTCTGGATTTATTGACAAAGTTCTCTCACATCCTTAACACCCTGCAGGGCCCTGTTTCATTTCTCATCTTCTGCCCTCTTTTCTTTGTTCTGGACTGAAATTGCTACCTGCAGTTCAGAGTTGCCCATAGATTGCATCCAAAGTATAACTTCCTGTTGTGCTTTCAGTGGGTATCAGGGTATCTTATGCCATACTCTGGACATGTTTCTCCCCACTCACTGGCTAGTTTAACCTATCTCCTTGAGTACACAGTTGATAAAACATGGATTTGTAGGAAAGGTTAGAGCAGAAGTCTTTGGTCAAAAACACAGCCTTGAAAACACAAGCCCGGGAAACAACACCCTTCTCAATAGTCACAAATAATATAAAATATCTTGGCGTGACTCTAACTAAGGAAGTGAAAGATCTGTATGATAAAAACTTCAAATCTCTGAAGAAAGAAATTAAGGAAGATCTCAGAAGATGGAAAGATCTCCCATGCTCATGGATTGGCAGGATCAACATTGTAAAAATGGCTATCTTGCCAAAAGCAATCTACAGATTCAATGCAATCCCCATCAAAATTCCAACTCAATTCTTCAACGAATTGGAAGGAGCAATTTGCAAATTTGTCTGGAATAACAAAAAACCTAGGATAGCAAAAAGTCTTCTCAAGGATAAAAGAACTTCTGGTGGAATCACCATGCCAGACCTAAAGCTTTACTACAGAGCAATTGTGATAAAAACTGCATGGTACTGGTATAGAGACAGACAAGTAGACCAATGGAATAGAATTGAAGACCCAGAAATGAACCCACACACCTATGGTCACTTGATCTTCGACAAGGGAGCTAAAACCATCCAGTGGAAGAAAGACAGCATTTTCAACAATTGGTGCTGGCACAACTGGTTGTTATCGTGTAGAAGAATGCGAATCAATCCATACTTATCTCCTTGTACTAAGGTCAAATCTAAGTGGATCAAGGAACTTCACATAAAACCAGAGACACTGAAACTTATAGAGGAGAAAGTGGGGAAAAGCCTTGAAGATATGGGCACAGGGGAAAAATTCCTGAACAGAACAGCAATGGCTTGTGCTGTAAGATCGAGAATTGACAAATGGGACCTAAAGAAACTCCAAAGTTTCTGCAAGGCAAAAGACACCGTCAATAAGACAAAAAGACCACCAACAGATTGGGAAAGGATCTTTACCTGTCCTAAATCAGATAGGGGACTAATATCCAACATATATAAAGAACTCAAGAAGGTGGACTTCAGAAAATCAAGTAACCCCATTAAAAAATGGGGCTCAGAACTGAACAAAGAATTCTCACCTGAGGAATACTGAATGGCAGAGAAGCACCTGAAAAAATGTTCAACATCCTTAATCATCAGGGAAATGCAAATCAAAACAACCCTGAGATTCCACCTCACACCAGTCAGAATGGCTAAGATCAAAAATTCAGGTGACAGCAGATGCTGGCAAGGATGTGGAGAAAGAGGAACACTCCTCCATTGTTGGTGGGAGTGCAGGCTTGTACAACCACTCTGGAAATCAGTCTGGCGGTTCCTCAGAAAACTGGACATAGTACTACCGGAGGATCCAGCAATACCTCTCCTGGGCATATATCCAGAAGATGCCCCAACTGGTAAGAAGGACACATGCTCCACTATGTTCATAGCAGCCTTATTTATAATAGCCAGAAGCTGGAAAGAACCTAGATGCCCCTCAACAGAGGAATGGATACAGAAAATGTGGTACATCTACACAATGGAGTACTACTCAGCTATTAAAAAGAATGAATTTATGAAATTCCTAGCCAAATGGATGGACCTGGAGGGCATCATCCTGAGTGAGGTAACACATTCACAAAGAAACTCACACAATATGTACTCACTGATAAGTGGATATTAGCCCCAAACCTAGGATACCCAAGATATAAGATATAATTTGCTAAACACATGAAACTCAAGAAGAATGAAGACTGAAGTGTGGACACTATGCCCCTCCTTAGATTTGGGAACAAAACACCCATGGAAGGAGTTACAGAGACAAAGTTTGGAGCTGAGATGAAAGGATGGACCATGTAAAGACTGCCATATCCAGGGATCCACCCCATAATCAGCATCCAAACGCTGACACCATTGCATACACTAGCAAGATTTTATTGAAAGGACCCAGATGTAGCTGTCTCTTGTGAGACTATGCCAGGGCCTAGCAAACACAGAAGTGGATGCTCACAGTCAGCTAATGGATGGATCATAGGGCTCCCAATGGAGGAGCTAGAGAAAGTAGCCAAGGAGCTAAAGGGATCTGCAACCCTATAGGTGGAACAACATTATGAACTAACCAGTACCCCGGAGCTCTTGACTCTAGCTGCATATATATCAAAAGATGGCCTAGTCGGCCATCACTGGAAAGAGAGGCCCATTGGACTTGCAAACTTTATATGCTCCAGTACAGGGGAACACCAGGGCCAAAAAGTGGGAGTGGGTGGGCAGGGGAGTGGGGGTGGGTGGATATGGGGGACTTTTGGTATAGCATTGGAAATGTAAATGAGCTAAATACCTAATAAAAAATGGGAAAAAAAAAAGAAAAAAAGGCTGTGGCAATGACCAAGAATTTTATAATAAAAGTGAAAGTTCTACGAGTTTGGTATCATAAAAAAAAAAAAAAAAGAAAACACAAGCCCTTGGAAGACAATGCTGCTTGACTTGTTCCTTCTTGCTGAAAGCACTTCTCCTAGACAAGGTCATGTTCAGGAATGTCAGGATATCTGCATGAGCTGCATTTTCCTAGCTAATTATTGATCCTGCTCTCTGTTAAATGTAGTTTTACATTAGAAGGTCTTCTTAACCAACTCCGCAAACCCAGTTTTCAGAGAAATAATAATAAAAAAAAAGCTGCCATTGTACTTTTTGTTTGTTTGATTTTGGTATTTGAGGAGGCATGTATGTGAGCCAGGTGCAGTTATATATCCTCTCATGAGGAGATCAAGAGCAGTGCCTCACCATAGGCTTCTGTAGAATTGTTTTTTTTTTTCTATTCATTTCTGTGTGTTCTTATTACTTAAGCATAGCAGCATAGATTGTAGTTATGATATTCTTGGGTGGAAGAGAGTCCCTGAACATCCCAGTGAGTGAAGAATCAGACAGGGAGATTAAACAACTTCCTTTTCTTCTCTGGTAATCTATGTGTTAAAATATTGTTGTCTATTATTCAATAAGTTCATTTAACACTTGATCTGAAATCACTTGACTAAATGAGACATACAAATGATGTTAAAAAAAACTAACATCAATTACTCAAACGAATAACATGGTATTTTGATAAAATATCAATGGTGAGTGATGGGGTTAATCTTCAGGCTTCACTTAGGACACCTAAAGTGTGGTAAATCACATGATTATTTCATATATGCAGAAAATTGGATTGTCCGTGTTGCTGGAAGGAGAGCCTCGACTACATTTTTTAGGATTGCTCCATGTGAAATAGCAATGTGCAGAAATGGTGAGTACAGATACACTGAGATATATTACATAGAGTGAAGAGAATGTAACTGCTTAAGACAGTCCTTGACATTTTGAAAATGCATATTTTCTAAAGTTTTGCCATGCTTCAAAATGAAGAAACCTTCATCTAAAAAGCACATGAACGTGAACTTCTAAAGTCCGTTTCCCATGGCAGTATGCTTTGGCTATGTGTACACTGCCTTTCCCTTGTGAGGATCATTTTTTTTTCATATCAATCTAACTCCATTTGCATAACCATTTGATAGTAAATATGAGGGCTGCAAGGGTGTAAACTTTTCCATTTGAATAAACATGATGTGCACTAATGGAACACCCCATGTTCAGAGTCAGTAGCGCTTCTTCTGTAAGCACATCAGGACTCATCAAATTGGAATCCTCTGCTCTTTTCCCACTCAGAAAACACTCCAGCTCAGGCAAAGCTCTTACTTTGCATTCTGCAAATGACTGTGCTGAGATAACTGTTATCCATTAGAATAAATGTTGGAAAAACTGCAAACAATCAAGAGGCTGCCTGGCCCTTCATTATCTCCTCTTAAGGACATTACAAACACTGCTGAGTCACGAGGAAAGTACGATTTCACAACTTTAATGACTCTAAATTACATCCTGAAGCCAGTATCAGGAGTCATTCCGTTAAGTCAATTTTTGTGGCGATATTGGGTGGAATGGCAATGAATATCCACATACCACTATTATCAAGCACCCACACTCTAATGTGCTTCTCATCATCTTCCCAAACTCTCCAGCCTGGGCTTGGTTCTCATCAGGCTCCTCACCTGCTCCCAACTACTAGATTGTCAATAGAACAGACACAATCCACGGAAGACCAGACAGGTGATCTTCCCATGAAGACAGTTTAATCTCAAAGTGGTATTCTTTTTTTTTTTTTTTTTCCATTTTTTATTAGGTATTTAGCTCATTTACATTTCCAATGCTATACCAAAAGTCCCCCTTACCCACCCACCCCCACTCCCCTACCCACCCACACCCCCCCTTTGGCCCTGGCGTTCCCCTGTACCGGGGCACACAAAGTCTGCGTGTCCAATGGGCCTCTCTTTCCAGTGATGGCCGACTAGGCCATCTTTTGATACATATGCAGCTAGAGTCAAGAGCTCAGGGGTACTGGTTAGTTCATAATGTTGTTCCACCTATAGGGTTGAAGATCCCTTTAGCTCCTTGGGTACTTTCTCTAGCTCCTCCATTGGGAGCCCTGTGATCCATCCATTAGCTGACTGTGAGCATCCACTTCTGTGTTTGCTAGGCCCCGGCATAGTCTCACAAGAGACAGCTACATCTGGGTCCTTTCAGTAAAATCTTGCTAGTGTATGCAATGGTGTCAGCATTTGGAAGCTGATTATGGGGTGGATCCCTGGATATGGCAGTCTCTACATGGTCCATCCTTTCATCTCAGCTCCATACTTTGTTTCTGTAACTCCTTCCATGGGTGTTTTGTTCCCACTTCTAAGGAGGGGCATAGTGTCCACACTTCAGTCTTCATTTTTCTTGAGTTTCATGTGTTTAGGAAATTGTATCTTATATCGTGGGTATCCTAGGTTTTGGGCTAGTATCCACTTATCAGTGAGTACATATTGTGTGAGTTCCTTTGTGATTGTGTTACCTCACTCAGGATGATGCTCTCCAGGTCCATCCATTTGGCTAGGAATTTCATAAATTCATTCTTTTTAATAGCTGAGTAGTACTCCATTGTGTAGATGTACCACATTTTCTGTATCCATTCCTCTGTTGAGGGGCATCTGGGTTCTTTCCAGTTTCTGGCTATTATAAATAAGGCTGCTATGAACATAGTGGAGCATGTGTCCTTCTTACCAGTTGGGGCTTCTTCTGGATATATGCCCAGGAGAGGTATTGCTGGATCCTCCGGTAGTACTATGTCCAATTTTCTGAGGAACCGCCAGACTGATTTCCAGAGTGGTTGTACAAGCCTGCAATCCCACCAACAATGGAGGAGTGTTCCTCTTTCTCCACATCCTCGCCAGCATCTGCTGTCACCTGAATTTTTGATCTTAGCCATTCTCACTGGTGTGATGTGGAATCTCAGGGTTGTTTTGATTTGCATTTCCCTGATGATTAAGGATGTTGAACATTTTTTCAGGTGCTTCTCTGCCATTCGGTATTCCTCAGGTGAGAATTCTTTGTTCAGTTCTGAGCCCCATTTTTTAAGGGGGTTATTTGATTTTCTGAGGTCCACCTTCTTGAGTTCTTTATATATGTTGGATATTAGTCCCCTATCTGATTTAGGATAGGTAAAGATCCTTTCCCAGTCTGTTGGTGGTCTTTTTGTCTTATAGACAGTGTCTTTTGCCTTGCAGAAACTTTGGAGTTTCATTAGGTCCCATTTGTCAATTCTCGATCTTACAGTACAAGCCATTGCTGTTCTGTTCAGGAATTTTTCCCCTGTGCCCATATCTTCAAGGCTTTTCCCCACTTTCTCCTCTATAAGTTTCAGTGTCTCTGGTTTTATGTGAAGTTCCTTGATCCACTTAGATTTGACCTTAGTACAAGGAGATAAGTATGGATCGATTCGCATTCTTCTACATGATAACAACCAGTTGTGCCAGCACCAATTGTTGAAAATGCTGTCTTTCTTCCACTGGATGGTTTTGGCTCCCTTGTCGAAGATCAAGTGACCATAGGTGTGTGGGTTCATTTCTGGGTCTTCAATTCTATTCCATTGGTCCACTTGTCTGTCTCTATACCAGTACCATGCAGTTTTTATCACAATTGCTCTGTAGTAAAGCTTTAGGTCAGGCATGGTGATTCCACCAGAGGTTCTTTTATCCTTGAGAAGAGTTTTTGCTATCCTCGGTTTTTTGTTATTCCAGATGAATTTGCAAATTGCTCCTTCTAATTCGTTGAAGAATTGAGTTGGAATTTTAATGGGGATTGCATTGAATCTGTAGATTGCTTTTGGCAAGATAGCCATTTTTACAATGTTGGTCCTGCCAATCCATGAGCATGGGAGATCTTTCCATCTTCTGAGATCTTCTTTAATTTCTTTCTTCAGGGACTTGAAGTTTTTATCATACAGATCTTTCACTTCCTTCGTTAGAGTCACGCCGAGATATTTTATATTATTTGTGGCTATTGAGAAGGGTGTTGTTTCCCTAATTTCTTTCTCAGCCTGTTTATTCTTTGTGTAGAGAAAGGCCATTGACTTGTTTGAGTTAATTTTATATCCAGCTACTTCACCGAAGCTGTTTATCAGGTTTAGGAGTTCTCTGTTGGAATTTTTAGGGTCACTTATATATACTATCATATCATCTGCAAAAAGTGATATTTTGACTTCCTCTTTTCCAATTTGTATCCCCTTGATCTCCTTTTGTTGTCGAATTGCTCTGGCTAATACTTCAAGTACTATGTTGAAAAGGTAGGGAGAAAGTGGGCAGCCTTGTCTAGTCCCTGATTTTAGTGGGATTGCTTCCAGCTTCTCTCCATTTACTTTGATGTTGGCTACTGGTTTGCTGTAGATTGCTTTTATCATGTTTAGGTATTGGCCTTGAATTCCTGATCTTTCCAGAACTTTTATCATGAATGGGTGTTGGATCTTGTCAAATGCTTTTTCTGCATCTAACGAGATGATCATGTGGTTTTTGTCTTTGAGTTTGTTTATATAATGGATTACATTGATGGATTTTCGTATATTAAACCATTCCTGCATCCCTGGAATAAAACCTACTTGGTCAGGATGGATGATTGCTTTAATGTGTTCTTGGATTCGGTTAGCGAGAATTTTATTAAGAATTTTTGCATCGATGTTCATAAGAGAAATTGGTCTGAAGTTCTCTATCTTTGTTGGATCTTTCTGTGGTTTAGGTATCAGAGTAATAGTGGCTTCATAAAATGAGTTGGGTAGAATACCTTCTACTTCTATCTTGTGAAAAAGTTTGTGCAGAACTGGAGTTAGATCTTCTTTGAAGGTCTGATAGAACTCTGCACTAAACCCGTCTGGTCCTGGGCTTTTTTTGGCTGGGAGACTATTAATAACTGCTTCTATTTCTTTAGGGGATATGGGACTGTTTAGAAGGTCAACTTGATCCTGATTCAACTTTGGTACCTGGTATCTGTCCAGAAATTTGTCCATTTCGTCCAGGTTTTCCAGTTTTGTTGAGTATAGCCTTTTGTAGAAGGATCTGATGGTGTTTTGGATTTCTTCAGGATCTGTTGTTATGTCTCCCTTTTCATTTCTGATTTTGTTAATTAGGATTTTGTCCCTGTGCCCTTTAGTGAGTCTAGCTAAGGGTTTATCTATCTTGTTGATTTTCTCAAAGAACCAACTCCTCGTTTGGTTAATTCTTTGAATAGTTCTTCTTGTTTCCACTTGGTTGATTTCACCCCTGAGTTTGATTATTTCCTGCCGTCTACTCCTCTTGGGTGAATTTGCTTCCTTTTTTTCTAGAGCTTTTAGATGTGTTGTCAAGCTGCTAGTATGTGCTCTCTCCCGTTTTTTCTTGAAGGCACTCATAGCTATGAGTTTCCCTCTTAGAAATGCTTTCATTGTGTCCCAAAGGTTTGGGTACGTTGTGGCTTCATTGTCATTAAACTCTAAAAAGTCTTTAATTTCTTTCTTTATTCCTTCCTTGACCAAGGTATCATTGAGAAGAGTGTTGTTCAGTTTCCATGTGAATGTTGGCTTTCTGTTATTTATTTTGTTATTGAAGATCAGCCTTAGTGCATGGTGATCTGATAGGATACATGGGACAATTTCAATATTTTTGAATCTGTTGAGGCCTGATTTGTGACCTATTATGTGGTCAATTTTGGAGAAGGTACCATGAGGTGCTGAGAAGAAGGTATATCCTTTTGTTTTAGGATAAAATGTTCTGTAGATATCTGTCAGATCCATTTGTTTCATCACTTCTGTTAGTTTCAGTGTGTCCCTGTTTAGTTTCTGTTTCCATGATCTGTCCATTGGTGAAAGTGGTGTGTTGAAGTCTCCCACTATTATTGTGTGAGGTGCAATGTGTGCTTTGAGCTTTACTAAAGTTTCTTTAGTGAATGTGGCTCCTCTTGTATTTGGAGCATAGATATTCAGAATTGAGAGTTCCTCTTGGAGGATTTTACCTTTGATGAGAATGAAGTGTCCCTCCTTGTCCTTTTTGATGACTTTGGGTTGGAAGTCAATCTTATCAGATATTAGGATGGCTACTCCTGCTTGTTTCTTCATACCATTTGCTTGGAAAATTGTTTTCCAGCCTTTCATTCTGAGGTAGTGTCTATCTTTTTCTCTGAGATGAGTTTCCTGTAAGCAGCAAAATGTTGGGTCTTGTTTGTGTAGCCAGTTTGTTAGTCTATGTCTTTTTATTGGCGAGTTGAGACCATTGATGTTAAGAGATATTAAGGAAAAGTAATTGTTGCTTCCTGTTATTTTAGTTGTTAAAGGTGGCATTCTGTTCTTGTGGCTGTCTTCTTTTAGGTTTGTTGAGGGATTACCTTCTTGTTTTTTCTAGGGCGTTGTTCCCGTTCTTGTATTGGTTTTTTTCTGTTATTATCCTTTGAAGGGCTGGATTCGTGGAGAGATAATGCGTGAATTTGGTTTTGTCGTGGAATACTTTGGTTTCTCCCTCTATGATAATTGAGAGTTTGGCTGGGTATAGTAGCCTGGGCTGCAGTTTGTGTTCTCTTAGTGTCTGTATAACATCTGTCCAGGCTCTTCTGGCTTTCATAGTCTCTGGTGAAAAATCTGGTGTAATTCTGATAGGCTTGCCTTTATATGTTACTTGACCTTTTTCCCTTACTGCTTTTAGTATTCTATCTTTATTTAGTGCATTTGATGTTCTGATTATTATGTGTCGGGAGGAATTTCTTTTCTGGTCCAGTCTATTTGGAGTTCTGTAGGCTTCTTGTATGTTCATATGCATCTCATTCTTTAGATTTGGGAAGTTTTCTTCAATAATTTTGTTGAAGATGTTTGCTGGACCAACAAAGGCCAATCCATTAAAAAAAAAAAGCAATTCTATCAGCTTGTCCTGGTGTTTTACTGTAGAACAATGTCTGAAGCAGCTTTCTCTGCTTGTTAGCTATGATGAAGGCTACAGAGCATGCCAGGGTGTTTAGGTAACTAGGTGAAGTGAGGTAACATTTCCTGGAATACTACATTTTCCCTGAGGTAAAGTATTTTATAGAGGAAGTTTAGACCAATGCAGAGCAGAACAAAGAGGCAAAGAGTTAAAGTTTATTCCAAGCATGACACTGCTAATCATCCTAAGAAGTCAAGGGCAGAGACTTGGTCATTTTTTACTTCACAGTGTGTTAGAGAAACAAAAGCAAAAGCAGGTTGTTCCTTAACATGTGGTACAAGTGGAGTAACTGGGCAACATTTCTTAAAACATTTTCGACATGTCCTTATTCCTGGAAGTCACATGTATGATGGTAGTAACAACCTCAGAATCGGTATGCTCACTTCCTCAGCCCGGAGGTTGTATCAAACACTCTGTCTCCATCATGAGGTTCATCCTACGGAGTTAAAACAGTCTCGAAGCATGCACCAAACAGAAGGTCAGCAACAGAGGCCACAGAGAGTCTCAGATAGTGAAAGACAGCAGGATGGGATGGTAGAGTCCTGTGGACTAGGAGGCTATGGCTCAGAGGTAGACCTGTGATCAGCATGGTACAAAGGCCTATCTGCACTCAGCGGTGCCTCCGCGTATCTACCCATCACACTGTGCTCACTTACAGAAAGAAACTGGGTTCCCCCCAGCTTGATACACAGCTAGGGCCCTGCATTTAGTGTCTGTCACCAAGTTATGATTGGCAGGTACTGGGGCTCTATCATGCACTCCACAACAGGGAGGCCATGATGTGGCCTCAGAAACTGTAGCAATTGTCATTCACAAAGCAGGGCTAAGAAGTCTGGGTAAACTGCTGCCTTTAACAAAGTTGTGTCTTTATCATTTTGTTTTCTGAACTTCTTAGATAAAGATTCAGCTGCAACCTTTTTTAAGTTTTCCTTTTCCAGATAAATGGGTATGAATGTGTTGTTTGTGCATGTATCTGTAAGTACATGCTGTTTGTATATGTGTGTGTATAGCATTCTTATGCGTACCTGGTGTGTATACATGTACATGTTTGCGTATACATGTGTATGTGATACATGGATGCATTTTGTGTGTGTGTGTGTGTGTGTGTGATCTGCTTGTGCACAGTGTGTGCCACTCATGTCAAGGCTGGAGGCTGTCACTGACATAGTCAGGGATTCTCCAGACTGGATTGGAGAACACTTATGGATGTTCTCATTTATACTAAGCCTGAAGGGTGGATCTGATGGAGGTTCACACTCATGAACAATCAGTTCACAGAGACTCAGCAGGCTAGGCTGGCACACAGGAGGTAAAGAACAGAGCAAAGGTATTGGAGGGGAAAGAGATGGGACTGAAAACCATTCAACTGGAACATCAGATTTCATTGGAGGTTCTGGAAACCAGTAAGGGTTGCCTGGTTCTCAACAAAGGCCATGTATTTCCTGGACATAATAAAATGGGAGTAGAGTATTGGGGGGGGGGGGCTAGAAACCTGGAGAGACAGAACACGATGGGTGAAAAAGAGTCTTGTAGGGGATGGTAAAATCTTTTATTTTATTTTTTTTTTAGTAGTAGCAATAAATCTTTCAGGAAACAAACACTTGAAGAGCGCTCTATTTTAACCATGAAAATCAACAAGACCAAGGGAAAGAGCCATGTGAGGAGTGAATATGGAATGTGGCCCACTGCTAAGGATGATGCCCACTGGGTTTGGTACTGTCTGAACCTGAACGCATGAGTCTCGTGATGCATGTTGAAACCACTGTGTCTCTACAGCGTCTAGAGTGGACGTGTCAACATCAAAATTAGAAGGTTTAGAAACAAACACTTGGAAGACCTCAGTCATGTAAGCAAGAGGAACTAACATCGAGTTTCGAGATGGAAGACAGACAACAGTCATAGAGATATGAGCAAGACACTGGCCAAAATGCTCATCAGGAAATGGTGCTTGTCACCAAGCCTGATGACCTACCTGAGTTTAATCCCAAGGACCCACATGGGGGAAAGAGAGGACTAGGTCCTGACTCCACAAGTGTGCCAGTTGTGTGCCCAATAAGGATAAAAAAAATTTAAGAAAGTAAAAACCTGAGGGAAGTTACAGGATCCAGCCATAAACAGACAGGTGATGCTAAAATTTCAAAGTGTCTTCCTTACAGTGGAGCTTATATCCTTATAGTGGCAGCTCCTTCCTTATAGTGCCACTGCTTCTATCATTACATCTTAATCACCAAGAAGAGTTTCATTTATATGATCCCCCAGCTGGGAATGGATATGGGTAATTAGGATGCCCTGCCATTCTTTACTTAATTTATATTTACCAATTTTGCTGAGCTTTTGCATTTGTGTATTTGAGAATCTCAAAGATGTTTTTAAAGTTAACTATTTCCCCACTGCGTTAAGTTTAATACTTATTAAGGAAGCATGCAAATGAAAGTACTTGAAAAATGAGTTATTCTTTTAAGTCCCATGTACAAACACAGGACCAGGAAACACAGTGGAAAACAAGAACATAGTGGAAGAAAGTTCAGAATTACATTAGGGAAAACAGCACGATTGCTTTGTGAGCTGTTACCTTAGCCCATCCAGGCTGTTGGAACAGTTTCTTTTGGAAACCTCTTGAAGCCCAGGTCAAGGATGAGCAGTGTGTGTTTTAGGCAGTGTTTTCCTGTCTTACAGATGTGTCTTGTCCACCCTCCCAGGAGACCAGGAGAAAAAGAACAAGATCTCTGGTTCCTCTAATAGGTAGCAACTCACATAATGACACTGGAAACCTAGGATTTAATTATCCCAGACATCTATTCAGTCAAAGTTGGAAGTAAGCATTTCAACATGCACTTGTTGGGGAAAACAAATCTTTGCCCCGCAAATCTATGGGACGTGGCAATCCAACAAAAGCTATACTCCACAGCCACATGTTAAGAACATGCTGGTGACTAACGGCTGCATTTTCTGAGTTCAGTTTTCTTATAAAGAAAACCTGCTTCCTTTTGACAAGAGAGCTCATGGACAGGGAGCTAGGACTAAATTTTCAACCTCTCATTAGATGGCTACCAAATCCAAATCCATAAAGAAAGAAAGAGTGTGGTGGAGAGGAAGGAAGGAAGGAAGGAAGGAAGGAAGGAAGGAAGGAAGGAAGGAAGGAAGGAAGGAAGGAAACACTCAACATTTCTACATTGAGCTAAGTGAAAAGGAAACCACAACAGGCTTGTAGGTTGTAAAATGAATTACAATCAAGGCTAGAAAAGTGAACAAGGCTTTAAGACATTTGAATCTCAAGTCTGCAGGAAACAGCCCCATGATGTTATTTTACTTTTAAAATCAATTAGGCAGACAACCAGCTTCTCACATTTTGTGGGCAATCCATGCATTTTAATTATTTGTTTTTCTAAATGATTTACAAGTGCTCCTGCGGAAAAAAAAATAGTAATTAATCAAGTAGAATGCTAGATTATCATGGTTAGGGGTGCTTTATGGCAATTAAGGAACACTAATACAAACATGGAGAAAGTACATATTTCCAGGTATATTAATTAAACATGTAGTTATTATAACAATGAAAACTTATTGCTAATTATTTTTATTCCCAGAAAAAAATAGTACCTATTGCTTGTAGTATGTTATCTGCTACACATTACTATTGATTGGAGCTAACACGGATTCCAGACTGTAACTAGAAAGAAAACACAGACCCCCATAAGGAAATGAAAACCATCACAAAAAAATGAGGATTTAGCATTTTCAGGGTCTTAGACATATTAAAGAATGCACATAGGGAAAATACTAAAACAAAGTGGCACGTGATTTAAGTCACCATATAGCCTGCATGCCAGAAGCACATGCGTGGATCTTTTGGCTCTTCCAGAACATTGTGTTAAATGTTCAGAATATCCTCAGAGCTGGCTATGGATGCATTCCCAAGAAGAGGAATATATGCTGTGATATACAAATGCTCAAGATAGAGAACACATGTAATTGCTTAAGCGATGGAAGGCATGTGGCATTAGAACAGGACTAACTAGTCAGTGCTTCCATGTCCTAGGAAATATCAGCAATCAGCTCAAGCAGGTGAAGTATCAATGAATGCACCCTGAGGTCCTTGGAGCTGAGTGTGTTCTGTAAGGCTGATCCCAGGACAGTTCCTGACTCCACATCAGAGGAACTGACTGGTACTGGAAGCAGCTACCGAAAGAGAACTAAGAATTTGACATCAACTGTGTTCTCCACCTCACTTCTGATGTTCATTTGCTCTCAAAGGCCCAGATGGGATTGTAAGGATGAATTTCTTTCTCCTTGAAGTTGGTCCAAGACCTAAGCTCTTTTCTCGCTGCATTTTCCTGCTGTGGGGTAATGTTATGGTCTTACAATTCCCGTCTCTCCACAAACACACAAGCAGAGCTTGTCCTAATGTTGATGGTGTTAGATGCTGGGACCACTCAGACATGATAAGTGATTGTTTTGCTGGTGATTTTTACCCTAGAGGGAAGCCTTCATCCCATCACAGATTGACCCACAGCATGAAGACAGCAGCTATCATCCAGAAATGGGGTCTTTGAGAAATATTAAACCTGCCTTGAATGTGGAATTCCCATGTTCAGAATTGTGTTCTTTGAGCTGCCTATGGATTTGTATATGATTAAAACTGCCCAGTACAGGGGAACTCCAGGGCCAAGAAATAGGAGTGGGTGGGTAGGGGAGCAGGGCCGGGGAAGGGTATAGGGAACTTTCCAGATAGCATTTGAAATGTAAATAAATAAAATATCTAATAATAATAATAAAAAAGACTGCCAATCCAACTAAGCAGGAGTTAGTAATGTGACTCAATCTTCCTCATGTGTACTGACTTTTTTTTAAGGAATAAATACAATTTAAGTAGGAAACGGAAAGCGAATTAAATACTGCTATTCATGTTTTATGCAAGTGCTCGATTGCTCTCCATTACAAACTCATTCTTGCCACTTGCTAAATAAAGTGCATGTAGCTATAGGAGCTGAATATTTCACCAGCCTCTAATGAAGCCCTCTGAAGACTCAATGAGGGCTGCAGTGCCAGACTGCCTGGGAAGGCATGTGTGCTCTTGCCTGTTCGGTATTCCTTCTGTGTCAAAGTGATCATGACTAACAACAATGCAATCATCTCCTTACTGCCGATTCTCTGGCATTATGTATGGAGTGTGCTGCACAGCTGACTACTGTCAAGTTAGACCATAAATTAAATCATCTCAACCTGTTTGTCTTGTTACAAGCTCACATCCAGTTCTCAGCCCTCTTGTACCTCTTGAGTAGATTCGCCTACCAAGCTTCTTCATAGGGCGAAGAAGACACCAATTTAACTAACACCAGATGGAAGAAAATTAAAAAGAGTGACATGTAGTGGGTGGCCCCAGCTTTCTCTTTTCCTTTTTTAAGTAGGAGAATTACAGCTTCTATTAAGATTTTGTATTGCTTGCACTCTATGCCCCAGCTTTCAATGCATGGAGACATGGCACTGCTAACTGGTACAAGGAGAAGTTGGAACGAACAGGTACAAACAACCAAGTGTGAAGCTACTGGTTTTGCTGATGGATCAAGCACACATCCTGGGGCTAGACTATTAAGTGAAAAGGGATAAGAATTGTGAGGATTTTACCCAATTGAGTTTGGTCTTACCCTAAGACATTTGCACATCAGAGTGACAGAAGACACTCAGTTCCATTTCCATCAGAAATAACTACTAAGGAAGAAAGGCTAGGATTTAATAGCAAGAAGGCTGTGCATGACCTGACAGTGCCAGCATCCCAAGGCATGCAAACCTGGCCTTCATGAACAGATATGTTAAAGAAGTTGGGTCTGAGAGTTATAGTCCATACTTGTCATCCTAGCTCACGGGTAGGCTACTCGTAGATATTCTACAATTGTTTGCAGAGGTGTCAACACTTGCAAGCCAAGAAGGCTTTTCCACATCACATAAGCTGCTGCTGTTTAAAGAGAATCATTATTGCATACAGTCAGTCAGGCAGCCCACATTGTGACTTTAAAATGTTGAGCCTATAGTCAATATGTGCTTCTAAACAATTATCACTTGGGAGAATTGAAATGTACTTGGAAAGTAAAGCCCCTCAAGATGTTACCAAAGGTCAAACACCCCCAGATGATAGCAACAACAATACAGCAGCTTCATTAATAGAGTAAAATTATATGCTTCTATTCACGTTAATTAAAATCGCTGAGGGATCTCTCTCTCTCTCTCTCTTCCTCCCTCTCTCTCTCTCTCTCTCTCTCTCTCTCTCTCTCTCTCTCTCTCACACACACACACACACACACATACACACACGTATCTGTCATTTACCACTATATCTGTCACTATATCTATCATATCTATCTATTATATTAATCTATCTACCTATCATCCATCTGTTAACATGGTAAAACCTCTCTAAAGCTCCTAATAAAGTGATTTTGAAACCTTCTCTTGTGCTTTCCATTGCCGCTTAATTCCATAGTGCTAGAAAGAAAATACTTTTAATTAAAATAATTAAAAATTCATTGCCATCACTAAGTAATTAACAATTTTAAAAATTTAAAAATCCTTCCTATTCTATCATCTTTTAGATCAGCCCTTCCTCTCTGATTTTAAACTCATTAATTCACTTTTAATCCTCTAAGCATTTGCAAGTTTGGACAACCTTCAGGGTCTAACCTCATCTTCCTGAGAGAGATGGCCCATCCCCTTCATGAGCACCTGCAGAAATCAGTGTCCCCGTTCATTATGTGTGCCAGTGTCTTCTACCTCAGTGTGACAGCATCTTCTACTTCAGTCTTCAAGTCCGAAAACATGAATGCACCAAGGAACACTTGCCAACCTAATCACTCTGTCCCTTAAATGTCAAAGCCCCCAAAGTGCATGTTCTTACACTCCAAGGCCAGGAGTATGGAGGCTGTAAAGTGGCAGTGGGGAACAGGGAAGGGACTTTTGAAGTCTCCTGTAGTTCCACTATTTCACCATGATGGGGACAGGAGTATCCATCTGAGAGACATTTCTCTCTAGTGTGTGGTCAGAATCAGTTCGAGGTCTATGCGGATGCATAAGCAACCTCTCCAGCTCTCTCTATTTTTGGGCTTTTGTTCCCAGCTATTACCCAGCTGGAGTGTCATTGAAATCACATCACATTCTATTTTTTACTCTTCCAAACAAATCCATTTTTCTATCTACTCTCAAGAAGTGTATCTATCTCTGTGGCCACGTTTCTAACTACACCTTCCATGATGCTCTCCTGTAAGTGCTAGCCAAGGACGGCCCCTGCAACATCAGAGAAACCCCACTTTATGAACCCCCTCTCGCCATGATTGCACTGGTATCTCTATGGACACTGTCCCTAACGTTCCCAGGCTCTCAACTCAACTGCAAGATATAGCTCAATGTTCATGAACCACGCATGACCCACATGTAGAATGAGTTAATATGCTCACCATCTGTGGGATCTTGTTCATTGAAAAGTATGTTCAACAGCATTTTCTCTTTGGAAATGCACTTAACTTGGAAACAGAGACCTAGGCTTCTGCCTTCTGTCTTAGTCCCTAGGGCACTGAAAGTCAGAATGTGTATACTGGAGTCACTCAATAACAGAATCTGTATACAGGAGTCACACAATAAATATTGACTAGAGCCTGTTGGGTTGCTTTTCAAACTACAGAGTGCTCCTTGGAAATCTACTGGCCCCTGAGTCCTGCTCACCTGAAGCCCGTAGGACAAAAGAATCCTCATTCTAAGTGTTGAACCATGTGGCCTCACTACCATCCGGCCTTGAGATTTGTGACCAAGAAGAATCCCAGGTCTCTGCCTAACCTAAGGAATATATTTGTGACTTTACACTGTGCATAGCTCCCAGGTATCTTTAGATGGTGCATAGTGGAGACAACTGAGCTAGAAGAAAGTAACAGATACTCTTCCTGTCACAAGATGAAGCTATCATCCATTCAGGCTGGGAGGATATGACAGTTGGAGCTTGAGGTAGCTGATCACATCCACAGTCAGGAAGCAGAATGACTACCACTGCTCAGCTTTCTCCTCTTTTACTGTTCAGTCTATGCCAACACCTAGAATGGTGCCACCTACAACGGTGCCAAGAACAAGGTAGAATTCTCTAGGTCAGTTAGCCTAATGAAGGACATCTCTCACAGGCTCAACTACTGTAGACAGTGTCCTACAGAGCTTCCCAGAGGGTTGCCTGTTGGTGATGATTCTAGACCTACCAGTCTGTCTTTTTTTCTCAATCTGTGTTCTATACAGGTACATGGCTTGTAATGACTGTTCTTGGGACTCTAGAGGTAGTTTCTAATCATGTAATCTCCAAACTGAAGAAATATAAAAATTTAAAGAAAATTCTGCTAGATCATAGGACTCCACCCATGGCACTTCCTGCTAACTAACGATCACTGCCTTTGTTAGATACAATGAACTTTGAATAAGCACTTGCATACCTCTGAAACCAGCCGCCTGTGCTAGTAGTATTGTCCTGTATTGCCAACTACCTCATTCACCTAAGGCATTAATGGTCACCATGGAATCAGCGTGCTTGCAGGCCACTCCTTTGCGTCATATTTATTCAAAATTAGTAAATAAATATAACCACTTTCCATTCTCAAAAAAATGGGCAAATAAAAACTCTATGATGATTGCCACTTTTATTCTATGGGGAAGATTTCCCTGTTTGGCCTTGTGCCTGGTGAAATCTTTCAGCTCTGGGAGTGTCCTTTTCAGACCAAATATATATCACCACCAAACAGTTGATCAGTCTCAAAGTCCAGTGAACTCCAGATCTGAACTGAAAGACTTATTTATTTTTATTGAAATATATATGGGCAGCTGTGTAACACTATGTCCACGGCAGACTTTGGGCAGTGTTTCTCAACCTTCTTAATACTCTGATCCTTTAATATATCTCTTCAAGCTGTGATGATCCCAAACCATAAGCAATTTTTTTTTGCTATTTCATAACTGTAATTTTGCTACTGTTCTGAATTGTATTTAAGTATGTGTCTTTTTAGATAGCCTTAGGCAACCCCTGTGAAAAGGTTTCTTGCTCCCCAAAGGGGTCACAAACCATAGGTTTAGAAACAGTTGTCTAGATGGTGTCATATCCCCAGGAACCAGAACTGCAAGTGGTTGTGAGGCTCCAGATGTTGGTGCTGGGAAATGAACCTATATGCTCTCAAAGAGCAGCGATTGCTGAGCCATCTCTCTAGCCCCAATTCTGAATTTAGGACAAGTAATGATATCCTTCCTTTTCTCGGTATCTTCCTCTGCATCTTCGGCCAATTATTCCCAGGTTTAGCCCCACCCTTTACCAGTTTTCACCTTTTCACCTCCTCATCCTTTTGTGGCATGAGTCTTTGTCACACACAGCTACACTTCTTTTAACACCACCGCCAATCATCCTTGTTTCAAGAGACCTTTCAGTTTGGTTTTCCTGGCATCAACTAAACCAGGTAGACTGTACCTGTGTAATTCCCCAACCTCCATGGTTTGTAAATGACCAAGATAGCAAGCCCTCAGGGTTCAATCACCCCTGACAGTTTTCATTAGACATGGATAAAGAAATTGCTTTGCTGATAAGTAAAGAAGATGAGTTGTAGTTCATTTATTATAGTTAGAAACACGCTCAAGTTATGAAATCATTGTGACAGGCTTTACATATGGGTGAGATGAATCTATGCATAGATAAGGGTGCCCTGAGTCTCTCATCAACCAGGTCTTTTTTTACATTATGGGAAATCCAAAGCAAGGTTTGAGTAAATAATGGAAAAAAAAAAAAAACAGAATAGAAGTTAAGTATAATAATTGAATTCAAAGTCAACTCAAACTGAAATGTTGGAGGATGTGAATTCTCTATCCTCAAAGGCTAAGTGGCCACTGAAAATTTGTCTTCAAACCTCAGGGAAAACTTGCTTTGTAGCACAGATCCTAACTGCATTCTCTGGTGGTATTTATCCCAGCAACTGCAGCCAAAAGCGCAGTTCAGAATCAAGTGCAAAATGTATTTAACTCTGCAGATGGACCAGTTTGTCTTTCACATTCATCTCCCAGCCCTTCTCTCCAAGGTTAATCACTGTGAGTTCTATTGCTATATACTAACTACATTTGGTACTTAACCTTATATAACACAATCACATATTACACAAGACTGTCTCTGAATGTCTTCTGCAATACAGTGCTTCAAACATGAATTAACATTAGTTCTTATATCAGCAACTTCTTCTTTGTATTATTAAGTTATATCTTAGTCTCTGCCTGGACTGTCCCATGGCTATCCACTCTCCACCAGGAAGTATTCATTTCAGTGTGGGGGCTCCATAAATAATTGCAAATATTTTATGTGACATGTTTAGAAGATACCTCCTTTTATCATACAGAGAAAAGGGAAGGGTGCCTACTCTTCCATATTTTACATTGCTCTTGCACACATAGTCCAGTTAAAATATATGAATAAAAGAATGAAAGAAACAAGCCAAACATGCTAAGATGTATGTGTAATTACATGAGTGTATATGTGTGTGTGTATACATACACACTCAGTCACATTTACATATATTTATATGTATACATGTATAAATTCATACACACACACACACACACACACAAACACACACATATAAAGCCACTAGTCAATTCACTTTGTGTATATATGAAAACAATATGCCATTAAATGTTAAATTTCCCTTCCTAGCTAATATCTTAAAGGAAATCTATATATCCTGTGTGTTATGTGATTAAATGATTGAGAAACAGAACACAAACATCATTTATATCACCCTCAATTTGTTATATGCTCTTCAGTATTTGTTTTTAAAGTTTTAACATAATTATTTTAAGATATTCATGTGTAAGCTTTGGGATGATGATAGCCTAGAGTATACTTTGAAAATTCTTTAATTGTGTTATCACTTGAGGAAATAAAGTAAACACATGCTAGATTGTAATACAGACCTTCAAATCATATAACTAAAAAATTCTGTGATTATAATTTAAACTACTTATATTGATAACAGTGGAAGAAATGATCCAAAATGGATTTTACTTCTCATACCATAAAAACACTATGTGTTTGAGCAAAACTTTATTTTTTGTGTGGAAGTGAAGGCTAATCAGGCTTTGGAGGTCCAGCATTATATGCATTATTTAAAGTCTGGACAAGGCTTCTCCTTTGATCAAATGATCACACCTCACTACACTATAGTGGACAGGATGGGTCTCTAACCTTCCCCATAGGAAGGTAGAAAGTGACAGGCCTCAGGCTGAATCTGAACCAAGACACTGATTTGCTTAATAAACAACAGATGGTCCTTTAGGTCCTTTATCTTTCCTGGGTCCCTGTGATTCCTCACCACTGGGGAGAAACAGAAAAATGTATGCCCTAAGTGCTATGCTTGGAAATTTACTAGATTTGAGATTCTCAAACAACCTCTTGCCTTGAGCTTTTGTTGTCTTCTAATTGAAATATGGGCAGAAATATTTGCATGTTAAATTACAGGCACTGAATGAGGATCCAAGATCTGGGAAACAACATTGATTTTAAGGTGCTCACAAACAAACAAATAAACAAACAACAAATGCATAGTTTAATACTGTCACCCTGCACAAAGTCGTGAGCACACAGTCACTGCAGGCCTTGGGGATTGGTGAGACTAGTTAGTCTACATATTAGAAAAATAGTAGCTTGAATGTCATCAGAACTGACAATGGACAAATTGTACTGCCTTGATCTCATAACACAGCAAAATACCATTGTTCTAAAACTGTTTAGGCAGACAAATGAGGTACTGAACACTGGAGGTGATGTGATAACTGATGTCCTCACACTTCCAAGTGAGTATCTATATAGGTCTGTATCTATGGTTTTGTGTCAGTGGAGTCAACCAGCCATGAGGCTAGAACACCTTTTGGAAAACTACATAGAGCCAGGAATGTTAGTTTGTTTATGATCCCAGTCCTTGGCAGGCTGAGGCAGGAGGATGCATGAATGAATGCCAGCCTGGACTACAAAGAAAGATTATTTCATGTATAAGTAGTGAGCCAATACTAAATATGTCCATTTTTTGGGTTTTATCTTGATTCCTGGACAATGAAGTAATATTTCTATCACATTGATGATGTATAACAGTTTCTCCTGAGACTGAAACATTCCATCATTTAGAAAAGCTTCTTAAACAGAAAAGTAAATAACTCAAAATAGCCCCAGAGTCACGGAAACTAACTAGACTCACTAGATCCCTCTTTACAAGAGTAAACAACAAAATCTGAGTGACTACCAAACTGAAGGAACTGAAGCTTCAAGAAAGTCCTCTACTTTACAGTGAATTACCACTTATAAGTAAGTAAACACCATGTTTGTCTTTCTGGGTCTGGGTTACTTCACTCAGGATTCTTTTGTTGGCTCCATCCATTTGCAAGCAAATTTCTTGAGGTCATTTTTTAAAACATTTGAGTAGTACTCCATTGTGTAAATGTATCACTTTTTTTTTAATCTGTTCTTCAGTTGAAGGACATCTGGCATCCTTTGGGTATATGCCCAGGAGTTCGGTGTAGCTAGGTCCTTAGGTAGATCAATTCCCAATTTTCTGAGAAACTACCATATTAATTTCCAGAGTAGCTGTATAAGTTTGCCCCCGACCAGCAATGGAGGAGTGTCCCCCTTGCTCTGCATCCTTGTCAGTATGAGCTATCACTTGTCTTTGTTATCTTAGCCATTCTGACAGGTGTAGCGTAGAATCTCAAAGTTGTTTTGATTTGCATTTCCCTGATGGCTAAGAATGTTAAACATTTCGTTAAGTGGATATTAGTTGTAAAGGATAATCATGCTACAATCCACAGACCTAGAGAGGCTAAGTAATAAGGAGGGCTTAAAGGAGTACACAGGGATCTCCCTGGGAGGGGAAATAAAATAGATTTTGCAAGTAGATTGGGGTTGGGATAGGGATGGGAGATGACTGAAACTGATAACATTTCCTGGGCAGGGTAGAAACCTAGTGCAGTCGAATCTATGTGGGTGACTCTCGTGAAGACTTCTAGTGATGGCAGATTCAGAGGCTGAATTGGCCATCCTCTGTAACCTGCCAGGACCTCAACTAGAGGGATTGGGACACCAAAGTAGCCACAAAACTCACACCTATAGTTTGTCCTGGCTGCAAGATGTGCTGGGACAGGAGCCTAGTATAATTGTCATCAGAGTGACTTCCTCCAGCAACTGATAGAAGCAGATGCAGAGTCCCACAGCCAAATATTAGGAAGAGCTTTTTGGAGAATCCAGCACAGGAAGTGTGTGTGTGTGTGTGTGTGTGTGTGTGTGTGTGTGTGTGTGTGTGTGTGTGTGTGTGTGTGTGTGAATGATCCAGACTTATCAAGGACACCACAGAACTTAGTCCACAAAATCAACTGCCTGGGGCTCAAGCAGGCTCACAGAAATTAGGGAGCCTGTACAGGTCCTCTGCATATATGCTATGGTGTGTAGCTTGGTGTTCTTGTGGAATTCCCAACCGTAGACTTGTGGGCTGTTTCTCACTATTTTCCCTCCCTTGAGGATCCTTCTCTTCCTACTGGGTGGCCTCTTCCAGTCTAGATATAAAAATACAGGCTTGGTCTTATTATAACTTGTTATGCCAGTTTGTTGATGCTCCACAGAGGTCTGTTCTTTTCTGAGAGGAGGTTGAGGGGGGTGGATCTGGAAAAGGGAGGTAGGGTGAAAGTGACTGAGGGAAGTGTTGGAAAACTGCAGTTGGAATGTAAGACATGATAGAAGATTAAATAAATAAAACAAGGAGGAGGTACAGAGAAAAGGGGGAAGAAGAAGATGAGGAAGAGGAGAAGGCAAGAAGGAGAAGGAGGTAGAGGTGGAGGCAGACGCGGTGGCAGTGGTGGTGGCAGTGATGGTGGTGATGGCTCACAGCCAAACCAAGCTGCAAAGAAAAGTCTAGCTGCCTGGAAGAAGCAGAAACCAGCTGAACTGCCTTGAAGAGGTTTAGACTGAGACAATCTGGAAAGGGTACTATTGAATCTGTTGAGCTACCCGTGGGCTGTGCAGAGTGTTCCAGGTTCCCAGCTTTGTGAGCTATCACCCATGCTGCGGTGGGCCTTACTGATGCAGGTCTCTATGACTCATTCCTGCTCCTGTAAGTGACCACTCACCTGTATCCTTCTAATTAACCCCCCAAAAAATCATTGGTTCACCAAGTTCAACTTTTCTGGTATTGTACATTGGTCTGTCATGGAATCCTACCTTAGGTGAGCAGATTTTTGTTGTGTCTCCCAGGAAAAGTTTCATTATATAGCGATTGACTGTGATAATTTATCTGGACCTAATTTAAAGTACATAGGAGGATCTATATAGATTATATACAAATACTATATCTCTTTATTTGAGATGTATGTGGTGGTCCCAGAACACTGCTTGCAGTTACCAAGGGATGTTGTATTGACGTTAAAGAAGTGCTGTAACGAATGGTATTACATTTAAAAAATGAATTTGAATCCCTATCTCAGACCCTACACAAAACTATATCCAACCAAATAGGTGCTATGAATAAACTTAGCAGTTACAATCATGAAACTCTTTAGGAAAAACACAGATGTACATCTTCATAAACATAGGAAAAGCTATCATTTCTTCAGCATGGTGCCTGAAGTATACTCCAACAACTATAGAGGATCAATGGGGGAGGTGACAGTGTTGATGTCTTTGGGCTGAAAAGACCATCATCAAAAAAGTGGAAAGACAAACCCATATCCAGAGAAAATAATTGTAAATGAAATCTGCTAAGGATCTAAAAGCCAGCTTTCTCAGGGAATGCTGACATCTCAAAAACAACAACAACAAAAAACCACAAGGAAAAAAATGGGCAAAGAATTTAAAAAGACATCTCTCCAGAGAACATATGCAAATGGACACATGCAGAGAGGTTCATGTAATTAATCCCCAGTGAAAGAACTTTGAGAACTCTAATAGGGAGGTACATCCAACTGACTAGCAGGGCAGTGACCAGACAGATTATGGCAGGCAACAAAGAAGAGAAACAGAAAGCAAGGAACACTGTCCATTATGCAAAGTAATATATCACAGATATTCTAGGAAAAGAATTTATCTCTTCAATGTTTAAAAATAATGTCATCTTGTGATTTATAAAAGCCAGTCCTAATTATCTACCCAAGAGAAGTGAAAACATATAGCCAGTGAAAATAATGGTTAGTATTCTCAGTAGCATTATTTAGGATATCCAAGATGTGCTCACAATTTAAAAGTTCACAAACAGAAGACATGATATGTATGCAATGTGCAGTATGCACAAAGAATGGAGTAGTGTTGATGATAGAAAAAAGGTACAGAGGCAGGATAGTGTCAGAACCTTCTCTCAGAAACATTGGGCTGGTAACCAAAGAGATGGCTCAGGAATTAAGAGCAGTAATTGCTTTTGCAAAGGACCTCAAATGGAATCCCAGCACTTTTGTGGCAGCCCAAAATCCACCTGTAATTACAGCTCCTGCAGATCTGAAGCCTTCTTCAAATCACAGTGTAGGGTCCTATGGATTTACATTGTCTGGGGAAGGAGGCAAAGAGAGTAGGTTGTGACTTATGTAGGCAGTACCTCCTTTCCATGGTGAGCAATAGTCCAAAATGAAATCATGGTGTGGTTACATCATGATGTAAGCATAAAAACTGACATGTTCATATGCTTTAAGTGGATCAGCTTTAGGAGTCATAAAGTATATCTGCTTAAGATGTAAAGTAAAATGTCTTGGAATGCTGCCACAGTTAGGACTAAGATGCTCCAGAGAGGCTGAAAGCACCTTCCAACCCCTTAAATGTTGGCACTATGGAAGGGCAGGTGGGTGGTATCTGCGTGTCAGGTATCTTGCTATCACGATGCTCCTATGATGCTATACCTATGCATGTGGATATGCATATACATGTGTTTAATGGAAACATTTAAAGCTTTATTTTAAAATAACTCTTCATCCTCTTACAAATGCATCCCCATGAACATTGTCAGACCTCTAAGCATCTACCCTATTCTCATGAAATGGCTCTGATGTCATTTGGGAGGCAGAGGGAGACATGTATTTGTCAGAATTATCTTCTCATCTACGTATAGAAAAACAAGATGTTCTTATATGTTCACCAGTTATTTATATAATCTCCAACCCTCAGCAATAAAACAATCAGAAGTTGTCACTTCACACTGTTAATTGTGACACTTTAGAACTCAAAAAGGATGACTCTTGATGATTTAGTTTAATTTATTTTAATTAAATGACGCCCCAAGAGGGAGATTGGAGGCTTTTCTATCCTTGCTAAGGTTAAAGAAGTCCTTGCTCATTTCCTTCTGGACTGAAGTTCACTTCTGCAAATCTACATAGCCAGCTTCAGATATAGGTTTCAAAAGCAATAGCTGGCTATGGCCAAGGGAAATGAGAATCTTGGACACGCTTAGCAAAGAAAGTCTTCAAAATATGGAAAGACTGTTAATGATAATATCACGATTGTTATTTTTTTGGTAAAGAGTCAAGACTAGGAAAACAGACAGTGCTTAGGATGAAGAAATCATGTCAGATGCAGTTTAGTCCATCTCAAGCTTCATGATTCTCATGACAGATGGGAAGAACCCATTCTAAATATGGTCAGAAAAATGAAAGTTCATTTATCCTTTAAGACTTTTTTTTTTTAATTTAGTGCATGCTAACAAATGATCTACTGCTTGGTGCCTAGGGGTGCTTCATTTTATAACGTGGAGAGGTTACCAGGAAATCACAATAGAGCCAACAAAGCAAACCAGAAAGATGTAAATGACAAGTTGCTTATTAAGACTAAAAGGGAGAGTAAAGGCAATTAGATGTTCTTATTAGTGACAGACAAGAAGAAACAGGGCAGAGAAAACTTCATGCCAGCAGGGAATAGTGCTGTAGAGAGATCCCTAACTAGTAGAGGAGGGCTGGGGTTGGGTGGGTGGGGGGGGGGGGACTCAAGGCCTCCTGGGGCCACTGGAGATGGAGAACATGAGTCTGGGAACAGTCAATCCAAGAAGATGGAAGAGAACCACTCAGATGGGGCTGAGACTGCAATTCCATGGAGAGTCCAGTTAAAAGTGGATGGGGCACATATGATTGACATTTGCTAATGATATGTTTGCTCCTAAACTAAGAATGGCTCTCATAAAATCCACAATAAACATGAAAAGCAGTTTCTAAGCTAGAGATAGACCACAGTAGGAGAGAAAAAACTCTTTTAAATATCAATCCAAAGCACCTAAGTATCATTTTAAAATACACAGTGTTATATTTTGAGTCTGGCTGAAATTCCACTGTTTCTTACAGAGGCAATATCAAAAAATGCACAGCAATTAAGAGCCATCGATGAATGGAAGGTTATTTATTGATGAGTTCTCAGGAAAAAAGTAACACATTATATAATATAAGTGACCCACTATAATGGATTTTGGTATAATAGACTTGATCATGTTATTAATTTCATTGGATATAAAACAGTTACGTGCCATTTGGCTATGAATAAAATTAGCTAAGAACAGCCACGGACCTAATTGTACTCTTTCTTTAATGCATATTTTATAATCTCTTTTTCATAAAAATGTAATCACTTTACAGTAAAATATACAGAATTTAAAAGAGAAATGAAAGAGCAATTAAGAGAACTATAACTAAGAATGGAAATGTATTGAAATCTATCTGTGAATGCTTTCCAGGCACAGTCATCCCATCTATGTCAGATCTTTTAAATGGCCAATAAGCAAAGCATGCCTGCTCTTAGAATTCTATAAGTCCGGTGACAGAGCACAACTGACTCAACACAGTGTTTCTTCCCTGGCAACCCATAATGAGAAAGCAGAAGATGGATATAAGAGGATGAAATCTCAACTGGCTAAAAGCATTGGCTACTCTTCCAGAGAACCTGGATTGGACTTCCTGCACCCACCTTAGAGCTCACTAAGGTCTGTAACTCCAGCACCATGAGACACAACCCTCTACTCGCCTCCAGAGAAAATGAATGGACACTGTGCATATGCCTACATGCATCCAAAACATTGCTACACATACATTTAAAAAATATTTTTAAAAGTGGAAAAAAAAAAGAATTGCTGAAGGTGAACACAATAGACCACAAGAGAGTATGCAACCAAATCCACCCCACCATGGAAGATAGGGTTCAATGCTTGCATGGCTCACCTTGGCCTGGAGAAGCTGACTCATATCTACCCAGGAAGCCATTAGGGAAGAGTCAAGACCACTAGAGACAGCATGTTGAAGATTATTATGGAGGGGAAACTTCTGACTTGACACCACTGTCTGCAAGATACCTGCCTCCTTTTGGGGAGCCAGGACTCATACCTTAATAGAAATCGTCCAAACACCAAGATAGAAGTAACAAATTACAAGTAGAAGGGAGAGAGTAGAAAGATACAATGTCAAGTGAGGACACCAGCATTGGAGAAATGACCATCAATCCTCCCATTTCTAATATCAGCAGGAGCAGGCATAAGCTTAGCCTGCTGTTTCTGATGGCTCACCCTCTTCTCCTCTCATGCATCTGAAGAGAACCCTGTACTCAAGGAAATACTCTGGGCAGTGTAAAGGAGCTCTTGTTTCACTATTTTAAACAGATTTCTAGTTTAAACAGATCTCTATTTTAAACAGCATCATTGAATAACTTCTCAACGAAGTCTGATGTCTGGTTAGGATGGAATGGAATCCAGGGTAGCCTAGAATGTATTGACACTTTCTGTTGTATTTTCCTCCCATCTTTGTAACATTCAAGGGTCTAACAGCTTGTTGCTAATCTGAGACTCCATGTCTGTGAACTCTGTATAGTCCATCTCACTATGTGAATCAGCACACAAGGGTTTCCATCTCCTGTAAGATTCACTACTTTTTGTACAGTTTCCTGGACTGTATTCTAGGGCACACCAAAATTCTTGAACCGGATGTGCTCTGTGAAAAGTGCCCAGAGATCTCCTGCAGAATTGACCCCTTTCCTTTCTCAGATTCTAGCAGAGTTTTACTCAGGCAAAATGGAGAGGCATGGTATAACTTCATTACAAATAAATTGGAGAAGACATGAGAGGAACACATTGCATATAACTAGGCTCATCGGGAATTCATTTGAGTTAGAAAAATAATGTTTGACTGTTATTGTCTGTATAATGTCTATTTTGGTTCTGGTCTTTACTTATGAAAGAATAAACATGGCATAATTCTACATGGTGACCCCCGCGAAGTTGTTCTGGGTCTCTAAGACACATTTTGGTAGGTTCTGTGGCCACTGATGAATAACAGAGGCTATTTTCACAGTGGTATTGGCATGCTCACCTTACCTCCTTGGGAAATAATTCCTTTATAGCAAACCCAAGAGACAATAATCATCAATGTATCTGGACTACATGAGTACCTAAGAGTTCTCTGGAAGCCAGGACCTTTCTATGGCTGAGATGATCTGAACTTCCCAACCATGATACATATTCAATCCCTGGTCGGCAAGATGGTACCTTAGTCCTGGGGTTCCATTTTTTTTCACATTGAAATTTGCACATTTCCATGGATGAATTTGTGTGTTTGTGTACAAATATGCTCTTACAAGAATGCCAACAGGCACAGAGCTCTCTCCTCCCACATCAGCATTAATGACAGGACCAGTGATATCACATTTGGCTTCAAGCTTGTGGTGAGGAAAAGCCTAAGCATTGCTATAACAGTGTTGAAACTTCACATTGGTCTTAGGAGAGTCAGTCTTTCTGTTCCTATTTCATGTATATAGAGGTCAAAGTCTAGTGAAGAAACTAAGTGTGTAGTCCATAGTGAGATCCTACAAATGCTAAACACTTGGAGCTGGAGAGATGTCACAGCTGCTATGGGTGTGCATAGCTCTTACAGAGGACCCGAGTTTCCTTCCCAGCCCCAAGTGACTCTAAACTACACACAACTCCAGCTCTCAGAGATCCAAAACCCTCTCCTTGCCTCCATGCCTATGTATACACACATAAACACACACATAATTAAATATAAAATTAACCTTTATAAGTAGTAAACACTAATGATATCACATTCCAGAGTTGTCAGGCCTTAATCTAAAGAATAGGAGAAACTTAATCTAGTAGCAAATTACCAGTAGTTTGATACTTTCTATAATAATTATTCAGGTTGTAGATGCTTATTTAAATTACAATATAAGGTCTGTTCTAATTCCTTAACTCAGTATATTAACATAATCAACATTTCAGACACAGTAGATGAGATCCTAAACTGAGTGTAACACAACCATGTGCCTCCAGGCCCAGCAGATTAATTTTGGGTCTCTGTTGATTTTCCCAGGTATTAGGTAAGGTTCCTGTGACTTTAATAGATTCCATCCCCTAAGGGAAGACTCAAAATTTGCTCACAGCCTGTAATTTTCCCCTGTGACCATCTGACCTGTAAATTTTCATGAGAAGGTGGAACACATGTAAGCCCACATTTCAAGGTTGTGGTGATTTTTATTCTTTGATCAACAGAAACTTGTCTAACAGGAGAGCAAAACAAGACTCTGCCCTGTACTTGACAGAATAAAGGTCTTAGAACTCAATGAAGCTAATAATATCGCCAGCCCTTTGTAAGAAACCATGTAGAGTTTGGTGGAGAATGTCCATATTACTTTTATCCATTTGTATGATGTCAGATAAATATATTTCGAGCAAAACTATCAAATGTGTAAAACCAAAATACATGGTACTGGCACCAAGCTAGAAAAGATACTAAAGTTATGTTAATTAGTTAATTGCATATTTTAATAAGAAATGTACAAAGGTTCTCTGCTATGTTTAAATAACATAGCCATGAGTCACTGTGTTTTTTGTAAACATAGGAATGCTATATTGCTATGTAATTATTCTTGGTTTGCTTAAAACGTAGTCAATACTTGCACACTTTTTCAACAGGAAGAGATTGGCAATCTATTGGCAACCCCTCTCTTTCATGTCCAGGCTGTTACTCCTGGTCACAGAAAGACAGACTCAGCTTTGCTGAAAAGTCAGCATATTTATCAAGTTGAATTACCTCCTCCCCCCAATGCCACACTGCTCTAACCCCGTCCCCCTTACCAGGTACTCATATAGAGAAAATAAATGAAGATTCTCTCTGAGGGCACCAGGCTTGCCACACTTGTCACACCACACATGCAGTCTATTCTCATGTCACTTAAATGCTTTAAAGTTACTATATACCAGGCTCTATTTTTAAGTGGTCTTTTCTATGAACATGAGAGAAATTGTTGCAGAAAATGTTCTATTATAGAAATCACATCAACCTTCAGCCATGTCAGTCTGGAAGGGTCCCTCTGGACTCATCCAACAGGTCTCCAAAATTGAAAAAAACATTATACACAACCTATTAAAGATGCTTTAACAAAGACATCTGCCTCATAAAAGACACCAATGAACACATAATGATGCTTTTGTGGTCACTTTTGTGGAAGGAAATCAAGAGGTTTGTTATTGCACCTGGAGGCTCTCCTATGTAAAGGTAGATTTGGGGGAAACACAGATTTTGGTAAAGCCAGAGTTTAAAGTCAGAAAGCTTACACCTTTATCAAAAGGGAATTTTACCAACACTAGCTAAGCTATCATGAGGGTGACTCTGTAGAAATCTCCCCTGAAAGATGTTGTTCTTTGTGATTAATAGCCAGGAAGATGCCATGTTTGTTTGTCAGTGTGTGATGTGTGCCTTGCTTCATGGTATGGAGAGGATTCCCACATGTGAGACATCTGCAGTGTATTCTCTTACTCTATTAGTAAGCTCCACTCTTATCAAGGTAATTTATATCTCATTCAGCGAGAATTCTGTGCACTGCATATTAGAAAGATTGACTGGGTTTTATAGCATTTCAGTGCTTTCTCAGCATGTGATGGAAAGAACTTGAGAGTTAGAACGTTTGTCAGAACTCTACAATTTCTACAAAACAAAGGAAAGAGTATATAGGACACTGTTATATTTATTTTCAAAATCTGATCCCAGTGCCTCAGAAAGCAATCTGGATCTATGGGCTTTCAGGCCTAGAGCTGAAAACTGGACTGTACGAGTTCTTAGCTCATCCTTTGAAGATGTGTCACATCTGTCAAGAAATGACACCTCCATGAGACTGGTGAATAAAGACACATGGATGGGATGGTGCCATGAGAGTTACCCTGGCCCTGTGTTTGCTGTATCTACTAGCTAGCAAGGTTAACCCACTGTTGCCACTTTAGCTTTGATGTCACACCGGGGAGAGCTCTTAATAATGTGATTAATGGAAACAGCAAACAGAAGGTCATGAGATTGAGGTCATTATACATAAGGGACTTGTAAAACTACTCTCTCTCTCTCTCTCTCTCTCTCTCTCTCTCTCTCTCTCTCTCTCTCCCTCAGGGCACTGTCCCAGGGTCCACACTCTTACTCTTTGTTATTGAACAATCTCTTCCAACACAGCCTCCTGTTTGTTTCTACCTCTGTAGTTTACTCATCTAAGCAGCTTGACAGGTTCTCTCTTCCTCATCCCCTTTGCCATCTGTTCCCCCAGATCCTAACTCCATCTTCCTTTGCTAAAGGTATTACTCATATATCATCTCTCCACGAATATTTGTTTCTGAGAAGCTGTCAGTAACACACAGATCTGCTTTGTTCTGTGGTCAATTCAGAGCACAGTGTCGATTTTTTTGATCATGGCTCTTGTTCATCATTTTTATTGGCATACATTGTTTTAGTTGGTTTTGCCAATTTTTCTTCTCTCTATCTTTTATTTCACAGGAGTAGAACATACTTTATTCATCTCTGCATTAGAAATGAGTGGTAAAAACCACTTGGTTCTTGGGAAACAATCATGTCCTGACATGTTTAAGGTCATAGTCAAGGGAATAATCTAGGATTATGCAGTTTTAATTAGAGCAGATCCAGCACTGTGCACACAGGTGCTAGCTAAGTGTCTGCCTCAGTATTTCTTGGCAAGGGCTGTGAGATATTGAATACCCAACAGTGGTTCAGTTCCTATGGCAGAAGTAGCAATTTGGGGATCACAGTCCTCAGTCAACTGGGTATTGACACTTACAGGTACATCCCAGTAACCTCAAGAATCAGGAGGATGAGGCAAGTTGATCACAAGTTCAAAGATGAATTTGTGCTTTCAGTTAAGCACACTTTAAAACACACACACACACACACACACACACACACACACACATACACACATACAGAGAGAGAGAGAGAGAGAGAGAGAGAGAGAGAGAGAGGGAGAGAGAGAGAAGTTAGTTTATAAAGAAGGGATTTATATATGGTTTTATTGACCAGTCTTATTTTTACTTGATCCTCCCTTCCTGACCTATTCTGATCATCAAGGGAGAAAGAAAATATGTAAGTGGAGGCACTGGGGTTAATTATGGAACAAGAGTAAACTTGGTGCAAGGAGGTTCCTGAACATCGAAAACTGCTAATCTGTCAAAAGTTGAGCACTGTAACTTAATTCTAATTAAGGATTTAATTCTCCGTGCACCTATATTTTGTACTTGTTCTAATGAAGTATGTCTTAGGACTACAGTTGGTTTCACTTTAAACATGCTCATAGTTGGTATCTGGTTTTATCCAGAATACACATCTGCTTGTTCCCTTGTGAAGTGTTGTTTGGTGGTCTCAGAAGTTTAACATTACAGTTTTCCTATAATGATCCTTTCCGTTTTCTGTGCACCTGGGAACCTGTCCATACTCTGACCAAAGCCACCTCCAGCCCAGTGCTGAGAACCAATAGTCATAGCCTGGACCTATTTTCTTGGGAAAATGACAGGCTTCTTCTTTTCTGCTGGGTTTGCAAGAATTGAATATTGGGTTAGCTGCCACTGGGGAGAATGGGGGGATGTTATGATGTTAAGAACAGAAGTTACATTCATAGATAAAAGCCATACTTTGAGTATATCAGAAAAAGGCAGCTTCTGCAGCTTTTAGGACCTGTGAGGCATCCAACCCTCCTCTGCTCACAATGTTATGTGAGCCAACCAATTTGCTTAATTTGAAGTATTTGGAACTGAGTTTCACCAGACAATAAACTAACAAGACAAACTATGATAAGAGAGAGTCATGTAAGTTCCCACCTTTGACATGCTCCAAACCTATATTAAGTCAATGATTAGTAGATCAATGGACATGTTGTCTTATTTGGATACTTACAGAGAAAAGATTCTATGAAAAACTTGCAGGTTACATTTATTTTGGCACAAAGCAGTGAACCTTGAACTCACAAATCCCTTCAAGGGATGAATTGACTTATGTTTATACTTATATGTTTATATTACCTTATGTTGATAAAAATATGGTAGGGAAATTTATGTAACATAAAACATCACACTCAAGCAATGCTTGTCATATATACAGTAGACATAAGAGGAACACCTGAAGAATGGCACAAAAATAGTAATGGGAGTGTGAGTTGCTTGTTGACCATATAGCCACTTTAATTCAATTCAATTAATTTTTTACTTGTTGAGACCATTGAAATCTCAAACATCATTTTTATTTGACCATTAGCTTCAGAAGCATTAAGTGCTAGGAGATGCTATATCTCTCAAATAAAGGGAAACTAAAAACAACTTTGACAATTGAATATTAATTAAAATTCTTAGCAATGGTATGGGAAATATACAAGAAGAAATAATCTTTGTGTAATGGCTCACAATTTCCTCATAATAGGAAAATAACATTCTCTGGGCAATAGTTCAAAAGTAGAGTAGAGGTCCTACTTACAAGCCAATAAATTTTTAGTTTATAAAGGACTCAAATGGAAAATGCATTAACCTACAAATCTGCATCTCAACCAGAGCAGAATTAAAGAAGAGACTAGAAGGCTTGCAAAGGACCAAGGGAGCAGACTGCTCTTTGTGGGCTCTATGTGCACCATGTCTCTCCATGCTTGCTATTTTAATTAACCAAGGGTCAATCAATAGTAGCCATTGAATTAACTGTCTTTCCTTTGAGGTGGCTGAGACTTTTGAGGCATTTATTCAATCAGTTGTGAATTAGCCAACGAGGAACAGTTTAGTGGCATGCTAGTGCTTTGGTGGCCACAGTAATGTGTTTGTCTTCTTTAATAATGTCAGCTATCTATTATGGTAGAGGGAAGAGGCAGTGCAATTTCTTAGCAGGAAATTTGGAATTACTTCTGGGTTATTTAGTGGAGTGTGGAAACAGCATTTAAAAGTGTGGTGTCTTAGGAAGGCTCAGAAACAGCAAAATCCTATTGTAGGCTCATTTGCTTTACTTGGATATTTTACCTAAATCTGTAATAGAGCTTTATCTCAAAGGGATCTGTAGTGTTAGTTAACTAAGAGACAGGTTTTGCTAATGGGTGAGGATGAGATTGCCATTGTTAAGAAAATGGATCAAATTGCAATTCTATATAACGTGCAAATAAATTGATTTTTTTCTAGTTTTTTCCTACCATACGTTTCAATTATATTCACCCCCTCCTGATTTCATCCCATATTCAACCTCTCTTTTCTACCCATCCAACTTTGTCTCCTCTTTTTTTTTCCCCATCAAATTTCATCTGTGCTGTCCAAATATTCATGGTGTGTGGTTTTCTCCTGGAGTGTGGTTGGTCTAACAGTGACAATATTCTTAGGGAAAACTGATTCTCCCTCAGCAAGCAGCTATCAACTCTCAATAACTTCTTGACTAGGGCATGGGACCTGGTATCTACTTATCTCTTCATGAGCAAATAAATTTAATTACCTAGAGCTGAATGGAAATGTTAAAGTAACACTAGATGTGCAAGTGCATCTGGGTACATGACTGGAACTAAGCCTCTAGGATTTGAAAGGAGATCCCATTATCATTGGTGTTCTGAATTCTTCTGGTTCATCTTCTAAGTGCCACATTCAGTACTCACAGGTTTGGCAACATCAGACACTCACAGCTGGACCACTCACAGATGAATGAGAAGATAGTTCTGCCTACCGAGAAGAACCAACCATCAGGCTCAGAGAATGCTTTCAATATTACAGAATGAAACTGAGCCAGCAATACAAATTAACAAGGACTTTTAGATCTTTTTAAGATGAAGAAAGACAATGGGTTATTTGGAACCAATTCTTCCAGTAGCATAAGAGCTAATTATTGGGCAATATTCAATTGGGTCTGATAAGGTGGTGAGAACAGAAAATGACTCTTCGTGCAGATGTCTGTTTCCCTTCACCAAACACAATAGATCTTGTCTTTTCTAAAGGTAGGGAATTTCAGTCTTCAATCAGACTAGGAAAGTATATTTCCTCCCCTCTCTCGGTTCACTTAATAATCTCTGTTCCTGAGAGCTCGCTCTTCTTACTCTGACAAGACCAAATCACCTAAGTGAAATAGGTGTTTTAAGAAATGCACAAGACACGATAGCAACAGCTGTGAGGCTATACTGAGTGTTGTTACATTCAGTACCCTTGCAGATGCTCTAAAGAGTAAGCTAAGGACCAGAACAAAGCTGCATCATTGAGTAGCCAGAATGTGTGGGACCATGAAAGGTTTGATTCCTGGTGGAGCTAAGGCTTGAAACCCTGGAGACCCTGAAGGGATGGTAGATGCTTTGCCTGTTCCTGGGGACAAGGACTCTGTCACTAGTCACAGCCCTTCATAGATTTATGGCTATCAGTCACATAAGAGCAAGGCTCTAAACCCTTCCATATGGAGAGGACATGACTTGTGGTCACATAGGCTTAAGACAGATCTCCATTTTAATGAAATACCTAAAGGTCTGGAGAGCTTAGTCAATAAGCTTTCCTTCTAAGGCATTCCTCCCTGCAAAAAGCATTTAACCTCAGGCCTGCCCTGAGGAGTGCGGTATAGTTTTATGCATCTATTTTCTGCCATAACAAAAAAAAAAAAAAAAAAAAAAAAAAAAAAAAAAAAAAAGCCTTAAAACCATGAACTGTCTCTTTTCATAGGGATTCGCTGTGGGGAGCCATGGAGTCATGGTGGGGAGCCATGGAGAAGGCCTTTGCCTTATAGAGCAGCTGTCTAGTCTCCCATAGAAGTCCTCTCTGCACTCCCAGCCACAGAAGCCACCAAGCCCAAGCCCAAGTCCACGCCAAGGGCTGGCAAGCCAAGAACTACACCCCTGCCACCGGTGGGACCAGCCAGAGCTCCTCCTTTCCCACACCCCAGCCTCGGACTAGACCTAGCCTGTGTGCCCCCACTCCATTCTCAGCTCTTCTGTGGTTCCTGGTGGTGCCTGGGTGTCCAAGAACCTGAGAACCAGATGGCCCCAGCCTCATCAAAGACCCAGGGAACCCCAAGCTAGCTCTAGCTGTCCTGTGCCACAGACTGGGCTTTCTCACTCCTGAAGCAGTGTCCTGCAGGTTCCCTACAGCCTAACACCCACTCTGCAACAGCACATCAGCTCCCTGAGCGACCAAGCCCTGTGGCAGAGTGGATTTGGGCCCCATAACCCTACAACTTGCACCTAATATGGGCCACAAACACACGACCCTGAGATTAAGAGTCCTGCTTTACCAACTGAGCTAGTAGGGCCTGGGTTCTGTTATTGCTAGAGTAAGACAGGCTGAAAATCTTTTGAACCTTGAGGTTTTGGACCTAGACACCCACTCACTTGCATTTGAAATAGAAATGAAGATCTGTTTATGTCCAATTCTGCCATTCTGCATTTGAGCTATGAGTCATTTGTTCTTTCAGTTCAGTTGTGCTCACAAATTGGACTTCATTATCCAGTTGGGATATTTTCACTCCAGAAAGCTCTTCATTTTGTAAACTATTTCAGACGGACCATTGGTGCAAACATTTTTCAACCTGTCACACAGACATAGTGTCATTATGGGATGTCAAATTTGCACAATCTATGCTTTCCAGTATTAAGTAATTTTCTCCCCATCTATGCTAAACCTTGTAACATTTGGCTCTGTCTGAAGAGTAATTTAGGATGTTATATCTGGGTTGGTGTCAGTTGTACCATGTGTTGAAGCTACTATTGTTGCTACATGCATCACCATATTCAAGACAACCCAAGAGCAAAGAATGATCCAGCCCAAAGTGTCCCTAGCATGGAAGTTGACACACTTGACTCAGCCATGGTTGCTTATGGATTCTGAGGCACGTCTCTGAACTTGCATGCAATTCCATGACTTTTCTTACAATTTACTTTTTGAAGCCCTTCCTTAGTTATTAGCCATTCTGTGATTTTTTTTCACACTGACTCTAAAATTATGAACAAACATGTCTCACTGGGCAGACCCACTCATGTTAATTATTTAAAGCTGTTGTAAAAAAATAATTAAAATGTGCCAGCACTTACTGCTTTTCTAGTGAGTTGTCAAATAAAAATGATGTTTGAAATCACAATGGTCTGAACAAGTAAAAAGAAAATTGGATTGAATTAAATTAAATTGACTACATGGCTAACAGAAAGTAACTGTGTGTTGGTGCTATGTGGGAGAAAAACAAGAAACAGATTGAATGATTCCTGATGTTTTACAGAAATGTTTTCTAGATGATCATCAAACGCAGAAAAAAATCTAATATTCTCACAGATGTGTTGGATGTTGTGAAAGAGCTGAATTCTCTACATACATGTAAGTGTTGTCCCTGAATTCGCTCTCCTATTGTGAAGGCATACAACATATCTATATAATGTGATTGCCTTCCATAATGCATGAGAGCAGAGCCATTCCTGCAGCATGGGCAACCTCTTTGTGTTAAAAATGAAAAAGAAGAGGGCATGACACTGGCTGGGGAGGATGCATGTATTAGTGGGAATGTGAGAAGGTTAAGAGGGGAATATGAGCAAAGGTATATTTCATTTATACATGTACAAAATTCTTTAAAAATGAATTTAAAAAAAAAACAGAAAAGATTTGTGATGTGTCTGAGGACATAGGGTCATTGCCAAGTGTCAGAAAGCACAATGATTGACATTTTATATCAGTCTGATCCTGAGTAATCAGGTATTTTATGAACATACCAGAGGTTGAGAATTTCATTAAAACTAATAAATAAACACAAATCAGAAGTGAATGAAATTAATTATAATTATGAAGCAATGCACAGATAGATATTTGGCAGTCCTTGGGGGAGAGGTGGGGGTTTCTGAGTATGAAAGAGAAAGGCATACTGTAAAATATGTGTGTGGTCATGGTCAAAGGCGATGTCCAGCTAAGCCAGAGGGAAAAGGAAAGAATGCTTTGCAGAGATGTAAACCAACAGGATTCTCAGAGGTCTATAGCAGCTCAACTTGATTTAACAAAAGGAAACTCAACCTGGTTTCCTCCCAGGCAGGCTCTTATCTAGGACGATAACTCCTCTAGCATTCTGGATTCATCTGATGCTCTCTGGGTCTTTGAACTGAGAGTTTTGCGCATACAGAAGCTGGAAGGTCAGCATACCACATTGTTCCTTTGATCTGCAGTAGCAGCCAGTGAATGTGTCTCAAAAGGCTAAATTCTAGCCTTTGAATCACAGCATGTGGCAGCGAAATTAGAGCCAGCTTGGCTCTGCACTTATTAAACTAAATTATCATCAAGAGTAAGTGGTAAGAAGGAAAAGTAATTCATTGGACCTGAAATTCTATTTATCCCTCCAATAGGTTTGTCCAATGGCAGCATTATGGAATCAAACTTTAAAAACTCAGCGAGATGTTGACTGCTTCTGCATTTTACACAAGGTCACTACTCTTTAAGAACCCTCATGGCTTCCTGATAAACTTTCATGTTGTACTTTCTCCCCTTTGCCTTTGAATTTTACTTAAACAAAAGCAATTACAGATTAGATCTCTGTTCGGGATGGAGGAAGCTGTGAAGGGCTAGTTGTCATGCCCAGATGAAGCTGGATCTGGATACCCCTCTTTCTTCCCTAGTGAGGGCTAACTGATGATGGAATTGATGGGGAAAGGGCATATTCTTTTTCTGAGGCTCCTTAAAAATGAAAAAAGAGAATCCTGTGGATATAGCCATCAAACCATATACATATTATAACAGTTGAACAACCAATGAACACAAGCACTCATTGCATTTGTTTAAAATCTCACATGAGTGGAGGTGACGTTCTCAATAATGTCCTACATCAAGGACAGGTTTCTATCCTAAGGAGCATACTCCCTACTCACAAAACACTTGCACCTCAAAGCTATGTCCTTCATATCTTGTTTTCTATCTTATTGACTCCATTTCAACAAAGAAACAAGTTGAAGATTGTATTCCTTGTTCTCCTTGAATCAGGCTTCGGCTATACTGTTTCTGTCTTTGTTGTGTCTATAGTTATGTCTTTGTGTCCATAATATTAAAACTGCATTTCATTTTTCCAGTGCAATGAATTCTGAAAGACCCTGTATACTATAGGCAGGGATTCAAAGGAAACATAAGTGGTAACTACATACACAAGTGGGTTTCAGCCGTCCTTCAAACAGTTGAATAAGGAAAGATTTAGTGGAAAGGGGGAGAAAGGATGTAGGTAAATGAACTTCAGAGATGTCAGCAGGGGAAAACTGTGGTGCACATCCTAGTGGCTCCTGTGAGAAGGAGACTACTATTCATAATAGAAATGTCCAGCTATCTGTCACCAAAAGATATGCACCATACATCTTTGTTTAGAATCACAGAATACAGAGGAGAGGGTAATGTTAGTGATGCTTTAGGAAAACACTTCTATATTGAAAACCAATTCTTTACAGAACATCTATGTCTTTGGGGGGGGGGGTGTTCCTGAATTTCAGAAAGCCAATAATAATGTGACAACAAACAGAATTTCTATAGCCCCAGTACAGGGCCAAGTTAAGGACACTTGGCAATCACAATCTCTGGTCAGTCATGTTCAGCAACAGATGCACCTCAAGGATGTGTATGCAAGCAAACACTCATTCTCCTAAACGCCTGGGTCGAATCCTTATACCAATCACCAGTCAAGGGCTGGGGCTGCTGCGTTGGTTCCTTTTGTGGGTTTGTTTTACTTACTTGTTTTTCAGGCAAGAAGATTTTTGTTTTATTTTGTTTTGTTTCTAAATCTCCTACTGAAGCCCAAAGCACAACACTGGATCTGTTGCCCGTGACACAAGGGTAGCATCTACGTTTAGCCAAGGTCCCAAGAAGCCTGCAAGCCCAGCACTGCAGCATCTGTGGACAAGGCACGGGTTCTCATATGATCCTCACTGTAGATCTCAGAAAGTGTGTAAACTGCCTGCCCTGGGGTACAGGAGGCAGGGATTGATCCTCCAGAGCCTCCTTAAAATTACCATACAGAGCATGAGTAGCCGTGAAAACAGATTTATTCACATGGGTTGGTAACCCCTTATTTACTGGAGACAGAGATTTTTTTTCCCCTGATGAAAATTTCAGTGTCTGCACTTGTCCCATTATCCAGTGTTTCACTCTTCTGGGTTATAATGGATGGCCAGCAGGAATCCAAAAATATTAAGTGGAAAATGGAAAATTCCAGAAATATGTAAATTCATCTGGTTTGAAGAACTTACTACAGTACACTGTTATTGTCACTGTCTTTCCTTGTTAGCTATTACATTTTTTTACTAATTTATAAATTAATTTTTATCCTATGTAAGGTCCAAAATTCTTGGAATCTACTCTATGAGTCCTAGAGAGCATCCTTGGGTACAGGACGTTCTGTTTAGAAAACACAATAAACTCTTATTAATTAACCACTCCTGTCTTGGTTACTATCTCAGCTTGGTATAATAATATATGGCAAGAACTGCATTAGCACTATTAGATGCCACCATAGTAAATGCGAGGTAAGGTTGACCCCTGAAAGGACAACAGGCTGGCAGACATGGAAACATTACTGAAATTAACAAATATGAAAAGTTCTGAGAAAGCAGAAGTGGTAAGCCAAGAAACATCAGATAGGAGTCAGCAGCAATGACCTTCCCATATAGGGACACACTATACAGTGTGAGACAGGAAATATAACCAAAGGACTCTTACTAGCACAGACCCTCAGCATTAAAATATACCTGGTACCCACTAAAGAACTCCCCAGCTTGTAAGTCACCTACCTAACTATGCATGGCTTAATACTCGGGCTCACATGCATTGTCTTTTAGCAAATGTGTCATCCTAACATGACAACCATGTATGTGCAGGGCAGAAATCTGGCAGGATGATTATTGTCCCTCCTTTATTTGCTCAAAATTGAGAGTGACTGATACCTATTGGAAAGAGGCAGGGATTAGTCTCTTGAGGCATAACAGAGAAAAAGAGAGGGGATGTTGAATAAATATGGTGGGGGAGGAACCACTAACCCGAGAGTGATTTTGTTCACAAATACACTGAGGTCTTCTAGAGAATTTTTACTATATACCAAGCACATGGGCACCTTGCTTCCAAACATTCAAGTCAAGTCAAATGATGTATTTCTTCCTAAAGGGTTCAGGGCCACTGAGAAAGTTATTGACTATTGTGGGATGGGTATAAGATGTATGCTTTAATTACCATGCACAAATTTGTGCTTTGCAGAAGAAACTAAAGTCTAAAGGAATATTTATTCAAAAGTTTCAAGACAGAAACCCATTTTGGGGGCCCAGTTTTCTCCCTATCCAATTAACACTGGCAACTATTCAGGAGCCAGAGTAATTAGCTATCTGCCAGATCATATACCTCAGAGTCAAGTCAGAGTCATCTGGACTGTCTGGGGAGGTTTGCTTTCCCTCCAAAAACAAGCAAGCAAACAGACAACAATAACAACACACATACACACACAGGAAAAACCATGGAAAGTTCACTTCGTCCCTACCCCTTCAGTCTGACAGGTATGAGCTCTGCCCAAGATGCTGGCTCCTCATTTCCTTCAGAGAAGGATGCTACTGATACGGTGAGTGATGATCTGGGCATTACAGAACAGTAGAATTTGAATCTTCTGTGCTGCATCCTGAGCACTGTGCTGAGTGTGTCAAGTGCTATATCTAATGCATCAAGGATAGTTTTTGGTCCTGAGGAGCTCAAGGTACCATGTTAGGAGAGACAGCCCCACAGACAAGTTTATCAGACAATGAGTGCATGGAGGAAAGGGGACTCCTGAGGCCTACAGTATTTGTACCAAGTACCAAAGAAAGAGGAGGGTAGCCATGACCAGTGGGACAAGAAAGGTTTGTCAGGGGATGTAGTTCTGAGATCCTCAGAAGTAGGATAAGAAGGTTATGTTCAAGTCACTTACAGTCACTGTATAGTGTTTGCATATAATCTACATAGGTCTTCCTGGATGGATGACCTACAATATCAGTGCAGAGGAAGTGCTGAGCAAGTGGTTGTGGTGCTAATGTAATGTCATCGATAGAAAAGTCACCTTGTACTTGTAGATGCAGCCACTTACTTTATTCTTACCCCAATCCTTGATGGACTAAGTCCCTGGATGTAGAGCCCAAGACATGGAGGCCAGCCTGCAGATGGCTCTATCTACTTTTGTTCCTTTGTTCTTTCCCTTTACTGTCAAAGGGAAAGAGTCAGAGACTCTTTCCTGGCTTGAGTCAAAGACCATGACAACACTTAGAATCCTTCAAACCCTTTTTGATATGTCTAAGCTTACAAACACTCGCACCTTTAGCACTATCTGAAACAGCCCATCTCACCTCCAGATTCTTGTCCTCTAAGAGTCACACACAGTTGTTCCATGTTGTGGCATCATCTGAATTATTTAAGCATAGTTACTTCACTTGTTGTGTAAACAATGCACATGTCTTTGTCTAATTTGAACACTAAGAATTCTGGAAGGTATTAGATGGTCGTGCTTAGAAAGCAAGAAGTATAGAGAACTTGAGAGTCCTTGGTATTTCAATTGAATCGCAGAAGCAGAGCAATATCATCAATAACAATGGGTGTGGCTAAGTGTAATTTAAGAATAATGGAATTCATAAACAAACTCTCTAGCAATGCCAGTAGTGACATTTAGTGTGTCCCTGGCTCCCACAGTCCTGACAGCAACTGTAGTCCATGCTCAGTCAGTTCCCACTGATTGCTTGCTGTGCCTTTGGTTCCTATCCCCTCTCCTCTCCTTTAGATAATTTAACACACAGAATTGTTGACAGTGGTCTCTCAAATTAAAGTGACATCCTATTGGCAAAGTGACATCTCAAAGTTCATTGGGTCCTATGTTGAGTAACTAAGCACAAAGTCTTGTTGAGGATGAGAAAGGATGAACAACAAGTAGATTATAGGACCTGTTGATTTTTAAGTGACTCATATTTATGTTACCTAGGCCTACAGGCTTTTAATTTAATGCTTACTACCAATGAGGCAAACTATATTGATAGACTATTACTGAGCATTCACTGGTGATACCAGTGTTTCACTAAGTGGCTCAGATTCCCTGTGGTTATGAGATGGGTCTGGCATAGGCCTGGTGAATATTGATGCTTCATGATTTCCTTCATCACAGGAAAGATTTTAGGAGGAGCAATCCCTCCTTTCTGTCATCCAAATGACAGATATCCAAAAGTCCTCAGCTGTCATACGCATCTGTGTGGCCTCTGTTCTTACTAAACCAGACATATCTTTGTTTACAGTATCCATATACATTCCTAATTTAGATATCCATTTAAATAAAATAGCTGAGAATTTCACATGAGTCCAATTTTGCTTGAAATAGCCCTACATTAGAAATATAAATCTCTTATCCAGGGTGGGCTTCCCCTCCCTTTTATTTTCAAAATTTTATTAGATAATTTCTTCATTTACATTTCAAATGCTATCCCGGAAGCCCCCTATACCCTCCCCCCACCCTGTTCCCCTACCCATCCACTCCCACTTCTTGGCCCTGGCATTCCCCTGTACTGGGACATAAAAGTTTGCAAGACCAAGGGGCCTCTCTTCCCAATGATGGCCAACTATGTGTCTCTAGTTGCATGTGTACCCCTTCTTTGAGGAGGAAAGGGAGTAATCCTGGAGGAAATTGAAAATGTGGGACTGGGAGGAGAAGAGGGCAGAGGGGCTGCAGTCGGGAATAAAGAGGATAAATAGATAGATGATAGACAGACAGAAAGACAGCGAGACAGATGGATATGTAGGTAGATGATAGATCAATCAGTAGATAGATGATAGATAGATGGTAGAGATAGATGATAGAAAGATAGATGATAGACAGTAGATAGATAGAAGATGGATAGATAGAAATAGAAATAGAAATAGAAATAAAAATCTGTGCTCTCTAAAATCCTGCTTTCACTTGTTAATTCTGGTTGTTTTAGTCAGTAGAAAGGCAAAGGTGATTGCATTTCCACGAGAGAGCTGACCTGTCTTAAGCAGACTATTATGGAAGGGAATGCTATGTGTAGGGAAAAGAGCTTCTTCACTAGCAGAAGAAATCGTGTATTCCCTTAGTGTCCCTAGAGATGAGATAGCAGTGCATTCCACCCCAGACACACATGGTACCCAAAACTGGATAGCCTCAAGTCTGTTATACCAAATAGCTTAGCATCAACCTAGAGCACATAACTATTCTTTCCCAATTCCCTTCCAGAGAGATATGCAATATGAGCAGTTGTCAGAATGTATTGTTCAAAGAGAAAGGTTTCTATGTGTTTGCTATGGGGATGTTTATGTCCATCCACCATTGGTTGAATGCACAGATGCAGAATCCAGCCATCCAGACTGCCAAGTATTACAACTGAGAATCAGTAGCTGTGGAGATTGTGCCTAATTTAGTCTGACAGAGGTGTTGATTTGTTTGAAAGAGACATTCTAAAAGACCCGCTGACTTCTTTCCTTAATTACACTTTTGCAAGCCAGAACAACAAAGGCAAGTGAGCAGCAGAGGCTTGCAGGTACTCTGTGCAATGTTTTCCAGATGACAGTAAACAATTCCATATCAAAGCATAGCACTGTGAGATTCCCAGTGGGAAATAAGAGCTGCTATGTACCTCTCTCCTTTGTCCATCCCTCAACACCCAAGGGCCGTATTGTCCTGCAGCCTGGGTACCAGACACATTCTACCAGTGAGTGTGTAATAACATGCTGTGTGTGTGAACTGAGAAAGATTCAAGCTACACAATAGACATGGATTGCTTTGTAGAGAAAATGTAACTGTTTGATCACTATGTTTTTCTAATAATATGTGGAAATATCTGTTACATAACACTAGTTACATAAATTAATAACATAAAGAGAATTCAATAACACATTAAAATTATGTTTTCTTTTCATCCTTTTAATTTGGCTACTAGAAAATTAAATATGTGCCTTGTTTTGGTGGCTCTCACAACATAAATGACAGCAGTTGAATGATGGCTTTAATAAATTAATAGATTTAATTTAAAATATATGAATTTTAAGAAATGATAATCTTAAGGAATGTTACTAATTGGTATTTCTGGTGTCTTAAAACAGAATGATAGATCAAACTTTTTAGCTTTCACTTCATACAGGAGAGGACTTTGTGGTTCATCAGTGTGAAATGCCCTTCTACTAAGGTTGTTTATCAAGGAAGAAATAGGAACTGGCCAAACAGATCTCTGACAGACAGATGAACTGATAGGAAAATGGACCACAGATAATGAAAATGGCACATGTCTAGCCTTTTCTTCATTCTCCTGAACTAAGACAAAGTTCTGGTGAGATTTGTTTGCCAGGAGCAGGGTCTCCCCCCATGCCACTTCCTGGGCCTGGTTTAGGTTGGTTAGATATGAACAAGGCTAGTCCTGAACACATTTATCTGAAGCTGTGGACATATCAGCTCCCTTTCTTTGTTTAAACTGACCAATCAAAAATTCGATGGAGGAGCATCTGCCGGAAGCCACCAAAAATCCTTAAAAGACCCTGGCCCTCCAGGGGATTTGGATTTTGGTCCCTTCTCTGCTCTGCAGGGAGATTTTCTTTCTCTGATAACTCTTTAGTCACCCACCTGCCTACCTTTCCAGTGTGTGAGTGTGTGTGTGTGTGTGTGTGTGTGTATTTCCTCACTTCTAATAAAATGTGTCATCTGATGCTGCCCATCGGTGTGAAGTATAAGCAGTCTGGGGCAAGCCCCTTATGAAAAAAATTCAAAGCAAGTGGACTGCATAAAATGTTGAAATATGGACTGGAGAGATAGCTAAGCAGTTAAGAGCACTAACTGCTCTCCCAGAAGTACTGAGTTCAATTCCCAGCAACCACATGGTGGCTCACAACCATCTGTAATGGGATCTGATGCCTCTTGTGGCGTGTCTGAAGAGATTGACAGTGTACTCACATACATAAAATAAATAAATGTTTGAAAAATTTTTTGAAAAAAAGGGTGTTGAAATATTCAACATTTCCAAGCTTCATTAAGGTTATGTAGAATTAGTAGAGTTTAAAATACAATTTTGATATGGAAAAGACACGTGATTATAGACGTATGAGATAGGGTGAGATCTGAAATCAGTCACAGAAATAAAGATACAAGAACAAATTAATTTTAATGAACTTAGAGAGAGATGAAATCCATCATTGTAACAGACTGCTGTCACATTCTTCATTGCTGTGCGGCTCTGATTGTTCCGAAAGCACATACATGGTCTCTCTCTCCTGGGATTCCTAACAATTTTTGCTGTAGCCTTCCATCTGCATTCCATTGTGAGCTACCAAAGGCTGTAAACATCCAGTGGGGGCATGGCTTTGATAAGGACTGTATGATGAGGTGGACTAGCTACAACAGGAGCTTGCCAGAATTTCAGGAGAGATGCAGTCACAGGGTCCCAAAGACAAGCCACTCTAGGTATATGGTGTCTTAATGCTGAAATGGAAATTAGTTTTAATAGTGCCAACTATGGCTTGATACTAACCTAACATACAAATTTTGAGAGTGCCCCCCTCCGAGAATTCAGAGTCACATAGAATCAATAAAACTATACAAAAGGATCCAGTGACCAGGTGGTCACTCTCCCTACAGAAGTCCCTTTAAACCTCATGTGTTAGGGGTGCATAAGAAATATTTCTTCTTGTGTATCTCCCCTCATGGCAGATGAGAGTACCACCAACTGCAGATTCTGGTTTCACCATGTCTTTTGCCTTGGTTTTCTGTCCTTGGCATTTGCATCTGGATTTTCTGTATCTAAACCTTGGATGAAGGAAGATCTTGGTGAGTAGCCTGCGACTTGGTCTGTGCTAGGATAGCTCTTTTACTCAGAAGACCATCAGTCCTGTTAGTCCTGATCAGACAACTCACAGCCTGAGGGACTCTGGCTTCGAGGACGATTATGATCATAGAGAGCAGCAGAGATGACTCTGACTGTGCTAAACAGTATTTGCTCTGTCGTTTGTGAACCAGTTAAAAAACAAAAGCCCACATCTTTCATATCTCTGTGACAGGACCTCATTGTGTAGCCCAGGTTGGCCTTGAGACCCTGAAAATCCTCCTGCTTTATTCTCCAGAGTGCTGAGATTTAGAAGCCTGTATCTGTTGACATAGTTCCGAGCTCAAGGTTATGCATGGCATTCCCTTGTCTCTGAATTCTTAAGTATAATTTTGATAAATAGATGCAAACATGCTCTTCCACCTGAATGTTTTATCAATAATAAAATAAAGTGCACATAGTCCTGGAAATTAAAAATTGAGTCACAGGTGGCAGCTCTTTTTTGTATAAACAGAGTTAACTACTCGAAAGCCATCAAAGACTTAATCACTTAAAATACAACCTGTTTTAGGAGTACCTCCATTTAGAGATCATATGTGCATTTTATTAAGCTATTATTTTGATAATGCAAAACATGTCTGGTCTGTCAGCGTGACTTTTAACTTGTAATTCCCCAGTGTTACCTAGATTTCCCCAGGGCGCTGTCATCTTCCTGAGATGTTTTCCACTGGATCAAAGCCCAAGATGAAATTTCAATTACATTAATAAAATGAACTATTCATATGAAACTAATCTTCCTATAAAAATCTCTTCAAATAAAACATCAGTTTTGAAAGGCAGATAAACCCAATTTATTGACTTGGTTGTGAATTTTCTCAGGATTTATGCTAATGGCAGCCCTGTACTTATAGCATATGCAATAATGAATAATTGAGTGGGAAAAGTCTGCTCAATAAATTGTACTCACACAATGATGGCTGTACTGGTCTGCTGTGTGTACCTGTGGTACACACTGTGGAATAGTAGTTCCGATGAAGCCCCATCTCTGTGGTCTCACTCAAAGTAAACAATACAGGAAGTATCATCTATAAACAGAAAGGAAGTCTCTACATTGACATTGCTATCCAAACAAGGATGTTCATACAAAGGAACCACCTCACGCATGGTGAGTCTTTACAGCTGTAGGAATCTGTGCATGAGACATTCTGCTTCACTGAGCAAAACTTATGCTACCCGGAGCTTAATTACATCCTATAGAGCATGCTAATAGCCCATATGGTGATGCCTGAGAATGCCCTAATTGAAAGTCACTTAACATTTACTAAGACAATTTGAATCCAACCAGTACTCCCTGACATTCCTGGCTAGAAGGGACACACTTGCTTTCACGGAAAGTAAATTACAATGCTACCTACGTTCTGATGACTCTTCCTAATTTGCTTATTTTCAGTTTTGAACACCTGTCTCAGATTTCATTTAATTATAATGAATCTATAATTAAGAATCTGCTAGGATTTCCAGAGAATATTCAGTTTTGAGGAAATTGCATTAACATATTGCCACATTCCAACAGTCTATAAATTGAAACGTCCGTGAACAGGGAACTGAACTTTATCCGCTTTTGAAGAACTCCAGCATCCACGGCTCTTGTCCTCCTCCCTCGCCTGCGTACTATACCTTGCTAGCTGACTCTTTGTAAAAAGCATCTGCCTTCAAACACTTCTTTCTCTGACATCCCTTCCCCTATCCCAGTTTCTGTCTCTTTTATCCAAACTTCCTTCCCCAGAACCTCTTCCTTCCCAAACCTTGCCTCCCTTATTTCTGATGTTCCCAAACGTACCCTTAGACTGCCTACTTATTCTAATAATTTCTGTCATCTATTCTCAGACCTCACTTTTCATCTCATCCTTGGTCCAAACCCTCTTCTTTTCCTTCTAAGGCTCAATGAAGCAACTAATTACTGGCCTCTCTACTTCCCTCTTGGTCTTCTGCAAACCCTTCCTTCACATGGGACAGAATGACTTTGCTGAGCCTCAGGGAGGTAATGCTGCTTTCTTCCATAGCATCCTCCATCCCTGTGAGATTTACTTTGTCTCTGAACCACCTTGTAGCATTCATCTTGACCCCTTGCAAAGTCCTCTATCTTCCTGTCATGACAGTACACAGCTCAACTCTCCTTAACTCTCCCTATTTATTTTAACTGTTTCTTTTTTCTGCCAAGATCTTCTCAGGCTCTTTAACACTCAGGAATCTGACTTAATGTCGCCCCTACCTAAGAGTTTTCTGTGGTGATTATAAGTCCATACCATTCCACTCTAGGACTTCAGAATCTCCTAGTGCCCTTGTCATTATCCTGTGGACCCTAGTGTGAGCCTCAGACTTCCCAGCTGACACCCACACAACATCGTATTGAACCCAGGGAATTATATTCTGGTTTTTGTTGTTGTTGTTGTTGTTGTTGTTGTACTCACACCCACTTAGAATAATGACAGCTCATTATAAAAGCTGAATAATAAAATAAACAGACATAAAGATTGTATGAACTAAGAGTCCTAGTACTTGATAGTTTTGAGCAATGTCTTAGTTGCTTTCTGTAGTAGTCCTTAGAACCACTTGCATGTACTTACAGACAGTATATTTTCATTTTGATCACTGTCTGGCCATGTTAATGATAGAAGTCCAGGATACTAAATTTGCTGGGACATCATACTTTTTTAATTGGTGTAAGGACACCCTATGATATTTGCACAATGACCTCACTGTCTAACAACACACTTCTCACAATTTATCTGTCAGCATCTCATGACTATGGAATAAGTTTTTCCAGAACTGACCACTGGTCAGTTTTGTTTTAAAGAGGAACTGTGAATTGTGTATGAAAATTATGAATTTAGCAAATACTGTCATGTGAAAATCTACCTTTACTGACCCATTAGCAACTTTAAGGTTTTATCTCTTAAAAAAAAAAACAACATAGAAAGAAAACATTGTAATCTAGCTCATGGGTTTGGGTTGTATCTCCCTTGTGTGACTTGACTTCAGTTCTCATGGTCCTAATGACTGTTCATGGTGACATTTGATGAAGCACTTCAATTTTCTGTGCTTGTTACCCCTATTTTAAGAGGAGAGTCACTTCTACTCCTCCTTCCTTGGACTCTAGATATCTTACAGTTTCCTTTCCATAAAATCTTGTAATAGAGCCGAGTCAAAATCACTAGGGATCAACAAAACCAAACGGAGCATGGATGGCTCTGGTGGGAGGCCACCTCTGAAGAATGAGGCGTCTAGCTCTGCTTGGCTCATCACCAACCAGCAAGCCTCCGTGTCTCCATTCAGGCTTTGTTACAACCCTAATGAGAGGCTACCTGGCTCTTACCAGCTGCAAGATGCCCAGTTTCTAATAATACATTGATTCCTCTGACTGCTTTAGCATGAGCCTCTTTCTATAAACTCTGGGGTGGGTGCAAGTCTGCATCTGGATATTATAAAAAATATTACATCTTTAGGGCTACAAAGAGTGCCTGGCCAGTTGAAGGCTCCCAGTAAGTTTTTCTTGAGAATCAGGAGTTTTCAAAAATACTTGACAGAAAAGAGCTGCTTAATTCTCTTTTGTATTCAAAATTCAATGCCTAGGAATTCACATTCCAGTCACATTGAGATGAGTCTGAAAATTCCTCCCGATTCTGCTCTGTTTTGTGTTTGTTCATATATAATAATTATTTTAAAGCACATAGTCTTACGATGAATAGACATGCACACCAGTAAAAATGCTAATTGGGGTAAAATAGCTAGGCGCTATTAAGCACTCCTTTCATGCATGCCTAATCGAAATTTCCAAATTGTTTCCACTGTGGAGAAGTTCACTGTATTAAGGAAACCCACTTCCTGCCTCTCCATCTCTAAAGTTTTTGTACTCTGAGTTCTTTCTCAGAGATAGTATATATCAACACACTCCACACTGGGCACTACTGCCCTCTCTAAGCATTTCTTCCCGCTGGCTCTGAAGGCAGTGTGGTATATGGTCGGGACCTAAATTTTCCATGCATTAAGAAAGTCACCAGCTCCTGAGCCTAGAGACTGATCAGGATCAGTAGGTGATAGCATTTCAGATAAATCTCACCATTCAGAGGAAAAGGCATTTATGGAGACATGCACATTAATACATAGATTTGTTTTCACAAAACCTTGTGAAAATTAAAGTTGGAAATACAAAGCTATAAAAGATACCATTGTTAGCTTTTACTCCTCCAGAACTAGCCTGGGAAGTAGTTGGATGTGGCATTCAGGTTCCTCTATCTACCTCCTTCTGGGATTATCAGCATCATAAAAGCTAACCTATGTGACACACATAAGAGTCTTGGAACTGCCCTGACAGAGGTTGGAACTGGATTCAAATACTATAAGGAAAGGACTGGAAGTTCCCTGTGATCTGCTATTAACATCAAGAAGTTTGAAGCATGGAGAGCCGAGATTTACTTTAGTCTCCGCTCTGCAGACAAGAGAACATAGCATTCAGGGTGCGCTTATTACTCTGTCTCTTTCTGGTTATGAATTTCTTTCAAAATGAGCCCATGAAAAATTAAAATCTCTGCTAGCAAAGGATATGCATGGAATAGCAATGCATCTGCTCTTGAAAGTTCATATATATATAATATATATGTGTGTGTGTGTGTGTGTGTGTGTGTGTATTCAGGATACAGTTCTCAGATCTGAAGTGACATACATAAAAATGAAGATCTGTGTCATCTCCAGAGAAGAGGTGACACACACCTGCTGTGTGTCAAGAAAGGCTACTGTCATTGTTCCTTATCTAGAGGAGGACCTCTGTAGCACAATTTGTACCACTAATATTAAGGAAATATCAAAACATTGAAAATGTGCTCAGTACTCTATTGGGAGAAGTTTGCAAAATTCGGTCAAGTGCCTCACATTCAACTTGCAGTCTTCCAATTTATTGAATGCTCCCTCAATTCTCATACCTCTATCATGCTCTTACAACACCCAGAGTATATCATCCTGAAAGGAGCCTGCATATGAGGCACCCAGTGCTGCATGCCAGAGGGCAGCTCCACCATCCCTTCTTTTCTATGAGACAATGTCTGAAGGTTACCCAAATGCAAACAAATTCATGCATGTTCTCAAGATGGCACACAGTGCCCTGAGATCCCCAGAAAGCCAGGATTTGGGTTCCCTCTCCTGCCCTAGCCAATACTATTCTCCAGGGGAGACTGGATGGTTTTCTGAACTCTTCATTCATTTGATTTTTGTAAGCTATATATGTATATGTGTCTGTGTGTGGTTATGTGTACATGCATCCAGATGCCTGCAAAAGCCAGAAGAGGATATTGAAGCCAGTAGAACTAGGGTTACAGACGGCTTTGAGGCCCCTGACATGGGTGCTGGGGACTGAAATTCAGTCCTCCAGAAGAGCTTCTTAACCTCTGAGCCACCTCTCCAGTGCCAGTTTGACTCTTAATTATAAATTATAACACTGTTCCTGGATTATTAAAAAAAACTGTTTAAACATGAAATGATCCCTTCCACCTACATTTCATGAATTCAATCATTTTAAAGTGCTTCTCTGAATTTCCTTAATCAAGGCATATTTGCAAACTATAAGATTTTGTTTACCATTTCAAATACAGACCTGCACTTCTCTCTTGCACTTATGTATTTTCTTTATCTTTTATTCTTTGTTTATTTTTGAAGCAAAATTCTTCTAAGATAAGAAATATTTTTTTACATCAAGCTAGGAGGAGTATGAATGTTTCCAAGGGTCTGAGATTTCAAGTGCTTCAAGGAAATGGAGATTCAAGGACTCTGAACACTACAGATTGATGGCTATGTTTCAAGAGGAAGCAGAAATAGCACTTAGGCATTGACAGTGCCTGCCGTCTAGAATGGATTCTGCTTCTAATTTACCATTGCATCCAAGCTAAAAAGTACATCTCCTTCATTAATGGTAGCACAGAGCCCAGTAGCCATCTAGCAGACAAACAGGGAAGTGTGTTTGTGGAGAGCACAAAAGGAATCCCATTCCATCCAAGGTATATGAACAGGGCTTCAGTGTTTTTCCTTACATAAACTGATTTATAATGTGAAAAAAAGTGAGTTTGAATGACTGGGAAGATTATGCAATGCTTTATAGTCATTTTAGTTAAGATCACTTAATTAAGTCAACCCACAATCAAAAGGATTTAGAATTTTATAAGTAGGTATCTAAGCTTTCTGATAATTTTAAAATGCCTTCCCACTGGAGGAGGGGGAGTGTGTCAAATGGTCAATTTCTTCTTCCATATCTGCCTTATTGTTTTAGACTAATAGCTATAATTTATCACAACTTTTAATAGAGGATGCCGGGTCTATCCTGTAGTTCAAACTTTGTAAAACCTGTGGCTATCACCCACATTTGTCATGATCATTTGTTTCTACTTTCCTTGTTTTGGATTTCTGATTTCTGTGTGTAGAATTATCTAAATATAAGGGCAATTTTATTTATCACATCTAAGCACCATTTAAAGCAATTAATGATATGCAAATTTTATGCCATATTCAATACAGCAAATATTACTCTTTACTGATTATTCATGCTGTCTCTTTTTTTCTGCTGTAATAAAACCTGTTATTCACATTCAGAATTATTTTCCGTGAACGACTTTTTCACACACCTACCTTTGGTGATTTCTTACCAATCTGATCAATTTAGTGACAGCTTGTTGAAAATAAGATGGTCGCATTGTATGATAATGGTTGCTGTGGGGGACAACTTCAAATTAAACAAACCCTGTTAGACATCTTTTATTTTTATGTATGTATGTATGTATGTATGTATGTAGCATTGCTCTACTTGTATATGTGTGCAATGTCTAGTAGCTCAGGTGGGTCATTTAAAGAATGAGACCAGGCGAATTCCTCTGTGATTGGATGATTCATGGCTTACACTGAGAGAAAACACAGCCTGAAACTTTCATCATGAATTTAAAACGTACTAAATTAAAACATCCTTTGGTCATCAAGCCTGGAACATCACAGCAGAGAAGCACAGTAGTGTCTCTTGTCTCTGCAGTGTCTGTCACAGCCAGGAATTGTTGATCATAGCTCCTGCATCGTGTTCTAGGCAATACCATGGCTATATCTAAGATAAACAAAATTTGAAACTCAAAATGTAGTTTCTGCCAGTCTATATTACTCTTTCACCAAACCATGTGAAAACATCAAGTCACAGAATTATAACTAGGGGGAAATCTGTTTTGAACTGTTCTTCACATGACCAGTATTCCATACATGTCTACATGCCTACCTGTGACATGCTGCTGTGTTCCCATGAGCTGCCATCTTCTAAGGACTCCTCCAGGCATCTCCACCTTGTGGATTCTCCAGTTATCTGCTGGAAAAACTTTTATCTACCTGTTTTTGGTATGGCTTCCCTCTAGCTAGGGTGGACATTGATATTAACCAAATGCAATTTGTCAATGGTACACACATACAAGGAAACCCAAGATGTACTCTGGACCCCAAGGAGTTACCAGAAGCTTTCTAAACTTGCAGTACTAGGAGTGGGCTTCCATGTGACCTCACTGTGACACAATAGGTGAAACTGCTCTTACAGACTCCTTTGAGGCACACCCACTTCCACCTCCCCACCCTTGACCCCCTACACTGGGGCATCTATCGAGCCTTCATAGGACCAAGGAACTCTCCTCCCATTGATGCATGACAAGGCCATCATCTGCTACATATGCATCTGTACTCCTTGGTTGATAGCTCACTTCCTGGGAGCTCTGGTATGTGTAGGGGATCTGGTTGGTTGATATTGTTATCCTTCCTATGGGTTTGCAAACCCCTTCAACTCCTTCAGGCCTTTCTCTAACTCCTTTATTGGGGGCACCATGCTCAGTCCAATGGTTGGCTGTGAGCATCCATAATTATATTTGTAAGGCACTGGCAGGGCCTCTCAGGAGGCAGCTATATCAGGCTTCTGTCAACATGCTTTTCTTGGCATCCACAATAGTGTCTTGGTTTGGTAACTGTATATGGGACGAATCCCCAGGTGAAACAGTCTCTGGATGATCTTTCCTTCAGTCTCTGCCCTACAATTTATCTCCATATTTGCTTCTGCAAGTATTTTGTTTTCCTTCTGAGAAGGATCCAGGCACCCATATTTTGGTCTTCCTTCTTCTTGAGCTCCATGTGGTCTGTGAATTATAACTTGAGTATTTGGAGCTTTTGCACTAATATCCACTTATTAGTGAGCATACCATGTGTGTTCTTTTGTGATTGGGTTACCTCCCTCAGGATGGTATTTTCTAGTTCTACCCATTTGCCTAAGAATTTCATGAATTCATTGTTTTTAATAGCTGAGTAGTACTTCATTGTGTAAATGTACCTGGATTCTTTCCAACTTCTGGCTATTTTAAATAAGGTTGTTATGAACATAGTGGAGCATATGACCTTATTATGTATTGGAGCGTCTTCTGGGTATATTCCTAGGAGTGGTATATCTGGGTTCTCAGGTAGTAAATATGTCCAATTTTATGAAGTATGGCCAGACTGATTTCCAGAGTGGTTGTACCAGATTGCAATCCCACCAGTAATGGAGGAATGTTCCTCTTTCTCCACATCCTCACCAGCATCTGCTGTCACCTGAGTTTTTGATTTGACCCATTCTGAATGGTGTGAGGTAGAATTTCATGGTTGTTTTGATTTGCATTTCCCTGATGACTAAGGATGTTGACCATTTCTTTAGTGCTTCTTGGCCATTTGATATTCCTCAGTTGAAATTTCTTTGTTTAGCTCTGCGCCCCATTATTTAATAGGGTTATTTGATTTTCTAGATTCTACCTTCTTGAGTTCTTTGCATATATTGAATATTAGCCCTCTATTGGATGTAGGATTGGTAAAGATCTTTTCCCAACCTGTTGGTTGCCTTTTTGTCCTATTGACAGTGTTCTTTGCCTTAAAGAAGCTTTGCAATTTTATGAGGTCCCTTTTGTCAATTCTTGATCTTAGAGCATAAGATATTGGTGTTCTGTTCAGGAAATTTTCTCTTATGCCCGTGTGTTCAGAGTTCTTTCCCACTTTCTCCTCTATAAGTTTTAGTGTCTTTGGTTTTATGTGGAGGTCCTTGATCCAGTTGGACTTGAGCTTTGTACAAGGATATAAGAATGAATTGATTTGCATTTTTCTATATGCTGACAAAAAGTTGAATCAGCATTATTTGTTGAAAATAGTCCCCCTCTCCCGGATGGTTTTAGCTCCTTTATTAAATATCAAGTGGTCCTAGGTGTATAGCTTTATTTCTGGGTCTTCAATTCTATTCCATTGATCTTCCTGCCTATTTATGTACCAATACCATGTAGTTTTTTTTTTGTTTGTTTTGTTTTTTGTTTTTGTTTTTTTTTTATCACTTCTTCTCTGTAATACAGCTTGAGGACAGAGCTGGTGATTCCCCTCAGATGTTTTTTATTGTTTAGAATAGTTCTCACTATCCTGGGTTTTTGTTATCCCAAATGAATTTGCAAATTGCTCTTTCTAACTCTATGAAAAATTGATTTGGGAATTTTAATGGGAATTGCATGAATCTATAGATTGCTTTTGGCATGATGGATATTTTTACTATACTAATCCTTTCAATCTATGAGCATGGGAGATCTTTCCATTTTCTGAGATCTGCTTTGATATCATTCTTCAGAGACTTGTCATTCTTCTCATACATATCTTTCAATTGCTTGGTTAGAGTCACACCAAGGTATGTAATATTATTTGTGACTATTATGAAGGGTGTAATTTCTCTAATTTCTTTTTCAGCTTTTTTAACCTTTGAGAAGAGGAAGGCTACTGATTTGTTTGAGTTAATTTTATATCCAGCCACTATGCTGAAGTTGTTTATCAGCTTTAGGAGTTCTGTGGTGGAATTTTTGGGGTCACTTAAGTATATGATCATATCATCTGCAAATATTGATATTTTGACTACTTCCTTTACAATTTATATCCCTTTGATCTCTTTTTGTTGTCTAATTGCTGTAGCTAGAACTGCAAGTACTATATTGAATAGATAGAGAAAGAGTGGGCAGCCTTGTCTAGCCCCTGATTTTAGTGGGATTGCTTCAAGTTTCTCTGCATTTAGTTTGATGTTGGCCACTGGTTTGCTGTATATTGCTTTTACTATGTTTAGGTGGGGGCCTTGACTTTCTGATCTTTCCAAGACTATGAACATGAAGGGATGCTGAATGTTGACAAATGCTTTTTCACCATCTAATGAAATTATCATGTGTTTTTTTCTTTGTGTTTGTTTATGAAATGGATTGCATTGATCGATTTCTGTATATTGAACCATTCCTGCGTCCCCGAGATGATGAAGCCCACTTGATTGTGGTGAATGATCATTTCGATGTGTTCTTGGATTCCATTGGCAAGAATTTTTTTGAGTATTTTTGCATCAATGCTCATAAGAGATATTGGTCTAAAGTTGTCTTTCTTCGTTTGGTCTTTGTGTTGTTTAGGTATCATAGTAATTGAGGCTTCATAGAACGAATTGGGTAGTCTTCCTTCTGTTTCTATTTTGTTGAATAGTCTGAAGATTATTGGTATTAGATAGAATTCTCCACTAAACCCATCTGGTCCTGGGTTGTTGTTGCTGTTTTTCTTGGGGGAGGGGGAGACTTTTAATGACTGCTTCTATATTTTTTTAGGGGTGATGGGACTGTTTAGATGGTTTATCTGATCCTGTTTTAATTTTGGCACCTGGTATGTGTCTAGAAAATTGTCCATCTCATCCTAATTTTCCAATTTTGTTGAGTATAAGATTTTGTAATAGGATCTGATTAGTTTTTGAATTTCCATTGTTTCTGTTGTTTTGTCTCCCTTTTCATTTCTGATTTTATTAATTTGGATACAGTCTGGCTAAGGGTTTATCTATCTTGTTGATTTTCCAAAACAAACAAACAAACATACAAAAACAAACAAAAAACCTGTGAGCACCCGACTTGCCAGCAAGTAAAACGCCACAATAGGATCCTTCTGCACACGTTTATTGGGAGAGCATTGACTGCATAGGTGAAAGACCCTGAGCCCAGAAATGGTGCTGCTTGTATAGGCCTAGGAGTGACGTGTCTATACCTGATTGGTTATGCTACCAGTACCTCATTAATATGCGTTGGGGCAGGCAGTGACTCTGCAAAAAAACTCTTATGCACATGCGCACATTGGTTGTTTACCCATAATCATGGGCAGTGGCCAGTGGTAGCCAGCGCCATCTTGTAATGGCATTTGCGGCTTCCCACAAAAACCCAGCTCCTTGTTTTGTTGATTCTTTGTATAGTCCTTTTTCTTTCTATTTGGTTGATTTCAGCCCTAATTATTATTATTTCCTGCTGCATACTCCTCTTGGGTGTATTTGCTTCTTTTTGTTCTAGAGGTTTCATGTGTGCTGCCAAGCTATTAGTGTAAGCTCTCTCTAGTTTCTTTTTGGAGGCACTTAGAGCTATGAGTTTTCCTCTTAGCACTGCTTTCATTGTATCCCATAAGTTTTGGTATGATGTGTCTTCATTTCCATTAAATTCTAAAACATCTTTAATTTCTTTCTTTATTTCTTCCTTGGCCAAGTTATCATTGAGTAGAGCAACATTCAGCTTCAATATATAAGTGTGTTATCTGTTATTTTTGTTTGAATTTAAGACCAGCCTTAGTCCATGGTGATCTGATAGGGTACATTGGATTATTTCAATTCTCCTATATGTTGAGGCCTGTTTTGTGACCAATTATGCGGTTAATTTTGGAGAAAGTACCATGAGGTACTGAGAAATAGGTATATTCTTTGCTTTAGGATGAAATGTTCTATAAGTATATGTTAGATCCATTTGATTCATAACATCTGTTAGTTTCACTGTGTCTCTCTTTAGTTCCTGTTTTCATGATCTGTCCATTGCTGAGAGTGTGGTGTCAATGCCTCCAACTATTATTGTATGGTATGCACTGTGTGCTTTGAGATTTAGTAAAGTTTCTTTTATGAATATGAGTGTCCTTACATTTGGAGCATAGATGTTCAGAATTGAGAGTTTTATCTTGGTAGAGTTTTCCTTTGACCAGTATGAAGTGTCCTTCCTTATCTTTTTTTTTTTTTTTGATAAATTTTGGTTGAATGCTGATTTTATTCCATATTAGAATAGCTACTCCATCTTGTTTCTTGAGACCATTTGCTTGGAAAATTGTTTTCCAACCTTTTACTCTGAGGTAGTGTCTGTCTTTGTCACTGAGGTGTGTTTTCTGTATGCAACAAAATGGTGGGTCCTGTTTACATATCCAGTCTGTTAGTCTATGCATTTTTATTGGGAAATTGAATCCATTGATGTTGAGAGGTATAAAGGAAAAGTGATTGTTGCTTCCTGTTATTTTTGTTGTTAAAGGTAGAATTATGTTTGTATGGCTTTCTTCTTTTGGGGTTTGTTGAAAGATTACTTTCTTGCTTTTTTCTAGGGTGTAGCTTCCCTCCTTGTGTTGGTGTTTTCCATGTATTATCCTTTGTAGGGCTGGAGTTGTGGAATGATATTGTGTAAATTTGGTTTTATCAAGGAATATCTTGGTTTCTCTGTCTATGGTAATTGAGTTTTGCTGGGTATAGTAGCCTAGGCTGGCATTTGTGTTCTCTTAGGGTCTGTATAACATCTGCCCAGGATCTTCTGGCTTCCATAGTCTCTGGTGAGAAGTCTGGTGCAATTCTGATAGGTCTGCCTTTATATGTTACTTGACCCTTTCCCTTACTGCTTTTAATATTCTATCTTTGTTTAGTGCATTTGGTGTTTTGATTTGGTTTATTATGTGACAGGAGGAATTTCTTTTCTGGTCCAGTCTATGGAGTTCTGTAGGCTTTGTGGATGTTCATGGGCATCTCTTTCTTTAGGTAAGGCAAGTTTTCTTCTACAATTTTATTGAAGACATTTACTGATCCTTTATGTTGGGAATTTTCACTCTCTTCTATACCTACTATTCTTAGGTTTGGTCTTCTCACTGTGTTCTGTATTGCCCAAACATTTTGGGTTAGGATCTTTTTGCATTTTGCATTTTCTTTGACTGTTGTGTCAATGTTTTCTATGGTATAATCTGCCGCTGAGTTTCTGTCTTCTATCTCTTGTATTCTGTTGATGGTGCTTGCATCTATAACTCCTGATCTCTTTCCTAGGGTTTCTAACTCTCAGGTTGTCTCTATTTGTGATTTATTAATTGTTTCCTCTTCCATTTTTAGATTTTTGATGGTTTTGTTCATTTCCTTTGCCTGTTTGTGTTTTCCTATAATTCTTTAAGGGACTTTTGTGTTTTCTCTTTAAGTGTTTCTACCTATTTACCTGTGTTCTCCTGTATTTCTTTAAGGGAGTTATTTATGTCCTTCTTAAAGTCCTATATCATTGTCATGAGAAATTATTCTAGATCTGAATCTTGCTTTTCACATGTGATAGTGTATCTGGAACTTACTATGGTGGGAGAATTGGGTTCTGATGATGCTGAGCCACCTTGTTTTTTTGTTGCTTATGTTCTTATGCTTGTCTCCCAGCATCTGATTATCTTTAGTGCTACCTGCCCTTGCTATATCCAACTGCAGCCTGTCCTTCCTGTAATCCCGGTGGTGTCAGAACTCCTTAGAGTCCAACTGTCTGTGATCTTGTCATTCCAGAACACTGTGATCCTAAGATCTTGGGTGTGTCAGAGGATCTGGGAGTCAAGCTGCCTCTGGGACCCTGAGATCCTGGTGTGACCAAGTATTTTGGGTCCTGTGATCCTGGGATTCTGTGATCCTGGTTGTGTTAGAGCACCTGGGAGTGGAGCTTCCTCTCCTTCCCTTCCATTCTTAATACATCTTTTACATTGATACCAGGACTCTTGCTGGTTTCTTACTTCCTATTAGCTGTGCTGGATCCTAGGAGAATCTATCTTTCTAACCTCTGACCTTGGCTCCCTGTTTTCTCACTCCTAGATTGCATGTTCTATTCCCTTTTGTCTATGTGGCTTCCATTAGGACCTGTGTCTTCTGCATTTCTTCCTCTCAGCTCTTTTCCTCATTGTTTGCTGATTTATTTTTCCTTCTGTAATTTTCAAGGTTTCTATTTCTTTTTTTCTTATTTTATTATGACACATTGCCTCATATTTCATGCTATATATACTTTGCATTTGAAGAGCATAAAGCTTCTACCCTTAACACCATTGGTTGCCTGGATTATTACAGGTTTTCTTTGCCCTCTTCATTTACCTTTCAAGCCTACATTAGGACACCTTCTCCACATACCTGTTGGGTTCCCTGCTCTTACTGTGCAGCACTGAATTTCACAGTCCACTGAAGTCTGCAATAAGAGCAGATTGCCAGGGGATGTGTGGCTCACTTTATCACAATGACCATTACTCACCTCTGACCCTGAGAGAATCCAAAGTATCATAACACCAAGATATTTTCTCAGGAAACATAAGCTTCTCTGAACAAACTTCAGGTCTTCCTGTCAGGTGACAGGGATTTTAGGGAAATTCAAGCACAGACAACTACCATGTATACTAAAGCTGGCCATTTATAGTCCAGCAGAAAAAGAACCAGAATGGGATGACTCAGAGAAGAAATAAGATGGAAGTTGGACAACTGAGCCATGCTTTAGCAGTTCGTATTCAGTAAATAAATATCTCTATTTATATTTACTGCATGCAAAGTGAGTCCCTCCATTAACATTAATTTAATTATATTAGAAATTATTTTCTACTCTAAATCTAGTAGATTTTTGAGAAAGAATGAAATTTTGGTTGAAAAAAAGTTATCAAATACATTTTAAAATTCCTACCACCTAAGCATTTTATTCATTCTTTATTATTATTCTTTAAGTGGATTTATAAAGCAAATTAAGATGACAAAGTTTAAGTTTTGACTATTTTAAGCAGCATAATTGAAACAGCTAGTTTCCCTTCAGGAAACACCACTATACCTAAATATCAAAGCAGGAACATTTCAGCAGAAGACAGTCTCCTTGGCATCAAACTAATTTGGTATTCAACACAGAACTGGAAATACAGGCACTGAAGGCAGACACTATATTACCCGATCACTTCAGTTGTATAATCTATGGCCAGAGAAAATATCAGTCACCTATTCCAGAAGAGATGAACAGAGAAAAACTTTATTTAACCCTCAGATAAAACCCTTGCTAGGATAGATGGGTTTGTTCAACAGGAACAGAAAGGAAGATTACACCAATCCTTCATCTCTCTACTGGGCCCCAGGCTAGAGCTATATTAAGCCATTGGAAGGTGGAAGAAAATTGAAGTAGCATGCACCCTGATCTAGAAAGACTACCTATGTCCATGAATGACATGCGTGCTTCCTGAAATGTTACCCTGAGACCCAATACTGAACAGAAGAATATTCAATATTCAGGGAACATTTAAGTTTGTGTCTATAGGATAGCCCATAGCCTTCAGCTGCCTGAGACCTATCCTCAGTGTATGGCACTCCAGGAACCAGCTCCTGGGCCTGAATAATGGGCTTAAGGAAATATCCTGTTCAGAAAATGCTACCATTCAAACAGGGTCTGAAATTGCTGTTAGTACCTATGGAATGGTTTGGAAGGCCCGAGATTCCGACAATGGCCATGTTGAGGCCCTCAAGATTATGAGGGTTCCTAATGGAAGAGGATCTGAAGGGGGTCTTCCCATCAATACAGCTCATGAGGTAGCCTTACTTAGAAGACTGGAGGACTTAGAATATCCCAATGTTGTTCAGCTAAAGCACATCTGTAGTACTTCCTGAACTGACTGAGACAATAGGGTCATGGTAGTGTTTAAGAATATAGACTAGTACCTAAAGAAATACCTGGACAAAGCACCCCACACCCACCCCAGGCTTCCAAGTTGAGATCATCAAGGACCTGTTGAAACAGTTTGTAAGCAGCCTGAATTTTCTTGATGCTAATTGTATTGTTCACCAAGACCTCAAATTAGGTTACATTCTGGTGACGAGTACTGGAACAGTCAAGATGGCTGACTTTGTCTTAGCCAGATTCTACAGCTACTGGATGTCTCCTCACACCCATGGCTGTTATATGCCAGTACTTTATTCCTCAAGTTCATCTGCAGTCTACATGTGTGACATCTGTGGACAAGTGGCATGTCCACTGTATCTTTGCTGAGATGTCTCACTGAATTCATCTCTTTCCTGGAAGCCAAGAGGCTGAGCAGTTGGATAAAATCTTTGTTCTCATTGGATTGGATTGCCACTAGTAGATATGGTCTCAAGATATATATCTACTCTGCCCTGACCCCCCCCCCCCCGAACCTCTTCCTGCAGAGGGGCTTTGGCCAATTCAGTCAGTGGTTCCCAAAATGGAAAAGTATGAAGCCACCAGCTGTTGGAAATTCTGACTTTCAATCCACATAAGCAAATATCTGTCTTCTCAGATCTACAGCACTCATTAGTCCCATAGGGAAAATAATGACCCAGAGCAAGATGTGAAGTGGCTGACTTTCCCTGCTTCCAGTAACTGAAGTGGAGAAAACTCCACTAAAGAATCAGCCTCTGCCTTCCTCTCAGACTGTGGAGACTCCTCCAGCTTTTTATAGAGAATGTTTTAATCCTTAAATGGCATTCCCCTCTCCTCCCTGTGAGGCTTACCCACTTACCCTCCTGTTTTTCTACACTAAAGGGTGGGTCTCTTGACTTCTCTCCCTTGCTTATATTTGAGACTTTTAGTTTTTATACAGGAAAACAAACAAGGCCACATTACCACCACCACCACCACCACCAACAACAACAACAACAATAATACAGTTTGTTGCCAAGGTAACACATCAAAGGTTAACGTCTGAAATGACTGACAAGTTAGAAATCTCAATTGAAATCCTAGGACCTCTGGAACTTTCTGTAGACTGAGAAAACTTTGTATACAATTACAAGGATTTGTCTTTGACATAGTAATCAGGTAGGGGGCACACACACAGCCAAGCTCTCACCCTTCCACAATTGATCAACTCTTTCTTTAAGTTTACCCACTGTGGCCTTCATAGCCAATGGAAACATTGTTTCCTTCTCTTCGATATTAGGGAATTTTGTTCTCAGGAGCATCTTACTAATTTTGCATGATTTTCTATTTATTTTCCATACACTTGAAAATTGGATATTTACTATCCAGTATTCATTATTGCCATCTGATAGGCATTAATATTAGTAGTTGTACTTTTGATTGTTCCTTTCAAATCTTTCTTTTGTCTTCATGATTCTCCCCCTTCTCTCTCTTTCTCTCTCTCTCCTATCTATCTATCTATCTATCTATCTATCTATCTATCATCTCTCTTCCTAGTCATCTGTCTTGTTCATGAAAGTCCTATTACTGAATTTCCACAACATACAGAATGAAATCCAGTGTCACTAGGCCTGCTAGGCTTTGTATGATCTGCCTGCACTCTATGTGTGTGTATGTGTGTTTAAACTTTTTATTCTTTTTTTTGATAGTTCCTGAATTTTTAATTAATTCTTTGATAATTTTGTACTCATACACAATTGATTATATAAATTCTCATTCTATAGCTTTCCAGAACCCCCTTAAACATCTCTTCCTGACTTCTTACCCCTTGTCCATAGCTCACTGATCTTTTAATTTGATATTTACATGACTTGGAATCCTACTGGATTCTTGGACTTTAGATGCCCTGCTTAGCTAATTACAGTAATTATCTATGTGCACATTAACCACTGTGATTTGGGAAAATTGGTAGAATTCTACTTTAGGTAGGAATTTGCTGCCAATGGTCATGTTGGGTACCAAGTACTACAGGGCAGTGTCTGGTCACTGCTGCCGGGTACATGGCAATCTATGGTAGTAGTAAACTGCAAATGTGATGGCAAGAGATGCTGAGAGAAGGGAGAGCTGGAGGAGGAGCAGAGAATTCATAGCAGTGACAGTTCAGCTGGCTATTTACAGCCTACTATGGCCTGTGGGCGAGCTATGCTAGGCAGCTGTAGAGCCACAATTAGAGAATATAAGGGTAAGAAGGTAATCAATCTATCAGTCCAGAGGCTCTCATCCGAAGGAAGAATGATGGGAACTCGTTTATCCAAATTTGGGAGTAAGAAAAGTACTGACAAAGAACACGTCCTATTTTATCAAGCTTTGGACAGTATTTTTTTATTATTATTATTGCCTTTGTTTGTTTGTTTGTTTGTTTTAAGGCATTTTTATTGGATATTTTCTTCACTTACATTTCAAATGTTATCCGCAAAGCTCCCTATACCCTCCCCCCTTCTGCTCCCCAACCCACCCACTCCTGCTTCCTGGCCCTGGCATTCCCCTGTACTGGGGCATATGATCTTCGTAATACCAAGGGCCTCTCCTCCCATTGATGATCAGATTTGACTTTCTGCAGCCAACCTCTGGGAAGGTATCTGAAATGAACTGGCAAAGGTACCCTCCATCCCTCCCCTGCTAACTACTTCGGTATTCTGAGGCTTCCTTCAAGTGGGAACTTCAGAATAAATCTGGAATTGAATTGCTGACCAATGCTTATTTCTAACTAGTTTGTACAATAATATAGCTCTTTGCTGAGCAGGTGGTGCACGCCTGTAATTCCAGCACCTGGGAGGTGGAGGCTGGAAGACAAAAGCCTAGACTAGCCTGAGCTCCTTAATGAGACCATCTCCAGGAACGAACAGGTGGATCTCTCCTGCATGAGAAGTCTTCTGATTTTCTCTAAAATTAGTTTTAAAAATATGGAGAAAAACACATTCATCCTGGAAAACTTTATATTCTTCTAAATATGGGAGTTGGCTAATAGTAATTTGTCAAAATTTATGATAAAGAAAAGACACTGAAAACTGCCTTTGGGTAAGTTTAAAGTTTTAAATTTCTAAAATAAATAAATAAATAAATCCTGTTATTGACATAGTAGTTTATTGTCTTCATTAGGCATGTTAATATGACGTAAAGTAAAAAAAAACATATAATTATCTTTAATGAGATTAAATAACTATTTTATTTAATCTATGAATCTTTCTATCTTGAAGCCTTGTTTCTGAGTGGATGATTCCTATGTCTGCTTTATGACAATTATCATAAATTCATATAAGGCTGCATTTAGTTACAGAGATTATGCATATATACATATGAGAACTGATTTATGTGTTAACCTGGCCATGCCACAATGCTAGAATATTTGTCCAAGCAGTATTCTGAATGGAAGTTTTGACAATGAGATTAAATGATTACAGTTTGAGCAAAACATGTTACCTGAGTAGGAATGGGTTGCATCCAATCAGTTCACAACTTGAATAGAAAAAACAATCAGCTGGCCAAAGCAAGAGAAATTCTACCAGCGATCGTCTTGAGACTGACAATGCAAATATTACCTGGGCCTCTGGCTGACAACCTTCTTCAGGTTTTGCTTCCAACATGTTTGTGCAATACCTAAGCCATCTCCACAGAATCAATGTGTCTGCACAAACTTAGATTATAGGCTGTTCTTTCTCTGAAGTCCTCTGCCGATTCAACTTGACATATTTCATATCATTTCTGTGGCAAACAGGTCACTGAGCTTTAATAGTTATGACTATTCTGTTTAATTTTTGAGCTTCCTGGTATGATATCATTTGAAGACATGATCATGAAAAACATTTGGATGTCCATAGTCTACAGCACTGTTTCTCAATCTGTGACTTGTGACCCTTTTGGGAGGTTGCATACCCAACACCTTGCAAATCAGATATTTACATTACTACTTATATCAGTAACAAAATTACAGTCATGAATTAGCAATAAAATAATTTTATGGTTGAAAGTCACCACAAATGAGGAACTACATTAAAGGGTCACAGCATTAGGAAGGTTGAGATTCACTGGTCTGGTCTAAGGTGTTTTGAGGTGTGTGCTGGACACTGGGTATGAAACAATATAATAAATCATGTATTATAAGAAAAGATACATGACCTGATTAGATAGGGAACTCTATGGAGGGAGAGACAAGGGTTTTGTCCCTTTCCAAGTTCTTAGAGTTGGAAGGAGAAATAACAACTACTATATTTCCTGACACCTGTGAGGAATGTGGTCTTGGATTTTTTTTATTTATGTCTATTAGTAAGAAAAGAATCATTTCCCAGTTTCTTCAGGGCCACCCACAATACTCAACCCTCACACTACCCTCATGCTACACAAATATAATTTGCTTGGCTCAGGCGTCACTGCATACATGATGTGCAAATAGCCTGTTATTCTCAAGGACTTACTGATAAGGTCTCTGATCTTCCACGATTCAGTTACTGTTTCTTGGGCATTGCTCTTACATCCCAGCTCTTACATCACATAGGATGATGTTAGGGAATCATGAAGAAATCTACAATTTTGTGACTGGGTATGCATATACTAACATCTCCACTTCCCTTCTTACTGTTCTTCTATCCTGTATACTCAGAGCCTTCTGTTACCAAACCAAGAACCATGCTGTTTGTTTGACTATAATCTCTGACCTGTCCAGCTTGTTTCTTTCCACAATTGTGTTGGTATCAGCCCTAACCTTCTTACACTGTTCTTGCCCAGACCATCAGTGGATGGTTTCCTCTAGAAACACAGGCTATCAATGAATCAGAAGTTTGACCTGCTGACAATGGTCTCCTGTACTCCAGGCCCCCTGTAGCCTTTCAAATCTCTTTGGCATCTTTTCCTGTTCACTATCCTCAGAATTCAATTTCTTTGAAAGTGAAAACTACCATTTTTATCTCTAGAGCTTAAAAAAATTGAACAGCACTAAAAAGGTGCTGAATAAATATATGTTGAATAAATGGGTTTGTTCTAGTTTTGAATTTTAATAACATCGGGTAAACAAGGCATGGACGACTATTAAGCCAGAGAGCATAACTTTAATAATTTATATGGTCCATGCCAGGAGACCATAGCCCATTGGCGACACAGATAGTGCTGGATAATTAGGCTCCTCTATTCTATTGTCCTTTGTGTATGGAGTAATTCTCCAGGTTTCTGTGTCTTGCTGCATTTATCAGCAATGACTGCAATGACCATCTATGCCTTAGACATCTGGAGTTCAATAACAGAGGGAGAAACATCGAAGCACATTGCACAGCTAACTTTACCTGCAGTCCTTGGTATTTTGGTTCTTTGTAGGTGTTCATTTCACAAGTTTTCTATCTAATCATTAAGAAGATGTACTGTGAACAGATTGCTTCCCTCTTACTGATTTTTCAACATGCTTGAGTTTTGGGCTTCATGAAGTCACTAAATGTGAATGTATTTTTATATCTTAGAAAAAAAGAGCATATATTAGCCAAACCGTGATACAGATATTCTTGAAAGGCCATGCTAAGGAGATAATTAAAATACCAAAGAACATTTAACTGTCCCTTTAACAGACATATTATAGAACACAGTGCGGCTTACACACCCATGGGGAACAGCTTAGAATAAGCAAAGTAAGTGAATTGTATGTTTTCTAATACTAAAAATGTTCATTCAAAGGAACATTCAATCATTCAATAACCTACAGATTGAATGAAAAACTAGAGTGGTGTCCAAAATTGGCTGAGTAAAATGTATTTATATAATTAAAAAAAAAAAAAAACCACAAATATCTCTGATGCTACCTTAAGTTAAAATATTACATTTAGAAAATAGAAACCTCAGGGTTTTTTTTAAATTTATTTTTTAATTAGGTATTTTCTTCATTTACATTTCAAATGCTATCCCAAAAGTCCCCCAGGCACCCCCCCCACTCCTCTACCCACCCACTCCCACTTCTTGGCCTTGGCGTTCCCCCGTACTGAGGCATATAAAGTTTGCAAGACCAAGGGGCCTCTCTTCCTAATGATGGCCGACTAGGACATCTTCTGATACATATGCAGCTAGAGTCAAGAGCACAGGGGTACTGGTTAGTTCATATTGTTGTTCCACCTAGAGGGTTGCAGACCCCTTTAGCTCCTTGGGTACTTTCTCTAGCTCCTCCATTGGGGGCCCTGTGATCCATCCAAGAGCTGACTGTGAGCATCCACTTCTGTGTTTGCTAGGCCCCAGCATAGCCCCACAAGAGACAGCTATATCAGGGTCCTTTCAGCAAAATCTTGCTGGTGTATGCAATGGTGTCAGCGTTTGGAGGCTGCTAATATGTGACCAAGATAAATTTAAGAAGTTCAGACTATACTGTAGAATATGAGACCAGGAACTGAACTGAGATTTTTGGGTATCGTGATCTGTCTCATTCGAAAGAGAAAACTCTACAGCAAGAGGGCTGAGGCTATATATGCCTCAGAAACAAGCATAATGGAAGTTCAGTGGAATGGCAATTCCTTCTGTAGAAGATACTATATTTGAATATTTTAAATACCTCATGATTTTGACTTTTAACTATCTAAAGATGAGGGGGGAAACAGTGGAAATAAACTGTCCTCAAAAGTACTATCCAATGTTTTCAACTACCATCTTTCCTTTGTGGCTTCCATTGATAAGCAGGTATCTCCTAAGTTGAGCAGCCTTGGTTTCTGTGTTGGCAAAGACTAGCTAGCCACAGTGTTTTCCCAAAACAATGCTTTTACCGATTCCCTACTCATCTAATATAGGGAGAATGGACTTTTGATTTTTTTTGTTTTTGTTTTTGTTTCTTTAATTTATTTTGATTATGTTTTGCAGTATTATTTTTATATCCAGCTAAAAATCCCTTCATCTAATTTATCCAGCTGTTCATAAGTGAGATGTTGCCTGATGCTAGGCATCTGAAACCAAAAGTGTTCTCCTGTTGGACTAACTATTAATGCTTTCTGTAAGATTACTATGCATAAGCCATATACTGTGATTCCAATATGGTTATTCTCTAAGCCCATGGCATGTGGTTGGTAAAGGTTTTCAATGTGTCTGTTAGACTTTAAAAACTAATTACAAATCTTATGAGATTCCTCCAGCTCTTAATGCTAGTATGTTCTATACTCAGTGCCCCAACTAAAGAATGGCTTAGAAGTCTGACTCTATCTTAAATCAATTGGCTGATCACATGCTATATTTCAACATCATTGTTTTAAGATATTAAGTATTTGCATTTCCATTTTCACTGGTAGCATTTTAATTTTTTGAGAATTTTAAATATGAGTCCTGCATTTGTATCATCTTCATTCCTCCCTCCCCAATTGAAGTTGCTTCCATGCCACTTACTCCACCTTAAATTCATGACCTCTTTTGAAATTACACATATGTGCACGCTCATGCACACACACACACACACATTCTATGGATTCCATTTAGTACTGTTCATGGTGTTGGACACGTTTTTTTCCTCAGTATTAACAATGGAATCTGTAGTTGTGGAACATGAGAGCTGACTCCATGGCAGCCTCAGATGCTATCAGCTGTGAGACCATAGTGAAAAGCTACAGGAGTTGTTTATACTGGACAGAACCTTTCACTGTATTCAAACATGGTTCTATAGAATATATTGTGACATTCTGAGAATAAACTGGTATGTTCAGTTGCCTCTCAGCCCCCAACACACTTTGTGGGGGATATGGCAAAGGCACTCCTGTCCTATGTAATTCAATCCCAGTCCAGTTCTTATTGATCATTTAAATACCATCTTTATTATATATGAGGATAACTCTCTTATGGAAAACTTAAAATAGCTAGCACTGTTAAGAAAAGTCTACTTCCATTTCTTCTCTTTAAGAAGCAAGCTCATGTGTAGGCCTAGCTGGAGCCTCAAGAAGAGGTAAGAGAGCTGGGCTTATCAACCTGCCTGATGGGCAGATGATTCTCAATGAATCAGTGACAATTAATAATGACTTTGGAGAAGTGAATCCCAGCCTTTACATAAAAGAGAATGACAAATCCTTGCACTGAGTCCCAGAGGTTCCATTTGGTAGATATACATATACTTCACTGAGCAACAAAATTATTAAAAAAGAATGATTTCGAAATTCTACACCATGATCCATGGTTGGGTGCTCAGAGGGTTGATTTATGGGTGTGAGTACACAATCTGTTTGGCAATGGGACCAACTGTTACTTTATCATTTTTTTAGCCAAATTGTCGCAAGGGAAAAATTGGATTTTTAAAAAAGTAATAACTAGAGACCAACGTCATTTTTAAAAGCACACAAGGAGCTCTCCTGGCTCCCAGGGATCATCTGCCAGTGAGCACTGGGGACTGTGTGTTTGCATTCATCACTGGCAGAAACAGGAGACTCACTGTTTTTATTTCTAGTGGACAGAAATACAGATCTTCCCTTGCAATGAGATCAAGTGACCTAGGTGGCTTCAGAGCAAAACAGCCACTGCCTTCTTGGAGAAGCAGAACAGATTTCTTTTTGGAATGGAAAAACATCTCTTAAAGGTTAAAACTGTCTTAAGGGATAACACATCCTGAATTTCTTGTTGACATCCTAGTGTGCATTCAAAAATGGAACACTGAATGCTTGGCATCAATTTCTGTTAGTGATACTTTTAATTGAAATAAATAATATGCAGGCATGGCACTCATATCAAAAGTTAACATAGGTTAGAAGTGTGTGAGCTTAGAATGCAGTTTCTGGAGGATAATTATGCTTCAAGATGAGAGCTACAGAGGCATATCTGGGGACTCCCTGCAATATGAAATCTCTATGGTTAGGAGAATAGTCCACAGTCCACATAATTCATTGGTACCTGTAACTCCTGAGAAGCTGTAGCTGAGCAGCCAAGTGACAGACATGTGGCCAGAGAACTTTCCCCTCTGCTTGTTTACCCAGGAAAAGACCAGCCTAGTTTTGCTTCAGAAGTGCCTGTGTGGATGGGGTGGATCAGAGAATATTGATTGTTGACATGAGTTTCCCCAGACATTAGCTCTTATGAGGTTAACTTAGCAAATTTCTGTGCAAGGGGGGACCAAATACCTCCTGTAAGTAAGACAACTTTAAGTTAATCAAAGTCAGCTTGTCCTGGGCAGCCTGACCTGATCACAAGAGAACTCTGAAAAGGTCTTAGTTCCAAAAAAGGAGTTGCCCTCTTCTGCTGACCTTGTGCAAAGCAGAACCAGGATGCCTAAGCAGACTGTGAAAGCTGTGGATGTGAATTTATGAGTATCAAGAATTCAGCTCTTAAACAGGGTCACCAACCAGGAAAATCACATTTGGGGGCTCCCATACCCCCCTATACACACAAAACCCTCATGTGTGGGTTCCAGCCCCAGAACCTACAGGGCTTCACACACTTGTTGGTGTTACCTGCTCCTAACCCAGGGAAGGTGGACCTCCTTCCATGAGGCAACAGTGCAGAAGGAATGGTGCAGCTTGGAACCACCATCCACTTGCGATTAGGAGGTTTGAGGGAACTCATTTGCATATCAATACTCCCAAATCACCTTCCTGCTCTGGGAGCAGCTGGCAGTCTCTGTCTCTGTTAGTCAAGGCTCCTGGTGCCAGCTTCATTTTCCTATGGCATCTGTTTCCTCCATGAACAAGGGTTTGGGTATGTTTCCTTGGGTTAAAATAAGTCTATGCTGATCATTTATTTCCGTGCTTGGTTGTATTTTTGCTACTGGAAACCTTTCCTGGACCATCTGCCCCTGAGTCCTTTTCTGTTCTCTCAGATTTATCACAATCTCAGAGATATTCCTTTTTCTCTACATCTCTTGAAGCTTATCCTGAATGTCGTCTTATGCTCCCTATATGACAAAGGGCTACTTCCTATGGTAGAAAACCAATGTCAAAGAGAATCAGGGGCTGAGTGAGTGTCTTGACCATCTCTATCGCCAGCCCTCAGCTAGGTCTAGATGTCATAGTGTGGGACCTCTCACTGTTTCCACTTTCAGCAGCACAGAGCATCTCTGTGAAATCTTTATTATAGGCAGTAACTAGGAAGTGGTTCTTTTCCTGCCTTCTTCAAAGACAATTGAGTTCTCTCTCTCTCTCTCTCTCTCTCTCTCTCTCTCTCTCTCTCTCTCTCAGGTCCTAAGTTCTTTGCATTTTACAATCAACTAATTAATGGGATTAATATAGTTTTCAGCTTATAATGAAATCTAGAGCAATTGCTCTCTGAATTTACTTAGCTCAGTTTTTGCCTATGTACCCATCATTGTCCATGTATGCTTTGATTGTCCAACAGTGTCCTATGCCCATCATTTTAACATGAAGTTAAAGGCAAAATTTAATTTGGAAGGCATAGGTTTTATTGCAGGTTTCATAATGTGACTTGCAGTGTCTGTGTCACCATATGTTTTCAAATCAGCTGTCATTTGAGGAACCCCCGAGCTACCTGTGTCTAATTACAGGCATCGGACTTCAAGTTACACAGAGTCACTTATTAGTACTGTAATGAAAACCTGCTATCCCTCGAAATGATGGCTATAAATCATGTACTTTTTCATATTAAAAATACTAAAATATGATTGTAGAATATATACACAAATATAGACTTATAAATGGGCACAACTTTGTGGAGTATAAATTTGCACAAACATCCACCAAACCAGCTTTAGAAGAGTAGACTCTGACACTAAATCCTCTCCTAGAGTCTGAGATAGATTTCATGGCACACATTCTTAGCCCTCTCTATAAAAGATGAAATTTACTATCTGACGTACAAAATTACTAATGTACACCATGATCTCTGAGGATTAAAATTTAGGGACAGAAAAAAATTCTAGATTTATAAATTTGTTTCTTAAAAGCTTAGTTTTGGAGGAAACAGCACTCCATCTCAGAAATGTAATTTGCTGGGAAATGGTGAAAATAGGAATGTAGAGCCTGAGACCAGGACAGGAAGTAGCAGGAGGAGGGTTATGAAGAGGAGCTGGTGGTTATGCTAATTAGGAGGATTAGGCATGTAGGTACTGTCACAGACATCACCTGGGCTACCATTCTTTATAGAATACAGCAAACATTTGGTCAGGACACTAGACTGTCTTGGAGTCCTCAAAATACATAGGCAGATGAATAAATGAATACCGTGGTGCAAATGGGTTCATGCCATGAGGCAAGAGGGAACTGACTTTCAGAACTGTAAAATGCTACCTACCTGCCAACCAAATGGGCCAACAAGTGTGACTCCAGTCATGCACTACTAAGAGAATTCACAGAGGGGACCCAGAAGGTAGCTAAGTTTTCTGACATTTTTGTGTAAATATATTTTGGAGTGTTTTAAAGGCAATTCTTTAAGATCTGGTGGGAGAATCCGGGATGGGAGAGTGACTTGTGGTCATCTGCTTCCCAGTGTGTTGACCTGCATGGCTCAGTTCCCACTCTGTGCTTTCTCATCTCATAATGAATGGGTACCTCTCCTCTTGTCCTTAACTCACAATTCAATTATCTACCTCTCTTTTCCTAAAATATTCATCTTTAACCCAGGTCTCTTGCTACATTCAACATTACCCATATCTTTGATCTCCTCGTGGAAACACCACATGTGCCTTTCACCAACCAGAGCACTAAAAGAACTCATTCATATCACAGGTATAAATTCCTGCAAACAACCCCCTCCCCAGATTTTATTTATTCATTCTCTTTACCATCAGAATCTTTCCCAGTGCCAAGAGTCTCTTTCCTTATGTTCAGTCCAATACCTTTCTTTCTGACCTCCTCACTCTTTGCCAACCAGTAATGACAAAGGAACACATCATTGTTTTCCTGGCTGGTTGGGTGATCCGGCCTCTGCTCTCTCTGTCTTCTGAGCACAGGACTTTGTGATCTTGATCTTCATATCCTGTCATCTTTTCCTCATGCACAGACTATACCTTGAGATGCCACATAACTCATTCTGGTCTCTTGCCACTGAAATGCAAATAGCATAGAGTATGGGGTAGACCTCTGCCATGTTCTCTGACATCGCTCAGCTACTGCTTTAGGGCCCATTCTTTGTTAACCTTTCTAGAATGAAGGGGATGAAACTAAAGCAAAAAAAGAGCAATTATCAACAAGTAGGCCATAGCAGGCCATCCCAGGCCATGGTCTTGGGCATAGCAGTTGTCACAGGGCAAGGAGGAGGGAGATACTGAATCTCAGAAGCCTTGGTCAGCATCTCCCTGAAATGGGTTTTCAAATACAAGCCATCTGATTTATCGTTCAGGAAAAGCAGCAAGCAGCAGCAGACTGCTCAACACTGGACCAGTAATTGACAGATTGTTTTAGGCAGGCTAATAAATTGCTCTTCAGTCTATTCGAACTGTGGTAACCAGTTTCTCTCAATGAGCAAATCATCTGGTTGTAACAGAGAATACAAGTAAATTGAATTTGTTGACTTACTTCTTACTTATTCACTTACTTTCAGAGACAGTCTCTCTCTTTCTCATTAACATTTACTTTGCTTCTTTCCCTGTCAGATATCAATTAGTTTTGTAATCACCAAGGAGTACATGGTAAAACAATAAAGCTTCCTTCCTTAACACAAAAGTAGGGATGGGGTTACAAATGTTTACCCTTAAGGCTTAGAAAGCTTTAAGACCCCAACAATGATATATTAAGCCCCCAAACTGTAGGTTGATCTATTGGTAAAATTACATTCTAATAGCTAGCACTGAGGTTTGTTTGTCTGCTTTGCTGATTTTTCTTTGAGATAAATGCTGTATCTTTTGACCACTTTGATTCTTTTTGTAATGTTAATGTGTGTGATGCAGAATACTCAAAGAATAAGATGTCAGAGTTATTTGGTACATTTTAGACCTGTGTGGATGTTTGAGAGAGAAGACTAGAATGGACTTAGGTGGGCAACCTCAAGACTGGTTTGTGCTAAATCATTTTGTGCTTCTCATTACCCCCCATGGAGCGTCCATGGTCATAAAGAGGTTCACAGGTGGAGCCAGACTCTCAGGCTTTAGGATATAGAATCTGGGCAATGGGAAAGAGAAGAAGAGGAAGAGGGAGCAAAGGAAAATGGGCTGGAGATGATTTCAAGGTATTGAAGATAAAGAGGAAGGACTGGAGAGGACAAACATTGAGAAGGGAGCCCAGAGGCAGACTGAGATTCCAACCCATCTGCTCATCATATCTTCTAAAGCAATTTTACTAAGGATTGGTTTAACACTCTATAATCCATTTTAAGTTAAGTAATTAAGGGCTGAAGAGATCAATCAGTAATGATAAGGACCGGGGTTCAATTGCCAGCATCCATTCTGAGCACTCAGAACAGCCCGTTCCTCCAGCACCCAGAGATCCTGCACTGTCTACTGGCCTCCTCGGGCAAGTTCACACACACACACACACACACACACACACACACACACACACACACACAAAAATCTTAACAAAATATTTTGTATAGGCATTGTGATTTACGCACAAAAAAAAAAAAAAACTCATAAGAAAGTGTTAAGAATGTGTCCCTTAGGAAGGAAATAGCACACATAGTGTAGTGGCTTGAATATGCTTGACCCAGGTAGTGGCACTGTTTAGAGGTGTGGCCTTGTTGGAGTAGGTGTAGCCTTATTGGAGAAAGTGTGCCTCTGTCAGCATGGACTTTCAGATCCTCATCCCAGCTGCCTGGAAGCAAGTATTCTCCTAGTGGCCTTCAGATAAAGATACAGATCTTTCAGGTCCTCCAGAGTCATGCCTGCTTGGAACCTGCCATCCTCCCACCTTGATGATACTGAACTGAAACTCTGAACCCGTAAACAAATCCCAAATAAATGTTGTCCTTAGAAGAGCTGCCTTGGTCATGGTGTCTGTTCATAGCAATAAAGTTTTAACCAAGAGATAAACCCAAAACACACCCACAAGCTCATTCCTATGGGCAGCCCACAGGTTTCTAAACAAGCAGCTCATAGGTGCATGCAGTTAGGGCAAGTGTGTCACAGGACCAAGTGTGTTTAGTCATGCTCACTGAAGTCACACTTTACAATACTTTTGCACTCTGTAATTTTAAAATTACATCATGATTACTTATCACAGGGAAGGAGGTATGCAAGCATGTGTGTGGATTTGTGCATGCCACAGCATGCATGTTGGTTTCAAAGGTCAAATTTCTAGAGTTTGACTTCTTCCTCTCTCATAGGACTCACCTAGGGATGGAAGGCAGGTGGTCAGGCTTAGTAAAAGGCACCGTTACCTGCTGAGCAACCTCACTATCTATTTGTTGTTATTTTTACTATTTTAACAGAGAAAATGCTTTCTAGCTCAGGCTAACCTCAAATACTCTATGTACGAGAGGATGGACTTCTGGACCTCTCTCTTCTGCCTCCTAAGTACTGGGATTGTAGATATGGTTGCCATACCTGGCTATGTCCTAATGGTGATGGAACCAGGGTATGCCCAGCTGAGTTACAGCTTTAGCCCAATATTCTGTTTTATATATAATTTGCTAATTGATGCTTATTACTTTTAATAAGATTATTAAAGTTCTGGGAGATTTTGTTTTCTCAGAATAAAGTGCACTTAGATACCAACCCTTAGTTTTATGTCCTAGAAAACTGAGGGGCAGAAAAGGGAACCCAAAGCTGAAGGGATACCATATGTGGAACAGGGCTCAGTGCCAACAACAGTCTTCGTCTTAGGGTACAGTGGAGATGTAGGCTTGCCTGTGGAGAGACTGAGTTTGGGTTGCCTTTTGCCACTGTAGCCAATAATATGCTTAATGGGAGCCCTGTTCAGTCCTGTACTCCCTGGGAGGACTTCAGGTAGCTGACCACATATACTCTAAGGATACATGACTGTTTGACACATACTCTATTATGCTTATTCCTTAATCACGGATTTGTACTGATTCCTGCTAGATATCGTCCTGCACCTGCTAAAGTATTTAGGAGATAGATGGCTGGCTGACCTGAATTCCACTGAATGCACTTTCCTGAGTTGTTGCCCATGCCAGGGTGGGAGGTTTTGGTGATTCGGCTGTGTGAGAGACACCAACTCTCTTTATCCGTAACTCTACCACACTTACCCATTCGCTAAGCTAGATACGAGTTGTTTCTATGTTCTCTTTGCTCTTTCTGTGCTATCTGAGGGGTCAGCATTCCTGTGCTTGTGCCCTGGAAATGTCATATAAGGATTAGAAATTGTATATTTTGTTTACCCTCAAAGAAATATTTTCCTTGAAAGCACTTGTAAATGATAATAATGGAGAAGCCTGCAAAAAATCCTGCCGTTTATTAATAAGTACACCCTCGTGTTTGTGCACTGTCCCTTATAAATTAAACTATCCTCATGCATATTGAGGGCTGGGAGAGTGATCATTCAGTGGATAAGTTCATTGCCATGGAAGAATGAGAGCTGGAGTTCACATCTCACAAACCCAGACAAAAGCCAAGTGTGTCGTATGTCTGAAATTCCAGAGCTCCTACAGGGAGAGGTGAGCAAGGAACAGGGGAATCTTTAGAGACTCAGACCATATTGCATGGTATATGCAGACCCTGTGTCAAAGAAGATGGAAGGTGAAGACCAACACCCAAGGCAGTCATGAACTCCCACACACAAAACAGCATGCTCACTTGTATGGTCACACATATTGATGCACATCCATGTACATGCACACACACACACACACACACACACACACACACACACACACACACACACAGACATACACACATGCATGTGCTCATGTGCACACACACAATCCTAATTGATGACTTTTATATAGTGCTCTTTCTGTCTTTGTATAGAAGTTTTTAAAATGACTGATATAAATTCTTGCTCAAAGTGAATAAGACAAAGTTGTCTACTGATTTAGTACAAAATGATGAGATAATTACATGAGGCTCATGAACCAGGTGCTGGGATTTTTAGGGGGGATAGTTAATTGATTCAACCTAGGTGGTATTGTTAGGAGAAATTTGCACACATGAAGTGATGATTAACCCAGGCCTCTAATATCAGGAAGATTTTTCTAATTATGGAGGTGAGAAGGAAAGACCTCCTTCCTATAGGTTTAAAAAGAACACGGTGAGCAAAAGCTCCTTGGTATTCGGACCTGACTCTTTGTGTAGAAGAGCAAGCAGTGAAGCAAGATTGCCAGTCAAAGCCCTGCAGGATCCCTGTGATATCCTATGGTGTGAATCCATTTGGTATCCTGTGCTATGGATTCCACATCCTCCAATCAGAGACTGCCTGTCTGTCTGGAGCTCTGAGAAGCCCAAGCTGTCCTTTATCTCTAGTCTGACCTGTGATGGGTACAGGTGGCTTCTGGGTAGACTTAGAAGGTGACTACTCAGTAGAGAGTTTAGGGGTCGCAAGGGTTCCAGTGAGTGGTCCTTAACATAGTACTTGATAGTAGGTTTTCTCCATGGACAAAATATTCTAATTCAAGCTGAATTAAAAATATAAAGAAAAATATATAAAAATATATAAAGAAGCCGGGCAGTGGCAGTAAATGCCTTTAATCTCAGCACTTGGGAGGCAGAGGCAGGCACATTTCTGAGTTCAAGGCTAGCCTGGTCAGAGTGAGTTCCAGGACAGCCAGAGCTACACAGAGAAACCCCATCTCGAAAACAAAAACAAAAAACCAAGAAAGAAAGAAAGAAAGAAAGAAAGAAAGAAAGAAAGAAAGAAAGGAAGGAAGGAAGGAAGGAAGGAAGGAAGGAAGGAAGGAAGGAAGGAAGGAAGGAAGGAAGAGGGAAAAGTATATAGTATGGAGAGAGAGATGAGAGAGAGAGAGAGAGAGGGAGAGAGAGAGAGAGAGAGAGAGAGAGAGAGAGAGAGAGAGAGAGAGAGAGAGAGAGAGAGAGAGATCCAAAATGTCTAGATCATATAGTGAAGAGCCCAGACCCTGGGCTGGAATGTTCTGGGTAGAAGACAGGGTATTTCAGGCATGCCCTGTAATAAGTAGGGACAGAGAGATGGTGGGAAACCTGGAGGCTAGGTACAGTCTTATGCTTTGGTATGGTAAATAGGCACTATAGCCACTTCTCTACTGGCCCTTGAGTTTTTCTTTGAACCCAAAGGTTTGCTATTTAATGGTTCATTTATAAAACCATCAACTTTAACTTGGGCTTTAAGCATAGCAAAGGTGGAGAGAGTGGAAAAGGGACACCCCATGTTTTAAGGAAACTTCAGGAGCCACGAGCGTGTTCTTCCACAAAATGATTACATTAGTCTATTATGTACAACATAATACATATGTTATTATACATATACATATAATAGACTGTCAGTTGTACAACAAGGACTACAGTCTTAAGACATGGCCTGACTTTGGTTCTCAGCAAGAACCTACAACCTGATCTACCTGTTCTAACCCCTGTAGGAATTTGCCTTTCACAGGAATGTGTGTAAATTCTCATGTGAGTAGGTCATCACATTTTAAAGTTTTGCCTCAGTTTATGGCTGTCCAACTGAATTTTAATAGTCTGGTCTGTAACTGAGACTTTGACTTTCACTAGATATATATACAGAGTTGTTTTTCTTCATTCTCCTTTTTTTTTTCCATCAATGCCATGAGTTTTGGGACCCTGTGACTGCTGCTGCAGCCTCAACGCTCAGTTCAAAGTCAAAGTTACACTGTGCTTTTCTTTAATGAAGCCTACAGAATGGGGTGAACTCTGTCATACCCCCAGGACTTCATGAATATGAATAATCACTTCAAAAGGTCTGCTCTTCTGAAAAATGGTTGGGATATTCCATGCTTGACCTCAATTTCATAACAACAATTTAGGAAGCACCCTCCACACTGCCCTCCTTACCACTAATGAACTTCGCTTCACTCCAGCACAGTTAACAAGACAGCATCACTAGAAAACAAGCCTAACTGCTTGAAAATATCGATAGCATACTTAATGTGAGTGCAATCTCAGATATGTGCATTTGCAAACTATTAAAAGGCACTGGCAAAGACCTAAGTTTTGCTAACTGCCCCAATCTAGAGCTAAGAAACTATTTTTCTCTATGAATTCTAAATATTCTTCACTCTTGCTATTGTTATGATAGGTAATTTTCCTAATGGGTAGGATCTAAAATCACATAGAAGGAAAAGATTGTTCTAAAGAAGTCTGTTCTGAGTAGAAATGTGAAATTCTGGAGGTAAATAAAATGTCACCTTGTTGGGGATGGGTTCTAATACTTTGTCTTATTTCAGCTCCCCAAAAGCCACCCTTGCAGACCTGAGAGTCCCAGCCCCCACCCCCAGCTGGCTTTGATTGATAATAAAGAATTGCTGTACTACCATTGGCTGGTCAAAGAGACAGGGAGGGACTTTTAGATTGAGTGGGCAAGAGACTAGGAGGAGAGAAATCACCATGAAGGGGAAGCAGAGGGATTAGATGCTAGAGTTACAGGAAAGAACCAAACCAGCCATGTAAGAATTTGGGAAAATGGCCTAGGGGCTACTCTCCCGATTGGGTCTGGGATAGCAGAGATGAAATGTTGAGTTAGCAAGTTGACTCTGGAAAATTGGAGGGGAGAATGTATGCTAGCCTCAGGGAGGATTAGAAATGCTCAGCCATAGCTAGCTCTTGTGTGCACGTGCACATGAGTGCGTGCATGCGTGGGTGTGTGTGTGTGTGTGTGTGTGTGTGTGTGTGCGTGTGTGCGAGAGAGAGAGAGAGAGAGAGAGAGAGAGAGAGAGAGAGAGAGAGAGAGAGAGAGAGAGAGATTCTCAAATCTAGAGAGCTCTTGGACATGTGCAGCACACACCACGTGACCCACCAGGAGCCAAAGTGGTTAAACTAATTCGTTGCTACATCACCTGTCTGGGATAAGTGGGAAAAGTGAGTGAGAGATAGATTCTGGGAAGTTCCTCCACAGATTTAGAGTGATTGAATAAATCATGAGGAGACTTTGGACCTGCAGAATTGCCTCCAAGTCAGGCAATGAACTCCAAAGCCTCAGTCACTTACACTGGGGTGGGCTTTACAGAGATGAAGTTACTCTAGGGTCCTCCCTCCTGTAAGTCAGCATACTTTGATCTGTTACAGATTTTCTTTCTGGAATCAGGTGTGTGTGTGTGTGTGTGTGTGTGTGTGTGTGTGTGTGTGTGTGTGTATGTTGTGTCTACCCAGGAGAAATTTCTCACACAGTAAACCCCTCTGGATGTGCCTGTGATGATGGAGTTTCTAAATCAAAGGAACAAAAGTGGGAGGTCGCCATAACTGTGGGCCATACCATTGCAGAGCCTGGGATCTATACTGCATACATGAGAGAAAGCAAGCAGCATCCATCTCTCTGCTTCCTTGCTGCAAGTGTGATGTGACCAGTCACTGCACCTTCATGCTACCTCCTTCCCTGCCACGACACACCACATCCTCCAAAACTGTGGGTCCACTTAACCTCTTCCTCCCTTGCATGGCTTTTTGCCAGATATTTGGTCGCAGCATCCAGAAAGTAGAATAACATCGATGGATTTATTTCTCTATTGTTCTGTATTACCTCAGCTAAAACAATTCATCATTAAACCACATTTCTAAAACTACTTTGTATGTTATAACCTGAAGGCATAATTTATATGATGATACATTTTTACTTATGATAAGGAATATGTTTTCTATGATGAATTTTATATTTTACAAAACCACAGTTTCCAGGACCAGCAGGATGCATGCCTGGCAAGATAAAGTTGTATATGGTAGGAGGAGCTTGAGAGACAATTATAGATAAGGTAGACGAAGAAACTGGACAGAAAAATTGGTATCCTATCTGGTCAATAGCCTCATAGAATCACAGCCTGTCCCTAAGGACTTTGTCTAAGGGAAGCTTTTCACAGCCCGTATGAACTCAAAACTAAGCCACACTTGCTCATATGCACTAGAGCATGAGCACAAGAGAGTGATTAACCCTGTGTACAGACATATGACTCAGAACCCCATCCCTGAGAGCCTCCCTAGATCTTTAACAGGTAAGCCAATGAGCAAAAGGAACCATCCGACCTGCCTTCTGCTCTTGTCCTTCAGCAAGGCATTCTGCATTCACAACTCTCAGCTCATTGTTCTCTGTATACACCATTTTAGGATTAACTGTTCCATGTCAAGACCTCTAAAAGTAATAGTATTATGTTTTGTTTATAGGCATGCAGTAAAAAGTTGGCATTAAACACAGAGAGGTTTTGATGTAACATATGGGAGGGGATCTTTGTCATATCATATGGGAACTGGTTTCTTCAGGTCATTGTCAGATCCTAGATGTAACAGGAAACTCATCACGATGGCTGGTTGCATCTTCGTAGGGGGTGGCTATGCTATAAAGATGAATAGTTTGAGCTGAGGTGGAGGCTTGTTCATGTACTGTCAGTGTGCTTGGAGACAGAGCTCAACAACAGTGTGGCATTGGATCAAGCAGTCATGCCTCTGTAATGAAGCTCCAATATAATCTCTGGACACGGGCGCTTGGGCATGCATCCCTGCTTGGCAGGATCCCATACCCTTTGTCACACATCTGTGCTTGGAGGTTAATGCATCCTGGCTTTCTGGTGAGAGGGCCAGGGAAGCTTCGTATTTGGAACCTGCCTTCAATATCTCCTTCTATGACTGATTTTAATCTACACCTTACCCACAGCCAAGAGTTTAACAGATTTGGGGAGCTCTATGAAGACTCCAAGGGAAGTATAAACTCTAGGGTTATGGATCACTTTGATTATTAACTTGATAGGATTAGGTAAGGCAGAGGAATTACGGAGGCACATATTTGACTCTGTCTGTCGAGGTGTTTCTGAAAGAATTAATTGAGTGGGGTGAGAAAGTCACCCTGAGTGCTGGCAGCACAATGGGATGGGATAATGCCATGGTGACATCAGGGGAGAGCCAGGTGATCACGGGCACACATCGCTCTCCACGTCCTGACTGCAGATGAAACACAACCAGCTATCTTATGCTTCCCCTCCCAGACCTTGCTTGCCATGAGGGACTGCATACCCTCAAACCATGCACCAAATATTCTGCTCACCCACTAGAAAAATAACCAGTACAGGTTAGGAATGTGTCAAGCTGGCAAATGGCGTAGAAATTAAGGTGAACATGAGAGGACTTTTAGATTCCATGGCTTTGTAGATCCAATGTAAGTAATACTTCCCAAAGCACTCTTCATACTAATCACACTTGAACCTTATGCTGGTCATGGAGGTGGAGGGAGCAAAGAACACAGGAGGACTGATCCACTTCGGACAGCTGCTGAGAGCTGGCATCATAGGGGTGCCAACTTTGAGTACCTGCCCTGCTAGCCCCAGACCATTGAGACAGTTTCATCTGTTCTAAGAACCTTATACCTCAGGAAAATGTCAAGAAACAGAGATCTTTCAAAATTACCCCACAGTCCAAAAGCATAAAGCAGTTTAAAATGTTTTCTATCTAGTAATATAAAAAGCAACCAGCCAAATCTTAATCAATGGCTATGTGTCATTTAAACAGTAAAGCGTTGCTTTTAAAAACTTGAGTGTAGGTGTACTCCTACAAATACTCCTAGAATAGAAGAAATAATTCTATGCACTATATCTTATTCATAAATTACTACTGTGGCAGAATTGATTTAACAATATCTAAATATACTTTTTGTTTCTTTGTTTGTTTGTTTGTTTGTTTTTTCGAGACAGGGTTTCTCTGTATAGCCCTGGCTGTCCTGGAACTCACTCTGTAGACCAGGCTGGCCTTGAACTCAGAAATCCGCCTGACTCTGCCTCCTGAGTGCTGGGATTAAAGGCATGCACCACCATGCCCGGCTTTAAACATACTTAACTATATCACTGACCATGGGATTCTTTGTGTAAACTCATGTACTTTCCTAACTGAAGAGACATTTTATTATTGTTTTTAACTTGTCAAAGATTAATGTGGTCAGAATCACCAAAGTTTGCTCAATGGGCTAAATAGTGTATATCATAAAGACCAAGCATCCAGTAGGCCACCACTAGGTTGCCTTAAATCTAGAGAACACCCACCTCTTCTGAAGCATCTCCTTCCACACTTAATTCTCCCCTGAATCACTAAGTTTCTCAAGCCAATGGCCCCATCCTGAAAGCACTCAAAGCTCACCTCCATCCAGGCTGGCATTAGAAGTCACGTCTCCATACAGAAATGTTTACTCGATTCAACTTCTAGTTGTTTAAGTGAAATGAGAAGAGAGCTATTTAAACCAAGACAAAGTTTAACAATTATGGTGAACATTTAAGTTTTCCATATTCGATATTGCCTGAAGATTCTGTCTTCTTTTTCATACATGAAAATAGGAGTTTCTCATAAGCTATGGACAGGGTGTGGCTCCCTGCATGTGCCATGCCCCACCCTTTCTGTGTTTCGCCCTGCAATAGCTCTTCCATAGCTCCTCGCCTATTTGATCACAATACAACCCTTGCAATCCCAAAAGGAATCTTAAGAAGTCCATAGACTCATGCTACACTGGTGGGGGTGGGGGTGGGGAAGCAAGACAGAACCCTAAGCTCCAAATGAGTTTGGGTTGTGTCAAGGTTCAGGCTTTGGACACCTAGTAAAAGTAAAATATTGGCTGTGTTACCAGACAGTCTCTTAGGGTAGAGCAATTGCTTGTGGCCAGGGATGTGTGAATAATCAGGCAATATGATTTGGGAGCAGAGCTTTGAGGATTTTAAAAGGCCTTGCTGTGGTCCTGGGCAGTCCCACTGCGGACACTGTGGGATTTAATCATTTTCAGCAATTGCTTGGAAATAGCTCCCATGTGAGTTGGTTTATAGACCAATGTGATCTTGGGCTCCCTTTGTGACCCCTGCTGCATACATATGTTGCCTGTATTTATGACCACCCTGGTCAGGGAACAATGTTGTCTGTTTGGATAATTGTATTTGGCTGGTGAGGTGGCTCAGTGGGAAAGTGCCATGCCTGACAACTGGGTGCAATCCCCAGAGTCCACATAATGGAAGGAGAACCAACACTGGTTCATTGTCTTCTGACTTCCACACATACACCATAGCACTAAAGGAACCAACATCCTGACAGCAGGATCCATCAGCCAGTGACCCACTTCTTCTCTACATAAACACTCTGATGACAGCTGCATCATCTGACACCTTGAGCCAGAATGCCTGGTAGAACCAGAGAAGATGCTGACAGAAACTGGACTCAACACAGCTATACTTTCAGGGCTTCAAGGAACCTCAGAATCCAGTGTGTGTGTGTGTGTGTGTGTGTGTGTGTGTGTGTGTGTGTGCACGCGCGCGTGTGCACGCAAGTGCATGTGTGTGTGTGTGTTTAAGAGAGAAAGGAAGGAGAGAAAGCAGTATAGAAGTTATGAACAAAATCTAACCCACACCCTCACTAAAGTTTCATCTTGTCTTCTCAATGTGGATTCTCTTTTATGCATCTCTTTGCAATCAGCTGAAATATGCTGTTATTGCTGTTCAAGTTTCAACCTTCCCTCCCATGGCTTAATCAATTTCTATATCATCTTCACTCCAGCTATATCGTAAGAGGGGTTTCTCACTCTTCCACTTATCATGTGTCTCTCCTGGCTGCAAGATAGAGCATTCACCTTAAAGACTGGAGTGACTCTGACCTAGTGAGACCAAACTCCTCTGTGTTTCTCACTGTCTTCAACCTGCACACCTTACTGTCTTCACAGTTTATTCATCCAAGCAGCTGCAGATGTCTTCCTCTGGTACAGTCTCTAAAGCCTCCCTTGTCCAGTACTTAAATAGCTGTTCATTTGCCTCCAGCACTTTAAAAGCCTTCTCCCAGAACTGGAGCTCCTCTCTCATTGGAATGAAAATATGTTATTGCTTTAAGACCCAACCAATTATTTATATTTTCAACACCTGCTTTTTCAGTATATATACTTTTTTCTTAGGGTAGGGGATTCTAGCTCTGGCTGGAACCCAGGGCTTGGTGCATAATAACCAAATACTCTACCATCACACTGTTTCCCTAGCCCTTGCAGTATATCTCAGTGTAAGAATTTGATATTTATAGGGCCTTACCCCTGTAGTTGTCAGATTAATCAAATCCTCTAGAATAGTCTGAGAACAAACACAGTTCCATGATCCCTGAGTACCCTACATGACCCTATATGAGTTGAGAGGTGAGCCACAAGGATTGAGAGCATAGAGTCAAGGAGACAGAAGGATAAAAGCAGTGGGAGGGGAGGGAGGGAGATGTAAAGTGGGAAGGGGGCAAGAAGGCAGATGCTCAGGGAACTGAGTGGCTGCTCAGCCCTTTCTTTGAGGTCTTTGCTTCATCCTTATAACTCGCTGAGTCCTAGGAGGTGTCAGGTGTTCCTGTGTCCTTTGAGGATGCAGCAATGCAACAGGTACAATCTCCCTCCACTGGCTCTGCTGCTGATGGTTTGCTATTACAGACTACACTGTCCTGTTTCCCTGAGAGGAGTACATGGCTCCCTTTATCATAGCAACCCTTTAATTTCTTATTCTACTACTCTATAATCCTGATATAAAACACTGACCAAAAGCAACTAGAGGAGAAAGAGGTTTATTTGGGTCACAAATTCCAATCATAGTCCATCATCTAGCATAACCAAGGAAAGAACCTGAGGCACGAACCAACGAAAAGGCCATGGCAGAGTGCTGTCTACTGATTTGCTCCCCATGACCAACTCAGCCTACTTTCTTATATAGCTCTCACTTTCTTGGGGATGACACTACCCACAGTGGGCTGATCCCTCTCAGATCAATTATTAATCAAGAAAATGTCCCCCAGACTTGCCTACAGCACAATTTAATGGTGATAACATCTCAGTTGAGGATCCATCTTCCTCAAATCTAGTTTGTGCTGAGATGATGGTGACTAACCAGCATATTTTATCAAGGTTAAAATTAAGTTAGAAACATAGTATGGAGCCATTATTAATAGAAACATTGACAGGTAAAATAAAAATCATGCTAATTAACTCCCTGTGTTTCTCACCCCAAACTGTGATTAAAATCACACAGGCAGAAGGGAACACTACCATTGCCTAAAGTCACTTTCCTGAGACTGATCTGTCCTCCAAAGCTAATACATACGAAAAACCAGCAAAGTGTTTTTAAAACTTAAAAGTGTGAGCTTTCTTTCACACAGAGCTTTACTAATGTACACAAACATGTTTGTGTGAATCTACTGACACAGTGCTTAAATGCTATGTCTCACCTCTACATGCAAATCCAAGCCTAATGGAATTAAACCAGCATTCCAAGCTCAGATGTTGATGCAGATTTTGGACATCATTCCTAATTACCCAGAACAAATTTTTTTTTGGTGAATACACCATAAGAGGCAACTGCTGAAATAGGCTGGCCAAGCCCCCAGGATTAGCATCCCTCTTCTGCTAGCAGGGAGGAAATTGTATTATATGTCACTGGCAACACTGATCAAGTCTAGTTGTGTAGTCAATAGACACTTGATTTAGGCCACATTTGTGTGTCTACCTTTGAGCAGGAGGTTGCTGAGAACAGCAGGTGCTAATGGAATTTTCTCACCTTCTATGGCCTCTGTTCTTAGGTGCCTGTAGCTGTAGGGATCTTTGTGTAATTCCTGCCTTCCCTTTCTCAACCCTGAAATCAGTATCGATGGGACACAAACTTGTAAGGCCTACAAGGGCCTTGTATAGGTGCCCTAAAAAGAAGACTAGTGTATATAGTAAGTGTGATGATTGTAGACTTCAATTTTCAGGATGATGCTGAGCACTGGCTTGACCACTCTTAAACCCCTAACTCAAAACACCAGCACCTCTTGAAGCTGGAGAATCCCATAGGCCAACCACTCTGTGTCCTCTCTTTCTGTGTATGTCAATATGGAATGTCAGGCTTCTCAACTTAGACCTCTCAAGTTCTTGCCTCCTCCATCCTGTCAGATCAGGTCCTGCACCCTTTCTGTTTGCATAGCTTGCTGCTGTCTATATCTATCATGGTAGCCCATCACTCACATACATAGCCCTTACTGCTCACAGCTCTTAATATGTGATAAAATGCCAGACTCTCACTCATTCAACCCCTGGCCTACTCTATGCATAGCTGCCTCACTGTGGTTCACACATTCAGAGGGAAACCAATGACAAACAGTGAAGACTTCACTTCCTCTGCTCTGAACGGTGCCCCTTAGCACCTTTGTGCTCATGAAAGGTCCTGGCGTGTTTTACTCTCCCTGGAAGTAGTCATTTATGGGTTTCTCTCTGTAATTTCTAGTACTGGTGCCTGTGTGGAACACAGTGAACCGGTGTGTTGACAGGCCTTCAAACACATGGAGCAAAGGGATGACAACTTACCTCGTGTCCTGAATTGGCCTAGAAGAAGGCATGCCTTGTGTAATGAGACATTCCCTCCCACTATCAAGTCCCAAATGCTGACTGACATCCCCCATGCTGTTCTTTCGATAAAACTAGTCACACCCTGTGTGTTCTCACTCTGCCTTATTACATGTCCAATAGGCAGCTCACACTTCACAGGTATAGGAACTACTCTTACCTGTTTTCTCAGATTTGTTCTTCTGCAGTCTTCTATCTCCTGAAGACAGACATTTCACATCTTCCATGAAGTTCAGAGATGTTTTCTCTCTTCTGTTCTCATAGTCTACACCTAGCCCCCCAGGCGCTTACTTTCCCTCACTCTCATAGCCTGCTGTCAGCTCAGTGACTGCTCCCATCTGCTATCCATGCCAGGAGGTTAGGGAAGAAGGTTGCTTCCATTACTGGCACACCTGCCACATTGTGTCCTGGTGTGGTTTCTAGTACTGTATTACAACTCTGATCCAAAGCAAACAGAGGAGGAAAGGATTTATTTAATCTTACGACTAAACTTATGGTAGTATTCCATCATTGACGGAAGTCAGGACAGAAAATCAGACAAGAACCTGGAGGCATGGACAGAAGCCCAAACTACAGAGGAATTCTGCTTACTGGCTTGTTCCTTACAGTTTGCTTAGAATGCTATGGTTTTTGTTTGTTTGGTTGTTTGTTTGTTTGTTTGGTTTGGTATTTGGTTTTTCGAGACAGGGTTTCTCTGTATAGCTCTGGCTGTCCTGGAACTTACTCTGTAGACCAGGCTGGCCTTGAACTCAGAAATCTGCCTCCCTCTGCTTCCCAAGTGCTGGGATTAAAGGCATGTGCCACCACTGCCCAGCTTCAGCATGCTATCTTATGGTGATCAGAAGCTCCTGTCCAGGGGTGGCAACATTTTTAGGATATCAGGGCACTGAAAACCAATCAACAATCAAGAAAATGCAACACAGATCTATCTACAGGCTAATCTATAGGCACATTTCCTCAACTCAAGTTTCTTTTTCCCTGGTAACTTGAAAAGAAACAACAACAAACTATCCAGAACACATGTCTTTCCCTCTGCACAATAATGCCAGTTGCCACAAAGCAGGCATCCCTGCTACAGCTAAGGGGCGTACTTCATATCCTGTCAACACAGCCACATCTAACTCTGGTAAAACTTGTCACATCAAATCACCTTTTGCTCCCAATGGCCTTGATCCCTCCAAATGAAACCGGTGTGGACACGTTGCTCCTCGGTCACCACGTGTCCGTAGGAACTCTGTCTCACAGGTCACTTCTCCAAGGTCAGTGGCTCCAAGTCACTAACCCAGCAATGACTACACTCCGGGACCACTGTACTGGAAGCCCCGTAGTTTCTTTTTTTTCTTTTTTTAAAATATTTTTTATTATTACGTATTTTCCTCAATTACATTTAGAATGCCATCCCAAAAGTCCCCCATACCCCCCCCCACTTCCCTACCCACCCATTCCCATTTTTTTGGCCCTGGCATTCCCCTATACTGGGGCATATAAAGTTTGCACGACCAATGAGCCTCTCTTTCCACTGATGGCCAACTAGGCCATCTTCTGATACATATGCAGCTAGAGACAGGAGTTCCCGGGGGTACTGGTTAGTGCATATTGTTGTTCCACCTATAGGGTTGCAGATCCCTTTAGCTCCTTGGGTACTTTCTCTAGCTCCTCCATTGGGGGCCCTGTGATCCATCCAATAGCTGACTGTGAGCACCCACTTCTGTGTTTGCTAGGCCCCGGCATAGTCTCACAAGAGAGAGCTATATCAGGGTCCTTTCAGCAAAATCTTGCTAGTGTATGCAAGGGTGTCATCGTTTGGAGGCTAATTATGGGATGGATCTCTGGGTATGGCAATCTTTAGATGGTCCATCCTTTTGTCTCAGCTCCAAACTTTGTCTCTGTAACTCCTTCCATGGGTGATTGTTTCCAATTCTAAGAAGGGGCAAAGTGTCCACACTTTGGTCTTCGTTCTTCTTCAGTTTCAGGTGTTTTGCAAATTGTATCTTATATCTCGGGTATACTGTTTCTGGGCTAATATCCACTTATCAGTGAGTACATATCATTTGAGTTCTTTTGTGATTGTGTTACCTCACTCAGGATGATGCCCTCCTAGGCAAATGGATGGCCCCGTAGTTTCTTAAAGCCTCTCATATTCTGTGTGCCTTTCAATTGCCACTTTCACAATCTGAAGCTCACCCACCTGCCTTCTCAGCTTTGTGTTTTTCTATAGCTTTAATAAGTCTGTGCCTATATTGTATCCTGTGCAATATAAATACATTTTGTATAAATTGGCTTCCCTTTTCCTTGAGAATTTCAGAGTTGAACACAATGAAATACAAACATGTTTAAACCCTATACCCCTACAACACTTCCCATTGTTCCTCTCAATACAACCCCCCTCACTACTTAGAATTTTATGATAATTCACTAAGTCCAGTTAGAGCTCTGCATATGTGTATAGATGTGAAACCATCAATAGAGACTATACACCTCCAAAAGGATTCTACTTCTCACGTCAACTATTAAATGAACCTTGCAAGACTTAGCACTCAACCTTGACCTCACTGTCTTAAATGCCTCTCATCATGTGAACTTAAATTTCCCTAGATGGCAAGCAAGGGTGAATGATTCCAGCGTACTTTGCCACCATTTACAATTCCTTTGTTGGTGTATCCAATGGTGTGTCTCCACAGAAAAATCAGACATAAATGTGTATCCGACGAAACCTAGGAGAACACAATGACTTCATCACTGCTCAGCTGAACTGCAGGCTGTTTGCAGAAGTGATGGGCTGCAGGTGCTGTGACAAGCATGTGAAACTTTGTGAATTCATCTCAGCAGAAGCATTGGCGCCCTAAACCAGACCTGCAATGTCTACCTGCAGGATGCAAACATGGGCTGCTTCCAGGTTTCCGATCAACTGACAATCTAATATACTCTCCATTAATTTCATTAATTACATTGATGTACATTTCATCCATTAAGCTTGCTGATATCACTTTGAAGGTAAAAATTTCCAAATGCTTCCAAGTAGATAACAAGCAAAAGACAGAGGAGGAGAAAGTCTGTATCATGTGGATATACTAAAATTTGAAAAATTACATGTAATATCATTGAAGATAATTCAGTAACACACTAGGTATAAAAATATCTTTTGGTGAATTATAAGCCAACCTACTTCCTCAATGTTGGGGTTCATTTTGTTTTCATACATGGTCTCCTATATCCAAAGTTGGCCTCCAACTTACTGTGTATCTGAAGATGCCCTGGGACTCTTGAGTTTCTGTCCCAATTCTCCAGTGCTGTACACTGAGTATGCACTACAGGACCTGGTTTACATAGTGTTGTAAGCCAGGCAAACATTCTAATGACTAAGCGATATCCACAGCCAGTACATTGCTTTTTCACGTTTACTTTATAGGCACATCTATTCTTAGATTAAGCATGCATGTACAAAAAGAAAAAATTCAGATGGTCAGATGGTTCAGAGCTTAGGAGATCTTGCTGCTCTGATCTCCAGTACCCATATCAGGTGTCCTATAGCCATCTGTCTGGTGTTTTAAATAAGCATGGCTCCAGTAAGTTCATAGATTTGAATACTTGATCCCTAGGGAGTGATGTGATTTGAAAGCATTAGCAGGTGTAGCTTTGTGAAAGAAAGTGGGTGGGCTGTGATGTTTCAGAAGCCCAAGCCAGGCTCCTTGTCTTTCTCCTTCAGCTGCCTGTACATATATATATGTAGAACTCAGAACTCCTTCTCCAGAACCATGTCTAACTGCATGCTGCCTACCATGATAATAATGGACTAAACCTCTGACACTGTAAGCAAGTCCTCAATTAAATATTTTCTTTCATAAGAGTTGCCTTGGTCATAGTTTCTCTTCCCAGCAATAGAGCAGCAAATAAGCCACATCTGTAACACCAGCTACAGGATATGACACCCCTTCTTTCCTTCTCAGATACCCCATACACTTAGTGCACACACCCACACTCACAGACACACCCACACACAAATATACACATGTGGCAGAGAGAGAGAGAGAGAGAGAGAGAGAGAGAGAGAGAGAAGGGGGAGAGGGAGGGGAAGAAAGAGAAGAGGGAGAGAGAAGGGATAAAGAGAACATTAAAATAAATATAAAAATTATAAAATAAAAATGACTTTACATTCTCTACAGCTTGAGATATTAAAGTTTCTTCGTATTTTTGTTTCCAGAAAATCAGGAAATATTGAACAAAACCCCTCCCCCTTCCTCTCTCCCTCTGAGAAATTAACAGGGCACTAAATCTATTTCTCCAACTTTATAAGGTTTTTCTATTTCACTGGGTGTTTTGTTTTGTTTTGTTTTGTTTTGTTTTTGCCTGTGAGTACCTGGTGTTTTCTTTGGCTCTGTGGTTTTCTACAGCAAAGCTCTGAAATGACCAGATCTTTGTATCCTCTTTCCGGCTACACACAGAACACTGGAAAGACATCTGTAGATGGGAACTGCTGCTGCATCTCCAGAAGTTCTGCAGGATAAATTCTTAACACTGTAATTGCTAGGTTAATACCAAAGGAAAATTTGACTTTGGAAGGCATGAACAAATCACACACCTAAAAGCTTGCCCTTGTGTCCCTCTAACAATTTATAATTTGTTTATCAAATCTCTTCTAACATTGAGACTTACAGGTTAAACCTCATTAAACATGGAGGTTTATAAGTTAAATGGCATTGTATTAGTTTATATTTACCTGCTATTGGAGTTGGTAAGAACTGGTTAATCCATATTCCTTTACATTCTGTTCCCTGTAAATAACGTCTTGGCTTTTCTTCAACAATGTATTTATGGTTGAAATATATTATTATATTTTGTTAGGATATATTGATTTTAACCACTCAGGTAATGTGCTAGCATCTTAATACAAATTTTAAACAGAAAGACAGGAAATACTTCTGATGCCAAATTTCAAAGCTTCTACCAACAGTTTCATGTTCCATTTTCAAGGTTTTCTTAAATCATGCATATTCCATTACACACATTTATAAAGTGCATGAATATGTTTGGCATTTTAAACATTGCTTTTCACTGGATGTTTTTAATTAGTATTTTCTTATGTCAATACATTTAAATCTATATTGTTATAGATTGTGTTTTTATATAATAGCCCACAATGTATATGTATTTAAATAATTGTTTAATAATTTTTCTTATTTCAAGTAATCATGATTTTATTCTAAGAACTAATGTTTCACTCAGTGTCCTGAATCCCTTCAAGCTGAACTTATAGGCAGCTGTGAGCATTCCAGTATGCTCTCTAGAAACTGAACTTGGGTTCTCCAGAAGAGAACCAAGGCAAGTGTTTTTGTCTGCCAAAATATCTCTTCGGTCTCCATCATCTATTTCTTAAGTACTTGTCTTTGTGTATTCAGAGGTAATTCCTTTTCATTCAAACTTGCCTTTTAATAATTGCTTTTGAAATCCATAAGTTTACTATGTGAGAACTGTTGTTGAACAGTAGTAGCTGGTGGGGAGTTTAAATATCATCCATACATGTCAAGTGTGAGGCTTAGGATGGCTTTGCAGTTGACATGTGGATGTGAATTAATTCCTTACAAAACAAATGACAAATGTCTAGTTTTAGAGACAAAAGAACAAAAGTCCCTTGTGCCTAATCTAGTGAAATGCATAGCTAAAGTATGGGACAGGCTTCTCTCTCTCTCTCTCTCCCTCTCCCTCTCTCTCTCTCTCTCTCTCTCTCTCACTCTCTCTCTCTCTCTCTCCCTGTCTCTCTTTCTCTCTCTGCTGGAAGCTGAAAGTGTAGTGTTTTAGGTTCCTCCAATTGCTTCAGTGTTCATTTTCAATTCTGCACCCTAGGAACCAGGCCAGGCACTTTTGGCAAGATGCCCCCATTTCAGCTGCTTCCCCACCTTTTCTTGTTACCATCTCTGCTATCTGGTTAACACGCTATTCCAAGCCTGCTCTGAACATAAAAAAGGCTCTAAACAGGCAGGTGGAATGTGTCCCAGGTGACTTCACAGGTGATGCTGCCAGGTCACTTAGATGGTAGCTTCTATGGACCTGGATTTTCTGTTTCAGAGTCTCCTGGTAGAGCTCTAGGGAAAACCCATTCGATTCAGAGTCCAGTCCCCTGTGTATGATCACTTGTCATTCATTTACCGTGTGTTTTCCCCCTCCATTCACTCATCTCCCCTTCTGATGGCAGAGGCTTAGCACTCACCATCAGTGAAAGCAAGACAGTCTGAGCAAGTGTGATGTGGTTGGAGCATGTGTGAACATCCAGACCTGTGGGACTGCCATCTGATGGAAACTTGGCAGTTCAGTGTGTGAGGAAGGCAGACAACATTCATTTAAAATGGAATGAGGATAGGCAGCTAATGATTCTGGGCACAAATAGATCTAAGCAGAAGAATATCTCATCTACTAGAAGCATGTCTGCCAGTTGTGTGTGTGTGTGTGTGTGTGTGTGTGTGTGTGTGTGTGTTTGGAGGCAGAGCATGGCTCCAGTAAGTCTCCTTTGCAAAGTATGCCAGGTCTCTTTTTTCCACACTGAGAACTTCCCGTGGCATCCCGTTGCCAGGTACCATGCTGCTTGCTTTCAGAATTTCCTGCCTCTCTGTGAGTGGCAGCCAGACACTCTTTCTTCTAAGAGTGCACTTATCTCATTGCCAGTCCACAGACCACCTTCACCTTCCTACAATTTAAGAAAGATTGGAGAGTAGATTCATGTCATTCCTAGGATGACAGAAGTCCTTGGCCACTCGAGGAGAGAATCAATCCTGCCAGCTGGGACTACACATTGCTTATGTTTTATCCAAAGTAAGATTTAGAGAAATTACCTTCATGGAGAAGTCCCTGTGCGTGCCTTCTACTAGTTCCTATTGTGAATGCAGCTTCCCTTGCTACATCCCACCGAGAAATCAGAAAACAAACCTCATGCCTTTTGCAGATTTAGTTTTGCAATTAAATGTCAGCTCATCACTTGTCTTTGCTGAAGACAGGCAAGCATCAGGCTTTGCTGCGTCTCCTAAGGGGGCTTCTTAGAAACATCACCAACAGCTCAGTTCCCACAGGTGCAATTTACTTTGTAGCTTAGCTTAGAAGAACAGGCTTCTTAAGGAGCCTGCTCTTCCTCCCTGGGGATCTGCAAACCCCACAGCTCCCCCTGCAGCAGCTGTTATGCATATGAAGCAGCAGACACTACAGACACTTAAATGCAATGATCCTGTGGATGGTGGGACATGTAGACAGTGAGCAAAGGAGCAAAGAAGGGCCATTCTCAGAAAACAAAACTCAGAGACATGCCAACTGATAGGTTCAGACAGCAAAGACCACGTGCGGGAAAATTTAAATTGAACTTTTGCTGCATAGGAGCCCTGAAGGTGGAGACATGCCCGTAGAACAATTCTAGAATGATCCAGTCTCAAGTCAGCTTGGTGATGCATACACACACACACACGTGCATGTGCACACACATGCATGCACACACACACATAAATACACACATGTATATGTACATGCATATAGATACTAGATAGATTTGATAGATAGATGATAGACAGACAGACAGACAGACAGGTAGATAGATGAAAGGTAGAGCAGGATGAAATCTCTAAATGATTTTAAGAGTTATCAAGGAAGCAGATAAATAAGCAATAGTGGGGAGATACTACAGAGAAGTGGGGAGGGAAGAGAAGCTGGGAGACATTCACAGGCTCCTAATTGTTGGACTAAAACAACAGCCAGAGAAAAGAGGGAAAAGGGATGTTTCCGATGAGAACAGTGAGCCCAGAGCACCTGTTGGTGCATTGGATGAAGGAGGGTGAGACAGGCAGAGAACATGGTGCTCATTTTAGCCTTCAAACATAAAATGTATATGAAGTTATGGAGTTATCTGAGTTCACACTGGAGAGAGTACAGTGAGGAGATGGGCAAGGTGAAAACCAGAACACAGTTATCAAACTGTGTTTGTTCAAGAAAGACAACAGACGATTCTTCAGGAGAGGCATCTCATTCTATTGTATGCACACAAACAAGCCATTTGGAGTGTAACAGGTGTGTTATGTAGAATCAACGTGACCTTCTCAGGAATTTGTCATCATTTATTGGTGCACTTGGTGGCCTGTAAACTGTCAAAGGAAAATGTAAAAGCATACAGCTGCCAATTCAGCCATTGTAAGGATAACAGCTGATTTCAGGGTCCTATAAATTATGTCAACAAAGCTTCAGTACTAAAAATATATGTACATGGTCACCAACTCACTAAAAGGAGTAAGGGAGAACAGCCACATCATGAATTTATTTATTTATTTATTTTTATTGGTGACCTTGTGAGCACTCCATAGCCTCAGTAATAGTATCAGACCTTGTGACCTCCCCTTGAACTGGATCCCACTTTGGGCCTGTTACTGGTCTTTCTTTTCCTTAGGCTCCTCTCCATTTCCATCCCTGTAATTCTTTCAGACAGGGGCAATTTTTTAAATGTTTTTATTAGGTATTTTCCTCATTTACATTTCCAATGCTATCCCAAAAGTCCGAGATATCCTCCCCCCCAACTCCCCTACCCACCCACTCCCACTTCTTGGCCCCAGCGTTCCCCTGTACTGAGGCATATAAAGTTTGCATGACCAATGGGCCTCTCTTTCCACTGATGGCCAGCTAGGCCATCTTCTGACATATATGCAGCCAGAGACACGAGCTCCAGGGGGTACTGGTTAGTTCATAATTGTTGTTCCACCTATAGGGTTGCAGATCCCTTTGGCTCCTTGGATACATTCTCTGGCTCCTCCATTGAGGGCCCTGTGATCCATACAATAGCTGACTGTGAGCATCCACTTCTGTGTTTGCTAGGCCCCAGCATAGTCTCACAAGAGACAGCTCTATATGGGTCCTTTCAGCAAAATCTTGCTAGTGTATGCAATGGTGTCTGCATTTGGAGGCTGATTATGGGATGGATCCCCAGATATGGTAGTCTCTAGATGGTCAATCCTTTTGTCTCAGCTCCAAACTTCGTCTCTGTAACTCCTTCCATGGGTGTTTTGTTCCAAATTCTAAGAAGGGGCAAACTGTCCACACTTTGGTCTTCATTCTTCTTGAGTTTCATGTGTTTCGCAAATTGTATCTTGTATCTTGGGTATACTAAGTTTCTGGGCTAATATCCACTTATCAGTGAGTTCATGTCATGTGAGTTCTTTTGTGATTGGGTTAACTCACTCAGGATGATGCTCTCCAGGTCCATCCATTTGCCTAGGAATTTTATAAATTCATTCTTTTTAATAGCTGAGTAGTATTCCATTGTGTAAATGTACCACATTCTCTGTATTCATTCCTCTGTTGAGGGGCATCTGGGTTCTTTCCAGCTTCTAGGTATTATAAATAAGGCTGCTATGAACATAGTGGAGCATGTGTCTTTCTTACCAGTTGGAACATCTTCTGGATATATGCCCAGGAGTGGTATTGCAAGATCCTCCAGTAGTACTATGTCCAATTTTCTGAGGAACTGCCAGACTGATTTCCAGAGTGGTTGTACATGCTTGCAATCCCACCAGCATTGGAGGAGTGTTCCTCTTTCTCCACATCCTTGACAGCATCTGCTGTCACCTGAATTTTTGATCTTAGCCATTCTGACTGGTGTGAGATGGAATCTCAGGGCTGTTTTGATTTGCATTTCCCTGATGATTAAGGATGTTGAACATTTTTTCAGGTGCTTCTCAGCCCTTCGGCATTCCTCAGGTGAGAATTCTTTATTTAGCTCTGAGCCCCATTTTTTAATAGGGTTATCTGATTTTCTGGAGTCCACCTTCTTCAGTTCTTTGTATATATTGGATATTAGTCACCTATCTGATTTAGGATAGGTAAAGATCCTTTCCCAGTCTGTTGGTGGCCTTTTTGTCTTATTAACGGTGTCCTTTGCCTTACAGAAGCTTTGCAATTTTATGAGGTCCCATTTGTCAATTCTCAATCTTACAGCACAAGCCATTGCTGTTCTATTCAGCAATTTTTCCCCTGTGCCCATCTCTTTGAGGCTTTTCCCCACTTTCTCCTCTATAAGTTTCAGTGTCTCTGGTTTTATGTAGCATTCCTTGATCCATTTAGATTTGACCCTAGTACAAGGAGATAGGAATGGATCAATTTGCATTCTTCTACATGTTAACTGCCAGTTGTGCCAGCACCATTTGTTGAAAATGCTGTCTTTTTTCCACTGGATGGTTTTTGCTCCCTTGTCAAAGATCAAGTGACCATAGGTGTGTGGGTTCTTTCTGGGTCTTCAATTCTATTCCACTGGTTTACTTGTCTGTCACTATACCAGCACCCTGCAGTTTTTATTACAATTGCTCTGTAGTATAGCTTTAGGTCAGGCATGGTGATTCCACCAGAGGTTCTTTTATCCTTTAGAAGAGTTTTTGCTATCCTAGGTTTTTTGTTATTCCAGATGAATTTGCAGATTGCTCTTTCTAATTCGTTGAAGAATTGAGTTGGAATTTTGATGGGGATTGCATTGAATCTGTAGATTGTTTTCGTCAAGATAGCCATTTTTACTATATTTATCCTGCCAATCCATGAGCATGGGAGATCCTTCCATCTTCTGAGATCTTCTTTAATTTCTTTCTTCAGAGACTTGAAGTTCTTTTCATACAGATATTTCACTTCCTTAGTTAGAGTCACACCAAGGTATTTTATATTATTTGTGACTATTGAGAAGGGTGTTGTTTACCTAATTTCTTTCTCAGCCTGTTTATTCTTTGTGTAGAGAAAGTCCATTGACTTTTTTGAGTTAATTTTATATCCAGCCACTTCACCAAAGCTGTTTATCAGGTTTAGGAGTTCTCTGGTGGAATTTTTAGGGTCACTTATATATACTATCATATCATCTGCAGTTAGAACACATGAAATAATACAATTGGAACATGGGGCCTTGTGGGAACTTGCTGGAATGAACATCTGCTTCTTAGGGAACAGAGGTCCACCCACTAACTATTCATTGTTTATCACCATTTTTCCTGATTCTAACTCCATCTTTCTTAAACATGGATAGACCTACATCAATTCATGAAGTTTGAGGCATACCCCACCTTCTCTGGATGAAGCTCATTTGCATCCAGAAGCTCTCACTATTGGAGTGGAACTGTTTCTCCCTTGGTTGTGTTATAAAGCTGTGTGTGCTTTAGCTGATGTTCCAGAATAAGATTAGGGTCTGTTGTAGCAGTATCAAATAACACCGATCATGAGCCTTAATCTCACCAGGAAGACCAGGCTTATTATTTATGTTATTCTAGTTTGTATAAGGCATCATAGTTACTTATGTTCTTCTGGCCATAACTACAGTGAACTAGAATGTTGTCCATTTGGCAGGCAGCCTTTTCTTGGCAGGACAGATGAGACATAGTAAGGTGGGCCACACAGCTTCTGGATGCTCCTCAGAAATTCTGGGTAGGTCAAACAGTAAGACAGAGGCAATGCACTAGTAAGTAGAAACAGCTGTGCTCAGTGGGATCCAATCTGGCCAAGGTTTTAGCATGCTGACTCCTGCTAATGATCTCTACTGCTGATTAAAATTGCCTATTAGAGACACACTGAACCCTGATGGCCTTTTGGGGCAGCTAGCTTCATCGCTCCTAAGACCCAGACTTAGAGACCTGAAGGTGTTTTGAGAGAAGTCTGGGTTGGAAGAGCAGAGATTCATTCATGCTCAGATCTGACTGCAAAACTCTGGCCTCATTATCTACTTAGTACTGAGTCTGCTCAGTATTCAGGCTGCAGAGTCACCCAACATGTGGAGCTCAGCCACTTTACAGGGAAATGCAATGACGAAAGAGGAAGAGAAAGTTCACACAGACCAGCTCCTGAGAAGACTGGACCACTAGTTACATACCGGAATGTTTCCTGTTATCTGAAACACAAAGACATATATAATGGAATTATGTTCTTGCAATTGGGACCTGTCCTGTATCACAACCCTGTCTCCCCAGATGCATGTTAAATTATCTGCCTACAACCATCAAGGCTTACATTCACCTGACCAGTTAGATAAGAACTTCTGTTGTCGAGGACAAAGAAACTATGTCTTAGAGCTTTTAAGAGGGAATCTAACATGGGGGCCAAAACACCATTCTAGATCCATCTGAAGCTATGTGAGTATGTGACTGATGTTTGTGGCAGCCACAGCCAGAGCAGGAAGCAAGAACTTAACAGTCAGCACTCTCCCCTTCTCATCGTGCCTCTGTATATTAACTGGCTATCAATTAGGAACGTCTGCTTCTGTGTGGCATCATTTCTTCATTTGTGCCAAGAAGGAACTGAATGGAGCATCTAAATTCTCCTTCATGTTTCTTTGTGGGTTGGAAAAATGAAACTGATCCAGGCGAATAGACTTAGGATTTTAAAAATAGTTATCTTATTCTTGTTAATTATGTGTGTAAGGTGGTTGGGTATATGAACACAGGGGCATGTGGAGATATTGGATCCTTTGGAGGTATAGTATAGAGGTGGTGGTGAGCTACCTGAAGTGGGTGCTGAGCACTGAGGTCTGTGTCTTTGCAAGAACAGTGCATGCTGTTAACCACTGAGATATTGCTCCGGGAAGGAGTCCTCTGATATGCAGTCCATGCTTAAACAAGAAAGATAATTGTTAGGAATCTGACTGTTGGAGTCCAAATTCTTCCATAGAAATTAATGCAGAATGAAAAAGAGACAGAATTATAGTAAGTACCCATCACTGTACTAATGTATCATATCATTAAAAAAAAAAAAAACAAATGATACTATTTTGTGTGTGAGGTTCCCTGGATAACTAGTATTTGCCATTAAACACAAACTGAACCATGGCTAATCTGAAAACCCTTAAACTGAAGCTGTATTTAGGATACTAAACCAAATGTCACCATTAGCTAAAATGTGCAGAAACAAAAGCTCTAGTTAATACAGCCTATTGGGGATTGTTACCCAGAGTGGAGGGAGTGTGACTCACACTGGGATGAGCTGTAACCAGGCTGATGGAGGGTCTCATTCTCTTCTCACCTTAATGCATGGTTCCTGCTGCAGAATGCATAATTAAAAGGGTGTACACAGAGGAGGTGATCATCTGCGAGTTCAGAGGAAACACAAAGCGCTAGCGAGCCCCCTCTGACCTTGTCATGCCTCTCCTTGGATTGAGTACCAGCTGGAGAAAGCTGAGCTGATAATGGCCCAGCTGCATAGCCTAACAAGATCTTTGTGATACAGGCAAGGTCAAGTGCTCTCTCATGTTGAGTATTAATGTCGTTGTGCACCAAAAGAGACAGAGAGGCTGCCAGGATGAAGACAGGACTCTGAGCAGGATGCCCAATTTCAGTCCCAGCCTCCAGGACAACCAACAGAGCCAGTTAAAAAATAATGGTAAAACAAACAAACAAACACCCCTATACAAATGAAGCAGAGGCTGGGATAGTTTGACAAAGGACCACCTGTGCTCATCAAAAATACTGCTTCAGTAGTCACCAACATCGATGGTGTTTTGTTTTGTTATGTTTCTTAAATCACAGGTAAACTCATAATGTGATGCTGTTGATGTCAGTGTTAATGACAGAATTCTATCTAAATGAATGTTCAATCCCATTAAACTCCATTGCATGTAAATTAAAGATTGCTTATTATATTATAAGCCCATGATCAACATCTTTCCCCAGCATCTTACCCAGCATCCTCCTCTGAGCACATCTGAACATCAATGACTGACTGGCATGCTGCAACTCATATGTGTTATTTTCAACAATCCATGAATACAAATATCTGCCTACTCATGAAAACAAAAATGCTAAAGATGAATATTTTCCCAAAGTTTGTTTAGAAGAAATAATCAATTGAAATGAAAGTGAATACCAGTAACATTGGAGAGTTTTTATTTTAGACATGGTCTTTCCAAAGAGCAGCAGTCTTTAGATTCAAGGAAAAGATATGGTCAGGCATTATGATATTAAAACCAATCTGATTGGAGTGTGCTTTTAAGATTTTCTGACAAATAACACATTCTCTAAAGTCTTATAATATCCACAATGTTCATTAGACGATGATGAATCTATGAGGAAGGAGGATCTGGAGAGTGTGGTCTACCTGTGGCTATCTACACAGTCTGGACCTGACACTTGTGGGGCCACAGACTATAGGATGGGCTTAAGCATGAGAAGTGTCTCTTTAAGCTCCAGAAGCAGATAATTAAAGCTGCACGTGCCTGCCTTCCAAGTTCCAACCTCTCCGCGACCTTGCATTGTTCTCATTGTGAGGTATTATCCAAGCTCAAAGGCACCAATATTTCTAAGCTAATTCCCAAATTGCTAAATTATTGGTGCATCGTTTGAGTTTTTTTTTTTTTTGGATAAATTAGATGATATTGATAAAGTGCTGTCATCATTTATTATCAGATACGTAGACAGCAACTTCCCTTATGGTATTTTGAGTCCCTAAGAAGGATTCAATTTTACTTTCAATAAAGACAAGAAATACTGTTATTGATCCAAACTACAAAGAAATATCTGACATTTTCCTGGTCGTTAAACTTAATCAACTTGAAAAATTTAACTCATGGTGGGGAATCACACATTAATTCCACACACACTGTTGGTGTTTAGACTGCTAGGCAGGTGTTTTGCCAACAGAAGGGGACTTTCTCAGACCTGAGGTTTCCGGGCTGTGAGGCTTCTCTCTAAGCAAATACATTGATGGGGAATGGTGTAGTATCTGATTCCTTTTAAGAACCTGGGATGTAGGGATGGACTTCTGACCTAGTGTTAGATGTCTGGAGGAGGGGAAGTATATGTGCATATGTAGGAAGGAGGGCTTAAGAAGTATAGCCAGCTACCAGAACAGTGGTTCTCAAACTTCCTACTACTGACACCCCTTAATACAGTTCCTCATGTTGTGGTGACCCTCAACCATAAAATTATTTCTGTTGGTACTTCATAACTAATTTCTCTGCTGTTATGAACTTTAATGTAAGTATCTGACATACAGGATATGTCATATGCAACTAACCCCCGTGAAAGCGTCATTCAACTCCCAAAGAAGTCAGAAAGCACAGGTTGAGAACAACTGTATCAAGAGCATTTGAGGTAACACTCAGAAAAGACTGGGTGCAAAAGCCTATAGTAGATATGGTTTTCCTCAGCTGCAATAATACAATGGCACAAAAAGGATTTTAAATATATTTTTATTTAAATCTGTTACTACATTTCTGGAGGTCAGAAGTCTAAGAGCAAGGCTCGAGCCTTCCAAGTCCTCTTTTCGGTGTGCAGCACATAGTGGCTTGAGTTACAGGTGGGTGTAGACACAGAACCCCTGCATGCTTCCTGACTCAGAATCAACACTGAACATGACCTGGCTTGATCTGGGATGGTTCTGGAAATTGACACCAGCTGGGCTCTGGATAAAACTGATTGCTTCTGCCTGTGTATGTAATGGCTCCTATCTCTCCAAGATCAGACCCCCAACACTTATCACTGTGTCAAGATATGAAACCAGGTGATAAAATAACTTGTCTCAGTGGATAAAACTTAATGTGTAAAGTTTTCACAAAAATTAGAAGAAACTAAGGGTCAGGTGCCATTTCCCATACCAAAGCGACTAAACATATCTTCAATTCCAGAGATTAAATAAGGCTCCAGATGAATCCTCTTTTCTGTTATTGCTGTCTGTGGTGGTTTTGGTGTTTTGTTCTGGGTTGTGTTTAGGTGTTGTTTTTAGATAGGGCTACACCATATATCACATGCTAGGCTCAATATTCCAAGGTTCCCAGCTCAGCCTCCAGAATGCTGCCATCTCCAATAGTAAAAAAACAAACCAGACTGCAATGAGACTATCATGTGGAAAAGTTGAAGAAAGATGGGAAGTTCTACACACATGTAAACAGTGTGTCTTGTGTGTGTACACATTGAAAATCTTCAGTTTTTAGATGCTGGCAGTGAATCTTACACCATTGTGGGCTCTGCGAACTGAAGCTGAGTCTTCAGGAGAGCAGTCCACATCTTAACCTGTGAGCTATCTCCAGCCCTATATTTAGATCTTTGGGAGACGAGGTCTAAGTTACTTGAAGTTGTGGTCTAATTGCTCAAGAATTCCAAATAATTGGAATTAGAGGCCAGCCAGCTTGAGGAAATGCTTCGTAGATGTCACTGGGACGTGGCTGTCATGTAAGTCTTAGGTTGCACTTGTGACAGCTGCAGGGATAGATATTTTTCTGGTTAGTAAGCTGGAGGCTGCTGCATAGGGCATCAAGGTTCTCAACCAGGTCTTCCCAATTCTGAAACCCATGGTAGCTTCTCACTGCACCTTGCTCCTGTGACTTGATTAATCCAATCTCTCTCAGTCATTAGCTATGAGATATGGGAATATCACTTACTTGTACAATCTTTACTTCTCATTGCAAATCGATACAATGTTGCTTTAACAAAGGCCAGTTGCTAATATAACTGACAATTTGCTAAAGTATCAGAATGCTAATACTTCATCATTTTAACCTGAAATACTTGAATGTTGTTAGGAGAGTTAGATAACTCAGAGGCAGCTTTGGGAAAGCATTAGATACCTGTGGGCACAGGTCCTTCTTCATGCTATGACAATGAAGGCATGATTGCTCCATGACAGTACTGGAAAAGGAAAGAATCTGCCCAAGGCGCAGGATATATTCAGCCTATTCCCAAGATGGAAGATCCACTTCATAACTAAGTCAAAGCCCCGAGGTCCAGCATTGTTCAAACCTCTGGACATTCAGTAGTCTATCCAGTTATGCTTCATGGCATACCAAATTCTCTACTAAGGGGAGCTGTCTATTCATAGCTGCTGGAGAAGCTATAGAGAGGAACATGGTTCCTTTTGCAAATGAGGTGTTGACTTCAGAGCTCCATTCCATAAGGTCCTGTTCACCTCTGAGACTATGTCTTGGAGAGATGTTTTAGGAGCAGAAACACAATTGATAAAGTTGTTCCCACAGCAGTCTGACTTTCTATCTGGCTGAATTTAATACTTTTTCTTGGCAAGGAGTAGAACTGAGTGAGATAAAGGGACAAGGATGTACTTATCAGAAAAGTTGTGATATGGTGTGTGTGTGTTTGTGTGTGTGTGTTTGTGTGTGTGTGTGTGTTCTTATCTTCCATAATTTCTGTGGATGGCCAGTTACCCCTCACCATAGAATAATTTGCATGGACATCTTGCAGGCTGCACAGGATGTTGATACTCAAGTTCAAAGTCAGAGGTGTAACTGTGTGAGAATGTGTTCTGGGAGGGAGTGGGAGTAATGAGAGTTGATGGGAGCAAAGCCAGTGGTTTTATCTGTGAAATTAGATCCCTAGATCAATGGATTAGAGTGTTAAAAATATACATGGCATTGCAATCTTGGTCCCGCAGTCATCCTGGAAATAACTTGTCAATAACAGTGACATAGGTAAAGCAGGTTTGTTCAAAGATTCTGGAAAAAAGCCACAATTACCAGTCTATTGTCTCTGGGAAACTTACAGAAAGGCCATCTTCTGACAAGGATATAGAGGGCCAAGTTATGTGGACCGCCAAGGGGATCATGGACAGATATTTTCAGGTTTTCTTACATTTCTGATAATTAACATAATAATATGTTTCTAAAGGTTTTAATTTTCAGATCTCTTAATATCTGTAATTTACTATTTTTAGTCTAAAGAAAATATTATTTTATACAACTATTGAGATCTTTATATTTTTAGAAGATTCCCAAATTATATGGTTATTATGCTTAAGAAAATCTTCCTTCAACCTCTAATAGAGATAAACAAGATAACAGCTTCAGTTTTCACTGTATACTATAATGAGGTTAATCAAGGTGTTTATAAAATTCCTTTCTTTATAATCAGTTACAAATTTATAATGCTTTCAAACCAAAGCAGACAGACACCTTTGCTCCTTGTGTGTGAGACCTCAGTCTGCCTGGATATTTGATCATGCTGTCATTCTATGCTTTATAGACACTGGCTATGACATGATGCTAAGATCCCATCCCCTTGTGATTTTTTTTTTTTACCTTCCTAAGCAGCATCGTAAATTTTAGTCAGATGATAAGAGTTGATGTAATTTTACTGCCTCGAGTCCTCAGTCTTACAACTGGAGACATTTTTCCAATGTATCTACTTAAAAATTGGTCGAAGGCATTTCCCCTTTCCTCAAATATACCCAAAGTAAGTTTCCCTTCTCATCGATTTTTTGTCTGGATGGGGCTAGTTACAGGGCAATAACTGCTCAGTGCTCCAGCCTGATAAGTTTGCAGTGTTAGCAAGGAGGAGGAGAGACTAATTGGAAAGGGCCCGGGTCCTTCTTCCTATCTCCAACCATATAAATTACTTTCCTGATTAACTAGACTAGCAGAGGGAGCAGCCTCTGCTTTCAGTGTCAATTAGAAGTTCACATGGCTGTTAAATATTTAGGCGCCTTGATTTAGATTCCCTGGCAAAGATCTGTTCTGGTTCTATTTAAAAAGAACATTATTTGTGCACCTGCCATATAAATCCTAGAATTACAGTGTGTTGCTGGCACACAAATGTGTGGTGTATTGTGACACAGGTTTCAGAATGATAAAGAGGAGAACTAGAGACTCCATGCTGAGTCTCCTTGGTTCTAAGCCTGCATCAGTGAGGCCCCTATAGCTTGTATCTTGTATCTAGTGCTTGTATCCTGGAGGCTGCATACACTAGGGTAGGCATCATTAGATGGCCAAGGTTTTGCCCAATGACCTTGACAACTAAAGCGTTTAATATGGGCTTACAGTTTTAAAGGATGAGAATATGTAACATCTGGGCAAAAGCATTGCAAAGGTAGAAACAGCTGAGAGCTCACATTTTGATCTACAATCACAGGTCAGAGAAAGTTACTAGGAATGGCAGTAGTCTCTTGAAACCTTAAAGATATCTCTGGTGACACATATCCTTCTATGAGGCCACACTTCCTAATCCTTCCTATACAGTTCAACCAACTGGGGACCAAACATTCAAATATACCGGCTTGTGGGACCCTTCTCATTTAACCTGCATTACTCTATTAATATTGTTGTGATAAGACTTCTATGTGCACATTGAATGCAGAGTATAAGTCACTCAGATATTGATTTCACTTCAAAGTCACAAATTTGCAGATGCCAGTAATATTTCTTCTATATTAAGAAAGTGGCATTAATTTAAAAATTGATTTTTAAATTACAATTGTAAATTATAACATAAAAATCTATCTGTTGTCTGATAGTGGAATTGTGTCTTGTGATATTAACTCACGTATTATTGTATCGCCATAGATAAATGACTCAAGTTACAGGTGCTAATGTGAGACATAAGGTAGGGTGAATGTCCTAATTTATATGCTACATGGGGCACTCTATAGTTGAATTATGTTTCCTTTTTGCTGTTAATATATTATAGATCCACATGATTTAAATCCCAACAGAAAGAAAGCAAAATCAGTATTATTGGTCCTGTGCTTTAACTTCTAAGACAGATATATTCCCCAAGGACTATAAACACATCCAGTGTGAATACAGGAGCTATTTACTTCTTAAGTCCAAATATGTTTATGTGGCAAAGTTACAGAAAACAATCCATAACAATTTTAATGCTGTGTTTTATACACACAAAAGAACAGTTTTAAATTTTGTATTTCTTCCTAGTTTGTATACTTGAATGTTCCTAGTTTATTAATTCACAACTCATGCATTCCAAGTATATCTACAACAGTCTAGTGTTTCACATAAGCTATTCTTTCAGTGAGAGCTATGGTTCTAACTCTGGAGCATTACAGGGTGTCAGGTTTCTCTCCAGATAAGCTAGATCAAAATGAATAATACAACTTTACCCTAGGTAGCCTGGATGTGTGTTAAAGAAGAGGGAACGGTTTCCTAAGATGAGAACTTAAGGTAAGCCCTAAATAAAATGAGACAGAGTTTATACCCTGGCATTGGTACATAGCACTGAGGAATGCCACTCTTCAGAATACAAAGGATTTCAAAACTGAAGTAGTGTAGATATCCTAGTGACTTCAGGTTAGATATGCCTCAGTGGGTAGCTCCAATGGCAAACCCTTAGTTTAGTTAACACCAGTTAAGAAATAACATGAAGCCCATGAGAAAACACACTTTACACTGTGTGCCTTTTGATATTGGAAAATAGTCATTCTGGAAATTACTCTCCCCAGATTGAAGCCAGGCTCCAGAATCTACCAGCTCTTCTGGACCAAACTTAGAGCATCTATAGCTCAAAGGTTGATGACCACAGTGATTCACAAGGCCTCTGAAGCACTGCATTCTAAGAATAAAAGGTTGGTTTGGAGAAACGTGACCAAACAAGCTATTAAAAAAGAATTGGACACACACACACACACACACACACACACACAAACTCATTCCAAGAGTCAAAGACTACTTTTAAAAAAGCCCCAGTGCCAGACACACAAGAAGCCCTCCTTTGAATTGTTGATCATGGCTTAGAACATCCAAGAGTATGGAACCTGCTGCTTTTGCCCTTGGTTACTGCCTAAAGGTCAAAGGCAAGTCCTTATTGCTGAAGACTCCTGCACGTTAAACAGAGGGCTCAGCATGACACAATAATTTTAAGGGTATACAATAGTGGCACATGTACCTTGGTAATAACCAACAGTTATTTAACTGGAAATAAAACCCTTTCAACAGGAGAGACACTGTCTGGTACTGGAGACCTAGACAATTACGCAGTGCTAGGGCACAGTCTTAGTTTACAGTAATTAGAGAAGAATCAATAACCTTTAATTTGCTAAACCAGCATATTCTCTAATAACAATCTAAATACTTGTCCTTTTACTTATAAATAAGCATAGTCTTCACCCTCATCAAGGAAACTCCACCTCTTTGGCTCAGATAGAGACCTTTATATGGAACCCAGAGCAATTAAAATGCAGAGTTTTAGAATCCAGTTTCAAAGGAAACATTGACAAAACACTCCAGAGCATAAAGTTCAGGCAATGTTGAGGAATAAGGGGTAGAAATATTGAAAAACCTGGAGGGTTGGAAACTCTGTTGTCAGACTGTGTTGTTCCCTAGTAACACCAGAAGTTATGTCCATAAAGTCTTACCAGCATGACCACCCAAATGTGAGCTGAACAAGGAGGAAACAAATGGATATACCAAACTGAGTGGGGAACAGCCCATGAAGCTTCAACACTACACAAAGAACTGTAGGCAACTGAGAGAACAGGAGAAGTGAGTTTTCCCAGGAAAGAGTGCAGCAATTATTTGTTCAGTGGGGAAACAGTCAGTCCTGAATACATACATACATACACATGTATGTTCACACACCCACAGTAGCAATTAATTTTTAAAAGGTTGTGAATTTGAAGGAGAACAGGAATGGTTATATAGGAGTGATTGGAGGGAAGAAAACAAGTGAAGGGAAAAATATAATTAAATTATAATCCCAAAAAGAAAGAACAAGAAGCATTAAGTGCATGGTAAATATGGGAATCTGGAAGGATGGTTTTACCACAGCACTAAATTAAAACAGGAATCGTTTGCTTGCTTATTGCGTATTTTTTCCTGACTTGTTAAATAATTACAGTGCTACACCATTCACTATGTACCCTTCATCATGGCACCCAATTCACTGAGTCCTAAATGTGGTCTGTAGTTTGAAGGCACACTCTGACTTTCAATGGGACAAACTTTAGTCAAAGATTCAGGTAGAGAGTTGGCAAAACAAAGACATTTGCCGGTGTGGTGATGCAACAGTCAGGCCAAGCACAGGAATTATATAGCAAGATTCTGTTGCAAGAAAGACAAGGAAGAATGGAAGTTTAGGTCTCAGGTTCCTCAGTACCTCCTTCATATGCAAAGAATGAAAAGAGAAAAAGGAGGAGGATCATGAACAAAAGAGGAGGAGGGCAAGCAAGAGGATGATAAGAAAGAGGAGGAAGGGAAAAGGAAGAAAGGAGGAGGAGGGAAAGAAATGAAGAAGAGGAAGATAGGGCAAAGAAAGAGGAAGAGGGGGTGGAGAAAGATTAGCGAAAGGAGGTGGAGAAGCAGTAGGAGAAAGAGAAGTTATCAGTACTGTCATGGTCTGACAGATAGGATGCCATTTGCTTAGCGGACAACTTTCATTATCTGCACTTAAAGGGAGCTGTCAGGTTCCCCTTATACCAGTTCTCTTATGGCGATTCCTAAATTAAACACCACCTGGGCCTTACCTAAGAAAAAGAAGCAAATGTCGATGATCCCTCTTTATGACCTCAAAGTCATTCTAGTATAAAATCAGAAATGCTTACAGATTATACATAATTATAAAATATATAAAGACTAACAAAAATATAAGAGTAAAATCTGATGAAGATGCAAAGAGATGATTTTGGGGAGTCAAGTGTTTGCTGTGCCTATAAATGCAGGGCTGGTAGATGGGGCAAAGATATATATTCTCTTCAGCCAGGCTGGCTGAAATGGAGAGTTCACAGGTTTATAAAAGACCCTGTATGTAAAAGTACTGTGGAGAACAATTTAAGGAATATTCTTGAAGTTGACCTATCACTGACTGCAATGCATGAATGTACAGGTGGATATCCAAACACACACACACACACACACACACACACACACACACACACATAGAGCAAAAAAAGAAACACTGCTAAATTGTCAGCCCTAAGGGGCTGCTGTACTACACTGTCATCAGACTCATTATAATAGTATTATTATCAATATCCTTTATCAAGCTGGTGATTCTCCCTTGAGGGTCTATCAAAGTTGCAGAAATCTCTTTTAGGAAAAGCTGTGTGATATCATTTGCCTCCCTTTGGCTCAGATGTGTCATTGACAGGGCATATTTGCCTCCATCTCTTTTCTCATTAGCTCGAGGATATTAAAACAGTGTCTTTCACAGCCTGTGGGATCTTAAATGCAATACAAACAAGGCTTCTGCACTGAGGATACGGTATGTGGTCACACAGACTTATATAATCATGAAATGAAAACATAGAATCCAAAGCTAATTGCACAGGACAGAGAATTCCCCCTGCTATACAGAATCCTGCCATCATCTTACCCTTTGAACAATGACTTTACAGACAGGGTTCAGAGGGGATACAATGGAACCATCCTGACAACACTAAGCATCGTAACTACCACAAACCTACCTAGCCACCTGCCTCCAAAATATGGAGACTCTGAAGACAGAGGTCAGAGAAAACTGTTGCGAATGATGAGAACACAGGTAGGTCATCATCTGAGCACTAGACATAGTCTCAGCCTACAAGGAGCAGAGCCAGAGTCTCTGAGTCTGGGTCAGAATGGTACTAGAGTAGAAGAAAAGACCTATCTTAGTCTTAATGATAGGGTGACTATCATTGTGATGAAACACTATGACCAAAAGCAAACTGGGCAGAGGGAAGGTTTGATTTCACTCCCACATCCATATAATGGTTCATCTTCAAAAGAAGTGGGACTCAAGTAGGATAGAACCCTAAAGGCAGAAGCTGATGCAGAAGCCATGGAAGGTTGCTGCTTCCTGATTTTCTCATCCATGGCTTGCTCAGCCTGCTTTCTTATAGAACCCAGGAAAACCAGCCCAGGAGTGGCACCACCCACAATGGGCTGGATCCTCCTCCATCAACCACTAATTAAGAAAATGACCAACAGACTTACAAGCACCCTTCTCTTATAGAGGCATTTTTCAGTTGAGGCTCTGTTCTCTGATCACCTTGGTTTGTGTCAAGTTGGCTAAAGTAGTCATCACAGGTCCATGAAGCAAAAGACCCTCTAGCCAAGTAGAGACCCTATAGCCTGGGTAGAGACCTAATATGCCAGTTTGGATTCATCACTGCTGCTGCTGAGGGATCACCTTCCATGAAGGCAGGTTCAGCTTCAGCCATGCTAAAGAGAGAGGCAGAATAATTATCCCTTTACTGAGATACTGTATCTTCCTTCGCTAAACTCCTGCCCCAGCTCTGCCTCTACAAGCCAAGTAGCCATGGCACTCTACTGTGTCTGTCCACATTTCTATTCATTTTCCTTATTCCTGTCACATTTAATTGGGTGCTGGCCAGAACCTAAGCACCTTCCACAATCCCCTCCTTGGGCTTGCCTGCTACCATGGGGTGGAAGTCCATGCCAACTAAAAAGACATATGGTTTTTTGATTCCCTCCTCCATTATTCTCCTTTGGGAAGCTGGTGAGATCAATAGCTTGTTTTCTGTCCTGTGCTGTTTTTCTTTTAACCTCTAATAAAATTATTCTTGAAATTCTCTTTAATTCCATTCTCAAGATTTTTATTAATGAGAATAAAAAATACAAGGGAAGAAAACATTTTCCCGTTATCACCTGGTGACCATAAAGGGATTCTCCAGAATTTCAGTAACAATGTAATGAGTTTTAAATACATTGTGATTTAAAAATAATACTAATAACATTCCACTTGGAGTCCCAGTCATCAGGTCTTTGAGATGACTCTGTCAAGAAGTCAAGACCTCAACATAAACCAAAACAGTAGTGTCCTCACCATGTGGAAGTGACATTTCTAGCCTGTTACCCAAAAGCATTGATTCTACACACAACCTTAATTCTGTTCACTTAATGCTCCACATTAACATCCACTTCCTGATCAACGTTCAACCTTCCTATCAGTACCTGTTCAGTCTACATCTTGGTTTTCCAAATATCTTGAAGAGAAATAAAGAGCAGTATATTCGTTACCTACTCTTTAGTCTGGCATCAGGCTTAATGCATCTTCTGGTTTTCTACTCTTGACTTCAGACTTTCCTCACCAGATACTTATCATGTGGGAGCTGTCAGTTCTTAGCCAAGATAGGCCTAGGAGAGTATGCACTCTCCTGCAGCTAAAGCTTTTCATTGATGCTCTACCTCTTTGGTGATCATTGAGCAGACATCTTCTGAAAGTCACTCAAGTAGATCTATAATTTAGTTATGCACCATGTAATTAAGAACTGTAATTTAGAAACGCACATGCAAGGGCTCAGTAGCTCTGCTAAGTCATCCAATGGCAGAGTTGGACATGTTCTTACTGAGGCTTGCTGTTTTACCAGGTGGATGAGTTTTATAAGATCTTGAAGCATTGTTACTCAAAGGTGAGCATACCAGTCTAGACTGTATGATGGGGCCAGGATCACAGCTGTGAGCTCGAATGTTCTTCTTCAACAAAGCATGGCTACGGTTCCATCATGTATACTGGCTTTGGTAGATATGTCTCCTTTTCCTACTTGCCCGTATTTCCCTCATCTGGTTATTGTGCCTCCTACAGTGACAGTGCAAGCACCACTGCTTCTAAAAAGCAGCACAATCAATGCCTAGAACTTTTCTATGGTAGAAGCTGAAGGGCAACTCTCAACAGGTATGTTAGTATTTCAGTTAAGCACAGCTCCATGATTTGAGCTTCCATTCTATGTTTCAGGCCACGATGCTCCCCCACATAGTTCAGAGCTCTGAGTTCCACATGGCTCCTTCCCAAGTCCATTTCCCTGAACATTTTCTTCCTTTTAAACATCCATCCCCAAACAAGTGCCCAGAAAGGTTTTTCCCCCCAGTGGTTGAACCTCAGCATTTTCATGAACTAAAGTCTATAACCTGGAGCAAATGATTGGCTCTCCGTAAGTACAAATTTCTTATCAATATGAAGACTTATCAGTAGATATAAGCTTTTCAAGGTTTTGTGGGTATTAAATTACACAAATCACTGCCTTATCACTGGGCATATTTAAGAATCAAGAGCTGAGACCTCCCTTCCTTCTTATCCATTTCAATTTAACCATATCTCAGATCACTCACGTCTTTCCTGTTTCCAGCCCTTCTGTCCCCAGTGGCACCTGGGAAACTGAAGCCTCATCAATGCTAATCATTTCACTCTTCATAGTTCTCCAACGAATATGAGATTCTGTGACTACCTGGACGTGAAAATAGCTGCTGTCTATCACTCCTGCTTTCCTTCTCTGCTCAGCCAGATTGAGAGCCACCCACAGACATTTACAGGAAGCCTACATGAGATGCTTAGACATTTGGAGATCTAGGATTGAGACATCTGTTCAACGTTCATGTGACTATATCGTCACGTGCTGCCTGCCCTACCATGTCTATTCTATACTCAATGCTGATTTTTTCTACTTACGTCAAGCAAAGGTGTCTTCACTCTATTCAAGATAAATTAACCCATAAGGTTGAAGCATGAATAAGCTCAAATCTCAAAGCTTAACATACAATTTTGCTATGGCTATCAAAAGCCAGTGTTCAGGTACCCAGGAATATTATAATTCAGGGTAATTATTAGTCTCAGGAGATAAGGACATGCTATTATCAGGAGCAGAGAGCTGTGGTGTTCATATATATATATATATATATATATATATATATATATATATACTTTATTTGATAGCATTTGATCCCAATTCTGAATTTCTGGTATGCTTTTCTTTGCTCTAGTATATCCTCTTACTTTGTGTGTGGCTTACCACTGTGTTTGCCAAGTTATGGACACTGCTTCAGTTTAGCCACATTTTCCTGCCCATGACCCAACCCAGACATATGTAATGGTGAGAATATATGGGGGTTCCAACATCCCGAAAGCCAACGGGGTCTCCTCATAGAGGCAAAGCCCTGCTTCTCAGTTGAGTAAGAAAGTGTTTTACTATTTATGTGTATTGTAATTATTTTAAAATTGTAACCTCTGAAAGCATCAAGGGCTTCCTGGATGACTGTATACTGTAGTCATTGGATATATATATATATATACATATATATATATATATATATATATATATCGAGGAGACACTGCCTAATAGCCTACCACTACATATACTTTTGTCAGCCTCTTCTATATCTTCAAACTCAGCCTGAGATTTGTGCATCATCTACTGTGGATCGTATCCAGCCATACCAGTTTGTCTCCTGCATCACTCGTTCTGCATGACTTCTCCACTTGTATGGTGTTTTCATTATACAATTTTTGTGACCTTTTGAATGACTAATAATGCATCCATGTCTTAAGTTATTTTCACATAAATATATTGCCAACCCAAAGTGTTTCTGGTGAAACAAAATACATTTCTTCTTAAAGATATACACTCATAATCAGAGTTAAATTATTATAAATATTGACTTGTATTTCTTCTTCATAAGACTGTGACTCCTGTGGGGAAGGAGATCCCTTCCTTCCAAGCAATATTATTAAACTTGGTTGTACTAACATTCTAGCTAGCCACAGAGACAGACTAACATTTTTCCTGCAATAGGTCCACTCTTGTGATTCAAACATGAAAGCATGTAAGAAAGGCCATAGAATTCATAAAATCAGATTTGTGACAGGAGGCAAGGTGGTCTCTGTGCTTCTGCATTTCTGAGCAGCTCTGGAAACAGTGCCACACAGTTTGGAAATGTTAGGGTTAAATGATTTCAATGTAGATGCTTGATGGATACATTGAATATGTAATGCTCAAATTAAGGGAGATGCTGGAGGATGCTCAGGAGACTTGACCTTCTGTGTTCCCATTGCTTCAGAGCCCATCCCCATTTATGTGGAAGAAGAGGCAATCTTAAAAAAGAAAACTGTAAGATATTAGAAAAGAGTGATTCCATCTAAAAAACTAATGATAGTGTATAAAACAAATATTTTCATACAAATTTCTTCATTTAAACATTTTCCACCTGGACGACTAGCCTTTTCTTTCATATAATAGAGAAATATGCATGCCAGGAACTAAGAGTAATGTTATATGAAGCATGTAAACGCCATCTAAGATATAGAATTTATCAGTGGGTAGGGGAGCAGGGTCAGGGGGAGAGTATAGGGAACTTTTGGGATAGCATTTGAAATGTATATAAAGAAAATATCTAATAAAAAAGAAATGCAAATGAAGAACATATCCAATAAAAGTTTCAGAAAAAAAAGAATTTGTCATCTAAGCTAAGTTCTTTAGATATTTGGTCAGTAAATAGGTATACTAGCAGTGCTGAAGCTAACCAGGTAGCTGGGTAGGAATCCCTATAGAGTGTGATCACCCTGCAAGTTGGGTGGACACCCATGCTCCATGATGGGCATATGCACTAACGCTGGTGTCCTCAGCAGGAAGTGACAATTGCGTCTCCTTTGGAAGGTTCCGTAAAACACAGGCTGCTTGGATTCACCCTGGGTTTTCTATTTGGCAGGTCTGGGAATTTTCATTTCTGGCAGGCTCTGTGGCACACTTAGATGGTCACTGTGAAGGATACACCGAAATCGATACACAGTGACCTCCTTCACAGGTCCTCAAGGACAGCAGATCTATCTAATAGTTGGGAGTGGGGTACCCTATCACCCTCTCAGCATCTTTTAAAGTGTCTTTTATTTCTTGTCCCTAAAGTCCAAATATCTTGTTATAATAAGTTTCTTCCTGACTTTGGATTCACATTAATTACCTGTGTCAAAGCTCTGACTGTATATTAATTTAATCTTTGACAATGACTCAATTGAAAATTGTTCAATGTTCCCCAAATATGTTTTTTTTTTAATTTTTTCAAACCTGTGACTTTTTTCAAAGATAGTTAATAGCCTGAATGAGTTTGTCTTTGTCAAAACTCTCAGCACTGACATGTGATAAGACCCAGATATGTGTTCTTCTTACCATACTGCTAACTATAGGCAAAGGGAATTTCCTTTACATGCAAAAACATAACATAGCATAGTATTGGCATAGATGCTGTGGCTTCCAGCAAACTAACAGTATTATTTTTCTTAATTTGATCAAAGAATGTCATGGGACAACTCTTGGATCATGGTCCAAGAATGGAGTTGTACAAGGGGAATTCTGTGTGCTTGTGAGAACACTCCAAGAAAATAAGTAAGAGTCTTGTGATCTCAGAGTCTTCAAAAATACTTGGAATGCATCATTTTTTTGCTCCTCCCAGGTATAGCAGATAAGAGTGAGTTTACTTCAGATTATTCATTACAACTGGTTATTATTGTTTGTTCATATACATGCATGAAAAAATATTTTGCCAGGTGCAGCTTGTCCTTGAGATTGTATGCTTGTCTTAACCCTCAGGGTATAAATAGTCTGATTCTCTAAATAAAATTGGCTATTGCATAAGACTTTACTCACCCTCATTTTAGACTCTACTTTCCCAGGTCCCATCACCAGCTAGAGTGTTAAACAGAAAACACTGAACTGCACACTTATCTGACTCAAATAAGATCTACTATTGCCAGAAACAAGTATGAAACCACAATTAGACACAGTAATTCAAAATCCCCAGGACTACCTGGAACATGTCCTTCTAGTTCAGATGTAATGAGAACAGCTTAACTTTCTCATCAAACCCGAGATGCAGTGCAGACTGCTTTAGAGAGCAAGCAGGATGAAAGAAACAATGAACACATGTGTCCATCTGTAAAGGAATTGGGAAGGAGATTATGGTCGTAATGAAGGGTTGAAGGAAAATACTTTAGGCTCTGGAGAGAAAATGTAGTTGGTAAAGTGCTTGCCTTTCGTGAGTAGGGACCTGAGTTTAGACCGAGAATCAAGAGTAGAAGGTGAGGGTGCTAGCTCCTATTTGTAATTCCAAGGCAAGAAAGAGGACAAGAGGCAGACCCATGGAACTCAGGTTCAATACCCAGTCTTGTCAAATCATTGAGCTACATACCAATGAGAGAACCTGTAGCAAGACACAAGGTGTCTTAACTAGTGAAATCTGAGGTGACTTCTATCCTCCACAGGCCTTGCACACAAAATGACCAAACAAAACTCATGATATTCCAATATCAAATCCTTCTTGTTCTGACCAGATTTTCCATTGTTTCTTTGCATAGCAAAGAAAAACCAATTATGTTTCAGGCAAAGGAAGGAAGCAAGCCAATGACTGGCAGATGTTGCCACCTTGAGGAAAATCTCCAAGAGGAAAGTTGCACTTTAAGTGTAATGTAGGCATGTGCATAAGGTGTTTAATGTGTGTTTAGGGAATGTAATGCATGTTTAAGGAAGCATGTCATCCTAAGTTTGCATGTAAACCAAAGGCCTCATGCCAGAGCCTTCCCTGTGCAACCTAGCAATGTCCTGAACTCACAGGGGTACATCTGACCCAATGCAGGCAAGTTACAGCTCTTGGTAATGACCACAGAAACTCCTCTCTATTCAATGCACAAATCTTGCTGTTACCTTTTCCCATATAGGAAAAGGGGTTGAGAGGGGTTAAAAACATTCTCAAAGCCCATTAGTAACAACAAGCTGAAATAATATAGAAATCTGCATCCTTTAGAGTAGGCCCTCACTTCTGTGCATTACACTGTGCAAAACAATTACTCTCTGTATCTGTGTGTTACCATAGTGATCTGTCCATCATCTGACCCAGACATCCTATCCTGAACAGAAAATATCAACTTGACAATTTGTATTAGAAACAGAAAAAATACTCCATTTGATCATAAGCCTTTAAAAGTTAATGATTTCAGTCAACATAATTTATATGCATTTTGTGACCTTAATGAGACAATAAATGTTATAAAATACATATTTAATATTTAATAAAATTTATAATTAGAAAGAATGTCAAAGTTCAATCCTATGTGAATTGCTTTGATGTGGTAGTTTAGATCTATGTTTGTTTATTTCCTCTGTAAGAAATATGTTTAACTAGACTGCAACAGAATCATTAGTGGGTCTTCATTTTAGCTTTATATGGGAGAAATACATAGCAGTGGACTGTGACAAAATCTCACATACTCACATTGATTCCAAGAGTGTAAGAGACAGTATTATTAGAAGCATGAATCTGTGATTCACTATCATACTAGAGATATGTGAATGGCTGTATGTGACCTGGGCTAGCCAACATCAGCCAGTCTGTGATAAATAAATATCTTAAGATAATTCCTTCCTAATCTTTCTAAGTGCCAACTCTGGTCCTGGAGTCAGATAAACACTCTGGTCTCATCCTGAGACATATGTAGAAATTCTTGACATTCATTCATTAACACAGTCACTTGTTCAAACCTGAGGTTAAGGGTTTTAGGATCTTTGATGATAAAGAATCTTTGGATTTGCTATTCATGATTTCGCTACCCAAAGAAGGTCCAACAAGAATAAGATCCTACAGTAGGAAGTAAGTCTAATGCCAATCTGGAATCAGAGGGTCAAAGTTTCAAACATCTGTCAAAGTATGTCCTCAAAAAAAAAAAAAAAAAAAAAGGACAACAATGTAGGTACTGCCTGCCTGTATATGGAAAGGACTATGATTAAGGCTAGATGTAAAATGTGACGGTTACTGATTTGCAAAATAATAAAAAAAATAATAAACAAAATAAAAATTTATCTTGATGAAATTTTTCCAATACCACATGGTTATAGGTATCATCCTGAGGATGAAAATCAATGCTTTTGAGGGGTGCACAGGAGTTTGAGAACCACAGCCTCCATCCTAGCTCCCTCTGCCTCCCATTTCTCAAAGATGTTCTTAAGCTGTGTTTAGTCTCTCCTGAGAAGCTTGACTGTGTCCTACCAGCCAGGTACCCCAATGGAGAAAAAGGAAATGTGACCTAGTGCCCCTGTATTTCACCTCCCCGAGCAGAGTTCCAACATCCCAGTGGCGAGATGAGAAGCAGAACCACACGAGATGATACCACAGTTTTGTTCCTCTTCAAGAAAGGCCCCTTTAGGATCTGTGTTGCTCTTCAGGACCTGGTACAGAATGAAACCCTGTGTTACTGTAGCAAATCTCCCCCATTATGAAGAGAGGCAGTAGGAGCATCAAAAAAGCTTCTGGCATTGACTATGTAGCAGCATACTAGTACTGCAAAGAATGAAAGAGGAGACCTCAGAGAGATCTGCTTAGAAAATGGATGATTAGTAGAGGTAGGGTCATCTTTAGCTAAATAAGGCTAAGTCAGAAGGCTGAGATGGTCATCTCAGTCACCCCTGATGTACACTCCAGCTCATCTGTAACTTTTGTGTCCCCCAGAACAATTCCATTAGGTTACTACATTTGTAGAAGGAGCCAGAACAAAAAAACATAAGCACCAGAATGGTTAAAAGGTGACCTAAAGCAGAGTCAAGAAAAAGACCTGGGTGTTCAGTTGCAGGAGCAGGAATGCTTCATCAGAGTCAGCACATTCCTGGATGTTGTACCTTCAAGGGCCATTGGCTCCAGTATCATGAAATGTAAATTTTAATGCCCTGTCTGGGTCAAAGACCAGATAGAGCCTTCTTTAGGTATACTTAGTTCTTCTCCTGGACTCAGGGGGCAGATAGAATATCCTTCAGGTGTGTATCAACTTCTCCCTAGACTACAGGGCATATGACGTCTCTTTTGGATACATCCCTGTTCCTATGAGTCATGATTTGTTTTCCCAAATTCCTGGGGCATGGAGAACTGAGACAACAATTATAAAGAAGCTCCTGACCACAGAGCTCTAGGTTTTACAAATTTCTGATGAATTTGGCCTGCACTATCTTTGTTAATGCCATGAATACCCATGTATAAATCTGTAAAAAAATGATTAAATGGGCACAAATCCATTCAAAGACTCACTGATGCGTCTGAGCTACTTGGACTCCAGATAAGGACAAATGGCTTTAGGACTGGTGTTTCAAACTAGGTTTGGCAGTGCTGACCCTTTTTCCAATTATTATCTATATTTTACTCTTAAAAGCAAGGTGCCACTAGAGGAAAGGCCAGGTTCTTACAAAACTGGGGAAGGGAGAGAGAAAAACATAAAACAAAGTTGAGTTTTTAATATCGCTAAGGACATATTAGTTATATCTTGAAACAAGAAGTTTAATAATAAATGAAAGGTAATTTTAGGATCTCCTGCTCATCTGCAAGGGTGAAACCATGGTGAAAGTCCACATGAAGCTCAATGCTCAGAACCCTTTGCATTGTCAGAAACTGGATAAGACTCTTCTTTGCTTCCAGAGATTCCAGGGCGATGGGGATGGCTGTCTCACAGAGCAAACTACAGAGCAACTCAGAGGGAGCCTATCTGATAGCTTCATGAGCTCTTGTCTCTTTCAACATCGTGGAAATTAAGTTTTCTGAATACTGTCTCCCACATTCCATACCCCCAACACATTACACATTTTAAGAGGGAACTAAATAATCAGTATACCAATGTTGCCAAGAAGTGGGATTCAAATGATGTATTCGTAACCGTTGGAGCAGGCACCATTATGGATGCATTACTGTTGGGTTCTAATACAACAAAAGACAGATGATTTTAATATAAAGCTATTATGGTTAATAAGGAAACAGACTGATATTGCTAATTATATAATTTATTTTTCTCAATGTTATTGGTATGTGCTTTTTCAGACCATTAAGGGTATAAACACAGCGGAGAACTCCTGCTTGGCCTGGTGGAGTGTAGTGCCTTCTCCCCCGAGTCAGTCATTATGCCTTAAGTTGTTACTGCAGATTGCACTTAACATGCTAAATTCCTATCTAATTTCTACCTTTGGTAGAAGGAACTCATTTCAAGAGAAATGGCAAGATAAGTGCTGTCTACCCAGTTTCCACACAAGCCCATTTCTAGCTCGATGGCATCAGTCCTGCCTTCTGTCTAGGGCTTGTTCCTGGAGCTATTTCAAACAGTCCCTGCCAAGTCCTGCTTATTCAAGGCTGCCCAGTAAGCCCTTCAGGGACATTCCAGTGTTCTAGAATTTCAAGATGGCCAGGGCACATTGTCAAATTGTCTTGGCAACTGTTGTTTACTGGTCTCTCAGGGCTCTGAGAATATTTCATCTTGCCACGGTCTGCATCCAGGGAGATCTCGGGGGCCTCTATGTCACACTCTCTTGAAAGCTTATTCCAGAATTCAATCACATCCGTCTTAAGGTCCTTTCTTATGTTTAATGGAGTCTCTATCACTGTAAATGCCACCAAAGGAATTCAGTTCCAACTGGTTTCCCTGTTTACAGTCTGCCTCTGATCCAATGGAATCTATCACCAGAAACCCACCTCATTGATGGTCTAAGGAACCATAAGCACCCATGGAATTCCTCCACCAAACTCCAAACTCTTCACTTCATTCTAAAAGCTTTCCTAACATGCCCTCTAGTGTCACTAACCTCCTGAAATGACACCTTCTGCTCCATTACCTATAATCTGTGACTGCCACAGGCACACTTTCCTTTAGAACTGATTTTTACCCATGGCTGTCCAGGAAAAAAACATTATGAACCCCTTCTCTCATCACTTCTTTCAAAACATATTCCTCCAGGTTTCTCAGAATACCAACCCATGTCTTCTCAAAGCTTCAGAGGGTCAGATATCATCACATACTGTGCTTTTGTATGCTTTCCTTAACTTCCTGCCAGTCTCATTTGAGACTTTTAAATCCTGAGCTTCAGTGAAGGTAACAGGTTGCCAAATTCAGAGAAAGAATCTGCAGTCCCATAGTCATCAGCAAATGTAGTCTTAGCATTTCTGATGAAGGATGGATGACTTTAGCAACAACTCATTCTAACTCTGCTATCACAGGACTCTACTTGGAAATGTTACCATGATGAAGAATACAACACAATGAGGATGAAGACTCCTATCTGACATGGCTCACTGAGTCACATGGATCAAACTCCAAACTCCAAAGAGTACTCCACCACACAGAACAGTGAATTCAATGAAAGACCACGAAGAGGACAGTGGGCCCTAGACACTTTTATTGGAACTGAAAAATTTTACACCCTTTTGGGCCTCTGAACCATCCTCACTTCCTAATGGTAAACACTACTGTAGGAGGATGCTGAGGCTGGGCAAGGAGACCTCATTGCTGGCTGGATCTAGTATATAAGCACACTCTATGATATATTCAAGAGAGTGAAAAGCCCCTACTGTATTCTTGATGCATGTGTAGGAACCCCAATGTAGGAACACTTGGCTGTGTTTACTACTTTCCGAATGATCTTAAAGCCACTAGTGGTAAAGTAACATACAAGACATGGAGGTTCTGACCAGGCAAGATACATCCAAAGAAGGCCATATGCATGAATATATATCCCCAGAGTCAGGGGAGATGGTGGAGATGACAGAAACAAAACAAGGGGCTTTGCCTCAGATCCCTTCCAAAAGTTACTTTGGAGGGGGCGTGTTTAACAATGGATAGGGCAATACTGAACCATAATATGAAGGTTGGGAGGTGAGTCTACAGACAGGAAAAATATGCTATTATTAGGGAAGATGAAACATCAACTTTGAGTAATCAGCAATGGGGATTTGGGATGAGAATTCACCAGTAAAGCTGGATGAGGCTACTGAGGTCAGCTGCTACCGGCCAATACCCACCTGAAGGACATTGCATGCTACACAGTATGGCAGAGATCTGCTTTGTTTCTTAAATTGTCTCCATGTTATGGAATCAGTCAGGTGGTAGAGAAGGTGAGGGTAAGTAGTGAGACTTGTCCAGGTGAGAGACTGGCCTGGATGTGGAGGAGGATGGTCCAGGGTAGAGAAAAGCAGCAAAATTAAGTGATATGAGAGCCCTTATGAATTCATTTTTCTCCTTCTCTATATCAGTAAGAAACTATATTAATTTGTTCCGTGGGAGACTGTAAGAGTGTGTGTGTGTGTGTGTGTGTGTGTGTGTGTGTGTGTGTGTGTACATTGGCCTGTTGCACAGTGGACTTGTAGAGAGGAGAAAACACATTGTAGGAACCTGTTTACTTTTTCTATAATATGTGTCTTGAGGACCTCACAGATGCTGTCAGAAGACTTGGTGGAAAGAGATTTTTATCTACTGAGCCATTTCATCAGTCCTGGTGACTTTTTCTAATACAGACTGTCACAGGCTTTCCTTAAACTTGAGATCCTCCTGCCTCAATGTTTTCGCTGCTGTGTGCCCCCATGCCCTGCCAAAGCTTTATTTGATAAGTATGCTTTAACAACCAGACACACAGTGCTAGAGAGGCACAGTGAGCATGCATGTGTCACTATGGTGGTATGGGGTCTGGGTGAGCTGAATTGTGAAGTGTTGATGACCTGTCCTCTTGTTGCTATTAAGACCGCTCTATATTGTGGAAGAGTTGGAAAAACATTTGTAATTTCCTGGAATATTGATGCAAACAGGAATCAAGAGTAAGTTTTTTCTCAAAGAACAACCAACCAGTGACTGGATAGAGAAGTGGGGATTATTTAGGAGACCAAAGTGAAGTAAGTCAACGGAACTATTCAGTGTCAGGAAAGCAAACCTGTTTACACCCGGTCTACCATTAAGCCTCTGAAAGACTTCCACCAAAGAGTCAGTAGAGTTCTAGCTGAAAACTTGGGGTGAGACTCCCTCTGATAATTTACTTTTGGAACATTAGGCTGCTGGCAGCTCACATTATAAAAGCGCCTTCGGTCCCTGGTACATCTGTTCTATGTTTAGGATCATGACTACTGTTGTCATCGAGCCCATTCTTTCAAGGCTTGGCATTTTCAGTGCCACCACACCTGGAAACCTTCTTTTTATTGTGTCTCAGAATTAAAGAGATATTAAACATCATATGGACTGTCTGACTGAATTATCCTAGGGAGATAAACGGAATACGCTCCAAGATTGAGGGAAGCGACTGACAGCCTTTTGTTGACTTTCCGAAGATGGATATGAGGCCATTAGTTTAGAAAAGTCACTGTAGACAGGAGACAAATGAGCAGTTTAATCCTTTGCATTTCAAAGTGTCCGCTCAGGAAGGTGTCTGGCTGAATAAGTCTGTCATGCTGGATAACATGCTAGTAAATTTCAATAAGAAAACACAAAATGCTCTGTATTTCAAAGGCCCAAAGACACATCGTAGTGTTGAAATTGGGGCTTCCAGATGTTGTCAATGAACTCATGAGGTAGAGAACAGAAGCCAAACACAGTAGAGTTTAAAAGACTGGGTAATAACCCTCTAGGATGACTGGCTCTCAGAGGTAATCTGGGACTCTATGGCATGAAGACCTTGACTGAAGATGGTGCATGCTAGCCACCTCCATGGTCCAGTACCTCCTGAATTCTTACACTATGCTTATGCTAATTTTGGTATGTTTGGATATTGTAAAGATTCACAGACATTCTCCAGATCTGTCAGTAATGAGGACTAAATAACTGCATAGGTATCTGTCTAATGTGGCAAATGTCTAACTGTGTTTGAAGGGTTGACAGTGGCTATTAGCAAAGTCAGATGACTAGAAAATTGGTTAATAGTTGGTTTCTCAAATGTTCCTACCGCCTGAGATGTTCAGCGGGCTAGCTCCTTCCGTGGTCTCTGATAAGGCCAGGAAGATAACAGTGACGACTTGGTTTTAGAACATGTGAAGGAGGAAGAAAGGGGGCTTACAGCTACTGTGGGATGGCAGATGAGGACTTTGATTCCAGACTCCAGGCCATGAGATTTAACGGTGCACATACAAAGGGTTAATCCTGTTCTCCTGGTTTCTACTTTCTCCAAAAGCCAAGAAAACCCTGCCCTCTTGGTGGGACTGATGGAAGCCCATTCATTTTCTTCTTCTTCTACAATACTGCAGAGGGTCATTCTTAGGATCTTGGCCCTGTGTCCCATTTCCAGCACAAGAAAGGAAGGGAGGGAGGGAGGGAGAGAAGAAATTAGAATGAGAGGATGTGGGGAAGGCAGTTGGACAAATGCCAACTAGAAAATGACGTCAAATAGCTTTCAGTAGCAATTTTTTCTAAACATTTAATAAAGAAAAAACAGCAACCCTCCTCAAACTCTACAGAGAGAGGATAAGAATCTGGGCAGAACTTTAATTGTGTTCTTTCATGACTTAGCACATCCCATACACTATACATTTGACTTTACCTGTTTTCAGTTTTCTCCATACAGTTGATTTCTGTGAGGACATTGATTGTTTTTGTTTTCTGTTCCCTTTGATATTTACCAACAGCTCTGATTTTGTTTAGTATAAATATTTTCTGAGTGGCTGAATAAAAATTATGTTGTGGTACATTGATTATCTGGCATATAGTAAGTTCTGTACTTTTTATTTGCTAATAACAGTGTTTTCCTTTGAATTATAATAAAACAAAACATATGGTAATTATTTTAACTAATTTTTATATATAGCATTTGAATTTATATACCACAAGTAGTTAGAAAGGGATACTTGACCAGTAATTGTACATAAGAATATAATGTAATGAAGGTCAAATTTGGTTAATATCACTTCTTAAGTTGTGCCTTTTTTTTACAAGAAACAATTTGATAGTTGTTGCTATCATAATTTAAACATTTCATAGTTTTAAAATTGTTTGAGGGTCCTAATGATTGTTAATAAAAGATGAGGCTATTATTAGTTTGTGAAGCTGTAATTTATCACAGCCTAGATTGCAACTAACTTTTAATAAATAACATTGGATCTTCTTTGTATGAAACCAATAAGAAAATCTAAGGGAAGCAACCAATCCTGTCAAAGTGCCTGAGGGTCAGAAAGTATCCTCATTGTATTTAGGCCAAGGTGATCTAAATTTTCAGTTGTACAGAAGAGGGAGCACAGCACAGAAAAAACCAGTGCAGGCTTCATGCTTCATTAGTCCTGAAGACAAGGAGAGGATGGCATGACACAGCAGGATCTGAAGACCAAGAAATATAGAAACATGGATCAATAATTTTGGCTTAAATTTAAAAGGTTAGAAATTAGAAATACAGGGCTAGGAAGATGGCTCAGAGGATAAAAGCACTTGTGGTGTAATCACAAAGACTGAAATTCAAATCCTCAGTACCCATGTGTGAGCATGTGTTGGAGTCTTTATGAAATAAACACTGAGACACAGGAGGCACACATGAATGAGAGTGAAAGACAGGAGATGGCCCCAGTGGACTGAAGCCAGGATAGTTCCTGATAGGCCTCAGTCAGCAGGTTTTATTCTCATTTTATACTCCAAAACCACAAAGTGGGATAGGCAAGCAAAGGAAATTTCACAGATGTGTATGTGGCAATCTGCATGTTGTTAGGGGTGACAAGCCATTGTTTCAGCAATATCTCCAGGTCATTTTGTTCCAGGTAGCAAGTGAAGATGCTTGACAAATAAGCACTACAAGCAGTGCTTTAAACCACAAAATAAATCTATAAATCACTATCTAATAATTGATCTTTTTTAACTTACTTTATTTCCAATACATTTAGGCATAAACCCCCAGTACCATGGGAGTGGTCATAGCAACCTGGCTCCAGGGTTAGTAGGAGACCCAAGGGAATAAGACAGATAGACAGAAGCACAGGCAGAAAGAGAGAATAGGGAGGAGGCAGAGAGAGAGAGAGAGAGAGAGAGAGAGAGAGAGAGAGAGAGAGAGAGAGAGAGAGAAGAAGAAGAAGAAGAAGAAGAAGAAGAAGGAGGAGGAGGAGGAGGAGGAGGAGGAGGGAGAGAGGGAGGGAGGGAGGGAGGGAGGGAGGGAGGGAGGGAGGGAGGGAGGGGGAGAGGAATGGGGAGAGGGGGAGAGACAGAAAGAGAAAGAAAAAGAGAAAGAGAAAGAAAGAGAAAGAGAAAGAGAAAGAGAAAGAGAAAGAGAAAGAAAGAGAAAGAGAGGCTACTCTTGCTTCCACATGCTATATACACATTCATATAAACCCATACACAAAGAAATGGAATTTTTAAAAAGTGAGCATGCAGTATGAGCAGGTAGCTTATTCATGCATGTGTGAGCTCACACATGTGTCTATATATCAGCAACATGAGGGGCACTTGTTAAATCAGGGCTGTGCCAAGGAAACCACACAAACAAAAGATGAAACAAAAAACCCTGACAAAAGAATTACTACTACTTTACATGGTATTTAAAGCTGAACTCAAAGACTTACACCAAACACTCAGTTATGTCATACCTCCTACTGACTCCTTTATTAGTTTACTTAATTAGCTTACTTAATCAAAGCTAGGGTTTTCAAACATTATCTTTTATAACTAGCAGATAGCTAGCAGTTCTATCTAACTTGGTTCCACTATGACATCACCATACAAAGTTCACATTAAAGAAATGTGGAGGCTGGGCATGGTGGCACACGCCTTTAATCCCAACACTCAGGAGGCAGACACAGGCGGATTTCTGAGTTTGAGGCCAGCCTGGTCTACAAAGTGAGTTCCAGGACAGCCAGGGCTACACAGAGAAACCCTGTCTCAAAAGAACCAAAAAAAAAAAAAAATGTGGAATCCAGTTTAAAAAATAAAACTTACCAGAAAGATATATAAATGCTTTTAGTAGATTTTGGAATTTGTGATCGGCAAACCCTATCTCCCCATTGTGTCTTTCTTCTGTACTGAAACATGTGAAGCTCTGCTCAGGATGATTTTCTATAGAAGGACTGATGTTGCAATAAGACAGATAATTTAGGAAGGAAATAACCTGAATATTGGTGCCAAAAAGTATGCTGTAGATAAAATGATTATTTCTCTTTCAAATTTGTTAGTATTTAATAAGTTTTTGTTCAACTGGAAAATATAGCTACTGAATGTGATAGAGTATGACAGTGTACACACACACACACACACACACACACACACACATACTGGGCAATGTTTCAGTCACTTAAGATGAATTCACTACTCAAACAGTTATCTCTTCTGGACTTGTTGACCAGTCAGGTCCCATCAAACCTCAAACATTACAGGCCAGTGTTCCCCAAACCTTAGAGGCCAATGTTCTTGGTTACTTAATCTTGACAAATATTACTGAAGGCACCAGATATATAAGTCCTACAGCAGAGGAATCAAGCTTTTTCCAACTAGAAGTTTCATCTACATGGGCTAGCTTTCACAGTACTAGGAGGTTCTATATACACTACAGGAGAAGAAGCCATTTTCAGCTGTGAGTTCTGAGAAATACAGTAATAGGCTTAGCAAGAGAGCCCACTGATGCAAATTATCAGGAACACAGTAAGAGTAACCATATTCAGATTGTGCTTAAGCTCAACTCTTCCAGCATGGCAGGACATCAGTACATATGGCCTCTCATTGTACTCCAAATGTTAGAATGAGAAAATCATGGGATGGGAGAGTGGCTTTGCATTCATGAGCACTAGCTGCTCTTTCACAGGTTCTAGTTCAATTCCCAGAAAACACACAGCACCTCACAGTCATCTATAGCCACAGTTCCAAGGGACCCATCACCTTCTTCTGGCCTTTGATGACAGAAGATACACAAATGGTACACAGACACACATGCAAACATAACAACCACACACCTAAGCAAGAATTAGAAAACCATCTTCTGAATGTAAGGTGTAAGCATACTATTTGATCCTAAATATTGTTTAGAAACATTTTAAACAATTATGTCTTCAACATACTATCACATTTTCATCTAGTCCTTGTGAAAGGTGAATCTAGGAGACAAAGCCAATATAGCAGTGATCAGCATTTGCCTGGGAAACACACGGTAGCTTAAGCAATTGACATCAAAGTCCATGCCCATTGCCCAGCAGTTAGCCATACCACTGTTCTGACAGGACCATTTTTATGGTAAAACGGAAGAGGACAGATTCTGTTTCACAAGGAAAAACACATAGTGCAAAAGCGCCATCATCCCTCTGAATGAGCTCCAGGACCAGTGGGTACCAAAATCCACAACTGAATCTTCAGCAGAAGGAACATGGACAAAACGCTCAGCCTTCACACCTACATCATCACTAAGTGACAACCTGGGACTTGCCCTGAACATCCGCTCCTGCCCTTCACACTTAGATAATTTCTAGATTAAACCTGAAGCCTAGACAGAACCTTTTTCCCTCCCTTTCACACTTAGCTCATCTCTCCCATAAAGCAAGGAGCTTACAGAAAACTACCCTTTCTCCCCTTTACCCTCTCTCCAACCCCAAGCCACTTAGAGTGACCAGTCCCAAAGAAAACCCATGGAAGCCATAGCTATTGAGCATTACCAACGTATACTTGAAAATGTATGAACTTGAGCAATATGGACATGAGATTTCTCTTTAAATTCTACTCACAGCTAGATGGGTTGGCTTCACAGATGTTAAATCAAAGGCTTACAGATGTTCAATTTTATGCATATGAATGGACACTATAATTTCCTGTGTATATGTGGTTCTTTAGTTTTAGATGCTTGATAATTAAGTTAAAACAATGAAAGCTAAAAACTGTTGTATTTTTTAAAACTCTTTTAACATCCCCTGGAATGATGATTCCACTATGACTACTGGGAAGTGTCTGATGATAGCCCTGGCAGTCAGGGTGGTCCTGAAGATAAGGACCCAGTGGGAGGGAGGCTTAAATAGCTCTTCTCCTGGAATCCTCTGGCCCCAAAGTGTTTGTAAAGGATCTGGTGTCAGGCAACCTGATATTTTAAGCAGAATGGCAACGAATATTCTGTGATCTAGTTCACTTTTTTTTTTATTTTCAAAACTTGATACATGTGATAAAAAAATAAGTCACAGTGATTCTAAAATTAAATCATCTCCATGCGTGCTAGTATTGTTAAATACTAACATGTCCAAGTAAGCATGAAGGCTTACATTACTGACAAATGCTAATTGCGCATCATGCTAACCACTTCAGGGAGAATCCTACCTGTGGCATGATTTATCAAGGAAAAGTTTTAATATTTGTCATCTCTCCTAATTCCCCTTTTATTTGTATGTTTTCTCTGTAGGGGCTTAACTACACTAAAACACCCTCTTGCATCTATTAAAGAAGACACTAAGAAAACAGGAAGGTTAATAATAAATTGTAGTAAGTCCCTGATACATTTTAGATCTTGGATATTAATCAGCTGGTTTTCTTAAAGGAGGCAGTGGCCATTCTAAATTGTAAAGACCCTCCACCTCCTACTCTACCTTCTGTTTCACATTTGGATATCAGGCTTACTTTTCCCATCTTGAGCCTTCTGGAAAACAGTTTATCTCGAACCATGATGTCTTACTCACTGTTCTATTAGCATTGCAGTCTACGCCCTGGCCCCCCATAAGCTTATAGCTATATCATAATGCAAAAATACATTCAGTCCGACTTCACCACTGTTGAAATTCCAAAGTTTAAAGTCTCTTCTGAAACTCAGTTCAGTCTCATAACTGTAATCCCTTGTAAAATCAAAATAAAAAAGCAGATCACATAGTTCCATCATATAGTGGTTCAGAATATACATTACCATTCCAAGAAGGAGCATAGTTAGGAAATACTGGACCAGAGCAAGACTAAAAACAAGCAAGGCAAACTCTAAATTCTGTATCCATGTGTCTAATATCAAGGCAATCTTCACATCTCTTACTGCTTCCAGCTTGGTTGGCTGTAACATTTCTCTCTCCTATCCTGGTTCCACACCCAGTCTGTGGTTTTCTTTAACAAGTATCCCATGACTCTGACATCTTCAAGATTTTGGGGCTTCACACAATGGCCTCTCTACACCTTCTTTCTAGACACTCTTGCTACACACTTGGCCTCAGTGGTTTCCCTTAGCTCTGGAGTGAGATTCTGTGGTTCATTTTTTCACCTCTTGACTTGCGATTTCTGGACCCAGATACACACTGGACAGGAAAGGATGTAGCAAAGTCTTGAATGAGGACTGGGCCTGGGAGGAGGAGGTCTCCTCCAAAGATTTCAGTGCTTCATCTCTTCAGTGTTACAGCTGTTTTAGAAAACAGTTCTCTTAGTGGATAGTCAATGAAACAGCTTATATGTACATACTTCCTTCAGGTTGAATCAAGAGCTATATATATGAACCTTGGAGAGCAGGAAGAGGATCTTCTTAGGATGAAGTTTCATTGACTGAGGTTTAAGGTTCTAGGGATACCTCATTTGCATCAAGAGACAGCCAAAGAAGTTTAACCTGTAACTTCTTCAAGGATTATGTGACATTCTTCAGGTAGAAGATTTGGAGGTCAGCCTCCCCAGAACAGATAGAGAAGAAGCCCCATTAAGAAAAGGAAGTCCTTCATTTTGGGCAGAGCTAAGGAACACTGTCTGAACCTGGTAGACTACAATATTCGTAGCAAGAGGAAACTCGATTCTACAGCCTCTTTCATGTGTTTTTGACTCTAAAGCCAGAACCACGTGGTTGAAACTGCCAAGATCTGCTCCTTACTGGGTCTGGAACTTGTTCCACTTGTTCAATGACATTTACTCCAGCTTTCTGCAGTTGATGGTTTCTTTCACTGCTTAAGCATTTCTTTAATTTCTTTTCACAAGTAGGAACTTAGCTTGGTGGAATCTTACCCTGAGATCCCCTCTCCCTTTATTTCATTTAGCATCAGGAGTTTCTTTAAACTTTTTATCTCATTAAACACTGGGCTTAGCTCTATTACACTCCTTAGTGCTCCACTTCCTATCAAATTCTATAATTTGTATTTCTCCTTACTTCACTTGAGGTTTTTCTTCTTGTTGTTGTTGTTGTTGTTGTTTTCATTGTAGATCTGCATTAGAGTGACCATTGATAACTACATGGCACATTCAGCGCTAGGCTGTCTTAAAATCTTTTCTGCTAACAACATTAATCCTAAACTCTGGCAAATTTCTAGGACAGAGGTAGAAACCAGACATATTCATATTCTTATTAAAAATATCACAAGTATGGGTTGTAGGTCCTTTACTGATGTTTTCCCTTTCGAGCCTTCTTGGGTTGGCTGCCATAATCTACATTAATCTAATCACCACTGTCTTCCATGTTTAAACTCCACTCAAAGAATTCTACTGCTTTCCTAACCCCAAGACTCAAAGTTCATATTCTGCCAATAAGTTGCATAGAGAGACCTGTCACAACAATACCCCAGTCCCTGGTATCAACTTATATCTTAGGCATTGTTCTTTTTCTGTGAAGAGGTACCACAATTAAGAAAACTCCTATGAAAGAAAACATTTAATTGGACGATTACTTACAGATTGGAGGTTAAGTCCACTATCATTATGTAAGGAAACATGGGACAGGAAGGCAGATAATGAAGTTGTAGATAAGAGCTACATACTGAACTATAAACAGAACAGGGGAATGGAAGAGGAAGAGAGACAGAGACAGACAGAGAGAGAGAAAAAGCGAGAGAGAGACAGGCAGAAAGACAGACACACACACACACACACACACACACACACACAAAGAGAGAGAGAGAGAGAGAGAGAGAGAGAGAGAGAGAGAGAGAGAGAGAGAGAGAGATGGAGAAAAAGACAGATGGTGAAAGAGACAGAGAGGAAAGAGAAAGACCAAGCTTGGCATAGATTTTTGAAATCTCAAAGAATCCTTCTAATTCTTCTAATCCTTCAAACAGTTATACTCCCTGGTTACTAAGCATCCAAATATATGAGCCTATGAGGACCATTTATAGTTAAACCATCACATAAAGTTTTCATGAAGACTCATCAAGACTGGGCTTCATTTACATCTAAAAGTCCCAAGTTCAAGTCTATTTTCCCTGAGTGAGAATCCCCATGCTGCACAGAATTCTTCCCAGAAAGTACAATACCAGCTTGTAGCACCCATCTTTAACTCACTGGCCTAAGAGTTAGAAGCAGCCAGGGTGGTGTGCCTAACCATATCTTTCTACCTTGAAGATCTAATTTTAAGAACTATGCCATGAAAGAGTGATGCTCCTGAGGTTTTCTCTGGAACTCCTGGGGCTGGAGATTAAGAAGATCTGGGCAGAGTCATCATTCAACAAGGACACTAAGTACACGCCCTGCGAGGACCCTTTTTCTGGAATACATGTTCAAAATAAGAGAGGTTTTGAAAATTATTTCTTTTTATTTTTATGTGCATTGGTGTTTTACTTGCATGTGTACCTGTGTGAGGGGGCCATGTTCCCTGGAACTGAAGTTTCAGACAGTTGTGAGCTGTGGGTGTTGGGAATTGAACAAGGCTCTTCTGGAAGAGCTTGCAGCATTCATAACCCCCGTGTCAGCTTTGCAGCTCCAGGGAGAGAGTTTTGGTTGGCATGGATCACAGGGAAAAAGGGGAGCGGAGGGGGGGGGGTCAGAAGCCAAAACATCTGGAGCTATAGTTTCAGAAAATTTTATCTAACAGCATTGAAGCTTTGGATTTAAATGTTGCAACAGGGGCAGCTAACATTTCCTTCCTTCACCCTGATTTCGTGAGCAGGGAACATTCAACTTAACCGGATCTGTTTGTTTTCGCCAAGTTCAAAATCACAACTCTTAAAAACTTAAGTATGGTTTTATTTACACTGAAGATGGTTAGGGAGTGAAATTAAAATGCACCAACTGTAAGTGTTATTCTAGCTAGAGCTGATCCCAGCTAATCTCACACCAAGGAGTGAAAGCAAGCAGAAAACACCTTCCAGAGTAATGGGTGATTGGGAATTCTCCAGAAGTTCCATTGCTCAACTGAACATGTGCCCGAGGTCGTAATTGAAGCACAGTTGCCCAATTCTTTTAAGGCAGGAGGAAAAACATGTAGACACTTGGGTATTCTGCTATGCTTGCAGCATAAGCTCCCTGCATTGACATTTCTTATGCTACTTGGTTCTCATAACCCGACATAAGCTGGGTAATAAGACCTTGATATGTAGGATCTTATGGCTAAGTCTGGGGAAAGCAGCAGATGTTAAGTTTATTAAATCAATCAAACTGCACAATTAAAGTTCAAGCACTGCAGTTTAATTAGGACTGTGGCTAGTTACAAATCTACACACAGCATGGTTTTCCACCAAACATCCATGCTGACATTTTGGATGTAATTCCAGCATTCTCACAGAGCTTTTCCAATAAATTAAGCCACTAGCACCCACTTTGGAGGAATTTAGCATTATATATGTTATATTTTATTTATATTAAATATATTATATTTATATTTGCAAAATGTAGAGTCCTTATCTACATTTTACACCTTGTTTTTAAAAGCAAAACTAACTTTTGATATTCATGACCTTGTAAACAAGCTCGATTAGATTCCGTTCTCAGCACCTACATGGGTGGCTCTCAAGCATTTGTAATTACAGTATTAGGTGATCTGACTCCCTCTTCTGGCCTCAGCAGAGACTGTATGCAAACTGTCCTCATACATACATGCAGGCCAAAGACTAATACATGCGAAATAAATCTTAAGGAATAAAACGTTAATGTGTCATTAAAAAAAGAAAATAAAGATGCATTATTTCTTTTCTTATACATCTAATTTATATACTGAGATCTTTCTGCAATAATAAACTTATCAAAATATGCCTTCGTAAAAATACTTTCTTAGTTCATGTTTTTTAAAAAATACTTTGTTGAGCAGAAAATAAGAGAAAGCAATGTAAGAACTTAAATCAAGGTGTCTTATGTCATTATATCCACCCATAGATGAACAGAAAACAGTAAACCCTGCCAATGCCTACTTTCATATCCAAACTCTGCTATGTATTCCTGAAACACCTAAACTCAAAGTTTAAAAAAGAAATTTACTAACAACAACGCTTGTCTAAAAGGTAACGAATATCCTAAGAGTTTCTTTTTCCCCTTAAAAATGAGATGCAAAATGTAGAGACAAACAATTGTATAGTTTTGTAGAGATAGAGACAAACTCAAATGACAGAGGGAAAGATATGACCTTTCTAGCTCATGAGCTTGTTCCCTGGCTGTCACAAAGAGAGAAAGGGCCACACCTGAGGGTTCCTTTGGGCTCAACTAGTACAGTGGCCTGCCAGTCTAGATTGACACTCTACCTTACAAAGTTGTAAAATTAAGGTTCTCTTCTTCATTACTCTGAGTCTTTGGGCTCTTCTTACGAGGTAAGACTCTCGTAGGCAATGTGTAGAATACGTGTTTAAAGATCTAAAATGTTTTTCTTTTATTTGTCTTTTAGGGTTGGTTATGGAAACACTGAAGGGGTTATTACATCATATGACCTAGATATACTGCTTAGTAGGTGTGCCAGCATGGTGCTTTGTAGAAACAGCACAGGAATACAGTCATGTGTGTGTGTGTGTGTGTGTGTGTGTGTGTGTGTGTGTGTGTGTGTGAGAGAGAGAGAGAGAGAGAGAGAGAGAGAGAGAGAGAGATGGGGGAAGGAGATGGAGGGGGAGAGAGAGGGGGAGGGGAGGGAGTTTGGCAGGAAGACTGAAGAACAACATTGACTTTGCACAGAATTACCAGACTCTGTTTCCTTTCAGGGTAAAGTTTTTCCTGGCCTTTGAGAAGGTAGACCATGGGCTGTGGTATAAAATGCAATAATTTGGGAAAATGTATGACATCTAGGATTTGTAGGAAAGTATTCTATGGGACAGCTCTGCTACTTCCTAAATTTCTGAGATTTATAGCAACTCATTACATTCCCTGTTTGGCATTTACCTTGTGATTCTTCTATAGGCAGTGGCATATCAAAAAGTCCTGCAGGGAAATAATATGAGGTTCATCCAGGTCTTACATGCTCTCTTACTTCATTTATCTTTGTAAAATGTAGGTCTCAGTGCAAAATGGACCTCCTGCTGACTCTGCACCAGTTTTTCTATTTGACAGAGTTTACTGGATGGTCTTTGCTAGGCCACCGGGTAAACCTGGGTGAAAAATGAAGAGAAGGGAGACATGACTCAAGATTCATGAGCATCTTCACTTGCCTAAGTAAGTAAGGGGAGGCTGGCTCATGACCTTAGCTGTCATACCCAGGAATGGGGGGTCATGCATGCTCATAAACACAAATTTGAGTCTGTCCTGATTCTGCACAAACAGCTTTTCTTGTCTTTATTCCTTAAACAGTATAAGGCAGTGAGCATTTGCATCATTTGCATAGCATACATCAGCTTAGGTGTTCTAATAATCTGAATATGAGTTAATGAATTCAGAAGCTGTGTGTGAGCTCCATGCATGTATTACACTACGAGGGCTCAGGTGAATAACTCAGACACCATCAGTTTTCACATCAGTGTGGTCCTGCGACCAGCTTCCTCCCATGAGTACCTAGCTTGGAAAGTAGCAATCACCTCAGCCTTAGCTTGCAAGAAACAGAAGACCAAACTTGAAGTTAGTCTGATATATATATATGTCCACATGGTCTGGTTTATAAGTAGTTTTTAAAATGAAATGTCAAATTTTAAAATTGTTCTGTGAGAACTTTTCTCCTGATCTTACAGAGAAAATTAAATAAACTTCATTGTACCAGTATCTTAACTCCACTATTTTCATGTCTATCAGTAAAAAGCAGATGGATGAGTGTGTTCAGGTCAAGCAGCCTTTCATCAATTACTCGACCTCCATCAACCCCCTCTGTGTTTATGTGACAACTTCCATGAGGTACATCAGAAGAGGGGTACAGCATGTTGAGGGATTATTTTTGTCATTAATATTAACAGTGACTAAAAACCATGCTGATGAAAACACATTTCAGGTTTCTATAAATGAAAAAACCAAGTAACTAATTAATTAATTAATATTCCTTCCAACATTTTCAGAATCCATATGGAAAACATGGTGAAGCCAGAACATAGTTGATACTTCGTCAAATGATGGACACATGATCATATTCTATATCTCCTGTTAACAGTTGCATAACTAGTAGCTTCAGGTGACCTTACTAAGAAGACATGTAATTATGAGAGCAGAGATGGAGAACTCACATCCACTAAACCTCACCATGAACATGATGGGACATGCATGCCCAGTTTCTGAACTTTAAAGGGGGTGTCATTCTCCATTCCTCTGCCTTTGCAATGTCATTATGCTTGGGTTGCATTGCAGGAGTCTTTAGCCAAACAAACACACATCAGTCAGCCTTTCTGAGTGGTACCATTTGACACATCACCACACACTCTAATAACTCTTGACATTTGGCCTTTGTTTAAGTATTTGTCCACACTGTCATGGAGTACAAGATCTTTCTGACTTAGGTGTGTGATTTGCTCTTGACTGTAAGGATATCCAGAATATACTTGATTTATAGGCTACCCAGAAATCTTGTTGATTTAAGTGCCACAGAGATTCAGGAGATCACAGTCCCAGCATTAATTATGAAGGCACATAATCCCAGTTTCAAAATTGATAACTGTGAGACACATAACTATAAAAGTTGATAAGAACACATCTTTCAATTGTACCCCAAATACATTATGATAAGAGCATGGTGTTTTGAAAGTATATGAAGTGAATTAAAAGTTAAGGAAAACTGAATTTTCTATTAATTCCTGTTCACTGAATATGTCAATAAGACACTGAACTTGACCCCTCTCTCCCTTTTAGAATTTATGGCTTTTCAGCCCAGTTTCTGAAAAGCCCCTGTTTACAAAGATTTATTCTGGGGCAAAATACCCAATTTCCTCTAACTTCCAAGGAAAATATACATTTCAAATTTCCCAAAATAAAAGCATTCTTCTAAAATTTGAGAAGAAAGACAAGTAACTTAATGTGAGGTGATCAGGTGACTTGTGTGTCCCTACAGTATCACAATAGTGATGGTTTGAGATAAATATGTACAAAAATATAAATGTATGTGTAAAATTAATGTTGGAAAAGAACAGATGTGGCAAGAAAGTATTGGTAATCTTCATGTGACCGAGAGGGTCTGTCAGCATAACATTTACTGTGTTCTGTAATATGTCTGCTTTGTGCTGATATTTTGTGTGGTTTGTTATAAAAGAGAAGTGTGTGTGTGTGTGTGTGTGTGTGTGTGTGTGTGTGTGTGTGTGAAGTACTCCTATATCTGGAAAACTGTGTAGGTTGCCATACTGCCAATTAGTCTGTAAGCTTTACTTGCGTATTTTCTATGTTTTCAGGAATGTCTATATTCTTCTTAAAATAAAATTGCAGTCCATCCTTTAACCATTTCATAAGCAACAAATGCTATAGTTTAAAAAAATAGGCTTGAATCTGGCTCATGGATCAATAATTCTCAAAACGAGCATTTTAACCAGATACTATAGAACTGGAATTCTTATTTCATACAGTGTGACTATTAAAAGTCATTTCCAAATGACTTTTGATTTCTCAGAATATCTAGGTTTCTAAATATTTCTGTTCTAGAAACTGTAAAATGTGTCTGGTTCCTGAACTCCTGAGTTCCCATGAAAGGCAAACCCATGGTATCTAATTAACTGGCACCTTATTTAAATGAGCTTGACCTTAGTGAGCGTCATCTTCCAACAGTGTGTCTCTTTGGATATTTTACTACCTACACACTGCTATTAACGTGAAACACATGGCAATTTATTACAGTTAGACTTCAGAGGAAACTCACCTTCCATTCTAAACTCATTTGGATTTTAACTGAAATATAGAGAGATACTTTTCTAAAACCTATTGGTGATTTTTAATGATCCAGCTAAATAAAAACACAGACACAGACACACACACAACACACACACATCTCACACACACACACACACACACACACACACACACACACACACACACACACCAGTTCTCTGATCCAAATGTTTCTCCATTCCATCTAAGTAAGAAACAGTGTGAATTCTGGCCAATCTCATAAAGGGTCTACAGAGCAAACCCAACCCAATCAGAGCAGGAAGCCTCAGGCACAGCTCTGTGTTATTGTCCTTAGCTCCCGTGCTGTTTAACATGACACATAAAGTCCAAAGTTAAAAAGATGCCATTTGAAGCAATGGAGATGTGTTATTGTATCTATCTCCCTTCTCAAAGCTGGAGCCTGCTGTCACCCAACGTAAAACCCAACAAAGCACACCACCCTCAGGAAAGTACTAGTAAAAACTTCACACTCTGTTGAATTTGTTGTTTAAGTGTCAATGTTATTTTTAATTAGAACCAGAGAAATATAGCAACATGACATCTTCGCTTGGTTGTATTAGTCTGTGACATCCATTTGTGGAAATGACTACACCGAACTCCTGGCCTGGTGTCACAGATGGTGGAAACAGTCCTTCCATTCCATTCAGGACTGGAAGGACAAACTCTTGCAATGTGTCACATGTGGGCCAGTATGGGGGACATGTTTTGCTTAAGGCCATGGTAATCAAAGAGGGTTTCAGATAGGAGGAGGCTGAAAGTCACATCTAGTCAGTGGCAGGCATGGGTGATTGTCAGATCAGCACAGTGAGCTGAAATTGTTTTTATTTCATACAAGTATGAACCTGAGTCATTGTCTTTGTGACTCACAGTTGTGGTGCCTAAAATAAGTGTCTTATCAGGGATTCTGTGAACAGTGACTTTGATGGGCCAGACTATTCTAGAACCTAGAATTCTAGTTGCACCCTTATTGCTTGCCTTCAGCTGTAGTTTCAAAATTAACTACTAGGAACTCTGTGGTGTGCCTTTGCTAAAATGGTTCAATTGATTGTGGCTCATGGCCTGCTGCCTCCCAAACCCACTTCTCCCCTATCATATTATTTTTCAACATTATGTAATAAATAAATAAATAAATAAATAAATAAATAAATACAAACTTGGCAGTTTGCCATGAACACTTAAAGAACTATAGATTTTAAACTATCTAAAAATAATTCAGGTTAGATCTTATACTGAAAACACTGGAGAATTTCAATTCCTTATTGCTATCTTGACTGAGTTATATGAAAGCCATCTCTCTTTTCTGGCTTCAGGCATGGTGTGAGGTTTTCTGGGTGATCAGTAACTTCATTGTGTGGGGAGATGACAGGTTCTGAACTAAATAATACCTGAGTGCATCTTAGACGATGGTTTGAGAATGGCCCTCAATAACTGTCATTAGTAAACAGTTTTTACTGGACTGTTAGGAAAAATGCCTTTTACAAAGGCTAATGAATCTCTCAATAAAGCTCTCATTTCTCACAGGATGAAGTACCTGACAGATACCATTAAACTCAGAAAGCAAATTTAATGGGCACCTCAACAACTCAACATGGGGTTCCTGGTGGACGAGCTAGGAAGGAAACAATGACAAAAATTTTGGTATTTTTATTTTTTGTTTTATTGTTGTTGTTGTTGTTATTGTTAGAAGAGAAACTTAATTACTAGAAACTATCAGGCAAATGGAAAGCTATAGACAGTCTCTATGATAACTGTCCAGGTCTCATCACAACTGTTTGAAATGATATTCAAGAAAGTAAATGTCACAGTCAGTCAAGTGAAAGGCAAGAAAAAGAATCCAACAGCTCTGTCCAGTGTGAGATATTGAAGAGTACAATGGATTGGAGAGGCATTCTGTGATGTTGCATAAACACTGAGTCAATAAATCGGATTAGAGACAGTCAGTTGACATCTTGAAATTCATAATTACAATGTGGTCATAAAAAGGAGTATTCTTATTTTAGTTCTAAAATGTTTCAAGATATCAATACAAGGAAGAATAGTAAACTAATGGTGATAAAGTTTGCATAAACAAATCTTAGTGAAAGTGCCAAAAACTGTCCACATTATTAAGAAGCAAGCTCTCCTACCAACTTCTAAATATTTCTTCTTTTTTCATGGAGAGGTAGAGGAGAAAAATTATATCTGTTAATTTGTGTCTTCAAATCATACAGGTGTATGTATTGCCTCAGTCATTAGAACATAGTTTTCTAACATTGGGTCCATGCCTACCAATAGGGAACTGTTGCCTAGAGAATGTGGGGCCAACACATTTACGTTCTGTGGGCATTCATGTCCTGTGGGTAGTCAAGGTCTTTTCTGGTAATTTGTTCATTTCCATTTTTCTTTCTAAAGTGTAAATTTCCAGGTATGTAAATAAACAAAACAGAAGCAGTAATGCATAAGGCCTGCATATGGTGCACAGATAAACTTGTAGTCAAAACACTCAGATACATAATTTAACAATAAGCCCGTGGTAGTGGTGAATATGCTTGCCCAGGGAGTACCATTATTGGGAGGCAGGGCCCTGTTGGAGTAGGTGTGACCTTGGTAGATTCCACCAACAAGTGTACCACTGTTGGGGTGGGGTTTGAGTCCTTTTTCCTAGCTGCCTGGAAGACAGTCTTCTCCTGTTTGTCTTCAGAACAAGATATAGAACTCTCAGGTCCTTCAGTCCCATGCCTTCTTGGACACTGCCATACATCCTGCCATGATGATAATGGACTGAACCTCAGAACCAGAAAGCAAGCCCCTATTAAGTATTGTCCTTTATAAGAGTTTCTTTGGTCATGGTGTCTCTTTACAGCAGTGGAAACCTGTTTAGTCCGCATGGTCATGCAAGGGATAACATAACATGGTTCCTACCCTAGAACAGAGCCAGCAGGCAAGGCATGGGCCTCCAACAGTTTTGATGTTTGCTGGGTGTGAAGTTTGTTTGTATAATATATATATATATATATATATATATATATATATATATATATATAATGAAACTCCTACTCCTTCAGAAAATATTCTCCCTGCCAGGGTTATTAAAACTCCTTCAGAAAATGGTCTCCCTGCCAATCAAGATTAATTACTTCATGATAATCAGAGACAGCACAATTTCAGGAGACAAAGATGTGTCTAACATTTCCCCAAAATGGTAAATGCTGTTTCCTTCAGGAAAGCCCTTAAGGCTATGAGAAAGAACTCTTAAAACATGAGTTCAAAAATATATGAGTAGGATTTCTTAATTTTGAAAAATATAAGAGTGCAGTATGAATTGTGTAAGGAACTTCATGGACCTAAAAGAAGAAAGGCAGCTGCATTATAAGCCAGCATGTCAGAAAGCTATTAAGAAAGGAGATAAAGCAATATAGGGAGTAGTGATTTCAGGGCAAGATCTGGCTTTTTAAGTTTATTGTTTATGCTTACAAAGACAGACATATTCCTGAGTTCAAGTTCTTGGAACAGAGCAAGTTTAGGCCCAGGCCTGGTGGGAATGGTGATCTCAGAACAAGATCCCATCCAGCTAGATTATTGTCTGTGCTTACAAAGAAAGGCAAGCAGATCTGTAAATTCATTTGTAATGTTAAAGAAATGTATGTGCTCTCTTTTTCTAAGAATCAAGAGGCTAAGGTCATAGAATGCTGATTCATGAGATAAACAAAAGAGATCCTGGAATAAATGACTGAATTGATATGTAAATAAACGATTGGGTCTAGGTCTGTGAGAAGTGAGATATCTGGATGAGCTGTCTGGAGAGCCAGGAGAAGCAGAAAACAGGCTGTTAGTATGTACCCTACATTTGACATCGAGTTATCCCTTTTGTCCCTCTCAAACACTGCTTCCTCAGGGACTCCTCTGCAGAATGAGACTGTTTCTTGACAGAAGCCCTAATAAATACACAAGACTGAGTTAAAACAAAGAAAGATCTATGCTGGAGATAATCAAATCTATGCATCACTTGTAAACTTTGAAGACAATTTCATTTTCTAGAGCATATTCTCAAGTATTTCCATACAAGTTTCCAGACAACTGATCTATATTAGTTTCTTTCTTCCAAAATTCACAAAAATATAGTAATTAATGTCGATTGTCAATTTGATAGCCTCTAGAGTCACCTATGGGGCACATCTTGGGCATGTCTTTGAGGGAACTTTTAGGTTAAATTAATTGAGGTGAGAAGACCCACAGTGGTGGTGGGTGGCACCATGAGACAGGCTGGCATCTAGAATGAATATTGAGAAAGGAAGCTGAAAACCATCATTTCAGGGCTCTCTGCTTCCTGATTGTGGACACAAAGGGATCAGGTGCCTCCCAGTCCTATCTCTATGACTTTTTTGCCTTGAAGATCAAAGCCTTGAACTTTGAGCCAAAACCCTTTCTTCTTTAAGTTTCTTGTGACTGACATTCATTTTTATTTTCACATTAATTTTTTAAAAAGTAAGGATAATAATAATTTTTGATATTTACTGTTTAGTCTCCAACTGGGGTTCTCTGACTGTTTATAATAAAAGCTCTCAAGCTGATTTTTCACATGTATATTCCTCTACATTATCTTAATAAGAAATAAGGTCCTTCCTGATTTGGCCATGTTCAATCCCAAATTAGAGAGTCTGTGAGATTTTCTCTGAACTTATGCAGTCCATTCTCTTCACATCTATTGATCTAATTCTGGGCCTAGAAATCATGACCAGTTTGACTCCAGGCAGTAGTGAAAATGAAAACTTTATAAGTTTTATCCAATGGAAAAATAATCTTTGATTTCACCTTGGCAGAAAGACCAAAATCTAACACCTCAGCTTTATAAAAGTATCTTTCTAAATGAATAATATAGGAAAATAATCTGAACAATAAACCATGCATCATGTAGCAACTTGAAATCATTCACCAGCTTAAAAGACAAGAAAGTAGCTACATTTAAAAGCATAAATTAATGTAGTGAGCCTCACAAAATGCTTATAAAGATAAGAAATCCATACACATAAATTAGGAACTTCTATTTTTGTTTTCCAGAAATGGAATACTTTGAATGATATCAACAGGAAGAACCCCTCGATCATTTATATAATTAATTCCCTATACATTTTTTATATCTCAATTTTTTAAATTGAAAACAGTCAAAGCCATTGATTCAGAGAACTTCGAGAGACAAGGCAAGTTAGAAAAAAATCTATTAAAATAATTCAAAATTAATATCACCATTAGGCAAACTAATGTACTGGCTAATCCATGGTATTAAGTAGCCTTGATGTATTATGTTACGTAGGTGAAATGACTGTAGTCCATCTTGCTCATCAGCATTCAAAGCTAATTTTCTTTCCTTGGGGTACTAGTGGATGGACAAACAAGAAATGGGATGGAACAGAGATATGAAATTAGATGAGAAGCAATTTTAAACTTCACTGATCAGTGCATCTATGAAGTACTCTATGAGGTAAATATTGATTATAGTCAATAACTCTTACAGAGATGTATTTGGTCATAGAAACAGTTTGAGTATCACCTAGTAGGAATGTGAAGGTGTCATAGTTTTGTCCATTTGACACATTTTCACTTGACAATTTTGACCTCATTAGATTGGCAATTAAAACTGAATGGAATATCTGGTGTTGGGGTGATATCCATGGGCAGGTGTGCCTGCACTGAATAAGGAAGGTACCCGAGCAAGCCAGGTGGAGCAATCCAGCAAGCAGCATCCCTTCATATCGTTGCTTTCAGTTCCTGACTCAAGCTCCTGCCCTAACTTCCTTTCATGATAGACTATAACATTTAAAGCAAATAACCCTTTTCAACCGCTGGTTGTTTTCAGTCAGTGTTTTATCCTAGTGACAGAAAACAGATTAGAAGAGGTGGCCATAAATACCAAGAGTTTCTAATAGATTAGAAACCTTTGCTTCAGACATTTTGCAAAACACATTAGACCAACTTTGCCTTTTGGAAAGCAAAGCTTCTTGTGCTCTGGGTCCCACGTCCACTTAAATTTCAACACTATTGCTATCAGCACGATTCTCATCACCTGTACAGAATGTTATTGCTAGCGCTGTCAGTGTTCACATGAGTCTCGCCTTAGCTGACCCCGTTTCGCTTTGAGTAAGATTGCTGTAGTGAATAAATCTGAGAAGCCGAGGACCTTTCCGAATTGCTTCAAGCTAGAAGGTGCGTGGTGATAGCAAGTGAATCTTGATCTCATTCAGTTCCCAATGAGAGCAGGCAATGAACTAGCTCAAGCTGTCAAGGCAGAGACTGAAAAGGGTATTTTTTTATTGAATTCTCTCATGAATTTTGTCCAAAAAGTAGTTTTACCAGATATGCATGGGCTAGTCTTGAGACATCCTTTCCCGTTTCCAGTCTGACACTACCTTTACTGCCTTAGCAGTGAATCTTCAAATCATACAAAGCAAGGCCTCAGGGTTATTCTTTTGAAATTTATTTGGGACATGCAGGCCACCTTCAATTTGATATAAAATTTACCATTGAATGTCAATCTTGAGATCTTACATAAATAAAGCTCACTGGGCTCTTAAACTGTGTTGATTCTGTAGGCCATAGACGAATGAATAGATTTAAATATCAGGATTACTGATTCTTTCCACCCGGCTTGATATATTGCTTTCCTTTCATCTTTGGGTTTTCAGAATTTCTGAGTTGTTTCATCATTTCAACATAAATTCTTTATATACAAAATTTAATCCTGTTTATTTTACATTTTGAATGCATTAAATCCTGGGTTCTCAACCTTCTAATGCTATCTATGATCCTCTAATACAGTTCCTCATGCTGTGGTGACTCCCAACCATAAAACTAGTTTGTTGCTACTGCATGACTGTAATTTTGCTACTGTTTGGAATCATAACGTAAATGTTTGATATGCACGGTATCTGCTATGCCTTCCTTGTGGGAGTCAGGTTGAGAACCACGGCTTCAAATGTTATCATTTAAGATATTCTTCTGGGTTTGCAGATACCGTTTATTTATATTGCAGATACAAAATGCTTGCTGCCCAAGCTTGAGGAACTGAGTCTGATATTCCAAATTGTTGTTAAAAGGCTGGGTACACTGGCAATACACCAAACTGAGGAGCTACAAACAAGAGACTCTGTTAAAGCTGGGTTGGCAAGTTCCAGGTTCAGTGGGAGACAATATCTCAAAAAAAAAAATTAAGAGTAGAAAAGAAAGGTTTATGTTGGGAGGAAAAACTCCCAATATAAACCTTTGTCAATCAGACATACATGCACCTATATGCACACGTACACACACATGAGCATTTAAGTATGTTCTTTTGCAGCTGGTGTGTTTGTATTTAAATGTGCTCTTGAAATACGCAACATTCATCCCTTCATCATTAATTTTATAGCTCTTTTTAATTAGTTAAAAATCCAGAATAGTTATTCTGTCATACAGATGAGGACTTTTGAATCTTTGTTTTCATTTATGTACTTATTTTGCTTCACATCCTTGCCTGTCTTAGACTCACAAACACAGACATTTCCCACCTGCTCCCAATCATAGGAGAAATGCTTTACAATTTCCCTCTTAAAAATTAGCACAAGGTTTCCATGAAAGACAAGAGTGGAAGGCTCCTTCGGCACATAGGCAGCCCAAAGTCAGCAGCAAGTTTACAAAGAAATATTTGTCCAGCACTTCTAACTTTAAGCAAAACTAATATATATATATATATATATATATATATATATATATATATGTGTGTGTGTGTGTGTGTGTGTGTGTGTGTATATGTATATGTATTATGTATATGTATATGCATGTGTATATGTATATGTATATGTATATGTATATGTATATGTATATGTATATGTATATGTATATATATCCCTAACCATATGATTTTTAACCGTGACTACAGCTTTGGTTAGTCTACGTAGTCACTGCTAACTAGAGCCTGGGCAGGGACTCTGTGCTAAGGCTCTGCACTGTGTCAATCATCCTCTGAGCACCAAGATCCCTGTCTCCCTCACTATGTGTCCTCAGAGACTGACTGTGTATCACTATCGTGCACATCCTCAGTCCTGTAGACCTCCAGCATTTACTGCCGCTGCTCTTGGCTGGACAAAGCTCAGGATTATGTCTTCCCAGTCATGACACTTCATGAAATATCAAGCAGTCACTTAACTCTGGCTCAGCAAGAGTGTGTGTGTGTGTGTGTGTGTGTGTTTTATTATAGGTGGGTAGATAATATTGTGCATACCATTCAATAGTACATTATAGAGGACTAGATAAAATAGTTTCTTATAAATATTATTATGATTTTCAGTATTTCATTATTTTCCTCATTACTAACAAACAATATATTTTATAACTTCATTTGCAAGAGATTTAACAATACTCAGATACTATGCCAAGTATAGTTCTTGAAAAAAGATTAATTTTCAGGTCATCTGTCATTCTTAATACATTACAGACTTTCTAACTTTCACAACACACGGTGAATTAGTCACCCAAAGTCTCTTTTTGATGACAATTACAGCAAGAACATAATTCATTTAATCCTCAGGTTGAGCTTCCTTTATTAAGGGAGATTAACTTCTAAGCTTCATAATTATTTGGAAAAAATACATGATGTATCATAAATTTTTGAGAAACAGTTCTATGTTTAGAGGCGATGTTAAGTTAAAATTCTACAGCTAATATTCAAGTGAAGCCTTGGGGACTGAACAGGTGTACACATCTCTGAGACTCCATAGGTCTTCTCCATAGCCTTGCACATTCTAACAGCATGGAGGAATGGCCTAATGTCATATGCACAGTAAGAACTCAAGGGGAATGCATCAACTCATTGTATGGGAGTAGGGGACAAATATTCATTTGTAGCAATACTAAACTTGAGAGTTCCCCTATTGCTGGATTCTACCAACTTGGATACTAAAAGCTTTACCTGAGCCCTAAAATCTGATATGTAAATACCAGAATATGTCTAAAGGAAACCGATTGCCAATGATAAGAAATAGCACACAAATTATGGAGGAAAATACAGGTACTCCAGACATCTGTCTTTGACACACATCAGCAAAACCACCCCCATGTGCCTTTTATCACAACACTGGCCTCACTTTGGGAGAATTCTAGCAGACGTGTGCTAAGGAAATAATTTCACAGATGCTGTCAATAAACTGATTTTTCTGATTCACTTGGGTACTGCTTGTGACATGAGCTTTGTTTGTGACAATTATCTACTCTCCAGACAATAAACGCAAGCGAATTTCGTAAAAGACCTAAATGGCATTTGCAGGAGCATTCGCTCTTTACTAAGTGGAGCATGTGCCCCTCATGCTACACTTCATGGGCATCAATATTGCAGCCTGGGTTTTTAAAACTCTCTATTGGAAATAACTTCAAATAAAAACTCTATTGTGGGAAGTAGAGAGACTATGCTTAATGTCTAAATAGTGCAAGGGTTTCCAATATCTTTGGGAACTGGAGGAGAATTGTTTTCCGTATTTCTTTAACCAGATAATACATAGATTTTTTTTCCTAAGAGAGTAATTCTGTAAAGTGTCATTAGGTTGTAAGAAGAAGCCCATGTAAACCTCAACCACAGCAACCACTGCATTTCCCTGCAGTTCATGCAAAGCTAAGACATCCTGTAATCAAGATTCTGTAGAGATCTTTGGAATTGGTGCCAAAGGGGACCACCCCCTTATCTGTCATCCTCTGTGGGGACAGTGGATTTATGACCAAGCTCATCACAATCTGACATAAGAACATTTTTCATCTGTATGGGATTGGTCATTGGTAGGATCTTCTGTCATTAAGAGCCAGTCCATTCAAGTTGATGGCCACATGTTCAAAATGTGAGAATAAAGGCCTTAAGCAACACAAATAAGAAGAGGCTGTCCCTACTCTCCCTGCCATAATGGGATCAAGGAGAAATTCTTCCCGTGGTTGAGAAATCCAGCTACAAAAGCAGCTATGACTGCAGCAGTTGGCCCTTCCAAAAAATGGTGTGAGGGGCCATGTTTTTCCAAGAGTGCCAAGAAAGAAATCCATGATGTAAGGAGAGAAGAGTGGGAAGAGTGGGAAAACTACAGAGAGGCAGAGAGGGTAGAACAAGAAGAACTGTGTGAAGTCATTCTGCTGGGAATTGTGGGAAACTCCTGAAGAGGTGGAAAGGATGGGCTAGGGTCATCGTCACTCAGATGGGATCAAAGCTTCTGGAATTGGAGGCAGTATTCCAACAATATCTGCAACTGTTTACGTATTGAGTACAATATAATTTTGTAGATTGCACATACTGTTATAAAACAAAAGGGGGTTTTTCCTCGGCATATGTGAGACCTTTGAACTCAATGCTTGTTTTTAAACATTTCTCCAATTCCCTCCAAACAATTTGTTTAGTATAATATACACTATAAAGTTTTAGCAATTATTATTTGAAGGAAGGAAGGAAGAAGGGATGAAAGGATGATAGGAAGGAAGGAAGAAGAGATGAAAGGATGAAAGGAAGGAAGGAAAGGAAGGAAAGGAAGGGAGGGAGGAAGGAAGGAAGGAAGGAATGAAGGAAGGAAGGAAGAAAGAAATGAAGAAAGAAAAAGAAAGAAAGAAAGAAATAAAGAAAGAAAGAAAGAAAGAAAGAAAGAGAGAGAGGGGGGAAGAAAGAAAGAGAGAAAGAAAGAAAGGAAGAAAAAAAGAAAGAAAGAAAGAAAGAAAGAAAGAAAGAAAGAAAGAAAGAAAGAAAGAGGGAAAAAAGGAAGTCTATAGACAGAAGAGATGGACTCTATGAAGCAAAGCCAGTTGACTGTATTTGAAAAACTGCTTAATGTTTCCTTGGAAATACGTCCAGTAACGGTATGATATACTCCTCCAGGATTTCTAATTATCTTGAAAATAATTCAAGTCTACAGTGCAAACCTGAGGTCAATGCTTTGTAATTTAAAGCCATGCAAATGAGAAAATTTTTGTGTTTATTTTTTAAGCTTTAGAAAGTTTCTGGGCCAGCACTTCAAATTAAAATATTTCAACTCAAAAATGTTAAGTTAGAGTGAGGTAATAACAACAATTTTCCATATAAATTTAGCAACATATATAAAAGTTGTCAATGTCCAACATGTAAATTTTGTATGTGAACATTAAATGTTCTTTGCTGGTGCATGTGCCTAAATATTGATTTATTCCTAACCACTATAATAATTTTGATAGCAAAAAAGGCTATACAACCTCTATTAATCATACTGTGCATATAGTAACATAAGTTAGCCAAAACCCAATATTATAACATAGAAATTGCATAAATTTTTCTTTAAAAATATCTTAAGTGCAATCTAAACTCTGGCTTAAGAAATGAAGGCAACATTTGAATTGATTCCTGGGAGAATTTTAAACATTTTTCCTCCATTTTTTTTTTCCTCTAGAAATGTGTTGAACTCAAAGTGGTTGGAAAAACAGAGAACCAAACCATCCCAGAATAATCAAGAAGAGCTTTATGCTTTGCATAAATTATCAGCCTTACTGGTTAGCACGAGGTCCTGCTCTAGTAAATTCATCGAAACTAAAAGGAACCTGTTTCAGGGAAGTTGTGCCTCATATGTCAGTGTGCACATGAGGAGCATTCCACCGTAATGGTAGACACACCACAGCCTTTCTGCTTCACAAGTGTAGTTTACTAAATATCACGGTTGTCCTTGATATCCCTTTAAGCCTTAGCACCCTCCTGCTGAGAACAGTGTGTTAGATTATGCAGCTGTGTTGTGCTGTGGGCTTGTCCATCATTGCACATGCTCTTTGGATGCATCTGCCTGAATCTCAATACTCTATTCTTCCAACCAGACGTTGCAAATGCCACTTCCATTCATTCACATAGGCCTTGCAACTCCTGCTCTGAGTGTGGGCAGTGAGCCTCACCCAGAAGAAGGTAGGTTCCACCCAGATCCCAACTCTGACTTTAATTGTTGTCTTGAGTTGCAAAGAAAAGTACTTTTAAAACTTGTCCATTAAACAGTTTTTATTTTAAATACATGTTTCTACTTTAAATATATTGTATTATGTAATATATGAACATTTCTCTTTTTAATGTATTATATTGTTATATATTACATTTAAAATCAATTTTTATTTTTAAAAAATATTTTAGTATTTATTTGTATTTATATGTGTACACTGTAGGTGTCTTCAGACACACCAAAGGAGTGCATCCATAGGATTCTATTATAGATGGTTGTGAGCCACCATGTGTTTGCTGAGAATTGAACCCAGGCCCTCTGGAAGAGCAGTCAGTGCTCTTAACTGCTGAGTCATCTCTCCAGCCCAGATATTTTTATTTTAAAACTGGCCATAATTACTAGCAAATTTAAAGCTTTCAAAGCCTATTTTCAAGCATTTGCTATTTCATGCCAGATTTAACGTTCCCCAAAACCGCTTGCGGGGATTTCTAGTGACATGGTCAATGTGACTTTAAAATGACCAGAAATGGGATGCTAGGATTTTTACTTTGTTAAAACATTCCAATACATGTACTTTTAGTAACTATTAGGTTTCTCAGGACAGTTGCAAGAAGAGTGGGGAAAGAAAAAATGGGGGATGGGGAGGTGGGATGGGTGGTAAGGTCAGTTGAAGCTGAGCTGAGGAAGCTAAAGAGGTTGACATAGACAATGTGTTATATCCCAGAATGAGACTGCCCTGAAAGAGCACTGCTGACTACCAAAGCTGTGTTTTGAAGAATCTGCCAGACACCTACATGTGCTGTGTTAGTTCAGGTCTCATTTCTGTGAACAGACACCATGACCAAGGCAACTCTTATAAGGAAAACATTTAATTGGGGCTGGATTACCCTTTTAGAGGTTCAGTACATTATCATCATGGTGGGAAGCATGGCAGCATGCAGGCAGATACGGTGCTGTAGAAGGAGCAAGTTCTACATCTTAATCTTCAGGCAGCCCGGAGAAGACTATCTTCTCTAGGCAGCCAGGCAGAGGCTCTCTTCAGCACTGGGCAGAGCTTAAGCATACTTCAAAGCCTACCCTGACAGTAACAAACTTTCTCCAACAAGACCACACCTCCTCCTAATAGTGCTACTCTCCATTGGCCAAGTATTCCAATGCATGAGTCTATGAGAGGCAAACCTATCCAATCACCCATGCTTGCTTCCCCCAGAAGATATGGTTCTACTGAGGAGCTGCTTGCCCAGGTGGGAATTTCTGGGTAGCATCCTGACAAGCAATGAAGGGAGGAAGAAGCTGTCAGTTCCACCCATTACAAATGTGTTAAACAAGGGCTCCAGTCTAAGTCATGGCACAGGGTCCATACTCAACCAGGCTCAGGGCAGGATACCTCTGAACACATATGCCAGTGGCTCTAGAACAACGAACACACACTGCTTAAATGAGGCCTGGCGAAGGAAACAGAATAAGTACCATGTCTAAGCCTAGAAAACACTTTCCATTTCTGTCTCACTTCAGAATCTGGGAATAGTTAGTTCCAGGGAAAATGACGGATTTTTTTCCCCCAGACTTAGATTCAGGGATCCAACTTTGATTCTGGCTGCTCTTGGCATCCACTATTCACATTTGTTGTTTTTTGTTTGGTTGGTTTTTTTGTTTGTTTGTTTTCAATTAGCTTCAAGGTCTGCAAGGGCAGAGACCATGTGCTATGATTTAATGGACCTCCTATGCAGCACACAGAGGTTTTGCAAGGCTGCTGATGCTACCTGTGTGTTCTCATTGGCAGTTCTGGGAATTCATACCAAGGGACAATTTATCTTGTATTCTAATCTATACTGATACTATTTTAAGTCATGCAAGCTTTGTCGACCATATCTGGTATGTCTATGCCTTCAACTTGAATTAAAGAGCAATAAGTTGAACTGAGAGACTGTGGGACTGTAAAACCATACCAGGAAGCTTCGTAGACCTTCAGGTAGAGCAGGTCTGAGACCCAGAGACTCGGTGGATTCACACCTGAGACTTAAGCAATTCCCTGCCAAATTCCTGGCCTGAAATATGTGCCACAGTCCCCATATAAGGAAATGTGACCTATGGTCACATAGGCCCAGAGCAGAGTTCTCCATGCTATCGAGGTGCCTAGAGGCACTAAGGGTTTAGTCAATAAGCTTCCCTTCATAAATATTCCTCCTTGAAAAAGATGTTTAATCTTGGGCCAATCCTGACAAGTTGGAACAATATGGTATGCATTCATTTTCCAAGATGAACAGTCAATAAACACTTTAGAACTGTGGACTGTCTCTTTCATCAAGATCCGATGTGGAGAGCAATGGAGATGGCATTCAACTATCAAACCAAGGCAGCTTAATTCTCCCATAGAAGGCCTCTCTGTGCTTCCGACCACAACTGCCACCAAGTTAAGAATTATCACAACTGAGCTAAACAAGAGGTCCTCATTTCTTCCAACCCCAGGCTAGTCCTCAGCCCGAGAGCACCTCACTCCTTTCTCAACTCTTGAGCTACTCGCAGTGGTGCCTGGATGCCCAAGAGTCTGAGAACCACCATGGCCCCAGGCTCTTCCCAGGACACTTTGTTCCTGACGTCTCTGTGCGGTTCTTCAGCAGTGACTGGGGGCCCCAGAAGCCAGACGATACCAACTCCAGCTTGCTCACATCTCAGACTGTACTTTTCCACACAGTATCTAGGCCCTTTCCTGAAGTCCAGCACTTGTCCGGAGTCTGTGTAGGATAAGCATAGTCAAACTCCCTGCATTTTGCTTCCCAGACAGCCATGCCTTGTGGTGGGGCTAAACACTGAACCACAAGAGACTGCACAAGTTCATCCAATTCTCAGAGTGAAGAGTGCAGGGCTTCTTACTTTGTGGTATGGTTATCAGCTACCCTCACCCTCTGCTAACATCTTACAGACTTCCTTTCTTGTGCTAGTCCCTTTCCAAACTTGCAAGTGTTTTTTAACTGTTGTTAAGGGAATAGGTATTTTTTTTTTGCTAAGAACATTTTCATAGGTGTTTGAAGTTCCTTCAGAGTAGAGCACAAACCGGGCTTCCGGTCTACGTGTGCATGCACATAGAGTATGCGTTTGGGTTCCCTTCCTGCTCACTGCAGGGTCTTGCGTGTGCTCAAAGGGGAGATGCCAACATGGCCCTAAGGACTGCAGGCACTGAGGTGGGCAGGACTGGAAACAGCGATGATAACAAAGCTGAACTATTGACACTCGCAGGCATCCGTCTATCCAGCCCATATCTATCAGCCCTTCTTTCAAGAAAGACTCACACAGAGAATGAAGGAATATTAAAGCAGAAGTGCTCTTGCTGAGCAGGAAAGGCTGGAGGCACCTCTGTTTTCAGACTCCTGCTGCCCCGCTGGTTCAGCCCCACAGGGCAGGAGCCTTTGTGAGAACCCCCTGAGCTCACTGCTCCTCCCTGTGGCTGAGGGAGAGGTGCATAGTGTTGGAAAGCTGGCACTGAACCCAGAGACCTGACAGGCAAAGGGCTTTATGAGGCTTAAAGAAGCAGCTGCTTTAATGGATGGTTCTGAAGATGGAATGAAACGGGGAAGAAAAAGGAAAGAATCCTTACAGCACACCGCAGCCATCAGTGCTCATGACTTCGTCCTTATTACTCAAGAATTGAGATGTATATGTTTATAAAGCACGTGTATAAAACGGTTATAGTTCAGTGTGTATAAATATGCACTCAGTGCTACACATGCATTACAAATTACATAAATGGTATCCTCTCTCATTGAGCACAGAAGTTCATGTTTCCTTGTATGTTTATACTGAGAATATCTACAAACAGTCCCACAACAGAAGTATGCTTATCTGTGGCATACTTTGCATGTAAAAACTTATAGAAGATTTACAGTCTATTTCTCCAATAGAAGTATTTTTGATACCCCTCCATTTAACATTGAGCAAAATATGCAAACAGTTTTGGGAGAGTCAGCTGACTGGGTCACAAGTTAGTCCAGTTAGTAAGAAAACAGAATCAAATCCCAGTTGGCTCAAAAACGTCCATACTCTTAACAGACCCCAAGTTTGCAGGCTGAGGAATACCAAGTTAGTCTCAATGTAGTGAGTGATCATGGCCGGCTTGTTTCTGTACCCCTGAGCAGTCCTAGCCTGGTGGGCGGGACCAAGAGAGGGCACCCACCCCTGATGCTTTCTCAGGAAGATGTTACACTGTACTGCGTTCCCAGCTCATGACTTCTTTGGCTTGAAAGAACTTCTTTAAGTAATTAAAATGTCGTTTAGCATCATTTCATTGTCTAATTTGGTACTGTGGTGGTTTATTTCAATTGCCAACTTGCAACGCAAAAGTACCTAATTGACAGCCTCTGGCCATGTCCTTGGGGGATTATCTTGATTACATTAATTGAAGTGGGGAGTCTTTCCACTTGTGAGTGATATCATTCCCTGAGTTGGGATTCTTTACTGTGTAAAAGGAAGGAAGGAAGGAAGCTGAACACAAGTATTCACTCCTCTCTGGTCTTTGTGTATAGTGGTTTGAATGAAAATAGCCCCTATAGGTTTATAGCAGGTGACACTATTTGAAAGGATTAGGGTCTATGGGATTGTTGAAGAAAGTGTGTCACTTGGGGTGGTCTTTGAGGCTTCAAATGCTCAACTCAGGCACCGTCTCTCTCTTTCTTCTTGCTGCCTCCTGATCCAAATATAGAACTCTCAGCTACCTCTCCAGCACCATATATCTCCTCGTGTGCTGCCATGCCTACCAAGACAGTAACATTGGACTACACCTCTGAAATTGTAAGCAAGACCCAATAAATGCTTTCTTTTATAAGAGTTTGCCACGATCATGGTCTCTCTTCACAGCAATAGAACACAGTAATACTTAGATACAATAGAACTAAGATACTTCGGATTCCATGTAACATCTGCCTCAAGATCCTGCTGTTAAGACTCTGTGTTTCCCTCAGATAAAAATTTCCATCAACCTTCTTTACATCAGTCACTCCTTGCAGGACAATAATTGTCACTTCCGGTCATTTTCCATCACTGCTTTTCTGTTCCTGCTGCCAGAACCAGGGGTCACTGTGTCTCACGGTGCTGCATGTGGCTTCCAGAAGATAGCTGGTGCTTGGTGACACTGTGAGGATTTCCTACTAACATCCATGTTTTGAAGATAGATGAGAAAGTCTCTGGAAAGGGTTCTAAATTACAAGAATAAGGACTTGTTCTTACAGCGCTAAAATACTTCTTTCTCTAGTATTGCCAGTGGGCATGGGTGATATATTAGAACACAGTTGCCAAAGCATCCAGTGTCCTGGGGGATTCATTCATATCACCATTCTAATTCACTGAGGAGGGAAGGTGACATCTTCCCAAGAGAGATAAGACAAGACCTTAACCAAAGTGCACAAATAGCCATCCTTAGGGCAGAATGAAAAATGCTGGATAATTTGCAGACCAGACAATAGCATCTTCCTGCTGTATATAGAGAATACTGCTATACAACTTTTGACTTTTGACAGTTATGATCTTTCTGTCTTCATGGGCTTATCTCAGTGAAGCAAGAGCCATTATACACTATGTATTATACCCAGATCTCTGATATCAAGACCATTTTGAGTGATATTAAATGATCAAATATGTTCTAAGGTAATTAGTTTTATGCAACATTTAGTGGTTATATAGGAACCAGTATATAGTGTTTTTGTTTTGGGTTTTTTTTTTTTTCCAGAACAGGTTTATGCCTAGAAGAAACTTCTGATTTAATTGGTTGAAATGGCTAGAGGCCAGTAAATTGAAAAATTCACTAAAGTTCCTCTTCAGAGTGGAGCCATTTTGGTGAAGACAAGATACTTGTGGATAGCCAGAGGGATGGGTAGAGTTCATTTTTATACCTCTGGATGGGCTACAGCCTGAGCAAATACAGCAGGGAACACAATGAATCGTCATTGTTATAAAACCAAGGCCATGAAATACACTTGTCTGTGTGTTTACTATAGGAGACACTCTAAGATAATAGCTGACACTAGGGAATCCCAAAGTTCAATTAGAATCAGAGGCAGATTTTGGGGTCTTGCTCATTCTAATGTTACTATGGACACAGAGACCTATGAGCTATACAGAAAGGAGAACTTGGAAATGATATTGAAAGATTGCTAGCCAAGACCACACCAAAAAAACGGAAACTCCCTAAAGAAACGCACCTGGGGGGGAGGGGGAAGACTTGTTTCTCATGTTGAATGAAATCCGAGTGCCTATTATGAAGTTGGCCTTTGATGACGATGACACTGGACTATGAAATCTCAGAACGCTTAAGAACCAGTGGGTTCTGCCTCCTGACAATGGGACAGGGATGTTACATTTTGGGCTGAAGCCAGGGGTGTGACTGAGGTGCAGGCACTGATGTTTGGCCTTTGTTGTTTCCATCAACTGTGATTTATATTCTCCTCACCTCCACCTGGCTCCAGTAAGCCCTGCAGCTGTCTGACTAGATATGTTCTTTCCCCAATAACATTCTAAAAACATTTCTTGTTCTGCTCATTCACCTACAAGAGGATCTTTTCCAAGACGTGTTTCTCCCCTTTAAATACTCTGGGTGTGAGTAAATCCAACCTCAAGTTGAGGATTTAAACACTCCACTTAATAAATAGGAATGCAAAGATTTAGGACTCAATTTTCTTTCCTTTTTTTTTGTCAATGAAGCTTACTAAAAAGTTTATAATACAATAACATAAATTTTATGTATTTCCCTTCTTTGGTATTTTTAATGGTATTTCCTCATGGGACACTCAGATCAAATATATTCTATGATAGAGAGGAGAAAAAAGAGGCCAGAAACAGATATGAGGCACCTGGTTCTGAACCCTTGTCTTCATAATGGAATGGGTCTGAGTTTTCTATAAGCTTCTAGAGCATTCGTTCTCATTCTCAATGTTGCAACAAGTTTAATACCACTCCTCATATTGTGGTGACCCCCAGACCCAAAATTATTTAGTCACTACATTTTAACTGTAATTTTACTATAAATTATAAAATATTTGTCTAATATGTGATTCCTGTGAAAGGGTCATTTGTCCCCCCTCAAAAGAGGTCACGATCTGTAGGTGGAGAACCGCTGCTCTAAAGCGTTGTCCTGTCTTCAGAACAGTGAGTGGGATTATGGACGTGGAAAGCAGAATCAATGCTGGGTGAGCTTTTCCACCTGGCACACGAGGGCTCTGGCACACTGACCACTGTTTCCGTGGCTGTGGTTATTCTACATCACTGCATTATCCTAGATTCTAACTCAAGGCTTGATAACTCATGCCTACACATACAAACATGTTAGTAAACTGAACAATCAATTGACTCTTAGACCTTTGTCGCCAGTATCTTCTTGGTTCCTTTCACTTGCTTGTGTTTAATCAGAATGATTTGTTGTGCACGACAAGAAGACATTTATTCTTAATTTATTATTGTAATTTCTTAAGGTACTTCATGCATAATAAGAAAACAGTAACTAATTATAGCTAGTGTGAACATGGGTATTGCAAATTGGATCTTTTAATAAAGCAGGAATGAGAGGAATAAATATACAATTCTAATCAAAAGTATTAAATATGTTGGTATCCAGTGCCCCAGTATATAATTTTCAAACATACTATAAAGAAACACTTCTGAAAATTCATAAATATAACTGACATTCCACTAGCATCTAGTAAAATAACAATAAAATTTTTAACTGAAATAGGAAATGAGAAACCTAGCTAAACAATTAAAGCAAAAAATGTAAAATGAAATAAAATCATGAAGAAAATATTATGAAATTTCTTTATAGTTCTTTAAATGACTTTTTTTCACATATTGTATAGTCCTGCTTGCAAATTTATTTTCTCCTCCCACAGTGTTCCCATGTAAGCTTGCACATAAAGCTTATTTGCAGATATTTTTGTTTTATAAGTTTTCTAATTCTTGAAGCATATTTTATAGGGATATAAGAACTTAGGAAATAAATTCTAGAAATGCCAGGTTTTTCCCACACAGACTTCAGTTCCTGAAGCATAGAAGTTTCTCCATCCATGGAGTCCAGTGTTTGCTGCCATACAGAGGCTTGGGCATGTCTTTCCTGCCTCTAGATTCCTCTCTCACTCAGGCATGTTGTTCTACTTGCTTGCCCCTACTCTGCCCAGTGCTAGAGAAGATATTTTTTGAAAGGATATTGAACTTCATCTAAAATTCAAAAATGCCTTTTTGGATGTTTAACTCCTTCTAAAAGTCTTTTATTAATTAGTTAACATGTCAGAAATCATTACCAACAGAGTAGAAATACTTCTATGAAAACTGGCAGACTCTTCTTTTTACATAACTAAAAGAATAAAAGAAAACAGAAAATACAATGATTCTGTCTTAGTATTGCTTACTGACTCGGGCAACAAAAAAACGTGCTGGAAATCTTTATTAGCTTTTAAGGTCAATAGATATTGTACTTCTCTATTTCTATAATCCAGTCAGTTTGCCATAACTGAGATAAAGTAGCTTGTTCTAAAAAACCAGCTGATCTTTTATGTACTTAACAGATTGTGGTATTTTTGTCTGTTTCTTAGGTCTGTCAGTGAGTGCGCTTGCACAGTACATAAGTGCGTGCATGCACGCTCGCACGCGCGCGCGCACGCGCGCGCACACACACACTTACACACAACACACACATGCATGTGCACATACACATACACATGTACACACAGAGACATATACACAGACATGTGGGTCCACCCCCCCTTAGATCATTGACCACTATGGTTCATGTAGGCAAAATTAGCAGAGACATTCAGCAGGGGTTTGGAAGCCCCGTGAGTAAGTGCTATGAATAACCACACAAGAACTGGCTATCAGGAGGCAGAGCAACTTGACTTAGGGTGATTCAAGACTTATAATGATTTGAGGGACTGAGGGTAGAAACATCCAGGATGGGCAAAGGTCATTGGCTTGGGGCTTAGGGAACCTGGCATGTCTCATAAGCATGAGGAGGCATCTCAGGACACCAGGACACTCAGGTGCTGGATAACCAGGTTCTTATCAGGAGGAAGGATATTGATCCTGTAATCTAATTGACGATACCTGGCATTCCTCAGGTAGAGGAGTATGTGTGGACTTAGAATTCCCCAGACAAGGTCAGAGAGGGAGAAACACCACTAATGAAAAGAATTTCCCATATTATGCTGCGTCCAGAGGCCATCTGGTCATGGTGGACTCTGGCCTTCATTAGCAGAGTTTTCACACACACACACACACACACACACACACACACACACACACACACACAGAGTTCTGTTAGTAGCTGAAAGTTCAAACTCAGGAAGTATTTCCTGAACCAGCCTCTTTTGCTGTGATAAATACAGTGGATGTAAATCAAATCACTCCACTTACTCCTCATACATTGGCTGTCTGACTAAGCGATATCAGACACATTATTTTTGAGAACAGCCAAATTAAAGACATAGTTTTTGCCTGTCAGGGTATTCAAAATATGTGTGCTTAGAATTGTATTTAATCACTTACAATAATGTTATGAAAATGAAAAATAGACTAAGCAATAAAAATAAAATGTTTTATAATAATTATTTGTTTTCTCCAAATAGTTAAACATTCTTTTTCCAACTACCAATACTTTATGTACTTCTGCAGTCACGGGTCTTTTTTTTTTTTTTTTTAATATTGTTCTCGCACACAATGGATTCCAATGACAGTTTTTCTTCCCTCAGTCTTCCTAGATGCCTCCCCCTCCTTCTCCTCCAGATTCACTCTCCATCTGTTACTTCTTCATAAAGTCGGGTCTCTAAGAGATGACGGCCAAACAGGACAGAACAAGACATGATAAGACAAGGCAAAACCCTCATATCAAGACTGCACAAGGCAACACAATAGGAGAAAAAGAATCTCACCACAAAAAGATGTACTGATTATCTGATAGAGAACTATTTAAAGTCCTATGAGAGTAAGTCATAGTGTCAATATCTCAGTGGTTCCCTCACACATAAACAACTGTATAAAAATGTCTACAATACAATCACATATTTTACTAGAGTTAGACATAAATCAGCGTATGATACATGGTGCTATTCAAAAATAATATATCAGATCTGAGAATATTAGAGTGAATATACCTTAATTTAAACAAAACACAAACAGATATGCTAAAAGTACATTTTTCAACCACAAACCATTAATGATTACACATCTTTCAAGTGTTTAAAATGTGCGCTTTGAACTACTTTAAATATGACTTGACAAATAATCATCTTTCCACTGAAGTTTGACTCTGAAAACTCCTAAACACAAACTAGACTTAATGATTTTTAAATCTCTATCCATGTTCTCTGAAGTTTCCATAATTAACCATGCAAATTTATGAGGAAATACCAATTCATATGAATTGACAACTACTCAAGATAACATATTCATTGTTGTCAACAAATTCTCTTAATAAAAGAGAACAAAAAATAAATGAAAACAGACATAGAATCATCAGTCCACTAAATCATTTTCTTGTTTTCTATGGGATATTTTCATATTTTATAAATATCCACTAAATTAGTTCTTTTTCAAATTTCTCTAGAAAGTGCCTACCCAACCAAACCAGAGGTGCTTCCCTCAGTGATTCTACAACTAGAAGTTAACAGTGAAGAAAATGAAGATAAGCCTTTTGTACCATCAGTTACCAGGAGTAATGTCAAGAACTATGGGCAGGAGTTGCTCCAGCAACTCATAACTAACCAACCCACCCTGCGTTTTCTCCTCAGCTCTGAAGTTTCAACACACGCTAGAGTACTTATCAATATAGCATAAATTATGTTAGGATATATTAAATAAAATACATCATACAGTATAAAACATTTGTCCATAGGATGTATTAAATAAAATATATTGTACCTTATACAACAATTGTCTGATGGATGCATTTGTAGCTGCAATAGACAGATTAACAGCGTATGAAATCAGTTTCTGGTAGCAATACTAAAAAGGCTGGCTGTGTTCTACCAATGGGTGGCACATGGCTGCTGCCAGCTTGTGACCAGGAAGAGAGGTCTACAGATGAGCCCTTTGCCTCATCCCACAGCCTCTTGAACCCCAAGAAGATGCAAGTGGCTATCTGTGCACTTTAGATGCAGCTACTACTTAGCAGGATTTCTTAAGTGTTTTATCAGTGCTATCAGGAGAGCCATGGCTTCCTGATTCTCTTTTCATACTATATTTTCTGCACTGTTTGAGTGTGTACAGACATCGATTTCAAAACTTTAATTTCCCATTCATTCTTGATGTGTAACCCACAGTAGTCCTTTTAAGATATTGGTTGGACTCTATTCAAAACTCCCATACAACTCAGTAATAAAGCAGTAAACACCATTAGAATAACTCTGACTTTGGAGAGTTGTATGGACAGTTGGGCCCCTATCTGGATAATGGTGTTTTTAATATCATAGTTCATTACCTTTTCTGGCAATGACAAGAACAAAACAGGATCGACAGGGTTCTTCACCACCTTGGTGAAGGCAATGCCAGACTGTGATTGACTCAAAAGCCACAAGTGTCACTCCTTTTACTAATGTGACTTTTAAAAGGAAAAGAAAATAAATCATACCAGTATCCCCTAATTACTCATTAGTAAAGATATTTATATAGTTTTATTTAAAACATCTTTCTTGTGAAATATCTAGTTATAATTTTCATTTTTTATTTCAATAATAAAGGGTTATCATGTTTCTTTTGTTATCAAATGAATGAAAAATTTTCCACCAAAGTTGTTTTTGTGCATTTTAATATATTGATGTTGAAATTTAGAACTATATGAGACTGAAAGTGGGGTATTTATTAAATTTGCACTGATAGGAATCTATATTTGAAGTTCTCAATTTCTTTGTCTGAATCTGGTAAAGAAAAAAACTCATTAACTGAGATCAGAAATGATCCAGCTGATGTGCATAACACAGACTGAAAAGGATGCAATTTGTGTTTATTTTTAATCACACAGGTACTGATTTCATGAATATTTTCAAATGATTTTCAACTTTGTTTGAGTTTGCTGCTTAGAGAGACCTTCACTTGTGAAAGCGTACTTGTGCACCTTTGTGCCTTTAGTTTTCAACATGGAAGGTATGTCTTTCAGTGTTAACAACTCCCTGGAGCTAGAACTCTCTTTGCTTTGCCAACTTAGCTGTCTCCAGAGTCTAGAAGGGCTAGAAATTCATCTCATCAGAGATAACTGAAAGATTTGGTTGAGTTGGAATATAATCTTAGCAATTCAAAGTAAACTGCTCAGGGATACTGCATTCAATCTGGAAAACTGTTGTCAAACTAGCCTCATAAGTCAAATGTGTCAGACTGAAAACTTGAGTGTTAACCATGCCAAGACTTTGTGTCCAGAAACCATGGCACATCCTCTCTTAGTTACTATTCTAGCGAAAAATACCGTGACTAAGGCAGCTTATAGAAGGAAGCATTTAACTGGCTGCTTGCTTATAGTTTCAGCGGGTGAGTCCACCGTAATCATGGCAGAAACCATGGCAACAGACAAGCAGGAATGGGACTGGAATTGTAGCTTACAACTGATCTACAAGTTGCAGGTAAAGAGTGAGACCAATCCATGTGTGAGCTTTTGAAAGCTCAATGCCTACTCAGTGACAGACCTCCTCTAGGAAGGCCATACCTTCTTTTTCTTTCTAAGCAATTCTACTAACTGTGGACCAAGCCTTCAAGCCCATGAGTCTATGGGGGCCATGCTCATTCAAACCACCACAAAGTTGCTATGGGGGAAACAGAGAGAATCTCCTCAGTGCAGTGTCTCATAGGTGATAGGAGTGGGTCTCCAAAGCCATAAGAATCTTCAAAAGGCGCATGCCTAGAGAGTGCTGTCCAGGACTTTCTCTACTGTTCTAAGTTTCTTACCCAAGGAGTGTGCATAGAACAGAAAATAAAAAAAGCAGACATATGACGGAGATGGAATTTGTTCATAAATAAGCAAGATTATATGGGGCTGACGTTTCAGACTGACGCAGACAGAATTAGCTAGTTCCATCCACAACCCTGCCAGAGGCAATCTAAAGGCTGGTCCCGGGCTTGTGTCTTACTCTTTCTCTCTACACTGTAAAACTACCTTGTATTTTCACAGGATAGTTTGTCTTGAAGTTTGGCTTTTCCTGAAAGTGATGACATAATGAGGAATAATTGTCAGGTCTCTGCTCAAGTTGGAAGTTGCTTGGTTGCCATTGTCATGTGACTAATTCACCATTGTCATGTGACTAATTCACCATTGTCATGTGACTAATTCACCATTGCCATGTCATTAATTCACCATTGTCATGTTACTAATTTGAATGGCTTGTAACTAATTATTTGGCCTTCATTCCACACCAGCAAGTTTTTTTCACCAAAAGGAAAGAAAAAAGATTAATGAAATGTGACCTTCCAAGTGACCAGTGCAACCAGCATTAGCACCTAACATTCCAGGCATGGACACATTCAGGGACAGCTAAAATCAAGGTGCTTAAATAGCAATAATCAATAGTACTTTCTTTCTCAATGGCCTCTAATAGGCCAGTGAGGATCACCCCTGTACACACTGGGAGCATTTGAGCATCTATGTAGGTGAGTTCTGATCCAGTGTGGTTCAATGTGGTCAATACACACGCCCAATCTGCAGAATTGGTTTGAAAAGCTCTCCCATCTTGTATATGATTATAGTATTTGTTGGTTAATTTGCATAGTCAATCGCATCCTGCTGGAGTACATTGAAGGAGGTTACTGCTGTCTTTCCCTTCAGTGTTTTCATGTGAGTTTTGGCTACACACACACACACACACACACACACACACACACACACACACACACACAGGCACAAACACACACACGGTATCCTAATCTTTAATACCAAGTGTTCTAATGATATTTTACACTGAATTAGTCCTGTGCCTCAGAGTGGTGATCCTGTGCTCCCAACTGCTGGTGTTTCAAAGGGATAACAGGCCAATAACCCTTACTCATTTTCCCTCTATAACAAACATTTCTGATATCAGGATGAGGCCCTATTTGGGCTCCTGAAGATCCCACCCCAGCATTTATCTGGCTAAATGGAGGAACCCAGAACAGCAACCAAATACACAGGCAGCCTCGTCTGTCTTGCTGAAGGAGATGCAGAGAGCTTTTGAACCGGGTTGTTAACATTTTCAAGTTTTTCAACTTTCTCTCTGGATTGCCGTGGTGACATGGGCTTGACTAAAAGAACACCTCGAAGAAAACGATGTGCTTAGAATTTTCTTTCACAGTTTTGTTCTGCTCTATCAGAACGTACTTTCCATTCAGAATATCAACCATATTTATTATTCTGAAATTCATAAAGCTTCAGCTCAAATTTTATTTCCATATTTAATGCAAAGAGAAAAGGTGGCACACTTGAGAGAAATTTGGAAGTGGCTGCTGTCTGCTGATGGGAGCAGGGTAAATGGCCAACCACCTCTGCTTGCCACAGATGCCTCGAAATTAAAAATTAAATATTAATTTCATTCTCTGCCATTTTTAAATTCTCCATTCCTGTAATTAATTTCCTCTTATGGTCTTGTGTTTTCAAATTCCAATTTCTCTATGTTTTAGCAGTTTACTGGAAATAGCTTTAAAACATCAAAAATGATTATGAATAAATTTGAGCAGACGAAGGCACGCTAGGAAATAAGGGATTTCCTGTCAGAAGCCACACCCCTGCACGGAAAGCTCATGTGGACCTGAGTCTCTTGATGGAAGCTGCTGCTTCACAGATAGCCTCCTGGCAGCTGCATACTGAAATGTCTGCACTGGAGGACTCCACTGATAAGAAAAGGTCCAGCGAACCTTGTACTCAGGAAACCTCTGAATGAACTGTGGCCAGGGCCACCAAAGCTCAGCACTGTAAGGACAACTCACTAAAGCAGGCAGATGCAAAGGCAACCCCAAGCCTCACACGCAGGGAAGAACTCAGCCACGCCCACAGAGCACCTTAGTCACGCCCACCGAGGAAACCTCAGCCTTAGCCACTAAGGGTAGCTCTGCCTTGCCCACAAAGGCAGGATCAGCCACACCCACAGAGAAGGCCTCAGCCACTCCCACCGAGACTGCTTTAGCCACTCCCACAGTCACACATTCCCAAGAAGCAACTTCACCTAAACTGCTTCCTTCATTTCAGCATTTTTTTCATCTAAGCACAATTCTAAAATCTCATTTATTAAATATTCATAATTCATAGATTTATTCGGCTCATATGCCTTCTATCTATTCTCTTGGAGTCCCACCTTCCAATAAAGAGCATCATTGCGAGAAACCCATGGATGTGTCTGCAATTTAAATATTTTAATACATACTAAAATACAGCTTGAAACACATACAGAGAGAGAGAGAGAGAGAGAGAGAGAGAGAGAGAGAGAGAGGCAGAATCTAAAATAGTTCTTATAGTCTAACGAATACGTGGAGAAATATTTGAGGAGAGTAATGTTGAATTAAAAAGTGTGATTAGTCTGTGTCTCTGTCTCTAGTCCTCCACATGGTGGTGTTGAAATTACTTTTGCCCAGCTGGGTTCTAATTACCATTAATTGAACGCTCTGATATCAGTATAAAAGACACATTGTGAACATATCACATCAGTTCACTGGTTGCTAACGCTCTAAGGGACAGTAGGTACTTTGGGGAAACATCTGTCATATTTGGAGCTTCGTTCATAATCTCTTCCCAGCGCTCCCATTAGCTTTAATGAAAGGAACAAGAGATGGGGTGAGACAGGGGCAGGGAGAGCAGAGAAAGTGAGTATTAGGGAAAGTGATTGCTGCCGAAGGTCCCACTGCTTGGGAGCAAAGCTACCTCCTTGAAGCTCGCACTTACAGCAATTAGATGATGAGAAAAATGCCTATGAACACCTGAGCACACAGAGTCCCCTCCAGATGTGCACAGCAGGCTCTGTGCAACACCCATTACTGTGTGGCTTGACTCTGAGACTAAATGTGCAGCCTGCCCTCTCTTCCCATCTGTAACACTGGTTGCTGTTAAGTACTTTGAGAAACAACACCAGGGACGTCTCCATAAAATACAGGACATGTTAGGTCAGAAGCTCAGGACATCACCTTCCCCGGAAGTCGAACATGTGAGCTGCAGATGCTTTCCACATGCAGCAATATATGTCTGATGCTGGTGTCACTCGTTAGCTCATTGTTACAGGGTCTGAGAGAGTGAATAGTGAGTGATGCCAAAGGTTTTGGAGAGGCTGCAGAATCTACAGAGAGAGAGAGATCTACAGTCAGCAAATCAGTATTTAATTCACATAATGTAATGTGTGGTATGGGATTGCTCTCATGGCAGGGAGTGGTGGTGGTGGGCGGGGGGGAGGGGGGGTCCGTGAGAAAGCTCAGAATCTAAACCAGGAATAGAGGCTCTGCGTGAACCAGTAGCTATGTGATCTTGGATTTACAACCTCCAAAACTGAGTAACATGCTTGTTCTTTATGTTACCTAGCTTGCAACATTCTGCTATCAGGCCAGAGGTACTCATGTTCCTGGAAGGGACAGACAAACCTACTGTACAGAAAGGTTTCTTTACAAAAGATGGGTTGTCTTCAATATTGTAGCATCAAAACACAGTTTGTACCATCAGAGTTCAAATATTAAAACCAGAGTAAGCACCTCCTTGGTATTTCAAACTCTCCACGAGAAAGAATATTGTCACTACTTTCAATGAATGGCTCTCGAGGATAACATATTTTTCCTACTTGATTACTATTCTGTTTTCTGAGACTTTGGGCAGGGCTGCACAGGGTACTTTAACTGAGACCCACCATCCTCTCAATCATCACATGGGCTGTGCATGGTAGTAGGACTGTTGGCACAATCAAGGACTGACTCATGGGGGAAATTGTGCTCTTGCATTGCCCACAGGTATATATGATGGCTACCTTTGCACACTGTAATAAGTACGTGTCAGCAAGATGCCGTGGGAGTTCCAGAATGTCAGGTTTAGTGCAGGGCTGTATGTTGATGTATTTTAACAGCACTAAGCAGCTCCTATCTCCTGTGACTGGGTGATAATATCATCTTACTCCTCATCTAAAGTATTTGGGAAAGAAACACCCAACAAGTGGTCCTGCCTTTCTGCTGACAGTTTCTTTGTATCCTTTGTACTTGAGGACTCTGTATTTGTTTTATCATTTAAATCCATGGCTAATCTCTGCTCCCCCATAAGAAACTGACTGAATTTTCTTTGTATCAAAGCCATGTTACTCCCCTTCATTCAAGCACTATACACTCTTGGTACGTGTGCATTTAACCCTGTTTCCAAAACGTTCCATCTGCTAGTCTCTTGAATTCTCACTTGCAATCAATCGTACCATACCCCATTCAGTGTGGGGAATGATTGATTGCCACTTTCAATGAGTCAGAATGAAGATGGTCCCTTAAATTAATACCCATCTTCTTTACCCATGGAGCTGTCTTTTATAAAACAGGACTCTCAATGACCATGCTGATCCCTAAGTTACACTGGCTCATGTCAACCCTGGCCGGACCTCATGGTCATGTAAGCTAGGTTATTTATGTGGTATTTCTAACTTTTAGCTTTTCTGTCTGGAAAGTGGGGTCAAGTGGGCTCATACATGGCTAGCCCTTTGAGCCATCCTCTGCTCATGGGCCAGAACATGGTGTTACTATTATACCCCATTCTCCTAAAGAACAAGTAATTTGCTGAACAAAAGGTTTCCATACACTCTCTAGAACAGGGGGATCTATTCAGAAGTGCCATGTACCTAGGAGTATTGCTGAGACAGACCACATTTATTATATGCATCTCAGTGTATCCAAACTAGTGAGGGTACTAGAGCATGGAAGAAGGTCTAGAAGACCGAGCATGAGGAAGGGGAACCAGGAAGGAGTGGATGACTGAGAAAAATAAAGGGAAGAGGAAACAGATAAAGTCACAGGAAGTCATACCATTTATTTTGTGGCCCCCTTAGCCATCAAATATGCAGTGACATCACCAGCCCTTCCTGCTCTTCTTCATGATGACCCCAGACTGATATGGTAAAATCCATTTTGCAAGACCAGGGCTTGGAGATTTAGTGTACTAAAACACCACAGTATGATGAATAGTGGGAATGGACACCTAATCCAGATCTTCTAGGTCATTGCCCTTGAAACTCTAGTTTCAAGTACTCTGAATCTTCTTCCCATATGGGATTTACCTGCCCAGATGGTAAGCCATCCAGAGATGACATGTAGGATGTGAAGAATGATGCCCATGATGCACACAGGTGATGGGAAGATACTGTAGATCCTTAACATCTCTTCTATTTCCTCCCATCACATACTTCTCGAAATACAGGGTGATCCACAGCCCATGTTGTGCCTGGCTGGGGTCACATGGAGTATATTCATGACAAGCTCCATGATTAGAGCCATGGCTATGGTTGGATGCTTCTTGAGGAACCTTGGTACAATCTAACAGGAGAGTCAGCTACAGCTTTAGGCCACAGAAGTTAAGAGCTATTGGGGCAGGAAAGGATCAGAGAGAACTGTACAACATGAGCTGAGCATGGGTCTACCTCATGATAACAGAGGGAAGTGTGGCATCAAATCATGCCCCCTAGTGTCTCCACTGAAGTATCACCCAGGGGCCCCATTCACTGAAATTCCAACCCACTGCAAAGAGAAAACCCAAACTCTGGCTGAATAGATATTTTGCTATGCAGAGTTTTAGCTTCCAAAGCACTGGGTGTTTTGGTTTTGAGCTGATAAGCCTGATCAAAGAGGCATGCATGTCTCCTGGGTGCAATATGACATTAAATAGTAACTACGTTATTTTGAACCCAGCACTAAGTACAACAGGGAAACACTCTTGCTAAGTACAACATTTTGCTTTCGTAATTAAAATAAGGAAAGCTGTACCTAGACATCCGAGTTGAAAACACTTAAGATTTGTTTCCTCAGTGACATAATGATTTACTGACTAATGGTTCAGTGTCTGTATTATACACTCATCCATCCATGTACGTACATATAACGTAACATATGTGTGTGTATTTATATGTGTGCTTATACACATGTTTGTATGGGTATGAAGTGTGCATACTTATTTACTTGTGTGTAATTGTGTGTGTGACTTTCATGTGAAACCATTTAAAATAATACAGAATAGAATTTAATGAGAACTTTTGGGGTGGAGTAGTATTCAGATATGGTGGAATAACTGACCACACAGATGGATCTGCCCACATTTTTTCTCTCTTATCCTGTTCTGTTCCTAATTTTGAAAATGTTGTAGCCCTATGTCCCTTAGGTGAATCTTCATAGAAAAGCACACCACAGATCCCATGGCTGGTAGAACTTCCAGAAGGTAAATTGGCTCAACAGCATGAACTTAACCGTGCTTGTTTTGTTGTTTGTGTCCTGGATAAGATAACATATGGAAGAGAGAGAGGCATGAGCACCAAAACGTGTGTTTTGGTGTGTGTGTGTGTGTGTGTGTGTGTGTGTGTGTGTGTGTGCGCACACGCATGCATGACCATGTGGTATGTAAAGCATGTGTCTGGGAGATTGTCTTACTCATACCTGTGCAGAATCAGAGGACATTAGGTGTCCAGCTTTGTCACTTTCCGTGCTGTCTTCCCTTGAGACATGGTCTCTCATTGAACCTGAAGGTAGGTAGGAGGCCAGCAAGCTTTGGAAGCACTCCTGTCTCTATCCATAGGAGATCTTGGGTTACAGGAACATGGAGACACATCCAGAGTTTTGCATGGGTTCTTAAAATTTAAACTCACACCCAGGTGTACCTAAGTAAAACCACTTTCACTTGCTAGTCCATCTCCCCAGTCTGATATTTGCAAATAATAAATTAGTCTCTACAAGGAGGATTCTGTTTGATTACTTGTAATTTAAATAATTTATAGAAATTTTACTTTTTTATAAATAAAGGCTACCTGACAGAAATTTCACCAGACAAACAAGGAATCCCATCAGGAATCCCCCATCAGGAATACAGCAAGAGTATAATGGTTAGTTTCTCCCACTGGTCCCAGTTCAGAAACAAGAGGGTGTTTTTTTTTGTTGTTGTTGTTTGTTTGTTTGTTTGTTTGTTTCATCCCCTCAGGCCTTTTTCAGAGAGTGGTAGGGTAAGTAGTATTTTATTCACAGATACTACCATTCAATGAGTTATATAGACGCTCAAATTTCAAATTGTTATTTAAATATATGTATTTTCAGGTTATCGAACTTAGTGAAACTCTGATATTTATTTTATCACAGCAGAAAGGTTCCAGAAGTGAACTGCAACCATGACATTTCTGGCACAAGGTAAGAGTATGAACTATGCAATCTACCCAGAGGGGGAAAATAGTATGGACGGAGAATTAAGAAGAGCCCATAGCAGTAGACCTGGGCATTGATGGACATGCTTCCCTGGGTTGTTTTTAGGGCTTTAGAATTTGGGTCATATGGAAATAGAACTTACTGGAAGAACCGCTCTTCTTCAGAACCTGAACTTTTGCCTGAGTTAGTAATATGCCTTGAGATCATTTTAAGTTATATATTCAATCCATTTGTAATGCATATCTGGTTGTTTAAGACTACCCTGCCTTTAAGAAGACAAAGGAAGGATCCCTAAATAAGTCGTGAATTCCCCATACTCTGCTTTCACAGCTGAATCTATTTGCATCTTAAATTTTGTACTCTTCCTTGCTCCTGATGAGGAAGTAAGAGTGTGAGTGTGTGTGTGTGTGTGTGTGTGTGTGTGTGTGTGTGTGTGTGTGTGTGGGTGTGGGTGTGGGTGTGGGTGTGTTGGTATGGATGGCTCTTATCTACCCACCAACCTAACTGTAAATGGTCAAAGTCCTAGGGAATACCTGCTCACACTTTGCTGCTAAGTTTAGGATAACTTCAGGCACTTATACCCTACTTCAGAAGACATACTAATATTATGTGTGCACATGTATTATGTATGTATGTATGTACATACGTACGTACGTACGTATGTATATGGTGTGCATTTGACACTTGTTAAAATTATTACATGATTTTATAGTTGTTTGTATCAAGAAGGAAATATAAGGAGGAGTCTGTGGTGATACCCTCTCAGAAAAATTGGGCTAAGCCTGAAGTTATTTTCTTGTGATTCCTCTGGCATCCTCCAGGACCCAAAGCTATGAAGGGGATTTTTAAGTCACATCTGATTGTAAGCATATGGCTTTGATCATCCTGATTTAAAGCTGGTAAAGCGACAGCTAAATGAGACATTTAAACCCTGATATGTTCAAATGTAGAGAAGTCCAGTTTGCCACTGTTCCTTCTCAAATATCTCGTGTCACTGGCGATGACATACGGTTTAAACTTCCTGGAGGCCCACTTTCACATCTATAAAATGGGTGTAATAGGGGATGGGGCTGAAAAAGCTCCTTCTTGCCTGGCACACAGAAATGCTCTGTAAATATGATCATTATGTATAACTTTTAGAAAAGTATACTGTTTAAAACAGTTTTGAAGAAAAACATATTTTGATTTGTAAATGTAGAATAAGAACTGTAATGATACATTAACTATATTCTTAGGTAAGTTGCTAATATGTAGATTCCAAGGAAAATTGTGTGTGTGTGTGTGTGTGTGTGTGTGTATGGGTGTGTGTTCATAAATATGTGTTCATCTCTATAATATTTATTTTGCTTACTTCCATAAAAATGTATATACACTGTTTAACATGCTTGTAGAGTAAAATTTTTGCATTAAAATTTTCTCTTTTGAATCTTTTGTGGAAAATTCTCTATGTGCTTCAGGCTGGCCACAAATTTACTAGTTAGCCAAGCCTGGCTGTAAACTAGTGATTCACCTGTCTCAGAACACATGTGCTGGGACTACAAATGTACACCATCTTGACCAGGCTTGAATTAAAATTTGAAGTGCAAATATAAAATAAAAACAATCACATTTTCACTTGGGGCTGGGGACAGGATCATTGCTACTTGTGCTCCTAAAACCCTATATAATGCCACACTCTCCCAAATTGCCTGATGGGGTCAAATTGCTAAGACAAGATAGGTCAAGGTTGTATAACAAAGAGTATAATTTAGTTAGACTGGGGAGAGTCCCAACAAATATAACTGAATCTCATGCATGTCCCTAGATGAACCTGCCCAAAGAAAATAGGCTTAATAGAACAACTAGAAAATTCAAAATGCTGTGTGCACATTCATTAGCAGTCGTAAATGCAAACGTTTTGGTTTGGGTAATAACCCTGAGGTTGTGGGATATTATGTGGCAGTTATATACGATCATTAGCTGGATGAAATTTAGAACAAGCCAAAAGATACACCATTGGGAGTGTCTTCCAGGTCTTTTTGAGAGATTGATTGATTGGTTGATTGATTAATTAATTAATTAATTAATACAGAAAATTCTTTCCCCAATTCTGGTTCTCCCTTCACAGAGAACTTCCCCTCACCCCTGCCTCCTATTCTCCTCTGAAAGGCTGACTTCTCAGAGGAGTATACTGGGTATTCCCCACCCTGATGCATCAAGTCTCTGCCAGGAAGGGAGAGCTACCCTGAATATGGAACACCACTCCATGCTGTCTCTGAGTGAATGAAACAATGAAAAGATGAGAACAATACTAATATCCCTCTTTCTACTTCCTGACTGTGACTTCTTTACCATCAGTGGCCCCCCCGTACCCCACTGCAAGGAGAGGTGCCCTTCCTACAATGCCCTCCTTGCCACCAGGAGCTGTACCATCAAGCAAACCTTTGTTTCTTAGGTTTCTTTGGCCAGATATCCTGTCACAACCACAGGAAAAGTAACGAATCTGGAACGAATAGAGGACACTAGGGTGAAGGCAGGCCGCAGGCAGCATTCACTCTGTGCTATCTCCTGAAGTTTCTGTAGAATGAATTCAAATTAAGCGGTTTCAATACCGTAGGCAGGCAAACCTCTCTGGGTTTGGGGCAGGTGAGGGGAAGGGCTCATTGCAGGAAATCTACTGCTCACTGGAGCTCCATGACCTTCTTCATTAGAAATTAAACATACACCAAGTCAAGTATCAATTAAGTGACATGTTGGATAAACATTGTAGGCATTAATTGACCCTTCAAGGGTTCTTTGAAGCTCACTGGGCTGCTCCAGTGTCTTTGAAGTCTCATTTTGGCTTCAGCCAGCTACTGATTATATTGATTTAATAATGAAATTGGGCTGGGTTAATGGCAACAAAATAAAGTGCATTTTTACAGTGTGTTGTTTTTCCGTGGAGGGGAATCGTAGCCAGGCCAGAGCAGGAGAGGGTCTTTGGTTACCTCCTTAATGAGCCTTACTTCTACAGTACAAAATAACAAGTTGGATCATGGAGGTTCTCCCACACAAATGGAGAGAAGATTGCTGGAGGGACATTGCATGGTTTTCTCTGCACATCATCTAGACCCTCTCTAATGATTGTGCTAACTTTGTAAATACATGCCAGCCTGGAATGGCCATGTGGAGGCAGGTAGCCATGTAACCATACCCAGGTTCAGGGAAGCAAGACTCTTGAGTAGCAATGTGACCTAGGGCTAAGACTGGATGATTTGAGGAACTGGAGAGCAGTAGAACAACATCTGTCTTGCCCAGGAAGACCTGCTAATACTTCTGGATTCTTCCTGGGCAGACTGAGGCGGGCAAAGTCTCCATGTTTGTCCTTGCTCCTCCCTTACTGGCCATGTGCAGCTGTATACATTCCCTGACACAAGAAGAAAGCCCATGTCCCCTCTCTAGTCCCCTGCCAAGAAAACACAATTCTAACCCTTCAACCCTCAAGTCTTAAGTTAGAAAGTACAACTGACTAACTCAGAGATGACATCAGCTTTCATTCTTGGCGTTTTTAGAGGCACAGAATGCACCATCAAATCCCTGAAAGAGGATAAAAATCAGACATTTTTGCTGCATTTAAAAATGTTTGTTGAGATTTTAGTTTTTATTAGATGTATTTATCTTATGTGTATGAGCATATAAGTGTACCATGCATGTTCAGGTGTCTACAGATGTAAGAAGAGGGCATTGGATCCCTTAGGACTGAAGTTATAGATGTTTGTGATCTATGAATGTTGGTGCTGAGACTTGAAGCTGGGTTCTCTGTAAGAAGCAGCAAATACTCTTAACCATTGAGCCATCTCTCCAGCCTATTTTTAAAAAATTACAATAAAAACCATAGTTACTAGAGCCTGCTGCAAGTCAACTAGAAATAGTGTCTATGTTCTTAATCATCACTAGGAAAACTACCTGGCTATATGAAAATCTAAAATGATGATGATGATGATATAAATCATCCTTGGTCAGTATGCATACAGGTGGTAAGGTTTAAATCCCCACATTTAATACATATAAGGGTTTGGCAAATGAGAGTTACTATGTTGAGGCTGCCTCTACTGTAGCCATGGCAACTTGGAGCAAAGAAATTATAGCAGAGTTGGTAATTTCACTCGAAATGTAATGAAAATAAAGCTAATCCCATTATTATTCTCAATTATTTTCCATGCAGTTTCCTCTTACTATGCCCTTGCTTGTTCATCCTGTCTTTAAAAACAGATTATTGGAAAATTGTACATGTGTGCCCTCTCTCCACTTATAGCCATTAGCACCATCCTCTTGCCTCAGAGGCATAACCTTGTTTTGGAGAAGAGGCCAAGTTCACCCTTCTCCCTACTTTTCTTGCAATCCTGGAATGGATAAATCTTCTAAATATACCAATTTGGGCCATTAAACATTTCAGAGACTGTCACTAAAATTATAGTAAAATAATAGTCTTTTAAAAGATAAGCCAGATAATACACATTTGTATAAATCTTGAAAGCATGTTCCCAATTATTCTATTTTAAATTTGAAGTGTGTTCATGTGGGCTTGACGGTTATTTAAGAAAACCATCTTTTTTCTTTTCAGCCTCCTCTGAAGATTAACGGCTTGATGTGAGTTCCATTTAAAGTAACACTCCATATGGACACGTCAAGACAATTCCCTCTGTAATTACAAAAAAGCACTGAATGTCACCAAAGTAAAATAAATAAGAAAGCCCTCTGTCCTTTCTCATGCAGTATACAGTGGTGAATGGACTTTCAGTGGACCTGTGTCCTCAACTGCAGCTTCCTCTGCAAGGCACAAGGAGACTGTACCGCTGAGCGAAAGTATTTACACACACACACACACACACACACACACACACACACACACACTCGCAAACACACTAATCACTGTTTTATGTGCATGAACATTTTTTCTATATGGATGTTCTTTTAAACCTGGGGCACTTCAATTCATGTATTTCTTTCAAGGTATATCCATTTTCTGCAGTTTATTTTTCTTTACAGATGAATAAAATTCCACTGAGTTTATGTGCCACATTTCCATTATTTATTATTTATCTACACAATATCTATTGGTGGACATTTAGGTTGATTATATTTCCTTTGTCCTGCAGATAGAGCTGCAGTAAATATGGATGTGCAAATGATTCTAGTAAGATGCAAAGTCTTTGAGTATGTGCCCAGGAGTCATACAGCTGTGTTCTAATGAAGTTCTATTTGTATTTTTACTTCTGTAATTGGAATAATATTTAACATAAGAGAAATAAAACTCAAGAGAGGGAAGTATGCACCCATTTTTGTGAACACAGAGCTTCTAGTTGTGGAAAACAGTGATTCAGTTTGATGTTAAGGAACAGTGTAAAGAAGATCTCCTTTTATCAGCTTACACATTTAGCCTTGTCATTATTTCACCTCTGAATCCAAGTTAAGACTGAAAGCCATCGAAATATTTTAACACTTCTTCCACTAACTCTTCTCTACACACATAACCAGTTGTTCTTGTGATTGCAGAGTCTCAAATTACCTCATGGCTCAAGACCCAAACTAAAGGATGGAAGCAACTTTAAAATACTGAAATCATTTAAATAATTAAAACAATAGTAAGTCCAACTAACTATCAACAAGTAGCCCAGAGATGTGAAGGTGGAATCAAGCCATCTTATATCTGTTCTTTTAATTTTCCATTTTAGAACTATACCTGTGGATACAGTGAAGGCAGCTCTGCCACAAGCATGACTGTGCTTCAAACTTCTCTCTGTCATACACTCAATTCCTGCCCCCTAATTGCTCAGACCTGTCACCCATCATGCTAGAGTTCCCACTAACTCTGTTTAAGATATGTCTCATAGGTGGTTCTGGAGTTGTGTGCACCTCTTCACAAGGGGCAAGAACGAATCATGGTCCTGCTGTCAAAATAGAGCAGGACCATTTTGTAAAAAGAGAGAAACAGCCTAAAAGCATCCGCTCAAACTGCATCATTTCTAGATGAGACCCAAGGCCCAGGGTTCCTCCTATGCTCTTCCTGGGAAGATTCGAGTGTAATATGAGAAAAGGAAAACAATTCAAGCGTTCATACCTTCTCTAACTTCAAATGCCAATACAGAAACATCTCAGACACTGGAACAGGTTACAACAAAGGGTCAAGAGAAAAAGAAAATACCATACTCAAGCTGTCCACTAACTGTCCACTGACACCACTTGGCAGATTCTCTTTCTCCTGAAAAGATCATGCAAAGACTACGAAGAGCTCACATGATTACCCAAACTCACCATATGGATGGTGCTTCTGTCCCGCTGATCTCTAAGAAGTCGTATCCTTCCTCCAGCTGGAAGTCAGTAAAAACAAGAGCAATGGTGTCCCCAGGCTCAGCCAAGATGGTCCACGTGCAGTCGGCATTATTGTCATACTCAGAGGGGAAGTGAGGGCTGGATATGGAACCGCTGGTTCCCCTTAGGGTTCCCCCGCAGGCTCCCTCAGCTGCAGGGGCAGAAATGAAAAGGCAACTCAATCCTCAGAAGCCTGTCATACATAAACATGGTCACGCCCCTATTGACTACCAAGAAATTGTTTCTGAATTTAGAATGAAGGTAATCTAAAAAGATCATTTCTAGGTAATTAATTTAGCTTCATAGGTGATATACAAAAGCCAAAGGTTAATTTACATTATCAAGCCAAAATCATAGTGGGAGAAATAATAAAACTGTCAAGAAAGTGGATTTAACATATAAATAAATTCCCAAATATGCACTTAAATGCAATTAAGTTCTTCATAGGGAGATGCTAGACAGTCCTTTCTACTTACTATTTACTGTGCATATAACTGCACAGTATGTTGACACTTGTAAATATTACTATAAAACTGCCAAATTTTATGCATTAATACATCATATAAATAAATGATCACTAACAAACAACACAACTTTACTTAATATTTAGAATTTATTCTTCTCTGCAGTTTCTTTGTGGGCTCCCAAAATTAATTGCTTCAATGTAAAACAAGATGCAAAAACAGAAATACCAGGTTTATTACATTAAATTCACAAAGCACTGCTCCTGACTGTAGCTAGAATCCAACATCATAGTTGAATGGTTGAAATATGTTCATTTAAATCCCATGTTTGAGATGCACCTCCATGTAATAATTCTAATTATTGTCAGGTCATCTCTCTCCCAAAGTTTTAGAAGAGAAGTTACTGGTGTTTAAGGTTCCTAATACTCTCTGATGGTGATCTACAAGCTGCAGTTTTATGACTGGAAACTGAAGTGGTTGGATTTAGGTAGAATCCAACAGAAGTCTAAACAAGAAATCCGCACAGTAAACTTGACTGGATTCTTCTGGCAAAGACCTCAGTAACCAGAAGTGATATGAAAGCTGTGTGGGGAGATTACCCTGCCCACAGTATGCCTGTTTTCTGAAGCTGAGTGCAGGGGGCCAGCACCCACATTCAACCCTCATGCATGATCACCCACTGTTGAAAGCATTAACTACTTTCAGGGTTCTCTGTGAAGCCCTGGCAGAATGTGACTCTGAGACATGTGAACTCAAGAGCATTTTATCATGTTAACATCTGAGGGGAGCTGTGGTGAGGCCAACTGTAAAGTGTTGACCTCTGGAATGACCTCAAATTCCATCCTTCTTCTTCCCATTTCCAGTGGCTTCGAAAGTCACTTGGAGGTTTCTTGGGTTTAAGAACTCAGACCTGACCAAGATGCACAAACACTGTGGCCTGCACCTATTCAAGAAGCGGGAAAAGAGGCCCAATTTCATGACCATAGTGATGATGAAAAAATGATATAAGCAAGACAAGAGATAGAAAATTAAACAAAGGAAGGAAAAATTAAAAAAACAGACAGAGATGAATCATAGAACATTTTTCTGAATCTGTACTTGTGATCAAGTTTTATATGGTAGGTATTTCAAAACCAAAAGAAAAATTTCAATCTGTTATAACTAAATTATCCCTGACTCATATTAATCTTTATTATATTTATTTCATTGTGTGTGTTCCATGCTGAGACAGGGTATCAATATGTCATCTTTATTGACCCCAAATATGCTGTCTAGCTTTAGCCCATTTCAAACTGTTCTATCCATTTGTGAGCAAAGCACTTCTTCTGGAGAACTGCAGAACTCTGGTAATCTGACTCATAACTATTTTGAGAATTTCATGTAAACACACAGGCACAGAAGTTTATTAGAAAAGTTTTCTATTATTACATCACATATGCTGTAGATGGAGTGTTGATTGATGGTATAAAGAAAAAAAATCTATCAGCTATGAAGTGTTAAGAAGGTTGTGGAAAAAATAATGAGATCAACAAATTAATATTAAAATTGATCAACTTGAAGACTTTATTCCAAAACACCCAAACTGTAAGGAATTTACACTTTGGAACTTTTTTATGTTTGAAACATAGAGACAAACATGAGTTTATAACATTGTAATTTATAAAGGCATTTGAAGTTCAGCAAATATTAGGTATTCTCACAGTGCTATAAGTGATGAGCTTAAATTTAAAATGTTTATTAAAGATATATACATATACAGACACACACACACATGTAGCAAGATCAATAAATAAAAGATTTTTGGAGAGGAGATAGTCTTGGGATTCTGGTCTAATTGCAATTGACAATCCACTTTATCTTAAATTCATGAGCAAAATAGAAAGGACAAAGTAATCGCTCCTGTTCCTTTCTTTTCTATCTACATGTGTAAATGAGGATGTCACAATATTATATTTCCATTTAATGAAGCATAAAAAGAAATTAGTAACAACTCAGAACTAATTTTCATGGAATATATCATGATCTACATTTTTTAACTCTTTTCGGTGCCCAGGAATCCTCCTATGTTTTAAGTCTATCAGGCTTTGACAGCTACTCTTGCGAGTCTGCTCTGCAGTGTGTGACTTATGGTGCCATCTTCTGTTATTCCCCACCACTCTCTAGGATGCAAGGCCATAGCTGGCTACTAACCCTTCAGCACCGCGGTCAGCTCCAGGCCTCTGAGGCTTGAGGCACAGGAAAGGTACTGAGAACAACAAAGCCAGTGAAATCAAGGTGAACACTGCTTGATCGTCCGCAGCTGGGTGCAGAATGACGCAAATCTCCAATGGCCCCCAAGATACATGTATAATTGTTTGTTTTTAATACACCAGATAAAGAAGTAAATTAAATTCTAGAAGAGCATGGCTGAAATTGAGACATTTTAGTCATAGCAGTACTGGGGTTTGGGGCCACGAACTTATTTGTTGTGGATGCTGCCCTCTGCTTGTAGGAATTATCATCAGAGGTCATGATGATAATTGTCCTGACAGGGCTCAAATGTAGTAAGTGCTAATTCCAGCAACATCCACAAGGGTTCTTTGTGGACCTTGGTTCCTCTTCCTCAAACTCAGTGAGTTTAATTCATGCTCTCACCAGTTCTGTTTAGAGCCCTAGACTTCCAGTTATGAGACATAATACAATATTCAAATGGTGTAGTATCTTTGAATCAAGAGAAGCTATTGGTTAGGAGATGCTTTACTTATATAAATATTAAATTATATAAATATCAATACTTAAATATTAAAACAAGGGTGCTATTCATGGGCTTCTCAAAGGATGTGTTTCCATAAAGCAGTTTGATCTAAGAAAATAAAATATTATTTAAAAACTGTCTCATTTTGATATATTTTACATAATGATATTTCATAAGTAAATAAATAAAAACATAAGTAAGCAAGATGAATAAGAAAATAGCTATCTGATTTTTCTGAGCTAAATTATCTATTTTCTTCAGAAAGACATAATAATCAGCTTCATAGTCAAAATACTGTGGTGTACATTCCTCACTCACTCATCTCTAACATGGAGAAATTCACGTGTGGCAAATAAAAGTTAAATATCCTCACACTGATAACTCAGGGAGAGATGTAGCTACTGGCTGAAGTGTGTTACAAATGTAGTCTGAACCTATGAGAAAAAAAAAACCATAGAACTATGTGGAAATATGCTATGTTTTAATAAATGTTTTACTTATCATTATAAGTGAGACTCTAGAATATTAAGGATTATTATAAAAAGGCTAGATTATTCTTGTCAATATCTGATATGTATATATTAATATATTAGATGTTTCTTTCAACATAACATATCACTCGTAAAACCTTAAAATATTTTTGATATTTTACTGTTTATCAGCATTTGAGGGCAGAAAGAAACCTATTTTGCTGTGAAATTTGGTATGCAACACATAGTTTTTAAATGGATGGTGGACTGCTAACATCAATGATTTAATTCAGCTTTTTGGAAACTTTCACCCTAAGATTTCCACATGGAAGTGCAATAGCAGAGCCAAGGGCACGGGTGTGGTTCCCACAGAAGGCCTCTCACATGGAAATCATTTTTAAAATCTGTTCTGTGTCCAATTCTTATAACATCTTCCATTTTACTCAAAGGTTGACCAACTTAAGTAAGTCTGAATTTGTCTGAGTTAAACCAGGCAGAAAACAATATTTTCAATGAGAGATGTGCCAATTTTACTCGTTTCTGTGGGTGGGAAATGATTTTGAATGTCAACAAAGGGTTCATATTTATATTTTCCCTCTGGAAATTTTGAAATTATTCTCACATTATTTAAAGTGAGAAGCCTTATTCTCAATGTAAAATGTCCCTTTCTACCCAGCTAAAATCTATTTTATACACACAGTTCAAAATATCAAACAGAACACGGTTTAGATGCCTAACTTTGCCATGTCATGAATAATTGGAACCTCTCAGACCTGCAAAGACAATGAGTCATTTACATGAGGTGCAGTGCAGCCAGTCTGTATGGTAATCCCATGTATGCACTGAGGGTGTTTGATTCCTGACACCAGTCAAGGGAGTTCCCATGTCAAGGTTAACTTTATAAAATGAAATATTTGCAAGGGCAGGCACAGTCTCCCTTCTACTTAAGACATATAGCTGTCTGATGCTCGATGGCATCTTCTAGACAAAACAGGGAAGCTACATCCAGGATATACTTGCCTAAACAAGATCTACATGATGGCATTGCCAGTTGCCATGCAAAACACATATAGTATAAATTCCAGAAGATTCCACTCTACATGAAGAGGTGTAGCCAATCTACGCTGAGAGAGAAGAATATTTTGTCTCCAGTGATAAGTCTTTCAAGAGCTTATCCAATCCCAAATAAGCTCCAAACACACACCCATGCAGATACACGCACTGGCACACACACACACACACACACACACACACACACACTACACTTACTGAATGAGCTCAGTAAGGTGGTAGATTATATATTATGTATGTACGTGCATAATAAATAAAGAAGAAATTATGAGCTTGAGAAGGAGTGGAGTTGTAGGGGGAGAGGGAGGAGAATGGTGGAAATACAGTACTCATATATGAAATTCTCAGCCGGGAATGGTGGTGCACACCTTTAATCCCAGCACTTGGGAGGTAGAGGCAGGTAGATTTCTGAGTTCAAGGTCAGCCTGGTCTACAGAGTGAGTTCCAGGACAGCCAGAGCTACACAGAGAAACCCTGTCTTGGAAAAAAAAATGAAATCCTCAAAAAATTAAGGCTTTATAAAACTTAAATTCAGGTTGTCTACTGTAGCTGACCAGCAGCTTATAGTAGTTTATGGCCGAGCAGGGCTCACCTGAAAGGTGGTCTGGAAATGAAAGTGGTTGGGGGGGGGTTGAGAAAAGAATGGAGCCAAGACAATGTTCTGATCAAGGCTCAAAGTTTATTTCTGCAGCTCCAGCTTTAAGCACTAAAAAAAAAAAAAAAAAAAAAAAATTCCTCTACAGACTAAACATAGGTAGAAGTTCCTCTTGGCTGCACACTGCTCTCTGACCTTGGCTACACAGACTGCTTTCATGGCTGTACTCTGGCTCTCCACCATCTAGGATTGAACTAAGTTGTATTACTTTCTTTTATTGCTGTTTGTTGAAGTTTTCTACTTTCTAGGTGCTCCACTTTGGTTTACTATGCAATGGGAGCACCACATATCCATCTATGGCTTATTGAGAGGGCTAAATGAGAAGTCATGGCTAAGTATACATTAATGGTTAGGTAAATCCTAACTGGGCAGTGTGAACAGAGCTTCCTTCTATTTGTCTCACCAAAGCTTGTCACATTACAATGATTCCTTACAAGTGTGCTGAGCACTGTGCTGACTAGATTTTATGCCATCTTAATTCAAGCAAGGGTTATTTGGGAAGAAGGAATCTTAATTGAAAAAAAAATGACATCATATGATTGTCCTCTAGGCAAGTCTGTATAACATTTTCCTGATTAATGAGTGATAAGGGTTAGTCCAGCTCAGTGTAGGTGATGTCACCTCTGTGCATGTGACCCTGGGTGCTATAAGAAAGCAAGCTGAGCAAGCCATGGAGAGAAAGCCAGTAGACAGTACTCCTTTATGGCCTCTGCAGCATCTCTTGACTCTGGGTACCTGCTCTGAGTTCCTATCCAGCCTTCCCTTGGTGATGGACTCTAATGTGGAACTGTAAACTCAAATAAACTCTTTCTGCACACATTGCTTTTTCTATTGCTGTGCATTGTCACAGCAATAGAAAAGTGGAACAGAGAAATCCAAAACAACGCCTATTAAGAAAATTTATTAGGATTTCATATAATCCCAGTCAACATGCCTACCATAGGAACAAAGAAGAGCACATGTCAGTAAAGATGTGGAGCCACAATAGAAGTCCTCATAAAATGCATGGTAGGAATATTAATGCATCCCAAATAATGGAATATAGAAGTTTTCATAGAAGACTTTGAATATTGTGTTCCTTTGGAAAAAGAGTGCTCTTAGGTCTAGCGTTTGCTAAAACTAATTTCAAGGTAACCTTCTCTTCTTCTCAAACAGGCTTCAGCATTTCTAACTAGATAAAGAACCCCCATCACATGACCACTTTGTCATCTAGACCTATCTTCTTATCGGTTCTTATAATTAAGCTACACATGTTTTTGGAAACAACTGTGCATCATTAGTTAAAAGCATCAGGAGTCTTCATACAATAAGGACAGGTATAGAACACTCAACGCTGTGGTTCTCACTTATAATCCCATCTAGTTAAAGTCTAGCCTGGGCTATCAAGTAAGATTACATGTCAAAAAAATAGGCAAGAGAAATAAAAGTGCTTAAATTAATCAAGACACCATTTCTGAGCTGATCAAAGTAGTATTCATCGGCTTAGGTGTACATGATACCTTGAAGTGTAGCTATTATATTTTGCATAGAGATATGTGGTTATTGTCAAAATATATTAGATGTTGAAATCAATATGAAAATTTTCAAACACCCCATAAGTCATTAATATTGACTGTACAAAATTTTGGATATCTTAGCCTAATACAAGCTAGCATTCAAGTAAACTTCATCTGTTTCTTTGGATAAAGAGCTCTTTCCAGTGTTGTTTATCACTAATGTGTAATGAGAGAACATAGTCTATGAAAACACCACTCTGCACACAGAAGCAGCTGCCTGCAATCTGACCAATGCTGACAGGAGTCAGTGAAGTTCCTCTCAGCCTTCTGCCAGATGCTAAGTCTTGCAATCTCCATGTCTTTTTTTTTTTTTTAAGATTTATTTATATATTTGTTATGTGTACAGTGTTCTGCCTGCATGTGTGCCTACAGGCCAGAAGAGGGCACCAGATTTCATTATAGATAGTTATGAGCCACCATGTGGTTGCTGGGATTTAAACTCAGGACCTCTGGAAGAGCAGCCAGTTCACTTAACCTCTAAGCCATCTCTCTAGCCAGATCCCTGTGTCTTTAACATAGGATGATAGCAATTGCTATTAGTTCCTTGTTACGTCACATCAATCATGTTTGCTTGGGACATAGCAACTATCTTTACCTAATCTTGGAAACTATTAATAGAAAGTTCACTCATTTGGTCAGGTATTCTATCTATCTATCTATCTATCTATCTATCTATCTATCTATCTTTCATATGTCAACCATTTATAAATGTGTATTATTATAGTTCCAATAGGATTTTAAAAGATTTGTTTTTATTCATGAGTGTGTGCACTGCACAAGAATCTAAGTTCCACATATGCACACTATTCAAGAGTCAGAGCCTAGAACTGGATGTACCAGCCTGTTGTAGCCCCCACGAGGGTGCTGGGAATCAAACACTGGTCCTCTGCAAGAACAGCCAGTGCTTCTAGCCATAAGCTGTCTCTCCACTCCACCACTCAGTAATATTTACTTGCTAGCAAGGTTCCTTTTATTCTGACATCTCATGTGTTTTAGCTCTCACAGGAAGAACATGGGCCAGGATAAGCCTCAAGAAAATGAAATAATGCTTTACAATTTAGGGAAGATGGTACAAAACCTAAAATAAAATGTGAAATGGTGTAGCTTCTGGATAGAAACAGAGGAAACATCTCAAGACATTGATATTGGCCACAATGCTTATGATAAGATCCAAAAAAATCACAGACAACAAAAATTAACAGCAATAAAAATGAACAGATGGGCTGTCAAACTGTGAAGCATCTTCGCAGTAAAAAACAAAGTGAGATGTCCTGAAGAATTGTGTGTGTCAGGGGGAGGGCGTTTCCATGACAGCACCCACGTGAGAAGGAAAAACATCAGAATACAGACGTTGCTCAAAACACAGAAAACAGTGACCATCATTATAATAAATGGTACAGAGAAAGCTGAGCTGGCAATTACAAAGGTAATTTTCCTACGGGAGACTACACCACTGAACAGAAATGTAAAAAACTACAGATTTTAACAACAAGGAGGTGTAATTTCTCCTCACTTAGCATAACTGTTATCAAAAGACTGTGTAAATAAATAATACAAATAAACTTGTAAATAGCAAGTGTGAGAATGTAGAGAAAAGGAAATTGTTGTGCATGATGCATGATTGTTCAGGGAGTAAATTAAATCCAATATAAAAAGGATTGGAGCTCTCATAATAGCAACAGTGTCACCTATTGATCCTATTACAGGGTACATGTTTGTTTGTTTGTTTGTTTTATTAGATATTTTCTTTATTTACATTTCAAGTGATATGCACTTTCCTAGATTACCCTCCAAAAATCCCCTATCACTTTGCCCTTCCCCCTGATTTCCAACCCACCCATTCCTGCTTCCTGGCCCTGGCATTCCCTTATACTGGGACATAGAACCTTCACAGGACCAAGGGCCTCTTCTCTCATTGATGACTGACTAGGCCATTATCTGCTACATATGCAGTTAGATCCATGAGTCCAACCATGTGTTTTCTTTGATTGGTGGTTTAGTCCCAGGGAGCTCTGGGGATAGTGGTTAGTTCATATTGTTGTTCCTCCTATGTGGCTGCAAACCCCTTCAACTCCTTGGATACTTTAACTCCTTCATTGGGGACCCTGTGCTTCAGCCAATGGATGGCTGTGAACATCCACTTTTGTATTTGCCAGGCACTGCTTATGGAACTTTTAATGGTTTCCCTAAAGAGCTAATTGGGTAGCCATTTTTTTTCTGTAGCAAAATTATCAGCAGGTAAGATTGGAATCAAAAGTGGTCCTCTGGTGTCCATGTATAGCCTGAGTGATCACACATGTAGGATGAGTCCATGATGAAAGAACGGCAGTCTAGCATTTACACACATGGAATCCACCTGTTTCACTTCCTGAGCTATGCATTTACCTACTTTCTTCTCCTGCTCTTAAGCCTGTACTCTTCCAGATGTCCAGGGATGTCTTTGCTGCTTCATAATGCACACTACATTTTGCATTGGATTTGGATCTCTTTTTCCTTCCAGGGTCATTGAGCTCAAAGGATGCTGGATATAGTAGCATCTAACATGATCTAATGATTTATGAAATAGGGGAAAGCAAGTCCAGTTAAGAAAGCATTTGCTTCATTGGTTATTGTGTCCTTTATGGATTGCCTTTAGAGCTTCATGCCCACTGTTACTTCTTGCTTCTAAAGATGCACTATGATATGCACAATGTAATGGTCCAGCTGTCACGGATGATGAGTGAGGATGGTGATGATAGACAGTTATCAAAGTTGAACTGTTGAAGAGAGGTGATGGGTTAAGACAACTAATAAGTTAATGTTGGATTGTAAGTGAGAGAGTCCTGAGCTCAGACCTAGATGAAATGCCCCCAGAAAGCTGCTGTGATCCCCACTACGACCACAGGTATTACTGTGAAAAGCATCCCATAACTATATATGGTCCACACACTTGGGTGTTACTGTGTCAGTTAGACACTTATGGTGGGATGGAAAAGTAAAATTTTATAGTACTGCCCAGAAGACACTGTGGACCAATACTGTAGTGGTACAGGTATTGAGATTGCCAGGAAGAAGCATCAGAGAATTTCTGGAATGAAACAACCAGAACTTTTGGGAATCAGAAAATATACTCATTCCATTTAAAACCCAGCTCGCCTACACTGATGAGTTGTTTGTTTAATGCAGCTCCTGGAGTTGCAACCTCCTTATATTCATCAGCATCAGACCATTGGCTTTTTCTTTATTATTGAGTTGTCTCAATCAATAAGAAATGGCATGTCTCTCCAATTATTTTATTCTATGAATTTTGAATTCTTACCAGGCAATGAATTAGAAAAGGCATAAATATAAATGCTTTTATCTCTAATGTAGAGGAACATGTTTACCTTGATAAAGTGATGTGTTAATAAAAACTTGGTTAAGGAACAATAAAGATGCTGAATGGTTGTTATATCAACTTTGACGTCATAAAATATAAAGTTGCAGAATTGGTAAAGACCTTTTGTAAAAGAAAACAGCCAGTGGGGGAAAGTATGAAAAAGAAAATGAACATGTATAAAGAGAAAAATTCCAATGGATTTGGTAAATTCTAATGCAGAAAGCAAGCACGCATGTTGAAACTCTTGGTTTTCAAGGCTGAGATTATATCTTGAAGGCTATAGGCTGTTGTAGGCGTAGCATTTGGACATTAACTAACATATAAAATAGTAACAGAAATAAATAAATTAGGCCACTGAACTTTGTTGTTATTAATTGACGCCATTAAGATGATAAGGTGTTGGTGAGGATGGATGGAGAAGAAAATATTTGAAAGAAAAAATAGTGGCTGGACTCGACTGAAAGAACAACTTAGTAACTTTCAGGTCACCAAAGTAAACACCCTATGCCCCCCACCCCCAACCACAGTGGGAAGGAGGGAGAAGAAGGAAAGGAACTTTGGGACATTCCAATGGCCAATGACACTCTCATTCAAAGGGATCTGTTATTCGAGAGAACTATGGAAAATCAGGGGAAAGGCCGCAGGCTCTGGATCATGATGGCATATCCATGTGACACACACACACACACACACACACACACACACACAATTGTGATAAAGAACAACGTAAGAACATAAAAACACATATGATTAACATTCGGGACACTCCAAGAAAATAGCAATTGAGGAAGAGTGATGGGCCTGTGGGAATAAAAACAAAACAAAACAAAAAACCAGCCATAATAGAATTTTTCCAGGAATAAGAAAAACTTTAAAAGTGTTAAACCCCAGCTCTGGACTCTGAATTTTTATCTGGGCCTGAGCACTTTCCTACATGCCCTCTTAGATTCTATTCCTGTGACATGGTTCTTTTATGTCATGCTGGGCCATAGTAACTGCCCATTCCAGAGCTAGGGAGCTATCATCATAAAATTATTAGCATCACAGAGAGTTCACAAAACTCCAACATTTGACCAGAAGATAGCTAGACAATAAGATATAAGGATATGGATATATTGATTGGAAATAAGAGCTGTTGGCAGAACAACATGGATAAAAAATAAGATTGGGTTAATTAAATTTTTGTTTTATTTACATATTTATTTTTAAGACAGTAGTCTTTTATAGCCCAAGCTGATGTCAAACTATGTAGCAGATGATGACCTCTAACCCTGATATTTCTATTTCTCTTTTCTAAGTCCCGGGATCACTGGAGTGCAACACCATGCCCAGCAAACTTTTCTTTCACTGTCTGATAAATTAACATCAACATTTACACCAGTGGGTGGGTGGGAGATTAAACCATGGGACTGCCTTCCTGACGTCTCATTAAGACTTTAATAACTACTAACCTGTCCTTTTGTTTCTAGATCAACAAGATGATACTTTCTTAGAAACCCCCAATCCAGGATTTAATACATTTCCCTCAAAGACAGCAATAGCACAATTATTCCACTGGAGAGGCTGAACTTACCAGGGACTGGGGAAAGACACTAACTCACAGAAACATGGTTCACTGTTCTGTGGTTACCTCATACTAATTGCCAGAGTGTTAGAAGAGCCTTTAGAAGAGATTGAATTGTTTAATTTTGTTTAACTATCTTTACATTTTAATGTGGAATGAGTAAACAAAGGAGCATGAGATAAAACAAACAAACAAGATAAGCTTAGTGACTCAAGTCTGAAATCATAGCTCTCAGGAACCTGAGGCAGGACAATCACTATGGATGTGAGGATACAGAGATTAAAGCAATGAAGAAAAAGCTAGAAGAAAGAAGAAGAAATCCATTAACGATCAGGACACTTAACCAAGGTGACTCTATACATAGAAATGTGTAAATAGAATGTGTAAATAGAAATGTCTATGAAAGGGATAGGAAGAAATATGGACATTTGAGCTCTAACAGCAGACTTGCTGGGCTAGCTAAGGTCTTAGCATGGTTTTATGTTTGTTTGTTTGTTTTTGCTTTTTCCATGTTGTGTCTTGTTTCTTTTGAAAGTAGGGTGGATGAAAGGATACCCTGCCCGATGCTGTTTCATTTAACTAGTTATGAAGTTGTGAATGTCAACTTCAAAGCCACTCCCTAGGCACAGGCTACCCTTCTCAGGGGCAAGGTGGTAAACCTACCTCTGCAGAAAGGAGCTGGGAAGTCCCAGGATGCACCATTCCCAGGGCTGACAATGCAAGTCAGAATGGCGTGACCTTCCAAGATGTAGCCGGAGAGACAGCTGTACCTGATCTTGTCGCCTATGTTGAACCTCGTTCCGTGGAGAACTCCTTTCAGTATCTCCCCAGGGTTTCCACACGTGTGACTAGGTAAAACTGTTGGAGGGAGAAAAGGAAGTTGAAGAAAATGTTCCATGAAGATGCATTTGTACCGTAAAATAAGCACTATGCTTGAACTACTAAAATCCACAAGTTCTCGCAATAGAAAAATAGATCCCTGCACTTATGAGCTTAAAAGAAAATGTGTCCAGAGTTTCAAACATCAGCCCTGCCACATTTTCATAATGGCTTTTGGAAAGTGTAAACAAATATATTTGGTTAAAGGAAAAACCTACACTTCTATTCATATTTTGTCTTCCATTAGATATCTAGATTATTTTGGTAATAATGAGATTTCATATGATATAGGAAAAGCCAAAGAGCTGAGAAAATAATGTCTGAGTTGAGGTATGGATGCATGCCATTGGTTTTTTCTTTCTTTCTTTCTTTCTTTCTTTCTTTCTTTCTTTCTTTCTTTCTTTCTTCTTTTTTTTTTTAGTTCAGACCTCATTGTTACTAACACACACAATGCACATCATTAATTGATATCCAGTTTATATTTATCTGGAGACTGCAGCAGCAGTACCATGTCTGATACACATCACTAATATCTAATTTATGTGCACTCCCAGATCTCAGCATCAGTACCATACGCCTGATACACATCACTAAACAGTATTCAATCCATGTTAATCCTCAGACCTTAGAATCACTATGACACCTGATACACATCACTACACCGAATCCAAAGCATGTTTATTCTCAGCATCAGTACCACACACCTGATACACATCACTAAACAGTATCCAATCCCTGTTAATTCTCAGACCTCAGTTTCAGCACCACACACCTGATAGAGGTCACTCAACAGTATCCAAGGCATGCATATTCTCAGCATCAGCACCACACACCTGATACACATCACTGAACAGTATCCAATCAATGTTTATTCTCAGCATCAGCACCACACCTGATACACATCACTAACCAGTAATAGACACACATTTGATTTCAGACCCCACCAGCAGTACCACTCTTGGTTCATATCACTAATCCATATCCAACCCATGTTTCAGAGATAAGAGTTGCACTAAAGAATAAATAAAAAGAATTTCACTCAAACCAGAGAAATGGTTCTGTTCTTAGAGCCCAGGCCCAGAGCCTGTTCACTGGGTATTCTCAGCTGCCTTTTCTCTATTTGTGTTGCCAAAGCAAGTACTGTATTTGCAGTTCAAAGTTGGGTTCTTGATTCTGTTTATTCTGGAGCCTTCTTTTCATCCTGAAAGATTCTCACCAAGTCTACCTGCATGTGGCAATGTTAGAGTGATTTGAGATCCCTGGCCGAAGAACATGATTTTGGATGGACTTGATACCACTTGATGGAAAGGATGAGCAACAGGTGGCTCTGTAATTTAGGTTTAAAACTTAGCTATCCCTCTAGGAATTCAGTGCTTTCTATGAAATAGTCAAATATTTTAAGAGACCTACTGTTTTAAAAGAATATTTTCAAATAAAAACCAATTTCCAAAGAAATAAGTTATTTTCTTTTTGTACTTATTTCATGCCTGTGCATGTGTGTGTGTGTGTGTGTGTGTGTGTGTGTGTGTGTGTGAAGGGTGGTTTCAATGATTTTCATAAGTATGTTTATTTATTATAGCACGATTTAAAATAACACATAAACTAGGCTACCCAGGGATGTTTAGAGAAGAAATGTGAATTCATAGATTGTTACTATTACCTTCATAGTAATGAAGTGGCTACTCACAAATAGTGCAGTCTAAAAAGCAGGTCTGTAGAATGTTTAGATGTTGAAATAAAACATTTCAGTATGTCAGTTGTCCACTTTGCTGTCCTACACAGAAAGAAAATTTGGAATTGACCCCCTCCTTTACTGTTTTTATTTTAATAGCCAAGAAGTATTTGAAGAAAGTGCTCAGCCTCAGACATTGCAGGAACTATAAATTCAAACCTCAGTAAGTTATTACTTTCTCTAAGCCAAAGGACTTGCTTGAGGAGTTAGGAATAACCAGTATGGGGAAGACAAACACATTTATCCACTGTGGGTCTGGATTTGGGTGAATAAAGCTGTTGTAGAAAGTATCATAGGTTTTGTCCCACAACTAAATGTAGCATCTCCTGGGAATCCAGCAGTGGCATTGTTGGACATGTAGGATAAGGGGAAGAAGGGGAAGAAGACAGAGACAGTGTAGCAAGGGTGACCTCCACTCCCTACTCTATGGCAACACTGTTCACAGCAGCCAAGACAGAGAAGCAGCCCAGGTATGCACTAGCCAGTGAATGGGTCAAAAGATAATGAGGAGCGGGACTGGAGACACAGATCTGCAGGTAAAAATACTTGTCTCATAAGCCAGAAGAGCCAGGTTAACCCACTGAGAAACAAACAGAGTCTGAAGTAGAGAACTGACTCCATGGAAGTATTCTCTGACCTCCATATATATTGTGATGTGTACATGCAAACAGATGATGATGATGACGACGACGACGATAGAGATGATTTTAAGTATAAAATGAAAATGTGGTACACATACTCTTTTGTCATTTGTTCCTACTCAGTGCTACTGAGCCTGGAGGTCACAGTACCTATGAAACAAGCCAGACAGAGAGGCACAAGTTGAGAAGGCTTACTGATGCCTTATTTGCAGAAAATTCTTGTTTGCTTTTAAGATAATTACTGTTTAATTAGCTCCTGATAGTACTTCTTGCTAGAACTCACATACTTATTTACTGTATGTCTAGATAAATTGTTTTCCAAAAGACAAGTGTTATTAAAGCAAATATATTAATGTTTCAGACTTACTAAGTAGAATGTCAACTGGCAGGGAATCAAATGATCCACTCTGGAGATAAGGGCAGTCTGCTTAGCATTTGCATAGGTTCTACTATTGAAAATAGATTTTTCTTTCTTTGTTTTTATTAGATATTTTCTTTATTCACATTTCAAATGCTATCCCGAAAGTTCCCTATACCCTCCCCCTGCCCTGCTCCCCTACCCACCCACTCAAACTTCTTGGCCCTGGCGTTCCCCTGTACTGGGGCATATAAAGTTTGCAAGACCTTGGGGCCTCTCTTCCCGATGATGGCCGACTAGGCCATCTTCTGCTACATATGCAGCTAGAGATATGATGTGCAGGTACTATCACTGTCTATTATACAGAAAAGTTGATGTAACACAATTCTTCAATGAAGAAGGAATAGACAAGATTCTGGGAATGTGCACAGACTTCATAAGCTTCCGCAGTTGTAAGTGTCTGTGATATATATATATATATATATATATATATATATATATGTTTATGTGTCATACATATATGTTTGTATGTACATTTAGTATATGCATATAATATAAATATGTGGGCGGGTGGTCTGTATTACATATGTGGGTGGAGTGGGGTATGGGGGTGTGGTGTGTGTGGGTAGGCATTTCTGTCTGTGGAGTTATGAAAGTGAGGTGGAGGGAACAAAACACCCTTGGAAGGAGTTACAGAGTCAAAGTTTGGAGCTGAGATGAAAGAATGGACCATGTAGAGACTGCCATATCCAGGGATCCACCCCATAATCAGCATCCAAACGCTGACACCATTGCATACACTAGCAAGATTTTATCGAAAGGACCCAGATGTAGCTGTCTCTTGTGAGACTATGCCGGGGCCTAGCAAACACAGAAGTGGATGCTCACAGTCAGCTAATGGATGGATCACAGGGCTCCCAATGGAGGAGCTAGAGAAAGTACCCAAGGAGCTAAAGGGATCTGCAACCCTATAGGTAGAACAACATTATGAACTAACCAGTACCCCGGAGCTCTTGACTCTAGCTGCATATGTATCAAAAGATGGCCTAGTCGGCCATCACTGGAAAGAGAGGCCCATTGGACACGCAAACTTTATATGCCCCAGTACAGGGGAACGCCAGGGCCAAAAAGGGGGAGTGGGTGGGTAGGGGAGTGGGGGTGGGTGGCTATGGGGGACTTTTGGTATAGCATTGGAAATGTAAATGAGCTAAATACCTAATAAAAAATGGAAAAGAAAAAAAAAAGAACTGTATTTAAAAAAAAAAAAAAGAAAGAAAGTGAGGTGGATATCATTGGTGTATACAGAGTTGGATTATTAGGCAGGAAGCAGGAGAGTGCTATTTCTTCCACTCTGGAGACCCTTTCATGCAGTTCTCTTTGTTCCTGTTTATGGGGCTGGCCTTCATGATAACACCTGGTCACTTTATTAAAGTGGAATTTGAAAACCAAATCTTTGAAAGCCATCATCTTAGTGAGGCAAGACACAATTTCAAAGGACAGGGTATGTGGGAGATGGAAGTGGCCTCAAGTCTCTTTTGTAATTGTTCACAGCTGTTTATTCAGTGAGACCAGCTCCTCTGTTTGTTTCACAGACTGGGTGTGAAGTTTGGAGCAGATCTCATAGTCTGCAAATATCTGGTCCTTCTGACCCTGTTATAAAACTGATTGTAAACAGCTGAGAGTGGTTCTGTTGGGTGCAAATTGATTGACATGGGGAAGAAGACTTTTGGCTTCTATGTATGGGAGGTGGAGAAGCAGGACAGGCCCTCGGCAGGCTCCTGCTTTAGCATATATTAGCCCAGATAAATGACAAATCTAACGGCTGACATGGAGAGCATGTTCTCAGTTTGGAATAACATATATATGGCATGTTATATATACATATATACAATGGCTGACATGGAGAGCATGTTCTCAGTTTGGAATAACATATATATGGCATGTAATATATACATATATACAATGGCTGACATGGAGAGCATGTTCTCAGTCTGGAATAACATATATATGGCATGTTACATATACATATATACACACACAGAGCTTGTTGAAAACATACAAAAACATTTTTTAAAATGAATTGGGGAACTGAAAAGACTGCTCATTGATTAGAAGCACTTGCTGCTCCTGCAGAAGACCTGAGTTGATTCCCATGCAGCAGCTCATAGCATCACACCTACAGTTTGGAGGGCTCTGATGCTACTTTGGACTCCATGAACACTAGATATGCATGTGGCACACAGTCATCCAAGCAGGAAAACACTTATACACACGAATAAAAATATTAAAAAGCTAATTGTGTGGAATATCAGATTTGAAATACTGAATCCACTAACAATATTTAACTTTAAATCAATTCACTCCTTATGTTCTACACACACACACACACTCACACACACTCCTAGGTATTAGGTTGTTAAAATGAATTTAAGAATTTTAGATTAAAGTACGTACAATGATTGAAAATCAAACTCTAATGAGTAGCACAAAATTATACATTTGAGATTTAATGGTTGAGTATACTTGTTTTCAACTGACTTTATTTCATTTTTGAATGCTTAATTAATTTTAGAGCAAGATTTACAAACAACAAAAATGCAAAACCATTCATATTATAAAGCCATTGTCAATCTCATAAAATTTGTGGAATTATTTTTTTAAAAGGCAATTAATGGTATCTAGACAATGCAAATATTTACGGCTCAATTTATGAAAGTAGCCAATACAAAGAAATCTAGTGTCTGAAGAAAACAAATTTAAAATCAATTCTATTCAACACAATTGCTACTTTTGCAGTTTGCTTAAATTACTCTCTCGGACACTTTCCCTGAAGTTAGTAAAAAGTCTTTTCACTTCTTCTGCAGGAACAAGAGCACAGTAAGCTGCTAGCGAACTCTTGCAGAATTGACTTGAACTTTTCATTTAATCCACAGGGTTCTCTAAATAGTGAAATGTGAAAGTGAAATATGTAAACTAACACAATTTAGAATGTGCACTTAGTAATTGATCTACAACAGGATTCCCAGTGACTAGCCTATCTCAGTGGGAACATTCTCAGCTAACTCGTTCAACCATGTAAAAATTTACTTGTTGAAAACCCTGTTTGTGTCACATTCTACAAATCTTTATAAAATGGAGTCAGGGACTTAAGTCAGTATTCTGGGTTGTAGCTCAAGAACAGGCATGTATTCTCCAATGGGGTTGTTTCAGCTACCTTCCTGAGTAGAGTCACCTTCAAGACAACTGTCCATCATCAACTGTTTTCTCTGGCATGACAGTTCATCAGACCCTTTCACTGAGAAAGCTGAAATTGTATGGTGGAGTGGGCCATTAGGATAACAGTGCACCCACCTTCACTGATTAAGAAAGGACCACTTCTACACAGAGGTCCCCTCAAATAGCATTAAGCATAGAGTCTGCCCAAGTCTCTGGTGATGGTCTGACCATTCTCTCCTTCTTAACAAACGTAGTCTATTTCGGTGGCCTCCTGGTAGCAGCCCTTTCTCTTTGTAAGACATGACACCTTTTAGTTAAGTATGCTTCTCACCTGAGCTCGAGTCTGCCTTCCTTAACAGGTTATCCACTGTACAAAGAGTATACTGTCTACACTTTCTCTGTGGAAAAACCCTAGTCTGACCTCAGAGTGAACGACACCACTAGAGCTGTGTCCTCTGGGGACAGTGTGGGGAATTTCTCAATCCTCCAGCAGCATATTTTAAGTATGGAAAATAACAGGGATAAAATTATGCTAAGCTGAAAAATTCTCCCCTATGGAGCATTAAAAAATATAAATGATAGCTAATACTAGTATTTATAGTTTGGAGATTAGGACTAATCTAAAAGTACATAATAAAGTGTCACAAGGGGATTCTAAAACAAAAATAAATTGCTAGTGTATATGTATTCAGACAGAAAATAAAAACATGCATGGTCCTTAAAAGATAAAATGCCTAAGGATCTTTTGTGGGCTAAGGAGAAGATGAAGGTAAAATTCCTATTATTTTTAATACCCAAATAAGTTTTGTAGCTTTGAGCATCCACTGATGTAAATGGTTCTTAGAGGCGAAATGAAGTGACAGATGGATTTTGTAGGAACTGATAACAAGAAATGTCAGACATCACTTGGAGAATATGGGTGACTGGTAAAATACTCAGCAGTGATTCATTTCTTGCTCACTGGGAACAGTGAGATGAACTAGCTACTACAGCAAGCTTCACACTGCCTCAGAGAAAGTGCCTGGCTTCTGAGACACTGAACACTCTCACATGTCCTCCACCTGCCTGACGCCATCTCATGTGGCTTCTGCACGGCCGGGGTCCCTGACCAGCGGCTCCATCCCATCCTCATTCTCGGTGAGAATAAACAAGAACACGAAGCCCAGACGGCCAAAGGGACTTCCCTTTTGATATCTGATCTAGTGCATAAAGAGAAATTAATATTTGCCCGGTATGAACTTTGTATCACTATGAAAACTAGTCTATTTTTCAATAAAGTCATAAAAGTATAATTGTCTCCATCTTGGCAAGTGGCTAGTTTTAATTGCTTATGAGAAGCCCATCATAAAGTTATTTTTTGTTAAGAAACAGTGATATTAATCTCACCAAAACATAGTGTTTTTGAAATTAAACAAAAAATAAATAAATAAAAGAAGCTACACATTAGAGATTTGAATATATCCAAATGAAGGGTGTCATAAGATAAAACTAACAACAGATCAGAGGAAAAAAAAATCATGATGCATATACAGGATTGAAATCTGACATCTCTGAGTTATCCATCACAAGGGCCAGGAATCCTCCTAGGTTTTCCATAACCTGCCCCCTAATGTTGTGGGGAACATTACCAAGCCTTGCCCAGCTGAGAAAATCAGCCATCATGCACATCACACCACACAGTCAGAATGCAAAGGACAGATGTGCACATCTAACTATGCCTTAGGTTTAACTCACCCTTCTTGTCTTAGAGTAACAATTCAATTTTAAGATGTAGGCATGTATGTATGACGATAGGCAGATATGTGCACATAGATATATATAACAATCTTCTACACCCCAGTTATTGAAATATCCCAAAAATGCATGACAAACTCCTACGAATTACTTTTGTAATAGAGAACCCACCCCAGTGAACAGTAATATAAACTGCAGATAAAGATAATTTTTTATTGTGTTGTACATATCACTTAACTTTCACCGTCAATACAGGTGGGCCAAAGGAGACATGAATTACACCCCATGCTTCATTTTAATGTGGAATACAGAGAAGTAAATGAAAGCTAAGTGATATGTCAGACCACACTTAATAGGGGACACCTAAGTAGGGAGTACCTTAGTCAGGTAGGGAGCAAGGGCACCAACTGAGGAAAGCTGAGTTTGACTGGAGTTCAGCAAATTTCACCCACTTAGTCCAATCCTCTAAGGACACCTCAGAGTGTAAAGTCAGTGTCTTAGTCAGGGTTTCTGTTACTGCACAAACATCATGACCAAGAATCAAGTTGGGGAGGAAAGGGTTTATTCAGCTTATACTTCCATACTGTTGTTCATCAGCAAGGAAGTCAGGACTGGAACTCAAGCAGGTCAGGAAGCAGGGTCTTATGCAGAGGCCATGGAGGGATGTTTCTTATTGGCTTGCTTCCCCTGGCTTGCTCAGCCTGCTCTCTTTTTTTTTTCTTTTTTTTTTCCATTTTTTATTAGGTATTTAGCTCATTTACATTTCCAATGCTATACCAAAAGTCCCCCATATCCACCCACCCCCACTCCCCTGCCCACCCACTCCCCCTTTTTGGCCCTGGTGTTCCCCTGTACTGGGGCATATAAAGTTTGCAAGTCCAATGGGCCTCTCTTTCCAGTGATGGCCGACTAGGCCATCTTTTGATATATATGCAGCTAGAGTCAAGAGCTCCGGGGTACTGGTTAGTTCATAATGTTGTTCCACCTATAGGGTTGCAGATCCCTTTAGCTCCTTGGCTACTTTCTCTAGCTCCTCCATTGGGAGCCCTATGATCCATCCATTAGCTGACTGTGAGCATCCACTTCTGTGTTTGCTAGGCCCCGGCATAGTCTCACAAGAGACAGCCAGCCCAGTGATGGTACTACACACAAGGAGCCCTCCCCCTTGATCACTAATTGAGGAAATGTCTTACAGCTGGATCTTGTGAAGGCATTTACCCAACTGAACTCCTTATTCTGTGATAACTCCAGCCTGTGTCAAGTTGACACAAAACTAGCCAGTACAGTCAGATTTATCCCCCTCTCCTGAGTATCCAAGATGTTTTCTATTATTCCAATAGAAATGACTTTTAATGGCTGCCGATCTTAATAGCCAGCAGATGTGTCTAACTTAATTACCCATGGTGCCTCCACTTATCACCCTTCAGTACACTTGCTGAGACCTGATCATGTTCCAGCATTTTCCTCCACAGTGCAACCTCACTCACCCTAATTAATTAAAACAAGCCTAATCTCCCTCTAACCCACTTCCAGCTTTTAAATTCTTCCTCCTTCATGTCTCACAAGTCGTCTGTCCTACCCTCCATTCTCCCCCATCACCTAGAGTCATCTTCATTGCTCTTTCTTCTAGAGTTTTAGACATTACCCATGCTTAGTCCAATTTTCATATACATATTTATATTACATGCTAGGGCCAGCCTATGAGAGATCACATGTTTTTGTATTTCTTAGGTTGTGATACCTTGCTTGATACTATTGTCCAGACCTGTCCATTTTCCTGAAAATTTCGTTTCTTTGTTTTCAGAGTCAATACCATGAGCTTTTGCCTTCTACCACTGACATGTAGGCTGCTCATTCCGTTTCCCAATCTGTAACCTTACCAATGCTTTCAGTTCATTACAAATGCTATTCATTTTTAGTTCCGTGGAATCTAAGAGATGTAAGCCCATAGATTTTTGTTCTGGTGGTCAGTCCAGGAGGAAGCGTGCTCTTTCCAAATAAGGTCAGTTACATCTGGTTACCAAGTTTTATGAAAGAGAAGCGAGAAGTACTAATTGAATATAGGCTCACACTTTAGGCTGGAGTGATGTATTCATGATTCTGATAACATATGGCTGTTGGGAGTCAGGTACCAGAGTTCACTGAGCACTGGTTCTGGAACAGATGAAGTGTGCAGAGGCAGAGCCTGGGTGTTTGAATTAAATGCATCTTCGTAGGCTTCATAATAAAGCATTCTATTCAGTATCACTCAAAACAGAGCACCTTAACAACAGGCAGATGATTCTGTGGCAGTCTAAACAACAACCATCCTCAGGCCTGATGTCACAGCACTGGGAATGTTCATTGGGTATATTATTTTAATTTGACTGCATTAAACATGCCATTCCGGATTAGCCGGCTGATGCACACATGCAGGTTTCCCAACTCTCTTGTGGATTTCTAGGATTATTTCTCTAATAATCTTAGTTGGTTGGTTTTATTTTTTTGTTTTTTGTTTTTTTTTTTACAGTATGCATTTAGCATTTATAGTATGAGCACTTAGTATTTAGTATACATTTAGTGTTACACTATATTTGCATAGTTATATGATAACAAATGCATGTCTTTATAACGTGGCTAATGCCACTAATAGCCCTATACTCTTTTTATCAGTTTAGTAGTTGGAGGCAACCCCATGGGGAAAGATGACACTGGAGACAATGGGGACACTGACCATGGTCCTCACAGACTAGACCTTGAGGCCACACTTTTTTTGTCCTTCTACCAGGTATCGTTTCAGGGTTATATAGAAACATAGGAATCATGTATATCTACATGTCTGCCCAGGAATCCCATAGTAGGGCCATTGAGGAGCTAAGATAGTCTATGCATAATGAGATCCCATTGTTTTTCTACAGATCTGTTGCCTTCACTCTGTCCCTGCATATTAATTAAGTCTGTGGGAACATTTGTCCAGTCTGAGATCACTTGTCAAGGCATGAATTTAAGAAAGCCATGACCCAGTTTATTCTAGTTTCTATGTGGTAGTGACATTGCCACTGTCTTTGTCTCAGCCTATCAGGGTTCATGTTGCACCTATTGGGAAGACCTTAGTCCAAGATGACAGGGTGCACAAAAAAGTCATGGCCACACCTTTAGGTCCTTGTGTACTAAAGTGGAAAATGGCCATAAAAAAATCCATGTTCCTAATAGTCCCCTAGATGGTCTTCATGCTATAACACTCATTTCCTCTAAACCACTGGTCCTTCTATGTAAGGTTGTCATCTGAAAGCATGACAATGGACTGTCATAATGGCAGTTATCTATGTTAATCTATGCAGATGAGTTCAGAGCCACCAGACCATTTGTCTTGAGAGTTTGAAGCAGATGTTAAGGCCAGCGAATATCAATGGGCATATACATGAAAGAGAGGAGCAGAGGCGACAGCAGTTGAATGGGTGAGCATGATTCATGTCCGTGGAACACCATGGAGTGCCTTGGAAACCACAAGGACAGCACTGTGAATGGTAGAACAGGACTGTGGAGAAGCCACTGCTCATGGGGGCCCTTCATTCCTTCAGTTCCATTTTCCTGTTAGTATCCCACTTTGATACACCGATAGTAGTGTAACTGTGATAATATTTGCCTTCTATTCACCAATTATACTCTCCTAGAACCTCCCCCAGTAGCCTCATTTTGCTAGGTTTCTGCTTATCCTCATGACTGCTAGGTGCATTCCATGTCACTTCCTCATACTCTCTTGACATGTTATTGTTTATCTCCTTATTCCATCAGCAGCTGGCCAGCTGGCAATTTTGTATCCTGGTAACAGATCCCTTACTTTACAGTGTACACAGAGGAGGTAGCTTGAGGATATGATTTGGACCCTAATATTGAGTGAGTTGAGGTTAGCTCATTTTAACAAATGATTATCAGCCATCTCCTGGCCTAAAAAGTAGGAAATCACCAACAGTTGCTTGTGGTGTTTTAAACAGAGACAGTGCCTATTCAAGTTTCTACTTCAATGTTGAAATAGTGGCCAAGACAGAATAATTTAGTGATTATAAGTGTTACTTATTTATACACAATAGAAAGAACAGTGTTGGATGCCAGCTCCTCTGAGCTCTGGCTCTTGGTTCTTCTTTTGGGGCACATATAGGGTGTAAGCTCTTGAGAACCTCAGATTCTCTGGTGGTCAGAAACGTTATAAACAGTATAGAAAAGAGCTTATCTAACACAAATCATAGCTTTTTTTCTGTGACCAATCTTGGTTCAGCAAAATGAGTATCTTGGCTGATGATCTTGGCTATTCTAATGCTAGACACTATGCCTATCATTTAAACCTTCTAGTGGTGCTATCAAACTGACATTATTAAGAGAAAAGGTATATTTTTATTGTTGTTGTTGCTATCTTGTTTTTCTAATCAATTTCTCCTTCCATAAAATTTCAGGTGGTGTTCTTTTTCAAAGTTTATATACAGGAAGTGAGCCAAAGAGAATGTGCTAAGTGTCTGGTTAGCGTCTCCGTCTCTATGAGAGCCTTCTCTGACTGTCAACTGGCAATCAATCAACAACCAAAAGACTGAAGACCAGCACCATTTGAGCTGTCTATTTATTTTTACCACATCTGTTGTGTCATCCTGATCGATCCTGGCCTTTATTGAGAGGAAAGTCAATAAAGTCATTTAAAGTCATTGAAAGTCATTTTAAGGGCAGTATCTCCTTATAAGCAGGGTTTGGAACACCCAGGAAAGTCAACCATAACATTTCACGTATGCCATGATTGGTCTGATGCATGAAACCTTCACAAAGTCCTTTTTATTATCAGATTTTGTTTCTCCTAGAACTAGCACTCCAGGGACAATTCAATAATGCTTGGAGAAATGTGTTTCTCAGTTTCACATTCTTCCAATATCTTTGTTCACTTTATTTTTGTATGCAGCAATAGACTTCCCATGCATAATTTACAAGAAGGAATGTGAGCTACCCCAATTTGCTAGTAGAACAAAAGTACCAAACAGGAACTTTGAGTCCAGGATGCTCACTTGAAGCAGGACTGCTGAAAGGTAATTAGGGACACAGAAGCAGTCACTGTGCTTGTGATGGTTGACTGCATCACTTGGAAACTCACGGCTTGGCTGAGTGAGGTGAGAGGCACATCTCCTGGACACCCTTCATTTCACAAAGGACTCAATATGTGAAATATTTTATATTTTATTCATAATTACCAGAAAATGGTGTTCCTAAATAGGAGAGTAGAATTTTTATGCATGTTCTCCATGAACACAGTCAGTCTTGGAAAGCTACATTTTCCAGCTCTTAACTGGCCCCTGCTGCTCAGTCTCTTAGCGCTTGCCCAGTTGCTTCCCTCAGTTCTTCCACTGAGGTATTTTTATTGAACAAATATTTGATGAATTTGTAAAGTTTACTTATTTGTCTGATGGAAGGGGCAAAACTAGATTTATGCCTTTACCAAGGATGCTAGGATTGTGAGAGAATGCACAAAGGGCCAGGTGAAATAAAAAAGAAGAAATGAATAAATGGATACTTATTTGTAATAAATACTTTGTTTGTAAAACACAAGTGTGCAGATAAGATCATTTCTCTGCTTCTTCTGCATTTCAAGGTCTATCTTTTTCAAAGTGCAGGGTCTCTGAAATTTCAGGAACATTTGCTCTCCTAACGTTCAAACTCCTCCATCAGTTGATCTCAACAGCACCTTTGTAGAATGTTTTTGACATACTCATGTGCAAAAGTTAGTCCATTTAAAAAATAGTCAGAGTAAAACAAAAGATAAAATAGCTCAGGCAGGGTTGAGTCACCGTGTCTAAGAGGGTACAGGAGAAGGTTTCCGAGTCTTTAGTGGTCACAACAGTTATTTACTGCAATACAGACTTTTCATTTATGAACGAGCTCATTGGCATGAGGGGAACATCTCTGGAGAGACACAAGCACTGCAGACCCGTTATTTCCCATGATATGCAAAGCAGTGGTGGGTCTCTGGACAGCTAGGGAAAAGAACAGTGGAGCCTTTCTCAGGTTTCGCCATCACAGACTTCATGTCTGCTTCTTCAGCTCCTCCGGTGGAGTGTCTCTGTACCCTCTCTCAAGATTGTGTGAAACAGATGAAATATCACTTTCAGTGGGGTACACCTTCAGCTCATAAGTGTGACCCATAGCAACCCACTAAAGAACATCCCTTCCATCCCTAATTTACAACAGAAGTATTTCCTCTTGGAATTATTATTTCTGAAAAGTTTGCATAGGTTATGTGTGTTCTCTGTAGAAACAGCCTCACATGTCTGAGTCTACAAGCATATGGTAGTCATTCTGAGAGGTGCTTCTGACATCTACAGGCAGTTTATCACTCTTAAAGGGCCACATTTTGTTTATTGTGTCCCAGGTACCCTCTTACATGTATCCCCTTATAAAACAACATTGACAAAGGAATCAAAGATAGGAATAGCCACAGCTATTTTATAACAATCATATAGGCACTGTCTCCATGAACACACAGCCCAAATCGTTTTGGAAATGACTGAAATATATTGGCTAATATCAGCTCAACACTACCCAGCCCTGTATTTTTGTCCTTGACTGTTTTTTATAGTTAATTTATGTAGTTGAGTGACTGTTATCTCTGGACCATGAGTCTCTTCAAAGCATATTATTCAAAGCATAGCACCAAGTTTTTTAAGACATCTGATTTTTCCACACCTCATAGAAAGGCCATACAGGTGGCATGTTCTAATGTTGGCTTCTCATAATAGAATTGCACTTGTGAGCCATGAGGAACCATATTTATCTGATAACTATATAGGGTGTAGAGGTCACTCTCACCACCTGTAGTGGGGGCATTTTGGAGAATCAGTGCACAGAAGACGACAGGATCGATGGTATCAGGCATGCCCTGAAACAAGAGTGGCTTGCTACAAAGGAGAAAAGCAGTAGTTGATTTAACAGATCCGATGTGATGCTTATAAGGAAGACAAGTTCTCATATCTCCCTCTACAAGTTTAAGATGAAAATCCAGCAAGATTTGCTAAGGTCTTTATTTCTTGAAATGAAGGTATCTGAGACTCAGTGATATCATCAAGAGGTGACCACTTAGGATTAATAGGCCATGAGTGCTTGACCTTGTGAAAGGGATCTATGCCTTTATCATTGTTACACATGGCCATTTTCTCTTTGACTTTTCGTGTCTTCCTCACAGGAGGACTTTAGCCTCTGCCCCTATAGAGGGCAGAGCAACAACCTATTTATTTTGGAAGCAAAAAGCATAAGAGATATAACAGACTTTCCAGCCTTGCATGAGGGAGCATTACCTACCTGGTCTTAGGTATTTGTTAAGGTAGCAGGTGTAAATAAAAAAGAAATCATTCTAGCCAGGCTTCAGAACAATCTTCTTCAGAAATATTGTAATCAGTGATTACAATTTTTGCACATTCATTCCACTTTGTGGCCTGTTCCCTCACTGTGAACCAGTTCAACAGTGAATATTGTGTGAAGGTTAAGTTTCTGTAATATGTCACCAGCCTGGTGTACCACTTCCCCTAGGTCATCCAGATACTATCTTGTGCACACTCTATGGAAGCTCACAGGAAGATTTCAAAATATGGAAGGGACCTCCTGGCAACTAGTAGGAAGAAGCTGAAGGACTGGTCAACAGCCAGGTGACTATGCCACTAAGGTCACCAAGGTTATGGGTCAGCTATTCCCTAGGTCAATCAGTAGGCTGTGTCATAGCTATGATTTTATTGCAAGCTCATCACAAACTCTCCCTCACTACTAGCAAATTAAAGAAAGCACTTCTGATCTCAGAATTGACAGTGAGTGTGAGAGGATGGGCATTTACCTTGTGGTCCTCAGTGTCGTTGCTATGCAACAATAGATAATTCAAAATAACAGAAAAGTCCTGAACAAGGTGGGAACCATATTGACCTAGTTGAAAAAAACATTTTATTTGACAGCTGCTGTTTTCACACTGCTCAAGAAAAAAGGAAAATGAAGCCTAACATAAAGGACACAGGGAGCAAAGGTCATGGAGCAAACCTCCAGTACATGCTACACTTAAGCTCCAAAGCACATATTCTCTCTCCACAGTGAGAAATCTATAGCAATAGCGTCTCACTGTTTAGAAATTAAAAGGACATTGCAAATACACATTAGCTAAATTAAGCAAGTAAAAGGAAAGAAAAAACTCAAACTGGATGGTTGTAAATTTAAAATCTATTTAAAACCTGTGTAATCACTTTAAAAGAATGCTTAGGGGGAACTGCACATTCTTAAACAACTTTGCATGATGAACAGTTCTGCATGGGGAAAGAGTATTGATAGAAATTACCTGGATTGAGTTCTAGAAACTTCTAGAATACATTGGTGCTCTTCCATTGTGAGTTTGAACCACTTATCCTTTAAAGTTTTAGAAAAACCAAAACATATGGGAGAATCTGAATGACACAAACCAAGGATGCTCATAATATCCTCAATGATGGCACAGTGGACAGAGCTCAGCAAGAAAGGCCAGAAGACATTGACACATTTCGTTATCTACTTCCAGAGAAGCTCACATCTCAGAACTGCTCTCCAGACATACAGATAACAGACATGGACAACAGATTTCTTTTTTTCTGAAGTGAATAAGAGATTGCCTGTCTAACGGGAGACTAGAGTGGAGAAGTGTGTTGTTTCCTCCCTGGACAGTGAACAGGGTAATGTTGCCCTGGATAGGGTGTAGGAACCCACCTCATTATTTCTTACAACAGCATATAGATCGGTAATTATTTACAAGTAAATTATCACTGAAAAAAAAATAACCAAATTCAAATAAGAGTTTTTTCCAAGAAATGCACATGCACATAAACGCACAAACACAAAAACACAAAAAACAAGAACAACCATCATAAACACATGTATTACTTTCTATACTAAATTAATGAAATAGAATCTCAAACCTCTCTCTCCCTATCACATCAGGGATGATCTTGATTGAGGATTTTCAGGATGCTCTCTAGTCTTCCTCTCTTCTGCCCTCTTTGTCCCCACACTCACTCTCTTCAATATGCTGGCTGCACCATCTCTTCTCCACCTCCTGCTCTCTCCTCTCATGGTTTCCACAGGTCCTCCTCTGACATCAGATCATTTATTTCTTTACTATTTTCTCTCCATTTCTTATATTTTGTGCCTATTGTCATTTGCTACATTCCCCAGAAAGTGTCTTTTTGTTTGTTTGTTGCTCTCTCTCCGATCCCCCACTTCTATTTCTTACCACCTACATAGCAAAGTTAAATCGTTCAAACATCTGATTCTTCATCCTTATATGACTCCCAAGTATTCTCTACCCTTTACTACCAAACCTGCATGTATTTTTAGCCCAACTTGTTCCTCTGTTCCCTAACTCCCCTGGGATAGGACTAAGCCAAGCCAGCTAGAGATCATAAAGCCCAATGGATCAGAACTTACTAGATCCCTTTTGGGATGTTTTCAGCATACAGACTCATACATCCACTCTGTACCACCTGGTGCTGAAGCCTGCACAACCACATCCAGTCAATGCTCAGTATGCACTGTTTCCCTGACAACCATGCTGGGGTCACTTCCCTGCTGTGTGCTCTGTTGGCACAGTCTAGCCTCCTCTGGTATAGTGTGCTAACCTCTGTCAGGAGGCCAGTTGTTCAGTGAGAGCTTCTGAAGGCCAACATTATCTTCCCAGCATTGGAAACAATGGAGTCAGAGCTTACCAATGGTCTTGTTTGCTTAACACTCCTGCCATTATGATGACAGTGCTCAACTATACCTTTCCTCTAAGCCATGAGTTCCATGGGACCTATGGATGTACATTAGCTCAGCACATTGCTTTAGGAGTTAATAGTGCATATGTAGAGCTTAAGATAGTTCCCAGAAGTTCAGGGATCACACAAGCAAGCAAAAGAAGGCTATGTGGGTTAGGAGAGAGTTGGGCTTCCATTAAAGCCTTTTCTTAAGTTCTTATGGTGTGACAGATGAGTTTTTTCCAGTCCTCCATTCACTACTATCTTGGTCACATCAATCAAACTCTGATAAGGGATCATGTGTGGATATTCAAGACACATGTAAGCCTGGCAGGGTTTGTAGCATTTTATTGAATGTCATTTCCATCCCAACATGCCTGGTCATGACCACTCTCTTAACACTAAATAGTAATCTATTGCAAGGAAATATCCCCAGGCTTCAAGAAAGTCCTTATTACATGCAATATACTCAGAAAGAAAGTTTTCCTGTGCCTTTATAATTGCTCTTCACCTCACCTCATCCACGACTCTGGGAGTGTCTTTTGTAATCAAGCCACACTATGCAGTGTTCCCTTGGCAGAATTTCACAGACTCTGCACTCAGCAATTCTCTGCATTTGGAAAAAGCCACATCTTCAGTATTCAGTATTCACCTCTGCTAGGCTCTCTGAGAAATCCTGGCATTTGACACTAATTTACAGGAGGACATGGAAATATAGACATGAGCAAAGCTCATCTGTATTCATCTATTGTTCACCTCACTCCATGTCCCTTCATCCACTCAAACTCGACATTCATAGAAACCAGACTTAACAGGCTTGTTTCTCTGATAGAGCTTAAGCTTCTGCCCAGTGACACACCTGATTCATGGATATATTGGACTGGTTCTGAAAAGTTATCATTTAGGAATTGTCAAGAAGAGCCACATTCTAACTAGGGAAAGTTAAATCTATCAGGTAGCATGTTTTTAAAGGAAAGCATTGAACAAAATTCATCATTGGTTACTCATTAAATCAAAACTAATAAGCAAGACATTCACTACATTCTCAACTTTAATTAACAACTAGATTTGGATTGGTTGTGTGTAATTTTTTAAAGGACAAAATTAGGAAGACTTTGAGTTACAAAGGAAGAGAAAAGAGCAAAATAGCTCCTGATGTCTCAGGAAAAGTCCTGGGAATATCCTCCATTCTAAGATCACCTGAGCTGGACTTTCTGGGTGTGAAAGACAGGTTCTCAGGATGCTAAGGAAGGTTCCTAGACTCCACAGCTGTTTTCAGGAATTTGTACAAAGCCTTGCATGACACTAGATGCCATCAGCCAGAAAATGAAACCCTTATACTGCCACTGCCTCACAGTTGGAGAACCATCTCTTAATTTGGGCAGGATCTTTTTCTGCTCCATCAACATTGCCCTATACAACACTGCTGGGTGGCCCCAAGGTGTAAGATACCACCATCTCCTCTGCTAGCCTGTTGCTTGAAGAAAGATGGCTTCCATGTGACAACATCGTATGTTCTAATCTACTTGGCTTATCATGCAGTGAGCAGCCAGATTTGACATCAGTAAAAAGATGACAAAATAGGAGTATTTGGAGAAGAGATGACTTAGCTACCATGAAGCAGGAAGATACTGTTATTACTAAGCAAAAGGGAAGAATACACTAGGAAGTTATAAAATATTTTTTAAAAGAAACATCAAAGTGAGCAATTAGAATCTATCAGGTTACAAACTACTTTTTAATTGATACAAATGAAGATGGGATTTTTCTTCACTAACTCTGAAAAGTACTCTTGAAGACTCACAAAGCATAAAACTAATGACTTTTATTGTGTTTTTGAATTTTTATTTTCATTGAGTTGTGATTTGTAATTTTGTAGCATCATAAGACAGGGTACATTGTTCAAACTTCATCTTGCAGTAGATAGTAATTAACTCACAGAGCCACAACTGGACCCTATGCAAAGAGTAGGGGACTTTGGAGCATTCAGTCCTAAATGAGATGTCTATATCAAATGTCTCCCCTCAAGGCTCAGGGATCTACATGAATGAAGAGATGGAAAGACTGTACATCCAGGAGTAGTAGAAGACTCCAAAGAAACAGCATCTTCCAGACACAACAGCACTGATGCACATATTAACTCACAGAGACTATAAGAGCATGCATAAGACCTTCACAGGTTCTAACCAGACAAAAATTCTAGTACTTAGAAAGGAAAGTGAACAGAAAGATCTATCCATATTTAAGAAGCTCATTGCAATTAATATCTACTGGGAGAGGAAAAGGAAAAATCAATTTTCTCTAGTAGAATGTCACTGGGTATATTAACCACACTCTGGGAAGGCTTCATGCTCAGGTGTAGTTAGCCAACACAGATGGACTTCATGTTTCCCCTGTGGATTTTCTTTTTGTTTATTTGGTTTGGTTTAGTATATTTTGTCTACTGGTTTTAATCTGCTAGCATTGGTCTTAGCTTTTATTTATTTATTTTATTTGAGAGAGGGGGAGAACATAAAGTTGGGTGAATACGAAGGTAGGGGGGATCTGAGAAAAGTTGGGGAAAATATGTTCAAAATAAAGTATATGAAGTTTTTAAATAATAATAAAATTTAAAATAAACTCATAAAGTGAACCAATAGGGCATATTTTAATAACTATTTTAAGAACCTTACACAATATACTTTGATCATAATCAACCTCATTCTCTATTCAAATTCCAACTCAACTATCATGAGTATCTGGCTCATTTTACAGTGCAAAGCATGCATTCCTCTCAGTCAGCAACCTGAAGTCCAATTCCACCGCTGTTGGGTAATATCTGCCTCTATTACACCTTTCCAAATATCTTGCCCTGTTGGTCATTGTTATAGTTCATAGAAATTATAGCTAGATAGAACAATTGCTTGTATTTCTCCCATGTTAACTTTCACAGTTCTTTCTGGTACTGTGAGATCTAGTCCTTAGGAAGAAGGCACCCAGTTCAGATGCAGATCAATCCCTCCAATGAATGTGATGTTAAAAGGAGATCAAGGCTACTGCCCAAGTCTGTGTTTGCAAATGGAATATTGGGCAATGGAGAATAATAAAATTGAAAGAAAAGTGGACAGTACATCATAAAAGGCGCAGTTGCTTTCAAATATACCATGTCCCTAATTATCATTTAAAGACTCAGTCACAGAAATGCCACTATACACTATTTACATCTAAAAAGCTAATCTTCTCAAACATAGTTATACACAGAACACTTCTCAACAGAAGGGAAAATTGTTACTTTTCTTTCATCATTACGTGTAATATTTAGAAGCTTATGACTGAGATGACGCTGATCATCCTGAGTGGATAAGGGGCTGTTTCCTTGGTAGAAGTCTATGCAAATTCCACGGAACACTTCAGTGTCTCTCTATGAGTGAGGTGGCAGCTCTTAATGACTTCTTGAGCTCACTGTAGTTGGAGGGAGGACATATGCCAGGATTCAAGGATTCTTTTTCAATGCACCAGGCATACCAAGTCTCAGAGAACAGGGTCTTTTAAGTTCTTCCTATGTGTATAGTGCCTGCCAGAAAGGGTTGGTCTTAAATGTACTGTCATTCAATCAGGTTATTGTATAGGACATAATAAAATATTGTGCATTTCAACAATTGTTATATTCTATAAAATAATAATTAAACATATAGCTATTTCTAGTTTAGTAAGTATAGGAAAGAATGAGGTTTAGAGGAAATACTTGAAAATATGATTTTTGTTTTAATTCTAAGAATAATTATCTGCTTCTTAAGCAATTATCAGTTTCAAGAACATGAATTAGGAAGAGCACATATTTAATTACTTTTCAGATCCAAACATAAATTTTTTATATATTTTCTAATAAATATGTGTTTTAGTTAATTTGGCTTTCAAAATAATTTTGAAAACTTTTTCAAATACTGTAATTAACTTAGATGGATTTTTTTCTTCTTTTCTTGTATTACCTCATAAAATTAAAGCATGTAAAATCAAACCAATACTTTTACTTAGCTTGGTTACAAGCAATTGGTGCTTATGGAATTGCTCTAAGTGGACATTAGTTGTTTCAATTTTTCCCTTCCCAGACAGGTTTCTCACACATATTGTTCTTCATTTTGTTTCTGTATGGGGAGTATCTTACAGGGAGTATGGGACTCCTTTACATAACGAATCACCTGGAATGTAGGAAGGTTTCACATTTGCATGAGGGCCTAGATGTTATGGAGTTTGAACAAGTTCTATTTTGAATATTTTAACTACATAATTAACTCAAATGCCCTTGTGACTAAACTCTCCAACCATAAATTATGCAAGCTGTATTGACTGTCTCCTGGTTTATATTAACAAGTAAACAGAAAATTTAAAATTTTACATTATGTAAATATTTAAATACACAATTTGCATATATTTACATAATACTCGCTAATTAAACTAAAATCACATTTACATGAAAAAAATAGTTATTTATCCTACACTATTTAAATTAAGCAGCTTTTAATTTCCATGAGGTATACACAAATGGAAGATAATAGAAGTTGAGTTTTATATTTAACATAGTGTTAATAAAGATGAATTCATATTTAAAGTCAATGAAAACCTCACGCTTTCCATACTTTATTTGGATTGACTTGAAATGGTAAGTGAAGATGACATGGATTTGATGATGGATCATAATTGATCATGTTATAGAGTAGCCTTTTTCAGCTCCATAGAGTCATCAACCTCATACAAATATTAAGTTAAAAGAAAAAAAAACAAGCAAGCAGAGGTAACAGGTTACTGGTGTACTTCTTTTCTATTTAAAAATTGAAGGCTGGGTGTGGTGGTGCACAGGTGTAATCCCAGAATGTAGTGTTCTGAGACAAGAGGATGGCAGGTTTCAGCCCAGTGTGGACTACGCAGCAAGATCTCTTTCAAAAATAAAGGTCAAATAAATAAATATGTGTAAAAATTTCACTTAAGGCTACTAGAATTCACAAGGAAACAGAATCCTGAGAGTACTCTTATCAGCACAGAAAGAACTATGCCTGCTGTATGCCATGGCTGAATGACCCTGAGGCTTAGAGGAAAGTTTAGTAGAGCATCTCGGAGACACAACTGGTTTGATCCCAGGATACGCTAATCCACAGATCCATCTCAATGAGGCAGTTGTTAATCAACAGTGGTATGTTAAAGATGGGGATACTGAAAGAACATCTTAGAAGAGAGGTCTGTGTTGAGACGTCTATGATGGTAACCACCACAGCACAGGCAGGGCATGAATTATAGGAATGGGTTTTCAGGCAAGGCAAAGATAGGAACTGAATACCTATGGTACAGATGCAGAAATGCTTGTTGATCATTGGGAAAAAGACTGTAGCCTGTTAGAAAGCTCAAGTAGGACGTAAACATAAAGAAGCACACTGGGATGTATGTGGAAGAAGATTGGAACTGCATGCTGGGAATTATAGGGGAGGTAAAACTTTGGATGTCATCAATTGGAGTAAAAGGTACCATGAAACCACAATCTGTAGAATATTACTGGACACTTGAAGTCCATATTGAGCTTAGATTAGGGGCTGGAAAATTGGCTGAGCAGTAAAGAGTAAAAGTTCCTCATTCAGAAGACCCTGGTTCAGTTCCCAGAATCCTCGTGGCAGCTCACAATCATCTATTACTCGAGTTTCAGGGGATCCAATGCCCTTTCCTTACCTTTGCAGGCACTGAATATATATGGTACACATATGCATGCAGGCATGCATGCATGCAGACACTCACACACATAAAATAAATATAAAAAAATAAATCAAGATTTTGAATTAGAGCAATTTCAGTAGTGGCATCAGATGTAGGGAGTATGAATATGAAGAGCGACTCTGAGACATGGAGAGAGGTACATGCCACAGGAACAGGTTGTAAGCATTTCCACCCTTGAATCAGGCCAACCACTGAGCCATCTCTCCAGCCCCCATAAATATTTTCATTGTTCCTTTATAACTGTAATATTGCTACTGTTGTGAATCATATATCTGACATGCAGGCTATCTGATATACGACTCCTGTGAAAGGGTCGTTCAACCCTGAACGGGTTGTGACTCACAGGTTAAGCACCACTGATCTCAGACTTTCCTCCCAGGGAATTAACATTCACAAACTTTAAGTGAGAATCCCACTGGGACTGGTGTAAGGTGCCCAACAGACTTGCCACTTACATATATGTTAATTGTGCATTTGCTGAAACATAACAGTCAACGGAATAAAGAGTCAAATATTTTAGTAAGGGAATTATTGTCTTGCTTTTCATTCAGAACAATCAATATGATTTTGGTGGTTGTTTAATCTCTATTTTATGACAATTGAGGACCAAAAAAAAAAAAAAAAGTTTCACTGGCATTAAACAAAGGTTAAATCTTTGAAAAATATTGGCAGTCAATAGTCACAGGTTCTGAGAAACCTTAATGACAAAAGTGACTTAACATCAGCCGTAGAAGTTTTCTTTTTGAAGCCTCTGTGTATAACGACTGAGGGCCCCTTTGTACATTTAAAGGGCAACATATGCTCTACAGAAAGACATTGGACTTTGCTTTAGTTAGGTCATGGACTTATACTTCTGTAAAGAGCAAGGACTGTGTTGTAAATGTGACTACAATAACACTTGCATGTGCCTTGACCCAAAAGATTATGCTGGTGCTTTAAAGACTATTTTAGAAGGAAGCAATATCCAAAATGAAGCCACAATAAATTAGAACACAAACTTTAAACATATTTCTCTGTTGCGAGATTTTAATATTACAGCTGTTAAAAAAAAAAAAAAAGCCATACATGAAAGAAATCCTAAGAGACTCCCAGAAAGAAAGCAGAGGCTTTCTTGTGGTTGCCATGGCAAAGCATGATAACATAGCTGCCTGTTTAATATCATTGAGGAGGGATCTGACTTTCTCACAGCCGCTGATGCATGGATGCCTCCCACAGCAGTGTTTCGCTGAGGAAATCCTCAACTCAGAAATGCTCCTGAGATTTTCCAGCAGCCAAGTAAGAAAGAGAGAGAGAGAGAGAGTGAGCGAGAGCAAGAGCAAGAGCGAGAGCGAGAGCGAGAGCAAGAGAGAGAGAGAGAGAGAGAGAGAGAGAGACAGAGAGAGACAGAGAGAGACAGAGAGAGAGAGCAAGCCTCCTGAGATGTCTCGGTATTCATAGACACTGTACATTTCATCACTGTGTAAGCTGGGACAGGACAGGGGTGGTTATCCCTGTGAGACTCCTGGCCTTGTCCAAAAGAAGCCTATGACTACACTCCAGGCAGATATATGACTATACAGAAAGCAGATGGAAATGGCAGAACAGGTGTGCCTACTTAAGCAGACTTAATGGGACAGTGAGTGAGTTAAAGCAGGTGGGCTCTGCTCTTATTCCAGACTCAAAAGCAAGCCTGGATTCTAATCTCCACTCACCACTGTGCATCCTCTTTCTTTTTTTTCCACAGAGAGGCATATTTCCTTCCATTGTGTCATTTCTTAATTCAAGATCAGAATACTTTAACAGTCTTTACATTAGTGGTTATCAACCTTTGTAATGTTGCCACCCTTTAATACAGTTCCTTTGTGTTGTGGTGATGCCCAACCAAAAAGTATTGTCATTGTTGTTGCTACTGTTCTGAACTGTAATGTAAATATCTGTGTTTTCCCACACTTTGTGATAGGTAACCAATGTGAGAAGGTCGTTTTTCCCCAAGCAGTTGAGAACCACTGCTTTTCTGAAATATTTGTGTAAATACAAGCCAACCAAGGTACTCACAGTACCTGTCTTACTTTTCTCAGTTTTACTCAATATCAGAGGAAATGACCAAACACTGGAAGTAGTCTTGGTCCCTGAGCCAGTGGACCTGTCCAGAGGAAGGGAAACATGACATGTTTGTCAAACAATTCTGCCCCTCGTCTTTTCTCTGAGTGAGACATGCATGGCTTACACTCCCAGTCAATGAGATAAAGAAGTCAGGCTGCCCCACCAATGTCTCTGTGAGCCTGAGCATCACCACCTGTTCATTCATGCCTTTCCAGCCTTCTCCTCATCTCCTAATACTTAACATATGCTCAGTCAACAGTGATGAGTACAAGACTTATTGATGCTGGAAAATAATGCTTTCCCTTTGAGGGCACACTGAAGTGAAAACTGAATGCTGGTTTAAACTCTGCGATTTGTTTTAACATGAGGGACCTTGGGGAAATTTCATATTTATATTAGTTGACTAGTTTATAAAATGAATTGAGGAACATTCTTTAAATAAACTGTTGTCATAGAAATGATAGATACTACACATGAAGAAAAGATGAAGAAAAGCATATCCCTCTCCCCTCTTCCTCTTCCTCTTCCTCTTCCTCTCTCTCTCTCTCTCACTCTCTCTCTCTCACTCTCTCTCTCTCTCTCTCTCTCTCTCTCTCTCTCTCTCTCTTTCATTCTGTCTCAGACAAAGCACCTCTCTTTGTAAGTGCCAGTTACAACTGGTGCTTGTTGTGCTGTTTAACACAGAGGCTCAATGTCCCCCCCCCCCTTACACCTTTATCTTTGAGAGTCCAAACACAAAGGAAGAAGTGATTAAACTGTCCATTACATGGGCACCTGAGGAAAACAGGTGTGCTAGCTGCCTTGGGACATGGCGAATCAGAACACAGAACTGAACAATTTAAACCATACAGGCTTCAATGTTGGGAATTTAAAGTAGTAGACAATCTAAGATCAATATTTTTTAAAATCTAAATACTTGTCAGTATCTCATAAGTATCAACACTACTTTCCGAGTCATTAAAAATCTAGAATCTGCCTTCACAGAGTTCCCTGCAATGTGGATGCCCGTGATGTGAATTGTTGTCCCTGCCTGTAAGAGCTTATCAATTGCTGTCTCCCAAGAAAAGCACTGTGATTTAAGGCAATAGTCACCTGAAACACAGAAGGTATATTCTTTCTTTTTTTTTTCTTTTTATATTTTTAGTTTTTTGACAACTTGTAAGTCACAGAGCTGGGTAGGAGGGACTCCTACGTGGCCAGGGCACTTTTGTCCAGGCACAGAAAATGTTCACTTCAAGTTCTTCTTGAATAAAGTATCTCAGCAACAAAGGCTGAATTAACATTTCTTTCACTAATCAGATTTTGTAGACAACGCTTATAAATTAGAATAATGTGTTTTCCAGCTTCAGAATGAAGCTAATTTTGATACAATCTCACTCACATCCTTTGAATAGAATCTAATTATATTACAATAAATACACTGTGTTTGAGATGTAATGGGCATTTCAGAACAAAAGGCAAGAAATTCTGAATGAACAGATTCTTCCTAAAGTGCCTCACTGAGAAGTGAGGCCTCTCACACAATACTGTTAATCTGGACTCCTTTTACTGCAAAATTGGACTTTCTACAAACTCTTGTTTCCCTGGGGTCATATGACAAGAAAACTATAACATATACCATATATGTATCTATATATACCATATATGTATCTCTATATATTATATTTGTTTTTATGTATATGTATGTATATGTATTTATAAAGTAAGTGGTCTGTATTCTGTGCTTGAACCTGAGGCACTTACCCAACTCTGAGGAGGATGGAAACCTAAGCAAGCAGACACCCAAGCAATGTAATAAGGATGAAAATGAGAAGGCAATATGTCAGATGCACCAGCTCTCTCTACTTACTTGTAGATTCCCATTTTCCTCTTTATGGAACATTCCTACTCCTCTACTCTGCCTCTCCATGCAGTACCACCACCCTCCCTCATTTGTGTTTTAGATGGGAGTGGAATCGCAGTGGCTGCTAATAGGAAGTAGGGGCATGAGAAACCCCCCTCATCCCTAATGCCACCTTATCAACGCCACCCATCCATTCACATTTTTGCATCCAAAATTCAATTGAGAACAAAATGTGGGTCCGAACCTGTACATATACATGAGGCCCAGTATAGAAAAAAAAATAAAAATAAGGTCTACTCTGTGGTTTTCATGGAGTTGAGAATATAGAAAATTATCCAACTCATTACAAAGCTGAGGCACCCTTCACTGGTATCCACCAAGAACTAGCCATATCCTTGAGATTCTGATCATGGCTAAATATAAATGGAGAGAGTGACATTTGTGTTTAACATTAGGGAATACTGAGGATGTACAACAGATATCTTGGAAGGACATGCTTATGTGTCGACGATGTCTAACATTTTCTGAGCTTTCAAAATGTAGCATGATAATCTTCACACATGAATTGCCATGAGTACAACATAAACACATGCAGTTAACAGTCACATCAATAAACCATTTTGTCCTAATACGTTTTTATACTGCTCTTCTGAGGAGCTCAGGTTTGTGCATTAATAAGGCATTAAATCCTGCATTTAAAACATGGTACAATCGTCAGTAAGATTAGAACAAGCCTGTAGGAATGAGTGTCTGTGCTTGATCACATTAGAAAGGCCTCAGATTGTAAGAGAATGTGGCTATGAAAGGTGTCTTACATGCTAATGCCATAAACAGTGGGCTTAAATCAAACTACCCTAAGGTCTCTGGACAATTTTTCCACCCAAGGTCATGCTTCTGGCTACAGAACAATGAAGACAAAATCAGAGAGAGCCTGGAGCCTGGACAGAGATAGCTATGTGGTTCTTTATAGTCATTTCTATACCAATGCTTAAGTCACTTTAAAGTGGTTGCTAGTCAGCCTTAGTGCCACTCAGTGGCTCTTCTGTGTATCTCTCTTTAAACATCTAAGTGCTAATATCTGTATATATTTTTATTTTTCCATATTCAAGACATTCATTTACCCAAGGAAAGAAGGGCCTCTGGACCGAGGACATTGAAACAATGTTACAGCCAATCATGATGATCTAGCGTGGGAGGGGCAGGTGGGTACACTTTTTATCTTGATACCATCTGACACTTTGTGGTTCTGACATTGGTAGAGAGAGAGCTTCCTCCCTTGGTTATGCAGCTATAGCATCCACAGCGTAGGATATAAGTCTAAAAATAGGTAGACTAGTAAAGAGTGCTTTTTCATAAAAGTAATTTAAAAATATTCCACCAGAACACTGAGGACCTGCAAGAGCACTTTGGGCAATGCTGTCTTTCCAAATGGATTTTGAATATTTGAACATGATGGGAACCAAATGACTCAGTCATCAAACCGCTTTCTGGAGGAAAGCAGCAAGCTGGGCTCAGAGAGACGAAAGCTTTTGCTTAGAACAGCAGGTGCCAGGCTCAGCGGTCCGTAAGTTCCGAGTGGACTGAGAATCGCTCGCTGCATACTTCTTTTGAAAGGAGTCTGAGGAACGATAATCACCGCTGCTCATCCTCTGTTCAGCCATCCCCGGCTGAAGTCTCCATCAGCAGTTCTGACAGGGCATGGAGGGCTCTTGAGTCTCAGCACTTTAGGTACCAGTCATCAGCCTTCACCTTGGATCCACTTGCTAGAAGCTTGGTGATTTCTGCTTTTGAAGTTTCTCAGGGCAATTCCGTGTTAGTCTCCCAATACCAGAAGTTTTCTACGACCCCATAATCTTTCTTTTGATTAAAAGTGATGTACAAGAATGAGTGAGGTTTGTCAGGAGTGAGAAGTGAGAATAGTTAGAACATATTTTAGAGGTGTCTGAAAATGTCAAAGAGCATATATAATTACTTTTAAAAACTAAATAAAAACCTCTGATCGTTAATTTTTTTTTTGGTCATTCAATTACTTATTTCTCTTTTTCTGAGTTTAGAATAAATCTCCCAGCCCTTCCATAATGTTTTCTATTTAGATATTTCATAGTTTACATATTATATGGAAGATCAGCAAAAGGAAGCCTTGGCTTTTTGCTGTTAATATATACAAAATAAAAAAACAAAGCAATCTATTTCCCTAGGTTGTTATTAGAGAAACGTAACATTGGTTAACCCCATGGGGTTAACCCCTCTGGAGGATGTTCCCCTTGGTTCTGTCAAAGGATAGATGAGGTTCTTTGAGAACATGGTGACAGCAGAAGGGTTGTGACCAGAGAAAGCCCAGCTTCTCACAAAGTGCTGCTTTATGGGGGAGATCAATTTGCTCCTCTCAAGTTTTCTTCATAAAATTTAGCAGGTACCATTACTTAGGATGCCCTGCTAACTGTTACAGTAGACGGCAAGGCAATACCAGGCAGATCTTAATTTCAACCGGTCCACAGCATGCAAAAGATGGTGGTCTTTTCTTCTTTAGAGCCAACCTGGTATCACTTAGTGATTCAACTCTAAATTCAATATCCTTAACATGGTCCCCTACAGGTGACAGTAGAATGGTGGCTGTCAGCTTCACTAATTTAGTTTAGAGATAAATGACAAATTCCAGGACAACATTAACTGGTGTGTATTCAGCAAATACTTTCCTGTAGTCTTGGAATTTCACTCTTTGGCACTGTTACCCACTTTAGCTCAGTGAAAGTGGTGACATTTGACTGTGGTCTTGGGATTTGGGCTCCTCACAAATCTATAGAGACACTGGAAATGGTTCCATGTGTAGACTAAATAGGCCTGTAAGAGTTAATCACAACTCCCAACAAAACCATAAATGTAGCTATTTACCATAAAGGAGACTTTGGGTTCCCTCCCCACAGAGCAGCAAATATGTGTATATATGTTCTTACACATGCATATGTACTCACATACACTTACATGTATACATACATATATAAAAATATACACTTTACCATGCACACCATCACCACAACTATTACAATGTCACCATTGTCATCACCATCATTGTCAATTTTATTACCTGTATTTCCTTAAGTAATCAAAACTCGTCTTCTCTTTCATGTTCTCCAATGACTACTCAGGGACCGCTGATGTAATTCTATACTTTGTTTTCTAAATGTTACCTTTTGTGTGCACACAATGGGTTCTCACAGTTTCTTCTGTGCAATTATTAAGAAACAGGTTAAATATCACAAGTGCAAATCTGTCCCTTGTCATGGGTTTTTAATACATTTGGTTTCAAAATTACTATGTGGCCTATCTCTAGATGTTTAAACATTTTCACGGCCTAAGAACCTTGACATTTCATTGGGCACGTTCCATTTCTTACGCTTACAACAAGATTGGAAACCGAGACAATGTTTAATAAAAACCCGGATTAGAGATTTTCATGTCAGGTGTGAAGGAGAGACAAAAGAAGTCACTTTGCTGCAAGAGGAAGCTTGGATGGATAACTTTGAAGACTACCTCCTGACACTAAAATCCAGCTCCCAGATGCTAAGTTCAGAGTAGCTCTCCTAAGTTACTCTTATAGAGAACACTTACTACATGAACTAAAGAAAAATAAATTGCAGGAGAACAGTCTAACTAGAGCGAATAGAGTTGAACTGTTCTGCTGAATACAAGGGGTAAAATGAGATAAGGAACAGCGATCAAGGGATATTGCCAGTGGATTTTATGAGCTCGAAGGGACAGGCCCAGAAGTAAATAGGTCAGAGCCTGCGGACACACTCAGTGCAGCTTCCATGTTTCTGGGAGCCCTGTGCTGTTGGGTGACCTTTATAAAGTATGTCCTTAGAAGTTGCTTATAGTTCCAAGACTCTAACTGCTTAGGCTTACATGTTTAGGCATTGTTTTCTTTTGTACCCAGTAGGATCAGTCCCATAGTACACAAGATTTACAGAACCATAGTTTGAACATGTCTGCTTATAGCTGCTCTGGTCCTGCCTAGCTGATCATAATAGAATACTTTCATAGGATTAAAAAAAAAAGCAATTCAATTAAAAACTACATTATAGGAATGCTAAAGGCCTAATTTCAACTAAGGATGGTAATAAAATTAAAGTAAAGACCACAAGTGAGTGTTTTAATCCACTCTCAGCTCCCTGGTTATAGTGTACAATCACTACAGTGTAGGCACTCAAATCAGACACACACTGGGTAGACAAGGCACAAGCTAAGAATTATGCCTAGGGCAAACTTCTTAGGCAGCATCAAGGGGGGCTGCAAAAAGCTATCAAGGGCCACACTACATCATGAAGTTGGAATTTTAGCTTTAGTATTGTTTTGTTGATGGCGTGGCTTCAGTCTATTGCTGGAATTCCTTTGAAATGCATTCTCATCATGAGCTTCTGTATGCTTAAGAAATACACAATGAATAAGAAACTGTTTAGCAGGAAGACATTTATGGGAGGTAGTGTGCACTTTGGATGAGTTCCAGATATATGTTTATCTTCACTCCATAAACTCTTGCTGGGTTTCTCTGTGTGTGCAAAGTCAGCCTGTGCCATCCTGAGGCTTCTGCTCTAGCAGGAACAAATAGAGAATGGGAGCTAGTATTTTCAAGGCAGTGTAGTATTGGGAGCAGACTGAATTCTGAGGCATGCTGTTGTCTCTATTGAATCAAGCTTGATCAGATTTTAGGATGTATGAAGGTGCAACAGTTCACAAAAAAAGGTGCTTAACAAGATTGAGCCTATGGGAAAGAGGGGGACTCTGCTGTCCACTGTAGAACCCCTAATGAAGTTTCCCTCCATCTCCTGGACAAGTAGAGATATAAGACTGACTCTAGGGTGAGAACTGTCCATGAAATTCTCACCAGGATGAACCAACATGGTGGTCTGTTTTGTATTTTTGAGACAGCATCTTTTGGTCATCTTGGCTAGACTCAAACTTGAAATCCTCCTGCCTCATCCTTTTCCCACTCCTGGAGAGGTAACAAGCCCATGTCACCATGCTCATCTCTAATGTTTTAGTGTATGTATTTTTGATGAGGAAGAATAAACAAAACACTAGAAATGACAGACACAAACTTATTCTGAAATACGCAAAATAACTTCAAAACAGAGCTTTAATTCTAGAGAATTTATGGAGTACAGTTAGTAAAAGTGTACCACACTGCTCTCTGCTAAACCTTTCTGATAGAAACAAAATGTGAGCCACTTATCATATTTTAAAATAGAGCAGAAAATATTTTAAGAAAGTAAAATGATGTCATGATTTAAATGTGTTCTTTGTTAAACTATATGATAAACATGATGCAGACAGATATGCACTATAATAATTAACATATTTTGTATTTTTCCTTCACACCAATCATCAAGATGCAGGATACTGAGCACACAGTGTTTTGCAGGGCTATGTGCTGCCTCCTGGAAGCCCCTGTTCCAGACCAGTGTACACTCCAAATTACCAGAAAATCGAGTTTCCATCTCTTCATTCACTTTCTGTTGTGCACGTGAAAGCAATGGTCCAAAACCAAAGAGCTTTTTTCTGGATTTTCCATGCACACCACTAGGTCAGAGATTCTACAGGTGGGCTTTACATGACGATAACGATGGAGATGCTGGGAGAGCCATGATAGCACATCTCCCCAACCTCCATCTGCATCCAGAGGGACTGCCATGCAAGTATTATACACAGTGGTCAAGTACATTGACTCCACCATGATGGCATTGGCTCCCCGGATGATTATTCATTCCCTGCTGCCATTCTAAATACTCGGAAAAAGAATATGACAGAAGATAAGTCATGCACGTGAGACCACAGAGCAGGGAAGAACAGAACTACAATGGTATCCAAGCCTGCCCAGACCCAGTTCCTATATTATATACTGATTTCCTTGGAATGTAGTCAAATCAAGAGGATGTGCAACCATGAATAAAGCTGCTTACAAAAGGCACCTGTAGAGGACAGATTCGGCTCTGCACAAACTCATCACTATGCAGCAGAAAAGCAACAGCACACATCTATTGATGAGAACTGGCTTAGAGCACAGGATAAAGATGGCAAGGGAAATGGATATTTCAAAAACCTGAAAACTTCACGAGTGAAGAACTGATCAATATCTAGGATAATGTTTAAGCCAGAAAGTAGCACCTGCTGACTTCTAATTATAAGCAACTGTTTCATGAACAGCCAAGACTATCAGATATCCAAACTGCATGTACAATAAGCCCCCACAGGAAGCTCATTTGAAGTAGCAATCCATCACCTGTGTCCAACATGACAGGGGAGAATGAGAGCAGGGGCACACACTCTGTCTCCGACGCTGTGATTAAAGAGAAGGGCACTAGGACTTGTCACGTGACCACACGGGCTTCTCCACCACCTGCTGCCAATAAGTGGCAAGTGATCTTATCTGTGCAGAAGGAGAAAGCTAGGTATACAAGCTTATGAATGGAAATGAAAGTAGTGCTCCACACTTGTCTTTCTGTAAATTCAAAGGCATAATATTTGCATCTAATCGCAGGACCCTCTAGACTAAAGGGTACCGTCTGCATGACATTGACCAGGGAAATGAGGGTAGTGAATTAGAGGAAGGAAGGAGAGGGGCCAAGAGCAACAGGTAGAGAGGATTTTTCTGTGTGATTATATCACACTATAGAGGAAATAAATCAAACTCATTGAAAATTGCCCAAGTGACTAAATATTCCACCACTAAAAGTCCAATTGCTTCAAATGCCATAGTATGACTGTGAGAGACCTACAAGCTCATGTGCTCAGGTGCCAGGAGAGGCTTCTGGTCCATTGGCATGAAAGATCTCTTAGGATATACTAATCTCAAATGGGTCTTGCAACCTTTTCATCATATAATCTGCCATTCAGGTCTAGTATGGAAACACAAATGGTTCTTTTTCAAAATATCTGATTCAGGAGCCAGTTTTTGCTATTATAAACACATTTTTTTATTGATAATCTGCTTCAATCTCTGTTATTCCTAAAGTTTAATGCCAGCTCATTTTCTGTCTCTTTAGATTTCTAAAAAGGTATTAGTTTATGAATCTAGCTTTAACATCATCAGAGGGCTGCAAAGTGCTTGCTAACAGTTTTGCCCAAATTGGTTTCTCTTCTCGGACTGTAAAGTTAAAAACATATGAGAGAAATGAAGTGTGTGCACACAGTTAAATCTGCATGCATTTTCTAGGCAGCTCATTGAGATTGGGAAGGGAGAGGGCATCAGGATTCCCTCCCCCAACACATCTCCTAAATATCATGGCTATGGTGGGCAGATCTATGTGTACACAATCCAGGCAACAGCTTGCTTTAGGAAACCTGGAGGATGGAAATGGCCTGAAACCTCAAGAATACCTCCCAGAAGGAATCCCATCTCTTTCAAAAATTGCCCATTTCTATGTGATTTAGAAACTGTTTTATGTGAGTTCATGGCTGGCTATCAGCTCCTTGAACAAGTGGCATTTCAGTTTCACTGGGGATCTTACACAGTGACCTGTCAGGGTTAAATAATCAGGGCTACCTATTCCTGGGAGTTTAGCTTGTACTCTCACACATGACCACCTCTGACCTTGATATGTTGTGCAGAGCTCAGTGGAAATATCAGCAGAGGATTTCTATTTGGTCATGAGGAAAGTAGAATAACAAACAATGCCAGGGACTGTCCTTCAAGTGATCAAAATTAGAATCTCTCGGTGATCATGTCATCAGACTTATAACTGTTTATCTTTCAATAAGACATTCAATAATGCATTGATCTGTGTACCTGGATGAAGAAATAATCTTTTTTTTCCATAGAACTATAGGTAAAACAAAGCAAGCACAGAAGAAACAAGGGGAAAAGGAAATTACAATTGTTTTCATTTTTCCTTTGTTTTATTCCTAATTATAACACAATAAATTCCATTTTTTGGCAAGTAGATCAAAGAAAAAATTTTTAAAAAGGTAATTTAGGAGATAGTATGAAATAGACAATTGCAATGAATGCTAAATGAGCAGAAGTAAGGTATGTTGTCCTGGGTGTATGAAGGTATAAAGCTACCAACTGTCCCCTGGGGTATGTGCCTCGTGAGGGGACTGGTGGGGTTCAGAATCAAGTCTTAAGATCACAGAGCTTAAGTAGGGCAAGATGTAGCCGGGTGTGGTGGTGCACGCCTTTAATCGCAGCACTTGGGAGGCAGAGGCAGGCAGATTTTTGAGTTCGAGGCCAGCCTGTTCTACAGAGAGTTCCAGGACAGCCAGGGCTACACAGAGAAACTCTGTCTCTGAAAAATCAAAAAAAAACAAAAAAAAAAAAAACAAAAAAAAAACAAACAAACAAAAAAAAGTAGGTCAAAATGCATTTCCTTCTATAGCAGAGCAAGAGTAAAATTGAATACCTATGGATGACATAAAATAAAACAAGATGAAGACAGGGACAAAGGCGCTTATCCCAGGATAAGTCAGTCTGATTTATTTACCCATCATTTCTCAAGGGACTAGGATCTTTCAGCTGTGGAAAAGATTCTTTGCATCTGAGCAGAGCTGTCATCTGGAGGAAAAAGGGAGAAGCATTCTAGAGAGTTCTTTCTGCATCACATTCTGTTAATCCAGTCCCTTTCAAACACCCCCCCTCCCCAAAGAATCTTAACTTCTCAAAGACCTGTCATTCCTGTGTGTGGCTCATGTCTAATTTTAAACACTTTTAGTCAGATTTTATAAAAATTACATAAAAGTAGTACACTTTTTGTTCCAAAAATGTGAATAAGTTGTCAAGGAAACTCCTCTCCTACCCCAACCATGGAAAGTTCATGGATGTTAGAGTATAAACACTGCTGTATGCCAAGTGTTAGGCCTCAGGTTTACAAACCTAGTAATTGAGAGGTGGAGGCAGAAGGGTAGACACAAATTTGAGGTGAGTTTGTCTACATAGCAAGACACAGTCTCAAATCAAATCATAAAACAAGGAAAGACAAGAAACATTGTGCCTTTCATCAGGGCTATATAACAAAACCACCTGGCCCAGGCAGCTTAGGGATAGAAGGGTTTGCTTTGATTCCTATTTTAGGAAGAGATACAGAAGTAGTCACATTTCAGAAAGCATGTTAAGTTTATATTTACTCCAGCTCTCTGAACCATGAAATGGCACTACCCACCCCAAGTTAATGTGGGTCTTTCTATTTCAGGTAATCTAGTCTAAAATCTCCCTCAAAGCCCTGCTCAGTGTTCTGTCTCCTCAGTCACTGTAGAGCATTCGGGTGCATTCTTGTCTGTGTGTAACAGCATGGCCACTTGCTCCTGTTTCAGTGCACAAGGACACTATGCTCAGGAGTGCACAAGTCACACATTTTTCTGCTAAATAGGAAACCCTAAAGAGGGTGGTCTGTGGTGAGCAGAACATTGTGGTTTTCCTAATAGATGACATCTATGGCATGAGCCATAAATCATTTCTTGGACCAGCCTCCTGGGAGCCTGTTATAATGCTCTGTGATTGTGACAGCTAATAGCAGCCATAATAAATGAAGATATTGCTTTTTACAAAGGACTTGCTGTTAAAGAATAGTGTGCTACAGTGCAGAAACCTTTGTATCTCTGGGGACTAGACAGCCTTAATTCTTGACATAGGCCTTTTCTGGAGGTGACTGTACTTCATATCCTAGAGGGAGTTTGCAGAGGTGAAAAACTCATATCCAGAAGCAGGTCAGTACATGGAGCAGTAGGCTTATAACTAACCTTGGAGAAGTCTATGACCACAGCTAACTCTACAGATAACAGATGCCGGCTCAGGTAAGTCTTTGTATCACAAAGGGAGACAGAGGTAGATCTTTGGAACCTAGAGGGATTGTGGGTTCCAGAGGGTCAGAACAGCAAAACCATTAAGGGAACCCAAGGGGTACCAAGGACTGGATGGGACATCATAAACTTGCAGTGGGGAACAGTTTTGTTTGATCTTGCAAATAGTGAGGGAAAATGACCTAAGCCAGGGAAATACCCTGGCTACTCCACAGCCTGCCTATGCTGGCTGCTTGCTCTGGCTTCCAGCTTCCCCATAATGTATATTAAATGCCTGCCATTTAAACTGCCTGGTCCTTGGTGTTTGTTGCAGGAATCAATGGTAAGAAGACACATGACAGTATAATCAACATATTAAAATCCCTAAATATATCCATGTATGTCCATGTAGACAAATGTCTCGGACAACCCAGAAACTGGGATTGTCAAAGTTGATTCCTGGAGAGTATAGAGGATTTAGGAAAAACAAAATTTTCATTTCTCTCTCTCTACATTCCCATGTTATTTCAAGATCAATTATAACTCATTAATAGACACAATGACTTTTAATAAAAACAAATCTTCCATTTGACCAAACTATTACTGGGCCACATGACTGGCCAGTTTGCATCTCTCAACATCATTCTTTCTCGTCCATCTGTTAAATATCAATCCATTCACTTTTATATCAACTGTATAAAAGAAAAGGGTTTGGAAATAATTTCTTCTCAGTGTGAATGTGTGTGTATTTTATGCTTGTAAGCATGTGTTTGTGTGTGCATTTGTGTATATGTATGTGTATGTTGTATATATGTGTGTGTTTATGCCTGTATGTGTATGCATGTGCATTTGTGTCTGTTGTATATGTTATACCTGTATGCATATGTATGGATGTTCATTTGTGTGTTTGTATTTGATGGGTACCTGGGTTCCATGACACAAAAATATAGGTCAAAGGAAATATGTCATCAACTTCCCTATTCTCTGTCTCAGGGTATCATTTTTGCTTTTCTTTTATACATAACAGTCTAGCTAGGCCATCAGTTTTTTCAGCACTGTCTTCCTCACATTCAACATAAGGGTGGGTAGATCTCCAGAGTGGTCTGGAGGTCTGTGCTCAGGGCATCTCTCTCTCTCTCTCTCTCTCTCTCTCTCTCTCTCTCTCTCACACACACACACACACACACACACACACACACACACACACACACAGAGCAAGTGTGTTACATGATGTGCCAGGTCCCTGCCCCCAATTTGAATCATTTCTTTATTGGTATATCAAGTACATCTAGGTAAAGAGTATCCCACTGATGGTGAACACAAAAATTTTAGATACATTTAGGTCCATTGCATAGCTGTATCACTGTTACCTATCATGGGATAGCTACAGTATTTTTCAGATAGAATAACAAGCCACAGTATCTGAGTTCTGTTTGTTGACTTCTCAAATGCATTTATTTAAAACTCTGCAATCACCAGAGAGTTTTACTCCTGCCTATGGTCTGCCTGTGTTCTTTTAATTATAAGACCCACACTTCTACAACACTGTCTAAGGCTTCCACACCGTCTTGTGGTCTGCTCACATCATTCTTCTCAACATGGGCAAGTAATTATAACCATGACAGATCTGTTAATAGGAATAAAGCAATCATCTAAGGTGCAATCAGTCCTTTACTCTTTTCTCATGTATAAAAAATGTGCACAAATACCTCATTAAAAATAAGTAGGAATTCAGAAGGGAATTAAATGAAGGTTTTCTACTTTAAATTGTAGGAGTAATTCCATCCTACTGACACATTTCAGTCTGGAAGTAAGAGGCAGAAAGGATGAGAAGGTATTAATTGGAATAGAAATATGGTAACAGTATGGTATGCTTTCAGTCTCTAACTTGAAATTAGTTCCAGTATTTTGCAAAACAAAACCAAGTGAACATAAAGCCTTATTTTCTCTGAAATCCTTTAGGAGCCCATGGAATTTAAACCCTTTAAATTGTCCTCTACTGCATACTCACAAATCAAACTCCAAATAACAGAGTAAATGATTAACAAGTTTAAGAATCAGTTATCTATGCTTGTGTGTAGTATTCTGATATAATGAAGCAAGTTGAATCATTATTGACGATTTAATACATAAGAGCCTCTTCATTAATGTTCTGAGCTCAGGTTTAATAGTAATTTAGCATAACTGCATAGACAAAGATGGAGATAGAGGTAGAACATGGTAGAACATAGCACACTAGGAATACTGATGAATTCTATAAATTCAGTTTCTTTTTTCTAGAATACAAACATGAGCACATTCATCCCAACTGTAAAATCTTGTCTGACAAGATTCTGTCTCTTTATTTTCATAAGGGAACATGCTTTAGATTGACTTCTTATGTGGATTGGGACCTGGTTATTCACAAATAAATGAGTTACAGTTCACAAGGCAGCCTCAAATGGTACTCCCAATAGACAGAGAAAGCACTATCCATGGGTTCTGCAGGTTTTTGTTCTATTAATCCTAACGCCTTATACAGGAAGGCAGACTGATTTACAGTGAAGACATAAGGAAGTCGATCACAAGGTCTTGAACAGAAGTAGACCAGTAGCCATGCTTCAGCAGTGCATCTATTGGCCACACTCTCCTGTTCAGATATGATATTGGCAAATCACAACAATGAAGGGCAGATCTGCATAGATGTGGCTAAAGAACCCATCTCACCATCAAGCAAACCCAAGAGAGTCTATGCATGGCAGGACTTGGGGCTGCTCTGTCATGAGTGAAACAGTGTAAAATGTGCAAAGCTCTGTCACTTCCCATGAAGTAGGGAACCTTCTGGTTGGGACAAGTAAAGTCACTCATGCCAAATAAATCCATCCTTCCTTCTTTTATGACAGGAGCCACAAGTGGATGCTTTGTCTAAATTAACAGCAGTGATTCCTGAAGAAAGTAAGAACTGTGGACTCAGGTATAGACTGAAATCTCAGTTCAGTTCCAGTCATCTATAAATCTGCCCCCTGGCTGTCACTATAGTTGTAAGTGACAGACACCTGCCATGGAGCTCAGAGCTCTGGGCACTAAGAAGCACCTGACAGATGGAAATGTTTTCTTCTGCATTTAATTATTAAAAGTCCTGATGAACTGCTAATGCCAGAGAGACTGGGAAATAAAAAAAGTGATCTGTCATTATGTCAGACCCAAGAAGAACATTTGAGCAACCGAGATGAGGTACTCTCCTTGCATGCCTACAGGGAGGAGAGTTTGTGTGCTTCTCAGATGTGACTTCACTCAATCACAGAGACATAGAAGACATAACAGGAAGCTTTGGGGATTTAGATTCATCACATTAAAGAACATTTTAGAGATATCCTTGTTGGTTAATACCTGCAGCATGAGTGTCCATGATGGACTCAGTTGTGGGGAATTGCAGGCTGGTATCCAGTAGAGCTGAGGTCTGAACCCCAATGATTATAATTTACCTACATGACATGGTAGGTGTTCCCTCATGCTCCTTGAACTCTGGTCCCTGCCTAAGGTACCACCTCCCACAGCCCCCAAAAGAGAAGCATGGTCAGTAGTCACATAGACGATGGCCCAAGCTTCTGATCTTCAGGCTAAACTCCTTCCCAGTTACCTAACAACAGTGAAGACCATAAAAAGGGATGTTCATCCCCCACCTAGATCTCTTACTCTTAAGCTCTTACTTGTCACTCTCTTGTCTCCATTTTACCGCTCTCCCTTCTCTTTGCCTTCTTTCTTCTCTCCTTTCTCTTTGTCTTCTCCTCTCCTCTCTCCTTCTTACACTCTTTCTCTCTCACCTTCTCTCTCTCTCTCTCTCTCTCTCTCTCTCTCTCTCTCTCTCTCTCTCTCTCCCCTTTTCTATCTTCTCTCTTTCTCCCTGCATCTCTATAATAAAGCTCTTTAACCATACAGAGTCTCTGCTCCATCAAGTTCCCCCACACTCTGGTCAGTGTTGGGAACCTCTTCCCCTATTCCCTCTCTCCTATAATCCTGGAGCTACAGGGGTCCCCTGTCAGGGGATGCCCCTAGTCCACCCCCCACCAAGTGGGGTCAGAGGCTTAGATGCCCACCGAGGCCTAGTGGAAAGAGTTCGGCAGTCCTCCCGTGTCTGCCTGCCCAGACCACAGGAACTCTGGATGGACATGGAATATTTCTCCCCTGCTTCTTCCTCAGACCCCCCAGACCCCCCCTTTTTGTTCTCAATACTCAGTGACATTCCAGAAGAAAAGAAAAACAACAGAAAAAGTACAGTTAGCTCTATGAAGTCACCCACCTTCTCCAGCATTTAACACAAGTCAGGGTGTGCCATGGGTTCTACTAGATTTGTATTTGGCTGTGTATATTTTATCTTTATTCCTTTTTGAAAAATGTCACTTTGGCCAAACCAGTGTAATGAAATTGTTCTAAAGTACCTGAAACATTTTTTCTCTGATGATTAATATCACAAGTATGAACTTACAATGTTTGTAAAGTGGGAAAATTCCATTTTAATCCTACTAGCTTTACTGTTCTTGGTGGGGTAGGGGAAGACACTGATCAATAGCATATCATGTTGTCACGTGTGATGTTCTGCTTGCTGATGATGATCTTCTAAGGTATTGATATAAGTAAAACATAAACCTAAGTTCAAGTAAGAAACTGTGAAGTACAACTGTATTTAATCTTTACAGAAATTCAGGGAAATGGATGATATATAGGTCCTAAAGTTCAGCTCTCCCAACTCTGGGAGGAGCTTCCTGTGAATTGCACTCAAACAAAACCCGAAGGATGTTTCTGATATAGACAAAAATAATCATCACAGATCTTCTAACGCATTTCTGTCATTTCATAGGAGAGCTGTACAATACAGCTGTGAAACACACAGAAACAGACACAAGCTGAAGGGAGGTGAAAACATTCACCATTTCCTCTCTTGCGGTTACAGCTTCAGGTATCCTGGGTTGGTCTTGAACTTGTTAATGTAACTGAGGATGGCCTTGACCATCTGGCCCTCCTGGTTGTGCCTCAGAGTCCTGGAGTTATGAGCACACACAACTATACCTGGTGTAGGCAGGAGTAGGGATTGGACTACACGCTGGGCAAAGATTGTGACCACTGAGCTACATCCTCTGCCTACTGAAAAAGGTTTCTGAAGAAGGGATAGATGCTGCTGAACCACATCTCCATGGCAGTCAGCAAAGTAAGCCCAAGGCTGGAGGTTCAGGACATGGTGAGGAACCAATGTGAAAAGTTGTATTCCATGTGGTAGTGGCCATAGGCAACAAGGCTGGTTCTGTGTCTTAGCCACTGCAGGTCAGACATTAGTGAGTATGCATAGCATCTGAAATATCTTGACTTATAGTCTTCCAGGTACACATTCAGGTGTGATGGACTTGGATAATATAGAAGTTTTACTTTTGGATTTTTGAGAAAGCCCTACACTGACTTCCACAGTGGCCAAAGCAGTTACATTCACACCACCAGTGCATACTACTCTTTTGTCACATATACCTATTATATCTTTCCTCTGTCCCTCCTCTTAGAACCCCTTTCCTTTCACAGACTTCTTTCAACTATCAGGTAACACAGACACATAACCCCACCCTACCCCCACCAATACAGAACATGTACATCAAGACAGAGCATTGATTGTCATCTTCTCAGTCTCCTCCAGTTTGGCTCATCAAGATGGAAATGTAAATGAGCTAAATACCTAATAAAAAATGGAAAGAAAAAAAAAAAGATGGTTGCTGTTTCTATCTGTTTTATCTGGACAAATCATCACTTCATTTTTCGCTATGGTTCAAACAAATTTCATTGTGTGTGTGTTATGGGGGATGTACACAATCTTAGTTTATTATAGTTTCAGGTGTGGGGTGATTTGTTCTGCTTGGGTAAGATAGGGGACCCACAGCAAGAAGGGGTCAGGATGAATGGGGGCCAACAGAAGGGAGATGGATAGAAATAAGTACACTAATATAGATATAATATATATATGTATACATATATATGTGTGTGTGACATATATATGTGTATATATATACATATATACACAGACATGTATATATTATATATATATATATATATATATATATATATATATATATATATATATATATATAAACATAATGGCAAATCAATGACACACTTATAAGAAAAAGTAACAAAACACCCATGGAAGGAGTTACAGAGACAAAATTTGGAAGTGTGATGAAAGGATGGACCATCTAGTGATTGCCATATCCAGAGATCCATCCCATGATCAGCTTCCAAACTCTGACACCATTGCATACACTAGCAAGATTTTGCTGAAAGGATCCAGATATAGCTGTCTCTTGTGAGACTATGCCAGGGCCTAGCAAACACAGAAGTGGATGCTCACAGTCAGCTATTGAATGGACCACAGGGCCCCCAATGGAGGAACTAGAGAAAGCACCCAAGGAACTAAAGGGAACTGCAACCCTATAGGTGGAACAACAATATGAACTAAGCAGTACCCCGGAGCTCTTGTCTCTAGCTGCATATGTATTAAAAGATGGCCTAGTCGGCCATCATTGCAAAGAGAGGCCCATTGGACTTGCAAACTTTATATGCCCCAGTACAGGGGAACGCCAGGGCCAAAAAGGGGGAGTGGGTGGGTAGGGGAGTGGGGGTGGGTGGGTATGGGGGACTTTTGGTATAGCATTGGAAATGTAAATGAGCTAAATACCTAATAAAAAATGGGAAAAAGAAAAAAAATAAGAAAAAGTATAATATATATGCATATACATATATATCATTATACTTTCTTATAATTTATTATATATATAGTAATGAATTCTATCATATTGTATGCTCACTTAAAATTAATAGGATTTTTCACAGAATTTCCTACTCAGCTCCATTGAAGACAATATTTTTTGAAGCATATGGATAATAAGATTTTTCATAGTGAAAAGAAAGAGCATTGACTTAGCTTCTCCTTGCTGTTGGGCAAGAAGGCTACATAGATTTGTCTAAATGAGGGAAATCATAAGGAGTTCAGCCTGACTTTTTATCATACTTTGTTTGAATTATCAAGGGTCTTTCTGGCCATCTGAGACCAGTACAATTTGTCAGGCTAGTCACTCTCACACAGGATGGGCTCATCATTGTCATACAGTGCTGTAAACAACCAAGGATCCCATCATGCATTGTCAGACATCCCTGTATATGGTGTGTGCATTACTCTTTGCTGTGTACAGTTCATTAAGTGTATCAATAGGCCTTGGGACTCTTTGAGAATCCTGGAGGACTATCAGATGTGTTCTGACAGGAAGGAAGATAGTCCGATTCCCATAGGAGGAAGACAGATGGGTGGTGTATAGGTCCTGTTTGCTGTCATTCATCAAGGTTCCTGCCTGTGTCCTTTGAGACTGGCACTATTTTATTTCTGTTATTTCCTTATTATGTCAAGTGTTTGTTTATCCTTCAATGTCTACTCCCCTAGGACTGTCCAATTTAAAACTAACATGCACACAAGTAAGTCTGCTGCCTTTGTGCAGAGAAATCCTCACCTACTGCATATCCTCTTCACTAGGATCCTAGGTTGACAACCAAGAAGGAGACCCTGATTAAGAGAGTTATATTGAATATGGATCAAGAACAATGCCAGGAAGAGTAACTGAACCTTTTGTGAATCCTACCTTGGCCCCCTACCAATGGCTAGAAGACAGCTTTTGCTGGACACAGGATCTTATTTCCCTAAGTAACAGTGATTCTTGCTTCTGTGTGGGCCCCTGGTTTGGTTTTCAACTTGAAATGGTCAGTGCTGATTGCCAACTTGACAAGATCTCAAGTCAACTACGGGGCACACCTCCTGCCACACTTTTGATGGAGTGCTTTGATGAGATCAATGTTTTGACTAGTCAGAGTATGACTAGGAGAAATAATGTTCATGAGGTTGAGGTAGAAAAAACAACCTTAAATGAGGGTATCCCCATATCTGGATTTAGATCCTTATCTATATAGAGAAAAAGAGGAGCAACTGAGTGTGATCATTCATCTCTCCGACTTTCCATACTATGTGGCCAGCTACTCAACCTCTTGCTTCCATGACTTCCCTACCATGATAGATCCTGAAATGTGAGTAAACAAAGAAACAAACCAACAAAAACAAAAAAACAAACACAAAAAAACTTCCTTCTTATTGTACAGATATTTGTTTATCACAGCTATGTCAGGATATTTATCAAAACTATGAAGATTTAACTTCTAAGTGCCCTACCCAACACTGTACACAGGCTTATGGTCCAGGAATCCAGTCTCTGTGCTTCCTTTGTTTTAAATGTATTCTTTTCTCATATATTACATCCTGACTATAGCTTTGCCTCCTTCCTCTCCTGCCACTTTTCTTCTCCACCTTTACCCACTCTACCTCCATTTCTCTTCAGAAAAGAGCAGGTTGATATCCCATGGATATCCATAGAGCATTGCATATCAAGTTGCAGTAAGACTAGTCACCTCCCATTATATTAGAGCTAGACATGGCAACTCACTATAAAGAAATGGGTTCCAGAATCAGGCAAAAGAGTCATCCCCAGTTCCCACTGTTAGGAGTCCCATAAAAGACCAAGCTATGTAACTGTAACAAATATGCAGAAGATCTAGGTCAGGCCCATGCAGGCTCCTTGATGGTCAGGACAGTCTCTATGATGCCCTATGGGCCCAGATTAGTTGATTCTGTGAGTTTTCTTATGGTTTCCTTGATACCTCTGCCCCTAAAATCCTTCCCCTCTCTCTTCTGCACGATACCCCAAGCTAATGTTTTGCTATGGGTGTATGAATCTGTTTCTATCAGTTGCTAATTATATTTCTCTGATGACAATTGGGCTTAACACAAATCTATGAATATAGAAGAATATAATTAGGAGTCACTTCACTGCCCTTCTATCTGTCCACCTCAGGCATTTTTGGTTCTATCCAGTGTCTCTGGGTTATCCAGCCTCTGAGCCCACAGGTGGGCTCTCTCTTAAACTGGACCAGACCAATCATTGGTTACCCACTTCCACAATTCTGCACTACCTTTACCACAGCACATCTTGTATTCAGGACAAATTATAGGTTGAAAATTTTATGGATGAATTGATATCCCAGTCCTTCCACTGGAAGTCTTGCCTGGCTATAGGATATGGCTAGTTCAGCCATAGTATCAGCAGTTATCAGGAGTCTTTGCTAGGGTCACCCTCTAGATTCCTGGGGGTTTTCCTTGCACTAGTTTTCTAGCTTGTTCCAGAGATGCCCCCAAATTACAGTTGTTTATCACAGTATTCTCTCCATCCTCCCCTTACCAGGATCCCTCTTATTCCTGTCCTCACCCACACCCATTTCATCCAAAATAATCTCTTCTATTTCCACTTATTAGGGAGATTTATGTGTTCTCTAGTTGAAGTTTCCCTGTTACTTAGTTTCTCTGGTACTATAGATTATAGCATGGTTAAACAAAAGGAACAATGCAAAGAACCAATGAAAGAAAGGGATGGTTCCTTAAGAAAATCAATGCAAGATGGACAAACCTGTATCTAAATTAACTCAAAGGAAGGGATATAATATCCAGATTGAGAAAATCAGGAAAGAAATGGGTCACAACAATAGACAGTGAGAAAATCCAAAGGATATTGGGCCATACTTAAAAATCCTACACTCCTTAAAATTGGGCTATCTAAAAGAAATGGACAATTTCTTGATAGATACCACTTACCAAACGTAAATCAAGATCAGATAAGCAATAAGATTCATAGAAGCAGTCATTAAAAGCCTCCCACAAGAAGAAAAAAAGAAAGCCCAGGTTTAGACAGATTTAATGCAGAATTCTACCAGACTTTCAAAGAAGAGATACTAACAATACTCCTCAAATTATTTTCACAAAATAGAAACAGAAAAAAAATTGCCAATTCATTTTATGAGGACAGTTACCCTGATACCTAGATCACACAAAAACTCAACAAAGAAAGAGAATTATAGACCAGTTTCCCTCATGAATGTTGATACAAAAATACTCATGAAAATACTTACAAATTGAATCCAAGAACACATAAAAAGATCATTAACCATGATCAAGTAAGTTGTATTCCAGAGATACAGGAGTGGTTAAACATATGAAAATCTGTGAATTTATTCCTCTATATAAACAAACTAAGAAAAAAAAAACACACACACACACATACATAATCACTTCAATAGATGTTGAAAAGATTTGATAAAATCTAATCCCTTCATGATAAAAGTCTTAGAGAGATCAGGGATACGAGGACATACCTAAACATAATAAAGGCAATATACAGCAAGGTGAGAGACAACATCCAGTTCAATAGAGAGAAATTCTAAGCATTTTCACTAAAGTCAAGAATAAGACAAGGTTGTCCATTCTCTTGATATCTATTCAGTATATTACTTGAAGATCTAAGTAGAACAATAAGACAACAAAAGATCAAAGAGATACAAAAGAGAAAGGAAGAAGTTGTTAAGCTATACCTATTTGTAGTTGATAGGAATGTATACATAAGCAACCCCCCAAATTCTACCAGTGAACTCCTACAGCTGATAATCACCTTCATTAAAGTGGCTGAACTTCACTGATTAACTCAAAAATCATCACTAGCCCTCCCCTTCTATAAACACGTGATAAACAGGCTGAGAGAAAGAAATCAGAAAAACAACTTTCTTCATAATAACTATAAAATAATATAAAAGATCTTGGTGTAATTCTAACGAAGCAAGTCAAAGACTTATATGACAAGACCTTTCAAGTCTCTGAAGAAAGAAATTTTAGAAAGATATCTAAATCTTTAGAAGATATCTGAATATGGAGAGATGTCCCATAGGTAAGTTTAACATAATAAATATGGCCATCTTAGTTAAAGCAATCTAAAAATTCAATTCAATCCCCATCAAAATTTAAACACAACTTTTCATAGACTTTGATTGAACAATGCTCAACTTCATATGGTAAAACAAAACAAAACAACAACAATAAAAATAGGATAGCCAAAACAATACTGTATAATAAAAGAACTTCTATATGTATCACTATCCCTGATTTTAAGTTATACTGCAGAGGTATAGTAATAACAACCACATGATATTGGCATAAAAACAAACATGTTGATAAATGAAATTTATCAAAGACCCAGACATAAATCCATAAACCCATGAACATGTGATTTGTGAGAAAGAAGCCAAAATTCTATAATGGAAAAAGCAAAGCAACCTTAACAAATGGTGCTAGGCTAACTGGATGTTGGCATGTAGAAGAATGCAATAATCCATATCTATCATTTTGTACAAAACTCAATTCCAAGTGGATCAAATACATCAATATAAAGTCAGATACACTAAACATGATAGAAGAGAAAGTGGGAAATAGCCTTGAGTGCATTAACCCAGGAGACAACTTACTGAACAGAGCACCAACAGCTCAGGCATTAAGATCACCAATTAATAAATTGGACCTCATGAAACTGAAAAGCTTCTGTAAGGCAAAGGATACCACCAATAGGACAAATGGCAACATATTGAATGGGAAAAGATCTTCACCAACCTCACATCTGACCAAGGGCTAATATCCAAAATATATAATGAATTCAAGAAACTGGACATCAATGAAGCGAATAACCAATTTTAAAAATAAGGTTCAGGTCTAAAATAGAGAATTCTCAACAGAGGAATCTCAAATGGTCAACAAACACTAAAAGAAATTTTATGCATTTATAGCCATCAGGAAAATGCAAATCAAAATGATTCTGCGATCCAATCTGACACCTGTCAGAATGACTAAGATCAAAAATACAAGCGACTGTTCATGCTGCCAAGGATGTGGAGCAAGGGAAACACTCCTACATTGCTGGTTGTAATGCAAAATTGTACAGCAATTCTGGAAATCAAATATGGTAATTTCTCAGAAAATTGGGAATCAAGACAAAGATACTTCTGAGCATATACCCAAAGGATGACCCACGCTACCACAAGGACACTTGCTCAGTTGTGTTCATACCAGCTTTATTTGTAATAGCCAGAAACTGGAAACAACCTAGCTGTTCTTCAACCAAAGACTAGATAAATAAAATGTGGTAGAGTATTACTCAGCTGATAAAAAAAAAATAATAACGTTATAAATCTTTTGGTCAAATGGCTGGAACTAGAAAAATAAGTCTTTCTGAGTAAGGTAACCCAGGCCTATATAGAGAAACAATGTATGTACTCACCTATAAGTGGATATTAATCATAAAGTATAGGATAACCATGCTACAATCTCTATACTTCTACCACAGCATATTCTGGATCTACACTTAAGACTCATAACATTATCTCATTGTTGTAAGCTCTAGTGTATGCACAGGGTCATGAACTCTATTCTGAGTAAGTTGATGTTCCTGTGTCACCTCCCTTGCTTCTTTTTTTTAAAAATATTTTTATATGTTTTTATTCTAAAAGTATGTATTTTAGACCCTGGGAAGCAGAATAATGTTTTTTAAAATTTTTAAATTTTTTATTAGATATTTTCTTCATTTACATTTCAAATGCTATCCCAAAAGTCACCTATACCCTCCCCACACCCTACTCCCCTACCCACCCACTCCCACTTCTTGGCCCTAAAAATTGCACCAGAGAACTCCTAAACCTGATAAACAGCTTCAGTGCAGTAGCTGAATATAAAATTAACTCAAACAAGTCAGTGGCCTTTCTCTACAGAAAGGATGAACAGGCTGAGAAAGAAATTAGGGAAACAACACCCTTCACAATAGACACAAAAAATATAAAATACCTTGGTGTGACTCTAACTAAGGAAGTGAAAGATCTGTATGACAAGAACTTCAAGTCTCTAAAGAAAGAAATTGAAGATATCATGGATTGGCAGGATTAATATAGTAAAAATGGCTATCTTGCTGAAAGCAATCTACAGATTCAATGCAATCCCCATCAAAATTCCAACTCAATTCTTCACTGAGTTAGAAAGGGCAATTTGCAAATTCATCTGGAATAACAAAAAACCTAGGATAGCAAAAACTATTCTCAACAATAAAAGAACATCTGGTGGAATCACCATGACTGACATCAAGCTGTACTACAGAGCAATTGTGATAAAAACTACTTGGTACTGGTACAGCGACAGACAGGTAGATCAATGGAATAGAATTAAAGACCCAGAAATAAACCCACACACCTATGGTCACTTGATCTTTGACAAGTGAGCTAAAACCATCCAGTGGAAAAAAGATATTTTCAACAAATGGTGCTGACATAACTGGTGGTTATCATGTAGAAGAATGCGAATTGATCCATTCTTATCTCCTTGTACAAAGCTCAAGTCTAAGTGGATGAAAGACCTCCACATAAAACCAGAGACAATGGAATTTATAGAGGAGAAAGTGGGGAAAAGCCTCAAAGATATAGGCAAAGGGGGAAAATTCCTGAACAGAACAGCAATGGCTTGTGCTCTAAGATCAAGAATTGACAAATGGGACCTCATAAAATTTCAAAGCTTCTGTAAGGCAAAAGACACTGTCAATAAGACAAAAAGGCCACCAACAGATTGGGAAAGGATTTTTGCCAATCCTAAATCTGATAGGAGACTAATATCCAATATATACAAAGAGCTCAAGAAGCTGGACTCCAGAAATTCAAATAACCCCATTAAAAATGGGGTACAGAACTGCCTTGCTTCTTGTCTGCTCCGCACTGACTCTTTACCCAGACTCTTCTTCTTTTCTAGATCTTGTCTTCCTGGGTTCAAACTCCTCACTTTCCTTCTGTTCAGTCTTCTGCGAGAACCTAGAAGTATGAGTAGTGTTCTGTTCTACTCCACAAAGGACTTGGTCACATTCACTAGGGAGCTTTGTGAGCTGCAGAATTCCATTCTCCTTGGGTGTTTTGCAGCTTCCTAGTCCCTGTGCATTCAACTTTCCTGTTTGACTTTCTGAGGAAAGACCATGGAGATTATCATTTTGAACTTTGAAGATAAATTACTAAAAGAAAATGGTTTTCTGATTGCAACAATATATGAAATTTAAATTCTATTTTAATCTTTTTAAATTTTACTTTAGTTTGTTTAGCTTTTTTGACAAATGTTCTGATATTTTCTATTTACCTTCTACACAAGGCCATTTTCCACCATTATTCAGAACTCTCACAGGGCCTTTTCAAAGTGAAAACACCTGTTTACCATTCTGGAAGTTTTAATTAATAATTCCTTAATTTTTCTTATTTGTTTCCTCAGCTTTATATTCTAGTCCCTTCCTTGAGGGGTTCTAAATTTTAATTTTTATTATCTTATCTTTGTGCCTCAGGACACATTTCTTTTCTGTATAGTGTTCTGTTTTCCCTTTATAGATAGAATAGATCAGATTATTTCTCAAAGTGTATTGACTGTTATGCATTTGGATTCTACTTTTTTAGAATCATTTTTACCTTTTTATTGTTTACCCTCCATAATCATGTTGGGTTCAGAATCTTCTTTTTAGACTATTTTCATGGCCATCTTCTCATATTTGGAGGATGATGGGAACTGTCAATTTCAGTGGGAGAAGTGAGCTGGCTCACATCAGTGAAGGTCTAACTTTACACGGTGATGCTAGGGATGTCCTTATGAGCCACGCATCCTTGCACTGAAGCAGATCCTGGCCTGTCCTCATTTCTTTTATTGACATCTCTTACACATCTTCCTACATGAAGGTACACGTAATCATTAAGCTTGGAAGGCTAGAGGGTTCCATGTAATATAAATTGCTACCAATCTCTTATATTTGATCCATTTTATATACAGATGTGCTGGGGTCTTCTTCAGGGGCAATCTATTTTTGTTTGTTTATATTGAGAAGTCCCAATTCATGCATAAATTGTTTAAATCAAATTACTTCCCATTTTCTTTTCTATTTCTCCACCACTTTTTAACAGTTTCATGGGCTCTCTTTTTTATTAATGTACTGAGTCTACTTTGTGTTATCTGTATGCATGCAGGTGTGGGACCACCTACTGGACAATGACTTTCATAGAACCCAAAGCATCACCTTAGCTTTCTTCCTCTGACCAGAGAGCAAGACTGATAGTCAGTAGTGTGGAATGGAATTAACACCAACTTTTTGTGTAAAAGATAAAATGTCAAGCTCCTTATTCTGTGTCACCTTTGGCCCATTTCTCAAGTCTCTGGGCCTGTCAATTCCTGAACATTTAGAGGTTTCTTCAGGACAAAGCTGTGTTGTTCTCAGATAATTCAACCATTGGCCTCTTCTGCTCTCTGGGTTCTCAATCTATTGTCTGTAAGGTAATCTTTCTTAGCCTGTAAAATCATGTTTGTTCCTCTCCTCTTCACTTTATTTGTATCCTATCTATATAGCTGTTACACAACTATTGTGGTCATTGATTATAACACCAGTGGCATTTAGGAGTAGTTAGGTACACACTGGAGTGTATTATACATTAACTTAAAGCAGGGTTTCTATTTTTCTAAGTTATACTCACTGACTTTTACTATACTTACTTATATAATACTTACTTATTACCACACTTATAATAATTTTATGAATGACATATGTAGCCACCTGCTAAAGAACAGGAGTCATCTTATCACTGTGTTCATAGTCTGTAGTAGGAGTAACAATGGACAATGAATAAGTTAATTTCTTAGATTTTCTGAGCCTGTCTTTTGATGATAAGCGCCTTTACCAGCTGTAAAATTGTGGCCCTGATCTTGCTTGTTGTGGGCTTCTGAAATTTTCTCCAGAATTGTAGACATACTTCCCAGAAGCCTGTTTTCTGAAAGGTGAGAAGAGAGCTAATTAAAATTCTGTTAGCATGATAGGCTTCCAGGAAGCTGGTCAGGGATGGGCCATCAAAACACTCCATATAAGGTAAGACACATAACAGTGTGTGTGGATTTTCATGGCTGGAAGATGGCAGGGGTTTGATCGTTGATGTATAGAGGCTCTGTATCTGTATAGAGATTTGTGAGCCATGATGTCTAATCCTGTGATAATGTCTTATGCCCAGAGCAGGAACTCTGAACTCTTATTTAGCCTTCTATACAACAATCTGGTCACCCTAGCAAGTCTTCTTTCAGCAAAAGATTTCATCACCTCACTCTCATCTATTCTCAAGGTTATGTTTATGTTCAAGGATACTTGGAGAAATATTATTCTTGCTATGTAGCTCTTACACTAAACCTTCTTTTAATGTAAAATTGTTTCTCTCCTTTTCAACTGTAGGAATCATTTTTTTCTCTTATATTAATAGTTTTCATCAGTGATCAAAGCCCAAATGATCATCATTACACTTAAGAATTTCTGCTTTCTAATTGGTTGTCTAGGTAAATAAAATTGAAGATGTCAGGTGAGACAGATATCAGTCTTCATTCAAAGACTCTCTCTTATAAAAACAAAGCAGAATCAGTCTCACAATGTGGCTGTTAAAGAGAATAAATTATTATACAATTAAGGCAATTTCCATCAGAACCCCTTCTTTGGGCCATGAAAAAAAGGGGGGAGAAGAAAAATATAACGGGTTTTTAAAAGACAGGCTGATGATCTCCCAAATTGCTGTGGCCTTGTGGATAGCATCTATGTTGCCCTTGATATATGTGCCTGCAATTTGTCCTGAGATCTTTTAGAGGCAGCAGTAGCCTTTCCCACAGGTATGACTACAAGATTATGAGGAGTCTATCCAAAGTCAATGTTTTTTTCTTTAATGGTAAAATCAGATTGCACAAATCACTGAGGAGACTATAAATGACCTTCCTTGTGTTTTGTGAAAAAATAAATCTGGCCTGTGTCTGAAAATGATGTTTATCCATAGCAACTATAACTATTTAAGGAGGCAAAATGCTATTGATTCATTTTTACTTCAGCTGGAATATGACTAATATAATACACATTATTATGTATTCCTTCATTTCTGGACATAATTTTACAATGCAAACATAACAATAAATAAGAACCTTTGTCCTGCAGTGTACAGAGAACATAGCCTACCATTCATTATAGTAATGTTTAAGGTATTCATTCCAAATCAAATAGATATTTCATTTTAACAAGACATACAATCATGATGAGAATTCCGGACAGTTATGAACCTTCCTGATCTATCTGCTGTCATGTTTAAGTAAAAGCTATTATCAGAGATGGTACTGATAGACTCAAAGATTCAGACCGAGAGGAAACAAGTGTGCATGAGTGAAGAGACAACTGGTCTTTCTGAGGTTAATGCAAAAGACATATGGAAAATGAGAACACAAGGGATAGAGATGCTGGAAAATTACATCTTATTTATGAAATATTGATAATGTTCAAAAAGCTATTATAATATTTTTACATTTTGATGTTTCATAACACAGAAAATGTAATTTTATCATAGTAATACCCATTTTCCCTAATCCCTCCCAGAATTACCCCACACTTACATACTTCCAACTTTGTGTCACACAGACACACAAAAACACACACACATTCACACACACACACGTGTATATATACTAAAAATAGTAGCAAATGTCTTTTACAAAAATATTTACTTAAAGAGTTTGATAGACTTAGAAGAAGGAAATGATAAAAACATAGGGTTGATGGAGTAGGGGGGAGAGTCAAACTTAAAGGAAATGGATCATGATGTTAAATATAATCATAATCAAACACATTGTAGGAAATTCTCAAATAATAAATAAAATTGTAAATGGAAATAGAATAAATAGTCTGAGAAGCAACAGTATTAGGCATGTGAACTTGATAAGCACTTCATGGAACTCAATGAAATAACATGTCAGAGCACGTAGGTGTTTACCTCCCTGGATGCTACACAGAAGCACCTGATTCCACCAACGGAGGCATCCGCCCGAAGCTAAGCACTCTCAGTCCACCAAGCTGTTACTGAAAGCACTCATTACATGCTATTCGTGTAAAGTAAAACCTTGTGGCAAGTCCTGTGCTCAGAAAATAAACAATAGACTCCAAGAAAGTGCAGGGATGATATGGTGAGGGATTGTTCTTCCATTATATATTAACTGCAGTATTGAAACATTTTTGTGGCATAGACAATTTTTTTGTCATTTGGTAGGATTATTACCTGTATAATCAGTATTATACAGAGCAGCAGTTAAGTTTTACTTAAAAAAAAAATCTTAAAACATAATGATTCTGCAGAATGAAATCTAAATCTTTCATTTTTATTCTGGGCATGGAACCATTGATAAGAACCTTAAAGTTTTAGAACTTCATGTCCTTATCAATAGAAGAGAAGAATGCATTTGACAACTTTAATCACTACAATGAGATTTGCTGTTGATAAGGATTGCCTACTACTGTGACAATTAAGAGTATTATTTGAATGACTGTTACTCTGCCTATTGAATGACTCTTAAGAATGCCAAGTTTGTCCTGAGGTCCACTCAACACACAGGCTTCCTCTGTGGCACCATCTCTACAGAGTCTTTAAGTCTCACCAACCTAGGCTGCATAAAAATGTAGTGCTTATGTTTTCTTATTAACAAAGAGAATAATGTTTACATAAACATTTTCAATCATTGAAATGAGATGAGCTATCGATAAAAGTAGATTGTAATTATGATCATTAAGATGGCTCTTGTCATTATAAATTTTTATGTGTACAGAACACGAGAATGCCCTTTATGGTTTAATGAATTCACAAGCTGCTAATACTGTTATACCGTTCACTGGTGCTGTACAAAATGGAAACCGAGTCACTTTTACACAGGCTGAATTCTAGACCCTTAAAATTGACTTTCTGAGAAATCTAATCGCCCTTAGGTTCAGATTTGACTGTCTTTGAGGACAAGATCTTTTAAAAACTCATCCTCTGATCTGGCTTTGATCCAATGATGCTCCTATAAATCCTAATGCGGACGCCAACATTCCTAAGTCCCAAGACAAAAAGACACAGAAGAGAAACCCGAAGAAAACAGCATGTGGAGAAGGAACAGTGGACATGCTCACCTAGAATGGAATGAGCAGGGGTGACTGGGACTAGACAGAACCCTGACAGTCAGACAGAGAAAGGCACCACAGGCAAATAACGAAGATGGAAACTTCAGCTTTTTCATCTTCCTGACCCAAGTTAGTGGTATCACACCTTTTCTCACTTTATTCTCTCACTGTCAGTGCCCCCTCCTGGCTGTCCAGTTCAATTGGTTAGGTATGTTCAAGGAATGGTCCAAACTATCACCTCAAGCTGTGGACTGACCAGCTTCCTTTCCTTAATCTAGATTGCCCAATCCAATACCAGGGAAGGGAGACTGGCTGATCCATCCATAAACATGTTGACCTGAAGCGGTTGGCTTACACAGCAAACCAACCCAAAATTAGGAGGAGCGGATCCTTCTATGCCACCAAAACAGCTTACAAGATTCAGACCAGCCAAGAGGACATGGGTTTAGGGTTTCTCTGTTGTTCCCGGAACCCTTTTATGTGCTTTGCTCCGTGTGCCTGTGTTTATGTGTGCATATGTGTGCATATGCATATATGTGTACATTTGTGTAAATCTATGTGTATGTACATATGAGATTGTACATGTATGTATGCACACATGTGCATATGTTTGTACATGTACTGTCTTTACTTGTGAACCTATGTATACTAATAAACATATGTGCACACATGTGTATCTGCCAATGTGTGTGCACTGGTATTTGCTTGTGCATGTGTGTCTATATGTTCTCATGTGTGTGTTTGTCCATGTGTGTTGAGTTGTGTGCTTGTGCATATGTATGGATGGATACATACATGTATGCTTGTGCCTACATGTATGTTGTCATGTGCTTGTGCACATTTGTGTGCATATATGTTCATATGTGGTCTTATATATGTGTGAAAGCTTCTTTTCCTGAAATAACATATGCTACTTGCTACTACTTTTTGTGTCTGAATATTTTCCAGCCCTTTAAATCTTAAGTATAATTAAAGGTTTAAATGATATTATGAACCCTGTCAACACTTCTAGATAGCTAGATGATAAAAAGTACACTTCACATAATCCTGAATTTTGGATAAGGCCTGAAAAACATCCAACAATATTATAGAGACTAGAAACATATTCCATTCAAGGGAGTGGGTTTGAATTATTAATATGTTCATGAATAAACATAATAAGTTTGGAGATTGTTTTGGTGATAAGGAAAAAGAACACTCAAATAATTTAAATTTTTATCTCATTAAGAAGACAAAATCATACCTTACAAGCCATTACTGAAACTATAAATGCTTACAGAATGAAGAGAAGCAGAATATGATGGGCAGCCACTATATCTTATGAATGTACACACAATATCGTATGGCCAAGAGGAGCCCAGCACAACTGGTAGTGTACACATTGAAAAGAAGAGTTCCTTCCCCAAGTGAATCTGTAATAGGGACTTTAAAACCCATCTTCCTTCCTTACATCAGTCTTCTATGTTCTTTTGAATCCTGCATGGTGAAGTTATAGTGATCATCATCATGGATTCAATACAGTTTTTAAGACTTCTCTCTGAAAACCAAAACAGAATCACCAACGGCCATACACAGACACAGGGAACATGGACAGGACTCAGCAAATGGACAAAATAAATAAATAAATAAATAAATAAATAAATAAATAAATAAATGCATCACAGGAAAAAAGATTTTAACAGCGTAATTTTCTTAGAAAATATATAATATACACACAAAAGCTGTGTATGAGAAATTCTGTCAGTGTTGAAAGATGAGCAATTGAACAGACCTTATGATATATAATTTGAAAACATGCACAAATATACTGATGGCTCCTCCCCTCTGGGTTTTGTCAGTGGCTTGATCTGTTAGCAGCAACACCACACTCATCACTGTGGAGGAAAGAGACCACCTTTCCATATTATGACTGGGCAGTCACTCGAATAGCATTGCTGGATACCCAGTTCCCAGTGCCTTTGTATGAATACTATATGCACTGCACGTTATCACAGCAGCACAATATTGTGCACTGGTACCATTCTACATCTGTAAACAGGAGATCAAATGAATTGGAAAATGAACAAATAAAATTACTTAATTTACAATAATTGGGAAGATGCTAATTCTAAAGGTGAATAAGGATAAATACATTTCCTCAAACATCTAGTGTTGGCATACTCGCAACAGGTCCAGGGACTGTTAACCCTCTGCAGAGGAGCTTATGTAACCATCCCTCTGACATCAATTAGAAGGTGTGCTGATGACTGTCGCTCTGTAGTACTCAAGGTTTAAAATGGGGTAAAGGACTCACTAAACCAAAGCTATGAGTAAAGAGGCCTCAAGTGTGGATATTATTTTTGTAGTGGAGATACAACATGGGGAGATTTCTACCAAGCATTAGATAAAAATGTGAATCTGTAGCCATACTCACAGTACGGTTGCAAGTCAAGGAGACATGGTACTTTGTTGACTTAGGCAACTTGTGTGGTCACACTATGTGGCCCTTTGGCTTTTCAACTTGTTACATGTCCATTATTATGAAGGAGTTTTGAAAACGTGGAAGAAAAGTATTTTTTCAGCTATGACAGGTTCCATAATATGTTCCACCATCCCTTCTGCTTTATAGCATTAGCCTAATCTTGTCTAGGTAGAGACATCTTTAATTATTCCTGAGTGATGCCTCCATTCTGGCTAGCTGAGAGAAGATATTTGGTTTAATTTTGATGATAATAAGGCATGCTAATGAGGGACTAACCTTTGCAACCTATTCAGACTAGCTGCAAGGAGAGTGGTCTGTTCTTGCGCTAAAGAGATGGATGCAGAAAGAACTGGGTAAAAAAAAAAAAAAATCCAAAGTAATTCATTGTGTTTGCGGGTGAAATTAAATATTTTAAAATAGGGGGTTGTAACAAAGGTAATTATCAGGAAAGGACGGGGAGATTTTTTCCATTATAAAATTTTATGGTACTGATTTTCATGCTTTATTTTAATTAGTTTATATTTGAAGGCTTCTGAATGGATACTATGAAATTAATTAGAATATAGGAAATAAAAATGAATAGAGATCAATGATAGCAAATCAAATTTACACAAGTCATCTCAATTTGTTTATCTTGATGATCAACTAGTTTGTTATAGACTGTGAGAATATTGCTCACACTGATAAATACACTGGATTATTTTTATATATGTTAAAAAACATTATTTCCTATATTTCCCAAGGATGATTTAGGATTTGCAATAACTTCAACCTTTTTATTGTGTCAAAACCATTTAATTTTATACCTTAATGTATGTCATGTATTATGTATTGTGTTTTCAGAGATGTGTCTGATAGGACTGTAGCTCAGCCTGCCTTGCTATGAACCTAATGGCGACAAATGTGTTTAGAAGAGATTTGCTGAAAGAATCCCAACACACACACACACACACACACACACACACACGCACACACACACACACACGCACATCATCCTTATGACAGTGCCCAGCATCCTCATGATAAGTAAAGTGTGAAACAATGCTCTAATCTCTGTCTTGGATTTTGTCTGTTGATTTTCAGTGCTGGGATTTAGTCTTACAAATGCATTTGCTGATAGAATCAAATTTAAGCAATAATATCATAATTCATACCTGGCCAGTCCATTGTATATACAAAATCTAAAGAGAGATACCTTTAGGACACTAATTATTTCATCTAAGAAAGAATTTCCCAGAATCAGATCTCAGACTCTTAGAAACGAAGTTAGAAAAATCTCCAAAGTTGGCTCTTTACAATATTCTTTATCCTTTTCCAATCTAAAACTTAGATGCAATAACCTCCACCTTTTTTTTTTTTAATTTCAATTGTCCAGTACAACAGGAAAAGATATCAACCAACTATGCACTATGATGTCTTATATCTCCCTAGATCTTTGTTCCTGAGCCACACCCTATAGACAGGGAAGGTGTTAATCCTTAGGGATTAACAGTTATTTCACAGGAAGAAATCCATCAAGCCTTCCCTTCTATAGAACTGTACTATGTGCTTCTGAATGGCTGTTGTCGACACTCTTCCCTGCCATGGTTCACAGCACTGCAGTGAGCTGATTCATGAGGGGACCACACAGCTGAGCAAGAATAGACCACACAGTGGGATGCCAGATGCTGAGCCGCCAAAGAAGTAAGGACATTTTCAGAGCATGAACAGTGGCATGAGTATGACACTGAGTACTGCTGTGATGTGAGTCCCCAGTCTACACCCTCCCCGCACATGCATTGCAGAATGGATAAATGATCCAAGGCTCTAAGACACAATAATAGGAGGACATTCTAGGAGAAATAGAGATTATAGGCCTGTCCATAGAAGATTCCTAGGGTAGGAAGCTAAGAAGTGTCTCACTATAAGAGGAGATAGGAACTACGGGTTACAAAGAGCATGAGGTCTCAGAGAGACAGAGAACCAGAGATCAAGGTTCAAGGCCTGCAATTATGAAGGTGTAATGTTTGGAGTAATAAACATATCAGGTGTGTAGCAGCAGAGAAGAGAAGCCAACCATCACACCTTGTCCAGGAGTCCACCATCTGCTGGGATAACTTGATTGGATTAATAGTTTCATTTTCACTCACAACCTTTCTTTGACCAAAACTGGGAATAAAACTCAGGTCTTCTGTAGGTCCATTACTTAACCACTGATCTACTTTCTAGTCCCCCAATCATGCAATTATTCCTATTCTCGACTGCACCTGCTTGCTTCTCTCTCTCTCTCTCTCTCTCTCTCTCTCTCTCTCTCTCTCTCTCTCTCTCTCTCTGTGTGTGTGTGTGTGTGTGTGTGTGTGTGTGTGTGTGTGTGTGTATGTTTCTATGTTTCTGTATATTTCTCTTTTCTTTTTTGTTACTAGATATCTTTATGTATCCCTTGCTGGCCTGGAACTCGTTATATAGATCAGGCTGCCTTCAAACTCACAGGGTATAGAAGAACATTGGGGGAAAAAAGCAAAAACATAAACCAACAAAACAAAACAAAAAACCCCACAACCAACAACAGAAACCAGTAAATTACTGAAAACATGACAAAAACAAATACACACAAAGAGAAGCCTGTGATACAAATTTTATCATCCTGAAGTCAATCATATTGTCCCGGAAGAGAGAGAAAGAGGTGAAGGAACAAGGTTGCCAGACACTGTAGTTAACTAAATGTTAGAGCAAAGAGCTGAAGCTCTTTGCTGAGTATATGTGCAGTCTCCCATGGCCTCTGATCCCAGTAGGAAACACTGTTTAGAATTGACTGTGCCTTACCCAGTGCAGACAGATGACCTTGGCAAAGGGAACCTCTGCACACTGAGTGTGTCATTCCCATGATGCATTTGTACAGTAGTGTAAGACTTTAATTCACATTAGCTGAAGGAAGAAGGAGGAAAGTAGGGAACAGGGAGAGTAGAAACAGGCTATCAGGAAAGAAGCAAGAAGTAGAAGGAGAGAAAGCATAAATAATGATAGAAACCTGGAACAAGACATGACCAGAGTCAAGACTGCTTCTACACTCCCAGAGAGACACCAACGTGTCTTAGTCAGGGTTTCTATTCCTCACAAACATCATGACCAAGAAGCAAGTTGGGGAGGAAAGGATTTATTCAGGTTACACATCCAAACCGCTGTATATCACTAAATGAAGTCAGGATAGGAACTCAAGCAGGCCAGGAAGCAGAAGCTGACACAGAGGTCATGAAGGGATGTTTCTTACTGGCTTGCTTCCCCTGACTTCCTCAGCTTTCTTTCTTATAGAACCAAGACTACCAGCCCAGAGATGGTACCACCCACAAGGGGCCCTCCCATCTTGATCACTAATTGAGAAAATGCCCCACAGTTGGATCTCATGGAGGTACTTCCCCAACTAAACTCCTTTTTCTGTGATAACTCCAGCTTGTGTCAAGTTGACACACACACACAAAAAAAAAAAAAAAAAAAAAAAAAAAACAGCCAGTACACTAATGCAAGATGGGAAAACTCTGCTTGAAGACCAGTGACCCCCTCCCTTCCAGCTGGGTGCTTTCTTCCTCCTCCCGGCTAGTCCTTGGTGAGCCTCACTAATGGGTTTTTCTTCCATCTCTATCTAGGGGTCATGTGGGACTGGCTAGGAAACCTCACAGATGGCTGAAGGTGTGGGCTCTAGAATAAGAGCTTGGGGTGGGCAGTGGGAAGCAAAAGAAAGGACTTATGTCTCAGAAATTAGGAAAGAACCATGTGTGATTTTGAAAGGAAAAGACAAAATCTACATGGAGTCCCTCATAAAGGTGATTCTTTCACCCATTTAGGACTCATATATACACATAATCTGTATCTGTAATTTGTAATGAGAATATCCTCAGCAGTTTAAAAACTTGCTGTTTCCACATTTCATAGTCCCTCTGTCCCATTTCCTACCATGTCACTCTGGTGTGACACAATGTGTCTCTCACAACTTCAGTAGTTATTTCTAGAATGGACATCTAATCAAACAATACTGTGAAATGTCACAGATAAATGGCAGAAGATAAGGAGGCCTGCTCTTTTCTGAAGGGAAACAGAAAGGGAGTGGACCTAGGGGGAGGGGAGGTAGGACATGCTATGTGTGGATGGAGAATAAACTGTCTTCCAGATGTATTGTATGAGAGAAGATCTATTTTCAATTTAAAAAAAAATAAGAGTAATTCCAGAACGTACCAGGAGTGAGCAATGCAGTCGCGAAGATGACATTTGGGAGGGAAACGGGATTATGCTTCTATGGGTGTCGATGTCTATAAAGCCATACACACCAAGAACACTCAGAAGCTAATGAGTGATTTGCCTAAATGATGGAAACACAAAAGTGCCATTGGATTACATGCTTGACGCTCAGAGTGTAAAATGTGCTTTTGTACAGGATGCGTCCTACGCTCCTGGTAATAAGGCTGTGCATCTCTCTCAGCATCCTTGGTGGAGACATGGAGCACTCCCCAATCCTCTACAAATGTGCAGTATGAGCAGTTCCCTAAGAAGACAGGTTGGGATTATTCCTCAAACATTTTTAAAATGTACTTGGAGATATTTGTTTATTTGTTTGTTTCACTCTCAAAACTCAAACTTTCACCAGAAATTGTGTACTAGATAAGACATGTTTGATGGTCTTCCAATTAAAACCAGATACAGTGATCTGCTTCACACTAAGGAGTAAGATGCACTGTATGGACTCTGCTTTGAAATGCTTAACTGAAGACCGAATGAAACATTTCCTGCAGTGAAAACCACTCAGTTCTGATCAGACATAAATGGAGACAACACCCTGAGAGTTTTTTAATGTGTGACATTTGGGATGTTACTTAACACAGCAGTATGGTGTAAAAACCCATAAACAAATAAGGACCTTGTGATTTAACCTCTGTGGCAATTTTTACAATGAATAAGAATCAGTCCAATATGGAGCATTCTTAAAAGACCAAAGTAATGTTTTTATCTAATTCCAACTCAATTACACAGAAAATGAACACATGGAAGTGAGGTTAGCTGTACAAAATCCTTATTTGTCAGCAGGGAAAACAAAGGTAAAAGTCACCTTTTCATGGCTATTGAAGTACCAGGAAGCCACTCTGCCTGGCAATGGACTGACTGATATCCATCTATACTATGATAACCCTATGAACTCCTAGTCAGATATAGACACAAGAAAAAAGGTCTGGTGTGAATAACAGCAGTGCCTCAAGATAGCACCAAGTAGTATTTCTCACAATTACCCATGTCACACTGCTTCCCTGATGGATGTGAGTACACGTTTGCTGCAAGGCAGTGCTCTTAGCTCCTACAAAACCTTCTCTGTTCACCTTGCTATTTTAATGCATGGTCACCCTGCTCACCTGCTAGTGTATCAGGAGACACACTCTTCCTTAGGTCAATATATCTGTCCACTACCAGGACACAACTGTTTCCCTCTCATTGCTTTGAGATGGAAAAGCCTGTTATTTACGAAATTTGTACGCAGTGTAAACACAGCTGTTGTACATGACTTTCAAGTCTGGCAACATTTTGAGATGGTGAAATTACAATTTTCTTTTTTACTATAAGGTGGAGAAGTGTGCTTTCCAAATAGCTTGGCAGCACTCTGGCTTCGCTATAAGAAGTGGGAGAGAGCACTGGCTGATATCAGCTGTTGCTCTTTTGCATTTAATTGGACATATGAGGTGGCAGCCATTCCCAGTGGTCAGCCCTGCTGTGCTGCGAGATTACAGCAAATGTGCCTATTGCCTGATTAATGCAAAGAGTTGCTTAGGCAAGGCTTTGTGCTTATCATAAAACACCTAACTCAGGAGAATGAGTTATTTTTTAAATTGCTGTGCCATTCCTAATATCATTTTCTAATATGATCAGCGGCCGATGAAGTATCAAAGGTAAGGGGGAGAATGATTGTGAGGTCATGTGCTGAAGTAATTTCATCATGTACAGAAGGAACTCTGGATGCTTAAACATTTGCAAAGTGATTGAAGAAAGGGTTTAAAATCAGGGGCTGGTGTCAAATTCCAACTCAATTACACAGAAAATGAACACACAGAAGTGAGGTTTGCTGTACAAAATCCTTATCTGTCAGCAGGGAAGACAAAGGTAAAAGTCACCTTGCCATGGCGATTGAAGCACCAGGGAGCCGCTGTGCCTGGCAATGGACTGACTGATATCCATCTATGAGGATGGCTCTCCATTTCTCACTTGGGCTCTGTGCACACTGGATCACAGGAGCAGCCCTCTCTCTAGAACTCTAGGGTGTTCATTGCTAATCCTCCGGAGTCGCTTTGTGCACATAGGGAAGCTTTTATCTCTCCTGACTACCGATGACCTCAGTCAGGCAGAGGAGATCTGGTTGAAATTCAGGCTGATTATGGTAAAGACGCTTTCTTACAGAAAAGGCTCCATGTGGCTTATAGTGACAGCTGGTTAGAATAAAGGAAAAACAAGACATTCTATTTAAGTGAAATACTATCCTGAACATTCTGGGTGTTCTCTGGAAGAGGCCATGGGAGTCTGTCCTCACAACTAGCTGCACCAAAACAACAACAACAAGAACAAACAAAAACCCTGACTGCTTTCATTACATTATTACATCTATTCCCCTATAGTTTTCTAAAATTGTGCATGCCTATAACCCAAGTCTTCTATTTAGCCAATAAAACTCAAGTTAGGAGTAAGGTTTCCACTGCCAAAAGTGGTCCAGAAGTGCCTCTGTTAGTCACATTAATCCAGAACTCATGTTGAATTTTAATTGACTTTGGAGCAGTGTTTATAGGTGGTGGCTTAAATGACTAGACTGTCCCTGAGTTATATTAGGAGGCAGAAAGACGATTTGAGTCAAAGGTAATGGACATTTGCACCTAAACAGCATTTGCTTGACATGAATTCTATTGCACACATCAATTCATGGTGATTTTGACTTCGTGAAAGATGACGTGCATGAGATCAGAACCCTATCACAGGAAGGGCTGGTAATGTCCTCCCCCAAGCTGAAAAGATACTGACAATCATTGGCTGTTAAGGAAGATGAAGAGTCAGTTTTCTTCAGTGACCACACCGTAAGAAGCTACTCATGGTCCCATGGAGCTCCAACACACACACACACACACACACACACACACACACACACAAAACGGCATTAAGTGGGCTCAAGTGAGTCTTTGAGGGCACAGGACTGTTAGGGAGAAGCAGGGTGGTAAGGATAGTGTTGAAGTTGATCAAAATATATTATATGCATGCGCGGAATCCCCACCCATGAAAACGGGAGATTCTGTGCTGCTGTCTGCTACCTGCAGGGGGCGTTGGCATCATTACGAATCCCACTCAGACCTTCTGCTCCCTGCTCCACCCCCATTCCTGATTGGTACACAGCAAGATCCTGGTCAGAAGTCTGCACAGCAACACTGAACTCTCAGACTCTAGGACTGTCAGAAACAGAGTTTCCTTCATGACTCTTAGACTTTGGCTCAGAGATGGTTCCCTCTTGAATTGCTGGTTTGCTTTGTCTGGCTTCAGTGACTCATGACCAACCATGGTTTGTAAACAGTTAATATTTGCATGAACTAACTCTTTAAGACAGAGACTATGACTATATTCAAATAGATTTCACTATACCAAAATGTTGTAACTGAGGTGCTTTACTGTTAGTTATTGTTCTCTATCTCTTGCCGCCATCTAGTTTATAAATCATACTTTTGCAACGGTAACTGTGTGTAGGAATATAGGCATATATAGATGTCACTGGTAAGATAAATTGTCTACAGTGTGCTCTGGGGCCGTGATATGCATCTCACGTGTAGAAAGACTGTATTTTGCTGTAATGCTAAGCTTTGTATTGGCTTTTATTTAAACTTGTATCTGTTCATGGCTGTGCTTTAAAGATACACCAGCACAACATTCCCTTTGAGACTCTTGGATCACTCTGAGCTGGATTCCAGAATCAAGTATATTCAGATATAACAAGCTTGGAGTCTGAACTTCTACAGTGTGTGTGTGTGTGTGTGTGTGTGTGTGTGTGTGTGTGTGTGTGTATGTATATGTGTGTGAGTGTGTGTGTGTATGTGTGTGTGAGTGTGTGTGAGTGTGTGTGTGTGAGTGTGTGAGTGAGTGTGTGTGAGTGTGTGTGAGAGTGTGTGTGTGAGAGTGCGTGTGTGTGTGAGTGTATGTGTGAGTGTGTGTGAGTGAGTGTGTGTGTGTGTGTGTGTGTGTGTGTGTGTGTGTGTGTGTGTGTGTGTTGGAGCTGAGGTCCTTCTGTCTCATTGTTTTTAAGTGCTTGCTGGGGTCCTTGCAGTGCTTAGGGATGTTGGGTAAGTGGTTAAGCTAGAGATTTTGGGTAGTTAATGATGTGAGGATTGCTGGGTACGTGGCCAGTTAGAATAATTCTCAGACCACAATCTTGTCAAAGTTGTGTTTTCTTGAAACATGTCAGGGATTTATTGGACTAAGAGTGAATCAGACTAGACATAGCACTTGTGCCACCCTGGTGAGAGGATTGGGTCAGGACACTACCTTAGGACAAACAGTGGTAAGTTCTTTACTAGTTCCTTCCTCAACAATTCTGCACATGTATCTAACATATTCTAGTTGCACTCGTCCAGGCTTCTTTTTTCTCTCAGATTATCCATATATCTCTATGTTCGAAACACTTGAACATGTTTTAGAAGTAGAAAACTTTAAGGACATTCGTAAAATAAAGTCAAATGACATAGCAGCTTAGGTATGTGTTCTGATCCATCCACAGTGAGTAAAATACCATGATATATCATTCTCTTGGATTTCTGATAGCCTAAAGCTGTTAGTGCACAGCTTTCATTGGCCTGGTCAGACATGAAGAATGACATAACTGGGATGCTATGGCTATGGGTGTAGGCTTATGATAGTGGTATTAGGTGGGCATTCCAAAGATTAAATCCGCGAGTCTTTATTGCAAAATACAGAAAGATTTATGCCACATGTCTAAATTCTTCAGACTGAAGACTGAATTGTTCACTGGCTTCTGCGATACTGTTATATAGCTGAAGACACAGAACCAGTATTCAAAGAACCTTACGTGGGATGTTGCTTAAGGGGATCTAGAGGTGGTGGTCCTGATGTGATTTAAGCCATTCCTTTGAGTAACTATGTGGGTACCTCTTAGACTAGTTCTCTACAATCCAAGGCATGTCGTTATTGCTTCCCTCAGTACTTTTATTTGACAACTTCCTAATGCATATTATGAATTCTAGTCATTTTCAGAATGATAAAGTCCCAAATTACCTATGATAGTTACTTAAAGCACCTTCAGCCTCACTCACGCCAACCCCACCCTGCCACTCTCACTTCGAATCAAGCTTTACTTTTCTTCTCTTCTCCCCTAACCCTTCTTGCATCTGCCCAGGTTTTCCCAGGATTCAGTGTTGGAAAGGACCCCATATCTTCCTCACTTGGCCCCATCAGGTTCCCATTTCTGATCTCTCCCAGGCATTTGAAGGCAATCTAACAGACACAGGAAATAGAGCATAGATGCAGAGAGTCCTCCAGTGGCTCCTTCAAACTCTCTATCAAGTTCTCAGAGAGCCTTTAGAGGATGCCTAAGATGCTCATCCACCTCCTGCCCTGTTTGTCGGGATGTGCTCTGCATTTCTCACTGCAGTGCCTTCCCTTCAGCACCCTCCCTCAGATCTGCGGTCCTTTCTTCCAGCAATGCAATTGCCATTTTTTTTTTCTGGAAAATCTCCTGCCTTACTTCTGTGTTTCTCCTCTTTGTGGTGTATACCTGTGATCTGTGTCTTCTCTTTGGAGGTTTATTAACCCTTTATAAGCTTATTTCTGAAGAGTAATAATGCTGGATACAGCTGGATTTAGGTTTGTTGACTTTTCTGTTGCTATGATAAAACACGAAGAACAGATCAACTTATAGGAGGAAGAGTTTATTTGAGCTTCTGGTTCCAAAGGCATGAGAGTCCATGAAGGCACCACAACAATTAGCAGGCCTGACAACATAATAGCAGGGGCAGAAAGTTAAGCAATCACACTTTGAACTAAAATAATGGTTCCGATGCAGAGAGAACAAATCGAAAGTAGGAAATACATTTTACTCTCCAAGTAATACCCCTAGTAATGCCAGGGCCACTGTCTCCTAAGCCTTCATAAACATTGCCACCACCTAGAGACCAAGAGTCCAAATGTCTTAGCATATAAAGGGTATTTTCATTTGAACCACTATGATAGCCAATACAGTGTACTTAATTTAGTCTGCTCAATGGAAAGCAGTGGGCGCTGGCTCAAGGCAGGAGCTCTTCAGAACGGTTTAGTGCCAACATTGTCAGCATATGGATAGACACCTTTATGCTCACACCTGGTGATGGGTTTACAATGTGCGATCCTGGCAGGCAAGAGAGTTTTGCTTTCAAAATCAGGCATATACACAATTATCATAGGTTCTGCTGGCCTATGCATGAGATGTCCATACTTATTACACACCTGCATGCTGTATACATGCTTGTACTCCAGATCACAGTGACTCTGGAAGTACACACCTACTCAGAAAGTGAGAACTCTTGAGAGTTATGGTAAAGCTGTGCAGTGAAGTTGATCTTAAATCCCATACTCTGTCATCCTTTCCAGGACCATTCTGGCCCTTCATGTTTGATATACATACATACATACACACATACATGCATACATACATACAGACAGACAGATAGACACAGACACACACAGAGACACACAGACACACACACACACACACACACACACACACACCACACCACACATACGCATTTATATGGAAATATCAGTAGGTAGTGGGATTTTCTGTAAAGAAAATGATAAGCATGTTTAAGATGCTTTGATGTGGCCTAGGTGATTCCCACAAGCTACATGGAAAGGTCCCTCCCCCTAGCCTATTGGAAAAGCTGGAGAAACCTCATAAACTGGCTGGTACACACATGCCTTCACAGGAGGGCCTGAGAATAACAGGGTCACTCTACTGGGGTTCTAAGGCTTACTTAGGGCCCCTTCTCAGGATGTCTTTACACAATGATCACTTGATCTTATAATGAAGGTGCTAACACTACCATGGGGTACCATCTGACCTCACTGCCACAAACAGGCAGAGTCCGTGACACAGGAAGCAGACATGTGGTATGCATTCTTTTTTAAGATGTAATTCATCAATTTTGAACTTTAATATATTGCTGCACTGCATTATAAGTTACATTGGAGTCTAGTTCAGTGGCAAAGTGCTTTTCTGGTAAACATTAAGTCTTGGGTTTGATCCCAATCAAAGTAAGTACATAAATGATAATAAATGAATAAATAGTATAACTATATTTGATGTTAGCTTTTCCTCTTCTTTAAGTAAAGTGTAATGCTAAGCCTTTAGGACTTGACTGAGAGTTACAAAGCTATCAATGCAGTTTCGATTCTCATTTTGGTAGTTTGATTTAATAATGATCATATATACACTGGATGAAATCATCAAGAGGAAAACAAAGCTTCAGATATACTTGAAATGGCTACACCTTCAGGAAACTTCACGCAAAGTATCTGAGCTATTTTAAGACTAGCAAAATAGTTCTTAAACTCTGCTAAATCCGAATCAAAATCCAAATTAGATTTATGTCCTAAGGGAAGTGAGAGACTGCTGCTTTTGGATCCTGAGTTGTCCCAACTCTGTGCCCGGAGAGCTTGGGGCAAAGAGATCTCCTGTGAAAGTAGAGGCAAGTTTCAGTGGTAAATCCTATGCACAGAAATAGTTTCTGCTCTGTGGAGAACAGGAGAGCCCTGAGCAGGGAGCCATGGTTTGCTACTTAAGGGAGTGTAGATTGAACATTAGCCATTAATGTGTCCCTCTAATTGACCCACACTGTTTATAAATTAAAAGTGCAATGACTGTTTTATAAGCTGACCTAGGTGTACTGTCATGATCAGTAGCCAACCTCTTAGTGGTTCTGATAAACTATAAACAACGGATAATTCTGAGGTATGATGTCAAGCTCCACACCTAGGGAGCAAAGTCAGAAAGGCTGGTGGATTAAGACAGCATGCTCTCTATGCTGTAATGTAACTTGTAAAGAAGTTAAGGTAAATGAAGTTAACCCATTGAAGGCATCCTAGGGAAAAAGCTATGGATGTGCTGTAGGAAGAGCAAGCCACATACCTGTGCACCTGCCTTCAGTGGCCAGTCAGTCTCCTTGAGGCCCGTGTCTGGTTTTATTTCTCCCCACCAAATGCCTACTATGGCCTTTGGTCCCTCTGGCAAGACTCTAGAAGAGTAAGTATTACAGTTCCCTGTCTTAATGACTAGATATATCCGTATTCAGAGATTTGCGGCAGAATCTTCCAAATTCCTCTCTGCCTGGCTCCGTTAGGAAATGAGGAATATGGGCTTTTTCTTTGCACTGGAGGCCTTTTGCACCATGGACAATTATGGAGCCTTTTTTTGCCAGAGGTTATACCTAAGCTAACAGAAGCACAGAGACTGTCCACAAGTCAGAATCTCTCAATTTTCCCCTAGCTGAAGAACATGTACCTTGTGTGCAGTTAAAAGAAATAACACGGGAAGTGACATTAGCCCCAATTCCAACCTTCTCCTGATTCTTTGCTGTTTGAGGGTAAAATGGTTGAATGGTAAACTTTCCCCTAGTCCACCTAAGTAGATCCAGTATGTGGATTAAGGAGAATCTGCCAAGTACAGTGTCTCTTATCTATTTGGCCAGCGCTTGGAGGGTTGAGGCAGATTGCTTGTGGCAAGTTTGAAGTTATAGTGTGTCCCAAGCCAGCCTGAGCTACAGTGTGAACCTTCTTTGTTTCAACAAAAGATGACATATTTTCAGGGTTACCCATGTGGGAGCTGGGTGGAAGCAGGGAGACACAGAAGAGCCAGACAGATATAGCTGCTACATAGTGAAAACCCTCTGCTCTAAGAACTGGCTTGTAGGTTAAATAAACACATTCTTTAATGTTTTGACCTTCATCAGACTGTGACATTTCCAAAGTTCCGGGAAAGTTTTCTGAGCTTGAACTTTCTTCAGGTGTTATTGTGCAGCAAGAATGGAAGAGAAAACAAGTTCTACAGAAAATAGCCCCAAATTATCCAAGCCACTGGCAAAGGCTGTGTGAGATGCCTTAGATACAGATGGGGACACTCATCCTCAGAGACAAACATCACAGGGGTACATTCATCTGTGTGAGAAGGATTCTCAAAAGGTCCTTCCAACTACCATACACCATATGTGAAACCTACCATGTTCTGCTAAATACATTTTAAACCTTCGCCTTGTTTGGATCTTATCATCGAAGCTTCAATTATCCTGGTCTGATCATGATAAATTAACTGTAATTCAGTGGCTAGTTGCCTGCCACTAGGAAAAATATTATTAAAGATAAAAGATAAGGATGGGAATGTTTGAGACATTTACTGCAGCAATTACAGGGTGACCTGTTTACACCCAGTTTTCTGAATACCTTGACCCAGAACACAATTACTTAGAAGACCTCAAGACCTCAATGAATCCCAACATAGCCTTATGGGAGACCGTGGTATTCAACCTTTGAAATGCAGTTCTGCTGTGTCATTAAATTATACTGAGGTTTGAGATGTGGGTGTGGAAAGGGCAAGTCTCCTTCCCTGCATATATGGTGTTTGGCTTCACATAGTATTGTCTAGACTCTGTGGGTCTATTTTTATTGTTAACACTGTATAGGTCAATCTAATCTCACTGATCTCTTTAAATGTACAGTTAAATTGGTAGCGAAAGTTAAAAATCCATGATGTTATTTCTCAGTCGAATCCTAGTATTCCATTTCTTCCACAAGTATTTATTTTCTGAATGGAGAGATCATCTGATTTTCCTGATGTGCATCCATAAGAAAAGCAGCTGTTTTTCCATGTTTCAGGCAGGCTAAGGACCAGGAGTCAGGGTGGCTTCTTAGGAACTGGCTCTCTTGGTTCTGTCCAAATACAGCAGAATGGACATTTAAGTATTAACACTTCTTGCTATCCTGAGCTTTCTGGGCAGCCATTTTCAGACGATACACATGTTTACCTTGGCTCTGTATTACACTCTGTTTTAGACTTCTGTCTTTGAAGGGGACTTTGCTGATAAGCAGACTAATACTTGGCAGGCATATAAAAGGATTCATAGAAAAAGGTTAGCAATGATGAGCTACAAGTGCTCAGGAGACAGACCTGAAACTAAGAGAGTTTCTAGGTGTTTGGGTCATAAGACACCTACACGCTTTCCTGCTTATCCCTCTCTAAAGCAACTTTTGAAAATGAATATTTATAAGAGGCATAGAGACCTATAAACAAGGATGTTCATTGTCTGTCAGGTCCTTTAAAGTATTTATATATATTGCCCCCAGTATGACCAACTGGGACCAAGTGTACAAACATGTGAGTCTGGGGGAGATATTTTAAATTACAATCACAGCAGATAGATTGTGGCATCTACAAAAGGGTTCCTGAAAATAATTCTACATGGGCATAAAGTAAAGTGTGCCCTCATTACCCCTATCCTCAGAGGGATGTGTGTGTGTGTGTGTGTGTGTGTGTGTGTGAGAGAGAGAGAGAGAGAGAGAGAGAGAGAGAGAGAGAGAGAGAGAGAGAGAGAGAGACAGGCAGACAGCGAGAAACAGAGAGAGAGACACACACAGAGAGACAGAAAGAGAGAGAGATAGAGAGAGAAACAGAGAGAGACAGAGAGAGAAAATGCCCAGTCCATCCAATATCTGTCCCACTCCCTTAAGTATTTCAGTGACAGCTTTCTATATTGAATATCAACTCACCATGGTAGACTTTACCATACAGAGATGATAAATAAATCAGGAGAAATAGTGGGGACAGAGCCAGGAATCCACCAACTGTGGGTGAGCTCCATAATTTCACCACGATCACTTGAGATTTCCAAGGATCCAGGGACATAACCTCAGAGCCAACATAGAAACTGGGAGAACTGGGTGGACATCATGGCATACCTTAGAACAAGTGCATCTCACTGCATGTTCTCCCAAAGCTGACAGCATAGAGCAGTGTGCTGTTGTTAACTTGTGGGTTTAATACACTGCACAAACAAAGGCAAAAGCATTTAGTGAGTGAGTGTGGGATTGCCACTTCAAAGAGTACAAAGCACAAAGAGGTCTTCAGCAGGGGCCACATTTTGGGGGGAGTTCAAAAACAAATGTAGACTAGAGCTGGGTGGAAAAAAAAGTGTCACATGGTTTCCAAGGTTGTGAGAAGCTATGCAGGATCTAAGGTGACATAAGGCCTGGTCTGCAGAGGCCATTTATTTCTGTCAGTCTGTCTGTCCATCTTTAGTAGTGCTCAAGCTGATATGGGCTGTGCTTATAAGAGGTAAAAGACATCTTGCCATGATGGGGTATTTCAATGAAGGTGACATCTGTGCATGTGTAGGATATCAAATCCCTCCAAAGTACAAACCAGAAAGGGCATGGAGGTGAGCAAGGGGCCATGATTAGATGACAAGTGTCTAAATGATAGCTAGTCATGTCTAGTATTAGAGACCCAAATATGTAACCTTCAAACTTCAATGTATGCATTAAGAGTGATGTGGTCACTAGGAAATGAAGCCCCATGCTGGTGGGAGCCCTGGAAAGACAGAAATAGGAGTCTTGCTCTCTCTTCTCAGGGCTCATAGATGCCCTTCCTTGGATACCACAGAGACTCATTGAGAATCCTGCAATCTCAGTGCTTTGCTCATCACTGATTCTTCTCCTGTATGTCAAGCAAAGGGTGACACCTGGTCACACTACTGCATGGAGCTAAGCCTGGGCTATGGATCTGACCATCCAGGTCAGTTTTGGGACCTTAGGGCACATATGGCTCTCTGGATTACATAGATGACATGCCACTTGCCTGGGATTCTCCTCTACAGACTCCATTGTTTAGATTCTTTAATCCAATCTCATCGCTTGTTTGGTTCTGGCAGGGAACATGTTTAGTAAATGAAAGTCTGTATTGTTTCTTTTTCAAATTAATAAAGGGAGGATGCCAGTTTTACATACAAAAATAAATGATGAAAAATTGATTAAAGTCAAACTTTATAATGAATGTCCTTATCTTTGTAATATCTGACATTTTGCAGATAACATTAAAATCTGACTTTTTTCCACTCTTGGCTAGATAATTTGATTTAACACAGTAACAATAACAGGAAGGATTTTAAAGCAAATTTCTAATCAAGAGTGTTCTACTTCATCAAATTGCAACAAAGGTTGCCTTTCTGTCAGCTTTGTTGATGAGTATCCAGCTCCTTTTACCCAACTGTGCATAATGAGAATGCACAGGCCACTGAGTCAATAGAGTCCTTTAAAGGAAACAAACACAGGAAGTAAACCTGCACTGTACCCACACTGTTACCTCATCTGCCCAGGTCAGCTGCAGTGGCTTCTGAGGATGCCTGGCCTCCACGCTCCAGCATTTATTCAAAGCTTCTGCTGACTGTCATCTAGGAAGCCCATCAGAGTCCAGAACCCAGTGGCCCAATTCCTCAGATGAGCTCTGGAGATTCCAGAATGATCAGGCTGGCTGAGGTTTATCAGAGCATGGTGATCACCTGACCCTGACTTACAGACTCCCTGTGGCTTGCACAACCCTGAGATATGGAAAGCTTTGGGGACAGGAGATGTTTTGTATTGTCCCAGATCCCCTTAAGTATCTTTGCTCTGAAATGACAGCAAAAGCTGTTCTCACCAGCATTTGTTTCCATTACAGTTAGTGTTGGGAGGGTGTGGAAAACGCTTTCTTGTCCCAATGAAGCCTGAAGGCTTTGCAGGGGCAAAAAAGAAATCCCTCATTTTTGGTGACAGTAAAAACCTGTATCAGTGTGACAATCAGGAGCAAGTATATGCCATTTCTAAATAGCTCCTTGCATTGACTTTCGATGTCTATGCTAGCTTTCTCATTAAGCATTCTGATCCCATTAATCTATCTTCCAACATGTACTCAGAACCAAATGCCTTGACAAAGCACTTACTCAGGTCAATGCTGAAGCATTCTGTCTGTGTGGGAAGACATGTTAGTGAGCAATGGTTCCCACTGCACAAGCATGAGGATCTGGGTTCAAATCCCCAACACGACATGAAAAGCAGGTAATAGCTGCACAAACTTGTAATCCTAGAGCTTGGAAAAGCACAGAGTCAGGAAGATAATTGGGAGTTTCTGGTCAGGCAGAGTAACCAAGAACTAATCAAGAGCTCCAGGTTTAGAGAGGAATCTGTCTCAAAGGAATAAGACAAGGAAAAATAGAAGAAGACAGCTAATATTCTGACTGGGCCTTTGTACACTTGTGGATGTGATTTACACATAAATATATGAACATGCCACCCAAGTATATACCATGTATACACATGCCACACATACACACTCACATATACATACATATACACTCAGAGATAGACATACACATACACATGCCACACACACATGAGCACCCATATATACATATACACTCAGAGATAGACATACACATACACATGCCACACACACATGAGCACCCATATATACATATACACTCAGAGATAGACATACACATACACATGCCACACACACATGAGCACCCATATATACATATACACTTACAGTCAGACATACATGCCCACAGCATACACTCACACAGTTCCTTCTTTGGACACACTAAAGCCATGACTTAGTGACAAGTTCCAAACAGAATGAAAAATAGAAGCATCTCAACTAAACATTGTAACATGCTCACCTCCAAGCTCAACTGCTTCACTCTACTGAGCACTATGGGTTGCTGTTGGGACCTTGATGGAAATTAGTCATGCAGTGTTGCACCACCTTTGTGTAGGAAACATGGGACAGACTTAACAGAGGTTTGTCAGGCAGAAAGAGAAGCATCCTGCACAATGTGTACAATGGATAACATTTGTTCTCCTCTAGCAACTTGATGCTGGTTAGCATGTTATAGAAATATTCCTGGTGCTGTGTACCGGAGGTAAATGGGACTGACCGGCTATGGTCTGTATAATAAGAAGCTTGATCCTAGGATAAATGTTAGCACATTTCTGTCTAGCCAGATCCTACCCTGTGTTTGTGTGCTCTGCAGTGTCACATTCTCTTACATGGTTGAGTAATTATGAAAGAAAAAGATTACCTTGTGACACATGAATACTTATGGAATTAAATTTCCCTATTTTCAGGTAGAAGCCACACCTGACAGTGACCATGTGTGTGGCAGTTGAGAGAAACACAGTGATCTCAAGGGTGATGTGGGGACATAGTTGCACTGAGTTCCCAAACCTTCTTATTCTGTCTCCAACTACCTTGGGAACAGCACACTCATTTTCATGGTCTTAGAGTATTTATTATTCCTCACCTTTCTACCAAATTCCAGAGGCATAGAGTTATAAGATTATTTTAAAATCATTAATAAAGGCTCTCATGTAGCCTAACTATTCTTGAGCTCCCTATTTTACTGAGGTGACATCTCAAGTGTGGAAGTTACAGGTGTGTATCACATCTGGTTTTATGTGATATTGGGCATGTAACCCAACAAGACTGTGTATATGCTCTATATACATAATATACATATGTATTTAAACAAATACTCTACCCACTGGGCTGTAGCCCCAGTCCCCACAAAACATCTTTAATATGCCTTTATTAATGAATTACACTAAAGTGGTATAATCTTGGATTTTTATTTAGTTCATTATCACACGGATCTAACTTATTAGAAAAAGCTAAACATATATTATTGCTGTTATGATAGAGGAAACATTTTTTTAAATTTTATCCAATAATTTCAAGTTTTAAAATTCAATGTTATGATTTCAGTTAAAAATAAGGTTTTGAGCCAGGTGGTGGTGGTACATGCCTTTAATCCCAGCACTTGGGAGGCAGAGGCAGGTGGATTTCTGAGTTCGAGGCCAGCCTGGTCTACAAAGTGAGTTCCAGGACAGCCAGCCTACACAGAGAAACCCTGTCTCAAAAAAAAAAAAAAAAAAAAAAAAAGAGGTTTTGAGAAACACCAAGCAAGATCTTCCTTTTCTATAGCATAAATTAAGATAGTCATTTTTTCTGAGATCTACTTTCATTACAATTCTCTGACTTTTACAACTCAGTGGACTTTGGGAATTACCTAATAGTTAACCTGATTGCTTAGGTGGCAGGCTCTAGAATCAGCCAGGAACCAAGCTTCTGGGTGTGCATGGGAGGAATTATCTAGAATAGGTCAGCCAGGATGAGAAAACTGATTGTAAATGTTGGTGGAACCATTCCCTGGTCTAAAGTTTTACACTACAGAAAAAAAAATAATAATAAAGAGAAAAGAAGAGAAAAGAAAAGAAAAGAGAAGAGAAGAGAAGAGAAGAGAAGAGAAGAGAAGAGAAGAGAAGAGAAGAGAAGAGAAAGGAAAAGAGCAACCCAAGTACAAGAACCCATGGCTCCCTGCTTCTTCAATGTAGATGTGATATGACCATCTGCCTCCATAGCCTGCAGCTATCACTTTCCTGCCATGATGAACCATGATGTAAACCAAAATAATCCTTTCTTCTTAAGTAGTTTCTATTCGGTATTTAACCATGGTAGCAAGACAAAAAACAGCACACACAAGCATGTATACAAGGCTGAACGGCAGGAAGACCCTTGCTGCAAAATGATAGCTGGCTTTAGAACTATGAGGTTGTACTCAGCCAGCTCAAAACTTAAGGCTCAGGGCTGTAGAGATAACTGAGCAGTTAAGAACACTTCCTTCTCTTTTACAGGACACAGGTTTGATTCCTAGCACCCACAACAGCAAGTTACAACCATAACTCCAGTTCCAGGAGACACAAAGATCTCTTTTAGCTCTTTCAACAGCCAGGTAACAACATAGTACACACATGCTTACATGTAAGCCATCATACACACAAAATAAAATAAATAAACCTCTGAAAATGAACCTATGAAACTCAGAATCAGAGTTCAAAATGTGGAAGATGTTTATAAAAGAAATCAAGTGATGACCAGATGTCTTCATGAGACCCAAAGCATGAATTAAAAATAAGAATACTTTCACTATTTAATGTCAAGAAAACAGGACTTGAGGTCTAAAATTCACAAGCTTCTCATGACGATGAGGCTACAGTCTTTCAAAAGGTATGAAAATTTTAGTTTACTTTTACCTGGAGGCATACAGAAAACCTTGTTTTATCGGCTCACACACAAATCCCTCTTCACAGGCTCTGTGATTAGTTGCATCTATTTTTCTATAATGTGATGTTGCATTTAATCTCATTTTACATCTGATTGTAGTATTGTCTACCTTGTGGCAGGAAGTATAACACAAAATTGAAGCCTAAAGGGAAGGTTTAGAAGAATGAAAACCGTAGATCCTCTACAGCGGGTGGCTTAACATCCCTGAGTGCTGTGCCCTGCCCTCTCAAATGTATGGATAACATGGCTTAAACAATTCTTTTCAAACATCAAGACAATTAGAACACTCTAAATGCCTTAGATCTTATTCATCACTCCTACTACTGATTTCTTCAGATTTCTGTCAGATCACTGGACTCTGAAATCTGAGTCATTCTGGGCATGCCGAAGATGTAACAAACAGAAAGAATAATTTTCTACTGGTGTTCTTATCGGGATGTGTCCATTGTATTTGTTGATGAGTTTCATAGACACTCTGTAATTCAAGTACATTATGTGTTTGACCATATTAACCCCTTGCCCTCCTTTTATCTCCCCATTCTTTCAAAGATAACCTTGTGATAAAAGGTGGTGAGTGTGCATAGGGTTGAAGCACTCCCAATGAGATAATTTCTACATCTAACTCTACCCTCAACCCCATAGGGCAGGCATCTTTGAGCCAACATTTAGAGATGGGCCTAAAGAACATTATCTAACTTGCCAAACACACAGACTATTCTGCAACGGTGAGGGATGTAACTAGGGTTCAAATCCAGGCTTCTTGGACTGCATAAACGTCAGCCTTCAGCCACAGAATTGCAAAGAATCTCAGAGTTAACCTTGTCATTCCACCTTAATTTTTCAGAAGGGAAAATTTATTCTGAAAGACAAAAATTAAATGGCTGGTCCAAGGTCACAGAGTTCCTGAGCTGAAAGACAAAGGAGAGGTCTGAACACAAGTAGAGTGATAGAGCAGGGTGTTCTGCCTACTGCTCTACACTGCCCATTCTTAGCAGTGTAAGGCTCTGATGTGACATGCTCATCAGTGTTATTAGACGCGTTCTCACGACCGGCCAGGAAGAACACCACAGACCAGAATCTTCTGCGGCAAAGCTTTATTCTTACATCTTCAGGAACAGAGTGCAAGAAGCAAGAGAGCAAGAAGCAAGAGAGAGAGAAAAGCAAGAGAGAGAGAAAAGCAAGAGAGCGAAAAAGCGAAACCCCGTCCCTTTTTAAGGAGAATTCTCCTTCGCCTCGGACGTGTCACTCCTTGATTGGCTGCAGCCCATCGGCCGAGTTGACGTCACGGGGAAGGCAGAGCACAAGTAGTCATAAGATACCCTTGGCACATGCGCAGATTATTTGTTTACCACTTAGAACACAGGATGTCAGCGCCATCTTGTAACGGCGAATGTGGGGGCGGCTCCCAACATCTCCCCCTTTTTCTTTTAATAAGAGCAAATAGGCCACCCATATTAATGAGAGTGGAGATAGAGGTCAAATCCCCAGTGTGTAGGTAAAGGAGCCATGTACAGGATTAGCTCTTAGGCTTACAGGCTTTTACCCAGAGCAACCCTGACCTGCTCCCGTGTCGTTTTGCCTGGGGGAAGGGAACTAGGACACTGAACCTTCATGAAAGATGACATGTCTCCCTAGAATAGGCTCATATATGCCGCAGAGCCTTTCCATTGCAGTGCTTAGCCTTGCAACTCTCTCGGGCTGCTGAAGCACACTCACTCTATCCCGTGCAATGAGTCTAGCCTCATGGGATATAAGAGCTGAGTGGCCAGCGACCTATTGCCTAAGCATAGATAACCATATATCAGGGGGAGCTCCATGTTCTAGTCCTGCAAGCGCCTGGGCAATAACCACCTTGTCTCTCCTAGTTTAGGCCTTAAGCTTACAGACCAATCAAAGAAGCAACACTAATCCACAGCAAAGTGTATCTCCAAATAATATTAATCCCACCCATTTTTTAAAGAAAGAAAATGCTGAGGAGATCCAATTGGGTAATCCTTTGGTCAGGGACAGGTCCAAGCGCGTGGAGTTGACCTGAAGTCTCAATTCCCGAAGGATCTGTTCAAATTCAGCCATCCAATTCTGTAACATATACTGAAAAAGACTTTTTGACAAATTAGCTGTCCTAGTAAATTTAACATACTGAATGGAAATAACACACAATCCCGGAAACTTTTGTTCACATCCCTGCTGAGTTATTTGTCATAATACATCTAGTTGTATCTGGACAAGATCTATGAGTTGATTAACCAGCATGAGACCTCTCTGTATCTTGACATTAGCTGAGGCCTGTTCATCTATGACTGTAGTCACTGAGGCTGACAAAGTGTTAATGGTGTCAGTTGTCTGGACCTGTCCAGACAGAGCCAAGGCTGTCTGAATTAAGGCCAAACCCAGTTCCTAGTTAGTGGTAAAAAAGCAGGAGAATACTTGAGCATTATACATCACCGTCATTGGGAGTGGAAATGTCGACATTATCCCCCAACGCTGCTCTCTCTTTATTATTGACGCCCTGGACATCACCAAGAGGAGGGACATTAGTATTCCCTTGGTCAGTCTGGATTTTTCGGGTGAGTCTTTCTGGTACCCAAAATGGGTTGTCTTCATTCTGTGGGAAAACACAGATAGCTCCCCTGGATCTTATCAAAATAGGATCCGGGCCATACCATTTATTATCAAGGACATTTTTCCATTTAACCATCTCATTGGGCCTATCTGGCTCTGAACAATGACGTTCAGCCGCAGTATGGCCATGAGCATCAATATTTAAAAAATTGAGTGTAAAGAGTGCCAAAGACACAGACACTCTTGGTGCTCGGGGTACAGTCTCCTCAAAAGTTCCCCTCTTCTGTTTTATAAGATAGGCTTTGAGGGTGCGATGCGCACGCTCAACAATACCCTGTCCTTGAGGGTTGTACGGAAGTCCAGTCAGGTGGGTTACGTCCATCTGACGGCAGAACTGTTGGAATTTTTGAGACGTATAAGCTGGTCCATTATCAGTCTTAAGGAGTCTGGGTTTCCCCCAAGCACTCCATGCCTCAAGACAATGTTGAATCACATGTGAGGCTTTTTCTCCGGTTAACGGAGAAGCAAACATGATGCCAGAACATGTGTCAATGGACACATGGAGATATTGAAGTTTTCCAAAGGAAGAAACATGTGTAACATCCATTTGCCAGACCTGTAGAGGTCGAATACCGCGTGGGTTAATTCCCACATGAGGAACTGGCAAGAACTCACAGCAGCTTTGACATTGAGTAACAATGTCACGGGCTTCTTTTCTTGTCAAGGAGAAACGACTGCGTAATGTTTCAGCCGTCACATGAAAATTGTTATGAAAATTTCTTGCAGCCTCTACCGGGGATGATAGGGCAGCAGCCACCACTTTAGTGGCCTTATCTGCCAAATCATTTCCCAGAGCCATGGGGCCAGGTAGGCCTGAATGGGCTCTAACATGAGTAATATAAACAGGAGATCTTCTAGATAACAAAACTAATTGTATCTGCTGAAAAATATTGGCAACTCTACTGGAAGGCTTAATCACTCCAGCCACTTCTAAAAGATTTACTGCATTTACCACATAACAGGAATCTGACACAATATTAAGGGGTTCTAAAAAGGTTTTTAAAACTTCTAAGACCACTAAACATTCTACCACTTGCGGTGAATTTTCATTATATTGTTTGGATACCACTTTACCATTAGCCACATAGGCACCTATGCCAGTTTTTGATCCATCAGTATATACCACAATCCCATTTTTAAGTGGGTTTCTTACTGTTATTTGTGGAAACACAACAGATTGATTTTGGGCAAACTGTAAGATTGGATGTTTTGGATAATGGTTATCTATTTTTCCTGAAAAGGAGGTAACTAAAACTGCCCAATCATTAGATGCGGCTGCCAAGGTTTGAACCTGTGCAGCGGTATAAGGTACAATTAAAAGATATGGACTTTGCCCAAAGTGGGTGATTGCTGCTTTTAGACCTTTAAGGGCAAGCTGTGCAATTGCATCAGGATACCAATCTATTATTTTAGCTGGGGATACGTTTGGATGGATCCACAACAATGGCCCATTCTGCCACAAAACTGCAGTTGGCAATTGTGCTGTCTTAAAGACACACAAACTGAAAGGCTGCGAATCCTCAATACGTTGTAATTGTGCATTCTGTAAGGCTTTTTCCACCTTTTGTAAGGCCTGGTTAGCAGCTAGAGTAAGAGTCCTAGGGGAGGAGATATGAGGATCTCCTTCTAAAATACTAAACAAAGGCCTTAACTCAGCGGAAGGAATCTTTAAAAAAGGTCTGAGCCAATTAATATCTCCCAACAGCTTTTGAAAATCATTTAAGGTATGGAGGTGATCTCTTCTTATCTCTACCTTTTGGGGCACAATCTTATCTGGGGACACCACAGAGCCCAAGAATTGTCCTGTATCAGAAATTTGGACCTTTTCTGTGGCTATCTGTAAACCCCACTGACTTAAAGTTTTAAGTAGAAAAGGATATGCCTTTTGTAGCATGGTAAGGTCTTTATGGCACAGGAGGATGTCATCCATGTAAAGGAGCAAAATTAAAGAGGGGAATTGTTCCCTCACTGGCAAAAGAGCTTCTTGCATATAAAGCTGGCACATAGTAGGACTATTGGACATTCCCTGTGGTAAGACCTTCCATTGATACCTCTTATCAGGTTTAGCAGAATAAGCTCTCTGACCCGTTAACAAGTCAAAAGTCCAATCTCTCTGCTCTGGAGTTAAAGCAGCAGCGTTTGCTCGGTCCTGCGCCTGTGCAGCCTCTCGCCACAGAGATCTCCATTTCACATATTTGCCCATACTAGGGAGAGCGGCTTTTGCAATCATTTGCCAGTCGGCAGGAGTTAGTGCCATGCCGGCAAGCCTGTCTAACTGCACCAAGGTAAAATTAGCATTGATTCCGTATTTACGAACCGACTCAGCAATTCCTTTAATTTGTAAGTATTCTACCGGAGCGTGGACACGCCCACCCTCGGCTCCTTCAAAGACCGGAAATGCCTGTTGTATTTTCCTTTGTTCCTCTCGGGGAATGAATGAGCCTGCGCATTGCCTCTCTGCGCACTGCCTCTCTGCGCATTGCTGACGCACTACGGGCTGACGCACTACGCAGGGCGGGGACTCCGCATAGGGCGGGAGTGCACCTGGTAGCCGATTGCCCTGAGGCCAATTAGCAAACTGGCCTTCGCCAGCCGCTTTTGGCTTTTTCCTTAAATGACTAGTTAGCACTTTACTTGGCGGCTGGTATCCTTTTCTTTCATAATGAGCCGCTTTTTTCTCCCAGTCTGTTTCTTCAGAGCACAGGCTCCTTCTCCTAGAGACCTCCGCTAATTGATCTTTTTTCTTTTCTTTTTTCTTTTTCTTCCTTCTAATCTCTCCCCAGGTATTCCTACCTGACCTTAACTTTTCCTCGGGTTCAAGACCCTTGGAAAGGCCTGTATACTTACCGTTTCTCCTCGCTCCTACTCTCTCTCCCCGCTTTACTTCTGATAGACTGCCCTGAATTTCCTCTAGAATTTTCAGCCCTATCTTAATCACTTGATAACATGTGAAAAGGAACAAAAGGGCTCCTAACACCAGAAAAAATTCAAGGCCAAACATTTTCCACTTTACTTCTGATAGACTGTCTTGAATTTCGTTAGAAAGTTCAAGATCAGACTTATCTTGTAAAGCTATACTTACGGGTTACCGCCGTTCCCCAGCTGAAAAGTTCTGAATTCATACAGTTGAATCCTTCTTAACAGTCTGCTTTACGGGAACCTTTATCACCGTCGTTCCCCAGCTGATGAGTTCTGAATTCGGCAGTTGAATCCTTCTCAACAGTCTGTTTTATGGGAACACTTTATCACCGTCGTTCCCCAGCTGATGAGTTCTGAATTCGGCAGTTGAATCCTTCTCAACAGTCTGTGTTACGGGAACCTTTATAAACGTGATCCGCAGTTCTGGTTCCGGAATGAGGGATCCTCCTTGCGCCAGTCCCGAGTTTTTTTCTCGTCCCGGAATTCGGCACCAATTGTTATTAGACGCGTTCTCACGACCGGCCAGGAAGAACACCACAGACCAGAATCTTCTGCGGCAAAGCTTTATTCTTACATCTTCAGGAACAGAGTGCAAGAAGCAAGAGAGCAAGAAGCAAGAGAGAGAGAAAAGCAAGAGAGAGAGAAAAGCAAGAGAGCGAAAAAGCGAAACCCCGTCCCTTTTTAAGGAGAATTCTCCTTCGCCTCGGACGTGTCACTCCTTGATTGGCTGCAGCCCATCGGCCGAGTTGACGTCACGGGGAAGGCAGAGCACAAGTAGTCATAAGATACCCTTGGCACATGCGCAGATTATTTGTTTACCACTTAGAACACAGGATGTCAGCGCCATCTTGTAACGGCGAATGTGGGGGCGGCTCCCAACACATCAGAAACTTTTAAGCACATGAATTTAAATGGCTGAAAGTTTAATGTGTTTCTCCCAATGTAAAATCACAATAGTGAATATTATAACTGAGAATCTGTCCCTTTTACAGTCCCACAGCTGCCATTACTCTGAGCAACTCTAGACAGGACACACACATCAGAGAGGGCAAGAAGCTCTTTGCTGTGCAGTCTTACTCATTTCTACAGATCTCCAATGAAATCATGATCACTCTGTTCTTTATCTTTTCTATGGAATTTAACCATCTTCCCTTTTGATGAAAGAATGTTAGGATAGTTCACTAAATCAAAACCCAGTCAGTTCATGGCCCCTGCCTTTAAATGCTCAAGAGTGTATATCACACAGTCTATCTATTGAAGTGATTTCTCTATGGTGGCACTGTGTGTTGTGACTTGCCATTCTGTATTTGCATACAGTTTTGCTCAGCTAAGCAGTTCTGCTCAGTGCCAACTTCCACGCACAAGCAAACGTTAAGGCACTTAAGTAATACGTGGCTAAATGAGTTTAAACACTGAGCACTGAAACTGTCATTCGTTTCAGCGCCTGCTTTGAGTAAATATTCTTCCAAAATTCCATGTGTCTTTTAATGGTTACTTTAGCAGTATTCATTTAAGAAATGTTCAGCAATTAAACGTGGCAGATCTCCCAATAATAACAGTTGCTAAATAAAGCTCGGCAAAGTTTAATGGATTCACATCACTGAAGAAATTATTGCGTTACTTTTGATTGATACAGTTTGAGTTTCCATGTTTTCAGTGTTGGCTTGCGGATAACTCGGTAAATATACTTTGTAATATATCAGATATTAATAAATAAAGTCTAGCTTAATTAAGGGTTACAAAATATTTGACCCTCCACACACAAAAAGGGCATGAAATTAGGAGGAAGATGTGTTGAAGGAGGTGGGTCCAACAGAAGCATGAAAGGGCTGTGGAGAGTGGCTATGACAAAATTATATTGTATTCATATATGGAACTCTAAAACATAAATAAACTAGTACAATAAAACCTTCACTCCAATTTTATAGGAAGATGAGATTTCTTTTTCTTTTTTGTTTTTTTTTTTAATAATTCTCTTTGTTTAATTCTGGAACTCTATAGAATACACTAACCTCCAACACACACAGATCTTCCTGACTCTGCCCACCAAGTGCTGAGATTAAAAGTGTAAGCCATACCAGTAAGCATGCTCTTTTAAAATGTCAAAAAAAATTTAGAATGATGAATTTGGACATTTTAATTTTACTTGAGTTGTGTTGCTTTGATTTATATTGTAGCTTTAATTGTTGTTCAAGGCTCACAGAATAATGCAGGGGAAGATATACCCATAATGCTGTGTAAACAAGGTTAGCCTTGTGTTATTCAAATGCTGATTTCTCTGCCCTCATGTCTTGTTTCAAGCTGAACATGGCTCTGCAATGCTAATACTAAGAATCTCCTGTCTCAAGTTTGTGTAACCAATATTTATCATTTATTCTCTCCCTTGTCAATAAATGTTGATCACCCAATGGCTGGGTAATAGAGAAGATAGCATGGAAGCTTCCAGAAGCCATGGGGAGCAGAGTGGGGCTGTGGTGGGTGGAGTTTCAGATCTGCCATGAGGATTCAGAAGGACCATGAGGAGAGGACCTTCCATGATGTCTGAGAAGACATCATGGGAAGAAACATTTAAAGCAGAAACAGATAGAAAAATATTAAACTGTGAGTCTGAACTGGGGTCAGGGCTGGGATATCGCCAGACTAGCATAGGGGTTAATATAAATCTATATTGACTAGTTATTAAGGTGCAGTTTAAAATAAATCTTGGTTTCTCTGTATGACTATTGGGGAGTAGCAAAGGTAGGGAAACACAGCTGCCATATGAATTAACTGGTTACATTTATATTACAAATGATCCACTTTAAAGGAAGGTGTGTAAATCCCCCACAGTCACTCCTACACACACAGACTCCACCATGCTCCACTGCTTGTAGAATCCTCTTATACTTGTCAGATGTGGTACCCGCTGACTAGAGAGAGGCTCAGCACCCTTGTTAGGATTTACTGTTGACTTTGTATGTTCATTGTCCATGACTGCAGTACACTACACACATGATGGCATTATCCTACACACATGACTGCAGTACACTACACACATGACTGCAGTACACTACACACATGATGTCAGTATACTACAGAGTCATTTCTCTAAGAATCTACCTGTTTTCTCATCATGCACACTAGCTCCTTGTAACAACTGACCTTTAAACTATCACTATGATTTTGCATTTTCTGGATTGTGCAATACTCCTGTCACACAGAACTTTTTTTATGAGCCAACTTCTGTCCCTGAGTAACATATACTTGATCCATCTCTGTTTCTGCATAACCTGGTAGCTCATTCAGTTTTAGTGCTGGGTGATACCTCACTGTGTGATAACATATCTTGACATACCCTTCACCTATGAAAGTTATTTATTTCACTAACTTCCAGATCTGGTCCCCAGAATTGTAAATTTAGCTGTATCAATTTTTCATGCCTGCTCTAGTGTAGATGGGCATTTACAATCTTCCTAAATAGACACCAAGGAACACAATTACAGCTCATAAGAGTATGTTTCATCTCCTGAAGAAACTGCCTGTGCATCTCGCACAAAGTGCTGACTTGTTTTATTCTTTCTAGAGGAAACTTCCCACGATGCTGTTATTTGATGCAGACAATTCTAAATTTTGGACATTCCAGGGATACCATAGTCTTTTCTTTTAATTCTTTTAAAGTAGAGTACACTTAACTCTGTTAACAGGTCCAGAGATAAAGGGAACTTGCCAGTGTTAAAGTGTGTGGTGAAAACCAGGCAGATAACATTACCTGTGGGTCTAAAACCAGAGGAAAATGGATAAAAGCCACATGCAGTATGCAATGGTAAGAATTAAGATGGGTCTATGCCCAGGAGTGGTATAGCTGGGTTCTCCAGTAGTGCTATGTCCAATTTTCTGAGGAACCGGCAAACTGATTTCCAGAGTGGTTGTACCAGCTTACAATCCCAACATCAAAGGAGGAGTGGTCCTCTTTCTCCACATCCTGGCCAGCATCTGCTGTCACCTGAGTTTTTGATCTTAGCCATTCTGACTGGTTTGAGATGGAACCTCAGTGTTGTTTTGATTTGCATTTCCCTGATAACGAAGGATGTTGAATATTTCTTGAGGTGCTTCTCAGCCATTTGGTATTCCTCAGGTGAGAATTCTTTGTTTAGCTCTGCACGCCATTTTTTAAAATAGGGTTATTTGGTTCTCTAAAGTCTAAATTCTTGAGTTCTTTGTATATATTGGATATTATCCATCTATTGGATGTAGGGTTGGTAAAGATATTTCCCCAATCTGTTGGTTGCCTTTTTGTCCTATTAACAATGTTCATTGCCTTACAGAAGTTTTGCAATTTTATGAGATCCCATTTGTCAATTCTTGATCTTAGAGCATAAGTTATTGGTGTTCTGATCAGGAAAATTTCCCCCGTGGAGGACTCAGCTATACCACTCCTGGGAATATACCCAAAAGATGCTCCAACATGTAATAAGGACACATGCTCCACTCTGTTCATAGCAGCCTTATTTATAATAGCCAGAAGCGAGAAAGAACCCAGATGTCCCTCAACAGAGGAATAGATACAGAAAATGTGGCACATTTATACAATGGAGTACTACTTACCTATTAAAAACAATGAATTCATGAAATTCTTAGGAAAATGGATGGAACTAGAAAATATCATCCTGAGTGAAGTAACCCAATCACAAAAGAACACATGTGGTATATACTCACTAATAAGTGTATATTAACCCAGAATCTCGGAATACCCAAGATACAATTCACAGAACACATGAAGCTCAAGAAGAAGGAAGGCCAAAGTATGGATATTTCAGTCCCTCTTAGAAGGGGGAACAAAATTTCCATGGGAGGAGATACAAAGTGTGGAGCAGAGACTGGAGAAAAGGCCATCCAAAGACTGCCCTATCTGGGGATCCATTCCATATACAGTTAACAAACCCAGACACTATTGTGGATGCCAAAAAGTGCTTGCTGATAGGAGCCCGATATTGCTGTCTCCTGAGAGGCTCTGCCAGAGCCTGACAAATACAGAGGTGGAGGCTCTCAGCCAACCATTCTACTGAGCACAGGGTCCCCAGTGGAGGAGCTAGAGAAAGGAACCAAGGAGCTGAACGGATTTTCAGCCCCATAGGAAGAACAACAATATGAGCCAACCAGTATCCTCAGAGCTCCCAGGAACTAAATCAACAATCAAAGAGTACACGTGGAAGTACCCTTGGTTCCAGCTGCATATGTAGCAGAGGATGGCCTTGTTGGGCATCAATTGGAGGAGAAGCTCTTGGTCCTGTGAAGGCTCGATGCCTCATTGTAGGGGAATGCCAGGACAGGGAAGCAGGAGTGGATGGGTTGGTGAGCAGGGGTAGAGGGGACGGGATAGGGGGCCTTCAGAGGGGAAAACAGGAAAGGAGATAACATTTAAAATGTAAATAAAGAAAATATCTAATTAAAAAAAAAGACCTGAAAAATTTTCCCTTGCTTGTCTTATCATTTTGTGGTAATGCTTACCTCAGTTTCTTTTTTCTTTTGTATGTGTGTGTGTATGTGTGTTTGGTTTTGATTTTTTTAAGAATTAAGATGCAGGGGCTTTCATGTTGGAGGGATGCTGACTCTAGATAGACAGATACTGGTTCCAAGGAAAGCCCTCAGTTTGGGGCACAGTGCTCTTTGGGACACGGGGCAGTAAAGTTCATGAGCACTGAGGCTCATCCTCAGAGGATGAAAACCAACTTACAAAAAGCTGGTCTTGAGAATTGTGACTAACAAAAAGCCAAGGTAGAAAACTGACATATATAGTGCATGAGATTGTTTTTTTTCTTTGTTCCTTGTGTGAACGTTTTTAATACATCAGGAGCCAAAGTGGATAGTGGTGCTGATTCCCTCCCGTGACAATCTTTGGATGGCTTCTGTTCCTAAGTTGCCCTAAATGGGATGCGGTGACATAATGAATTCTGTCATGTACTTGCCATATGATTTCTGGTTGGTTCTGTAGATTTCCTGGGCTTTCAAGAGACATTTAAGACAGGAATGTGAACTTGAGCACAGCCTGAGAGGGATAGAAGCAGAGTGAGTAGCAGCTGGTACGTGTGACCCTTGCTATCTCCATCACCACCGTTATATCCACACTGAAGAGTTAAAAGGATAATTTTCAATTACGCTATACATTAAATTTTATAAACGAATATAAATTTTTCCATTATTGCACCAATGGACTACAGATAGCCTTCTGAGATGAAACAAAGTAAGTGTTGAGAAATAACTGACATATTTGATACATGTGAAAGATTTTGAACAAAATTATTTTGAACAATGAATTAATGTTTGGCATTACCTGCAAATGGAAAGGTAGAAAGACAGCCAAATACGCTTTCATGAAGCCAGAACCACAGCCCACATGTGTTCAGGAAGTAATTAGACAGTTTGGATGTCAAATCCATCTGTGGTAGAAATAGGTGGCATTTGTCCTCCCAAACTGCTCCCCACCTCGAAGCCCTTCTGCCGGGAACTTCTAATCTGACTGCAGGCCACAGCCAACGCTGAGAGCCAGAGAAGGTAGTATAAGACCATGCACACTGAAGTGAGACAATGGAAGGCTTTCTGAGCATCAGCCCTTCCAGGCTTCTTTTGGGTTCTATAACCTGCAATGGTTTATTTCTTTTAAAAAGATACATTGGATTTTCGATAATACATTTAAATATTGATGAGTTGGTGGACAGAGAGGTTCAAACACAGGAAGTATTAAGAGACTCTGGAACTTTTTTAAATACACTAAGGTCATTGCTGTATAAGCGTTGATGATGCATGGTGAGTCCGTTCATAAAGCCTCCCTGAAGCCAAACGTTAAACAGACTGACAGTCCCTCCCTCAGAATCCCTTACCTGTACATGGTTCCTCAGTTGGAAGATGAGGCTCGTGAGCCCTCTACTCCCACTCTGTACTGGCATGTTAATGTTGAGTGACTTCATCTTGGGCCACTGTCTGATAGCTGCTGTGATCTCAAGTGTGCATCGCTCATGCCACCTCTAGAAGATGCTGTTTTGCTCTGGTCCTTCATGGCTTCTGGGTTTTATTATCTTTGTACCATCATATCCATGACTGTCTGAAACTTTGTGGGTATCCGTGGGATAAAGATGACCCATTGTGACTGAGCTCTCTACTCTTCTCCTGTCCTCTTCACTCTGACCAGTTGTTAATCATCATTCACTTTACAAAGGAACTCCCCTGATAAGGTCCGAGGGCTACAAGAACAGCACATTTCTTTAATACTGCGGTGCTTTAATACCATGTTTGTTCAGCAAAATAATCATAGCAGGTTTACTCTGGGACCTCTGAGCTCCCCATGGGTCATTGTCCAGATTTTCAATATCAAGAATATTTTTTCTTCAATGGAGCAGGACTAAATTTGATCAGACAGCAGTCCCCCAACCCGGTAAAATCCACATCACTTTTGTACCCACAGCCATATCTCATTGATTTACATTTGTGTGATTAATTTGGAATACATACAGAATCTAACAAAATACAAAGGAACTAAGGTGAGGAGGGAGGACATAAACCCTAGCTAAGGGACAGCAGTGGGACAAAGGTGGTATGGAGAAGAAATGAGGGGAAGGTTAGGAGGTTAGGATAGAGGAGTGATAGGTCAGCCAGCTCTAGCTCTGAGGGCATCTGATTCCAGTTTTAACATAGCATCATGTAATATCACTCTAAAGATGGGACATCCTTTATACTGAGTAATTTGATTCATTCAGAAAGGAAGTGTCTTCTCTTCTGAAGCAGACAGTTAGAAAGAACAGATCTGCAATGGATTCATCCTTTTACTCCCTAATATTGAATAATCATCGAACAAGTAGTTAACAGATACTGAATGCAGAGTAGTTTATGGTAACAAATATACAATCTTATTCTTTAGAGTAAGACTCCCACTAGAATCTACTAAACTAAGAACAAATTAGCCCAATTTCCCCTCCCCTAGGCAAATAAACTGATAGAATATTTAGAGCTAAGCTTGTTTGTTCTGATATTCACGTGCCTATGCCAAGCTTCTAATTTCCTGTCTCTCGATTTTACCCTTCTTATTTTCTTGGCTCACAATCCAATTTGCTTGAGTAACTTCATTCATAAGACAAATCAACTAAATCTCAGTCTAATAAAAAATGCCCATTATGCATGATTCTCTCATTACTTACATCAAATACTTGAATGCAATTGTCTGCATGTTTTTACATAAATTACATCTCATGCAATACGGCCAGATTTTGTGTTATTCTCTGTATAATGTAATAATCATCTCCCCTCATTACAATATCATAGTTTAATGCCACCAAAGTAGTAGATAATGTGTTCAAAGGAGAGGAACAATAATGCGTATTGTTTAGGATAATGCTTCCTTGAGAAGCCACAGCAAGGAGTGTTTCTCATGCAGGCATCCTAAAGGGCAAGCAAGTATGTATGTGCAGTTTTCAAATAACAAAAAAATATATTTTCTCAATTGGAAATAGAATACTTTGTCAAGGTAAAAGAATTTAGACACAAACCAAAGAATGGATAAAAATGTTCATTCACCATTTATGCATGAAGTAACTCTGGGGTAATTATGGAGGTCTAGTGTGTTCTTTAACTATGCTCAGTATAATAAAAAGTTCTAAATAAGCATAGTGACTTATGGAATCTGTACTGGGGACAGGAAAGTCTAGATAAATAAGTCACCTAGTTATAATATACCATATCTCACTCAAATCTCACAAAAACCTCTAAGGGTCAATAATACTTCCCAGCAATTTAATATAGTCTGTGGTAAAAATCAGGAAGGCTAGAATCCTTGATGAACCATGACCTGTGTAAGTTGACCCCATTACTACTGGAGTTCTGGTGTTTGTGACCTTTTGAGGCCCTCTTCCTGTAAGGGATGCAGCTCCTTGTTTATATCAATTAGAATATAACCAATTTTAGAAAAGGTCTTAAAAGACCTAGGTTTCCATTTCTCTATTTGTAAATTTGCTGGAAAAGTATACATCTATTATTTGTGTGGTTTCTCTACAATGTTAGAATTCATAAAAGGAAACACTTAATTGTCAACCACAGGGGGACAGCACTGGTCAGGGCTTGCATGGCTATCTTGAAATATGTAAGAAGGATAGCATTAATCAGAGACAGGTCTCAAGACATAATAGAGGCTAATTATTTTATTGTTTTTTACTTCATCTAACATATTACCAAGCCATAACTGGTTCTGTTTGCTAATTAAAATGGAGTTTGAGAGCCAGTATGTCACTTATCCAAGGTTGCACATTTTAAATCAAGAGCAGGTAAAAACGTGGACCCACAATGCTTCTAATTCCCTGATTCTGGTCTTCATATTGCAATAAAATGTTTAGAAGGTTCTTATCTCTCTAATTAAGTCTATGTAATAAATTAATCCCCAAACATACCTATCTCAGTAAATATATTATAATAAATACAAGTTGGTCCCCAAATGTGTACAACTCTGTATGCAGATTTAAAATACCTATCAGTCTATCTATACACATAATTAGGTCAAAATACAAAGTAGGAACCTCTCAAAGAAATAAAAAGAAAATTCAGTAAGCTACAAAAGGAAAATCTTGTGTTTGATTATGATAAATACTTGTAAACAAGGAACCCTGGAGACATGACATGCACCACTTTCAAAGAGAACCAGCTCTTGTTTAGTACTTCTTGTTAAAGCAACCATTCATTCACCTCCATGTACTTTCCATGGGCTTAGGATGACCTCACTGAATACACACTATTTTGTTTTTATTCCCAGCTTGTGATTCCAAAGAACAATCAAATATCTCATTTCCTCACATTTGCATGACGCTACCCATTTTGTCAATTAGAGATGCCTAGAAACATACAGGCTATATGCTCTTGAACTTTATATAAATCTCATGCCCTATTCCATATAGGGCTTGAGCAACCACAGTGGTTCCTATTTACAAGAAGGACATTGAAAGCAACCCTGTTGAGTACAAAAGAACAAATAGAGAGAGTGAAGTCTGGATGGGTGGCTGGACTTTGAAATCTACTTTCTGATAAGTAAGTTTACCGGGTAGGATTATAAGATGGTAGGAAATGGGTAAGAACTGGTTGAGGCAATAGGCAAGCAGAAACACAGATTTAAAAAAAACAAGGAGAAGAGGAAAGAGGGAGGCAGGATGCATAAATTGAGATCCTAGACAAATCACACATCCCAAAATACAGATAAATTCTCATGCTAATCAATATTACATTTCCCACTCACCTCTTGACACTCTAACATATCTGATGTCACACATTTCATTTAAAATTGAAGTTCTTGAACTAATTGCTGATAACTCTTGGATATGCCCTCTGCTGAAGCCCCTTTCCTTGCCCTTCATCACTGTTAAGTATATTATATCCCTTTTGAAGTGAGCCCTGGGCATATGTCACTGACATCTACTTCTGCAATTTCAGAGGCAAATTCTGCCAAGAGTAATATTATCTGAGGAATTGTGTAGGACCTTGACCATCAAGAAAGATCACTGCTGAAAAGTGGTTTTTAATTACTTCTTAGTGGGGAAAATTGAGCTCAAGTCACCAAGGTGATCTTACAATGCCAGCCAATTAAATAAAATCATTTATATTTAATTACCTTCACCGCAGGGTTACATCCTCAGAACAGGGATGAGTCCACTGTTTAAGGCAAAGTTGTCTTTGCCATGTTTCCCTGGTTACCTTTTAAGAGTGATGTGCTTGAGTCTGACCTTATTTTACTAGAATTGAATTTTTATTGTCTGTTCTATTGAACCGACTATGTTCAATTAGAAGATGCCTATGTCAAGAAAAGCAAAGGTATTCAATTACAAAAGAGACTTTGGATTTGAGAACACTGTGATGGAGCAAATGGTAAAAACCCAGTATACAAATATCTATTTTGTGAAGATAGCATCAAGATAGTGTGGGAAGCATGCCAGGAGGAATATAACAAAAATAACGATACCTTCCCCCATTCTTATTTGTGTTGTCAAAAGATAAAGTGGGACAAGTCTAACGAAGAAAACTCACAAATATTCAATGTTTTTAATCTAATAGTTTTAAGATCTAAGATGATGGTAATTACTGAAATAATTGTGAAATGATTCTTTGTAAAGGCAAGAGTGGAAATTCACATCCTGATGGTAATGACCAGGAAAGAGAAAGCAGTAGTGAACATGAGGATAAAAGAATCATTTGGGAAGAATCTAGAAGGTCATGCGAGCCTGGAGCGGTTAGGTTTAGATGCCCCCACTTTTCTGTGGGGTCATTATGTCACTGTGGCACCTCTCTCTGAGAGGGGTGCATGCCCTAGTGCTGTGGTCCACACAAATCATCTGAGGACAAGGTTATCCTTACAGCCCAAGAATGTTTGAGGAACAGAATTCCGTAGCCTCAGTGTTAAAACAGTGGCCTATTGGTTACTGTAGCAGATCCGCTCCAGGGAAGCTGGAGCTTGGGCACTTGGAGACTTTGTGTTCAGTGGAAGAACAAGACACAGCATCTGGCTTATGTAGTTCTACTGAATCTTAGTTTTAATACCTCTTGCCAACTATAAGAAAAGAGTTAAATATCACATTGACATTAATCATGCCCATACATGTCTTCAGTAAAAATTTCTCAAATAGTTCTAAACACCAAAATCAAGTATTATTGAAATGGTGAGCATTATTTCATTAGCTATTTTGACAATACTAACCTTGATTTGTGGTGCCCCCTCAAATGATAATTCTCCCAGCCAGTGATAACATTATCTGTCAAATATAATCATAAAGGCTATAACAGTATTCTATTAAGTGAGTCTATGTGTGTGAGAGACACTTATAAAATTTAAATCAAAATATACATGATTTGTATAAAATTTAATCTTAAGTTCTTTTTTCTCTTTAATTTTCTTATGTATCTCTCTCTCTCTCTCTTTCTCTCTCTCTCTCTCTCTCTCTCTCTCTCTCTCTCTCTGTGTGTGTGTGTGTGTGTGTGTGTGTGTGTGTGCCTATATGTGTGTTTTCCATGTATGATGGTTCTCACAGAGGCCAGAAGAGGGTGCTGAGTCCCCTGGAGTTATAGGTGGTTGTGAGCCATCTTGATATGGGTACTAGGAACCAAACATGGCTCCTTTGGAAGAGCAACAAGTGTTCTTAATCACCAAGCCATTTCTATTCTCAATGTCAAAAATAGTGCACAAAAGTAGAAGTACAATATACACCTTGGCTGAATGAGGTCACTTTGCAGACTCTATCTTTCACCTTTAATTGTTGGAGTCAATTGCTTTTTTTTTTCCTATCTGAATATGAACTAGTTTTGAAAGTGTTCTCTCCCTGTCTTCCCAAGTTCTGGGATTACTGAAGAATGAAAATATTCAGGACCAGCTTACTTTCAATTTGATGGTAGTTAGAAAAAGGAGAATATAGTTTTATACGGAAGCTGAAATGATCCCTGAGTGAGAATTGCACAACGTTGAATGTATTGGGTGCCTGACATCAAGAAATTCTAAAGAGATGAAACAGCAAACACAGCAGGCAGTGCATACAAACAGAGGCACATAAAATTGTGGAGGAGAATCATGGACCCAGAAAATAGCAATCATGTATTCCACATAACCTCAGCCACCCAGTGTTTGAGACAAGCGTCCACAGACAGTGAAAAGAGGCAGCTGTTTGACAAATTGTTCTGGGGAAACTTGATATACAAACATAGAAGAACGAGAGTAGATTCCTCTCTTCACCTGGAACAAAAATTCATCCCAAGTGGATAAAAGACCTTAACAAAAGATATGAAACCCTAAACCTACTAGAAGAAAATTCAGTACAGGAAGCTTTGAGGTTTAGGCATGGAGTTGGGCTTTCTGGAACAATGATAGAAAATAATCCCAGACAAACAATCTGAAAGATATCTTAGCTGAGACAAAACCAGAGGAGAGAAGAGAAAGGCCTTACAGGAGAAAAGATTACATATCTGACAGGTGATTAATAAATAAGTAACAAAAATCAAAATAAAACAAGAAAACACTAAAAATGAATCCAATCCATGAATGAGCACACAGGGTGAACAGACACCACACAAAAAGCAAAGTGTGAAGACCAATACATATTTGAAATGTGTTCTCTGATGGCATGACCCAGCCATCAGAGAATCACCAGTCACAACTACATTGGGAGTTCATCTCACCATCATCAGGATGGCTAAGAAGGTTAAAAGCCAAACTGCTGTTGAAGATGTCTGTCACACTACCATTTCTCTGCTGTGGAATGCAGTGGCTAGCCACCATGGGACACATTCTGGAGGATTCTCAAAATCTAAAAATAGAACTGCCATAGACATGACCCAGACACAGAAAGGCACATAGTGTGTTATTTCTCTCATGGGTAGATGCTAGATTTTATATTTATATTCTTATATTTGAGATATTAAAACAAGAGAGGGGCCACTTTGGAAAATGAAAAGGACTATTAAGGGATGGAATAGGAAATGGTTATGGAACATTAATGAAGTAAAATATGTAATATGAATGGAACAAAGGGCGTAATTAGGTCTATCTCATTGTACCACAAATACTTTGAAACCACTAACAATTTGTTTTGGAAGCAAAGCATCAAGAGCGACATATTATGCACTATCTTCATTGCCTAGTAAAAATGAAGGGTATAGAATTCTATGCTTGCAGTGGTAATTTTATTTTTGTAATTCCACAATGTGTCTAACACATATCTAGAGCACTATCCATAATCTTTGCATGTTTGTTGATAGAATCCTCAAATGTTGAGTGTCATTATATACATTTATATAGAAACTAGTACCATCAAGTTCAGAGTTGTTAGCCCATTTAATGAGCTCATAAAATAAACACCTCTAAAAGATTGCTTCAGTAATTAACTTATATAGTATGTAACATTACTACAATATCTTCCTGGCAATATGAGATCAATAAATGCTTTTTCCTTTTAAACACGATGATATATGAACACAGAAAAGATAGAAGTCATATATTCCAAGTGAATTTTGTGTTATGTAATTCTCAAAAGACAAACCTATTAGTTATTGTCTGTCTATCTATCTATCATCTATCTATCAATTACCAATATATCTATATATTTATATGCCTTCCTATTCTAGGAAAGAAAGACTGGGAATACAAGTAGTGATTCCCAGTACTATGCTAACATGGTTAATCAGAAAGATCCAAGAACCCTAAATAAAAGAACAACAATATCTCAAGTAATACAATTTTATATTTAGCTTATCTGGTGGTAAAAATCATCATGTTTGAAGATTCACATGTACATGTCATTGTAGCCATTCATATAGAAATTAGTATCATCAAAATCAGAGTTCAGAAATGTAGTTTTGAGAACAGAAATATGATTGAATATAGTTAGTAGAGCTCCAATTAGCAAATGAAGGTGCTGACTAATACAGAAATGGGCAATGCATTAAAAATCAAAGGCTTCCACATAATGAGCAATCTCATGGGCAAAGGGCAGGTAGACATGGTGATATTGCATATAAAACTTGCCTTGAACTGCTTAATGTTATTCTCAGGTCACAAATACATACTAAATTTAAGGGGGATTTATTTAAGAATACAGAAATGGTTTCATGTTATTAAAAAAAGGATAGATTCTTTGAAAAATGAAAAATATGCTATAAAATTCTTATCAATGAATCAAAGCTTTAATTCTATAAAGGAAAGATTGCAATAGCAAAGCATGATGTAACTATATCTAAGATAAATTACTATGAAATCATGTAAAACGATTCCTGTTGAAGTACCAGAAACAGCAACTTTATTCCTGAAATAAGAAGCCTAATGGAAAAGCAACACAATAAAGTATGTTGTGGGTGGATGCTTGTTGGTATTTGATTAATGCTGTAAATGATGGAGAATTCCATAATTATCTACCCTGCAATTCTCATCAATCTGCCCCTCAAAAGGACATTTTAGACGTATTAAGCATAATTCCTCAAGATTGAGTTTAAAAAAAATCTATAAACATATAACAAAGCAGGAAATTGTATACTCCCCCATGAAAGGCCACAGTCTATTAAATCTAAACCAGGGGGAACCTAGCCACAGAATTTCAGGTTATGAAAATGTTATTTCTGTACTGCATGTGTCAATTCATTCAGCCACAGTTACTCCAGGTGACATTCAAAATTCATGTGTAGCTTCCAAATGTGAGCATTAGTTCAGTCTGAGTCATGGACACATGAGGGTTAGCTCAGTGAAAGGCAGACCTTTTCCTTTTTAATAATTGCCAGCATAGAAGAAAATCACAGGGCAAATCCACAGGTAGACTAACAAATGGATCACAGTCTTTACAATTTTAATAAAGATCCTGCCTGGGGATTCTGCCTGAGGGCACAAACCACCCCCAGATTCATGCTGCTGGAATCAGCCTCCTCCTGCAAAGATATACGATCTTGGGATAACTGTTCAGCCTCCCTGAGTCTCAAACTCTCCAATCTCACAGGGAAATAACAATAGCTTTCCCCTATTATGAAGACAAAAGTGTACAGTGTTTCAAAGGAACAGAAAATGGTGCCCGTAGGTTCTCAACATTATAATATTAAAAGTTTAAGGTCAGGCATGGTGATTCCACCAGAGGTTCTTTTATCCTTGAGAAGAGTTTTTGCTATCCTCGGTTTTTTGTTATTCCAGATGAATTTGCAAATTGCTCCTTCTAATTCGTTGAAGAATTGAGTTGGAATTTTAATGGGGATTGCATTGAATCTGTAGATTGCTTTTGGCAAGATAGCCATTTTTACAATGTTGGTCCTGCCAATCCATGAGCATGGGAGATCTTTCCATCTTCTGAGATCTTCTTTAATTTCTTTCTTCAGGGACTTGAAGTTTTTATCATACAGATCTTTCACTTCCTTCGTTAGAGTCACGCCGAGATATTTTATATTATTTGTGGCTATTGAGAAGGGTGTTGTTTCCCTAATTTCTTTCTCAGCCTGTTTATTCTTTGTGTAGAGAAAGGCCATTGACTTGTTTGAGTTAATTTTATATCCAGCTACTTCACCGAAGCTGTTTATCAGGTTTAGGAGTTCTCTGTTGGAATTTTTAAGCTTTACTACAGAGCAATTGTGATAAAAACTGCATGGTACTGGTATAGAGACAGACAAGTGGACCAATGGAATAGAATTGAAGACCCAGAAATGAACCCACACACCTATGGTCACTTGATCTTCGACAAGGGAGCCAAAACCATCCAGTGGAAGAAAGACAGCATTTTCAACAATTGGTGCTGGCACAACTGGTTGTTATCATGTAGAAGAATGCGAATCGATCCATACTTATCTCCTTGTACTAAGGTCAAATCTAAGTGGATCAAGGAACTTCACATAAAACCAGAGACACTGAAACTTATAGAGGAGAAAGTGGGGAAAAGCCTTGAAGATATGGGCACAGGGGAAAAATTCCTGAACAGAACAGCAATGGCTTGTACTGTAAGATCGAGAATTGACAAATGGGACCTAATGAAACTCCAAAGTTTCTGCAAGGCAAAAGACACTGTCTATAAGACAAAAAGACCACCAACAGACTGGGAAAGGATCTTTACCTATCCTAAATCAGATAGGGGACTAATATCCAACATATATAAAGAACTCAAGAAGGTGGACCTCAGAAAATCAAATAACCCCCTTAAAAAATGGGGCTCAGAACTGAACAAAGAATTCTCACCTGAGGAATACCGAATGGCAGAGAAGCACCTGAAAAAATGTTCAACATCCTTAATCATCAGGGAAATGCAAATCAAAACAACCCTGAGATTCCACCTCACACCAGTGAGAATGGCTAAGATCAAAAATTCAGGTCACAGCAGATGCTGGCGAGGATGTGGAGAAAGAGGAACACTCCTCCATTGTTGGTGGGATTGCAGGCTTGTACAACCACTCTGGAAATCAGTCTGGCGGTTCCTCAGAAAATTGGACATAGTACTACCGGAGGATCCAGCAATACCTCTCCTGGGCATATATCCAGAAGAAGCCCCAACTGGTAAGAAGGACACATGCTCCACTATGTTCATAGCAGCCTTATTTATAATAGCCAGAAACTGGAAAGAACCCAGATGCCCCTCAACAGAGGAATGGATACAGAAAATGTGGTACATCTACACAATGGAGTACTACTCAGCTATTAAAAAGAATGAATTTATGAAATTCCTAGCCAAATGGATGGACCTGGAGAGCATCATCCTGAGTGAGGTAACACAATCACAAAGGAACTCACACAATATGTACTCACTGATAAGTGGATACTAGCCCAAAACCTAGGATACCCACGATATAAGATACAATTTCCTAAACACATGAAACTCAAGAAAAATGAAGACTGAAGTGTGGACACTATGCCCCTCCTTAGAAGTGGGAACAAAACACCCATGGAAGGAGTTACAGAAACAAAGTATGGAGCTGAGATGAAAGGATGGACCATGTAGAGACTGCCATATCCAGGGATCCACCCCATAATCAGCTTCCAAATGCTGACACCATTGCATACACTAGCAAGATTTTACTGAAAGGACCCAGATGTAGCTGTCTCTTGTGAGACTATGCCGGGGCCTAGCAAACACAGAAGTGGATGCTCACAGTCAGCTAATGGATGGATCACAGGGCTCCCAATGGAGGAGCTAGAGAAAGTACCCAAGGAGCTAAAGGGATCTTCAACCCTATAGGTGGAACAACATTATGAACTAACCAGTACCCCTGAGCTCTTGACTCTAGCTGCATATGTATCAAAAGATGGCCTAGTCGGCCATCACTGGAAAGAGAGGCCCATTGGACACGCAGACTTTGTGTGCCCCGGTACAGGGGAACGCCAGGGCCAAAGGGGGGGAGTGGGTGGGTAGGGGAGTGGGGGTGGGTGGGTAAGGGGGACTTTTGGTATAGCATTGGAAATGTAAATGAGCTAAATACCTAATAAAAAATGGAAAAAAAAAAAAAAAGTTTAAGGAGTATGATTTAAATTCTAGCCTTCCTGTACCAAGAGAAAAGGAGTAAGGGAGGGAGGAAAAAAAGAAAGAGTAGCAGGAAACAGCAGTGTGCACCTGTAATTCCAGATGTTGGGTGGTGTGCTTAAAGAATTTGAGGTTATCCTTGAAGATACCATGCAGTTGATGCCATCCTGGGCGTGTCTTCTCCCCACACAAACACATGCAAAAGCCTTCAATAGGAAATCAAAATGCATTCTGATTTCATTGCAAAACTGAACTGAAAAGAATCATGGGGCCCAATTCTTATACTTAAGCCAATGAGCTGAATTCTATGCACTGTTCGGCAGCTTAGAGTGGGCAGAACTCATGGTGCAGGTGAACCACCAATTAGCCATTTGCATACCTGTTTACATGGCAAGGTACAGGACTGATCCAGTAAGCAGGCTCTGAGCACTTAAAAGGCTCTCCTATTTTGAATAGCTATTGTTGACATAAGTCAGAAGCTAAGAGAGGAAGCCCTGGATTCAAAGGGAACCCAAGTGCAGAAGTTTAGGATGGTCCCTGGATGAGCAGAAAGGCTGGCCCAGCAAGGCCACCATTTCCAAATGACAAGAGCACAGAGCCATTCTTTGCAAAATCTAAATAGTCAGGTTGGGTCAGGAGCCCATTGGCACTCTGGACGTCAGATAATGGAGTAGAACCAACAACCCCACTTATCAAAGATACCTATAGATTAATATAACTTTGTAGATAAAAATTCCTTTATCACACACTGTCTATGGGAATGCTGTGACTTCAGGGGGTAGGATAGTTAACAAAGGAAAGGCCTTTCTGAAGCAAACAGAAGTACTTGAGAGGTGATTAAGAACATTCTGGAACCATACCATTGTCTCTTTTTCTGTCTCTCTGATTCTGTCTCTCTGTCTCTGTCTCTCTCTCTCTCTCTCTCTCTCTCTCTCTCTCTCTCTCTCTCTCTCTCTCTCTCTCTCTCTTCCCCCGCCCTCTGTGTGTGTGTGTGTGTGTGTAAATGTATAGGTGTAACAACTCTCTCAGAAGGCTTGCTGACTGACAGGCTTCACAGAGAGCTTTACATTGTGTCCACCCAGAGAAGTCTAACTTGACAACAATGTTACTTCATGCTTGTTAATTAGATAGAAATGTTGCCATTACAATCTGTACAGGTAGTCATCAGTCCCCAGTAGTTTAGTTCCTTTAAACCAAAAACCTAACATATATTTCCTAATACAAGTTTCCTCTTATTAATGTAAATGACATCACCAAATTGCGATGTGATCTCTGGCAGAAAGCACAGAACTTAATTAAAGGTAAGTTTTAGGGCACTGCGACATAAGTCTTAAAATATTTAAATTGCATGTAATTACTTTAAAGATGAATTTGGCAGCGTGGGTTACGTTTTCAATGATGTAAAATTTGACTCAGATGACCCAGAAAAAAAAAGTCAGTCAAACTATATAGAGGCTACTCTTGCCCAGGGCGTCTGCCAGTCCCTTACACTTCTCTCTACACATATGACCTGGCGGTTGGTGTCAGAGGGCCAGGAGCAGGTTCTGGTATGCTTAACCAACTAACCATACAGCAATCAACAGTGTGGAAAACATTATGTGCTTCTTTAAACTATTTCTGTGGTCCTAGGATTGGATTAAAAACCCTGAAGGATCTATTTGCAAATAAGGTCAAGCTAGACATTAATTATCGTTAAATAGTTTCATAGTGGTTCTCCTGTGTGTGATTCACCAGCATATCATTCATTTGCATGTGATTCATCTGAATCTAGTCAATTTGCATATAATTTATATACATCTTTAGTAATGCAGGTAGATTTGACAACTTTGTTTTTACATGGCTCTGAAGGATTTATTCTTCTCCCTCTTAAACTTTTATTAAATAAAAGATTAATCACATATTTAGTTTGTGATAAAATATATGCATTTGTGTGTCAGTATGCTGTTTATGTGTGTGAGGGAGGGAGGTGCACAGCTAGAGAGGGCACGTGACCCATTAGCGATGAAGCTCCAGGGCCTCACGTTTCAACACAGGTACTAGAATTGAAATCAAGCCTGGAACATCAGAATACACTGGTCGCAGCTCTGCTATCTCCTAGACCCCAGGTCTCTCTATGTGCTGTGTCTTTGCATTCATACACCTGATCAAGAAACAAAAAAATACTAGTCCTTCTTTAAAATTATTTTTAAATTTCTTGATCATTTTCCAAAATATAAATATAATTAATTAATGGGTTTTAAGTAGCATTTAGAAAGGTAAATACTACATTTTTTTAAAGGAGGGAAAGATGTGAGGAACCTTGGGAGTATTTCTAGAGAAGATGGTAAATGAAGGGTGATGCATAAGCAGGAAGAGTGTGGGAGTAGGTTGTCAGTCCATGCAGATATCACAGTGTGCATCCAAGGACTTGTCTGATGGATCATTTAGTGTGAAGTGTCCTCAGATATGGCCTCCAGTTGTCACACAACAGAGGGGTGGCCAGTGATGTCATTTTGTTGGGAAAAGCTCCGGTCATTTCATGGTTCCCTTGTTATTGCAGACACAGTTAATAACTGAGTAAGGAGAATGTATACCAGGCTCACACTCCTTAGTAAAACTGTTGCTGGGGCAAACCCCTCTGTTGTTACTGAGGATGTACAAGACCCACATGAGCTGCTTTTGTGGGATGTTTTTGCTCAGGACACAGTGCCTGGGCAGGTATACATCCACCTTTGCCCATTTGCAGAGAGTGTGCCTCAAAATGCTTCCTTCCTGAATTACCTTTGGTGAGTCACGTGAAGTCTTTTGAATGATGCACTCCCCAGATATAACGAAGAACGAGAACCTGAACAATTAGCACAGGTAGGCTCAGTCAGTAAACCATTTCCTGCAGAACAGTGAAGACCTGGGTTTGATTTCAGTCCAGCATACGTGTAAAAAGACAGGCACTGTGCTCAGGCTCATAATAAATACCAGTTCTGAAGAGGTGGTGCTCACTGGTCTGCCACCCTATCTTAGATGCTGAGCTCCAGTTTCAGTGAGAAGCCCCATCTCAAAAAAAAAAAAAAAAAAAAAAAAACAAGGCAGAAAGCAACTGAGCAAGACACCTGATGTTGACCTCTGCCCTCCATGGAGCCTTCACTCACACACTCAAACAACCAAGATGAGCAAACACCCCCACATGCATTCAAACATTAAAAAAAAAAAGCCTGTGTTGTACATGTGAACAAGTAAAAGGAAGTGTTTGGTTCTAACAGATGCTCTTTCTGTAAAGAGCAAAACAACACCACAGTCATGTTATTAAGAAGAGCATTTGTGGTGTAGGGTGATGCTAATGGTATATCTACATGCGGAACTACATCAGCCTGCCTCTAGGATGCACCTCCAGGCCAAGTATCCTGATGCTCCTGAGAAAAAGTCACTCCATCCTCCTGTGCATAAATAATGAAAGTCCAGTGGCTAATCTCACTTTCTCTCCATGGGCTGCCACTAATGATGTGCTTAGCTTTTTATTTATAAATGTGCAGGAGAATATTTCTTTCATGTCTTAATTATTTCAACATTAAAGAGAAGCATGCAGACAGAAGACAACAGTTAACCCACAGTTTAAGACAATTGCATCCCACCACCACACTGTGTGTGGCACGGGGTTACCTAGAAAGCAGATCTCTCAGGACACTAGAGACTCCTGACAGCTATCAGCTGCACAAGTCCCAGTTTCAAGGTCTATTTCCCAGTGTTTTTGTAAAATCAGAGAGAATAATGCATAGACTGCAAGACTCTGAGACTGACCCACCTTCACTCAAAACCTTACCATCGCCCATGCAAAGACTGGATTCTAACTTCAAAGTGGGATAAGAGAGTTTATTCTGAAGCCAAATATGAGGGAACATGGCCAAGAAAACAGATTCAGGTTGCCCCAGATTCCATGATCCAATGTAGTAACAGTTTAGTGAACTTTTTATAGTAACAGAACAAAGAAAGTCAAAAAGTTAGCACTTTATATATATATATTGGTAGAAACTCTGGGTTGCAACAATGTTGGGGGTACCTCTGTTCTAGCCGCACATGTGGCCTGACCTGACTGTTTTCACTGAGAAGCTAGAGATCTTTAATATATTCCAAAAGTGTTCACCTATTTATCTCAGGGTTGCTGTGATTGACACAGAGTTGGGGATGGAATGGCTATTGAGGAAGTAAGATAGGCTAGAGCGAATGGTTGAGGCTCTGGACCTGCAACATTCCAACATCTCCATAGTCATGAAAGTTTTGATTAGTTAACGGCCTTTGTGGAGTTTCAGTGGGATAGTTTCCTCTCTTCAGGAACTTCTGCTCACTGATGGTTTGTTCGTCCAGCACATCACAGCTGGGTACATTTCCTTGAATTTAGCCTCCTCGCCTATAAAATCACATCTTCTTTACAGAATGGGTACAGCATCAATCTATTTAAAGGATATGAACTACATAGCACAGCTGGTGATATAGGTAACAAGAGTGTAATTTACATAAGTAAAATAGTGTATTCAGAAAGAAATTAAAACCTCACTTAGACATATAAGCCTTGTTTAATTTTTCAAGAGACCCAAGATGATCTATTCTCATGTGTATAATAGGAGAGGACAGAAATCCAATAGTTTAGTTAATGACAGCAGTTAGCTGTCTAGGCAAATTGAATACCTGATCTAAAAAAGAGGAGAGAATTTCTATTACAATTTAAGTAAAAAAAAAAAAAAAAGAAAGAAAGAAAGAAAGAAAGAAAGAAAGAAAGAAAGAAAGAAAGAAAGAAAGAAAGAAAATCCTGGGATGTGTCTCATTGACAGAGTGCTTGCCTATCAGGCATGGAGCCCTGGGTTCAATCCTCAGTACCTCATAAAGCTGTGAGAAATGTTGTATTTTTGTCACCATGGGTGGAGGTGGGGTAGAAAAGAGAGAAGGAAAAAAGTGAGAACTTGACTGTTCTTACTAAATTCATAGAGAATTCAAAGCTAGCCTTGGATACTGAGACCTAGTCTCAAAAGACAATAAAACTCATATGGAAAAGTACCTGACATCAAACAGATCGAATTAACCAGTTAAACACAGAGAAATAAAAGATCTATGTCCATTTGCTTCTAAGGCATTGGACAGTAGCTGCCAGCTGCCAAAGCAGGTGTCTTGCCTCCAATACAACTAGAAAATGTTTGTACTTCATCGGTGAGTCACTGGAGCACAGCTGCTTAAGCTTTCTCTATTGAAACAAAGCTACAAGGTAAATTGGAAGAAAATGAAAAGCCACATGAAAAATTCATCAGGTTGACTTGGGCTGCGTGCCTTTGTGAAGTATACACTCTCCTGAAAATGGAAAAGCCATTTCAAAAATAGTGTCTCAGTTCACTTTGTGGGTAAGGTTGAATGGAACAACATGTTCTATAAGTGATTTGGGATATGAATCTGCAAAATCAACAGTCAGCCTCCGGACCTTGGCAACGAGATTGGAGCAAGGATCCAAATATGAGGGAAGAAAGGGGAGTTGGCACAGGCTGACCTGTTCCACTCTCCTGAGTAGCCCACAAGCACACAGGGACACAGGGGCATGTCACTGAGAGCTCAGGTGGGAAAACACCTGCTTTCCAGAGTTTCCAGGAAAGCTTTTGTGTATTGATCTCAATACACAAAACCAAAATCAGAGGCTGAGAGATAGCTCAGTGGCTAAGAACACTGGCTACTCTTCTAGAGGACCCAAGTTCAATTCCCAGTACTCATATGGTAGCTCACAACCACTCATAACTCTACTTAATGCTCTCCTCTGGCTTCCATGTTCATTGCACATGTCGTATGTAAACACACATGTAAGCTAAACACTTATACACATAAGATTTTTTTAAAGGGGGGGGGCAAAAATTAAAATAAAGTGGTAGTGTATTTTATAGTCAGATATGTACAGAGTTTGATAACAGTTAGTAACACAATGGTGGTTGAATACTATAGGTAGAAGTTAATGTTGGAAATTTTAACGATGTGTATACTGACAGTAATCTTAAAGAAACAAGTGTATAAATTATTTCTTTTGGCCTGATCAGACTGCCCAGTGGGTAAAGTTAGTCACTGTGTAAACCTGGTGACCTAAGTGTGAGCCTTAGAACCCAAAGAGAACAGCCAGATGTAGAAACAGCAGGAGTTATCACAGCACTCCTGCATTAAGACTGGAGGGGGAGAGAGGAGAACCACTTGAAATAGGTAGAATGGCACACCAGGAAAGAGGCTGCCTCAGAAACAAGGGAGAAAAGATGGTGTTCCTGACATCTGTGCCCTAACCTCTATGTGCATGTATGTAAAACCCTTGAGTGTTTCGCATGGATACACATAATTATTGGGGAAGGTAAGGGAAGAATTGTAGGGAGGAAAGGGAAGGTGGGAAGTGATGTAATGATATTTTGAAAAGAGAAATAAGATTCTCATATATGATGGGAAGCTTATGCGGGAGACCAGCTCAGGCTGGCCTCAGCCAAGAAATGATAGACACTTCGGGTTATCTTGGAAAATATCTGAGGATAAAGGGAAAAAAGCCAGAGTGAAAAGAATGGCTAATGAGTTGTCGTTACACAAGGAGTGCAAGACATAGAGAATAAAAACATTTATTATGATTTCCATGGCAGCCAAGGGAAAGAATGCTATTTTCTTTTATTTTCCCTTTGGCACTAATTTACTAATGAAGTAGGTTGTAAATCTCCTGGATTCTTGAGGGAAATAGAAAGATGTTAGAAAACCCTCATGCAGTATCCTGTGTGGGGAGACTTTGAATAGTGCTAAGGGGGCTCACTATCTAAATATTGATAGTTTTCTTGACACATTTAATCTTTCTAAAATATTATAAAGATACTGGTCAATCAAACCATGTAAACACACACAGAGATACAAAGACAGACAAACAGACAGACACACACACACACAGAGGGAGAGGAAGAAGAAGAAGAAGAAGAAGAAGAGGAAGAAGAAGAAGAAGGAGAAGGAGAGGAGAGGAGAGGAGAAGTTAACTAAAGATCAAGATCTTGGTTTGCATTATGTCTGATATTTGTGGGTTCCAGTCAAAAGAGTGTTCCAATTGGGATGCCACGTTTCAACAGCTCATTACCCTTAGAATATACAGTCACATTTTTGTGATCTTTATTATGTCTTTTGAAGACTATAAGGTTTTGTTTATACTGAAACACCATTCTTTTCTTTAGTTTTACTTCTTTGGAGCTTAGCTGTCTCTGAAATATTTATTGTGGGCTTTAAAATTTTCTTTGGCTAAAACATTTTTATTCAATTTTCATTTGAAAAATATTTTTTACTCGATATAACAGTTGTTCACTGAGAACATCTGCTGTACTGCATCATAAAGAAGGGAAGCTGGAAAAAACAGTAAGTGTGACTTGGCAATAGTCACTGGGATGACACATGTATTATGGTTGATGAAGGAGCAGAGAGACATGTCATGTCTGTCTGTGACTATCACTGACTGACTGAAAAGGATTCCAAATAATTTTACAGAGCCAGTTTTGTTAGGAAGTAACTGATCTTGGAGTCCATTAATGGTTGATGTCATCAACAAACTCATCAACAAATCTAGGCATGTGGGTGCCCAGATACTTGCCCAGAGATTATCCAATTTGGTTCTGTAATAAAGTTTTTAGATAAGATTTAATAATATTTACATATCATTTAATCTGGCAGATTGCCCTCCTCAATTAGGGTAGACATCATCAAAGTCATTAAGAACTTGCATAGCACCAAAGCATGACACTCCACAGAGTACGAAAGGGGAGGAACTTCCTTCTGCTTCCTGCTTAATGGCTTTCCTAATCATGCTTGTGTCAACTATAATTTCCTGGGATGGGGAAATCAAATTGAAGAAATGCCTCCATTATAGTGGCCAGTGGTCCTATCTGAGGTTATGTCTTGATTGATGAGTGATGTGGGAGCATCTAGTTCATGGTAAGCTGAGCCATCCCTGGGCTGTTGGTCCAGGGTACTATAAGAAGTCAGTGTGAGCAAGCCAGTAAGCAGTACACCCCATGGCTTCTGTTTCAGTTCCTACCTCCCGACCCTTGCCTTGAGGGTTCCTCTCCTGATTCCCCTCACTGATAGACAACTGTAAGTAGAATTAAACCTTTTTTTTTTCAAATATTGTTGTTGGTCTAGTTGTTTATCACAGCAATAGAAGCCTAAACAACACAATGGCTTGCAAAGCAGAACATAAGGGTATGTTTATTTATTTCTGTTGGTTCTATTTCTCTGAGTTATGTTGAAGTTCCATGCATGTATGGAACCATCCACCTGGTAATTAAAAAAAAAAACTATTTATGTCTTACTTATTAGTTTTACTATAAGTCAAAGTAATGAATAAAATCTGCCACCACTGCTCTCAGGATACTTAAGGAGAGTAGGGAAGGCCAGTTATAGCACCTATGAAATCTTTCCACTCAAGGAGTTGAACTCTGAAAAGTTATGGCCAGCAATCACACAGAACATTGTCTCAGTTGTGTGTTAAAAGATCACCTGCACTCAAGATGCCAGGGTTGAAGACACATCCCATCAGAGGGCACCAAGTTGGCAAATATAAAGAGGACACTGGGTCCCTGAAGGACTCTTTAGTTCATAATTTCATGATCATGCCTCTGTGATGACCTGGCATTTGCCCATGCCCCATAAGGTATTAAGGATTGTACAGTTTATACAACAGGTAAACCACACTTAGGGTTAAGATAAATGCAGTGAGTGGAATAGGAGAAAAAGTCCTTTTGTTTTTTCATTACGAAATATGGAATCTTTTGAAAAGGACACATGAGAAATGCCCCCACTGCTTTGATTCTAACACCAGGTATCTCTCAGCTGGTGGGGGAAGCTAACAACTGCTACTGAGAGAGCTGAACTTTCCAAATGTGGGTCTTCAGTTCAAAGGATCTGTCAGGTTCTGGTGGATTCCAGGGTGATGGAATTTTCATTATTCTGCTACAGGAAGGTCATGGAATAACCTGCAAAACAGTGTCTTGGAAAGAGGTACATGTTTCTGTGACCTGTGTTTCCCCTGGGGCTATTTCACCTTGCCCTGAACAGGGTATGAGGGCTCTCTTGTATGAAGAGGGATCATACCATCCTGTTGCTGCAGATATGTCTCCATTGAACAGCTGACTTCCATGTCCATGTTTACAATAAGTTCTCTACAAGCATGGGGGTTGGGGAAGGAAGGGGCATGGAAGACTGAGTGTGGCTGAGTGCAGAAGTGAATGAAACAGATTTCACCAATTGTGTGTGTGAGTGTGGTGAGTGAGTGTGTGTGTGTGTGTGTGTGTGTGTGTGTGTGTGTGTGTGTGTGTGTGCATGTACACGAACGTAGTAAGTCTCCATTGCTGTGAGCATGGAGATGTGGGTGTATATTTCGGTACATGTTCATACAGAGTCGACAGTTGATGTTAAATTCCTTTTTATCCTCATATTTTGAGGCATGATCCCGCACTGATCCTAGAGACTGATTGGCCAATGAGCTCACTGCTTAGGTAGACTGACTAGCCAATGACTTCTACAAACCTTCTTGTCTGTATATCCTACCACCTCCAATCAGTGGAGTTCCAGATGTACAGCTTCATATTCAGGTTTTAGACTAGTTCTGAGTTCTAAACTCAGATCCTTAAACTTGTATAGAAGCACTTTACTGACTGAAATGCCTCCCCAGTCATTTTAGCACAGAACTGTGATGTAAATTAGTGCCACACACACTCCAGTGAAGTCTGCTTGACAGGCTGAGAAGCATAGAGTTTCAAAAGGAATTCACCCCCTGGAGCTTTGGCATTCTCATTAACCTGTATACTCACACCCTTCCCCCCCCCCCCCCCGAGTTAGCCTAGTATATGGATCCACTTGCTCTCCTTTAGTATTATCTTATTATAAGTGTCTTTTAAGATTGAATTCTGACAAACCTAAGCCTTTGCCAGTGTTCCAACGTCCTAGAAAGTCCTTCGGATGACCATGGGCTTGGAATTCAGTAAGAATGTTGCCTATTCAGTGACATTCAGAATTGCCTCTGGTATTACACTATCACTTAGAATAAAAGCCAAGTCACTCTCATATACAGGAATTTACAATGGTTTAGGAAGTAGATGGGGCTGTGGTTTTAGAGTATTGCATTATTCATGTGATGGTTAGCTAGAGCGGAACTCCCTAGTTAGAACCATGACTTGTGTGTGAAAGCCCTTGCCCTAGGAGTGTAAAGACCTCACACCTGGCTTCTAAGACTATAGCTGACCTTAGATAGGGCTGACTTTGTCTCAGTTGTTTTATTGCTCAGTTCCTGCCAGTCTTTGTGTTTACATTCCCCTGTTTTGTGTAAGAGTCATTAAGCATCCAGTAACCTCATTTGTACCTTGCCGATGTGTCACCTAACTTCCCTATTTTCTTCTGTATAAAAAGTTTGATGCTCAATTTGACAAATACATTCAGATTCACACTCCCTTGTGTCGAGTCTCTCTGTCAATTCCCACTGACTCCTTGCCCACCTGTGCCCAGAGACCCGTTCCACACAGACAAGGGACCAAGAGGGCCTGCGGCAAATTAGGAAAGATGTCTAGTCTAACCCTAGGTCTTCCTTGCCTCTTAAGTGAAGCAATTCTAGGTGAGTGGAATGACTCTAACATTCATAAAAAATTAAGAAAAGATGCAACTGGATCAAAAGTGCACTTATGGGTGTATTTAACTGAATATGGGATTAGCTTGAGCCCACAAGCTTGCTGTCCTCATGAGTTTGAGAATCACTTATGTGGTGACTGCCCATAGTCTGATCTCGGTGCATAAAGTCTGCCTCTGAGAGGCACAGATGCTTCAACACAGGCAGATTTCATGCTACACTGAAAGGGATAGGCCTGCTGCTTGCTTTACTTGTCAAATCCTATAATTTTCCTGCATCTCAGCTTCCAAAAGAAAAACAAAACAAAACAAAAATAATCAAACTCAAAAAGGCAAATGGAAAGATGCTGTAAAATGTCAATTGTCATTCAGATGGAAGCTTTTATTGGTATTGAGTCTTCCCTAAAGTGAAAAGCCAATGGAGGATGGTCAAGTCAATTCTTTTTCAATTCTCCCACAAAGCCTTGCATTTTGTTGAATAAATCAAGCATTCAGTCCCTGTTCCGTGTGGCGTTTGTAATCCAATGCTATTTCTTAGGGATCAGGTGCTTTGATCCTCTTCAAATATTTTCACAAATTTAAGATTCAAGTGTGACATGGTAAGGGGATGGGAAATTGGAAGGTTTTCATATGGTTTTACATCCCAGCATCAAAAGGGAAAGTGGGTGGGGTCTCCTCGCACAATGGCTTAGGGAGGTACCATTGTAGCCATTTCCTGTAATGGCTGAATACTGGAACCAAACACATTTTCGAGGATTTGTAACCAGCCTGGAGGAGCTAAATAAAACATGAGGACAAGTTAAAGTTCCTGAGAACTAGTTATAATTCAAGGTCCTAGATGTCCAGGCACTGCAGCCAGCTATCCTGATCATTGTTAGACCATATACCAATAAATCATCTTTATAATCTTTCAGATTTTCTTTCTCTCTGCAGTTGAAAGTTTCTACCACTTTTCTTTCAGTCACCAGAAGTAAACAAAATTTAAGTTGGTCAGAAAAAATAGGGGGTCCAAAATAGTTCCTACATGCAACATGCCAATAGGGAAACACAGTCACCAGGCACTTTGTACTTTGCATAATGCTGTAGAAGAAGTACCAGAGAAAGGAGGGTTAAATTTTATCAGGGCAGCCTGTGCTTCAAGCACACTACAAAAGAGTTAAAAAGAAACTCTGCAATCTCAGCCACACCTTTATTTTCACTTAAGAATTGAGTCTCAGAAGTTCTTCCAGTATCATTCATATCTTTAGACATTTTCACAAAATCTACACACTGGCTGTGCTAGCCCACATAGATATAAGCCTTTAAGGCAAATTAACCTAGGTTATAACTACTGTCATTTGTGTCTTCTTTAAACTCCATTTGCTTGCTTTTCATGGATAATGCTTTCTCAGTCTGGTTGCTCCTTGTAAAAGGAGCAAAGAATCAGGTTCTGACCCCGTCTACCTGACTGCTCTGAGCCAATGTCTGTGCAAGGACCAGTGACTTTATACATAAGTTAATTAAGGAAAGAGGATGTACAGAACTGGGGGTTAAGCACAGGGTACATGATAAATATGGGTTCTCCTTTTACTGAGAACTTTTAAAAACAAAGACAAACAAACAAAAACCAAAAGGACAACAACTGAGCAGTGAAGTAAAAATACAAACTATACATGAGTTTTATACTTCAGACGCTTAATTTCCACTGTTGTATCCCCTCTGCCTCTCTCCATTTCTTTCTCAGAATACTGGATGGAAACACAAGGTGGTAAGTGTTTTAAAATCTCTCTAGGGTGGTTTAAGCACCTGGCTCCCTCAGGGCCACCCAGATGTGGGAGGTTCCCTGTAGCAAGGCTCACTGTGCTGCCTAATTGTCAGAGGTGGCCTTCATTAGTTGGAAATGATGGGGAGACGATGCATTTCTACTTAGAAGCATAATTTATACCAAGCATCAAAGCCTGGAGACAGAGTTAGCTTCATCTTGCTGACTGCTCACAACGCATGAACAAAGGAAGACCAGACCACGTGAGCCTGTGATGTCTGCAGTAGACTGGTGCATCCCGCTTGCCTCTCCATACAAGTGCAAAGTTTGTTTGGGGTTTTGTTATTTCTTTTTTCCACCAGAAAAAAAAAAAAAACATATTCAATCAGGCATTTGTAGGGCTGGTGGGTTGACCAGCTGTCTGCACATTATCACTCTTACAATGACACCCAAAGACAGGATGTGGCTATTCAATGAATTATGTCTTTTTTGCTACAATATAGTTAAGTTTTTATTCATTTTACTGAATATGCTTGGAAAATGGAGCATCTGCATATTAGCTTCATAAGAGCTCAGTTACAATATGGCATTTTAATGTCTTGCTTTGGCCTTCTGTATATTTTTCTTTTCCTTTTAAAAGAACTTTACAACAAGAACAAAGAAATTAGGGGTATCTATAAAATGTTGTATTAATTTTCATCTAGATTTGGAATAATAAATCTTTACCCTCGTACATAACAACATTTAAAACATTTGTTGGTGGGCTCAGTCACTCAGTCTTGCACAAAGCATTCCTGTAAATGTAATGACCTGTACTGCAGGTCATTAGTTCAATTACTGTTTGACTATATCCCCCAGGATTAAGCCTCCTAGGAATTTAACCCTTTCATCTCATATTAACGACATTTTAAAGTGAAAGACTTAGACTAGTGAGTGGGAAGTCCCCTCAGAGGTATGAAGGGAGATTTGAGCTGGGTCACATGAGGTTTTCTGCCATGCCACAATTTGGCTTGGGTCCTCAGAGTACAGTTGTGATGCTGGTGATATGCCTGTGGATCTAAGCCTCTAGAATTCCATGAGGCATACATACCCCTCTTAATTTTAAATACCCAAATCACGAATATTTTCTAGTGGCCTCAAAATACAGATAGATGCAACATCCAGTAGAGTGTCATGTTGGAGGCTGGGCATCTGCTCAGGCATAATCAATCAGATGCAAGTCACACTCACACAGATCCTATGTAAAAATGAGAGAACTTATTCATTCTCCAGACTATAGACTATGGTATGGAGGCAAAGCGATGGTGATACAAAACATAAGATTAGGGACTCAGATATCAGAAAACCACTGTGGAAAGAGACATATAAACTATGGTCTAGATTTTAAGGTAATAGAAAAGATGAGTGTTTGGGGGGAAGTAGAGGGCACAGTTGGGGTTGTGGCATTTGTAGAATTTAGGCTGTCTTTCTCTTCATCATGAGTGTAGGATTCAATATGAGAGGAACATGTCTGTGAGGAAAAAACACAAATCGTTTTCATAAAAATATTCTACTTCATTTGTTCTAATATAGCCAATTTATCTCAAAATTTTGATGATATTGGGTATAGTTTATTGATAAATGACATTTATTTTGAAAGGAAACCTATGTAGATATTCATTAATATTCTCTGTGTCTCTGTATCTATCTCTCTGTCTCACCTCTCTATCTCTCCTCTCTGTCTTTCTGTCGATAGGTAGATAAATAGATAGACAGATAGATAGATAGATAGATAGATAGATAGATAGATAGATAGATAGATAGATAGATAGATAAACAGATAGATAAAGTTTCCCTCCGTGTCTCCATTTCCTTGTCTCCCTTCCTACCTTTGTCTTTGAGACACAGTTTCACTGTATAACTGAGGCTTGTAAGGAATGCCCTATTTCCTGCCCCAGTCTCTCAAAGGATGGGATTGAGTGTGGGTTTCACTCCCCTTTTGTTGCTTTTGGCTGAAATTGCTTCAAAAGAGAATACTGAGTGGGGCTGGGAAGATGGCTCAGTGGGTCAAGTGCTGGAGCTTGGAGCTCGCTTGATCCCAGTACAGGCATTATTAGGTATTATTGCATGTTTGTCCTCTAGCACTGGGGAAGCAGAGACAAGATAAACCTTGGGGCTCATTGAGTCCCACTAATCTGGTTAAAAGATCAAAGGGTAAGGAGATACTGTCTGAGAAATCCAGAGGGATGGCACCCCAGGAAGGGCACCTGAGGTTGTCTTCTTGCCTCTACATGTGTGCACACACGCACATGCAGATACCCACACATCTGCCCTTCTATACACATGATCTTGTACTGTCTTGCCTATGCATACCGAAAGTAAAAGAGTATACTCAGAATATTGGGTAAAGACATAAATAGCTTTAGGAATCTCATTCTACACTTCACATTGATATGGTATAAAGTCACATATGATCTATTATATTTTATATGTTTGCTGCTATGCTTGTTTTTAAAATAACCCCAATAAGAAAGAATCTTCATGATTATTTACTCAAACATATAAAAGAAGTGCTAAGTGATTATGATGAGTCTTATTACACAAAAGCTGTAAAATTGTATTTTAGCTTTGTTATGTTCTGCATATCTTTGTAACATGATCAAGTAATCCAGTAAGTGTTTATTGTGGCTCCAGACATTTTTAAAAATACGGTTTAGCTCTTGAGATAAGCACATTGCTACCAATATTTTAATCTCTTTTCAAGGATAAGGAAGGTGAAATTAACATTTAAGGAAGTAACAGAATGAATGTTTGGCAAGGATAGAGAGGAGCAGACATGTAGCTGACACCTGAGATCTATGCACAGTGCAAACACCTCACACCATGACACTGGGAGCTCATACCTCAGCATACCACAGAGTTTATGCCCATCAAATCACTGATATTTAGTTCAGTTCAATCCCTTAGCTGTAATGTGAATGTAAGATTCCTTCCAAGTAGTATCCAGGAAATCATAGACACCCATGTATCTCACCAGTCACTAATATCACCAACCTGATAGACAATGGGCCTTGGCCTTCTGATTTCTAAGACAGTAATGTCATGATTCACTAAGTCTCTGTGCACTTCTTTGAGCAATTTTATGGTCTATGTTTAAATGTTTTGTTCCCACCATCTTCACCCCAGGTGTAGGTTTTCCTTGATCCAAGATTCTCTCCTCAGAAAGATAAGTAGGAAAAAAAGGTAGAGAGGAGGGGAAAGGAAAGGTGCTGTACATCATTTCTTGTCATGCCTCACCCTACCTACAAGTACATTCAGAAAAATGAGGGTTCCACATAGTTTTGAAGACAAGAGTAACGTTTTTCTTAAAAATACTAAAAGGTAGTTTATTATGCTTGGCTTGTTCTTAGTTTTGTCTGTTTTGGATGATTTTAATTTTAATTCTGGAAGCTAAGTGTTTAATTCCATTTTACCTCCATTTCCTCAAAGCTAACCATTTGCACAATTTGGTCTGAAAGGTTATTCTCCCACTTAACAGGTGTGGTCATCTGAACAATGAATGTTCTCAGAGGGTCATGCACTCAAACACTTGTTTCTCAGTTGGTGGCACTGCTTTGGAAAGATATGGTTCCTCTAGGAGGCAGAGGCTTGCTGGAGACAGGATGGCCTGACAATTGGCTGTGGGGATTTATAACTTCCAGATCACTGTCTCTCTCTCCTTGCTGTGCCTGGTTGAAAGATTTAGATGTGCAGTGGTCAGCTTTCTCCTCCTGCTGCCTCTTACCAGGCCCATCCATAAGTCTGGACTCTCAGGAACTGTAAGTAAAAGTGAATTCCTTCTTCTATAACAGTAGTCTCCAGCCTCTCCAATGATGCAATTTAATACAGTTCCTCATGTTATATGGTGATCGTCAAACTTATTTTTTTTGTTTCTACTCCATAACTATACTTTTGCTACTCTTATGATTCATAATACAAACATCTGTGTTTTCTGATGGTCTTAGTCAATCCCTGTGCAACATCATTTGACCCCCACAGGGTCACAATGCACAGGTTGCTTTGGGTCATGGTATTTTATCACAACAGAAAAGTAATGGATACCTGAAGATAAAGGGCATGATGGCTACATAAGTAAGAACCAGATTGTATATTTATTAAAGGGTGCCCTATAAAATGTTTCAATGTAGACTGAAGATGCAGCTTGTGAGAAAAGAGCTTGCCCAGCATGGTTTATGCATGGGGTTTGACCACCAGAACCACAAAACAAAAAATGTTTTTGTGGAAGACAAATCAGGTCTGCCACTTTAAAGTCTGTGTAGAGAACTTTTCTGTTTTCACACTGGTATGGAAGAACATTTTCACTTTCAACTTGATCTTAAAATGAGAGCAATGACTTTCTTAAAAATTAAATAGTTAGTACATGCAGTGCAATAGAAGATTATAAATTGTGAAATAAAGGAATGTAAATGGCCTGTGCTGAGCAAGCTGACATTCTGAAGGAGAGCTGAACTGAGCCTACAGTACATTCCCCTCCCAGCTAATGTGTGTAGCCATCGAGGGTTTTGAACTTTATCTAAACTACAAAGTAGTTGATTAGATATTCTCATCCCTGTTTATAACTGTTATCTGCTCATTAATATTTCTGAGTCTAAAATTATTGAAACTTTGGTAAAATTTGTAGCATGATGGAATTATTTTCATGACTTACTATACAAGGTATTACGAACATAAATGGTATTTTCAGATGCAGCATTTTACAGTTAGTATATGATTAATAAAATGTCTGTGGATAGCATATTCTTTAAAATTATTTTAGAATAGCAAACCAGTAGAGTCAATAACACTAAAGTTTAAAATAATTATGTCAAAACAGATGCATTTCCGACTTTGGTCATGTTATTGATAATTTGTTTCTTACTTAGGGGTCAATTTGTCTGCTTGCTGCAAGAGCAATAACAAAGTCCATATTGATGACTCTGCCTCCTTCCGCTCCTAGGAATTTAGATGATATTTATTGTAGCATGAAATATTTAAACAGAGGGATATAAAACCTAAGCATCTAAGGGTAGGAAAATAGTTGAATATGTTATAGTAAATCAATAGCCAGCATCTGGGGTATAAACAAGCATATTAATGTCTCCTGTGTGCAAAATTACATACACAGGATAGGTCCATTTGGTTCCATGTAACTCTCCCTTTGGCTGGAGACTTTGCAGAGATATACTGTAATGCAATAATACAACACAGGCATTTTTCTTCATAGTAAAGGTACGTGCTTTTGTAACAGCTTGTTTAGTAAATGACACTGGTGACATGGGGCAAGAAGGGGTAGGAATAAGGGGATAAGAAGAACAGTGTAGGGCTTGCTGGATTTTTTGGCAAGAATAAGTATGTTTCTCAAGGAGTGGAGTTGCTGCATTGCTATCATAATTTAGTTATTAAAACTCTATTGTAATATTTTATGAAAATTCAATGACAGAAAGCTGATAACTGATGTTCCTAGTAATTTGCCTTCTGTAGTTTATGAATTTATGATGATCCATAAGAGTTGACCATACCTCAACCTCCTCAGTTATACTGAGTTCACAAAGTCTTTCTTGCTTTTTTCATTGAAGAATAATGTAAAGGAAATTAGCATGGAGTAATAGAGGTAAGGCTGTGGTCTTCAATAGAACATTATGCACCCAACTATGTGAAAGATTATGATGCACTCAGCGATGAACAAATACATAAAGGAATTGAACTAATAAAAAGCATTAGGATGAGGGGAGAGATCTGAGATGATCAGAAAGAGTACTAGGGAGTTCAATTAGCTCATGTATAATTGCACATCTTGATATATGGTTGGAAAATCCTGGTACTAGTAGCAATCCTCTCGAAGTACCAGGAAGTATAGGATATTCATATGTGTCTTTGTCTGTCTACCTTGTAAGGAAGTGGGAGGACTGCATTTTCCAATGAACCCTAACAGCAGAAATCACCCAGCTGACATATCTCAGTCATATCTCAGGAAACAAAAGCTGCTGAGTGGTTGTTACTTCTTTTCCTCTGTCTCATCCTCTTTTGACTCCCAGCATAAACACAAATATGTGTCACCAAAAGAAAATCTTCCATGGGGACTAAACTTTTACACACACACACATACACACACACACACACGCATGCACACATGCACACACACATAGAGACACATATAAACACACAAATACACATATAACACATCAACTTATGCACACACATATGCATGCATGCACACACACATAAACACATAAATACACACTATAAAACAGTTTTATACTTATATGTTGAAAAATATTTTCCTGAAAATTGCTGAACTTGACAGCAGCATCCATTTACTTCAGTCTATTTTTAGCTTCTTCCGGGTGATGGGACAATTTTCTTCACTTTCACCAGCAGAGGGAGTTCAGAGGTCACCTGTGGTCCACACTCTTTGAAGGCTGCGGTGGCTCCATCTTTGCCCTCATCTGCCCTGGGATCAGTGTCTTCAAACTCCTTCTGTCCCTCATGTGCTGAGTCCTCTTCTCAGTCATCCATGAGAAGGGAACCTCCCACTGCCTTCCTCCCCTCCTGACTGCTCCATTGTCCCAGTCAGCCCAGTAAGGAGGAATGGCTCCTAGGAGCTCTCTAGGTTCCTAGGCCAGGACCTCTGCAATTATACTCCCCACATACTACAGAACCTGTAGGGCTCCCTCCACCCTGTGCTTCCATCCTCTCCTACTCTGACTGACTGAACATAGCTATCTTAGGACAGACAGACAGTCGCACCAACCATGGTTTATTTGATTTGCTGATTTTTCTCAACAGCTCTGGTGTCATGCTGTGAAAAGCAGTGTGTGATATCAAGTCTCTGATACTCATAGTTTTCTGTTTACAGTGGCAGATGAGGATTTTTTTTGATCACAACCATTTCAAAGAGAATGTAAGGGTTTAAATTTTGAACTGTAAGCAAAGAGAAAGAAAAAAAACACACACACACAGTTTGTTTTTCCCCTAATTCCTTAGTGTAAACACTGGTTCAACTTGAAACACTGTGAATATTCAAGTACTATACAAACTAAATATCTGGCCAATTTTCCAAAAGATTTGCAGTAAAATATCAATAACTAATTAAAGAATAGCTCATTAATTATGTGGGTAGCCATTTGCACATCGGGCTGGATCTTTAGGTTACTTGAGTAGCTTAAAGCAGTGTACTTCAAAGGACCTTTAGCATATTGAACTATGACATACTTTTCTAGTCCAGTTAGCAAAGTTCCAGGCACATAGATCTATGGGGCAGACCCTGAGGTTTGATCTCACACTATTTACAATGACCACACCACGTATCTGTTGAGAAGAATACTTCTCAATATCTCTTTTCCCCTAGATTTCCCGTAAGCAATGGTTCATTTAGAATGGATTTGGTCCTGCTTTGGATTATCTTCCTGACACAAACAATCTATAGAATCTAAGTAATGAAAAGAAGTCTCACAGCGAAAGCAGTGTCTAAACGATGGCCATCTCTGTTGAAGAAATCCATACATGTGTGTTATTATTCATAGCACCTGGAAAGTTGGCCTGTTGTTACAGGGTCCGCATCATGTTTAGTCAATGACTATGTTAGAAGGAAATTATATTTTAGTTGCCACATATTAAACTTTTCAGGTTTCAAAAAACTCAAAAGATTACTGTCATTTCTTTTCTTCCTTAAAAATGGTTTTTAAATTATTATTTCTAATGTAGAGGCAGGAGTATGTGCACATGGGTGAATGTTCCTACAGAGACCAAAAGAGGGTGTCTGGTCACCTGGAGCTGGAGTTCCAGAAGGTTATGAGCCACTCATCATGGGTGCTGGGAACCAAATATATATGTCTTTTGCAAGAGCAGTGAGTGCTCTGCAACTGCTTAGCCATCTCTAGCCCATATTTCTCCCTTTTGAACCCACTGTTATGAAATCTGCTTAATTTCTTTCTGACCCATTTGTCTTTGAAGCAAGGCACTCTGCCTAAATTCACTTCACCTAAACCAATCAATGAGTTTTAAGTCCTGTGCCATCAATTTGCCAAATACATACCAGTTGTTGAAGAAGAAGAAAGTTTCCAGTTCCTTGAGAAATTTGCTAAATGTTTGGATTGCATCTAAATTTTAGGGTTGTCTGTTGCGTGCATTTTGTCTTTACCCAAAGTGGATAGAAAGGAGATTTTCTAAGCCATTTTTTTTTTCTGAAATATGCCTTGTAAATTTCTCTGGAGGGAAAGATGATCTTATGCTCTGTAAACTTGGGACGGACCCAAGCTGAAGGCAAGATTTTGCGTGAAGCCGAAGAGTAAGCAAACTGACTTTGTAAGTCAGGAACTGACAAAGAATCCCACAAACCGTGTGTCTATTCTACAAACCATTCCTTCAAACCATTTATGTATACTTCTGGGCTTTAGGTGATAATTTTTCAGTGGGAGCCTTTGCAGATTAGAAAAACACTAAATCACTTTTTAAAACCAAAATTTTTTATCTACAGAAAACCTTCTGCCAACATGCTTAATGTGCCCTTTGGAACAAAGAAGGATGCAGTCAACTTTAAACCCCCATACTCAGAAAGCTTGCTGGCCACATGACTTCTGTCTTAAAATTGCAGTTGAAGCTTGCATTTTGTGTGGCTGCATGCAGTAACAGGCTTTGATAAAGTAGTACCTCAGTGATAAAAACACCTTAGGGACTTGCAGACTATGTTTTTGAGAGATATATTGGAGGGTGTTGGTTAAAAGACCCTCAGTTTCCCCACTTTCTCTGACCTCTCCTTCTTATCTTTCCATTCCTACTTCATAGGCTTATGAAGTTTGCATATTTGCCTCATTAACTGATGCAAAAAGAGGTTCTTCTAAGACCCCCATCAAATTTATAGACTTGGTATTTAAAGTAAGTGACTTAAAAGAGAAAAGGAGATTTGATTTAGAAGCCACCATGATTCTGATGCTTCGACCTCCCTGGAAACTGTGAGAAGTAAAGTTAGCATTGGTGTCTTCTGATGGTGTCTTCTGAAGATGCATCTTAGAGCTTGTTCATGTAAGAGATTTACTAGATTTGCAAAACAAAGAATTGGATCTTGAAATATCCCGTAGACAGGTGCTAGCTAAATAAGCACCCAACATCCTCTTGATGCCAGAGAATGACAAAGGATAAGGATGTGCTGGGGGAGGGGAGCATTCAATGGGTAAAGGTTTTCCTGCTTGAAAATCTGAGTTCTATTTGCAAAAAAATGACATGGTAAAAGGGGAGAATAGACATCTGTAAGCCAATTTTTGGCTGCCACATGCAAGTGGTGTATGCACAGAGAGAGAGAGAGAGAGAGACAGAGACAGAGACAGAGTCAGACAGAGATAGAGAAAATAAATATAAACAATATAATGCCAACACTACTTAATTCTAAGTGTGTGCATGACAGGCAAAGATGGAATGAGCATCTCAGTCACCTGGCATTTCCCACCTAGTGATCCATAGTCACAGCTCAAATCAACAACTAAGGGCATTTGAGTGGTGACACCAGAAACCAACTGCTTTCTTCTGATTCCTGCCCTGCTGCAGACCTGACATGGTCTCTGAGGACATGGGTGCTCAAAAATCTTTGTCATATCACAAAACAAGTTTCAGATTAAGATCCAGTCTGAGGTCACTTTGCTCTCCCTTCTGTCTAAATACTATAAGACAGTAGATTTTTCACCCAGTCAGGCATGGAAGAGGGAAAACAACATCTGGGGAATCTCTCAATAGGATGTAAACCAAATGGAGAGAGGCAGTGTGAAGAATAGAGTCATATCTCCCTAATGGGTGCATGCTGTCTGTGGGCCAGATGGTTTCTGCAACTGTATTGGCGATTGTCACTAGCCACCCCCCCCCCACGATCTTCATATTAGCATCTTGCATTCCAGATGTGCTATTCAGAAGTTTCCCAGGGGACACGTGGGAAGGGGCTCTCCACTAGCACATGTCACATTCAAATTCTTACCAAATGCAGCTAGAATGACAAAGGTGGCAACCACTCCCCATTTGGGTGGGTAATCAGATAGGTGTCTGGATCCTTATAAAATGAAAAGTCTCGCAGAATAAATTTTGGTGGGGAAGGAATGTGGGAAAATGTGTCTCCAGACCTGCGACTGGAAAGAAATGTCAAATGCCAAACAAAATACCGAATTCTAAACCTGACAATGGGAAGTGGTTGATCAGTGATAGGATGACAGAATTAGGCAAAAATGGAAGTACTCCACGTCATTCGTACATATAGTTACATCTCAAATTTCCTCCGGGAGGGGCTTTAATGCAGGACATTGCTCACCAGAGGAGTAAGGGAGGGATCCATGATACAGGCAGGTGGAATAGTACCAGCTACTGTGAGGCTACTGGAAATATGGATTCCCTAATAGTCAACACACTCTGGCTATCAGGCCAAGAGGCAGTTTGGGCTTGATTTTGCTTTCTGTTAGGTTTGGAATTGGTTTCTCCTGAAGCCTATGAGTGAATTTTTCAGCCACTAGGGGGCCGAGTGCAGACTTTTTGTTGTTGCTCAGAAATATTATCATGATAACAATTTCCTGTGAACCAGTCACTAGGATTATATGCCAATTGACTCTCCGTGTTTTTGCCTTCATTTCCTTATGTTTGAGCCAAGCTTCTCTGTAAGTCTCCTCCTCCTCTTCCTCCTCCTCTTCCTCCTCCTCTTCCTCCTCCTCTTCCTCCTCCTCCTCTTCCTCCCCTTCTTCTTCTTCTTCTTCTTCTTCTTCTTCTTCTTCTTCTTCTTCTTCTTCTTCTTCTTCTTCTTCTTCTTCTTCTTCTTCTCTCAAAATTGAACTTCATTATTATTGCAAAATGTTCCACAGAAAACCCAACAACTAAATTACTATTGGACCTAGATTATGCCACACAATGTCACTTAAGAGTAGGAATCTACCATGCCCACACCTCTGATGACATCAGATTCAGGTACAGGTCCCCAAGCCACACCCTCTGCTGTAGCCTCTGTTGTCACCTCTCCTGAAAAGCAACCACACAGAACTCTAAGTTGTCCTTTCTAAAATAGACTTGAGACATTTTGTCTTTTCTAGAAAAGTTATAGGAAACAAAAGCATTGATGTTATCAATTTTCCAGTTGCATCTACATTAAATGTTAAAACCTGTACTGAGTTTCCATCTAGTAGCCACTGGGTAACATATATTATATCAGGTCCATTGGTGAATGCTTAAGCAATGTAGGAGCAATTTCTTCCTTACTACAGCTGAAGTTACTCTGTAACAGGTGGCTCCAGTACAAATCTCAGACACCTAAACCACAGTCATAAGAGGTAGAGGTCACAGGTCACCCATGGCTAGGCATGGCCCTAAGAATTTTAAGTGAAGAAGCTTGTTGCTCACCTGACATGACATGGTTAGAGGAAGAGTAGATAGAGACAAAATAACAAATAATAAATGAGTCACTTTCCCAGGCTTATTAAAATAAACATAGTTATTTGTTTTAGTTGCTATTTATTCATTTTAAATGTATTTGCCAATTAGTTTGAATGTTAGGACTCAGTCCTTTAAAAATCAGGAAATATGTCTTCTAACAAATTCTATAGCTGTCACCTAACGTCATTCATAATGAAGGGACAGATGACTATAGAACCATCCAGGCTTTGTGGGCAGCATCAAGCAAGGCTCCTGGATAGAAAAGGTGACATTTTTCTAGCAGTGGAAAATCAGAAGAATCTGTGGTCCATAGATACTTGATCCTCTGAGTTGTCCAGCATCCAGAGCTACCTGGCCCCTGAACAGTCGGCATCCATAAATACCTGGACCTCTGAACTGCTAGCATCCACAGATACCTGGCCCTCTGAATTGTCCAGCATCCACAGACACCTGACTTTCTGACCTGTCTTGTATCCATAGATACTCAACCCCTCAAGTATCTGACATCTAATTCCTGAATTGCATTGAGCTGATCCTTCTCCTGAGGTTAAAATCTGTTTTGTCCTATATTTAGCACACCATTGTGGATAATAGGACTGGAATTTTTTCATTAACTGAATGAACTAAAATAGAAATAAGTCCTTATTTTTTCAAATATTTAATGAAAGGCTTACTTTATTAAGATGCTAATGTGAACACTGGGTATGTCTACACTTATATGTGCATATGTGCAGGTGTGTGTGTGTGTGTACACACCTGTGCTGAAGAACATGTGTATAACATTATATATGAATAGTCCCCCATATGCATGTTTATATTATTTGCTTGCGTTTTTAAAAATAATCAATATGATTTAAATGTATATATATTTTATAGACATATTAAAGTATTAGCTTTAAAGAAAAAACTATAATCACTATGATTAAATACTATTTTCATTTCTTTTTCAGTTATATAACGACTGATCTCTCTCTCTCTCTCTCTCTCTCTCTCTCTCTCTCTCTCTCTCTCTCTCTCTCTCTCTCTCTCTCTCTCTGTCCATTTGTAATGAACAGCCTCGAGCAAGCCTCACATGAGGCACAGGGCACAGGCCCTGCTCTGTAAGTGCTAGTGAGAAAGTTCAGCATGATTCTGTCTCAGTTTCCACGATCCCGTCCAAGCTGGCTCGGAGAGAGCTGGGCAGCCAGCTCAGCAACAACAATGCCTCTATTCCCGACACGTGAATAGGTCTCAGTTCTCAGGGTGCCAAAGCTGGATGATGTGGAGCATTCCAAATAGCATTTCACAGGGACCCTGTGTGCATTGCACAATGGCTGGGCCAGCTGGGCCCTGTAGGTGGACCTTCTCAGGAGGTCACTTTCCTCCTGTTCCCAGGCCATCCCTGCTCTCAAAGATGCCTCCCCTAGCCACAGATTGCAGCTTCTCCTGTGGAATGCTTGCTAAAGCAAGATGATGTTTCAGGAAAAGCCATGGGAGCTTCTTGGACTGGCAGGTACACTTCTAAAGCAGTAGTTTAAACCTTCTTCATGCTTTGGTCCTTTAATATAGTCTGCATGTTATGGTGACCCCCCCCAAACCATAACATTATCCTTATGGCTACTTCACAATTGTAATTTTGCTACTGTTATGAATCATAATGTAAATATCTGTGCTTTCCAATGGTCTTTTCTGGGCCACAGCCCACAAGTTCAGAACCACTGTTCTAGAGCATCAACTTTCCTCTTTAAAGAGGTCAGAGTAATTGATGTTAGTCTGATAATGCCTTCTGTGTTTGTGTAGTAATGGACCTGTTGGGTTGGGTCACAATGGGATGAAAGATGTTTGTTCACAAACATCAGATACTTCCTGTTTAATGCAGATTGCTTAGTGTCTTGTCACACTAATTGACACTGTGAACCTCCACTATAACAGGTCTACTATTCATTCTTTGCAACTACAGTGTTCCCTCTTGTGGGCAACCTCTCATTCTTTTTCAGCACTTGAGAGTGTAGTAGAGAATGATCTTAGCCTAGGCTCATAAACTTGCAATGTCAGCCATAAGAGAAGAGAGAGGAAGCATCACTGATCACAGGTCGTAGAAGACCAATTAAAGACTTCTGCTGGGCCTTTATTTCAGTAAGATCTTTATGTCAGCTATGTCACATCACTTGTCTCAGTTGATGTCAGTTGTTCACCAATCCAAGAAGAGGAGGTCAGCTTGCTTCTCTGGGTCATGTGACAGGGTCTTTCTTATCTTGCAAGACTCTTATAGAATGGTAACCAATCAACCATTGACAGCTGCAAGTCAATCAGACACACTGGCATCCTTCCTGCTCCTCTTCCTCCTGCCTTCCATGTGGCTGCCAGCACTGCATCTGTATCTATGACCTGGGTCTCTGTCCGCCCAGATCTGCAAGGCATGCTGATTAGTCACTATGTGCTTTCAACCCCAGAGTCTACTGGAATAGTTCCAGCTGTTGACTTTTTTCTGGACACTAAACCACTGAAGTATCAGGTCAAAGAACCTCTTTAACTACAGATCTTTCCAACCACAACTCAGCCACTGCCACTAAAGTCCAGGATGCAGGGCCAAGAGTTCTATGTTGTGTGAGAAGGAGTCTGGGACAGAACACCACCAAGAATGCAGTAATGAAAAACGGAGGTCAGAAGCCAGAGTCCACAGAGGATTCAGGACCATACAAGCAGACTGGAAACAAGCCAGTTGGCTATGTCTGCCTATTGCTTCTCTTCTTAGCTCCAAGGATCTCTTTTTCTTGGGGGATATGTTGGGATAAATCAACTCTAAGGATGTTCTTTTCAGGAAGCCGTATGTTTTCCCAGAGCACTAACCCCTCCAGCTCATTCAGATAACACCATGCTTCTATTGCCCTGGCTCAAGTCTTCCTTGGAAAAGACTAGGGACATTTAGATATTGCCATGTATAAATGCAGCTCTGTGAGTAAGTACTAGTTATCCTTCCTGGTGTGTATTTTTGGAAGATGGGGGAGGGGCAGAATCAGTCAATATCTTCTGTAGCCAACCAGGACAAAGAACAGCTCTTCTTTGTACATACTCCAGTTCCAGCTTATTTATCCATCTTGGCATTCTGCTGATTTAGCTTAATTTTATAATGACTATTTCATCGATGAAGTAATTTCTCTGCATTAACTATGAAAATTGAAACACACTTGAGTTTATTTTTCTTATACCAGGAGTTCTTAGCCTATTAGTTCATTATGTTGAAACTCTGGTTACTGTTCAATTTCTTATGAACTCCTTCCGCCTCAACTCATATATGGCTTTTATGTTATATTCCTATTTTGGGATCTGAAGCTTTTTATTAAATTTTTCATAAAAATTTGGTCTTTTGTTTTATAACATTTTCTCCCACATATTTCAAGTTGATTTTATTGTACTAGCATTCAAAGTCGGTTCTTTCAAAATCAAGGAAGGTTGCCTAAGTTCTCCAAGTTAATGACAACACCTGCACTTGCCAAGCATCTAATGTCAATTAATAAATGCAATCATATATGCCTTCTTTACACCCATGTTAGTTTAGGTGTTCAGGGGATGAGGTTAGATTTTAGGGTAGGTCCCATCAAGGGAGTGTGCCCCTCAGGTATTCATCAATGCCACCACTAGCAGGATATTCTCACTTATCTCTTGATTTGGTCTAGAACAACCATGCACACACTCAACCTTTCTCTTTTTAGTGCTGTCAGCCTTGGGCTCTGACACTTGTCCCTCTAGAGAGTTCAAGAAGCAGTGGATCCTTTCTATTTTTGCAGCAAATGCCAAGTATGTACTCCAGTCTGAAATCCCATGACCCTTCTCTTGGCTCATGGTGTCTCCTAATTGTCCTTAACCAAGGTATCCTAGCTACAAAGACTTAGAAAGTTGTTTTCAGCTATCCCTATCAGATGGTCTTCATAGATAGATACATATTGTACCACATAATACCTTTTCCTCCCATGTTCACAGAAGGTGGAGGGTAATACCCAAACTCTCAGACCTGTGTCCTTCCCAGAGTCTGACTTGTGTCACCTCAGTGTCCTGGCCAGCTGTCACATTTCTGTTAGGAACCCCTTTATCGCTTCCTTTTGAGTATCCTAACTCTGTCACAGAATTGGGCTACTTCTCCTTATTCCAACTTAAGCCTTCCTCCCTAATTGTCTAAGACATACCTACTTCACATAAACGTAATCACTTCTCTGATAACTCTAGCTGGACTTTCTCATCGTCTCTGGTTCAATAAGCATTATTAAAATGACTGATAAGATGCCCCAATCCAAACTCCCGAATCTTAAATCTCCATCCCCACCAGGATCTGAAATGTGTCAATCATGATTTCCCACAGACATTTCAACATTGACTTAACATGTACGCCTACGTGAAAACAAAAAACAAAAACAAAAGAAAAGTGATTAGTCTTTCCCTCTCAAACTGCTGGCTTCGTGCCTCAGATCTTGCATTCTGTTAAAGAACATTGCTTGACTCCTCCAGGAAGGGTCAGGCCACTAAGAGATGTCTGCAGCCACACTGAGATCAGAAATGAGTCTCTGATGCTGATGCTACAGCTCATCCTGACCTAAGGCAATGTCTTTCCCTGAGGTTAATCTAATGGTTTCAATGTCAGCAGAGAGCCATTATGTAGCCATCAATTTGTTTATTAGCAAGGATTGCCTGAGAGTCACCTAAGGGCCAGTTCACTCTAATTTAATGGGGAGACAGAAAGACTCAAAACATCAACCATGATGCAAGGAACTGGCTTTATACTGATGGGATGCAAGGGTCATAGCAAGATGATTTAGAAAGACTGACCAAGGAGAATTATTTGGCAATGTTCTGTTGCCTGAAGCCAGAAGATTGAGAAGCAATTGCATGCAAATAAGAGTAGAGAGGAGAAGAGACTTCTAGGCATTTAGTGGAACCATGCCTTGGTGCTCAGCATTGCTGTACTTGAACAGGACCATGTCAGAAAGCAGAAATCAATGACATCCAGCACAGCTTACACTCATCAATGTGAGATGAACCTAACCTTAGTGGCACATGGGAAGGGAGAGACAGTGTCATTGTGACACAGGTTCATAGACAAAGAGAAGAGGGCCTGGCAGTGTGTTCTGGAACAGATAGATGAACAGTCTGGAGAAAGGGTTGGTTTGTAGAAAAAAGAGAGCTGAGATCTGGTTCCCTGGCTTCTGTGTTGAGTATCTCACTCTTTGAGAAGAGGAAGAGTCCACTGGACTATTCAGTATCCATCCAGAGGGGCTGCTGAGCACCCACTGAGGATAAATATGGTTATAGCTCAGGGAAGACGCTATGAAGCTACATAAGAAGCAGATGGGTAGAGAAGTAGGACATAAAAGAGAGGAAAGTACGAAGCTGGATCCTGTAGGGGCAGTGTGCATGCCCTGCTTCAAAATACTGTGAAACAATGGTCCAGATATCCTGAGGGCACACGTGGCAAAGCATCAGGGCCACTTAAGGGACATCCCCAGCAAGCCCATCTATCTAGTGATGGGATGTGTCCTCTTCTCCCAAGACTGGGAGACCTGAACATCCACATATAGAACATTCCAAAGTTCCACAGCAAGAAGAGAATAAAATTGAGATTAAGAGCAGAAAAGGGACAGAGGATTAGAGCTGCCACTCTGCCCATGGATCCTCCTTCAAGCCTAGCTTTACTATGTGCCCAAGACATATATTTATTGAGACATCTATGAAATGGAGCCTATCAAAGCCTAGCCCTGAGATGATTCTCTTAAACACAACGTGGAGTACAAGTAGGTCTTACTACTTCTAGATCACAGAACATGCCCTTCTTCACAGGGACAAATAAGAAAAGATACTAACTGACTTCAAGGCACTCTCATAAGATACAGCATAATAGAACAAAGAATCACTTTAAAAGTGTTGATAAGGCAGAAATCTAAACAGGCAGTCGGTAGCGAATTCCATGGGATTGGCAATGAGCAGGATTCCAGAGAGGCTCTACAGTGGACATATCAGAAGTATCCAGATGTGTGTGAAGTCAGAACCCAAAGAGAAGTGCTCTGAAGGTTACCTCCCCAGTGACACTCATGCTGGGGAGACACTTCCCTTGCCAGTGCCAGCAGTTGCTATGAGGCCTTCTCTGAGGAAGCTGAGTTAGTCCCCGGGGGTCTCACAACTCTTCAGTTTATATCAGACTCTTCCCATTCTTCCTTCCCACCTGCCCCCAGTTCTGACCACTGGGCTTTCCTCTCACCTTTCTTCTAGAAACCAGTTTTTGATGGCACCCAGGAGAAATCACGTGACATTCTCTGTACTTTGCCTGGCTTATTTTACTTTGCATGTTCTCCTATGTCTGTGATGGTGTATTCCAGATTCATTAAAGGAATAGCTCTTCAAAATTCTCACCACAAAAATTTAAATACTGAGATACCAAATTTGAGTAGCTTGATGGAACCTCTAGGTATCCTAAATATCGAACAAATGTCACACTGCAGTGTGAAAATTTCCCTAATAATTTGTTAACTTAAAAAAAAAAAGTTAAAACAGAGAGATCAGGAGAAAGAAAAACAGGCTGAAAGTAGAAACTATGAAGTTGCCAAGAAGTATCTGAGCAATTTCTTTGCTCCAAGTACTTCAGCAACCAAAAAGGCATTGAGAAAGGGAGAGAGTCAAGGAAGTAGGAATGAGATGTAAGAGTTGCTTGGCTTCAGCACCCAGGACAAGGCTCAGCTCAGAAGCGCATATTTTACAAACACCTGTCAGTCCCTACCTGGCATACCCTGTCTCCAACTCTCAGCTTTCCAGTCCAGGGGTTGGGCTGCCCTTCTTGCAGAAGCTTCCCCTATTTGATCCAGACATTTTGGGCTCCGTTGCTCTCTTTCTTACTCTCCTCTTCTCTCAGTGCATGCGGCCTTTTCTCTTTATGATTTGAGACATTTCTCTGTGATAAGTTTTTGGATTGAGGGTGCACTAGGCAGACACTCTTGTCACCAGGACACTGACCTTTCAGTCTCTGCTCTTCATTGTGATCTGCCATGTCTCTTCCTAAGGTTTCTCTCATCTCCAACTTGCTCTGCTCCTGACTGTCTCCCCACCTGTCTTCTAACTCACTCCTGTAGCCTGCTCTGTTCCTCCTGCTTGCCTGCTGCTCCAAGGAGGACTCTTAATCTGTCTCCCCCCACCCCCTCCCAGGACTTTAATGCCTCATTGACTCACTGCTTGGCCTCAGGACAGCCCAATGGCCAAAGATGGTAGACTCAATTTTCGAATTCTCACAGAGGGTTAACAACTTCTGCCATTACACAAGCAAATGACCCTGAATTCTCTTATCTCCAAGCTTCCTGGATCAGAACTCTCAAAAGCCTCTTATCGCTAAGCCTCCTTTGCTCTCTGCTCTCAAGGAAATCTCTTAAGATCATTGTTTAAACTTTCTGTGTTCAAACTTGCTCAGATCGCCCTGATGATGACGACGATGATGCTGCTGCAACAGCAAGTGGCCCTTGGCCAGCTCCTCACCCTAGAGGCTGCAGCTGCTGGTTAGCCTATTTCATATGTAAAAAAAATAAACAGGCTTGCCTTTTCCTTGATCCACTAGGTTTTCTGCTGAGAAAGGCAGACTCGAAGACTTCTCTACCTTGCTGAACTGACAGGCTTCATGCTGAGGAGGACAAACTCACAAAACAGGTTTCAACATCAAGACAAACTCAAGCTACCATGCTGGTGGTATTAACTAAAAACTTGCTTTTACTATTCCTTTAAATAAAACAAACGGACTTCTCTCAGTAATCAGCACCTAGGTTTTATGACAAGGGACTGATTGTTTCTAGATGAAAGAAAAGAAGTTCAAAGTTTATGGAGGTTGTAAAAGATGAAGTAAGTGATTTAAGATGAGCTAGTACAAGATAAATGACTTAAGGTATGTAAAAAAAAATCAGACTTAAAGAGCATACATATGATGTTAAAACTTCTCCTTCTACTAATCAATTGATTTCTTATAAACTATTAATCTAGCTGTTGGTAAAGAACTGGTTGTAATTATCATTGTCACAGGCTCAAAAAAAAGTTTCCTCTAGTTATTTGCTAAATAGACGTAACAGTGCTTCTCATCGCGCTGAAAACACTCTTGTCCAACCCATGCACACCCAGATCTGCGCTATCCCAGGGACATTCATCAGGCTCAGCTTTGCCCAGGCTCAAAGACTTAGGTCTCCACCAGCTGTTCACAGACACTCCTTAGGTGCTCTTCCTATGGAGATGTTCAGTGAAGATTATAGACAGTGGTCCTGCTAACATATCAAAGACTTCTATTTCTTTTTTGTAAACTTTTTTAAAAATCCATGTAAGTTTCAGGGAGTTACAACTTGGATCTATTAATACAGGTCCAATGGACAACAGATTCCTTGCCTGAGTATTCCTGCCCCTGAGGATAGGGTCTCTTCCTTTCCTTTCCTTTCCTTTCCTTTCCTTTCCTTTCCTTTCCTTTCCTTTCCTTTCCTTTCCTTTCCTTTCCTTTCCTTTCCTTTCCTTTCTTTTCCTTTCCTTTCCTCCCCCTTCCTCTACCCACCAGGACCACAAGACAGGCCCAGAATATCCAAGTGTAAACCCAAGATAAGGATTTTCTCCTAAGCCCCTTAATTTTACCTTGTTCCATACATATGCTAGATTTTCACACAGCTGACTGACACCATTTCAGGAATCAATTGTGACTCTGAAACTGCTTCACAGTGGCCTCCATTTCATTGTCACTAGCCTAATATGGTCCTGCAAGTCTAGATACTTTCAGCCATTACATAAACCCCTCCCCTACAAGATTTTACCCACATTCCACCCTTCCTGGACCACCACAAGGCCCTCCCCAGCTTTGAAGCAGTTATGGAGGAGACTAAACCATCCTTATCATCAACCAAAGATTGAGATGTTAGGTCTCAAGCTGTTGGAATATTCAGAAATGAGCGCAATATGAAACAATATCTTCTGATTAGGTAAAGGCCAGCATTTCTCATGAAGTTGTGAAATTAGTTCCCATTTGCCAAAAGGAGTAATTTCCCATAATTCTGGCAGAAGGAACATATCACTACCTGTGGTGCCCATTAGCATATGTGTAGCTCACCCTGGCCCCTAGGCCCACTCAGCATTACCAGTATCTGTTACTCATTTTAAAGCTCATACTAACATTCCAGCCCTTCTCACCTTCCACCTTACTCTAAACTTCTCTACATTCTGGGCTTCACTGCCTAGCTACTTATTCTTGGAATCCTGCTATTCCCCTGTAGTCCTCTGTCTCTCTGTCTCTCTGTCTCTGTCTCTCTTTCTTTCTCTATCTCCCTCTCTCAGTCTCTCTCCATCCCCTCTCTGCCTCCCTCCTCTCACTCTGTCCCACTCTTTTCTTTCTCTCTGTCTCTGTCTCTGCCTCTGTCTCTCTCTCTCCCTCCCTCCCCTCTTTCCCTTCCCCCATGGACATGTGTAGAATTCTCTCTCTTTCTCTGTATTATTCTCTCTTATTCACACTGTGCTCTAATATATCTCATACTTCCATTTACTCTCTCTCATTCTCTTGCTCCCTCTACCTCTGCTCTATTCCTTATCCCTTGCTATTTCAATCTCTCCAGTATTTTCTTTCACCCTCCCACTTACCTAGCTCTGGTGATGTCCAGTCTACATCTCTCTGCTCTGGACTCTTCCAGAAGCCTCTGGCTATTCCCTCTGTCATTGCTACAATGGAAACCTTTCCTAACATTGGAGCAGTCATGCCAGTCATATCTTTACCATACACCCTCACATGCATCCAGAGCACTGGAGGGAGGGGGGGGGGGTCCCTACAGCACTTGATTCACAGAACACTGAATTCTCCACACTGAGTCCTTCACACCATTAAGCCTGCAGACAACATGAACTGCCAGAAGCATATCTATATTTCTTCCTCTTCTTCTCCTCCTCCTTCTCTTCCTGCTTCTCCTCCCTCTCCTCCTCCTTCTCCTAATCCCTCTTCTTCTCCTCCTCTTTCTCTTCGTCTTCCTCGCCTTCCCCCTCTTCCTGATCCTCATCCATCTTGCTCCTCCTCTTCTTCCTCTTCTCCCTCTTCCTTCTCTTCTTTTTTTCCCTCCTTCTCTTCTTCCAACATCAAGGATCACTACAGCCATCAGTTAGAAAAGTTGTCAGAGAAATCGCAAACCAATGAAGAAACAAGCAGTAAATACTAGGCTAGGATCCTGACTTCCAGACCACACTGAGTTCTGCTGGCTAGTAAGAGCCAAGACTCTGGGACTCTGGGGAGTCATGACAAGCCATCGGAGTAGTCATGCCCCTGTTAAGTGATTTTAGTCTGATTTCTTTAAATTCTAATCACTATGTACCCTGGAAGAGGACCAACATCCTTTGGTACATTGTATACAGAGTGTTAAGGTTTGATACCAGCACATTGCAGTTTCTAGGCAGACAAGGAAAATATTTGCTATTCCTACTAACCAAGGGAGGGGGGGGGCAAAATGCAGAAATGCAGACAGAAGTGCTGTTACTTGAAATCAGTCGGCCTAGTTTATGCTTTCTGAGGAACCAGCATGACCTACCACCTTTAGTTCTTAATTGCTGGAGCACACTGTATCAACAGATCCCCAGCTGGGCTGCGGCTCCTTCGTGAGGAACATAAGAATGAAAAATAGCCACACTTGTTATGTGCCTGAGGGCTAGACAGACTCTTGCAAGTTTACAGCAGGCTGTAGGCACAGAGCGTCCATGAGGACATGTTCTGTCCATCTGCTTCCATCTGTGCCACCCTCATGGTCAGAAAACTGTAGTCCACACAAACCTGCAATTTCTTTTGATCGAAGTCCTAGAGAAAACTTTTCTTTAAAAAAAAAAATGGGACTTTGAAAATTGAAGTTAAATTAATGCAAATAGATAGAAAAGAGCCAAAGGCTGGTTTCATGTGTTGGACATCTGGTGACACAGCTGGCTTTTCTGTACTGTGAACACAGACCTCCACAGTAAGAAGTATGGATATCACAGAGTCACTGAGAGCTGAGGCTACTGTGACACCTCTGTAAGTCAGCAAGTCAAATCGCAACCCTATGTACAACCACACAAGGTGTTTCTACCTCATCCATTTATGTGTCGCTCAGTGCATTCTGGATAGTCACTTTTGACACTGAGATTTACTGCCCACTGGTAAAACTCTGAAGTGTGGCTCTTGAATCTGAAAAGCCTAGGCACCAACCATAAATAAAGTGCTAGTGGATACCCTGACATAAATTAGGTGAATGGAAAGGAGGGTGGCCCCAAGGACACATGGCAGATTAATTGAAGGCTAAACTAGAACACGGCCTCATTATAAGGGATAAATGGTAAGCCACCACTCAGTACAAAAGATGTGATGTAGCTACCCATGTGTAATGACCAAGAGGCTGGACTATTGGCAGAATTACCACCATGTGAACATCCACATGGTCTGACTATGAGGACCGTTGACAGGAGTTTGGGTGCACCTACCTCAGTGCAGTGATGTGAGTTGCCCTCTAGAAGTCACTTACATTGTAGCAATCTCGTTTTAATCATTTTATTCTCATCTGTAAAATGCGAACTTTAGACGTTAGTTTACAGAGCACCCTTTGAAAAGTTAAGTACGTCATGCCCCACCAATGGTCCATGGACCATGTATCCCTGAGGGCAAATACAGAACAGAAAATAATAAACTTAACTAAAACATGAGAATTTTGTTGTTATTATTATTCGGTAATTCAATTGCATGGTTCTCAGCTATAAACTTTGCAGGATCTGTCAAAAAGTTTGACACAGATGATAGACAAAGAGCTGCTTAGGAAATTAAATGGGCACAATTTTTCTTTTTGTCCCAGTATTAAGGCCAATGTAGATATTTTCAATCCCTGAAGTCCTGGGTCAACAACTCAAGTGGTTATCACCATGTCACCAGTAAGTTCTACCACAGACACAAGACTACTTTCCTCAGCAATGTGCCTCACATTAAGAGACCTGGTATGACTCCACATGCCTTTTAGCAAAATTCCTTTAGCCCAGACTGCAATCCTTCACAGTTCCTTAGCAAAATCGGTCCATGCTGTGTGATTCAGGCTCCCCTGCACCTGTTTGTAAACACATGCACAGTGGCACAAGATTCAACATGTAGCAGCCACCAGCTGAGCTGGCCTCTGGAAGCACATACCAGGTTATGTAACATATATTCCCTGTGAGGCACTAACTCACATTTCATGTTGATCTAACCTCAGAAAGTGGAGTCTAAATAGGCTCTGAGAGCCTCTGTCAGGGATATGAGGAAGAGCAATGGCCCTCAGGGAATATCTAGCTCCAGAAGTTGACTGAAGGGAGAAGAAATTACTGCTGGTACTGGGAAATCAGGGGTATGACTGCTGATGACAAACTAACCTTGACTGCCATGTGTGCTTAGACATAGAACTCCAGCTCAGGGATTCCAATATGTGTGCATGCTCATGAGCAGAATCTCTTTCTCTTCAACTTTACAATTTGCACCATGCTGTCCTATAGCACACAAAGCCCATGCCATGTGACAGTGGGCATGCACAGTTCTTCTAATTGTAGGAGTGTATATTTGCTGATTTTAAAAATCTACCCTTAGGTATATTTTGCTTGTTTATGCCAAGCAAACTTCATTATACTCACTCATCTAATACTCATTTCTCACTCTTTAACATAAGATGAGAGAAAACAGGCAAGACATTACTTTTTTTATTTTTGAAGTAGGAACCATGCATTACTTAATTATGGGTTAAACATTTGCTCACTCACGCACAGACCTTGGGTGATTTTCTTGTGTGTCTTAACATTGAGATGCTCCTCATGGACTTTGAAGCCTTAAACATGTAGACAGGGTGACTTTTCTTATGTTTTTGAGATTAGCATTTATCTAAAAATAAAGATTAAAACAGAATGCAACACGTGCATGAATTTACCTGCTTTCCTTCTATTTCTTTGCTTTAGTATGAGGTGCAAGACTCTCAAGCGACACTTTTCCACCAGGGGAAAGTATGTGTTCTTTTGTAGTTCATGCCCCAAGAAGTCTTTTAATGTGTGAAGAATGTCAAAATGGCAAAAGGCCACAAGACAGCAGATTGTCAAACAAGCCCCTGTAAGCAGGTATGGGAATGGGTGAGAGAAACACTTTCTGTTTACATTCTTATAGTCTTTTAGAAAACCATTACTGTTGTGGAGGGTGTTTTATGGGGACTTTCAGGTTTAAGGTCATATTGGGTTGTTTGGTGGGTGAAAGTTCCAGAGATGTGGTGAATCTCTCCCTTCTGTAACATGGTCCAGTAAGAGAATCACGGCACCATCTCCAGTCCTTGCTTTCCTGGGATCATAAACCCTCACGTCTGCCAGGTCTTCCATGTCATACCACCTGCCTTCCCAGCATTCAGCAAAGAACTAACGAATCCAGTAGGCCCCTTTCTTGTCTTCTGTGTGCCACAATTACCAGTGACATGATTTTGTTACACCTCAAGTCGGGTGGCCACAACTCAGAGCCACCTGCATCTTTCCATAACTTTGGAGGTAAAGCTTCGAGGTCATCACTAGAGGGCACTCCTCACGCTAGGTTATGACCTCTGCTTCATGTGAGCCTCTCTCTCTCCTCAGGGACTTTTTCTTCTGATCCTCTTTGTAATTTGCCCCTGTACTTGAGAACTCCCATCCTCAGCACCTGCCAGTAGATCTTCATGATTCCTTAAAAGATTTTCCTTATCCTTGCTCCTAGCCCTTATCCCTGCTCCCAGCCCTTAGCCATACTCTCCACCTTAGCCATGCTCCCATTCCTTAGCCATGCTTTGCACCTTACCCGTGGTGGCAGACCTTAGGAATGCTCCCAGCCCTTAGGAATGATCATTACTTTAGCCCTTCTCACAACCCTAGCCATTACCCTAGCCTTAGGTATGCTCTCAGCATTAGCCTTGTACCCAGGCCTCATCTATTTCCAGATTTTAAAGCTACTTTCTTAAGGATGTCCTTTCTTGATGCCCAATGGTAGTATAACCCACTCCCTCAGGATCTGTCAACACCAAGCCTGCTGTCATTGTTCACATCACATTGACCAGATGTCCTCTACATATGTGCCTCAGACCCTTTTGGTCCCTTGTCTGCGTGGAAAGGGTCTCTGGTCACAGGTGGGCAACGAGTTGGCGGGAATTGACAGACAGACCAGACACAAGGGAGTGTGGATCTGAATGTAATTTGTCAAATCAAGCATCAAACTTTTTATACAGAAGAAAATAGGGAAGTTGGGTGACACACCGGCAAGGTACAAAGAGGTTACTGGATTCTTACACAAAACAGAGGAATACAAACACAGAAGAACTGGCAGGAACCAACTGGGGTAAAACTTAATGTTAACAACTGGGATCAAAAACAGCTCCACCTAAGATACACTTAATCTTAGAAGCCAGGGGCAAGGACTTAGTGCCCTTACCATAGTTCCTACTCTAGTCTATTGTATAGTCCACCTTCCCCCTAGGCCATCGTAAATACTTGTTTGTGTATGGGTGTAACTCAGCTACCTATAGTTCTAAGTATGTATTCTGGTTCCTCTTTAGGTCACAAACTTCCGTCTTACTAGATAATGGTAAATTTCTGTGTAGGGCAGTGACTTAGCTATCCATGCCCAAGGTTGGATCAAGGACTGCCTAGAATCTAATTTAGCTATATGTCAAAAAAATCAATCCTTAGGAGCACTTGTAATAAAGCAATATTAAGGGAAAGCACACAGATCTGTTTACCAACTAAAGCAAGGACATTGGAGCATTCGTTATACAGGATGCCACTATTCCAGGAGACTAAGTTTCCATGAACTTTTTGCCTCGGGACAGCGCCCAGGTTTTCGGGGCCTGTCGCGCTTGTCACTACTGGAGTGGATGTAGCACATATGTACCTATTCACTGTGAGCTTTCTTCCTTCCCAGATACAAATTTCCCAAGGACAACAAAGCTGTCTCTTTGCTCTGTAGTGTGGCGATGGCATCGGCAGTGGCCCATGAGTTTTGTGGCAGGCAGTAAGAGCCTGGTCAGCAAATTCGTCACATCAGAATATAACATGTTTTCAAAGCCCAGAGTCTGTAATCCCACATCAGTATCTATAGTAAGATCATGAAATTATCTTTTGCTATCCAATATTTCATTCACTAGAACATTGTGTATTTGGTATGTCCTTGTGTATAGATAAATGCTCCATTCTGCTATTCAATTATAAATTTCAGAAGTGTAAAACATCACCTATATGATACTCAATTAAACATTCAGAATGAGTGTTCTACTAGTTTTTAAAATCATGCTTTAAATTATGTTATGTGTGTATGTGTGTGTGTGTGTGTATGTATGTATGTATGTGTGTACACACTATGATTTGTGTGTGAGAAAACATATTTGCCATGACTTAACATATGGAGGATAACTTGTTCCTTCTATCTTGAACCCAAGAATCAAATTTTCCTCTCTTATCTCCTCAGCCATCTCACAAGCCTAACAGTGAGCATTTTCATATTCTTTCAATTAAGAGTTAGGTCGTCAGGGCTACAGAGATGGATCAGTGGCTGAGCACACATTGCTCTTGCAAAGGACCATGTTTCTGTTCGTAGCATAAAAACAGAGGCTAATAACTATACACAATGCTGGTTACATGGGGATCTAATGTCCTCTTCTGGCCTCCACTGGCACTACATGTACATGGTACACTGACACACATGTAGACAAAACATGATACACATAAAACTTAAAAAAAATACATACACTGTACTTTGAAGCATTGCAGGTGTGGTCGTTGTGTCACATGTGTATCAGTGGAGAAGGGAGAGGCTATGTCTACACTCAGTATTCTGACCTATTAACATCTGAATGACTAGTAGTCAAGAATTTCCTGGAAATAAAAAAGTGAGTCTGAGATGACTACTATTTTGGTGCCAGGGGGCATAGACATGGAGTTAGCCTGAGACAATCACCAGTGGGACACTGCTCAGGGCTATGAGGCAGAAAATGCCTGAGATGATCCCTTCACTGTACTGGACACTCAGAGATTCCTGGCATCTCTAAGAGGAGCAAGTGAGTGATGGAGAAATGAAAGAGAAACAGGCAGATGTGGGCACTTATGAAGAGAGGCACAACCAGAGACTTGAGGGTAGTGAGGAATAGCCTGATGTGAGTAGCTGGTGATGCCACCTGGGATAATGGTGGGGTCCCAGTCTGTGGTACCACTAGAGGCAACATCTGGTCCATGATCCTGAAGCACTAGGGGTCTGCTACCACCAAAGGCTGGGTGGACATTCTGGTCTGATCTGTTGCCTGGGAACATGTGGATGTCAGAGGGCTGTGCGGATCTGGTCCCACTCCTCACTTGGGCATTGTGGGAGAGCTGGACCTGGAAGCGTGACAGCAGGAAAGCCAAACTTCCCTACAGTGAATTGCAGTCCTCAATGGTCAGCCCTGAAATTGAGGGAATTGCTGGTGAGCACCCCCACCTCAGAACAAAAACATGGAGAGCTGGTCCTATCACTCATATCCCTTGATGTGGCATGGGCAAGGGAGAGATTCCCTTCTCCCTCTTCCCCTTCCCACCTGAAGCATGTATGAGACATGTCCTACAGTCATGATAGCTGGAGAGCTGGCCCCACAATTTGTCTGCCATCAGTGACATGGGCAATGCACAGATGTATACCACCTCACCCCTTGCCATCTATTGCAGGCGGGAGAGATGGCTCCCAAGTCATCACAGCAGAAGAGCTTCCCTGGCTCCTCATCTGTTGCTGCACAGTAGAGCTTGCCATATATATGAGGGTTGAGGGTGAGCCACCCCAAGGGTGTGAGTACAGGAGAGTCAGTCCTGATCTGTGGTGACATCAGCAAGGAAGAGATTCCTCCTCCAGTTTTCCCTTGCCACTAGTGGCAGGCTGAAAGGAGAATTGGCCTCATGGGGTCATGAAAGCAGGAGAATAGGGCTTACACCTCACCTGGACAGTACAGTAGAGCTGACCCTGATGGTAGGGAGGGAGGTGAGCTAGCTCCAAAGGCATGAGAGCAGGAAAGCTGGCAGGCTGATCAGCTTAGAGAACTATCAGGCTCAGATCTAGGGCTTTGAATCAGCCCAACCCAAACATCTACCCCATCAACGAACTACTAGAGTGCATAAAGGGGCTGGTCCTACAGCTCCAAAGCTACAGGATCTCCATGACACGGGGCAACAGCAGCATATCGGAGAGTAGTCCCAGTAAGATTCCTATAGCAATAGAGTAGCTGAAGTCAGAGGTATCAGGCCAACCCATCATTGCAATGAACATTTGTAAGCAGGGAAGTGTGAACAAAGTGTTTACTGTGGGACACACTACTGCTTCTACAATGAAATTTATTTTTCATTGTTGGTAGAGAGGCTGGAAGGGTGGAGGGCAGGTATGAGGGGTGGCAGAAATGAGTAGAATTGAGGTCCATGATGTGAAATTCACAAAAAACCAGTAAGAAGTTTTAAAAGTAGTAAATACAACTTTAAAAAGAATCAAGTGCTTCTATTCAGTTGGTTACCGAAGGACATGCACTTATTAATATATTCAGTACCTAATAGAACAAGGTGAGAGTTAGTTACATAGTAATATACTCATTGCACAGACAAAGAGATAAACCCCAGTAGACACAGATAGGTGACCAGGATGGTATAAATAATAGACAACACATTGTGCATGTGTTATCCAAGGCCTATTATTCTGACAAAATGAATAAATGATTTATTTAATGTATCATAATTGGTACATAATTTAAATTATGCTCAAAATAAATAAAATAGTTAGTGTGTTCATATGTGTGAATCATTTGAATACTTGCTGAGTTAGGTTGAATAATGGAGCACAGACCAAAAAATAAGCCCTTAATAGTCAGTGTACTTACATCTAAAAACTGGTTGAAATCTTTCCATCTATGATCGCAAAAATGTTCATAATTTTCTTCCTAAATACTATGCATTATTAATAGAAAATTCAGTGGCTACTCTAAGACTTTATAAATATAGAAATGAAGTAAACTTAAAAGCTACTGGGATATACTGTAGGCTTTAACAGTTTTTTCACTTAATCTTACTTCTCATACTTGAGCGGTTAATTTTTCCACAGCCACTGAAAACTTTGTATCATTAATAATAATAACAGGTTCTTTAGTGGTATGGTTTTAAGCTGGTACTAAATTTAATATCATATTATTCCTTGAGCCTTCTATTTTCTGTTTAGAAAATGTTTGCTTAGCTTTGTTCTTTCCAGTACCATCCATAGTTTTCGGCCTTCCACACACTGCAGAGCAGGTGCTGTCTGACTTGTCAGTCAGTCCTTATCCTCAGTTGGACTTACTGACAATGGAGATTTGTCTCGTCTTCAGAAAGGGTTATAATCGACACAAATACTGATATGTGTGAATGGTACCTAGTAGAAGCCAGCTGTGAACTGAAGATATATATGTGTGTGTGTGTGTGTGTGTGTGTGTGTGTGTGAGAGTGTGTGTGTATGTATGTATATATATATATGTGTGTGTGTGTGTATGTGTGTGTATGTATATATATATATGTGTGTGTGTGTGTATGTATATATGTGTGTGTGTGTGTGTGTGTGTGTGTGTGTGTGTGTGTGTGTGTGTGTGTATGTAAAGATGAGATTAGCTCTTCCTCAACCTGCAGACCCTTCAATGGCAAAGCTGATGACCAAGTCAGTATTTTCAGGTGAGGTCTGCAAGCCCAACAGAGGAGAGGTTGCCAGTTCTGAATCACAGCAAATGTTCTTGGGCCAGCCACTGCCTCAGATCATCTATAAAATTGTTCTTGCGTAACAGGATTGCCTGACCAAGAACAGCACCCAGTCCATCTAGAGGTGGATGTGGGAGGAGCCAATTCTAAGTACCTGCATTTTACCAGTCCATAAGAATAAGTCCCTTCTTCCTTTGCTTACACTTCCCTCTCCTAACTATCTCTCCATTTTATCCGACTTCCTTCATTCTGTGTCCCATTCTTTCCCTTCTTACCTCTTTCCGTTTTATATGACTTCCTTTGTTTTGTGTCCCATCCTTTCCCCTGAGCTTCTCTTGCTTCCTACCATTTCTTTTCTCTTTTCCGACTTCTCTTTTTGTGTTTCATTCTCTCTTTCCTCTTTCTTCACTGTTATTCCTCTTACCTTTGTTTCTTTACTTCCATCCATTGTCGTACGACTTCTGCTGGTTTTCTTCCTCTCTTTCCCTCACTAATTCCCCCTCTCTCTTCTTTTTTCCTCTCCTCCTTCAATTTCTTCTCTCCTATAACCTCTTCATGCCTGTCTAATATCTTTAAATTACAAAGCTACCCACAAATCACCTTAGGGTCAAGTCCTTGCTGTGTGGTGTCAAAGAATGGAGAGCACACGTTTCTTTCTTATAACACAAACTTCTGAATGTCTCAGAATTTTCACTTCAATATTTGTTATTTTGATCTTCAACTTTTTTGATTTTAGAATTCAGCCACATTATAAATATGTATCCTGTGAATGTTGCATAATGTATTAAAATAATTCACTTGGCTTTCTCCATCTTAAAAAAAAAATCTGCGTGAGGCTATGATTCTAAGTGAACTTTCTTGAGTTGAAGGGCATTTAATCACCACATCTCACTCTACTATATGAAAATTTCTCAAAACTGCAGGGGCGAATATGTAAAAGTAAGTTCCAAGTTCAGAATCTATGTTGACATGAAGATGAGAGGTCTCCCATCAATTACTACTGTTCCTAGGAATCTCATCCCACGCAATGGCTTTAGCAGATACAGCAAACCCACTGGCACCAAGAAAAACGAGCCTATCTTAACTATCTCCATCAGGAAATAGATGATCTTAATCGCTACCATCAGGCCAAAGGTCCCATGTAACCCAGGACTAGATTGAAAGAAAGCTGCCATTTCTACAGTCTTTCTTTCCTCATTTTGTCTAGAGGGAAAATTCTTGGACAAGGGCTATAGAGGAACAGGATATTGAAGTTCACTCAGATTCTTTGTTCCATAAAGTTTTCTGTACTCAAGCATAATTTTCTTATTCATAAGACAAGGAAGAGACAGGAAGAGCAGAGAAGTGGTGGTGATGTCTAGATGCACCTGCAGATCAAAATTGTGTGGCTCTGTCTCCCTAGGTTTATTAAAGCTCATTGTTCTATGCACTGACACCGAACTACACAGTTGGGAAATGAAACCAGCTAATCTTCTGCATCTCAGCCTCGGGAACAATGGCCTGCATTTTAACAGAGTCAGTAACATTCATATGGAAAGCATAGACTTTAGCCCTGCTCTTTTCTTTTTTTTCTCTTTGACATTAACATTGTAACAATAAACACTGGCTCATGTGCAGATGGATAGATAGTTAATAGAGGTACTTTAAGAAGTATTTTTTTTATTTCATATAGGTGGCTCACTTTTCCTACAGATTCTTTAAAGTCCCTGTTTTTGCATCTTGCCTACATAGCCTAACTTGCTACTTAGCTGAAGCTTCTGCGTCGGTGGTTTTTAGAAACTACTTTCCTTACCCAAGTGCATGTTTAGCCCCCAAACTTACATATTGAAACCTTTTCCCCAACATAGCACTATTAGGCATTGATTTGATTAGAGTTGATTTGAGCATGTGGCACATACCATAATGAATGTGATAGATATCACAGAGGCCAAGAGAAATGATGCCCCTTTGATCGTGTAAAGATACATCAAAAGACCATATAAACCCAAAGACATGTCTCTCATGGACACAGATCTGTTGCAATCCTAATCCTGGACTTCCCCCTTCCAAGATGGAGAGAAATCACTATTCAGATATTGGGAGATGACTTTGTCAGTAGAGCGTTTGCTTTGTACATGTGAAAATCAGACAGAACTATAGAACCCATAGGTAAAGGTTGGAAACAGTGACACATGTTCTTGATCCCAGTGTTTTAAAGAGATAGGCAGATCTCTGGGGCTTGTTGGCTAGATGAGCTAAATGATTAGCTTCTGATACAGCAAGAGACACTGTCCCAAAATTAAGGCTGACAGAACCCGAGGAAAGCTACCAAAAATTGACCTTTGCCATGCCTTATCTATGTCATGGACCTGTATATAGCCCTGAGGAGGCTAAAAGTACCTTAAGGTGGGGGTCACTCAGTGAATTTTACTAACTCTTATAACGAGGAATTATTTGCACAAAGATACTAGAGAAATTCATCATGATCAACCATCAGATTCCTCTCTAACTCCATTCTCCACACTTGCACGAGAGAGTCATCCTTATTTTCCCTGCTCCATTGGTCATCTGGTGGCCTAATCATAGCTGGGCTTATGTACTTATGTATCATGGGATCACTATCATGGATGCAGTATTGATTTGTTAAATAAACAACCACATACACACATACATACATACATACATACATACATACATACATACATAATGGTATTCTCACAAGACACCATTGTGTAGTGACCTTATGGCTGGATTGATTCACATAAGCATAAAATATATGCTATTATTATAATGATAAAATCACCATGCTATGCCTTTCTGGAAGCTGATTCCTCCATTAAGTGAAGTATGACTTCAATGCCAATGTACCGAACCTCCTCCTTTTATCCTGAAGTGATCCAAAGTAGTAAAGGCTGCTTCCTTGAGTCATTACAAATTAGTGCTTGGATGTTAAGCATCATCTCAGAGACACAGTTTCTTTTTATAGAGAATAGTAGGAGGTACTAAATCACGCAGCAACACTTTCTGGATGGCAAGCTCTTGGGCCCTGATGCTCCATCTACTATCTCCTCCATCTACTAGCACCTAGGTGAGAGCAAGAACCCCTTGAGCTGCCTGCAGGACAGTCATTTCACTCAATGTCCACTCCCCCCATACCCACACACAAATAATCCTGAGAGAAGGGGCTGCATGGTCACCTACCTGTCTTATAGAAGCTTAAACAGTGATATGGAGTCATCTGTCCATGGCCAGTGTAGTCAGTCAGTGACAGTAAAAGTGCCCCAGCTTTTATACCTGACGGTGATGCAATACTATATTCAATAAATTTGAAGACAAGGGGCGTTGACACAGGCATCTTAATTTGTAGAGAACATACTGAGCCTGTTACACAGAGGTTGCTTATGCAAAAGATCACTTGAATGTGGATAGATAGTGATGGTGGAGGATAATTCTACTATGGGAGCCTTTAAGGATTGTCACAGGGAGGTAAAGGGCCCACTACTACATATAAGGACAAAATACTTTCAGTATTGCCTCCACACTTTAGCAGTGTATTGCCATCTTAAGAGACTGTAAACCTTGTATAATTAAGACCAAGAATTATAATGATATTTGGCCTACATCTCAAGATGTTTGTAAAAACCATCCCTGAGACCCTGGAGGATAAATTGGAGTGCCAGTCGTACAGACATCAGCATCCTCATCTTCTTGACCACAGGTAAGATTTTCACTTAAGCCACAGGCTACAGAAATGGAGTCAGGACTTTATTGTCTCAGATCACTGTCTCCTTTGTCCTAGCACGGCTTCTTTAGTTTTCTGTTTAATTATAGTAATGTCACTGACATGTCAATGTCCCAAGCTTGTGAGTTGTCAGGGAGGTCAGGGTGATCCAAGCCACACAATGACTACTCTAATACAATATATTCATGACCTTTCTCAAGTAACAAAGGCAGGAACCCACCATTGTCATTAACTCAGTGGCATGCCTTGGGAACAGTGGAATTCCTGGAAGCATGCTCAGAAGTGCTGTCTACTCAAGAGGTCCTGTGACAGTCTGGCAGCCTCTTACCTGGGGATCTGATAATTGCTTTGACCATTAAGATCTTGAGCATCTGAAGTCTTTAAGCAGCTGCTCTTTTACTGTAAAAGAAACTCTTATGTCCTGGCCATTTCCCATCAAATCAACAACAACACTTGGCAACCCCCCGACACACACACCTTTCTGTTCTTTACCCATGAGTATCTACTTTTGTACATACATGCACAGTTCAGATAATATCCTTAAGAGATGATGTGATGACTAAGACTGTGAGTCAGAACCTGGAAGCGGTTCCACTGATCTACAGAGAAGCATCTGCCTCCTTGTCTTCTGAATGCTTTTAGAGCAGAAAGCTGCTGCTAAATCTGAAAAGAGCAGGGACAGCTCACATCCAGAGAGTCCTAAAAAGCCACCCTTATGGATGTCCATGTTGGATCTCCTGATATATTCCAGATTTATCAACAAATAAAAATATAAGGAATCCAACTTAAGAGGACTTTTCTTATAATGAAAATGAAATAAATATTTTATTTATAGTGAAAATGAAATATTCATTTCTTATAATGAGAAAATATATGGTCTGTTTTCATCTAATATGTGTGTTTCAGTATATTTCTGACATATAGAATGGTATATTATTGTGGTGATATAAATAAAATTATATGTACTAAGTTCTGACATCTGTGCTTTCTAGCCATTCTTTCTGCCTGTTTATTTTTCTTGACATAGTATGCTGGTAGGAACAGATTGTATTTATTACTATTGCCACCTTCTGCCTTTGTCAAACCATTCCTGGAATCCATAATTCATACCACAAACAACTTCTTTTCTAATAAAGCCTTGGTTGTAATCTATTTCAATATTATTAAGGACTTTTTATTGCACTTCAAATTCTATACCTTGAGTGTGGGGGCAGCACCCTGGATAATCTCATCCCACTCTGTTCCCATTGGCTTTTGTCAGCACCTTGTACCTCCCTGTCTTTGTTACTTCTTATCCTTGGATACCAATTCCTCATGGAAGTTCTCTTCTAATTGTTAATTACTGGTTGCCTCATGTCCACAATGCATTTCTACACTTTGAACTAAGTCTATCCATCTGCAAGGTAACTTCATGCCCTTATGATTTTGTTGTTGTTGTTGATGTTGTTGTTTTTCAAGACAGGGTTTCTCTGTGCAGTCCTGGATGTCCTGAAGTTCACTCTGTAGACCAGGCTGGTCTCAAACTCAGAAATCCACCTGCCTCTGCCTCTGCCTCTGCCCCCCAAGTGCCTCCAAGTTAAAGGCGTGCACCACCACTGCCCAGCTCGCCCTTATGATTTATCTATAGGACCTGTTCCTCATCAGTGTTGGACCTCTGTCTCCCTATCGCTCAAATAAGTTCTGCTCAATAGGTGGCACAGAGAAGAACCACAACAAAAGCTCTAAAACATGTTTTCAGAGCTCAAGTGGGCAGAAACCATTCAATGCTCAAACTCTTCCAATAATGGTGGTCTTACTCTCACCCAGGTGAAAAATGGAGTTGAGAGATATTTAATGAAAAGCAAAGAGAGAAAGAAAGAGCAAGAGCACAGAAATAGAGAGGCCATCCATCAAAAACTGCTACATGGTCCACCACCAACTGACAAGATACCACTTAAGCTGTCAAAGAATTTCAGTGCCAAATAGGTTTATGAAGCAAATGAGACAAATTAATTTGCCCCTTATTTTTATACCTTCTGCCTATCTCAACTGAAAAGATAAATTAACTTGTATAACCAGGCATAATTTTTTGCATCACTGTGAATTCTCAGAACTCACTAAGAACCATATAGGTCTTCATTAGCATAAGACTCCCAAATTAGACAACTGTCTCCAAGTGATAGATTAAAAATACATATTAGCATGAAAGAATTGTGATTTTTTTTCAAGGAAATTGGATAAGAAAATTGTCAGCCTTCATAAGTGCCATCATGTAAGAATGCTTTAGGGCAAAGGGCAGAAGATTCATAATATGTAATTAGGAATGATCAGTAAACATGAAATTGCAACCTCCCTAGTAATCAAAGAGCTGTAATTAAACAAGGGAACCTCCCTCCACAAATGAGCAGAGAATAGAGTCTACCATAATGCAACAGGGCAATAGCCAAAAGCATAATTTAATATGCATTTATTTTTCTTAGTTTGTGTGCATGTAATATGCATGTGTGTGTGATTTACCAGGACTAATTCCAGAAGAGGACATCCAGTGTCCTATCAGTCAGTATCATATCCCCTTGCAGCAAGTTCTTTCATTGTACCTGGAACTAGGCTGACAGACAGAACTTCCCAGGGACCCTCCTGTTTCTAACCCGCATGTATGTGAACTTGCCTCTTCCAGCTTAGGTCTTCATGCTGATCCATCAAGCCATCTGCCCACACCCCATATTAGTACACATTTTTGGTCAGTACTCTGAAAGTGTATCAACTATAGTTCCCCTTCGTTTTAATAAATTGTCTTAAGGAAAGAACTTGGAATTAATTTCACAGGTGAAGACCATTCAGACAGCTGCCAGATCTTGTGGAGTTTGGGAGCTTTTGAAAAATAATGTGGACTATGTCATCCAGGACTGTCAGTGGGAGCATCCTTCTCTCTCAATGAATAAATGGCCATTTATTCCCTCTTGGAGATCCATGTAAGAAACCTTCATAGTTTAGAATACTAGTCTGCTCTAGTCTACCAGATTGCTTCATATGTATATGTATGTATACATATAATATTCAAAAATATCATAGTCATCAAAGTTGATGCTTGGAAAGTTTTCAACATATGAAAATGATCACTACATTATGGATAGAGTCAGGATAATATAATGTATCTGTAGTAAGGCCATTAATATGCTAAACTATGAAATAAGAGTGAAGTAGGCCAGGAGAGGTTTTCTAGGTGTGATGGTTTGAATGAAAAGGCCTCCCATAGACACATATATTTGAACAGTTGGTCCCCAGTTGGTGGACTATTTTAAGGACTAGGAAGTATAGACTTGTTGGAGGAGGTGTGTCCCTCAGAGAGGACCTTGAGGTTTCAAAATGATGCACTACCACCACCACCAACACTACCACCACCTGGACCAGATAAGATGTCAGGTTTCAGCTGCCGCTCCAGCCTATGCCTGCTTCCCACCATGCATCCTACCATGATCATCAGGGACTCAATCTCTGAACCTATAAGGAAGCCACCAATCCAATGCTTTTTTGAAAAGTAAGATGCCTTGGACACAGTGTCCCTCCACAGAAATAGAAAAGTAGTTGAGACACTAGTCATGAAAGGTTAGGGTGTCTATTTGTCTTCTTGTGATATGCTCCCAGGCTAAAATAATGAACATGTCATCCATACACACAGCTTCAGACTTTCTTGGGAGAGCATGAAAGAAGACTTGTTAGTAGTTGGGGAGTCATGTGACCTTTGACCTTTGGGAGAAACAGAGGGGATTCCTAAGCTTCATCTTGCTCACTTCTCTTAGCTGTGTCTAATCATACATGGGAGATGTGCATGACAGATGAGGTAGCTATTTAAGATCTTCAGGAGACTCCTGTAGGGAAGCCTAGGATTCAGACAGTTGGCTCCTTGTTACTGCTTAGTCTTCCTCCCTCCAGAGTGACATGCTCTTCTCTAATAGGCTTCTGGTCAACCAACCTTCTCCCACCTTCCCAACCATGGATGCAAGATGACCAGCTGCCTCAAGCTCTCATCACCATGATGTTCTAACATGGCAGACGGTAACCTCAAACTATGAGAAAAGGACAAAAGCCTCTTTCCTTAGGATGCCTTTGCCAAGTGTTCTTACACAGAGAATCTAACAGTAACAACACAGAAACTATGGATGGTGAAATCTCACTGTAATCTTTCTCGTTAGGTACAGAAAATGTGGGAAATTAATGGAACTCCTCACAGGGATTACAATGAAGGGCCTGATAATCTTTAGTTATTTTCTGTTTCCTCTTATGTTGAATCTATATGCTGCAGTTTGAGGAATGAAATAATCCAATGGAGATTGTAAAGAAGCTTCAAAATCTGTCCCAGCAATGTGGATCAGGAAGTTCCAGGTCCAACTAACATGAGGCATTCCTAAAGACTCTTCTCTGGCATTAGGGCTTTTAGGGAACTCTGGGACTTGAAGTTCTCCGGAATTTGTGAACCAAGAGCACCATGTACACTATGCCTTAAAAACCATAACAATGATTATGGAGATTGGTTTATTTCAAAAATAGTTGGAGAATTGCCATATCTTTCTTAAAACGTGTAATGAGAATTTCCTTAAAATGGTGGATTGTTTCTTGCAGCATCTGATTTATCTAGGCTGTAGTAGGAGGAAGTTCCTTTAAGAGCTAAGGCAATTCAGAGCAACTGAAGTAAATCAATGCATTGTTTAAAGGAGTTGAAATGAGGAGCTACATATTGTAGGCGATTAATAGAAGTTTTGACATCAAATATTAATGAATTTACTAACATTAATCACAAAAAAAAATCCAGGAAACTAGGATGACTCAGAAGTGAATAAAAGCAGATACTATCCATGGCTAAATTACCAGATAAACAAAGAGAATGGAACAGGAAGAAGAGTTAAGAGAGTTAGCTGTGTACAACAAAGTACACCATGTCAACTCAGTGTTAGACAAGAGTCACCTGCTGTGGAGTTGGTGCTCCCAGGGACAGTCACTTTCCAATCATTTTCCAGTTTGTAAGCCATCCACAAAAGAATACTTACCAGAGTCCATGAATACTAAACATAAAGAATAGCTTTGCTGTATAGAGGTAATTCATGCTTTAAGCAGGAAATACTGTTAGGTTGCAGTGATGACAATTCCTAGCTGTCAAGTTGACTGGACCTCCGATCCAGATCTTGAGGCTAGAATACAAAGACTTTTGACCCAGATTTTGAAGCATAGTGGTCATGGAAAGCTTTGGCCCAGGCATGAACTGCAGGATACAGAAGCAAGCAAATCGCTGAGTTCAAGGCCATCCATGTCCAGAGCAAGTTCCAAGTAGAAAAAGCTTAGGTTGTGGTTCACACCTTTAATCCTTGCACTCAGAAGACAGAAGCATGCAAATATGAGTTGAAGATCAGTTTACAGAGAAAGCTCTAGGACAGCCAAGCTTAGAGGATGAAGGATGAAATAGAACAAGGGGGGACTGGCAGGGTCCAACTCTAGCAAGCAGCAGAACTTGGCAGCTTCAGCCATGTGCCTCTGGATTTAGAGTCAAAAAATAGAAGGGACTACTGAGACAATTGATGCTGGTTAGCTGTAGGTAAGAAATTAGTGGTGATTAAGAAGGCAACAGCATCACTTAAGTATTGGAATGTGTTTTCTGAGAACACAAAGAAGCTGTGTTCCAGAGATAGCCAAGGTTGTATCTTGTGCTCCAGCTAGACTTGGTAATGTGTAAGAATCACCCAAATGGTACTGGTTTTGAAGTCATAAACAGGTCATGGAAATCAGATGAGAGGCTGGGTACTGTGAGAGGCTAAGAAAGGTCATTGGTGAAGGTATAGCCTTAGTTGTAGTTGGTGGCCCAGGACTGAATGGGTCATGCAAAGAAGCTGAGGCTTGGCACCATGAAGGGAGCATATGAGAGGCTTTTGGTGAAGCCTGGTTGCATCAGAAGACCCCAGTATATTAGAGACGCCAAGGGCAAGAACAGCAGCAGCAGTGGAGTGGAGGACCAGAGTGCTATAGATGGCAAAGCTAAAGAAGTGACCCAAGTCTTTTGGAGGAGCCCAGAAGATCACATGTAGATCCCAGACACTGGATCCACACATGATGTTGGAGGTATTTGATCTGTTCTATGATTTTAATTTCTTAAGACATTGCAATTTAATGATTGCATTAATCTCAAAAGAGACTTTGAACTTTAGACTTTTAATATTGTAGAGACTGGTATAGACTATGGGACCTTTGAAGTTTGACTAAATGTGTTTTGCATTACGCCATGCCTAAGTATGGCCCCTATACACTCATATGTTTGAACAAGCCTATGGGGGCCAGGGAGTAGAATGTGGTATTTGAATGTTCTGGGCACATAGGGACTGGTACTGTTAGGAGGTGTGACCTTGTTGGAGGAAGTGTATCACTGTGGGTGTGGTTTTTGAAGCTCTGCTCAGTGTGGAAGGGTCAGTTTCCCCCTGGCTGCAGTCAAATCAAGATGTAGAACTCTCAGCTCTTCCAGTGCCAGGCTTTCCTTGAAGCTGCCATGCTCCCACCTTGATGATAATGGACTAAAACTCTGAACCTGTAATCCAGCTCCAACTAAATGTTGTCCTTTATAAGAGTCTCCTTGGTCATGGTGTCTCTTCACAGCAATGGAAACCCTAATTAGGACAGGTGCCAATACTATGCTGAATTTCACTAAGATATAATCAAGATGAATTCAACAATACTGAGCATCAAGGCTGTGGGGGAAGAAGAGTCCAGGGAAGGTGTACAGTATCATTCAAGAATAACATGAGTTCATGCAGCTACCCTCCAGTACCACCTAGTCCTGCATGTTTGATAACCAAGTTTACCTTGTTCCCCTCTGCACAATTTCTGAGCAATGAGGAAAGGGTGTCTATACAGGCAAGGAGTGATGGGCATCCCTATCACCTTTCTTCCCACTGCACTACCCCATCCCTCAGAGAGACCACTATAGGTAAATACATGACAGGAATCACTCACAGTATGTGGGAACATTTCCAGATGGTTTCTCCTCCCCTTATTTAATCTGCTGAGAAACTCAGAAGCTTCTGCGGGAATGTCTATCTCTAACTTTTAATTAATGGTGAGATTCTCTTTGGTATAGAGATTTCTTTCTTTTTCATTGGTAGACAAGTATGCAAAGGCTTTAATAATTTACCATAATCAAAACAAATATCACTATTAAATGATTTTGTAGAATTCTGAAAAGTCACACAATGACACATGGAAAACCAATTATTATCGGTAACATGTATATATGTTGTTCTTGCGGTATATTTTCTTCTGTATTTTGAACATTGGTACATTACTCTAATGTCCCTGTGACTGTGTATTTATGTAGTTGTTGGCTTGGGAATATAAAGTCTTAACATAAACAGAAAATGTGTCCTCTGAAAGGCAGGCAAGCCCACAAAATCATTTGTGGAAATTATTAAATTTTAGCTCATTGATTAGCATACCTTTACCTCATTCTTTGAGAGTAAGACATAGAAACAATGTTCTTATCACAGTACTTCATATATTATTACTATATATTGTACCAATCACACATGAATGTTCATGCTTTCATTACATTTTTGAAACTGTTTTAATCCTCTTCTCTCTCTCTCTCTCTCTCTCTCTCTCTCTCTCTCTCTCTCTCTCTCTCTCTGTGTGTGTGTGTGTGTGGTGTGTGTGTGTGTGTGATGTGTGTGGAAGGGCTGGGAGCCTGAGGTTGGTGTTTCTCCATCTATTCTTAGAGTCATGATCTCTCAGTTAAATTAGTGACTCTCTATTCTAGGCAGTTTAGGCAGCCAGCAAGCTTGCTCCAAGGATCTCCTGTGACAGTGTGCAAGAGGGCCGACACCACTACCTAGCTTTTACCTGGGGAATGTGTGTCTGAACTCTAGCCCTCACACTTGCATGACAAACAGTTTTATTTTTTTTAACCTTGAGTCATTTCTCAGGTGATTAACTAGAAGAGTCATATCACTGGATAATTTTCTGCTTTTGCATACTGTTATATTCACATACATTTTTTTTAAAAATTTGAGCAGTATCTATATAATCTTGGAAATAGATAAATATAAATAATCATTTTGAAATCTAACTGTCCAGTGCCACATGACATCCTTTTTGCAGGAAGCAGGCAGTGGCTTCTCCAGTATGGCCTGCTTATCCTGTGTATGCTCAGGACTGTATGAATTTATAGATTAATCTATCTGTGCCTATGGATCCATTCAGCAGGATCAGGTAGGTCACATACACTTCCAGGGCTACCACTCAGTGTGTACTGCCTTCCCAGGACTGGACTTGGAACTTTGGAAAGTTGGAAAGAACACACTCAATAATCTGGGTCTGTCATCGAAGCCATAAATATTAAGGTTGATTTGCACATAGGAATATTTTGTTAGTTGTACCACTCCAGTATACCTTCAACAAGAGATATTTGGGCTCTTCTTCACATCTGGGTCCACCTCTCATGCCATTCAAAGCTTCTTTATAAAGCCCTCAGTGAAACAATTTGTCTCATGTATCTCATTCTATGTACCACCAAGTTCACATTTTCCCTTTTATTGTATTAGGTTCTTCTACCATCATATTTTCTACCATTGAAAGGCACATACCGTCATTGATTTTATGACTAAAGTAAGTCAGTACCATCAGTGAAGATTGATTCATAATGGACACCAGACTCTAGGCTTGGAGGAAAACGTCCATTTGGACCACATTCATTGAAAATATCAACTGAAGTTCATGTTATCCTGCTGCCTTCCCCACAGGAATTTCTAACAGTCATGTGTACAAAACAGTTGATTTATAGCAATGTCAACAGAGAATAAATGTGAAATAAAATGATTGTTAACACTGCACAGTATGAATATTCACTATTACTATTGGGGAGTCCTCTGCATCTTCCCCAGCTATTTCAAGTTCTATGGGAAGAGGATATAGGTGGGACTCTTGAAAGCTTTGTAATATCACCATGGAGTTCAGAAGAGCTTCTGTGAAAGATGTAGGTCAATCCAATGATTCTCTCTCACTAGGTTTTCTATTACTTGCAAAAGTGTGGATGTTAAGCTTGTGACAACTTGGCAGATCTACTTGATTCTGAGAGGATCTGAAAGCCTCCCATGAACTATAGACACTTCATAGTCTTCCAGTTCTGTCACTTTACCTTGAAACCATGAAAGCCTATTGAAGTAGGAACATTTGGGAGACCTTGTTCTGATTCCTGTTATTTCAGCTCTTCCTTCCTTCTGTGGCCTGTCAGGACAAAGCCAGAGGACTTCCCTGAACAGATGTCTACAATGTGGCAAACCAGAAACTACACACAGAGGTGTTCAGGTGATAATAGGAACAGAGTAAGGAACCTTTTGTCAGAGTGTATCCCAAAGAAGCCATGTGCAGGTGGACTGGATCTCTAATGACCCAGTATTAAAATAGGTTCATGACAAAGGCCCCTTCCAATGACGGACACCATGTGATAATGAAGCCAGAGAAGTGTGCAAGATAGTGTAACTTAAGCTTAACTTTTTTGGTCTCTAGTATTGGCATCCAATACACTTTTGCTATTTAAAAATAATGTAATCTATGATATTCTGTTACAGCAACAAAAATAGGCAAAATGGGCAATATGGACACAAGATATCCTGGTACATTAAAAATCCCAGGCCAATCTAGGAGTTTGTAATAGTAACTCAAACAACTGAGACAGAATTTGTGTGCTTCCAGAACTGTCTTCAGGAACTCAAGATGGGATTTGCATCTTCCTGGTATATGACACAGGTAAATTGTGGGACACATTTTGAGTCTCACAGTTTGAGCACAGCCATGAGATTTTTGTAGAATTATGCTCATCTCATATGAGATCACATTGGGTCCATCCAAATGGCAAAGCAGACCTTTGAGATTGAATCAGTTGCTGCTCCAATAACGTATCTCACATCACACACTGGGGCTAGGCTTTGCAGTTTAAGAATTCCATGCCAATCTTAGTAAAGATTGCCTTTCCAACACAACCCCCTTCCTTAAGCAAATCTAAAGCAAGTTTGAAAAGAGGAAAATGTAAATACAAATAAATACGCTGGCAACTCCAGCATTCCCTTTCTCTGTTAAAAGGTTTAATTGCTTCAGGTGGGGAAAATATCATCTAGAATATGCCAACACCATGTCAGTATTTACAGGAGGTGCCCACCATCTTGATGTGACATGCACATTCAGACAATGAGGGCTTAATCATAGCTCAGCCTCTCTTGTACCTGACATTCCTCCCTGGGTGTTATTGGCTGAATGAATTAGATATGGCTGGTTCTTAAATCACAGATAATGACAAGCATATTTTTAGCTATTGGACTTAAATTCAAGCCAGGAACATGCAGGTGCTTGTGAGAAGCTGTTCCCACTGTTTTCTTGCCAATTTTCTGAAGGATACCTATAAATCAAATAAAACAAAGAATAATGGTAAGAAAGGCTCCTAAAGAGGAAGAGAGAATGAGCACTTTGACAGTAAATGACAGGTAATGATGCAGAAGAGAGAATACGGCATACACAAGAGTATATGAAAAGTTTGTTGGCTTTAATCTCATAAACATCACTTTATATAACATATGTAATTAATGTAACATTTGTATTTGGAAGAATTGACTTAACTGGTTTGATTCCTTCTCACCTAGCTCTTGTCCTTTGCAGGGTAGTATCAGAGAAAAACTCAAAGGCAATTAGGCCACCACTCCCACCAAAGACTCAAAGATTCCATGTAACCACATAACTAATAGGATAGTGTGGTAGTATGAATAGAAGTGTCCCTGCAGGTTCATGTATTTGGATACTTCATCCGCAGTTGGTGGAACTGCTTGGGAAGTATTAAGTGGTGTGGCTTTGTTGGAGGAGATATGCCACTGAGGATAGCTTTTTAATTTAAAAAATCCATACCTATCTTGGTAAGCTCTCTGTGCCTTCTGATTGTTGTATCAACATGAAAGTTCTTAGCTACTGCTCAAGTACCATGATGATCATAGACTCTAAATCTCTGAAAGTTTAAGCCCCAAATTAAGAACTTTTTTTTAATAAGTTGCTTGTTCTTGGTGTCTTTTCATTTGAAAAGCAACTAAAGCAGTGAGCTAATTTAGATAAATTGTATAATTTCATCTAATAGGTTTACTCAGTAGAGTAGCACAAGGCTTGTCACTTATCCCTAGGCCAGAGCAAATGAGGCTTGTTTTATTTTTCTATATAATTTCATCTCTTCTCCTGGAGAAGTCTGTGAATGTCTTTGGATGAAGGATGGAAAAAGAAGAGGATGAGCTGTATATTGAGCAGGAGAAGAAGATGGGCTTAGAGGCTCTTGAAAAAGTCAGAGGGACTCACAACATTTGACTTGAATACAACTGATATCCTGTGAGAAGATCGTAGTGAATTCAGTTGAAATCAGTGGATTGGAGATAACCCAGTAAGGAGAATGTAACTCAGATACCTTAGCTTTGCATGTAGTGAAGGTGGGAAAGGCCGGAAGACCTTAATATAAGATAGACTAGGGTAGGAAACACTTGACCCATCTCTTGAGCCTCATACTTCCATCTGTATCACGTCTAAGACATATTTTTTTTTAGAACACAGATGGGACATATGAAATCCAATACAGTGAAAAAGCCACCCCTTGTGTTGAGATGAGAATTAGAAGAGACCACCAACAGAGGTGGCTGCTCAGAGACTATAGCAGAGCAGAGAGCATGAGTCATGAGACATAGGACACTGCTCTGACTTCTCTGATTTCACTCCAAGAGTCCCATGGGGGAAGGTCTTGCCCTCACTGTCCAAGGAGCACATGGTGAGAAAAGATTCATAGTCCTGGTATAAGTAGAGTGCCACTGTCAAGGAAAGCTCAGAAGACACAGGAGGCATCGGGTAAAGCCAAAACATACAACTGCTTGCAAGCTTGAAGAGGAGCTGAGAAGTAGTCTGATACAAAGCAAAAGCAAAAGCAAAATTAACTGGAGGGTTGGACCAAACAAAGGGACAGTCAATGGTGGAAGAGGCAGGTCAGAGAGTGCTTCAGAATTGACCTTCCTTGCTCTCTCTCTCTCTCTCTCTCTCTCTCTCTCTCTCTCTCTCTTTCTCTCTCTCTTTCTCTCTCTCTCGCTGACCTCTAGTCACAGACTCAGGTGTGTGATCTGGAAAAGGATATAATTTCTGCATGAAGCAAGCCATTGGTACCAAGCCATCCAAGAAGCTTGCCTGGGTCATCACTTTCAAATTGACCATCTCTCCTAAAATCTTTTTTAACACAGCTTCCCTGTACTATATGGGAGTCATATACCATTTGTAACTTAGGGCAAATTACTAAACGTCTGACCTTGAGTTTTGAATCATGGCACTACGCTTTTAAGCATGAGAAGTTTTATGGAAAGAGACTAATATGATTCTGCCATGTATTTTAATTTTATTAGACCAGTTCTACTGTGCCATCTCTGCTATGGCTTATTATTTCACAATACACTTTTAAATGATAACTATTTTTAACCATCCATTCAAGGGTTGAATAATTTTCTCTCTTAGAAAATGATATATTACCATTTGTCTTCATCATGCATTTGCACTTTTTCTCTTTAAATTGATTATGAATTTCTTCTTTAATAGATTCAAGATTGCTTATATTTCTGGCAATTTTAAGATTTCTAAGCCTTCTTTTTGAACATCATCATAGGCAAAGTCTCATCAATTACATTTTTTAAAATTAGAAAACAGACAAACTCTTTTTCTGTTTGTTAAGACTGGGTGAAATTTTGTCCCATTGTTGAAGAAAACATGGGATTTTGGCATATGAATTGTGGGTAGTCTTAGGTGTGAATCCCTGCTACCATTATTGGTGCACTTAAGGCATCTGCTTCAATCTCCTCATTAACTCAACTGAAAATAGAATCCATGCGCACTCTTGCAAAGGCAGAGCAACGGTGACCTAAGGCATAGCAGGTGCTGATATGTAGCTGTGTGACTGACAGCTGCATTCCTTGTCTAAGTCAGTTTGAAGATGGGATTTAAAGATGAAGCCATGTGTCTGCTTAGGTTACCTCAAACTCAGAAGAGGTACATTAAACAACAGAAATGCAGTTCCAAGCAGCAAAAGGAGAGGGAAATCCAACAATCATGAAGTTCTGAAGAGAGCCCACTGAAGTATGACTTGACCACCTTGCTGTATAGTGTTCTATTGTACAACCGCTTCATTGCTAGTTAGTCGTCTATCAAATTCACCGCTTCTATAGCCTTGCTGTTAGACACAGTACACATTTTAACACACATGTTTGAAAGCTATTTCCCTAATCAGGAATGGATGGGAACCCCATCAGGCTAGACTATTGCATCATTTGATGTCCTATTCGAAGACCCTGTGAGTTTAGCCTCCCTATGTGGCATTAAAGAAATCTTTGCTATACTGATTTTTACTGTACTCATTATGAATGAAATTAAATATTTCCACTTGTTAACCATGCATCCATTTCCTGTGTAAGTTGTCTTTTAATGGTTTATCTAATTCTCTGCTATTATTGATTTTAAGTAATATTGATATATTTTGAAGTTTTATTAACAATGGAAATTTTAATAGGGTAATTTTCATTTCAGTGAACATAGGACTTACATTCACTGCTAAAGGCAAGAGGAAGTTGCAGAATGACAGGAAAGTGATATGTGCACATTACTTGAATACTGTTTAAACAATGAGAAAAAAAATCTAAAATATTCTTCTCAAGAAGTATGTATTTGCTCTTGTTGTTTGACTTTACTTTTACATGCTTAATGTTGATATAGCCTCAGAATAGATTCCTATACCATGGCTATAAAAGCTCTTTTATACACATGCAAAAATATTCCTGTGTCAATCTTTGGCTTAAAAATGTCTTTTACATTTTTTTCTAGTTTTCACTTAAACAACTAAGACTACGTTACAAAGGACACAGGAGTTGAGAAGCACCGATTTTCTGAGATTTAGCACTTTTGTATTGTGTTATCTTTAGTTAAAGGCTTTTTTTTTCTTTTTTAATTATTATTTTTATTAGGTATTTTCTTCATTTACATTTCCAATGCTATCCCAAAAGTCCCCCATACCCTCCCCCCACCACTCCCCTACCCACCCACTCCCACTTCTTGGCCCTGGCATTCCCCTGTACTGGGGCATATAAAGTTTGCAAGACCAAGGGGCCTCTCTTCCCAGTGATGGCCGACTAGGCCATCTTCTGCTACATATGCAGCTAGAGACATGAGCTCTGGGGGTTACTGGTTAGTTCATAATGTTGTTCCACCTATAGGGTTGCCGATCCCATGTTTTCAGGTATAAGGTAGGAATATCATCTTTATTTTAGTTAATGTTCAGTTATTTGTGAATGATGGTATTTTTCCACTGTGCATTTAAATTTCTTAGTATTTATATCTCTTATAAAATATACAAGTTTAAATTTTCTAAAAGCCTGATATAATTATTGCTACATCATTGAAAATGCATTTGGACTGGGGATACCTTGGATTGGTTTATTAATCATGGTCTTTTCATGAATTTTACAAAAGTCTTCCAGTCTTCATTAAGCACTTTTGTGTTTTGTCACAAATTTATTTTCCATCCGTGTAAGCAGAGATTCTAGAAACTGGCTCTAGTAGAATTTAGCATACAAGTTCCTTTTGGCATCTAATTATCACTGTGATCACTGTACCATCACTGTGTGTCTCTCTCTGTGTGTACTGGGGATAGAAAGATCACCAGGTGCTGGGTGTGGTGGCGCACACCTTTAATCCCAGCACTTAGGAGGCAGAGGCATGGTGGGTTTCTGAGTTTGAGGCCAGCCTGGTCTACAAAGTGAGTTCCAGAACAGCCAGTGCTATACAGAGAAACGCTGTCTCAAAAAACAAAAAAACAATAAACAAACAAACAAACAAACAAAAATCACCAGTCATACCTGTTCTTTCTGTAGTGCATCATGAGGAAGTTCCTTGTTTCCATCTGTTTGTTGAGTGAAATAATCCAGGAATAGAATATATACTTGTATCTGTCATCTAAATAACCAGTACCATGAAGGCAAAGAGGAGAAATGGTATCAGCGATTGGGGGCTGGGTAGTGCTGCTTCTGCAAAGTTCTGGACACTACTTCAAGCAGAGAATAGATGATAAATTTTGCACTACACATATGGGGGAAAATAAGTGTGGTAATAGATGATAGTATGTGGTAATATTTTCACATAGTTCATATATATGAAGACAGTATGTTATGAACATCAACTATATACTATTTTGTGTAGAAATTATACCCAAATAATCCTCATTGGATTTAGTGAATTATCATAAAAATGCATGCAGTAGGGAGGAGGGAGAGTGTTGAATTGGGAAAAAATAAAGGAGAGGAAATGTGGCATATATATATATATATATATATATCTTATGTTTGGATTGCTCAGAAATACTTTTCAAAAAGAAAACAAGAATATTTACAGAGCAAAAATTCAATATGCACAATGTATATACAGAAACAATAAATATCTAATATAGAAATATCAAGAGAATGATGAAAAATAAGTCTTCTTTTCTCTAAATTTGTGAATTTCATAATCTATTTAATACAAAGCAACTCTTTCTTATTCCATTGTATAATTTTATATTGTAGATTTGTACTAAATTTAAATCCTATGCATTCTCATGACTGTTATTAGTTCATTTACTGAGGGAATCCTCAATATAACATATTTGCTCTTTGTACAGATGCTCTGTCAAAGTTACATGCTCACAATGGCCTAGGCAAACTTCATTTGGAAGACACATGGTTGGCTGAAACCCAAGAGTTAGGAGATGCAGGAGAAATTCTGGGGAAGACCTTCCTTCAGACTGATGGGATTCTCCTATGTAATGTCTGTGTGCTTGGCTGTTTAGAGGGCCTGGACAGTGGTTCCTGGGCCATCTTTTTAGTCTCTGTAGTATGTTTTCTTCATTATCAGTATTGGATTCTTCTTTTATTCTTTTTTGTTTGTTTGTTTGTTTTGTTTTTGTATGTTTGTTTTTTGAGACAGGGTTTCTCTGTATAGCCCTGGCTGTCCTGGAACTCACTTTGTAGACCAGGCTGGCCTCGAACTCAGAAATCCGCCTGCCTCTGCCTTCCAAGTGCTGGGTTTCTTTTATTCCTTTTTTATTTACTAATTCCAATTCTATAGTAGCTGTTTCATCTAAATCGATACTTCTGCAAAAAGGAATTTGGATAGCATTCAGAAGCATTAAATTGAGAAGTATTTGTGCTTAGATTTTCTGAATCCTAAAAGTTCCCAGACATAGAATTTGTCTGTAAATCTATTGCAGCCTGGTACAGCAGAAAAATAATAGCCTCAGGAGACCAAAAGCCTTGTAATTGAATCTTGATTGTTTCCGCTGACTAGCTCCATGGACTTGGTCAAGTTAATTATCCTTTCTGAGCCATCTGTAAAAGAGGATGATGGTATCAAAGTAAACTGAATGGTGAGCCCTGTGCAGATGAAGAGCCTCAAGCCTGGTCATCAAGGGCTTGTTCAGCGAGCCCACAGTCTCCCGAGGAGGATGGCAGCTATTAGAATGCCCAGTCTTCCCTGAAATGATCTATTAGAACCAGACTCCAACTGTGCTGCAGTGGCACATTCCTGTGGCACATGGAAGGACCTGATTCTTACATTTTAATGGTTGTTATAACTCTGTCTCTCAACCTTTGTAGAAGATGGAACAAGAAGAAGATAAAGGTTGTATGTATTCCCAAGGATTGTGTTTAGTAAAATAACTAATGGACCAAGATTCTACAGAAATAGTTGTGCTGATCCCTTCAGAAACTCATTAATAGTTCCCTGAAGCTAGAGCTTCAATTACTTTGGATATTTTAGGAATCACAAGTATTTTATTCAGAAAGATTGGATCCTCCTTGTACTTGCTAGATATCAGTTAATGTCTCACAGCTTCTGCAGTCATGAGTTGCAAGACCTATGAGATAAGGGGACTAGAACCTTCAGGCTATGTCCAAGCTGCAGGGACACTAAGAGGCCATTCAGAACTTTCTTTTGCACTATTTACTTTATGAATTTGAGTTCATTAAACTCTTTTTTGTGAGTCTCATCTAGCAACACATTATATATCTGCCTCATAATGAAATTCACAATGCAGAAGATGGACACAGCATTTCCATGCATTGGATCCAGGTTATATCTCTAAACTTCTTGTTGATTCACAATTTTAAATAAGATGATCCATGCTCCTGAGTAAGCCACAGATGATTATATCTGATAATGCAAATGACAACAGCTAATTTCCATGAGAAGATTGCTCAGAAAGTGGTCGGTCGATTCAGAGGTTTCTGGGGCTAGGGTCAGAGGTCTCTGAGCATTCTTGAGGCTTCATAAAAGACTAATCTTGGACTTCCTGGTATCATCAATATTGTCAATCAATTAATCAATCAATCAATCAAACAAAAAGCAGAATAATAGCCAATTCTAAAAGTGCTAGTAAAATTCAAAAGCTTCCCTTACTCTATTTATGAACCATGTGGATGTGCACTTTTAGACTCAAATATAGACATAAATTATAGGTTTAAATTTAGGCATAAATAAACTGTTAAATATACTGTGATTAAGTAAAATCTAGTAATAAAGATGTGACTTTTCAGTCAAAACACCTTTTCAATTAAATTTATTTTTAACTAACACATAAAAAATGCTCATGTATTTATTTGATAGTGCAATGAAATCTCAAATGCAAATATTGTGTTTTATTGTTGAATATATGTTCTCAAAACAACTTTATGTGATTAAAAGACTCAAGTCTTTCTTTAGTCTTTTAGAGCTCTAAGGCCACAAAAGAGTGTCTTGTTGCTATTCTACTTAACTGGAACTCAGCCCGCTGACCAAGCCCCCTGTGTCTTCCCTTCCCTGCCTCTGGTAGCATTCCTCTACTAAATGTCTATGAGGTCAAGGTCAATGCTTTAACAGTCAACAGATCAGCAAAAGCTGACAGGAGCTGTCATGCTGTTGTGCAGGGCTTGTTTCGCTTTATACCATGAACCTTGCTTAAATGACAGGGTTTGTTCCTTGTACTTGGCTGATATCTGTGTACATTGTGGATAAGCATGACCCGGTAGTGGACATTATCATTAAGTGTACCACAAGGAAAGAGATGCCGTGTTCTGTAATTTGGTTCGGAATTTTCAGCGTGATGTCAACAAAGAACTCAGGAAGTATCTCATGGTAGAACTAGCCCTTACAACCTCACACACTCTGAATGCATTTCTAGGTACCCCAAAACCGACTGCCCAGAAATATCTGCCAGCTCTCCTCAAATGGAAATCCTGCTGGAGTTCAACAAAATGCCACGTGATAGTTTTCTCCCTTTCTAGTCAAGACAAAGTGGAAGAGTGATGTTTTCTCGAGGTCTGTAGCATATGTGTGTGATGCTCACCGCCAAAACCCACCCACGCCTCTGACCTACTCATCTTATCGGTGCTTCCTCTCTGGAGTTGACATAATCATTTTTCACTTAAGCCACTCAGTGTATGATAAACAGCGTTAGTCACCAAGCTGAAAGCTTTTACATTACATGTTATAAAATGGATGGTGGCAGATTGTCATGAAATGGACATAAAATTACTATCACGGAAAGTTTTACACAGCTCTAATTCAATGAGGCGCCAGCTACTGAAGCCTCAGAAACTATTAATTGAGGGCAGGGGGGAAAAAAAACAAGCAAGCAGTTTTAAAATATGAGTCACTGGTTTGACTCCATCTATGTAAAGTCATTTTATGATGTATAATTTGTTTTCATTACTACATATCAACGCCAGAAAGTTGTCCTTTGACTTCCAGACATCTGCTGTGATACTCCTGTGACTGCCACCTCTCTCTCCGTCTCTCTGCTGCTCTCTCTTTACATATATAGGTATACATATAGATATGCATAATACATATGCATATATGCATACATATCTCTGTGTGTATATATAATAAAATTTTGCTAATGAAATGGATTCATATATATATATATATATATATATATATATATATATAATCATGGTTAGATAAAACTCAAAAGGGCAAGTTTGTTACTGATAAAATATTCAGCAAATTTAAAATTAGTCTTTTTATCTTTATATTTTTCTTTTAGAAAATAATAGACTATTGATTCCTTTAAGAAATAATAGTTATGTATTTGAACCATTGTTTTATATATATATATATATATATATATATATATATATATATATATTCTTATTAAGAGTTTTAAGCTGTGTGATGTTTTTAATATTTATTATATTTATAAACCAGCAATGAGATTATTACTTGAGACATTTCTCATCTTTCTTATAACTCTGGTGAAAAATTGCAGATCATTCACATGTCAGTATACAGATGTCAGGTAATAATTGAAGTTGTAATAAATGACAGTGTTATATTTATTTCAAAATGGAAATGGTATTTAGCAGCTGGAAATATATTGGCCCAGCATGTTAAGAAAGGGGAGCAAAATCAGTAATATACAATTCTTTCTTGAATAAAATCAACAATTTTAAAATATAAGAAGATAATTGGGCCTATGAGATGACTTGATACTAAGCCTGATTCACTGAGTTTGATACCAGGGACTCATATAACTGAATGTGCAAACTCATATAGGCTGTGCTCTGACCTTCATATGCTCACCACCGTGTGCATATGCACATACACTCATGCATGGAGACCATACTCATGAATGGATCTGAATAAATACACTGAAAGAGTTCAAAGCCTTTAAAAATATAGATAATATTTTATAAGGGCACTTCTAAATCATGTGTCTGATGACCTGAGTTTGATCCCCAGAATCAAGGTAAATCCTGAAGGAGAGAATCAACTCCAGAAAGTTGTCCTTTGGCCTTCACATATGTGCTGCTAATACAATAGTCAGAAAATTTAAAACTAGTACATTTTCATCTTCATATTTTTCTCTTAGAAAACAATAAACAATTGATTTCTTAAAGGAATCATTGTTACACATTTGAACCATGGCTACATATATGTTGTCATTAAGAGTCTAAAACAGTATGATCTTCTTTTTAATATCTATAATATTTATAACCTAGCATTGGCATTATATATAATATGTACATGTATAAAAATGAATAATATATAATAAATAAACAAATAAAAATTTAAGGTATAGCAAAACATAAGCTATTCCCAATACAGACTTCAGGAAAAGCTGTGCCTTTCATTAATATTGACAAACTTTTGGCTTTCTATAGAGCTTTCTGATGAAATGAAGTAAAAGAATAAGTAATATTGGCCTATGGGTACAACAACAGATATTTTAGAGTATCCTGGTTTCATGGCTTTTTAGCTATATAACAGTATAACTAGGGACCAAGACTCCTCAACCATGGGCTATGACCTAGATAACATTAGCAGGTATGAGTTTCTTCTAAACGGTGGCCTCAGACCCTCTTGAGGAGCAACTATTAGCACAGTGACAGTCGTGAAACTATTGAGATAGTGGCGACATTTTGCTGGAAGGTTGTTTTGTAGTTGGTTGTGTTTACAACGGCATAGGACCTTTGGTTCTTTTTCTTTCCCAGCATGCTGTAGAGCACCTTTCTGACCCTATGCTGTGAGAGCTAGCCAACAGGAGGAAACTCTGAGCTCATTCTCACTGCTTCATGCATATCTTAATGTCACTGTGTGGGGTGTATTCAGCATTAGGGATCTTTCAAAAGTTCCAACTGACAACTGATAGGTGTGGTGAGAGATTGACTGCCTTGGCGCGGGGGGTGGGGGGGGCTCCCTGATCAAGAATTCATTGGGAGGTATCCAATTCTTTCAGGAGGAGTATGAATCTACTCCGTATTGCAGGATATTTCCAATCTCTTATCTTACAAAGCTGTGTGACTTTTACCTTTTCCCTTCTTAAAGGTGAACACTAACCTTTCCTGTCTCCCCTACCCCAACCATGTTTAAATATTCCATCTGTAGTATCCTTTTCTTGGTTTTTAATGTTTGTTTTGTTCTGATATCTCCTCCATTAAAGCAACCTTCACCCAATGGCCCCATTCTACTTTACTGAATTCTAAAGTTATCCTATTTCAGAGGTTCTCAACCAGTGGGTTGTGACTCTTTGGCATTTAAATGGCCCTTTCACAAGGGTTGTATATTAGATATCCTGAGTATCACATATTACCTTATGATTCATTACAGTAGCAAAATTTGAATTATGAAGTAGCAATGAAAATAATTTTGTGATCAGGGGTTACCACAATTTAAGGAGCCATGTTATACAGTCACAGGAATAAAAAGGTTGAAGAAACTTTTTAAATGCATATATAAGCCCTAATTTAAACACAAAAAATTAAAGTTTGCATGTCAGGTTTTAATTATGACAGACAACATACAGTGCTTGTCTTTCCTTCTCAGTAAAATTTTCCAGGTTTATCCATTTACATGCAAATATCACAATGTTGGTTTTCTTTATGGTAGCTAAGTAACATATTTTATGTACTGTAATTTCATATACCCATTATTCCCTGATAGTATCTGGGCTGATTCCATGATGGAGCTATAACTGTTAATAATGCAGAAATGAAAATAGATGAATGTGTGTCTCTGTAGAAAGTATACATCGAGGAGTGGCCGAACAGGGTCATATATACTCTATTTCTTGTTTTAAGATTCTCTGTAGTGTTTTCTATGCTGGCAGGATCACTTGTTCACCCTCAACAGCAGTGGATAATGATTCTACTTTCACCTCATCTTTGCCAGCATTTGTTGTCCTTTTTTTAAAATTATTTTTATGCATATTAGGGTATTGTATGAGTGTTTATATACACATATATGTGCACAAATATATGTGCCATATGCATGCCCATTGTCCATGGAGATCACATAAGGGCTTTCGATTCTTTGAAATTGCAGTAGCAAATAGGTAGGAGACATGATATGGGGGCTGGGAACTGAATCCAGGTTTGGACCAATATGTTTAATTTTTATTTTATGTGTGTGGAGGTTCTGCTTGCATACATGCATGTAGTTCCCAAGGAGGCCATTACAAGGTATTGGATCCTCTGGAGCTGGAGTTATGCTGGAACTGAACCCAGCCCTTCTGTAAGAGCTGACAGTGCTCATAACCACTGAGATATCTCCATCCCTGGCAAGGCATATACATACATTCTTTAACAGCATCATCCCTGCAAAGTGTGGAGATTCACAGAATGAAATATTATTTTAAAGTATAGCTGAAGTTAAATAGAATTTCAAAATAGTTTTAATTTGCATTTCTATGATTGCAAATAATGTCAACAGTAATCAGAAATCACTACACATCTGTATATTATTACCAAAGAATAAATGCAATAAAATTTATTATAATTAAATAAAAAATGAAAGGCAAAGCATAATTATTTGAAAAAGAAAATAGTCATTAAATTCAGAAAAAACAAAAAAATCAATTCACAACAATAACCAAATAAACACCTTTCATTAAAGCTGTACATTAGGAAATAAATATAGCAACAATAAACATAATAATATAGCAACAATAAACATGTAGACATTTAGAGATGTAGAGACGTACAATTCAGAAAATTCTATTTTAGAAATTTAGAACTGTAGAGATATCTCATGTGTTATCAATACATATAAAAATAGCAATGGGAATTTAAGGTATAGTCTTCTACATAAATTCAAGAATTGTGCAAAACTATGTGAAGAGAATCATAAGCCTCCATGCTGAAGAAAAGAGGTGGCTTCAAAAGATAGTATATTAATGTGTGTTTATGACTTTGGAAATTTCCAAGTATTGGATCTGGAGAGATGGCTCAGTGTTAAGAGCACTGGAAACTATTACAGAGCAACTAGGTTCAGCATCCACATAGCAGCACCTAGCTATCGATTAACTCCAACTCCCGCAGACTCAACATTCTTTACTTACAACCTTGGCATTGCATGATGCATGTGGTATATAGGCATATATGCAGGCAAAACATCACATTCATAAAATAAAAATAACACACACACATGTATATACATACAAATACATGTAAGTCTACATGTGAATATATGTATACATATACAATATAAGTATATGTACATGCATTGCACACAATATATGTATACTTATACATATATGCATATAGACATATGGATAAATGTACGCATATCTAAATGAATTCATATGTTTACATACATATCTGTATACATATATCTGTACACATATCTATTTATAACATATGTGTATATACATATATACACATATATGCAGATATAGAAATATACATATATATCTTAGCTATGGAACTTCTCCAATTGTAACAAAATATCAATAATCATGCCCATAGATAAATATGAAAACCTTCTGGCTAGCATAATGTCCCTTTAACTTAAATATTGAAATGCGAATCCATATGCCTGTTCTTGGTCTCTGTTATGGGTCTGTCTTTGCTTTTCCTCCCACCTGACTCTGAGGATCATGCAGAACACTACAGCAAATTTTAGTGTTGGAGTATATGGAGTTTTTGTGGTTGTTGTACTCTTATCTTTTATCTTATGTATATGAGTGTTTACATGCATGTATATGTGTGTGTAACCCATATGTGCAGTACCTGCAGAGGTCAAAATAGATCAGATCCCTTGGAACAGGAGTTACAGGTGGTTTTGAGTACTGGAGTCATCTTCTACTAGAACATCCAGTGCTCTTAAGCACAGGGGTATCTCTTCAGCCCTAAATACTACATCTTTGAAGTCTGTAAGAACTGCACATTGTAGATATGCACAGCTCAAAATATAGCCATGATTTTGCTTAATTATTAGCAAATTTCAAACATACTTGCTACCTCCTTTTATTATATGCAGACAACTCTAATTATAATTATGTGCTTCCAAATTAAACATTGAAGTGTAAGGATAGGTTTTTAGCATCCTAACATCTAAAATCAGAGATCTCCTAACTCCAACCTCGTGTGAATTCAGAAAACCACTCAATCAACAACAGTAACTGCAAGGAATTTGCACAGATGTGACATTATTTTGGGAAAAAAATGCACCATTAACTTTGGGTTCTGTGCAACCCAGAGACTGAAATAATGTTTCCAAAGGATAGGAATCCAAAAATCAATTACCTGCAGAGGCACATCCCATCCCTGGCATCTACTCCTAATGAAATGGATCTGGAATGTCCTTATCAACTCACCAGAAGCACCCCCAGTGCATTGAAAAAGAGTAATGGGAAGGAGAGGAACCTGCCATCTGAATGCTAATTTGGTTTCTATATTTGTACAAATTGATGGCTGCAGCTATGCACAAAACAATTATGACCTGAAGTTAATATTAATTAGAGTCTCCTTGGATAACGTTTTCCTCCTGGGTCAATACATTGTTAATTCTCTCAAGAGAAGGTAATTATTGTAGTGGTAACTGATGATGTTCATGCTCGAGGTGGGTCGGAAGGACCCGGATGTGGTAAGGACATCTAGGTTTGTAAATATTTCATAAGGTCTAGAGAAATGTGCAAAGTCATTTGTAAAGTTGGCTTTTATTTGCCTGAAGAAAAATTTCAGCTCAAAAGACGAACTTTCAGAAGAGCTGTGTGATATGAATATCATATCCAGTAACCTAAAAGCATTTCTAATTCCCAAATACAAGCAAAAAAGAAAATTCAAGCAGAGCTGAAATTTTTAAGCAGCATAACCAAGTTTCTCCACTTAATTCACTAAATTTCCAGTGTCTTCCAATTAAGTACTATTCAGAGAGTAAAATGTTTTGTTTAGAGGTTGATAATGACCTGTGGTCATTCTAATAAGGCATTAAAATCTATGGGGAACACTTTTATGTGCACAGGATGTTATTTCTCAGCACATGTGTATGCTAATGGGGCACATGGCTTGAAAAACTAGACTTTGCTTCTCATCCTGTTGTTTAATTCCATTATTTCAATTGGGGCAAGAATGCTTAAGTTCATAAGCCATTTATTGTTTGACAACTAGCCTGGGCTCATAGTTTTCAGGGGTCAAGGCCAGGCTTGCCATTCTTTGATCAGCTCACTCAGACTCTTTCTCCTGAGTTAATGCTGACTCTCTCCAGTTTATTAGGGATCTTTTGAACCAGAAACTATGTACTCTTTATTAGTTTATTGAAATGGGCAATATCGATCTTTAACTGTTTCTAAAAGACCTTTTTGTCTCTCTCACTCACTGAATAACCTTGTTATTTCTCCTCTGGCCTTCTTAAAGAGGGTTAGCAATCTTTTTTTCTATAAAGTAGACATAAATTTTGTAGGTAAACATGCTTAGGTCTCATGGGGGAAGTTGAGTGAGGCACTAGGGGGTGGATATAGCCAACACTTCCACTATGTTGGCATCAAATTTTCAAATAATAAAACCCCTTCACACATAATAGCTTTTCTCAAACTTCTTCACAAATGAACATTTACACAATGAATGTAGCTTTATCACAGGCAACTCCTTGCTTACTTGTAGACCCTGTCTGATTCAAGTAAATATTACTGTAAGGAATGATTTACTAGGTATTATCTATTAAATAGGAGTTTGTCAGTTAACCAGGAGATATTTTTAGCCCTCATGTTTCTATCCTCACTAAAGCACCACCAAGTTTATTGTAATAGAATATTAGGTAATATCTAAGTTATGGGCATGTGGTATCTGATCAAATGTTAGACATGTCAATATTGGTCACTTAGCCTTCCAAACTAAAGAGCAGCTTCTAGAGTTTTTGTCATTGATGGAGGACTGAGCTAGGTGCTTCCAAGATACAGAGACCAGGTGACATCTCTGAGGAAACCACAAGCTGTGCAAAAGAAGGCTGGTGGATGGGCACTGTGCCAAGAGAACAGGCTAAACGAATTTGAATGTCCTTTAATCCCACAATGCACTTGGGTATTACTTTATGATCAATGAGCAGCATAGAAAATTCTACGGGAAGAATAAAGGATCCTATTCGTCGTTAGAAGTCTGTTTCCTTGTACAGAGATCACACTGATGGTAGTTGGCCAGAAAATTATGGCAGGAACAAGCTGCTTATTGTCAGCCAGATTGGCATTGCCTTCCCTCTTCTCTCATTAGCTTCTCTCATCATTGCTGTTCTCACAGCAACTCTGCTTTGAAATATTTAAACACAACTAAAGTTTATGGAAGAACAATTCCAGGATGTCCAGCCACAGCGTCAGGGGTTAGCCTTCCTTTACATGACCAGTGACATCATGGCTAGCCATGCTTAGGATGGCTCTTCTACCTTCCAGAACTACCTCTGCCCCCCAAACCTGGGCCTCAGTGGTGCTCATCTGCAAGCTAATGGCATATGATTTAGAACTCTTTTCTCCACTGTGATACCTCTTCTGACATCAGCTATACTAGAGCTCTTGAACAGTTTGTCTGAGCACCACACAGCAATGAGTTCTAAGTCGCTACAAGCTTGTTAACATAACAGAATTAAGCCTACTCCTCTCTAGAACGTATTGAATCTGCCCGTTTAGCTGCTTTCTGTTGTTCTTTTGTATGTAAGTCATCTGAATTTTACTCCCCATATGATTTAAACAAGAAACATTGCATGTGCAGTGAGTCTTACTCTCAGTATGCCTGGAAGCAGCTCACTGGCTGAGATTCACTAACTGGAATTCTCTAACCTATATGATCACTGGCCACTGTTCTAGGCCTCCCTTCCCTCTCCTTATGGCTTTGAAGAGAACTGAAATGACTCTCTCCAAGAAAGAAGGGCCTAGAACTGTCATGAAGTGTCTTCCTTCTTCTTCAATGTGAATCCACAGGAGATAGCACTTGGAAAGCTAAGGTTGCCTGGAAAGCCAGAGTTGGAGGTGTCAAAGGTAAATCTTTTGACCATCTACCATTCTGCATCGAGCTAGGAGCATGGCTTTATCACATGCTTTCTTGTGGACAGGAAGAGAGACAGCACTAGTGTGAAATGGACAGTGAGTAGGTCTTCAGGATGCCACACCCATCACCCAAGAACTATCTTCTGTGAAAGCCATGGAGCAGCGTGAGCTGAAGCATCAAGTCCAAGATTATGGTGGGAAATACTTCATCTTTTAAGTTTAGGTTCTTCTTTTCTAATGAAATATTTTAAAGTATGCATTGTGACAAGTTACTGTTATAAAATTGACTGTAATTCAGTAATGTTTACACACACACACACACACACACACAGTGCAACTAAACCAGGAGAGCCAAAATGGGCACTGAAAATAATGACCATCATAGAAACATTGGAAAATAGAGAAAATGACAAAAGTAAAATGCCTCACATACCTGAGAATTTGTCTTTTCTAGAGTATAGGAAAATACTTAAATCTAAGTCTAACTCATTAGATGAAAAGATTAATTTATATAACTATTTGACACAGAGATATATTAGTCTAACACTATACCACAGATCTTCATCTCACTAATTTACTTGAAGATTGAAAAAATCAAAAAAGTACTTACTGATACCACTTTTATTCCAGAAAAGCAAGCTGTTTGCAAGCTCAGAGAAGTAGATCTCTTCAGAGTCAAACATTAAAGGCACTAAGTTCACATGTTATTAGAAATAATTATTCTGAGATATTAATAGCACCAAGAGACATCAATGGTGAAGTATCAATGTATTTACTGATGGGCTCAATCACAGCAGTGATTATGTTTCATGAGAAGGCATCAGGCTGCTTGCCTTGTGTAAGTGGAATGTGCACACATAACCCCCCGAGGGACACATTGTACAGAGTGAGCAGATTCAAGGATGACTTGGAGAATGCTTCCTGCCCCACTTCCTTAAAGAGAAACAGAATTCTGAGTGTAATATGTACCTGGTAGAGGGTGCCTTATTTGTGGCAGTCTTATAGAAATATAGCCAATATCATGTCTTTAGTTGTATGTACCATAAAAATCCAACTAAATATGGGCAGAAGCAAATTCATTTATTAATATACTCTATGTCCAAAATTATAAAAGTATACCAGACAGCAAAGGTCAGGCTGCCCCTCTATTAACATTCCAAAGAAATATTCTCTTAATGGACACAGAACCCAATGTAGCCCAATGGGTGGGGTGATTATCACAGTCCTTCCACCAAGCCTGTCTTGTGCATCTGGGAGTTCTAAATACACATGGAACCGCTCAGGGAAAAGCACTAACCCTTTCTGATGCCTTCTGTGCACAAAGCCACCTCACATGTCGATGGTTCTTTTCAGTACCAGTAATTATTAATATTAGGTAACAAAAACAAACTAAAACCAGCTATTTGAAAGATATAGGATCAGGTCAACACAGTATAGAATTAAGTTTTCAAGAAACAGGACCTAACACCACACACATCATAAATAATTTGTTTCAAATTAGTGCTAAAGCTACTTACCTACAACAACTTTTGATGGCAGAGTATTTTTTTTGCATGCATTTTAACTAAATTAGGTCAGAAATAATTACACTCTTGCTACTGTTGTAGATTTAGATAAAATGTGTTTGCCTAAAATTTAGATTTTGAATCTGTAATTTTCTAATAAGCCGCCAGCAGAGAAAACGAGATCAGCAGGCAATATCCCCACTCTTACCAAATGCATCACTGCATTACTGAACCTTTGTTTGGGGTGAGCTTTGTGGATGGGTCCCACGAAGAGGGAGATAACAGAGGGAGAGATGGCTGGATTCTCACATGCATAGGTGAAGCTGCTAAGGAATTTGAAGGTTTAAACATCCACAGAGATTAAACAAAATGCAAGAATTTCATAAGAAATTAAGCTCTTGCCTAATGATTATTCTCACTATAAACCACGGATCATTTGATGCCTTTTGTTGGGACCTGGTATAGCTATAACATTAAGTTTTGTTTTGCTTTGTTTTGGTAATGATAAAACATGAGGAAATTGAGCTTGTACTTTCCAGCAAGCTTTATCTCTATAGACCATATTTCATGGAGCTGGAAAGGGATATGCTTACTGCTACTGAAGGAGAAAGGTAATTGAACTTCTTATCTAGCTATGAACACTATGAATTAAAATAAGTAATCTGCCCTGGCGAGTTACCCTGGGCAGTGCAGTAGTGGCATAAATATTGTGGGAATCACCAATTACTTTCTGGTTAGATTTATGGCCTGATCCATGAGATGAAACCCATATATGGCATGGTCATCAGGGAGAAACATCTGTGCCTAGACAGGTAAGAGGCTATAGTTAAGAATATAGTATTATTATGCTAAATGGATATAGTATTACAATGACTCCTAATGATTTATATCTGTACATATAGATTTATGTATCTTTCAACCATCATTAGAGAAGTTTTTCTCTGCAGCTAATGGCAATTAATAGAGATACTCAAATGGTTAATATGTAGAAAACAAGCCTGGAATACTTTGTCTTAAATCAGGCATATATATGACAGCCAAGGTACCACTGAAAAAGAGAAGGGAGTAAGACTGTAAGAGATAGAAGTGGTGGATTACTAAAAGAAAAGAGTGCATTCCAGACACAATAAAGAAGATGCACACATGAACTCACAGTGATAGTGACAGCCACATAAAACCCAAGAAAGCTCTATCCTAGTATGGGAGGGGTGGGTACTAAGTCCCACCCATAGATGAGGAGCTAATGACATTTGATACCTTCTGGGAACTGGAGAGTCAATTTTCTTATCGGTGTGTCCTCTACTAGGCTGCTTGCTCTCCTAGGTAGGGTCTACACACAAGATAGCCAAGGGTCCATGCCACTGAACTAAATGGATTTATACAAAGAGAGCTAACATGAAGATGGAGAGGAAAGAAGGTTGGGGTAGATCTGGGAAGAGCTTGGGGCTAGGGGAGAAAGAAGTGAAAATCATCAAAATATATCCTACAATATTCTCAAGGAATTAATAAAAATGTTGTCTTAAAAATTGCAGGAGGGAGGAAATAGTATAAGGGGTTTCTGAAGGGGAGACTTGGAAAGGGGAAAACATTTGAAGTGTAAATAAAGATAATATTCAATTAAAAAATACTGGTGATGACAGTATTGCCACATTTCAGCTTATAATCAGGAGTATGAAACATGCAATACAAACAGAACAAAATGTCACAAGAAAGTAAGACCATTTGTCACATTTTCATGTTTAATATAAGTATTTCAAGAGCGTACCTCTTGAAGGGTGTATCCCTGAATATATAAAAACATGTTTTCATACATGAAAGGATAATTGATTAAATCACAATGGAAATTTTTGACCCTGTCTACAAATGCTTGTGAGTATAAATCATCTCTAGTTTCCCCTTTCATGTCAAGTCATGAAATAGCTGTTACTGAATAAATAGATGAAATTGTGGTTCATGTCAAATAGTCTCTGAAACTCTTTGAAGATGGCTTGTTTCTTAGTTTTTACTCTCCTTTATCTCTCATAGGAAAGTTCTAACTACATTTTCTAAGAGGCTCAGTGAAAGTAAATAACAGAAATTGCTCAGTTCAATTTTCAGTTAAGTAATACATTCAATTTTAGTATATTTCTCATCCATTTGACATGAATGCCTAATTAATCTTACTTGGATATTTTAGCTGGCAACCGTAACAAAGGTCTATGATTGAGAGGTTTTCATTGTAAGGCATACAAACACTCAGCTAAGAGGTAGGAGCTACAGCATTAGAATCAGGAGTCAAATATCAACAACTTGGTAGGCAGCATCTCTCAGCACTTTTGTTTTGCATGTAGCAATGCTGTTAGTCCATGTCCCTGTACCGTTTGTACAGAACTGCTAAAGCTCAACTGTATGTCATGTGCTTACCATCTTGTCACATGTTCAGTATCTGCTGTTGGTCTATCTGCAGAACTCCATTTGCACAGAGCATTCCATTTTCCTTTGGAATGCATGGAAGGATGCTTCAACCATGGTTGAGGACAATAGCACACCTTATCTTATGGTAATCAGCATGCCACTTTAGAGACAATTACAGAACAACTGTGAAACACAACTTTATTCCACCATGTATTTCACTTATTACACTGAGAATATTAAATAGCCTCTACCTTTGAGTTACAGGAAACGTTAACACCTAAAAGTGTGCAAATCAAAGTTGAGCATCAAAATAAAACTGAAGGAAAAGTATTTTTTGATGTATATCAGAGGCAGGAGCCAATCAGTATACTGGGCACAATTCTGGGATTCTTCAAGCTGCTGCCACCAACTATGATTTCCGAGGGGACACAGCTGACACGTGAAAAGGAGAAGTGAATTTTGCTCATTTTTTCTGGTTGTCTAATTCAAAAGCATGTTCAGCGCCTGCTTAGGTCGATATGCAGTACTCCATTTGCACAGAGCTCTCCATTTTCATTTGGAATGCAATGGAAAACTTTAAAATATTTTAATTGTATGTTTATACAGGTGGTGCACATGATTGCAGTACAATGAGGTCAGAAGAGGACACTAGATTCCTCAGAACTGGGATGACAGACAACCCTGAGCCACTTAGTATGCGTGGTAGGAGACCAACCCAGGTCTTCTTCAGAACAGTAAATGCGCTTAACTACTGAGCTATTTCTCCAGGCCCTAATTGAAAATATTTAAACCTACTCAACTTGGTCAAAGTTTTTCTTTTGTTGCAGAGCATCAGATGCAACACTGATTGATCCATAATTTTAGTGCACAGACTGAAGTTCCAATCATATAGCCATTCTAGGAACATCTGTCTGTGTCCTTCATAAGTGGTTGTAACCACTCTGTGTATTGCCTCCCCTCTACTTAAGATGAAATAGAATTCTTTGGGGCTTGCTTTCCTCTGAACTCACATCAAATTGAGCCTGGTGGTTCTAAGACACATATCAAGTTCAATATAACAGGTGACACATTGCATAGCCTGTGTTTCTAAGTTGCCTTGTAAAGAAGACACCAGGCATTTTTGGATCTTTCTGTCACTTGGAGAAACATTGCCTCTCTCTCTCTCTCTCTCATATATATGTATATGTATACATACATATATATATATATATATATATATATATATATATATGTGTGTGTGTGTGTGTGTGTGTGTGTGTGTGTGTATGTGTATATGTGTATATGTGTATATGTGTATATGTGTATATGTGTATATGTGTATATGTGTATATGTGTATATATGTATATGTGTATATATCTATATATATATGTATATATGTATATATGTATATGTGTATATGTGTATATGTGTATATGTGCATATGTGTATATGTGTATATATGCATATATGCATATATGCATATGTGTATATGTGTATATGTGTATATGTGTATATGTGTATATGTGTATATGTGTATATGTGTATATGTGTATATGTGTATATGTGTATATGTGTATATGTGTATATGTGTATATGTGTATATGTGTATATGTGTATATGTGTATATGTGTATATATGCATATATAACTTTGAATCTCATCTTTTATCCTTAGCTAACTGGACTATCCAAGAGGAATATTCAAATAATTCCCTAAGCAGTTAGTTGTTCCCTATCTGTTGGTCATGTTTCCACTGGTTGCGATAAAATGACTTTCTCTGAGTGCTTTCTGAAACAGTGGTGCAGATGGTGGAAGACATAACCTCCACCTTATAAAGATAATACATTATATTATTAATAACATATTATTTAGTAAAGAAATTAGCTTTACAAGTTGCACTTTGTCTGACTCTCACCTCTAGTTTCCAAGTTAAACTTGTGTCCTGTTCAGTTTCATTTCTTTTATTGGTGTTGCTGAGTAAATGTGGATGATATTGAAGTCCTAGAACTGCCCCCACCACTTGCATTTCATTCACAGTAGGAACAGAAAGGCCAGAAGATGCATGCTTTTGCACTCACAGTGCGCGTGTTTGCACTTGACAGATTTCACTGTGGAGGTTAAAGCTCACACTCTGAAGGTTTCTGGTGAAAGGCTAAAAGATCATGACCTGAGTGCTTGCTGCATAACATTCCCCACTCACCATTTCGCAAGATGGTCACAGACCGATGAGGGATAGGGTACCATACCCCAAGCACTAAGCCTGCAGCAGATCCAACTTCAAGAACTTCAAGGATTCTGGCTAAATGAGAAAGTGTCTACATTTTAAACTCATAAATTAAAGATCCTGAGGGGGGGGGAAATCTCGAAAATGGAAACCTGTGCAGAAATGATAACTATTTTTGCAAACTCTTTCTAATAAGGATGTTCCCCCAACAGTGTTATTCACGTCTGGTGGGAATATGATTAGGTACATCCATGTGGGAAATATCTCAGTACCAAACATAGAACCCTAAAATATTTCAATCACTGAGAAAGTTGAAGCAACCTTATGTTAGAAAGTATCTAAGATAAGGTTATGTCAGATTACTGAGTTGGTTCTAGAACGAGATTCGGGAAGTCCATGAATCAATCTGTAGCTCAGTTAGGACTGTAGTGAACATGGGAGCTTTTATCATATGTAAACTAAAGCACAGGACTCCAATTTCAGCAACTAGTCACTATTATCTTGGGTTGAGTTGCTTTAAGACAGGACAGAGGAGTACGTGTGACAGGCAAGCAGAATGCCTGTCTCTATGTTCACAGATTGCTCTACAGGTTGTTTATGGGATAAAAGAATTGACATCATATTTTAATTGCAATAAAACTATGTTGCACTTCTAGGCAGCTGCTCTGAAACATGACAGCACCCACCACTGGCCCTTGTCTGCCCTAATGAAATCCCTGATATTAGAAGGGAACAGCAGATCCACAGGCACAGTTGTGGTTCTTGTACTTAGATGACATCTTCTAAACGGTTGTGAACACATGGCCTGTGCCCAGTGCTGGATAAGATCCAGTAATAGACACCCAAGGGTGTGGAATGTGTCACCAGCTCCATGTTCATATTGTCCTTGAATGCCCTGGCAGTTCTCAGGGCCATTCCTCAGCATTTCATTATGAGCAGAGAGGGGGATTTTTCTGGCTTAAATCCATGTATATATATATGTGTGTGTGTGTGTGTGTGTGTGTGTGTGTGTGTGTGTGTGTGTGTGTGAATATATGGATATATGCAATAAGTATCATCTCAGGCAAGCATTTTTACTCACACTTATTCTAGAGACAGCTCTTTCCATTTTCACCAAATGTACTAAACACAAGGGGTTGAATCTGAACTTTGCATAATGGTAACCTGCTCAAGAAAAGTTCACACTGTGAGTGGATCACTGCTAGGCAACTCAGAGTGAATGGTTGATTCTGGTATTCACAGCTAATTTCAGTGTAGGTTCTTAGGGGGAAAACCGAATGACACACTAGCGTGAGGTAGATAATGAGGCAGCATGCCTAACCACTCATCTCTGGTGATAAGAAAGACCTAGTGTTTGCCAGCATCTTTCAGTGACAAACGTATCAGAAACAGATGGCGCCAGCGCCAGCAGCATGAGTCCTGGACATCCTTCAGTAGACCCAGACACAAATCACCAGACAGGCACATTGAAACACAGACATGTCAAAGATAGCTCATCCTTATATAGGTCTGTCTGTAGCTTGCACTGTCTAGAACATTGGCTGCAGCTGGAATGACAGGCATCAGCTGAGTCAGGAAAAAGATGGTACAGCTCCCATGACCCTTCTTATACAGCTCAAACCTCCTTTCTGTTCTCAGTAGTATAGACATATAGCTGGGAGTGTGGACTTGCATTAAGAAATAATAATACATTTTTGATCAAGAGTATCCCCATTCAAGGTTCCCTTCCCCTCTTTTGGCTAATGGTTAATTAAATTTGAATTCATAACATTTGATCACACTTTTCACCATAGTTTAACATATAAAATTTCTTTGGGGGGCAGTGGAGACTTGATTACATTGTAGCAAATTAAAAATAGTAATTTCCAATAACAAAATATGAACGGAAAGTATACATATAATTTTCCATGCCTTCCAAGAATTTGACAATGAAGTCAAACTTTGACATAGATATAGAAATAAGAACAGAAAGAAAACTGACCAGGTGTATTCCTCTTTGTCTATTCTTTGTTACACCCTACATATCTGTGGAGAGAAAATGAATATACTCAAACACTTTTTACACTTGCTACATTTGCATATAAATGTAGTTAATTCCACAGTCTACAGGTATTTTTTTTTAAAAAGGTCAAGGTAACATGCGTTGATAATAAATATGGCTAAGATGTCATACTCCTTGAACGTAGTCAGTACTCCTTGAAAGGCACCCATAAACCTGCCTGGGCCAGACTGCCATGAGTGTCCACTGACTTCATCACACTCCATACTGACTGCGTATGAACAAAAGAAATTGCTGAAAGCAATGTTAAAGCACAAATTTCATTGTTTTCAGATGAAATTGAATATATTGCTCACATAAGAATATTACTGACAACCTCATTTTACACCAGTTTTCTGTCCTCGGTGAATGTTTCTCTCTCTGGAAAGGTCTTCTTGCTGCTTTTCATGTAATTTAGTATCTAAAAGGAGAGGTATGTAAATTTCCTAAACGATCGTGAAAATTGATAACAAAATCTAGTGTTGACTTTCATCTCTCAACTGATTAAAGTTAGTCAGAAATGTTTGATCCTTTTACTGCCCCAGGTTGCTCTAAGCAAGAGGTGAGTGAGGGTGGATCTGCTGGGAGGTGCAGATATATGTGAGTCCTTTAGTGACCCATAGGTGGCGCTAGGCCCCCAGAAAGCACCAGCTCATTCTCTGAGTTTCAGATTAAATCTGGATAGGATCTTATATAATCAATGTGGACATAATTTAGCTACCTCTAGTATGATATCTGAACTACAAGAAGCCTAAGCAAGCACTGGAACAGCAGAAAGAAGAGACAGACAAACGATGACAACTTAAAAAGACCATGAGGCGGTAGAATTGAACTGCTCCAGAGAACTTCAATCAGCCAGGTGGTCTTCAGTAATAAATGCTTTAAATTCATGTATTCAACGCTGTGAAATTAAAACGTGTGAATTTGAGAATAGCATATCCCGTCACCAGGTCTCAGATTCACACTTAGTTTGCCTGAAGTGGTCAGTAAGGAGATGCCCTTAGAATGCAAATGGGAATGACCCAGACGATGGTAATCAGAGGGAGATGAGTAAGGATATTGTGCGCTCTTAGTGGTGTTTGTTTGTGTAGCTGGCAGGAAGGGAGCTGGCTTGTGACAGCATGGTAACAACTCATTTATAACCTCACACTTTTAATTACTGTGGAGATAGCTTGTTTAAATGGTAATATTCCCAGAGATTTCTGTAGTAATTAAACTTCATATTGGAGTCAGATATGTATCAGATTCAATGAAGAATCATCTAAGATCTGACAAGCACTTTCACTTTCCAAGGTTTAGAATGCATTTTAATCAATGGTGTGTGTGTGTGTGTGTGTGTGTGTGTGTGTGTGTGCGCGCGCGCGCTAGCGCTCTACAGTTTCTTGTTTCCTACATAAATATTTGAATTGCAAATAAAGGCTTCATGGTTTTCAAAGACACTTATTTTCATCATTTTCTTCCCGTTTCCTTTTCACATTTTCAATCTTTCTTCCCTGCCTCCCTTCCTTCCTCCCCTTTCTTCTCCCTGCTGGGGGTTGACCTAGGGCCTTGAGCATGCTAGGAAAGTGATTCAGATTGAATTATATCCCCTCTTTTCTACTTTGAGATAGCTCCTCATTAAGTAAAATACTCATCTATCCTTAGATAATATATTATTTTTCCTATTTAAAACAATCAATTTCTTGTTTCTCTCTCTCTCTCTCTCTCTCTCTCTCTCTCTCTCTCTCTCTGTGTGTGTGTGTGTGTGTGTGTGTGCACAATGAATATGGGCAGGCATGCACAGTGTGGCCCATCCATTGAACTATCTCCCTAGATCCAGCCTTTTTCTCCATTTTTTAAAATGCCCGACAGTGAGATTCAGTCCTTTCTTAATGGAACTCTTATGTTGTATAGCAGGTTTTAAAAGTTCCTATTAGTAATTATGGATGAAATGCTTTATAGAAAAACGAGTTTAGGCTTGAAAGTCTTTCAAATTTATTTTTCAATTATTTATAAAAATGATTTTTTTCTACACCTACATTGTAGATACCCACAAAGCTTCTACAAACATTGTACATGGGAGAGATTTCTTATGCAAATGATCCACACTGCAAGGCATCTGATTGTGTTAATTTCTTGCAGTTCGAGCCATCCTTATTCTCCTCATGCAGAACACAAATGTCCTCACCAAGGAGCGGGTACAGGTGGATCATGAACTGAATTCATTAGTGGGCAGAGCCTTCCGTCTGGGTACAAATGCTTCCCTCATGTAAATTACTTTTTGCACTTTAGCCCCTCCCAATTGGTGCACATATATTTCTGATTTTCTGCCCAGCATTTTTCATGAAAGGAGAACATATTGCAGAACTAACATTTAACAGAGCTCAAAAGCTGCAATACACAGACAAGGAAACTGAGTCACCAAGTTGGCTCCCAGCTTCCATATGACACGCAGCTGGCTAATGTCAAATGAACAGACTTAGCACCATATCTGTACACTTCTCATTTGTTTGCAGAAAGTGACTTTAGAATAATTTCTAAGAAATTCATTAAAGTTTAATGTGGGAAGCCGCCCCCACATTCGCCGTCACAAGATGGCGCTGACATCCTGTGTTCTAAGTTGGTAAACAAATAATTTGCGCATGAGCCAAGGGTATTTACGACTACTTGTACTCTGTTTTTCCCGTGAACGTCAGCTCGGCCATGGGCTGCAGCCAATCAGGGAGTGATGCGTCCTAGGCAATTGTTGTTCTCTTTTAAATAGAAGGGGTTTCGTTTTTCTCTCTCTCTTGCTTCTTACACTCTGGCCCCAAAAAGATGTAAGCAATAAAGCTTTGCCGTAGAAGATTCTGGTTGTTGTGTTCTTCCTGGCCGGTCGTGAGAACGCGACGAATAACAATTGGTGCCGAATTCCGGGACGAGAAAAAACTCCGGACTGGCGCAGGAGGGATACTTCATTTCAGAACCAGAACTGCGGATCACGTTTATAAAGGTTCCCGTAACACAGACTGTTGAGAAGGATTCAACTGCCGAATTCAGAACTCATCAGCTGGGGAACGACGGTGATAAAGGTTCCCGTAAAGCAGACTGTTAAGAAGGATTCAACTGTATGAATTCAGAACTTTTCAGCTGGGGAACGAGAGTACCAGTGAGTATGTTTGGCCTTGAATTTTTTCTGGTGTTAGGAGCCCTTTTGTTCTTTTTCACATGCTATCAAGTGATTAAGATAGGGCTGAAAATTCTAGAGGAAATTCAGGACAATCTATCAGAAGTAAAGCGGGGAGAGAGAGTAGGAACAAAGAGGAAGTATGGTACACAAAATAAGTATACAGGCCTTTCCAAGGGTCTTGAACCCGAGGAAAAGTTAAGGTTAGGTAGGAATACCTGGAGAGAGATTAGAAGAAAAAGAGGAAAAAGGGAGAAGAAAAAAGATCGATTAGCGGAGGTCTCTAGGAGATACTCGTCACTAGATGAGCTCAGGAAGCCAGCTCTTAGTAGCTCTGAAGCAAGTGAAGAATCCTCCTCTGAGGAAACAGACTGGGAGGAAGAAGCAGCCCATTACCAGCCAGCTAATTGGTCAAGAAAAAAGCCAAAAGCGGCTGGCGAAAGTCAGCGTACTGTTCAACCTCCCGGCAGTCGGTTTCAAGGTCCGCCCTATGCGGAGCCCCCGCCCTGCGTAGTGCGTCAGCAATGCGCAGAGGGGCAATGCGCAGAGAGGTGCGCAGAGAGGCAGTGCGCAGAGAGGTGCGCAGAGAGGCAGTGCGCAGAGAGGCAGTGCGCAGACTCATTCATTCCCCGAGAGGAACAAAAGAAAATACAACAGGCATTTCCAGTCTTTGAAGGAGCCGAGGGTGGGCGTGTCCACGCTCCGGTAGAATACGTACAGATTAAGGAAATTGCCGAGTCGGTTCGTAAATACGGAACCAATGCTAATTTTACCTTGGCGCAGTTAGACAGGCTCGCTGGTATGGCACTAACGCCTGCTGATTGGCAGACGGTTGTAAAAGCCGCTCTCCCTAGTATGGGCAAATATATGGAATGGAAAGCGCTTTGGCACGAAGCTGCACAGGCGCAGGCCCGAGCAAACGCAGCTGCTTTGACTCCAGAGCAGAGAGATTGGACTTTTGACTTGTTAACGGGTCAGGGAGCTTATTCTGCTGATCAGACAAACTACCATTGGGGAGCTTATGCCCAGATTTCTTCCACGGCTATTAGGGCCTGGAAGGCGCTCTCTCGAGCAGGTGAAACCACTGGTCAGTTAACAAAGATAATCCAGGGACCTCAGGAATCTTTCTCAGATTTTGTGGCCAGAATGACAGAGGCAGCAGAGCGTATTTTTGGAGAGTCAGAGCAAGCTGCGCCTCTCATAGAACAGCTAATCTACGAGCAAGCCACAAAGGAGTGCCGAGCGGCCATAGCCCCAAGAAAGAACAAAGGCTTACAAGACTGGCTCAGGGTCTGTCGAGAGCTTGGGGGACCTCTCAGCAATGCAGGTTTAGCGGCTGCCATCCTTCAATCTCAGAACCGCTCCATGAGCAGAAATAATCAGAGGACATGTTTTAATTGCGGAAAGCCTGGGCATTTTAAGAAAGATTGCAGAGCTCCAGATAAACAGGGAGGGACTCTCACTCTTTGCTCTAAGTGTGGCAAGGGTTATCATAGAGCTGACCAGTGTCGCTCTGTGAGGGATATAAAGGGCAGAATTCTTCCCCCACCTGATAGTCAATCAACTGATGTGCCAAAAAACGGGTCATCGGGCCCTCGGTCCCAGGGCCCTCAAAGATATGGGAACCGGTTTGTCAGGACCCAGGAAGCAGTCAGAGAGACGACCCAGGAAGACCCACAAGGGTGGACCTGCGTGCCGCCTCCGACTTCCTATTAATGCCTCAAATGAGTATTCAGCCGGTGCCGGTGGAGCCTATACCATCCTTGCCCCCGGGAACCATGGGCCTTATTCTCGGCCGAGGTTCACTCACCTTGCAGGGCTTAGTAGTCCACCCTGGAATTATGGATTGTCAACATTCCCCTGAAATACAGGTCCTGTGCTCAAGCCCTAAAGGCGTTTTTTCTATTAGTAAAGGAGATAGGATAGCTCAGCTGCTGCTCCTCCCTGATAATACCAGGGAGAAATCTGCAGGACCTGAGATAAAGAAAATGGGCTCCTCAGGAAATGATTCTGCCTATTTGGTTGTATCTTTAAATGATAGACCTAAGCTCCGCCTTAAGATTAATGGAAAAGAGTTTGAAGGCATCCTTGATACCGGAGCAGATAAAAGTATAATTTCTACACATTGGTGGCCCAAAGCATGGCCCACCACAGAGTCATCTCATTCATTACAGGGCCTAGGATATCAATCATGTCCCACTATAAGCTCCGTTGCCTTGACGTGGGAATCCTCTGAAGGGCAGCAAGGGAAATTCATACCTTATGTGCTCCCACTCCCGGTTAACCTCTGGGGAAGGGATATTATGCAGCATTTGGGCCTTATTTTGTCCAATGAAAACGCCCCATCAGGAGGGTATTCAGCTAAGGCAAAAAATATCATGGCAAAGATGGGTTATAAAGAAGGAAAAGGGTTAGGACATCAAGAACAGGGAAGGATAGAGCCCATCTCACCTAATGGAAACCAAGACAGACAGGGTCTGGGTTTTCCTTAGCGGCCATTGGGGCAGCACGACCCATACCATGGAAAACAGGGGACCCAGTGTGGGTTCCTCAATGGCACCTATCCTCTGAAAAACTAGAAGCTGTGATTCAACTGGTAGAGGAACAATTAAAACTAGGCCATATTGAACCCTCTACCTCACCTTGGAATACTCCAATTTTTGTAATTAAGAAAAAGTCAGGAAAGTGGAGACTGCTCCATGACCTCAGAGCCATTAATGAGCAAATGAACTTATTTGGCCCAGTACAGAGGGGTCTCCCTGTACTTTCCGCCTTACCACGTGGCTGGAATTTAATCATTATAGATATTAAAGATTGTTTCTTTTCTATACCTTTGTGTCCAAGGGATAGGCCCAGATTTGCCTTTACCATCCCCTCTATTAATCACATGGAACCTGATAAGAGGTATCAATGGAAGGTCTTACCACAGGGAATGTCCAATAGTCCTACTATGTGTCAACTTTATGTACAAGAAGCTCTTTTGCCAGTGAGGAAACAATTCCCCTCTTTAATTTTGCTCCTTTACATGGATGACATCCTCCTGTGCCATAAAGACCTTACCATGCTACAAAAGGCATATCCTTTTCTACTTAAAACTTTAAGTCAGTGGGGTCTACAGATAGCCACAGAAAAGGTCCAAATTTCTGATACAGGACAATTCTTGGGCTCTGTGGTGTCCCCAGATAAGATTGTGCCCCAAAAGGTAGAGATAAGAAGAGATCACCTCCATACCTTAAATGATTTTCAAAAGCTGTTGGGAGATATTAATTGGCTCAGACCTTTTTTAAAGATTCCTTCCGCTGAGTTAAGGCCTTTGTTTAGTATTTTAGAAGGAGATCCTCATATCTCCTCCCCTAGGACTCTTACTCTAGCTGCTAACCAGGCCTTACAAAAGGTAGAAAAGGCCTTACAGAATGCACAATTACAACGTATTGAGGATTCGCAGCCTTTCAGTTTGTGTGTCTTTAAGACAGCACAATTGCCAACTGCAGTTTTGTGGCAGAATGGGCCATTGTTGTGGATCCATCCAAACGTATCCCCAGCTAAAATAATAGATTGGTATCCTGATGCAATTGCACAGCTTGCCCTTAAAGGCCTAAAAGCAGCAATCACCCACTTTGGGCAAAGTCCATATCTTTTAATTGTACCTTATACCGCTGCACAGGTTCAAACCTTGGCAGCCACATCTAATGATTGGGCAGTTTTAGTTACCTCCTTTTCAGGAAAAATAGATAACCATTATCCAAAACATCCAATCTTACAGTTTGCCCAAAATCAATCTGTTGTGTTTCCACAAATAACAGTAAGAAACCCACTTAAAAATGGGATTGTGGTATATACTGATGGATCAAAAACTGGCATAGGTGCCTATGTGGCTAATGGTAAAGTGGTATCCAAACAATATAATGAAAATTCACCTCAAGTGGTAGAATGTTTAGTGGTCTTAGAAGTTTTAAAAACCTTTTTAGAACCCCTTAATATTGTGTCAGATTCCTGTTATGTGGTAAATGCAGTAAATCTTTTAGAAGTGGCTGGAGTGATTAAGCCTTCCAGTAGAGTTGCCAATATTTTTCAGCAGATACAATTAGTTTTGTTATCTAGAAGATCTCCTGTTTATATTACTCATGTTAGAGCCCATTCAGGCCTACCTGGCCCCATGGCTCTGGGAAATGATTTGGCAGATAAGGCCACTAAAGTGGTGGCTGCTGCCCTATCATCCCCGGTAGAGGCTGCAAGAAATTTTCATAATAATTTTCATGTGACGGCTGAAACATTACGCAGTCGTTTCTCCTTGACAAGAAAAGAAGCCCGTGACATTGTTACTCAATGTCAAAGCTGCTGTGAGTTCTTGCCAGTTCCTCATGTGGGAATTAACCCACGCGGTATTCGACCTCTACAGGTCTGGCAAATGGATGTTACACATGTTTCTTCCTTTGGAAAACTTCAATATCTCCATGTGTCTATTGACACATGTTCTGGCATCATGTTTGCTTCTCCGTTAACCGGAGAAAAAGCCTCACATGTGATTCAACATTGTCTTGAGGCATGGAGTGCTTGGGGGAAACCCAGACTCCTTAAGACTGATAATGGACCAGCTTACACGTCTCAAAAATTTCAGCAGTTCTGCCGTCAGATGGACGTAACCCACCTGACTGGACTTCCGTACAACCCTCAAGGACAGGGTATTGTTGAGCGTGCGCATCGCACCCTCAAAGCCTATCTTATAAAACAGAAGAGGGGAACTTTTGAGGAGACTGTACCCCGAGCACCAAGAGTGTCGGTGTCTTTGGCACTCTTTACACTCAATTTTTTAAATATTGATGCTCATGGCCATACTGCGGCTGAACGTCATTGTTCAGAGCCAGATAGGCCCAATGAGATGGTTAAATGGAAAAATGTCCTTGATAATAAATGGTATGGCCCGGATCCTATCTTGATAAGATCCAGGGGAGCTATCTGTGTTTTCCCACAGAATGAAGACAACCCATTTTGGGTACCGGAAAGACTCACCCGAAAAATCCAGACTGACCAAGGGAATACTAATGTCCCTCGTCTTGGTGATGTCCAGGGCGTCAATAATAAAGAGAGAGCAGCGTTGGGGGATAATGTCGACATTTCCACTCCCAATGACGGTGATGTATAATGCTCAAGTATTCTCCTGCTTTTTTACCACTAACTGGGAACTGGGTTTGGCCTTAATTCAGACAGCCTTGGTTCTGTCTGGACAGGTCCAGATGACTGACACCATTAACACTTTGTCAGCCTCAGTGACTACAGTCATAGATGAACAGGCCTCAGCTAATGTCAAGATACAGAGAGGTCTCATGCTGGTTAATCAACTCATAGATCTTGTCCAGAAACAACTAGATGTATTATGACAAATAACTCAGCAGGGATGTGAACAAAAGTTTCCGGGATTGTGTGTTATTTCCATTCAGTATGTTAAATTTACTAGGACAGCTAATTTGTCAAAAAGTCTTTTTCAGTATATGTTACAGAATTGGATGGCTGAATTTGAACAGATCCTTCGAGAATTGAGACTTCAGGTCAACTCCACGCGCTTGGACCTGTCGCTGACCAAAGGATTACCCAATTGGATCTCCTCAGCATTTTCTTTCTTTAAAAAATTGGGTGGGATTAATATTATTTGGAGATACACTTTGCTGTGGATTAGTGTTGCTTCTTTGATTGGTCTGTAAGCTTAAGGCCCAAACTAAGAGAGACAAGGTGGTTATTGCCCAGGCGCTTGCAGGACTAGAACATGGAGCTTCCCCTGATATATCTATGCTTAGGCAATAGGTCGCTGGCCACTCAGCTCTTATATCTCACGAGGCTAGTCTCATTGCACGAGATAGAGTGAGTGTGCTTCAGCAGCCCGAGAGAGTTGCAAGGCTAAGCACTGCAATGGAAAGGCTCTGCGGCATATATGAGCCTATTCTAGGGAGACATGTCATCTTTCATGAAGGTTCAGTGTCCTAGTTCCCTTCCCCCAGGCAAAACGACACGGGAGCAGGTCAGGGTTGCTCTGGGTAAAAGCCTGTAAGCCTAAGAGCTAATCCTGTACATGGCTCCTTTACCTACACACTGGGGATTTGACCTCTATCTCCACTCTCATTAATATGGGTGGCCTATTTGCTCTTATTAAAAGAAAAAGGGGGAACTGTGGGAAGCCGCCCCCACATTCGCCGTCACAAGATGGCGCTGACATCCTGTGTTCTAAGTTGGTAAACAAATAATTTGCGCATGAGCCAAGGGTATTTACGACTACTTGTACTCTGTTTTTCCCGTGAACGTCAGCTCGGCCATGGGCTGCAGCCAATCAGGGAGTGATGCGTCCTAGGCAATTGTTGTTCTCTTTTAAATAGAAGGGGTTTCGTTTTTCTCTCTCTCTTGCTTCTTACACTCTGGCCCCAAAAAGATGTAAGCAATAAAGCTTTGCCGTAGAAGATTCTGGTTGTTGTGTTCTTCCTGGCCGGTCGTGAGAACGCGACGAATAACAGTTTAAGTATATTAAAATCCTGGGAAATAAACCAAAACATGACAGTACCTATTCACCAAGCAAAACTCAAGCCCTGCAGAAAATCTAATGGCCATTCTGCTCTGATCTTTTTTCTGTTAAAACAAATCTCTCTTCCAGGAAATCCTGGAATCTAGACACATCACTGCTCAGCATGACCAAGGTCTTTATGATAGCCAGGCAGTCAGAGGGGAACTTCTGTGTCACCACCTCTTAATGTGGGGTTTTTCTCATGTGCAGCTTTGGTCTAGTTTGCTGTCAAGGACATGTTAGGCTCTGGGTAAGAGCACTTCCTGTATGCAGAAGCCAAAAAGGACTAAGTGAGCTAAGCAAAGCACAAGTCAGTCTGCAGGCAGGAGAGGGCATTTGAATGTAGAACAAGTGGCCTGTAAGGGTGGGTGTGGATGGGCAGGGCTTTCAGAGACATGCAGGACAGGCACACAAGAAAACAGCCTGTCCAGGACAATGCTGAGCCCACCGTGTTTCACATACTGCAAGGCAGGAGGAAGACTAGAAAATAAAACTGGGGACAATATGCTTTTATGGCTCTGAGAACACAGAGACTGGCAGATGCCTAGGGTTCAGTAGTCAGCCAGTCTAGCATATGTGGCAAACCCCAGGGCAGAGAGAGACCCTGCCACATAAAGCAAGGCAGATGATTTCTGAGGAAGGAGACCTTATGTTAACCTCTACCTTCCACATAAATATGCACATGCATGCATTTGCACCCAGACACATCCACTCATACAATTCTGTACACACACACACACACACACACACACACACACACACACACACACCTCTACATTTTTATGTCTCCATGTCTCCAGAGCTCGACTTTAACTTCTTTAACTTAATTAATTATAAGACCCTGGGCAAAGGTTTTGCACCTCATTAGACCACAGTCTCTTATGCCTATAATTAGACCTGTTGCACTTGCAATGTAACCCTTACATAAGTACGTTGAGTGATGCTGGTATGAGGGATATATCTGGTGTTACTATTGCTGTTGTGTAGATACAGTCTTACAAATGACGGGTTCTGAGAACTTTCTTTTTATCCCCATAGATTGCATTTCATTTATATTTCCATGCCGACGAGAAATGGCTGTGTTAAAATTCAGCATGCTTGTATCCAATCTAGTTCCATTACACAGCTGACAAGCTGCACCATTAAATGGCAGTCCGTTCCTATTTAAATAATCACGTTACACTTTGAAGCCACGTGCTTCCTTTTCCTTTATATTCTGTGTGTGAAACCCATTTGAAATGAAACCTCAAACCAATGACGGGGGTAGATTTTTTTTTTTTTTTTTTTTTGCTGTAATTCTTGAGCCAACTTTATCAGTGGAATTATCCAGATGTAATTACTAATTCTGGATGACTGGGCGATGTAGGGGAAGTGAGTTCTGCACGAAGATGGAGATTGAGACAAATTCCTGGACAGGGATCTCTAGGACAGGGCTCTTCTCTTTAGTGGTGCTGATGAGGAGCTCAAGCCACTGGGAAATACCAGTTTATGAACCAATTCTGGCTGCTCTAATCTCAAGATAAGTGGTTCACACCCCTCCTAATGCCCTGACCATTTAATACAGATCCTCATGTTGTGGTAAACCCAAACCTAAGATTACTTAGTTGCTATTTCATAATTGTAATTTTGCTATTGTGATGAGTTGTAAGTATCTGTGTTTTCTAATGGTCTTAGGCAACACTGAGAAGGGGTGCCAATCTATCCCCAGGTTAGTAACCTATGATTGCAATGAACTTTCCTTACCCAGTACTACAGCCAGGCCTTAGCTACTGCTGGTCTCATTAAGGTTCTGGAGAGGGGTGTGTCAGTGCTGATCTGTGGAGCACAGCATCTTGCTGCTTCCCACTACACCCTGGTAATTTCAGATAGGAACATGCGTCCTGGGCTATTTTAACCAGGAACACCATCTATTTGTGGTTCCTTCCTGCCTGTAAGGTGATCCAACTGAGCTGATGGAAATAAGTTCTGTACAGTTCCTTAAGCAGGCCTGCTGCTGCACTATAATTACACGTGAGGGCTGAGTCACCTTTACCAGCTCCCATGGAAAGGAGGTCCTCTGGTCTAGCTCCAGTGAATTGAAGAGGTAAGTCCCCAAGCCCCAAAATCTATAGGCAAATGATATTCCTCATAAGGTTGCAAAGTACATTAAGTTCACATATGTGATTAGCTTTGCTTGGTTCTATAAATGAAATCAGCAGGCTGTTAAGGCTGCCCCCGAATTTATAGTCTAGTTCTCCTGCAAATCCCAGCTCGATTTTCCAGCCCTGTGTTTTACTTGTGTGTTATTCTTGTTTGGTGAGAGCTGTCTGTTCCTAGGGACAGTGGCTCTTGTGACTATGAGACAATTTGGTGTCCCACAAATAGCACTTCTTCTCTGCCTTAATTCAAAGCCACTGTGGTCCACAAATGGCTTCAGATGAGACATGAAGGAGGAAAATGAAGCTGGAATGTATTTGCTTGCAAGCATACTTACTGAATTCATATTTCTTTGAACAGGTAGATAAGATAGAAGACTGAAAGGCCCTTCTCAAAGGTTCTGTGTTGTTGTTGGGGGAGAGTATGAACCCCAGAACCAGTGTTTCTGGAAGCAGGTCCTGGGGCTGTCAGTGCTGGCTTCACGGCTGTGAGCCCCTTACTTGGTGATTCTACATCGAGCTCTGTTCTGTGAGATAGCATACAACTGCTTCCATCTCACAGGACTAGGGAAAGAATTAAAACCAAAGAACCCTGGAAGGCAATTTGCAAACCCCGCAAGTCACACAAAAGTCTTCTATCCCAGCACCTGTGTAGCATGAAATGTTTCTTAGCATCAGTCTTTGGCTTCTGGCACTGTTGCTTCCTGGCTAGGTATGGTCCATCAGTGACATAATGCCCACTTTATTTTATTCCAGGAGCTACTGGAGTTGGAGATATCAGTTACTGGATTCTTTTAAAGGCCAAGAATACAGATTCCCATAGAGGTAGTGCTGAGACATTGGAGTTGTCATTCACACTGGATGGCTAAATTTCACTTCAAAAGCAGGACCTTGATTAAGACAAAGATGATGCCTAAGGCTTACTAATGCGGGGAAGGAAGTTCCTTTCTTCTCCATAGGAATGAGGATTAGATGAATTCATAATGGAATCTATGGAGAGGGAATGTATATAATTCATGAACTTTAATTTCACTCACAAACTCATTAGAAGTCTTAATTGTACTTCCTACCTGGAAACTTCTAGAATCTCTCCTCATACTGGAATGGAGCTCATGTTTCTGTGTATATGCTTATTTCCAGAGAAATCAGTGACATCTCAAAGCTGACTTTACTTTTGCCTTTTCAAGAAAAACTACAAGATCACAGGGAGCAAAATGTGAAAAGCTGGGCATTCATGACTGTATTTTTTTATCCTCATGAAAATCTACAAGCAAAGGATATGGCTGTCGCTGGAACCTGAAATTCAGTCTGTGGGCCTTGCAAGCTGCAAGGTCCTGTTACTGTGGGATCTGTTAGGGAGTGGGAGTAAATACTCAGGCTCACTTTGCACTCCAGGTTGATGGCTGAGAATGTCATATGAATGCAGTTTAATGCAGCTTTCAATGGTTTTGCTCCTTCAAAGTACTGCCTGAAAGAAACCAAGGCAAAGAGCTGCCCAAGGTCATGGAGTCAGTCAACAGAGTGAGCTTGGTTTAGGGCATCTCTACTGACCTCATTTTATCCCTAGGAACGTATTTTGGGGCTATCTGCTCCTGGATGAAACGGGGCAGTGGTGGAACTTCTGAGCTACTCTCAAGCCACCAATTTCCTCATGGCATTCTGAGTGGTCCAGCCTCTATCTAGACATCAGATACGGAGACCATAGAAATAAAACACCTAGGCAAATTCAGAATTTCCCATTATAGTTTTTTCAGTGTCAAGGAGTTCAAATAAGACATACACGCCTACCTTTATTCTTATTAAATCTTAAATTTGCCCATTTTCCTGGCCTTACATTCTGTTTTATGTGGGTAGTGTTCAAATGGAGAGGTAAGTCTGTGAAGAGGACAAGCCATGGCTATTACAAAAGGCTCTCAGGTGCTAACAGATACCAGATACTATATCCTTAAAATTAAAGGACATATGTACAGCTGTCTGAACACAGTTGGATCACCTGGGGTTTAAGTCAAGGTGTTGGGGCACCGAATTGCCCATATATACTCTCTCCAGAACTTTGAAGCTATGTTACACTCTTGTAGTAGCTTACAAACTAAGTCTCCCATAGCATCATTGAGACGGGCATGTTACTACTTGCCTGATGGGTCTACATGTCTACTCATACTACTCAAGGCTAAGATCAATCATGTCACTAAGATAGGAAATGGGGATACTCTGAAACACATTAATGTTAAATATTCATTCCCTGAGATAGTTAATCTTTGTTGTCCCCTTGACTGATTTAGCATCACCCAGATGATTGGCTGTGAGGGTATTTCTAGAGGGGCTTAACTGAGAAAGGAAGACCCTCACTGAATATGGGTGGCACCATTCCATGTAACCTTAGGGTTATCATTGCTGTGATAAAACAACATGACTCTAAGCAACATGGGGAAGGAAAAAATATTTATTTTGATTATAGTTCCACAACACAGCCTATCACTCAGGGAAGTTAGGGTGGAAACTCAAGGCAGGTACCGAAGCAGAGATATTGAAGGGGTGTTTCTTACTGGATTGTTCCTCATGGCTTTCCCAGTCTACTTTCTTATAGCACCCAAAACCACTTGCCCAGGGAGTGGGTGGAATGATGACAGTGAGCTAGGCTCTTCAACATCTATCATCCATCAAGAAGTCACTCTACAGACATACCTACAGTTGGTGGAAGCATCTCTCATGTGGGTTTCCCTCTTTCCACCTGACTCTAGCTTGTATCATGCTGACATAAAAGCAGACTTCACTGTCCAGGGTCCTCTAATGAAAGGTTGAAGGGAACATTTGATCACCAATTCTTGTCTCATTCTTCATCCTGGTTACAGGCACAATGAGGCCAGCTGCCACCATGCCTTCCCCACTGCGATTGACTACAACCCCTCAAACCATGAAGATGCTTTATCAGACAGTTTGTCACAGAAAAAGAAAATCAATACATCAACTCCAACAATTTTTAAAGTCTTCAATTTACTGCTATACCATCAAATGACACAAGTTGTTTTGTAGCTACATAAAATTGTAATGGGCATAAAACTAAATTCAAAAATACAGTGTTGTCTTCTATCTACCAAGCCATAACTTCTATACTGAAAATAAAAAATAATCTACAGGAAGACAATGAAACCAATTAACTTTGATATAGCAATAAAAGGTAAATTCCCAAAGTGAATTGAATAGACCACTCCAATTCTCTTAGAAACCACAGTGTGGAGATAGATGCTGTTGCTGTTGTTGTTAGTCAGTTTATGGGACAGACACTGTATCTTCCTGGTTTCTAGGTAACACCCACTTATTCTGCATATGCAATCTATTAATCTTCTCCCAGGAAGCTTACTGAGATGGTTTTACCTATGACATCACATCCAGCATACATGTTGCAATAATCACATAGTGTGTAAACCAGATCTCAGCGAAGGCCAAGTTCACTAAATGTCTGCCCTTCATTTCCTTTTATGAATTCCATAATGACCCTTTCATTCTGCAGAAACATTCACCCACATATGCATACTTCCCCTTCCCCCAACACACGTACATATTTTCTTGAATCTTAAAATTAACAAAAAATAACACGTTAAAAGAAAAAGAATGAAAGCTACTTCTCTGACTTATAGAAAAAGGAGAACTGGAAGCAAAGAACAAGGGAGTCTTGTCCCCATCCCTCTAGCCCCATATTTTCAATCGCCAGGATCTCAAGAATCCAAATGTATAAAATTTTTGTTGCTGAGAATTATGGCCACATTATAGCCTGGATTTAAGTAGCAATTTCAATTAGAGAGTAATGAATAGTTGGTAAAAATGAGTACTTTAACTCTCTTCCCATGCATACTTTCACTCAGGATGTTTGGTCTGTACATTAACTTTTCTTGAGGCAAAAAATCATCATAGCCTTTAATTTATCAAACAAGATCATTTGAAATCAATGTGGAAATTCTCTTCTGTGACCAAGACTCCGCACTGTGAAATCATCATAATTCCAGTAGAAAATCACAATTTCCAATAGACTACTCAACTCCTCCCTCCACAGAGCTAAGAACAATGCAATTTCATCTTTATCTCACTGAGTTCAGTAAAAGTATATGCCGTAATGTCAAAACAAGAGATCTTTGGAACCACTATACAAAACATTATGATCCAAATGACAACTGAATTTTTATATTTCATTTTCTGTAGTGAAACCCAGCTTCAAAGGTTTCTAGGTTAGGGCTCTGTACTTCTTCAATTAATACAGCATGCGTGGAGGTGGGTGTTCTAGATTCTCTCCAGTGGTGGCTCCAAATGGTCGGACTAGAATTCTAAAAAGAGACAGAAGCTTTGAAGTAACAATACACTCGTGAATATATGCCAGTGCCAAGTAAGAAATGCGTGAGTAATGAAAGGGGTAAATATGGATGAGAAGGCAGAAAAAAAGGGGGGGACAGGAAGATATCGCGCACACACCCAAAACTTTCCCTTCATGTAAACTAATATCAAAAACATGAGACACACACAGTCCTCTATCCATGAGATGTTTCCAGGCTTAAAACACAACCACTCTAGTACAATTGGCAATGACAGGCTATATATACCAAATTTCTTTATACCATAAATTCTATGTTGTCCATGGTCCTTTTCTCTCACAAAATCCAGTGTTCTTTTACAAATTTGAAGACTGTCCCACCTGGGGGTTCATCCCATATACAGTTACTAAATTCAGAAACTATTGTGGATGCCAACAAGTGCATGCTCAAAGGAACCTGATATGGCTGTCTCCTGAGAGGCCCGAGCCTTACAAATACAGAGGCAGATGCTCACAGCCAACCATTGGATTGAGTGTGGGGTCCCCAATAGTGGAGTTAGAGAAAGGACTATAGGAGTTGAAGGGGTTTTCAACCTGATCTGAAGAACAACAATATCAACCAACCAGATCCCCTCAGAACCCCCAGGGACTAAGCCATCAACAAAGGAGTACACATGACTCCAGCTGCACATGTAGCAGAGGATGGCCTTGTCATGCATCAATGGGAGGAGAGGTACTTGATCCTTTGAAGGCTTGATAGATGGCCCAGTGTAGGTGAATCAAAGGCAGAGAGGTGGGTGTGGGTGGGTGGTTAGGTGGAGGAACACCCTCATAGAAGCAGGGGGAGGGAGGAGGTGATAGGATGTTTCAGGGTTGAAGGGAAAACTGGAAAGGGGATAACATTTGAAATGTAAATAAAGAAAATACCCAATAAAAATAAATGTGAAGACTTCCACTTGAGAAGGAATACCAAAGCTACTACTAGATGCAATGTTTCTGCCACGATGCTGGCTTTCCAGGTGATATTGTTCTTTCTAAAATTGCAGCCTCTATGTAAGACTATCTGAATAGCATAGGCTTCCTCACTCTGTAGGTAACCAAATTCATAAACCCACCTGAGTCAGTTAAATGCAGACATAAATTTACAGAGGCCAGTGATTTTTAAGGGATCAACTTTGAGAAGACAAAAGACACCTTAGTTCCTACATTTCATACAAAAACAACTGTTATTTTCAAAACTATTGAGTATTGTAAAAATCAAACCTTTTGATTAAGTTGAATTTATATTCAAGTTGGGGTAGGTCTTTCATACAAGTGATGAAGAAATATTGTTGTGATTTGTGGAAAAGCAAGATAAAAAGCTTGTAGGCAGAGAGGATGGCTACACAGTGTTCAGAATGCTATACAGGTGACATCATTTATTTGGTTTTTTGTTGGGTTAATTTTTGCCTGAGGGTATGAGGGATGGATATTTGATCAGGTAATAAAACCACAAGAGAGCTTCACACACACACACACACACACACACACACACACACACAAATAAAACAAACAAAATACACACTTAAGTCCCTGGACATCTATCAAGAAAAGACAAAAGCTTACCAGCTTCAGTTAGATCATAGATATTATGAGGGATATTTCTGTTAATGTGAATTATTTTTCCTGTCTCTTAAAGAGTTTTAAGCAAGTAGGTTCATTAATATAATAAATTAATATTTATAAACCATCACTAATGGTAGGAATTAGTAATAATTACTTATTTTTACATGAAAGAAGTTGGAGATTGGTTATATCAGCCAAATCACACGTGCCATTTAAAATACTTAGAAAGACTCCAAAAGCACTCTACCTATGACCAAACATTGATACCATTTGTTGACTTTAGTGATATTTAAAATAAGAACAGAAATAGACAGAGAGCAAGAACTTGAGAAGAAAATTTCATAGGCCAAAGCTTCAAAAACACTGGCTCCATTAGTGCTTAGCCTCTCCTGCATTGCCAACCACTTCTGGAAATATTTGGGATTGGGACATCAGCACAGTGAGGTTTGCAATAGGAATTCTAATCTCAGGAATGTACCTAGATTTTAGGACATATGCTCTGGGGAGTTTTCTTTTTTATTATAACTATTTTTTTTCAGGAAAATCATTGTACATAATGATCGTTTCATAAGCATATTTTATTAAGTGTGGCATCAGCTTTGAGTTCCCACGACTCCTCCCCCATACTGTTCCATCTTCATCTTTATTTCAGTCTCCTTTCTGCTTTCATGTACACACACACACACACACACACACACACACACACACACACACACACACGCATGCACACATTTTATACATTTATATATAATTTGGAATATAGAAATGAGAAATTTTTTTATTCCATCTTATCTGAACAGGGTGGTCTCTAGCTCCATCAATTTTCCAGCAAATGACAGACTTTTGGTTTTGGGAGCCCAATGAGACTCCACTGTGCACAGGCATCACTTTTTTTTTTTTTTTTTCATGTTCTCATCTGGCAAGAACTGCAAATCATGCTGTGGTAAGCACAGACATCCTGGTATCTCTATGGCATTTCTGCTTACTGTCCTCTAGGTAAACACCCAGGGGCAGTATGCTTGGATCATAGGTGGGTTCATTTTTAATAATCTGAGGCACCTCCATGCTGACTTCCACGGAGTCTGGAATAATCTATAATCTTCCCTATCAGCACTATAAAAGAGCTCTTTTTTTCTCTCTCTGTATTCTCACCAAAATTTGTTTTTTGCTAATTTTTTCTTTATGATAGCCATTTCTACCATGCTGAAAGAGATCCCAATGTTCTTTTAATTGGTCTTTTCCTCATGGCCAAAGAGGTTGGACATACTTCCTGTTTGCTGGAGCACTTTTGAACAAATGGAATTTGCAACAGTATATAGTACCAAAATGGCATATTTCAGAAAAAAAACTTACATAAAATTTGTTTAGCTATATTTTTGGACTATTTTTTAAGTAGCATAGCCCTACACACCTATTCTTGAAATCTTATTTTTATTTTTTATGTGCATAAAGTGCCCACTCTTTTACCTTATAGTAATAAGGTTTTGTACCAACTGAAATACTGAACCTTGCACCTTTAGTAAAAACAATTTTAAGTAAAGATTCTAATCAATTTTAAATACAACAAATATAAACTACCCAAAATATAGTCATAACACATCTTATAAGTTATAGGGCTTCCAGATATAGGTTTCACATTGACCTACTAGGGTCTGTTTTATAAGTATAGAACTGAAGTTCCAGTTGGCCAACCAATATCTAGTCTAGAACTGACAGTCATACATGTCAAAGTCATAGCCTAATCAAGTTCTCAGAGTCCAAGCTCTTCCACCAATCCAAGAAAGAGAAGGGCATATTTAGTATCCTTGGACACAGCTGCTTGAGAATGTTCAAATGTGGTTCTATAGATGTTCATGAAACAATATGAAACAGAATTATTGAGGAGCTTTGAAAGGCAGTTGTTAGGATGTGGTGGTGATTGAGCTTATAGAACCCTTTTGCTCAAGACATTGGACCATTTTAGAATGACACCATGGGAGGAAAGATGGCTCCCCAAGATACCAAGGTAGCTCATGGAGCTTTGTGGATGTTCTCCAGATGCACCAAGACTTAAGGTCTCTCACTGGGAAGCATGGCCTGCTCCTAGACCATGCAATGGGAGGCTCTATAATCAGGTCATCAAGAGAAGTGAAAACAAAGTTGTGGCCCAAGCTGGTTGCTTTTGTCCCTAGATTTCCCTTCGATGGTGGATGTGGAGTAACACATTTATCCTTTTGGTCTTGTGTTCATCTTTGTTCCCTTTGATCTCTCTTCTTTATAAGCAGCTTTTCATTATACTTCAAAGCAAAATGTCTCCATTGTAAAGGAAGGTCATTGTAACATGAATCTCTATCAATGTTGTATTAGCTACTTCTCTTATTGTTATGGTAAAATGGCTGATAAAATCGAATCCAGGGTAGAAAGGTTTATTTGGGCTTCCTCATTGCAGGGAAGGCTTGGTGTTGGTGGCAGGAAAACAAGACAGCTGCCCACACATTTTATCTATAATTCAGAAGTAGAGAGTGATGAATGCATTGTGCTTAACCTGAATCCCTACTGCTTTTTTTAAACCATAGACCCGCCCTCTCCAAACCATGAAATGGTGCTGCACACATTCAGCTTCACACTCCTGTTCAGCCAAACCTTTCTAGAGTGTCAAAATCTCACTTCAAATGTTAACAGTTCAGTAATGACATCTTATCATGACGATGAGCCTGTGTGTGTTATGAAGTATTACAAATATATTTTAGTAGTTATAAAAGTCATGCCAGTGTTGAAATACATGGAATTAATGTCAAAGATAAGATACTGTTAAAATACAAAATACTCCAAGTCAGAATTCTTAAAGATAAAACCTGGGAAACTCAAGTGGCATGTATTGAAAACGGTTTTGGTTTTTTGAAAATCCAATTATTAGCCCCACATATGCATGGGTAGGCAGGAGACAAATAAGGGCCCTACAGAGCTCTTCAAAGTGAGAGGTAGACACTTAGCTTTCTTTATAACTGGAATTCAGGGGAGGCAAAGGCTGGCCATAAATTAGTGTTAGTCCTCCAGTCTGGAGTTTCTGAAAAGGAATGTGTTCTGTGTGCAGAGATAAAGGGAAGTCACTTGGAGGGGCAGTAAGCCTATCTCAGTTTCTTTCCATTGGAGGCAGAGAGAACAAGAGAATCTTATTTGATACCCTCCAAGGTCATGGTAACAACATAAAGAGGGAAAGAGAAACTCTGAACTGAACAAAGGACAAGGAAAGGAAAATAAAAACCAAAAGGGTTTGCTTAAGCCCATATATATCACACTAAGTGTAAATGAGTATGTGTGTGTATGTAATATACACGCACATATACATGTGTGTATACATTTACATACATATATTATTAATATCCTATTAGCAAATGATATTTAAATACATTGAGCAGTGGTAAAGCCTATGCATTATTAATGAAAGCTAGAACAAACTATTTAAATTAGTTACACAAATATGTGGAAACTATTTTGTATATATTTAGCTCAACATACTTTTAATTCAATAATATTTATAGTTGCCTGGAAGATGGATCAGTGTTTAAGTGTATGGGCTTCTCTTCCCGAAGGTCTATATTTGATTTTCAACAGTAATATTATAATTCACAACTGTCTATAACTATAGATGCTAAATGATGTTGTAATACTGTGTTTTAATGGGCAGACCCCTCATTACTTCATAGATAATCAATAAATTATAACACAGTCATTTTTTTCTGACTCAAGTCTTCTATCCCAGACTTTGAAATGAGTGTTTTGAGATATCTACATTAAGATGTTTATTTTTCCTCTCTTTACAATTTTTGATTTTACAAATATAAGTAAAAATAAACACATATTTCTGAGCCACACTTTTGTTCATTGTCCTAATAGGACAGAAAAGGCCTTGACATACAGCGGTTGTTAAAGCAATGTTTATTTATGTCTTTTGTGTGACATGTCACCCCATGGACGCTCTCTGTCAGTATGAATGCTGGTGCCATTTTGATATAAGCAACAGTGCCTGTGGATCAAGGTTCATAGACTTCATCAGTCATTGTTAAATGGCTAATAGAACAAGCAAAGCCCTGAGTGGTCAGTTTCTACAGTGTGGATGACAACAGGTAACACCTCTGTGTTGTTCATGCTTCAGTTAATTAGCCTGGATGAGGCCATCAGTAACCAGTGTGAATGATAGGAAACAATGCACTCCAGAGAGTGGATTCATGTGGCTGTGCTCACCTTGAAGGCATAGAAAGAAGTACAGATCTTGGTGTTTCCTGCGCTGGTGAACAATGATGGATACTGTCAGAACGACTCTCAGCTACTGACATAATCTCCTACTACAGAGATGTCTGCCCACTCCCGACAAAGTCACAAATGGCTACCTTGGGCTGAGTACTTGTAAAATCATCAGGATCTGAATCCTTGCCTTTGTCATCTCAGCAATGACACTGGCAATGCCTTGATCCTTCAGTCTCTCTACTGTAAAGAGCAGACAAAACTGATTTGTCCTGTAAAGTCACAGTGAGAGAAGGAACTCACATCAGAAGCCAGGTCTAAAGGCCATGAATATGAATTGATGAGCACAAGACTGTGGACTTGGATTACCAAGCAACGTATCTTAGAAGCAAACTCTCCTTACGTAGAATACTTCTTACTCATTCTATTCCTGGCGAAGCCTTTTGCACCCTAGGATGACAGGTGTGCCACTGCTCTCAGCTCAAGAGTAAAACACATACTTAAAAGGCACACAGAGAAGCTGTTTTTATCTTACTACAATCACATGACTTTCCAAAACTCCTTAACATGGATAAAAAGAAAGAACTAAAAGGTTGTTCAATTTTCTACAATCAGGCAATTAGTCATTTTCCAGAAATAGTCACAGATTCCTCTTCCCGCCCCCCCCCCCCCAGCTGAAGCTATGGATGTCTGTACCATAAACAGTCCAGACAACCTCATAACTCCACTCTCCATTCTCACCAATGCAGTGTTAGGGATTCTTATTTCATCATATTCTGAAACTTTAATTTACTTTTAAGCAATACAATGTTGTCAGAGTTGGGTTTGTTTATTTCATTATTGTAGTCATAAAGTGACAGATAAAACCCAGTGCATTTATCATATATGACAGATTTTGAAAACAAACTCACATACATATAAAAGTCTAAATTTAGCTAATTAGCATATTGCATATACATTAGTCACCATACCTCTTTGTCATTTTTTTTTTCTTTTTTTGTCCTGAGAATAATGTGCTACCAACTTTCTCAGCAGGATCCAAGAGTGCATTGCCAACGACTCTAGTCAATATGTTATGCATCAAACCATCAGCCTCCATTGCCCTTCAACTGCACATTTTCTGACCAACAGAGTTTCCATGCAACTTTTCCAGCCTGTAGTCATCTTATGGAGGACATAAACAGAATTCTCTGTCTTCCTCATTTCTTTCTCCCTCAGCTGCTGTCTCAGCCAACCCTTTTGATAACCTATATCCTATAACTTATGCCCTATACCCTATAACTTATATCCTATAATTAACCTATAGCCTATAGTCTATACCCTATACCCTTGCTTTTCTATAGCTGTCTCTTTCACTACTGTAACCCACTGAAGAATCAAACATTGTTACATGCTGACCATAGAAAGCCTTTCACCTAAATCTTAGAATGGGAGGTTAGTTTCTTACCAACAACATAGAAAAGCCCTCTTGATGATGTGCTCTGGAATTTTCTTTTTTCTTTCTTTTTAACAGAGAAAAGCAGTTAAACTGAACTCAGTGACACACAGTAATGGAGGCAGCTATAACCAATCCTTGGATCGATCCATTGACTCTTCCCAGTTCTAGTTTTTCCTCTCCCTGGCCTCCAAGACCCCAACTCAGTGTACCTATATCTAGCTTTTGCGGATCAAGAGCTTGAGGCCCAGAAGAATTCCACATTTGTGTGTGTGTGTGTGTGTGTGTGTGTGTGTCTTTATAGGCAACAGTTGTTTTTCAGCATCATTGTGGAGAGTGGTCTCTAGACATCCAACAATTCTAAAACTACACGTGCATATGTCCCGTTCATTATGTGGCACAATATTTGCATATAATCTGAATGAGTATTCCTGTAGATTTACAACATCTCTAGATTGCTGGTAATATCTACATGCAAATATTATGTAAATAATTGGTGTATACATTAGGAAATAATGACTATAAAAAGAATATGTGCCTGTGCAGGACAGAAATTGTTCAGAAAGTCTTAAATATGCCAGAGTTTTTGCATCTGCTTGGAACTATAAACAATAGGAAGCTCTGATTCCACATAGCTCAACTGTCTGAGTGCCACATAAACTACCTCTAAATATGGAAATGATTAAAAAATGAGGCTTATGACAAGAGTATGGAAAAGCGTGGCATTGAGATTCACAGCCAAAGGTAAAATATTTAAATATTTTAAATAATTGATGTGTTTTCCTAAGGAGATAATTTATCTTTTTCTATTGTGAAGTGTTTTTCACCATTCATAATTCAGAGGATGAATGCATTTCCACACACAAAAGGTAAGTGAATTTTATTTCTATTTTATTTTATTTCACTCATTAAGTAGATACTCCTTGGAGACCTGGTTTGTGGAAGACCCATGCCTCATTATGAACAGAAGGACCAATGTAGTTGGCTTGTACCAACAGGTTTACATTCCAGTGTGTTTTTACTGCCAATGAGCTTCCTAAATGGGAAGATGATGCTGATGGAGTGTTAAACAAAAAGATTCATTCAGAAATATTTGCAGAGAACAGCAATATAGAAGCTGTGACTTAGACCCTGGGATTATAGAAAAATCAATGCACTCATGGGACTCAGATTCTAGTGTATGAGACTAGAATAAAATAATAAACAGGAAAAATAAAATATAAATATCTGTACAAGTTACTTGGTCCTTGCACGTATGAAAGCAATATCCAAAAGTAACCTCGGGAAAGAATGGGCTCACGTTGAAAAGGGGCAGGTACAAGCACCTAAAGAGATGGTTCAGGGCAATGCAAGCATAAAATAGAAAGTACAGGGCATGTTTGAATAGCTATAACCATCAGGAATTGTGGATATATCTGGACAGTTACCAAGACTACATAAAGAAAAGCACTTGAAGGCTAGGTGCAATGCTAAGCAGAGATTGGTTATAAAGTCCTTTAATCTGAATCCCAACACAACTAGAAAAACTGGTATGACTCTAACATGTACAGTTCAGCTCTACAGCAAGAAAAAGTTGAATGGCAGGCATTGCAGAAAGACAGCATTCCAATACCAAGTGCTCAATTTTTACCTTCCTACAGAAAACAAAGACTCTAGCCTTTGTACTTTGGTAGTTAAAACTCGTGTGGGCAAACAGTTTACCGTGTTAAAGCTCAAGATGATCTTGGGGTCTTAGATGAATCAAATCCTCATGAACTTCAGAGAGACCTAGAATGAGCTTGAGTTTTTGCTGTTTCCAAGAGGACTAGGGATTTACTCCCTTTCTGCCATGTTTTGTTTTTGGAAGCAAATGCAGTGCTTCCCTGGCTTCTTGAAAGATCATTTTCTTACATTGATACTGATTAATAACCAATAAGGTGTGAGAACTATGGCATTTCCACAGAGATTTGGATTAATTGCATTATTAAAATTAACCCACAAATAAATCATTTCATGTAGTGTTGGTAGTCTTATACACCAGGCAACTGTGGGAAGTTTACAGAATAGAAATAATATTCTGCTAATATGAAATGATATTCTAAGTATGACTGTAACTATCCGGAGCTGCTGAAATATAGCTGATGCCATTATTTTCAATAAACATATCACATGACAGTCAATCAGAGCATCCATGCAAGCAAATGCCAGCCTCATTCTGGAATGGAGTCTAAGATTACATGAGGAATGACCCAGCAATCTGGGGAGACATGAAAATGAAGTGGTGAAGAAGCAAAGGGCATAAGAAGCAGGATTCTGAACAGAGTGTCCAGAATGCAGATCTCTTTTCATTGTCTATAATGACAACTAACAAGGCACAGGATAAAAGTGGGGTGATAGAATTAATTAACCTTCAGGACCACAAGGTTTCCCATCAGTTGCTCTCTTTCCCTAGTCCTCCATGACAAGTCTGCTTCAGTTTGTATTTAGGACAAGAGTGAATCTTTAATATCCAGAAGACAAATGGGCACAGCTTCCCCGGTAAGAAAACCCGTGCATGTGTATCTAATGATAGTCAACAGGCAGTGATATGATAGGGTAAAACCTGAGATGTCAATCTAAAACCTTTCTTTGTTTTCCTCAACTCTGTATATGAATCCAAGTGAGCCCCTCCAAGACTAATCTACAGGGTAAGAAAATGTGAGAAGGTGACATTTGTAAGCTGGAACAGTGAAGCATTTTGGAGACTGTTAACAATTGCATTTATGACTTTAGGGAAACAACCACACCATTTTAATTGGACTTTATTGTTATGGGGTGTGTGTGTGTGTGTGTGTGTGTGTGTGTGTGTGTGTGTTTAACAGAACAAAAAAAGGCAGTGCTCAGTTGATAGAATTGCATCAAATTTTGCAGTTTGAAGAGCAGATTAGCAGAACTTTATGGAACACATAATGCATATTTTGTTAGATGTTTTAACATATGTCATATGTGATATGAAAGATATAATAAATATTGACGGATAATATAGATATGTAATTAGTAATAAGTGCACTCTTCTAAAAGACAAAAAATTAAAACTTATGACAAGTCCCTTCCGCTCGACTTGACAAGTCCCTTCCGCTCGACTCGAGACTCGAGCCCCGGGCTACCTTGACAGCAGAGTCTTGCCCAACACCCGCAAGGGCCCACACGGGACTCCCCACGGGACCCTAAGACCTCTGGTGAGTGGACCACAGTGCCTGCCCCAATCCAATCGCGCGGAACTTGAGACTGCGGTACATAGGGAAGCAGGCTACCCGGGCCTGATCTGGGGCACAAGTCCCTTCCGCTCGACTCGAGACTCGAGCCCCGGGCTACCTTGACAGCAGAGTCTTGCCCAACACCCGCAAGGGTCCACACGGGACTCCCCACGGGACCCTAAGACCTCTGGTGAGTGGAACACAGCGCCTACCCCAATCCAATCGCGTGGAACTTGAGACTGCGGTACATAGGGAAGCAGGCTACCCGGGCTTGATCTGGGGCACAAACCCCTTCCACTCCACTCGAGCCCCGGCTACCTTGCCAGCTGAGTCGCCTGACACCCGCAAGGGCCCACACAGGATTCCACACGTGATCCTAAGACCTCTAGTGAGTGGAACACAACTTCTGCCAGTAGTCTGGTTCGAACACCAGATATCTGGGTACCTGCCTTGCAAGAAGAGAGCTTGCCTGCAGAGAATACTCTGCCCACTGAAACTAAGGAGAGTGCTACCCTCCAGGTCTGCTCATAGAGGCTAACAGAGTCACCTGAAGAACAAGCTCTTAACAGTGACAACTAAAACAGCTAGCTTCAGAGATTACCAGATGGCGAAAGGCAAACGTAAGAATCCTACTAACAGAAATCAAGACCACTCACCATCATCAGAACGCAGCACTCCCACCCCACCTAGTCCTGGGCACCCCAACACAACCGAAAATCTAGACCCAGATTTAAAAACATTTCTCATGATGATGATAGAGGACATCAAGAAGGACTTTCATAAGTCACTTAAAGATTTACAGGAGAGCACTGCTAAAGAGTTACAGGATCTTAAAGAAAAGCAGGAAAACACAGCCAAACAGGTGATGGAAATGAACAAAACCATACTAGAACTAAAAGGGGAAGTAGACACAATAAAGAAAACCCAAAGCGAGGCAACGCTGGAGATAGAAACCCTAGGAAAGAGATCTGGAACCATAGATGCGAGCATCAGCAACAGAATACAAGAAATGGAAGAGAGAATCTCAGGTGCAGAAGATTCCATAGAGAACATCGACACAACAGTCAAAGAAAATACAAAATGCAAAAGGATCCTAACTCAAAACATCCAGGTAATCCAGGACACAATGAGAAGACCAAACCTAGGGATAATAGGAATTGATGAGAATGAAGATTTTCAACTTAAAGGGCCAGCTAATATCTTCAACAAAATAATAGAAGAAAACTTCCCAAACATAAAAAAAGAGATGCCCATGATCATACAAGAAGCCTACAGAACTCCAAATAGACTGGACCAGAAAAGAAATTCCTCCCGACACATAATAATCAGAACAACAAATGCACTAAATAAAGATAGAATATTAAAAGCAGTAAGGGAGAAAGGTCAAGTAACATATAAAGGAAGGCCTATCAGAATTACACCAGACTTTTCACCAGAGACTATGAAAGCCAGAAGAGCCTGGACAGATGTTATACAGACACTAAGAGAACACAAATGCCAGCCCAGGCTACTATACCCGGCCAAACTCTCAATTACCATAGATGGAGAAACCAAAGTATTCCACGACAAAAACAAATTCACACAATATCTTTCAACGAATCCAGCCCTTCAAAGGATAATAACAGAAAAGAAGCAATACAAGGACGGAAATCACGCCCTAGAACAACCAAGAAAGTAATCATTCAACAAACCAAAAAGAAGACAGCCACAAGTACAGAATGCCAACTCTAACAACAAAAATAAAAGGGAGCAACAATTACTTTTCCTTAATATCTCTTAATATCAATGGACTCAATTCCCCAATAAAAAGACATAGACTAACAGACTGGCTACACAAACAGGACCCAACATTCTGCTGCTTACAGGAAACCCATCTCAGGGAAAAAGACAGACACTACCTCAGAGTGAAAGGCTGGAAAACAATTTTCCAAGCAAATGGACTGAAGAAACAAGCTGGAGTAGCCATTTTAATATCGGATAAAATCGACTTCCAACCCAAAGTTATCAAAAAAGACAAGGAGGGACACTTCATACTCATCAAAGGTAAAATCCTCCAAGAGGAACTCTCAATTCTGAATATCTACGCACCAAATGCAAGGGCAGCCACATTCATTACAGACACTTTAGTAAAGCTCAAAGCATACATTGCACCTCACACAATAATAGTGGGAGACTTCAACACACCACTTTCTTCAAAGGACAGATCGTGGAAACAGAAACTAAACAGGGACACAGTGAAACTAACAGAAGTTATGAAACAAATGGACCTGACAGATATCTACAGAACATTTTATCCTAAAACAAAAGGATATACCTTCTTCTCAGCACCTCACGGGACCTTCTCCAAAATTGACCATATAATTGGTCACAAAACAGGCCTCAATAGATACAAAAATATTGAAATTGTCCCATGTATCCTATCAGACCACCATGGCCTAAGACTGATCTTCAATAACAACATAAATAATGGAAAGCCAACATTCACGTGGAAACTGAATAACACTCTTCTCAATGATACCTTGGTCAAGGAAGGAATAAAGAAAGAAATTAAAGACTTTTTAGAGTTTAATGAAAATGAAGCCACAACGTACCCAAACCTATGGGACACAATGAAAGCATTTCTAAGAGGGAAACTCATAGCGCTGAGTGCCTCCAAGAAGAAACGGGAGACAGCACATACTAGCAGCTTGACAACACATCTAAAAGCCCTAGAAAAAAAGGAAGCAAATTCACCCAAGAGGAGTAGACGGCAGGAAATAATCAAACTCAGGGGTGAAATCAACCAAGTGGAAACAAGAAGAACTATTCAAAGAATTAACCAAACGAGGAGTTGGTTCTTTGAGAAAATCAACAAGATAGATAAACCCTTAGCTAGACTCACTAAAGGGCACAGGGACAAAATCCTAATTAACAAAATCAGAAATGAAAAGGGAGACATAACAACAGATCCTGAAGAAATCCAAAACACCATCAGATCCTTCTACAAAAGGCTATACTCAAGAAAACTGGAAAACCTGGACGAAATGGACAAATTTCTGGACAGATACCAGGTACCAAAGTTGAATCAGGATCAAGTTGACCATCTAAACAGTCCCATATCACCTAAAGAAATAGAAGCAGTTATTAATAGTCTCCCAACCAAAAAAAGCCCAGGACCAGATGGGTTTAGTGCAGAGTTCTATCAGACCTTCAAAGAAGATCTAATTCCAATTCTGCACAAACTATTTCACAAAATAGAAGTAGAAGGTACTCTACCCAACTCATTTTATGAAGCCACTATTACTCTGATACCTAAACCACAGAAAGATCCAACAAAGATAGAGAACTTCAGACCAATTTCTCTTATGAATATCGATGCAAAAATCCTCAATAAAATTCTCGCTAACCGAATCCAAGAACACATTAAAGCAATCATCCATCCTGACCAAGTAGGTTTTATTCCAGGGATGCAGGGTTGGATTAATATACGAAAATCCATCAATGTAATCCATTATATAAACAAACTCAAAGACAAAAACCACATGATCATCTCGTTAGATGCAGAAAAAGCATTTGACAAGATCCAACACCCATTCATGATAAAAGTTTTGGAAAGATCAGGAATTCAAGGCCCATACCTAAACATGATAAAAGCAATCTACAGCAAACCAGTAGCCAACATCAAAGTAAATGGAGAGAAGCTGGAAGCAATCCCACTAAAATCAGGGACTAGACAAGGCTGCCCACTTTCTCCCTACCTTTTCAACATAGTACTTGAAGTATTAGCCAGAGCAATTCCACAACAAAAGGAGATCAAGGGGATACAAATTGGAAAAGAGGAAGTCAAAATATCACTTTTTGCAGATGATATGATAGTATATATAAGTGACCCTAAAAATTCTACCAGAGAACTCCTAAACCTGATAAACAGCTTCGGTGAAGTAGCTGGATATAAAATAAACTCAAACAAGTCAATGGCCTTTCTCTATACAAAGAATAAACAGGCTGAGAAAGAAATTAGGGAAACAACACCCTTCTCAATAGTCACAAATAATATAAAATATCTTGGCGTGACTCTAACTAAGGAGGTGAAAGATCTGTATGATAAAAACTTCAAATCTCTGAAGAAAGAAATTAAAGAAGATCTCAGAAGATGGAAAGATCTCCCATGCTCATGGATTGGCAGGATCAACATTGTAAAAATGGCTATCTTGCCAAAAGCAATCTACAGATTCAATGCAATCCCCATCAAAATTCCAACTCAATTCTTCAACGAATTGGAAGGAGCAATTTGCAAATTTGTCTGGAATAACAAAAAACCTAGGATAGCAAAAAGTCTTCTCAAGGATAAAAGAACTTCTGGCGGAATCACCATGCCAGACCTAAAGCTTTACTACAGAGCAATTGTGATAAAAACTGCATGGTACTGGTATAGAGACAGACAAGTAGACCAATGGAATAGAATTGAAGATCCAGAAATGAACCCACACACCTATGGTCACTTGATCTTCGACAAGGGAGCTAAAACCATCCAGTGGAAGAAAGACAGCATTTTCAACAATTGGTGCTGGCACAACTGGTTGTTATCGTGTAGAAGAATGCGAATCGATCCATACTTATCTCCTTGTACTAAGGTCAAATCTAAGTGGATCAAGGAACTTCACATAAAACCAGAGACACTGAAACTTATAGAGGAGAAAGTGGGGAAAAGCCTTGAAGATATGGGCACAGGGGAAAAATTCCTGAACAGAACAGCAATGGCTTGTGCTGTAAGATCGAGAATCGACAAATGGGACCTAATGAAACTCCAAAGTTTCTGCAAGGCAAAAGACACCGTCAATAAGACAAAAAGACCACCAACAGATTGGGAAAGGATCTTTACCTATCCTAAATCAGATAGGGGACTAATATCCAACATATATAAAGAACTCAAGAAGGTGGACTTCAGAAAATCAAATAACCCCATTAAAAAATGGGGCTCAGAACTGAACAAAGAATTCTCACCTGAGGAATACCGAATGGCAGAGAAGCACTTGAAAAAATGTTCAACATCCTTAATCATCAGGGAAATGCAAATCAAAACAACCCTGAGATTCCACCTCACACCAGTCAGAATGGCTAAGATCAAAAATTCAGGTGACAGCAGATGCTGGCGAGGATGTGGAGAAAGAGGAACACTCCTCCATTGTTGGTGGGAGTGCAGGCTTGTACAACCACTCTGGAAATCAGTCTGGCGGTTCCTCAGAAAACTGGACATAGTACTACCGGAGGATCCAGCAATACCTCTCCTGGGCATATATCCAGAAGATGCCCCAACAGGTAAGAAGGACACATGCTCCACTATGTTCATAGCAGCCTTATTTATAATAGCCAGAAGCTGGAAAGAACCTAGATGCCCCTCAACAGAGGAATGGATACAGAAAATGTGGTACATCTACACAATGGAGTACTACTCAGCTATTAAAAAGAATGAATTTATGAAATTCCTAGCCAAATGGATGGACCTGGAGGGCATCATCCTGAGTGAGGTAACACATTCACAAAGAAACTCACACAATATGTATTCACTGATAAGTGGATATTAGCCCCAAACCTAGGATACCCAAGATATAAGATATAATTTGCTAAACACATGAAACTCAAGGAGAATGAAGACTGAAGTGTGGACACTATGCCCCTCCTTAGATTTGGGAACAAAACACCCATGGAAGGAGTTACAGAGACGGAGTTTGGAGCTGAGATGAAAGGATGGACCATGTAGAGACTGCCATAGCCAGGGATCCACCCCATAATCAGCATCCAAATGCTGACACCATTGCATACACTAGCAAGATTTTATTGAAAGGACGCAGATGTAGCTGTCTCTTGTGAGACTATGCCGGGGCCCAGCAAACACAGAAGTGGATGCTCACAGTCAGCTAATGGATGGATCATAGGGCTCCCAATGGAGGAGCTAGAGAAAGTAGCCAAGGAGCTAAAGGGATCTGCAACCCTATAGGTGGAACAACATTATGAGCTAACCAGTACCCCGGAGCTCTTGACTCTAGCTGCATATATATCAAAAGATGGCCTAGTCGGCCATCACTGGAAAGAGAGGCCCATTGGACTTGCAAACTTTATATGCCCCAGTACAGGGGAATACCAGGGCCAAAAAGGGGGAGTGGGTGGGCAGGGGAGTGGGGGTGGGTGGATATGGGGGACTTTTGGTATAGCATTGGAAATGTAAATGAGTTAAATACCTAATAAAAAATGGAAAAAAAAAAAAAAAACAACCAAATTTAGAATTCAATTGCTGAAAGAATATTTTCCTTAGTATCAGTGGAATATTTCAAACTCAAGGAAAGAGTGCAAAAAGTGTCTCTGTTAAGGGATAATCATTTTGTGCATGATGAGGTAGCCTTCGTATTACTCAAATGCTGATTTCTATATTGGCAGAGCATTGAGTACAGGCTGGGCTTTGGTATTGCCATTTTTTATAAAGCATCACCTGTCTTAGTGCTTTTTTCCCACTCTTTCATTTTTAATTTTTTTGAATATGAGCTGACACACCAGAAGAGGTATTGAGTCCCATTTCAGATGGATGTGAGCCATCATGTGGTTGCTCGGAATAGAGCTCAGGTCCTCCATTCCTGGGCATATACCCAGAAGATGCTCCAACTATGTTCATAGCAGCCCTATTTATAATAGTCAGAATATGGAAAGAACCCAAGATGTCCCTCAACAGAGGAATGAATATAGAAAATGTGGTACATTTACACAATGGAGTACTATGCAGCTATTAAAAACAATGGATTTATGACATTCTTAGACAAATGGATGGATCTGGAGGATATCAACCTGAGTGAGGTAACCCAATCACCAAAGAACACACAGGATATGCACTCACTGATAAGTGGATATTAGCCCAGAAGCTCAGAATACCCAAGATACAATTTGCAAAACACATGAAACTCAAGAAGGAGGAAGACTAAAGTGTGGATACTTCGATCCTTTTTATAAGGGGGAACAAAATACCCATGGAAGAAGTTACAGGAACAAAGTGTGAAGCAGAGACTGATGGAATGACCATCCAAAGACTGCCCCACCTGGGGATCCATCCCATAAACAACCACCAAACCCAGACTCTATTGTGGATGCCAACAAGAGCTTGCTGACAGGAGCCTGATATAGCTGTCTCCTGGGAGATTCTACCAGTACCTGACAAATACAGAGGTGGATGCTCTCAGCCAACCATTGGACTGAGCATAGGGTCCCCAATGGAGGAGCTAGAGAAATGAACCAAGGAGCTAAAAGGGTTTGCAGCCCCATAGGAGGAACAATACTATGAACTAACCAGCATGTCCAGAGCTCCCTGAGACTAAACCACCAACCAAAGAAAACACATGGTGAGACTCATGGCTCTAGCTGCATATGTAGCAGAGGATGGCTTAGTCAGTCAACAATGGGAGGAGAGGCCCTTGGTCCTGTGAAGGTTCTATACCCCAGTATAGGGAAATGCCAGGACCAAGAAAGAATAGTGAGTGGGTTGGTGAGCAGGGCGAGGGCAGAGGGGATAGGGTTTTTTTTTGGGGGGGGGGAAGCCAGGAAAGGGGATAACATTTGAAATGTAAATAAAGAAAATATCTAATAAAAAAAAAAAAACTTATAAGAACTTTAGAGGAGAAAGTGCATTGTCCCAGAGAAAATATTAAAAATGCTTTAAAGTCTTTGTTTAGTATGATAAATTATTTATCATTTTTGAGATTTTTAAGACATATATCATATGGCTCAAGATGGCATGGAACACTCCATATATCTCAGAGTAACCCTGATCTCCTGCCTCTACCTTCCTATTAGTAGGATCAAAGAGGTGTGTGTGCCTCTATGCTTAAATAGGAAATTCTAATTGGGAGTTATTATACACAACTAGAAAAATATATTTGTGTGTTATTCTACCCAATTAGGAAAAATACTTTTAATTAGAAATTCCCAACTCAGAGAGAGAGAGAGAGAGTACATACTTAAGAAGTAGAATTTACTAGAGTGGTTTATGGGTTGTGGTTTGACTAATCCAACAATGTCTGTCTCTGGATAGGAGGACCAAGAATTCTGACATTGTTCAAGCCATGAACCTGAAGCTTAAATGTCTCATCTGGTCTTAAGTCTATGTTGAAATCCCAGAGAAGTGGGTTCTAAAACCAGCATAGTAATGTTCTAGTAGCAGGATAAATGAAGTTGTCTAAGAGAGCAAGGGCAAGATGGCAAAAAGCAAAGGTTTTTTTCTTCCATATCCTTTTGTGTGGGCTGCAACAACAACAAAAGTGTGGTAAAGTATTAGGCTGGGTCTTCCCCTCTCAGATGGTTTAGCCAAGAAAATCCCTCATCAGTATGTCTGGCTAATTGAATTGTACTGATTCTTGTGGTCAGGTTGACAACCAAGATTAGCCAGCATGCCTGCTTAAGATATGTGGATTCTAGACTTGGAAATAGACTTTGAGTCAGCGATAGGTTTATGCTACACCATCTTTTATATACATTCTTTATAGTTATAAATTGCTGTTTGTTAAAGACAGATGTTAGAACCTCTGTACTGTATAAAAACCAACTTGTGGCTACACAAGGGGGCAGCAAGCAGTACCTGTGGAGAGAAGTTCCTGAGTCTGTGCAGTGGAGTCTGGGTTGGGCCCTGTCATGCTGCCTAGCTGGATATGCAAATCACTTGAGCACACTTGACCTCACAGTTCTCCTTGATTAAACAAAACAGCAAAAATAACAAACTTGACCTCATAGTTCTCCTTGATAAAACAAAACAGCAAAAATAACAACAACAACAACAACAACAACAACTACTACTACTACTACTACTATTACTATTACAACAACAACAACAACAACAACAACAACAACTACTACTACTACTACTACTACTACTACTACTATTACAACAACAACAACAACAACAACTACTACTACTACTACTATTACTACTACAACAACCCGAGGCTTCATGTTAAAGTGATTTGGTAACCATGGGGATTTATGTATGCAACATATCCATGCATGTGGTGGGCACAGAGGGGAAGGCATGATCCATCATGTTAGGCATATATTAAAGCAAGCAATTTGGCAATGAAAGATCTTTATGAATTGGAGGCAGATTAAGAGGAAGAATTAAAGTGGTAGCTAATATCCAGGCAAGCCTTGAACAGCAAACTCATGAAATACCCTGAGGGGGGAGTAAGATAAGTAAAGATAAATTATACAGAAAAGAAAACAAACAACTAGGAACATTAAAATCTATAGTCAGAGGGAATAGGCAGATATTCTGGAACATTTTTATTTGGCTCCTTTAGCTAATAGCTGCAAAAATAATACCAACAGTGATAATCTGCAGTGGTGACATGCTAGGTATTATGTTCCAGTAGTAGCAGAAAATCATTATATAGATGACTCAGTTTACCACAGAAGGAAGGATAACCTACCATACACATTCTGTGAACTGCATAATGTCTCTGAAATATAGGTTAAAGGTCACAGACAGTTCTCTTGGACCAATGCTCACAATTATCTTAGAGATTCGTGTCTCTACTTTGGTAGCCCTGTTCACCACCAAGCTATGGCCAATGGTCCATCAGAAGACTTCTTTTTTTTTTTTTTTTTTTTTTTTTTGTTCCAGGGTTTCAGCACACTTCTCCTCTCTGGGACACTTAGATTTCCACTCAACACCACATGGAAGTCTGATTTGCAAAGCAGTACCATCAACTTTCCCATACTGTGGGCAGGGTCCAGAGGGCAAATCCACTATTCCTGAGCCAGGCAGATAGGTGTCAAAGTAAACTGTTATTCTGTCTACCCTGGCTTGCACACTCAAATCCCTCTGGAGAGTGCAGCTCCTCTTCATGTTTAGAAATACATTTATATATTCAAACCAAACCATATACATGAACCAAACCAAACCAAGCCCAAGACAACTGTAGGAGACCTCAATAAATTTATGTGAATTCATCCTGCTATAACACCCTATACCTTGGGTAGGGAATGTAAATATCCAAATTATATAATTATTTGTGATTTTATTTTTCTATCACCCTTTATATTGTAAATTTATGGTCTTCTTTTTAGCAATGTATTAAAGAATGAAGAGATTTAGACACAAAACATTATTTTATATGTAATATATAATATATAAAAAATATGATGTACTAAATGGGATTGATATGAAGTCTCTCTTGTTTCCTCTCAGCGCCAAAGCTTTTCAGAAACACTCAGAAGTCATGGATATCATGGCTGACAAATGAGTGCATCTCTACTAAGAGACACTATTTGTTCAGATTTTTATATTACACATTTATTAGTGACTGGAAGAAAGTTCTTCATTATAGGTATTCAATCATAGTTTCCTAGCTAACAATCTCTCATTAAGACAATAAAAATAGCATCCTACTGCTCCCAAACTCTATAAACAATTTATCTTTGTTCTTTTATTTTTCTGTTGGATAAGGGGCTGTTTTTTCTGTCCTCATGACTGACCAAGGACTGATTTTTCACTTTCTTGGCAACTCACAGTTTTGGTGTTTTACTAGATATAAAAAGGGAAAACAATGCTTTTTCTGGTCTATGTGTCTAGGTTGACCATGTAGAACCTTCTGGTTGCTGCAATGTGAAGATTATTCTACTGGAGAACAGGAGGTCCACATTCCATTTTCAAGCAAATCTCTCCTGGTACTGTGCCTTCTTCCCATGTCCTTGTCTTGCCCTAATCCTGAATGTGACATTTGGGACAGCCCACCATAACAGATGTGGTTAGCAATCTACAGACATCCAGGATGCCACCAAGAAAGCTGAACTGCCTCCTGCTGGCACAAAAATGTCCACCTTGTCATTTAGGTTCAACGTGGTCTTTTCAATGTACATGAGCTGCGAAATGATGGATTAAATATGGAGAGAATTTTCTAAATTTGGCAATATAAATTTTAAACATATTTAATTTTATTTCAAAAGAACTTTGGTTTAGTTAATTATCCGTATGTATATGGATAGATGATTTATTAGTTTACATGCTAATCTTGACTGTCCTATTGACTTCCTGATGTAAACAGAGTTATCATGGAATCTGACAGGTGTACATGGATGTCATTTCATAATGTATGTGTTTTACATAGGTCACCACGCAACCAGGGGTCTAATTCTTCTCACACCTTGGTCTAATATACTTTTTACACACAAGGTTTTGGAGTGTGTCGAATTCCCATCCAGACATTCCTTCCTCTGTAGATTTAGATATTGCTAGCTGTCATTTGTCCCCAAATAATGCACTTCCTGATTTCCAAAGTCAGATGACATCAGATTTCCTTCTGAAGAACCTATTTGCCCCCCATTCTATCAGTCATTTTGAAAGACATCTTCAACTCTGTCAGAAATGGATTGTTAATCATGATCACCATGAGGTGAGAGCCAATCCTCTATTGCGCTGGCTCTATTATTTCAAAAACTATGAGAACATTATGGCATTGTCTATCCTTTTAAGATGGATGATGTATAGGAGCTAGATATTATCTATTGATCCAATTATCTATATATCTGATTCTATTATTTATCATCTATATACAGCTATGTCTTTCATCCATCTTTTACCTACTTCTTTATCATCTCTATCTCTATCTACATATCATCTATCTATCTGTCTGTCTGTCTGTCTATCTATCTATCTATCTATCTATCTATCTATCTATCTATCTATCATCTATCTATCTATCTATCTATCTATCTATCTATCTATCTATGTATCATCTATCCATATATCTTCCATTTTTCTGTCTTAGGAAGTATAGGCTTATATTAGTTTGAAAACCCAATATGACATAGTAAGTTCTGTGATTCTTATATGTAATCTTTCAAATGATTTTTAAAGAAACACATTGGGATTCTGTTTAAAAATAAGTATTTTAATCCAAGTACACCAATTTGTATTTTAACTAGTTCTTATATGAATGGGTGTTTTGCAGGTATGTACACATCACATGGATGCCTGGTATCCAAAGGAGAGCAGAAGAGAAAATCATATTGGAACCTCTATAACCAGAATTATAGATGGTTTTGAGCCATCATGTGGGTGCTGAGTATTGAATTTGGGTCCTATAGAAAAGCCCTATACATCTGGACCACTGAGTCCTCTATATTGAATAATTTTATAGAAATTGCAGTAGCCTACTTCCCCTTTCAGAATCTGTCCTGCAAGCATCCATGGCCCCTGAGAAGCAGGGTTTATAGTGTTTATGGTCGTGATGGTGGGAGGCTCTGAATGTGGAGATCTTAAATCCACAGATGACAGTGATCACAGCAAGCGGTTGGTAGACTGCATCATTTACTCCCTAAAAGGCAGAATTTATTAAGATTGAGGAAGGTAAGCCTTCAGCTCTAATTACTGGAAAACTAATGTGCCCTCATTGGCTCTAGTTTCCCTGAGGACAGCACAGTTTTGAAGGACACTTTACAGCACTGATGTTTCATCTGCACAGAGACAAATGAATGAAAAGGCGAGGGTGAAAAATTAATCTTTCAATGGAGAATGCACTCAAGACTATGTTATTTGAAGGACTCAGATAGATGCAACTGACATCTTTACACCACAGAGAGCATGAATGTACTCAAAATGTGGACATCTGCAGAGCAAGCAAGACCAATCCTGGACAGGCACCAAGGAAGCTGTGGGCCACAATGATCTAAGCTGCTTTCCATTCTCTTTCAATATCTAGAATTTGCAAATCTGAGAAATATTCGCATGCCATTGGTATGAATGTCCTCCCTTCCTGCAAAAGCACCTGCATCTCATTCTTTATTTTACTAAAAAGCAGTACAAAGGAGTATCCATCCCAACTCATGATATATAAGCATCACATTTATGATTTATCACCATCATAGCCAGTGGACTACCCTTTACTATTAACCACATCTGCAATTGGATGTCTGATGCTTATATATGTGTGGTGTATACATTCAGATGAGTATGTCCATTCCCATGCATACAGAGTCCAAAGGAGGCCACCAGGTGTCCTGCTTCACCACTTTCTGTCTTCTCCCTTAAGACAGGATTTGTGACTGAACCTGGAACACACAATTCCATTTCAGTATGGAGGCTGATCAGAAATCACCAGGTCTCCTCCTATCTATGCCTAAACTCCCAGTTATAAGGGTTGTATGTACATGTGACTGTGCCTGGTATTTTTCTTGGGAGCGAGAGACTTGAAATGGGGTTGCCAAGCTCACATTGGAAGCACATACCAACAAACAAATTCCCCAGCTTGGGCTTATAGCGCTTTAAGACTGAAAAGAAGTTTAATGCATGAGGTTTTTTGTTTGTTTGTTTGGTTGGTTGGTTGGTTGGTTGGTTTGGTTTGGTTTGGTTTGGTTTGGTTTGCTTGCTTGCTTGCTCTAAAAATGTTTTTGTACTATTAGTCAATGAAAAGTCGCACAGAAAAGATGAATGTGTTCAATTAAAATCATTCTGAAAATGGGAGCTGCTCTTCCATCCAGCAGAGACAGCAGCACACCAGGACCCAGCAACACATAGGCTGAATCTTGCCTGTGACTGGCCTCCTCAGTTTCTTACATCACAAGATGAATCTAAGAGTGAAAAACCCAACACTTTCCCATCAGTACCGCTATTGTGTTCCCTCCCCTTCTTTGTGGTTTTAGCTCCAAGACCTAGAGCTTTTGCAGTTTAACTGGAAGACATGCTGAATGAACACTGATGGATACGGCTTTGCTGAGAAGACCAGGTCACAAGGAGTATTCATTTTCTACCCACACTGTGAGGGACTGGGCAATGTGAGATCTCGGGTCCATAAGTGTCTCAACTGTCATTGCTCACTTTGCATGTGTCATTTCTGTGTAAAGGACCAGTACTGCTTGGGATAAGCTATTCAACCTGCCATTCTTCTTAACTGTTGGGTTACAAATCCATTCAATGCTTCTTTCAGTTGATGACACATTTGAATTCTTCTCTTCTATATCATTATTCCCATAAATAGGAATCTTTGACTGTTTAAGGCCATCTTGCTATAGAGCAGGTGGCTACTGAGAGTAATGACTGAAATTGATGAGAGCCTAGACCTTAGTTGTAGGGTTTGCTGGGAAATATAACTAGGAGTAGAGTAGAGATCTTAATTATTTTTAATGAAGAATGACTAACAGGAGGGAGTCCCCAGGTAGGCCCCTAGTGGGTAAGAGAGTACACCCTCTCATTGGCACTTCAATTGTGACAAGGTGAGACTAGTTAAGTTTGAACCTTTAGAATGGATATTGTTTCGGTCTAAGTGATTTTATACACACACACACACACACACACACACACACATATATATATATACACATACACACATATATATACATACATATATAAATGTATGTATATATATACACATATATATAAAATGTTCATATATATATATATATATATATATATATATATATATATATATATATATACAGAAGAACAGCTAAGAGAAATATAGTCTGTGGAACATTCTATATCTAGTGGAATATTCAGGGGCCATCCTCAAAGAGCTGGGGCCCACAAAAGCTGACAACATGTACTATGAAATAACACCTTTTTTTTCTTCCTCTGAGAAGCACACTATTTGCAAATAAGCCAAATGGAGGCTAGCTATACAAAAAAAATCCCCCTCCAGATATAAATCCCTAAGAGCTACAAAGATTTCACATGTAAGAATAATCCAGTACCGGAAGCTCATGTCCAGGTCATAGTAGGGGCTATTCCTCCTGAGAGGGCATAAAGAAGGTTCAAATTCAATTTCAGATAGTGGCCCTGTACTGGTCAGCAGATATCCTTTCACATGCTGTGTTTAGGGCCCCAAAGAAGTAAAGGGGGTTATTTCATGTCAAAAAGAGGGGTTGAGAGACTTGGGTTCATTCCATATCATGAAAGATGAGAAAGGATAGTAGAGAGTGGATAAAAAGGTGTGTGTGTGGGGGGGGGGGCATGACAGGGAGAGGAGAGAGCACAACTTCTTATGTGAACAAATATGGGAGTATGTGCCAAGTTCCAATCTGTTTGATAAACATGACTACTGCAGAAATACCATTGCACAGGGGAACACATGGAGTGGGAGTGCTAACTGAGTTTCACACTGAAAGGACAGGATATCCCTGTGCTTCCTGGAGCTCCTGCTGAGGATCATAAGCCTGGCACTAGCAAAAGCTGCAGTCAGCAGGGACACTGGGTACTGTAAACTGTGTTGAGTTTTGCCAAAGACCAGAAGAGATAGTCTTTTCCATTTAATGAAACATATGTGGAGAAAATAACCAGGAAACCCTGACTCAACATCTACTGTAAAATGTTCTTCAACCAAGCCAAGTTTCTATTGAGGAAACTGTAGGACTGATCAAATTGTCTCTTATAACTCTTTAGCACCCTAGGGGTCTTCTCTTTTCATTTGAAAATTCTAAGTGGAAATCTGATCCTTGCTCTTGTCATTAGTAAGAAAATTACCCATGGAATAAAGCTCTATCCACAACCAGTGAGTGGAATTTATATGGTTCAACCTTGGGTTATTTTTCCCAGCAAGAAATAAGAGGATTTTTAACAATGAAAGCCTCCAGTTTGACTCTGCTTCTTCAGCTAAATCCCTAAGATAATCTGATGTTCTACTCACATAGCATCAGGTAACTATGATCTATTTTCTCCATGGCTACTTTTGTTACCAGTAAAACACATATAGTATGACTAAGCCATTACCAGTGTAGCACACAGAGTGTGAGCATAATTCTACTCTCAGTGACCTGTTTCTTACTTCACCAGTTACAGGGGAAGGAAAATGTCACCAGGGAAACCTGACATGATACACAAAAATGTTTCTGATAGGGACAGAGGTCCATGTGAGCCTTAGAAACGACAACTGTAAGTTAGCAAGCCTTAGGTTCTACCTTAAAGTACAAGTACTCACATTATCTCCTAGCATGTCAGTCCAGTAGATCTCTGCTTCATTATTGCCTTATAGAATCTCCAAGAGCTAAAGAACTGAATCTGAATCCACAGCCACATTCACATGACATGTGTACCCACTGTCCAATATTCTGGAAGACATGAGATATTCTGGTCTGTTGGTGAGACAGATGATGCACCTTCAAAAACCTCTGGAGATTCCTGCATATGTGTATACCCAGGCACCACTATCCTATCATCCCCATGGCCTATGGGAATTAATTAGACTTCAGAGAGTCTAGATTGTCATCAATTTTGAAATTGATGTAATTTCTTTCCATAATTTTAATTTAGGCTGTCTCCCAAATTTTCAGATGATGGAAGTTTGGTTCTTAATGTGGGAACATTGGAAAAGTTGGAACCTAGACTCTGCTTCTCGCTTGTGCATCTGACCTAGATCATGTAAAACTTGATCCTAAAGCTGTGCTAACGATGACCACAAGAGAGGGCTGTGGACTGCACTTAAGTGTTTTGGAAAATGCTTTCTTTAGGAAAGTAATGCAAGTCAGTAATGAAGAGCAGATTGCTAGATCACAGGTTTCTAGGTGGTGGGAGGAACTTGCCTTTTCACATGGCTAGCATCCCTGGCAGGCACCACAAAAGGCATCTTTAATCACATCTGCACTGGCTTCCCTTGAGATTTAAACATCGCATGATCAAAGTGTTGGAGTACAGAGATCCAGCTTCTCAGACCTTTCCAAGGCTGCACTGAGCCTCTGCTGTTTGTCTTCTAGAGACAGCCACCCTTTTGTGGTCCATTCAGTGCCTAGTCCTGGCTCAGTGGTCCCAGCAGGGCAGAGATTTCCCATGCAAGGCTAGTGCCTACATCGAAGCATTATCCAGCTGTGTCACAAGGGCCACAAGCTTCAGGGACCAGGAACTGCCAGACTTACTGACTAAAGTGTGCCCAGCATGTGGTCGTGCCCTGCTCTCAGTAAATGGTCATTAAATAGACACATATGTGAAGAAAAATCTAATGACCTGATGAGAATAAAAAATGAGTGATAAACTGAAAAGATGAATTGGAGAAGTAGATTTTCTGAAAGCACTGGCAATCACACAGGATGTAATGAGCAGCTGTGGCTCCCACCGTACTTCACTTCCTCAGACATTTCAGGTATAACGGGCTGGCCTGATCTCCCAGAAACAAAATCATTGTGTCAGGAGTCTCAGTGCACACTGACATAAATATGAAATTTTTCCTAAAATTGTCATCTGAGCCATATTTGTAGGTATAATTAGAGCTAAACAAAAAGGAATTAAAGCAATTAATTGAGTTATTCATGTCCAAACATATTTTACACCGACTCAGCCCAGATTTATCTCCAGCCTAGAGAATCTTTACAAAGATCCACTCCACATCATTTTCTTAGAGATTTCAATGCAGCAAAATTATCAAAACACAATTCTTCATCATGCTAAAGTTCACTCGGATATACTAAAGAAAACCCTAGCTTCTCACTCACAATCACATAATGGAAATTTTTGTGAAAGTCTGTCGTTATTGCCTTCTTTCCCTGGAAAATGTAAGCATGACTGAGACTTGAAAATACCCTACTGAGAAATATATTAATCTTTGAGTATGAAATAAATGTACTTATTAGAAGACAAACTCACTCTTCATGATGTTTAAAACCACCCCCCAGTCTTAGGTTGCTGGAGCTGAAAGAGGTCATTTTGTCTCCAAAGAGTCTAGATTTCTTTTAATCCTTTGTCCTTATTTGAATATGGCTTTCCATCAAATATCACATGTTGACAACTTGGTACTAAGTACAACCATGTTTTGAGTTGGTAGACCTTTTAATGGAGGCACAGCTGGGGCTAAAGCATAGTTCAGTGATCGGAGCACAGTTAGGGTCAGATTGTAGCTCAGAGATGGAATAGTTGCCTACCAGACACAAAGTCATGAGTTCTACCTCAACATCAAACAATAGTGAAAAAAATTAAAAAGGAACGAGGCTTAGTGTGGTTGACCATTGAGGTGGCTACTGTCCTCGGAAGAGGTAAGTTTCTCTACACCTGGGCAGAGTCTTTTATGGGGGCACAAATGTTATTTATAGATAAATTAGTAAGATGAATTCACCATGGTCTATATTACTATCAGAAGTAATGTCAAACATAATGAATTAGGGAGAGTAAAGTCTATACAAGTTCATACTTTTAAAGTGTCTCACAGAAACATCTAGAGGTGAACTCAATCAAGTTCAGAGAGGAAGGATTAGTGCAACAAATAAACAGACACAGAGTAAATCATAAGCAAAGGAAGGATATCTTCCCTCACAGTTCGGTTTCCCTACCCACATCCTATCATGTTAAAGGTCACTACAGATGTCACATGTGTGAGAAGTCACATACCAAAAGCAGGAAACCAAGGTTATTTCAAGACCTATAGTTGACATTTAATGTCAAGGAACTCTAGCAAGATCTGGAGGACCATGAGTTCTGAGCTGTTACTTTCTCATCCCAGCAGTTCTGAGATCCAGGAGATAACTGGATGATAACTTCTAAAAAGAAGGCAACACTCGGAGAAAATATTGTTGCTAGCATTCTGATTAGGCAGGCCCACAGGGATACCCCACTAAACTGTCAGCACTCCTTCCATGCTGGGCCTCTACAGCGACATAATAAACAGAGCCTCAAAGGTCCACGTATGTGTGGATGTATATGCATGCGTGAGTATTGTGTGAGTATGTATACCGAGAGAGTGCATGGGTAGTGTGAATATGCATTTACATTGTATGTAGACATGTGTGTTCTATTCAAATATTATTTCATATGTGAATGTGTATTTCATGTGTGCATGTATATTGTTTGTGTGGATGTGTGTTGTGTGTATATGTTGTGTATGTGTCCATGTGTATTTTCTATATTATGTGTATGGATATATGTTATGTGCACACGTATACTCTGAGTGTGTACTGCAGGAATAATGCATGTGTATTGTGTGGGTATGTATATTTTTGTGTACAAGTGCATTATTGTGTGTGTACATATGTATTGTTTGTATGTATGTGCACTGTGTGCATGCACACGTGCTGATACAATATTGAGGGCACTGACTATTTCAAGTGATGATAAAGCTATGCCTGTAAAATATAAAGTCCTTAAGTGTAGAGAGAGTCAGATAAATTCTTAATAACTGAAAGGTACTTAGCATGAGGCTCTGGGTTAAGATGTGTAGAGCTAACTGGATTGAAATGTTAATATTTCTCAAATTACCAAATGATGAAAACTGACACACATTCTAAACTCAACCTCCTCATTAACTCTACTTTTGAAACTATGAGTCACCAATTCAAAGGTTTAGCATTATTATAACTTCAGTATCAGTTGAGGCTGTTTCTGTCCTGTTGTTTGAATGTTAACCCACAGATGGTACACACTGGAGCAAACAAGGCTAACTTAAAACAACTTCAAAAAGAAATTCGTGCCCATTCATCTCAGGGCAGGTGATAGGGCAGAGCCCACTAGGGAATAACTCAAACTTCAACCTCAATAGAGTTTCACTAAAAACAAGATCAAACCACTATGATGGTCACAGTGGCTATGCTGCCACCTCACTGGATGTCCTCCCACTTGTGGAGGCTCCTTGAATTATCAGTGCTGGCTTGTGTTCCTTGTTCCCCATATGCGATGCACATTACAAATCAGAGGTTGGCAAGTTGCTGAGACCATATTCGCACCCAGGGCAGCTAAACAAGGATCACGAGGAGGCCTGGAAACAGACATGCATGAGGACTCCTCCTAAGTGATTTTACTTACAAACTTAAGTGGGAAGGTAGGCAGGACTTAGCAGCAATTTTGTAACTGCTCCCATCCTTCATTTGTCCTTTAAAAAGTACCCACTTTCCTTTGAAATGTCATCCCTTCCCTTGTCTTATAATTGTCCTTTCCTTTTTGTTCATATTAATTGACCAAAATAATGAGTCTCCTGTGAATTTTGGCTTCTATATCCTATCTGGTTATGTTCAGCCCCATCCTACCCCTCCTTTTTTTTTTTTTTTTTTTTTTTTTTTTTTTTGCTAATGCCCCTGTATTTTCATATATTTTATATACAGTTTCTAGGCATGGGAATCAAATGTGCAAATTGGATTATTTGTTAACATGATAAATATTATCTCCACTCTCATCCATCCACCTTCAAAGGATGAGATTTTGTTCTTTATGGCTGAGTACTATTCCTATGTATGTATGCATGTATGTATGTATTTGTGTTTGTATATTTATACATGTGTGTATCTTTGTGCATATGTCTGTTTGTGGTATGTGCACATGTGCACAGTAAAAAAATCTCTCTCATTCATATATATATATACTTATATATATATATTTTTTTTTACAGGTTTTAGCTGTACATATCTATCTGTGCATTTTTCCTTGTGTATGTGTCTGTTTTTGTGGTTTGTGTATCTTTCTGTGTTTTTCTGTCTGTGTCAGTGTCTATGCCTGTCTGTCTCTATGTGTGTATATATGGCTCCCTCTCTCTCTCTTTCTGTGTGTGTGTGTGTGTGTCTCACAGTTTTTAGCTGCTGGTCATTTCATAGGCACCTAGACTAATTAAAAGTTTGGGTCACTGTAGAAGGCTTTGTGATCAGTACCTCTACTGTGAGCCAACTTTGATCCTTCTAAATGAATATCTGTATTGGCATGGGTTGGTATTTGCTTTTTTGCCAACATCACTTTCTCTGACACAGATTTTCATCATCTACATGCTAGTGCGGTCTGTGGTTTCTTTCCTCTAATGCTACAGGAAGAGACCATTGGTTTTTCTAAGGGTAGGGTCCTGGATCAAAGTTCCCTTTTCACCCAAGAGAAAAGTAACATGTGCCTGCAAACAGAAAACCACAAGAAACAAGAATTTTGAATTTTAAATGAAAAAATAATGGTTCAGATAATGGACTTGAGAGTAAAGGAAGCAAACACTTCAGAGTGGCTGTAGTACTGCTACAAAGCCATCAGTGGAGGGGATGATTCTAAGCAGAATTTGGAAGATTGCAGCATAAGAGGAGGCAGATTTGACACCAAGGGGAGGTGAAAGCTGTTTGAATTACAGATAAAGTCAGAGAGGAGATACTCCCACAAACAGAGTCCCTGAATCAGTATACCGATGGCCAGCACACTTTTGTGTGGAAAGTTCCCAGGCTTGGCTGAGACTCCAGAGATAGCACTAGGAAGGATTCAAGGTTAGACCTCAGAAGGCTGCACCTGAGTCCCCATGTGCAGTTTGGGAAACCCTGTAGCATGAGTCTTGTCTGAAGAGCTCTGAAAGACCCTGTCAAGAGTGCAGTAAGTTCTCAGCTCAAGTCTACTTTGAATGAGCAACAACAACAATAACAACAACAACAATAATAATAATAACTACTATCAGAAGGGTCCAGCTGTTTGATACCTGTGATGAACCAAACAAAGCATGGCACTCTAACTATTTTAAGATGCAAAATACCACACACCAAGCAGGCTAACATTCAGTGTGTAGCATCTAAGCAAATGTTCCAGGCACACAAAGAACCAGGAAAATGGGGTAATAATGGGGAAGAAAACAAAAAGGAAAAGAATAGCCTTCCCTCTGACAACTTCAGACTCTTTTGTCTGCCAACTGGTCATTGCATCCTCAGAACCATGTTCCTGTGTAGTTTCAAATGTCTTTCCTCCACCATGAGTATCAGCCACAGCCCAACTGAAGAACTACTTTCTCTTATTGGTACTCTTAGAAATTGCTAACTCACACAGAGTCACATTCTTTTACATGCAGTAGTATCAGCAACACATGTCATTTTGTTTCATAGCCAACCTAGTGTAGATTTGTCTGGAGTCTATGCCAGCCAAAAGCCATCCCCAACACAGTGATCCAGACCCAGGTCTGTGTATGTTCAACATTCAAGGCTGGACATCTTTATCTGAAGCATGCACACATCAGCCAGACTATGCCTACCATGGCCAAGGCCTTAGATACTTGTATAAAACTCTGGGTACTGAGCTGTCCCTCTATCTCCTCAAGAGGGAGCCACACCCCCTCTCTTATCAGCCACTCCTAAGGATTAAACAGCCTGGACTCCTTCACTGTAGAAACATGTTTATTCTAACCTTGCTCATACTATTTATAGTGTGGCCTTGGAAGATTCATATTTCCTCTAAGCTCCTACACTATGCAAGGTGCATGTGCCCACCCCATCCGGGATGCCTACAGAAACTAAATGAATAGATGAGGTTATACCTAGAGCCAGTAGATGGTGACCATTTTAGCTTCTCTATTTTGTTTTTCGTCTGCACAGTTGAAGACTGAGAATGAGTGGCCACTCACCTCATTTAGATAATAACAAAAATCAGTGTGTTTGTTTGTTAGAAACAAACAAACAAAAAAGCCACAAAACCCTCCTTTAAAGAGGAATACTTCAATGAAATATTTTCAGAAGTTTACTATGTTATCTTAATTTATAGACTCTTTACTATCACTTTGGTTCTGTAATTTTATTACACATATGATTCCCTAAGAAATAGTGAATTATATTTGACACTTGGAATTTACTGGACCCTGGCTTTTTCTTTATTTTGAGTATACTGTGTCTCCATTTACCTTGTTAACACTAGGACATTGCTGTTGTAACAGGCATTTAAATCACCCTCAAGGGAAATGCAAGAAAACCATCCTATTAATTTTGTTCATATTTTTAAACATGAGCAATTCACAGATGGTTTTCATCTCACACAGAAATGAGCTCTGTTGAACATGAAGACACTAAATTAATACTCTGGATTCTTCTAGAGTTCTGAACATTAAATTGCCTTTGTTTCTTATAGAACTGTTCCTGACACAGGACTCAACAATCCAGTGTACTTCTGCAATTCTCTTTTAAGATGTATGCAGAAAATCTTTAACATGAAGAAAATCCAAATAAAACTTCATGTTACAAATATGTGTGTAACACACACACATGCTTACACACACACACACACACACACACACACACACACACACAGACTTAGATATCTTTTGCATCCACCTCACAGCTGTCTCTGTCACATGCACTGAATCTTATAATCATCTAGGCAGGAGGTTTCAGATGACCTCCTATTTTGAATGTCATAAAAGTGGTGAGTAAAAATCCAGCATTTGAGTTGGTTGTTTGTTACTGTGTAAATGAACTTTAGTTAACACAGAGCAATGGGATGAACTTGTTTGCATGCAGAACATGGGCTTCTTTGTTCCTGTTTGCTCCCCACTGCCCTCAAGAGTTTCTTCTCTTCTCATTTCTTGTTGATCCCCTTTATAGGAGTGTCTCAATAGAGATTTAAATATACATGGAAGGAAACAGAGAGTGGGAACCTGAACTGATGTACAGAATTCAAGGGATACTCAATATCAGAGAGTGCACGATGAGCCAGGCATACATAAGCATTGTTCACTGCACACAGTAGGAGATTAATCATTAGGGATGCAGAGGCTTTGAGGAGTTCTGGAGTTCCCAAACCATGTCTGTAGTGACAGCAATGCATTTTGAATTCTGATTCTCCGTTTCCAAAGCCTGTCCCATAACCTCCCCATATAGGACAGAAAGAATGATCATACCCATATCAGCTTCAAGGAAGTTTCTTTGGGTAGGACATAGCTACAATACCCCAGCATCAGTGCATAAATTCAACAAGTTTCTAGGCGGCATCATAGAAACTGAGATGTCAGCACTATGTGCTCTTCCACCCTGCATATTCCTAACGCCCCCATTCCCTTGCCAGTATTGCATTTGTTTCCTAATTACCATTCCATAAAAAGAAATGGACAGTGGGACTTTCCTTAATACCACGGAAACTACTCAGTTGCCTCTAAAGCTGTATGACATGAAACTTCTTTGTAGTGAGGGCAGATCTACACTGACTTATTACATCATTTGTAGAGTTAATGATTGTCCAGTGTTGCAGATAACACAAGATAGGAAAATAAAGGATTAGAAATTCAGAGGCAACAACCTTCAGGAGAAAGACAGAATAAAAGCATAATATATAGAAATATTATATACATATATATCATATATATGACATATATATGATATATATTACATGTTACATAGATAAGAGATAAGATGATTGATAGATAGATAGATAGATAGATAGATAGATAGATAGATAGATAGATGATAGACATATGATAGATACAGATAGATGATGGAGAAGAAGAAGGAGAAAGAGAAGGAGAGGGAGAGGGAGAAGGAGGAGAAGGAGGAGGAGGAGGAGGAGGAGGAGAAGAAGAAGAAGAAGAAGAAGAAGAAGAAGAAGAAGAAGAAGAAGAAGAAGAAGAAGAAATAGAAGGATAGATAGATAGATAGATAGATAGATAGATAGATAGATAGATAGATAGATAGATTATAGATGGATCAGGTCACCACTCCAGTGTCTCTTTCTTTTTACTGTTATCCTATGACTTCACTTACATTTAGCTTTTCTCTCAGTAAAATTGTACAGTTGGAGACTTCAAGTTCAAAAGTAAGCTATGACTTATTGACATCAGGTGTCCCTGTAGCTCCTGACTTCGGGAGCTGGTGGTACAGTTTCCTGATTCAAGGTCATCACTCTGGCTGAGAAATAATGGAAAAACCACTCTCCAGGAAGACACTTCCATTACAGAGACTGGATCTCAGTCTGGTTCTATACCAGTCATCTTCCTAACAGTGTGTCCTAAAAACTCCCAGTTAAAATTGCCAGTCTGGAAGCAGGAATTATGAATGAGACAGAAATCAAGTAAGAGGAGGAGAGAAACAGAGAAGGAAACAGAGTCAAACTTATCAGATTGGTAAGTGACTCCAGAATCATTTGTCTCAGGAAATAAGACCCAGGAAGTGACAGACATCTGCTATCCAGTAGCTGGCATACCAAGCTGAGAAATAGCAGGAAGATTCCCCATCTTTGGTCAGATTGCAGTTCTACTGCCCTACACAAAAAAACAAGTCAAAGGCTTGTTAGAAACAGATGATGCTCTCACGAAAAGAGAGTTCTTCTACTCCCTCACATGCCAATCCTAAGATCTGGAGCCCTGCAACCCTGCCTGGTAAGCAGTTTCAAAGGAACAATGAAGAGAGGAACAGGAAATGAGCCAATTACCTCTTATGACTATCCTTTTAAAGGGAGAGGAAATTAATTCTTTCTAGAAGACCCTATTCAAGGGATACAGGCTGCCTCAAGCCCACACTATGCCATGTAGTTATGAAAACACATGCTATACAATTGAGCTCTACAATGTAAAAGAGTAAAATTGTCTTTAGAGGGTGCTCTTAATGATTCTTAGTGGAATACACAAGAATAATAAAATGACAAGCAAGTATATTACATAAGCAAAACCTTGGAAATCCTCATCAAGAATTACCCCGGAGCTCTCAACTCTAGCTGCATATGTATCAAAAGATGGCCTAGTCGGCCATCACTGGAAAGAGAGGCCCATTGGACTTGCAAACTTTATATGCCCCAGTACAGGGGAATGCCAGGGCCAAAAAGTGGGAGTGGGTGAGGAGGGGAGTGGGGGGGGGGGAGGGTATGGAGGACTTTTGGGATAGCATTGGAAATGTAAATGAGGAAAATACCCAATAAAATATTTTAAAAAAGAAGAAAATATTAAAATCATGTTCTACAAAAAAAAAAAAAAAAAGAATTAACTACTTGACTTTAGATATAAAGATCTGATACCCTATAGAGTGTATATTTATGGAGGAAAGGTATATTTTGGCTCATGATTCAGAGGAATACACAGTCCATGGCATCAACCAAGAAGCAGAGAAAGGAGAATGCTATGCTCAGTCCCCTTTAATTCAGTCCAGAAGCCCTGTGCAAGAGGTGGTCTGCTCCTCTTTCAACACTGGTCTTCCCTCCTTTGGTAACCTTTTCTGGAAACATCTTTGTAGACGTTTCCAAAGTCTATTACACTATGTTCTAGCTATTTTTTTCCATTTTTATTAGGTATTTAGCTCATTTACATTTCCAATGCTATACCAAAAGTCCCCCATACCCACCCACCCCCACTCCCCTACCCACCCACTCCCTCTTTTTGGCCCTGGCGTTCCCCTGTACTGGGGCATATAAAGTTTGTGTGTCCAATGGGCCTCTCTTTGCAGTGATGGCCGACTAGGCCATCTTTTGATACATATGCAGCTAGAGTCAAGAGCTCTGGGGTACTGGTTAGTTCATAATGTTGTTCCACCTATAGGGTTGCAGATCCCTTTAGCTCCTTGGGTACTTTCTCTAGCTCCTCCATTGGGAGCCCTGTGATCCATCCATTAGCTGACTGTGAGCATCCACTTCTGTGTTTGCTAGGCCCCGGGATAGTCTCACAAGAGACAGCTACATCTGGGTCCTTTCGATAAAATCTTGCTAGTGTATGCAATGGTGTCAGTGTTTGGATGCTGATTATGGGGTGGGTCCCTGGATATGGAAGTCTCTACATGATCCATCCTTTCATCTCAGCTCCAAACTTTGTCTCTGTAACTCCTTCCATGGGTGTTTTGTTCCCACTTCTAAGGAGGGGCATAGTGTCCACACTTCAGTCTTCATTTTTCTTGAGTTTCATGTGTTTAGGAAATTGTATCTTATATCTTGGGTATCCTAGGTTTTGGGCTAATATCCACTTATCAGTGAGTACATATTGTGTGAGTTCCTTTGTGAATGTGTTACCTCACTCAGGATGATGCTCTCCAGGTCCATTCATTTGGCTAGGAATTTCATAAATTCATTCTTTTTAATAGCTGAGTAGTACTCCATTGTTCTAGCTATTTTTAAGCCAGTCAAGTTGACAACTGAAATTACCAATCACAGCCCTTTTAAATAAATCATGACCTTTGAATTTAGATAAAATACAAATGATGCCTAACAATCCATCGCACATCATTAGTGAGATTGCCCAATAATACCCTAGCAGGTATGCCCTCTCAAAGCATAATAGACTCCCAGATATCAAGTCACAGGCAGCTGAGTACAAAGTCTTCCTAAGTGATTAATGGAAGCCAAATGATAGATCAAGGTTCTGATGGCTATTCTTGGTTATCAACTTGACTACTTCTGGAATAAACTACAATTTAGAAATGGAGGGCCTGCTTTTAATCCATATTTTGAGGCACTGTGACCATGAAAATCCTAGGATCAAGCAAAGTAGTACACTTCCTTAATCCCAGGAGACTAAGGCAAGCAGATATCTAACTTCAAGGTTACCCAGGGACAGAGAAAGTTCCAAATCCAGGTAGTACACACCTTTAAATCTGGGCCATGCCTTTGGCTGGATGCCTACATAAGGACAATCAAAGAAGGAAGACTCACTGCTCTTTACTCTTGAACCATTTTTCTTCAGGATTCCAGCTTATACAGAAGACCCCCTGAAACAACTAGCCTCATGGGACTAGACAACTACTAGATTCTAAGTCTTCCCATTCACAGGTACCCAATTTTGGGTTAGTTGCACTAAAGACTGTAAGTCATTACAATAAATTCCCTTAATAAATAGAAACATTCCCTAAGTTCCGTGATTCTAAAGAACTCTGACTAATAGAGTCATCATAGGAGAGAATTTTTTTCAAACATTGATTTCTCATTTTTATGTGTTCACTTAGGTATCACCAGCTAATTGGAGAGACCCATCTGTCTGATTTACCTATACAGAAAGAATAATAGCAGGGAGTGTGTTCTAATATAGCTTCTGTCTTCCCCAAACCACATTATGGAAGTCACACTTTCCAACAGTAGCAACGAGCAAGAGAGGCATTGGCTAGACTTGGAATATTGTGTAAGATTAAACATCAAAGGGAGGCCCTAAGACCTGAAACTATCATGGAGCTACGGAGCGCTCACAAAATGGGACCTATTATGACTGCCCTCCGGAAGACCTAACAAGCAGCCGAAAGAGTCAGATGCAGATATTTGTACCCAACCAATGGACAGAAGCTTCTGACCCCTGTGCTTGAATTAGGGGAAAGCTGAAAGAAGGTGAGGAGGAGGGTGACCCTGTAGGAGGATCAGCAGTCTCAATTAACCTGGGCCCTGGAGATCACTCAGATACTGGAACACCAACCAGGCAGCATGTATCAGCTGATATGAGCCTACAACACATATACAGCAGAGGACTGCTGGGTCTGGGTTTAGTCAGAGAAGATGTACCTAACCCTCAAGAGACTGGAGACCCTAGGGATTTAGAGGTCTGGTGGGGTGGGGGATGGGGACATCCTCATAGAGACATGGGTGGGGAGGAGGTATGGGATGTGGAAGAGTTGGAGGGGAATAAAATCTGGAGTTTAAAATAAAAAAAAACCCATGAAATAGAGAGAAAGAGATGTTTATTTCTTTGAAGTTGTTTTAACCACAGGAAGTTTGGCATGGCAAAGAAAATAAAGGAGAAAGCCCTGTGGGGCCAGGAGCTTGCTATCTCTGAACAGCATTGTACCTGAAGATGCACACTGTCGATTGAGGAGTGCAGGTTTACAAGACAGCTGTCTACATGAGAAAACCAACTCAGAGGTATGAAACTCAGGAGAGCCTGGCTCAGGAGGGGAGGAGGCAGGAAAGACACCTCAGTGTGGAAGGATGCATAGAGTGAGGTGTCAGCTGCATCACCACTGGGAAGTTTAGAGTTAGTTCTGTAGTTCATTCTCTCTGAAAGGATAGAACAAAGCTACCAACAAGTATGGCAACTTAATAGACTTTTGCTTAAAGACAGAATAAAACTAGACTCCAGAAGATAAAATGTATAGACTGAGTGTCTTTCCCATGGTCATGAGGAAATTCTAATGGGGGGGGATTCAAGGCTATTAAGCATAAAAAAGGGGAACTGAGAACAGTTCACAGAGGGCCTTGGCTTTGTGAGTATTTTACTGAAGGAAATAATAAATAGAAAGATTCAAGAGATGCAATCTAAGAATGGAGGAAGATGAGAAAGAGACCACATTGCTAAGTTATATAAATTGGAAATTCAAAGAGAGTGAAGATAGTGGGAAGAAATGAAAGGGGAAGAAAGAATGGAAGAAAAAAAAAAGAATGACAATGTAGAGAAACTTTTAAAGAGATGCCATTCATCCCTAAAAGGAGGGGAAGGTCCCAATGGCATATGTCATTCAAAGTACCAAGACTCTTATCTACCATCTTACAGCCTGACCAATGCCATGTATGGATTCTTCAGATAACACATTTCATATCTATAAAAATAACACCAAACTTGATCTTCACTGCTCTCAAATGCAAGCCCTCATCTTAGCCATTTGTTCTTTAAATATTTCATTTTCATTTTTTCTCCTTTCTTTTCAAGCGCAATTTTAAAAGAGAATGAAAATAAGCAGAGAGTTAAAAGGGAGGTTAATGAGAATAGAAAAACTCTGCATGCTGGGTTTCATCCTGCAAACTGCAGAGCCCAGCACAATCAGCCAGATTGTCTGCAGCCCGAGGTTGCTGTCTGTTGGTACCTGGTGATGAACCATTCTTTCTTCTGCTTCTCTCTGTGCAATAGAGAGAGCTCTTCAAACTTTGGGATGACTTACTCATGGCATGCTCATCACCACCATTCATGCCACAAGGGCTTACAAAAATAAATAAATAAAGATAAGTGCAGTGTCTGTTCGTAATATTTTGTTTAGATATAGATAAAAGAGAGGGATAAATGGCAAGAGAAAGATCTAGTTAAAAACTGTTCAGTGCATCAAGGTTAATGAGCACAGTTATATCCTGTGACTAGCATGGTTTCTGCAAATACAAGGTTGAGTAAGATCTGCCTGAACTACTGAAAGATTGCATGAAGAGCTTAAGCTATGACCATTCTTTCTTAGTCAACTTCTAATGATCTTACCCTCTACACAAGCTAATCTCTATAGGGCCCTAATTGTGAATAAATATGGGCAAATATGGACAAACCATATCTATCGGTATCAGACACCGGCTGTGCTTCCTGCCTTGGGTTAGCCACTGCACGTTGTACATCTTCATCTATAATACTTTCATTAATTACGTTTCTCTGGCTGTGATAAAATATCCTGACCAAAAAAAATAAAAAAGCAACTTGAAGATGCAGGTTTATTTCGGTTCACAGTTCCTCGGGGCTAGAGTTCATAATGTCAGGGAAGACATACCAGGACAAAGGGAAGACATATCACCACCCACACATTGGAAGCAGAGTGAGGAAACAAGAAGTGGGGTGAAGCCACACACCTTCCCAAACACCATCACCAACTACTTGTATTTAAACATGTGGTCAAATATATAAGCCTGTAAGGTACATTCACTTTTTCAAACTCTTACAAGAGCTGACTGCATATATGTGCAAGGCATAAAGAAAACAATAGCCAGAGATGCTAACAGTGTCAGTTAACATCAGATCAACAGGCAGAAACAGGAGTTGACAAAAATTCTATACATTTCCTACATCACACCCATTTATTGCAAAAGTTTCTTGTCTTTTGAAAGACTGGTTCTCCTCTCTATGAACTATAGCCCCAAGCACCTTAGCGAGGTCCATTGTCTGTCAGGTCTATGATCTCTCTCTTCCTCTGTGGTCCTAAGGTCTGCAAATGTGACTCTTTTAGTCTTCATCTGCTCTCGAGTCAGTCCTCATGTAAATATATTTGTCATACATAAGTAAAATGGAACAGATGTATACAAGTATAATGTAGTCTTTCCTTAGCCACTTAAAAATGATTAAATTGACTTACTGTGTGTAAGCATACATGCTACCGCATGCATGCGGAGGTCAGAGGACAACTTCTCAGGGTCAGTGCTCTCTGTTCACCATGAGGGCCCCAGAGATCTAACAAATGTCACCAGACTCAGCACATGCCTTTGCCCAGTAAGTCTTTGCTGTTACTGTGTGATTTTTGTAAATATTCAGCTATATCTATAAATATTATCTACATCACTTTACAAAGAATGTCATCTGACCTCCTGGAATGATGGCTCCCAAGGCTCATGATTTCATAGTGCTGTGTCAGCCATGGTCAGGTGACTTCTGTCTTCTTTGATGTAAGTGCTAAGAGTGTCTCAGTGGGAATTATCTCAATTTATGCTGGAAATCTGACATAGCATTGTCTTAAAAAGACACTTAAATGCCACTTTTGTTTTAGAAGCTTAAGCAATTCCTGCTAGAATAATTATAATCAAAGCACATCAAATGTTCTCCTGACTTTCAGTTTGTATATATTCTCAAGGATTTCATCTACATTTGCCCCCTCCATGGATTCCCACACTCAGCAGAACAGCATTCCATTCTGACAGTAACTTTTATATTTATTGTTCCAATTGAACTACCAATGCCAGACTTTGTTTTAATGCAATGATGCCAATCAAGCACCAGAATATTATCAAAAAGTATGGACCTGGGAAGTCAATCATGACCCCATGTGTCACCTCAGAGCTTCCAAACTGGTCTTAGCAGTGGAAGCATTGCCTCTAACAAACTCCAGTGATGCAAAATAATAGTAAAGAGTCTAAAGTGCAAATTGTCCCAACCTTCTGTGTTCAAAGAAGTGTACAATACAAACAAAAAAAGCACATTTTCCAACCTTTGAAATAAAATGCTTTAAAATTTTAAGGCATTTGACTCAATTTAATAATTTGTTATTATTAATATGCAAATATGCATCAGGAACTCAATAACAAAAACATGTGATCCACAATTGCTTAGTAGCAAACACCTGAACTAGGTCCCCCATCCTTTGCTCTCAAATACACACTTTAGCTATAATGTACAGGGAACCCCATTGTGGAGAGGGCAACCTCAACATGAATTAAGATGTGGGATCACTAATAACTCTGAATTTTAGAGACATTAATTTACAATTGATAATCCAACAATATGTTCCACATTTCACAACTTCCCTCAACTCATTTGTCCTCCTTCTAGTCTCCCTCTATCTCAAAGACTCCCCAAGCTTCCTCCTGTCTTACACATTAAAGCCCTTCTTATGATCAGCTTCCCCACATATAGAATCATTTTCCTTCTATATCTATCTTTAAAGCACTGTTCTTCTCTTAAGAAAAAATCTCACATCACTCTCTCCATCCTATATCAGCTCCTCCCAGAAGCCCCCTTGGGCACACCGCAGTGTCACCTGGATTCCCCTGCTCACCCTATTGTAACTAGAGGCGAGATTCAGCGAGGCTGATATCTACCTGCTTCTGTGTTCATCTTCCTTAGATCCTGACAGGCTGTCTTATTCAGTGCATTTTTTTTTTAATTTTACTATTCACTTTCTTTAGGGCTTTTCATATGCAATGGTAAAATAAGGAGAAAATGAAAACTGATAATCTTCCCAAGGTAAAGTGCTATGCACAATAAACTAAACCACTTCCATATATTTTGTTTCTGAAAAAAAAGTAAACAAAAAAGAAATCCTTCTGGAAACCGTTGGCAAGAGACTGTAGCCCAAGCATGTCAGTGGGGTCCCTCAACTTTCAAGAATGTGAGTCAGTCAGTGGACAGGGTAGCAGGACCACACAGACCTGATACAGCAAGAGATGCTTCCTGTAACCTATAACTCAGGTCACAGAGGATGCACTTTTTGAACTGAGTATTTGAAGTGCTAGGCCAGCAGACTGATGCTCAGAGGGAGGACCTTTCCCACAGGCCTGCTTGTTCCAGCTGTGCCCATTTTGTGATAGTAGCGAAAGGAGGCTTTGCAAATGCAGCTGGGATGGGTGAAAATACAGCCTTCAGGCCTGCGAAAGGTCAAACCCCAGACTGTTGCAGGATTCAGAACCTGTAAGGTATGGCATCTCCCTGCTACAGAACTTGGTTGACCATTCGAAATGAATTTGGAATTGCCTCAAAGAACAGATTTGTTTGGAAGTTCCTTGTAGAATCTCTCTCACTCTGGCCAGGTGGGCTGCTGCTCAGGATGGCCCTGATGGCATACACCTGATTGGCAATTCCCTAAATACTCGCAGATGCCTTCACCTCTCTGCCAATCTTTTCTTTGGTTAACGGTAACTAGGGCATTTTCTTTCAGAGCCTGTGCAAGAATTCGGCTGGGCTTTTGAGAGATAAACTCACAGGGAGTCAAGTGCCAAGGGCAGGGGTCCGGTTTAGGATAGGATGATGCTTGTGGCTTCCCTTTTTCCTTTTCTTTCTTTTTCTTTTTTTCCAAGTCATTATAAGCAGAGGTCTGAGCCATGGTTAGAACCAGAAAGCTCCTTGTTTGACTTAAAGCTTTATGATGATCTCTGGGTATCATACAGGTACAGGATACATCTGAATCTTCCCCAGAATCCTATGACTTTTGAGTCGTGGTACTTTTCTTTTCTTTTTTTTTTTTTTTTAAGATTTATTTATTTATTATATGTAAGTACACTGTAGCTGTCTTCAGACACTCCAGAAGAGGGCGTCAGATCTTGTTACAGATGGTTGTGAGCCACCATGTGGTTGCTGGGATTTGAACTCCTGACCTTCGGGAGAGCAGTCGGGTGCTCTTACCTGCTGAGCCATCTCACCAGCCCCCTGTGGTACTTTTCATACGCACAAAGGAATGCTGTTCAGAAGGTGATTTGTTTTAAAGGGTGCATATTATGGAGTCTGAGAACTTAGCTAGTGGAATCCTACAAAGTACATGTCTATGAAAACTCCCTATGCCTTAAATATGGGATTGAACATCTTTCATTTCTATATAGAACAAATCTAAAATTAAAACATCAAGTGATGTATCAAGGCCAACACTGATTGACAGGTGAATCACCTGCCTGAAATTTTGTTATGATACAGAGATCATTCTGCCCCAGAATTGTCATGCAAGCATTCTGTTGCTTGAGTAACAAGGCATATGCAACCTTGAACTGAATTCATCCAGTGTGTAAGACACCAGGTATGATTCACTCACCAGGAAGGCCGAGAAAGCCCTATGGCCAACCTGACCAGTACTATGCCTGAACTCCAAGGCTCCCTGAGAGGTGACCTTTCAGTCCTGTCTTCTGCTTGGATGAGCAAGTGAATGACTAGAAGCACAATCCTCCCCTGAATGAACCATCAGTTGGGAACCAGGGCGTCGCCCCAGGCAGGCCGTGGGGAGCAAGGAGGAGAAGATGCATAGAGACAGCTACTGTCATCTCCACTGGGCAAAGAGGAGAGAAGTGCTCTATCCCTGTTCATGCTCTTTGTTTTGTCTCCTTCAGAAATATTCCTCATCCATGACATAGCATACACATGTATGCAAACACCCATGCACATTTATACTGCCATATACAAAGATATCCAAGCACATACCTATAGCTTATGCCCCTCCTCCTGATATTTAGAAGATCCACAATGATGCTTACTTGTGAGCATGAAAAAGAAATTAAGTATAGGCTGGAGAGATAGTATGGTAGTTAAGACCACTTATTTACTGCTCAGGATCTTAGTTCAACTCCATACTCACGTTAATATTAGATGTGGGGTCTTCAAGACCCTCCTCTGGCCTCCAAGTGAGCAGTGTGCATGTGGTGCACATAAACTCATGCAGTTCCCTCACCCCCACATAAAAAGAAATGGATAAACACTCCTTTTAAATACATATACAAGTGATACGTTTTAAAGTTGAAAATTGTGTCTAAAAGGGAAGCTTTTAGGAAGTCAGATATACTCCACCCATTCTGTTTCTCAAGCCACCTACTAATTTAGCCAAAGGGTTTTTTTTTTTTTTTTTATAAGAACAGTTGAACAAGCTCAGAAGCACTTTGTTAACACATTTGTCTTCATAAGAATTAAGGTGAGAAGGTACTAGGTGTGGAGTCTGTGGCTTAACAGTGAATGTGACACGAGAGAACCTAGCAACAGCCATGCGTATGTCATCCCACACTGCAGCTGTTAGAAATGTCAAGAGCATTTCATGAAAACACTACCACTTTTCAGAGTGGAACTATGTTTAGAAAAATCTGAAAATAGCACATGAGAACCAGTAACACTTGATGGAAACTAGAAGCGTGCCAAACGTTCTCCAAGGTGGGCATTTTTCTCGGTACACTCCTCGGTGTGTTAGAAGTCACATCCAAGGGAGTACCTGTGCACGATTCCACTCCTCCAAGAAGAGTCAAACTGATCCTGTTGCATATCGAGTCCCCAGGAAAGAGAAAACATAAAGAGAGCAGGTCATGAAATTCCTGTGCAGGCTCCAGGGGATGTCTGCTGGCAGGAGTCAACTCCAGCCTCCCACACACTCCTGCTACCTGTGATAGGGCGGCTGCCTTCCTTAGGAGCTAAAGATAGAACTGCTATTGTTTCAGTTACTCTGGTTTCCTAGAAATAGTTACATCAAGAAGGGTTAGAGACCTCCTCACAGGGCACACGTCCCTCAGCACCATGGCTCTTCTGGTGACTTCTTGCACTTGTCTTTCAAAATGGAGGTTAAATCTATACACTGCAACATTACACCAGCGGAAAGAAGTGCTTCCTGTAACGCCATTTAGGGAAAAGAATGGTGTAAAAGGCCACATGTGACCAGCGATTTTTCTCTGACATCTTGTATCTCTCTGCATGAACCTGTCCAATCACAGGTAGCCTGCAGAGAACCCACTGAGTATTAACCTTGGTACCTTCCACCTACATTTCCACTCCAAGATGAAGAAGGCAGCCTGCACCAGGAAAACATCACCAACTGCAGACTCAAGTGCATGTCAGTAGGGAGGGAACTACTTGGAGAAAGGTGTCTGGTACAACAGCTGTAGCAGAGAACACAATACTTCAGTTGACTTTAAACATGCTACGGGTAGATGGTATCTCAGATATTGAAGAGATACATCATAGACTAGGGAACACAGATTCACTCCTGCAACCAGTTCAGCCTCTCTGGCATAAACACCATCCACTTCACACGTTATGCTGAGAGAAAGTTTCTAGAATAAGTGCTGCCCACCTCCCAATCCAAGTTGGTGCAGAAGTTTAAATAATTTAAGAATGGCTGCAGCTCGGTCCAACAGTCTGTGTATGGAAAAGTATCATTCCTATGCAAAGAGGAGGCAAAGAAGGCATGAAGACACAAGTCCCATAGAGAACGCTGTCCAGGCTTTTAAGGGAGAGGTGAGGTGGACTGAGCAACTTCAGAAGAAGACAGAATTGGAAGCTGTTCCTGGGAGGTGCTTTTGATATTATGATGCATTTAAAGATTCATTTGTTTGTGGATCTGATGAGATGCAGATCCCCAACATTTTTAATTCTGGGAACCTTTGTACAGAAGCTCCTCTAGTTTGCACTTAAGTGGTGTGTGTGTGTGTGTGTGTGTGTGTGTGTGTGTGTGTGTGTGTGTGAAGCTGAAGAAACCCGGGAACTAAGTCTTTTTTTGTATAGTTAAGTGTGTGTGTGTATGTGTGTGCATGTGTGTCATGGAGTCCTTATTCTCTCTTTTGTTTATTTTCTTTTGCAGCTTGAGGACAATTTTATTAGCATTAAAAATAAATACCCTCCCCAGAAAAGGCAGAAAAGCTGTAAATCTTTATATCTGCCTGGAGGAAGCAGGTGGAGGAGAAAATGAAAGAAGCTACGGCATTTGGATAAAGCTGGCTTGAGGTCAGCCACAAACTGGCAACATGGAGGGAGAGGAGTTTTGGAGAAAAATACAGAGTAGAGTGTTAGGAGAAACATCTGGGAACAGACATAGAAAGCAGAAAAGGGGGATCACTGCTTTCTCTGTAATTCAGAGAAGTAGTAGACATTCACAGAAAACTGCATGCCTGTTGTCCTGTAGGGTACTGGGCAAAGGGATAGGCATTCTACGAAGGATAGTTGCATTCTCACTAGTGCATAATCATTTCACCCATCTCTTTAGCATGGCTTAAGATGAATCTGAATTCTTATGGGTAGTCTCAGTTTCCAGAGGGGTGGTAGACCAGGTGATTGACCATCCAAGTGGAACCTTAGGCCTCTACCCAAGACCAGAAGGAAGATTTACCTTACGGGGCTTTGCTGCTGCTGGTATGCTATTCTCTGGACAGGAAGAAGTAAGGGATTCTAATTCATGGTGTGCATGTTAACTGGCAAGTGAACCTGATATGAGTAGTTGATGGCCACACATTTGCTAAGTGTAAATCTTTGCTTTCTCCTTTATGAGTTGAGTCTTCATTGAAAAACTGGAGGTTCTAACAGGATCTCACCAGGGCATACCATATATATATACGAAGCTGCTTAGAATAATATCTTAAAACTCTTGTGGAAAGTTTTAAGATCATTGCTATCCTCTCATGTTGTCACTCATAGTCTTGAAATATATGCTGCATTCATCACTATGAATGAGACTATATTTCTCTAATTTGAACCAAACTCCAGTGGATACCTCCTCACTGTCTTATCCAAGAGTTTGTGCCCCCACTGTATTTATTTAGCCATGTGTTAAAGCAGTGTTTCTCAACTTGTGTGTCTCAGCGCCTTTGGGGGGTGGGGGGGTTGAATGACCCTTTCACAAGGGTCATATATCAGATAGCCTTCATATCAGATATTTTCAGTATAATTCAGAACAGTAGCAAAATTATGATTATGAAGTCACAGCGACATAATTTTATAGTTGAGTTCACCAAAACATGAGGAATTATATTAAATGGCTGCAACATTATAAAGGTTGAGAAGCACTGTATCAGAGTTACTCTTATCTTCTAATTATAGATAATGAACAGTGTACATTATCATGTATCCATCCCCTGGGCTCTCCACCTGACCAGCCTGTGACTCAAATATTTCGTCAAACATCAGTCTAGACATTTTTGTGAAGTATTTGTGGATCTGAAAATATCACAGGTCAGTAAAAAGGAGGAAGGGTCTCTGTGTTTTGCATGGACCTCAGACAATTTAAAGCTTTCAAACAAGAACTAAGGTTTTTCAATGAATATAGACTCTATTAGCCTGGCTTCCGCTATTGTTTTTGAGTTGCTCACCACAACAGTTGTATGAATCGGTTCCTTCAAATGAGGTAGGTTGGTGGGAAAGGAGAGAGGAAGAATATGGAAGACATGTATCTATCCTCTGTCTATTCCCTCTGAAGAGGCATAATTTGCACATTTTGCCTCTTATTGTTATTGCAGCTATAGCTGTAGGTACCTCACCTCATCTGCACAGACATCTCAGCAATGTTGCTGAGTCTCCTTTATGGAAATCTAAATCAAAACTGCCACAGATCATGAGAAACTTCATCACAACCCAAGCAGTTCTGTCCTCATACCATTTCTGAGGCTGAGCACATCAACATAGGAATCTGTTAGATTTTCTCCCAGGAAGCCACTGATTTAAACTAAAGTTCTTGCTCCCTAGAAAAGGTAACTGTCTCAAGGATGTGGACACCATGCCCCCACTGACCTCCCACTTTCTACCCAGAGCCATCTTTCTCATCTCTGACTGTTCTCAAAAATCTCCCCATTCATGCACTTTTGATTTACCCAAATATATTTTTTAAATGAAAAGCTGCTGGAGCACATAGCCTGTAATTCAACTATATCTCATATGAACCAGAAACAAGGCTCAAAATATCATGTGCTGCAATAGAAGTCATAGCATTTTGAGAGTCAATATCTGAACAAGTAGTGTTTGAATGTCAAAGTAAAGCTATGCTCATCTCCCATCCCACTGGATAACAGTGTCTGAAGGGAATGTGTGCATGAAGGAAGAGAAACCTACCATGTTTTTTAGGGATGTGTTGAAGAAGCCACAGTAATGGCAGAGGCAGGGAGGCTCCATAGATAGAAATAGCTGTGGGATGAACCACACTGACTTGAAAAAGAAGAGGAAGTAGACACAATTCAGTCTGGCCCTCTGGGCAGGGCTAATTCATAGTGTACCTGATTGACTGTTGTAATACCTACTCTATTATGTGGCTTTGCAATATGTCTTCCCAGATTCCCACAGTTCCTTCATTTAAAACACAAGGTAAGTTATAGTAGCTCTACAAAAATTCATCGACAAGAATCACTGTGAATATTGTTTCTATTTCCTCTTCACTTCTCCTTCTCAACTCTTCTTTCACCAGGCTCACAGAAGCTAAGTCAAGAATTATGTAAGGGGTTCAGAGTAAAGATGGTGGAAATCTTTCAGAGTCTTGTTAATTTCTAAGCAGGGAGAATGTTGTGTGGAAGAGGCTCAACCTAAAATTAAAACAGTAGCGAAGGGAAAGTTCTTGATTCTTCAGAACAACTAAGCCCAAATGAATCCCACAGTCCCTCTTTGAAAATTCCCCAATATATCTATATGCATACTAGTATTATATATAGGTGTCTCTGTGTTATGTCACATAAACACATATATTGATATAATGCTATGACCAGAGTCCATAAATGTGCAAACATGGCCTGTTCTTATGTGGTTTCCTTCACAAAAGGGAATGGCAAACAGTGTCCTAATTTAGATAATTAGAAGAGGAGGGGGTGGTGGGAGGATTTTGGGAGTGGACAAAAGGGAGTAGAGGCAGTGAGCAATATATAAAGTGAAAAAGTAAAAAAAATATATATATGTAAAATTAAACTTTAAAAAAGAATACATGCGAATATATTTCATACACACAATCCATTCAGGAGAAGAAGATAAGCATATGCACCATCCCATTTCACATTTTATCCTGGTACTGAAGGTTGTCACCCTAAGGAGTGATGCTTTTCATATTTTTGAGGTTCATTTGTTCCCAAAAACTTGACAGTTGTATCCACAGTAAATGAGACTGATCTAAGGGGATAGGTTCTGCAGTGAACAGGTATGCTCTTCACTGTTAACTGAAGATTTTGATGCACAAAATGTGAGGCTCCTATCCCACTGCAAACTGCATTAAGACATACACAGAGAAGCAAAATTATCTAGTTTCTATCCAGTAATGCAACAATACAGAAATATGCTGAGGTACGATGTGTAAATTGAACAGAATCTGACAGTTCTGTGTTTTTGTTTCCAGAGTAGCTTTCTCCACATCTTAAGCTCTGAGTCTGTATTTCTAAATAAAGTTTGTTCAAATGTCCTATTAGGAGATGACTGTGATGGACAGTGAGCTTCGAGTGTGTTAGGAGAATACCTACAAGAAAGGCCTATAATTCATATTTTGGTGATCATGCACACGATCATTCTTCCTGCCCCATTTCGAGTGGGGCAGAGCCTCTACATGCATAGACTGATGAATGTCACCACTGTGGCAACTCACACCCAGACCTTTGCCATTTTTATTTCTGACCACTAAGAACAAAGTTTACACAAGTTGCCACAGCAGGTGACAATTATTGCATGCTTCAAGGTAACTCATTTTGTACCCTTTCCCCAGATCAATAAAGTCATTCAATTTCAGAACATTTTCTCATTTTATCTTTTGTTTGAGTTCTAGAAATTTCTTCTGGAAGTAATTGTCATAGGAGTTCTCATTTTTCTTTCCTTGGGTGAATGGCTACAACTTAATGTCCATTCAGAATGACTCCAGCTTACTTGGTGAAGTGCATATGGGACATAACAACTCTTCAAGCAGAAGATCTTCCTGAAAAGGATAGTGTTGCATGGGGAATGGTCTTCTGAATCTGCCCATCAGCACATAGCAAAATCTTCTTACAAACTTTTCTTCCTTCAGCATCCCAACTCTTTGAAATGGTTCACCTAAATGTATGGCATTCATATATAGTCTTTATGGGTTGCTGGGTCCCATAAAGTCTCCCTTGGTTCTTGTGTATTTTAATCAATAAAACAAGGCACTTAGGAAATCTCTTCTTCTCTTGAAAAGTATTTGTGGTTTTCTGGTTACTAATAGTGACATCTCTTTTAGTTACTTCTCTATTGCTATGCTAAAAAGCCATGACCAAGGCAACTTATAAAGAAAGCATTTAATTGGCTTAAAAAGTTTAGAGGCATAGAGTTTGTGGTGGAGTAAAGCCACGTGGCAGGAACAGCTGAGTGCTCATATGCTGACCCACAAGTAGGGGCAGAGAGTGAAAGGACTGGGACATGTGCAGAGTTTTAAAACCCCAAGGTCTGCTCCCATGGACACACCTCTTCCAACAATGTCGTCCTTCCCAAACAGTTCCACCAAGTGGAGACTGAGCTGCTGATTTCGGGAGCTTATAAGAACCATTCAAAACACCACAGTAAGTTATTATCTATACATTTAATGTCAAGCTGTGTAAAATGGGATTTGAGATACACACGGTTGTACAGTGAACTATTAGTAATCAAAGTAGTGGAGTTTTGTGAGCTACTGTTGTATTTGTAAATAAAGACTACTGTTGCTTGAAGAAGTGATAATAGGGTGGCAGAGATGGTTCAGTAGTTAAGAACATGTATTGCACTCCTAGAAGACCATGGTTTGGTTCACAGCACCTTGTTGAGTGGCTCATAATTGCCTGTAACTCTAACTTTGGAGTATCTGACTCTCTCTTCTTACCTCTAAGGCTACATGGAAGGGCACAGATACATGAACATGAACATAAATAGATAATAAAATGGTTATCTAAAAGAATTAATTATAATTAGGTATGAGTTGTGGGTGTAAACACTTGATATTTTTAAAATAAATTTGATTGATTTGTATACTACCCCTTTTGCAATTATAAATTTTGTAGGAAATGCATTCTCATGGTAAGGCAAAACAAACAAAAAACAATAAACAAACAAACAAAAAAATCCCCACAAAACATCAATAACAAAAACCCAGTGAATGGAAAAGCAGAGCCTATGCTTCCACCCACAAAGACCTGTCACTGAATGGCATACTGTACCTTTCACTTTCCTTAGCACCCTTACTTTTTGGTTTAATCAACTCTAACTCATGGTCCCAGAAAACAGAGGTTTTTTTTTTTTCCCATTAAATAAGCTTCTACATTGCCTCCACAGTCCCTCCAAATTATTAAATGTATGGCTTTTTCCGTGTAGTTTTCTGTAATTAAGAGTTAGCGGAGGATAATACAAAAGCAGGCATTAACAGTAAAGGTTATGCTAGAAAAGTACACAATGGTTTTCAAATTCCTCTGGTGTTGAGTAAGAAGAGCTATGTAAATAAATGGATTAATATATAAACTAATAAACCCACAGCTCAACAAATTTGGCTCTACATTTTCCTCAGAGTTGGTGTAGTCCACTCTCTTGTGAAGGAAAAGACAAAGGCATATTCCAGAGGACATCATGAGCCGGGAAACAGGACTTGATGGTCTGTGATCATGAGAGAGCTCCCCTTGGCAGCTTCAAAGTCCTTTGACCTCTTCTGGTTTATTCTGTCCTCACACCTAATTTCTATGCAGCATAAGCTTCCACTATGTTCATGATAGAAGTAACAGCAATGCAATAGAAGCTGCAATGTATGCATTTGCCTGTGAAAAAATATGCCAGCGAGTAAACCAGAGAATGGAGATTCAACTCTGTAACCCCAACATATTTCTTAACCAAGGTATTTTCACATAAATCATGAGCCATTATTAATTCTCCCCAATTGATATGTTACATCTATGTTATTTTTACGTGTTTTATGGCTTTTGAATTGCCTCCACTATTTAGGCTTTCTTTATCTTTTTGAAAGGAAAAAGATATGGATGATACAGGTGAGCCATAGTTGAAAGGCATTTTAACTTGAAAGGCACTTGTGCCACGAACAGGGTTTTGACAAAGTCATCAGCACACAAGACTGGGGATAAGGCTCTGCTTCCATACTGTGGGATGGGCAGTCTGTGCACTTATTCAATGCAGCATTTCAATCTATCAGGAATATGCCTAGGGTGGTGGGACTTTTTGGGGAGAGGAAACTATGAAGACCACAGAGCTCATATCTAAGGCAAAACAGCATTCTCACTACACATGTTATAAGCTACAAAAATGAGTTCCTGAGCCAGGCTTTATCTCGTCCAAGTGGGGTGGATCTGTGAAACTACCATAGGCAATAATTGTTGGAAATAATTTAGGTATAAGGTCTTGCCTAGAGACAAAAGCAGAGGACTGAAAACCACTTCACATTCTCCAACTTCCCCCCATTTTGTAATTTAAATTCACAAGCTCTACTGGCAGACTCATCAGCTGGTCAAATAATGAATCTATTTTTTATCTTGTCATGCCCTGTGCTAATGTAAGCCCAGCTCTCTTTCATGGAAATGAGAGCCGGGTGTCTTACCCAGCTGCACAGGGCCGCAGGAGAATGAAGTGTGGACACAGAGCAACAGAGAGCTACAATTTATGAGACCTCCCTGCAAGTTCCACACATTCCAGGTGACTACAGGCCATTTTATATGTACATTTAGGGCATTTTCTTCTGGGTGCTCAGATAAAGTGGGATCTTAGCCAGCAATCACCTCCTTATGTGGGGAAGCTTGAATTAGATTAATTAATGTGCTTCCATGGAGGCCAGAGTGGTTGTCAGACTTGAGTAGGTAATGAAGGAGATGTTCAGAGCTATATGAATATCAGTATGTTAAGACAAAAACATACTGAAAGCTTTTGTTCACAGGACCTTGGGTTCTTCACAACAGACATGACCTGAGGTTTATGTTAGAATAAGCAAAGTAAAAAAAAAAAAATTAAAATAAAATCACAATCCAGGCTTTACGTGGGCTGGAAGAGGAGATTGTAGCACTTAAACACAGGAACAAAGACTGATTTCCTGACAAGGACAGAAATATACCAGGGATAATTCAGTAAGAAATATAGATTCATTGCCGTGGGGATGTGTTTTAACTTTCCACTGTCTTTATGTGACTGCCCAACTTGAAAATTAATTCTAATTTTAGTGTAATCTATATTGTAAACAATGATTACACAGTCATTTTTAAGTGTGCATTTATGTGTGCACACGAATGTAGGTGTCTTCAGAGATATTAGGACACTCTGGATCTAAAGCTGTAGGGACTGTCATGTGACAGACACAGGGGTGCTAGAAACTGAATTTGGGTCATCTGCAAGAGCAGGAATTTTCTAAACTGCATAGATTTCCCCCGCCAATGTATATTTACTTTTCAAGGGCTGGCATCATGACATACCCCCTCTAGTAAGTTTATATGCATGTAATTCATGGTCAGACTGAAGTGGAAATTTCTGGTTGTGTCATGTGATGCTTTCCTAAAGCAGATTCATGGCATATTTTGCTGAAGCAGAACCATGAGAGGACATGTAATGTTTGGAGAAAGTACAAGTAGGACCCAACAAACAGGGTTGTAGCACTTGCATTGCTGGGCTGTGCAATGCTTCTTTGGTCTCTGCACCTTAGCTGATGTTTGCTTTGTTGAGAGAGGCATAGCCGAGAACTTCTCCTGATATTCTGGCTGGTTCTGGATGCTCCCAATGACTGGTGCCAACTCCATGAAGGCCTGGCTGTAGATGCTGGATCATGCGACCACTGCTGATTTGTGTTTGGTAATACAACTGAACTGAACTGTTTGCTTCCTGACACTGCTGAACTGGACTGCTGATATCCTGACAACAAAGACTGAAAACACCCCAAAGAACTGTTCCTAAAAGGGTCCATCTCCCCATTGTTCTATTACCCATTTTTTTAATCACATACCTTTGGACAGTGGGCAAAAGGGGGGACATCAAAGCATTTGAGAACCCTTATTAAATTAGGTTTTGAAAAAATCTAAGCTTACAACTCAGCTCACTGGTAGAGCAGTGGTGGCCAAGCATATTGAGATACAAAAATGGACACCCATCTCAATTATGCTTACACAGTTTCATGCCTGGTTCACAACAGACTTTAAGAAGTTTTTAATCAATGTCAGTAGGGGCTCCAATATGAAAAATTCAAGTCACTACAAAATCTCAGGATCTCCCATGGATTTATGTCACTGATCATTTTAAATAAGTCAGTGGTTACAGAAAAACCCATGACATCTATCCTCTTTCACAAATTCTTTCTTTCATGACACAGGAGGCTGTTAGCCTCAACCTAGACACCTACAGAACTTGGATGGGGATGCTTGGGAAGCCCATGCAATCTGTGTTAAGAAAAGATGACAAGGCATTCGTACTTCACAGAGGGCAGTGGTGGACAGGGTGGAACAAACTCTTTCTGGCAACGATGTCATTGGTTTCTTTGGATGAGAAAGGAGGTCAGAAGGAAACGGGACATATACAATGGGAGCTTTGACAACAGAAAGCTCAATCCAATCTCTAAGGCCAACCTACCTTTCTCCATCCCTTGCTCAGGCTCCCAGTTACCCCTCCCCTCAAGCCTCCAGCTTGTTGCTCAGCACAGTCTCAGTTGCTTAAACATAGGATGTTAAAAATTCTACTTTCCCACTTCTAGACTCTCAAGGGTGAGGTTGCTAATTGTACTGCCCCATGTTTGGTCTCAATTACGAGCACATTTTCTAAGATTCAATGGGAAGCTCGAATGGCGAGACTTCTAGTCTGAGAGAATCTACTCTGTGCTTTTAGGGTTTATTTCAAGCTGATGGATCTCAAAATTGTCATAATTATCCTATTTTTTCTGAAAATTAGGTATTCAGCTTCAGAATCCATATTCTAAAGCAACCTAAAAGGTAAATTTTGGAAAAGAAATATGAGTGAATGCAGACATCTTATTTCCAATACATTGTTGCCTAGGTAACAAGCCCTATCTAAGCATTCTGAATTGGAAGGCTTTGCTCATCTATATTTGGGCATCAAATCTGCAATGAAGGCAAGTTTCCATGGTGCTTGTAATTACATAACAGTTTCTCAGTATTTTGGGGGAGGAAGTAGTATGTCATGTGGGTATATTTCAGGCTCAAATATATTAACCAATCAATCACATCACTAGGTTGCGAGTTTCCCACATTAAATTCTGAGATGCACATTTGCTGCTATTGTTACAAACAATTTAATTTAAGGCCTTGAACTCAGAGTGGAGGTGGAGAGACTGAATACAAGGATGGATACTAAAGTTATGGAGTTACACTGTCAGCTGCCAAGGGCTCATAGCCAAGACTGATGCTCATATCCATGATGCAACTATTCCCTAGAGAAACACAGGATATGTGTCCACAGTGTTTGGGGGCAAATGATGTGTTTTTGACAGCCGTGTCTACTTAGAAAGACTTGAACATAGAGAAAAAAATATGTGAAGACCTATTGCATCTTCTAGTGGTCAATTTAGAAGCAACAATGTGTTGTCTGGACATTTAAAAACATTGGCAGGTCTATCAGTATGATGCCTACCAAATTCTTCCTAGGCAGTACAAGTAGATTAATGATAAACAGGAATATTCTACAGAACATCTAGATCTGCTTAACTGATTTAAAGAATACAGCTATGATTTAACAAAAGAATGCCTTACACGTGCAGGATCTAGGCCCCCTGCACATATGTAGCAGATGTGCAGTTTGGTTTTTATTCGGGTTCTCCAACAACTGGAGGAGGAATTGTCCCTGACTCTGTTACCTGTCTGTGGATCCTGTTCCCCAAAGCGGGCTGCCTTGTCCAGCATGAATGGGAGAGAATGTGCCCAGTGCTGAAGTGACTTGATGTGGCAGGGTGGGTTGGTACCCAGTGGGGGCCTTCCCCTTCTCAGAGGAGAAGGGGAGTGATAGGTGGGGGGAAGGGCTTTCTGAGGAGGGGATTGGGATGAGAGGAAGAAGGGGGGCTGCAATCAGGATATAAAGGGAATAAATACAAAACAAAATGGATGAATATTGGATGAATACTTGAAAAAACTCAAAAGATGCTTATTCAGAAGCCTTGGTGCATATTTGCCTTATGACTTTCTAGTGTCCCTCTCATAACCTATTCATTATCTTCACATGCATTCCAGGCTTTATCTGATACATTGTGTGACCTACAAGAAAAAATTCCATAGCACATGTGTATGCACTATACATACACATCCAAAGTCCTATGTTTATTTGTAGTCATCGCAAATGTAGGCATTATAAAAAGAATAGTCCATTTCTAAAATGTTCAAAGTGATTTTTTGTAATCTCAACAGTAGATGATAAATGGCAGAAAGCAAATATGTCAGGAAATCATAGGACATTTAGCAAGTATAACCCAATATCTGAGCTGATATGTTTTGATCAGTTCAACACTGAAAGAAATCTATTTTTTTCAAGTAACCACTTTCTTATATTGCTATTGAGAAAAGAATAGGCTATGTATCCAGTATCTCTCCATTCTCACTGCACCTGAAATTACATGTTATCTGTCTGCCCACCAATACCGCCAGAGCTGTTCATTGGATCAGTATTAGCCAGATAGGGAGAGTCTCCCACACAGGCTTCCAAAGGTTGAGGGAACAAGTGAGCTGAGCGGCTTGGAAGCAGTAAGATATTTGTCCTCAAACTCTGTCACCAGAGCTGGAAGAAAACTGCTCAAGTGTTCTGTGAAGGACGAATCCTTGGTATATAGAGAAAAGACAGGAAATCTGCTTCCACTTAACTTGATGCCTCAAAGTAAGGTACCCAGGGGGTCTGTGTTTTCAGATTCCAAGCCTATTATACGTAGACTATTATTGCACTGTTATCATCTCTGCCTCTTGTCAATGAGTGTTTCAACTTTTGTCAATTCTTCATCATATATGATGCCTGGTTCCCAGCAATCATATGATAATATTAAGCAATAAAATGTTCTTATGATATCACCTATCAATTCACATTATTCTTATACTTTATTCTTATTATTGACAATTTATTCCCATGTGAATTTAATTTCTCCTCCTAGAGTCCTCTATTAATAATTGTTATTAAGGAAAATGTCAGAACTCTATAAAACAGACAAAAATATCTGAATTATCTTTTTTTTGTTTTGTTTTGTTTTGTTTTGTTTTGTTTTGTTTGTTTTGTTTGAGACAGGGTTTCTCTGTATAGTTCTGGCTGTCCTGGAACTTACTCTTTAGACCAAGCTGGCCTCAAACTCAGAAATCCACCTGCCTCTGCCTCCCAAGTGCTGGGATTAAAGGTGTGCACCACCATGCCCGGCTTCTGAATTATCTTTTTAGTTCTTATTTATTTCCATGGGCCTCCATATCTAGAATGTAGGAATTACAAGTCCCTGGCCCCTGTGTACAGCTTAAATTATTTTATTTATTTGGTCCTATTAAATAGGAAATATGGATACCAGAACTTCCTGTGTGTAGGTTGCGTTGGGGGCCCTCTGCAGAGAGCCTCAGGATCTTCTTTACAAATATTCAGATCTCTATAATAGACTCTAGGACCGTTCACTAAGTTCTGCGGTGTTAACTAATTTCAAGCATCTTCTGGACTACAATGATCAGAAGGCTACCATTCAAGATACAAATCTACTAAGCCTTGGAAAGGTGGAACTGAGGGAAAGTGGTAAAAGCTAAAAGGAGCTCTACTCTTTCCTGGGGCAGCAAGTGTCTCCTTCTGTTAATCCTTTGTGTTTCTAAATGAATATTTCTGAAGGGACATTCTAAAGAATAATATGAAGGTGGGAAGATACACTCCAGTTTAGGATTGCAGAATAGAGTAAAAGAAAAGCCAGCCACTCTGAGATGGAGGCCTTACCCTCACTGCGAATCAATCAGGCAGACACCTAAAGTAAGTCAAGTTATTTGCAACAGGGAAAAATTACAATCCTATTCATTTTTTCACTTCTTTAGAAAAATGAATGCTGAATTCTCTTTTTATATTAAAATCAGCAAATATATACCTAGACTTACTTGATGTTGACAAGTAGGAAACAGAAGAGCAGCCATCCCTACCTACTAAGTGTGTTGGGGCACGATTGGAATGGTGATGGGTCAATTCCTTTAATCACATATGGCATCAACAAATGAGAGTCTTCCGGCTCCTTGATGGAGATAGTAGGATTATGTAAACATAATTTGGTAACTCTAAAGGCATATAGAAACATATTGGAAAGACAGTTGCAATATATTACAGATCTCTCAACTATACATAATATATTCATGGCAGGACTATGTTTCAGAACCAAGCTGCTTCAATTAAGTGTGAAATAATAATAGCTGAAACACTTGGCTATACAAAAGCTCTGGAATTACAATTATCCTTCTCAGAAAATATAGAAAAATAGTTGAAAAAATCTTTATCTATAGATGGCACAAATATAATTCATATGAAATACCTACCAACCTGGAGATTTTGAGAGGACAAGCTCCAATTATAGAAAATGAAGTCCTTATATAAATATATCTTACTAATTTTGTTAAATACTGGCACTAGAAAAGTCATTTAGAGGCATGAAAAATTTACAGACTGATTGAGATTGGACAAGAATGTGGGCAAGTAAAAATTGTCTTTTTGAGACCAGATAAAAATTTTAGGCAAAAATATAAAACAGAAAAAAAAATGGCCAATGTTTGCCTTAGATACTATTCTGTATTATTAGATATACTTATTCAATTTGATATTACTATTAAAATGCATGTGTTTCTGACATAGGAGAAAGAGTGTATATACACACTCATATATATACATATACATATACATATACATATACATATACATATACATATACATATACATATACATATACATATACATATACATATACACATTTATATAGATATACACATATGATGATTTTTAGGATAATTCAGTTTTACAAGTCAACCTCTGATGCTCTGAAAGAAAAAAAAAAGTTTTCTTTTCTTCCTGATAGTTATTGTCATGTAGTGTCTGTAGATCATGCTGATCATGAGTTCATGAACTCCAACCTCAGCTTCCCTTCTATTTCAGCTTCCTGAGGCTGGGAAGACAAGGGTGTCTTACTGATGGCTGTTCATCTCTTCATCTTCTTATATCCATATCTTACATTAGTTGGTAAAGGTGGAACCTTTGGCCTGATTGAAGATGAGAGATCTTTAAAAGCTGGCAGGCAATTGGAGGTCCAGTTCAGAACAGGGCACTGTTCCTGATATCATTTGTTCAGTACCATTTCAAGCAGTTTTTCTCTGTCATGAACCTTCGTGTGTATAGCTTGTCTTACTGACTGGCGGCTGATAGCAGTAGACAGAACAGCACGGTCAGGTTGATGGTGACTAGTGTATATACAGGCCAAGGTGATCTCTATCTGGATTTTCTTTCTGGCTTCATGAATGTGTGGCCTAAGACACACTCATTGTGGCTATAATGTTGGTACCCAGATATACCTCAGGATACATCAAGCTGCCTCCAAAGGTGCTCCCTAGAAGGCACCTAGACTCTGGATTACAGCATGTTCTGATTTCTACTTTCCATTCTCCTAGAAACATCTACCTGATTTTGTATGCTGAGGCCTTACCATTGGTTGGTGTTAATTTTCTAGAAGAGTGGATGTGGTCACAGGAAACATCTTTTCTCCCGCCCAGAGTAAGCCATGGTGCAGCCTTGCACATGAGGAAGGCCACTGACCACAGACAGAGGTACTGAAGAACACAAGGCTGCCAGCTCTAAGTGATTGCATCCATGAGTGAACACCAGGCACCCTTAGGGCAGGGGACCTGATCTTTGCCATCTTGCCTGATCTTCTCTCTACCAGTTGAACCATGGGATTAATAAGCAGTCTGGGTGGGCCCACTAGGCAGTACTCTCTACCCTGTGTTTTCAAAGCTTTTGTGGGACCAGACCATCCCATGACAATCTGAATATCTTTCATAGCATATTTTTTGGCTTAGTAGCTAATTTAAATATTCATTAAGTTCTAAATATTGCCAATAAAGGTACCTTTATCAGCTATGAAAGCAAAAGGGATATCACTAAAGACATTGCTCACACCATGGGGACTGAGTCTACAGGGTATAAGAAGCATTCTGAGAACACACAGAGCCCCTCATACACTCATGCACAGATGTGCTTTTTTGCTAGCCAAGCCAGTGCCATGTGTGTCTTCAATGGCCTATTAAAAAGCATCCTGCATCTGAGAGCAATCCTGCCCATCTGCTCTTGCTCCCAGATTTGTTTCTGTCTCAGTCTCCATGGAGATTGCCTCTTTGCCTTTCCTTTTCCCAAAAGCACCTTAGAACGAACCCTCACAGGTTCTTTATCAACATTCACTCATGCTCCACCACTGTCCAGTTCATCAAAGCACTTGAGGTGTAGCCTCAAGAGGCCTTTCTCACCTGCCTGCCTTGGTGATAGCTTGGGAAGCATTGCACAAGGGGAGACTGAAGGGGATTAACTGAAGGGCATGAAAGATGAGGTTGATTTCAGATGGGCTCCTTTAGAACATGCTTATTTGTAATTGTTCTTGTGCATCCAAGTTAAATTCTTTATTCTTCCATCAAGATGACTGGCAGGAAGGAATCCCTATAGGAAGAATGATGTCTGACAAGAGCTTGGCATGGCTGTCCTCTGAGTGGCTCCATCAGCAATTGAGTGAGACACATGCAGATACTTTCAGCCAACCATTGGATTGAGGTTGGGGATCAATATAGAAGAGTTAGAGGAAGGACTGAAGGAGCTGGAGGGGATTGCAGCCCCATAGGAAGAAGAACAATGTCAACTAACCCAGACCCCTCAGACCTCCTAGAGACTATGCCAAACACCAAGGGGCATACATGGGCTGGTTCTTGGCCCGGGGCACATTCGCAGAGGCCTTGTATGGCCTCAGTGGGAGAGAATGTGCTTAATCCAGTGGAAACTTGATGCCCCAGGGAATAGGGATGCTGGTGGGGGTGAGATGGGAGTGGTTGGCCAGGTGGGTGAGCACTCTCTCAGAGGCAGGGGGTAGAGGGGATGGACTGAAGAACTCGGGGAGAGGGGACCAGGAAGGGGGCAACTTTGGGGATGTAAATAAACTTAATGTTTAAAAAAAAAGTCAAGCAAACAAACACAAATAATGATGTCTGGGGTACTCATTATACAGTAGCCGCACAATTCAAGACACAGTGTGGTAAAACATCCAAGAACTACAGAAACTAGCATGAAGAGGCTTAAACGTCCATTTAGTAGGGGGACATGCCTATCTGGCACAGGAAAGCTAAAGCAGGAAAATATTTGGCAGTGGGTGAAACAGTGAGTTCCCGAGATACTGTAGCACACAACAGGTGCTGACTGACCTTTAAATACTCTTAAGGACATTTCAACAATATTTATCTAGAGATAAAGGGGATTTGTGAGATTTGCGGGACAGAATGGGTGGCACATCTCTGAGAAGCCATCAGGAAAGTATGTCTAGGCTGAAGAGAGAGTGTGGCTGTTGGGATTCGCTCTCTACAGGTATACCCTACAAAGTCACGCTCAGCACTTGGGTACAAATAAACATCATGACTGGTCTAGCGTTGAAGGAAGAAAAAAATGGCAGGAGCTCCCAGATGTGTTTCTTTGAAAATGGAGAAAGTAATAGAAATTGATCAGCGCCTGAGGTGTAAGTTTGCAATCCCAGGCGCATGAGAGACAAGGGAGAATCAAAGTTCAAGGCCCATCCAGACAACGCATCAAGTTCCTTGATACAGAGCACGGAGCATTTGCCTAACATATCCCAATACCAATCCCAGGAATGGACAAAAGGAATGGGATCAAACTATGCTGTATGTGAGAGAAACTACATCCATGACCTTTAGCTCCAGTATCTACAAATGCACTTTTACTGTATGCCAGACATACCTACCTATTTACACATTATCTATGGGGTCTATACACACCAGGGCAGAGTGGACAAACATCTTGATCTAGAAACAGCAGCAAGTAGGCTGGCCATAGGGGAGTGTGTCCCTGGTGTACCAACCTCCTGGGCAATTTCTAAACTGAATAAAAACTCACTTCAAAAGACTTCTTTCTGCCTTTTGAATTTTTGGCTCGCTTTGGTGTTTGTTAATTGACTTTTATGCAGACCTTCAGTAGAACTGTGTTGGAAGTACAGGAACAGCCTACAAACCTCCAGGGCCATTCCAGAGTCTTCTAACTTGATTTTATTATGTCACACACTGCATAGGGATGAATGGTGGTGGGAAGCAGAAGAGTAAAAGGGATTCCCACCAACGAAAGGGTGATGTCAACAGTTAGAGCCAGCTGCAATGTGGCTTTGAAGTCAGCCTTGGGCTCAAAGTTTTATCTACGTCTCTTGCTGTAAGAGTGACATCGTATCTAAGAGGCCTTCAACTCCTTTACACAAAGACAACTTTTAAAATTAGCTGAGTGGTGTTCAGTTACACAGGATTGAGGCTCAGGGGACAGTGACAGAGCAGGTGACCTCCCCAACTCCCCTTTCTTCCAGAGGAGCTCAGTCCTCTTTGGCCCGATTTCTTCATGGACGATATTTCTCTGACAGTTTTTCCCCTCGTTCTTTCAGTTCTCTAGATTTACTTTTCTTGTAAGGCCATGAGAATGACTTATTTCAGGATTTGTCTTGGTAACTGGGAGTCTGTGCTGCAGGTTCAGCCTCCCCTATAGATAAATGAGAGGATACAACCTGCAGGAGCATTGCAGGTGCTTGTGCTCAGAAGAAGCTAGATTTACTGTGATGCTCTCCAAGTAGAAATAACATTAAAACAAATGAAATCACTTTATTTTTTTTAATTCTGCACTGTAGGACAAAACTCATTTAATAAGAACTTTCACATTTTGAGATTACCCTCTAAAATTTTGTTGTTTAAATATGTATCATTATTTGTCTCTGACCAAATGTAGACGTGAGGACGTATACTATTTCTATTCAATACAGAATTTACAAGAAAAGGAAGGACTAGAAACCAATGGGGGTATAGGAAAAGGCTTAAAATAGACCCCAGGGAAATGCAGCCTCTGAGTACCATGAAATCTCCAGAAAAGGAGAGGACGCGGATGGGCTGTTCTGAGGCTTCCAATGGAGGGCAAGGTGAGCTTGAAGGTGTCCTCACACTGGCATGCATTCTCTTCTTACTGGAAACCTCTTCTCATCCCCCTATCTTGCTAACATGAACCCCTATACTGACTGTAAGCTGAGGTTATGTACATATGTGCACTCCTGCTCAGGAGCCCATACCCCAAAAAACATACAGGCATATGCTAGGCTCCACTCGCACCCTATTGGCTGGGACATTTGTAAATGAAGTGTATCCACAATCCTTTCAAAAAGTGGTGATACCTTCTACTCTTCAAAAACAAAAACAAAAACCAGACTTGAAGCAGCCTCCAGCACTTGCTCATGCGTTAAAACAACAGCTCATGAAACTAAACTAAGCAAAGGAAACACTATTTAGTGTAAGCTGGGGTCCAGGTGTGTCACTTTGGATTTTCTGATTTGACACAAAGAGAGGACAAAAAGGAGTGTAAAGTAACACAGACCCTCTCATTTTCCACCTGAAACCAACCCAGTGGCTCAGGAGAAGGACACAGCTAATTAATTGCTTGATGAGTGTGAGAGAGATTTGTATGTCTTCATCAGACTCTCACTGAACAGTACCATTGTCTAAGCCACTGTGCTGGGCAAAACTTATGTAAAAAATAAAAATGGAAAGTGCATGGCACAAAGCCTGGTGTCCCGATGCCCAAAGGGAAGACAGACAAAGACAGACATGCCCAGGAGCAAGGTGACAGTCAGTGGATACCACGGAGTAGCTGGGATGGAAGGGTGAACAGAGACAGTCAGATCTGCTTAGACAAGGTGGGGTGCATCTAAGTGGGCCCCTGAGGAAAGGTAGAATTCACCAAACCCACGATTTAACAAACACTTCAAAAGTGGGATACAATCTGTTCTTCTATTACAGTTATACCCAAGCCCCAGCATTACCAATAACCTCAAACTTTACTATTGTTAGTGTGTGAGTGTGTGTATGTGTGTGTGTATGTATGCATGTATGCATGTATGTGAGAGAGTGTATGTATGTATGTATATGCGTGCATGTGTGTGTGTGCACATGTGTGATTGCACACTGTGAGCTTTGCATCTGGCTATTATTATAAAGGACTGCATGACTTCTAACATAAACTTGAAGAAGAGGGGCTGATAAGCAAATATCAGATTAGACAGAGATATGAACATTAATGATTTGAAATTTTAACAGGAGAAATGAGACCCTTTGACCATTTGATGCATACAATATGCTTCAAAAGCTGCTTCTACCCCTTTTGTTTTAAGGTTAAAAATAGGGCATTGGAGAGTTGGCTTGGCTATCAAGGACATTTGCTGAGTTTGCAGAGCACCCAAGTTTGGTTTGCATCCCTCCTAACTACTTACAACTCAGCTCCAAAAGATCTGAAAACTTAGGGAACATCTACTCAGGGGCAGATACCCAGAAAACACACACAGATATATGCATAGTTTAAAAAAATAAAGAATATAAAATGTTATTAGTACAATAAATTAGAAATGTTCATAATAAATGGTTTTGTGTGTGTGTGTGTGTGTGTGTGTGTGTATGAAAGAGAATGTGTGACTCTGTAGCATATACACATACCTAACATCTACATTTTACTTATTGAACTTGTATTCTGTTTTATGTGTATGGGCATTTCACTACACACTTGTTGGATGTCCAAGGAGACCAGAGTAGAATGACACAGCTCATGGAGCTAGATGGTTGTGAGCAGCATGTGGTCGCTGAGAACTGAACCTGAGTCCTCTGGAAGAATTGACAATGTTCTTAACCACCAAGCCATATCTCTAGCTTTGAAAAATGTATTTTCATGAACACTTAGGATTCCAATCTAACTGACCTCTTCAATCCATTTCTCTACTCACTTGGCCATCTACGACCCTATTAAATCAACACAATATTGACCAGAAATGCCTTCTGGCTCACCTTTTCTTTGTCCCCCCCCCCAAACATGACACCCTCTCATGTCATGGCTATTGTTCCTGAACCATAGACACCTTAGCAGCTTCTGGAGTGACACCCTATGCAGTGACCGTGGCAGGTGGAAACAGCAGGAATTCATTTGCTATCTCAGCTTGAATTTTACAATTTTGCTAATTCACTCAGAAGTCGTTAGCCGGACTCACGAAGGACTCATATATTGCACAAATTGATAAAAGACCTGAGATCGCTGCCATCCAGTTCAGACTCACATGAAGGAGTTGCAAATGTGTTATTCAGCTGTAACTTGGGCAGAGAGCCACCCTCTCCCTAGAGACACAGTTGAAGATTTTGATCAGCACAGCTGTAAGAAGGTCCTGTTTACTGTCTGTGGATTGATTGCCATAGATCAGTGATTTGCAGAAGCGGCTGAAAGCCATTTTTCTATAGCCTGAGCAGAAACCTGAAAACACCAAGGGAGAAGGATATGAGGGTACCCATGTGTTACAGAAGTGGCGCATGTCCTTGAGACATCTTTCCACAGAGGGAGTCATGACAGGTTAATAATCAGAGCATAACACTACTTCTAATCTCATTTTAAAAAAAATAAACTATCTTTCTGGTTATGAGAAAAGGAAGGGTGTGTGAGGGGGCACATTTGCGTGCACATGTGTGCCCCCTCCCATGCCTATCATTTGTAGAGGTCAGAGGATAACTTCAAGCAGAGAGCCCCCTCCCCTTTCCACCTGGTTTGAGACGGGATCTCTGCCAGTTCACAAATCCTTCCATTACAGTGTCTGGCTTTTATGTGTGTTCTGGGGATTAAACTCAGCTCCTCAGACTGTTTCCAGAGGCATTGTTTCCAACTGAGCTATGCCCTAGCCCTACATCCCAATTTTAAAAGAGATACCGGACACCAGAGTTGCCATAAGGAAATGTCATAGGAGAGAGATCTAAAGACATATATGCTTTTAGAAAATCAGCAAATTGGGGCTTTTTAAAATCCTTTTTATGAAACTTCCTTACTCCAATAAGGAAATTCACAACCAGGGACAGAGACTTTCCTGAGCATAGTGACAAAGAAAACCTTTGGAATCTACCTCGGTCCTAGCTGGCAGTTACACCCCACACCCCACTTACTGTATGTGAATGCTATGAATCTATACATAACAACTGACCACTCGGAGAGAATTCTCCTGGCATCTATTTCCATATCCCTGTCACATTGCCAGGAACGAATAGCAACTCTTGAAATATGGCCAATTTCCCTCATGTTTCTAAATAAAATAGTTGTAAAATAATTCATTTTTTTATTCCTCAAATATCCAAAATAGCCTTTTCTGCATAAAGACGCTCATTAATCTAAATGTTTTAAAATAAGACTATTACACGGCCTCCTGGCTCATTTTTGAATTTGGGTTCCTTTCTAACTGTGATGTTACCTTTAAGGAAAAGCAGGAACCAGAGCCTTCGCATTAGAGAAAAGGTCAAGCAGGGCCGTTATAATGCCAAACTTTAACAAAACAAATGTCCGCTGTAGACTTAAGGGGTCCACAGTAATATCTTTGGTCCCTGAGCTCTGGAATCTCGCCTTTTCAGTTATCCAGTGTCCTCGAGATGATGTCAAATAAATCTGAGACCCGAACTGAATCCAACACAGGGCTAACCACATACTGCTTCTGTGATCTACTTCAACTTTTAAAGTCCATGCGGCAGAAGACCGATTCTCCCTCTTCTGGCCCTTAGCCCTTTGTTGCCCCCACCCCACCCCACCCCAGTTTTTTTTTTTTTTTTCTTCAACGGGTCTCTGAATGAACTAGCAATTTGCTGGAAGCAGGAGCCTGCTGTTGACAGCGAGGACTCCTCGCTCTAGGGTATAAGAGCTAGGAGGACCCATGCCATCTTCTACCGAAAGCCCAAACAGGATGACACCCTGAAGGACACAGCAGCCTTCAGACCGAGGAACTGAGAAGGATTAAAAATAGCACCAAGCACAATCAATACATGGCTGAGAAGTGCTTCAGTTTGCTGTCTCTCCTCACGCTTGATCCGATGAGTCACAGCGAGCTCTCAGCCTGTTGCCAGCCAGGACTCAAGGCTAAGCTGCCCCAGAGAGGAGTCCACAGAGTGGCATGGGTAGCACGGGTAAAGACTTTCTGCTTCTGCTCGGTTAGTGATCACCTGCCAGGTGAGAACACAGGCCTAGGAACTGGCCTAGGAGTTACTGACCAATGGGAGCTAAACTCCAAGGGGAGAACAGGGTGCAATTTACAACCTATTTTTTCTAATAAGTTATGGCTGCTTTTCAGGAAGGTGGCTCTTGTATCATCAGCATTATTTTCTGCTTCTCCTGCTGTTCCAAAGTTTTCATTCATTTGGGAGAGGGAGGTATTGACCTTCAATAAATGCTGCCAGGGAGTTTTGTCCAGTTTAAGCAGCAAACTACCACCAAGACTCAGCAGCGTCCTCTATGGCTGGTCTCTAGAAGTGCACATTCCGAGCTGGTCCTGGGATGTGCACTGGCTGTCTGCCAGGCATCAGTTTAAGCCGCTTCTGCTCCTGTCTGGCTAAAAGACCTTAAAGTCCTATCTTAGCTACTTCTACAGAACATATGTTGCCCAGAAGGACGTGATACAATGGATGGCCCCATTTTCACTCCTCCAGCTGTGGCCTCCCCTGCTCTCCTTGGAAACAAATATTGGAAAATAGCTTTTTTCCTAGGTAGGAATTTGTTTCGATGACAAATGCTTCTCCTTTGCTACAAAACGGTCTTCTCACTGGTCCCACCATCCTAGCTTTGCCTGTCTCCTTTTGCTGCATTTAGTCATCATTATTACATACCAGTTATTATACCTAAAGTGTTCAGAGCAGGAATATAGATTTTAATATCAGAACTCCTTAAATATTAGGAGACAGCAATAGAGAGAAAATGAGAGAGGACAAATTTGGTGAAGACAAGTCTTTGTTGAACTAACATCTCTCATGTGATATATATATATATATATATATATATATATATATCACATTGATTTTTGATTTTATGTGTATGTGTGTATGTATTTATTTGCATAAGTGTCTGAGCACCATTTGCATTCAGGGTTCAAAATGGACAATAGATGGTGCTGTATCCCTTGCAACTGGAGTTACAGATCATTGTAGACTGCCATGTAGGTGCTGTGAACAGAACCTGGGTCCTCTACAAGGAACAATGGTGCTCTCAACCATTAAAACATCCTTTAATCCATCTTATCCTTCATTTTGGGTATGAGTAACAACATTTGAGAAAATTTATGTCAGAGAGAGGAGATTTTGAAATTAAGTTTATATGTTTTTTGTTGTTATTGTTTTGTTCTCTTAATAAAAGCAGTTTGTGACAATACAGTTATTCTACGTTTTACTTATGCCAATAAAAATATTCCTATGTGAAATTAAAAGTCATTTGGGTGGGATTATTGGTACAGATGCCTGGAAATAAGGATGTGGAGGTAAACATCATATTCAAACTTTTTTACATGTGAAAAACTGTACCAAGTAACTACCCCCTTTTGCTTTTATGGGGTTGTCAGCAATACTTATTTTCATGCATTGGGCATGAAACAATTAGGTAAAATACTTATTATTGTATATGTTTGTTTATAAATGTGAATTGTTGAGAATGCTGCTAAGCGTTAGAGACAATTCTGGAGGTCTGTGTTTCCCAAGTGACAATGTATTAAGCCATGGAGGGCACGAAATCGCAGGTTTTGACAGCTTCATTCAATTCTATATGAGCAACCTCATTTTAATTTGCTACATTTCTGTCATAGAAGTTAGTCAGATATACTGACTACATATGAAAAGTTTGGGGGAACCTGACCCTTTATAGGATACATACTAGATGATAAGTAAAGCCTAGACTAAAGACCCCTGAAGAACACAATCAGGTTGACCAGATGACAAAGTCACATTCACATGCAGTGTGCAGAAGTGTTTTAATTGCAAGAATTCAGATCCACACCCCTGTTCCTTGGGAAGCCCTGTTATATGAGAAATACCAACTGTGCACACTGAAAGTGGCCCTTTATTCAAACAGTTAAAAAGGCAGTAAAGGGACAAGTATGTCTGTATGAGGTGCACAGGACGTTATATTTTCCTAAGGATGGTTGGTATGGAATAAAGGCTGCCTGCCTGGTGGAAATTACCTGTGGCTAATGGTGGACAAGCCTTCTCAGACTGATGGTAAATCTTACTTGTTTTCTCCCAAATTCAAAAGCTAGTATAAAAAAATATGTCTGGGGGTGAGTGGGGTTCTTGTTGGGGTTCAGGGAGAATTTTTTCTGTTCTTCACACAGAACACTTGACTCCCTGATGTACCTTGATTACACGGGGTTCAAATTCTTAAAGCCATGGCTCCTGTCTTGGTGACTGACTGAGTTACTTTTCTATTGTTGTGCAGAGACATCATGACCAAGAGAACTTATGGAATAAAGAGTTTATAGGGGCTTAGAGTTTCTGAGTGTTAATCTATAACCATAATGGCAGGGAGCATGGCAGTGCAAAGCAAGAGAAAGAGAGAGATCTGGAAAAGATACCAGTCTTTGAAAATTAAAGCCAATCCTCACTGACATTCCTCCTCCATCAAGGCCACACTTATTAATCTTTTCTTAACAGCCCCACCAACTGGGACCAAGTATTCAGATATAGGAGATGTTCTCATTTAAACCACCACAGTGACTCACATTTAATTCTGGTTCATTTGGTTGGCAGCAACTGCGCCAGGAAAGAGAGAGTTCAAAAGTTGTTTTACCCAAAATTAATCTGTGGTGGGTAGGGACCATTATCATCCCTGTGAGATGATGATGCACTGTCTCCATCTTCTTGCAAGTACCAGTGGGATTAGCTGATTGCAGAGCCCTTTTGTATCTGTAGCACTGTCCACACTGCAAAGGGTTATTCTGCTAGTATGGTAATTCTCCACCTCCCATAGTTTTGAACTCACCTATGAGGTTGCCTGAAAGCAATTTTCTATCCTTTGTAACCTGAAGATCATTCTAAGGCACATTCAAGTTCAGCCCATCCAAGCTTCAACTTCTGAAAGCCCATTCCCGACAACCTTGACCAAGGTGCTTTCTCAGGATATAGCATTGCCAGACATTGGATAGTAAGGGGACAGGCACTTCAGTGGTTTTAGAAGTGGCTATGGAGCTAGCTACATAAACTGACTGCTCACTTCCTATCTATTAAAAGTCGATGGTTCCCTAATTGGGCCGTGCAGTAAGAGAAAGTAAGCATCTGCTCAGACTAAACTTATAATCCCTAGCTTGGAGTGTCATGGAGAATCAGAAGCATGAGTCAGTGCTGCTCAGTGAAGGGGCTTCTAGCCTTGTTCACTCTAAAAGCATAGACCAAAATATTGCCAAGCCATCCTTAAACATGGGTGTGTGTATACACATGCAGAGGTCCGTGGATTCCACTTGTAAGACTACTTTAGCGGCATAGGACTATAACGAGTCATGATATAAGTATATATATATATATATATATATATATATATATATATGGCATTAGAATTCTTGTTACCCATTTCCCGAAAGCTCATCATTATCATGTAACTGTGGCAACTCTGATGTCTCAGCTGTGACCAGAAGCCAGAGTGATGAAGGACAGTCAGTGCGTATATATGAGAGTATCTGCAGGTTTGTGTCTAGACGTTAGAGATAATAGTCCCTTCAAAAACCCATTATTTAATAGTTTAAAAATAAGCTGCTTTTTACTAGTAAATACACATGATTATGCAAACGACATAGTAACAGTTGCCTCTAGAGGGAAGCAAGGGACTCAGTGTGCCCTGAACACATGCTCACATAAAGGCATCCAGATAGCCACAGGGCTTTGTTTAATTTTCCATTCCACTATAATTTATAAAGGTGATAATAAAAAGATGTTGAAGTTTATAAAACATGCTATTAAATTCTTGCACTGCAGACAGTGGTAACATAGATATACACTTATTTTTAAAGTTCTAAGTTACCAAGAGTCCAAATGCACCTCAATAGAGATCCTTAGCCAGGGTATTGGAGGTTTGTCTCCTTTTTAAAGCCATTTAAGGTTATTTGAGACTCCTGCTTACAGGGATTGAAAGAGTCTTAGGGCTGAAAGCATTCATATATTTTAATGCTCAAATTATCTAAAATATTAAATATTAATCATAAGTCTAGAATATTGATAGTTGAAGTTTTGGCTAAAACCAAGTTTGTTGGCTCCCCAGCTTTTCCTATGGCCTCATTCTAACAGGGGTCGGTCGCTCTGTAAACTGGTGATAAGTCAATAGGATATATACCACAAACTCTCCTCAGTGCTACAGGCTAATCTGCAAGACTGAAAAGAAAGTGATCACTTTCAATTGGCAAATAAGAAATGTGGAGTTAGACCTAAGTGAAGCTGCTCTTCATTATTAAACGTTAAATATTTCATACAAGGTCACACTGGATCTGTGTTCAAGAAGAATTCAGGGAAGAATTTGGAGGTCTCTCTATATGAAAATGCAAAAGGAGGAGGGCAATGATGTCAAAACTCCTGTAAAATAAAGTGGTGTGGAGGTCCCAGTTCACACTTCTACCATACTTAATATAAAAACATCAGTAAAAACAACTACAAAGTTCGTCAAAATAAGATGCACTGGAGAATGGGCTGTCCATTACTAGTAACATGATGTGTGAATAGAATTACACTTAAAAATAGACATGTCATCTACTCTCACTTGCTGTGGGGCTGTGATCTTCATAGTCTGTAGCTTCCACCTTTGTGTGATTTCCACATACCTGTATGCACACATGCAGGCACATGTACAATAGGGCCAACATTATGATTTAGTTCCCCCCCAAACTCCAATTTATGTAAAAGAGTAGACAATTTACAGAAGTTGGCATAGATGACTTATGGACAATAGCAATGCACATTCAACAAGAGATACTGGATTTTGTTGGAAATTTGCTTTTATACATAGTAAAAATTATATAACCCAAGCTGTGTTTGATTGGCATCATCTGCTTGTTGCCTAAGACACTGAAGTAGGAATGATATAGAATTTTTAAATAACTGCAAAAAAGAAAGAAAGAAAGAAAGCAGGGAACTCTTTGTGACATTTGGAAGGAAATGTAGAACTCAAATCTCAGTGGGCCGACTGAGGATTAGAAAGGCCAGGGTCCTGGGCACTCACTGCTACCTGTGGTTGCTCTGGCATAGAAAATCAAAGTTGTACAGATGTGGTGCCCACTGTGTCATAGCTGTCATGGAAACTGCATCACTCCCATGGAAAAAGACTATTCATTTAGTCCTTATAGGAAAATGATAGCATGATATACATTCATTGTGCAGTAACTTATAGCCTGCTTAGCTTGCTAACTCTCTTGTTTAGGTTTCATAGATTCTTTCTAGTTATGAGTCAGATATCTGTAGCATTATTGTTAAAACATCTTTCAGATTAAGTATGCAAGACACCAAATACTAATTAGCTGGGGCTGCAGTCCCGTGAGCCACTATGGAATGGAAGTGTTCAGAAATCAAGCCAGAGAGCCATGATGCAGGCAGGCACTCTAAAGATTTACAACTTAGTTTTATCAATAAGCAAGAAAAACCGTTAAAGCCCAGGACAGTGAGGATGGGGCTTGTCTTAGTCTGAAGAATAGTTGTTGTCTATTCATGAGAACCTAAGTTCAGGTCTATAGCTCCCATGTAAAATACCTTGGTGTACTGTTGCACACACACAGTTCCAGGGCTGGAGAGGAAAGCAGTGGCCACTCAGCCTAGTTAAACTGAGAGTTGAGACTCACTGAGTGAGGCTTTTCTCAGAAAAGAAAGTAGAGAATGGCACTCTCTTCCCATCAGCCATTATCAATAGGTCCCGAAATAGGGAAGGGACTTTTTGAGCCAAGTCTGCATCCACATTAGAATTTGATTGCCTTTGTTCAAGTTGTCTTAGTCTATACACATGAATAAACTAGCAGAACCCAGTCATTTCAAAAAGTCCACAAGCTTGGGAAACAAAAGAAGTGGTGACTGAATATAAGAGGGGTCAGAGGGAAGGGATGTGGGGTGAGTTTGAGCTAAGTAAATTATATGAATATATGGAATTATCAAGCAATCAATAACAGTAATTTTAAAAAGAAAGTGTTTGAGTGGCTTCCTTGAACTAGCTGGGCAATGTTTTCATCTGTAAGTCAATTAGAACAAAACAATTTATCTTCAATATTTTACTGTTGGTTTACAAACAATCCAGCCTTGGTGCAGTAACAGAGAGCAGACTACTCCTGTCAATGCCAGCTGCTATATTTTAGAATGTCTGAGAAAGTCAAATGTATAGGAAGAACATAGATAGGCAGCTGTCTAGTTTTAAGGTAGAAGTAGGCCATCATTCTTTGTTTCAAATTGCAACAGCAAGAATAAGGTTGAGAACGGTAACGGAAGACACTCAACTTAGGGTCTCCAGCCTCATGCACAACCATACCCTTGTGTACATATACACATAGGCACACAAATATACAAAAGATTGTCAGAAACACGCACACGCACACACACACACACACACACACACACACACACACACACACAAGAAAATGTACAAGAGAAAAAAATTAAAAGTGGATGATCATCATATTAGGCACAAATTTTCTATGCACTCCTTAGGTTATATGTTAGAATATACATTCAGGCATATACAGATTAATGTTAAAATTAACACTGAAAATGCCAGTGAAATTTCTAGTAGACCTACAAACTCCACACAAATGCATAGGCACTGGAGAGAAATTCAGACATTTGGGTCCAGGTATGACCTAGATTTTGATAAGTTTCTTTCCAGGGTCCTGAATTCACTTGGGACGTCCCTCCTTATGATATCCTGTTAGTCTTCCCAGAAGTCAATTCCAGAATTCCTTGCTGTGTGCATATGCCTCTGTTACTCTGAGATCTCAGGTGACCTTCCTGTTGGTACCTCCAGCTGTGGTTCTTTTCACCTCTAGGATCATGGGCAAACTGTCCCGACTGTACTGAATACTAGCTTCTTCTGTGACAGGTAGGAGTGAGGGTGAGAGCAAGAGGGAAAACTATTGATCACAGGCCTATAGAATCATCATCATCATGACCAGTAAGTAGCCTTTCTCTTTGGCCAGAGATCACCCAATAGCTCCTGCACCTGTTTCTATGCCACTGTCTATATAAAAGCTATTTTCACAAGTGGACAAGCCTCTTCAAAGTTCAAATCAGATTTCCCTCCCTCTGTATGTTTTGTTATGGACACCAGTGACCTCCATACACAAGTTCCGTGTGTCAACAACATTTCTTTTTAAAAGAAATCAACATGATTACACTTCCTAAGATCCTGTAATCATGCCCTCTTTTCCTGTATCTGCTTCCTGTGCCACTGTGTCCTTTAATCACAAACCTGCAGAATCGTTGCTAACCTTATGATCTTGCGGATTTTTAATGTGGTTTACTCTCTGCAGGCCTTGACAAACTAGAATCAGGTTGTCTGCAGCCATGTCAACTTAAAAGTAAGTCCATATATTCAAGAGGACAGAAGAGCACTCAGCCCACAGTGGAGTTCTGTTGACTGTTTGTGAGGTCATGCCTTGCCCAGTTGGGTCCATCTTCAGCTTCATGCTGTGGAAAGGGTACCTATCCATTGTGAGCCTCACAGTTGTCCACCACGCTCTCCCCTTGCCTATGGGGATGCTCAGCTAGCTTTAGAATCAGAGCTTAGGTTTTCTCATCTGTTAGATGAACTAAACCAAAGTTACTTGTGGAGCTGTCTGGCTGAACTGAGAAAGCTTGTCTTTGCTGTGACAACTACACTATCTCAAAGCAGGGGAAAGACAAAGATAAAAGGAAGTTACCTTTAGCATGGATAAAATGTTTATTTTTAACAACATTAAAGTTATCTTAAATGTTAGAAGACAATGTTGATCCATCTTATACTTCTATCTGCTTGTATAATGAATTCTTTGGACAATGTGTTTCATGCTTGGTCTATGTCTTGAATACTTTGTATAATTATAATTCTTTCGTTTTATTTTCATCACATTCTGATGAAACATTAACCACCACTGTGCTCATCTGACAGGTGAATGGATCATGATGTGGAAACTCTGGTAACCCGATGCTAACTTGAGAAGTGTGCTCAGTAGAATTGAAGGTTAAAGCCTGCTTCTCTCCTCCTAAACTCCTGACTCTGTGCTCCTCTCTGTTTAGAGTTTCCTGAGAAATGCTTCCTGTAAAAGAGAGAAAGAGGAAGCCAAGAGCCTGAGACGTGCTGAGATGCAGAAGGGCTCTATGGAGAAAGAAGGATTGTGAATAATGTAAAAAATGAGAACAAAATTAAAATTCTAAGAGGTGTTTTATGAAAATGGAATTTTGACAGAAGATAATTCAAGCTCGATGAGTATGAGAATGAAAGAGTCTGCAAAGCCAGTGGTTTTTAAAGGATATTAGAGTCCTTAATAAATAGTTTCAATGGGGCCAGCCAGTGGGAAAGGGTAGATTGCAGTTCCAAATGTGATTAAGCAGAAAACGAAGAGGTTACAACCAGATCATTTCCTCCAGGAAATGAACCATGATTTTGATAAAGGCTGAGCTTTCCAGAGAGATAGGATGGCATCTGATGAGTCTTGAGGAAATAGAGACTACCTCAAAATCAATTGGTCCCTAGCAATGCAACTGAGTGCTCAGCCATGACCTTTGCCTACCCATGGATAATACTCTTGATTTTTAGGCTACAGTGTGAGTCCCAGCATGCCTCAGGTCTTCAGAGGCAGATCTTGTTGACAAGGGCAGTGTCTCCAGGGATCTCTTGCTCTGGGATTACAGCATCATTCAGGATACCCTTGCACTTGCCTACTTTGGTAAAGTTGAGGATATACCTTGTGGCAAGTGCCTGATATGATCTTTCATAGTTTATTTCTCTATTCTCATCAGTACCTTGCCTGCCTCTCCATATCATAAAGCAAAAAGAGGGTGAAACAGAATTGATAAAGCTAAATAACTTGGGAGCTGGCAGGAGTGCAGGTCTTATTTCATGGTCATGCAGTCAGTTATTTACTGAGAAACAGGTTCAGGGTTAGATTTTAAAGGAGAGAACTGTGTAGTAATTTGACTTCACAATTTGGCTCAAAAATTTTCTTTCCAGTTGGCATCTATATTCCAGAATTATATACATTACAGAATTAATTTTTATGCACTCAACCACACAGGATGAGTTTTGAAGCTACTCAGAGTTGATGTGTATAATTTAACCCAAACACCCACAGATTTCAATAGCTCAGACTTGACATTTAAGGAGATATTTATTGTTAAATGTTTGTTCCTTCACATGTAGAAAGAGCAAGACTCTGATTTCTGCATACAGTGGATGCTCACAGTTGATCACAAATACTCTCCTCACCTAATTGCAGCCCAATCAGCATTAGGGGAGAGTCTTCAAAGACCAGAGGGATGATGCAAAGCTGCCCTCTCTTCTCTGATAACTCTTCTTGATCCCGCTGAATCTTTGCTTTGTTCATTGACATTTTGAAAGAGCTTTTCCCAAAATATGAGTTCCCAGTTTTCTCCAACCAGGTCCCACATTTGATATTACAGGTGTTTTACATAAAAAGATAACACAAAGTCTGTCCTGATGTGCATATCTGACTCCAGTCATCATGTTTAAGCTATGATGTGGAGGAGTAAACCCACCCACAAACACACAACCACACTACTGCCATCCCACAAGTGTGGGGACAGACACAAGACTGCCAGCTTCCCTATGCATTTTCAGGACAGATCTTGAATCCCTGATATAGATGGTATTCTGTTAAGACAAACACTTCTGGCTAGCTGCCCCTATCCAAACCTCAATACTCATAGCCGTAAGTGATTCAAGCTGAACCACACTTGCCTTGCTCATTACTCAGTGCTCTAAAGCAGTCCCTGACCCTACCCTGTCCCCCATAGAGAAATGCCCTCTGACTGCCTCTACTCCTGCTTGCTGTTCTACTGTGAGACATGGAGGAATTAACAGGGATTGAGAAGGAACCTCAATTGAGAAGACTGGGAAGGCTCAGTTGGTAGAGTGCTTACCTGGCACTCAGAATACTCTGAGTTCAATCCACAGCACCTGGATGTAATGATGCTCACGTGCAATCCTAGCGCTCAGAGTGGAGAGGCAAGAGGAGTTCCAGGACCTCCTAGGCTATATAGTAGTTTGAGACCAGTCTGGGGTACCTGATGGAGTTTCATGTTTACAGGAATCTGAATTCCCAGTTAAGTGTAGGACCGTTGTTTAAAGATTAGAGGCACAGGTAGTAGGTGGCAATAGAGGTCTGAGGGACACCGGGGGTGAGGGTGACTGAGGTTGGAAGAGAACCCAACCTTGTTTTCCTTTTAGCTGTAAACACATATTCATCCAGCTACTTTCCCAAACGTCTGGTAGATAAGCAGAGGAGGGTGTTGGCTTCTGCAGTATCTCTCACGTTGAACTTGGGCAGCAGAATGCGAAACCTTTCTAAAATACAGACATACAACACTGCCTCCCAGATCATCCTGCTGACTCGAGGAATGGAAGATTGACTAGAGGAAGTTTCCTGACCAATCACAGAGCAACAACAACACAACAACAGCAAAAACAACAACAAAAATCAATGCTTCTTATCCGATTAGCTGTTTTTACTGCTGCTTCTAAAGTTAGAGCTTCCTCTGCTTTAAACAGATATTTATCTTTCCAAAGAATTGGTAAAAATCAGGATATTTGCCATGTATAAATATCATTTAAAAATAAATAAAAGTAATGTTAAAAGCTAAGTGGCCAAATGTGACCTCTAACATATTTTCCTAAAAAAGGCATGTGGGTTCCTTGGAGATGCAGCCCATGGCAGGGTTGAAATATTAAATACACAGATGTATGTGTGCAGTACCATAAATAATGAGAGAAGAGTAACCAAAATGCATCAAAATGAACAAGCAAATAAAATAAAATTTAATCCAGTATAAACATCTGTGGTGGGGGTGGCAGCCTACCTCTGTGGTCCCCCTCCCCAAGACCCCTGGCCAAATAAATCACAAGAAACATCTCAGAAAGATCCCTTTGAGAAGCTTGCTGCAAAAATGCATCTTGCAAAACCTCAAGGACATCACAGCAGGACACTCTCAGTCCTTGGTCTGGTCAAGAGGAACCTAAGGGGACCCAGGAACAAAGTGTCACATGGGCTCCAGATGCACACACACACATACACACACACACATTACACACAAGCATATACACATATGTACACACAAATACACACACACATACACACGGTGTGGGGGAAGAGGGCATACATTACATGGGTTTATTAACTGCATCTAGTATATGTGACATAAGAAGACCATAATGGGACGACCCACATCAAGAGGAAGGAGGAATTCTACTTTATTGTCATACTTTCCCTCTATATCTAAAACTTTAAAAGTTAAAGTTTATTTTTTTTGAAATGCTGCATAACTCTGACTTCTTCTGTTAAGTACCCAACTATTACCATTTAATTTAATCTTAGTTCATTTTCTTGTGCAGTGTGGTGATTAATGAGCAGATCAAATATTTCATTTCTAAAAATATGATGATAGCCATAATAGTTTAATGAAAGAGTTCACTTTAATTAAATTAGGAGACACGTCTCTCCTGTCTCTTTACTGCAGGAAGGGAACACCATGTCATCTTGTTAGCTGGGTTTCCCTGGAACACAACCTCTCACTAGTGAATCTGTTTTGGTTAAGGGACTCCTGGAAGACAGAACCAGGCAGAGCAGGCTCTGTGCACACAAAGTGTGCAGAGACAGTATATGGCATATTTTCCTTTGCTTTAAAGAAGAGGCTATCCAGGAGGCCTTAAGAAAATAATAATTCAGCTAGACATGGTGGCACACGCCTTTAATCCCAGCACTCGGGAGGCAGAGGAAGGCAGATTTTTGAGTTCGAGGCCAGCCTGGTCTACAAAGTGAGTTCCAGGACAGCCAGGGCTATACAGAGAAACCCTGTCTCAAAAAACTAATAATAACAATAATAATAATAACAATAATAATGATTCTCATTCATCTTTTGTTTTTCCAGAGTCTTCTTAAAATCCATGAATTCTCTGACAAGCTATGGCAAACACAGCTTTAGAAAGAGGAGCCACTGTGCTGGTTTACTTGGAGAAGTTTTGTCAGAGAGGAGGATGGGAAGACAGAACAGCAAAGCTAGCCTCGTGCATGTGTTGTTCATGATGGAACAACCACCCCATTGGTCCCTTCCCAGAGCCGCATGCCAGACTACCATGCATTTATGTTTCTCCTTTGGCTCTCTAAATGCTCTTTACAGGATTGGACATGGCAAATGGCTAGCAGCTTACACCCTATCACCACCACACAACCAGAGGAATGGCTTCTCAGGAGGAAAGTAGGTTGTAGAAAAGGGGGCGGGTACAGTCACTCATAGCCAGTCTCTTCATTCTAAATCTCAGGTAAAAAGGAGGTACCAGGCGATGACATTAAAACTGAAAAAGGGGCTCAATCTGTACAGTGCTTGCCTTGCAAAAACAGTATGTTTCCCTAGCACCCACAAAATGAAAAGAGGAGGTGTGGTGACATGTGTTCATAATCCCGGCACTCAGGGAGTAGAGGCACACTGGTGCCCTGGGCTTGCTGGCAGGACAGCCTAGTCTGTTTGTTAATTTTCTGGCCAAGGAGGAGCTATGATTCAAAAACAAACAAAACAAAACAAAACAAAACAAAAACACTCAAAACAACCAACCAACAAACAAAAAACAAACATGAAAGCACCAAGGAACCACAAATATGCATGTTTACACATATATGTACGCATATATATGTGTATATATATATGTATATATATATGGATGCATATCACAGAGAGGGAAAGAGAGAGAGAGAGAGAGGGAGAGAGACAGAGAGAGAATGAGAACTGAGTTAATACCAAAGTTCAAAACAGGGCACAGTAACTGAGAACCCTTGGCATAAGAAATGGAGCCAGTGGTCTTGGGAGATTTGGAGCCCCTGGTACGATCATGGAAGAAGAAACAATGCTTGAAAGCCTGCAGGCTCTAGGACTCTGGGGTGAGCAGTCTCTGCTGAGAAATGTGAGGATGGCATGTGGCCCTGCCAAGGAGGGTGGGGGAGGTATGGAGAGGTCCTGAAAGCCAGCACCAGATGTTGGAGGATCGTGAGAGTTTCGAGTTATGGACAGTGATAAGGCAAGGCTTTCATACTATGGAGAAAAAAAAAGCTGCCTCAGCACAGTGTTAGCCTCCAGGAAAGAACTGAGGTGGTTTGCCTGAGAAAGCCCCTCCAGGTCGGCCTGGGGGATGAGAAAGGAGCTGCAGGGTAATTTAGAGAATCATATCTGTTTAACTCCTGAAAACAAAGCTGAAATGAGAGTCAAGATGTGTCTTAGGATTCCAGCCTGACAATCTAAGGGAGGAAGGCACAGAGCTAAGAATAGAGGTGGGGATGGAAAAGAATGGGGGCCCAGACTAGGGAGCAGAGGGAAAATAACAGACTGAGGTACACAGAAAAGATGTGTTGAATTTTCAGACATGTTCATTGATAAGTGTGATGAGGGAACTAAAAATAGTAGCCACAGGTGAAAACACATCTATTCATAGGGTCAAAGACTCTTCAGAGTTGCCATGCAGACCACAGCTATACGTAATTGCACTCAGACAATAAGGAGAAGGCACATTTAGCATCTTCGAGTCCAGGTGCAGAGAGAGAGCTCTGGGGATGCTTTCGTGAGTAATCGGAGCATGTGACTGTCTATAAAAAGATCGAGGGGGCTAAAGCCAGAAGCCTCTCTCCCAGGCTGCCTTTGTCTCTGGTCCATAGGGACAGTGACCACAGTATCCACCAGGCAATGCACCCTTCACTCACTACCCAAAGGAAACCAGGCACTGCCATTAATTACCTGAGGGTGAGAGGGACACAGGTGTCCTGCTCGCGACAGGCCAGTTCTTGTCTTCCAGCTCTTTTTCTGCAGATCCCTAGTTCACTGCAGAAAACCACCACAATTTGTCATGGTCAGCAGTATTCTAAACATCTAACCTCTCAGTGAGATGATCTTTCTAGAGAAGTGTAGACCCTGGTTAAAGGCCCCTGGGACAGTGATTGTTGATAGGCCAGGCTGGAAACTGTGAAAGAAGTAATTTGGGGGTGGCGGGGACAGTCTGTGTAGGAAGGGTCTGGTCTCCCCACTCCTGCCTTGTCCTTGTTCATGACTTTACCAGGGTAAACAATGCTTTTCCTTTCCATTATTGTTTTTACATTTTGTTATCTTGAGGCAGAGCCTGTCTGTAGCCTGGGCCTAGAACTCAGTAGATAGGCCAGATTGGTCATATGGTGGTCCTTTTCCTCAGCCTCCAAAGTGCTAGGACTACAGGCATGGTCACCATGCCTGGCCTATCTCTGGTGGCAGCTTTGCAATGCTGTTCAATGAAAACCGAGTTCAGCGTTATCTTACAAAAAGCCATGAAATCCAGTGATACAGGAGCTGATGAAGGAGCGTGTGGGCTAGAGTCAGTGTGTTCAAGCTCAGAAGCATGGAATGATTTCTCCTGGCGCAGGGGATCCCGCTGTTTCTAGGAGCCAGGGTCAGCTATGCAGAAATGACTCTGCTCAGTCTTAAGATCTGCTCCAGAGGTAGAAAATACAGTTTCCATAGCTCAGTCTGTCAACTGTGTGGCACACAGCTGATAAAAGTGAAAGGAAACACATCAATGGGTGCCCTAATGCCAAATACACAACCATTGTAGTGAAATCACCTGTGCAGGGGTTCTTTTGTGGCCAGACATCTACATTTTTCATAGAACATTTAGAAAATAAGGTTTTATTTTAAATAACAGGTATAATTCTGTCTTTTGGGATTATCCAGTGTTAGTAAGTTCATGTAACCTTCCCTGACATTTTTTTTCTTTGAAATGTGTGTGTGTGTGTGTGTGTGATATGTGTACTATGTTAGCTACTCTTCTACTGAGCCTCAGCCACAGCCCTTTGCTGTTTTTGTTTTAATACTTTTATGTGTGTTTCTCCTCATTTTGGAGTATTCTCTGTCATCTTTGTAGCAAACACTATTTTAAAAAAAAAAAACCCAGAACATTTCTTTATATGAATCTACTATAATTTACTCTATTACATAGTTGATACTTAACTTTATTCCATTGGATCTTGTATATGTGTTTCCTGCGGCTGCATTGTGGCAGAAGGCCTCACCTCTTTCTACTTAAGTGCAACAGTTCTCCTTCCTCTGCAGAAGGTTGCACCAATGGTTTTCTCCCCCTCTCCATTCACCCTGCGCCTGCACCACCATGCTCCCTTGGCCAGCTGCATTTGGAGTCTCCCTTGTCTCTGCCTTTTCATGCAGCTCAGCTCAGTGAGCTTGAGGTGCAGGCTTGATTGCTTCAGCCTGAGTATTGCATACCTTGCAACTTTAGTTTATTTCTTGGCCTTTGACTTGGTTCATCTTTGATCTACTGACACACTGAACTTTTATGATTTCTGTGCAGTAGTCTTACTTAGCTTGGAGATTGTTCTTTTACTTACTGCAAGGTCAAAGGCTGTGCCCCAGGTCAGAGGGCCAGATTGAGTGACAAAGCCTGTTCCACAGTCTTCCTCTTTGCTTCATCCCAGAGGTTTAGAATGTCCAGTTTCTCCTTCTGATATTTGACAGGACTGGGGCATTTGAAACAGAGAGCATTTAATCATGGGGCCAACTGATTCCAAGGTTTTTTTTTTTTTTTTTTTTTTTTTTGGTTGGTTGGTTTGGTTTTTTCCCCTAAGGGAAAGAATTAATCAGATTGGTAATTAAAGAAAATGATGACTGTCCTTAGGGGGTGACTGAAGAAAAGGAACAGGTCAGTTCCCAGAGCACAGAGCTGGGTGGGCTATGTTCCTTTTGTGTTCCAATGGCTCCTTTATTTCATTCTTTGTTCTCACATTGTTATGCGTCCTTTATGTTTTGTAGGAAGAAGAGTTAAGCAGATTTTTTTCTAGAGCTCCTAATGAGCCAGCAAGGGTAATGTTAAGGAAGTCTGAGGCTCCCCCTTGGACTCAGGAGACCTGGTCTGCTGTGGTGGTTGAGATAGAGGGTGTGGGACAGCTCTGAGGCAGGTGGGCTAAGCCCCCAGGATCTCCATTCTCCAGGAACTTATTCACCAGGTTCTTGCTGGCTCTTAGCTAACCAAGGTATTCCTATCAAGTTTTTAAAGTTCCATGTGTTGCCTGGCTTCAATTATGTTACTTCCTGAGCTGCTCATATTAACGGCTAAACTATAAAGAATAATATATATGGATGGGCACCTTTTAAAATCTCACTTTCCTGAAATTGTCACCCATGTGAACTCCACAGATGCACTTCTGCCACTTTTAACATGAAGTATGAAACTGACTGTGAATTATGTGGTAGACTTCTTAAGACATGCACATATAAATGATCCTTCTAATATTGATTATGGAAAATGAGACTTGGGTAACACTTAAATACTCATGTAAGTTTCCTCTTATTACTTTGGCACCACAGCGAAGTCTAACTCCTAGGAGGCATTCAGTTCCAAACCCTGCAGGTGAAGGAGATGTGGAACAAAGAATATGCAAAATTTGATTTTGTGGATGGCATATATCATGGATGCTTAAAGACTCTCACTATTGATTGCACTCTAGATTTTTCATTTGAATTCTATCCAATAGGGCAGCCATATTATTATAGGTTGTTAATATCTAATTCCCTTCATTAACACTTATAAACAGGTTGTTCTAAAGCTTCTAAGCTTTATAACTGGAGACACCACTAAGAAGTTGTTATGGGTTAGTAAATGTTGAATTAATTATAATATTTAATTAGCATTGGTATGGTGGAACCCTGGGGAACTTGAGGCCCTGTGTGTGTCTGTAGACTTAACACATGAGAAAAAACTTATGGTTTGGAGTAAGATTGGGGAAAAGTTATACCCACCCTGTCTTTGTCTCTGTGATGTTTTTCTCTCCCTCTCCATCTTTCCCACCCTGTCTTTTCCTCTTTCTCTTCCTTTTTCCACTAATTATTCCTGATAACCTACATATAATCATGGTGTTTTCAGAGTTACATGGGCTTTGGATGAGCTCTGAATGTCTTTTGTCAAAGCTTTGAGTGAACTCTGAAACATATAGGTGCTTGGAGACTAGTAAAGTGTGTTTCTTCAGCTATTCACTACTTTTTATTTGTAAGTAGATGGGGTTAGAGAGATGGCCAAGCATGTTAGAGTACTCATTTTTCCCAACACTCAGATGGAAGATAATAACCATCTATAACTCCAATGCTGGAGCTCCTGATGTACTTGCCTGGCCTCTTTGGCCTTCGTAGTCACCTGGAACACGTGTTGTGCATAGATATTCATGAAGCAGAACATCCATATGAAGACAGCGAATGTTCCAGTGGAGATGCTGGAAAGGTTAAATCACCTTTGTGAAGGGATTCATGTTCTCACTGTGAGAAAAAGACATGTGTGTGTCTCAAGAGACTTTTGTCCTGTGATCAAGGCACTGGGAAGGGCTCATATTGCCCATGGTATTCGGCAGAAAGCCAAACCACAGTCCACTGAGCAGAAAACCTAAGACAGACTAAGTTCAGGGATATGAGCTATCACCAGTGTCCAAAATTGTCAAGGTCGTGGGAAGGCAAGGAAGCTGAGGGATCATCAGGAAGACGGGCAGACTCCCGAGAAAGGAATTCAAATAGAATGTGGATCACGGTACAGAAATTACAGCAGAAAAATTGACAGAGCTCTGTAAAGTAGGAGTTTAAAGTTAATAACCTCGTGTCAACATCAATTTTTTTCATTCTGGTCATTGTGCTCTGGTTATGTAAGAGATTAACATAGAGAGGAAGGTGGGTGAAGGTTATCCAGGTCATTTAGACTATTTTTGAAGAATTTTCTAAGTCTAAAATTATTTTAAAATACAAACTTAAGGAAAAAAATAATGCTATGCCCTGGGATTTATTAACCTCTTGCTAAAGCTAAGTTGACTATGCCTTTCCTGAAATTGGCTCTGCAGGAACAGCAGAGCCTGTAGGAACAAGGCAGGAGACTGGAATGTGAACAGGTAGATACTCGTGGGTATATGGTTTAAAACCTCCAGTAGGAGTGCTATCCATCCCTTATGGCCTGATACTGATGCTGCAAGAGGAAGTCCCACTGACAAATGAGATGCTGTGACTCACATGCCCATGGTACCCACAGTTCTTTTAGTACTCACAGTACCAATGTTGTGAACCTCACACAGCAGCATCTGTGAGAAAGGGAAGTTATGAGGGGTACAAGACACAAAAGACTGTAGTAACACAACACAGAAGACAGCAGATCTGGGCAGCCTGAAGATGTAATACATAGCCAGGAGTTCGTATAAATCAACACAAGGTTGGACATTTTAAGTAGGTGGGAGATAAGAGAGAAACTTTGATGCAGAATTCTAAATAACCCAGTCCTCTGCCCCATTCTGTTCTTTTTAGCCAGCCCCATAGTAGCATTTTCCTCCCATAGTCTTCAGGGTAGAATGGGGAAGAAAAGGAGACAGTGCAGAACACTGCCAGTCCTGGCCTGGATAAGGACAGCATCAGCACAGTAGTGATGCTTCTCAGATAGGAAGTGCTGATGGACTTAGAAAGCTCTTCCTCTGTACTCTTCCTCATGAAGATATAAAAACCACCCCAAGTACCAGTGAAGCCATGAAGGAGGAGCAATCTGATATTCCTAGCCAGTCCTTTTCAGTGTCACCTAAACTTCCAAAACAGAGTCAGAGCCTTGCTACAGCCAAGAGTTCTCTAAAGAGCCATAACATCAATGTAGGTGAGATGGTGGACACAGACGCAGGAGAAAGACAGTAGGGAAAACTAATGGAATTTGATAGCTTGTGGGTTAAGTACTTTGTGCTGTATTATAGGCTCATTTTGGATCACAGTAGTATATAATGGAAGACGCCAGCCACAGGGGAGATGTAGTGCCCATGGGAGGGACCTCACTACATTATCTTCCCAACTCTTCTTTAAAGAAAGAGGGAAACGATACCCAGCTATTAAATAAAGGAAATAAAATTCAAATGTGTGGAGAGAGATTTTTCTAAGCTGAGTTTCTGGAAGCAAAATTGTTCTGTCCAGCTCCTGCCTTAGGAAGTGTCTTCTCTGCTTCAGCACCTCCACCACAACAGGGACTTCCAAATATCAGTGCCCCTTGCTACCATGTAGTGCTCCAGTTAGTACTTGACATGTTCCTGAATGGGACAAAGAAACTATGTGCTTTCCCCCTGGCATTAAGTTATAAATAGGATCAATAGACCCCTTCCTGATGCTACCTCTCCCCATTAACAAACATTATAAAGACATATAAAGACATAAGGCCATTGGCCAGAGAGCATGAGGTTATGGCTCCCACATCTAGAAAGTAGAACGGAGTCTTATAGATATTCCAGTGCTCAGAAATGAGCAATGGCTTAGATTTGCAAGGTGTGGCTAAGGGTGAATCTATGGTCAAAGGACAGGGCAAAGCCAGTTGGCCCATTTTGACATCTGACCTCAATGCTCTCCAGCAGAGGCCATTAGCACTACTGCCATAGAGGTTCAAGCCCAGGGCAACCTCAGGGTCATCTTGAAAGTGGCTGCAAGTGTGACTACAGGAAATGTTTTGCACAGGAACATTCCTGGTAGTAAAAATTGAATAATGTGATTTCTATTACATCTTAGAGAGAGTGGACACATGTCATAAACATAAATGAATATTTCCATGTATATATTCTTGGCATACATAATATAACTCAAAATAGACTTGAATTGATTTTGACCCTTTCAGACATATAACTTTTTTTTTCTGGCCCTAAAGAAATAAGGCAATGAAAATTCTCTTAAAAACCCACCAGACAATTGTACACATTTTGCCTGTAGAGGAGGCAAGGCATAGGAAGGTGAAGTATATCACCAAAGAACATAGTCAGGAAGTGCATTCAGTTTGCCATCTAACCTACAGAAGAGACAGTCAAGAAAGAGACATGGGGGTCCTAGGAAGGAGTGTGTGGCATCCCCTGGACCCATCTTCATACTGAAGTTCTAGAGAAATAGCTGCTCTGTGACTCTCCACACACAACCCTCCAGTGTGAGCACCCACACGCATTAAGCTCAAGAATGCAATGACAACCTCCCCTCACCCATCTCATCTTAAGTTAAATGTGATGAGCAAGAACTGCAGGAGTTTGAGCATCCATCTGGAAGATGAATCACAGACCCAGAGTCTAGTGAAATCCACCCTTCTTTAATGGAGGGAGAAGAATTTTAAGGGCGGGGTGAGGTTATGTGAGAAGAAATCTGTTTCAAATATCTTATGAGTATGTAAGAACCATCATGGTTCGTCTTGTCAACTTGATGGGATTTAGACTCACTCAGAGATATACTTCTGGGGAGTCTGTGAAGATAGTTCTCGATATGGACAATCTCTCCATCTACATGTTCTGGGATACTAGATTAATTAGCAACAACAACAACAACAAAAACAGCTTACCACCAACATCCATGTTTGTTAATTTCCTAATTGTTGGTATCATGTGACACTAGCTGCTTCACTCTACAGCCACTATGCTCTTCTTACCTCCTGGACTGTACACAAACCAGAAACCACAACAAGTACCCTCCTTCCTCAAGATGATTCTGTCAGGAGTTTAGCCACAGAAAGGAGAATAGTAATACCTGAACCACAAGCAAGACATGCCAGATACTCAGTGACTGGCCTCACAACCATTCACTGGAACATGATGAATTAGCTTAGGCAAGTAAATGACACATCCATACTAAAACACTCTCAAAACTCTTTGTAAACTTATTTTATTTACTACCTACTAATTAATTTATAGGTCAAATACTTCATACTTTGATAAATAGCTTATTCAAATTAGCTACTATATTTTGTTTTGTCACAGGATACTGACCACAGGATGTCAGTGATTGCTATATTATGTGTGAGAAATTTAGAGTAACAAGGGGATTTGATGCAGAAGGTTTAGCAAGCCTTGTTGGAAATGTTAAAGTTAAGTATTATTTTTGCTGCTGTTAATGTACTTTTTAAAATCAGTTTAAGTTACTTTTTCAAAGCTTGAAAATGATTCCTTGTCCCTGAGGAACTTTGAAACCCTGAATTAATATTAAATACATTTACAGTTAAAAATAAGTGGACATGAATATTCCACCAGAGTTGCAACTTCCAGTCCTCAGCTGGCTTCCTGAGCACACTCAAGAATGCGCATGGCTCACATGGTCAGCCAATTCCTTTCCCTAAAGTTCATTATCATGATGGTCATGTAATCAAAAGAGACAGGTCCAGATTCCCCTGGTTAGGACCTGTCTCTTTTGACTCCTTGGAAACCCTGCTGTCAGACTCCATAGTGGTGCCCAGTACTCCTTGCTTTGTTGCAGCTACAGCCAAATTCTGTATTATTGCCTAGCAAAAATCACTGTTTCTGCTCACTCTAACCACCACTCCATGGCAGTGGAAAGTCTCCAATCTAAATCCACATCCAGACCACCATGCCTCTCAGTAGCCAATGGGAATAACCACGTCACTGGTAGCATTAATCTGCAAAAGAATTCAAAAGCAAGCCTGGAAGACCAGGTGAGACTGACTTGAGAGAAAGGGCTGAGATAAGCAGAGCAGACAGTTGGTCTTCTGAGGAGAGAGCATAGTGAACCCGGAATGGCACTATTGCCTTATTATAACCAATGTACCCGACAGAAATAATACAGTGAAGTAAAAAGTTATTTCACTCTCATGTCTTCTGAGGTATAGCCCATTGTGGTATAGAAAGCTTAGCTGGATAGCAAGCTTCATCCTGGATAGGAAGCCTAGAGAATCAATAGGAAGAGAAGGGGCAAGATGCCTCCTCAAGGCCATTTCCTGAGGGATCCAAGTCCTCTACCATCTCCCAGTAATCTATTCATGCTTGAACCTATAGGGTCCTTTAAGTACTCATTAGAATAGAATCTCCAAGATCTAATCTTCTCTGGATTTTTCCTCCCAGCCACCACAGTGATGTTTTCACTGATCCCTGAATGCTTCTTAATCCAATCCGATCCACAATCACAGGAAAATTCCACAGGCTGAGATGCTGGGACAAGCCAGGAGGGGAGTCCTTACCGGTGATCTCAATTAGGGTAGGAAAGCAAGAGCCTTGACTTCAAGGAATACGATGAAAAGAAAATCATCTGGATTCTTGGGATGCAGGCAATGATTGATCAAAGAGCAGAGTATTAAACTGTGACTTCTAGAACGAAGTGAGAATGCTCAGGAGACAGAATCAAGGGAAGGTTATTAATGACTATCTCAGTGTTATTACTAAGAATTGTTATTTACTTAGTATTATTACTAGTATTAGTACTATCTTAAATCTGGGAATGTTCTCTGCTGGCTGGCAGGAGTCAGGGGATGTGGACTTTGACTCCATCGCATTTATAGGACCCCTGCAGTGACTGCCATTTCCTCCAACTGTAGAAGCAGACTCTTCTGCAGGCAATTCTGCCGCTTATATTAAATCAGAAAATTTGTAATGGATAGCACATTGGCTTGGAGCTGGTAGTGCAGAAATGTTGTGCGGTGTTTGTTACACACTCATCTCAAATCCATCCATACCTTGGTGATGAATGCTATGCTTAGTCTGTATAAGCAGGGAGCAGCCTATTTTATTATTATATTATAGTCACAGTGCCCACTAATGACATTTTCTACATTGGCGTACCTTTTCATGAGAAGTACATTGTCCAACTGGTGAAAAAATATCTAGTGATTGGAAGTAACTTTAAGGATTGAGCAAAAACATTGTTTACAAATGTTAAAAATGAACACCTGGGATAAACAATTTTCCCAGAGACAGCCTCAAGGCAGTAGTGCTTTATTGTAGGCAAAATGTGCATATTTGTTCAACATGATCAAGACGTCCCCCCAAAACTTCTGAGAACAAGCAAGAACTCTCCACTTGCATCAGCAAGATTGTCAGTTTCTCTTCATGGTTAGGATTGACAGCTATCAACAAATATTCTTGAAGTTCCCATTTCAAATCCCATCTGCCTGGTTCTGCACAGTACAAAACACCACAATTGACTTCTGTGAGTGGGTCTTATGTCTTATAAATTTTAAGTTTAGATTCTGAGAGTTATGTCAAAAAGAAAGTGCTATCTGTTCACACCTCTCCAATATCCCACCTCCTGTCCTATGCACAAGATGAATCTTAGAAGTAGCCAGAACTAATATATTCTCAGTCTAAACCAAGCTCATTTTAACTATGCAGAATGCAATAGAACCCCTCCACACACACACACACACACACACACACACACACAAAATCAGCTTTTCAATAGATTATTTCATGATCAAGCATCTCTCCTTCACAGTAACATAATATAAACCTGAATTCCTCCCCCCCCCACCAAAACAAAAAACAAAAACAAAAACAAAAACAAAATCATTTAATGCTTCAAGAATCTAACTTTTCATATGGTTTTGGTTTTCCCCGAAGCCTGTGTTTCAGATTATATCCCCAGCAGGTGTTACCTTTTTAGCGGGTTGTGTAACTTGGCATGAAGATGTGGGTCATTGAGGTAGAGGTCTTTCAAGGTATAGCCCACGTCTGCTTCTAGATTGGCTTTGTGTCTTGTAGCTGCTGCTCTATTACTTTACTGTACCTTCCCTGCCACCATACCTTCCCTGCCATGACATATCATGTGCTTTGAAGTTCTGAGAAATAGTATAGGTCTCCTCTGTTCAGCTCCTCTTCAGGAATTTGCCATAGTGATAAGAAACATTTGACTGTGGTGTATTAGGCTGTACTCAGTTGTTAAGATCTGTGGGCCTGTCAGTGTCTTCCACTTAGCTTCCCTCATACTAGTCTTGATTCAGATGCTTACCTGGCAGGGTGGTATCTAAGCATCCTTAGAGTGTACTCCCTGGCCCTGGGATATTTCCACTCTGCTTCCCGTTTTTGGACCTCATGGCTTCGGTGCCAGTGAACTTCTCTCAACAGAGTAATGGATGCCAAAATGCTTCAATAAAAATTCCCAATAATCTCACTTTAGACACAGGAATCACACAGATGTCCTGTTGCTTCTTCAGAGGGAGGGCTACTTCTAGGCACACAATCTCTTACACATGCGTATCGTGATTTCAGTATAAAAATATCAAAAATGATTAAAATTGGAATAGGAGATGACTGAGCAGTTAAGAACACCTGCTGCTCTTCCAGAGGATCCAAATTTGGTTGCTAGAATACAACTTGGGCAGCACACCACCTTCTGAAACTCTAGCAGTAGAATTCTACTTCTTTCTTCTGGCCTCTGTGGATCTCCATCACACATATGGCAAAGCATGCACACACACACACACACACACACACAGAGAGAGAGAGAGAGAGAGAGAGAGAGAGCACAGAAATAATAAATGAATAAATATTCATTAAATTAGTAAAAAAAACTCTAAACACTACTTAATCTAATCCTCCATTGTATTGATCAGATTGCCATGATAAATTACAAGAACAAAGTCTCATCTCTACTGCTAAGACATACCCTGGATCTAGGGCAAAGGTAACAGAGAAAATACTTTAAGGTAAAGACCAATAAAAAAAAAATCTGCTATTCTCAGTAACTTGAATCAAAAGTGTAATTCATGAGAATGTAGATAAATAGTTAGGAGTGGCTTGCTCTGCAAACAAAGCTGAGGAATAAAGTTCAAATCCCAGCACCCAAATGAATGTAGTGAGTCATGACACGTACAGCAGTGAACTGGGCAGAATAGGATGGAGATGGGTGCACACGGAAGCTTGCATGAGAGCTAACAGAGGCGGCATGCTTCTTTGCTTTCTGTTCACTGAGATAACTGTCACAAGGCAATAATGGAAAGAGCAATAGGGGAGACCCGCTCTCACCCATGCACACATGCACAGACACGCAAATCGCAGCAAGTCTGAATGCACACAACACATGAACATGCACATATACTTCAAAATGAAAAGGAAACAAAACAAAATAATCAATTACTCGAGTGACCAGATGATTGTTAAAGCAGTCACTTTTTGATCAAATGGGCTTAAATTTAGTCAAGAAATACATTTCAGGTGAATTGGAAATTCTCTAGCACAATCTCATTGCAAGGCTCTCCTCTCCCCCTACTCATCTTCCCAGTTAATGTGCAATGAACAATTCTATTATGTCATTATATACATGCTGTGTGCATATGCATCTAGACAGACAGACAGACACTCATAATTTTATTGTTTTAATATTAACAGCAACTGACTGACATATATAATTTGCTTTTTTGTTTTTTGTTTTAAACAATTCAGTATTGAAAGATACACAATGGCCTTAGCTTCCGTAAGCCAAAATAGCAATGAAGTTGATGCCAGCATTGTGTGTCCTTGGAGATGTATATGCCACAGGCACCAGCTTTCCACCACTGAGGTGAATATTTACATGGACATGGTTGGCATCTGAAAGAGCATGCTCACAAATATGTGTCCTGTCAACTGTGACTATTTTCTTAACTTCACTAGCTGTTACTAATTTGTATCTTGGAATCGCTGTCCCAATTTTTATTTCCATCAGTAACTTATGAGCTGTCAGTTTTATACATCCTCCCATGTTTGAACTCTTTTTTTTTTAATTATTTTTTTTCCACCGGTTTGAATCAATTCAGTGCCACCATGTTGCTTTTTAAGTCACTCTTCTTTGCTCTTAAGGGATCATTAGGTGTCTGTCCTGTGTTTGAGTCTTCCATCAGTCAAACTTGCATCTATTTTTTTTTCCATCTGCTTGTGGTTTTTGCTGTTCTCACTGTCTCAGTTTTCATAGAAACTTCTTTATCCTTAAATTTTTCTATTTCATTAGACCTAAGCTTGGTCTTTTTTTACTTTTGAAGTTTTTAATTTGGCTAGAAACATTCCATTATGTTTCTTAAACTTTTCTCCATCTTAATCCACAAATGTATTTTTTTTTATCTTTTTCTGTAAACATTATAATGGTTTACCTTTTCACACAAAAAAGGATTTAAAATACGTAAAAATCGATTTTCGGATAAGAGGAGCAATGAGAATTTAACTGAGACAATCTTAATGAAACTCAGTGGATCATACATACAAAAAGAAGTTGTGAAAATAGAAGGGGGACATATTGGTTTTCAGCAGGATGAGAAAGAAGAATCAATCATGTGGAAATGACTAAAATCCCTTATGTATGTATAAAATTGTCAACAGAAAAGTAAACAATGGATAAGAGGAATTAACTGTTATAATATCTGTAAGGATAGAGTTGCTTTTATTTTGTGTTTGCTTTGTCTTTGATGGTTTCTTATTTCGTTTAAATACGTATTTCTTAAAACAGGTCAAGGTTTTCTTAGAGCAGCTTTGGAACTCTCGGTGAGAAGAACACATCTTCTCTCTGTTAAGAAATGATAATATTTAAATAAAAAAAGAACACTTGCTGCTTAGTGTAACTACATACTAGAAGTTTCGCTCTTTATTATAATTTTCTGTTTGTCTTAGCTTGGGTTTTTATTGTTGTGTTGAAACATAAGTTAGAGGAGGAAGGGTTTATTTGATTTACACTTCCACATTGGTGTTCAGCATTGAAGGGAATCAGGGCATGAACTCAAACAGGGCAAGAACCCAGAGGCAGGAGCCAATGCAGAAGCCAAGGAGGAGTGCTGCTTACTGGCTTGCTCCCCATGACTTGCTCAGCCTACAACTCAATTTTATGTTCTCAATTGATGTTCCCTCCTGCACTTTGATGACCCTAGCTTGTGTCAAGTTGACATGAAACTAGACAGTATACAGCTGTAATGTTTACATTTAAGATTCCCAAATTAAAATTGTAAATTTCTTAAAATTCTTTTAATTTGAGATATTTCTAAATCATCTTTATCACCATTCCCATCTCTACCTATCTATCATCCATCCATCTATCTATCTATCTATCTATCTATCTATCTATCTATCTATCTATCCTATCTATTCTATTCTATTCTATTCTATTCTATTCTATTCTACTCCATACTTGCAAGTTTGTTTTGCACACATTTTCTACTTAATATCTGTATTAGTGTATTTTATCTTAAGTTTTTTGTTGTTGTTTTTGTTGTTGTTGTTATAGTTTTGGTAAACCAGTGTACTTCAAGTTGAATCACATTCTGACTTGAGCTTTCATTTCTCAATTTGATATTTCTATTTCTTTGTTATTGTGCTCCTGAACTCTTTCATTCAATGAAATCAATCTGCTGACCTTTATTTTGATTTTTGAAGGTTAACTACTACAGTCTTTTTTTTTTTTTTTTTCTAGTTTCTTTTCCTTGTGGTATTTCATGTTCTTCGTTTTGTTGAAACTGAAACTTTTCCCTCTTGACTTTGTTCATCCTGGATTTGTTTAACAGAACCATGTCACTATACCTGCAGAATCACCCACATATTCTTAACATGCATATGTAATCACAACTTTTCTAATTGGATTTGCATACTTTTTGCCCTTTCTCTCCTACTTCTAGTTTGACTTTTGAATATTTCTAGACTCTGGGGAAGGCTCTGTAACATTGTTTTCTATTGTGTCTTAAGAATGTGTCTCTCTTTTCCCCCAGTTAAAACTAGTCAGCCAGAGCATTACAAAAACTTCCCCTGGTCTTCTACCATGAACGAATCCCTTTTCTCTGATGACTCCAGTATTTCTTGTAAACTCAGTTGATGGGGCTGAATCCTATGATTTCTGCCCAGAGTTTGATCCCCTCTCAGATTTTGTAGACTGCTCAGCTCTCAAGTCAATACATGGTGTTCTCTTTCCTGAGTAGAGCCGGCCACAGTCAATCTGAAGACCTCTGGCCCTTAGCCCATGAAACCTTCAAACGCTAATAAATATGGCTGCAGTCCTCTGGAGACCATGAGTAAGTCAGCATCTCAGCCTCGAGACCGACCGAGCCACAGAATCACAGAAAATTTCGTTTTGTTCTTCCAAAAGCAGCAAAGCTTTAAGACCATCTGTGAAATACCAAAAAACAACTGTGACATCACCAATCTTACTTTAGAAAATGCGTATTTAAAAGAAGTGGTGGGGGTAATTTTAAAAGAGACAAAGAGGTGATTCATTTTTAATGTAGCAGGCAAAGTTCTTCGTTTCAACAATATTGGCTACTTACCAATGATCAGAAACCCTATTAAAACACAACAGCAAGTTGGGGGGCGGGGAGAAAAAGAGAGGAAGGGGAGGGAAAGGAGGTAGAGAGGGAGGGAAAAAGAGGGAGAGAAGCAAGAAGGAAAAAGTGGAAGAAAGTGAGCCACGGGAGGAAGGGGAGGAGAAGAGAAGGTAGTAGAAGAGGAATATCATTAAAAATACATTATATGCATGCACAAAATATGTCCAAACAAAACCCAATTTCATAAATAATTAATATATTCCAATAAGAAAGAAGAGATCACTGAAAACACACTGGGGTTCATCATGACACACCTATGTGCCCTTAAACATTGCTCTTACATACTCCCCTCCTGAGCTGACTTCCCTCCCCATTTCTCAAGCTGTAGGTATCTGCACAAGCTCAGTTTAAGTATCAGAAATGACAGCTGACATCAGTCTCTCAGAAGACGCTGCAGGTACAATTCAATACCTTCCATGCCTTACAATGCCAAACTGAAGTTTGCAAGTACAACTCCTGAGTGCTGTGGCACAGGTATGCTGTTTCAGGAGAAGGGGCACCTCTATTTTTTTCACCCCATGTTTTAGAAGATATGCTGAAGTTTTGAAGACATCATACATGCTGAAGGAGGTTAAGGCTAATCGTCTCTCCTTGTGCATGTTGATTTGTAAAAACAAATGCAGTTGCTTTGATTGCCTTTAAATGACCTAGTCTATTCATGTCAGATATAACCCTGCTAAAATGTGGTTGATCTTAGTCCCTTTCAAGAATGTATATTTGAAGTTGAGTCTTTGGAGGCTGGTGGCCTGGCTCAGGCATACCTCTTTTTTGAAGTACAGAGAGAGCAAAGATCCCCACTCAGCCCGAGGGCTCTGCATCACACCTATTATGGCTTTAATAATTTTTGCAGTCCCACCGAGGTCAGTGTGTCTGCTTGGGAATCCGGCGATAAGACTAATCATCTCTCCTTGCCCCGTCTTCTCATGTCCTCCTGTGCCAGCCCTTGGGATGCATATTCTGTCCTACAGCCAGCCCCTCTCTGTTGCCTTTGGGTTCACTGGGGTCATTGGGACTCACATGTGCTGGGCAGTACACATGAGAACATTATGGATTCCAGACAATTTCTGATTCTCCAGACTAGAAGGCCCATCACTATTTTTGTGTATGTTGTTGGGTGAAAGTCACCCTGTCTCACTGCCTAAGCTGGTGCACTCAGCCACTTCACTCATGGCCCAAGGCTTGTAATTGTCACTGATTTCTGCTTTACATTAACTCTCTATGTACCAAATAGTCCTAAGTTCCATTTAAAAACATCTGCATGTGTGTTGTACTTACCTACCAGCAATCAATAATGCTAATATTCAAAAACAAACAGCCACAAGACACAATGTCCTAATCATAAAGGCACTAGCATTTTCATATGAAAGAGGCTGGAAATTCCGTCATCTCAACTGAAAAGGAAAAATTATTTCATTATATTCAAGAAGGCAGGAGTACTGGTCTGTGGAACACTCAGTTAGGCAACGGAATCAGGGTGAAGCTTATTCTGCCATGGAAGCCCAGCCAAGCTTCTATAGTGGCCTAAGTCGTTCTACACCATTCACTTCTCTTAAAGTAAAACCTAGAAAATGTACTACATTCATCCAAACATGGAGACATCGTGGTGATATAAATGAGAAAATATTATCTTCGAGTTGATAACTAGATTAAAAATAAGCACTCAAGGATTTCTAGAATAAATAATAAAGTAAGAGGAAGATGTAGGCCTTGAAAGTAATAGGAGCTGGAGAGCTGGCTCAGCACTTAGGAGCACTTGATATTCTTGCAGAAGACCCAGGTTTAGATCCCCATATGCACAGCAGGTAGCTCACCATCCTCTGTAATTTTGGCTCTTTGGGGTGAGGTGCTCTCTTCTGGCTTCCCCAGGTACTATATGCACATGATACACATACATAGAAGTAGGTGCATATAAACAAGTAAAATGTAAACACTATAAAGGTATATATATATCTAGAAATTTCATGCCAGTTCTACTAAATTTATAATGACATATCTTTTCTTCTAACTGACAAGTTTTCTTGCACAATGGCTCTTGTTTCTATGATTTTAAATGCACTTGTCATAAACAGCCTAAAATAGCTAAAAGAAATTTACTATACCTAGTTAAGTGTCTTATGTAGTTCTCATATACATTCCAAGTGTTTCGGTACTGCCATGGCTACTAATTTCTTACTTGGCACCCATAGAGATTGCAGGTAGCTTGTGTCAGTTTTTATATTGGCCAAGGGAGAGATTTAGTCTTTTGTGTTTCGACTGTCACAATGGCCTTTTGTTGGCAGTGGGTGGCTATGCCATCCCTAGCACACTGAGCCTTATTTACCAGCAGGTCAACGGGCAGGGATACTGTGCACTGAGATGGGGAGGCCCTTGCCTAGGAAAACTGGTTACAGAACATTGTCATCTTCCTTTGCCATGTACTCTGGTTCTTTTCACATTTGACCCTATGTGCCTGCTGAGAGCCATCATTTTTTTAATAAGACCTCACAGGTGAAACTTGGGACATTTGAACCCTCAAAACTGTAATTGTCACTAAGAGAAATCTCCCATGCACATGTCCAAGAAGTGACTTCTAGAATGCACTCTGGAGATCTCCTGGCTTAGTTCTCTCAGGAGTTATTCAGCATTATTTAGCAACCACAATAAAGACATAGCCTAGTGTGTAGTAGAGGGGTGCCTTGGAGTACAAATCACTGCAAACATGCTCAGAACATTATATTTGACTTTTTGCAACATTTAACCATAGTTGAATACAATGGGTGTTGATTGTGGTTTTAGTCTGTAAACACTGGACACATTTAATTGTTAACTATATTTCCTCCCGTGTAAAATTTCCCCACAAAGCAGTTATGCCTGAAGGAACATGACTACTGATTAGGATATTCAATTCTATCCAGGAGACAAAGGAAACTTTTCGCTGAGTTGTGGAGTAAAATAACATTAAGTAGAGACTACCAGCATGGATAAAGACTATGGAGGATAACATGATCATGTAGGAAACTGGCATATGGTTCAAAAAAATGGGTGGGAAGTCCATAGCTTTTCAGGTCTTCAGGATGCAGCCCAATGTCCTTAACATGACTCGTGGGATATTTGTATCTAGTCTGCTGTTGCTACTGTCTCTATGTGTCAAGGCAATTTGCCTTATTATTTTGAATTTTATATATATGAGCATTAGGCATATATGTATGTTTGTATACCACATGCATGCAATGCCAGAAGTGTCCAGAAGAGTGCAGTGGATAGCTTGGGGCTAGACTTACAGATGGTTGTAAGTTGGCATGTAGGTGCTGGGAATCAAACCCAAGTCCTTGAGAAGAGTACCCCGGCCCCTTAACCGCTGAGACATCTTTCCAGCCCCTGTAGGCTAAGTTTCTTAGGACACACACTCTTTTGGGAGAAGAAGCAGCATTGTGAAGCAAATGAAGTAGTTTGCTCATTTACTCATTTACTCATCTTCACTAATGGAGTCTTTTAGAGGCCTCACTTCTCACAGGCTACTCAAAAGGAACTCCATGTCAACAGAGGAAGAAAAGATAGACCTGGATTAAAAGTTACCCAAAGTAATGGATCACCTATTTTATGGTCTCATGGGAAGTAGACGATTGGTTTTGCCACATGATCCACCAACCACCCTTTGGCTGTCTCTGGCAAGTCGTAGTACCAATTTGCAAGGTTGAATTTCAAGCTGATGCCTCAACCCGTCTAGTCTAGTGGAGGTAGACAGACATATGCATGCAGAAATGATGCCAACTGGTATAAAATGATACCATGCCAAAATAAAGATTTAATTAAATACAAAGAATACATGCAGTGTCTATAGAAATCTATGTGTTATGATGTATAGCATGGTGAGATAGAATCACCCAATAAATACAAGTTGTAGACAAGGGTACTCAGAGGGATGAAAGGCACAAGAGAGAGACTTGGAAGCTGTTCTAGATTTCTGATCCTATGAATTAAAATAAGCCTATTGTAACTCTCAGTGCTTGGCTCCACTGGCAGCTCTTGTGTATCTGCTCGTGATTAATTACGAACCCCTGAGAGTCCTGTCCATTCTGATGATGCACCAGGGTATGTGGGGGGAGGGAGGGGATGGTTAGGTGTGTGTTCCTCTGTACACATACATGAATACCAGGACAGTGAATTTGCACCAAGTAAATCATGTGTTCAACCTCATCACAAGTCCAAATGGAGCTGGTGGGAAAAAAAAATGCCCTCTCTGCCTTTCGGGGAGGGCACAAGGCCAGCCTTGTCAGCAATTACCTTCATTAGAGCCAGCAGGGTAGAGTGCCATGGCTGGAATCCAGAGCAACCTGCAGGCTTGGAGTGTTTAAATTTAATGCAGAGCATATTTTAGGTGGTTTCAGGCTTTTTTTCCCTTATTTTTTAATAGCCACTTCATTTCTAAGAGCCCCTCTAAAACCGCATACAGTTTTTTTAAATTTTAAAAAAGGCTTCATGTACTAATATTTGTTAAAATGTTAATAGATAATTGATATACTTTCCCGCTTCCCTTAATAATAGGAAAATTGAACTCAATGTGGATTTCATAAGGTGCCCATTGTTTTTTGCAGGACTAGATTGGGTGGACAACAAAAACTTTGCAGCTTATTATAAATAATACCTTAAGGGTTGCCTTTGATATGTATTTAAATGAGAAACAAGTTTTCAAGTTTGCTGTCTGTATCAAAGTCTGAAAGTGAATTCAGCATGGAGTCCTGTTTCTGATATCCAACTTGAGCCCACTGAGGTTCAAGTGTTCTGGCTTCCTTTACCTTGCCTGGGTAGCTAACAGAAGCCATAATTCTAAGGCCTTCACCCTCAATCACATTCCAGTCTCATCCAACACTGGTAAAGTTGCATATTTTAATGCAAATTTTGATTACCACAAAACCTGCATTAAAATATGCAACTTTAATCCAATCTACTTATCAGAAATACACCTAATAATGTTTATCTAAAGTAAATTAGCAAACTGGCATTCATTAGAAAATCACTGCAGTTCCTGTGTTGTTAACAAAGGAAAGCAAATCCCAAAGTGCTGAGCACCAGGAATCCCAACCCATTCACCTCCATCACTCAGTCTAGTCTGAGCAACATGGCTACCTGTCAATCAAACAGCTCTCCCACCCTCTCTTTAGCTTTCAGTTCTGTCTTTTAAAAAAGCAAAACAACAACAACAACAACAACAAAAAACTAGTCTTTTCTAACTTGAGCTCTTAATACCCTGAAAACCTAGTAACTTGGCTTTGCTATTTTGTAGGTTCTTCTTTTTTCAATATTTTATCACTTCAGTTTCACCCCCTATCACTGGATAAGTAACATAGGATAGGAGAGAGAGAGAGAGAGAGAGAGAGAGAGAGAGAGAGAGAGAGAGACAGAGACAGAGACAGAGACAGAGACAGAGACAGACACACACTCCTCCTAGCTAGCTACACACACGCGCGCACACACACACACATGCACACACACACACACACACACACACACACACACACACGCACACACATTGCCTCTCTCCAGATTTACTTCTCTCCCATCTCTTTTCCATGAAAGATCAGGCATCCAAGAGTCAAAAACTAAACAGGACAAAACAAGATACAATAAGACAAGGTAAAATCTTCATATCAAGGAAGAGACCACTTGAGGTATAAACAGACCACATATTTCTGCTTTGAGGACAAGCCTACTGCTATGGATAGCTTCCACTTCAATGACATCTGTGCCCATAGGGACCAAGGGCTTAGACAGTGAGATACCTCCATCTTGGACCAATGTCATGGGGGCCTCAGAAGAGGATACACATTTTGAAGAGGAAAAAATAGGGCTGACCTTAAAGAGAGAGAGAGAGGGAGGGGAGGGGGAGGGGGAGGGAGAGGGAGAAAGGCATGGCTCACAAGGTCTCTGACATCCACCGGGTACTGGAATAGTCATGACGGTACAGAGCCCTCTTCAGATTCACTGTCTGACAATCAAGAAGACTGTGAAGGCCCTGACATTTTCTAAGTGTTGTATTTTCATTTTAACATTTATTTAAGTTCTGAGCATGTGCTTGAATAGAATACATTTATGTAAATCGTTTATAGAGAATGTGGGCTCTCCTGCCTCTCTGGGCATCTACAGAACAGGCAAAAAAACACCCAGAGTGCTTTCTTTAAAAGTACTTGCTTAGGGTCAGGATGCCCTGCATTCTGAGGAAGTCAGAGGAAAAGGATGATCTTGGGATATCTGAGGAATACCACCAGCCTTTAGTTATGATGTGTTTTGCTTCTCACTTTTCTCAGAGAAAGAAATGGCTTAGCATCCAAACAGAAGTGACTTCCTAGAGATGTGTACAAGGCCCAACTGCCCACACCATGACTTTCATTTACAATGTGAGGATTTTAACTTTCATGGTTTAAAAAGGAAAATTAAGTTATATGAAATACCTGTGCTGCATTTGGTCAAATCCTTTGGTGTCCATACTTGGAACTTAGGGTATACTGCACCAAAAGTGTTTGTAAGTTCAAGCCCAAGTTCAAGCCCAAGTTCAAGCCCAAGAAGTCAAGGCAAACAGTTTTGCTGAGCAATGCACAACTCTGTGTCAGGCACTGCAAGGTGATGGGTGGCTCAGTGGGTGATGGTTTTGCCACTGAGCCTGATGATCTGGTACAAGTAGTGAACCAGAATCCTACAAGAGGTCATCTGAAAACCCCATGCATGCATGGAACCAAAACACACGGACAAACTCCACATAGCAGGGTGTATGTCTGTGTCTTATTATGCAAACATTCTTAAAACTAGCAAGTCAAAAACGGTGAGCAATTCAGTCAGCTACTTTTGCAGTCAGTGCCTTAAACTCCTGGCCACAGTGGCCCATGGCACCTCAGGAAGGAGTCAGGCTGGCTAGGAACCTGTGAACAGCATCTCTTCCCTCCTAAGCAGTGCTTTCCTGAGCAGTGTGTTGTTGCTTCTATTTGTATTCTGAATGATGTCTGCTGTTCCCATGCCTGCCCTGTAACTGCACAGACATGAGGAGCACAGAGGCAATGCAGTTAAATGGAATCTGTTAGAGCCACCTGTGGGAAACAATGCTAGCAATTTTATTTGTGGTGTATTAGTGAAATGGGAGCACTAATTCAGTTCACAGAAGACCCCAACATCTGTCAGATGGTGGGGAATGCAGCTATCGATATCACAGATTAGCTGCATAAAGTAGGTGTTTTCCCCTGATGTGGTCTAAGACCATAAAGTGCCCTGTGACCTATGTAAGCCCTGCCAGGGAATCAGGGCACATCTGCCTTTGAAAGCAATACAGTGCATGCAGGGTTGGACTTACAAATGTCAATCAAAGGAGGTACAATGACCACTAAATATCATATGAAATTTGATCACTCTTAAGTATTCCATCCTGGTCACCACATCCCTCTTGATAAATCTTTTGTTCTTCATTTTCTAGGAAAGTGGTGAGGTAGAGGAAAGGAATTTTATCACTCTGTAAAGTTTCTTTACTTTTTCTTTTAATGTATACTTATGAGGGCAGAAAAATATGTATGCATATAAATGTTCCCATAAAGATCTCCAGGTAATGTGGAGAATCTTCCTGGATCACTCTCTAGCTTATGTTTTGAAGTAGGGTGTATCATAGAACTCAGATCTCACCCAATTCTAGTCTCCCTTACCAACTTGCTGAAGAAAACACTGTCTCTACAGTAACAGGTGGAGTGCTCTGCACGCCTGACATCTTTGTGGCTTCTGAGGATCTGAAATCTGGTCCTCTACCTTATGTGACAAGTACTACTTAAATACTAAGAAAACTCCCCAGGTCCCTAAGAAGTTGAAGGAACACTATGAGCCTACTGTCCCATTCCCATTGGGGAATGGCCAATGTTCCTTTGAAGGGAAAACACAAGAGTGAGCCAATTAGGGACCTGGGTTTAGACATTTAAGGTGGGTACAAAGAGCCCTGCTAATCTGTCTTCTACATACTTCAATGGAGGATTCTGAACAGGGTCTGTGCACCAACCAACATCAAGGGAAGTGTGTACTGCTCCATGAAATAAGAGAAGTTGATTTACTCAAACTCCTGAGTCTTCTAGTGTCTGAAGAAGATACCTCACAAAGCTGACATCCCTGGGCTCAGCAGAACTATCAGGGTGGCTGGAGGACATCACTCCTCTGAAAATTCAGGTGGGGTCCCTCCTCTCCAGCAGAGGTAGGTAGTGAGATCAGATGGAAAGGAGCAGGACTTTCCAGGGCCCAGTTACAGCCAAAGGGCTTCTTGAGCAGCTAATGACTACTGAAAGAGGGATGGTCAGATTGTTGTTGTTAATTTAAGGGTGTGGTCCCTGGTAGGTGCTCAAAGCTCCATCGCATGGGCAAGCATCTCTATGTGTATGAGCAGAGATAACTGAACTTCAATGAGTTATATATTTAAAAAAATATATAGCATGTAGGTGGGGATCAGGGAACATGGGAGCCCCTAGAAGGAGCCATAATGAGAGAGTTGGGAGTGGATATGATAAAAATATGCCATAAGCATGCATGAAAACTCTAAAAGAATGAATAAAAATACATGTTTAAAAAGTGAGTGAAGCCAAGAGAGAAAAGGATGGGCAGCCTGCTTCATCTCAGCCAAGATGAAGACAGCAAGGTCAATTGCCCCAATAACCCTGTGACCATGGCACCAGTCTTTACACAGTTTTACTGGGACACCTCCTTTATAGAGGAATATCCAAATATCAGCTGTGATTCCCTTTCAGGCAGGATGGAGTCAACAGCTGGAACTAACCCCCTTGGAGGTAGGGAACCAAGTCATGACATTTCCAGCCTGGGGGTGGCTGGTCTAGCACCTTTCTAAAGGTGATGTCATTGCTTCACAGGAAAACATTGCTTCAGAAACAATAAGTGCCCAGCTGCAGTAGTTTAAGGACAGAATGAGAATTAACATGGATGCTATATTTTGCAAAGCTGTGCTAGAGTCCCCGTGGTTTAACGGTGAGATGGCAAATTGTTGGGGAGCTGAAAATGGAGACAAACAGCTGCATTAAATGTGGAAAAAGTACTGCTGATAGGATGATGCAAATGCTACCTACCTGGGTACCATTATAACACAGCATTCGGCAACATATAAAGGTTGTGCAAAATTCTCATTAGGCTGAGAACAAATGGTGCTAATTTTACACAGAACCACATGAATGAAGAGTTGCCTCGGTTATTTTTCAGGAGTATCTAATAAAATGTACAAAATCAATTAGCGAACTTCTTACAATTACAACCTCCGTGCAGCTACAGTCATCACACCACTCGGCTGTGCCCATGATTGATGGATCCAAGAATTCTTTCCGAAATAATCAATCCAGACTTTTTGGTGCACATGTCTGTAGTGCGACATATGGGATGGCTCTGAACAAGTGTGAAGCCTTAGAAACTGAAGCCTCAGACGGGAAGTGTTGAAACCCCACCACACTAAGACAGACAACACTCCCGATGGTGAAATGCCTTTAGCTACAGCTTCCAGTTTCTTTCCCTCCCACGTTCCCACAGAGCTGCAGGACTCTCAGATGTCCCACACGCCAGCTGTCCACTCTCTAGCCCACTCTCCTCCCCAAATGCAGTTTTGCATCCCAGCATTCTAATATTTAAAAAACATGTTTTTGAAAATATACGCCTGACTGGAAAACAAAACCTAAGCTGGGGATGTATTTCATTTCCATGAAACCAAAGGCATGTCTGGGACACACAAGTCTGTGTTGCAAGTTGAACCTCCTGCAGCAGTGTTTTTTCCTCCTTTTATCCAAGGTTATGAAAGAAATACAAAGTCATCTTCCAAACTCACACTTAATGTCTGTTAGGAAATGCAAGAACCCCGAGACTACCTGGAAATCCTGGACTCTGCATATTCATTTATAAAAGTGTTTTAGCTCCAGGTTTTCAAGGTTTGTGGAGTTACAGAGACAAAGTGTGGAACAGAGACTGAAGGAAAGTCCATCTAGAGACTGCCCCACCTGGGTGATCCATCCCATATGCAACCATCAAACCCAGACACTATTATGGATGCCAACAAGTACTTGCTGACTGGAGCCTGATATAGCTGTCTCCTGAGAGACTATGCCAGTACCTGCTAAATACAGAAATGGATGCTCACAGCTATTCATTGGATGAAGCAAAGGGTCCCCAATGAAGGAGCTAGAGAAAGTTCCAAAGGAGCCGAAGGGGTTTGTAGCCCCATGGAGGAACAACAATATGAATCAACCAGTACCCGCAGAGCTCCCTGGGACTAAACCACCAACCAAAGAAAACACATGGTGGGACTCATGGTCCAGCTTCATATGTAGCAGAGAATGGCCTAGTCAGTCGTCATTGGGAGGAAAGGCCCTTGGTCCTGTGAAGGCCCGATGCCCCAGTATAGGAGACTGCCAGGGCCAGGAAGCAGAAGTGAGTTGGTTGGTGAGCAGGGGGAGGGGGAAGAGATAGGGGGTTTGGGGAGGGGAAACAAGGAAAGGGGATAACATTTGAAATGTAAGTAAAGAAATATCTAATAAAAAAGTGTTTTAGCTTATTTATTCTGTTAGCTCTCCATGATCATATTTTCTTCCTGATACTTGGAATTGAACCCAGAACTTTGCCTACACCAGGCAAGCATTCCACCCTCATGCTTTTTTCTGTAGCTTCCATTATTAACTTCTAAGAGAGTGATTTGGATAATTAAGATAATTGTATAAATGTCTATGGAAGTAAAATTTCACCCCAGGTTTTCTTTATTCTGACCAATGTTGGGACAACATTGACAGAATTTCCTTTTGAGATTTACTGTACACCCCTTCCCCAAGCTCTGAGGACTGTAATGGGAAATATAGAATTAAAATGTAATAGCCACTGATGAAATGCATGCATTTAAACTCGTGGTACAACCTTGCATGGAACCTTCTTAGGTTCTATCAGAGAAACAGTGTCTTATCTGGGGAAAGCAGTAGACACCCTGAGTCGTTCATCTTTTAGAATATGTGCCTGAGAGAGCTCAACTCTATATCGACTGTCAAGGGAGTGACAGGTGGCTATTCTCTTACTGAATAAAAGGAGAAAAACATAAATAATTGAAGGTGGGCAGTGTCTGAGCAGGCATGAGTAGGCATGGACTCATTTCAAAATATCAAGCCTGAAATATATACATGTGAAGCACAGTGACTCTGATCTTTGGGCCTCAGGATCAATAGGGGACAATTAGTCTACATACTGGGGAGAAGTAGGCAAACAGACGTAAGATGCAAATCCTTGTGGACTGAATTATAAATTCTAGAGCCAAAAGAAACATTTCGATTGCTATAGTGTGAGCATGCTTCACCAACAGCGCTTTAAAGGAGAGAGACTTTTAATTATCATGTAAAGTAACATGGGCTTAATTGACCTGTGAGACTCAGAGTCTTATTCTGGTCTAATATCCAGTACTTATTTTCAGCATGATCAACTTCTTTTTTTTTCTTTCCAGCTGAACAATGTCCATATCCTCCCTCTCCTTGCCTGAGTCACACTGATGTCAACCTCATGCTTTTCTCCTATCACCTCAACTAACCACCTCTAGCTGGAATCAAGTGTGGAACGGCACTCCCCCTGTGCTCAGCGACTTCTATCTTATGTTCCTGTTATTTTTAGAAGACAGAAATGGGTAAATCAATAGCAGAACAGCCGCAAGGAAAAAACAAAAACCAAAACTATCTACGTGAAATGAGATTCACAAGCAAAAGTGAAGTAACCTGAGCCAAGACACACAAGATGGTGGTGTGTCTGGAAGACAATCAGTGTGTCAGCAGGCACGTGCCTTCTCTGAACTCACTTAGAAAAGTATATGCAGCCTTTCAGGCCATGCAAAGCAAACACAGCCACAGAGGGAGAGAGGATCACGGAGTATCCCAGGACAGACACACAAGAGAACAAACATCAGTACAAAAACAGCAGCGTTAAAGAGTATGACACAGGGATCCCATTAGAAGTGACCATGCTACATTTAATGAGCATCTTCTGGGCTTCCTCTGCAGAAGCGATAGAATAAGGAAGATGTGTGCTGAGACATGTGCTATATATTTATTTTACAAACAAGGAAACTAAGTAATAAAGGCTTAAATAACTTGTCCAGTGGCCACATATACCGTGGATGTGAAATGAGATGAAACCCAGCGTCAAATTCCAAAACCTCACCGGCATGTACACATTTAAATAATGAAATCAAACGTTTTTCATCTCCACTATCCGAGCAGCCAGAGCTTGCTGGTGTTTGGATGCAGAAGGTTATCTAATTGCCACTGAGACTCCCACTAAGGACAAAGAATTAAAACAAGACAGAAATGAAGGGGGAAGGCCACCCTTTCTCTGCTGCATATAAGGTGCATTTTAAATGATGGCTAATTTTAATTTTGAAACACTACCCGTGATTATGCCTTGTTAAATGTTGTGCATGTGTCCATAGCAAAGCTAGAAGCAATTTGTCTGCAACAGAAATGGGTGGTTGGAGGAAAGTTAACAAAACCAGCAAACAGAAAAGCATGGGGGACTCGTGTTTACAAGGGTTCAAGTGTATGTTATAGTCAAGCTCAATTATGATGAGAAATGAAAGAATTAATTACAAACTGAGGCTGGGAGCATAATGTGCACCCATGGTTGTTTGTTGCTGAGTGATGATTGTGAAGATGAATTTTCTACTGAATCATCTTGGTTTTTACTGCTTCTTTTAATAGATTCCCACTATCTATGAGCCTGGGTTTAGTGAGTCCACACTGTTTTCTCTTAAATTAAAAGGAAATCAAATACAGCACTGGTTTGGGAATTTAGTAACTCAACCATTTAGAAAAAAATGACTGTATCAAAGGACTTTTAATTACCTGGCCTCGCTTTCATGCAATTTCCAGTTAAGAGCCAGAGGTCCACTCAGAATATTAATGTTCACATCATCTTTAGAAATCTCTGCCTTTATGGCTTTTATTTTCTAATGCTGTCAATGCTTGTTATAATGAGCTGAGGGGTGTGCGCTTACACAGGGCAGAGCAAGCCCAGGCTCTTGCTGCTGACTTCAAGTCTAATGGTAACATAGATTCACAGTTCAGGCAGTCGGCTAGCTCTCCTGAACATTCAGGCACCCCTGTGTACTACAGCACAGCCACACAAGCCTTCTTAGGTATAGGAACAAGTGCCAGCTCACACAGTGGTGCTTACAAGCTTCTTCAAGCATTCATGAACCTAAGCTTCTTAGATGTAGGAGCCCACCCCACAGACCTCCAGGCCAACACAGAAGACAAAAACTAATTCTCTTTAAAACTAGAACTCTAAAGAGCCCTTTCCTTTGCTGATGCTGCTGCAGGAAGGAAAAGTGTATGTGGAGAGAGAGACAGAGAGAGATAGACAGAGAGATAGACAGAGAGAGACAGAGAGAGAGAGACAGAGACAGAGACAGAGAATATCTGTGAATGTGAGAAATGTATACACATGCAGTGTGAGCTTCTGTACCTTTGTGCAAGAATGCACATATGAATGCATACACACACAGGCACATGTGCCTACAGGTATATTTGTGAGCATGTGTATCCGTGAAAATGAGCATGTTTTTGCAGTATGGGCATGTGTATGTGTACATGCCCATGAGTATGCATATGTAGCCATGTGTGTTTATGTACATGCATTCATGAATACATACTAATGCGCACATACATGCATGCATGTATGTGGTAGTTGCTAGGAGAAAAACCAGTGTCTCACAAGACATCACCAGTAGCATCTCTCCTGAAGAACTTCGGGTAGACTATTTCTACTGAGATAGAAAGTAGGTTTTCTAATGCACAGAGTTGATATTCCTTCCCCAGGTAAGTGCATATGACAAATGTCTGAAGCCAAAGTTCACGCTAATAAATTAGACTCTGCAGGGACTATCCTAGCTCCACTGATGTTAATGCTACTGTCTTTGCCCAATGTGTCATGCATGAAATGCACTGCAGTTTTACACATGCCTACTTGAACTGGGCACTCTAACCACAGAAATAAGATAAAATAAATGATAATTATCAGCTAAACTGCCATAGAATCATAAAGCATGCATCAATCAATGGCGTATTCTGATCCCTCACTAGATACAGAACTTCTCAGGGCTTCATAAAGTCTAAGAAATATCTTTTATTTTCCCAGAGAATCCCGCACACCCACAAAATCAAGCATAAAAGTTGTGGTTGGTAGCAGCTGGAAATGTTTTATGACTCTCAGGCTAAAAAGAGTGAATCAATAAAATTTGAATCAGCAGCTGAATGATCAGACCCATGGCTTTTGGGCCATAAGGCCACCCACTCAGGAAGGACTCCACTGGAGCCAGCTGCAGGCCCAGGATCAGGCGCTGGTGTTGGGGTGGACACAGCTCTGTGGTGGCTCTGTATTTCTGGAAACATGGGGCTGCACAAACTATTTTCACTGCTTCTCTGTTCATCAGAAATGCAGGAGACACAGGTAACCAGTAGCCTGTGTTCACAGGCTGCTTTCTTTTATTTGACCGCTCTCTGTCCCCTCTTCCCATAACCCAGCTGTCTTAAAGCTGAACTTTTAGAAAGAAACATCCCTTTACCTATATCTGTGCCTTCTTCAGTTGTTATAATCCCAACAGTTAAGATCATCAGTTCTTTTTAAAGTATTCCCTTACTGTGGCAGAACACGAAGCCTGGTGTCTGTTGATTAGCCCATGCCTATGGGTCTGAGGGCTCTAACAGAGTTTATGCAGCACTTTCAAAGGATGCAGCAGAACTTCGGACTTAGGATCCTAGGATGCCTGCTGTTGAATGCCCTGTCAAATGAACAGTAGTGTCTGTTTGCAGTGAACAAAGCTGAAAAAGAACTAACTCTGCCTGCTACAGAGAACTGCTAGGGCCATCAAGTACTAACAAGAAGCTGGCATAACCCTCCCTGCTCTCAGCACCTAAGTCAAAAGAAGTGGCTGAGAGCTTCACTCTGGCTGTAAACTTCCTGTCATAACCTGAACATGGCTAAAAGGATGTGCAGGCTACACAATCCTCAGACAGGGTTCCTAGTTGCTCTGCTGATCCCTCCTGGTCCACACCATAATTCAGACTGAGTCTGGTAATCTTTGCCTGCAGATACACACAAGCACTGGAGTTCCCAAGAAAGGTGAAGCATGGGTCATGCAGTGCCACCCTGTGACTACTTTTTATGATTCCTGCCCTGAAGATACTCCGGCAAGAAATCCCCCCTTGAGGGATGTGAAAGCCAGGCAGTTAGAGGCAGAAGGTGAGACTCAATGCTAAAAACCCAGCCTGCCTCAGAGCAGGCTGCCTATTGATCCACGGAATCATGGCGTTATGCTCTGTGGCGAGATCCACCACCTTCCTGTGGCTGAGTTGAGAGGTAGATGAAAATGTCACAGTTTTTGCACAGGGAAATGATTGTGTAATAAGTGACCAAGTGGGCATAATCTCTTTTCCTGTGGATCAGGGGTTAATTTGGTGACCTGAACTAAGCTGGCCATGCTACACAGATATAGAAATACTTTATTTTTAAAGGATTTCCGTGATGGTATACACACTGAATGAGAGCCATCTTAACCACAGAAGATTCTATTTCTATCCTCAATGGTCATGCTCACTAACAGGTTTTCAGGTCTGAAAGGGAAAGAAAATAAACTAGTTGTTAAAACTGATTTAGAATTGACGTATTATTTAATTTCTCTTCAAATTGTTACCTATCAACATACAGGTTGAGGGATATGGGGGAGTTCATTTGTTTCTTAGATATGTTGTATTATAATAAAAAATCGAATAATATTTTACATACCCATTACCTCACACACTTATTTATGTGGTGGAAATCTTCAAAATCCACATTCCTAGCTATTTAAAGCATGTATGATATGCTGCTGGCCATAGTCATTCTATTATCCAGTCATGCACTAGGCCTTACTTCTGTCTCAACTTCTTACCTGTCTAACTAAGCTTCACTAAAAATATGTGTTAATACTGACTCTGTACTAAATACCCAAAAGTCACATTTTAGCATCAATTGTTACTCGTAAGAATGTAGAGAAGCAAGGCCTGAAGAGACAATATGTAAAGTGCCTTGCAAGCCATTGAAACTGTCACAGTTTCTCTCCAGATACAGGAATCACTGGAGAGAAGAATGCATGTCCCCATCTGCACACTGCTTGCATATAGAATCAACTATTTCTAAGACAGAGACTGATAATCATGTATGATACTTTGCTGGCCATAGTCATTCTATTAAATAGTCATACACCATGAAAAATATCTAACCAAACTCCTCCCTGTATTTTACACTGTAGTGAAAAGAATCTAGAATGTCCTTTAAGGCTCTACCAGTGTGAGTTGGCTGTCTCAAGGATGAGACAATATAAACCCAGCTCACTGCTGGGGTGTTCAGGTGGGCTAGGGGTTCCCCTCGGGTTGAGCCTGGCATCCCTCAAAAACCCATTATACAACCCTACCTTCCTTCTGTTCACACACAGTCCTCAAATAAGATCATCAATTTTTCTCAGATTTCTTGTGCATGTTTCTTCCTTACTCTGAAAAGATCTCTTATCACGTATGCTTATTCAGACCTATATTCAGGGCATGGCACCAGCAGACATTTATCTTCTGAGTCTTTGAACAATACTCCAGGATATAGTCCTCTATTTGGTTAGTCCTTGGGAACAGCTCATTCAATTCAGCATTACTACTATTATTATTATCATCATCAACAACATCATCATTATTATCATTATATCATTATTATTATTACAGTGTAGTGCTAGATAGCTGTAAAATATCCAGTGAGAGCTTTGTAAACAAGTGGAGGGAAAAATGAGACCTCTAAAAATCCCACACATTGAAGGCTTATTTTTATGTAAATGTATGTGAATGGATTTGTGCACATGTGAGTGCAGTACCCACTGAGGCCAGAGAGGGGGATATGAACTCCTTGACTTGGAGTTACAGCTGTCAAATGCCTGATATGGGTGCTAACAAGTGAACCTGGGTCCTCTTATGGCAGGAAGTATTCTTCTGCATTGAGACATCTCTCCACTCATGATAAATGAATTCTTAGGCCCTAAAGTCTACCAACTGAATCCTGCTCATACAGTATCTTTATAAACATGAACATATCACAAATGGATACTGTGTGCATGTGCTTGTGTTTCGTACACACTGTCTCATGCATATCTCTAACATCTGGAGGATAAGCAGTCCTTGAGAATTGCATCTTCTAAAGATAAGCAGATCTGGGCTTAATTCTGCTGACACTGAGCAACACAGTTCAATTCTGAAAAAAGAATGACACTATTTTAGTCAGTGCTCCATCAACTTTAAATGATAGTAACAGGTAATTTTATTTCATTTGCAGAGTCCTTGTGAAGATGGATTAGAAAACACATTTAAGATATTATTAATAGACACATCTATCTCTCTGCCTACTTACTATCCTATATACCTCAATACTTATCACTAGTTAGCTGTATACTTATCTCTTTATGTGCCATATCTATCCATCCTTCCATCCATCTATCATCTATCTGTTATCTATCTGTTACTTATTTATCTATCATCTGTTTGTTATTGGTGATATGTTTATCTTGCTGTGATCATCTGTCATCTACTTTTCTACCATCTATCTATCTATCTATCTATCTATCTATCTATCTATCATCTATCTATCATTTTAGGATTTGTCAATCATCTATCTATAAATATTTTATCATACATCTGTGTGGCAATAATCTACCTATCATCTGTGTATATAGATCATCTGTCTACCAGTCCTTTATCTATCCTCTACAATGCATCTTTCTCACAACCATCTCTCACTTTCTTTTTAATGTATTATCTTTTTGTCCCCTACCTTTCTATTTATCCATGTACCCAATTATCTATACATTATTGACATATCTACCCACCATATATCTATATATCTAATCCATGTGTCCTTCATCTACCACCTAACCTATATATATATATATATATATATATATATATATATATACACATACATACACACACACACACACACATACATGGGTGTGTGTGTACATGGGTATATGTGTGATGTTAATCAATTTAATAATTTTAAGACAAAAATGTCAGAATATATTAGAACTCATTATAAGTAACATACAGATTTGTGTCTCATTAGAAATTTATTAAATAGAATTATACTAATTGTGTGGTCCATAGATGGAGCAAATAACACCTGAGAAGATGAGTATTTTTAGTTACTGGCTCAATTTTTTCTGTACTTATCAGTTAAAATCCATGGATTGCTTCTATAATAACTATAAACTTATTTGCTAAGAAGTTCCAAAAGAGAATCTTTGAGGAAATACTCCACGTGGACAACTTTAGAAAGAAATTTATGAATACTTCCATTAGGATTAGAATGTTAAATTTGGTGACTATATGCATTAATTGGAATATTTACCTTATTGTGTTCACATTTATTATGTTGCTTAATCTCCCCATGTACAAATAACAATTTACATAAAAAAGACTTATTTGAAAGTATTGCCAAAAATCATGCATTCCATGCCCACATTAAGAATATTGGCAAGGTTATCTTATTTTTTGACAGATCTTAGAACTTTGGACAATTTCCTCATTCCAAGCCAGTGAATATAAATTAAAATTTTAAGCAGCAATCTGCTAATACTAAAGAAATTCTAATTTAGGAAAGCAGTGCTACTTTAAGGACCACAGGGAAATACTTTAATAGCTGATTTAGTACTTTTATCTAAATTCAATTTCCATTAAATATCTTGGATAATATATTAACATTTTTAAGTGTTTAGATTAACATTAATTAAATTGTTTCCTTTGTAGAAATTAGCACATGTGTTCTCTCTTCAAAACAGCAAGTACTAGAGTAAAAGAAAATCTACATTATTTTTTTAAATTAATGTAAATCACAAATTGGAAACTGCTGTAGCTGTTTTTCTGGCCACCACACTGCCTCTGCCTTCTCTCATGCCGATATATATATATATATATATATATTCTGTCATGTGCACTCCCCAAAACTTGGCTTGATGGGTTAGAGTTGCCTCCCAGACCTGGGGGCTTGAGTTATCAATGAAGGAGGGGAGCTGTAATTGAGAGCTCTGATCTCTTTCCAAACACTTCTCCCGTCTGTACTCTTCTATCAGGTTGGTAAAAGTCTTTGATGTGCAGTGATAAATAATGATTATATTCAGCTATTAAATATTACATAAAATTGGTTTTGTCGATGACAGATTTTTGTATTTTACAAATTATTTTTTCAAAATTAGTCTCATGCTTTTTTTTGGTAATTATCATATAAATTATTAACCATTTGAAATGTAAGTTACAAAAACGTCTTTACATATACTGAAAGCAGATTCGAGCTAATATATCTATGTACTTTTCCAGTTATGTTTCCTTAGAATCCTGACCCAAACATGAAATACTTTCTAACAGAAAAAAATTATCTATATGTTAAAACTATACTATCATCCATCTTGAAAATGGATAAAACCCACAGTAGAGCTGGAAGATTTGATCAAAGGGGGCACTTAGCATCACTTTGGAGTTCCAAAGGCTTCTTTAACAGCTATTGGTAATCAGAGAAACCCATGGGATACACACATGGACTTTGTCCAGAAAAAGAGTAGAACTGTAAGAGTTCCTGGACCATGAACACATTGTCTACCCTTCGAACAGATATCATTGAAAAATGTAGAAGTAAGCAATGCCAGAAGAAACAAACTCACATGTGATTCGTGTCTCAAAGGAAAATGGCAATTGTAACTGAATTTTAACATTAATCCAAGGAGGGGAGGGTGAGGTTGGGGAATCATGGAGGGCAGACTGGAAAGGAGGACATTTGAAATGTAAACAAATAAAATAATTAATAAAAATAATTAAATAAAAAGTTAATCCAACCATTGACCACAAATCAGCCGGCTGCTGTCCGAAGACTTTGCCATTTCTTGACAGTCACACACTTAACAGGGTTTATACCTCTCTAGAAACTGGCATTGGTTTATCTGAAAGTGTAGTGACCTCACAACTGAGTCTGGCAGAGCAGGCTGGTATCTGCAGCATTAATGCATGGGTCACTTAAGTTAAAAGTGTTAATAAGTCTTTATATAACTTTATGTGGTTGTATTACACTATAGTATACTATCATATAGCCCATTGCAACCAGCTAATTACATTCCAACTAAGTTAAGGTAAATTAACCATGTACAGACTTGAACATTCCACAAAGAACATGCATGCACATGTGTTCAGTATTAGAGCAAACCATAACACATGTAAAGCAAACTATGTGGGTTGCCGAAAGTCAGTAACAAATGGCACCACTCAATTCACCTTCCTTCACTCACAGTCACCAGAGTTCACATAACTTACAAATGATAGCTCTTGTATTACACATGAAAGAAAATTAAATACCTCTATGCCAAACTACACACACCTTAGGCCTCATGCTCACAGGTACCCAGTTCAATTATTTCAAATCTAACAGAGACAATCATTTCCTTAACCAAAGTCCACTCTTCTTCAGTCACATCTACACCAAACCACCTTAGAACTGACAGCAACATCAGAAAGTATAGAACCACAAATCTGACGTCAAGCAGAAAACTCAAAGCCCACTGCTTTGCAAAAACCAAACAAGAGTGAGGCCAAAATAATTTATAAACTAAAAATTCTAACTGGAAAAAAAATCCCTCATTTTATGAGACCACCTTACTTCAGTCCTAGTTACCAGTTTTATTGCTGAGCAAACACTTTAACACATAAGCCTCTTCTAGGTTAAAGACAAATACTTTACGACGAAGCAGTCCCACCAAATTTATATGTGTAACCCTCATGTTACCATTGTAGTCAACAAAACAATCTGATTCATAAGTTCAGAACAATAGCAAATTTTTTGCTAGTTCTTTGGCAGACATAGAAGACAATGTTGTATCTGCTTGACAATGTATTAAAGAACAGCCAAATACTTCCTTCATACAACCCATCTGCATCTGCACCTTCATCTGCATCTGCATCAGTATCTCATAGCAGCATTTAGCAAATAGGTGAGCAACATGCTAAGTGCCACCACCTCCTACCTTCGTACATGGCCTTGAAACCCTGTGCGCTCACTGCAAAGTCCGTGGTGAACCAGAGCGTGAGGAGCGACCCGGTGCTCACGATGGAGGAAGGCAGCTGGAATCCTGACAGCCTGGATTTAGAAGAGAGATGAAGAGTCAGAAAACCTTCAGTTAAATGCAATGTGTTAGAATTAAAGTGCACACATTTGCAAGTGGAGCTGGTTTACTGATATTTCTTGATAATGATGTTATTGTTGTTGTAGACAGTTACTTTATTATGAGACTCAGGCTAACCTTGAAGTGGTCTTTCTTCTGTCTTAGGCTTCTGAGTGCTGGGATTATACGTACTACACCATGCCTTGCTTTGATTATTCTTACTTACATTACATTTTTCTAAGTGACATCATCAAAGACTTAGGTAGCCATTGTAGGAATATTTGATGTTAACATACTTGTTTATTTAAATAACCTTTGATAAAGCTCCTTTGAAAGAATTATTCACCAATGTGATATCCTAAGCATAATGGATTAGGGCTACATAGTACTATAAAATGAAACACATGTATGTCGGGTGAGATAGACACACCCCACACATACTTTACCATGTCAGACAGATCACCCACACATGCTTCACCATGTGTGACAGGATATCTGGCACATGCTTACATGTTCAGTCACCATTAAGTACTTATCACATCTAACATGGCATCTGTTTGTTCTTATATTTACTCCAAAGAAATGGTGGTTCCTCTAGAGGAGAAGCTATATGCTTGGCATTGAACACGGTGAAACTCATTTACCATCATCAGAAATCACATCATTGATATTAATATTTAGTTTCAAAGTAAATTTTTCGGTTTGTGATAAAAACAAAATTTTCCAGCCATCACCATGTTTGAGTAACTTTCAAAGTTTTAATAGCAATAATCATTGGGAAGAGTAAATTAGTGAATATGTATGTGTAGTACTTTGAAAACCAATAGATTCATAAAATATCAAAAGGAAACTAAAACATTATACTTCATGTAGTTTCATAACTAAATAAATCAAGTGGTAGGTATATGCAGTAGTAGCGTAGCCAGCATATTAGGCGATCATGCAGAAGGCAGAGCATATGTGCACCCTCTGCAGGAGGGATGCTGGTTTGCTAGTTAGCCTGCACAAGTAGTGACCTTATCACAGCTTCTGAGAATTACAGAATCAATGGTCTAGATAGACTCAAGATGATCTACTATTACCAATGACAGCATGATAATTTAGTAATAAGATGACAGGACTAATAGACTTGAAAATAATACTATATTCAAATGAGCAAACGAGGATTATTTACAAACATGAATCAAGCTGACTCGGTTTTTCATTAATGTTATTTGTCTCAACTTTTGGTTCATTTAGAAAAATTAGCTCTCAGGCTAAGAGATGACTCAATCTGCAAAATGTCTGTTGTTAAACCATGAAGATCTTAGTTCAGATCCTAGCACCAGGAGAAAAGCAGTTGTGTATACAGTAAACCCATATGCCAGGGCTGGGAACAGGTAGATTCTTGTAGCTCATTGGTCTGACCACATCCATGAGTTTGAGCTTCAGTGAAAAATCCAGTCTCATAAATTAATTGAGTGGATGATTGAGAAAGACCCAAAACCTCAATCTTCAATCTCTATGTGTATATATAACGTGTTTCTTGATGTGAACATGTATACATCATCTACTTCATACAACCCCTGCAAAAACAACTGAATTTAAATCTTTTATTAAGTATGGTAAATAGAAGAAGAACTCCTAAACCCCCAACCTCAATCTCATCCTAGTATCCTAACAATACAAAAAGCAAAAAGAAAGAAAGAAAGAAAAACAAACAACAACAACAAAACTAGGTAAAGACACAATCAGAAACAAAAGTATGGGACAGTACCTCCAGAGTCCATGTGGAATCATCGCTAAAATACTTGAAAACTGAATCCAGACATATCTTTAAAAGGTCACCTGCAGTTAGGTGGGCTTTATCATGGAGATGTGTGGATGATTCCAAATATGTCAATAACTAAAAGTAATGAATTAGATAAACAGACCTAAAGACAAAAATCACATCATCATTTCAAAAGATGCAGAGAAAGCCTTTGATAAAAATGCTCCATTCTTTCATGATAAGAGTTCTGTAGAGAGTAGGCCTGGAGAGAACATAGTGCAACATCATAAATAATACATATAACGTAGCCACAGCCAACAGCCTAAATGGAGAAAAGTTCCAAGAAATAACAAAAATCGGGAAGAAGAAAATGTCTTCCATTTTCTCTACTCCTTTTCAATATATAGCGTTATCTATAGCAAAATGGAAAGGAAATTAAAGGGACACAAACAGGAAAATAAATCAATTATCCCTATTTGCATAGCATGTGTTATACATAAGAGATCTTAAAAATTGCTATAGCTAAGGAAATGAAAACTACCTGGTATGGACTTGTTGAAAAGGGCTGACCCATGATCAGTGGGTCAAAACAGGAAGCATGACCTGACCTCCATTAACACACCTGACTTCGGTTTTGAAAAAGTTCAAAACCAGCCAATGGGAAATTCAACAACTGGGTTTCCATGAGCAAAAGTTGTCCTAGAGCCAGTTAATACTTTTATAATACCATGATCCCCCAAGTAGAAACCTAAATGTGAAATTATACAACTTTTATTAAAAACAGGTCGTCTTCAAGGCCCATGGTATGGGAAGTATCCCTTTGTGTTATAGTACATTTATCATCCATGAGAGGAAAAGCAAATAAACTGGATTTCATAAAACTTTAAAACTTTTCTTTATAAAATACCCCATTAAGATAATCCAAAGACATTCAGCAGCCTGGGAGAAGATATTTGCAAGCCAATTATCTGGACAAGCTAAATTATCTATTATATATAATAGACTCAACAGTAAAAAAAAAAAAACATGCAATAAAATTAGAAAATGGGCAAAATACACAAAAAATCGTTTCCTAGTTTGCTTTCTGTTGCTGTGATAGAAAAAGACACAAAAACAACTTGGGGAAGAAAGGATGAATGTAACTTAATGATCACAGTCCAACATCAAGGGAAGCCAGCCCAAGCATGAACCAGAAGGCAGGAACTGAAGCAGAGGCTATGGGGAACACTGCTTTTTGGCTTCTAGACTCATTATCAGCTACCTGTCTTAAAGCACTCCCTAAGGATGGTGCTGCCTACAGTGAGTGGGCTACATCCTCCTACATCAATTAGTAATCCAGAAATTGCCCCCAAAGATATTACCACAAGCCAATGGGACAGTGGCAATTCCTCTTTTCAGGTTTGTCTGGTCAATGATTATGATTAGCCATCAGAGATCAAATCACAGACAGAAGACAGGTAGATGTCAAGGAAGGCCATAAAAAAATAGATTATGCAACCTCTAGTCACTAGAAAAATGTGATCCAGACCAAGGAAACCTAACCACAGAGCTGTCAGAGGGGCTGGAAGAAAAAACATGGATGCAAAAAATGTTTAAAGGACTGAGAAAGCTTTGACATTTCTCCCAAAGTGTGCACTGGTGCAGTCACTTTGGAAAACAGTTTGCCACTGTCTTAAAAAATAAACAAGAGGCTGGAGAGAGATGTCTCAGCAGTGAAGAGCATGGTATACTAACTCTTGCAAACATCCTGAATTCAGCCCAGCACTCACATCAGGCTCTCAAGGATCACCTGTAACTCCAACTCCAGGGGATTCATGCCCTTTCTCAGCCGCTGTAGATACCTGCCCATGCACAGCATACATACCCATCTCAAAATAAATAAATAGGTAAATTTTAAATAATCATGTTAAAATAAATGAACAACAAATGGCTATCAAACTTAATAATTGTTTTTCTTGGAATTTACCCAAAACTCCCTGTAGTGATATAAATGTCATTTTTTTCATGGTTAATATTCTGGCCATGTCTGTACACTGTGACTTAGTAACTAACTTAGTAACTTAGAACTAGGGAAGATAGTTAGTGGAGGTATACTTAATTTCTGTCAATGCTATGAGACTATCATCTTCTGAACATCAAATAGCTTCATAAACGAAGGTTAGAAAGGTTTAAGTATTTCAAAAATATTAATAAAGTATAGAATAATTACTTACTAGAAACCCCCAATATTTAATCAATAACAATTTCTTCATTAACTTCCAAGCAATAGATGAAACAAAAACACTGAGAATCTTTTATTTAGAAATCGATTATTTAAAACTTTTAAATACATATTTCATTCATTGTGTCCCTCTAGACCATGATGCATACATATCATGCATGCTTGTGTGCCCATGGGCCACATTACTTTTCATTGTAATTAAACTGCCATAAAATGAAAGAAGCAAGACAAAGCTCAAACCTGGCTAGCTTTGCTGATTTCATTTTTTTTTTAATCAAAGTCCATCTTCAAACACAACATATGAACACTGGCAGAGAGAATGTCTTTGAGAACCAAAGTGGCATTTGCAAAAACAGTGAGGGGACTGTAGACCTCTCCTTCCTCATGGTCATCACTTTGCTCATATCTTGACTCCTGCTGGCATGTTTCACAATAGATGCTGCAGGTCATCACTATGACTTCCCAGCCATAGATGAGAGATGGGAAGGGAGCTCTTTATCCAATGCCAAACTCCATGCCACAGCTCCCACTGCAGAAAGTCACTATGTCAACCTTGTAAAAGCATCAGGCTTCTGTCCAGTTCCCAGCTGAACTAGTGGCAGGGGTAGAATGATCGGGTAAGTGGATCTGCTGAGACAGTGACAAAAAAATCGACAATGACAAAAAAATCGATTTCATTCTTAGAAGAAATGTATGGTTGTTGTCAATCGAAACATGTTGTTCACTCTGTCTTTTCTAGAGGGATCCCATTGTCCTGTAGAATCTCATTTATATTTCCACTTTGGAGAAACCAATTCCCTGCTCACATGGCAGCTATCTGGGTGACAGATAGCTCATGCCTGTCAACATGACTGATTGTCATGTAAAGCAGGACTGACTGTTGGTAACATCTCTCTATTCCAAGTACATGTGCACTCGGGAGAAGCATGGAATTGAGAACTGAATACCACCTTCTTCTTCTTCTTCTTCTTCTTCTTCTTCTTCTTCTTCTTCTTCTTCTTCTTCTTCTTCTTCTTCTTCTTCTTCTTCTTCTTCTTCTTCTTCTTCTCAAAATAATTACCCAGATGAATATTAGTAGAACTAGTCTTAAATTGTTTTGCAATGTACTACCATCCGGGGTGCTCAAGGCACACAAGTGTGAAAATCCAGAAGGACAGAAGTAGTAGTGTTGGACTGAAACAGCAATTTAAGGAGAACCTCAGAATGGAAGACCAGAGCTGGTGATTTTTAAATCACCTTAACTAATGGGGGGGGGGCATTAGTCTACAAGACAGAATTGCACTCCTGAATTATACAATGTATATATTTTATAATCAGTATTTGTGACTTTAAAATGTCAATTATATTTAAAACTAAGGCTTAGTTAAATGTCAAGTGCATATTTTAAGTAAATTAGCAAATATCACTAAATCAAATCATCTTCCAGAGAACATAATCACTTAAAGGAAAATATCTATAAGCCAAATGTAGCTAAGCTGACATTAATATCCAATATTTAATCTCATCACATGGCAGGTCATATACCAATGTAAAGATCCTTATGATATATCCTAAAGGAATGGGTGGCATAACAAACAAACTTGCCTGTGACTAGCTTTTAGTTAAGACATTCCTATGTGCACTAGAATGTTTCCATTGGGAAATATCTGTATTTCTCAGAAGAAAGTCAATGTTAGGAACCAATAGCTTGTGCAGACTTTTATAAATTCACCTCTTCACAATACACCCATAAGTTGGCCCAAATGCATGATCCTCAAAACTGCTTCCAGGTGACATGTTTTCAAACAACAACCATCCATGTTTTTGCTTGTTTTGTTAATCGCATATCTTACCTAAATATTTGACCATGCATTTTACTACACCTTTAGTTTTAAATAAATATTCATTACTTAAAACTTTGAACAGTCATCGACTAAGACTAAAACATATTACATTTAATGTCTCCCAATGTAAACGCCCCTGGTATGAATTTAGTTAGAAACATGTTTTCTTCAATTCTTTATTTTTAAAAACCTTCTGAAACTCTCAAGGCATAACCGACCAACCAGTTCATCAGTACAGCAGCTTCTTTGCCCTGAGGCCTTCTTGAATATTGACATTAGCTCCTTTGTCTTCTTTACATGGCAGGCACATGAAACCAGGCCAGGATAACCCTCTGCTTTCTGTTTCCCCTTTTCTCCCTCACCCACCACACCTATCTTTATCTAGTGGGATACAGTTGTCTTCTTATTCTTTTATGTAACACCAATCCTGACTTCCTAACAGTTCCACGCTGTAATTATCAACAGTCCAAGAGTCCCAGGAAAAGCATTGTGCAAAGGCTTACGCTGACCAAAGCTTAAGAAAGGACTGTATTGCTAGGACTCTAGTCACTTAACTTCAGACAGCACACAATGAAACCAGAAGGACATTGGCTTTGTACAAAGAAAGCCAGTGTGTCTTATTTACAGTCTAGACATCTGTAGCCTTTGTGCGGGGCTTCCTAAGAACCAAACTCTGTTCTACACAGCAATGTATTACCTCATAAACACCAATTCTGATTTGTTGGTGCCAACTAGAAATGGGTTTAATACTCATTTCTGGAGCGATATCTGAAACTAGAGGATCTGTATTTCTGTCTACATGTCTAGAGAAGGAATAAAAAACAATAGGTAATCATATTTTGATTATCAGAATTTGCTAATTTCTCTTCATAGATTTGCTTTTGTCTTTTTTTCTGTGTGTGTTCAGGCATTTGCATTCATTTAGGAATGCATATCTGTGTACAAATATAAAATATGTCTCATATGAGTGAGAAAAAAAGATTTCTTCACTTTGAGTAATCATAAACAAGGTGAGCTTTGTGTTTTGGCAATGCCCCTTGGCAAGGAAGAAAGAGACTAGCTTATAGACTCTGTGGATTCTGTATTAGGTCATACATTGCAATAGAACTGGGCTCACTACATTTCAGAAGGGGCCAATACACACGGCTGGGCAGGCAGAGAAGGTATAGAGAGAATATTTGGCCCAAGAAAGGAGAGAGAACAGAGTGGTGGCCCCCATTTGACATACTCAAGGACTGAATCTCAAAAATGTAAGAAAGTACTGGGGTGGGGGAGGTGATGTAGGGTTATGGCCATTGGTTCACATCCATATGCTGAGATCATAGGATGCCTGCAACCTGGGACTTGGTCCTTAGACATCTTTCTCACAATAGCTGCTCCTTTGATCTTAACCAAATCTTCCTGCTCCTGTAGTTTCCCTAAGCTGAGGGCTCTATAGCCACCTAAAATCAAACTGAAGTACATGCAAGCTTGAACTACCAAGACAATGCAAGATGAACGCTGAGCCCACTGTCCTTGCCTGCTCCGTCATTGTGAGCGAGACATTCCAGCTACTGCCCTGTTAGATCACAAGAAAGAGGAGTCCATTTTATGAAAACTGCTGATCCCATTGGCAAGTTCCTGCCATATCCCGTGTCCTGGGTGGATTCTTGTCTTCCCCCAGACCCTGTGAGGTCTTTCATCTTGTTAGGGTTTGATTTAGAGCACTAGGGAAATCTTAGTTTATACTAAGTAAAAATTATCTCCTAAGCCTTAGGACCTGAGGGGATTCACTCTCTGCTAAGCACCACTGTCTAATTAAAGTGCCTGTGGAAAAAAAAATAAAATAAAATTTCCTCAAATTGCATTCAAGACAAATTTGCCAAGAATTAATCTCACTGATCTTTCCTCTCCATCCCTGCACCAAGTTATTTTGAGAAAGTTATTTCACAATTACAGCGTCTGTGAGATGCTATTTGAAGCAAAGATCTAAACAGATTTTGCCCCCAAGCACGAAATAGCATCCTGCTCAAGTGGCTCTGTTATGGCAATAGAACCTTTTAGAAATTACATTAAAATGGCCCAGTGTCCCTCGCACCACTGCCTGCTTCATTCACTGATATCCACTCCTCACTGGGGCCCTCCACCTGAGCGATAAGAACCCCCAGATTGTCTTTCTAGTGAAGAATCCATTAGTTGGGTTTTCATATCAAGATCTCTTTTCAAGCTGTTTGCGTCTAGATAGGCCCCTTTTCCATGTTAAGATTTCAGATAAGCCCAGTGCTACTTCAGTGTAACTCACTGGGCCTGCTGGATTTCCTCCTGAGAGTGGCTGTCTAATGCTAATCTTACACGCAATGTGGTGTGGGAACAGAGGTAAAGTGCTAACTGATTTCCCTGTGGGCAAGCCAAGGGAACAGGCAGCCACTTCTGAGTGCTTAGGCCAAAATAACTTTAAGAAATGAGTAAAATGGGTCAAATATGCCAAATAACTCTAGGCAAATTTGTTTCACTGTGCTATCTGATAAGATTGATTTCAAAGTTTAAATACCTCCTCTTAATTATAAATCTGACTTACACAAAAATAGAAACTAGAATTCAATTGATGACATCTACTGTAAGGAGGGCAAAAAACATACAGTATACATATATACACACAGACATATTATTACATTCACATGCATTCACACACAGCTACACACACAAGCTCATATTACACAACTGAATAAACATGCACACAATCATGTACATACCACATATATCACATATATACATGCATACACACACACACACACACACACACACATATATATATATATATATATATATATATATATATATATATATATATACATATATATACCACATACATGATCATTCATTACCATGTATAGAAATAGCTGAAACAGCTGAAATAGAGAGAGACAGAGAATGGAGGAGAAAGAGAGACCAGATGGGGAAGGATCTTTCTCAGGGCAGATTCCTGAGGCCTGATCAGAACACCAACACAAACCTGAAACCATTTCAAAAGATTGACAGCTGTAAACCTGGATGGGGTGAAAGATAACAGATAACAGTTGAAAAGAAAGAAATCCTAAAAGGGTTGAAATCAGAAATACAGAGCCTGATATTAGATATAAATTCTTTTAAAAATTCACAAAGTAGCCTAACACATTTGGAGAGTCTGATATCACTCATAAATGTGACCAGTGACTCCTGAATTCGCAAAACATGTAAGAGAAAGTGTTCTTGAAGCCTCTCTGTTAATTTTCTTGGTGGAATGCATCATATTGATGTAGTTTTTCAATATGTGAATAGTTGGAATCAATTAGCTAAAGGGGGGATTATCTAAAATATCTAGCATATTTTAAAAGCCAAAACATTATCCACATTTACTTGGGTCTTTGTATTTGTGAATGTGTTCTCAGAAGGTTTGTAAAATTACCTAAATAGTTCTAATTACCTAAATAGTTCATGGATAGGAATAGACAGAGGCTTGACTAGAATTTGGTATACTAAGATTGTAATATACATACATACATATATACATATATAATTTATTCTACAAAGTCAACTACGTATATTAATAATTAATATACCAGGGGCATCTCAGACTTTTTCTCTCAGCTACTTCTCAGACACAGGCCTGAGAAAAGGACAGACTAAATTTCATGCAGTGCACTGCTTATATAATTCAGTTTCCTAGCTATCAACAGAGTGATTATTTCAGGTCAAAGTAATTTTCACATTGTATTGATTTTCTAGATCTGGAGTCTAGTGAGGTGGAGTAGTCCTGGACTCCCCAGCTGTGATGCTGGCTAATTCTTGGCACATTCACTAGCTGCCAGTCGATGCTCTCTATTCTGAACACCGCTTTCTTACCCAATCCTTAAAGCAGCCTGTGACTTCGACTAGTATGCCTCTGGCATTGCAGGCAGGAAAATCAGACCCTAGAGCAAATGGCTAACTCATGAGGAATCCAGAGGTGGTCAGTACCAGAGACAAGATTCATTTCAGGGGTCTTTCTCCAGACATGTTAGGAACTAGTCATGCCATGCTCAAGACAGATTTCAAGAACGGGCTGCAGGCTTTATGAAAATGCACCTGGAAAACAATTTTGCCTAAAGATTGGGGGGCCAACCCCAAAATCTGAGGATCATCTGAATGACATTGGTCAAATTTCTGAAATAAAGCTCTAAAGAAAATCAATAATAAGACAATATGCATTTTAATTTTGTTGATGTGTTAGTACGTGTGGTATACGTGCATGCTCTTTCCGGGGCGGGGGGTGGGGGGGTGCTACATGCACTTGTGAACACACATGCAGAGAAAAGAGAGAAACCTCAAGTTCTCTACCTAGGCTCTCAATCTTTTTTCCCTAGAGCCAGTATCTCATATTGAACCTGGAGCTAGGCCAGTGCCCATCAAGCCCCAGTGATCCACCTGCGGAGCTTAAGCCCAGGCAACCGTACCCAGCACTTTACAGTGTTGCTGGCATTCAAGCCCAGTTTCTAGTGCTTCCTCTGAAAGAAGCAAACACTCTCACCCATTCACCACCTCCCTAGCTGCACAATTCACCCTTCAAGAAGAATAGTGGACACATCTGTGGCCAAGCCCTAAGAGGGAAGTGCTTGTCTGGCCAGCAGGTATACTGCAGAGGGAAGAAGTCTCCCTCTGCATCCCTGTTCAGCTGGGTTCCATGGGCAGCAGTGTTATCAGCAGCATGATGGAAAGAGGAAGCAATCAATTTAATAAAGCCACTCCACTTCTCTCCTCCTAGCCGTGTTCAAAGGAAGTTGATGTATGTCGTTTTCTTTATTCTCAAACCTGCCCTTGTCTGAAAGAGCTAACGCGTCCTCATTTGTAGTCACTCATGAGGGATGTGAAGATGTAAATTTCCCATCTTTTGATTGAAAAAGACTATTTATTCCCCCACACTCCTTTGAATTTAAAGATGGGGTTTAACATTTGCATACATTTACCTCTCCCTCTTTCTCTCATTTTTATAAGAGAGGGGATCTGGAGATAAAAATGAAGCAGAAAAAACTCAAAGTCCATGTGCACAGGAATGTTTGCTTAGCAATATTACAGATTTGGAGAGAGGAAAGAAGAGGGCTTGACCAAATGTACAAAGCATGGAGCTTGCATTCTTTCCCTGTGACCTACACACAGATGGGACCTGCTTTCTCTTTAGTGTCAGGGATGGGGACTTCAATCCCTTTTCAAATAAGTACAAGGAATTTTACATCTCTGGCAGCCAATTTGAATATCTGGCATGAGAAGGGTACTTTCTCAATTCATCTTCATGCTTTGTGATCACATCACAGGATATCTTCATGGCTACAGAGACATAAATGAAACTAACATACAAACAGCCAAGCAGGGATCTGCCATAACCATGGGAAGATCATTCCGAGGGACTGAGGCAAATGAGAATAGGGAACTGGCAGAAGCCATTCACCTCCAAGTCCGTGAGAGCCATTGAAGCAGTGTGACATTTCCACTAATTACAGCTGAGAATGAATCTGAAAGAATCAAGACTTGTTTTCCAGATGGGGCAGGTCCAGAGAGTGAAGGGGGCTTTTACAGACTCCAACTGCCCTCTGCTAGCTATGTAAGACCTCATTATCAGGACGGAATGTCAAGCCTACATTCCTGGCACTATCTTGTCCCTGACCCTGAGTAAACCCCACTTTTTCAAGCGTTCAACAGTGAGAATGGAGCACATATATTCCTCTAGAAAATGCATGACTCTGCATAGATAAAAGTGGCCACAAAAAGTAGATATAATCTAATCACGATTTTTCACATTTAAAATGCATTCCTAGAGACACTTAAGAGGTCAACACTACAGTGCAGAAATCTAATTTAAGTGGCATGGGGGAAAAGCCAGTCAGCAGAAGATCCTATGACTGGTGAGGCAAAATGAATAGGAGCCCAAAAGAGTGTGTGAATTAATCATAAATATTGTACTTCTGACGTGCTTTGAAAAGAACTTTCACCAATTCTGTTTTATACTGGCAAGGCTCTTAAGGTACCAGAACAACCACAAACTTGGCTTTAGTGGCTGATTTTGGCAATTTCAATATGATATGAGAATTCAATGTGGTGTGGCTTTGAGGCTTTCACTAGATTGCATAGAGGGACAGAGATGTGACATTTCAAGACAGTGGAGTACAGACCACACATTCCATTCCTGTGATGATATCATCCATAATCTTGGAAACAGTATCTCAGGCAAGTCATACCTTTTCCCTGAGATTTTGGCAATCTGGTCTGGCTCTATTCAGATCCAAGCCTCACCAATTACAGATGTGTACCATCATAGCCAGCTCTTTACTTGGGTTCTGGAGATGAGGTCAGGTTCTCTTCTTGGTAGAGCAACTTTATCACTGAGCTAATTCTTCAGCCCAATGTAGCCTTACTTCAGCAAGAATCTAATGGATTTTGTTTATGGCTTTGGGATTTTGCTTAAATGCTGGCAGATATGTGTTCTAACAGCACCCAGGAGATTAGCCTCTATACTGTCCTGATGTTCCAGGAGGAAACATGCAGAGCCATGGCAAGCAGTGGCCACAGTGGAAGAACAATGGAAATAGTCACAGGACACTGAATGCTAACTTGGAAGGCAGCCTGGACCAGTGGTCCCCAGCATCAGCCTATGAGAAAAGACCAAAGGAAATGCTTTCCATCTCTGAGCCACAGGGATTAGGGAGTCCCACAGAGCCCCACTATGCAGAACCTCTCTCCTATTATCTTATACTCACTGTATAGCACCTGGAGTGAGTGTTTACCCAGAACCCCCAGAGGGAGAACCACTTAGGCATACTCCCAGGGTCTCAATGCTCAATTGAGGGATTACCTGCCATTACCTGCAAATATTTGGCAACTAATAAAGCCACTGAAATATTCTGCCCAGAGTCCCAAGGCATTTGAAGGATCAAAAAGAATTGCTTAGATTCAAGATCTGAGTTTTTTTTTTAAACAAGAATATATTATCCAATTCTATGTTGTGTTCTCATAAAGAAAAAAAGTTAGAAGGTGAACATTTTATAACAATGTAAATGTGTATTTGTTACAACACAGGGTGGAAAATTCCCATGAGTGACTGAACGCACAGTGATGAAGACCATCCTTCTTAAAACCTTAGGTCAAATTTTATCTCAGTACTAAATTTCGGCTGACATTAGGAATTCTGCATGGTGGGTCTTATCAGTGCAGGTCACAAATGTGGCTGAGGTTCATACTCCCCTAAATCAATAAGTCAGTTTATCATCCACAGGCGCTATTCATTGCTAAGAAAAAAAAATTCCATCAGTAAATACAATTATCAATTTTATTAAATGTGTTGCTGCTATGTGTAGTGTTTTCAACTTGACAGAGCCAGGTATAGTCTGGGAGCTGGGTATCAGTAAGGGTTGAGGGAGTTATTTTGACTGTTGGTAAATTTTACCAACTGTGGGTAGGTTTATTTCCTGATCAGATCCTGGATGATGTAAATGGTGAAAAGGAACAATGGTGTTGCAGGTCTTCCTTCACTTCGCTTTCTGATTATGGAGGAAATGCTGTCAGTTATTAATGCCTTGACTTTCTTATGCAATTGATCTTACCCTTAAAAATCTTTCTCCCTAAGTTGATTTCCTCAGGGACTTTCATTGTAGGAATGGGAAGAGGAACTAAGAAGTTGCTTATCTAAGATGATTGAAGTCTGTACATGAAACAACCATTTTCTCTAAACTAAAACCTGGAACATAAGTTTGGTCTTTTTCTAAAGTCAAATTCATCCTGACAACTAACTTCGGTATGATCCTGACAACTAAATTCAGTATCACTTATCCAAACTATAGATGTGGAACTCCCAGGAGCATTTGACATTTTCTCTTTTCTTTTTCTTTTGTCTTAGATTTATTTATTTTGTTTATATGAGTATACTGTAGCCTTCTATGGATACATCAGAAGAGAGCATCAGATCCCATTGCAGATGGTTGTGAGCCACCATGTGGTTCCTGGAAATTGAACTCAGGACCTCTAGAAGAGTAGTCAGTGCTCTTAACCTCTAAGATATCTCTCCAGCCCTTGACTTTTTCTTGAAGGACATTAAACTGCTTTATGCAAATTTCTTACCTATAAAATTCTAGTGATTCTGTGACTTCTCTTGTCCCCCTTCTTTATAATATTCCTTTACCTCTTCTTGTTCTCTTTGGAAGAAGAGATGGGCAGCCATCTCTAAACATATGGGTACATTTACAAGACTATGTTTACAGCAGATGCACTCCTTCATTATATATTTAAATGAACACATACATAAGCACTTTGCTACATTTTTCATTTTAAAAATATTTACCTATTTTGAGAATGAAACTTGAAGTTAGAGTAAGTCAGAGTGGAAAACCATTTCAAATATAGTAGTGAATTCTTAAGACATACCCATATTAAAGTCTGGTTTCAATTTCAATTACTTGGTTTAGTAATAAGGAGTGAAGGCAAGTTAGTTTTGCATTACTAATGATGAGACTTAGGCCCATAAATACAGACTTTGATAAGAGCTCTAAATACAGATGCAGGCAGTTACTAAAGCCTTATTCCACAAAGGCAATGGGAAACAGCAATCAGACAGAACTGAATCAGCCACACAGCTTTAGTGAACCTGCTAGCATGTGATACAGTGTACTGAGAGCTGCCCCAGTGGATCCAGGCCAAGCCTGGACTTGACTTCTGCCCTAGAAAACTGTGTTACACAGTTCAGTGTGGAGAGCCGTGCCGTGAGCAATCGCCATTATAAGATGGTGCTGGCTTCCACTGCGCGTAACTAGTAAACAAGCCTTATGCGCAAGTGCAAGAGTAAATTCATGCCCAGTCACTGCCCATCTCGGGGCATAGTAATGGGGTGATGAGCGAGCAACTAATCAGGTGCTGTCACGCCACATCAGGTGCTGAAACGTCACGCTGCAGGCTATATAAGCAGCGCCATTTTCAGGTTCGGGGTCTTCCTCCTGATAAGTAAGCAATAAAAGCTTTGCCACAGAAGATTCCGGTTGTCCTGAGTGTGTTCTTGCCGGCGGGGACAAAAGCTCGGGATAGTTCAGACTTAACTAGGAAACCTTAATGTACAAAACTATATTTAAAAGAGTAGAGCAGGCAAGATGGCTCAATGGGTGGTTGCCATAAAGCTGAGGACATGAGTTCAATCCTCAAAGGCCAAATCTTATGAGAGAGCCAGGTCCTATAAGTTGTTCTTTGATTTCTTAAACCATGGCATAATTGCATCAACACACACACACACACACACACACACACACACACACACACACACACACAGGCACCCACACATATATACATGCATACATATAGACACACCAAATTTTTGAGGAGAGACTCAATATTTTATGAGCTTGAGTATTGTTGTAAGGTTTTTCTCAACTTGGCCACATCTCTCTAAGTATGCAAGTATTTTGTCCCAACAGGTCTACCTTCATTGTGTCCTATATAGACACATATATCTCCACGGAATGTATATTTCTGATGGACATGATTTTTGATGGATAGCAGTGTTACTACAGCCTGAAAAATAGGGCCAACTTAAGAATCTGATAATTAGGAAAAGCAAACTATACTTTAACTATACAACAACAGCATGAAATTATGCATAAATATTGTATATATTTCTTGTGTATATAACCAATGATTCATTATCAAAATGTAAGTAATCCTACTTGTTATTAACATCAGAGTGTTTATCTGAGTCAACTTTTTTTCCATGCTGTGAGTTCACAGGAGCACATGTATTGATTCACACAAAGTTATATGTAATGTGGGAAAACATTGAAGTGCCAATAGATAGTTTTGAAAGGAGGGCAACGTAGTAAACTGTTGTGACACAAGAACTGGTTTTGGCGATACATTTGTTTGTGGTTTAAAATTTTAATTTTGTAAGTGCATTTTAAAAATTAGATTATATATATATACATATATATATATATGTATATATGTATATGTGTATGTGTATGTGTATGTGTATGTGTATGTATATACATACATGTATGCAGGTGCCCATGGAGGTTAGAAGAGGACATTGATCCCCTGCAACTGGGGTTATTAGCAGTTGTAAGTTGCCATGTTAGTGCTGAGACTCAACTCAGGTAGGTTGTCTCAAGACCAGCCAGTGTTCTTAACCAGTAAGCTTTTGGTCTAGTCGCTACAGTTCATATTAAGTACACATTAAAATATGACAATATCATGTTATGTTCTCAGACCACAAATTTAGAAAAAAAAAAGTCATCTTATCTTTAAGTCTACTTTCATAAAATAAATCAGTGACAACTCTCTTGTTATTTATTATACAGGAGATAGAATACAGTTTAATCAGTAAATGTAGTAAAACAACACAGTTAAAAAAAATCAGGTTCAATGCCCAAAGTTGATCATAAGCTTAATCTGTAGTTTACACGAACATTTATCAGAAAATATTTTTGATAATACTGTTATACTTCTTTATTGGATAATCATTTTATAATTTTCTTCACTGATAAAAATTCACACTAAGATTTTTACAATTATCTTTAAAGTTTAATTAGAATGATTGAGGTAACGGAAAAGGTAGATATTTTATCCAAATCAAGTCAGAGATAGTTCCCAGTAGCCCCAGGTCATTCTCAAGCTGTGTGGGGCTGTAGTGATTAATCCAATCCAAAGGACACATAGTCCAGGAGAGAAGGGAGTCACTGCGGACCACTCTGCTGCAGTTGTGTAAAATTGCTTTGTGCGTTGTATCTTCAGCCTTCTTACACAGTCACGGGCATATTGTGAAGCAAAGTCATTCTACAAAAGGAAAGCTCAGGTACAGGCTCTCCCTGACTCATACCCACCATGTGTCCACCCTTTTTTCTGAGAGGTCTGTCTAACTCACCCCTGCCTGTGTTTCTGTCTTGAGCAGACTCTGCTGGCAGAAACTTCTGAGTGGTATGTTGGAGCTTCTCACGCTGCAGCCTGCTGTCCTTGGTCAGCGAAGACAGTGAGTGCAGCAGGCTGCACACGAAGTACCAACCACAAGGTGTGTCCCCCACTGCTGTCTCCTCTACTGCTCTTCTTCACAGATTCTGACCATTTCTGACTTTGTCTTTATCACAATTACAGCAAGGTTGTAAATACAGGTACAGAGTGAAAAGTAGAGCTTTTCAAGATCTCCCCAGTCTGTCTTCCTAGAGAATGTTATGAATGTGTTTGGATTTGCCCTTCCAGGCCCTCCCTTCCACGTTACATGTGCACATTATGTCTTTATAAACATATATTGTTGTCTACTAATGTGTATGTACACCCTGCCCACTACACCTCACTGATGTGGATATACCCCAGCCATCAACACCTATCCACTTTCTTTGCAAAAGTTTTCCCACCCACTAGAAAAGAAGGTGAGTTATTTTGACAATTTCTATCAATATAGGTGTTCTTATACTGTTATCAATGCTGGTGTTCTTAGAGGGGTTGTGTTTTACAGGGAACACAGGAAAGCAAAGTCCAAGGCCTTTGCCACAGCCATTACTCAGTAGCCCACTATTTACAATTATGGAATGGCATCAGGCATTTTTCTTTTCTTTGAATTAGATGTTTCTTTAAATGCCACGTAGGTTGGGATAATAATCTCACATCAAACGTCATCACAGCAAGCAGTCTCAGGTAGTTAACCTAAAGAGCCATTCTGAGTCATGGCCCAGTTTTAATTTGGAGAAAAATTTACTGTAAGAGTCAGGTGGACCTCATGCAGCTAAGAAAAAAAAGGGCAATTAAATCAGTGGGTCTTGCTATTTTAAACTGGAGTCACACAGCAGTGAGATAAAGGGGATCTAAGATGGTAATAGATTGTGATTCACAGCTATAAACAAACCCCGTGTCTAGCAGGTGTGATCTGCATGAAATCAAGAAATCCCTTACAGGAGGATGACACTGTTATCCACAAACTGACAGATACATCAGCCATAAACAAGCAAACACTAACTGTGCTCTTCTGTTATGGGACTCTACCTATGGGTCTTCCCAACGTGAGGGAGGCGCTCTGCATCAGACCTGAGGGGCTGCTTTAAGGCTAGAGGGAAGTTTAGCATGATGGTTCATCTTGGCTTTAGACATGACTGAATTTGTAATCATCTGACATATCCTAGGGCATATCTGTGGTGGTGGTTTTTGTTTGTTTGTTTGTTAGAGAAAGAAGCCTGGCCTAGGGTCCCAGAGTAAATATAAAGGAAAACAGACATTCAGCTGAACACCAGAATTTAACTCTCCCTACACTTTCTGGACTGCCTCAGCCACTTCATGGTCCAGCTACCACTGCACAGAGCCCTGGTGGATGGAGTCTGTAGGGCTGGTGTTTATGGAAACAATACTCAAGTCAGCTTTGGAAGTAGGTGGGAGCAATTCCAGCACATTCTCACAGACAGGTTTGCCTACCTGTGAAAGGGAAAATGCTTGCCACCTAGGTCTTCTGGGAGAATGGAAGCTGAGGGGAACATGAAAGGCTGGGCGGGCTGCTGGATAATGGGTGCTGTCTGCAATGACATTTTTAAAATAATAATAGTGCCTCCCAGGCATCAGGGCATGCTGGTGGTGACAGGGAAGTGGAGGCATGCTGAGCACGGGCCCCTCAAGGAAATGAAGAGGGGGACTGACAGGAATTGTTCTTCTGGTGCCTTGCTCCCAAGGTTCCTGGGGTCCCATGGCTTCAGTATGTGCTTAGTATGCTGCTCTCATTCTTTGAATGGAAGGTGGTTGCCAGCCTCAGGCAGGCTCCCAGAAAGGTGGTCTACCACGGTTCAGAACGGAGAATCTCCCATGCCCCATTCCTTTACTTCTGATCTACTAGCTTGCGGTGGTACTCACATTTTCATGGTGGGAAAACTATGTTTCTGTACCTGCTTCACTAATATTAACATGAAAATCCTTTCCACGTGGAAGCCACCAGAAGCTTACTCATCCTAACCAAGACATATCAGTTAACTGGGACTAAGAAAGTGATTGAATGATTGATTCCCTCCTATTACTCTGGTTTCATCTTTGCTCAGTCACTGGGAGACAAAGAAGATCTGGCAGCCTGTTGTATCATAACCAAATTTAAGGCAGCTTCCTTTAATGCCTATGTGCACTTCATCTACTGTTCTTTGTAGCCACATCATCTTGGTCATTACTGAAAGTCAACTCTTGCTAACATTGTATTAAAACAAACATTCTTAGCATACTGAAAATCTGTTCAAATTCTCTACTCAAGACCCGGGGTTCCAAGGAGCTGAAGGGTTCTAGGAATTTAGGTATTTCACTAATACTATTTTGTTTTCCTTTCTTTTCTTTTCTTTTCTTTTCTTTTCTTTTCTTTTCTTTTCTTTTCTTTTCTTTTCTTTTCTTACCTTTCTTTCTTTCTTTCTTTCTCTTTCCTTCCTTCCTTCCTTCCTTCCTTCCTTCCTTCCTTCCTTCTTTCTTTCCTTCTTTCTTTCTTTCTTTCTTTCTTTCTTTCTTTCTTTCTTTCTTTCTTTTTTAGACAGGGTTTCTCTGTGTAGCCCTGGATGTCCTGGAACTCACTTTGTAGACCAGGCTGGCCTCGAACTCAGAAATCCACCTGCCTCTGCTTCCCACATGCTGGGATTAAAGGCGTGTGCCACCACTGACCTACACTAATACTATTTCTTATTATACCAAATACCCTTTCGACATTCAGACCCTCCAGTGTATATCCTATGAAGGCCAAATCCTTTGCTTTAATAGAGACAATTTTATACCCCATTGATTTTTCTCTCCAAATGAGAAACTTGGGGGATCAAATGACCTTCAATAAATCACGATAACATTTGACATTCAGGTTCCTCAGTGAAGAAGGCTGCAGACCCAGTGTGGCCACAGAAACTTCCCCTCATCATAGCCACCCTTCAGTTTTTCAGGCTCAGTCCTTTGTAACTCTGAATAAACTGTACTTTGTGGTCCCAGCACTTCTATACACAAACTGAGAAATCCTCACTAAGAAACTATGTGAATATATCCCAAGCGTTTTATTGAAATTAAGAAGATATAGTTTGTCTACTTGTGGTTATTAGTATTTACAGTTACCACTATTACCACTATCTTCTATCCAATAATGGATGAAGCAGAAGAGGAGAAAGGGAGGCAAGGACTTAATGGGAGCCTTGTATGAGGCAGGAACTAGAACTGAACAGAAGCAATAATTGTGAGCATCCAGGAAGGTGAATTATGGTTAAAATGCCACCTATCTTCCCTTGCCAGGGCCAAGGCCTGTGTCACCTCCTAATATTTATCTTTTCTTGCACGGACCAAGAGGAAGGATTGTTTTTATTTTCAATTTTTTTTTTTTTTTTTGGTTAAAAGTCTTTAGGACTACTCAAAAGTATATTCATACTTTTAAAACTTATATTGTTTATATACCTAGTTTTTGGAATGAGGTAGCAAAATTCCTACAACATGGAACAGTAAGCCCTTTTGTTTTCAATAATCACCTGTCTGTATGTTCTGTATGTTCACGGCAGATAATTGCAGCAAAAATAAACTGAAGGAGAGAAGTGACTAGGGGCAGGAGGGAATGGTAGGGGAGGACGGATGGTGGGCAGGGAGGAAGGGCAGGAAGAGGAAACTAGGTGATAAGTCCTTGTTGATTATGACACCATATACCTTGATTACAAGCCATAGAGAAATCAAGCTATAATTGTTTTGGATTGTTCTCCCTTCCAGCTAAGTTTCAAAGTTCTGGAAAATCTACACAAGTTGCTAGAACAGGCAACTTGCTAGTATTCTTATACAACTGGGTATCCTAAAAATTTTAAATATCAATTTTCCACTTATACAATAATGGCACCATTTAGGATGTAACCATTGCTCTCTGGCTGTAATGAATGTCTGTTCAGTAGGAGGGAACTCTTGTCTGGTACTGCAAACTGGACAAAACGCCTGCCTCCATAGATGATAGGCCATATGAAAGAACTAAATACTGCTGTTTAGCTAAATTGACACAGCATCAAACTCCCTTTTCAATATTTATGTTCATATCCATAGATAAATGTGTCTCTCAGCATTAACCAGAGGGGCCTTAGTTTCCATTAACAGTGATGAATTCAAAGGGTTTGGCTGAGAATAAGCGATAGATTGCTTAGTCCTAAGCAAGGTACTTATACTATCCTATCTAGGACTAGGAATACCACAGGAAATGGGCAGAAAGAATGCCAGAGCAGGATGTTAGAGAAAATGGTTGTGAAATCCAATTTGGGGGTGAGCCTCAGGAACTCACAATAGCTACTAATATCTACACCTGATCTATGCAAGAATGCATCCATCAATAGCCAGGCTCCATTGGAGAATGAGGTTCAGAAGGATCAGGCCCATACCATTGAACCATGTGCTATTCACAGATTCAGCTAGAGGGTAGTCATTGTTTACTCACTGGTGACCTAATCAGGCTTTAATGGGTTATTTCAATATGATGACCACAGTGATGGTCCACATTAAAGTAAATGGGCCACAAAACAAACCCTAAGTCATTGATCTTTTATTGGGATTGGTAGAGGTGGAAGGCAGTTGACAATGTCTGCAAAGAGATAGGAGACAGCTAGGGAGAAACAAATTAGAATACATTACATATATATATATGAAGAAAAATAAATTAATCAACTAAAATAGAATAATTTAAGACACAAAGAATTAATAAACTATGGATTCCTATTTGATATTAGATCTTGATTTTTCCACACAAGTAGGCTCATGGACATAATGTTTCCATTTCTTTTGTTTGTTTCTTGACACAGGATCTCACTTTATAGCCCTGGATTTCCTGAAACTCATTACATAGACCAGTGTAGGCTTGAAATCTCAGAGATCTACCTGCCTCTGCCTCCTACTGGGGAGATTAAAAGCATGCCCAGTTGAGATGAAGCTTAATATCCCCATTGCATCTCTGATACAAGTTGGATTTGAAGCACACAAAGTTCCAGGCAGCACGTGATAATTACAGGTATAGTGATATATGTAAAATGACATAAAAATTAAGAGGTAAGAAAAATTCTGGGGGGGAGGAAATGACTCAGTAGATAAAGAACCTGCTGTGTATGCAGGGAGACCTGAGTTCAGATTCCTAACACTCACACAAAGAGCTGTCCTTTTTTGGGTTTCTATTACTGGGATAAAAACATCCTGACCAACAGAAACTTGGGGAGGAAAAGGCTTATTTAATCTGATAGAGTCCATCACTAACTGAAGTCAGGGCAGGAACTCAAGAAGGAATTTGGAGGTAGTAATTGAAGCAGAAGCCATGGAGGAGAACTGTTTACTGGCTTTTTTTTTTTTTTCCTCAAGGCTTGCTCACTCTGGTTTCTTTCTTCTTTTCAGTTTGAATTTTTCTCCATTAATTTGTTTATCTGTTCATTTTACCACAGCCTCCCACGGTCCTCCCAGTACCTCCATCTCACACTGGTCCTCTCCTACCCCCCCTCTTTTTAACCTCTGAGAAGGAACCAGCCCATCTTGCCACCTCAAGTCACTGCAGGACTAAGCAATCCTGTTTTCTTATAGTACCCAGGACCCCCTTTCCAGGGTTGGCATTGTATACAGTTAGCTGTTATCTCTTCCATCAATCATCAATCAAGAAAATGCAACAGGGGCTTGCTCACACACAAGGCCAATTTGGTAGGGGCATTTTCTCAAATGAGGTTTCCTCTTCCTAAGGAGCTTGTGTCAAGTTGGCATGAATCTTACCAGCACAGTGGCTGTGTATTAACCTACATGAAGAAACTGTTACACTAGTGGGGGAAGACATAGGCAAATATCTGCAGTTCACTGACCAGGAAGTTGAGTTTTGTAAAAGACTCTGGCTCACATACAATGTGGATAGGGATGAAGGAATAAATAGAACGTCAACTTCATGTCCTGCCTGTGCAGACATGCATGAGTAAGTACACATATGCATATACACATATAACATAGGAATACACACATAGAGGAAAGAAAAGAACCTTGTGACCTCCTTGAATGACTTGAAAAAGGAATCCCACATTGACAGTGTTTGATCTGGACCTAGAGGGATGAATAGGAATACAGTACATAGAGACAGGAGGTGCAACCTGTAAATCTAAAATCCAAACTTGCCTTGGAGAGGTGCGGATCCAAATCCTTTGCTCTGAGACAAGTAAACAGGATAACAACTGAAAGTCAAGACTCTGCCAACAGAAAATCATCCATTCTCCCATGATGCCTCAGACTTGTCTAAGCTCACTTGAAGGAGGCAGGATTACTGTATCAGGACGTCTGGCTTTTACTATCTCCCGTGATCTCTTGTGTGAGAAAATGCTCTTATTGTAAAGGGCATCAAAACCGAGTCTTCCATTTTAAGATTCAGAAATCTGGTTTAGAGGTTATATGTGATTTCATGAGTCAAGAAATTAAAGGAAGTCATGTAAATCACAGGAAAAATAATCCTATGTTTCTAAGATTCCAATGTAAAGATAAAAAATATAAGCTAACAATAATCAGTTTATTCCTCAATTCCTCAGTCATGGACATGAAAACAATTCTCTGCTGATATTACAAAGAAAACTAGAACAGGAAAACAATATACTATGAAAAAGTCCCTGTAGGGGGAAGACTATAAAATTACAAACTAGACACATAGCTCTGTTCTGGGAGGATACCTAACACCCCACACTCCTTAGGTGAATCATGCTAGGGACTCTCACCCTCCCTATGCACTCTGTCTGCACCTGCCATTCTCTGCCATCCTGTCACCTCAACATGTGCCATGCTTGTATCTCAGTCACATAGTACCTGTAAAACAATTCAAAAGCAGAAAGACATAGCTTGACCTAGATTGTCAAGGGTTTCAAAATCATGATCCCTTGGCTCTGTCATTTCTGGGACCGAGGTAGAACATTGTATCATGGGAGGCAATTGTCATGGAGCAAGGTAGCTTGACATTATGGCAGGTAGGCAGCAGCAAGTGGACTAAGCAGGGGCCTGAGCCAGTGTCTGCCTTTCTAGAGTATAGTCCATTAATCTCCATCCAGATGGTTCACATTTTCTAAAGCCCTCAACACCTACCAAATACTATTGTCTCTGGCAAGAAGACACTTCACAGTCAGCCGTGACATTGAGGATGTGACTCCTTGTCAATTTTTAGTCACATATTCCTTTTTATTTTTATTAAAGTGCCCAGAGGAAAGGCTTGGCACTGGATGGTAGATATAGCTTTTCAGGCATAGTTATATATAATATTAACCATCAAATCAACAGACACAAGGATTGTTCTCTTTCAAGGGCCAAACAAGAATGCATCAAAGATACCCTATCAGGGTTCTCTTCTGCTTTCAGTCACTCTGCATCCCCTTATCTAGGTGAGAAAAGCCACTTTAGAAATATTTCCCATTAACTAATTATCAGAAGAATAAGTACTTCTTAGGAATATCAGCCATTTTTAAGGCACTCAGACTTCTAAGAAGATATCTCCAAAGGAAGGACTAGTTTTCAAAGAGAACTGATTGGGAAGTGGCGGATTACTAACCATCAAGGACGTGTCAGTTGACACAAAACACATTGGTGCTCACACTATCATAGTAAGAATGGATATGAGCAGTGACTAGATTCAGCAAACACCAAGAGTGAAAGGGGACCCGTGCTATACTCTGCTTGGAATACAAATCACTGTGCCATGAGAGAAAGCTATGTGAATGTCACCCCTAAAATTAGAGGCAGAACTACCATGGAATGCTATAACAGCACTATGATGAAATGCTATAAGATCACTGCTGGGAAGGTATGCAAAACAAAGAATGTCAATACGTTGGAGGACGTGCATATACCCACATTTACAGAAGCACTATTATCAGCTGCCACAGTTTCTGTCCTTGAAAGAATGCATATAGAAAATGTGATATATCTATATAATGAGATATTATTCAGCTCTGAGAAAGGGTCCTATTGTCTGCAGTAAAATGGATAAAACTGGCCTTATGTCATGTTTGGTTAAATACACCAGATGCAAAAATACAAACGAACCATGCTCTAATGCATCTGTAACATAGAAGTGTTGATTTCATAAAAGGTGAGAGAATGGTCAGATCTGGAAGCCAGGAGGCCATAGGAGAGGAGGATAGTTAACTGCTAATGTGTACACCGGGCCAAAAAGAAAACCAGCTGAGATGTAATAGGAAAGTGGTGTAAATAAGTCTGATTATAATTCCTTGTGTATTTCAAAATAGCTAATAAGCCCCATTTTGTATCCTATCATCCAAAGAATGATAAGAGAACGTTTGATGATTGACATGTTAATTACCTTATTCTGATCACTGCCCTTACATTGTATTTACGTACTGTATTATCACACTGCGTGCAATATGCATATGCAATTATGCCCACTAAATCACACACATAACATGTTCAGGCCTGCAGATAGTTCTATTCATAGCATTGTAATCACGTAAGTGCTGACCATTTATGATATCTGACATTCCAGCTTCTTCTAGGCTGGGTTCTTCTACCCACACGCACTGTTGCCGTTCTAAACATAACAGGTCACATTTGTTCCTTGACTTTGAAGAAGCTCATTCTTTATCAGTCTCACTTCAGAAGTACGTTATGAATGGCATTCTGATGAACTCATTGAAGGGTCTCTGATGTTCTCATTGACAGAGAAAGGTGGAACGTGGAAGCCGATCCCTGGACAGTGTTGGTTGGGAGTTCCTTCCACTTTACCCCTTTCGTTTTCTAATTTAGCTAGTAAGCTTGCACCTGTGCACATACTCCAAATCCCTCCTGACCCTGAGCTGAGCAAGGCTGCTAGTCAGTGGATTGTGTTCATGGAGTAGCTTATATTGTTTACTGAAATAAGAATCCTAGAAGCCTAGTCTGAAGCACATTGAATTTTCCAGGTTTTTCTCTTTTATTTTCATTCCTGTACTTGAGACAATGCCTCATGTAGCCAAGGCTAGCCTTCAACAAAAACTATGTAGCTGAAGATGACCTTAAATTAAGCACATGGTCATTTCTGTGTCCTCGGGGTGACAAATTTGTGCCACTATTCCTGGCTACAGGAGTCTTTCAAAGAAGAAAATAAAGCAATGCTGCAAGCTGAGGAAAATCATTTGTAAGTTTGCAAAGATTTGAAATGTAGACCAGGCACATATAAGCATGTGATTCCCTCATTATCTAAAGTCAATTAAGAAAGCATGTTTTGTTGTCGGAGGATTATAATTATTAAAAGGACATTCGTTCAGGAATGTGTTGTCAGGGAGAGGAAATGCCTCTACTAAGCAAGCATCTGACTGACTTTAAATCTCTCCCACCTTTCGTTCCGCTTAAACAATTCTGTCTCTTCATAAGACTTTGTACATCTTTAAAAGACTCATGCACACATTCGGAGTGCTTCTCAGTTTGCACTGATCACGTTTTTCATAAGAGCCACCATTGTGAACACAACGCAAGCTGTTCCTGAAGTCTTCTGTCAGGGTTGAGTCTCGCAGTGTCTGGAAGATGGACACAGCTAATTACCCAGCCTTCCCATAATACAGCTAATCCATATGCATTGCTGGCAATAGACTCCATCACAGAACAGTCTATATGAACCATGCAGAGACTCAACATGAGGGAGGTATAGGCAAAGGAAGACAGAGGCGTAGGGAGAGAGAAGTAGAGAGAACAGGATGACAGAGATCTCCTCACCAGGGTGGGGCAGAAAAAGCAATGGCAACAGAAGTTTCTCTGCAGCTATGTTCGGGCTGTTTTACATAATTGTGCCTTGTACGATTTTCCCTCCCACATCCCTATCTTAGTAAATGATTTCATCAACACCCATTTCTTTACTTAGCATCTCAACCTCCAAAGCATATGTAAAGCACCTGGGAACTGTGCCCATCAGGGAGACGTGCAGTACAGTCATTCCTCTTTTCATTGTTGTCCAAAATGTCCCCTTTCCTGACCCCCTACATGTCATCCTCCCTGCCATAGCCCATGTGGTTTTTCTGTTGGTGACACTACCCTAACATGGTTGGAGGACCTCTGCCTCTCCTTCCCTCCTTTCCTGTGTCTGCTTCCCACTGTGGCTGCATCTGTACCTGTTTTCTAAATCCTGACTCCCACCTTGTAAGTGATAGAGAGCTGGGCAGCCAGGTGAGCATTCAGCGGGAAACTTTGTGAACGAGAGGGAAGAGACAGAAATAGAAACAATATGGACTCCACTGTCAGGAGCAAGCACTGTCCTGTAATGACAGACCTAGTTCACAAAATTAAAGTAGGTATGAGAGCAGTGGTTTGTCTATGTTTGTGAGAGGCTATACAGAGTTCCTGTGAGGACTGCTAGCTCTGTGGGAGAAATGTCTGCTGTGTGGGAAGGTCAGGAAAGAATTCAATAGGTAGTGCTAACTAAATTTTTTAGTTAGCTAAACTTAATTTTTCCTTAAGGATATCATTAGTAGAGGCAGAAACAGAATAGGGACTTTGAACCACCTTACTGTATAAAGCTGGTAGATAAGTGCAAAGCTGTGTACATTAGAGGAGAAAAACAGACTAAATATGTATTCAAGAAATCTGGAGCATGACACTAGTGATCTCAAAACCAGATTTCCTGATCACGAACCAAACAGAAGTAAGCAGAATGCTAATCCCTCCTTCATTCAGAATTATGATTAAATATGTTTATTGAACATGTGATATAACCTAGAAACCAGTGCTGGCTCTGCTATGAACAAGGTTCAGAGACACAGTTGTAAGCTCTATGCTCTTAGAGCTGTTACATAGTGACAGAAACCACAGGCATGGCTGGAGAACATTCTAGATAATGAGAGACTAGAAATCAGGAGAGTGAGCAGTAGACTATGGACATAGCATGCATAAAAAGAACCAGGCCCCGAGGCTGTGGTTAGAGCTTCATGGTGACTGTTGGTGAATATCTCAATGACTTGGGTTCCTTGTCAAATACATGCTACATGTCAAGCAGTCGGGTTTGGAGGAGGGGCTTCTAATGGCACAGATCAAAGCCTCTACTGAACCTCAGCAGGACTCACAGGGACTGCAAGTGTAGAAATTCAGGATATCATAGTTACTGGTTGTATAGTTCATTTGTTCATTGTTTCTTGGTTTGTTTTGTGTGTGTGGGGGGGGTTGTTTTGTTTTTTCATTCTGCAGTCCATTCTTGCGCGTACCCGACTGGCCAGCAAGAATGACGCTGCAACAGGATCCTTCTGCACATGTTTATTGGGAGAGCTTGATTGCAGAGGCGAAGTGACCCCAAACCCAGAACTGGTGCTGCTTATATAGGCCTAGGAGAGGCGTGTCTCACACCCGGATTGGTTGTGCTTGGGTTATGCTTACCACCTCATTTGCATGCCTACATCTGATTGGTTAACTTCTCTCTCATCTGATTGGTTAATTTTGGTTAGTTCTCAAAACCTCATCTTGGCAAAAAAAATCTTTACTGCCTATGTATGTGTGGTGGCCAGTGGAAGCCAGTGCCACCCTGCAATGGCACATGTGGCTTCCCACAGTCCATGAGATCCTTTATTTGTTACTAAGATGAACTAAGAGACACTTCTAAATAGTCTCACAGAAGCCAGGGGAGGGCCTTGAATATCATTTCTTACAGCTTCTCATCTGTTTCCACGCTCTATCGACAGGAGTTTTCCTTGCACTGTGGCTCCCCAGGCCTCACTCTTTCCCGACATACTTCACAATTCCACCTCATCTCTGCTCCTGGCTGGTGGCTGACACTCAAGACAAGCATGCATGTTCAAGCTGCTCCTTAGATGCAGCTCATGCCCCTCCCTTCTCTTGCAGGCAATCTTTCATTTCAGGCTCTCACGCCTCAGACACCATCCACCATCTCAAGTATCTCATTTGCAATTTGGAACAAATTACTTCTTATGGGTGACTTGTCTTAACAACTATATTCAGGTGACTTATTTTGGCAGTTTTTGACAGCAATGACTGTAAACAAATCCTACCAGGGGGTGAAAGTATAATTCATAGGTGTAGCTTACAGGGTTTTTGGTGATTGCTGGGTATGTTATGCTCTAATGGGGTAACTGCTGGCAAATCATTCATGGATCTAGAAGGTATTGTCCATCCTTACTAAGCAGGACACTTGGCTCGAAATACAGCTTTATATCCCAGGTCATCATCCCAACAGTGGTGAAGTCTAATTTGTTTTGATGTCCCACACTCAGGAGGCTGAGGAATGAAGATTATGAGTGCAAACCTAGCCTGAGATACAAATGGGGCCCTCTCTAAACAAGTATGTGACACACACAAAGGAACCTGGCTCACCAGGTTCTACCTAGCCATTCCCATCCATCAGAGAATAAACACCAAGCAATAAGACAGCTTGGTATATTTAGCATAAACCTCAGGGAACTGGTCATATGACCTAATGTGAAAGCTATTTAAGGGATCTATGAAGAGAAAAAAAATTGATACTCAAGTTACCCATGATTTCAACAATGTACCTCATGAGAAATACAAACTAAATATTAGTAAGAACACGAGGGGTAGGGAAACTGTAAGAGCTGAAGGTTGGGAGGGCTTGAATGTCTCTGGATGTGACAGGATAGGACTTAGCATCTATGGCTGCCTACACACAATCAAGTCAGGCCACATCCCAGTATTGCAGAGGTTCCCCACCATTTGTTCATAGCCCAGGAGCTATTGGTAGTTGGTAGTTTCCAATGGAGGGAAATTCAGGCAGTTTTATTTACCTGTGCAGCTGCTGGGTGGTTGACACTCCAATGGATGCCATACAAACGTGAGTACATGGATAGAAGAAATTGGACTCAGTTGGTTACATTTATAAAATGGATGCAAAATTGGAAGGTGGTGAGGGATTAGGATGCCTGGAAAGAGTCAGGGGGAAGGGTGTGTGTGAATATAAGCAAAGTGCCTTTCACCCATGTATGAAGAATTCAAAGAATGAATGAAATTATTACATTAAACAAGGAAGTGACTAGCAACTATACAACCACACACAGAAACATATGCATTCATATAAAAGGTCACTTATCTGCCAATATGTCACCCAATGAATGCCCAATAAAATTTAAAGAATAACAGAAGAATAAACAATAACACATGTACATATGCATGTGCACATATGTGCATATGACTGCAGGAGCCTCTGAAAGCCAGAAAAAGACATTAGATCCCCTAGAGAGGGAGTTACAGCTGAAGCTGTCCATTCTGGGACTAGGAACTGACCTCTGGTCCTCTGCAAGCATATTGAATGCCTTTAATTTCATAGCCATCTCCACAACCCTATGGGATTTTGTCCTAAGTCATATCATCATGATTGTAAACATCATGAAAACATTGCAGCTCTTCAGTGTTAGAAAGTTTTGCTCAAGACTAAGCATCTTTCTTAGCAAACATTTGTTTTCTTTGTGTTTGTCCAGGAGGAAAATGATTGAGAAAGGACGCTGAGTACTGAGCCTCCTAATGTAACAGCACCTCTAAGAATAGACTCAAGCCTTCGACACTTGTCTCTGTGGCTGGGCCAGCTACATAAACATGACTCATTTTCTGTACTGTTCTATATTGTTAACTTCTACTTATGAGGCATACTCTCTAAGGCATTGAGAGATTTAATATGATCATTTAAAAACCACATTTTCTCTTTGGAAAAGGAAATATGTTACATGCAATCAGTGTAAGGAACTAAAAAAACACACAATACATGCTCATCTGTTTCTTCCCTCAGGACAGCCTTTGTCTTCACCACATCCATAATGCCCTTTTCATTTAAATGTGTTTACTGCACAGATACACGCAAGGAGCAGCACTCCAAGGCCTGAGGTTGTTAGGAGCACAGCCCCTGCTCTGAGTGGGTCACGGTGCAGAAGTCATAAGAGAGGCTTCTAGAGCTTGAAGCAATTCCTTCAGAAATGTATAATAAAAATAAAACTAGATATGTAATGGTAGAGAGGATCCAATAGTCAAAGTAAACACTACCATGATGCCAAGAAAACTAGACTCACACGGATTTGTAACTGTGCCAAACCACAGGTTAAATAGAAAGTCTTTTTATTTCCCCCTTTCAGTAAAAAGAGAAACATTAGCTATTTGCCTTTAGTAGGCTGAATTTTTTTGAAAACAGAAAAGAATATTTCCTAAATAAATTTCAACAGAATTTTTCATGAGTATTGATTTTGTTTTTATCATATTTGTTGTTTTCATCTATTCATCTATTCACTGTGTATGTATTTAGTTGCGTTTGTCATTCATTGTATCTGTGTGTAGACTGGTGTTAGTATACTATGGTGTGTTTGTTGAGGTCGGGGGATAACTGATAGGAATCAATTCTCTACTCCCATCATGTAGAACCAAGGGATTGACATTAAGTCCTGGGGCTTGAGAGCAACCATCATTATCCATGAGCCACGGAGAAGCTTCTGAACTTAATCTTGAATAAAAGGAGCAGCAGTTCTTCCTCCTTTCACACACTGCTGCGGCACTGGCTAATCTATGAGCATTAATAGTAATACCCAACCATTGACATTTAACAGTGGTAAGCCATAATGATAGAGAATTGGCCACCTTCATGTCATTTTGTCACAAAGACCAGTAAAGTAACCAACAGGGGAAATACTATGTGGAATGTGGGCAGTACCACCCAAAAGGCCAGAGTGGGGTTAAAGGGCAGCGTGACGGGGAAGTCAGCTGGGTCAGGCATTTTCTGTCACCTGGTTGCTGTCAGGCACTCTCACCCACAATCTTACCTCCTTCCCTGCTTCTCACAAAAACAATTGAGCAAGAGTCCAAATTGGGAGCTGAAATACACCTTTCTTCCATTTTTTCAGATTTTTTTTGCCACAGCAAAGCCTTCTAACCCATTTAACACCTGGTACCACTGCCATCAATCTTGCAAGTCCAACAGAAAGCCTTAGCACTCAGGACATCTCCCCCTGTCAGCTTCTTTCAGGAGCTCTAGGTGGTTCCCTTCTTGTGACCTGGCAGAAAGCTTTTCAATGACTTTAAATGCACAGGACCTTCCTACAAAAGGAGGGAAGCCTGGGCATCTATTTGTTTTCCCCATGAGCCATAGCAGCGGCATAAAAATCATAGCCTGGGAGGCAAGAATGTCCTAGATCTACGATTTCTGGGATGGTGAGAATTAGTCTAGGACCTGAATTATTCTTCCTACAGCTACAATGTCTGTCTGTCTGTCTGTCTGTCTGTCTCTCTTTCTCCCCCCTCTCTCCCCCTCTCAATATATATTCAATATATATTCATACACACACACATATATATATGTGTATATATATATATATATATATATATATATATATATACAAACACATATGAATGAAATAGAGAAAAGGAAACAGAGAGTTCCTTCATGATTAAATGACTATGTACAAACTAGAAACTACTCTGCTTGCTTTGTATTTTGGTAAAATAATAATTCATACTCTGGATTTCAAAATACAACAAGTATGTTGAAAGAAAATATGGAATCTCATTATTTTAGCCTGTGGATAATTGACCTCAGAGTAACATGAGGTTATTTCAGTATGGAACCTCTTTTTTCTCTTTGTCCTTTTCTCTGTCTCCATCTCTCTATCTCTCTCTGTGTTTCTGTGCCTCAGTTTCTTTCTCTCTTACTCTCTCTCTCTTTTTGTGTTTGTGTACATGTGTTCACATGTCTTGTCTGCCTCTGCATGTTTATGTATGTGCATGTATGCATGTATATGACTGTGTATTAATATAAGAGTGAGTATATTTGTGCATATCTGATTGTCTCTCTGTGTATATATACATGTTTATGACTCTTTGTATTTGTTTGTGATTGTATGTATGTGTATCTGTTCTTGTATGTGTGTACATATGTATGGTTTTATGTGTCTGTGTGAATGTATGCAAATTAGTGTAAATGTATATACAGTGTGTGCAGGTGCAGGAGTGTTTGAATGATCTTAAGTTAATGTATGTATGTTAGCATGTAAGTGTATAAATATATATGTGTGTGTGTGTGTGTGTGTGTGCATTTATCTGAGTGTTTGTGTGTGGTAATGTTGGTGTGTATAGGTGTATTATGTCTGTATATGAGTATATATGTGATGTGCATGTGAGTATTTGTGTGTGTGTGTGTGTGTGTGTGTGTGTGTGTGTGTGTGTGTATATATATATATATATATATATATATATATATATATATATGAGTGTATCTAAATCTGTGTTTCTATATGTATATGTGGGGAGTTGGTTAGCTTATTGTTGCTGTTGCAGTCATAATAAGAAATCAGTTTAGAAAGCTAAGAACAGTGCTTAGAAATTTGTAGGCATGATTTGATAATAATCATCCATTTGTCTTAAAGCACCCTTAAGCTAAAGTCAAGAATAACAAGAATTCTAAATGTGCATATGTAATTAGATTTAGCACAGTATAGAGGACAGACATAAGCACAGGTCTGACTCCTTTCCTGTGTTAGAAGCCGTTCTGTCAAGGTACTGGAGGAAGGATTCGTTTTCAGTTCTTGCTTAGTACCTCAGCTCAGTTCCATGCACTCCGATGGCAGTTCAAAACCATCTGTAACTCCAGACCTAAGGGGTCTAAATCCCTATTTTGATTTCTCTTTTCAACAGGAACACACATGATGCAATGTGGCAACAGGCATGCACATAGTACATATACATACAGGCACATAAAATATTGATACATATAAAATGAATTTAAAATGGGGATATGGAGGGCTGAGGTTGACGTGGGTGGGAGAGAGGGGGTGGGGTGGGGGTAAGGGTGGGGCATCCTCTCAGAGGCAAATGGGAGCTGATATGGGGTGAAGAACTTTTGGATGAGGGGCCAGGAAGGAGAAAACATTTGGAATGTAAGTCAATAAAACAATTTAAAAACGAATAGAAGTCATCCTGTTCTGAGGCTACAAGTGCTAAACCTGGATTCCTTCCATGTGTGTCACGTGAAGGTTCTACTAATGATCTTCTGGCTTGCAGTCTCACTTCTTTTTAAGAAGATATCTATGACAAGTAAATGAGAGAGGAAAAAAAAGAAGTATCCCAGCTACACACTCTCAACAGGCAGGCCTTGCCTGAACCTAAGCGTAAATGCATCAGAATAATGAAATAATTTTATCTCCGTGTTACTGGAAATAATATTTTCTGTTTGCAACTTACAATGACAGTATATGCTTTTGGAATCTAGTAGTTGGACACATTTAACTTATGTTAAAATGTAAAATTGAATTCTGAGACTTGCTTTAAGGACAGTAACACTTAAAATACTTAATTCCCCCTCAGCAGGAAAAATGTCCATCATGGGCCAGAAGTCAGAAAAGCTGTGTGGGCTTGGTAGCGTATGCCCATCATTCTAGGTTCAGGAAATAAAGGCAGGGGAGTCACCAGCTGAAGGACTGGCTCAGTTATATAGGGAATTTGAGATCAACCTAGGCTATAGGAGACAAGAAACAAACAACAGAACTGAATAAATGCAAAGAAGACTTCTAAAAGTTGTCCTAAGTATTGGAAGCCAAGACAACACTCATCTGAAAAGATCTCTAGAAACTTCTTCATGGCTCAAATATAGAATGCTAACATAGAAAAAAAAATACATCTTTCATGTTGAATGGGTGTCACACATTTCTTGTGAAGACCATTTAGAAATTCTATTTTTGCAGGAATGGCCCTGAAGGCCAAACATAAGTCCTTCTGCATGCTAGCTGGGTGCTGCACCACAGAGCTGTGTTTCTAGACATTTTTTTATTTTTGTTTTGAGGCTGGGACTTGCTAAGTTTCTGTGGCTGGCCTTGAATTATGATCCCCCTGCCTCTGCCTCTAGAGTAGTCAGTACCATCCAATTATAATTATTCTCGAATTTAGCTTGAAGGTGTCTTACTCAACAACAGATAAGGATCATCATTCTTAACACCAAATCAATCTATGTGTTTGTGTCTTCTTATGTTTGAGCAGAATAAGAAGGCAGAACGCACCTCCCAGGGCCAGAATTCACTTCCAGTGCTGGGCTTATAGCCCAAGAACAGCAGGCCAGTGTATAAGCAAGGGCTCTAGGGTGTTCTGGAAGAAAAGTAAAAGAGTGTGGAAGTCCAAGCAAAATCAGCTTCCAAAACAGTGAAAAACTGTAAGTGATTAAGAGGGACACGGAGCTTCTTTTGAGTAATAGATCAAGCCCCAAGCCACCAGGTCTAGGAAAACAATCAGGAAGGTAGTAGAAAAAAGCCCCTTGGGGTTGGAAGAAATTTTAAGCCCTATGTTCAGGACTTCCTCCTGCAAAGGGAGGTGGGTGTACTTGAATCAGAAGGCAGAACAATTTATGTCCTGTAGTGCTATCAGAAGTAACAGAGCAACCCAATGATAAGGTTTCACCACCCCAGGATTATGGGGGATGATATAGTATTCTTATGCTTTAAAGCTACCTTCCTGGCCCTAGTAAACTAATACAGAACTACAAATATAAGACTCAAAGCCTCACAGTCTTAGAAGAAAACAACAACAAACCTAGAACATGCAGCAGAATAGTCCAGGACATGAATAAGGGAAGAAAAAAAACCATGAAGACTGCTATAAATAGACAAGACTTAGCAGACATCTCTTCTCCATTAATATAAGAATAAACTCTAGGAACATGGAACATCTCGCAAAGTAATATCCTGATTTAAAGTTTGGGGGATCATGAAAAAAGTTTGACTATGATGGGAAGAAAATAAGAATTTTGGAAATTTTATATATACATATACATATACATATACATCATATACACATATACACATATACACATATACACATACACATACACATACACATACACATACACATACACATATACATATACATATACATATACATATACATATACATATACATCATATACATATGTGTGTGTGTGTCTGTGTGTCTGTGTGTGTGTAGGGGGGAAGGGATTGCAGGCTGGTCTCCAGTCGAGCTGAGGTCTGAACCCCGATGGTCATCATTCACCTATATGACACAGTAGGAGTTCCCTCATGCTCCTGGAACTCAGGCCCCTGCCTAAGGTACCACCTCCCACAGCCCCCACAAGAGAAGCATGGTCAGTAGTCACATAAGCAGTGGCCCAAGCTTCTGACCTTCAGGCTAAACTCCTCCCCAGTTACCTAACAACAGTGAAGACCATTCCTTTGTTCTCTCACCTCTCTCTTCTCTTACTTTTCTCTTCTCTTCCCTTTCTCTTCGTCGTCTTCTTTCCTCTCTCTGTCTCTGTCTGTGTGTCTCTCTCTCTTCTTCCTTTCTACCTTCTCTCTTTCCCCTGCATTTCTATAATAAAGCTCTAAAACCATAGAGTCTCTGCTCTGTTTCTTCAAGTTTTGCTGCTCACTCAGGTCAGTGTTGGGAATGTCTTCCCTCTTCCCTCTCTCCCATAACCCTGGTGGCTTTAGCAAAGTAGCTCGGGGGGGGGGGGGTCCCCAGGCAGGGCTGCCCCTTAACCACCCCCTGAAGAGTAAGATAGAGGAATGCCCACCCAGGAATGAGTGGATAGGTTAGATAGCAGCCCTCCCACGCTTGACTGACCAGAGAATAGGGAAAGCCTGGTGGGGTGTGGGCATCTTTTTCCTTCCGTTCGGCCCCAGGGCCCCCCTTTTTTATTTTGTTCCCAACCTGTGTGTGTGTGTGAGAGAGAGAGAGAGAGAGAGAGAGAGAGAGAGAGAGAGGGAGAGAGAGAGAGAGAGAGAATTAATAAAATATTTCCAAATGAGTTTACTAAAAAAACCAAAAGGAAATTTGGAAAATGTCCAAAGATCATGGAAATAGAGATTAAATACATCAGACCTTATTAGATTGCACTGCAGAGAGAGAGCACGCCTTATAGTGCTGAACTATTTTTATAAAGAAGAGAGTTCTTAAAAATTGGATGGAACCAGAGATCATTGCTTTATGTGAAATAATCCATACTCAGCATGACAAATATCAAATAATGTTTTTTGCACATAGACTCTACATTAAGGAAAAAAGAAAGAAGGAAATTATATACTCTTCTTGGGAAGAGGAAGATCCACATGAGGGACAAAGGTCAAGAGAAGACAGTAGAGTTGAATATGGTCAAAGGACATGAGGTATATGTATGCATATACCATTGTGTCAGTTGATTCATATAAATAAAATGCTGAGTATAGGCTTTTGTAGTAGGATCTGATGATGTTTTGGATTTCTTCAGATTCTGTTGTTATGTCTCCCTTTTCATTTCTGATTTTGTTAACTAGGATACTTTCCATGTACCCTCTAGTAAGTCTGGCTAAGGGCTTATCTATCTTGTTGAGTTTCTCAAAGAACCAGCTCCTGGTTTGGTTGATTCTTTGTATAGTTCTTTTTGTTTCCACTTGGTTGATTTCAGCCCTGAGTTTGATTATTTCTTGCCATGGGTTGGGGAGCAGAGGGAGGGGGAAGGGTATAGGGGATTTTCAGAGAGGAAACTGGGAAAGGGGATAGCATTTGAAATGTAAATGAAGAAAACATCTAATAAAAAAGTATAAAAATATTTTCAAAATGCTAAAAAGAGAAATATGAAGTTATAACTTCTTTATGCCCTTATTATGAAGAATTGCAAAAGAATTCTTTACTAGATATGAAATGCAATAATGTTAAGCAGACATCAGCCCTGGTTAGATATCACCATAGTTTTTTTTTTTTTAATTTTGTTTTGTTTTTCATTTTGTTTTTGTGGTGTGTGTGTATGCATGTGTGTGGTGTGTGTGTGTATGCATATGTGTGGTGTGTGTGTGTGTGTATGCATGTGTGTGTATGCATGTGTGTGGTGTGTGTGTATGCATGTGTATGGTGTGTGTGTATGAATGTGTGTGGTGTGTGTATATGCATGTGTGTGGTGTGTGTGTGTATGCATATGTGTGGTGTGTGTGTGTATGCATGTGTGTGTATGCATGTGTGTGGTGTGTGTGTATGCATGTGTATGGTGTGTGTGTGTATGCATGTGTGTGGTGTGTGTGTATGCATGTGTATGGTGTGTGTGTGTATGAATGTGTGTGGTGTGTGTGTATGAATGTGTGTGGTGTGTGTGGATGCATGTGTGTGGTGTGTTTGTATGCATGTGTGTGGTGTGTGTAGATGCATGTGTGTGGTATATATGGATGCATGTGTGTGGTGTGTGTGGATCCATGTGTGTGGTGGTGGTGGATGGTGGTGGTGGTGGTACTTTTTTGAATCCAGATGCCTTCTACAGAAAAGGGAGAAAATCGGAAAAGAGAAGCAAGAAAGGCTGAGAATTTACTGGAGGGGTTCAGTGTGTCTGAAGTGGTATAGTTTTCACTTAGAAAAATCAATGAGTATCCATAGAGTAACAACACCCTGAAAGTGCCATATTGCCTGTCATCAGAGGGACGAAGAAGTTCAGGAGAAGCCACATAAAGGAAACATCCATACTGACTTGGAAGGTAGAGGCTGTCTGCCTTCTTTTCCTCAGTGCTTACTAGGATGAGTTTATGAAGAATGGGCTACTTCCTCCCTCTACCTGGGGGAGTGGCCATGGTTGGGATGGGATGGATTTGAGAGAAGGTATTTTCTCATACATAAAATCTAATACTTTACAGGTAAACCACAGATACGTTTTATCATAGGACACAGTACTTGAAAGTCCATTAATGGTTGAGCCAGAGAAGAAATTGATAGGCATTTTAGTAAAGGGTAATAAATGGCTGAGAGTGTGCATATGAAAATTAAATGGAGAGGGAAAGTCAGGTGAGGAGATGCTGAGATGGCAGAATTGAACTGGAGAACTAATGTTTTCATCAGCATCCATTGGTACCAGTTGCTAAGCAATTGTGGACAATACTCTTCTTGATATAGTGCATACCAGTGAAGGTTAACAAGAACTGCATCACTTTGAGGGTGGAGACCCAAATATATGTGTTTTGATAAAGATTCTAAGATGAAGGATGATAGGTTCCTCACTGAAAGGCATGGGACTCTATTAAGTGAACTTCACAGAAGCCAATGGCTCTGAAGAGAGTTAGCACAATGAGGAAAGAGGCTCTGCAAGAAGGGAATAGAGGCAAAGAGAAGGAGATAGAGGCATGGAGAGAAAGGAAAACAGAACAGAGGGAAGAAGAGTGAGAAAAAAGAGGGGAACAAGAAAATGAGAAGGGAGGAATGAGGAGCTGGAAGATGATGGGGGAGGAGGAGAGGGAATGAAGGGGGGGAAGGAGAAGGAGGAGGGGAAGGAGAAGCAGCAGAAGGGGAAGGGATGATGTAGAAGAATGAAAGGAGGGAGACGGGGCAGAAGGAAGGAGGGGGAAAAGCAGATAATCTGATTGAAGTAATTGATGGTGAGGGATGACCATGCAGGCCTGTGCAGCTTTAAAGGAATAAATATATAATACTTGACATAAGATTGCCTTCAAATATCTTGAGAGTGTCTTCTAATATCAAGGAAGGAATAGCAACCCACTACTGAGCAACTAATGAAGCCAACGGTGTCATCCTGCAGGGAAAGATATTCTGCTTTGGGAACGGAGTGAGAAGAGAAGTCTGGAACTCAATGCTCACAAGGGTTGGGGTATTCATGGTTCTCTAAGAACTCAAAGTCAGTCCTGTTTTCTTTAGGTTGCTTTAAAAGATTTAATAGAGAAGGAGAACACTCATGATAACTCATCATCCCCAGACACTGGGTTGAAAGTTTGCTATGTGATATGATTAATACATATTTTCTAACAATCTGTATTAGTCAGGGTTCTCTAGAGTCACAGAACTTATGGATAATTTCTAAATAGTAAAGGAATTTATTGATGACTTACAGTCGGCAGCCCAATTCCCAACAATGGTTCAGTCGCAGCTGTGAATGGAAGTCCAAGGATCTAGCAGTTACTCAGTCTCACGCAGCAAGCAGGCGAAGGAGCAAGAGCAAGAGCAAGAGCTAGACTCCCTTCTTCCAATGTCCTTATATTGTCTCCAGCAGAAGGTGTAGCCCAGATTAAAGGTGTGTTCCACCACACCTTTAATCCCAGATGAAAGGCGTAGCCCAGATTAAAGGTGTGTTCCTTAAACTCGGAGATTCAATCTTCTGGAATCCATAGCCACTATGGCTCAAGATCTTCAAACCAAGATCCAGATAAGGATCTCCAAGCCTCCAGATAAGGGTCACTGGTGAGCCTTCCAATTCCGGATTGTAGTTCATTCCAAATATTGTCAAGTTGACAACCAGGAATAGCCACTACAATCCACCCCTTGTCAACTTGACACAAATAATATCTCATGTTCACATAAAACAATAACAAGGTTGTAAATATGCCTAACATGATATAACTATCTCTCGTACAATTGCAAACGCATTAGTAAATTTACAATGGGCATTCATATTACTTTATAATCCTCGTTTCTGCAACTGGTTACGTGGCCTTAATTGGTATTTATAACTACCTTCCTCTACTACCCATTCTGTATTTCCTTCTCCTTCAGCCAGAACCTCAGCAGGTCTTGGCTCTTTTCCTGGAGGATTGACCCATACCTTCATTCCTGATGGGTCTGCGTCCTTTGTCATCCTGCTTGGATTAGGCTGTTGTAGTTTCCCATTGACTTTAATCACAGGACATGGTAGTACTAAGAGACGCCCTAAGGGGTCTCCTACACTCCAGGCATAATCTTGCTTACCACCATTGTGAAGAGGTAATCCAATTTCCCCATGGTAATCTGGATCTATCACCCCTCCTAACACTGTTATTCCTTTTTTAGCCTGTTGGTTTAAGGGCATTAGAAGCCCAAAATGACCAGGGGGAAGTCTGAGCTTCCAGTTCAATGAAATGTTTGTTGTAGCTCCTGGTAGGAGCACTCCCCTCTCTGGAGCCAAAACTTCTAAGCCAGCAGAACCTAGAGTTATGGGGACAGGAAGCAAAAATTTTCCTAGAGGGTCACTAGGAGTGATAGTAAGTGGAACTATTCCGTTTTCCACCCCTTGATTCCTGGACCCATGAATCCTGGCTATGGGTGAAACTGTACCATATATTGAGCGCTGATTCAAAGCATATACTGCCTTCTGAAGAACTCTGCCCCAGCCTTCCAAGCTGTTACCACCTAATTGGCGCTGTAACTGCGTCTTCAAAAGGCCATTCCATCTTTCTATCAGCCCAGCTGCTTCAGGATGATGGGGAATGTGGTAAGACCAGTGAATTCCATGATCGTGAGCCCACTGTCGTACTTCTCTGGCTGTGAAATGAGTTCCTTGGTCAGAAGCAATACTGTGTGGAATACCATGACGATAGATGAGGCATTCTGTCAGTCCGTGAATGGTGGTTTTAGCAGAGGCATTACGTGCAGGAAAGGCAAATCCATAACCAGAATAAGTATCTACTCCAGTAAGAACAAAACGCTGTCCTTTCCACGAAGGAAGTGGTCCAATGTAGTCAACCTGCCACCAGGTTGCTGGCTGGTCACCTCGAGGAATGGTGCCATATCTGGGGCTCAGTGTTGGTTTCTGCTGTTGGCAGATCTGGCAATCAGCAGCAGCTGTAGCCAGGTCAGCCTTGGTGAGTGGAAGCCCATGTTGCTGAGCCCAAGCATAACCTCCATCTCGACCACCATGGCCACTTTGTTCATGTGCCCATTGAGCAATGACAGGGATGGCTGGGGAGAGAGGCTGATTGTCCACAGAACGGGTCATCTTATCCACTTGATTATTGAACTCCTCCTCAGCTGAAGTCACCTTTTGGTGAGCATTTACATGGGACACAAATATCTTCACATCCTTTGCCCATTTGGAGAGATCTATCCACATACTTCTTCCCCAGATGTCTTTCTCACCAATTTTCCAATTGTGATCTTTCCAAGTCCCTGACCATCCAGCCAATCCATTGGCTACAGCCCATGAGTCAGTGTATAATCGTACATCTGGCCATTTCTTCTTGCAAACAAACTGTAATACCATGTGTACTGCCCGAAGTTCTGCCCACTGTGAAGATTTCCCTTCACCTGTGTCTTTCAAGGTTGTCCCAGAAAGGGGTTGTAATGCTGCAGCTGTCCACTTCTGGGTGGTGCCTGCATAACGTGCAGAGCCATCAGTAAACCAGGCTCTAGTCTTCTCCTCTTCGGTCAGTTGATCATAGGGAACACCCCATGAGGCTATAGGTGCATGCTTGGCAGCAGATGGCATTGTAACAGGAGTAGAAACCATAGGCATTTGAGCAACTTCTTCATGTAACTTGCTTGTGCCTTCAGGACCTGCTCTGGCCCGATCACGTATATACCACTTCCATTTGATAATAGACTGCTGCTGTGCGCGTCCCACTTTATGACTTGCAGGGTCTGATAGTACCCAGCTCATGATGGGTAGTTCAGGTCGCATAGTAACTTGGTGTCCTATTGTCAAACGTTCAGTTTCCACTAAGGCCCAATAGCAGGCCAAGAGCTGTTTTTCAAAGGGAGAATAGTTGTCTGCAGATGATGGCAGAGCTTTGCTCCAAAATCCCAAAGGTCTTTTCTGTGATTCACCTACAGGGGCCTGCCAGAGGCTCCAAACAGCATCTCTATCAGCCACAGACACCTCAAGTACCATCGGGTCTGCTGGGTCATATGGTCCAAGTGGTAGAGCAGCCTGCACAGCAGCCTGGACCTGTTGAAGGGCCTTCTCCTGTTCCAGGCCCCACACAAAGCTAGCAGCTTTCCGAGTCACTTGGTAAATAGGCCTAAGTAACACACCCAAGTGAGGGATGTGTTGTCTCCAGAATCCAAATAGACCCACTAAACGTTGTGCTTCTTTCTTGGTTGTAGGAGGGGCTAGGTGCAATAACTTATCTTTCACCTTAGAAGGAATATCTCTGCATGCCCCACACCACTGGACTCCTAAGAATTTCACTGAGGTAGATGGTCCTTGAATTTTGGTTGGATTTATTTCCCATCCTCTGATACGCATATGTGTTACCAATGAGTCCAAAGTGGTTGCTACTTCCTGCTCACTTGGTCCAATCAGCATAATGTCATCAATATAGTGCACCAATGTGATATTTTGTGGAAGATCCAAACGATCAAGATCCCTTCTAACTAAATTATGACACAGGGCAGGAGAGTTAATATATCCTTGAGGCAAAACTGTGAAGGTATACTGTTGGCCTTGCCAACTGAAAGCAAATTGCTTCTGGTGGTCCTTATGGACAGGTACTGAGAAGAAGGCATTTGCCAGATCAATAGCCGCATACCAGGTGCCAGGAGATGTGTTAATTTGCTCAAGTAAGGAAACTACATCTGGTACAGCAGCTGCAATTGGAGTTACTACCTGATTTAGTTTTCGGTAATCAACTGTCATTCTCCATGATCCATCTGTTTTCTGCACTGGCCAGATAGGAGAGTTAAATGGAGATGTGGTGGGAACCACCACCCCTGCATCTTTCAAGTCCTTGATAGTGGCAGTAATTTCTGCAATTCCTCCAGGAATACGATACTGTTTTTGATTCACTATTTTCTTTGGCAGAGGCAACTCTAAAGGCTTCCATTTGGCCTTTCCAACCATAATAGCCCTCACTCTACAGTTCAGGGAACCAATATGAGAATTCTGCCAATTTCTGAGTATATCTATCCCAATTATACATTCTGGAACTGGGGAAATCACCACAGGATGTGTCCGGGGACCTACTGGACCTACTGTGAGTCGGACATCAGTCAAAACTCCATTAATCACCTGCCCTCCATAAGCCCCTACTTTAACTGGAGGGCCACAATGTTTCTTGGGATCCCCTGGGATCAGTGTCAACTCAGAACCAGTATCCAGCAGACCCCGAAAAGTCTGATTATTTCCTTTTCCCCAGTGTACAGTTACCCTTGTAAAAGGCCGTAGGTCCCTCTGGGGAAGAACTGGAGAAAGGGTAACAGCAAAACCTTTGAGTGTCTTATCAAGATCCTTCCTCAGAGGAACCTGGCCACCCCTTCATTCAAGGGGTTCTGGATCTGCAAACTGTCTCAAGTCTGGAAATTGACTCACTGGCCGAGATTGCTGTTTACCACGATCTAATGTAGCCTTTCTTTCATTTGGCTGTTTACCACGATCTAATGTAGCCTTTCTTTCATTTGTTTGAGAATTTTTCTGCTTATACAGATCAAACAAATATGCAGTAGGCTTCCTATGTATTTCATTCCTGGAAACACCATGATTGGTTAGCCAGTACCAAAGGTCCAACCGAGTCATGCCATTATAAATTTCACCTCTCCTGTGCTGACCATTACTGGGTATGTTATTATAAACATTCTTTTGTCTACGCTGTCCATTATAATAACTAGAATCACCTTGTCTCGGGCGATTCAATGCTGCCACCTGGCCCTTGTTACCTCGGAATCCAACTAAACCCAGTGAATTTAATTCATCTAATTGAGCAGAAGCATCTCCAATGCTAAGATCTGGCACAAGGAAAAGGGAAAGAACAAAACCCTTCAAATGTGCTGGTGCCCCTCTCACCAATTTGCGTCTTATAGAGCTGGTGAAAGGCATATCTTCTGGACCTTCCCATTGTGGACAATTATGCTTTACACAATATATCCACTCTAGCATTGCAATTTCCCTAAGTCTTAAAATCCCTTCATCAACACTAAGCCACGGAATATCAGGCATCTCCAAGTCATTTCCAGTAGGCCATCTTTTGATAAACACCTCAGCCAACCATTCAAACAAACTTTTGACACCTTTTTTAACTATGCGAGCTTCCGTATTAAACCTAGAATCTCTACTCAGAGGACCCATGTCAATAAACTCAGCCTGCTCTAGTTTTATGTTCCTTCCACCCTTATCCCACACCCTTAAAATCCATTCCCACACATATTCACCAGGTTTCTGCTTGAATGAATTAGCAAACTCATTAAGCTCCTTAGTAGTGTAGCGAATTTCCTCATGGACTACACTTTCTACCTCCCCTCTAGGAGCCTGTTTTGCTTTGAGTCTGGTTACAGGTCTAGAAGAAACTATTGGTGGGCCTTGAGAAACATCAGTAGTGAAAGTCATTGCTGGTTTATCAGACTCTGCAAAATTAATTTCCTCATGTGGGGAAGGCATTATTTCAAGGGGTGGGGCTGAGGGTACTACTTCCTCAGGTGGGGCAAACCCTTGAGAATCTGAAGATTCAAAATTCTCAGCTTCAACATGGTCTTCCCACACATCCCCGTCCCATGTTGTAGGATCCCATTCTTTGCCAATTAGAGCCCTTACTTTAACTGTCGACACACTCTGAGGCTGAGACTTGAATTTTCTCTGTAGTTCAGCCAACCTTACAATGAGAGTTTCTGTTTGATTTTCTGCAACTTGAGCTCTATTGCTACAAGAGAGAAGATTCTCCTCAAGGACACACTTAGCAACTTTTAGATCGTTTACTTGTGTCTGGAGCCTTTCGATTTTATCACACAACTCCTTCCTTTCATTCATCATTTTTTCCACAGATACTAAGAGCAGCCAGCCAGTAAAATCATTTTTCGATTTTTTCCCCATCTTGTAGAAAGCTTTGTGCACTGAATCACCTAATTCATTAAGAAAATCAAGGGCATTAGCTTCTTTAAGTTCGGAATATAGTTTCAACCATGGGTCTTCAAAATTCTCTGAGCTCCCAGGAGGGAGAGAATCTGGAGAGGTTTCAATATTTGAAAGTGCTGGTGGATCAACAAGCCAATTCCAGTATTTTAAAAGATTCATCCTTGTACTTCTGTTACTCTAGAACCACTCCTGGTACCAACTTCTGTATTAGTCAGGGTTCTCTAGAGTCACAGAACTTATGGATAATTTCTAAATAGTAAAGGAATTTATTGATGACTTACAGTCGGCAGCCCAATTCCCAACAATGGTTCAGTCGCAGCTGTGAATGGAAGTCCAAGGATCTAGCAGTTACTCAGTCTCACGCAGCAAGCAGGCGAAGGAGCAAGAGCAAGAGCAAGAGCTAGACTCCCTTCTTCCAATGTCCTTATATTGTCTCCAGCAGAAGGTGTAGCCCAGATTAAAGGTGTGTTCCACCACACCTTTAATCCCAGATGAAAGGCGTAGCCCAGATTAAAGGTGTGTTCCTTAAACTCGGAGATTCAATCTTCTGGAATCCATAGCCACTATGGCTCAAGATCTTCAAACCAAGATCCAGATAAGGATCTCCAAGCCTCCAGATAAGGGTCACTGGTGAGCCTTCCAATTCCGGATTGTAGTTCATTCCAAATATTGTCAAGTTGACAACCAGGAATAGCCACTACACAATCATATCCCATTTTATTGTGAAATTGTACTAATGAAATTCTAGAGGTGAAAACAAATCAAAACATACCTGCAGAAAGATAAACAGTTAAAAATTTTATATTTCAATGACACAGTTTGAACATAGGAAAAATTTTCATTTTCAGATGAGAATTTCTTCAGTTCTACGCCTCCTGTGAAGGGTGTAGGGGGACATCTTACTTTAAACCATCCTGTTCCAGGACTATGCCCCATCCTTGGAAGGAGAGGAGACATGTGCTCAGCTGTGTTCACTTCCTAAACTTCCCCCGACTCCCAGACAAGCTACAAAATGCCTGTTTCTTGGCAGAAAAATTGAAAGAAAAATTTGATTAGCTTTGATTTCTTTTCACATTTCCACTTAGTCTTGCCCTAGATTCTTTAGAGTCAAAAAATAAAAAAGAAAGAAAGAGAAACGTAAAGAGCCATTCTGTAAACAATGTGGAAGTCCTTCACAATCTCCCAATGTCTACACAAAGCTCCCGGGACTCGCTCCAGCTAATAATCTGCTTCAATTCATCTTCAATTAAACCAATTCATGGGAGGAAATAAGGAGCCTCTGCCCGGATTATTTAATTGACCCATTACTGGATGCAGAACTCTTGCACCTGGACCAGCTCAGTGGCCCAGTTCCCGCTCCTCTTCTCTCCACCTCCTCCCTCAGAGAACACAGCATCCATCTACCATCAGCAGCTCCTGTGCTGGGTGACGAAGACGCAGAGGACAGGGCTGGAAAAGGGAGGCTGCTTCCAAGCAAAGAACGGGCCGCTCCTTATCAGGAGGCATCAAAACTTTGCAGAAGATGTTATGGAAGGAGTCTTCTTCAACTTCTGCAGCCAGTTTCATTTTAAGAACCCTCTTTGTTCTTGAAACATCCAATTGTTTTATTCCCTTTCTTTTAGACCCTGATGAAGCAAAGTGTTTTTTGATTTTAAACCTTATGCTAATGCTGACAAACAAATCTTGGAAAGCAAACTCCTGGTACTTCGCATATTATATTAGCATGTTTTACAAATTATTAAATGGGGAAAAAAAGCACTGGTTAGAAAAAGATCAAAGAAAAGGAACTTGGAAAGTAGAGCTCTGGGAAGAGAGCAGTTTTGCGAGTGGCATGAACAGGATCTGCATTCCGAGAACAGAGTGACAGGTCCTTAGCTGGCTCCATTCTAGTCCCCAGAGCAGCAAACTTCAGGGGTAGCGAGGCATCGCTGGACCCTAACAGCGGATCTCCTTCTTCTCAGGGGTTTTAGTACTGGACTCTGAAATAGCTTATACACACTGCTGATTTACAGAACTATCTACATTTCAAATATTCAGGAAGCTCTCCTCTCCATACTTCTAAGACAGAACTGGGCAGGCTGTGCTAGGAAACCCTGGAGGGCACCTGCGGGCACACCTACCGTAGGGGAAAGGAAGGGAGGCCATCCAAAGAACCTGAGAAATGATTGATCTTACTTGTTATTGATTAGATAAACGTTCCTTTTAAAAGCATTAACCAGTCCAAAAAAAAAAAAAAAAACCTACTAAAAGCCATTAATGAAGAGGATAACGTCATAATCTTAAATCTTAAGCATGGTAAAAAGACCACTGTGGGGGGAAGGGGGGCTCCAGCCAATTTCAAATGTGCTTTAAGCTTTATGCGTTCCCGAGGTTAGATCACTTGAAAATGCTCTCTTCAACTTCTTCCTTGAAAGCTTTTGCAAACTTTTCCTCAAGCTTGGCCTGACTTTCTCCCAACCTCCCTTTCTTCCAGCAGAGAGGATTCCTCAAGAGCTAACTAAAGAAAACTTCAAATTTTTCTATGCCCTTCTGGGACCAGATAGGTAATCCTTCCCTGCCTCCTCCCCTGTGTACTAGCAACACTAGGGGTGTGTAATGCTTCGTGAACGTATCTGGGAATGAATGCCATGCTGGGCCATAACCATTTCTGTAGCCTGTGTGTTTTTCCATAATGGATAATCAATACTTATCAGATCCAATGTAGCCCAAAGGGTGATTAAATTTTCAATTGAATTAACTATAAGCTGCAAGACTATAAGGGATTTTTAAAGGGCATTTTCCGGAAGGAAGGAAGAGAGAGAAGGGATGGCGGAAATGATTAGGGAGCACAGAGGGTCCTTGCTGAGTCAATGTGAGTTAGTTTGACTGACCACATAGCTTTGACTGTGTCACCTGGCATCTAATGCTGAAAGAGGATGGATCTTAAAGCACAACACCTTGCTTTCTGACTGAAGGCTAAATGGTGAAATTATCCTTGTTTCTTAAAAATCAGCAAAGGGACTGTACTAGAAATATACCCTCCTCCACCACTGAACTCTCAGACATAGCACAGGCCACAGGTGAAGAGTTGGAGGATGGATAATGCACAGAAAAGTGCCAGTGTCATGTGCCCTGTCCTCAGGAAGAGTGATGCACTGAGGAGCTATCTGGGGCTGAAGGAGGCACCTGAGGAGGGCCAGAGACATTGGCATTTAAATTAAGAAGCATTTTGCTTGGGACAAAAGGCCACTATTTTTTTTTTTTACTAGATATTTTCTTTATTTACATTTCAAATGTTATCCTCTCTCCTGGTTTCCCCTCTGAAAACTCCCTATCCCCTTTCCCTTCCCCTCCCCCTGCAGGGTCCCCAATGAAGAAGCTAGAGAAAGTACCCAAGGAGCTGAAGGAGCTTGCAGCCCCATAGGAGGAACAACAATATGAACTAACCAGTACCCCCAGAGCTCCCAGGGACTAAAAGGCCACTATTTTGTAAGAAGTTGGGAAAAAGGCAAATGACAGGAGCCAAGTCCCTACCATAAGATTAAACGTTAAGGAAGCAACTGATGAACCTCCAGACTGATTTCCAGAGTGGTTGTACAAGCTTGTAATCCCGGCAGCAATGGAGGAGTGTTCCTCTTTCTCCACATCCTCACCAGCATCTGTCACCTGAATTTTTGATCTTAGCCATTCTGACTGATGTGAGGTGGAATCTCAGGGTTGTTTTGGTTTGCATTTTCCTGATGATTAAGGATGTTGAACATTTTTTCAAGTGCTTCACAGCCCTTCAGTATTCCTCAGGTGAGAATTCTTTGTTTATCTCTGTACCTCATTTTTAATGGGGTTATTTGAATTTCTGGAGTCCAGCTTCTTGAGCTCTTTGTATATATTGGATATTAGTCCCCTATCAGATTTAGGATTGGTAAAAATGAAGAAAATATCTAATAAAAAAAATGAAAAAAAAAAAAAAACAGAAAGCAACTGACAATCTTAACTGAAATGCCCAGTAGTGGGAAGAGTCTACCTCCAGTAGAAAGATATGACATCAAATGGAGGGATGGGGTTCCAAAAGTCAAAAACTCTGACCTAGAATTGTTCCTTTCTAAAGGAACTGCAGGGGCAAAAATGGAGAAGAAACTGATGGAAAGGCAGTCCAGTGACTGGCCCAACTTGTGATCCATCTTAAGAGGAGGCTCCAAGGTCTGACACTATTACTGTTGGTATGTTGTGCTTACAGACAGGAACCTTGCATGGCTGTCCTCTGAGGAGCCCAACAAGCAGCTGACTGAGACAGGAGCAGAATCTTACACCCAACCATTGGACTGAAGTCAGGGCCCCTGTGGGTGAATTAGGGAAAGTCTGAAAGAAGCTGACAAGGAGGGCATTCCATAGGAAGACCAACAATCTCAACTCACCCAGACCCCTGAGATCTCTCAGACACTGAGCCACCAACCAGGCAGCATTCATGAGCTGGTCAGAAGCCCCTGAACACATATACAGCAGAGGACTGCCTGGTCTGACCTCAGTGGGAGAAACTGGACCTAACCATGTAATCCTCTAGAGACTTGCGGTCCCAGGGAGTGGGGAGGCTTGGAGACATGTGTGGGGGGCATGTCCTCCTGGAGATGGAGAGGAAGAATGTGATGAATATCTGTGAGCAGATGGACCAGGAGGGGGCAATGACTGGATTGTAAAAAAAAAAAAAAAGTAATTAAAAAAATAAATGAAAGTAAGAAACACTATGAAACAGGATAAAAGAAGAAGAAGAAGAAGAAAAGAAAGCAACTGACTTCAGGACAGTTAGTAATGACTGCACCTTTGCGGACTTCTCTTTTCCCTCATTGGTCATATGAACAAGTGTGATCATAGCTCCCCTCCAGCAAAAAGCCAGCATTGTGTTTCTGTGAAGTCAACATTGGTACAGCTTTCTGCTCAAGGTTGGGTTGGTCTCTGATTCATCTTTTAAATAATTTGGCCCCTTGATTTATTTTTTTCTTCAAATGATCAGTGAAATAAAACTTTGGATGTATAGTCATTTTAAAAAGTACATAAAAACACATGATTGCATTATATTTTTAATTATTCTTTAACAGACACAATCTGTTCTTGTGCTCCATGACCAATGTACCCTGATTATAATCACACTGCATAGAAAAAGCAGTCTTGAAGTGAATGCTTTTGAAGGAAATGGAGGCTATGGGGGGGCACATAAACTTTATAAAGTTCCTCTCATAGAGAGAGGTATCTAGATTTAAGTATTGCATCTACATTATGAAAGACAAGAACTCTGATTTCAAAAGGTTGAAATGAGTAGCAATAAGCTGAAAACTAAAATAATACTTATCAAAATTATTCATATTTCTAGAAAATTATCAGTTTCACACTGATTTAGATGATTTCTGGAGAGATGAGTCCTGGGACGAGAGGCTGTGGCTACTCCTGAGGCCAGTAGACAGAATAGTTTGGGGGATGACTTCTCCTAAGACAGGATGTAAAGGGCACTCATAAGATTGTAAGGAATAGGCAGAGAGGGCCTGGATTATATTTAACAATGAGCACATGATCGCTAAATAAGAATATAAATGTGCAGGAGTAAACCATGCAGAATCTTAGACTAGTCAGATGGGAGCCAGACTTAAGGAAATGAAGACACTTATCCTGGTGATTGCAGGAAACTTGGCAACTCTGGAGAAGCAGGACTCATTTAAGGTGAATATGTGTCTGCCCCGAGGCGCAGCAGAGAATTGGACCCATTTGTTCCCCATGGAAGAGGAGCCATGTGCTTGGTTAACAAGGAGACAAATGTTTGTATCAGTGAGGACTATTGGACTTGGCACAGGAATCTCATCGAAGTCTTGAAGTTGAGTGTGCATAGTCTAAATGACAGATACGGTCAGAGCCTACAAGACCTAAGGGACAATGGAAGCTCACAAGTGGTGCTTAACTAGGAAATACTTTTCCATGTGTAATAAAGGCCCATGGCAGCTGGTCTTCCCTTGGTGCTTATGAGGTTGTAGGAATTGTCACCCTTGGTTGAAATGGATTTCTACCCTCACACAAACTTCCTTAGTTCCTTTGTACATTTTCATTCTCACTGAGGGCTTTATAAGCCTTAGGGGCTGGCAAGGATGTATCATGGCTATTTGCCATCATCCCAATAGCATGTGTGTATCTCCTGTGGAATTTTGGAGAAAAGACATGAGATAAGATATCATTAAAACTGGGCCAATTAACTCTGAAGTAGCCACCACATACTGAAGTGAAGGTAAGAGTTGTATATCTCTCCTATTGGCTCATTAGTCTGGGAAGGTAAGCCAGGGTCTTCAGGAGTAAAACCAAGGTCTCTTGATCCTGTTGCCTGGTTGTCAATAAAAACTTGGAAGACATTTGACTGATTGCTCTGGAGGACAATAGCTTCATGTCTTATATTAGGATCATTTCTGGTATTCTTGGTAGACAATCAAATAAACTAAAGGGTTCCCTTAGTCAAAGAACTTCTCAAGGCCTCATGCCTCAATTCTGTAAAGAGTGAGAGAAACAAGGAAAAGGAAGGAGACCCTGAAGATGGCAGAGTGGGATCCATAGACCTTGAGGGCAGAGGCATGCTTCAAAGCTTCAAAGCAGCAGGAGCCACTGAAGAGGCTGAAGAAGGTTATCTGGAAATATTGGGGTGGCCGAGGAAAGAAGTGGTGTTCAGGAGCAGATTGCCAATGACAGACAAAAGACACTTGCAAGAGTGTAAAGACACAAACTCAGGCTTTCATAACTACAGAGAAATCAGCATCTGGCTTCAGAAGACAGGCTGTCATTTTAATGTAAACTTCATGTATCACACAAACAGATAGATAGATAGATAGATAGATAGATAGATAGATAGATAGATAGATCCTGAGGGCCTTTAGGATTATATCAAATCTACTTAGCCCAGGCTCCATTCTTGGAGTCCAAATTCTGAGAGATATCAGGCTTGTGCACAGCATGATTTATCTAATAGATTAAGTTTGCTATAGAGACTTAAGCTCAGCAGCAAACAGATGCCTTTTGATATGTTACTATTCAGTGGTAATATGCCTGGTCAACTCTGGTGTGCATAATAAAACCAGATGCTTAATATATACTAACAAGCCATAGATTAGGACATTCCAGCCTCAGTATTTGAGAAACACATTTTGGAAAACTCCAGCAGTCATAAATGGTAATTTCTCCCAAGGACTGGGCAAAGGGAATGGTCAGTGTGCTGGCGAATTCATCATTCTAAATGCCATTGGAGAACACCTGTGAGTCCATAGAAAGTTAACACCAACCCTCATGGAAACTGTGAAGGGTTCAAAGCCTTAGGCGATGAAGCCACTGTAGATGAGCCCAGAATAGCAAGAGAGCTGAAGGGAGAACCTGCAGATACTACTTCATTGCCACAATCCCAGGAAAGACTTTAACTCATCGAAGGTGGCTTCTTAGGAGTGAGCAAAGAAAGTGATTGGAGACCAGCTCTCCTCTGCTAAAGGTACTGTGAACAATGTCAAAGCAGCAACAAAGGATTTGGAAGATGACATGCACACAATTGAAGGAGAGCAGCCTAGCTTGAGAGGATTAAATTGGAATTCGGAAAGGAACTCCACCGAGGGCAGAATGCCATGGCAGAGCTTTGCATGTGTAAGAAAATTAATCTTCAATGAAAGCAAGTGTCAGTCAATGCTGCAAGCCTTGCTGTTGTCTTGTTTTGAATAATTCCGGTTCTGAACCTTCGGAACACCACTGAGCAGCCATGGGCATCAGGCTAGGTCTTACCAACAGAAAGATTAAGACTCATAGACAGGTCAGGCCATCACTGCCAGGTTTTAAGGCATTTTGAATTAGGTTTTTAAGCTTGGGACTTTGTCCCTTTAGATATATTAAACATTACATACTTAGTATTACCTTATACTACAATATAAGATAAAAAATTTAAATGCACTGGAGAAATATTTTTTAAAAATTCATAGTACTTGCTTTATGATAAGATTAGCTTGCTTTAGATGTAGAACATCTCCCAGGAATGCCAGGGTTGAAATATTGCTTGGCGTTTTGTATTGGCTGATACTGTATTGGGAAGGAAAATGTGAGCACAGAAATTATGATAAGTAACAGTAGATTTGGAGCAGCAAGACCTCATCATACTGTTTATGCTCTGCTTTTAAGGGTGCCTGTTATTATCTATCAAAAAATTTGTTTCACTTGCCAGCACATAACAACATTGAATAAATTGAAATGAAAACCAGGTAACCCAATATACATACGCTTTCAAAAATCAAAAATAATAAAAAAGTCTCCAAATCACATTGAACATTTTGTATGAATTCTTACTTGAAACTTTTTAAAAAGTTAGCATGATTTTTGAAGGCAAATGATATAATGTTATAGGGTCAACTTGTAAAATACTGGTTGTGGATGGCTGAAGTGGCACAAACTTATAATCCCATAAATAGAGAGAGGGAATGAGGAAGATTAAGAGATAGAGGAGGAAAGAAGTTTCTCTCTCTCTCTCTCTCTCTCTCTCTCTCTCTCTCTCTCTCTTTGATCAGGAACATGCACATATTTAAGTTAATTTGCTAAGTATGAGCAAATGCTTTTCCTTCTATGACTATGGGGATTTCTATTTATTGGAAAACAGCTTCTTAAAGAGAAGTAAAGTGGACTTTGGAGAAATGCTTGGAACAAAGCCATTTGCCTTATTTTGAGCATAGAAACTTTCTCTGGAAATGGGTTTTTACTCATTATCCTTTAGCTATTCATTAAAGAATAACTTCACTATTTCCACTGTCCTCAGGAAACTGTGGAGAGTATACCAGACTAAGAGACAGAGGAGTGAGCCCCTTGTGATGCTGTCTTTCTTGAATGATATGGTAGTGGCACTCTTAAATTTGCAATCACTTTAATTATCTGTAGAAGACCTTCAGGAGATGGGGCCAATTAGCATCCTATCTTGAAGTGGGAAAGCCTTGCCTATCCCGGAGGATTTATAGGCAGTTAATTATTGCTGAAGGGGAGATAAGACAGATCCTTCAGTGATGTATCTACTGGAGCGTCCCCATGCTCCTGTAAATAACTCCTCAAACATGCTTCTGTAAGTAAATCTAATTACACTCATTGGATAAAACATTATATGAAAATGGAAAAAGAATGATGGGGAATATTTGGACAAAGATGGAATTAGTGATAGGGGAAGGGAGAGGAGCAGCAGGAGCTGCCAACTATTACCAAAATGCATCCTATATCTACAAAGACATGAGGAGAAACACGCGATTATGCCAGTAAAGATCTTCCCAAAAGTCACTTCTAAATATTCAAAACTCGCAAAGCTACTTGAATCAATTTGGGAGTGTGAGATTCAATTGGAATGATGTCAGTAGTAAGGAGCCACTGACTGGGACTCTAAGCTTGCATGGGGATGGCTACCTACTCAGTCAGGTTAGGTCTTTGATAGAGGGGATTCAGATGAGCATTTGCTTCATCTCACTAGCAAGCATTCCACATACTAACTTCCACCCCCCCCCCAAATAATTTGAAACAAGAAAATAGCCAATTCTCCGGTTTCTTTATTTTATGGATACTTTGTATCCTATCCTCCCACCTCTCTGTATTGCCAAGAGCCACATGTCCATACAGAGAAGAAGACTTCATTAAATATTTAATCTAAATCTGGGGTTTCCTTGTCTATCATCTGTAAACTCAAAAGACCTGTTACTTTAGGTCATCATTAGAATTAGATCATATAAAGCAACCCAGAACGTCCTAAGAGATCAAAAATGTCTCACCCAGGGGACTTGAGTCAGTGTTCCTAGCAGGAGAAACAAGTGTTGTACAGGAGTCATAGCCCACAAGTCACCAACTTCAGAAACATGGTGCAGAGATAAACTGAGGAGGCTCAGTGCCTGCATCTAGCTATGTGCCAGTCATTGACAATAAATCTGATTGATATGCCCTGCCTCAACATGTAGATGGTCTAACACTTAGGAGGGACTTCTATATCACTGTGAAGCCTTACCTTCTCATTAAATAGCAACGAGTAATCAGAAGGATGGTGGGGTGATCAAGAACATGAAGGGACAGCTGCACAGGGCAGGGGAAGGAAACCCTCATTATCTAAGTATGTCCAAAATACATACTTAATGTAGTGCTATCCTCTATCCCTGGAGAGTATGAATATAAGTGGCAAATATGTCTGTATCAGTTACTTCTATGGAGTCAACACTTAAGGAGCCCAAATCACTGCCATGTTTGGAAGAAAGAAATGCACCACACACAAGAGAATGCTTTGTGCTCTCTGGACCCAAAGAGTAAGATCAGAGAGATAGAATAAGGATACTTTGGCAAAAACATACTATTTTGTGTGTGAGTTTTAAGGCAGGACATTATGTCACCCAGGCTGCCCCACTTTGTAGCTGAAGTTGGCCTTGAACATCTTATCTTCCACATCTCTCAGGGTTTTGGCTTGCAGGCAAGTGCCAATATACTTGGCACCTAGCCACACTGTTAACTGGTGTGAACTGAGACTCTAATGCCCATGTAAAGACCTATTAGAGATATCTGTACAGAATGGGACTCAGCCTTGTACAGCTGGACCCCTGAGGAATATAAAAAGACCAAAAGACAGAATGTGAATTTCACAGTTGTCTGTATCAGACACAGTCAGCCAACTCCAGGTTGTTGGTTTTTCCGGTTTCATCCTTTCCACAAGAAACTGAGAACTACATTTGCTCCTAGCTACATCTCTTACTCTTCCTGGAAAACACCAAGACCTTCAACCCCATGTGGCTATACAAGATGGGGACTCAGGGATGATATAAACTCTGACTGCTTTCTCTGGCTCTGGCCCTTGTCAGTCATACAATTCCTCCCATGTGATAGCATCAGTTAGCTAAGTATCTCACAATTGCTCAGATGCCCGGAGCAGGTGGTACCTAATAATTACCTGTATTCCTCCTCACAAGTGTTGACATATATTGGCACTTATCATGTATGAAAATCTATACGTGCATTGGGTGTACACATATATAGGAAATAAGTCAAGCTATTCATATTTCTTAAGTCAACACTGTACTAAATATTGTGACCTTGACACATCAAGGCAGTGGGCAAAGCTGTAATCTCACAGACAGGCAGGGGTGGTGGGGGAGAGAACAAGAGCCCCAACAAACTTGCATTAACTTCTATTTGTTCTCTGAGTTTGCTGGGGACCCTGCTTGTGGAGAGTGAGGTGATTTTGGAATGAGGAATGTAGGAGAACCATATGGGGAGTGAGCTGATGAGAGGGGATTGGTGGGAGTCCCCATCAATAGCCAGGGCCATTTTCCAGAATGATCATCCCCTGTTCATTGTGAAACATTTCCTGGAAGTATCTTATTCCATGATGGCAAGTCTCACCTATTGATAGGCAAGTGCACGCAGGACAGAATAGCCCTAGAGGACTAGCTCAGTGGTTCTCAATCTGTGGGGCATGACCCCTTTGGGGGTTCCATATCAATTATCCAGCGTATCAGATATTTACAGTACAATTCATAATGGTAGCAAAATTACAGTTATAAAATACCAATGAACTAATCAATATGAGGAACTGTATTAAAGGGTTGTAACATTAGGACAGTTGAGAACCACTGGCTTAGCCTATCATGTTTCCCAGTCAGAAGCCCAGGCACTCATTGTGGTCCCTATCTCATAGCTAATGCACAAACTGTAAATCTGCATCTGGCACATGTCTGTACTGTTTCTACCTGATGGTCAGTGTTAGTTCAGACTTCCCAACATAAAACAATCAACTACAACACCACAAATTCATTTTTCCATTGCTTCCAGAGTACATCCCAAATTAAAATTGCTTTCTGGGACCACTAAGCCGATTCACATGGACACAATGCTCACAAACCCACCTTTACAGTACACAGCACAGGTAAGCAACTCTTTCACTTCAATCAGTAAAATGTACACATCACTGAAAATCACCCCCCCCCAACACCACACTATATTTCTCATACCTAGGCTGTGAGACACACTCAGATGTGATACATGCTGTACATATTACTGGTGCTGGAATGCATTGTAATATTCAATAATCTGATATAGTCTACCAGTTGCAAATTCCTCTAGGTGGGCAAAGTGTAGTCAGTCTTTCATGTGTTAATATGTATTTTGCAAATCACCTAAGGATCTACATACATAAATAGAAAAGAAAATGAATTAACTTACTGACACTTTGTGTATCAACAATGATTATAAGAAAAGAGTAACAATGAAGCAAACAATATTAGCCAAGTGTCATGTACTATGAGAGTAATTGAGGCGGCACTTTCTAAAGCAGCATACTGTTCTGAGGTCCTCATATGTGGCAATGCAGTGTTCTGGGAACAAGAGCTACATTCTCCTTTACCCCAACCACAGGAAGTGAAAAAAATATATCTCTGACTTCTTTTGATCTCACTGGCACTATTTAAATGCTCTCTGAGAATGACTTCTCAGCACAGGGATGCCATTAGTGTTTTTAAAAACCAGGCTGAATTTAAGGTTATATACAAGTGGAAACATAATTTGGTGCAGTGAGTCACCAGCCTGGAAACAATCTCATCTCATTCCCCATGAAGTCACCAGACAGAACCAAATGCTTTTCCAGAGTGCTGCTGTGATATTTGGGGGAGGGGGGAAGCAACAACAACAAAAACAACAAATGTGCAAACCATCACACATGTAATCAGATGGTTTGAATTATGAATTCTTTAAGATATAAGAAGGATCAAAGGAGATGGTTTGCAGGCATGAAAACAAAACATCAATTAGCAGCATGGACTGTTTCTACAAAGTAAGGACTAAATAAGGAGATTACAAGGGGGCTTAACCTGACTGTCCTACAATCAAAGAGTGACCTGAACCATCCTTACTAGGGAGGGTCTTAGAGAAACTCATATTCCACTGGTTCCCTTCCTGGTTGCTCAGCATGGAAGGAGTTTTCTGTGGTCAGAAAAATTTATACTCTGGCACAAGACTGGACATAGTTAGTAGTAGTGACTTTTGTATTTGTGACCAAAGAGTAAAATATTATGCACAGGCATATATGTATATGTATACACACACGCACACACACACACACACACGCACACACACACACACACATATATATATATATGTGTGTGTGTGTGTGTGCGTGTGTGTATGTGTGTATGTGTATATGTGTATGTATATATACATATATATATGTGTGTGTGTGTATAGATATATGATGTGTATAGTGCCAGTGTTCATATAATGCATTTTGTATGTTTTAAAACATATATATTTGGTGATGCTTGCCATACATTTGAAATAATAAAGACATCTTGGGCATCCCATAACTTCTTAAGACCTTCTCTACTCACACTTCATTGTCTAGTTCACTTGCACAGCAAACAGTATTATCTATTTTATTTAAACTTAACTACCTGGTTGATACTTTATTTTCAAAATTATAAATGCAGCATGAGGAAATCTTATAAAGTAACTTATTGCCCCCACCTCTCTCCCTCCTCCCTTTTTACATAAACACTTTAAACTATTTTCTGTTAACAAATCACATGAATTTCATATTTTAAATGAGATTATGTCCCAGACATGCAGATACACACACACAGTGTGTGATGAAGCCTCACTAGTTTGAGAACTTGTCCACACAGAGCAGACTGCCAAGTGTGAAGGCCTCAGGCATCCAGACATCACTCTGGGCTTGGGCTTGTTTTACCCAGAGCAGAGAGAACCCCATAGGAATGGAAGAATTCACTTGGTGCACAGCCTTTACCTCCTGCCACCATGCACAAACAATTCTCTCTTTAAGACCTGGAAGGTCTTCTCTGTTTTAAGGATCTATTGACAATGTGTTTTTCAGAGGGAAGACTCCACCATGTTGACAATGTGACACCTTTGATTTGGGAACCACTTAAATTTTCAGTCATATTGATGCACCTGACCAACAGAAAGAAGTGTGAGCAATGCTCAATACTCCTTCTGTGAAGATAAAAAAGAAATCTTGTCAAAACTTGAAAGTGGAGAAACAGAGTATGCCATCCCATACTTCAGTCTTCTCAGGAACGCTTACAAGGCTGGGAGAGTCTAGCACAGACAGCCATCAAGAGTGTTTTCCCCATTCACGTCATTCTATACTAGGGCCTGGTTATCATATATAGTCCAACAGCCTGCACCTCTGCCCCCTCAGAGCTTGGCACCAACCCAACAATGAATACACACAAATCAGTTCACCTTTGTGGCCTTGCCCCCAGACAGGTGGTTCACCAAGCTCTCAGAGAAAATTACACACCTGGATAGAATATTCTAGTCTTAATTGAAGTTTTGAAAGCATGCTAGCACCTTTATCTCAAGTATATTGTCAGCACAGCCTTCTGCTACTGTCAGGAAGCAGGGCCCTGGATAGATTTATAGCCCATCCAGTCTCTAGGTAGCATAATACTCCAGGCCTGGACCTCCCTGCCTGCTGCTCAGACAGAGGCAGGTACTGCTTCCACTGCACCATGCAAAGGCAGGGAAGACAGCAGATGGCTGTCAAGTAGCAGTGGGGGTGGCACATCTGTGTGCACATCTTACTTGCCCTGGAAACAATCTAGCAAGATCAACCACTGAGACTTGAAAGTGAACTCCCCCATGTACACAGTAAGCAAACAACATTTTGCTTTTGGAGAGGGATTTGAGTGCTTGTTTTCTGTTATCCACTGTGATTGCCTGGGTCCTAGCTCGAAGGCCTACCTTCCAGAACCAGGTCTAACTCAGATCCAGATATCTGCATATCACCTCCCTTCCTCAAGTTGTCTGCTCTCTGTATCCACATAGTCCCAGTAGTCAGGAGGCGGAGGAAGGCTCATCTTTGGTGAGTTCAAGGCTAGCCCCATCTATATAGTAAGTTCTAGGTCAGCTAGACTACACAATGAAACTGTCTCAAGAAATAAAATAAATACACTGTACTTTGTTTCTATTCTATTTCTCCATGAGTGCATGTGATGAGTTTGTGTGTGTGTGTATGTGCGTGAGTGTATGTGTATGTATGTTTATGTGTGTGCATATACATGTATCTGTGTTATATATATGTATATATATGTACACATATATTAATGATATAAATGACGTAAGCTATTTTGCAAAGAGATTACTGTATAGAGAGTTTAAGAAACTTATTCACCATTAATTTCACGAGCATGAGTCAAATCAACTTGCTTCCACACTGTCGAGGAGAATATCCCTGCCTTCACCTGGTACCATAGAGACGAGATCATGGATAATTGAATTGGAGGAAGCTTTGTGTTTTACTATTTTTCCATAATTTAATGAACATGCATAATGGTGGAGTCTGTTGGTTTGGAATTCTTTGGTGAATCTGATTTATTTATTGATTGATTGATTTTTTTAACACACTCATGTGATTTTCTTTCCTTTCTCTCTTTGGTATATGAGGGTGGAGAATGATGGATAATGATGTTGTAATCTCTGTCTAGGTCACTGGATGCAGGCAGGAGGAAATGTGCTCAGCTTGGTCCTTTTTATGCATGGTACTATGTGGAGAGGTTTCACCTTGTCCAGTACTTCACTAGACCTTCCTACAAGTTGATGCCTGCTAGGCAGATTTGCCCTTGACACACAATGTCAAGGCTGAGGGCTGAGGTAACAGCCCAAGGAAAATAACAGAAAGGAATCATCATATCTTTGTCACCGACTCCTGCCTGGGACAACATTTAGTGGAATCAGACACTGACCACATTTTCTTTCCTTTTAGTTATTATTTCTATAGATGAGAAAGGTGCCTGGAGTGACTTTCTAAAATTTTCTACACAGGACCTTACCTACTGAAGGGGACTTTTTCTTTTATATCTACTTGCTATACAAAAGAAAGAACATTTCCTTGATACAACTTCACTTATAGACCCTAGCTTTCATGTCCTTGAGAAAGAACCCTTTGGTAGTTTGAATGAGAATGTCCTGCATAGGCTCAGACACTTGCTCCCTAGTCAATAGGACTGTTTATGTATGTTTAAGAGGTGTGGCCTTACTAGAAGAAGTATGTCCCTGGGGATAAACTCTGAGGTTTAAAAGCTACGCATCATGCCCCCTTTACCCTCTCTGCTTGGTTCTTGCAGTTCAAGATAGGAGCCCTCATCTCCTCATTTTTGCTACCACACCTTCACTTCACCATTAAGGACTCTAAACTTCTGGAAGCATAAACACAAGTAAACTCTTTCTTCTGTATGTTGCATTAGTCATAAAATTTTACTGTATCACTAGAACAATAACAAATATTAGAAGTCAATACTGACCTGAACATCCTGGGTTTTGTTTTTTTGTTTTGTTTTGGTTGTTTTGTTGTTTTTCCTTAATGTGGAGGACTTTGGAAATGTGGCCTGGGAAAGTACCTGAGTGTTGTGAGTTTGGACTAGCAGTCTAACTTAGTAGGGATTTGGGAGACAGTAGAACTGACAGCTTTGTGGACTGTGGAGGATCAGCTGAAGAGGTTTCAGAGCAGAACAATATTGGCAAATTGCCTTTCTTGTGATATTTTTAGCAAGAATATTCTACCTATTTTCTACCCTTGTCCTTAAAATTTGCCTGAGGCTAAGTGTACAAGTGAAGGACAAATTTCTCTGCTGGAGGAGATTTCAAGGGAGCCTAATATTGACTTTGTCACATGGTTATTAGTAGTCCCACTTACTCAGGTCTAAATGCGAAAGCGTAAGTAGGGCAGAAAGGAAGGTTTACAGTTTGGAAAGAAAAAGAGCACCTGAAGATTTAACATTACACTGGAGATCTGGACTGAAAGAGATGATCTGATTAAGGAGAGATCTGATCTACTCTGAAATAAAGGGAAGTGTGTCCTCCAAGCAGGACTCTAACCTAGATGATCTTCTAAATTAGAAAGACAGCATAAGACCTCTTATGCTCCTTCCTATAAGGCAACAACTAATGAAAGCTTCTGCAAATGTCATTCAAGGATCCTGGGGTCTGTTGCAAGTTGGCAGCCCAACTTGGTAGTATTGCTGATGTTGCTTTGGATTCATGAAGAACACAGAGTAAAGGGGTTGTAGATTCTTCTTCCATAGTTTCAGAGAGCTGGTGAGTTCAGAAAATGTGTCACAAGGGAGTCACCATATGAAGGCCCTGGGAGTTCAAAAGGTTCTAAGAGGCCTTTGTGTGAACTGTGGAAAAAAAGCCTGGATTATACTGAAGACCCCAAGATTTTGGAGATGTTAAAGATATAAGAGAGCTGCCATGGCAGACAGTAGAATGAGTCCAGAGAAGAGAGATTGTAGCAAAGTTGGAAAGGTGAATTTATCATCACCCTTTGAGATTAGATGTGGAGACACAAGACCTAGAGTTCACTGAGCTAGGCCTCATTCATGGTTTGTTTCTGTATTCACTATGCTTCCATTTTTACCTTTTGGAATGCAAATGCATATTCTGTATATGATGAAAGTATATAATATGCCTTTTGATATTATGTGCACTAAAATTAAGAGATTGTCTTGAATCTCAGAAGAGACTTTGGACTTTGCATTTTTTAAGTGTTGAGACTGAAAGGCTATGGGAACTTTTAAAGTTGGTCTAAATGTATCTTGATTTATAATGCAACCTGGAAGCCAGGCAAGCCAGGGAATGTGCTGCATTAAGAATGTTCTTATTAGACTATGATGTTTGAATAGTTAATGTGGTGTTGAGTAGATTTGAGAAGCGTGGTCCTGTTAAAGGAAACATGTTACAGTAAGTGGGTACTGAGGTTTAAAATCCTGCAATGTTCCAGTTTCTCCCCGATGGGTACCTGTAATTCAACATGTGAGCTTTCAGATTCCTGCTCCTGCCACTTGCCTTAGCTTTGTCATCATCCTGTTTTTAAACACACTTGTATTCTAAGCCCAAATAAACTTTCTTTTCTGTAAATTGCCTTCTATCTCATCACCAGAAAATTACCTAATACAGACATGGGTTATCTCCTTTCTAGAGGATCCAGAGAACTGAGTGAGCTTTACACCAATGAACAAACATCAGGACCATTCATATATGCTTAGAAGGCTTCTCAGCGAACTTAGAAACCTTCAGGACTTTGGGATTAACTACACATATGCCCAGTTCCACTCTCACCAAGAAGGAATGTGTACACTGCAGAAGCTGGAGGTAGGGGCTGGGGTTCCCTCTTAGGCTCTTTCCGGGGTGAGTATGCTCCATGCACTTCTCTCTGGGGTGGTTGAATTCCTTGCTCAGACCCAGATTGGACTTTCAGCAGTCAGCTAGTGAATATTTACCTCCATTTGCTCAGAAAGTTGTTTCTTGCCTCTTCCTTTGTTGTGTGGTTACTCACAAAGATATATAATGCTGCATAAGTATGTCATCCTCTATACTATAGAACATCCATATTAATTAAACTGAACAAAGATGAAGTATTAATGTTTAGCAATAAATTTATTACTGTATCATCCTAATTCAAAGAAACTGACTTAATTTTCTAAGCCCAGAGCTCGGTGAAAATTCTCTTGCAAGCAAAAAAAAAAAAAAAAAAAAAAAAAAAAAAAACCAAATTCTGACATGTAATAAAATATAGGCACAAATGTTAAACAATCAACGATGATGACCACTTGCATTGGCCAGCTAGGAGGAAATTGCCTCTCTACCAGCTGTGACTTGCATCCAAGTTCCTAGGCCTCTGCAAAGCTCAGAAAGACCGACCAAAAAACATGCTTTTGATGACTCTATAATAAATAGCAGATATTTGTTTCCAAAAAATTCAAATTTGGCCAAGTAGCAATGCCTAATTGCTAAAATTACCCCTCCTCTGGCTCTTTTAAGGGCAGATTTATATATAAGCATAGAGGCTCATAGTGGGTGTCTTTTTTTTCAAACAAGAAAGAAAAGTAATTTCTGTGGGTTCTACCAGGGTGTGATGATATTATACCTTATTCTTTTCCCACCTAGTCAAGTAAACTAGTTTATATTCACTCAGTCATAGTACTTTACCCAGCCATATATTTTTTTTAGTTTGTCTTCCTTGACTTTAGACTTTAAAACTTAAAGATGAGTTTTGATTTTTCTATTTGTTCAATAATAAGACTTTAAAAAAAAAGAAAAGAAATATAACAACAACCTCTCCATAGAACACCAGTCACGTTTTCTGGAGCCTTCCTCATATAAGTGAAACGCAATCAAACACTATGAAGAAAGGACAGGTCAGTAAGGCAGCTTGGCCACCATGAAATGAAATAGAAAAGAAATCTGAAGCCAAAAGCAGAAAACAACAACAACAACAAAAATAACCAAAATAAACAATTTCCCCTAGGAGGAAATGACACCAATGGCCTGCACTGTTTGCTCCAAGATGGTGGAAGTCCCCTAATAATGATGTGATCAAGAGCTACATGTGTCTGTTGTTACTCATTACACATGAATCCCACAACAGAGCATCTGAGGTCATGTTGGGAAGTAGAGGGAGTTAGGATTTAATTAAACCCTCCACAGGTCATCTTCAGGAAGCAGTGCCCTCCACGGCCACTGACTGGGTCTGAATTGTCACCTACTCAGTTGAGGTGTGGAGGCTAGATGGAGTTCCACCAAAGGGGTTGTTCATTTATTTCCCCATTCTCATTAAGAAAGAGCCTATCTTTCTCATCTTAGCCCCAGGATGCTAGATCATATACAAAACTGCTTTAAGCAATATGTGATCTTGATAAATGTTGCTAAGTTAAAGTAGATGTGAGACTAAGCCTGCATTTTATTTTAAATAGAATTGTTGAAAAACTGCTTCAATCTGTGTGAAAATGTGTCCCAGAATACCTACCTGCCTGTAGGATATAAGGATAATTTTCTGTCTTAAATTCCTAAAAGAATAATGTCCTGAATAAACTTGGAAATATCAGTCAACTTTTCTGAGACCAGGACAGTAAATCTAAAAATAGATTATTCCTGCATCTCTATTAAAACAGACCCTCAATTTTTGGGAAGAGGTGGTCAAATAAATTCATGTGGAGGAGGCAAATAAAACTCATGACAACTGATTTAATGAACCAAGTACTTGTATCCTCTCTTTATTCACATGTCAAACTTTTGATCCCTAAGATCATGGCATGAGGGACTTGGGACCTTGGGGAAGGGATTGAGCCTGTAGGATGGACCCCTGATATGTGGGATTAGTGCCCTGATGAGAGAGACCCCAGAGAGTTCTTTCAGCTTCCCATTATCCCCAAGGTAGGGGACTTTGTGTCAAACCTCCAGTTTCCAGAGTTGTGGAAGATATATAACCCCTTATACAGTTTAGCATGTGCAACCTTTAGCAAGGCACTTCCTATTATGAATGTGGTTTGTTACGAGACTTCCCTAATTTCTTTTGATTCCTTATCTCGAAGATAAAGAATCTAAACCTGTATGTGTAGCACAGACATTGGACTGCAACACTTATTTAATAGTATCAAACATCTGCTGGAAAAGACTGTGTACAAGACTTGACAAAATATCCCATAGACTCACTTTGCGAGAGAAATTTTCTGATATTTCTGTTGCTTTATTAAGTATACCTGTATATATTTAGCATTTATCCCCATCAACACAGTTTAAGCTTCTTCAATATGATAACCAGTGCTATCATAATATAGAAAAACACAAAATAGGGCAGAATATACCTTAAAAACAAAAGAAGGTGACTAAATCACTAAAAAAAAAACTGCTATTAAAGAATCAGTAACAGAGGCTATTAAGGTGTGCCTTGATTCCTATCTGCTGGGGGTCACGTACCTCTTGTAAGTGTGACAATGACCTGTCACTGGATTTCAGGACACAGTAGAAATGTGGTGATGGTTATTTAATGCAGGCCACACAGGAGACTTGTTGATATTTTTCATTCCTGTGGAATGCCTTCTCCCATGCTGAGGTTCAGTGTTGTGAGCCCAGTTTGATGATCAGCACCAGTTTGATGATAAGCACAGACTCCCAAAGGGTGACATCCTGAGATCCACATGGAATGTTAACCCTCAGTTCTGGAATTCCCCAGAGCTAAATTCTCCCCAACAAGCTGATTGCTCTTTGGGAATCAAGTACAAGCTGGCTGCCATAAAGATTGAAAGGCTCTAATCTAACAGCAAAAGTAAGCCTTGTCTCAATGACTATGGAACAAATGGAGAAAGCCATTGTTTGCTGGGTTGCTGAGAAACAATGACAAACAAGCAAGTAAGCAAACAGTGAAAGCAGAGTGCTTTCACCATGGGACCCTGATCTTCACCTGATCTAAGTGCTCAGTAGACCCATGCTAGTAGAGACTCCTCATCTAATGGCTTCAATGGCTTCCAAGAAACAGAATGTGTATTTCAAGCCATTAAAAAAAAAATCACTAGATCAGACTGCCAACTCTCTTGATTTTATGATAGTGCGTAATTCCTCATAAAAATTTTCACCTATTCATAAAATTCTACAAAGTGATGGGTATGGTAGTGGTACAAAAATTCTCATAAAATTCAAACAAAGGAAGCAAAGACTCAGACTGAGCCATGTGTACAGTGCTGAGCCTTAAGTAAGGAATGTTCCCATATACACCATAGTGGAATGCTTGGTTCTTGGATATTGCTGTTGTTTGGGCAGAGAGTGAACTCTTAGGCAGACCTAGATGGAGGAAGGGGACCTCTGTGAGGCAGGACTTAAGTGTTACAGGCCAATCCTTCTTCCTGCCATCTCCCTTTTTCCTGGATGTCAACATGAGGTTCAGCAGTTGCCCCACACTTCTGACACAACATGGAGTCAGGTTGTCATGACTTCCATGCAATAATGGGCTACAATTGCCACTTTCCTGCAATTCTCTTAAACCATGACACAAATGCCTCCTACCTTAAGTTGCTTCTAGTCTGCTATTCTGTTGCAGCGACAAAAAGGGAAGGAACACACAAAGTACCTTGGGAAGAGAAGCAGAAGCTGCTCGGCTCAACAAGATCCCAAGGAACTTGGTTGCTATGGTTTCACAATCTGATAGAAATGCTTAAGGAGGGTTCCAAGGAGCAGGGACACCAGTATCTATAAGTTTCCATGTTCATCGTGTATCCCTGCAAGGAGCTTGCAGAACCCATGTAAAGGACACAGGTGCCTTTAAGGAGGTGGTTATAAGTGAGTCTCAAAAGAATACTACATATACCATAGCATCTATGTTCCTGATTTATATATAACAAGTGTGACTGTACCTGGAGGGCCCAATCTAGTGGTATGACACACTGGCATCTTTGGATTTGACATCATAGCCTGTCTCATACAAAATGGCTTTTCAAGAGGTGAACGGAATTTCAGAAATATTTCACAAAATACTAGAAATCATAGTACACTGAAGATGATCTCTTGAAAGCAGACAAACCTTTGACTGAGTACCATCTCATTCATCACCAAGAAACAACTGCCCTCTAGTACTCAATAGAAAGCTCTGCTCAACCAATTATCAAATGCTGGTGGAGCCCTGGGGTCTCTGCTAGAGAGATATGCAGTGTCGTACACTGTGGGAGATGGTTCTGCGATTCTTGACAAAGCAAAGGACCAACTTCCTGTAAAATTCGGAACTGTATCTCTACATCCTTGCTAGAAGGGACTGAGAACTCATTTACATAATATCTGCTTGGAAACACTTCTGACTGTGTTATTCATAATGGGCAAAAGTAGAAGGACACAAGAGGCACTTCCATGAGGGCTGGCGTATTAACCCTGCCACATCTGCTTAGGGATTATTACTCCATCAAGGAGAGGAAAGCCATCAAGGCTCAGGAAACATGCAGCAGATGCCTTTTAGGAGACTGAGGTCTGTCAGTGTGAGCCAGAGACAGTGGAAAAGACAAAACTAGAAGTTAATGAAAACTTCATTTTCCCTCATAGGAAAAATTAATTTCAGTCACCTCAGGGTAGATAAAGTTGACAAAATTTCATTTTTAACCAGATTGTCTAACTGTGACACCTTATAATAACACTTCACACGGATCTTCTGCTTTTCTCTTTAAAAGAAGGAAACTGGTGAATGCAGAGCCACAGTCAATCATAATTATTTATTTAATTTAAGTGTACTCCCTAAGCAGTGATGACCTTGGGATTCTTCTTAACTAAAATTATAGGTAAATGAAGTCAATAGGTTGAAAATAAGGCAAGCACTCTCTCCACATGAATCTGCATGGTACAAAACTCAGTTCCATCCGGTTCTTAATCCCATGCAGGGCACATGGTAATGCACTTTATTTGTTGCCAGTAGTATGAGCCTTCTTATTGAAAGCATGCTTGAAAAATACACTTTTCATTTATTGTGAGTCTGGGCTATCAATTAGATAGGAGAAACTGTCACAGCCAGTGAAGACTCTTATTAAAAATTGATTTTAGTCTAGTTAAGGCACAATACTCAACTCCAGTCTCAAGATCAAAGTTGTGTCAAGATGAAGGCCAAAGGGAAAGCGATCAATATCAAATGCATCAGCACCGAGGTTAATATATCTGCTTACAAAGCAGGCAGAACAGCTTGTGCTTGAGAAAGGAGCCAGCTCGCTCTGTACAAAGACTAGAATGTTAAGCGGGCAGCACTAATGATTCTTGGCACCAAACACTGGTCACTCTAATCCCACGTGTGATGTGTAAATACATAGAAGCTCACAAGGATTTAAATAGCTTTTATTGGTCATTTCCAATGTGGATTTTTAAGACACATTCTACAGATGGTACAAAGTGTTTATAAGTGTGTATATTTGTGTGTGTGTGTGTGTGAATGTGTTTGTTAGTGTATGTCAGTGAATATGCTTGAGGTTGTTAACCTTCTGTGTGAAAATGTGTGCTCACATCCATTAAAGGATGGTGGCTTTATGTCATTAGTTATTATTGATATTAACACACTTGGGAAATAATGATAAATACTTATTTGTAGATCTCTGTTGAAATGACAGTGCTCCCTGAGTTAATTGGGCATATCTTCAACAGTTTTCCATTATTCAGATTTTACATTCAGCTAATATGCCTGACCACATAAGAAAGACATTAGCCAAGATGTAAAAATGTCAAACTGTAACAAACTGATCCTATCTTCACAAACTTTGGTTAAAATGGATGATGTAGGTTATGTGAATTCTCTTCAAGAATATTTGAAATGCAAGCACACATACCCAGGACTACAGATCACAATTGCATATGGAGGGAAAGGTAAGGTCTTACTGAACAGAATATACAATACTTCTTAATGTGGGTTCAGAAATATTCAGGGTCTGAGAAAAGAAGGTAGAAACATAGAGAAGGTAGACAGGCAGAGTTTGAATATGGGGATTATAATAATTATATAATAATAATTAATAAATATAATATCAGCATTCCCTTTAATTCCTAAAAATCCCAACTGGGTTACTATATACAGAGCCCACATCACTGCACCAAATTCAAAGTACAACATGCTGCTTATCTTATTCTTATGGTTTTCAGTCATACAACATGCACACAAGCACCTGTTTTCCAAGTCCATGAAAGTAAAGGCTTTAATCTCCATTAAAATGCAAGCAATGGTGCTGTGTGTCTCTTCTGACCCAGAGCTTCATCATGCACTAGGAATCAGTGCCTCTTTATGATTTTTGTTTCATTTTATTGTTGTTACTTTGTTTTTAATTATGTTTATAGTTTTGTTTTTTATGTTTTCATAAACTGTATAGTGCTACTCTTCACTGATTCTCAATTTGCCATGTGCTTACATGTGCACACATATATAACCAAATGCATGTGTTATGTGTTAAAGTGTGTTTTGTAAAACAAATATGGTGTTTCCTAAACTTCAGTATCTCACTCATTATGTATAATTAATGTGTCTTTCTGAGTTCAACAGTGCCTTAAAAGCAAATACTCACTATTACCCCTGAAAACAGAAATTCAGTCACCAAGGTTCAGGTCCAGGAAGAAATCCCAAAGAAGATGGAGAATGTAACTATGTTGATATGTCTATAGGTCAAGGACTACCAAGAAGAGCAAGCAGCAGACAGAAGCTGAAACAGAACCAGGATGGGTCACATCTGTCAGAGCAAAGTGTGTTGCTATCACACTTCAATGTGAGACTTGGCCTCCAGGAACAAGGAGAAGAAACTTCCTACTCAAGCCTTGTTAAGCCTACTCATTTTGCTATTAAAAGAAACTTGGTTGGCTATTTGTTCCAAGAACTCAGTCTGGGGCTCTTATCATGGTAGCCTATGGCATGAGTGTTATCTCTTTCTATCCCATTCCTGTTGACTCATTCATGGGCTCTATTATTTAGTTGTATATTTTTGAGATCTGCTAAAGTAATAGTTTTCAGGTGTCAGCAAATTCTTATGGTATCACACACACAGAATCTCAGAAGGCATTTTCTACATGAGCAGACTACAGGAGATGTTGTTAAAGTGCACAGTGAAGATTCCTCTTCCAAATAACTCCCTCATATATAGGGCAGGCATCTACTGCTGTTGGGGATCCTTGGCATCCAAAGTCACTTTCCTTTGCAGATACATTTTGTTAGATGTCTACCCTAGCAAATTTCTGTTCCTCCCATAGCATCACTTTTCTATTCAAGGACACACTCGTGTATGCTAAATGCAGTGCAACACATCGAGCTAGATATCGCCAGCTTACATGAAATAGATGTGTTAAGATAGCTGAATCAGATTTTGCCTATTTTGCCCCCTCCAGTTCCCTTACCAGCTTCAGGTAAGATGAATTCTCCATGAAGAAAATTACTAACTTCATCCTGTGGTAGACTCTATTTTACCAGTAGGCATCTAGCAACTCAATTGGACAATTGAGTCCAATTCAGTTCCTGAGCAGACATCAAGTTTAAACTTGACTAGAATTATTTGTCTACCTAAATGAATCTGTCCCACCTCTGCCAGCTTCCAAGTACTAAGTAGCAGAAAAATTTTATGGCACTATACTATGAAGGGAACGTTTAAACTCATGTAAGTCCTACCTATATAATATTTGGAATGAAAGGGTAACTTAGTTTGCTTCTATATGTACACCTAAGGCTGGGTTATGTTAGACTGAAGAGCAGAGTAAGCAGACATGAGGTTCCAGCACCATCCACTATGGTAAGCAGAACTATGTCTACATAGCAAAACTGTGCCAATAGTGACCTGAATCCTGTATGATCAGAGAGGAGGGATAAGACCCAGAACATTCTTTGAAAGGCAGTAGCAAGAAAACATGTGTGACTTGCACTAGGAACTTCTGTGACTGCTTCCCTTGCAAGCTCTGCTGTCATAGCATGGTGAAATTGCCATCTCTACTCTCCAAGCCATGCCCCACCCATATGTAAGTCTCTGACACAACACATCTAGCACCAGCATTCAGTCATCAGCTGATTAGAAGTGTTAACTGCTTGCTGGAACATTTTGAATGCATTTCTTAGGAGCTAAGACTGTGACTTTTGATGGGTAATTATGATCTACAAAAACGAGTTCACAGGTTTACAATATCTAGCTGCATGTTCCCTGGGCTTTCCAGTCTGCTTAATGCTTATTTTGTGAAGCAAAGAACAGAGGGATTGGGGCAGAATAAGCCTTTATAATCACTTACAAAGAGAGCCTTAGAGAGGAAAAGGAACAGAGACTGAAAAGAAGGAATAGGTAAGGAAAAGAAGAAACCAGCTCTTCTCTTTCCTGCTTCTATGAGAGTCACTAGATGGTAGTATCATCAGTATCTCAGTAGTTCTGACAACAGCACTTGGCCCAATAGCTTCTAAATTCTTTTTAAATAATAGTCCAGACCATAGTATTATCCACCTTCACTTGACCTCTGTCATAGTCCTGGACTCAAACTTCTTCAGAATTCATCTCTGTGATGAGCTTGCATGTCACTACCTTTTTGTGACTCAAACCAAGAGATTGTGAAACTGTGTGTCCACTCCTTGACAGAGAAGATCTATTTATACAGCCAGCCACTAGCTTGGAGCTGCTAAAAGTCCTTCTTAATAAATAGCATCGAGGATGACATTTGGAGGAGAATATTAAGTGCCTTTCAATATACACACAAAGTATTCAGGCTCAATTGTGTTAACAGTCATAAAATGTACTGGCACTTTAGCCTCCTTTCCTGTTACACCATGCAACATGCACAGGAGCTTCATTGAAGATCAGTGGGAAGATGGAGCCATGGGAAAAAGCTGTGGTTGCAGCCACTTAGGCATGCGTAAGCATGTGGGTGAGGAGAAGTGAGAGTAGAGATCAAAGCCCTGGTGAGATTATCATTCTGTAGTCTAATAGTCTGAGGTTCAGGAGGACCACAGAGAAAGCACAGCTGCCCAAAGTCACTGGTAGGAAACCTTCTTAATGTGGATCTGAAAGTCTACAGGGTAAACAGCAAAAGGATTTCAAGAGCCCTCATGTTTCCAGATCTATAGTAGCTCTTCTGATTCAAACAGAGTAATCCAGCCTTTTAAAATTACACTAATCTTATCTTAGATGTTTGTGATAGAGAAACATACAATGGAATTTAAAAAAAAATCCATCCCCCCAGATCTCACAATGTTTTATGAGAGATGAATATTTGTGTTGAACTGCATTCATAACTATCTTTTGCCTCTTGATACTTCAGACCATGAAACTCATGGTCATGCCTCTTATGGGAATGAGGGAAGCAAGGTACATGGGTTATAGTGTTGTACACTAGAGTCCTGATGGGTAATCTGCTTGGGTCAATCTAACCTGAGATATATGCAGCAGCAAGAACTGCAGGGTTGTATTTTTTTCCTCCTTGGGAGGGAGTGAGCTCCTGAAGTGGTGGAAGTAGATAATCGTGGTCTCCCAGCTGTCAATGCCTGGCTCAGGCAAGGTACAGAGGCAGGGCAATGACTCACAGAGTGAATACTTGTCTGGCGTTCATAATATCCATCTGTTACCAGTGTAATTTACAGGTGGGGCAATGTTATATTTTATATTAATATATAAAAATTCATGCACAGATAATATAAACTTACTTAAACCTGTATATTTACATAATTTTAGATAGCGTGTAAATGCTATTTATATTTTGTACATATAACGATTTTGTTATTAAGGCACATTTAAATTTCCTTGATTTAAGTTAAAATGTAAAAGATAATGTTAATTTTTTTCAAATTAGTTTTACATTTTATTAATTAGTGAATGGCAAGGCAGATTGCAGAGAAATATTCACATTCTGATATAATTTAGGGAAAAATTCCATTTCAAACTGTAAAATCAAATCTTTTTCAGTTTTGCCTAATACTACTTCTGTATAAATATAAACCTTGTAGTAGGAATGCCTCAGTTTAACTTCATTGATGTATAAACAGACAGTGACCCTCTTTTGTGACAGTATCTATGTTTCAGCCAATCACAGGATGCCTACAATTGGAACCATGTTTAAGCCAGCAAGACAGTATCATTTCTCCAACTCAGGCTGTTCTACTTTTAGGTCTTCTGGGTACCACTCTCCTTTCCTCCTAGTGACTTTTTAAACTGCCCTGTTATTTAATGGGAAATTCTGCACTATTTGGTTTGGATGCTGTCTGATGAGAGACCCATTTACAAAGTTAAATAAGACATACAAAGACATGTTGTGGTTTTTGACATTTTAGCATTGTAACATGGATGACCTTGAGTGATGTAAGCTATAATTTTTGGTCTGAGATGTACTCCAAAACTCATATGTTGAAGGCTGTGGTCCTACTTGTGTACTGTCCACAGTGATATATTCTTTAAGAATCTGAGCTCAGCAGAAGGAAATCATACAATTGGGATGCCCTTGAAAGGACCTTCTAGAACCTGGTGTCTCCTCTCCAAATATCTATCTATCTATATCTATATCTATATCATCTATATCTATATCTATCTATCTATCTATCTATCTATCTATCTATCTATCTATCTATCTATCTATCTAATCTGTTTGCCTCTGTTCTGTATTCCAGCTTCAAGGAGGAAGGTTATTTCCTCTGCTATACACTCTAACCACTATATACATTTTCACACAGCCCCAATGGATAGGATCAGCCCATCCTGAATGAAGTACTCAAAACTAAACCCTACACCAAAATAAACCCTTTCTCTTCATAAATTGTTTACCTCAGGCATTTTATCACAATAATAGAAATTTGATGATCAGATCGAATCTAAGGCAGGTTATTTATATATTTTTATATCATTTTATGTAGAGGGAATCATTTACTTCATCCTTTCTTTCACAGAGACACAGCCCTCATTCAATGGACAGCATAGACAATAATGACCAACCAGTGACTAGTACTTAGCACCTGCTAGAGGCAAGTGCCTCCTGGCCTGAAATCCTTACTGCATTTATACTTGAAGAAAAAGATATTTTCCACAGAAAAAGGTATTAGCTAATCCACACTAAATCTATGAATAGAGTCTTCAAAAAGAGTCCTTGAGGCAGATTTGTCCTTCACTTTATAGATGAGAAAACTGACCTGTCTATCTAACACTTTGATCTCACAACTCTACAATGTGAATCTCAATGGAAATGTATGTAATATTGTAGGAAGTCCAGAGCAAAGTGGTACTCTCTTCTATTTCAATACATAGTGCAAACACATTAACCAAAATAACTATCAGAAGGATGAGCATACATCAATCAAGTAGCCTAGGATTGTATCTGGATGTCCAGATGTTCTTCAGGACCTGTAAAATGGATACATTTCTTCATATCCAAAAGGGTAAAAACAACAACTGAAAAGAAGACTCAGATTTTCAGCCAAAGAAATGACAGATACCTGTGCACCTGGAGCATGACATGAAGGAGAATGGTAAGAATACATAAGCACAGCAAACAATATAACCATTTATATTTAGAAAGTTAAAGAAACAACAATAGAAATACAAGGAAGTCACTATTGAAAAGGGCATGTCAATGCAAAAGATACCCAAAACAAAATATCACAGATAAAATGAGTCCTAATGCAGAGAGGGGTGAAAGAGTCTCAAGAAGAATGCATGGATGTCAGAACATGAGAATGTGTAGGTGGGGTGATGTGAGCATTCCCAGGCAAGGAGTGAGCAGGCTGCTGTCTACAGGGGCAGATCTCTCTGCACACTTGTGGAGGTGTGTGTAAGCTGTCTCACCTTATGAAGAACTGATCTGTGGTTTAGGCCTGGCAAGCTGCAGTTGGTGTTGAGCTTAAGGAGTTACCTTATCAACTAATTTATGTATAACAAAGCAAGGTGTGGAATACAAGAGCCATGATGAAGAGTTAAATTTCATGAAGGCAAGCATATAGACTTTATTACTTTTTTTGTACTTTCTTACTATTATTCTCTCAGAAAATGTTTATAAATTTCAGAGTCCAGTACATAGTTTTAGTGAAGAAAACTAAGCTGTTATGATGTAAGAGATAAAGAAAACTTTTAGTTTTGCATGTAATATTCACTGTTGGGATAGATGCTAACTTATAATCAACTTATGATCAAGCATCTTATAGGAAAACAAGGATTATTTTATGCAAAATCAATTCACAGTACTTCATCAAGGAAACTCAAAGCAGAAACTGAAGTATATATTATGGAGGCATGCTTCTCTCTCTCATTCTTTCCTTAACCTTTTCTTTTAACTTCCTGTCACATCTCAGGCCCAAGTCCTAGGCATAATGCCACCTATACTGGTCTAGGCATTCCCTCAAGACAATCTCTTACAGACATGATCACAGAACAACCTCAGGCAATTCTTTAATTGCCATTCTTTCTTCCCATCTGACTCTAGGTTGTAATAAGCTGACTATAAAACAGCTAACCAGGGAACTGAGTCCCTTATCAACTTGACCTACAATAACATCACTACTCATCTGTAACCTTTCCATTCTTTTCTGTTCCCAGAATCTCATGTTAAGTTTACATCATGTTACTAAGTCCAGCACAGCATTAAAAGTCGCACATTCTTTACAAAATATCAATACTTTAAAGATTCAATGTCTCATTAAAAAGCCAAAGTCTTTCAAATGTGAACTCTTGTAAAATCAGAAACATGTCTTATCCTTTCCTATTCTAAAAGAGAAGGACCAGGACATAAAACAAATTTATCATCACCATTGTCATCGTCGTCATCATCATCATCATCAGTCTTCATCATCATCATCGTTCCTGCAGTATAGAGCAATGTCTGAGATTTTATGAGTTCTAGAGCTCCAAATGACTTCGGCTGTCCCACCGCTCTGGTTCTGCCTTTTGTGGTGCACACAGCTTGATTCGTGGGCTTACAACTGCACTCCAAATGTACTGCTGTCCCTGGCAAATATCTCATGGGTTTAGAATCTTCAATACTTTGCTTTGCAGTTTTCATTGCAAGCAAGGCTGTGATTTCACCAATGCCCATTCAGGGCCTCACTGGAGGGACTTCAACCCTTGCACATGGTATCAATTCTCAGCAGCTCTCCATAATTCCTGCATGTCTTAAAAATCACAAGAACAGTATTTTCTATGCTTTCTTAAGTTCTTCGGAACATACTTAGCCTTAATCACTTTGAACCAGAGTTTCTGAGCAGTCATTCAGAGAAATATATTCCCCTAGCCCTACAAACCACAAAAAATTATATCTCTGTCATGCTGCATTCTTATTATTCACAGTCTAGTCCCAACTACCACCATCCATTGTCCTGGGAAAGCATAGAAGGCTTTATTTCAATGGTTCTGGTGTCTTGTTATTCACAATTGATTCTTTAGCCCCTGATACCCAGCAAGCAGTTTGCTAATTCAAGCCATCCCACAAGTGGGCTCCATAGAGTCTTTTCATTCCTCTGGAAATCTACAAGCCAGGTCTCCATTGCCTGTATTTCTCTTAGTATTATTGTTAGCCAATTCTCCACAGAACATTCTGTTCATTCCTGAACACTCAATGGATTTTCTAGCCAAATGCTCCAAAATCTCCCATTTTCCTCCCACAGAACAACTCAAAGCATAAAACCTACGTGGTCAGATCCATCACAGAAACACTTCCCTCTTGGTGGCAATTTTTGTTCTAGTTTGGTTTCTGTTGTTATGATAAACATCATAACCAAAAGCCACTCATTGCAACAAGACATTTATTTCAGCTTATAATTCTAAATCACACAGCCCATTATTAGGGGTAGTCATGGCATGAACTCAAGTAGGCATTGAATCATGAAGTATAGAGGAATGCTGTTTACTAGCTTATTCATCTGGCTTTTCTTATACAGCTGAGTCCCACCTGCCCAGGAATGATGTCATCATGAGTGGGCTGGACCCTTTTACTTCAAACATTAACTTAAAAACTTTTTTTCACAGATATGGCCACAGGCTACTCTGACAGAGGAAATTGGTTCATTTGAGACTTTCTTTTCTTCATTGACTTTTTAGATTGTGTCAAGTTGGCAGTAATTAAGCAAAATGATGTATATATATATATATTCATATATACATACACATACAATTACACATGTGTGTATGTATATATGTATGTATATGTGTGGATACCATTCTGAGGAATTACTACTATGAAATGAAAAACTCATACACAGCTGCTAATAGCCCAAGGACTTCAAATTAATGAATTGTTACATCACCTATAAATGAATATGACGACACAATATATACCAAAAACAGACTCCCTCTATGTTAATTTAGACATGCAAGGAATAAACATACACATAGCTCATCAATAAGATCTTATGTCATTGAATTCTCACTCAAAGAAGCAGATAAGTGTCAGACTACTCGGTAGTATACTGTCTTTGACACAAGAGTTTGTGTGTTCTCTTCCTAGCAACAATGAAGGGATTGATAGTTTTCTCCTGAGAGTTGTGGGTTTCAGTTGTGACCAGTTTCTGACTGTGAGCTAGGGATCACAATTCTAAAGATATTTTTAGAAAGGACTGGAAATGTGAGAGGTTTTGAGGGGAACTGTTGCCTGGAGACTTCCATCAATCTGTGTGTGGAGGAACCTTGCTGCCTCCACTCCTGCTAGATAAATGTTTTTACAGCCATTGGTCTTTTATGATGTGAGTGTCATTATCCTTTGAGTTATGGTCACTGAGAGGTTGATGATGTCTAAATGGATGTTATTAGTATTTGTCTGGAGAAACTTCTCTGGGTTATGCTATCTGGGGCCATAGTCCAAGGAGAATAAAAAGGAAAGGAGGGGAGAGAAGAGAGAAGATTGAAGAAAAACGAACAGCCTTGTAGAGTATCGCTGTGCCACAGGCAACACTGCTGACTGTGAATTTACCCACACAGTGATCTATGAATGTGGTGTCTAAAACATGAAAAAATTGCTCTGTTTAAACGAAGCACAAATCCCTTTATCTCATTCACAGTGATATTTCATTAGGCACTATTTAAACAACTGTGCTGGATAACACAACATTATCAAAAGGGAGAGCTTCAAAGGCAAAAGGCTGGCAAATTTCACAAATATCCCATGTCAACAGACACTCTCTTCCATGGTTCTTTTGTGTCTAGAGGTATAATTACTTAAAATGCATTTTAATAAGGCAAACACAAGATCCAGACTCCAAAGTCCTCAGTCTGAAATCAGTAGAATGTGTTCATGAAATAGTTGCTAAACCTTGTCTGCCTAGGCCTCTTGCATGCCTACACACTTATTCACCTCTAAATGGCTAATTTAAGATTATACTTGACAGAAATAATGTTATCATCACTCCTACAGTAGTCAACATTGCAAAGCACAAGAACATTTACTCCTGTGGTGGAAATTTCAGATGTAGAAGGACAAAGTTCTGTGTTCAAACATTTGGAAAAATAATCCTTCAGCCAGGTTCCTATAATTTAGTTATAAAGTGCTCAGAGCAGGTACAGACCTGCCATGATTGTTATGAAGAAAGTGAAAAAGAAATGGCGGATGGAAGAAAAGGAGGGAAAAGGGTGGAGGAGGGAAGAAAAGGGGAGAGAAGGGGGTGAGGAAGAGGAACGGGGTGAAAGGACTATAGAGAAGATAATAGGAGGGGCAGGAGGGAGAAGGGAAAATGAAGGAGATGAGGAAAAAGGAAGAGAGAGAAGGGGTAGAAACGGGAGGAGAGAAGGAAGAGGAGGGAGAGGATGAGAGAGGAAGTAGGGACTCTGATGTAATAACAGAACAAATAGATGTGTTGGTTCTGTAGTCACTGAAAAAAAAAAGCTTCCATTCTTAATTGATATACACTAGACTTGGGCATCCCCCTCATATTATTCCAGGAAAGGATGGCTTATGTTTTCTCTCTAATTTCTCAAGTCATCCTGTATCTCCTCTTCTCTCAGTTTTCTTTTGCATATAGGCACTTTATATATCCCATGACGACACAGAATGGCCTTTACTTTCAGAGTGTCTTCTGTTTCTGAATGCTGGGATTACAAACTAACTCTATCACATTGGACTTGTCATGCTAGGGATATAAACCATGTCTTCCGGCATGGCATCCTTAGCACGAACTCCAACAAAGCCACACCATAGACCTCACCTCAGCCAAGGCTAAACATGTGTTTCTGGCTTCAAATTATACCCAGCCTTCCTTAGTCAACTGTATTCTCCCTGTGCATCCCTCTCACAACCAATGACTCCTCACAAGGTTGTTCTAGGAGCAAGGTTGTTCTAGGAACAAGGGGTGCTAGGATTCTGTGGTTAAGAGCATAGGATCTGCTTGGTTTCTCCATGTCAACTCAAGTGAACTCCATGAACTTTGAGTTTGATTTATTTATTGTGAAACAATAGACCCTAGAATCCATCAAAACTTACTACATAACAGTTATTTAATTATTATCTTAATGATAAAGTCAAATGGTAAACAAAAACCAGCCTTACTTCCCTGTGTCCCCCATTAAACTCCTTATTCCTGTGGCATCTATATTTCTAAGTGGTACAAGAAGAGGATAAGACCACCTGGGGATCAATATAATCTGTTATGGGGAACAAAAATAATAAAATTATCATCATTGAAACTTCAGTAAAAATGTGCTTTCCTTAAAAGGGGTAGTTCATTATATCAAAGCCACTAAAGTGGCAGTGATTGTGGATTTGGAATGCATAAATCTATATATAATAGACACACTTTCTGCACTAAGAGTCCTCCAGCATGCATAAGCTCTCGGAGATAGCAATTCTTCCCTTCCTGTACAAATCCCTTGTGTCTATTATCACTGGCTGTGCTGATGCAGGAACTGGCTACCTTGCAAGTAAGATGATAAAGACTGGAAAATATAGTTAATAACTTGAATGACTACTATCTAATTTTTTTCATCTTATTATACCATTATTTAACTTTGGGGGGGGGTGTTAGCTAATAAAATAAAAAGAAAATACATTTATATTACAGATATATTTTCAAGTATGCCCCAGGCCTTGGGTATGAGCTTGATTATTGGGTGAACAATAGTGGAGATTACAGACCAATTGGGGAAACAGATAACCCACACCTGCATGCTTAAAGCACCATGGTAGTGACAATCAGTGGCCTCAACCACCCATGCTTACCTAAGGTCTATTTTACAACACAATATTCTTGGTAGAATTAGTATCTATAACTTCTATTATTTTACCATAGTATCCTCAAAAGCTAGTATAGAATTTTTCTATAACCCAAATCCTACTTCTGGGTGTACAAATAGTTAAAGAAAAAATACCCTGGAGGTTCCTGTTCACTGGAGTTCATAACAACCAAGATACATGTGAGCCCACATTCTTGATAGATGAATAATGAGAGTTCTGGTGCATGTGATGCCATGGCACAGAGCATTATGAAAGACAGACATATATGTGACAGGACAGGTGCCACAGGATCCTATGGCAGCTGAAGTATGAACAGGTGGTGCTCACTCCCATATATTTGGTTAGGAGAATTTGAGAGTGGAACAAACAGTGACGACTTCCTTTAAATATCTTTCACCAAGTCAGTGAGCCATTGTGCTCTGGAACATACAACAAATTAGTAATTTGTCACTACTTATTCATAAAACAACAAGCATTGTATTATAAAAGGCAGAAGTAAGGCTGGCAGTGTGAAATCCTCCATTGAGAGCCAAGTATCTGAGCTCTCATATCTGGCATACCCAGAAACCCAATAAGGCAGAGTTAGCACATGTTAAAAATCCTAACTCTGGGGACATCAGAAGAGAAAATACCTGGAACTCTCTTGCTGGTCAGCCAGCCATGCCTATTTAGTGACTTACATGCCAGTAAGACACCCTATCTCAAATCTAAGGTCCACAGTGCCCTAGGGACCATACCTAAATTTGGCCTCTGACCTATACACTCAAAAACTCTCATGTGAACATGCACTGAATATGTACATATTTTCATACACCCATATAAAATTAGAAAAATAATAAAAAACTAAACTTATCATTGAGATAAATAAGAAACAACTCACAGGCCCTTGGGCTGGCCCTGCTAGGGTAGATAGATGGTAAATAAACTCAAAATGGAATCTTTAGGCAGAGTTCTACGAAGGTCCACTTGTTGAGAGCTGGCATCTCCACAAGGCTTCATTATTTTATCCACTTAACATGAAGTAGGAGCGCTGACACCATTCTGCTAACCAGCCTCTTCCCTGTGCATAGAAGTGCTGCTGGCTTCTCTCTGTCTTACACAGAACTGAGGGCCAGACCACATTTCATCTCTGATGAATGGAGTCTGGAAGGGTTTGTTTCTTTATCTGCAAATGAGACTTCTGGGTAAAACCTAACCTGAATCCAGAGCTGGTGTGTCATATCTGATACATGTCAGGTCTGAGGTGTGAAGTAAGAGACCACACAAACTTTGAGGCTGCCATTGTCCATCCAATTATCCCCACTCCCTCCCCCTGCTCATGTGATGCCAGATGTCCTGTAGAAATAATGCAGCTCATGAAGAGCTGAAACCCATGGAGAAATCCCTGGTTCACTTATAGCATATGGATGAGGCAACTGCCAACCAATTAAACACAAACCAGGACCCTACAGCGGTAGAGGACAAATTGTTCTCTTCTGTTCACTCTTCAGTGGTCAAATGCCTGCTCTTCTGTTTCTCTTGCTCACAAATATTCCTACAGCCACATTCTATTGGTTCAGTGAAAGAGTACAGCCCAGGTGTGGGTAGGCTACGCCACGCTGCTTGTAGAAGACATCTTTTGTATGTCAGGCTATGTGTACCATGGCTCAATGTGGCTCTGAGAGTGTGCTCTTCGCATTAGTTTCATAGTACAGGTGCATGCACACTTCACAGTGAGGTCGAATCATAGAACCATACATCTCTTAAATTACGACATATGCTGTGCCAAGGATTCAGAGAAAGAATGTTATGAAATAAATAAGTCTGAGTTATTTAACTTCTGTCTCCCGAGTAGAGTTTTTCTCTCTAAAATATGTGAATGGATACATTCCAGTATTTATTGTTAGTAAGACAATTTGAATGAGTGAGAGTATTTGTATAGTGTCTTAAAGATATTTTCATATAAATTATATTTTTAGCAATGTGATTGCTACATATCTTACATGTCAAAATATGTGAGAAGTTTCAAACTAATTTTTCATGCTTAATTCTATCATTAAATACCTGATAAACATGCAGTTAAGAGAAAGGAAGGCTTCATATTGGCACGTAGTCTATTGTGGCAAGTGAGCCATAGTGGCTGGACCACAGCATGCATGGTCTCTTTGGTGCTCCCTATAGTTAGGGTGGACCTAATTGCCTCACTTAACATAATCTAAGCAATCCCTCACACACAAAATGAGAGGTTTGTTTCTTGTGTGATCCTAGACCCTGGCAAGTTGACAATTGATGTTGACCATCACAGGTCTATCCAATGACAACCGAAATGTACCATATTCATCCATCATCATTACAGGATGAACATATATCCCAGTTAAATTCTGTTTCGACTTTAGAAATAAGAGAAAACATGGAGCAAAGGGGAAAATAGTATCAACAATGGATCACTCTGGAGATATGGGAGGGAAGACTCTAGAAAGGGAGACAGAACTAAGCCTTTTCTATCACCAGGTAAGAATGGAATAGTTGCTATGAAATCATTTTCTGGAGATTTGGGAGCATTCTAGACAAGAAAGTGCAGTGGTAGATCTAGAAGGGTGTCATGGTGTCTTTGTCCAGGTCATCATTGGCTGTCATTTGTCAAAGCATGTCTCTCACAATGCTCTGATGAATACTTTCTTCTAACCTGTGTCTTCCTTATTGAAGCTGTGGGCCAAGTAATGTGTGTAATATCTACCAGAATGCCTTGGAATTGATAGACAGAACTTCCAATTAGTCTAAACACTGGTACTGATGATTCTGATTATATTTATATACATTTATATGTGCCAAATTTCAAAGAACCCATCTAAATGCCGATGAAATAAAAATACATCTTATTCCAGATTATACTTTTTCCTTTTTAAGCAAAATCATTTTTGTGAGTTTTGGTGATGAATTATACTGCCCATCAGAGAGATAAAAAGAAAGAACTCGGATATATTTTTTAAGTGAGTCAGGGGTGTGGTGGCCTACTTCTAGCACCCCCTTGAATAAGTGATCTTTGATCACAGGCAGCTGGTCCTGTGCTGGAACAGATTTTTAGCTCCTTCACACAGAGTCAGATGTCTTTAAATGTAAAGATGTAAAACAGTCATAAATTATTTCAGTGCGATGTCAAAACAGTGAGTCACGATATGGAAACTATTTAAAAATATTAACTTTCACTTTCTGTCAGGAATGCCAACTCTCTGGAAGGGCTTTGTAGCATGCTGGCTTGGTGAAAATGGCTATATAGGATGCACTGTAAAGGGTAAATTTATCTGGATGGACAACAGAGTTGTCCTGGGACTATGCCATGAGAAGTAGAATGAATATAGAGGCCTCACTTCCTCCCCAACTCTTACCTGTTAACTGAGTTCACTGAGAAGATCAGTGCCCACCCTCACCCCCCAAAAAACCATCTGAGATCTAATAGAGAGAAGGTCCTAGATCTTTCCAGAAAGAAATAGCTAAGGGAGCATCCCTGGGTCCATCTTGTTAGAGGGGCCAATGTCCAAAATGGGATGTAATAGAAGAATAGAGTGGAAAATGGAGAGAATAAAATACAAGAAATAAAATAAAAGCATGGAGGAGAGACCACAACACAAGGATTAGATCCTTATAAGGAATCCTTTATAAGGATACTTTATAAGGATCCTTAATCCTTTATAAGGAATACAAGGAATACGGCAGTATGTGTTCATGTGTGCATTTAGCTTAGGCAGTTGGATGGTGGACAGTGCAGTGATGTGTCACTTCTCTAAACTGTGATAAAGCCATCTGGAAATAGAAACAATCAGGGTCCTTGCCTGCTGAAAAGCAAAACAAACAAACAAACAAACAAACAAAACCAAAAACAATGACAACAAAAGAAATTAAAAGCCAAACCAAATCAAAACCCAATAAAGAAAACCCAACCTCTCACTTGAGATAATGTATTGCTACCCTACTAATTACATAATCATCACAGTGATGGTAATGTTGGTGTCCAGTCTTCCTGAAGACTCCCTTGGCCCTGATCAGCCACATCCATGTATCACCTAACGATCACCCAAAAGTCACTTTAAGTTGCCCATAAACATTGAATTCCTAGGTAGATGAAGAAATGGGAGTCTCTGCCTCCCTCACAGATGTGTGCGGCTGCTTTCACAGGTATGAAGAGGCCTTAAGGACAAGACTCTCAAACATTCAAGATACTCTTATATGTTTGAAAAAAAAAAGAACAACAGAGAATCAACACACACACCAACACACACACACACACACACACACACACACACACACACACACACAGAGACACACACACAGAGACACACAGACACACACACAAGTGCATGTGCCAAAGCAAAACACCTAACCTGAAAAGATCATAAAAGGCATCTAAACTAAAGACACTCAGTCTTAGCTCATGGGCAAGCTACTAGCTTCTATTCCATACTTCCAGCTCATAGGACAGTATCCTTAGTTAACACCTCACTGGGCACCTGCCCTACCACAGGGGTTCTGTATTTCCTCTCTCCTCCCCCCCCATTTCCCTGTCCCTCCTCCCCTTCTGCATTCGTCCCCCCTTCATCCTTTTTCCCTCCCATCTCCTCTGCTCTTCCTATACTCAAGTAGACAGGTTTTACAGCTAACCTTTAAGGAGTGTCCTGCAGTGCTCAGCATCACCTGTGGCTCCCTCTTGTCTTGCCTTTGAGCTTTGCATCTGATAGAAATTCCCCTGCACACCACACCTGTCAGGCAGGCTTCTGTTGTTCAGCTTCAGGTATAGACAGAACACCAACATAAAGTTTACCAAATCTTCAAGAGTTTGTTTATTTTTGTTTCCCACACAGCAGGCCTTGCATGTACAGAGAGCTACATTTTTAACTTTTCCCAAATGGGTGTATGAATGTCAGAGTGTTCTCAGTGGCCATCTGAGTGCCGTCTCCCTGCAGCTGTGTGCATTGAGCCTCACCTCAGCAGCTGTCTGCTGCACAGCGGCATGACGAGACCACAGTAGAGGCATGTGAGCTCTGTCCTTTAAACATCACAGGAGGATATAAACCAGCATTAGCTGCCAGTTGGCTAGGCTCTGTTTCCTGGTTTGTGCCAAATTGTTGTTTTAGAAGGAATACAGAGATGGTTTCATGTCCAGCTTTGCATGTAAAATCCTGAAGTTGTCACTCTATTCTGACAGGAAAGAAAAACAGTACAAAAATCTGAACGCATTTTTAGATCATTCAGAGTAATGTCACAGGGCATCTTGTAGTACTTGACACTGGCGAGAAAAGGGATGTCAGGGAAGGGAGGTCAGCAGGAGAAATTCCTGTGCACAGATCTCTGCAGGAACCAGAGGGCAGAGAGACAGAGATGAACTGTAATTGAAGAATTGCTGCAGACTCAGTCTGAGCAAATCTAAGACATAAAACTCCAGGCCAGCAGGAGGCCTGTGTTTACTATAAGCTTCAGTCCCAAAGCTCTGCCAATTGCATGGTAAATGCAAGAGAAAAAATTATCTTATGTTTCCAGTTTCCAGAAGGGAAAATTAATAGGCTTTAAATGTGCTAAGGCATTGTGTTATTTGTACAAGACTTCTTCCATTTTTACTTAACCCCCAAACAAAACAGATATTGTGAAAACAAAAACAAAGCAAAGCAAAGCAAAACAAAACAAAACAAAACCCCTATAGGATTTCCCTCATAGACATAAATGCAAAAATATACTACTTAATACAATCTTTGCAAAATAACTCCACAATGAGTTAGAAGCAGACAGCGACTACCTGCGGTTTATCCAGGGTGTAAAAGGCTAGTTCAGCTTTCAGAACTTAGTTAATGCTCGCCAAACATCAACTGTCAGACTAAAGAGTACAAAACACATGGTCATATTAACTCATGATGGAAAGCACTTAATAAATCACAATCTATGTGCATTAAAACTTTATCAATATAGAGAGAAATTTTAGAAATTTTACAAACCATAATTGCAGAAAAAAAAAATCTACAGGTGCAATCTTATAAATAAGAAACTCAAAGCACCTCTAAAAACTTGACGAGGAACAAGTCCAGGTTGCCCCACTTTTAACACAGTTTTAATCATTTTAACAAATGTAATAAGACAAGAAAAACTAAAGGTTAACACTAAAGGAAAGGGTGTAAAGCTATTTATTGAGGACGAGAGAGTTGTCTACTGAAAATTATAATGAAGTGAGCAACGATAACAACCTCCTGCTCCCCCGAAGTAAGAAGCTGCTGTAGCAGCATCAAGATACAAAATGATTAGACTAGCAATGGACTGCCTCCACAGCTGTAAGGAGAGAGTGCGATGTGTAAACTGCAGGATTCGTACCATCATAAACACAAGTAGGCAGCTACAGCATCTGATAAGGGGGAAAAGTAACAAAGAGTGGAGACAACTTAAGCTTTTATAGAGACCCAAGACTGATAGCATAACAGTTCATCAAATCTGAAATGTAAATTCAAGGCTGTCCCAATCAAAATTCCAGAGAGGTATTTGTGGATATCAAAAGGTCAGCTGTGACATTCACATGGAGAGGCACAGGATCTATAATAAACACAGAACTAAAATAGATAATCAAAATGAGAAGAGATTAGTAAAAAAACAAAAAAGTACGTGAAATTTGAGGAATGCTCAGGAGGAATTGGAGGAGGAAATGTGTGTTGATATTTTATTTCACTTTCTGGAATTTGCAAGAGTAAAGAAACTTCCTAATGTAAGTCTTTTATTCAGAAATCTCATCTGTAGGTACTGAGAAATGGTGGTCTCAGCAGTGGAATTCACAAAGACTACATTGGAACAGAACAAGAGTCGAATAATAGACATGCAAAAAGTCAACTGGTCTGTGACAAAGGAGCAAAGATGAGACAATGATGTAAACATGATCATTAACAAGTTTTCAGAATAACTGGCTATCCATGGAGTGGGGGAACTATATAGACATAGTCTTTAAGTATTTATAAAATAACTCAATGGAGGTCCCCTGCAGAGGTCATCAAGGACAACACTGGAATAAATCTCAATGACACTGGGTAGTACTGCTCATGAAAAAAAAAAAAAAAAAAAAAAAAACAAGTTAAAAACTAGTATTCTTTAAGCTTTGAATAGGAGAAGATATGCCACCCCTGAGTGATATCCCTGGGGGCCTGCACTTTGCTGAAGAGAAATTGAGATGGAATACGTGACTGTGGTGTGGGGCAAGGACCAGGGAGGAGAGGTGGGAGGGGAAATTGCAGTTGGTTTGTAAAAACAATATTTTCCTCTTCCAAAGACCGCGCTTAGAGATTAGCAGCTTCAGCCACTACTGGGAAAAATATGTGCAAAAGACACAGCGAGTGAAAGGATTATATTTTGCTCAAGCATATAAAAATTCTTAAATACCAGTATTAAAAATACAAATACCTAAACAATAAATGACCCTAAATTCTTAACTAATTTTAGTGGAATAGATAAAAAGATGGCATATTTATGTATAAAAACATATTCAACATTGCCATCAAGAAAATACAAATTCACAGTAAAAAAAACAAAAAACAAAAAAACAAAAAAACAAAAAACAAGACACCATTACCATAACACCTATCATATAGAGCACACACAACCTGAACCCTGGCCAGACAGAATGCTGACTGGGTGAGGAGTTCTGGTAACTGACATCTCCTGGAGAGAAACTAAAACTCAGTTTAGAAGACAGGATACTGGTTGCTTGTAAAACTAGGACCAGATTTACCATGAAATGCTTAAGTCATGACCTGTAGCATTTACTTAATACCATGGGAAGGTTGGGCCCACATAGGAACTTCAGCCTAGATGCTTAGAGCAGCTTTATATGTAGCTGTCCAAATGCTGAAGCAGCCTAGCTCCCCTTCCCAACCAGTCGGTTATTGGAGACATGAGCTGCAGTACCCACAGACAGTAGAATGTCAGTTAACAGTGATAAGAAATGCAATGCATTCTCACGTTGTGAAATGATATGGCTGGATCTGGGATACTGCAATGGTTGATACTAATCTCCAACTTAACAAGCTCTAGAATTACACAGGAGATAAGCCTCTAGATGGAACTCCAGAGTAATTTCTAGATTGGAACAGAGATGGAATAACTCACCCTAAATATGTATTTGTGTGTGTGTGTGTGTGTGTGTGTGTGTGTGTGGTGTGTGTGTGTGTGTGTGTGTGTGTGTGTGTGTGTGACAGACTATATGTAGAGATCAAAGAACAACTTTCTTGAACTATTCTCACCTTGCATCATGTGGGTCCTCTTGTATTGACCTCAGTTTATCAGGTACCTTTCTTGCTGAATCATCTTGGTGCTAAATGCAACATTTGAATACAACTGTAAATTTTAACCCTCTAGATCATGACTTTAGCATAGTGTTGCTTGTAACTTGAGAAAATGAAGACTTTAAGGAAAGAAAAATGGGATATGTCAGAGGTAACCCAGTCTGAAAAGCTAATTATTCAGATCTCAATTATTCTATAATCTGTTGGGAATGAAGAGCTTAAGTTTATGTTTTGACTTTTTCAATAGAAGACTATCCAAATGAAAGAACAATAAAAACAAAAAGAATGTTTTCCTGCCTCCATAAGGCAGTTCAAAAGACACTCTATAAGGCAGTCTGTTAACAGATGGCTTTAGATTAACACAGTAATAAAACTACATTGTGAGAGCCCCTGTCGTTGAGCCCTGACTTTCTGGTCACTGGATTTTTCTTAGTGATGTTGGATAGCAATATATTAAAAGTACTTAAAGCCAAGTGCCTCACCTCTGAAGTGAGTATCCTAGGTGTTTGTAGCTGGGTGGTAAAATGCAGGTAGATACCTAGGATTTATTCCTGTCACATCTGACTGTGGCATAGGAAATGTTTAATGCATACTGACTCTTTTTACTACTCATGTTAAATAATTTTTGTTCAACAATGTTAGTATCCAATGCTTCTAATATATTCCACATGCACGGCCCTTTCAGTACCTAAGGGCTGACGTATTATTAAAAACTCAATAAATAGTGTTTACAGCCATGAACATAAAACATAATAAATACATTAAACTGGTGTTTATAGAAGAAAGAGGGCTCACAGCTCTGAAGTCAGTCCTCAAATAACAAAAGTATACCTCCAATATGACCATGAAAAACATTCAACATTTTCTGAGTACAGAAGCTGCAAGTATTCTATATAGTTCAAGGTGTTTGAAACAAACAGGGACCTTGTTTGCCTTCTAAAAGCAGATGTGGCTCTTTTGAGTTTTATTGTCTTTCAAATAACTATGATAGAATTTGAGTTTCAATTCATGTCTTATTGATTGCCATCAAATTGATGTGTCTGTCATTAAAGGGAGAAAATCACCACATAGCTCCCTGAAAGCATTGTTAAAATATTGAAATGTCTAAAATTGTACAAAAATCCTGTGAAACATTTTGAATTATTATTATTTTTTTTTTTTGCTGTAAATATAACTTCACAAAAGACCAAAGGACAGAGGCTGACATGCATGCTATTCGTGCAGGTGGTGCCATGGATCACACTGTCATGAATGTGGTATTTTCCTCTCATTACCATAGACACAGCAACGCAGCACTGATGGCCCAGGGCAGCCCAGAACAGTGTGGAGGTTGGCTCTGAGCGTCACACCTGAGTCAAGGAACACTTTATAAAGCAGTTAGGGTTTCTTTAAAAACGTAACTCTGGTCTGAAAATTATATTCATATTATCTTTGAGACATGGTCCCAAGTAGCCCAGACTGGTCTTCAATTTAAGGACAACTTCCACCATTTGCTCCTTTTGCCTCTTCTTTTCAACTGGTAGTGTTACAGGCAGGAGCACTTGCAACTGGTATATACAGCATCAGGGATCAAACCACAGGCTTCATTCATACTGTGCAAGCAACCTAGCAGTTGACTAAACCCAATGCTACCTACTCAGTTTTCAAAGTACAAGAGAACCAAGAAGTTATTTTTTTTTTGTTAATTTGTCTTTATGTGCCTAAATTAAACTAAAGTAAATTATAGAGAACTAATGTTTTGGTATAGTTTAAAGACAAAGTATCTACTTTTCAAACATAAATATTTCAAAGATCCAGGACTGAAGGAGATAATAACAGGCATATTTTTCTGAACCTTGTTAGCTTATATAACCATCAAACAGTCACAATCTCCAAGCCTATATTTTTATCATCTTTCAAAACATGGAGGATATAGCTTCAAATATCTATTAGTGTTTTCTATCCCACCATGTTATTTATAACCTTAACAGTGTTGTCTGTCATAGTGTCAGATCATAGAAGATTTTCCTCTTGGTAGTTATGGATCCTGATAAGTATGTCTTTGAGTACTGGAGATTAGTTTATTTCATTATTCAATTCTGACCCAGTGCCTGTATGACAAACTCCAGAAATCAATCAAATATCTCTTGAATGAATGATGGATGATTGAAGACAAGGTTCACTGATGAAAATGGTAAAATAAAAATGAAAATATTACACACACACACACACACACACACCACACACACACACACTTGGCTTTTGAAGTTGGATTCTGTGCTCAGACCCTCATGTTTACTTGCATCCTGTGAACTTTTGCTATTGAGACATCTCATTAGCACCTATATTTTTCTGTACAAAAACATCAACATATAACAGGGAGAATCAGAATTACAGCCATGGGATCATGATGTAAAAGACTAGAAAGGCTAAATGGGGCTACCTTCCAGAAGGATAAGTCAAGGCAGACAATGAGAAATTGAGCTGGGTGCTGGAGATAAGAGTCCTTAAATAGTGCTGACATGCATAGCTATGGGGAAGGGCATGCATTATTTGTATTTTATACAGAGTGATAGACCTATTGCATTTATATGATGTTCTTAAAAATTTGCATTTATATAAGAAAATCCTACCTCAAAGGTTTAATGGATGAAAATTTCCTCCTTGTCTATACAGGATGATGAATGACACAAAACACAAAGAGGATAGAGAGATCATTTTCATTTCATACTCTGATAGGTTCCCCAAAAAAGACAAAAAAGAAGACAGAGAAAGGTAGTAGGCTAGCTTTACTAAATATGACTCTTAGCTCCTGCTATGAAGAAAGCTATTTATGTATTGTGTGTGTATAAGTGTTTGTTAATGTGCATGTTTTGTTTAAATGGTACCCAAATGGGTAACATACACATGTTTGTGGAGGTCAGAGGACAATCTCTGTCATTTTCAGAGGCCATCCACCTCTCTAGTTCTGAGACAAGATCTTTTAGTGGCCTGAAGTACAAAGAATAATTTAGGATGGGTGCTTGGCAAACCCCAAGGACCTGTCCATCCTTATCTCCACAGCAAATGCTACTATGTCCAGTTCATTTACCTGTTTTCTGGGGATTAAGTTCAGGTACTAAAACTTGCAAGACAAGCAAGCCCTTCTAGCCTGTCCATGTCATTTTGAGAATCCTTAAGAATAGAAGGTATTGATTGGAAGAAGATAGTAGCAGATTGTTGGCAATGGTAGGAAGGCAAATGTATGTGATTAACCAACTGTATGCTCACTCCATCTACAGCAACCACATAATGGCAGAGCCCCGCTGAGAAAACACTGGGCAGTAAAGATACACCCTTGGATGACTCACTCTTCACAGGTAAGCATCGGCAGTGATTTTAGAGAACCCATCCTTCAGCCTCCTAGTCTCAAGAACAATGATGCTTCTCCCTGACTGATAAAAGAGGATATTCCCTTAGAAGCCTCACTCTTGAAGCCACGAGATAGCTGGATGGTAGCAGCAGGGGGGGCCCTCTTCTCGCCCCAACACTTCTTGCAACATTGGGGATTATTTCCAGTGTCATATACATTGCCTATCTTAGACTGTGTCAACGAAGCATTTAAACTCTTCCCATAAAGCCATGGAGATGTAGACTCAGTTTAAAACTTAGACATATCTGCGTATCAGTGAGTGCATAACAAGGGACTTCTTTTGTGATTGAGTTACCTCACTAAGGATGATATCCAGCACCATTTGTTGAAAATGCTGTCTTTTTTTTCCACTGGATGGTTTTAGCTCCTTTGTTGCAAAACACAAGAAAATCAAGAAGGAAGACCAAAGTGTGAATACTTCATTCCTCCTTAGAATAGGGAACAAAACACCCATGGAAGGAGTTACAGAGACAAAGTTTGGAGCTAAGACGAAAGGATGGACCATCCAGAGACTACCCCACCTGGGGATCCATCCCATAATCAGCCACCAAACCCAGACACTATTGCGTATACCAGAAAGAATTTGCTGAAAGGACCCTGATATAGCCTCGTGTGAGGCTATGCCAGTGTCTGGCAAATACAGAAGTGGATGCTCACAGTCAGCTATTGGATGGAATACAGGGCCCCCAATGGAGGAGCTAGAGAAAGTACCCAAGGAGCTGAAAGTGTCTGCAACCCTATAGGTAGAACAACAATATGAACTAACCAGTATCCCCAGAGCTTGTGTTTCTAGCTGCATATGTAGCAGAATATGGCCTAGTTGGCCATCATTGGGAAGAGAGGCCCCTTGGTCTTGCAAACTTTATTTGCCCCAGTACAGGGAAACATCAGCGCCAAGAAGTGGGAGTGGGTGGGTAGGGGAGCAGGGTGGGGGGAGGGTATAGGGAACTCTCAGGCTAGCATTTGAAATGTAAATAAAGAAAATATTTAATAAAAAAAGAAAGCTGGACATAATACTTTACTTTAAAATTCCTACAAACTAGATCAATAGAAGTCATCCCACTACTAATTTACTCAAAAAAAAAATTATCTGGGGAAGTTTGGTGAGTCAGAAGGCAGGGTTCTTTTTTATCATATTCCATAGTTTGCAGGTCAAAAATAGAATCTATTCTTTGGACATTACTGTAGATCCAACGTGCCCAAAGTGTCACACTTTGCACAGCCACACTGTCAGAAATAAGAGCATCTCAGGAGAATGAGACAGCTTTTTTTGTTATCTCAATTCAAAATCCACTGTCTTCTGTTCAAGACAGCAATTAAGCTGTAAGCCAAATACATCACCTTCCCACAGAATGGACTCAGGTCAATGTGCAACATTTTAAACCTATTCCCAAATAATTCTGTGAGGAAAATTAACAGGATTTCTGTTTTCTTCCAAAGAAGAAGGGTTGATGGTTCGGATGGTGGACATTGAGAAAGATGATGGAGAAAAAGCATGAAAAGGTCTCTTGGGAGAAATACCCCCACATTTGAGAAGGAAGAGACAAGAAAGAATGGCATGCCACTAGGTTTTTAGCTAAATGTATGACAATGGATCATTGCAGGGGTTTCTTTGCCCACAAGAAAGAGGTCTCCAGCCTAAAAGAGCCGTGATACTGACAGAGACACCATCAGCCAATGTTTCTCAGAGTAGAATACTTTGCATGTGTTTGCTCATTCATTCATCCATGAGGCAAGACACAGTAAAACAATGGAGTGTGTCATTGATCTGTTGTGAGGGCAACTTAGCCACATCTCTGTCAGTACTGTGCCTCCTCTTTTTTGTATGAGAATGTCCCATTTAAAAGAAATGGTCAAAATGCAGATACTAAAGCAGGCCTTGTAGTCCTTTGGCATCAATAGAACAGATGATGGGAATGCCTCAAGCAAGAGCTGAGGAAGAGAAAACTGTCAGTCCTATCACAACACTGACAGAGGTGACTGCACATAGACAAAAAACTACATGGAAGCCACAGCCTTCTCTGGATGCTCAGCTGACCTGGGGCCAGATTCACCTCTTACTTCCCAATATAGGGCTAACTGCACCCTTCAGTGCTGTGGGTCCACAGAAGAGACTGCTGTGGTCCTTGCAGCTGCCATCCACAATAGGCATGTGACAGCCATTTGTTCAACAGAAAGCAGAGTGGTCAGGGAATATTTTTTTTCCTAGACCATTCCTTTCTTTGGAGATATATTTCACTAGTAGATAATTATCCAGAATTGACTCTGTATCCTCACATAAAATGCCAGTTGGCAACAATGTGCACCTATAATCTCAGTACCAGGAAGATGCAGGCAGAAGAATCCCTATATCTTATAAGCCAATTCTTCTAGCTGCATTAGTAAACTCCAGGCTCAACGAGAGACCCTGTCTCCAAAATTATGGTAGAGAAAGTGGAGAATAATTGTGGAGGATACCTGATGTTGACTTCTGACTTCAACATACATGTATACAGAAGCATGGGCACCAGCACACACACACACACACACACACACACACACACACACACACACACACACACAAACACACACAGAGGGGGAGAGAGAGAGAGAGAGAGAGAGAGAGAGAGAGAGAGAGAGAGAGAGAGAGAGAGGATCCTTGGACAATTTAAAACAAATGCAAATCACATAAAAGGAGGGACACATGGTCCAAGGAAAGGACATTTGTAGAATTTATGTGTCCTATGTTATTCTGAGTGTTTTTTGATATACTGATAATGCACCGTTGTTCATAAGGAACATATTTTTAAATGGCCTCTTTTGTAGTTACTCAACTGTAGCTGAGGGGACATTTTTAGTTTAATATTAGAAACTATTTTGCAAACTAATTGGATAGTAAATTTATTTTTGCCATGAAGATCGTATTCTTTTCCTAATAGAAGAATTTGCATTTATTTGTATATCCCCAATGTTAAAGGCTGTATGTATAAAATAAATCACAAAAGTGTGACTTATACATTTGTCTGTGTGCATGTGCGTGCATGCGTGTGTGTGTGTGTGTGTGTGTGTGCGTGTGTGTGTGTGTGTGTGTGTGTGTGTGTGTGTGTGTGTGTGTGTGTGTGTGCAAGTGTGAAGATGCACATGTATGTGATTGTGTGGAGCCTGGAGTACGAGTTCAGCTGTCATTCTCAGGAATGTCTTCTCTGTCCTTTGAAACAAGATTTCTCACTGGCCTGGAACTTAGATACAGGCTAGACTGGACTGGCCAGCAGGACTGAAGTGCCATTTTACCTCTGTCCAACTTGCCCTAGGATTAAAAGCATGTGTTACTGCACTTGACAGTTTTACATGGGTTCTGGGGATTGAACTAGGGTCTGCAACCTTGCCATGTATAAACTTTATTGCCCATATCATGATTTCTCCCAGCCAACTTGATAATTTTACATTAAGAAACTGTTTTGCAAGTAAGACCACATATTCATGTATGAACCCATAACAAGCAACAACAGGGTAGAGAATATTTGTGTTCATTTGGGAAAAGCACAAGGCAACACTACTGCCTGGTGCCCATCCCTGGCATTTCACCAATTCAAGAGCATGTGTGGTCATAAACATGACTATTTCCCAGCTTCATCAAACACACTGTAGCCATAATAGAAAACAAAAAGTAAGGCTAAATATCTGTCAGTGCCTCTGTCTGCTTTTACATCTGATAGCTGAGTATTCTTACAAAGAGAGATTTATCTGCTGTTTGTTCTTTTTTTTTTTTTTTAGCTTTATAATCTTAGAGAACTCATTTCAGAGACAGGTTTCCACAGGGAGACCTGGGGTAAGTTAGCATGGTCACAGGCAGTGATTGTGATTAACCAAAGCACGGTTGACTTTACTTGATGCTGCTTTTTGAAGAAAGACCGTAAGCCGGATGCGAAAGGCTCCCCTGTTATGTCTTCACGGAGCTGCAGAGCAGAGATCCTGCACATTTATCTTTGTGTCTGGATGCAGGCCAGATGCTTTCAGGGTCTCTAACTTGCTTCCAGTTAAGATCTTTCCCAAGATAAGCAGCCTTCCCGTGGCTCAAGCACATATATGATCTCATCAGTCTTTCTAGAGGTTTCCCAGATACGGCTGCATTGCTCTGTCATTTTGAATCACATTACAGCATTAAGCGGGAGCACTTGCCTCCTTCATTGGAAAACTCCCATCAGAAATGAGCCCTGTAACTCTTACACCATGTCATGATTCCCCTCTCCCACCCCCATCCCTTTTACCCCAAACAGTAAAATCTGACCAGAAGGTTTAATAATGTGAGGCTCTGACTTATACCCGGCCTTGTTTCAAGCCATGCAACAGGGGTTGGCTCCCTCCTGACTGATCCTGTTAGCACAGTTGGTGAGGTGTCAAAGTCAAGGCATGAAGAATGGAGATGGCTTTTCCAAATGCAGGCTATCAGGCACAGCAGGTGTTTGGACAGATAACTCTTCCTTTCTGCAGCAATTTGTCTTTAACTGGAGCAGTTGGTAGGATCCTTCACTTCAGCAACTGTTTGTAGGACTGCAGATATAAACTAAGTGCCAGAATGAGGAGAACACACGTACACACACAGAGAGAGCAAACATGTTTTGATGACCTTGGAAACATCAAGGTCATAGCCATTCTCTTTGCTTGTGTTTCCTGGAAAATTTAACACAGAAGGCTCAAATATTCTTAAATTATAGCAGATTTTGACTATTTTTTAATGATATATGTCTTTTGTTCTTTAAAAGTTTAAGATGTAACTTACAGCGTATGTCTGCTTGCCAGAATGTTGAGTCTTGGTCATGTTAAGCTGAACATAAAGTCCTGCTCTCTTGCTCTGACATGCAGTCTGATTGGGCTTCTAAGAATTCACAAAGTAGCTGAGAGCTCTTTCAAATCTAACTGGTAGCATATGGTTCTAATTGTTTCAGTTTGTTTTTTGGATTCTGATATTTTTTGTGCTTTATTCAAATTTTAATTTTTATTAGTACATAAAAATTACAGAAAAAAATCCAGGATGACATTTTTATATACATATCAGGATCTTTTGGCATACTCACCTTTCTATCAGCCTTTCCATTCTTCTGCCCATTTTAGTTTTCCCATCTTTTAACCCCAGCCCCATCTGCATGGGGAAGAAAACACTAGAAGCTTGTGTATTCAGGTCTGCCTTTTCTCCTTTGGAAGGACAAAGTCTATTTACATCTATTTCCCTGTAAATGACCAACTCCATTTTTGTTTATATATTGACTAATACTTCCTTCTGTGCATATACTACATCTGTATCCATTCACCAGTTGGTGGGCATAGTAGCTGTTTTCTGGTCATGGCTTCTGTGAATAGTGCCACAAGAACCACGAGGGTAGGCCTCTCTGTAACAAACTCACTTAGATTCTTTAGATGTACCGAGAGTGGTGCAGCAAGACCCAGAGGTATTTTTATGTTTATTTCTCTAAGGAACTTCCATCATGATCACCACAGTTCAATGGAAGAACTGAAATAAGATATTAGGTTATAAATCCAAACACCCATAGCATCTGATTCTCAAATGAGTTATCAATCACATATTCTACAAAAAAAGCCAGATTGCTTAAGACGGAATGCTGGAGAGACACATGGGAAATATCTTATCTCAGTCCTTATATTATATCTCTAAATTGGCACAATTGTACAATGTCCTGATTTTGACCCATGTCCCTTGGTTCATGGGCCAAATTTCTAGTTTGACATTCCATCTTTAACAATGATAATAATCCCTTTAACCCCAGCCCTTCTGTAGAAACAATGTGGGTCACAGTTGAAAGCTTTTAGGTAATAAACAGCAAAGCAGGTGTGGGGAGCAGAAACAAACAAAACAAATGAAATAAACCTGATTGGATGGTTAGATTTCTTCCTCAGGGACCTTATAAGATGATGATGATGATGGTCATAGTGATGGTGATGATGGTGATAGTGGTGGTGGTGATGCTGGTGCTGGTAGTGGTGTGTTGATGGTGATTGTGGTGATGATGAAGGTAAGGAGTGAGATGGAAGTGGTAAATAAAAGAGCAAAAGGAGGAAGAAAAGGAAGAGAAAGAAGAGGAAGAGGGAATGAAGGAGCAGGTGCTATGCCTTTATCTGTAGCCTTTATCAGCCAGATTCCAATGAACACATACCCTCTTAGCCTCGTCATTATTCACAGACTAGTGTTGTGACCCCAACTCACCCAACTGTGCGAAAAGTGCAGCTAAACCTAGTTTAGTAATGAACAAACAGAGAAGAGCACAGAAGAAAAATCCTCACAAAGTCCCATGACATTCAGAAATGAAAACTATGTCACTGCCAATCTCCACAAGAACTGTGTTCATAGTACGACACTACCTTCTTGTGCTAACTGGGGCCATCTGTGGGGACATTCAGTGAGTCATCATGGGTAGAATGAGCAGGCATTACTGCTTCCTGCCAGTGGGACATTCTCCACTGGGTGTGTGCCCAAATTCACCACCCATAGCTCGGCTGTTACTGCCATCAAAGTGCTGTTTTTAGCCACGATGATAGATGGTGTCCTCATGGGCTCTATGACAATTCATTAATTAAGATCATAAGAGCCACTAACCTGGATGTGCTATGGAATTTATTCAGGTCACAAGCAGCAAGAATGAAAATAGTATGTATCTCGTGTTATAGGAAAAGCTGTAGGCATAAAGGAGATGGGCATTGATGTCAATTCCAAAAACTGCTCTTAATGAGTCCCTCAGCTACCTGCACAGTCCACATGGTTCTTATTGTCGCACCCACATGATAAGCACAGCCTCCCATACAACATATACCTTGAGAAGGTGGAATGAGGGTAACTAAAGAGTTGGAAATTGGCCAGAACAAAAGAGAGACGTGACTTCAAGTTGTACTAAACTTAGGACACTGGTTTCCATCTTGTACTTAGATATAAGTCTCTCTCTCTTTGTACTTAGATATAAGTCTCTCTCTCCTCCCCTCTCTCTCAAGGTATATATATATATATATATATATATACACATACATACACACACACACACACACACACATATATATATGTGTGTGTTGGTTATGAGACAAAACCCAGGCTTTTACTGCTAGTATACAAATGACTTATATGCTCACTAAACTTGCCCCTTTCATATGTGTATCTCTCTGTCTCTGTTTTTGTTTCCCTCTGTCTCTCTTTTCATGTGTGTGCATGTGTATGTGCATGTGAGTGTTTGTGCCTGTGTGCATATGTGTGCATGTGTGCGTGTTTGTGTGTGTGTCTGTGTATATGTGTGTACATGTGTGAATTTAAGCTAGAAGTAAACCTCAGGCTTCATCCTTAGGTTTTAAGACAAAAAGCTCTGTTCTCTTTTCTCTGACAATGCTCATCTCACTGTTCTTAGGTGGGGCCAGATGTCTGTTGTGAAGAAAAGTTTATCCTTGGTTTTTTTTTTCTTACTCATGTGTGTTAATCACATGAATAAGCAATCTGCGAGTAGGGTGCAGAAGAGACTTCACTACAGGATGTTACTCACAAAATGTGCTGCAGATTATATGATAAACATCATCTCAACAACTGCAAATTATATAGATGATAAGTAAAAAATGGGACTAGTAAATAAAGTATATTTGAACACAAACACATTGTACTTTTCTGTACTAACCATTATAAAAGCATGATATAATTGAAACCTATCTAATCTTTATCTATCCAGGTATTTATATAAAGTGTATACACACACACATATCATATGCACACAAATACATATACACTCAGTCATATTAATTTGGGTGCCTGAAATATGAAGATGATCTCAATTTTATAGACAATCGAATCAAAGGCATACATAAATGAATAACTCAACATGAAGTGAGAGATAGATATGAGTTATTATGGATATCTGTGTTCATAAGCACATACATGTGTGTGTGCAATGTGAAAGTTCCAAATCCAAAATCCTCCAAAGTTTAAACAGTTGAGTAAAGCAAATAGGAAAAATTCTGCTGCAACCCATGCAGAGAAGAGGACAGTATAGGCACCTTCTTCAGAGAACACATCCTGCCAATCCTCCAACTCCAATATGATAATTTTTGCTACATACCCCATCATTTCTCCTCATTTAGATATATTTATTTAATCTGTATGAGTGTTTTTACTGAAAGTATGAATGTGTACCACATATGTACTTAGTTCACTCAGAGGAAGAAAGCATGACATACCCTGGCACTGAGTTTTTGATTGTTCTGCTTCCATGTAGTTATGGGAACTATATCTTGATCCTTTTCAAGAGCAGTCAATGCTCTCAACCACTAAACTATATCTCCAGACCCCACTACAACTTAAACAATATTGCAGACAATCACATCCAGGATCTGGAGCTAAAGTGCAGGCAAAACATAGCAGAAAATTGTATAAAGTATTATGAATATGCAAATCCAAAACCATCTGAGGTGCAAGGTGCTCCTACTCTGTGTATAAGTGTATATGTGTTTGTGTACATATGTATGTGTGTGCATGTGTATGTATATAGGTGAGATTGTACATATGCATGTGTGTGTATATGTAGAAGTGAGTTTGTATGTGTGTGTATGTATGTGACTATGTCTGTCTGTCTATGTGTGCATATCTCTCTATGTGTGTGTCTATATATTTGAGTATCTATATGCATATGCCTGTATGTGTTTCTGTGTGTCCATATATTTGTGTGTGTGTTTCCAGCAAGCAGTAAGTATCTCTTAGTCAGCATCACTGAACATATTGTATCAGAAATCAAATGTTCTGTCTGGCTTGAAATAACCACAAAGATTATGGGGTCTGACCCTGAATTCAACCTCTGGCTTATCTGTTTGCTGTGACTACTGTCACTGTGAATATTTGTCTTGAGTGGTTAGTTTGTCAGTTGAGAGGTTTTGTTTGCACCCTTTAATTTTATTTCTGGATATTTACAAAATACTTTTTATCCAGGACTACAATATTCAAAGCATCTTCTTCCATGAGGGCCAATTTTAAATTTACACAACAGTAGAATCTATATAACTGCAAGAAAATGCTTGTAATATCATTAGTAGTATTTTATTTTATAAATTTTATGACATACAATTGCTGCATAATTCTTCATTTAAAAAATCAAGCTATAGTGGCACTTTGGATATCTGCGTTTATATAGTAAGACAATCACCAATCATAACAGAAGAAAGGAAATTCACCAAATTGCCAAGTTTTCTGTTTTCTAATCAAAGGGAGGAGAACCAAATAGTCATTGCACTTAAAATCAGAGAAATTAAAAAATAAAGCTTTATCTATTGTTTACTGTTGATGTTTATATGAAGACTTGGGAAATTTGGATTTTCAGATTGTGTATGCAATTATTTTGTACTAACAATATTCAGAGAGAGAGAGAGAGAGAGAGAGAGATCTTAGAATACAAATGCCGGCATTGTTAACATTATTTTGAAAACAGATGAATATATCTTTACTTGTTTGGAAGGGCTGTTTATCATCTGCTCAAAAACATAATTATGATGTTTAAAACCTATTTAAAATATCTGTACAAGATCAAGGCAGCCAAAATCCAGCACATTGTGGAGGAGCCCACTGTGCCCTGCACCTGGAGAGGAACTATTTGCAATCTTGGGTACTGAGGAAGGAGAGTCAGTTTTCTTCAGGGATGAGAGACTTGGGAGGCTGCGTGTGCTTTAGTAGGTAGTAGATAGCCCTACACCCATGCACACTGTAGCAATACTAAGTGAAGGGAGGAAGGGACAGAGAGGAGAGAGTGAGTTTTATATATATATATGAGAGAGAGAGAAAGAGAGAGAGAGAGACAGACAGAGAAATAGACAGAGAGAGACAGAGACAGAGAAAGAGAGGCAGAGAGACAGAGAATGAGAGTAAGCACAAAGATGGAAGGGGGAAGAGTAGGAGGAGGAGGGATTGGAGGAATGAGGTTTGAATAAAATCCAAACACATCATGTTAAATTTTAAAATCCTCAAACAATAAGCAATCCACTATAGAAAAGATTGCTTGACTCATGTGTTACAACTCTCTACTGCCATTTGCATAAATTTCTAAGTTACAACCATGGTGCAGTGTAGTGAGAGAAATCCTGTTTCCACCATCTCCTTCCTCTACTTTCTCTTTGTGGGTGATTTTATTAACTATAATCACTTATATGAACTGGGAGTGTTTTCTTCCTGTATGACATTTCCTGGTCCTATTTTTTCACTTGACAAATCTTGACTACATACAAGAAGATATTTTGTCTTTTGTTCAATCTGCCTGCTTCTCTATTATAGACTTACTGTAATTTTTTGTCTCTATGAGAAGAATTTTAGAATATATCCATATCTCTTGGTGACTTACATCTGTAACCTCAACACTCAAAAGTCTGATGCAGGAGGATTGCCATGAATTTGAGTCTGTTCTGGGCTATATAATTAGTCACAATCTAGCTATAGCTGTAGTTTGAGACTATCTTATTATATGTGTAATCCCCCCATGAAAAAATACTATGTCCAGTTATGTAATATGTTTTCTTATGTTTTATATAAACGGTGCCATGCATCCTTCTCTTTCTGAGTGTATACTTTAAGATGGATTTCCATAAACCCTGCTGGTGTTTAAACCATAGTGGTTGGGTAAACTTTAGTAGATGATATCTAACTCTTTCTAGCTGTGGTTGAAGTGTTTTGTGACCAAACAGCAATGTGCAAAACTCCAGAGTCTCTGAATATTAGCAGCAAAGTAAGTTGTGAATCTCTGTATACATGAAAAATTGAATGTTATAATTGTAATTTTTCATCTCTATTATGCCACACAATTACTGATTAATTTTTATTTCAACCACCAGCAAATATTACTTAAGATAGGCTAGGCAATCAGAATAAAAATGTGACCTACTTTTTAATGCATAAGCACGAGTGTGAGCTTAATGAACAGTAGGGCCTTTGTGCTTTTACAACATAAATCCTGTTATTTATCTATTACCATGAAAGGGCAGACACGATTTGTTAGCATATATTTGATATAGAGATTGCTTCCCATAAATGAGGCAGGCATTTTTGTAAAGGGGGGCCTTCCATCTGGTAACTTTCTTTTGTTTTGGGGGGTGAGCTACTATTGATGACACTAAGCACGCTTATCAAAGGGAGACAATCATGTGAACAAAGCTTACGATGACCAAACAGGACATAAGATTTATCTGCTTGGTGATTATTGTCACTAGTCACCATCTCACTTGCAGTGGGTGTTTGTGTTTTCCACAATTTACAGCTGAGATTATAGAATAGTTTTAAATTATTCTGAGCCAAGATGCTTTTGAAATCCCTCAGAATCTTCTCTGCCCCTGTCCTCTCATGGCCCTTTGAGAGTAAGTCCCTTCTGTATACAGTTCAAGGAGATGAAGATTTGCATTCTGCCCATACCACTTGAATATTTATGAAGAGTGTGTTCAGGAAACAGCTCCGAAACAACTAAAAACCACAAGCTTACAGAATGTGTCTACCAGGCTAGGGTGAGCAAACTAGGACCAGGCTTTATAAGAATGTCACTGGGTAGCGCTCTCCAGGACACTAGGTCAGCACAGAAGCTTGAAAATATTTATGTTCTTGTTGGCTAGTCTCTCTCTCTCTGAGCAAAGTCTCAGTTTAACTTGCTTGTCCTGACTGTCCAATTATCAGTGTCCCTAAAAGCTCAGCACCATGTTCCCCATTGTCAATTGCTTCTTATTTCCAACAATTCTAGCACACATTTATTTTCTGTATATCCATGGTCTTTTCTTAGAGAGAGAGAGAGAGAGAGAGAGAGAGAGAGAGAGAGAGAGAGAGAGAGAGAGAGATGCATATGTGGATGTATATGTATATATGCAGGTCCCTATGAATGTGGACATCTGTATTGCACAGCTTGCATGTGGAGATTAGAACAGAACCTCAAGGAATCAGTCTTCACTGTCCACCTGGTCTGAGGCTGGGTCTGTTGTTATTTGTTTCTGCAAACCACAGGCTCTTTGGCATTTGAGTTTCTAGAAACTCTCCTGTGGCTTATCCTAGGACAACTGGGATGGCAGATGCTCAGGCTACTGGATGTAGATTTGCCTAGGCTCTAGGATCTGTACTCAGGATTTCTCTCTTGCACAGCAAGTGATTTACCCACTGAACCATCTCCCAGTTCTACCACAGAGCCTTAAATTTACTGTGAGCCTCCAATGTGGCCATGCGGAGAAACATGTGCATAGCCTTTAGGTTCACATAATGGTTTTTTGCTTTTCTCTCTTGTTCTAGTTGTGCTTGTGACCCTACTGCTATAATACCAAGTGCAACATGTCTAGATTTTATATTTTTCTCACACATTTTGCCAGCCTCTATGAGGCATTTGGCACATGTGAGCAATCCAATGGTTTGGTAGAATGACTGGGTGTTTTCTTCCTTAGAGCTAAAGAAATAGAATCTCAGAGAAGCAACTCATTTTGTGCCTTTTTGATGGAGAATGAAGGACAGACTCCATGGTTACCCTGTGGGTTACCTGGGTCCTCCTGAGTATGAGCAGACATTTGATCTAGCAGTTCATACTCAGTATAAAATCCTTTATTTGATTACCAAAGACCCTAATTCTTGCTTTTGTTGTAACCATACTAAGATAAATTAAATAAGCTTAGGCACAGATTCCTGCATTCTTTCTCATCAGCATCCAATGCCAAAAATGTATTTGGCATTCCCTCTTCTCTTACTTGAAATGTTATATGATGCCCTTTAACTTACTGTATTCTTTAGAAGAAGCTAAAGTGGATTTTCTGTGAATTAGCATGCAATTTGAATTATTTTGCAGCATTTCTGCATCCAAGTGTTGCCAGGGCCATAAGTCATGAGACACTAAACACTGCACTAGGCATTCGTATGCAATATTTCCAGAAGGTGGGATGCATACTCAGTGTGTGAGATACATCTTTTAAGACACTTAATCTAAGTGGACTTCAAGAAGGCCACACATCAGCAGATACAGTTTCAGAATGCAGAGTCATCTCTTCATTTATGATGGATTATAGTTTCAATCAGCATCAAAAGAAAAAAACCCTTAACTTTTTATTGTGAGAAGATATAAATATCCTCCCCCATTTTTCTACCACTGAGAGCAGAATGAGTTAAGGCAAGAGTGAGGAAACCTCACCTAGTTCTTTATTATGCTATCTTATATCACAAGGGAGATAAGAAAGGTAAATTCTATGTGACTGGCAAACAAATATTTAAATCATTGAGAATATTATTTTATTAAGATGGATAAGAAAGAAAACCACCTTTATCTTTCTCGGAATAAGCACTGTTAAGGGAAAAATTTATTAGTTACTTAAGCATTTGAGGTGTTTCTATTTTCTATTTTTGAGGTCTTTCTATTTTAAGTTGTAGCTCCACACAGTAAATGTTGTTCTCCAGGGATAGGAAAATGATCCTTTTGTTACAGGAGCTTCATAAGCACATTGAAAAATGTTTCATTCCCAGAACCAATGAAAAATAAGCCAGGCATGGGGGCATGTATCTCTAATCCATGTGCTAGAAAATCAGAGCCAGGGTCATTGCTGGGGCTTTCTGCAGAGCCAATCTGGCAAATGTATAAGCTCCAATACAGTGATGGTGCCTACTCACAACATAACGAGGGGCGTGACCAAAGCACGTGCATGCGTGCACACATACACATACACACACACACACACACACATACACACACACACACACAAACACACACACACACAAACACACACACACACACAAACACACACACACACACACACACACACACACACACACACACACACACACACTTCTCAACCTCCTTTTCTCAGATCCTATTTATTCACTGGACCATCAAGTAGAAGTCTTGACATAGCAAAACCTCAGAATGGCTTCCTCTTTCTACCTCCTGTCTCCATCACCTCTCCACCATATGCTACCTGCAGATGCCACATCTCCCAAGTGCTAGCACACCGGTGTTCTTCTGATGCTCTTAGAATGACTTTGACTCTGTGTCTGCCTGGGTCCCTTCAGTCTTTCTTTGCAGATGCCGCCAACAATGCCCCACATTCACTTCACCCTTCCCATCCAACTGCTTCTTACTGTTACTGGTAGAGCACCCCAAGGACACCCATCCTTCTCATTAAGTTGTTCTTCATGTTATCTAGACTTTCATCAACAAATGAGATTTATTTACATGATCCTGTGTTCCTCCTTCCCAGTTTAGAAATCTTCAACCCATTGCATATGCAAGCTCTGAAAGTGGATTGCTATACCAATATCAATGTTTGCTTAAGAAACATTAAGAGCCTCAGGCTACCTGGCGCTGTACTATTCCCACCTTTCTCTGGGAATTTCAGGATTTCCACAACTGTATTCCCTGTCTCCATTGGCATCTCCATACGCCTGTTCAGCACCCACTTAGCTGCTTTCCATCCCATATCTTTGTCTCTGCAAACACTGTCTTGCTTCTCCCACACATGTTATTTTCTTTGATTTACTGATCTCATCTTTATAAAAACGTGTCCAGACACTACAGTTCATTAAGCCCAACTCAGTTATATATTATCCGTAAAAGCCCCTCACTCACCTGGATGACAGTACCATGTCCTGACTGGCATCTCTCTTCAACTGTGACCTTTATTTTGTGTCTCATAATTATTTGGATATCAACTTTCACTTGCTGTTTTCATCTTCTGAACTCTCTAGTTCAGTTACTGAATCAGTTATATATTCTTACTGCACAAATGAATATGTTTATAATGATTGCTCAGAAAGTATTAGATTCCCTGACTGAACAGAGTTCTTATATAAACTATTGTACTTTGCTTACTGTAAAGCTAAGTATCAAAATCATACAGGTAATAATGTTATTGGCTGAGCTGTGGGTGCTCATCTGTGCACTGAAGTTCTGATCCTCGAAGACCACACAATGTGACTCCTTCGGAGACAGTTTCTCTGGGAGTGGCATGTCACAATGAGGGTGATACAGTACGTGTAGGAAAAGGACATTTAAACAGTAGAGACACAGAGTCACACATGAGAGGAGAGATGATGTGAGACCATGTGTTTTAGTCAGGGTTTCTATTCCTGCACAAACATCATGACCAAGAAACAAGTTGGGGAGGAAAGGGTTTATTCAGCTTACACTTCCATACTGCTGTTCATGACCAAAGGAAGTCAGGACTGGAATTGAAGCAGGTCAGAAAGCAGGAGCTGATGCAGAAGCCATGGAGGGATGTTCTTTACTGGCTTGCTTTCCCTGGCTTGCTCAGCCTGCTCTCTTATAGAACCCAAGACTGCCAGCCCAGAGATGGTCCCACCCACAAGGGGCCTTTCCCCCTTGATCACTAATTGAAAAAAATGCCTTACAGTTGGAGGCATTTCCTCAATTGAAGCCCCTTTCTCTGTGATAATTCCAGCTGTGTCAAGTTGACACAAAACTAGCCAGTACACCATGTGAGAACATGGCTAACAATCTGCACAACAAGGAATTCAGAAAAATCAAACTGCTTCAACCTCAATGTCAAACTTCTGAGATCTGCCATAGTCCCACTTAGCTGACCCATCATCCTCTACAAGCTCAATGATAAGTGAAAAATTATATTCATTCAAGCAGAGAACAACTGTGGAGCATATTTCTTGTGCATCATGGAACGTTCCTTAGTGAGTGCATAGGTTTTCCTCCATGCCACTCTTGGTATCAGCTATTTGATAGCAATATAAGAGCAGCCATCAATAAAATAAGACATACTACAGGTGTCCTGCTTCAGGAGAGATGGGTCAATCAATGTACCATCTAAGAGCTCAGAATTGGTGAGGTAGAATACTCAAAACAGTTGAAGGCACTGGCCCAGAATCACTGCTGCTATTATTAATAAGAAGCTGTTATTGCTGACTCTGTTGGGCTCATGGAATGGGTAAACTGTGAGTGAAAAGTGAGGCACTGTTTTGAAAGAAATGACACAGAGTTTGACAAAATGACTTGGCCTTCATGCTTCCTCATGCAAAGTAATATGTAGTAGCTTTTCCTTGTGCTTACAAAGTCAAGTCAGATACCTAAACAAAGAGTCTTAAGAACCACTAATGGGTGAGACAGACAGGAAAATAAAATATTTTAATTATTTTAATCCAAATCTCTTAGTGCAAACATTTAGGGGGAATAAAGCTTTTGAGAACTAGAAGACCAGAACACTTTATTTTGCAGTCAAATGGCTCTGAGTGCAACATGATACTGTTATGTCTCAAGTACCCAATATTCACAAGGCACCAAGTCAACTGAATCCCACCAAACAATCCAAAGCTCATAGAATATTACCTTCTCTTTCTAGATATTAAGATCTAACTCAAGAATGGCACCAGTAACACCAATATATGATACCTCAGGGAGCATGGCCTTTAACCCTCTGCTTCTGCCTTTAGGATTGTGACTATACCCTTCGAGAACATTTGGAAATTTCATACTTGATGGAGGGGTGTCAAGGGATGGGACTTTAAAGAGATAAGTCTATCAGAAAGACTCCACTGCCATGAATAAACAAACACTGATATCTGTAACATTATCTTCTCCAGGGGAGTGGACACAGTGGATAACTTGCAGGACATCAGCCTGCCAACATCTTTAGCCTTTGACTGGTAGGTTTCTAGCTCTCTGTTCATAATGTTTCACCACTGTGTGCAATAATCTAGCACACCATGAGCTAGAGGGGAGTATATACTCTGAGACATACTGATAGGCCCATCACATTTCAGTACCAATGGTGCTGACATAGTGCCCAGGGAATCTAGAACTCTGAAAAGGTCTAACTTAAGCTTCACCACAGACTCTAACAAAGGGCACTTCAAAATTTGCTATTATTGACAAGAAGTACATGTAATAATCCCAAAGGTTCTATTGTCTAGACAGTGGGGGTATTGCATGGACTGATTTCCTGTCATCAGGCTGAGGTCTGGCTGGTGATTCATCTCAATTTTATGGAGAGAGAGAGAGAGAAAGAGAAAGAGATGGAGGGAGAGAGAGAGAGAGAGAGAGAGAGAGAGAGAGAGAGAGAGAGAGAGGGAGAGAGAGAGAGAGAGAGAATCCTTGGCTTCCAACATCACCACCAGCACCAGTAAGACTTGAATAGGGTAGGTCAACGTCAGCTCACATCTGAAGTCATAAAATTGGACAACACCTGCATGCATGCTATACAATTACATGCAATGCTATTTTAAAATTTATCTTAATGTTGGAGTGTTTCAATCTTTGTGATTCATTTTGCATTGTGCAAGCCTCATGAACATCATGAAAACAATCTCATAACACCTGATTGACAACCATTGTCAAAATGTTTAGTCAGTGCCGATAGAGCTGCATAGTCAGCAGTATGGAATCTTTAATGAGGGATAGATGCATCATGCTCATAGCTGAGCCCTTTATCCCTTTAGAAGATCAATATTGCCAAGCCTCTGTACCAGACTGACTGAATAGACATGGAAGAACAGCTACTAAGGAATATGTCTAACACAAATGCTCCTTGACTGTCTGGCCAGAACTCATCAGTGTCCTCACCAGCTTCCTACCCAGGAAGTAGAGTAGGAATTCATTCTTCAGAACATGCCTCTATGGCTTCCTCAGCAAAATGACTGCACAGCATGTACCACACGGAGTAGTATAAAGTGACATGCTTCCACTGGGATGTGTTTGGCTGCCAACTTTGGCATTAACAATGTAATTTAAAATTGAATGTAATTTTTAAAAGATAACTAGATTTTATTAAACTTATTTAATCAAACTTATTTTTAATCTTCTAATTGACACCCCTCTCTAAGAAGTAGAACTACTGAATTTCTTACAAGAAACTAGTATTGAATACAAAACAGTTTGGGTAAAATTGCAAAAAATAGTTGTTTTTTTCTATGTAATATTGTTAATAAGAACACAATCAGTAATAGGTGAGTAGATTGTGGGTTCCATTCTTCAAATCTCTCTGAAGTACAATTCTGGAAAAATGACAGCCTACATTACATTGAAGATAAGCAGTTGGGGAAGTTTTTTCCAGTGTGTCTTGCACATTCCTTCATCAATAGCATCTCTCTACCCCACTCTAAGTTAGGACAATGGGATAAATAAATAGAAGTCATTACTTAATACCCCATAGACACAGACATGGAAAAAGAGCTTTCCTATAAATGATCAAAACAACTGGGTAGATTGCCATGAGGAAAACAAGTAAAACTACAAGCTTACTGCTTGTGAGCCATTAGGGTTCGTACTTGCTCATTGAGCAAACAGCAAACTCTTATGTTTCTCTTGCCCTGATATGTAATATGTGCTTCTTAGGTTTTCTCCTCAGGGAACTTGACTCAGTAGTGTTATAACCATGCTTTGCAATTCACCAGCAACATTTAAAAACATTAGTTGACAGTTCACATGAACAGGTTTAGTTAGGTTTACAGAAAGATGGAGTGAAAAAAAAAAAAACAGTTCAAGTCTCTCATTTACTTCCACTGTTCTTCTTGTCACTAACACATGATATTAGTGTTTCAGATTTATTCCAACTGAGCAAACACTGCCAATGCACTGTGCAAATAAAAGTCCATCCTACCTTGTGGTTCATTCTTTGTTCTACAATTCTGTTGGTTTTCCAAGTCTATGGCATCACATAGTGACACTTGCAGTGTCATGTGTAGACTTCTCACTGTGAAATGTCTGCCTGTGGGTTTACTTTTTCCTCTACTTATCATATCGTATCATCTTCAGGATGATCTTAAGTCCTTGTCATGTTCTGGCTATGGTTCAAAGTCCCTGACTCATTATCTATTGACATTTGAATTACGAGAGTATGTTTCCAGTAAGTAACAGCAGAGAGGACATAGTCAACCAGCACAGGCTGAAAATGGATGGGCATTTAAGGATTCTTGGCTCTAGTTATCCAGTTGCTACTAAACTGAGTACCTCTTAAACCATTTTTACTTTGTTTTAGGTATTTATTTCATTTACATTTCCAATGCTATCCCAAAAGTCTCCCACACGCTCCCCCACCCACTCCCACTTCTTGGCCCTGGCATTCCCCTGTACTGAGGCATATAAAGTCTGCAAGACCAATGGTGTCAGCATTTGGAAGCTGATTATGGAATGGATCCCCAAATATGGCAGTCTCTAGATGGTCCATCCTTTCATCTCAGCTCCAAACTTTGTCTCTGTAACTCCTTCCATGGGTGTTTTGTTCCCAATTCTAAGATGGGGCAAAGTGTCCACACTTTGGTCATTGTTCTTGAGTTTCACATGTTTCGAAAATTGCATCTTATATCTTGGGTATTCTAAGTTTCTGGGCTAATATCCACTTATCAGTGAGTGCAAATTGTGTGAGTTCTTTTGTGATTGGGTTACCTCACTCAGGATGATGCCCTCCAGGTCCATCCATTTGCCTAGGAATTTCATAAATTCATTCTTTTTAATAGCTGAGTCATTACATGCTGACACCATTACATACACTAGAAAGATTTTGCTGAAAGGACCCAGATATAGCTGATGCTCACAGTCAGCTATTAGATAGATCACAGGGCCCCCAATGGAGGAGCCAGAGAAAGTACCCAAGGAGCTGGGGGGATCTGCAACCCTATATGTGGAACAACAATATGAACTAACCAGTACCCCTGGAGCTTGTGTCTCTAGCTGCATATCTATCAGAAGATGGCCTAGTCTGCCATCATTGGAAATAGAGGCCCATTGGTACCACATTTTCTGTATCCATTGCTCTGTTGAGTGGCATCTGGGTTCTTTCCAGCTTCTGGCTACTATAAATAAGGCTGCTATGTACATAGTAGAGCATGTGTCCTTCTTACCTGTTGGAACATCTTCTGGATACCAGTCAGAATGGCTAAGATCAAAAATTCAGGTGACAGCAGATGCTTGCAAGGATATGGTGAAAGAGAAACACTCCTCCATTGTTGGTGGGATTGCAAGCTTGTACAACCACTCTGGAAATCAGTCTGGCAGTTTCTCAGAAAATTGGACATAGTACTACCGGAGGATCCCATTTTTACTTTTAATATGATCATAATTGTAATTGTTACAAAACGCCCAAGTCATCATGATTCTTTGCTTTCTTCTTCTAGCTTGTTGTGAAATAGGTCTTATAATTTTACAGATACAAATTATATGCAGACTGACTAGTAATTTTTAAAACTTACTTAGAGGGGATTATGAAAAAAGAAGTACCTAAAGCAAAATTTTTAAATACACAAATCTCCATCTAAAACTAGAAAAGCATAGAAAAGATCTTAGGAAGGACCATATTATACTGTAAATGTTGATTTAAAAATCAAACAGACCTTTATATAACCATGATTATGATCCTTAATTTTTTGAACTTTGATGCTAAGATAAACCACCATGAATCCACCATAAACATCCGTGTGTTTGCACTACAAGCTTGACTACCATAAGGCCAGACATCTTACTTGAGCTTCTGACCTGAACATTCCACATTCTTGGATCATTTTATAGGCTTCTAGTATGCAGCACTTAAACTCAGTTTCACCAGCTTATCATCTACTGTCAAAGCTCTTTTCTTTGAACATTTCCCAGATCCTTCAGTTGGATCAATTTCTCCAGCTCATCAGCTGTCCTTGACCATTCCCAGCCTCTCACCTAAGTCTTAGCAAAGAACCGTAGAAACAATTTTGGAATCTTGGTTACACACACACACACACACACACACACACACACACACACACACACACACGTTATATAAGAATAGGTTTTCATTTTAATCCCAAATGTGAGATATGGGGCTGCTTCACATTGTTCAAAGTATCTGACTATGATTTGCTCATGCTCTAGCAGAGGTGTGGTTTTTGCCAGCTATAGATAGTTTCTGCAGTTGCATGACTTTTGGAATTCTGGAGAATTTCTAGAGGATATAGAAACGCTAGGGCCCCTGAGAGGTGTTGATTGATAGTGGGTTATTGGATGTTTGTTGCTGGTTGATTATTGTCGATTTTGTTGGTTGTGGTTTGTTAAGTAGTCATGCCCAAAGAAGAGAGAAGAAGAAATTAGATATCCTGACAGCAAAGACCAAACTTGCCCCAGTAACTCAACATCCCTAAATAGTAGAAAGTAGTCTACCCATAAGGAAGCCAATTTTTCAACCCTTGAATTTACTAAGGTATCTCTATTCTTTTGTTTTTCTTTTCTAGTGTTAAGGGATTGAAAGGGTGATGGAAAATTAGTGGAAAAAAGAAGAACCCACAAAGTAGTGAAAGAAGCTAGAAAAAGCTATCATTTTCCAGGTGAAGACTTTCATTAGTATAAAAGTCTTCATGTCAGATGGCTTGCCTTTTTTTCTAATATATTTACATATTCCTATAGCAGTAAACGCTCTGAAACTTATATCCACGAAAAGTCTTACTCCTGCTTTAAACTCACAGTTTTTAGAATAAAACCCATCATGAGAATTGCACTAACACCACAAAACCCAAGTCATTACAGCTGTCAGCCCTCATTGCTGGCCTCTCTATTCAGTACTTTCCTGAACACTGGGTCTGCTCAGGCTGCCTAACCTGATTTTAGATCTATGAGTTAGCTATAGTCTGTCAAGTAATGCTATTGTCCTTTAATATTGATAGAATTAAAATTCCTTAACACAGTATTTCAGTGAGAGTTTGTTTATTGTGCTCAATATGAATTTATTATACTCAAGAAAAATTTGTAAAATCGATAGTTGATTTCCATTATGGCAAACAGAAAAAGAAAAAAAAAAAAAAAGAAAACAGGAAAAAATATAACCAAAGCAACAAGAGCAAACAGAAAACACGTAGAATGGAAGCTCCATGACAGATTCAGATAAAAGAGATTCTAAGTGAAAACTGTTGTCTCCTAGAAATTTAATTTTCAAGCAAGAAGCAGGTGCACGCTGGAGAGGCCCAAGTGGTTAGAGGATTTTGCTGCATAGGAACTGAACTGGAGAGCCAAGCAGAAATGTGAGAGCAGAATTCAGTCCAGACAGAATAAAGGCCTAAAAAACAATTTTGTTTTAGGTCTAGGAAACAAAAGAAGGGTAATTACATTTATGGACTGAATGTAGGCCAGGCACTCCCAAGCAATCCACTACTCCCGACATGAAACACTGTGGATTACAGCCAAGCCTGGCCTAGTATTAAAGAAAAGACACTACAAGGCAGAATAGGGAATTATTTTGTATTTGCTTTGATGCCCACGCCCGATGCTACAACTGCTGAAACTCTAGAATCAAAGGCTCCTGTAACAGCTGGGGGTGGGCCAAACTCATCCCTGCCGATAATCACTATTTCATATTTATGCTGAGTTCCTAAGTGAATGTGTAGTTTTAAGAAACCAAGGAAGAAGATAGGCTTCAGTGTTTGCTCAGGTATGCATCTAGGTTTTCTTTCACTTCTGCAAACCTGAGAAGCACAGGATGTAGTCTTTGTAGTCTTTGAGTATGTTTGCATGTGTATAACACCTTGTTAAACTGTAGCTCCCCAAACTTCCATGTAGGAATAAAATCAGTGTAGTTCCACTCACAGAAAGCAAGAGACAGGCACTCAAATTGGAAATGTCACACCCATGCCCACAGGGGGGCGGGGTGACATGATTTCCCTTTCACACACACAAAAAAATTTCAGCACAACTCTTTCCTCTAAAACATAGAATTAAAGCTGATTTGTTGAGTAAAGGATGTAAATGATTTTTTTTTTCCCATGGATCTTTTTTTTTTTAATCATGGCAATTAGGTATTTGTTTCCCATCTACCTGTCTATAAAGCATCTGCACTTCTTCATGGATTCTCAATTGTGAGTATAATTGCAAAGGCATTCCAAAAGCAGCTGCTCTCCCAGGTGCCCTGCCGTGAGCTCTGCTGGAAACTCATGTCTTGACAACATGGGTTCACACACATAAGCCTTGTTCCTATGTAGTGTGGAGATCCTGCTAGCTGGAATAAAAAATGTGTTTTACTTCAAATTTGACTCCTGCATATTAATTTTACAGGATGTTGTTTATCATGAAACAATTTTACTTTGTGTTTCCTAGCTGATAAGAATGCGAGCTAAGAGCACATCTGTGCCCTTTTTATGCTTGTTATTTTCTTTTACTTTCAAATGACTGTTAGATTTGTATACGTTTAAATTTTAATGAAAGTATGGTCATTTAAAACATATCTTCACAAGGGCTAGGGGGATGAGTCAGTGTTTAAGACCACTTGATGCTTTTCCAGAGGACCCAGGTCAAATTTCTAGCACCCACAAGTCAAACCACAGCCATTTGTAACTCTAATTTCTAGAGCTTATATATACTCATCCGGCCTTTTGGGCACTTTACACATACATTGTGCAAAGACACACATGCAAAACAAAACATTCACATGCATAAAACTTAAGATAATTAAAATTTAATAAGTAGATAAAATAAGTATATCATTATGTATAAGTCATCTTCCTTACACACAAAATCCCAGGAAGAGTTTGCCTGTGAGGCTAGAGTGTGAGTAATATTGTCTCAGGCCAGGTAAAATCACCAATCTTACCACATTCCATAATTCCAAAAAATAAACAATAAGCCAAGAGTTAGTAGAACTTTACAGGGCTGAGACAGAGGAAAGTAAATTCTATGAAAATAATAGTGAACGCTTTGTCGTAGCAATAAATCCTTTCAGCTGAAACTCAGACTAACAGCAGTTTTCTAATTTTTTCCAGTGCAACCATGCTACAGGACCTGTCATTCTGAGCATGTCTCTGATATCCTTTTCTACTCAAGAGCGCATCCCTATTGCTTTGTGTCCCTTGATCTATGCACTTCAGAGGTCAGAGATCTACCAGTAGCCTATTCGCACTAAGACGTTGTCATGGTGTCTATGGAAGTGTGGCTTTGTCCCATAGGGAAGAGTATGTTAAATACACACAGTAGCATCTTCTGGTTCACAGGACACACACAACTTTCCTTGGCAGGTAGTCAATCAAGGACTGGTTTCATCTGGAAAGTATGGTTCAAATAGATCACAGGGGTAAAGTAGACATGAGATTAGAGTTTCTAATTCTTTTTTACTGCACTTTCTCTTCTTATTCTAAGGCTAGCATTTAGAAGCCAGCCTTGGTTATGAGGTGGAATAGATAATGCTTGTGAGCTGAACATGTAACAGTTTGATCATGGCTCCTAGCTGACACTCTGAGAAGATCATCCTGCTATTTTAAGCTGGCATGATTCTTGTTAGTTATTGAAAATACATTTTAAATAAAAAGAGACTGTTTGAGAGATCTCTTGGAGGCATTGACTTTGAATATAAAAGATATTGACTAAAACACTGATTTTGCAAAATGTATTATACTTAATTTTAAAAATATCTATCCACAGATCTGGCCCTACAGATAATACTAGAAGGAAAACTGCAAAACATGGAAGACAATGAAATACAAGAAAACACAAGAAAGAAGTAACTCTATACCAGCAAAATCAAGAGAAGTACACACACACACACACACACACACACACACACTAAGACCACCAACATCAAAATAATAGAAATTAATAATCACTGGTCATTAATATCTATCAACAACAATAAACTTAATTACTCAATGAGAAGACACAGGCTAACAGAAAAATAAAGTTTTCCAAGCAAATGGACCCAATAAGCAAGCTGGAGTAGCCATTCTAATATCTAATAGAATACACTTTCTGCCAAAATTAATCCAAGAAAACAGGGAAGGACACTTTATACACATCAAAGAAGAAATCTACCAAGATGATATCTCAATTCTGAACATCTATGCCCCAAACACAGGGCATTCACATTTGTAAAAGAAACATTGCTAAAGCTCAAATTGCACATTGAACCCCATACATTAATAGTGGGAGTCTTTAATATACCACTCTATTCAATTGACAGGACATCCAGACAAAAACTAAACAGAGAAATAATGAAACTAACAGACATTAGGAATCAAATTGACATAATAGACATTGATAGAATATTCACCCAAACACAAAAGAATATACCTTGTTCTCAATGACTCATGGATCTTTCTCCTAACTGACCACATATTCAGTCACAAAGCAAGTCTCAACAGATAAAAAAAAAAATTGAAATATCTTATCAGACCCCCATCAATTAAAGCTGGACTTCAACAACAGAAACACCAAAAAAATCTGCACACTCATGGAAACTGAACAACTCTGTACTCAATGATCTCTGGATTAAGGACAAAAAAGAGAAAGAAATCAAAGATGTTTTAGAAATAAATGACAATCAAGGCAAGCATACTCAAATTTATGGTACATAATGAAAGCAGAGCTAAGAGGAACGTTCATAACATTAAGTGCCTCCATAAAGAAATTAGAATGTTCTCATACCAGCAATTTTAAATTACACCTAAATTCTCTAGAAAAAATCAAATAAAAACAAAACAACAATAACCACCACCACCACCACCACCACCACCACCACCACCACCACCACCACCAAAGCAGGCACACCAAAGGGGAGTAGAAGGCAGGAAATAATCAAAATCAGGGCTGAAATCAAACAGATAGAGACAAGAAAACAATAAAAAGAATCAACAAAACCAAGAGCTGATTCTTTAAGAAAATCCATACAACAGACAGAGCCATAACCACACTAACCAAGAGACAGAGAGAAAGTATTCAAATAAACAAAATCATAAATGAAAAGGGAAATATAATAACAGACACTGAGGAAATTCAATGAACCATTAGGGCTTATATCAAAAGCCTGTACTTCACAAAATAGCAAAACCATTTTTAACTAATTATTTTATTTACTTATAACTCAAATGATGCTTCATCTCCCAGTCCCCTCATTGCAGAGTTCTTAAGCGAATACCCCCTCCCCTTAACCTCTGAGAGGATTCTATGAGAATCCCCCACCTTGGGGCTATCAAGTCTCTACATTACTAGGTGCATCCTCTCCCACTGACTAGGCAGTCCTCTGCTACAATATGCGCCAGTGGCCACAGATCAGCCCATGTGTGCTTTTTGGTTGATGGCTTAGTCTCTAGGAGCTCTCAGGAGTCCAGGTTAGTTGACACTATTGCTCTTCCTATGGGGTTGCAATCCCCTTCAGCCTCTTCAGCCCTTTCCCTAACTCTTCCACAGGGTCCCTGACCTCAGTCCAATACTTGGTTATTAGTATCTGCATCTGTCTCAGTCAGCTGCTGGTAGAGCCTCTCAGAGGACAGTAATGCCATACTCCCCTCTGTAAGCATAACATAGCATCTATAATAGTGCCTACACATGGGATGGATCCCAAGTTGGGCCAGTCACTGCTTGTCCATTCATTCAGAAATTTTCATGAAATGGGCAGTATTTTAGACAGATATCACTTAACAAAGTTAAATCAAGATCAGGTAACCTATTTAAACAGCGCTATAACCCCTAAGAAAATAGAAGCAATCATCACAAACTTCCCAACCAAAAATAGTCCAGGGCCATACGGTTTTAGTACAGAATTTTACCAGACTTTCAAAGATGAGCTAATACCAATATTACTCAAACTATTATGCAAAATAGAAATAGAAAGAACTCTGCCAAACTCATTCTATGAAGCCACAGTCACCATGAAACCTAAACTACACAAAGACTAAACAAAGAAAGAGAATTTTTGACTGATATCTTTTATGTTCACTGATGCAATAATACTTGCAAACTGAATCCAGAAACACATCCAAAACATCATCTAACATGATCAGATCGGCTTCATCCCAGGAATGCAGGGATGATTCAATATACAAAAATCCAGCAATGTAATTCACCATATAAACAAACTGAAATTGAAAAAAAAAAAGATCATCACATTAGATGCTGAAAAAAACCATTGACAAAATCCAACAAACCTTCATGTTAAAAAAATTAGAAACATCATGGATATAGGCACATACATAAACACAATCAAAGCAATATACAGCAAGTCAATAGCCACCAGCAAACTAAATGGGAGAACCTTAAAGTAATTCAACTAAAGTCAGGAACAAGACAAGGCTTCCCACTCTTGCCTTATCTACTATATAGTATGTGAAGCTCTATCCAGAACAATAAAACCACTAAAAAATATCAAGGGGATTCAAATTGAAAAGGAAGAAGTTAAAGTATCACTATTCATGAATGATATAATAGTACACATACGTGGTCCCAAAAATTCTTCTGGACAACTCCTACAGCTGATAAACACCTTCAGCAAAGTGGCTAGATACAAAATTAACTCAAAGAAATCAGTAGCCTTCCTTGAAATAAACCATAACTGGGCTGAGAAAGAAATTAGAGAAACAATACCCTTTACAATAGCCAAAAATAATATAAAATAGCTTGATATAAGTCTAACCAAGCAAGTGATAGAGCTATATGACAAAAAATTCAAGGACCTGAAGAAAGAAATTGAGAAAGTTTTCAGAAGGTGGAGTGAGCTCCCATGGTCATGGATCAGTAGGATTAACATAGTGAAAATGGCTATCTTACCAAAAGAAATTTACTGATTCAATGCAATTCCCATCAAAATTCCAACACAGTTCTTTACAGTTTTTGACAGAGAAATCCTCAACTTTATATGGAAAAGCAAAAAACCCAGGTTAGCAAAATCAATTCTGAAAAGCTATACTACAGAGCAATAGTAATTAAAAGTGTAATAAAAAGTAATTAAAAGGTTTAGGAGCAGACAGATTGATCGATGGAATTGAACTGAAGACCCTTAAATAATCTCACACAACTATGGGCATTTGATTTTTTGACAAAGAAGGCAAAACCATATTACAGAAAAAGAAAGCATCTTCAACAAATGATGGTGCTTTAACTGGATGTCAGCATGTAGAAAGATGCAAATAGATCTGCATCTATCACCCTGCACAACACTCAAGTCCAAGTGGATCAAAAACCTCAACATAAAACAAGATACACTAAATCTCACAGAACAGAAAGAGGGGACTAGCCTTGAGCTCAACTTTCTGAACAGAACACCAATGAATGGTATTCTAAGATCAACAATTGATAAATGAGACCTCATGAAACTGCAAAACTTCTGTAAGGGAAAAAAATGCCACTGTCAATAGTACAAAATGGCAGCTTACAGATTGGGAAAGGATTGTAACCAACCCTACATCTGCCAGAGGACTAATATCACAAATTTATAAAGAACTTAAGAAATTAGACATCAACAACCCACATAGCCCAATTAAAAATAAGGAACAGAACTAAACAGAGAATTATCCACAAGAGGAATCTCAATTATCCCTGAAGCACGAAAAGAAATGTTCAAAGTCCTTAGTCAGCATGGAAATGCAAATGAAAACATCTCTGAGATTCCATCTTACGCTGGTCAGAAAATGCAGACACTATTGCATATGCCAGAAAGATTTTGCTAGCAGGACCCTGATATAGCTGTCTCTTGTGAGGCTATGCCAGTGCCTGGCAAATACAGAAGTGGATGCTCACAGTCATCTATCAGATGGAACACAGGGCCCCCAATGGAGGAGCTAGACAAAGTACTCGAGGAACTGAAGGGGTCTGCAACCATATAAGAGGAATATGAACTATAAGTACCCCCAGAGCTTGTGTCTCTAGCTGCATATGTAGCAGAAGATGGCCTAGTTGGCAATCATTGGGAAGAGAGGCCTCTTGGTCTTGAAATCTTTAAATGCCCCAGTACAGGAAAATGCCAGGGCCAGGAAGCAGTAGTGGATGGATTGGAGAGCAGGGTGAGAGGAGGGTATAGGGGAGTTTTGGGGATAGCATTTGAAATGTAAATGAAGAAAATATCTACTAAAATTGTTAAAAAAACAAAAACAGAAACAAAAACAAAAACAAAATACTTCAGTGAATTGATTGGATGGGAGGGATACCCAGTGGTGGCCTCTACCCTCTCAGAGGAGAAGAGGAGGGAGGATTGGGGGAAAGATTGTGGGACAGCATGTCTAGGAGGAGGTACAGTGAGTGGGATGTAAAGTGAATAAATAAAAAAAAATAATTTTTTTTCAAAATGTTTTAAAATAGAGAGACTGAGAAAAAAGGTGAATTCTAAGAAGTAGAATAAAACATGTGGATTTAAAAGTACCCTGACAGACTAAGATGGCAAGTGTATCATACTCTCTTCATCTACCTTCTCCATCATTCTCCTGTAAAATCAGTCCACACTCTTTCTTCCTGAGCCCAGAAATAGCCCATTATCTCCACACAAGCATCCATGATTGAGCACAGCCCATAGGAAAACTAAAAACCATTTTCTCATCCATGAAGATATTGTTCCTTTTTCTTTTCAGAAGAGAAAATGAGAACCAAGAAGCAACTGGCACAAGTTGGTTTGCTGATGATGTGAAAACATCTATATTTTACCAAATTTGTAAACAAGATTTGAGAAAAGAAAAGGCTAAAGACATTAGCAGCTCTCAGACACTCGGTCAAATCTTCTTTGTGTGGTGACCCTAATTTTTCAAAACTACATTTAAGTTAAGGGTTGAGAAAATATAAGTCAGTCTTTGAGTATGTGCTTACCATCCAGAAGATTGGGTTTTATGCCAAGAACAATAACAAAAAAAAACTTAAAATGACAAATAACAATGTTAGCCTTCACAACATTCAGAGCATAAGGTTGTATTTGACTGTAATTCCAGGGCTAAAGAAAGCAGAGACAAAATGGTTAATAATTCAAGGCTATTCTGTACTCTCTTGCTCTTCAAATGATGTCACAGAATGGTTTAAATCCCAGGACATTGCTATTGAGCCCTGCTTTGGTCCATACCATTTTTTTTCCCAAAATACTTAGGTAGACATTGGATCCATAGTAAAATAGTGATAAGTGGGAGCAATTGGTTCCTTGTAAAGAGCCCCTAAGATCCAGAAGCTACCAGGCTTCATCTTTGGAAGAGAGTCTTGATCTTGGACTTCGGTATGCAGGAGATATCAGAATTGATTCGACTTAATTATCAATCCCCCAGTTTGAAGCATGTTTTCACAGTAGCTGGAGTAGACACTTGCTGAGGACTAACATGCCGTAATTCATCACTGTCTTTTTTTTTCATACTTGAGATGCTTTCTAACTTAATACCTCATTTCCAGAAGAACATTCTAAGTGGGTTGCATGAACTTGAGTCCCTCAGCACTCCAGATTTCCTGACTATGTCATCAGAAGCAACTGTAGTGCCAGGCTGGAGTAGTTACCTGCTAGATTTTCAGAAGATGACTTCTACCTGTTACCATCCATCTCCACCCATAGACCCATAGGGTCACACTGCTGAGCATGTAAAAGCTACATCTGGAGACCTTTGCCTGCTTCAGTGAGTAACAGGAATCCAGGAAACCTTGCTAGTCTGGCCACCAGATCTTTTGTATACCAAATCCTATCGTATTGTTTGGATCTGCAGGACCTAAACAGACTGACATACCTATATTCTGCTTCTGTGGGACATCTACAGAGACAAAGACCACATTGTATTTAAAGAATCTGACACCGTAGGTAATAAGGAGCATGCCACCAACCCAGGCTCATGCACAGAAGTTACAGAAGGAGATGCAATCCAGTGAACACTTCTAAAAAAAAAAAAAGTGTCACTGAAAATTTAACTGTTCCATTCACCTTAGCTGCATTCCATCACTTGTTTTTGCAAAATCATATTGTGGAGTTTCTTATGATGAAATTCTGCAGAGTTACCTCTTTTTTTTTTTTTTTTAAGTGGCAGAATTTTTTTAAATTAATTTTATTTTTTTTAATTAGGTATTTTCCTCATTTACATTTTCAATGCTATCCCAAAGGTCCCCCATACCCATCCCCCCAATCCCCTACCCACCCACTCCCCCTTTTTGGCCCTGGCATTCCCCTGTACTGGGGCATATAAAGTTTGCAAGTCCAATTACCTCTTAATGCCCACAATATCTGCCTGGCTTTGGTGAGGTAGCTAGCATTACCTCCCCTTTAGACACCTCGGCCTCAAAGGCCAGATCTTTAACCTTCTTGGCTGTCCCTGCTTCCCAACACTGAATGCACCCTCTCCAGACCTCCCACCTCACCTCTGCCAGACTAGTATCTATACAGGCCCCCTCCCTCTACACCTACTTTCTTTTCCAGAGCTTCTAATCTTTCATTTTGCCCTGGTCTGGTTCCTTTTTGATAAATGATTAAAAATAATGAGGTATTCTTATTTGTAGCACAAATAGCACGAAGTCTCATAACATAGCAAGAAGTGGGGGAGTTCTGTATGTTGTAAAATGTGACAGACATGCTCGCTACTCTGGGAATGAAAATGACAGTCCTTAATTATAGGACCATTATGTGCTAATGTTGCCAGACCCTCTTGTCAGGCTTTGAACTTGTGGCCCTGTCCTAAACATTACTAATAGAAGAACTAATATAATATAAGAAGTGATACCAGGTCTCCGCAAAAGAGAACTTGATCCACAAAGTAACAGAAGTAATTTTGCTTAAAATGTTCCTTGAATGGCACAGTTCCAGAGCAGAGCACAGCAGAGTTCTAAACATGTCTCTGGTGCCGTAGTGTATACATGCTTCCAGGTTCCCAAACAAACCACACACTTCTGCCAGCTTCCCACAACCATTTCATTGTGTGCCCCAATACTCTTCTTGCCTAGCACCTTTTTGGCATGCGAAAGTGTGTTTTAAAGTCAGTGAGGAATATCTTTTATATCACAAAATGTGAGCCCCTACAAAAGTCTCATTTGAACTTTCATAGTCAAATGATTTCTTAGCCTTTGAAAGTTCCAACTGTACCCAAGGAAAATGCTCATAAAACCCTCCCTCTCAAGGTTTTGTATAAAGATGTAGTATCTCAATTGTAAGTGTATATACAGGGGACATCTAATCATTTCTTTTCATTATGTTTGGATTTTCTAAAAGGAAACATCCAGTAGGTGAATCAAATGGAAAACAGGTTGACTTTTGTAGCTCATAAGATTTGATATCTGATTTTTTTTCCTTTTCTCCTTTTCTTTTTTTTAATTTATTTTTTTAATTAGGTATTTTCTTCATTTACATTTCAAATGCTATCCCACAAGTCCCCCAGACCCCCCCCCCCAAACTCCCCTACTCACCCACACCCACTTCTTGGCCCTGGCGTTCCAACTTACTGAGGCATATAAAGTTTGCAAGACCAATGGGCCTCTCTTTCCATTGATGACCAACTAGGCCATCTTCTGAAACATATGCAGCTAGAGACACGAGCCCCGGGGGTACTGGTTAGTTCATATTGTTGTTCCTCCTATAGGGTTGCAGACCCCTTTAGCTCCTTGAGTACTTTCTCTGGCTTCTCCATTGGGAGCCCTGTGTTCCATCCAATAGCTGACTGTGAGCATCCACTTATGTGTTTGCCAGCATAACCTCACAAGAGACAGCTATATCAGGGTCCTTTCAGCAAAATCTTGCTGGTGTATGCAATGGTGTCAGCATTTGGAGGCTGATTATGGGATGGATCCCTATGTATGGCAGTCTCTAGGTGGTCCATCTTTTTATCTCAGCTCCAAACTTTGTCTCTGTAACTCCTTCCATGGGTGTTTTGTTCCTAATTCTAAGAAGGGTCAAAGTGTCCACACTTCGGTATTCGTTCTTCTTGAGTTTCATGTGTTTTGCAAATTTTTATATCTGGTGGAAGTCTTGGTCCTGGCTTACATATGACTCTTGTCTCATGGCATTTCCCCATGACCTAGTGAGTGATGGCTACTGTCTTGTCCTGGGCCCCAAATCCATGAAAGGTAGGGGCTTCTCTCTCCTGATCTTCTTACCTCATCATACTTCTAACCATGGTGCATACAGAGACTAAACAGAAAATATTGGCAATAGACACAAACATGAATGCCGATAATGTAGTTTACACACCATAACCATGATTTGGAATTATACATATGGAGTGTAGTATGTGTGTACATAGAAGTGTGGGTGCCCATGGGGGCCCAAAATCTCAGATTCTTGGAGAGCTGGAGTCACAGGTGGTTGTGAGCCACTCGACATGCATGCTAGGATTTCAGAGTCTCTGCCAAAGCAGCACACACTTGTGGCACTGAGTGGTTACCACAGTCAATTCCACATCTTATGCCAAAACAATGAAGGCCATTACAAAACCGAGTGTGACAATCCAGGGAACCATTGTATTGCTTCAATTAACTTTATATGTCCAAGCATTAAATTATGAAACCTGTGGCATCCTGTTTCTAAAACCATAAGAATAATAGAACAAAGAGTAGTGAGAGGGGCATTTTGATAATATTTGAACACACGAATAACTACAGAACAATGATTCATAAGAAAAAAAAAGCAAGAAAGACTAGAAATAATGTGTAAATGCATCCCACATTTAAAATACTTTTAAAAATTACAGTGGAACAGACTCCCAATTTCCTTTGATATCTGCCACATCCCCTTTCCACCATGTCCTGTTTTCTTCATGTGACTGAATTTTCTCCCATCTTGCTAGCTTAGCCAATATCTGCTTTTCTTACTTCTTCATACATTTTGGAATTGCTAGGCCAAAAGTAGATAATGTGGGTTGTACAGCAGGGAACCCTTGTAGCTAATGTAATAACAGATATTAACCATCTTGGGCAAACTGTTCTTTAAGGTTCAGACAGAAGATATGCATTAAACAGCCTTTGCTATGTATTCTGTTTTCTAGAAACATCTTATTTTAATTGCAGAACAGCTCCTTAGCATTCTGTCTCAATTTTCTTTGACTCGTTTCCAGACAGAATGATTGAAAAAGTCTCTCTCTCTCTCCCTTTCTCTCTCTGTCTCTCTCTGTCTCTCTCTCTGTCTCTCTCTCTCTGTCTCTCTCTCTGTCTCTCTCTCTCTGTGTGTGTGTGTGTATGAGAGAGAGAGAGAGAGCGAATATGAATGAATGAGGAGGAGAGGAGAGGTTTCTCTTAGGTATGCCATATGTAATAACTTCAAGGAAAATTGGATTAAGCAGCCACATCCAGTGCACTTTCAGAGAGAATGGGGTTAAAGCAAGTCCTGGGCTGTAATTTTCTGAGCCAGCCAGCCTCAGGCAGCTCCAGCCAATGGTCTGTGTAGAAGTAGCCCAAGGAGCTGCACAGCTGTGGCAAGCCCACACACCTCCCTATCCCCAGCTGCAGAGCAGCATTCAATTACAGTTTTCCAAGTCAAATATAGATTTTAAAATGAATTCAGTCATTTTGGATTTTATTCAGTTGGAATACATATGAACTTTTCCTACTGACAGGAGCTGTAGTTTCACTGAAGAGAAAAAAAAAAGAACACTTTTTAATATTTCCCCTTATTCATGGTACCAGTACACAGGTCTGTCAAACTCTAAATGGTTTTAAATATGTATTTTATTTTATGAAAATTTCATACAGTATTACTGTATTTACATCATTTCCACCACACACTCTCCCCTCTATCTCCTCCCATACATGATTTCTCTCAAAGTCATGCCCTCTTCTTCATTCATTAACGTTTTACACACACACACACACACACACACACACAACTTGCTGTATCCATAGACTAATGCTCACATGCACGCATGTTTTGGCCTGACCATTTGGGATTGGACAATCTATCAGAGAGCTTGTTTTTCTCTCAGAAGCCATTAATTGCCTTTAGCTCTCATCTCAGGGTAGAGCCCTGCAAGTTTTCCCCACTGCTGTGGAATTCCAGTTGGTTTTGTCAGTATGAAGGTCTTTGTTTAGGTGGCTGTACAGTTAAGATTTCACAGTGTGTTTGTCATACACAGAAGACACTGTCTCATAGCAAATATTCCTAATCTTTTGGCTCTTAAAAATATTTCTGCCCCTTCTCTCTGTAGGTTTATTTTTATTCTTTTTGTATTAAAATATAATTACTTCAATTCCCCTTTCTTTTTTCTTTCTTCATCTTCCCAATTTCCCATCCATTCAATCTTTCCACGGCCAACCTCTTTACTTTCAAATTGAAGGCATCTTTCTTTTCTTTCTCTGTCTCTCTCTGTCTCTGTCTGTCTGTCTGTCTGTCTCTCTCTCTCTCTCTCTCTCTCTCTCTCTGTGTGTGTGTGTGTGTGTGTGTGTGTGTGTGCGCACGGGCGTGCTCACACACATGCACATATATGTATAAATATATGAATACTACCTGCTGAGTCTGTTTAGTGTTGGTTGTGTGTATCCTATGACTTCAGGGTTGACCACATGTTTTGTATAACCAGTTCCATGCCAGATCCCTCTCTCACCACTCACTAGTTATCTGGAGATTTTGTCTGGGGCATGTGATTTCTGCATTTCCTGTTTGCATTGTCATCTTTTGGGTCTTGCTTAGACAGCTATATTTTTGAGATATCAGGGTGTAGCTTCCCTGTCATTTCTAGGAGATATAGCATTATAACATACTTCCTGGTTCCCCATGTCTTAGAATCTTTCTGTCTACTCCTTCAAAATGTTCCCTGAGCCTGAAGAGTAGGAGTTCTGCTGGAACTGTTTTGGGCTGTGCTCCCCATGATCAGTAGAATCATATGATATTCAGTAATGGTCTCTGTGCGCTCTATATTTTAGATACAATTTGCATGTAGGAAGGGTTTGGTGAAATCTGTTCTTTTTTTTTTTCAGTATAGAATAGAGTTTATTCAGGGCATTGTGAGGGGGAGTCAAGAGGGTAAGAGGGGCAGAGGGGACAGAACAGGAGCAAGAAGGAAAGGACAAGAGGGCAAGAGAGAAGCAAGAGTGGTGATATCTGTTCTAATGTGATATTAATTTAATTCTTTTTAAATAAAATTATCCAAAAATGTACTCTAAGATATAATCTTTCTTGAGAGAAAGTATGGGAAATGAAAAGAAAAAAGACACCATATAAAACTTAGGTTTAGTATATATCAAACATCTACAGCAGATATTTTGGGTGGAAATACACAATTTATATACCAGATTTTTATCTATATAAACAAAATTTGTGTTTATATACTAAAATGCTTTGAAAGTGAAGTTTAATTTTTTGTTTCTAAGAAACAGTTTCTGAGTCTGACTGAATGAATGAGCAATCATTCCTTTCAAAGTCATTGACTAGCCCGAGAGTTTGGGGGAAGTAAGAAATCTAAGTGTAGAGAAATAGTAGTAGTCAGATTGTCTCTGGCAAGGCATGATGTGAGGGATCCACAGAAAGGAGAACAGGATTCTCAAGCCGCTTGCTTTTTGTCTTTGGCACTGTGGTAACTGGTACTAGAAGTATGCTTATGATAACAACTCAGTAGGAGTTAGAAGGTTGATTCAGAGATTAAAAGCCCAGGCTGCACTTGCAAATGACATTGGGTCAATTCCTAGTACAGAGGCACAAAATCACCTATAACTCCAATTATGAGGACTAAACACACTTTTCAGGCCTCCACAGGCACCACACATGCATATGGTACACAGATATACATGGAAGGCAAAATCCTATGAACATTTACATGAAATTAAAATATGTTAAAGGATAAAATATATATTGAGGCTTATGAGATGGCTTAGCAGACAATGATGCTTGCTGCCAATCTGAGGACTGGAGTTTGATACTGGGAACCTACATAGTGAAAGAAAATAACCCACTCTTACAAGTTCATATGCAAACATTTGCATGCATATACCAACATGCATATACAAACACCATACAGACACTAAGTAAATAAACACATTTAAACATATATGTGGTTTCAGACAGGGAACTCCTTATCAGAATTCCAGTCAGAGCACCACGCAGATGTTTGCAAGATCATTTGCATTCTCTCACTTATTTGGATTATTTCAGATCTCTGAATAGCTGAGAAATTAATTGCAGGAGCCCATGATACTTGGTTGTATAAATTGCAGTTTTTAAATGCTGCTTTTAAAGCCCTTTGATGTTCTGGACAAACAAGAACCAGATACTCTGACTGGGAAGAGACTTTGCTCTGCCTAAGCCTAGAAGGCAGGAGTGGCAGCTTAGATGAGGACTGGGCATGTGACCTGTGGTGGTTTGAATACGCTTGGCCCAGGGAGTGACACTACTTGGAGGGGAGGCCTTGTTGGAGTAGGTATGGCCTTGTTGGGGGAAATGCATCACTGTGTGGTGGGCTTTGAAGCTCTGCCCAATGTGGAAGAGTTTTAAAACACTGGGTTTCCCATCACAAACTTAATTTTTTTACATAAAATGTATAAATATGTCTCTTTTTTTTTTGGTCTAATTATGGACCTGAATTAGTTGCTAAATTGAGATTTACTGGCCCACAAAAAGAGTCCTCTGCAATTATTTTAAGATCACGCCCTCTTCAGTCCCCATGAAGGAAGGAGGCTCTTTTGGTCAGATATGAATGTCACACACATTTTAGCTATTAATGATGTGTATGAACTACTTTGAACTTATATTAAAATACCGCTGGTCATAAAATTATCATAAACCAGAAAGGAAGGAAGCGAGAGCCAACACTGCCTAATTAGCATTTACCATCATTTCTCTCGCTCTTTGCAAATGTGCTTAGTAAGAATTTCCATCCTTTTTGTTTTTTAATGAGTTCAACTCTTCAATGACCTGAAATTATACTTTTATTGCCACCTAACTGAGATTCCTCTCACTCACTTTGGGCTGAGTGGCTTGCCAGTGTAGGCTTCTGTCCCATTCTGAACACCTGCTTGCAACATATACTTACACTGTAAAGCAGAGGTATTTAGTCTCGACAGGCATAAGGTAAAAGCACAAATTCAAACTCATCTGCACATTGAGATGCATTGTGTTGTGCTGATTCTCAAGTTCTCAAAGAAATCGATGGGAGCTGCATACAGGGTCGTAGATGCTGAGGTTTGGATTGTGTGATAAAGGCTCATTTTCTGAGTAGTCAGAGTGGTACATCTTGATCCTGAGAAAGGGAGGGTAACACACAACTGACCTGTGATTGGAAGTTGCTGAGCTGGACCACTGAGAATAGGAGCACCATTCACTTGCTTTCTGACCCCAAATGCATCCTGATGTCTCTTCTCCATGATAAAATAAATTACACAAATTTAACCCAGGTTTCTAAATGGGCAATACCATGAACTATTCCTAATTATCTAACTTGTAATATTATGTTTCCTCAATAACCACAGGGAAAATCAGAAACCAGTTTATTAAATTGTCCTTGTCATTTACTCCAGGACTGAATTGGCAGATGTGTACTCACTCACTTCTGTGCTTGCAGGTAATCATTTTAGTCAACAAACATGAAGACCCTACAGAACACTGAAAACCATGAATGAGCTGTGCCCCTCAAGTGAGCTATATCGGGACTCTGGCATTCTTCTTATACAGTTAGTGTTCCTATGGAAAATAGAGGGTTTCATGTATTCTCACTAGTTCCATACATAATGGGCTTGGCTACCTTTTTCTTCTCTTTGATGTTATTCTGTTATATATTAAGGTTGAGGGAGGGAAAGGGAGGAGGACTTTAGAAAAGATACTTTGCCTACAGAACCATCTCCACTGTGCTTACCTGTATACCTCTGGGCAGGACATTTAACTTCTCAGAACAGAATTCTGCTTTCACAGGAACATCTAGAATCCGTGGAAGAGCCTGCCCTTTGTCACCCAGCTGCCAAAGATATTTAAGCTGCCTCCATGAGAGTCTGGCTATTTGGAATCAGACACATAGTTGGACTGTTGGGAACCAGTTTGTCTCCACTGCCAAATGACATGTAATTGCATAAATTAAAGGGTTGCTCAGAAGGTTTAAAATATGTAACTGATGAACATGGCCAAAAGCTAAGTATATTTCCTTCTCTTCCTGGTATTTGGTGTGAGCTATCAAATGCTTATGAACTGGTCCTGGCAGCTGCTACTTGCCCTTGTATATGAATGGATGCCAAGGTGCTGTCATTCACAAAGGTCTTACGACACCTATACCCTATCACCATTAGCTCTTGATTGTGGGGACTATGTGACCACTCTGTTTCCCCTTATTTCCATCCTGGTCCCCTTGGGTGATGTCTGAGCATGCAATTGGCCCACGAGCTCTGTGTGTACTATATCCCTCCCAAATTTCTAGCTTTATTCTCCTTCCACTCTCCTCCTGACTGTGTTCCTAGGATCCACACATAGTCTCTGCATCTGCTCCAGGTTTCCTCTGGACAAGGGCATGATCTATAGCTTTCCTCCCAATTTTAGTCCTGCCCATTCCCAAGTGAGAGAAAGAAGGAACACTGCCAAGTCTTCTCTTATCCCTCACACTGATTAAATTTTCTTCTTAATGAACCCTCCCACAGCTGTACCCTGACGGTAAAGTGCCTATTGATTCATGTGGGTTTCTTATCCACAATTTCCCACTGAAGTCCAAAAACGCAGGACATATGGGATTTCTGTTTAGACAATGGTCTGGTTGGTGTGTTCGGCTCTTTCTTTCACCCCCTCTCTCTTAGTAATATTTACACACACACACACACACACACACACACACACACACACACACACATATATACTACTCAGTATATATTTTAATGAATGAGAAAGAAATTGTTATGCATATTTTTCTAACTACAAAAACTTAGCTGGAAGGTAGAAAAAACTCCTTTTAAAATTTATCTCAATTCTTTAGAGTATGTGTTACTGTCTCTCCATGTACATCGTAATTAAATGATATTAAGATACTTACACAAATTGATTTAAACATTAATGCCTAAAACAATCTAGTTTTAGTTCATGCATTTCCCACAATTTTACTTACTTGTTTCAGTATGATTAAAGATTTTTTCAAAGCATAATAGGATTATTATTTAGATTTATGCAAGTGTAAATCCCTAAATCTCCCAGCTAAGTCTTTCTTAATCCAATAAACACAGTGAGGACCCATCTCCATGGTGACAGATACCAGATCTTGAATTTTTTTCTTTAATATTGCTTTGATTATTATGAGAAAGCCAGAGAAGATTATGTAATAATATGTGTTTTTCTGCATAATGTTCATCTACTATAAGCTAATGTATTCCTGTGCTTTGTTTTGCAGTGATGTTTATTTTCTTATTTACAGGAGGTGTATTTCCCTTTAAATGTTTCAAAGACAAAGTAAGACCAAAGGCTTTCAGAAAGCAGTTTCGAAGAGCAATCAATCCAGCTTCCTTCTAGCTAGTATCTGAAAGCATCTACAGTCACTTCATGATGACACCCCTAACTTCACAATAGCCACCTCAGGCTGTGGCATGAGTCTTTAAATCTTACAGATGTTTCACCAGATGTTTCATCAGGTAAAGATGCTTTCCACCGAAAGAGGAGCTGAATTCAACCTCTGAGTCCCAGACAGTAGAAGAGCATGGACTCCCACAAATTTTCCTCTGACAATCACATGAATGCTGTAACATGTGTGGTGTGCAAGCATGCATACACACACACACACACACACACACACACACACACACACACACACACACAAATACATTTGAAAGTGTGATATAGTACTAAATAAATATATTTCCTGCAGTAGAGCAATTCTGCCTCAAAATTCATGTTTGTTTAGCAAATCTGCCTCTTCAACACACAGTCCTGCTCCAGCTCCTGTACAGAGATGAAAAAGTAGATTACCTCCCTCCTCTGCTCTTGCCTGTGAGAGTTCAGACATTCCTACAGCCTTAAAATTTCTACTTCCTGGAGTTGGATCCAATATCTCTCTGAAGAACATTAATATTCACAAGTCCATGTATGATTCATGCCTCAGCATGTCCATACACTCTAAGGTGGAACAAGCAGTCCTTGAAAGCATGAATCCTACATTCCATGGAGGTTCAACGTGTATCATTCTACTCTCCGAATGCACTCTCTTGAACATTCATTCAAAGAAAGGATTTGTAACTAAAAGTACATTCTTGATTTTGCATACCTCCTGTATCATAGCTGGCCCTAAATACAAAGATTTTACTGAGTAACAGTTTGGGAAGCACAGACAACCATCTTGTGGGGTACCCAAAGTGTGACAACCTGGATGCCACATGACACCTGTATCTCTGGGGACCGTAGGCTCTTGCCTTCAGAGCTGGGCTTTAATAAAATTCTCACAAGCAGATGATCTACTGCGTGGACACAATGAAACACAAAAGAATTTCCCATGACATTTTTCATTTGTACTCAAGTATTTACCTTATTATTTTATGTGCACGCATATGTGTAAATTGTATGCATGGGATGAGGTGCACATGCATGTGTGTGAAAGTGGGATGGCAACTTCAAGTCTATTCCTTTAGTGCACGCCACCATTTTTGTTGTTGATTGCAACAAGGATGGTTTAACAATGTGTGTGTGTGTGTGTGTGTGTGTGTGTGTGTGTGTGTGTACATGATCACAAATTCTGTTAAATAGTTGACTTAGTAAAAGTCCAAAGTTAAAATTAGTTCATAAATGAAAAGTATATAAAAATTAATACTATAGGCATTTCAAAATGTCTGTATTTTTTTATAAAGAAGAGAGTTATGGAGGACAGTGGTAAAACATTCAGAATTAAATTTTATTGCCACTAAATATACATTTTTCAAGACATATGTTTAGGATGTGACTCAAACTTATGGGTTTTGATCTCAGCAGGACTTCTCAGTAGTACTTTTTCAACTCCTAAGCCTAATGACTTTTTAATATGAGATATTCTTTTATAGAGAAATGTCTAAAGGAATCTATGTTTAATTAAAACATATAGCATTGAATCATTTGATCAAGCATCATGAAAATATTTCATGTTTGATTAGGACTCCAAACAAAGATGGAAATACATGTAGAAACTGATTCTCAGATTTCAGAGTTAGTTGTGAAAGATATGCATCATATCACCTATGACCCCAAGTAAGAACAGGAACATGGAGCATTACAGCAGATGCCAGACCATTATCAGTGCATGATCACTTTAAACCAGGGGTGCAATTGCAGAGCAGAGAGTTGAAGGGGAGAAATATGAACTACTGTCTCTGAGCAGATGGCCCAGAGGGCCTGGCGTGATGAGTGGACATAAAGGTGTGAACTGAAAACAAAAATTCCAAGATGCTCCAAATGTAGCATCATCCTATCCCACAGGAGAGTCAGTGGGACAGATTCAGCTGAGAATGTTCAGAGGTAGATGCCTACAGATTGATACCTCTGGTACATGCCAGAGAAATCCCAGGAACATGGAAGTGATGAGGAAGAGAAGGGACAAAAACACATTGGAGTTCTCCGTAGGAAGTGTGGAGGCCACACATGGAAAGGATGGATGAAAATTTCACTTCTATGTCCCTGCTGACCAGTTCTGTGTGCTGTGCTGGGGAATGGCCCTACATAGCAGAAAGCAATGTGAACTGCAAAGAAGAGGCTTAGAGCATAGTGTGCACCTGATCTGCATGCAAAATGGCTACTAGGCCTCATTCAAGACACATTTCTTCAAGCTATGAGGGGAAAAACTTGTTATCAAACCATGCCTCCTGCTGAGAAAATTAACAAAGCCAAGTAAATAGAAGTAAAGATAATAGTAATTGCTTTGAAGGCATGGGAGGGTTGTTAAGACATGCAAAGGAAGACAAGGAGTCAAAGCTGTGGCCAGCAAGGACACAGGGAGAAGCCCAGCAGCACAGCCTCACTTTCCAACATCCTTCAAACAGTAAAGATTCAAGCTACTCAGAGTTTCTGCATTCTTACAGTACAAAGAGGTGAGATTGTGGGAATTAAGGAGATGGTGTAGCAGACAGGAATCTGCGTGCATGTGTGTGTGTGTGTGTGTGTGTGTGTGTGTGTGTGAGAGAGAGAGAGAGAGAGAGAGAGAGAGAGAGAGAGAGAGAGAGAGACAGAGACAGAGAGACAGAGAGAGGAGAGACAAGAGACAGAGAGACAGAGAGAGACAGAGAGACAGAGAGAGACACAGAGAGAGATGCACCCAGAATGTCCTGCTTCCCAGAAGGGTGGCACTTAAGAGGATCACACCTAGAGGGGATTTGCACCCATCTCTGAACAGATGAAGTTGGTAATTGCAAAGGACTCCACCCACCCTGAGCAACTGCTCCAAGCACAGACAATTCTCTTTGAAGAGCTAAACTCAGTCAGATTCTCCATTTGTATTTATGGGCTACTATGTGAAATATGACACTGTCAATGGAAGTTATAGGCATGGCAGGAAAGGATGACTAAAGTCAGGAGGAAAATAAGTCAGATAAAACATCAAGGCAGTCGAGATACATCAGAAGTTTATTTTAAAATCACTGAGTCAAGACATTCTATTACTTTGGAATATATAGGCTACATTCCAACCTTATAGTGGAATAACCCTGACTACATGTTAAAACAAGGGAAGATATTGTAAAGAATATCAGTAATATAGACTTCCAGTCTAACAAAAAGAAAAATAGATGCTATACCATTTTAAAAGGCAGTTTGAAATTTAATTCCTTTGCCTTTGACAAGGTTGAAGAGAGGATTAGGGAACTAGACAAAAGTCAAGAAATTGTTTGAAGAAGAGAAAAGAATGGTAAATGAAAAATGTTGTCAAAGAGACTTGGTATACTAAGAACGGATTTGAAGAATTGAGTGAAGAAAACCAACAGATGAAGCAGTGCTTGAAGAAACAAAGGAAGACCATCTCCTGCAACTGTTCAAGGCACCAAGCAGCAGACTTTCATATATAGAACACACAGCAAAAAAATCTGATCCTAAAAGGGGGTTGTGGGATACACAGGACATCTTAAAGATAATTGTAGAAACAGCCATTTTCTTCATTTCGTTGCCTGCTACTGCAACAGAACAAGCCTTGAGGCAACATATGGGAAAAAGGAGATCAATTTTAACTCCCAGGTGTGGTCTTTGCAGCAGGGAAGTCAAGTCTGCAGGAGCTTCAAGAAGCTGATCACATGGCATGTATAATCAGAGAGCACAATGCAACTGATCTGCTTGCTTTCTACATAGTCCATAAAAAGTACCCAGGGAATGGTCTTACTTACAATGAAGATAAGCCTTCCCACGTCAATTGATGTAATCAAGATAATTACCAACAAGAATGTTGGAGCCTACCTCCTCAGGTTTTGCTCTCAAGTTGACAGTGTTCAACAGCCATTACAGCTGTCAAGGCAGCAGCAATAATCTTAACTGTGGGCTCTTACAGCGAAAAGCTGAAGCCAGAACATAAAGGATGACTCTATCCATCACTACCATAAAATAACCACCTAGTTCTTTTTTTTATTTTTTATTAGATATTTTCTTTATATACATTTCAAATGTTATCCCAAAAGTTCCCTATACCCTTCCTCTGCCCTGCTCCCTTACTCACCCACTCCTGCTTCTTGGCCCTGGCGTTCCCCTGTACTGGGGCATATAAAGTTTGTAATACCAAGGGACCTCTCTTCCCAATGGTGGCCGACTAGGCCATCTTCTGCTACATATGCAGCTAGAGATATGAGCTCTAGGGGTACTGGTTAGTTCATATTGTTGTTCCACCTATAGGGCTGCAGACTCCTTCAGCTCCTTGGGTGCTTTCTCTAGCTTCTCCATTGGGGGCCCTGTGTTCCATCTTATAGATCCATTGTATGACTCCTTTTTACTTTCCTAGCATCAGAAATTCTCACATGATAGAACTAGATGGACAGCTTCTGGATCCACCTAGTTCTATCATGTGAGAATGTCTGATGCTAGGAAAGTAAAAAGGAGTCAGACAATGGATATTTTGAGTTGGGTAGAAAGCCAAATACTTTAACTACCTATAACAATAAGAATGACTTGAGAAACATCGATAAATTAGTTAATTGAAATCCACCACTCCAACTTACCATCATACTTTAGTTCTTTCCTGTATAGATATGGGGGTAATAGATATTATATTCACTGAGTAAGTTATGTTATACACCTTAATTTTCTACACATTCATTCTCTTACCAAAACAATTACAATAACTTTCAAAGCCAAAGTAGTATGTCTTCTCCTAATGACTAGCCTTTGCATCTTATGGAATAAAATAGTGAACTGAGGTTAGCTAAGCTAGAGTTATAAAGTGTTTCTTCATCTGCTCGGTTAGCTTATCCACCTCTATATGGCTGCTTCATCTTTATCTATGTGTATACTCAGAATTCTACTTCACCTGAAAGTGGGATTTTAAAGTATCAGCACCAAAATCATCCCAACTTTTTGCAGGCAGTAGAGACATGCCTGGTAGTCTCAGGGCCAATGCATGGTTTTGGAGACATTTTAAATCTGGTTTTCATGTCTTGCTACATACTGACTGCATCCACTTCAGGTTTTTGCCTGAGAAGTATTCCCTCTTGGAGAATAACTAGTAAGGTGAAGTTTGACTTAAAGGTTTTATTAACTCTTAAATCAAACCCCTCTATCTACCTTGTCCCCTAGTGCATACTGCCAAAGCTGAGACCCTCTTTAGAGGATCCAGATTTTATATGCTTGTGTCCTCTCCTCAGAGCTATGAAAAGGTTTTAACTTTACACCCAGGACTGGAGAGGATTTGATGGCACTTAACTTCTGTTTCTTCATGGCTATGTGATGAGACTATTTTGCATGCATGTGTACATGAGAGACACCATCCTCTGTAGCAGAATGGGTGGGCTGGAGCACAGGTGTTCACTAAGAGCTGGCTGAACTCTCTTAAATTGGTCATGCATTTTAATTCTATGAAGCTGGCTTCCATTGCTTTAAACAGGTTGTATTCTTTACAAGCTAGGGAACAGGTGCCACCTCTTATTGTACATTGATTCTTCTGACCATTGTGAAGTACCAGGGAGCTTTTATCTTTCATTTCAAGGCTGTGTAAAGCCTTTAATAAACATAAACTTTCTGGGTCTGTTCACATATTCCTCTAATGAGTAATGAGAGGTGACAGAGAGCAGGAAGAGACTGACATTCTATTGGTCAGTCTCCATGAAAAATAAGGATGTGGCCAGTTCTGAAACTGTCATCTTTTTTGGCTGTTGGCAATTTCTTGATACATCTACATATTTATTCCTTCTAACAGATTAAAATTCTAATTAAATTGTTTTGAACAGCATCTCTTTAGATGTAAGAATAAGTGTGTGCATGTGCGTGAGTGTGTGTGTGTGTGTGTGTGTGTATGTGTGTGTGTGTATTTAAAATTATGTCTCTTAAGATAACAAGATGGCTCATGGGTAAAGAAACTTGCTGCCAAGTATGGCAACATGTTGGATATATAGAGTCATCTGGCACAAATTGTCTTCTGATGTGTGTATATATATATACTGGTCCATTTATGTGCACACACAAATAAATAAATAATCAATCAATCTACCTGTTTTGGAGTGACTGCCACTAGCAGTGGCTTCTCAGCCTGCACTTGTGGATATCATTTGTTGAAAAATTTGCCTCTCTATAGCCAAATGAATCCAATGTCATTTGTGACCATTAATAAACCATAAAAATGAATGCCCCTCAGAAAATTGAAGGGGATTTCTTTAGGCCTTACATCTAGACATGGAAAAGACCAGTGTGGACTTAAACAGTGGTGCAGCAGTGTTCATGGTGGAGATGCAGTTCCCGAGTGTACACATTATCATTTATGCAAGGAGACGGAACAAAACCTGCATAGAAAAGAAGCAGTGATAGCCATATCTAACACTCCTGACTTTGCAGAAATGCTGATAGTATTCTCCATGTGGCTTTTCAGAGTTGGGCTTATTTTAATGAGCAAAGTGAGGTAGCCACCTTAGATAGATGTGTTCGGATTGAGGAAAAGCCCAATGGGAGAGAAGAGCTTTGGCCTGAACACATGTGCACTGCAACATGAGGCTTGCTTACCAAGCTCTTGATCACTAGCTAATTATTCTTAGCATTATAACTATATTCACTCCACTTCAATATGCTAGGCATGTGTCTTCCTGGTGCATAGACTCTGCCTAAATAACTCCAGAAATCCCTTAATGAAAGACTCTGATCACAAATATGTACTTCCTAAAGTGGAATTACTATGGCATTTTTTAAAAAAAGATGTTTAGCTGTCAACTTGGGAAAATTTATATACCTTCAAGTTACCAAAGAATATGAGGATTTTTTTTTTGATTTTTGGTAAATCATTGTATGAATAATTTGTAGACTGTGGCAGCCATGCTACCATGGAGTTTAACCTACATGACTAATTATCCATAGCTTTGATCTGATTCACCACTCTGCCACCAGGTTCCAGAAGTCTGGATCCACCAACACTGGGATACTTTCTGATCTCAGAGTATAATTATGTTCATGTGTTTCACTGGGCATTTTAATGACATTTTTGTTTTTCTTGTTTTTGTAGAAACACAAATATAGGTTGTGTAGCTTTGATCCTTAAATACCTACAATTACAACCCTGTGGCATTTCCTCTTGCAGAGAAAAGAGATTTTACTTATAACTATCATTTATTCTATTTATTGACAGGAAAGATAGTAAGAAACCCCATATTAACTATTTCCAATTATTCAACCCAGGGTCTTCCTTGCTGGTATAGGTATGCTGACCATGGAAGCTACTATGATCTGGGGTTTTGGGGAAAAAGAAAGACAAAAGATTCATCATTCTTAAAATAAATTATTTTAAATAAATACTTTCAATACTTGAATTTCATTCAACATTTGTAAGATGTAAGAGTACTTTAAACTATATTTTGAACCTTAATTTCTAAAGATTACTAATTGAAATTTTTCTAATATACAACATGCCCATAAATTTCATTTCACATGTAGAAATTGACTAGATGAGTTTCTGGTATTATGCCCTTTCACAATATCTATGATTAAAGATGCATTCTTAAAAAATAATAATGCACACTAGGAATAAAAATGATAGCCAAAGTAAATATATACATTGTTAATTTATGTTGGTTAAAGCTTTAGACTTCTGTAATGTATTACAAACTTTAAAAAATATTTTAAGAACACAAGAAATGACTATTTTAAAACAAAAATGCATAAATAAATTTTGTTTGCATGTATGCATTGCATCATGTGCATGCAAAGCCCAAAGAGACCAGAAGAGGGCACCAGATCACCTGAAACTAGAGTTACAAGTGGTGCTAATCCACCATGTGAGAGCTGGGAGGCAAACATGGGTATTTGGCTAGAGCAGTAAGTGTTTTTAACCACTGAACAATTTATGTACCTCTGTACTGCAATACTTCTGTTGTTTGTTCATGCGACTTTTCTTTAATGCTTGAAGATGCTGATAATGTGGAAGTTTCAAATATGTTGGGTTTTTATATAAAAATTATTTGCTTTTCTTTTTTCCTATTAATAGCAAGTCATGTTGGAGAATCCCTTCGATCTCAGCACCTGGGAAGCAGAAGGAGGCGGGTTCTTTATGAGTTTGAGGCTGCATGATTTATGAAATGAGTTCCAGACCAGCTATATAGTGCTATACAGTGAGAGAAGAGAGGGGGATAGCAATGTCATTTTACATTTTCATATTGACCCGTGTGTTCTCTGTCGAATTCAATTTCACAGTTTTTCCCGGTTCAGTGGCGTTCACAGAATTTCTTGAACTGTATAAATGCTCTGACTGCTGTTACACAGAACTGGATGTGTGTATGAGCATGAACGTTTTACCCTGTTTCTTGCTGTCAGTCATAGCCCCAATAGGAACATTCACAATGTGGTGTTCTGCTCTGAGCTTTGCATCTAGTACCTCAAGATCTAAAACCATAAGCTCTAAGGGCTCCCTTTGTTTCAGTTCTCTCTATAGCACTGTGTTTAATATACTATTACGTTAAGTAATAGTGTAAAAAATAATTTGAAATTGCTTAAATAATCATATAGAAATAACATTAGGTAATTACAAACCAATAGGATTATTCACTAAGAAAATACCAGGTTAAAAGTTGAGGGTTAGATGCAGATACCCACAGCCAACCTTCCAACTAATCCCAGGAACGCCAGTGGAAGAGCTAGGGGAAGGACTGTAGGATTGCAACCCCTTAGGAGGAACAATATCAACTAACTGGGCCATCCAGAGCTCCCAGGGACTACAACACCCACCAAAGAGTATACATGGAGGGATCCATGGCTCCAGCTACATATGTAGCAGAGAATGGCCTCATCCGACATCAATGGGAGGGGAAAGAAGAATGGGGATGAGATGTGGGGTTTGTGGAGGGAAAGCAGGGATTGGGGAATATCATTTGAAATGCAAATGAATAAAATGGTTAATAAAATAAAAGAAAGAAAAGAAGAAGAAAAAGAAAGTTGAAGGTCACTGGAGAAGATGTGGTTACCTCTTTCTAGACTGGGTCAGAGAGATTTCACAAAAAGATTTACTTATAACTTGTGTACACAACCAGGCACAAGGAAAGACAACATGAGAAAATGAGCATCCCAGAAAGGAAGGTACACACTGAGGCAGAACTGGGGGCTGTTAAATGTCATGGCAGGCCCAGGCATGTCTGCAACTCTTGGGGATACAAAATGAAAGAGGCCAAGGGAACTGAGGATGGATGGAGGACTCAGCTCTCCACGGGAACTGGTCCCCACATGTCAGTAGAGGATAATGTACAGCCATGTGCTGGTATCTTATTGGGGCTGGTTTATATATTTTTTCTTTTTTAATATTTTTATTAGGTATTTTCCTCATTTACATTTCCAATGCTATCCCAAAAGGCCCCCATACCCTCCCCCGACTCCCCTACCCACCCACTCCCACTTTTTGGCCCTAGCGTTCCCCTGTACTGGGGCATATAAAGTTTGCATGACCAATGGGCCTCTCTTTCCAGTGATGGCCGCCTAGGCCATCTTTTGATACATATGCAGCTAGAGTCAAGAGATCCGGGGTACTGGTTAGTTCATAATGTTGTTCCACCTATAGGGTTGCAGATCCCTTTAGCTCCTTGGGTACTTTCTCTAGCTCCTCCATTGGGGGCCCCGTGATCCATCCAATAGCTGACTGTGAGCATCCACTTCTGTGTTTGCTAGGCCCCGGCATAGTCTCAAAAGAGACAGCTATATCAGGGTTTATATTTAATATGAACTTTTTATCCTGGATAGAGGAGGCAGAAAAACATTGTGATAGATCTGGTTTGGTCAGCACTTGTGAGATGCCCAGTGCAAAGCTCTCATAACCACTTAGTATCTGATGCAAGACTACTCTGGCAGCCCCACAGTGCAACACTCACAGGAAAAGATTGAGGGAGTGGCTAATACAGAGGGTAAGATGTGTTCACTGTCCTGGGTGGACTTGGGATGAAAACAGGGAAAGCAGCCAGTGTAATTTAGGTAGAGATACAAGAGTAGCCAAAACATGTTGCAGGAATCAACTTAGCTGACATAGACATGCAGTCATTTAGTGGACACTGGAGAGACATGTACGTATTGATGCCCAATAATTGTATACCATAGTGCCATTCCACTCATGATTAATAAATTGAAAATTCCAATGTTTAGCACTTGCCATATTGTGTGATGTAAATTACCCTCCAATGGAGGATTCCACATACCCAATGATTTTTATTTTTTAAAATTTATGCCTCAATTTAACTTGCTATCTACTTGCAGTAATTCACATAATTGTGATGAAGTGACATATTTACATATAATGGAATTGCTTTGGAATTATATATTAAAACAATATAAAATTTTAAAAGTACATATATTACTATACCAGGTGATATATATATAACTTTTAGTGAGTGGAAAACTATATCTGTTTATTAAAATTACATTTAATTAAGTTTTTCCTATAATCTATGATTATACAAATTTTTGTAATCTTTGTAATTTTATGGAATTAAACTTTGCATATAGTGAGACTTCAATTTCTTCCCAAATTTAGAAATTTTGAGTTAGTCTAGTATAAATAATGCCATTTTCACTGCTTTTTCTTCAGTATTTTGTGAAATTCATAAAAAAAATAAAAATTAGTTTCTTTCTACCTGCTGAGATAATTTATAAAGTTAAAGATTATTCAATCTTGGGTATTTTTTAAAAATGTTTTACATTTATTTCATTTTTAATTTTACTTAATTTTGTGTACTTGGTGTGTGTGTGTGTGTGTGTGTGTGTGTCTGTACACCTAAGCTCAATTACATGAAGGCTCATCATGTCTCAAATCTTGAGGTGAGGGGACAGCTCTGTGGGGTCAATCTGCTCTGCCTACCGTGTTTTCAGTAATGATACTCAGGCTGTGGATTCGGTGAACCTTGACAGCTGCTGTTTGATCAGGAGCACTGTAAGAAGTTCGGCATACTCTCAGGTCATGTCCCACTCTGTAGGGCTAGTGGAGCATGGTTTCTGCCCAAGGCACAGAGAGTGGGCTGTTCACTGAAGCAAACGCACATGGGACTCATGATCCAGCTAGAAGGCTATAGTTAAGAGGAAGGCTAAGGTGTTTCTGTGGAAACAACCTGACTCTTCAATTTACTCACCTCCTTTATAACATGCACGAGACAATTAATTAAAAACTTCTCAATGCTGGTAAATCTTTGTTAGGATTGTGACCATAATTTGCATAATAGTATGAGTTCTAATGATGTATTTTTGGCATGCTATTCCATCTCAATTGAAACGCCCTTAAGCGTAGAGAAACGTCCATTTACAGGGAGTGCAAAATAAAAGAGAATGCTTTTAGAGTCTGGGATAAATTTTCAATCATCAGTAGCTCTTAAAGCGATTATTTGTTACACTTAAAACTTATATATAATCGCACTTCATAATGGACACGGAAAATAACAATTGGCCGAATACTTTCATCACTTTAGTTTCATTAATCATCGACTGCACACCAGTGGCTTGCATACAGGATGGCTCTAAGAGTCCCAGCTGTTGCAACCTCATCCATCTTCCAATGGTTGTTCTCAGTTTCTAGTTTCACCCAGTGACCACCACAACCTTGACCTGTATGTGCAACAGCCAAATCAGATCAGTGGTGCTCAATGCACAGGAGTCTTTCTCTATTTAAAAACATAGCAGATTTGCACATTTCATTCCCATAAGCTCTATCACACCCTGTCTTCCTCTCCAAAGCCTTTGCCCCGACCCCCAACTCTCAAGTCATCACCCTTCTGCTTCATCACATTCTTGTAGATGACGTCATATTCTGCTACCCATTCTCGGGAACTCATCCTAAATCCTGCCATTCTATTGTGGTTAAAAACTCTATGTCCTCAGTCTTGATTCTCACTTCCCATATAACCAAACAAACCCGAGCATAGATTTCACCTTCAATCCATAAACCATTCCTCCCTGACTCCCCTCTGTCTGCAGGCATGAGTTCAGTAGGTGCCAAGAACATCTCTAGCAAATTGAAAAGATTTAAGCAGCCTAAGATCTGCCTACTTGCCTTCTTTATGTATCTCCCACAGGCACCTAGACATGCAGAGGAACCACAGTCCAGATTCGAATTTTAAATAAAAACTAAACCACCAACCAAAGAAAACACATGGTGGGATTCATGGTTCTAGCTGCATATGTAGCAGAGAATGGCCTAGTCAGTGATCAATGGGAGGAGAGGCCCTTGGTCCTGTGAAGGTTCTATGCCACAGTATAGGGGACTGCCAGGGCCAGGAAGCAGGAATGGGTGGGTTGGTGAGCAGGGGGAGGAGGGACTGGATAGGGTATTTTCCAATGGAAAACTAGAAAAGGGAATAACATTTGAAATGTAAATAAAGAAAATATCTAATAAAAAAAAAAAAGAAGAGTTAAGAAAAATCAAGAGCATGCTGGAGGTACACTAAGCCATTCTCAGGATTGGATTTAGAAAAGGTTCAACAATGAAGAATATCATGAGACCCTTAGAAAGTGGTTCGTGGGACAAATTCTGAGAGATATTCCTTAATGGGTTTTCTGTGAAAAATATTAAGATTTTGGCCATTTATGCAAATGACTTTTCTCACAGGCAAAATAACTCAAAATCGTATTTGTCATGCACAGGAAACTGTTTCATAGTAGGAGTCATTTTCTCATCAAAACAATTTCTTTGTGATAAAACATTTACAATAATTTAGAATTAATTCTGCAATGAATGCTTTCTTCCCAAATCTACATGGCAGTAGCTTTGTTAATTTTCTTATTGTCCTTGTTTTCTCTTTGAAATGCATCACAATATTTCCAGATTTGTTCCAACTGAAGTTCTTCATGAAGAGTTCATTCTGAAGTAAGTAACTGAAGGAAATGCAGGGAATAATGAATGCCATTCTCCATTTCTTCCATCTGTCAACACTTTCCATAATAAATAAGGATTATCTCACAATTGGTTGAAATCAGTGATAATGTTGCCGACTTTAATAATATTGCTGATGCTAGTGTCCCAAAAGCTTTTGATTATTTTAAGAGAAACATATAAATATGTAATATTACTACATCTTTAAAATAAGTCTTTCAAAGTTACAGGAACAACTGAAGAATGACCCTTGTGCTTAAAGATCCACAGTAGGAGGCTGGATATGGTGGCTCATTCATTAATATCAGCACTCAGGATGTAGAGGCAGGTGGATATTTGCAAATTTGTGGTCAGTCTGTTGTATATTCTCTGAAATGCTGCGTGGAAACCCACTACTGTAGTATCTTCCTAAAATGTACAGTACACATATTAAAAAAAAGAGGTTTATTGGAATTATTCTACAACTGGGGGCTAATACCCCAACCATGCAGGTCAACTCATGCTGGTAAATAAGAGCCCTTGAACCAAATATGTTTCCTCCTTTGAGTTGTTAGGCAATTGATCATGTAGATCACCAAGCATGACCACCTTTGCCAGTATTCTTGGCTAGACTACAGAACTTTACGGTAAGACTCTATTACTGAAGACACAATATAATTAAGTCACAAAACATAGAGAAATCAAGCTGGTACTCTAGTAGAATTCTCCTTCCTACTAGCTAGCATTCACAATGCTAAAATTTTCTGTGTATACTTCCAGAGGAGAAAAGTAATCCCCAATCTCACTTAGCTGTGATATGTGAGAGTTCCACAAATGACTTTCCTGTGAAGGTGTGCTCACTGGTGCAATAGTGGCATGGATGTTAAAGATGGAACCAACCACTTGCTGGTTTTAAGGCTCATTCTATGAAATGGAAACCATGATTGGCACCATTATTATGTCTAAGAACTGCTATCTAAATGAGTCAAAGATCCTAGAAAATAAGACAATAGTATTATTTAGCCAAATGGGAAAGTATTAAAATGATTCCTAATGACTTATTGTTACAGCCATTGATCAGATACTCCACCAACCCTCATCAAGGAAACTATCTTTTAGAGTAAATGTCAATTAACATTGAGACCCTCAGAAGATCAAGGTCATAGAATGAGATTCTGTAAGCATACTCAGCATCAAATACAGTGCATTTATCATACTTTCCACCCCAAGACTTAAGGATATCTGCAGAATATGGGGTCAGAATATTACAAGAGAATAACATTTTTAAAAAATGATGTGACACCTGTTAGGTTGACTACACACTAGAGCAGTTTCCACTTTCAAGACTAGCTTAACAACACAAACTGTACTTAATAGGTATGTATGTGTGTGTGTGTGTATACATATATATACTCAAAGGCAGGTAGGAAGGGAGGAAAGAGTGTAAAGGGTAGTTATGGAAGCAGCCAAAGAAGAGGATGTGAATATGTTTTAAAATTATATGAAATTTTCGATGATTTAATAAAAACATTGTTAAACACAAAGAAATACAAATAAAGACCATTGCTAGATTGAAATATGTGTACCTAGTCGAGGTTATATTGTTATATCAAAATCAATCTTACCCACTTTGCACCTATAAACTAATTTTAAATAACTTTCATTTAAGTTACAGAGTATTTTTAAGCTTGCCTGTGCATTTCCTGAATTTTACTTTATAATTCTGCTCAATAGAAATCAAACATGTTATGTTGATGTACTGCAACAATAAGAGAAATAACATATAATAATAAACAGTAGAAAATGTAGTTAAAATGTATGTCAGCATGTGAGCACACAATTACAAAGGGTGTGGGTTAGCTTTTACCCTCTTCCCACTGCAGTCAGCTATGTGACTCTTGCTTGTCAATCACCTGCAACAGATCCCCTGGGCCTGAATATGAGCATGAATACCCTGAGATTCCCATGACACATTCACAAAGATTTGTGAGATGATACATGGAGAACACCATGGGAGTCACAGTTTTGTGTCACTGTTTTTGGCCAGGAATGTATCATGTTTTCTTTCTATTGTCTAAGAATTTCATACATGAATATAATGTCTTTTTAAAATCTAATCCACACTCTACTCCCTTTCCTACAAGTTCTTCCTTATCATCCCCACAACTTGCCCTTCCAACTTCACTCTGTTACATTTAAACCACTTATCTCTGTCACTATTCACATGACTTTAGTGACCGACTCTCCCTCATCCAGCCTTCATCAATTCTTAACCTAGAGGTTGGACTTTGTTTTTTACCACTACCCCTCTCCATGCTTGGACTTTGTCTGGCTTGCCCAGACTTTGTGTGTGCTGTTACAACTGCTGTGAGTAAAACATAAAAGCTGGATAAAATTAAATGGACACAAATTATTCTGAAGTTTTATGGATCTCCTCTGTGGTCTTAATAACATGACTTCAGTGAGATGCAGAAGATGAAAGAAGGAAAATAAGCACAAAGAGTCTTCCTATCTTCCCTCCTTCACTTCAGCAAACCCAGCCCTAACAGCCATGTGAAACCAGGGTGATTGATTAAGCTTCAGTCAAGTGGATTATTCCAGCTGTGAGGACGGATGCTTAAGCACCCACGAACACTACTTCCTAGCTCATGCTGCACTCATCCTGCTGAAATACGACAATTTTCTGCCTGCATTATAAGCATCATGCTCACCCCTTAACATTACTAGCTAAACGCAGTGGGAGTCTGGCTTTGCTCACTATGTATTGGTTCTAGTTGTGTCATAGGTTAGCTAAACTGGGATGTGAAGGGATGGAAGTGCACACATTGTCCTTTTGGCAATCTGAGCTGATTTGATGATGGCGACTCTGGTTCATGACCACAGCACACCAAATCTTAGTCACAGGAGTGACTACAGGTACTATGTATCTGCCACAAAAACTTAAGAGTAGCTCAGACATAGTTAGAGATCATTAGCCATCCAGGTGAGAGAGGTTTCTTTCCATATTAATACTATCAGTAACCTTTAAACTACTATGAATAAAGTTCCTCAATGTTGCTTCATAGATCTACACACAGTCACAAAAAATATCAGTGCTGGTGGTGGTACGGGAGACTCAAACTGCTTTGTGTTGATGGAAGTGAAACAAAGTTCTGGCCAGGCATGCATGGACTGCTTGGACCACAGAAATACAGCAAATATTAATGAGGAGGATCTCTTTCTATAATTTTATGAACAAAAAGAATACTTGCTATTATTTTTGAAGAAGAACATTTTTCTAAAATTCAGTGAATATCTTTGTGTAAGCACTAATTTTAATTGCATATAAATGAATTTTAAGTCAATAGTCAATTTTAAGCAGGATATAAATGTTTGATAAATGTTCTAAAATGATTTATTTATTACACCCCTTGCTAATATCTGTAGGTTATATTTAAAAGAATGTGTTAGTCCACACAAAATCTAATTTTAAATTATTTTCTTTTACTTGATTTATTCTGTATCATATATCCACCATCTACCTAGCTGCTTATCTATCTATCTATCTATCTATCTATCTATCTATCTATCTATCTATCTATCTTTCTATCTCAACCTATCAATCTCTATCTATCACTTTCTCTTTAGTTATATACATGCCATATCAGAGGACAATTCTGAATCCAAGTGGCCAAGCCTGCTTCTTCATTAGCTGAACCATCTCACTATCCCCCCCCCCGACTATTTTAGTTTTGCTGAACATCCCTTTATTGATGTCTATGTCTCCAGGTGGATTCTGAAACCTAAGTCCTTGAGAGCAACTGATTTGGTAGTACTGAGAGTGGGTAAGTGATGATACCAGGGTACTTAAGACATGGAGGCAAAGTGCATGCCACATTGGCTGGTGTGGTCTCATGAGTTTAGTCATCAAAAGGGCCACCTAACCCAATAATTACTAGCAATCCTACAGGAAAACCTTCAGTATTCTGGGACTGGAGTGACCTGTACTCCTAACAGAAGAAAGAAATATATTTCAATTTGAATGTGACACCTGAACTTTACTGACTACTGATCTATTTGTACTGAAAAAATTTACAAAGTAATTAAATTTTTAAAATGTATTAACATGTCTTTTATAAGTCAACAAATATAAATATATCTTCTAATTAATGACTTTGGGACATTCCGTTAAATCATTTTCTATATTTTGTTATCCTGAAACATTGATACATAAAATATTTAACTACCAGCCTGGTCTAGGCATTGGCTAGCAAGACCAGAAATGGAAGAGCATATTTGTGTTTCCTGGCAATGGCTGTCATTAAATTGCACAGTACATGCTGTGATCTTCATCTTAGCTCATATGATGCTACATTCTAAGAGGCCCCCAATAGCTGCTGAAAGCAACAGTTTATACAAAATGATTCAAGCATTTCTGGACTTATGTACACAAACATACAGAACAAGGGCACCTATATGTTCTCCATTCACCCTCTGCTGGATAGTTTTAAGTCAACTTGACACAAGTGTTTTCAGAAAGAAGTAAACCTCAGTTAAGTAAATGCATTCATAAGATCTTACTGCATGGCATTTTCTTAATTAGTGATTGATGGAAGAAGGTCTCACACCACTATGAGTAGTTCCATACCTGGGCTTTTGGTCCTGTGTTCTATAAACAGGATGGCTGAGTAAGACATGGTGAACCAGCTAGTAAGCAACCCTCCATTGCCTCAGCATCAGCTCCTGCCTCCAGGTTATGGGACTGTTTGAGTTTCTGTTCTGTCTTCCTTCAATAATGGATGACAATGACGAAGTGTAAGCCAAATAAACCCTTTCCCCTTCTTTGGCCATGGTGTTTCAATAGAAAGTCTAAGAAACTCTTTTATATAGAGGGGTTTTTAATGATTCAAGTTAACAATCTTTTATTTGCACTGTGGATTATCACCAAGTGTATAGTTGTCTGGATACAGGCTGTGGTTCTCAGATTTTCCTCTGGCTGTGTCACAAAGATGTCGTATGGTATGCAGAATATTGGTAGAATGATGATGTCATCAATAGACTGTCCTCAACTATATCTAGCGTAAGGTTCCTTTTTATTCTCTTCTCTTTGGGGTTATATTTGACCTCTAGTATGACCTGGGTTAGGTTTGACCTCTAGGATGACCTTCGGAACTCTCTGTAGATGATGCAGAAATACCTTTAGTGACTCAAGGCGGAGCTGGGATGGCAACTAAAAGTCACATATAGAGTCTCAAACACACAGATAGTTGCAAGATGAAAGCTTAGGTACAAGTGGACATGGTTTCCTATGTCAGAAATAATGTCTGGCGAATCTCAGTAAGCATTCCTAAACTCTGTTTAAATACATAGTATATTAAATATGTGTTACATATGCACAAATATGTAATATATACACTACAAAACTACAAATCATCCCAATATTCTCCATAATGATTTTTCATGTATTTTCTTCCTTCAGTTTTATTATTTGACATAAGCATCAAAGTATTTGTCAAATTTAACAACAATATATTACCATAGTCTGAATGAAAATTTAGGATTTCTATTTCACACAAATAGGGCTGGCTTTCGGAAGTCTGATCACTGAAAGACAAAGGAAAGTGAAGTCTCTTTTGCCCTGTGAGAAAGCCATTGCATAAGTCATAGGCACAAACTTGGAAGTCAACATTCTCATGCTTGATGAGCTCAGATCTCTCTGAGGGTGTATACACTATCTTACTTCAAGCATAAAAGCTTCCTTATCACCACATTAATATTAATTTTTTCAGAGTTTCTTTTACTAAGATGGAAATTACTGCCATTTGGCAGGTGGGGACAAGAGTGACAGCATTTAGGAGACTTGAGTGTATCTCTGGGGACTCTCCAGATCACAATATTCCTCTTATGCAAAGTATTTTATAATTCAAAGATGGCTTCCTCTCATCTCTGCATCTAGACCCAGGGAAGCTGTAGGAAGCCTTGATCCTGGGGTACAGAATTAAGTAAAAACCCCACAGGGTAACTCTAGAGGGGTAGGTTTATAATTATCTTGTGACTCGTCTTTCACAGGCTTTCACTCAGGTTGCATCATGTCTTGATGATCCTGAAGTTGATAGACAGATGTAAAGAGAAAAGAAGAATGGAAACATGACATCATGTTATATGGAGACACAGTTGAGAGGAAGTGCTATCTGGTGGGATCCCTGGGGATCAGCAGAAATCATACTCACTGCTGGGAGTTGGTTCTATTCCTACCACCACTGAACCACTGAGGGTTATAAAATATGGCCAATGGCATATGGTTTCCATTATTTATTGGTAGGAGGATCTCATTCTAAACTAGGATACTATGACTAGAGGCACACCCAATCACTGGAGAAAAAATTTCTAATAGTGTCCATGAGAAGGAAAGTGAATAAGCTTGCCTTATTCATGTTTAACAGAAAGTATGAGAAGGGAACTAGAAGGGTTTGCCAATGAATTCATCCTCTCTTTTTCCTTGCTTTGAGAATAGTGAACCCTCAGATGAGACAGCAGGCACCAGCCCTGGCCGGATCTATCACTCCAGATGCCATATGGAAAGAAACAAAGAACTGAGCACAGTCTATCTCAGTCTAATTAGGATGGCAACATGATCTAAATCACTGTGAAGGTTGACACCAAAGCCTGAGGAGAAAGCCTCAGAGACAGCATTCACACTCTGCAAGATTCTCACTCTGACATTTGCTAGTAGGCATTCCCAAGAGGCAGACATATGGAACTACATAAGGACTGTGGTTAGCAAAGTTGCCAATTGCCTCCATTGAGATAAGAGCCTCAGGAAAATCTTCATGCTAACCAAAGTCCCCAAGGGTTGACTGGCTTAGTGGAAAAGGCTCTTTTTCACTTCTTCTTCCACAAGCACCATATTTCCATCCTGAGCTTTTGGAAACTGGTGTCAATGGGAGTGTAATAAGTGATAAATAATTCTTAGGAGAAGAAAGAGATAATTATCCATAATAAGACTTTGACAAGACCCCAAACCAAGTCAATGAGAGAAACAGAAGTAAAATGGAAGCTTCTTCAGTAAAGGGAGCTCATCAATCAAGCTGTAGGCTTACTGCCACACATAAGGTCATGTTCCTAACATGCTTATAAAGAAAAGAGCTAAGCTATACTGGGCAGGTAAACGCATGGCTAGCATGTCTCCAATACCATCAGCAGCAAATAGCATCTACTATTATGTTCCCTGAGACAGGAGACATCTATTTGGTTTTCCAAGATAGCATAGCAAGAAACTGTATGGAGTTCAAGGAAGTTGATGAAAGGCCATCTTTCCTGTCACTGGGCCATCTTTATGGTTTCTAGGTACATGATTCTAGACAGAGATTTTAATTGCATTAATGAATTCATTACTGTAACTCACAAGGAACTCATGGTATCTCCAGATATGAGCTGCAGAAAATATGCAAGGAGGTATTTTTAATAGTGCCTTTGAATTCACATTTATATATAGGAGAGCCCATTTTACAGTGAAATAACCAGCAATAGTAAGCTTGTGCATTGTTATATGTATAACAAGAATTGTCAAAATGGACAAAAAGGACTGTAACTTGATGAAGTTTTATTTGTGAATTGCTTTAGTAATGACTAAATTACATTTTGAAAAGTAGACTTCAATTAAAGCTGAAACTGAAAAGAATGGACCAGAAGAATAACAGTTCTTCTAGTCAATTAGAAGAATACAAATAAATAACATTTATTTTATCATTATTATTGTATTGGTTTATTTTAAAACAAGGTCTCAATATGAAGACCCAGCTTTTCTGGAGATCACTATGTAACCCATGGAGACCTTGATATAATTCTAAATAAAAAATGAGAAAATGTAACTCAGTGCATGACAGATTACTTGGGATCGCATTGTTTTGCAGTGAATTTATATCAATGAATTCAGGGGCACTGTAGTCCTGAGTATGTCCTTATAAATATGACTCCTTATGTACAAGAGCCACAGAAAAATAGCCTGGCAGGAACCATGGCTGATTACCCAACTGGATGTTCTTTTGGAATTTTTAATATTTCACCAAATGTCTCTTGCTCAAACTTAATTTCACTTTTACTTGAAACATACAATTTAGCAATGCGTTTAAACAATTTTTAAATGAAAACCTTATACAAAAAACACAGTAGAGTTGTGAACTTCCTTCATACTCACTGGGCAAACTCTGTTTGAATCAAACAAGATTTAACACTTTTAACTTCTGGAAATAACATATAAAAATTAAGTAGTAATCTTACTTTTCAAAAGAAAGTTATCCAGTAAAATGAAAGGTAAAATTCAAAAGTTAAAGCCCTAACTATTAAATGACTTCATGTGTCCTCCAAATTAACTTTGGAAAATGTTTAACATCAAGTGTATAAAGAACATGGACATCATGTTTGGTCCAGCAGGAGACCACCATTGTATTGCCAAGAACAGCCAGGCAAGTCCTTCCTCGGGTATCTGTCCCCATGGAAGGTCAGCCCATAACTGCTTCAGAAGATATGAGTGTCAGGGAGATCCAGAGTAGAGCCAAGGTATAGGATTTATCATTCAACATTTGAAACAGTTTTTTTTTTACCATGTTAATGTGACATAAAATGTGATTGTTCTTATTGTTCCAGAACCAGGAACACACTGGATGAGTGAGAATGTCAGTCTGATTGTCTCCAAAGTCTGATTGCCTACTTGGGCAGAACTGTGAAAAAATCTGTCAGGTCCCAGTGATCAAGTATAAAGATTAGATGAAACCATTGCTGGACCAGGATGGATCATGCCTCATGTCTGCACACCTTCCCATACAAGTGTTTCCCAAGTCTTACTTCACCTCCAGTATCCTGGTCAATGATGCTGTTCTCTGTGATTAAATCTTTTTTTAATTAGATATTTTCTTTATTTACATTTCAAACATTATCCCTTTTTTTGGTTTCCCATCTGAAAACTCCCTATGCTATCACCCTTCCCCCTGCTCACCAACCCACCCATTCCTGCTTGCCAGTCCTGGCATTCCCCTATACTGGGGCATTGAACCTTCACAGGACAAACAGTAGATTTTTTTGTTAAAAGAAGAGTTCTGGGATTGAAGAGAAGAGGGAGGAGGAGAAGAGAATGGGAAAGAGTGGGAGTGGTTTGTAGAGATGGGGGGCACTTAGGAAAGGAGATGTACTGCTTCCTGAAGACACGGGTGTGGGCTTCTCCTGCGAGTCACTTTCTGGTATTTTTACAATACATATAGAGAAACGCTTGGACACACATACATGTGTACGCTGACATGCAAGAACATAAACACATATGCATTCATGCCACATATGCACACAGAAATGCAAAGACACAAGCACGTGTGTATGGACACACCATACACATGCGCACATATACATAAGTACACATGCATACATGTGCACACACATATGTGATTTTGTAGCTTTACTACTACTGTTTAAAGGACTGATTTGCAGCAGGAATTAAGGATAAGCATAGTACAAAAATGAAATAACAATACATGAGCTGATCTGCTTCTTGATGTTGTCTTTTTTTTTTTTTTTTTGATGTTGTCTTAAAGAATTTACTTCAGTAAATGAAATTCTCATCTATTTCATGTAGTGCTGTGATCAGATATGGAACAGGATGAAGTAACACTAACACTGGCAGGTAAACTCAAAGCCACACACATGCTGACCATAAATTAGGTACAGTGTGTCAGTGTCAAAATGATGTTGGGGACACAAGCCCTTTGTGGGTGATGCTGAGCTTTCTGGGTTGTTGTTTTAGTTTTATGAAATTTCTGATTCTTAGCCAGGAAGAATGGCAAACTGCATTCCAAAAGGAGGGTGCAAGTTCTCATTCTGTCTCACCTCACTCTCATTCAAAAGCATCTTAATGTAATAGAGATTACCTAGTATTTCAGAAACTGTGATGTTATTTTGTCCTTAACTTTTGGTTGGAAATCTAATGAGGAGACAATCTTGTTAGAAGATTCAGGCCGATTCCCATGACCCTTTAAGAAGTTGGAATGGAAGACAAAAGTTCCTCACTATTCTAGGGACTATTGGTAGCAAAACCTGTCATAGAACAACTGTTAAAAATGTATAATGATGACTTATGAGAATTGTGATGATAGTATATTCCCTAAATGACAGACTCATGTAGAGCAATTTGTCTTTTTAAACTGTTAGGTTTATAATCTATTCCCTGTGGAGATTTTTTTTGACAGAGCATAGAAGGATACAGGTCAGATTTGCAGCAGTCTTGAACTTTGAATCAGAGATGTGTAAACTATTTTTGTTATTTTCTTTCCACTTATGTCTACAATTCAAATTAAATTCAACAATCAGAAATGAATTCCAAAGGCTTCCTCTGAGAAAAGCAGTCATTGGCTTGCCCTTATGCTTATAACTTTAATTAGCTAATATCTTTATAGAGGGCATCAGATTCACTGTAACTGGAGTTACAGTTTGTGAGCTGCCAAGTGGTCCTGGAAGCCAAAGTGGGCCTTCTGCAAGAGCTGCAAATGCTCCATCTCTGCAAACCAATCTCTCAAATTTTCTAAATATCTAAGAAAAATAAATTGTTCACAGAAACGTTCTAAATTGTTAACAGAAAAAGCTAGGTTAAACCCTGTTAAACAATATATCTAAATTTATATATTTCAGGACACAGAATCAAGACAACCGGTTAGGCCATCATCTTCTCAAAACACAGCTCTTAGTGGGCTGCACAATATTGATAGATAAGAGCCAGTTCCACAGCAGCCAGAGGAGGCTCAATTCCCAGGGGCTCTAGCATGCCCAGGATAATAGGAGCAGGGGTGAGTAGGATACAGCATCTACCCCAACACCACCAGGAGTAACTGGGACCAGCAGGATCCAGGGACACAGGAACCCCGCCTGAGCAGTGGCTCGGGTTCCTTCTGGTCTGTGCCAGTTTACCTTGAGTGCAAATCTGTGGCCAGCTCGATAGTGGAGGAGGCTCCACTACCAGGTGCTCTAACACACCCAGGATCACAGGAGCTTGGTCACACTAGGTTCTCAGGGTCCCAGAGGCAGCTTGACTCCCAGGAACTCTGACACACCCAGGATCTCAGGATTACAGGATCACAGGTTCACAGAATCTCAGGATCACAGACACAGCTGAACTCTGAGGATTTTGAAACAACCAGAATTACAAGAAGGAGAGGCTCCAGTCAGATATATCAAGGGCAGGTAACACTAGAGATAATCAGATGGCAGGAGACAAGCTTAAGAACATAAGCAACAGAAACCAAGGTTACCTGGCATCATCAGAACCCAATTCTCCCACAATGGCAAGTCCTGAATACACCATCTCACCGGAAAAGCAAAACTCGAATATAAAATCACTTCTCATGATGATGGTAGAGGACTTCAAGAAGGACATGACTAACTCCCTTAAAGAAATACAGGAGAACATAGCTAAACAGGTAGAAGCCCTTAAAAAAGAACACAAAAATCCCTTAAAGAATTACAGGAAAACACAATCAAACAGGTGGAGGAAATGAACAAAACCACCCAAGATCTAGAAATGGAAATAGAAACAATAAAGAAATCACAAAGAGAGACAACCCTAGTTAGAAAACCTAGGAAAGAGATAAGGAGTCATAGACCCAAGCATCACCAACAGAGTACAAGAAATAGAAGAGAGAATCTCAGGGGCAGAAGATACCATGCAAAACACTGACACAACAGTCAAAGAAAATGCAAAATGCAAAATGCTCCTAATCCAAAGCATACAGGAAATCCAGAACACAATGAGAAGACCAAACCTAAGAATAATAGGTATAGAAGAGAGCGAAGATTATGGTACCTTCTCCAAAATTGTCCATATAATTGTACACAAAACAGGACTCAACAGATACAAGAAGAATGGGGATCCATCCCATAAAGGGGCAGTAAATATCTTCAACAAAATTATAGAAGAAAACTTTCTAACCTTAAGAAAGAGATGCACATGACCATACAAGAAGTCTACAGAGCTCCAAATAGACTGGACCAGAAAATAAATTTCTCCCATTGCATAATGATCAAAACACCAAATGCATTAGACAAAGAAAGAATATTAAAAGCAGCAAGGGTAAAAGGTCAAGTAACATAATGACAGACCTATTAGAATTATACCAGACACGATGAAAGCTAGAAGATTCTGGGCAGATGTCATACAGACCCTAAGAGAACATAAATGCCAGCCCAGACTACTATATCCAGCAAAATTACACAATTACCATATATGGATAAAACAAGATATTCCATGACAAAACCAAATTTACACACAATCTTACCACAAATCCAGCTCTACAAAGGATAATAGATGAAAAACTCCAACTCAAGGGGGAAAACTACACCATAGAAAAAGCAAGAAAGTAATCTTTCAACAAACATAAAAGAAGATAGCCACACAAACATAATTTCATCTCTAACCACAAAAATAACAGGAAGTAACAATCACTTTTCCTTAATATCTATTAACATCAATGGACTCAATTCCCCAATAAAAAACATAAACTAAGAGACTGGATATGTAAACAGGACCCAGAATTTTGCTGCATACAGGAAATGCACCTGAGTGGCAAAGACAGATATTACTGCAGAGTAAAAGGCTAGAAAACAATTCTCCATGCAAATGGTCTCAAGAAACAAGCTAGAATAGTCATTCTAATATTGAGTAAAATCAACTTTCAACCAGAAATTATCAAAAAGGATAAAGAAGGACACTTCATACTGGACAAATGAAAATCTACCAATATGATCTCTCGATTATGAATATCTATGCTCCAAATACAAGAGCACCCACATTCATAAAATAAACTTTACTGAAGCTTAAAGCACACAGCTCACCCCACACAATAATAGTGGAAGACTTCAACAACCCATTCTCAGCAATGGACAGATCATGGAAACAGAAACTAAACAGAGACACAGTGAAACTAAGAAGTTATGAACCAAATGGATCTAACAGATATTTATAGAACAATTCACCTAAAAGCAAAAGAATATACCTTCTCAGCAACTTATGGTACCTTCTCTAAAATTGTCCATATAATTGTACACAAAACAGGACTCAACAGATACGAGAAGAATGGGGATCCATCCCATAAATAACCACCAAAAACAGACACTAATTGTGGATGCCAACAAGAGCTTGCTGACAGTAACCTGATATAACTGTCTCCTGAGAGGCTCTGACAGTGCCTGACAAATACAGAAGGGGATGTTCACACACATCCATTGGATGGAGCACGGGCTCCCCAGTGAAGGAGCTAGAGAAAGTACCCAATGAGCTGAAGGGGTTTGTAGAACCATAGGAGAAACAACACTATCAACTAACCAGTACCTCCAGAGCTCTCTGGGACTAAACCACCAATAAGAGAAAACCCATGGGGGAACTCATTGCTCTAGCTGCAAATGTAACAGAAGATGGCCTAGTCAGTCATCAATTGGAGGAGAGGCCATTGGTCTTGTGAAGGTTATATACCCCAGTATAGGGGAATGCCAGGGCCAGGAAACAGGAGTGGATGGGTTGGTAAGCAGGGAGGGAGGAAGGCAGAGATTTTCAGAAGGGAAACTAGGAAATGGGATAATATTTGAAATGTAAATTAAGAAAATATCTAATTTTAAAAAAAGGATGTGGAAAAAAAACTCAGAAGAAGAAGAAGAAGAAGAAGAAGAAGAAGAAGAAGAAGAAGAAGAAGAAGAAGAAGAAGAAGAAGAAGAAGAAGAAGAAAGAGGAGGAGGAGGAGGAAGAGGAAGAGGAAGAGGAAGAAGAAGAAGAAGAAGAAGAGGAGGAGGAGGAAGAGGAAGAGGAGGAGGAGGAGGAGGAGGAGGAGGAGGAAGAAGAAGAAGAAGAAGAAGAAGAAGAAGAAGAAGAAGAAGAAGAAGAAGAAGAAGAAGAAGAAGAAGAAGAAATAATCCTATTCACTCTATCAGATTACAATGGAGTAAGGCTGGTCTTCAGTTCCAAAAAAAGCAATGGAAAACACACATACACATGGAAGCTGAACAACACTCTACTCAATGATAACTTGGTAAGGGAAGAAAGAAAGAAAAAGAAAGTAAGAAAAAAGAAAAAAAGAAAAAAGGAAGGAAGGAAGGAGAGAGGGAGGGAAGGATAGAGAGATGGGAGAGAGAGAGAGAGAGAGAGAGAGAGAGAGAGAGAGAGAGAGAGAGAGAGAGAGAGAGAGAGAGAGAGAATGAAGACTTTTTAGAATTTAATAAAAATGAAAACATATCATACTGAATCTTATGGAATACAATGAGAGCTATGGTAAGAGTAAAACTCCTAGCTCTAAGTGCTTCCAAAAAGAAACTGGAGAGAGCTTACACTAGCAGCTTGACAGTACACCTGAAAGCTCTAAAATAAAATGAAGCAAATACACCGAAGAGGAGTAGACAGCAGGAAATAATCAATCTCAGGACTAAAATCAACCAAATAGAAACAAAAAGAACTATACAAAGAATCAATGAAACCAGTACCTGGTTCTTTGAGAAAATCAACAAGATAGATAAACCCTTAGCCAGACTAACCAGAGGGCACAGAGAGAGTATTCAAATTAATAAAATCAGAAATGAAAAGAGAGACATAACAACAGAAACCATGGAAATTAAAAAAATAAATCATCAGATCCTCCGACAAAAGGTTATACTCACCAAAATTGGAAAATATGGATGAAACAGACTATTTTGTAGACAGATACTAGGTAACAAAGTTAAAACAGTATCAAATAAACCATCTAAACAGTCCCATAACCCCTAAAGAAATAGGGGCAGTCATTAATAGTCTCCCAACCAAAACCAGCCAATGACCAGATGAATTTAGTGGAGAATTCTATTGGACCTTTAAAGAAGAACTAATACTATTCAAACTATTCCATAAAATAGAAACAGAAAGAACACTGCCCAATTTTTTCTATGAAACCACAATTACTCTTATATCTAAATCACACAAAGACCAAACAAAGAAAGAGAACTTCAGACCAATCTCTTATGAACATTGATACAAAAATACGCAATAAATTTCTTGCCAATCAAATCCAAGAATACTTCAAAATGACCATTCACCACAGACAAGTAGGGTTCATCCCAGGGATGCAGGGATGGTTCCATACATGGAAATACATCAACGTAATCCACTACATAAACAAACTCAAATAAAAAAACCACATGATCATTTCATTAGATGCTGAAAAAGCATTTGACAAAATTCAGCACCCCTTCATGTTTAAAAGACTTGGAAAGATCAGGAATTCAAGGCCCATGCCTAAACGTAGTAAAAGCAATCTACAGCAAACCAGTAGCCAACATCAGACTAAATGGAAACTTGAAGCAATCCCACTAAAATGAGGGACTAGGCAAGGCGGCCTACTCTCCCTAACTATTAAATATAGTACTTGAAGTTCTAGCTAAAGCAATTAGACAAAACAGGAGGTCAAACCGATACAAATTGGAAAGGAAGAAGTCAAAATACCACCATTTGTAGATGATATGATTGTATATTTAAGTGACCCAAAAATTCCATCATAGAACTCCTAAAGCTGATAAACAACAATAAAAGAAATTCTGGGGGAATCACCATCCCTGACCTCAAGCTGTATTACATAGCAATAGTGATAAGAACTGCATAGTACGGGTACAGAGACAGGCAGGAAGATCAATGAAATAGAATTGAAGACTCAGAAATGAACCCACACACATATGGTCACTTGATATTTGACAAAGGAGCTAAAACCATCCAGTGGATAAAAAGAGAGCATTTTTAACAAATGGTGTTGGTTCAACTGATGGTCAGCCTGTAGAAAATTGCAACTTGTACAAATCTCAAGTCCAAGTGGATCAAGGACATCCACATAAAACCAGATACACTGAAACTTATAGAAAAGAAAATGGGGAAGAGCCTTGAACACATGAGCACAGGGGAAAAAAAAAGAGCACCAATGGCTTATGTTCTAAGATCAAGAATCAACAAATGAGACTTCATAAAATTGCAAAGCTTCTGTAAGGCAAAGGACACTGTCAATAGGATAAAAAGGCAACTAATACATTGAGAAAAAATCTTTACCAATCCTACATCTGATAGAGCAGGAATATCCAATATATAGAAAGAATTCAAGAAGTTAAACTCCAGAGAATCAAATAACTCTACTTAATAATGGGTTACAGAGCTTAACAAAGAATTTTCAACATACGAATATCGAATGGCCAAGAAGTACCTAAAGAAATGTTCAATATTCTTAAGTCATCAGGGAAATGCAAATCAAAACAACCCTGAGATTCCACCTCACACCAGTCAGAATGGCTAAGATCAAAATCTCAGCAAGGATCTGGAGAAAGGTGAGGACTCTTCCATTGCTGGTGGGATTGCAAGCTGGTACCACTACTCTGGAAATCAGTTTGGCAGTTCCTTAGAAAATCGAACATAGTACTACCTGAGGACCCAACTATACCACTTCTGGGCATATACACAGATGCTACAACATGTAATAAGGACACATGTTCCACTATGTTTATAGCAGCCTTATAATAGCCAGGAGCTGGAAAGAACTGAGATGTTCTTCAACAGAGGAATAGATACAGAAAATGTGGTACATTTACACGCTGGAGTTCTACTTAGCTATTAAAAACAATGAATTCATAAAATTCTTATGCAAATGGATAGAACTAGAAAATATCATCCTGAGTGAGGTAACCCAATCACAAAAGTACACAGATGGTATGCACTCACTGATAAGTGGATATTAGCCCCAAAGCTCCAAATAAACAAGATATAATTCACAGACCAGAATAAGCTCAAGAAGAAGAAAGAGCAAAGTGTGGATGCTTCAGTCCTTCTTAGAAGGAGAACAAAATACTCACAGGAGCAAATATGAAGATAAAGTGTAGAGCAGAGATTGAATGAAAGACCATCCAGAGACTTTCCTGAGGTTGATCCCATATACAGTTACCAAATCCAGACACTATTGTAGATGCCAAGAAGTGCATGCTGAAAGGAGCCTGATATGGTTGTCTTCTGAAATGCCCTGCCAGAGCCTTACAAATACAGAGCTGGATGTTTGTAGCCAACCATTGGACTGAATGTGGGGTCCTCAGTAGAGTAGTTAGAGATAGGAATGAAGGAATTGAAGGGGTTTGTAACCCCATAGGAAGAACAACAATATCAACCAATCAGATCCCTCCCCCCGCCTGAGTTTCCAGGTAGTAAGCCATCAACTAAGAAGTAGACATGGCTCCAACTGCATATGTAGCAGAGGATGGTCTTGTCTTGCATCAGTGAGAGGAGAGGTCCTTGGTCCTATGAAGGCCCAATAAATTCCTCAGTGTAGGGGAATTGAGGGCAGGGAGGTGTATTCGTGTGGGTGGGTAGAGAAACACACTCATAGAAGCAGGGGGGAGGGAGGATGGGATAGGGAGTTTCCGAGAGGGGGAAAACCAGGAAAGGGGGTAACGTGTCTCTAACTGCATATGTACAGAAGATGGTCCAGTCAGCCATCAACGGAAAGAGAGGCCCATTGGTCTTGCAAACTTTATATGCCAGACTACATGGGACAACCAGGGCCAAAAAGTGGGACTGGGGGGGGAGTGGGGGGGAGGGCATGGGGTGCTTTTGGGATAGCATTGGAAATGTAAATGAAGAAAATACCCCTGGGGCACAGGTCCCTTCCGCTCAACTCGAGCCCCGGGCTACCTTGCCAGCAGAGTCTTGCCCAACACCCCCAAGGGCCCACACGGGACTCCCCACGGGATCCTAAGACCTCTGGTGAGTGGAACACAGCGCCTGCCCCAATCCAATCGCGCGGAACCCGAGACTGCGGTACATAGGGAAGCAGCCTAACCGGGCCTGATATGGGGCACAAGCCCCTTCAGCTCCACTCGAGCCCCGGGCTACCTTGCCAGCAGAGTCTTGCCCAACACCCACAGGGGCCCACACGGGACTCCCCACAGGATCCTAAGACCTCTGATGAGTGGAACATAGCGCCTGCCCCAATCCAATCGCGCGGAACCTGAGACTGCTGTACATAGGGAGGCAGGCTACCTGGGCTTGATCTGGGGCACAAACCCCTTCCGCTCCACTCGAGCCCCGGGCTACCTTGCCAGCGGAGTCGCCTGACACCTGCAAGGGCCCACGCGGGATTCCACAGGAGATCCTGGGACCTCTAGTGAGTGGAACACAACTTCTGCCAGGAGTCTGGTTTGAACACCAGATATCTGGGTACCTGCCCTGCAAGAAGAGAGCTTGTGTGCAGAGAATACTCTGCCCACTGAAACTAAGGAGAGTGCTACCCTCCAGGTCTGCTTATAGAGGCTAACAGAGTCACCTGAAGAACAAGCTCTTAACAGTGACAACTAAAACAGCTAGCTTCAGAGATTACCAGATGGCGAAAGGCAAACGTAAGAATCCTACTAACAAAAATCAAGACCACTCACCATCATCAGAACGCAGCACTCCCACCCCACCTAGTCCTGGGCACCCCAACACAACCGAAAATCTAGACCCAGATTTAAAAACATTTCTCATGATGATGATAGAGGACATCAAGAAGGACTTTCATAAGTCACTTAAAGAATTACAGGAGAGCACTGCTAAAGAGTTACAGGCCCTTAAAGAAAAGCAGGAAAACACAGCCAAACAGGTAGAAATCATTAAAGAAAAACAGGAAAACACATCCAAACAGGTGATGGAAATGAACAAAACCATACTAGAACTAAAAGGGGAAGTAGACACAATAAAGAAAACCCAAAGTGAGGCAACCCTGGAGATAGAAACCCTAGGAAAGAGATCTGGAACCATAGATGCGAGCATCAGCAACAGAATACAAGAAATGGAAGAGAGAATCTCAGGTGCAGAAGATTCCATAGAGAACATCGACACAACAGTCAAAGAAAATACAAAATGCAAAAGGATCCTAACTCAAAACATCCAGGTAATCCAGGACACAATGAGAAGACCAAACCTACGGATAATAGGAATTGATGAGAATGAAGATTTTCAACTTAAAGGGCCAGCTAATATCTTCAACAAAATAATAGAAGAAAACTTCCCAAACATAAAAAAAGAGATGCCCATGATCATACAAGAAGCATACAGAACTCCAAATAGACTGGACCAGAAAAGAAATTCCTCCCGACACATAATAATCAGAACAACAAATGCACTAAATAAAGATAGAATATTAAAAGCAGTAAGGGAGAAAGGTCAAGTAACATATAAAGGAAGGCCTATCAGAATTACACCAGACTTTTCACCAGAGACTATGAAAGCCAGAAGAGCCTGGACAGATGTTATACAGACACTAAGAGAACACAAATGCCAGCCCAGGCTACTATACCCGGCCAAACTCTCAATTACCATAGATGGAGAAACCAAAGTATTCCACGACAAAAACAAATTCACATAATATCTTTCCACGAATCCAGCCCTTGAAAGGATAATAACAGAAAAGAAGCAATACAAGGACGGAAATCACACCCTAGAACAACCAAGAAAGTAATCATTCAACAAACCAAAAAGAAGACAGCCACAAGAACAGAATGCCAACCCTAACAACAAAAATAAAAGGAAGCAACAATTACTTTTCCTTAATATCTCTTAATATCAGTGGACTCAATTCCCCAATAAAAAGACATAGACTAACAGACTGGCTACACAAACAGGACCCAACATTCTGCTGCTTACAGGAAACCCATCTCAGGGAAAAAGACAGACACTACCTCAGAGTGAAAGGTTGGAAAACAATTTTCCAAGCAAATGGACTGAAGAAACAAGCTGGAGTAGCCATTTTAATATCGGATAAAATCGACTTCCAACCCAAAGTTATCAAAAAAGACAAGGAGGGACACTTCATACTCATCAAAGGTAGAATCCTCCAAGAGGAACTCTCAATTCTGAATATCTACGCACCAAATGCAAGGGCAGCCACATTCATTAGAGACACTTTAGTAAAGCTCAAAGCATACATTGCACCTCACACAATAATAGTGGGAGACTTCAACACACCACTTTCTTCAAAGGACAGATCGTGGAAACAGAAACTAAACAGGGACACAGTGAAACTAACAGAAGTTATGAAACAAATGGACCTGACAGATATCTACAGAACATTTTATCCTAAAACAAAAGGATATACCTTCTTCTCAGCACCTCACGGGACCTTCTCCAAAATTGACCATATAATTGGTCACAAAACAGGCCTCAATAGATACAAAAATATTGAAATTGTCCCATGTATCCTATCAGACCACCATGGCCTAAGACTGATCTTCAATAACAACATAAATACTGGAAAGCCAACATTCACGTGGAAACTGAACAACACTCTTCTCAATGATACCTTGGTCAAGGAAGGAATAAAAAAAGAAATTAAAGACTTTTTAGAGTTTAATGAAAATGAAGCCACAACATACCCAAACCTATGGGACACAATGAAAGCATTTCTAAGAGGGAAACTCATAGCTCTGAGTGCCTCCGAGAAGAAACGGGAGAGAGCACATACTAGCAGCTTGACAACACATCTAAAAGCCCTAGAAAAAAAGGAAGCAAACTCACCCAAGAGGAGTAGACGGCAGGAAATAATCAAACTCAGGGGTGAAATCAACCAAGTGGAAACAAGAAGAACTATTCAAAGAATTAACCAAAAGAGGAGTTGGTTCTTTGAGAAAATCAACAAGATAGATAAACCCTTAGCTAGACTCACTAAAGGGCACAGGGACAAAATCCTAATTAACAAAATCAGAAATGAAAAGGGAGACATAACAACAGATCCTGAAGAAATCCAAAACACCATCAGATCCTTCTACAAAAGGCTATACTCAACAAAACTGGAAAACCTGGACGAAATGGACAAATTTCTGGACAGATACCAGGTACCAAAGTTGAATCAGGATCAAGTTGACCATCTAAACAGTCCCATATCACCTAAAGAAATAGAAGCAGTTATTAATACTCTCCCAACCAAAAAAAGCCCAGGACCAGATGGGTTTAGTGCAGAGTTCTATCAGACCTTCAAAGAAGATCTAATTCCAGTTCTGCACAAACTATTTCACAAAATAGAAGTAGAAGGTACTCTACCCAACTCATTTTATGAAGCCACTATTACTCTGATACCTAAACCACAGAAAGACCCAACAAAGATAGAGAACTTCAGACCAATTTCTCTTATGAATATCGATGCAAAAATCCTTAATAAAATTCTCGCTAACCGAATCCAAGAACACATTAAAGCAATCATCCATCCTGACCAAGTAGGTTTTATTCCAGGGATGCAGGGATGGTTTAATATATGAAAATCCATCAATGTAATCCATTATATAAACAAACTCAAAGACAAAAACCACATGATCATCTCGTTAGATGCAGAAAAAGCATTTGACAAGATCCAACACCCATTCATGATAAAAGTGTTGGAAATATCAGGAATTCAAGGCCCATACCTAAACATGATAAAAGCAATCTACAGCAAACCAGTAGCCAACATCAAAGTAAATGGAGAGAAGCTGGAAGCAATCCCACTAAAATCAGGGACTAGACAAGGCTGCCCACTTTCTCCCTACCTTTTCAACATAGTACTTGAAGTATTAGCCAGAGCAATTCGACAACAAAAGGAGATCAAGGGGATACAAATTGGAAAAGAGGAAGTCAAAATATCACTTTTTGCAGATGATATGATGGTATATATAAGTGACCCTAAAAATTCTACCAGAGAACTCCTAAACCTGATAAACAGCTTTGGTGAAGTAGCTGGATATAAACTAAACTCAAACAAGTCAATGGCCTTTCTCTATACAAAGAATAAACAGGCTGAGAAAGAAATTAGGGAAACAACACCCTTCTCAATAGTCACAAATAATATAAAATATCTTGGCGTGACTCTAACTAAGGAAGTGAAAGATCTGTATGATAAAAACTTCAAATCTCTGAAGAAAGAAATTAAGGAAGATCTCAGAAGATGGAAAGATCTCCCATGCTCATGGATTGGCAGGATAAACATTGTAAAAATGGCTATCTTGCCAAAAGCAATCTACAGATTCAATGCAATCCCCATCAAAATTCCAACTCAATTCTTCAACGAATTGGAAGGAGCAATTTGCAAATTTGTCTGGAATAACAAAAAACCTAGGATAGCAAAAAGTCTTCTCAAGGATAAAAGAACTTCTGGCGGAATCACCATGCCAGACCTAAAGCTTTACTACAAAGCAATTGTGATAAAAACTGCATGGTACTCGTATAGAGACAGACAAGTAGACCAATGGAATAGAATTGAAGACCCAGAAATGAACCCACACACCTATGGTCACTTGATCTTGGACAAGGGAGCTAAAACCATCCAGTGGAAGAAAGACAGCATTTTCAACAATTGGTGCTGGCACAACTGGTTGTTATCGTGTAGAAGAATGCGAATCGATCCATACTTATCTCCTTGTACTAAGGTCAAATCTAAGTGGATCAAGGAACTTCACATAAAACCAGAGACACTGAAACTTATAGAGGAGAAAGTGGGGAAAAGCCTTGAAGATATGGGCACAGGGGAAAAATTCCTGAACAGAACAGCAATGGCTTGTGCTGTAAGATCGAGAATTGACAAATGGGACCTAATGAAACTCCAAAGTTTCTGCAAGGCAAAAGACACCGTAAATAAGACAAAAAGACCACCAACAGATTGGGAAAGGATCTTTACCTATCCTAAATCAGATAGGGGACTAATATCCAACATATATAAAGAACTCAAGAAGGTGGACTTCAGAAAATCGAATAACCCCATTAAAAATGGGGCTCAGAACTGAACAAAGAATTCTCACCTGAGGAATACCGAATGGCAGAGAAACACCTGAAAATATGTTCAACATCCTTAATCATCAGGGAAATGCAAATCAAAACAACCCTGAGATTCCACCTCACACCAGTCAGAATGGCTAAGATCAAAAATTCAGGTGACAGCAGATGCTGGCGTGGATGTGGAGAAAGAGGAACACTCCTCCATTGTTGGTGGGAGTGCAGGCTTGTACAACCACTCTGGAAATCAGTCTGGCGGTTCCTCAGAAAATTGGACATAGTACTACCGGAGGATCCAGCAATACCTCTCCTGGGCATATATCCAGACGATGTTCCAACTGGTAAGAAGGACACATGCTCCACTATGTTCATAACAGCCTTATTTATAATAGCCAGAAGCTGGAAAGAACCTAGATGCCCCTCAACAGAGGAATGGATACAGAAAATGTGGTACATCTACACAATGGAGTACTACTCAGCTATTAAAAAGAATGAATTTATGAAATTCCTAGCCAAATGGATGGACCTGGAGGGCATCATCCTGAGTGAGGTAACACATTCACAAAGAAACTCACACAATATGTACTCACTGATAAGTGGATATTAGCCCCAAACCTAGGATACCCAAGATATAAGATATAATTTGCTAAACACATGAAACTCAAGAAGAATGAAGACTGAAGTGTGGACACTATGCCCCTCCTTAGATTTGGGAACAAAACACCCATGGAAGGAGTTACAGAGACAAAGTTTGGAGCTGAGATGAAAGGATGGACCATGTAGAGACGGCCATATCCAGGGATCCACCCCATAATCAGCATCCAAACGCTGACACCATTGCATACACTAGCAAGATTTTATTGAAAGGACCCAGATGTAGCTGTCTCTTGTGAGACTATGCCGGGGCCTAGCAAACACAGAAGTGGATGCTCACAGTCAGCTAATGGATGGATCATAGGGCTCCCAATGGAGGAGCTAGAGAAAGTAGCCAAGGAGCTAAAGGGATCTGCAACCCTATAGGTGGAACAACATTATGAACTAACCAGTACCCCGGAGCTCTTGACTCTAGCTGCATATATATCAAAAGATGGCCTAGTCGGCCATCACTGGAAAGAGAGGCCCATTTGACTTGCAAACTTTATATGCCCCAGTACAGGGGAACACCAGGGCCAAAAGGGGGGAGTGGGTGGGCAGGGGAGTGGGGGTGGGTGGATATGGGGGACTTTTGGTATAGCATTGGAAATGTAAATGATCTAAATACCTAATAAAAAATGGAAAAAAATACCTAATAAAATATAAATAAAGTAAATAACCAATAAAAAGGAGAAAATATATTGATAGATGAAATGTTTATGGACAATCATAGGAAATTCAAATATAGCCACAATTGTGTTAGTATTTGACTTTATCTTCTTTTTTTCTTTTAGGAAAAACTCTGTTAAAGTCAACTCTCTGATCACAAAGGAAATTATTCAGATTTACTATGCCTTGTTCTTTGATTGCATTCATGGCTCAGAGCCTTATCTCCACACCTCCAAATCTACCTGTGCTGTGGCGTTTCCTCAAAGGACCAAGCCATAGAGATTGAAGAATTGGGGCTAGCCACAAAAGTCCTACCCTATTCTTGCTAATGTGACACTTCACTGGTACCTGGACTACCAATATTTGATAAGATTAATGAAATGTAAATCACATGGTTATGACCACAACAAAGGAGAAAACAGTGTTAATGTGAACGAATGTTAGAAAGCCACTAGGGACATGTTAAATTTACATACCGTTCAAATACAGTTACTAGTCTAATGGAGCTGTATATATGTGTGCAAGCTCTTGAGTATATATGTGCACATGTTATTGGTGGGAAAATATAGCTAAGCCAGTGCTCACTGAACTATTTGATTATGAGTTCTTAATGGAACAGGGTGGGAATCATTTTTTAATTACATGTGTGTGTGTGTGTGTGTGTGTGTGTGAGAGAGAGAGAGAGAGAGAGAGAGAGAGAGAGAGAGAGACGACACAGACACAGACACAGAGACACAGAGACACAGAGACAGAGACAGAGACAGAGCCTGTGGGGACATACATAAAATAAAGCCTATGTTGAGGTCAAGGGGCAACTTGTGGGACTGCCAACAAACATCTTGTAGGAGTCAATTCTTCTACCTTGTGAACTCCAGAGATCAAATTGCATTCATCAGGCATGGTAAGTGTTTTTATTCACTGATTCATCTTGGTGAGTCAAGAGAGAATTACATATAGCATATCTTGAAAACTGATGGTGTGGAAAAATATACTTTTCTTCTCTAAGTTTTACTACAGCAACATAAAAATCATGAATACATTTAGGCTTAACTTGGTTTGAATCAGGTGAGCAATTCTGTGCTGTATTTTTCCAGGAGTGTGCTATACCTAGATGTAGATATGTACATAGACATGCACATATACACTCCCACACACAGTCAGGTACTCCTCTTCTCTTTTGTTGTCCATTAAAAAACAAAAACAATACATTTCGTTTAAGTGCTGCCCAGTTGGCATAAAGTCAAAGATTGTGGAGTGTGTGCAGGCATGCTATAGGTAGATGTTGCTCATTGAATTTGAATGACACAGTGATCTCAACCGCCATATTATCAGTGTAGCAGGACACTGTCTTCTCTAGAAGAGAAATTCTAGCAGGTAAGCCACATCGTTGTCCCTACTCACCCCCCCCCCTCAGTGACAGAAAGAAAATCTGAAGAGGACTGAATGAAGTCTCAGGTCCTTATCAATCCATGTAGTCTTGGGTTCTACCCTCAAACCAAGCTTTCTATGTTCCCTTCCCAAACCTGGAATCAACTCACCAATCTCACTCATGTAGCAGACTGCTTAATCATCTGTTCGACCTTTTGATCACACACTGGCCCAGACTTCGGTTCATGCAAACTTACTTGAGGTTAGAATTTGCACCTTCAGTTGGCCATGCAACTTCAGCAAACAGTTCCTGATAACCCTTAATGACTAATATGCAACAAAAGCCAGCATTCTGTCAAATAGCCTGAGTAAATCACTCCAATGTGAGAAAAGGTAGAGAACAGCAGGCCAAGTTAGTTCCCCAACTGAGTGTTCCCACCAATTCCTCACACTGGGGCCACCTAAAGAGTTGGATTAATTAAGGAAATGGTATAATACTGTTGGACTTTGGAAGGCAGAGGCCTACCCTGTGCCCTGAAACCCCCTAATCCACCTGAATGTCTTCTCATAACTTAGTGCCAGGCAGTGTTTCTTTTGCATTGCAGACTTTAACTGCCAGGAGCCCTTAGTAAAACAAGGCAAAGACAGATCCTAAAGGCATTGAGTGAATATTAACATAAATAATTAGTAATCAATGGAGCATAGATTCTGAAATTTACTGAAAAAACAGGATGAGAGCTAACAGGGGGACATTAGGAGCAATACCCATCAGAGTTATGGTTTTGTAGACGAAATGTATGTCACTGATATAGGCTATTTAGGAAAACAAAATGCTCTCCAGGGCAAGGAAGGATGCTGCAGTATTAGTATATGGGGCAAAGGCTAGTTGAGGTTTAATGAGGGAATTACACCACTAAGCAGAATGCCAGCAAGACCCAAAAAATCCTGCAGAAAAATCCTCTCTGATCTGATCATTAGCAAGAAACTCCTTAAGAAAAGGCAAGTCTATAGACATGGGCCTGGATTCAACTAATATATCAGAGAGCCAGCCTCAATTGTTCTCTCTCTTTGTGCCACACTCAATAACCTAACTTCCTCATTGGTAGTATTGAGATCTTGGGCCAGAAGAAATAGAGCATAGGGAGAGAATATACAGCAGCACAGCAACCGCTAGCTGAAATCTATCTGGCTGTAAGTGCAGATACACAGTCACATACACCATCAACAGTTCCCTGGGCGAACATATCCTTAAAGCACTCAGTTAAACTGGAAAGATAGAAAAGTTTCTCACCAAAGAGAATAGTTGAAAACATGTAGATACAATTTAAAATACACAAATCCCATGAAAACTAACACCAAATCCAGCTTTTCAGGCTCATGACGGTTTTAAAACTACAGAACATGTTACTAATTTTCTATGATTTATCTGAAACACAGTCGTATTTCTAGCATAAAGTAATTTAACTGAAAAATTGTAACTGGTAGAGTCTAATGACTTTACACTTATTTTCAGATAAGAAAGATTTCATATTTGTCTCAGATCCATAAAACCATATAATCTATTAGTGACTCCATAACTCCATGACACAAAATAAATGGGGCACAATAAAAGAAAAAAAGCAATTACCTATTTCAAGGCTATTATGACTTCTGAGTTCCCAGTACAAAGAGGAATACAACAGTAAATAAGTATGCGTACATATACCTACATGCACATAAATATGCATACTCATTAACAGATTAACAGATACAGGTTATATAAACATATGCACATACATACTTGCACATACACAGACACACACATACATACAAGGTATCACATGAATATACACATATACATATACTTACACATGCATACAGCCTCACACATGTGCATACATATATATGCAAATATCTCAACACACATACACTACATGAATATATATATACACATATAGGCTCATGTGTGTACACATATATACAGATTCAGGCACATATGGAGATACATATATATGTATATGCATGCACAAAGACATATACACATACATTAATATATACAGAAAGACACAAATAAATACCCCACTGCTTATAAGCTAGTGAAGTGGACACATTTCAGATTCATCCTTCACCATGGATTCCTGTTATATTTCTCCACAAGGGGTTCACAGCTCTCAAGCACAAAACACTCAGTAGCTGAGTGTTCTTCTTATGGATATGGATAAACACTTATACAACAGGTTGAAAATGTACAGCCAATTTTATGAAACCAGTATTCACCATAACTTGTTTGATGATTTTCAATGTGAAAGCATAAATTAGGCAAGCAATCAAAATTCATTGCCCGAGGAACCACCTCAACGTCAGTTTTTATATTATAAGCTCAAGAAATTAAATCAAAGGAAATACTGCATGCAAAAGTTCTTCTTAGACAGCAATGAGCAGGTAGTATCTGTAAATTCTTTGGTAATTCCATAAGACTCTGTTGAGGGCCCAAGAATACAATGATAGGAGACAAATCATTTATTGGAAGTATCTCTACTGTGAGCTCATGCACGTTTTCCTCTTATTCCTCGTAACATAGAACAGCTTTGGAACATACTCTGTAATGGATTTCCTTTTTTAGATGGCTTACTTTCCATAATAACTGCATTGGGTAAATCATAGACCATTTATATCTGTACATAAAAATGCAAATTAAGAATCTAGCCATAAACATTTATTTTAATTATTGAGTTTTAAGAAATCATCCATTGGAGCTGGGGAGATGGCTCTGAAATTAAGAGCACCTATGTTCTGGCAGAGAACCTGGGTTCAATTTCCAGCGTCTACATAGCAGTTCGTAGTTGTCTGTGACTCCAGTTGCAGAGAATCTGGTACCTATGACCAGCTGGCTAATGCACACACATGGCACACAATGGAATACATTCAGGCATACACACACACACACACACACACACACACACACACACACACCACACACACACACACACACACACACACACACACACACACGGGGGGTGGGGGGACTCCCACACAAGTACTCCTCCTAGCTGCAGAATCTATCTCAAATCACCTCCATAGCATCTGCTCTTCTTTGTGTGAAACTCTATGGTGCAGACTGAGCATGCTCAGAGGATCCATGATGTCACCTTTAGGACTTAATCTGAGCATGCTCAGCAGCCATTCTTTCTTCTTGAAGTCATCTTTACCATGCAAGCAGAGCAAGTTCAGACACCTTCCTGTTTATATTCAGGACAGGGTTTGGGCATGCTACAAAATGTTGCTGTCTCTGAGGTTAACACAGATTTTCATGATCTGAAGTAAGTGTGTTCCAAAATATGTAAGCCCTCTTCCCTCCTAGAGCCATCTTCTTCACTCCAATTTTATAAGAAATGTGCCTACCACTAGCCTACCTTCCTTTATAATCACCTACAGTCTCCCATAATAAAATCCATGTGATTTCTTGTTCACAGAAGGCATGGCTTCCTGACCTGATTCTATTCTCACCTGATGAGATATCCTAATCTTCTTTACTGGCCCTTGGGCTTCACACTCACCAATCTGCTAACCAATTGCATTTGATGACAATTTTGAGATGTTACTAACATTTGCTTCTGAAGAACACTGCCTGTCAGGTGTGGTAACTAGAATGACTTTTAAAAACTCATCAGAGCTTTGGTTTATCACAAAAGGAAAAATAAAGCAGAAAATGCTATACCCAACTCTACTGATTGCATAGAGGATATCCCAGAATGCCAGAGTCTTATTTTCTGCTGAGCTATGTTCACCTGTCACTTATGAACTGTTGGAAGGCATCAGTGAACATATTCCCATAGGACCAGGAAGAATTCCTGTCTAGATCCTGCAATTTTTATGATAAAAAACAATAGGGACACATCCATTTAAGCATTCTGAGTTTGTTTATTTTGTAGTTATTGTAATTGTTGAGTTTTAAATTACAGTGTGTTTTAGCTTTATATATTGACAATGCATTTTTTAAAGAAGTAATCAAGCTAGCTTTTTTTAAAATTTTGTTTTATATGAAAAATTCACTAATGTGTTTCAGAAGTTCCTCGAAGTTCAGACAGGGTATGCCATATCTGTAGTTCTTGTTCCTTCGCCATTTTTCTTTGCATCAACATTTTATTCTAGATCAAGAACATTTTCCCTTTTATTATTTCTTTCTCTAACTCTCTCCCTCTCCCTCTCCCTCTCCCTCTCCCTCTCCCTCTCCGTCTCCCTCTCCCTCTCCCTCTCCGTCTCCCTCTCCCTCTCCCTCTCCCTCTCCCTCTCCCTCTCCATCTCCATCTCCATCTCCATCTCCATCTCCATCTCTATCTCTATCTCTATCTCTCTATCTATCTATCTCTGTGTGTGTCCTGTCATACCACAATGTGGGCAAATTTCTTTGAGCTTCTGCAGAAGATTAAAACTGGGGCGAGGAAGACTTCTTTCATAGCACCTGTAGCTTTACATTCAACTTGGGAGTATACATTCCTGCAAATATATGGCATGTACTTCCTGCTACATCCTCTCTCGTGGCCCAGGCCTCTCTTTTGCTCAACGGAAAGGCTTTGTGTCTTTCAAGAGTTGCAAAGCCAGAAGCATTGCCTGGGAAGGAGTTCATATTCTTGACTAAACTTCAGACAAGCGTTGTTATAGCTGAACTAGTAAGTAGGAAAAGAGGCTTTGTTTCAAATCTGAAGGTAAAGAGTGTACTCTCATTCTAGAATCTTTACACATTGTAGAAATTCCCAAATGCATTTCCGACTTCATTGCACAGAGAAAATATTGCAGAATCCTGCATTTTACCTTGCTTTAATTCATGGCCTATTACAAAAGACTTGTTGGGGAATAGAAGTGGCTGGCTAGAATAAATTTCTCACAAAAAGGAGCCACAAGAGCAAATCCATATTTTATTTGTAGCTGAGACTGCACTGACTGCATTAATACCAAGATGGGTTTAAAATAATACAAGACTGTTTTATAAAAGACTCACCTATTTACTTCTCTGCTCAGACATTTCTTTCCAACTGAGATAAGAGACAAATATTAGATGAGAAATCCTTACTTGGATCATTCTGATCTTCTGATCTGGATTTAATTCATATGAAATAACACAAAAAAAATCTTCACATGTTTCGTGGGGATTTGGAGGCATAGAATAACAATGTATCTATTTACTCATTTCTGAAATAATTTTATTGGACTTGAATGATTGTAATAAGGACAAAACTATAAACATGTACAAATGAGCTTAATTTCAGTGAATTACTCTGGGATTTCAGATACTTACCCTCAGAACCAATGTCTACTCCTCAGTGGATACCTGATTACCATGAAATTGCCAGTTCAGGAGTGGGCTCACATGCTGGGATGGAATGCATGGGGAAGTCACCCCTCACACATGTGCTTGAACACTTGGTCCCCTGTTTATGATGCTGTTTGTGGAGATTATGGGACCTTTTGGAGATGGAGCCTGGCAGAGTGAAGTGTATCACTAGATGAACGTTGTATTTCTAGAGAATGTAGAGACGTGATCAGCTTGCCTCTTGCATCTGCTGTCATGTTAGCTCCACCATTGGAAATATAAGCCCAAATAATTTTCTTTCTTAAGTTGCTTGTGCTCATGGTGATTTATGTGAACAGCAGAAAGGAAGAAACTACAGCACATGGTGACTAGCATGAAGCAGGAAGCATGCTATGGGACCGGAAGTAATAGTCTCTTCCTCGTGCCAGTGGGAGTCAGGGCTGCCTCATTGCTCTTACATACAGCTTCTGTCCCCACTACTGCCTCTTCATTTTCTACTCACCAAAAGACTCTTGGGAACAGGATAATGATAGGATCTCTATCATTTTACATATGTTAATTAACTGAAAGGACTTCATTTGGAAAGACAGCTCCATTTATTATTATGATGGCTTATGTGAATGTTCAATACAATCAGAACATAAACTTATAGGGCAAACTATCTCAATTACATGAAAGAAAAGGAAAGTTAAATCTGTATTCTTACATTCCATTTCAACAGCAAGGGAAAGAACACCAACAAAAATGAACCACAGATAGAAAGTGTGGAGCTAAGAAATGAAGGGAATGAAACAGAAAATATGGACAGTTGGGAAAATAGCAAGGCCAATGTTTGTTACAGAGCAATCAAGAAAATTGATAAACTATTAGGTAGAAAGCAGAAAAAGGAAGTGTCAGTCAGCAGCTTCTAAAGCGACTGAGGATCAGTACTGGTTCTAAAATGACTATCAGCACTGATAATGAAAAAGACTGGGTCTTGGTGTTGTTTCTAAAAATAAATAATTACCAGCACAGATTCCACAGACTCCCAGGAGGAGCTAAAGTACCTGTGCAAACAAATGCTACTGGGTCTATGTCTTGTAAAATAGTATTTCCCCAAATTGACATAACGACAAATTGAAAGTCATAAAAACCCCAAATCAAACAAATAGACTAAATTTACTTTTGAATGATTCTCAAAACAAAAGTCTAGACACAGGCCTTCCTCTGTTCATTTTTACCAACGGAAGACACAAGAACTTAATGAACTCCAACACATGACACCCAACTGCACTTTAAATATAAGATTTATGATTAAATAGACATAATCTACAGATTAAACTTAGTATTTGGAAAAGGGAAGAAAACATCTTTACTTCAACTGACGAATATAGAGTTTTTTACACAAGTAATCATTTGTTCACAATGAAATTCTCAACAATGTGTGGTACTTTCAAATAAATGAAGAATATCATGGACAATCTAAAAACAAATATATCTGTTAAGTTCTAGTATAGAAATGAAAGATTTATCAATACTTTCAACAAGAAACATCATTAGAAAATAATTAGTGAGGAGAGGATTAACAAGAAAGGTTGAAATGGATTTCATAACCCTGGAATAACAGACAAAGGGAGCAGATATAGGCATGAAAACCCCAGCAAGAATTCACTGAAGCCAAACCGAGGGCTTCAGCCTTGCTGAGTCAAATGCTGTTGAGGAAAGAACATTTAATGTTATCCAGAGAGCAGAAAGTCAAAGCTGTCACTCATAGAAGTGCCAGCTGGTATCTGAGAGCCCATCTGACATGCTGCTGTCACACTGGTGCTCTGCCTGATTGGCAGGTCACAGAAGCAGGTAGAATCCTTAGTGGTCTGTGTCCACACTAACCACCCCACTGAAGAGTATTACCATGGAGACAGTGAAACATGGACAGAGAACCAATGTAGCCTTACATGGCTGGAGAAAGACCAGAGGTACCTTGAAGGCCAAGGAAGCATAAATGTTGGCAAGATACTTGCTCTTCCACACTGTGTGGAAGCACTGGGAAATGTTCACCTTCAGTTTATCTATGGAGGAGGGCATGTGAAAGTATGTCCATGCAGATTCAGGGCACAAGTACAAAGGAAACAAAAAAAAAAAAAGAAAGAAAGAAAGAAAGAAAGAAGGAAAAAAAATGTCTGTTTGTAAATATTACAACTGTATGCAAAATCATTTCTAAGTAGCTTCCTAATAGCTACTTACCAAAATTAATTGAATCTAACAATGCCACAGAATAGTCAGTTAATACAAAACTTCAAATTATAGATTACACAAAGTCATAAACCAAATTAGAAAATGTTGGAATTTGGACAATCTGGCAGATTTAAAAGATCACTCATTCACAGTACAATGTTAAGATTGTGGACTCAAGGATATTATTAAAATAATTTAGTGAAATAACTGTTATCGTGATTATTTTGAAAACCAAAAAAAAAAAAAAAACTGTTTCTGAGCCGATGATACCTGGCCAATAGTGTACAGAAAGATTGAACACTTTTAGGCACCAAAGAGACGCAAGTTTAAACTACAGGAAGTGAACACTCTACTCTTCACTGGTTAGAATTGGGAAGACTGAGCACAGCACATCTGCAGTAACCTCAAAACCTGGTTTCCTCTCTACAAGTGGGATGTAGAGTGGGTCAAGCCTGTAGAAATCAGGCCAGTTACTGCTTCAACATCTACCATGATCCCATGTCCTGCATATTTCATGACTAAATATGAATGATCACCAAGGATGACTTAAAGAAAAATTGTAAGATGTGTGAATATAGTCAGACACATTATGTACCTATTGGAACTGTCGTTATAAAACACATAACTCTGAACAATCAATATGTACTAATAAGAAGTTGCCCATGTATGAATTGGGTGCGATTGATTACAGGACTGTCATGTATAGTGCCTGAAACTGAGTACAATAATAAAACAAGTGTTTATTAAGCATAAAACAAATGTGATCTAGTCCCATGAGGGGTGAAAAAGGCAAAAATAAATCAAAGTCAAGACTGCCAGTGAATAAAGCAGGGGTAAAGGGTCAGGTGTTATTTTTAACTTTCATCGGCATAGCTGACTATGCCAGCCATTCTTTCTTTTTCTTTTCTTTATCTCATCTCCACCCTTCTCTTCTCTCCTCTCTTCTGCTTGCCTCCCAACTTCTTTCCTTCCCTCCTTTCTCCATCCCTGTAGCCTTCCTTCCATTCTCCCTTACACCCTTCCTTCTGTCCATCCTTCCTCCTTTTCTTTCTTTGGTAGGGTGTTACCATGTGCATGTTCTTGCCTGGGGCCCCTGTGGAATAATACCTGTGGAATTACAGGTATCCACTAGCAGATGTGATACAACTTGACTTTTAATCATTCTAGACAATATAAGTCAATCTATAGAGGTAATAAGTGAATCAATTTCCTGGAAAGATTGTAATGACCTAGGAGGACTATAAAAGAAGCACAAACTCCTTGTGTAAGTGAGAGAAATCTCAGTCATGGTTATGGTGATGTATCATGGTTGCATATAAAAGCACATTACATTTTATTTTGCAACACATACCTTTACATTTTTATTAATTATAGCATTAAATTGGAAAATTGTAAGTCAAAGATTTATTAATCAGCCTAGTTTCAAAATGATTAGCACTTGAATAAAGAAATCAAGAAGGCATGTTGGGTCTCTTCAGTAATATATGTAATTGTGTTCTATTTCCTGTAAGGTAAGACTGCACTTTTGCAGGACAAAATGACAATTCAACTTATCTGAATCTTAGATCAACTTTATCTGAGGAAAGGTGCACAGTATTCTCAAAAGATTCTCGCCATGAGACAAGAGACCAGGACAAACTTTCCATTTCAACACAAAACAACAAGACCCTAGAAAGGTTCAAGCTATGTAAGGGCTTTTGTACTCTCGTGATCAATATAAAAGCACCATCATGTAGATATGGCAGGCCTAAAGATATCCCTTAAATTCACATGATTCTATCACACTGTGCAGAAGAATTTCCTTTGGTTTGAATATGATTCAAAAACGGGAAAATAACACTGAAGCCACAGAACAGCTACAAGATCTTGACCATGTGAGGTGGGCTGTGATTCTGCTTGACAACCGTGGGCTTCCTTTGTGTGGTGTGAGGTACCCCCCACTCACAACATGATTGACTCATTGTCTGTGCTACAGAAGTAAGGATTCAACATGGTGACCCTTGTCTGCTGCCAAGTGGCAATGTCCCTAATTAGTTATTTCTTTTGTACTATGAAAAAGTAATGGAAAAACCAACTGAAGAAAGGGAAGTTTATTTTGTCTCGGTCTGATAGGAAAGTCTGTCATGGTGGAAAAGGCCACAGCATTAGGTATGGGAGACATTTGATCCTTTCATATCTACTGTCAGGAAAGAGAGAGAGAGAGAGAGAGAGAGAGAGAGAGAGAGAGAGAGAGAGAGAGAGAGAGGGAGAGGGAGAGGGAGAGAGAGGGGGGGAGGAGGGAGGAGAGAGAGAGAGGGGAGAGAGAGAGAGAGAGAGAGAGAGAGAGAGAGAGAGAGAGAGAGAGAGAGAGAGAGAGAGATGAAATCTGAGGCCAGCTTGTCCTTTCTCTTGGGTCTGGGGCTGTAGCTCATGGGATGGTGCATTGCACATTAAGGGTGAGTCTTCTTTGTTTAGTTAACTCAATCTTGATACTTCTTCACAGACATGCCCAGAGAATTATCTCCTGATTAATACTAGAGACTTTCAAACTGACTATTGAAAGCAACCACCATAGGTTTAATTCTGACTTGTGCCTGTGATAGCCTTCCCGAAGTCACTCTCTCTAGTCAGGGATGTGATCGTGGTGGAGAGTAGCAGCTTTCCTGAATTCACATCTGAGAGGACATCCATTTACTCCTATCATGAAGCTCTTTATTCAACTGGCTTGCTGTTTTCACTATGGACAGTGTGGTGAAATGAGAGGCCTTACAGGGCGATTTCTGGAGAGAGATCTTCCAGATGAACAGGTCAAACTGCAATGTTATAGGTAAGAAACACATTGCTGAGTGAGCAGGCCAGGGACACGGGAAGGAAGATACACAGGCACAGGCAGCTCTTACTGACCAACCAGGTCCTCTGCATGCAAGCTTTTCCCCAGTGGACTGGCTAATCTCCCCCAGTTTGTGCTACTTCAAGGGTCACATTCTTTCTGCTCTACTCTCTTTTGGTACCCATCCTTCAGACTGCTGAAACTTGGGGGTCTGGAGTCAGGAATTGCTTCTTCTGTAATTGGAAAACAAAGAGCCATAAACACAAAAGTTGCAGGAGAGTACCTTAAGCATCAGTGTTCATCTACTTAAAGAAATATTGGTGATATTTTTCTCTCCAGTCAGGAAACACATTTTTTATGTTGCACCTTAAAAGCAACCGGCAAGGCATAAAGAACCCCCTCACCTTTTCTGTGTAAGCTGCTCTCACTGCTTCAGAAAGCACTGCACTCTTTGACGGTACCTTTGTGTTCATGAGTATGAGTTCCTGAGTTGTAAACAATGAGAGCAAATATCCTCAGCTCTCTTCCACCTGCTTCCAGCTCCTGTAACAATTCCAGAGCGGAGAACTAACCCTACCAGACAAAGACTGTAAACAGTGACCATACCACATAGGAAAACACATCAAGGATTTGGTATTTAGAAACATGTAACATTGAAAGGCGCCTGAAAGTATTCTACCCTGTTCTGGAAGATCAAGCCTCACTTGGCCCTTGAGCGTGTCCAAAGGAGAAGAACTTATCTAATTTTGGGTACATGAGAGGGTCTGGCTTAGAAGAGCCATGGATGTGTCTTGCTTTGTTACACGCAACCAGTACTTAGAAAATCTGGTGACTGCTACAGTCCCCATATAGCGTGTAATAATTAGATGTACAAAGTAGGGAATCTTCTAGGCTTTCATTTGCTATAGGCTAATTTGCCACAGCCTAACATTATGGCACATATCACAAAACACATCTTTTGCGTTAAACTAAATTTACAAAATAAAAGTAGTAAAATCTTATCAACCAGAGGTAGTTTTAGAGCGTTAATATTGCCCGAGGGAATAAGAGCAAAGCTCTCTGGCTTCAATAAGAACCACAGTGATTTCAGACCCTGTTGTATTCAGTGCTGACTTGGATGATTTTTTTTTCATAGTGCTCTCAGGGACCTGTAGGAAGTATTGTTGTGATCAGAGGAGACTCCTGGGGTAGAAGTTAAGATCTGGGTAGCCTCTGCCTTAAGAAGGTTGTGGAGCACCCTCATAGAAGCAGGGAAAGGGAGGATGAGATAGGGGGGTTTCCTGAGGGGAAACCAGGAAAGGGAATAACATTTGATATGTAAATAAATAAAATACCCAATAATAAAGGAAGCTTAATGAAGTCACCAATGTCTATAGCTCATCCTTCTTCCTATGATCCACCTGTTTTCTTTTTATTTACTCTCTGATTCACACATTCATATAAATATGTACTACAGCCAGCCATACAATTACATGCATATAAACTGGCTACACAGTATCTGGCATTACATGCTAGCCAAACAGTAGTTGTATCCCTGTGTCTTATCCAGTCCCCGTGGTTGGGGATTTGGGGTGAAAATAAGGTTATGTGAAAAACTCTTCTGAACTAATGCACCAGTGAGAAAGAGGTCAACAGAAAGGACCTAGGTACACACAGCCAAGGAATTCACACACCTAGATATGGCAGGGAGAGAAGGCAAGCAGGTCTAGAGCTGAGAACATTCACTCAAGGGAGCTGCTCCCTCTCACCGAGAAGCACTGTTCAGAGCAGTGCAGCCGCAGCAGAGTCCCGAAGGGTCCCCCTTTCTGAAATTTGTTCACTAATCAAGGGCAGGCATCAGAGGCCAAGTTATTTCAGACGTTGTGACTCAAGCTAGGAGCGACTCAGCTAAGGGGAAACTGACCTGGCCACCTGCTTCTTTGCTTATTTTTACTGTATTCAGATACAGGGTGTAGCATATTTCATTGCAGAAGTAAAAGTGTGTTTATTATGGGGAAATGTAATTTTTATATTTTAAATTTAAAAATAGGTGACTTAGAAGGAGACAATATCTCTGTATTTATCACTTGTTCTTTTGAAAATTATGTTGTAAGTAATTGTTCAGTGAAAATTTAAATTTACCATGCTCACAGTTGATCAGCTACATAGGAAAAGGTAGAAACTGACTTTGCCAATCAATGTTCAAAATGAGGGAAGGAAAGAGATGAATCTTAAATAGAAAAAAAAAATCAATCATTCAACTAGAAATATGGTCATTCACATGAAACTCTTCCTGTCCTGGAAATCCATTTATAGCTCTTATTTCTTATTAATACGGATAGCTTCCCAGTAAGCTATTTTAACAAACTATTTTTACAGATCCCCCACCTTGAAGAATAAAAGTCAATTAATGCCATTCTGACTTTTTGACACATTCTTTTCTCTTTTTTTTCCCCCAGAAACCAAGGTCTAAAAGTATGATAATTTTATTGCCTTTTCAAAGAGAATGTAAAAATGATTCGTGAAGAGCTTTCATTATGCCTACAGTGGAGGACAGCCCACTTCCTTGTATGTGAGAGCTCAGATTCACACTTCCCTTCAGTTCTCCCTTGAATAGCTCAGCTCATTGGTATCCCTCTCCAGTACAGGATCCGGCCTTGGCAGGTTCTAGTTTACCTCCTTCAGCCCTGGCTTCTGAATGAGAAAATAGTGTAATAGTTAAGGTAGAGTCAGGGTTCTTACAATTACAGACAGGGCTGTCATTCACAGCTTGCACTTAATATTTTTTGACATTTTATGGCAGATAATCCTATGCTACAAGAGGGCTGTCCTACATACTGTCCAGTAACTTATCATCATTGATGATTTGTACCTGACAGATGCCAGTAAACTCTTCCAACAAACTACAACAGCCCGAAATGTCTTGGACTGTACCACATCTCTCTTGTGAGGTACATGTAGAGAAGAAAAGCAAGAGGGAGGGAGAAAGAGAGCTGTAAGGGAAGAAGTTGGGGGAGGGCAGAAGCAAGGGGGGTTTCTGTAACTCCAAGACCATCTTATGCTACATAATGACATATTGCCTCAAGAAAAAAGAAACAAAAAATGAATATATAAGTATATACACATTCAGCTTAGCCCCACACCAAAATTACTGAGTGAAAGAGTGGGCAAGAATACTATAGACATTTATGTTTATTTTAGAATTCCATACTTATATATAACAGTTAGCTTTGTTCTGCTCCAAACAGCCAGATATGCTTTTGTTCCCAGTTTTATGTGATGTTTGATGCTGCACTCAGGGCCTCATACATTACATTCACCTATACCTATACCTATACCTATACCTATACCTATACCTATACCTATACCTATACCTATACCTATACCTATACCTATACCTATACCTATACCTATACCTATACCTATACCTATACAGTAAAGAACTCTCTGCCAACTGAGTTTCATCCTGAGCAATAATTAGGTGACCAGGTGATGAAGGACGAGAAACTTGGAGCTGAAAGACAATGTGACTATCAGGATCTCTTCCACTGTAACCTCCAGAGGGTACCAGGCCTGCCACTCTGGGCTCCTTCACCTTGTATTCTCTTGACATACAGATCATCCTCTTCAGTTCCTGGCCTTGTGACTGGCCAAGGCAGGCTCTACATGTGGGGTTAGCATGAGGACAGCATCTCTGAGCAGCATCCACAACAGCTCAACCCATGGCTACCTAAGCCTTAATCAAGGTATGTGTCACCATTCCAGTTAAAAATAGCATGATACTTTGATTTTTATCTGGCCATTGATCCACAAATTGCCCCCTTGAGACCTCATAGTGACAGTGGGAGCAGGAAGACAGACATTCAGCTAAGCTGCATCTCAAATCTAATGTCCTTATTGTGCAGTTGAACCCTCCCCAGGCCTCTGAACTGTCATACTGTCACACTACCATCTGCAGAGTTAGCACTAGCAGAGCTCTCAGTGATTAACCTACTCAAGGATGCCATCCCAAGTTTGAATAATTAGAAAACCTGTGGTATATTAACAATGCAAATGCAAGATTTCCTGTCTCCAATGCCCCAACACTTACATTCCTTTCCCACTATTGTGATCATTGCAGAAAATCAGGGATAATCTGTGAACTCAGGGGACCAAAGGAGTCTAAATGCCGTGACTGTTTCCCTTGGTCTCCCAACTCATGGGGAACATAAAACAATGTCTTCATTCTCTCCTGCTTTTCATTCTGTTTCACTTTTGAGATTTGGATGGATGTCCTTCTGTCCAACCTCTGATGTAACTATGGAATTATGGTGGAAAATTGATGAGACCTTCAGTTATTTCCAGATTTGGGACAAACACTTCTTCAAAGTCAGAGAGCCCACCAGTCACCATGGGGAACATTGCTCCTGGACACATAAAGAAAATGCCATCCACTTATCTTTGTGTTAGGTGAACATTGACCAAAGTCATTAGCCCTAATCATATTCATTTTGGGACAGACTTACCCAACAAGGATTCAAGGAACATTTACAGGCTGACACCAGTCATCACAGGAGGAGGCAAACTACTGTCACCTGGCTGGGGCTCAGAGATGTATGTTGCATTTGGGAAGTGAAAAAAAAAAAAAAAAAAAAAAAAAAACCTAAGCAGGCACACCTGCCAGGAATGTGATTGTGGGTTAGAGGTCAGAGGACAGTTGTACGAATCACTTCTTGTTTTCTATCATGTGGATTCTATGGGCTGAAATTGGGTCATCAGGGTGATAATGTCTTTAATCACAGCTACATCTTGGTGGTCCTAATTTTTAATGATATTTTAAGATACATTTTAAATGTAGTAACATATGTATTGCTGAGTTGTAGACAAATTACAGAGCAACCAATAACTCTAAGCAAAAACCCTACTTTTTCTTAGTTGGAGAATAGGTATGTACTTGAATTTATCCAGAAAAATGTCCCTTGTTATGACAATGAAAAAACTTTCTCTTGTTCTTTAAAAGCAGGTATTTAAAGTGCTTCACAAAACACCTGTTAAGTTTTACTCAGTGCGAGGCTCTGCCAGTGCCTGGCAAATGCAGAAGTGGATGCTTACAGTGATCCATTGGACTGAGCACAGGGTCCCCATTGAAGGAGCTAGAGAAATTACCCAAGGAGCTGAAGGGGTTTGCAGCCCCATAGGAGAAACAACAAAATGAACTAACCAGTACCTGCAGAGCTCCCTGGGACTAAACCACCAATCAAAGAAAACACATGGTGGGACTTGTGGCTCTAGCTGCATATGTAGCAGAGGATGGCCTAGTTGGTCATCAATGGGAGGAGAGTTCCTTGGTCCTGTGAAGTTATATACCCCAGTATAGGGGAATGCCAGGGCAAAGAAGCAGGAGTGAGTGGATTGGGGAGCAGGGGGAGGGGGTAGTGGTTAGAGGATTTTTGGAGGGGAAACTAGGATAGGGGATAACATTTGAAATGTAAATAAAGAAAATATCTAATAAATTGAGAAAGGAAAAAAAACGTTTTACTCAGTGCATGTTTGGAGAAAATGCAAGCAGCCTTTTTACTGCAAGCAGCTCCTCTCACCATAGCTGCGTGAGTCAGAAACAACACACAAATCATGTCCCCAAGAGTCCTTTCTGAGAATCCATTTGTTTTAAGTGCTCTTGGCAAATTGTCTTTAAAAACAAACCTGTGATGTAAAGGAGAAAGAATAACATGAATTTCAGTACTGCCCTCCCCAATTAGAGTTTGGTACTAACTAGAATAGTTATCTTAGCCATCAACTATGGTTTAACAGTGAAAGAGAATTACTCTTTCCTTTGACTTCTCTGACAACACTCACAGTCCTATTTCCTGCACGCCAAGAGGCATGTGGGTAGCAATGAGCGGTACCAGGGTAGGATAACTTTTCAAAAGTTTATCCAGCTTGTGTTAGAAGAGACTGCAAAGGTGTTCCTACATCCTAAGCTGGGGCTAAACAGAGGCCTCTAGATGTGGAGCAGAGAGGATTCAGATCATGCAGCATTGAGATAGAAGCAGTCTTCAGCCTTCAGAATATACTTAGGTAGAAATGTGACTACTGAGCAGTTTCAGCCCCAGTGAAGCATAAAGAGGCAGAGTAACTGGAGGGCCCAGTCATCTTCATCTTCTTCGTCTTCCTTCTTGTTCTTCTTCTTCTTGTTTTTCTTGTTCTTCTTCTTCTTGTTTTTCTTGTTCTTGTTCTTGTTCTTGTTCTTCTTGTTTTTCTTGTTCTTCTTGTTCTTGTTCTTCTTGTTCTTGTTCTTCTTGTTCTTGTTCTTCTTGTTCTTCTTGTTCTTCTTGTTCTTGTTCTTCTTCTTCTTCTTCTTCTTCTTCTTCTTCTTGTTCTTCTTCTTCTTGTTCTTCTTCTTCTTCTTCTTCTTCTTCTTCTACTTCTTCTTCCTCCTCCTTCTTCTACTTTGCCTCTCTATGATTCCCCACTGTAAATACTGCTGAGAAGAAGCAGTATGGCAATATTGCATGTCACCCCATGAATAATTATGCAGCTTCCTGCACATAGACATGTAAATGTGTACTATTCAATGGGTCCACATTGCAAAATGCAAGAAGCCTCATAGTTTTAATCAGTATTCCCATCACCACTCCTATTACAACACTAAGCAAGCGAAGAAATATATTCTTACTTTATTAACATAAAATGATATCAATAGTTTCACAACAAAATGATGAAAATCATGTGACAGGTATCAATCAAATTAACATGTGAAACAGAGTACGTGAAAAATATAGAAAACTATTATTAGAAAAAAAGAAGTATTTATGAGTATATATTGAGTAAGCATTTTCATAGAAGTGAAAATAATTAATTTTCCCACAGTTATGTGTGTTGATATTAGAATGAACAACATCCCACAATTCATCTCCTTTACTCTGTCATCATTGCTCTAATTCTGCTTTTCCAACTACTAACAGGCTCAACACTTACATGTTAAAGACAAATGAGTAGTTAATATTCAGGAGAAGAATTCATATTCAATGTATCAGGGCCATGTAAGTAGATACTCTGCCCACACTCCCAGTGAGTGATAGGACAGACCATGCACTATACGCAAGAGAAAGAAAATTTACCTAACTCATAAAAAAGTGAGGATAGTCCTTGCATGATCCATGGAATCATAAAAAAAAAAGTGTTTTCTAAAGGCAGACTATTGATATCCTCGATTGCTGATATTGTATCTGAATCAGCATACAAATAAAATATATTTGAATGTAATCCTGTTGAACATGTTAATGGTGTATTTCATATTGATGTAAATCTCTCAACTATATACACAGTTAATTTCTAGTGAGAGTTGCTTGCCTTCCACAAAGATTTGAATAAGTTGTCTAAGGTAGATGCGTGTTTCTGCTGGCCATAATAGTAATACCATTTTCTCTACCTCAGCATCCTTATTCTTTCTGATTACTGTCAATCATGCTATAAAAACCCAGTTAGTAAGCACAATTCAGTAATGGAGAATGGAAAGGTTCTGTTAACCTTAAATGTGCATATTACTCTGTTGACTAGGGTTGCAAGTATATCTGGGAGGCAGAGTCCTTATCTAGCATTTTAGAGGGCCTACAATTGACGACAGCACAGCTATAAAAATCATGCAATGTACATTTTCTAAATATAGTTGAGAAAACTTGATTGTTTTCCAAAGAAATATCATCTTTCCTTTATCAATTGAAAATTAATTGCATGATATCTTATTTGACGAGTGGAAAAATATAATATAAAAATCAAGCCAGTAAGTTTGTTTTTCCTTGTCGCAGAAATTGCAGATGAAAAGGACATGATCATAATAAGTAGAAATGATGACTGTCTCATCCACAGTTTTCCATAATTCAGTGTTGCTGAGAGTTCTCCTTCACCCTGCCCTCTCAAGGTGAAGCAGTTGCTTTGCTACTCTTTCAGTTGAATCTTGCACTTAATTCCTCTTTTACTTTTCTTTGAAAAACACAACTTTTTGAAAACTAAAGCCCATTGTGATTTATTTCAATTACATTGACAATACCTCTGAGCAGATCTTAAGCAGTTTAAAACTCTGTTCAATAATAGATTTGCAAGTTAGAAATAAATATTCACCATATGACTGAGACATTTCCCCTTTTGTTTCTTTACAATAGAATAATTTTCTGTTAAATAAGTATTAATATCATTTATAGGAATATTTCACAATGGAGAAAGCAAACACACCACTACTCTATGATAGGAAGCATTGGCACTTTACCTCACTTTCAAGTTCCCTTGCTGGGGCTGTCCATCATAGACAGATAAAATGTCAAAGTCCTCCTCTAGGGCAAAGGTATGGAAGGATAGCTGAATCCTGTTGCGCTCCCCAGTAATAATGATCCAGGTGCAGTTGGCATAGTTGGGGTACCCATGAGGAAAGCCAGGACTTTCAATGGTGCCATTAGGTCCCTGTACCAGGCCACCACAGTTCTGACCTGGGAAGAAAAACACAAAATAACATATAATCTTAGTCATCATCAAGCAATAGTTTGAAGAATGTCCCTGACATTTTGATCAAAGTATTTAATGATATATTATAGGAGTATGTACATGCTTATTAAAGCAGCAGTATTCATCAGTGTTCAAGGATAGCAAAAGAGTAAGAGGAGAATAACAGAAGACAGAATGGAAGAGAATCATAGAGCCATATTTGTGAACTCACACTAAAAGACCAGCTTCAATTTTCAACAACACAGGAACAGATTTTCTATTAATGAATGCTGAAACCCCCCTGTCCATCAGTTCTTTGTTAGAGAGTTGGAGTTGCATACAAAATCAATATTATAAATGTAACTGTAGTGCACACAATTTCAATACAGCTAAGTTATTCCAACATGTGGTAACAATGATAGGAAGCACCATGATTAGCCTTCTAAGAATGCATTTGAGCTTGTTCTTTGTTAATAGGAAAGCTATGCTACAGAAGGACTTAAGACCTTAGAGTTGTGCTGCTGAAAATAGAACTCATTAAAAATGTAGTTTAAATGACACTTGAAGAAAACAGTAATAGAGCACAGGGTAGAACACAGAGATATTTTCACTAACAGTGTCCTCATTTCACAGGTAAGCTACTCTGTATGGAAGAAAGAAAATATTGTATCAGAGTGGTGGAATAACTAAAGAAAATCAATGGGATTGTAACGGCAGAAACACCTGTACCTCCCATGTTGATACCTAGACCTTACTTATTTTCATAGGTCCTGTATTCAGTATTAACCCAGGAAAGAACAAGGATGATTGTGAAACATAAGAATAAATTGGTGATGATAACAAGTTTGTAGGAAGTAAGAAATTCTTGCACTTCCTTCTAAGCAAGACCTGGAAATAGCGAGAAGTGTACGTTTTTGCTTAATAGTAAGTAGAAATATCCTTAGTAATTAAAAAATACATATCAATCTTAAATTTATATAAAAACAAATTGGAATATAGCTATATTTATTCACAAAGACAGAGATAGATAGGTCCCTCATGAGGACATCCCAGGCTACACAAACACTGTCTCAACAATTAATTATAAATACATATCATTGTAAAGTACTATATTTGGACCACATTAAGCCTTGTTTGTGTTATCAACATGAATATGGTTAAATTTCAATGGTAATGGTGGCATTGTACAACTTCTTTAATAGAGGTTCAAATAGAGCAGCACTGAATAGAACAGGGTCTGCAAGAAAAGATCCGTCTATACTTATGATGACTTCAAACTTCTGAAGAAAAGGACAAAAGTTGGGAGAGAGGCTTTGTGTTTGTGTCAACTGGAAAGAAGAAAAGGCTATAAATTCCATCTAAAATAATAAGGAACAGACTTGACCAGAGAAGATTCCCAGAAGACCCTGGCCATAGACAAGAAAGAGAAAAATCAAAAGGATCAAACAAACAGGTGATGTATTTACTGATCCATGTAATTTTGGACAGCTCTGAAACTGACTGAAACAGAAAATTTTTTCCAGCCAAAATTTCATCTATGCATGGCAAATAATCTTGTTGACTACAGAATTCTCATAACTTATAATTGTATGCCATCATTTCATATGGAATGAATAGATTTTAGCTATATGGTCAAATTAACTTCTAAAGAAGATATTTATCTCTCATCTATTCAAACAAAGAGAAGAAAATCATCTTTAACAGACCTGTGCACACTCCATACATTATGGTAATACATAAATATATGTTGTATCTAAAAGCTTTATGTTCACAGAAAAAAATAACCAAGAATGAAGCTCTGATGAAATGCACCCTTGAGGATGCTGAAATGCTGCAACTCACTGTTCCAGCTTCCTCTCTGATCCTACTTTAGATTACATCAATGCTATTTCCTATAAAGACTTGTTTCTAAGACAACATCAAAACAGCTAGCTCATTTGATTGTACTTGACAGAATGTTCCAATCAGGACTACAGTTAAACTCTAAAATTTATCAGCACATAGAGGCTGGACAACAAATATTATAACTACCTTTTTTAAGACTAACCATTTTTCTAATTTTATTGAGTCTGTAAAAAGGAAGACTATGCCCAAAATCAGCAGGAAGCAATTATAAGGGAATTTCACTCATTTCCAAGTGGGAACTCAATAGATGTTATATGTTTGTCGTATATTAAAAGGGTATGGTTCCAATTAGTTATGGACTTAGACAGGGAGAAGAGTAAATAGAGAGATTAGATTCAGGGATTTCTTTTTCTCTTCCATTCTTTATCTCTATCCTTTTTTTTTTTTTTAGTGTTGAAAAAGAAATGGGGAAAATAGACAAATATATTACTGAATCTTCTCTTCAACACAGATCTATTGGTATTCTCAATTAAGGTTTTTTTGTTCATGTTGATATAAATTATTATATATTGATACAAATTTAAGGTTTTATATATATATAAAACATTATTTATATACATATAAAAATATATATACAAATTATATATAAACATTATATATAAACATATATAAACATTATATATATATACACACACACATAATGTTTTCAAAGGTTATTTTAGGTATTTTGTACTTAAATAATTTTTAAAAATACAATATAAAATTCTAACCCTTTGGAAATCTGCTATTAAAAACAGATGGTAAAAATGCAAGTTATGAACTCTTAGCAATGGTTAATAAATGCAAATTACTGGTCAGGCAATTAAATTCATAGTCATATTAAATACTAGTTTAGTTTGTTACAATAAGATATTTTAAAGGTTATTCAAGTAATCAATAACTAAGAATTAACAACGTTTGTCAATTCAGATATACTACAGAGAGCTAATTGGTCTTTAAAAACCCAAGAGATCTACAGAATATGGCAATTAATGTTGTTTTATTATTAAAAGATCTTTTTGACTATGAGATAGGTCTGTTTCTGATAATACCTCCTTCCCATTCTAAAGAAGATGATGAGCATCAAAAACCTCTATATGGAATTGTTTCATATATGGCAAGCTAGCCACTTGGCAAAAAAAAAATATGCATGTTTCAACTATAGACAAAATAATAACGTGCAGAAAGGAAAAACAGATATGGGGAAATAGACTATCAAGCACTGCCTAGCCAGGTAAGCAAGTCCTTCAATATTCCTACTTTACAAAAGGTCAGTCATGTGTCATATATACTGGGTCAGAAAGGATGAATATGTATGCTCCAATGTTATAAAGACAATTCTGGGAAACTATCCAAGTACCTAACTATGTCTTTTATATAATCTTGGAAGCTACTTGTCTATACTTCCTACTTACTTAGGTTATAAGTATTCCTTCTCAAGTCTCTTATGGGGTTGAACATTAGATAGTTATAGTCTCAACATTAAGCTTAAATTATTTAGGATTTAAGAAAATAATTTTTAGAATTAAAAAGATGTTTTAGAATTTTTAGAATTAAGAAGATGTTTTTTACGATGGCAATACAAGTTAGAATAAAAAAGGTCTTAACTACAAAACTCTAATTTACCAAGATAGGTTAGATAATAGAATACCATCACGAGATCACCAAATGTTTGTGGACTATTGTAATGTAAGCCATATCTGAAAGACTTCATTATCATTACTATTGTTTTTAGTTTGTATTTGAAAGAAAAGAGCCTTTTATTGAACTAAACATGGGAATTGCAGAGAGAATATCTTATGTATTGTAAGCATGCATCACCTGTTGATTAAAAAAATCTATGGGCTATAGGAAAGGGTAGAACAGAAGACTGGATATGTGGACAGCAGAAATAATTTTTGGATAGTACCAAGCATAAAAGATTTCCTCAGGAACATGTGACAAGAGTGACTCATGATACCTGAGCACAGGTAATGAGACACATGTCAGAATGTAGATTAGAATATTGGGTTATTTTAAGTTATGACCTAGTCAGTGAATAGCCAAGATAAATAGCCAAGATAGTTGTATGCATATTTTGGTTCTGAATCTTGTTTTGGGGATCATGGGGTTGGGAGAAAGAAGCATACCTAACTTCTACAGAGAAGAGGAGAAAATGGGCTGAGGGAATGGTTCCCTCTTGGCTCTGTTTCCCTGCAGTGAGTGAGTGAGTGTGTGTGTGTGTGTGTGTGTGTCTACATACAAGTCCTCAGGCATTCTCTTAATATACTCCTATTTCTGACTTTAGTTCCACACACCAATCCTTTGGAATGAGCTTCAGGATCAGGCTTTTTATGAGGACACTCTGCTATAAAGATTCATGTACACTTTGCTGATCCCCTTTTACATTAGATATCCTTTCTTTTCCTTTCCTTTTCCCCTTTCCCCTTTCCCCTTCCCCCTTTCCCCTTCCCCCTTTCCCCTTTCCCCTTTCCCCCTTTCCCTCTTCCCTCTTCCCTCTTCCCTCTTCCTTCTTCCTTCTTCCTTCTTCCCCCCTTCCCCCTTCCCCCTTTCCCCCTTCCCCCTTTCCCCCTTTTCCCTTTCCCCCTTTTCCCTTTCCCCTTTTCCCTTTCTCCTTTCCCCTTTCTCCTTTCCCCTTTCCCCTTCCCTTCCCTTTCCATTCCTTTTCCTTCCTTTTCTTTCCCAGCCTCACTAATACCCCTTCCTACTTCTCTGGTCCTTCCTTCATCATCTTGGGGTTAAAGACCTCCCTCTGAGATCCTCCCTTCATGTCCCTCCTCACATCCCTCTACCATGGTAGAAACACCTTCAGTGCAAACCTCCTTAGTCTCCATGTGATTATAGTTCCTTTGTTAGTTATCTCTAAACATATGCCTGTCCAGAAAAATCTAAAATTCAGGTGAATCAGTGAAAAAGTATGGTCAGTAAAGTATGGAAAGGCTAACTGCTCTCTCTGCATCACTGCCCCAGGTCCCTTTCTGGTGAAAATATTACCGACATGGACAGGAATAAAACACTCCTTTTTAGTTAACATTAGTACCTAATTGGTTTGGAGATAGACATGGAATGATTTCTAGATTCTTTGCAGTCTTACCTTCTCTCTCAGTTGAACTATTTTTCACAAATACATTGTGCATTTTTAAATATTTTGAAACTAGGATTGTGGCAGAAGTTTCCAAGGAACCTAAGCTTGCTCTGATTACAGTATGTTGCATAAGTACTAGAATATATGTATTATCCAATATTTCTTTGTTTTAATGCAAACAGTTAATTATTTCCAACTACATTTCAGCCTTTAAAGAAATCACTATCTTAGGTTTTAGTGATCTCAAATCTTTCATGTTAATATTATCAAATGATTGTCAGAGTTTACACAATCTTACTAAAATACATTTAATGAAAGGGATTTATGAGTTTAAAAACTAAAGAACTAATAAGAAGCTCATTTTCCAGTAAATTTAAATCTAACAATAATGCTGTAACAGGTGGATATTAAAGCTGTGAGGATTTGAAAAGGCTTTAAAGGAAACAGCTTTCCTGCTTTATCTAGCAATTCTTGTTTCATGGGAAATAATAAAAAATGAGAAGGCTTGATTATAAATTGGAGAAAAGAAAAAGAGAAACTAACAGAAAATGTTAGCTGAAAAGTGATCAGTGTTTGACACCCATCATGTGGCACCAGGTCACTAGTCGTAAAGAGTTCCCAGGAGAGAACCTTGAGGCAGCCTTCAGGGCATCTATTAGGATGATGCGTTTTGCAGGACAAATCTTGTTTGATCACTAGACAAACTTTCCAACAGGCTCTGACTGAAACTTCAAGAATTTTGCAAGAGTTCTCAGCAAGTAGAATATTATCCCTGGCTATACTATGTAATCAACAAAGAAGTTTTCAATGTCCCCATGCCTACAATGGACACTAGATTAGTACTGGAGGCTAAGACTATCCAGGGACATATTGAGAAAGAATAAAACAAGAGAGTGTATAATCTTCACTGTCACATCTGAATGAAATATTGTAGTCATTAAACTGGAATTTGATTGATTCTATTTAAGATAAGCTGCAAGAAGAGAAGAAAATTCCAACACCCACCCAACTGCCAATTCCAGACTTAAAACAAAGCCAGTGCTTCACACTGGTAACAGGATGGCTAACAGTCAGCACTTGCAAAAGGATGTATTTTTAAACTATATGTCCAACTGGGAAAATAAATATTGATTCCAGTCCAATACAATTTATAAATTCCATTCCAGATGGATTGGAGACCAAAACATAAATCAATAATCTTTCTGAAAGATGACAATGTAAAAAATAAATCTTCATGGCTCTACGTAGTTTTAATCTAAAACACAAAACTACTAACCATCATAAAAACTACTGGAAAGGATAGCCACAAAAAGCAAGATATTTGAAGTAAATATCTACAGTGATTGATCCATGAATAAAAACCCAGATGGAACTCACCCACAGGTTTGTAAGAAAGGGTAAGCATAACAGAAATACAATCCATGTCCAGAGAATGCTTCTTAAGGACAGGGGTAATGTGACCAGCCTCATGTGTCTAGATTGATAGCATTCTTGACATGATAAAATGTATTTCTATAAACGATGAGTCAGCATAAGTCTTTATCCATGTTCCTCCCTTCTACAGATTGCTTCTGTAGCCTCTCTGATTTTTCCTACATTGCTTCACTCAGTTATCGCCTTCTATATGGAAAGAGATAAACAGAGAATATGGTGCTAAATACAGAGTGTGCTTTTGATAATCTTGAGTATGTGTGCTGTAATGCTTGGGTTCTGGTTTATGGGATAACATGGACACATTTGGATCTCCAAGTTAGAGAAAGTCTAGAATACATTAAAAAGAGCTCACCCAGAGATTTCAGTGTTACCTCATAATTCCAGAATTCAGATAATATAGAGGGGAGGCTCATGTGATTTGTAGGCATGGGGCAGGTATGTGTTAGAGGAAGAAGGGATCTACAGGAAACTGATTTAGCATTCCATTTTATCAGACAATCTAGCTGTATATTGCAAAACTGAGATTGAATTATAAAATAGTGGAGTAAGTCAAGTAGAAAAAGAATTTCAAGGCACTGCAGCACTTGAATGGTTGTTACTCTCTGCTCTTAGTCAGGTTTACAGTGAGACAGAGCAGCAAATAGAAAGCAAAGGTCAGAAAAATGCTTGCTTTGGTAAGAAGGGATATAAGTGAGTTTAAACTTGAAGAAAAAGAGGGAACAGACAGAGCACCTGTCAGGCAACCAAATAAGAAGCTCACAATTTACCTGAGGACAATTGGGAAAGTGCTCTGGTTATATGAGTGCACTGTCCAAAGGCTCCAGGTCATAAAGAGGCAAACACATTTTGAAGGAGAGACAGGATTAAGAGTACTACCAAGCTGTTTATGTTCTCAGAACTGCTATCTATAGAAGGGGTCCCTAGTTTCAGACCCCACGGGTCCCTACAGGTCCTGACAAACCACTGAAAGTGTGATTTAAGTGAGGTGAGGTACTTCTTGAGCTGGGCACATAATCTGCATGATACTGGTTTTGTAGTCACTCAAATCAAAGAGTTATAGCACTGTGGAGACTTGCACCACAATTCCAGAAAGTTCTTGAGGCTAAACTGTAAATGGGAGGGTTAGATTCTATCAAAATTCCTGAGTGGTTATTATATTAAGTGGTAACAAAGACTCACCAGTGAGAAATAAAGTTCACTTACTGTTACAATATCAAAGATAATGAATGTTAATCCCATGATTATGGGACTGTCCTTTTCTGTTGACTTGGTACCCAAAGGATAGGAGTGACATCAATTTGTTCCTGAGAAGCTTGTTGGCCCAGGTGATCTGCTGAGTTTGTGATGCTGAGAAGTATGGCTACAATGCATGTGCATCAAGATAGAGATGTCTGGCTGGGGTTTCTGTGCTTTGGGTTCTGAGAAGGAGAGCAAGCAAGAACTGCACAGACAGGAGCCTTCAGTTACAATCTGAGTCTGTGTTGAGTACTCTATGTGACCATCTATAGACATCTCCCAACCTTCAGGATGCTTAAACCCTTCTGGGGGAAAATATAACTCAGAGGGCCCTGGGATAGCTCCCTGCTTTGAAAGCCATCAGCAGACTAAACATTGCCATGCCACTGCCACGCCGAGGTGCCCAGACCTCTGTTCTGAATGAAGTGCATTTGGTTTCTTCCTCCCTGGAGCCCTCATCATTACTTTTCAGGCTGTATTACTGTACATCTTCTTTTTCCCAGCATAAGGCATCTGCAGCAGGGACTCATCTGTGATGTATTCTGGCTCACTTAGCCATGTGATGGATGACAGAAATTCACATGCATGAAGGCTCTCCATGTGTAGTTTTGCTGCCTCAGTTCTGTGCCTGGTTTCCAATATTACAGAGGGGAAAGATGGTCACAGAATGTCAAAACTCATGTGCCAGAATCTGAAAGGTTCTCAGTCTCATTTAATGACTGGATAAACTTTGAAGTTGGAAACAGGTTAGCCTTTGATTCATGAATTATGTTCATTTTTATTTGCATGGTGTTTTATGATGAGAAGATCTTCTGTGCAGGGTCCTCATTATGAGCACAAATATCTGACCAGTAAGGGTCCTGGAGCACAGAATTTGGCTGAGTGGTTATAGAAAGACCTGGTCCATATTGGTTAACATTCAAAGAACCTCAGGAAGTCTTATCCCATGTTGACTGCTACTCACACATGTAAGAAAGTATGAGCAGAGCCATCAAGAAGTAGAACTTAATCAGAGTAGCTGAAAATGTGGCTGTCTATAATTGGAGAGCAAACTAATATTTGGTAGAGAAAGCAGAAGCACAGTAAGGTTCATAATTGAAGGCTATCACTGGTAACAAGCAATAAGACATATTCATGTTTGTGGCAACCCTGGATTGTCATATTATATTTTCAATGACACAGTTCAAGAGGAGGAAGAACACAGATATTCAAAATTCTCAAGGACAATATCCATTGATCTCAGACATTCATTCTGCAAAAATCTTAATGTAAGTTTTCACATCCTACATAAACTAATATGTCCCTGAAATAATTGTATTTCCTTTCAATCAGATATCAACCTCCAGCCTCTCTCTCTCTCTCTCTCTCTCTCTCTCTCTCTCTCTCTCTCTCTCTCTCTCTCTCTCTGTGTGTGTGTGTGTGTGTGTGTGTGTGTGTGTCTGCATCTGTCTGTATGTCTCTCTCCATCTCTGAGTCTGTCTCTCTGTCTCTCTCTGTCTTTCACAATGAATATCTTCAGAAAGTTTGCAACCTCAGCCTTCCTTGAAAGAAGTTTGAAAAGTATGGCATTTGTGTGCGCGAAGAAACAGCTGAATGTCAGTCACAGAAGCCAAGAGTACTTGGCTACTTGGTTAGTTTTAATCCCAACACTTGAGGGATATTATGTTCCTCAGAGTATTGTGAAGAGCCAAGTATACAGGAATGAACAAGACCATTCAGGTAACCCTGACATGGAGAATCAATCATGGGATCAATGTCAATGGCTCCTACAGGAAGATAAAGAATTTCATAGGGCTATGTAAATACAAAGGGAACCATCTGCTTTCCTACATTAATGTTTGCTCTTGTGGCCACATGTAGGTTTTGTCTGCATAACTTCTTTGAATACATTCAGCTTGCTTCTGACTCAGGTCCTTTGCATTCCCTAAGCCAGCTATCACAAATGCTCTTCCCTTAGTCTATCCTGTACCAGATTCCTAGGCAGGAGCAAGTCTGTTTGTCTAGATTCACAACTCAGCTAACAGTCCACACTCACCCCATAACACAACACCTGCATTCCTGCTTTATTTCCTTGCCACATCTACAACTTTGGAAATGTGTAGTGTCTACTCATTGCTTGCCTATTCAATAACTAACATGAAACCTTGTAAAAAGTTAGATCCCTGCCTGCCCTGCTTACCTCCTTGTTTGCACTCTACTCCATGTACAGCATGATCTGAGCTGTGTGTGTGTGTATTTGTGTGTGTGTGTGTGTGTGGAGGGGGGTCGGTGTAGTGTTGGACTAAGAGAAATCTACACACATAATAAGGAGAAATACAATACACAGGAGCTTCCTGTTCGTGACAACCAGGTGTCTACATAAATATAACATAACCCAGGGCAACACAGACCCAGAATTGCTCTTTCCCTCTTCATGGCCTGAGGATGGGCTTCCTTCAGAAGAATACCTGATATTTCCACCCTGGAGCTATTGCTGTTCACATGATGACTAAGTTACTCTGTGTGCCTCCACTTTGAAGAGAAAAAGAAAACAGCTAGCATAGTGTGGCTACCAGAAAGCTCAGGGGTTTAGAACTCAAAGAACTAAAATGGAATTTGTCACTAGTACACCATTATGACCACTGGTGATATGCCTTCTGTAGTTCTGCCCTAGTTTTCGTGCAGGGGTAAAGGAGATGATATAGTTGGTCTAGTTGCTGTGGTGGCTGAAGTCACAGATACCTGAATATGCATAGCGGATGGAAGAAGTGGTTCTATGATTGTGAGTTTAGAAAGGGTAATCCACCCGAGTCCTCTGCGGTTTGGAGATACCTAGAAATGCTTCAGATCTTTGGCAGGCTTCATCTTCAGTCCATTAGATGCCCAGATAATGCTTTTACCCCGAAGGGGATCTCCTGGGCACTCTGTGCCCATCAACCCCTCTATTAATTTTGAAGTTTGAGATCACAATAAGAAGACTACACAAATTGACAGATCTTTAAGTTTATCACTAATTAGAGCAAACAAAAAATCAGAACAACAACCAAAACCACCTTTTAACCAGGATTCCTAGGCTTCAAACTGATGTTTTTTTTTTCTAAAATAAATAAATAAATCAGAAATTCCCATCTTCATTGCAGGCTACAGGATGCAGACTCTTAGGACTATGCTGAAAGACACACCACAGATACCATAAAGGCCCCCCTTCCAAGAAAATAATGGTCATATATGTGATGTGATATCAGGTAGTTATATTCCAATGAAACATCCACACATGAACCAAACTGCTGTGAACCAGAAAGTTGGTAGAATTGATGATGTGAGGTCACACACATGTATATATGTAGCAGAAGAATTGAACACGTCTCCCCTTGTTACTAAGACTCAAACCTCACAACTTAGAAATAGAAGAGTTTGTTTTTTTCCACCAAGAAAATCTTTTATGTGTTGTACCACAAAGCAAAGGGCAGGTTATGACTTCGAAGTACCTTCCTCTTAATGCTTATAGCAAGGAGTCACCAAGCCACCTAGGCTGGAAAGAAAACAAAAAGGTATTCATGTGTCTAAGCCAAAGGGTGAGACTTTCTCCTTGGTACACCAGTGTGGGCATCTGACAAAGCCACAAGAGTTCTTTTATTTTTATGTTTTTGTGCATGGTGTATTTAGTAAATGAAAGGATTTGGAATTTCGAAAATATCTGATTCATATGGATTGAGGGATCTGGGGCTGTATAGGCCGTGCCTTATGCAACTCTGGAGTACATACAGCATCCACACAACTTCATTTGGAATAAGACTGCCGAGGATGCTGGTCCTGTTAAGATTCCTCACATGTGGGGTGAGGTAGTATGTGTGAGCGTGTATTGGAAAGACCAGAATAAAGAGATTGATGAGATAAATAGCAGTGGATCATCAATAGACACAACACTTCACCCGTGAACTTGCTTCTGTGGTTCATCTCCAACACCAGTACCTGTGTGTTTGGATTTCCTTTCACCCTTTTCACTCACCCCCAAGCTCTGGACAAGATATCAAGGCCAGGGCTCCTGCCCCCTACTTTATCTTGGTCTTGAGATGTTTGGAAGCGAGGATATAGGCTATTGAGATTCCAAGGGGAAATAGAATCTATCCTACAGGGAATCTGAAAACAAAGAAAGGGTGTGGTTTTCAAGTCTTCAGCCTTGAATAAAAAACAAAACAAAACAAAAACAAAAACAAAAAAAAAACAAAAAAAACAAAACAAAACAAAACAAAAACACCACCACCACCAAGTATCCCTGGTGAACTCCATGTGCTTTTATTACGTTGATTTCTAATCGAATCTCTGCTTAAGGTTTTAATTCCTCTGTGAGCAGAGCTACCTGTTTTTATTTAGTGTGTTCTTATTTGCCCAGTTTCGGCCTCTGAGGTTGTAGAATAAAAATGAGACCCAGTGGGAAGCTGGCCTGCCTGAGAATACATTCATTCCTGTTGATCTGTTTTGCAGGACAGTACTAATTAATTTCTTTGCTGTCACCATCATATGTGAATGCCATTCACAACTCGTACCTTAAATATTTATAAAGGGAAGGAATATAGCTATAGAGGCAAGAGCAGTTTGCTACATTAACCGAACAATGGTGTGCAGTGAGTCAGAACTGCGAGGCTATTGGAGAGGACATGAGGATTACTAGGCAGTGCTAAGTGGACAGAAGCAGAAGCTAAAGGGAGAAGATTGCCCTGGCTCTGAGAAAAAAGCAATTTCCCCTTCAAATTTCTACAACATAAAATGTGTCTGGACTGAAGGTCAATCAGCTGGCACAGAGTTACAGGTGTCTTTATGGAAAATGTGATTATTTCATTGTCCATAGTAGAAAAGTGAGCACATCAAGGGGGAAATGTTGAGACTCAACCTTTTTTTTTCTTTTTTAATTAGATATTTTCTTCATTTACATTTCAAATGTTATCCCCTTTCCTGGTTTCCCCTCCAAAAACCCACCCTCTCTCCCTCCCCCTGCTAACCAACCCCCCTATCCCTGCTTCCTGGCCCTGGCATTCCCCTATACTGGGGCATAGAACCTTCACAGGACCTAGACCTCTCCTCCCATTGATGACCGACAAGGCCATTCTCTGCTACATATGGAGCTGGAGCCACAGGTCCCTCCATGTGTACTCTTTGGTTGGTGGTTTAGTCCCTGAGAGCTCTGGGGGTACTGGCTGGCTTATATTGTTGTTCCTCCTATGGGACTGCAAACCCCTTCTGCTTCTTCAGTCCTTTCTCTAGTTTCTCTCCATCTTTAATGGTACCTTTAGAATCCAGTGGAGAAGTGTTTGGGGAATATTTCCTCAGCCAACATTGTACATCTGCGTCATAATCCGCAACCAGCTATGTGTATTTTCCCAAGTGTCTGCTTGCGGTCATGTGTAGAAAAACACATGGGTGTAACCCAACAGTTTAACTAAGGCCACATGATAGCCAAGTTCCTAAAGCCAGGACAAATGGACAGTTGCTTGTCCATGAAAGGATGGCTGAGTAGCTTAAAGTCCTTAGGAGATTTCTACCACCATCAGGGAAGATGTTCACTATCCTTGTACACATATCCCCTCCTAATCTTTACATTCAATAGGCCAAGTGTTTGTGTAGGAGGTAAATCCAGTTGTTCTAGTGGTACTGCTAAGAGGAATTTAGCTGAGTAATCTCTATAACAGTTAGATCATCCTGAAATCTCGAGGTCCCCTGACTTATAAATGCACTGTAGTTGAGCCAAAAAAAGTTGGAATCACCAGTTTATTTATATAATATTTTTCAGATAAATTAGTACATTGGGAAAAGCAGGGTGGAAAAAATAAAGTGGATCCCCATTTATAAAGAACAAAGAGAGTGTGTGAGTAGGTGTCTTCTAAAGAACCTCTTAGAAAGAAAGAAAGGACCGGGAACAGGACAGGAACAGGGCTCCAACCTTGTGCAATGTGGGGATGAGGGTAGCTATGGGGGTAAAATCTTTGCTCTTGATAGTCCATAGCCAAGCTCAGTGTTTTCCCTGGAGTAGACATGAGACTTTATGTATAGCTTCAATGTATTATTCTTTCTTTTCTTTCTTTTTTTTTTTTGTTTGTTTGTTTATTTTTTGAGACAGGGTTTCTCTGTATAGCCTCGGCTGTCATGGAACTCACTCTGTAGACCAGGCTGGCCTCAAACTCAGATATCTGCCTGTCTCTGCCTCCCAAGTGCTGGGATAAAAGGCTTGTGCCACCACCACCCAGCATACTATTCTTTCACTGGGATGCAAACAAGAAAATTTATGCAAAGGGAAGTTACTGATCATCCTTCGAGGTGTAGGCGAGAAGATACATTCCCACCTGGTCAGGGACAAACTCCCCCTAAGTACAGGACAGTAGGGGACATGGGTTGGCTACTTGATGGTAAGTTATCATGATCTGTTATCTCAAAAAATCAGACTCTCAGGCTTGACATACAATAATGAGAGGGGGAAAGTAACAGGAGATGGTACTGACATGAAGAAAGTGAGTTTTACTTGTGTAGACTCTGGCATTCATTTATAAGGGAGGACAAAATTGCCAGGTCAAGCAAGGTGTGTGTGGGGGAGGTGATAGACACTAAAGTTTCAAGTGCACTTGAAATTATACCATGAAGGAGTTGGACACATTTTCTTTTTTAATGCTGAAACAGACAGATGCAAAGCAGTGTTATTTGGTTCCACAGGCTGTGCTTTCATTCAGAGCTCTAACTCACCATCACTGTTGCAGATAGGTGCTATTATATTCCTTTCCTGACAACTTCAAAAGCTCTGAGGTTTAAATGAACCAAAGACCTGCAAGCATCAGACTTTCAAAAATAGGCCTAGTGTACCAGTTCCTAATTGTTTCTGTTGATTTCAAAATAGAAACTTTCCATTGTGATTTATGACATGCGTTAAAATAGTTGCAGATAACAACATAGAGCCAGTACTCAGACTTCAAGGCTCCTGATCACAATGTGATACTTCTCTAGGGAAGCTGCCCAGGGCAGAAAATAATCATAACACAAATGGCACAAGAAAATCTATATTCAGACATTTTCCCCTGGAACTCTGAAGTATGTTAAATACCACTTAGAATTGAATGGAGGCATTTGCAAATAAGTGGTCTTTATCAAGTGTCAGCCATCTAGGATTCCAAAGATGTGTGTTTTCCATATGGTAATTAAAAAAAATTGCTTTGTAGTTACTTTTTCCCTGAAGAGTAATACTGCAGCAGATATTGCCAGATATGACCAGTTTCCTTCCTATGCTGTGCCATTCCTATGTCCAAACATTGAGGCCATGTGACTTGAAAATGCGTTATCAAGTTCAAATATAGCTTTCCGTGTTGTAGTTGTGTCCTTTTCTGTGAAGATGTATGCTGACTTTACTGCCACTTGGGCTGGGGGGGAGGGGGGGACATTTCCCATTCACCTTCTCATTGTCTCAACTTTGGGCCCCTATTCTGCCTGTTCTAAACCTGGGACCTTAAAACATTAAAAATCCTCAGGAATCCAATTCAGGAAGTAGCTCAGTTGAACTGCCAATGAACACAGGATTGGGTATAGATGGTCCTCAATTTGTGGTGCTTTCTTCATGGATAGAGACCAAAGCAAGACCCAGGGAGCTCCTCCCACCTCGACAGCTCTGTCCCTGAAGTGTAGATGGGTGGTTACTCTGTGAGTGAAGAAGTATCTATCCAGAGTAGGGCTCTTGCCCTCTCTCCTCTGTGAGAGAAACCCCATTCACCATGCTGCAGGAACAGTCACTAGCTTCTGGGGAGAGAGGTGGGCTTCTCAGAAAACTGTGGAGAAGATGCTACTGCAAGTCAGATTCTCCTGATAACTCATCTGCCTCTTGGTATCAGTGAAGGTTTAGTGTATATCTGGCCCTCAATAGGAGAGCCCTTTGGTGCCCTCTCTTTTCTTATTTGCTCCCTTCTTCTTCTGTTCCTTCACTTCTCTTTCACATTCTTTTTACTCCATGGTTATTATTGCTATTCTTTACTTTCCTCTCATTGCTTCTTCCTACTCCCTCCCCTTATCCTTCCTCCCTTCTCTCCTCCCTCACTTTTTAGCTTTAGACAGATGATTATCAAAAGAAACCTCTATCAAAATTCTGAGTAAACATAAGCTGAAGAAACAGATCAGGGGACTTGTACTGGAAAAAATAGACTCTAATAAATGGCTTTGAAAATTAATTTAACTATTAGGAAAGAGAGAAGGAACAAGTACAAAAGAAGTGTAGAGACTCATTTCCATAGTAACTACACTAGGATATCAAGCCTCTTCCATTCTTACAGAAACTTAAAAAGCTTTCAAAGGGAAACCACAATATGATCTAGCCACTGTGAAGCCAATGGACTTTGTTCACATAAAATTATTGATGTTAGAGTTTTCAGAGAAATTCAGAAACCCTCTGTCCTAAAAATATTCACAGATATAAAAATGTCACAGAGAGAGAGAGAAGGGAAGCAAGGAGGAAGTGGGTGCCCAAACAATCTAAGATGCCCAGTAAAGAGGTAGGCATTATAAAAACAACTCAGTAGGGACCATGGGGCTGCAATGTACAGGCTGCCTGACTTCATCCTCAGAACCCACATGAGATGAAAGAAAAGACCCTGTTCTAAAACTTTTCCCTCTGAACTCAACAGTGCTCTCACATTGTAGCAAGCCCACATTCATAATACATGAAGAAGATATATTAATAAAGTAAATTTTAAAGTACAATAACTGAAATTAAAACTTTCCTAGTGACTTTTATCTTTTTTCATTAGAACATCAGATATAAACAATGTTTCAAAATAAATTGAAGCGACAGAAATAAGTTTAAGTGACAGAAATAAATATGAAGGAGAAAAATTAAACCAAGTTTTAGAGAATAGCAGAATGTTATCAACTACCAAATACATGCACAAAGAGAATGCCAGAGCTGACAGGAAGGCAAAAATCAGAGTATTGCAGATCTAAGAACTGAATAAAAAATAATTTATGAATTGAATAAAAGCAGTTACTTCTAGCAATATAAACTTCACACTAGGGAATACTGTGATCATCCCATTTAAAGACAAAGACTAAATCTCAAAGCAACAAGAAAAAAATTATCTATTCTATATAAGGTGTCCATAAGATTAGTAAGAGATTCCTTAACAAAAGCAGTGGAGATGAGATGAAGAAAAATGTCTTTAAAATACTGAAAAACCAAAGGCAAGCCTGTTACTTAAATTACAACCTATATACACAGAAAAACTGTACTAGGAAGTTGTAGGAATTCCAGTCACCACCCACACATAAACCAAAGCAAAAATTCTGTAATAAGCCATAACGGAATTCAACTCTGAAGTAAAATAATACACCTTTATTGTAAAATTATTCTTACATTTATTAGAGATAAAGTAGGATCAGTTACATTTTCTCCTGATAGTTTTAGGATGAAAACTGCTATCCCTGCAGTTACCACTGAGGACATAGCTGAATATAATTTACACTAAAAAATGAGCAAGAACTACAGTATATAAGACAAACAGTCAAACACACCAATCAACAGCAGCAGCAGCAGACACTGCTACCCTTGATCTCAGCCAAATGACTGAGGGTACAGCTGTGATATTAAAAATGAGAGACACATTTCTAAGTAAGGTAACATACAATACTCAAGACAAGACATTCAAAGAAAGCTTTTTCTTATTAGAAAATACTTTTACCATAAATATGATCAAGTTTTTATTAAAAACTTGGGGATTTACAAAGTGGAATTAAAATTTAAAATTCAATTCAGCCTAACTATATTTTCTGCAAGATACTAGCTTCATAATCAAAGACATGCATAGGCTGGTATTGGAAGTATGAAAAAGTTTTGGTACTCTGTAAAAAGAGTGTGTAGGCACTGACATCAGGCAAAGAAGATTGCAACTCCATTGCTGTTATTCAAGACAAGGAGGAACTTTTATGTTTTCCGAAATATATAAACACATGAACTAGAGATGACACTCATTAGCATACAGAAAGAAACAGTACCAAAATAGAAGAAGCACAATAAGAGAATCAATCTTCTAAAACTGTTGCACAGTGATGATGTTGCATATTGGGAATCCACATCTGTACTGGCTAGTTTTGTGTCAACTTGACATAGCTGGAGTTATCACAGAGAAAGGAGCTTCAGTTGAGGAAATGCCTCCATGAGATCCAACTGTAAGGCATTTTCTCAATTAGTGATCAAGGGGGAAAGGACCCTTGTGGTTGGGACCATCTCTGGGCTGGTAGTCTTGGGTTCTATAAGAGAGCAGGCTGAGCAAGCCAGGTGAGGCAAGCCAGTAAAGAACATCCCTCCATGGCCTCTGCATCAGCTCCTGCTTCCTGACCTGCTTGAGTTCCAGTCCTGACTTCCATGGTGATGAACAGCAGTATGGAAGTGTAAGCTGAATAAACCCATTCCTTCACAACTTGTGTCTTGGTCATGATGCTTGTGCAGGAATACAAACCCTGACTAAGACAACATCTATGGTGGACATGATATCTTAAGTGGATCAGCAAGGCACCTGATGCCTGCAATAACACTAAAGCAATCAGAGGAAGCAGACTTTTAACACCTCATCCACACCAGGAGACATGGCAGCCATTCACATTGTGCATAATAATCAGCAAATAAAACTTTACCAGGGAAAACCATGTTTTACAAATAACCATGCCTAGTTAAATTTTAAAATCACATAAATACAAAAGTCACTTGTCCAGTGAAAAGGTAATGAGGTAAGAAATCAGTAAGGGGGTGGTGGTGGTGTGATAAATGTGTTCTAGACTAATCAAAAGTAAGCTTAACAAATGAGTTAAGGGGTAAATCTCAGGGGACCTTTGAAAAACCAGTCACAAATGAAGATATGAAGAGGATATATAAAAATAGGTGGGGTAAAGAAAGCAGCACCCAGAGTGGAATCCAGAGCTGCAAATTTCCACCTTAAAATAAAGAGATCTCAGGCTGGTGAGATGGCTCAGCAGGTAAGAGCATTGACTGCTGTTCTGAAGGTCCTGAGTTCAAATCCCAGCAACCACCCATAATGAGATCTGGTGCTCTCTTCTGTTGTGGCAGAAGACAGCTACAGTGTACTTATGAATAACAATACATTAAGATTAGGGCCGGAGAGAGTAGGGCTGACTGGAGAGAGCCTAAAAATTCAATTCTCAACAACCACATGAAGGCCCACAACCATCTGTACAGCTACAGTGTACTCACATACATAAAATAAATAAATAAGTTTTTTTTTAATAAAATAAAGAAATCTCAGCCGGGTGTCTTGAATTGCCATCTGTGAGACTTAAGGGGAGAAGAGAAAACCAAAGTCAAAGCAGGCAGATAAAAGAAAACATTGAGAAATTGGAGCAGAATTAAACAAAAGAAGAAAGAGCAAAACAGTAATTGTTATATAAAAGGCAACAAATGTTGACAGTGAAATATTATCCAGACTTGAAAATAATGGAATACTGATACAAGCTAGAGAATGGAGAGATAATGAAAATGTTATTCTGTATGAAAGAAGTCAGACTGCAAATGCCATATAATGTGTAGTTTAATGTATATGGAATATCAAGGATATTTTTGCCCAGAGACATAGAAACAGACTTGCTGAAGTCTTTCTTGAATATTACCAAAGAAAGTGAGCAGTAAGTGGTGATGGGTACACGTTCTCTCATTAGATGAGAAAATATTTCAGTCCTAGAAATGGGTGTTGCTCATACCACTCCATGTACTTACAAACGCTCCTGGCTAACCCACTTTAAGTAAGTTTGTTTGGTTCACTTCAGTACATTTTAAGCCAATCATTGTGGCTCCTATATTAACAAACTAAAAAATTAGCAAACTAGAAAAAAATACAGATCATGAGAGTTGAATCAACCAGAGAAAAAAGTATTTCACATACTTAAACACCTACAAAAAATACAAAATTATGAATATTCAGAAAACTAAAGATTAATGAGAATTTATATAAATTGATAGATTTTTTAGCCATAAATATCTATGGCTATACTTGTACATAATAAATATTACAGGGCCATTTATTGGAAGCAATATTCTAGAGATGGGATTTTTTTTTTTTTTGATGTGCCTGAATAACTCTGTCATGGACTAGTCAATGGTGGATTGGTAGCTAGAGTATACAGAGCTCTGGTTTTATTGGAGGAAGTATCCAGCAGGAGTCTCCCTGGAAGAACATAGCTTGTTTTCTTGCTCTCCTTTGTTATTCTCTCTGCTTCCCACATGTCCCAAGGCACCAGCTCTGCTCTGTCACACCCACCAGTGGCCAGGATGTCCTGCTGGACTCCAGCCACAACAGTGGTAAAAGCTGCCTACAGAACGAAGCCTCCAAAACCATCAGCATAAATGAAATTTTCACCCTTTGAAATTATTACTTCAAGTATATTTTTTATAGTTACAACAACTGACAAATGGTGGCAAAGTATTTGCCTTCTTGCTAAGACTGGAAAAGAGAAAGAATATTGAGTCCCATGTACTTCCTGAACAGACTGAAGAAGTCTTCAACTGACACCATAAATAAATGAGTTAAAATGTTCACAGTAAGAAAAATATGGTTCCTGTGTAGAAACAAAAGGCCTCTCTGTGTGAAATATCTCACCGAATCTAAAAAAACTTGCATAGTTAGGGAGTTCAGTGATGTTTCAACATGGGAAGAAAATATAAGTCTATTACATCATTCAAAATCACACAAGTAGATTGAAACCTAACAAAGCACTAAAGGTTGCTGAACTACTGTGAAATGACTGTAAACATCCTGATTGTAGACAACACAGCAAAGATATAAATGCATACCATGTTGAAACAGGTTTATTTTGCTGCAAGTAAAAACCCAAGCTTGGGGTTTTGTTAGGGCAGGCAGGATGATTCAAAGATTAATACAGAAAGACAGACACTGAAGGGACCAGGATATATTTGAAAGAAACTGACATTGAAACCACAAATGGGAAATGAAAAAAGGATAAATTTTACTTTATCAAAGTGAAAACCCTTGCTTTGTGGTGAAGAAAACCTTCAAAATAATGAATGACTAAGCTGCAAACTTAAAGAGTCCTTGAAAATCATATGTTGACCAAGGACCAGCCATCTTAAAAATGGGTCATATGAAACAGTCCAGTTGACAACTTGAGAGAACTATAGAGATATGTCACTGAACAAGATATTAGATGGCCAGTTAGCCCCCAAGAGAGTGTCCAACACCCTATACCATTAGCAAAACACAAATTGAGTGAATATGAATTGCGTCATTTTCAGCAGAGAGACTAACATTATTTGAAATGTGATATAAAATCAAAATACATTTTGGATACAGGGGACAATGAAGGTCAGACATTGCTAGAGAAAATTATATATAGTAATTGATGTGACTAGTAGCTTATGATTTTCTGAATAATAAATCTATGCCTGCCATATTATATTCTAACTCCAATGCTACTTTCTGTTTTAGGGATCTAAGACTATGCCCAGAAAAATGCTATGCCACTGCTATTTACATAAAAACTACAGTGACACAGATATGTTTTAGCGTGGAAATGGGAGAAATTAGCTACTTAATAAGTAACTGTATGCAGCCATGGAACTGTGTTGACTCCCATGGATTAAGAGAGGCATCCCCAGAGTTTCAAGCTGATGGGAGCTTCTGCTTCAAAAGTTAAAGACTGCAGAACTCTAATTCTTATGACTTATTGACAGAACGTAACTATGGGCACATCTCATCTTCTAGTCAGGTGTTAACACACAGCAGGAGGTAGGATCAGTAGGGATGTGGCTAGACTGGATCTTTGGGCCATGGGGAGTTCCTAGATTTTTTATCAGAATACATGTGAATCTGGCGCTGGAGAGATCGCTCAGTGGCTGAGAGTACTGGTTGCTTTTGTCTGGCTTCCAGAAGATCTGGGTTTAATTACCTGCACTCACATGGTGGCTTACAACTACCTGTAACTCCAGTTACAGGAGGTCCAGTTTATTCTCCCAGACTCTGCTGCTACCAGACATGCATATGTTACAAATATGTAAAACACCCATATCACATAAAATGACGATACACAAATATTTAAAAAGGAAATACATGTGAATCTAAAAATATATCAAATCAAGTTTAAAAGATTAAATTAAAACAAAACTCTTTCTCCTAACACTATTAGATCTTAATAATCCTCTCTATATAATATTGCTATGGAGAGTATCGTGTACACGCCAGGTAAGATGAGCTGGTGTTTATCAGTGTCAGCAGGAACCTGAAGGAAGGTAGCATGTGCAAACAGGAATGTAGCTCAACTCCCAACAGTAAATTATCACTATGATTACATTAGTTGATAGCTGTCTACACTTATGCTAATCTACTTTGTATCATGACTCAGATTACATGGCTTTGACAGAGGGACTCACACCCCCTGGGCAAATATGCTATGGATGTTTGCAATCAGTTATATAAAAATGCTAAGATTTTATAATAATGAAATTGAAGAATGCAGGAAAGGAACTGATAAATAAAATATACAGACTTTTCTAATTGGTTAAAATAAAATGTGAAAATTAAAGAGGAACTAAAATCCCAAATAAACTTATGACTGACTCATAATAATGACGTGTTTTCAGCTTTGGTTCAGAACCTCCTAATATCCAATTTATTAAACATCTTTACTTAATAGACAAATAAGTGGTTTCTATAAATAACAGAATACAGAGTTAATAACAGGAAACAAAGAAACTCACAAGAACAATTTTTAGGAACACACATTGTTCCAAAAATTCCAGGGCAAGGGATTCAGTTTTGCAAAGAGAACGCGTTGAGACACTTTTCCTTTAATAATACAAGTTCCTTTCTGTTTCTCCAGTGAGCTCCGGTGTCCACAGTGCTATGCTCTCACATCTGAAAAGCCTATCTATGGTTTTTGTTTTTTGGCTTTTTTGTTGTTGTTGTTGTTTGGGGTTTTTTTTTATGGACTTTCCTTGGTCTCCCTCAAGAATGCTAACATAAAGATGTGATTCATGTGTCCAACATGTCAGTCTTGAACACTCCTGTTTCTTACTTCATGTTCTTCCAAAATATAACCACCCTTAAGGCACCCACATCCCCTGTGCAGTTTTCAGAGATATTCAAAGGCTACAGTTGTCCTCATGCACCAGGTATAGTTTCTGTTTCAATGTGCCTATAGATGGAGGGTCCTCCCATTCCTCCTGGGACTCTGAGCTACTGTGATACTCAGCACGGCTTCATGATAGCTGACATAGAGCAGAAATATGAAGGATAGTGTTTAATTGAAAAGTGTGTGTGTGTGTGTGTGTGTGTTTTAATGAGAGATAGATACACAGACAGAGATAAAGACAGAGAGACAGATAGTCAGAGATAACACAGAGACAGAGAGAAAGAGCATAAATATCATTATTCTTCAGGAATGTCATTCGATGTACTTTTCTGATCTACATGGAATGACATTTCTTCAGAACCCATTCTTCAATGAAGGGCTTATCCACATGGCTGTCTACAGTAATCTAAACCTTCTGAGGCTTACAGGTGGTGTGTCATCGACTGTCCACACAGTAGGAATGGGGTTTGCTGGAATGGAGAGCACAGGACAGATGAACTGAGGGTCAGGGTGTTCAGTGTTCCTCTGTTTCATTGGAGAAATTTGCTGGGATTCTTTCCAGCTTCTGGAGAGGTCCATGGTAATTACAGGGAATAGAGAGACACACAGGAAATCAACTTGGCTTGCTATCTTCCCATTTCTTAGATTCTGAGAAATATCACTGAGGTTCTTTTTCTTTTTTTTTTTTTTTTCAGACCCTTGCTTATCTTCAGAGAGGAACCCTGGATGTGCCTGGTAGATACCATCTATTTCAGACATGTTTTAACCTTCTCAACAAAGTTCCTCAAATTTAGAGCATGGAAATCCCCACGTAGACATGACCATCCTTTCAAAAAAAAAAAAAAAACAATTTAAGTCAGATTTTCATGTATTTTATTCCTGAGTGCAAGGGAAAATATAGGATTACGTTTTTTTTTTTTTTTTTCTATAGAGGTGCAACTGAGATATAGATATTTGGAAAGTTGTTCAAGGAATGTTTTGAAAGCTGAATCTCAAACTTCACCACACTTGTAAGAAGGCTCGAAAAGAGAAAAGCCCATTGCTCCCCCTTCCTCACCCTAGAAATCTGCGTCTTTCTGCTTCGTAAGTGTTGGGCTGTTTAGCATTGGCATTGATGTTCACAAGGAATACCTGCCAATGCAAGTTCTGCATCCAAAGAAACTGGCTGGCTCCAGATGAGTTTCAAGTACAGAAAAGAAGAACGGATATAAACCTGAGCTCGGCCAAATTAAATTCTTCTCCCGTGCCCCTTTGTGGCATATTTTTACAAGCCTATATGTGATCTACTTAAGCAATGGTCTTCATCTTTGAGAGCACTCCATCTCTTTTTTGCCTGTTTGTTTGTTTGTTTATTTATTTATTTATTTATTGGTTTGTTTGTTTGTTTATGATGCTCCATATGGTCTTGGTGCTGGATAACAGACTCTCTTCTGTTTCTGTCTCTTTTCTGCATGTGATGGTACACACTTTCTCACACAACTCTGCCACTGCTCCTGAATTGGCTTCATAGGAAAGTCCTCTGTGTAGGACAAAGAAGGCCCTTTTCTGGTGGTTATAAACACATGGCAGCAGATACTGTAAATAGAGATGTTGGAAGCCTGAATCTGCTGCTTAAGACCTAGTGCTGGAAGTCCCCCTTAGCTGGCATTAACTGGCATAGTCATGAACCTGATTGCTTTGGTCTTTTCAGTGTTACTGCATTAAGGGAAAAAATCAGTCTATCCCTTTCTTCAATCATTAAACAGCTTCTTTATAAGGACCAGTACTAGGTACAAAGTGGCTCATATATAGAATGAGCATCTGTGTATGCTCTTAACACTAGTTCACTAGTTGATAATAACTATCTTTTTAAACATCAAACACACACACACACACACATACACACACACATACAAACACACATATTTTGGTCCATCAAACCGAAGGTGCCAATGGAAAGAATTCTGCTTAAAGAATCCATCCCTGTATCATACAGAAGAAGACTTTAAAAGCATAGTGATAGAAGCAGCCCCTAGTTGTAGAGCTGAGCTGTGGAGACTTTCAGCTCTCTACTCAGTGTAGCACTGCCCATGTAAGTGCTATGTACCCTGCTTGAAGCATCTATGAGAAGGTGATGGTGGAACAGGTACAGCAAACATTAAGAGCCATGCTTTCTATATGCAGGTGAAACTTTCCTGGAGGGTACAGGGATTCTGTCAAGATGCCATCACATCATCGATGATTCTTATGTCTGAAGGTGACAGGCTGCCTCCTGCCTCCTGGACACTTGCTAGGAGCCACCCTTGAAGCCTTGTAAGGTTCACAGCAGGGCCAAACAGAAAGTCCAGGGGAAGGTGTCATCTGCACAGTATCTGGACTTGTTTAATAGCATATTTCGTAGGAGTCCTTACTTCCATCTTATATGAAACCCCTGGTGTCTTTGAGCTGGCTGGCAATAGGAAAGAGAAAGCACAGCCTGGCAACATTCCTACATTAGAAGCAAACCTGGAGGTTTGGGCAGAAAAAAAAAATATCTGCCTTGAATATAAAATAATCTTTTCTTGCATTTAGAGGACAAGAAGAAAAGCAGGCTGAACCACTGCTTTAAAACAATGCTTTCATGGAGTCATTAAAAATGAAATATGGACATGCACAGCAAAGAGCCAATAACAGAGATGGTAAGATCACAGATTCCCTTCGGTAATTAGCATGTGACCATGCAGAAAGATTGATGATGAAAATAAATGGAACAGACTGGATACTCAGAAAGTTTAGAGTTGCAGAGGAGGAGAAACAGCGTCTACACACACAAACATACATATTTCATACACAGTAGCATAGCACATTCACATGTTTACTGACACACAAAGAAACACAAGGCACATGGCATGCAAACACCACACACACACACACACACACACACACACACACACACGGAGCACAGAACATGACATACATGTCAAAACAGAAAAAACTCTAAAATTACAATTGAGATAATAGGGAATTCTTGAAGAAGGACGTGGGGAGAAAAACAAGAATGGTGGAGCATAAGCTTTGGAGCTTTAGAAAGGAGGACTGCAAAGAAGAGTGGAGATGGGCAATGTGCTGCCTACATGGACATCTTAACCTTGGCAAAGTAGCCTGTTTGTAAAGAGGCTCAGAAGAGAAAGAGAATCCAGCCTGTGCCCAGAGAGGCAGCTAAGGACTATCATTTTCATTTGTATGTCCAGGCAGCTGCTGTGCTTTATTGAGCCTGAATAAAAGGAATTTTGGCTGGAGAGATTATCAGAGATTAAGGCCAATGGCTTGTCATCCTGAAGATCCAGGTTACTCCATTCTCAGCACTTAAATAGCACCATATAACCGTCTGTAACTCCAGTCCCAGGGGATCTGACACCACTATCTGACCTTCTCTGGCACCTGTTCACATGTGGTACATATACATGCATGCTGGCAAAACATTATACATTTAGATAAGATAGAAAGAAAATCCATGATCCATGCATTTTAAAGAATTGACTGAAGGGATTTGATCATCTAGCTAGACATTCAAGTGAATAAATATACTGCAACTTGCAGTATATGAGATCCTACGGAACTCCTCATGACAGAGGCTACCCTGCTTCTTCTTAGTTTGGTGAGCAGCTGGGGAACACATTCTTACTATAGCCACACACACTCTCCTGTAAGCAGGTTTCAGTCGACAGTATCCTCCCTTTTCTTTTGAACTGTGCATGTTTAATTGGCACATAGTAACTATATATATGTATAGCCACCATGGCAATATTTATGTCTTGGTATGTAATAGTTATCAGGGTAGCTGGTGTACCCATCAGCTCCATCATTTATCATATTTCTGTGTTGAGAAAATTCACAATACTGCCTACTAGCTATATTGAAATATTCCATTAATTGCTGTCAACAGAGCTATACTACTATGCTACTGAGCATTTAAATGTGTCACATTTATTCAGTTTGCTTATGTCCAGTACCCATCCCTTGTGCAACTCTTTCTTCTCAAGAAGGAGTCTTCTTACTGATCAAAGTTTCAAATCAATTTAACCAAATTTTAATCAATTTAACTCCATATCACTTCTAATATATATGGATACTATGGCTTTCTTTGGTGTTGTCTTCATTCAAAATATAGCAGGTATGCTTGCCATACCCACTCCAGTGGAGTCTGTGTGACAAGTCCAAAAGCTAGGCCACAGTTCTGAGGCAAAAAGTTTCACAAAAACTGGTCTTCTGGAGATTATGGCATCCTATAACATGCGTGTGGTCCAGATATGTCCTTGTGATAGTTGGTGAAGGGTTTAGTGTGCTTTCTTTCAGTATTGTTTTAGTATAAGTGCTTCCAAGGAATGATTTGACAAATAGCTAAGTTAGATTGAACATAGCTTCCTGGCCTCCACAAGTGTCCCAATATCCCAGGCAATTGTTGAGCAGACCTTGGGCTTTGAATTTTATAAGAATGTTACTTATCAGATGAAATGCTGGCAGTGTTGATAGAGAGATAGTGAAAGAAATCAGGCATTGCAGTTTATTAGATAGGAGTAGAAATCTCGGGGCAAGTTCTACAAAGTAAACTTGGAATTCTCATTACAGTCAGGTATGGCAGACTATATTACATATAAAAAAGAAAAGTTGGCTGGCTCCTCTGTTAAATGGAGATTCCGTATCAATACTTAGAATAACAGCCAAGTCACTACCATATGCAGAAATTTACAATGGTCTAGGAAGAAGGAGGGTTGTGGTTTAAGAAGGAACTGGAGTAAATACTTAGAATAATAGCTGAATCACCCCATATACAGGAATTTACAATGGCCTTGGGGGAAGGTGGTTTATATAATAAACTACAATTGGAACTATGGCTAGGGCGTGAAGCCCTTGCCCCTGGCTTCTAAGAAAGAGCTGACCTTAGGTAGGGCTGATTTATTTTTTGCATTTTTTTATTAGATATTTTCTTTATTTACATTTCAAATGCTATCCTAAAAGTTCCCTATACCCTCCACCGGCCCTGCTCTCCTATCTACCCACTCCCACTTCTTGGCCCTGGCATTCTCCTGTACTGGGGCATATAAAGTTTGCAAGACCAAGGGGCCTCTCTTCCCAATAATGGCCAACTAGGCCATCTTCTGCTACATATGCATCTAGAGACACAAGCTCTGGGGGTACAGGTTAGGGCTGATTTTTATCTCAGTTGTAAACATTGCCTGGTTCCTGTTAGCTGGTATGCATGCATTTATCTGTTTTGTGTCATTATGCATCAGATGACTTCAATGTACCTTGGCAGATGTGTCACCTAACTTTCTTGTTTTCTTCTGTAATATAAGTCTGATACTTGCTTTGAGAAATTATATTCAGATTTAACACTCTCTTGTGTTTGTGTCTGTCATTCGCCGACTCCTTGCTTACCTGAGTACCACAACTCTGATTCTCCCTGGGTTGCGGGACACTGACTGAGTCTGCCTGTGGCATATGCTGACAGAGAAATCAAAGTCATGAATCAGTTCTTCTGAAGATCTACTTAACCACTTATGCCTTCTAAAAGCACTTCTACCTCATATTCAAGAGATTGAAGAGTCTAGCCTTTCCAAACAACATTGGTTGAAAATGCCAATGTTGGATGTCTGGAATTACTTATTATCAAATAACTGTTAAACATTCTCTCTCAACTTGATTCTTTTTTTTTAATGTACTAAACCAATGATTGAGCTTGGTTCTTTTTTGATGACAATATATATTCCATATCAATATCTTTTGGGGAGTTAGGATAATGCAACTCTATGATCTAAATGAGTCTAAATATCCACTAAACCTTTGCAGGATCAGGAATGTGTCAGTTACTGTAAATACTTACACTTTAAATGGAGCTTTACATAAAAGTAATATGTGTATAAATAATATAAAATGAATATCTCAAATGCAGTTGAAAGGCTAACTTATTGATTTTGAAGATCAATGACTATTTCTGAAATTACTTAGTAGCTGTTCTTTTCATAACAATGCAGATAACAAATCCTGCTTCAAAATATTAACTACCTATGACTGATATGAGGATATTTCCAATTCTCTAATCTTAATTATATATATAAATGATGTGAATAAAAAAGATAGTATTGGCATAGTTTAAATGCATTTCAGAAATCATTTAGAAGTGGTGTACTGTTTGGTAAAGGGAAAGTGATAAACATACATGGTTCTATAGTGGGAACTGGCCTCTTGTTTGGGAATGCATTTTCATTACTTTAGGTACTGTGAAAATGCAAAGCCATGCTGCTGATGTTCAGCAAATTCTGAAAAGTATACACTGTCATATATGATTCTCCAAGGAGGAATCTTCCTAGAAATAGGAATTTAGAAAATCATGCAAGTCTTAGAGCATGATCCAGGTAAATCGTCTTCACATCCTCCTGGCAGGTGAGGTTCCTGCTCCCTTTGAAACAACATTTCCTTAGACAGTGTTGTCCTCTGAGCAGCTCCCAGCAAGCACATTAAAGCAAAGATCAGGTAGATGGAGGAAGGAAAGGGAAGTGCCTGGAATAAGCCAATTGTACAGACAGAATTTTGTATCTTACTCCAATTTTTTAACAATATAAGGAGAACCCACACATTAATGATGTGTTTAGAGTTTAGAATATTATTTAGGTCATCACAATGTCATTAATATTCATTAATATCCTCTTAAACTAATAAAGGGGAGAAAGTTTTGATACAGACATGTACCACCAATAAAACCCATAAAGGTGGTACCAAGTCTCATGCATAGCTGCAGCAAGAAGTCTAGCCTATCTTCATTTTACTCTTGCCTTGGATGGAGCTGTTAGATACACCTCTATGGAGCTGAAGTTACCTCAGCAGCTGGAAAACTTCAATGTTCTCACAGTATTAATTCTTCCTTGTATTTATTTGTCTCTACTTCCCTTAATATCAAAATCCCAGCTCTTCCAGCCAGAGATATTTGGTGACTTGCACAGTCTCTAACACCAACTTTAGGTCTTCCTGCCTCCATTTATTAATTTGCAGGTTTTAGAGTCCTCATGCTGATTCAGGGGCCCTCCCCTTCACACCCTGTATGTGTGCCTAGGTGTATGCTATCAGAAAGTTCCATTTAAACTCCTTGCTTAATCATTTATCAAAAAGGTACTTCATAAATTTCTAATCATGATCATTTGTTTGGACTTCATGAATGCAGAAAATATGGTGGATATTTAGTACCCACAGTTGTGTTTAAAGCAACTTGATAACATGGGTACATATTATAAAATGGGAAGGTCTCATAAAACATGTGGCCTTGGAGAAAGTACTTCTAATTTTTGTCTTTAAGAATCTATAGACCACAATATACTGCTGTTTTGAATCTAGGGAAATGACATCTTAATTTTATAAGTGGTCCAGTTTGTACTATCTTCAAAATTCAAAAACTTCCATAAATACATTTCAATGAATAATAAGGGTAATAATAGGGTCTCCTGTGTGGTTGGTTAAATATATTAAAATGTTTCTGTTCACATACTAATAAATGTGGGGTATACTTTTCATTAATATTGTACTAACTTTGAGATGTTCCCACAGAAAGGTGATTCAATATTTTCTTAGAGAAACAGTGTTGCTTTACCTACACCGTATGCATAGCCAGGCTCTCTCCCCTCTCTGGAATAAAAATAAATACAGCAAAGACATCAAGAAGGACAGGTGTTACAACCACTTGCTGCTTTAGAATAGCTAAGCTCTGGGGCTGGTGCAATGGATGGGTTGTTAAGAACACTTGCTGCTCTTGCAGAGAATGTAAGTTAGATTGCCAGTATCTTCATGGTGGTATATACCCAACTATAACTACAGTTCAAGGGGATATGATACCTCCCGCCGTCCTTTATGGTCAGTATATGTCAGTGGTCCACTTATAGACACATGGGCAAAACACTCACACACATAAATTAAAAATAAATGTTTAGAATGATCAGTTCTGACTGCAAACATCTTCCTATAGGTTTCATTTACTCTAGGACAATAAACTTAAGAAATAATTCCATATTACTGAAGCACACGGTTGCATAGCGCCTGATGTCACTGCAATGGTTTGTATTTCTGATCAACTAGACTGGGTTTGGAAGCACCTAGTGAATATTCTGGGTAGGTCTGTGAAAGAATTTACAGATGGGTTTATTTCAAAAGGGAAGGCCCATCCTGAATGAAGATGTTGCCATCAGCGTTGGTATCCAATACATTAATAAAAAGAAAATCAGTTGGAAACCAGCCCATTACCAATTAGTATGACCAGCTGCCTCATGCTCTCACCGCTGTGCTTTCCAGTTAGGACATGCCCCTTCTTACACCATGAGTCCCAGCAGACCTTTTAACCATAAGCTTCTTCTTTTGGGTATTTTATCACATAGAAAATGAACAAATAGAGAAGACAACATTCTTTTATATAATAGGTGTGAAGAGTCCTGAAGGCACAAAACATGAAGTACAAGTTGAATAGGGCAATGCAGCATGTCATGACAGAGTCCAGGAAAGAAGTGAAGACTCTTGGTCAATGTTCCGAATTTTCCCTCTCTGAGGCCAGGTCTTCTATCAAGTTTCCCTCCAATACAGAGGCATGCCAACCAGGTGCAGCAAGTCACACTCCTGGAAATATGGAGTGGGCACTGTGAGGGCAGGCATTCTTCATCAGGACAGAAATAAGAAAGGCAAGCTTGTCAACTCTGTGCTATGTCCTGACAGTTGTTCACAGAGTTGCTTCACAAGCCTCTCTTTAGAGATCAAAGGAAATAATTCCTACCTCTATAAAGACTCCAGGCCCATGAGCCCAGGGCTTCTGGTCAGGCCAGCAGCTGTGCTTCTTCATGCTCTATTTTTGGTCCTGACTAGTGACAGCAAGCCCATCCTAAACAGTTCCCCTAGCTTGCTTTAGATCCCCTTCCCTCAAGACAGTAAGGCTACAGAAAGATGCAAACCCAACCACAGGAAGCCAGACAAGTAAATATGCAATTTATCATGTCTGTATGTTTTAGATTTCCAAACTCATCCAAGAACTCTAGAAAAGAACCAATTAGAAATGGATCAGAACACCATGTAAGTGAAGATTTTTAATCAAGAGCTCATTTAGGATAGTAAAATCTGATGAAGGACTTGGTATTATTGGCTGGGCAGTCATTATACTGATAAATGGGCTTCAATAGGATGAGATTCAAAAGTCTTTAAGCAATTTTCAAAAGTAATTAAAAAGAATGTAGGGAACTTTATATAAGTGAAAAGGCAGGACCAGCATCCAAGATGATCACTTTCCCCAGATTTGCATCTGTGTCGGTAGACAAAAGCAGTAAGCTCACAGACAAAGGCATTTGAATTAGGATATCACTGGCACATGAACCTTTTCTTTATTATCTGATTTTTTTTTTTACAATGACAGCAAGTATGATATTTTTTTATTTAACAAAATAGAGATGGCTGCCCTGGTAAAACAAATAAAACATGTTTTATCTCACAGCATATGATTTTCTCAGTTTTCCCCATCTGATTTATTTTTTCCAAATTCCAGGCTGCATTTTTTAACTACACCACTTTGTTTCCCATTTCTTGTTTGAAACGCAGTACCTATATCCTAGGGATTAAATGACTTGAGTCCAGATCAAGAGAGCCAGTTCTTGCAAATTCAAAGTTTCTTTGACCACTCTTGTCCTCTACAGTGTATTCCAAACACATTTTGTTAATTAATTATAAGAATATGTGAATGGAAGAATGGTTGGAGTGAGTCAACGTAAGAAGAAAAGGGAAGATCGTAAGCATCCACTTCTTGTCTCCAGGAGAAGACAATATAATAATATAAAATTATTATAAACATCAGATGATCACCGCACTGACGGCAGTTTAGCTTCACATTTTCAAATCCAGGACACTGTTAAAAATGAATTGTTCATCCATGTTAATGAACAGAACAGCCAGAAAGTTCTGCTACCGTTTATTCTCAAAACAGTCACTTTCAGGGCTATAAACTTCAGCAATAACCTTATCCCTTCTGATTTACCAGAGCTGCTTTTTCTCTAAGGGGAAAGTGTGACAATGATATAGAACAGAGGACTCAGAAGCAAAGAGAAAGATAGAAGCTCCAGCAACCCATGTTCTGACCATCATCCAGTTACTTAGCAGGGCTAAATGAATTTATTGTGCACTAGTGTCCCTAGTAACAAACCCATAAAGAAAACAAAACAGAAACTTGCCATGTACAACATGCATTACAAGTAAGCCTAGCATGGACAAACAGGTGCAAGAATGGCAAACAAGAAAGTCCATAGTTAGTAAAACAGTGTAAGAGAAAACAAACTCTGCTCACATGAAAGAAGGCTTCCTGTGTGCTAGCAGGAAATGATATTTTTATTTGTGCCTATATTTTTTCTTTCGTCTTTATTTTCAAGTCTGAACTTTTTATTGAAACCAGACAATAAAACCAATTACATTTTAGCATTTTTCAAAGACTTTGTGTAAATGCTACCGTTGGGTATAGAAGAAGAGACAGTGGGGTACTCAGCGTTAAATGGAATATCTATATCACACCATTTCCCAAGACTCAGGGACCATTGAGGAGGAGGAGCTAGAAAAGAGAGTAAGAGCCAGAGATGGTAGATGGCTATACGCTAACAGGGTTTTCTATAACCAAGTGGATGGTTGAATACATGAACTTGAGTGTTTGTAACAACATTGCAAACCATACACAGGCACAAACAAAAGCAAATTCCATCATGGAGCCAGGAGGTGGGCATGAAGTTCCATGCCTAGATGAGGAGTATTAGCAACTGATAACTGATGAGAGAGGGGACCAGTTTTGTTTTGTTTTCTTTTTTTTTTTAAGAGTTTTATTTAAGATTTATTTATTTACTTTATATATGTGAGAACTCTGTTGCTCTCTTCAGACACACCAGAAGAGGGCATCTGATCATGTTACAGATGGTTGTGAGCCACCATGTGGTTGCTGGGATTTGAACTCAGGACCTTCAGAAGAGCATCCAGCATCAGAAGTGCTCTTAACCACTGAGCAATCTCTCCAGCCCAGGGACCAGTTTTATTTAAGGGTGTAGTCTATTGTTGATCAACTGTGCTCCAGTGGAAACCCCACACCTAAGAGCATTTGAGCAGTACAGACTGGACCTGATGGATGAGGAGGAGGAGTAGGAAGAAGAAACAAAGAAGGATGAAGAGAAGAATAAGGAAGAAGAGGAAGAGAAAGAAGAGAACTCAAAAACTTGGGTGGGTAAGGAGGTGGGTCGGTCTAGGAGGAGGAAGAGGAGTACTCTGAACAGATTTAATTAAGAATTCTCTTAACTGGTAAGAATGAAGGAGTTTAGTGTGGTAGTGTGTGTGTGTGTGTGTGTGTGTGTGTGAGAGAGAGAGAGAGAGAGAGAGAGAGAGAGAGAGAGAGAGAGAGAGAGAGAGAGAGAAGTTTTGGTAAAGAAAGGCCAGTTCTTTGGAGCTCAAGAGCTTGACATCAATCTTTGAGGTTTTAGAGCTATCTTTTTATGGATGCAGTATATAATGTAAAACAATGTCATGTGGACCACTAATATAAACTCTATTTTCTCAATTAAGATCCAGGGATATATAATTATATAGGAAAAAGAGTAAACTCCAAGTTCTCCTAATTCTTCACTCTACCTAATGTCTTACTATACTTTCTTTTTTTTTTTTCCATTTTTTATTAGGTATTTAGCTCATTTACATTTCCAATGCTATCCCAAAAGTCCCCCATACCCACCCACCCCCACTCCCCTGCCCACCCACTCCCCCCTTTTGGCCCTGGTGTTCCCCTGTACTGGGGCGTATAAAGTTTGCAAGTCCAATGGGCCTCTCTTTCCAGTGATGGCCGACTAGGCCATCTTTTGATACATATGCAGCTAGAGTCAAGAGCTCTGGGGTACTGGTTAGTTCATAATGTTGTTCCACCTATAGGGTTGCAGATCCCTTTAGCTCCTTGGGAACTTTCTCTAGCTCCATCCAGAAAAATCCACAGACATTTCAAGTCCTCTATAGCCTATGAGGTTACAGCAGGATTCTGGACTTTCTCTTCCTTCACCCTTTCTGTCTGAACAGGCTTGTCTTTTCCTTTATGACTCTGGAGACAGATGGAAACTGGAATGCTTTCTTCTCCAGGATTGGAGGACACATGCATGCACATATGCACACATACATGCACAGGCCTGAGTTCACACAGAGTGAACATATATTCATATCTTCCCTATGGATGCTGTCCTTGATAAACTACTAAATATTCTTCTTGGCATTTGTGGAAATAAAACAAACTTTGAAAGTCACATCCCCATTCTTCTCCACTAGGCATGCGCTAGACCTGGTGGAGTGAAGAGCTACTGCTTTAGGCCTGTTATCTTCATTAGGTCTTACCCCTCATCACATCCCACACCTGCAGGCGCCCGCACTCTCCATCAAATCTAAGAATGTTTTTCGGTTGCTTGGGTTCTGCATTTCTGTATGAAGACCAAGGAATACAGAGGCTAAAATGTACAAGGACGCCCGTGTTCTCCTTTCCTTACCCTAGGTTTTGTCCTGGGTACCTCAGTCATGAACCTAAAGTGAAAAGAAAGGAATTCTTTCTTACAGAGTTCTATTTGCAATGCAGACACTGAAAAGTGGCCTGGGTGGAAGAGGAAGGAAATCCCTTTGTCAGCCACTGCTTTAAGCCAAGTGGGAGTGAGGAAGAGAGCCCCACCTGGTGCTTTGTGCAGTTGACAGGGAAGCAGAAGAATCCCTCACCAGACTGGTTCCAGGACTCACATGACAAGTCTCCAAATATGGACTATAGATCGCTCTGTACCCATGCAGGCAGATTTACCCATGGGAACTATCTACACTGAAGAAATCAGCATCTTATAAAAAGTGTGGTGCTGTACGGTATAAGTCAGACTGGAGACTGCCCATCTGACTCCCCAGCTTCCTGGGCCCTAGAGTCACAAACTCCTTGTCCATCAGGCAAAGGAGAAAGGTTACCTCTGTAAGGATTATGTGTGCAAAATCTATGATGCACTTTGATAGATGCCAATGAAGCTAGATTTAATTAGATTTCAGTAAATTAAGTAATGTGCTGTATCCTGAAACCATTATAGAAAAAAATAATACCCAATAAGAGAAGGAAATAAAGACCTTTAATGCAATCATGATAATTCCAGTCAACACTAACTCTACCTGGTCATCTTTGAAGCATGTTTGGAGGAAGTGCTGTGGACATGACATAGCTACTGCCCTCAGGCCATCTGGGGGACAATCATAGAACTCCCCTGAAAGCAGCAAGAGACATGAACATTCAAGCAAAATTCTAATCAATTATCTTGCCACCCCTACACCAGGGTAGGCTAGAATCAGGTCCTTCTGAGATAATCACAAGAGAGTCATCTCCAAACTTAGCCTCGGTCCCATTTGCAGATGCTCATTTCACATCATATCTCCTCTGTGAATGCTTTGCACACAAATGCACACACCTGAAGGAGCATGTATGCACAATCTCTTCTGCATTTCTGAAGTAATCAGATAGAAGGGTGTGCATCTTCCAGAAATTACCATGGCCACTGTCTCCTTTCTCAATTATTCATCTTGAATATATGGAGCACCTTCCACTTCTGCTTTTTCCATGGGGTATATAAGATGGACCTCCATTTTAAGGAGATAAACTATTTTACAGGTCAATTCACTTTTTTCCCTAGTTCCACGATGTTCTGTAAGAAGCAGGCTCTGATTGTTTGTTCTGGTATTAGTAGAGAAATTAAAATTTCTTTGACTCTTCAATATCAATTCATAGCTAAACCATCTACAGTAGTTGAACCACAAGGCTGTACATGTCCTAATTAATGAGGCACCACCTACAATGCATACCAGGAAGGGCCATCACCCATGCTCCCTGCTGCAGGCAGGCATAAGCACCAGTACTGTGATAATAAGCATGATGGATTGAATTTCATTAAAATGCCAAGGGAAGAAAATACTACAAAATGGTTTTTAATTAAATGGTCTCCAGCTAAGCTGCTGTCAAAATGTGAACTCCCCTTCCATTCTACTCAACTGAATGTCATGTTGACTTGTAGGTGGGGAGTGGAAGGATTTTTAACTAATAACAATGTGTTCTGTTTACATAGTTCTCTTTTTTGTAGAACCACACCACATTATAAATATTATCTTATTACCTCACATGGTGAGTCAAGTAGGGATTTGGGATAGACCTGGAATATTTAAATGCTGTATTATTTGTGCAAATGCCCCCATACATGTAATAAGCAGTCTAATGTGGCATGTGCCTTCCCTGGATGAAATAAAATTTGACATCAATTTCTTGTCTTGCATCACCATCTTTACAGCATAAAATGTGGCTGACTATTGTAGCATTTGATGAGGATTACCTGAGTCAAACCACACAGATTGGTTCTTCACACACATTCAATATTGTATGGTTACATAAGCATCCGCATCTTAATCAGTGTTTGCATCCAATCTGAAGCCATAAGTTTGTTCTCAAGTGAATAGCTAAGTTGTCTATCTTAAGATTCCTGGATATAGCAAATAAACGTCACTAATCTGGAGCCTTTACCCTACAATCCTCTGGAGTGGAGGTGGTTTTACCTGTACTATGCTTGATTCTATTGTCTCAAAGTATGTGCACTTTCATATGAAGCCAGAGAGCACAATGATTTGACTATGGTATTTTTTAATAGACTTGTTTAGGTAACAAGAGAGATGATTTTATAAGATCCTTCTAGGCAGCTTGCAAAATTTTATGTGTATTATTACTAATTTGTTGTTGTTGTTGTTGTTGTTGTTGGGGACTGGAGAGATGGCTCAGTGGTTAAGAGCACTGACTGCTCTTCCAGAGGTCCTGAATTCAATTCCCAGCAACTGCATAGTGACTCACAACCATCTGTAATGGGATTCAGTGCTCTCTTCTGGTGTATCTGAAGATAAAGACAGTGTACATACATACATACATACATACATACATACATACATACATACAATAAATCTTTTAAAAAAAAACAACTAAATTTATGAACTCATTTAGTGTGTACATATATGAAAGCCAGAGAACTGTCTGAGAAAATCATAGTGTTGGAAAGCTACAAATGACAACTCAGAAAGATAAAGGATATATGGTACAGAGCAGGGCCTTGGCCCCAAGCCAAGCATCCATACAACCCAATGGTTTTCCTTGCTTCCTGCCAGCTGAGGTCCCATAGGCCATCTTTGTCTACAGTTAACCTCCAACCCTACTCCTTTACTATGATATGACTATAACTCAAATCTAATTCCTCTATATAGTCTCAAGACTTCTCGTATGGCACCTTGAACATTCAGTTCTCTGTTTCCTGGTGAATAACTCAAATCATTCCACAGGCAAAAAGTGAACACTCACCAAGGAAGAGTGGCACAATACCTTGCTCCCCTTCAGCAATGGGACTTATATCACCCCATTTAAACATAAGGCAAAGGAAGTCCTTGAAATTACTTTGTAGAGAACAGTCACCTCGGGATGCCATTAGTGCCCCCACTGCAATGATGGGAAGAGCCCTATGTAGTCTATTCTTCTATCCATCCAGTCACTACACACTGAAAAATCTGTCTCCAGGCCTGTGCTTTAAGCATATTCTCATAGTGCAGTTGCTGTTCCTTTTCTCACAGAGTCGATTCTATTCTTTGAGACATGATAATAAGTCCTACTCTAGCAAGTTAATCACCCAACCTGGGAAGTCGACTCAGGCGCTTAATGGTTCAACTTAGTTTTGTTTAAGAAGAAATTTATAAAGAAGCCACTCTTTCTGTCTTCTCAAATGAACTAACTGGGTCAAAGATGCAGCACATTCAGATAGCAAACAAAGCATACATACATACAAACACTCACAAACACATATGATAGTAGATTAAATTTTAAATTCAAAATTTAGATAGACTTCATTTTTTTAAAAATATTTTGAAATGTATAATGAAACTGCATTCCAGATATTTTTTTAAAAAAATATGTTTTAAGCCAAGGGATAATCTATAAGTAAGGTTGTACCCATTCCTCAAACACACATGTAGTTGTCTGCTTAAGAAAATGTTATTTATAAAATAGTGAAAATTATTATTAATTTATATAAAGGACATGAAGGGAGGAGGGAGGTGTGTCTGAGAGATTCCCAGGAAGAATAGGAGATATGTAGAGAATAGATATGATTGAGATACAGTATATACACATATGACATTTTCAGAGTCTTCATTTCTAGGTATTATTTTTTAAAATCCTAGCAATCATGACACCACATTTCCAACAAAGTCATTATATGGAAGTTTCCTTTTCAAGGAGTTTAAAACCTTGAAACTGTTGTTATGTGATGGCTTGAAACATGTACCTTTGAAATGGTATGTGAATATTTTTTAATGATTTTCTCCCATCTGTATGACAGTCTAAAATAGTACAGGACATTTTAACTTCAAGTGCAGGCAGCTAAAGCATGAGCGAGCTCAGCAGCAGAAACCACAAATCAGCAACAAACTCAGAGTGATGGACTGCAGAGCAGAAATTAAACTGAAAACCAAACCTGTCAGCGGAATGAATAGGTGGTGAGGGTAAGCCTCGGCGGTCAGCCTTACTTTAATTTTCTTCTCTGATAACCCCTACCACAGCCAGTTATTTCAAAGTCACCCACCAGCTCACCTAGACGGACACCTATTACAACAGCAGCCACTGTTTGTACCCTGTTTAGCAATTGTGTCCGTCTTGATGGCCTCCTTCTTAGCAATCTTATCATTGATGGACCTCTCTGCCTGTAGAGGCTATTTGGGTTTTCCCCCTCTCTGACCTTATGTTCTATGATGAGGTTTCTGTTGTGCAAATACCATTTGTTATGTTATCTGGAAAGGCTGCACACTTCCCCCAGGAGCAGAGGCAGAAACTACTGATTTTCAACAGTCCATCTCGGCCTGTCAGGGTAATACAGAGGAGCAGAAGGGAAGGGAGGTCTCCTGCCCCCTTCAACTTGCTTTATTTTCAACCTGATTTCATTTAAGTCTCTGTGCTCTGTACTGGGCTAGTGTACATCAAGTTTTAAACTTGTGACCTTTAAGCCTCTCTTCAGATCTCACCATGATAATTAAGTTCAAGAAGCTGAAAGTCATCCATGTTTTCACACCATATGTTTGTAGAAATATGAACTTCCACCAATATGAAGCTGAGTGGCTGAATCCAGTGCATTTGGAATAGAGTGCTGTAATCTTTGTATTCAGTGTTTTCTACCCTAGAAGGCTAAAAATAGACATGTCCATATTTCTACCCATCAAAGGGGGCTGCCACAGAGCACAGCACTTGTGCCATCCCTAGAAGCCAGCAGAGTAGTTCCAGGACTGTGGAGGAAAGCTATAATGCCCAGTCACATCCACAGGTCACAAGGACCAGCTTCTGTGAGTAAGGACTGAAGTTGCACAATTATTGATCACATGAAATAGAAGCACAAATGGAGGGAAGTTTACTGTATAGATGAAGAGCACTGAATAGGAAAAAGAAATAGCCCATGAGCTTCCTAGACATGTTCTGATCCTGTTTGTGGTCAAACTAGCATTATCCTCAGGACTTGTGCTTATGCTTGCAATAGCACTGAGAGATTCCAGATATTACCAAACTCCAATAGTAATGTTGAATGAGAGAGAGAGAGAGAGAGAGAGAGAGAGAGAGAGAGAGAGAAGAAAGAGAGAAGTCAGGAGAAGATCAGAAAGGAGCAAGAGCAGTCATAGCTAAGCTGCAGACAGGGTCTTTCAGAGCTCAGGCTCAGAGCCCAGTGCCCTAGCAAATACATCATCTAAGTAATCAATTTCACTAAACAGACACTAATGTTTTCTGTGAGAATCCTATAGCCCTTTGTGTGTCAAATTGAATGACATATTAGTTTACATCAGTACCTACATGGATTAAGATTCAGGCTCTGAAGGAGGATAACGTGTCTTTCATTAAAACCTTACCTACTGACTAAATCTCTGTCATGGAAAAGGGGACTCAGTCTGATATGACTCATGGTGTCCCTTCAGGTGTGAGAAGGATGTGTCCCTCAGAGCTCATGGAACACACACTCTTGGTCTTGTCCCTGATGTACTCAGTGAAGGACTTCTGTACAGTTCAGAAAATACAGAAGTATCTATATGTGTGAAAAATGAGTTCTCCATGAGCACTGCAAGGAACACAGCAGACATAGGTTTGGTATTTGTAGCAAACCCAAGAGTACTCTATATGCCCATTTGTTGGGACAGGAATGGGGAGTGTGCTGGTTTGAATGAGAATGGCCCCCATAGGCTCCTGAACTTGAATGTTTGTTTTCTAGCTGGTGGACTAGTTAGTAAGTATGGCCTTGTTGGAGTTGGATGAGGTTTCAAAAGCCTATGTCAGGCCCTAGTTTCTCTCTCTGCCTCCATTTGCCAATAAGATATAAGCTCTCAGCTACTGTAGCAGCACCATGACTATCTTCCTACTGTCATGCTTCTGATCATGGTGATCATGGACTAACCATCTGAAACTGTAAGCAAGCCTTCAAAATATGTTCTTTTTTACAAACTGCCTTGAGCATGGTGTCTCTACACATCAATAGAGATCTGTCGTAGACAATGGCAATCTAAATCTCATAGATCTAAGCTTTACTGCCCAGTTGCTAGAAACCACAGCTGGATTCCAAGATATATAATTTTGCCATTTGTCACCACACATTCCCTTCCCTCCGACTTATTGGTTTCAGTGTCATGTACTATCTACTTAGTAAAGGAAATGGAGGGATAGCAACTCTCAAACTCTCCAAAGAGAATGAATGCTTCATTCTGGTCAAAAATCCCACCTAAATCAGGAAGCCCATGTTAGCAAAGAAGGCTCGAGTCACACAGGGCAAAAGAAACCCTCCTTACTTTCCGAGTTTTCCATTCACAAGATATGATTACTTACTTTTCACAAGCTTGACTTTGCTGTAATTGTTATCTCTATCTGCTCAAAGAAAAGGGAAAACCCAACAGGGCAATATCTTTCTCTGTCCCCTTCTCCCAACACATCAGTGTGGCAGTAGGCCTCCTTTTGAGTGTTGAATGACTGAATGGATAAATCACTGAAGCTGGGGTAACCAGAACTGTGGCATAATTTCATAAGCATCACAAAAAAATTAGCAGCAACAGAATGTAAACTTGTCTCTAGAGACTTCACATTTTAAAGATATCAGATAAATAGTTTTGTTCATCTGAATAGAAAACATTCAGAAATGAACCATAGTGCATGGTGATATATGATAATAGCGGGAGTGTTCAGGGGACTCACAGTTAGTTTCCTTGTCAATCAAACTCCAACTTGTATCCTGAAAGTCTTTACAATGCTGTAGTTATCTTGATTCTTTGATGATTAACAAAAGTAACCTGCTTCAAGCGCTCCTATTTGTAAACCAAGACAAGTTCAACGAGGAAAATGTCTGGGGCTGAAAAGATGGTTCATCGATTAAGAGACACGCTGCTCTTTTAAGAAGACCTATCATAGATTCTTAGCACCCATACTGAGTAGCTCACAACCACCTCTAACTCCAGCTCTATCCTCTGTCATCCATTGTAGACTCCAAGAGCTTTTACACATGCAAAGACACACACACACACACACACACACACACGCACACACACGCACAGAGAGAGAGAGAGAGAGAGACAGAGAGACAGAGAGACAGAGACAGAGACAGTGAGACAGAGATAGACAGAGACAGACAGACAGAAACAGAGACAGAAACAGAGACAGAAACAGAAAGACAGAGAGACAGACGAGAGAGAGTACTAGATTCAGGGGGCTACACAGCAGAGATTGAAAGAAGAAGTTGAATGTAGAAAAAAAAGAGGGGCTGATGTAATTATACTTAATTAAATATAATTTTAAAATTACATTTTAAAATTATTTTTAAATACATTTTAAAAGAAAAATGATAAATGCAAAGAACTACCGCTGGAAATGAAATGAAAGAAGGAAAGAGAGCAATGTAGCTGTCACCTAGAATGACCTCCTTGGCTTGAGATGAAATATCATGCCCTGTCCTGTTTTCTTAGGGCTCTGTTCATACCCAAATTATTATGGACCACTGTGCAGTCAACGAGTTCAGCATGGTGAGACCAAAGGTGACTCATCAGGGACCCATAGAGTATCTGATAACATTATTGCTATGGACAGTTTTAATTACTAGATATTTAGCTGTGAAATATGTACACCTCTTAATTGCCTCATACACGGAAGGAACATATCAGTCATTTTGCTGAATGCAGTGTGGTGAGCACACAGATTCATATTCTGCAAACAGGAAACACCAGGCTCAGTCTCATGAGGAGTAAGGTGATTAACAATTATGACTTTGCATAATATCTGAGGTTCCCTTCTCAGCATAAGAATACACCAGACAGTCAATCATGCATAAAGACCCATCTTTGTCATAATGGATGGTAGTGTTTCAATCTATGGATTCATTTCCCACCAGCTGTAATTTATTATTTAATTGATGGGAACACAGATACCTCAAGAACAAGAATCCAGAATGATTCGATTATTTAATCAACATGTTGAGAAACTTCCAGAAAATATGTTAAATACAAACTAGTCCCTGAGTTTGTGGTTTGAATGGTTACTTCCTTGTAGTATCTGTGGGTCTTTTCCCAGTCCTGCGATCAAGCACATATACTTTAACACCAGCTTCCCAATTCTTGTACTTTTGAGATATGACAACCATGACTGTGCTTATACATGTGAAGTACATGTTTCCCAAGAAATCTTACAAAATGACCATCATCTGTCTATACTCTAAATAACCACAAGTAGGGAAATGTAAATGAATCACTCCCAAATATATGTGGAAAATACACACTCTTGGGAAACCTGCTGTGCCTCCTGAGGAATACCTCTATAGTGTAGCATCTATAATGTAGAGATGAACAGAGATGTTAGGTGATGCTCATTGTTATAAGCACGGAGAGAAAACAATGGTCACTAAATTTTTCTAGAAAGTTTCCTGTTGAAAACTTCGCATCCATCAAAATAATAAATATTTCCTCACTAAGAATATCTACCTGAAGTTGATAGAGTGTTATAAATATCTCTGCCTCAGCAATGGGGAAAAGGTATCTCCCTATTCTAGGCAGGTTTCCCTTTTTACAGTGGCTTTCTTCCTGTGATTTTGCTAAGATGTCCAACAATGTTTATGGATTTCCATTTCTTAAGCAGTTAAAACTATATTTCCATGATTCTCTTCATAAAGAGTTTCGACAAACTTGAAGCTTTGAACATATTTCTTAAGAATGTAATTATAGCATTCATATGTGATATAAATTGGGTGTCATAAAATAAGCAAACCTATTAAAAATGTTATTAAGTGTAATTCTTGTTGGAGAGGGTAGGTTTTATTTAAAATGAGATGTAATTTATTTTGACCATGACACAATCATACTAGTAAACAATGGGAAATTTTTATGCTCACAAATATAGGTTACTTAAAAACTGAAGTAGGGCTGGCAATATGGTTCACTGGATAAAGCCATTGACCACTAATCCTGAAGAAATGAATATGGTCTCCCAGAATCTACACAGCTGAAGCAGAGAACCCATTCTAGCAAGTTGTCCTCTGATCTCTACGTGAACACCAAGCTCTCACCCCACACAAGAGACTAAGTAAAAGGACTAATGTTTCTTTTTCCATAAATTGAACCAAACTACCTGTAATTATTCTGCTATTGTTGTTTCAATTACCATATTCTCACTAATGGTTGAAACCTATTTGAAAATCAAGCACACGAGAGCATAAAGATGGGTAAGAAATATTCTCTACAAATTTCCTTTCCCTCTGAAAACCAAAGCAACTTCTAGGCACAACATTGCATATGATGTTAATACAAGAGTAGGCATCAGGATAGAGTGGAGAATGTGAGACACAGAAGAGAAAGGACAGAAAACCACACAAAGTGTTGGGACCACACTCTTTTGTGAGGTAATTGACAGCAATGACAGGAGGGGTGGAATCCCTAGTTCAAATACTCAGTTTCTTGGCACAGGGTGTAAGGTTGGAGGTGTCATTTATGGGTATGCTCTCTTGTTGACTCTCTGCGCAGAATCCTGAAAACTCCTTTGGTCTATTTCTACCCTCTGGGAAATACTCCCTGCTGAGCACAGTTTGACTCATTTCTTGGATGTTTTCTTTTAAATTCTGGTAAAATAAACTGAGTGTTCCTTGACTCAAGTGCCAGAACAGGAAACTCTACTGTCTACTATCTCATTCCTGGGCTGTTCATTGTGAGGAGGGAGCCAGAGAGTCCCTTCTCCATCCCAAAACTTCTCTAACTAACAGGATACTGGATGATGGTGAAGCATCCTGGTAGCCTATTTCCTCATCAGGAAAAGCCACACTCACAGTCTCCCCCTGGTTCTAAGGCAGGAGGCCTTGAAGATATGCAGACCTGTGAAGTGATTTATGTCTTTATGGCTCTCAAGTTCCACTTTCTCATCCAAAGAGAAAGCTGTACCCAATGATGACAAGTCATAAGATTGCTTTTGTAGAATCAAGTTAGAATAAATTTGTTATTAGTAAATTTCCCACTGTAAGAACTTTGGGCCAGATGGTAAAATCACATGACGAGGTAGTAATAATCTTGTCAAGATAAACCAAAGAAACCCAGCTTCCCATACTTCTTCATAGAACTCTCCAAATCCCATCATCCAGTTAAAATAGTTTGCAGTAACAAGAAAGCTAAAACTATTTACAGTATCCAAAAGAATCAGAAAATGTTCACAAGGTAAGAGTCTCCCCATTGGAGCAAGACCAGCTATTTCTCACAAAACCCAGCCTGATCCAGTCACCAGCAAAATGACAACCATAAACAAAGGTTTCCAATAATTAATAACACAACTGTGCTGTACTATTAAAAACCTTGCTGTGAAATTTCCTGTCTATTCTAGAGAAGAGAAAATCTAGGATTTTGACAGAAAACTCATAGGAAGAAATTTGCATAAGAATTCAAGGCTCTGTCAGTCTTTCTTTCTTTAGGACTTTAATTAACAATGATATTAAAACAAGCATATTGTTACATCAGAATACCTGGAATTAACTATGCATTTACTTGTGTTTATGGGAGTTATGAGTTTCTAGCCAATAGTGCATAACTTTTAAAAATGGTTAAAGATACAAACTTAATCTTTTATACTTATAGTTCTAAAATGTGCTTTTAAAATATGCGCTCTCAGGAAAAGTATGCTCACTTGGAAATCTGAAAATAACCTGGTACTATCTGTATTTCCAAGCATCAGATTTCATGACTGTTTTTGTTGTTGTTATGTTTGTTTTCTTTTTTTATGTAGCTGTCTACTGTTTGTGCTGGATTATATCACCTCAACTTAAAGCAAATTCTAGAAGGAAAATTACTTCCACTGAAAGAGATATGACCTCCTTTACAAAACTCAGCAGTGAAAGCAAGACCTGGCACAGTGTAGGGAGGCTGTTCTGTATCACAGGCTGTTGTGCTAATATGAAAGGAACAACAGAGGCTGTGTGCCTAGCACAGGCTTCTGAAAGCCTTTACCAAATGCACTTTGCTATCCAGCCTTTTCTATGTTTCCACTGATGATCTACCAGTTAAGAGAAGTCATGAAAAAGTGAAATTTGCCTGCTACTAGAATGTTGTGGGGAAGAAAAATTGTCCTTTTTCATGTACCCACTGGTGAGAGCATCAAGTCCCAAAGGACAATTTCAAATCAGTCATTACCCAGATCATCCTGGTCACACTCAGTGGACCACAAACCCAAACAAAAGAAATGGATTTGGTAGAGGGATGCACAGGAGAGGGCTGTTACAGGATAGCAGGGACAGAGATAAAAGATGGTAAGTGAGAAAATGTATCAAATGTATTTTATATATATATATATATATGTGTGTGTGTGTGTGTGTGTGTGTGTGTGTGTGTGTGTGTGTATGAAAATATCAAAAGACAAAATTAATGAAAACAATCTATATTTTTAAACAAGCAGACAAAACAGATTTCAGCTGCTTGTAACTTGTGATCATTTGTGAAGAACAAAGAACCAATCTGACCAGCACCAAACTAGAAAGAATTCATAATTATTGGATATATATCTGCTATTGAAAAATTTTCCACATTTTTGTCAGAAACAGAAATGGATTGCAGTCCCAAAATAAGGATACATTTTTAGTGATAAGGCTATATTTCAGTTATTTCAGATTTTCACAAATTTAAAAAATAATTAAAATAAGTGGTGTTGATATGCACAAGACCTCTGCAAGCTCAAGACAGGCAAATTCCCTTCCCCAAAGGGGAGGTGGGCTCAAAGTCCTGCCCCAATCTGAGGGGCCAATGATAATTGGTAACTGCAGAGATAGAGAGAGTGAGCCAGTTTTCCTTAAGTGTGTGGCCCCTGGTCAATTGGCTGAGGTCGAATAGAAAGCCACAGTCCCAAAAGTACATGGGCAACATTAAGTGGACTTGGTGGTCCACAAGTAAGGTAGGTAAGGAAAGAGTAGACAGATCTGAGAGGAGCTAAGGGTGCAGGTGAGTAAGATCAAAATATGTTACATGAAATTCTCAAAGAACTAATATAAAGGAAAAGAATAAAGTGATAGAGAAGACAATGAACTACCTAACATCTCCCCTACCAACTTAAAAGATGTGGGGTAAAAAGTAAAAAAAACTTTACCAAAGCTCAAGCAGTGCAGATGGAATAGAGTCCTATGGCTAAGAAGAGATCCGAAGAGCAGCTGAGTATTCAAGTCCAGGTTTCAGGAATGATCTTCTTCCAGAACACAGGCAAGCTCAGCATCTTTTCACTGACCTCCACATCGGCATTGCCTCCCACCATCACTCATCACACCACACAGCCTCTGCTCCTCAGGGACTTGGGGAAGACATGAGTGTTCTATTTCTTTATGCCCCATCCCCAGTCCACAGTGTTTTCCTGTGTCGGCCGGTGGCCCATATGACCTCCTGAGATCCTTATCCCTTGCTGAATGCCCAGTTCTCCACGCAAGCATCTGACACAGCACTTACCATGTTGGAACCGGATCGCGGTTCATAAGTCTACCCATGAGAATCACATCTGATTACTTATGACACAGTCTATCAGAGAAGATCACTTTAATAAATAGTAGTATGAATGAAATTTGATATCAGAAGATTGGACTTCAGCACTGTATTTTCTCCTCTTCGAATCTGATGTTCTGGGGGTGATAATATAGAGATTGTAAATATGATTGATTATATGACACTTTCATCAGCATGTCCCACATTGAGCATCTTTACATGTTCTATCTTGATACACTCAATTATTCTTCCCTCCTAGTGGGTATTTAATAAAAACACATCTCCATGGATGTGTGTTTAATGGAATTCTTATCCTTTGAACGTCTCCTGACAAGAGGGCATTGTGGCAGCAGAAAGGGAAAAAAGAAGCAAGATGAACAGACCTAGGCTTTGTCACTACATCTACTTTTATGGGAAGCAGACCCCAGAACGCAGACATAGACAGCGACATCGCTGCTCTTGGTCAGGAAAGATGCATAGTTTGCGTTAGTCAGACCTTATTTTAAGCCTAATTGACATGAAATTTCGTAAAGAGAACAAACAGCAGCAGACCCTAAAGGCCACTCAGCCAAACTCTCTCAAGCTTTCAGAAACATAAAGGTATAAAAGTTCTCTGCATGTCTCTTACCTATACTTTCCCCAGCAAACACACCCATGTCTTCCTCCATTTATAACCCAAGAGCCAAGCTCTATGGTTTTTTTTTAACTTTTTTTATGCATATAAGTGGTCTGCCTGAACATGTGTCTGTACACCTTGTACGTGCAGTGACCTTAGAGACAAGAAGAAGATATTGGATTCCCTGGACTGGAGTTCCAGGTGCTTGTGAGCTGCCATGTGAGTGCTGGGAATAACAGAAGACAAAAAAAGAAGGTCCTCTGGAAGAGCAGCGTGTGTTCTTTAACACTGGGGCCATCTCTCTGCCCCCATTTCTTTTCTTCTGCAAACAGGAAGGTGAACTTGTAGATCAGAGTGTTTCTGAGCATCTTTTTAATGTCTAATGGAGGAAGCACTCCAGAAGCTGATCCTTACTGACCATGTCTGGTGAATCTCCTGTCCTCAGTCCCTTCAGGGGTACACACAATGGTCTGTTTGCTCCAGAGTCCTTGTAACATTGTAAGTACAGACAGAACACAAACACATTCCTCCAACAGAGACCACTGTAAGTCACAAGTACCTATACTGCCCAGTCAAAGGTTTTTGATGTTGCTTTGATTGTTATCCATTTAGCTATAAGCAGCACAGTATATGGAATCATGTGGGATAATTCTCTCTCCCTCTCCCTCTCCCTCTCCCTCTCCCTCTCCCTCTCCCTCTCCCTCTCCCTCTCCCTCTCCCTCTCCCTCTCCCCTCCCCCTCCTTCTCCCTCTCCCCCTCCCTCTCCCTCTCCCTCTCCCCCTCCCTCTCTCTCTCTCTAAATCCTAGAGGAGATTTTGGGAAATTGTCAATTCTTATGCACATGAAATTCTCAAGAATAAAAATAAATATATTTCAAAAGCACCTAATACCGTATCATAGGGCATATACCAATACTGCCTGCTACTGATTTTGAATGGGTCAAAATCTACAATTACTATTTTTATAAAAGATAAAAATCTTTTATTTTGCAAGTTCCTCTAACTACATGATTAATGTGCTTCTCTCAATAAAGTTTCCTTATGAGTGAGCACCAAAAATTCAAGCTATAGGCTGAAAAGCTGTAAATTTGAGAGCAGTAGATCTAGTATCTGAGCCTATTCAGTAGGCCAGAGCAAGTTGCAAAGTCACTGGAGTGTACACTGTCATTTTATGAGGACAGAGCTCAATGGAGCAGAATCAGAAGGATCAGGCAGGAGGGAAGACAGAGGTTTACAGCAGGCTTTGTGTAAGGATAAGATTACAGAGAAACCCAAACCAGACTGCATTTTGATATCCAGCCTTGGCAGCTTAGGAAATGTGTCCTCAGAGCAGCTTGTTCACTCTTGGCTGATATGATGTTGGGCAAAGTGCAACTGTCTTGAGCATTGAAGTAAAATCAACATGTTCCTGATCAGTTCTTCATGTAATTCATGTTCCGTTTTGAGAATTACCCATTCTGCTGATGAGTTCCTATCCCATTTAGAAGGTGATTGAAAATAAAAATTGGTAGCATTCTATCACAGACAGACATTGTTTCATCCTGCAGGAAATTGTGAGGTCCATAAGCTATGTAAGACAAGCACGGTCTCTCTCCTATTTCAGAGATGAAGAATTACCTCCGCGGGGTTCAAGCAGAGTGACATACAGAACAGAGAAAACCTTCTGCAATGAGCATTGAATAAGTGCTCAGAGAATCTTTGCTTAATCTATTTATTTTCATAGAAGAATCTATTATGCCCAGGAATATCTATGCAGTACTAATTTTTGAGGTTCTATGAGATATTTTATATAAAATTACTCTCCTTTATTTCCTACCCCTTTACCTTACATGTACTCTATGGAACAATAAGAAATAAATCAAATACTTCTTCCATGTGATGACCCTTGAAATTCTTTTATTCCATATTGAATTGGACTGAATTGCCAATTTATTATCTACAAAAATGTGTATAAATCATAAAATTGCTATAGCAGTCTATTTCATGGAAGATTCCCCTAATTCACAAGTGCCTCTCTTATAATGGAAAAGGGTACAGGATATTAGTTTTTACGCAAATCAACACATTTTACAAGCAAATGTGTTTACATCTTTGCCATTCATGTCATTTGAAGGCACATTTAAATCAGTTCTCACATTTGGTGACTGCCCAGTTAGGTGAAACTGTACATTGGGAGTTCAGAAATAAAGGCTACCTATTCTAGAAAAACCAGACGAGGACTGGAGAGTCAACTGGGAAAGAGAGCATGGCCAGAGAGAAAGAGGGGTTCACAAGTAACCCCTAATCTTAGGCATGGAAAGAGTGTTTAGAGAGGTGGTGCTGGAGTTATGCCTTGGACAATGAACACTGCTAAACAAATTAAGCTGTGGATTAAATATCTTAGACCTAGGAAGGGGCACCCAATAATGACAAAAGACACAGGCTGCAGATCTATAACCTCGTGAAGTAACAAGTAATTCATTCAACTGAAGCTGGAAGAGGTCAGATTTGGCACGAGACGAACCAGATTATAAAGAACTTTGTTCTTGAAGCTTGAGGGATGTCACTGATGGATCTTATTTGGGACTTAACAATTTGATTTGTGCTTTAGAAAGATCATACCAGCAGCTTCAAGGGAAATAAACAAGGCAAAAAGTGTACACAGACATATTACAGAGATCTGAGTTAAAGTAGTAATGACTTATCAGCTTCCTCCTAGGGCACAGGTAGATGTAGTTGAAGTCCTATGCTCAAACTTTTGTAATCACAGTCTTAATTCATTCTTACTGCCATCCTATAAAATAAAAAAATATGAGATCCCTTTTAATATATGAGACTATCAGAGACTTGCAAAATTAATTTCTCAAAGATCACAAAGTAGAGGTGTGGTGTCATTCAGGTAAAATCAGGCTGTGGGTGCATGCTTTGCATCGTGTTTAAGGACAAGGCCAACATGGTGTCTTAGTACAGAGCAATGACTTTGGGAGTGAAATATAAGAGTGGCAAGCGATTTCTGTAGGACTAGGCAGGGGGCACTGTGTAGGGCCCAACTCAACTCCCCGATTTCTACCTCAGGGAATGGTGTAGAGTTGTAGCATCATTTCCTCTAGGTAGGACATAAATTACTGGTATTTTCATACATGTGGGAATGTATTTTTTTCTATTGTCATAAATTATGGGCTATGTGTCATCATATTTTCAGTATTTGGAACAAAGATACACAGATAAAAGCTGAGTGGGTGAAATATGAGGACCATGAGGAAGCTAAGACACCACTGAGTGAATAGGCAATAATTCATGTAGCCCCATCAGCCTTCAGTAAAGTAGCATTAGAACAGTGCTGATGTCACCAGTGTCTCTGAATGAGTAGACTCAGAAGCCAGCAAAAACATTCATCACTGCATCACTGGGGCGCTATTTGTTTTGGATGCTGTTCTAACCAGATTGACTTTTACAAAGATACTGAAAGGCATCTTCATGGGTCTGTGCTCAGTTGTGCCCCTCAAAATTTCTTATTAAAGTCTCAACTTCCAGGATCCCATTTTACGACAGCATTTGAAGTCAGTGTCTTTATAGTCTTGATCAAGTTGAAATGAGGTCATTCTCATGACTCCTCACCTAACAGAACTGGTGCCCTAGTTAGTAGAGATGACTGGGACATGAACAATCCTGTGAGGTCTTAAGGGGGCTATGGAAATGGAACTCTGGTGAAGTCAACCCTGGGCCTGGACAGATGCTTCAGTGGTTAAGAACACTCAGTTTTCTTGTAGAGGTTCTGAGTTCAATTCTCAGCAACTACATTGTTGCACACAACCATCTATAATGGGATGCAGTGCCTTCTTCTGGAGTGTCTAAAGACAGCAACAGTGTACATGTATAATTAAAAATAAATACATCTTTGAAAAATATTGCCCTGCTATTAGCTTGTTCTCAGACTTGTGGACTCTGCAACTAAGGAAGCTACCTGTGCTGTGTAAGGCACAGCACACCATGGTGTTCTATGGTTCCCAAGTACACTAACATGACCACCAATAGAGCAGACTGAATTAACTTTGAAATTGAAGTAATAAATTTAGAGTAACATTCAGCCACATGAACTTAGATGCAAAACCTGAATTTACAGTGAATGGCATGGTATTTCTACAAATGGGAATTCAGGGTCACAGAGGCTCTATGGGGCTGTGTAGGCTAGAGTTGAACTTGCTCACTGCTGTTTGTCTCATAAAAGACCAGGCATTATAGTGTTGGGATCAAATATACTCTGGGAAGCAGTAGTGATGATTTGTTACCAGCCTTTATAGCATTCAGGAACCACAGATTTCCACAAGGTCCAGGTCCTTAAAGATACCATTTAAGGCAGACACTCAATGGACAGTTCCCAAGATGGCTGAAGCATCAAGGAAAAATGATTCACAAGAAGAGAGGGGTATCCTTTGCTGGTATCCTGAGGGGTATGGGAGGTAAACTCTCAATTCTCTATAGCTTCTGAAAACAGAGTACTAGGCATGACTGTAAGTAGAACATGGACCAAAACTCAGTGAATGCATGGTCCTCAGTGCATACCAATGTTTATGATGCTGTAGACACACTGTGCAGGGTAAAAACACAGTGGGTAGCTGGGCTGCAGACAGCCTCCAGGAAGCAAGCTCACATTCCAGGGAGTGGTCAGGAGGAGCCAGGAGCAGAAGGAAGGAGAAAGAAAGGTAATAGATGGATAATCAGACCTCAGACTAGAAACAACAGAAGGAACACAGAGAAGCTTATAAGAAAGACACACTTGAAAGGTCAAAGCTTTAACATGCAGGGAAACCATTAAAAACGTTTGCAAAACATGGTTGATTACAGTCTCCTCTTCCAATAGTTAATAGATTTCATGTAGTTCATAGCTTGTCAAAGTTTAGTCAACAATCTCTAAGTTAAAAATATAGCTGTCTCTTGTGAGACTATGCCAGGGCCTAGCAAACACAGAAGTGGATGCTCACAGTCAGCTATTGGATGGATTACAGGGCCCCCAATGGAGGAGCTAGAGAAAGTACAAAGCAGCTAAAGGGATCTGCAACCCTATAGGTGGAACAACAATATGAACTAACCAGTACCCCGGAACTCTTGACTCTAGCTGCATATGTATCAAAAGATGGCCTACTCAGCCATCACTGGAAAGAGAGGCCCATTGGACTTGCAAACTTTATATGCCCCAGTACAGGGGAATGCCAGGGCCAAAAAGGGGGAGTGGGCGGGTAGGGGAGTGGGGGGATGGGTATGGGGGACTTTTGGGATAGCATTAGAAATGTAAATGAGGAAAATACCTAATAAAAAAATTTTAAAAATATGACAGAAACAATACTGTTAACTCTTTTCCAAGCTGATTTTTCGTTTGTTCTGAAAAAAAAAAAAAAAAAAAAGCCCAGAAATGGAATCAATTAAAGGCCCAGAAACAAGCAAAAGAACAAGCATGCTTTGAGAATGAGCCTTTCACTCATTACCCAAACTGTTTAAAATCAGGCAGGCGAACAAGGACGTGTAGTACACACCTGCATTTCCAGAATTTACAAGGTAGATGTAAAAGAATCAGGGGTGAAAGGACACCATACAGACTCTAGTGATGGCCAATCTTTTTTTTTAAACAATTTTTTAAAAAGATTTATTTATTTATTATATGTAAGTACACTGTAGCTGTCTTCAGACACTCCAGAAGAGGGAGTCAGATCTTGTTACAGATGGTTGTGAGCCACCATGTGGTTGCTGGGATTTGAACTCTGGACCTTCGGAAGAACAGTTGGGTGCTCTTACCCACTGAGCCATCTCACCAGCCCCGTGATGGCCAATCTTGAAAACATCTGGAATCAAGTAAAATCCAAGTAGCCTATGAGTGATTATTTGTTTGTTTTTTATTTTTATTTTTATTTTTTTTTTTTGAGACAGGGTTTCTCTGTGTAGCCATGGCTGTCCTGGAACTCACTATGTAGACCAGGCTGGCCTCGAACTCAGAAATCTGCTTGCCTCTGCTTTCCAAGTGCTGGGATTAAAGGCATTCACCACCACTGACTGCCCAGCAGCAGTTATTTATTTATTTATTCATTTATTTATTTATTTATTTATTTTTGACTAGATCAATGTGAAGTGGTAAGACCCACCCCAAATCTAGGCAATAAGCTGTCTCTCTGTCTGCCTTTACTCTTGCAGGCAAGTTTATGTGTCCTAAGCCATTCCTTCAATGATATTAGAACATCTTGAAGATTCCAATGTGGACTGAAATGGGTAGTTCTCTAGGACTTTCCTGGGACTTTTAGCACCAGAATAGGACTGATGAGGCATACAGCCTTCTGGAATGAACAACCGCTTGTCTCTAGGTCTTTCTTTTGGGAGAGAAGCATTGTTGAGCTACATGGAACCACATCCTCTAAGCCACTCTAATAAATTTCCTCTATATACGCCCATTATACCAGTTCTGTTCTTTTAGAGAACCCTGCCTAATAAACTCCAATAGCCATCTTCTTCTATTTATTAGAATTGAAGCATCATTTTTCTTTAAATAAACAACTAGCAAAATTTCACAAGATGCATGAAGACAGGTTTTGTGGTGTTTTAACTTCTGATACTGAAGATGATTCTCCACCTTTTCTTAGGACACTTCCTTTTAAATCTTTGATTGACAAATGGTGGTACAGTTCTATAGTCCATGACTGCTGGAGGAAAGCTTCAGCTCTTAACAATCCTTGTTCTTCTTGCCTAAGACTGGTGTTTGGTTGCCAGCACACACAGTGGGCAGCTCACACTTGCCTGAGACTCCACTTCCGGGAAAGTCTAGTGCCAATCTCTGGTTTCCAGAGGCACCTATACATTTGAGGCATACTCATACACACGCACACACACACAAATAAAAATGAAACCTTTAAAAATGATGTGCTCTGGAGAGACAGAGACAGAGACAGAGAGGCAGAATGATAGAGCAGAGCACACTGTTCTCAAGAAAACTTCCTTATCTATATTCAGTTCTAACACAAAGCCATTAAAACAAACCCCAAAGATGAATCCTTGGGCTCTGACATAAGAGGCATTAGGATACCTGGTTCTTTTAAAGGACACTAGAAAAGTTCTAGCCAAATCGGTCCCTATCGCACCTCAGATGTCCACCATTAAAGTCATTCATTTGAGTTAAGAAAATTGCCAGGAAGACCTCTATTAAAATGCAAATGTGTTCCCTGTGTGGGGAAACACACTAAATCATTATCAGCCATTAACACTTTAGACCAAATTAGTTTCAGATTTATTAACCAATTACTCAAAGAAGCAAAGGTATGCTGTGCCAGACAGGGTGGTGTCAGGTAGTTGAGAAGACTGGCAATGGACACATGCATGGTTGCATGGTCAGAGAGTCTTGCATCTGAACACAGTTATGCAGGGTTTCGGTTTTCATGGCTGAAATAAAATGTAACCTTTTTACATTAAAATTCTGGAAAGCATCTGTTGATGATACAAGAATTTGTTGTCAAGGCTGGGGCACTAACTTTCCATTAACTGTGTCCTATACCTCTAGACTGGGCCCTGGGGTGGTGCTGAGAGCCACAGTTGAAACCCCTGGCAGAACTTCGATGGCTATCCTTTGCTCTCCTGGCCTCTGCATGCACATAGAACTCTGATTGGCATTTTCCTCATTTTTTGAAGGTGGAAAATGCTGGGGTTGCAGAGGAATTTGGATCTTTTCCTTAGAGTCGCACTTGATTGGAAACTCTGTCAGAAATCCCAGGTCAAGGAAGCAAGGTCATACTGTCTTATTTTTTATTATTATTAGATATTTTCTTTATTTTCATTTCAAATGCTATCCCCTTTCCTAGTTTTCCCTCCCAAAATCCCCTATCCCCTCCCCTCCTGCTGCTCACCAACCCATCCACTCCAGCTTCCTGGCCCTGGCATTCCCAAATACTGGGGCATAGAACCTTCACAGGACCAAGGGGATCTCCTCCCATTGACGACTGACTAGGCCATCCTCAGCTTACATATGCATAGAGACAGGAGTCCCTCCATGTGTTTTCTTTGATTGTTTTTGTAGTCCCAGGGAGCTCTGGGGTACTGGTTAATTCATACTGTTGTTCTGCCTATGGGGCTGAAAATCCCTTCAGCTCCTTGGGTACTTTCTCTAGCTTCTTCATTGGGGACCCTGTGTTCCATCCAATAGATGACTGTGAGCATCCACTTCTGTATCAATCAGGCACTGGCAGAGCCCCCAGCTGTCGATGCATTCCAAAGTGAAATGTCTGGCAGCTTAGACAGACCACTGGCTTTCAACCTCAGTATCTATCATTTATGGTGGGTTTATGGGATATTGCCCTACTATGATTTGCATATTATCTATCTAGGAGGAGCAAGAGACAAATGTGAAGGGGAAAGTGGGTGCTAGCACCCAAAGAAAGCACTTTAGATTCTATAAGAAGCCAGGGATGTACACACTGCAGCCCTGGCTCAGAGGCAGGAGGTAGACAGGCCCCCAAGTGAATGAAAATTGGGCTCCCTTCTCCTCCGAACCAGAAGTACTCATGTGGAGCCCAACTAGATGGAGATGCTGTTCCTAAGTTTCTGGCCTCCAAGTGCACCTCAATCCCCAGGTCAGCCTAGGGACAAGTCTAAAAAAGAAGCAGAGATGTCAAAGAAGCTCCAGTCTGGCTGAGCAGAGTTCATTGGCATCTCCCGACAGCTGGCTGAGGTGGATTCTCACTGAGCAGACGAGCTAGCACCCTCAGAGAACCTACAAAGTTTTCAGGACTACTCACTCTTTGAGAGAGTGGGTACTGACCAATATTGGATGGATTTTTGTCTTTAGAGTTAGAAGTCTGGAGTTGAAAATAGAAAAGCACAGTTTTCCTGGGTGAGGAAGAAGTAAATATATCCACAAAATGAAGGTGAGAAGGAATCACCCAGCCTCCCTCTTAAAGAAGATCTCAAATCAAAGTGCTGGTGCATATGCATTATCTTAGTTAATTTAAAAATACTTTTAATGATTTTACTCTATAAGACATGATGTGGAGATTGTGTTCTAGGGTGAATTGTGAGTTTCCTAAACCCGTAGGATCACACCCAGAATAAGATTCAAAAATCATGTTCACTAAAGCAAAAAATAAGGTTTCCCCAGGAGGATGGCATTGTCTTGAATTAATCTTATTTAAAAGAAAGTAAGGTGGGATAAGTGATGCCAGTTAAGCCCTGACCGAGAAAGAAAGAAAGAAAGAGAGAGAGAGAGAGAGAGAGAGAGAGAGAGAGAGAGAGAGAGAGAGAGAGAGAGAGAGAGAGAGAAAGAAAGAAAGAAAGAAAGAAAGAAAGAAAGAAAGAAAGAAAGAAAGAAAACAAATGGGTATTAAAAATACAACTGGATTTATGCATTCGAGAGGCAGCATAGACTTTCTATGGTGCACCGGCTATAGAGGAAAGATCTAGAAGTGTTATTGCTGATTCTGATAAGGCTATTTGCTTTAGTGCAACAAAGACTTTGTATCACTGCTGTATGCACAGAGATACACTTGTATTATCAGGGATGGTAACAAAAAACCCAAAGCTGCTCCACTCTTTCAAGCACAAAGAGTTTAATGCCACATGGGACATGATATATGCAATCATAACCAGCTGTGCTTCGTAATTTTATTATTAATACCAAGAAATGCAAAAAGAGTTGTAACATATATCTATTGGCCTGGATTGCAGAATTATAGCTCATAACTAACATGGATTCATTTAACTGTACTATGTAAAATGAACTAAATTCAAATCCAGCCAACTTAACATGATTCCATGTTGCTTTGTACAAACAAACTAACAAGTTATCAAATAGTGCCTAGTTGAGAAGTAGTCCTGGATTTATAAGGAACTAGATATAACTTGGTTCTCCCTTCTATTGGCTCACACTCTTGGAACAATTGCCTCTTACTTCATGGTTAAAGAACTACAGACACACAGATAATCCTCGCCTTCACATCTCCAGCTCAGACCTCCCATGGCTCTGCTCTGGTGTCTGTATTCATATGTCTCAGACACCTAAAACTTAAAATGTACAGAAGTAAATCCCAACCCCCCATATTTTCTTTCTCCAAATTCATGGTCCTCTATCCTTAATTATGTCACCTTCATCTTTCTGGAGTTTGATGCAGATACCATTCTGTTGGCCCAATCTCTTTTCTCTCATGTCATAACCTGCCAGCTTATAGCAATATTTCCATCTTCCAGAGAATGAGCCCATCTAGGTACCATCAAGGTTCTGCCCCAACCAAGCATCATACAGTTCATAGGCACTATGATGGAGAACTCCAAGACTGCTTTCACTTCTAAGTAACCTGATCCCTGAGCAGTCTACTCTCAGCAGGTTAACTAGAGTTCTCGTTCCAATTACTAGGTTTTTCTCTGGTTCTTTGGATCTAATTAAAGACCTACAAAACAGAGACAGACTAAATCGTGAAGAAAAGATACCGAACCTGGAGATATGTGGAATGGGGCTAGTGGCCTGGTCTGTGGCATGTAGCTGCTGGTCAGGACACTTACAGAGACCTGAGATGAGCTGCATCACATGAATGTTACAAGAAGGTCTTTTCTGCCATCAGGGAAAGATACTTCTGTGATTGTTCCTGTACTCTGCAGAATCTATACATGAAATGATCTCATCTTCTGCCTATCTCCCTGGACACAAGGCAGAAATACTTAAATGAAAATATTAATGCTTTTACTTATTATTTTACATGATGTGGTAACCAAGGAAAATAGAAAAGAAAAATAAAATGTGTGTGTGTGTGTGTGTGTGCGCGCGCTCGCCCATGCATGAGAGAGAGAGAGAGAGAGAGAGAGAGAGAGAGAGAGAGAGAGAGAGAGAGAGAAAGAGACTTAACAGATGCCAGGACTTTGATTTTTTTCATGGTGTGATTTTATACCAGGAAACCAAATAAAATTCCTCTGATCCAAGAAATAATTTGGAGAGTTAATAGAAAGAAAATAAGTTAGCAGAAAAAGAACTTTCCTGTAAAAAAATAAATGAAAAGGGTTTGTGAATTCATTTTCCATGCCAATAGAAGCCTACAGTATGAGGGGTAGTAAATAGATAGATAGACTGGCAGACAGACAGATAGATATGAAATAAGGTAGAAGGATGACAGATACAGATTATAAAAGAATATAGATAAATGATAGAATAAAGAGATTAGATAAAGTCTTAAGATAGAGTCTTAGTTAGGGTTACTATTGTTGTGATGAAACTCCATGACCAAAAGCAAATCAGGAAGGAAAGGGTTTATCTGGCTTAAACTTACACATTGGAGTCCATCATTAAAGGAAGCAAGGACAGAAACTCAGACAGGGCAATAACCTGGAGGCAGGAGCTGATTGGAAGGCCATAGAGAAGTGCTACTTATTGGCTTGCTCCTCCTGGTTTTGCTCAACCTGCTTTCTTTCCTTTTTTTTTTTTTTTGTTTTCTCTACATTCTTTTTCTTTATTACATATTTTCCTCAATTACATTTCCAATGCTATCCCAAAAGTCCCCCACACCCCCCCACTCCCCTTCCCACCCATTGCCATTTTTTGGCTCTGGCGTTCCCCTGTACTGGGACATATAAAGTTTGCCTGTCCAATGGGCATCTCTTTCCAGTGATGGCCAACTAGGCCATCTTTTGATACATATGCAGCTAGAGTCAAGAGCTCTGGGGTACTGGTTAGTTCTTAATGTTGCACTTACAGGGTTGCAGATCTCTCTAGCTCCTTGGATACTTTCTCTAGCTCCTCCATTGGGGGCCCTGTGATCCATCCAATAGTTGACTGTGAGCATCTACTTCTGTGTTTGCTAGGCCCTGGCATAGTCTCACAAGAGACAGCTATATCACGGTCCTTGCAACAAATGCTTGCTAGTGTATGCAATGGTGTCATCATTTGGAGGCTAATTATGGGATGGATCCCTGGATATGGCAGTCTCTAGATGGTCCATCCTTTTGTCTCAGCTCCAAACTTTGTCTCTGTAACTCCTTCCATGGGTGATTGTTTCCATTTCTAAGAAGGGGCAAAGTGTCCACACTTTGGTCTTCGTTCTTCTTCAGTTTCATGTGTTTTGCAAATTGTACCTTATATCTTGCTATACTAAGTTTCTGGGCTAATATCCACTTATCAGTGAGTACATATCATTTGAGTTCTTTTGTGATTGGGTTACCTCACTCAGGATGATGCCCTCCAGGTCCAACCATTTGCCTAGGAATTTCACAAATTCATTCTTTTTAATAGCTGAGTAGTACTCCATTGTGTAAATGTACCACTTTTTTTGTATCCATTCCTCTGTTGAGGGGCATCTGGGTTCTTTCCAGCTTCTGGCTATTATAAATAAGGCTGCTATGAACATAGTGGAGCATGTGTCCTTCTTACCGGTTGGGACATCTTCTGGATATATGCCCAGGAGAGGTATTGCGGGATCCTCCGGTAGTACTATGTCCAATTTTCTGAGGAACTGCCAGACTGATTTCCAGAGTGTTTGTACAAGCTTGCAATCCCACCAACAATGGAGGAGTGTTCCTCATTCTCCACATCCTCGCCAGCATCTGCTGTCACCTGAATTTTTTATCTTAGCCATTCTGACCAACAGATTGGGAAAGGATCTTTACCTATCTTAAATCAGATAGAGGGCTAATATCCAATATATATAAAGAACTCAAGAGGGTGGACTCCAGAAAATCAAATAACCCTCTTAAAAGATGGGGCTCAGAGCTAAACAAAGAATTCTCACCCAAGGAATACCAAATGGCTGAGAAGCACCTGAAAAAATGTTCAACATCTTTAATCATCAGAGAAATGCAAATCAAAACAACCCTGAGATTCAACCTGCTTTCTTATTGGACCCAGTACCACAGCCCAGGGATGGGACCACCCACCTTGGGCTGGACCTGCCCTCACTAATCAGTAGTTGATAAAATGCCTTACAGCTTGATTTCATGATATAGATTATAATCTATATCTGATGATATATATTATTTTCTTAGTTGAAGGTTCCTCCTTTCAGATAACTCTAGCTTGTATCAAATTGACATAAAAGTGTCCAACACAAATGAGTATGTAGTTAGATGATATAGATGATACATCTGTATGATGCAGATACATAGATATTGATGAGTGATAGAGTTAAAATATCCAAACTCAAATTAAAGAAAATATTACATTTACAAAACATCAAGGCATGTTGAAAATGTATATTTTAAAGATTACAAAACTTCATAATAATTATTAACTGTTGATGTAAAAGAAACATCCTCAGCATACATTTGTAGAGGGGAAAAAATCATAAGTTCTGAAATGTGAAGAAGAGGAACTAGCATTCCTTCCTTTAATCTCGGTTATTATGTTCTCTGGAAGCTGTGAGAGATGAGCAAATCAGGGATGAGAGTGAACAGCAGAAGCAGGCTGAGAGAGGGAAGGATGTGAAGTGGGAAGGATGCACAGGAGCGACCCTGGCTCTAAACTGTGCCTGTGCTCACAGTGCCTCTAGGGCTGACACAAGTGAAGAAAGGCCTTTCTTTCATGGGAAGAGCATTACTGACCCCAGCCCATCCTTCTCTTCCTCTCCCAGTTGTTCCAAGCTGTTGTCCCTTCCTTAGAACCCCACACCTCCACACACATGTCAGTTGCATTTCTTCTAAGACATGACCCCTTATTTTCTTCACATACTTTACAAGTAAATTAACCACTAGACAACTTTAACAGCCTACTTCTTTAACTCTGCTAATAACTATGGCAATCTCTACAGTGCTCTACAGAATTTGGGGATGGAATGCCTTTTAATCCTGCTTGTTCAAGAGTTAAGTTTGCATTTACTTAGTGCTCCCAGATGCAGTTAATTTGATTTATAAATTTCAGTAAAGGCTAAGAACTTTAAATTATTTAAAACATTCCCAAAATGCACTTGTAATTCTGAATGGATAAATTGCTATTTTCCTTTGAGAGTCCAGATGGTTGACTCTCACTTTCATAAATACAATTTCATCTCATTAAAATCATACTGCATGTAGAAAAACAACTCTACATAGGTCTGAAGTATGTACATCCAATCCCAGAATGTATTGATTTTTAAAAATTATTGATGTTTATTAAAAGCTCCGTTTTACACTTTCCTCTGTTTTGGATTTGACCTACAACATAGTAAGGCATTCCCACAGAATTTAAGTGCTTGCTTAGAGATCATTAAATCTCCTAAAGAGAAGTTCCTGTGGTGAGCTTAAAACTCTCAATAACAAGAAACACCACCCCTTGGCCTGGAGTTTGGGGATTTCAAAATCTTGATGCTAGGCACGTGTCCATACTTAGAGAGACATTTTCACCCCTTGCTGTGTTTTAGCAATTATGTCTAAAGAGAGCACAATTTTTTTTTAATATGAAGTTTTTTTTTTTCAAATGTCATTTGAAGAAGACTCATACTGTTCCCTCATAAGGCAGAAGGTTGTGAATTAGTGCATTCTCTTAAGGAAGCATCAGTAGCCGTGACTCAGGGCCAAGCCAGTGTTTGATACCTCACATTCAAAGCATAAGATTCAAAAATTTCTTTATCAGAGTACTGACTTTTCTAAAAGTTCATGCTAGCCAATCTGATGCTGTGACTTAAATTCCCATCAAAAAAAATCTATAAGAGACTGGAGAGATGACTCGGGAGTTAAGATAATTGGCTGTGCCTGCAGAGGACACAGCTCAGTTCCTAACACCCATATGGTCTGTAACTCTAGTTCCAGGGTATCTATCACTGTCTTCCTACCTCCACTGGCACCTGCATACATGTGGTGCACATATACACACAGATAAACAAACACATGCTTATGCACACATACACACGCACACACAAATACATATACCACATAAACAAATACACACACTAATATTTTTTAAAATACACTTAACAAGTCCCACTGTGAACAGTAGGAATTTAAAAATAGACCTGACACAGAAGTTCCCTATTAACTAGTGGAGAAAGCACCCTAGTTGCTATTAGCAAATGCTACCATATTCATAGGTCTTTGTTGCAGTCTGTAAAATGTGCCTTGGTTATTTCATCTGATGGCAACATTCATCTAAATGTAATTTCAATATGGAACAAATTGTAGGCTCATTGTTTTTTTGTTTTATTTATTACTTATTTTCCTCAATGACATTTCCAATGCTATCCCAAAAGTCCCCCATACCCTCCCCCCCACTTCCCTACCCACCCATTCTCATTTTTTTGGCCCTGGCGTTCCCCTGTACTGGGGCATACAAAGTTTGTGTCTCCAATGGGCCTCTCTTTCCAGTGATGGCCGACTAGGCCATCTTTTGATACATATGTAGCTTGAGTCAAGAGCTCCGGGGTACTGGCTAGTTCATAATGTTGTTGCACCTACAGGGTTGCAGATCTCTTTAGCTCCTTGGATACTTTCTCTAGCACCTCCATTGGGAGCCCTGTGATCCATCCAATAGCTGACTGTGAGCATCCACTTATGTGTTTGCTAGGCCCCTGCCTAGTCTCACAAGAGACAGCTATATCTGGGTCCTTTCAGCAAAATCTTGCTAGTGTATGCAGTGGTGTCAGCGTTTGGAAGCTGATTATGGGGTGGATCCCTAGATAAGGCAGTCTCTAGATGGTCCATCCTTTTGTCGCAGCTCCAAAACAAAACACCCATGGAAGGCTCATTGTTTTAATATCATGATACATTAATGGATTTAGATTGAGATGTGGCTACCATTGGAAATATGTAGAAACCTTTGCTAGTCATAGTCCTTGAAGGACAGCACTAATCATATTGTCCCATTATTAACACTATAACCTGCCTCTATCAATGAACCACTGAAATATAGAAAGCATGTCTCCTTTAGCATAAATGTTCCAGATTGATATTACAGTTGATTTGTTCAAAGAAGAAATAAATTGTATCTCATAGTTCCACAGTTGGAATGTTGAATGTTTAGAATAATATGAGCATAACTCTTTTTATTTTACTGCCTGGTAAGAATCAAGGATAAACAGAGCATTAGTAAATTGACCAAACCATGAATCTTTCTGTTGCAGCTCATGTAAACATAAAACCACAAAATACATAAGTTGTTTTAGAGATTTCTCCTGGGGCTAATCATCAGAGGAATGGAGATCAGAATGAAAATGAGATAGCATCTTGTACCTGTTAGAATTGAGACTAATGAAAGATAATAGATAATATGTATGGATCAAGACTTTGGAGAAATCAGAGTCATTTTACACCATTAGTGGAAATCAAAATTGTTATGGACATTTAAAATACACACACACACACATACAGTATTTATGTAAACTCAAAACAGTAACTCCTGAGAATATAATGAATAAAATCAGTACCTCACAGAGACATCTGCACCCCAAGTTCACTATAGCCTTAATCCCAGAAAATGATTTATGGAAACAAACTAGTGGCTGTCAGTGGATGAATGGGTAAGGTGGCTTGAATATGGTTGGCCCAAGGAATGGCAATATTAGGAGTTGTGGCTTTCTTAGAGTAGGTGTGGCCATGTTGAAGGAAGTATGTCACTGTAGGGATGGGCTTAAAGGATGCCTAAAGGACAGCCTTCCCCTGTTTGCCTTCAGAACAAGATGCAGAACTCTCAGCCCCTTCTCCAGTGCCTGCACAGACATTACCATGCTCCCAAACTTGATGATCAGGGACTGAACCTCTGAACCTGTAAGTCAGCCCCAATTAATTGTTGTCCTTGTAAGAGTTGCCTTAGTCACCGTGTCCCTTCACAGCTATGGAAACCCTAAGACAATAGGTAAAGAAGGATAAAGTGTAGTGATACAAAAGATCATATTCTACTTTGAAAGAGACGAGAATTCTTTATGAGCAACAACATGGGTTGGTCAAATGAAATAGTCCAGGTACAGAGAGTCAAACACATTATGACCTTGCTCCTGGTTGAATGTAAAAAGATATGAATCCATAAACTCACAGAGCAAAAAGGTGTTTGTCAAAACCTACAGCAAGGAATGGACAAAAACAAGTTTTAAAAATGTAGTCAGGGTTCTAAATGAGGAAAGATTTTCAGAGCTTACTGTAGAGTAAGAGAAGAATCACTCACATTAACATTAAAAGTTTGCTGAGGATAAAATTTCAGTGCTCTATCCATTTAGAAGGAGCTATGCAGGGTTTTGGGTGAGCCATTTTGCTGTCCTGAATGACAGTATACAGTGAGGATCACTACCAATCTCATGAGATACATATTTCAAAGTATCATATATCACATTAAAGAGGAGAGGAAACAATTTCGTCTTGGAGGGAAAAATACAGTCTAAGATACTATATGTGTGTACATAATCTATTTAATAACAACACAAAGTTTAATACTCTCAAGGTCAAGTGGCTATGTGTGCTTCTTCCAATACTGTACACTTCAGGCAGTTACAGAGGAAGCCTGTACATTTCAGTACAATGGAATGCATCCTGGTCTGTCCAAGTCCCATTGCTGTCCTCTGCCCCACTTCTATGAAATCTTATTAGGTTTGCTGATTCTTCTGATGCACACTACACACACACACACACACACACACACACACACACACACACACACACATACACACACACAAACACACACACACACACACACACACACACACACACATACACACACACACACATCTGAGTGCATGAGGAATCACCTCAGCAGCCCATTGCCTCTGCACTGGGCAAATGCCTTCTTAATTTGAAAATGAATAATCTGCTGACCTGTTCAAAATAAAGTGATTAGCAATCTTCTCCACTGAAGATGACACTAACTTGAACTTAGCTACTTGAGTATTTCAGGAATGCTTGATTCCCTAATCCTCTTGACACAACATCACAACAAAGCTCAGGGTTGCCTTCTTTTTTCCAGATAAGCTTAGTGGAATTTCAAGTGGAGATGAGGTAAGGCTTATATCTTCTTACTTCCCTCTGCTCAGATGGTGAAATAAGGTGGGTGTATAATGTCCTGGTGATATTTTATGTATTTGGGTGTTGTTCCTGCAAATTTACTGATGTCCTCTTGGCATTTGGAAGAGGCTGGCATTGTATTTAGGTTAAAAGGCATCATTCCTGGATGCATCTGCATCACTAGGTCCTATTGTAGTGCATTGTGGGGAATGGGTCCATTATAAGACCCACAGCAACTCAGTGGAAATGACAGAGCATTACATCCATGGCAAATTTAAGAGCATTTTGGGAAATTTTCATGCTATGCTTTATCTATTTCTCTATATTTTAGTGACAGTAAATTTCTGTGAGGCTAGGGTACTGGAGACAATCTGCACATCACACAATACACAAATACCCAACATCAATTCCCAGAAATCAGGGGTCTCTCTCCAAGCAAAGATGTTGGGTAAACTCACATAAATATGACACCATGTCTCTGAAACTTAAAACTTTGACATATCAAGCCAAGAAACATGAATACACAACATATTTGTGAGAGACAATCACTAAAGCACTATTCTGTTTCTATTCTGTTTCAATAAATGCCTTATGAAAATCTATTCTGTTTCAATAAATGCCTTATGAGAAGAAGATTAGAAATATGTAAAGCAAATAACAATTGATGTCCCAGGTTACTGAACTGTGGGCCTTACCTTTCTGGCTCAATTTTGACCAACTGTTTGGAAACTCTGACCAAGGGTATGTTATTTCTTCACTAGCAGAGGAACAGATAAGAACATGATGTAAATTCTAGAAAGCTGGAGGGGCTGGGCAGATGGCTATTCTGAGGATCTGTGGTAAATTTCTAATGTCCACATAACACCTAACAACTTACTGAGACTTCAGTTCCAGGGGATCCGACACCCTCTTCTGGATCCCACGGGTACTGCATGCACATGGTACATAGGTATATATGCAGGCACAATAATCATAAATAATAAAAAATAAATCTTTAAATTCTTTGTCAGAAAGCAACATGAGCTCCACTGCAGAGCTGAGCGGGCCCTCCTGCACCCTTCCCAGGACAAATTCTACCCAGGGATGGGAATATTGCCCATGCACAGTAGTATAAAGAAAGTTTGAAGTATCTCACCTAGGGAAGGCATCAGGGCCTAGTAAGAGGGAACATGACAATTAATCCTTGTATGCCATGTTCTGCCAAAGCAGAACTAGCAATCCTAGATAGTAAATCATTTTGGTAGAGCTAGAAATGGATTTTTGATTGATTGATTGAATGATTGACTGATGATTTAAATATCTACGGAGATCTAAGTGAATCCCCACAATCTGATATTTTCCTAAAAGAAAAATATAGTTTTTGCATGAAAAAAAAGAAAAAAAGAAGCCATCTATGTTTGCTCCTGAAGCTTTTCTATCCTTTGCCTTATTATCACCAAGTCTTTAGGCAGTCTTGAACTTGAAGCTGAAACAATGTAATTTCCTTTGGATAATCACTATCCTGGTGTCTCATTTTCACACAGCTTCATCAAAATGGCATGGAATGTATTTACCATCTGTAGGACTGCTGATTGCATGGAACACATTAGTGTTCGGTAGGAGATATTAGTTATTCCATTTTCCTTATAACAGGTATACTTTAAATAGGACTGAATATATGAATAACAGATTCAAATGTAATATTCAAATAGTCCATAAATAGCTTGAAGTCTGTGTACCTCAATATTGTTATATAGAGGATAATATCTGTGTAGTCATAATAATCTTAGATTCCTGCTAATACAATTAGAATTGTCCTGGTATATCATGTGTACTATTTGAAGGGGAAAAAGATGTAATGTTACCATAGACATTTAGAAATAAATAATTATTTTTAGTAAAAATAACTGGACAATTTTTAAATAGGGCATCTGGATAACAGTAATTAATTGTCAGGTTTTCAAAGCCAGCACTCATGTCTGTACGTTCTGGTAAGGCACAGCATTGAAGCACAGCTGTGCTACATTATTTTGTTGAAATGCATTTTAACTTTAAAACGTGGCTGCCACATGCTTTACTATAAAAAGTCTTAAGAGAAATAAGGATGGAAAAAGTATCCTCTAGAATTTAAAAAAAAAAAGTGATTGTTGCATTTGGAAATGACTGGGGTTTGAAACTTATGGTCAGAAGACTTTATAGAGAAGAAAATATTGAAAAACAATAGGTTTTATTAATATTATTTTTCTATTCTTTGAGAATGTAATTACATCATTTCCTTCCTCCAAGTTTTCCAATGTACTGCCCGCCTTTTATTTCAAATTCATGCTGTTTTTTTTTCTTCAATTGTTGTTATTGTTGTTGCAGTGTGTGTGTTTTCATATGTGTGCAAGTGCATGTGTTTATGTGAATGGGTGTGTGTGTATGTGTGCTTACAGGTGTGTCTTTATGTGTGTGTGCATGTGTGCTTGTGTTGGGGATATGTGTGTAGGACAGAAGCCAACCTGAGCTGCTGTTTCTACATAACTTTCTACCTTATTTACCTCTTATTGGCCTGGAGCCCTCCTTTATGCCTAAGCTGGGGACAGCCAAGCTCAGAGATGATCCTGTCCCTCTGGGACTTGTCCTCAGTGCTAGGATTACAGGCATTCACAGTGCCTCACTCAGCATTCTTATTCTGACCCTGAGAATCAAACTGAACTTCTAATTCCCACTAAACAATTATTTTACTGAGAATCTTTCAGATCCTTGTTCAGTTGCTTTAAACAGGGGCTAAGTGATCAACTCTGAGTGCCCTAGACCTGGTCCTCTTGCCAAGGCATCAGTGGCTTTGGGATTGCAGGTATGGGTCACACAGCTACTGACATTTTATTCTAAAACTAAAACATTGTAGACTGTTTTACCACCTCTATCTCTTCAATTCCTCCCCCCACCCCATTTGATGTTTTGTGATGCAACTGTGACTGTGATGGTGTTGTGAGCCCTTAGGAGAAGTCCGACCACAGAGATTCCATTAAAAGACAGTTTCCAGCATGCTTTTTCCAACAGTTATTAGTACAGTGTGGCTATTGTCTGTCTTCCACAGTACCAGCTTTCAAAGACTTGTCAACAAAGCTGACAACTCTGAGAACGGTCAACCTTTAGGCATTGGGACCTGGTGGCAGGCAGCTAGGTTATTGAGGAATGTCTTGAAGAAATAGGACCCTGGCTCTTCCCTCACACTTTTTGCCTCTAGACCACTGGCAGAACAGTTTTAGTTTGCACCACACATGACAGCCTCAAAGCCAAGGCGCCAGTCAGGACAAATCAATAGAACTGTGAAGGAGAGCAGCCATTTGTATGTACCTGTGTCGTATCTCAGAGAGTTTCAGAGTAAAGGAATGATTAAGAGCACTGAGAAGGGCCACACCTTTGCAAGACAGTCTGGTGTAAGCTCCGGGAATACCCATTTCTCTAAGAAGATTCCTGCAACACTCACAGCTAATTGTTTTTTTCTTTAGGATTCTCTAACAACTCACAGCCTCACTTGGGCATCTGAGAGAGAGCGTCATTATCACCTGGGATAGAGAAGCATTGCCTTGAACTTTTTATTACCTGGAGATGTTTGCTATCCTGCCAGTTTTACCTTGCAGGTTCTTCTCTGTGCTTGATTGGAAAGGAATGGTCCTGATATTGCTACCAGAGTTTCCAGTGCTACCTCAGACCCAATCATTTAGTTGACTTCAGTGATAAGCTTAGGGTCATGAACTAGGTGAGGTCTTTTAACACTCCTTAGCTTCATTGGTCTTGATAGACCATTTAAGAGGCAAAGTTGGTGTTTGATACCCCAAGTAAACAGAGGGACTTCCTTGTGAGGGATCTTTTTAGTGACAAAGGGAATTCACATCATTACCATGTCAACTCACTAACAATGATACAAAATGATAGTATGTAGCATGTGTACATCTCATGTGGGAAGAGCAAAGTTGGCAATGCACTACACATGATCACCATGGCATCTTCCCAGAGGATCTGTGTCCAATTTCTAGAGGATCTGCATTCGGCTCTGCAGAAGATCTGTGTCCAATTCCTAGTGTGCACATGGCAGCTAACAACTTTCTACAACTTCAATTCCAGGGGTTCTGACCATGTCTTCTGGACTCCTCAGGTAATGCATGTCTATGGTATACAGACATATATGCAGGCACAACACTAATACACACACACACACACACACACACACACACACACTAAATAAGTAAATAAATACTTTTTAAAATAGTTTAAAGCAGCTAGTTAGGAGGTTGAGCCAAGAGGATCTCTTGAATGGCAAAAGTTTAAGGCCAGCCTTGACAACAGAGATAGACATAATGCAAACATAAGAGGGGAATGAGGACAAGAAGAAGGGAAGGTAGAAGGAATCATCCTGGCAGAGGAAGCCCTGAGTTGAACTGGGGTTGGATGTTTTCAGCTAAGATTTAATCACATAATTGAATCTGTAAGGTCTCCACTGGCTTTCAACAGTTCTCCCTTTGATCCTTTGTAGTGGAGGAGTAAAAGTGGGTAGTGTGATTTATTTTTAAGCTTTTTGCATCTTCCAAAGACAGTTATTATGACCAGAGAGATTTCTCTTTCCGTGATGAAAAATAGAGCACTCCACCCTTTCCCTGCAGTTCATTGATCTTGTGTTTATACTCTGGGACTCAGAGTTCCTGAGGCCCACTCCACATCTTCAGCTTTCTTTTCTAAGGTGGGAGACTTTAGTAAGAACACTAAGAGGAACCTATACAATGCCAACAAGAGGAACAAGATATTCTGTATCTGATAGCTCAGACTTCTGTGAGTAGATCCTTATGTATAGCTGTTTACTCCTTCTCTTCCCCCTCCTCCTTCTCTTCCTCTTTCTCTTCCCCTTCCCTTCCTTCTTTCCATCTCCTCCTCCTTCTCTTCGTGATCCTCTTTCTCTTCTTCTTCCTTCCCTATTCCTATTCTTAATCCTTCTCCATGTCTTCTTCCTTCTCCTTTTCTTTTCTTCCCCTTCCTTCCTCCACTTTCTACCGCTCCTCCTTTTTTTCCTCTTCCTCCTCCTCTTGGTCCTTTTACACCACCCCATTTCTCTTTATCTTCCTCCTCCCTCTGTCTCCTCCTCCCCTCCCCTACCTTTCTCTTCCTTCCCTCCTCTTTCTCCCCTCCCTCCTCTTCCTTGTCTAGGCATATCCTTCCTCCCCCACCGCACCTGTTATTCCTCCTCCTCCTCCTCCTCCTCATCCTCCCCCTCCCCCTCTTCCTCCTCCTCCTCCTCCCCCTTCTTCACCTCCACCTCCTCCTATAACTTTCACTTCAGCCTACTGAAGGTATGATTGCACCCCTGTCCCCATTCTTGGCTGTGTGGGAAAGACTAGTGTAATCCATAGATTGCACACTGTGGCATTTGATAATAAACCCCTAAGACATGTTAAGTTTTACAGTTATTATTAGAAATACAAATAGAGCAAAGATATTTAATGAGTTTTTAAGAGGACTATATATTTGTGCTGAGCAGAAGTATATAGGTGAGATAATTGGGAGAAACCTGAGACCCCTCTGGGACAGAGTACAATAAGAACAAAAGCAAGTGAACTAGTTTCTAAGTAGGGTAATAAGACATCTTTAGAATTTACTGTTTGCTGAGTCAGGCTAAGAGGGTGGGATCAGAAGTCAGTTGAATACCCCATCCTCCAAGAACTATACTCAGTGGGTATGGACCCACCCCTAAAATGACTCTTCACTCTCTATCAGATGCCCTGGATTGAATGTTTATCTGTCCCACCACACCATATGTTGAAAATTTAACTTGAGATGTCAATGAATTAGAAAGAGGTGATTAAGTCATTAGAGTGGGTCTCTAATGACTATGGTTAATGCTGTGATGAAAAGAACCAGAGTGTTTCCTTCTCTGCTTTCCTCTGTTGGTCCACACAGGGAAAGAGTGTGTCTATGAACCCTGAAGCCAGCCTCCAGGCTGAGTTCCTGGCACCTTCAAGCTGCACTCTCAGGATCCAGGATTGTGAGATATACATCTTGCTTTTGTATTATTTGTTTAGACTACAGTATATTATTGTATCAACCTAAATAGCATCAGTCCACTCAACCAAGGTTCACAGCTTCCATATTAAACTCCTTTATGTCAGCCAAGTTTCACCGTAATTAAACAATTTAACCAAAAGTTTCATAAGCACAGGGACAGAGAATATGAAAGGAAGTCACCATGGAAACAGTGACTCTCTGGTTGAAGCTTGCACCTTCTTCTCAACAACCCCATGTGAAAAATGATTCTGTGGCTACAAGGAGCAGAGGAGTGGAAGAGCTAGATGCTTGAAAGAAGGAACTATCATCTGAGGGTGGACTCAGTGATTCAGTGCAGAACTCTGATATCTATATACAAAAGTCTAAATGCATAGGAGTGCGGAGCACCATCAGTGGATCAGCAACATTCCAGTTTGTCTTGCTGGCCTCCTACGATCCCTGAAATCCACACATGGTTTTCTAGTTATCACTGCAAAATTAATAGAAAGTTCAAAGAGAAATTTTTGTGTTTGGCCTGCAGTTGCTGCCGCCTCCTCTTTCTCCTCCTCGTCCCTCTCCACCTCCTCTGCTTCCTCCTACTTCTCCAACTTCTTTTTTCTATTTCATTTCTCTAAATCTCATCTAATACTTGTATGTTGTGTAAAGGAATGTAGACACACATAGACACACTCATGTACTCAGTTCTGTACATTCATGTATACATACATGAGATTTCATATGCAAAATTGACTCTGTTTTTAAAGATAATGTGTTTAATTCTCTCTCTCTCTCTCTCTCTCTCTCTCTCTCTCTCTCTCTCTCCTGTCTGTCTTTCTCTTTCTCTTTCTGAATGTGTGTGCATGTGCTCTGTGCTCTGTGGCTCTGTGTGGTATGGTGATGGTGGTGGTTAGTGTGTGTTTGTGTGTGTGTGTGTGTGTGTGCGTGTGTGTGTGTGTGTGTACCCACGTGCATGTGTATATATGTGTGAGATGAAGAGAAAGATGAGAGAGAGAGAGAGAGAGAGAGAGAGAGAGAGAGGTGGGTTACTAGAGAGGCCACCAGAATGCACTGGAAACCTGAGACTAAAGTTCTAGATGGTGGTAAGCCACATAATATGGATGCTGTAAACTTTAGTCATATCGCCTCTAATAGCAGTATGATAGTTGACCAAATCTCCAGCACCATATGTTTAAAGTCAGGTGGATATAATGCATGCTTGTATTTTGGGTTAAATAAGTCATCTATATTAAGTATGATTAGATATACACCTACTTGTGGTTTTTCTTGCCTTTCAAAGGATTTATTTAAAATAATTTGCTCCTGATTCACTCACTGTCTAGTAGACTGTCAAGGGAGGTCATATTTCAGACTACAGATTTTGAAAGGCAAGAGCCATTTTGGCTTTACTATGAACTGAATTTTGAGAATGCAACAAGAAGATGAGTTGAGCAAGTCTGTGGTCCTCCTCTGGCTATTAACTTAATGGTAGCCTGTCTTTATTCAGATTTTTAATCACTTAACCCTAACCCTAACCCTAACCCTAACCCTAACCCTAACCCTAACCCTTTATCTCCTCCAATAAAACTCAAAGAACCTCCTAGTTTAGAAAGTCTTCAGTAGCTAATATGGCTGAAGAGAAAGATATCTGAAGATTAATAATGTAAACAGACCTGTACATGGTGGCTTCAAGTGGATGCTCAAATGAAACGTTCCTGTCTGGGAAAGAAAACTCTCTAGATGTCTGTGATAGCCTGGGATGAAAAGTAACCATGGTAGTTTAAACACCTTGAAGTAATGAGTTGGCACTAAAGGAGATTAATAGGGGGTGTCAATGAGGAGAGATCATGGGGGTTTGACTTAAAGCTGCCAAGGGAAAGGTAGCTTCAAGGCCTGCCAGATCTCCACAGTGATATGGAAATGGGCATCTGGATTTCAAAGGGTGGCAAATCCTGGAGATTTAGAAGGTGATTGGATAAAGAAGGATCTGGATTTTTTTTAAAAAAAATATCACATAGGAAGTGAGCAAAAGGGAAATAAGGATATCCAGCTTCTGTCAGTACATTGTTTGTAATATGAAAAAGTAATTGGACTGGTTGATGTGTTAGGAGATGTGGGGTCATATGAGATCAACAAAAGAGGATTTTAAAACGTGATTATAATGATGATGTTTAGGAGTGAAAAAAAATAAGAACAAAGAATTTTAGGGTTATCTCTAACCTTTTAATACGATAGAGCCATCCTAGACTACTTGAGACTCTGTGAAACAAACAAACAAACAAACAAAATGAACAACCCAGTAAAATAAAATTGAGTAAAGGATTGGACTGGCCATTTTACTTAGAAATATGATTCGGAATGATCCATACCAAGATGACCTCTGTAGAATTCCCCCATCAACAGAATCCAGAGGGCTCGTGAGATAATGGTAGTGAATGGATAAAATGACAGAGAGCTCTGAGAACCTTTGAGTTATTTGAAGTTCTAGAGCAGAAAAACAGCCACAGCTGAAGGGACACCTGGGCAAAAAGCAGGAAAAATAACCCCATGCAGCACACGTTTCCCTCCTGTTGAGAGTGATCCACGTGGCATTTTATAGAAAGCAAGGAAGAGAAAACAACTAAAGATACCACCCCACCCGACCCTTAAGTGTGGAGTAAGGCTTGCAACATCTAGATTTGAATCACAGAAGGCTAACTGGTTGCTTCAATGTATCCACAGCCTTTCAAAGCTGCACTCACTATGGGTACTGTGGACAGATCATAGTTAAAAAGCCTCTGAACTTAAAACATGGTCTCTATTGACCAATTAAGAACATGAGAATTAACATAGCAGTCACTGCAAAAAAGAAAAAAAAAACTTTCTTTTTGGGAGTTATACACTTTCGAAGTGGAGCTAGTCACTCCAGGTTGGATCCTCACAAGGCCATGCTTACGACCACCATTTTATGCCTTGGCAGAGATCAGCCCTGTGGGCCTCCACTGTGGGTTTAGTCTCCTGTTCTTCCCCACATGGTCTATTTGTCCCATTTGGGTCTGGAATGATGTACATATATCATTCTTTCTTTGCTGGACCCTGGATCCTTCATTGTCCACAAGAAGTGTCTCTTGGTTATTCAGTTGGTTACAACCCAACTTAGATTATAAAGGGACATACATATAACCTATTTATCCACATGAACACTTTTCCATTTCTTATCTGTTCGTTTTTCAAAATCCTATTAAATATTTCAGAAAGGGTGAGGAACACAAGTTAGTTGCAGCTTACCCCACCCCTGCCAGAGAGGATGCCTGCCTAGAGAATGAGCAGCTTGCAGTGGCTGTTACACTGGCCAAGGGAATTGATAGGTACTTTGATCAGATAATAAAGACAAAGAGCTCATTTTCCCTTACATGGATTGTCAAATGCAATATTTGTGTTTCTATTCTAAAATTTCTTCTGATGCTCGATCCATTTTTTTTGTACTTTTTATTAATTTTGAGACAGGTTTCTCATGCATCTTGGGCTGACCCTGAGTTCACCCTGTAGTCAGGATGCCCTTAGTCTACTGATGCCCTGCCTCCTCCTCCGAAAGCTTGGAATCACGATGAGCACTTAGGTGCCCTGCTTAACGTTAAGATTCTTAGAGGGCTCCAGATAAACCAGCTGTGAACAAGTCAACACCACAATAACAATGACACCAACAATCGTAACCACAATGGGAAGACAGTGAAGAGGAAGATAGCAGTGACCCTTGGGAGAGAAGTACCTACCTAACACCTGCAGCTCTTCATAGCTCGGCCTAAGCCTTTCAACCTCTTTGTTGCAGCTGAGACAGGAGACCCCTAATTACAAGCCTCCAACTCCTTGCATGCAAGAACCAAGCAGCAGACAACTACTTGGAGTTATCCAATTCCACAGTGGAGAAAGCTTTCTAATGTAGAAAATATGAAAATTAACACTTACTTAAAAATGAGACTCTGGAAACCTTGATGCTGAATGAAGAATTAACATTAAAATCTTAGTGTTTTCTTGAAGTTTCTGGAAGTTTTGTGTTCCTATATACTGGTACTCAATTTATACTTACATCTCATATCAACCTATTAGACAAACAAAAGCCCCATACCAAATTCCTGTCTTGTCTTGCAGTTTTATTTCATTTGTCGATCCTCAGGGCCAAGCTTATTTCCTAAGCTCCCTAAGGGGAGCTCAGTAAACCAAGCTTCCCAGAGGTCAAAGCCACATCCAGGCTGCTGTGTCTGTGATCCTGGTTATCAAGTGGAGGTGGGCTTCCCTTAGCAGTTTTCATCATGTTTAGCCCTTGAGATGATAAAACTGCAGGCATCTTATGGCTGTCATTGTGTCCAGTCCTCCAGGATTTAGTGACTTTGAACAATAAATGTAGACAGGAATTCTTTTCAGGTTTGTGAATGCCTATATTCATCCATCCTGGAAACATTTATAGGGACTCTAAACATTTCAGCCCTGTTGGGCAGTGTAAAAGAGAGGGGGATGGTGAGAAAGCAAAGGTAAAGGATACATTGATGTCCCCACTGCTCCTTTTATGTTCCTCTTCCTCTACAAACAACTGTATTTCTTTAAAGGAATTAACTTGGTAGTCAAAAGATATTGAGAAAGAGAACAGGGTTAGTATTCCCTATGTAAATATCATGAGCAATCAAGAAGGATGGCAGCCATTCATTCTCACTCCTGCATCCTTTTTATAATGCCCCCCCCCCCCCCCGGAAGCAGAAGGGAAAGGCAAAATCTGTAGCTGAATATAATGGTTAAGAAAAGAATAGTTTGAGAAAGTTTGCCCAGGAAGTTCTGGTTTGTGAGAAATCATCAACATTCTACAGAGAAAAAGAAAGCTAAAATAGTTGAGTTTACAGAAATAGAGAGAAGCAATCTGGTGGTCCAGGTTCCAGGATTGAGAACAAAGAGACTCTAGGTCAGGGACAAAGGAAAATTTAAAGAGGGGGTAACAAAATACAGTCAACCAGAGGAATAGTGCTAATGTTCCACGCTACAAGTATCACTGCAGTCCATAAGGATTATAGAACCTTAAAATAGCTGGATGTTTTTGCATAGTACTAACAGAAAGAAATTGGTTTGAATGCCAATTTACCTGATTTGAATAACACACATTATATTAATATACTGGAATATCTCGCTATTACACAAACTATACACTGTCAAGTAAATATACATATAATAACCAGGCATGGCAAACACTGGCAAGCTCAATGCTTAAGCATCTGGGGGAAAGAGGGACATTGAAGATAAGACTAAGGTACAGAATAGGGCCCCATCTCAAAAGCCAAACACACTTGGTTATAGTTACATTTCAATTGCTGTGATAACACAGTAACAAAGGCATTCATTTCAATTGCTGTGATAACACTGTGACAAAGGCATTTTATGAAAGAAATTTATATTGAATTTGGGTCTCAGAGTTCCAGGGATTAGACAGAGTCCATGACCGTTATGGCAGGGCACCAGAACATGGCAGTAGGCAGGTAGGCATGGCACTGGAGTAGTAGCAGAGAGCTCACACTTTGATGCACAAACAGGAGGAAGAAAGAGAGACAGAGAGAGAGAGAGAGAGAGACAGAGAGACAGAGAGAGACACAGAGAGAGAGACAGAGAGAGAGAGACAGAGACAGAGAGACAGAGAGACAGAGAGAGACACAGAGAGAGAGAGACAGAGAGAGACAGACAGAGAGAGAATAATGCGGGCTTTTTGAAACTTCAAAGTCAACACCCAGTGACAGATCTCCTGTAACAAGGCCATATGTCCCAATACTTTCTAAGCAGTTTCACTAGCTGGCTCCCAATCATTCAAATATATGAGTCTAAGGTGGCTATTCTTATTCAGAGCACTACTGGCAAATTTCAAAGGAGGGTACACAAGAGCCAAGGGATATAGAAAAAGCCTCCACTTCAAAACCATCAGGAAAGTTAGAGGAAACCTTAATAAGAAATGTCTCACTCCAATAGGAAAAACCATAACCAAAGCAAAGATGGTATATGCTATAGAGTACTAGTTCTCAACCTGTGGGTCAGGACTCCTTTTGGAGTCATATGCTAGATATCCTACATATCAGATATTTGCATTACAATTCATGACAGTATGAAAATTACAGTTATAATAAAGTAATAACAAAAAATGTCATGTTTGGGAGTTATGACAACATGATGGGCTGTATTAAGGGGTCACAGCATTAGGAAGGCTGAGAACCACTTCTCTAAAGGAAAGGGGAAAATGGAAGCCTTGTGCCCCACTGATGCGTGAAAGGGAAGCCTAACACATCATTAGTGGGCATGCACATTAGTGCAGCCATAGGGAAAACAGCAAATGTCACCTCAAAAAATCTAAACGCAAAAACATTGTCTAATCCCACAATTCCCCCCCCCCCCCCGCCCAGGTGTCTGCATCCTTGGAGGGGAGCCTGCCAGTGGAAGGGAGAGATACTCTCCTGTGTTTATTGTGGCAGTGAAAAGTAGCCAAGAGATGGAAACAACCTGTGTCCATGTAATGAGTGGACATACAAAGAAGTTGAGACAAATCTACACAGTGGACTTCTATTTGCTCTGAATGCAGACATAATAATGAAAGGTCATTTTGTTAAATGAAACAAGTCAGACAGAAAGACCAATATGGTACGTGATCACTCATTCCAGTTGAGAGCAGATAGAGATTACTACAGGCTAAGGAGCCTGTAGGAAAGGGCAGACACAGGCTGATAGAAATTAAGTTACTGTTAGAAAGAGGGATGAACTTTGATATTCTGCACAGAGTAGAACATTGATGTGATGATGTGCATGTGGCTTGCCAAAAACCTACAAGAAAAAAAATGTAATGCTTTTACCAACAACCTAATCCCTGAGAACAGAGCAGGCAATTTGATTATAGTATCATACAAGGTATAGATGTATTGATAAATAAATAAATACACACATGTATATATATGTACATATCATATCATAATGCACACAATATATATAATATTTTAATGTTTCAATGTGAAACAAATGAAGTAACTAAATATGTTATAAATATATCACTAATAGTCACTGCTTAAATACATGGGTGTTGTCACATAGGTATCTCTCAGCTTAACAAAATCTTCAGACCCAGCAACAGAGAGGAGTGTGTGCAAGGTTTATTCTTTTTCTAAAAAGAAGGAAAGAATGATGCAAGAGCAGCCTGAGGGGAGGGAAGGAATGGAAAAGTGAGAGAAGAGTATTATCAACTAGAATCTGTTCTCTGTCTCGTTCTACTTTGAATGCTGAGGTAATTCCCTTAATAAAGCAACAGCAGCTCTCACCCATTTCACATTTGGATAGAAGAGAATTCCTCAATAACCCATGTGGGATTTCAGCACAGTTATTCTGTCCAGGACTCAGCTACCATTTGCAGCATAATTAAAGACGCTTTTTATGCACTCTCTGCTTCCTTTTCCTCCTCTCTCTGACGAAAGACAAGGAATATTGAAAATTCCATGCAGGTAAGAGGAGAAAACAAAACAAAATCCTTACTAGTGTGGCTTCCTTTGCTAATGCTCTTTTTCTTGGGTTTCTGGCCATCCTGGAAATATTTATTCCTCCCTCAGAGGGTGTGTGACATTGATCTGATGATATTTAAAAATTTAGGGAAAATGATAAAAAAATAAAAGTTTTCATAGTAATAGGGAAAGGCTGGCAGAAATCTGTCAACATGGCCTCCTATTCAAAATATCAGTTACACATTAAAATGTGGGATGCTGCTTTCCCCAAAAACAAACAAGTAAAATTTGGTAAAGCAGAGAAGGAAATTTGTGTCTGCATTGGTGATTGCTGCTAAGCGTTTATTTATAACATAGCTTTCCTTTTGGCATTGCATCAATAAACTGTGATAAAACAGGATATTGCCTAATTTGGGGCTTTTAAATTTATTTACCTGCAAACCTTCTCTGAATGATACAGGGATGTGACTTCATTTTCTCACTTGCAAGAAATTTATGAAACCCTTTAAAAGATACGGTAAATTGTGCATTGCAAACAAGCAAATTACTGTTTAAAGACATGAATGCCCCATTATAGACCATTACACATTGATTTGCAACATACTAAGTATTCTGCACACATTTGTATGAATTCCCTCTTATTACCTTTAGTGAGGGCCCAAAAGGTAAACTTATATTGGGATTTTCTGGCTATGAAGGGTTTTTTGTTTTTGTTTTTTGTTTGTTTGTTTGTTTGTTTACATGTTTGAAAGCTCTAACTCTTTCTTATTCACAGAAACACGCTTTTAAAAGTCAGGAAGTACTTGAGAGATAGGCGTTCTTTAGCAAAATGTGATCATTTCGAGTGGGTATTGGCCTTTGAGTAAGTGAGAATATTTCCCTTTGTCTTTTATTAAATAGCAGTGATCATCTCGAGGGGTTGGCTTCCCTAGAACTTCATGCTAGAAAAAAGCAGAACTAAAGACGTGATGTTCCGGGGGTGGAGCGTGGGGAGAAGTTGTGCCAGGAATAGATGTCATGCAATTCTGGCAACTTGTCAGACCACATATAGCAGGAAGGGTTTGGATCCAGACAAGGACATATCAATGATAGGCAGGACTCACCATCACCATGAGCAACCTTCTGTCTTAGAATCAGCCTGGGATGCTTAGGGATCCCCACTGTAACCCATCAGCCAACAATGCCAACAAATGTAACCCAACCCCAACTCTGGAAGCTTTGCCTGACTACAGAAGATAGCCAGTTCAGACTCAGTATCCTCCATTTTAGGAGTCCTCACTAATATTGCCTTCATAGATTCAAGGAAGCTTCCATTGCACTAGGCTTTCACACCATCCCCATGATCTCAGATGATCACCAAACCCAGCCTCTCTCCCTGAAGTATGACTTTTTAAACTGCCTCTCAAACGCTAGCAGCGGAGTTACTGAGACAGGATCAAAACCTGTCTTCTCTGTTGCCACAGCAATCAGGTTTCTAGCATCAATTCACCTGCCCCAAATAAACTTCTGGCTTCAACACAGGGGAGTATTATTAGGCAGATCTGCAAAATTTGCAGGGAGATAGATTTCCTTTGAAATGTTGAACTTTCTGGAACATTTTAATCCAATTTAGAGTAAATGTCATATCAATGTTGCCTCTCTTTTCTCTGTTTAATATACCTTCCCTAGGAGCATACATACAGCCACACTGATCACTGAAAGACTAAATGTGGAAGGAGGGCAGCATGCCAAAGATTAGGATACTGACAGCTGGCAAGGAACGATGCCCACTATGGGCCAGTCTCTGAGCATGTGACATAATTAGCTTATGCCCTAGAAGGTCCCCGTGAGACAGGGCCTCTTAGCCTCCTTTTCCTTTGGAGGATTTGGAAGTTGGAAGTAAGGGCCACCTAGTTCATGGCGATAGTGCCGGAATTGGAGCTCAGGCTTTTGCTGAACACACTGCACATCATCGGTGAACCTCGGGATAAAAATGTGAGCTGCATTCAGACTAGAAATGCCACCTACCTTCATGTTTGCCTGAAGGATTCAGCCCGTGTTTTATGATGTTACAGCAACTCCGCATGAAGCACTGGGTTGTTGCCAACTTCTGGGCAGGGGCAGGTCTCATCTCACCTATATGGAAGAGGCCTAGAGCTGACAGGTGCCATGGCTCCCATGAGCTGCAAGGGTATTCTAGTATCCCAACACCTCCTGCAGCTCCAATGCATTTACATCACAAATCCTTCCCTCTTCCTTGTGCTTTGTGCTGAGAGCAGGAGAAATGAAAGCAGAGAGCCTGGGCGATGGCTTAGGTGGGCACCTGAATTCTAATCCTGTGCCTATGTAAAAGGCTGGTCCTGATGGTCCATTCCTGCAATTTCAATGCTCCACTTCTAGAGACAGGCACATCCCGGGGGCTTGCTTGCCAGTCAAGCTGGCAAAATGGTAAGCTCTAGGTTGAATACAAGACCACAAGACCGGGTCTCAAAATATGATGCAGATTGGTGTTCAGAAAATACCCATCAACAACCTCTGACCTCCATATGCATATATGCTTACATGTGCACTCACATGAAGGATGCAAAGATGCTGGATGCAAGCATTCCCTCCAGGCAGTGCATGAGACTTGGGAGGTAAACAAAGTGTCACATGCCAGGGGCAGTAAACTCTTGCAAGATTCTCAAAAGCAAGGAAGGAGACTCTGGGAAGTCTAATTGTAGAGAGATGGCGAGGTCAACAGGGCTTTTTTTTTTTTTTTTTTTTTTTTTGAGTCTCACTAGTGCCAGGGTTGGGTTTTCAGTGATGCACTATTCTTATGAGCCATCCCTGTTCCTGTAAGGAACACCTCACACATACCTCATGTTAGTGATCCCAATCGACTTCACTGGTTCACCAAGTGGGACCTTGGTACAATCATTACTTTAGTCTGTCATGAATTCCCTTTGTGGAGTAAATGTACACTCTTACATAAACAAATGTATCCACAAAAATTAAAACAACCAGGGAATCATGGCATATTTACTTTTTATATCCCCTTTGCTTCAAGAAGTTACCAGGCAATTACTCTTAGGAAAGAGCTCAGATTAGGCACCCAGGAAGGACTTCATGATGGAGAAAGCTTAGATGCTAAAAGGACAAATGGGACTTCTCTCTTCATCCATGTAGAGCCTTAAAACTTGAGGTCAGAGTTAAAAGATGCTTAATCACACACCACAGAGAAGACCTTGGGGCTACTGAGAAACATCTGGGAAAGTGAATCATTAAGTAAAAGCCTGAGGCCTTATTCATTCAGAGTAAATGAATAATAAGCAACATTTGAGGAAATAAACTGTATGATCAAAGAGAAATCTTAGAAAAAAAAAGCTGTTCTTTGCTTAAATGGTATTGGAAATTTTCTAGGTGAAACTTATTCAACTTGTGTTTATATTCCTTGACATATTTCTTAACTTCTAAACCCCAAGCTCTCACAGGTGGGTGAAGGAAAACAGTTCCCTCCCCCTGATCTGCAGAGTGGCCAGTAAGCCTCAGCTCTCCAGCATGGGCTCTTAGCAGGCACCATCCTTCTATCCTGGAAGCATCATAGGCTCATTAGCAGCCAATACTGTCTCTTACACTGTCTGATAGAAAGTCCCTTATTCTCCTCTCTTCCATGTCCACACTGTCACTACACTGTACATATCAGAGGTGAGGATATAGGAATTTAATAACAAATGGATCGGGAAAGAGATATATTAGAGATGAAATGAATAAGTCACTTAACTGGGCTGTTCCACGATTAAGGAATAAAGTAGGAGCTTAAATAAATTCATGGGCAATAAAAAGGCCAGGAAGGAAGCAGACGTAAACGGTCCTTTAGACATTATCAGTAGACATGGGTTTTCACACAGATAAAAGAAGGCGAGTCTGACATTACACACAAAAAAGAAAAAATTAATAGGAATCCTACCACATTAGGACATTGATAGAAAAAGTCACCCCAATTAGTATTTTGAAAGCAATCAGCATTAAATTTTTTTTCCTGTGGTACGAATTTTACTGCTCTTTATTAGTTGGTTATAAGCAGTCCAGGGACTTACTCATTCCTAATATTCAGAATGTATGTCTTTATAAAAAGAAGCAACTGACTCTTAAATGGGATAATTGTGTGTAGTCGTATGTATACATGTGTCTGTATGTGTATACACATGTCTGTATCCACATGAGTGTTGAGAATCACTTAAGTCTTGCAAGAGCAACCATTGAGAATTCTGTCAGCTGCCAATAAGTAACTGATTTTATGGATTATCAGTTGTATATATACACTGGCATTAAATATGTTTTTAAAAATATTTGTCAGAATCATTTGTACAGACATGAACACTAAACTTCATATTTTTGATTATATCTGATTTTGTTCTTAAAGATGAGAAAAGTAGATTTCTTTAAACACCCCACAGTGACAATAGTCCTTTCTTACTTGTTTTATTACAACATTCTTCCCACACTTTAGAGTACTTCATTTTTACCACACATACTGTTTATCATAAATGAGGGTTATAATATATGCCATTATGAACAATTTAAAAAGAAAGTGTTGAGCTCATTTATAGCCACACATTATGATTCATCTATAGTATATTGAAATTTTTCAACAAACACATCCTGCTCCAATTGAATTTCTAATACAACCTTTGCTCATAATTTATAGCTTCATGACTTCAGGCATGCAGATTATCATGTCTTATGACTTATGAAATCCCCATGCCTAGATCAGGAGGTCACTATCCCAAACTAGGACTTACTCTCTGATTGTAGCTCATGGCTTGCACTGGATTTATAGAAACCAAGCATGACTTGAAAATCAACAAATATGTCTTGCTAAAGACAATGGAAATATACTTTCAGCTCAACTGTTCCTTATATGTATCCCCCAAAGGCCTGTGACGAATGAAAAAACACCTTATAAAATAAAAAAAATACCTTAAGTATTTCTAAATAGTTTATTTTTTAATGTACAAGAATATATGACCAATGGAACACACATCTAAAGGAAAAGCAGAGACCATAGACCTCAGAGAGAGTCAGAAGCAAACCCTTGGTTTTATTCACTGGAATCAAACAGCAGTTGATAATCTAAACCCAGAGCTGAAGTTCAGAAGAACACAGTTGCTTTGTCTAATGCATATTTTGATGTGTTTATATTAAAATAAGTTTCAAAAACTATTTAAAATATTAAAATGTATTTTTTCTTTCAGACATCCTAAATTTATATCTACATTGTCTTTTTTTCCTGTTTATCAAAATTCATAGAAATGATTTAAACAATATTCTTGGAGGTTCCAGTCTTAACCAAATTTATTGTTCTGAAAAAGTTTAATGAGAATAAATTCGTTATTAATAGCCTTAAAAAACCTGATGGGGTTAAGGTAGGGTAGCTCAGTATAAAAGGATACATCCATAGTTAGTGTACACAAAACTTAAGCTTTGACCTTCAGCTCAAACCAACCAACCCAAAAGAAAGTGAGTGTTTAATAAATTGATTCTGACTGTAGACTCTGTCTTGTAGCCTAAGATGCCAATACCCAGAGGCTGTAACATGAGGAGTGATCATATCTCATCTAGGAGATCATCTTGAAAGAGGAGATCCAGTCATTTTTCTTTTACATTAGTGAAATAGAAGCTTGGTTTATACTGAAATAAACCTTGCTTTGAAAGCATTTTGAGTAGCATGTTGTGTTAAGACTGTAATCTGATATCTTAAGACCCAATTTAACCCATTTTCTGAATTGCAAGATCTAATGAACCCACACACATTGCACCTTACACTTAGACTAAAATAAAAATAGATTTTCTTTCCACTTTACCCTTCCTGTCTGTCTTACAGCCATGTCTTCCCATATTAAAAAAGCCCCCTCATTAAATCTCCATTCCAACCCTTTGGTATTATACATGCTACAAGGTTGAACCATAACAACACTGTAGAGTACTTGCACACAATGAGAGAAATCAGGATGCTGCCTCTGGTGACAACTTTGATGGCAGAAACCATCTTCAATGGTTCTTACATTTCACGTAGCCAGTACTATGCACGATGACATTTATTTCATGTAAAAGAAGAGTGGCATGGATACTTGGACATATCTGAGTCCCCATATGTCTTTGAGAGAGATTTAGAAGAGTTAATATTATTCTACTTTGGTTTATAGCCATGCACCTGCAACAATAGATAACTCAGGAGCAGCCAAACCATTGTAGAAATTAAATGTATCCAAGAATCTGCTGAAACATGAATTGGAAAGAGGGTTAGGGCTCAATGTAAAATAAAGCAAAGAAAAACACACTGTTAGCTGCTGTTGGGAGGCAACCAACCATGGAAGACATGTCTACCCCAGAAACTCATAGAGAAAATCTGAATGGAAGAATCAGGTAGCCCTCCCTCTTTCTCTGAAGTACAGTCTATCCTGAATTGCTGAAAACAGCCTTGGGGTGTGTTCTAAAGGACTGTGTTTAGAAGAAACCAGAAGAGTAAAACCAGGATAATATACCTCTTAGTATAAGGTGCTATGTGTGCGGGTTCACTGGATCTTATAATGCAGAAAATAGTCTAAAATGGGTCCTAAGATACCTGCAGACTTAACACAACACACTATTCAGGATGCTTTCAAAACAATAGCCAGATATGTCCTCTCTGACTCTAAATAAGTATAAGAATGTCTGAACAGAAAATGGTTATACTCTCAAGACTATTGTGGCTTCAGTCAGTAGAGCTTGTATCCAAATATGAAGATTTGTAGAAAAGAACAGTGTGAGTATAATAGAAAAGTAGAGAGCCCAAGACCCTCCCAAGATCTGCTTCCCAACAAGTCCCAGGTGAGTACTATATGTTTTATATTTGCAAAGGACATTCCTAAGCCTCCAGTATCATGAATGTAAGCTCAACATGTTGACCCATCCCACTTATTCATACCTAAAAATTTGTACAAGTGTCTCTCTCTCTCCTCTCTCTCTCTTTCTCCTCTCTCTCTCCTATCTCTCTCTCTCCCCCCTGCTCTCTCTCTCTCACACAAAGTTTTATTCAATGAGGAAACATAAAAGTATCTACAGAAAACAGGTTTTTTTCTTTCTTATCCTCAATTTTATGTATAATATTGACATCTTGTGGTAGTCATGTTTCCAAACTGGAAATCAAGTATTATTATTTTTAATATATATTATTAGAATGGAATGGTCTTTAGCATAGAATCCCTATCTCAGTCTTATCAAATATATCATTGTGAGAATGACACACATTGAAGAAAGTAAAAATGGGTAGTGTATTAGACTCCTGATAGATACAAAACTACATGCACTGCAGACCATTCTCCATAAGAATATCTGGCATAGCACAGTCCAAGCTTGAATTTACCTCAGTTGTCTGTTCATTCAAACAATGAAAGAGTCCATCAGAACTGCTAGAATGAATCTGCAGACAAAACGTCAGTAAAACTGCGTGGAACCCTGCCATCCATAGGTGCAATAGAAGGACCTTCATTATCAGTTTTCATCTACATCTCTGTCTTTTTAGTCCTACAGATATCTTCAAAGTATGTCACTTAGCTTTCATTGCACTAATAATGACAATACCATTACTGGATTCTGAAGCAATATATGGTAATCTCTCTGTGGTGGTTTGAATATACTTGGCTCATGGAAAGTGGTATTATTTATTACAAGGTGTGGCCTTGTTGGAGGAAGTACATCACTTTGGGGCAGGCTTTGAGATTCTTTGCTCAAGCACCACTCTGTGGAGAAGAGAACCTCCTCCTGGCTGCCTGTGGAAGACAGTCTCTTCCTGGCTTCCTACAGATCAAGATGTAGAGCTTTCAGCATCTCAAGGATCATGTCTTCCTGTATATTGCCATGCTTCCCATCATGATAACAGACTGAACCTCTGAAACTATAAGCCAGCCCCAATTTAATGTTTTCTTTTATAAAAATTGCTTTGGTCATGGCATCTCTTCACAGCAATGGAAACCCTAAGTCACTATCGAGAAAGAAATGTCACAGAAAATGACTAAACTTACCACAGAAGCAGTTATATTCTTACAGAAAGGAAACATGCACTTGACAACCTGGAAGAAGAATAATTTCAGAAGAGGAAATCTCTCTTGTAAGTTTGCTTCTGTCACTGCACTGAATGCTGAACACAGAACATGCAAATCCAACAAATTGGCAAGAATGGGTGACATAGCAAATTTCATCATAAAATCTAAAAAGGAAATCCTCAAAACAAGACTCTTTCCCAGAATGGCCAGCACAATTTCCTGATCCACAAGATGGACAGGCACATTAGGAACCCACAGTAGTCTCACCTTTACCTTCCCTTGCCAAGATCAGCTCACTCCTGTTTGCAAGCAAAGATGGGTTTGTCTGGTCACTGGGTTGTATCCCTGAACAAACTACTTCTTATTATTCTGACTTTCACAAGTCTAGGTAGTATTCTCACTTACATGTCTAGTTAATATTAATCAAAGCTTCACTTGGAAATAAATACTCTTCTGTTAGATACATTCAAAATTCTCTGCACTCTAAAATTTCAGCCAAATCCGCAAAATAATTGTGGATAAAGTATATTCAGGAGCCTTGGACTTGCAGGACACTCTAGTCCTTATGTCATAGAATAAGAGTAGTGTTTTCCCTTTCATTTTCCTCTTGTTTTGTTGCCTACCTTCAGTTTTTTTTCTGCATCCCCCTTTTAAAGTCCCTACACTCACATCACACTCCGTTTTCTCACCCCACAAACACCTCGAGGTTGTTCTCTCCTGTTCCCCTGACAACTTAGGATATTTTGCCTTATTTTTTTGTCTACCCTACTCAAGTTCTGAGTGTCTAGATATCTTTTGTGTTCCTCCTCATGTCTATGTTAAAGGATTAAAATGGCTATGTGTAAGCCACAGCACTCTCTCTCTTTCCATGCTCATAGAGTGATTTCAATGCCAGACCTTGGATCCTGGGTCCACTCCAGGTTGGACCAAGTCAGCTTTGCTTTGGTTAGGAGGCTTTTAATGACGATTCAGAGAGACATCTGTGCCCAGTGACACCTATAATCCCTCAGGCAGAGAATGTGCTCAATGAAGCCAGCTTCCTGGGTTCCTATTTTCCAACCATCTCAGACCAGGCCAAGTGTTGGGTATGACTGGTTGCAGCAGCAAATGCCTTGTCCTGCATGCACAGGCTAGGAATAGGTGCTTGACCACAAGACTTCAATGCCCCCTTTCTGTGTTATGCCCTCTTCTTTGTTTGTAACAGGCCATTTGTGTGGACTCATATCTCACTCCCAGCCCAGCCTTTCAGATGCATTCCCTTCGCAGGCTTTGATTTGCATCTAAATTCAGTGGCCTTGTGTCCTATTCTGTCCTGTACAAACGTGTTGTTTGGAGAAACCTTCTAGTGCTCATTGTAACTATGGATAAGCTAAGCCATGGGCCCAAGATATCCCTGGAGGGTTGAGTGCATAAAAATGTGGGAAACCTACACCGTAGAATACCATTCTGACAGAAAACATTGGATTTTATCATCTCCTACTACATGGAAAGAACAGAAGATTATTGTGCTGTGTGGAGTAAGTCAGAAAGAGAAAGAAATGGTACCTTCACACTCACACAGAATGAAAATTTATCTAAGAGGAGAAGAGGATGGGTACCAGAGATAGGCTGGGAGAGTGTAGTATGAGAGCACAGAGAAGGAGCAAAGCAGAGACAGGAGAACAACCCTGCATTTGATTGCATAGCCAAGTGCATATAACTCATTAAAATGTATTACACAACTCACTATAGTTGAAGGGGAAGGTTTTGAGTGTTCCTAACACAGTGGAATAATGGTTGTCTTAGGTAGTAGAGTGGTGCCCTGCTGATTTGTATATTCTACACTTCACATGTGTGTTACAACACCACAGTATATACCAAAATTACATAGAACTGACAGTTTAAATTTTAATTTTTTGTACAAAGCATTATATTTTCCTTGCAGGGTTTCATTTGAGGGTTTAATAGTAGGTGCTCTTCCTATTTATACTTGGAGGCTGTATGGTTTTACTGCAAGCAAATCAATGGCATTCATAGATTTTTTTTGATGGCATCCATTTTCTCTTGTATAGCACGCTTGTGAGAATACCTTTATTCTCACTTCTGAAAACAAAAGTCTTTGACCTTGTCAGATGTTATTTTTCTTAGATTATATTTAAAATATTCACTATGCAAATTAGTAAAATATCAGATTCTTGTTCACTGAAGTCGTAATGAAAGGTTCATTAATTCCCCTTCCAAGGAGTTAAAAAATAAACACTCTCTTTAAAAACATAATTTTTAAATAATTAAATATTGTGCTGGTTAGTTTTTTTGTCCACTTCATACAAAATGTGGTCATCTTAGAAGAGGGGACTTCCGTTAAAAAAAGACTGCCATCAGATTGGTCTGGGTGTGGGGGTGGGACACATTTTCTTAGTTAGCAATTGATGTGAGAGGACCCAGCCCATTGTGGCTGATGTCTGCCTTAGGTGGTTGGTACTGAGTTGTATAGGGAGCAGGCTGACAAAGCCAGGAGTAGCAAGCCACTAAGCATCCTCCTCTATGGCTTTTGCTTTGGAATCCTTGCCTCCAAGTTCTGGTTTGTTTTCTCCCCCTTCAAAATGCATTGTATGATGAAATAAACATACTTCAGGTCAGTATTTTATCACAGCAGTAGAAATCCAGAGTAGACAAGCGCTCTCAGAAACAAAGGTTGAACTGATTATACTAACTGCAATTCTATAAAAGTCCAAACTGAGATCTAAGAACACCATTCTTTAATGACTTGAAAGTAGTTGTATTTAAAACACATACTACAAGCATTAGTCTTAATAGTAAAAGATTACATTGAGCTCAAATACATTCATTTTATGCAAATTGAAACTTCCTGGTAAAGAAATTATTGAGAAAGTCAAGCATTTCATGTAAAAAAACAAAAAAACAAAAAAACCTTAAAAATAATGCATGTCACATTTACATAGGTAAATTCTAACAATGCAGCTTTAATTTTATAAATATGAAAGGCTAAAGATAATGTTGGTTTTACTCACTTCCAGGAGTTCCTTGTAGTCTGATGAATTTTGCCATTTTTACTTTTAAAAGGCTGAAATTGTATGCAAGTTTAAAGGAAATGAGTCAGTTGAATGCAGGCATGAATGTGAATCCACGTTCCTTGAGATGCTTTGCCGTCACAGTATTGAGAAAGACGTCTGTTACTTGCTTTTGTTACTGTTTCTAAACCTGTCCTTTGGCTTTGACATGGGTTCTCACAGTGTAGCCCAAGCTGTCCCTGACTCTTCTTCAGCCTTCTCTGAGTGACTTTTAGTATATTCCTTTCTAGTGGCTCACCTGGCTGCAGACTCATCCTTGCCTTATTTGAGTGTCTAAGTTATTTTTCCTTGTCATTTTGTTGTATTGAGAAGTGTAAGACATTGGTACAACATACCTCTGTGGTTTTCTGAGATTATCACCACTGATGTGAGCTATTTCAACAAGTCCTCTACCTTGTAATGAGCAGAAACTTTGAGAAATAAAATGAGCAGAGATGAATCTTTCTTTCCTTAAATAGTTTTCCACAGGGATTCAGTTACATTAACAAAAAGCTAACATGATAACAAGAAGTAGGAAACATTGATTTGGTCTTAAAACTAACCACACAGAAAGGATGGAGGGGAGGAGAAAGGAAAGAAGGGAGGGAGGGAGAGGATGGAAAGGAAGGAAACACAACTATGTTGCTGGAAATGTTGGCTATCTCAGACTAACAATATTTTAGCTCACTTTGAGGGAAGCAAGGAAATATATATATATGAGAAATGCATGATTGAGCCTCTAACATAAGCAAGAGTGAAATATCACCTGCCATGAGGGGTGAAGACATAAAGAAAGTTTAAAACCAGAGCCCTCTGGGGAGTTTGAGCACATCTGTGGGGCCATTGGAGGACTCAAGCCCCGTGTCCTCAGCTGCACAATGTTGGTACTATGATACTGGCCATGATACCTCCTATAAAGTGTGTGGTGTGTAGCCTTGTAAATCTTAAGTGATTTAAAGGAAATGATTTTCACATAGATGCTTTCACTACTCTAAACTTCCCTCATCTTAGTTTGCAGTTCCCCATAGCTTGCCAGGCTTCTTATTCTTCCATGTCAATTTCTGTATCTGGGTCCATGCTCAGATCTCCTTTGTCCTTGGAGCCTTCTAAGAGCCTGCGGAGTACATGCAAGGGCCACTGTTCCTCCACATGACAGAATCACAGCTGGGCCTGAGCACTGAAGGATTCTCAGAAAATACTCCTAAGAATAGTGACAGGCGGCACTCTGGCAGGGGCTTGAGGTCTCTATTATTGAGTGAGAAGGTCTTTTATTATCCCACAAGCCTCATTTCTACGCAAACGCAGCACCCTCTCCCTAAGAATAGACCAGACTTGCTCACCACAATGTCGGCTCTTTCAAAAATGACTGATCTGTGTCTACTTCATCAGAGGGACAGCATTTCAAAGTCCTCATTTTCTCATCAAAGAAGGTGAAGGACATAGCCAACTGAGGAATGAGGTCATAAGTTCTATTCTGGTGCTCAAGCATTCTGCCCATCACAAACTTTCAAACCAGGACCATGCAAAAGTGCTAAAGGAGCTCACTGCAAGCTGTTTCTTTAGTGGCATGCTGCTATCCCACTGTGCAGTTCCATGGGTCAGTGGTGGAAAGATACCCATATTTAGGGAGACATTAATAGCTAGAACCTTGTCCAAGGCATGAAGGTGATGTTCAAAGACATCACAATTTCAAGGGATAATGGTATGTTCTTTCTCAGAAAACAAAATGAAGACACTTGATATATCACATTAAATGTCATACATCTAGATTTAAAGGAACCGAGGAACATTCTAGTTAGTGTATCCAGGGTGATGATTCAAGTGTAGTTCCAAGTAAGAGGGAGAAAGGAGCATAACTTTTGAAGACAGAACTTGGTGATAAATGTCTCGGGGGGGGGGGGGTGTGTGATAAAAGGAGGAGGGCACTCACTCTGCTTCAGTAGCCTTGAACAGAAATAGCTCTGGGAGCAATAGGTGGTTCAGGCTCCTGCTCCAACAAATTTAGAGAGGTGTGATCCATATGAATATGGCTGTGTTGTGTTTATACCTATTTGTTAAAGTCCTTGTGGTATGCAGGTGTACAAACAGGAAAGGGTGCATGCATGTGGAAGTGGATGTAGGTAGATGCACTTGCGGGTAGGTATGCATGCATGTGGATGCACGCAGGTGGAAACCAGAGGTCAAAGTATTCCTCTATAAATTTGCATGTGTGAGAGTATAGGATCATGCACTGAACCAGGAACTGATTCTGCTAGGATGGTTGGCCAGTGAGCTGGTGAGATCTCCCTATTTTGGCTTCTCTCATGCTGAATTTACAGCCATGCATATCTCATCAGACTTTCTACAAGATTATTGGGTATCTGGACTCAGCTTCTCATGCTAACATGATGAGAAAGCTACCATATGTACTCACTGATAAGTGGATATTAGCCCAGAAACTTAGAATACCCAAGATACAAGATACAATTGTCAAAACACATGAAACTCAAGAAGAACGAAGACCAAAGTGTGGACACTTTGCCCCTTCCTAGAATTGGGAACAAAACACCCATGGAAGGAGTTACAGAGACAAAGTATGGAGCTGAGACAAAAGGATGGGCCATCTAAAGACTGCCATACCCTGGGATCCATCCCATAATCAGTCTCCAAATGCTGACACCATTGCATATACCAGCAAGATTTTGCTGAAAGGACCCTGATACAGCTGTCTCTTGTGAGGCTATGCCGGGACCTGGCAAACACATAAGTGGATGCTCACAGTCAGCTATTGGATGGAACACAGGGCCCCCAATGGAGGAGCTAGAGAAAGTACCCAAGGAGCTAAAGGGGTCTGCAACAATATGAACTAACCAGTATCCTCGGAGCTCGTGTCTCTAGCTGCGTATGTATCAGAAGATGGCCTAGTCGGCCATCATTGGGAAGAGAGGCCCCTTGGTCTTGCAAACTTTATATGCCTCAGTTCAGGGGAAAGCCAGGGCCAAGAAGTGGGAGTGGGTAGGTAGGGGAAGGGAGAGTATGGGGGACTTTGGGGATAGCATTTGAAATGGAAATGAAGAAAACATCTAATTAAAAATAAATTAATTAATTAAAAAAAAGAATGCTACCCACTGGGCCATTTCTCCAGCCCCATCCCCATCCCCAGCACAATCCCATATCTTTTTCATTTATTTATTTATTTATTTATTTATTTATTTATTTATTTACTTATTTACTTATTTATTTTTAACACATGGTCTCGCTATGTAGCTTAGGCTGGCTTGGAACTTGCTATGCATAGTGTGCAGTCTCTCTGCCTCCCAAGTACTGGGATTAAAGGTATATGCCACCATTCTTGGCTCCCAGAAGCCAAGAAGCAAAGCCCATTTTTTTTTTTTTTTTTTGGCCTGGTGGATGATTTCTACTTGAGAAAGGAGTGCTGATAAAAACATACTCATTCAAAACCGGTACTTAACAAACTGGAACAAGACCTTCTTACAATTACCATAGAGCATATTATCTCTTTACTCACTTCAAGAATACTAATGTTCTAGGGTACTATTCCCCTGAGGTATGAGACACTCTTATGACAAATGGGAAAAGTGAGAGTCTGTGAAATGGTGTGTGTATTGGAGAAAAATAAGCAAAGAAGAGGAGCAAGAATATTCCCAGAGGTAGCCAATAGGTCCCAACTCCCAATAATAAGTCACTATTCTTTTATAGGCATCTTACATGCAACCCTGCCAAGGCAATCACAGTATCTTCTACCTGGTAAATAAAGTGAGCACCATGCTTGATGTTAGCAGTCTCCAGAGTCAGCAATATTGCTATCCTTCTGTTCTATTTGTAGTGACTTATTTTGCGGGGTTGGGACACATGGTGGCTCTCACCCACCATTGTCTGGATCAGCACATGAATGGGGATCCAAGCTTTGTGCCCTGAGCACATGGAACCTGTTTCAACGCCTGAGACAAATGCTTGCTTAATAAATATTCCTGAAACCAAGCCAGAACATCATTTGCAAATGTCTCCTTTCATGAAATGCCCAGGCTTATTTTGTCATAATACACACCAGGGTATTGGTCGCAGTTCTCAGCAGAGGATGATCAATGAAATGTAAGCAACTTCTCACTACACCCACCATATGTTCTGCTCTTACCTACCAGGCTGCCTGTTGACTCTGCTGATGTATTGTGTTTGAAGAATCAAGCTACCCTTCTCTCAGCCTCCATGGAGATGTAAGAATAGACATAGTTGATACAGAGAGCCTTCATCCCTTGTGAAATATTAAAGAAGAAAGCTCTCCCTCTGTGACCTGAAGGCACACTCCCAACATGTGGTGCTATAGGCCAGCGCTATCCCCATCAATCCTTCTCAATGGAGTCAGATTCCAATGACAACAATTCAAGCAATCAGGAAAAATTTAAAAGAGCAGACAAGGAAACCATCACAGGCCTTTCATTGAGAGAATGCAAAGTAGATTACACTAGAGAGGTTTCTACAAGGCATTTGGTTCTCTTAGTGTGAGTTTGCATTCCTTTGTGATGCTTTAGAATCTGCAATAGTCAAGAGTAGTCTCACCTCTATAGAATGCACATTCTATACATATGGATGTCTGAAGGATACATTAACTGCCTGTCAGTTTCCATTTCTGACTAACTTACTTTGCTGCATCTATCAAGAAAAAGAACCCAGATTGCAAGGTTTAGGGATTGGAATCTTCTGTCTCGAATTATGCTGTTTTCAACTTAAATGATTACAGGAAATGTTTACAGTTTTGAGCATTTAAATATTTAAGTTTGTATATCACATGTCCCTGTTGGAGACCATCCAAAGAATATTCACAGCACAGAGTGCATTTTTATGAGGTAGAATTCAGGTTAATAATGGAGAAAGCAGGTGTTACCAACCCAGCATCACAGCTGTCAATGTGTTCAGACATGTGTGTCCCCCTGGAGGGATAAGACAGAAAGTGGCTCTGATCCTGCTCCTTGGTGGTTGCCCCACTGTCCTCCCTGGCTGGGATTCAATTTCTTCCACTCTGAAGCTCCTCTCGCTGAGGGTGAGCTACTGGCACTAATTAACATACCTCAACATACCAGCATTGCCAAGGTCATATCCAGACCCTAGATTCCAGTGTGATCACACACTCACCCAGGACACATGGCTCATTCATTCAGCTTCTTCAGTGTCATACTGCAAATCATATTCTTGTCACCACAGATCACAGCAGGCAAAAAATGTATTTACTCTTTACAGGCTAGAGCGGCCTTAGCAAAGCTAATGTCTGTCTCCAGAATGGGATTTGATATTCCTGAATTTTTTTTCACAGAACATCATGCAGATGACAATACATGTTCAAAGGATGTCATAAGCAAAGATTTTATCCTGAGTTCCCTCACCATAGGTGGGAATTGAGTGTGGGCATTTTCAAATGTGCTTTTGAACTCAGGCTATGTTTTACATGAATCATGTATGATACATGAAGAAGAAAAGTATGGTCATAACATTGATTTGATTGTGTAAGTGCTCCATGATATTTATAGTATGAAAACCGTGTCATGTGTTCTGTGGGAGAATGACTAGCTTTTAGAATTCTTCTTTACCTCTCAGTTACAATGCTTTCAATGTGAGTACAATCTGTTTGGAATGCAATGCTCCCACTCTGAGCAGTGGCCTCCATGAACTCCCTAAGTAATTTGGTGCTTACTTTCCCATGTCTATTCCTTACTGTGCAATGACTATGTATCCCTGAAGGTCTATGATATCCTGGAATCCTGAGATTGGATTCTTCCTCTGATCATTAGTTTGAGGTCAGTTCAAGGCCATTCAGGGATACCTGAGCCCTTTTCTAAAAAAATAAAATCAAAATTGTAGTTTCGTGATCTCCCATCCCTGCATCCATCCTCCACAGCCTTACTGCAGATGTCATTTCCCTTGGCTCCTCTTTCTGTTTTAGCCAGAAATCCTCCCTCTGTGCTTTCCAGGGAAGAACCTCAGGAATGCATTCTTTTCCTTCCACAAGAACTTATCCCTGGGAACAGCATCCTCACTTGCCCATTCAGCTTTATCTGTTTGAAAGAAAATGTGACCAGTGACTGTTCTCAGTGCCCCTAATTTCAGACACTCACTCATATGTTAATCCACTTGGCTTTCACTGTGTGCACTAAGGCACTGAGGCACTGGGTCACAAAGAGCCATTCACAATTTATCCTTATGCTCCAGGCTACTGGTAAAGCCTCAGCATTACCCAAGGGAGTCTATAATACTTTATGAGACCATTGCTCACACATGAAGATGGTATTTGTGATTATGAGGGAATTCATAATATTTGTTTTTAAAGAGATTCAAAATAGGGTCATTCAGAAAAATATATAAGCAAAGTGAAAGCAGATTATTCTAAACATATGAGGAACTGTATAGCCATGGGACACACAGGGAAATGTGTGAGAACAGGCATTAAGATGTGTGAGTATTATTTAGCATTAAGTAAAATGTGGAACAGAGATCCCCAAGGAGAAAACACATTAAATGAGAAACCCGGGTTTCCTATTTTTTTAAAAGTAGAATATACTATTTGTGACACTTTCTTAGAATGCCATGATGAAGATTTGTGTGTGTGTGAATTCACAATTATTCAATGTACTCAGTTCATGAATATGTATGTATACACAACATCTGTACATCCATAAAATATAGTACATATAGGCATGTACTTAAGGTCAACACATTCATATGATCTTTTACTATTTCTATGCTCCTGCCCTTCCCCCAAACCTAGAAGTGGAGTCCCTGTGGCTCTGAGTTTCAGGCTTCCTTCAAATAATGCGTATCCTTCTTTCAAGGCAGAAACACAGGCATAGGCACATAGCTTGAAGCTGGGCAGGGGCTGGTTCCATAAAAGATCTATGGCTGCCAAGGTTGTGGGGCATGCAAGAAAGATACCAGCAGATCATAAACTAAAGGAACAGTACAGCAGGACTTGCTGGTAAGAACTGTGGATGTGGTGGGGATGAGGAATCATGGTTTAACTCTCAAGGATTTCAGTTTCACGAGGTCCCATTTATCAGCTGTTGATCTTAGAGCCTGACCCATTGGTTTTCAGGTCAGGAAGTTGTCTCCTGTACCGGGGAGTTCATGGATACACTCCACTTTTTCTTCTATGAGATTTAGTATATGTGGTTTCATGTTGAGGTCCTTGATCCACTTGGACTCGAGTTTTGAAAGGTGATATATATGAGTTTATTTTCATTCTTTTACAGGTAGACATCCAGTTAGACCGGCAACATTTGTTGAAGATGCTTTTTTTTTTCCTCCATTGTATGTTTTTAGCTTCTTTGCCCCCCAAAAGTCAAGTGTCAATAGGTAAGTGGGCTCATTTCTGGGCCTTTGATTAAATTTTGTTGATCAACCTGTCAGCTTTTATGCTAATACAATACTTTTTATTACTACTATTCTGTAGTACAGCTTGAAATCAGGGACAGTGATACCGCTAGAATTTATTTTATTGTACAGGATTGGTTTTTTTTTTTTGTATCCTGTTTTTTTTTAATTTTTCCATATAAAGTTGATAAAATTTGCAGTCAAGTGTATTGAACTGGAAAATAATATCCTGACTGAAGTAACCCAGACCCAGAAAGATACACATGATATATATTCACTTATTATTAGCCATAATATGGATATTAGCCATGAAGTACACTGTAACTATGCTGCAATACACAAACCCAAGGAAAATATGTAATAAGAAAGGCTGAAGGGAGGATGCTTGAATATCATTTAGAAGGGGAAATAATGCAGACATCAGAAGTGGATGGAGAGAGGGAACTGGGTAGGAGAGGGGATGGGGAATTGAGCAGGGGCGTGTGAGGAGAGTGAGGGTTGGGGTTAAGAAGGCTGAGAAGAAAAGGAAAATCACTGTGGGTGCATCTCTGGAAGAAGCCAGAGACTTGAGACAGAAGAGGCTTTTGGGAGGATGGGGGGTGACCTTAAGTGGAACTCATAGCAGCAGAGTATATGGAGCCTGAAGTGACCACCTCCTATAGCCAAGTGAGACTTCCAGTGGAAGAGGGAGAGCATCAACCTACCCACAAAACCTTCAACTCCCAAATTATCTTGCCAAGATGTGTAGGTATAACGATAAAGCAGAGATTGAGAGAATGGCCAAGAAATGACTGGCCCATCTTGAGACCAACCCCATAGGTGAGAACCAATCCTTGACACTATTAATGATACCCTGATATACTTGCAGACAGAAACCTAGCATAACTGTTATCAGAGAGACTTCATCCATCAGCTGATGGAATCAGACGCAGAGACCAACAGCTAAACATTAGGCAAAGACCAGGGAGTCTTGTGGAAGAGTCAAGGGAAGGAATGAATAAGCCAGAGGAGTCAGAAACACCACAAGAAGACAAACAGAACCAACTAACCTGATCCAATTGGGACTCATAGAGACTGAACCACCAACCAAAGGGCATGTATGGATTGGACTTAGCCCCCTTACACATATGTAGCAGATGTGTAGCTTGGTCTTCATGTGTGTCTTCTAACAATTAGAGCACAGGACTTTGACTTGGACTCAAGTACCTGCCTGTGGAGCACTTTCTCCTACCTGGGATGTCTTGTCTGGCCTTGGTAAGAGAGGAGCACTTAGTCCTGATGAGACTTGATGTGACAGGGTAGGTTGGCATGGGGTAGGGGTGGAAGTCTCCCCTTCTTTGAGGGGAGAAGTAGAAGTGTTGTACTGTGAGGTAAGGAGGGAGGGGGGATTCTATCAAGATGCAAACTGAATAAATAAATTAACAAAAAAGGGGGGGGGGAGAAATAATAAGTGCTTTGTGGTGGGACTTTCCTTTATTTCCCATTGCTGGAGTTTCACTCTCTCCACTTTATCCCATATGTCCACTTCTCATTTAGAAATATAATAACTCACATTACTGTACTTGTAAGCTAGATCATTACAATGAATTTCTTGTCTCTCTTCCTCTGTCTTCATTACATAGCAGATACTCCTAGCATTCACCACTCAGAAAAGAAAATGAACAAATTCAGGCACGAGCCTGGTGAGAACAGTCTCTCTAGTTGAAGAGGTGCTTTGAAAGTTGTTAAGTCAACATCACATGTAGAGGAATGTATTGGTAACCATATTTGGCAGTGTGAACTAGGAATGGTGTTCTCTACTGAAGGTGACTTTGCATTAGCACTCATCAAGCTATTTCTGATTAAGCAGCCCCTGTGGAAACAGAAGCCACGTCTCTCACTCAGTCCAGAGACTCTGAGCAGTGCAGCCCTACATATCTGAATCTCAGAGGAAGAAAGAGGCTCAGGCCAGCAGCAGTAGGTGCATGTCCAAGTGCTGCATAAAGGAGGACATGGACACATTTGGACTTCAACCCCATGTTCTTACTGCAAGGCTCTCCCTGCCCTGTCAGGATCTCACTGACCTCCAGAGTCAGGTTCTAACTGGTCACAAGAAAACAACACTGCCACACAGAAGCACACAGAAAGTGGATATCCATCTAGTGCACATATGTTTTCTAAGCAAAGCCATTAGTCAAATGTTAAAGCTGCCTCGTAGCCACTGATTTCTAAGTCCACGAGACACTGACAATGACATCACTCTTGATTTGCCAACATTCCCTTCTTTGTGCTGATCAGCACATCCTCCCCTTCCTTTCCCTTAGGAATGCGCTACTTCTTCCCATGTCCAGTGAAGGTGCCCCAAGCTCTGCTTTAGGCTGGAGGATTTGCTTTTATGAACTTCAGATAATTGACTCATACCTTGGTTCATTATTTTGTTACTTAACCTTGGTGTAATACCATCCGATTTGGTGATGCCATTTTGTTTTGCATTTGCTTCACAACTGTATTTGCTTTTCTGTCAAGCAGATGTCCCCACCTTCTAGTGCTTTACACACCTGCTCTGCTTTCCTACTGGACAGAACTTATCTATTTCCACATTACAATGCACAGAATTAAGACATGCATCTTATCCCATCCAAGTCACTTGATAAGGTCATGATTTGCTTAAGAACATGCAATGAAACCTTCATGTCAGAGTTGTCCTTGAACATGCATGTTTGGCATATAGTTACATGCTATACACAGCTTCCTCTTGAAATGTCTGGGACTTCTATTTGTCTAACCCTTTCTGAGTTCAATGACATCATACTACCATAAGACTGACTCTCTCCTAAGCAAGGATGCCACACCTGGAAGAGTTCTCATCTAACCTCCATGCACAAGGCTGTTTTCAACAGTGAAATCCACACAGAATTCCTTAAAGGAATGTTTGTGTAGTCATAGGTGTTATCACTGTTCAGGATGGATGCTTGGCCCATGGGAAGGATGTTTCTACCATTACCTCTCTTCAGTTACTCTGGAAACAAAACAAAACAAAACAAAACAAAACAAAACAAAACACAAAGAAAAAAAACCTCACCTTTTTTTTTCTCCCAGTAAAATCCATAAGAAGCTTATTGTGAAATTTACTAAACAAATATTCCTGATGTAGTCAACTTTCCCTCCAGAAATACATCTGTTAGGTCTCAGGTGAAGGATTTCTGTCAGATCTGATGCAGGAAATATGTGCTGATATTGCCAATGAGAAATCCTTGTTTTGGGTTACATGTGTATTTCTTTCTCCAGGTACCTGAGGTACGTGGCTCCCATGAGATTACTTCTTCAACCTTGTAAGTAGGAGACTCAAAAGCAGATATCAAAACTGCATTTTCAAATCATCTGTACAGTGGTTGTTTTATTAGTATATATATTTTGCTCCTCTGGTGTGGTTACGGTTTTTCTAGACTCATTAACTAGAAATCTTAATCCTAGGATAATTAGATGGTTCAGAACCTTTCTAGAGCATAAGATGGCCAGAAGGCCATAGGAGACGCCAAGGCACTAAGAAGATGCTCCTACAGCCTGTGTTGGACAAAGAAACCTAGAGAAACTTAGGAACAAAGAAGCCTCACTAAGGAGCAAAAGTTCCCATTACAGATTGTGATGATCTGTAAAGAACATACTAGGCATGTCCTCCAGGACAGTTACTGAGATGCAGTTGAAGCAGAATGTCCATAAAGGAATGAGTTCAGGAAACTGGATAAGGAGTCAGCTCTGCATCACTTGAGCAGTCCTGGTGGGTCCAAGTTTCCATCAACCTTATGTGAACTTCAGTCCAGAAGTATTGGTCCCTATAGCCAGCATTGGCCATCACTGGACACCCACTGTTGTAGGTGAGCTCTGCCCTTGATGAGGAAGTTATTATCACCTACAGTTAGTCCTATCAGCCTGCACATCCTTTATAAAGCAAGTAAACAACTAGTGGTCAAGTCAACAAGGCTATAGTCATGGCTGAGGTTTATCTGAATACATCAGTGGTTCTATCTGAATGGCTCACAGAGCAGCCTTGTCTGGAACTCATTCAGCAAACCACAAAGCTGTTCCTAATGTGTACTTATCATCTGCTACCATTTTCATTACATTCCAAGTGGAAACTGGCTTGTCCTGGACACAGGACACTATTCTTTCCAATGACCATAATCCTTTCTGTCAGTTCCATAGTGAACTCAGAAGGAGGGTGAATGGTTACTTTCCTTTATTTATTTTTTGTTTTTTTTTTGTTGTTGTTGTTTTGTTTTTGATTTTTTTCTTTCTTTTTTTAAATCTAGATACAGGTACTTTATTTATAAATATTTAGATAATAGCACTTTGTTACATCAAATGAAGAATATAGCAGTCTGAATAAATCCTTCTGTCACAAAAACATTTAAGACCCATTTTAACTTTGGGAATTGAGGTATCACACCTAAACAAACCCAAGGTCTTTCTTTACTTGCGATTGCTACATTATGTCCCAGTGAATGGGTGATTTGGTTTTTGTAAATATATATACACACCAGCAGGTCATGGTCCCTGGGCGAATCCCCTGTGATGCAACCGTGTAAGCAAATGGATCACTTCAAGTCTTTAACAGAATATATCAACAAGGACAAAAAGGTGAATCCAAACAAACAAACAAAAATAAACTTTAACCCTATTTTCTGTATATTCTAGTTTTGACTTTTATTTAACATTGACTATAAGCCAGTGATGTAGCTCAGTTGGTCGAGTGTTTACCTAATGAATGGTTACTTTCTTATCCTGTGCAAAAATAACCAGACAAAAACAACTTAAGGAAGGACATGTTTCATTCCACATTTGGGTGTGAGGATATTGTTCATCATGGAGGGGAAGTGATGGTTACTTTCCTTTTTTTGTTGTTTTTGTTTTTTGTGGGGGTTTTTTTGTGGCAGGAACTGGAAGCAGCTTGTCACATTGGGTCCACAGCCAGGAAGCATAAAGAGATATGGTGTTCAATGCAGCTTCTGATTTTTAGTGAGTGCAAGATGCATTCCATGGAAACGTGCTATCCTCGTTATGGGAAGGGTCTTCCTGCCTCGATTAACTGAATTTGGTATGCCATTTATCTCCTAAGGGAGTCCTGATCCTACAATTTCACACTATTCACCATCACAGAGAAAGACCTGAGAACATGCTCCTGGAAGGCCTTTTAAGACGAAATGCCATCATACTGGGATATGGCTTCCAGTTGGACAATGGTTCTATGTTCAGTTTATGGTCTGTCTCAATGCTCAAAGGCTCCAGAGACATAAAGGGTATCCTCAAAAACTGAGCTTTATAGGCAATCATCTTTGAAATCACTTCTGTCACTACATTGCTGATGATCAATTCTCACATTCTATTTCTGGAACAACTGTGCATATAAGAAAATAAAAGTAAAGTTGATAGGAACCATATCAAATATCACTTTATATGTTGGCAATTATGTTTGTTTTCAATTTTTTCCACTTTTTATGAAATGATTCAGTTGTTTATAATGAGAATGATTCAAATCAGGCAATGTACTTGATAAACTAACTTTCAGGAATAAAGTCAAACCTGCTGTCCTTGGAAGGATAGAATGATCTAAGAATACTTAACTGTGACACCATGATAGTAGTTCATCCATACATACTCAGGCCAAAGAGATAGTGAAGTGTCCTATCATTGACTTGCTATAGATGCCTATCCTGGGTTGTTGGGTGCTTGGGAACGCAGGTTCTTAGTCACTCTTTAGCTTGGGAATGTATTAAATGTGCATAATACTTCACTATACTCATATGTAGCTGCTGCCTCTAGGTGTTAAGCACAGACACTGCAAAAGTTTCTCTGTGTTAATGGGTTTGCCAGTCCATTGAGTCTATTAATGTGGGAGAGTGACTCATGCCCTTAATAAAGGAATTACCATAATGAGAAGCTGAGATATTGCTAGTGTTCCCAAGCTCAGGGCCATAGTGCCTACAAAGCCCCTGCCTGGAGCTCTTCTACACAGAGATGTGTGGTCAGTGGAAAATGCACACAGGGTTTTGACATATTAGTGCAGAGTTCAATGCAGAAATCTCAGTCACTGTTCTAATCATTTCATGTTAGAATTTAATTAGGATATATGACATTGAAATACGCTATTAAAATAAATTCCATGAGCCAGTGAGTTGGTTTCATGGGTTATATAATTTTCTACTAAAAAAAAAAAAAAGTGGAAACTGACTCCTGGAAGGTATCCTCTCACTTTCACAAATACAGAAACACACATGCACACACACACACACACACACACACACACACACACACACACCACCGATAAGTACAATTTAGGAATCAGTAACAAATTTCAGCTTAATGTATTAAAATGATATGTGTAGTTTGTATGTGAATTGAGGCTTTAATGGGGAAGTGCTGGGTTAGAGTTTGAAGGCTCCCATGTTAATTAGGATGAGTTTGTTGCCACATTCCCAATTCAAACCAATACAATTCTGAATTTTACAACCCAATATTATTAAAAGTGCTAGGCATTTCAGTTAAAGAACTGATGCTCTAATAATTTTGTATTCTATAATAACAAACTGGAGGCCTGAGTATTAACTATTGATCATGTGATTTTTTTAATACATTGGCCTAATATTGTAAACAAATTAACAGATACCTTATACAGTAAAAACAGGGTAAAATTTGGAAAGAAGAGTTAGTTTCCTTGATGGGGGGGCATACTTATCTGTGTATATAAGGATAAGTAGATAATATGAAGTTAGTGATATTGGTTAAGGAAATATATAAGTTGATATAAGGGTCTTCTTCAAGGTCCATGATCTCAGATAACTAGCTAGGATTATAATACCAGATTCCTGTAAAGGAGACCTTCTGTCCAATTAGACAAATGTTGGTTACCCCAAATATATAGAGGCCACTATTGCAGATTGTGTTTCACAGGCATCACAGCTGGAAATGACTTTGTCTAGTTCCCCTCCTTTGGCAGCTTGCGTAGCTCCTTCAGATACTCTGAAAGCTAGATCTAAGGAAGCAGACTTTCAGGTAATACCCTCCTCAAATCTTCCAGGTTCTATGTCCAAAGTGTATTGCATCTTCAGCAATATGGATGTAACTTCAACCTCTGGATAGTAACCAAGGGCAATAGCAACAGTGTACGTTGTTTTGGGAATCATTTAGACTACCCTGATCAACCACTCAAAGGGAGGTTTCTCATTCCTTTTACAGGGTTTTTGTTGGATAGATTGTGGCTTTGGTGGAGAGCATTGTTAGCTCAAGTGGCATGATGTACACGCATCATTTGTATTCATTTTTATATAATTTAAGTAATTACAAGATAATGATTACTTGAAGATGTAGAAAATGTCCCTAGGGTAACTTGTCCCTCTTTTCTTCCTTTCCTGTATTGACTTTCCTCACACCCTCCACAATGAAAGCCCTCTGCCTAACTTTTCTTTAGATGCAGAACATCAGAAAACCATAACTGGCCAATACACAGAAATAGTGGGCCCCATTTAGGTTCAACTGATACCTTTATAACATACTGAAGGCTCAGGGAACATCAGGGAAGAAAGGGTAGAAAGAGTTTAAGAGCCACAGAACCAGGAAGTCTGCTTTGGTATTGTATCTTCTAGAAATGACAGGAATGCTTCAACCATGAAAAATTCAGCAATATGTCTTCCTAAAACGACCCAAACAACTGCAATACTACCAGTATTCTAACAATGAAGAGATAAATTTTTGCAAGGCCCACCCCTAAGGCTACAGGCAATTAAGAAATTCTAACAGGAGGAGAGCTGGCCTCTGTAAAGGATGAGTCTCCTAATTGGCTATCCAGTACAAAGTAGACAGCCCTGACATCATACACAAGTAAGCAAGAGTAAACAGGCTCAGCAAATAACAGAATCAAATATAAAAATTCTCAGAACTTGATTCCCTGACACAATAATTCAAGTTAGCAAGGAAAAAACCCCAAAAGGTTTTGTCACCATAAGAGAGTAAGACACTGCTATTTAGATATATAGTCTGTAGAACCTCTGCCTTTCTTCTTTCAGACTGTAAAGAAATAAGACTGATTTAGGGATAATTCTGATTTAGAAAAAAACAGAAGTAAATGACTTATTTTTGTTTATATAACTTAGCTGAATATGACCCTTTTACCTGAGTTCTGTAATATTGAGTAGATTTTTATGTTTTGTCAAATATTTTCTTTACTTGAGTCTTCATTATTTAACTTGCTGTGATTTAAATTATAGCTATCTTGATTAACAAGTGTATACATATCTAAGACAAAGAAGAATACAAAATGCGATTGACCTACATTTCCAACATGAAGAGAAAATCGGGGCCATGTGGATGAGTGGCAGCACTGTCATGTGCAAAGCACAGACTTGAGCCTCCACCCTTCTCAAGCTCAAGGTCTCAGTCACTAAAGTCATTATTTTTAGCACAGATTTACCCCCAGAGTTGGATATGGCACTTCCTTCTCCTGAGTGGAGCATTCCTGAACCCCGAGTCTCTTCTAAGTTCCTTGAGAAAATATGAAAACTCATATCTCACTTACACCACTTTACTAACAGGCATAAAACATCATTCTCTGGCCTGTGTGACTTTGGTAGCATTTGCTTTGCCTTTTCACTGTTGCGGTGAGGCAGGCAAGATGCTCACTTTGTATGTCTAGACATCTCTGTTTCTCAATATCCGGTGCTGTTTGCGAAAGGTGAGGGCTGTGAGGAAGTTGTGGTGACACCTATTTGAAGGTTATTGGAGGGAAAGACTCAGATTTAACTGCCAAAGGAGTCAATGGGACAAACAAGTCAAACATTATGCATCAGCTGAAGGGTTAGGGCAATGCTAAATCCAGCCCTCGGATTCTTGTAGAAGCTTACAGGCCATAGAAAAACAGTTTTGACTGACTTCCATGTGCTTTGTAGACATAAAATGATTATGCTTCTCTCCAGGCTCCCCCCAGCCCTTATCATCACACCAAGATTTCCTTTTCTGTCTAGAATCCTTCCAGACAGTTAATTCAGTCTGCATGAAGAGCAAAATATAGGTCAGCCACACAGAAGGGCAGATGATTTAAAGTCAGGAGATGATCAGGCCTCACTGTCACCCCATGATTTATTGGTGGCTTTCCAGAATATGCTGACCACGTTCCAGAGATGAGGTATTGAAAACCGAGATAATGCATTCTCTCACCAGCTGTTTATTTTCTGAATAACGGATCTCACTACATCTGGCATTCTGTTTTTCCCTAACTATGTTTAAGGGATTCAATGGTCCTTGAAATGTGAATAATGATTTGTGTTTAAAGCAGATTCTCACTTCCAGAATTATTAATTGAATGGAAATCATTTAATATACCTAAGAGCACTTTCAGGAGTCCATGCATTGAAAAAAAAAAAAAAGAAACCCATAAAAAACCTCTGTCTTAGCTGAAAGATTGCCATTAATTTTATTAAATGATTATTGCTTAATCTCTGCTTAAGTATCTTCCCCACAAAAACAAACTAAAGTGCAAAATGAAGCCATCACTAAATAACCTTAAGCACTTAAAAAAATATTAAGTTTGAACAAATGGTAATATTCTTCACAGTGCTTATGACATGTCAAAATACCAGACACCCATAGAAAATCAACGTCTACTTTTTAATTTAAATTTTATAAGCAGCAGCTGCTTGCTGATGATGAGTTATGCTGCTAAGAATCATCTCTCCACCCCCATCTCCTCATGAGTAATAAACTTTATATGAGAGTTCACATTATTCTTGCTTTTTCCATGAGGCATCTGCTGTTGTAGTCATGTGAGTGCTGATGTCTCTCTCATAGGCAGAGAATGGAACTTAGCAAGTTCGTGACACTATTCATAGATTAGGAAAATTAATTCTTTATGATGGTAAGGGGGTACAAGACTACTCCATTGAAAATATACATTAAACCATGCAAATTTAGAAACCAGTCCTGAGGCAGAAAGGAAGACTCATAAGATTAATAATTTCCTGACATATTGCTCTTTTTAATTTTACCAAGTTTGATTCAAACAAATTGAAGATAATTTCACGTTATCTTCTGTGTTCTTAAATGTATTGAGTTGAAAGACAATGAACAGTCTAGGGAACAGAAATTTTCAAATTAAATGTTCTGCCCAAACTGGAATCCAGCCAAGCCACTCTCTAAAAATACCAATTTAAACTACCATCTTCTAAGATATTGCAAAGAATAATTTTTTTCTATGCTGAATTTAGGTAAATCTGGTGTCTTTAGTCTATCTTCATAAGCACGCGAGGTCAGAGTTTAAATTGGAAGCAAGAGAATGTAAGCATTTCTCTGAGCCTTCTGTTTTCCTTTCTGGTCTTCTCAAGCCAATGTCCAGGCTGTGAAGCTCACTACAAAGGGTACCAGGGAAGATGCCAACTCTGAACGCATCATTAGATGCTGCTTTAGTACCTTTCAACCCCCCAAATCCTCAACTTGTCTTGGAAACATTTTTCTTGGATATCCCCCAATTTTAGGTGAATATTATTACTGGGGAGATTTTAAATGTATCTTGGTGTAGGTCACCCATGCAACTGCTCTCAAAATGTGTGAATACTTCTTTCTTCATGGGATTGTACCATTTAAAGGGATTTTGATAAAGAAGGGATCAAAACCTTGGTCATGGTAAGCACCATTTCCAGCAACCACAGTTCAGAATTGCCGAAAATTCCTTTCTTGATTAGAAAACGTAGAATAGACAGAACACAACTCTAAACTGTAGCATCAGATGTACTCCCTTACCTGTCCACATCAGAAAACAGTAAGTAGTAAAGGCTGGAGTATCCTAGAAATGAGCATGATAAATGAGGATTTTCTTTGAAAACCAGTAAACAGGTTATGAAACTGTATATGTGTACTCTGCAGTTGGTAGCAACAGGAACCTGAATAGCATGTGCAGTATGTGATGTTTCTTGTAGTTTTCTGGCCACAGCCTTCAGGAGCTGCCTTGTGGCAACAGCCTTTGGAGACTGCCTCACCCAGACCTGGGATAAGCTTCAGAGGCAAGCTGTGTCTTACTCTTCTATATTAGCCAGTTTGCTTCCTTTGCCAGAAAAGAGACCCTGCTCCGGCTTCACGTTCTGAATCTTATTAACAAAAGATCTTGCAGGTATCTGACTTTTATCTCAGTCAGTAACTTATTGCCTCACATGTAATTCGTGGCCACAATCTCCAAAGCAGATGCACTTCCAGGAATGGGGACACGCTGTCCTAGAGCTGCTTTATGAATTTTCCCACCCAGTCTCCAGTCTGCAAGGATACTCAAGCACCTCGATGAAAGCCCAATGATGCGGCTATCTGACCATTCACTTTCCTCTACCCATTCAAGTATGCCTTATTCCAGTTTGAAAGTGCATTCCTATCCCACATATATTATTACTGCCATAATTATCGATTTCCAAGGTTAGCATCCAGAGTCAAAATGATAGACAGTTAGGACTTGCAAATCCTTTTCTAAGTGATGTTATTTCTAATTGAAGTTTGCAACAAAGCTGAAGGCACACAACAACCTACCATGAGATGAGGAGGCTGTTGATAATAATTTAATGAAATTTACTGTATTGTCTTTCAAAGCATAATTCAATTGAATCAGTTTGCTTAAGCTCAGAAGGTACTTACTACTTGGATGTTTACTTTGTTCAATTATAATACTGGTGAAGGAAGAGAGACAGGATATAAGAATGTGAGGATTTTAACAGTTAACTAATGTATGTATGACAATATTGATTTCGTCAGTACCCCAAACCACAAAGGACACCAGTCAACTGGATAAACTAGCAAAAATCATATGTCAAAGTAACCATACTGCTGTAAGAAAAACAGGAACAACTGTTAATTCAGATCCTTCTGGATGGGATTGTGATAGACAAAAGGACTTCTAGGTGTATTGGGGATGACAGGGAGAGTCCCTGACAGATAGAGACTATGGATCAATGAAAAGATAATTGGATGTGAACTTCACCACATTTAGAGTTCTCTTGGGAGCATAAAACTTGGATGGTTACTTGGTCCAGACACCAATTAAGAGAGTATAGTAATAAACTTTTATACAAATAGCTTACTAATCTTCCCAGGCATAAAGTGATATTTTCCATTAGATGCAAAAGGTACTTTAATAAATCAAGCTGAATGAATCTAATTCTAGAAATATTTTATGTTCTATTTTAGAGTTAAGTGCTTTGCACATTTGAATTAATGCCGAGTTTTGTAACACATTTTCAGTCTTGCCATCAATATTTTGAAATATGTAAAAGTGCATCTTTCTAAAGGCATTTTTTTAAAAGTTGATGTCTAAGGGTTTCTATTACTGCAATGAAACACCATGACCAAAAAGCAAGTTGGGGAAGAAAGAAAGTTTATTTGACTTACACTTCCAGATCATAATCCATCATTTGAGAAAGTCAGGACAGGAATTCCAAACAAGCTAGAAATCGGGAGGCAGGAGCTGATGCAGAGGCCAGGGAGGGCTGCTGCCTTGCTTCTACTAGCTTGCTCAGCTTGCTTTCCAATAAAGCCCACTAGACCAGAAATGGTATCACCCACCGTAACACATAAGACGGGCCCTTCCCCAGTGATCACTAATTAAGGAAATGCCTTACAGCTGGATCTCATGGAGGAATTTTCTCAAAATTTCCCTTCCCTTCTGATGACCCTAACTTGTATCATGTTAACACACATATCCAAATATCTTGCAATCAAATATAATTTTGTCAAACTGTTCAGTAGTTAGGTAGTGGTCCTGGATACCAAATGCATTTCCACAGACACCCTCTGGTTGCCTAGTAACACAAGTGCTTGTGATGATGGTAATAAATTCGTGGAGTAACAGGCATATAGATTCTTAGCTCTTGGCCTCACCCTTCATTATGAGGGCCAACTATGTGTGAATGGTAGGGGTTAAACAAGGCTTGAAGAATGAAGAAATTCAGTGGACTAATAGGAGGCTATTCCAAAGCAGGGAGACTCAACTCTCTTAGCAAAGGGAGCACCAGGAACTTTTAAAGGAAAGGATAAGGTGATGGCCAGAGAAGAGAGAACAGGCATGGTGAAGCAGATATTATTGCATTCTCCTGTCAGATAGTTGAGAAGGAGATGACCTATATACCTCCTGATACCTCACCATAGGCAGTATCTACTCGCTGTGTGCTTGTTGAATGAATAACTGGGAAATAGTTCCTAAGAATGTAGTCATACCTTGGAAGTAGCATAGCCCCTGAGTGGTTAATTCACCATGGATTTGAACTGGCAGAACCTCTATATCTTCTCGGGAGTTACCATCCACCCAAATCATGACTTATGAGATATACAAAAGTAGTAATAAAATGAAATGAAATAAAATCCATACTGCTTTCCACAGTATCTGTATTAACTTTTGTTCCTAACAATAATTAGTGCACATTTATTTTTTGGTGACTGCCTCTTTCCCTGTAGCAAACACTGTGAAGGTGGAAAGCATGAATTCAGTTCACTATAAGCACTCACTGCTCGAAACATCACCTTCCCAATAACCACATGTTGAACAGATGCTTTAGAAAATCTCTTTAGATCATGTTCATGTAAAATCCACTACACAGAGAGATGAATGGCCAGAGGCAGCAGCTGTTGACTGAAGTTAGGCAATTTTCTACAGGCAGGGCAGGTTGCAGAAAGGAGTCAATTGCCACCCAACCCAAGGTTTAATGTCAATAATCTTGCTAACAGCCCCAACAGCTGACAATACCCCAATCAATAAACAACACCAGGTCATAGGTAATATTTGGGGAAACCACAGTGCTCTTTCCTTGGAGTGAGCAATGCCTAGTGTCAAGCTAGAAATGTCTAAATATATCATGAATGTGCTGTGTTGTAAGTGGCCAACTTTACCAATGAGCTATGCTGGGCTGGCTTCTGCTCTAAATAAGTTTTTAGTTGCACTTTTAAAGAATTGAAAACATAAGAAATACTGAAAAGAATCACAATAATTAATTGTTAAAGAATTAAGCGAAAAACTCACATAAGCATCTGATTTATGTGTTTTATTCATTTTAATTAAAACTGAGCAAATTTATACAACACACACATACACACACATCCTTCATGCTAGCAGATCAAGCTGGATGAGGCATAAGTATATTTGAGTCTTGTGGAGATTTTTATTTTGTACAGAAAGCTGTTGACTTTTGTGTTCATAAGGTTCTAGAAGATTGGATTTATCTCCTTAAATACAGACCATCTTTCCTCCAAGTTTTAATGTGAATCTAGGCTTCCTGAATATTAAGTGAAAGTTGGGCACTGCCCCGGTGCTAAATTGCCATTGCTGCTCCTAACAATGACCCTAAATGCAATAGCATAGAACAATTCTCCTTGCCTCACAAATTAGAACAACCATAAAGGGATAGAGGGCTAAGATCACAGAAAGAAGCCTTGGCCTCTCTAACAGGATTCAAAGCAGGTGATGATGTAGTTAAATTCTACAGTACACATGTTTTGGTGAGGAATCTTGTAAGACACAGTATGTATCACTAACATCCCTTTACAAAATTACTAACGGGGTGTGATAAGTATTTTTATATATTTAAATAAAAATATTGAGATATAAATGCTTAGCAATAAGAACTGACAGCTTAAGATCTTATGAATTTGGTTCAAATGGCACTAGAACAATAAGCCTCTTTCTCCAAATCCCATGGTTTATTCTGTTGAAATCACTAGAGGTTTCTGCGGACTTGAGTGACTTCCTGAAGTGGCCAAGAACATGAAGATTGATGAAGGGGTGGTGGTGGTAGTGATGATAGTGAACATGATGTGATGATGGTAGTGATGCTGCTGCTGCTGGTGGTGTACAAAATAATTAGAGTAATAATTCACATCATAGACTATTTAATTCACTTTCCCAATCAACACTCATAGAATGCTGTGGAAGGTATAGAATTTTTCTTTTCATTTCATCATACAGCAAAGGAGAATAGTAAACCTACACACTATATGTGATCAACAGAATGGGAAGGGAAGCACTGTGACCTAAAGGCTGGAGTTCCTATATTCAGCTTTGTCTGATTGCTTGAGACTATCTCTTGCCCTGGAAGATGAGTGGTTGCCTGGTAGGAAAGTTTGGGTTTGAGGGCCAGACATTGAAAATCAAATAACATTGAAAATATGATAGAGCAAAGCATCTTGAAAAACAGATATTCTACCTTCAATATCAACATGCTCTCCTATCAGTAGCAAGCATATTTGAGCTGAGATGGAGCAGGTAGAAATTGAAAAAGACAGAAATTTTTGAAATAGCAGCAGGCCTGGGGTTAGAGCTTGAGGAACAGAGAAGTCATTCTATGAGAAGATGTTGAGATGCCAAAAATGAATCTCCATTATGTTGTAAGAGAATGATGCACAATTTTCCAGAGAATATGGAAAACAGTGTCACCTAAGGGCATCATTCAATACACTATCAGGGTGATTTCTATTAAAGAAATATGTATCAAAATCTTTAGTCATTTGTAAACCAGGCAAGACACATATCTGGGAAATCTAGTAAACGAAAACCAAAGACACAATGAAAATATAAGAAAAAACTCTAACACATTAAAATTATTTTATTAATATTGAATGATATGCAACAATTTACACATCAAAATATTTACATTCTCATGCCTGAAATGTGCATAAAGCTTCCTGTCTCCATTCTACAGGTATCTTCTACTCAGCTGGGATTTTTCAAAAGGAAGTACACAGGATTCACATAAAACAAAACTATATGAATTCTGGCTCTCTGCTACTTCTTCTGGTCTCATACAGTAATTTAACTAGTCCTGGAGGTCTGCTCTAAAGATTAAAGTGTTGGGAAGCTAAAGAGGGTGACAGGAAGAGTTGGCTTTGTGATCCAGGCATCGCCTACCCATTCCTGGCATGTGAATGTCACATTCAGCGAGGAAGAATTTGTCTTTAATAAACATATTCCAGAACAAGTGCAAAAACGTTTGACAGGTGAACACAAAAAGCAGATTACCTTCAAGGATTGTGTACTTCTTAAATGTTACCCTACCACCTTGCGACCTCTATAAAAATATAATGCTGCCTACTTTATTCAACAATAACCTACACAAAATAACAAAACCATTTGTGTGCAGAATAATTATTAAGATCATGACTAGAAAACAAATAGGAATATGTAAATACAGTAATCTTATAGCATTCTATCCCAGTCTCATAGCCATTCCATGTTATCTAACATTAACATTCCAGATTTGCAGGTTGAGAAGCAGGCATATAGTGTATTCTTTGCGGACAAAATAAGATGCCATGCAGAATGAGCAGGCCCTGGTCAAGAGGGAGTCAGTGAGCCAGCTCCTAGGGCTCCTAGGGTGTCAGTGTACCTAGCTCCTAGCCTAGTCAGAACAGTAGAGATGGATTTTGTGAAGGGGGTGCACAGGTATCCTGGCCCTAAGGGCAAGAACAAAGAAAAGCTGGTCACTTGTCTGTCATGAGGTGATATGGGTTCAGGGTCATGCCCTCTTCCTCCCCCCATAACCCCTACAGGGAAGCTGACACTGGGGTCATGAAAACAAGAGAATTAACTCTCTACCTTCATTGGCTGTAACATTGATGAGAGTGTGCTCTGTACCTAGCCTGAGCAGTACAGTGGAGCTTGCCCTGATGGTAAAGGCAAGGATGAGCCAGCCTCAAGGGAGTGAGAGCAGGAGAGATGGCCCTGTACCTCACAGGCCTCAACCTTGACTGGATAGCCCAGTGAAGGCGACTCTGGAGATATGGGAGCAGATGAGCTAGCCCAAGTACAAGAGAGCAGAGAGCAGAAGAGCTGATCCTGCATCCTACAAATGGTTGCATTGAGTGACCTAGCTGGAATAGTACTGGAGTGATCTTGGTGGTGTGCATAAAGAAGACCTGGTAGGTTGCCTAGCTCAGCTACCATCAATGCCCAGATATAGGCCTCTAAATTGGTCCACCCTGAAATGTATTTCATCTGTTATCTATTGAAACTTGTGAAAGGGTCAGTCCTCCTGTTCCAAAGCTGCAGGATCTCCATGACCCAGGGCAACATCAGGATAATTGGGAGGAGTCCCAATGAAGACCCAATATTGAGAGTGTCACAGAAGCCAAAGAACTTGAATCAAACCAATGATTCATTGTAATGAACATTTGCAAGTAAAAGTATATGGCCAGAATTGGATACTGTGGGACACGTTCCATGTTTCAGACATGCTACAATTTCTATGATGAGATGTTTTCTATGCCTTGTTTGTTTTCGTTGATGATGTTGTTTGTTTATTGATTGGGTGATTTGAGTGTTTGATTTTGGATGGAAGGTTGTATGGGTGAAGACTAGATATGAAGGTACTGGAAGATGAGTGGAACTGGGGTTCATAATGTGAAATTCATAAAGAATCAATAAAAGTTAAAAGATAAGTACAGTGGTCAGTGATAGCCAGACGATTTAATAATTATTTATATATGTTGACTCTAAGCATTTGTAAAGTATTTTACTAAAATCAATATAGAATCATATATAGAAAGATATATCTCAATTAATAACATATAAATAAACAGATTAACCCCTTAAAATTGGCCAAGTCTATGAGAGGCCTCCATAAATAACAAAGAACAGCAAAATTAAGGAATTAAATAAGATTTACAGATTTAACTATCTCAGGGAATATTACTGCAACTCTCCTAATATTCTAAGCAAAGAAGAGGACAGAATCTTTTGTTTATTTTGAGACTATGAAATAGGAAAGCAAGACTATGAGAGTAGAGCACAGGAACGTTAGAAAGATTAAGTCAGTGCCAAGCCATGAGAGGAATAAGTATGACACACAGCAATATAGGAAAACATTTCCATGCAACACACTAGGAAAAAGTGACTTTGAGAGTGTTGACAGTTGTAGAATTTCTGTGAGAAGTGAAAGAAAAGAAACAATGTCTAAATGTGTGTGAGGTGTGAATGTGAGAGAGTGTGGCTGAGTTTGTTTGTGAGTATGAGTGTAGGAGTGTGTTTGTGAGTATGAGTGTATGAATGTCTTTGTGGGTATATGTATGAGTATGCTTGTGCATGGTTCTGTGTGTAATCATATGAAGTGTTTGCGAGTTTGTGAGTGCATGAGTATGTTTGTGTGTGTATATTTGTGTGTAAGTGCATGAATGTGCTTGTGTGTGGTGAGTGTGCTTGTGTGTTAGTGCATGTATGTATACACATAGCTGATCAGTCAGTGCAGTGATAGTGCAGACCACAGTGCTAAGCCCCACAGGCCAGAGGGAAGCTCTGTATCCCCCAAAACCCATGGAAAAAATATTAGTGCACAGGATAATTTGCAGAGATCTGATGGCCTCTCAAAAGGAACATTTGGACCTCAGAGTCCAAAAAGCAGGATCTGCACAAGTGGCTACAATGTTCAAAAACCAAAAAGTAGCAAAACCCAAAAGAAGAAGAATCAGAGAATGGTCAATATTAATTGGCCAGAGATGGTCACTATTCAGTATCAACTTGATTGGATTTAGTGTCACCTAGAAAACACATCTGGGCACATGTGTGAGGATGCTCTCCCAGAGAGAGTGAATGAACAGTGGACAGCATCGTTTCATAGACAAGTATCCCAGACTGAATAAAAGGGAGAGAGTAAGCTGAACACTAGCATTCCTCTCTCTCTGCTTCCTGACTACAAAGACATTATAACCAGGTGCTTCATGCTCTTGCCACCAGGCCTTGCCTCCGATGATGAATGTGCACACACATTGGAGGCCAAAATAAACCCATTTTTACTTTAATTGCTTTTGGTCAGTCCTTCTGTCATATCTGTGGGAAAAGTAGCTAATATCCAAGGTTTAACCACACAAGCCTAGGAGAGATCTAAGTCCCACGGTCACTGCTCCCAAGGAGTTCCAGAAATGTTCTAATACAGGTGAAGTAAATTCACCTTAAAATCCTTCCATAAGAAATATCAGCAGTGGGGCTGGAGAGATGACTCTAAGAGGTCAAGAGCATGCAATATTCTTGCAGAGAACCTGATTCAGTTTTCAGATACCATATTAGGTGGTTGAGAGCCTGTAACTCCAACTCTGGCTGACTCTGATGCCTCTTGTCTCTGTCAACCCCTTTGTTCTCATGCACATATCCTCACACAATAAGTATGTGTCTACACAAATCTTTTTAAAACTAGAAGCAATTCCTTCTGATTATAATGGTCTTAATTTTTGAGTGATTCTACCCTCTGATACTTTATAGTCTGTATTTATCTCAGATTATTGTCACGGCATTCCTGTTGAAACATTTGGGATCTTTAGTCATTTGAAACAACCCTGGGCTCTGGGAACACACAGCAGAGCTGTGGATAGAATCCCATATGGCTGCATTCCACAGTGTAGGGAGCCTGACCAGCACCAGTTCTCCCAGGAAGACAGCAATGGGTTCAATGGATTTGATAGTAGTTAAAGAGGGCAAAACTTGGTTTGCAAGGGCAAAAGTTGCTTACTTTCTGTAATATTTACTTTTCTTAACTCTTTACCATTCTGTGGTCAGAAACCACTGACTTCTGTTTATTAACACCTGCCTTTTAACAGGTGAGGGTTAAGTAAAGAAATAGATTACCTTGGAGATTTTTCTTTTCTCACAGCCCCCTCCCAAGAAGCTCAGAGTTTGTTAACCCCTCCTGAGCCAGAGAAAAAAGAAAAGAATGACACACATGCAGAACAAAAATCTTTTACACGGGCAATATGCACAGACACGTACACATTTATACACATATATACATATTTTGGTCAGGCCTGTCTACCTGTCTCTTTGTCTCCAACAGTGTCTACACATACTTATATACACATACCTACATGTACATATGCATATATACATTTGCTGGATGGAGCAAAAGTTCTCACTATCAAGTTCTAACTAGCAATTGCCTACGCAGAAAAATGTTCTTATTCTGAATAAAAAGCTCTGATAGTCATTACTCAGAGAAAGAAAATGCTTCTACCTTATTATTTCTGATAAAAAATTTTTAAAAAACCTGCATATAAGAAAAAGCCTTATCCTTATTGTCATTCTTAATTCATATACTTTCTCAGAAGAATGGATCACATGGTTTTCCAAGCATCTCTACATTAGTAAGTTCATAGAAAGTTTAAGACACTAATTCAAAATATAAATTAATAAGGAGTTTCAACTGAAATGTTTACATGTGTTCCCATTAAGGCTAATATCTAACTAAACATTTATTATTTGTGAGTTGCTCTGTAAGTTCATTAAAAGTTTCAAACCATAGTTCTTATGTCATAGGTTAGTATGGTTTTACCAGGGAACAAATCATTTATAACATTTAGTTACCAGATAGTAGTCTCACAGCAAACCTAAAAGGAATGTTTCCCTGATAGTAAATTTGTTCCAAGCCTGCTTTTTTAGTGCAATTCACCCAAGACACATGAAAATTTACATAACTCTAATTGGAGCTTTCATAGTATAGATGGTTCAAAATTACTTGTATAAGTTTAGGAATTCTATAGAATCATTGTTAGGAATTATGAAATCATCAATTTTTCTACATAACATTACTACAAAAGAAAAAATTCTGCCACAGAGGTGGCCTGGAGAGGTGACATGACACATTTTTTTTACCCCTGGAGCAGAGCCAGCAGGATGGCCTCAACAGGTGCTGACGGTTGCTGTGGGCATGGGGCTTATTTGTATAATAATGTATATATGTTACTTTATGTTTCTTCTTTGGAAGATGGTTTTCCTGACAAGGTTAATGATTTTGTGGTAATTAGAAACAGCAGAAGTCCTGCAGGTGAATGTATGTCTCAGCAAAATGGTACATGCAATGACCTTCAGGACAGCCCTTAAGGCTGTGGGAAAGAACTCTGACAACATGTGCTCAAAAATATATAACTTCTTACCTACATAAAACATAAGGATGCAATATGAATTATGTGAGGGGCTTCAAGGACCTAAAAGAAAAGGCACAGCTGCACGGAGCACCAGCTTGGCAGAAAGATACAAAGGCCAGCAGATTCCTGAGTTCAAGGTCAGCCTTGGGACAGAGCAAATTTCAATTTAGGCATGGTGGGAGCAGTGATCTCAGAGCTGGATCCCACCCAGCTAGCTTATTGTCTGTCCTTACGAAGGCAGGCAGATCTCTGAATTCATTTGCAGTGTTGAGAAAAATGTGCTTGCTGTCTTTTTCCTAGGAGTCAAGGGGCTAAGGTCAAAAATACTGATTGGTAGGATAATCAAAAGGGAACCTGTGGTGGACAATTGAAATAATATGTAAATAAAAGACTGGGCATTGGTCTTTAAAAGCTGACCTGTTTGAAGACATTCAGAAAAGCTGTCTCAAGCAGAATACAAATTTGCCAGCTTGTACCCACGATTGACCTCAAGTTGTTCTTTTGTCAATCCAAAATACCCCTTCCTCAGAACACCTCTCCAAGCTGAGGCTGCTCCTTGGCACACGTCTCTGTTGATCTGTAGAAAATCTGCCCAATAAGGTAGGCTAGTGCTCAGTAATAATTAAACTATGTAATAATGATAGGAAAGGTATATCAGTAACAAGAATCAATCCTGAGATGAGATTTCTGAAGGCCAGGTAATTCAGTTTACCTACACAGCCATGTAAAATGATGGGCCATCTCCAAAAAGTCGCTTGTATGCCATTAGCCTTTCTTAGATGGTTCCTACCACCACAACCCCACTCTCTGAAGGCAAGTGACTCTGATGTGACTCTATCATCCACTACTTCTGCAAAATAATAATAATAATAATAATAATAATAATAATAATAATAATAATAATAAAAGCCTCACATTTATTCATACATACCATCCAGGTATCCAGAAAAGATTTCAGAGGTGCAGATATACTTGTTGCAAGATTATTAGCAAGAAGGATAAAACACAAATACAGCAATTTACAGAAATCTAGCTTAATTCTAACCTTAATTTTATTACAAAATAATATTATACCCAGTTATACATGTTTTGGAAGTAGTTTTGAAAATTTAAATATTATCATTTCATAGTTAGTCTCTTTTGGATATTCCCTTACCAGTTTCTAATTCTATAATGTCCATGAATCAGCTTGCCATTCACAACTGTCCTTTTAAGATGAGATAATAGAGCTTCTTTTAAAATATCCCTGAGAAGCCTAAAGGCACAGAGTTTAAATGGTACTAACAAGCTAAAACTACTATGACAACAAACTTTTTTTTTCTGATAATGGAGATGTAGCTCAGTGGTAAAATAGGAAGCTCTGGGCTCAAGAATTGGTCTAAAAAAAAAGAAAGAAAGAAAAAAAAAAGACCTTAGAAGTGGGAATAAAATACCCACAGGAGGAGATACAAAGACAAACATTGAGGCAGAGACTGAAGAAAAGACCATCCAGAGACTGCCCAAACTGGGGATCCATCCCATATACAATTATAAAACTCAAGACACTATTGTGGATGCCAACAAGTGCTTGCTGACAGTAGCCTGATACAGCTGTCTCCTGAGAAGCTCTGCAAGAGCCTGACAAATACAGAGGTAAATGGTCACAGCTAACCATTGGACTGAGAACAGGGTCCCCACTGGAGGAGCTAGAAAAGGAACCAAGGAGCTGAAGGGGTTTGCAGCCCCATAGGAGGATCAACAATGTGAGCCAACCAGTACCCTCAGAGCTCCCAGGGACTAAACCACCAATCAAGGAATACACATGGAGAGACCCATGGCTCTAACCACATATGTAGCAGAGTTTGGCCTTGTGGTACATCAGTGGGCAGAGAGGCCCTTGGTCCTATGAAGGCTCAATGCCCCAGTGTAGGGGAATGCCAGGACAGGAAATCTGGAGTGGTTGGTTGGGTGGGTGGGTGGAGAGAACACCCTCATAGAATCAGGGGAATGAAATAAGGGATTTTCAGAGAGGAAGTCGGGAAAGGGGATAACATTTGAAAGGTAAAAAAACAAACCAAAGTGAGTAAAGCAATAAATTATTTTATTTTATTTTATTTTATTTTCAGAACACATGGAGTAGATCGCTGTCTAGTGAGTCTTGTGCATGGTGATTCATTGCAACCCAACCTTTCTAAAACACTTTGGTTCAAGGCTTCAGAGGAGTGTCAGTTTGTTCAGAGTGAGCTCCACACAGATATGGATGAACTAAACACCCAATATTGAGTTCTCATTTTATTTGGCGGTTGCTAAGTTTCCAAACAGGGCTAAACAACACTTGGTGTGAAAAAAGCATTCTTTCTGGAACACAAGCCTAGGTGGTAAAGAAACAATAATGTCAAACTGACTCATCAGGCACATGATGCTAGCAAACTGGATCTACAAAAGGAGAGTGCCTTGGGTGGAGGAGATGTCTACTTTTGATCCTCAGATGATGAAGTGGGAAGGATGAGAAGAATTCTTCTCAAGTGTGTACTCTCCATTAACTTGCAACTATTACTGGAGTGTGGGGAGCGGGTGTGGCGGCAGTCCCAAAGGCGCCAGGGACTGCAGCTAAGTCATATGACTTGCACCTGACTTCCTCATATAAGACACAAACATCTTGAGTGCTGCGCAGGTGTACCAGGATACAGGTGAATCCAATTTGGTGGAGATTTGCCCCTGCTGCCCTGATTAGCTGAAGCCTCGTGACTGGCGAGGGGGCGTGGCCTGCTGTGCGTGGATGAGAACTGAGAGTATAAAAGAGTGAGAGGCCCAGGGTTCGGGCGCGATATATAAACAAGGGAGATATAAAAACAAGGGAGATATATAAACAAGGGAGATATAAACAGGGGAGATATAAAAACAGGGGAGATATAAACAAGAGAGATATAAACAAGAAGAAACAGGACTGAATAAACGTGTGCAGAAGGATCCTGTTGCAGCATCGTTCTTCCTGACTAGTTGAGCGCACGCAACAGTTGGTGCCGAAACCCGGGACGGGACGAGAAGACCTGGGACGAGAAGACCTGGGACGAGAAAACCCGGGAAAAGAAACATCTTCAGGCACAAGTGAAGACCCCCTGCTACAGGAAGGATTCAGAACTGCATCACTGGGAAGGAGTGGTTAATAAAGTGTTCCTGTAAAACAGACTGTTGAGAAGGATCCGGCGTGGATTCAGAACTCTTCAGCTGGGGAACGGTACTGATGAAGAGAAAGAAGAAAGATGAGGACTGAATAAACTGCTGTTAGAAGGACTGGTGGTCGTGTCGTTCTTGCTGGTTGAGAGCGGGCGAGACAATTGGTGGCCCGTACGGGGAACCGACTCCCCCACCGAGTTCAGAACTTTCAGCAGTCAGTGGTTGCTGGCAGGGTAAGTTCACGGTGAGTGAAACTTGCGACCCCAGGAGTTTGGGAAGGACCTCGGATAAAATAGAGGTGAGCATAAAGTTGCCAGGAAGTAGGCACAAAGTAACCCAGGAGTTTGGGAAGGACCTCGGATAAAGTAGAGGTGAGCATAAAGTTGCCAGGAAGTAGGCATAAAGTAACCCAGGAGTTTGGGAAGGACCTCCGATAAAATAGAGGCGAATATAACGTTGCCAGGAAGCAGGTACAAGGTAACTAAAGGTTCCCGGATTTGGGACAAGTTAAGGTTCCTGGTTTCAGGATAGATTAAGGAAGTATGATAACCTCAGTGTAGTGATCAAGAGATCCTCGCTGTGTAGTTATGCTTTTTTCTCCCATTGACCCTTTGTGGGTAGGTCTGATAGTTTTGGTCTTGTTTGTTCTGATATATGGACTCTGTTACTGTTTGAAACTGTGTGTAGAGGCAGTCAAGACAGGTCAGAAAATCCTTACAGAGCAACAAGAAAGTATGTCGGAAGAGGAAAAGGGCTTAAAAAGAAAAAGGAAAAAGAAAGGAGACACAGTGTTATCAGGTGGACAGAAAGGACAAAATAAAAGAGCCGAGGCGGAGGAGGAAGGCGAATTAGCTTCTGTGCCTCCTCCCTATGCCTCCTCAGCAGTGAAAACTTGACTTTCATATTGACTTCCCAGATGGACACACAGGTGATTGAGGTTATGGTCTCATCACCACGAGGTATTGTGTCCATCTCCCCTGGGGATCGACCAGATCCGGTGTTGATGTGGGGGAGAGGGTCTGTTTGTGTGTTTCCACAGGACCAGACGGAACCTCTTTGGGTGCTGGAGAGATTGGTGAGACGCTGCAAGAATGAGGCTCCTGATCCAGTTGCCCCTGTGGATGTGGTGGATGGTCCCACAAACACAAACGATGGAGCTGAGATGGGAGACCCTTTCGGTATTCCAGAAGCCGATACCAGCTCGACATGACATTCAAATTTTTCCATGCCTTTTTGATCCCTGAATTTCCCTTAAAGAGATAGCCCCTCTGGCTATCTATCCCTTGCTTCAGAGAAGATGAGCGGGGATGAGAGCCCTGGGATGTATGCTTGTTATAGTGTGTGTGTGTTTTGTGTTTGGCACATGTGTTAGGTGCAGAGTGTGCGGCCCGCACTTTCGCCATGGTAGCATAGGCTTTTGCTGCAGTGGAGGCGGGACAATCTCCTCAGATTCGGTTTGCCGCTCTAAAAGAAATAATGCTGCTTTATGCCATGGGTTGCGAGGCTAAGCACTGCACAGAGGATAGCTTGCTGTTGGCATCCTGTGGAAGGCATGTCTGATTGCATGAAGGTTCAGTGTCCTAGTTCCCTTCCCCCAGGAAAAATGACACAGGAGCTGGCCAAGACCTCTCTGGGTGATGAGCCTAAGGGATGGTTTTGTGTAGGGCCCCTATGCTTGCACACTGGGGATCAGACCTCTACCTTCACCCATGAGGCTTGCTTGCAGCAATTAAGATCTGGCCATAGGTTAATTAACATCCTGGCCTTTTGATGCACCTGCCGCAAGCAAAACACAATCTCCCCAGGTGTGGCTTGGCATAATAGAGAGGTAGTCAGTGATAAGACTCCCTGGGCATGTCACCAACCTAAGACAGGGATCAAACCAATGCTGTTTGTCACCCAAGGACGGGTAAGGGGCATGGCTGCGGGGGGCTATCTACAGACATTCTCTCTGCCAAAAAAGAAAAAAGGGGGAATTGTGGGGAGCGGGTGTGGCGGCAGTCCCAAAGGCGCCAGGGACTGCAGCTAAGTCATATGACTTGCACCTGACTTCCTCATATAAGACACAAACATCTTGAGTGCTGCGCAGGTGTACCAGGATACAGGTGAATCCAATTTGGTGGAGATTTGCCCCTGCTGCCCTGATTAGCTGAAGCCTCGTGACTGGCGAGGGGGCGTGGCCTGCTGTGCGTGGATGAGAACTGAGAGTATAAAAGAGTGAGAGGCCCAGGGTTCGGGCGCGATATATAAACAAGGGAGATATAAAAACAAGGGAGATATATAAACAAGGGAGATATAAACAGGGGAGATATAAAAACAGGGGAGATATAAACAAGAGAGATATAAACAAGAAGAAACAGGACTGAATAAACGTGTGCAGAAGGATCCTGTTGCAGCATCGTTCTTCCTGACTAGTTGAGCGCACGCAACACTGGAGAGCTGGAGAATTCAAAATAAGTTAGTCATCCAAACCAGTGTGCCTTTTAAATATAATACTGTTTCAAAAGTCATAACAGGGGCACGTCTATTTAAATGGCTAATAATAAGCATGAACCGAGAGCTTACCCTAAGTCCCCATGTTTCTAAAGAGTCACTTTTAAAATACCAGTCACACATGCTTCAAAATTCACAACAATGTACATATAAGTAGAGATAAGATTTACAAGGTCATGAATGTTTGAGGCTTTTGGGTGAGAGTCTCTTGTGAGGCAATGAGGCTACCTCCTGTGACATTCATAGCCATCTCTGCTCTCCACAGATGCCAGCTCACATCAAAACTTTGTCCTGTGAAGGTGATGTAAGGTAGGGTAGACACCCTAACGTGAAGCTTTAAGATTCATGGTGAGAAGTTTTACTTTTCCCAGTGTGATGCATATTTCATCTGTCATAAACAATTTCTAAACTAAAGTGCATATCCCTGTTGTTTCAGTAGACCGCTAAGCTCTTTGGGAGAGAAAGCATGTCATAGCATTCCTAGAATGCTGTCACTGGGTGGGTGGCAATGTATGACATCCTTTCATTCCAAGGGAATGAACAATAGCAAATTCTGAAATATCCCTGATCTGGGTTACAGAACAGAGTTAAAGTTAAAAAATTGGAAATGAATTGATAATGTTAAAAAATAAGTATGTCCCAAGTGTATTCATATAAAATGTATCTAATACACAATAAGAACTTTGTATTGAATCTAAATCTCATAGAATTTTACTTCTATGAGATAAACAAAATATTCAAATTACTACTGAATTATATTTTCAAGTGTCACCATTAATGAACACTGGGGTCAGCACATTGTAGCTCAAATACTGGTCACTTGCTTTTGCAAATAAAAGTGCTAAGAGCTTTTAAATAATCTTATCAATGGTCTGCTACTTATTATTATTTTCTTATGCATATTGGTTGATGTATTTCACTAAATATTTCAATGTACTCAAACTGCACAACCAGTACTTTTGGAGTCACTTCACCTTTCTCCAAGGGTTCCAATGTATCTTTGTGGTTGTTCTGAGGTAGGCAGCAGTAGTGGCAGTTTTCCTCTGGGAGTATCCTGCTGGCAATTCCCTAACTCTGGCCTCTCACTCTCCTAGATGATCTCTACCTCAGCCAGACAAACCCCAAGTCCTTGCATGATGGTGCCATTTAGAATTAAATGCTAAATCCTGAACTAAGACAATCTATTAGGCACTGTTGTGGTTTGACTGAAAATGTCCTCCATAGGTATTGAACACTTGGTCTCCAGCAGATGGCGCTGTCTTGGGGACAGTTGTTAAAGGGATGAAGATAGATGAACTTCCTAGAGAAGAACATCACTGGAGAGGGTTTTGAGGGTTTAAAGACTGGCTCTTTGCTCTCTCTGTGATGATGGCAATGCTATCAGCCAATATCCACTTGCCAATATGTTATATGCCTTCTCACTGTGATAGACTCAAGGCTAAAGCACGTCTTTATTTCCTAAGGTGTCTATTGTCAGGGTATTTTATTACAGCAACAGAAAGAAAAACAATGCAGGCGTTGCATTAGAAATCTTGAAGGATATGCACTATCTATACATTTCTTTTTAAGAACAAACCATAAGATATAATTTTATATGAGACGAATTGTTGAGAATCTTTTAGATGAAACATGCTTTTCTACATGTTTTAAAATATCATGACATGACACTGGTGTTTAGAATTCACAATCATGGAAAATGTAATACACAGACAAGACCAAACTGATACATTAATGAAATTATAAGACAGTTTCTATATAATCAAACTGACTTTTTTTTTCACTAATATGACAGGTAAGTCAAACAGTTTGTGTGGCTACAGGTTTCCAGCTGTATGTATTGATCAAGCCTTCAGAACTGTTTTGGGAACTAACTGAACTTCTAGGTTTCAGGTGCTTCCCAGCATCAAGGAAATGTTCTTCAGACTCATATTTTCATTTTAAAGATGGAGAGTCTCGAGAAAAATAAAATAAAAGGCTGTACTTGGTCCTGTCTGTTCAGAGAGTACTTTGAAATCTCTTGGCTCTGAAAAAAAAAAAAAAAAAAAACCAAAAACCTCAAAAAATAAAAATCAAAAACAAAAAAACAAAATCTCCAGGGCCTGCTCTGATTTTAGTTACTTAACATTTTCATTTTGAAAAATCTCAAGTGCCACCGAGTTCGACTTGCTCCACAGAACAGCCTTTGCCAGCCCGCACCTGGAAAAGAAACATTGCTGGACTCAAAGACCACCTCATCACGATGACTATCGGGGAAGCTCACTCATTGTTTCTTTTTCCCCCTGCATAGTCATAACGTGCTGTAGAGAGAGCAGAGGCAGGCGGTTGAGGGGGTCACAAACACCCAGAACAGACATCATGTACCATTCAAAGGCGCCCGGGAGCCTGACTGTACGCCTCGAGCATATTCAGCCTCTGTGTGCCGAGTTTAGCTTTGTCACAAATAGTCTCCACTGTAACATTTCATCAGTGAGAAATCCTGAGCCCAGTGCAGACAGCCTAGGGACAGTGTAAATAAGGGATAAATCTTGTTAATTGCAGTTTTCTGGCGCCAAAACCCTTTGGCGGTGAGAGCCTGAGGACTCCTTGGCATGGAATCTGGGAGTCGGCGTCTCCAACCTACGGAGTACTTCTGACTCCAGCTTCCCCTCTGGCCATTGCCTGTTTCATGTTTTCACAAGAAAATAGCACACCTTCCTTCCTCCAAAGGGTTATTAAAAAAAACATTTTTGCCTTTTAAGCAAACACACCTTTCCCTTTCGGCTACAGGAGAAACACGGGTGATAAATCTGTATCTGTTGCTGGAATTTGATTCCTGAGTGTTAGTGCATATAGTCCACCTATGTATTGTATTGGGGAAGGCTTCACTAAAGGGGTGTACATGTAGCATAGTTAGCACATCTCCACCACTTGGCCCATCCTACTGAACACACAGATAGAAATTATGTGTGTGCAAGAAAAAAAAAGAAACAATGCATATTTATACCTGTACTAAAGAAGATTGAACAAGAGATGCTTCTCTGGGACTCAGCCTTTCTTCCACTCTGGGTATCAGACTGAGGCTTTAGAGCTAGTTTATTATCTATGACTAATTATGACCTTAAGCAGGAGTGATTTAAATGTCACTCCCCTGACAGCGCGGAACTCAGAGCAGTTTATTCTGCTGCTAATATTTGTTTATATTTACAGGTTGTTTAATTGGAAGAGAGAGAAGGAGCGCCTGCCTCCATCAATCAGTGCCAAGAGCCTGCTCTATTAACTTTTAAACCATGGCCACAGGAAGATTTCAACTAGGGTTTGCTTTCACCACGATTCCTCACCTGAAGGAAGAATCAATTATCCTGAACTACCTACAATGGAGATTTTCTGAAATCCATCTGATCTCCACCCTCCACCCACTATTTTATAGGGATACATACTCACCTCCAATTAGTCCCTCCACTATCATGGTACTGGTGTGGCCTATGTCATAAGGGTATCTATGTTTTGCCCAGGCCAGTCAATATGTATTATCTGTCCAAAAGCATGAGAACTAAAAAACGACCTGTGGTGAGGTCTGGTGTCCAATAGAGATGATAATTTCTCCTGATGTAGGTTTGCATAAGAAAACACAGGGACGAACACTGTCCCAGCATATTCAGGCTCACTTTGAGATGAAACCATTTAGGATAAGTGGGACATCCTTCTAGGGTCTTGTCTTTGATGTTTTTGATCTGTACTTTGTCAAATAGTGCTCCATCTATTATTCAGGGGCATAATGAAATACTTACAGTGGATGCTGCAATGATTTATGTGCAGTTTCCTCATCATATTGTCTACGAATTTTAGACAAGAACCATTCTTGGCATGGGTGTGTGTGTTCACATGTGGAGGGGCTAGGCATAGACATGGGCATATATGCCTGAGCCAGAGGACTAGCTGGGGGGTCATGCTTCATGTACCTTCCACTTTGTTTTTGAGGTATTTCTCTAATTTTCTTTTTTCTTTGACATAAGATTTGTTATTGGCTGGGCAGGCTGGCTGGGCAACAGGCTCCAACAATCTGCCTGTCTCTGTCTTCCTCATGCTGGGCTGACAGGTGTGCTATCACAGTTAGATTTTTACACAGGTTCTTGGCATAGAACCTATGTCCTCATGCTTGCAGGGCTGGCACATCATTAACTAAACTATCTCTGAAATCCTAGTGATGACCATTCCCTACAATAAGAATTCGTACCTATAGGACAATTAACAAGCCACTTCTCCAATAGTCCAGCACAGCTAACTTCCCAGTGGTAACACAATAATGGTCCATTTGCTAAGTTATTTCCCACTAGGGGCTTAATTCATGTAAGGGAAGAGCAATACTATGAAGCCTATTAACAGGACTTTAGGGCAGCCTGTCCCCTCTTTCCTTTACATAGTGTTTCTTAATCTACATAGACATCTTACTAACTAAATACTAATTATTTAAACTTGCAATATCATGAACAACTAGATGATACTTTTAAAAAATATATTGTTCCTGTGTGTTCATCCTATAATAAAATTATGGTACTTTAAGTTTAAAGAAATCTCACTTGAAGATCAGGGTACAGGCAAGATCCCAATTTTCATTGGAAGGCATCTAATCTTTATAATACTAAGACAAAGCTTAGGAATGCCTACAGCTTGAACTTTCTGTTGATCCTGGAGATCTCCTCATTTTGGATAGCTGTTTTCACTGAGAATTTCAGCACAGGGCTACTCAACTGTGACTCAGATTTCTGCATACAAATGGCTCATCTTTCTTTAGTTTGCCATCCCCCACCTTGCCAGACACACAAAATTTACAAAAGTGCCCAGATTTTTATTCTATCATTTTCTCATTAGTATTAGATCACAAACCCCCTCCTTCTGTATCTCCACACTGCACATATTCCATACTGCCATGCTGTTACAGTTTAGAAGCCAGTTCCTCTCCCTCATTGGAAATATAAAAAAGAGAGTGAGAGACAGAGAGAGAGATACAGAGAGAGACAGACAGACAGACAGAGAACTGGAAATGGAGAATCTTTAAATACTCAAAGTCCATCTCCAGTGGATCACTTTCCCCAATAAGGCCATATCTCTAAATATCCTCAAACAGTATCACCACCTAGGGACCAAATGTTCAAATATATGACAAATGGTAATGCAAAAAGGGGAAGGGCATGTGTGTTCTGAGATCTTAACCAAAAAAAACATGCTTACTTAAAGAAAGCATCTAAGTTGGCATGGAAACTGCGAAGAAAGGATACCATAAAGACAAATATAAGTGAGAATGTATCTCATTTCTAGAATGATATTTTAACTTACAGCAATGGAAACTTATATTTGTGAAATGATGACTCATAATTAGGAAGATATTTGATACCATCCACTTCAAATGGGCACTCACAGCATTAACAGATTCCAGGTATGGGATTTGCAAAACGTGTATTTACATAAGACCACTCCAGGGCAGCAGTGGCTTCCACCTCTCACCAGAATGCTGTCAGACATATGGAGAAGATCATCACGTTTTTCATATCCATTATCGTTGGTTAATCCACATCTAGCACAACCAGTCTCTTGATACTGTTTCACAGGTTCTGTCTTGTATGAGGGAGAGATGAATTGACAAGGAGCATACTAGGTCATACAGAGTAGAGGGCATCACTGAGATCAAACTCCGTAGTCTGAAGATCAAAGGCTGGTCTACAAGCTGGCATGGATGGTTAATGAAGGCTAAAGAAGTATGGTACCAAATGCCAGCCAGCAATTTCATGATGCAGCACTTCATCCTCCATCTTTTGAGCTAGTGACCAGCAGAGACTTAGTGGTTGATGATTGTGACTGTGATAGAGAGGTTGCTAGTCCAAAAGTCATCTGTAACCCCAGCATCTGGATGTAAAGGTTCCTGAATGGCACCTATGTGCACTGTGCATCTCACTGGGATAGAGATTCAGAGGTTCAAGCCTAGGTTTTTAGAAGAAAGTGCAAACAGTCACAGCTGTCACAGTGAATTCAGGGGACGCAATCCTTTGTTAATAGGTATTTGGTACTCGTTCATCATTCTGTATGCTATAATACATTGATGCTAACAATATTCTATGAAATATACCGGATCACCCTGATTTTATCCATAGAAAGTTGACACTAAGAAATGATTAGAGGTATTATACTCACTTCTAAGGAACAGATTTAAAACCCATCAATAGCAACAGCAGAAGAAACCTAGCTTTCCTCCACCCTTCCCTGAAACAAAGTTCTCACCAATAGCAGGAAACACACATGACGTGACGTCACATCACATCACATCACATCACATCACATCACATCACATCACACTGCAGCACATCACATGATATCATACCACACCACATTACTTCACATCACAGATTGGTCAGTGTGGTTATTCAACAGAACAGCAGGTAGCTAAGAGAGAAGTAACTACATGCACTCTTGTATGGTTACTAAGATCTTCATTGTGCACTGAAATTAGGTGAGATGGGAGACAATAAAGAGGTATTTCACTTCTGAAAATGTTCTTTCACAAGCCCTGGCAGCCCATTGGTCCCCTACTCCTCACCCGCCCCCCATTTTCACACGCGAGGCCTGTTCGACATTATGTTTTATTTTTGTTCAAGTAACTTAGTCCTTTTCTTCTGTGGAGTTCCATGTATGGGTTCTGGGGAACCCATCCTATAAATACACTTCTGATTTTTAATAATTGATTAACTAAATTTCCCAGCCACAGTGTGGTCCAGGATAGAGAGATGAACCAAATCTCCTACTAGAGGTCTCTGAAAACCTACATCCTTATTTCTGCTGGAAGTTAAGAGAGAGCAGTCTATACATAGGGTGTTTGCAAGCATTGAACTCATCAAAAAAATGAGTTCAGCAATAGAAAAATCAGGAGACACAAAGAGAAACCAGCTGCTGGTGCTCAGACAAGAAGCAGCAGCTCAGGAGCATCCTCCATGCAGTTCATTCTTAGTTGTGCTGTGTGGTGTGTACAAAACATTACTTTCATCTCTGTTCAGTTTGGGTGAATTTCTCTCATTTAGAAAGCCTTAATGGAGTGACTTTTCTACGTTTTAGCTTGCATTCAATGAAATTTGACGACTTATTTCCATGGGCATGTTAACTTAGTTTCCTCTCTGTTGTTTTTCTTGTGTTGAAAAGAGGAAGGCTACGAATATGTGGGGTTTTTTTTATTATTTTATGAGCCTCCACACTTAATCATAAAGCCCAGTTGGCTACAGAGCCACAATTAGTGACCATTCCCACTTAGACAAAGGGATTTGCTTTAGTGTTAGCATGTACTCTTCCACAGCCTTCTCTCTCTTTTCCTGTCTCCCCATTTCCTTTCTTTTCTCCCCCTCCTTCTTTCCTTCCTTCCTTCCTTGCTTCCTTCCTTCCTTCTTTCCTCCCTTTCTTCCTTCCTTCCTTTCTTTCCTTCCTTCCTTCCTTCTTTTTCCTTCCTTCCTTCCTTCCTTCCTTTCTTCCTTTCTTCCTTCCTTCCTTTCTTTCTTTCTTTCTTTCTTTCTTTCTTTCTTTCTTTCTTTCCTTCTTCCCTTCCCTTCCCTTCCCTTCCCTTCCCTTCTTCCCTTCTTTCTTTCTTTCTTTCTTTCTTTCTTTCTTTCTTTCTTTCCTTCTTTCTTTCTTTCTCTCTCTCTTTCTTACAAGTAGTGGTAAAATACACACAATTTGGTCTGAAGTGTTTGGAGAGTTAAAGGTGGCATGGCAATGACTGCTGAGAACCGAGAGGTCACTTCATCATAATGGGTATGACCCCTTATACCTTTCAGATCCTCAAAATAGTTGACCAGCAACGCATAATTGGCTTAAAAACAAAACAAAACAACCTGATATAGCTGTCTCCTGTGAGGCTATGCCAGTTTCTGGCAATTACAAAAGTGGATGCTCATCTATTGGATGGAACATAGGGTCCCCAATGAAGGAGCTAGAGAAAGTACCCAAGGAGCTGAAGAGGTCTGCAGCCCTATAGGAGGAACAACAATATGAACTAACCAGTACCCCCAGAGCTCCTGTCTATTGCTGCATATGTAGCAGAGGATGGCCTAGTCGGCCATTAATGGGAGGAGAGGCCCTTGGTCTTGCAAAGATTCTATGCTCCAGTATAGGGGGGTGCTAGGGCCAGGAAGTGGGTGGGTTGGGGAGCAGGGGGAGGGGGGAGGGTATAGGGGATTTTCAGAGAGGAAACTAGGAAAGGGAATAGAATTTGAAATGTAAATGAAGAAAACATCTAATAAAAATTTTGAAAAAAACTTTTAATCCAGGAGACACTGTATTTTGCACATCTACTGAATGCTCAGCCATGCTTTGAATCATGTTGTTTCTGAGCTCATCAGCTGCTTTGAACTGACTGCATTTCTATTCTTGTCTGTCTGTGCTTATCATCATCTTGCCTGATTGTGTGCTTCTAGAGCCCTGTGCACTGCATCCAGCCCTTGTCAGCATCCACATGCCATTAATGGTAGAGTAGCACTCTTACATTCCTCTTAGAGACTACTATTTTCTAATAGTCTAATTATATGGAAGACTCAGTTTCTAATCAATGGGCTCAGACTCAAAAGGAACAATTGTACAAAGAGCTGCCAAGAAACTGTGCTCAATTATGCAAGTGGCCATTAGGACTGGGCATTTGTCACAGGCACCATGCAGGCCAGCCACACTTGCGATTTTTAAAGTACCCAAGTAGACCCCAAGCTAATCGTAAGCAGGAGCCTCCTACAACATTGTGTATTCAACTACCTGGTGTCCTCTGCTATACAGAATGCACAGGGATCTGAGGAAGGTAGCACACACACACACACACATACACATATATATGCATATATGTTTGTATATGCATACACATATACATATATACATACACATATACCTACATATACATATATATTACACTTAAACAGAGACACACACTACAAATACAGACATTTTTCATAATTCACCTCTGGAACACTTAATTGGAAGTTATACAGACACTGGACTGAGGAAAACATCTTACAGAAGGAGCAAAATGTAGCAGAGGAGGCAGGACATCTGTGTTGGTCTGGATGAGAAGGATCTCTATAGACTCACACATTTGAATGCATGTTCTGCAGATCGGAGAACTGTTTGGGAAAGACTAAGAGATGAGATCTTAATAGAAAAAAATGTATCACGGAGGATTGACTTTGAGACTTAAAGGCCCATAACATTCCCTCCCTCCATTCCATTCTTTCTCCCTCTCTCCTCCTCTCCCTCCCTTCCTTCCTTCCTCTTCCTTCTTCTCCATGTTTTCCCCATCCCTCTCTCCTTCTCTATCTCTCTTTTTTATCCTGCTTGTATAAGATGCAAGCTCTCAACTACAGTTCCTGCATCATGACTGCCTATCTACTCCCCACCGAGCTGGTTTGAACTCTAACCATGTTGTAAGCCCCTGAATTAAATGCCTTGGTCAAGTTGTTTTGACATGCCAGTGGAAAATCTGAGTAAGGAATACGAATTCTTTAATCTGAAAGATTCCTTAGTATTTGATCATTACTAGTAAACAAATGTTACATGGGGCACAATAGATGATAGTTAAAGAAGACGAACAGAGACAACGAAAGTGGACCCTTTGGGGCTCAGAGAGACACAGCCATCAATCAAATAGCATTCATGGACTAGATGTAGCATAAATACATCTTGGTCTTCATGTGGATCCTCCAATTGGATCAGAGGTTGTCCCTGATTCTGTTGATTACCAGTAGACCCTGTTCCTCTACCTGGGCTACCTTTTTTGGACTAAGTGGGAGAGGATGTGCCCACTCCTGTAGTAGTTTGTTTGATGTGCCAGGGTGGGTTGGTACCTAGGGTGTCCTCCTCCTTCTCAGAGGAGGTGAGAAGGGATGGGAAAGGATCTTTTAAAGTGGGAGTGATTGGGAGGAGGGGAGCTGCAATCAGGATGTAAAGTGAATAAATTAATTAAAAATGATCATTGTTCTGTAATGTTTACATAGACCGTGACCTGTTAATTTTAAGCTGGATACATATGTCATATTTCATCACACGCCCATAGGAGAGTTGCACTTTTCCCTGATACACATATACATACTGCAGTCTTGGAATTTGGCAATGCTGTACACAGATTCACTTTAAAACACAGTAAAATTCCACCCTGTCTATCTTCCACAACCTTACTCACTCCTAGCTCACCCTTTCTTTTCCCCAAAGCTTCCCTGGTCCTCCCTTTCTCAAAAGGCACTAAAGCAGGAAAGACTACTGTGTCTGATCACTCACTGATCATTGATCATAATATCACCACTTAGCTATCATTCATTGATTACATATATAATTTGTAATTTGTTTTGGGCATTGTTCATCATTATGTTTTCTCAAAGGCAGTCAGGTACTCAGAGCTGTTATCCATCTGTAATAATATTCTCTTTCTCAGAGCATGAAGCACACAGCAAGAGTAGAAGCAGACAGTGTCTTTAGCAAAAAGACAACCCAAGAGTGGGCTTACCTGCTCTGAAGAATTCCTATTCTTACAAGCATGGGTGACTTTCTAAGCTGGACACCAGATAATGATGGAATTTGATAAGAGACATATTGCAGGAGTGGGCCTGACTTGAATAGGTAACTCTGACTGAGGATCTCCTGAAAGTAGGCAAGGCATTTGGCTTTGCAAAAGCAATACGCAGAGATTTCCAAAGTAGAAGTAGAATTTTGTTAGATCCAGTGGTTCTTGTGTTTGACTTAACGAAGATCTAACACAGTTTAACACTATCGTCCTCAACTGTTAAATAATATACTATTCTCCTAATGCATAGCACTGTACCTTTCTTGCCTTCCCTGTTTCTGATTGAGGCAGAATGTTGTTCTCTGAGAACAACAGCCACAACTATATTCAACACACTAGAGCAGGTCAATGTTCCCTCAAGTGGGAAGGGCCATCAGATCCTCATCAGAGTCTCTGTCATTTCAGCCTGCATTTACCTTGCACCTGTGTGAACTTTGCCACAAATGTAAATGGTTTCATTGTCTTATAAGGAAATTGAAGTATATAGAGGGTGGAAGGCTAACTGGAGAGGGGAGCAAAATCCATTCATATAGCTGTAGGGATGCCATTGTTCATGCTAGCGTAAGACTTAAAGCAGTGAGGCAGTTAGGAGATTACCCATGCTCCCATTGGGTAATTCATGATCTGTAATTAAACCAAGTAAGCTCTTCCCCAATCTGTACTCTAGTGGAATGGTTATTTGTGGGCCATTGATGTTATCTGAGATGAGAAGCACCTATGAGCATCTTTCCACAAAAAGCACATGCAACTCTAATGCTTTGAAAAGTCCATACTATATACACACCCATCACCATGTAATTATTACCTCAACAGTCACTGCAGATGGCAGCTTGCTCTCCTTAGAAATGAGAGAATGCCCTTAAATACCAGGAACCACATCGCTGACATCATCAGTTGTACCAACTAGCCAGCCATTTCCCTCTTAGTTGCAATATCTTCAGTCTGGTTGTTGAATGTATATAAAACGTTACACTTTTCACTGCTTCTAGAAGTCAAACTTTAGATAGTGCACGCAGATGATGATATGCAGCATTCTGTTAGCATTGCCTTCTTTCACTTAACACAATGTCTTCCAGGTTCACCCATGTGCTCGTATGACTTGACTGGTAAGCAGTTTGGTAGGATGTGAGAGTGTGTGTGTGTGTGTGTGTGTGTGTGTGTGTGTGTGTGTTTCTTTATACATTCACCAATTGACAGGCACTCAAGTTGTATTCACTGCTACTATGAAAAGATCATGGGAATGCAGATCTTCCCTCCACATGTCAGTTTCATAGGTTGTTGTTGTTGTTGTTGATTGGTTTGTTTACAAACATTAGCAGAATTGCTGGCTCTCACAGTAGTTCTGTTCAGTTTAAAATGAGCCTCCTTTCCCTGTATTTACTGTGCTGTTGCATGCCTACCAACCTTATGAAAGGGCTACTTCCAATCTCTATTCTTAACAGTATTCACTATCTTGTGCCCTTTTGATGTCAAGTATTTGAACAAGTATTTTTTTATGTGTATACCTTTGAGATGCATGAGCATGTATTTAAAAGTTTTCTGTAAGGTTTATAATACATGACTATCTATGTCAAGGACCTGGAGTCTTCCGTTAGAAAAAGCCACTCATCAAAGTAGACATGTGTGCAAGCTACCGAATGATGATCAAAGACAACAGCTTTCACAGGGGAATGTTTTATAATGAGAAGTTATATTAAAAACAAGTTTTGTTTGTAGGAGAAATATAATTTCTAGAAAATATCCAGTTTTTAAAGAGCACTAGTGGAGGCTTGCATATATTAATATTGATGTCCTATCATGCTGATAAGCACATCATTAACAGAACTTCAAAACTGAAAGCTAGAAATAAAATATCAACCATTTTGACTGCATACAATTATCCACAGTTACTCAACATATCCAAAATATTGGAAATAACGTGAAAAGACCTAAGCCAAAACATAAATCCCTGTCAGGTGTTTGAACTGGCCATCCTTGGCTTGTCTCACCTTGACCACATCCCATCCCCCACACCTTCTTCAGCATAGCCATATCAACTCCCAATTTTTAGGGGCGGGAAGCAGGGGGGAGGGGTTGTGTTTCCAAAATGAGGCATAACCTACTTACTGAGGTCAGAGTTCAGGGTATGTTTTCCCAGGCTTTGTCCATCTTTTCCTCCAAGCCATCATTAGCAATGGCATGTTCCCTCAAAGAAGGACATAGGCACTCTTGGATATTGCCCCATGTAGCAATATGAGGTGTCAAAGTTTCTAAAACAATGCAGTCCTATAGCCTACCACCACCACAAGCTAACAGTGTCTTCCAACACCAAGGTTCTTTAGCATCTCAAAGCCTCACTTCTTTAGCAGTGTTGATGACTCTGCAGGGGGGGATTCCACTTGTTAGCCCTGTAAGATAGCACTGGGAATACAACTTCTCTCCCACACTGGCTAGTACAGCATATAGAGGATGCATCCTAAACACTGATGCAGCTTAATAAGGCTGCACGTTGATGGACACTGAAATATTAATGGGAAAACAGGTACAAGATGTAACATTAAAAATAAATTGATGGCATTGGTACAGTAGTGGACAGCTAAGCAAACATGTATGAAAGTTCTGAACTTCTCTTATAGTCAGAGAAGTATATAGCTAATCTTGGATAACAATTCTGCACCCACCAGATCATGTCAAATGTTTGCCAAACCTGGATTCCCTATCCCTCATACAGCTATGAAAACATTAGCTTTTCACTGCCTTGTAAAAAACAAAAAAACAAACAAACAAACAAAAAAAAACAAAAAAACCAAAAAAAAAAAAAAACCTAGAGTAATATTTGCTGCAACAAGGTCACATTTTATACCAAATTCCATTTTATTTTGACCTGGAAATTCCCTTTCTAGGAATATTAAGGGTTACAGAATAAATGACAGGGTGCTGTTCTGATGCATTGGCAAGCCTCTTCCCTCTTTACAGGACTCTGACTGATCGGGAATAGCACAGGCAATCATTGTAAATAAGGCAAAGTGAAGGAGATACAGGAGGATATGCCTTGCAGTATTGTAGGGGTTAATCCACAATTAGCCACATCACAAAGATCCAAGCTTCTCAGAGATGCATTAGTAAATGTTTTTTTTAAAATGATAAACACGGAGCTAGAGAAATGGCTCAGGATATAAAGCATTGACTGCTTTTGCAGAGGACCCAGGTTCAGTTCTCAGAATCCACATGGAGTCTCTGAATACCTGTGAATCCAGTCTCGTGGGATCCAACCCCCCTTTCTGGCCTTTGTGGGCACCAGGCTTGTCCACAGGGCACGTACATTTAGGTAGAACTTTCATACACATACATAAACGTAAATAAATGGTTTTATCTATTTCATTCATGTTTATGGGTGTCTAATCTTCATATCTGCTCCCAGATCCAGAAGAAGACTTGATAGTCTTTCAAACTATAATTACGGATGGTTGTGAGTTAGGTGATGTTGAGAACCAAATCCCAATCCTCTTGACTATTAGCCAGTTGTCTTAGCCACTGTGCAATACTTTCATCTCTCCACAATGAACAAATATTTTTTAATGTTCAATACATTATACAGAGAGAGAGACAGAGACAGAGAGACAGAGACAAAGAGAGACAAAGACAGAGACAGAGTGAGACAGACAGAAAGGCAAACAGAGAGAGACAGAGAAAGACAGAGACAGAAAGAGATTCTTAAGTGGGTCTCACTGTGCACCCCAGGTTGGCCTTTGACATTATATCCTTTTGCCTCAGCTTTCTGTGTGGTAGAATTACAAGCATGTACCATTGTGTACAGTAAGCATCTATATATATTTTTAAATATATACTTTCAGATACACACACACACACATACACACTATACTGAAGTTTCTATTTTTTTCTCATCAAAACACAAAACCAGATAAGAAAAGGAGTCCAATAATATCCAATTATTTATTGGCATGTATAAGATTGAGCACTTTGGAATTTTTCATATAAAGGGTATTCTTTTAGAGATATTTATGGAGTCTTAGTCTATTTTTTTTAGAAAGAAAATAAATGTTTAAGAGCCTTTGCTTTAAAAGTAAATTCTCTAAAAACATATGCCTAGACAGGTCATCAGAAAGAAGTAATTGTGTAAGAACTTGCCCAAGAATCACCAAGTCCTTGCCTATCTGGAGACAGGAGGAACAAAAACCGAGCAATAGTGTAATACACACAGCTGCCTCTAACACCATACCTTTGGGATCACCTGAGTGTCAGAATTTTCCAGATGAACTGCAGAGGCATGTAGGCCTGTGTATCATGGCTTCACGCAAGCTCATCAAACAGTGAGCAGGCCTCTGGCAAGGGTCATGGAGATAGGATCTCAGAATGGGGCAGAAGAACCAAAGAAGGACCCCAGCAGATGGACTGAATGTGTGTGTACCCTCCGGAGTCAGTGATCAGCTCCTGACATCTACACCTGGTGAAATTTCACTTTTAAATTAGTTTTCTCTGATCCCAAAGACTACATCTGAAATAAAACTCTGCACTCTGAAATTTAGACAGCTACCAAACCTGCCCAGTGTGAACCCCAAATCGTCAACAAGAAGTCTTACTTCCTGATGCCAATGCTTCACAGTTGCTGTGAGAAATACATAAAATGGCATGGGGTGGGGAGCTGGATCTGCGATGTATACTATATCCAAGTAAGTGTGTGTGTGTGTGTGTGTGTGTGTGTGTGTGTGTGTGTGTGTGTGTGTGCTAGGGCTCCTGAAGAGTCTGGACCCTATTGTGGTTTCTGTTCATCACTTTGCCAGATCTGAAGGGAGCCTCCTTGAGGACCAATGTGCTCCTGGCAAATGTTTTCAGGTCATCTTCAATTTCAGAATAAAATGTGAAGCTGCACAGATGAGAGGAAAGACCCAAGGGAGGCAAGCTATAAATGCCACCGTTGCCTGAGCTTGATGTAAAGCTGATTAATAGACACTGTACACTCCCCCAGGGCTCTCTCCCAGCCCTCCAGCCACATTTAATGCATTTGAGCAAGTCTGATGGGCTAAGGATGACTTCTTAATGCAATCCTAACACAGAAAATTTGCTATGATAGGAAAATGTCCTTTCTACCAATCCATCTCGCTCCCTATCTCAATTGTTAAAAAAAAATTAACTGTCTGCTGCTTTGCCAATGGCTGTTGGACACACAGCCACTGACCTGCACCACTTCCTGGGCTTCATAATAGGCATGGTTATCCACACAAGTTGATTAGTGGTTCTTTTTACTTCACAGTAATCTTTTAAAAATGCTGTACATGTCTAACTGTTAGTATGTAGTGGGCAGCCAAGGCCCTTGTCAGTGTTTGGGAGTCTGTGGAATACTACACTGAGCAGCAACTCCAGAAGAATAATAATGATTCCTGGCACTGAGATCTTTACTTACTGGCTTATTGTTTCTAATACTCAACTGCTGAATACATACACAAATCAGAGAACCTGGCAAGCCCGAGTTAGACCAAATGCCAGCATATGGAGGGGAGGTGGATGCAACATTCCATCTCTAACTACTGGCACTTGATAGGTGCTGGCACAAGTGAAGTCAGTTTTCATTAAAGGTGTGACTCTGGAACACGCTTCACTGGATGGCCACACGTTCAAATTATTGAACTTCAGGAGCTTAAAAAAATAGGACACAAATTTGGGTTTGTAAGGACAAGGATATGGATTTGAGAAGACTTGTGGAGAGGTGTGAGTGTGAACAAAACACATTGTAAGAAGTTCTCGAATTACTAATAAAAGTGTTTCAAGTGGTGGCACAATAGGGTGCCTGTTGACAGTGTGCAAAGAGAAGAAACAGATTGGGTATTCTCACAGCAAAGAACTGATGAGTATTTGAGAAGGTATGAATGCTTATATTTGATATGAACATTCTATGTGTTTTCAAAGACAAAATGTCATGTGACACCCAGAAACGTATGAGTTTATGTGTCAGCTGAAATCTTTAGAACATTCCAAAGATGAAACTTTCTGAGGTGAAAAAAAAAAAAAAGACAGAAAGAAAGATGTAAATTTTGGAGTGAGATGGTTGACTAGGGGTTGTGGCAGGATTGTTCCTGTCCAATCACATTAAAATATTAGGGTAGCAGGAGGACAGGGAAAAGGGAGATGGATCTAAGTGTTGGAGAGAGAGAGAGAGAGAGAGAGAGAGAGAGAGAGAGAGAGAGAGAGAGAGAGAGAATGAGAGAGCACAACTGAAGACAGAGAGGAAGCAAGATGGATGACAGACAGGATGATGCAGAACAAGCATGGCTTTGCATAGCCACAGGTAGATATGTTATTATATAAGGATAAAATAATTGGGGTAACTTGTGTAATCTAGGTGGGCAGTTTGTATCATTATCAATTCACACGAAATTTTTTGTGTGGGAAAAGAGCAGGAGTGTCCTCTCTCATTATGTAATTGGCATGGCGGCCAGTAAGATAAGATGTCTCTGTGGGTAAAGTGCTTGCTGGCCATAACCCTGAGTTCAGTCTCCAGGCCCAGTGTGATGAATACAGTGCAGGAGAACATTCTAATAACTTGTATGCTGATCTTCAGACTCACGGCATGGCATACGTACACATATACAAACGTGTACACTCTCACAGCCTGTATGCTGATCTTCAGACTCACGGCATGGCATACGTACACATATACAAACGTGTACACATGTTAACATGCACACAAAATAAATCAAGATGTAATAGAAATTGAAACGGTCATGGCTCTGTGTGTCAGTGCTCTGAGGCAGGAGTCTTAACACTCAGAGTCTGCATATAGAGCAGCTCTTTCCCTCAGTCACTAAGCGTGCAATAGAGTAGAGCCCTGCATCTTATCATCAGGTTGGAGATTCACCATAGACATAAAGGTCTTTTCAAAGAAATGAATGCATGAAAGAACACCCTAAATAGTTGCACACATGCTATCTGAAAAGCTGCATATATTCAAAGGTGACGAGAAGCATTCCAAAAGTAAGTTATCTGGGAGGATTAACTTTTCACAGAAATTGCATCTCACAGTGGATACCAAATAAAAACTAACAGCAAAAACAAAATTGTGAAATTAGAAAATTTAAGAAAAGGGAGGACTTTTGGTGGTGCCATTGCACACACAGCTAGGTGACTAAGGGTTCTCAGCTGCCGTCCATCCACTCAGATCTACATGTCTAGGGCATACTGTCAGTTTCTTCTGTTTCTCAGAACCATATGCATTACTGATATAATACAGAATCATTTCTTTTTTTTTTTTTTTTTTGATATTCCCTTCCAGATGGTAAGCTTCTGCTTGGTAAGGCGTTGCTTTGAAAATCTCAAACCTGCTTCCCAATATAATAAAAGCTATGATGTCTCTATGCCCCAATGTGAGGGAAGGCCAGGGCCAGGAAGCTGGAGTGGGTGGGTTGGTGAGCAGGAGGAGGGGGTAGGGGAGGGTGTTTTTTGAAGGGGAATCCAGGAAAGGGGATAACATTTGAAATGTAAATAAAGAAAATATCCAATAAAAAAAATCTATGATGTCCTAGAAGGGGTATTTCAACTACGCAAAGTTCTTAAATAATATAATGTGTCTTAATAAATGTAGAACACAGAACTTGTATATTTTCAGATGAGGTATTTTAATGCATGGAAAGATGGGAAGTCAAGTGTTCTCAGATCTGTGCATCACATTTTGAAAATCCCTTCAATTAACAGCTGGACCTAAAGCCACGAGACATTCATTTTCTCTGCTACATCCAGATTCAAAGAGTGGGATCTGTGCATCATGTACACATAAAATCACATGGAGAAGAGCAATTCTCAGTCATATTTCAATGGTCCTATGTATGCAGTGCTTTTCGTGATATAAAAGGGAATATGAGCTCCCTAATATGAACAGAGTGTTCATACACATTAAGCTGAGTCTGGCCTTGTTCCAAACTACGAATGTGTTTCAAATTGTTTAATGTAAAATTATGCCTTATGGCATATGGAAATGTTTCCAAAATGAAGCAGCTACAGTTACTAATCTCTCTGTATGAAGAGGGTAGAGACTGACAAAACTATGAACTACAGCCTAGTTTCACTAAGTGTTGATGAAACTGATTGAATTGCCTATTTCTCTATTCATCTCCTCAGTTCACAGGCATTTGACAGAAGAGCTGGCTGGAGCCAGGCAGCCCTTCACTAGAGTCTGCTCATGACCATCACTAGATAAGCAATTCTTCACAGACAAGATGAACTGATTCTCATTTTCTGTATTTACCAAATAATGGTAATAAAAATAATGGTAGGTTATTTTACTTTTTCATATTTTGTTTTAGAACCTGCCTAGCCATATATCTTTGGCCCCATCAGCAATCCCAAAAAACACATTCTCTCTCATGGACTAGGCCTTGAGGTCAATCAGAAAGCAGTTAGAGATACCTATAACATTCACGCTATTGTTGCACAACTGGACATAGAGTGCCCGCCAGGGTGTTACTATGGTTTTAAAGATTACTTTTCTACCCCAGTAATATGGAAGCTAACCAGGAGGAATGAAGGGACAATTGAGTACTTGTCTGTGTCTCTGAGATACACACCTTCTCTGTGGGAGAATGTCAAGAGAGTGGCTGTAGGAGTAGAGAGTGCCTTGCAGTTGTTTATTTAATTTGAATTTTATTTGAAATGAATTATATGATGATCCAGCTTGATTTCCCATGTTCTGAATATCCAATATGTGGTGACTTCAGAAACAGGCCTTATCCTCAAGTTCTGGTGGGTTACTGAGAGTATGAACCATAGCCTATAATGCCTGGTGGTCTATGGGGCCCCAGTGACCTACAGATCATGAAGAGGCAACCCATTCCTAATACTGGGAATTTTATTTGCTAGTATATGGTATCTAATTCGGGTGACACCCCACCCCACAACCACTGTTGTTGCATAATTGTATTCAAATTCTTTCCACATATATGGAAGCTTCTAATATTTGGCTATTTTTAACAGAGTACAAGTTGTGGAAAATTTATGTCATGTTATCTCCACTAAATTTAATTCAAAATTAAATGTGTGATGATTCAAGTTAAGCTCATTTCTAATTCTACTGATAGCCATTTGAAATGCAACCTTTTAACATTTTAATTTTTCCCTAGTGTGCTGTCATTGTGAAATTTGGTTCTGGTCTTTGTCAGTTTTTTTCTGTGAGACCACAGGTGGCTGACACACACCATACTGCTCCTGTGATATTTTTTCCTGTTTGATATAAGGATGGCAGGCATTTTTTGTTTTGTTTTAATTGGTCAAGAAAGTGCCTGGGCCATACTTGGCTTTTCACATGAAATTGTCAGTAACATGGTACAGGTGTATATGGGCGTCAGTAAGTCAAAGGGTTACGATTTCTCTGTGAGAGACACACTGTGCTTCTATATGGCAGAATGTCAGGAGAGTGGCTGTTGGAGCAGAGTATGTCTCACACTTGTTTGTATGTCTGAGGATTTGGTCCTTCCTGCAAAGCTGAGGATCTTTTGATAATAAGGACATGCTGCAGCATTTTTTAAAAAAGAATATATGATGAGTTAATTCCCACTAATTTCAGACAACTGCATGATTTAACAAATATTTTTGAAGTTTCTAGAAACACAGGCCTCAAGTCCCTAAAGCCAGGAAACAAACAGAACAATGCATTAAATGGAGGCTTGCCATGGGATAACTGGAGATTTGGTAAATGTATAATGATTTGATTTTCTGCAAGGATTTCAAGAAAATATCTTTTTAACCTGTCTACACAATACCTAATAAAATGCTACTCACAGTCTGTCTTTGTTCTGATTAAGATTTACATTTCCCTTCTGAATTTATTTAATATTAGCAGTTGAAATTAAGAAAAAATATTACCATCTTATAAAATATGGAGAGGGTTACCTCACTAAGGATGATATCTTCCAGATCCATCCATTTGTCCAAGAATTTTATAAATCCATTGTTTTTAATAGCTGAGTAGTATTCCATTGTGGAAATGTACCAAATTTTCTGTATCCATTCTTCTGTTGAGGGACATCTGGGTTCTTTCCAGCTTCTGGCTATTATAAATAAGACTGCTATGAACACAGTGGAGCATGTGCTCTTATTACCAGTTGGAACTTCTTCTGGGTATATGCCCAGGAGAGATATTGCTGGATCTTCCAGTAGTATTATGTCCAATTTTCTGAGGAACCTCCAGACTGACTTCCAGAGTAGTTGTACAAGCTTGCTGATAAGTGGATATTAGCCCAGAAACATAGAACACCCAAGATACAAATTGCAAAACACAAGAAAATCAAGAAGAGGGAAGACCAATGGGTGGATACTTCATTCCTCCTTAGAATAGGGAACAAAATACCCATGAAAGGAGTTACAGAGACAAAGTTTGGAGCTAAGATGCAAGGGTGGACTATCCAGAGAATACCCCACCCAGGGATACATCCCATAATCAGCCACCAAACCCAGACACTGTTGCATCTGCCAGAAAGATTTTGCTGAAGGGACCCTGTTATAGCTGTCTCATATGAGGCTAGGCCAGTGCCTGGCAAATACAGAAGTGGATGCTCACAGTCATCTATAAGCTGGAACACAGGGCCCCCAATGGAGATGCTAGAGAAAGCACCCAAGGAGCTGAAGGGATCTGCAACCCTATAGGTGGAACAACAATATGAACTAACCAGTATCCCCAGAGCTGGTATCTCTAGCTGCTTATGTAGCAGAAGATGGCCTAGTTGGCCATCACTGGGAAGAGAGGTCCCTTGGTATTGCAAACTTTATATGGCCCAGTACAGGGGGATGCCAGGGCCAAGAAGCAGGAGTGGGTGGGTAGGGGAGCAGGGCAGAGGAAGGGTATTGGGAACTTTTGAGATAGCATTTGAAATGTATATAAAGAAAATATCTAATAAAAAAAGTAAGAAAAAATATGGAGGGGGCATAAGAGCAATCAAACTGTATTGATCAAAATATAAAACTGTATAGTGCCCACATGTTAGATTATTATGACAGACATGGGAAATACACAAGAATTAAAAACAAAACAAAACAAAACAAAACAAAAACAAACAAACAAAAACCTTGGCATCTGTGTAGACTAGCGGGTAGCAGTCAATGAAGAAATGCACAGCCAGCCTATATGTTAAATGGGACATATAATTAACCCTGTCACTACCAATACTCCCAACAGTATAGAAAAGGAAGCAGAAAGAATATAAGAGCTGAAAGATAGTTGGTCATGATGTGGGGTGGTGCGTTCTGTTCTAGATGTAACATTATTGATGTCAGCTCAAACTCACAGAAGCCCTGGATACCTCCACAGATTTGAGCAAGCAGAAATGGGATAGAAGATATGCAGGTCACACCCCTTACCGAAAAGCTATAGCAGTAGTTAGTTGTTGGGGGATGAAGAGTCATTCTTTTTTGAGGATGAGACTACTGACTGGTTTCCTGTGCTCTAGGGATTAGTCCTTCACCCAGGCACATAGGAGCAGCAGTAGTTGGGCTTAGGACTTAGTAAGCTCTCAAAATAAAGATATGAATTTGGGTCATGTTGAGGAGACAAAGGAGAGTTAAAGAAGGAAGTGGGGTGAATATAATTTGAGTCACATACATATAGGAAATTCTCAAAAATAACAAAAACAAAAATAAGCTTTTTTCAACATTTTTCTGTTTACAAGCTTTTCTCTTCCAGAAAGCCAGATCTAGGGACAGGAAACATGATTCTATTTGACAAACACAGTGAACAACTCTTGGTCCAACATGGAGAGAGCCATTTTCCCCTGGGAGTACTTGTCTAAAAGGTAAACCAAAAAAAAAAAAAAATGGAAGGATTAGCCACTAAAAGATATAAGACTTTATATATATGTATGTATACTTTCCAATTAGCTCACCAGGAGTGATGCGGCATCTTGAGGAAGGTATGGTTAAAACAAGTAGCTTAAATTCAGAGTATTTAAAGGACCCAGCTATCTTAATTGGTCGCACAGCACTGGACAGGATGCTAGTATAACTGACCTAATGCTGCTGTGATATTTGTTGCTCTTGTATACTGTGCATTCTTTTATTAATTTGTAGAGTAGAAACAATGTCTGAGCTCATTTTCAAAAGTTTCAAAAGTGCATGTGTATAGTATATATAGTGCTCTTACTTGAAAAATATATATATATAATTTACTATATCTAATGTGCATTGCATTGTGTACGAGGTAATGTCCTTGTATGTTACAAGTCACTGTAACTTTCTTCTAATTGTAATTGGCTGTGATAAACACTGTCTTAGCATTTATGTGACTAAGCCTTTGGACACTATTACCAAGATGTCTACCAGTCTGAAGCATCTGCCAGCATTCTGTAGGCCCTCTGCTTTATCCCTCTGCCCTGCTTCTTGGGGCAGATAGTTTGACCTTTCTCTTCCACATGCATTAACTGTAAGAGGAGATGCAGAAACATAGCCAAAGAAGAGGAAGAACTGTCCATGTTACATCATGTAATACTTATGAACTATCACCAATTTTGAAAAGAAAAATGTTTAAGATAATTTGGATATAGATCACAGAACTGACCTAGTGAGGAACAATGCTATAATTATCCAAATATTGCAGCCTGACACATTCTGGTGAATACAAGGTAATTTTAGAATATCTTCTAGATGAGCCCTGGAGTATGAAACACCAGAATACAGTTCCTTCTAGAACACAGTACAAGGGGTACAAAAACCAGTGTGCATTTATCCAAACTACTGTGCATTTATCCAAACCACTGTGCATTTATCCACTGATGGGAGCTAATACAGAATGGCTCAGATCTGCAAACTCAAGGCTTCTTAGGCAGCCTCTTTCTTGTTCAGCACTTCACACACACACCTTTATTTATAGAAGAATATACAACTAAAGAGTCATCTGAGAAAGACTGACAATTGGGCAGAGAGAATAGAACACTGACTCTGAGCATTGTGGGTGGACACATCCTTGTAAATTCTGCAGGAAACACAAAAGAAAGAGTAGGCTACCTCATTCTGTGGGTGTTTCTACAAGGCGATGTCGTCATGCAGGATACCAAAGAACACTGAACAACCAATAACTACCTTTGAAATGCAAAGCACCAGTTTGAGGGTGACTAAGAAAAAGTCCACTGTTGGTCATCTAACTGAGCACAATCACACTGGATTATGAGGACATCTTAAACTCCATTGCAGAGTAAAGCCCTATTATGGTATGTTCTAGTTATGTTATGAACTCATGTACCTGGAGCTTGAGCACCAAAGAATGCCTTGTAACATCAAGTCACTAGTTGAACTTACTTGCTTAGCATCTACCCACATCCTTCCTTCCACCTTGCTTAAACTGAGCTGATATCATTCCTTTAGAGTTCTTTGTCAATGTCCTATGGGAAGATTCAAAAAGCTAGAGGAGAAGATTAACTGTTGGAAGACTGTGTCTTCTATACATGACTGGAAAGTTGCACCCACAGAATATCAACAATATGGTTATCTAAATAAAACTTGGATAATGACATCATCAGTTATCCAAGGTGGCTGATAGGAATTTCACAAAACTCTACACCAATAAAAAGCTACAAATAGTCAATGTCTGAGAAAAAGTGAGACTCAGTTTTCCAAAGGTATGAGGACCTTGATGGGTTATCTACTACCAAGTGGTCAGTAGAATGTCACATTAATTTCCCTTGAAATCTAAACATTTAATGCACATTCTAATCATGTGAGATTTTCTTGAGTTGTTCATGCATGAATTTTCAAGAAATCAGTGAAAAATCAAAACACATTGATACATTAATTTCCCTTGAAATCTAAATATTTAATGCACATTCTAATCATGTGAGAATTTCGTGAGTTGTTCATGCATGAATTTTCAAGAAATCAGTGAAAAATCAAAACACTGTAAATAAAATTGTAGATGGCAGTGATCTCTCTTCACACACACTGGATGAGCAAGCAATAGGGTAGAGGCATGATTACTTATTCTTCAATCACTATGTAATATTAAGATAAAGAAAATCCTATTATAGAGGTAATTCTGTATATTATCTTAAGCTGTATACCTCATAAAATGTAAATGAAGGTATCATCATGTACCCAAGCCATCACATAACTTACATTTATCACAAATGACTAATGTATCAAAAATCCATGAGAAATATAAACACATAACCAAGATAATTAAGTCTGTGCTTATGTGAGATGACACTATTATTCAAAATGTTTCCTTCCTTTCTGAATCTCCTTCTCCTCCATTGGCCACAGTTTAGCACCTTCCCCCACAACAAACAAACTGTATTTTCTCCAATCTCCAGATCACTGGCTTTGAGATTACCGCATGAGCAGTTGTGGTTTTACTCACTTTGGTCAGGAGTCAAGGAGTAGTATGTATGTCCTAGCATTGGTGATAAGAAGTACTGGTCCTTCAACTTCTCCTATCACCAGGTGATTTTCTATTCTAGTCTCACAAGAATGAAGACCAATGGTTTACACAGGATCTGAAATCTGACTCTGGGGCCATGCTGATCCCAACTCAACATTAATCAACCAACATCATGCAAACCCCAGTATCCAGAATAAGCAAACATTTACTTCATGCAGCACTGGAATAGAATATAACTGGCATTTTGTGGTAATAGTTCATTATAGAGTAAAGTACCTTAACTAATAATTAATGCCATATATGCATATATAACACAAATATGCATATACATACATATATACACACATATGTGTTTGTATGTCTGTGTTTACATAAACAGTGTGTTGTTCAGCTTGCTAAATAGAATAAATACTATATTATTACTTCAAAAGTAATATTGAATAATGTATTTAAAGTATTATTTTGACAACTGACATAAGTACATAGGTGAATAAGAGCCAGCTTTAACGACAGCAATACGAATGTTTCATTAGCATCATTATTGACTTACTTAATTTGAAAAAGTCAGATAAATGTCAGCATATACTTGAATTTGCACCACATGTTAATAGAAAGTGGCATTCAGATTTATAATTTATATGAATTTGCTTATACAATTCCAATTGATTTCTCTATAAGCACATTAAAATGTTTAATTTATTTTTCTTTTCTGAGTGAAAATCTTTGCAGTTCTTTTGTCTTCTCAGCAACTTTCATGCAGATATTAATAATCTGACCACATTTTCATGTTATGTGAGAAAATAAACAAATAATGAATGGTTGCTTCATTTCCTAACACCTTCAGATGCCTACTTGAATGTCTCTGACAACATTTGTGACACTTGATGGAAATTAGATATATAATTTTTCCTTTCAATTTTGGATTTGAAGAGGATATGCAGATAATCTTGTATTTAATAAATAATTTAATAGCATCTTTACATGGCTCTAGTGAGTTCATAAATGTTAGCCAGATGGAGTTTTTCGTGATTCATGTATAAGTATGAATCTGACTGCTAACAAACTGGAAAGTCTAAACAAGTGCCCGGGTGGTGAAGAGGAGAATCTCATAAAAATACTTACAGATATGAAACAACCACATATCCTGAATCACTTTTGATCAAACCACTACCTCTGTTGTGATAGAGTATTGAACTCAGATAGAGCAGGCCTCTTGCTAATAGCAAGGGCAGGAAGGAACATTTGAGTCTGGCCTTGTCTCCTGCAGGACCCCACATATTGGGTGTGCACTACACTTTCTGGACCCACATTTTGGATGAGCACAGTGATCCAACTGTTACCAAGCACTTGACCACACAAATGAGAAGCATTCCACAATAGCATGCAAATGATGTGTTGAGAAAGAAAAGACTCTTGAGGCATGCAGAGCCAATGAGCCCATAATCTCTTCTTTTCTCAGATCTCCTGAGTGCTGAAGCACAGTTTTGAAGAGAACTGGACACAATGTAGTTTCTCTGAATTTGAAATCAATCCAGTTCAATATGAAGTTTAAGATGTAATACTAATTTGTGATAAAAAGTTGATCAAAGAAACCCCTTTCACACTGTCTTCATTGTTCTTAAAATTATTAGCATAATCTATTCTTAAAAATTATATTGAATCTATATAACTATTGATGCATGACTATTTCTGTTTTTAGGGAATATAATTTAACTTGTATTTATTTTATAGTTTTGTGATTATAAGATAATTATACCATTACTCCTTTACTTTTCAAACCCCAATCCTCACATATAACCCTCCTTGCCCTCTTTCAAATCTATGGTTACATTTTCATTAATGTTGTATATCTAAATGTATGTATGTATATGTATGTATATATATATATGTATATATATATATATGTATATATATATATATATATTAATATAAACATATGGCTTGCTCTGTCTGAATAACATTGAAAAATATATTTCTAAAATATTCTACCTTATTAACTCAGAATGTAGATAGCCTAATAATGCCTAGTAGGAAGAAATTCTTGCAAGTATTATCTTGAAAGGAAAGAAAAGAAATAAATACATTTTATCACTTTTAGTTAATTAAAACTTATACTGGCTCATGTCCCTCATTTAGTTCTAAATATTGACACCTACAGAAATGTTTTAAAACTGAAAGTACCATTGGCTCACTGAGCTACTGAACAGGGAAGATTTGTGCTGGTTGTTTATTGGCTTCTTTTAAATATTTCACTCTGTCCAACATCAGATTATTTTAAGAATGTGGTTTAAGATAACAAGATTTACAGAGAAATAGGAAAAAAAAGACCATGATGTAATTTTCTTCATGACACAGTGAATTCAGTAGCAAGGTTGTCTTAATAGAGAAAGACAGAGAGATGTCCTTAATTAATTGTTTCCTTCTCTCAGTGGGATTTTCAGAAGCTTTAGAATAAGCCATGTAACTGCCTGATGCAGTATATTAATAAATATGGAGGGAACGGAATGTAATGGTTTTCTATTCCATCAGGAGACCAGAAGCAGCTAACAGTAGATATGTCTTGTCATTTGTAAAACTTCCACATCAGAAGTTCCTGCACAGCTGGACAGGTGTCGTCAGCACTGAGAATGCAGCCAATTACTTCCTTCTCTGAAGTTTGCTGGCTGCTCTTTGTGCTTGGGTGAGATAAACACAGCTGTCCCTTTCTAGGAGAGAGATGCAAGTGTAGTCTAGGTTAGTACTACACAGAGGAGCAGCTCAAGTCTGGGAAAAAGCTCTGTTCCCCATTTGGGACCACTGCTGTTTCCATTAAAGACAAGCACCCACCCGCTTTTAATCTGACTCAGATGTACACGGGGCATTTCCATAAATATAACACAGAGTATTCCAAATTCACTGAGTATAGTTCCCTTTCTTCAAGACAGAAGATTTAAAAAAGGAAATGCTACTTACTTAGAGAAAATGTCTTTTTCCATAAAATCTTGGGAGGAGAAAGACATTTAATTTTTTTTATGCCTCGTGTCATTATTGTGTGCATGTATGTGTACATGTTTGTATGTGCACAAGTGCACATGTGTAAGGGATACCTATTCAGATATTTGCACATGCAACTGAACCCAGAGAACAACGTCGCAGAATTTCCCCCACCTTTCTCGTGTTTTCAAAGAGGGTCATTTACTGGCTGAGAACTTAGTAATCAGATGTGGTGACTGGCCAGGAAGCCCCAGCCATCCACGTCTGTTTCCTGAGCAGTGAGGAGCGTGAGCACGTGCTCCAAGAGATCCAGGGTGATTTCCCTAACTCAGGTTCCAGCCAGTGAACGTGGATGATTTCTCTTGCAAAGGGAAGCCTTCCAACTATTGACTCAACTCCCCAGAATCACTCAGAATTCTTTAGAAGGGTCTTACTCATTAATCCTGGCTGGCCTGGAACTTACTATGTAGACTGTCTTGGCCTTGGACTCACAGAGATCTGCTTGACTCTGCCTCCTGAGTGCTGGGATGAAAAGTGTGTGTGGGGGAGGGACAGCAGGAAAGGGAATAACATCTGAAATGTAAATAAAGAAAATATTCAATAAAAATAAATAAATACATACATACACACATACATCCAATGTAAAACCAAAACAAACAAATTAAAACAAAACAAAACAAAAAAGCCCTTACATGCCATGCCTGATTTTTCTTGTGTACATTTCTCACAGGGCCCACACAGTTCTCAGAGTTCATTTGTAGAAGGAAAGTACAGACATATCTTTAATCAGGTGATCTGTCCCACCTCTGTGCAGGTAAATTTACTTATATTCATATATCAGATTATGCATCTATTGAAGATAATTACAAAAGTGGATATTGTCTAAGTACACAGAAAGCATTCTTGTGTCACTCGACTGTAAAAACTTCTACCAAAATGGGATTCCAAGAGAAATAGTAAAACATGAGCCCATCTTTGAAGATCCCTCTAGTAAATTAAGATATTTACTTAGTGAAGGGAAATTACTTCTAAAAATCCATTAAGCTCTCTAAATCACCAACAGGAGTTCCACTGATTAATTTGTAAACTGAAAGAATATTCTAAAACTGCTTAAAAATCAAATATAAAATGGCAGTAATGATTTTTCTCATACAAAATAAGCAAATCACTCCTACACAGAGAGCATCTGCAGAAAAAAATTGCTAAATCTGGAAAAAAATGAATAAAAATTCCTAACATTGATCCTATCTTAACTCAAAGGTTTTGTGTCAGCTTAGTCTTACAAATGAATCTTATTTTCTGTATTTTTGGATATAACTGATAATATCTAAAAATAAATATCAGACATTTTCAGACTTGCTTTTCATCCTAAGCACAACAATCAAACATCAATGAATGAATTCCCTTATATCAGAAACCCCAGGGAAGCATCTCATGTAACTTGGAGTCTCCGTTGAGCTTTTCTCCAGTGTTGCTAAATAGAGCCACAACTTCAGTTGACACCCTGTGAAAGAGAATGGCACACTCTTCAGAGATCTGAGAGTCCTCAAGTAAACCCAAGACTAAAGCAAGTAACATAAAACTCTAAGTATTATTTTAGAAAATGACACTGTGGTGCAAACATGCTAAAGGTTGAAAATATTTTGGGTCTCCAGTGAATTTTCTCAGGTGTAAAAGAAAAATTCTTAAATGTATACCTGGGTTCTAAACCTTGTTCTGGACTGTGCAATTAAGCTCATGCCTGTGGGGATATATTCTAGACTATATAGGCTTATATAGACTTCATAATATGGGTTCTAGAATTCACAATCATGCTCTCCATGTTAATAAGAAGTTCATGCCTATGCAGATGTGTTTTAGACCACACAACCATGTTCTGGACTATTAAACTACAATCAAAAGAACAAATTCACAACAGTGGGGGTGTGTTCTAGGCCACACAACTATGCTTTCTGTTCTAAGATATGCAATCATGTTCTACTCTGCAGTACTATGCTCTAGACTGTGTGCCCCTGGGTACTGGGTTCTAGACTGTTAAATTACTTTCTATAGTATCATTATATATATCTCTATTTAACCTATTTTTCTATCTATCTATCTATCTATCTATCTATCTTTCTTTCTTTCTTTCTTTCTTTCTTTCTTTCTTTCTTTCTTTCTTTCTATCTTTCTATCTATCTATCTATCTATCTATCTATCTATCTATCTATCTATCATCTATCTATCTTTCTATCTTCCTATCTTTCTTTCTTTCTTTCTTTCTTTCTTTCTTTCTTTCTTTCTTTCTATCTTTCTTTCTATCTATCTATCTATCTATCTATCTATCTATCTATCTATCTATCATCTATCTATCTTTCTATCTTCCTATCTTTCTTTCTTTCTTTCTTTCTTTCTTTCTTTCTTTCTTTCTTTCTTTCTTTCTATCTTTCTTTCTATCTATCTATCTTTCTATCTTCCTATCTATCTTCCTATCTTCCTATCTATCTATCTATCTATCTATCTATCTATCTATCTATCTATCTATCTATCTATCTATCTTAACAGTGTAGCCACGTTCTAAACTACAAGGAAGCTGCTCTATGTTCATAGCCAGTTCTATACTACATGATCTGTCCTTTTATGTGATATGACCATGTTCTAGGATATGTGGGCCTGACTTGTTCAGTCCCTTTATACAGATAAAGTACAAGGTTCAGAAAATATAGCCACACAGGCTTATTTTCTGAGTGGGTTGTTTTAATATGTGTATATATGCAAATGTTTTATATAAACAGGTATATATTATACATATATCCACAAAAATATCATTTAACCAAGAGTTGCTTTCATGTATGAAATTTATAAATTTATCACACTGATAAGTTCCAGGTTTACACAACCAAAGTGTTTATTAAGCTTTTAGACATTTCTTATGGTCTGCAATTTTTATATACAAAGGGAAACTCAATACCTCAAATGTAAATGTCGGTCCCATGGGAACTCATCCCACAAGCATTGTCATAGCACAGTATATGTTTGCATAGCAGCAGTAAAAACTTCATCACCTAGGAAAGGGGCTTTCCAGGCATTGCAGAATGATCCAGCTCTTTACAACATGTGTGACATTATTGCTTTATTATATTGAAGCTTGGTTTACTTTTCAACTTAAGATTGCAATTTCCCACTTTCTCAGTTTTCTTATATGATCAGAGCATAATTTCTGAATCAAAACAAGCAATTTAATCATACTTAAAATCAATGGAATTACAGGGCTTATTTATGAAAAGCTAATGCTTTTGCAATCAATATTTTAAATTGCATTGTTTTGTTTGTCATCAAATTAATATAATTCAGCTATCACGTTGAATATGTGCTTTCAGTGTGATTAGAAATAAATCATCAGGGGTAGTATGGTAATGTGGGAAGCTTGTGAATGTGGGAGCATTAGGGGAAAATTGAAAATACTTAATGATTTGATACAGTGCTGGATGAAGAAAATTAGAACAATCAGCCACAAATAGCATCTACTCAAGCACAATATTTTAACCTGTCAACTCCCATACTATAAGCGTGTTAAAAAGCTAAAGTTTGTATTCAGAAACAATGCATCATTCCTAACAATGGTCAGTCAAGCCTCTTGTGACCAACACTTTCAGAGGGAGAGTTGTGATGGCTTAAAATCAACTCAGATGTTACTCTGAACTAAACACTAGCACAGGAATAACAGGTTGTTCACAAGCTGAATAATTCATGCAAGAGTAAGACTTACGAATTCTTGGTCTCTCATATACCATGAGGTACCCTAATCAAGTGGTCTAACATTTATAGCACAAGGAAAATTATTTGAACTTCTTAGTGATTTTTTTTATAATATAAATCCATGATTTATTCAAGACTGTGGCCTAAATAATAATGGCTTTATAGAATTGATCAAGCTAAGGAGCACAAATGTAGAGAATGTTTAATTGCCAATGACATCACTTTTCTACTCTTAAATAAATGTTATGCAAATTTTCCCCTTGAGAATTCATTTTTAACTAAGCATACCAAAAATGAAAATGGTAAACCACAATATATAACTTTGTCTTTGTTGCAGTCTTCTAGCTGATTACTCAGAAAGCACAAATCCAGACTTTCTCAATCTCAAAGATGACTTTAGAATGTCTTAGCATATGCTAAATACACATGTTGGAAATTATACATAAATATGCAAATATCTGCATAAGCATGAGTATACACACACACACACAACTGTATGCATACATAAAGACAAAGACGTACCTCTGAATAAATTAGGTATCAGGCTACTTGACAAATGCTTAAAAGAAAAATATCAATAAAAAGATGTGACATCTATACAAAGACTCAGAATAGTGATAAATAAATATCAAAGTATCCAGGAAGATGAACACCCAGGATGTACTGTCGAGTCACCTGTAACCAAGATTTCCATTGTGTGGTAGCCTCACCACACAGTATATATAGTTACACCTGCTCCCCACAAACTACAGGAAAGATTACATGTATGACTAAATAATAGTTTCATTTACTACATGGAGAGATGAGATGTGTGTTTAGGTTCAGACAGCAGCATCTGCTGCCCTAGGTCTTCTTGTTTTGTTTTATTTTTATTTAATTTAATTTTGTTTGTTTGTTTGTTTGTTTGTTTTTACTTTGACGAAGGGGAAAACTATGACCTTAGTTTCTCTCCATAGCCATGGACAACTTGCTACCTAGAGCACATGTTAACTATGGCTGCACAGGAATCACACCTGTGTGGACTGTAGAGTGTGATTCCTTCTACGATATCAATGTCTTCTGGTTCCTTGTCAAGATACATTTATTTTAATAACAGAAGAATAATAACAACTATTCTTATAACTGTAACAGCTACTTAGGTTTTACAAATAGTAAAAACTAAGTCTCATAATTAAAAATGAGTCCATCTGATCAGACAATAACATCTTTCAATAGTATCAGTTCATGGGAGTGGAGAGGTGGTACTGTGTGCTCTTGTATTAGAACTAGGATTTGGCTACCAGCCCCCACATGGCAACACTGACATTTGTAACCCTAATTCTATGGGATCTGATGCCCTATTCTGCCTCCCGTGGAGACCAGGCCTGCACATGGTATACACACAAGCTCACAGTCAAATACTGATACACATAAAATAAAAATAAACCTTTAAGAAACTATTATCAGTATCTGAATACTCAAATGGGGAACTTTGATCTATTGACTTGACACAAAAACAAGCCTCTGCCATTTGTTTCATTTGATGTAATTATTTTGCATGATTTATAGAACAAATAAAAGTTCTCAATTAGCTTCAAGAAATATGGTTGTCAAATGTTGAGCCAATGCATACATAAATATATGCTATAAATTACTCTACACCAATTCTGGCTTTCTTTGCCTTTCAACTTCTGATGTCTGTATCTCAGGAAGAATTGATGGATCCTAGTGAGCGTTTTCCAATTTTCCCCTTGTAAGATTGGAATATCAAGTATTCAATCAACAAATGTCACCTGTCCTCTCTCCTGTCTTTTTTGACCTTTCTGTACTAAATGATGAGTGTGTTTTCTGGAAATGTTTCTATAGAGTTCTTTCAGATGAAATCATTGATTTGAAAATGTTGAAGTTATTTATTAACCAAGCAGCTAATGGCTTATGTGAGGCCTAAATATTGTTTCTGCCCCATATGTCTCCATTTATGAAAGTTTTTTATCTTTTTATTTATTATTTTTCTAAGTCAGCACAGGAAGTATAGACTTCCTATTATGTTTTCATACATATATGTCATTATACCTTGCTTTTCTATACCTACCACTGCCCATTTATCATCCCCTCTTTTCTACTGGTGGATTCGTTCTCCACCCTACCCCACCCCCATTAATAGACTTTTTCCTTTATATCACATGTTATCCACCATTGCTATCTCCAACTGCCTTTAGACCCATTCCTACGTTTCATGGTCTGATTTTTATACTAGGGTCAATCAGACAGACTCTCTCTCTCTCTCTCTCTCTCTCTCTCTCTCTCTCTCTCTCTCTCTTTCTCTCAAACTCTAGATTCTATAATGAAGGAAGACATGGCATATTTGGTTTTTTTCCCCCAATCTAGCTTATTTTCTCACAATCATCTCAGGCTCTAGCTACTCTCCTGGATCTATCAGGATTTCATCCTTCCTGGGTGAATAAAATTCCTGTGCTTATGTCCTGACATTTCCTGCTCTGATCTACAGGACGGACAGTTCTACAATCTCACCTTTTGTGTGTCACAGAAACCTTCAGGAGCATCTCAACCACTATAAAGAGACCTTCTCTTCAGCCCTGCTCCCATGGTCCTGCTCTCCAAGTTGTGTCTGAAATGTTTCCTGCCTGCCTGGCTCAGTACATGGCACAGTGGTTCTCCTTCCCTGTGGAGTTTCCCCAAAGTCTGCCATTGCTAAAATCAAATCAAAACAAAACAACAATAACAACAAAAAGAAAAACAAATCGGTAAACAGTTATTCTGATAATGGAGGCAGCTATCCAGTGACTGACAGACAAGCTGGCAGCTTATGCAGAGAGGACAAACCCAATACAGGGAAGGTCTCTTCATGATACTCTTAATGGCATGCAATTTAACACTTGACAGGTATGTATCTCTGAAAATTTCTACTTAAGCCTCCCAGGTTGGATACTGACAACTAAAAACATCAGAGACAAAGCTGTGGGTTATCAGGGATGACCGTGCATTGTGGATTGTCAGGGATGCTTGTTCATTGCATGATTGCAGCAAAGTCCCAAGTGTATAAAGAGATAAATTCCAAATTATCGCTTCAGCACTGCTGGGACTGATTTGCAGCATTGTAATCAGCAACTGATGACACAGGCTTATGCTGTGTGTTGGTAAGCACTTTTAAGGCCATTTGTTTACCAATTAAAGTAGAAATGTACACTTGGTTCACTAACTTTTCAATAGCTTTCCTATTGATAAAAGGCAAAAGTTCACCAAGCCACAAAAGTAAGTCAGCATCCTTTGAAAGCAATAACAACAGTGAAAGATAATAATAACATAAAAGCCATAACAATAAAGAAAGAGAAGCATTAGATAAATCTCATGTTTCCCTGATATCACTGTATTAACGTGAAGATTCAGAAAAACTCAAGTCTGTTCTCATTCCTTTAGCTGTCTCTAATGTTGTTCTAAGATCTGTAGCCCTTGGATGGAGTTTTCCAAGATCTGTGTTCAGATACTTTGATATTTGTTCCTGGTGCATTTATTTTTCCCTCTCCATTGCACTCCTTTAAATGAGTTAAAGTTCACTGCTCTGTGCAGTCAAAGATGATGGCCATCTGTACATGAATGTAAGGGTCCTTAATTTACTGGCTCTGTATATGGACAAGCTGGGATGGGTTTTAACCTTACCACAGCTGTGTTTCAAGATGTTGCTCCTCTCTATGTTACAGCCTTGTGGTCCTAATAATAAAAAACATGACGAACATACCCACTGCCATAATTGGTGTGAAGTATCACACATGTTAAATACGAGCATTCTCAGAGGAGCAAATATCTCCCTTCTCATTCCAGATAGGACATTGGACTTTCTGAGTCACACTTTCTCCTCTAAGCTGTCCCTGGTCACTTAAACATTCAGGTTGTATCACAGATGCAGGAAGGCATTTGTTGATATAAAGAGTTAGCAAAATTAAGACAAGTGTAAGTTACTCAGCAAAACTTGGTAATGCAACACCATCATTTGAAAAATCAATTAATTATACAAGCAAAATACTAGATGAAGAAGAGAACTGGATGAGAAGCTCCATACCTAGCTAAGAAGCTGTTGACAATAGAGAGCTGCCAGGAGTGGAAGGGATGGATTTTGTTTGTTTGTTTGTTTGTTTGGGGGTTTAGTATTTTTATGTTTTTTATTGTGTTTTTGTTGTATTTTGTTTTGTTTGTTTGTTTGTTTGGTTGGTTGGTTGGTTGTTTGGTTGGTTGGGTTGGGTTGGGTGGGTTTTTGGCCTTTGACTTTTGTTTTTTGGTTCATTCTGTTGTGGCAACACTACCCAATGGATAGCCATACATCAGAGACAACATAGACAACATTAATTGAGCTGGCTTTAGTTACAGGAAACTGAAGGCATGAACTTGTGGGTATGGGACAGAGAATAGACATGAGAGAAGTTAAGAAACCGGTGACCAGAATCAAAATACTATGTATGAATTCCTCACATTAATAAATACATGTATTTGAAGACAAAGAAATGAAACAAGAGGCCATACTTCACAACGGTGTGTACATTTCACTTAAAAGAAAACTAGTACTCTGCTTCCTGTTTTCCAATTATATATGTCATGCCTGGTGGATGATCAACTTTTTTCATGTACTCTGTTGACATAATGAACCTAGAGTAACACACAGGGAGTTCTTGGGCAACACTGATGTGCCTTCATAAAGAAGAACCTTCTTTCAAGGCTTTAAAACACTTTCTGCTCAGAAAACGAGTAACTTTACCCAGCCTAGCTGACTTGTACTTGAAATGGCAAAATAGTGTTACATGCGGGCTCTGAGGAGCCCATCTTATCAGCAATGGATGGACCCCGGCTAACAGGACAGGCTTGTGCCATTAATGACGTTAGTCCCAAGAGTTCTTACAGAACTCCAGAAATGTAGGGTGCCATGACCTGTGTTCTGCCTGTTTTCCTTCCACAAGGTGTTTCATGTAGCTAGGGGTATGTGGACAGTTCCATCTACAAGATATAGGTCTTGGCAAATATTAAGAAACCAGAGAGAAATATATGATAAAGGTAAAGAGAGCTAGTCTATCACTGCCTTTGCGGTGGCTGAAATGCTGTACTTTTTCCTGTGTTTCAGGCCTGCTGTCCAATCCTTCCATCTTGCAATGTCCATCAGGTCTGAGAGGGTAAAAGCAAACCCACAATCTAGATAGCTCCATCTTCCTATCTCTTAAATTATCTGTCATAATGCTTTAAATGTACTTATGTGTTACCATAGCCATGGAAAATAAAATAGAGCTTTGACATAGATTCCCTGTGCCAATTCTTGAAAGGAGTCAGACCGTGGTTGCTCACTGAGCTACAAGTCAGATCACAGTGGTCTCTTTCCATGATAGAGCATGAATATCCAGTGTGTGTTGTGAGGAGAAACTCGAGTGTCCGCTGTATTCACTTCCTCTAATAGTTTAATGACTTTCTAAAAATTCATTCAAGGGGATTAAAATTGAACTGTAGTTAGTGATAACATTCCTGTTTTCCTGGGCTGAGGACTTTCACACAATTTACATGCTTTCAACATAACAAATGCCCTAGAAACAATGGCATCAGAAAGTCTTAGCTCAAGTTTATATATTATTGCACAGAATGATAACAATATTTAGATATTTAAAATAGTTTCCTTAAAGGTAATATTATTGAAAATAGAATCGAGATCATAGAATATGACTTTTATATAACATTTGCAAGCAACATTTGAACAATTAACACTTCACACCTTTGGATGTGCTACCTGTATCTTTCAAAACACACTGTGGAATTTGACAAAACTGTGTATTTGTCTCGTAAAACATTCTCTCCACTGCTAGACCCTTTGGCTCTTTAACCATATTTTATGTTAATTAAGAAAACACACATTCTACCTCCTGTGACTAATAATTGGTTTTAATGATTGATTTATTCTGACTTCGTCTCTAAAGATCCTGTCTAGCCACCATGGGGATTCCAGTAATTAATTTTATTGCACCGTGTTCATTTCTCATTCTATTGCTCTGCCTGTGGAACCCATTTTTGCCCCTGAGTCTACTCAATGTGTGTTAAGTGATGTCTTGGTCGAGCTTGTCATGTCCATAGTACATTGCTAGATGCTCTGCCTAGCAAAATCATGACATTTTTTGATTGCTGAGAAATCTGTTAAATTCTGGATTCTCATTAGACTCCAGTTAGATCTTTAATGTCATAGTTTTTTTTTCTTTTTACAAGTTTATACATGTATATGGCGTATATTATTGAATTACTTACTTGTGTCACCAATTCACCTCCCACTCCTGGTGACCTGTTATTGTTTTCTTTCTAGCTAGTCTCCCTTGACTCTTACTGTGTGCCTGTAGCCAGAGCTGCAGTTCATTCATGATTGCACGTTCATCAATTGTCAAAATTTCAAATACTGAAATTAAGTATAGGTGAATATTAACTTATTTATTAAATCATGATAGTTTGGTAACTAACATTTCAGAGATTTGTGGAAACATTACACTGGAATTGTATGCAATTTGTTACATTTTAGTGTCTTAAATTTTTTAATGTGATATATTTAAATCCTGTTTTCCCCTCCTCCAAGTCCTCTCAGACACTCCCCTCCTCCCTTACCCTCCCAATCTTCTCCCAATGCCATGTTCTTTCTCTCTCACTGCCTTGATAAATGATAAGAAAACAAAACCAAATGACAAAAAATTTAACCAAAAGAAGAGAGATAGAGAGAGAGACTGTCTAGCAAAGTTAGAAATGAATAAGTTAATAGTACCTTCAACACGTACTATTCTAAACATTACACTGAATATAAGCCTAAATTTATTCTCTAATTAGCTTTTGACTGATTTCAGAACTATCTATAGTTCTGTTTCCTGGAGCTTTAGAAACATGGAAAGAACACTATTAGAAAGGCCAAGGGCTAGGTTGTTATTTGCTTAATGAATCTGTCACCTTGGAACAGTTACCTAAATATTCTGAAAATTAGTATCTTCTCATGAGTTAAATGACATGATAAGTAGAAAAGGATTAAATATAATACTGCAAATGAAGACCCTGGAAACATGCACATCCACTGTCCAGGTTCTCTGAGTGAGCCTGCACCTTCAGGAAGGATCATCATGCCTGAACACCAACCAGTCAGGCACCCATGCTAGGCCATTGCCAAACATGGAACTAAGTCGATCTCTATCTACATATCCACAGTTTTTACTGGATTCTGTAGAATTTTAAAAACAGACATTGACAGTAAACATAGAATACTACATGGGATAACTCATAGGCCAGGGGTACTAAGAGGAATGAGATAAAGAAGATATAGCTAGTGCAGTAGTATCTATCTATCCATCTATCTATCTATCTATCCATCTATCCATCCATCCATCCATCCATCCATCCATCCATCCATCCATCCATCTATCTATCTATCTATCTACCTATCTATCTATCTATCTACCTACCTACCTATCTACCTATCACCTATTTATCAATGTCTGTCTATCTATCTGTCTGTCTGTCTGTCTGTCTGTCTGTCTCTCTCTCTCTCTCTCTCTCTCTCTCTCTCTCTGTGTGTGTGTGTGTGTGTGTGTGTGTGTGTGTGTGTGATATAATAATGGGGGCAAGTACCAGGGAAAAACAAACATAAAAGATAGATGATGTTTGGTAGAATAAAAAAAGGGATTAACATTTTAGCTGATCTTTTAAAGATAAATACAGTATTAGTAATATAAGAAAAAAGGTAAGTCTATTATTTCTAGACCCTAGAACTAACACAGATCAAGGCAAAGAGACATGTGTACTTCCACATATACACACTACTATGATGCATGAATGCATACACATAAAGAGAAGCGAGAATACAGTAGATGTTTGGAGGCATATACACGCAATATCTGAAAATTCTAGTGACACTCATATGATCAAAGGATGAATGGTAGACATATGAACAATACCACATGAACTGATGGGTGTTCCTTGGGTGTAGATCAATTTACACTGATCACTATCATTATCGTGTAAAATAAGTAGTTGGCAGGGTGAATGTAAGGCCATGTCATAGTGAAGCACAACTAGTTTTTACATGTTCTAAGGTATCAAAACTGGTCAAGTAAAATATTTTCATAATAAGTTGGGACCAGTTTTATTACCTATGGCTCATAAAACAAAGAGGGGTGGGAGGATTGTAAGAGCCAGAGGATCAGGGACTTCATTGTGGGATTGTGTTATCTGGCAACATGAGAAGCTATACCCATGAAGTCTATCAACATGACTGTTCATGTTGATATCAACATGATGTTCATGTGCGCTGAACAAAGAGGACATCAGTTACCAGGCTAAAGTGCGTGTAGGAAAACTCATGAGGCCTTAACACTACATAAAGGTCTACAAGTAACAGAGTAAAGCATGGAGCAGGAGAACTCGTCCTCCTCCAAGAAGAGCACACCAATGGGATAGGCAGTGCCAAACAGTCAGCCTCAAAAATATACATACAAGGAAAATGACATGGACTCAAATGCTATATTTAAGAATATATTGAAATGCTATACTTAAGAATATATTGAAATGTACAGCTACGGGGGTAGAGAACACAGAGGAACCTCCAGAAAGTCACAGAGACCTGGGATGTGATGAGCTCCCAGGATCCAATGGGGATGACCTTAGCTGAAATAGCCAATGATGGGGAGATGGAACCTGAGGTCACTTCCAGTATATAGACAGAGCCCCTAGTGGAGGAATGGGGACACACACCTACCTTCAAAAATTTTGGCCCAGAATTTTTCCTGTCTAAAAGAAATGCAGGGACAAAAATGGAGCAGAGATTGAAGGAAATGCTGTCCAGTAACTGGTCCAACTGGAGAACCATGGGCAGACACCAAACCCTGACACTATTACTGATGCCAGGCGGTGCTTGCAGATAGGAGCCTAGCATGGCTGTCCTCTAAGAAATAGTGAATGCCTCTGAGTGCCATCATGTGATTGTGATGGACTGGCCAAAGAATTGTGGGGTCTTGGGGGGAGGTCACAAAACATGAGGGAAGATAAAAGTAGAAGTAATTGAAAATCTTAGTTAGAAGCAAGATATATCTGCCTTATATAAAATACCCAGATCCATGGTCCTGGGGTCACTTCTTTTGCTCTTCAAATATTTGTTTGGTTTGGTGACCACACTTAATTTACTCTACAATGTACTATATTCACAAATAGTTAAAGAAATCTCTTTTTTTTTTTTTTCCATTTTTTATTAGGTATTTAGCTCATTTACATTTCCAATGCTATACCAAAAGTCCCCCTTACCCACCCACCCCCACTCCCCTACCCACCCACTCCCCCCCTTTGGCCCTGGCGTTCCCCTGTACCGGGGCACACAAAGTCTGCGTGTCCAATGGGCCTCTCTTTCCAGTGATGGCCGACTAGGCCATCTTTTGATACATATGCAGCTAGAGTCAAGAGCTCAGGGGTACTGGTTAGTTCATAATGTTGTTCCACCTATAGGGTTGAAGATCCCTTTAGCTCCTTGGGTACTTTCTCTAGCTCCTCCATTGGGAGCCCTGTGATCCATCCATTAGCTGACTGTGAGCATCCACTTCTGTGTTTGCTAGGCCCCGGCATAGTCTCACAAGAGACAGCTACATCTGGGTCCTTTCGATAAAATCTTGCTAGTATATGCAATGGTGTCAGCGTTTGGATGCTGATTATGGGGTGGATCCCTGGATATGGCAGTCTCTACATGGTCCATCCTTTCATCTCAGCTCCAAACTTTGTTTCTGTAACTCCTTCCATGGGTGTTTTGTTCCCACTTCTAAGGAGGGGCATAGTGTCCACACTTCAGTCTTCATTTTTCTTGAGTTTCATGTGTTTAGGAAATTGTATCTTATATCGTGGGTATCCTAGGTTTTGGGCTAGTATCCACTTATCAGTGAGTACATATTGTGTGAGTTCCTTTGTGATTGTGTTACCTCACTCAGGATGATGCTCTCCAGGTCCATCCATTTGGCTAGGAATTTCATAAATTCATTCTTTTTAATAGCTGAGTAGTACTCCATTGTGTAGATGTACCACATTTTCTGTATCCATTCCTCTGTTGAGGGGCATCTGGGTTCTTTCCAGTTTCTGGCTATTATAAATAAGGCTGCTATGAACATAGTGGAGCATGTGTCCTTCTTACCAGTTGGGGCTTCTTCTGGATATATGCCCAGGAGAGGTATTGCTGGATCCTCCGGTAGTACTATGTCCAATTTTCTGAGGAACCGCCAGACTGATTTCCAGAGTGGTTGTACAAGCCTGCAATCCCACCAACAATGGAGGAGTGTTCCTCTTTCTCCACATCCTCGCCAGCATCTGCTGTCACCTGAATTTTTGATCTTAGCCATTCTCACTGGTGTGAGGTGGAATCTCAGGGTTGTTTTGATTTGCATTTCCCTGATGATTAAGGATGTTGAACATTTTTTCAGGTGCTTCTCTGCCATTCGGTATTCCTTAGGTGAGAATTCTTTGTTCAGTTCTGAGCCCCATTTTTAAGGGGGTTATTTGATTTTCTGAGGTCCACCTTCTTGAGTTCTTTATATATGTTGGATATTAGTCCCCTATCTGATTTAGGATAGGTAAAGATCCTTTCCCAGTCTGTTGGTGGTCTTTTTGTCTTATAGACAGTGTCTTTTGCCTTGCAGAAACTTTGGAGTTTCATTAGGTCCCATTTGTCAATTCTCGATCTTACAGCACAAGCCATTGCTGTTCTGTTCAGGAATTTTTCCCCTGTGCCCATATCTTCAAGGCTTTTCCCCACTTTCTCCTCTATAAGTTTCAGTGTCTCTGGTTTTATGTGAAGTTCCTTGATCCACTTAGATTTGACCTTAGTACAAGGAGATAAGTATGGATCGATTCGCATTCTTCTACATGATAACAACCAGTTGTGCCAGCACCAATTGTTGAAAATGCTGTCTTTCTTCCACTGGATGGTTTTGGCTCCCTTGTCGAAGATCAAGTGACCATAGGTGTGTGGGTTCATTTCTGGGTCTTCAATTCTATTCCATTGGTCCACTTGTCTGTCTCTATACCAGTACCATGCAGTTTTTATCACAATTGCTCTGTAGTAAAGCTTTAGGTCAGGCATGGTGATTCCACCAGAGGTTCTTTTATCCTTGAGAAGAGTTTTTGCTATCCTCGGTTTTTTGTTATTCCAGATGAATTTGCAAATTGCTCCTTCTAATTCGTTGAAGAATTGAGTTGGAATTTTAATGGGGATTGCATTGAATCTGTAGATTGCTTTTGGCAAGATAGCCATTTTTACAATGTTGGTCCTGCCAATCCATGAGCATGGGAGATCTTTCCATCTTCTGAGATCTTCTTTAATTTCTTTCTTCAGGGACTTGAAGTTTTTATCATACAGATCTTTCACTTCCTTCGTTAGAGTCACGCCGAGATATTTTATATTATTTGTGGCTATTGAGAAGGGTGTTGTTTCCCTAATTTCTTTCTCAGCCTGTTTATTCTTTGTGTAGAGAAAGGCCATTGACTTGTTTGAGTTAATTTTATATCCAGCTACTTCACCGAAGCTGTTTATCAGGTTTAGGAGTTCTCTGTTGGAATTTTTAGGGTCACTTATATATACTATCATATCATCTGCAAAAAGTGATATTTTGACTTCCTCTTTTCCAATTTGTATCCCCTTGATCTCCTTTTGTTGTCGAATTGCTCTGGCTAATACTTCAAGTACTATGTTGAAAAGGTAGGGAGAAAGTGGGCAGCCTTGTCTAGTCCCTGATTTTAGTGGGATTGCTTCCAGCTTCTCTCCATTTACTTTGATGTTGGCTACTGGTTTGCTGTAGATTGCTTTTATCATGTTTAGGTATTGGCCTTGAATTCCTGATCTTTCCAGAACTTTTATCATGAATGGGTGTTGGATCTTGTCAAATGCTTTTTCTGCATCTAACGAGATGATCATGTGGTTTTTGTCTTTGAGTTTGTTTATATAATGGATTACATTGATGGATTTTCGTATATTAAACCATCCCTGCATCCCTGGAATAAAACCTACTTGGTCAGGATGGATGATTGCTTTAATGTGTTCTTGGATTCGGTTAGCGAGAATTTTATTAAGGATTTTTGCATCGATGTTCATAAGAGAAATTGGTCTGAAGTTCTCTATCTTTGTTGGATCTTTCTGTGGTTTAGGTATCAGAGTAATAGTGGCTTCATAAAATGAGTTGGGTAGAATACCTTCTACTTCTATCTTGTGAAAAAGTTTGTGCAGAACTGGAGTTAGATCTTCTTTGAAGGTCTAAGAAATCTCATTTTTAAGCATATGATCAAAATGATTAAAAATCAGGATCTCTTTGAGATATTAGTCTATATTGGCCTCATTTACAACGGACGAGTGGAAGGAGCACACCCCCCCCCCCTTGCTGATATACAAGGGAATAAGTAAGATGCATGATATGCATACAACAGAATTGACATTAAAAAGGAAGAAATCTACCATGAATACCAAGGAGGGTGATTCTGGAGGTCATTGTTCTAGGCTCAATCAGTCAGTCACAGAGTTGATGATTTCAGGTTTTTAAGCCTTTCATTTTATATGCTTTCTCTATGAAAAAGAGCAGTAACTTGAAGGATTTTGGTTCTACTTGCCAACTCTACTGCTACTGCTGGCTGAGGTTTTTATTCCATCATATCCCAGAACTAAAATCAAAAGGTAGCTCTACTTTAAACACAGGTAGCTTGAACTGCATAGTGATCATGACTCAAAAAAAAAAAAAAAGAAAGAAAGAAAGAAAGAAAGAAAAAGAAAAAGAAAAAAGAAAAGAAAAGAGAAAAAAGAAAAGACAAGACAAGACAAGACAAGACAAAGCAACCATACGAGAAACTGATATCATAACCCTCTTGGTGAAGAGACAACTCACTCAGTCATAGAACATGCGGAAGTCAAGCCAGTCTTTCATTTCTCCTGGCTGACTTTCACAGTGCTGGATGGCTGTGTGTACTACTAGAGGAGAAAAAGAATTATTGATCATGCTTATTTTTGAACTCCAAGAGCAACAATAATGACCAGTCTGGCAAGACATGACCACTGGTTTAATAGTGGCATAAACATCATGGAAATGAACAACCAATCACTTTCTGATTAGACTTATACCCTGCTTCTAAGTGGAAACCCATGTTTGCCATCATTACTTCGGCCTAGAATCTGCAACCATAGTTCCTAAAAGAGAATCTCCTATTATTATTCCACCTAGCAAACATAGTTATAGACTGGCCATATACTAAAGCACATCTTAACCCTCATCAGAGAAGGTTCTATTTATAGTAGATGGTGATTAACGTGGAGACCCACAGCCAATCAAGGTTCAGAGAATAAGCGAATTCTTAGACCTAAACAGAATGTGTACATCACACCTTCTCTTTCCAAGTCTCAGAGATCATTGGGGAAGAGTGGGTAGAAAGACTGTAAGCACTAGAAGTAATGAATGACTAGGAGGGGACTGTGTTTTAGAACACATCAGGGCAGCTGTACATATGAATCCAGAGTAGGTAAAATAACATGCAAAAGACTCAAACCAGACAAAACTGCAGCATGCAAGAGGCACAAAATCCCATCCAAAGCTCAGGAACTATCTGCAGTTGACTGGTAATGGGAAAGGAAGAGCCCATCTTATTTACGGGTGTGGCCAATTTTATTTTATGGTGACCACATTCTAGTGAAAACCACACAACTAAGAATATATGGTAAAACCAGGCGTGGTGGTGCGTGCCTTTAATCCCAGCACTTGGGAGGCAGAGGCAGGCAGATTTCTGAATTCGAGGCCACCCTGGTCTACAAAGTGAGTCCCAGGACAGCCAGGGCTATACAGAGAAACCCTGTCTAAAAAAAAAAAAAAAAAAAAAAAAAAAGAGTATATGGTAAACACAAACTATATTTGATGAAGGTTGTTTTGTTTTGTTTTGTTTTTTTAAGATGACACAAATCTGAATGGGTAGAGAAAGAAGGATGAACACAGGAGTAGAGTGTGGTTGAGTTGATATGATCAGAATCACACATTGTATGAAATACATAAATAACAAATAAAAATGAGAAAAGCAAACAATAAACGGATAAGCACCTTTCCATACTGAAGAGTAAGTTCAATGCATTCAACCAGATTCTATAACTATCATGTGACCTGTAAGTTATTAGTATTAGTTTCACCTAAGAAGAACAATATACATAGGAAGGATATAAGTCATCTCAAAATCTGAGAACTTAATAGAGCTTGTATTGTATGACCCTCACCTGTACTCCATAGCCAGCTACGTGCAAACAGCAGTGATTAAGGACCTCAGATTTCCTGATTGCCTCACATTAGCAACAGTCTTCACTTATACTTATGGATACAGCACATTGGAAATGGGAAATAGCTGATTCTACATTGTAGGAATGTTAATGTCCTTAGGATAAGTCAACCAATATAACTCGAATCGATCAAAGAACATATCCATATTAGCAAAGGTTTCATTCCTGCAACTTTATATAGTTGGAGAATTGGGAGACTTTCTACATTTCTAAATCTTTACATTTATTTTTGTAACCCGTGTCAACTTAAACATCAGCACTTTCCTTATCCCTCAAGCTTCTCTGTGACTTTATTCCATAGCAGGAAGAGCCAAGCAACAGAAATCCAGCTCTGCCCAACTCTTTCCCAAATTCATAATTGTCAAGCTGAGTAGGAAACCCCAGAAATTCTCCATGTTTGCACAGGTTTCTTCAGTCAAGGAAAATGAATGCACCTCAGCTAAGTTCTATTTTCATTCAAATAGTGCCAAAGCATGTTAGCTAGATGTCTTATGGAGCTTCTCACAAACTCCATGAAGGCTTTTCTCATCTTGGAAATGTAGCTTGAAAATTTTTAGGATACTCGTTTTTCAGACAAATTGAATGCTAGGTCTTAGGAAATTCCAGCTTATTTTTTTGATTTTACTGAAAAATTCTGTCCTGAAATTTGTTTTTCATTATCTGCACATCCATAGACAAGCCACCTCCATCTCTACTTACACAAAGCTTTAGATGCAAGAGCTCATTCTTAGGCCTGTTGGGAAGTAAGACTGTAATTCACAGGTACAACTTATTTAATTCCTAATTTATTTGCCCATTGGTATTTAATACTTTCCTCCTCTTCTTAAATTATTGTTTGTTTGAAACACAATGAATAATGACAATCCCTGTGCTTTTATGAGTTTTAAAATTACAGTGATTAGAAGGAAGGATTTTTAACCATTGTATAACAGTCATCTTTGTATTATAAAAATGCATATTAAATACTTAAGCCATTTTCAGGCCAAAGCAGCTTAGTGCATTTTTGTTTGTTTTGTGTGAGAACAATGTTTTTGAGCTTGTTTTGACAAAATCGTGCAAAGTTAATTTTCCAACAGTGTGCTACCCCATTACATACTGATTTAATGTCATGAATACAGAGCTCATTTGAGTGATTAAAAACTACAATTTTCAATTAGGGGTCTATACAGTAATGCTGTAGCTTCATATAAAGCATATAGTCCACACACTAAGGATTTTGATAACATCACTGGAGATTATATCATATTTTTTTCTGGCCACTATTACAGGCACAAGCAAATACAAGAGTGGCAAAAGTCAGCTGTCCAGGTGTATGTAGCTGAAGATGTCATTCAACAGTGTCTTCTAAAGTAGGTCCCTTGACTGCTACTGTCTCCACCAGAAGCTTCTTCACATCTTTTTTTTTTTTTTTTTTTTTTTTTTTCTGTCTAGGGTTCTGTTCACCAAGCCCTGCAGTCAACCCTTTAATGACTGAGCACCCACATCACTTGAGTTCTCCAAGATGAGGCTGCCTATTATACTCTCTTAGAATACTTTACTTAAGGTCTATTTCAACACATGAGCTTAGATCAAATACCCAAGGGTCAGACAAGAATAGTTCAGTGTCTTCCTTATGAAACTGTCCTCAGAACATCATCCAAATTTGTGCCTCAGTTTCCCGACCTGAAAGTGGGATGTAGTGGCCTCAAGGAGGTTACTATGAAGAATACATTTAGAATGAAGGGGAGGTTGCTCAGTGGTTCAGATCACACTCTGCTCTTGCAGAGGATGCAGGATCTACACTAGGCAGCTCACACCTGTCTGTAGCTTTCCCTCCCTGGGGGATGCCTTTGCTGTCCAGAGACAACTTCACTAACATGTGCACACATCATTTTTAGAAAAAAAACTAAAATATTAAGCCTTCAGATTACCTGATTCAGAATGATCATTGCTATGCATTGTTCATGTACTTGGGAAGTTCTAATGGGTGAAGATCTCTGGCTACCTGGCAGAGAAATGGAAACTTTATCTGAATCTTAAACAGAGAATCCTTTCTATTACATCATCTTAGTGGAGACAAATCCTACAAACATACAACATTGTCCCCTGTTAGAGGGCCATTAGTAGATAGTCAATGATAGGTCAATGGGTTGTCTTTCTTGGAGAAGATCTGAACTTAGCAAAAGGGTGAAAGGAGGTCAAATGTCTTCTTATGTCACTTTGGTTTGTGACCAACCTTGCCTAATATAAACCAAAATGAATATGAATTCTCTTAATGTTTTAATTATGATTCCCCAACTTGGTGAAATCAGAACATCGAAAACCACTACTGACCTATTTGATATTTCCTTTCAGCTGCAGGGTGTGCCATAGGCTTCACTCAGAAGGAATACCCAGCTGGATGATTCTGTCTAACTATGTTGTCATTTAACCAACAATAATCACAGGTTGGGTAATTGCAAAAGGCATCACACTGTGCCAATGCTGATGACACATGATACAGAGATGATTCTTTGCAAGTCTTAAGGCAAAGCAAACCCAAGTCAGATATTAGTTCATACTCATACAAATGTTACACACACCCTCACGCCAAGGGTTGAAGAACAGAAGAGAGAGAGATCCTTCTGAACGGATGGGAACTGGCCGTGAGAGGAGACCAACTCTACTAGTCTGACAAGCAAAGCTTTCACGGCCCTATGAGGTGATGTGCTGCATCTGAGCCATGAGCAGCAAGCTCACACTATAGTGCTCTGATCCAAGCTCGTGAATGCATCATCCAGCATCCTAGCACTGGAGAGAAGTAGTGCAAGAGACTGAAATCTGCCAGAACTGAATCAGTCCTAATTGATCAAGTAGGTCAAATAGAATCTTGTTCAAAATGGGATTCAGAAATAAAACAGTTCTCACAATTTATAACAATATAACAATATAGTTATATATTAACTAATTATATATAAATATTAAATACAGCCATATTAATACTGTATATCATATATTATTTTAAAATCTATTATACACAATACATGATTACTAAAGAACTGTGTACTGTGTGTTGTTTTTAGCTTTGAAACAATTTATTCATATAGGATTAACTCATATAGGAACATTGTCATTTCAAGCAATTATCTGGAACTTAATTTGGTGCCATTTGCTTGCCATTTAAGAATCAACAAGATACTGCAGCTGGCAAACAACTAAGGGGAGACCATAGTAAATTAAGGAAAATCAAGATATTCCAAATCCAATCCATAGACAAGTATATGAGAGAGGAGAGGGAGAGGGAGGGAGGGAGGGAGGGAGGGAGGGAGGGAGAGAGAGAGAGAGAGAGAGAGAGAGAGAGAGAGAGAGAGAGAGAGAATGAATAGGAGATAGATGATAGACAGATATATATTTTTGATAAGTGAATAGATTTAAAGATAGGTAGGTAGACACACACATATATGTGTTGATAGATGACAGGAGATAAATATTAAAAAGGCAATTATGTAAAGGCACATATACTTAATTGATAAATAAATAGATACAGATAAGTGACAGGCAGGCACATACATACATATTCATACAAGCACATATGATTGATAGATGAAAACAATAGATAGATAGATAGATAGATAGATAGATAGATAGATAGATAGATAAAGATATATTGAGCTAATCATGAATCAATAAAGAAAAGTGCCTTTGGCTAGGAAGTCACATAGGAAACTTCACTTGTTGCTAAGAACAAAATTGCACCACAGCCTTGAGTTCTGTCTGTATCTTTGTTGAATAAGAATCTCTCCATTGTAAGAAATGAAAGCACAGCTCATTACAGAGCTGAAAGTGCTCTCCTCTGAGATAAACGATGAATGTGGGATAAGCAGAAGAGGGAGGAATAGCAATTAGATGGGTGGGAAATTCTGAAAAATAATTACTGAAAAATGTCTCTGAATGAAGTCTAACCAACTTGCCATGAACTCAAGTTCTTATGTTTTCCTGAAATCATCTACTGTTTGAAGGGGGAAATGCAGCTAATAGAGAAAGCATTTGAGCTCCTCCCTTCCCAAGGCTGCTCCAGGCAGATGGGAAGGAAAAGTGTGATCTGGCCTTTCTTTCTAGTCAGGCCTTGCAGTGTCTGCAAGTGGGAGGGTTGTTCCTGAGCACTTACTGAATAAAAAGATGCTGTCAAGCCTTCACTAACTCATCAGGGATGCTATGGACAAAGAGCCTTGAATACGAAGAACGTAACTATCTGCAGACATCTTTTTCCTTTTCTATACCTGACAAAAGGGAAGTGAGCGAGACATAGACAAGCAGCTTCCTGGGAATCAGAGCCCTATTCATAGCCTTCAGTTTGGTTCTCCTCATCTTTCTACACCTCCAACAACTAGTGTGACCTTTGACAATGAGTGGCCTCCATATTGTCAATAAAATAATAATAACAAATGATGTCTGCCTGCTGCTAAACGCTTGCATGTGTCAATACTGTGTCAAGCATCACCTATGCTCAGCTCTCAGGGGTCATTGTGCTCAGTTTCCATGGGGAAAGAGAAAACGCTGCAAAGGGTTTAGGTAAAGTCCACAGAAGGCCATGTAGTTCAACATCAAAGCCAAGTCCCTCCCACCCCCTAATCCTATAGCTAAATCTGAGTGATGCTTTCCCTTATCCATTGTGAGATTACTGAATGCAACCTCTCTGGTCCTCACATGTCAATGAAACTGTCAATAAACATTCATAATGTACTTATATTTGGATGGCTAGGCCTAGCCTCATAGATCTGTTCTAATCCCTACAATGAGTAAAAAGCCACTGCAGATGTCTCCTTGTTGATCACCTTCTCAGATGTGGACAAGTAGGGAAAAGTTGCATGAGATGAAGATGTGACAGCTGCCACAGCAGACAGGCAAGTCCTATTCATCCTAAACTCCTTGTATGGGAACAGAACTAATGCAGTCCTCAACCCCAGTGATCATAAACATGAAAATGCACAAAGAATCCCCCAAAGCACTACTAAAAGTGACAACCAAATGCAGATGCTCTTTCTATCTTATCCAAAATACTCCATGGCTGCCTTATTAAAGGAATATTTGTCTTGCTTACCCTGTTTTTCAGTGGCACCCAAATATGTCAGCAAACTCAGGTTAGACTCACCCTGATTTGAGGCACTGGGTAGTGAGGTATCTGCTGGGATAGAAAAGAGTCATTGTTCAGATATAAGGATCCCTCCAAAGCGTCCTCTCCAGTGTAATGTTCAGAGGTGGGGCTTTGGGAACATGATCATGTCAGGAGAATATGATGTAACTAATAATTAATGCACTGATTATGTCATAATTTCAAGGTAACACCTTCTGCCATGGTAGAGATAAATAGTGGGTCCTAGTAGGAGGAAGACAGTAGGAATATTCTCTTGAGGGGATGCTCTTTTACCAGGACTTCTCGTCTTTCTCTGTGTGACAACCCTGAAGCAAAGCACTTTGGCCCAGAACATTCTTTCTCATCATAATACTCTGTTTCCTGACAGCTATCAGAAATGGAGACAGCTTACCATGGGCTAAAACTCAGAAGCTGTGGTCCTCAAATACTGTGGAGATTTCAGAGAAGAGATAGTGTGGTCCTGTGTAAGTAATGTGAGCTAGTTAACTCAGTAGGAACTGTGCACTAAAGGACAGAGGTAACAGATGTCACAGGCTTATAGAAATGACGGCCAGTTAAGGATCTAAATGATTTGTATTTGTGGAGTTTGTAGAACACATGTTGGCTCCACGAGCTAAGCACCCTACAGGGGCTATCATTCTGTTCTTCATAACAACCTGTGGGCAGGTGAACCAAGATCTGCATATTGATGGTTAGGAAGATTAACTACTTAACTAACTGGACAAGTGCACACAATTGTAGAACATGGACAGAGCTCATTCAGACACTTGCCTTTGGAGCTCATGAGGTGACTCTTGTGACAGGTCAAATTGTATTTACAGGAATGTGTGGGGACTGCCAAGTATAAAAACACTCAGGCACCACTCTCTGCATTCTAGGTCTGTCTTGGTCATTAGCTCCCATGAAACATTATCAAGTTTATGGCATCATTTATCTGCTCATTTAAAACATTTTAGAGGAAAGGTTTATAATAGTTTCTAATTCTTCTTGAACTTAAATATTATGTAAAAATTTTATATATCCACACTTTGCTCTTATAGGAACATAATTGTCACATACCAAATAGAGCAGACAATTAGTAAAGAGTCATTATAAATGCTCACATACTTTTGGTGTAGCTGACCCTGCTATGTGAACATTCGCTGTATATTAGGTGCTTAATATTTCCTAAAAAGGAGGTGGTACTTCATACACATCCAAGTGATTAATAATTAGTAAGATGAGCATTAATTGTCTTAAGATATGATCTCAAGGCTAGATATGCTGAGAACTCAGCATAGAAACTGGATATTCATAAGTTGGCCGTGTTGATGAGCTCTACCCTAATGAAGCTTGTATTTACGAACAGTAAGTAAGAGTTGTGTGGTGTTCAGAACTTAAAAGACTACCATGTGCCTACCATGGCGTAGGTCCTTATGGACTATGACTAATCTCCAGGACTTCAGGTCCCAGAAGAGTGTCTTCCAATCTCAAAACAATGGATCCAGATGCAATATCACAATTGGCCAGAAGGTGCCACCATCAACCATCTGATTTAAAATTTGATGTGAAATTTGTAAAAAAATGTTGAAGTGAATTCTCTCATTTCACATTTAGTCAAATGTCATAAATAAATTATTTTTATAAGCATATAATTCATACATCTAAAACAAGTATACATCCTTATGTTTGATTCCAGTCTATATCATTAGAGGATAATAAATATTTGAAGGGTTACAAAGGTAGACGGGATTAGAAAGCAGGAAGTTGAGTACTACCGAGTACTTGGGATCGGTTTCTGGGAGAACAAAAGCAGAGGATCTTTCCGATGGTTAGAATGTGTCATCTACAAGAAAAGTTCAGAAAGAAGCAGGCATGCAAGTCTGAGAAGTGGAATCATCCAAATATCTGTGGATCCGTGGTCACCAAAGAAGAGACACTTGAGATAGGTTCTAAGGACATTTCAGTAAACAGGATCAGGATGAACGTTATGAAAGGGAATGGATAGTCTTTTAGAAAGAGCAACACGGAATGATTTTAAACACACTAAATCCAATGCACTCAGGGTAGAGGATCATGTCAGAATCGGCTAAAAAGTGAGAGGGGGCCAAGGGGAGATGAGTTATCAAAAACAAGTTATGTAATATTTTCTCTGTCAAATGAAAACATCTTTCCTGGTCCTACCAATAGCAGCAACCTAAGAGCCTTGTGTGTTTAAGAAACTAAGTTCATCTCACAGGGAAGATGAACAAGAGAGGACAAACCCAGGACAGCAAGCAAGCTATGCTGTGTTACTAGAGGAGAGATGGTGTGGGAAGGTACAGACCTGGCTGTGGAAGTGGAGAGGACACAGCTGGGGCTCCATGCTGGTGAGGACAGGGTATGAGGGGAGCCAATACAGAGCTCAGGGTGGATGAATTCTCTCTCAGTAATTTAGGAATCTGCATCCATGAACCACTCAAAAAAGCAAATGAAATCCATAACTGCTATTCTTTTGGCAGAGGAGAGAGCGAGAAGCAGTGAATTCAGTCTGATCAATGCTGTGCTTGAGATCCTGACAAAACATGTGGACATGTAGTCTAGGTAAGGGTTAAACATCATAGTTCAAGTAAGGGTTAAACACCAGAGCCTGGTTAAGCTTGACAGAACCAACTGAATTTGGCATCATAAATTATATCCTTGCTATTTTGGACACACACAAAAAGCTGATTTTCCAAGATGACAGGATTTGACTAAACTTGCATGAGTTTACATAGAACAGAGTTATCTTTTCTTTCAGTGGCCGCAGTCCACTTCCTTTGTTTCTGATACCTGTTCATTATTCCAATATTAGCCAAGTATCTCCCAAGCTGTAGCAGATGGGCTCAACTATAGCTGAAAGCAGAGTGACTCTCACCTGCACGCTCTGGCAGGAATTCAGACACCCAGACAGTCACAGTTTGACCTGGTGTGCACTGGAATCACCAAATTGTCATGGCTTTAAACAGCATATTATTCTGTCTTTGGTCCCTACCATTAATTTTTTTCCTCATAACAAATTGCAAGGACAAAGAAGGCAAATTCAATATATTTCTTAAGAATATGCTGGATACATTTAAATATGAAGTAAGCAGGCAACGAGAATCCAAGTATGGTGTGAACATTATCTACAGAAGTCTTTTGCCTGCTAATGAATTTGTAGCTTCAGTACATACTGGAATACCACCACAGGCATGCCAGGAAAGATCAACACTGAGTGCTTCAGCTGTCTAGGTTTAAATACAGGTATTATAAGGCCACTTTAAAGGCAAGGTTATTTGAATTGTTAATTGTGAATCGATTCAGGCATTCATTACCTTAAGGTATTAGATAGGTTAATTAACTACCATGACTCATTTTTCAAATTATAACATGAAGACTAATTTTTCTTACCTTTTGCCTCTAAGATATTAATTAATGCATATTTGCATCACACACTTTCCACATTCGATGAGCACCTATCTGTGGCACAGCGCTGTGCCAGGCTGAATGACAGCATGCCTGGGCTGGGCTGAGGTGGGCACTAAGCACTAGCAGGAGAGATTTGTTCAAGTTTTCTTCAGTGTTATTCTGCAGGACAAGCACTCCTGAATAAGGCAGACAGGTAGCAGGAATCATGCATATGCTAATTGTAATAAATAATGAAAATATTTAGACATGATGAGGTTTGAACTTGAACTTTATGAATAAATTGAGATTAGTATGCAGCGCCAGCTGTATAGCCTGCTTTTGTTCTTCCTTTTTAAAAGGCAGTCATTACTAAATGATGCTTGGAAATTTTGCAGCAATTTGTTCATCTCCCCGCTTCCACTACCCATCTTTACAGCCATTAAAGTCACATCCCCTTGGCCTCTATATCAACATGTATGTGAAGAAGAACCCTGACTCGTACTGGGGCTCACTGCCTTAGACAGCCCCCTGCTGACTTCCAAGACAGTGAAAAAGGCCACCATCAATATCTGACATGAGTGAAGAACATGCTGCATAAAGAGCTCTCTCCATGAGAGGAAGAAAGCTTTCTCCAGTCTAGAGGAAGTGTCTTTCTATGCAGCCTCTCCTCACAGGGTAACCTTGCATTTTCAATGAAAGATGAAAAAGATGGGGAGCCTGGGAATTTTCTCACAGAGGATTGGGCTCATGGACAGAGAAAAATGTTAATCATTGAGAGTTTCAATAAAGCAATTTCATATCCAATAGAAGCAAACGATCTTATGTCAAAGTAAGAGAAAGAGATGGAAGCAGTCTCAGAGATGTTCTAGGAGACAGTGGCTCCACTCTCTTCTTCATCTGACCAAGATCCAGCTGTAGGGAAAGGAGGATGGATGGTGCAAGCAACTCTGCTGGGGATGAGAAGCAGTGGCAATAAGTGAATAAAACAACGCCTTTAAAACTAGAACCAAGATGACTTTCTTCAACCTTTAACCTTTCTCTGTGTGTAATAGTTCGCTGTGTCCTGGGTCACATAGGATCTTCTTCAAGGTTCTTTCTAGATCTCATTGGCTCGCTGAAAGAGGTCATATCAATGTTAGCATATATCACTTAACATGCGGGCATAGAAATGCAATAGGAAGAGTAGATCTGCCTGGAATGTTTCACTATGAAGTAGTGAAGGTAGAAAAAGAAACAGGTTGATGGAAAGTGTTGTATTTGTCCATGGGAAAATACTTCATCACCCCCTTTGAATGGTGAAATAGTGGGCAGGACCAAGTTATCTCACACACTGCCATTTGTACCTTGGCTGTGCATTCACTGTGTGCTGTGGATCTGATGAGTATAGTGTGAGGCCTAACAACAAACCTACCATGAATCAGCTTATCTTTTTCACAAGTTTACAGATAGAAATTTGCTCTGTTGGTGAACTTAGATAGTTCAGTGTGACTTTTTTTTTTTCCTTATGGAGTCAGGCAATTTCCCCTTTTCATTTAAAGCAACATCTTCAGGTTTCTCTTTAGTATATTCAAATCAACACCCTCATTACTTCTGTGCTTTGGGGCACAGTTAAGTAAAGTGCAGATGACTTGAACACAAGCCTTATCAGAGACTGAGTGTGTCTAAAAGCCAAGGAGGCTATTAAGCTGCAAATGAGGACAGGCAGCCTAGAAACCAAGTGTAATTCAATGGCGTAATTTGCACCAAGACCAAGTGCATTGTGATAGTCAACCTTTTTACTCAAAAAAAGCCACACTAGTAGAATGTATCAGGCCGTAACCATAGCGAGGTGAGATGCCCTGGACAAGATGGATCCACTGGAGAGTCTGATAATTAAACAGGAAGATGAGTGGCCAACACTACTCTAGGTAGTTCAGCGAGCTAATGAGGCCTCGCTGGGTTATCACTGATAGAAGGCGAAGTGTTTCATGTTCCAATGTGCTTCCTCTTCTCCAGCAGGGGCATGCTGACTCTACATTCATAAGTGATCGGTGGGATTTGACTGTCTGTGCTGTGAAACTGTACTCACTGCAGACCTATTGTGCTGGGGGTAGAATGAGAAACCTTGACAAGAGGCTTTTCTTCTCAGCGGACAACTCTTTGGCTCCTCCCTCTAACCACACCACGATGTCAGCTTAAAATTAAGCTAACAGCAGTGAGCCCATTGCCTTCCCACTAAGCCAGTCTTCCAAACTGATCGTCACCAGACCAGACAGAAGGGCTCTCAGTGGTCTTTGACCTTTCTCTCTTTCCTCGTAATATCTCCAGTGCCTATCCTTTATCCTGAGTGTCCCCATAAGGCATTTGCTACAGTTCATCATAAGCATTATACAGGATGTCGTGCTAGAGCAACTACACCATACATAATCAGTTCTTTCTTGAGATGACCTCAGCTACTTCTGCTTCTTGAAGGTCAACGTGTATCATCAGAACCATGTGGAGCCTGTTTTCTGCCTGTCTGCTCATGATGTCTGGTCTTGTAATTCAAACCTGGGCTTCAGTACCACCAAGGCACACATTTCACTTCTGTGCCTACAGCCTCTTCTGAAACTTTGGGGTGTAACTAAGAATATTTCCCTCTCTCCTCAAATTCATTGAAGGAAAACATCCCATTTGGACTTGAGTTTCCCAATGCAAAACTTCAAGTAGTCTTGCACAGCCTCAGTCAGGCTGTGAGTTAGCCACACTTTGATCTTCCATTAGAAGAGCCACAGAGGAAACTGAGGCAGATCACACAAGCATAGGCCGGCATTATTTGCCTTGACATCACCTCATAATGAGTTATAGATATACCACAAACCTCACTTCAGGCCCTGCAACAAACAGACACATGCTCAGAAGGGCCCTACCTCTGTCTGCTAAGGATTTGGTCCTAAGTCAGTGTAATGCACTTTCTCTCAAAAGAATGTCTACAGTACAGTTTAGCCCAAGATATGAAGCAAAGGACTCTTTCTTAAGTAATACCTAGCAAGAATGTCATTCTCTGAGCAGTTTGCACATGAAGCTGCCTAGCTACAGAATTCAGAATCTGCATTTCTTCTGAAATTGAAGCTACTGAGTTATGGTTTGCAAACGAAATGATTGAAATAATCAGTGAATACACACAGCAGACTTAAATGTTTCACTAGAAGGTTTGTCTTTTACAGACTTCTCTTACCACACACCTTCAATCCTAGGATCTGAGAAACCACGGCAAGAAAATATCTATGGATTTGAGGCCAGAATAGAGGATACAGTGAAGTGGAAGTTTCTGGTTTCTTTGGAAACTCAGTTGTGTCACATGTTGTTTCTCTGGAAGCTGCCTTGTGATAGGTTTTGCAGAAGAAGACACATAAGAGGGCATGTCATGTTTTGCTAGCATGGATGCGTGAGAGGGAAGGAATGTTTAGGAAGAAAATAAATGGAAACCAATAAACATTGAGAGGGTGCTCTTATATTGCAACACTGTGCAACAATTCACTGGGCTTTGAAGAGCTTTGCTGGACTTTACTGGCTTTTCCTGCACTTCACTGGCCTTGAAATTCTTCGCTGGTCTTGCTTCTTTGCTAGTTTTCACTAGTCTTCACTTCATAGACAGAAATGTGCCAAGGAATATCTCATGGTATTCCAGCTGATACTGGCTGCTTCCAGTGACTTGTGCCAATTTGGGGGACTTATGGTTTCTGCCATATCATGTCTCCACTACTGATTGGTGTTTGGCATTTGCTATTGAACAGGACAGCTGGTATCCTGATTCTGAAGAGTGGAATTACCTCAAAGAACTACTGTTAAACAGGTCCACAACCCCTTTTTCTTTAAACTTCTTTCTCTCCAGCCTCTGGTAGGTAGGTTAGAAGAGAAGTTGAAGCATTTAAGAACTCTAAATAAAGTAGATTTCAAAAAAATCTAAGCCTACAGTACAGTACATTTCCAGGCAGTCTTCACTACAGAGTCTTATAGAAACAAATCCAAAACCATCCTTTCCAAAGAGCAAGTGTTTGCATGCTCAAAAATGTCTTCAGTAACTTGGTCTTTGGCTCCAGTTTCTCAGAGGAAGATGTTCATGTCCAGGACATCATTTTAACATAAAGGTGGTAAAAATTTTATCTTGTCTTTGGTACCTTTAATGCTATGGTTGACGGGGCATTCTGAAGAACTGCTAAGGAACCAGAGTCTACAGTAACTTGGACAAACTTAGTTGACACCATATAGTAGTTAAATAGTAAACTGGACCTGTTAATTTCTCCAAGCCTTGGCTTTCTTGTGCACAAAAATGAGACAATAATAGCAGCTACAAGGCTAATGTGCAGATTAAATTCAATAATAATACACTGAGCAATGCCTAGAACATAATGCAGATCCCCAGTGTTGTACTCTTGTATAGCACAGTATAATAGGAAGTAATATTTCAGTCTAATTCTGCTTTAGCATCTCTGTACTGGACACAAAACTAGGAAACATTGAGAACAAAAGCTTCCAGCATCCTGCTAACCAAAATGTAGATGGTTCACCAAGTGTGACCCACAGGCAAATATAGAAAAGAAAACTATAGACAAAAATCACTTTCACAGATGGTCTGGGTGGGAAATACCAGAAAAACTTTGGAATATAAACAAGTTATAGATACATTAGCCAGCATTTAAGGTGTCTATTTAAGTACTTTTCCCATTGCAATCATGGTGACTGGACATAGCTCCTCCATAGCTCCTTAGTCACTTTTCATAAAAACTCAGAATTATTAGAATTAGTTGGGATCAAAAACACACATAATGTGCACATGTGTTCTCTGCATTATGTATCAAAGATGTGATTGCTAGTTAGGTCACAAGACTGGGACAGGAAAGCCTGGATTCCAGGATAAATTTCCTCAAGAAAGAGCGTTCAAGGAAATATTGCAAATGTATGCAATGTTGCTAGAAACAAACAGGATTACAGAAAAACAAATGCTCTCCCACTTTCTAAGTATGAACTTCATTGTGGCTTTTGAATTTTATTGAGTTCATATAAGAAAACTGCTTCTGGTACATTTAGTGTACATTATGTTCTCTTTGTGGGCAAGCAAACAGAACTACTGCAAACACCATGTCTCATACATTTAAGAATGTCCCACCAAGAATGTTTGGATGATAGAGAACCATGAGTGATCACAGACCACATGTGAAATATCCTGTGCTTTTTACTGGGTATCTAATATTACACAGGGTCACCCACCTGTGGTGATGGTCACTCATGTCCCCATACACAAGCAAGTTAACTGAGGCACTAGCTAGGCTGATAATCAGGAGAAGCTCTTCATCAGAAACTTCCAAGTACCTCTCTGGCTCCACATAGGCACCACTCCCCTTTTCTTTGATAAGCCTACACCGCCCAGAAGCAATGAACAAAGTGTCTATTATTGATGACTAATGTTCCTGGCAGAAAGGGCACTTTGAGGCAGTGGAAATCATCACCCTCATTATCAAACACATAAATGAGTAATAGGGCTTTTCTCCCTTTTGTTCCAATATATAGTGCATCCTGCAGTGATAGGATCGTAGCAAAGGGAAATGTGAGGTGATATGGTTGGTCTTGGGTCATTGATTCGTGGATTGTTTTCCAGAAGCTTTTAAGAAATATTAGCACCATAATCCTGGCTCTTTCCTGCTCTGCTTACTGTTGGATCCCCTGGAGCTGCTCATGACAGGAACCACACCTTTATACTGAGTGCCTACCAGATGTCACCACTTAGCCAGGCATGAATCAGGGAGAAAATAAGAACAAGATGTGAGTCACTGGGTCATCATCCCTAGAGTAGAGTAAGAGAGAGTTCTAGCATAAGTCTCTGACTGTTAGTGTGGAACTTGACTAAAGGAGTTAACAGCTGGCCATATAATACCTAAGCTTGAAGTTTAAAGCTAGATAATCTTCAACTACACTCTATGCTTCCTTTTCCTGTGTTCGCTCTCTGAGAGTGATGATGAAACCATCTTTATGGCACAATAGACATTTCAATTGAAAATGCTTCTGCAGTATGGGGAAACCGTAGAAGAAATGGCTGATTGGAGATGTGACAGAAATACTGTGATCAACATGAATGTTTCCTGAAAAAGCATGTCTCTCTCTCTGAAGAGACATAACAAGGTGAACTCACTAACCAGGTCCAGGAACTCCCAATAATAATAAAAAGTCCAACCACTCACAAAAAGGAACTTATCATGACTGCCCTCCAAAAGACCCAACAAGCAGATTAAAAAGTCAGATGCAGATATTTGCACCCAACCTATGGACAGAAGCTGCTGGCCCCTGTCATTGAATTAGGAGAAAACTGAAAGAAGCTGAGGAGGAAGCCAACTCTGGAGGAGGACCCACAGTCTCAATTAACCTGGACCCCTGAGATCTCACAGATACTGGAAAACCAACCAGGCAGCATACCCCAGCTGATATGAGGCCCCCAACACATATACAGCAGAGGACTTTTCTGGGTTTAGTCAGAGAAGATGCACTTTACCCTCAAGCGACTGGAGGCCCCAGGGAGTTTAGAGATTTGGCGGGGTGGAGCTGGGGAATGGGGACAGGGAGGTGGAGAGGAGGTATGGGATGTGGAACAGGTGCAGGGTGGACCTGGAGGGGAATAAAATCTGGAGTTAAAATTTAAAAAAATTTTATAAAGAAAAAAAAACACAGAGAGATAAGTAAGAGCAAAAGATGAATTGTTAAACATGGGACTTAAGTGGGGAAAGGAAACCAACTGATTGTTGCATAAATGTAAAGGACACAAAAGAACTAATTTTGCATTCCATTGGAAAACTTTTCATATTTGACTTTCCCTCAAATTAACCTTCACCACCCTCTCTTTTAATTATTTGTTTCCTTCTTACAGTTTCTAAAACTTCAAATCCAAGCCTAGTTTTAAAGACTTCAAAAAAGTCTCCAGAGTTACTGTTCCATTATGCTTTTGTATTTTTGCCATATGCAACTGATAATTGGAGAGAAAAAAACTACTAAAGGCAATATCAAATGTCCCTGTATAGTTACATGGCTGGAACTACTTCTATATCTGGAATTGCATTCCCACTTGTGTTTGCAGCCCTATCATTGAAAAGTAGAAATTACGGGTGTATATAAATCATTAGTGAAAATTTAACTTATTCAAAGCAGAGACTGGAGTCACTCCTAACTCAAAGCTTATGTTGCACGACTTGGTGATGAGTTTAAAAAAATCATATCTTCGAGGCTTTTCCCTGATGCTCACAGTCAACTATTGGATGGATCACAGGGCCCCCAATGGAGGAGCTAGAGAAAGTATCCAAGGAGCTAAAGAGATCTGCAACCCTGTAGGTGCAACATTATGAACTAACCAGTACCCCGGAGCTCTTGTCTTTAGCTGCATATGTATCAAAAGATGGCCTAGTCGGCCATCACTGGAAAGAGATACCCACTGGACAGGCAAACTTTATATGCCCCAGTACAGGGGAACGCCAGGGCCAAAAAATGGGAATGGGTGGGTAGGGGAGTGGGGGGTAGGGTGTGGGGGACTTTTGGGATAGCATTGGAAATGTAATTGAGGAAAATACGTAATAAAAAATACTTAAAAAATCATGCAGGCAGCAGAGGAATAGATGAGAGAGTCTGTCAGGATTCCCCTTTGCTCTATGTTTAGAGGCAGTTGAGTGTTACCCCTACAAACAAGAAGAGTCATGAGCGAAGACACAAATTCACTGTCCTAACTCTACAGGACCACATTACTTTGTAAGGATAGTTGAGAGTTGAAAAATGAGTTGCAGTACCCATCTGATTATGAGGAGAGATGCCTCATGCCACAACATGGATGATAGACAGAAAAGGCGTTTAACTCTACAGATGATGAAATAGTCTCCCTGGCCATTCATGTCTCACTTATAGCCTAGGACTTGTGCAGGCACTGCCAGTAGAGTCACTTCTGAGGATAGGAAGTGATGGTTTACTACAACCTAGATTAGGGGGAAGACTGGGCTTTAAGAATTAATCCTCCCAACCAGCCCTTTTGTGGAATCAGAAAAAGAGAAAGAAGCTATGAACACAGACGGAAGAACAAACGTTTCTCTACATATTCCTGAATTTCTGCAAGACCTACTTTGAGGGGATATCATGTTCAGAAAACCACCCGAGTCTCCAAACTCCTTATGACCCTCACAGTACATTCTATGTGTGTTATAAGGTAGCTACACAGTCTACGACACCCTGAACTTATTGACATATCCGATTTACTCTTCTAATATGTAAGTCTGTCCCATAGCACCCACCACAGTTTCCGGAGCTTGCATGTAAAATATCAAGCATCTTCAAAAGTTCACATTTGATAAAATATGAGGTAGGCTCATAGACACGCTGGACATGTGATGGTTACACAGAGCCAGCCATGATTTGACAGAGCTGTAGCATGACTCCCACATGCAGTCAGCTGTCTTCTGGGTTGCACAGAGAAGTTCCAGCTGGGGGGGGGGGATGTTGCTCTGCTGACACATATACAAGTCAGACCAGCAGTATGCTTATCATCATGTGACCATACTGCCTTTGGTCCTAGCATAAAGGCGATGCCCTAGGCATGGTTGTTAACCTCTTGCAATGTCTATCCTTTAGAGAAAAGTAGCTATTTTGCATGGAGTTTACGTAATATATAACACAATTGGGTTTTACACATTATATTTTTCAACCAACTATGAATAGCATTTTACTCTGTAGAGGGCAAGAAGCTGGAAGAGATGCAATTTGTGGCCACCTCATAATGTCAGGTAATACCCTAAGACTGTCCTTCTGCTCACTGTGACATCTTTACACATGTGCTGGTGTTTACTTGATCTTCCCCAAGCGCCAGAGGATTGGCCCTTGATAGAATCAGTTTTGCAGAAAAGATTATGGAAAAGGACTGAAACCCTCCCCAAAGAAATGAACTGATCCAGTATGGATGCAGCTCCCCCCCCCAAACTCCTTTTATTTTGGATTCTTATTTACTCAGCATAATGTCTCCTTTTATTCATAATAGCCGCAATCAGCACTCTGTGCAGCCTCAAGGTCGGGGCTGCCTGCTGAGAGGGTCTTGCAATTCAATAAGCAGCCATAAGGGGTGTGTGTGTGTGTCTGTGTGTGTGTGTGTGTCTGTGTGTGTGTGTGTGTGTGTGTGTGTGTGTGTGTGTGTGTGTGTGTGTGTGAAATTAAGTGGCTTCTGATTGCTCTTCCAGTTTTTCTACTTAATAAGCTTCCCGGCTAAACAGCCTATGCAGAAGTTCTCCTTTTATTGGCCAAAAGAGAGAGAAAAATAAATCGAATCAATTCATTATTTTTCTAGAGAATAGAGAAGCCATCAGAACACTGTGAATTCTTATTACTATTTAAAAATCACCACGGCAGTACTGTGACCGCTTCCATAGCCAAATCCACTAAGGAAGTGCTCTCTGATTTCCATAACAATTTAAATCAGATTTTAAAATTTTGGACGCAAAGAAATATAGCAATATCACATGGGCAATGTCATGAAACAGCATGGTTTTAATTAGGTTTAACATGTCCTGAATTGACAGAGTCCACCTGGAAAAGGTAGGTTAAACATGAATAGCCGAGGAAAGAGAACACATTGTTAGTTGGAGAATTAATTAATTTTGCATTGACATATTAGAAGATGCGGACTTAAAAATAATTAAAAGATAAACAGGAGGTGATGCCTGTGGCATTGACACTTGGGCTCCTCAACACCACCCTGAACCTCTTCGATCCCAAGGTGTCCTTGCCCTTGTTTTCCTGGGCTGGGACAGCAGTAAATCAAGGGCAGTAGTCAATGGCCCCTTAATGCATGCATTTTGTGAGTAGGGTAGCTCTAGTTTGTGATTCTCCTGTTAACAGATAGTGAGATGTTGATTGTGTTGCTGTTTGTCCTATGTGCAGCTAGAGGACCATAACCATGATACAACCTAAAAATATTTTCTCCATCTCCTAATGAAGAAACCTGCCACCCTTTGCTATCACCCTCCATTCTCTGCCTCTACATCCTCACCCCAACCTCCCACCCCTCCAGCCCTTAGCACCCCAGCCCCTTAGCTAAGTATGAATGGATTTTCTTCCCTTAGGCTTCCTCTCACCTTGCAAATTAATGTCTACCTGAGCAATTTCCTGTCCACTGCAGGCACTATATGTATGTATGTTTGTGTGTGTGTGTGTGTGTGTGTGTGTGTGTGTGTGTGTGTATTTCCTTCAGTTTACTGTTGCTAGAAATACTATTTACTTAGATGATATGACCAAACCACTCATGTACTCAAGGTGTCCAAACACACCTCACTATGGCCGGGAGCAAGGCAAATACCTGCATGTCACAATCTGATGCCCTTCATGAAATTGTTCTACCCAGGTTCATTTGTCAACATGCCCCCAATGATACCAGAAGGCATCTTCCTTCATCCCTGTGCAGTGTCCTCACCCAGCATGGCCTCAGGCCTCAGCCATTGCTGTGTCTGAGGAAAGCTGTCACATCTCCAGTGTGACACCTGGGATCCCTCTGACAGAAGCTCTGGAGCTCGTAGGTTCAGAACGAAAAGCCTATGATTTTTTTTTCAGAAAAAGCAGGGACATGACTGTTATGTTTGGATGAGCAAACTGATGCTTATTACCTAGTTCCTCGAAGCTGCTCCATGCTGCAATCTTGTTCACCAGTGTGAACATCTCTCCTTCCATTTACCAGCCATTTAGAAAGTATTTGCAGAACGCAGGTATAAATCAAAGTTAATCACACACTCTGCCTTTTATTTCAAAGATTTCCCTAGTCTAATTTATTATTTTTATGTATACTAATACCCACATTGCAACTACCCATCAAGAAAGACAAGATGTTCAGGTCATGGGATGTAGTTATAAACTTGACACATATATTCAAGCAGCAGATAAAGACAAACATGCCAGGATGTAAGCCCAAGTGGTTCTTTCATTATCCAATCAGAATCCTGAACACACACACACAAACACACACACACACACACACACACACACACACACACACACACACACACACCAAAAGAGGATCTTGAATCTGTTTGTATGGAATTAGGAAATCCTCTAAATATGCATTTGTGATGAGTGTCATATTCACAGAAAACTGAAAAATACCACTGATGGTCATAGGGGAGATTAATAGGGCTCAGTGTTATCAGTCATTTTGTTTCTGAATAGAGGGCATGGAGATTTAAAGCATGTTCATATCTACCCCAACCCCTGTGCATTACCTAACACATAACCACACTGCAATTCCAAACACTACACGAGCTTGCTTTGACTCCTGCATAATTTAGAGAAGTTCTCTGAGTATATATTTTGAATGAGGCTCTATAAACTATAAAGTTCTATAGTTTCTTTTTCCCCAACATTTGTTGAAGCACTTTCATTTCATTTATGATCTCGGTATAGAGTTAGTGATATAAGGAAACTTAAAGGAGATGGAAGGAGGAAGGGGGGAGGCAAGAAAGTGTGTGCTTCTACTTTATTTATACCTCACCATAAGGTAAAAGGAAACACAGAGAAGTAAAATAACTATTTAAAGTATCAAGAAAAAAGCTGTATAGACATTGGAAAGGCAAGCTTGTATGGAACACAGAATACTGTTTCTGGCCAGTAGGAGAGGTGGGTGAGCCTTGAATGTCCCCATGAGGAAGTGAGAGGGAGTATGCAGAGATACAGGATTTGCAGGTTCTGATGATTCCCACGGGGTCTTGGCAACCTAAGAGCAGAAATGAAGTGGCAGGGTAGAGGAGTTTGCAGCACTAGGTTCCTGTTGTTTGCGATATTGGCAGTGAGTGTCAGGAACTTGAGTATTTCTCTAAATGAGTTGTTAAATATCTAGGTTTTGAACAGAGCAAGAGTGGTGTGACTTGAGCTAGGTCTTTCAAAGAATCACTGTAGCTGTTAAACACAGCTGAGAAGCTGTGCATTAAACACAGAAGTGTCGGAAGCAAATATTAAAAGGAGGAGCCATGTGTTGAAAGTTTACAGTGGACATGGTAAAGGTGGTTTGAGTTAGGAGATGGGTAGTAGGTAATGGTGGAAACAGGAAAAAAGTTAGAATGGGAGGGGGGAGCAAGGGAAGAGAGGAGAGGAGAGGAGAGGAGAAGAGAAGAGAAGAGAAGAGAAGAGAAGAGAAGAGAAGAGAAGAGAAGAGAAGAGAAGAGAAGAGAAGAAATTGATTCTGATATTAGGACTAGTCGTAAAGATAAAAGATTGGAGGTAAACTTTCATGTGAAAATTTATAAATAATAAAGTCTGTGAGTTTTTGTTTGTTCATTTGTTTTGTTGTTGTTGTTGTTGATGTGTGTGTGTGTGTGTGTGTGTGTGTGTGTGTGTGTTTTGTTTTGTTTTTAATTAACACTCAGGAGGGACTCTTTATAGAGAACAGGCAGGGAAGTAGAAACCTGTGGCTGACATCTCACAAGGAGCCTGGAGACAGAGATCAATAACACACCAGTTATGGTAGAAATAGAGAGTAGATTTTAGCCTTTCAGTCTCATTCCAGGGACTCAGAGCACTGAGAAGGCAGGAACACAGGAAGCAAGGAGAAGTTTGAGGGACACCATTGGGTTGCAATGTCTGGATTGGAACTCAGAACAGGGGCAGCATCAAAAATCAAGTCAGAGTACAGACAGAAGAGCTACCCAGGCCTCTCCTGGATGGAGCCAGGGGATCCATGAGACAGTGCCAGTGAGGTCTGCCAGCATAAAAAGTGATAGAAAAGAAACAGATGCTGTGTTTGTGCAGTAGGTAATGTATACTCATTGCCTTAGTGTTTGTTAATATCTAAACATGGAAAGAAAAGTGATGTTATAGTTTATTTGAAGAATGTCTGTGAAATAAAAATATATTACGAACAAACTCAGATGGGAGCTGGAATATACTATTCAACCACAGCCAGTGATTGGCTCGTTGATAAGCTGGTGTCACCGGAGTCCATGTTCAGCCATGATATGAATACATGACTAAACTGAGGAAAAGTTTGTCCCCAGTCTGTGACAACCAAGAGAGCCATCCAGAGTCTAGAACAAGAGTTCTTAAACTTTACAGATGGTTTTAAGTAACATTCTGTGCTGAACATTTATATGAAAATGGTGACTGTTGCTATTTTTACCTGGTACTCACCCTTGAATTTCCTTTAGGAGAGCATTTTCATGTTCTAACGGGAGCATCACTCCAGTCCTATCAACAGGAGACTGTACAGCTAGAGTTTAGGTTTAACTATATGCATTTGTCAAATCAAATTAATCAATACAAAAAAACCTTAACATCTTTCCATTAAAAATGAACATTTAATTTGGTAGAGTCAATATAGTCTATATTTTTGAAAAATACTTTACTTTGTATTTTTTCAAATAACATTTATATTGATTCTCTGGGAATTTCACATAATGCATTCTGATCATACTCTTCCTAGTTCTTCCATGTCTGCCTCCCCTTCCCTGTGACACTCCACCATTCCTTCAGACCACAGAAAGAATAGTGAAAATAAAAATGAAAAAAAAAAGTTGTCCAATATATGTTATCCACACACTTGCTGGAGCGTGACCAAATGCTTAGTGGCATGGTCCTTAAATAGAACCGAAACCTCCCCTTCCCACATCCCTGCCAGATGACAGTTGAGAGGGAGGCATATAGAAGGTTTCTAAGACAACCGCTACCCAAGCCCAAAAAGAGCCTATACAGACACCGAAGAGAACTCTTATGTGCTATGGGAATGTTCAAGAGCAGCTCCTCACAACTGCATCTGTAGTCACTGATATCACAGCCAAAAGCATCCTCCTTGCTCTTTGCAGCCAGTGGTGGAATGGATCATGGATGGACATTTGTGGCTATAGCTCAGACCATGAACAGAGCTCCTAGATGAATGCAGTGGGACCATGGACACAGACAAGGCCCTCAAAGGCAGCCTGCACCACAGATATCTACAGAGCCTCAGGTAGCAGCACAGGCCAATTAAATCAGTATGAACCCTGGCAGCAGAATGGCCAATGGACACCAGCCTGGCTTCAGAGGACTACAGATATAGACATGGTCTTCTGCAGCAGCATGGGCCTGAGCACCACCATAGCCCCAGGAAGTAGCACAGGCCACCTGCATCAATATGGCCCCCCAGCAGTAGCACATCCCACAGACCATAGGCATCCACATAGACTTTGATGTTTGACAGATATCGACTGCTACATAACTTTTATTCTTTATATGAAAATCAAAATGAATCTGCAGATTACTCAAGAAAAATTTGTGCACAAAAATTCTTCTTTGATTTAAACTGCCTTTCTAAAATGTTATAAATTGAAAGAAAACCAGAGTGAGTGAGGTGTGACTTTCCTTCCATAAAAGAGCCTAAAATAGATATGAATGCATTATTCAAATGTGACTTACACTTGACCCAATGCATATCTATATTTGGTAATCTTCTCTCACATTAGATTAGTAGCACTGTTATTTCTTCATCCATTAATCCATCCTGTCTCCAAGTTACATATGAAATGGTGTTGCGTCTATAGAGTCTAGTCTGTACAATTATAACCTTGTCTGGAACTGTTATTAAATTGATTATTTTTCAGGGGATTTATTTTATTACATAAATATGTATACAAAAATAAATCCCAAATTACTTCTAAAGTTCAAAACATGACTACTTTGTCACTTTGAATATTACATAAATAAGCACACATGTGCACACAGATGAAACTAAAAATTGAGTATATCAAATTAAGGAATGATATTCTGAAATGCATTTACCTCTCCATTTTTAAAATATATTTTTGTTACTATGCTATCTATAAATTTAACCTTAATCATCTACTTTCATGGTCTGGCGTTGGCAAGAAGTTTTAGAACATGATTTAATTTTTATTTGGCTTCTGCAAATACAATGTTTTACGAGAGCAAAGTTGCTGTCATAGCTTCAAAGTTAACAATACTCCTACATTTCTCCTTTCATTTTAGTAATGAGATTTCTCTTTTATCTTAATAACATATGGCAAAATGATCTTCAAACATTGTAAGGGGCTCTTTACTTTGAAAAGACAGCTCAGCGATCTTACAAAAGTAATAATTATGACCTTAGATTGAATGAAGAAGAGAAAAAAAAATCATCTACTTGACTGAAATAGGAAACTGAAATCAATCACTTCACTTTCTTGATGCTCATAACTGATGACTTGAGGTATCTTATACTGCCTCAGCCTGTTGTGATTTCCATTTTACAAAAGATGCTCTGACCTTATAGACCTTATAGTGGATCCTTTGGAAGGAAAGGTGTCCTCACCCCACGTTCTAACAGTAGCTGTCCTGGCTTCACTGGACTCAGGGGCCCATCCTCTTACAGGTTCTAAGCTCTGTGTACTGTGTCTTGCAGACTTCCCTGTCTATGACAGCTGCTTTCCTGCACCAATGCTACTCTCCTGAAAAAAAATGTATGCATGTTTCTTCAATATGCTAGAAGACAACTGCAACCCAGGAAAGCCAGATCCCACATTATCTCTTTTACCAAGACATTACCTGAAGGACCACTCTTTACCTCTGCACATTCTTAGGGGCTCACGGTCTCTGCTTAATTTTAGTGAATGTCAATAATGACTCAGAAAATAATGAACAGCTTAAATCTTTCTGAGCAGTTACTTTGAAAGTCTTTTTAAAAGCTCATTTCTGTCATTGTGTGTATGTAGGAATCCTTGAGACTAACCTGACAGCAGGAGCTAAATGTAAAGGCTGGGATTATGGCATATAGAGTGGTTCAGCTCTTGACACCATAATGGATCTGTGCCTGCGTGAACATTATTCCAACCATACCACTAATTCAAAGTGACTTCAATTATGTCCAACTAAACAACAAAGTCTATGACATCAGGAGGTCATGTCTGTGGCTACTGTTCTAATTTGACAGAAATCTCTCTAGAAAAATCTCCAAATATCAATCTTCGCATGAGAACTTTTCATTCTTTGATTTTTTTATGGTTTTAGAGCTTTATTGTAGAAAGGCAGAGATAAAGAGAGAAGGTAGAAAGAAGGCCATGTGGATGGGAAGGGGAGGGAGAGGGAGGAAGAGAGCTAGAGTTGAGAGTAAGAAAGGTGAGAGCTTAAAAGGCCATTCTTTGATTTTTTTATCCAATTATAAATACTATACATCATCACACACACAAACACACGCAAACACACACACACACACACACACACACACATATATATATATATATATATATCCATACATACACATATATACACTATACATACCTACACACACACAAACACAGATATAGCCATACATACACATATACACACATATACATACCTACAAATACATACATACACACACACACACACACACACACACACACACACACACAAGTTCATTAGCTCCTCTATGGCTTTATTCCTAAAGTGATGAAACAAAACTACAAACCACTATCTATCTCTAAAAGCAACTTTCTGAAAATATTTTTCTAGCTGTTTCTCTGAGGTAATATTGATGAAGGATATTTGTCTGTGTTGTGCTTTTTTTTCCTTTTATATAATATACATTTTATCATGTACTTCAGGCTAGATACTTTTATGTGACACAAGAGAGTTGTATCAATTTTTTAGACTACTAAATGAATAGGAGCTTGGAGCAGGCAACCAGCTTCCCCTCCTATCTCCTCTTACAGCTGACTACTTGTGGCAAATGGAGCATCTAGGATCTTATTAGCAAATACTCATCAGACATATCAAATCCTCCACACTAACTCCCTAGCTCATGGGCCATTATTACCCACAAGCCTTCCCCGTGCTGTTCTACCCCTAACTACAGGCTGTTCCAGCTTACATTCTCCCCCTCAATGTTTCCCTTTAAAACTATCAAGGCTTTTCCTACCTTTCAATATTTTTTTCTGTACACCCAGAAAGCTGCAGCAGTTTTGAACTTCCCCAAATAAACCTTTCTTTCCACCCAAAGACTGGCCTAGTTTGCTGACGTCAGTGCACCCTTTGATACACTTCCAAATTCACCATAACTCACTGTAAGCATAAGATAAGGGATGAAAAACAGAGAGGTTACATTGTAACAGCATAGACAGTTCGTGGTTTCCTGTTCCTGTTCCTTGTAACCTCACCTTTGGAACAGAACTTTTGAATGCTGGGTCCATTCTATATTATGCACCATGAATTGATGTGAGGAAACTTCTGGGATGGCTCACTGATAATCTCTAGTTCCCTAAAAGCTTCAGTTAAACTTTTGGGTTTTGCTCAAAATAAACCACCCAGAAATAATGTTTCTCGTGGAATACTTTTTTAAATGACCCATGTGACACTAACTAGACATCTGTTCTTTGCTTTCTTTATTAATATGGGCATTGACCATGTGAAATGGGTGGTAGGCCTTTCTGTGGTTGGCCAGGCTGAGAGTTGGCAAGCCTTAGGCTCTTAAACATTATGCAAATTAGAGGCTCCTCCCTACTCATCAATTTCCTTTCAGAAAACGAATGGCCCCACTGTTGACATGTCACAGGAAAGCATTTGATTAACTTCTTTCCTCTACGTAGTTGACTAACACTTAATTATTTTAAAGGTTTTACTGAAATGAAGAACCTAAATATATCCCATGTAAATGAGAACATTCCAGGAAGGTGTGGTTATTTATAGACAGTAGTTGTCTGAATCCAATGTTCTCTGTCTAAGTCAAACTTAAATATTTCAAAATTTTCTACTCTTACAAACCAAATTGTCAGTTAGGGTCCAAGGCAGCCATAATCAGGCTTTTACCATCAATGGTTGATTGTTTTTTTAAGTCATCTTGTTTTGAATTTTTTATGGCACTCTTCAAATCTGCAGATTTGAAGATAGGAGGGAGCTGAGACATGTCCTGCAGTAGACACACATGATGTGTGTGTGTGTCCTAATTTCCTTTTCGTTACTGTGATGAAATAGCTTGCCGAAAGGGAACTTAAAGGGGAAAGTGCCTATTTGGTACACTCGTCCATCTTTCCACCATGGCGAGGAAGGCAGGGCCACAGCTTGAATAGCTAGAAACATGACCATCCTAGACACACGCCCATCCAAGAGCAGAGCAGGAAGGACTCATGCTTGCTTGCTTGTTCTCAGCTTGATTTCTGCACTGTGTCACAGTTAAGGACCTCTTGTCTAGGGTGTGATATAGACACAGTGGACTGGGCCCTCCTACATCAATTAAATTAGGATACTCCATAGACAGGATCACAGACTCAGGCAGAGTAGACAATCCTTCATTGTCTACAAAGAGAACACAATCTCCTCCCAGATGACTCTGGATTGCGTAAGACTGACAACCAGAGCTAACCATCCCCACACACACACACACACACACACAAACACACACACACACACACACACACACACACACATATATATATATATATATATATATATATATATATATATATTCTCAGTCTTCAAGCTTGGAGAGGTGGTGATGGTGCTGAAGAACATTGTGTCCTGGATAACAGTGACTGGCTGAATTTGTCATATTCCTGATGATACTGAAAGTGTCTTACACACTACCCTTTACTGAAGAACTATAGGCTACTGATAGATTCTGGTAGAGGGGTAACAGCTGTCTTCAGTTTCATTCCCACTGACATACCCCTTAGGCTCTGACCCCAAAGTACATAGAGAGCTCTGGCCAGATCTGGAAAGACACAAATGAAACAGACATGAATGTTGCAAAGAAACTAGTAGGGAAGAAAGATGGTAGAAAGCTGTCCAAAAGGAGCTATATGCCATGTATGAGTGATGTCTGCATCAATATGACAAACATACCAACCAAAGAGTATACATGGATGAACCCATGGCTCCAGCTGCATATGTAGCAGAGGATGGCCTTGTTGGACATCAGTGGGACAAGAGGCCCTTGGTCTTGTGAAGGCTAGACCCCCCCCCAGTGTAGGGGAATGCCAGGCAGGGAGGTGGAATTGGGTGGGTGGGTGGGTGGGGGAACACCCTCATATAAGCAGGGAGAGGGAGGAACAGGGGTTTCTGGGGTTGGGGGACTGGGAAAGGAGATAATATTTGAAATGTAAATAAAGAAAATATCCAAAAAAAAAAAAGAAAAGAAAAGAAAAAGAAAAAAGAAAGTGTCTTACAAATGCAACTTGTCTTTCAGGCATGCATGTCATTGATCACAGCGACAGACACAGGCATTCTGATATGCATGGGAGCCTCTAAGGACAGCACAAGCTCAGTGTATTATGCCATTCCACTTCTACATAGTAAATCAATTGTTTAAAAGAGCAGGTCAAAACTCTTTAGCAAAGGCTTTCCTACCCACCTTCATGTCACCTGGCATACTCTACAGGTATACCACACATTCCTCAATTCAATCCAAAGCCACTATATGAGTAACCATGTCACTCTTCTCTGCTGCCTATTTCGTTTTGCCTTCTAGACCCAGGAAGTGAATATCAGACCGTACCAAGGCCCTCCTACAAAATACTATGGTTTTCTTGGCTACAAACAGGAAATCACAGGTGCAAAGAGAATTAAATAAATTCACATCTAAACACTGATCATGTAAGTGCTGGCTCTGACTCTGGGAGAAGGCTCAGGGGGTAAAATTGTTTTCTTGGAAACTGGATGGTTTGACCTCCATTTCCTGAACCCATAGAAGAAGGAGAGAACCAAGTCCCCAAAAGTTATGCATGCTGTGCACATGCATGTGCAAACACACATACACACACATACACACACACACACATACACACAGACACACACACAAGCACAGACTGACAACAAGTGAAAACAAGTGCTGATTTCTCTTTTGTGATGTTGATTTTGTCATTGTATTATCATATTACTGTTAATAGAGTATTGTATGGTCACTATTAATACAGTATTATATTATTACTGCTAATACAGCATTTCATTGTTACTCTTAATACAGTGTTATATTATTACTGTTGATACAGTGTTGTATTATTACTGTGGTTGGCATCATCATGGTTATGGCTATTACTTAACAACCTTTGGGTTTGATTAAACAAAGTTGAGGGAAGGATGATCAAGTGTGAAATGATTTACTTTCTTCTCAAACTCGTGAAAATGCTTACCTGGGGATGAAAATACATGGTCAGTGTGGCACTCAGAAGCATCCACTGTTGAACCCACTGGCTGTGGCAGAGGAACTGGCGGCCATCAGGGTTTAGCTGAGTAACCTGAAGTGTGTGTGTCTGTCTACCTGTCTGTCTCTGTCTCTTTCTATGTCTCTGTCTCTGTCTCTCTCTCTCTCTCTGTCTCTCTCTCTCTCTCTCTCTCTCTCTCTTGTTGTCCTTTGATGAATACATGACTATTTTTGGAAAGTAGGCCAGCTTTTTTTCTCTCCTCATTTTCACATTTACAATGGACCAGATCAAACATACAAGGGAAAACACATATGTATATTTTTGACTATGATTATCTGTAATCATTGAATATTTTTTTAACAGAAACAGTTAGCCCGATACTTAGAAACTCTGAAAGGCAACAAATATTAATTACATTCCTGTGCACTGGCATTTCTCATTTAAGACTTAGGCCAGAAACTCTTCACCTGACACCTGCCTCTGTTTTCTGAAGGATGAATAGTGGGACACAGTCAAAGTCCCACAGGCATGAAGTCAGTGCTCAGTCAGAAGCATTTTTCAGATTGCCTGTTAATCAGAAGGTAGCCAGTGGTACCCACGCACTTACCCATGCGTCTACCTGCTGAGCTGTGCTTTCGCCAGGCTTCTCCAAAGAAGAAAGCAGAAGATGAGTGTTCAATGCTAGAGGTCTATTAGGGTTCAAGGCCAGTGACCCCAAGAAAGAGAGGAATAAATAAAGCATGGAAAGAGTCAGCAAAGGTGGGTTGAGCCTGGTGCCTTTTCCTGATTTCTTATGAGTGTCTAAGAGACACTCCAAGGAAACAGAGGAGAGGAGCCATTGCTGACTCCTTCCTTATGCCTTCGTTTGCCCCCCTGGTTCCTCATTGCCTCACCTGGCCCCTTTGGTCTGTAGAAGGAGGGAGATACCACAGACTATAGATGACTATGAAATCTTATTTGAAGCTACCATGCTGGGGAGATTCCAAGAGACTTTGAATACATCAGGGTCACCTAAATATCAGAGGCTACATGCACTGCAGGGAACCAGGGTACTTAAAGATGCTGGTGGCAAATGCTATGGTTAGAGCTGTAACAACAGCTGCTGCTGGGAGACAGGTGACATGGATAGAATTCAAAAGACAAATACAGTAGGAGACAACACAAGTGACTGTTTCCATAGAACTGAACACAAAGCTAGTGAGACTATAATTTTCCATTCATCATGTCATGAAATTTAAATAACCATTCAAATATACAATGGAAGTCTTCTATAGTCTAATGTATTTAAGACTGATTGATGGATGGATGGATGGATGGATGGATGGATGGGTAGATGGATGGATGGATTGACTGATTGATATAGGGTCTCATGTAGTTGGAGGTTAACCTAAAATTTACTGTTATTAAGCCTGGCCTTGAACTCTGTTTCCTACCTCTTCTGCTTTAGAAGTGCTAAGGTAATAAGTATGTACCACTTCACTCTTACCTATTCTTCATAGACTTATAAATGTTCCCAGTCAAATTAGGCTGTAAACAGCATTTACAGAGCTCAACAGGTAGTGTCAGATAAGACTTCACCCACAACAGGAGAATGTGTGTGAATCTAACCTGATTGAAAGAAGGCCCACAGGTCCCTAAAGAAGACTTCTCTCCAAGAACCACTGTATAGTGGACCCATGTGACTCTGGTGTTTTTTCTTTGCTGACAAAAGTCCAGTGTCCCCATGGAGTAGCTGGAAAGCCAGATGTTCCACACAGATACACAGGGAGTCTTTAACACTATGATCAAATGTGAGTAATGTAACAATGATCTGCTTTTACTGCAAAGATCAAGAGCAACAGAATATTAATGGCCTGTTCTGCTTTCTGCCTCCTTATTTTTTCCTCCTGTAAAAGTCACCCTGGGAGAGATGGTGAGTTGATGGTTTCTGCCTGGTCCTTGCTCACTGAAGATATTGGTCTCCTAGAGGGCCCCTTTCCTTCCTGCACTGACTGCAGGCTGGGATCTGCCATATAGACCCAAGTCAGTCAGAGTCTCACAAACAGCAATTGGTACACACACACATCCTTGCCAACTGTCTCTTGTCAAAAGAACAGTACCAATAATCAACATTTGCAAGATTCCTAGGTATGCCAGGCCATTCTCTGACTTCAATATTTTTATCTAATCCTGCCAGCAAAACAAGAAGATGAACGATGTTACGCTGTGTGCTCCTTCCAGGTCAAACAAAATCAGACAGAATTAAAAGTCAGAATTAAAAGATGGTGTTAAAGTCCCCTCCCTGTTCTTGATAAACTCTCCAGAGAAAGCATTCTCACTATGAACAACAAATAAAGTGGGTTTTCATAGAGTATCTTCTCATTTTTTCTTCATAAACAATAAAAACAAATATTTTTTAAAGATTTATTTATTTATTTATTATATGTAAGTACACTGTAGCTGTCTTCAGACACACCAGAAGAGGGCATCTGATTTCATTACAGATTGTTGTGAGCCACCACGTGGTTGCTGGGATTTGAACTCAGGACCTCCAAAAAAAGCAGTCAGTGCTCTTAACCGCTGAGCCATCCCTCCAGCCCCAAAACAACAAATTAGAAACAAATGGCTTGACAAATAACAGAAGGATTGATAGATTGATTGATTGTCGATGAGTCTGTATTGATATTATAACAAAGTCTCACAATATTTATAACTTATGGATCCTTTCTACAAATCTTCACATGTTACAAAACAAGTTAGAATTTAAACAATTAAGGATATTGAACTTTTTACAGAAATTAGTAAATGTTAATATTGAATTTTAATTGGTATATTGTACTTATTTCTAGCTTTATTGAGGAATATTCAATTAATAAAATATGTGTAGATTTTACTAGAATATGGTAATTTGGGAACTATGTTGTAATTTTTTTCAATTTTGTTACCATTGTTAGGGCAGTGAACACATAAAAACTAGACTTACTCACTCTTGTTATCTGTGATTTTCTTAAAGGTGATTGGGCACCACAAGGATACTAACAGTCGGTAATTATGCTTGGTCTTGAGTATTTTGTATATGCTTGAAAGATCATTCAGATTGAAAGCTTGCTAAATATATCCAGAAAACATTTTTTTCAGTCACAATTTATCATCATTTCCTAAAATAGTATTTATATCTATGGTGTGTCTGTGTATGATTCTTGCATGAATATATGTATGTGTACACAGGGAACATGTATACACATGTATGGACCATATGTAATATATGCTTATGAATATGGGATCATGTACTTACATGTTTGTCATCTGTGTATATGTGGGTGTGTGAAGGATACATGTACCCTGTGTATACATGTGGTATTTTTGTGTATCGTGACCTTGTAGCAGTCATAGGTATACTGTTCATGGTTGTAGTCTCTGTGAATAAGAATGTTCTGTGCATAGGTGTGTTGTGTATGCAAGTATATGCTGTATATGCTGTGCATGCGTGCAGTGTGAATGTATGTGGATATGTAACCTAAATGTTGCATGTGTGTCTGCTGTGTATCTGTACTGTATGTAGGTGTATTCTCTATGTGTATAATGTATGTGCTGTAGGTACTAAGTGTGTCCTCACACATGATGTTAATGGAGCAATTCTTAGATGCTTTGAAGGAAAGAAAATAAAAATTGCAGAATTTAATCCAGGCAACTTTTAACTCTTAAGAGACGTTTTAAAAAATGTTATGTCTTGAGGTGGCCTCTGGCAGGAAGCAATGCCATTTTTGTATGTTGTCCTCAAAGTTCGTCTCCAAGTTGATGACAAGACAAAGAATCTTTATAGGCAAAGACTCTCAGTAAGTAATCAGGGAAGGCCTTGCCTGCTCACACACCATCCCACCCATCTACTCAATCATTGACAGAGTGGAAAGAACTCATCAGCCCTGGTGTGTGAGATCCTGTGGTCAGGAAGCATATGCCTAGAGCTGTATAGGCCATCTGCTTTAGGAGAAGCAAAGAGTCAGTCCTGTGTTCTCAGGGGTTGCTTTAGGAAAACTCCTAGATAGAACAGCCTTCTAGAAATGATCATTAGAAAGAAAGAAGAAAAGGTGATGTAAGAAATAACAATCCAGACCAAGGAAATGAAGGGAAATTTCTGTGCAGAAAGGAGTATCATATGTGCCGACCATTATCTATCTATCGTCTACCTACCTACTTATAATCTAGAAATTTGAGTTTATCACCTAGATAACTACCTATGCATCATCTACCTATCTTCTCTTTACATTCCCCTCATCTATCTATGTACGTATCTAACCTGACACTTAGCTACCTATCTACATATCATGCATGAACTTATTATCAGCCAGGCTATTATCTGTCTATAATCTATCTATTATCAATCACCTACTCATTAACCACCTATTTATTACCTACCTATTTTCTAACTAAGTACTCGTCATCTATACATTTATCAGTTGTCCATCATCTACAATCTATTGATCCATCATCTACCACTTAGCTACCCATTATCTACCAATCATCCATGTAATCCATCTTTTCTCTACCCATCAATAGCCTGTCAACAATTCTCCATATGTATCCATCATCTCCCTTAACCTTCAGTGAAGACTTGTAAAAGCCTTGTTCAAAGCATTCTTCAGACTCAGCCATTAGTAGGGATGGCCATTTTTTCACATCGTCTTGGTGTTACTTGGAGACAAATGAGCCATAAACACATGAGATCTGTAACATGATAGCCGTCAAAGCTTACACAGCCACAGATTTCACTGAGGAAAATATCCTAGTCTTATATTACAGCCTGTAATCTGAAATTTTATTTGTTCAATTTCTGAAATGGCTCATTACAGATCTCAGTGTCTGTTAACACAGAATGAAGTGGAGGTGACATGAGATTTGTTACCAAGTGCCCCATTCACTATGGAATGACTAGCAAGGAGCATGCTTATTTTAATGACATATGAATCTCAATGCCTTCGCACCTGACTGCTGGACTCGGTGCTGTACTTTCACACACTCAGATGAAGTCAATGCCCAGTCTACACACAGTATGGATTTTAATAAATTCATATTTCTCAGGTTTTACTTTCCTTATTTTTATATTCATCTTTTTTCCTTCTTTTCCTCCTTTTCATCTGATGTGCTTCTCCCTCTCCATTCTCAATTTCTTTTTCTGTATCGAGTTTGCCCTACAAATTAAAACTCAGAGCAGGAACAGTTGTCCGTCTTCCCTCTTGTAGGTTGATACGTATTCTGCCTACATATTTCGAACAAATCTCCTTCCTTTCAACACACAGTAATGTTTTAAAATTAATGATTAAAATAAACATAAGGTATTGTAAATGAACAAATGTGATACCCAAGCTATCTGACAATCCACAAGCTTGCAGACTCTCACTTTGAAAATATGATCAGGCCTTGTAATACATGACAGTCACCTAATATTTTGGAATTGACAAATGACCTATTTTCTTCTCCCAAAGCTACTATTTCTCCAGAATGAATTATTAACCACGGGTTTTATTTTAAATTTGAATAAAAGTGAGAGCAATTTAGATCGATTTTGAGGCAAGCAACGCCCTTGAGCTTTGCCATGAGATAAAGCATTGCCATTTGTCTAGCGCCATCTGCTGTTCGATCCAAGCAGCAGCATGAGCCTGGTTTCCAAAATGAGAAGTTGGCCTCGCCATTAAGCTTGTTTCTAGCAGGGTGTGACTGGAAAAAGCAGAAACAAACAAGCACAACCACCACAACCAGACAAGACAAATTCAGAAAATTTAAGCAATGGAAACACTTAAGTGGAGATCAGAAACTACGGGAAATACTGTCCCATAAGAAGATGCACACCAACAGCCATAGGTTTAAAGGTTACTGACATACAAGCACTGCTTAATAATTTAAACTAGTTTCATCTGTGAGTCAGAATCTCACACTGAGCCCAGGGATACCTAGAATTCACTACGTATCCAGGCTTATCCTGAACTTGTGGCAATCCTTCCCCGGCCCCATTACAGATTCTCAAGCAAGGGAACTACAGGTCTGAGTCTCTGTACTCAGCTATTGTCTCAATAACTATATAATCAAATCTTTACTTCTTTAGAACAACTCGAAGAAATTGCCTCATTACCAACATCATCATTTTATATATTTTATTCTAAAATATATTTTTTCCTATTATAAGAATATCAATTCAGAATTTCAGTATAAAGCCTAAACATTCAGATCTCCTAGCACATTAATGTTATAACAAAAGTACAGTAAGTTCAGCGTGGCTTGAACAACAGCAAAAAAGGAAAATACAGATGGCTTATGGTCCTGTCCCCTGCTGGGTAATAACACGGATTTAACTAAATATGTAGGACACGTTAAAGAATTCAGGCTCATACTCATCTGTTACTATGATATAATGTTACCCTCCATGACAAGATAATTCATATACTGTGATCGTGCCTGCTTCAAAGAGAGTTGCATTCCTAGGCAACAAAATTAATTTGGCATTTTTAAAGCTGATCAGACAGGAGTTCATACCTCTTTAAAACATATAACAAATTACTGGGAATATACAAATAAGCTGCATTTATAAAGCTCTTTATTACCTACAGATTGGGAACTTTTATTAATGTAATGTTTCAGTTTTCAATTAGATTGCTTTTTACTAGATTCTGTACAATAATTTAAACCAATAGGTATATTTCTACATTTCTTCAAATCTAGCTATACCAAGACACTCATACATACAATATTCCTTTAAAACTTGGCCAATCAATTGAAAGTTGGCTCTCTGACAAAATGCAACAAAGTGTCTCATTTGTCTCATATTTAAAGCATAGTCATGTTTGTATGGTCTCTTCTGTGGTTGATTTGTTCTTTCATAAAATATCATTTACTTATTACTTGTGTGTTTGTGTATGCATGTGTGTCTGCACGATTCATATGCACTACCTGTGTGCAGGGGGTGTAGGTCCCCTGGAACTGGAGTAACTGGGGTTGTGAGGCTGCATGTGGGTGCTGGAAACTGAACCCATGTCCTTGGTAAGGGCTGCTCTTCAACATTGACATATCCCTTCAGGCCTGATTGTGCTGACTTCTAAGACTACTGTGAGTTCTTTATTGTTTTCTCAGCTCAGTTGACATTTGTGGTCATTTTTGAATGTGATGGGAGTATTCATTTAGTTTCTTAGACCTAAAAGATTCCAAGTTTTGGAAGGTAAGAGCAATAAGCTACAGCAACACTAGAGAGGATGAGGAGGAAGAGACAGACACCCACTCAAAGATGATATCACTCTCTTCACACACAGAACATTAATTTACCTTTGTAAAATCATTTATTTTATTTTTGTGTATAAATGTCTTCTTTCAATGAAAATAGATATTTTTTAAACAATATATTGTGATTATGGTATCTTCCTTTCCAAACTCTTCCCTGATTCTTGAAATTTCTATCCCCAAATACATTCCTTTTCTTTTTCTCATTAAAAACCAAACATGAATCTACAAACATGCATCTATTAATAATAATAATTAGTAGAGCAGGGAAAAGGGGGAGGAAGAGGAGGAAGAAAAGAAGAAATATAAAATAAAAACAAGCAAAACAAAACAAACACAACAGAAGGAGAGAAAGAGCCAAAGAAAATGCATCAGAAATACCTACAGAAGCTGAGACAAACACTTTTTCCCCCCTTTGGGTTTTTTTTTTTTTCTTTTTTTTTTTTTTTTTTTTTTTTGGTTTTTCGAGACAGGGTTTTTCTGTGTAGCCCTGGCTGTCCTGGAACTCACTTTGTAGACCAGGCTGGCCTCAAACTCAGAAATCTGCTTTCCAAGTGCTGGGATTAAAGGTGTGTGCCACCATGCCCGGCAAGACAAACACTTTTGTAAACAACCAAGCCTCAAAAAAGAAAATCTGAATTCAAAATATATAAACAAAAGATCTATGGGAGAGAGAAAGACTGCCCTGACAAAGCAAAACATCATGAAACAAACAAAACACTGTATGCATGTTTAATTTTTTTTAGTGTATGTAGTGCCCCATGTAGTCATGTCAGAAGAGATGCTAGATCCCCTGGAACTGGAGTAGCAGATGGTTGTTAATCCTGGGTCTTCTGCAAAAGTAACCAGTGCTTTTAACACACCTCTCCAGCTCATGATATCTTAATTTTTAAGACATATTGTATTTGTGTGTGTGTGTGAGAGAGAGAGAGAGTGAGAAAGAAACAGAGACAGAGACAGAGACAGAGAGACAGAGAGACAGAGACAGACAGAGACAGAGACAGAGACAGAGACAGAGACAGAGACAGAGAGGTGATTACACATATTCATGGAGGCCAGAAATGGGTAGGAGGATTCCATTAAGTTCTACAAGCCTGGGAAACATTGTGGGTTCCATACTGGCCAGGGCTATATACAAAGACCTTATCTCAAAACAACAAATAAACATGAAAGAAAATTAAATTAAGGTAAAATCCAGGGAAATGTCACACACATGAGAAACCATCAGTAAGAAACAGTGAGCTTTGAAGGTCAAAATCAAGGTCATACAGGGGCCACAGTAACCTGCACAGGAGACTCTGGGAGGACCCAGGTAAACACCAGCAGACTATCTGTACCATCTACACCAATGAACTTGGGCTCTAAAAAATATCTCCTCTCCTTTTTTTGGATTTATTTTTGACAGTTGTAATCTTATTATTAAGGTCTAAGAAACTCTGCCTCATCCTTGAAGATGGTTCAAGATAGCCCTTGGGCATGTAATCGAATTCTTTTTTTGAAAGAAATTGAAAGTACCACACTGTCATCATTCAGAGATTTTCATTCTGTGAAGTGGTTCACTAAGGATGAAGGAAAAGATGAGGTGGTTTGGGGACCTCGCACACCCCATTGATCCAAATGCAATCTTACCAGCTACAGCAAGGGTATCCAAATTTACCTTGAAATTTGAGCACTCAAGTCACTTGTCTCTTCCTAGAGTAAGGATGTAACAATATGGAAGACCCTTAAAGATGTCTGGAGAGTTGATGATGTTGCATGAACGAGTGATTTCCCCAGATGCCACTTTCCCCATAGATTCTCTGGACAGAACAATTGCCTTTAAATGCCACTTCTCCTCTTGGCCCTATTCTCTGAAATCCTCTTTATTAAATAGACACATCTCTTGTGTTCGCAGCTCCCACAGCCTATATTGGATTTTAGATTTACTCACTTTGAAGTGTTCTAGCACAGTAATTGGATGAAGATGGAAAGTTGCTTCTCTGCTGTGCCTGGGGTTGGACTTGTGTATTCTATAAATATCCCCATGTATACACAGCAAGATAACGTGAAACAAATCTTCTCCCTTCAATGCATTCACTTCTCTGAACATTTCTTTCTTAAGCTAGGAATAAAGGGTTTCCCCCTGTCATCCTTTACACAAAAGAGCTCTGATCAAAGCAGAATTATTTCATAAAACTGAAAATTGAAGGCAAACCACACCCCTTAATCACTTCAGCACCCACCACGAACCAGGCATCCATGTTTTATCTTCTTCTGTAGCCAGTACAAATGCCTTCCTTCCCTCTGTTTGCCCATTTTCATTTTCAGGCTTCCCCCTTGCCTCTCCTACATGGCATGGCCAGACACCACCACCCACAATGATCTGACACCTCTCAAAAGTGTCACTTACATTTCATATCCATCATATTTGACTTTCTCTTTCTAGGTTGAATGGCCTGTCTGGTGTGTAGATGAATAATGCATTATACATTGTCTGCTACAGGTAACAATGTATGTGTCATGCATTACCTCATTACCTGATGGTATCTCTTTAAGTGTGACCACACCACATTTTTGCCCTTTGCCTCTGTAGCGGTCAATAGATTCTAGGTATTCAGCAATTACTTGGTGAGGAGGTGAATGAATAAATAGCTAGTTGAAAATTATTTGCAATAGAAAGCGTTTGTACTGTTTCCTGTATATGTACCTGTCCTTTGTGTATTTGTCTAAATTGGTCTGTCTCTCTATTTAGAGCATGTTCTTACCTGGTGTGTAGCAGTCCCTGAGTTCAGAGATTCAATACTATAATATTATTTTGCTATAATAATCATTCATTCAATGTCACAACATGCATTGGCATTCCTCAAAAATAATGCATTGTTGTGCCCTACAGAATACAAACCAAATGAAAATGGGCCAGACAAGATAATGGGTTACTACAAAGGAACAGCTAAAAAGGAAAGGTGTAACCTAATATACATGGATGATAGATGATAAATCATAGAGAAAAGATAGATCAAAGCAGAATGATGATAGTCAGATTTATACAGAGATAGGTAAGTAGATGGTAGATATATGGACATATGGATCGATTTATGGATAGGTAGGTAGATGAAACAGAGGTGGGTATAAAGAAAAGATCAATAAATGAGAGATAAGCTGGGAGATGGTAGGTATATGGACATATGGATGAATAGATTTGATATATAGGTTGTATAAAGAGATACATTAGTTGATGGTGATAGACGGTAGGTAGATAGATAGATAGATAGATAGATAGATAGATAGATAGATAGATAGATAAATAACTAGGCAATGAAATCAGTACATCAATAGACAATAGATGTTAGACACATGAATAGTTTAAAGGTAAATAATAGATAAATGGGTAGACAATAAATGAATTAAATAGGTAAATAGATAAACAATAAAAATATAAAAGGCAAACTGGTACATACAAACATGACTATGTGATAGATTGATCATAGATTAAAGATACAGATGTACATCAAGAAGAGAAAAGCAAAGTCAGCATGTGGTTTCAGATATAATGGGCATACTTTCAAAGTCCTTTCAACAATACCTTTTCACATATTCAGGTGTAGCTCTACTACTTAATTTTAAACCTTTATACAATCCCCCTAATTATTAACAGTAAATACCTTCTCCTCAGAGCCCTGAAAGGTCACTAATAGTTCTCAATTCTTTTATAAAATAAAATTTACTTAGTAAGTTCATGCTTAGTATCTTAATTTTGTGCTTAGTAAAGAAACAAAATCTCTTAGTTTTAACTACATGGTGGGGTGGTCCCTTGTCATATCCTAACGTCATCTCTATACCTGACCAATTGCAAAGCACACCTTCATAGACTATTCCTTCATAAGAGTCCACAGTTGTGATATTTAAGGGGCTCTTCTCACTATTTTCAATAAGTTCATTTATGTAACCCAGGTCTTTGACCACCACTTGGTATTCTGTTTTCAGGGAATTCTATAAGGGAGAACAGTGTCTCTGAGGAAGCTTATGAGCAAGGGTCAGTTTTATATCATTGGATGAATATGGCCTTGAGTGCCAGCCAGACACAGAATATCTCAGTCCTATTAGTACTTCCTAACCATCTGTGCAGGTAATCCATATGGACTTCTTCTTTTGATTTTGAAAGAGAAAAATGCATAAATATCCTATAAACCCTCTTGTTTTCTGGTACAATAAGACTGCCTTGATATGCTCAACAATGTACAAGTGTCTGGTGGTCTGGTTCTTCTCATGCTGGGGAGGAGTGACCATCAAGGGGCAGGTGGGAAGGTCTTACCTGGATGTGGCCTTTATTCACTCTTTAGATCACCATTTCCTCCTCCTCCCCCATACAAAACTCTGAGATCTCAATGGCAGGCATTAATTATGAGTTCTCTTGTCAGTTTGCTTCTGGGTTGTGTGGACTACAGGGGTTCTTAGGTCTTTGAAGGTAGTAGCATCTAGTGATTTTCTGTGGGTCCATCTCCACCAAACTTTCTTCTACTGAACCTCACTCAGTAAAGATGTGAAGGAACTATGGCTCTGATCCACTCTCTCATCAATGTGGCATGTCCCAGGTTCATTTAACAGGGAGAGAGTTTCAGAAGAGCTGGATGAATATACCTTTTTGACAGTCATAACAGTGATGATATTAGCTTAGAATACCCTGGGTAGATATCTCCCTCTTCTTTTTTAAGGCAGAAATAAGAAATCTTCCATTTGACTTTTAGTTGGTTATTTTAAATTAAGAATATGGAGGAAGAAGATAATAAACAGGAATAATAAATCAAATGGTAAATGCCTTGACTAGTATGAGTAGAGAATGTGTAGGCATTACAAATTAAACTCAACTAAATAAACAAAAGGGAGAGAGACAAATCCCTAAGAAACTATTTGTTGGACATTAATGTTTGTTTACCTGCTGTGGAATTCTTGGGAGCTCTAGCAGAGAATGTGTAATACTTAGGAACTATTTTAAAGTACATGACAAAGGTTGTAAAATTTTTCAGTATCATGATTGCTCACTGCCACCTTTCCCGTACATGAATGCATGACTGTGTCTTATAGAATAGCCATAACTGTGGCAGTCTAGACAGATACATGAGTTAGATAAAACAATGAAAGATGAAGTCAAATATAGAAGGACGATAGATGAGATGTATAATAAAGATAAGTGTGAGACAGATGCTAGGTATAGATATATAGATGGACAAATATATAATAGGCTGATAGACATATAGATAGACAGAGAAAGATAGACAGTCTCTCTCTCTCTCTCTCTCTCTCTCTCTCTCTCCCTCTCTCCCTCTCTCTCTCTCTCTCTCTCTCTCTCCCACACACACGCACACAAACACATACACACACAGAGGGGGGAGGGAGGGAGGGACTCAGACAGATTGTCAGATAGTTTTATGTCAACTTGACAAAAGCAAAAGTCATCTCAGAGGAAGGAACCTCAATTAAGAAAACTCCTCCAAAAGATCAGGCTCTATGCAAACCTCTAGGTCACCTTCATAATTAGTAATTAATAGGAGAGGGCTTAACCTACTGTGAGTAGGGACATCACTGGATGTTGGTCCTGGGTTATATAAGAAAGCAGGCTGAACGAGCCATGGAGAGCAAGCCAGTAAGCAGCACTTATCTGTGGCTTTTTCATTAACTCCTGCCTACAGATACCTGCCTTGAGTTCCTATTTTGAATTCTTTTGATGATGAACTGTGATGTGGAAATATAAGCCAAATAAACTGTGTTCTTAAGTTGCTTTTGGTCCTGGTGTTTCATCATAGTAACAGTAATATGAACTAAGTCACACGTACATACAAAACGACAAGTAGATATAAATTATAGGTATATAGTTGCAGATAAGAGACTAGAAGATAGAAAGATAAGTCATAAATGGATTGATGTGTGGTAGATATTGGTAGAGCTGTTATAAGTAATGAATTTAGAATAAGGAAATAGAATAAGGCTATATAACACATTTCCTTTGCTATAAAGGGCACCTTTTAAGTTAGTGGCTGTCAGCACATTCATATGTGCACATGCATCAACATCTAATTCTATGGGAATCAAATTAAACCCCCATACCCAGCATGTCCTTTCCATAAGACATTGTTTGATAGCAATCCTCCAGCCATTACCTTCCTTTTTGTCCTTATTCTTGCAATGCCTCAAGCATTGGAGCCAGGATATAGATATCCTATTTAGGGCAGAGCATTTAATAGATTTTATAGATATTTGTTACTTGGTGTTTTTACATAGGAATGGGGTTGTTGAATCCCTCGAGTGACCTAGTGCTTGTCATCTTGTGAAATTCCCAAACTGTTCATTTGTCAAAGGCAGGGTGAATTTTGCACTTCCACTAGCTAGCTAACATACCAAGTATCTGCTAACACACCTTCAACCAAACTTATGGCTGCCTCTATTTTGGCATCACAGGTTTTGATTTACATTTTTCTATTGACCAATGGCATTGAACAGCTTCCAAATATGGACAGGTGCTCTCATCAGAAAATATCTATTCATATCCTTACCCACTCAGAGTGATTATTAAGAAGATGTGTATTAAGTCCTATAACTGTTGATGGGTTCCCAAATCTGTTTTGATGACTTGCTATAGAATTGTCTTTATGTTTCCTGTGAACTATTGGGCATTTTTAGTCTTCTCTCCAAATTGAAGTATTGCTTCTACTACCCTCAGTAGAGTTGGCTTTGAAGTCATAAATTGATACCTGCTAGAAAAGGAAAAAATAAATCAATTTTTTTCCAGTGGAGTATCACTGGGTATATCAACCACACTCGAGGGCAGACTCCATGGTTAGAAGTAGTTGACCAATACAAAGTGGACTTCATGTTTATCTGTGTCTGTCAGAGAGAGGGATCTTGTTTTGTTTTGTTTGGAGGGTCTCTTGCTTGTATGGTTGGTTGGTTTGTTTTGGTTTTGCCTTACTTTTCTTTTTCTTTGTTATAATTACAATTTTTATTGTTTTGTGTTATTTTAGGGGCAACGAGAACACTATGTTGGTTGGGTAGGGAGGTGGGGAAGATATTAGATATTAGGTAGAGAAGAGAAAAGATTATGACAGATATATTGCATGAAAACTTTAAAGTAAATTTCTTTTCATCTGTTTTTGAAACATGGGTAATTTTTCTGGCTATAAAAATTTAGAGTGACAATCATAGTATCTCAGGAGTTGGAATATTCATTATTCCAGAACCCAGTGGAAATATTTAAGGCTTTCTATGGAATAATAATTTTATTTTTTCACTTTTTAATTATTGATACTTCCATATTTTAAAAAATAGTCTAGATACACTACTGTCTTATCACACACATGATTTAGAAATGTTGAACTCCACTTTGGACCTTATTTATTTATTTATTTATTTATTTGTTTATTACTTATTTCCTGGTGACTCCTCTGATTCCCAGCATTTTCAGTTTTGACGAAATCCAGTTAATATGTACTTTTATTTGAGGTTTGTGTTGCTGTCTTATCTGAAATTAAAAACAAGAATAACAGTATCATTTTATTCATGGTCATAAAATTCAATGCTTTCATTCTCTTTATGAGAGTTTTATACTTTTTAACTCTTCGAGCACTGTGCCTAACATTGTGATATTGATTTTGGCTGGTATCCAAGTTTAAGTTTATTTTTGATGAATTTTTGATTATTGCTATGTGTGTGGGAGAGTGTTGGGGTAGAAGAAGAGACAGAAGAAACAGGAGTGGCTATGCATGCACAGTGTCATGCATGGAGGGTCAGGGAACAACTTTTGAGAGTCTTTTATGTCCTTCAAGCATGAGGACAGACTTCAGGTTGTTAGAGTTCCGTGATGAGTGTATCTACCCTTGCCAGCACTAGAATCCAACTGTTTCTTTGCCTGTAGAACTCTCTTTGCTCCAGGTCCATTTGTTGAAAAGAACATTGCTTCCTTCATTGGATACCTTAGCAATCTTATTAAATATCAATTGACTGCGAATGTGGGGAGGTATTTTTAGACTCTCGGTTTCCTCCTTGAATCAATATTTCTATCCTTCACTCACTGAAAGAGCATCTTGACACTGTACAGTTAGGTTGGGCCCTTGTCTAGGTCTACTAACATAAATCTTTAACTTGATTTTTGATTATAACAGTTTTTTATCTGAGTATCTTAACATTTGCTATAAGCACATAAATGCAGTATGCGATTTGGTTTCTGTCTCTCTCTGTTTCTCTGTCTGTCTCTGTCTCTCTGTCTCTCTCTGTGTCTGTCTGGGTGACTCCATTTACTTATCCAAACTACTACCAAAATCTCTCATGTAGTATTAATTCCTTACCTTGTTACAGATCTTAAGATGAACTCCATCAGACTCTCAGCATTAACTATAGATTCACTGCATTGGGGGGGGGGGCGTGTTCTTCATTAAATTGTTGAGCATTCTTACTGTTGGTTGAAAGAACCTTTTGTCCAATCTTTTCTCTGCACTAAGATGATGATGGTGATGTTGGTGGATAATGATGATGATGATCCTATGACTTCTGTTTTTATTTATTATCATTATTATTATGAAGAGTTATATGTAGTTGCCACATGTGGAAGTCAGAAGACAATGTTTTAGAGTTGGTTACTTCTCTCTTTCCATCTTTATGTGCCAGGCTAATGTGGCAAGTGTCTTAACCTACTGAATCATCATGCCAGCCCATCCATTTATTAATGGGTCTCAGAGATGGCCCCTTCCATAGAGTATTTAGTTAGGGGCAGACCTTCTATAAAGCAAAGGTCTCATGCGGCTGTACAAAAACATAGTGTCACCACACTTCCATTGTCCACAAGGCAATGCAATAATTTATTCACTCCTCCAAGAATCCTGGCAATCAGGTATGCCTGATTCTCTCACATAGAGCAACTTCAGATATGAATTCCACATGGCTTTCTTTGTTTCTGATCTAACTAATTCTTTTTCACATTTCTGATTTGCTCTTGCCGATGTAGTTGTAAGAATTTCACTTCCACGTAATAGTAAGTCTAAGTCTCCAGGCTTCTACCCCTGTGCTGTCTTCATACTGTGTGGCGGAAGGCTGTTAGGGACCCTAAAAAAAATCACTGGGCACTAGTTTCTCCTCTTACATCCTTGAAAGAGTATGAAAAGTTGGTTTTAATTCTTTCACTTGAGAAACTATTCAGGCCAGAGCTTTCCAGAGTGAGAGGACAGATTTTGTTACTAATAAAACGACAGTATATAGCTGGAGTGAGATTTTGTGTAATTTCTTTAGTCACTTTCTCTGCTATGTTTTTATTAGAGTATGTTTAACTTCTAAGTTATTTTGTTTATTGTTGTAAAGTTTTTATATGTTTATTATTTATTCATTCATTGAATTTTTATGCAAGATTACACTGTATCTTGGTTATATCTAATCCTTCTCCTCCACCTTCCCCTTCCCTTTCCAAGGGAATAACACCGCCTGAGATCCCCAAACACAAATCCCTTACAACTTCATGTCATCCTTATTTTTATCTTTAAAATGTTGTTTTGTGTGTTCATTTGCACAGGATTTTTATAGGTGCAAAAGGTGACCAGAAACCAACTTAGTGGGGTTGATGTTTTTTGTTTCCATTATGTTCATGCCAGGGACTGAACTGCAGTGGGTCATCAGTCTCCCGATGCCAGTGACTTTACTTACTGACTAGTTTCATTGGTTCTTAAGCTATTATTTTATAATATTTTAATTTTTGCAATATTGTTAATACAATTCCTCCTGTCATTATCAATTTAATGAGTTTACAGTCTAGTTTCTATCTAATTAGAAGGTTTAGCTGTGCTTTTCTATCATTGACGCCAAAGGGACATTTATTTTGACCATGTACACAATGTATACATAAAGATTTGCATCTCCCTGTCAACCCAACCTCAGTGGTGGTCTACATTGAAGGCGCACTGTTACATAATCACCACATTTGTAGAAAGCATTATATTATTTAATTACAAAAGTAATTTTATTTTTGAATTTTTTATTTTCCTGGGGATTAGTTATTGTTTTATTTCTACATATTTTTGTCTTTTGCACATTTATTTCTACTATTAACTGTAAATGAAATAAAGAATTTATTCTATTTATTTTCTTTATACAGATTCTTTGGGGGGAGTTAGGTTGTGTAATTTTTAAATTTTTAAAAAGATTGTTTTTTTTTTTTTTTTTTTTGAGACAGGGTTTTTCTGTATAGCCCTAGCTGTCCTGGATCTCACTTTGTAGACCAGGCTGGCCTTGAATTCAGAAATCCACGTGTCTCTACCTCCTAAGTGCTGGGATTAAAGGCATGTGCCACCACCGCCCAGCCAAAAGCAGATTTATTTATTTCATTATTTCTTACATGAGTGTTTTGCTTGGATGCATATATGTGTACCTCATGTGTGCCTAGTGCCCATGCAGTCCAAGAGAGAGCACTGGGTCTTCAGGAATAGACTTACAGATGGTTGTGATCTGTCATATGGTGCTAGAAATCAAATGTGGGACCTCTGGAAGAGTCACAAGTACTGTTAACCACTGAGCCAACTCTCTAGCCCAAATATTTATCGGATTCATATCTTCTAAATTTATTGTTGTTTTATCTATAAGTGGAAGTAAGGATTTTAGTATTTTGTTTGGTTTGTTTATTTATTTGTTTGCTTGTTTCTTTTGAGAAGGTTTTACTGTGTAGCCCTGATCATCCTGGAACTTGCTCTGGAGACCAGGCTGGCTTTGAACTCATGGAGATCATCTGCTCTGCCTCCTAAATATTGGGATTAAAGACATGAACTGCCACCATCACCACCACCACCACCACCTGGAGTCTTTAATAGTTTTTCAACATTATCTTTTACTCTATCTTCTAGTTATGTTAGGTTTTGCCTTATGCATTTGCTTTTAGTTTGTTATTTCTTTATGTGTTCATGGCTGCTATATCATTGTTATAGGAGGGCAATTTTATAACTTTAGAACATTTCATTTTATCTATAACAGTTTTGCTTTACACTCTATTTTGGTCAATATTAGTAAAGACTTATCTTGCTATTTACAAACTGCCATCTATTTCTTCCTTTAAAAGCAGATTTGTAATTTCTATTAAATTTTGTCCCCTGTTAAAAGGGTGTGATTGGATACTATTGTCCTATCTCTGCTTTTTAACTGAATTGATTAATCCAATCAATTAGCAATCCAATTTAGCAATATTAATGGCCTAGTTGTAATTAAACCTCTCATTTTACTTCTGTTTATTCATGTTTTGCCCCACACCTTCCTCTGTCTTTCTTTGAATTAAATGATGCTGTTCCACTGCCCCCAGTAATTTCATGGATGAGTTCTCACTGGTCCTCCACAGCTCCTTTAACTACTTACATAGGTAGGGGCATAATAATTGATTTTAATGAAAGATTCTACCTAACACACGTATGCACAATTTGTGTGTATGTGTGTGTGTGCATGTATGTGTATGTTTGCAGTTCATTTAAATTCATACTGCAAACCACAACTGATAGCTCACAAGTGCACATTACTTGCATCTGAAGTTGATAGGGTCTTCCCAAGTGGTGTTGATCAGCCTCTCTATCACAGCAAATGTCAAGAGCTTGTGTGCCCAAGCTTGCTGTTGTCAGGGTCTGGATCTTGGGTCTCCTGACAAATGCGTCCTTCATGGTTTTTGCTCACATTTCCCTAATGTCCTACAATATGTTTCACCTTCTGAAATTTGTATTTTCTATCAGTTCCTTCTCTGGAAAGGAATCCCTTTAGGGCTTTTGCCCCATTTTTAAATGGAATCATTTATGTTTTTATTCTTTGTCCTCTTACTGTTAAGTAAATGGAATCACTTCTCTTATAAATATATTTAATGGAATAATCTTGTGTGTGATGGTTAAATATTAGTTGAAATGAATTATCAATATAATTGCATGAAACAAAATAAATAAAATGGGAAAGCTTAACTTTGCAAGTAAGTGGGTTTGGAGTATTTGACAGGTACTCAGCAGCTATATGCATGGACACCATACAACTCGGACACCATAAACTGACATTTTCCATAATGAACTTAGGAGAGAAAATGGACCTTTGAAGCTGATGGGATGCTTAATTTTCAATTGCATAACTAAGCACAATTACATAAGTGACAGTTACATAAACATGACCTTTACATTATGCTATTAAACCAACCAATAGAAGACCTTCAGGTGAGAAAAGAAAAACTTACCCTTGGGTATGCTGAACCTGTGAAGAAATTATTTTGTGTCTGGTAAGATATAATCTTTAAAGGAATATTGAATTTAAAACACTCCCTTTATGCCAGCATCAAGGTAGCTAACTAAAGTCCGCAGTCCCCTTTCTTTAGCCCAGTGACTACTTCTAGGAACTTCCCAGAAGACAAACACCTAACAATATACATACACAAACATAGCTATATTTCATAACTGTAAAATGTTGAAAATATCTTCAGCTGTACATTTAAAATGTGAGAGAACAAATTACGATTGATCAACAATTCCTTTAGCACCTGTAAGTGAAGGCGTTATTTACTAAAATAAATGAAGAAATTCTCTAGAAGCTGACAGGAAAGCACTTGCATGCAGCACTGACGATCAGTGTGTGATGCATCCCAACACAGAGGGATGCTGACATTGATGTACGAGAAGTGGAGGTAAGAGAAATAAGTGTGACTCCTTACTCAGTGAAAATCAACCTGTAAAGTCGATAACTAAGAGAATGAGTGCTTCCACAAGGCAGATGGAAAAGCGGTCATAAAGGCTGGGCTAATAGAGAAAGGATTAAACAGCCTAAAGATCCAGTGTTCTCCTTTCAGAATGGAGCTTGCTTGTTGTGATGTGTACCTGTAGTCAACTCAGAAAGAAACAGAGCCAACCAGGATATTATGTGTGTAAGCCAAATAGACACACAAAGAGTAATGATCAATATTGCAAAAGTATATGAGGATAGCATAAAGCAGATGGGAAGGAACAACAATAGCATAAATACTTAGCATAAAATTTTGGGAATATTTAGACTAAGTAAGATTAAAGATGAAAAATGCAGATACTGTATTTGGAATCACAATTTCTTCTTATATTTTTATGGATTAGAAATCTTTACATGAGTGCATTTTCAAATTTTAGAAAAGCATTAATAAACACATTTTGGATAACAAGAGCCTTATTTCTCATTGGATAAAGGATGGAGGGTGAAGAATGGAACTCAGAGATAGTCAGTTGAAGTCAGAGGTTCCATACAAAATCAGGGTTGGAGGGTATGTGTGTGCGAGATTAGTCTGTCTGTTCCCAAATCAGTCCTCTGAGAGGAGCAGGAGCATCAAAGCATGGGCAGCAAATAGCAAAGTCAGCACATGGATCCTTTCTCCAACAAAGGGGCCAGAGTGCTTGGAGCAAAACTCTGATCACAGGGCACGAACAGGAGAGGTTCAGAGACAATTTAGGGGGCAAGGATATTTTCAAAAGCTTGTGGAACAGATCAAAAGTTACAGTGCCCAGACTGAGGAGAGATCAAACTGCAACAATTTCAGGAACAAATTAATTATCATGACAGTTTATAATCTATGCTCTGACATGGACAAAAACAAATGAATGGAAGACAGGAAGAAAAAAATCTCCACTTAAAGTGGAATTCCAATTGCTAACCATGAAGGACTTGATGAAAATAGAAAAAAACAAAGAAACAAAAAACAAAAACACTTGGTGATCACAATGCTACTACTGAATGTTAGAAAGAGAAACAATGTTACCATCCTGCAGATAATGGAACAACAATGTTGCCATAGCGTAGATAATGATGCTGTGTCAGGCAAAATGCTTTACCTGGGCTGTAAATGACTCAGCAGTTAGGAGCTGTTCTTGCAGAGTACCTGGCTTCAGTTCTCAGTGCTCACACAGTGGAGCACAACCAACTGTAACTCTACTAACAGGGGATCTGATGCCCTCTTCTGGACTCCACAGGCACTGCATGCACATGGTATAGGAACATGTAGGCAAAGTACTTATATGTGTAAAATAAACAAACCTTTAAAACTATAAAAAGAAGCTTCACTGCTTACTGAAGACAGTAAATGAAAGTAGACACTCTGACACCAGGTACAGTCTGCGACTAGTTCCATCGATACCATAGGTTCAGGGCTACCTTAATCTTGAGCAAACAAAACCCAGTCCAGAGACAAGATAAAAAGATTGCTTCAGACTAGGCAAGACAGATGTGCCACCATCTCAGTGCAAAGAATGATGCCAAATCCTATGGGAAATTCTCCAATATTTAAACATATTTTGAAGATGATGCAGCAATCATTTATTAATACTGTATTATTTTCCAAGTTCTGTACACTGAGACATGGTTATCTGGGTTATTATCATTGCAGGAAGCTAAATGAGGGGGCTGCATAGATTCTGTGTACTTGGTAACCATTTTTTAGTTGTTTTCATTTTAACTCAAAGAAAAATGACAGCCTGCAGGGTCTGGTTGGAAGGGGATGGCAAATAAGATTAGGAGAATAAAAGGAGGTGTAAAAGAAAGCAAAAGGAAAGAAAACCAGCCTTAGCTAAGACCTTGGCTGTTTCAGACATACTCAACACACTAAACACTCCTAGCACATCAGCCAGTCAGAGTCAGACTGACAGGTACCCATAAGTGTAAACCTGATCAGACTCCCAGGGACCAGAGAGGGCAATCAGAGTGCACTGTAGAAGTCTGTGTACCCAGCTAAGGAATCCACTAAATCTCAGACTGTACATCTTGACATTGTACCCTGCCTACATATCAGCATTGTGTTTAGCTCTGTAAGTAATTACTGGAAGTCCTTGAGGCCCCTCCAACGTGTGTGTGTGGGGCGGGGGGAGTGCACACATGCCCTACAGCAATCTCATGAATGAAACTAGTTCTACAGAACAAAATGGTCATTTTATAATTCCTGCATACAATGAAAACTTTCCTCTAACATTTGATTAAGGAAATCGTCTATCTTCATGAACATTTCATGAATATACTGAGCTAGAACACCAGTCCTGCCTTTCTCTCAGGTGCCTGATGCTTTAACTTCTTCCATTTGTTATATTTTTGAGATTTCATACATGAATACCACGCACTTGGTCATGCTCACCACTGTTACCCACTCTTATATCTTTACCAATCCTGTGCACCCACTTCTTCCAGCTGCTTATCCTCTGACTCCCATATCTTAATTTTAATGCAAGTATTCATGGTTGCTATCTCAGTTCTCTCTAGTCCTGGCTCTCTCCTTTCTTTCTTTTTTATTTCTTCCTTCCTTCATTTCTTTCTTCCTTCATTTCTCTTTTCTTCCTTCCTTCATTTATTCCTTTGAATTTTCTTCCTTTGTTTCTCCCTTTTTTCTTTGTTTCTTCCTTCTCTTTCTTTTTTTCTTCCTTCCTTCATTTCTTTCTACCTTTCTTCCTTCCTTTCCTTTCTTTCTTTTTTTTTCTTTCTTCAATTATGTTTTCTTGAGACTATAATTTATTTCCGTCTTCTCTCTCTTCCTTCACACACTCTCTGGTATCTCATTTCTTTCCAATTTGTGGCCTCCCTTTTTTGTTATTTTTATGGCACCTGATTACAGTGCAAAGCTGTAGGATCTAGTCCCAACTGATACATCTACAACACAAGTCCTGCCTCTAAGGCTCAGGAATTATTGCAGAAGAGGGGAGGGTGGAAAGATTGTAAGATCCAGAGGACTAGGTAGTTTTCTGTGAGACCGTTGTTTCCTAGAAATGTCAGAAACTACATCTATGAAGTCTCATCAATATATCTTCCTAAATACAATCTGAACAAGGATGATACCAGTATACATGCGAACACAAGAAGGGGGGTTTATGAGGCCTCAAGTCTAGATAAATAACTATAAAGTAACTAAAGAATGATAAAAAGTAATGAATGTTAAGAGTGGAAGAAACCGTCTTCTTCAAGGAAGAGCACATCAGTTGCCTATCCAATAGCTAGTGATCAGCACTGGAATCATACACAGAAGTAGGCAGTGCAGGGTGCACTTTTATTTTTAGGAAGACTTACACTTGGCAATGACACAAGTGTGACAAGAGTCTGGTAGTGAAAAGAGAGACAACAGTTGTCTGTGAATGGGGAAGGTTACAGATTGGTGACACGATATGTGTACCTATTGGTCACAGTGCTGGATAGACAGGGTATGCCTGCACGTTCCCTCCAGGTCTGTGTGTCCTGTGGCTCCTCCAAGGGTAATGTTCTCAGCATCAGTGAGATGAGCATTCTATTTTGGAGCACACTGAGTTCTTGAAGACTTTGTGAACCACAGCCCCAGCTCCTCTGCTGGCCTCCAGCACCATCACAGGCAAGAGTAAGTCAGGCAAAGGGTTCAGGTTGGTGTCACTCTGTGGCTGGTTTGATATTAAGAAAGCAAATCATAAACTAAGACACTTCCAAATAGAGACACAAAGTAGCTGTGCTCACAGGAGAATATAGGGAGACAGAAGCTTAGCAGCCTCCCCCTGCACAAACCCCTACTCCATCTGAGGAGCAATCTATAAAGTTCTGAAATATCCCTGTAATCTAAATGTGTGGTGATTACAATTTAATATTTATATGAAGGTAAATTTCTATGTCCAAAACCACAACTCTGATAAATAACACTAATCTCATCAAGCTCACAATTGTAGCCTTATTTCGGAGACAGAGACTGTTTGGGGCAGATCTATCTCAGAGAATAAATTAACATTGGTTATATTACCAAGCCGGACTTTTAAAGATGAGATGCATCTGTGAATAAATGACTGAATATTAAAGATCTTTTTGTAACTTAAAGTTTGTTAATGCATTAAAGTGATGCATTACTAAAAAAAATCTCTTTCTCTGGGGATTTTGCTTTCAAAGCCACAGCATCTTATGATTTTAAATATCTTTTTAGGAAATGTCTTAAGCACAGTTTCAAATGTTTCATTAGTAGCTGCTCAGACAGATTTCTTAAAATTGGAAGCAAGATACAGCTCTCCTTCAGGGCTTGTATCAATGCACACAAATCACTTTAATAGTTTTCAGAGAAACACCAACTTGTTTCCTGATGCTCCCTAGTTATTTTAGTCAAGCAATTAATTAGCAGCCGTGAAGACCGCCTTAATTAAATGCGTTTACATTATTTGTTTAGACACCACCTTGTTTCATCCGCTGATTGCACCCGTTGCCATCCACTCTTTTGTCTCCTGTTTTAGCAAACAAACAGATGGTAGATTATTGGGGATGGGAGTTGCAAGATGAAGGCCTTTAGAGACATGTATGTGGAAAGGGGTGGGGGACCAAAATAGCTGCTACCACTGAAGTAGATGCTCTACCACCACCATATGCATGTCAACACTGTGACTCAGTGGAAGTGCAGAAGGGAGGAGCGCGGACCTCTCGCTGCTTTTTCCCTTGTGAACACATTTTTCTAGCCAGCTCTCACCTGCCACTTAACAAAGTTGCTTCACTTCGATACATGACAGAACTTTCCAAGATCTCTTTGAAGCATTCAAATATGGCTGCTATTAGATAATTGTCTCCTGCTTGTGTGTCTGCCTCGCTATTTTAATAAGATTCAGGGAATACATGCTGGCATTTGACTCTGTCCTCACTTTGTAAGGAAGTGCCAAGAACTATGATAGTGCAAACGTGGTAGCTGGGTAGCCAAGAGTCCAGGCTTAACACAACCTGCTTCCTGCTCCTGAAAATGTAGCTTAGAAATACAATTGAAAGATTCGTGAGTCTTATTTTCCTAACTTCAGAACATGACAAATATTTTCAAGGTTGCCAGGACTACATTGCATCACTAATATTTGCTAAAGCATTAGGTATTATCTGACCTCAGGGCACAGTGTCCTTTAAGAAATAAAGTCATGCATTGAATTTGAGCCTTCTGATGAGCTCTGCTATCCAGCTCCCACTGACTAACCCCCAGTGACCACCCTACTAACTAGCTCCCACTGATTAACCACCACTGACCACCCTGCTAACCAGCTCCAGCTGACTTATCTCCACTAACCACCACTAAAGTCCGGCCCTCACTGATCACTCCTCCTGACCAGACCCCCTCTTACCAGGTTTCACTGGCCATTCCTCACTGATCAAAATCCCTTATCATCCCTACTAAGGAGCACTCACTTACTAGCCCCCACTGACCACTACTACTGACTAATACCCTCTGACCAACTCCCAGAACTGACCAGCCCTATTGACCAGTCCCCTCTGACTAGCCCCCACTGACCACCTCTACTGACCCTCCCCTTATGACCAATCCCTGCCGACCAGTCCCCCTCTGACCAGCCCCTCTGACTAGCCCCCACTGACCACCTCTACTGACACTCCCCTGCTGACCAGGTCCCCTCTGACCAGGCCCCACTGACCACCCTGCTTCTTGCACTGGGTGAATAATGAACTCCAGCATTCTCTTCCTCAGGCTTATCACCTCTTTGCAATTACACAGGTAATTTTTTTGGTTAGTTTTTGCCTTATTGCTTTTACTGTTTTAAATTTTGACTCAATTCCTATTTTATTGCTGAATATCAGTGAGCAACAGTATGGGGTGAGATTGATGTGTGCTTTCACGAAAGAAAGCACAGCATCTGTTTGTCAGGACCTGAGAGGACATTCTCCCCTTTGCTCCTGAAGTGTTAATATCTGTTTTTGAAGGTGTGGTATGACATCAGAACTTGGAATCTGCAGTTCCAGACAGACAGACCTGTAAAAACCTATGTTTTGTTGTTGTTTGAGGGGCTTTGGTTGTTGTTTTCATCTATATTTGAGGCTTTTCTTTAATTGGTTTTTTGTTCTGCTTTATATTTTTTAAGAGAGGAAGAAAGAGCAATGGCGGGTGGGTATGGAAGTGGGGGGGGGGATCTGGGAGGAATTGGAATCGGGAAAATGACCAAAATATATTGTATGAAAAAAAATGATTAGAGTGGAGGAATATACTACTGGTTACTCTGTCTTCTTCGGCACAGGCTAGTATTCCTCCTTCTGCTATGTGATATCTAGAAGTGGTACTCAACATTCCTGAGCACTGACTAGTAGTCCTCCTGTGTCATGTGATGTCTAGAAAAGGAACCTTATTGCTATTTCTTTTTACTTAATAATTAAAATATTTTAATCAACTATATTAAACAGCTAAATAATTGCACTGCTCATACTTCCTCTTTAATCATGTAAGACTATTTTTGTTTCTACTCTCTCTTCCTATGTGGTTTATAGACTTATTACATATGTATTCCAAGATAATCCTGTTATGACTTTTTAATTTGTCCTTTGAGTTGTTTTTAATTGTATTGTGTTGTTTTCAGTATAAACCTGTACCAATATTAGACTTGCCTAGGATGTACTAGAGTGTCTTTCTAGAACCCAGGATAATTTCCTAATCAGACCTTATAAAAACACGCATTCACGTTGTCTAATCATATTGTTAAGTACGTTTGACTTTCTCTAAAATCCAACACACAGATGCCAATTACACTGTGAATGTGGCCATGTGTCTATTAGCATGCTAATTCTTTCTACACTTTTCTATCCAGAGGGGAGCTCTCTTCTCCCAGCAGCTTCAACTGTCTGCATCATGGGGCAGGTGCGTGCTTCATGCAGGTGGGGATCTGGGTAGCTGCTTATCTCTCAGTGCCTCTCTGCTCCTTTCAGAGACAGTGTTGCAGGATTTACAGCCTTGTGTCATGTTAATCCCACCTGGCATCTGTGGTCCATCCCCATGCTCACACGTGGCCCCTCTAATGCCAAGAGAATGTTATTTAATAACATCAAAAGTGCAATTTTCATTATCATCATCAACTTGTGTGACACATTTGACCCTTTTTGTCTTTTTAATGTTTTCTCTCCTAAAAATTGTACTAATTTTGTTTTTATTTATTTGTTTGTTTGCTTGCTTGCTTGCTTTTTGAGACAGGGTTTGTCTGTCGAGCCCTGGCTGTCCTGGAACTCACTCTGTAGACCAGGCTGGCCTTGGACTCAGAAATCGTCCTGCCTCTGGCTCCCAAGTGCTGGTATTAAAGGCGTGTGCCACCACTGCCTGGCTAATTGTGTTTCTTTTAGAGAGTTGAGCATTTCATATAGTTTACCAAGTTTCTTTCCATAAATTCTTTACTGTCTCATAATTAACATCTTCCTGTGAATAGTATTTCTGCTCCTTTTCTGGGTAGGAACAGATTCTGTCTCCCTCTCTCTTCTCTGTCTTCACTGACTTCTCAGCACATCAAAGTACTTTTCTGAATGTGTGAAAAAATAAGTTTTAATGTTTCTACATGTTAGCTTTTCATTTGATTTTATTTTTAAGGAAATACTTCAGTGTAATTGGCATTCTGCCTTTTTCCTCTGATTGCTCTATGTGGAGTCTACTAGACCTCACAGTCCTTCTGCCTTGTTCTTGTCCTGTCCTGGGCTTCATATTTGGATTACAAATGGAATCTTCAACACCATTTATGAAATAATATAGTAACCATTAATTATCATGCATTTCCAAGAGGATATCATTTTGCAGTGCTGGCAACTGAACACAGGGTTTTGTACATACTAGGCAGGCATGGACCACTGAGCAGCATCCCAAGCATGCATGTGGATTTTAATGTCGGCTTGCACTCTAGGTTCATGTATGCATGTGCACTGTGTGTAGGTACACACACACACAAAGAAAAATATAAAGAAGATGCCTAAGGAGCTCCTTTGTCAACAAATTTTCTTTGTATTGCATCGCAGATAATCTGCCCTATGCCCGTTTGCTTTTGAATTGTACTAAGAGTATTTCATGTTATTGGCCATGAACCCCTGCTGAGAACACACATTTCCAAGACAGTAGACTTAGAACACAGGGTCAGGAGTCACAGCACATAGGGCATCTTCTCTCAGTGATTTTTTTTACCCCCTGTTAGCTTCGGAAAGCTGTTGTACAGCTCTTGACCTTTGCTTTTGCATGGAAAACATACTCAACTTAGCACTGTTTACAAAGTGGCCTGTGTGGCTTCTCTCTCATGGACTGATTTCTGAAGGACTTTTACTTAAAATAAATTTGATTTATTTGACAGTTGTTAGAAGAGTCAACAACTGTAGGAAAAGACTCAGTGTCTATACACAATTAAGATAAATATCAGCCTATGCTATCAACTGGATATTTTACACCAGAGCTTATGACCTGTAGTTTCAAATGCTAAATACAGTGACTTAACTTGAGAACCCTGCCTTGGACAGTCCATATACATTTAGTTAATACCCTCATCTACTGCAAACACCATGTTCTCATTGAGTCTCAGTTATGCTTTTAAATTTTACACAATCTTCCAAAGTAGAGATCTTGTTGTTATACCATGCCAGGTCTTTGTACACCTATGCCTCTTTAATTCTTCACCAATTTCAGCTGCTGGGGCATGATGGCAGCATGCATAATGCTTCAGGCTTCCTCACTGAAAGGTCCAAGGCAGAGGCTGTCCAGATATGCGATCAGCATCCCATCGAGCATTGCTACTGGTGGTTTCTGTGTAGCTTGCTGCCTTCCTTCATCCTCTGTTCTTTCATAGTATATTTCGTGTTTTTAATGATGTCCATTAAGTACACAGGATGGGTTTTAATGTGACTCTTCCATACAGGCATATAATGAATGTCAAAATAACCATCCCCCACAATGCTTTTATCCCCTACAGATCTTCTCATTCTCTTCTCTCTCCTAATTAGCCCCCTTCTACCTCCATGATAACTTCTTCTCCTAACTATTTCCTTTCATGACTTGTTTCTTGATCCAATGAGTTTCATGGCAGCTTTTTAGAGAGTCAAGGATAACTGGTTATTGACAGGAGCATAAACATCTTAGCACTGAGGAAACTGCTTCTCCTCCACTTTCAACTGCATCTACTAACCATACCTTCCTCATACAATAGAAAAGAGATTACTCCAACCTCCTCTTGTTTAAGCATCAGGAACTAATCACAGGGGATTGATCCCATATGCAATGAAAGACTAAGTCTCTCACTGAGGGATGGTTAGACTCTCACATGCTACACAGCCATAAGCCTATCCAAGATTCTACAGTATGGAAGGTGAATAATGATGGACTATTAACAGGGCTATCATGAGAATCTAAGGGTGAAAGCCCCTAGACCAAGGCAGAGAAGACCTATAATGATAAGTTTGGGTTCTTCATGCTTCCCTATTGTCTACCTTGGAACTCATGGCCTGATTCAAGGCTCTTATCTCCTGTCCTGAGCTTCTCTCTTTCACTTCCCACAATCTGACCTACTCATTGGCCTGATTGTTTGATCACATTTAGAGGTTAGACATGACAACATCCTGGATGGTTCTTATCAAGCATCTGATATTTACAGTTTTGCTTTGATTATTTCCTGAACTGCATGTGCAGTTTTAAAATCACATCCTCTCTTCCATGCAGTGAAGAGAAAAGTGCAGATGCAATGGAGGCTGAGGAAAGCCTCATCCTGTTTCTACTGTGTTCGTCTCTCCTTTGTTTATAATAAGTACATTTTTAAGTATTCATTTAAGAACTATAAAAGGAACAGAAAAGAAGTTGAGGTAAAGGTAAGGAGACTCTTGCCAAGCATGCTAATGCAAACTATTTGTATAGACCTTGATCTAGGGAGATGGTGATTGAATCAGTTTGAACAAGGGACATTCACAATGAATGAGACCTGCTGAGAAAATAAACGGCTCCTTTCCACTGACTGATAAGAAAACCTTTAAAAGCTGCAGTGGGATATTCTAGATTCTATTTCCCCCTCTAATATCTTTATTCAGCAAATTGTTTACTTGGTAATATTTTCAAGAGTACACTCGTTACTGAAGTACAGAAACCATCAGTCATAAGTACAGAGAAAAGCTCCTGTTCACAGTAATAACGTGGCTTTGCGGGCAGAATGACTTTATGTTTTACTTCACAATATTGCTGTACACAGAAAAAAATAGAAACACATTTCTAATTGATTGTTATTTACATTTTATGTCTTTTTTTTAATTCCGTGAATTCAATTTGAAGGAGAGAGTGAACAAGTAGAAGAAAGGAAAATAGGAGAGAGAGAGACAGAGAGAGAGAGAGAGAGAGAGAGAGAGAGAGAGAGAGAAAGAACGAGAGTTTTAGGTTTTCTTTCTGACAGTGAAATTAAAACCAAGGACAGAAGCTCTCATGGTGTCTGCATCTCATCCTTACCTTCCCCTGGATTCCACTTACCAGCCTCCTCATCAAAACCTTCTAGAAACAATGACAAGATGTGATATATACCTATGGGTGTTCACACACCTATGGGTGTTCTCGTTCTTGGCCCAACTCTGCACCTCTGTTCTGCTTCCCCATCTTCTTCTTGCAGGGTTGGGAACATGGCCAGAGAAGAGCATGGAGCTTGGTATTTAAAGTCCATATCTCATCCCAAGGGTTCAGCTTTTGGTTGTTCCTTGTTTTGGACAAACTACTCCAATATTAGAGAAAAGCATTTAAGTGAGTAATTTAATCGTTACGGAATGTTCAGGAACAGTTTAACTGTAACACAAAATATAGGTAAAGTATGCATATATGCTTGCACATTTTGCCTGCTGAGTTGGAAAACACATGGCTGTCTAATGCTTATGGAAGCAGGTGATGGTGGTGCATGTAGAAAGAGAACAGGTGCTTGTGTGGAGGATGCTACAGTCTTCTCAAGGAACAAAATCTCCATTTCCTAGCTCTCAGAGACAAAGTGTATCTTTGGCAGCATCTGATTGATTTGTGATTTTTAGTGATGATTTGTATGCTACACCTGATATTTTGCATTCCAGTGTGGTGATACAGGGACCACGGTGACTGGGGTACCCGGTAGGCTTGAGGAGTTGACAGCAGCGCAAACACAGGCGGTGCCTCTTTTGTTACAATGCAGGACAGTAATACATGACTTAATGCATCTCTTATTTTGACTCCAAGTTGACCATGGCTCACAAAGCATATCAGACAGTGTGGAGTGGCTCATAAACATGAATGTAAGATATATTTTTTTAATGAATAGTTTTATGAAAATTGCCAAATTATACAGGCAGGTGAGCATGAGAGAAAAGAAAATGGAATCGATTTTATGACAGTCCTCTAGAAAATCACTTTGAAAGCAATGCTAATTCAGCATACTCTCAGAAGGTGGGTGGTTACTTACCAAATAACATTGAAGAATAAATTTATATTTATATAAATTAAAAAGTTTGGGCAGGAAAGTGATAGGTAGTGTCCCTTTAAAAGTTTAAGCAGGACATAAGATGCATGACTCGTGATATGATGAGATTACACTTAGAAATGATACATTTTATTCTAAGATTATGATATAAAACTATCTTTAATCATGGAGTGAACCATGTCTTCTGAAAATAGACTAGTCATGGTTTTGTGCTAAAAGAAAGTCTGTCCTTTGGGGAGAGCTTGGTTGGGTAGTTTTTGGTTCTGCCTGATTTAAACTGCTTAGTCACTAGACATCTGTCAGAGTAGGTTGGCTAATACATGCTACTGATAAGCTGTACAGAAAAAAGAGATTTTTCTCATCTGCCTCGATATTCATGTATAGAAATGTGTGTGTGTGTGTGTGTGTGTGTGTACCTTGGGATTAAATACCATTTCAAGTAAATTTTCTTGAGGGTATGAGAGACTGCCCCATATAGATATACAGCTAAAACTTAGTGGCAACACACATATTTTTATCCCCTTCCAAAGATTAGGCTGCTCCAAATAGAGATGATACATATTATAGAGTTATTTGAAGAATATAAAAAACATTTATCTCAAGAGGAAATTTATATGATTGGAAAATGAATTGAGTGTGCATCCACAGTCAATACACAGAACAGTAACATTGTTGCCCATTATCTCTTGAGACTTTGTCAGCTCTGTCAATGTCATCACTGTTTTTTAAGAGGCGTCTCTCATATGCATCTGATGCCACTCTAAGCCTGGAGTTCACCTCAGCCTGTCATGCTGGGACTGCAAAGTGGCCCCACATCTATTTCAGCTGCCTCTCTTGCTGAGGCTGTCTGAGTACTAAGATGCAATCCACTTTTTACTTAACATCAGTCGCCTCTGGGTGTGTGAGGCATGCTTTACTTAAAAATTTTGAGATGGCCATGTCTTGAATAGACTCATAATTGAAATTGTGATTATTTTTTAATCATCACTATAGTATCACAGGGAAGCTTTCTCTTCTTGGGTTAAAAACAAGGCATGGTGTACATGGTAGTTTGTTATACAAATAGATTCAAGAAAAGAAGAGGTAGTCAGACACATAATTAATTAGAATTAATGTGTACTTTTTGTGGTACTGACAACACCCTCTGCTTTCTCAGACAAGCTTTGTGACATCTCACCAACTAGTGTTTACCTAGTGTTAGGGTCCTGAGAATCTAAGACCTTCAGGGAATGTCATCAGGTAAACTCATAAGACATATTTGCTATGGAGCCCTACTGTCTACTTAGAATGTCCTCTCTTTTTCAGACCCACCTGTCTTTCTGCAGCACATCTCTGAATCTCCTCTGCTTCTGCATCTAACTACATGGTTTCATCTCATCTTCTTTTCTTACCAACATCTCACAGTGGCCAAGAATCCATATACCTGATATAAGGGCACTCAATGACGGGCACTTCCCACGCTAGCTCCCTCTAAGCTTTACCTACTAATTAGCAACCTCCTCCAGACATATTAGAATAATTGGAAATAGCCCTTTCGATCTCTGAATAGTCGAATCACTTGCCAATGTTCATGCAAGAAATGTCGTCTCCATCATTGAACCTTTACTCTGCATTTCCTTTGTTATATCCATTGCCCCTTGTAAAGGCTTACTTGCTAAGTAGTGTTCTACTTTCTTCTCTTCCTTCCCTATCCTGACACCCAAGGTTAAGGAGTTCCTGGTTACTGATCTCAACATGGTAATTCACATAATCCTGACACCACCCAGTGCTCACTTATTCAGACAATCACCAAAAAATATGACTATACACATTTTAGAGAAAGTGCATCTTTCTAGTTTCTGATCAGAAGCTACATTCCTTGACCATATTTTATCAGCTTCCCTCTTGATACCACACTACGACAGGACAAGCGGTGTGTGTCTTCTTCCTTCTGTTTGGTATATATCTCCTTCAGTAGAACCCAGCCAGCAATGCAGCTATCACCCACTCTTCTTTCCAGGAATCCCCATAGGAAAATGCAGGGGAAAAAATCTGTTATTTCTTTTCCTTTCTAGAAAACTCTAAGGGCTCTTTCACTACTGTCACAATTGAGAATGAACATTTTCTCAGAGCTCCATGAAGCTTCTTAAGATGCTGAGGGACACACTGGCAGCTACCTTGGAATGAAGACAGTAGGTAAATGATAAGCCGAAGCATCCTTGCCCTCCCCTATACTCTTAAGTGCTACTTGACCATTCACACTTTGCCTGAATATAATAAAAAACGTGGTCAGTCAAATGAGGATCTTCTTCATGAATGGGCATGAAAGCAAAGCCATAATTTCAACTTTGGCCATCATTGCAGAGGCATGTCTCCATAGACGAAGGTGAAGCACAAAACAGTGCATCCAAATGACTGAATTTGTATTGACTAATTTGCATAAGACTAGAAATTATGTATTGAACTATGTTACAAAGGAATTACTCCATGATCATTGAAGAGATTAATGAAAATTATAATCTGATCTTTAATGCAAATACCAGCTTACAGTGGAGTTGTATATGAGTCTGCCTTTTAAGTGAATGCTATCATGAAATATTCATTACCTTTGTTCCTTGATGGGTTCCTATTGCCCTTTGGTTCTTCCTTCTTTTATGTTTACATTATTTAACCTGTGAAAAGTCAGGATGTGCATACAGTACAATAGTCAACATCTTGTAAAATACAACTGGATATGTCCGGATCAGAATTCTATGACTTTCCTGGACAGACAGTGACTCACCCCGTATATCATCTGTGTAGTAGGCGTCAATCGTGCAATATTTTAATTATCACTTGCATTTTTAGCCATGGCCAATCAGACATACATTTCATGGAAGCAACAGACTACAGTAAACAGACTTAGCATGTTCTACTTTACATTCAGTAACAAAATTTGAGGACTCTTTCTCTTAATAAGATATAGGAGCCATACCAAACACTACTGACAGGCATTCAGCTTAGTTTTCTTAATGAATAGAAATTTTGCTTTTCACTGTTTGTGTATATTTGTATCATGTATGTGTGGCCCATGTGTATGTTTGTGTGTGCACATGTACCCATATATACCTGAGGAAAGTGCTTGATTCCACTCTATCACCTTCCATGTTATAGTCGGGAGACAGGATCTCTCACTAATCTTAAACTAAGTTGTCATGTAGAAAGCTCCAAAACCCTTCTGCCCCCACTGCTGAGAATGCTCTGATGACAGGTAGCACACACAATGCCAAACTTTTTGCATGGGTTCTGCGAATTTGATTTTAGTTCCTCATGCTTAAAGAACAAGCATTCCTATGTGCTGAGCCATCTTCCAACTGTTTTTTTAACCATACCACTTTCTGAGGGCAATGAACATACAGCTCTTTGATTGCCTGTGTGAGTACTTGCGGAGATACATGTTTCAATTTTTCATTGATACTAAAGCCACTAAATAAGTTAAACAGACAACTTAGAAACATCAAATAAGAAATCCACAAATGTAGACTTTATTAAAGTGGTATTGCTGTAATGCAAACACACGGGAGATTTAAAAACAAGAAAGAAGAGGCAATAAGACACAGAAAAAAATAGCTTCTTAGCACTTGCACTAGCCTGAATAATACTGATAATCACAAGCATTATTTTATTCTTGTATATTGTTAGAGAAATGGGATTTAAGCATCATTAGTCACAGATTTACATGGCAAAAGTTCTACATCAACAGCTCTTCAGTAGCATTTAAGTTATTACAATGCACATTCAAATTTTACTATGAATTACAGAAATTGAAACATAAGACTATGTGTGACTTAGCCAAACAATTTCCTTTCCCTAAGAAAAGCATTAAATAGCATCTAAACCAAACTAATACTTACCATGTTCAAAATCTTCCTCATTGAAGCAAAATATTAGTGACCAACATAGCTATCAAAATAATTAACGGTAAAAATCCACCATTATTTATAAATTCCATATGTGTTACCATAGAAGTTGATATCAAATGATGTGATTGCATGGAATTCTGTAGCAATGTAATGTTTATTTTCTTCTAATTCATTCCATATTTAACAGAGGGACTCAGGTGGCCTTACACTTGCTATGTAGGTAAGGTTGGCCTTGAACTTCTGATCCTCTTGCCTGTACTCTGGAGTGCTGAAATTAAACCCAGATGGAATGTGTGTGTGTGTGTGTGTGTGTGTGTGTGTGTGTGTACATACCTTTATAATTCCATTAGAATTTATAGCTCACTAAATACAAAATTTATTTTAAAGATGTGCAATCTAGCCGGGCAGTGGTGGCACACGCCTTTAATCCCAGCACTTGGGAGGCAGAGGCAGGTGGATTTCTGAGTTCAAGACCAGCCTGGTCTACAGAGTGAGTTCCAGGACAGCCAGGGCTACACAAAGAAACCCTGTCTGAAAAAAAAAAAAAAAAAAAAAAAAAAAGATGTACAATCTATCAGAGTATTAGATACCATTTCAATCATTTATTGATATTAATGAACATAACTAAGGAAACTCTAAGACAATGGTTTTCAACATGTCAACATGTGGGTCACAGACCCCTTTTGTGGTGGAATGAATTTTTCACAGGGGTCAGCTAAAACCATAAAGAAAAACAAGTATTTACATATGATTAATAACAGTAGCAAAATTACAGTTATGAAGTAGTAAATAATTATATGGTTAGGAGTCAACACAATATGAGGTACTGTCTCATAGGGTCACAGCCTTAGGAATGTGGAAAACCACTGCTCCACAGGATGCTTATTTCCCTAGGGAAAACCCAACCTTCCATCTTCACAACCCCTTTCTCCATACTGCAGCACCTGCAGCCTAGCTTAGCTAGCAACTCAGTCCCCTGCAGAGAATCATCACGGACCTTCTTTGATTTCCACTGAGCTACTGCTCTGCAGCTACAATACTACCCTTGTTACTTAGCTCTTAAGTGCATGTCTGTGGTTCCAGTTCCTAAAGCTTCATGTCCGTGTCATCTGGTGATGCCTTCCCCCTGGAGAATGATAAAGATCTAAAGCACACAGCAATTGTGGAGATGGATGCCTTTAATTATTTATGAGCCATTTTATGTTTAGTACTACTTAAATACAAATACCCCAACAGGAGATACACTTAGAAGCCCAGAAGCTGCTCTGTGGCAAATAAAATCCCTGCATACACCGGGTTGTCAAAGGATGACACATTATGAGGTAACCTTAAAGACAAACTTTTCATTTCTGAAGAAGTTCTAGGGAGCTAAATGTTTCATTGAAAGGGAGCCAATTTATCCCTACAACTCTAAGGAGCAAGGTGCGATGTGTTTATAAAAAAGATAAAGAGAAAGGGGGTATATGTTCTATGAGGGTATAACTGACTTTCACCATCTATGGAGGTGTGTGGTGAGGTATGGGGGTAGGGGTTGTCTCAGCAGGCCCATGCAGAGGCATCCCTTCCCCCTGAGGGACCAGCCATACGATGGTATAGTATAGAATAAAGTTTATTTAGGGCATGGGGAGAAGAGTTAAGAGAGGCAGAGAAAGGCAGAGAGAGAGAGAGTTGAGAAGTAGAGGCTGGCCATTACCTAGTGGAGAGAGGGGAAAGGAAATAGAGAACGGAGGGGGAAAGGGAAGAGCCTAAGAGGGCAAGAGGGAAGAAAGAGTAAGCAAGAGGCAAGAGACCAAGGAGGGGCAAGCAGACCTTTTTATAGTGGGTGATCTACCTGGATGTTGCCAGGTAACTGTGGGGTGGAGCTTAGACAGAATGCTAACAATGGGCATCACGGCAGACAGAAAAGTTTGAGAAGAATTGGAGACTCAGCTGTGGGATCTTGGACTGGGTGGGCTTTCCAAACCAAAAGGAAGACGTTCCTCTCAGTCCTTCGCTGACCCCTTCAGCTGTGTCAATGTCTGACAAGGGACTTTTCTAGTCTATGAATTTCCATCAGAAACTAAATGATAGTTCCAGAAATAATCAAACCACATGGCTTCAGACTTTGATGTCTTGTTTTGTGATAACTCCCAGAGGACTGGCAAAAACCATAAGACAGGGAAAGAGACTTCACAAGAGAAAAAGCTGTGAGAATCAGCCCTAATTTGATGTGAAATACACTCGAATTGTTTGTGGGGTAATCTCCATTCTCTCTGAGTCTCTAATTCTAGCCAAATGACAATTAGCAGTCAATTAAATTTAGGCAGGGTACCAAGCACCAATCCCAACGGCTTTGGAGTCTTTAGTTTTAGAGGCATTGAAAGTACAGTAAATACTTCCCACAAAATACTGACAATAGCTTGTTATAATCACAGAGACACAACGACATGCAGGAAAAAACATTTGCTTTATAGTTTTATCCCCAAACCACACTCTGAACAGAAGGTAGAGCCAGCATCTTAAACACATGGCTTTGATTAGTTGAAGCAGAAAGACCCCAAAATTGGAGCATGTGGAAACTCCAGGTATCCTGGGCAAAGAGTGATAACTCTCTTGATACCATATCATCTCTATGGGGGCCCTTTAGGACTTTCTGAACATCTGCAAACACATAGAGAGTAAGCAACTAAATGCCTAAATGTTGCCAGACACATACCCAATATAGTAGACACTCAGAATGAAATGTAAGATGGTAGTCTCCAAAAAACATTCCTAGAAAAATTAAGTCTGGTGCATAAAATCCTCAATAGCTATTGTGAATGGTTACAGCCTGTGTCTATAGAGACTGGCGGGCACAATCTGAGCAGGCAGGTCTGTATCAGTAAAATGTCTAATATCTTTACTGAAGAAACTCATTCGTCCCAGAAGCAGGAACCCTAGAATGCTGACCAGGATTCCCTTGGGCCATGGCTCTTTGCTGCTACTTCAAACAACATTGAGGAATGGGCAAAGGAGTTACTTGCTCTCTGTTAGTGAAAGAGGAATATTCAAAATAGTAAGGATGGTTTGAAGTTCTCAAGCACTTTCCTGCCATGGTAGGATTGTTCTGGTTTGTATTGCTAATACTGTATGTACTTGGTTTCTAAATGTCATCAGTGATGCTATCTTGAAGGTACACTCTCAATATATACCCCAAAGAAAAGTCCTATTTGATATCTCATCTGAGTCTGAGTCAGGTGTTATTATATATGTAAGGAACGTTATTCAGACATCATGAACATTTACTGAGGCTTTGGATAACCCTGTGTCAGGGGTGGGGTGGTGAGTATTCATCCCATCAAGCCTCCTGCCTCTAATTTTCACAGCTTCAGACACATTTCAACATAGTCAGATTATAAAAATACTCAGAACATTGTACAATCCATGAAGACTGTGACTTTTCCTCATTATGTTACTACCACATTGGACTGAGATGACTATGAGAGAGGGGTTGTGGCAGAGATGGATAAAAATAAGAACTTTGACGCCAAGCATTCCCACCTTCTGACGTAGACATTCCCAAATAAGGGCCAGGTTGTTTCCACATACTCTTCAATCCTGGTAACTTACAGAGAAAACCTTCCATGTCCTTTGAAGTAGAAGTAGTATTATTACTTCTAATCCCCTTCCTCAAATCTGCCCTTTAGGATATCACACTTACTTCCTCAATTATTCCATCTAAGCAGTTTCAGAAAAAAAGACAACACTAACAAAAATGTGTGCTGAATTGAAGTCTTACTTGCAAATGAAAACTCTATAATATTTAAAATCCCATCATATGAAAGTACTGAGGTCACTCCCCAGAGCTCTAGAGCAAGCAAACTGTGGCAGTTTATGTAAGAGATTTCTGGATTCATCCTGCACTAATCTATTGGACAAAAACTTCCTGTAGAATTCTCCATGTCTAGAGGATGACAGGGTAGTAGGTACTGCAGGCTGCTCATGCTGTCTTACCTGTTTTTAGGTGAATGCTGATATAGAAAATAGGTTTTATTAAATGAACACTTACTGCTTTTTGTGTGATTGCTTTTGATTATAAATACATTCTTCCTAATACCATGGTTTATAGGGCTTTACTATTTAAACATCATTATGAAACTAAGAGAGGTACAATGGGCTCAGAGACTTAATTGGCCAAATGTCATATTGTGTGAGTGTATGTGATTATGTTTATGTGTGTGTTATGTTATAACTATGTTTACATGAATGTACATGCATGTCTGTGTGTGTGTATGTGTATATGTATGTATGGATGGATGTCTGTCTGTCTGTATGTATGTATGTGTATATGCATTTTGTTTTGTAACCATGTTTACATGAATGTACATGCACATCCATGTATGTGTATGTGTGTATGTGGAATGTAGGTGCATGGTGTATGTGTGTGATGTTGTAGCCATATTTACATGACTGTGCATGCACATCCATGTGTGTGTATATGTGTGTGTGTTGTGTTATAACCAGGTTTCTATGACTGTACATGCACAGCATCTATATGTGTGCATGTGTGTGTATGTGTGTGTGTGTATGTGGTGTTATAATCACGTTTATGTGTACATGCACATCCATGTATGTGGGTGTGTTACAATCCTGTATACATAATATGTATACATGTCCATTTGTATGTGTGTGGGGGGCGGGGGGAGTATATCCAGACACTGGTGTCTTCATTTACCACTCTCCATCTTATTTTTTTGAGGCAGGGTCTCTCACTGAACCTGGAGTTCATTGATCAGGAAGGACTAGCTAGCTGGCAATGTCTGATGATGCCCTGACACTATCATTCTGGCGCTGAGGATTGTATGCATGGGCCACTAGGCCTGGCCATTTTTATGTGTGGCTAAGGAGCTGAACTCTGGTTCTCAGGCTGTCTGGCCAGGTACTTTACCTTCTGAGCTACTTTCCCAGCCCAGAACCATCTTGCTTAATCTATTAATGAGGAAGATCCTCTCTGACAGTTTCATATGTTTCCTGCTACTTTCCATTCTATATATTGTAAATCATGTCATTTTTAGAGTAATATTCTACTTAAAGTTCTTTGCTGAGTCCACCTTCAGGTCCACACATGAGTTAATTCGAAACTGATTTTTATCAGCAGGCATTTTCCTAGCTGTCTTTTGTAAATGAGTTTCTGGCTAAATAAAGCAACAGTTGCATTTATTCAAAACTTCAGTTATCTGCATGCCTTTCCTGATGGCTAGATTTAGCCCAGAGGTTAGATACTACTGTCATGTTTGAGGTTTATCATATAACACACTGCTGTTGCGATCCAACTATTGCTCCCTGTATGGAGGCTGTGAACACAAAGGCAAGGTGCACCTCCTTAGACCACTTCCCTAGGATGCTGGCTTTGTCCCACAGTACTGATTTGAAATCTTTTGAGCAAAATATTTCTTCTTCTTTTTTTAAGAATAGATTATTATCCATTTCCTGATGTGACTTTGGTGTTGACTTCTGTTAACAAAAGTCAGAGAGGAAATCTCCTTCTCCCCACAGTTAACATTCAGGCAAAATGATTGAACTCTTTTTCTTTTTTCAACTCAGAGGTCTCAAGTTCAAATCCCTTTTGCACCAATTACTGTATATATGATATAAGCAAAGTATATAATGACTCCGTTTTTCAGTATCCTCAGTTGTAAAATAAAAATTAAAATGTTCTACTGTTCTGGTACCCTTATGACACTGGGCGTTTCCATGGGTTTTTTATTATATCTATAACCAACAATAACAATGAATCTTTTTCAAAATAGTGAGTTAAAAACATTTGCTAGAAAATGTAAGTAAATTATGCCCCAGGTGATGGATACATATATTTGCCTAAGAGTTTAGGAAAGCAAAGGAATGCTGTTTGGAAATTGTTACCTTTGAAAGAGTGGCTTTTCTTTGTGAACTTGTAATAGCAAGTATTGCCTAAGGTAAAGGGTGTGTGGTGTTCAGATATGTGATCCCTAGGCTAGGCCTAAGGTAAAATTTGTGTGGTGTTCAAGCATATGAACCCTAGGCTAGCCCTAAAATAAAGGGTATTTGGTGTCCAGGTTTATGAATTCTACCTTAGCTCTTTGGTGTAAACTTCCCTCTCCAAGAATTAAGCTCCTCACTCATTGGGTATATGATCAAATGATACTTTTATTGACATTGCTGGAGTAGACAGCAGAGTGTCTTAAGGAAAAATATCCCTAACATATGTCTTCAAACTGAGTTTCAAATCTCAGAAGTCAAAATCAAAGTGGCTTTGAGTGAAAGGATGAATGGATCCCTGCAATTCTTTTACTAAGTTCAGTTTTGATGAATGAAGTACTACAGCAGGAAGGGCCACATGCTTCCATGCCAGTTTACACATGTAAGAAGGAAGGGCCACATGCTTCCATGCCAGTTTACACATGTAAGCAGGAAGGGCCACATGCTTCCATGCCAGTTTACACATGTAAGCAGGAAGGGCCACATGCTTCCATGCCAGTTTACACATGTAAGCAGGAAGGGCCACATGCTTCCATGACACTTCCCCTTTGCTGGTAGGTTTGCAAATTGGTACAACCACTATGGAAATTGATCTAGAGGTTCCTCCTAAAATTGGAAATAGATCTACCCGAAGACCCATCAATACCACTCTTGGGAATATACCCAAAAAATGCCCCACCATGCCATAAGGGCATGTGTTCCACTATGATCATACTGGCCTTATTTGTGATAGTCAGAAGCTGGAAAAAAACAGATGTCCCACAACAGAAGAATGGATACAGAAAATGTGGTTCACACAATGGAGTACTACTCAGTTATTAAAAACGAGGACATCCTGAATTTTGCAGGCAAATGGATAGAACTAGAAAATATCATCCTGAGTGAGGTATCTCAGACCCAAAGGGTCATGTATGGTATGTACTCACTAATAAGTGGATATTAGCCAAGATAAAGAAAAGAATTAAAAAGGTACAGAATACCCAAGACACAGTGCACAGAACTAAAAAAGGTCAACAAGCTGAAGGGCCCAAGTGAGGATGCCACAGTCCCACTTGGGAGGGAAAAGAAAGCAATTACCAGTGGGGATAGAGGGAGGAACCTGAGAGGGAAAGTGGACAGGGGGTGGGAGGTGAGAGTGGAACCTGATCTGGTATTGGGTGAGGGAAAAGGACTGAAGCCCTGAGGGCCAGCAGAAAGAATGGAACCAGGCAACCTTGGGAGGTAGGAGGTTGGGGAGACTCTCCAGTATGCACCAGAGACCTGGGAGATGAGAGTCTCTTAGGATTCAAAGGTAGGAACCTTAGATAAAATGCCTGACAGTAGGGAGAGCAAACTTATAGAGCCCACTGCCAGCAGGAAGACAGAGTGTTGTGTTATTCTTTCAAATCTTTCAATTCACTGGTCCATGTCATGCACATTATCAAATCTTGCAGGCACACTTGGTGGCAACAGTAGTCCCCTACGTGTCTGATAATGGCAAGTCCTTCTCCTCCTTTTCATTCACTTAGCTAGAGTTTTGCCAGTTTTAAATCCTTCCTCAGACTCTCACTTTGGGTTCCACAGATGTCCTAGTGCCTTGTCTGTTTGAAGGATCAATGGTGTCTGCTCTGATTGTGACCGCTTAACTACTCTTGGTGGAGCCTCAGTTGCTGTACTGTGGACACAAAAGTTCAGGTAGGTACAGACTTGATTATTTTTAGTACATAATGTTTCTCTGTAAATATTTCTCTGCCTCCTTCAAATGTTTACTTGGATTTTATTTTCAATTATCTCAGTGTTGACCCATCTACTAGTTACTCCCAATAAGTGTGATTTTTATTTCATTTGCAAAACTTTTAATTCTAGCCTTCCAGTTGACTCTCTTTGTAAAGTGTTCACTCTGCTATGTCAAACAGTTGTCTTCCACAGTGTCTACTTTTACATCCACACTATTGATACATCAACCATAACTACTCTAAAGTGTCCTGTCTAGTAATTAGTCATTCTAAGCAGGGATAATGTCTGCCACATTGGGATATATTGTTACATTATTTCTTTGGTTTCTTTTTTTTTTTTGCGGGGGGGGTGGGGACGTGTTTTTTATTGTTTGTTTTGTTGTGTTTGTTTTTTCTTGATTATTCTACCTTGGCCTGTACTGGTTAATAAGAAATGAAGGGAATAAGACCCAGGTGTAGAGAATTTTGTTCATCTGACTAGGAACCAGCTATGTTTGAAGATGTCTATAACCACAGGTGATAATGTTTAGACTCCATCTTCACAGACAAAGCCATTTTGTTAAAATGTTCATGTGCAGTCCATGAACACTGCCCAGGAGCCTCTTGGTGTGAGGTGAAAGATGGCAGAGTTTTTATATAGTCCAACATGATAGTGTGTGAGAGACTGTCTATCTCATCTGCCTGTGATCATTTATTTTTCTAGTTTTCAGGTCTTCTCTTTTTTCCCTAATGTTTTCCTGGTTGTAATGTACTTATTCTGCTTCTGTTTATTATTCTATTAGTCTTTATTGTCTATAGTCTTAACATTTATTTCCTATGACTTTTCGACATGTGAGACAGAATAGCCCTTAACAGATTCCCTTGAGGAAGACCTCTGCCCCTTGAATTCCTTCCATCAAGTATATCCACCTGGGGAAAATGTGTTTCTTATTGAGAGAGATCTGGAACACTTCACACTGTTCAATCATGTACTTGATAAGACAAAGATAAGAAGGGTGTCTCTTGGATGGGGGCTTAGTCTCTTTGTACTCAGAGGCAAATGGGAGAGGGAATGGGGTGAGGAACTCTGAAGGGGGCATCAGGATGGATGCAACATTGGAAATTTAAATAAGTAAAAAAATTAATTAAAATTTTTAAGAAGAACAGGATCTCTGTAAGATTTCTCTATTTAGCATTTGCATATACCTAAAAGGAAAAGCAATAGTTGTGTGCTCTCAAGGTCTTCTAATGCATTCAAACTATTCTAAGCAATTAATGAAAAGTCCTTACTTTAATTTCCCCTCCACATGTGGTTTGTGGCTGATTCTCCTGGTAAGCCCATCATGGCTATGACTTATGGAGCATGTATGTCTCTCTTCTTTTCCAGATATCATTCTTACCCAAGAACCCATTTTTTGATGAATGATGAGAAGCCATGGATTTTTTTCTTCTTCATTTAGCTTTATATTGTAAAAACGCAATGGCATCATGATTATGACTGTTGCTTTTAATTTGATGACTACGTTTGATGTCTTCTAAACATTACCAATTTTTAAAATATTTACAGTTGAAAGAAAACTAATTGTTCCTATGACTAACAAATTCAGGCATCAGTTAAGAACTAGTGTTAAATATGGATTTCTCCAATTCCCATGTTTCAGTGTTAGCTGTAGTGTTATGAGGCATTCCATTTAGATAAATATTTTCCATATTAGATTGGACAGACTTTGGCTCAGTTTTTGAAATGTATTTTAAGTTATATTGTATTATATGGGATAGCTGGCAACAGTTAGAACTCACTACTTACAATATAATTTATAAAATAATGTGAGTTTTGTTTATTACTCATTATTCTATGCATATTTTTATAAAAATATAACTGATTACCAGGTCACTTAAACACAACACACAGTTATATCTTAGTTCCAGATACTACAAGCCCAAGCTCAGGATGCTGGAAGGTCTGTGTCTGGGGCAGCCCATTTCTTGGTTCATAGATCGCCTCTTCTTTTCACCCCATCAAATGGTGGAAGGTTTTCAGCTTTCACTATGTTTTCCATGCATGGAGATTGCACCCTAACTATTTCCCAGTATTCTCCCAAACACTGTTACCTTTGGATCTCGATTTTAACATGTGGGGTTGGGAAGAAAATATACCTTCATTTAGGGTTTTCTAATGATTAATTCAAAATATGACATTGTGGGTGTTAATAAATTCATTCTTTATGAAACAGGAAAATCTAGACATTTGGTTAATAATTCAATTATCTGATTGATAATTAAAGGTATTTGATTATTGTCAAGCTCTGTCTTTAAATCATTTGCAACTGTCCCTGTCAACCTGCCTCTGTTAATGTCTGGATAAGGTCCCAGGTGCTGGGAGTGATGGCACAGACCTGCAGGTGGATGGCAGCTATTCCTGAAAGTCACCAGGGAGACTCCTACTGGATGCTCTGCAGGATTTTTAGATAATTTGATGACTTCAGACACAGCATAAGTATCTGTTTCCCAGAAATAGTCCTCCATGATTTTACAAGATTAATATTTAGGCCTATGTCACTGTTACCAGCAGTCCATAATAATTTTCCTTAATATCAAGTCAGTAAAATTCTATGTCCAACACCTGCCCTTAGCTGCCTCCGGGGATGGCAGAGACCTCCTGACAGAAGCATTTTGAGCTCCTGTGGGGAAGTGATTATATAATTCTTAGAATAAATAAACCTTCAAAGCCTCCAGAAGTGGGTTGAGCTGGCAAATCCCCAAACCACCTTGAAGTTGAGTCAACCCTGGAGAGGGAGTGTGGTGTGATTTTTTTTTAAATCAAGTCCTGAATCAACTCTTCTACTGAGCAAAAACTGTATACATGAATCTCTCTATGGATAGACAGCAACATGCATATAGAAATTAATTTGATTTTGAAGACTCACCTTTGCTGGCATCTACCCTCAGCCAGCACTGTTGTGCAAGGTACATCTGAAAGCACTTGGTGTTTGGAAAGTGGTGCATTCTTCTCCATCTACTCCAATTTTAAAAATAGGAGGGCTAATTTATGGTTCTTGACTCAGTTTCTTAATTTAGCTTTTTCTATTTTTTTTAAAAGTGTTTTGCAGTGTTCTGAGCACAGCACAAATTTCAATTTTGTGTGAAAATACAAACAGATCAGGACAAGTGATGACTGTTCCATTTTTTTTTGTATAAAAGTCATTGATGGGATATATATATATATGTATATATATATTAGAATATATGTATATATTATAATGATCTACATAATGCAATACTTGCCCCTTACTGGGATGTTAGTGACATTATTGCTATTCATAATAAATGCATGAATAAGCCTTCTAGGCCAAGTGATTCTATATTGAAGCAATTAACTGCAATACGTATCTGGTGATTGTCTTTGCCCCAGTTGAATAAATTATAACAATAGCTCCTTAATCTACAATGTGCAAGAGGAAGAGGCAATGATCCCCTTGGCCAGTATGAACAAGACATGCTACTTTTGAACTTCTATCGTGTTCTGGACCCTCCATTTAGCAACACCATCTGAGATCTCTAGCTCCCCTCCAATATGCAAAAATAGTTTCATCTTTGAAGATTCTAGATGAGGAAATCGAGCTTCCAAAAAGGTAATGAAGCTTGCCAAGAATGAGATAATTAGTAAGAGAAGACCGAATCCCAGCACTGTACACTCACAACGCCTGTGCTTTTCTAGTACTTAACACAGCCTTGGAGAATAAAAGAAGCGAGCTTAAAATTAGCTTCTTCTCTCACCAAGCAAGGGGGAGGCTTGCTTTCTAAGCTAACACTGACATCCCTGACAAAAACACATGGGGGCAGCTGACTGAACTAAAATGACATTAGGGTGAAAGGGAGGAAGACCATTAGCTTGGAGATAATGGCAAGGTGAAAGACAGTCATAGACTCCCATCCAATGAGCTCAAATTCACAACCCTCATACAAAGAGACAGAGCATGTCTCAGTCTCATCTTTAGCATCCCAACTAAGCATTCTGTGCTAGCTCAATTTCCTTTTGCTGAAAAATGCTGACAACATTTAGGCCTAGTACCACACTTCTCCTTTTTACTTTCTTCTAAAGACTTTTGTTCCCCTTCAAGATAAACAGAATAACTGCCAGCAAATTTCAAATAGATTGAAAGACTTGCAGACCTAAGATTTGCATAGCCGCTTCTGTAGGAGAAATGTGGGAGACAGGAAAAGAACGGGAGTTTGAGAGAGGGCTATGGAAGGAAATTTTGTAGAAAGTGTTTCATAAGAAGCACCTCCAGCTGATTCCTTGTTTCCATGTCCAGGATCTGAAGGCCCTTGAGCCCTGTGGCTGTGCCTGTCATAAAGCCACAACCAAGATCAACATCATCATTTACTACAATATAGCTCTTCTTACTACAGACAGTTTGGTGGCTCTGAATGGCTCCTTGCCTTGATAGACTCCAGAATCCTAGGCAATGCCTGGATAGAGGTTGCATGAATAACAAGGATGAAAAACATCACCCAAGAGCATCGCGAGAGAATGACAATTCCCAGAGCCTCATTTCTAACAGAAACCTATGCCATCAGAGGATATTACATGGGCAAGTCTCCAACATATGTCTATGGGTCATACCTACATAGTTTCAGCAACCAGAAAAAGTTCTGTCTTACCAGATGCACACTGGAGATTAGGATTCCATTCTCAGACTTTTCCTGACTACAATTAATCTTAGCAAGAGCCACTGACAACCCACTAAGCAAGGGAATTGTCCATGTGTTTTCAGAACCGTGCTCACAGTGCCAAGTCACACACTAACCCTTACACCATATTCTTCAGGGCATCATAATGAGGAGGGCTTCTCTAGACAGCAGCTGCCAGAGATATTACTGTTTGGACAGAACCCAATTATGGTGCATCCTTCTTAATTAATGTAATTATCAAAGGAATCTATAAAAATAGGGCTCTAATTAATTGTATCCAATTAAGATTTAAAATTATAAATCCAGTGATTATAATTTCTTGTATTAGGTATGATATTTCAATTCCTGAGAAATACTTCTGTAGGAGGCAAATAACAATTTGGCACCTAAAACAGCAGAAAGAAAGATTTTGAGCGTATGGATAGTAAATTAGTTCTTAAAGATCGCGGCCGGGAAATGAAGGTCATGAGTTCTGGAAGCTCTCTATCACACATATGAGAATTATTTACAAATATGTAAATATGTATTGCATACATATGCATGTCTACATATATGCACATATAAAAATGTACACTTATATTTAACTCATTGAACTTCAAGTTCAATTCTGAGAATAGTTTCTCCTTCAAACATGTTGAAGGCAAAGAGAAAAATGTAACATTGTGACATTTACAGATAGGAAAATGAGGTGGGGAGACGATGCAAGTGAGGTAAGCATACTGTAGGATGCACAAATCATTTTATCCTTACACACTGTAAGATAAAAATGTGGAGTCTTCCTTCCCTCTGTAAAGTTCCCAGGTCTTTTTCTAGGATCTAATTCATACCAATAAGCCTGGAGAGGTTGAATGTAATAAAAAATTAGATGCTCTCAACTTCAAGAACACTACGGATTTTCTCAGCTTAAAAAATTCATGTACCAGACTAGAAGTAGAGAAACTCTACAAGACAGACCCATGGACATTCATACCTTGGACCACTGCTATTCCACAGGTCTTGACTGACATCCCAAGTAAGACAAGGGATATTCCTCCAGACAGATGGAAGGTGCTCTCTGCAAGGAAATGGGATACTTTCTCTCTGATGTCAAAATGCTGGGCAGGAGCCACTGTAATTCATTTTCAGAAACATCCTAAAGGCTACTTAGCTCCTTTGTCTAATAAGGTCATGCTAAATTAGGTCTTACAGATTGTAGCTGCCAAATGAAGGGCATGGGATCAAAAGCTCTCCATCACACATATGAGATTTTTAATATACATATGAATATATAACATGCATATAAGTATACACACATCCATATATTATACATGCTTATAAATTTATATTTAATGCATATGCATACATGAAAGAAAATGCAATACACTGCCATTTGTTAACATACTCCACTCACACCCTAGTAACAGAGTTTCCTCCATTGATTTATCATGTTTGTGAGTAGCTATGTGTCTTAAGGAAACATTTACATGTAGATTAACAACCACAGATTCTGATATACATTTAGACACTGAAGTGTTTGCACTGAAACATCCAATTTAGGAGAATCTGCATGCTATCTTCCTTGCTCGTGCCTGCTCCCAGCATGTGTTTTCTTCCTAGAGTTTCCATGAACCAGCACATGCAGAGGAGACACTGCTGAGGTTTCCCGGGCTGTCTGCAGCAGAAGGTGAAGCAGAAAGCAGGATGATGACTGCATCAATTTAACTCTCAATTATAAGCTTCCAGGCTTCCTGAGCAAACCCAAGGGAGGGGTGGATTAGAGCCTTGGGCTGTAGGACTGGGAAGACCATGGAGCCTCACACACCCTTTCCAGGTCTGGAGACAGACATCCATTTGGATATGACTGGCGGAGGCTCAAACTTTCAGCAGAGACACTTGATGCATAGAAGACTTGGCACCGTGGCCACATGGAGACCCATCTGTCACAGTGGCATCCTGCCGATTTCAAAGTTGCTTGAATCTTTTCAGCAAATTCTAGGTACCATGTGTGCGTGCATCATCCCAGGGATTCAGTGCAGAGCATCCAGTGGGATCCCTTCCATGGGAGGTCCCTCTCTGCTCCCACCTATCCCTGCCCCAGTCTTAAATGAAACCTGTGGCCACTGATATACAGAATGAGCTCCATTTGCCCTGGAAAGACAAAGCCAGCACTTCAAAGGATGTCCCAATGCCAAAAAGACAGGTGGTGTTCAGCAGGCATCTGATGAAGTCAGGAAGATAACTCAGGGCATAAAAATGTTTTTATAAAAGAAAGTAGAGTACTCTCCACAGGAACACTTTGAGGGCATTCTGTCTATGGCCACAATTATGGAGCTAAATCGAATGTTAGCACATTTGGGTTGCAAGAACATGGGCTAATTCCGAATTAAGGACTTGTTCTCAGCATCAGCAGATATTGTTGGCAGTACTCAGGGGTGACTTCAAAATAAGGCACAGTCTTTTGTAAAGCATGTCCTGGTGACAGAACTGTATGCATTGGAATCCTGAATGCACTGTCCAGTCTTCGGGTCAATTGTGTGCTGGTGAAAATGGTTTTGTTCAATCACAGAGTTCATATTCCTCTTTTTGCATTGAAATTTGAAGGCTGACGGCAGTTGTTTAGGAATATCAAATGTTCATGTGGCCTGGAAATTTCATAATTTTATTCTCCCTAACAGCTGACTTAGATCCTATTGTGTATATAGGCCACATTTTCTTTAACTGTGCTTCTGTTGCCTGACATCTAGGCTATGTTCATTTCCTTGAACATGTGCTGTTATGAACAATGAACAAAGATGGTAGGTGTCTCTGTGCTGAGACACAGAGAGGTGTTGTAATCTCAGGAGAACACATCACATATTTTCTCTAATTGGTGGAGTCTGACTTTCAACATTTGTAAATGTGTAAAGAAGGGATGCAGGGGACTCTATAGTCTATCAACATAGAGAGGATACCACAAAAGGAGAGAAAGGTGTTGGGAAGGGGATTAGAGGCTGAAGTCCTACATGAGATGAAAGTGACTGGGCACTCCTGGAGAGTAGAGGGCAGGATGGGAAGAGGAGGGGGAAGTAGCAGAAAAAAGAATGACAAAAAGCAATTTTGGTAAAAAAAAAAAAAAGAAATCAAAAACAAAACAAACAAATAAAAAACCCAATACTATAATGCAAACTCTTTGTAAGGCAATACTTTTAAATGCATGTGGGAATCAATTCTTTCCTTCACAGCAGAACAGGAACTAGAGAAGTTGAACTAACACAGATTCTCCTGCTTTGAAACTCTTCAGTCATCATCTCCACAGAAAATACCTTGTATAAGAGGTCTGAGAATTGTCTTTAAGGGTGATGTTATTTAAGCACATCTTCTATGCTAGTATGGGTGCTGAGACATTATGTGAAGTGAAAGGCTTACTGGAACCTGGGTTGTCACTAATCTCTTGGGCAGTGGTCCTCAACCTTCCTAATGCTATAAGGCTTTAATATAGTTTGTCACACTGTGGAGAGATCCAACCATAATATCATTTTTGTTGTTATTTCACTGTAATTTTGCAACTTCTATGAGTTGTAAATATTTGATATGCAGGATATCTGAAATGTGACCCCTGTGAAAGTGTTACTTGATACCACCCCATAGGAGTTACTTGATACCACCCTAAAGAGGTCACAACCCACAGGTTAGAACCACAGCTTTAAACAAATATTGAAAGTATGCCATATACTCTCCAGAACTCTGAGGGCATTTACTCCTGGAGATGTTCATTTCCCTTTGTCAACATCAAGGTCTTGATTTTATAGTGTCTCTCTGTCCCTAGTTGTGGGATGGCAGTCACATGACTCCATTCTTGGGTTTCCACTGGTGCTGGGCATTCAAACTCAGGTATTCAGGCTAGTTCAGCAAGAACTTTTATGGCTGAGAACTCTCCCCAACCCTTTAAAGCATCCTATAAATAATAAATGCATTAAAAGAAACTAAAAGGGAATAATAAATCAGAACCACTGACTGAATGAAGGTTGTCCACCATGCAGGTAGCCACATATACATGCAGTGTTTCAAAGATAGGATGGGCGATTTTATGAGAAGTTGATGTTGGTGAAGCACAACCTTTTAGACAATGGATCTATGTGTTTCTCTAATAAATCTGCTGTAGCAAAATATTCTCATGGTTGTTTCAACCAGCTTCCTCGAGTGATAGATTTTGTACTTCTTCACTAAGAAAATTGGAATGTGAATAATGAAGTCTTAAAGAGGAAATGAAATGCATCCTGGAAAGACTAACTTACACATCTAGAAAATATAATGTTTCTTAAAATTAAGTCTGATAAAACTATTTTCTACAGAGAAGTACCACTCTTCCATGAGATCATCATTTCACTTGACAGTCATGGATGGAGTTACTTACAGCTGACTCTCAGACGCTGTTTGTGGCCTAGGCTGAGAGCCTTCCAGATTCTGAGGAACCTATCCAGTTCTGTGTCATGTGCATATGGGGGCTTCTGGGAATGGCGAAATGAAATGTGCCATCTGCCCCCACTCCACAATAAGAGGATGGAACACAGTGGCCTATTACGTAGAAATGGTGGGGAAAACTTAATTATACCTTAAAGTCTATTTCAGTTTTCCAAAATGACCTCAAAAGTGATGATTATTTTACATGAAATGTGGTACAAGTGTGATTTTATAGTATTTTTGTCTTCTTTAAGCTCATTCTTTAAAAACCACAAGGATCTCCCTATACAGTCACCTAAATATGTATAAATGTGTGAGCACTCATAGGGAGGGGTCTCTTCACCAACATTTTTGCAGAGTATAGGGAACATCATTTCAGAAACACCTACAAACCCTTGAATAAAAGTTAGGTGCACCATGAGAGCCTAGAGTTCTTCCATGCTTGTTCTAGCATCTGTAGAAGGCTGCCAAACATCACCAAGGACTCTCTAGGAAGTTGCTCCTCAGTATATACAGCAACAATGTGAGTTAGCTACTAAGGTCCTCCCTGAAACTTGAGACTCACTTCCTTCCATCTTCCTCTTATTCTAAGTACTCCTCTGTGTGGGAAACGCACTTCCTGTTATCACAGTGCAATTGCATCCATCATTCTTCCTGACCATTGCTCAGAGTTAAGTGGAGAGCTTCTGTAAGAAGTTTAGAACTTGGGAGAATATCTTCAGTGGAACTGAATTAGAAAATATCAGCTGTGTTGGCATGGCTTAGTATTAGTATTTCAAAATAGTGTTTAACTGTACATGAAAACTCTTAACATTGTCTTTCCCCTCCTGTTTTTCCTCCTCCACATCATCACCCTCTTCCTTATCTTCCTCTTCCTCCTGTTTCTCCTCTTCTTCTCCCTTTTCTCCTCTTCTTCTTCATCCTCTATCACTCTCTCCACTATCATACTCTCATCCTTCTATTTAGCAACAATTTTCATCGATCACACATTTTCTTCTGGCAGTAAACAATCTTGTGATTTAATATCATGTTCACATTGCAGAACAATTAGATGTATTCTATTAGCAAATGACCTCCCTTACATAATTAGTGCCAAAAGGGTTGATAGAATGAATTCCCTTTTAATGTAGTTGTGGACAGGATAAGGCTGTGGACTGTGGGCTTTCATTTTGTAAAGCTCCTACACCCAGATGTCCTCTTTAACCACAAGGAAAAGCTTCCACAAGGCCATCAGAGATTGGGATTCAGACCATCTCAGGGTGCCCTGTGGGAGAAGCCATTGCACAGTCCTAAGCCTTTGCTCTCAGGAGCTGTAAGGAAGACAGCAGTAACTTAAGCAGTGGACATGTGTAATGATCAATTGACTGGAGCATCAGTGCCGGGTATGAACCCTGTTGCATCCAAACTATTGCCTTGCATAGGTACCTCAGGTTTGGAAGTCCAACAGCTAGCAAGCCACATTGAACCTTGAAAGCAATGATAATTTCAGAGATGTTTGGAATATACTTTTTTTTTCTTTTTCTATACCAGTGTTCACTTGAAATGGATATCACTATGAGAGGTGTGGTGTGTGTGTTCCTAAAAGAAGCCAATTTTGCCCTGGAGCGTCTGAGCTCAGCTAGTAGCCAGTCTCATACAGGATAAAGTGTGCTGCAGTTTCTATGCCTAGCAGGGATTTAACATGCATAGATGAGACATAATTTCTTTTCTGGTTTACATGTTTTGTTTATGTTTATATGACTAAGAAAATTGCAAGCACTTTATAAAGTAATTTAATCAAAATATCTCATCTCATCTAAAAACCCATAACTCTCTTGTATAAACAAAGTTTTCCTATTAAAAATGTGAGAAGTTTCCATGCCATTTTTGTTTTGCTAGAGATCAGACTTGATGGAGTCTTGAATGAAAGACTTCTCATCAAACATGTCAAACGGGAAATCCACATAGAACTTACGTGAAGGGAACGTTGTCTGAGAATCACTCATTTTCCACTATGTTCACCAGGTTTCATATTTAATGATTTGTATGTGTGCTGCACATATGTGCACACAGGAAAAGATGTGGAAGTCAGCAGTCAGTGTCATCCAGTGTCTACCTCCACCAGTACCCAGCTTATTTGTCAAGATTCTCAGTGAACATAGAGCGCATCCTAGCAGGTAGGATGGCTGTTCAGTGAGCTGATGGTACCTACTTGTCTCTACTTCTTAGTGCTGGGATTACAGGCACAGGTCCTCATGCCTGGCTTTTCAAGTGGAGTTGAGAGTGTGACCTCAAGGTCTCAAATATGTGTAGCAAGCATTTTAGTGACTGAAATTATCTTTCCCAGAATTCTTTAAAATATGGAGGAAGATAATCTATCATAAGTTTTTACACACAGCAACAGACAGAACAGAAAAATGAACCAAGCTCTTCTCTGAAAACCTCACTCCTCTCTCCCCACCCGCATCATGGAATTCAATGGTCTTTACACCTACTGTGAATGTTAGAGAAATCCTTTAAACATCTTTGCACAATGAATGGCATGAGTGACTATATACAGCAAGTGCATTGGCTGGTTTTCAAATGTTGTGCAATATCTCACGTTTCTAAACCATGATACTCAGTCCCAACCTAAGTAGAAAAGAGCACACTTTCTTGACAGTTTGGGTTGTTTAATATCTGAGCTTTGGATCATGAAGAAAAGCCCCAAGATGGCTTCCTCAGAGAATGAAAACACATGATCACTTACAGTTTGAGAGGTGTAATTCAGTGTGACTTGATTTTTATTGTGAGAATGGCTCATGTCAAAGTAAACTTTAATTTCCAGCTGGGAGCATGTTAGGTATAATGTGGTTAGATGAATTCTTAGTTATATGACTTCTGTTTATGATAATACTCCACTTGTAATTGGATGAATAGGTAGAGTAGTAAATATTTAAAATATATTCTTCTGGTTGAGAAAGTGATTCCATGCTTCCTCCTCAAACTTGATATCTAGCACCACCTACAACAGGAATGGGGGTATGCGCATGTAATCATGGACTTTGGAAGATAGAAACAGGAGAAACACCGCGAGCTCAGGGATATCCTTGGCTACACACACACACACACACACACACACACACACACACACTTGATATAGATCTGAGATAGAAATAGAGATATACATAAACATATGTATATATAGATATGTTATAGAAATTAATTTTAATAATTTAAAAATAAACTACAGTGTTATAATCAGTCACTTCTCGTCTGGTGCTCTTTCTGACATTCTCTATCTGGGGAAGGATGACCTGTTGCTTCCAGTATATTCTATATGTACACACAGACACACAGACAGATACACCCACTTTAATTTCTCTGTATTTATGTACACATACATACATACATACACTTTAATTTCTCTGTATTTATGCATTGACAGCCAAAGGTTCATATTTGAATCCTAGTACATTTCCAGCTGTTTACTCTTTCCAGACAAGATCTCCCAAGCACAAGCAAGAGAGCTGATAAATGCATCTAGATAAACAAGCAAGCAAGAAAGCAAATGAATAAACAAATGCACGTTTTGAAAGGGAGCTTTGGCTCATGAGTTTCCCTTAAATGATGCCTTATGACATTAATGCTGATATTCATGAGACTGACATGTCAGAACTCCAAAAGACATCCCAGCACATCAAGTTTGAAATATTTAAATTGCAGGATAAGAAAACAAATTGCTTTCACGTGGTTTTTTTTTTTCTCTTGTGGAAAAATGAATAAGTGGATGTATCAGATGCAAACATGAATGTTTTATGGCCTTGGTTAGAGGGGTAATAAAACACCCATCATTTGCAGTAACATCCTTTCCTCTGACTCTGTCATAAGCTCTTTATCACCATAGTATTTTCTCTATTTGAAAAATCTACACATTTGACTAGGCAATTCTCTCACCTTAATGTCTCAGCCAGATCTCCTAGGAAATTGGGGAGTCTCAACTCTGCATATAATATTTGATGCATCACCTCTAGTCATGCTCTTTGTATCTGTCAAATGACTTACTTTGGTAAAGAAGTGATAGACGGGCTATAGATATATTTCAGTGGTTAGGACAGCCAAGAGTTTGATTCCCAGCATATTAGTTGTGAGGATCAAAACCACCTTTAGCTCCTGATCCAGAGCATGGGGAATCACACACCTTTCTCTTTGCCTCTCTGTACACACATGCACTTGCTCTCACATACAAATACAAAAACACACAAACACATACATACAGTAAAAATAAAACAAAATATAATATCAATGAGTGTTGATGATGTAGAGGAAAATATCAAAATGTAAAATTAGGAACGTATATGCTTCCTAAACCCTAAATTTCTTATGAAATCATACATATGGCAAGCACTCTAATTGTTGTTGTTGTTGTTTTCTTTGTTTTGTCTTAGCTAGCACCAACAACCAATGGAGATTTTGCAGTCTATATTGACCATTGTTTTATCCACAGCATATGTATGCCTCCCCCGCCTGCATCCCTGCTATCTACTTCCAACTGGACCATGAGTTTGCCTAGTGTTGCTCTCTCGAAAGGTCTACATTTCTATTTAAATATTTTGTTATTGGTAAATTTTTACCTTTCTTCTGTTTTTGATGTAGTGAACAAATATTCCTTTAAATTGACTTATAAACCATTCACATAGACCCCCAAACAAAGTTTTAAATCAAAAAATATCTAGCAACAGACTATGCTATTTTCCTCCTACAGTAACAGGAAACACACACTCATTACGCCTTTTGCTGAAGCCACAAATGGAGCTGTACCATTTGCTTTAAATGCAGTACTTAATATATCCTAATGTGAGCACAGAGAACTGTCAGCATCTCAGAGTATAGAATGCTCATGTGGGCCTCAGGATCTTAGCTACCGGGATCAAGGCTGCTTAGATGCCCATTGATCTGCCATGACAGTCCTTTATCCAAATATCAACTTAACCACTGAAGACTGCAGGTATCACATAGAGCTACACCTTTGAAAAAGACCCTGAATCTGTATTGGGCCATCCTAGGAAGGATGAAAGAGCAAGTGAAGCCCACTCTTAGTTCATCTGGGTAAAGAGCAGTGAAGATGGAGGCCAAGGACATGAAACTGGAAGTGCAAATTGTTCCAGATGAGACATCTGTGTAGACAGCTAGCAGGCATGCATCTCCTTAAATATCCTGACCATCATGAGCTCCTACTTCTGGCATTTATCATGCTCCCCATCAAACCCTCTGACCTGTAACATCAGGGTGGTTCTCCAAGCAGGCTGAAATTTCCCAGAACTCTCAGGCTATTTCTGTACATCACATTTTCACCAGAATGAGAAGGTTCTGATAGTCGATATCTAGATGACATCAACAGAGGTTACTGTACTAGAAAATTCCCAGTCACTTACCATGTCTCCAATGGAAAATGTAAAATTCCTTCAATTGTGCAAACAATACTCAATTTGGCTCTGCTTGCCGCACCCTTACAACGCTTGTCTCAAACATTCCTCAAAGGTCTTAAGTTGAAGGCTTCATCATCAACCTGCTATAAACTGGAGTAATGGAACCTGTGAGGGTAGTAGTAGTTGAGACTTTAGGGGGTACATATTTGAAGGGGATCCCTACATTATGATTTCTGCCTTTTTAAAAAGATAATTTCTCTATCCTAGCCACCATGTGATAAACATCTCTGTTTCATATCTCTTCAGTTGTGTTCTGCCTCCAAAACAGGACTGAAATACCCATGACATTGTGGGCCAAAATAATGCTTCCTGTCTCATATACCACAGAAATAGGCAGCTGACTGCCACATTCTCCGAATTTCACTGCTGGGATCTCCTTCTTAGCTGTCTCTGCTGTGCCTCTGTAGCTGTCCACAGCACCAGATCTACAGAGTGCATCTCTCAGCTTCTGCCATCTGCATGCCCTAGACATTTTTCTCCAGGAGGCCACCAGACCTCCAGGGTCCCAACACAACACAGTCCTTAGCACAGAATCCTTATCTGCACCCATGTGTATACTTACTACCATCTACATAGACTTCCAAATTCCTTTAGTCATGATACACTCTGACCAAAGAGAAAGGAGTCAGCCTGTCATGTATGCATCTCTGTTTACTGGAACTAGCACACAGCAGGATCTCAGAAGTATTTGTTCAATGAGTATGTGAACAAACTCCATGAGACACAAACACAAACATGGAAGAAAGAGCCCATGAAGAGAAACTTGACATTCTTCTAATTTATGAGTTTACTCTGCACAAATGTGCAGAAACTCTGGGCCACTGCCATGGACTGTGCAGCTGAGAGTGCTAACAAGTCACACCAGCACATGTTCTAGCTGGTTTCACATTCCCTGCTATGATTGGTGAGGATGGAAACACAGTTACATTTATCACCTGTCTTCCCATGGACTAATTCCTGCCAAATCCCAAAACATTAATATTCCCTACCGCAGGTTTCACATTTTAGGTCACTTATATTGCAGATAATAGCAGTTAATTTTTAATCTGAAATAAAAGAAGGTTACGAGGCTGCAATACACTGTGTGTTTATACATGTAGGAAGCAGAACTTTAAACGACAATTCTTAAAATGTATTTGCCTTATCACCTTAGAAGATAGAGAAGTCAGCTTAACATCCTCTACATTTGTCTTCTCTGCCATTGTACACACTGTAGAGCATACACTGAACTCAGCCTCACAGATTCTAATGGGATTTGAGCTAAAATAAAAAGGATAGTAAACATATATCTTTGCTTTTGGTGGGAGGCCATACGGAGATAAATTTACAACTAAGCATGCCTAGGTTACATGACCCATTCAAGATGGGTTTGATCTCAGGGCTTACACAGATATACAGATTTTCTATTGGACTAATATTATTGATTGGAGTGGGATAATGCACACTTTTATGTTAAGTGTAGTGAAGTTATTTGAGGAAGAAACAGAAGAATGACCTATAACTCAGCTCCTTTTTTGAAATAGTGCGTTTACCTTCAAATTTAAGCATGCCTGTGGTAGAGATACTTTAGTTGCAGTGTTCAGCTCTCTTACTCCTTGATGTGTGGAGTAAACCTGCCATCCCTTTGCTGAGAGGCACAGCATGCCTTTGCCTTTGACCAACATCATATCCGGGAACCTAGTACTGTTATTGCTTCTTGAGGTACTTATTTGCTGATATCAAGTTCACATCCTGATCCTCCCTCCTGCCCTGGTGAAGACACATCCTGGTAAATGGCATCCCATGCAGTTTCCCCCACCTGGGAACAGTGGCCAAAGAACACTGCCTCACCTGCTGCTGACTTCATGGGGGCAACTGAGCATCATTTTAGTAGCTTCACTATATAAGCTAGCTTTATCATGCAAGATGGGCAAGGTAGTTCCTCAAATATCATCTCCCTTGGACAAAGGAATCCAGTGCATATTTCTGTTTGAGACTGTGTAAAGCAAAACCAGGTGGTATGCATTTAATAAGCTGTTTTCCACATGCTGTGATAATACAAGTGATGGGTAGAGAGCAGCCACCTTGTGAGGTAAAGTGAGGCTCAGAAATCTATTCCCAGACTTCACTTTGCTAAGTGTGTGGGATCATTTTCATTTGTTTTCCAGTCCCGGATTCAAATGGTTGCCTTACAGGTTTATATGCTTCATAAATGTTACTTGGACAACAGGATGCCAAGAGGACAGGTGTCCGCCCGGCCTAGGAGGCTTCTGCCTCAGGTTCCAAGGGAGCCACCTTTGTTCTGGGACTCCGCAGCGGGCAGTCTGCAAGTGAGAGTGTGGACTACAGAGGCTAGCAGCTTCTGGGACAGGCAAGAGCCACAGAGCTTCTGAGGCGGCGCCATGTTCTGCTCCAGACAACAAGCCACCTTCCTGGCCAGAGGACAGGTGTCCACCCAGCCTGGGAGGCCTTTGCCTCAGGATCCGTGGGAGCCATCTTGGTTTCAGGACTCCGTGGAAAGTAGTCTACACAGGTGAGAGTGTGGACTACTGAAACAACGGCTTCTGTGACAGGCCAAAGCAACACAGCTTCTCGGAAAGATCCTGTTTTCATCTTCGGCCAGGAGGAGGTCCAAACACCAGATAACTGTGCACCTTTCCTGAAAGAGGAGAGCTTGCCTGCAGAGACTGCTCTGACCACTGAAACTCAGAGGAGAGATCTAGTTTCCCAGGTCTGCTGATAGAGGGTAACAAAATCACCAGAGGAATAATCTCTAAACAGAGACAACTATAACAACTAACACCAGAGATTACCAGATGGTGAAAGGTAAATGTAAGAATCTTACTAACAGAAACCAGGACCACTCACCATCATCAGAACCCAGCACTCCCACTTCGCCCAGTTCAGGGCACCCCAACACACCCAAAAAGCTAGACCTGGATTTAAAAGCATATCTCATGATGATGGTAGAGGACATCAAGAAGGACTTTAATAACTCACTTAAAGAAATACAGGAGAACACTGCTAAAGAGTTACAAGTCCTTAAAGAAAAACAACATGATGCCTATGGAACAAGTAGTTATATAATGTGTCTGAATTACAAATCCAAAGCAAAAAGTAAAGACTATAGGGCTAGGGAGAAATATTAGTGATTAAGAACATTCACTGTTCTTGAGGGAGACTGCACTTTGGTTCCAAGCACAGACATTGGCAGCCTACAACTGTCTGAACCTTCAGCTCTAGGGAATGTGATCCCCCGAATCTGGGGTACCTACACTAACATGGGCACATAATGACACCAACACAAGCACAAAATAGAGACAAACCCTAGAAACATTAAAGATTACAAATAGTGTGGGAAAATAATATTAGTATTGATGAATAAAATGTAAGTTGCTAAGTTCCATATACTGAATATTAAAAAGTGGCAGGGTTGCATTCATTAAAGTCAATTATAAGTGGGATAGTTTAACCTTCAATTTAAACACTGTGGCTCCCACATAGGTTTATCCAATACTGAGATCTCTGATGCATTTAAAACTGTAAATTGACTTCATCCCCTTCTCTTCAGAGGCTTGTTAAATATAGCTTGACTCTCATTAAAAGACTAGCTTTTATATAAAATTGTTTTTAAAAAGTAACATTTGGTATGAAGTAACTACCCACTTGACATATTTCTAGGAAAAAAGAAGAAGAAGAAGAAGGAGAAGGAGAAGGAGAAGGAGAAGGAGAAGGAGAAGGAGAAGGAGAAGGAGAAGGAGAAGGAGAAGGAGAAGGAGAAGGAGAAGAAGAAGAAGAAGAAGAAGAAGAAGAAGAAGAAGAAGAAGAAGAAGAAGAAGAAGAAGAAGAAGAAGAAGAAGAAACATTTCTGAAACTCTGATTTCAGTGTAGAGAATATCTATGTGCTAAATTTGTTCCTTCTGAGGACGCATGACAGTCTTCCAAATCTCTTTGGAAGTTTGTCTTAAAAAATAATAACATACTACCTCATTGAGATCCTTTGTCAATTAAAAGAAAGTATAAATGAAAAGAATAAAAAATTAACTGGATTATAATTGGAAACAAAGCACTCCCTTGGAAAGTCTGTATCTCCACATTTTGGCAAAGAAAAACAACATTTGTGAGGGCTGCCATGTGTTAAGGAGCTTTCAGGATCCTGATCCCAGGGAGGGCTTTAGGCTCCAGCCTGAACAGTTTTGCATGTCCTCTTTAGAATGACACAGGGTTTTGAAGTCATTTCAAACCTCAAGTTACAAATACTTCTTAGAGGCATTCTTCTCGTTCTCCTTTCACAAGTCCCAGTCCTTGCTTGGATGTCTCCCCTTCTCTAAACACCAGTACCAGTTTCAGTCAGAAGCTAAGTCCCTTCTCCAGAGTCACCTCCTTGAAATGGCAGGAGCAAAATGCAAGAACTGAAGATGGGGTTTACAAACCTATTGAAAAATACAAATTCCCTTGTGTGATGATGAAGAAAAGGATGCTCTTTTCTCTTTCACCCTAGGCCAACACTTAGTTCATGGCTTTTCTGGAACCTTCAGCAGTTTAAAGTCTTGTCTGGGTAGTTTGGCAGCCAGTGTGGCTTTCCACTTTTCCTCCCTCCTTTTGTTTCAAATTCTTTCCATCTCTCTCTCCCCTAATTTCCCTTCTCCATCTCCCATTCATTCCTCCCTTTCTGGCTCCTTCCTCCCCTTCTTGTCCTTTCCCTTCCTTCTAGTCCCTCTCCCTCCCTTCTGCACTTTCCCTTCTCCTTTTTCTGTCTCCCAGTCCCCTCCCTACTTCCTCCTCCAACTCCACCCCTGCCCTTTTCTCTCTCCTTCCTTTATTGCCTGCATAGGCTGAGCTACATTCTATCTCTTTGCATGCTTGATAGCACTAGTAAGTTTGAACAGAGCCACAGCCTTCACTGGGATGAACACAGCCTGCCCAGCTGTATCATGGTGTATTAATATGCTGTTTAAATATAGTATACCCCCTTTTGGTAAATTGTAAGTGCCTCTGCCTCCTCACCGCCTGTTCCTGTGAGAACAAAAAAATAAAAAGTCATATTTTGGGTCTTTGTGTCAAGATAAGGAAAATTAATTTCAAAACCAACAAGGAGAGATCTGCTAGCCCAGAAGGTGAGTAAGTGCCAGTCCTCATTCTTGCCTTCAAGACAGGAAGGGAAATTCTTTTGCAGAGTTGCAGCCCAGGTGGCTGTGTGCAGGTAGGCTCTGCATCCTAGGGTGTTGGATGAGTCCCTGTGAAAGGAGAGCTAGTGTCCTGTCCTGGGCCACATGCAATGACAACTAGTCTCAGTCTTTCCCTTACCTCTTCCATCTAGGGATACCTGGGGTGGCGGGGGGGGGGTCCAAAATTTACAGAGAATAAACTTTGCAGCTAGCATTTATAGGGCAGACTGGGGCAGAAAACAGACCATCCCAATTACAGTTTTCATAGGTCATTGTTTTAAGTCATATAACTGTCAGAATTTTGGTGCCTTCATTTTGCCCAAATAGCCACTCTACCATAACCAGGCCTTAAATATTTTGTTCTATGACCCTGGCTTGTAAGCCTTGGTTCATTTTGCTGGCTTGAGTAGCTATAAATTTCTAAAATTAAAAAAAAACCATAATAATTAAGTCTGAATCCAATAAACTAAACAGCAAACCAGTATTCGTTCTATATTAGGTCTCTAAATATGTGTTGAATAAATGAATGACTATAACTCTACATTGCAAAAAGTTTTACTTTGTTTCAATATTTGAAGCAATAAAGCTATAAGCCTACTCTCATAGGCTCTGACATTCAAATATGCAAAGTCAATATTTCCACATGATATCTTCAATAAAATTAAAGAAGCAAGTTTCACCAGTGTTCATGTCTTGGTTAAATAAGATTGAAAATGGTCTGGAGGTAATTTAGTAGAAGACAATAAAAGCTAAGCTCTGTGATCAGGAAGTAAGGAGAACAGGAAAGGTCTTGAGTGAGTGCTCTTCTCAGTGACAACCAACAAAGTGACCTGAGGTGGGAAGAAGTACTGGACTGAAGTGTCCCTCACCCTACTCCCAGGAGGGAGCCTTGGACATCAAATGGTTCCTCTAAGGGCACTTATGCTGCCTTTGCAGAAACTCCACAGATGAATCTGCAAAACTGTGAGGAATAATGGGAGCCCAAAGCTCAGTGCATTAGGGAGTAGAGGCTTAATCAAAGGAACAGTGGAGGGAAATTGAAATAATCATGAGCAGGAAGGAGAGGTAATTACAGTTACAAAGTTGGCTTCTAGTCGGTTGTACAAAGTCTTCTGGGTTGTGTCCTTAACCCAAAGAGCCCTTGAGTGAGGAATAGAGATCCATTAGGAGTTCGTGAGAAAGAGATAAGATGCAATGTTCTCATTGGTTTTATATCATTGGATGGCAGACCTTATATTGTCATTTTAATTTTTAAAGAGAATACATAGGAATGTAAATAAATAAATGCGTAGGGAACAGGAAAACCCAAAATGGCAAACTAGTCTTCTCAAGGCCAATGGAGTATGCAACAAAAATGAAGGTTAGGAGCAGAAGACATGCACAGATGAGTGCAAAGAGAAAATTCAAAATAAAGTAAATTTTAAAAAATACAATTTTCCTATAAGCCATGATCACTAGAAGACTAAACTTGTTTCCATCAACTTCCAGGACAAGATATTTGTTATAATTATACTTTCCCAAATCCATGTTAGAAGGTGGGAGTTTTAAATATTTTCAATGGAACTATCTGTGGAACGTATAATATTTGTATTAAGAATCTAAATTACCTTAGATTTGGTAGATGGATTTTAGTGTTCATGGTTTACTTAAGTTGTTAACCTTAAGCTCTCACTTCTAAACATATTTATTTCATTGAAAAAGAAAACACACAAAGCCACATAAAGACTCGGCATACATTTTATTGCCCTTTGTGCCCAAAGTGTTCTCTTTATTAATGAAAACTTAATTTTAAGTGCTAAAGGCAGAATCTGGTGATAAGAGCCTATGTGTGTCACACGTGTGCTCGGAGTTACCTCTCAATGTGATTTGAGTCGTTCAAGGATGCCTGTTTGGTTCAGGTACAGGGACTTTTCAAAGGAAGATTGTTCAGGTGGCAGCTCTCATATGAAAGATTTTATTTTTCTATGATGAGTAATTGTGGGGACAGAAATGTTCTGATGGGTGGGAGAAAGAAGCTTTTCAAGGCACAAAAGAATGACAGATAGGATAGTTAGGCCCCCCACTGCACCAAATACCTCGCTGTGTCAATGTGCTCAGGCCTGAACAGAGAACTTGACCTCTGTGTGTCTAGACAGTATCAATGTCTGTGAAGGGAGGAGAAAATAAGAGCCTTTTCTGCCCCTGGCTCTTGAAAGTGTAGACAGTGCCATACCTTCTCAACCTGAGGCAAGTGTGATATACAGGAAGATGTTTGTTACAAACACAATTACACAAATACACAAATGCACAAACACATACACACACATACACACACATACACATACACACACACATATGCACTTTGCCTAGCTTTCTTTTGTTTTTAAAGGCTAACCATCTCCTCTTAAAATTTTACGTGTTTATTTATTTCACCACATTCTTTTAAGTAGCTCTCCTGGCCTCTGTGATTCATTCTACCCAGAGCTGTTTTTATAACAAAATACTCAAAATATTATCTGAACAAAAGAGAAGTATACATTTTCAATAATTAAACTTTCATGTCTCTTTGTGGCAACAGATAATTTAGGATAATAATGGGAAATAACATTCAAAGTGTACAACAAGAATGTCAGAGGAATGTAAAATCCAGCAGAATTATTGTTATTACTGTTTTTGGCTACTAATGAAGTTCTGCAAATATTGGACTATAAAAGAGCTTTTGGTGGCTTTCAAGACCATTTTTTTTTTTTTTGCTAGACTTTAAGGGTTGAGAGTTTAGGGGACGGTAGAAGGCACACCATTCTCATAATTAGATATCTTAATAACTCTACAATATTTCCTTCTACAATTATTATAGGATAATTTTTTGTTTGTTTTGTTTTGTTTTTTGTTTTTCAGACAGGGTTTCTCTGTATAGCCCTGGCTGTCCTGGAACTCACTCTGTAGACCAGGTTGGCCTCAAACTCAGAAATCTGCCTGCCTCTGCCTTCTGAGTGCTGGGATTAAAGGCATGTGCCACCATGCCCTGTGGATAATTTTTTTAAGTCCTCAAAACACACCTGTTTCCCAGGAACAAGTGATACAGGCAAAATGGCTTTGCTTTCTGGTAAGACAGATGAACCTGAAAATACCCAGAAAAATAGTTTATTGTGCCAATGCTCGGTGATTCCCAGACACCATGTCAAATAAGGCAAACATTCTGATATTTTTGGCACTCACAGAAAGTGTGCCAGGGCATGTGAATTTGGAGGTGGGCAGGGGTGGGGGCAGGTGTCTGTAGATACAGCTGTAACATGGGCTGGATTACAGGAATTAATGCTAGTAGGGTACAAAAAATTGAGAAATCAAAGACTGGTGGCGAGTGGGTAGTGTATCCATGAGAGAAAAAAAACAGTTGTTTTGAGGAAAACAAAAACAGAACAAAACATTGTTCATCATTTTCACAACATACTTTGGCATGTTTTGTGTGTGTGTGTGTGTGTGTGTGTGTGTGTGTGTGTGTGTGTGTGTGTGTGGTTGATGTATGGTTTCTGTGTACATGATCCTGTGGGTGGGTGGGATAGGAGATGTCTATACGTATATGCATGACAGAGCTCAAAACTGGGTGCCTTCCTCAGTCTCTCTCCACTTCATTTTGTTTAGACGAGGTCTCTCACTGAACATGGAGCTTGAAAATTCCTCTAGAATGGCTAGCCAGTGAGCTTCAGGAATCTGCCTGTCTCTGTCTCTCCACATTAGCTTTATAACCCATACCACCACACCTCTGGATGTTTTTTACACTGGATCCTAACTCAAGGTTCCCAATGCTTGTGTACAAGAACATTCATGGCTGATTTACATCTCTAGTTCCCATACTGTGGACTGGAGAAAGTATGAAACACTATTTCACTATGGTTTTTGACTGATGGGTTAGAATAGCATCTCACACACACACACACATACACACACACACACACACACACACACACACACACACACACACACACACACTGGCCACTCTTATTCCTCCTTTGGATAAATACACATAAGCTTGTCCATTTTAATTAGACTCTGATCCCATCTCTTGATACTGTACTGTTCTGTTCCTTAAACATTTTGGCTATGAATGTCTTATAGGAGAGTCTGTAAATACTTCTTTCTTAGGGGCTTCCTCCAAGCCCTGTGGACAGGTTTTGTTTGCCACATAGAAGCTCTGTTATTTTATTCAGCACCTGTTTTTACCTCTGCTTTTCAGGAAAGGGGGGCCATTATGCACTGTTGATGGGAAGTTTACATTGGAAGAGTCCTTATCAAGTCAGAATGGCACAGTTCCTCAAAACATCAAAAACAGAGCAAACCAGGAAGCTTAACAAGGAAAATTAATTCTGTAACATAATGAAAAACTATGTTCATAAGAAAAAATTAAACATTGTTCCCTTCATCTAAATAGAGAATTGATGTTTAATAAGAAGTAATATTATATAAGATGTATGTAATTACCCATTGATGCTGGTAAGTTATCACTGACATAAATTCTCACATATTTATATTAAAAAAAAACAGAGCAACCAGGTTATCTGGCACCTTATTGCTGCGCGTATACCTAGTTGCAATGAAACCTGTGTTAAAGTTGCCCTCTGATAGTCACAGAAACTCATCTTTCAACATGCAGAATGTGTGGATTTGAGCTACAAATCCATCAGAGGTGGATGGATAAAACCACAATAAATGTACATAATGGAATACCAGTCAGTATTTAAAAAGAAAGGAAATCTTGCAGTTCATGCCATTAAATAAAATAAGCCAGGTAACGAAGGCAAAAATCATGGTGGTCTTAAGTGGGTTAAATTGCTGAACTCAGAAACAAGAAGAAAGCTAATGGCTTGACTGGGAGGGGAATGTCAAGATTTGGTCAAAATTACAATTACTCAAGAAGAATGAGTTCCAGTACCTATTGTGTTATGTGGTGATTGCTTTTGTAGGCACAAAAGAGATGCTGTATACATTTTTAAGTGTCCCCCAAAATGTTTAAAACCATGAAGAATCTCTCATGTTGGTTGTTTATTTGTCAATGAAAAAGGATTAACTCACAAAATCTGAAAAATTGCAAAAGTTTTCAGAGGAGGTGTGACAGAGAGTTTAGGAAGCTAAACGCTATGGTGGTGCTCCAAGATGGAGGTGGGTGACAGAAGAAAGGGAACAGGAGAAGGGAGAGTCAAGGAGGTAGTTCTCATCACAGAAACCCTTGGGTTGGTGGTAGAGGGTGGGGCTCAATGACAATGACAGCAAGCACAGCTCAGTGGCCTGGCTTGGAGGAGCCACTGTAACATCACCATTATCTTGGCCAACATATCAAGAGGGTATTGATGGGAGAATATGTAAAGACAGCAAACACCTTCGAGTGGGAACTCCAAGGGTCTCAGTTAACTTTTCTTTTTCAGCTCTTCTTCATCTTCTCTCTCTCTCTTTCTTTCTTTCTTTCTTTCTTTCTTTCTTTCTTTCTTTCTTTCTTGGTATCCCGAGCATCTGGGCAAATTAACTTCTTTACAATTTTATTGTTTTAAAAATTGTGCTGGTCTAAGAGATTGTAGTATCATGAGATAATCTTTAAAATATAATACATTCTTTTTTCTATTTATTTATTATTTATTAGATATTTTCTTTATATACATTTCAAATGCTATCCCGAAAGTTCCCTATGCCCTCCCTCTGCCCTGCTCTCCTCCCCACCCACTCCCACTTCTTGGCCCTGGCATTCCACTGTACTGGGGCATATAAAGTTTGCAATACCAAGGGGCCTCTCTTCCCAGTGATGGCCGACTAGGCCATCTTCTATTACATATGCAGCTAGAGATACAAGCTCTAGGGGTACTGATTAGTTCATATTGTTGTTCCACTTATAGGGTTGCAGACCCCTTCAGCAACTTGGGTAATTTCTCTAGCTTCTCCATTGGGGGCCCTGTGTTCCATCTTATAGATGACTGTCATCTATAAGATGGATCACAGTCATCTTCACTTTAAAATAGGTGAAGTAAGTGGGAAACCGCACGCAGCTAGGTGGCACAGACTAAGTTGTTCCAATTAGGTGAGAAGTGGAATTTCTGATTCTGTGAACCTGAGAGCATCTTGTCAGCCAGAGCTAGGAGGAGGCCATGCACCCTCCTGGGAGGCCCCTCCTCTCATGCTTATCTCTTCAGCCTTGGAATGGATCTAGAGTCTGTTGATGCCTAACTGTTAGAACTGTCTACCGGTGTTTTCCATCCTAGGCCTTCAGAGATAACGTCTCATTTAGATCTCAAAGGTGTTCATGTTCTCCAATAGACAAGAGAGCAAACACACTGCAAGTGAGGCCAATGGACCAGACAAAATTTACACAAGTCCTGCTCAGAAAATGTCCAGGGTTGCAATACCTGCTGACAGCAGTACCGTGCCATAAGTCCAATAGACATTCTCCACATTCTATCCCATGACCCTTTCTTTTGTGTCACAGGTCCCCCACCAAGTGATAAAAGTCCCCTGAGGTGGGGGTAGGGTGAGGGAGTCACAGCCTCAAAGGTGTTTGCTTTAGATCTTAGTTGTCAACAACATCATAGTTGTCAACAAAGTGAAAGACAGCTTGATAGTATTGACACAATGTGTGCTCCCAGTCCCTCCTGCTCCACTCTCCTCCCCCCCCACCCCTCTTGGGTAAAAGACAGTGTCTCTTCTTTTAAATTTTGTTTGGAATTGTCATACATTTCTCCACTGAATTTCAGTCACTTCACCCAAATTGTCCTGGGGAGTGATGTGACCATACCCCTCACCACACCCTCTCACTCCAGAAACCCTTCTTCCCTAAAAGGCTCCCTGCACCTACTTTTGTGTTTTGATTTTGTGTGTGACCCACCAAGCTTAATTAGCTTCTTGCTGGAATGTGGGGTTATTTCCTATGGCAAAGGCAATTTATCAGTGGTCATGCCTGGGAAGAAAATGACCCCTTGTCCTCCAAATCTCTTTATCAGTTGGGTTTTTTAAAAGGCATTAAAAAAAAAGCAATATCAGAAAGTGCTATCAATCTTGAGAAAGAAAACCATAGTTTTCACTTGAACGCTCTAAGATTTTATTCTTTTATTTTTAACAGTGTGTGTTGGTGAGATGGGTGTGTACTTGAATGCAGATGTCTCCTAAGGCCAGACCAAGGGATCCCTGTAACAACTGTTATAGATGGAGTAAGCCACCATGTGGGAACTGGGACACCAACTCAGGTCCTCTGTAAGAACTGTATGTGCTCTTAGCTCTTGAGCTATATCCCCCTGGCCCCTGGAACCCCACCCCAATGTTGTTTGTGTTTTATAATCTAATATAAATCCCTTCCAGACATTATCATGTTGAAATCCAGAGTGTATCTTCATGCTGTATTTATGATCAGTTAGATTTATGATCAACTCAACCACTTCAGCCAGTATGAACACAATCAGAATCAAAATATTCATTAGGAATCCTAGTTACATTTTTTCCCTGTTTCTATACATTTTATACAAAGGGTATTGCCTTTAGAAGGTACAGACTATCCTAACTAGATATTCAAGATAGAAACCATTCGTGTGTGTGTGTGTGTGTGTGTGTGTGTGTGTGAGTGTGCGAGCGCGATTGCGCATGTGCGTGCACGCTTCTGTCTGTGTCTTTCTGTGTATGTGTGTATTCTGTGTGTGTGCTAGGGAAAGACATCTTGTTGGAATTGCTTGATTATTTTCTATAACAGAAAGAAAAGAATTAGCTTTTCAAAATCAGTTGTCTATACATGTGGAGATTTTCTGAAGTTTTGTCAGCTTTTCCTTTTCTCCACTTTGTTGTATACCACCACATTGTTAGAGACATCTAAATTTTACAGTCCATATAACCTAATTATTTGAGTGGCCTATATGAGTTAATTGTTTTAAAAGCAAAATATAACAGAATTCAAAATACTATACATTTGAAATTGATCAGAGTAAATAGTATAGTTTTTTTTAAAATCTTTCTTTGCTTCCTATATTTGTAGATAACGCCACCTAAATATTCTGTTTATCCCCATCAAATTACAATCTAACATCTGCTTACTATTTTTTTTGGCTTTTCTATGTTTTGAATCTGGTTTTACTTGCAGCTCAACACAGTATGGAATTCACTAGGTAGTAGAGGACAGCCTTGTGCACATGGCAATCCTCCTGTGTTAACCTGGACTGCCACACCCAGTGCTCTTATTGTTTTTCTAAAGATACAGCCATGACTGCACCATCTAGTAGGTACCACCCTCCAGTGGACCCTTCTCTCTGTTCTCCCTTTTCCTGAAGTGAGCACTTTCAGCTCTCCACGATTCACCACAGTTCCTCTGCTCAGCTTTGCCTCAGCCTCCTCAGAGATGTCTCTGCTTTCTCTATGTTTTCACAATTCCTTCCTGACTTATAAATATGACTCCCTTGCAAGACCCTCCACCAACACATATGTACAGTCTCCATCACACCGTAGGGTATATGTAATGTTTCTATGTTTCTGTATTTTAACCTACATCAAGCCTGCTGGTTTTGCTCTGACTGTTAAATGTACAAATTGGCAGTTTCACATATTTAAAACTATAACTCTGGTCTGGAGAGATGGCAATTCCTATTCACAGAGAGTGTGTCACAACCACCTCTTCTGGCCTCTGATGTTAACTACACTCATATGCACACAAATATGTCTATAAACCATCAGGAAAATCTTTAAAAGTGAAACTCCACTCAAATATGTTGTCCATAATTAAAAAGTGCACAGCATCCCCGTCAAACATGCATCAGAGTGTGCAGGTGACATGAGGGAAAATTGTCATAGGACCCTATTGTCAATAAACAGGACAAGCTGTAGTATAGATACTGCAGAGCTAGGGACCAGTAACTCCCAGCAGAAAGAAATTGGGACTATACGTGTGTGTTGTGGGGGGTGGGAAACTTGGAGATGCTGAAAATGTTCGTATTTGTGATGTTCTCTGAGGGAGCTCAGCGAAGGCTGTACACTGAGGTCATCATTGGGCTATATGCTAGTGATCTTGGATTCAGCATCAGGAGCATGTATGAAAGGAAGCCTGGCCTTTCCTCCACGGGTGACTTCCATTTGTCTAAAGCCAAGACAACAGAACAGTAATTGTATAGAAAAGGCAAAGACTTGGAGGGATCCCAGATCCACAGTTTGAAACAAGGTTAATTTTATTTCTGGGAAGTTAGTAAGATCTTAATCATATATAACTTCCACACAAGAGATAAAAATTAACACACAGGAAATAAATAGAAAAGGGAATTTAAAATATACGTGATACTGGCCAGTACGTACAAGAGCAGATGCTCTGTGCCCAAAGCTCATCTGAACTTGTTTGAAAATTATCATTCCTCTGTAACCAGTGGCAGCTATAAATACTTGTGCCGGTCACGGTTACATATTCCAAGTCTCAAGCAGAATTTGCGTATGTAATTTCCATAACTCTATCCCAGTTTTCCTCTTTCAGCCTCATGGACAATTACAAATAAGTTTCAGACCTAATTGCTTAATGTGAAGAATATACCTTGGTGTTATAGTGAAGAGGCTTTGTAGCTACCTTTTCAAAAAAAAAAAAAAAGTCCTATATGATAAAAATAGTTTTTTTATGGAGAAAGCTTTGGCAGCATCTGTATTCAGAGCAAACAGGAGCCAAGATAGAACAGAAAGAGGTAAAATAGAATCTCGATGCCAGACAGAACTTGGGTTATGGAGAAATGGACTGGAATATTGATTGTGGCGAAAGAAAATGCACAGAGGAAAGGAAATTGATGAGAATTGTTGGCTTTTTCATTTCAGAAGTTAAGGGGAAAAAAAAAAGATGAAGAATCAGAATAAGGTCAAAAGTCTAGGAAACCTAGAAGGTGGATCTTGTCTCTTCAGACCTGAAATCCAGTTGCCCCTGTGCAGAAGTTGAAATGACTTTCTACTTGGCATTATCTCTCAATCCGTAGGTGTGTGCACTATCACATGGGTCTCTGGCTTGACAAAGGGTTTTCCTAATTACTATAATGTTATTTAATTTTATTGTATGTACATAAGGGTTTTGCTTGCCACATTTGTGTACCACATGTGTGCCATGATAATAGAGGCCAGACGAGGGTGTTGCACCCCCAGAACTGTAGTTACAGATGGTTGAGAGCTGCCATGCATTTGGGTACTAGCAGCTGAACTTGGGTCCTCTGCAGAAGCAGCCAGTGGTCTTAACTACTGAACCCTACATCCAACTCCCTCGGGAACTTCATAGAAGGAATTTTACCTAAGTCTGTTCATTTTGTGCTTATTTCTTATCTTGTATATTGTTTACATATCTATTCTTCCAAAACGATCTTAAATCTGATTATCACTCTTCAGCAGAATCTCTTGCTGTTATTTTTGCAGTGACATTTAACCCACACATGCACTGGGATATTTAGGAAATGGTTTGTTTATAAACAAGGGCTCACTTTGTAGCCCAGGCTGGCCTCAAGTTTATAATATTCTTGCCTGAGCCTCCTGAGTTTGGAGTACAGACATGTATCACCCTGTCCAACTATGTGACTGATGGATTTATAGAACTGAATATGTATCCTTAAAGCTGTTTGTTATGTCTACTTTTGTTCATACTGACGTTTATGCAACACTTATTCTATATATTCATATATTCTAATTTTTCAACATTTTTCATCAATAATATTTAGAATTTCACTTACAAGCCTTACATAGTGTTCTTATAAAATGTATTATAAAATATATATCTAGTAACTTTAGGTTCTCCAGCCACTTGAAATGATGACTTTATAATTTAGTTTTAAGATATGCTTACCTGTGAAATAGCAACTTGAATCCTGGGGGCAGATAACCAACTGTACTGTGAATGTACTTAACACCTACTCCAAAAGGGTGGGGGCACCAACCCATGGAACTGTAACTCTGCTAAGGCCCAAGTCTGGGGAGGCAGTGAGCCCATGTGTATTTCTGATTGTTAACTAAACTGACAAAGCAACAAGTTACCTTCTAAACATTTTTCTTATAACATAGCAAAAGCAGCTTCTACCTGAAACCAGATATGACTCATATAGTGAACAATAGTGAGTCCAGACTCGAGGCTAACCAAGGGAGAATAAATAACAAGCAGGAGTCCATCCCTAAACACATTATTTATACCAATGCCCTTAAAGCTCGGGGCTAGACATTGTAGAAGAAAGAGCTAGAACGATGTAAAACATGGAAGATAAGATAAAGGGATATGAAATGTCACTCCCTAGACTCAGTATGGCCACTGCAATTTTCAACTCACATTAATTTTAAGCAGCCTGCACCAGGCCCATACAGTATGAGCCCTGCCAACGATCAGTCAGGGAAGAGAGGAGCTCACAGATCCTCAACATTCATATCTGAATGACTGGCTAATGATAGATTCTAGAAGAGGGAGGACCAATGAACGGTTTTGGTTCTGTGTCTCCTGCTGAGCCAATCAGGCTCCAATGGATGGCTGCAAATGTGTGTCACACAGATGGCCCTTTTTAAACTTGGTGGATCACACAGCCAAAGATGAATGTGAGAGGGATATGTGTGGTTGGACAGGGTTGGCAAAGTAGCACCGTCAGAACGTAAGGTGCACATATGTAAAATTATAAAAATTCAAATAATAATTATCACAGAAGAAGTAAACTACAAACATGTGACCTTTGCAAGGCTAGTAATCTCACATTTTAGTAATTGGTGTGGAGACACTTCTGAATATTTCTACTCAGATACCAATGACCGTAGTTTTGTTTACTCCTTCCTAACTCTAAGATTTTCTCTATACTTTTGTACCCCTGATGGCCCTGAAATGAAACCTCGTGCAGAGTTTCTTTGAAAAGGTAATAGTAGGTATAATTTTGATTCTGACTTTTAAAATAGGACCATGTGTTTCCATTAAGAATAATGCTTCCTGTAGATTTTTTGGGTAGATGCAATTTTTAGGTACCCTTTATATAGCAAGGCTGATATAATTTATCACGTTGGGGAAGCTTCCTTCTGTTCCTAGTTTGCAAATGTCTCGATTCTAAACAGTGTAAAATTGTGATCACACACTTTTCTGCTCCTCCTAGATCAGTCAGATGACTTTTCTCTTCTACTTTATTCAGTAAATATGGTAAATGTAAGAGTCTTCTTCTGTTAAACTTCTTTTATATGCTTGGTAAAAATCTACCTGGTGTGGCATTGCATTCCATTACAAATAACTTGTAGTGTTTCTCGTTTTGTTTTGCAATGTTATTTATGAATGAGGGATCCTGTATGACCCCCTTTCTCTATACTAACTACATCTGTTTTTATGTCAAAGTTCACTTGGCCCTATGCCTCAATATTCTTTTTTTCCTATCTTTTTTCTTTTAATTTTACACAAATAATACTCATCTGGGGTTTCATCTTGTGGTATTTTTCTCTGGGAAATCCCCTGAATTTTCTGTAGTCTCGGTAGCACACTATCCATTCTATGCCCCTGGTTATGTAGTGTCTCTCAGCCAGGGACCGCTTTGCCTCCTGGGACTTAAAAAGACAGATGTGAGACATTTTTAGTTGCCAAGCATTTTAATCTTTGCCCAACACCACCACTTAGTATCCTAAGTTTCTGGCCAGTTCCTCAGCATATCCCAACCAAGAAGAGGCAACCCCAAGATTCAACAGAACCACTGAAGAGAATCAAGTGGGATCTCTTTGATAACTTAGAATTTCTTAGAAATGGTCCATATTCTCTTAATTTTCAAATGCATTGTCATAAACCTTCATGATATCCTCTCCCTTTATATTTTAGTCAACACTGAGCAAAATTGAAAGATTTCAGCTATTCTTAGGATAACGGGATTTTGAAGAGCAAAAAGATCACCCAATTCATGACAACTGTCCTTTGGAATTGAAGCAAAATTATTTGAAGAAGAGAATCATGCTCTAGGGAGTATATGAAGATGAAGTTTCACAATACAGTACTGCAACTGCATATACCTAGGTTTCTAAACTGCAGTTTAAAGTTGCCTTACATTAAAAATACATGCATTTAGAATCTCAGGGGTCACTAGGACTTACTGCTTTTTTAGAAGACCTGACTTCAATTCCCAGAACCCATGTGGGGCAGTACAGAACAACCTGTATCTCCAGCTCCAGGGGATTTGCTGCCCTCTTCTGGACTCACATGTACACAACATAAACAGACACACAGGCATAAAAATATAAAACCAGTAGGTCCACCAATAAAGCATCTTCAGTCTTTTACAATTAGCCTGAGTGAGGAGAGGATGGATTTTCTGTCAAATGCTTACAATTGTCTACAAAAGTATGTTTTCTCTTAAAATGTAAGCAAAAATTACAAATGGTGGTTAACTCAAAGAATAATATCATTTAAAAGTAAAGCTGATGACACTAACATTTTAGAGATCATGATTCAAATTTCTAAGTGTAGTGAATAAGGCATGCATTAGCCTCTGTCTACAAAGTATGCCATTTTAGTTACAGAAAAGTAATGTGAGTGCCATTAGTAAAGTCCTACCAACTTAAAATACATTAGATACATCAAGGACAATGTGAAACCATCCTGTATCAATATTTTATAGTTTTTTTTTCCATTTTTTATTAGGTATTTAGCTCATTTACATTTCCAATGCTATACCAAAAGTCCCCCTTACCCACCCACCCCCACTCCCCTACCCACCCACTCCCCCCCTTTGGCCCTGGCGTTCCCCTGTACCGGGGCACACAAAGTCTGCGTGTCCAATGGGCCTCTCTTTCCAGTGATGGCCGACTAGGCCATCTTTTGATACATATGCAGCTAGAGTCAAGAGCTCAGGGGTACTGGTTAGTTCATAATGTTGTTCCACCTATAGGGTTGAAGATCCCTTTAGCTCCTTGGGTACTTTCTCTAGCTCCTCCATTGGGAGCCCTGTGATCCATCCATTAGCTGACTGTGAGCATCCACTTCTGTGTTTGCTAGGCCCCGGCATAGTCTCACAAGAGACAGCTACGTCTGGGTCCTTTCAGTAAAATCTTGCTAGTGTATGCAATGGTGTCAGCATTTGGAAGCTGATTATGGGGTGGATCCCTGGATATGGCAGTCTCTACATGGTCCATCCTTTCATCTCAGCTCCATACTTTGTTTCTGTAACTCCTTCCATGGGTGTTTTGTTCCCACTTCTAAGGAGGGGCATAGTGTCCACACTTCAGTCTTCATTTTTCTTGAGTTTCATGTGTTTAGGAAATTGTATCTTATATCGTGGGTATCCTAGGTTTTGGGCTAGTATCCACTTATCAGTGAGTACATATTGTGTGAGTTCCTTTGTGATTGTGTTACCTCACTCAGGATGATGCTCTCCAGGTCCATCCATTTGGCTAGGAATTTCATAAATTCATTCTTTTTAATAGCTGAGTAGTACTCCATTGTGTAGATGTACCACATTTTCTGTATCCATTCCTCTGTTGAGGGGCATCTGGGTTCTTTCCAGTTTCTGGCTATTATAAATAAGGCTGCTATGAACATAGTGGAGCATGTGTCCTTCTTACCAGTTGGGGCTTCTTCTGGATATATGCCCAGGAGAGGTATTGCTGGATCCTCCGGTAGTACTATGTCCAATTTTCTGAGGAACCGCCAGACTGATTTCCAGAGTGGTTGTACAAGCCTACAATCCCACCAACAATGGAGGAGTGTTCCTCTTTCTCCACATCCTCGCCAGCATCTGCTGTCACCTGAATTTTTGATCTTAGCCATTCTCACTGGTGTGAGGTGGAATCTCAGGGTTGTTTTGATTTGCATTTCCCTGATGATTAAGGATGTTGAACATTTTTTCAGGTGCTTCTCTGCCATTCGGTATTCCTCAGGTGAGAATTCTTTGTTCAGTTCTGAGCCCCATTTTTTAAGGGGGTTATTTGATTTTCTGAGGTCCACCTTCTTGAGTTCTTTATATATGTTGGATATTAGTCCCCTATCTGATTTAGGATAGGTAAAGATCCTTTCCCAGTCTGTTGGTGGTCTTTTTGTCTTATAGACAGTGTCTTTTGCCTTGCAGAAACTTTGGAGTTTCATTAGGTCCCATTTGTCAATTCTCGATCTTACAGTACAAGCCATTGCTGTTCTGTTCAGGAATTTTTCCCCTGTGCCCATATCTTCAAGGCTTTTCCCCACTTTCTCCTCTATAAGTTTCAGTGTCTCTGGTTTTATGTGAAGTTCCTTGATCCACTTAGATTTGACCTTAGTACAAGGAGATAAGTATGGATCGATTCGCATTCTTCTACATGATAACAACCAGTTGTGCCAGCACCAATTGTTGAAAATGCTGTCTTTCTTCCACTGGATGGTTTTGGCTCCCTTGTCGAAGATCAAGTGACCATAGGTGTGTGGGTTCATTTCTGGGTCTTCAATTCTATTCCATTGGTCCACTTGTCTGTCTCTATACCAGTACCATGCAGTTTTTATCACAATTGCTCTGTAGTAAAGCTTTAGGTCAGGCATGGTGATTCCACCAGAGGTTCTTTTATCCTTGAGAAGAGTTTTTGCTATCCTCGGTTTTTTGTTATTCCAGATGAATTTGCAAATTGCTCCTTCTAATTCGTTGAAGAATTGAGTTGGAATTTTAATGGGGATTGCATTGAATCTGTAGATTGCTTTTGGCAAGATAGCCATTTTTACAATGTTGGTCCTGCCAATCCATGAGCATGGGAGATCTTTCCATCTTCTGAGATCTTCTTTAATTTCTTTCTTCAGGGACTTGAAGTTTTTATCATACAGATCTTTCACTTCCTTCGTTAGAGTCACGCCGAGATATTTTATATTATTTGTGGCTATTGAGAAGGGTGTTGTTTCCCTAATTTCTTTCTCAGCCTGTTTATTCTTTGTGTAGAGAAAGGCCATTGACTTGTTTGAGTTAATTTTATATCCAGCTACTTCACCGAAGCTGTTTATCAGGTTTAGGAGTTCTCTGTTGGAATTTTTAGGGTCACTTATATATACTATCATATCATCTGCAAAAAGTGATATTTTGACTTCCTCTTTTCCAATTTGTATCCCCTTGATCTCCTTTTGTTGTCGAATTGCTCTGGCTAATACTTCAAGTACTATGTTGAAAAGGTAGGGAGAAAGTGGGCAGCCTTGTCTAGTCCCTGATTTTAGTGGGATTGCTTCCAGCTTCTCTCCATTTACTTTGATGTTGGCTACTGGTTTGCTGTAGATTGCTTTTATCATGTTTAGGTATTGGCCTTGAATTCCTGACCTTTCCAGAACTTTTATCATGAATGGGTGTTGGATCTTGTCAAATGCTTTTTCTGCATCTAACGAGATGATCATGTGGTTTTTGTCTTTGAGTTTGTTTATATAATGGATTACATTGATGGATTTTCATATATTAAACCATCCCTGCATCCCTGGAATAAAACCTACTTGGTCAGGATGGATGATTGCTTTAATGTGTTCTTGGATTCGGTTAGCAAGAATTTTATTAAGAATTTTTGCATCGATGTTCATAAGAGAAATTGGTCTGAAGTTCTCTATCTTTGTTGGATCTTTCTGTGGTTTAGGTATCAGAGTAATAGTGGCTTCATAAAATGAGTTGGGTAGAATACCTTCTACTTCTATCTTGTGAAAAAGTTTGTGCAGAACTGGAGTTAGATCTTCTTTGAAGGTCTGATAGAACTCTGCACTAAACCCGTCTGGTCCTGGGCTTTTTTTGGCTGGGAGACTATTAATAACTGCTTCTATTTCTTTAGGGGATATGGGACTGTTTAGAAGGTCAACTTGATCCTGATTCAACTTTGGTACCTGGTATCTGTCCAGAAATTTGTCCATTTCGTCCAGGTTTTCCAGTTTTGTTGAGTATAGCCTTTTGTAGAAGGATCTGATGGTGTTTTGGATTTCTTCAGGATCTGTTGTTATGTCTCCCTTTTCATTTCTGATTTTGTTAATTAGGATTTTGTCCCTGTGCCCTTTAGTGAGTCTAGCTAAGGGTTTATCTATCTTGTTGATTTTCTCAAAGAACCAACTCCTCGTTTGGTTAATTCTTTGAATAGTTCTTCTTGTTTCCACTTGGTTGATTTCACCCCTGAGTTTGATTATTTCCTGCCGTCTACTCCTCTTGGGTGAATTTGCTTCCTTTTTTTCTAGAGCTTTTAGATGTGTTGTCAAGCTGCTAGTATGTGCTCTCTCCCGTTTTTTCTTGAAGGCACTCATAGCTATGAGTTTCCCTCTTAGAAATGCTTTCATTGTGTCCCAAAGGTTTGGGTACGTTGTGGCTTCATTTTCATTAAACTCTAAAAAGTCTTTAATTTCTTTCTTTATTCCTTCCTTGACCAAGGTATCATTGAGAAGAGTGTTGTTCAGTTTCCATGTGAATGTTGGCTTTCTGTTATTTATTTTGTTATTGAAGATCAGCCTTAGTGCATGGTGATCTGATAGGATACATGGGACAATTTCAATATTTTTGAATCTGTTGAGGCCTGATTTGTGACCTATTATGTGGTCAGTTTTGGAGAAGGTACCATGAGGTGCTGAGAAGAAGGTATATCCTTTTGTTTTAGGATAAAATGTTCTGTAGATATCTGTCAGATCCATTTGTTTCATCACTTCTGTTAGTTTCAGTGTGTCCCTGTTTAGTTTCTGTTTCCATGATCTGTCCATTGGTGAAAGTGGTGTGTTGAAGTCTCCCACAATTATTGTGTGAGGTGCAATGTGTGCTTTGAGCTTTACTAAAGTTTCTTTAGTGAATGTGGCTGCTCTTGTATTTGGAGCATAGATATTCAGAATTGAGAGTTCCTCTTGGAGGATTTTACCTTTGATGAGAATGAAGTGTCCCTCCTTGTCTTTTTTGATGACTTTGGGTTGGAAGTCAATCTTATCAGATATTAGGATGGCTACTCCTGCTTGTTTCTTCATACCATTTGCTTGGAAAATTGTTTTCCAGCCTTTCATTCTGAGGTAGTGTCTATCTTTTTCTCTGAGATGAGTTTCCTGTAAGCAGCAAAATGTTGGGTCTTGTTTGTGTAGCCAGTTTGTTAGTCTATGTCTTTTTATTGGCGAGTTGAGACCATTGATGTTAAGAGATATTAAGGAAAAGTAATTGTTGCTTCCTGTTATTTTAGTTGTTAAAGGTGGCATTCTGTTCTTGTGGCTGTCTTCTTTTAGGTTTGTTGAGGGATTACCTTCTTGTTTTTTCTAGGGCGTTGTTCCCGTTCTTGTATTGGTTTTTTTCTGTTATTATCCTTTGAAGGGCTGGATTCGTGGAGAGATAATGCGTGAATTTGGTTTTGTCGTGGAATACTTTGGTTTCTCCCTCTATGATAATTGAGAGTTTGGCTGGGTATAGTAGCCTGGGCTGCAGTTTGTGTTCTCTTAGTGTCTGTATAACATCTGTCCAGGCTCTTCTGGCTTTCATAGTCTCTGGTGAAAAATCTGGTGTAATTCTGATAGGCTTGCCTTTATATGTTACTTGACCTTTTTCCCTTACTGCTTTTAGTATTCTATCTTTATTTAGTGCATTTGATGTTCTGATTATTATGTGTCGGGAGGAATTTCTTTTCTGGTCCAGTCTATTTGGAGTTCTGTAGGCTTCTTGTATGTTCATATGCATCTCATTCTTTAGATTTGGGAAGTTTTCTTCAATAATTTTGTTGAAGATGTTTGCTGGACCTTTGAGTTGAAAATCTTCATTCTCATCCACTCCTATTATCCGTACGTTTGGTCTTCTTATTGTGTCCTGGATTTCCTGGATATTTTGAGTTAGGATCTTTTTGCATTTTCCATTTTCTTTGATTGTTGTGCCAATGTTCTCTATGGAATCTTCTGCACCTGAGATTCTCTCTTCCATCTCTTGTATTCTGTTGCTGATGCTCAAATCTATGGTTCCAGATTTCTTTCCTAGGGTTTCTATCTCTAGTGTTGCCTCGCTTTGAGTTTTCTTTATTGTGTCTACTTCCCTTTTTAGGTCTAGTATGGTTTTGTTCATTTCCATCACCTGTTTGTATGTTTTTTCCTCTTTTTCTGTAAGGACTTCTACCTGTTTGATTGTGTTTTCCTGTTTTTCTTTAAGGACTTGTAACTCTTTAGCAGTGTTCTCCTGTATTTCTTTAAGTGATTTATTAAAGTCCTTCTTGATGTCCTCTACCATCATCATGAGATATGCTTTTAAATCTAGGTCTAGGTTCTCAGGTGTGTTGGGGTTCCCTGGACTGGGCGAAGTGGGTGTGCTGGGTTCTGGTGATGGTGAGTGGTCTTGGTTCCTGTTAGTAAGATTCCTCCGTTTACCTTTCGCCATCTGGTAATCTCTGGAGTTAGTAGTTATAGTTGACTCTGTTTGGAGATTGTTCTTCTGGTGATTCTGTTACCGTCTATCAGCAGACCTGGGAGACAGATTCTCTCCTCTGAGTTTCAGTGCTCAGAGCACTCTCTGCTGGCAAGCTCTCTTACAGGGAAGGTGCGCAGATATCTTGTATTTGGACCTCCTCCTGGCCGAAGAAGAAGGCCCAAAACAGGACCTTTCTCAGACACTGTGTTGCTTTGGCAGTTCCCAGGTGGTACAGACTCTCACCTAAGCAGACTAAATTCCTAAGTTCCTTGGAGTCCCGGGACCAAGATGGCGACCGCTGCTGCTGTGGCTTAGGCCGCCTCCCCAGCCGGGCGGGCACCTGTCCTCCGGTCCGGACGGTGGCCGGCTGTCCCTGGCCCACAAAGGGTGCTGCCTCAGCGCCTCTGTGCCTCCGCCTGTTCCAGAAGCTGTCAGGTTCTCTGGCGCACCCTCTCACCTGTTCAGACCAATTTCCCAAGTTCGGCGGGTCCCGGACCAAGATGGCGACCGCTGCTGCTGTGGCTTAGGTCACCTCCCCAGCCGGGCGGGCACCTGTCCTCCGGTCCGGAAGGTGGCTGGCTGTCCCCGGCCCACACAGGGTGCTGCCTCAGCCCCTCTGTGCTTCTGCCTGTTCCAGAGGCTGTCAGGTTCTCTGGCGCACCCTCTCACCTGTTCAGACTAATTTCCTAAGTTCGGCGGGTCCCGGACCAAGATGGCGACCGCTGCTGCTGTGGCTTAGGCCGCCTCCCCAGCCGGGCGGGCACCTGTCCTCCGGTCCGGACGGTGGCCGGCTGTCCCTGGCCCACAAAGGGTGCTGCCTCAGCGCCTCTGTGCCTCCGCCTGTTCCAGAAGCTGTCAGGTTCTCTGGCGCACCCTCTCACCTGTTCAGACTAATTTCCTAAGTTTGGTGGGTCCCGGACCAAGATGGCGACCGCTGCTGCTGTGGCTTAGTCCGCCTCCCCAGCTGGGTGGGCACCTGTCCTCTGGTCCGGAAGGTGGCCGGCTGTCCCCGGCCCACACAGGGTGCTGCCTCAGCGCCTCTGTGCTTCTGCCTGTTCCAGAAGCTGTCAGGTTCTCTGGCGCACCCTCTCACCTGTTCAGACTAATTTCCTAAGTTCGGCGGGTCCCGGACCTATTTTATAGTTTTTAATAATGTGCAGAAGACAGATGTTGTTTTCACAACACTGACAATGAAAATATCTGATGTTCCAATGCCATGTTCTTTCAGGCAGCAAACCAGCATTTGTATTGAGTATTGATACAGTTATTTCTAATCACCCATGTGTAATAACCCAAGATCAGCAGGGAAGAATGAAGAGTCTCCACACTGGGTTGCCTGGATCAGGTTGGCCTGTGGGTACACATGAAGGGGATTGGCTGAATTGTGTGTTAACTGATGTGGGAATCCCCAGCCCACTTTGGGTAACACCATTCCCTACGTAGAGGAATGTATAAAATGTAGAGAATGGGTTGTGCACAAGCAGGCAAGCCTTCTTTTGTCTCTTCCTTTGACAGTGGGACAGATGCTCAGGCTTCTGTTGATAGGACTTTCTGGCAGGGAAGAACTATCACCTGGAGTTCAGAGTTCAGAGCTACAGTACACCCTCTCTCTCTTCTAAGTTGCTTACAGCAGGGAGAGTTTGTCACAGCAGCAGAGATGAAAGTAAAGCAAGCCCCATGCTCAGGTCTCTCAGCATCATTGGGACCATTTTCAGCCACAACTGCTCCACCTCCCCAACCTGCAGATGAGCACCAGATTTGCAAGCAAAGGTTAAAACCTCAAGTACCACTCATCTCAGAAACTGAAGTGCTTGTTGAGCTTGAAGTTTCCTAACAAAAGGAAAACATTGGCAGGGAATGGAACAAGAAATAGTTTAAAATCTAAAAATGGCTGGCTCCAACCCACATAGATAAAACAGCAAGGGAGGGAAACTGTTAAGCAAGGACTGTCAAAGGCACACGTGGCCTCTTTTCAACTATGAAGCCAGCGTATACAAGGAGGACAGTATCTTTCTCTATCATTAAACTTCTCTTCCAGGGCCCCCTGATTCTTTCAGGCCATGGGTTCCCTGTGACTTCTCTGCCTTCCATACTTTGCCAAGTTCACCCACAAATAATGCAGCCCTGTTTGTTGGTGATGGAGGGTTGCCATTCAGAAATGTCTGAGATCCCAGACCTCTGAGCCACCATCTATCACATTCGCTTTTTCCATTCTTAATTGCTAATTGTCCCAGCCATTCTAGTACTGAGGTGTGATTTCCCTTCACTATGTCTGGGAAAATAAAACAAAGCCTGCTAAGAAGCAGATGCCGAACCCTGGGGATGATGTGTGAAGCCACCTATGAAGTGTTTTACCTGGCTTTCTTATTATTGGTAGGCAATGTAAAACTCTTGGATGTGACATTTCTCGAACATTCTCTCCACGTTACTCATGAGTTATTTACAGTCTTTTCTTGAAGATGTTTCCAAGTTGTATTCTTCTCAGTGATAATCATCAGCATTCATTGGCTGTGTGAGGACTCCGAGTTTTACTAGGTACTAAAATTTACTCATGTCTTCTGTACTTAGAGATTCAGAAAAAGAAGGATGTTTCTCCAGATCTCAGTGTTGCCAACTCTAAGCAGAATCTACCTTACAAGTTTTGAATTCTACATGACAAGTAGAAAACATGCACCAAGAAGATGTAGTCTGCAGAACATTCTTAGAAAATGAATAGATTTGAATACCATTCATTTCATTAGATTTTTGGAATAAACACCTAATGAAATTAATACTCTTCAAACAAATCCAATTTCATCATAATGTAAATTAAGAAATATCGCTTGCTATTTGGGCCATGTCATTTCGGCAAGAAAAAAATGTAACTAGCTGTGGTGGCCACAGGTGTGACAACAGAAATTTGATTTCTAAAAATGCTAATGAACTAAACCTTCTCTTAAATGGAAGAAAACATTCCAATTAAAGAGGACCATTGAATAATGCATGTGTGGATTCAAGAAGGCACACATTTTCTTATTTAAAAACTGCAAAAAAGAAAAAAAAAAGAAACATGAAATTAGTACGTCATTTGTTTTGGATTCCAAAGGAAATACAAGGTTTTAACGACATCGTGACTTACTTTTTCCTCACTTATTGAAATTCTATTTTGCTTTAATGTTTCTTTCAATTAAAAAATGTGAAAATTTAATTGTAAGAGTGTCTGTTCCCTTTACATTTGAACATTGCTGTAATAGTACTATTCAAACAGAAATTCAAATGTGAATTTAAAAATATATCCAAAGCAAAACCAGAAAAAAATTCAGTCCAGTGAGTATTTGCTGTGAAGATGGCAGCTATTGAGAAGTTCTTATTTTTTTCTAAACTGCCTCATAGGGATGTAATGCAGGAGTGGGTTACATGATTATCAGATACAGGGCTCTGAGTTTGATCTCAGAAACACAACAAAGGGATTTAAAACAAAAAATAGGTTGAGTTAAAACTTTGCACAGCATTCAATTTCTTTTCCTGAAACCCATGCAGAAAACTAATAAAGAAAGCCTGAAGTGGGTGGAGACCTGGGCAGGTCCAACAGGAGGAGGAGGGGTCAAGGGAGTATGATGAAGTGAGCAGGACGGAATATATGGACGGATGGGAACAGCATTATAAACCAAAGATTATGAGTTATCAACATGAAAATAAACTAAATAATAAATAATTAAACACTGAGTATTTGCATGAAAGACCATTCAGTGTGGGTGGTGATGTAACAGACATTTTGGAACAGAGAGTAATAAGGAAACTCTGTGTCCTTGCCACAGATTAACAGGCAATAGAGTTGTTAACAAGCAGCATAAGGTTTTCATGCCAAAGCCATGTCTTTGTAGCTACATTATGTTTTCCCACAAGTAAAAGAGGAATGGCCAGTAATATAGGAACAGATGTCAAGGCAGAAAAATACAAATGATACTACTTAATAGAAATATTCATCCCATAGTCTAGAAAAGAAATAAGCCCTCTAAACCTTCCATGAAGAATTAACAAATATTTATTTAAACAAAAATATAAATAAATAAATAAATATTTTAAGGAAAACTGAAATGACTCAAAAAGAATCCATAGGCTCTGCCTCTCCAATGAGAAAACATCCTGAAGACCCAAGATTTGTGTGACTGAGATTTTCAGAAGCCTCCTGCTCTGTTTGGAATATTATTTCCAAATGACATAAGTAGTATTCAATCACTGTGAAAGCACTAGCCTGTTTATTCAAAGTGACTAAAATCATCTATCAGTGTGTACCAGCTAACCAGAGAAGCACCTTTTTGGTCAGACCTGTGTCATCAGTACTAGTGACAATGCATAATGCTGATGCCATGGCTGTAATGACTTCATTACCAGGAGGACCACCTGTTGACCACAGTTGGTACTTGCTATTGCTAAGCAACCTGATGTTTGTTTACCCTTATACAGGTCCTGCTCAACTCATCAGTGACATGCAATTGCTACCTACTCCCAAAATTAAACAACTGGAAGTGCCAATCCATACATGAAGGTTGTCAGAATTAAGCATTAAACTTGTTTTCATCCTATCTGTATGTGATGCTAAACTTGCTGGTAATAGTGGGGATCTATACCTGTCAGTGAATCTGCCTGGCTGTCTTCAGTGACTTTCTGAAAGTTTGGGTTATGAGGAACCTGCATCAGGAATAATTCCCTGAAATCTTACCGGAAATGCAGACTCCTAGTACAGAGTCCTGTTTGTGAGTCAGTCTGCCCTGGCATTACTCTGGGTCAAGGTTTTCAGGATCTGAAAAGCTTCCCCACTGTGAGGAAAGTCCACTGACATTAAGAAACACAGCACAAACAGAGACACTTTAGCCTGACACCTGTCAGTTAGAAAGGTGTGAGTGCCATTTCTCGAGTTTTGCAAGCCTATTTGTTCCTTGTATTTCTGCCCAGATTGATTCAAACTAACAAGAAGTCTGGATCGACTGCTTGGTGTGAGGCATGAAGAAAAAAAACAACCAGTAAACACGAGTTCTCCAACCTCAAGGAGTCAAGGTTTGAGGAATTATTTTTACCAACAACTACCAATTACAATTCATGGTGATAAGCGTCTCACTGAAGAGACAAACAGATTTTAAATAGCGGAAGCTTGTTTTATTTTTTTTTTCCCCAAAGGTGACATTTCCATTTGTAGCTCAAAAGTAACAACCTCCACTCCCCTCCTCCTTTTTTTTTTTTTTTTTTTTTTTTTTTTATCTGTTTGGAAGCTGTTAGGCTACAGGCTAGCACCCTGTGCACTTCACCCCGTCAAGATGGCTGACGTGCATGGATAGTAGATTTGCAGGATGACTCAATTCAACCACCTGGAGTAATGAGAGAAATTATAAACTAACCCACGCTTCAAATTTGATAGGCTTTCTTTTGATAAAACTGTGTTTTACATGGCACATACATTTATCTGTACATGTATTGAACATGTTAAAAGAAGAGTGCATCTCACGCTGAGTCCTATCACTCATGCGCATTGTGTGAGCTGATGGGCTACACACATCCACTCTAAATTGTTGTAGCTGCTGCAAGCTTGGGGCTAGGAAGGTCAGCTCCAGGTACAGCAGTGTTCACATCATCCACTGCTTCACAGAATTTCCCAGACTGCCTAGAGAGAGAGAGAGAGAGTTTTCAGCGTTTGCTTGTTTTCCTCCTCTTAGGGTGGTAACCAGCTGGATGCACTAACTCATTCCTTGAGAAATTTGTAGTTTTTAATCTCAATTTTCGCTGACTAAAATGGCCGGCAAAACTTGGACTGTCTATGTGTTTAAATGTGTTCCTGATTCCTCTGGCTTTTCCCTGTTTTCAGAACTCAGTGAAGGTTTCCTCACCTCCACTGCTGTGTGCAGAAGCATCATAAATAGCTTTGACAGTGAGATTGGTATTAAAGGGAATCTTTGTCTTCTCCTGAAAACCCGTGATCTGCCCAAGCTGGATTCTGACCTGCTCATGAAAGAAGACGTTTTTAGTATTTTTTGCTAACCATCAATGATAATAATAATAATAAGTAATTAGAAAACACTAAGTTAACAGCTATCACTACATATTATTTTATTTGAAAACCTAAAGCCATTAGTAATCAAAACACCATTTCTTAACCATCTCATGACCCTTTGCTCTTATTTGTTAATTTCTCTCAAAGTGACTGATAGCTACAAATTCTGGTAGACACAGGATATGATTCTGGCCTTTGTGCCTTAATTTCAAACTCCATGTGAATTGGTGGTGTGATAGTACTGGAAACTGGCCACCATGGGATTTTTACACCATAGGAAATGTTTTAGGTAAGTCAGGGTCTTTGTGTCCAGAAAGTGGTTGGTTGATGTTCCACAGAAATTACACACATTAGCAACATGAACCTGAACCCTGCTCCACACTGCTATAAAGACTTCAGGTTTTTTGAGATTGACCTGGTGGTCTGCAACCCAGAGAGGGTTGTGTTAGTCACTGTGAAGATGTCTCAGTTGAACAGTGACAACCTCTAGGATTTACTCTGGGAAACCAATCAAAGGTTACTTTTTGAATGCAGGAAGAAGTTCGCTAATCATCAGGCACTTCTCCAGAGTGAGCCCTCATTAATATCTAACAGACTCACCTTTTTAACTTAAAGAACAAGCACTCTGTGTCTTAGTAATCAACCAAAACAGACAGAGACACAAACATAATTAATTTCAGACACAGACTGTTTATTTGGGATACATGAAATCAAATAGGTAACTGGCAATGATTACATAGGACATTACATGAGGATATGAAGACAGAGAACACAATGAGTTTCCAACTACTCATGGTATTAAGGTATCACATGCCAACAAAGGTTTTATGAGCACTCCTTAAAGGAGTTCAGGAACAGGCTGCTTGAGAAGGTGATGATTTCACTGCCAGGTTCAGAGATACCTCTCTGCCCACCCGCTGCTCTGCACAGCATCTGGGGAAATCCCCATAAAGTCCAAGCATTCCCTTTGGCAGGATATGGGCTCCCATTCTTGTCTATCCAAACAGCTTTACTGAAGAGGTAGAAGCTAATCTGTGAACACATGAACCTAGTTCTCTGTTCTGGTCTCAGCCAATGCTGGATCCCAATTCCAGGTAGAGATTTGAGAACATCTGTGGTAAAACATGAGGATGGAAAATGATTCCCCTCCTTGAGAGGGAAGAAATACATCAACTTGGGACTTCAGCTAGATGACCCAGAAATGCAACTGTGAAAAATGTATTAAACTACCATAAAACACACACACACACACACACACACACACACACACACACACACAAAACAAAAAACAAAAAACGAGGAAAGTGCAATCTGGCCATTAGAGGAAGTTCCTTTCCTGACAGAGGAGAAGCACTATCTGTGGACCTGAAGCTTCAGCAGAGTGGAAGCATGTCAGGAATCATGTGTCTCTATATCAGTCCTCAACATATGTGTCACTGTGAGCCTTCAGGAGTACAAGAGTCTCGTAACCCCAAAAAGATGAGCTAACGGTTCTTAAGAAACACTAAGAATTAAGGCATCTTCAGGAAAAAAGATGGGGATTTGTTAAAAACCTTATTGTTAATAGGCAACTAAATACAAATCCCTAGTCACCAAGATCAGAAACTTCACTTATGGATCATTTCCGCTTCTTTGTTGCACTTCAATAATTTAAGAAAGGAAAAATACATTAGAATGGACATGACGGCTTTTGCCAACTTTTGTGAGGTGTTTTATATGAGAAAATGATTGTGATTTCCATATCTTTATAAAAGATTAAAATAACTTTTCAAACAGTACTCATGAAAGAAAATGGCAGGAAGAGAGGCAGGCAGTTACATTTATCCTTCTAGGGTGAACTGTGGAAACGCAAAGGAAAATAATTGCTATCTGGGGGCCACTCTTTGTCATGTGTCCTATCCCTCTGCCTGACTAGGGTTCCGCATGATTATCTTTAAACTCAGAAGAAGTCTAAACAGAACGAGCATATGTTAAGCAATCAATCGTACCATCAGAATCACTTGTTCTGTGCCACTACCATGCCAGCCTTCACAACCACCAGTGCAAATTGATGAAACCACTGCCTATACCAAGGAGCATTTGAATCAGTTACTTGGGTACGCCTTCTGCTCCTCTCTCCTCAGTAAGATGTTATTTTTTTTCCCATAATTGTGTGATGTCAACAGATGGTACCAGTCACGAAGTCGAGAGAGGAAGATTTTTCAGCCCTCATTTGATATTACAGATCAGAGAGTACTTGATAGCTCATGATCAGTGACTTGCTTCTCCTAGGCTCTGAGGGAGGGGACATCCATGTGTCTGTACCTATATTCTATAAGCAATGATTTTTCTCTATTAGTTGTAGGTCATATGATTTACACAACAGAGTCTTCACAAATGCTCCACACTTAGGATGCAACATTAGAAATCACAGCTTAAGAGAAATCCACCTGTTTAATTTTTAAACCCACCATGGCTTTAATATTTAAGACATATTTCTAGTTGTGAAAATCAATCAAATGAAAGTTGGATGTCACTGTTCCATTTGTACCTGCTTTTAACCACCACAAAGAGGTCCTCTGACCAACGTGCATGACTCTCACAAAACCCTGCATGGAGGGAGATGGAGGGTAAAGGAATTCAAGGTGAGGTGGAGCAGGCATTGAAGACATCGAGGCTTTTGCATTCAGGCCCTCCAAAGTTCAGCTAGAAATATTCCCACAGTTAATTTCTAAACTCTAGAAATGAATAGAAATTCTGACAGCTTTGTAAGTGAGGCAGAGCTCTGAGCTCCGCTGCAGGCCTGATAATGTAGTCAAGCAGGGGAACCCATGTGAATCAGTCTTTTGGTGAGTTACCATGGAGTTTCTTAAGAATAATAGACCTAATTAGATTTAGTGACTCAATAAATAAATGAAGCTTTTTTTTCTAACAAGCCATCACCAATTTCCCATTTTAAAGTGCAAAGAAAAAAAAAAAGCAAAGATCTCATGTAGAAATGTTGCTGACAAATGTCTGAAAATGCATGTCCTTTAAATCAAAGAAAATAGATAGTGTATTGACTTCTTATGCATTCAGCAAAGAGCAGAACATTTTCGAGGGGAAAACTATAAAGTGCTTTCCTCTGTTTCTTTGTGTCTTGTGAGAATTAGTAAATTAAAATACGAGTCTTATAGATAGCTAAATTTTGACTGATTGTGCTAGTCAAGGTCCTCCTGCAACTTTAAAGCAGATATCACCATGAATGGAGGGTGGTTTACGTACAGCAGGAACTCTGGATTCTTTTAATAGAGATTTTAAATGTTATATGACAATGTGGAAAGAAGTTGCAAATTCCCCTTGGTTTCTATGGCAGTGCTTCCAAGTAAGTTGTGTTCCACATTATTGCCATGAAACACTGCTGTTGTGTCTTTTTAAAAAGAACTCAGAGGCCATAGATTTGTGAAACACTGCATAAAAACATCCTGAGTATATTAATGGCAGAACCTCTCTGGACCTCTCTGGACCTCTCCACATCCTGCTATGCGGCCAGCAGAGGATAACACTTTCTCAGCATTTCCTGTTTATTTTACCACTAAATATGTGCAGAGTCAGACCAGTTTCCAGGACCTTTCATGAGCTCTCTCTGGACAAGGCAGTCTTCCTGTTCTGGATGATGGAGGCCTCTCTCTTGCTTCTTGGGGTTCAAAGTCCCTCCCTGTAGATATTTATCTACTTTAAATTCCTTGACCATCTTATCTGTGGTCTTTATTTCATTTCAACAAAAATGATGAAATGGTCTCTCTGGCTGACAGTTCCAGGTTAAAGTCAATCCTGGCAGCGAGGTCTTGGTGTCAGGAGTGTGAGAGAGCATTACATCCAGAGGTAAGGGCAGACAGCCATGCACTGACATATGCACACTTGGCTCAGCCTGCTTTTTCCTCTCTTAGATGAAACAGGATCAGTGAATAGTGCTGCCTACCATGGGCAGGTCTTCACGCTAATCAATACAACCTTCACAAAGACACTTGCAGTCCAATCTCACTTAGGGAAGTCTTCATTGAGTCATCTTTCCCAGATAATTCTAGATTTGTCAAGTTGACAGTGAAAAGTAATCATTACATCTACCTTAATTCAAATCCTCCAATTACTTCAGTTCACTAAAAGACAAAATCCTAAGGATTACCTTTTCCTATACATCTCCCTGGATACCACTTGCTTATTGTCATTTGTTACTAATAGAATGGTCTAAATATCTACCCTCTGGGGGTATGGGTACAATTTCTTACTAAGATGACCTCCCTTATTTAGAATTGGAATTTTTTTCTCTTCGTCAATCTTCATCACTTTTCTTTTAAAGATACTGTCTCCTGAAATGCTAACATATACTCGTAACTTTGTCACAGGGACAGCTCTGGTTCCATCACGTATGTCACTTTAGGATACAGAATTACAATTAGCTAAACAGTGCCCGACCCCATAGAAGCATGCAAAAGTACTTGCTAAATAATGATTATGTTTTAGGAAATGTATAATAATTCATTATCTTATATATATTAGCCCTTTATTAGGCAATTTTTCTCTGGTATGACAGGTAAGTAATACGTGCTTGTAGTGATCAGGCAAACTTAAAGAGAACTGTATCTGATGCTGGAGTAACACTTGTTTATAGACATGTGCTTCTGGAGAGGGCATTGTACTTAGAAGAGTATGAAGAATACAGTATAAAAATGTAAAGCAGAACACTGCCAAGATATCTATTCTTTCCAGTGCTGAACTTCCATGGTAGCTCTCCTATAACAATGCTTCCTTGTGGTCCTGCTAAATTAACCACAATACCTTCAGTCAGAAGTACAAGGATGCCCCCTCCTGTTAGTTGTTTATTATTTTTAGTATTATCATCATCATCATCATCATACCATTAGCATTACTATTATTTATTTCAACAATTCAAATGGTTTCTGGCCAGAAGCAATACGTGTTTCTTTTGAAAATCTTTGTATTGTTGGCTTACATCTAAAGTGCTTCTTTGATCATAAAAGTCGGCACTCTAAAACATTCCTTTTAGCCCCTTCAGGAAACAGCATCATCTGAATGGCTTTTCCAAATGGTAACCATATTTTGAATTATAACTACTTATGAGAAGGTAGACTCTGTGAAACCTGGATCACAGATTATACAAGTAGGTCCACTTGATTCTTACTATATAGTTTGCTCTGTAAGCTTACTAATCATTCAAAGAATATCCTACACTGATCTTGGGGGTACTATATCTCATCCTCTACCAACCCTGGCATTTGGGTGTGGCTGCTATGAGCATCAGAAATCAGAAAACATCTCTTTACTCTAGGATTGGCTTTCATTATCTGTTGGATCATTGGCATCAATCATCCTCTCCCAGCAATCTGAGGACCAGTTTCTATAGTTGAAAAGAGAGGTTAATAAACACAGAATAACATGAATAAATCAGTAGCAGCTACTACACACACTGATGCACTGACTGGGAACACAAGCAGGGTACATCCTTCACAAAGGTATCTTACAACTTCTTCTGAGATGCCTTTTTGGAAGGCTTGAAAAGTCAATGTTGGCTCCTAACTGAAGACAAATCAGTGTCAGCATTGTTCTTCAATGAGACAAACATGGACTTGGAGACAAAGCTCCTTTCATGCTCCTAGACTCAGAAGAATGATATGCACATCATTCCACCTAATGGGAACTGGCATAGACTGATTTGATTGTATCAATACCTACATGATACGATTTTGAAATAGATTTTGGGCCTGAGAATTTCTGTACATTAACTCTTGGAACCTGACTTTGGGCTATTCCTCGCACTTTGCAATTCATCTGCTCATCTTTCATACCTTGGGTTATTTCAACAGCAGTCTTCTATAGTGGGTATCACCCAGTTACTTCAAATACCAAATAAGCTATCAATGAGAGGCCTGAAAATATCTCTAGGAGGCAAATAAATCATAAAGCATGGATATATACAAATAGTTAAATTGACAAATCAGAAAAAAATTAGTTAATTGTCTTAGTGTAAAATATAAAGGACTCCTGAAATAAATATGTTAAATATTTAAGTGAAATGAATCAGTCACTGGTAACAGTTTTCTGACGTTTATTGAATCCTCACTATGAGTTGGACATTTTCAAAGATGATCTAGATTCAGGCTGCTATACATGCTACTTTAATGCCATTTTGCAGAATTCTGGGCTCTCGTGACATTTTCTTCTTCTACTGCGATGCTATGTCTTGCAGACAAGTTGTTTGGGCAGAAAGCTGGCCTTGAAGATTCAGGTTTGTCTCATCTGCTTATGCCTCAGCAGATGTTAGGAGCAGGGTCAACTGCCATGCATCAACACTCTATAAAAAGTACAGGGTGACTGTTACCGTCTTTCAATATGAATGAAATATTTGGATTTATCTCTAAAATATACAGAATTTTATGTCTTAAAATGTGTTGTGTAAATCTGCACTTCAAAACGCATACCTAAATTGAACTATAATTTGCATGTGCTTGGAGGTAGGACCTCCAGAGACTATGTAGGAGATGTGACCTCCAGAGAGCTATTAGCACATAAGGATTCTACAGACTGACTTAGCCCATTGGCTTTGGGAATGGGTTGACTATACCAGGGAGCCGAGTCTGAACAGAAGGATGAAGTCCAGCCTCCTTCCTCTATAGGTAGAAGTGAATACTAAGTTCAAATCTTCCCAGTCTCTGGGACCATGAACCATAAAATTTTCTCTTGGTTATGTTACTGAGCCTCTGGCTTTCTATTATGTCATACCAGAGAGAAAAGAAGCTTACTATTGGTCACACATGGAGGTTATTGCTCTTAATAATCCCAAGTGATCCCAATTGCAGCATGGCCACTATATCTGGAACTCAAGTTACAGTGTTGGGTCCCTGAGGATAGTAAAAATGTAATGTAGTTCTATCCACTGGTGCAAACACGGGAGATCTGCTTTATCTTTCACTGGAGGCTCTCTTGATAAATGATGCAATGGTGTTTAACTGAAACAGAGATTGGAGCTATAATTGGAAGAATTCTAAAGGACCTGCTGGAATGCAGACCAAGTCAGCCAGTGAAACTCATGGCTGTGCTCACTCTAACACTGCAGTAGGAGGCAACCCACAGCTCTCCCAAGTGTAGACCCCCAAGCAGCAGGCTCTTATGTCCATCCATAAGAAACCCAAGACCAACACCTAACAGATTTACTCACTGCAAGACCAAAGGATCAGTGAGCAGCAGATGTACCATGAGCTGTGCAGTTCCTAAGTGATGCCATGCAAATTATCCTTCTAATATTTTTTTTGTTTGAAAAAATTAAAAAGAAATATGAAATTGGATTTAACATGCGCCTCAATTAAAAATAATTCTGATCTACTTCAACTGTAAAAACCTGAGGAATTTATGGTATGCTGTCAACACAGCCTTCAAATAACTGAGGATGGTTGTGTAAGCACATCCTTTCCTTTTTCACAAGCTCCGTTTAAAAATACCAGCCAGAGTGACTGAAGCATTGGCAATCTACCGTTGAAAATTCCATAGAGAATTTTTTGCCTTTTACAAATTGCCATTTTGCTTTATGCCATTTTGAACCTCTGATGTTACTGCGTGGAAAGAAATTGACCAGACATCTGGAGTTCTCCAGAGGGCAAGAGCGAACTCAATTAGCCATTGATTGGAAATGTTTGAGCAGATAAACTTATCTTCATTTTTTTTTTTCTTAAAGATCAATCAAAGAGAGTGAGCCCTTGTGTTCAGAGAACAATCTCAAGGCTCCGAGCTGTTACTTGGCATTTGTTTGCAAAGAGAATGTTGAGTGGAAAGAACTGGCACTAGAAAACACTTGGATTGAGTTTGTGTCAATTCCACCATCATCTTTAGACTTTTCAATGATCTTTTTCTTCTGCTGAACAATTAGTACTAAGATATTCCAGTATTCTCACAGCCAAGATAATATCCTTCAGCATTAGAAAGCCACTGTACCTATAGCATGTTACAAGTAATACAAGATAAATAATTACTGCTAAAATATTAGGGATTTTCTTATGCTTACACCAAATATACTCTGCACTGTAAATCTCACCTATTATTGATTCATAATGACACCTAAACCTTAAGTCAAAATCTTTTTTTTACAGGTCAGTTTGAATACATCCATGCAATATTTTCAAGGTGTGTGTGTGTGTGTGTGTGTGTGTGTGTGTGTGTTTGCCTTTATGTATGTATGTGCACCATATGAGCACAGTGGTCATGGAGGCCAGAAGATGGTGCTAGATCTCTTAAAATTGGAGTTACAGACAGCAGTGAGCTACCATGGGAATGCTGGAAAATAAATAGGAGGATTCTTCTCTCCAGCCTCAGTGGAACATTTTAATTTAAAGGAGTTTAACATTCACATCAATGCTTAAAATCTATATCAGGGCCTTAAATCCCTTTAGTCTAAAGCTTTTATTCGTGTGTGTGTGTATGTGTGTGTGTGTGTGTGTGTGTGTGTGTGTGTGTGTGCATATAGATGTGTTGCAGGAATTTTTTTTTCCACATGCGAGTTCCATAGATCAAACACATTTTAAAGCCAGGTGGCAAGTGCCTTCACTAAGTGAGCTATCCCACTACCCCAAGTCTGTTTCAATTAGCATGAATCTCAGTTAATATTCTTAGTTGGACAGAAACAAGCCCATGCACAGCCCCCTAGTTTAACATCACCATGACAATGAAACCTATTTTGCCACATGCTTCCCATAGCTAAGCAACTGTTGGAATTAGGACTGCAGCTGATTCCCAGGATAAAAGGAAGATGTAACAATAGAAATAACAAATTCACACCTCAAAAGACACATGCCTGCCCCTAGTGACACACTGCATTGTGAAAGCTGAAGAGTCTAAACTTTCCAAAATAATTGAAAATGGTGTCTTTTTCTCACATTGAAGATAGGGAGAGAGAAAACTGGGTTTCAAAATGGTATCATTCTGAGTGCTCGAATGTAGAAAAACAAACCAGCCTTGTAAAATGAAACTTCTTGATGTTAGCCGAGGAATAAAATTTGATTCATGATGGATTTCCAATCAAATATGAATGCCAAGTGGTTTTCATGGAGTATAAATAATATAAATACCGTGCTTTATACGAAGATCCAGTATGCACAGAGGTCTTTGCTCAATGGTTTAAGATATAAGAAAATGTAGTACTCAATAATTAATTTTACCTGCAGTCCTATAAACTAATTCATGGAAATTTGGTCCAAAGTGGCCCAATACTTTGTAAAGAAAAAACTGTGATTAACCTTGCCTTTCATTTTCCCTGTGATTCTATTGTGTACACAGTTCTGTTTCTTGTATCTGCCAATCTTCCACTGGCCCATCATCCTCCTAGGTTGCTCCATGACTAAGGACAACATCCAAGTTTCTGCTATCTGTCATGCCAAACATAGTTTCAGAGGGTTTTAGAGGGCCATTCAAGCTGTTATGCCCTCTCTGCCTGGACTTGTGGGGACTCAACAATCACCCCAACTCCTTTGGTTGCTCATTTCAAACTCAGCCATTGACACAACTCTGCTTCTAATACCCACATATCCCACCTGAAGCAGATGTGTTTGCTGGTGAAAGTAATAGACTTCATTAAGTCTTCCATTCTTTTCAGATGTTAGACGGACAGTCTTTCCCCTGATCTGCACCCAGTAGAGTCCAGTATCTGTTAGAATAAGTGCACGGCAGGTTCTCAGTATATACATTACATTCTCACACACAGAGCCAAAATGCCATGCAGTGTTAGTAGGGTTTTCTAAAGTGTATTATGATAAATGTTGCATAGACGTATACATTTGTGTACTTTAGATATTCATCTTTTCTATGGTGATTATGCTTCTTCTCTGCCTTCATGTATACAAATTTAAATACTCAAAAACAGAGCAATGATTTTTCTTCCCATCTCACTTAAAATGAATGTAGAACATAATCACAGGTTAAAATGCTGAAGAGTAAAGGAAAGTGCAGAGGAAATCCCTGCTTCAAACTTGAGTTCACTCCTGCTTCCTTCCTTCATTCGCCTCAGGAGCTGGGAAGGCACGTGGCAGTTTGATCTGTCTATTACATAAAAGATCACTTGTCTGCAAAACAAGTTAAGTGAACAATATAAAGGGCCATATGTAAAAACACCCAGAACAGGAAGATTCTAGAAGTGTTTATTCAGTCCTATTGCTAACATCATTTTTAAAAATTTACAAACACAGTTCCAGAAGGCTTGTCTCTAAGAACAAAACAGATGATGTTTCCCCCATGAGACATCACAATCATATTTTCCTAGAGCAAATATTACTTTGATGCGATCTATGCATAGCCATAATCTAGCCATATATATGGCCTAGCACTGTAGCCTTCAGCAAAAATGTGAACAATAATTAGAAATGATTTTGATGTATAAACAGCAGTTGCTCTAATACATGAAATGCTAGCTCACGTGACTATTCCATTGAAAAATAAGATAGTTTGAAAATGCTAACTTAACTCATGGAATTGACTGATGGGACAGGTAACACAGATTTGCATTTTTCTTTTTGAGCCACTAGGAACAGGAGGCAGAGCCTCACACATCCAAGGCTGGTACTCTACTACTGTACTATAACCCCAGCACTAAGAATTTTAATTTACAAAAATCAAAAAGGAGTTGTAGATCTTATCATAGGATCCCATGAAAGATAAAACTGATTGTAGACACCAAAATATAGGATTACACTTTATAAACTTTCAATATTTTATTAAGAAAAATCAATGAAATGCACTGACAAAATAAAGTGTCTATATTTTGCTGTGACTGCTCTGTATTCAACAGGAATAGCCAATACCTTCAGAGAAAGGTGGAACATATAGGTAACCTAGGAGTCAGGATGCTGATGCAGAATTGAGAGCTTGAAGTCAGGCTAGTCTATGAAGAAAGACTATATCTCAAGAAAAGAGCAGAGGGGGGAGGTAGCCTAAATGCTCCTGTCCTTAAATGTCTTGCAGGAAAGATTCAATTGAGTCCTGTCAGAGAATCCTAGAGAATTCAAAGTTCACTGGTGCTTACCCATGGTCTTGTCTGTGATTGCTGCTTTGTGGATCTTATCTTGCTCATAAGTCAAATTAAGACTTCACAAAAGCTCAAGCATGAGGCCCCCTCCACTTCTTATAATTTATGTTTTTAAAAGATAGTGCCATAGAGATGGCAAGATGACTCAGTGTGTAAAGGCAATTGCCACCATGTCTGATAGCCCGAGTTTAATCCTTTGGATACAGTTCCTGGAAAGTAAGCACCGATTCCACCAAGCTGTACCTTATTATACTCTGACTGTGCTAACACACACACACACACACACACACACACACACACACGCACATGCACACACGCCTTACTCACATAAATGAACAAATAAGGCTGGAGTAAAGATGGTCTTTTTCTATAAAATAAGATTTAACCATATGAAGCATCTATGACATGAAAGGGTCATAGATAAATATTTTGCTTCCTATGCCACTTACACGTCACTTCTATGTAGATCTCAATCCACTTGCTCTTGATCTATGACTTACTCTGATCTTTCAAAGCCCTCAAATTCAGGAACCCCATGGCAAACCATATTCAGTTTATGAAGGAGTGTATGGATGGCCGAGCGCCTTTTTTCTAACTCTATAATAATGAAAATCTGCATAACCCTAATCTTTTGGAAGGAAAGCTGGCACACAGGTGCTATTTGCCATAATTATTATGGACTAAATAAGGAATGGAAGAAGATTTATTTTTATCTGACATAATTTCACAAGTTTTAAGTCAGAAATGTATTTAGCAGTAGGCTATGTTTAATCACACATTCAAAGACTATAATTTCTAATTGCAAATGCATGAATAAAAATTTTGTGGTATTATTCTTACTTCCTCGCATACATTTGACTGAAAAATATTTTGAAAAAATATATAATTCAATTTTTAAGATCATTTTTTCTAAAATGTTATCAAATTAATATTTCTCTTACAAGTAATCTACATTATTCTTGTTGGTGGATACAGAGTTCAAGGATAACTTGACCTCTCTTACTAATTCTTTTGTGAGGATAACCAATAAGTGCCAGTTACCTCATACAGTCTAATATGTAATGATTTATAACACTTTCCAGAAATTCACTTTCCTGGAGACTGGCATTATACAGTTCAGGGGAAAGAGATATCTGACTGTGATCAACATTCATCTTCCTCAGAGCAACAGTCAACAGTAGAAAAAAGGAGTTAAGGGGGTTGAGGAAAGGCCAGAGAGCTGGCAGAAAAGTTCTTATGCCTTCCAGTATTTTCAGGGTTACCTGTACAATGAGTTTGAGGAGTAAATCAGAGAGAAATGAGTCTCAAAGTGAAGAGGAAGTCGGACGAATTTGGTTAAGTCTAAAGAAAGATTTCACTCCAAAATGGGCTTATCAAACCCTAATAGGTCACTATATTATTTCCCAAACAATTCCTTGTCTGAATTTTATGATCCCTAAATGAAGCATCTTTGCCTTGGGCAAACAATTTCAGCAGCTGAGGTGGTTGTATCTCCTTGAAGACAAGCAAAGTTCTCCATCTCTCACGTCAACAAAACCAATCCAATATAAACACGTTGGTGGCAAAAATACTTTAAAAGCAAAAGATTGCAGATAGAAATGTTGAAGACCCTTCTGGCCATAGCTTGATTTACACAAGGGTCATGTCACAGCCTGTTATTACTTGCTTGTAGCAATTAATGGGTGGCCTGGGTGTTTCAATATGATAGCTTGGAGTCTGGTGAAATTTAAATATTTGGCAGATTGTTAGAAAATGCTACATCACAGTCATCCCTTCATTAGGTATGGAAGGAGATCCATCAGCAGCCGAAATAGTTTCAAGGAAAGAATGTGAGAAGCAATTGGTTCGATACTTACAGTTCTTCAGGATAAGGCATGCATCAGCATCTTGTGGTATAACAAACATCAACAGAAACTTTTGCAAAAGGACTACCCTCACATACTGAACAGTAAGACAGGCTAGAAAACAGTGCCCTTGATTTGTTTTACAACCCAAGGAATGTGGCTGACAAGGTGACTTTTTGAGCCTCAAATTCTTTGTCAGGAAAATATGATATGATAAACGAGAACATTGGGCTGTCTCCCAGAGTTGCTGTATGCTGCAAAGTATCATATCTACAGTGTGGTGGTATAAACTCTCGTCTAAATAATATATGATCATCAGTGTTAGCATTGAGATTTAAAAAAACAGGAAGTTTCTGGAGGCTAAGTTCAAGTCCAAGTCTGATTTATATTAGGGAATCTCTGAGAAAAGGGCCTGATTTTTCCTGTAATTCTGCAAGAAGACTCACTCCCAGTGGCAAGTTTGAACTGGAGGCTTCTATGCTAAATCTACAGTAAACACTGAACATCTAAGGTGGGCATAGGACATACAAGGAAGATGATTAAGTTTGGCTTGGCAACCCAGAAACTCATGCAGAGTCAAAATCCTGACGGTCTCAAAGCTCCAAGCTGGTATCAGTTTCACCAATTAACTATATAGGCACCAGAAAAAGATTCAAAGGACTATTGATTACATTATTTTATCAATTAAAAGAAACATTTGTTGTCTATCAATGAGGAAATAAACTGTACATTGTATTTAATTAATGAGACAATTAAAAGTAAATGAGGGAAATATGTGTGTGTGTGTGTGTGTGTGTGTGTGTGTGTGTGTGTGTGCATTCTCCACCCCCCCCACCCCTGTGTGTGTCTCCTTCCTCCTCCTTCAACCTACTCTATTCCAATCCTCTGATTATTTATTCATTAGCACAATTTCCACTATACTGAGAATAGAAGTCAAGGAATGTCAAAGCTGAAAGTAGAAGGTTCAAACCACATCTCAGAGGAAGACACTGGAGTCTCTGAAGGCCCCAAGAAGAGAACAGAGCAGAGCTTGAACAAGAGCCTCCCCTTGTCCCCACCTCCTGCTTCCCTCAAGTCAACTCCAGATGAAGGACTTGTCTGGGCAAGTCAGAGGATGCTTGAAATGAGACAAAAGCAGCCTAAGAATTGGCCAAAGGATCCCTAGCCACACTAAGATCTCCTCCATGTCTTCCTATGATGTGTGGTGTGACTAAACTCAGAGGCCAACTGATTAGGAGGTAAATACAAAGATAATTCTGTCTTCAGTGACAGAAGCGTAATATATATGAATAATGTATATATGCCAGTTACAATAACAGGAAAGAAAGAAAGAAAGAAAGAGAGAGAGAGAGAGAGGGGGAGGGAGGGAGAGAGGGAGAGAGGGAAGGAGAGAGGGAGGGAGGGAGGGAGGGAGGGAGGGAGGGAGGGAGGGAGGGAGGGAGGGAGGGAGGGAGGCAGACTACTGCATAAAGGGTTCAGGAGCATCAGGCTTGGATTAATTATTGATTCCTGTGTTTCTCAGATTGATTTTATCTGATAAAAAATAATTTTGTTTATTAGAAAATTTTTGCCTAAAATGCAGGTGTCTGATGGATGCCTATACTTTTCTGTCCACTTGTGGGTAATTAATAGTGCCAAAAATTGCTTGATCATCCTCATAAGTAGATCACATGTCCTGTAATTGTGACACTGAGCATCTGGTGTCAAAGATCAGCTATCTCTTATCCAATTTCTTTCTTTTATCACAAAGTTCTTATTCCATCTAAGCACACATACCACCAAAGGAGTGAAGAGAGCTTAATGAAAATGTAAGCAAAATTTTCCTTAAATAGAATTTGCATAAAAACCTATAAGGGTGCAAAATGTTCCTGTAACATCACATAGTATTTGGCTGCCAAATCTTTGCAGTCACAAAGTTCACGCTATAAAATAACTCTTCAGATGGATTTCCAATGAGTTTAAAACAAACAACAAAAAAAAAACCTCCAATAATTTAACAAATACATCATGTTTTAAAATCCACATTCTCCTACCCACACCACTCCAAAAAAGCCAAGATGGTATCTCAATGAAGCACTTTTATTTGTTTTAATAAACTCCGTCTTCACATCCTCCATGCCCTTGGTAGAATCCAGTTTTGCTTAAGAAATAAATTTAATACTTTACTTCTCAGGTGGAATTAGTCCCTGGCCTCTCTTGTCATTAAATCTGCAACAGAGCAACCACTCATGGTGCACTGCTGTGCATAGAGAGTTGTGAAGTCCAGTAGGCTGTAGTCAGAAAGAAAAGCCACTGGCTTCCAGGGCTTTCTCAAGTGGCTGAAGTGTGGCCTGTGGCACAGTCATTGTTTTGCCCTCTGTTTCTTATTTGGCCACTTATCTGATGTCTTCATATTTGAAAGGGCAGTCAGGAACATGGGGCTTCTTCTCATGCCCTCATGAAGATTGGCAGCCATTTTGTTCTTCTCAAGTTAGGCATATCTACAAATAATTTGCTCTTAAGCCTTATAAGACTGTTACCGCATAACTTGTTATATTGCTCTATCTGTGAACATAAGCACACCACAGATACAAACACACAGACACATAGATACACAGAGAGAAGTAGGTTTAATCAGTCACACAGATCCTTTAAGAAGAGCTGAGGATGGGCTTGAACCATTCCTGAAGGCAAGATTAGAACTCAAGATCTAGGAGTATCTGCTGAATTAGCTTTCCCTGAAGACCCAGCACCCAATTGTGAGCTCCCCAGCTGCTAGTCCTCTGAAACTAGGTGGTATCCAGGAAGAGGAAGCCATAGTATGTGAGATGTGGGTGTGCGTTCAGCAGCCCTGCAGATCTGAAGAATTAAAGAATATTTCCCCCTCCCTGTGGTCTTTTTTGGTAGGAAAGTTTAAGTCTCTGGACTTTGACATCACAGTAATTTCTGCTCTGGTAGCTTCTCTGCAGTCACTGTCTGGACACACATCCACTCCAGTTTCTCACCTTTGTCACATACACATAGGCTGAACCCACAGAATACAGTTGTCTGCAATAAGACTGAATGAGCATCTACTTGAATCCAGCTATAGAGCCTCAATCTAGCTGCTACCAATTGGTTCTCAGTAGCCAAGACTGCAACTCCATGGAGAAGAAAAGCAACAAGACTTGAGGGAAGACCTCACTGAGCAAGTAGAATTAACAACTGCAGCCCCACTCTTGCTTAACGATCATCAGAACTTAGACTCAATAATGGTCAAATTGCTGAAATAACTGACTGTTGAATGCTCAGAGAAAAATGGGGCACTTATGACACAATCTATCCCCAGACTCATAGAAGAACAATAGAAAGATGAGCAGAAAGAATGTAAGTTCTGAGGGATGGTGTGGGAAAGGGTGGAATTATTCTTCCAGACATGGCATGATAAGGGGTTGTGATTAGATGCATGAGTTTGGGGTTCATCACAACACGATAGGCATAGTGTTCAGAGGGGAGAAGATAATAAGCCCCCACTCCTTCATGAGGATTTACATTAACCATCACAGGGAAGGGAGAAAGATTTTATTCAATGGTGTCTTCACTAGGAAAGGTTTCATGCTTCTGTAAACAGTCATTCACACTTGCTGCTGTAAGTAGCCTGAATAATACTCATTGAATCTCTCTCTCTCTCTCTCTCTCACACACACACACACACACACACAGAGAGAGAGAGAGAGAGAGAGAGAGAGAGAGAGACAGAGAGACAGAGAGACAGAGAGACAGAGAGAGACACCAGATACAGAATAGGAACTAATTGAGAAGAGAGGGATCACTAGAAGTTGGAGGAGAACAGAAGGTGGTAATGAATATAATCAAAATATATTATGAACACATAAGGAAGTATCATAATTGAACCCATCATTCTGTATAAATAATATGTACTAATGAAAACATTAAAAAGTAGCCACTGATACTTTTCTTGGGGGAAACTAAGTAGTTAGAAAAATGTATATCTATACATTTGGATTACAAAAGTCCTTAGTGCTTGTGGAAACAGGTACAATCAGCAACCCAGGTGGAATATTTAATCACATTTCCAAGTGTGTTGTAAAGGGTTTTTTTTCTCTTTTTTTTTTCCTTTCTTTTTTTTTTTTTTTTTTTTTGCAGTGTTCTTTATTTTGTTCCTTATGGCCATATCTAATTTCTAGAGTTTCCGTGTATTAAATAGTGTTTCAAAGACACATTTCTCCCAGACTGTCTGAGTCCATTAGTCACTTAAGACAAATCTAATGCCCAATTTGAAATTGTGAATTTGACAGTAACCTTCACTTGACTTATGGGCAATGAGTATCTGTCTCTTAGTAAACTGTAGAATGTAAGGATCACTTTGCATAATTCAGAGAATTGTGAAAGAATGGTGTTAGAACTATTCTTATAACTAATACTGTATCCACACATGATTACTGATTTATACTTACAAAGAATTCATCTTCAGATGCTTAGATTGATGTAGATTTTGGGGCCATATCTCATAAAATTGAAACTCTACCACTTTAGCCTTGAAACAGAATAGTTGTTGCCATTTATCTACCTATACCAATACAAGGCTATATTGTCTTTTGTGTGTATGTATGTACATACATATACGAGGTTTTTATGTTTGTGTATGTGTATATGTATATGTATATATATACATATATATGTATATATATGTGTGTGTATATATACATATATTTACATATACATGTGCATATATGTGTGAGCATTCATGTAAAGGCCAGAAGTCAATGTTATGTACATTATCCATTTGCCCTCTACCTTACTTTTTGAAACAAGATCTCTCAATGAACATAGTGCTCACTAGTTCATCTAGAACTGGTGACCATTAAGTCCCAGGAATCCTCCTGTCTTTGCTTTCAAACCCTTTTGAAGCTGGGATTGCAGGCATGACACCAATATACCTGTTTTTTTTAAGTGTGAGCAGAAGATCAAACTCAGGTTCTAATGTGTGTGCAGTAGGTACTCCTGACTAAGCCACCTCCCCAGGACCTTTTGAATATATATGCTTTACTGTGCAACCTTTAAGCTGTTGATTCAGCTGTCCATAGCCACTTGCAGAAATAATGAAGGGAAGTATTAGAGAGTCTAATGTTTTCTCAAGCTACACACTGAAGGATGAGCCCTGGATGTGTCTGCAAAGCCTGTCTCAGAGGCTTCCTGGTGCATACAGAGAGCTTTCACATACAGCTGTTTTCACCAAAGTAGAACCCTTGAGAACTAGGGTGAATTTTCTCTATCTTGAAGTACTAGCTTATAAACAAAATAACACACTGGTTTCCATTTCTTCAAAGCCAACTGAATGAGGAATTCATTCTAAACCTTAAGAAGCTCAAAAATGCACCTATATAGTTACGTTGCACATATTTCAGCAGTCTAAATAAGATATTTTAGTGTTGTAAGATTGAACGTACTGAGATTTTTAAGAATTAAACGTTCTGGAATGATGGTATTCTACTGGTACAAAGTACGTAAGAAGGCAAGAATATAGGAGTGAAGTGCTTTCTAGAAGACCAAAAGAATTTACTGTAGTAAAGTATTTAACAAGCCACAAAATCTTTTAACCCTGGCAAGCATTGTCTGGTATCAGCAGTGGCTCTGAGATCTCCAGAGCTTCAAGGTTGGACTGTTGCCTTTCCAGCTGTCAGGATTATCTTAAGTCTTAAACTTAAGCCCAGACTTACTGGGGCATACTTCTTATCTCAGACAGTAGCCTCAGGCAAGGATGTGAGGGCCAAGGCTTCACTGTACCAGAAAGAAGGCCACAGATGTAGGACAGAGTGCTGGACAGAGAGACAGGAAAAACAGGTGTCATGGGTTTCACACTGACATATCATGGGAGGAGAGTCTTGCCATACCAAGGCAGAAAGATCACAAGTTAAGATTTCCTCAATTTATTTTTTTCTGTGAGTTTGGGTGAGACAACTCATGGTGAACACAAATAAAGACAGATATTTGAATCTATAAGCTCAAAGGTCACACGAGGCTCAAGAATCTTGCAGTCTAACTTTTCTTTGCCCATTAGTAGCCTCATAAAAGCCACTTCACTTATATAGTGATGTTTCAATCAATTTCAGATATATTGTGCTTGGATCTACTTCACACTGGCATCGAAAACAATCTCTCAGTCATATACCAAAAGAGGTGTGGCTACCTCTGTGCGTATTTTACATCCACATAATGAAAGGATCATCCTCCTCTACTCCATCATAAGACTGAACTGAAATAAACACACTACTTCCAATTCTCGAGTCAACATTTTATCTGGAAAGACTTTCACGCAGGCAATACAATTTGTTATGCAAGAACTCATTCAGCTATTTTAAGATGATGGACATCTAAGCCCTGTCGATTTTTTTTTTTTTGTCACCGTTGCTACTACAGGGAAGGCTGAAAAGAATAAGCACATTTTACTGAAAAATACATCACATTTCTCAGTTAAAAGTCTCACAATCTGTATGTTTGACTAGTATGTGTAGAGTACCCCATTTTCCCTATCCTGACTTTTCCAGGTACACAACAATGGACAGGAATGCTTCCCTGGGGATGTTGGTAAGACTTGGAATCACCAGCTACACCTTTACAGATATATTTGGGACAGGAGAGCCATGGTTAATATGTACCTTTTAGAGTAAGCAATTCAGAAATCTTTCCTCATACTTACTTCTTAGGCTTCTTCTTAATATGAAGATATATACTCATATTTAATAATTATGTTTAGTCAGGAATTTAATATTGCTTATTCATCATGACATAGTCTTCTACCTTTTTCAGAATAAAATGGTGGGCAAACACATTTAGTAGCCTCCATGAGCCTCCTACCTTCTGCTGTTTGTGCCTAGTGTGACTCTTGTCTTGCATCTAAGCATAACACAGGATGTGCTGTAAGAGGGCAAATGTCATGAGGATCACATGACTGCTGACACAGCCTTGTGGGATTACATGCAGGGATTATATTATACAAGTTTCCCAGCCCTACTCTTTATCATCCATCTGTAGCTCTTCACCCTTTCTCTCTCCATCTTTATCTCTCCTGCCTCTCTTCTCTGCCTTTATGTCTTATTGGAAAGCCCCACAAAACAAAGAACATTGAGTAGCCTCCAAGAACCGAGGGTGAACTCTGGCCAAGAGACAGCTAAGAACTTCAGTCAAGCCACAGAATGAACTGAATTGTGCCAACTCCCCAGAGTGATCTGAAAAGTGGACTCTTCCCTAGTTGAGCCTCAGATGACACCAAAGTCGCCATCAGCACTTGTTTATGCCTTGGTGGGTCCTGAAAATTGGACCCAGGTATGTTGTGAAGAGATTGTTTACTGCAAAAGCTGAGACAACAGAAAGATGTTTCTTACTCTCACTGGTGTCATGCAGCAACACTAGGGAAATAAACCTCACAGGGATGGAAGGAGACTCTGCTTTTCTGCATACACCCTTGTTCCAATTGACTCTCGTGGCATCTAGTCCCATAGAAGGAGACAGCATGGGAACAGAGGGCAGCACTGAAGTCCCTTGCCTGCTATGCCTGCCTTTGGCTTTTGGCCTCCTCTCCCTTCTTTTTCATGGATAACAAATGGTCACCGCTCTTACAAATGCACCAAAGGTCTCATCTGGACTTGGTAGCTGCAGCAACTATCCCAGAGTCTGTAACTAACATATAGCCTTTTCTTCACATAGGTTCTGTTCTTAAAATATGAAAGATAATAGAATCCCCTTTACAGAAGAAATGGCAGCTGCTTCTTCTTGTCATGTTGTTTTACACCAGCTCTTTCTATACTGTACATCTATGATAAAAACTGGAAGAGAAACACACTTGGTAGGAGGTATGTTTATAAACCTCAAATTTCAATTCTGCTACTTTCTTTATACTTTAAAGTCAGAAGACCTCTCATCTTTTCAATATACTAATAGCACATCCATCCTGATTCTCTCCCCGTGCCACTAAGACCTCCAGAAATGTAATGTTGCACATGTATTTGTCAAAGAAAGGGCATGATTAATTCATCTTTGTTCCATAATCCTCTTATGTAATTCTTTTAAATTAAAAGGCTGAAGATAACATAGTTGTGAAGATAAAAATGACAACTGTAGGTTGAAATATCTGCAGAACACATTCTAATATTAAACTATTGTAACCAGAAAAGAAAAAAATGCAAACATTCTGAACTCTTATGGCTATGCAAAGAGGAAAAGTCACTACAAGATGCCCAGTGAGTCAAATAAGCAGGGAAATAAACCCAACAATTTGGATTAATGTTTTCACAGATGGTTGTGTGGACAAGTTCAAGTTTCATCATGAGTAAGTGATGTGTGAAGCAGAGACTAGGGTTACTTCTTATCATTTCTGGCCTGCACTTTTATACAGAACATTCAAAACCACTTTGTGTTCACTGAAATTAATGCATAGGTGTTCTACACCATGGGCTGAGTGCACCTGGGTCTATTTGCTAAAGCAGCAGTGTGAGTGCATAAAATACAGATTCCCAAGATCCTTCTGTTCTCCAAGGCCAATGTAATAGGAAATGTGTGGAACACAAAAACAGTGGCACAGAAGGCTATCTCCCCAAAGTTCCTAGATATGCAGTTTCCTACCCAATGACTAATGATCGCAAGGTATAACAAGTGACCAGAAATTAAAAGGGAGTTTGACTGTTTATGAACCGAAGGGTACTAGACATGGACTGAAATCTATGGAAGCTCAGAGACCAGCAGACACACAGGCAGTGAAAAACATAAACAGCCAGGATGACTCAAGCTAAGTTGTACCAGGTTTTGTGAAAGACCCCAGAAGACAGCATGAGAAAAAGAGCTAGACAGTCAGACTGAACAGGTGTGTAATATGGAGACCTACAGATGTCTGGAAGTGGTATTGCCTAGAAGTTTTGGTAGGGCTCAAGAAGCAGGAGCATGCTTCCTTTCAGGAAGGCACAAGGTTCTTAACACCTTATTTTGTCAAAAGCCAACTTATTTCCCACTAGCTTTAATCTCTGAAGGCATTACCAAAATTATGCTATTTCCCAAGAAATAAATGATATTCAAATAAGTACTTGAAAGAGTAGAAACATGAGAAAAGAAGGTAGTGAGGCCTCAAATATACACACTATGTGTCTTGCAAAATGGACCCTCCACAGTCCTTCTTCCTACATTGTTCTATGGTCTTTCTACTTTAGGGAGCCACATGTGCATTTCCATGGTGACAACTGAGCATAAATGTTTGTGTGTTCATTTGTAGACTGTACACTTCAAATGGACCGCTCTATGCTACCAGGCAAGGCGTCCAGCTATCTCTAGACTTGCTCTTGGTAATGCCCTCATTCTCCACCCACTAGCTGCAGTTCTTTCCCTTATTCCACAGTTCCTTGAGTCCCCAACCACTTTCACCTCCCAGACACTCTCCTCTCCAACGTTGCCATGGCATCAAGGTCTCTGTTACACAGGCTCCTATTTGGATCAATGGAAATTATGTCAAGAGCCTGTTTCCTGGTGCAGTGAGAAGGCTCCTGGAAAGCAACAGCAACCTCTCCTTTGTGGACTGCAGTAGAAGGAAAAAGAGGGATTGCCCATATCTGAGTTAACCCATCAGTGTTTCTGCTTAGAGTGCTCCATTATTCTCCACTGGCACCAGTGCCCCCTACAGTCCTTCTCCAGAGAGTTACCAACAAATATATGGGATTTCATCCACAAGTTTCGTCATTCACTACCACAACAAACTAAAATCTGCATCTGGACAGTGATGGTGGTTCTAGCTAGACACTTGAGAACGTCAATCAGCTGAGGCATGTCTGTGGTAACAAGGGCAACCCTGGTAATGTGCCCCACTTGACTTTCTCTAGATTATACTTGTGATATTTTAAACTGTTAAGGATTTTGGTTTTAAAATTCATACATCTTATCCATGTGGTATTGCACAGCTTAAAATACAGGTACTTAGAAGGTGGAGGCAGGAGGATCAAGAGTTCTATGCCAGCCTCAACTATATAGTGAAGTTGAAGTTGGCTTCTACCATAAACATTCTTACTCTTCAAAAGGTAAAAATAAATAAAAAATAAAATAAAATAAAATAAAATAACCCGTAGTTTTCTTGGTTAATGTGTCCTCTAAGTTGAACAGATCACCTCATAAAACAAAAGTAAATCCTTCTGGCAGGTTTTACTCCAAGACTTCCCCACTAATTATATTCATATAAGAATGAAGCAGAGTGAGAAATATATATAACTGATGTTCAAAATGTTATATTTTAATATGTATCTATTTGCTCAATTAAGCAGATTGCTTATAGAAATGTGACAGCTCTTATGCTGTTAAAGGCTCTTCTCCTTAGAGAAGTGCTAACCACAAGCCTGTAAGTCTTGGATGCCCAGAATGACACTGTACCTGATAATATAGCAATTTCCTTACAAATTAACAACTTTAAAAAAATGTTTTGAACCATTATAACAATTGTGGATAGCCTCAGAACAGACATGTATCCCTATTCTTTGAAAGAGTGTGGCTTTTCTCCCATGAGAACTCATGTCTGCCTTTAGCTAAGCCTGGATGTGAGATGGGTGCAGTGACGAAAGACTGGTTATGGACAGTGAGTTCACACACTAGAGTGGAGTGGAAATGTCCTCTGTGCTAGCCGGGCAAAGTAGGAAGAAAGCATAAAACATGACCTCATCCTAATGGATTGTGTACTGTGTGTGTTTATGAGAAGGGGATACCCAGACTCCTCCCCATTCTGTCCATGGATATCAATCCTGGGAAACAAATTCCCAACTCCTAAGAGACCAGTGGAGATGATTCACATTAAGTACAGGAGAAACAATTTCTTTGAATAAAGCCATAGGGATTCTCTAGGCCTTGGGAAAAATGAGTGCTTTGAGTCCGCAATTGATTTCAAAGGCTTTTAAATCATTACGTATCAGTCCTCAAATAATGCAAATTTTAATTTAGCATTTAGCTCTTTCTTACATAACACCAATCACATCAGAGTATACTAAAGAGTAATGGGAAAAATATAGAATAATTTGTTGCAACATGTAGTCTCTCACATGAAAGACTATAATTATTCCTTGAAGTCTGCTCACAATACAAACACTATGGGCAGGAAACTCAGATGGGAGCTTTGTTGTAAATTTATACTTTTAACAAGATTAAACAGTGCAGGGTGATGGACAGTGATAATGGAGCCATGGATGGTACAGAAGAAAAAAATCTGAAATAATTGCACAGTTTCACTCATGACAAAGCAAATTCATGTTGAAATCTGTGTGGGCTAATTATCCTTTGATGGATTAATGAACTGATGATTATTATTTCAATAAAAGCCTCATGCCTTTTATTGAAAGGGAAGAAGGGATGGGATGCATATAGATCCAATCTATATGTATTTAAAGTGAGGTATATCTTTTATCTGCAATGTAATTAGTCCACATCTCTTTACTAAATAATGAAAGAGTGTAAATTTGAATTTGTACAGACTAAGTTAGATCTGTAGTTTCCTTTCTGCCTTGTTCTCAATATAGGTCCTCTTGTTCTACGATCAGCTGTGCTCACCGTATCAGAATAACCTGTGAATGGGCGCTGCTGCTGCCCTAGAAGTGACATCATGCCATGCATACTTCTAAGACTCTGTTGGAGGCCAAGGGTGGGAACTGGAATTGAAAGGAGAAAGAGAGGAATTATTCTCTGGTGAAATCAGCTTTTTATAAGAACATTCAAAAGTCCCTTGCTGTGGATATGGGGAAAGAGTGTAGCCACGCCCTAACCCTCCTCAGTTATCAGAGCTCTACTGGGGTGCACATGCTATGTTATTATATGGATCATCCACACACAATCTTGTTTTTAATTCTGTAGAACCCACATGCTCATAGTCTGTCTTCATTTTTATGTTTGTTTGTTTTAAAGTTGAGATTCTCCAAAAAGACCAGAATTAGTAAACAAACACATTCAGCTCACTGGTATCTCACATCACATCATGGTGAGCTGGTAGCTCACATTATATCATGGTGAGCTGGTAGCTCACATTACATCATGGTGAGCTGGTAGCTCACATCACATCACGGTGCACCCTGGTTGTAATTGTATTCCCAATATATTTCCCATTGGCAAAAACAATCTGAAAGTAGTGCCAACAAACTTGACTCCCACAAGGTTGTGTCCCTTGATCCCATGTCAGTGACAAGTTTTAAAGCATATAGTAAAATGTCCCTGACTTACTCTATAACAAAGAATAAAATGAAATTAAACCACCCCTGAAATTAAACCAATGGCTGCAGTCGTAAACTTCAAATGTGTTAAAGACACAAAACTCCCAGAGTTGTTTTAAGCAGGTATGTGACTCTATGTGGTGTGGTATTTTGTTTTGCTTTGCTTCATCCATCAAGGAAGTTCTAGACTCAGCATTAGCAAAGTGGGTGGAAGTCACATCACCTGCCATCCAAGTTACAGCTCTACAATTAATCCAAAGAAAGGACCAGGCAACTTATCTCAAGCACAGGTGGCACTTCTCTCTCTTGCAGACCCCTGCCTGATGTAAGTGACTTGAGGGATAATGCACCAAAATGAGCCACTTTCTACATAGCATCTGGAGAAGCTGATCCACTGGACGATAAACAGGGTTTGTATTATCAGCAGAAAGCTCATGAACCAGTCTATTTTAACCAGCTCTGCCTTACAATTTCTGTGTGTTCTTTTTCAAATAAAGAGGATATTAATCCCACAATCGGTCTCCACACCAGGGACTAGAGTTGCCCTTAAATAAAGTCACATCGACAATCAAAGGTCATTTAAGGTCATCTTAAAGCCATTGTGGGAGCAACCTGCTTACTTATAATTTAGCTATAATTGCTTGCGGATGAGTATTTGACTTGTATACTGATAGCTTGTTTTGGAGTACATATCCAGGGAGCTAAGGACTGTGCCCGTGCATCTGAAGGCAGCAGTAGAGGGTTGATTCCTTTAGGATGAATACTTTTCAGCAAAGCCAAAAGCATCTATATCTTGGCCTCAGATGGTTCATCAAGATCAAGACCATTTAGCTCATAAAACAAAAACAAAAACAAAAACAAAACAACACAACAAAACAGAATCCAAAACTGTCCAAGCAGTAGGGAGAGCACAACCAAATTAGTTTGATCCCCTCTTCCTAGTCAGCCCTGGTCTGGAAGTTGAAGTTACCACTCTGGTGATGTAAGGAATGAACAGGTCTTCAAAGGCTCCCTAGAACAAAGATGCAGATAGTGTGGATACATGTCTTTTCCTTACAAGAAATCTTCCTGTGATGTAGAATTTGCCTAGTAAAATCAAATTTAAAGGCATCCCCTCTTCACATTTTAGGTATATCTAATTATTCATAGAGGGAAATGAACTCAACAAGAAAGGGAAAAGGCCCAAAAGGAACATATAGCTTAAATTGCACACATGCAAGTTGTCACAGCTTATTTCACCATGAGCTCAGCAGAAACACTACCAGAGTCACATTTAGAATTCAGCAGAGCATGGAGTGTTTAATATGCCATTTGCATTTTGACAGCTTAGAAATGTCTACACTGGATTTGGTAGATCCTCGGCAATGAGCACTAAGTGGCCACCAAGCCTTTGTTGATCTATTTCTGGGAGGAGGCAGAACCATCTTCTTGACATCTTCCAAGTGGGATTGTGTTTCAGACAACAAACTGGAGACTGACTGGAGCAGCCTCGCCCTGGGGAAGAAGATGTTGTGCCGGGAGGAACTTGGAAGCTGGATGGATGTCCTGAGTAAGCATGATTGGCCAGATGAAAGGCAACCTAAAAATAGCCCCTCCCTTTAGTCTCTACTAACCTCCCTGTTTGAGCCCAGGAAGGATGGTTTTCAGAACTGCTACCATTCCTCCTCTGAATGTGTACAAATAGGTGGTTTTTCTCTCTTTCTCCAGTTTGCCAATCCCATGATATCATGAGAAATATTCTCCCTTATTATTTTTTGTAAAAAAAATACATGCATTTAGTTATTTATGTGCAGATGTAGCCCATGAGTGGGCCAAAGGGGGGTGTAAGATCCCCTTGAGTTGAAGGAAAGGTGGATGTGAGCTGCCTGATATAGGTGCTGAGAATCGAACTCCAGTCCTCTGGAAGAATGGCCCGTGTTCCTGGCTCCTAACCAATGTTTCTAACCCCAGGATTTGCTTTGCTTGTTCATTGTCTTAAAAGTCCCACACTAGTAACTAAATGGCTACACCAGAAGTAGTAGGAAGCTTTTGGCTGACCAGATCTGAGTTTAAAAATACAGTACTGTCTTTGGCAATGCAAGGGGGAAGAGATTTGATGAGGACAACTTGAAAACAGAGTTAACAGTCCTCCATCATTCTGATGCATGGTGGATTTGGGGGCAGGGTGAGCACACTTATTTCCACCGGTTGCTGGCTTCATCAAATTAGAGTGGCCCTACTCTTAAAAAATAAATAAATAAAATAAAATAAAGAACCTGCAAATTAAAAGTCTTATAGTCCTTTCGTACTATGAATTTTCAAAGGGGTAAGCATCTAGAGGCATTAAAAGACTTAGGCATACATTCCTCTCTGGCCTTTGAGTTCTGAATATGGTTTCTGTGGGAATTCGATGTCTTGTGTTTTAAATCTCTTTACTGAGGAGATAGACAACCTAAAGATCCACCTGCACAAACCTTTGCCTTCATTCTCAAACTTCCTCAGGCAAGGCTCCTTCCAGCACTAGGTGAGAATACTTTCAGCTGGAGTTCCAAGCCAAGCCTAAAGGCTAGCTTCTTTTCACAGCCAGACAACCAATAACCCAAGAACCTACTGAGAAACAAACTTTGCTCAAAAGGCCTATAGAGATAATTCAATTCCGCATCGGGGGCACAGATTTAAGCAAGCTTTCTTGTATGAATTATTCCATCTATTTACCAAGTGAAAAAGCTTAAAGATCTTCATTTTCCTCTGCTTTCTGAATAATGTGCTTTCACAAAGAGATTTAAACTTGGGAACCCATCCTTGTCATCTCATTAATCATCATCATCATCAAAAACAACACCAACAATAATAAATAAATAAATAGATAAATAAATAAATAAATAAATAAATAAATTCCTGGTTTCCCCAACTAATGCTTGGGCACTGAAGGTTATGGGTTCCAACCACCTCTACGGCAGTGCCTCCAGTCTCTCAGACACTGCAAACAGGTCATGAAAGATGTCCCAGGCATTAAAAAGTCAACCTGTTTTTACCTCGGAGCCCTTGCCACCTGAGTGCAGGCAGCACAGCTGAGAGTGGCAGTGGCCCAGCTCCCTCCTCCTGTGCGCTCCTTGGAGGAGGACCCTATTCTGCGCAGGCGCCAGGGTGCCCTCGGACCCTCTGGCCAAGCCTTGGAGCCCAGAGGTGACACCCCTGGCAGAGGCCCGACCTTGGCCCAGTGGCTTTGGCTTTCTAAGGGAAACTGCGACCCTGCCCCAGCTGCCAGTCAGCACACTGTTGGCTACTCTCTTGCTGGCGTCACCAGCCTCCTGCCAGCCTGCACAGCCACAGGGCTTGCGCCTGACTTCGTGAGTGGTAGGGGATGCAGCTCGGATCCCGAGGGGGTTAATGAAGGAGCATGCACCCCCTGCTCCGTGTGTCAGACAATAATGCAAACGTTCTTGGAGACCAGAGTCCCAGTCACTTTGAGCACGGGGGTGCGCGCGCGCGCGCGCTCTCGCGTAAGATCCCAGTGCCAAGCAAGCAGGGGCTGGCAGCGCCTTGGCTTCACTTTGGCGTCCATGGTCTCAACCGGGATTCCTGGTGCGCAGGAGGCACTCAGTTCCCTGGGGCTTTGAGTCCAGGCCCAGGACTCTATGCACCTAACCTGGAATCCCTTAACCAGGCCAGTGCAGCCTCTGTCCAGGACCTATCCCTCCACGCCCGGCCCCAGCTTCCCCTCCCCCAGAGCGGCAGACCACCCTCGTGGGGGCGGAATCAGCCCGCACACGTGTAGGGATTATTAAGCAGCCGGGCGAGAGGCTGTGGGGTCCACGCAGCAACCTCTGTTAATTGCGGGGGGAGGGAGCTAGGACTGCTCAGAACTCCAAGGAAACCCAGAGTGCGCTCCAAGGGTGAGCTGCAGGTTTAAGGAAGGAGGAAGCTTTGCCTTAGATCATCTCAGAGTGCAGGAAAGGGTAAGAAGTTTGGCATAGTTGCATGACAAGAATACCATTTCAGCAAGGGTTGGTCTGGACAAAGCCTGGTTCTGTATCCTGAATCTTTTCCACTTCCAACATTGACATCAGTACCTGGTTTGGGGGGCACAGACTTTTCATGTTTTGCCTCTCATTTCCCAGCGTGCCCAGACCAGAGCCCTCTGCCAACCTAACCCTGCTTGGTGCTTGACCCGTGGAGCCTCCTCAGGTGGAGGCCCAGGCTAGATGGGGGGAGGGGGACATGTAGTCAGAGGGTAGACATCTGTGGGAAGCTCCCCAAAAATCAAGCAATCCCATCTTTCTAGTTAAGCAGGACCCACCTATTTCTAGGTGAGCTATTGGGACACATCCCACGGATAGTTATTGTGAGAAGGATGCTAAGCAGAGGGGCCAGCATCAGAAGGCCGAATTTTCCCCCACCTGGAGCCCTCAGGCAATCCTCTGCTCTCTCCAGGCCGGTGTGGAGTTGGATGGAGATCACAGAGTCCTCTGTGGCTTCTTAATCACCCTTGAATTTGAACCACTAGGGGAATAGCAGCTGGGGTAGTCTTAGAGAGGAAAGGGAAATTTCTTCTGAGGAAAAGAGGGGACAAATGATTCAAAAGGGGGGAAAAAGTCGTAAGACTTGGTTCCATCCTTTAAAAAGAAAAGCAGTCTGTCTATAAAGATACAGATACAGATTTGCCCAGTAGTGTGAGGAAGGAAACTGGGAACCTGACACCCAGTAGCACCAGGAGCATATGAGAGAGTGAAGAAATGGGAGCAGGTACTTGCCAATGTGAAATCAATCCTCTCTCTCTCTCTCTCTCTCTCTCTCTCTCTCTCTCTCTCTCTCTCTCTCTCTCTCTCTCCCTCTCTCTCTCTCTCCTTCTCCCCCCTTCCTCCTCTCTTTCCTCCTCCTTCCCATAGACTAAACCTAGCGCACAGGAGCTGTTACCAGCCCGAAGGTTGCAGCTTGTAGAGACTTAGGAGAAAACATCCCCTAACTCCTTTCAAGGAGAAAGCCAAATTCTCTGAGACAAAAAAGCCCCAGGAACCATACAGAAATAGCCCTTTCCTTTGGTTGATCAGACTTTGACAGGGGTTGCCTCTGCACCCACAGAGAATTGATCTGCTAGGGAAACCTGACCAGAACTCCCCACTGGCTTCACCCACCTTGCCAGATATCACAACTTGCAAAAAAGCAAAGTCCAGGGAAGGAAAGAGGAGGCGACATCCCAGAGACAGCTAGTTTGAGTACCTTGGAGGGGAAGCATAGGAATGGGGTGAGAGGAGGTGTAAGGCTATGGGAACACCACTCAGCTAGGAGCTCTCTCTGATGGCACAGGAGCCCGGCGAGCTTGAACTTGCCAGGCTGACGGTGCCCAGTATGTTTCCCAGGTGCGCTGGGTCCGGGGAGAAGTCGTGGGAACTACCCCAGCCTGCGACCCGCCAAGCCCACCAAGCGCCAGGAGCCAAGGCGCAGTTCTCTGCCCAACTCGTGTCGGGCTCTCTTCTCCTTGACAACCCACAGTACACAGCACAGAGAGAAATGTCGTTTAAGCCCAAGTGAGGGGGAAGGAAGGGCGGGGGTGGGGCGGGGGCAGATGAGGGGTGGGAAGAACGCGATGGAAGCTCGGTATCGGGCGCTGCGTTCCCTAGCGTCGCTGGTGGACAGCCACCCGGTCGGTGCCTGCCGCTTGGTCCCTTACAATCCTCAGATCAGACACTCGCGTTCGCAAACCGGGCCTCCGAGGGTTCGGCCGTCTCCCCGGTACCGAGCTAGCCTGTCTTACCCTTAGCTGCAGTGAGGAGCCCCGCGCACAGAACCGCCAGCACCAGAGGCAGGAGCAGCGACTTGAATTTCCTCCACGCAGTCATGTCTGCAGATATTCCACACGCACACGACACGGATGGCTCCTCTCGGATGCGCCGGTCTCCTCCGAGGAACAACCGGGCTCTAAACAGAGTCCGGTAATCACCAAAGGGCAAGGCGAGCTGGCAAGAGCTCCGGGTCCCCAGCCCGGCCGCGCATCTGACGCCTCCCGCAGCTCTGCGCGCCCGGCTCGCTCCGCTCCCGTAGCATCGGGTCCGAGCCACTGCGGGGCTGAAGATGCTCTGAGCGAGCGCAGCCCCGGGGCTGCCGGGGCCGGGGACGAGCGCCGGCCGAGCCGGGCAGGAAGGCACCAAGGCGGCGAGGCTGCGGGAGGGGGCGAGGCGGGAGAGGAGCGCGCGCAACCGGGAGCAACCTGGAGCGGAGGCAGCTGGAGAGAGAGCCAGCGAGTGGGAGGTGCGGGAGGGGCGCGGGGGGAGGGGGGAGCAGGGCTGGAGCGGGAGGAAGGCGGGGAGCGAGCGCCGAAGACAGGCTGCTAGAGGCGCAAGGAGCCGCTGCCGTGGTGGCTGGACTCAACCATCCTACCCACCGAGAGGGGAAGGAGGCTGGCACCGCGCAGTCCGGGACTCAGCCTGGCCTCGGGCTTTCAGGCCCCTGCTAGTGCTCCCGCAGGCAGCGCAGCGTTCAGTCTCTGGCGCGGCTGCGCGCAGGCTGGAGCACGGAGACTTGTTGGGCGCTCAAGTGGGAGAAGCCCACGCTGCGCACCGGGGAAAAACCATACAATTGGCCACGCGAGCGAGCCCGAGGGCTCTGTGGGGGCAGGCAGAGGCCAGCCTCCATCCTTCTCTTTCTCTACTGACCAGAAGAAGACCTCTGCCTAAGTTAGGAAAGAAATGCAGGTGGGGGAAGAGAATGGGCCCAGCTGTGACTGAAACTGGGAGCAAAATGGTGCTTTTAAAAGAAATTATAAATTACCTTTGAAAAGGTGACTGTCTGCAACTATGATGAGCCTCTGACAGGTTCCTGTTCTGCTCCTGTTTAGTCCTGTTAGTGTTACCCTCATTGCAAGCCCAGCTCTATGTGGGAAACAAAATGAATCTAAACAACCCAACTGGGCTGCCACCCTGTTCTGGTTGTGAGAGCAGGAGAATTGACAAAAGTGTAGTGAACCCCAGCATCACATCCAGCATTCCTGCAAGAGGGATCAGAAGGAAGTTCCTAAAAGCAGGTCTACTGCAGCCAGTGAGTGCACACAGAGTAAACTACTAGAAAAAGGCTGTAGGTTAATTGAAAAAATCCAAACCAGGTGAAGGCTAGAGTTCACAGATGCTCCATTCTTAGAAAGGATTCGGGAGTTCTAGAGGATAGGATGGAAGGGGCCAGGGATGGACATCTCAGGCCCCCAGCATGGGAACATTCATCCCATGCTGACTGTGAGTTGTTCACACCAAGGAATGAGGATGGTGTGTGGAGGCAGGCTGATGGCCACATCATCGCACCAGCATTGTGCCCACTGTTAGGGGCAGAGTCACGGTGTGCCACTCAAGTTTAGTGTTCTAGAGCTTTCTTGCTCCCTGAAGCCCACGGATGACGTGAGGGCATGAGAGTGACTCCAAAAATGTAGAGTCACCGGCTGTACCTTACCTTCCAAGAGTAACCAGAGACTTTATCCAGCCTAGAATCCTTCTCCTGGAGATTGGAGCTCCCCAGAAAAAAAAAAAAAAAAAAAAAACCCTGGGCTCTGTTCTCCTGCAGGTTTCCCCCAGGCTCTCTTGGAACTGATCTGAAGTTTTTTTGTTTTGTTTGTTTGAAAGTATCCTCCCATTGCTCTTCCCTTATCCCTAGGGGAGAAAATTCCAGGCTATCTCTCTAAAGCAATGGATTGAGAATGATGCCCTGTGTGCTTCAGTGTGACAGGGAGTGGAAGGGGTCACCTACAGTGTGATTTTAAGTCATTCCCCCAGGTGTTATTTACACTCCAGCAAGTGAACAACAACAACAAGACCTATTAGGAGATCCGATAGCTCATCCGCTGCTCCTCCTTAGGACCCATTGATCTACAGAAGCAGCATAGCTGAAGACCTCCATGAGAAACGGTGTCCTGTCTTCTGAATGCCACTCCTAATGACTCATGTCACCAAGAAGGATTTCTGCCATTAAAAACCATTTCCAAATCTCACTTCTTTGTCGGGGGGAGGGGGGGTGTGGGGGGGGGCTCCCAGATGGAGCCATGTTATTAGGGTCCGAATCAAGAATGTTCAGTGTCACCTGAGATGTCAAACACCTTTGCTTTGCACAGAATGGTGGCACTTTGACAACTCAAGATTGAGTGGCTCCTTCATGGCCACAGGCTTAAAGACCCTTTTTCTTTCAGATCCAGGGTGATACAGACCGGTAGAGACAGCACTCAGGAGACAGACGGGGCCATCACCTCAAGTTCAAGCCCAGCCTGGTCTAGGAAGAGAGTTTCAGGCTAGCCAGAGCTACACAGGGAGGCCTTGTCTCAAAACAACAATAATTAAAACACTTTTTGGGGGGATGCTTTTGTTGCAAATTATCTATTTGAGTAAAATTGTAGAGCAACAACAGTCAAAAAAATGACAATCACTTTGTTTCAGATTAGAAAGGAAGAAAGATCCTGAGTCTGGAAGTTAGAACGACCTTGTCAGATTGCAACTTGATTGTGAGCCCAAGGCATAAGACTGTCCAGGAAGAATAGCTCATTTTGGAGGAATGTGATAATATTGGGAATCTCCCCCACCTAGGATCTCAGGCACTTCACAGCCCAGAAGGAAACCATGGGGCTCTGCTGCCATCTAGTGCTCTGCTTTTCTTTTAGGAAAGCCATAATCCCATCTCTTTTTCATCTTCCACTCCGGTCACCTACCTTCTTGGAAGATTTTGCCGAGTATACCTTCATATCCCTATGCCATAGACAAAGAACATTGATAGCATCCTAGAGGGTCTCCCCTCTTTGGGTCTCTGATTTGATATGAGGGCGTAATTTCCCTCAGATCTGAGAAGGCCCTAATTTAGAATTGTTACAAGGTAATCTCAGTGAGGGACAGTGAGATTTCACCCCTAGAAATGCTGCGGGGCCTCTTTGCAGTGACTGGAAGGTTTGTGCCACTGCATGGGTGTGGACATCTTTCTCAGTCTCTGCAGAGCACTCTTCGGCCTCCACAACCTGGATAAGCTACTCTAGAAACATGGTTGGTATCCAGACTGGCCCGGAGGAGTTCAAAGAGAAAGAGCAGAGAGGCCCCTGCTGTGCTGAAAAGATGGCGATGTCCCTGAGGGCCCAGCATCATCCACATGAAGGATGACAACCTAAACGTTCAAGAGATGAAAAGCCCCTGTGAGATGGAATCACCTAAGGAGAGGACAGAAACATGATGCTTGAGATAAATATAGATTGCTTTTCACAATGTACAAATGAGAATACTAATTAGCTGAAGAGCTGTACGGGTATGAAAATCTTAGAGAATACAGCTTGTTGCTAGGATGGCTAAATATGACTTTGTTTGGCTTCCTTAATCCTGTATTTGAAATAGATGGACGATCATGAAAGAGTTGGAGGGGACTTCTTTCTTTAAGAAATCTGGCTACCTATAGGAAGGCACCTCCTTCAAAAGCCAGAAGGTGAACTCTACTTGGATGTTTGTACCCATATAAATCCCTCTCCCCCACAAAAGACCTTAGGACATATACAGTTGATGGCAAGATTCTTCTCTGCCCTGCCACCTCCCTAAGGGGAGAGCATAATGTGACAGGGGTATAGAATGTTCTGACAGTAATATCATATCACTATTCTTTGTAAGTGACCTTAGAATACAGCAATCCCCAGGCCACCATTGAAAGGAGGTAGAGGCACATAAGCAAGTGTGATGACACACGCTGCTGTGCATGACTCTCTTGAGTGGCTCATCCATACTTGCCTGCCAAGCCTTTGCTATGCCTTTCTGATAAAGCAGTGTGTGCATTCTATGTGTGCATGCCTTTAGGGTGGTGGATACTCACGATAAATGGTTCATTGCATAGATTAAGAGACTTGTGAATCCTCTTTCATCATTATGTAGCTTGCCTGAAAGGGCACTCTAGGAACCATGGGCATCTCTGTGCATAACAATAACTTAAATCAGTGTGATGTTTTGTATATACTTGGCCCAGGGAGTGGCACTATTAGATGCTGTAGACTTGTTGGAGTAGGTGTGTCACTATCAGTGTAAGCTTTTTTTTTATTAGATATTTTCTTTATTTACATTTCAAATATTATCCCCTTTCCTGGTTTCCCCTTCGAAAACGCCCTATCCCCTCATCCTTCTCCCTGCTCATCAACCCACCCATTCCCACTTCCTGACTTTGGCATTACCCTACACTGGGGCATAGAGCCTTCACAGGACCAAGGGTCTCTCCTCCCATTGATGATGGACTAGGCCATCCTCTGCTACATATGCAGCTTGAGTCATGAGTCAAGAAACCATGTGTTTTCTTTGGTTGGTGGTTTAGTCCCTGGGGCTCTGGGGTTACTGGTTAGTTCCTTGTTCAAGATGCCTAGAAGCTAATCCTCTCCTAGCAACCTTCAGATGAAGATGTAGAACACTCAGCTTCTCCAGCACCGTATCTGCCTGGATGCTTCCTGCCTTGATGATAATGGACTGAACTTCTGAATGTGTAAGCCAGCCCCAATTAAATGTTGCCTTTATATGAATTGCCTTGGTTATGGTATCGGTTCACAGCAGTAAAATCGTAAGGCATCTGGTCATCTGTATTATGGACGTGCACGTGGCTGGTTTCAACCTCAAAGTAAGCAGTTTTTCTTGGATAAGATCTATGATTTGGCATTTCCAAGTTCAAGGTGACATGGTTATATCAGAGGTAATACTTTGACAAATACTGGTATCAGAGATGAACCTTGGAGTCAAAAGAGTCTGCTTTGAGTCATACATTTACCTTCTTCTCAGCAAGCAAGCATGCAAACAAATGTAGTCTGTGTTTCCTCATCTGCGATGTATGTAATGAGGTCTCCCTTACCCAGTATTGAAACAACATCAGACATACAGTAAAGCTTCAAAGACGGGGTCTCCTTTCCCCACACAACCCACCTCTGAAATGGAAGAAAGAGAAGCAGCCAGATGGGGAAGGTATTCCACCAGCACCAACTCATAGTTTACAATTTCAAACTGGAATTGGGGAGACAAAAAAGAAAAAAAAATTCAGTTGTTATCTCCCAGTTTGTCACAAGGTGAATCCAGCTGACACCCAGAGGGGAAACTGAAGATTCCTTTGCTCTGACTTGCAAGGCAGCCTCCTAGCCATATCCTGAGGCTCCGTGGAACAGAAGCCATCTTGAAAGCCATCCTCTGCAGCTAGGTGGCTGGCCACTGGGCCCGCTTATTAGTAATGCTTTCCTTCTGCAACAAGACTGCCCAACATGGAATCACCATGCACATTCGCCAGCCCAGGCTACTGTGGCACGTCAGAGAGAACCAGATGCCTTTGCAGAGCAAATATTGTCTGGAAAGCTCACATAAATGCTGGCTCAGCATTAAGGCTCAAAAGTGACAAGTGACTATTAACTTTCCAGAGACTTCCACAGTTGATATTCCAACCAATTTGAATGTCAAAAGGGCTATGCTAAAAGCAACTCTCTAGCTTCCAGGAGAGCCATTCTCCCTTCAGTGACTCCATTGTCATATATGACTGTCATATGGGGTTTTGACTAATGAGCAGGCTACTTCTCAAGTTTGTATTTCCTTCATATATCATGTTTCATCACTTCCCTGTGCCTCACCTCACGCTGAAATACATTGATTAGCAGCCATTTATTGTGAAGCTTTAGTGAGTTCTCCATAAGAAGGACATTTCATGATGAAAATAAAAACATATGAACAATCTTTTTTTTCTCAGAGAAAGAGTCAAGGTAAGCACACATATTTTGCACACACACACACACACACACACACACACACACACGCCTTCTTTTGCAGTATAGGAATACTTTTGACTGCACAAGCCTTACCACTGAACTTGGATAAGTGGCTCTGAGTTATTTCATTTAGTTCATTACTATATATCAGTGAGCTGTGCAGAGGCCACAAATTAAAAATGACTATCTAGCTCCCCTGTCCTTTGAATCCTGCTATCCTGGCATCCTGCTATCAGGAGAAAATGTAGACATCACTGATAATGTTGTAGCACTTTCCTCTGTGAGAGATGGTTGTCCACACCTAGTAGTTTCCTAATGTTGAGGAAATGTCTAACGAAAGTGTTTTCTCTCAGCTTTAAAATGAACATGGAGTAATCACACTTCTTCTAAAAAACGGGTTTCTGGTGCTGATAGCTTTTCACAGTGGCACTGGAAGTATCTGGTACACCAGATATCCTGTGGACACCACTATCATTGGTTCTGTAGGTATTCCCACAGAGAGGTTCCTAGGGTCGGTATTCATAGTAAGCAAGAGGGCATCTGAGACCAGGGTCTTTCACAGTTTTACTTGATAGAAAACCATGTTTTCTACCAGTCTATAGCTACCTGCTTTCTCTGTACCATATATTGAGAGATTCTTTGTATAGACACATATGGGTACTCACTAACCTCAATTAATGTGCCAATTTTCCCATTTCCCAAAAAGTTAATATGTATATACTTTATATAAATAAGAACTGCCTAGTCCTTAAAAACTGTATCTACTTTCTTAACTCATTTGACTGTTGAGAGAATTAATTAAGATGATGTTTGGGGAAATGATGGTTTTTGAATTGGGCTAGAAATACAAATACAGACTTAGCTTTCTTTCTTTCCATCTTTCCTGTGTTGCCTCTGAATTTAAATGTATTTTGGTTTTGTTCCCCCTGAAGGATTGTCATTCTTTTCTTATTGATTGAAATAAGAGGTTTTCAGATGTTTGCCGAAAATGTCTATGCAAAATCTTTCCTATTGGAAAAAATTCCTCTTTAAAAAGGCAAGTTATCATCTTTTGAAGTACTGCAAGATTGTCAATTCTTGGACTATTCCTTTCACATGTGGAGCAGTGCTTCAGGCGGTGCCAAAATAGTATGTGATTGCTGCCATCAGCAGCAGTGGGAGAAACCCGACACTGACTCCCTGAAACATGTGGAATTCTGCGTTTATCTATGGCGCTAACATATCTATTACCATACAGGTCAGATATGAGCTTGGGAAGAACCTGACATCCTGAAAGGTCAACCAGAGGCTTGGTAGGTCTTGTCAATAATTTCCTTAAAGAATGGAGAAACAGAAGCCTAAATTAAGGCCTTTTTCATTCTACCCTGCTGCCTCCAGGGAGTCTACTGAAGTGTTTCTGATATTTCAAGACTTTGAATGAGCTTGCAGGAAAGATGAGATCTAATATCAGCTTAAAACATGAAAAGGCATTCCAGGCAAAGAGGAGAAGCAAGTGGATAGATTCAGGGGGATATCTGCCCAAAGAATTCTATCAGATGATAAAGATTATTGTAAAAAAAGTTTCCAAGCTAGGACAGAGGATTGTGAACTTCTGACTAGTTGCACTATGGCAGAAGTAGGGGCAGGGCCAAAATCTAAATATAGGGTATGATGGGTGATCAAGACCTAAGAATCACTGCAACACAGTCCCAACCATCTTTCTCTATGTGTCACAGCAATTCAGTTTGTAACCAGCCTTTTGACATTTATATTTAACATTATTATTATTATTATTATTATTATTATTATTATTATTATTATTATTTTGCAGTGACAAGGCTCAACAATAGTGTCTTTTACGTGCAATGAAAATGTTCTACCACTGAATGATAGCCCTAGCCCTCCAACTCATATCGATAAGGTCATGGGAGCCCTGTATCAAAATCATTGGTACTAGTGATGACCAGCAAGTGCATAAAAATATCAGTGTCAGGAAAAACCATGGGGAGGCATGTAGGCTAAAGCCACAGTGAGTACCAACAGACCTTCACCAAAATGCTTCCTATCAGAAAACCCAGGAATGTACCTCTGGGATGCCTCATTCGGTAAAGGCACATGCTGACAAGCTTGATGACATTAATTTGACTCAAGGAATCCACAGGGAGGACACAGAGAACTGACTCCTACATATTGTCTTCTGATCTATTCTCATCTGCCATAACATCCAGGTATATCCATTTCTAAAAGAATGAATGAATGAATGAATGAATGAATGATAAAAATCACAGAGCACTTTAAAAATACCTGGAAAAGAACAAAGGCATCAAGGATGAAGAAACAGTGCATTCTTCACACTATTACTGGGAGGGTAAATAAACATGGCCATTGTGTGGATGATCCTCATTATGACATTACAAATATGTCTACCCCATGATTCCTGCCCCACTCCTGGGTAGAAATTCAAATGAAATGAGTACAGTATATAAATAAATAAATATCCATGTTCATTGGTATGGCATTCACAGAAGCACAAATTTAGAATCAGCAATGTGTCTGTTCTCAGATGACCGAGCAAGGAAGACATGTAGTTCAAAGGTAAGATGGAATGCAATTCAACTACCCTGCCATGTACAGCCTCAGGATGGAGAAGGAAGATACTGTGTCTGTGCTGAAATAGAAAAAAAAAAAAAGGCAGAGGATCAAGTGTCACATATTTCCTCTCATCAATGGACACTAAACGTATTGGTTACATGTAAGGTGAGAGTTCATTAGAAATCACCTGAGACTAGCCAGGAGCCGTATTGTCAGGAGGATGAGGTGGGGATGGAAATGAAGCTGCGTGGTGCAGTTAGCAGATGAGATGATGCTAATGTTTACAGTGTGGCAAGTGACTATTGTCTATTATTAATCAGGCATTTCAAAACAACCACGGGAGCATTTGAAGCTTTGCAATACAGGTAATTAATAATATTTGAGGAGATGCAAATGATAGTTACCTTGATTTGATCATTACATACTGTGGTTGTAATAATGTGCCCCAGAAATGAATACAATTATGGTGTCAATTACTTTAAAACAGAAAAGAAAAAAAAAGTAATCTCTGCAAACCATAAGGAGTTGACAGACTCTCACATTCCATATGCAATCACAGCAGTAAAGGTCCAACCACATCCTTCCAACCCACTTTGTTTTTTGTCTTGCGTTGCCTCAAGTGTCATTTCACAGGCTTCAGAGATACTAGAGGAATACAGTCCTGAGCCTGTTGGATATTAAAGTGAGGAGAAGAAGTTAGGGTATCTTGGCACTTCATAACTTACAATATGTATTTCTACAGGGCTTGAGGATGACTGTGGATACAGGAGGCACACCCACTTTTTAAGGACTGTGTTATATTTATTATGTATGCATGTATGTCATGGTGTGTCTATGTAGGTCAGAGAGCATCTTTTAGGAGTCACTTCTCCTCTTCCAGTGTGAAGGCACCAGTGCTTGAACTCAGCTCCTTAGACTTGGTGCCTTTGACTTTGAGCCAACCTGCTGGATTATTGCCTCATGCTTGCTGGCCTCAGCAAGCTGTTAGATAGTGGGTGTGACAGGAGAGGTAGAGTGGAAGGGAATGAAATTTGAATAACTAAGTCTGGAACTAAGCTGCTGGAGGCCAGGGACAGTGTATATTCTGTAATACCATTTCATGTCACTGTATCCATTCCATTAATATCCTCATGGTTCTGGTAGTACTGCTTGCCTAACCTACCTGATGGCTTATACAAAGTACACATAACTACCATAAGAAGAAACTGATTTTTTAATAATTATATTATTACATTTTTCTTTCTTTATTCTGCACAGGAATGGAGTGTCCCTATGCCCTATCATGGGTATGGGGTGAAGATCACAACTCACAGGAGTCAGTTTCCTTCTTCTACCACGAGAGTACCAAATTCTGTTTCTCAATCTTGGTGATCAGCATATTTATCTACTGAGGTATTTCACCAGCATATGGATGCTAGCTTCATTTCTGTCATCATGATAAAACATAAGGGCCAAAAGCAACCTTGGGAGATAAACATGTCATTTTGTTTACAATTTCAGGTCATAGTCCATCCTTGAGCTCAAAGCAGGAACTCAAGACAGGAACTTGAGAACAGGCCTGTTTGTCATGCCAACTGCATATTATTTCAGAACAAGGAACTTACTTCACAATAAAGAATGTACAGAAGCAAGCATGGAAGATGCTATGTGATAGCACATAGTCTGTCTTATGCTTAGCTGGCTTTCTCAGACAGTTAAGGAGCACCTGCCTAGGGAATGGAGCCAACCTCAGTAGGCTGAGCCCACCTATATCAACTAGCAGTCAGGGCAATCTCCCACAGACACAAGACAATCTGATCTACATAATTGTCCACTTTAGGTCCCCCCACCAGGTAAGTCTGGGATCTGTTAAGTAGACATTTAAAGCCAAACAGAACAGTAGTGGAAATACTGATTTAAAATTAAAATTGTTACACTAGTATAAGCTATTATTATTTACATGGTCAAATTTCATTAATATAGATTTAGAAGTTACTGCCATGCATTTGACATCATAGATGTGGAATCCTAGATCATTGTAAACAAGTGACAACACTGTAGCCACTAGCAAGGTACCATGTTGACAACTGTTTACTGTTGGCAAAATACTATACATATTTGTTAGCATCTTAGCTAAGCTAAAACCCAATAAGAAGAATCCAAAATCACTAATGAGTACAAAATCCTCACCTTAAAGGGAAGTTGAAAGAATCAAGAAATTGCCTGGATCTGATTGGTTTGTGGTAACATCTGTGGTAGATTGCTTTGATTGCTAATTAAGTATCCATTGCCTATTGTGGGCAGCCCACTCCCTTGGCAGGTAGCTCTGAACTGTGTAAGAAGGCTAGCTATGTATAAGCCAGCCTGTGAGTCATTAAACACCATTCCCTACATGGCTTCTGCTATACTCTCCAGGGGTTGGAGGGAGGGAAAGGAGTGCCTCTGGTCTGAGTTAATGCTGTGTGGAATAGCAAGCAGGCTTGATTTCAAGTTCCTACCTTGTTTAGAAGCACATGTGCATTATTGCCACTGGCCTTGTACCTTCCCCAGCATCCTTCTCTACAACAGGGTTTTGAATATGTACCTTTGACCTCATCTCACCCTCCAGAGAGCCTTGGGTTATGACTTAGATGTGCTTTGTGTCTGTCAGAATTCATGTCCAAGCTTAATTTCTCAAAGCCACAGTTCTAGGGGACTCGAGTCTTGTAAGATAATTATATCATGGAGCATCGCCACCATTGTGAACAGATTAATGTCTTCCTTAAGAGACTGAGTCAAGTTAAGTCTCACTGTCCTGAACTAGTTACTACAAATGCAGCTTGTCATAAACTAGGTGACCCTTGTTTCAGCTTTTTTTACATGTGCCTCTAGCCCATCTTACAAACCTACCTGTTATATATGCTGTCACTCATATTATGACATAGCACAGGCTCTTGACGGATGCAGGTGTCATTGTCAACTTCACTGGTTCCATAACTCTCATCTAAAGAAGCCTCATTTATTCATAAATAAACTAGCTTCTAGAGTTGTTGGAGAAACAGAAAGCCAAATAACACACCAGGGTTAAAAAAATAACAATTTATACACAAGGAAATGAAGCTGGAAGGATAGATGTCCCTTCCAAAGCCACACACTGTAGCAATGTGTAAGTACCTCCTGTCTAAGGCTGCAGCCCTTGTCCTGTGTAGATCTATGTATTAGTTTTTGTCAGAGACAGCCTTGAAATGAGCAGATTTCAAGAAGTCATGATGGGTTTGTTACACTGCCTAAATAATTGAAAGAAAAATCTGCAAACAGCACGATAAATCACATTCCCACAAGACTCCAAGAATCCTAATCATTGAACAAAACAGAGTGGAACATTTAAATATTATAAAATAGGAGTTTTAATGTTTGTGAACAGTTCCTGGTGGTGGAGTGGGTGACCAAACTGCAGGCAGATTTTAGTATGTACCTGTGATTCCCTCTTCAAGGAGATTAGGCCACAGTCCCTGAAATGTTAAACCATCCTAGCAGATGCTTTATTTAGGGAAAAAAAGGCAGGAATGATGTTTGTTTCATTGTCTTGGGAAATGCTTCATGTTTGTTTAGAAAAATGAAACACAGGAAAATTTGTGAATAGCCGCCAACACCATTGCAAAGGGAAGGGCCTGAGACAGCATCAAAGAGAATTACTGCTTTTCACCCCAACTCATACAGGATGTTGATTTGATCCCTTTTGCCTGCCAGGACAAGAATGTCCTTTATCACAATTCTGGAGCTGGGTGACGTCTAGCTCTCGGTGTCAAAGTGACTGAATTTCCATCACTTTTACGAGGAAGTAATTCTCCACCTAGAAAATCCTGCTAGGAAAGTGCAGTCCTGAGAGTCTAACATCTGACATCTTTAGTTTTATCAGTGTTAGAGGAAATCCTGTGCTTATGGGATACAGGGCATCCTAGCCTCTTCCAGCAGGCAGGTTTTCCAGGATAGGCGACTTTGATCACTATGAGGTGTTCATTTGTGTATGGAGTGAGTTGGGAGACCCCAGCTGATACTGGGAAACTGTTGGTTTTACATTGGATACAGACCCCTGTTCAGTGTTCTATCTTCTGCTTGGGAAGCTAAGAAAACCTTAAATGGATGTGAAAAGAGTGAATTAAGTCAATGTGAGTGTGTGTTATCTGACAGGGGTACGGCCATGTAACCGACCCCAGTACCCAAACCCATGGGGATGGGTAGTTTTCCTTATATGTGTGAAGCACAAAGAGATATCAAAACCTCCCCCCTCAGACCAAAAAATGTTGACAGCATCTGCAAATACCAGTGTTTTGGAATGAGTGAGCAGTGTGTGCAAACCCAGCAACTTGAGTTTTTTACTCCCAGGTTTTTACAGCCCCAGATCGCTCCCTTACAAAAACTTCCTACCCAGACAAGCAAGTCCTCCCTCTCTGCTGTACACTAAACTCTCTGAGGTTTTTGGGTTGTACAGTAGGTGCCAATCCAACAGAGCAAGTACAACCCACCTGATCCAAGCTCTTCTGTAGTATATGTGTAGATGGCTGCTCGCTCTTCATTCTCATGCCACTCAGTCAGTTCACGTCCAAAGCATCTCAGGACAAAACATCTGCAGCAGTCTGTAACCCTACTCAGAAATCTCTTCTGCTTGGAGATTTGTTTATGTTGTAGATGTTGCAATGGTTTGAATAGGAATGGGCCCCAAGGACTCATGGGTTTGAACGTCTGGTCCTTAGTGTATGACCTTATTAGGAAGTGTGGCCTTGTTGAAGGAAAATGGTTATTGGGTGCAGGCTCGAGGTCTCAGATGCTCAAGCCAAAGCCCAGTGTGGTAATCTCTTCCAGCTTCCTGTGGATCAAGATGTAGAACTCTCAGCTCTTTCTCCAGCACCATGTTTACCTGCCCACTGCCATGTTTCCAACCATGATGATAAAGGAGTAAACCTCTGAAACTGTGAGCAGCCCCAGTTAAATGCTTCCCTTGATAAGAATTGCCATGGTTAAGGAGTCTCTTCACAGCCATAAATTCCAAATAAGATAGGTAACTAGGAGTCTAGGAACTTCTTGGGGTTAGGTCTTTGACCAGCAGTTCTGTGATCTCAGATCCTCTTTAGGAGAAACACCACACAGCTTCTCTTTGGGAGAACTTTAATGAGCCATTGGTTGTTGGTTTAATTCTTGGATCTGGGTATTATAAACTACATCACCTCAGTGCTATGGAATTCTGCTGACATCACTTCTAGAGTGGCCCATCTCCAGGCTCCTTCTTCCCCCTCTTCAGAGAAAGGAGGCAATGTACTGCGTGGAATTGGAGAGTTCCTTTGTCTTTGGCATTTCCAGTTTTGCTCAACTGTGAGATGCATTATACCCATATCTCCCTAACAAATAGCTAATTTCCAAGGAATTTCCAAGCATTTTGAACTAATTACAAAAAAAATGCTCAAAAAACATTGCAATGTTTCAGATACGTACACATAAGTGCACACACACACAAACACTTTTAAGCTAAAAGCTAGGTATAAATCTAGTAGATTGATTTCAGATCAAAAATTTAAATGACACTTATAAGTTTTTGGTATTCTCTAGTCTGGTCTGAAAAGCAGTTAATTTAAATACATATTGATGGTCAGACTGGAGTACTATTATATGGAATTATCTGAGGAGAGTCTCTGGGTATCATGCCACTTGCCATCATTGGTAAACAGGATTCAGACTATACTGCCACATTCTGTTGCTCTGACTGTAGCCCTGGATCTTGCTGTTATTCCGCAAGCCACACTCACACTCCTTTGAAAGTGAGATTTATCAAACTCCACACATTTAACTCTAAAGTGCCCCCATGTTTAATCTCGTAAACACTCTCACCTCTGTTTAAATGAGGGCCCAAAAATCATTCTGGCCAGGAGTTGGGGATTTATGCAGAACTCTGCTAATATCTGTGAATTCACAAGACTCAATGTGTCGCACCATGATGGTTGTTGAGAGTGCAGAAAAAGAAGAAGCAGACATATGCATACATGGCTCCATGCCTGAAGTTTCTCCAACATGAAATTTCTTTTTTGCCTCTTGCCAAAGCAAGGGAGTATAGATGGAGAGCATGAGGCTTGTTCTTGGTGAAGAGCACAAGTGCAGAGCAGGTCTTGGACATTGACAGATGTTAGCTGTGTAGAGAGTGAGAGGACTTGTAAGTATAAGATTTGAAAGTGGAGAGAGAGAGAGACAAGAGTGCTAACATTAAAGATTAGAGTGAGCATGTGAAGGAAGATGTCACAGGTATGCATGTGTGTGCACACATGTGCATGTCCTTATACATAACTGCATGTCTGGGAAAGTACGTGAGTGGGGTATGGGCTCTTATTTTGTAGATATTCCTTGATTATATACTGATTCTATTAAACCCTTTTTTTCTTACTGTATTCCTTACTGTGTTGCTAAAATTGACAATTTTAGGCTAGTTAATCTATAAAGGAGAAAAGATTAGTTTAGATTATGGTTTTAGAAGTTATAAATCCAAGATTAAGTATTTGCATGTGGTGAAAGATATCTGAAAGGGGGGTGCTACTACTCCAAAGCTGAGTATTATAGCTTAGTGAGAGGTTTTTTGTTTTGTTTTTGTTTTTTTGTTTTTTCCATAAAGAAAGCAAGTGTCCCAAAGTTGCAAAAATGTGCCTTGCAACTGTGACCATGAGGGTTAGGTAGTGTGCACATAGGTTTGGAGCTGTAGCTAGAGACATAGTTGCGGCATGTTTTTGTTATTGTGAAACATCTGTTGTGCTCCTATGAGCACTGTCTTCCTGTCTATTGAGACCACTGGCATTTGTGTGCATGCCAGTTTGAAGACGGCATCCTCTGCAGGAACATATCACATATATCACACATGTCTTCTGTTGATGCCTGCATTATTGGGTCTTCCTATATCAATTAGAATCAAGCAATCCAATACATATTCATACACCACATACATACATACATACATACATACATACATACATACATATATTCTCCTTTAGACACACATCAAGTAAGAGTTAAAACTAACAGACATAGTATTTTTTCACACAGGGCTTCTAAGAATGTGAAAAAGTTTAGTTGGGACCTAAGGGTGGGGCACTGATTAAAGAGAATTAATTCTCTTCCAAGAAAGACAGTGATTAGTAACTTCTTCTTTCTCCATGACATGAGGGAAGGACATGAACCAAGAGAGGGTCCTTTATTAAGGCAAAATCTATTAAGAGCTCAACTTAGGAACTTCTAAGCCTACAGAACCACTACAAGATGGCTTTTTGAGTTACGCAGTCTGCAGTGATATAGTATAGCAACAGTCCATGTGTCTAAGACATGCGAGGTGTTCTCTTAAGTAGTCAGGAGCTTTTCAAACCTTGTTCCATCCCTCTGGTTAGAATACCAGACCATCTGTGAGGATTCTAATTGCTGGACACTGGAATGATGGAAGAGCTACTTTATAGTCAGAAGAAGAAGAAGTGCACTGTCATTAAAGATATGAATACCACGCTGCCCATAATCTTGAACTGCAAATTACTCAACCTAAGAATTTCCTTTGAAATTGGTCTTTTAATGTGTACAATCCAGGATTGTGTCTTTGGCTGACTATAAATCAAAGTATGGTGCTATTTCTAGATGAATTTGCTACCATGGCAACATGTGTGAGGTCACTGGGAAAGCCCCATTGCTATGCTATGTGCAGGGTGTGGGCACACATTTCTTGCAAGATGGGCAGAAATGTCAAGTCCTGAATGAAAAGAGGTAATACTAGATGCATAATTAAGCAATATTGATGGCTAATTATATCATTTTTACTTACTGATTTCTGGCTTTCTGAAGAAAATACCTGAGCGCGTGGCTGCTGAACAGCTGGAATTAAGGCACTATTATAATATTGATTAATACACATTTCTCAGAGGTTAAACAACCAACCACTGGCTTCTGCATAAGTAGCATGGGGCAGAACAAAATGCAGAACTATAGTTGATAAGAATTGTAAGCACCAAACTCCTTAAATTCTGCTGCTTTGGAGGAAGTAAGTAAGAGCTCACTATTTAGTTACAACAGAAATCTCTGGGATCAACCAAGCTAACACAGGGCCTACAGATCTCAGCAACCTCCACACTTTCCCTTGGACGTCAAACTTCACTTTCTCAACTGCAAGCATCTAGTTGTTTTGCCAATAAATTCAGAGCTTTAGTGCTCTCTGTGTTGACATTTAGCCCACAGAGAGAATGCACAGATGTGCCCCCCCCCCCGCCCCCGCCCCACCAGACCTCAGAGTCATCACATCAGGAGAGATTTTTATGGGCAGACTCCTGAAAAGGTTGCACTAGTTGCTGTCTTAATTACACCAAAGAATCCCCTTATCGCTGGAAAGGGAACACCCCATTGGACCCAGGAGAGGCCTGTTTGCTGTGAGGAAAGAGTAAGTCATTTCAAGAAGCCTCATCAAGGCCGGTGCGTCCACTTCTAGGCTTTGAGCTTTGGGCATGCTCCCATTTTCCTAACAGCAGCACGATTACACATTCAGCTGACCAGCAACCCTCCACCCACCCCGGGATCATTTTTGGAATCTGCTGGGATCTGAAGAACTGCATGCTCTTACACTTTCCAGCCACACTCTGGGAAAAAAAAAATGCCCGGTGATAATCGAATTTCCTTAAGAAACAATCCTCTGCTTCTGTCTGTCTTTTTCTTGGGATTGCACCTGACAGACTGAAGCTCCTATATCAGATTATTATGTCACAGCTCAGGTATTTGTCAAAACAGATTCTTTCCTGCCCTTCATATTACCTTTAAGTTGTGCTGTCTCGGGGTGCAGACAAAGCCAAACTCTACTGATGAGAAAAGTTGCTGTGAGGAGGAGCAGAGGTCTCTGGGAGAGAAATGTCACACCCAAGGACTACAAGAGAATTCATTAGATTGCCATCATTATCACATGTGTATGTGAAATGTGTGTGTTCCCATGCTCATTCATGGATATGTTGGTGCATGTCCAATTTTAAAGAAGTTAGCTAAAATGGGAATTCACTAGACTATTGGCATGCTCATGTATCCATATGAAATGTGTGTGTTTGCTCCTCCATTCATGGATGCTTGGTGCACATCCAATGTTAAGGAAGGAAGCAAAAATAGAAAGAAAAAGAGACAGTGAGAGTGTGCTTTATTCTCTCTGTTAACATAAGGGGAACAAGAATGAACAAGAGGATGGGGTAGAATCCATACTGGGAGGAACAGCAATGCTGGTCCTGTGCACACAAGCCCAGATATATTTTCATCACCAAACACATGATGGATGGTTGAATAATGTCTGAAATCTTCCATGAAATTTGAGGATACATGCCGCATAGGCATCACACTTCAGTAGACATCATATCACTGTGAAATAGTAGACTCGTGCTGCCTCTCTGAGCATATGTACAGAAGTTTGGGGTCCCATGCTTCAGCGTAGGCAGGATGCAGGAGAGGAAATGGAAGAGAGTCAACACTGTCTGCATGATTTGTAGACCCCTGTACACAGTAAAAATGAGACACTTTTCCTGTAATTGTGAAGAGCTTAAAAACAAGAAGAAGGCATTCAAGTGAGTGTGGCACCTCTGCAGACCACGCTCTTGCAGCTTCGGGAGAAGCAAGCAGAACAGGCATCAGATCTGTGTAGCCAGAAAGATACCCAGAGGGAAAGTGGTTTGAGATTCAAAGAACAGCCAGTAGCTCTGGGCACCCTGCTTTATAAGATGTAGTGGGGCGATTTTCTTGATCTCGATGCAAGGAACAGTTTTTGAAAACCACCAATGCTTTATCTTGTTGCTAACATCTTACCTAAAACTTAGGAGGGAGAATCTCTCAGTAGAGCCAGACACTGCTTAGTTGAGCATGGGTCCAGGCACTTCCCCGGATTTCACTGAATTTCCAATAGAAAGACTGTTTCCTTTTGCAAGCCCAAAGTAACTATGGGCACTCCAGATAGTATGCCTGAAGGAATTATCCCTGCTTTTAAAATATTTCACTAGCTACATCATTGAGTGTCTCATCACATCTAACAGAGTTCCAAGCTTAATCCACTAATTGGGAACTGTGCCATTTTCCATCTCCAGTTTGTTGTGTAAATAAGAAACACTCATGTAACATGTTGTAGTTGCTTATTATAAAGCTGATCATACACAGCTTTAACTGGACATATTACTTTCTACATTTCAGGCATGTTTATGGGCTCTGAATAATTCCCAACTTATGAATGTAGTTCATGGGTTCTAGGAATAATGGTTGATATTCTCTCTCTCTGCCTCTATGTCTCTCTGTCTCTGTCTCTGTCTCTGTCTCTGTCTCTGTCTCTCTCTCTCTCTCTCCCTCTCTCTCTCTCTCTCTCTCTCTCTCTCTCTCTCTCTCTCTCACACACACAGAGACACACACATACACACAAACACACACATTCACACATAGGAGACAGAGTTCAACTAGTTTGTGCATTATAACAGATCAGCTTTCAATGAGTAGACTCATACATAATTTGTAATCAATAATGATTTTCTTAGCCACAAGTTCCACATGAGTATAATCTGTCTCCTGCTGAAATTTAGACAGGGGTTTGAGTGACTAGAACCTTAACCTGTGGTCAGTCTTCTGGAATACACTGCTTCTGATAGCCAACTGCCCTTGGAGCTGTGAGTTAGGGAAACACACTTGGTAAGTAGAGAGTGGATCCTGAAGGAGAAGATCCCTCGTCTTGGGTGTCTCATGCCACTATCTTACATTTTGCCTTCTCTCCTCGTCTTTCTGACTACACCACTGATATTTATTGAGAACAGGTGGAAAGCCCCTTATCTGAGCTTCATATCAATTTTCCACTGTGCCTTTCGAACTACCCTATAACTGCAACAGGGAAAAGGAAAGACTTAATTTCCAGATGAAATGGGGAGGATGAAATATTTAAGTATACATGAATAACCCATGTCAAAACAGTCATTGATTCTGGTATGATAACCTCTAAGGGAGAATTAACAGGTTGTAATGTTCGTGTGCTTTCCAGAGTTTTCAGAAATTGGAGAATCAATAGCCCAGTTTCACTTTGTTAACATAGCACTTACCAAGTTCATTAACCAGAAATCTCCTTTCCAGTTGAACATTTAGGAGTATACTGGGCACTGCTATCCAGATGGATCAAGGCAGGCCTTTTGCCTTAACTACTGCTAGGACTGAATAACAGAGAGTGGCATTACTATCATGAGCTATAAAGGGATAGATAAACCCCAGTGCCTTTCTTAGGGCAGTTCACACACAAGAGAGGAAGTGTTAGCATGCAAGCTGGGCATTCTACTCCCTTGGAGGGCTGCTGTGAACTTTCAGATTTTTAGAGTTCCTGGTTTCCACTATGACTTATTTCCACACAGCAGAAACGGAGACAGTATTGAAATAATAGTGGATACAATAGGAAAAAATAAATAAATGAAAAAAAAAAAAAAGAAATCAAATGTAAAGTCAAGTTCCTGGCTCTGTCCACATGGATATGTACTATGGAGCTACATATGGTGACTGCAGACTGCATTTCAGGCCCCACTTCACTCCAGCTCTAGGTGCCACCACACATGTGGCTAGTGTGGCCTTGCTTGCCAACCAGACATTGGCAACTCAGAGTTTATCTACCTTCTCAGACACTGGTGGAGAGTTGAACAATATTGCATTTTCCCAAGTGTCTGCTGTAACCTTCCCTGGCAGATTCTTGGTGCTGCCAAAAGTTCCCCAATCGATTTCAAGGAGTTGACTTATATCCTTTTATCCTATCAAAGACAATACATAGTGGCTGCCATTCATTCTGTGTGCTCACCTTCCTTGCCCCTCCCCCTGCAACATGGCTTCATCTACTAACTCTATTCTGCCAGGTTTTGCCACTGACCCTCTTTTGATTGTTGTTATCTTTTACTCCTCTGTTTTGAGTCGGGGTCTCCTAGTATGGAACAGACTGTCCTGGAACTCTTGGCAATCCTCCTGTCTCAGCTTCTTGGGTACTCAGATTTCAGGCATGACCTACCACATGAGGGGTCATATGCCAATTGTGGACACCATGTTGCTTTCTTCAAAGAGCAGTACAAAGACTGTTGGCTGTATAAAAAGATGTTGTTTCTTTATTTCTTTTAAAAAATCATACACCCAATTGTATTTTTAATATCAGGGATAATGAGTATTACTTGTCACTTTGCTCATTGTCTTGGGAAGAATTTTAAAGTCTAGATAATAAGATCATCTGTTCTTTTCCAACAAGTCACCCTCGGATGGTTCATTGCTTATCAGACCTCATTACAGCTACCAACAGCAGGTGGTTTCAAGGATTGATGGTCTGCCTTGTGACTGAGAGATTCAAACACCCAGTGTTCATCCCCTCCCTCCCAAACAGAAACTAAAATAAGGAACATCAGTAAGGTGGTGGTGTAGAGTGAGATTGCCTGTTGTTTGTATTTCCACTCAAGAGCACAAGCATGTCTCTGGGGATGAAGGTACTTACATCCAGCAGCTTTTATAGAAAGTTAAGGCTAAAGCTTGGTGAACCCTCACCAAGAGCTCGGTGTGCTCCTGGGAGGCTTCAGAATGGGAGCTGTCATTCCCACTGACGACTGAACTTCTCTGGGGAGCTTTAAACTATCCTGACACCTTGTCTTCAGTCCCCAGACACTCTGAGTTAATTGTTGACTTGTTCAGTGGAGCATCCCAGAGGCATGGGGATGCTTCTAGCATGCCCAGGCACATCCATACTGCATTATGATTAGAACTCTCATACCTGGGCTTAAAGGTGGGCCTTGTTCTTGTCCAGGCAATCTCACCTACTGCTCAATAATCCATGGTGCTTTGGGGATCACTGTGTATAAGACGAGTTAGTTCTCTGTGGGGGCTCAGTCCCCCATCACACTGATTCTTTGTAACGTCAGCAATCCCCCATCAGACTGTAAGCTGTTTTTCCACTGTTTTTTTTTAATACAATTTATAAAAAAACTTGATTTTATAAAGGCAAGAGCTACTTATCCTAAATTAGCATCATGGACTTAAATTCAAGATGTAGTCCCTGCTAACATGGAACCCATGGCAACCCTCTAGTCTCAGCCTTCTAAGGCCTGGGAGTGTAAGGGTATACCGTTATGCCTTGCTTAAATTTCTCATTCACTTTGTCAAAGTCTATCATAATTTTGTTTGTTATTTGGGGGCCTGAACAGAGATTTTGTTTGTTATTTGGGGACTTGGGCACCACTGATTTTCTTTCACTTCCTTGGCACATGTATCTCCAGCCTTTCCCTACATTTCTAGTCTGGTAGCAGTAGGAAGATTGGGGTTAAATGCCATTCAAATATTACCTAAAATGTACTTTTCTTGGTTTCTAGGTTCTTATCTAAAATGTAAGTAACTTAGATGTCTTTGCTCATGCACTTCCACTGGACATACATACACACACACACACACACACACACTGCACACACAAAAAAGAGAGTTTTCTTAGCATAGGATATTGTGTAAATGATTTTAGAGCTTTATTATTTCTTCATATGTAGTGTTTATATTTGACATGTAATATATATTCTCTATAGGAATATGTATAATAATTTATTATTAAAATGTTTATAACATATACATGCTAAATCAAAAGCTATAGTGAGATAAATTTCTCTTCATAGAAGTTTTTGTTTGAAATTTGTATTATTCATTTATAATTATTGTAGGTCTACATGCTTGTTTGTGTTCACATGTGTATGCACATCTGTGTGTAGATATATGTAAATATGGATAAGAGGTTACATTGAGTGTATTCTTCAGTTGTACTTCATATATTGAGGAATCTTTCTTTCTTCTACATGAAGTTTGTTGTTTGGATTATCCTCAGATAGCCAGCTTACTCTGAGGATCCCTGTTTCTGCAGGAATTACATCTAGGTTACTATCTTGCATGACTTTTACATGGTCTTTGAGTTTTGATCCATACTTATACTGCAAATGCTTTACTTGCCTAACCACATTGCCAGCCTATTGCCCTGCTTTAATTAACACTGTTTTTAAGAATTGTGTTTAATCTCATGAGCAATGACTATAACCAACTTTTCCTTCCGTCCTTTATGACATCCTTCAGTCGTTTACTCGTTTGCTTCCTGTTCTTCTATGGGTCTTGTTTCTTCCGTTTTTCTTTCCTCTCATTTTATAATTTTAAAAATTTGATGACTGACTGAACTCTCTCTTGTGAAGTCCACATTTACAACGTGACTGGGTTATTAGGCAGGGTCTTTAAGGATAATTAATATTAAATACAGTGTTTGGATCTCATCAGGAGAGAGATTATAATACATACTCATTGTGGGAACAATCACTGAAGGCAGAATGAGGGAGGGGTACCACTAGGAGCTGAGGAAAAGGCTTCAAAGCAGGATGCTGTGGGGAAATGATAATCACTTGGAGATGGAGACTCTGTTCCCTTTAAGAGTGTAACCCCTGGTAGGTCAACTATGCTGCAGTAGAAAGCCACATACCAGAGGTCATAAAAACAGTACAGACTGCACTTGCTGGGTTTTTAAAAAGGACACAAATTTGGAAGGGAGAGTGTATCTGAGAGAATCTGGAGAAAGGGTGAACGTGATCGAAATATATTGTATGAAACTCTCAAATAATACAAAAAGAGGCGAAAATAGAGCAAAATTTAAAAGCTATTAAAATTAACGTGTTCAGCAAAAACAACAATAACAGCACCAACAAAAACCAAACCAACAACTAAATGTCAAAAATCATAAAATGAGAGATACTTGGTTTAAAAGTCTTTGTGGTTCAAATGGGCTAAGCAGTATGCACTGAGTTTCTGGAGTTCTCTATGGAGCACTTGTTGTGGGAAGTGGGGCTCAGCAAAAAACATGTTCCCATGGACCACTTCCAAGCTTGGGCCAAAATCCCTCCTGGGATATTTGCAGTAAAATTTACCAGTCTCTTGAGTGCCAAACCCTAAGGGGGATTTTCTCTCCTGTCAGTGACAATTAGGCATTTCACAGAGAATTCTTGGAGAATGGCCCAGATCAGAGTTTTGAAGGGCACTTTTGTATCATGAATTATTTGGGCTGCCTAGTTCTTCTCTTGTGCTTCCTTTGGCTTACAAATTACTGTGATATCTACATTCCAGAGTCAAGAAGGCCTTATACTGCCTCTCTTCTAGAACATAGCCTTGGAGAGCAGAAATGAATTATCCTTTTAAAACTTAGTAATATTTGCTAGTAAGACTGCCTGGGTCTCTCTGCTGTTGTACAAAGGTATTATTATTTAGTACATAATTTCATTCATTATAGAAATATGTCTACTTAACTTTCCTCTTCTTTGTGTGATCCTAGGTAGACTGTAACTATGAGGAAACTGCTCTTCTGCATTTATGATGCATAAGTTATGGACCTGGCCACATTCATAATTCCTTTCTATTCTTTAATGCCAATGGCAGCAGAACTGACAACTTTTCATAGCTGATATTAGTGATTAATAAATTTTTGCTTGTAACACTAGAGTTTAAATGCTTTCATTCACATTCACTCAGCAGACATGGGACTAGAGATGCTAGGCTGATGCAGGAATAAGGCCTGCAGCTATCACTGGGTCCCCAGTAGAGTAGGGCAGTCTAGGAACAACCTGGAGCCACCACCTAGGATGACTTGGGTTATAAGTAAGGAATATGAAAGGGAGTACAGGTCTCTCTTGTCATTTCTTGGATATTCACAGAATATCCATGTAGTATTAGCCTTGTGATTCCAGAAGCTGCTGAAGCCATGGATGAATAGAACCAAAACACATTGAAAGAATACACAGTCTGCTTGTACAAATGTGCGTGCCTTCCGGAATGGTTGACTTTGAGTTTCAAGTCTTCATGCCCAATTTCTAATCTTCTAAAAAATTGCTTTTGATGTGTAAGGGAAAGGAGAAGAGGAGGGACATGCAAAGAGAAATGGAACAGAAGCAAGGCCAAACATCCTCACTTATGTGTGTTGGGGAAGGGCACTCTTTATGCTTAGCAGGAGAGCATCCTTCTTCAAATGTGCAGAAAACCACTGAGCCATGACCTTCAGGAAACCCCTCCTCAGGGATGCAAGTCAAGAAGGCAAAACTCACACAAAAATAAAATGGCTACAGTATTTGAGAATAAGTTTCCAAATTACCACTTTGGGTCACTTTCTTAGAAATGTGTTCTGGATTTTTTTTTCAAAGCTTGAATAAGGGGAAATTAAGCACAAGGTATTTTTCATAGCATTTAAATCAAGATAAAATCCCCTAGAAAGCCCAGAAAATCTAAACAAATATGGTTTTAGGTTTCCCCAAAAGATCAAAATAGCAAGTTAGTCATGTGAATTTATGACATTAAGGGAGTCTCCTACTACCAAAAGCATCAGAGATAGTAAGTAGTTAGGGTTACTCCTAAAAATAAGAGCTGTCAAAAACATCAGCATGTACTTGCTCATTTGGGTATTTCTTAAGTACTCTTGTAGTTTTACATATACTACACACACAGTGTTGTGTGCATGTATGCAATATTTGTGTATGTGTGTTTTATATGTGTAGATTCACAAGTGCACGGGTACATGCACAGTGTGTGTGTGTCAGAGAGGAGGTTGACATGGAATGCCTTTCTTCAGTGCCTTCCTCTTCATTCGCTGAACTGGAGCTCTGCAGTTGGGATAGTCTAACTGGCTCATTTGCACAGGGGATCCTCTGTATCTTCCTGTCCAATACTAGGGTTAAACACAGCTAACGTCTTCGTTTTTTTTTTTTTTTTTTTTTTTTTTTTTTTTTTTTTTGGGTGTTGTGGATCTAAATTCCAGGTCTCCCTCTTGTGACAAATGCTTCATCTATTGAGCTATCTATCTCTCAGGTCCACTTAGTATTTCACATTTTACATGGTTAAAGTGGAAGCACCATCACAGGCTACTCCTTTACTTAGAGATCTCATTCTGTAGGCATCCTGGCTGGAATGGAACTCACTACATAGCCCAGGATAACACTGAGCCTCTCAACGACTGGGAATACACATGTGACTCATCAGACTCACCTCATTCATCAATATAAAAACATCCATATGTGTAAACATTTGATGCTGCTAATCAAACATATTTTATACTAGGTGGTGGTGGTGCAAGGCTTTAATTGTAGCACTTGAGAGGCAGAGGCAGATGGATCTATGAGTTTAAAGCCACCCTGGTCTACAGAGCAAGTTCTAGGAGAGCCAGAGCTACAGAGAAACACTGTCTCAAAAACAAACAAATAAATAAACAAATAAAAACCCAAACCAATGAATCAAGCAAACAAACAAATAAAACAAATATTATTTGTATAAATGGCACAATCAAATGTGGCCAAAACTAAGCCTCCTTGAGGACTCTTAGCCTTTTTCCTAATGTATCCCTGACATACTGCTAGCACAGCGCAGGCGCAGAACTCAGATCCTCTGCCTTCAAATACACCACCTTGACAGATCACTGATGATGGGAAATTTTGCAAAATAATGGAAATTATGTATGGTTTTTTTTTTTACAGCCTTGCCAGGTGTCGGGTGAATGCTCACTGAAATCACAGCCAAGATGCCCATTAACCCCTCCTCGTGTGCACCACCGACATATGATACTTAGATGATCGCAGCTTTATTCTAACTCACTGTAACATGATTAGAGTCTGCTCCATCAAGGGGGAAGGCAAGACACAGAAGGAATCAGGAGTGCCATTTGGGTAAAAGAAAATTCATAGCAGATTCTACGTGGGCCTGGTTAAGAGGTTATCTCCTCCACTGGTCTGTAAAAGTTTCCAGACAGGATAATAAGCCCCGGCTTCCCTTCCTGAAGCACTACTGTGAATACCAAGAAAATCATGCTCACAGGAACTTGGTAAAGTGCCACTGCTCCAGAGACTCGGTTTCTTTTTTCTTTTTCTTTTTCTTTTTCTTTTTCTTTTTCTTTTTCTTTTTCTTTTTCTCTTTCTTTTTCTTTTTCTTTTTCTTTTTCTTTTTCTTTTTCTTTTCTTTTGTGCTATGGTCACCTCTTCTCAGTGGAAGTTCTCACACACATACTTGCCCATGTAGAGAGTCTAAACCATACATTCATTCTAAGGTTTTTCTCCATACATACATGTATACATAGATACATACATACATCGATAATAACTCCATTTTAAATTTAGACACAAGCTGAGGTAAATAAGAATATGTGACAATAAGGCAATCATTATTATACTATGTTGCAGTAAAAGCCATGTGACTATCCACTCCCCAATTGTGTCTTACTCAAGATGCAAACTAAGCTGAGAACTGACAAGCTTGTGTCTGTAGCACATGGGGTGGGGTGGAGAAGGAAGAGATGCTATCTGACACTCTCGGGCTACATGAGACCCGATCCCATATAAACAAACAGAAACCATTTGTGTTACTAATTACTATTTATTTTCATGCTGTGGTTAAGCAGAGGGGGCCACTGGAGCAACAGATGGGGGCACTACTGCCCGCAAAGTTAGTCCTTTGCCAGGAGAATACCTGTGGTATTTGAGACAGAGAATGCTTATGGGGGTCTACAGGTCTGTTTAGACATCATGGCGCAACCCACTGCAGAGCTTCCATTCACAGCAGGGTCTTTGTGGAATGCTCTGTGAGTGATTGAACTGGTTTCTTGAATAAAGTATGGTTGTAAATTAAGGACTGCCTTGAGTTCTCATTGGATGGAGGCCTTTTCCCTGGCGTGGAGACTCTCACTTACCTGAGCAAGCTTTCCCATGATGAGGTGCTGGGGTAATGTCTGGGTCGGCAGAGGGATGAAGTGAGTCACTTAAAATTACTGTGACTGGGATCATAGTAATCACAGTACTGATGTCACAATAACTTGTTTCTGCCTAAGGTTGATGGAAGGACCACTGTGGGCTGCTCATCACAACTATCAACAGGTAGGAAGTTGAAACACAGCTATAATGGCTTCTAGCTTGGGAAGGTACCTTAGAGTGTAAAGTGTTTGCCTCACAAATATAAGGGTCTGAGTTCAAGCCCCAGTACCCATTACATTTTAGTTTTGGCTGTCATGCTGAGTGTGTTTTCTCTCTGCTTAGATGTTTTAATGACCACTGAAAGAAATACCTGCCAATCATTTAAGTCCTAGCACATGCTCACGTTTGCAGGCATCATCAAAATATAGAGCAGCATCTAAGTGGCTAGCCGCTAGTTTACTGCTGTTTATCATTGTCTTTTAGATTGGTCTCATTGACCTTTCAGCCCTGAAGTGATCAGAATTGATGCAGGAACACATTAGAAGCCCTTTGGTCTCAGGTGTGAGGGACTCCCCACCTGCAGACACCTGCCATGTATCTTTCTCTGTGACAGGAGGTGACAAAGCCAGCTTGCTGCTCTGCGCAGTATGCATGGAGTTTCTAAGCTGGAAGTGTCTCCTCCTGTTCAGACGTTTGGCACCTATCACTGTTGAACTGATGGCTGAGTGTGCATAGTCAGCCAGGCTCCAGGAGCAGGGCTACTTGCATTTCTTTCCAATCCTGTTCTCAAGAACTTCTAGAGAGCAGAAGCAAAGGGAAGGGAGTCTGTGTGACCCTTAGCCACTTCCAAAATGGGTTTTTAAATTATGTATGAATTTGAATGATGGAAGATTACTCCAGCTCAGATTTGAAAGATAAGTTAGATAGGAAGAAGTGTATGGATAGATGTGGGAAACATAATTAAATGCACTCACAGTGAGCAGAAAAACTCAGCATCATACGTCAAGTTTGAAAGCTCACTAATTCTCTTAGGACCCTCCCTCTTCTGTTTACTCACTAATTCTCTTAGGACCCTCCCTCTTCTGTTTATTCATTCTTTGCTGTCTTGGTGGGTGCTGGAAGATGGCTAGGTTGGTAAGGTGCTTATTATCCAAGTATGTGGGCCTACGCTTTGGGCACAGGAGCTGGGCACAGTCTTTAATCCCAACACTGGGGAGGCAGAGACTGGAGGATCCCTGGAGCAAGCTGGCTAGAGACGCTTCAGGAGTCCATGAGTTCCTGGTTTGATGAGAGACTTTGTCTCACACACAAGGCAGAGAATGATTGAAGCACAAACCCAGGGTCAAGCTCTTTCTTCCCTGTGTATATGCACACAGGGATGAACTCACATCCAAGTAACTATGCACAGATACACAAATATGAACTCTGTCTCTGTCTGTCTCTCTCTCTCTACACACACACACACACACACACACACACACACACACAGAGAGAGAGAGAGAGAGAGAGAGAGAGAGAGCATATGCATTCACTTCAAAGCTTTGGTTTCTGCATATTTCACACTCAAAAGCCACTACAATTTTTATTCATAGAGAACAGGAAACAGTAGCCCCAACCTAACACTGTCTTGGCATTATTTCTCCGGAGCCCTGAGGTTAAAAACCTACAGGTATTGGAGGTTAAATTCTCCAGAACACCTGGCGCTACCAAATTTTATTTAAGATTATTTTCCCCTACAAATATCTTTTTTAAATATCCACAAGTTAAGCTGAGTAGCTGGGGACTGTGACCAAGTGCCTGCCAGTCTGACTGAACTCCTGGTCTAGGCCACAGCCCCAATGAATTGATATTTTGAAAATGTGTTCTCTTTCCTAACTGACAGAGAACTCTGTATCTTTTCCTTAATTGTCTAAAACTAGTATTTGTTTTTATAGAAAATATGTATGTGGCTAAAGCATAGAGCTGGTGATTTCTGAGAGCTTATACTTTGAAGCCAAACATACTCAAGTGAATGATCTCAAACTGCAAAGTTTACCTGCCCACAGCATCTCCATGCACTGACTCCCCAAAACGGACCACTTTCTAAACAAAGGTAGTCATGTTCAAAGGTAGTCTTTCGTTCAACCACTTCTATTAATAAAACCTACTACACATAGCTAAATTACTGTTTTACACACAATGCCTTTGTCTTAATTTGGGTTACTATTGCTGCGATGAAACTCTACGATGAAAGCAAGCTGGGGGTGGGGGGAGGGTTTTGTCTTAGTCAGGGTTTCTATTCCTGCACAAACATCATGACCAAGAAGCAAGTTGGGGAGGAAAGGGTTTATTCAGCTTACACTTCCACATTGCTGTTTATCACCAAGGAAGTCAGGACTGGAACTCAAACAGGTCAGAAAGCAGGAGCTGATGCAGAGGCCATGGAAGGGTGCTGCTTATTGGATTGCTTAGCAGGGTTTGCTCAGCCTCCATTTTTTATAGAACCCAGGACCACAGGGGGAATAGCACCACCCTCAATGGTCTGAGTCCTCAAACATCAGTCAGTCATTTTTAAAATGCCCTAAAGGCTTGCCTATAACACAATCTTATGGAGGGCATTTTCTCAAGTGGGGTTCCCTCCTCTCAGATGATTCTAGACTGTGTTGAGTTGACATAAAATTAGCCAGCAAAACTGACCCTGTCAAGCTGACTTACACTCCTTTAAAGACATAACATTTCCTGTTTTGTGGTTCTTCCCCAAGATCTCATATTAATAAATATCACAAATATGAAACGTGTTACGGAAGAAGCATAGTTTTTATTATCTTGGCTGGTGCGCCCCAAAGCTGTTTGCCAAGCTTCTCCCTTTCCCCTGCTGCTTGAAGAATTTTCCCTTTCCTTCCATGCCAACGTAAACAAGTTCAAGACCACTCAGCCCCTTTCCCCTCTGAAGGGACTTTACTAACTAGTGGTCATGTTGACCATAGCTGCCAGAACAAGATGAGCTGTTCCCAAAAATTAGCCATAACAAAAACAACAGTTCTCGGAAAAAAATTCCCCCGCCCCGCCCTACATTAAATTCTGAGAAAAAACACAAACTGCCCCTGATCTTGCCACCAAAATTCTCTGCGATTCATAACTTTAAAAATATACATTTGCCTTGCTGACCAATTATGATATAGCTGTGTAAGCCCCCCCTCCCCATAAAAGAGTATAAAAGAGCTGTGCTTTTTTTCCTTTTTTTATTAAATATTTTCTTTATTTACATTTCAAATGCTATCCCAAAAGTTCCCTGTACCCTCCCTCAGCCCTGCTCCCCTACCCACCCACTCCCACTTCTTGGCCCTGGCGTTTCCCTGTACTATAGCATATAAAGTTTGCAAAACTAGGGGCCTCTCTTCCCAATGATGGCCAATTAGGCCATCTTCTGCTACATATGCAGCTAGAGACACGAGCTCTGGGAGTACTGGTTAGTTCATGTTGTTGCTCGACCTATAGGGTTCCAGACCCCTTCAGCTCCTTGGTTGCTTTTTCTAGCTCCACCATTGGAGGCCCTGCGTTCCATCCTATAGATGACTGTGAGCATCCACTTCTGTATTTGCCAGGCACTGGCATAGCCTCTCATGAGTCAGCTATATCAGGGTCCTTTCAGCCAAATCTTGCTGGCATATGCAATAGTGTCTGGGTTTGGTGGCTGATTATGGGATGGATCCCTAGGTGGGGTAGTCTCTGAATGGCCCATCCTTTTGTCTTAGCTCCAAACTTTGTCTCTGTAACTCCTTCCATGGGTATTTTGTTCCCTATTCTAAAGAGGAATGAAGTATCCACGTGTTGGCCTTCCTTCTTCTTGATTCTCTTGTGTTTCGCCAATTTTATCTTGGGTATTCTAAGTTTCTTGGCTAATATCTACTTATCAGTGAGCGCATATCAAGTGACTTCTTTTGTGATTGGGTTACCTCACTAAGGATGATATCCTTCAGATACATTCTGGGGTTGACTCTTCCTTCGAGGCTGAGCAACCCCACACATCAGAACAATAAACCTCTTGTCATTGCAGTGATCTGTCATCAAGTTGTGTTTTCGGGGTTGTGCACCCAAAGCTAAGGCCCTAGGGTCTTACATTACAAACTTCCTCACAGTCTTTACTAAGTTAAACACTTTAAAAGTTTTCTCCATAAAAATCCAAAGCCTCATTTAAAATCCAATACCTATTTTAAAATTCAAAGCCTCTCAAATGTGGGCTCCTATAAACTAAAAAAATAAATAGAATATATCCTTATTTCAAGAGTGATGAACCAGGTCACAGACACAATCCGAACAAAGCAAAACCAAACTCCAATAGTATAAATAATTCAGTGCCCAATATTTGGGATCCACTCACAAACTTTTGGGTTCCTCTAAGGGCTTGGGTCACCTTTGCAGGTCTGCCTTTTACAGCACACAGCTTGTTTTCTAGGCTCCAGATGGTTCAATTCCACTGCTGCTGCTATTCTTGGTGGCCATCTTATGGTACCAGCCTCTCCCAAAAGCTGGGCTTCTCTACAGCAGATGAGCTGTACTTTCATCAATGACACCTTCTGAGCTCTCTTCATGGTACAAAGCCTCAGCTTTTTCCATGGTCCCTTCAATCCTGGGGCTTTAACTGCTAATCCAGCTGCACCTTCACCAATGGCCTCTCCTGGTCTCTCACAGAGCCAAGCCTCAGCTGCTCTCCATGACCAAGTCATGCCTTCAAAACTAGAACCACCTGGGTGACTCTTACACATGACCAAGTTTTTCTACGAGCACAACCTTGGCCACCTCTAACACAGCTCGCATGTGCTGTCTCTGAGGAAACACTTCCCTGAAGATTTCACTTCAACAATCTTTGTCCGATCATAATCACTGCTAATGTCTCACCTCTGAGCGGCCAGCATCCATTGTCCCAGCAAAACAAATGTTTTACTTTAGTAGTTCTGCTCTCTTGTTAATTACAGCTATTCTTCTCAGTTAATCTTCAGCTTCAGCTGACCAGAAACCACAGATTCACAGAAACACAAATGGCCTGGTAGAGTCTTTTCTCAGAAATGTCACTAGCCCAGTCTCTCTCGTCTACACTGCTCTCAACACACTTATCTTCCAAGATACTATAGAGCAGCTCAATGAGCTCTCAACACTCAATGCCTTTTTTAGCCCAAAGTCCTTCCGTAATCTTCCCCAAAACAACACAAACAGGTCTGCCACAGCAATACCCACTCTTGGTACCAATCTGTTTTAGGCATGAAATTATCCATCATAGTAGGGCAAATATTTTGTTTGTTTTGACTTTTTACTCAAATTCATTTCCCCTTTCTGATCCTATGACAAATTCTCTGAGGATGATATTTCCTGAAGGAAAGTTTATTGAGCTTACAGCGCTGGTGTTTTGGGGTATAGTGCAGGCTTTGGTTTAGCTTTGATAAGAACCTCCCTTAATTGCATCAAGATGGATGTAAATAAGTGTAACAGAGGGCAATGTCACTTGGGAAGGCTGGAGACCAGAGAGACATCCGGTCAGGCTTATCCTTTTGTAACTATTTGCTCAATCAAGAATCAAAGAGCCTCCCAAGATCTGATTCATGTCCCAGTGACAACACCAAACTCTTAAGGGTGTTTCTAACTCTCAAGTGATCCCTGCTGTTACCAGCCTTCCTCAAAGGAACTTCTGGGACACAATGAAGCCATATCCAAGTCATAAACCCTATTGACAGTGTTTCAAACATTGTTAGAAATTATATCTTTACTAAAATTTAAATTTTAAAAAAATTATTGAAAATAGATTCTTTTTCTTGATTACAGTTCCCTCTCCCTCTATTACTCCCAGTTCCTCCCACCACCCTTTCCCTTTGGATCCATACCTTTTATGTCTTTCATTAGAAAATAGCAGGCTTTCCGTAAATAACAACCAAACATGACAAAATATAATAAGACAAAACCAAAACTATCACATTGAGGCTGGACAAGGCAAAGCAACAGAAGGAAATAAGTCCAAAGTAAGGTACAGAAGTCAGATACACACTTGTTCATACACTTAGGAGTACCACAGAGATATTCAGCTGAAAACTATAATATATACTTAGAAAACCTGGAGCAGGTAAGCACTGGGCTTGTTGCTTCAGTCTCTGTGAATTCATATGAGCCTTGCTCTGCTGACCCAGAGAGTCCTGTTCTCTTGGTGTCCTCTCCCCTCTGGATCTTACACTCTTTGTCTTCTCTTCTATGGGGTTCCCCAAGCTCTCTGAGGGGAGGGATGTGATGGATCCCATTTAGTGATGTGTATTCTGATCTCAATCTCTCATCTCTCTCCTCCCTCCCTCCCTCCCTCCCTCTCTCCCCCTTCCCCCCTCTCTTCCTTTCCCTCTCTTCTTCCCTCTCTTGCTTTTGCTCTCCCCACTCCTACCACAAAATGTCTGGCTTGGGTCTCTGTGTTCGGGCCCATTTGGTGCAGGAGGAAGCCTCTCTGAATAAGGGACCAATCTTTGTATAGCAGTATATCATTAGGAGCCAGCCATTTTACTGTTACTTTTATTTTTTAGGGCAGTATTATTATTTGCTTTTACTCTGGGTCTCCAAGATGTCTAGTCTTTGGTTCTAGGTCACCCAAACAGTGCTGGGTATGGGTTGCATCTCATAGAGTGGGCCTTAAGGTAAATCATTCAGTGGTTGGCTAGTCCCACAAGTTATGTGTCACCATTGTCCTAGCATGTTTTGTAGGTAGGACATGTAGGTCGAGGGTTTGTTGGCTGGGTTGGTGTCAATGTTTGGTTTTCAATACACTGCAGAAATCCTCCTGGCACTAAAGACACTAGAATGTACGGGTGAATGCTTCATATAGGCTTCAGCTCAATTTTTCTGTATTTTTTTTCAGTGAGTTACATGGGTGTCGTCCTCCCCAGTGGGCCCCTCTGTGGTGAGTTTGCAGACAACAAACCACTGTCTTAGCAACAACTGGGATTGTTTGGGGATTTCCATGGGACCCACTTAGCCAACAATTCAACTGAATGCAACCTAGTTCCAGTACTGGAAGACTCAAATAGTGGCAAGAAATGGCTGGTTAGTACTCCACTACACCCATTATTGGGATCACCTTCATTTTATCAATTTTTCGCTGCACTAGGTTTCCATGCCATCTTTCAAATGCCCCTTAATTCTAGCTGTCTCTTCCCACATTCCCTCCCTACTTCATCCTCAGACTCAAATTCTGGTTCTCCTCCAGTCTACTCATAAAATCCATTCTATTTTGCCCATGCAGGGAGATAAGTGTTTCCTGAAGTAGTCCCTTCTCCTACACATAACCTCTCTGGGTCTACCATTTGTAGGATGGCTATCATTTATTTACTGACTAATATCCACATATAAGTGAATGCATATACGTGTATGTACATATATGTATAATGTCACGTCCTGCCTAATGACTATGTATTCAAATATATGAGCCTTTGGAGCTATTTTTATTAAAACCACAACAATGATTTTCATCACTGGGCATCTCTTCTTCACTCTTCAGCCCATCCTCAGTTGCGTTGCTGTTCTTCCCACTGCAGCTCATTATACAAATACTGGAATCTCTATGAACTCCCTCTGTGGCCTTGAGGAGGTCAGTTGGAAAAGAGCAAAGTAGATCTCAGTTTAGCATTTTGGAATCACATCAAGATAGAGGAGGGCAGAGCAAATGCAAGTATTACATTACTGCTGCACTGGGAGGGACATGGCTTATGCCCATCATTTTTCTAATGCTGGAGTCCTGTTCATCTGTGTCCTGTCTCCAACTGTGTGCCAGGCTCATTTATGACAACAGATTTTTTTCTTAGAATGACTTTCTTAAATTTCTTAAAACTACTAGACTCCCCTAGGCTCTTAGAAAACAATGAAAATTTACCCCATAAATTCCAGTAATGACAAAGAACTGTCTAAGTGCTCATAGCTTGGCTGATATCATGCACCAGAAGAGAGGGATAGCAGGCAAGAGCTTGTGAAAGGCATTTAATATGCATTCTTAGTGTCCAGGCAGATCTTATTTCTTTGCTTCCTTAATGTTTAGTTAATGATAGCCAGTTCTTTGGGGGAAACTTGCTTGAATAAATGCCACTGACATATGAGTGAAAATTGATGGAACATGACAAAGATGAGGGGTGAAGAACATGTTTGAAAAGGGGATGATTTACTCTCTAAGAATATTTGAGACTTACGTGAAAATATCCATATAACGCATGATCATAATTAATAACTCTCTATTATCTATTAAATCTATTATATATGGCATCTATCATCTATATTAAACCTACCTATAAATAATATACCATATATTTCTTTATCTTCTATTGCATACATATTTATATATGTCATCTATCATCTATAATAAATTTATCTATCATATACCATCTATTTTTCTATCATCATTCTATCACCTATCATCTATTTATCTATATTTTCTCACCAATCTTCTATTATTTATTTTATAACCTACCATCTACCTCCATCTATAATCTATTTATCTGTCTAAAATTTTTCCTTCTGTCTAACATCTGTCATTCATCTCTATCTGCCACGCAGAGATCACGTATCACCAATTATGTCAACTGCATTGCAGAGTACACACCGTCTCTACTGTTTGTGTATTTTATATATGCAACTGTCACTTAACAAGGGAAAATTTGTCACAGATTAAACACTTATGGTTCCCTGGCACTAACAATGTCAGATTATATGTATATTGTGTGAATTAATTCTCTTATAGCTGTGGGCTATTCACACACCTGTACAAGTGGCTGATTGTGGTTGGTTGTTTTGGTTATTGCCATATTGAACATGTTCTGCCAATATGCTTTTCTGCTTTCTGGAGAAATTCAATTCCATTCTAGTGTGCATGGGGCCCATGTGGCTTTGGCTTGATTTTTCATACTTAGAGGCAGGTCCAGATCTCAGTATATTTGTACTAATGAGAGTAATTCAGCTTTTCTGCCACACATGGATGGAGACTGTCTACAGCATGGACCAGGGCAGATTGGTTGTCAGAGTCTTCAGCATAGGTCAGTGTGAAATGGGGGCAAAGCTCGGACACAAGATCTTCTGCTAGCCTCTGATGACGCATTCTGATGCTCAGCACATCTCAGGCACACACTGTTTTTGTTAATGGAAGCACACATAGAATGAAGCCAGGAGAAAATCCTCTGTCACATGGGGCAGGAGACTCTCTGCTGCTTCCTGTCCTTTCCTGTGCTTGTGTAATTGTATGCAGGGGCTTAGGAGTTGCAGCTACAGCTTCACTCAGCTCCACACTCTTCTCTACTCAATACAGAGGACCTGCCACTAACCCCTTTCTCTCATACTTACAGAGTGCTCTAGTGAGAGGAAACTGTTTTCTAATTTACACTGTCCTTTTCCTAATTTTCTTCAAAAATTCCTCCAAGATCTTAGACATTTTCTGATCCTTGGATGGATAAGTATATCACTATTTGTCCTGCACTTGTTATTTCCTAGCCCAGAGCTCCAGGGCATCCCCAAAGATAACCACCTTCATATCCTCATCTGGAAAGTTTGAACATCACATCCGCCATTACTTTCCTCCCCGGAGAGGTCTTTCAGCCTCATCTCTTTTGCCTCTGACTGTACAGCTTATAATCCTACGAACAAGGCATTCTTATAAGGCACACTCTTGTGATCTAAATTCTTGTGCATTGCAATGAAATTGTGTTTATGTATTGACATTGTTTCCTAATTATAAATTCCAGGCAAGTAAAGAAAGACATTTTTCTTCTTACCCTCAAGGTCTGACACACAGACTGTGGTCAATATTTTTCTTGAGCTGTATTATGTGGGACTAGTTCTTGGCGTGTGTTTAATCAATGAAGAGCTTGTGTTTCCCTAAGGCTGCCAACCTTATCTAAAAGAATAATTCTGAGGAGCTGCAGAAATAAAACTTTAGAAAAAAATGCAAAATGAAAATAAAACCAAGGGTAAGGATTTCCAATCTGACAGTCAGGGACAACTCCTGGAGGTTTGCAAGGGTTCCATGTACAATGAGGCAGCAAGGAATCGCCTGGTTACATCCTTCCAATATGGAACCCCCTGAAGTTGTTTAGGACTTTATATATATTTGAAGAAATCAAAATTATATTTTATCTTTCTCTAGACACATCCTCCAATGACCTGCATCTTTCAGTTCAGAAAAAGCAAGCAGAAAGAAATCTACTCTACAATAGTTGGCATTGAGAAAGAAAGCCGCAGAGTAATTGCTACCAAATGGGTTTCAGATCTATTTCTCCTTCAGTTCACCTCAGCCAACCTTTCTTTGTTTTTCTGATTCTGGAAGTAGACACAGATACTTTTAAAGGGACTTTGTCATCTAGAGTTCTATTTCTAAAAGAACTTAGGAGATCAGGAAAGATGGGGAATTGTTTATAACGTCAAATCACTGCTCTGAAATTCCTTGGCACATTGTCCTGATTTTCATGACATTTTTAGCATCTTGCAGTCTTATGGGTAAAGACTTATCAACACCAGGAGAAGTTAGTTTCAGTTGGCCCTATGAGGTGAATTCCTCAGCACCAGTGGGAAGCTTTAGGCTTCCCTGGGTATCATTTCTGTGAGGTCCTCTAGCCCTCCATGTAATAAAGGAAATGTTGCTATGCTATAATACACAATGGTCAACTTATCAGATGGCACTCAGAAAGCAGGTACCAACCAGCCCTGTAGCTTAGAGGAGTAAGGGGGTCTGATTTCAGATTAATATGGCAAAACCAGAAACATGCACAACTTACTAAAAACAAAAGAACTGTTCATGAGCTTCAACTTAGAAAGTTTTAGTTCAGAGAGAGTAAGCTTTGAGATATGATCTCCTGTGTGTATGTATGCATATAACTGTATGTAATATACACTATATATGTATAATCCCAATACAGTGTGTATAATCCCTGCTGTGTGTATAATACATTCTATATATATGATTCATACTGTATGCATGTGTGTATTATCTCTATGGTGCTAATGTGTGTATTTCTGTATATTTGTTTGTGCACATACACACATGTTTGTGTTTGTAGGTGTATGTGATTGTGTGTGTTGCTGTTTTGGCGCTACTCACTGAACTCTTGCTGACACTATTCAGTGGTGATTCATCTCAACCTCACGTAGAACGAAGTCACGTTCATTCCGTACTCTTGCTCTACCAGGTGAGGGCTGTTTGCTGTTGGGGGTTTAGGGACATGAACACAATGTAAGTTTCAATTCCACAAAGTTCATCATAGAAACAATGTATACGCCCCCAGCCCAGAGTGAACAGGAGGCACAGACCCCACCTGAATCTTGGGGCCTGGGGGCTTCTTTTCTTTCCCTCTGGTCTTGCTTCTATCTCTAACTGGCTGTACCAACCCCCCTCAAGGGAGAGATATCCTTCACCTTCGCCAGAAGCCAGATTTCTCTCCTCTGATCCCAGATGTGAACCAGGGTGGAGACAGTGCAGCCAGTGCCCTGGGTCTTTATCCAAGACCTTACCCAAGTCTTCCTGAATTGGAGGCTATCCCCTACTTTCTGCTGGCACCTTTAGTGAGGGCCTCATTCCCGTCTCTATCCCCAAAGATACACAGGAACGATTCTGCTTTAACTTTCTAATGGCAGGGCAGAGTGAGACGTCCAAATGTCATTTCGGAAAGAAAACAGATATTTACAGAAGCACAGAGAGAAAGGACTCATGTCTATTTGTCTGGATCTTGGTTAGAAAATTAAGATTCAAAATTTAAATTTTATTGGGTATATTTGGTTTACACCTTTAATGTGCTCTTGCTTTTGGTATATCTTGAAGAAAACACCAGACACCATGTCATTACACTTCTCACCACATGAACACATCTCTAAACACAGAGCAGGCAAAATGTAACTGCTAATAACATGTTTTACCTATTCCGTGGTCACTATTTTGACACTTCTGATTTCACACTCTACTTAAACATTAAATCGACTCAAAATCTATGAAAACCAATCACAACGTCGACCTATTATTTTTGTTGTTGTTGTTTTTTAAAGGAACGAAATCCTAACTGTGCAAGATGTTACCTGAAATCTAGCTATGTACAAACAGGCTAGAGCCTTCAAGAGCTCAGGCTGCAATATAAATGGCTGCCAGGAGGGGGCGCAGAGCACCGAACTGCTTCCGGCCTCAAGGCCTCTTTGGAGTCTGGAAACTTGGAAGGAGATAAAACACCTTTCCAGGTAGAGAAGGTGGAAGGCTGCGATGCATTTGGTTGGTTTTGGTTCAAACAATACGGCAAGCACACAGAAATGTTTAGAAATATAAAAAGCCGATGCTTGGGTGTTCTGAGTTTGCTGCACCGGATGCAAGACCAGAGAGATGAGAATGAAGAAATTGAAAAACAGTTTCCAACATTGTTACATATTCTATGCGGCTGTGTTTGCTGCAGTTATGTACTCAAGTTACCGTGTTAGCCTTTGTCTCGAGCCCCATATTACATCCTGTACATTTCCTGGACACAGAGAAAGTCATTAGCAACTGTAAAGGGTGTGTGTGGGCTAGGTGCCTCGGCTATACCAATATAATCCTGAAAACCGAGAATAGGTGTGAAGAAGCACCATCGCAGAGAACTAAAACAATCAAACTCACCCTTAACAGCATGGATAATCTCTGCTCTCCAGTCAGGGAGGAGATGTGTTTCCGGTTTGTTACTGACATGCTCCGACTGGGCTTGCAGAATTCTTAATGCCAAATGTATCGCTTGTGGAAAAAGTTGGAAACGTGTTTTTGTTTGTTTTCTTGTTGTTTTGTTTTGTTTTGTTTGAAGCAAAGTCGCATTTTCGTGGGAGGGAATAGGTTTAGAAACAACCTTCCAAGAACAGCACATTACAGTCTATAGCTGTAGTTTGGATGCAAATGGTTCACTGACTGGGGAGTAAGACGAAGCCTGCGTCCCCACTGCCAGTGCGGCAAGAGTTTAAAAACAATTCCAATGGATATAGCAAGACCCCTTGAAAGTTACCCTGTTGAGTTTAGCAGGGTGCAGAGTTTAAGTTCCAGCTGGAGAATTTACCGAAATCAGCACACATTTAGAAATTAGAATGTTCATACTGCAAGCAGACCTAGCGATCAGATGCGTGTCGCTGTCTGGTGCATTCTGGAAAGTAAAACCTGCACTAGGATTATTAAACATTTCAAAATAATAATTAAAACTATACCTAACACAGTCGTGGAAGCACATAATTCAATTTCTGGTATTTCCTTGATTCCAAAACGATGATTTCTGAACTCTCCTTGCTCACTTAATAGAAAATAATTTTGTGTTTTGCTATTATTTTCAGGAATAATCATATGATTTTGGAAGTTAATAAAAATAATTTTAATAAAAAATTGTTTTTATTTTAAGGACCTTACTGCCTCTGTAACCTCCTGCAAGGGGAAACATTACACACACACACACACACACACACACACACACACACACACACACACACACATTGATGTTCATTTATGTCAGGTAAATAAGAGAATTAATTATGCTCTGTATCACTGTTCACCCCAAAAGAAAGACTTGGATAAACAGAACAACAGCATCACAGCTTCACAACAGACCGAAGTAGACTCAGAAAAATTGATGGAAGGAGAAAATTATATATACACGTATAAGTACTTACAGAGAGAGGGTGTGTGTGTGTCTGTGTGTCTGTGTGTCTGTGGAGGGGAAGGGGTGAGCACGGGGTGTACCCACATACATGCACATGAGCTTTCTTGGAAATAGAAATGGTTTCTAAGTCAGGTAATTGCCAGAGTAGAAAAGTAAGTGTTCTGTGAAGATATTTGTCTCATTTTCTGAGATGTTTCAAAAGTTGGAAAAACTTTTCTTCCCGTTTTTCTAAACCCAAACAGTGGAAGCTGTGACAATTCACTATTTGACTGACATATGAAATCCTGAAACCTTTTGTGTTAACAATGCTTTTTGAAAATATGCAACAATGCACACTCCTTTGAAACAATCGTTCTGTAAGCAACTGTGACAAGAGTATTAAGTCAGACAGTTACAGTAATGACATGCAATTTAAACAATCAGGGTAGAGCATGGGTGTGGTCGCTCTAGGCATACAACTGCAGGAATTGCAGACGAAAATCCCTGAACCTTTAGGCCCCCTTTTCATCTGCCTGAAACCTTCCCAGGGTGGGGCCCAGGGCACACAGCACTCAGTTCTCCTGAATGGAGGCCACCTGTCATGGGTTGCAGTCCTAGCGTGAATTAAAATGCAAAGGGGGCTAAGCCATACTCTCCATCTCTCCACACCCCCTCACTGTGCATTCATTATGTTTCTCAAGTTCAGGCAGATGCGCCATCATCTAATAGCATTGAAAGCCACAGCCATGCTGTAGTTGTAAGCACCAGACACTCCCTTGAAATTTGAGGATTATTTCAGGCCATGAATTTACGAAATGACTCTGTAATCTCTTATCATCTATCACTCATAGTTCTGCTTATGGAATTAAAGAACAAACAGTGTCTATCAGAGTTATATATTTTCTTCAGGTCTTCTTGGTTGAGAGGTTAAACATCTCCCGTTCTTGGGTCAAATGCCACTCATGGGCAAGGCTTCTTGAATGCGACAGTGGCCAACACTCCAAGCACATTCAAGTCAACAGCTACTTCTCAGGTTTGCTCTAGGTTTCCTGTAAAAACCCTCCCCTCTGGGTGGGTGCTCAAGTCAGCTTGAAATTACATCCTTTACCAAGAGCACTTGACTTAGCTCCAGCACTGAATCTTCGAAGCCAAGTGATGTAGGGAAATGGGGCAGAAGTTAGCTTTGTGTTGTAGTTCAGCATACCGTGCAGTGCCTAAATCAAAAAAAAATACATGTGATTTAAACTGTGTGCATTTATATCAGGTAAGTAAGAGAATCGATTGTCTTCTCTATTTCTGCCCTTCCAAAGAGAAAAACATGGATGAACAAAAGGATAGCATTATACCTTCTAACACACCAAAGTAGACTCTCAGAAAATGATGGAAGAAAAAAAATTATATACAGAAGTGTAAGCACTTACAGAGAAAGTGTGAGAGAGGGAAGGAGGGAGGGAGGAAGAGAGAGAATATGAATGTGTTTGGAGTGTAAGTACACTTTCTTACATTGAAGAAAATCATCAGGACATTAGATCACCACAAGGTCCAGATATTCCTGCCCACTTCTCACTCAGGCCAACCTTGATTGACGCTGAAGTTGGATATTATCACCTGTTTTTCTCTACGCAGGAGAGGCTCACAATCTGCAGAGCTGGGGGCGGGGGGTCTGAGGTATGATTTCTGATTACTGAAAAATTGGAATCTTTTCATTTGCCATGAGTTGTTTACTTTTACAAAGAGACAACATAAACTTCGTAGAACTATGCTTCCCCATGCATACCTGTGTGTGCACTTGCACACACACACACACACACACACACACACACACAACTAGTGCTAATGTGTTTCAGCCATACAAGGCTGAGTCTCCACGGCTTCATGGAAGCTCATCAAGCATCTAAATGGCATTGGGTGATTTTGAAATCTCAGAGCTCCACCAACAGCTTGTGGAAGTGAACAGAGACCAACACTTAACTCTTGGAATCCTGCAAAACTAGAAAACCAGAGGGAAATGGCCTCAAATCCATTGCTTCAGCTCAGAGGTTGCAGGTTCACAATAAACAGGGCAGGTAGTTGTCACCTAAATAGTAGTGATCCTGGAAAGTTTTGTTACCTAGGGATGTCTCAATACCAAGCCAAGACCAAGGAAATGAACATCCCCCACCCCACCAAGCTGTAGGCCAAGCTGAAGTGTAGCACTGTAATTATGCACAGCAGTGCATAACACTTGATAATCGCACGAGTCAACTATGTTCTGTGCACCACCCCCCAAAAAAACCCACACACATCATAATTCATCTTTGTCTCTGTGTCTGACATTCCAGGAGTGTAAACCCACTTTAAGGTCTGCAGAGGGTAAAATCTAAGAATATATTCCTGTCATTCAGTTGTACCTATTTAGCTTATATCTATCTAATTACACACAAACACACATACAATTTTATATACATAATACTTTATATTTATAAATTATACATTTTATTATATATGGTATGTTAGCTGTAAGGATAACTAAAGTTGAACAGAGCCTATATCTCTGAGATTATTTAGTTTATGTCTTTCCCAATGTCTGGGCTTTTCAGATGCCAAAATGGATTACCTATCCCATTATTTATCCAGACTTTTCTGTCTGAACACCCTGAAAGGGAAGAAATACAATGACTTCTGGCATAGAAGAATCCTAACAAAAGCCAGAGAGGGAGAATATTGTCTTGAAATCCATCAAGAACTGCAAAATCTAAGAGGCCCCTTTTACTTTTTACTTAAATTTAAGAAGCACATTTTGAGAGCTTAATATCCAACCATTCAGGTTTGCTTATAAAAATCACAAAAGACATCAAAGGATAAGCAGCCAACGGTAGGTGCTAACAGTAGGTAAGTTGGGCACTTGCACTGTTGTGCACACAGTGGAGAGAAATTTCATCCTCAGCTTGATCGATGTGCTTGGAACTTAAGGTTTCCTAATAACATCAGCATTTGAAGCCTTTTAAATTTTACATTGTGTGTGTAGGGCGAGGTGAATATATTCATCTGTGTGCACTTGCATACAAGTACATATAGAGACTAGTGGCTAGCATCTATAATCTTTCCATATTGTTCTATATTTTATTTTTTGAGGCAGGATCTCCTGGTATTTTCTTAGTGAGGACTACTAACCTATAAATATTAATTGTAGATATTTTTAATTGAATAGTGACTGTGTTTCTCAGGAGATTTAAAAATGCCTCCTCGAATCTTTATTATTTTGTGCAAAATTCTCTCTCAACAAAATTATTCAACTATGTTGATGTTACTCATGAGCCATCCCCCGCATCCGGTCCTGTGTGATTTTTTTTTTTTATTTTATTTTTATGAGTAGTTAACCTAATGCCCTCAGCATTTTAACTAATTGGCCCTGCTTATTTAGATTTTTTGAATGTTCTATTTATAGTAACACTAATTGTGCTAATGTCATTTTGAGTCTCACTTCAGAGCTGAAACAGAACACTTGAAAGGATTTGGGTTTTGGGGGGGTTGTTTTGTTTTTTATCTCAAGCGCTGATTATTACATGCAAGCAAATTATAGAACTTTGACACTTCTTTTAATTGTTCATAATTGGACCCTTGCACAAGTCTGATGGATCTTGACTTTTAAGTGAACTTATAGTCAGGGGAATGAGAACACACAATACATGTTTGAAATTATCCAAAAGTAAACTAACTAATAAAATCCTTAATTTTCAGTGGCTTTAATAGAAGCACCTTATGGATTGTTGAGTTTAAAATGGGAGTTGAACACATTTCTTAAATGATTTCTGACACGGAATAGGCTTGCTGTGGGTATTCCCAGTTTTTCAGCTCATTCTGTCTGGTCTCTCTGTGCCAGGTTTAACCTGCCAGGACAGGAGCTTGACTCTCTCCTCTGCTGGGGCTTAGAACTGGAAGCTCTGGTAGTAGAGCTGCCCCCCACCCCTCTGTGGACATGCTGATTGTACTGGCCAGTTTTGTGTCAACTTGACACAGCTGGAGTTATCACAGAGAAAGGAGCTTCAGCTGAGGAAATGCCTCCATGAGATCCAGCTGAAAGGCATTTTCTCAGTTAGTGATCAAGGGGGAAAGGCCCCTTGTGGGTGGGACCATCTCTGGGCTGGTAGTCTTGGTTCTATAAGAGAGCAGGCTGAGCAAGCCAGGGGAAGCAAGCCAGTAAAGAACATCCCTCCATGGCCTCTGCATCAGCTCCTGCTTCCTGACCTGCTTGAGTTCCAGCCCTGACTTCCTTGGTGATAAACAGCAGTATGGAATTATAAGCCGAATAAACCCTTTCCTCCCCAATTTGTTTCTTGGTCATGATGTTTGTGCAGGAATAGAAACCCTAACTAAGATACTGATACAACACTGAAAACCTAAAGACCATGCAGAAAGGCCACATTTCTCTGCTAAGTGATTGTTCTGATGCAGGCACCCAGTTTGTAACAACTAACAATGCATTTGCTGAGTTCTTTCTAAGCCAGGAGTTCCAAAGAGGATTTGAAGTGCTAAGGACACATTTTATTTTCAATGAGATAAAACAAGAACAGAATCACTGTACTAAATTGACTCCAACTCTTGAATTAGGTCATGTTTGCCTTATTTAAAACAGAGCTGGGACTAGCAACCAGTACATGAAGTCACCTGTCACTATACTCTGGAATTCCGTGGTTGAATCGGAGAACTGATTCCTAGAAGTTGACCTCTGACTTCCTCACATGGCCTGGGGCATGCAGACATCCACATACATACAAACACAAAGTGAAAATAAATACATATTTTTAAAAAAATCAACCAAGTGAGAAGCATTCACATATCTACAGCTGAGAAACATCCTTTGAAAAATTGCATTATGTCATAAATGATCTGTCTACATGATACAGGCTAACAGAGTGAACTAAGCCCTTGTTGCTCATGTTAAAGGCTTGATGATTTTCACTTAGCAGCTGCATGGACTTCTAGAATTCTAATTCTCAGTTATTCCAGACAAATATTCACTAAAAGTTGTCAGCATCTAATTTTTTATGGGGGTGGGGGATGTAGAGGACTGTTAAATCTGCTGGGGTATTTTAGTGGCTTTAATAATGCAATAACATTGGAAAGAAGATTGGTAACAGTATTGCCAAATTCAGTTTGGATTTAAAAGATATATAATTTCATACAAGATTTCATTGTAATATCAGACACTATGGTATCTTTTAGCTTATATGGTATTCACCATAATCTCATTAGAGGTCAAATGGCCTGTGTGATTTCATCTGTAACATAAAGGTAATACCTCTGTCCTGTGTAAAATTTGTATCATAACTTGTTCTTTGTTGTTAAAATATTTAAAGATATAAAGTACATTGTTCATTTGTGTGTGTTCATGTATGTGTGTTCATGAGTGTGTGTGTGTACATGTGTGTGTGTGTGTGTGTGTGTGTGTGTGAGTGTTCATGTATGTGTTCAGGTTTACATTTACAAGTGTATACATGTGTGGAAGTCAGGGCTCAATGTCTGTGTCTTCCTCAATCACCCCACCCCTTATTTTCCATGTTGGCATCTCTCACTGAACAGGAAGCCTGTTGATTTGGCAAGGCTGGCTAGCATGCCCAGGGGTCTTCCTGCTTTCTCCGTGTCAGTATAGGATGCCAGGTATATGCTGCTAAGTCTGTTTAGATGAGCACAGGGGATCAAACTAAGCTCCCTACACCCTCTGCTTATGCAATGGTAAGCACCATACTAACAGAGTCATCTCCTCAGTCCCAGCTACTCATTTTTATTTGGATTATTTAAAAGCTAATTTAATATAACTTCAACATTTGGACTATTTTAAATGTTAAAAATAACATATCTGATTCATTTAGTAGCCAGTAATAGAATATCTCTTCTAGTTTATCTGCATCAGATAGCTTCAGGGAGTTCAGCTACTCATCTAAAACGTGTCAAAATTCCATTTAAAATACCATGTATACATAATTCTCACAATCTAAATGATTACTAAGACCTGCTTGACTTCTCTTAATAATATCCCACTTGAAAATGCAAGGTTTGCATCGGAGAATTGGATCTGAGAGAAGAGAGCCAGAGATGACTCATCATTCTCCTTGAAAAAAAGAAAAAAGAAGGAAAAGGTACAGTTGTTTTCAACTAAAATTGAGAAGGTTGTGGAAACAGGCTCAAAGGTGGAGAAAAGGCTCTTTCAAGGCAACATAATTGAGGTGTTTACTTGGTATCCACATAGAAATATAGAGCAGACAACTAGGATGCTGGGTATTGGAGATTGTCCAACAGGTGAAGTCTGGAAGAATAGGAAGATGCCACTAAAAAATAATCAAGAAACTTGATAGGACAAGTTAAGGGATGCAAATAAACAAGAAAACTCAAACAGAAGCTCTGTTATCTATGTCTAGAAGGGAGATGCAGGGCAGTGTGTCAATCACTTACAATTCTGACATCATACAGTCTGTCATGGTGGGGAAAGCCTGCTTGCAGTACTGGGAAAGCTGGCTGCACAGTGGGATTAAAAGGGGAGTGGCCAGGAACTGGGGCTGTGCTAGAAAAGATCAAAGCATGTCTTTATAATCTTCAGGATGCAACACTCTACATCTTAAAGGTCCCATAACCTCCCCCAAACAGTACCATGAACAGGAAACAAGTGATGAGGTACATGAGTCTATGGAAGACATCTGTCACTCAATCTAACATATCAAGTTCTGATAGAGTGCTTTGTGACTCTTCACAATTCCATTGGCATAACTTTTGCTTTCTGCATTTCTTCTATTGCCATCCTGTTCCTTCCAATCTCCACCTATTTGTCGATTAGGTTTTGTTGATAGCATTCTTTGGAATCTCCACCCTTAGTTCCAAAGTCTTCAACATCCCCTGCTCAGAAGAGTTAAGAAGGCTCACTTCTTGGCTAGCTTTAACTGACAAGATGACACATCTGAGAGTATCTGGGATGCCATCTTAAATTGAGGAACTGGGTAGATCAAGCTGTAAACATGTTTGTGAGGGATTGTCTTGATTGTTGACAGAGGAGGGCCCAGCCCACTGTGGGAGGTGCTCTCCCTACACAGGTATTCCTGAAGTAAGTAAGAAAGCTAGCTGAGCAGAAGCTGTCCTTTCTTGCCAGCTAGCAAGCAGCATTCTCCATGGTTCTGCTCTACTTCTTTGCAGTGCAGTTAGTTTGTCTGAGGTGATGCTGGTAGAATAACAACCAGGCTTCTTTTCAGTCCCTCGTGTTCCTGTGTTGAGTTTACTCAATGATAGACTGTGGCCTGAACTTCTAAGCTAGAGCCAAATCTTTCCTCCCCTAAGTTGCTTTCAGGTAGTGTTTTTATCACAGCGATGGAAAAGAAACCAGGATAGCTCATGAAGTCCATGTCTAGGTGGTCATGCTCAGTAACAATTATGTTGTGAGAAAATGCCTCCAAGAAGGGACATTCAAAGGAGGAGAGATTTACGTTGGCTCATGGTTTGAGACAGATCAGTTCTTAATGAAGAACATGCCGAGTTTATGGTGTCAGAGCACGTAGCTGGGAATTCTCAAATCTTGGGAGACCAACAATCAGAGGCCAGTGTGGAAATGAGATGGACATTAAAACTTTAATGCTCAATCTCTGTGACCTACCTCTACCAGTGAGTTTCTTTTCCCTTATGTGCCCCAGCCTTCCAAATTAGAACCACCAGGCAGGGTCAAGATATTCAAACATGTGAGACCACAGAGAACATTTCACCGTCAAACCACAATGCTTGGATTGCCTAGGGTTTAACTTAAAGGAGAATGGCCTTCTTTGAAGGTCTTTAAGAAATGAAAGAGCATAGAAAATCCTTCCTGGAAAATATCATGGATTCAAAGTCCTGCAAACAAACAAACAAGCAAACAAGCCAGACTCAAGTCGAGGTCTCCTCTAGTATATCACCTCCTTGAGCTTGCTGACCTGAGCTTGCTGACCATCCTGATTCCTCTGGTGCATGGCTTACCGTTGAATACCATTGAATACCATTGCAGACCATTTCTTCTCATCCCATTAGATGCAATTTCTTTCCAGTCTTCTCACTCATATGTGTGATGCATGCAAACAGATTCGAAAAGATTTACATCATAAAATCTTATTCCAGCAGGTCGACTTTAATCATGAATAACCATCTATCTTTCAAATTATTTCAAATACTATGTGCTCCTTTGCAACACTCTGATTTTGAATTTCATAGGTATATACATTTGTAGAGATATTTGTTTATTTTTGCTGTGTGGTACAGAGTAGATCTCTTAAACTTAGTGTGTATGTCTTATTGAAGTATGTATATTTTGCACAGTAAATCCTTTCTGACCTCACAGACCCTAAGAATTGCATAATATCTATTCTGTTTTTAAAAGTTCAATGTTTTTATATCCCCAATACAAACGCTTTGTACTTTTTGCTTTTCCAAACCTGTCTTTTTTCACTTAGCATGAAGGCATCCAGACACATCAATGTTGTTAAAATGACAGGGTTTCTTGATTTTTAAGGGTAAATAGTACTCCATTATTTGGATATATGATTTCCTTAGCAGTGCACCTGTCAATGACACTTATGTCAACTCCTTGTCTAGACTCCATGAATACCATTGAAGTGTACATGGGAGAGCAGATGTCTTCCAGGAGGCTGATGTAATATCCTGTGGATATAGATTGCAGTGGGACTCTGGAATCATGGGAGTTCCACATTTATCCTTTGGAGGAAGTTGAGGAGTATTTTCTCTGATGAATATAGCTCATTAAATTCCATCCAACAGCAGAAGGGTCTCCCTTTGTTCTGTTTCTCCATCAGCACCTATTATCTGTCATCCTTTTAAAGTAGCTGCTCTAACAGGGATGTGATGGCATCATCTTGTGATTTAATTTGCACTTCTCTGATAGATAGTGATATTGAAGGTGTTTCTCATTTGCATATCTCCTTTTGAGGATTACCTGTCTTGATCTTTGTTCCTGGCTTAATTGAATTGTTTTTCTTATTATTGAGTTATCTGTGTTCCTTTTATGTTTTGTATATGATTTTGCCAGGTAGATGGTTTATAAATTTTGTCTTTCTTTCTGGGATCTATTTTTCTGGTTTTTGTTGTTGTTTGTTGTTGTTGCTTTTGGTTTTGTTTTTATTTTTGTTTTTTGGATATTTTCTTGAAATTGTTTCCTGGACTAGCCAGAGGCATCTTGGTTTTTATATATAATCCTTTTTGTCCCAATCTCTACTTTTGTTGCTATCTGTTCAAAATCATTTTGAAACAAACATCCCATGTAGTGTTCTTTTTAATTTAATTTAAACCCACCAAATTATAGGAAAATTTGGAATATTTTTACAAAAACCTAAGTGACTTGGCTAACATTAATTGTTCATAAGAAACTTACAGTAATTCTTATATACCTAGAGATGGAACATGCTCACACAGTAAGAACAGAAACACCAGCTCAACAGATGTACGGCATGCATTATAGTAGATGAAAATTTCATGTTTGAAAACCCCCTTTCCTGATACAGTACTATTGGATTCATGATCCATCTACTGTACCTCCAGAGGTTTTGTGTATGTGTGTTCATGTGTATTTAGTATACATGATACAGTTTTCTCTTGGGAGCACCTAATTGCATGACAGAGGTCCACTTCACATCTTAGAAGCAGGCAAGGAAGGTACATTGAACTAACACTCTTCAAGGTCCTATTAGAACTGCAGGATGATAAATTCCCCTGTAGAGAAATGTAGTCATTTATATGTCCTTATTAGAGCTCAGATTATATGGCTAAATGAACCCTTAGGTTCTACTGCACTTCTCTTTAAGGTTAACCAAGTGAAAGAAAAAAAGCAGTTCTGAAATTCAATCAGCAGCTTGCAAAATGAAATAGCAAGTCCTGACACAAGACCTTAGCAGCAGATCTTGATTTAGTTGCTCTAGGAGTGGTGTTCCCTGTAACCACAGAAGGTTCTTCCTCCACTACTGCATCTGGAGCACCAAGGTGCTCCCTATAGTATCTAAAAATGAATAAAGAAATATTCTAGGAAGAAATGTAATTCACATTATCTCCTAGGAGATAAACTGCCTTCAGGAAACTCTTTGCTACATCTTTGAGCTCTACCATCCACCCTCAGGATTTGCAAGCATATTCTCATTAGTTTTCTAGCCACTTTCTAGAAACTATGTTAGGAGGGGCTTGTTTCTCTTCCCAAAAGGAAGAAAGGATCTTGATCTAAACGTTTTCCCTAAACTCTCAAAGTTGCCTTTCTATATCCAGTCACACACACTGTTAAGAGTGACTGTTGGGGTGGTAAGATAACTCCCATGGGTTAAGGCAATTGGGGCCAAGCCTGATGACCTGGGTTTGATCCAAGCAACCCACCTGTGGGAAGAAGAGAACAGACCCCACAAGCTGTACCCTGTCCTCTCTCTGCATGTGCCATGACATGCCTGCTGACTACACACACACACACACACACACACACACACACACACACACACACAAAACAAATGTGATTTAATAGAGAATCATCTTATCTCTTGCCTCAAATGTTTTACACCATATCTTTTTTCAAAATAATGTATACTATGCATTATGTATGTGGGTTCTTTTTTCACTGGGAAAAGTACTTCCCTGATAAGGAATCACTGAGTCAGTTCAAAGCCCATGCAAACTAATTTTTGTCTTTTGTTCAAAGTGCCACAGTCCTGGGGTCATGGATAACTTTTTGGCACCGGGGTATAAAGCTTTAGATCTTTGGCTTTTCATCTTTCTAATGGCTTGTCTATGGTAAGCATGTTTACTAACCAATCTTTTAGATTTAGAGTGCCCCCGTGGCTGTTCCAGAATCCTTCATTTACTGAGTTATTAGATGATAAATCTAGATTTTCCATAGCTCTGTTTACACTGTTTTATTTTAAGTCATTTTCCCCCAGAGCTTTAGAGATATTATTTAATGATTCTGTTGGTATGTGTTCACTGTATATAGTGGTGTCTTTACAGAGGATGTGTCGCTCAAGTATATGGTGTACTTTGTCAGAATTCTCCCTTCCTCTTCTCTCCCATTAGTGCCCTTTCTCTATGGTGCTGTGTTTTTGATTTCTGTTACTTGAGAACTCTGTGGGAGAGAAAGAGCTTTGTGAAGGGACTTCTCTCATGGCCTGGTACAGGATCAGTTGTTTATTTGATCTGCAGGCACTGCTCAGGAGACCAGCACTGAGGGTGTCCTGCTGTTAAGTCTTGCTTCTCCATCTTATTGATTTTCTGAGTGTCTTGAGTGGGTTCTGGAAAATGAACAGTTCATCATGATCCCCAAACTCCTACTTCTGACATTAAATCCTAAAAGTTTCTGACCTAATGGGAGACTAACGTAGCTTTGGGATTCTGGATAGCAGTGATAAAATATTATACCATGATTTTAAGGGGGTTGGGGGGGTAGAAAAACAAGATTGACTGTAGCATGGATTTTCAGGGGCTACAATTTCTCCTTATTCTCGGTAATAATCTCCAAATATGGAATTACGTGGGTCAGCTGAGACATGAAGCTTCTATGGAGATCAGTTATGAGATTCACACAGAGCCCAATCATTTCTCCTAACACTCATTTTATGCCCAGTAAATCATTATCTTCATTAACAGTGATTAAAACAGCCAGAAAGCTGGCAGAGCTGGGTACATTCTCACATCTTTCTAATGACTCGAGTCTAAAGCATGCTTCTGGGAAAATGAACTCTTCTCAAAGCTCCTGGACACAAAGGACACAGGATGACTCACAGTGCATGCCGATGTAAAACAAAGGCTGGATTGAGGATGGGGTTTTCCAAGTTCAGTTAAATTAAGATCATGGTGTAAGTTTATTTGTAGAGCCTAATTATGTGTGTGAAGCAATCAATGGATATAAGAGGCTCTTCAGAAAACATGATGCAGTCACGGCAGTTGCAAACGCCTTCCTTTTGTCTCCAATGAGTGGTCTACACACTGACCCAAGAGCTCACAGGCAAAGCCAAGTGCCCTGAAGAAAGTCGTCCTGAGACATTTCAGCATTTTATTGACAACTGTCCCTGCCCTGTCACAGGACACCAAAGCTTTACTTGCCTAAGAGTGAGGCTTCAGGAAGGGTCCATTCACCCATCTGACTAGTAAGGACCATGGAGATGATTTCTAAATGACACAACCTTTTTAGATTTTTACAAGGTCTGCAAATGCATGGTGGAAAAATTCAACTCGCTTCTCTAGTCAGCTTTTCTGTAAAGTCTTGAGGTCCCTCCATTATCATTTCACTAGGGGCACTTGGTTTAAAGTGATAACAATTCAGTTGTGGTGCTGCTAATTAGAGGAGAGGGGAGTCTTAAAAATAAACCCATCTAAGGGGTAGAAAATGATGACATCAAAGAAACAGGGATAAAGTGACTAGCAGAGAGTTTAGAAAATTGGTCTAAATTAACTGCATTTTAAAATTCTTATTTAAGTGACAGTTAGAGATTAGAATAACAGCTATTGCAAGTACAATTATTGTGTTGCTTTAAAGTAATTCTTTGTATCCTCCTTTCTTTTCTCTTGTCCCTATAAGCTACATTTCCAAACCCTGTGTCTCTCTGAGCAGAAGCTTCCCTGAGCTATGTCATGTGATAGACCCTCTACACAGTCCCAGGGGCTGAACTATCAGGCTGGGAAACAGATGTGAGAGCAAAGTCTAGCATGTGTTTTCTCTCTTAAATGAAATGCTAATTTGGCAACTGTGCTGCTTGACCCAGTTGAAGCCATAGCTGTGGGGACTGAGCAGAAGTTTGTCAAGGGATATAGAATTTACTGCTAAATCTGCTCACTTACCAATTCCATTATACTAATTTAAAAAGTGGAGAAATCTGTGTCATCTTGGGATTTCAGTTCAAACAAATTGCAAATATAACAGCTTCTTGCATTCACCCTCATTTAAATGGTCATTTGCTTTTCGAAACTGTCAGCAGGCCACCAAAGACCATAATGTGATACTACTCTACAAATAAGGTTGGATCTTCAGTTTGGTGAGATCTCCCAGCCCCTGTGTACCAAGGATGGGCCAAGGGCCTGAGTGGCAAAGCAGAACATTTTAAGAATGGGGCCCAGCCCATTGAGAGGCAACAAGAAGGGTGGGCAGTTTCAAAACCAAGGTAATATTGAGACAAAAATGGAAGGATAAAATTGTGTTGTTCTGAGACAGAATGTGGGCCATGAGGACCCACAGAAAGGAAGGCATCTCAGAGGGATTTGCTTATGTGGATTCAAATCTTTGCAATTCCAAGATTTATGGCACAGAGAGCTTTGAAGTATAAGACAGAGGAAGATGATGACAAGAGACTGTGGAACCTTCATGTTTATGGAGCTGGGGGAAGGGGGATGCTTTATAGAAACATGGCAGTGCAAAGTCAGAGACTTGGATGCCAATGAGAGGAGAGAATCCTGAGAACTGCCTCTGGATCCATCTGAGGGCTAAAGACCAATGAAGCTGCAAATCAAAAGCACTGAGGGGAAATAAATGAGGACACACTAGGTGCCATATAGTAGGAATACAGCAGGAGCTCAAAAACAAGAATACAGCAATGGGGAAGTACTTTGATGAAGAAAGGAGAGCACTACAGAAGAGAGGCTCAGAAAATGAATAAAGAAACATAAAGACAAGGCATGAACGTTAGGGTTCAATGGAGAAAATATCCCATGCCAGACAGTGTCATACTGACCTTAGGCATAAGTAGATAGTTTGAAGCCTTGGTCTTCAAAAAGAGAATATACTATGAGTGTAGCACTGCCTTAACATGAGGACTGATGTAAGTGAAAAATAGGTATCAGCAGAAAGGAAAGAGACCTTGTTCCATTTCCATGGATTTTCTTTTTGCTTGTGGAATGAGAATGGGGGCTGTGAAACCTGTTCTTGAAACAGCGTTCTTATAGCTTAACAGGATACCGATTATCTAGAACAGAAGTAAGAAGGACAAAAGTTCCATCTATAGGGTTGCAGATCCCTTTAGCTCCTTGGTTACTTTCTCTAGCTCCTCCATTGGGGGCCCTGTGATCCATCCAATAGCTGACTGTGAGCATCCATTTCTGTTTTTGCTAGGCCCAAGTATACTCTCACTTATGTATCAAAAGATGGCCTAGTCAGCCATCACTGGAAAGAGAGGCCCATTGGACATGCAAACTTTATATGCCCCAGTACAGGGGAACGCCAGGGTCAAAAAGTGGGAGTGGGTGGGTAGAGGAGTGGGGCGGGGGAGGTTATGGGGGACTTTTGGGATAGCATTGGAAATGTAAATGAGGAAAATATCTAATAAAAAATATTTTAAAAAAAAAGAAGGACAAAAGTCCCTGCAACCCGATCCAAGAGGTGACACACACTATCATCCCATGAGGGAAGACGATTTTTAGAAAATCTAGAGAACATGAATTCCAGAACACAACACAGAAATTGAATAAATGACTGAGGACAAGCAGACCACCCTGTGAGATCCTGTAAGTGGACTGAAAACAAAGAGCTGGCACCATGTCTACTGTCTACTGTCACATCAACAGGATGTGAGTAAGTGAATAACTGACCATAGGCCATTAGTGGTCACTGTGAAAGTTGGGAAACTGTTCTGTCTTATACAATCGACTGGGTTCTCAAACAGAAGATTTAGGGCGTGACTCTGAATAGCCTCTTGCTACTAGCATGGAGTCAAACAAAGGTCTGCTTTGTTTCTGGTCACATAGAAATGTTTACAGAGAGGGCATTCCCAAGAGAGCTGGTATGATCGATTTCCTGAGCATTGCTGTAATCTCACTCAGTATCTGTCAGGCACTGTCTCTGTGCTGAGGATGTAGCAGGAACATCCTGGAACTGCTTACCCTGGAGTTAACACTTAAGCAGGACCCAACTGACTATGAATATGAATAATATCCAGAGATTGGTAAGTGTGGCTTAGAAATCCAAAAACAAAATCAGAAGAGAAGAAGTTTGATGTTCTGGGCAGGGTTTTGAGAAACTTGGGAAGTCAGATGAGATCTGTATGCTTTGGAGGTATATAAATCCTTAGAATGAAGCAGCATCTTTACTAGACAGACCAAGAAGAGGGTACCCAGAGCTATGATTTTTTTTAACACAAATGGAGATAATACAACTTTTAGGGACACAATTTGTCGTGTGTAAATCAGGATTACAACGTTGAGTTAGTCAAGACTAATGTTGAGTGAACTCCTGTGACATGCACTTAGGGTACTGTGTGGCTGTATGAGAGAAAACATATCCTCAGATATGTGCAATACTGAGCACAAACATAAGAGAGCATTCTGATGCTCATTGCCTCTGGATAATTCTTAGTGGTGAGCTCAGTAGGCCTAATCAAGGTGAGGATGTGGATAACACTGTGGCCATCTTGGGCTACCATGGCGAGACCACAAGAAACACTATGTACATGAAACATACTTGAGTAGAGTTTGAGCTCAGGCTTTTATGCCTGACCTGAGTTTAACAGATCATTTATTCAGATGTCACTGACACTCCCTAAGCTTCGGGGTTCAAAGGATAATAACTCATATCTGGGCTAATCGACCCAAAATCATGTGATAGTCTTGGGGACAAAGGAAGTTTTTGTTTTCATGTTATCACATTCTTCTACATGAGAAGCTGGGATAGAGAGAGATGACAAAGCTCATGTTAGTGAGACTTTATGTCATAAAGAATTTCCCCCAAATTCCATTAAAGTTATTAAATAATATTGCAGAGTCTACCCACCAGTACCCACAATGTCTGGTCAGGTCTATACAACAAGGCTTCGGAATCCAAATATTCTACCAAAGTCAAGCTAAAAATTATTAGAAAAAAAATCACTATGCAATAGGCATATGTACATATTTCTTTCTCACTAGCCCCAAGACTATGTCCTGCATACATGACATTTACATTGCATTATGTACCTAAGTCATCTAGAGATCAGTTAAAGCATATGGGGGGATTCCCATTGTGATCCAAGACTATATACATTTTCACTTGAGTATGCAAAGATTTTGATATGGTAGAAAGTTGCAGGACCTTGTCACACTTGGGTTCAGATAGTCAATTATGGGACATATCTCTACCAGACATAAGGACAAGGTTCTTGTACTAAGGAGTAGAGGGTGAATGACATCAGAAGACTTTGTTGACCTTTCATGTCAGTATCAATGAAGCACACATGAACAGAGTGGAAGTAGTGTGCTTACGCATCGCATCTAGATAAGATTATGAATCCCTGATACAGGAACTATGGAAAATGAAACAAACATGTGAAGGTTGAATTTGGACATTACACACCTGGATGTGTCTGCTCTGTTGAGAGTTTCTCAGCATGTTCTTGAGAACATCTTAGCCCCCAGAAATTGGCTATTTCTTCTGTTGGGAAAAGAAGGCCAAGTTAGAATCATCACTAAAATGAGTCACAGAGTCAATAAGGTTAGCTCCATTGTTCCACTGTGTTTCTTATTAAGAAACTGGGATAGCCAGGTGGTGGTGGTGCACGCCTTTAATCCCAGCACTTGAGAGGCAGAGGCAGGCAGATTTCTGAGTTCGAGGCCAGCGTGGTCTACAAAGTGAGTTCCAGGACAGCCAGGGCTATACAGAGAAACCTTGTCTTGAAAAGACAAAAAGAAAGAGAGAGAGAGAGAGAGAGAGAGAGAGAGAGAGAGAGAGAGAGAGAGAGAGAGAAAGGAAGGAAGGAAGGAAGGAAGGAAGGAAGGAAGGAAGGAAGGAAGGAAGGAAGGAAGGAAGGAAGGAAGGAAGAAAGGAAGGAAGGAAGGAAACTGGGAAAAGAAAAGAAACTTGGATAAAAACAATAGATCAACATTAATCACACCTTCCTGAGTTTGGAGTGGAGGTGGTGGAAAAGAGAACTTGGGAGGAGATAAGACATTCCAAAGAGACAGAAGTGTGCACACAAAGAAAAAGATACCAAACCATATATTATTCAAGGAAAACTTTAAAAAAGAATACAGGGGAACTGAATTGATAAGAAGATTTAAAATATTTTTAGAGGATTCAGTTACTTGGATCAAGTCACATCACAATGTTTATACCAAGTGCTATTTAAAGACAGCTCAGAATTTTAGGGAAAAGGCATTTCTATATAAAACTCAAAGAGGCTAAACTACAGGTCACTTATATACTGTTAGGGAGATGAATTTAAGGGAACATTAGCAATGATTCAGAGAAGAAAGGACCATATAATTATAAAAAGTGTCATTAGCATGATTTAGGAGATACACGATATTCTGAAGTGAGCCTTCTGATCAGTAACAGTGTTTCATAAGGATCTAGCTGAGCACTGTGTATATAAGGACAACTAAGTGCACATGACAAACTACTCAGAATAAATATTGTATTTATGTAGAGAAATGGCCCTGTATCATAAACTTTTGATGAGATATCTGAATATAGGAGCAAGTGTAGTCTCCAGTACCTCAAACCTCATGAAGAAGTCTACATGGGCACTGAAGCTTAACGAGACTCTTCATATACCTTAAAAAGTGATCAACATAGAAAATTAAAGAATTTGAAAACTAAGGAGAGCAATGCAATGAGAACAGAGAAAAATAATGTGTGAATATGTATTGAAAACTACCAAAGAATTGGTAGTTAGTATCAGGTGTCTCTGCTAACCACAGAGGCACAGAGAAGGATTTTCAAAAAAGAATTACATTCTCTATCCCATACTATGTTGCCCATCGCCTAGGCCTGGGTGGTCTGATTCTGCAGACCTGTGTGAGGCCACTAGCTTAACATATCAAACCCATCTTGCTCTCTAGAATCTGAGCTACAGCAATGCTCTGAAACTGTTAGGCACAGGGAAGATTAGAACTTCCTGGTTTCCTATCAATCACGAACTAGAGTAATTTACTATTGATGACTATAGTTTTGCTAATTATATTAACCGTTGCTCTGTGTGTGTGTGTGTGTGTGTGTGTGTGTGTGTGTGTGTGTGCGAGTGCGCGCGCGCGTGTGCGTGGGTGTCCACATTAGGATTCTTTCCTCTATTGCTCTCCACAGTTTGGTGTTGTTGCTCTTACTTATTATGCATGAGTATCTCATTGACCCTAGAGCACACTGATGGGACAGTCTGGCCAACTAGCCAGCAGGCACTCTGCCTGTTTTTTTAACCTGTGTTCTGGGAATCCAAACTTAGGTCTTTGTGCCTTTGCAACAAGCACTTTGGCTATTGAGCTATTCCCCTGCCAAATCTTAGTTTACTTAATTCTTTATGAACACATCTGAAATAACCAAAAACTGCAGGTGAGTTAAAATGTCTATTTTCAGTACAGTGTTTTTCAGGAAGCTAAGGATCTAACTTATTATTATTGAACAGTAAATTAGCTTGGTCCACAGCTTCTGTCTTCATGTCCACAGCATGGACATTGGTCACCTGCATTCTTCAAGGCAGAATCCTTGGATTGAAGCAATACAATACATCCTAAGTCTCAGAAACCTGCTTGGACTTTTAATTATGGGTAAAACTTGACTATACTCACACTCTGAAGTCAACCAGATTCATGCTCCACCTTCCATGTGCTGTCAACATACTTCTGAATGGGATGTTCATTTGTAAGGAATGGTTTTCTTTTTTCTCAGAATTCATACAAACTCTACAAACATTAGCATACTGTATATCTAGGAAGTGGTGATCACTAGAGAAATCTTCATAGTCATTTGTAGTCTAGAAAATAGTCATGTCTGACATATCATACTTGTTCTGGCATGTCCTTTAGTTAACAGTGGAAAGAGAGGCCCATTGGTCTTGCAAACTTTATATGCCTCAGAACAGAGGAACACCAGGGCCAAGAAGTGGGAGTGGGTGGGTAGGGCAGGGGGGGAGGGTAGGGGGGACTTTTTAGGATAGCATTGGAAATGTAAATGAAGAAAATACCTAACAAGAAGCAAAAAGAAAAAAAAGACACAATTACATCATCCTGTACCAACAACAAGATTAGTTATGGTCTGATATAACTGAGTGCATATTAGACACACTGTATATATTAAAAATCCTACAGGTGAGTCAGCCAGAACCTGGATTGATGATGCACTGTAGACTGCAACAAAGGCTGGATCTGTAACGTGTTGTAGCCTGCACAAAGGACTCTGAGTAGCATTAATGTGGCTCACCTCCCCCTCCTGATTCTATTAGGCTGCTAAGCTTACAACTCCACTCTGATCTCCATGATTTCCTTTCTTCTGCTGGACTGTTTGGTTGTTTCTGTAAAATGAAATTAGTATTTTATTCAATAGAGTTTGTGTACCAAGTGGTCCCCCAGCACTGCTTCTCTGTGACCTACAAGTTTCTGCGCATTATTTTTTACATTTTCTTTTTAAAAAGTATTTTCTAATTTCCCCAGTGATTTTCATAATTAAGATATTGGTTAATTTTAACATATTGCTGTGTTTTCATCTCTCTGTTGCTTTAGAGTCTCATTCTGTTGTGTTTAGAAGAAAACATTTGGTGCCTATTATCTGAAATGTGACCTAACTTAGAGACTAACTGCAAGTCCTAGGGAAAAAGTGCCCTCTGCTACTGTTGGCCTTTGGTATGGACTGAGTCCTCAACTCCCTTACAGATCATCTCTTCATTGTTCTGCCCATTTTTATTGAAATTCTAAATCATTATTGTACAAATGTTTATGTCTTCCTTCATTGCAGGAACATTAGCCTTATATTTTTAAGAATCCAAAGATCATTCTCCTCCTTTAATATTATTAATTTGGCCTTTAATCACTGCACATTGCTTTTGTCTTCTGTAATAGCTACTACCTTAAAATCTGATAAATGAACACCATGTTTGGTGGTCACCGTGGTTCTCTTTGAATCTATGTGTTTGAAACAACTCTGCCTTCAACAGTCTCAGGCCTTTGTCTTACAGCGAGCCTTGGGTAGGCAGTGTGGGAGAGTGGGAGTCACGCCATTTGATAAGGCTACTCTACTCCTCAAAACTTTATTTTGCTCCAAAGTAATTAAAGATAAGGAAACTTCAGGGTATTTTGCTCTATTTTCTCTTCTGTTCTAGATATTGAACACCCTCATTTCCTTATTTTGTTCTTTTGGTTTTAGCTGATTTTTATAGCACACAGAAAACTTTTCTTCTCATTTATTCCCCATGTTATATTTTCTTTATGGTGGTTGCTGAATTAGTTCATAATATTCTAAAATAGTTAAATTGATTGGAATAGTAGCTTGGTTCTAATTACTAGATACTGTGAGGTAATTGCAGTGTCCATTCACTTCAACCTGGGTGAAAACCTTTAGTACCAACCTTTAGGCCAGGCCCTCAGCTACTCAACTCAGCTTTCATGCTTCTTTGATAAAGTCTTAATTTTTTCTTAACCTTCAGAAAAAAACTATATTTTGTCAATATAGAAGTTTAGAGTTATCAACGGACAAGTTTTTCTGTACTTTAGCCATAAGATTTTACTATGTTCTTGGCATTGTAGCTTCTTCCCTTAAAAAAAATCCCCTGATACACACAACCCAAACTTCCCCTGCATGTGGTACATTGCTATTCATTTGCTGTTTCTTCTGATACATGAGAAAGCCTTTGCTCTGCAACCGTCCTACTCTCCCAATTCTTAGGCAAGTTGATGTTTTTCAGTTTGTTCAAATTTAAGCATTGTGTGGTTTGGAGTGTTGACTTCTAAGCCCCTTACATGCTGGGTAGAAGACTCAACAATCTGTGCTATAAATATTAAAATGTTATCTTGGCAGTTTACCTCAGAGAATTTTCTGGTAGGAATATAAAGAGAAAGAGAAATCAAGGTGTGAAGCAGTTTATAGCCTCTCTCCTCTCTCCTCTCCTCTCTCTTCTCTCCTCTCTGCCCCCCCCCCCTTTCACATTTCTATACTTTCTTGGCTAGTGGATTTTTAGATAAAGATGAAAGTTTGTCAGCAACCAAAAAATGAGCTATTTCCCTTGTTAATTGATGCAGTTTTTGTAAAAGCCACATGAAGCTTCTTTAAAAAAGAAGAAGAAAAAAAAAAAAAAACCCAACTGGGATTTAGTTACCAAATTTAGTTTTCCAAACCTAGAAGCTAAGTAAAATGCCACTGAATTAGGATCAGCTAAATTTGCCTCCAGTGTGACTGCCACATCTATTTATTGATATAAAAGATTTCTGCTGTTTTAAACACCCTTGAAAGAATGAATTTATATTGGATTTTGTATACTGTAGTTTTATCTTACTAATCATTATTCCTCTTATGTTGGGCTTCACACATCTCAAAGATTACATGCCCTGAATTCCAAAATTCTGCACCAATATCAACAACGATTGGTATTGGAAGGGTCTCCGATGATAAATCAAAATTTACAGCATGGCAAGATCAACACAACACTTGAAAACCTATGAGTATAATTAAGGAGTATGTATATATAAATATATACACAGATAGCGGTAGAGATAGAATCAGACATAGAATAGATGTACAGATAGAGATAGAGGTGGAGATATATGAGTACATGTCCCTAGAACCTAAAATGCATCTGATAAAATAGATCATATTGTGAAACTTTTTTTAAAGGAGTGATTGGATAATGTTCTAAGTTGAAACTGAGAATATGTGGTCCAGACCAAAGATGATATGATTCATCAAAATCATTAGGGTCTACCAAGGGGCCGCAGTGACAACAGTAAAGATAATGATTTTTGCTCACACTCCTTAGCTTATAGACTGAGATTGACTCATGGACATCAGGATAATAAATAGACGGACAGTTGGAAGAGGTAGCTCAGTGGCTGAGAACTTGCTCTGCTCCCACAGAACACCTGAGTAATTCCCAGGACCTGAGGAATTCTCAGCAGCTCACAGCTGCTCACTGATACCATCAGCCCCAGGGGATCCTACACACTTCTCTGTCCTCTGTGGACACAGCATCACAGGTGTGCCAAACCATGCATACAAACACAAAAATAAAATGAAGTATTTTAAAGATGAATAGTCAATTGCTTGCTAGTTGAAGCTTGGCAAAACTATCAAGGAGCAAATGTCTCACCATTAACTGTTTTAATTGTTCAATTCTGTGTTTAAGAAAGCAAAGACTCTCCAGAAGCAACCATGAAACCCATCAACAGTCCTACCTCTGGGAAGTTCAGTTTGATTTTTAAAATCTCTCTCTCTCTCTCTCTCTCTCTCCCCACAGACACACACAGACACACATACACTGCTAGACTTAATGACTGGGATGAAGTCAGTTTGAATTCTACTTTCTATATAAATGGTCATTATTCACATTTTTGAGTTTTGCTTTGTGAAAGGCTTTTCATTTTCCCTGAGATCTCTTTCTCTCTCTCTCTCTCTCTCTCTCTCTCTCTCTCTCTCTCTCTCTCACACACACACACACACACACACATCTGGGTCTGGGCAAGGTGGAGAATACCCAAAATTGAACAACGCAAATTCTGCACCAAAGTCCAATTTGGTAAACAATGAATTTGTGTGGAAGATGCCACCAGGAATATGGATGAGAGCTCACATACCTACAGAATCAAGGATGGCAAAAAAGCCATTGCATCTCTAAAAACCACAGATGACATAGGTGAAAACTCATGAAAGCTCCATCCAGGGAGCTATTTCCACAACTTACACATGACTGCACAGAGGAAGACGCCATCTCCCTGAAGTTGGACTGCTTACTCTTCTCTCCTTGCAATTGGTTATTGCTACTATAGAGCTTGGGAGGAACCTTTGTCAATCTTCAATTTTCTGCTTTCCCAGACAAGTGAGGGACTATTTCAGTTCCCAGGAGACTGCTACACAGCAAGAATAGATACGACTGAAACAAAGTATTTTGCTTATGTCTACTTTATTTATTTATTTTTTATTTGAGCCCTGGTCTTGATTTCCTGTCTGACTATACACATATAACATGAGCACTCATTTGCATAATACCTAATCATCTCTACTTATGTCACAAAGCCAAGGATGCTACCTGGTTTGATTTAAAGTTGACCCCCCTTATCCCCAACCCCATCACCCTAGTTACATTATGCTCCCTTAGGAAAAATCATTTCAGATGATTTGGGGCTAATTATCCAACAGACTGCTACTTATGCATACCGTGGGATTGCCCAAATGCTAGAGTGCTCATATGAGAACAAACTCAAATTATTTATAGCCCCTAAGTGTGTACGATTCATACCCCTGCAGCAGGTCTTACACATATGTTAGATATAAAATATGAAACTCTGTGGGCTTTGTTAAGGAGTGATGACAGTTGAGCTTGATCTCACAGAAGACATCTAAGGAGGAAAAACAACACCTCTAGAGGAGGAACGTTTCGGCACTGAAGACATCACTTTTGCTACTTTATAACAAGCATGTTCTTTAAAACTTCATCATTTTAGAAACTCACACTTGGTGAGTCAATAAAAATTTGCACTTTCTGGAAAAACCCCCATCTCTAAAATTATCCACCAGAAAAAAAAAAAACTATTTTGCAAACATAAAATATCTTGAAGTCATGAAATCAGAGTAAAATTTTTAAAGTAGTTTTAAACAAAAATTATTTTGCAAACATAAAATATCTTGAACTCATGAAATCAGAGTAAAATTTTTAAAGTAGTTTTTCCTGACATGGGGCACACACAACTGTGCTACCCTTTTCTCTCTTTTGCTGCCAGCATGTCTGTCCTTGAGGGCAGGTGAAGCATTATCAGTCTGGTTAAGTACCATGGTTAGCACTGATTGGCAAGCTGAGGGTCCCTGGGAACAGAAGCTCCTTGAAGAATTGCTAGATCCGTTGGACTCTGGGGATGCCTGTGAGACGTCTTTGCAATTGATTTAATTGATGTTTTAAGGCCCATCCTGAATGTGGGTAACACCATTTCATCAGCTAGGTCATAGAGATTGTTGAGTGTAGAGTAGGTCCTGGGAGCAGCAGGTTTACTTTCATTCCCTCTCTGTTTGTGTGGGTTTGATGTGATATCCACCACTTGCACCCTTGCTATGAAATAAGGACTGTATCCCAGCATTACAAACTAAAATAAACCCTTTCCACCAGAGTCAATTTTTGTCAGGGTGCTTTATTATGGCAGCATAAATAAAAGAAGGACTGTGAGGGGGGAAAGTTGGAAAAGCTAAAGGGTATTAGCTGTATGTGTGTAAGAGCCTGCAGGTAGGAGATAAAGAGGTCTCCTTCCTCATCCTTCAAGAAACCAAGAGAACTGCCATGATCTCTCAGACTCTGTCTTTGCCTGTTGCAGTTTCCCAAAGCCTGTGGTTCAGAACATGCTTCCAGCAGCCTGTGCCTCAGAGCATAGTCATCTCCAGACTGAGTGGATCAGAAATCAGTGGTCTCAATGGGTGAGCTTGTGTCCTCATTAAATTCCAAAGAACTTGGCATCTTATTCCTTGTCCTCCTTTCCCTAGTTCACCCTCAACAATTATCCCAGCAGAACCTGCATTGCAGAATATCTTCTTTTAATGCCCACTGAAGCATCTTAATTTCTTTTCCTATTTAGATAATTTCTCTAAGACTGTTTTGCCAATTCCACCATTCTTCCTGGGCATTACATCTTTAGTTCTCTTCATTGTCTGAATCCTTAGACTTGGTAGGTCTATGAGGCACACTGACTCTTAGATATTTACATTATGGGGTATATTCCCAAACCTTCTAGTTATCTAGAGGACATGTTACTGCATGAATACAAACTAGTATCTCCCACATGGTAACTTAGTCAAGCCCTGGAAGGGATTATGGGCTCAGCTGAAGAATGAGATGTAGAGAAGTATGTTATACAGAAGCCCTGTAGGCATTTATACTGTGATTCATCCCTCCTCCTATGAAAATGAGGAGAGAACTGGATTCCATCAACTTTTGTATAGGACATCTCATCCTGTGCAAAGGGTTTTTGTTAGGACTGGCTTGTGGTCAATCTCTGAATCATTAGCTTTCTTCTCCTGCAGCTGAAGCTCACACACATGGGCCTTGAAGATGGTGACCCCTGGATAAACTATCTTCAAGCTTAAGGACTGAGGCACAGACAAACACCATTAGAAGAAATGTGTGGCCAGATCGTAGACCAATACTCAGGTTCAAATACACAGAACTGAAAGCTGGTCTAGTTTACAAGTATTTCCCTAGATCTGTCTTATCCTGAGCCTTCTTGCTGCATTTTGGTAACTTTCTCTGTCTATGGTTTTCTTTCTATGTGTGACACGTTATTCAAAAATTCTTTAGAGTATTTAAAGTGCTTCTTGAGTAATGTCACTTCACACCCAGCAGTGTTTGGAAATGGGAGAAAGATGAGTTAAAATAAGTTCCTTGGTGATGGGTCACAATGCTAACATTGCCATGGTCATGCAATGCATGGTTACAATGAATCATATGAGCTGGAAATGCAGATGACAAGACTTTCTAAAAGTTTTCTAGTTGGGCTTGGTGCCATTCACAGCAGGGACACTGGAGAAAGAGGTCTGTCAGCCTAAGGCAGAAAGACCCCAGGGCTCTTGTATATATCCATATCAGCCCCTAGAAAGACATTAGATATAAGTTCAACAATTTGCCCTCAAAATTGCTTGTCTGATTGCTATATAAATAGGACTGTGGAGACTGTGTTTAGTTTTATTCTCCACTCACTCAGTCCTCTTCATTTTAAAACTCCTCTCTCTTCTCTAAATACCAACTTCTACAACACCAAGCAGAGAAGAGATCCTCTAGATTTCTCAGCTAGGTTTGTGTATCTGTAGTAAAATATGTGAAACAACCAACTCCTAAGACAAGAGGTTGATTTGGACCCAAGGTTTCTAAGCTTTCATATCACAACCAGCTGAGTACATTGTTTTGAGTCCTGCATTCAGGCAGTAAATTTTGGTGGGACACATGGAATTCAAATATGTTCAACTCTTGGCACTCAGAGGCAATCGGGGTGTCGGGGTGGGGGAGAGAAAAGAGAGGGGAACCCAGTGTCTTATTTGAAGGCATGTCCCTAGTAAAATCATATTTTCATTAGGCCTGCCTCAGAAAGGTTGTTCCAAATCTCAGTAGCAACAAGCTCAGGGCCAAGCCCATAGCCCATACATTTGCAGAGTATTCTGCATCCAAATTATAGCAACTCTCTGTTGCTTGGAATTGTTTTAAATAGTAAAAGAATGGAATTAAACATCTGGGTGTCTCACCAAGGGGAGACAAACAGAAAGGTATGGCTCAGGAATGACATTACAGTTAGTTATAAAAGTATGGTGGGTATGGGTGGGAGAGGGCAGTGGGCAATGAGATCCTAAAGCTGTGGCCCATGGGAAGGGATCCAACAGAGATGTAGCCACAAAGTAAGGGCTGCCCTATCTCATGACAGAGCTACAGATTCATGACTTGGACAGGGATGACTGAAATTCATGATTTGTATCTAGATATAATGACAGGTAAACATACTTATAGAAACAAATAGAGATAAAAGAATGTATACAGAGAAAGTCACAATGTGCAAAAGTATATATATATATATACACACACACATATATATAATGTGTATACTACAATTCAAACTTATACACAATTGCTTGAAATGTATATGTTTAAATGTACCTGTACTAAGATGTATAATTATATATTTAGCTTACTGTCCTTTTTTTCAATTATTGATAATATTTCTAAATTTTGTCTGGATCTCAATTTTGGCTAATATTCCCTGACTCTTTGTATGACAATAGTTGTTATAACACACTTTTGTTTAGGTTATTTTATAAGACTGTATTTTAAGTGTTAAATGAATAACAAAAACATTTGCAGTTACTGTTTGAGGCATAGGGCCACAATAATGGTACCTACAGTTAGATCCTTGAGATAGTACCTTCTTTCTGTTGGTCAACATTATTTTATTCTGGGACCTGAAAGGTGCTAGAGATGCAGACCAGCTACATTGAGGAAGGGAAGCAGAGCTGAGCCATAAATGAAGTTTCAAGTTTGTCCATGGTCCCCACCTATGAAGCTGGACTAGCACTGGGTGAAGGAATCGCATATTCAATTTATTTGCATTCATTTGGCTCCATGGCTCCCATCCCCAGAGTTGCTTCTCTGTCTACAAGAACCCGTAAAGTTTTGTTCCATTTCTATTTAGCCTTGCCATTTATTCTTAGTTTAAAAGTTTCATTAGAGAACAGACTTTGCCTTTTGTACTTATTTGCTTGCTCATTTACACCAGATGAGCAAGCAAATGGGGTGGAGGGTAGATGCTCAGTGTTCACTGATGTTAGGAGCCCACTGGGGCTGGAGGGAGACACAGGAAGCACAAGCAGAAAGCTCAAAATAAAAGTGAGTACTGTGAACAAGTCGTGTGAAGTCCCAGATGGAAGGGTCTCTGTGCCAGCTGAGTGGTGAGGAAGTAGGAGAAGCATGAGCAAGCCCTCATTCACACCAGGAATGCATGTAAATTTACTATGAAGAGGAGGTCTCCAGTTCTAAACTCAGCTTCAGATGTTAAACTAAGACATCCAGGACCTACTCAGGGAAAATAAAGAAAAGAATGATTTATGAAAACCTGGAGTGTCAGGATACATCAAGACAATAAGGATAAATATGTTTGACACCAGAATCTCTAGAAACTCACTGAGTACATATAGAAATAAAGACAAATGCAAAGCAGAGATTTGGGAGGTTATCCCAGCTTGTGAGAAGAGTTAATTATCTTCTAACTACCAGGACTTTGGTAGGGGCAATGCAAGTTTAAAGAGCAATGGCACTTGTCCTTTTGGACATTTGAACACTGGCACAGTCCCCCTTAGCAGCAAGGATTTTCCCATGAATCCAAATTAATGCCACAATCTACTGACAGGACAGAAGCTTGGACATAGTGCTATTGTCCTTCCACATACATAGTTAGGATTATTAATAGACTAGGTATCTAAGAGATAAGCAGCTGTCAGGGATAGTGAAGTAGAGTGATGATACTAGTGTATTAGTGTTATGGAATATGGTTTTGTTCTATGTAAAGAGCAAAGATAAATTAATATTTCAAGACTAATGTTAACATTGAGTAACTCAGAACATTAAAAAAAAAGGATTAACTGTGGTGAAGGGAGTATATTCAAATCTCAAGGTACACACCCCACACCCTACTCTCTGTCTATTATTGGTTAGGCCAATGAGTGTAGGAAGGCAGTTTTGCCTGGGTAGACTTATGTTTTCTCTTCTATAAAACTGAAAACTAAGTGTAGATGTCCTATCTCTAGTGATTTAGAGTTTTGCATATCATGGGCATCATTTTGACTTCCATTATAGCAACTAGTGTCATCTGGAGTCATGGGGGGAGGAGTTGGTGAAGATCAGAATAGGCTACTGAAAAGAAACACAATTTCCCTGTGATGCCAACCATGGGAGTCTAGGGATGGTGGTCAATTTCATCAGTTGATTTAGTACAAAAGGTAGACCATGAAACCACATTCTCATAGCTTATTAAGATGCATTAAAAAGTTACAAAATTATAAGTTACACTATATGGCAGTCTCTAGATGGTCCATCCTTTCGTCACAGCTCCAAATTTTGTCTCTGTAACTCCTTCCATGGGTGTTTTGTTCCCAATTCTAAGAAGGGGCAAAGTGTCCACACTTTGGTCTTGGTTCTTTTTGAGTTTCATGCGTTTAGCAAATTGTATCTCATATCTTGGGTATTCTAAGTTTCTGGGCTAATATCCACTTACCAGTGAGTACATATTGTGTGAGTTCCTTTATGATTGGGTTACCTCACTCAGGATGATGCCCTCCAGGTCCATCCATTTGCCTAGGAATTTCATAAATTCATTCTTTTTAATAGCTGAGTAGTACTCCATTGTGTAAATGTACCACATTTCCTGTATCCATTCCTCTGTTGAGGGGCATCTGGGTTCTTTCCACCTTCTGGCTATTATAAATAAGACTGCTATGAACATAGTGGAGCATGTGTTCTTCTTACCGGTTGGAACATCTTCTGGATATATGCCCAGGAGAGGTATTGCAGGATCCTCCAGTAGTACTATGTCCAATTTTCTGAGGAACTGCCAGACTGGTTTCCAGAGTGGTTGTACAAGCTTGCAATCCCACCAACAAATGGAGGAGTGTTCCTCTTTCTCCACATCCTCGCCATCATCTGCTGTCACCTGAATGTTTTATCTTAGCCATTCTGACTGATGTGAGGTGGAATCTCAGGGTTGTTTTGATTTGCATTTCCCTGATGATTAAGGATGTTGAACATTTTTTCAGGTGCTTCTCAGCCATTCAATTGCATACACTAGCAAGATTTTGCTGAAAGGACCCAGATATAGCTGTCTCTTGTGAGACTATGCCGGGGCCTAGCAAGCACAGAAGTGGATGCTCACAGTCAGCTATTGGATGGATCACAGAGCCCCCAATGGAGGAGCAAGAGAAAGTACCCAAGGAGCTACAGGGATCCGCAATCCTATACGTGGAACAACAATATGAAGTAACCAGTACCCCTCAGAGCTCGTGTCTCTATCTGCATATGAATCAGAAGATGGCCTAGTCCGCCATCAGTGGAAGGAGAGTCCTGTTGGCCTTGCAAACTTTATATGCCTCAGTACAGGGGAACGACAGGGCCAAGAAGTGGGAGTGGTTGGGGGTGGGGCTGTGGGGGGACTTTTGGGATAGCATTGGAAATGTAAATGAAATAAATACCCAATTAAAAAATAAGTTACACTATAATTTTTTCATAATTGTTTCCTTAGATTGGAATCCATAGTATGAAATTCCTGACACTTTGCAGTGAGGGGGAAGGACCACAGTGTCTCAGTTGGCCATCAATCTCCATATTGCTACATAAGAGATTTTCTCCATTTGTTAATGAGATTCACATCCTATAGGAAAGTCCCTGTACCAGGGCCTTACCCACACTATCTCAGTTCCTTTACCCATAGAAAATTACAGGGCAGGGGAGAAAGGAAAGAAGGCAGGCTATAGTGAGAATTATGGTTTCTTTGAAAAACACAGAAATGTTATGGTAATATGTTTTTTTGTTTTATTCTCCTGTATGGGGTATACCAGATTGTCTGCAGCAGCTGAATTTGATTTGCTTCATGCTCTAGCAGAGATGTGATTTTGCAGATTACAGACAGTTTCTGTGATTTGAAATTCTGGGGACTTTTCAGAGGGTATATAAACTTAAGGGTATGGAGAGGAGTTGGTGGTGGGTTGTTGGTTGATTGTTGTAGGTTGTTGTTAAGTTGTCATGTGCAACAAAGAAACAAGACTAAGAAGAAATTGGATGTCCTGAAGGAGAAAAATCACACATGGCCTAAGAAATTTAATGCCCCTAATCGACAGGAAGTAGTATAACAATACAATCATTTCCCCCTTTCTCCTCTATCCTTTTGTCTCTCTCTTCTAATGTTAGGAGGTTAAATGGTGTAAAATAGGTGAGAAGGATGGAAGAAAAAAGAGCTCACAAAGTACTGAAAGTCCAGCTACAGGAAGGAGGAATGGAGGGATGGAAGGGAAGAGAAAGGGACAAAATTGTGACAGTAATACCTGCCCCTATTTTCAGTGTTCTTTAACCACTGTTTGTGTTCTGCATCTCACTGTATCTTAGAGACATCTTGGTGATTGGCTGTAGCTGGGCTTTTGTTAACAAGCACAGACATGAATTATTTGTATAACCTAGGTCAAACCACCTCTTTATGCATCCATCACTTGCAGGAAAATTGAAAATTTAAATAAAGCTTTAGGCAATAGTTACATATCCTATCCATAGAAATCTAATAAATAGGAAGTAAAGATTTTCATAAAATGGAGAGACAGAGAGAGAGACAGAGATAGGAAGAGAGAGAGAAAGACAGAAAGACACAGATAATGTTAGAGAGAGGCAGAGACTGAGGTGACAGAAACAGAGAAAATCAGAAAGGGTGTGAAGGAGGAAGGATAGAAGAAAGGTACCAAATTGATGTCATCATTTAAAGTCAAAGGACTGGACTCCTCATTATCAATTGTCTATTATTATCTCCATAGGTATCATGTGACAGGTTCCTATTGAGAAATTTAATAAATATAACACTTCAATGCTCATTGTGTGCCTTACAAGGATGGTCCTGAGACTAGCACTCACCACATCATAGGTAGCTTATTCTCCAAGGCCCAGAGATTTTGCTTCTTTCTTATAAGTATGAAATCACCCTGTGTTTATTTTGATGTTATTTTTATCAAAGCAATTGATTCTATCTTCACAATTTCTTTGGCTTTACAGGGTTTCTTTGTAACTGTGGTAACTGATATTTAACAAAACTTTAGGACTTCAAAACATAAGGATCTCATGTAGCCTTTTAGTGTTTGGTTCCAGAAGCACCCAATTAACTTTCATGCCAACTTAAGGTGAATAGAGTCTAGGACAGGAAGGTAGACTCCCTTAAGGAAGCCAAGGCCAGAAGCATTTGCAGCACTAAGAATCTGATGACCCAATTTTCCTCTTTCCTTTGGGACAAAATGCTCTGTCACTTTCCATAGTCTCCATGTTTATATTCTATTACCCTATCTCCATTTTCCTGTTTGTGCCTGGGACCATAAGTTAAACTTTGTCTAAGTTGATTTTGCCATCAACATAACACAAAATAAATCAACTTGGGAACAGGAAACCTCAACTGAACCATGGTCTCAACAAATTGAGTCTGGTCATGTTTCAAGTTATTGCCTCAGGTGATTTGTATTGATGATCAATGTGGGAGGATCCAGGCCACTGTGGATGACACTGTTCTTAGGCAACTAGACCTAGGCTGGATGAAGAAAGCAGGTTGACCAAGCCACAGAGAGGAAATCAGTAAGCAGAATTCTGCATGGTTTCTACTCTTGTTTGACTTCTTGCCCTGATTCCTGAATGATCAACTATGACCTGGAAGCAAAAGTTGCAACAAACCTATTCCTCTCTCTAGGATAAAGCCATAGATGTGCACTATGATAAAGCAAGGCCATGTGAAACTCTTACTTTGAACTTATAATGAACCTATAGAATAAAACACTGCTTTGAACTTGCTGACAACATCTTTCTGTAACTTCCCTTTTGTGTAATATTTTATCTATGAGGTAATTTTATAAAGAACTTTTGTCTAAGAATGTATAAATTCCCACCAAATGTAAAACAAAAAACAAAACAAACAAACAAACAAACAAACAAACAAAACCCCAAACAAACCAAAAAAGAGTTGCTATGGTCATGGTGTCTCTTCACAGCAATAAAACACTAAGACATAAATCTCATATATCTATAAAAATAATTATCATTAAAAAACAATGTTGTCATTTTGGGGGAAGTCTCAACAACAGTGTAACAACATGTTTTAAACATGGCAATCTAGGGAATGAAAGACTTGATTTCCATGGTAGTCGTTTAGAAGTTCTAAAAGGACAAACATTACTGTGACCTTCATCTGTAACATGCATTGCCCACTCCCTGAGGCCCCAAGTCCACACATTCATTCACAGGAATCTGGTTAATAGAGTCTAGAAATTTACTTAAACCCAGATTTTCTTACATTATATTTATAATATGTTTAATTCTATGGGATTATACATATTTATGTATAAAAGAGAAAATTTTTTAAAAAGAGGCATTCTTTGTAAGAAATTCTAATAGCATGTTCTTCACAATCTGCAAATATCTATAGCCTAAAAACAAAGAAACAAACAAGCACTGGCCACTGTGTGTGGTGATCAAGTCACCCATATGACCAAATAACTGAGGCAAACAACCTAGAGGCAAAGTCTACTGTGCCTATGCACTCAGAGCTTTAAGTGACCTCATTGTAGGGAGCCTGACATGAAACAGAACTGTCCAGCAGCACAAGGACCTGGAGCAAAAGTTACTCATGTGGATCAGGTAGTAACATGAGCAATCAAGAAAGGACCAGATACCAGACAAGAGCTACCCTTCCAAAGCACAGTTCCAGTGACTGGCTTTCCCACAGTGGGCCATTCACTGTAGCAAGCTACAGATTTATCAATCACTTAACCCTCAGGATCCAGTCAACTCTCAGTGAAGCCATCAGTTGAGAACAAAGCTTTCAATGCATGCTTCTTCTGAGGGGACTCCTTCTAGCAAGTGTGTTTTCTAGCTAGTATGAGCTCCTGCCTAATTAGATAGCATCATGATTTGGGGAGACAAAATATGTAGTATGAATACAAAGTATTTGGTTTTATTCTACGAGATGATTTATGTAGGAATAAATAGAACCAAAAGTATTTCTGACAAGTTCCATAAAACTTAGATCCAGTTATAATAAAGTATGTAATACAGAGCCCAACAAATATTTCATCGGCATGTTGATTCTTCTACAATGCTAGAATAAATCATTTATAAGAGAATTCTAATAAAATTAAAAACACATAAATATCTTCTTATTTCATGAACTCGCTGTAAATTTGAGTAAGTGGTGAGGAGAGATAAGAAACTCACTCTGAATGCCAAGTAAATATTGTATGGCATCCCATGACTTTCTATATTTATTGTATTTTACGCTGTTAGTACTTATCCAATTAAGTGACATGTGTGTGACTGCTAAACTTTTCAAATGGGTGATTTACATATACTGTGCTAATGTCAAATAACACTTTATGTTGTAGAAATATAGCAGTAAACAATTAGCTCTGGAGTGAAGCCTGCAGGCATGTTCTTATGGCAGAGATGTCTATGCTCACGAAGTACAGCAGGGAGCCAGGCAACTTCAGTTTGCTTTAAAAGTTGAGAACCATTAAATCAAGAACCACGGATTCATATGCTATGTCCATCTACCTTTGTCTTTTCTTAAAAAAATAATTGTCCATGAGACTTTAACCAAGTCCCCATTTTGCATAGATTTGGTGCCTTCAATAGATTACATAGCTGACATTGTTGTTTCAAAGATTTTTTTAGCCATTTTATCTCTTTGTGTCAGGAGCTGATGACCCAATGTCTAGAACGATGACTAATTTTAATTAAAAAAATTTCACTAAACACCTTTTAAAATATATTGCAGAACACACACACAAAAAAGATTAATCACTAGACGCATGGGTAGAGCTCAATGTTGTGGGCGTCTTCTACTCCTTATAGGGTGGACCACTTACACACATGGATGTGGGGCTCCTAACTCTGTTACATTCACTTTGCCATCATTGTGACCCACTATTTGACCACCTCCTGCATCTGCATTGACAGCTATAGAATTTTCATCATCTCCTTCATGAGTTCCAAAGAAATTGAATTTCTTTGAGTATGGCAGGATTCTCAGGCCCACTGGCTGTAAATCCCACAGTGAAATCTTTTGTCTGACTGTGAGTGATGTCATCTTAGGCTCCCAGGCAAAGGTAAGGTTCTCTTTGCACAAAATCTGTTCCATGTGATACAAGAATCATTAAGGGTAAACTCAGTTATTAATGTACCTTTAATGTGCCCTTTTCTTTTTCATATGATATTCATGACACAAGTAAGCATATCTACTGCAGTTCCTGCTTCCCAAGTTTTTCATGCAAACTTTGCACTCCTGTTCATATTTTAATCTTTCTAACCTGCATGTGTTCTACAACTTTGAGTGCAGCATGTTAAAAATTGACTCCTTGACGTGCAATCCTGAATTGAGCATGCTCAGGAATATATCAAACCCTATCTAATTTGTTGTGCTAAGCAAACATGTATGGATGCCTGAGTAAAATTCAAGGCCTTCCTTTCTTTGGGAAGACATTACTTTGAAACTCAATCTTGTGTTCTCTTTACTTGCTGCAGGTAGAGGGAGAGATCTTCCTCCATTCAACCCTTTCTTGGCCATTCTTGTTTATCTTTGAACTCACCAGCTGAGTTTTGTAAATGTATCTTTTATTTGCTGATGTCATTGTCATCTTGGAAGCTTGCCACTGGATAAGCTCATCCTTTCTAGTTCTTTTGGAACTCAGGCTGGGTGCTTCAACACAGCTCTTCTGGATCAACACTCAGCCCCAAGCTGACTGATTCAATTTGGCTTTCTTTGGCTTCTCACTAAATGGCTCTACTTGAAAAACTGCCTGTGAATTATACTGAACTTCACTGACTCCACTGCACAGAACTCAACTGCATCCAACCGAATGCTGACTGCACTGCACTGCACTGCACTGCACTGAGCTCCACTGCATTGCCTGAACTCAACTGAACCGCACTCTTTGAACTGCTCTCCACCAATGAGATGTCACTTTCAAACACCGCTGCTTCCTTCTATCAACTAACCTTGATTTCATTGTTTGGCGTTAAAGGTGTGTACTAAGGGAGTGTCTGTATTCCACTCAGATCATACTGTAATCCAGGCCATGTCTGCATTCTGGCTGTATCATATAGACCTAGAAGGTCTTCAAATGTAATCTCTTGTCAGAGCAGCCATGTTGCTGTATTAAAATTCTTATTTGTTTACACATCCGTCAGTGGGCCTCAGTCTCTGACACTGCAAAATTCATTGCAGACTTTCAACCAAGACAGAGCTGTGGAACTTCCCAGTTTCAATGATTTTTATTAGCACTCTTCATAACTCTCGAGCCTAGCCCATGAGCAGGAGAGGGTTTCTATAAGCATCCTCACAAGCATGAAAGAGCTCTTAATTTTCTCCTATTTCCCATTTTACTAATGTTCAAAGTAAAAATATTATGATCATTTCACCAAATTCCTCTCTTCATTTTAAAATCTAAGCATAGAGAGTTCTTCTCTGTCAAGTTTTATATGAGAGGAATGCATACCTCTGTAGAGCTTTTAAAAGTACTTTGCAACTTTAAGTTGAGCATGCCACAGTGGTGCACAACTGCAGTTCCAGCCACTCAGGAAACTGACTTCAGAAGATCACTCGAGCCCATGAGTTCAAGACCAGATGAATATTATAGCAAATTACAAACCTATTCTCAATAGACTAGAATGACTATAAAATAAATAAGAAGTACTGATAAGTGGATAATAGCCCAGAAACTTAGGATACCCAAGATATAAGATACAACTTGCCAAACACATGAAATTCAAGAAGAACGAAAACCAAAGTATGGACACTTTACCCTTTCTTAGAAATGGGAACAAAACACCCATAGAAGGAGTTACAGAGACAAAATTTGGAGCTGTGACGAAAGGATGGACCATCTAGTGATTGCCGTATGCAGGGATCCATCCCATAATCAGCTTCCAAATGCTGACACCATTGCATACACTAGCAAGATTTTATCGAAAGGACCCAGATATAGCTGTCTCTTGTGAGACTATGCCGGGGCCTAGCAAACACAGAAGTGGATGATCACAGTCAGCTATTGGATGGGTCACACAGCCCCTAATGGAGGAGCTAGAGAAATTACCCAAGGAGCTAAAGGGAACTGCAACCCTATAGGTGGAACAACAATACGAACTAACCAGTACCCGGGAGCTCCTGTCTTTAGCTGCATATGTATCAAAAGATGGCCTAGTGGGCCATCACTGCAAAGAGAGCCCCATTGGACTTGCAAACTTTATATGCCCCAGTACAGGGGAACGCCAGGGCCAAAAAGGGGGAGTGGGTGGGTAGGGGATTGTGGGGCTGGGTATGGTGGACTTTTGGGATAGCATTGAAAATGTAAACGAGGAAAATACCTAATTAAAAAAAAAGAAGTTTGATATGTCTTTATTCTTTGCACCCCAGACACAGAAATGATTTACTTTTATATCAGTAGTTTAAATCCTTTTCATTTGAACTCAGGTCTTTAGATTTGCATCCCAAATGCTTTAACCCCCGAGTCACCATCACCTCCCAAGCCCCAGACTTTCTATACTTAAGTGACAAGTATACTCATAAAATATGTAACAGGAAAATACAGCAAAAATTAAATGTAATTTTACATAACATATGGCAGTGCAAGTGTTTTTCTGGCATTTCTAGATGTTACTAGTTTATTCATAGTGACAAAAGTCACAGAAAATACTTAGACTCAGTTAAAAAAGCAGAAGGGGTTGGTTTTCTAATTTAAGCCTTTTCAGAATGAGAAGACAACAACTAAGTGGCTTGTACTTGCCTTTGATGATGTACATCTGAATATATATACATATATATGTGTGTGTGTGTGTGCGTGTGTGTGTGCGTGTGTGCATATTCAAGCCAAAGGCCTTCACAGAACCTCAGCTCTAGAACTGAATCATTATTTCTGCATAGTCAATAGACTCAACAAGGCCAGCACTCCATGTCTAAACAATTCTACCAACATCTGTCTGGGGCTGCCTGTTTATAATTCAATTTTTTTTTTCATATTACCCAGTTATTCTGTGTGTTTGGTTAACTTCTGAAGATGGAAAGCAAGAGATGTCTGTGGGCAGGGAGAGTTCACAACAAGAACACTAACCCCAAAAAGCAGGTGCCTTCTGATTTTCCTTGCAAGAACTCTGCATGATTCTGTCTGATTTAATGATATTCCTATTGATGATGGGACAGGAGCTCATGCAACTTAACTACCATAGGAGACAACAATGGCATCGTTGCATAGCCTGTCACAGAGACAGGTGGACTCTTGTCAAGACTGTTGAATAAATAGAACTGCTATGCACTGCATTCTAAGAAAGGCAGAGCCTCAGCTCTCATTCAAAGGCAGACCATAGCTTCACCCTTACATATAGAGTCTCCAGGTGCACCTATCTCAGATCCAAAAAACCCCATGGCACAGCACTCTTTAGCTGAGATTTATGTTCCATGAGTCAAGGTGGCAGTTTCAGTTATGATGTCTTTTCTTAGCACTGGCTTTAGAATTTGTACCTTTGGAGCAGCATGTAGTTGTGTATTGCCAAAGGTAACTTCCTAGATATGGTTATGAAACATTGGAAACTGTTCTTTCCATCACTTCTGTGACTTAACAGACTGTGTTCCTCAGCTATCAGGCAATGCCTGCTCCTTGAGAGTCAGCATGAGACTCGAGAACAGATGACCATGGAGTGGAGAAAAGGTGGACATTTTTCTTTGTGTTCTCCCAGATATCCTGGTGCTGCAGTCAGAGGCTGCTGTTTTATTGTCCATGATTGTGGCTAAAACTGAAAGAAATTCAATCATCACAAACATAGTGTGTTTCAATTTTGAATGTTCAAGAACTCTTTAAGTTTGGAGCAGCGCCTATTACTCTACAGCCATGGTGCTATGGAAATCAATAGTGTTGGTGTGCTCACAGAGAGGCCTGCTTTCATGAATCTATAGCCATTAGCTTGCCCAGCTGAGCACTTAGGAACAGGGGAAGGAATTATCATTGGGCTTCTGCTCATCTCCTGCCAAATCCATTTTCCTCCCTTGTGCTTGTTTTCCTGTGAGATGCAGGGATGAGGTGAGAAAACATCACCTGTTGCCATAGAGAACATCATCCCAGACTCTTTCTTTCTCTCACTTGATATTTAAGAACATATGTTGTAGAAGCAAGTGGGTGCAGTTTAATGAGATTTCTCAGATATTCCTTTCTTGAGTGGACACTTGGATGCTTGAGTAGTGAGTCATGGGGCTTATTATCTGAATACATGTTTATGATTTGGCCTTTACGTTGACCTTCCTCCTGCCAGTCATCCGTGTGTAATTTATTCCATGAATTATACAGTGATAGTAGCCTGTGAAGAGGAAAGCTGGGGTACACTTTCACATCTTATTGGAAACACTTGTGAATTTGCCTGATCCTTGCAAAATCCACTCTGCTAAGTCCTCAAATGAAGGCACTTCAATGTTTTTGTTGTTATCGAAGTGTTCAGTTTATCACAGAGTTGAAGACTATGACCTGAAGTAGCCCAGGAAACCAGAAACCATTGGCTTTTCCAAGTGATTATCATGTCCGGATTGCTTATAAAACAAACAAGCAAACAACCACATTTCCTTGTAGAGTGTTGTTGTGTCTGGAATATACTGCTTTTGTAGACATCTTTTTTTTTTTTTTTTAAGTATTGAAGGAAGATCGACTAATTCTTGTTTATGAGTAATCTGTGCCCCAACTTCCATGGGGAAATAAACTTCATCAACAAAGTCTTTATTGTGCATTGCAGTAGCAAAGAAGTCAGCAGGGCAGCACAAAGCCCTTTGGCTGCCTCTCTGCCTTCCTTTTCTTTGTTTATTTAAATTCATATGTATAGGCAACAACAACAACAACAACAAAAATCAGTAAAATGGTGGAACACAATTGGTTCAAAGCACCTTGATAATGTTTTCTAGAACATTTAAAAGGCTAAAAAATATTCTATTAAGAATGTGACATTTCATTCCAGTGATCAAGAAGATATAATAGGTTATTTATTTGAGACATATCAGTAATTGAGTCTGGTAGGGACCATGGGTACACAAATAAACACACGAACCCTGCTTGTTGAAGTCTCCGTGTTGATCTCAATTACAGCAGAAGAGAGGATGACAGATCTTGTTAACTGCTTTGTTAGGGAGATATCTGTCTCTTATGTGAGCAGAGAAAGAAGAGTATCCACCTTGCATCTTGTAAGAAAGGGAAGACTTTCTGAACTTATCACAGAAGCTGAGTCTGTAAAATTCTGATGGGTAATGGTTGTGTAGATTATACACAGGTGCTTAGCTGTTCAGGGGAGAGGTGTCTTAGTCACAGTCCCATGTTCGGATACTTCTCAGTGAACACAGAACAAGTAGGGAGGTTGGTCATGGATGCAGACACGACTGGTCACCAGGGAACTGTTGTGCCACAGTGAGGCCCATGGCTTTCCCTTCAAGGAAGAAATTTATTTTACTTAACTGTAACAATATCATAGAGATTAATTATGCACATTAAGAGAATATCTTAGTGATGACTTAGACAGTGGGAAGAAGAATGGTGTAAGCCTGATCTATAAAGGTGGTCCCTGCAGAACTAGGCAAAGGGTGAAAATTAACCTCTGCACAGAGTCTGAAAGAAAAGCTCAAGGGGGCAACAGTATGCTCTGAATGGAAAATGATTCTGTAGGGTTTATATTCCCTTTGAATATGGATTTGAGGGCTGACATACTATATCAGAGATAATGGCAGTTGTTAAGATTAGCGTGCAGGATGTGGTGACTATAATTTTCTAAAGGATCATATCATAGCTCAGACCACGAAAGTGCACCAAAACTCAGAGGTGAAACGTCAATGAGGAATCCCTGAGTCAGTTACTTGTTAGCTGTCTATGTTAGAGGGGGTGGTGGTGTAAGAAAATGTATAGCTTATAGGTGTTTCCTCAAAACTTACTTCCAATGTGCAAGGTGTCTCAGGAGTCTAGGACTTGAGACAGCTAGAGAGATAGGATTCTGTTACACATCCCGTAGTTTCCTCAGATTCTGTTACCATGAGGGTGTGCTCTCTATATTCTGCACAGCCTAAACTGTAGGGGAGAGCTGTGAGCTTCTTCCAAAGAAATTTCAATTCTCAGGAAGTCTGCAAAGTAAGGAGATAGGGCTGTAAAGCAAGATCCACTGGAAGTTTCTAAGTAGTTAAACCTTCCACCATCTCCTGGCGTACCATGCCAATCTTTCCTCGGTTACTCAGCATGTGAGTATATAATCACTTTCTAGGCAAATAACATTTAAGGATTCCTGGAATGTAAGGTTCTGGGGCCTCACTGGGTAATGATTTTGTTTTGAAGATAGAGGGATGAGTCAGAGATTAAAACATGAAGCACCATGATACCCAAAACACCATTGCATACACTAGCAAGATTTTGCTGAAAGGACCCAGATATAGCTGTCTCTTGTGAGACTATGCCGGGGCCTAGCAAACACAGAAGTGGATGCTCACAGTCAGCTTTTGGATGGGTCACATGGCCCCCAATGGAGGAGCTAGAGAAAGTACCCAAGGAGCTAAAGGGAACTGCAACCCTATATGTGGAACAACAATATGAACTAACCAGTACCCCGGAGCTCTTGTCTCTAGCTGCATATGTATCAAAAGATGGCCTAGTCAGCCATTACTGGAAAGAGAGGCCCTTCGGACTTGCAAACTTTATATGCCCCAGTACAGGGGAATGCCAGTGCCAAAAAGGGGGAGTGGGTGGGTAGGGGATTGGGGGGGTGGGTATGGGGGACTTTTGGGATAGCATTGGAAATGTAAACGAGGAAAATACCTAATTTAAAAAAAAGAGAAAAAGAGGATCCTTATTTGCCTCTGGATAAAATCCTGTTGTATATATGTTCTGCATTTTAATTCTTCAGTCATCATCCATTAGTTCAATGGGACACACCCAAAAAATGAATCAGGGAAGTGGGAGTGGAAAAATCCATTACAAAAATGTTCAAGCAATATAAAGGAGATCCTACAATTTGAAACTCATAGTTTTAAACAGTGTAGAACATAGCCTTTATTTCATTGTAAATTCTAAGAGACTGAGAAGAGACAGACAGCAAAATGTCCTTCTTACCCTTCATATTCTTCAATCAAATTCAGGTTGGACACTCACCTTCATGGAATCAGACTCATTGTGGGAGTATCAATCAGCATTCCATGTCTGAGCCCCATCAATCGTATAGGTACTCTAGTGAGGTCACCTGTCAATAGTCCATGGGAGTGGATGCTATTTTCAAAGACCCCACAGAGCTCTGTAAGAGTCTGCTGGTAACTCAGTGGGAGGGATTGACTGGTGTTGACGAGAGTTCTTCCACCCCTAAGTCAGCCACACAATAAGGTTGACAATTAGACAATTCTTTCATGGTCAAGCTTCTGCATACAATGTTTGGAATCAGGATCTCTACTCTCCTATAACTGATTGTCAACAAGAAGCCATGCAGGTGACATTGTACATTATTTTTCTTCTTAACTAATATTTTTTTCTTGAAAAGCAAAGGTTCTGAGTAAATGAAGCTTTTAGCGCTCATGGACTGTGGCAGTCCACCCTTCCAGGGGGACATTCTATTGGAGGGTTTACATAAAGCTAGTAGCACCTCTACCTTCAAGATTGGGTTGCCCAGATTTGTACTCTGTTTCCAGATAATTGCCAAGAGACAAATAGAAGCTGAGCATGCCCAGCATTAACTTGCATCTCTATGGAACCAGTAGAGAAAATGAGTCTTCATCTATGATGAAGCTGGAATTTCCCCTTCAAGCCCTTCCTTGTTATTTTTTTTTAACTAATATCTTGAAAGATACCATGTTTATTGAAACAGCATAATTATATTCAAGTATGGCAAGGAGATGGTTTTACTTTGCAATGTAGAAAGATATAGCAAGGCAGTTGAGAAACCATCACAGCATTAAGTTTATGCAAGGCATTCTATCAAGATTTGTTCTAGTGATCTTGACATGTGTAATATCTTAATACAGAATATAAGTACTGACCCATTGGAGGTCTCAGAACTTACTCTCCAACCACAGCAGAGATGAGCTAGCCTTGAATGAGCTAAGCTTCCATTCCTTCCCCTCCACTTCTACCTCTGACTGTGGTTGCTCCTCTCTCCACAAGTGATATCAGAAGACATTATTCATCTCTCTCTGCCAGACTTACTTAATGTGATCTAAGCTTATCCACGTTGGTACAAGGGACAGAATTTCATTCTTTTGCAGTGCTTACTAGCACCCCATTTTGTTCCTGTTCTAAATATTCATTCTCCATTCATCTGTTGATGGAGACTAAGGCAGTTCTGTATTTAGCCTGCTGTGAATAACATGCATTAAACATGGGAGTTTATTGCATACTTTCCTTCAACCTCTTTATTTTAGTCCCTTTGGATACTTTCCCAGAAGGAGAATTGCTCAATCAAAGGGTCATTCAAATATCAGCTTTCTGAGGAAATGCACTGATGCTTCCACAATGGCTGTGCTAAATCACAATCCCACAAGCCATTGCTGAGGGTTCCCTTTTCTGTGCATCTTTGTCAGCTCTTGAGACCTTTTAGTGTTTTATAGAGTTGTTCTACCAAGTACAGGGAGATTACTTACTGTTGGTTTCATGGGTATTTCTCAGGATGGGTGGCTAAACGTCTTTCTCTGGACTTGGGGGTAATTTCCATGTCCTTCTTGGCAGTACCTGTTATATATTTAAGTGTACACTTTTTCAGCTGTATGAGTTGAAAATCTTTTTGGAACTTTAGCGATCGCCTTTTCATCTCATCTCCATCATTTATATTGCTGTTCAGAGACATAATATTGATGAAGTCTGATTGCTCAATTTTTCCTTCTTGACCTAAATTTTGGAGGCATAGCGAAAGGATTCTAGTTTGTTCAAAGAACTATTTAGGCGTTATCTCCCATGTTTTCTTCTAGTAGTTTCATACTTTACATTTTAGTATTTAACTCATTCTGAGATGACTTTTACTTATGACATAAGACCAGGTTAACTTCTTTTTATCTGTATGCTAGTTTTCTAAGCTACAATGTTACATAGCCTGCCTCTTTCCTTGGGTATTCCTGGCACTGTGTCAAATGACAGTTGGCTGTGAATGCTTGCTTGCACATTTTATCTAATCCCATTGCTCAGTGTTTCCATTTTCAATACTGGTGGCTTGGCATTTTGATTACTACAGCTTTGTTGTGTATTTGGAAGACAGACAGTGTAAAATGAATGGTTTGAGCTGCATTCTTTCTGCCTGGAATTGTTTTGACATTTTGCTTTTGCTGGTCAAAGCAAATTTTTGCATTTGTTGTTCTTTTTCTATAAAACTACGTTGTAGAATACTTGATAGATTTTATCCAAATCTGACTGTAATTTTAGATAAGGTAGATATTTAAGCAAAATTAATACCTAACCTATAAAATATAATCTAATTATTTGTATTTCCCCTGACTCTTCCAAAATTGCATATTTTTCAGTACACAGATCCTTCACATTATGAATTAAGCTATCATATTTATGTATTAGTTGTTTCTATTGCAAACGTATAATCTGAAATTTCATTTGGAATGTCCCTCCATTGATGGGTTTGAACAGTCCTGTTCTTGCACACTCAATTTTTTTCTTATTTTGAATCATGAAAAGTTACTATTACAGCCTATCCCTCCACAAAAATAAAAATAAAACTCATTTTATGAAGCTGGTATTATTCTAATACCCTCATCAGGTAAAGACACAACCAAAGAGGGAGAGGTGGAAAGGGAGAGAGAGAGAGAGAGAGAGAGAGAGAGAGAGAGAGAGAGAGAGAGAGAGAGAGAGATTACAGTCCTGGATTCCTGGATTTTGGGGAAAACAGAAATACAAAAATTCTCAATAATATATTCCCAAACTGAATATAGACACATATCAGGAAAACCATCCACCATTACCAAGTTGGTTTTACTTGTGGAATGCAAAGTTGGTATGTCATATGTAAGTCAATAAGTATATCATGTAAATAGACATAAAGAAAAAAATCACATGGTCATCTCAATATATGATGAAAAGCCTTTGAATATCCAACAGGCTTTCATGATAAAGGTCCCAGAGAGAATGGACCTAGACAAAAATGGCCTCCACTTAATAAAGGACATGTATGATGAAAGCACAGTCAGCATTATCCTAAATGGAGCAAGACGGGCTCTCCACGATCCCCATTTCTTTTTAACATGATGTTAGACACTAGCCAGAGCAATAATGCAAGAGAAGGAAATTAAAGGATAAAATCAGAAAAGAAGTCAAATCATCCGCATTTGCAGAAGATGCGGCATTATAAAAAAAGATCCAAAGAATTCCATCAGAAAACTTCTAGAAACAATCAAAAAATTCAGCAGAGGCATGGTACAAAACCAACTTACAAAACTTATAATACACATAAGATGTCATACAGGACTGCCAAGCCCTCTGGCACACAGTATGTATTTATATTAATTAAATTGTGTTTTCATTGCTGGGGCATATTTGGGCTGGAGATTTACCACAACACAAAACTCAGTAGCCTTTTTATGCACCAACAAAAACCACAATGTGATCATGGCGACAAGCCTATTTACAATAGCATCAAAGACAATTAAATATCTAGGTATATCAAGGGAGTTGTAAGACCTCTACAGTAAAGACATCAATTTTTCTAAAGAAAATTTTAAAAAGACACTAAAAGTAGAAAGATATCTGTATTTATGGATCATAAGTAACTGCATTGAAGAGCAATACTAACAGGTTATTGGTGACTCTTTAAGGTTTTCTTTACATGAGATATTAGGATTCAACTCTGAAATACAGTCTCTGAAATAAGGAGAGCTGCTTTTCTTGGCTTACCATATTCTAGAAGAGAGTTGTTCTCTCTCTCTCTCTCTCTCTCTCTCTCTCTCTCTCTCTCTCTCTCTCTCTCTCTCATACACACACACACACACACACACACACACACACACATACACACACACATACACACACACACACACACACACACATACACACACACATACACACACACACACACACACACACACACACATTGAATGCTATGCTAACTCTGTCTTATCTATGCTGAGGACCATTGATTTCATTCCTATTGAGAGATTTCTCACCAACAGGCACTAGATTTAGTCAAATGTTTTCCCATTTTCTATTTCCATCCCAGTGAATGGTCTCAGCTTCCAGATTTTGATGGAAGAAACAGAGTAAGTATGGAGCAATGGCAACTAATTTAATATCTAGTCAAGACAAAAACACTTTCACAGAATGCCCAGGTTGTGAGTGTGCATGTGTATGTGTGTGTCATAAGTGTTTATTTTGTTAATTAACTACAAAACACTCCATCTGTCTACTTCCAGCTAGCACCCTGACAGATTATAGATTCTAAAGGCAGCTACAAAATCCTATTCCACATGCTGTTGCAATATGGTATTGAAACTTGGCCTTTTGAAGATGAGCAGATCCTGAAATAAACAGAATATGGTGGAAATAACACTGTCCAAATCCAGCAAGAACCCTTTGAGGAGGTGGAGGCTTTTGAACATTCCCACTTCTCACGTGTTCTTTTCTTTAAAATTCATCAAAAGCATTATCAGAGCTTCAAGGAAAGGTATGTATTATCCTTTGGACAGAAAGTCACAGATGACTCTCAGCTGAAGGACAGCTTCCTTTGGTGTCTTTGAGCATACCAGCTCAGATATCTAACCTGGTGAAGACTTGAGATAATGCCTCTCTGACTACATCTGAATACTATGCCTGAGGGATCCAAAGAAAGAAGGGCCCAGCACAGAGGTATGAGAAGCAGGAGGTTCTTTTAGGAAGAGAGTGGACTTCACTAGCTTCATGTGTTACACAGTAGTAACTTGAACATCATTCACTAAACATAATCTTAGAGCCATTTTCATAGAACCCCACATTCTAAGAAGTGTCTTTCCAATGTAGACTCCTAGAAGACAGATTTCTATGGACTCTTATGGATTAACTACATGCTTATAAACCAGCCTACTTGCTCATAGGTTAGTGAGTTTGGGAGAAGACTTTGTACAGGGAATATCTTCCACTGTTTGGGTTACCTGTGAACTGCCCCCCCCCCCAAAAAAAAAATCCCAGGCCAGACAGCTGTATAGTTCAGCTCTGGATTGAGAAAGAAATTGTGTGCAAATTGCCTCACTTTAGCAGGACATAGCTAGAAGCCCTTGTGTGTCTTCAGATTGTTCATATGGCTACCACATTCGTTCTGTGGATCTCTAAGTTTTATGTTTTAGTTTGTTGTTGGCTTGTTTTATTTGGGGCTTGCTTTTTCATTTTTTTGTCTTATTTTTTGGCACACTTGCTTTGTGAATTAGCTATGTAGAACTCATCATTTAGAATAAGTTCTTCTTTCTCCAAGTTGTGAAAAAGAACACTAGGCTGTACATTTAAATGCCCCACCTTTATAGGAAACTAGCCAGCACCATGGAAACAGGGATTTTTGTAGAAATGCTTCAGTTTTTATTTAAGAATGTGAATCTGAGATTTATCCCTTAGTGCCTCATGTGTCACTAACCTACTTTGCTAGTAACAGCAGGCAGTGTTTCAGATAGTTCCTTTTCCGTGAACTCTCTTATTTGTACCACCACACCTTCCAGTTTTGTCACACAAAAGGATTTTGTTGTTGTTGTTCCAAGACAAAGAAAATTTATTCACCTAATGTTTAGAGGACAAACTAAGGGATCTACCAGTTGGAGGAACAAGATTACTCTTTTTCTACACATTGTGTTACATAAAAGATGGAACTTGTCAACACAGCAGCAGTGCAGTTGTGCAAAGGCTCTTTATGATCACTAGATCCATGGACCCTGGGTATCTGGATGAAAGACATCCTTCCTTCTGTTTGACTAGCTGAGTAAGAAGAATGCAGCATGATCTTCCACACAATATTCTAGACAGCAAATCAACAATGAGATCTCACTTGCTAGCTCTGTCTACTCCATAGAGCTGAACCATGCCTAGTCTGGGATGCCTAGAAAAGCATCTTCATTATTGCCTAGAAAGCTATAGAAACTGTAACATTTTAGGGCCCAATTTTGACTTTGATATGTATGAAGTGGCTCCAAGCAACCCAATTCAGCCCACTACTCAGGTAATTTTGACTCATGCATAATTCTCCAGGTCGAGTTTTCTAGAGACCTTTCTAGTCCAAAGTTGGCCAGTGGTATTGAGTGCTAAGGAATCACACTGAAGGAGGCAAGGTGACCTTCTTCAGGCTCAGTTTTCACGTGATCTCAGAAGTCAGAGGTCACTAGCTTCATCAGGAAAAACAAGTCTTTCTCTAACTTCTAGCATGAGATTTAACTAGATGCAGTGTTCTACTAGGAATTCTTCCTTTACCTTGGGGCTCCCTTATGCTATTGCACTTGATCTAATGCTTTGTTTTACAGTACACCTATTCTGGAGTCTATTGTGGATGTTGATTTTATAAGCTGGGTGAATTTATAAACTTTTGTGTTCCACTTACTACTCTATAAATCGGCTGCTTAGAGGTAGAGTTGCTTGGTCATCCTGCAGCCAGTCATCAATTTTATCATCTGAGGTTAATTTCATTTCCTCAGGATTGCCAACAGAGCAAAGCTGAAAATTTTTTTCTCCACTGAGCCATGTGACTGTTTAACATTGCAAAGTTTGGCTCCACCCCCTGCTCAGATTAAACAGCCTGTTGGGGTTTTATTATTTTCTCTGCATTGTTCCCTACCTGTCCTCAAAGTGCTGCCCTCAAATACTGTATGAACCATTCTGTATGAGTGTAAACACACTGTGAAAATATATAGCTATGAGTAAGATGAAACAAGTAAAAGCTGTCTCCCGCACATCTGATCCTGACACACACACCCCTTCCCATTCTCAGAGGGATAAGAAAATGAAAGGAAATTTGTAGCAGCCAGGTTGGGGAATGGGGGGGAATCTCTAGGAAGTCCAAGAGATCTGGGGTGGGTGAGGCTCTGAGCAGTCAGACTCAAAAGAGTGGAGATATGGAAACTGAGAAGGCTACCTCCTGTAGTCAGGCAGGACCCCTCATGGAAGGATAAGGACACCAACTCATCCACAAAACCTTTTACCCCAAGCTTGTCCTATTTAAAAGAAATGCAGTCACAAAGATGGAACAGAGACTGAAGGAATGGTCAACCAATAACCAGACTAATTTGAGACCCATCCTATGTGCAAGCACCAATCCCTGACACTATTGTTGATATTCTGTTATGCTTGCAGACAGGATCCTAGTATAACTGTCCTCTGATAGGCTCTACCCAGCAGCTGACTGGAACAGATGCAGATACTCACAGCCAAACAATGGATGGAAGGCAGGGATTCTTATGGAAGAGTGGGGTAAAGACTGAAGGCCCTGAAGGGGATAGAAACTCCACAGGAAGATCAACAGAGTTAACTAATTGTACCCTTAGAAACACTCAGAGACTGAGCCATCAGCCAAAGAGCACACACCAAGTCCCCTAGCCCATATGTAGCATATGTGCAGCTTGGTCTTCATGTGGGTCCCCTAACAACTGGAGCAGGAACTTACCCTAAAGCTGGTGCCTGTTTATGGAATCCATTCCTCAACAGTGCTGTCTTGTTTGGCCTTAGTGGGAGGAGTTGCATCTAACCCTGGAGAGACTGGATGTGCCAGGGTGGGAGGATACTCAGGGAGGACCACACCCTCTCAGAGCAGCAGAGGAGAGGTGATGGAGGGAGGTACCCTGTGAGGGTGACAGTAGGAGGGGGCAGTATTTGGGATGTAAAATAATTAATTTAAAAAATTTAAAAATTGTCAAACATGCACATTCTAGTTGATAAATGTGTCCAGAACAATATATTTATGTTGAACACTATGCCCCAAAATTACAACAGTTAAGGAACTCTGACTCCAGGTAACTCCAGTGTTAGAGACTTGAAGCACTGTGGCTAGTTGGTGGCTGAAGTCATTTTAATCATGTGTGTCTGAACAAGTAGTTAAACAGCTGCTTGAGTTAGTGTAGGGTTCCTGATGTGATGTGAGAATCGGTGCAGGCTTGTCAGGACCTTGAATCATGTGGGGTTGGTTCTAAGCCTAAATTCTGTTCATTGTGCCTTGTGCTAGGGAGTTAGACATAACCTCTTCTGTCCATGTCTACAGACTAGTTCCAGCCAAGAATACCTACTCTAAATGCTGTCTGAATCCAAGTAAGTATGAGCAACACTGCATCAAGTGCTAATCCATGCTGCCTCTGCAGGAACCTTTCCAGCAAATCTAGCTCAGGATGGGTAATCAAGAATAGATTACTCTGCCCTTAGTAGGTGACAGCCTGAATCCAATCTAGAAGCATCTGCATATAGCTATAGTTAATGTTACCAGTGACATCATAGATTTTGGAATAGTTTTGCCTTTGGCAGACTCTCTGACCCACCTCTACCATGCACTGTATCAGCAAACAAAACCATCAGGAAGAACTTCCTGTATGTGTTTATGTCCTGAGATGACTATATAATAACGTCAATTCTGTGTGCAATGCCCCACTGTAACCAGAGTGGAGTGAGCAAGGGCGTGAAAACCATGAAGTGCATGAAACTGCATCAAGATGGCTTTTAAAGAAAACTGGTAATGATAACAGAAGAAGAAAGAATGAATGACAGAGAGGCTGAAGCTGCTGCTGTACAGTGTAGTGTGAGCTACCAAGCCTGACCAAACTGAACGATGGCTATGTTGAATGACAGCATCCTTGTTCTGCAGGGTCTGGGAAAATGACAGAAGAATCTGTATTCCTTCACTTTTGCCAGATCAGCCAGTGCACGAGCCTCAGAACTGTGACCCTTGCTAAGCTAAGTTAGTGAAATCATCAGAGGTGTTACAAAGAAAAGGGTGCAACTCACCATTCTCTTCTCCACAGGTATAATCAACACCCCCAGCTCCATGGACTCCCCCATACGCTCCTCTTAACAGTGGATGGATGAAAGTTTTAATATTATTTCTTGACACACACATACATACATATATACATACATATGTAAGCAATTTCTGAAATTCAGGGAGTTGACCAAATACTAGTTTTGTACTAAGTTCCTTGCGAACCACGGTCTTAAAAAACACATGGGATTAAACAACATTATTTAAATGTTTTTTCTTGAGATTTGGAGAAGTTTCCTGTTATAACAGAGAATATGGGGGTTCCTAAAAACCACTGAAAGAAGTATATCTCTAAGGCCAGCAGTATCTTATTGAACAATTACAGAAAAGCCTCTGCACCCCACACAGTGACCCTTATACATCCTTGTTTACTGTGTTTCTTTCACAAGATCTAGGGAGCAGAATCAGACTAGGTGACCATCAGAAGATGAGCAGACAATGAAAGACCATAACAAATATTATTTGACTATATTAAACAAATAAACCATCTCATCTCACATACACACAAATGGTAAAATATACAGGAAAGTGGATGCAACTGCAAGACCTTATACTGAGTGAAGTATATGAAGCTTGGAAAGGCAAAAATCTGTATGTGCTCTCTCCAAAACGAATTATAGCCTCTAACTATAGATATGTGTATCATGGTGGAGATAATCTGGGGGGAGGTCAAGGAACTTAGAAAGGGACCCATGAGACTAGAAGAGGCTTCCTTTAAGTTGTGTGTCGTATAGGACACTGGGCACAATCAGGAAAGTAAGGTAGGGTCATGGTGGGAAGGGCAAGAATCAATCAAATATATTCAAAAATCCTACATGGAAATGTGTTACTTTACAAGCAAGGTTCTGTTTTGTTTTTCAGATATCAAAACATATTGCATCTGCTTGGTAGAATGTAATTTAAGTCTTTAGTCAGAAAGACTAAAGTTTCCAATTGGGAGGCATGTAGGAATTTTAATTTTAACATTTATATATTGATTGATTGTGGTGGGTGGGAAGGAAAGATGTCAGCACAGGGGTCAGAGGACAGAGTTCTCTAATTCTTCTCTGTGCGTCCCAGGAAGACACTCAGGCAGGTGTTTTTACTCACTCTGTTGCAAAGCAGAATAGAATCTTGAGTGCCACCATACATGTCTTCCCTCTGCTGATGGGGAGACAAATGAGATTGGCAGGAACATGAGCCATGCCTTCCCTGTCTGTGTGGCTAAATCTAGGAGAATAGGAGGACTGAAGCAGCTTCCTCAAATCTGTGGCCATCTTTGTTTACTTTCAAGAAATATCCTGTAGGATGGCTCTTTCCTAGGCTCTTATTTGTGGGCAGGGCAGTTCTGGGACCTTTCAAGAAGAGAATCACAGGAAACAACCAGAATGGATAGTAAGGAGAGCTATGAGAAAGCAAATGGTTTGATCTAACCAAGTGTACTGGCTGGTTTTGTGTCAACTTGACACAGCTGGAGTTATCACAGAGAAAGGAGCTTCAGTTGAGGAAATGCCTCCATGAGATCCAACTGTAAGGCATTTTCTCAATTAGTAATCAAAGGGGAAAGGCCCCTTGTGGGTGGGACCATCTCTGGGCTGGTAGTCTTGGTTCTTTTATTTATTTGTTTATTTATTTTAATTTTTTTAATTAGGTATTTTTCTCGTTTACATTTTCAATGCTATCCCAAAAGTCCGCCATACCCACCCCCCCAATCCCCTACCCACCCACTCCCCCTTTTTGGCCCTGGGGTTCCCCTGTACTGGGGCATATAAAGTTTGCAAGTCCAATGGGCCTCTCTTTGCAGTGATGGCCGACTAGGTAATCTTTTGATACATATGCAGCTAGAGTCAAGAGCTCCGGGGTACTGGTTAGTTCATATTGTTGTTCCACCTATAGAGTTGCAGTTCCCTTTAGCTCCTTGGGTAATTTCTCTAGCTCCTCCATTAGGGGCCGTGTGACCCATCCAATAGCTGACTGTGATCATCCACTTCTGTGTTTGCTAGGCCCTGGCATAGTCTCACAAGAGACAGCTCTATCTGGGTCCTTTCAGCAAAATCTTGCTAGTGTATGCAATGGTGTCAGTGTTTGGAAGCTGATTATGGGATAGATCCCTGCATATGGCATTCACTAGATAGTCCATCCTTTCGTCACAGCTCCAAATTTTGTCTCTGTAACTCCTTCCATGGGTGTTTTGTTCCCATTTCTAGGCTGAGCAAGCCAGGGGAAGCAAGCCAGTAAGGAACATCCCTCCATGGCCTCTGCATCAACTCCTGCTTTCTGACCTGCTTGAGTTCCAGTCCTGACTTCCTTGGTGACAAACAGCAGTATGGAAGTGTACGCTGAATAAACCCTTTCTTCCCCAACTTGCTTCTTGGTCATGATGTTTGTGCAGGAATAAAAACCCTGACTAAGACAAATTGGTACTAGCAGAGTGGGGTATTCCTGTGACAACCTGACCATGTTTTGGGGAGGACTGTGGAAGGACTTTGGAACTTTGGCCTAGAAGATCCATTCGTTGTTAAGAGCTCTGTCAGATGTGTAGGAGATTGGAAGATAATGTTGAGAACAGTGCAGAAGATGAGGCCGGGCTTGTGAAATTTCAGAGGGAAAATTAAAGACTCTTTTCAGGGCCATTGCTGTTTTGATTGTGAAGATTCTGTACCAGAACTACTAAAGCAAAAACTTTGCATTACTGGGACTATTGATGCTGGTTAGCTGGAGCTAAGAAATTAGTGGTGACTAAGAAGAGACCAGCATCATTGAGGTGACATCTTCTGGGAAGTGTTTTCTGAGAGCACAAAGAGGCTGTCTTCCAGAGATAGCCAAACTGTACTCCCGCTGCAGCAGGACTTGGTAATGTGTAAGGGTCACCCAGGTGGTCCTAGTTTTGAAGGTACGAAGGGGTCACACAGAGCAGCTAAGGCTCAGCACTGTAAGAGGCCATGGAAGGCCATTGGTGAAGGTACAGCCTCAGTTGAAGTTGATGGCCCAAGACTGAAGGGGTCATGTATCATTTTGGAGATGCCAGTACCATGAGATGACCACCAAGAACAGCAGCAGCAGTGGAGTACAGGCAGCTGGAGCCTAGAAGACAAGCTGTGTGCTACAAAGGACAGGGCTGGAGAAGTGACCCAAGTCCTTGAAGGAGCCCAGAAGATCATGAGTTGGATCCCAGACAGCTGGAGTTTAATTTTTGATTTTGTTTTTTGTTTTTTTTTTCCATTTTTTATTAGGTATTTAACTCATTTACATTTCCAATGCTATACCAAAAGTTCCCCATATCCACCCATCCCCACTCCCCTGCCCACCCACTCCCCCTTTTTGGCCCTGGTGTTCCCCTGTACTGGGGCATATAAAGTTTGCAAGTCCAATGGGCCTCTCTTTCCAGTGATGGCCGACTAGGCCATCTTTTGATATATATGCAGCTAGAGTCAAGAGCTCCGGGGTACTGGTTAGTTCATAATGTTGTTCCACCTATAGGGTTGCAGATCCCTTTAGCTCCTTGGCTACTTTCTCTAGCTCCTCCATTGGGAGCCCTATGATCCATCCATTAGCTGACTGTGAGCATCCACTTCTGTGTTTGCTAGGCCCTGGCATAGTCTCACAAGAGACAACTACATCTGGGTCCTTTCAATAAAATCTTGCTAGTGTATGCAATGGTGTCAGCGTTTGGATGCTGATTATGGGGTGGATCCCTGGATATGGGGCTCAGAACTGAACAAAGAATTCTCACCTGAGGAATACCGAATGGCAGAGAAGCACCTGAAAAAATGTTCAACATCCTTAATCATCAGGGAAATGCAAATCAAAACAACCCTGAGATTCCACCTCACACCAGTCAGAATGGCTAAGATCAAAAATTCAGGTGACAGCAGATGCTGGCGTGGATGTGGAGAAAGAGGAACACTCCTCCATTGTTGGTGTGAGTGCAGGCTTGTACAACCACTCTGGAAATCAGTCTGGCGGTTCCTCAGAAAACTGGACATAGTACTACCGGAGGATCCAGCAATACCTCTCCTGGGCATATATCCAGAAGATGCCCCAACTGGTAAGAAGGACACATGCTCCACTATGTTCATAGCAGCCTTATTTATAATAGCCAGAAGCTGGAAAGAACCTAGATGCCCCTCAACAGAGGAATGGATACAGAAAATGTGGTACATCTACACAATGGAGTACTACTCAGCTATTAAAAAGAATGAATTTATGAAGTTCCTAGCCAAATGGATGGACCTGGAGGGCATCATCCTGAGTGAGGTAACACATTCACAAAGAAACTCACACAATATGTATTCACTGATAAGTGGATATTAGCCCCAAACCTAGGATACCCAAGATATAAGATATAATTTGTTAAACACATGAAACTCAAGAAGAATGAAGACTGAAGTGTGGACACTATGCCCCTCCTTAGATTTGGGAACAAAACACCCATGGAAGGAGTTACAGAGCCAAAGTTTGGAGCTGAGATGAAAGGATGGACCATGTAATTTTTGATTTTGATTGTGACTGTGCCCTGATATTTTTCCCTCTTGAAGGAAGAAAATATTTTAGAGGATCCCACAGTTAAGAGACTTTTAATTGTAAAAAGACTTTGGATTTTAAAAGAGATGGATATTTTAAAGAGATTGAAAATTTAAGATTATGTAAAGACTGTGGGACATTTAAAGTTATTTAGATCTTGGGGATGAATAAGAATGTAAGGGTTGAGGTTTAATAGTGATATGTTTGTGTGTCAAGTTGACAAGGTGCCAATTGTACTGGCTGGTTTTGTGTCAACTTGACACAGGTGGAGTTATCATGGAGAAAGGAGCTTCAATTGAGGAAATGCCTCCATGAGATCCAACTGTAAGTCATTTTCTCAATTAGTGATCAAGGGGGAAAGGCCCCTTGTGGGTGGGACCATCTCTGGGCTGGTAGTCTTGGTTCTATAAGAGAGCAGGCTAAGCAAGCCAGGGGAAGCAAGCCTTCCATGGCCTCTGCATCAGCTCCTGCTTCCTGACCTGCTTGAGTTACAGTCCTGACTTCCTTTGGTGATGAACAGCAGTATGGAAGTGTAAGCTGAATAAACCTTTCCTCCCCAACTTGCTTCTTGGTCATGAGGTTTGTGCAGGAATAGAAACCCTGACTAAGACACCAAGAGAATGCACTTTAGAGAGAATGTGGGTTCATTACTACATCCCTGCTAACCTGGCTGACAGAGCTCCTGTCTCTAGGGAGCCAGTCTAAGCTCATTGCCAAGGGCAACCACTCAGAGAAGGAAAGCAAGACTCCCAGGTCAAGCTCACCTGCCTCTTCCTCTGAGGTCAGGATATAGAAGAGAGTCCCAGGAATAGCCTCAATTGCTGAATATCTGAAGTTCTAAATCTCTGAGGCTATGTCACAGAGGGGAACTTTTCCATCAAAGAAAAGTGAGCACAGAGGGAAGAGAGAGCTGCAAACTTGGGAGAAAATTACAGCATTCTCTAAGATGAGCCATCAAGAAAATAATTTCCACAGGGAGGGCTTTGCCCCAAGGAAGATCTGTCATTTTAAAATGCAAGATTTAACATACAGTTTAAGATTATTTTTCTGAAGTATGTTGAAAGTTGTCGTCGTGCTCCCAGGGGAAACACTTTTCCTTTTAGTAGAGAAAATAGTGTCCCTTCCTGTGGTTGCAAATGGAAGCACTTTAATTTAGTTGCCAAGCCAGAGATACTTTCCCTGTAACTGTATGCATGCATGTGAACACACACACATACACACACACACACACACACACACTTAGAAATGCCCCAGTGTAGGGGAATGCCAAGGCCAGGAAGCAGGAGTGGGTGGGTTGGTGAGTAGGGGGAGGGGGAAGGGGATAGGGGTTTTCGGAGGGGAAACCAGGAAAGGAGATAACATTTGAAATGTAAATAAAGAAAATATCTAATTTAAAAAAAGAAAAAAGTTCTGCTTTGATGTCTTAACCTAATATGCATACATCAAAGTAATTACTGTAGTCTGGACTTTATAGGAGACAGGACTTAATCAATATACTCCTTATTTCTCATGTAGTATGGCTGGTCTCAGGACTTTTGGTACACAAGAGTACAGCAGGGGTTCTTAAAAACATCTATGTTTTCAGAGATAGAGACAATCAATTTTATGCAATCGTTTTAGCTTCATGAATGCCATACATTCTCACTGACAGAATTGAATACCAAAACTGAGGAAGCATCAGGGGAGAAATAACTTTAAGTATTGTTTTAAATTTGTTTCTTTTTATTCTATGTGTATGCATGAGAGCCTGAACATATGTAAGTGTACTGTGCACGTGCCTCCTGCCTATGAAGATCAGAGGAGGAGTTACAGGTGTTTGTGAGCTCTCTGACATAGAACCTGAGAACCAAATCTGAGACTTTCATATTAGCACGAAGTGACTTTGATATTAGTCATCTCTCTAGTCCCAACTCTCAGGTTTATAATCTATCCATTTCACTGTTTGAATTTCAGACTGGTTCTGAGTCTGTGACTTTAGTGAGAGAAAATCTAAACAGAAACTCAGACTGACTTCCTCCTCCTGGGACTCTCATGCCTTTATAAGACCTAATGTCACTCCACAGTCTAGTGAAATCAGGATTGACACTGGATTATCTTCATAAGGGGAAGCCTTCAAATACTAACATGTATAATTCATAAGGCTTGGTGGTTGATAGGTTGTATGTGTTATATGGAGAAAATATAATTTGTGAACGGTTTACACTCAATTTAAGACCTTAAGTACCACATGCGTGTGACAAACACATAATCCTAAGGACACGCTTAAACATACTTAGACTGCAAGGGGATTGAAATCCAATTATTGGCATATGGGTAACTTGTAGAAAATTCTAAAATACATGTGAGAATTAGTAAATGAAACGTATATAATTTTAAAAGAAATTTAAGAGACCTAGAGAAAGGAATGTGCAGAATGCCAATTTCGATTTTAGCCTAGTATAATCAGTGACTAAGCAACTAGTGTGAGACTGGTATGTTTTTATTAAGTTGTTATTTGACATATCCTAACATGCTTTTGTGTTTGTAAAACCTGAATTTTTAGAACACTGATTGTCATGTGTATTTATTTTAAGCCAGCTTCTATACCCATCACAGAATATGTGCCAGCAATGAGAATTACGGGCTAATTTTTATATATTTCACATAATTAACAAAATTATAATGAAATCTTATTTTTGCCATGTATTTCCATAAGTGAATGTAGGGAAATTCAAATTGAATAATACTTCAAACCTTTTTTTTTTTTTTTGAAAGCACCAAAGCCATATATTAAGGTTGATTTTTTTTTCCTTCCTCTTCCAAGAAGGAGAAATTCTCACAGTCTTTATGATGTCATCTAGTACTCCCCTTATCAAGAAAATCAGCAAAATTAGCATTCTGTTATAGCCAGCAACTATATCTCTTCTGTTGGTTTAAAGCTAGACTATGAATGTATTTTTTTTTTTTTTTGGTTCATGTCTGGGTATAAGATGTTCTTTGGAGATTCTTCTCACAAGTGACCTCACTGACAGGATGGCCACTGTCCCAGATTCTTTCCAATGAAAACACTCCACCATCATCTAGGTCCTCATTGCCACCACAGGTAGCCCTGAAAAAAGATGACCAGGGAGGTAGAACAGGGAAGGAAGAAAGGGAAGATACAGGTTTTATTTTCTTAAAAATATTAGTCATTTGGGAACTTTGCAAAATGTGTTCTGATTGTAATCATGCTCCCTCTTCCATCTCTTCCTTGATGTACCTCTCTCCCTTCCCACTAAAGTCTGTATCCTTTTCCTCCTATAAAGTCCAATTTGTGCAACCCAATATTCTAGGATGCATGGCCTTCCACTGGAGCTTAGCTGCTTTATCAGGGTCTAAAGTCTTAGAGAAATCTAACCTATCCTTTCCTGGTTAGATACTTGGCAAAAAGTAGAACTTCATGCCCAACTCCCTTCTTTAAGCCTGTACCTAGAGTAGACACACAAAAGCCATCTTCACTTTCCTCTTGTTAGGAAATGGTCACACTATTGCTACAATATGTGGGGACAACACTCACAAATACTTTCTGTAAATACTTAAATTCTATTAAAAGAGAAGTAGTCATTTTTTGACTTATGATCTTATCTTCCGTTTTAAAATCTCAGCACATTTGATCAGATCATGAATAATTCTCAAACTTCCAAAACTGCTACTTCATTTGGACAGGAAAAACAGTGGATTCTATTCAGAACAGAAGAGAGTATATGCTATGGTTTTGGATTGAGATGTGTCACTGTGAACACCTTGTGAAAGTCTCAACCTCCATTTCTCTGGTGGGAGCAGGGGTGACAGTTCTCTATATGACAGCCCACATACAATATTTGACTTTCATTATCTGATTTATTCTCCAGATGCTAGAAAGAGTACCTACTGGGATATGCTTGAGAAGCCCAAATCTGTTCTAACAGGTAAAGAAGTCTTTGAGTATGTTGGTCACTTGGTGCTGCCTGTGCTGAGATTTTACTGAGAAAAAAACTGCCAATGTAATCACATGTTATTAAAGACAAATATTTGGAAAGAGCATGTGGCATGATAATTTCTTATGACAGAGAAGTTTTCTATATAACTGAGGCTGACACTGAATTGTAGAGCCTTCTGCCTAAGCCCAAGCACTGTGATTACAGGTATGTACCACTACACCAGATGATAACTCTTACTAAAAATTGCTTGAGAAATAGGCTGCACCCTTGGCATGTTGTACATTTTAACTTGTTTTTCCAACTTTCTGTGAAAAGGAAATATCATGCCCAAATAAGACATAAAGAGTTTAATACTCAGGAGCAGATGGCCTCTCCAAGACTCAAGTGTCAAGGACTCTGAGGGTAAATGTGTTCTCCTGCTGAGGCACACACCTCTTTTGCAAGCAGGATTCTGATGCAGGATGATGTTCATGTCTGGTTGGATTTGATTTTAAGAACTTCTCTGTCTGATTGCATGGTATGTGCTCTCTTTCTCCTTCTGCGGGTAGTGCTTGCCATCTTCAGGGATCATCGGATATAAATGAGATGCATAGAAATGATGACTTCTGCCCTTGCCAGTACAAAGTACTCCACCGGGTTAGTAAGGTCATACCTCTCCCCATTATCACTGTGTGTATAAATTCCCTTTGTGAAAGAGTGTGTCCTGAAATACTGACTTGATATTTCTGTCATCACTGGAGTGCCAGTACCTCTTCCATTCTGGGAGTAAGTCAACCTAAGACCATGCACAGCCATGGTTTTTATTTAATCAGATAATGAAATAGGCTGCATCTCAGGACATACTACATATCATAGTGACCCAAATTGCTTGTACAATTCCATGCTTTTATAAGATACCATCTAATTTGCCATTATCATTCAGTGTAACTTCATTTTCCCTGGTGGAGCAATGGAAATTACTGTAACTTATAATTTTGTGGTAATTATAGAGAGAACTCACATAATTAGTGCAAGATCACTGTTCTATTTATTTTCCCAAATGAATCACATCCTTAGGTCAGACAACCCTTATGTGTAGTTTTAAGGTATTGAGTTACTATCTACAGATCAGCTGATGTCTCAATAAACATCAATCTATTTTTTTCTTCTTCTATTTCCTTCTAGAACATTCTGTGTGGCCAAATTAAGGAAATTAAGAGTACACAGAAATTCTTGAAGTCTGGGAATGCCTGAATTATCTGAGTTCTGACTGCATGAGGTATAAGCACACCTGTGACTTTCTTCTTAGCAATTGGAACTGTGATGCCAGTTTTTCTCATAAAATACAAAATGAACATGATATGAAAACATGAATCTGAAATACTCCAAACTGCAAAACTTTCAAATCTGATCTCATATGAAGGGTCAACATTAAAAGAGAAACCCACAGGTGTACTAAAGTATTCCACCAAATTCATGAAACTTACATAAAGTTTCTATGAAACAAATTTCATGTTTAGAATCTAGGCCCATACCAAACATGTGTAAGTGTTTCAAGGCTGAAATATGAAAGAGTTTGGGTCCCAAGCATTTGGAATAAGGGGTATGCAAGGATGGCAATTTACGTTAGTTAGTCAAGTGCTTCATGCATGAAGCTCTTGGTTGATGCCCAGTACCACATTACACTGGATTAGTGGCACATGCCTGTAATCCAGCATTGGAATTTAAAGTCATTCTCAGTTACATGGAAAATTTAAGGACAGCCTGGGATATATGAGACCTTGCCCTCTACTTCTCCCCACCCTTCCAAAAAAGTGTTAGGGACATGGAGATTTTATGTACACACCCAACAAAAATATCCCTTTCCATTCAGAGCACAGGCTACACCTGCTCACTCTGCCATATAGAGAGTGGCGCCATAGTACTTAAACTCCATACTCTCTAAATTTCATGTTCCTTTAAAATTCGCACTGTATTGCAAACACCCTCTCATTGATAGCAGAACCATGGATTGTGTGCTCTAGTCCCTCCAAAAGCTCTTCTCTCATCCCACTGCTCTTTTGTTTCAAGATCTCACAACTTCTTGCTTTATTTCATATCCTTGTGAACAAGCTCTTTTACATGGTGAAAGACACTTGGCAGCTTTCAAAGCTAATATTACCGGTTTGTTTTTGTTTTTAATTATTGGCATCTATCATGAGAAAAGACGGTGAAAAATCTGTGAGAACGCATAGAGGCTGATTCGTGAAATGGACTACTATACAAATGCACATGGACACTGGAGGGCCTGCGGGTGTGCCTGCAAGCGGAGCAGAAAGAGGGGGTATTCAACAAGGATCCCATTAAACAATAACCAGTGAATCTGCTTTTCAATGTGGAAACAAACGATAAATATAAATTAACATTCCAACTCAAATTGATGAGTGGTCATCTCACAAGGTCCTACCCCTAGATGAAGAGCTATAGGTAATTAATGGTTACAGAGCGAGCGCTAATCAGTCAGCGCCAGGAGGGAGCCCCTGGCATATTATCTAGTCCTAGTTGGTCAGCCTTAAACACATATACATACAAGTAAGACTAAATGAACTCAGAAGAAAAGTGTACACACGTATAATACATACATGTATGAATATACACATACATGCATATATACATACACACAGGTAGACAGAGAGACAAACAGAGATGGCAGAGGGGGTGGGGATAGAACACAGCAAGACTTGGGTGGGAGGACAAAGAGGGGTAGAAACAGTGTAAGCACAGAAAAGGAGTAAAAAATAATTTTAAAAGAAAAATATAAAGAAATTAAAACTATAGCCATTTTTTCATGATGTAATGCCACTAATGAGCTTTGGGCTGACCAATTAAAGTCACAAAGATCAAGAAATTCAAATCAATCAATCTCCTCAATGTCCTCATAATTTACTAGACTTTGCATCATGCAAACTACAAACCATCCACAAAATTACATCTCAGATAAGGTGACCTCCAAAACAACTAGGCTGAACTAATAATCTTCCTTCTGTCATAGCACACCACAGGTTCTCAAATCCTTCTTTGATCCTTAATACCTTATTTGCCATTATTTTATTTTGTTCTTTGGCCCATACCAAACATTCCCAGGGTACAGGCCTAGAGCCTCATTTCCTCCATGGGGATTCTCAGTGTGGCACTTGCTGCTCGTAAGACATTCAGTTGTCTGCTTACAGAAAGGCAGGGGTGAAGGCTAAATATGATTTGCTTATAATGCAATCTTCATTCTTTTTTTTTTCCATTTTTTATTAGGTATTTAACTCATTTACATTTCCAATGCTATACCAAAAGTCCCCCATATCCACCCACCCCCACTCCCCTGCCCACCCACTCCCCCTTTTTGGCCCTGGTGTTCCCCTGTACAGGGGCATATAAAGTTTGCAAGTCCAATGGGCATCTCTTTCCAGTGATGGCCGACTAGGCCATCTTTTGATATATATGCAGCTAGAGTCAAGAGCTCCGGGGTACTGGTTAGTTCATAATGTTGTTCCACCTATACGGTTGCAGATCCCTTTAGCTCCTTGGCTACTTTCTCTAGCTCCTCCATTGGGAGCCCTATGATCCATCCATTAGCTGACTGTGAGCATCCACTTCTGTGTTTGCTAGGCCCCGGCATAGTCTCACAAGAGACAGCTACATCTGGGTCCTTTCAATAAAATCTTGCTAGTGTATGCAATTGTGTCAGCATTTGGATGCTGATTATGGGGTGGATCCCTGGATATGGCAGTCTCTACATGGTCCATCCTTTCATCTCAGCTCCAAACTTTGTCTCTGTAACTCCTTCCATGGGTGTTTTGTTCCCAAATCTAAGGAGGGGCATAGTGTCTACACTTCAGTCTTCATTCTTCTTGAGTTTCATGTGTTTAGCAAATTATATCTTATATCTTGGGTATCCTAGGTTTGGGGCTAATATCCACTTATCAGTGAGTACATATTGTGTGAATTTCTTTGTGAATGTGTTACCTCACTCAGGATGATGCCCTCCAGGTCCATCCATTTGCCTAGGAATTTCATAAATTCATTCTTTTTAATAGCTGAGTAGTACTCCATTGTGTAGATGTACCACATTTTCTGTATCCATTCCTCTGTTGAGGGGCATCTAGGTTCTTTCCAGCTTCTGGCTATTATAAATAAGGCTGCTATGAACATAGTGGAGCATGTGTCCTTCTTACCAGTTGGGGCATCTTCTGGATATATGCCCAGGAGAGGTATTGCTGGATCCTCCGGTAGTACTATGTCCAGTTTTCTGAGGAACCGCCAGACTGATTTCCAGAGTGGTTGTACAAGCCTGCACTCCCACCAACAATGGAGGAGTGTTCCTCTTTCTCCACATCCACGCCAGCATCTGCTGTCACCTGAATTTTTGATCTTAGCCATTCTGACTGGTGTGAGGTGGAATCTCAGGGTTGTTTTGATTTGCATTTCCCTGATGATTAAGGATGTTGAACATTTTTTCAGGTGCTTCTCTGCCATTCGGTATTCCTCAGGTGAGAATTCTTTGTTCAGTTCTGAGCCCCATTTTTTAATGGGGTTATTTGATTTTCTGAAGTCCACCTTCTTGAGTTCTTTATATATATTGGATATTAGTCCCCTATCTGATTTAGGATAGGTAAAGATCCTTTCCCAATCTGTTGGTGGTCTTTTTGTCTTATTGACGGTGTCTTTTGCCTTGCAGAAACTTTGGAGTTTCACTAGGTCCCATTTGTCAATTCTCGATCTTACAGCACAAGCCATTGCTGTTCTGTTCAGGAATTTTTCCCCTGTGCCCATATCTTCAAGGCTTTTCCCCACTTTCTCCTCTATAAGTTTCAGTGTCTCTGGTTTTATGTGAAGTTCCTTGATCCACTTAGATTTGACCTTAGTACAAGGAGATAAGTATGGATCGATTCGCATTCTTCTACACGATAACAACCAGTTGTGCCAGCACCAATTGTTGAAAATGCTGTCTTTCTTCCACTGGATGGTTTTAGCTCCCTTGTCAAAGATCAAGTGACCATAGGTGTGTGGGTTCATTTCTGGGTCTTCAATTCTATTCCATTGGTCTACTTGTCTGTCTCTATACCAGTACCATGCAGTTTTTATCACAATTGCTCTGTAGTAAAGCTTTAGGTCTGGCATGGTGATTCCGCCAGAAGTTCTTTTATCCTTGAGAAGACTTTTTGCTATCCTAGGTTTTTTGTTATTCCAGACAAATTTGCAAATTGCTCCTTCCAATTCGTTGAAGAATTGAGTTGGAATTTTGATGGGGATTGCATTGAATCTGTAGATTGCTTTTGGCAAGATAGCCATTTTTACAATGTTGATCCTGCCAATCCATGAGCATGGGAGATCTTTCCATCTTCTGAGATCTTCCTTAATTTCTTTCTTCAGAGATTTGAAGTTTTTATCATACATATCTTTCACTTCCTTAGTTAGAATCACGCCAAGATATTTTATATTATTTGTGACTATTGAGAAGGGTGTTGTTTCCCTAATTTCTTTCTCAGCCTGTTTATTCTTTGTATAGAGAAAGGCCATTGACTTGTTTGAGTTTATTTTATATCCAGCTACTTCACCGAAGCTGTTTATCAGGTTTAGGAGTTCTCTGGTAGAATTTTTAGGGTCACTTATATATACTATCATATCATCTGCAAAAAGTGATATTTTGACTTCCTCTTTTCCAATTTGTATCCCCTTGATCTCCTTTTGTTGTCGAATTGCTCTGGCTAATACTTCAAGTACTATGTTGAAAAGGTAGGGAGAAAGTGGGCAGCCTTGTCTAGTCCCTGATTTTAGTGGGATTGCTTCCAGCTTCTCTCCATTTACTTTGATGTTGGCTACTGGTTTGCTGTAGATTGCTTTTATCATGTTTAGGTATGGGCCTTGAATTCCTGATCTTTCCAAATCTTTTATCATGAATGGGTGTTGGATCTTGTCAAATGCTTTTTCTGCATCTAACGAGATGATCATGTGGTTTTTGTCTTTGAGTTTGTTTATATAATGGATTACATTGATGGATTTTCGTATATTAAACCATCCCTGCATCCCTGGAATAAAACCTACTTGGTCAGGATGGATGATTGCTTTAATGTGTTCTTGGATTCGGTTAGCGAGAATTTTATTGAGGATTTTTGCATCGATATTCATAAGAGAAATTGGTCTGAAGTTCTCTATCTTTGTTGGGTCTTTCTGTGGTTTAGGAATCAGAGTAATAGTGGCTTCATAAAATGAGTTGGGTAGAGTACCTTCTACTTCTATTTTGTGAAATAGTTTGTGCAGAACTGGAATTAGATCTTCTTTGAAGGTCTGATAGAACTCTGCACTAAACCCATCTGGTCCTGGGCTTTTTTTGGTTGGGAGACTATTAATAACTGCTTCTATTTCTTTAGGTGATATGGGACTGTTTAGATGATCAACTTGATCCTGATTCAACTTTGGTACATGGTATCTGTCCAGAAATTTGTCCATTTCGTCCAGGTTTTCCAGTTTTGTTGAGTATAGCCTTTTGTAGAAGGATCTGATGGTGTTTTGGATTTCTTCAGGATCTGTTGTTATGTCTCCCTTTTCATTTCTGATTTTGTTAATTAGGATTTTGTCCCTGTGCCCTTTAGTGAGTCTAGCTAAGGGTTTATCTATCTTGTTGATTTTCTCAAAGAACCAACTCCTCGTTTGGTTAATTCTTTGAATAGTTCTTCTTGTTTCCACTTGGTTGATTTCACCCCTGAGTTTGATTATTTCCTGCCGTCTACTCCTCTTGGGTGAATTTGCTTCCTTTTTTTCTAGGGCTTTTAGATGTGTTGTCAAGCTGCTAGTATGTGCTGTCTCCCGTTTCTTCTTGGAGGCACTCAGAGCTATGAGTTTCCCTCTTAGAAATGCTTTCATTGTGTCCCATAGGTTTGGGTACGTTGTGGCTTCATTTTCATTAAACTCTAAAAAGTCTTTAATTTCTTTCTTTATTCCTTCCTTGACCAAGGTATCATTGAGAAGAGTGTTATTCAGTTTCCACGTGAATGTTGGCTTTCCATTATTTATGTTGTTATTGAACATCAGTCTTAGGCCATGGTGGTCTGACAGGATACATGGGACAATTTCTATATTTTTGTATCTATTGAGGCCTGTTTTGTGACCAATTATATGGTCAATTTTGGAGAAGGTCCCGTGAGGTGCTGAGAAGAAGGTATATCCTTTTGTTTTAGGATAAAATGTTCTGTAGATATCTGTCAGGTCCATTTGTTTCATAACTTCTGTTAGTTTCACTGTGTCCCTGTTTAGTTTCTGTTTCCACGATCTGTCCTTTGAAGAAAGTGGTGTGTTGAAGTCTCCCACTATTATTGTGTGAGGTGCAATGTATGCTTTGAGCTTTACTAAAGTGTCTCTAACGAATGTGGCTGCCCTTGCATTTGGTGCGTAGATATTCAGAATTGAGAGTTCCTCTTGGAGGATTTTACCTTTGATGAGTATGAAGTGTCCCTCCTTGTCTTTTTTGATAACTTTGGGTTGGAAGTCGATTTTATCCGATATTAAAATGGCTACTCCAGCTTGTTTCTTCAGTCCATTTGCTTGGAAAATTGTTTTCCAGCCTTTCACTCTGAGGTAGTGTCTGTCTTTTTCCCTGAGATGGGTTTCCTGTAAGCAGCAGAATGTTGGGTCCTGTTTGTGTAGCCAGTCTGTAAGTCTATGTCTTTTTATTGGGGAATTGAGTCCATTGATATTAAGAGATATTAAGGAAAAGTAATTGTTGCTTCCTTTTATTTTTGTTGTTAGAGTTGGCATTCTGTTCTTGTGGCTGTCTTCTTTTTGGTTTGTTGAATGATTACTTTCTTGGTTGTTCTAGGGCGTGATTTCCGTCCTTGTATTGCTTCTTTTCTGTTATTATCCTCTGAAGGGCTGGATTCGTGGAAAGATATTGTGTGAATTTGTTTTTGTCGTGGAATACTTTGGTTTCTCCATCTATGGTAATTGAGAGTTTGGCCGGGTATAGTAGCCTGGGCTGGCATTTGTGTTCTCTTAGTGTCTGTATAACATCTGTCCAGGCTCTTCTGGCTTTCATAGTCTCTGGTGAAAAGTCTGGTGTAATTCTGATAGGCCTTCCTTTATATGTTACTTGACCTTTCTCCCTTACTGCTTTTAATATTCTATCTTTATTTAGTGCATTTGTTGTTCTGATTATTATGTGTCGGGAGGAATTTCTTTTCTGGTCCAATCTATTTGGAGTTCTGTAGGCTTCTTGTATGATCATGGGCATCTCTTTTTTTATGTTTGGGAAGTTTTCTTCTATTATTTTGTTGAAGATATTAGCTGGCCCTTTAAGTTGAAAATCTTCATTCTCATCAATTCCTATTATCCGTAGGTTTGGTCTTCTCATTGTGTCCTGGATTACCTGGATGTTTTGAGTTAGGATCCTTTTGCATTTTGTATTTTCTTTGACTGTTTTGTCGATGTTCTCTATGGAATCTTCTGCACCTGAGATTCTCTCTTCCATTTCTTGTATTCTGTTGCTGATGCTCACATCTATGGTTCCAGATCTCTTTCCTAGGGTTTCTATCTCCAGCGTTGCCTCGCTTTGGGTTTTCTTTATTGTGTCTACTTCCCCTTTTAGTTCTAGTATGGTTTTGTTCATTTCCATCACCTGTTTGGATGTGTTTTCCTGTTTTTCTTTAATGATTTCTACCTGTTTGGCTGTGTTTTCCTGCTTTTCTTTAAGGGCCTGTAACTCTTTAGCAGTGCTCTTCTGTAATTCTTTAAGTGACTTATGAAAGTCCTTCTTGATGTCCTCTATCATCATCATGAGAAATGTTTTTAAATCTGGGTCTAGATTTTCGGTTGTGTTGGGGTGCCCAGGACTAGGTGGGGTGGGAGTGCTGCGTTCTGATGATAGTGAGTGGTCTTGATTTCTGTTAGTAGGATTCTTACGTTTGCCTTTCGCCATCTGGTAATCTCTGAAGCTAGCTGTTTTAGTTGTCACTGTTAAGAGCTTGTTCTTCAGGTGACTCTGTTAGCTTCTATAAGCAGACCGGGAGGGTAGCACTCTCCTTAGTTTCAGTGGGCAGAGTATTCTCTGCAGGCAAGCTCTCTTCTTGCAAGGCAGGTACCCAGATATCTGGTGTTCGAACCAGACTCCTGGCAGAAGTTGTGTTCCACTCACTAGAGGTCTTAGGATCACGTGTGGAATCCTGTGTGGGCCCTTGCGGGTGTCAGGCGACTCAGCTGGCAAGGTAGCCCGGGGCTCGAGTCGAGCGGAAGGGACTTGTGCCCCAGATCAGGCCCGGGTAGCCTGCTTCCCTATGTACCACAGTCTCAGGTTCCGTGCGATTGAATTGGGGCAGGCGCTGTGTTCCACTCACCAGAGGTCTTAGGGTCCCGTGGGGAGTCCTGTGTGGGCCCTTGCGGGTGTTGGGCAAGACTCTGCTGGCAAGGTAGCCTGGGGCTGGAGTCGAGCAGAAGGGACTTGTGCCCCAGATCAGGCCCGGGTAGCCTGCTTCCCTATGTACCACAGTCTCAGGTTCCGCGCGATTGGATTGGGGCAGGCGCTGTGTTCCATTCACCAGAGGTCTTAGGGTCCCGTGGGGAGTCCCGTGTGGGCCCTTGCGGGTGTTGGGCAAGACTCTGCTGGCAAGGTAGCCCGGGGGTCGAGTCGCAATCTTCATTCTTGATCCACCTTTCATAAGACACAAGAGAAAACACATCACTGGCTTTTGAGAGACATGCATGCATTTAATATATCTCTAACAAGGACTATTGTCATAAAGATCTCTGCTTCAAGGAATGCTGGAATTTTGGAAAGATCTCTTTCTTCTTCCTCTCCTTCTGAGACTTCTGGCTGCTTAGTTGATACACTGTGCTGGCTATCCTCAATAACAAGTATGATGACCAACTTTTGTGAACAGAGTCTAAAAATTACAGATTTATGTTCTAAAAATTATAGACATATCTATTTCAAACACACACACACGATTGAATAACATTGTAATTGATCATACCCTATTACCCAATATAAATTTACTTCTAGTCCCAAAATATACAGTTTTGATATTTTGTGGGAACCTGCAAAACACTTAACAGAGTATCTAGATAATAGGACACTATAGTCTCCCAGCAGTTTCCATGGTGGCAAGTTGAAGGGAACAGCTTATAGCCTTGTTCTGCGTGCCATAAAACAGAGCCCACCTTTCCGCTGGAGGGCCTAAGACTATTTGCTATTTGGAAATGACTCATGAAGTACATTGTTCCTTTATTGCCAATCTGAGTTTTAGAGCCCATTCTGCAATTCAAAATAGTGAGCAATCAGGTCTGGAGAGATAGCTCCACCATTTAAAACTGGGTGCTCTTGCAAAGAACTTGGGTTCAAATGTACCACCCACACATGACTTCTTACAGCTGTCTGTAACTCCAGTCCCAGGAGCTCCAGTGCCTTCTACTGGCCTGCTTGGGCACTGCCCTCACATGATTCACAAACATACTTGCAAGTAGAACTCCCATATACATTTTTAAAAAAATAAAAATAAAAACACCGAGGAATCTAGCAACCTAAAACAGGCAGAAGGGAATCAAGTTCACAGCTCAATCTCACTGAAACCATTTCTACATTTTTTCTTTTCCTGAGCAAGCCATCTGGCAGAAATCCAGGGATCTCACCTATGCAGCTGCAATGGCAGATTTTGTGACAACTGTCACAACAAGGTCCCAGATACAGTAATTCCAGGAAGCCTGCTCTTTCCTGGGCATGCCTGAGAGAGAGAGTACAGTGAGCTCTATTGTAGGCACTTGCTCCTTGTCCTCCCCTCCCCTTTTATATGGGATATTCTGAACTGAGCTGATCAGTGGGTCAGGATGGACTTGCTCCCAGAAGTCCCACTAACAAAAGGAAACAGAATATGGGGCATTATTTTGTTACCTGTGAGAGTAGAAAACATAGGGGATAGGAAAGGTTGGATGATCCTAAGTCCTAGGTCCTTTGCTTGGACTACAAAATGGTTTGATGTTAGCTAAAATTAATAATATAAATAATTCTTATGACTAAGTCTTGAGGAGGGCCAAGTGACTGAAGCTTAAGGCAGCCCAGCTGTGGAAGGTAACTGGACATTAGGAAAGAGGAGGAAGGGCCTGTGAACACAGCCTGCCATGCTGGTAGGAATCTCTCATAGACAAAGACACCTTGGAATATTCTTTTCCTGGTATGGGTAACTTCACTAGTGAGAAGTTTCAGCACAGATATAAAATTTCAGTTAAAAAGTCAGAATACTTTATTTTAGATAGTCAAGGAGAAGTAGAAAGATTTACCTTCAATGCAGTGGTTAAGAAACAAAGCAACTTGGAGTTTCCTGTGGTCTCCTGTGACCTTAGGGGTGCTGGGTCCTGAATCCCAAGAATAAAAATGATATATACTTCAGGGTTACTGGCAGGCCCCCTTTCCATCTCCACTCACTGCTGTGTGATACATCCTGACAAATCTGCTTCCACAAATGGCTTAAGACCACGATGAGGCATCACCAAATCACTGGTGTGTTGCCACTGAGGCCATAAGCATGTTACACACTCATTCACTCAGGCTGTTCAAAGAGCCCAGTCAGACTTAGCTATTAAGAAAGTGTATCCCTTCATTCCTTCTTAAGTGGGGAACAAAATACCCATGGAAGGAGTTACAGAGACAAAGTTCAGAGCAGAGCCTGAAGGAACAACCACCCAGAGACTGCCCCACTTGGGGATCCACCCCATAAACAACCACCAAACCCAGACACTAGGCAGATGACAAGAGCCTGCTGACAGGAGCCTGATATAGCTGTCTCCTGCGAGGCTATGCCAATACCTGGCAGACACAGAAGTGGATGTTTACAGTCTTCCATAGGATGGCGCACAAGGTCCCCAATGAAGGAGCCAAAAAAATACCCAGGGAGCTGAAGGGGATTGAAGCCCCATAGGAGGGACATCAATATGAACTAACCAGTACTCCCAGAGCTCCTTGGAACTAAACCACCAATCAAAGAAAACACATGGTAGAACTTGTGGCTCTAGCTATATATGTAGCAGAGAATGGCCTAGTCTGTCATCAATGGGAGGAGAGGCCCTTGGTCCTGTGAAGGCTCTATGCCCCAGTATAGGGGAATGCCAGGACCAGGAATGGGATGGGTAGGTTGAGAAGCAGGGGGAGGGGAGATAGGGGATCTTCAGAGGGTAAACTAGGAAAGGGGATAACATTTGAAATGTAAATAAAGAAAATATCTAATAAAGAAAAAAAGAAAGAAAGTGTATCCCACTAGATAGATGCAGGCTGACGCTTCCTTTACCATGCTTAGTTACATTCACATGATCAGTTTCTTTTTTGCTGACATTTTGAGACAGCAAAGCCTGGTGGCAAGGGAACTCATGGCAGTCTTAAGATACAGTACACTCAGACAACTGGAAATTACTTTTGATTAGAGAACTCACTATAAGGGCAAACATATATCACTTGAAAAGAGCCCTGTATACATAGAGAGTCTAATCATGTACCTTTACAGCACACTGGGAAATGAAAAGAATAACCATGCATATATGTAATTGAAAGCAACACATTGGCACATTGCTCTTGGAGTGAGGAAAAAATAATTTCTTTTGCTCTGTGTACTAGGGTTTGCACAGCTCACACTCATCCTGCACTTTCAGAGGGTAGTGAAGGGATTGTGTCCTATAATTACTGTCAATTTAAGTACAAGCTAACCTACAGATCTCCAAATATTTTTCCTTGGATTCTGTAAATGGTAGGAACTCTAGCAAATGGTTAAAGTTCATGTTTCAGGGAGTAGATTCCCAGGTATTCACCTACTCATAAACATGCTTGCACATAAGTTCACAGGTTACATGAACAGGCATTTCATTAATGTAAGTCAGTAACTTAATCCAACATCTTAAATGCCAGGCAGAAGTCTAAAAAGTATAGGCAGCTACTTGCGTATAAGTTCAGATAAAATGTCACAAATTTTAAGTTCCAGAGAAGAGCAATGACAATCTTCTTGGAGACTGAGTCTGATCTTGCTTTTCAGTTTGACCCTGTAGCAGGGAGCAAAGACATCTCTGTTCCCAGATAATTTCATGGCATGTTGAAGAATTTTGAACACTCTGGTCTGCCCATCAACTCATCAGAGAGACTTATCAATCAAAGTCTTTACCAAATAAAATAGAGCAAACATAATAGACTTTGTCAATGCACAAAGCAAGTTGAAAATAATATGGAATATTCTAGAAAGGTTATTTTAAAAACAAGTTTGACTCCCCATAGAGGAAGGGAGACATACTTTAGTTGTATGGGCAACCTCTTCTTGATTTTCTCATCCTGTCATGCTGCTTAATTGAGAAAACAGCCTTCCAAGAAGACATAAAAATCATGTATACAAACAGAAACAAAAACTGGCCAACATCATGTGTCTTTGTTAGGGTAAGCAGCTTAGTGGATATGGATGGCATGTGAATGAATTCTGGAGACCATGTGTGCCAAGTACCACTCCAGCTGGCCCTGCAGACAGCACAGATCAAAGAAAAGAAATCAGGTCTTGGAGCCAGGCAGATCTGGGCATAGAGCACACTTTTGAAGCTCCACTACTCAATAATTGCATGACTCTAGATGCATAAGCTAACATTTGGGCTCCTAGGTTGTTACATTACATAAAATAATTATCTGGTTATTCTGATATTAATGATTAATTTTTTAATTATCTCTGTATAATCAATGATTTCACAATAGATGCCATAGAAGAGCAAAGTTGGGGGAATGGATATGGTTGTCATGATCAAATCCCATGCCTCACACCAAAACTGATGCTAAAGAATATGAAGTGTCATAGGTCCAACAGAGTTGGAAAGAAGGGGTTTGGCTGAAGGATAGCTGTTGATGATCTATAGGTGAACAGAGTTCTGGGTAGATACTACAGTGAAGTCTCAGACCATATTGAGTGAAGTATAGGCTCAATAACTGACTGCTGTGACAGGGTACTTGTCATAAGTAACTTAAGGGAAGAAAGGTATGTTGTCTTTTACAATTCAAGCAGGGAAGGCATGGATGGCCCATTGTGTGTGGAGGCTGATTGCAAGGTATCTGGAGTCAGGAACCAAATAGAAGACAGGAAATGAGGCTGGGCTATCAAACCTCAAGACCCACCTTCAATGACTCACCTCTTCTAGCCAAGTTCCATGTCCACAAAGTTCTCCAACTATTTAAAACAGTGCCACTATCTGGGGATCAAAAGTTCAAATCAGTGAGCCTATGGATACCATTTCATATTCAAACCACAGCACACACTATTCTCTTCTTGGGCATGCGTTGAACTGAAGGCATGTGAAAAGCCTTAGAGCTGAAAAACATCAAGTAAAAAGGACACTGATTTTGTTCTTCTCTTCTGCCTACCTTCACGCCAGAGAGATCTTGCCCCATGCCTGTGAGAAAAGTGAGAGAATGTGCAGAAAGGCTTAGAAGAGTCTGGCACAGTTGCTCCTTCCCGTGTGGTCATCTCTGATGGCCCATGCATTTAGCTGCATGGCTATCTCTTCTCCTCTCAGCCTGAGCATAAGAATAGTTGCTGTGCTGGTTAGTTTTATATCACCTCCACACAAGTTAAGGTCTTCTGGGAAGAGGAAACCTCAACTGAGATAATGGCTCCATCAGATTGGCCTGTATGAGAGAGAGCCTGTAGGACATTATCATGATTCATGATTCATGATTAATGTTGGAGCTCCCGGCCCATTGTGGGTTGTACCACCTCATGCCTATAATCCTGGGTTATATAAATACTGGCTGAGTCCTCCATGGAAAGTAAGCTAGTAAGAAGTAACTCTCTATGGCCTCTTCCGTTCCTGCTTTGAGTCTTTGCTCCAAGGTTTGGTAGTTCTCTAGGAGTTTGAGCCTGAGGCATGGTAAACTCAGGGCTGGCGTATCAATCCAACTTTCTATGTTAGGTTTCATTGTGGTCATTAAAAAAAAAAAGGTTTAAATAAAACATCTTTGTAAATGGATCCTTTTGCTATTTATATGGCTGGATTTTGGGTTTTTCTCCCAACTTTAGCTAGAAATCTTGTCTCACATTTTTTTCTCAAATAGTTAACATTTATTTTTTTAACTTAACCCATGGTACATACTACTGTGAAAAACATTTCACACAATATATTAAAAGAGATAGACTCAAATTTATTGAAAAGAGAGGTTATTTTTATTTTCATTAGGGCTTCCTTGACATTGTTCCATAATTAAATATAAAGCATATTGAAAATTTAGATTTTTCAGTCATTTCTTCCTTTATCATTGTTTAGTGACTTACTGTGATGCTCTGACTAGCCTTGAATTAACATTTTTAAGCAATTCTCCTGCCTCAGGCTCTCCAGTAGCTGGAGCTCTAAGCATGCACCCATAATGATATAATAAACTGTGTTTTTTTTTCTTAAAGCAATGTATGGAACATAACTATTAGAAAAATCTGTCAGACTTTAGATGCTATAAAATGGGATTCCAGATGACATTTAATCAACATGTCTTCTGGGGAAGCTTATACATTTTTTGAACAGAATTACTGTATTTGCCAAGATCTGTAGTTTTAGAAGTTTATGCTCTTAACAACCATACCACAATTGTAAAAGATATTTAATGAACAACAGTCATCTTTGGTTATAATAATATATTGGTCCTTCTATGTCGTCTGAGTTTGACCCTGTAGCAGGGAGCAAAGACATCTCTGTTCCCAGATAATTTCATGGCATGTTGAAGAATTTTGAACACTCTGGTCTGCCCATCAACTCATCAGAGAGGCTCATCAATCAAAGCCTTTACCAAGTAAATTAGAGCAAACATAATAGACTTTGTCAATGTACAAAGCAAGTTGAAAATAATATGGAATATTCTAGAATGAGTCTGAGTTTCACACTGGTAAAGCCTAAGCCTTCATCTTCAGGTCTAATTTTAAAATATTCTTATTTGAACTTAATGGCAAAAACTGTGGAGAGCCTACTTCTTCAAATTATCTGAACTTTAAGACTTCTTCAAAACTTCTGAAATAATTACTTGGTAATTTTAATCTTCCAACTGTTTTTAGTGCTGATTTCATATAGAGATCTTTAGGTTGGGATCTGGTGAGCTAGCCCAATAGATAAAAAGCTTGCTGCGGAAGCCAAATGAACTTTCAACCCTAGCATTCAAATGGTAGGAGGAGAGAAATGACCTCTGAGAGTTGTTCTCTGACCTCTACGTGCTCATGCATGTGTCCTCCCTGGCCCACCCCCCAATAAATAATATAGAATTATTATCTTTAGATTGTGATGATCTGTTATTGCTGTGTCCACCTTTACTTCTTGATAAAAGTCTTCTTTTATAGTGGTTACTCAAAGGGAAAAGGAAGGAAAATAATGTAAACTGGTCTACATAGGAGAAAAATGAATATGAGATTGTGCTCTCATTAGATGACACTCATCATTTTTCCAAACATTACTATTATATGTTGAGTTAAAAGACATTTGTATTTCCAAACTATACTGATTTTTTTCTTTTTTTCTAGACAGGGTTTCTCTGTGTAGCCATGGCTGTCCTGGAACTCACTCTGTAGACCAGGCTGACCTTGAACTCAGAAATCTGCCTGCCTCTGCCTCCCAAGTGCTGGGATTAAAGGTGTGTGCCTTCACGCTTGACTATACTGAATATTTATTGCTGCACATTGTACAACAATTTGATAAAACAAACAAACAAACAAACAAACAAACAACAACAACAACAAAACTCTAGAAAGCCAAACACTGGAGCTTGAATCTCCTCTGCCTTGTCTGCCTTATACAGAAAGGAGAGAGAACTTGACAGGCTCAAACCTTATTGTAAATATCAACTAGTTGGGAGAGTTAGACACTGGAACAAAGCCTGCTAAGTTGGAGGATCCTGGAATCACTGGCTACTGATAACTGTGATACAGTAGCCTCCCTTATCCTTGGTCTCCTGCCTGTCTTTTCATATGTTAGTGACTCTGAAGGACACAAAACCATTGCCTTTCACACTGAGTGATTCCCCAGAGGCTACTGATGAGAGTCCTGAAGGACTGGGATTCATGTGAGAGCTCAACATTTTTCAGTGTATCAGGCTAGGGTAGTATTTTAGGTTTCATGACATTAAATTGACTTGCATATGATCCATTGTATTATATTTGATAAATAATATATAATGCATATCATCTTTTTATATGTAGATAGATATCACAATATATCATAATGTCATAAGATACCACAATTCTCCACAACATTTAAGAAGTACACGATTCCTTATCTCATGCCAGCCATTGCTGCATTAAATTATATGCCGCATTCTGTACCTGTTGCACCTGTATGATTTTGTGACTTTTCCACCAGGGCTGATGCTTATGTTCTTGTCTGCCTTACTCCTATAATTCTCTATTCTCTCCATCTTTCCAACATCTGAATTGGTCAACCTTTAAATAGCCTTTCCTTCACTCAACCAATGTGTAGCCAAGGTACACTTGAGACTGTCATTGTGTATAGCTCCTCACTGTCTGAAATAAGGGTTTGGACATTATAGACCCCATTAGCCAGCTTAAACTTGCTAACTCTCTAGAATGTCAGACTCTTTTTTAAAAAATTTTATTAAATATTTTCTTCATTTACATTTCAAATGCTATCCCAAAAGTCCCCTATTCCCTCCCCCTGCCCTGCTCCCCTACCTACTCACTCCCACTTCTTGGCCCTGGCATTCCCCTGTACTGGGGCATATAAAGTTTAGTGCCTGGCAAATACAGAAGTGGATGCTCACAGTCCTCTATAAGATGGAACACAGGACCCCCAGTAGAATGTCAGACTCTTGAAGGAGAGATTAGACCTCATGGATCATAGTCATTTCCAGCAGTAATGGAGGCCCCAGCGAACATGAGCTCGTGTGTGTGTGTGTGTGTGTGTGTGTGTGTGTGTGTGTGTGCGCGCGCGCGCGCATGTGAGATTTATATGTGAAATCTGATGTTAGAATAGTACTCAGTTGATACTAAGTCAATGCATAATGCTTGCATGGGCCCATAGGCCAATATGAAAATAATGAAGTTTTTTCAAGTTTTCTAAATTTTTCAATATCCAAATAAACCATTATGGTGGATGTGAGACACATCAGAACTAATCCCATACTTAAAAATAAACTGTAATGACGAAGCTCAAAATACCCTGACTTTCTTACTTAGGAGACTTCAGTGAAAAGACTCAATCATATTAGTGTGTAATCACTGAGATAAATGTCCAAGGTGAGACACTGCATACCCGTTATGTTTAGTGATCCAGATATAAACTGCTTTGATGTGTGTTTCTAGCACTGTTTCTAAAACTGAGTGGTACATTGTTTTTATTTTTATTTTTGTCGCTTTCTTGGTGAGAGAGAGAGAAAGAATAGGAGGTTGGGTAAGTAGAGGGCTGGGGAGGATCTAGACAGAGTTGGGGATAGGAATATAATCAAAATATATTATACATTTTTAAAAAATAACAAAAAAGAAATAATTGTAATGGTTGTGTTATTGTTTAAAAGGCAACTGAGATATTAGAACTTGAGCTATCAGCTTTCCAGAGGACTTCTTGAGTGACTGAGTGCTGACAGGATGTCAGGACATTTACCTGTGCTCTACAGAGTGCGTTTCTGGGGCCAAGTGCTCTCTAAGAATGCTGGTGCTCAACCTGCAGTGCATCTGTGGTTATTTACCTGCTAGGCTTTGCCACATCTCAGTTGTCAAGCACTGAGGGATGGATGCTCATAAGCAGTAATGCCAGGGGATGGGATAGTGAGACAGGGGAGGGCTGTGTAAGCCCAGTTAGAATTGTCTGATAACATTAAAGCCTCTAGCTATTGTGGCCTTGGAGACATGGAGGAGTCAGCCCAAGCCTCTGAGGTCAGGTGTCTTAAAACGCAGGGGCAGTAGACTTAAGGGGCACTGTCTAACCTGCATTCTATCACTGAGAAGCTCTGATTATGTTTTGATTTTTTTTTTCCAGAATTGCAAACTTAGGGGTATGAAAAGACCATATTTTTCAGGCTTGTGTAGTGTCTGGATTTAATCTCATCTGCAAATGTCACATTCTCCTGGGCATTTGTGCGGAAACCTGCTTTACAATGTCCTACTCGCAAACACCCTGGTTTACCATCGTCTTCAGATCTCCCATTTTCCATAAGGGAACCTCCAGCTCTGAAAAAGGCAAAAGATAAGCTCAAAAGTTCCCCAGTTTGCTTGCAGCTCTGAAGATGGTAACTTGAGAAACATGCAAGTAATTCCTAAGACAGAAATGGCATTGCAGTATTTTTTTCACAAAAATATCCCACTTATTTGTGAACTTGCCTCAATTATATTTATCTGCATCTACTCGAAAACAAAGCATTGTGGGAAACTGAAAGGAAAAGTATGGGTTCAGGATCCCCCAAGGCCAAGTTCTCAACACAAAGATTTATTTACCCCAGAGGGACAGAAGATAGGAAATAAGAGACAGGAGATAAAGGACGGGGGAGGGGAGTAAGGGAACAAGGGAGAGGGACCAGGGATAATTTGTCCCAGAGTAGGAGAAGGGCTTTCTCTAGATAAAGAGGACAAAGACATGGCAACATAGAAAAAGGGCAGTTTATAAAGGTACAAGGGGAGACCGGTGTCAGGATGAGCTCGTTTGTTTTGATTGGGCATGTTAATTAGGTGAGCCAAAGGGGACTTTTGATTGCTGGACTTTAATCCTTTCACAGCTGGACCTTGGCAGTCAGCCTCAGGAGGAGGAAGTGGCCAAATAAGGGAAGAGACCTTGGTGGCTAGCTTTAGGAATGTAATCTAACAGGTTTTTTTTTGTTTTGTTTTCTTGATAAAAAAAAAAGTGGAATGTGAGAGAAGAGTAAGACCTGTCAGCATCATGCTCCACCACACTACAGTAGACAAGAGTGCTTTCAAAAACTGCTTGCCCTGTTGACCTGGGAAACAGACCTGTGCCTTGCTTAGCCATCATCAGACATGCTTTCTCCTGTAGCAGATAAGAACAAATACATAGAATCACAGCCAGATGATATGCAGAATGACTGACATTCAAACATTTCCCTCCAAAAAGATTGTATCCATCGATCCTTCCCCTTTGTGCTCAGGGAACCCTGTAGAGGAGGAGGTGGAAATAGTTTAAGAGCCAGAGGAGATGGAAGGCACGAAGAAATCAAAGCCTTCTGAGCACAGCAGGAACAATACATATGCACATATGTAGAGTATGGCATCATGCATAGGGCTAGCATTAGCCTATACAAGCAGATGGTCCATAGAAAATGAACCACCATAGATGTCATCTTTGGAGGTTCTTTGGTTTATTATGTGAAGTCAGAAGTGTGTTTGTTTGTTTGTTTGTTTACTTTTAACATTATAGGTACTTTATACATATATATATATATATATATATATATATGTGTATGTATATGATTCATGTGTTTGCAAACTTATATCTCTGCATCTCATGTGTATCTTGTGCTTTCTCGTGGACTCTTTTTTTTTTTTTTCTTGTTTGGATATTTATTTCTATTCAGGTTTGGTTGGTTTTTTTTTATATTATTTTGTTGTTATTCCTTAGGTGCCGGTTTTCATTTTTTCTTTTGATTTATTCTTCTCTCATACTATCCATCCAACCTCAGATTCCCTTCCCTCCACCCACCCCATGGCCCCCTACTTTCTCTCTCCTGAAGAACCATTGCCCCATCATTTCCGTTCAGAGAGCAGCAGGCTTCCCAGAGAGAGAAAGAATGTGTGTGCATCTTGATGGCAGGGAAGGTAGAGAAGACCTGGGAGGAGAATGTGGAGGGCAAACCATAATCAGAATATACTGTATAAAAAATCTATTTGCAATCTTTTAAAACAAAAAATATTTAATCAATATATCTATAAATTGGTGAGATATATGAATAAAATTATTAAATACTAGATATAAAACATGACCATAAATAATTCAGAACTCTATACAGACCAAACTCTATAAACATTTTTATAATTTCAAAATAAATAATAAATTATTTCTACATTATATAAACATAATTAACACAGTACCATTTAGTCATAAATGCCTGGTTTTGATAAAGTATGGGATCATGTTTGGAGCAGAATAGATTTTCTTTACCACCAAAAGAGAAAGAAGTAATTTAATTCTGAACTGACTTTTAGCTTTATCAACACTGTAATTAAGGCATACACAAAGGTATTTTTTCCTTTAACTTAAAGTCTCCAAGCATAGCTGGGGTGGGGGCTGTGAAGTAGGGTTGGTCTTAAGGAGCACACATCTACAGTGTGCAGACAAGCTGAATTTCCAATACAAACTTATCCACTCGGCTTTAAGTAAAAGTGTCTTTATTGAGGTGTAACTTTCCCATCCCACTGTTGACCTATTTAAAGTGTATGATTCAAGTGTTCTCAACATACTGAAGGAGTGGTGTGGCTGTCACCACAAGGGTATTTGAACATTTTTATGTCTCTAAATTGAAACTCCAAAATCTGCCATGCTAAACATTCCCTTCCCTTCCCTTCTCCAGATACTCACTCCTATCTACTCTCTGTCAAGTCCATGCTTCTCTGAGGCACTATTTTAACATTCCTGCTATTGAAATTCTGCTTAATACTTCTCTGACATCTCCTTCCCCTGCTAAGCCTGCAGTTTTCTAGTGACCACCAGTTTTCTCAGGGCCTCATAAAGAACAGCATTTATTTGGATGCCAAGTCCAACCAAGGTCATGTGGTACCTGTCTTTCTTGTCTGGCTTAAGCAGCCTCATAGAACATTATCTGGGATCATTCACATTGCTCTCTATAAAAGGATTGCATTTTTATGGTCAGATACTACCCTGGTATGTATATGTCCATCATGTTTTCTTCATACAGCCACGAACAGATGGATACCTATTTTGATTCCAAACCTTGGCTATTCTGAATATGGCATTCAATATGTCAGGACTTGCATCTTCTTGATAGGCATATTCATTTCCTTTCAATATAAAACCAGTACTGTGATTTTATGATCCTAACATCAAAATAAAAAGACAACTCAGAGAGGGAGAGCCAATACTTGCAAACTATACATCAATATAGTGTTGATATGCAAAGTTAATAGGAAATTCAAGCCATTTAGCAACAAAAAAAGCAAATATACTGTTTTTTTAAAATAATTTGAGTAATCATTTTTCAAAATCAAGAAGTAAGCTGCATACAATTAATTCAAATTAATACAGTAATTCAAATTTATGTGTATAATACCCATGTATCCCTCCTACAATAAGTACACACACATCAGAGACACAGACATGCACACAAACACACACAACCTCCCACCCCCTAAACACACACACACACACACAAAACTGATGTTTTCATCAGACACCATTATCATTGTGGTCACAACAATTTCATATTTAGAAATTGTTCTTCCAAGTCTTTGGGCACCAGATCTACTCTTTCACAAAATTCTTTTTTTTATTGTAGTCTTGGTTACTCTTGCCTTAATTTCTTCACCTCACAAGCCTGACTATAAGAAGGAAAGGCCAATTTGTCCCAGCAACCTGGCAGGATTTTTAGGGCTGCCTATATGGAGTGAGTTTGTGTTCTAATCATTTCACAAAAGAGGAGCAGAGCATTCAGAGTTAAGTGAGTCTTTAACCGAATGGCGTGCTATTTATTTATTTATTTAGTCTTATTGACTTTAGATATGGTGACCTCAGACTCTTTGGATGATATTTACTGCCGAAGTGATCGTCTAAGCAGCCAAGAATCCGTGACCTTTTGCCTCTCCTCCCCAGTATCCATAGAATGCTCTTTTATAATCAAAATGATAATGCAAAATCAGAAAAAAAAAAAAAACCTGGGCTCTGAAATTGAAATTTGTCAGTCTACCTGTGTGTTTTCCATAGATAATAGAATTGTCTACATAAGCTAAATTAAGTACTTTCTTTGTCACATTAAAAACTTGTGAGGGGAGGGGCCATGAGCTTGCTTGCTTAATGTCCTAGTAAAGAATGATGGATGTTTAGTGCTTCAGAGTGAAGCGTGTGGGTAGGAAAATGAACATTGTATAGCATTGAAGACTCTCTGGGGGTTCTTACTATCATATCTATTTCCAAGCAGTTTGGACTGATATGATGCTTGCTGTTTAAAGATAACATATTCTTATAATAAATGTGTATTCTAAATAGTAGCTCTTGAAATAAACTGTGTGTATTCTTTGCACAATCCTGGAAGAACCTTTCTGAGTGACATCTGACACACTTAAGAACTCTAATGAAACTGCCATCATATTATTTCTATGCAAAATCATTTGATTTCTCAAAAATATAAATGAAAATTGTAAGTAATAATTAAACATTTGCTTACAATTTTGTACATTTATTCTTATTACTCTCAGAGACCTTTTGCCACTCCAAATCATACTAAGGTTATATACTGGCTTCTTATAAGCATTAAGATTATACAAAAGATCTCTTGAGAATATTAATAAAACTGGGCTTTATGTGAATGATACAGATATACAATCTGAGGTCAGACAACACACAAAGCTTACCATGAGGAGCATGTACTCAGCTCTATGAAGACATTTACAAATAAGCAATAGTGTGTTAAAATAATGCAGTCTCAGGTTGGAGATATCAGTCACTAGTGAAAAGGGCTTGCTGCCTCTCCAGGGGACCTGAATCCTAGTTTCATCACCCATCTTGGGGCACACACAGCTAGCTGCAACTCTAGCTTCAGGGGCTCTCTCTCTCTCTCTCTCTCTCTCTCTCTCTCTCTCTCTCTCTCCCTTTCTCTCTCCCCCCCCTCTCTCTCTCCCCCCTCCCCTTCCCTTTTCCACAAATAAATAAATAAATAAATAAATAAATAAGAAATAAACTTACCTGTTAGCTAGTGGGAGCTACAAACAGTTGGCCCAGACAGCAATATGGAAACTGGTTCAAATGATCTCTTCCTGCTCTTGTTGAGGAAATAGTCATTACAGCCAGACAGTGTTGGTGCATGTCTTTAATCCCTGCACTTGGGAGGCAGAGACAGGAGAATTTCTGAGTTCAAGGACAGCCTAGTCTACAGAGTGAGTTCCAGGACAGCCAGGACTATACAGAGAAACCCTGTCAAAAGAGATAAAAGAAAAAAAGTAAAAGAGAGAGAGAGAGAGAGAGAGAGAGAGAGAGAGAGAGAGAGGAAGAGGAAGAGAGAGAAAGAAACAAGTATTTATTACATGAAAACTAAAGTAAAACAAAACCCCATGGAATAGATAGAACTCAACCATCAGAGTAAATATTTCCCAGGTGGTATAAATGTGCCCAATAGTGAGTGTTGTTTAGAATTTTCTATGGCAAAAACCACAAATGAGAAAACTGTTTGAGTGTATGTCCTTGTAGCTGTTAAAAAATAGGACACATCCTTAATTTTAAAGAACCAAGTAGTATTTGAATATGACATTAAGCATTATAGTACCTAAAACAATGCTGGCCATTTATAAAACAAGTGTTTATAGAAAGCATTTATTGGAATTTCAGGGGATAAAAAAGAAGTAAAACTTAATGTCAGGTTGGTAATAAAGGACTACTGAATATACAGATTCACACATGACTGTCCTGATAAATAAATTTAAAAGTTACATACTGCTTAGGATAGTGATACCAAAAATATTTCTATGTTTGAGGAATATAAAATTGCCTGCAACTGTAAGACACAAACCCACAACAGTTTCCTTCTGTGGATATCCACTGGGGATCATAAGGTTTTCTAACTTCATACATAGACAGAGAAAAGGGTATTTTCTAGCAATAATAACAGAGACCCAAGGTCTATGCTCATTTAAACACTCAAAAAGACACTATCTATCATTTTCACAGAATATGAGCTGGTTCATGGCAGATGCATTATCCAGTGTTGGGCAGCCTCCAGAGACCCTGTCCTATGCTCTGCACCTGGATTCTTCACTTGAACCACCATACTGTTCCAGGTATCCTATGCCAAAGTGTGCAAAATCAATTGGGCCTGTCTCAGCCGATGTTGAGCTCATGGCCCAACAAAGCTTTTACTTTCTATGTAAAGTTTCTCCCTCTACATCTTTCTGTGCTGAGCCCTTCAGAATAAAGCCACTATAAGAACCTGACATGTGAGGGGGTGGAGTGGGGTGTTGTTGCCTTCAGCTCCCTGGGAGAAGACTACAGATATCTCAGGCAGAAATCTATCTTTCCATCCCATTTACTTATATACCTCTCTAATCACTAGCCTATTAGAAAATGGAATAGTTACTTTATATCTTGATAACAATGTGTTATTGCTATTAATGATCATTAGGCACTGGAGAAGTTTTAACAAGAAATATCCATGTGATATCTAGTTGGTGGTGCTCTTTGAGATGTATGGCTTTGATAGAGGAAGTATGTCAGTGCCAGCAGGCTTTGAGAGTTCATAACTTCACTCCATTTCCAGTCTTTTTCTCTGCATCCTGTTTGCTATTAAAGATATGAGCTCTTGGCTTCTTGCTCCTGCAGTCACGCCTGTCATTTACAACCATGCCTCTTTGTTGTGATGGACTCTTATTCCTCTGGTATCACTAATCCAATTTTTGCCTCTTTCTCTAAATTGCTATTGGTCATGCCATCTTAGCATAGCATTAGAAAAGTAACTAATGCAGTTATCAGTTATCCTGAATCCTAAATAGGCCCAGCTTTGGCCAGTGAAAGCCGTGTACATTCCAGTCCGTTCCCATAGTATCGTTTCAGCTTCAGATGGTTGTTTTAGTACTCCCTTGTATAGTCTTTTGCAGATAACCTCCTGGCCTCATAATCTGTGACTTATCCAAGGAACATTTGCCATTTTCATTACAGAAGAGAATAAAAATCAAGATCTCCTAATTAGATATGCTGAGGACTGGGACTGTCTCTGCTTTCAGGCCCTCTCAGCTGATAGAGGCAATGTGGTTGCCACAGAACATTCGCCCATCCTACCTCTCTATAGAGACACTTGAGAATTTTTTTGTGTCATTATCTGTAACACAAGTTCTCACTGAAGCCGTAGATGCTAAGCTTAAAGCCATGTGCATAAGCCAATCTCCTATTTACAGTAATCTATTAACTCTCACTACAGCCATGAAAAGCCACCAAGTCACTCGAGGCTCTGTTGAAATAAAAGCCACAAAACAGCAATGATGGTTAGCCTTTCACCCCCGGAAGTATCTTTATCAAATTATAGTCTTATGACTCAGTTTCTTTTAAAACCAATCTAGACACTAAACTAATATTAGAAGTTTACACATTTTTCACTCTCTCTCATTTGTACTCAGTGGGTGTGCTTTGTGCCTGGGTAACACAATCACATCACTCTATGGAATTCTGTATTCATCTACTTTATATGCATACCTTTGTCTGCTGTTGCATGAGGAAAAATGCTTACATCAGAATATATTATTACTGTTTCCTGGAAGAAACAGGGAAAGCTGACTTAAAAAATAAATCTTCCTAAATATTGGATAGTTGACCAATAAAGCCACATAGGCCAGGTAACTTCTACGTTCTAATCATTGCCATTTCATTTTCTTTAATGTGCACAGGGCTGTCTGATTTTCTATTTGGTTTTCTGTAAGTTTTGGTAATGCGTGTCTTTAATGCCATACATTATCATTCTTATTCATCCAAATTATCAAATTTATTTGCATTTGTCAAGTAAGTTAGATTTCATTCTTTTATGATTTCTTTTGCATCTCATGAGCTAAGAAATAATCATCCTTTTCAATTTCTTATATTAAGAATTTCTTCTTCACCTTCTTTATTTCTGGTAGGCCTGTGTAGAGTTTTATCAATTTTATTGATCTTTTCAAATATTCATCTCCTGGTTTTGTTGATTTTTTTCTATTGCTTTCCTGTTTGCAATTTCATAGATTTATTCAATATATTTTTCTGCTGTTTGCTTTACCCTTAAATTGCTTTCTTCATTATTTCCCAAGGTGAACACTCACAGAACTCCTTGAAAACATTTCTCTTTATAAATATATGCTTTTAATGCTATAAATTCTCACTGTCAAATAAATCTCGTAAAGAAATGTAGTTTAACTTTTACTTTGCTCAAACAAATGTCAATGTCTTCTAAAATTTAAATTTTCTGAGTGCTAGTCTTACCTAGAAGTAGATTATTTTATCCCTATATATTTGAGAACATTCCAGGCGAGTATTGTTGATTTTTATTTTAGTTTAATTGCATTCTCTTTGGATAATACACATTGGGTAATTTTAAGGAAAATTAGACATAGCTAATAGTGACATTCAGATCTGCTGTCTTCTATGATGTTTTGTGTAGCAATTATTGAAATACCAAACACATTGAAAGATTCAGCCAAGTGAGAGGCTGATCCCTTCCTCTTCTAATTCTGTCACCTTTTAAGATAAATTTTGATATTTCCCTTAGGTGAGTGCACACCAGCTCACTCTTTCCTTTTGCTGTACACATCACAGTGTTCGTTCGGTGGTGTTCTGTAGTGGTGAAGAATGGTTTTCTTGTTCTTTACTCTGCTTACTCTGAGTTGGTGTGATTTCTTGACCTGAGGCTTGACTGTCTACAGAACATAGCCTTTTCCCTGCCTTTTCCCTGTGTTATTGTAGACAAAACAGTGCTGTTCTCAAACATCGATAGTGTCTAACTTTTAATACATGTGCTTGTTGTTTTCACGATTAAATTGAAAAGTTGGGCCAAATCTATTATGATTTTAAATATTTGGGTTTTTAAAATTTATTTGTTCATTCATTCATTCATTCATTCATTCACTTTACATCCTGATCACCGCCCCCTCCCTCCTCTATTCCCAGCCTCACTCTCACTCCCCCACCCATTCCCCTTCTCCTCAGAGAAAGGGAGCCTACCCATGGGGACCAACTCACCCTGACACATTTGCTATATCTGGCCTTTGTTTCTTCTTTCTAATACTTTTACACCATCTGTGATATTTGTCAAAATAGTTATGTGCTTGTTTTCTATTATGCATTAACATGCCAATAACATCTCTTTCAAATAAATCTATTTGCATGCCTGAATACTTATACTCTGTATTTTCAACTAATTTAACTCCACCTAGAAGCTCTATATCATCTAAGCAAGCTGCATGGTGTGGTGGCTGTGGGAGAGTTACTTTTGAATGGGAAATTGGTTTCAGCTTTTCAGCTTCCTGGAGAAAGATGACAGGGACATTATTCTCACTGATGAAATGTGTCCTCAAAGATGCATAAGAAGGCAAGCCTTGGTTATGTGCACTTACCACAAGGACAGAGTGACAAGACATTTAATTTCCCTTTGTTATCCTTGCCTGAGGCTCTTCCCTTCCTTCTTTAGATCTAACATTCTTGCTTGTACATTATCCATTCTCCTAAAACAATTTCTAGGTTTCTTTCCAAGAAATTAGAAGTTTTTCTTAATAGATTATTTCTCATTGTTTAACAATTTGTCGACTGGATGCAGAATTCTAGTTTTTCTTTCTTCAACATTTTAAATGCATTAGTGGGCACTCTGCTTGTTTATAGATTTCTGTAGAAATTCCTTTCTCTTTTCTCCTCCCCCTTATGCTCATCCTCCTTGTCTCTCTTTATCACTCCTTGCTTTCTTCTCTTCCCTTCTTTTTGCCTTCTTCCTCTTTCACCTCTTCTTCCCATTCTTTTTCATCCTCTTCCTGCTCTTCTTCCTTTTCCTCTTCCTCTTGCTCTTTTTTCTCTTCTTCTTTTTCAACCTCCTCCTACGCTTTCCTGCTTTCGATATGAATGAATAGAAAATTTTAATCTTGTTTCTTCTTATGTTTTTGTATTTCTCTTTTGAGAAAGAAAGACACACTATACACAAACCAAACCAATAAGCCCAGGAGATGTCTGACCCATCTTCCCTAGCTTGTGAGTCCTGAGCTCCCTTAACCTGGTTTGTGCATGTGATAGATTTGTAGACTTCATCTTCATGGTTATTCCATAAGCTTCTTCAGTTCACTCCTCCTTTCCCCACTTGGCATTCCAGTGATCACTACTTCAACTTCAAGCCAAATTACCTTATACTAAAGCTGGGAAGATTCAATCCATTCCCACACTCTGAGTACATAAGTACAGCCTTGATGTTTCCTTTATAGAGCCAGCAGAGACTTTCTCTATGTTAGGCAGGAACTTTTGGTGCTCCTTGCAGTGTCCACTCTGGACTTCTCTAAGTCTTTTAGTTTCCCATGGATTTGCAGTTTTTTATTCCAATCCTAACACACTAATCTATTTGTGGTATATTGCTGTACTCCCAGAATCTAACAACTGAATTCTCTAAATTTTCTCTACTCTCACCCTCTGCTCTCTTCCCTGCTTCCTTTACTTCATATTCCTTTTCTTTTTCTGAAAAGTATTTTTACTTAATTGATCTTGCTTGTTTGAAAGCTAGATATGATCTATCCAATAGTAGGGACTGAAAAGAATTCACCATGAGTGAATAATGTATTACACTTCATGGATTTGCTTTAATGTGACTAGGATCTAGAATTTCTTGAATGCCTCATATAGAGAAATGAATTTTTCCTGGCCCTTGTTTTAGTCTTTTTCATTTTGGGGTCCCCTTAGGAGTCCTTTGAGAGAGCCTGTCCTGTGACTCAGGGCTAGTATTATACCAATGTCTCTGTGGTGAGAATGCACAACAGAAGAAAATTCTATGACGCCTGATAGTATCCAGCCCTTTTCTGTGCCTCCAACTTGTCTGTGACATCATAGTTGCTCTTGTAGTATCATTGTTTCTCCTTAAGCTTTCTTTGGTAGAGTAGACATCTAACTTATAGTGGCTGTTAGGTCCATCACAAAATTCATCTGTGCCTTCTCACCATTCAGTTCTGACTCCACTGGAAAATTCACCCCACTGCTGGGTCCAGAAAAAAAAAATTGCTCTCAGTTTTCTTGGGCATTGGTTGTGGTGATTTGATGTGGTCCAGGTCTCTTAGATGCTGGAGCAGTAAACAAATCCTGTAGCTGTTGTGCTCTGTGCAAGAAGACACACAGAGTAAATGCCACCATTTAGCTGTAATGGCTTCTGGAAGGGGGCTAGAGAACCCCAACTCTAGCCAGGTCTCACCACCTGATTAGTGATAATTTACGCACAACTTGAAGCAACACCCATTAGCCCAGGAATACAAAGCTTTGGAAGCAGTAGGCCAGTATGAGTCACTGCCACTTTCTTCTGCCAAGATGTGGGATGCCTGCCTGGATACAGTAGCTTTGGATGCTTGGCTGCCTTGTCAGCTGCTGCCATCTGTCTGCATCTCATATAAATCCTCCTCCTTGTTGTTTGCTATACATCATGTTTTGCAGATGATTCTCTGAGGCAAGAATGATCCTTGCCACTCTTGTGCAACCAGGGTTTCTGCATGTCTTTCCCACAGTCAGGTTGGCAACACAGCTTTTGATGCAGCTCTCTGGGAATCATGCTCTGTTCTGGCTAATTTACAGCATCCTATTGTAGCCAAGATTATTCACCCTATAGTTCTGCTTAGTCGGATTCAAAAGGTGAGTTTAATAGATTGTCCATGGTAATTTGGGACCACTAGCCACAAGGGCTGTGGAAAAGGCTAACTATATATCTCTGTTGGCTAGCACAAGGCAGTGATTGTGTATATCACCCTCTTTGGTGTTCCTTCCCGCTTGGACACTGGCCAGGAGCTGAAATCAGAAAAATAAAGATGGTTTTGTGTTACTCTCTCTCTCAGAAGATTCCCAGGCATGGAGGAAAGCAGTTGCTAATGGCGATAGCCTGTGTTTGTCAGTCTATCTTGGAAACAATCCCAGAGTTTTGTTTATTTGTATTCTCTGCAACATTTGTGCAATACGAGAGTTGAGTGAGTGACGACTTTGGAGATAACTTTGTCGACAATGAACTTAGCTAGAAAGAACCACCACAAGGTTGACTCTTTGGAGTCCAAGAAAAGATGAATGAGTTAAGTTAATTTATCGTGGCCTGCAAGTCACATGCCAACTGGACAGAAATGTCTGGCAAATTTTTGGCTTAGTGGCATTCCCTCTTCTGTTTCTGGGAGAAAAGATTTTCACTAAAACTGTTCTAAGAGGCCAGGGAAGAGTGACCTCCGTGCACAAGATGAGGGTGCTGTTTATTTCTTCATGCTTTCTTAATCAACTCTTAAGGAGAGAGGAAAGTTGAGGGGGAGATAAGAGAGAGATTTTGATCTCAATGAATGTTACTGCTCAAAAACAAAAAACGTTATGCCCTGTTATGTACACTATAGCCTTGTACCTCACTCTTAAAGAGGTTCCAATGATTCTATTTACTGTCTGATTTAACCACAAGATTGTTAAGAAATGAAAACATTTGAGGGGGAACTATGAGCTGAACTCTACCAGACACTAAAAGAACACTATCCTGAACTAAGAAATCCATGCTTTATTGAGAAAGCCTCATAGCCCACTGTAGCTGCTTTAAGTCCAGATGGCCATACACCCAGCTTCCCCTGAAGTCGACAGATTAAGAAATTGAGACATTTTTCTTTTCTTGATCAGCTGTCCTTTTTAATGGCATAGTATCAAAGAAAGCATACCTACATTTCCATTTGTGGTTTTTTTTTTTTTGTTTTTTTTTTTTTTTTTTTTTTTTTTTTTTTTTTTTTTTTTTTTTAACCTGACTCAGTGAGAAGATGCCAGGTACTTAGGAGGCAAATAGGAAGTGGGGTGAAAATGGGGCCTGGAAACCAGCCCTTCACTGTCTACTTGGTTCCGTTCTTTTGCTTTCTAGACTTTAGGTAAAATTGAAACTTCATTTATTTGTCTTCATAATGGGAGTAAACAATCTGGGTTTTTTTTGTTTGTTTGTTTTTTTTTTTTTTTTTTTTTTGCCTCAAAGTTAGTGGAAGGATGTAGTCATTGCTTTGGGTTTAGGTATGGGTGTCTGTGAAAATATTTGGCTAGCAGCAAGCATGGATGATACAGAAGCAAAAACACAAGGTGTGCTGAAATCGCCATCACTAGAGATTAGAATGTTGCTTCCTGAGAATGTGTCGTCGTCCCCCCCCCCCCTTAAGGAGAAGTTCTGTTTCCACCATCCTCCTCATTTATGTCCTCTTTCCATTGAACTTGATTTTAGATTAAATCTCACTGGCTTTGGGCACTCTGTTGGCCACATATTTATTTTAATTCCCGAAAGCATCCTCAATCTCTCTCTGAAATACATAACCAGGATCCCTCTTCTAGGCTTGGTAACTCCTCTTGCAGACATGAGGAATGCTAGCTGCAGATAGCTCTGAGCCACTTCCTAGTGACTACAAAAAACAAAGGAACAAATGACCACACCCTTACTTTCATTTGAGATCATTGGAAAGTGGCACCAAGGGCTCCTGAAAGTGCATTTGCAAACTAGGGGCAGCCAGTCAGTGTCCACTCCATCCTGTTCCCACTGGAGCAAATGTGTCTCAATAAGAGTATCTCTCAACAGGCACCGAGCTTGCTGCCTGCATTCAGTGTCTATTTCCAGAGATATGTTAATGATCATAATATAATCACTTTATCCTCTTAATTCATTTACTAGATATATTTAAATTCATTGTGTTCAGCCTTAGAAGTACAGCAGCAATATGTGTGTGTGTGTGTGTGTGTGTGTGTGTGTGTGTATAACATGTATACATATTTACTGAACAAGGCATATTAGGAAATCTTATGAATAATTTATATTAGTCTTCAACAAAAGACAATGCCAACCAACATTCTTGCTTTCCACCTGTGCTAATGCCACATGAAATTTATGGTTCACTTCTTTTCTTTCATTTGAATGTGTTGGGCCCTGGGGCAAAAATTCAGTGTAGGCACATTTTACAATAATCACATCATGGTGGTTAGTGCTTGCAAGTTCTTGGGCTTTTATATTCTGAGGTTTATATTTTAAGGTTCCAAGGAGGCTTAAGTTCTTTCTTAGTTCTCTACAAATATAGCATGGATCCCTGTGAGCCTGACTTGGCTGCTGTGCCACAGTCCTCACCTAACACTGTGAGTTTGCTTTATGTTATTCATCTAAGGTTGAGCTCCTTGCCACCACCATCCTCCTCTCTACTCTAGCCATGCATAAGAACAGTTTTGTCTCTAAGCATTGGTTTACTCCACTTAAATTATTCTCCAATTCCACTCAGTTTCCACAAATGACAGATTTCAACTTTTAAAAACCATTGTTGAACATAAACCTCATAATTGCTTGAATTTCTAAATGTTTCCTAAGCTATGTGTCAGTTCTTAGACTTTTCATCCCTTAAGCTGAAGGATTTCAAGAGCACATCAGGGTTTAAAGTATTTGTTCTGAATATAATAAAGGCATGGAACAAGAAAATCCTAACCTTAGCAAGTGTATTTTTTAAGACCAGGTCTCTACTCAAGGTTGGTGTTGAAGTCTTTGTATACCTGAGGATAACTTTGATCTTCAGATCCTTCTCTTTCCATTTCCCAAAATTTGAAATTACAATGCATGACCACACCTGATTTTTTCGTGCTCAGAATTGAACCTGGGACTTCATGCATGCTAGGCAAGTACTCTACCACTAAGGTCTCAGCCTGTCCGTCCATCATTCTCCTATATAAGTTGGTAAGTTCTGCCCCTTTAAGTGCTAATTTTATGGTGTGAGAATCAAGCTGTGGAATTCAGCTATAAGATTAATTGGTAACCCAAGATCTATGAGATCAATGAGGGAATTTTCAGATGGGCTGGGTGTGGGAGACCAAGGATGGTCTGTCTTTGAGAAATATACAGATGACTGTATGGACATCTCCAAACAAGAAGCAGATGTCACACGAGGGTGAGAAGCAACTGTAGTTATTTGTCAGGCTTTTAGGCAGCTCAGTGTTTCCCTGTAATAGCTCTGACTTTTATTTCCTAAATGGCTAAAGACTTATTAAGACAGAAGTTGAAAATATTCAAATGCATAAAAGGTAGATTGAATCGATATTTATGAAGCAAAATACAAATGTGTGCCAGAAGGTAATAGTAATCTAAATGAGGGAGATTTTTTATTGGATATTTTATTTATTTACATTTTAAATGTTATCCCCTTTCCTGGTTTCCCTTCTGTAAACCCCCTATCTCATCTTCCTTCTCCCTGCTTTTATGAGAGTGCTCCCCTACCCTCCCAGCCACTCCCACCTCACCACCCTCGCATTCCCCTGCACTGAGCCATCGAGACTGAGGGGGATTTTTATGAGAGAGTCTGTGGCATAAGGACAGTATCCATGCATCCTTCTGATTTGTATGCATGATACAAAGACATAATCATGAAATAGATTTAAGGCTCACAGGCTCCCATAGGTCTGTATCTCAGAGATGTGCCTCAATCCCCTGAGGTGGAACGCTAGAATCCTTCACATCCCTGACTCTCACAGGGAAGAAATGCCTGGTCTTCCTTGTTCAAAGTCATATCTCAGGATGACTGAGTTTGGAGGGAGAGTGACAAGACAACAACTTACTATATTCAACATGATGCAAAAACACCATGGATTAAACATTTAATTATCATAATTTCAGAGGGTAAGGATTTCAAGGCAGATTATTGGAAGATTTAGTGCCTTTTGAGGCTGAGACCTTTGGTTTTCAGACTTTTTTGATATTGTTGTGCCATTAAGTGGAGAAATGAATGAGAAAGCTCTCTAAAGTCACTAAGAAAGTAAATCCAACTATCAGATGCCTCACTGTCTGGGCATAATTGGCAGCTAAGATCATCACATGAGGGATTTTGATTTCAATGCACAGATTTGAGGAAGATACTAAGATTTGGTAGAGCACTAGGAAACACCTCATGGATAATAGAGAAGAAAACCAGGTTAACATAAACTATGGAAGGAAGAAGAATGAGAAAGCTCTGTCAGCACATTTGGTCCTTATTATTCCTGTCATTTCTGCCCTTATCGGCATATGGATAGCCTTGACACGCCATATGCATTAAGCCACTTTGGAAATATTGACTCTGACCCTACCCCAGTTTTTGTGTGTGTGTGTGTAGTTCTTTGGAACATTTTTTTTTTGAAGTATCAAAGAGTAAAGATGAACAATAAACTCAGATAGTTAATACAGTTGAGCTTGAAGGAGAGGTATGTGTGTAAGTGGCTGGACTAGGGAGGGCTACTCTTAGCAAAAACTGGAGGTTGGGCATCTGTTCTCAGAAGACACAACAGAGTTGAGTAGTCAGTAGGAAAAAACATTTTCATGGTTTTATATAGACTTCATTAACTTTCCCTTCTTAATTTTGGAGCTAGCTCACATGGAGAAAAGAACCATCTCCTATTGTACAAGAAGCCTGAGTTGCAGGCAAGAGAAGCTCAGAGGACCCTGGATTCTTAGGACCTTGGAAAGGGGCAGGAGCCCTCCTTTCTGAGTAAACTTCATGGGTCATCACATCAGCTCATGGACTTTGAAGAAATTTTAGCTGAGAATATCCTACTCACTCCTCATTTCTCTGCATCTTAATTACTTTTTACTCTCATTTTATTGACCAATATAATTGAGACAACATATTTTGGGGTAAAAATTTCAGCATAGTCTAACACACACACACACACACACACACACACACACACACACACACACACACTTATAACTGTATTAAACTAAATCCTCTTAGAATAACTCAATTGATCCTACAGAGAATATTAAATTAAGTAATTGATGTCAGAAAAGTTTAGATATTTTATTCCTTATTCCTTATGTGAATATAGCACCATTCACTTATGCTGACTAGCAACAAATGATTTTATATCTCACTGAATGTACTCATGTTATGTGTACAATAAGCACACCTTAACTTGTATTCACAATTTGTTTGCTCATTTTATTTATAATTCTTCAGGTTTATACACATTTTCCATATAAATTGTCATGATATCTCTGAATAACTAGAGGTAGACTCATCCTTCAGTATTACTTCTGTTAATTTAAGGCAAACGTTCATTGTAATCAGTCATTCATAAAATGTTAATGCTGAAAAAACTAAAAGCCAGTCTAAAAATAATATTTACATCATTAAAGACAACAATTGCAAATTATGCATGAATACTAAGAGTATAAGATCTAAAGTGCATCTGATAGCTTTGTAAAATATTGATATCTGGGAAGAGGCTTTCTTGAAATCTGACAAGGTTTACTGGAAGACACAGATATTAAAACACTATTGTAGTCATTGCGAACATTGATGGGCTGAGAGCAAGATCTATGTTTATAAATGGGATCAACAATATTGGGGTGCCTCTATCAAGCCTTAGGCCAAGAGTCTTGATTGATAAGTAGTTACCTGGTAAAGCTAAGCTCCTGGTACCTATTTTAAACACGTATATTTGAGTACTTCTATAGCTCAACTTCTTTCAAGAGCAAGCACAGTGGGAAATGGAGAAGCAAATAAATAAATGAATAAATGCAATTTAAAACTAGAGCATGAATCAGCAGAAGCCTGATCCTGTGGCTCTCAGAACCACTCACTGCCTTGTCTCCAACAATGCAGAATGTCAATACATCTGGGTGGGTCTAATGTACTAACTTACTGGAAGGGAAGCTGAATCCCGCAGTGCATAGCAACTGCAGCTGATTGCATAAAAGAGAATATGAAGGAAGAGAATAAACATCATTTTCAGACTCCATTTTATTGCTCACTTCATACTTATCATACCAAATCTATTTGTTGCATAACTATCTTGCAGTTACATATTCCTGATTGGAATGGTCCTTTAAGCCAAGATTATTTGTATCTAATAAGTCATAGGTCCATATGTGGCTTCAGAGTCTCTGAACATAGTACAATTATATATCTGTGACAACATTTAAGTTTCTTTCTAAGGAGAACATGGGTAAAATTACAAATGATTAAATAATTTTGCATTTTCTGTTGTTGTATTTGTTTGTTTTGTTTTTTATTTTAGAGACAGGGCCTGTCTACATAGTACTGGCTGTCATGGAACTCTCTATGAAGAACTGGCTAGCCTTGACCTCACAGAGATCTACCTGCCTCTGCCACCCAAGACTAAATAAAGACTTGCACCACTACACTTAGCTTAAATGATTCTTAAGATGATCTACAAGATAAAGTTAAATAATTCTTCAGGAGATTCAAATACAATTATTTGCAGAAGGGTAATTACATTTTGTGGAGATAATTCTCCAGAGCCTTGTGTTTGTATAGTCTCCCAAGCTGAGGCTCTGGCTATCCTGCTTCTGTGCTGTATTCCCAAGAATGTCTGTTTAACTAGTTGTGACCACACTCTGCAACAAAAAGGAGATTCGCATGAAGCCATAAAAGGTAAGAATACATCTCTCTTAGGAGTAGATGCAAGTAAACACCCTGTAAATTTGCATACCCTAGAAGACATGGCATCTCTGTGCACGAGGTTTGTATCTTCTGGTGGGCATTTGAAGATCCACTTGGTACTTGCATCTCTTAATGGGCTCTAGTAGATTAGAACCCAGAGAACCATGGCAAGAAAATGCAGATACTTCACTTTCACAGAAAATTCAAGGCTCTTGCTAAGGACAGCCAAATACTTTGCTCAACCCAGGAGTGTCCTGTCTTTATTTTAGATATCCTAAAAATGTGTTATGCTGCCAAATAGCATGTTTTCATTTTGTGAATATGATTATGGCTATAAGCACAAGGTGTTAAAAGTATATAGCTTTGTAGAAATGGGAAGGATCAATAAAGAAGAATGACAGCTTGAACTAATTCGTCATCCGAAGTCAATGATCATGGCTAAAAAGCAATGGGTGAAATCCAGTCAGCACAGCACCATTACTACTGTGAGTGAGTGCAAAATGGGATGGGTTTCATGCTGAGGTCTTAAAGTAGGAGAAATTTAAACCCAGCTGTGAATCAAGAATAAATCTGAGTATTAATTTCAGACATTTTTTATCATAGAAAATAATACTAGCTGATACAAATACAATATGATACAAGTATAAATTCTCCTGGATGGAGGGAATTTTCCTACTCTGTTCAGAAAGAGGGTGGAAAAGGTATTGTCTGGTCCTAAAGATGGGAAGTCAGATATATGTACCCATTAGAACAACCAGACACATGAGGAACATTATGGGATTGGATTGGAAGTAAAAAAATTCAGGGCATGTATAATTTGTTAAAGATAGCAAATTTAAAGATAAACTACTAGGGCTCAAATCCAATTCATGATTGATAATCTCAGAGCATGTCAGAGATTATTGATAGTTGAAGGCCTCATATGTTTTCCTGCCTGTTGCAATGAAGACTTGACTTTTTTGAGAAGATTTCCAAAGAAGAGCCTTAGTACCTTTAAGGAGATCTACAGTGCAGATAGAGATTTGTCCCCAGAGAAGGGAACTTGAAAAGGTGGTTTTAAGTGAACTGTTTGAGATATCTTGACATCCCTAGGATCTTAATTAGGGTTATTAGGATAATTGGGAATAAGCGGTGGATTACCTGAAAATGATGCCCTTGTGTGAGTTCAACTGAAGTAAACAGAAAATGGACAAAATCTACAGGTTCCACTAAGACCCTATACTGCTAGGTAAGGGAGCCCTGAAAACTAGGATAGCAGGTTTACTAGCAAAGACACTCCAGTATTGAGTCACACCAATATCTAGGTTGTGGGAGTTACAATTCAAATTCAGGGAATTCAGGGGGGGGGGGGAAGGTTAATCTATCTGAGGATAAACAGTGGAATTTGATCCTAATCCTAATCCCTCCCTCTCAGTCTCTTTTAAGGAAATAGACCCTCAAGGACTTTGGACTCAATGGATAGGTGGGGCTTCAGCTTCTAAGGGTCAAAGACACAATTGCTGTCAGTAATTTACCCACTCTAAGCAGAGAAGAGATGCCCTGATTCATCTTAGTGTGTTTGATTAGGGCTCTTAAAGGAAAAGGAAGGGGATGTATTCATGATCTTCGGTAGTGTTGGGTAGATCAATAAAATGAGACTAGATATTTGTATCTAACTGGGCAGGAGGAATCAAGATGTTGAGAATATGTTTAGTAGAGGTGCAGTATGGTCAGTGGGGAGGGGGTGCCTCTGCAGGCCCATGGTGAGGCATCCCTTCCCCCTGAGGTACCAGTCACATGATGGGTATAGTATAGAATAGAGATTATAGGGCATTGAAAGGGGAGCTGGGAAGGGAGAGAGAGAAAGAAAGAGAGAGAGAGGGTGGAGAGGGAGTGGGAAGGGACAGGGAAGGAAGTGAGTAAGAGGGTAAGAGAGTGAGGAAAGGGCAAACAGCCCCATTAATACTGAGTTAGGGATACCTGGCTGTTGCCAGGTAACTGTGGGGCAGACAGAGCTTTGAAGGAATGTTAACAGATGTCTTGCTCTTGTTTGTTCTTGGCATGTAAATTCAAAGGGCATTCTGTACAGTATTAAGAAAATTCTACTACCATTGAGATCAACGCCCTTTGAGTTATAAGTGTCTCTGATAAGTGTACATAGACATATATGTCAAGGCATCATATGAGAAAAAGAGACCACCCTGATCTAAAGGCACACCTCACTTAAAAAGCAGACATTTATCTCGCAAATGGCATTAAGAGGCTTTTGTTCAACCAAACAGCTGGCCTAGGGAAAGATCATAGCTGATAGGGGCACTGTGAGGTGGCCAGATCAGACATGAGGACTGACAATCTAGAGAAGACTCCTGGCCCCTTATCTGATGAAGTGGCATACCTCACTTTGTGATAGACTCTTTGACCACCCTTCAGCAGATTGCTAAGAGCACCTCTCTGAAGAGGCCTCAGTCTGTGCCAGCAAAAGCAATTGCCTCTCTGCATACAAATTCCATCTATAGGAAATGTCACAGAAGCCAAAATGGTTTCCAATGGCTCAAGGCTACCTTCCCAGGAAGATCACTGTAGCCTCTCAAACTCCCTGCCTGAGAAAGCATGAAGCTACCAGGAGAATACACTTTTCTCTCTAGCCAAACTTATGACAGGCAAATAGGGCCCTCCCATTTGAAATGTCAGGTTTTTAGAACTAGTCTGTTTGTCTTTTGGAGATTAAGACATCTATTTGCTAGAGACATCCATTTGAAATGAAAGCATGGAAAAGGTAGCCCCTGGTCCCAGGTCCTGAGGGAAGTTAGAGAAGAATTTCAAATGCTCTTGTGTTGAGGTCCTTCCAGATTTTATCCTCTTGGATTTTACAAACTCCCCCTTCCTTAGCTGGGAGTGAGCTATGACGTCCTCTCCTCCTCCCTTTCTCTCTCTGAAGGATGCTGTGACCTCTGTATAGACTGGAGCTGAGAGATCAGTTTATAGTCAGCTTGATAAACACCCATCTGTAATACGTGGCCTTGTTTATCCTTTGTAAATAATGTTTTGGTTAAATCTTCAAGAATTTTATGCCCTGTATTTTGAATGTTTTCCCTCCCCAGACCCCAGCTTTCTTAAACCTCTCAGCTCTTCTCACCCAATTTTGGGATTATTATTTTTCCTCCATTGAGACAAGCTTATACTGCTCAGCTGGCCTTGCGAATGAGGCTTACACTGATGTGTGGTCAACCTACCAGGAGTCAAACCATTCTAAATTTCTGCCTCTCCTCCCTCAGCAGCTACTAAATACTAAAGCTCTCCAGCTTTAGATGAGGATGAATGGGATGGGATCCATCCTGAAATGGGATTCTATGTCCACCTTCTCTCCCTCCATGCTAAGATTCTGTCTAGCAGGAACCTGCACAGACCTTGCGGATGTTGTCACAGTGTGAGTTCTTATGTGCAGTCATCATCTTGGTTTAGAAATAATGTTTCCTTGTGCCATTAAGCTGGCCTAGGAACCTTACTCTTGCATTTGGGAAACTTCTTGGTTTTGTTACTCTGCCAGAAGCAAATGTACATGTGTTGTTATCCTATTAATAGAGAATTGCCCACCTTAAAGCTGGGTAACTGCTGGTTCACTCAAAGGGAAAAATACACAACTGTTGCTCTTCAGCCTCCACACCATTCTCATACAGACGGAACTATAAATGGATGTGGTCATCGCTCATCTCTGATCTACTTTCCTTTTAATGGACTGTGATATATATTTCCTGACAGGGTTATCTCCAGTGTTGTGTCCACATAGAGTATCACTGCAAAACTGCAGAAGAGATTGACATCTTTCTCTTCCTTGGGTCAAGACCTCTAGAGAAAAACTCCCCAGTGAACAGTCTATGCCATGCCCATCAATGTCTGGCTGAGACTGTCTCTAGAACACCAACTGGAGTTGCTGATGGAAGGGAGCTCTGTTGCTTCTGAGGCCACGTGCAACACCTGCCCCTTGATACATCCTGGACATACAATAATGCACTCTGTTTTGATGGACAGGCTGAGCTGCATATCGTGCTGCTGTCTACAGTTAGCCCACTTGTGGTAGTGGGGAACACTTTGTAAGATGTGTTAGCTACACCCATTCTTGGTATCAGCGCTGTGTCTTCTTCTGTGAACTTTCTGCTTCAATTACAGAAAGCAACTAGGAATCTCATGTAACTCCTTAGACCCACATACTCAGCCATTGGTATTGACTACATCTGAGACTTGTGAACCTTTTATCACATGGGGTCAATGGGATAACAGCTACACTACTTATGCACCATCTATGCCCCCTTCAACTCTCAGGCACTAGGTGAGCTATGGGGAAGCAACCTCTGAGAAAGATATAGGTGATCCCTGACACCATCCTTCCACCCTTCTGACTAATAAACTTCAGGCATTTCATTCTGCTTGCCAATGAAGTTGCTCTCAAAACAATTGGATGCACACTGGGAGATTATTTTATGGTGTTCATAAGGATTTATGACTTATATTTCTAGTATTTCCACCAGGAATGAGGCATTTTCTATACGTAACATTTCTTTCTCTCTTCTGCTTCTTATGCATAATTTGTACTGTTTTAACTGAAAATCAAAAACAGTGGTAGCCTAAAGCTTAATTTTATAAACATAGTGATCATGTTTTTCATCAAAACTTTGACATCATAGCCTAAATGTTAACAGTTCACTGTTCTGACACGGATATGAGCACACCTGTCAGTACCAAAGCCAGCAGAAATTATAGAAAAAACAGCAGTTCGGTTTCGAAAGATGAGAAACGAGGAATGACAAACAGATGACTAATACTAATTATGCACATGGGTTTATACTCTGAAGACAATGGCTATAAGGCTTCTCACATGATATATACAAAGTCTGAGGTTTGCATCTTATTCAATTTCTTTTTTAGATTAGTTACGCTATGGAAACAGTTTATGCTACCAAAAAATTAAATGGAAGTGTAATACAGTACAATTTTCATTTGAATCTATTAAAATGAGGTTATTTTTGGCAGCAATGATTACTGAGGATGGGGGAAGTACTTAGAATCAAATAACATAATTTAAGTTAGTAAGTGAAGCTTAATGATATCACTCAGAATGTTCACCTAGCTGAAAGTCAAAGAAATAAAAATGTCATGTTGCCTCTCTGCTTGTCATATGGCTCTCTGTGTTTTTATCCCTGTTATCACAGGTTCTAATGATTCTCATAATGGATGGTGTGGTTCAGAGGATATGTTGTATCCAGGCTTAAAATGTAAGGCCTGTACCTCAGACACTCACTGGAAGATAAACCCTCTCTAAAATGCATGTCATTAACTGCAGCCTCAGCAGACTTTAGAAAATCCATTTTTAGACTAGGTTCTCTTGTTCTTTTATTTATGCCAGAAATCTTATCCATGACACTTTTCCTTTATCTCTTCTTAAAATGGTGAGTTATAACCTTGACCCAACCTCACTGTAAATTCTTCAATATTCAGATCCCTTTGATCTGCTAATGTCAGACTTTATGCTTTGGGACCCAGCACTGATATGTTCTGTAAAACACAGTATGGTGAGGTATAAAGGGGTGCCTTAGTGGGCCCATGCTACGGCACCCCCCTGGTACCAGTCATACAACATACCTTGTATAGAACAGAGTTTATTTCGGGGGATTGAAAGGGGGTTTAGAAGGGAGTAGAGGCAGAGAAAGAGAGGGGAGAGGGGGAAGTGAGAGAGAGAAGAAAGAGAAGAGGAGAGAGAGGGAGAGAGAGAGAGAGAGAGAGAGAGAGAGAGAGAGAGAAGAAGAAGAAGAAGAAGAGAGAGGAAGAGAGAAGAAGAAGAAGAAGAAGAAGAAGAAGAGGAAGAGGAAGAGGAAGAGGAAGAGGAAGAGGAAGAGGAAGAGGAAGAGGAAGAGGAAGAGGAAGAGGAAGAGGAAGAAGAAGAAGAAGAAGAAGAAGAAGAAGAAGAAGAAGAAAAGACCAACCAAGAACACATGGATGAGGGAAAGGAGAAAGAGGGAAAAAGGAGTCAGAGAGAGAAGAGAGGGATCAGAGAGCAAAGAGAGGTCAAACAGTCCCTGTTATGGTAAGCCAGGCCTACCTGTCTATTGCTAGATAACTGTTGGGTGGAGCCTAGAAGGAATGCTAAAGTGCTAACAGGCACTGTAAGTAAAAACCATCTCTCCCAGTTCAGGACACACCTGTGGATGCTAAGTGCAGTGTACCTTTATCTATCAGGTCTGGTGCTTCCTGTTTTCTACAGGAGTTTCTGGCTCAATCACTCAGCACAAAGCCACATGAACATGAAAAAAAAATCCACTCACACTTGTGCTAATTGATATGATGCTCTTGGTCCCTAAAATTCATAAGATAATTTTCACTAAATCTTGGAGGGGGAGTGGTAAGAAAGGAAAAATATTGAAACAAGCCAGTCAAATAGAAGCATTTTAGAAATTGAGGGGTATGGGTGCTTTGACTTGGAGGGCATGTGTCACGCACTCCGGTCGAGTCAGCTTGACAAGCCGAGAAGCTTAAAAGCTGCTCATGAAGCAAAAAGAGTTTCACAGAAACTCACTCCTGGAGTCTGGCATTCTCTCTAACCCATACATTAATTTTCCATTCCCGCGTTAGTCTAGTGGATGGATCCACGTGCTCTCTTTATTATAAGTGCCTTTTAAGATTAAATTCTGACAGAGCTAAAGCCTTCCGCCAGTGTTCCAACAGTCTTAGAACGTCCTTGAGCAAGACCATGGGCTTGAAATTCAGTAAGAATGTTGCTAATCAGAATAGTCTCTGGTACTACACTATCACTTTGAATAAAAGCTAGGTCACTCCCTTACACAGGAGTTTACCATCACTAAGGAAAAAGAAAGTTTCAGACCAAAGGAGAAACCAGAATAAGTACTTAGAACTATAGCGAAGTTACACCTATACACACGTATTTATAGTGGCCTAAGGGAAAGGTAGACTATATAATAGACTAAAATAGGAACTATGGCAAGGGCACGAAGCCCTTGACCCTGGCTTCTAAGATTAGTGAATCTTAGGTGGAGCCCTTGATGATCCTAGTTGTTATCAATGAATTCTATCCCAGGTGGTTCCCGTTAGACCTCTTGTGTTTGCATTCCTCTGTTTTATGTAAGATTCCGGTTATCTCATTTGTACCTTGCAAATATGTCACCCAACTTCTTTATTGTTTTCTGCATAAAAAGTCTGATGCTTGATTTGAAATATACATTCAGATTCCACACAAACTCTCCTGTGTGCGTCTGTTTGTCACTCATCTGACGCTTTGTCCACCCGCGACTAGAGACCCATTCCACACAGACAAAGGGGCCCAGAGGGTCTGTGGCAATCATGCCCAGCTAGAGTTGATCTCTGCTTCAGAGATGTACCCTTCTTGTTCTTCCTGTGGTAGAACTAGGAGAGGGTTTCCAGTCTTTTACAAAGGCAATGATTCATTCAGTCACTAAAAAGAATCTATGTGGTTTCCTCCTGTTATAGATGTCTTAACTCTTGATATTTCACACTGGGTATCAGAATCCATTACGTCAATCTTGGAGAGTACACATCTTTTCACAGAAAAGTCTAACCACAAAGACATCTGAGAAGACCAATGGATTTTACTGGTTACTTACTGTTCTGATATGCAGTTTTAATCTTGACATGCCACACAGAGCACAGCTACAAAGTGCCTGACTTGGAATGGTTAATGAAGTGATGGAGAGTAATTCTCAAGGGAAGAAGGTTAGCTCAAGACACAGGCCATGTGGAGGTGTAGCATGTGTTGACAACCTGCCCCAGCTGTGTTAATTACACACAGTGGTCAATTACAAAAGCCAATGTTCCCCCTTTTTCTTGCAGCAGAAAATCAAAAATTTCAATACTTTAGTTAGATCACGTACAAATCAGGTTTCTCTTGAGTAACAGCATCCTTGACTCTGAAGGACAAAAAAATAACCCTTTAATTACCATGTTTATGTCTCCTTTTTTAGTCACCCATAAAAAGTAAACATGTTTAAGAGCGCCTCAGCAATTATAGCCTGCTTTTCAGACTGTTTAATTATGGGGGAATCAATCAATATGGTTCTCCTGGCTGCCTCGTCCCAATGCATCAAGCCTGTTTCAAAAGTGATGTATGTCTTCCCTAATTTCCATAATTTTAGACTGTTTCACTTATACAGTTATCCCGACCCTTAAAAATGATTAACACTAAAATCCATCATTCCCGTTTATCTCACCTGGTATTGACTTTTCCACAAGCATTTAGTGACTGCCCATTGGTTACTCTCATCTCCAAAGCCATCATCATAGGCTGATTGACTGCCACCTGTCCAGCTAAGTGGCTCCTCAGACACATGCCTCAGTGACCACTGTTTCTATCTCAGAAGGAAGCTCTTCTTTTCCTCCATGAAGCTGAAATTTTAATCTCTAAGCACTCTTGTGCATGTGGCTATATCTAGTCTGCCTCAGATGGCTGTTGGTGACCTTGAACCAGAGGGTATGAAACTTCCCCCAGGCTGAAACATCAAATCAGCCACTGGCACATTTCCCACATTATGTAACTCCTCCATTACTTTCAATGTCCTGCCTTGACATCCCCCAAATTTGTTCCCCCAAATAAGTCAATGCCACAAGTGATGCCTAGGTCAGAGAATTATGAATCATTTATTCTTCAGGGTACCTCTCCTCTATTGGTAATTGGGTCTTCCTTAGTGAGACTCTCTTGGGTGTCCTGAGCTAATCTTAACCAGTGTTGTCATCCTCCTGCCATGACATAACTACAGTTACTTATTATTACTCCAAATGTCAAGAGTAAATACTAAGCTAAGCATAGACAAAGTATGGAGCAGAGACTGAAGGAAAAGCCATCAGAGTCTGCCCCATCTGGGGATCCATTCCATATACAGTTATCAAACCCAGACACTATTGTGGATGCTAAGAAGTGCTTGCTGACAGGACCCTGACATAGCTGTCTCCTGAGAGGCTCTGCCAGTGCCTGACAAATACAAAGGTAGATGCTCTCAGCCAACCATTGGACTGAGCACAGTGTCTCCAATGGAGGAGCTAGAGAAAGGATCAAAGGAGCTGAAGAGGCTTGCAGCCCCATAGGAGGAACAACAATATGAACCAACCAGTACCCCCAGGGCTCCCAGGGACTAAGCAAGCAACCAAAGAGTATACATGGAGGGATCCATGGCTCCAGCTGCATATGTAGTAAAGGACGGCCTTGTTGGACAGCAATGGGAGGAGAGGCCCTTGGTCCTGTGAAGGCTCAATGCCCCAGTGTAGGGGAATGCCACAGGACAGGGAAGCAGGAGTGGGTGGGTTGGTGAGCAGGGGGAGGGAGGATGGGATGGGGGTTGTTGGAAGGGAAATAAGGAAAGGGGATGACATTTGATATATAAATAAACAAAATATCTAAGAAAAAAGAAGAAAAAAATCGGCAGGTCACAGAGACCCATTTCTCTGATGCCAGCACTGGGAAGCCAGAGACAAGATACCAACTACAATCTGAGCTCAGCTCTGTCCACCCATTGAGTTTGAGTCTGGAGTCTGGCCAAAAATATATGGAATAAATAGAGAGGCCTGACTCAAAGAAACTCAGCTGTAAAAAAAAAGTTTTGTTTTGTTGTTTTGTTTTGTTTTACAGTAGAATGGATGGGGATTATTATACTAAGTCAGGTAGTTTAGACTCAGAAAGACAGATATAGCATGTTATCATATGTGAATGCTAGGTTCTAAGTTGTATATATGTGTATACATGTGGGTATACACCTGGCCATGAAGCATGAGAGTAGAAAGGGAAGAATGAAATGGGGAAGTTGCCTTAAAAATGATGGGTAAAGGGTGACAGCATATATGAGCTAATAAGGAGAAAGGGGTAGAAGAATACAAGCTAGCTAGGACCAGGAATGGGGGAGGAAGGAGAGAAGAGCCTCCTATCCACAAAAACAAAATATTATGAACATGCCATAATGAATCCCATTATATTGTATGCTAACTCACAAACAAAAACGAAGATATAAACTAATAAGTAATTTCATATTAGGTCAGTTACAACACATATTGAAACCATGAGCCCAAGGCATAATTTTCTACTGTTTCCTTTGAGTCCATGGCCATTTTACAGGTAAATTTGGACTCTTTGCTTCTTATTAGTTGAGTAAAATGACTCATTGGAGAATTTTTACTCATGTTTTGCCTGATGTCTTATCTATTAAGTTTCTAAGAAATAAAATATAGAGGCAAGCTCTTCTGTTTCCCTCGTCTCTCATTGTAAATGGGGCTAAAATCAAAGCCATAAAAGAGGTGAGTAGGTTGTCCCTGGTCTCATATCCAGTCCAGCAAGTGTGATGAGCTGAATGCTGACTGCGAACACCATACTAGCCCCCATCACCAGGATGTTATTTTCCCTGATTTCTATGTTGACAAATGACAATTGGTAAGTACTGAGGACATAGTTATTGGCAATAACAGACAATTTGTGAAAACTAAATGATTCCATGACCTGAGCCAGGAGGTCATTCTTCAGTAACAGGGTCCTGAGACAGAGTCAGAAGATGAAGGAAATAAGAAAGTTTAGGAGCAGGAGGCCTTGAACAAGCTGATGGCTCATGCAAGCAAGTTTATTAAGAAGTATAGAATCTTATAAAGTATTTCTAGGGGAGAAATGGAACCATGTCAGCATAAAGCTATTGTACAATAGGATGAAGTCAGCAAGAAACTAATCAAGCAATCGTGCACAAAGGGAAAACAGAAGATCTCAAGGGTATGAGAAAGCAAGTATACAAGAACCTTGGGACTGATTCCAGTCTCTTCAGTGTACAATGCCAAGTTCCCACGAACTGAAACCTTCACTCTTTTGAGGTCCCAGTGAAAGGCCCAGATTGACCTTGTCAAATCTACTTCTGGGCAAATACAAAGAACTAAGTTCCCTTTGTCCTTTCAACACAGCCTTTGAGAAAACCTTGGATGGTGCTGGATTAGTGACACTCTGGGAAGAGATAGCCATGGGGCTGAGTTGTCTTAATGCCCTAGTGACTAGAAGAGACCAAGGAGTTCTACCTGCTCCAAGGGAACATTGGACACAGCTTCTCTATCAGTGAATAACGAGCATAGGAACATACAGCTTACAAATCAGCTCAGAATTTCCTAACTACAAACTACAGGTGGTGCAGTTGAAAGATATACCTACAGCTACATTGAATTCACATTAAAGGGCAATCTCATAACAATGCATAAATTCCTTTCAGTGAAAACAAATTCTTCATATTTCCTTTATAGCTGATATCAAAACTCTGGAAAGAAATAATACAAATCTCTTTCTGATACAAAACATTCCAGAAAAAGAAATACAAACACAAGAGGGAAATGATGTAGCCATCTGATGTTTTTCACTACTTGTAATTGAGACTTTAGACATGCAAAATTAAAAGTAAAAGTGTATTCATTTGTAAAAGGTTACCTTGAAGTACTGTACAACTTTTGTGGGCACTGACGAGTGTGGTCTTTGCTTCCACTCATTTTAAAGAAGAAGTTTCACACAACGGTAGAAAAATTTGTATGCTACATAATTTACAGTAGAGCACTGAAATGGCTTTTAGCATTTCTAACACTAATTGGTGTTTTTTTGTTTATTACAACATGTAATATATGCTTCTCATTTGAAGTGTGTGACATAAGATTGTGTGACTCACTAAGCAATGCTGTTGTTTGAGAGACAGTTGTCTTCTCTGAGGTCACAATTCCCTTCAGTTAGTGAAAGACAGAATGTCTTACTGCTGGTACCTATGGCCCCAAATGAGTTATCATGGTTTTGTTAAGTGAACATTTTCCTCTTAGTAACCTATAGTTTAAAAGGAAAAGACAGATGTATTTTGTGGAAAACGAGGACACTTCCAAAAAATTCAGGTTCTTCAAAGAATCAAGAACAAAGACCCACTCAGCTAACTCTTAGAATGAGCACCATGGGGTATGGATAGCCAAGATTACTAGCAGCAGATACTGGCAGAACTTCATTCTAGTCATTAGTCTACATAAATGGAAGCTTGTGAAGTTTGTCAGGAAATACATAGTGTGTGCTAACTGTTTCTAAGAGCCTCGTTGTTCTAGCCTGCCTTGAAGTCAAGGCACCAAGGAAGAAAGAACAGCAAGGGCTAGAACAAAAGGTATATTCCTCTAGAACACACTAGCAGATGGGAGGTTTACAGCTGTACAGAATTCTGTCCCTTCCCCTGTCCCCCATCACACCCCCGCCCTCTCTCTCCTGGCTCTTTCTTCTTAAAGGAGCCCTTTTCCCTCTGAATGATCTGAACTGCCTTTGTAATTTCCTTAAGTTAGCTCCTTGAGTGACTATCTTCAGTGCTCAGATGCAAAACTTTGGCTTAGCATCCAAACCAGACAGTTTTATCCAGTTTATCAGGAATACAAGACATGTCCATATAATCTCTATATTGTGTATTAATCTATGTTTCAGATGAGAAACAATAGAATACATTTGTTACCAAGGGGAGGCTGAGGGGAGATGTGCAGCTATTAAAATATTTTTGTTACATTTATCTATGTGTGTTTGTATGTGCCTGTGTGAACATGTGTGTGTGTGTGTGTGTGTGTGTGTGTGTGTGTGTGTGTGTGTGTGCATGTGTCTGTGTACTTATATCTGTACTACAGGTATTCAGACTCTCTTTCTAGCCTGTGGTGCCTATGGATCAAATCCAGGTCCTTGAGCTTAGCAGCAAGTGCCTTTATATGCTCATCCATTTCACAGTGCCAAAGGCTGTTTTTCAAAAGCAATAATGACACCCTATAGTTTTCAAACTTATATATAATCTAAGCATATAGATTGATTCAAGAATTACTACTACCTAAACAAAAACTTACAATAACATCTGGACCTTGTTAAAACAAAAATTGGCTTGTTTTAACGGGCTCAGTGACTTTAATAACAGTATAGGTACCATGCCTACAGTACCTACCATCATGGAAAGTATTCAAGTCAGGCAGAATTTCACAGTATGTCAACATTTTCTGTCAAATCTGAGATCAAACCAACTTACAAACCATCAGTCACTGTCATTACAGGAAAATGGATTTAACTTAACATTTATGAATCTTTCAGGAAAAAACATGTTGCATTTAGATCAAAGCTTTTCTTTGTGCATTTTCAAGGCAGCACTTAAATTACATATTTTTATTTAAAGGTGACATTTTAAAATAATTCTCCTATGACAACCACAAAAAATCTTGCAAATATAAAAACAACTAAGCTGTAAAACCTAACAATCAAGTCATTTTCGTGTTTTATTTTAAAAGTGAGTCTAGCTGTAAAAGCTTAAGTGAAATCATGTTTTGGTCTGTGAGAGTATGTCAAAATCGTCACACCAGACACTCTCTGTAAGAGGTGTAAAGTGGTTCTCTAATAGCTCAGACATAGAAGGTGTGTAACTCAAAACTCCCAGTATAAAGGTATAAAAAGCTCTTTTAATTGACACACATCCTTTCTTAAGGGGTTAGATGCACTTCAGATTTTCTTTAGAATGAACTCTGTGTTTGAGCAAGTAGACATTTCCCCCCACAATATTTTGAGTTGGCCTGAGGGCATATATACTCACTCTTAGTTCTATGTCTTGTATGTATGTGCCCAAATGATTTGTCTGAATAAAACTTCACTTCAATACTAACGATGTAGTTAAGGTAAGAGCCCTGCTTATGATAACATGGGGACTGTCCCTAGACATTTCTGACCTGGACTTCCCTGTGTTCTCTTGATGACCCTGAGTATTCAGCCCCAGTGAAACATCTCAGCAAGACAATTGTCTATCTGGCTGGTAGCTGTCTTATTTAGGGTTACTATTGTAATGACACACCATGACTATAACACATAACACGACACAACCATAACTTGAGTAGGAAAGGATTCACTTGTATGATACTTTCAGATAATGGTTTGTCATCAAAGGAAGTCAGGACAGGAACCCAAACAGGGCTGGAACCTGGAGCCAGGAATTTTTTAAATAATATTTTTAAGCACAATATGGTGGTTCCTAAGAAAACTGTAAATAGTTCTACTTGAAGGTGCAGCTATACCACTCTTGGGCATATACCCAAAAGACACTCCACCTTACCACAAGGACACATGCTCCACCGTGTTCATAGCAGCCTTATTTATAATAGCCAGAAGATGGAAACAACCCAGATGTCCCTCAACCAAAGAATGGATACAGAAAATGTGCTTTATTTACACAATGGAATACAATTCAGCTATTAAAAATGAGGACATCATGAATTTTGCAGACAAATGTATGGAACTAGAAAATATCATCCTCAGTGAAGTAACTCAGACCCAAAAGGACATACATGGTATGTACTAACTGATTAGTGACTATTAGCCAAAAAGTACAGAATACCTAGGGTACAATCCACAGAATGTAAGAAGTGTAACAAGTAGAAAGACCCAAGTGAAAATGCTTGAATTCCACCCAGAAGGTGAAGAAAATAATCATGGGAGGCAGAAGGAGGAAGGGATCTTGGTGGGAGAGAGAAGAGGGAGGGGAAATGGGGAATAGGATCAGGTATGTGGGAGGGACAGGAGAAAAGCTCAGAGAGACAAAAAAAATGAAAGGATATAAGCAGCCTCAGGGAGTGGAAGGTGGGGGGACCCTCTAGAAACTAACAGAGACCCAGTAGGTGAGAAACTCTAAGAACTCAATGGGGGTGACCTTAGCTAATATGCCCAACATTGGAGAGAGGGAATTTGAAGATTCCACCTCCAGTAGATAGACAGGGACTCAAGTTTAGGGACAGGGTTACTAACCAACAGTCAAAATTTCTGACCCAGAACTATTCCTGTCTAAAATAACTGCAGGAACAAAAATGAAGAACAGACTGAAGGAAAGGTTGACTGGCCCAACGTGGGCTCCATCTCATGGAAGGACACCAAGGCCTGACACTATTACTGATGCTATGATGTGCTTACAGACAGGAGCTTGGCATGACTGTTCTCTGAGAGACCATACCAGAGCTGACAGAGACAGAAGCAGACACCCAACCATTGAACTGAAGTCAGGGAACCTTATGGTTGAATTAGGGGAAGGATTAACGAAGCTGAACAGTAGAGAAACCCCATAGGAAGACCAATACTCACAAATTACCTAGACCTCAAAGAGCTCTCAGAGACTGAGCCACCAACCAAGAGCATACATGGGCCTGTCTGAGGTCCCTGGCACAAATATACAAAGAGCTCTGCCTGGTCAGGCCTTCATGGGAGAAGATGCATTTAATCCTTGAGAGACTTGAGGCCCCAGTGAAGGATGGAGGCCTGGAGTGTATAGGGGAGGATCCTCTTGGAGGCAAGGGTGAGGAGGAATAGGATGAGGAACTGTGAGAGGGGGGAATGACTGGAATGTAAATAAATAAATGAACAAATAAATAATAAATACAATTATTTGAAAATTTCATACAACATATATTTTTATTGCTTTTCTCCCCCACACTTTCAAAGATCCACCTTATCCACTATACTTTATGTTCTTTTATTCTTTCTTTCAACACTTGAGTTTAGTTTGTATTAGCTAACTACTCTTGAGTGCAATGTCTACTCCAGGATGTGCCAGGCTCCTGATTGTCTTGACTGGGTTTCTAAGTATCTCTGTAGTTCTGTGTATATAAACAATAGGACCTCTGATTTTGACAGTTGTGACATTTAAATTTAAATGAAAGCTCAAAGTCTATGAACTGTTCAAGACAGAGCCAGTGAGTGTTGGCAGCTGTCTCTGCTTGATGCACATGTTCTTCTCTCTCAACCTCCACAGTCTCGCTGGACCACATATTACTAGCAGAGTCTGTAAACGCACAGAGTTAGAAGGGACTGTGTATCTCAAATTCATGGATACACTGGAGAAGTCAAACCATGGCTCCACGTGCCTGTTTTGATTACACTGAATCCACTCCTTAGTATTTTAGTTTATAAACTTTGGATCTGGGAAGTGTGTCATTCCTCAGCCTGAATTTTATTTTATCCCCCTCCCGTCTCTCCCTCCCTTTGACTTTGTCTCTCTTCTGTCAGTCATTCTATAAATCCACATGTGTTTCTTTCTTTTTATTTTTTAAAGATTTATTTATTTTATTTCTATGAGTACACTGTAGCTGTCTTCAGACACACCAGAAGAGGGCATCAGATCCCATTACAGATGGTTATGATCCACCATGTGGTTTCTGGGAATTGAACTCAGGACCTCTAGAAGAGCAGTCAGGGCTCTTAACCGCTGAGCCATCTCACCAGCCCCCTACCACATGTGTTTCTATAGTGATGTTTTCTACTGTTGCAAGAATGGTAATTACAGGATAGAACAAAACCATCCGAGCTGAAATGGCTCTGTGAAGAGGAAGCAAGTTCCTTCCTCCCACAAACGTCCATCCTCTCCTTTTTCTCTCCTTAAATGTTATCCCCACTTGCTTACTTTTTTTAAATAGATATTTTCTTTATTTACATTTCAAAAGACCCTGAAAGTTCTGTACACCCTCCCCCTGCCCTGCTCCCCTACCCACCCACTCCCACTTCTTGGCCCTGGCGTTCCCCTGTACTGGGGAATATAAAGTTTGCAAGACCAAGGGGCCTCTCTTCCCACTGATGGCGGACTAGGCCATTGTCTTAGTCAGGGTTTCTATTCCTGCACAAACATCATGACCAAGAAACAAGTTGGGGAGGAAAGGGTTTATTTGGCTTACACTTCCATATTGCTGTTCATCACTGAAGGAAGTCAGGACTGGAACTCAAGCAGGTCAGAAAGCAGGAGCTAATGCAGAGGCCATGGAGGAATGTTCTTTACTGGCTTGCTTCCCCTGGCTTGCTCAGCCTGCTTTCTTATAGAACTCAAGACTACCAGCCCAGAGATGGCCCCACCCACAAGCGGCCTTTCCCCCTTGATCACTAATTGAGGAAATGCCTTACAGCTGGATCTCATGGAGGCATTTCCCCAACTGAAGCTCCTTTCTCTGTGATAACTCCAGCTGTGTCAAGTCAAGTTGACACAAAACTAGCCAGTACAACCATCTTCTGCTACATATGCACCTAGAGACACAAAGTCTGGGGGTACTGGTTAGTTCATATTGTTGTTCCACCTATAGGGTTGCAGACCCCTTCAGCTCCTTCGGTACTTTCTCTATCTCCTCCATTGGGGGCCTTGTGTTCCAGCCAATAGATGACTGTGAGCATCCACTTCTGTATTTGCCAGGCACTGGCCTAGCCTCACAAGAGACAGCTATTATCAAGGTCCTTTCAGCAAAATCTTGCTGGCATAAGCAATAGTGTCTGGATTTGGTGGCTGATTATGGGATGGATCCCTGGGTGGGGCAGTCTCTGTGTGGTCCATCCTTTCGTCTTAGCTCCAAACGTTGTCTCTGTAACTCCTTCCATGGGTATTTTGTTCCCTATTCTAAGGAGGAATGAAGTATCCACACGTTGGTCCTCATTCTTGATTTTCTTGTGTTTTGCAAATTGTATCTTGGGTATTCTAAGTTTCTGGGCTAATATCCACTTATCAGTGAGTGCATATCTAGTGACTTCTTTTGTGATTGGGTTACCTCACTAAGGATGATATCCTCCAGATACACCCATTTCCCCAAGAATTTCATAAATTCACTGTTTTTAATAGCTGAGTAGTACTCCATTATGTAAATGTACCACATTTTCTGTATCCATTCCTCTGTTGTGGGACATCTGAGTTCTTTCCAGCTTCTGGCTATTATAAATAAGGCTGCTATGAACATAGTGGAGCATGTGTCCTTATTACCAGTTGGAACAACTTCTGGGTATATGCCCAGGAGAGGTATTAAAGAAATGAAAAGATTATATTTATGCTTCCACAGAATCTGCTTTTCCTTTTAGATTTGTTTTCTGTTTATTTGTGTGTCAGATAAAAATCCATATCATTTTCCTATTATCTATCAACACATGTGTCAAAATGTAGTAAATTTAACAACTGCCCAATATTACAGAATTCCAATTTTTATCAATACTTGCATAAATGCACAGGCACACATACACACAAATTCAGGTCAATCATGATTGTCTTTTATAGGCTACATCTCAGATTGTTCTATGTGTTGACTCTTCCCTAAAATTAACACTAAGATGTGAAGTGACTGAAAATGCACATCACTGAAGTTCTCTACAAGCCTTTCTGGTTCTACCTACTTGTTCCATTGCTTAATGCTTCCATACTCCTGATGTGCAAGAGGAGTCTGCAGGCCAGCTCTAAGTATTGCTGTTCTGCATATTTGAGCATCAATGGCATAGGCCAGTGCGTAAATGTGTTTGTTGCCAAGCCGGACAGCCTGAGTTTAGTCATTGCAACACACATGTTAGAAAGAGATACTTGGTTCCTACAAAGTATTCAACAAGTGTTCTCTGTCTCTGTCTCTCAGTCTCTGTCTCTCTGTCTATTTTTCTCTCTCACACATACAGACACATACAGACAAACAGACACACACACCGCCAATTCCAATGTAAAAACAATATAAATCTCTGTGACTGAAGAGATCTTCCCCAATGGTCTAGTATACTAACATCACCTTATCACAGGCACACATGCACAGAAATGTGCCAAAACACAAACTCTTCAAGAATACTGAAGACAGCGAGTCTTCTGCAATACTTACCATTCTGTTTTACATTAAAATGAAACCAAATGGGAAAAAGAAGACAAACTGAGCTAACCCATCAGCACATGTGAAACCAAAGCACATTAACACCAGCTCATCACGCATCACTCCAAGTATTGTGTACAGAAGACTTGCCAACTCTGAGCCACACTATGAGCTATCCTTATCTTTCTGAAAGCAAATGTTCTTAGAAGAAAAAAATGAAGTCCCGTTTTCCCCTTAAGATTCATCTCCTATGTTTTTTTTTTCTCTTTTTCTCTACACCTTTTTTTTTTCTGTCATTTTTAGTCTCCTGGAATAGTGATTACAGAGTCTTTCCCAAAAATGTGGTAAGTACAGTTTTCCCAGGGCATGTGGCATGAGCCCTGTATGCCTAATTCCTTTTGCCTATTTGAAGATAATTTTATACAGTTTGTCCTGAGGAGGATAATATTGGAATGATGTCAGCAACACAGAGGCTAAAGCAGCTACAAGCTTAGTCCCCTTTAGAGATGGAAAGAGAATGAGCCAGCTTTGCTCTATAGGCTGGCAAAGATTTATAACAACCAAGGCTGAAAAAAAAAACAAAACAAAACAAAACAAAGCAAGCAACAGTTTAAAGTCCTAGAAACGTTTGTGCCAATATTTATCATCTCAAATCCTGCCCTTTCTAGTCCTTTTAATGGAAAATAGAGGACTGCTTTCTGAGTCAGGCCTTAAAGCCTGAAGACAGAATTTCATTGGTGAGTTTCTGTATAGGACCTGCTTTGAATTACATGGGGCCTTGAAGTAAGAAGTTTCCCCTCCAGAAGCCAGGACTCAAGTGGAAGAAGTGAGCATTCTTGTGAAAGCCATAAAGGACAAGGAAGCCAGCCCTGATAGAGAGTGCACATAGCAGGACGATCTAATAGTTCATGCTCATGTGGTACGAAGGAAAGATCAACATAAGGAAGAAGAGAGAGAAAGGAGAGGAGAGGCAAGAGGCAGAGAGGAGAGGAGAGGAGTGTGGAGTGGAGGGTAGGATAGTAGAGAGCTGCAATGGACACATTCAACACTAAACAAATTCAAGAATTAGCAATGTTTTTTTTTTGCATTATTCTTGATATATTTTCACCTAAGTTTCTATACTTTTATTAACTTGGTGGGTTTTTTTTTCATTTTTAGATTGTTCTAAAATTTAGTTTCCAGGTATTTGAGCAGTTTCCTATTTTCTTCAACTTGCTGATTTCTGACATTATTCTAGTGAGCGCATACAAAATTCTCAATCCAATTTCAATTCTCTTTCATCTGTCTGTTTTTCGGATGTGGAAGACAGCATAGCCAGGTTCCTCTTCCACAGACATGAAGAACACTTTACCCCAATCTGGGTTGGTATGCTCCGTACACAAGCCTTAGCTGCAGATTATACCTAGATGTCTTTGATAGCGCCTCTAAGTTTTTATCTGATTGCATTGGTTGTTGAGAGAGGGTGTTGGCTCCTGTCAGCTTCTGCTTCCCAAGTGACTTGGTGGCTACATGGAAGAGCATCTTGTCCTCTCACTACATCTCTCTGTCACCATCCCAAAGACCATCACTTCATCTGGTAAATGCTGCCCTCTTGTCCACATGGGAGCATAATGACATATTGTGGCTCATCTTGTTTCCCTCTCACTCATGTTTGTGTCCAACATCCATTTCCTTTCAACAAGCTAATACACAGGACTTTCACTTACTTTTAAAGATTTCATACAGTATATTTTGATAATATACTCGCTGCTTCCAGATCTTCCTACATAGTCTTTCCTGGCTTTCTATATATTCAGCCTCATATTCTTAGCAGTTAAGAGCACTGACGGCTCTTCCTAAGGCCTTGAGTTCAAATCTCAGCAACTACATGATGGCTCACAACCATCTATAATGAGATCTGACACCTTCTTCTTGTGTGTCTGAAGACAGCTACAGTGTACTTACATATGACAATAAGTAAATCTTTAAAAAATAAAATAATAAAATAAAATAACCAAACCACTACTGGAAGAAGAAAAGTCAATATTTTGTCAAAGAGTGACTTTTGGTCTTTGGGTATGTCAGCCACACTTTTGGGAAGCTTTTAAATCTACTCTATCCTCTCTGCATCTAGTTGGCATGTGTGAACACTTATATCTACTACAATTAATCTTGATGTCATAGTATGTGCCTGGTTCCATGTCTGTTTCTGTTTGCTCTCTCTCTCTCTCCCTCTCTCTCTCTCTCCCCCACCCCCTCTCTCCCACTTCCCAGAGTTCTCCTAACTTATGTAGGTTAGAATTTATTTCTATCTGACTGTACTGTTTTTCTGTATATCACTGACAACACTTTTGCAGTAGTTCCAAAGGCATGTTCTAAATGTACTGTTGGTCATTACCCTCTGGTGTTGGCTTGTCAGTTTGAATACATCTGTGAAATACTTACTACCTTTTGGTAAAAGATAAAAACTTTCATCATAGTACCAGTTGAATCCATCTATTTTGCCCATATGCAGTAAAATATTCATTGTTTCAAACACATATATGGTGCTGTGTAGAAAACTCGCAAGGGGAAAAACAGAGTGTTTATGCATAGGTGTCTGCCATCACCATGGCTTCTCTCATCAGATAGGTGTAGCTATGGAAAATCTCTGATGCTCTCTATCTGAGAGGCTCCTGTATTCCTTCTTATTCTTGGAGAGTATTTTCATTGGATTCAGGGCTTTGGGCTCACTTTTCTTTCAATGTGCTTGAAAGTGCCTCATTGCTTGCTGCCAGCCTCTAGGTACCTGACAAGAACCCCAGAGTACCATTGAGACATGGACTGCCTCTGTTCCTACAGTCCTCTAAAGGCTTTTCCTCATACTTAGTCAATCTATTATCCATCAGTATACCTATCTATCTATCTGTCTGTCTGTCTGTCTATCTATCTATCTATCTATCTATCTATCTATCTATCTATCTATCCATTTTTTAGCAAAGATAGTAATGCATAGCAAAAAACAGATAGCAAGAAGCAGAAGCAAAATTAATTGGAGACTTTTTTTCTGAAAATACGGTACAATAGTTGTAAGAAAAGCTTCAGTGGAGACACAGTACTGGATGGCAGACATGGTTAAAAAACAATGTGGAGGAAAAAAATGGAAATTTACCAGTATAAAAGTAAATACTGACAAGTATAAGAGTGTATTCCATAGCAATAGTTCATTTTATTATAAATGAATATAGACTATACATATACTAAACATTACTACATAATTATTCATCTGAAATACAAAAAATATTTAAGTTCGGGTCAATATATTGTAGAAGAAAGACATTGAAATACATATCCCAGTAAATCCCCAAACTTGAGAGAATTTGAGTTCATCACATCATTTTTTAGGGACTCTGAAACACTGATGTTGATTCTAGAAGCGACCATCCAGTGAAGAACCAGACTGACACAGTACTTAAGTACCTCTGATTTCTCATCAAAGTTTATTTTGGATCCTCAACTCATTTGGCCATATTCAAAAGGTAGATTTCACATTGAAAAGTAACAGCCGTATAATGAAGGGAAACTATAGTTACCCGTTTTGTAGTTGTGAATGACTCCTATCATAACTCTTAGACACTGAAATCTTAAAAAGCAGTGATCCTTTTTGAGGACATCTGAGGACTTCTACCCTGCCCTGAACTGTCCCGGTATACATAGATAGTTGTTTTTCCCATATTTGTAATCCCTAATGCAATGCACTCTCTGCTGTTTTCATGGAATGACAGGGTATACAGAGGGTTAGTATCAAGAAAAAGTACTGCCCATGTTTAAAGCAGGTATAACTAATTGTAAAAACATCTGAATCATAATTGATTGGATCTATAAATGCAAAGCCTTCAAATACAATGGCCAGCCATAATCAAGAAGGGTATGACTGACAGTAACCTGATTGTGTTTAAAGTTTGGCCTCTATGTATCCATATTAAATATCCTAAGCATAGTTGAAGACATTTGTATTACAATTAGGGGAATCTTTTAACAATCAATAGTTATATACTTATATATATACATATATATACATACACATAATATGCTTGCTTGCTTATTTACATATATGTTTGGCTGACTTTGTGTCCTCTCTGGCCTTGCCTGAGTAAGGTATGCATACTACCATACAAGATGGGAGAAGAAGCAACTCAATGCATAGCTAGGTGTTGCACATATAAAAACACTTATAGTCTAAACTAGAGAAAGGTTTGCTTATTTTTCAAATGATGAGTACAGTTTAAGAAAATTTTAAAGAAATTATACAGTGATGTTTTTAAATTTGCTCACAGTTTAATTTTTGAAGATTCTGATTTTTACAAAGCAAATCTAGATTTTTCAACTAGATTAGATTAGATTCCTGATAGATCAGATTATGTATCAGGATTAAAGTCCCTGAGATAAAAACATAGCTAAGACAAAATGTTTGTTTCTTGAAATTGAAGTAAAATTATTTTAGCTAAAGGACACATGATTAGCTATTTGTATATTAATGATATCGTGTGATACCTGAACGCTGCATGACTGTCCCTCTGGAATTCCAAGCCCTGAGTGGGAAGCTTCCACCCCCAGGCAGCTCTCATGGCCAGCTCTGATGATAGGAGGGCAGAGGGCCTCAATCTAGGCTTTCCTTTCAAGATTGATATTTCAAAGGTGGAGAACAATGAAATGATTCGTGTTTGTGATCTGAAGATGCACAAGGAGGGGAGTAGGGGAGAAATTAATAGAAGTCAGACATGTGAATATAAAGCTCCATCCAGAAGTGAAAGAAAGCATCAACAGGACACCTTCTGCAAGATGTAGGATTCATCAGACGAAGGAAATTTAAGATCAGAGTCTAGTCAGGCCAGAAATTACTGAATACATATCCTCAGTTGCTACAAAACCTTCTCAATCACAGCATCCTCTTTATGAATTCTGACTCATTTGATGTGTGCTTTATACACTTTAATTACAGGGAAATATCAAGCACAAAGACTGTACATAAGCAAAGTCACCAGGCATGATCCATTGATAAACCCACCCAGAGTGATACAAACAGAGCAAATGTCAGGGATGTTGCCTATGTCAGTTTCTTTTCCTGATGTTCCTATATTTAAATGTTATATAGTTGTTTACAGAGTTGTAAAGGGTGCCTTGGAAATGGAAGAAGAGACACTTGTTCCGAGTCCAAATGAAGGTGTGATTTGTAGGACTGCTTTTCAAGTTTTTGCATGTTTACAGCAGGCTTTTTCCCGTGTGCCCACTACATCCCAAAGCAAATGGAACACACATTCATGAGCCCTGATTGCAGTTAGACTGTGGACACCATCAGGGCACAGATGGTGCCTGAGTCCTTGTCTCCTGCCTGTGGACGTATTTGGGAGTACAGGGAAGTGTGGCTCTTGTTGGTGTATCTTGCCAGCTCCTGTTTTTACCTTTGTACATTATTTAGTAGGAGTAGTAGAGGCCAAGCTTCTTTCTATTGATTTCCTCTGCTCTATTGCTTCCTCCCATGCCAGTCTGCATTCCCTGATTGTAGAACTTATCACAAGTCTTGGTACTATCTTCTAAGGACCAAGTGGGCGCCTCTCAGAAGTAGCCATTATCAATATTTCATAATTATGATTTGCTCATAAAACTGGAGTCAACACATAGTTCCTGGCCTCTGTATTTCTCTTTGTGGCAGTTGAAAAAGGGCTTGAGGCAGAAGGTTGACTTTTGTTTTTGAAGGGAAGGCAGCATTGACTTCAAAGTACCAGGGGATGTGATGATTCACGGGTTGGGGATAGATTGATTAGATCTTTTTCAGTCTCTTGCTCAGTTGCCAATTATTTTACCCCTTGGTTTATTTTGCTTAAAAGATGATTGCCTATTTGTTTAAGAAACAATTATTTGTGAAAGAAAAGTCTCTGGAGAATGTGTGCTTTAGAAATTTGCTTCCTCTCTCTTAGATGGTCAACTCTAGATCATACTCCCATCTCATTTGCTTTGCCAATTGATGCAAGAGTTTTATCAATGTAGTATCTCTGAACCATGGGCATTACTGTCCCATTATGACTGGATATTTTGTATGGAGTTGGATTTTGGGGAAATCTAGACTGTCAGATGTTTTATACTCTTATGTTGTTAAGGACAGCCCGTGTTGAGGTGACTATAGTGTCACATGAAGTAGTGAGGAGCACCCCTGAGGTGTTCTGTCCAGCCTTTACCTACTATCCCAGAGTTAACATCTTGCAAATACACAGCCCAGGTAGTGACTTAGGTACAGTAAAAATAAACAAGAGTCACACAGGCACAGATCACTCACTGCCATAGTCTCCCTACAGTCAAAGCTTCTCATGTCACTCACAGACTATGTCACAACCAAAGCCTCCTAAAGGCATACACCCCTAAATGTCACTTACACCCTTCTTCACTGTCACTCACAGCCTTCCTCACTGTTACTCATAGACCCCCTCCTTGTCACTCATACCCTCCCTCACTGTCACTCATACCCTCCCTCACTGTAACTCACAGCCTCTCTCACTGTCACTCACCCTCTCACTGTCACTCACAGCCTCCCTCACTGTCACTCACAGCCTCCCTCACTGTCACTCACAGCCTCCCTCACTGTCACTCACCCCCTCGCTGTCACTCACCCCCTCACTATCACTCACAGTCTCCCTCACTGTCACTTACAGTCTCCCTCACTGTCACTCACAGGCTCCTCTCTGTCAATCACTGAAGCATCTGTTCCTCTTCTGCCTCATTCTCACCTAGCCCCTGGACACCAGTATTGATTCCTATATCACTAAGTTCTCACATACTCTGTGGATGAAGTGTAAACTAAAGTTAGCAGTATGTTACCTTTGGAGCTTAGAGTTCTATTTCCTAAAGATAATCCTTTGAAGATTTTCTTGTTTGTTACTACCCTTTTTTTTTTTTTTCTGTGTGCTATTCCGCAGCACCAGAGTGCTATGGTGCACATACCCATCTGCTTGTTTACTGACACTAGGTCTAGTTTCAACCTAGTTATTCTTGGTCAGGCTGCTATAAATGTTTATTTACAGAGCTTATGTAAACAAGTCTATTTCTTTATGATGAATGCTCCAGAGTTAAGTAGCTGTGTCAGATGTTTGTGCTAATGTTAAGAATCCACAAGACTGAGCTGGATGTAATCCTAGCACTCAGAGACTAAGGCAGGAGAGTCAGGATTTCAAAGCCACCTTCTGCTACTTAGAAAGCTGCAGCCTGGCCTGGGCTACATGAAACCTATCTCAAAACACCTAGACAAAAACTCCAGAATGATATTTTAAATTTCCAGTGTTAAATGGATATCCAGATCATCTATTTCTTCTCCATTGATTTTTACAGCTTTGTAGATTTTGCAGAGTTAATTTAATTCCACTTAGGCTCACAAGCACAAGGCTGTGCCATCCCTATAACTAATGGCTATATAGATGTGCTCGGCTGTAATCTCACTGCTCCCATTATTGTTACTGACCTCGTTGGCTCCTTTGGAGTGATCAGGATTTTTTGTTTTACTTATTGTATTGTTTTACTATTTTCAGTTCCAACATCAGCCTCTGTCTTTTTTCTTCATCCTTCTGGTTGTTTTGAGATCAATTTGGTCCCTTGTGTTGTAGTTTCTAGATATAGTGAGTGAGTCCTGGTGTATACATACACTAAAATCTTTTAATCTGTACTGTGGCCACTTCTTCTCACTTGTGAAAGGTTAAAGTGACTCTCTGGTTTGGTTTTAGGCGTCTTTTCCAGGATTTGCTGGAACTACTGTGGCATAAGCTGTAGTGTCCCTAAATGGTCACTTATTATAATCATGGACCCGAAGATGACAGAAGTTGTTAAAAGTGAGACTAAAAGGAGGTATGATGTCCTGAGTTAGGAGCCTTCATGGATGGGACAAGTACACTGTAACAAGACACATGGGAGAAAGTCTCCCTGTCATTGTGTCATGATGCATGAAAATGGACATCTTTTAAAAATTTTTTATTTTGTAAATTTTATTTTATTTTAAATTTATTTTTTACATTCCATATTCCATTCCCCATACCTCCCACCCACCTTCTCACTGCTCCACATCCCATACTTCCTTCCCACTCCAACCCCACCTGACCTCTAAACTCCCTGGGGCCTTCAGTCTCTTGAGGGTTAAGTGCATCATCTCTGAATGAACACAGACCTAGAAATCCTCTACTATATGCATGTTTGGAGCCTCATATCAGGTGGTATATGCTGTCTGTTTGGTGGTCCAGTGTTTGGGAGATCTCAGGGGTCCAGATTAATTGAGACTGCTGGTCCTTCTATAGGATCACCCTTTTTGTCAGCTTCTTTCAGCCTTCCCTAATTCAACAACAGAGGTCAGCTGCTTCTGTCCATTGGTTGGGTACAAATATTTACATCTGACTTTCTCTCGAAGGTTTCTCCCTCCCTCCCCACCATCTCTGACCTCAAGATTTACTACAGAGCAATAGTGATAAAAAACTGCATGGTATTGGTACAGAGACAGACATGTTGATAAATGGAATAGAATTGAAGACCCAGAAATAAAACCACACATTTACGGTCAATTGATCTTTGACAAAGATGCCAAAAATATACAATGGAAAAAAGAAAGATTCTTTAATAAATGGTGCTGGTCTAATTGGCTGTCTGTATGTAGAAGAACGAAAATAGACCCATATTTGTCACCTTGTACAAAGCTCAAGTCCAAGTGGATGAAGGACCGCAACATAAAACCAGATACACTGAATCTAATAGAAGAGAAAGCAGGAAAGAGCCTTGAACTCATTGGTACAAGGGGAAATTTCCTAAACAGAACTTCAGTGGCTAATACTCTAAGATCAATAATTGATAAGTGGGACCTCATGAAACAGGAATGCTTCTGTAAGGTAAAGGACAGAGTCAATAAGACAAATCAGTAACCTACAGATTTGGAAAAAATCCTTCACTAACCCCACATCCAATAGAGGGCTAATATCCAAAATATATAAAGAACTCAAGAAGTTAATCACCAAAAATCAAACGACCCAATCAAAAAAATGGGGTATAGAACTAAATGAAGAATTCACACCCGAGGAATCTCTAGTGGCTGAGAAGCACCTAAAGAAATGATCAAAGTCTTTAGTGATCAGAGAAATGCAAATCAAAATGACCCTTGAGATTCTACCTTACACCAATCAGAATGGCTAAGATCAAAACCTCAGGTGACAACACATGTTGGAGAGGATGTGGAGAAAGAGGAACACTCCTCCATTGCTGGTGGGATTGCAAACTGGTGCAACCACTCTGGAAATCAATCTGGAGGTTCCTCAGAAAATTGAAATAGATCTACCTGAAGACCCAGCTATACCACTCATGCGAATATACCCAAAAGATGCCCCACCATGTCACAGGGGCACATGCTCCACTATGTTCATAGTGGTTTACTTGTGATAGCCAGCAGCTGAAAACAACCGAGATGTCTCATGATACAGAGAACATGGTTCATTTGCACAATGGAATACTAGTCAGTTATTAAGAATAAGGACATCCTGAGTTTTGCAGGCAAATGGATGGAACTAAAAATATCATCCTGAGTGAGGTAACACAGACCCAAAATGACATGCATGGTATATACTCACTGATAAGTGTATATTAGCAAACAAACAAACAAACAAACAAACAAACAAAAAAACAACTAAAAAATGTACAGAATACCCAAAGTACAATCCCAAGGACACAGTCCATACACAGATCCAGTCCACACAAAGAACTCAAAAAGCTCAACAAGCTGAAGTGCCCAAGTGAGGACACCTCAGGCCTACTTGGGAGAGAGAAGAAAAGGGATATTTTTTAAAACAGAGTGAGGGTCCTCACCAGGCATCCAGCTGTGTGTCACCCTGAGCTTATACTTCCAGCTCCCAGATTCTGAAAACAAAAGTTCTATTGCTCTATAGTATTTCATTATAGCACTCTATGTGAGCTCTACACTTCCTACTGGACCAGTGGATTGTTAGGGAAGAGACACATACATGATGGTATTTCCCATTGTACCAATTGATGGAAAGAGTAGGGACTTGTCAGAACGATTTCTGTCATGGCTAAGTGGGCGTTGTTGGTGGTCAGAAACCACAGGATTCTGTTGTATTATACTTGGATATCTAGGACTTGGAAACCCCATCATTCTTATGCTCTCAGGGTCCCTAGGCTTCATGCTTGTTTTCTCCTACTTTCCAGAGACTTCTAACATTTGTTCCTTCAGGTCAGAGCAACTGATGCATAAAGGGAGTCCAAAATACTGGCTTCTTTCATGTTCTGTTTTTAGAATTTTGAATGCTAAGCTCCTTTCAGGTCTGTAACCTAGGAGACTGAAGCAAGGATCTGAAAACAGATTCTGCCCAAGCCGCTTTCTCAACCAATGGGTTTACTGGAATCCAGTGAGCTCATCAGTTGCTTACAGGATTGTGGGTGAATCAGGCTGCTAAATCTCTAAAAATCCCAAGCGAAAACTGGAGATGACTTAGGAAAGCTGCATCTGTGGGGCTCAGCCTGACTGTCAGACAGCTCTACTTAAGTCTTCCTGACCCCAGCATTTGACGGCCAGTGTAACCTTGAGGGCCCTTGCAAGGTTTGTGAGATTCACAAGGCTCTTGACTCATCCCATTCATCAACAGTGAAATTTTCCAATCCAGAGAAAACAGTTAAACACTACCTCATCTTTAACTTCATTGTACAGTTTTATTAAGTTCATCAGCATAAGGTTTTTATATATAAAGATGCATTTTAGGGTCTTTTATTATTTTGTAATGTTCTCTATGTTAATATAGACATTTAAATATGTTATATATTAACATTATATGTTAATATAGTTCTTATTTGAATACAGTCCTTTTCCACTACTTATAAGTTATTCTTTCCCGATTTTTATTTCCAGTTTCAGTTTTAAATTCTCAGAGATATTTCTCTGGAGCTCTTCCCCTAAGCCAAAGCAGTTTAGATTAATTTTTGGACGCATGAGAATTGAGAAGAGATTCTAAAGTCCGAAGTGTAAATTACATGTCCTGTTTGGGGTGTGTAGTATTACACAATGGGTCAAAACAGCTTTTCCCACTGAGTGGGTGATAATCTCTTCCTAGGTGCTTTGCATATTTAAATATCCTCCTCTCTTTTCCTTTTCTTGTGGCTATTGCAGTCTTTATACTCCAAAGTTGATCTGTGATAGGGCTGGTCCATGATGTTGAGGTTCTCATTTTGATAAAATAGTTACATGAGAATATTCTAGTACTGCATTGTTATATTACCCTATTTCCAGTTTCAAAGCCTGGAACTGTTATATAGTTCATAGCTGTTCTGTCTGGTGTCCCTTGTTGTAAGGCATTTGACTTTTTTATTTTAGCCTGAATTTTTATGTTTGAGAATAACATGGGTGTGTCTGCTTTCTCTGGTCTGGTATTGATTCCCCCATCCTTTTATTTCTAACATTAAAACAAATTGTTCTTTTAGCCTCCATTAATTGAATTTCTAAGAACCAGAGGAGAATCGTTTCTTCCATAACCAAGACTTTGCCTTTAAAAATAGGTCAGTTCAATTATCCTGTGTCCACTGCTATGGTGGGTTTAATGGTTGTGTTTTAGCTTGTTTTATTTTTTCATTTAATTTGATTTTTATTCTAAGTTTAATGTTTTTTATCATAACACAATCTGCTTTTGTTTTGTTCTCTTTGTTTGTTTGAAAATTCTTTTGAGTTCATTGCACTTTGTAATTTCTGTTTTTCTACAAGTATACAATGTCTTACATACCCTTGTCATCTCTACACTTTGGAGTCCCAATGCAAATGAGTGTGGAAAGTTTAAGGACAGCCTCAGTGATATCATAAATCACATCATCTTGGTCTGCATAAAGAAAGCAAGAAACAGAGAGAGGGGGAGATGAAGACAGAGAGAGAGAAGAAAGTGAAAGGGAGGGAAGGAAGGATGGATGGAGAGAAGGAAGGAAGGAGAGAGGAAAGGAGGGAGAAAATGAATCAGAAACCTTTGTAACAACCACTATCATTTTATGGCTTTCTGCATTCTGTCTCACAGGTCTTCACTACTCTATCCAGTAATCTATCTTCTTGAAGACATTAAGTTTCTTGTCTTTCCATACTTGCTTTTGTCCATTCTAGACATGATACAACCATTAGCATCTACTAGCCCAGGCTGCACTGCCATAAAAAGGTTTAAATGTGATTGTCACACTGAGTCATCATCCACATTCACAGTTATGTATCATCATGTTAACCCTCAAGTTGCCATGTGCTTCATTCATTCTAATTTACTTTTTGATTAACATGGAAGAACTGGGCTCACATTGCCCATGGTTTAATAGTTCACAGATATCATTTATACCATATGAAAGTCCAAGTGTGCTATTTACAGACACAGAAAGTAAACTATGAATGGTTTCCATAGCAAGCTCAACATGGGTGAGTACTAATGAGTTCAGGCTCAAGAGATCTAGGTTCAAGGTCCAGCTCTTAATAAGCAAATCTTGCTACCTCTAGTGCATATTTAAATATATTTTGGTGTGGTATGCATCCATTGTGATTGGTATATTGTGTGTATATTTGTGTATGTATGTGTGTGTGTTCATTGAATGTCTGTCTTTTCCTAGAATGATACTTACACTCTAATAGTTTCTTCTAATGGTATTTTCCTTTTGAGCACTTTTTCCTTTATATACTGTCTTTAAAATTCTTGAGCAGATTCTGGAGGTGTCTGGTGCACCATTGTGGATCCTAGTAGACTCAATCTGAGATTTCATAAATACGGAGGAGGCATTTGCCAGAGAACAGAGTTCACAAATGGCAGCCTTCTCAATTCACCACTCTCTGCCTCTTCCTCATGGCCTCTTGCTTTCAAAATGAGATAAACATGGCCCAGAAAGTTTCACTACTATTACTGCCAAGATCCCCTGAAGCATCTCTGCTCTGGGCAAGTTTTTCCTATCCTTTAACACTATAAAATGACCCTCATTAGTTGTTTCTTCTTCTTCTTCTTCCTCTTCTTCTTCTTCTTCTTCTTCTTCTTCTTCTTCTTCTTCTTCTTCTTCTTCTTCTTCTTCTCCTCCTCCTCCTCCTCCTCCTCCTCCTCCTTCTTCTTCTTCTTCTTCCTGTGTGTCAGGCATGGAATTCATGTGTATACTTTCCAATATTGATCAAATGGCCATCATGTCTTATATGTAATTATTTGATGACTCTTATTGCTGTCATCCCCTTGTGGCTCTAGGTCATCATTTGGTATCTAGTACTGTGGCTCATTAACCTCCCTCCACTTCACTGACTTTGTTCAGGAAATATCTCCACATGGCCCTTGACTATCATCAAGCTTCTCTTTCTGAGTTTGATGCAGTTTCACTGTTCCATTTTGTGAAGCACATGCTCTTATCATTACTTATTAATCTAATGGATGGCAAGCTTCTTTTTTCTATATTATTATTATTATTGATATCTTCTTTGAGAAAACTTTGGAAATGCTGTACAACTGGCAAGCTCCTGACATAAGAAGAGTCCTGGGCCACACTGAGAATCTAATGGTAAAGAACTTCTTAATTTACCAACACAGCACTCAAAGGTGTTGGGTTCAGAAGACGCAGATGCTGCATTTCTGGTTGAAAATAGCAATTTCTAAGGCCAGTCTTTACATTCTTCCCTCTAAATATAATGCATAACTTTTTAACTCTACATAGACTTACACTGAGATTTTTCTCTTAAAATCCATACATACATTTAGACATACTAAACATTTATGCTGTGCATGAAATAAACACACAAGTTCAACTAGATAGACTCACAAATTCCCCTCAGCTTATGATTGGCTTTCATTATAAGAACCCCTTTGTTGAAAGCTTTATTCATTAGAACATTTGCTGAGGCACCTACCCTGCCTAGCATCATGTAACTCAGCCCGACTTTGCCAAACATGCGCAGAACACATCCATCAGCCTGCAGCTGAGTATCACAAGATAGCAGCACTCTTCTTATTACTAGCACAAAGAAAAGTCTACAGCTTAAATCCAAAGCTTAGTGTCCAAGGCTTAGTTTCTTTTGAACACAATTGCTTTGGGAGATCACAGAGGTATGAGACACAGTCTGTTGAACCCTGTGAAGTGTTGCCTCTGTGCTCTGAGCAGAGAACAGCAAGCACATACTTGTGTTTCCATGGAACTTCAGGTTCTCATGGCCCATGTTTAGAAGGGATTGCCGCTGAAGGGATAAAAAGGTACCCACACTGTGACAAGGGCACAATTGCTGCTTCAGCAGAGCCCAGGGGAAGAAATAAGCCCTGCCCTGGAGAAGAGGGAGGGTAGAGACTTCAAGGTAAATTATGGCTGCACATCACCTACAGCACCAGGGCAACACCAGGGCAACATGCTCTTAGTTCTAAGCTGCAGAGCTTTCTCCATCCATGGGAAGTTACAAAGAGACCTCTATGGCTTGCAAAGGAGGAGGCATGAATAAAACATAGAAGGGGTGTAAAAAAACTGTCAAGGAAACCATAGACAAAGACACAAAGACCAAGGATTCTGAAGCTAAGAGGACCTCTGTGACCTGTTTTGTTACACCTCTCAAGATTTATGTATTAAGGCTCAGGATCTCCCAGGCACACTGCTTTGAGCTAGAGTGTTTATAAAGATAAGGCAAAATTGGCTCAGTGAAGCCCCTGGTCTTATGTTCTGTCAGCTTTTCCTAGGGAGGTGTGAACAGGTATCTGCTTACCACAGAGAAGACCAAAGAAAGGGCTCTAATTTAAGTCAAGCTTAGAGAAGCAGTGAGGTAGGTAAGGAGCTGGCACAAGCAACTTACAGATCACTAATTCAAAGTGTCTCTCTCTCAGCAACTGCCAACCAACTGCACACCCTGAAGGAAGTGTGACCTCAGGAGGATAAAATGTTAACAAGGTCCCACTTTTCTGGGCTCTCCAGGTGGCAATCACAGCTGCTGAGAGTCTGGGTGGGGCAATGGCTATGTGGGACACTCAGGGACAATGTTCCACAAAGTTTTGTCTGATAGAGATTGTTATTAAGGGGTCACATGGTGAGGCATAAGGGAGGTTCATTCTCAGCAGGAAGAGGATGAGAATGCTCACCAAGTCATCCATCTACTAGCAAGGGAGGAAAGCCTCAGAAGAAAGAACTGTAGGGACTCATGGCTTTTTGTCTATCACAACTCTGAGCACCCTACCTCCATTATGCAAGCTATCCAGTCTGCCATCTGTTATTTGGTGGCCTCAATAACAACTGATACACACCCCTTCTCATCTACTGTTAAATTTGTAAAACTCGGTAAAGAAGAAATGAGTAATAATTACACTGGATCAGGATGACTACTGATGTGGGATCGTCCCCCCACAGAACTAGAACATGCAGGGAAGGGTGTCTTGGCCCACTTTCTTACAGCACAACACTCACAATGGAAAATTGCTGGAACTTTTGGATGTTGAAGGCAAAAGTCATGCCCCTTTCGAGGTAAATGGGCTGAATTCAAGTAGGAGATGTTACTTTCTAGGCCAAACCTATTTAACAGCCAACACAGACTAAGTGCTGATGTTTAGTTTTGAATGACAGCTACTCACAGGCCAGATCTGCCTTTACTGAGGCTCTTTCTACAACATCCCAAAAGCAAAACTTATCCTTCTGGCCACCCTGAATATACTACCTAAACAACAGTACTGCGTTTCTTACTGAAGAGGGTCTCATAGGTGGCATATTCAGAGCACTTCTAGAAAATGCAAACTAAGTTACATAGTTTCCATATCAACCAGAGGTTTTTTTCCTAATTTCATTTTTATCAGGTATTTTCTTCATTTACATTTCCAATGCTATCCCAAAAGTCCCCCAAACCCTTCCCCCCACTCCCCTACCCACCCATTCCCACTTCTTGGCCCTGGTGTTCCCCTGTACTGAGGCATATAAACTTTGCATGACCAATGGGCCTCTCTTTCCAATGATGGCTGACTAGGCCCTCTTCTGATATATATACAGCTAGAGACACGAGCTCTGGGGGGAACTGGTTAGTTCATATTGTTGTTCCACCTATAGGGTTGCAGATCCCTTTAACTCCTTGGGTACTTTCTCTAGCTCCTCCATTGGGGGCCCTGTGATCCATCCAATAGCTGACTGTGAGCATCTACTTCTGTGTTTGCTAGACCCCGGCATAGCCTCACAAGAGACAGCTATATCAGGGTTCTTTGAGCAAAATCTTGCTAGTGTGTGCAATGGTGTCAGTGTTTGGAGGCTGATTATGAGATGGATCCCCGGGTATGGCAGTCTCTAGATGGTCCATCCTTTCATCTCAGCTCCAAACTTCATCTCTGTAACTCCTTCCATAGGTGTTTTGTTCCCAATTTTAAGAAGGGGCAAAGGGACCACACTTTGGTCTTCATTCTTCTTGAGTTTCATGTGTTTTGCAAATTGTATCTTATATCTTGGGTATTCTAAGTTTCTGGACTAATATCCACTTATCAGTGAGTACATATCATGTGAGTTCTTTTGTGATTGGGTTACTTCACTCAGGATGATGCCCTCCAGGTCCATCCATTTGCCTAGGAAATTCATAAATTCATTCTTTTTAATAGCTGAGTAGTAGTCCATTGTGTAAATGTACCACATTTTCTGTATCCATTCCTCTGTTGAGGGACATCTGGGTTCTTTCTGGCTTCTGGCTATTATAAATAAGGCTGCTATGAACATAGTGGAGCATGTGTCCTTATTACCAGTTGGAACATCTTCTGGATATATGCCGATGATATGATAGTATATATAAGTGACCCTAAAAATTCCACCAGAGAACTCCTAAACCTGATAAACAGCTTCGGTGAAGTAGCTGGATGTAAAATTAACTCAAACAAGTCAATGGCCTTTCTCTACACAAAGGATAAACAGGCTGAGAAAGAAATTAGGGAAACACCACCCTTCTCAATAGTCACAAATAATATAAAATGCCTTGGCATGACTCTAACTAAGGAAGTGAAAGATCTGTATGATAAAAACTTCAAGTCTCTGAAGAAAGAAATTAAAGAAGATCTCAGAAGATGGAAAGATCTCCCATGCTCATGGATTGGCAGGATCAATATAGTAAAAATGGCTATCATGCCAAAAGCAATCTACAGATTCAATGCAACCCCCATCACAATTCCAACTCAATTCTTCAACGAATTAGAAAGGGCAATCTGCAAATTCATCTGGAATAACAAAAAACCTAGGATAGCAAAAACTCTTCTCAATGATAAAAGAACCTCTGGTGGAATCATCATGCCTGACCTAAAGCTGAACTACAGAGCAATTGTGATAAAAAACTGCATGGTACTGGTATAGTGACAGACAAGTAGACCAATGGAATAGAATTGAAGACCCAGAAATAAACCCACACACCTATGGTCACTTGATCTTTGACAAGGGAGCTAAAACCATCCAGTGGAAAAAAGACAGCATTTTCAACAAATGAGGCTGGCAAAACTTGCAGTTATCATGTAGAAGAATGAATTGATCCATTCCTATCTCCTTGTACTAAGGTCAAATCTAAGTGGATCAAGTAACTCCACATAAAACCAGAGACAGTGAAACTTATAGAGGAGAAAGTGGGGAAAAGCCTCGAAGATTTGGGCACAGGGGAAAAATTCCTGAATAGAACAGCAACATCTATATTATCTGTTGGTGGCCTTTTTGTCTTATTGACGGTGTCTTTTGCCTTACAGAAGCTTTGCAATTTTATGAAGTCCCATTTGTTGATTCAACAGATTGGGAAAGGATCTTTATGTATCCTAAATCAGATAGGGGACTAATATCCAATATATATATATGAAGAACTCAAGAAGGTGGACTCCAGAAAATCAAATAACCCCATTAAAAAATGGGGCTCAGAGCTAAACAAAGAATTCTCACCTGAGGAATACCGAATCGCTGAGAAGCATCTGAAAAAATGTTCAGAATCCTTAATCATCAGGGAAATGCAAATCAAAACAACACTGAGATTCCACTTCACTCCAGTCAGAATGGCTAAGATCAAAAACTCAGGTGACAGAAGATGCTGGCGAGGATGTGGAGAAAGAGGAACACTCCTCCATTGTTGGTGGGATTGCAAGCTTGTACAACCACTCTGGAAATCAGTCTGGTGGTTCCTCAGAAAACTGGACATAGTACTGCCGGAGGATCCCGCAATACCAGAGTTTGTTTTAATCACGTAAGAACTACTCAAGGCATTGACCCCAAAAAACTATAGGATCACACAAGAAAGCTGGAGTGGTAGCCCTGAATTCTGTATAATGACTACTAACTTTACAATTGCAGGCAAATGGGTGGTTGAGGGAAGGTGAGAATCAATCAAGTAAAAAGCAGTGCTCACTCTCGTCTTATTTTATATGTGCCAGCAGTGAACAGGGGATAATGAGCAGTGCGTAGATTTATGAGCAGTTGGGAGGAGAGGCTGCAGAACTCTCTGACTGCTCTCTGAAAAGCAGTAGGAGGCCAAATGTGATCAAGTCCCTGGTGTTGTTGATGGAATTGAGTAAACAGGGCAGTTGAAAGAGTTTCACTAGAGTGACTTCTAGCTTGTGTATGTAGAGCACTGAGTTTTAAGAGTCACACAGAATTCCTCAATGAAGCCCTGGTGTGCGTACACGAGAATTTATGGTAATACAGTTCTCAGGAAGTGTCAAGGTTCAGAACAATCAAAAAATATTCACAATGCAGGCTCAAGATCATCTACCTAAGAGCTGGCAGATATCTATAACTCCAGGCCTGGAGTAGGAAGGAGAGACCCAAAGATCCCTGAAGCTCATTGGCCAGTCAGTCAGATTAGTGGAATTAATGAGACCTAGGTTCAGTGAGAGACCTACCTCAAGATATATGTTGGACTGTGGATGATAATATTACACGATGTTGAAATATGCTCTTCACATGTGCGCACATGATGATAGCGACAGTGGTGAAAAACTTAGAACAAAAACCAGAGAGAGGAAGGCAGTTACGGTGCATCTGGAGGAGTAAAATGTTAAAGGTGGGAAAAAGGTATCCTGTGCAGACACAGGGCAAACTAGTCATGGGGAAAGAGTTTACAGAGGGTATCCCAGAGGACACATCATGCTATGAACATTTAAAATGATCATCAGTTCAAAGTTGTCTATTGTGAGGAGGAGACACATCTGGTAGCATTTGACTGGAGGTATGGATGGAATAAAGCTGCTGCAGGGGACAGGCTAGGGAAAAGCAGCAGCTGGAATACGTGAAGATAAGGAGGCTGCTAACCAGACTCTGTAGAGCAAGGTGGGAGGGAAGCTAGAATTACCAACAGCTGGAGACCCTGATGGGCACTGTCCATCATGAAAAGACAGGGAGAAGTGTGCACACCACAGTCAATTTCAGAAAGGTTCTTCTAATTTCATCTCAGTAGATCTTTGTTGTGATAAAACCAGCTGACTTTGATTTTGAATCTTCACAATGTATTTTTAGTGCATATACAAATACTGAAGGCTTCTGTTTGCACCACTGTGGAGTAAACAGCAAGAAAGACATGAAAATTCATGTGATTTTCCTCCTTGGGTGTTAAATAAATAAAATTGATTTAGAATACAAAATCTCTTTAAGAGAGAGTGGAGCTCAATGATATAGTACTAGCAGCCGTGAGCCCCTGGGTTTGGCACAAAAATTATGATTCTGCTTAAGTGTGTATGTAGGAATGTGTATGTGTGTGTGTGTGTGTGTGTGTGTGTGTGTGTGTGTGTGAGAGAGAGAGAGAGAGAGAGAGAGAGAGAGAAGAGAGAGAGAGAGAACCTGCATGCACACTCACAGTCTTTTCAGCATGTATATTCTAAGCATGCTAACTTTTACCAAATAATTTTTATTTAATAGGAAGTAGTCATTTTTCCAGGACATATTTTCTTTTAAAGACATAGTCTTTGAAGATTTTCTCATTCAATATAGACCAAGATATTTGCCATTATAAAATCAAGTTTCACATTAAAATTACATGAAACAAACACACAGAGGAGGCCAGGCTATGCTGCAGGCATAACACAGAGGGGAACATGCCGACCTGGAATTCATTCCCCAGCTCCTAAAAACTAGAAGAAAATAATAGCAGCCCCTGCAAACCCGTGTTTCTAACGAATTTGTAGGAAATTCATTTCTAGCTAGAAGACTGGTTTAGATGACTTGATGTTTCCAACAGCTGGAAGTGTGCGCAAACATTGTCAAAAGACTTTAATTTCATAACATATATAGTAATGGAATAATATGTATTCTTGATAGATTCTTTTTATCATAAGTGTACTAAAGTGTACTTTTATAATAATTTAACGTTCTCTTCTTTTCACTATTCAAGGATACCCCAGGCAGCCACTGTGTGTCCCTGAAGAGACTTCTCCTTTCTATGTGGTCATCCCACACAGCTACTGGGCTGTGACTATCTACATTATGCTTTGCTACATGCTTAGTAAGGAAACTAAAACTCATTGGTCAAAATTTCAGAATTTCTTGGTATGTAGATGCAGAGGAAATGGCAAACATATTGAGCAGCACTTGTCGATGGTTTTCTAAAAGAGCGAGCAAATACGTGGGCTATCCTTATATAGCTTGTAGTGTTTTAAAAGTCAGAATATCTTGATTGAAAAAATTACATAATTCAGAGAAGATGTTTGTCATTTTATGTATGAGCATCTTTCACATATTCGTAACAGCACAAAGTTCCTCTATTTGATTTCATAAGATTCAGGCAGACTGAATATTTTAAAGTGCTGTGAACTTTATGAATTCATACATACCTGTGAAACTGTTTTTGAAACACAAATTGAAAGTGAAGGAAACTGAGCAAAGTCAATCAAGCCCAACCTCTGTATCGCTGAAGCTTACTATCACATTGACTTTGTCTTCCTTTAGCTCCTGAAAGCAGTATTGTAAATTTTATGAACAGTTCAATGGAGTAAAGAAGTCTGGGATGGGATTGAGGGAGGAGTTGGAAGCAGGTGGTAGGGATCTGACCTAATCAAAGCTCATTACATATGGACTTCTCAAATAATAAAATAAAATTCGTTTTAAAAATCAGGACACATTTCTCTGCCAGGAATTAGGGTATAAGGAAGTCAGAATCCAACTTGACCAAAAGCTTAGAGATAGTAGAGAAGGTAGCTATATGGAACATTCCGACTGCAGAAAGCATACCCACAGAAGGTAGAGATTTCTATCCTATTTTAAAAGTTGAATATTGGCTGCTGGAGTAAAGAGACCTTATTGTGATGTCTTTCTCAGTATGACCAGGCCCATTATTTAGTAAACAAAACCATACTGAATTAAAGAAGTTGGGTTTTCCTAAAGCTCACTCTCAATTGGGGCAGGAATCCTGCCTGAGTATCCTGAGACACAAACTCACTCCATTCTGAGACTTCTTAACCCATGAATTTGAGGTTCAAAGGAACATGGTTAGTTTAGGCAATGTCATGTCCCTCGCCTGTCACTTACTGTGCAGACATCATATGTGACATACACTGAGTTCAGTCTGTGATGGCTTCTGATCACAATGGTGTATTGAAAACACTTCGGTACTTCCTCAATAAATATTCACCTATTTTAGAAGAATAAACACATTCCAACAAAGTGTTGGACAGGTTGACACATTGCTTGCATTGTGAGTACAAATTTTAAATGAAAAGATCCTAGGATATGATTTGACAGGCAAAACAAATGTGGCTTGGTGTTTGTTTTATAGTTAGAAGGTATGTAAACCTATCATTAATAAAAATCCCAAGATCAGTGGCTCCTTCATTCCCAGAATCTTTGATGTGGAACCCATATTTTTAGCCTGTTTCTGCACAGGCATTGCTGTAGGTCTTTAGGTTATGGTCCAAAGGGCACTCTGCACATCTTTATATGACAAGATGAAAGATGAGAAAATTTTCTTTCTATTCCCTAAAGGTCTGTCTACTATCACTGGAATTCACCAGGTCTCTCTTGCCATGTATCAGCTTAAATAAGACTCTGAAGTTATTAACAGTTTTGGAGACATTTGATAGTCTGTTGTGAAGAACAGGTGCAATGCCACAAAGTGTACATGACAAGAAATATTGAAGATATCGCAAAAGAACAAAGCTGTGTTTTGCTATTTTCATCTTGGGCAATTTACTGGCCTTTCTAGTACAATATCCACAGAACCTAGAACACCACCCTTCCACCATCCTAGTATGCTGTCTTTGGGTTTGCAGTGTGTATATTTATGTATCTTTCTGCTTTGCTGGAAAGGTTTCTCAATAATTTTAAATTCTCAATGAGCCTTATAAAGCTGAGGTTACCTGTACTGGAGGACAAAACACTTCATATTGCACAGCTCATCAGAACCTCTGAAAACATAGCTTAATTTGCACGCTGCCTAGATCTCTTTAACTCAAATACAATGCTCTGGATCTTAAATATCTTTTCACAAACTATAAGAAAATGATGACTTCTATGCTACATCTTTTTTTCTCTCGTGCTTGTATTAGTGGATCAAGCTTGACCTGGTCTCAGACTTACTTCTCTTATGTCACTTCACGCTTTTGCTTTCATGGTAGATTCATGCTCCCTGTGGGTGATGTCTGAGTGTGTACACCCACACAGACAGCCTGCCTGTGCCCCTTGTCATCTCACAGCTTCTAAGAGCTATACCTTGCACTGATCTATGTGATTCTAAGAACCGAAATGTATAGAAGCAAAGAGGAGGATGTGATGAAGAGCTAGAGGCTTGCGATGTTGGAAAAATCACTAATGGATTCTGTAAAATATGCACAACGTGTCATGATATTTATGGAACTCTGAGCTCCTCTGGCTAAATATATACATGTCTCCACACCACTCTGAGCAGCACCAAGTACTGAAGTGTGCAAGCACTTTATGCTCTTTAGCACTTTATACTTTTGAAATCCTTTTTAATCACTTTATTATTTATATCCAAGCAGGCCTGAGCATATTAAGAAATAGCTCTCTTCCGTCTTCTCCTAATCCATTAAAGCCAGTGTCTATAAGACAGTATTTATTGGATCCAAACCTTAATTCCTCTCATAGCACCTATTTTAAAGTGAAATTCCATTTTGGAAATGAACTATATTTCTGTGCATGGAGCAGCTGTCCTCTGACCTTTGGAGAAGGGTTTAGAACATCCTGGGGTATGGCAGTGCAAGCTTGGAATGTACAGTGATACAGTGGGGCAGGGTCTTCATGACTTGCTCACTCTTACCTGCATGGACTGAGCAATCTATCTAATGTCTTTTTCCCTTTAGAAAGTGAATAATTAGGCTTGAAAAACTCTCATTGTAGAATCAAGCCCATTAAGATAAGTGCAGCTTTATTGATGTGACCCAAAATTGGCTTTCAGTGAAATAATTCTGTGAAATGGTACTACTGGAACTTTCTAGAAACTTTTGTTGGGGAGTCCTTGCAATTTCTAAGAAGTTTCCTTTGGGTTGGAAGCCTGTGGGTTGATAAATGAGCGTATCTGTCTGAATGTGCTATATAAAGGGATTGATGTTTAAATGTGAAATATACTTCCCAGGCTTGTGTGCCTGAATAAGGTGAGTTATGATTTTAGAGAGTTTTGAACATTGTGGAGGTGAAGCACTGCTAGAAAAGAGACCCTTGCACGGGTCTGCAGGGTTCAGAAACCAGCCGGTTTTCTGTTCCCTCTTAGCTTCCTTTTGAGGGGGATGCAATGTGACAAGTACCTACACACCCACTGTCACCCATCCCATGTCATGACATCTTTTAGAACCATGAGCTGGAATAAAGCTTCTTCTTCATTAAGTTGCTTTTTCATGTTTTACATTATCTATGAGAATATTAGTTAGTGCAAATGTTAAACTCTGAGGAAGAGGTCATTGTGGCTGCCAGAGAACGGGATTAAGGCAGCTCATTCTGGGTAACATGGCTGATATAACCCAGGGGTGGGAAGATTCTAAGGAAAGAAACTAAGGCCCAAAGCAAGATGAAATTCTATCTGCTCTTCAGTTGCGGTCTATTAGACTTGGCATTCACAGTTTTCCAGATTGCCCTTTGAATTCAAAGGTGAATTTCAAACTACCTAGCTATCCTTTTAATTCCTCTCTTACTCTTCTGTCCCCATTTGCTCTGTTGAGATATTCAGATGAAGGCAACTTAATATACGTAGGATATGAATCTCAATTATAAATACAAATGCTCGTGGAATCTCAGAGACTTCTTCACTCTCCATTATTCATGTCAATTAAATGTATATAAACGTCCCCAGTCTTTCTGAAAGAAAATGATTGTAACTTCCAAAAGTCCAGATAAAAATCAAAATATAAATGGAAAGTAAAACTTACTCTCATCTAAATTTCTAGAAGTGAATGTGGGTGTCTGGAATTTTAACAAACTTCTTCAATTGTAATCTAAGTGGATGAATCTGAAAAATGCACTTATATCATACTGTATTTTCCTGAGAACTCAGCCTAGAGTGCAGCTAGCAAGTGGAACCAGGACTGCCAGATTCATTGTAACCTGCCCTACTTCAGAGAAAGAATAATGAGCTATGGGCAGAGGGGACTGTTTAGTCTTGGAAGATGAGCATCCCTAAAGAATAAGAGGCTTTATTGGTTCATACCTGTCAGATGAGTAGTTCACACATTCAGAAAACTACCTAAGCTCGGGGGCACCAGAATTCTACCAGATGAAAGAGGCATCAAAGGTGGGGAGACCTAAGACTGAGAACAACTGCGACTGCAGGATAGACCGGACAGAACACAGAATGAAGAATACAGAGAAGCAGACATAACCTATTGACCCATAATTAAAGGAAACATGCGCCTAGGTTTTATCTGTAATCCTGGTGCCAGAAGGTTAAGGCAGGGAGCTGGAGTGTTGGAGAACAGCGTGAGCTGAGTAGGGAGACCTTGCCTTACAAACGAAGGAATGCTAAATGAAACAGAATGACGAGTGCACAATCAACCCCAGCATGAAACATAGGGCACATGGGATTACAACAGCATAGGTAGATGCTGTGTCTAGCAGGCATTGAAAATGGTTCAACCAATTTATATGGAAATATATGTGAGAGGCAACCTGGTGTTTACCAGCAAACATTGAAAATATTGCACGGCTTATTCAATATTGTAGGAAACCTGAAGTGAGAAGACAGCTAAAACCATGTACTGCTAAGGGGAATGTTAGACTCAAGAGGAGCTGATGGGGAGGTTAGGGAGTGAACAGAGTGACAGGTAGACATTGTTCTGCAGACAGAAAATCACTGACCTTAGGTAAAAGGTAAGCTGAGGTGTTTTCTTACTGATGGAATCAGGCTAGAATTGCTCATGTAGACCAGGTTACACTCATATGGAAAGAGTGACATGTTCCTCATTTAGGTGGGTAACTCACATTTCTGCATTTTTGATTGTGTTTGATGTCTTACTTGGGATGTTACTAGTGATAGTTTTAATATGAAAGAGATTGTAATTAAAGTGATCTTCCTACAAAGCAACAACATAATACCCAAGAATAATTTGTGGATTGTGATTTGTCACAATTTACTGCCATTTATGTAGAAAGGAGCGACTTTGCTCTGATGAGAAGCTAAGCAGACAGGTTCTATGCCCACAGCCGTAGGAAGTATGACAAGAACCTCCGGGCTAAGCATACAGGAGGGAACAGCTGGCTAGTCTCACAGAGTGATGTGGTAGAGAGCACTGTCTACTCAGTGAGAGAGCAGCAGCCTCCAGGTACCCTTGGCACTCAGAAGTCAGAGCTGCTACTGGTGTGGAGGAAAGTCACTGTCTTATGCATTTTTTGAGAACAACATTGTGGGTATGTGCTGCCTGCATTGAGGATTCACCCCTCATGCCACTCTAGGGCAAAACCATAAGAAGTCCAGGGTAGAAAGAAAGTGGTAAGAAGTCTGTCTTCTTATAGAAGTCCACAATAAGATACCACACTCAGAGTAACTTCTGTAGCTGCCTAGAGAGTTATCTAATCTAAAATATCGTTAAAAGTATAATAGTCTCCAGAATATATATATATATATATATATATATATATATATATATATATTCACACACACACATACACACACATATATATGTGTGTGTATGTGTATGTGTGTGTGTGTGTGTGTGTGTGTGTGTGTAATACACCAAGACTCTGAATACTCATAAATGGAATGTGTAAAAACAGAATAACTGTGGCAATCAGGACAATCTTAAAATACATTTCTCAATGATAATTAAGTAAACAGTGCATAAATAACAGCATAAATATAGCACAGTGACATGCTTTAAAATGAGATTTTTATAAAATAGAAAAATGTCATTTATAGCATATGAATTCAATTAAAATTTTATTTTAAATTCAGAAGAACCAGGGAATAAACTCTGAAAAATGGTGACTTACAAATCAGGAGTAAGGAATATATCCTGAAATCAGAAGAAGGGCACAAATAGAAGTAGACCCATGGAGGGAGAGTGCTTTAGTCAGGGTTTCTATTCCTACACAAACATCATGACCAAGAAGCAAACTGGGGAGGAAAGGGTTTATTCAGCTTACATTTCCACATTGCTGTTCATCACTGAAAGAAGTCAGGACTGGAACTCAAGCAGGTCAGGGAGCAGGAGCTGATACAGAGGCCATGGAGGGATGTTCCTTACTGGCTTGCTTCCCCTGGCTTGCTCAGCCTGCTCTCTTATAGAACCAAGACTACCAGCCCAGGGATGGTTCCACCCACAAGGGGCCTTTCCTCCTTGATCACTAATTGAGAAAAAAGCCTTACAGTTGGATCTCATGGAGGCATTTCCTCAACTGAAGCTCCTTTCTCTGTGATAACTCCAGCTGTGTCAAGTTGACACAAAACCAGCCAGTACAGAAAGTAAAGGAGTGGGCAGAAAAGGAGGACGAGGAAGAGAACAGGAAGAGGAGGAGAGGAAATATTCAATTATTGAAGAGATTGACTGATGAATAGCCAGATATAATAAAGCAAATAAGTGCTAATCCAAAAGCAAGCAGGCATGGGTATAAAGATCAGAGTACATGTGGAAATGCTTATATTTGTTTCCCTTCTGCCCTATCTAGGAACACGTTCCTTCTTTCCATGGTCCCTGTTTTTATTCTTATAGCACACACACACACACAAACACACACATGTAAATTCCACACATGTAAATTCCACACATGAAAAAAGATGCATGTCTTTCTGAGTCTGGGTTATTTTTCTTAACATAAAGGAAGATCGGGGAGAATATTTATCACTTTGCTGTCAATGAATACTACATTGGATCTCTGAGAAATCAGCCATGTGCATCTTATAAATATGTGATATAGATACAGAAGCATGGAACTGTACATAGCATAATTTATTTAGCCACTTACCTGAGTTAGGTGGAGTAAATAGTTGATGATTAATCCAAAAGGGGGTTTTCGAATCAGCATGCTGTTACAGTGAGAATCAGGGTGGAAGGATTTCTGCCTTAGGTTGGAATGTTCAACTCAAAACAATAGAGGATAATTCATTTATTTTCTTGCTGTAAATAAAGTACCATTTAACCCAAAGTTTACTATTTCCTAACTAGGTAGAAGTACAAAATCTATGTCGTATATGTGTGCATGTTTATTTGGGGTGTGTGTGTGTGTGTGTTTAGAATTATATAAAATTAAACCTACTATTTTGAGCATATAATACATGGCAGCTATTTGTACATTATTTTTCTATAGCAGAAATTAATATGTTCACACTGTGTAAGTAAACTTCACATTCCTCCAAGCGCACCAACTTTTGCTGACCCAAGAAACCACTATCCCATCTCCCCTCAAGGGTCTAGCTAGTTTACACTCCACAAAAGGAGCCCTGCATGTGGTAGCATAGCCCCATAGCTGTAGGTCTGTGCTTGTCTTGCATTACCTGACACAGCATTGCTAAGAATTACAGAGGGGTATGTTACAATACAGAAGTAACATGACCCAAGAATTTACTACATCTTTCACACACACACACACACACACACACACACACACACCACACATATGCAACAAATATCATTACACATACAGGAGCCCTGCATGTGTTACAGGAGTACAAACTATGCTGTGCACTTGCAAAATAGTCAAAGAATCAGAGCAACTGTTTCATCCTAACGAAGCCCTAAGAGTCATAGGTGCCATGTACCAAGGGGGAAGCTTGGCTGGATTATGTACCAGATAAAGGATGTTAAGAAAGGAAATGGTGAAGTTTGTGTAAATCTTGCATTTCTTTGTGCCATCACTGTTGGAGTTTCTGACAATAGTATTTGCAGAGTGGCATTGTCTCTAAGTCACACTGACATACTTAGGGTTAAACAACTTTCTGACAGTTTCCCAGTCTTCCAGAGAAGCGTCGTGTAGATTGACACAGTTGCTCAGTGGAAGGGTTGAGATAATAGAAGCTAGAATGCACAGAAAATAGGAATAAAAGGAAATAGTCATATGGAATTGGAGGGATACTGAGGCACTTACAAGAACTTTTCATAACATTTTTTCTGAGTTTATTTCAGTGACAAGTTGAACAATGAACCTTGAAAGGAGGATTTTTTTTTCACCTGCTTGATGTCATGATACTTCTCAGTTACCTGGATGTCATAAATTTGAGCCAATCGAACGTTCTCTCTTTGAACTATGAGCCTCCATATAATGTCGGAAGTGACTGCTACACAGGTATGGGACCTGTGCTAACACACATTGCATACAAGCATCCCACTAGCCAGCCCATGTCTGAAAGTTTCCTATTGTGCTCATAGTCAAAGTAAGATCTCAAAGTCTCAGTTTAATTAGTGATTATACCCAGAACTGAGGGAATGTTGTATGTTGCATCTTTTCATGTTAAATGTGCATGTTTTCAACATTTCCCTAAAATATTCTATATTGCAGACACTTACAAACCTCTCTAGAATTTAAATCACTGTAAATGCTATTGAGAGGGAACTGTGCCTCCACTATAATTTATTTGGGTATGATTGGATGAAATATGATGCCATTAGGATGAAAATTTGTACAAACAGCATGTTCAGAGGGGTTTTTAATAAAATCACAGGGACCATATTTGGTATTACCATGTAAATTATGTACCTCGTGATGAGTCTCCTTAAACTCATAAAGAGAGAATGATTAAAGAAGATAAGCTATGAATCTTCACCATTGGAGGGAGCATTAACCCGAAGTTCTCCAACATACATTTATTTTAGATCTCATCAAATGATAATTGTCATGTCTATGTTTCCAACTCTTGCTCCCTAGAGATACCATCCTCATTAAGGACAGATGAAATTGCCTTGAAGCAAGATGGCTTGTGGATCCAAGGGCAGCATTCTAGGCTATAAGGCAATTGCATTTACTGTGTTTCAGTCAATAACAATTCAGTATTTGAAGACTGGAGTTTTCCAAGGGGATTCCAGGACATGATGTCCTCCTGTGCATTTGTGAAGATGATTAGGGAGTTGAGCACATGTCTGTGAGTTGGGATGAAGCCATGAACAAAGAGGAGAAAGAGAGGGAGAGGGAGAGGGAGAGGGAGAGGGAGAGGGAGAGGGAGAGGGAGAGGGAGAGGGAGAGGGAGAGGGGGAGGGGGAGGGAGAGGGAGAGGGAGAGGGAGAGGGAGAGGGAGAGGGAGAGGGAGAGGGAGAGGGAGAGAGAGAGAGAGAGAGAGAGAGAACACTGCCACACATCACATAATTGGACTAGCAGCTCACCTCTGTGATTCCAACACATGGCAGGCTGAAGCTGGAGGATCACAAGTTTCCAAACAGTTTGAGCTACACATGGGCCTTGTCACAAATTATGGTAAAAACAGAAACAAAACAGCAGACCAGGACAGATGAAACCTAGGACAGGTTACATACTCCAAGGAAAGGTCAGTCCTACAAAAGTAACATCCACGGCATTCAGTTAGATGAAACCAATAAGCAGATTTAAGAAAGGGTTTGCCTAATAATTTGTGAGTACACATAAAAAACTATGACGATGTGTGTAAGTCAAGAGCAAGTTACTCATACATAGATGCCTCTCAGATCTGCCCTGAATTGTCAAAAAACTTCCCTCTGTGGAAGACAATTTGCAAGTCTACTAAATTTCAAAAGCAATCAAAATGATTTTGCCAAATCCTGAACTTGGGTACAACTTAAAAAGAATGAATTTATGAAATTCCTAGGCAAATGGATGGAACTGGAGGGCATCATCCTGTGTGAGGTAACCCAATCACAAAAGAACTCACATGGTATGTACTCACTGATAAGTGGATATTAGTCCAGAAACTTAGAATACCCAAGATACAATCTGCAAAACACATGAAACTCAAGAAGAACGAAGACCAAAATGTGGACACATTGCCCCTTCTTAGAATTGGGAACAAAACATCCATGGAAGGAGTTACAGAGACAAAGTTTGGAGCTGAGATGAAAGGATGGACCATCTAGAGACTGCCATATCCAGGGATCCATCCCATAATCAGCCTCCAAACGCTGACACCATTGCATACACTAGCAAGATTTTGCTGAAAGGACTCACTCAGATATAGCTGTCTCTTGTGAGGCTATGTTGGGGCCTAGCAAACACAGAAGTTGATGCTCACAGTCAGCTATTGGATGGATCACAGGGCCCCCAATGGAGGAGCTAGAGAAAGTACCCGAGGAGCTAAAGGGGTCTGCAACCCTATAGGTGGAACAACAATATGAACTAACCAGTACCCCCCCTCCCCCGAGCTCGTGTTTCTAGCTGCATATGTATCAGAAGATGGCCTAGTCGGCCATCATTGGAAAGAGAGGCCCATCGGTCTTGCAAACTTTATATGCCTCAGTACAGGGGAACGCCAGGGCCAAGAAGTGGGAGTGGGGGGGTGAGTAGAGGGGGAGGGTATGGGAGGACTTTTGGGATAGCATTGGAAATGTAAATGAAGAAAATACCTAATAAAAAATTAAAAAAGAAGAGAACACTAGATTTAAATTAAAACATTTGACCAAATACATGTTTAAAAACTTCTATATGTATACTGTATTTATGCTACCCTAACCTCTTTTTCCTCCCTTCGACTCCTCTATTGTCTCTGTGCTTTTGCTCTTTGTCTGTAATTATTATTCATACTCATACTAATAAGTATGTAAATACAACCTTCTGAGTCCATTCAGTGCTGCTCATAGGCATGTGACTTTAGAGCTGACTGCTAAGTATTGAATAATCAATTAGACCTCAATCAATAATCATTAATCAATAATCATTCCTGGAGAAGTCTCTCTCTCTCTCTCTCTCTCTTTCTCTCTCTCTTTCTCTCTCTAACCCTCCTCCCTCTCTTTCTGTCTGTCATACATAATAAATTGTCTTTGGTTTCTCATCTAAGGGTGGGGCCTTGAGACTTCCCCCTTTCACACTGAGAAGTCAAATCAACTGGTGGCACCATTCAGGTTTTGTTTGGCAGTCATATGTTGAGATTTTCATGGGTGCAGATGGAGCAGACACTACCTGGTTCTTACCTCTGACATATTTTAATGAAAGTTTGTGAAACTGAGGTGAGATGGAGTCAAAGCCATATTGCTGGGGTATATTGATTACATTGGAACATCATTAAAGAAGTTGGAAAGGTGTGGACACTCAGTTAATTTCCATTTGTCTCACTTCAATTCTCTTAAGAGCTAAGGGCTAGCTTTTGAACAACTGTCTTCTGAATAGTGGTTTATTAGGATCTGATTTGTAGAACACTTAGAAGAGTTTGAATACCTTTTTTGTAAACATTTTTATTTGAGCGAATATTTAAGAGTTTTAAAAAACTTTTACTGTGGCAAAATATATTACATTGATTTATTCTTCCAAAAAGTATACTGTGGTTGTAAGTGGCATTCACATCCACCCTTAATTTATCTGCTCATCGCCATTAAAGTTCCATATTTTGTTTTTGTTGTTAATCATATCTTTTAGGAGTGTAAGTTAAAAGTATGATATTTTAAATGTGTTTTCTGCATTGCAGAGTTTTTAAAAAACTGAAGTTTCCTAGCTTTGTTTGATTGCTTTACTCTACGATCATTTAAAAGTAAATTATCAGGAACTCTGTTTCCATGTAGCTATGGTAACTTGGTATATTCTATCTTATTTAAATTTCAATATCCGTACTACTTTGACTTAAGACACAGATTACATAAGAATTTTGCTCAGAGTTCCTGTAAAACTGAAAATAAAAGACTAATGGCTTCACTCTAACACACTGTACAATACACTACAAATGATTAGAAACTTCATTTGTTCGTCCTAGGTACACATTTATTATAATCGACCTTACAGAATTTAAACACTTCTCTGTTGCATCCTAATATTTAAGATAGTAATTAACACTTGCACTTTTAAAACTAAGTAAGGAATTGGTGTTTGGTTTATAGTTAGTGTGTTTTGCCCAATCACATTAGCATATCACATAAAAATGTGACCATTATTAACATTGAAATATAATGGGAAATTATTTTTGAAAGTTTAAATTTTTTCCTTTAGATGTTTTTTTTAAGAGATTTTATCAACAATGATGTACAGATTTTAAAGCTTTATAAATGCTTGCAGGAAAACAGATACTTGTGTAGGCAGTGCTTGTATACATAAGTAAAATATAAAAGTAAATGAAGTTGTAAAAATGTAGGGATTCAGTATTAGAAATAATCCTGGATTTGAGTATTCATGATTTTGAACTTTATTGTCTATAATCAAAGAGTTATTTGATATTATTTTTGAATATTTTAAAAATTAACTGGTACAGTATTGAAATCTTAAATTGTTTATGTGTTATGTTTATACATAGACCATACATAGCAGGGTAAGTTATCACTCATATTAATTTTGAAGCATGAGATACACTCCATGGAATATTTGTCCAGTCATGTCAGCCTCATATAATGAAAGCAGTTGGGTTGGTTTGGGGGACATCGAAATAGACAGAGGCCATAGAATGCGGTACTAGCTAAATAGTCCTTAGCTGCCTAAAATAAGTAGGTAAATAAATAGTATTTTCAAACATCCTGCTTTTATAAACAATATCCAGTGCTAATAAGAAATGCATACATACCAAATAACTTGGAGCAATACAACTGGAAAACAGAAGAATGGAGAACACGAAACACTTATCTGCTACATCAGCAATGTGAAGCATCAGTCAAAACAACTATACTTAAATTTCCTAATAAGAAGGTAATGAAGCATTTTGCTATGTAAGTTCATCTTGATTTTTAAGACAAATTCCAGGTAGTTAAAGTAGTCTACAAGTGCTTACAAGATTGACACTTCAGAATGTGTTTTCTGAAATCTGACTCCATGCCCACTATCAGGAGACCTCAATTCTCAGTCTAGGTAGCATTTACAGTCTCCCTCAGTAGCAGTTTTCTGAAATGGAATGTCACAGAGAGAAAGTATATAACGTGGGAGACGTTTTTGTGAAATGTATCTGTTGTCTAGTGATGCTCTGGGGACATTCAGGGGACATTCTGAAGTGTCTATCTTATAAGCATTGGTAGACTACTTTAATCACCTAGACTTCGTTTTAAAAATCAAATTGAGCTTACATAGCAAAATGCTTCATTACCTTCTTATTGGGAAAATCAGTCAGGATGGTAGGTTCAGAAATATCAGAATAGACAAAACAGGGGGGGAAAAAAGCTATGACACAGGATTCCAGTTAGTGTTTGGACATCAATGACATTTTGTCCTTTCCTGCCTCCTGTATGTCTGGTCAGTGTGATGAATATATTTTGTTTCCCTGTAAATGAGCAGAGTAGGGATTTTGACTCATTTGGGGCAATTTTAAAACTGGAGTACAGACCCAGGATTTAATTCTCTCTGGGAAGACAATCCACATGACCTCAGAAGACCATCAAAACTGGAGTAATACAGTTGCCTGTACCCTGTTCACTCATCCGAACACTGCTGCAAGCTCCTTTCATACCCTCCACCTGTGCCCTATTGGTTCCAAGAAAGCATCTCTTCTAAACAGCAGTTCTCCATGGGTTGGCATTGTCTGCAGCAGCAATCCTTGGTCTCTCACACAGTCCTCAATTAGGTCCTCCTGCAGGAATGCTTTTGCAGCTGAAGGTGGGGGTGGGGGTGGAAGGCTGCATCTACATAGAGATGACCCTGCCATTTCTGCTACATAAGACTTTACTGAATTCTTTAACACAGCTTTTACTTTCATTGTGTTTTAAGTTGTAAACCTTAAATTATAAAGAAAATGACCCCCCTTATTTCCATATCAATTCAAATAACTATGTTAGTACATACATAAGTCTAACAACAAAGGAAATTGTAGAAGAAATTATTTATCCCCTCAGGTTAATTATTTTAGAAGAGCAATATTAATCAGATGATAATATATCTACTATTAAATTGCTACCTACATGAACTTTAAAACTGAGCACAAAAGCTGTTAGGCCACATAGACATTATTGCCTTGTCCAGGGTTATTTCAAGTCTTCCTGGAGCCCCCGTAGTAACCCATGCATGCAGCTTTTACTCCGACAGTGGCTAAGAGCTTACATGGTTTTATGTTTTGTGTTGCTTTTTTAAAAAATCTTTTTCTCCTCTTCCTAAAGCTTGTCATATTTGAAAACTTCTCATTATAGAGCTGAGACAGTAGGCAAAGGGAACAAACAGCAAAGGCCAACAACCTTGGCGAAGATCACTGCTTTGCAGAATAGCTGTTAATGTTGGCAGACCCTCAACCTGGAGAAGTGAGAAACTTTGAGACATAAAAGCATTTGCATTTGATGGAGTAGCATTGCTTTTAGAGAGTAGAATGGGCTGGTGAGATGGCTCAGCTGTTAAGAGCACTGACTGATCTTCCATAGGTCATGAGTTCAAATCCCAGTAACCACATGGTGGCTCACAACCATCTGTAATAAGAAACAAAACAAAACAAAAACCTATGGGCTGGAGCGAGTGGGCCTGAGCTAGCAGAGTCCGAAGCAAATAGGGCCAGAGCAAGAGGGAGAAGGGAAGGGGGGAAAAAAGAGAGTAGAACAGCTTAGTGAAAAGAAAACTCAATATAGCTGACAAGAAATAAATTGACATGGGACTACTCCAAATTGAGAATTTTTCCAAGTTACTTCACTAGAGCCCAAGCCCTTGGAAGCAAGTTATCACCTTACAGTTGGAACTGGTCTCTTCCTATCTACTGTTCTTATATGAAGCTCCTTACTGTATGGTGACATCCCCACTTCCACGGAAGTCTTCCTGGATAGTACTGCAAGCAAGAAAGGGTAAAATCTTACTAAAAGCCAAACTGCCTTGCCTCTCAAAGCAATGTATTAACAGTTTGGCTTTCAGAGTTAAAATGTCAGGAAGATATGCAAATATATGAGCTCCAATCTTAAGTTAGCTGATAAGAAAATGGACAAAATGTCAGTGAGGTGGTGTATACTCATTGATATGACTGATATGGAACAGACAATCCGTACAAAATGTACTGTGGTGGAAAAGTGTTTAGCAAGTACCAGTTGAGTTTAAAATTATTGAAGGACATTATTAGTATCATAAGTACAATTTTCTATTTCAAAAATATCAGTTTTAATATAGCCCAAAGAAAGGTATTTCCATGCAATGTTTGATAGCTGAACAATATAATAAACATGTATTAGAGAGCCAGCCATGTGAATCAGCCTCCCCATAGGCAGGCAAGTACTGAATTATAACATTCACAAACTTCTTAAGCTAAACTTACACTCAGAGAAGGCTGAGTTGCAATAGAATCGGAATTAGAGTTCAATTACATGAGATTAATTACGGGATGGGAAACTGTTCTGTTATTTGAAAATGAATCTTCTATTAATATCTGTGGGGCTGAATGCACATCATCAGAGTGCTTGAAAGCTGGAGAATTAGTATGCTGACCAGGTAAGGAGAAAGAAAGCGAGGCGGTGCTCTGAAGAACCTTCTGCTGTGCCTTGAGTATCAAGCCGCTTACATTCCCTGGAGACTGGTGCCTATTTTGGTCCTCTTGATCTGATTTTCCTAATTAGTGTCTAGGCATTCTTAAGGGATTTTTCACGTAATAAGATGTATCTACTTTAAAATGAATAACTTGGTCCTGTTCCTAAATAATTCTTCATGGAACCCTTCCACATAGTTTGCAAAATTAAAACACCATCCAAGCAAGTTATTAATTTCATTGAGTACTTCATTTTTAATTTCAATTAATACCTCTACTAAATAAGAAAATTGGCAGGCTACATAAACTATTTTAAGCTTAAGATAAATAGGAACAATATTATTTTCTTGTCTGTATGTAGATGATCAAATATTTAACTAGCAAAAGTTTTGATAGTTTTTATCTATTTCTTCTGAAGGGATTAATAATTGTTTATGTGCCTGAAATGTTTATCTGGATTTGAAAGGAAACTAAAACCCAGAACTAATTACTCCCTATGAATGACATTTCATCTAATGAAACAATGAGGGAGTAGTTTAAACTGTATTTTTAAAATTAGGACTTATTGGGCTGGAATGATGGCTTAGTTATTTAAAAGGAAAAGAAAAAACTGGCCGCTCTTCCAGAGGACTGGGATTCAATATCCAGAACCCATAGCTCATAGCCACCTATAGCTCCAGTCCCAGAGCATTCAATGCCATTCATGAATGTGGCACACAGAAAGACATTAAGATAAACACCCATGCACATATAAATAGACCTTTAAGGTTTAAGTTGGGACTTATCATCTATTAGCCAAACTAGACTTGGTCATATAGAACAAGAGAAAGCTTACTAAAAATTTTCTTGGAAATATTTAAAATAAAGGAAGGAAAGTGTTCAATTATGAGAGAATGGGATGAATAAGTGTGTTTAATTTTCATTCTGAGAGAACAAAAATAATCACTTACAGACAACGAAGACTGATGCTCAAAGATCACACATAACCTAGTGCCCTGCATCTTGGGTACAAGGAGGGAGTTGGCAGAAATCATGTCCCTCATAGGAGACATACTGGATTCCACCCACTCAACCCTTAATAGATCAGTGTGTGTTCATCAACCTCAGAGCACTCAGGTCACATTCCTGAACCAAGCAAGCTGTAGACAGACTTGTGCAGTGACACACTTGTGAAGTAACATGTACTAGAAGGTGTGGCTACATCCTGGTGGGTCCTCTTCCTCCTTTATTATAGGAGGAGAAAGTTTGAGTCTGAGCTAACATCACCTGGAATCTGCACTCGACTGTATTCAACATATCTAATGAATACACACATAAAATCTGTTAAGTCCAATGTCTTCACTAAAGTGTGCTTCTGTGTTTTATAAAAGATACAGAGATCTTTGTTTAAAATTTCCAGGATGCTTTAAACAAATGAATTGTCCCTTGAAATGTCTGCATAAGCTCTTAACTTAAGGTCACTGCTGTAAGATCTTGACAGCACACTACCATTATTGTTGTTGCCTTAGTGCTGTCAGTGAGCTCGTGGGATTCACCTGTCTCTGTCATCTCAGGGCTGGGGTTAGGATATGCACAGCCGTGCCTGAGCTTGTAGATACTCAAGGCCCGTGCTTTTACAGAAAGTACTCTTAGATACCGAGCCCCCTCTCCAGCTGATGTTACTTTTAATTTATTTATTCTCTGCTTCTGGCCCACAGGAGAGCCCTGCCCACATTCAGGGTTGTTTTTCTTTCTTCAGTTACAGATTTCTGGAAACAACATCATAGGCACACACAGAAGTATGTTTCCATGGTGACTCTAAATCTAGTCAAGTTGACAAGATGAACCATAGCAGGGCTCATCTGATGCATAATCAGGATGAAAGATCAGAATGAGCTGTGAGTTCCAGAGGAAACACGACTACCCAAATTCTAACTTCATCATGGGAAGTGTGAGCCAAAGTGGTGTAGAAAAATCCTCCTGGTTGCATATTCCTTATAGCGTAGTCCTCTCTCTAAACTCCTGTAGTGAAAGATAGTTAAAAAAAAAATGAGTATTTGTCCTGGAAGGACTTCCACTGCTGATTTCTGCCTTCCTCAGGGTTATCTGTTCTGATATTCACTGGAGTGAGCATAGTCATTTGAAATCTCTCCACATCACTTTGTGGCTTCCACTGTGACAGTGTATGGGCAGTGCAGAAGGCTGCCTGGGGAAATGCAGGTCAAGAAAGGCAAGAGGACATCCTTTAGTTCACACAGACTAAAGTCAAAGGAAAATCCAGAAAGATAACTTGTTCTGAGGTAAAAAAACAACTGAGTATATTTTAAATAAAGACATAAAAAATGGTAGCAATCTGCTCCAACCATTATGGCTGCACCTGTCAATATTCAATGTTTATAATAGGAAGAAGTGATGGGATGCTCTCTTAATTTTTTTTCTATTTTGTTTTAAGATTTTGGGACAATGTTTCAAGTAAACCAAGCTGGTCTTAAACTCATCAGTGGTCCAAAATGCCTTTGAACTTCCTATGCACATGTCTTTAGTTCCTCAGTGTGTCCTGACTCCAGACCATGGGATAGGCTCTCCCACGTTTACAATGGGTCTTTCTTTTTGGTTAGACTTTCCTGTGGGCACCACCATGTCTGATTTATTGAGCCAAGGACCTTATGACTGTGAGACAAGCAACTGTGCTGTATCCCCAACCTCATGGTGACTTGTATGAAAAAGAGAAAACTCACACAAGTCACTTAAAATATGTTTTCTATGAAGTGGCGTACTTAAAATATCAAGAAGTCTAATCCGAAGGACATTATTATAATAGAGGTGGATAAACCATAAGGCTCAGTTCCCAGGCTCAGTTTTATTTCCAACCACATCACTTTGGCACCCTGACTTTGATAATTTGTTAAGTAATTACACTTTCTCCAATTCTAGATAATATTCTTAAGTTAATGAATTTATACAAAGAGCAAAGACAGAAGCCTGTGAGAAGTGAATTAAAAAAAAGTGGGCAAAGTCTAAAAATAGAAAATATATTGTGGCTTATTTAAAAATGTCAGGTTTTATCACTGGGAAATGTCCATAGTAACATTCTATTTAAAAATGGGCACTCACGACTGGGAAGAAATGGAAGGCACAGAAATGTACCAAGACTGAAAATAGAAATACCCTCACTTATTGGATAATGTCAATTTTTATCTAGTCGAATTTCTCATGCACTGAAAATTACACTTTCCTGGGAAGATTGTGTTTCAAAAATAACCTGGTGTCCTTTAAATCTACATCACATAAAATAATGTCTGTTGAAGCATTTCCTTGGCTGTATAATTGCCCATCATTAATTATATTATCCAAATAGAACTTTCAGCATGTTAAAATTTGATGACATCATGCCAAATTGTCCTTCCATCTAAAACAAAGTTGCAAATAAAAACACAACCAAGCCATATATTTTTCTGTCTGGAAAAATAATACAAAACAGATCTCCAATGGTGTAACTAAAACAAGCAATTAACCTTCTTGGATCTAAGGTGTCGATTTTGTGTTGACAGGGCTGAATCTCCCTTCTCCCAATTGATTCTGAAATTAAAAGGTAAGGATCAAGTCCTATTTTCCTCTGAATTGTAGGCCTGTCTGGAGATGTTCTTTCTATTTATTCAAAATCATGGGCTTCGTCCTGTCAGAAGAGGTGCCTGCGTTGAAGATACTGAACTGCAAGGGCAAGTCTGCAATGGACGCTGAGTACCATGTAACTTGTAGGAAGAAGATATTAAGGGTGAAATATGAGTCTCCCTTCATGTTTTTGATACATTTTATGTATTTACTTTTCCTAGTGGCTATTGAACTCAGGAGCCAGAGCACCAGAGAATGGGTGACATTTAACAATTGTAAATTATCATACAAAAATTACTCTATTTATTTCTTGTTTTGTAAAATTGCATAGGATCAATTCTCAAAACACAAATGTGATTTATTAACAAATATGCTTTTAAATAAACAACTGCCTGCAAAATTACTTAGAAAGACAACTAAGGACTAAACATGGACAAGGATTGGGGTCTCCAAATGTAGGTCAAAATGTTGACTGTCCTAAGAATGTCTGTCACTCTTGCTCCTCTGTGCTCAAGCAGGGGAAGAGAGACTGGACCTAGAGGGTTAACAGAGAACCTCACAGGAACTCAGATATGAGAGCTATACTCTAAATGAAGTCTTGAAGCAGAGGAAAGCACCCAAGGAATGGGCATGGAACTGTGTGGTAAAGCTCTTCCTAGCATGCACAAGGTACCAATGTTGCCCTAATAAATATCAAAGTGTTAAAAAAAGATGCATAAATCAATGTAAAATGATTGTGTGCAAAGTGTTTGGTCTTAGGTGGGTTCTGGGCCACCATGATGCAGCATGGGTTGGGTACATGCATTCTTATCACCTGAAGTGACAACACTGAAACCAATAAGGCTCCCTACTGATCATTTGAGGAAATGGGGAAAGTAATGGCTTTGGAAGGGAAACCCACCCATGGGATATTCAGATAGAATCCAACCAAACTCAAAATTCAAACTCACATATGGGACACCATGGGAAATTAACAGGATTAATGAAACAGAATGGTGACAGTAAGTTGTTCATAAAAGCTCAGATACAGAAATGATGGCAAGAAAGAGGATAGATACCCTATTCCTAAATTCTAAAAGTTAAATGGAACCTTCTCCTTAAGAATTACCTGGGTTGAGTTTTCCAAACATCCCATTCCTTCTCAGGTTTTATTTATAAGTTGTGCAGGAACTATATTTTATTCACAGAAGTATTATTAAAAACTTAAAATGTGTACAGGGTAGGTTATACAAAACCAACATTGTTGATAGTGTTCTAGGATTAGTCCAGGGCAAAACATAATAAGAGTTAGTTGAGGTTTTAAAAATTCTAGGAAGCCTTTGGTATGCATAGAGGAAAGATGAAGGGGTTGGGGAGGAGCTGTAGAATGAAGAAAGCATATACCATCAGAGTTTTAAAACAAAACACACAGTACAGTCTAGAATACACAAAACACAGGCACACACACACACAGACACATAGACACCCAGAGACACATACACACACAGACACAGACACACACACACACACACACACACACACACACACACACACAACTTTTACAGAAAAAATGAGTTCCATCCCAGCACTCTCATGGTAACACACAATCACCTGTAACTCCAGATCTAGAAGATCCAGCACCCTTTTCTGGCCTTAAAGTGCACTGCACATACTTGGTGCACATACTTAGATGTAGGGAAACACCTCCCTACCCACCCACAGCCCCACACACCCAATAATAGAATAATAGAAATTACCAGACACAGGTCTTAAAGTCCCACAAAAGAGATTAGACATAAATATAGAATTTGATCATGTGCAATGCAATAGCTGGAGTCAAGGCTGGTGAACAACAGCACACAGGTCTGGGGCTCACAGCCATGAATGATGGACCCTGGTGTTAAGCAGCAGAGTTTAGTGTTTGGCCTTTCCCATTGGACAATAGCCTGGGATACATTGTGAGATGCAGTCTATGTTTCAGAAAAGACAGCAAGAGGGAGGGATGGAAGGGGAGATGTGAGAGATGGGGAAGAGGGTGGTAGAGAAAAGTTGCAAATGGTTATTTGAGGGCAGCAATGAGGAAGGTTACCATCAACAGATTTTTATTAGATTACCCTCTAAAGAAAGACCAGCCTGGAGATACATAAGCATACTGTGTGAAGAAAGAATGCTGTCAGATATAAGAAGAGGAATGCTGAAGATAAATAACATATATAATTAAATAAATTAATGAGAATTAATATGTTCTAAGCTTCTTTTGCTGCTTGGAACTATGGTAGAGGTGAAGCATTTGTGCAGATATTTGAATGTGTAGAATAATAAAACTTTAGCTAGAACCCAGGATTTAAAGTCTAACAGCAGTAAAAATAAATTTCTAGAAAAAAATTACATAAAGTACACAATAATTCCACTAGTAGAAACTAAAGAATGTATATTTACTTGAAGAATTATATAGCCAACAGCAACGCTGAATTGATAAGATGTTCAGTGGCTGAAAACAACAGAGATCAAAGAAATACATTTATACATTGAATAATGCAGTTATGTACTGAAGTGGATATGTGTAGGGTTATTTTCTGACCTCATTGTTCCCTAATGGCTGATTGACTGGAACTTATGGGGTTGTGAAGAACATTGCCATGAGCATAGGGTGCAGCTCTCTCGAGATTATAACTTCACATCCTTTGATGTTCTGCACACCTTAAAGTAGGCCTGCTAGATCCTGCAACTGCTTTGTTTCTTTTCATTTAAGAAAAACTGTATGGTCTTTGCAGAGCACTATCTGTAGATAGATTTAACAGAAATATCTACCCTATTCTGTGTTCCCTCAGACATCACATACAAGTGTTGTCTCCCAAATCTTTTCAAACTTCTAGAATTTAAATTTTGGTTTCTGCAAAGAGATAATGTATCATTTTGTCATTACATTTTGCTTTTTTGTCTGATGTCAAACGATTTTATTTTGTTTTAAGCTATGAGCTTACAATTTTTGCGTCTTGGTTTTCTCATGATGTTGTTTTGTGGTCTTCTCTTTCTTTGCCTGCAAATAATTTTGCTTATATTACTGTATTGTATGTTGATCAAATTCCTGCATTAGATAATTAAAGTTATATTCATTAGCAAATCTCTAATATTGCATAATACATTATTGTAGGCATCAGGTGCATGCTGTTTTGTTAAATACAAAATAAATTCATGGATGACATCACATGCTAGGGACTCAGGTGTTGGCTGAATTAGACTGAAGAATGAGCAGCTTTTGAGGCTGATTTACAATTGAATTTAATATGGAGAGCCACATTCAACTATCCACCTGTCTACTCAGAAGCCTGACTGTATTCCTAATTGGACCATTCTCTCACCTAGGTGCATAAAACTGAGCATTATCTAGCACATTTCAAAACTCTAATTAAAGACTTTCTATCTGGCTCTCCGAAATAATGACCAATTTATCACAGAAAGTTTTACAACATGTCATAATATCCATGTCTGCAACTGAGACACTGTGTAACATCCAGAATTCTAGTCCTCTGAGAAATGAAGGCGGCGGCCCTTGCCTTGAAGGATCCGGAAGAAATTTGCCTCACATTATAATGTATAACGGGCCACTGTGCTTGGCACAGAGCATGTGTTTAAATAGATACCTCCTTCCTATTTTCCAACACAGGCAACAGATAAATAGGTCACTCTTTGGCTAGTTTGCAGTACCTGAATTTAACAACAAAATAACTTGGATTCTTAAGAGTTCCATTTTATGAATGGATGTTAGAGCATGTTAATGGATTTTTTTATCTATCAATACAGAAGGCCCTAAACTGAAATATATAAGTGGGGTTTTTTGTTTTGATGCTTTTGTTTTTTGTAGACTCGGGTAGTGGAATCTGAGTATCATTAATTCATCACATGGTTGTCAGTACTTTATAATCACACAAATATCACAGTGAGAAAGTGATTACAGGTGAAGTGAGAATCCTACTCGCACACCACTCCAGGCAGAACTGTTCTAGATGTCTTACACGGTCAGGTTCACAATGAACGCACAAAGCATGAGCTCCAAAATGCTCAGGTATCAGTAGCTGTGACTGTCTATCCAGAAAGACGTATAATGCCTGCTTTTCATTTGTTTATTTAGATCATTGCCTCTATTGATTAATCTCCATCCATTGTGATGCCCAGGTGGGAAGACAGGCAGTGAATTTGTTTTGTATAAGGTTCTTTTCTCTCTGCTCACCCCAGGAAAGAGCCTTGTCATTAAGTTCTTTGGGAAATCATAATGGGTTTCTCTCTCTCTCTCTCTCTCTCTCTCTCTCTCTCTCTCTCTCTCTCTCTCTCTCTCTTCTTAATGATGTCTTTCTGAAAACCCTGCTCTTCTTTTCCAGTTCGTCCAACTTAATAAAACTGAGTGTGTGTATGTGTGTGTGCATTGTGCATATGTCTGTGTGTGTGCATATATTTGTGTGAGTGTTTGTGTGTATTCCTGTGACTGTGTATGCAGATGTTCAGGTGAGTATATATACAAAAGGGAGCAAAGGAGAATTAAGCCAATGACGTGTTTTTATGTTTCTGCTTTTTGTAAATGCATCACAGGCTTTAGGAGACAATAGTAAAAATGGTGTCACTCCACACATATGGCTTCATACTCTTTTTACCTCCAAAAGAAGGAATCAGCATAATTTGGGTTTACTCAGTACATAAACTGGGAAAAAAAATTAACCTATTTTTATATCTACTCTACATTTTACCATTCCCCTTTGTTATCTAGTACTTACAGACTACAGTAACTATTCCAAAGACTGAGCACAAAGAAACATACAACTTTCCTCATGTGAATTTTAATTATCATATTTCTCAACTCTGTAAGATCCTGGATACTAAGACTGCGGTTGAGGGAGAATAGACCATTGTTCCTGAATTAGTCTATTACCTGACTCACAATGAAACAGATTAGCAAGTGGAAAATGGGTATGAGATGTGTCTTTAAGAACTAAAAAGGGGGAAATATGAACCCCCTCCACTCCATTGTTTGTCTTTTAAGTACAGGCATGTGAGAGCAGACATATGTGTATTATAACCTGGTGTCAAGTGTGGCCTCCATCAGATGGCTCCTTCAGTAGAATTCCACCTACCAGCTGCTAAAGGAAAAACTGTGATGTTAAGTACTGGACTATGACGTGTCAGCTCCATCATAGAGTCCTCAGAATATTAAAAAAAAAAACCTACAGAGATGGTAGACTACATACTTCTTTCTTGAAAGAAGAGTCCCCTCAAAATTGAGATATCGGTGTCACTTCTATCACCTCCAGACTGTGTGATGTTTAAATGTCCATTTTGTGGAAGACATGTTTAGAACTCTTCCCCTGACACATATATGGTATTTTCAATATGGGAAATAATACAAACCGAAGAAAGAATTTATTGTGCATCAATGACAGTGCTTCATGAAAATCAAGACAAGTTCTAACTACAGCTTACTCTGTAGATGGCCTCCCTTGTTCTGTTAAACCTCAAGATGCAGTTAGGTTAATTCATAGCAGAAAATCATTCCATGTGATTACCTCACCTTTGTGGCTCTGTTGGTATATACACACAGTTCCACTTATTTGCATGCTGGGAAATTGTGTACATTCATGTAAATATGTATGAACTATGTATGATCTGGCTAAATAGGAGAAGAAAGAACAAAGGAGGACAAGATTATCTCTCAAAATGTTCTTGGGAAACAAATTAAGATTTTGAAGAGGATTTAATGAAGGGGTTCTTTTCTGAAGTGGACAGAGAATGGAGAGTGCTGATGGATAGTCAAGGCTCTCAGAAATAGCAGTTGAAAGCCATGGTCTACTCTCTCTTGGAAGGGTCAAGTAGACTGAATATGTGTTAATGTTCAATCTCAGATGTCATACTGAAATGTAGTTATCAAGAATGCAAGCAACAAAACAGAACAGAGAGATGATGGTCTCCAAACTCTTTCATATCCACTTGGCTCCCAAATGCCTGTTATTGGCTTAGGTCAACTAAATGTCCCAAGTACCAGGAGTACAAATTAAGTGTCTCAGATAGTCTACTCTGTTTCAGACACACAGGACAGAAGAACCGCAGGGGCATATGGGTCAATGCTGAAGTGAATGATAGCTGTGTACCTGGTGATCCATATTGCTGGCTGTTAAGAGACAAATCAAGTAAGATATGATGTTGAATTCAGAGGACTCAGCTTTCATTGAGCTGAGATAACATTTTGAAAACTCTAGAATAAGTTCACTCTAAAATAAAGACTTAGAAATCAAGATAGAAATGAAATGTTCTGCCACTCCCTGAGCATAATAGAACTTACCCTGCTTGCTTTATCCAGTTGAGAAGGGTGCTGTGAACTACAGGAGAGGAGTCACACCCATTTGTCCATCTGTTAATTGGAAACTGGGCATTTTCAATTGATGTTGCAAATGGAAAGGGGTTTTGAAGGTCTCAGAAATGAATGGTTTTGCATGTGTGGATTGGTCAACATCAGTATCTAGTTTCCAAGATGTCCCCTCATATTCTGGCTACTCACCACAGTATCTCTAAGTTGAGTGTAGTATGCTGGACACAGTGGTATGCTACTGCTGACATTGCACTGTGAAGATAAGAGCTTTTGACTTGGCATTTCGCTTGCACTGTGATCACTAACCTGGAGAAATTCCACCATCATCCCATATGCAGCCTATGGAAAAACTGGAGAGCTGACATCTATAACCAAAACTATGTGAGTATTTGGAAGAGGATTCTCAGCACCCCCTACATCTTTGATCATTGTAGGAATAAATTATTCCTTGAATTCACCTTCAGGAAGGACTCAGATCCACAGTAGTTGGACTTATGGCCACTGACAATGAGAAGAGGCTTAGCACAGTGAGTATTTCAAATTGTAAAGTCATAAGGTGAAATGATATGAAATAACTGATAATTTTTATGTGCAAGCAAATGCATTCTCGGAGAACAGAAAAAACTAAAGTTGTATCTGTCAGCACAAGTGATCTAGAACAGATTGTTGGAATTTAAAGAAATTATTCACTGATAAACAATATTTGTGTTTTTCATAAGCACATGATATAATGACTCTAAAATGTGTCACATGTGGCATAAAGAATAGCATTTAAAACCATATATCATACGAAGAAATAGTGATGTTTAATCCATACTCAGTTACCCCAAGATGGTCCAGAGATTACAATGGGCAATGTCGGATTTAGCATCTTACCAATACTGCAGTCATAAAATCATGGGAAAATATACTTATAATGAATACAAGAATATTTTTTTCAGGTATGAATAGAAGTTTAAGAAAATAAAAAAAAAATGAATCTAGAATTAGAAGATGATATAGGGTTAAGAGTACTGACTGTTATTCCAGAGAACCTAGGATTTTGTTCCTAGCACCCACATGGCAGAATATGGCCATCTGTAACTTCAGTTCCTGGGAATTCAGTTAGCTATTCTGGCCTTTGTAGGCAATGAAAGTGTGAGGTAAACGTACATACATGCAGATGACATGCCCAGACAAACTTTCAAAATATTAATATTTTAAAGTTAAAATCTAAATAACATTTGAGTTCTTTTGTGATTGGGTTACCTCACTCAGGATAATGCCCTCCAGGTCCAACCATTTGCCTAGGAATTTCATAAATTCATTCTTTTTAATAGCTGAGTAGTACTCCATTGTGTAAATGTACCACATTTTTTGTATCCATTCCTCTGTTGAGGGACATCTGGGTTCTTTCCAGCTTCTGGCGATTATAAATAAAGCTGCTATGAACATAGTGGAGCATGTTTCTTTTTTACTAGTTGGAACATCTTCTGGATATATGCCCAGGAGAGGTATTGCAGGATCCTCCAGTAGCACCATGTCCAATTTTCTGAGAAACTGCCAGACTGATTTCCAGAGTGGTTGTACAAGCTTGCAATCCCACCAACAATGGAGGAGTGTTCCTCTTTCTCCACATCCTCGCCAGCATCTGCTGTCACCTGAATTTTTGATCTTAGCTATTCTGACTGGTGTGAGATAGAATCTCAGGGTTGTTTTGATTTGCATTTCCCTGATGATTAAGGATGCTGAACATTTTTTCAGGTGCTTCTCAGCCAACGGCCTAGTCGGCCATCACTAGAAAGAGAGGCCCAATGGACTTGCAAACTTTATATGCCCCAGTACAGGGGAACGCCAGGGCCAAAATGTGGGAGTGGGTGGGTAGGGGAGTGGGCGGGATGGTATGGGGGGGACTTTTGGGATAGCATTGGAAATGTAAATGAGGAAAATGCCTAATAAAAAATAAATTAAAAAAATTAAAAAATCTAAATAACAAAATTGAAATGACAGGCAAAACTCAATTTGACATAATAAGTTATCTAGTATGTACTTAACAGTTAATCAAGGATGTCAGGAGAGTTGATCTACTGAATTCAACTTTAACATTTCCTAGTTGACAAATGTGAAAATGCTGCTAACATTTAAACATGGAGCGTTGTGGATCTATGTTTCCCCAGCTAAAGGTTTAACATAGCAACTGGCTTCTCAGAAAGAGGAATTGTTAAAACAAGACAAATATCTTCAAGAATCTGTTCTTCTATAACTGTTCCACACAATCTAGAGATTAGTCTACAGCAGCTGTGGTTTCCCCCTTTGACTGCTCAGTTTCCCCATTGATTTCTGCTGGATGTTTTTAAGCCCCTGATTTGAAAGTGTTAACTTCGTTTGCACTTTCAGCCATGCAGTCCAGCCTTCACAACTGGATCTGTGACTAGGTCAATTCTGTAACACTGCTATGTGACGCTTCTTTATCTGCTCTTGCTATTTGCTCTTCTGATTTTGCTTGGTGTTATACTAACTGCTATAGGCTGGTTACGCATATAGGCATGTGTGTTCTGGGCATGTAAAACACACATAGAAGAAAAGATTTTTAAAGACTTTCATCTTGTTTCAAGAATGTATCTTTCTGAGATGCCAGTTGCTATGTTAAACCTTTAGCTGTGGACACGTAGGTCCTTTACGCTCCAAGTTTAGATGTTGTTAGCATCATTGTAACAGTTGTCAAATAGAAAAATGTAAAGACACCTTCAGTAGATTACCTCTCCTGACATACTTGATTATCTGTTTAAGTACATGCTATACTATTATACTAGGTTATACTAACTGAACTCCCCCTGCAGGAATGATGAGCTGACAACTTTTATGTCCACTGCCAGCGTTTTTAGACCATAGGATAAACAATAATGTTCTGTGAGCAATGTTTTTAATATTCATAGCTACTGGCTGTTTTTTCCATCCCTTCATTCAAGAGCTAGGGAGCCAGCCTGACCCAAAACAAGAGCTTTTAGAACAGATAAGTGGGAGCTTCCTTCCTCTGGAAATCTGCTTTCAGCCAACTTACAGCGTAATTTATCAGTATAAATTACATTGCAACATCTTACCAATTTGAGAATGATAGAAATTTTCAGCTTCTAGAGGCAAGCTGCACACAACATTCAAAATCCTGGGGTTGGGCACATGTCTTGGACAGTAAATCGCTTGTCAGTCAAGCATGAGATCTTGAGGTTGATTACCTACATCCACTTAAAAAGTTGGATGGAGCAAGGGATCATCTGCTGTAACCCTAGCACTACGGGGATTGAAAGACATTAAGACTCCTGGGGATTGATGGCCCGTCACATTAGCCGAAGGAAATGCTGAGCCCTGGTTCGGTGAGAGTTCTGAGTTTAAGTTGGAGCGATGTAGAGGAGGATATCTGATGATGAACTCTGGTTCACACATGTGCATTTACATATGCTTACACACACACACACAAACACAAAGAGAGAAAGGCACATAGGTATACATTACACACAGAAATAAATATATACAAATTAAAACATGAACTTCATTGAAATATAGTCTAGCCAGACTGCAAGAACATTATATGTACAGTAAGTGATAAGGCTGCAGAGCCATGGCACAGTGGTAGGGAATGCAGGTACCTGGATGGTTAGCATCTAAACCAATATGACAGGAAGTGTAAAATTTGAGGAGCAATACAGTATTTCACCTGCCAGTCTGTAATTAATTCATTCCATTAGAAGTTGCATTAAATGATTAAGCCACAATAGAATATTTTAAATCAATGAAAACTAAAAATTCATCAGGAAGCAACTGGTCCACATACTGAACACTGGCTGGTGATACAAGTATTAAATGAACTGGGGTCTTTGCATAGCATTGAAGAGCACCAAGAAGAGTCAGAATAAAGATAAAGAATAAAGCACATTGCTTTTGTGAGATTAAACATATGGATAATCAATTAAGGGAAATATCCAGCCCTGTGATTGTAGAGGCATTGCATATGATTACTGTAGTTCAGTGCCCCAAGAGTAGCAAATGACCACATAGAAAGATTTCCTTGATGTGTAGTGATAAAATATTAACAAAAGTCATCTAGGTAAAGTTAAGAATGTATTTCAACTCCTATAGTGAGTGACTAGAGAGAGATTATAGAGTTGCCATTAAAAGATAATTTATAACTGTGTTTGATTACAGTAGTTTACTCTGTCACCCCCATATATTCCATGGCTTGTACCATAAGCTAGTGATTTTCTTGTCTCTCACAAGTGACACGACCTGTTTCTAGGGATGCCTGGTTTAGGCTTCTGGAAGGACTTTCTGACAAACTCAGAAAGGTGATGGGGGAGGGGGGGTTTAAGATGCTATCTTAGGGTTTTACTGCTCTGAAGAGACACCATGACCAAGACAACTCTTATAAAGGACAATATGTAATTGGGGTTGCCTTACTGGTTCTGAGGTACAGTCCATTATCATCATGGCTGGAAGCAGGGTAGAGTACAGGCAGGCATGTTGCCAAGCAGCTGAGAATTCTTCATCTTGTTTGAAGACAAACAAGAGAAGACTAACTTTTAGGCAGCTAGGATGAGGGTCATAAAGCCTACCCAACAGTGACACACTTTTTCCAACAAGGCCACATCTACTCCAACAAGGCTATACCTCTAAATAGTGTTACTTCCTGGGCTAAGCATATTGAAACTACCACAAACACTTGAAAATACACTGGCTGTGAATTGTTTACAATTTTGAGTTGTTTATTTTCTCCATTTGTAAAATAAAGCAATATAATGTATATCTCTTTTAAAAAAAGAAAATATTCTGGAATGAGAAGAATTATGGAGGAAGAAGGCATGGAGATCCACTTCTCCTCAATGCAACAGATCAAGACGAAGCAAATTTCCAAAGCAATGGCAAGCTGGGCCAGCAGAAGGCACAGTCCTAATGAGTCATCCTGCTTCCCTAAAATACTGATGACTCTCCAGTCTATATCTGTGGGTAGAGCTTGCTCCCAGAGATCCCCCCACCCATTTCAGCCCCACCACTCTGGCATCCCCCTACATTGGGACATCAAACCTCCACAGAACTAAGAAGCAAGACAACAGGCAGTGAGATGAGAGAACCAGCTGTAGAGGGGAGAGTCTGCCATGAAGGACAGAAGAGAGCATGCTCCGTCCCAGGGTCTCAGCTACTTCAATATGGTGCCTTCCAAGTTTCACTCAACGGTGTGAGCAATCTTGCTGTGAAGAACTTCCTCACAGGGAAACCTATCTATGCACCCTCAGCAAAGATGCATACTATCTCCACTTCCTGCTCAAGTTTTTTTTTTTTTTCAATCAGCTTCAGGTCATCAGAGCTTCACATACTAGCAATGTAAAGACAGACATTATAAAGTCTTGTTCACAGAGGCCAAAGGGGAATGAGAATATGGATGGTGAGCATTTAAACATGGTTTTCAAGAAATATAATCAAAAAGAAGAGGCTCATCATTTGCTTGCACAATTAATTTGAATTCCAACATGCATGAGTGTTCTTCCCACTGCTCAAATATTAACAAAAGATGTTGTTCCTAATTTCAGAATAGGTTAACTTAACAGAATTTGGAGAATTACATTGTTTATATTTTTCTGCCTACCTGAGAGATGGTTCAATGGGTAGACATTTTCCAGCAAATGAGAACATATTAGTACATCTCCCTAGCCAGTACTGTGAAAAAAGAAAACTGACCATCATCAGTTATCCTCTGTTTTCTATATATGCATTATATCACAAGAGCCAGCACAGTACATGCCTATACACTAAAGAGAGAAGAAAGGAAGTAAAATATATGGTATGTACTCACTGATAAGTGGATACTAGCCCCAAAGATCACAATGTCCATGATACAACCCACAGACCATATGGAGCTTAGGAGGAAAGAAGACCAGAATGTGGATATTTCAGTCCTGAATTGAGGGGGGGGGCAACATGATGATTGCAGGAGGTTGAAGGAGGAGGGACCTGGGAGGGAGAGAGGAGGAGGAAAATATGTAGCAGTGAGAGATGAGGAACTAGGGATAGCCACTGGAGGGTCTCAGACACCAGGGAAATGAGAGGCTTCCAGGACCCAACTGGGATGACTTTAGCTGAAATGTGCGGTGAAGGGGAGATAGAACCAGTAGAAACCACCTCTAGTGGATAGGCATGGCCCCAGGTCGAGGGATGGGACCCCCCCCTCCCAATCTCAGTTTTTAATCCAGAAATGTTCCTGTCCAAAGAAAGAACATGGACAATAAATGGAGCAGAGACTGAAGAAAGAAGAATCTGGGACTTCCCCACCTGGGGATCCATTCTGTCTGTAGACACCAAACCCAGACACTGTTGCTGTTGTCCAGAGACACCTGCTGATAGGAACCTGGTGTGGCTGTTCCTGGGGAGGTTTTGCCAGCAACTGACAAATGCAGATGTGGATGCTTGGAGCCAACCATCAGACTGAGCTATGGGACTCTGGTTGGGGAGCTGGCAGAAGGACTGGAGGAGTGAAGGGGGACTGAAACCCTACAGGAAGAACAACTGCTGGCCAGACTGCCCAGTGTTCCCAGAGACTAGACCACCAACCAAGGAGTGTACAGGGAGGGGTCCATGGCTCCAGATAACTATGAAGCAGAGGATGGCCTTGCCTGATAACAATAGAAGGGGAGGCCCTTGGTCCTGTGGAGGTTTGATGCCCCAGTGTACCGGGATGCCGGAGTGGTGGGGCAGGAGAGGGTGGAGGGAGAGCACTCTCATAGAGGCAAAGGGGGAGGGAGTTTGTGGAGGGATAACCTGGAAGTGGGATATCATTTGAGATGTAAACAAATGGAATGATTAGTAAATAGATAAAAATCTATATTTAAATATATATTTGGATTTAACTTTGATAATTTAAAAATCTCACATTTTCTTCTGTGTAGACTTTATTTAATTGATAAGTAGCCATCTGTTTTACTGTAACTGACCTTATGTTCATTCTGGAAGTAATTGATTACTCATGATATTTGTGACACTTGCATTATGGGCATGTCTTTCCAGGCCAGAGGGTGTTGCAGCTGCCAGTGTTCACAGCTAGATAGTATTGGTGATTACTTTTCTCCTCAAGTATTATGTATCACTTCGTTTAGCACTATCAAAACAAAGTACCAGGGTGAGTACTTCTAGGTAACTACATACCACATTTTCTATGTACATATTCTATGACCATGTGGAGAAAAGAATTAGAGACTCCTTCCAAGGCTCGGGGATCATTGTGAGAAGGGTAGAAAGATGAGGAGAGCCAAAGGTGGGACATGAGTACAAGGAGATTTACTCTTACTATGGGATACATTTATATTTACTGCCTACCTCTGAAAGAAACATTTATCTCTTAGGTTTTATAATTATCTAATTATCTTTAGTAAAAATAAATTCTGACACTTTTTTTTCTTGTAGAAATGGCTGTGATTATCAATATCTAGGGTAGCTAATCACATACCTTTTTCATGTATATTATTGCTTTCAACTTAATATTAAGTAAAAGAAGTGCTTTAGGCATATATATATACATCATATACATATACATATACATATACATATACATATACATATACATATACATACACATACACATACACACATATATATATATATATATATATATATATATATATATATATATATATAAATGGCCTCTGCCACTGTGTGAACAGCTGGTGCATTTGTGTCCTAGACATTTCAATAACTACTATAAAATTTACCAGGGCCAGTTACACACTGTTCATGTCACAAGGCTAAACTGTGTAGGGGACAAAGCTTTAGGAATAAGCTTATAATATTATAGACCTTTAGATACACGAGAATTCTTCATCATTTTCCAGACATAATTGAGCAGAGAAATACAGTATTTCTATGAATTTGTTATGTCCTAGGAAGAGCCTGTTTGTTCTATGGACCTGTTGCATTCTATAAATATCCAGAAAATTCACTTTAAATGGAATCCCCCCACACACATGTACTACTAATTAGGAAATTGCAAAATGATTTAATTTTCCATATACTTGAAATTCATGAATTTTAATAAATCTATTAGCATTGAACTAATGGCAAATTAAGGGATATATATATATATCCCACATATGTTTATATTTACAACATATATAATTCTTAGTAGCTATGTGATATGAGTGCTTAAATATAATTTATTACTAAATATTTGTTGGTAATCTTATGTAAATATCTCAACTCTTATCACTTTATAATATACTATAATAAGTAAGTATGGCACATGCAAATGAAATTATGTGTGCTCTTCAAGAATGTCTGGACACTGAAACAAAATTCAAATTCTAGTTATCACTGATTGAGTGAATTAAAAAATATTACATCCCTAAAGCAAAAACAATGGTGAACTTTTCTGAAGTACCAATAAGTAATAACAAATAAAATGAAGAAGTAATAATAAGTAACAAATAGAAAGTCACATATAAAAGTATGTTTTAAGACCCTTTAATACTAGAGGTAGGCATGGAAGTTATCTCTAGGTGGCTTAGGGAAAGTGTCCTGAAATGGCTGGGTTAGTGTTCTCTCTTGACAAATGAATAATATGTGGTTATCTGAGTTAAAGGGAGTAGATTTAAGCTAAAGACAGATGTGCAAAACTGTGTAGGTTGAAAAGTGAGAAAATCCTATACACCAATCAATATGGCTTACAAGCAACGTTAAAAGTCAACTTGAGGCATCTATACTTATCTCAGTAAAAATGAGCCATTAACAAAAATGACAATCAAAATAATGCACTGAGTAACTGGATAGCAGAAGGGGGCGGCACAGAGTCTCAGAGGAAGGAGAATAGGATTAGATAAGAGAGAGTACCTCCAGGCACAATCTAGCTGGTCAACTGAATGAGACAGAGAAGTAGTCAGAAGCCAGAGAAGCTCAGCATGACTGCAAAAGCCCTCCCTGACTGAGTGCACTAGATTAGAGAGCCCTTAGCATGAGAAATAAATCTCAAACGCGGTGTATGTTCTACCACTGCCAGGCACTGGATTTTAAATGATCCTTAAACAGGGACATTAACTTAGAATAGCTTTACTTTTGAGAGTTAGAGTTTCGAGGAATACCACTGTGCTTCTGTTATCAGTATCTTCAGACCTTTTGCCAGAGCCCATGGAACACATATGGGCTTCATTGTCAGCTACTGAATGTACTGTAAAATACTGATTACTATTTTACCAATAGTAATCTCTTCCAAAGCTACAGACTTTGATCTTCTTAGCTCCTTTCCATTCAAGAGCACTGTCAAGCTGTACCATGTCCATAGTTCTTTGAGCAGTGCAAAGGCACCACAAATGGCTCTCTTTTGACATATCCAAGTATCAGGCAGACATCCTTTCCAAAATCAAAGACAAAAAAAAAATGGTGTGCAATGATACATAACCACAGGCCATATGGCAGCTGGTAAGCAGTTACTTAATACCATGTTCTGTTGCTCTGTGATTCTTGGGTGATTGATAATCTAGAACTGAACATAAGAAACAAAATGCTATCTTAAAGATAGCTAAGCTTGGGGCTTTGTAAAAGCCTGGGCACATACTGAAGCACATGTAGGGGGACAGTGAAAAGTTAGAATGGTCCAAGGGAAGCATAAGTATGATAATGAATGCATCCAGTCCAGAGAACATGGAGGAAATGGACTCTTTGTTGTGCTCACAAAGGAGACAGGAGATACAGTCTATCGGGTATTCAACCGTGGGAGAGAACCGTTGTTTCAAGCAAATAAACGTGATTTAAACAGATTCCTTTGAGGTGGACATGAATATGAATATAATTGAGAGCAATAGGATAGAAGTGACAACAATTCTTGGTTTGGGCTATGGAAGAGCTGAACAGAAAGGCAACCCAGTGCTCCAGCTCCTGGATGTTTAGAGATGGATTTGTGCACTGCAAGTTCAGATGCTGATTACTGAGCCCAGAGATCTGGTTACATTCCAGACGCTGGCAATGTCAAGCATCTCCTGTCTCAATGATTTGTAAAATTGTTTTCCATCATTTCTGATTGGTTAATAAAATTCTGATAGGCCAATAGCAGGAGATCAGGAGGCTAGACTTCCAATCCCAAGACAGGGTCTCTAGTGGGACCACAGAGGAGATATTCACTATGAGGGATGATTTGCCATAAGATATTGGCAAGAGAGATTCACCATGGAAAGTCGCCATGAGGACACTGATCGAGCAGGATCAACCAGGGCAAGACTAAGTTGGCAAGTAACGAAGTAAGTAGATGGTAGTAGGCAACCAAAGGTGGGTTAGAATAGGTTTAGAATAGATGAGTATCTGCCCACCTATACTACTGAACTTATAATAAATTAAAGGTTTCCATGGCTTTATTTGGGACCTAGAGCCATTATGCTATAGTACACTAAACTATAGTATTGGTTAGACAAGTTTAGTCATGACATTTTTTAACCTGTCTCCCAGAGATATGAGGAAAGCTTCACCAACAAGGAAAAAATCCTGCTCCCCATTAGATATTGGAAAGCTCAATAATTAATTAAGCTTGAATTAATAAGAAAAAGAAAACACATGCTAGATTTTGAATATGCCCCTTTAAAATGTTTGTAGGAATAATTTTCCTGCATGTAGTGTCACAGAACAGGTGTTCACATGTAAGAACCCATTTGAAATCTCACTGAAAGCCCTCACTTTTATATTTTCCATACATATTTTCTGTATCTCCTTAAAATTTCGTAAATTTCATTTTAGCATTTACATAAAAATGCCACATAGTTGGATAAAATTTTTAACAAAATAAGAAAGCAGAGAATTATTTATAAATGCCAAAATTCAGTTCTCCAGTGGCCCGAAGGCTTTATAAAGATCAGTGATAAACAGTTGAACTGGGCATGGCTCAAGCACTGCTGACAGCAAATTCTGTACTCAATATGGAAATCAATACAGCTGATTGGCATGCAAAATGACTACTGAACAGAATTTTAGGAAATGTTTATAAGTCTCAAAGCAGCTTCAGTGGCAGACAAAACAATGTTCTGTATGATAAAAATAACAGCAAATAACTTAATGAACACACTGAAACTGACATTTTATCTTAATGGATCAGAGCCTTCAAGGAGCTCTTAATTGATCTTACAATTTATGAGGTTAACAAAGAAAGAACTACTTTCAGCATTTTGGATCAGCATAGCAGAAAACCAATTACACAAAATGTGTCATATTTTGAAAGTTGGAAGACAGTTTAGAAAGAGTGGCTTATCAGTTGAGTCAGTTGGAAATAATTTAGTAGTTGAGTTTGGAAGAGTCCATCAGTTGAGTTCAGCAGCTGTTGACCTGAGGAGCAGCAACTTAGCCGTTGCTATCTTTGTATGTTAATGTCTTAGTCAGGGTTTCTATTCCTGCACAAACATCATGACCAAGAAGCAAGTTGGGGAGGAAAGGGTTTATTCGGCTTACACTTCCATGCTGCTATTCATCACCAAAGGAAGTCAGGACTGGAACTCAAACAGGTCAGGGAGCAGGAGCTGATGCAGAGGCCATGGAGGGATGTTCTTTACTGGCTTGCCTCTCCTGGCTTTCTCAGCCTGCTCTCTTATAGAACCCAAGACTACCAGCCCAGAGATGGTCCCACCCACAAGGGGCCTTTCCCCCTTGATCACTAATTGAGAAAATGCCTTAGAGTTGGATCTCATGGAGGCATTTCCTCAACTGAAGCTCCTTTCTCTGTGATAACCCCAGCTGTGTCAAGTTGACACAAAACTAGCCAGTACAGTTAACAATAGTAGATTCTTCTTTAATGGACTTATCTTGCATTGTTTCCCTGTATTATAAATTCTGAAGATTGGAGTTTGGATAGACATCTGCTTTGCTCTAGACACTCCTTGCTTCTTTGTGTTTGCATGACTTTATACTTCACATTTTGATTATACTTCACAATACATGCAACATATATCAATACTAGTAAGTCTGATGGCAAATATATTCTAGTTGCGAGGAGAGAAGCATACTTGTATCACAAGAGGAAAGAAGTTTAGTAGAGAAAGTTCATGAAGAGTGTGAAACTAGTATGGTCTATACACTGAGAGTCTGTCATTAAAGAATCAACAGAAAGTTTTATGGGAAATGGGGTTTATTAATTATTGAGTATTGTGGTCAGTTTTCATTAGCACTCTATCCTTTCTGCACATTATAGATTTCTCTAGGCTAGTTTTTATGATCTGATATTGAAAATATATTATCTGAGGCCAGACAGAATACATCATGGATTTGTGTTTCATCTTGAAGGTAGTTAATATAGTGGGAGATGCCAAACTTAACAAACCAATAGTGAAAACATCTTTGATACATATAGTGGAAATGATAATGCAAAGAAAGAAAAACAAACTGCACAGAGAACAGAGCTTTGATGTGGAGTCCAAGCTTGAATGACGTAATCTCAATGATTACTACAAGACAAGAGATTCAGTGTTTCCCTGAAATGCTGAGGTCTGAGATAATAGTTAAATGATCTTTAAAGCAAATGCAACTTAACAGTGCTAAAAGTAATAGCCCTTAGATATTGTAGAGGCATAAATGTGACAGTTATTGGGAGCAAATACATTCATGCCAGAGTCATCTTGCTTGGCCTAAGAAAAGAAATTAGGTAAGATATAAGAGCCTGAGAAATGAACATCCTTCAAATAACAAACCAAAGTAAAGAGGGCAGAATAGAGGGGTCAAGTCATGGCACTGTAGTTCTGTTGTACACTCTTGGTACCGGAGCCTGTGGCCGCTGCACAATACTTGTGGCTCTCCCACAGCACAAGAGGCCTGTTGTCCACTCAATGTAATGTACACCTGTTGCCCACCCACAGCACTATAGACCCATTACCCACAAATGTCACCAGGTTGTCGACTCATAGAAACATAAGCATGTGGCCCATTCACCATATTATAAGCCGGTTGCAAATTGTTCCCTTATGTGATAAAGTATATATTGTTATCTTTACTGAATAGAACACTGATATTTGGCAGTTTCAAAAACATAGACCAATGTAAGTTAAGAAAGCAAAAAGCAGCAAAAATGTGTGTCAAGCCCAGTCATATTTCAAGTTCATATTTTCTGTAAAGGTGTAACTTACTGCTTTTGAAACTAATTAAGTTGGTGAGTAATCCAAAGAATGAATGAATGAATGAATGAATGAATAAAAAGTAAGTGAATTAATTAATAGATCAGTTTTGAGTAAAAACAAGGTAGTTAGAAAATTAACAACAGGTTATATTAGAAGCCTTCATACATAATTTCATACTTAAAAATTCTTTCTTCTAGCCTGGAGAAATCTCTAATGTGCAGAAAGGATAGAGGGCCGATGAAAACTGACCACAATACTCAATAATTAATAAAACCCCATATAGAGAGGATGCATGGGCATTTTCATGTTACACCCTACAGGACTCAAAAGTAAAATAAAATGCCCACATCTGACTGGCACAGATGCACAGTCTATTGTCACTGAGCCCAATTATTCAGGATAGGACAAGAAATACCCTCAGGTTCAATTAGTGAAGGACTTTGGCTCAACCACAGCAATCATTCCTGAGTCAGTGAATGGTTTAAAAAAGATTAAAAGAAGAAAAAGTTCTTGCCTAGATCTATTTCTTTACAGTCATGGAGGGACTTTGCTGGAAATAATTGACTCTTTCATGGGAATCACATTCACACATCTTTAACACAAAGAAAAACAGAAATATATCGCTTTCTATTTGTCGGGTATATAAGAGCTGACAGTTCCATGTTATAGAATTACAAGAACTGAGGTATTTATAAATTATGACATAAAAAAATTCATTGCTGCATTCAACACAAAGGTGGGGCTTAGTCTCTTAAAACATCAAAGAGATGCAAATCTGTACTGCCAAGGCAATCTAGCAGAACTCCATTCAAGAAAGCTTTAGTGTGCATATGAAATAATTTCAAACTATAATATAAAAAAAAAACATCTCTTTCTATGTATTTTCCATCAAACTATCAAACAATAAGCTTTGAATTCAGGAAGATTGAGATTCTTGACTCCTGGATGATGACATCGCTGATATTTTAAAAAGTGATGTGAAAATCACCACATTCCATTTCACTACGTGCCAGTGTTGATTCTGTGTATGTGTTCAATTGTCATCGTGCACCCAGGTTCTGTTAAACTTTCTTTTAAACCTTAAGACATACGCAGCAATTGGTACCTTTCACATCAGTGTGTGATAAAATGTATAATTTTGGATGATACGTGCATAAGAATTACTGATGGTATTTTATTTTTTTCTGCAAATCAAGAACATCTATGGCCAGGCGGTGGTGGCACACACCTTTAATCCCAGCACTTGGGAGGCAGAGGCAGGCAGATTTCTAAGTTCAAGGCCAGCCTGGTCTACAAAGTGAGTTCCAGGACAGCCAGGGCCACACATAGAAACTCTGTCTCATAAAAATAAATAAATAAATAAATAAATAAATAAATAAATAAATAAAAATAAAAAAACAAAAAACAAAAACAAACAAACAAAAAAGAACATCTGGGAACCCATATAGAAGGATAAAAATTAATTTCAGCACCATCTTCAACTTATTATAAACCCATACAAGCATGCTTCCTGAAACTGGATTTGAAAATGGTATTTGCTTGTTGAGAAACATGCTTTCAGTGTTTTCTGGATAGGTCTATTCAGAAAGGGGTAGCTGAGAGATAAATTTCTTCAACCTTACACACCTGCATGCCCAAATCCTAATATATTTTTCTATGAATTACAGGAGCTAGTTTGCTGTGTTGACGTTGCATTCAAACTACCCCAGAGCCTCCATAGTTGCACATTGGATTCACATGTATGTGCTTCAGTGAGCTGTGTCTGAGTTCCTTAGTTCAGATTTCCATTGTGATAAAACACCATGACCAAAGCAATTTGGGGAGAAAAGGGACTGTTCAGCTCAGACTTCCAAATCACAGTTCATCATCAAAGAATATCAGGACCAGAACTCAAGCAGTATAGGAACCTGGTGGCAGGAGCTCATGCACCTCAGGCTATGGTAGGATGCCGCTTATTGGCTTGCTCATCATGGCTTGCTAAACCTACTTTCTTATGGCTCCCAAGACCACCAAAACAGAGATGGCCTCACACACAATAGACTGAGCCATCCCCCATCAATCACTAATTAAGAAAATGTCCAATAGGATTGCTCACAGCCTTATCTTAAAGAGAACTTTTCTTAGTTGCGGTTTCCTCCTCTTAGATAACTTTATCTTGTGTAAAGTTGACATGAAATTAGCCAAGACACTGAGTCTGAGTCATTGTGATCTCCATATGTCTCTCATTCTCAGACTTGGCCTGCAGGACAGTGGATTATGGTTACGATGGCAGCACAGAACAGCACAGATCCAGCTTTGGAAGCCTCAGCCCAGTATTGGTATCTGTCCACTTTGGCTCTCATTGCATGAACCAAGATGATTTCATGGCCAAGTTGTGTGAAACATGCTGGGAAAAAAAAAGCTTTCATCAATATGGAGGCATGGCTGAGATGTGAAGGGAAGAGGGAAGGCTGAGATGATGGTTTTTCATTACAATGCTTCCTACAGATTGGAGGCAGGTTGTGGAAATAGATAGTACTTCTTTTTCAACGGCCTATTGCCACTTCAAAATGCTCATTTTTATTATTTTTATTAGATATTTTCTTCATTTACATGTCAAATGATATCCCCTTTCCTAGTTTCCTCTCTGAAAACCCCCTATCCCCTCCCCCTGCTCCCCAACCCACCCACACCTGCCCTGGTATTCTCCTATACTGGGGCATAGACTCTTCTCAAGACCAAGGGCCTCTCTTCCCATTGTTGGCCACCTAGGCCATCCTCTGTTACATATGCAGCTAGAGCCACAAGTCCCACCATGTGTTTTCTTTGATTGGTGGTTTAGTCCCAGGGAGCTCTGGGGGTACTGGTTAGTTCATATTGTTGTTCCTCCTATAGGGCTGCAGACCCCTTCAGCTCCTTGGGTACTTTCTCTAGCTCCTTCATTGTGGACCCTGTGCTCGCTCCATCAAATAGATGACTGTAAGCATCCACTTCTGTATTTTCCAGGGGCAGGCATAGCCTCACAGGAGATAGCTATATCAGAGTCCTGTCAGCAAAATTTGTTGGCATCTGCAATCGTGTCTGGGTTTCATGGTTGTTTATAGGGTGGGTTTTTGTAACTTTTATAATTTCTTAAGATTTATTTTTTATTTTTATCATGTATATGTGTCTATATGTTTGCACACACATAAGTTCAGGTGCTGCAGAGCACAGAGGAGGAAGCCAAATGCCCTGGAGCTGGAATTACAGGCAGTTGGGAGCCAACTGGCATTAGTGTACTGGGAATTTCACCCTGGTCCTCTGCAAGACTAGAAACTGTTCTTAACCACTGATCAACTCTTCAGGGCATTAACTTTTAAATTTTTAATTGACGCATTAAGTAGAACCAAGACACATATTTATGGGACATCAGAGATGTTTCAGTAGACATACATATTTTGGATTGTTCAAGTTAGGATATGCATATATCTTTCAAATTTTTATCATTTCGTTATGATCAAATTTTTTCCATATGCTCTATTCTACCATTGTGATATATGCAAAAATTGTTCTCTGTTTCAATCCTACTGTTCAAGACCACAGTAGAACATTTTACTCTTGTTCATTTACTATCTGTTGGTCAACCTTACCCTATTTCTCTCAGTCTTATCTACTACCTATGGTGACCACTCCTGAACTCTGAAATTTTACAAGATCAACTATGTTGAATCCATATACGACATATCAAATAGACAATAGAAACATTTAGGCTTTCACTGTTACTTATATATAGGCCATAGGTGTTACTTATATCTTTTAGTGTGTTGTCTTAATGAAAGTTTCTATTGTTGTGATAAAACACCACGAACAAAGGCTACTTTGTGAGGGAAGATCTTATATCATTTTGCAGCTCATAAATCTACCAATGAAAGGTGCCTAAACAGGAACTCAGGGAAGGAACCCAGAGGTAGGAACCCCAGTAGAAGTCATAGAAGAGTGCTGCTTACAGGATTGCTCCTCAAGGCTGCTTACCTGCTTTATATAGCATCTATGACCACCTACCCAAGAGTGGCACCAGCCTCCTATGGAATGGACATTCACATATCAAACATCATTCAAGAAAATACACCATAAGATTGTCCACAGGCCAATCTGTGGATGGTTTTCTTAATTGATTCTAGCTTGTGTCAAGTTGACATAGAAACTAACTATCTCACACTTAATGGGAGCATGGTTCATAGACTGTTACATGGTTTCTGGCAACCACACAGACCACCAATACATCCTCCTGCTACAATAGGACCCCAGACCCAAGACAAGGTCCTTGAAGGCTGCCCAATAGGCCACTCATATCACTACAGCCCCCAGGAGGAGCACAATTCACAGATATCAACAGGGATTCAGATAGCAGCACAGACCATGGACCTCAGCCTAGCCTTTGGTAGGAACTCAGACCATAGATATTAATATAGACCCAGATATGGTCTTCAGTGGCAATACAGGTCCAGACACCACCATGTCCTTAGGTGGCAGCCTAGGCCACCCAGATCGGAACTATCCACAACAGCAGCAGTAGCACAGACAAATGGACCTCTGCCTGGCTTTGGTGGTAACTGGGAACCACAGACATCTACACAGACCCTGGCTGCAGTGGACCATAGATCCAGTGATGGCCTGAACATCATCAACATAGCCTCAGGTGGAAGAGCAGGCCACTCACACCAGTATGGCACCTAGTGGGATACTTTGGAAGAACTGTAAAGTGTTGCAATTGAGGTGCATGATGTGAAACTCCCAGAGAAAATAAAATGTTATGTGTATGGGGACAGGGGGAGGGGGAACTAAGCACCACACATGCGTATGCATATGTATGTGTTTGGTTATGCTTACGTATGTGTAAACACATGTGCCTGTGTGGAGGCCTGATGACAGCTTAGGCACCATCTTCTGAAGCACCACCAACCTCCATTTAGTCAGGACCACTCATTGGCATTTACCTCATCAATTAGGCAAAAATGGCTCGCCACAAGCCCAGAGGTCTTTCTACCTTACCACTGCATCAAGACATGTAGCTTTAAATTTAATCTTAAGTTATGTAGTCATCACTGTCCCTGATCCAGAGACTAGTGGAGCAGTGTGTGTGTGTGTGTGTGTGTGTGTGTGTGTGTGTGTATGTGTGTGTTATAATAATTATTTGCTGAAAACATCAAGTAGAATCAAAGTGGCCTTATTAAAAATATCTACCATAACTGCTGTATACAGTAAATGAAAATTGCTTGATAGCAATTTTTTGTTTATTATCTGAGCAGGTGGAGTCAACAAAGTATCATCTCTTGTAAAAAAATGCTGTTAAAGATGTCTATAAAGTGTCTCTCGTCTCTTCCTTATGTTATACTTTCTGTGCTATTCAGTTAATACAGAGCAAAGCCTTTTGTTAGGTACTCACAGATAATCAAGACAACACACCATTCAGGCAGACAGATATTCAGACTCAAACTACAGGAGAAGGGAGATTTAAAAAAAAAAAAGGATAATACACACAGAGGGAAGCAGAGAATTCAAATCTGAGCCTACTCTTGGTAAACCTTCTACAAGGCTAAATATTTTTAATTTCTTGTCCTTAATGGGACACTGATGCATTTTGGATACTCTGAGGTTATTGCTAATGCATTAAAAATGATGCAAATGAGCCTTTTCTTCTTTAGTCAAGAGCTGAAGGCAGAGCCTTAGGCCCCTTTCCATGGATCATTAGCTGGGTACCTGCAGGCTCTCCAACATCAGCCGTCTCTGGCTCCAGAGCCAAACTGATGGCTGGGTGAATCCCTCAGGACTAAAATCACTGTCCCTCTAGGAGTCCTGCCTATTAAAGTGCTCTGTGGGTAAAGTGTTGTGTACTGAGAAGGAAGGGTATACAAAGAGCCCCACACTTCACTTCATAGAGAAACTATAAATCCTAGACTGTCTTCTGGACCCAAATCCTCCTGAATCATTGATAAAGTTGGGACTCAAGTCACTGCTCCAAGTAGTATTACAGAGGGGACAAGGTGTTGTACACAGCTCAACATGCTTGCAGTGTCAGGCAAAATAATTGTATCAATCCAAAGGCTGTGGGATGCATTTCTACAGATTTAATGTGTGGTCCTTGGGGTCTTTTTAAAGTGAAAGGATGGACACTCCTGTAAGAAACTGAGGCTTATGCTGATGGGAAATGATATATTGGGTAAAGGGCCTTGCAGTCAACTACTGTTCATATGCCTAAGAACTGACCCAAAGCACAGATAACATAAACATGCTTTTATCACAGAATGTGACCAGATGATAACATAAAGTACTTAAACTTAATGGTCCAATTTAATATTCTGCATGGTCTCCCCAGTCCTAAAGAGTCTGAGAGTGGCTGTGTCTAGTGATGTTAGATGCCAGAGAATTGGGAAAGTTGAGAAACGCAAACATCCACTTCAGTATCTCAAGGCCCCCTTATTACCCTGTGGTTCAGTTGATTTAATATTTCCCCCAAATCCTTTTTCAGGTACATAATTGCTTTCACTTTTAACTTATTTTCAAGCACTCCTGTTAAAATGGATTCCAAGGACACTGTATATTGCCAATAACATTCCTGTTGTACTGCTTTATGTGACAATAATCTGGCATCCTAGTGGGGAAAATGACCCATCAGCCCTGTAGCTAATTCACTCTGGGTGTGTATTATTGCTTCATAAAACATCACTGTGGTGTCATGATGAGTAAATGGTAGGTAAAGCATTTTGATATTTCAATTGTGGTTTATAACGAGGATAAAGAGAAGAGAGAGAAACAGGCACATGTACGTATATGGGCAAAGGGGATAATTAAGACCATTCCTAAAATACAACTAAGGTTGAGACATGTACAGCTCCCTATTCCCTAGCTGGTTTCAAATGCAGAAATCCCAAACAGCACTGTGGTTTATGCCTTCAATAAAGGTAATTAAGTTGTAAGTGCTGATCTTGCCAATGATATTGAGTGGTTTGCTAGAAATAAATTGAGCCCAACTGCTTCTAAAACACAATCCACATGATCAGACATGACTAGTGAATTAAGAGAGCCAAACCTGTGGCAAACAGTAGGAATGATAAGTACAAATAAAAATAAGTCTCTTTCAGCACATGTTTGCACACATAAAAAAAAAATGCAATCTTTAGCCTCAGGCATGAAAAGTGCAAGAAGTCACTTACTGGACTCATGGTCTTCCATTGAATGCTTATATCTTGACATCTGTTCTGTCAATGAAATCTAGTGGCTCAGACAACTCTTAATTGAATGTTCTTTTAAATGTCTATTCTAACCCCCTCTGATGTAATTAAAATCCATCTTTGCTTTGTAGTCTTTCTGCAAAAGTAAGCCTTGCTATTCACCTCTACCCCTAACCATTCTTCTGATCTGAACATCATCTCCTGAGCTCCATCACCTCCACATGTGAACACTGGAGGAGATGGAGTCATAGTAAGTGAATTTCACAATATATAAAACGCAGATTCAAAGGAGTGCTAAGGAATGGTCTCTGTTAGCTTCTTCTGTTTACTGGATTTTAATAGAAGCCATTTAATTTTTAAAATACCCTGTGGCTGATATAACTACAGGTCTCAGGAGTAGCGCTATTTAGAACTTCTGCATACAGCAATCATGTATCTCTCTTTTGCTTGCTGTTTCTTCTCATCAAGGTCACAGCTAGGAGGAGGAAGCTGCTACCCCAACAGACACTTCAGAGGAAGAAAGTAGAAGCAGCAGTTTGGTGCTGGGCAGGAAGAAGAAGGGCAAAAATAAGAGAGTTTCAGCTTCATAACAGATGTAGCAGATCTTCAGAACAACCAGAACACTTCTGTAGTCATTTAGTGTTGTTCCTCTCAACAGCAAGGCACGATGCTTCAGCAGTGGAAAACTTTCATTTATTAGAAGTTAGACAGCAGGGAGGTCTCATGTGACAGTCATATATTTCTCCCACTTATTCATTCATCTACCTCTATTGAATAGGTACCAGAGGTTTGTGAAGGAGTATAGGATTTCATGTGGTACCACTGCTGATACTCAGAGAGTAGCGACTCACCCATGCCTAGATTCAGTGGCAGCTGTAGATTGTTCTTCCTCTGTGTATGTATTTGTGCACGTGTATGAGTTCATTTTTAAGCATGTGTGTACATGTATGCACTTGTGTATGCATGTGTGCATGTGAATGCATGAATGTGTGTATGAGTCCATATAGAAGCACTGTGTACACATGTGTGCATTTGTGCATATATAAATGTTCATTTGTAAACATGCTGGTGTATATATGTGTATAGGTACTTGTTCATATGGATGCATACTTGTGCGCATGTGTATATGCATTTGTGTATATATGTGCATGCATGTGTATATGTATATGTGCATATATGTTCATATTTATTCTGCTGCTTTCAGAAAACTACAGAATAGCACCACCACTACCCCACTTTATAACATTTCATTGACACTCTGGGCATCTGTTTTTTCCATAACTGTTGCTTTTGCCCTTGTCACCCAAGTCACTGGGAGCACAGAATGTGCTAATTCAGCATGCGCAGTTGGTTAGTGCTGGGTCTAGAACACATTCTCCTACAAAGACCACGAATTTGACCTTTTTAAGCACACACTACTACGAAGCATATGTTTTAAAGCAACAACGCCAAAATGCTTATTATTTTAATATGATTATCTTCAAATGGAAATGACCCAGAATGCCTTCTGTACAAGGGCATATGACTGGCAAGGAAAGGTTCAGCTCAAATTTGTTATTGATTTGTCTTTCAATGAGTCCATGTTTATCTGGCTTGCAAATGGGCCCCATTATTTGGAATCCCACCCATTTTCTTTCCTACTGACTTCCAAGCATTTCCATATACAGTTTTATGCTGCTAACATCGAACTCCACTGCTTCAGACAAAACACAGCACTCATTGCACACAGGAATGGGGCAACTCCATGATAGCTTATATTCAGGAAGTTGACACAGAATCTGCTTGGCTCTGCTCTGCTCTGCTCTACTCTGCTCTGCTATTTGGATGATGCACAGCACACACTAGAAGCTAAGAAAACAATATCACCACTGCTAAAATTAGACCATCTCTCCCAATGAAATCAGACATAATTAAATACTCTGGGTGATATTAGACCTTGAAAATGCTTATATGTTCTTAATGCTTACATTCAATCTACTGCAAAGTTTGCTAAAAAGCTGATACACAGTTTCTATATAATCTGCACCTAGAAATTACATGCTAGTAAGGAATGTGGTTAAAAATTATCTCCCTAAGGAGACTGGGATATACATACAGTGAATGTGTCCAGAGGGGGTGTGGTGTCTGTTGTGAGCAGTTCACAAACACCTCTATCATAAAGGTAGCTATACTCACCTGAAGCAGTTATGTGCAGCCCTGTTTCCTTACAACTCATTGATCTGGTTTTCAGACAGCAGCCCTAGCTGGTGGAGAGTTTCTACAAGGCAAAATTCCATCTCTGCCTAGAACTTCCAGTCTGACAATTGCTGTTGTCAGAGAGGAAAGTAGCAGGTTTTGCACACTAGTGCTGAAATGCTTATTTAGTTATGACAAATGTAGAACAAGAGGGTGTGTGGCCACAATGAATCATTATATTTCCAAACCTCTAAGCTGAACATAACTCCTTGCAAGGCTGCTGACCACCAGAAAGTTTCTGGGAATGTAAAGCCTGCCTCCTAAGAGAACCTGTCAGAAAAAAAATGGTGGGCACAACCAGTTCCAAATCTCTCCCTTTCTGAGGAGAATCATACAGTGTTCTGTGCACGAGCACCCTACCATATGAGACTGTGCACAAGCACCCTACCATATGAGACTGTGCACAAGCACCCTACCATATGAGACTGTGAGGTTTGGGAACTTAGGAAATGCACTCTAAGACCCTAACCTTCCATAGATTCTCCTTGATGTCTTCAAGTCTGAGGACAGCCCAGATGTGTGGGTTAGTTTTCCCAGTGTCTCCTGTACATGGCCCTGCCCCAATTTCAAAAGATAAATAAGCCCAAGACCACATAGAACTCTATTATGGTTCAATGGCTAGGGTGACACAGTACATGTGAATGTCAAAACAAAATAAACACGACAAACAAAAAGCCAAACACCAGGAAAAACAAATAAATAATTTCTCATAGTGAAGTGAAAATCCAGCATTCATGTAAAATAAAGTTGTCATGTGGTATGGGCTTCACACATCTGCAACCTCAGCACTTTGGAGGCTAAGGCTACACAATAACACTGATCAGGTATCCAAAAGGAAAGAAGGAGAGAGAGAGAGAGAGAGAGAGAGAGAGAGAGAGAGAGAGAGAGAGAGAGAGAGAGAGAGAATGGGGAAGAAAGGGATAAATGGGGGAGGATCATTGTCGAAAGGCAAAAGTTACTTTCAGTCTAGAAAGTGTTGGCTGAGTGAATTAAAATTAGCTGGTAAATGTTCCCCTGGCAGCTGTCTGAGTGGCGGGATCACTTTTGGTCCAGTTTCTTAGTTACCTTACTCTAAAACTTTAGAACATAAATGGAATATGCTTAAAGCTGCTTCAACTTAACATTTTTGCAGCTAGGGATAACAATAAACACTGGGAAATCTTCAGAAAAATCCCACACCCAGATTGGCATTAGGACATTGTCTGCATGCCGGGCTACATGATCACCCCCAGATAGAGGAGTTAATTTGCTGTATTGTGAGAGACATCTAAAAATGTTCAGCAGTCAGTCCTTGAGGCAGATTGCATTGCTGTCAGAAAATAAGTCAGATTTGACTAGCAATTCTTACAATTGAATTAAAGTTTTCAATCACTGTGTTAAACTCTGTCTGAGCCACATTTTTATCCCTTAGTTTTCTCTACACTGTCTGTGGCATCTTGCTAACATTATCAGTCAGGCTGCTGAGCTGGCACGTGAGCGACACCCTCTCCTGTATGGGAGGACTTGATGTCAAGGACAGAGCTATCCTTTACTCACTGAGTGAAATATGGTCCAAATTTCCCCTGAACTCTGAATTCCTGCACAGTAATATAAACTTCGTATATGATAAACTTAGTGTGGAATTTATTTCACATTAATTGCAAGTTCATGCTTCTAACAACTAGCTTAGTGGCAGCAAATCACAGCTAAGCTTCAACAGCAGGCTGTCAGCTGATTAGACAGTATCTGTGTATAGAAGAGCTCACCACATCCTCACACTTGAAAAGTACTCAGATAATACCCAGAAAACCATTTTTCTTATCTCACCTCTGCGGTGGTAGCTCTTCCTGATTCAACTTGGTTGACTTAGGGAAATGAGAAACCTTTGGGAGAGTATTTGTAAGGGTGTTTCCTGACCCAGTTACCCCATGAGGACTTTTATACAGCCAACATTTTAATCTATAGCTGGTTTCAAAAATTGACATTATAGAGAGGTGTTGGGAAAAGAAAAGGAACCCAGCAATCAAAGGTGACAAAGACCAAAGACCAATCTCAATAATGCCTACCCAGGGCCTGAAAGTGGCTCTTTAAATCCTGATGGGTTCTTTGGGCAACCTGCCTGATTCTCAAATGCTTTTTGTTCAGAAAAACACTGTCACATTTATGCATTTATTCTGTGATATATATACATATACATATATAATGTAATATATTATATGTACATATATGTGTATGTATATGTGTATATTTATGTATATATATGTATACACAAATATACACGATATGTAATATATATTTTAATTTTCGGAAGAGCTCTAAAATCTGGAATGCCCAGATGTTTTCACCACAACTATTTGGAAAAGTTTTCTCTATTAAATATCTACTGGTGAAAAATATCCTGTCCTCTATAGCACAACAGCATTAAGACAGGGTACATCTTTATGCCTAGTACAGTCACAGCAGGGATTGGACAAAGTGAGAGGAAGAAGTAAATAACGCCACATTGAAGACTACTTGATATCTAGTTGAAAGTGTTAGAAAATTAATAAACAAAAATCTTAATTATGAATATTGCTTCCACGTGTCTTACAACTGATGATGTGTCTACTGGAATTTGAATCCAAGTATGAAAAGCAGGATACTGAAGAGACATTTGCTCGCCCGTGGGCACTTCAGTGCTGCTCACAATAGCGAAAAAGCCAAGTCAGTCAGTTGGAAATCTAAAAAGCAGATATTGAAAATATGCACATTTTCAAGGGAGTGGTGTTTATCAATCAAGGGGTCAGATTCAGCCTGGGTGGACCTTGAGGGCTTTATGCTAAGGAAAGAAGATAGACACAGAAAGAGAAATGCTTCATGATCTCACTCAAAAGAGGTATCAGAAAAGTGGATCAGAGTGGACGGTGGAATGGTGATTAGGAGAAGTGGGAAATCTTAGGGGATAGGGGCAATGAGGAGAGGTAATAGATAATTGATACTACACCAGTACTGGACAGGAGAGTTTCTCTTATCATATTGCACAAGGGCAACCATAGTTAAAAATAATGTTTGCATGTTTCAAAATAGCTGCATGAAAAATTTTGAATGACTCACTGCCAAGACATGATGAACATCTGAGCTGATAGATGTGTTGTTTATCATGATTTGATCATTATACAGTGAAAAAATATACTGATATGCCACATTTTAGCTCATATTGGACAATTATGTATGATTTAAAGCAATGTAAAATAAAAATAGATAATGAATAATTCTAAGAAATAACATACAAGCAGTATCGAATAAATGTCAGTGTGACAACTTTATCATTTTTCTTGCTGATAGGTGTATAGGTTGCTGTTTTTGTCTTCTTTTCTTTGTGGTAAACATCAATTTTAATTTAGATTCTTGAATTTCAATCTTTGTTGAAGAGGCATCACATCGATTACATAACTTTGAAACTTTTTACTCTTCAATAGCTAATTCCAGTCTGATAAACACAGTGTACACTTAAAATACTTTTGAACTAAAAAGTATACATACGATAAAGGCCAAATTATAAACTAGAGGTCTTTTGAAGCCCCACTTCTTTGTATAATATTCTATTGAATATCACCTTCAGTCAGTGGGCAGGTCAACTGGTGAAGAGGGGATATTACCCAGTGCAAAACACAATAGGGGGAAAGTCAAATGCAAATTCCTACAAGAAAAATAAACCTTCTGAGGGGCTGCAGATTAGGATTCAAATTCAGTGGGATTCTGGGAAGGCTGATCTGCAGGCCATGAACCCACCAGTAGGTTTCAATGGATACAGAGACAGTAAGAAGACTGGATAAGGCAGAGGAACCTGGCCACTGAGCCTGCTTTGTATGTCATGTCTAGGTGGGTACAAGCCATTACTTATCAGTTCACAGCCAACACCTGGAAGTGAATCCCTATGTAAATCTTGACTCTGAGTGGCAATAAGATGTTAGCCTGGCTTCCTCTGCGTGATGCAAGTGAATGTGGACAGTGACCGGGGATAGGACAGTCCTGAGCTAGCACAGGAAATCCAGCTAACCAATCCTGGTATCTTCCTCAGTTTTTCTAGAAAACAGTTACAAACTATAAAGTGGAAGAATATCTTTCTTCATCCCCCTCTCCTCTGCAAATGTGAAGCGATACTGAACTTACATTGTTGTATCAGAGGACATATTTGTTGAGTGAATTTCAAAAAGCCATAAAACTGGTTTGTTCTGATTTGGCACAGAAGTACCACTGGCTGCTACTACATTGGACATGCAAACTTTATATGCCCCAGTACAGGGGAACGCCAGGGCTAAAAAGTGGAAATGGGTGGGTAGGGGAGTGGGGGGAGGGTATGGGGGACTTTTGGGATAGCATTGGAAATGTAATTGAGGAAAATATGTAATAAAAAAAACATTTAAATTAAAAAAAGAAAGAAAGACATTGTTAGTCTAGTTTCTGATGCTCTGCATGAAGCGACAAGGCCCGAAAGAAGAAATCCGTCAAAGTCTAAAAGTTCTCTTTCTTGAAGTTACCTTATCCTTAAAAAGCAGTCTGAAATGAATATTACTACAAGAAGAATAAAACGTGCTTAGAAAGTGTGAGTCCTTTGTGACTGACAGAGGGGACCTAGAGCTAAACACTTGTAATTAGCTCCTCAGAAGGCATCGTTCATAATGCCCTCTTCACTCTGTGAGCTCCTCAGTCCTAATGATGCTTCTTCAAGATCTGGATCGCCTACTTAGTATTCAAATGCACATACAGTTGCTTTCTCCTTTCCTTAGTGGAAAGATAATAGGTCACATTTTGAGTTTATAGACAACTGGACTAGACAGCTCCCACCACCTCTTTCTGTCCCATCACCCCTTTCTGTGTTCCCCACACCTCCACACGAGGAAACTGACCCCCACTGAATGTAGCTGCAGTGCCTTCAGACCCCACAGCTTCTGCCTCCATGTTGCCCTCCTGGATTCTGTGTGCACTGAGAGGAAGGCAATCCAAGACTCTTCCTCTCTCTGCTCCTGAAATATTCCCTGCATTTCTGACACAAATACCACCATGTGTCTCTGTGTATCTCCTTTTGTCCAGATTCCAATGTCTGTTCTACGCTCTTTGCTTGCCCACCTGTGCCATCACTGGCATTGCTACGGAGTAGCTATCACCACCACTACATCTTCTTGCTTCCCTGAACTTCTACTGTTTTCTAGAGAACATCCCATGTCATTACACTGTCATAGTGGGGAAAGGCCATGTGTTAGGCCACTGAGGGATACAGTCATCTCTGTATGCAGAGGACATGAAGCATGCCTCCCCTACCCAGACCCACCCCCTGACTTCTTACTAGGAGTCATAGATCCTATGGATAATTCTACCTAACTGTTCCTACCTAGTAGAATTCTGAATTTTCAACAGCTATTTTTTATATGCAATATTTCATAAGTAAATTCATGTCTTCAAACAAACTGTTAGGGAAATCTGCACTGCAGTTTTTAACAGTGTTGTGTGAGCACACTCTCTGTACCTTTCCTACTGTAAATGAGCCCTAAGCCTTTTGCCTGTGTGAATTACACAGTTCACAGCTGTGGGTTTGTTCACCCATGTGCTCTGGAGCACATTCTCTCCATGCTCTCCTTGGTGCATTGCTAAGGGGTGAGTTACAGCACCCACATATCTGCCTGTCCTCCAGACAATACCAGGTCCATATACAAAATGGGCTAAGTTACAGTATCCACACACCTGCATGACCACCAGACAGTACCAGGTTAGTATACCTGTAGCCAGGTCACATTTTCAACTCAGAAGTATACAACAGTTCTAAAGATACCAAAGCTTAAAACCCTCTGATTTAAAACATTTGATGTTACTCCACGTAAAAGTGTTTATTTTATGGTAAATGGCGATTGGCCAAGAATTAATTAGGCTTCAAATCTTCCATGTGATCTCCTTCAAGTTTCCACTTATGCACTTTTAACTTCCTACTAATTAACAATACTTTGAAAATACACTGTCCACAAACTCTTGCATCTTATGAATAATGGTTCCCAGGACAGAACTTTACTTTGTTAATGATTTTAGAGAAAGGAAGTTTTTAATTGTAATGTGGTGGTTGAATTTATAAGACTTTTTTTTACTCATTGCTTGGAATTTTTATATCCATGTTAACATATTTATTTCCCCATATGAGATTACCTACACAATTTGCACTATACTTGAAAAGATTTTGATGCAATCTTTCGCCTTGAAGTAGTTTGTCTCTGTCTGTTTGGTTTGGTTTTAAATTGACTCCATGGCTAGTCCTCTCTAGGAGCTATTCCCACCCTCAGGAGATGTTTCTTACCTTTCCCTAATAAATCTATATTCTCTATGCTTAAAACTTTTAATAAATCTTGACTTCATCATAGCAAGGAAGACACACATGATGTACTCAAGAACCCATATGTGTCTCTGCATCCTCCATACTAAATACATACTTGTTCTGGGGTTGTTTCTAAGTGACCCTGTCTATTCTTTCTACTGGAGAAATGCATCAACATCCACCTATGGCAATCTTGTACCAGCCAGCTCCATTGGTTATAATTCTCCTATTGTACCAAATCATAACAATATAAAGAAATGGAAGCATTGTTTTAATATGTGCTGTCAATGTCTTGCTGGTCCTTGAACCAATGAGTATCCATATGGAATCTTACATACGGTTTTAACACACACACACATGCATGCACACACACACACACACACACACACACACACACACACACAGGCAGGGGGAGAAGGGTGGAAGAAGGGAGAAGTAGAGAAAGAGAGGTACAGATGCCATGTTGAACTTTTGATTAAAATATTTTGAATCTGAGCATCAGTATGAGAAGAGTCAGTGTCAGTATTGGCTACCTGGGGTTACCCAAATCAACACTACACCCTGGGTACCATAAGCTTTCATAAGTTCATTATATTCCAGTTCAGGATGATGGAAGCGCAGTCAAGCTCTGGCACAGCCATGTTCCCTGCCAAGGTCTTTCTGGTGGAAGTACAGGATGCTCTCTGGTTCCTACAGGAGTCATTCCAGTTTCACACTTCCACATATTGCCTCCTCCGTGTCTCTGTTTCTGTATCTCCCTTGATGTCAGAAGGGAGAGATGATTTGGAGCTCACTGGAATCAGAACACTGGACCACCTTCTATCTTCAAAACCACCTTCCCCACTCAGACCCTTCTCTGGAGCCCATTGGAGGCTCCATCTAGCAATGCCACTCCACATGGCACCAAAACTTTGCCACACGTTGTCATTAGTTTGGTACATTAATTTTATGTTCCTCTCTGTATCTACCATCGAAGACTGGATTTAAAAGAATCCTGACACAGCTTCTTCCCCACACCTTCCACAGCTATAGTTTGTATTGATCACTTTACTTGGATATAAATAATTCATTACAAATTGTTATAGAAGAAAAATTAAATCTTTCCTGACATATTTATTATCTAGAAAATTGTTAAATCATCAATAAACAGATTTTATCTTTTACTGTGAATATCTTGCTAAATGTCATTAATAAAATATGTCCTTTAAGATACACTATAAAAAATCTCATACTTTAATTTCCAATTTGAACACTTTATAAAATATTTTAATGTATTCAGGAAATAAAAGTATTTTCCAAATGCTGGGTACAGTGTTTACCTAATAACCCTTAGTCCATATTCCTTGGTCTTTTTTCCAGCACTGTATATCCTTATTGATTTCCAGTCTGCTTAATATATCTAACATGAGACAGGCAGTTCAAAAGTATTCACTTAAAAGTTGGGTCTGTCAATTTTACTTCACTGTCCTGTCAGTTTTCTTGTTGCTGTATTATGAGGTCTGTAAAGTTTCTAGAATTGTTAAATCCCCAGCATTTGGACATCCCTAACTATACACTGACACAGATTTTTTTTGCTGAATGTCCCTTAATTCTAATACTAATTATATTTACCCACTTTTTTCTCTCTAACAGTATATAGATGGATAAATGGATATATAACATACACATGATTAATTTGTTTGATTAAAGTATTTTAGCTGTTTCATTTTTCTACCTAGTTTTCGATGTTTTTATCATCTTGTGTGTGTGTGTGTGTGTGTGTTTTAAATCAGCCAGTGGCTATATCCTGAAAAAAATCTTCTAATTAAACCTCTTTTCTTTCCCCTGTCATAATTTTCTCATCTCTGGATTTTATACATTTTATTTCTGCTTATTTAATGGTTAACCTTGAAATTTTGAGAAACATTAATGTAATAGTGTTTCAATTTTTCTTTATCCCAAATTTCCATCTAATTACACAATGCTTTAGAAGGGTTATCAGCAGCCTCTAAATTATAGGGCTTTTTTGTTCACCCTGCAAGGAAGCCGTCTTTGAGTTTGACCACAATCAATCCACCCAAGCAACTACATGTGTGCAGATGTTTGTTTACATGACCTCCCTCTTGTCTGAGGCCTTTCTCTGGGGTTCTCTTCAGTCGTGTTTCCTGCTAGTGTGTCTCTTTCAAAAGCAGGTTGTACTAATGTATTGTGCAGTTTTTCTAATAAGAAAACAGTTTTATGTTGACGACATTTTTAAACAAAAGGGCTGTTCTAAGTTTAGAATTTTCCATGATTCCAGCTGTCATTTTCCCCAGTACATTAAAACAAACTCATATATTTGCCCTGCTGGGAAACCAATTGCCACAAGGAAGCCAGCCTTTGCTTTTGCTGGTCCTACAAAGAGTGTCTGCTTTGTTCTTCTAATCGCTGCTAAGAGCAGGACTGCATCCACTCTTGGTAGGTTGGGAGCAGAGCTGTGCCCACTATTTGCCACGTTGTGAGCAGTGCTGTGTTCACTACCAGGTTGTAAGCAGTACTGCTTCCAGTCTTAGATGGGCTATGAGTGGTGCTGTGCCCACACTTGGCTGAGCTTTGAGCAGCGATGTGTCCATGCTTGGCTAGGATGATGAGGAGTTAGTTTTTAATTGTCAGCTTGGTATGATCGTGAGCTACCTGAGAGTGTCTCAACAATGGGCTTACCTAGATCAAGTTAGCTGGTGTCATGTCTCTGGGGGATTGTTTTATTAATTGAGGCATAAGACCCATCTAGGATGTGGCTGGCCTCTGTTTCATGGTCTGAGCTCTGTTGTGTGTAAGAGCAAAGGAAGCTGATTGTGTAACAGGAGTAAATAGCAAGGATCAAAGACTTTATTCTTGCTGTCCTTGACCATGGATATGATATCTAGGTTATTCTTTAACTGCACACCGATGATGAAATTGTGACCTAGATGTAAACCAAACATTCTTTTTCTAGTAGACTGTTTTGTGTCAGGATGTTTCGTCACAGGGACATAAGCGAAGCTGGGATGGCCATTCTCTGGCTTTGTCTGCCCGGATGTCCCACATTACCCCATGTCACTGGATGTTGTTTTCAACCATCCTCCATGGTTGCTTACTACAGTGTAGCCAGTCTCCAGTCTCCCCATACACATCAGACACATGGCCATGACCTCAAGCTCTGCCCTGCTCTAACGCTGCTCTTTCTGACCACATTGCTAGTACACTGATAGATGCTTCCCCAAGCTTCACTGTTTAGCTTATTCTGACACAGATAATCATCTTGGCAGGATGTCTTATTACGATTCATATTCTTGTGTGCCTATTTTTAGAAGTTTTACTTCTCTATATTATTAATAATAACAATGCTTTCGTTACTCTTCAAAATTCTTACTTCCATTGTGTGTCTCAAATTATGCATCGGGGATTCCCTCCAGCAGCTGTAATGTGACTCATTATTGTCATCATATTTTGTTTGGTGTGTTTTGTGATTGTTACTTTGAGCTACAGTTTGATGGAGCATTGTTTGTGAGTATTATTAGAGATTGTGTTGACAGAGGTCCACATCTGTCCTGAAGTAGCCAGCTGCAGCATCTCAGACAGGTAATTCCAGTGAAAAAGACAAGTACAATTGCAGCTATGACCTCTTAGAAGCAATGACACATTTCCACATTTCCAACTTTTTCCAATACCAATGATTATGGTCAGATCTTTATGCTACTGTTCTCTCTCTCTCTCTCTCTCTCTCTCTCTCTCTCTCTGTGTGTGTGTGTGTGTGTCTTGTAAACATGTATATGTAAAACAGAGAGAGAGAGAGAGAGAGAGAGAGAGAGAGAGAGAGAGAGAGAGAGAGAATGGTTTATCTGTGTGAGTATGCTGTATGTGTGTATGGTATATATGGTGTGTGCATAAATATGTTTATTATTTATCTCTGTGTGTGTGTATAGTGTGTGTGTGTGAGTGTATGGTGTGTATGGGTATAATATGTATGGTGTGTATAAATGTGAGTCTGTGTATAGCTTATCTCTGTGTGTATGTATATGTATTGTGTGTGTGTATGTGTGTAAACATGTGTATGATAAATGTATGAGAATGTATGTGTATGACTTATGTGTGGCAGGTATGAATGGGTAGGTATGTTCTGTGTGAGCATTTTTATAGTTTATTTCTCTGCATGTATAAGGGGTATATTTGTGTGTGTGTGTATATATGTGTGTGTGTTAGTGTGTATGTATGGTTTATGTGTAGTGTGTGTGTGTGTGAGCATATGTACAGTTTATCTCTGTGTGTGTGTGTGTGTGTAGTTCATCTGTTTCTTTTTGTAACCCTACACATGGTATGAATTTATACAGATTTATGTCTGTCATATTACACCTTAGGCCAGAGTGGCCACTTCTCTGAGCTACAGTGGATCTTCCAGCCTGAAAGTAACTTCTGACTTTCTACAATGATCCTCCCCCTCCCATCCCTGTCTTCCTCATTCTCTCTCTCTTCTTTCCTTTGGTCTCCACTTCCTTTTCCACTTTCTTCTTCTGCATTGGAGTTCCTCTTTATTTCAAGTTAAACTATTTAATGTATTTGTTTTCTCTTCTGGACTTTCCTGCTCTAAGGTGAGTTTCTCTAGGTATGACTCTGCAAGGAAACACATATCTAACCATTTATGTGAAACTACAAACCAGGTTACATTTATATGGTGTAATATAACATACAATGCAAAGTTCTTCTATGAATCAGTATTTTCAGAAGGTTAATGAAACAACTGTACCCATCTCAAACATATCAATCATCTCATAAGTGATGGATGGACATGTAGTTATTAGGTCACTGGGTTCTTTTGTCCTTTTCTGGTTAATAAATATAACCTTGACTGTCTAATGTTAATACAGAATAAGAAGCATGCCAAAATATATTATTTAGGAAACTAAAGTTTTATCATGCTTGCCTGCTAGGAAATCAAATTCATGTATACTCAGACAATTGGCATTTCAGAAAGCTTAAATATGTTGTTAGAATTCACTGAGATGAAAATGAATCAGCACCCTTCAGTTAAACCTCAAAGAAACAGGGATAGCCAAGCCGATCTTGATAGTTCAAAATATTAATCTTGAACCAAACTATAATTAAGAGTATCATTATTCATGTCAGGCAATATGTTTGGAGATTCCTACATATTATATATTTGTTGTCTTTAGAGCTCTGAGCTTCCATTCTGTAAACTCGACCTCCCTTCACTGTTTTCCTTCTCTGGAGAGATTAAGCTGAAAGACGATGCCATATGAGGTTGGGAAAGTCTTCCCTGCTCTCAGTCAAGGCTCAGCATTCAGAATTTGTGCTGAGAATGTCCTATAATGGTTGCTTTACTCAACAGGGCTTCACGCAGACAAGTGAAACAACTTTGAAGTTTTAACAGAAACACAGATATTTATCTTCTGTCTCCTAACCCTGACGTGTTCACACTCATATTAAAACATGAACTCGTGGTCAAAGACGTACTGCAGAGGAAGATGCCTGAACTGGTCAAGATGGCTAAGGTTGGGGTCCTGGATATGGACAGAAGAATGAGCCAAAGAGTAGGAGAAGACAACACCACAGAGCTGGAGCTGGAAGCCTTCAGGGGATGACCTCTGCAGCTCTAAGTAGATTCCCCTTCCTCAGCTAATCTCAATGTGCTTTTTAGGAATCATTACAGCTCCACCTCTCCTGTATCACTTATTTATCAAATGTGCCTGTTCTTCAGCCAATGGTATTCTTCCTCTCAAACAACTCCTCATTCTTATTCTCTATATTTTCATTATATACTTCTTTCCCTGATAAAACCCTGTCCTAGCACCAGCAGCCTGTTGGCCTCTGAAGTGATGTCATGACTAAAGGCTGCCTTGACTTTCCCTGAAGAAAATCCTTATGCTGCACATTTTTTTTCCTCCTGAAACTTAGAACAATTTCTACACATTACGTAAGCACACAATATGGAAAATAAAAAACAAGATTTCATGATTCTCTAATTTCCTATAGAAGTTTATTAATCAGCATGAACAAAATTAAAAATTAGAAGGCATAGAGATATGAGTACTAAAATATTCCTTTTTGCTTCTTTCTGATATACTTTAAAATGGCTCTGTATTTAGATATATTATTCAGTCATATAGTACATTGCAAATATGCTAAATTTTTCTGTTACTATTCCTCACCTAAACATGATGATCAGAATAAGTCATGTCATTTGTTCACTTCATTTACAATAGACAAAATGAGTTCCCAAAACCAGATTGTTAATAACAGATTGCAGAATACTATGCATATTATAGTTCTTTCCTATTTCCTAAAGAAAGAAAATATATTGCCAATTATGTACTGTCTGAAAATGGAGATTAAACTAACTCACTTAACAACAAATCTATAATAAGGAAATCAATTTTCAATTCTTAAAATGTATTACATATGTTAGTGTTCATCTTAAAAAATTAATAGGTTAATTAAAATTACTCTCAAGCCCACTGAGATCTGATTTAGAGGAGACCTAGAAATCAAAACTCTTTTAAAATCAGGAAAGACTCTTAACATCTTCCACCATCTAAGAGCCTCTTTCTGTTTGGTAATTCCATGCTTTGATTTGATTGCCCTTTTACTCAATGACTCCATTCTCTTCTACATGAAGGGGGAAGCTAAGAGCAGCTCCGACAAGCTGCTTCTCTCTCTCTTTCTTTCTTTCTTTCTTTCTTTCTTTCTTTCTTTCTTTCTTTCTTTCTTTCTTTCTTTTTTTCTTTCTTTCTTTCTTCCTTTCTTCCTTTCTTCCTTTCTTTCTTTTTTTCCCACTACTAAATTTAATGAATTATTTAAAATATTCTTAGACAAACAGCTATAATTAAGGAGTGGATTCATGTTCTTCTTTTTTAAAATTTTTTATTGGGTATTTTCCTCACTTACATTTCCAATGCTATCCCAAAAGTCCCCCATACCACCCCCCCCCACTCCCCTACCCACCCACTCCCACTTCTTGGCCCTGGCGTTCTCCTGTACTGAGGCATATAAAGTTTGCATGACCAATGGGCCTCTCTTTCCACTAAGCTGCTTCTTTCTAAAGCTGTGTAAGCTATGTTCAAACCTGTGTGAACAAAGTGAACATGCAGGCATAAAGCATCATGTTCCTATTGGCATGGGTATTTAAATTCAATTCCTACAACTGCAAATAATTCTTGAGGAGTTTCAAACACAAGGACCTTTTGGTCACCGTTTGTTTAAAGTTCTAAGATTGCAAGTGTAATGAAGTTTGTCAGTTTCATCAACTTTGAAAAAAAAAGTATAACTGAAAAAAATGCAATAGATGAACTTAATCATGTTAATTGTCAATAAAACCGCTGCTCTCTCATGTGCACCCTCACAGATGTCAGGAGAGAGAAAAAAATTGAAACAGCAGATGAAGAATAAAATGGTGTCTAGTCTGTAAACTTTCATCTCTGTATCCCCATGCCTTTTGTTTTATGTTTTATGCCTTTTGCATTCATTACAACCTTAACCTTCACAGCAACTCCCTCATTTGGGCTACTTTGGTGGCTTCTGTTTTGCCAAAACAAATCTGAGTATAAAATAATGATGATAAAGTATACTTCCATCCTAGCCATATTTATTAAATAATGGGAGAGCTCTTTGAAATCTAAGTTTTCCTTGTTCATTTTGAAACTCAGATAATTTCCAGGGCTTCCCCATTTACACATGCTATTATAGAACATAAATGTATGATTTTTTAAAAAATCATATAAATGCAATTTTAAAGAGAATAAATTTATCAGCTCAATTTTCTTACTGATTTATTGGTAAGAATTCCTAAAGTACCAGTAATTTATCCACCTTTGTAGTCTACCACATGGTTATCCAAAAGAGTGAATACACAATATGGAAAATAAGAAACAAGATTTCATGATTCTCTAATTTCCTATAGCAGTTTCTTTTTTTTTTTATTTTGCTCTTGTAGTTTCTTTTTTTTTTCCATTTTTTATTAGGTATTTAGCTCATTTACATTTCCAATGCTATACCAAAAGTCCCCCATACCCACCCACCCCCACTCCCCTGCCCACCCACTCCCCCTTTTTGGCCCTGGCGTTCCCCTGTACTGGGGCATATAAAGTTTGCAAGTCCAATGGGCCTCTCTTTCCAGTGATGGCCGACTAGGCCATCTTTTGATATATATGCAGCTAGACTCAAGAGCTCTGGGGTACTGGTTAGTTCATAATGTTGTTCCACCTATAGGGTTGCAGATCCCTTTAGCTCCTTGGCTACTTTCCCTAGCTCCTCCATTGGGAGCTCTGTGATCCATCCATTAGCTGACTGTGAGCATCCACTTCTGTGTTTGCTAGGCCCCGCTATAGCAGTTTCTTAATCATCGTGAACAAAATTAAAAATTAGAAGGCATAAAGATTTATCCACATTTGTAGTCTACTACATGGATATTCAAAAGAGTGAAGTCCTGTGTATAAAACCATTTGTATGTCTTTTTTTTTTTTGTAGCTTTGCAAATCTGTTTAAAAGACATAAAACGCATTGGAATAGAAACCATGATTCAATAAAATTTGGTCTGTATTATGACTCCCAATAGAGTGTATTAGTATAAGTACATCTTACATACACTGTAGGATCATCCAGATATTATAAATATAGACAGTGGATGAAGCATCTTCCTCCAGGTGAATATCCACCCAATCTGGTATCCTCTCTCCAAAAAGTGATTTTTTTCAGCACCATGGAGAGCTCCTCCATATTCCACTCCCCCCTTCCCACCAAATCTGACTGATCTGTGTCTCATCAGCTCTCCCTACTCCTTCATGCTGTATCCTCACATGCTATTTCCTCCCTCCCAAACACTCAGACACAGGGACCACAGTAACAGATTCTTCATGGGTTAATTTAACATTCCCTCTAGAAAGAATTGTAAAGTTCAATTTGCGTGTCTTACATCTGGACTCACTGCCTACTATGAGAATATTAGTTTGTACCTTATTTCATGATACAGATATCATGACCTAAAAAAGTATGCCCCTGCTACTTAGGCTAATACTCAGTTTTAAATGTGTACAAAGATCTTTTCTCAACCTCTGAGCTTACCATGTAGATTTAAGCTCAAATATCATATTCATAAATGCTTACTATATTTGCCACTTTGTAATATTGAGACTCCTGTTTCCTTGCATAGTCGTAGCTACATTTTCATGTATTGTATACTGCATATAAGCACCATTTGAGAGCTCCCGAGTTTTAGGATGCTGGAGTGAATCTTTATCTTTGTTTCCATTTCATGGTCAGGTCTGTAAAATTTGCAAATGTGTTGATTTCTACATCTCACTATTCACACCATAAGTTGATGTGGTAGTGCACCAGTGATATATGGTCAATTTAAATATTAGTTTCAAATATGAAAAATAAAATTTAACACATTTTATGATTCTGAACCTCCTGATTTTCACTGATAGAACTGTGTCTCCTCAGTGAGTATATTCTGTATTCTCTCAGAGTACAAACCACACTCATGAGACAACTGAGTGCACAATCCTTTAAACAGCTGGGCTTAATTGACTCTGTGCTTTAAATTCCTTATTAAGGTACGATTTCCTTGTCTTAATACACGAGAATCCATGTAGCTCTAGCATTGAAATAACTGGCAATAAAATGCACTTTGGCATTGAAGGGTCTACTTTGCTATTTCTACATCCACAATTTATAATATCTATATAAGTAAGCTATAGTTTGCATCAGTAAGCTACATGTTTGTACATAAATAAGTCATAGTATATATCAATTGGGAGCTATATGAATTATATCTCTATGCTAGTTTCAATATACTATATACAGAATTTTATCATAAGCTATTTTTATATGTAATTAATCTACAGACAACAAATCTTAGGATTTCAGATGAATAGTCTTGCTTGCAACTTAAAGGTACGTTAATTGGGTTCTGAGAGTGGCTAAGTGCATAAAGCACTTGCCATGCAGAGATGAGGAATGAAGTGCAGATTCCCAGAATCCGTCTGAAGACTGACCTTAGAGGTTGGGAGACATTAGGTACACACAGGCCAGCCAGCCTGGCACATGGAGACCTATACATTACAAGAGAACCTGCCTCAAAATGACAGAAGCCAAGGACTGGCCCCTAAGGGTGATCTGTGACCTCCAGTCATGTATTACAGCACCCATATACCCAAACTCACATACATGAATTTACACATATTACACAGGCACACATTTTAAAAATAAAGACTAGTTAATGTAATTTCACTCCAGTAGCTAATAAAACACTGAGTTCAATCCATGTCTCCAGATGCCCAAGACAAAAGCATGCTTCAATACTAATATTTATAATTATCTTAACATCTGTCAGTTCTATAAAATATTCCCAGCCTTTGATTAAAGTTCTTCAACAACCAAGAACTTGGGTAATCTTTAAAGTTCTTTCCAACACCTAATAAACAGGCTGCCTTTTAACTTCCTAACACATGCATCCAAGAGTGCTTTGAAGTCATCATAATACTCCAAAGCCGATTTGCTTCCATAACTTAGAATTTATGTGATTCATTTTACCTTTGTGTATTATTTTCTGCACAGAGGGGAAATGTATTTTGTCCAAGCTTCACAAAATAATAATAAATTTATAAAAATCCAAGAATGCCAGAAAGGTTTTCCTAAGCCCTCAGCTAAGATTCTCCATTACAGAAAAGACCCAAGCCCAGTCCCTTTCCTTTGTAGCCTTTAATTTAATTACTAGCATGCATAATTTATACACTACCCATTTACAAGTGCTTCCACGTAGAGTTTATAGCCTCAGCCAGACAGCTCCCAGTAATTTTGACAGCCTCTCCACGTTGTAGGCGGATTAACTGGACAGCCTGATAAAATATATCCAGGCATTACAGAGCTCTGAGAAGAGTGGTGTTAATAGCCAGTAGACTTTGGAGGCAGAGTCACTGTTCCCCTGGGAAGCCTTCATGTTTTCCTATTCTGCTTAGCACTGCCTATATTTTCCCTGATGGTACCAAATCTCCCCTGGTAGAAGGAGAAGTGCTGTAGAGACTCCTCTGAGATCTGTAGCTGGGAAAAGTGACTGAATCACTACCCTGAAAGCCCAAAAGCAGCTCATCAAATCGTCAAGAGAGTGAGGGGCTGCTATGGGGCCTTTCCTGTAGGAGGTTTCCCTTGGGGACCAGTGTACTTTGAAGTCACAGATAAAAGGACTAAGAAGCCTACCATTGCCCAGTTCTACAGAAAGTTGGAGACGTGGACTTTTGTGTCTTTGCCTGAAGAAGCCATCAGTCTCTAGTTTACACAGTCCCCAGAGTGAACATATATTACATCATTTCCTTAAGGTGGCCCTTAAGTTTCAAGAAAGTTCTAGTTTAAAATTTTTATTAAATGAAATAATGTTTTCATGACTGGAGACATAGCTCAGCAGTCAATAACACTGATCCTTCAGAGGACCCAGATCCAGGGACTCATGACAGCTTCAGGGAGATCTGAGGTCTCTGGCCTTCAGAGACAACTGCCCTAATGTGCAATAGACCCTCCCATGGATGTATACACATGATTAAATAAAAATGAATAAATAAATAAATGCTGTCTCTAAAAGCAAGCCTCTGTCAGTAGATTGCGTAATCTCCCTGTATGTCTTCATAGGTATCAAGTGTTAGACTCTTTCACAGGATGAAGATTAAAGGGATGCAAGGCTTACAAGAGTCTCTTGGATTTAATCTTTGATGGATGCACGTCTTTGTTGGCCAATGCACTGGTTAAATTATTTATATTCAGTAGTTAAACTCTGCAAAGAGAGCTAAGGGAACAGAAATACATTCACAACAGTGTTCTGAGTTAAATATGACTAAATGCTTCTGAAACGGAATGAAAACTTAAAGAGGAAGAAGAAAATGAGGAAAATAACTTAATACAGTCTAGTAGAGAGGTATGAACATTAAAAGAAAACTCTGCTAGCTGGTCCAGTACTATACTTTGGCTGTTTGTGGCCAAGGCAGCTGGTGACATCACTCATGCAGACCATGTGGGTTTCTGTACATATAGAATGGACTTCATTCCATAGTCTATAAGGTCCTGCCCACTTGGCCCACTTGACAGATCTGTAGATTGAAGACAAATAAGTGGTAGAAATATCTCCACAGTGGACCCTGCCTTTTGTCTAATGTGTATATTTATACTGAATGTCTTCCTTAAAGGTTAATGAAGTAAAAATGTTTGATGAACATTTTTTATTTGATGAATTGGAAAAGAATCCTTTGAGGCTGGACTCATTTTTGCAAATCCAGAGAACAAATTTAGAAAGATACAGGATGTTGCATCATGCTATAAAATGCTCATGCTTTACAGGAGGCAAAGCTGAATGGCAGAGAGGGTAGGTACCCTACAACAGCACACTGCTGCATGCTTAAGCTCCAGCAGGTCCCATGGCTTTGCCAAGTCTGCAATGCCTCCTGATCATTTCTGTCATTTCTACTTCTTATTTTTCCTCACAGAATGTTAAAATTCTTTGATCAATTTTTGATCCATGGACTGATCCAGTATGGAAGTTTAATGAGTCTGCAAATGTCTTCTTATTAGTTTTGTTTGTTTTTGAGATATGGTCCTACTAGGTGGCTGAGGCTAGACCTCAGTTGAGGCCCTCCCTTTTGCATGGGCACTGTGGGTGTTACAGGGGCAACCCTGAAATCCCTCTTTCATAGGGTTCATCTATAAGGCAACCTGTTCTTTTATATTCTGACTGAGTCTTACATTAGAAACTCAGCCCCTGTGGTGCACTGGCTGTTTCTTGATATGATATCAGCTGAGTAGATACTCAGCCTCACTCTGACTCTCCAGCATTTCCACAACATCCTAGGATACCTCCTAGCCTAGAGCAAGATCAAGGTTCAAATCCTAAGATATACTTCTCATGGAATGTGTCACTGCCACACTATCATAAAGCTATCAGTGGCTGGAGGAAAACCACCATGCACAGATTTAACGTGCATTTCTGCACTTTGGAAAATAACTCCTAGGAAGTCACAGGGCTAGATTAAATTTTGGAGACTTGGAGAGCTTTCTGCTATGCCCTCTGTGTGAGAGACTCCCAGGAGTCTGCCTTAGCAGAAACTCATGGCAACCCCTGGGATGATCACAGGGCAGATGGGCATGGCTTTCCCTAGCAACTCTACGATTTCTCTGAAAATGTGAATATACAGGTCTTTATCCCGCTCAATTGTATCCATCTGTTGGAACAAGCCTGGTATTTGTCAGCTTCTTCTACTCTAGTGTACTTCTGGGTGAAGAGCAAACCATGAAAGGATAATAAGGGTCCATGTATGTCACAAAGGCAAGAAGAAAAAAGCAGCAAGGAAAAGTTACTCAAAATAACAGTTTGCACTCTGTGGTTGGCAGCATACTGCTTTTTCTTTCCTCTACTCATTGGAGGACAGACAAACCCAGGGCTCTATTGAAAGAAAGGCACACTGCTGGATAGAAAATCTCATATCCAAAGAGCCCAGAGGACAGTGTGACAAGAAATGAAAATCGGAGTATATACTTCCTTACCTGTCTCCCCTGAATCTTCTAAATCTTCTTAACCCATCAATCCTGGGGCTCACTTATATCTTAATGAGATGTTGTATCTTACTCTCTATACATGCAGGACATCAAAGTGCCTGTAAACCTTAGAATCCTTCCCTGTTTACCTATACCTTAGCTCATTCCTTTGGCATAAACCCCTTATTGTGTTTAAGAAGAAACTTTGAGGGGTAATTATCAATAGTAAAGGAATGTTGTTTATAATAGTAGGCATTTTCTAGAAGGAACCAGAAAAAATCATTTTGAGTGAGGTAAGACAGACCAAGAAAGATAAATATGGAATGTATTCACTTACACATGGATGTTAGCCATTCAATAAATGATAAACAAGCTACAATCCATAGACCAAGAGAGGTTAGGTAAGAGGGTGGAACTAGGGGAGACACATGGAACCACATAGGAAGGGGAACTGGAGTAGCACCTATGGGTGGACAAGGTGCAGAGGGGATGGGAATGGAGGATCAAGTAGGGAGGTAGAGGGGGCATCGAGTTGAGGGAAGAAAGGCAAGTAAAAAGATAGAGTTCAGGAGCATGTGAGAGCCAGTATGTAAACTTGTTGCAGTACAAACTCCCTAAAATATTTAAAGGTGATCCTAATGAAATTTCCAAATAATGAATAAGTCAGAGTCTCAAATGGCCATCTCTTGTCACCAGTTTTCAGTACCAGGACTGAGGTATGTATATTTGAGTTGGTGGCCAACAGGAATCCCGTGGCCACCCCTGAACAACCCAGGCTATTGCCAAGACAATAAGTTGCTCTCTACAACCTGACAACAAGGCCCCATTGCTCAAGACAACAGCCACACAACTCACTGAACACGAAGAAATCAAGCTGGTACCTACATAGAAGCTTCAGCCTGTGTTCTAGTGTCTTCAGTACTGGAAGGTATTTTTCAGACTAGCAAAAGACAAACATTAACAACAACCCAGCCATAAAAGCTTTGATCTCCAATGCTGTCCTGCTGGCAAAATATGCTAAGGTAATAGTGGTACAAAGCATGTCGCAGCAACCAACAATAACTGATTTGACTTAAGGCCTATTTCATGAGATGTAACCCATAACCAATGGGGCTTGGATGACCAAGAACTAGATATTAGATAGCCCAGAGACCTAGGGTAAATACAAATATTACTGGTTCCATCCTTCTTAGAAAGGGGTACAAAATATCCATGAAAGAAATTACAGAGACAGAGTGTGGAGCAGAAACTGCCCTACCAGGGGATCCATCCCATATATAATCACCAAACTCAGACACTATTGCGGATGCCAAGAAGTGCTTGCTGACAGGAGCCTGATACAGCTGTCTCCTGAGAGGCTCTGCCAGTGCCTAACAAATACAGAAGTGGATGCTCATAGCCATCCATTGAACTGAACACAGGGTCCCCAATGAAGGAGCTAGAGAAAGGACCCAAGGAGCTGAAGGGGTTTGTAGCCTCATAGGAGGAACAACAATATGAACTAACCAGTACTCCCAGAGCTCCCAGGGACTAAACCACCAATTAAAGAGTACACATACCTACCTCAGTCCTGGTACTGAAAACTGGTGACAAGAGATGGCTATTTGGGACTCTGACTTACTCAACAAAGAGACTGACGGTGCTGGCTGCATATGTAGCAGAGGATGGCCTTGTCTGACAGCAATGGGAGGAGAGGCCCTTGGTCCTGTAAAGGTTCTATGCCCCAGTATACAGGAATGCCAGGGCCAGGAATGGGAGTGGGTGGGCTGGTAAGCAGGGGGAGCGGGGTACGGGGAAAGGTGTAGGGGGAGGAAATCAGGAAAGGGGATAACATTTGAAATGTAAATAAAGAAAATATCTAATAAAAAATTAAAAAATTAAAATGACTCTGAATGTTATTCTGCTATATTAATCAATCAGTGCCTAATTCAACCAGCATCAAAAAATGCATCCTCCTGAAGTAGATAAAAATAAATACAGAGTTCCACAGCCCAACACTATATAGAGAGAAAGACCTTAGAACACAGAGCTTTAAATGGGATGTCTCCATCAAATCCATCCCCTCAGAACTTAGGAATCCCCAAGGAAGAAGAAGTGGAAAAGAGCCAGAGTGGGTGGCAGATACCAGGAGAAAAAAGCCATCTAAATCAACTGAGCAAATCTCTCTGAAGTCACAGAGACTACAGCAGCATGCCCAGGTGCCACGTGGGTCTGTTCTGGGTCCTACAGCCTGTTTAGAATGTTTATGGGACTCCTGAGTGTGTGAACAAGTCCTGAGTATGTGAAGGTCTCTGCTTCTTGTGGCTTCTCTTGGGCTCTTTTCTATCTGTTGGTTTACCCTGTCCAATTTCCAGGTGATATTTTCTGTTTAATCCCATTTGCATCTTATTTTGTTATGTTTTGGTTTTATCCCTGAAGCAGCCTGTTCATTTCTAATGAATGAACAGTAATGGAGTAGATCTGAGGGGAGGAGAGGAGAGGAGAGGAGGAACTGGGGGGAAGTAGAGGGAGGAAAAACTGTAATCAGGATTTATTATATGAGAAAAGAATCTATTTTCAATAAAAGGGAATATAATAGGTATTTGCATTTCTCTTTCATATTAATTGTTTCAACTAATACATAAATTAGGAAGGTAGTGAAAATACATTTGCTTAAATCTCTCATTAACTGATGGTATTAATATAATAAAAGCAGCTGACTTAATATGGCCAAGTGATTTTTAAAGAAAACTAGTGTTTGATATTTTCATGAATTTTCATGATTAATTACATTTTTATTTCCATTCCCACCTCTCCTACTGAATCCATTCATTCTAGGAAGTCCATCTCCTACTTTTATGTCTTCTTTTTATGATATTTTTTTGGATGGTAGGAAATATAAGATTGGTTGAAATCCCTGTTTTAGGTGTGGGAAGACTGAGGCCCAGGAAGAGAGAGAGAGGACCAATGAGCCATTCCACTTTGCAGTGCATGCATGTGTATATACACATGGGTATACATTTCTAAACAGTGTTTATTTATTATTTTGTGGGTTTATTATGTGTTGGGGATGGGGCATAAACCACCCCACTTGTGTGGAGAACAAAGGGTAATGTTGTGAAATCAGTCCCTTTTGCTACCACCTTTATGATTCCTGGTGACAAACTAAGACCTCCAAGCTTGCATGGCAAGCTCCTCTCTGCACACTGAACCTTCTCAGTTGCCCCTGAATATCATATTTTTCTAAAAGATGGCCCAAATATTAGCATTTGGTTTTGAATTTCATGCTTTAAAAGATAAGATTTCACTCTTAAGCCCACTAACAAAATTTGCTTCCAAAAGATAAAATGAAACACAGTGATCTTTTCCGTTCACTCACCTGCCTGAAGTTGGCTTGTCTCTGCACCATGCACCCTGTGCTGTGTGTTAAGACAGTCTTGCTGCTCAGTACTGAGCATGAACAGCACCTCCCCCTGGGTCACAGCAGGGACCTACTTTGATTCATGTGATTTGTTTTAGGTCCCCTGGGGATGTGCTCATAAGGACTGAATCTGGAGCAACCTTTTTCAGGCTCCACAGCAGTATCAGGAATATGTCTCTAGCCAGACTAGAATGGAAGTCCTCCAGCAAAGAATGATTAAGAACTATGTTTTCTCATTAAGGAAACTTACCTATCTCTCTCCAGTCTAGAGAGTGCCTATAATAGCATGCAAATGATGGGCTTTTTCACATTAGGTGATCTCCTACTGTAACTAAGTACAGTACAACAATGTATTAAGTGACCTACACAGATCACAATGAGTTGGGAGTAAGCCTGTGGTACACCATTATCCCCAACAAAACACCTGGGTCATGAATAATATTAGTGTCAGGCTTCGGGCAAGACAACAAACACATCAAAGATAAATAATTTAGAACTCTATGAGAAGGAACATAGGGCTTGCTGTTTTATTTTAACCATTATAGGAAACCTTAGGCTTTAATTATCAAATATGTCAGACCCTGGAGGTACAGTATTTAATATGGCTGCTAGGGCTGGCAAAAGTCCAGCCCTGCTCTCACTTAAAATTCCTGCAATTAAATTGACTAATAAGAATCATGTTAACACAAGCTCGCCTATGCTTTCATGTTGAGAAAAGATCTTCATATCTCCAGTTAATGAAGGTTTAAAAAAAAAAAAGAAAGGAAGGAAGGAAGGAAGGAAGGAAGGAAGGAAGGAAGAAAGAAAGAAAGAAAGAAAGAAAGAAAGAAAGAAAGAAAGAAAGAAAGAAAGAAAGAAAGAAAGGCGGGCAAATTAATCCAATTACCTTGTTTTTTCTTCCGTTATTCCAAGGAAAAAGAGCCTGTTTCTTCACCATTCACATTTACCACATTTCCCTAATTAATGCAATTTGATAAAATGAAACAAATTCATGATGTCATTAGGCAAGTTCTGCCTAATGAAGTCAGTTCTCTGAAACATTAACTGCAGAACAAGATCCATTTCTGCAACGGGAGAGGCACATCCATCACTGCAGCACACTTCTGCTTTAGAAGCACAAATCAGGAAGCCTTATCACCACAATCATCATGTCTTGATAAATCAACATAAATTAGCATGTTGATGAATGCAGCCATTAAACCCAGGCTGAGATTGGAGGACCCTACTCCTTGGTACTTCTTCCCAGGAGGGAGTGAAGTGCTGTCCTTTTACCTTTTAAAGTGGAATTTACCTCAGGGAATTTGACAATAGCCCTCAATATACTTCAAATCGTGGGTGTGGGGGTATGGTAGGGAAAGGCTTGCATTAACTCATCTGTGTAGTATTCTTAGAAAGAGGAAAAAAGACAGGAGAGTTGCTAAAATTTATATGAAATTTACAAATACTTTTTGTGTGGTTATCATAGTTAATTTCCTGTAGAATATTTCACTTTTATTAATTTATCTTTTTCCAGACTGAGTCTCATGTAGCCCATGATGTGTAGCCAAAGACTGAATTCCTGACCCTCCTGCTTCCCTCTTCCAAGTGCTTGAAGTGCAAGTGTGCCTGGATCCCTTGCAGCACTTTTTATATCCAGACAAATATACATATCCCATGTGTAAGAGTGCACACTTGCAGGCACTATGGAAGTAGAATGTAGTTATTTGTAAACATTTTCTTCTTTCTTTTCTTTTGCCTGGCAGTCATAGACACCATATTCACAAATCTATCTCCTCCTTCCTTTATATATCACGTTTGTTATTTTTGCATGCATTCTTTATTTTGGTTTATTGTGCAGCATATTTTTTTTGTCACAAAAACACCTAATTAGGATTTCCTAAATCTTTAACTATTATCTTTTTTTTTTTCAGCTGAACATTTGCTAGGGTTACTAAATAAGCCTTAGACAATCTCTTTCTCAGGCCCTGTAATGGCTCCTGAAGGTTTCTCAGAATTTATCTGACCCTAGTTGATCCTAGAAGCCTTGAGGGATACTGACCAGTTACTGTTTAAAATTTTGAGAGTTGCATATATTTTTTTTCAGATTAGACTATTTCTGATTTTTTTCTTTCATCATGCTAGGTTTCAGGAGAAGAAAACTCAGAAATAAAGTACTGTGTTCATCACATTACATAAAAATATTGACCACATTACATAAAAATATTGACCCAGTCAAACTCTAATGTTAACATCTTGCAGTCAGATCAGATAATGAGAAGAGTATTAGCACAAAGCATTCATGGTAGAATTCATGCTATCTTGATGCATTACTGTCTTTGACCTTGATGTTGCTTTAATTGCAGATCCTTCTGCCAAATTTTTTCCACTGTGAAGCGACATCACTCCCATTTATATTTTGTAAATGTTAACAGGAAGTTACTAAGAACACCTTGAAATTAAATCTCAAAGAGTTATTGTCCACCTCCTCCAGAGAAGAATGCTTACACAAATTACTTTGAATTATGCCCATAGGATTTGTCTTTTGAACCTCTTACTTCGTTTATTCATTGACTTGTATCAGTTTAAATTGATATTTATCTTATACCTTCATTTATTATCTTTATGCCACTACCCTTGAGTTCTTGCTAACTGAACATAGGTTAGCCCCATACCCCTTTGGCAGGCCCCCTCATCAATGTATCTCACTTTCCCTTTGTGTGCTTTAGCACAAACATTCAGAAACATGGAGATGCTCCAAGCTGGCCTTCTGTATCATTTGTCTTAATCTTCCAACTGCTCAGTTGTCTAGAAGAAAGTCAAGTTTGAAGAGGTAGAATTCAGCTAAGGATACATTCCAACAATGTATTCATGATGCTGAAGGGGAAATGACAAAGTAATACTCTTCATCCTGAGTGTTATTTGGGACCTTGCTCCATTTCTCCCAGTTAAAAATTAACAATAGAGGCATCTGTTGTATCAAGCTTCCTGGAGATGTGCAAGTGAGGAATGCCCCTGTGGTGAGAGAGAATTGGCTTCCAATGCCCATTTTGTGCTTTCTCTTTTATCTATATACACAGCCACCTCTGCATGCTTTCCAGGACGCTTGCACATAGGCAAAGGCATATTGTCTCATTTCTATTCAGGATGACAGGAGCAGACTGGGAAACATGTGTTTCTCCTCCCTACTCTGTGCTGGCCGGAGCATAGAAGAGGGAGTACTCAGGACAGCAACATGGAAAGTGCTCAGAGTCTCATAGCAGACAGCAGCCTCCTCACCTAGGATGCTGGAAGACAGAAATTAAATCAAACCACACCTCATGTATAGGGCCCAGCAGCTGTTCCTTCAACCCCAAACACTTTTCAGAATTACCCTTCAATGTGACATTCAAGGTCATCTCTATCCAGTAGTATTGTGGACATGCCTCTTGAAAGGCTGTCACTTTGAGTCCTATGCCTAGTGTTCAAGCTCCTGACTATGCCAACAGGCTGACTTGCTTAGGCCTCTGAAAGGCTCCTATAAATTTCTTCCCCTGCACTCCAAACCAGACTAAGCCTGATTTGTTTTATTGATAAAAAGGAGTTCACAAAATATCTGTACACTGTGATCATCCAGAAACTAAAACCAGTGCTTATGTCAAAATCCCACTGGAGATTATATTTTAACTAGCCAAGGATGGGGCCTGGGCATCTGTACTTCTAAAACTCCCCAGGGACTTTGGTTGGTTCCTAGAGCACAAAGCCAGCAAAGATAATACTAATCAAGAATGACCAACCTCCCCATCAAGGTGGGTAGAAAGACATCATGCAAGCTGATTGAACACAGCTGGTTAGCACTCAGAACATTATAAGAACTGAAATGTCTTATGATTTAAGTGTAGAGTACACTGTTTTGCATATCAGTATCTCAGACATGGGAAAAGCCCTTAGTATAGGAAATATTGGTTTTGTCCATGCTGACCTGTGAGGGAACTGCAATACTCTGAACTGAGGCAGACCTATCTGTCTTGAAGGCCACTTGCAGACCTGCAGGTTGCAGTTGAATTACTGGTACAGAGCTGCATGAGTGCCATGAATAGCCCTGACACCTTTACTGAGGCACCCTCCCCAGCTCTGATCCCTCCCCTGGGACACTCTTTTCAAGCAGAATCAATACATTTATCTAGAGAAAGAATGAAAACAATGAATCTCACTTTCAGACACAAATCCTACATCATACACGTACTCTTAAGTCAGTTATGCTTATTCAACCACCTACACAGACATGAGGGAGTCTTGAGGACCCTTTCCTGAGTGGCTGCTTGTAGGGAATGGAGGTGGGGCAGACAGCCAATATGAATGGTTGAGTTACCAAGGATGACTATTTACTCCTATATGGAGAGAGAAACAGATCCCCTCCTTATACCAATCAAAAAATAAATATATGCTAATCAGAGAAAGTAAATGAAAAAGGTAAGATTGTAAAATACAGATTCTTATGTGAATAAATTAAAAAACAAAATAATTTCTTGAATAAAGAAAGTAGCACCCACAAAGATCACATTTAAGCCTGCAACATTCTCAATGAAATAAAGAGAAATGAAAACACATCAGTAAATATCTGAAATGCATGTGACAAATACATTGACTCTCACTAAAAGTACACTATGTTAAATTAATCAATAATCAAACTAATAGTAAAGTTATCACTAACATATCCTCATTTATTCTCAAAATGACAAAAAGCAAAATCAACGTGTCGTATAAAAAAGCTCAGGTACAACAGAAGAGTAAAGGAATGGAGAGACTGCCTATGAGGGGAAGCAGCAGGTTGGAAGACAGTTACAAATATTTTATCATCTGTTGCTTTTTAAATGTTTAAAGAGGTGTGTGTTTGTGTATGTGTGTATGTGTGTGTGTGTGTGTGTGTGTGTGTGTGTGTGTGTGTGTGTTGTGTATCTCTTCATGCACTGAAGCCAGAAGACTTTAGAACTAGAGTTACACGTAAGGATTTGGGGAGGCATTGTCAATAATACGTTTTAAAGTTATTTTTTTAAACATCATTTACAGAAAGTAGAGGAGAAGAAATTTTTATGATCTGGGTCATAGAGTGAATAGTTATATTTTATATTTTTTGAATATTTAAAATTAATCACTTTACATGATTTTTATAAAGGACAAGGAACTATATATATTCATATATACATGTGTATTTTAATGGCTAAGTAGGGACGGTGTCAGAGTACTTAGTTTAGGAGTGATTTCATTTAATTTGTTTAATTTATGTTTTAATCATTTCAAGATGTGTAATAAAGGTGACATTTATTGTAATAAGGGGAAATATTTTTAAAGTAAGTCTTTACTCTTTTTCTAATAATTTGAATACATTGAAATCAACTATGCACATGCATGTGATTTAAGGTAGCTTTACAAACCCTGATACTTGATACTGTCTACTTCAGAATTGTCCCCTTGTTTCAAGGCTTTAGTCCATGCTTCCCTGACTAGGCTGTACCCCATGCTGCTCACGCGGGTCTGTTAGTCATCTTTTCACTCATCTTCACTGACTGCTTCTCTACAACAAAGGATTTTGAAAACTTAGGCCAGGAGTATTTCCAAGGCAGAGTTTGACGGCTTTAAGTAAGTGAGCAAAGTCATGTCTGCCGTTCACTTTCCAGAGAATTTGAGTCCAACTCCAACACTGTTCTGCCTTTAATTCTCATTTCTTGCTGCTCTTATGCTTTTACCCTGACATGATATAAGGAGTCTAGAGATGGAAAGTGTGCTAGTTCTCTTTACATCGAAGGCATTCTTCCTAGATGTTAGTCCCTGCTAAGTAAGTATTCCCTGGCAAACATATTAGGAAAAATGACCTTGGCCTGAAGACCCTGCTTGTTTATTTTGTGTGATTATGTCATGCACACAAATATGTAGATTAAGCCTTGTTATAAATTAAAACGCATTTCATGGTTTTATTAGGGAAGTTAAAGGTTAATTGCAAGAATATGCTAAAACACAAAGTAAATTTTGTAGAATTATGTTAATTGTTTGAGGTTATGCTAATGCCTATTAGGATCATTAACACTGCATTAAAATCGTGGTAGGACACATTTTCATTCCAAATAAAAGAGGAAGTAACTTGTTAATGGCTTTTTAAAAACCTCAGTTATACTTTAAATATTGACTGACTTGTGTAGTTCTATGATCTCATCCTTGTAAACATGTGCAGTATTAGCCCAAACCTTCAAGACGCTCATGTGTGCACAATACTGTGATACCGCATGCACAACACTTTTGTATTGATGCTTGAAAACAAAACATCTCAATATTAAACTTTCTGATGGGCAAGCAATTTAACCGGAGAAACTTCACTTATAAAAGTATGCACTTAACATACCTACAAATCCCAGGCTTCTGGAATGCAACTTAGAACTAAAAATATTCTTTTTTAATCATGTAATAGAAATCTTTGTACATAAAAAGCTTTATATCAAGTAATAAACTGAAAATCTTGAATATTAATGGCTCAAATATTCTGAATTCCATACTGTCTTCTTCTGAGGGGGTGTTATATTTGAAATTCTTACTGCTTGCTTTTGCTGCTTTATTCAACTACAATCCATACACCATGAATTCACCCTTTTCCATATTACATTGTAACCCACCCTTGCAGAATTACTCAATAAACACCATCTTGTTCATGGTACTCGGTCTGTGTGTATCACGTGCTTTATCATGCTCTGAGGTTTGTTTTCCTTTCTTGCTTTTCCTTTAACACTGTTTTTTTTTTTTTCAGTCCTTCATCAGAACGGGTAATTTCAACAGACTTGTCTTCAAAAGGTCATTTGTTTCTCCGCTGCATCTGAAATTTGCTGAGCTTTGCAGGAAAGCATTGTGTTTTAGTCAATATTCTCACCCTTGTAATTGTGAAACATGATTTTCCCATATCTCTTCTGCCTCTAAGGGGATACTTACTAGTAGTCTAGATGCTACTATCATAAGCTCATTGGTTATTTAGAGATAGTCATTCTTATTCTAAACATTAAAATTTGACACATTAAGTCTTTGTCCAGTAAATCCTAGTCACTATTGACCCAAGTACACATGCTATACATTTTTAAAGGTTTAATTAGTTTTATGTATGTGAACGCTTGCATGAATATAAACATGTGGAGTACCTTTGAATCTGGTGCCTGCAGAGCTCAGAAGCAGGTATCTGCCCTGGAACTGGACTTACAGAAGTTTGTGAGCTACATTGTTGGTGCTGGGAACTGAACCCAGGTCCTCTGAAAGGGTAATAAGTACTTCTAAGTGCTGTGTCGTCTCTCTGGTTCCACAGTTCCTATTTTCCTTGGGCCAAACTTCCTTTTCTCCTCTCTCCTCACTTTCTGATGCCTACCCAAGGATGGTATTGTTAAGTGATAGATGTGATAATCCCAGACAACTGATGCCCAAGCTTCTCAGGCTATCTGCTTTCACAGAGCTTCCTGGTTAAGCCATGATGAGAAGCCCATTTAGGACGCTGCCAGCCATAAGCGCAAGACCTTCACACCATTCTGACTTTCCAAGTGTCCACAGATGCATTAGAGACTTCCGAACTCCCTTTGTGCACCTCATTTTCTCATTCCACAGTTTTCTTTCTCACATTCAGCTTTCCTTTGTGTTTTATTCATCTTAGAGGGCTATGACTATTAAACAGGGACAGCATGATTTTTTTTTTTTTTTTTTTTTTTTTTACAAAGAATCTTGAAACGTATAAGCTGCTTTAACAAGGGGCAAAGTTAGACGAAATAAATAAAATCCCTGCAGGTGGAAGTTTTTAGGGATGATGAAGGAAAAAAGAAAGAAAAAGAAGACATCTCTTTAGAGATGAGGGTTGCAGGAAACTCCAAACCTGCTTTCTTTCTCCTGTAGCAGAGTGATCTCTAGTTCCCATCGTGCCATTGGGGTTGCTCTTATGACATCAAGCATAGAAGCTGGGAAATGAGGCAGAAAAGATTAGGGAAAGTTAAATACTATAAAGCTCACATATCATAGAGATGTAGAGCCATTTTTTTAAAGTAGCTCATTATTCCTATACTTGGGTTAATTTTCCTGATTCTGAAAAGTCTTTATTGTTTACAGTATTTGTCAGCATACCCTTTAATTTAATGGATGATATGTACATATCCTGTTTGTTTAATTTTGAACATTTAAGCACATGTTTGACTTACAGACATAACTGAGCCACACATAAACACGATCAACATAATTCCTTTCCCTCTCCTGCTTCAAGTTATCTGCTCTTCTTTAAGTTCGGCATCCCTGCACGTGATGAGGCTTTGGAACCTTCATATCCTTTCATTGCAGCTGAAGAAATAAATAGCTCAGTTGCTCCAACACATAACTTCAAATCCAAGGTCACACAAAGAGCCCCGATTAGCAGGGTCACAAAACCAAATGAATAGAAGTGAACTTTAGATTTTTAGAGTGTGGGAAGGCAGAGTTGGACTGATAGGTTGCAGGAGACGTCAGTCAGTATGCAACACCTACATGTGCAAAACTGTAAACAAAAATAATAACAAAGAAAAGTTAAGAACAAGCCCTTTAACCTTTGCCTTCCAATATTACTCACAATTCAAGTACTTTGGGCCTCCAAATCTTCCTTAAACCCATGAGTCAGTCCTCTGACTTTACAAGGTGCTGCTCCCTGCTGAAGTGAATGCCTGCTAGTTTCCCAGGTTGTTTGCATTATGAGTTCATTGTCCTTTACTTCTTGATTCCTGGTACTGATCCTCTTGGGCTCTGCTGCCCAAAATATGGCACAAGACTGGGTTCTAATCCTGGGGCTGCTAGCTATCTGATTCATAGGGCCAAAGGACTTTCAGAGGATATGCTTAGATAATGTTAAAGCAATTTAAAATTCTTGCATCATCTAAATACACAAACTATCAACCTGTTTTGTTACTCAAGTCACAAATAAAGGTATAAATGGATTCAGAGAGCATCCAGATACACCAGGGGTTCCCTCAGGGCAACAGTTGAATACTAGTCATCTTCAAGTACATCAGATATGAACATGTGTGGCAACTATTCTCTTATGTCCCAGCGTCTGTTACTACCTTTTAACTTAATTGCCCATCTCTGCTCAATTTCTAACTAAATACCATTATTTAACAAAAGGAAAATTCTCTCTCAATTCTAATATAGAGATTAAACATTCACTTCACTGATACTTGTACTAAGTAAAGACATTCTTTAATAAATGAACAATAGTCACAAATTATAGAAGTACCCTGAAGAAATCTATGTTTTAGTTGTATTCAAATTTATAATCAGTGACATTTAGTGAGTTCAGTTTTATGGCCCTAATTAATAATATGTGCTAAAATTATCCTGTCATTTAAAAGATTCCCTAGATAATGAAGCTACAAAACCAAAAATACATTTAAAACCACATGAAGAATTTCTTAACCAAAAGCATTCACAGAAAACTGTTTAATTACATCCTGCTGTAAGCAGCGATTTGGTTTTATACAGTTGCATTCATGGTTCTGGTAAAATATCACTTTAATTTGCTAAGAATGAGAGACAATTTATAATCTTAACACTTGCGAAGGTCTGGATCAAAGTCAAAGATGATTGTGAATGAAGGACTCACTCACAGAAAAACTGTATTTGTAAGCTGTTTTTCTTTGATATCGTAGTTCACGTTATTTAAATGAAACATAAAAATGTATCAAAAAGTTTAAACAGTCTTCTCTCTCTCTCTCTCTCTCTCTCTCTCTCCCTCCCTCCTTCCCCCCCTCTCTCTCATTTATGTATTTCTCCTTTCCCATTTTCTTTTATTCTCTTTTCTTTTTTAAAAAAAGTTGAGAAAGTCTTGTGTATCCAAAACTGGTATATAACTTGCTATACGGCTGTGGCTGATCTTGAACTTCTGAATTCCCAGCATTTCCCTTCCCCCCAAGAGTTTAGATTACAGATGTGAATCACAGTACACAGCTGAAAATTGCATCAACTCAGTAAGTGCAACACTGTTAAAACAGTCTGTTTGAGTCCTTATGGACTTTAAATCCAGTGGGGGGGGGTGGAGAATTCTCCAGACACAGATTTTAGCATTGAAGAGCAAAGCCAACTCTGGACTGTGTGTTACAAAGGATGGAGTCTAAGCCTTTTGTAGCACTGAGCACTTAACTGTGCTAAGAAGCTGGAACAGAATATATAATCGGCCTACTGCAGTTGCATTGAAAAAGTTTTCCTCTGGAGTAATTAAAAAAAAAAAGCCAAACTAATAAATCCTGTCCACTGAATAGGACAATATACTAGTTTTATTAATTGTATAGGTTTGTTGCATATTTCAAACAAGGTTCCAAAGGGCTAGAGAGATGGCTCCACAGTTAAGAGTCCTTGTACAGTTTTGAGAGTTCAGCTCCCAGGACTACTGCCAGATGACTCACAAGCATCCGGCTCTAGGAGGTCTGACACTCTTTTCTGGACACTATGGCCATCTACACTCATGTGCACATACCACATACACATAATATAATAACAAATAATAACAATAACAAATAATAACAATAAGTATTTGAAAAGAAAATAACATACACATAAAATAATAGCAATAAATATTTGAAAAGAAAATAACACTTATTTCTCAGAACTTTTCTGTATAAAACCCTGTCTTACTACAATGTCATTATTTAGGGTCAGCTAATATAGAATCACATAAAATAAAGAAATAAGATAAGATTATACAAGAAAATCTTTTAAAAATAATGCTTATATACAAGACAAATTTATAATATTTTGAAAGATAAGACATTGGTCAATCTAATTTTAATGGATTAAAATTAGGTAAGCAGTCCTCTGCTTATTTATCTAAGATCTATTTCTCTTCTGGATAGTTTTACTATTTCTTTATAAAGTTGGGGATTCATTTTACATTTGCAGTGGTGAAAAGGGCAAAGGGCAGACAGTACATTTTAAAAGTTGAAATTATGTTCATCTTGCAGATTTCCAGAGTGAGTTTTAGAATTATACAACTATGAAGCATCATAAATATTCCTCAAAGAGCTTGGCAACAGGGTAAGGAAGTGTCTCCTTGACTTATACTCATCGGTCTCTGCTCTGAAATTTTCTTCCAGTACCAGCGTCCTACCTTAAACATAGTAAATATTGTCAAGTCTGCTTAAGCCTGCTGGCTGGGAGCTGAGAGTCAGCCTAGGGCCTTCTTTCTCCTAAAGATGACCAGTTCTTCCTTGGTCTCAATGGCTAACTCCTGCAACAACTCTGAGTAGAACAAAGTAGTTGTGATGGTTTGTATATGCTTGGCCCAGGGAATGGCACCATTAGAAGGTGTGGCCCTATTGGAGTAGGCATGGTCTTGTTTGAGTAGATGTGTCACTGGGGACGGGGTTTTAAGACCCACATCCTAACTGCCTGGAAGTCAGGATTCTGTTAGCAGCCTTCAGATGAAGATGTAGAACTCTCAGCTCCTCCTGCACCATGCCTGCCTGGATGCTGCCATGTTCCTACCTTGATGATAATGGACTGAACCTCTGAACCTGTGAGCCAGCCCCAGTTAAATGTCCTTATAAGAGTTGCTTTGGTCATGGTGTCTTAACTAAGACAATAATAGGCTTGATTAGGGACAGAATCAAGATGTCAGAAAGCAAAGGTGAGAAGCTACCTTCTCTAGAAGCAAACTACCCTCATTGGTTCCGGCACCCATCCTCAGAGATAAGTAGACACAGGTGGGGATAATGACTCCTTGATGCTTCATTCTCTGAGTTTTCTCTGTTTAGAATAATTATTTCCAAACACCCCCAAAACTTTATTGGTTCAAAATACAATTCTGTTTTCACTATTAAATTTTTTAAATATTTATATGACTTCAAAATGGATCCTATTGTCATATTACTAAAACAATACAAGAAATACAGACATTAGCTTCACAATTTTAACATCAGTTTTTCACTTACATTGGCACATTGCTTATGAGTCATTTAAAAGCATTAAGGACTCTAACCAAATATCTTATGTGGGGTCTCTCTCTCTCTCTCTCTCTCTCTCTCTCTCTCTCTCTCTCTCTCTCTCTCTCATATGTCTTTACTTTTGTTTAACCACAAGCAATATTTCAGTCATAAATACCTTTGTGCTTTGTGTCTCTAATTCTCTTGTGGAGTCCTTGAATTCTATGAGTCTTTGATATTATAATGGAATCTCCTGTGTCTAACTTTCTGTTCTTCATACATAGTCAGTTGCAATGGGTTTGTTCCTATCCCCAGGGTTTCTACATCTACCAGACAGAAGCCTTGGTACAGGCACTACACAGCTGGAGTCTATACACTTATCTCTTGCAGTATGGAGTATAGACAAGGGTTAATAAGATTCTAGAATGATCTGTGTACAAGCAGAAACAAGCTTATAGATTTCCTTCTGGATGATTCTATTTTTCTTGTCGTTTAGATATAAACCCACATTGTCATCCATCCCAGATGAATGCCACTGGACTCTTTCCATCTGAGCATTTCATTCTTGACTAAAGTCTGAAAAATGTGTGCTTCCTGTTGTCTTGTTAGTATTTTGTCTAAGCTCTGCCCCACAGTTACCTGGCAACAGCCAGGTGTGCCTAACTCACTATAAAAGGGGCTGCATGCTCCCTCTGCTCTCTCTTGCTCTTGCCTTCCTCCTCCTTCTCTGTCCTATCTGTCCTATTGTCCCTTCCCTCTCTCTTCCTATTCCATTCTCCCTTCTCTATTCATGTGCTCATGGCTGGCCTCTACTCCTCTATTCTTTCTTCTTCTTCTTCTTCTTCTTCTTCTTCTTCTTCTTCTTCTTCTTCTCCTTCTCCTTCTCCTTCTCCTTCTCCTTCTCCTTCTCCTTCTCCTTCTCCTTCTCCTTCTCCTTCTCCTTCTCCTTCTCCTTCTCCTTCTCCTTCTCCTTCTCCTTCTCCTTCTCCTTCTCCTTCTCCTTCTCCTTCTCCTTCTCCTTCTCCTTCTCCTTCTCCTTCTCCTTCTCCTTCTCCTTCTCCTTCTCCTTCTCCTTCTCCTTCTCCTTCTCCTTCTCCTTCTCCTTCTCCTTCTCCTTCTCCTTCTCCTTCTCCTTCTCCTTCTCCTTCTCCTTCTCCTTCTCCTCCTCCTCCTCCTCCTCCTCCTCCTCCTCCTCCTCCTCCTCCTCCTCCTCCTCCTCCTTCTCCTTCTTCTCTCTCTCTCTCTCTCTCTCTCTCTCTCTCTCTTGTCCTCTCAACTCTCCTCCCCATGCCCTGAGTAAACTCTATTCTATACTATACCATCATGTGGCTGGTCCCTCAGGAGGAAAAGATGCCTCAGCATGGGCCCAAGAAGCACCCTTTGACATACCTGACTACTCTCCACCAAAACATACTCCTCCTATCTTCATCTTTTTATCAAACACAACACTTGTTTTCACATTATACTAACTTGAGTAGCCCAGCCTCAGAGGAATGTCTATATGTTCTCTATGTGGGGATTACTGGTCATCAACACCACAATTTTGTTTTTAAACCTGTGGGATTTTGTAATAGAAGACAGGCTGCATGTGTAAGTTTGAGTTTTCTGATAAGTTCCCTAGGATTTTATCAGTTATAGACAACATTTTGCTGCCCATCAAGGGATGGAGTTAGGTTGGAGGGATGCTACATGAAGGCTCAGACTTGCATCCTTGCTCAGGGGTTGATCTTCTCACTCCCATTCCTATGACCAGCTGTGGCTCTGGTTAGACTGTGATAGAGTCATCTCATTACTCAGTGCAGAGGTTTGTGCATGGTACATTTTCTGCAGGTTTCATATGCCATGAACCTGGCCCCTTTTTTACTTCACACAACCCCACATTTTTGTCTTTGTTTTGTTTTGTTTTTCTGTTCCCATTTGGATATTGATACTGTCCCTTGCAACCCATTTCTACCTGTAAGTCTAACAATTTCTCCAGGAAATATATATTTTTTCCTTCTGAATATATATATATATACATACATATATGTATATATATATATATATATACATACATATATATATATATATATATATATATATATATACTTTAAAAATATAATTGGGTGCCTTTTCTTCTTTGGAACTCAGACAATGTATATTTGTTATGTGTGTGGAAAGAGTAGCCATCCATGACAGTCCTATCTATCACTTTAGCTTGGGTCATGTTTAATAACAGCATTCGGAAAACACGTGGACTGGAAACCAGAGCCTACTTTAAATAATTACACTTGGTAGTGGATTCTTCTCTGAGGAGGTGTTGAGCTCACTATGTGAGGTTGTGTTTTTAATAGAACTGAAGAGCTTTGTAGAAGTGTTAGAATCTTATTTTCTTTTTTCACACCCGACAGAGCAGCCATTAGCAGTGTAGCTGATGTCTCTGCTCTGTCTCCAGGGGCTGCAATTGTGAAAGTCTCACTTCCACATGATAATTACTTCAGCAGGATCTTCGATGTTCTCAGTTACCTGTAAGTATATGACTAGGGGCTAGAGGTTTCCTGTATCAACCCTCGTGGCTGCTTATGAACCCATTCCTTACATTTCTTCAGCAGTTGATTCATTCTGCTTATGCATGACCTCAGTTTCTTCTCTATACATGTAACAGACTCTTGTGGATTCAATAGTAGTACTCATGTGTTCCTCTTTGTAATCTATAGGTCAGCTCTTCACACTAGGTATTTCCCAAACAATGAGGGCAGTCAGGCAGTTGCTGGTGGTAAGGATGGCTGCTTTACAATGAAAAATGCATACAGTCTTTGCTGCTCAAATTCTCAAATAAATGAGTGGGAGTAGAGGGAATACGGCTTCACAGACCTATCTCCCTTACAGGGCCCCCAATGGAGGAGCTAGAGAAAGTACCCAAGGAACTAAAGGGATCCGCAATCCTACAGGTAGAACAACCATATGAACTAACCAGTACCCCCACCCCCGGAGCTAGTGTCTCTAGCTGCATATGTATCAGAAGATGGCCTAGTCAGCCATCACTGGAAAGAGAGGCCCATTGGTTTTGCAAACTTTATATGCCTCAGTACAGGGAAACACCAGGGCCATTGAGGGCCCTGTGATCCATCCAATAGCTGACTGTGAGCCTCCACTTCTGTGTTTGCTAGGCCCCAGCATAGCCTCACAAGAGACAGCTATTCCACCTCACACCAGTCAGAATGGCTAAGATCAAAAATTCAGGTGACAGCAGATGCTGGCAAGGATGTGGAGAAAGAGGAACACTCCTCCATTGTTGGTGGGATTGCAAGCTTGTACAACCACTCTGGAAATCAGTCTGGTGGTTCCTCAGAAAATTGGACATAGTACTACCGGAGGATCCCGCAATACCACTCCTGGGCATATATCCAGAAGATGTTCCAATCGGTAAGGACACATGCTCCACTATGTTCATAGCAGCCTTATTTATAATAGCTAGAAGCTGGAAAGAACCCAGATGCCCCTCAACAGAGGAATAGATACAGAAAATGTGGTACATTTACACAATGGAGTACTACTCAGCTATTAAAAAGAATGAATTTATGAAATTCCTAGCCAAATGGATGGACCTGGAGGGCATCATCCTGAGTGAGGTAACCCAATCACAAAAGAACTCTCATGATATGTACTCATTGATAAGTGGATATTAGCCCAGAAACTTAGAATACACCATCAACTTTCAAATTAGTGGTTTTGTTTTTCTGAGTTCTGTGTCATTAGAGGAGGGGATTGTCCTTAGTTTCCCTTTATTTCCAGACTTTTTCCCTAGTACAAATAGACCATTGTTATTTATTGCAGTGTTATTAAGTTTGTATGGGGCTACAATATGAAAAGACAAGTATACAGAAGACTGCATGTATTTTCCCAGTACAGCTTGTAGGTCATATTCTTACCTTTTCTTATCCTACATGTCATCTTTGTCTGTGACCTTGGCATGTGTTAGGAAATATGCTGACATCTGAGAAATAGAAAGAAACTAACAGCTATTTGTTTGTTCAGCATGAACTCAAGAGAAAAGGTAGGTATGCCATGTGTGGATGTTGTGAGTATAGAAATGTGAGTATTTTCCAAGTATAACTTCAGTGACTCCCATCAAAGTCCAACTGAATAGTCTCAGGAGGTGAGGTCCTTCAGAAACAGTGGCATAACAGGGAATTATCCTAAGAGAATCCATCAAAGCACCCCTCACATAGGACCTCTGAATCCCACAGCAACTACATTCAGGGGACACTGTTCAGGGTCTGCACCTTCCATTTACAGCAGAGAAGATGAGGATGAAGACAGGATAGCATGCTTAGAAGAGGACAATACAAGATGGGCCCCATAATCTGTGATGAGAGCCACACTCATTACTCCCAGAGGGAGATTCAGTAATGAAGAGGTCAGCTCGGGAACTTTAGAAAATTCCACCAGACCCCTCCCCTCCTGGAACCAGAAGGTCATAAAGAACATAGGCACCCCTCCCCTCTGGAAGGGAGGGACTAGTTACATCCCTCAGACCACAGGGAGGAGGGACCGCCAGAGCTCATAGACACACTTCATTTCCTATAGACCAGTCAGTTTAGAAGTCACACTGTTCTGCCAATCACATTGTGCTTAATGGCCCCTGCCTGGAGAACTGTATAAAGGACAGACTGCATCTGATCATTCTCTCTCTCCATGTCCAGGGCAATCTCAACATGTTGGAACAATAAATTCCTCTTGCTTTTTGCATCGATTCCCAACTCTGTGTCTTTCACTCAGGGAGTCCCTGGTAAGCTAAGGCTTGCCAGAGTCTTTCAGTCAACAGAACATGGACCATAGTTAGAACTGTGGGCAGGATGAACACAGCCAAATCACCTAAAATCTGGGGTGGGTGGGTATATGGTAGTGTGTCTTGGTGCCTTCAACCTCCAGCTATCATGCAAGGCTGAGATTTCTACTGAAGCCACCATGCCTAGCATGGCAAAGGAAGCTGGGCTTAGCTCTGCTGCTTAGCTCAGACATAGAACATGCTGCTTATGACACAAATCAGTGTGGCAGACACTGATTTTAAGGCATGGGGTAAATTATCCACATTCCAAAATAGTAAAATGCAAGAAAGTTGCCCCCTACTAAGCAGCAACCTCTTGTTTATTTCTGAAATGACAATAGCATGTGGAGTGGTTCCATTCTGAGCCTGTATCTGAATGGACTGCCCATTTATGTGTTCTACTTATCAAGAAAATGAGCCAATCATAGATGAGATATTGAGAGAATAATGAACATCGAATCAAATTGCCTGTGATTAGCTGAATCAAATCATCAAAACATCAGAAAATGGCCCAGACTATAGGCACATAATTGACTTTTTCCCTTAACAGTTCATTTTCAAGGGAAAAAAAGACACTTCTAATTTTCTTGATGTCATAATAGTGAGTTTGATATAGCACCGTGTGTGTGTGTGTGTGTGTGTGTGTGTGTGTGTGTGTGTGTGTGTGATTGTGCACTTGGATCCTCAGACATTAACTTTAGAGAAAGGGTATTGAAGAACTTTGTTGACCATGTCATTGTCTTCTCACTTTACCAAGTGGTCACTAAGAACAGGAACAGCAATGGCCAGTGCAGCGGTGTGTTACCTGCCTGAGAAAAATGTGTTACCTGCCAATGACAGAAGCAGTGGGGAAAAATATAACTGAGATGCTGGAGTAATAAACAGGAAGACTGAAGAGGGGTGAGAGGGAGGAGCTGGAGGTGAGAGGGAGGAGCTGGAAGTGAGAGGGAGGAGCTGCAGATGAGAGGGAGAAGCTGGGAGTGAGAAGGAGGAACTGGAGGTGAGAGGGAGGAGCTGCAGATGAGAGGGAGAAGCTGGGAGTGAGAAGGAGGAACTGGAGGTGAGAGGGAGGAGCTGCAGGTGAGAGGGAGAAGCTGGGAGTGAGAAGGAGGAACTGGAGGTGAGAGGGAGGAGCTGCAGGTGAGAGGGAGAAGCTGGGAGTGAGAAGGAGGAACTGGAGGTGAGAGGGAGGAGCTGCAGGTGAGAGGGAGAAGCTGGGAGTGAGAAGGAGGAACTGGAGGTGAGAGGGAGGAGCTGTAGGTGAGAGGGAGAAGCTGGGAGTGAGAAGGAGGAACTGGATGCCTGGGAAAGAATGAATGCAGTCAGAGCACCGTGGAAAGCCAGCTTTTCTGTTCATTTGTGTGGAAATAAAATAGCACCAATGTCCATGTTCTACACTTTATTTTTAATTAGAAATTAAATACATATTCTGCCTATGACGTACTTAATTTTATTTTATGTGCATGCATACTTTGCATGCATGTATATGTTACACCATGTCTTGCCATGTTTGCATTGGCCAGAAGAGGGCACTGGAGGCCCCTGTAACTTGAATTACAGATAGTTGTGAGGCACAATGTGGGTAGTGGGAACCGAACCTGGATTCTCTAACAAAGCATCTCTCTACAGCTCTCACGTGTAGTGTTTTAAAATAGGTCTTAGCTCAAGGAAGGTCTCTTTTGCATGTTAAGTTTATACTACCAAAGTGAATTTAAGCCAAATTTGAGTATACAAAATTACCAGCCAGATATTCCTCTATAACTGAAGTCCTTCTTTAATGATGGGGAAGTGGGATACCTCCTCATTTCATAGCCATCCCTCAATACCTGAAGTGATTCCTTATCTAATGCTTTCTTTAGGGAAAAAAAAAAAAAAAAGACTAGGTACACATTCCTCATCACTGTGAATCTTCTTCCTATGACAAAATTACTTCAGTATCATGATTAATATGAACTTCCTCACCCAGATAGTCCAGTTACACAATGTATATACTAAACTCAAAGTGTTTGAGCTATAAAGGAGTCTTCAGTGGGTACTATTTTGAATTTGGCACTATTTTCTTCTTTTCAACTTAATATTATTGAATATCTACTTTTGTGGTTTGTGCAAATGGTATCATAGTTGGTGTGGACCTTATGTGTTGTTGAAGTCATGTAATAGGGAGTATCAGTCAAGTGTAGAGGAAACAGAATGTCACTTATATCTATTCAAGCCAATGATGTATCTGTTATCATGGTCCTGTGGTCCACAATATGTAGTAGAAAGAGTGACTGGTGCTAGCTTCCATGGACTAACTATCTGCAAAGATATATACATATGCATATACAATTCCAAGAGTTTTATTGAACACAAATTAATTCTTGTATGCATTTCATGAAAAACATATAATATCAGAGGGAAATGCAATATTGAAAGAAAGCAGAGGAATAGTGGAGAGATAGAATGGGGGAAGGAAGAAGGGAGTAGCGAGGACTCGTTTTCAGGACATCTGCAGACCCATCCTTCTAGCCTCATGTACATTCATTTTGTTTATCTGTTTCTATGATAAAATTATGTTTTCCTAATGAATGGAAACTAGTTCCTTACCATACCATAATATTCATTTTATATGTACTTTGTATTAACTTCCCCACTTTTTCATAGCATATGTGATGATAGTCAAAGCCTTTGATTTTAACTATTAACCCTTTTCATTATTGTTTTATAATTTTATCTCTCTTCACTTTTAAGATACTTTTTATTTAATCTTTTTATAGTCCAGACTTTGTCCCCTTTCCAGTCTACCCTCTGACTGTTCTGCATCCCATACCTCTCCCTCTAACCCCGTGTCACCACGAAGGTGTCCCCACCAACCCCTACCTCTACCCCACCAGACCTTCTTACTCCCTGGGGCCTCCAATCTCTTGAGGGTTAGGTGCATTTTCTTTTAATAAGATTCAAATCTTATTCATTCATTTGATATAAACTCATTTTTCTTTAAGAAAGTGCTTATCTATGGAAAAATGACAGAAATTATAAGCTGGTCATTGGAAAGATAACATAGTGAGTGTTGGTCCTCGGGAAGTAAGCAATAGTTCAATTAGTGCCTGTGGGCCTTGGGGACACTGCTGGTCTCCAGGTCTATGCACTCTATTGAGGGGTAGCAAAGCTCCTAAGGACTTTTAAAAGCTACCTTCAATCCCAGAAGTGTACTGTCCATGTTCCTGCCTCCAGTTGGTGTGCTGGCACCAGCATGCTGTCTCAGGAGTTGATTCTACCTCTGCCACCCTTGTGTTCTGTGTGGTAAGTGTCTAATCATTGCACAGTACCCTCCACTTAGAAATGAGAAAAAGAGCACATGCTAGGGATGTACCTTAGTTGGTAGAGTGCTTGCTTAGCATGCACTTAGTCCTTGGGTCCATCTCAACAATGGTGATGTTATAGGGTGATGTTACACATGCCTGTAATCTTGGCACTGGAGAAGTGGAGGTAAGAGAGTCATAATTTTACTGTCATCTCTACCAATATGAGTAGTTTAGTGTCAAGCAGGACCTCATAATTTTATGTGAAAATAAATATGATTATGGCAGCTGGGATGGTAGAGCATGTCTGCCATCTCAGGAGGACCAGAAATTCAAAGTCATCCTTGGTTACATAACAAGTTTGAAGCCTAAGATAAGTAAATATTGGCCTGGAGATGGTGAAGAGACTGCATGAGTGTTATCTGGATTCCTAGATTCTTGTTCACAGGGCAGGAGTGCACTTGGGTTTATGTGCCAGGGAGTGATTAGGGAGAAAGAGGCCAAAGGATACCCTTAGCCAACCCCTGGCTTTGTGCTGCTATTTGACATCACAGGACAGGGACTTTCATGTCCTTGTACACAGATCAGGACAGACTTTGAATGCCTGAGGCTTATAGACAGCAACACCTGAGACAGGCTGCCTTTACCAGAATCTTCCTTCCCTTCTGTACTGGCTGGTTTTGTATGCCAACTTGACGGAAGCCAAAGTCAACAGAGAGAAAGGAGCCTCAGCTGAAGAAATGCCTTCATGAGATTCCTAGGATGGTATCTGGAAATGCATAATTAAAGTACTACCCAGTAACACATTACCAGTGTGTCGACTTCAACATTACCTTGATAAAGATTTCGTTTATTTTTGGAAAACCTGTAAGATCTATTTAAAATTTAGCTGATTAACTGGTGACTATACAATTTAAAGGAAACAATTGGAACAGAAATGTAAAAACTAAAGGCCATATAAGTAAGTGGAGAGGTAGTTCAATGATCACAGATTGTAAATTCAACATTCGGGTGTTAGGTTTTCTTTAATTAATATATAGATCCAATGTAATTTCCAGTAAAGCCTCAGCCTGCTGTTTTGTGGATATTGGCACACTGACACTAAAGTTTGAACAGAAAGGCAGAAGTCTAGAATAATGAGCATACAACCTCGGAAGAGATGCTGAAGGACTGACATTGCTGAATTTCAAGACATGCTCGTCAGCCACATTAATCAAGGCAGTGGGGTGTTGGTGAAAGAATGGATACACAGATCAATGGAACACAAAAGGCAATCTGAAAATAGACCAGTAAAATATCACAGCTGATCCTTGCAAGAAGCACAAAGGCAGTCGATCAAGTAAGGAAAGTCGTTTCAATAAATGGTGTTAGAAAAAGGGATACCTATAACTTAAAAATGAGCCTACGCAGAGACTTTGAACAGTTTAGAAAATTAACTACAAATATAAAACGGACCTATCCCAAAAGGCACAGTTATAAAGCCTTAAAGGGAACAAAATAGGAGAAATATAATCAGCCTTGGGCCTGACGATAGGTTTGTTGATGCCACACCTAAAACATCATCAGCGGTGGAGAAAAAGCAAGGATGGGTTGGAAATGATTTAAAGAAAACTTTTGCTTTGCAAAAGCCTCATCGGGAAACCAAAAGAGAAGTTAACAAATGGCAGTAATGTTTGGGAAACTTTGTATTTAAAAAAAAAAAAAAAAGTGTTTCTTAAATAGCAAAGAAATTTTAAGAAGAAAATAAATCCAATTTAAAGTGGACAAACAATCTAAACAGAACTGGCACATTGACAGATGGCAAAATAGCAGAAAAGACTCCTTTTTAAAAATCAAGTAAATGAAAACATACGGTTGTGTAGCTACTGTAACCTTTAAAATCAAGCTGATGTTGGTGAGGTTGTTGACCCAGGGGAATATTCCTCGCTGTTAACCATGTCAAATGGTGGTTGGACAGTGGAATGCAGGTTGAAAGCGCCTTGCAAAGCTGAACATTCTCTGAGTGTACAAGCAGTGGCTTTGTTCTACAGTAACTGCTGGAATGCTCTGTGTTCAAACTCAAAGTAAAGCAGCACGGGAACCTGGCAATTGTTTTAGATGTGTTTGTTCCAAAGAGGAAACATCCAGTGGGCCCTAGGGTAAATGAAAGAATAGGCAATCCACTGGACCTTATAGAGTAAAATACTATTTGTCACCAAAATAGAACGAGTGGCCAAGACATGGGTGATTTTAATGTCTCTTTAAGTAAAGAGTATGGTCTGAAAGGCTCTGTGCAGGACACTTTTTTGATAGAATACCACAGAACTGCTAAACTACAGACACAGAGAAATAGCCATGCTTACCAGGGGGTCCCATCTCTCTGTCTCTCTGTCTCTGTCTAGCTCTGTCTCTGTCTCTGTCTCTCTCTGTCTGTCTGTCTGTCTGTCTGTCTGTCTGTCTCTCTCTCTCTCTCTCTCTCTGTGTGTGTGTGTGTGTGTGTGTGTGTGTGTGTGTGTGTGTGTGTTAGTGTGCTAGTGAAGAACAGGGCACTTTGCGGGGGCGGGGAGGATAATGAAACTATCTCTTTTGACATTGCTACAATTGGCCATACTTCCATAGCAGACTGCATTTTTTTTGACAGCCAAGGCAATACATTCAGTTGCAAGTGTTAAGACCTATGAAACTTCTAGTAGACAATTTTGGTGAAGGGTCTTAAGCAAGAATCAAGCACTGTGCACAATGTAAATGTAAGCAGACCAATATAGTGACTCCCAGTGTAGTCTGTGAATCAGCAGGCCCCTTATGAAGAAATTTCCAAGCACAAATTATTAGGCCAGATAAGGCTGTCAGCAGGTCCAGTTCCCACTGAGACCTATCTCTCAAACTTGCCAAAGATCACCCTCTCCCTAGGTCCTTATGAGGCCATCCACACTGCGCTTGACTGAGTCCTTCATCTGATTCTCTTGAGGACATCAGTGCAATTTGAGCTGATGGTCCTGATGTGCCTCCCCTAACCCTCACCCCTTTAAAGAACACGTTCACACAAGGCTTACATACTACGAATGAGGTGATATATAAAAGCTCATGAATTTGGAAATCCAACTTCAGTGCACAATATTTGAAGTTTGGAGATCACTGAAGGTGCATTGTTCCTAATATCCTTAGTTAGACTACGGACTTGATGGTGGTAAGGCTATACCCATACCTGTTTGGATTCTGCCTTATAATAGACAATTTTCTCAGTTTCAGTCATTCCTCCTGCTTTAATTAAAAACCCAGACATAAAATATCAGAATAAAAGAAGCAGAATTGTGTCAGTTAAATGTATAGGAAGTAAGTACAATTCTGACCTGGACTTTACTCACTAAAATAATGAACAGTCTCACAACCACATAGCTTTACTTCTAAGAAAGGTATTGAATGAATAAAACACATTTACACACCTGACAGAGCTACACTGGACTGAGGTTCACAATGAAATATCGATCATCAAGTATAATTTGTTTTCATATTTGTGACTTAAACATTGGTTAAATGAGGATTTTTACTAATCTATGGAACCATTGATTCTGCTGTATGATGATAAAAACATATAAAACATGATAAATAATCAGAAAAGTGGAAAAGGGACTGTCTCAGGAGAGGCTTTGCTTTGCAACTGAAGTCCCAAAATAAGTGTTATTTTAATTTTATTGACATTAATATTATCAGTACTAGAGTTTTTAACATCTCCATAGTGATTTGAGAATGGGCAATTTTTATTTCTGGATCTGCAATTGTATGGGAATTTACAACAGCCCTGAATGCTTACAGCAGAGTTCTTCACTATGAATCTTTTAATAACAGTTTTACACATACAGAAAATATGTTTTGATCTGTTATGAGAAAATTCCCTGGGTCCAGCCATCTCAGAAACAAGTACCATCTTGCTGACAGGGTCAAAACTTAGTGCATGTTCCCAGACCAGAGAACCAACTCATTATATCAAGTAGTTGATGTTTTGGATTTTTGTTTGTTTGTTTGTTTTTGTTTTTTTGCCAGTAAAGGATGTAAAGAAGGAAGTTGCTATAATCCCATTGTCTAAACTAAGACACACATCATAAATGTGTTGATTATCTTGATTTAGTTGACTATGTGCAGCTTGCCCACTCCTTTGTTCCCTTATCATTTTAAATTCTGGCCAGAGGGGAAATGGCTCCAAAAGCTATATCAAAGATTCTGAAACCGAATGACCCAGATAAAACCCAGTCAGTCCCCTATATTAACTTCTTTGCTTAAATCCTTATGTCAAAATAAGATTAGTCAATACAATTCATGATTATCTTCCCATCCTTGGTGGAGTGTCATTGTTTAGGTAACATCAGTTGCTGTGGGTTTGTGGTTACAATAAACATGGCATATACTGAAGACTGTTCTTCAAAGAATTCATTAAAACCTCTTGTTCTTACATTCTTTTGGACTCATCTGTGAGCTTTGGAGGGGGTGATGGATATATCCCACTTTAGGTTAAGTGCTCAGCAATCATTTAATCTTGTCATTTTGAATACTGTGAGCCTTTGCATCACATCATAAAGCTCTGCCCACACCTGGAAAGTTGCTCATAACTAGTTCGAGAGTACAAGCCTTCAAGCATAAACAGAAACATTTAGAAAGAATTTCCATTTTCTTTGAAGCCTAACAAAATATTGTCAATGATGCAGGAGAAGGTATCCACTGCTGGCAGGAGAATAAAGTGGTATACCCATCATAGAAATTAGTATGGAGGTTTCTTCAGGAAGCAATCCCACTAAAACCAGGGACTAGGCTGCCCACTTCCTTGGTCAAGGAAGGAATAAAGAAAGAAATTAAGGACTTTTTAGAGTTTAATGAAAATGAAGCCACAACATACCCAAACTTATGGGACACAATAAAAGCATTTCTAAGAGGAAAATGCATAGCTATGAGTGCCTCCAAAAAGAAACTAGAGAGACCACACACTATCAGCTTGACAACACACCTAAAAGCTCTAGAACAAAAGAAAGAAAATTCACCCAAGAGGAGTAGACTGCAGGAAATAATCAAACTCAGGGGCAAAATCAACCAAGTAGAAACAAGAACTATTCAAAGAATCAACCAAAGGAGGAGCTGGTTCTTTGAGAAAATCAACAAGATAGATAAACCCTTAGCCAGACTCACTAGAGGTCACAGGGAAAGCACCCTAATTAACAAAATCAGAAATGAAAAAAGAGACATAACAAAGGATTCTGAAGAAATCCAAAACACCATCAGATCCTTCTACAAAAGGCTATACTCAACAAAACTGGAGAACCTGAATGAAATGGACAAGTTTCTAGACAGGTACCAGGTACCAAAGTTAAATCAGGATCAGGTTAATGATCTAAACAGTCCCATATCCCCTAAAGAAATAGAAGCAGTCATTAATTGTCTCCCAACCAAAAAAAGCACAGGACCAGATGGGTTTAGTGCAGAGTTCTATCAGACCTTCAAAGAAGATCTAATTCCAGTTCTTCACAAACTATTCCACAAAATAGAAGCAGAAGGTGCTCTACCCAACTCATTCTATGAAGCCACAATTACTCTGATACCTAAACCACAGAAAGACCCAACAAAGATAGAGAACTTCAGACCAATTTCCCTTATGAATATGATGCAAAAATACTCAATAAAATTCTCACTAACTGAATCCAAGAACACATCAAAACAATCATCCATCCTGACCAAGTAGGTTTCATTCCAGGGATGCAGGGATGGTTTAATATACGAAAATCCATCAACGTAATCCACTATATAAACAAACTCAAAGACAAAAACCACATGATCATCTGGTTAGATGCAGAAAAAGCATTTGACAAAATCCAGCACCCATTAATGATAAAAAGTCTTGGAAAGATCAGGAATTCAAGGCCCATACCTAACCATGATAAAAGCAATCTACAGCAAACCAATAGCCAACATCAAAGTAAATGTTGAGAAGCTAGAAGCAATCCCACTAAAATCAGGGACTAGACAAGGCTGCCCACTTTCTCCCTACCTATTCAACATTGTACTTGAAGTCCTAGCCAGAGCAATTCGACAACAAAAGGGGATACAAATTGGAAAGGAAGAGGTCAAAATATCACTATTTGCATATGATATGATAGTATATATAAGTGACCCCAAAAATTCCAAAAAAGAACTCATAAACATGAGAAACAACTTTAGTGAAGTAGCTGGATACAAAATCAACTCAAACAAATCAGTGGGCTTTCTCTACACAAAGAATAAACAGGCTGAGAAAGAAATTAGGGAAACAACACCCTTTACAATAGTCACAAATATATAAAATACCTTGGTGTGACTCTAACTAAGGAAGTGAAAGATCTGCATGATAAGAACTTCAAGTTTCTGAAGAAAGAAATTGAAGAAGATCTCAGAAGATGGAAAGATCTCCCATGGTCATGAATTGGCAGGATTAATATAGTAAAAATGGCTATCTTGTCAAAAGCAATCTACAGATTCAATGCAATCTCTATCAAAATTGCAACTCAATTCTTCACAGAGTTAGAAAAGGCAATTTGCAAATTCATCTTGAAAAACAAAAGTTTTAGGATAGAAAAACTATTCTCAACAAAAAAAGAACCTCTGGTGGAATCACCATTCCTGATGTCAAGCTGTACTACAGAGCAGTTGTGGTAAAACCTGCATGGTCCTTGTACAGTGACAGGTAGGTCAATGGAACAGAATTGGAAACCCAGAGATGAACCCACACACCTATGGTAACTTGATCTTTGACAAAGGAGCTAAAACCATGCAGTGGAAAGAAGACAGCATCTTCAACAAATGGTGCTGGGTTAACTGGTAGTTAGCATGTAGAAGAATTCAAATTGATCCATTCTTATCTCCTTGTAAAAAGCTGAAAACTAAGTGGATCAAAGAACTCCACATAAAACCATAGACACTGAAAATTATAGAGGAGAAAGTGTGGAAAAGCCTCGAAGGTATGGGCACAGGGGAAAAATTTCTGAACTGAACAGCAATGGCTTGTGCTGTAATAATAAGAAACAACAAATGGGACCTCATAAAATTGCAAAGTTTCTGTAAGGCAAAGGTCACTGTCAATAAGACCAAAAGGCAACCAACAGATTGGGAAAAGATCTTTACCAATCCTAAATCTGATAGGGGGTAATATCCAATATATATATATATATATATATATATATATATATATATATATATATATATATATATATATATATATATACAAGAAGTTGGACTCCAGAAAACCAAACAATCCTATTTTAAAAAATGGAATACAGAGCTAAGCAAAGAATTCTCACCTGAGGAATACCGAATGTTTGATAAGCAACTAAAAAAAATTTCAGCATCCTTAATCATCTGGAAAATGCAAATCAAAACAACCCTGAGGTTCAACTGGTATGGTAGAAACCTCATACCAGTCAAAATGGCTAAGATCAAAAACTCAGGTGACAGCAGATACTGGTGAGGATGTGGAGAAAGAGGAATACTCCTCCATTGCTGGTGGGGCTGCAAGCTGGTACAACCACTCTGGAAATCAGTTTGATAGTTCCTCAGAAAATTGGACATAGTTCTACTGGAAGGTCCAGTAATACAACTCCTGGGTATATACCCAGAAGATGCTCCAACATGTAATAAGGACACATGCTCCACTATGTTCATAGCAGCCTTATTTATAAAAGCCAGAAGCTGAAGAGAACCCAGATGTCCCTCAACAGAGGAATGGATACAGAAAATGTGGTACATTTACACAATGAAGTAATACACAGCTATTAAAAACAATGAATTTATGAAATTCTTAGGCAAATGGATGGATCTGGAGGATATCATCCTGAGTGAGGTAACCCAATCACAAAAGAACACACATGATATGCACTCACTGATAAGTGGATATTAACCCAGAAGCTCAGAATCCTTCTTAGAAGGGGGAACAAGATACCCATGGAAGGAATTACAGAGACAAAGTTCATTGCAGAGACTGAAGGAACAACCATCCAGAGACTGCCCCACTTGGGGATCCATCCCGTAAACAATCAGCAAACCCAGACACTATGGTAGATACCAACAAGAGCTTGCTGACAGGAGCCTGATATAGCTGTCTCCTGAGGGGCTCGCCAGTACCTGGCAAATACAGAAGTGGATGCTCACAGTTATCCATTGAATGGAGCACAAGGTCCCCAATGAAGGAGCAAAGAAGAGCTGAAGTGGTTTGCAGTCCCATAGGAGGAACATCAATATGAACTAACCAGTACTCCCAGAACTCCTTGGAACTAAACCAACAAAGAAAACACATGGCAGAAATTGTGGCTCTAGCTGTATATGTAGCAGAGGATGGCCTAGTCAGTCATCAATGTGAGGTGAAGCCCTAGGTCCTGTGAAGGTTCTACACACCAGTATAGGGGAATGCCGAGACCAGGAATGGGTTGGGGAAAAGGGGAAGGGGAGATTGGATAGGAGATTTTCAGAGGGGAAACTAGGAAAGGGAATAACATTTGAAATGTAAATGAAGAAAATATCTAATAAAAAGTATGGAGGTTTCTCAAAGCACTAAAACCATAACTACTATGTCTAAGCTATGCCACTCCTGGATGTCTACTCAAAGGATCTTAGGCAGTGTACTTAGAGAGATACTTGTGCACTCACTATCATTGCTGCACTATCTATATGCAGCAGCTAAGACATGAAACCAGCTTGTATCTCCAGCAGAAGATGAATGGATGAAGACAATTCAGTATATGTACACATTGGGAGTCATGCAACACTATTACTGTGTTTGATACTTTCTTGCCCCATGAATTTTACACTTGTCAGCTTCTGTGCTAACAATTTTCTAGTTACTTCAACATACTCATTTCTACATATAGATGATCAGTAGACATGTAATGGTTAGAGGCAATGTAGAATCACCTGAGTGATTGGCTCCTGAGAATGTCTGAGGAATTTTCGCAATTATTTTAACAGATATTGGAACATCCGACCACTCTGCCTGGCACTGTCTCTTGGGTATGGAATCGCAAATGAATAAAAAGGAGAAAGCTAGTTGAGCACCTGCAAGCATTAATTCACTGCTCTTGACTGTGGGGACAATGTGACCAGTACTGTCAGTCTCCTGCTACCGTGACTTTCCCTGCTCTGATAGACTAGAACCTGGAACAACGAGCTAACTTAGCCCCTCCTACTTTAAGTTGATTATGTCAGAATATTTTTATCATTGCAACAAGAAATAAAGATAGATAAATAGACAGACAGATATATAGATTGTAGATTGATAATGAAAAGGAAGATATACAAAGATAAGTAAATATATACATACATAACAATAATTGATTGATATATTGAGATAGATAACCAAAGTTTATGAATATATGATAGCTAGAAAATAATAGATATATACATTCATACATATATGCATAGCCATAATTTATAGATGATAAATATATGATGCATACATACTTGCATAACAATAGTTTATAGAAAATAAATAGATAACTATAATTTATAGATAGATGACTGATAGAAACAGAATATATCCATGCATATATATGTATAGCCATAACTAATAGATGATAGATAGATGATGCATACATACATATATGGAAATAGTTTGTAGATAGATTATACACAGATGGACAGACAGACAGATAATAAGGAAAGATCATCCTTTGGTCTCTGAAACAGTATATTCAAGACCTCCCATTGACACTAAATTCCGCAGGTATTTTCATGTCCCTTGTGTTAAATAGTCTATTTGCATCAGCACTCTTTAAATCACTATTACATAATTTCAATTACCTAATTCAATATGAATTAGTATACATTTCTACATAAACATTTGTGATACTGTGCCATTTAGAGAATAACACACAGTTTCATCTACTTAGTGCATTTTCTAAATATTTTTCAAACATTCTGCTGTTTTGGCTGAACCCACCAGTGAGAACTGCTGAGCTGATTCTAATAGTGCAGAGGGCTGGCTGCATGTTGTATCCTTTGTGCTCTGTTTCCCTGAAGAACTCTAACTAGGACATATTATAAAGGAGTCCCACTGTCCATCATTGCCTTGAAAGTTTCAAAATAAATTTCTAAGGTAGTCCCCAAGGTGTCTAACATGGTTTGAATGGATAATTAGCCTTTCAGTGACATGGATTTCAGTAGCTCTTTTCTGGGGTACACTCCATCTTTGGCCAGATTTAAATGCACTACTACAGCACCCCACAGATATGAGCTGTGCATCTGTGCACTCTCCTGGTTCATATTTGGGACCTTCAACAAGAAAAGAAACACTAGTATTTTCCAAGTCTACAGTCTTGTTGCTCATGTTTAGGCTATCCCTGGACCCATCAAACTTTCATGTCAGCTGCCCCTTCAGGAAACCTTCCCCAGTGTCCAGAATACAGATGTAATAGAGAACCCCTACACGTTATGGCTACAATAACCATGTTAACTCCAGACCGTCCTAACATTCCTGTTGTTTCCCTACAGAGCACATCTTGCCCCCTTCACAAGTCTACATCATTCTGTTCAGCTGGAACAGAGAATGAAGAGATGATGCAATTCCCACAGAGGTGCTGTCTTCATCTCTTTTCATCCCACTCATTTTCTCAACAGTGAATAGCTTCCTGAGACACTCTGGGATGTGTATGCCAGGCCCTTTCCTCAGAGCAAGTGTCTGTCTCTGGATGTGGGGCCCCTACCAGCACCTTCACAGGGAGTTTCTCTCCAAGCTTTAGCTAGAGTGTAGCTGAATTCATCCATCATTTCACTGAGACTTCATGCACATCATCCATGTTCTCTTCCCCCTCTTTGGTGCCACAATCTGATCTTCTATGGGAGCCAACTGTGCCAGCTTGAGTGACATGTCAGGTCTCTCTTGCTCTGGGTGTTGGTGTGGATGATGATTCCTGCAATGATCCATGAGGAGTTCCACACATCCCATTTATTTTCATGTTTTGGAAACTTCTCTAGCAGTTTTCTTCTATGAACACTGTACTGGCTAGTTTTGTGTGTCAACTTGACACCGGCTGGAGTTATCACAGAGAAAGGAGCTTCAGTTGGGGAATTGCCTCCATGAAATCCAGCTGTGGGGCATTTTCTCAATTAGTGATCAAGGGGAGAGGTCCCCTTGTGGGTGGTACCATCTCTGGGCTGGTAGTCTTGGGTTCTAGAAGAGAACAGGCTGAGCAAGCCAGGGGAAGCAAGACAGTAATAAACATCCTTCCATGGCCTCTGCATCAGCTCCTGCTTTCTGACCTGCTTCAGTACCAGTCCTGACTTTCGTTGGTGATGAACAGCAACAAGGAAGTGTAAGCTGAATAAACCCTTTCCTCTCCAACTTGCTTCTTGGTCATTATGTTTGCATAGGAATAGAAACCCTGACTAAGACAGGGTAAACTCCTCAGCATGTGTCTAGGGAGCAGATCTCAAACAGCTCAGACCAGCTTTATGGAAACACTATCCCCTCTGACTTCAGGGGAAATTTAGGGTCATCTCACCTTGACTCCCAGAAATAGATACCATAGATGAATTTTAGAGTCAACAGGTGAACTCCAGCTCATACAGCCCTTATCACTGATTCATCAACTGTTAGTCTCCACTGACATTTAAGCTTCCAAGGAGGCAGCCCTCTTCTGGTGAACCATGATAAAGGATCTTTGTCCTTTATGTTGTGCTAGACATGTTGTCAGGTCTGCTGTTAGCATGTTCCTTAGTATGTAGAGAATGGTATGGGGATTATCCGCAGGGGCTTAGCTAACCATTTAACCTCTTAAAAGAGATGCAAGTTTCACTTAAAAGACAGAGTTTGCAACTGTCTATTTGACTCAATATTCTGATGTCTAATTTGTAGATACTGTTATTGGCTAGCTCTATCTGCTGTAACCCATCAACATGTTCAAGCAAGTGTGGTTGGAAAGCATTTGAAAGAAATGGTGTCTGCAGTAACAGGAACATGAGTTATTCCTAATTATTACCTAGGTGATACATGGGCTATTGATATTGTATTTACATTAGTCTGGTGCTAAAAGTCATCTGGAAATGATTTAGAGTATAGGGAAAGGTATGCTTAGGCTATATTCATATAAATAATTCGTAGAAAATTATAATTCTATAGTATAACTGACAATAGGCCTTTAACAATTTTATCACTGCTGATAAGACCTTTTCTGTTAAGGAACTTGAGATAAAGTTCTAAGAAAGTCACATCTCAGTTTGTCAATCTCTCAAATGTGCTAAGAATTAGAACTATGATCAGACACCAGAAAAAACTAAATCCAAGGTCATTCCTTGGGATAAACAAAATATGTTCTTCAAAATGTCAAGACCATATAGTAGTCTTCTGCCTGAAACCCAACCACCCACGTGGAAAGGTTGGGGGGAAAAGGATGTAGAAACTAAACAAGGAGACATCACCATGGAGACAGAAGAGAAGGTTTGACATGGAACTTATGTGGGACTATACATTGGATTTGGAGATAAAAAAACAATGTAGATTATAGGGAAATGATCAAGGTATTGACTGACGATTGTCAAAAAGCTAAGTGAGAGGTATACGTGGACTCTGAATTGCCTCTGGGGATTTGCTGATTCTAAGTTTAATTCAAACTAATTGAAGAAGGAGGTCAGCCACAGAAGTGCATGCTCTAAATCAAACTCTTCAGCTTTCCATAAAAGATATTCCTGCTAAAGAGGGGGTTCAGATTTATTCTTGGCTTCATGAAAATTTCTTTCATTTTGAAAATTCTTTAAAAACTACTTATTGCTGTTTTGTGGGGAAACCAAGTGGGTATCCATGCTGTAGTGTGCATGTAGAGGCTGTAACATATATCCCAGGAGTCAGTGCTCTCTGCTGATACAGCTCTTACATTATCAATTCACTCAGGTTTTTCCTAAACTCTATTCACGTGATCTTTTAGTTTTGTGGACTCCAATTATTTTTGTAAGGGTTTTTATCTCTTCCTCAGCCTCACATGTCTCCAATGGCTCAGCCAACATCTCTTCAACCTCCCATCATGGTTCCACTCCACACCCTCTTCATTTACCATACCCATATTCACAGTTCAATCATCCTTATCTGATTTCTGTCTTTATAGTTTAGGTTGTGTGTTTTCCCCAAAAAGGAAGGGTTGTACTCTCTATGACTTGCAGCACAGCCAGTCTACATCCTTTTCCCTTTTGCTGTGTCTTCTTGCTCTTTTGAAGTTTATCCTCCTCCCCCCCCATAAGTTATGAAGTAATAGGTTCTTCCATGCCCACACCAAACTGCACCTCTAAGTATCATCTACCATCTTCTTCCTGGTAGGTGCATTAGTGCCATAGCTAGAATATCCACTTAGAATCAATTTACAAAGTGTCTATCTAATTCATGCATCTTCACTGAATGCTTAATATGTGCCAAATAGCCTGGATGTTAGAAGAGGAAGGGAAATGAGACCTCTTCTCTCATCTATTTTTAACTTCTGGTAATAAGCACACTGTAGTGGTTAGTTTTAACTGTCAACTTAGCACAATATATAATTACCTGCAAAAAATTCCCTGATGGGAAATTGATAAGGTTAGTCTACATGCATAAAAGAGATTTTCTTAGTTGGGCCTGATTGAGGTAGGAAGACCTACCCTGAGTGTACCAGGTCCTGGACTGGATGCAAAGGAGAGAAAAAAATGAGACATGGGCTTCTTTTCCTCTCTGCTTCTTGCCTACAGGTGCAATAGGACAAACTTCCCAACCTCTTGGGACCCTTTTTGCCCTATGTTGTTTTTGTCAAGAATTTTATCACAGCAAATAAAACTAAGAAACACAGAAACAAAACTAAGAAAATTTGCTACCATGCTTCTGTCTCCACTAAGGTACCTCAATTGTCTCAAACATTCATCATCAAACATGTTTGCAGGGATGTGTTAGACATCACATTGATTTCTTATTCTTTGTATGTGCACATTCTAAACACATTCTGAATACATTGCAGCCACAGTCTTCAAGGCTCATTCTCTTCTGGTCCAAGCTGAGCTATCCATCTCTGCCTTCTTTTTCTCTTCTCTCTTCTTCCTCTCCCAGCCTCTCTCTGTCCCCCTTCCTCCCTTTCCCATAACTGAGCCATGCTTATAATTTGCAAGTTCTGAAATCAGACTACATATTCTCTGGTTTAGATAATTCTTGAAGAGTTGTGTCATCTCTTCAACAATAACCCTAGCAATCATAATATGTTTAAGGGATCCTCAGTCAGGTTTCCTTGAGTCAATTTGATTTCCTTGTATATGCATTTATTTCATGTTTACTTAATATATAATTCTCTCCTGCTAATTAGCACAACCATATTTTTACTCTTTGTTGGACACTGTGTTTATAATATGAACTTTTTTGCCATCTTTGCTATATCCATTTTATGACACCAGAAATAATATCTTCATTCACCATCAAATCTACATGTTAATCCCACACACAATTCCTAGTAGCTGTTAAGGAAATCACTAATGCTTGGAAATATGTGTGAATAAATGAATTGATTATTATTTTGAATTTGAATTCAGTCTCCAGTGCCAACCTCCCCTTTCTAATATCTATTGCCATAAGTGATATTAAAGGAAAACATGATCTGTTTTATGATTCTAGTTTCCCTGAGTGCAAGTTTCCAAAATTTAATTGTACTCAGCCCAACTCAAAGTATCCCTGAAGCACAACAACTGAGAGCTGCTGTAGGAGTGACACAGTGGGATGCTCCCTGGCATCTAAAGCAAAGAACTCTGACATGTGAAAGATTGATGAGCCTAGAGGATGCTCATGTTGAATAGAATAAGCTGAGCATAGAAAAGAAAACTGAAACCTGATCTCATCTCTGCAGGGGAGGGAGGCTGGCATGGTCAGGAATGAGGAAGATCTTGGCCAAATTTCCAGTTTGGTCAGAATGGTAAATTCCAGTGTTTCACTGTATAGCGTGACAACCATGACAGTAATTTTAAAAATAACCCTTGATTTTTTGATATTTTTCAACACAGGTACTATAATTACATTATTAATACCATGTCATATATATCATAATGGGTGAACAAATGAGTTTTGAACATTCTTGCCATGAAGAAAATGATAAGTATATAATATGATAAGTATGGTGATTAGCCTGAATTACTCATTCTTAGAGCCTCGTGTGAACATACACATCAAAGCCTACCAATGTTTCCCATAAATATATATTCTTATTTCTTGTCTGACACAATACAATAATGTATTAAAAAGAGCCATCAATCTCCTCGTGACCCAGCATGCTGAAGAGATGAGGCAATTGCTGTCTTACATGAAAAGGTCATGGATTTATTCAAGCTAAATTCTTGAAGCTTAACAGCAGTCAAAATGAAACAGAGCAAACACAGGGAAAAGGATGGCCAGTGTGTGTGTGTGTGTGTGTGTGTGTGTGTGTGTGTGTGTGTGTGTGTGTGTGTTTGTATACAGTTAGTATGCTGCTCTCATTAAGGCAAACAAGAAGGAAATAGAACTTACTAGAAACACTGAAAATACTGCATACTTTGTAGTTTTCAGGAAATAATTTGAAAAGATACTAACTGGGAGCACGAACCCACCTATCAGGGTATTTCTGGGACAGATTTCGTGGGTGGTCTCATTCATATCCCACTAATACATGATTTCCTTCCCAAGGTATCTGAGCTGCTTGAGTAGAGGCAGTGCTAAAGACCCTTCTAATGAATGTAATTTTCACTGAACTGTGCCCTCAATATACATTTTATACAAGTTAATGAACAAAGTAATGAATAAATCTTTAATGATTTTTTTCATTAGAGCTACTTTTCAAAATCCAAGTGCTCAATAAATATGATACTCTTAGTCAAAGAATAATAGATGTTAAAATGTGCTGGCAAAAAAAAAATGTTGTTGAGTTTGTTCCGTTTCAAACATCAACATGATGTATCTTACAATTTGATGGACAGGGCTGCTGATGCTTCTGCTTCTAGATTTGAGCATTACCTTGTGCAACTGTGGCTGTTTTTAACACAATATTTTGCACAAGAAATTAGAACGCAAATGAGCTACCATGGAATAGAAATGGGAAAGTACCTGCCAAATGATGAGTATTATTTCTTTGTAATAAATACTTTGTTTTACTGACAAACCAAAGCCCACATGATTTCTGGACACTGATATCTTTCAATCTGCCTGCAGACTGTGTTGCATATGGTAGTTTTCTAAGAACTGAACAGGTATTGGTTTTTGGGATGATGGAGAATATTTTGAAAGGACCGTATCATCTCTTAAAGCAAGTGTCTTTTAGAAGAACATAGGACTCTTGATGAAAAAATGACCATGTATCTTGAGAGCTTTGTGACTTTCAAAACTTCAGAATTACAAAGAGAGCCCTGAGGACCAAATTTAAATGGCAGGTAGAAAGTCACAACCAGGGCCAGGACAACCCTCTACCTGGGTTCCCACCAAGTACATTCAGCAATGATTTATTTTTTCCTGTTTCACATGGAGTCCATCATGACTTGTGTATTTCTTATTCATTATTTTGTAGCATTGTGGACAGATATCAAAGGAAAGTGTTGAGAGAGCTACTCTGTCCTTTTGGGGGATTAATAAGGCTTGCATGGGGAATATAAATTCTACCTGTTCTTTCAGATCCATCTTAATGGTAGTGAATAAAGATAGTGGAAAGCATCTTTTCAATCAGGAGATTGTCTATCGTGTATTAGATATTTAATACATGGCATGATATTGTCCACAGTTTAATTTTTCATGCCACATAAGCAAACTATGTCACTATCAAATAGAGGGAAGTTACTTCAAGCCTTCAACTATCTGCTTGTTATATGGAACTTTCCCTTGGAACAAGGACTCAGTGAAAACACTAATTTTGGCTTTGCTTCCCCTGAACATCCTTAGCTCTCCCATGCACATTTTCAAAAGCATTCCATTAGCATAGACATTTACATTGATAATTGCCCTCATTGCTTCCACTGTGCTGTCTGTCATTAGTTTGCTTGGCAGGGCAGCTGATTGAGTATGTTTATATTTTTCTTCCCTGAAGTTCACCTAAGTAAACACACACACACACACACACACACACACACACACACACACACACACACACACACATGCACAGAGAGAGGGGGGCAGAGAGGGAGAGAGAGAGATGGAGCCTGAAATTAATTTCCTTTATCCTCCTAGTAACACTAGTAACAGATATTGCCTAGAAGGTCTTCATTCATTAATGTGTCCAGGTTTTTGAAGATGACTTATACTCCTGATTATAGAGCCTCCTTAAACCTGGTGATGATGTACATATAAAGATCATTCAGGAAATCCTATAACTAGAGAAGTCTGTATCAACACCCCAGTTGTGCAAAATCTCTTTTAAGAAATAATGTGAGGGAGTTTACTAAGGCCGATGTAATTTGCATGATAGGTGCTGTGAGACATCACTTTCTCAATGTTCTTCACTTAAAATACCATTTAAAAGTACTTACAAAATATGTATTTGACCAGGAGAGCACATGATCAACCTGCTAGTCTATAGCTGGAGCAAAGGATATTAGAGAAAGTGTTAGAAGTGGACCCAGTTCTGAGATAGCCATTAGGTACACAGCCAGTGTTCATCTCTGTGTACTCATTTTGGCACCACTGTTTCATGGTGGTCTCCTTAGTCCCAGACATCACTGGATGAGAGGGGGGATACTGTTGATATTATGAAGCTTCTCTGGAAGCTCCCCCATCACATTCCATTGCTTCTGCTGTCGAAGGCTCAGTGGCACCTGTCCTTCATTCCTGACCTGTGATCTTCTCATCCAGGCAACATTCCTGGTTCTTAGCTTTCTACTTGACAACCTCTGCCTAATTATCTCAGAAGGGATGCCCGTGCTTATTTCAGTACAATGGTTTAATTAAAGTAGACTCAGTTCTTGGAAGCTTTGGTAGAAGGTTTCATCCCACCGTTCCTGCTGGCATCTCAAACCAGTATATGGGGATCCCAGTTAAAAATGTATGAACCAGCTGGCATGGTGTTGATGAGGTACCTACCATCCATGGGCAGGGACCTCTTTTCTCTTCTTAGGTCTGAAGCACGTGACAGTGACATTTGCTTCTGACTTGGATACTTCTCTCAGTGGTGGGGCATTATTTCGGATTCTGTCCCATCCCTTCCCAAGATATGATCCCTTGGAAATAGTGAATAGTACTTTATATTAAGCCTCCACTGCTAAAAATGACTGTATAGATTTTACCCTTACAACCCTTGTCTAGGCAAAGTGTGTATCTTTTATATCTGTGAGGAGAAAACAATGTGACTAATATTACCACTCAGATAACATAAGGAGAAAGAAAATCACTCAGTGGTCTATGCCTTAAGCACGCAATACTATGCTCATGTCCGCTATCCTGAATCACTAAAGGGCAATTGAACCATCAGGTACAAATCCACTTCCGGAAGGATCTGGAGACAGTCTTACAGTGACTGAGAGTGAGAGAGCTGGCCTGCAGTTCTTGATAGAACTCACTTATGTTAAGTACCACAATCCCCCAATGTCTGTACATTACACTCTAAGTGGTATCTAATGTCAATGCTTCCACTTACGTTCTCCATAACATCCTTTCTCAAGTCATTGACCCCAGCAATTTTCTCCTCTCATCTCTTATGTCATTCTGTTTGCCTCTCGGTAAGGTCATTTCCATCTATAAACCAGCACATCACACCACACCACACCCTGCCTTAACAAACGTTTAACTTAGTCATAAAAGCTGCTTTCTGTTCCACCACTCTCCATTGGTATAACATGAGACCCTTTAGAACCCTTGAAATGTTGAAGAGAGCAGAACAGAACAAATCCTTGGCTTCTTATCACTTTTAAGGAAAACTCAGTTAACTGTCAGAAGTATGGACACTAGAAGATTCATAACATCCACCTTGAACTCACCCACAGAATGGCAGAGCCACCCAGAGGACTCAAAGCTTCTACTTGTGTATCTGGAGGGACCACTGTCCTGTAGTTAATAATAGAATAAACCACAAAGCCCATACGTGCTTTCCAGAAAAACTCAGTGCACAAGTACTGGTTGTGATGATGAACATTGCCAGGGCCAGACAAGAGCCTACAGGGTGTGCTTGTGAGGGACATCCACACAGACAAGGCTGTCTAGGGCTGTCATCATCCTGAGGCATGGAGAAGGGTCATACACACAGCCAGACAGAGCCAGCTCACAGCCAAATCGTGCAACTGGAATTTCTTAAAAACAACTCGTGTTAACACACCAGTTCAGGAAGAATGCTGGCATTAGGGGCCAGCACCAAACACTCCTTTATCTTTCAGGTTTTCCCTGAAGACTGTACATCAGAAAACCTGGAGACGTTTGTGTGAGTTTCAGTCCATAGCTGTGGCTCATCCTCATTTCCTTGTCTTAACAGTTTCCCCCATTCCACCTCACGTAAGGGAATCGAAAGTAGTGCCCAGTAAAAGGCTAAGGGACTAGAATACTGATTTTAGTGTTTCATAAAGTGATTTAAAACGAACACTGCAAAATATGTAACTAAGCTCAATAGACACCTTCATTTGCCTGAGAGAAATAGCGTGAGTCACATATTGATTTTTATCAAAATAAACAATCCAAACTTGCCCTTAAATCATAACTATTTTGAAATCTAGCATACCCAGCCTCTACCAATGCTTACCCTGCCTTCCCATGTGTGCAAGCAAGACCTCTCCTCCACCACAGACCGTGCTGTGAAGCCCAGCACGCTGCAAAGACCTGAAGGCCTGCTGGTCATCTCCCATCAGGTGAACTCAGCTGAGGTTCTATGAGACTCAGGACAGGGTTTTTATTAAGAAGAAAAATCAAAGTACCTGAGGAATTAGGATTTGATTTGTGTTTCTAACTAATTATTATGGACCTGAGGAGCTACCTAACTGTTACAACACAGGAGAAAGGCTAAATTAAAAACAAAACTGCTTAAATTATTTAGCTGAGCCACAGCTTTGAAGTGCTAAAAGCATATTTACCCATCCTGATGGATGCCAATTGTCCCATCTCATCCATAAGACAATTGCAGTCCACTCATTCCATTTCTTTACTTACTTTTTCAGATGGCTTCCCCAATAAAACATGTTCTAGGACATTCTGAACAAGCTATTGAGGGCTAATGGATTGATGGGGACTGAGGCACTCTTCTTTCCAGAAACAAACACAGAGGATCGATATAATTCTTCATTCTGGAATCAAGTCATCTCCCCAGACAGCCTCTGGGTAGTGTCAGGAACTTTCACTGACAGGAGACACGGGTCCCTTTCCCTAGTATTCACATACTACACTATATTGTCCATTTACATGGAAAAGTCTCAGGTGACATTTTCAAAGCTCATCTCCAAACTCAAATGCACAGTTTCCCTTTTCTGTATCTTTTTGCATGTAGATAATATGAACAGCATTTCAGATTTATCTTAGTTAATTGAATTCACTCTAACAACAAAAAAAATATGTCCAGTTCCTAAGATTATGCCAACACCATTTTTAGTTCATTTCCTCTTTATACTGCCAACCACCATCACTCCAGATGTGGTAAAGGAAGTCTTGCTGGTACATCTAATTAGATAAAATCTAAGCCTGTAGTTTGTGCTAGCTACACTTTGTCATGGAGATAAACATCTTTGTTCATCGGCTCTCTTATCTTCATATGGAGATTAATTTTAATTTCTCATGAACCTAATTCCTAGAAGAAATTTGGAGGTTATGAAATGGATCTACCATTTCCATAGTTAAATAATTTTGAGTTTAGTGAATATTAAATAGAAGCTTAGGACTAGGTAGTGAGAAAAAAAAAATCTGAATCTACCTGACTGACCTCCATTGTTGTGCAGGGGACGCATTGGTTCTCAGAATGATGTCCTCACCAAGCCACGAAAAGTTGTGTCTGCCAGGAGAGCTGGTTCTCCCAACTACTCCTGGGTTCCCTGGTCACTTGACTTTCATGGTTGTTGCTACCTTGAGAAACCTCTTAACAACTTGAGTTCAACCCTTCATCTGCACACCATTGACATGTGACTAGATACAACATACTGCAGGGTTTAGAGTGCTATGCGAATGGCACTCTCTGCAATGCATGAGTCCCTTTACATATTATGTTTTCTTATAATGAAATATAGTAAATTTTAATGTAATCTTGTATCAAATTTTAAGAATTTGGCGATGAGTTCCATAAGGAAATGAATATAGATCAATAATACTACTCAGCTTTAAGAATGAGGACATTCTGAGTTTTGCAGGCAAATGGATGGAACTGGAAAATATTATCCTGAATGAGGTAATAGACCCAAAAGGACATGCATGGTATGTATTCACTAATAAGTGGAGATTAGCCAAAAATAAAGTAAAGAATACCCAAGATAGAGTCCACAGAACTCAACAAGCTAAAGGTCCCAAGAGAGGACACCTTAGTCCCACTTGGAGGAAAGAAGAAAGCAATCACAAGGGGGAAGGGAGGGACCTGGGAAGGAAAGTGTATGCGGGGGGGGGGGGGGGGAAGAGGGGAACCAGATCTGGTGATCTGGTATTGGGTGAGGGAACAGGACTGAAGTCCTGAAGTTCAGCAGAAAGAATGAAAACAGGAAGACTCAGGAGATGGAAGGCTGGGAGGACCCTCCAGAATGCACCTGGGAGGTGAGAGACTCTCAGTACTCAAATGGAGGGACCTTAGATGAAATGCCTGAAAGTAGGAAGAGGAAACTTATAGAATCCACCTCCCGCAGGAAGACAGGGCATCAAATGAGGGAGGGGGCATCTCACAGCCAAAACACTGACCCATAATTATTCCTGTCTGAGAAAAACTTCAGGGATGGAAACAGAAAGGAGCTTGAGGAAAAGAAGGTCCCACGACAGGCCCAAAGTGGGATCCAGCTCAAGAGGAGGTCCCATGGCCTGGCACTATTACTGAGGCTATGGAGTGCTCACAAAGGGGGATCTATCATGACTGCTCTTCAAAAGATCCAACAAGAACCTGAAAGAGTCAGATGCAGGGTTGTACCCAACCAATGGACAGAAGCTGCTGAACCCTGTGGTTTAATTAGGGAAGAGCTGAAAGAAGCTGAGGAGGAGGGCAACCCTGTAGGAGAACCAGCAGTGTCAATTAACCTGGACCCCCAAGAACTCTCAGACACTGGACCACCAACCAGGCAGCACACACCAGCTGATACGAGGGTCCCAACATATATACAGTAGAGGACTGTAGGGTCTGGGTTCAATCAGAAAAGATGCACCTAACCTTCAAGAGACTGTAGGCCCCAGGGAGTTGGTGAGGTGGGTGGTGGGTGGTGGGGACATGCTCATGGAGACAGGAGTGGGGGGGGGGGAGGTATGTGATATGGAACAGTCAGAGGACAGACTGGGAGGGGAATAAATTCTGAAGTGTAAAATAAACAAACAAATCAATAAATAGATTAAATTATAAAAAGCAAAAGAAAATTCAAAAAAAAAGAAAGAAAAATACTAGGCATAAAGTCTTATAATAAGTATCATCACCACATATCAGCTTTGAGGTCCCCAATTTCATCTGTAGTAGTCATAAACCCCAGTGAAGAAAATAAATGAAGTAAATAGAGGCCTCTGTAGAAAGTTCTGAAGAAATATAAACAACACTGTGGAGTGGTGGTGCAAAGTAGTTTAAACAAATTTTAGCTTTCAGCATAATTCCCAAAGAAGGGTTCCTTATTGCACACATATGGTTATCTAACTCCTGTGCCTTGCAGTATCTGTGAGACTATTTTCAATCTAATTTCAATATTTTTCATCTTTTTTAATTATATATTTTTCTAATAATTTATATTTTTATTCACCTTATATCCCGACCATAGCCTTACCTCCCCTTCTCCAAGTTCCAACCTTACAAATTCCTTCCCCAATGCCCTGAGAAGGGAACCCCCCTTTGGGTACCATCCCACCCTGAGATATCTAGTCTCAGCAGGACTAGACACAAACTTGCTCGCTGAGGCCCAACCAGACAGTTTAGATAGGGGGAAGAGGATCCAATGGCAGGGAACAGAGATTGAACAGTCTTGTTGGTGCCATTTAAGAAGAAAGGGGAAGATGAGGAGAAGGAGAAGAAGGAGGAGCAATAAGAGGAGGAAGGGGAGAAAAAGGAGAAGAAGGAAGAAGAGATAGAGGAGGACAAGAAGGAGGAAGAGAACAAAAAGAAAAAGACTAACAGCAAGAAGAGCAAGATCACTAAATAACAAATGAATAGTAATATATATACCCAAAATTTTAAATGAAAAGAAATAAAAGGAAATCATCATATTCCTCCAAACATTTTCCCACACTGTCTCTTTCCTCTTTGCGCACATTGCTCACTTCTGTCATCATAGTGCATATATGTAGTCCACAGTGCATGAGGCCTGCAATTAAAAATAACTTCATTCAGTGTTTCAAGGCATCATATATCTGCCAAGATTATGATATCAAGTAAGTCCCTTACGGAGTTTTATTCTAGGTAAAAATGTAAAGGAGAGGCTCTAGATGGATCCTTAAAGATTGATTGAAGAGTGGACATGTGACTTTGCAGATGGCAAAATGTCAGTCCCACTCAGGATGCTCATGAGCATGGCCATGCACTTCCATTCCAAATTTAAAATAAATAAATAAATAAATAAACAAACAAACAAACAAACAAACAAACAAAGTAAGTCATGATGAGTCCTGAGCAGGAAAACAACCCCTTGTGCTGTCTGCTGGTGTTCAATGTCTTCTCTTCCTTTTCTTCCTTTTCTGGTTTTATGTTACTTTCTTCTTCCTCTTCATTGTTGTTTAGCCTCCTATGCTTGTTCCAAGGTGCCATCATTATGCTCAGAATACTGAGATACAAGGCTGCTTCCTTGTAAGCATCATTTTATGGATACATTGGTTTACAACCCAGTTTCCATGAACTGAGAATAACTGGGAGAGTGTAGTGATGGTGTGCCCTGCTCTTTCTGATTAAAATACTCAATAGGTGTATTGATAAGGTCATAGCTGATTATAATTGATTATTTCATGCAAAGTAAAAGGGAACCATTCACTCAGAGCCTTCTATCCACTGAGATTTAATATGTCTTTGATATTTTCTTTATGGCACACTGCCCTTTGATGTACACTGCTATTTGTGAGCATAGAACTTAGAAGCTGAAAAGAAAAAAAAAAACAGTCTGGATGGGAAGGATAGGTAGCGAGCTTATAACATGAAAACCAAATCTCACATCATAAGAGGACATAAGTAGGACATCAGAGGTTCTCATGAATTCCCCACAGGCATTGTCAGGAGGGTACCTCCACCAGCTCCATGGCATCCAGATCTGGAGTTAGCTTTGTCTTTTTCTTGAATCTACTGGCCACTCCACCAGTCAGGATAATCCCATATTGCACCAAGCACTGACAAAACCCACCATTAAAACAGAGATCCCCTATAGAGACCAGTCTTCAAAGGTATCAATCACTTTAGAAAACTCTGCTCCGTGTAAATTTATCCAGCATCATTTGTTTATGTATAATAATGGGTGAGCTGTTCTACTCCAAACGATGTGGAAAATTTTATAGGACTGCCAACTCATAGCATTGCCCACTGAGATGCTCATGAAATGTCCACAGAATGCTAGACAAGACCCGAATGCACATACCTATACCATACTGGTGGATAATAGAAGAATATACAAAATAACTATTTTTTTAGAATTATAGACGATAGGAAAGCAATGACCCCTGAGAAAACCACTCAGATGGATCATGCTGTCACTGTCCTCATACAGGTGCCCCAAGAGGGGGCGTAGGTTCTGTACCAGATATAAAGTACATGCATTATACCTTCTTTGCAACTGTTGTATAAACTGTGCAAAACCCTTATGGCTGTTTCTCCTGGTCACAAATCTCCTGCAGGTCTGAAAGTCCCCAAATTCAATGCCCAACATTAAGACCAACAACATCTGCAGGGAAAAACATAAATTTGCACGAAAAACTAGCAAAGCCCAGATGTGAAAATACTAAGAATCAGTACCTGAAGAGAGGCTTGTCTTGGGAATTGATTCTCACTTGACAGATCTAAGGAGCTTAAAACAAGAAGAAAGATGGTTGGTAAGACCAGGAAAGATCCACAAAGGATCACTGCTGGGACAATCAAATTGTTAGAAATATAAGACACAGGGAAATAAGCAAAGATATTATATACTAGAATAACATTTAAAACAAAGAACCAATGAATTGCAAAATCTGAAGTCACTAATCAAATGCTACTCAAGATGGACACAAACTCAAAAGGCTGAGCTTTTCCTATAAATAGCAACAAGGGAGAGTTCTTATGAAGAACATTTTACAATACCGTTGTAAAAAATGGGAAAAGGCTCTAAAGAATAAGAAATGGCATTAAAAGTTATTAATAGTCTCCCAACCAAAAAAAGCCCAGGACCAGATGGGTTTAGTGCAGAGTTCTATCAGACCTTCAAAGAAGATCTAATTCCAATTCTGCACAAACTATTTCACAAAATAGAAGTAGAAGGTACTCTACCCAACTCATTTTATGAAGCCACTATTACTCTGATACCTAAACCACAGAAAGATCCAACAAAGATAGAGAACTTCAGACCAATTTCTCTTATGAATATCGATGCAAAAATCCTCAATAAAATTCTCGCTAACCGAATCCAAGAACACATTAAAGCAATCATCCATCCTGACCAAGTAGGTTTTATTCCAGGGATGCAGGGATGGTTTAATATACGAAAATCCATCAATGTAATCCATTATATAAACAAACTCAAAGACAAAAACCACATGATCATCTCGTTAGATGCAGAAAAAGCATTTGACAAGATCCAACACCCATTCATGATAAAAGTTTTGGAAAGATCAGGAATTCAAGGCCCATACCTAAACATGATAAAAGCAATCTACAGCAAACCAGTAGCCAACATCAAAGTAAATGGAGAGAAGCTGGAAGCAATCCCACTAAAATCAGGGACTAGACAAGGCTGCCCACTTTCTCCCTACCTTTTCAACATAGTACTTGAAGTATTAGCCAGAGCAATTCGACAACAAAAGGAGATCAAGGGGATACAAATTGGAAAAGAGGAAGTCAAAATATCACTTTTTGCAGATGATATGATAGTATATATAAGTGACCCTAAAAATTCTACCAGAGAACTCCTAAACCTGATAAACAGCTTCGGTGAAGTAGCTGGATATAAAATAAACTCAAACAAGTCAATGGCCTTTCTCTATACAAAGAATAAACAGGCTGAGAAAGAAATTAGGGAAACAACACCCTTCTCAATAGTCACAAATAATATAAAATATCTTGGCGTGACTCTAACTAAGGAGGTGAAAGATCTGTATGATAAAAACTTCAAATCTCTGAAGAAAGAAATTAAAGAAGATCTCAGAAGATGGAAAGATCTCCCATGCTCATGGATTGGCAGGATCAACATTGTAAAAATGGCTATCTTGCCAAAAGCAATCTACAGATTCAATGCAATCCCCATCAAAATTCCAACTCAATTCTTCAACGAATTGGAAGGAGCAATTTGCAAATTTGTCTGGAATAACAAAAAACCTAGGATAGCAAAAAGTCATCTCAAGGATAAAAGAACTTCTGGCGGAATCACCATGCCAGACCTAAAGCTTTACTACAGAGCAATTGTGATAAAAACTGCATGGTACTGGTATAGAGACAGACAAGTAGACCAATGGAATAGAATTGAAGATCCAGAAATGAACCCTCACACCTATGGTCACTTGATCTTCGACAAGGGAGCTAAAACCATCCAGTGGAAGAAAGACAGCATTTTCAACAATTGGTGCTGGCACAACTGGTTGTTATCGTGTAGAAGAATGCGAATCGATCCATACTTATCTCCTTGTACTAAGGTCAAATCTAAGTGGATCAAGGAACTTCACATAAAACCAGAGACACTGAAACTTATAGAGGAGAAAGTGGGGAAAAGCCTTGAAGATATGGGCACAGGGGAAAAATTCCTGAACAGAACAGCAATGGCTTGTGCTGTAAGATCGAGAATCGACAAATGGGACCTAATGAAACTCCAAAGTTTCTGCAAGGCAAAAGACACCGTCAATAAGACAAAAAGACCACCAACAGATTGGGAAAGGATCTTTACCTATCCTAAATCAGATAGGGGACTAATATCCAACATATATAAAGAACTCAAGAAGGTGGACTTCAGAAAATCAAATAACCCCATTAAAAAATGGGGCTCAGAACTGAACAAAGAATTCTCACCTGAGGAATACCGAATGGCAGAGAAGCACTTGAAAAAATGTTCAACATCCTTAATCATCAGGGAAATGCAAATCAAAACAACCCTGAGATTCCACCTCACACCAGTCAGAATGGCTAAGATCAAAAATTCAGGTGACAGCAGATGCTGGCGAGGATGTGGAGAAAGAGGAACACTCCTCCATTGTTGGTGGGAGTGCAGGCTTGTACAACCACTCTGGAAATCAGTCTGGCGGTTCCTCAGAAAACTGGACATAGTACTACCGGAGGATCCAGCAATACCTCTCCTGGGCATATATCCAGAAGATGCCCCAACAGGTAAGAAGGACACATGCTCCACTATGTTCATAGCAGCCTTATTTATAATAGCCAGAAGCTGGAAAGAACCTAGATGCCCCTCAACAGAGGAATGGATACAGAAAATGTGGTACATCTACACAATGGAGTACTACTCAGCTATTAAAAAGAATGAATTTATGAAATTCCTAGCCAAATGGATGGACCTGGAGGGCATCATCCTGAGTGAGGTAACACATTCACAAAGAAACTCACACAATATGTATTCACTGATAAGTGGATATTAGCCCCAAACCTAGGATACCCAAGATATAAGATATAATTTGCTAAACACATGAAACTCAAGGAGAATGAAGACTGAAGTGTGGACACTATGCCCCTCCTTAGATTTGGGAACAAAACACCCATGGAAGGAGTTACAGAGACGGAGTTTGGAGCTGAGATGAAAGGATGGACCATGTAGAGACTGCCATAGCCAGGGATCCACCCCATAATCAGCATCCAAATGCTGACACCATTGCATACACTAGCAAGATTTTATTGAAAGGACGCAGATATAGCTGTCTCTTGTGAGACTATGCCGGGGCCCAGCAAACACAGAAGTGGATGCTCACAGTCAGCTAATGGATGGATCATAGGGCTCCCAATGGAGGAGCTAGAGAAAGTAGCCAAGGAGCTAAAGGGATCTGCAACCCTATAGGTGGAACAACATTATGAGCTAACCAGTACCCCGGAGCTCTTGACTCTAGCTGCATATATATCAAAAGATGGCCTAGTCGGCCATCACTGGAAAGAGAGGCCCATTGGACTTGCAAACTTTATATGCCCCAGTACAGGGGAATACCAGGGCCAAAAAGGGGGAGTGGGTGGGCAGGGGAGTGGGGGTGGGTGGATATGGGGGACTTTTGGTATAGCATTGGAAATGTAAATGAGTTAAATACCTAATAAAAAATGGAAAAAAAAAAAAAAAGAAATGGCATTAAAGTTGAGAAAGCATAAGAATTCTGGAAGGTTTGTGAAATGTCACTGAAGACTTGGTAAAACAGGAGCTGATTCCCTGGAGGGTGATGGATAAACATGTTCAGAAGAGTCTGAAAGGCTCTCAGGTGACAGAGTTTCAGAGACACAGTGGCTGCCCCTCCATAACAACACAGAAACCAGACACTATGGCAGCAGGATAGTCTCCTTCACTTTCAGGATACATGACTAAAATGGAGCTGGCAACCATCAGTAACTATCACTAAAATATTTTTTAATAGCTGACAACTAAACAGGTAAAATGCTAAACATACATACAGAGATTTGAGTAAAATATTAGTGTTATAGCATGTATACACACTACGGATATGCACACATTAATATGCACATATATATGAGTACAGAGATAAATATTAGTTTGACAGAGATGACTCTTTTAACTGTTTATAAAATAATGACAAGTATTATAATACACTGGGTAGTAAGAAACATCTACAATTCCAGCTGGTCGTTGTCAGATAGACTACAATCTCCTGGGTGATGTCGGTGGTTAGGACAAGACGTGAGAAGCCCCAAATCCATAAAGTGAGTGACATACTGTTGTATAACCTTTGGGTTAAAGAAAGCTCTTCTTAGAACCTGGAAAAAAAAGGTATTTAAAACAACAGTAAAAGTGCACAAGAGATGGAGCATTGGAACAGCACTTAAGAGAAAACATGAGCTGCCAAGACGGCTTAGTGAATGAAGACACTTCTCACTAAGTTCAGGTTTATGTGTCATCCAGAATTCAATCCCCAAATTCACATTGCAGAAAGAGAGGACCAACTCCTGTAAGCCTTTCACAGGACTTGTCAAGCATGTCTGTTTAAGTGTGTACTTGCACACTTGCTTGCACACATGTGCATTAGATGTAATAAAAAACAATGTAATAAAAGACTAAAGCAAAGTTAGAGGAAATTAAGAGAGCATTGGACAGCATAGCATATTGATCCAAGTGCTGACACAATAGACGTAATTACAAAAATAAAAAGAGTATTTTCCCAATAATAGTAGGAAGCAAGAAACCACCTGGCAAGGAAACAAACTCAAGAAGCTCATAAATAGAACATTAAACTTTAAAAATGTAAGATATGAGAAAGCGGACATATCAAAATAAAACAAATGAATGTCTCAAATCATCTTAATAGAAAAATTCCAAAGCAATACATATGATGAGGATCTTCCTTTCATGAAGGTTTGTACACCCACTGTCGTCTAAAGGTCACTGCCATCGAGTACAGAAAGAACAATTAGCCCCGGGAATACAGAACTTATTACAAAAATAATAAAGTATATTATCTCAAAAATACTTTCCGAAGGAACAATCAACTGTGAATTTGTTCTTTTTCTCTGGACTTAATTTCAAGATGAGTTTAAAAGAACATTGAAGAAAACCATGGGACCATTTCATGACTTAATTTTAAATTAAATTGCAAATATTTTATGGAGAGTGTTTTTACCTAGAGTAGGTGATGAAGTAGATGGTTAGGTTTATTAAAAAAATTTCAGGAGTAGTTTAATATCAGAAAATATGTCAATGATATTTAAAATATTAATGATTTAATAAATTACATTACTTCCTCAATGGACAGAGGAAAGCATCTGATAAATTCAACAGTTTTTATTATTAACGCTCATAAAATATGAATGGTAGGAAAGCTTGCCTGACACAAGCTATATACCAGAAATTATGAGTTAAAGCCTTATATGGATGGTGGAAGTAATGAGTGACTTTTGAGAGCAGGATCTAAGTACATGGACTCTCCACCTTATTCAGGATCTACATACAAGTACGCTCCACCTTATTTTTCAATGTAGATTGCAGGCCTGGTAGTACAGTGCAATAAATATATGAACATGAAGAGAAGGAGGCTCAGATCCACTCAAGAGTGACTGATAATTTGCATCAACCTGCATCATAAATGCAGGTGCAGGCCCTGGGATCACAAGAGCCCTGCAGGTCTGCTGCACATATGCTTTCTTTGTAGCATTTAATGATGGCTGTCTATTTCAGAAAAGCCACCTCAGGCAAATTAATAGCGACAAATCTGTAGAATGTGCACAAAGGATTTTTATTTAAAGAAGTTTAACCTAAAATTAGCTTAAAAATGACAATAAGCTGAGAGATAAATTTTATATGAATAGGGAAATACAACAGTACAAAAGAACTGATTTTAATTCAATCTATATTAATTTATGATTTCTATATTATTTTGACCAGGAAGTTTATAGTTGTAGAGGCTTTAAATGTTTCATATTAAATATGTTTTTCATATATTTATATGTATAAAAATGAAACAATAAGAATAGATTTACACATAATAGTAGAGAAAAATCCAGGCAAATGACATAAAAATGAGGAATGTTCTTGAAGTGACCTTAACAAAGCTCTATGGCCAAATAATATAAGATAGTTCAATTTTAGGCCTGTGTGGACACAACACTTGATGATAGTTTTCACATTAACACACACACACACACACACACACACACACTTACGTGTGTAGGTTTACACATTGATGGGTTCACTTACATGGTAACAAGAAGGTCTGAGAAGACAAGAGGTTCCTGTTTCCACCCAGTGTCCCAGAAGCAGATCAGAGATGCCACCCAAGAGAAGGCAGCTGAAGCTTTGGTGTAGAGAGATAGACCAGGGCCTCCCAGAGAAAGAGAGTGCCTAAGAGTAAAACGACATCATCATGCAAGTGGAAGAGAGCTTTAAGACTTCCAGCTTAGGGAATAGTCAGACCCAGAAGAGACCTTGGATGTGAATAACCTGAAAACTGCAGTATCTTCATCCACAGTATCAACTGGTAGAAACATTGACTATGAAATTCAACAGGGAACAAGAGTCGGAGGTGAAAAAGATTCTTCAAAGCATCAGAACATCCTTGGAGACAGCACTGAAGACAGTATCTCTAATAGAGCCTGGTTTGGGTCTCTAGAGATAGCTCAGCAGCTAGAGCTCCCGCTGTTCTTGCAGAGGACTTGGGCGGGTTCCCAGCATCCATGATAGCTCAGAAACTGTCTGTAATTCCATTTTTGGGGCATTCAAAAGCCTCTACTATCTTCTGTGGATATTATATACAAGTTATTTAATGTGTAAGAAGATAAAGAGAAGAGGGCCAAGTGAGCTATGCACATAAGCTAATAGCTTCAAATTTTATCACAAAATCTATACCTTTTAAGATGAGAAATGACTAAGTGTACCAGGCCTCTATGTGGTGTCTTTATATCTTGATTGGGAAGATGCATGCTTTGCCACTAAGTAATCTTTTTTGCAAAGCTTGGTGTTTTATACAATTATGCAAATACTTAATAGATGGTGTCTTATTTTACTTCATCAATTGAATATTCGAATGATACCGGGGCCTTAAATAAATGGTGCCTTCAAGTGGGCAGGTCAATATAATTAAGAAAAATATGTGCAAGCAGTATTAAGCTTGAGGCAAAAATAAACATTCTTACCCAGTATGTGAATCTTGGGAAAACAAAAACAAAAACAATAAAACATTCACCCAGGCTGCTTGTGGAATCAGAGCGCTGATAGGATCTCCTCTGCCACTGTTGTTACAGGGAAGAAAAGGCAATAAAAGATAAATCTGCTAAGAGGAAAGCCCTTGGCTGTGGCAGCCTCCACAAGTACCCTCCCAACTGAAGCCCAGGGACTGGGACAACATTTCATTCCTTCTCTTCCTCTCCAAGTTACCAAAGAGTTTAAATTTTGAGCATTTTCAAACACAAATTCAGTATAATAGCATTAGAATAACAATAGGGTTTTAAGAGAAACACATATATTTTGGTTTCACTAGTTTTTTAAAGAAAACCTATTCTGTCAGGATTAGTGTGCATAGTTCGGGCTTGGTGAGAGAAGGGTCATAAATGAGTCTTGGTACCTTTACTGTGCCTTTGCCTATGTCTCAGTGCCATGGCAGAAGTTTGGAGTATGAAGGGAGTTTGATTTAGAAGAAAAGGAATAGAATCTAACTCCCAAATGATGATCCTTCACAACCTAGCAATGAGGCCAATGGGTAATTTCACATCATTACCTAAAATTTATCCTCATTCGCATGACTACCTTAGGAACTTAGACTGCCCAGCATGACTGGAGTTTAAATAGCTGTTTGACAAACAAGATTGAAGCCATTGGATCTGGGTCATGAATCTTTATACACAAACTAGTTCAAAACAATGACAGTGTTACCTATCTTCTACAAAGTTGCAGTAACCAGCTGCCTCACATAAGTTGACTTCTCTGCTATGGACCCTAGAGTGAATTTAGCAAGTCAATGCATTATAGCAATGACATAGTTGTGATTTCTGCTCAGCAGGGCACTATTCTTAAGGAGAAATTATGACCCCAAAGCATGCCACACACCAACCTGAGGACTAAGAGACACCACAGTGTGTTTTCTAAACTTTGGAGTTCAATGTGGTGATATAAATAGAGATTGTAGGGATTGAATGATAAGCATACATAAAGGAAACTTTGGGTATGTTTATATTCATATATATATTCATATTATATATGTATGTACATTTGTATAAAGCCCATATGAAGTGAAAAGCTGACAAAAATTCCACAAAGAAAGATATCAAAGGTGAACTCAGGAAACATGAGCCTAACCCTAACCCTGAGTCTTCTCTTAAGCACAGCTATGGAATTATTCAGTAAAGTCTGTGACCTTAGCCTAGGGAGAAGATGCACACTCCAGGTGAATGTCCACATGCTGTCCCAGTCCACCTTGTGAGCTAGGCTGTTGCCTGCAGAGTGTGGTCTGAGCTCATTATGAATAATTCATGTCTCATCTATCTTCTGAAGAGGTGTTAAATTGCCCTTTTGGCATGTCTGTGGTTTCTGAGGAATGTGTTCACACCTCATTATCACTCAGTGATGGACTCCTGAGAGGGGAGGTAATTGTCTTCCACCAAGGACTCTGTCAGTGTGGCAATGCACCACTTCAAGACCAGAGAGCTTCCCTGGTGACCGCAAGTCTGCAGAACTTCAGAAGAAAGGAGAGCCTGGGTCAGTTTACCCTCTAACATTAAGGGAAGCTTTGCTTCAGTTAGAATTTGCTTATTGTCCTTCCCAGTATCTTCAAAATTAAACTGGAAAGAAAGGCAAGAAGAGGCATCTCGGGGGTTTTTTTGGGAGGGGGGTTGTTTGTTTGTTTGTTTGTTTGGTGTGGTCTAAAGGGCTCCTTTGCTGTGCAAGACTAAATACCTTCCACTGGGTCTCACATGAGACAGCCATGCATGCATCTCATTGCTTCTAGCAATATCCATGCAGTTATATTACTGAAATGACATTGTAGCTCCCAGAGAGGTTGACAGTTTCCCTCCCCTTACAGCCCCAGACAGGATCTCTTCACAAGAATGGGTCTGGCCTCAGCATGTTGAGTTATGCCTACCTGCACCTTGGAGGACACTGACTGAGAATCTGGTTGTCACCAAGTCCAAGTGCATTTTGTCAGCTCAACCAGTACTCTTTAAAGGAGCTGCCCCAGTGTCAATATCCACTGCAGAACTCTGTCTATTTGAATGTATAAGAGGCAAGCCAAGCAGAACAACCAAGGTATGCTCACTAGAAGGTGGGCTTCTAAATATCAAAGTGTGTAAATGGGCTTTGTGTGTATGTGAGTGTGAGTGTTGTGTTTGTGTGTGCATGTATGTGTGCTTTGTGTGTCTGTGTATGCATTTTTATAATTTTGTGTGTATAAATGCATGTTTGTGTGTGTGTTTATATCAGTATGTGTGTGTATAAAAGTGTGTGTGCCTGTTGTCAATAATGTTTATTAAATACTGTTTCAAATTTAGATGTAAAATTTTGATTAAAAATAAATTAACAGAAAAAAGCCTTAGGACTATGTGCCCTTTAAATGTCTTTCTAGATTGATAGACAAGAGAGGATGCCTTCTGCAGGAGCCCTTGAAGATGACGGTGAAAGTCAGAAGTACTGAACGAAAATGACTGTTGCCAATCCACATGACATCACTGGTGCAGAAGTTTTACATTATAAGAAACATGGCCTCTGCGAGGCTCATTTTGTCATCATGAGGCCAGATCCCTGCTCCCACTGTCCCTTTAACACTTTATGCTGGGGATTCCCCTGACAACTAACTGCTCAACATCCTCTGCTGTTGCTCAAATAGCTTTCTCTCAAGTCCTAGATGCCACCTTTGCTCCACACACCCTGAGTGAAATAGCACTGACAGGTACGCGGGGAGCTCTGAGCCATCAACTTCTCCACCAGTTTGAGTGACACTCCACCTACCACTCACATAGCTGCTTAGACTCTTCCTTTCCTTTTCTCCTGCCTCAATGGTGCGATCTGAGAGGGGCAGCAGGGTAGAATCACCAGGAGCAGAGGAGACTTCCGGCAGAGATGAGTGCATGGAGAACAGAGGTAGCTTCCATGACACGTCTCATTTCATGGAAATAAAACAATGTCTATTTAAACCTTTGGGGTGGGTAAGGGCTTTTGGGGTGAGCATATATCATTGCCCAAGACCATGGTGCTGGGCATGCTTCATCAGCACAAGGATGAATTCCAGGTGCTGCTGGGTATAACCTTATAAGGCAAGGAGGAAGATTAACCTGGACACTGGGCTACATGATCTCCAATGGGCAAAGGTGGGGGCACAGGGATATGTGCATCAGGACACTCAGGCCTTGGCCCGGGGGTGGAGGGGGAAGCATTTCTACATGTCAAAAAGAATATTCTGAATTTTCATTCTCAGTTTTGTGACTCCAATAACTTCAATAACATGTGTAAGATGGCACCCAAACACACATTTTTGACCTAGCTTATATAAGTAAAGCTTATACTGATATACATAGTTATCTGGCCCAAAGAAAGGAAAGCTCTCGAGTGAAGCTCATCTCATGGGCTGTATCAAGATGTTTAATGCAGAGGCTTAATTATTTGTAACCATCTCAAGGAATAGACTAAGGGCAACCTTTCTGGAAATGTCCTTGGTCAAACACATTCATGGAAATTATGTGGTGTTCTAATTCTGTAGTCAATAAATAAATAAAAGATGCAGTAAGTAGTGTGGTGATTTGAATATGCTTGGTCTAGGAGTGGCACTATTAGGAGGTATGGTCTTCTTGGAGTAGGTATAGCTTTGCTGGAGGAAATGTGTTACTGTGGGGGTAGACAATGAGACCATCTTTCTAGCTGCCTGAAAGACATCCCCCTCCTTGCTGCCTTTGAATCAAAAAGTAGAATTCTCAGCTCTTTTTCTTGCACCATGGAAAAAGTCTGCATAGATGCTACCATGTGTCCTGCCATGATGATAATGGACAGAATCTCTGAACCTCGTAAGCCAGCTCTAATTAAATGTTGTCCCTTATAAGAATTGCCTCGATCAAGGTGTTTATTCACAGCAACGGAAACCCAAACTAAGACAAGTATAATTTTTTACTAAAGAAAATAAAGGTCATGAATGCCTCAACAGTTTTGCTTATCACACAGTCATGATAGATTCACAGATGCAGGATATACATAACTTGAGACAGATATCATGGTCTGAACACAAAAGTTATAGAAATAGCTTAAACCCTAAACTGCAATAGTGACTCTACCCTACCTGTTAGATTTCCTATGCAAGTAAAAGTATTAGTTGGAATTTGTTGGCTGCATAAAGAATAAACACGTGTCTTGAAAGCCATTTTGGAGGGTGGAGAAGTTATCACTTAATTAAAGCATAAAAGAAAGCGTGCCTGATAGACAGCCTTGAGAATGAATAGTGATGCAGTTTGAAGAACTTTTGTCTTTTTGAAGATGGCTGTGCTCTACCATACAACCTTCACTGTGGTGGGGGCAAAAGGATGGGTACATACGTGTGTGTGTGTGTGTATGTGTGTGTGTGTGTGTGTGTGTGTGTGTGTGTGTGTGTGTGTGGTGTATTTACACTCCTAATGCCAATAAGAGATGATACAACAGGAACTTCATGATAAGATATGACACAATTTCCGTCACAGGGAATTTGAAATTGTATGAAGTTCATGTCTTTTATTCAATATTACTTCTTCTTGGCTCTTGATTTAGAAAAATAAATTCTTGAAAGTAAATATACTTTCTGGTGTTAAGTCTATAGAGTTTAAACATTTTAAACAAAACCCTAACTACAATAGATTGCTCATTTATAGCTCATATCATAACACACCAGATCATCTTACTTGAAATTTGAGTCAATTTATAGTTGATCATAAAAATATGTAATAGCACATGATGGAACCATCTCCTGAGAGTATAAAGTTGTCAGGTGTGTTTTTCTGCACTGTTATTAGCTACAGATGTGACTGATAAACTCTTATAACTTTCTTCCTAAGGAACTCATCTCCACCCTACCTTCTGTCAAATAGAGCACAAAGACCTCCACATTATTTATCCCATCTTATCCTCATAGTACTCTACAAACTTCCAGGTAACAGATACTCAACCCACACAGCAAGTGTTCCACTGTGAACAGGGAATTATAAAAGTCCTCACTTCCATTGTTTTCCCTAAAGATAGAAATGCTGCTAAATCATTTATAGTACTTTACCTGAGGTGAGGGGACTAAAACCAATTGTATGAACAGAAATTCATCTTTAGCATCCCAACAGGCTTCTGTTACAGGAAGCCACCAGGAGCCATAGTCAGCTACTGTGTTTACGTGAGGTGTAGAAGTCTTATTCAGGAAATGAAAGGGAAGCAACCAGAGGCCAAAAAAAAAAAAAAAAAGGCATTATTATTGAAGAGGCAGACTCATGAAGCCCTGATATTGAGAACTTCCATTGCTGACTCCTCCTAGAGCAACATCAAGGACAAGAGGCTCTGCCTTTCCCATCCAGTGGCAGCCCATCGTTGGTTGTTAACTCATAGAAGAGTTTAATTTGCAAAGGCTGACATTCTTTCACTCAGGAGTAATGTTTTATCTTTGTCGTCAACTTTACACACTTAGGAAGATGAAACCTCAATTTGGACTTGCCTCCACTGAATTGGCCTATGGGCATGTCTATGGTAATATTTTTATGCTCACTGCGGATGTTACCATCTCTAGCCAGGGAGGGCTGTATATGAAAGGTAGCTGAGGAAGCCAGTGTTGCAAACCAGCAAGCAGCATTCCTCTGTGGTTTCTGCTTCAGTCCATGATTCTATGTTCCTGCCTTGGATTCCCTCAATGAGGAACTGTAATCTGTAAGCCAAATAAACTTTTTTTCTCACAAATTTAATTTTGATGAGTGTTTTATCATAGCAATAAAAACTATGAACTAGAACACTAGGTAACACATAGAGCAGCTAACTACCAGAAGCACCAAATTGCTCATAGCACATGAGAGTTAATGGTTTCTGAGATTTCCCATAATGGTGATGACAAAGACTTCCTTGACAAAGTCACTGGCACCCTGGTTTGTCCAGCATCATGCTGACCTCCTCAACCAAAAACTCACGTTTGGAAAGAAGTTATATTCAGGAATGTCTGGCATTGGATATACAGTGGTCCATCCTCAGGTTGGACCATTGGTTTTGCCTATACACCACCAAATATGATGGGGACAATCACCTGAAATTACTTTAAGTCTGTTGAGCAGAAACTAACACTAACTCACATGAAATATACATGCATAATATTATCCTCTAATGTCTAATATTATCCATATACACGGAGAGTTAGATACAGATAGGTAGATGGATACATACATAGATACATAGATTCATAGACACATAGACTGATACATAGATAGATATTTATCCTCATAGTACTCTACAAACTTCCAGGTAACAGATACACAACCCACACAGCAAGTGTTCCACAGTGAACAGAGAAGTATAAAAGTCCTCACTTCCATTAAATAGATAAATAGGTAGATAAATAGATGATAGATGCAGATAGATAAGTAATACATACATACATACATGAGATAGATAGATAGATAGATAGATAGATAGATAGATACATACATACATACATACATACATACATACATACATAGATTCATAGATAGAGATGAACATTCACTTATCATGAAATGGCTACAGCTAGCTAATTTCAAGAATTTCAATTCACATATTTATCATTGGTAGTGTGAAAATTCATGATACCCACATTATTACATATTTCATTAATCTATACTACTGCTGTGAACTATATATGTGATGTTGATATGAGAAGACTTCATGAACTTCTTCCTCCTATACAACTTTGATTATAGCATTTTTTATTTTATATTTTTATTTTATCTGTATGGGTGCTTTGCACCCCAGTATTTCTATGCACCAACATATGTGCCTAGTGTCCAGGGAGGACAGAAGAAGACATCAGAATTGATTTTATGCCTACATTAAGATAAATTAATCTCAACAAGATAGAGCCTTTTCTCAATGTTCTGGATTCAATAATACTTCTATGAATGACTAGTTTCAGACAAAGATGAATATGTTCTCAAAGCTGCCCCTATCAACTTGATCAAAAGCAACTGCAAGTTTTGAGGCAGAACTAACTTTACCATAGAATGCATTTCAAATTAAAGGAGGGACTAAAATAGCTGCCTTGCCAGTGAATATTTTCAAAGGTGTAATTGGTCCCATTGTGGCAACATCATTCCCCCTATAAACAAGAGTGTGAAGTCATAAAGCCTTTGTCAAAATAAAGTGAAATGAATAAAGTACAGAGAGCGTGGGTAACGTGCACCTTGGGGTGAGCTGCCAGATGAGCTGTATTTTGCCCAAGGTAGTCCTGTGGCTAGAAGGAGAGGCGTATTATGATGATCACAGCAGATGTTAATACAATGCTGATGACCGTACCCAGCATACATCTACAGTGAGCAAGTTTTACCTTGCAAACTAAGAATCAATAAAAAAAGAAAGAATCCCCAAAATTTTACACACTTATTTTAAGTGACTATTGTTAGTACAATAGTGTCTAACTACAGTCCATTTGTCTACCCACAAGTTATGTATTGAGCATCTTCTGCTTCAGGATGAGGTGTTGATCGGGGATGCAGCTGCAACAAGCCACAAGTGCTCTCTGCCTTATGTTTTAATTAGAAGTTCTGAGGGACCCATGACAAAAGCATCATGGATAATTAAAGCATTTCACTGGCTTCTGTTGCCATTAGAATAAAGACGAACGTATTTAATGCAGCCTTAAATAATCCTATTCATATTTGATGGCATTGCCTCTGGTCCAGAATGACAGACTGGAAGTGGAAAGTATGAGGGTGTGAGATCAGAAGGTGATAATGGAGAGAGTTTGGGGCTAGAGTCTTGAGAATTTAGTGTAGTTTGATTATGGAAGGTAAAAGAAGAAGGAGTTGGGATCTCATCCAAGGTCCTAGTTAAGGAACTGAGTACTTGGTTTCAAAACCAAAGCTTGCTTAACATACTACATGGTGTCAGTCAGGCTGTAGTCCTGATGAGGACGGGGAGGGTTAGTGGAATCAGTCACATAGCTATGCCCTCAATGACAGCTGTGCTGTCTGTAGACCCTGAACCTTCTACTTCACTTTACATTACACAGATTTCCTCTCTTGCCCCACATGTTCCTGAGAAGCTTTTGGAATACATCTTACCACTTGAGAAAAATCCTAGATAAAAAAAAAAATCTCCCCAGATTGTGTCTAATCTATTCTGCTTTGAGTCTCTCTGTTGTTCCAATATTTGTAGATTATGCAATGTATGCATATTTTTCTATAATAAGCCAGATGGAGAAAGAAAAGGGTATTTGACCATCAATGAAAACTGTACTTTCAAACAATCAATGAAAATCAACCAATAATGAATAGAAAACTTCAAGTGCTAGTGGGAGAATTGATATCTTGCAGTTCCATGTTCTACGGAAATATCATTTGAAGACACAGTCTGAATAAAGATGGCTTGGGGAAAAACAAAGCCTAAGAAATCATAGTTTAGGTTTATTGTGAGCATAATCAGTTGTGGATGACACAGCAAAGCCTGCATCACTCCTAGTTAACAGAATGAGATACAAGAATTAATGAAGTCATTGAAATCAGTGTACAAACTTGTTGAATATACAAACAGTTGGTCAATTCTGTGCCTTCAAATATAAAGCAAAACACTAAAAGTTCAAGTAGTTCATAGAAACAAACAAACAAAACAGTTTCTAGGAGACAAATTCCCAGTCCTTTCTGGAAGGATGCAAGAGCAATAAGGACGATTGCAATAAATCTATATAAGAACTCTCTGCCACAGCAAACCTGGGGAAAGCTGTAAAGGTCAAGCTTGCAAGCTAATCAGGCCAGTCATCAAGACATCCACAGCTACTTGTGGTTCTAGTGCATAGAAAATAGATGTAGGTGGCTAAGTGCTTTAAAGAATACTTGTATCACATCCTAGTGTATCAGTACAAGGGGATTAGAAGTTCACAAGTTCAAGACCAGACCAGGCTACATAAAAAAGACACTATCTCAAAAACTAATGGAAAGGCAGACTCTAATTTGAGACCTTAGGAATAGAGAGAATAGAAAATTAAACCAAAGAAAAAGAAAGTGTCAGGGAATGGGGAAAGGAGGTACAGAGGGAGCAAGAATGAAAAATTAAAGAGAAAAAAAATTTAATGCAATCAAAGGAAGAGGTTGAGGACTGGAGAAAAGATTTCTAATTGACTAAACTAAGAATGCATGAATGTACCATAAATGTTTATTTAAGCTGGAATCCTGTCAAACTGCCTCCTAACCATCTATGTTTATGCTCAGAGACAAGTGCTACTCTCAGCTCTAATGAGAGAAGCTTCTCTTGGCTGGCAACAGCAGCAAATGCAGAGGATCATGGTTGTTGATGGTATGGGAATAAGTGATGGATGATTCAGTCCTAAACAAGATATTTAAAACACCACTTCTAAGACTCATAGAAGAGGAGGAGGAAGAATCTAAGAAGACAGGGAGAAGTGCTGTGCACTGCTATATCCTCAGCATGGCAGGCACTACAATAAGGAACTCAGAGCATCCAGGATGACCTACACTGGGTCAGTACCAAGTGGCTCTGTCAACTAGCTGTCATGGAGGTGAGAAAGACCTCATACCTCCCTACTGAAATATTCTATGGTACAGCATTGTCTTCAGTTATGTATCCACTGGTAAACTTGCAAAACTCCCATGGACAGTTCCACTCCCACATTCCCACAGAAAGCTTTGGTCAAACTCAATAGGTCAGAAAGCAGAACATAAAAAAATGGTGTGGAAAGGGACTTCGAGGGTAAAGAGGAACTTAACTGAGATAAGAGGTCAGAATAATCAGAATGTATTTTATATGTGAAAGACAATATGAAATAGCAATCAAGGAAACAAACAGGAGATCCCACAAGGAGGAAAAGAAGCATGAAGGATCATCATGCATTACAACGGCAAAGATCTTTGTTGGGACTAAAGCACTAGATTTTAGAGATGAGTGCATGTTTTATTATAAAACAATACATCACTTTTAAAGCCATGTTCAAGAAGAATGAAAATATGCAGTACACGGCAGGTGGTAAACAGTTTAAATGTGTATGGTATAACCTTCTGCACAGTGACTAATAGGCTCACATATCTCCTCCAGATCATTTTCCAAACATAGGAATGTTCTTCTCCTACATGGCATCTTAGAATTTATGACGTGTCTGAGTTTAAGTGGAATTGTAAATCCTACTGTCATACACTGAATCATCGTAGACTAAAGCAAAGGTCTTGTTTCTGAAATTAAAATTCACAATCAACTGAGGAATTACTTCTTCAATAGGAAGAGAATGATCTGAGCTGACTACCCCTTATGATATAAGTCTATTTAGCCTCCCCCTTTTCTTTTTTAAAATATTTTTATTAGGTATTTTCCTCATTTACATTTCCAATGCTATCCCAAAAGTCCCCCATATGCTCCCCCCCGACTCCCCTACCCACCCACTCCCACATTTTTGCCCTGGCGTTCCCCTGTACTGGGGCATATGAAGTTTGCAAGTCCGATGGGCTTCTCTTTCCTGTGATGGCCGACTAGGCCATCTTTGATACATATGCAGCTAGAGTCAAGAGCTCCGGGGTACTGGTTAGTTCATAATGTTGTTCCACCTATAGGGTTGCAGATCCCTTTAGCTCCTTGGGTACTTTCTCTAGCTCCTCCATTGGGGGCCCTGTGATCCATCCAATAGCTGACTGTGAGCATCTACTTCTGTGTTTGCTAGGCCCCGGCATAGTCTTACAAAACACAGCTATATCTGGGTCCTTCCAGCAAAATCTTGCTAGTGTATGCAATGGTGTCAGCGTTTGGAAGCTGATTATGGGATGGATCTCTGGATATGGCAGTCTGTAGATGGTTCATCCTTTTGTCACAGCTCCAAACTTTGTCTCTGTAACTCCTTCCATGGGTGTTTTGTTCCCAATTCTAAGAAGGGGCAAAGTGTCCACACTTTGGTCTTTGTTCTTTTTGAGTTTCATGTGTAAGATCGAGAATTGATAAATGGGACCTCATAAAGTTGCAAAGCTTCTGCAAGGCAAAAGACACCGTCAATAAAACAAAAAGACCACCAACAGATTGGGAAAGGATCTTTACCTATCTTAAATCAGATAGGGGACTAATATCCAATATATATAAAGAACTCAAGAAGGTGGACTCCAGAAAATCAAATAACCCCATTAAAAATGGGGCTCAGAGCTGAACAAAGAATTCTCACCTGAGGAATACCGAATGGCAGAGGAGCACCTGAAAAAATGTTCAACATCCTTAACCATCAGGGAAATGCAAATCAAAACAACCCTGAGATTCCACCTCACACCAGTCAGGATGGCTAAGATCAAAACTTCAGGTGACAGTAGATGCTGGTGAGGATGTGGAGAAAGAGGAACACTCCTCCATTGTTGGTGGGATTGCAAGCTTGTACAACCACTCTGGAAATCAGTCTGGTGGTTCCTCAGAAAATTGGACATAGTACTACAGGAGGATCCCGCAATACCTCTTCTGGGCATATGTCCAGAAGATGTTCCAACCGGTAAGAAGGACACATGCTCCACTATGTTCATAGCAGCCTTATTTATAATAGCTAGAAGCTGAAAAGAACCCAGATGCTCCTCAACAGAGGAATGGATACAGAAAATGTGGTACATCTACACAATGGAGTACTACTCAGCTATTAAAAAGAATGAATTTATGAAATTCCTAGGCAAATGGTTGGACCAGGAGGGCATCATCCTGAGTGAGGTAACCCAATCACAAAGGAACTCACACAATATGTACTCACTGATAAGTGGATATTAGCCCAGAAACTTAGGATACCCAAGATATAAGCCTCCCCCTTTTCTTACTGATCTCATTTCTAAATAGAGACACTTGGGAGTTAAAGTATCAATATGGAGACTTTAAAGAACACAACCATTCTCTCCAGAGCATCTGTTTTAATTTGAATCATCTGATAGCCACCATCCTGTCCACTTGATTCTCTTGATTGGTTTAGTATCACCAGTCAAAATATGGTGACACTAGGAAACCCTTAGTGGAGTAAAGACAACTGTGTAGCACGATCCCTTGGAGCTTTTAACTTCAGTTCAGTTTAGTTCATTTGTGAGATAAAATTTACCGTTGTAAGATCATATGTGACATGGGTTTCCTGAGCCATTAAAGCTTGTCAATATCTTTAGAAAACAAAATAATGCTAGATGAATTTAATGAGGCCTGGGTGGTTGAGAGATTGATGTGCTGAGAATCTTGTTACAGGTTCCTTTCCCAGGAATAACTCTAGGAAGAGGGTGGTATGCTATGGTGCAGCGAGAGACACTCTTCAATCCATCTAGTCCAGCTGAGAGTACTTCCACACACCAGGAAACGATTCCTCTTGGAATCTGAAAGCCATCTGAGCTGCGCATCAGAAGGTCTGTGACATGGAGAGCTTTTATTGCACATCTAATCATGCAGGTCCATTAAAAATTTAGGAAAAGATTTCAGAGCCCTTTGAAAGATTAATCTATGGATTTTGCATAAATATGAAAATACTATTAAATTAATATTTGTGTGAATATAATTTTGATGTGGTGGTTGTGCTTTCTCTGGCTTTTAGACAATTAATAATTTAAAAATTGGAAGTTGAAAAATGAAGGAAAATGTTAGAAAACCAATGATATGATATTTCAAGCCACATAGAGCATATTCATCCGGACTGGCTGGGAGGTTTCTCTGCTTCTCATGCACTGCATTTTTGTCTTCTTGTTCTTTGTGGTCTTGGAATGACTCGCTAGATTTTATATTATAAATTGTCTCCAAAAATCAAGTTGTTGGTAATCAGTGTGCAATATTTGTTCCATAGAGCTCATTGTAACTGCCAAGCTACACGCAGTCTTTGTGTTAGCACTGAACGGCATGGACCAATAGCTATTAAAGTCAAAAAGCTAAGGTAATGACAAAGTGTGTCATTTTTTTCAATATTTATGGAGACCTGCTAGTAGCTGGTTGGTGTGTTAATCAAACTACATCATGGGAAAAGGATCTAACAGTACATTCTCAAAGTGATACATTCCCAGGCATAACCTATGTGTCCATGTCCAGTACACCGTGACGGTGTGTATACAGAGCCTGTGTAGAAGTCACTAACCTGTGTACAAGTAGCATTTTGAACAATGATATAAAATTTTTCAGTGAACCAATTTTTAGTCTCCATGACTAATTTTCTCTGGTTTTCATGCAGGATGGTATTTGGAATGGTGGAGCTATTAAAATATCCGTATCAGGAATAATTGTGCGAGGCTTAGAGTGCATTAGGCTTTGAGGAATCATAGCTGTGTCTTAACTGAAGACTCCCAACATAATTGAGGAGCTAATAAGATGATGGAAATGTCTTTGGGGTATAGAAACTCTTTTTTAAAAAAATCCAAAATAAATTTCACGAGAGTCAAAGAATGTGGCTGACGCTGTACTTACTAGGATTCCTGAAAACTTGTTGCTCCAGTTATTGTGGCTACTGGGCCAAAGCCAATTTGTTTAAGAATGAAGTCACATACAAAAGCAAATATATAAATTTTTTCATACTCTTACCTGAACATTTTTTCCTTCAATGTTCCTAAAGTATTTCCTTAAGTTTGAGAGTGTACATCAGAAAAGCTAAGACCAGATCCTTAGGTCCTCATATGATGACATTCAGATTAAAAGGTTTCATTTTCAACACAGGATAAACAATCTCTGATGAAGATTGAGAACCCACAAAATTAGAATGATGGGCTCAGCTGAGACTGCATCTTTGTGGACATGTCTAAATTTGACAAAATTAACAAACACAATTTACCCCTTGTGAACCTGATACAGAAACACAACGCTATTAAATCAATACTTTCTCTTCTTTTGGCCTCATGTAATGATCACAATATAAATTAGAGTATAACTTTTACAATCCCATAGTCTTTTAAAATGATTTAATGCTTTAATATTTCATATTAATGAAATCATACTAATGATTTAAAGGTCCAAGTTCCCTTTACAATTCCAAACCTTTCACCACAGTGTCTGTATGCTCACACTGAGGAAATACTCCCCTCGAAGATTTATCCCGAGTGACGTTGGTCTCTTCTTATTCGTAGCTAATTACTCAGCTCAAGTTCAACCTCTTTTGTCCCATTCAAATGTATGTTTATTTCAGTGGTGCTGATGTCCTGTTTAGTACAGTTAAGTCTTTAGACACAGCCAAGCAGAAACCATAGATTGTTAAGTTAAAATATCATTACAATGGCCCTAAACAGAGTCTTTGAGGGACTCTCAGACTTGTCTCTGAAACTTCACAAACCAGGCCCTCATTGTCTACATTGCTCTCAGAACACTTTTCTTCCAATCTCCCACAGCAAGCTACTAAATTATGAGTACTCAAGACTTCTCCAACCTCACAATCCAAACTCCTCCCAGAGAATATCCCAAGGCACCAAAGCTATATGGCCAGGTCTATCCCAGCAAAACCTACACTTTGGCATCAATTATTGTTTTAGTCTGCTCTTAGTTGCTGTGAGAAATGCCACGCCCAAAACAGCCTGGGGAAGAAGGGGTTTATGTGTCTTCAGGTCACACATTCATCTAGGAGGGAAGCCACAGCAGGAACTGACGAAGGAGAAAATGTAGAACAACCCTCTCCATCAGTCTGGTTGTCTTGTGTAAATTATATTTTCATAAAAATTGTATTGACTCTGAAGACTGTACTGGATAGTATACAAGCACTGACAACATTGATTCCAATTTGCACATGGGCAAACTGTTCCATCTGTTCATGCCTTTTTAATTCATTTCAGTAAAGTTTTAGTGATCAGAGGATGTGCTGTTCACTTCTTCCGTCACATGTGTCCTTCAATACTTCATTTATTTATCTATGCTTTTATAAAATAGAAGTGTTTTTCTTATGTTCCTTTTAAGATTTTGAAGAGTTTTGTGTGTAGACACAGTACTGATTTTGTATACTGATTTTATAGCTTATAACTTGGTTGGATTTTGTTCATCATTTCCAACACACTATTTAAACAGTGTGTTGAAGATTCTCTCTATAAAGAGTCATGTGAGTAGAAATCACTTTACTTCTTTTCCCTTTCTTATATCTCAAATTTTTTGCCTGATAATTTTGATTGGAGCTTCCAGTTCAGTTTTGGGAAGAGGTGGTAAGTGGCCATGGTCCTGTTGATTCCGATTTTGGAGAAAATGCTCTGGACCTGTTTGTACTGGACTACCTGTCCAAAGCAGTCCCTCCTCACTTCTGACACTGTCCTTCTTGCTTTTACGTCAAGGATTATTAGACCATTCTATGTTATTTCCGTTCTTGCTGTGTGGACTCTATTAAACTGATATTTCACCTAGGCAGTCTGAATACTGATGCTTCAGCTAACATTTTCATGCATGGAAATTATCACCGTGTTTATTACCAACTACATGTGAGTTTGATGAATGTGGTTTGTAAGTTACTGTTTCTTCACTTAATGCAATCTTCAAATTTATAAAATTGATCCTAGACACATCCTTTATCAATTATGTCACTTTAAAATATTATTTTCCATCTTTGGTTTGATTTTTATTAATTTATTTTAAAATATGTGCATTATGTGTGTCTGAATATAACTTTATGAACATGTATGTGCATTTTTGTGAAGGCCAGAGGCAGGAGATATGATTACATTGTGCTATGAACCAAATCCATGACTTCTAGAAGAACAGTATATGTTCTGAACCAGTGAAACATCTCTCCATCCCCTGGGTTTTTAATTTAGCAATATCCTTCAATACAGAAAGCATTTATTTCTCCTGAAGTCCAACTTAACGAAGCACTTTGGGAACACTGAAGAAGAATGATTGTCAGATTTAAACTCATGAAATTTCCAATTGTAAACTCTAAAAGTAATGTGCTTTCTGGACTGTGATTCATTTCAAATACTTTTGTGTAGGTTATGGACAGCTCTATAAAACTAGATACGTTGACCCCTGGCAGCTGTAGGAATGTTTGGGATGCTGTTCTTGCGACATTTGTATGCCATCTTATTTCTGCATTTCCCACTTTGTTCTCATCACCACTCTGCTCAGCTCTCTCTGTTCCCCTCACACGTCTGTAACATTTCAGCTTAAATTTCTTGAAATCTGGAAAAGTTAATCTGTTATCCTTTGTTTCTATTTTCATAGGTTTGTTTTTTTCATCCCGAGACATTTTTATACAATGTTCCCTGGCCTGGATGAGTGGCACTGTTTCCTCCAGACCTTTAGGTGTCATTTGCCTCCAATCAGGATAATTTTAACACTGGGATCACTACACATATTCTGACTATAATCTGAGGTAACTTCCTCTAACACTCTCTCCTCATCATACTGTCTTATAAGCTTCCTTATAAGACAAACAAACATATAAGCCTCTCAAATATCCTTCTCATTTCAGAGTCAACCATGGTCAGTTCAGTCTCCTTACTTACATAGTCTGAGTGGCAAAGACTCTGTGGACTCCCATTTTCATTATGACTAGCCTGGGTTTTTGATGGCCACTTCCCTGTGTTGTTTGAGTATTATATTGAAAAATAATATATTACATAATTTTTGTTCACTTAGTGTTTGTGAATCTAGACAGCAATTCTCTACCTTGTCATTAAAAACTGCTCTTAATTGGAACCAAGTAACATTTTTGAAGCAGATAGGCTTTAAACATGCTACATATCCCTAACTGGCACTTAACAGTATCTGACAGTCAGTACTCTTTGTTCAATGACTCCAAGGATTTAGAACAATAATTGCTATCCTAACCAACCACAAAGCATTTTTGCAAATGAAATGGATGATGAAATGGATGAGACATCTATTGAATGAGTTGTACATCAAAGGTTAGCCTGAAGGTGGTCCTGAAGAAGAGACTGTGATGATGGCCCATATGAGCTGGAGACTATATATAACCTCTCTCTGGCCCTGCCTGTTCACAGCAGACAAAGTCTTATCAAACAGTTGAAACAAGGAAAGGCCAGGATTTCAGTTTAATGAGAGAGTAATGTAGTTTTAATAGCTGGCCATCATTTAAGTTAGGTCTGCATGGGAAGTGAAATAACTCAGGAATTTAATGGAAATATATCTACAAACATCACTGAGATTTTTGTTAACAATGAGCTCAATGCTTCAGTGGTATAAAAATGACACAGAGCACCATGGTTTAAGGGCATATTAATAGTGATCATGATGATGATGATGATGATAGTTTAATAGAGTTCAACTCAATCCCCTGAGAATTTCATACAGAGAGGGGAAAAATTGTATCCCAATGGCTTTAATAAGCCACTAAATGTATAGGGACAGGTCCTCTGCCAGGTATGGTCTTTGAAACTTGAGTAACTGAAGTCTCACGCAATCTGGGGAAAGATACACACTATTAGGATAAATATACATTTATTTATATATCTATGTATAGCTATATCTATCACATCATACAGATGTGTTTATATATCTATTTGCACATATATATTTATGTCTGCATATATACTCGCGAATATGGGTGTTTAGCTATATAGACAGGCATAGATATATGAAGAGATGATAGGCCGATAGAAAGATAAATAGCTGATGGATGGATGAAAGAATAGACAGATAATAGATAGATAGATAGATAGATAGATAGATAGATAGATAGATAGATACAAATAGGTGGTAACTTATCAAGAAATTCTCAATTTTTCTTCTGCTTAAATTAAAAAAGTTCCCATATGTCCTAAAAGAACATATTTATTTTCTTTGAAAGTATTTTCATTATGCATTTATTTAATATAGATTATTTGAAATTTAAGTGTAAAGTGATGATTTAATAGGAGTAGAAGTTAGGAAAAGTTCTAATCCTATCATCAGAAACTTATGAAGGAGGAACAAAGGTAAAAGGCAAGCTGGTACTCCAAGGAGACAACCTATCATAAATAGAGAGGGAAAGAAGCAGAGAAAGAAAGGAGAAGAGAAGGAAAGGAGAGAGGGAGGGAGAGAGAAGGAAAGAGGCAGGGAGAACTAGAATAAGAGAAAAAATTAACAGTTTCCACTGTCTATTGTAATGGTTGGTATGAATCATGAGTTCTTCAAACCAGATCATGATGATAATTGGTCTTACTGTGGATGTATTTGAAGTTATTGTTCTGAATGACAACTGGCTATTTAACATGCTGATCAGTACTGTATTTTGAGTTCATACGAAATTTATTTTGTTCTCATGTTAAATATATATATGAATTTTAATTTTAAATTGCCAGAATACTAAATAAAACATTTGCTGTAAAAAGCACTATGAGCTTAATCTAAACCTGTTTGGAATCACATAGAAATATAGTCAAAGTTCACTGTTCGTTCTCTCTCTCTCTCTCTCTCCCTCTCCCTCTCCCTCTCCCTCTCTCTGTCTGTCTGTCTGTCTGTGTGTGTGTGTGTGTGTGTGTGTGTATTTGTGCGTGTGTGTTGGAGAGTTTTCCATTGCAATTTTTTGAACTAAGTTTTTCGTACTTGTATGGTGTTAGACACAGAAAGTGTACATTATTGTAGACTGTATATTGAAAGCTAAGCCCCACAGTGATGATATGTGGAGGGGAGTCTGTAGTAGTGAGAAAAAGAAAAGTCAGAGACTCACAACTAAGATTGTTGTTATAGAAGAGAGCCTGGCTCTCCCACCTCATAAGACTAGGTTCCCACCAGCAAAGCAGGAAGCAGGTTTTCCCTGACACCAGCTCTGCTAACATTTGGTCTATGGACTTCACTTCCTCTGGAATTGGAAGATGTAAGCATCTATAGTTTCTATGTCACAGAAATCCATGGTATTCTTTTATACTTTCCCATATAAGAAGAGAGGGTAGGGAAGAAAATATGGGGAAGGGAGGGAAAACAGACAGAGAGAAGGGGGAGAGGAAGACTAAGAATGTGAAATTGGGTGGGTAGGGAGGTTGAGAGGAGCTTGGAGAAGGAGCTAAGAAAAGAGGGGGAAATGTGATCAAAACACATATTTATTTTAAAAAAGTATTTATAGCTAAAGTATACTCTCCAGCATTCAAGGCTTATCAAATGATAATCCAGTGATTATCAAGTGACAGTCTTAAGACTTGAAAATTGCTCAGTAAATGTAGGTCTCTTCCTTTTGTTAGAAAAGACTAAACTATAAAGATCTGACAAACAATAAAAAACTTCAGAGCATGGACTGGGTGGGAGATTCTACTGGGATGTGTGAAGGACCAGGATACAGTTGCCACTCATTGCTGCACATAAGTAGACAGATGGAAAGATACTACAGTAAAAAATAAGAAAAATGTTCCTTGTTAAGTGTCCATTAAAGAATCATCATGCTTTGTGGTTTGGTACATTAGAATAATTTTGACAATTATCTCATTACCAAAATGGCAGTATGTGGCCAAAGCGATACGGTTACAGAGACTAGAGTTTGTTTCTTCTCAGCTTCTGACTTAGATAAAATCTTTTATCAGAGATCAAGATTTTGCAAGCAATTGTGAATGTAGATAATAAACATAGAAAAGCAGATCTTAGCTTACAAATGACACAGGGAAATTATTGTACAGAATTTCAGCATAGGAGCCAGAGCCCCAGTAGAAAAATCACATTTTAGTCTCCTCTTCTCTACTGTCAAAGAGTCAGATTCATCATTCATGGTTGACTTTCATATTTATGAACACACTGCAGACAAAGTTGAGATATTTCAAAAGCAATCCCATTTATAGCTATCATCAAGGAAATTTTAAAATTAATATAAAAGTATTTTAGTGCTATGTTTTCATAAATACTCTTTGATTATCAGAATTACTTTAATTACTAATTTAATCACTGAAGCAATTGGAGAATAAATTTTTCAAATATTAGCATCTGAGTTTAATTCATTATCCTGTCACTGGATTCCCTATTCATTCCTTCCTTGGGAGTCATGTCCAAACTTTTATTGAAAAAATTGGAGTCATGGTTTTGAAACTAATGTCTGAAATGAATTCTAAAAAATAACGTCTATTTTAATAAATTCTAAACATTTTTAAAGAAATGTTAGTGTTATTCAAGAAAATAATTTTCATATACACACAAAAACTTGCCAACAAATGTTTCAGTGTTGATTTTTTAGAGTCTGTCTACTTGAAGATGTGTATATATATCATAGGACTTCCAAATAATGGCAAAGGGGCATTATTTAGAAATAAAATGAACAAAATACTAACACAGAAGAGAAGACGAAGGAAACACACACACACACACACACATACACACACACAGAGTTATAAGTAAAAGAAGCCAGAAAACACATTTATAGCCCCTGTGTGTTATTAATATCCCCAGAATGCTGATGCAAAGAAACTGAAAGGCAGCCTGACTGTTAGAGGCTGAGTGAGGTCTGGACTCACAGAATGTCAATAACTCTTCCAACAATTACTGTCTGAATTTTGTTCCATTTTTAAATTTTTGGAGGTAGAGTTTTTCTTTTGTTAGTCATTAATAATTTTATTAATCATTAACGAATGTGCTTATTAATAATTAACCATCTTTTTTACTATCTGGGAATATAAGAAAAGAAATCTGAGTACACATTGTTTTCATGAATAATATATTCCATGAAATGTGCCCTGCACTTCAATAAAAGAAATGTGGAGCCTGCAGTCCAAGAATGCTCTGAAGAGAATAAAGACACAAGTGACCCCTGTGAAGTCTATAAACTTGGTGTGAAACTCTCCAAAGACCTGCACCCCCCCCCCCAACTAGAGAAAGAATGCATAGAAGGCAATGGTAGCAACCAATGTGGAGAACAAGTAACACATTTCCCTTTACACAACTCCATCATAGTCAATGAATCAGCATTCTGGATAAATCTAAACATCATAGGCATGCTATTTAGAAGGCAAATATATTAATTAAAAATTACTTCCCCCATCCCTTCCTCTTGTTAGTATATTCTACAACCACAGTGAATGTGTCTGTACCAGACAATGATCACCAGTCCCAGACTCAGAACAGCTGCAGATCTGGGCTTCATTTACCAACATTTTTGCAAATGTTCTACTTAGTTCAAAATCTCTTGCAGGTTTTCTTGTGCTGGCTGCTCATTTGACCTTCTTGGTTTCCTCAGGTATTTTATCTATTTATTTTTGGAGGTGGCATTCAGGATCAAATACACACTCCTGAGAGTGATAAGCAGGCACCCAACCACCACAAGCTACACCCCTAGCTCACTCTTTATTTTTATGACTCAGTTTCTCACTAATCCACTGTATCATTCCATACATGTCTTGAATTTTAGCCTCAGCCTCCTAAGTAGCTAAGATTGCAAGTTGGTGCCAGCAGCCTTTCCTGACATTGACATTTGTAAACAACCATTTAATATGAAGTCTACTTGACTAAATAAAAGCATACATAGGACTCTTAGGACACAGGTAAGGATTACTTTACTGATCATATGGTTCTTCAACTCACAACAAAAACTTCATTTCATTCAGAGTGTAGGCACAAATATTCAGTATAAACATTTAAGATAACTGACTATTCCATTGGATCAACATATAATTTGAAAGCATTTTACATATGTAACTGGCAGTTACATAATCCTATCTTGTTCTGATGGGTCCACAGTTGGTGAATCTCTGTAATTGTGTCATGGACATACACACCCAAAGTTTAATACTGATGAGGTCTGTTTCCAAACTTCCTTTGCTTTAACTAATGCCTTCCATGTTTGAATTACATTTTTATTCACATTTAAAATCATATCCTGTTACTTAGCTTCTTTGTGTCTGTGGACTGCAGTGGTATGGTTAGCCCAGCAAGGTGGGATACTTGAATCTCAGTGAAGGGAAGGAGCAGATTGTGTTGGGGAGTTATGGGGGTGGTGGTAAATGAGGAATCAAGTCCTGGGAGAATGAGGGAAGAGAGTACAGGGAGGGACAACAGGAATTTATATGGGGTGGGGGGTGGGGGCTGGTGTGGTGTATGCATCTCTGAGTTGAGCTAGAAACCTAGAACAATGGAAACTCCCAGAGGTGTATAAGGATGACCATAGCAAAGAAGCCTAGCAATTGAGGATATGCCTCCCAAACCTACCACTATCTGTAACTAGGCAAGACTTCAAATAAAGGAATTGGGAGACCAACCCACCCACAAAATCTTTGACTCACAATTTGTCTTGCCTAAAAGATGTGTCAGGGTAAAGATGGAGCAGAAATTGAGGGAATGGCCAACCAATGATTGGTCCACTTGAGAACTATACCATAAAAGAGAGCCCACCCCTGACACTATAAATAATATTCTGCTACACTTGCAGATGGGAGCCTAACATAACTGTAATCTGAGAGACTACATCCAGCAACTGATAGAAATAGATGCAAAGTCCCACAGCCAAATGTGCCTTAGGGAATCCCATGGATGAAGGGGAAGAAGGATTGCATAAGTCAGAGACTGAATCAATTCACCTAGGCCCATAGAGACTTGCAGAGACTGAACTGCCAACCAGAGAGTATGCATGGGAACAACCTAGGCCCTCTGTACATATGTGCTGGATGTGCAGCTTGATCTTCGTGTGGGACCCTTAACAGCAGCAGCAGGGCTTGTCTCTGACTCTGTTGCTTGCCTGTGGATCCCTTTCCCCTAACTGTGCTGCTTTGTACAGCCTCAATAGAAGATGCACCTAGTCTTACTGCAACTTTATGTGCCAAGGCAGACTGATATCCACTGGAGGTCTCCACATTTCTGAGAAGAAAGGGATGAGGAAAAATGAGGAGAGAGAAGGTAAAAGGGAGGAGCTGAGAGGAGAGGAGGGAAGGGAAGCAGTGATTGGGGACAAAAGGTAATTAATTAATTAATATTGTTTTTAAAAATCATGTCGAATATTAAGGTTCCTATCTGAGAGCTCTTTTGCTGCACTTGGCTAGTGTATAAGCAATTGCTGGGATGGATTTTTCACAGTATCTGCTCTCTTATTGAGCTTTGAACTTGGGATGGTAAACCATACTGACACATATGGACTAAGTCTTCAACTACATGGCACAGAATATATACTTCATTTACTTATTCACATTTGAAAATTTGTGCAAGAAAGCTATTATGTTCACCTTTTCACATCTGGAGAAAAGTTATTCCCTGCATCCGAGGAATGTGTATATAGGTGCATGCAGGTGTGGGGGGTTCATTTGTCTGTTGTGGACACATGTGGGCAGTACACATGTGTGTGCATATATGTACAAGCCAGAGGTCAATGTTGGTTTATTTCCCAGATTCTCTTTATTACATTTTTGATGCAGGGCCTATAATTGGCTCGAAACTCAACAATTATGTTAGGATGATGGCCAGTGAGACTCAAGGGTCTGTGTAACCATTTATTCTCATCCTGGGGATTATAAAGTGTGAACAACTATGCTTGGCATTCACTCATGGGTACAGAGAACTAAAATCAGATTCTTCTCACAAGCCAAGCAATCTTAATGCTCCATTGTGATTTTACAGGTGTGTAAACTACAGCTCATAAAGTAGTCATCTGTAACTAGTCATACCATACAGTTGCAGACCATAGAAAGAGGGGCTTTCCATGGTGACAGAATCACAAGGCCATCTCATTGTCCCACAAGATACTTATTCTTCCAACTCTGTTTTAAGGAATACAGTTCTATGGATCATGCTGTTGCTCTTTTTGGATACATTCAGAGGTGTGATCTGTGTTTTTCCTTAAGCACACTATGTTTGAATGGTCATTTATCTGACAGGGATTTGTTCTATCTTGGCCTGGTTCTGGCTGACTCTAAACAGGAATTCCCCCCGCCCCCATTCTGACATTGATGCCACATCATCCATGGTCTGCTTGTATCTGAGCACTGACTCTCCGAAATCTTTCAGTTCTTCTTTGCTTCCTTTGAAAGCCTCCAAGCTATGGTTTCCACATTTCAGTGATTCCTGACTTTCTCCTTATCCTTCCCACTTATGCTTCATCTTTTTTATTATGGCACCTGTCCTTAAATGACAGGTACAACTTCATTTACGGCAACATGATTGAGTAGTGTCTCTCAGACTGAGTTCAATGAGAATGTCAGAGGTGGGCAGGATAAGGACCACTTGATAGGTGATAATGATGAGGCAGAGGCTTGAAGAAAGTGAAAGAAGATGGAAATACCCTGAAGCAGCAACTAAGCTGCAGGGACTGATCTTTTAATATTTATTAATCATAAGACAAAATGAAGTTTTATAAAGCATGGAAAATGTACATTCAAAGAACAGCTGTTGTTACGGATGGAGAATAAAATAAGAAATAATTGCCACATGTTGAGTAATGTTTCCTAAAGACTGCATATACAGATACAAAATAGCCATGTTAAATATGCTTTGAACATAGTTACTATATAACCTAATGATTATGAGAATTTTTTATAATTAATACTATAAGAAACAAGTTCTTCATGTAAATAATATCTTATACAGCAGTATATTTCATATAGAGATGTGAACCCAGGTATTATAAATCACAAGATACTAAATTAAAAATTAATTTGTATTTATATGTATGTGTATATTTATAAATAAATGCCATATTTGTGTGACTTCTTATGGAAGCCAGAAGAGAATGTAGCATTTCCTAAAGCTGGAATGACAGCTGCTTGAGATGGACAGAACTCAAGTTCCCTGTAAGAGCAATAAGCACTCTTAACTGCTGAGCCTTCTTTCCAGCTCCAATAATTGAATTTTTAAAGGCTTGTAAGCACTAATTTATTTTCATGGTTTCTCTGTAGCCACTGTGGAGTATACACATAAATTCTACAGATTCTTAGATATAGCACCAAAAAAAGTACTAACAACAAAAGAAAAAAGAAAATGGATTCTCACAACTGAATATTTGACCTTCAAAGGCTTATCAAGGAAGTATATGAAAAATGAAACTGGATGAAATCTCTGCAAGTTATTGTAAATCTGAGTCATTTGTAGCTAGTATATAATAAAACTTGTAACTCAATAATGCAAATTACTAAACATTATGAAAGAATATGAATACACATTTATTCAAACCGATGTATAAATGGCCTACAAGAATTTGAAAAGAAGCACCAGGAAATGAAAAATCTATGAAATTGTCCTTCATAAGTATAACATGGCTTCAATTGAAGCATGTTAACAGCAAGGGTTGACAAAGATGTGTACAGTTCGGAAGTCCTCACATGGCTCTTAGGACATAAAAGGATGATGTCACAGTATTCCAATATCTCACTAAATGATCAAGCATAGAGTTATTGTATGGCTCAATAACAGTACTCCAACATCACATTCAAAATAAAAGAGTGAGTCTAAAAAATGTAAGTGGACATTCGCTGGATTAATAGCCAAGATGCTCCAGTTGCTGACGTGTTCATTGACTGACAGATGGATAATCAAAATATAGAATACTTTCAGAGTGCAGTCCTATTTAGAAGAAGAGGCATGCATCTCTGGTGAAACTTATGGCAACACTTTTTTGCAAGCCTGCTGGAACAAAAGTCAGTCACTAAAGGCCAAATGTTACAAATGACCCCATGTGTGTACGCTGTCCAGCAGGAACAAACATATAAAACCTGAAATACAGCTGAGAGCTCGTACAAGAAAGCTGAGCCAAAGGACACAGAATTTCTGTTTAAAGGAAAATGTTACTAAAGATCTGTGGGTGTTTGGGTGCATGTCTGTGATGGGGATACAATCAGCTGCACTACATCTTCAAAGGTGGGCAGCATAAAATGTGCCATTTACCCAAAGGAAGCACACTTTGAACTTGTCAAACTTTGAAAATCTAATGGTTTGATTTACTTTGTCTATTTAACAAAATTAGCTAGTAATTTCAGCTTTGGGATTATAGACACTATTCCTAGATTTTGTACAAATTAAATCTCTTAAATCTGAAAAAGTACATGGCAGAAAAAAATATTTGTGAAAATCCACCATGTGTGTCAGTTTATTAATAATTTCCTTTCTCTCATTCAATGCCCTCCCATACACTCCCCCTTGCTCTATCTCAAATTCATAGTTTCTCTTTAAAAAGTATTATATAAGCTGGGCAGTGGTGGCACATGCCTTTAATCCTAGCACTTGGGAGGCAGAGGCAGGCAGATTTCTGAGTTCGAGGCCAGCCTGGTCTACAGAGTGATTTCTAGAACAGCCAGGGCTACACAGAGAAACCCTGTCTTGAAAAACCAAAAAAAAAAGAAAAGTGTTATATAAATATGTAAACATACTATATATAAGTATGTAACTACACAGTCCTTATAATGTTACTGGCATATATACTATTATATCTCTGACGTTTGTTTGTTTGCTTGTTTTGTTTGTCTGTCTGTTTGTCTGTTTGTTTTTGAGAAAGAGTATCATGTATCCAAAACTGACCAGAATTCCTGAGCCCCTTGCTTCTATACCCCACGTGCTGGGATCACAGATGCTCACTACTCTGCAAAGAACTACCATGATATAGAACAAGTATAGCACCACAGAAAGAGGCTAATATACACACAGGCTTCCTGATTTTCAATCAGGTGGTTCCCTGCGACTATAATAGACGTATAAGCTATACCTCTGTGAGATCTTTTATTTAAGAAGTTTGGGTTCAGTGAGTTCTGGATTTTTTTTAAGAACAATCATGTAAATATATTCTGTTTACCCAAGTTTATGTTAGTCAAAAGGTATGACCTGTTTATATAAACATGTTTTATAAAAGTGACATTGGATATGTAAGTACTAATGGGCATACCCATATAATATGACGATGACTTTGTTTCTAGACGCAATATGGCAACATAATTAAAGAAATCACAGATTTATCAAAAAAAAAAAGATGAAGTAAACTGAGAAAAACTGAGTTGTAACCTAATAGTCTTCTGTTGAAATAAAGTAACAATAAAATATGAGGATAAAGATGAACTTAATGCACCAAATACATTGGCTATAAATCCCCTCTGAAGAGACCAGACAGAGCCACTTATGGCACCTGAGACTTAAGGTCATTAGCATAAAGAATCTACAGGTGTTGTGGAAAAAGTCTTTGAGGGTAGCAGAAGTTCAGAAGACACAATAGGTAACTGGTCAACCTGAACTTGTGATGGAATTCTCCAATTCCAATAGAATCGGTCTTTCAGGAAACTTAACTGCAAGAAAGCTCAAGAATTTAAAATATATATGTTAAAGAGTGCCCCTTTTAAATAGAGTTGTCAGGAAAGGTAGCCTGAAGGATTGATACACATAGAATAGGAAGGGGTAGCTACATATAACTCAATCAGAAATGTAGTAATATAGACAAGTAATAGTGTCTATAGGAAGCAACAGTAAGAGATTCCTCATTGTCATAATAGCAATAATGGTGAGATGACTATGGTGTAAATTGAGGGTAAATATTGGAAGATCAGAATGAAAAAAAATCAATGTGTGAGTCATAGAAATGTACTGATGGAAAATATTCTCAGGAAACAAAACCTGCTTGTCTTCATGTGGGAAATGAACTTGAATATTTAGATGAAAGATCCACCCTCCACAGTAAGAGCACAGAAAAGTACGTGCAGATTATATATGACTTAGAATTATAAAATCATAAGGTTGAAAAAGATTGTCTTTGAATTAGGCAATTAAGTCTGATAATAAATTATTTTAGTATGAGTACTATGCTTATATTTGGCATATGCATGCATTTGTTTGTTTGGTGAACAGTAAAACTATTTTTAAAATCAAAAGGTAAAGTTGAATGTGTTCTCAAGACATTTGCTCTGATCTCCTTCAGATTTAAAGAGTCTACATTTTTGGTTATGATAATTTTTGTCTCCTTAAGTATCCTAGATAGTTGTAAAGTTTTTAATAAATGCCCAACTTTTAAAAAGTAAGCTAGGGTTCTCCAAAAACATATTAACCAGTGGCATTATGGAATCTGAAAGCAAAACTTAAATGTTTTAGCATCAAAATTACACTGTGCATCTGCCAGAGAGTTTTCTCGATATTATACTCTAAAATATATTCATGCATTTTTGTCTTCAGTGGGGCACACATTTTCTCCCTTAGATGTATCCCATGCCTTCATTTCCTAACTGAGTGCATATTGGCAGCCAGGAGGGCTGAGATAACAGCAAGCAATAGCAAACCAAGTATAAGGAAGAAGATATGTGAATTGCCCAACAGAGACATGAGAAACTGTCAGGGGAATCATCCAGAGTCCAGGCAAAAATCCCTAAGTAGCTGAGCCAGACCTGCATTTCTGCTGAATATACTTGATGCCCATGATAATCATATAATCACAGATGGGAATGGAGGAACTTTGTACACTTCAGGAGGCCAAGACACTGAGTCACTGTGTTCAAATGAAAAGTTGACACTAATGGCTTCCATGAAAATCTTTAAAAGTAATTTTGCCAAAATATGTAAGGAAAACAAAAAGAATTTCAGGAATTAGCTAAATCTTAAGGACAAAAAAAATCTCAGCTGAGGAAAAGGAAGACAAATCATATATATGAATATCTTTGAGAGCAAAACAGTAAATTTAAAAATACCCCCAGTAAAATAGACTCCACAGTTCTTCGTTGTATGGTCTTGACAGCCACCCTTGTAAAGCAACACAGCTCACTGTAACTTTTTTTTAGTAGAAACGCAGGGTTTTTAGCTTTGTGAGACAGGAACTCCTGTAAGGCATCCACACTAAGAATTCACAGAAATAAATTGAAAGCTATCCCAGGATTCCACCGCTTCCGCTTTCATTTTGCATTTTCATCCGCAAGGACATTCCGTGCTTCTCCCTGTAGTTGTCTGGCCACATTGTTCTGCAGAGTATTCGACAGAAATATGAAAGAACCTTGAGATCCTGACCCAGCAAAGTGTGATAACTTTGGGAGACCATGGGTGGGGTATACTTGTATGTAGATCAAAAACAGGACAAATAACCTCTCCAGATTCCAAGATACTTTATTTTTGCTGCTTGAGGCTGAAATTAAATATCCCCTTGGTTTAAGGGCTGATTATTTTCTTTGGAAAACCTCTATGTTGCTCAGTGTTTATGTGTGGTTTTGAACAATGCAGGCAAGAAAGGGACACTAATTCAGACAGACACATGGAAGAGATACTACTGGACCAATAGGATCAGTTGAGAGTGTCTTCCAGTTTGAAAATCCAAACCTCCTTGGCTGTAGCATCGTGTGTGTGTGTGTGTGTGTGTGTGTGTGTGTGTGTGTGTGTGTGTGTGTTCTATTTAAATATTTACTGAATTGTTTTCCCATTTAGGAGATAAATTGCTTGATTGAATAATGAAGACTACCTTCAAAAAGAAAATCAAGAGCTAGAGAGATGGATCAATAGTTAAGAACACTGCCGGGCGTGGTGGCGCACGCCTTTAATCCCAGCACTCGGGAGGCAGAGGCAGGCGGATTTCTGAGTTCGAGGCCAGCCTGGTCTACAAAGTGAGCTCCAGGACAGCCAAGGCTGTACAGAGAAACCCTGTCTCGAAAAACCAAAAAAAAAAAAAAAAAAAAAAACAAATAGTTAAGAACACTGACTGCTCTTCCAGAGGATTCAAGTTCAGTTCCCAAGATCCACGTGGTGGGTGGTGGTTAACAACCTTTTATAACTGCAGTTCCAGGGAATCTGATTCATCTTTGAGCTTCTACTATGGCCACAGCAATCCTGTGATGCACGCACATGCATACAAATAAAACACTCAAACACATTAAAAACAAACAGACAAGCAAACAAACAAACAAACAACAAAAAACAGATACGTCAGCCATGGAATCACCAGAGTCTTCATGATGTTCTTACCCAAGCTTATCAAATTTATACTGGATTTCTTGTGAACATTCAATGGTTTAACATTAAGAATGACTAAGACAACGCAGATAAAAACCCAGAAAAAAAAAGAGGTAGAAAAGAGAACCTACTCAGAGATAACCAGCTAGATATCAAAGGGCATTATCTGCACACAGTATAGCAGCACTTCCTGCTGGTAACCCTATGAGGAAGAAACCATTGCACCAAACAGCTGTATGCATAAACACCATGATTGATGCACTTTTTCTTTATTTCAAGAAAATATCCAAGGCTGGGTAGTCTAAGTGCCTGAAAGTTTGGAAGGCCATAAACACTCTGCTGGCATCAGATCAGTTTCAGGGTAGGGACCCTGTGGGTTCAGGTTGGGAAGGATTGTAGAAGAGCAAAGGAAATCATGCTGTGAGGTGCATATAGTTTTAAACAAACTCTCCTCAGGGATACAGAACCAAGGCCACCTGTGATCTCAATGTCTATTAAAGTTGCCACATCCTAACAATGTCACAGTTGAGTCTCAGATGGAATAATAGTTACTCCAACATCAGGGCACATATGTGATCACACAGTCATACCAATATTTACCACCAGCAACTCAGCACTGCCCGTGAATTACACAAAAGGGCAGTGGTGGCCATTTTTTCCTGTTGTATAGATGAGACCATAAAAATTAGTACATGTTGTCTTCTATTTTATTTTTTGTTTAGAATCTGTTTATTTTTAATATAGTACAAAACTTTAAAAACTTATTAATTATGTAAAAAGCATTCAGGCATCATAAAAGCATAAGTGCATAACATATAAAACATCATTTTTAAAAAGACAAATCAATACGAAGAAAACAAGAAGAAAAAAAGAGGAAGAAATGTTCTTCTTTATTCCCCAGACTAAAATTCGGTTCAAGTCTCGCTAATTTTGGCAGAAAGTATTTCAAAGGTATTTGTTAGCACACAAAGAACATAAGAATTGATTTGCCTGAACTAGGTTATTAGACAAAGATATCTCTCTAGACGTTTGTGTGAAGTATTGAACACTTGTGTCACTGTGAATAAAGTGCATTTTCTACAACACAGAATAAAACAGAGAAGTGCATTCCTGAAAGTAGAAGTTGAAAGTTTACATTGGGTTTGATTTATGCAAGTTATAAGCAACTTCGATTTTTTAAATGACAATATTGATGTGAAAGACAGTTTTGCTAACTTGGAACTAGTTAACTTTTGAGGAATGTGCAAGCATCTGAAAAGAAAGTATTGTAATGGAAATCAATGTTCAGTTACATAAGCTAGTGTAACCTGCACGTCTCATAAACACTGCATTTTCAAATGCAGATTTATGATATTCAAATAATTGGTCCTCCCTCCTATGAACTGAAAAAGATATGAGATATAGAAAGCATATACATATAAAAGGAACTAGTATTTTACTTTTTAATAATGTTCAGAAAAAGAATGTAAATCATGCTGTCGCTCAGAGCTAGACATCCATCACTCTCTCCATGCGCCACATCTGACTGATGCTTCCCCACTAATCTAACAACAAACCCATTAGAATTCAGAAATAAATCTACTGTGTGATACCAATAAAAGAACCACTCATGAGAAAAAGGGTAGAAATTTGCTTGGTTCTGATGCAATATACACTACACATGCTTACCATGGTATGGGCTTTTGCAAAAAAAAAAAAAAATACTGATCATATTTGTAAAAAAAAATCCCATTCATTTACAGACAAAGTAAGTTACTTTTAACTGCTGCATGACTGCTACCTCTACATACCTCCATCTTCCTTGGTTCTTGTCAATCTTAATGGAATAAAGTGTATCATAATGTTATTCATTTAGGCATTTTTTAAACTATTGAATGATGCTAGAAACTTTTAAGAAAAAAAAAATCCAAGAAAGAAACTTTCACATACCTGAGAAAGAAAAAGATACTTCTATCATCAAGTGACTATTAAAAGATATGAGCTAAAATTATCATAATGTTCATGCAGCATTACAACTTGTTAGAACGTTATTATGCACAACTGGAACTGTGGATTTTGAACACAATCTGTGTCATCCAGTCTCCTCATTTCATCCTTGAGTTTTGGTTCTAGTATTTAAGAAGATTCTTTTATTGCTCTGGAACCAAATGCATAATAAACCAGCTGTTTCTTGCCCTCTGTAATCTCTCGGGTTCATTTAAAGTGCTCAATGTGCACTCATCACTGGTTGCCTTTGATGAACTAGCAATTGAGTACATGTCTGTGTTCATACATATTGCATTCCTCTTGTGCTTCACCTCAAATAAGGATTCTAGGTGCCTGATGAGGGCCCCAAGGAAAACCTAACAATCACTTTCCTGGCCTACTGAGTAATGGAAATATGAAGTCCAGTAAGGTGAATCTCAGAGGTGTGCATTCCATATGAGCAGTGAGATCTAGTATACAATGCAGCTAGCTATTCAAATCCTACACTTTGGTCAGTCCACAGCCACTTGAATATGCTTTTCTGTTATAGCAGATGAACTAGGTGTTATTAAGATCGTTCATACATGATTAGTGAAATATCCTTGCTAATGAAAACCCTTATTAAAGGTGGATTGCATGAGGCTTAGTGTGTGTGAGCTTGGTGAGTCACTGATCTTTCCCCAGATAAGATTTCAATAATGTCTGCCAGGAAAGAATCAGATATATTTGAGCTAGTCCCTTATCAACTGTTCATTTGTTTGTGCATTATTAATTCATGTGATTCTTTCCTTGTGGTTATATTCATCCAATATTATCCTAGGTGCTCCGATGACAAGGACAAATTGCCCCATATTCCTATGAAAGAGAAGCTCAACAGTGTAATAGCAAGATGGAAAATAAGGTCAAATCAACTGGGATGTCTCCAACAGGGTTCAAGTTTGCAAAGAGTCACCAATAAGCTTCCTGTTTTGAGACAACAGATTCTTCTTCTCAGCATGTTCTCATTTCGAGACAAACTCAGCTAAGATATTGAGAGCCTCTGACTCCCCGTCCATAGGGAAAACTTCATGCTGTGAATCCTAAGAAAAGATGATTGCCTCGGATTCATGACTATTGTGACGACGAAGAGCACAATCACATGATACAGAAGATGATAGATCTGATATAAAACATTACCTTGACTTCATATAGAATCACCTTATCTGAGAAGACACCAGGCAATTCGACAGTGGCTTTCATGTCACTGGTGATGTGGGAAACAGTGGCAGTGGGTTTTAAAGTGCAGGTGTCTGATTGCTAGGTAAATAAAGAGAAGCCATCTGAATGATGGACTTTTCCTGCCCTGAAGATCTATCATATACGTAAAAGGATGTGAAGAATACTCCTGTACTTTACATGAAATATTGAATCTGGGATGGAGAGGTCACTGACAGTTGACGACTCTCATTTTCTTTTCCCAATACATCAAAACACTCCAAATTTAGAATCCTTCATTTAATAGCTTTTAAAAACAAAGTTTAGAGGAAATGTTTTCACTTTCAGGGGTCTGAAGAGGTTATACAGAATAACTACTCAGAACAAGCATGAAAGTTTAACAAGAATTGATGAAGTAATTGAGAAGCTATCACAGAAATCAGATTCTAGGGATGTCAGCAGAGACTCAGACCTGTGGTTATTGGCTATGGGAGGGTGGTGGTTCGTGCTCTCTCTCTCTCTCTCTCTCTCTCTCTCTCTCTCTCTCTCTCCCTTTCTCTCTCTCTCTCTCTGTCTCTCTCTGTGTGTGTCTCTCTGTGTGTGTCTCTCTCTCTGTGTCTCTCTGTCTCGCTCTGTGTGTCTCTCTCTGTCTCTCTCTCTGTGTCTCTCTCTGTCTCTCTGTCTCTGTCTGTCTCTCTCTCTCTGTCTCTCTCTGTGTCTCTCTCTCTGTCTTTCTCTCTGTCTCTCTGCTCTCTCTGTCTGTCTCTCTCTCTCTGTCTCTCTCTCTCTGTGTGTGTGTCTCTCTCTCTCTCTCTCTGACTCTCTCTCTCTTTCTCTCTCTTCTCTCATGCACGCGCGCGCGCGCGCACACACACACACACACACACACACACACACACATACACACACACACACACACACACACACACGAGATATCGGGGTATGTCTGAAAGTTTAGTTTTCTCAGATGTGGGAATAATTTCCAACCATTAGTGACATACATATGAATGAAAGAGGGTAGAAACTGCCACAAATTCAACTATCACTCTCTGTTTTTCATTCTAATATTTCAGAATTTCCTTTTCCTGTTACAAATCATCCAATAAAAATTAACTGAAAAATGGTACTTTATCAATACATGCCATCTCTCCCTTCATTAAAGATCACACACTATTTCTTTTTTTTTTTCATTTTTTATTAGGTATTTAGCTCATTTACATTTCCAATGCTATACCAAAAGTCCCCCATAGCCACCCACCCCCACCCTACCCACCCACTCCCCTTTTTTGGCCCTGGCGTTCCCCTGTACTGGGGCATATAAAGTTTGCGTGTCCAATGGGCCTCTCTTTCCAGTGATGGCCGCCTAGGCCATCTTTTGATACATATGCAGCTAGAGTCAAGAGCTCCGGGGTACTGGTTAGTTCATAATGTTGTTCCACCTATAGGGTTGCAGATCCATTTAGCTTCTTGGGTACTTTCTCTAGCTCCTTCATTGGGGGCCATGTGATCCATCCAATAGCCGACTGTGAGCATCCACTTCTATGTTTGCTAGGCCCAGGCATACTCTGACAAGAGACAGCTATATCAGGGTCCTTTCAGCATAATCTTGCTAGTGTAAGCAATGGTGTCAGCATTTGGAAGCTGATTATGGGATGGATCCCCGGATATGGCAGTCTCTACATGGTCCATCTTTTTATCTCAGCTCCAAACTTTGTCTCTGTACCTCCTTCCAAGGGTGTTTTGTTCCCACTTCTAAGGAGGGGCATAGTGTCCACACTTCAGTCTGCATTTTTCTTGAGTTTCAGGTGTTTAGGAAATTGTATCTTATATCTTGGATATCCTAGGTTTTGGGCTAATATCCACTTATCAGTGAGTACATATTGTGTGAGTTCCTTTGTGAATGTGTTACCTCACTCAGGATGATGCCCTCCAGGTCCATCCATTTGGCTAGGAATTTCATAACTTCATTCTTTTTAATAGCTGAGTAGTACTCCATTGTGTAGATGTACCACATTTTCTGTATCCATTCATCTGTTGAGGGGCATCTGGGTTCCTTCCAGCTTCTGGCTATTATAAATAAGGCTGCTATGAACATACTGGAGCATGTGTCCTTCTTACCAGTTGGGGCATCTTCTGGATATATGCCCAGGAGAGGTATTGCTGGATCCTCCGGTAGTACTATATCCAGTTTTCTGAGGAACCACCAGACTGACTTCCAGAGTGGTTGTACAAGCCTGCAATCCCACCAACAATGGAGGAGTGTTCCTCTTTCTCCACATCCACGCCAGCATCTGCTGTCACCTGAATTTTTGATCTTAGCTCATTCTGACTGGTATGAGGTGGAATCTCAGGGTTGTTTTAATTTGCATTTCCCTGATGATTAAGGATGTTGAACATTTTTTCAGGTGCTTCTCTGCCATTCGGTATTCCTCAGGTGAGAATTGGGAGTGGATGAGAATGAAGATTTTCAACTCAAAGGACCAGCAAACATCTTCAACAAAATTATTGAAGAAAACTTCCCAAATCTAAAGAAAGAGATCCCCATGAACATACAAGAAGCCTACAGAACTCCAAATAGACTGGACCAGAAAAGAAATTCCTCCCGACACATAATATCAGAACATCAAATGCACTAAATAAAGATAGAATACTAAAAGCAGTAAGGGAAAAAGGTCAAGTAACATATAAAGGCAAGCCTATCAGAATTACACCAGATTTTTCACCAGAGACTATGAAAGCCAGAAGAGCCTGGACAGATGTTATACAGACACTAAGAGAACACAAATGCCAGCCCAGGCTACTATACCCAGCCAAACTCTCAATTACCATAGATGGAGAAACCAAAGTATTCCACGAAAAAACTAAATTCACCCATTATCTCTCCACAAATCCAGCCCTTCAAAGGATAATAACAGAAAAAAACCAATACAAGGACGGGAACCACGCCCTAGAAAAAACAAGAAGATAATCCCCCAACAAACCTAAAAGAAGACAGCCACAAGAACAGAATGCCAACTTTAACAACAAAAATACCAGGAAGCAACAATTACCTTTCCTTAATATCTCTTAATATCAATGGACTCAATTCCCCAATAAAAAGACATAGACTAACAGACTGGCTACACAGACAGGACCCAACATTCTGCTGCTTACAGGAAACCCATCTCAGGGAAAAAGACAGACACTACCTCAGAGTGAAAGGCTGGAAAACAATTTTCCAAGCAAATGGTCTGAAGAAACAGGCTGGAGTAGCCATTCTAATATCAGATAAAATCGACTTCCAACCCAAAGTTATCAAAAAAGACGAGGAGGGACACTTCATACTCATCAAAGGTAAAATCCTCCAAGAGGAACTCTCAATTCTGAATATCTACGCTCCAAATGCAAGGGCAGCCACATTCATTAAAGACACTTTAATAAAGCTGAAAGCACACATTGCACCTCACACAATAATAGTGGGAGACTTCAACACACCACTTTCATCAATGGACAGATCGTGGAAACAGAAACTAAACAGGGACACAGTGAAACTAACAGAAGTTATGAAACAAATGGACCTGACAGATATCTACAGAACATTTTATCCTAAAACAAAAGGATATACCTTCTACTCAGCACCTCATGGGACCTTCTCCAAAATTGACCATATAATTGGTCACAAAATAGGCCTCAACAGATACAAAAATATTGAAATTGTCCCATGTATCCTATCAGACCACAATGGCCTAAGACTGATCTTTAATAACAACATAAATAATGGAAAGCCAACATTCACGTGGAAACTGAACAACACTCTTTTCAATGATACCTTGGTCAAGGAAGGAATAAAGAAAGAAATTAAAGACTTTTTAGAGTTTAATGAAAATGAAGCCACAACGTACCCAAACCTTTGGGACACAATGAAAGCATTTCTAAGAGGGAAACTCATAGCTCTGAGTACCTCCAAAAAGAAACGGGAGAGAGCACATACGAGCAGCTTGACAACACATCTAAAAGCTCTAGAAAAAAAGGAAGCAAATTCACCCAAGAGGAGTAGACGGCAGGAAATAATCAAACTCAGGGGTGAAATTAACCAAGTGGAAACAAGAAGAACTATTCAAAGAATTAACCAAACGAGGAGTTGGTTCTTTGAGAAAATCAACAAGATAGATAAACCCTTAGCTAGACTCACTAAAGGGCAAAGGGACAAAATCCTAATCAACAAAATCAGAAATGAAAAGGGAGACATAACAACAGATCCTGAAGAAATCCAAAACACCATCAGATCCTTCTACAAAAGGCTATACTCAACAAAACTGGAAAACCTGGACGAAATGGACAAATTTCTGGACAGATACCAGGTACCAAAGTTGAATCAGGATCAAGTTGACCTTCTAAACAGTCCCATATCCCCTAAAGAAATAGAAGCAGTTATTAATAGTCTCCCAACCAAAAAAAGCCCAGGACCAGACGGGTTTAGTGCAGAGTTCTATCAGACCTTCAAAGAAGATCTAATTCCAGTTCTGCACAAACTATTTCACAAGATAGAAGTAGAAGGTACTCTACCCAACTCATTTTATGAAGCCACTATTACTCTGATACCTAAACCACAGAAAGATCCAACAAAGATAGAGAACTTCAGACCAATTTTTCTTATGAATATTGATGCAAAAATCCTCAATAAAATTCTCGCTAACCGAATCCAAGAACACATTAAAGCAATCATCCATCCTGACCAAGTAGGTTTTATTCCAGGGATGCAGGGATGGTTTAATATACGAAAATCCATCAATGTAATCCATTATATAAACAAACTCAAAGACAAAAACCACATGATCATCTCGTTAGATGCAGAAAAAGCATTTGACAAGATCCAACACCCTTTCATTATAAAAGTCTTGGAAAGATCAGGAATTCAAGGCCCATACCTAAACATAATAAAAGCAATCTACAGCAAACCAGTAGCCAACATCAAAGTAAATGGAGAGAAGCTGGAAGCAATCCCACTAAAATCAGGGACTAGACAAGGCTGCCCACTTTCTCCCTACCTTTTCAACATAGTACTTGAAGTATTAGCCAGAGCAATTCGACAACAAAAGGAGATCAAGGGGATACAAATTGGAAAAGAGGAACTCAAAATATCACTTTTTGCAGATGATATGATAGTATATATAAGTGACCCTAAAAATTCCACCAGAGAACTCCTAAGCCTGATAAACAGCTTCGGTGAAGTAGCTGGATATAAAATTAACTCAAACAAGTCAATGGCCTTTCTCTACACAAAGAATAAACAGGCTGAGAAAGAAATTAGGGAAACAACACCCTTTTCAATAGTCACAAATAATATAAAATATCTCGGCGTGACTCTAACTAAGGAAGTGAAAGATCTGTATGATAAAAACTTCAAGTCTCTGAAGAAAGAAATTAAAGAAGATCTCAGAAGATGGAAAGATCTCCCATGCTCATGGATTGGCAGGATCAACATTGTAAAAATGGCTATCTTGCCAAAAGCAATCTAAAGATTCAATGCAATCCCCATCAAAATTCCAACACAATTCTTCAACGAATTAGAAGGAGCAATTTGCAAATTTGTCTGGAATAACAAAAAACCTAGGATAGCAAAAAGTCTTCTCAAGGATAAAAGAACTTCTGGCGGAATCACCATGCCAGACCTAAAGCTTTACTACAGAGCAATTGTGATAAAAACTGCATGGTACTGGTATAGAGACAGAAAAGTAGACCAATGGAATAGAATTGAAGATCCAGAAATGAACCCACACACCTATGGTCACTTGATCTTCGACAAGGGAGCTAAAACCATCCAGTGGAAGAAAGACAGCATTTTCAACAATTGGTGCTGGCACAACTGGTTGTTATCGTGTAGAAGAATGCGAATCGATCCATACTTATCTCCTTGTACTAAGGTCAAATCTAAGTGGATCAAGGAACTTCACATAAAACCAGAGACACTGAAACTTATAGAGGAGAAAGTGGGGAAAAGCCTTGAAGATATGGGCACAGGGGAAAAATTCCTGAACAGAACAGCAATGGCTTGTGCTGTAAGATCGAGAATCGACAAATGGGACCTAATGAAACTCCAAAGTTTCTGCAAGGCAAAAGACACCGTCAATAAGACAAAAAGACCACCAACAGATTGGGAAAGGATCTTTACCTATCCTAAATCAGATAGGGGACTAATATACAACATATATAAAGAACTCAAGAAGGTGGACTTCAGAAAATCAAATAACCCCATTAAAAAATGGGGCTCAGAACTGAACAAAGAATTCACACACTATTTCAACCTGAGAAAGGTAGGCTGATACAATGACAGGCTTCAAATTGGCAGTTAAGGAGACTAGGCCTAAATTTCTGTCTCTATGAACAGAGCAATTCCAGCAAGTTTAGGCCTCAGAATCTGCCCTACCACCAGTCCTGAGGCAAAGATAATTTGTCAGCAGCAGTTTCTAGACTTCCTCAGTTACTCCTTCAGTATCAGTTTCCAGACCTCCCCAGCAAGATTCCAGCCCCCACACCCAAGTAATCCCTAGAGATGGACCCAATAGATTAAACGTAGAGGTCACCTAGCCAGGATTTCCCTAATGTGCCTTAAAACAGTCCTGCCAAGTCACTTGGTTGTCTCTGTATTCTGGTAACAGAAGACCCCAGCATGCTGGAATTCTGCAGAATAAAACACTCTTTGTATTTACATACTATTTGAGTCCAGGGTATCATTCTTTAGTAAACCATGGACCTTTGCATACCAAGAACTAGAAAAGCTATATGAGTTACTAAAGTAATTTTAATTGTAATTAACTTAAAATGTAAAAGACATACTTTCCAAAGATATAGAAATGCCTCAACGGTGGGGACGCCATAGAAATTACAATGCACTCTTTGTTGTCAGATCTCAAATCTCAATAGTATCAATATTTAGCACTTAATGCAGAGGTTGAAGTGAATTTGCTGTGCAATGGTGGTCCCTTGATCATGGGCAATTTTGCTATAATCTAAAAGTTGAAAGTGATTCTAAAGAGGTGGAAAGGTTGTGTAGTTCTCCAGTGTTTGAAGCCATCAGAAATGTTCTTGTTTCTCAATGACTTTATCTGAACCCCGGGATCTTCCTCATACTTCCAATTAGACAGTGTTGGAAACTTTCTATGATCCCACATCTCTAATGCAGTAGAAATGTATGTAAATCAGGATTTTCACATGTCCACTTGCATGCTTTGTTTTCACTCATAATTATTTCTTTGTTGTCTCTAGTAATTATTTCTTTGATGTGCACACTACTTAATATTTTAATCTATTAAAAATGAAACATAAATATATGTTAAGATGAAAACATGCCACTTGAGCCTATCACTTTGGAAATAAATTTGCATGTCTCCTGATGTTTTCAACATTTTCTTTAATTTTAAAATGAATTTCATTCTATAAATTTCACATTTTCTTAAATTACTAATGACTTGAAAAGAAAGTATAAAGATTTGATCCACTTGACATCCAGCAATCTAGTGTCCAGGAGGAAATCAGTCATTCTCCATGTAATGTTTATTTACTTAGTATTATTAACTAGGAGTTTAATGTTGTCTGGTCTCACAGTCAACTGGGTTTGAATTAATTGAATAATTTTAATTAAAGGAACAGAAATCTATCCATCTAAAGTTAGAGATAACCCCCAAAGGCACTGCATGCTCAAAACAGTTAACTAAAATTAACATTTGAAGTAGTCACATACTCAGTAGGATTGCAAGGAAATTTAGTTCAAAGGTTAATAATGATGTCTCATGATAGAGTGACAAGCTGAAAGGCACTTTTCGTTAAGATTATTATTAAAATTAACTGACTCCAGTATTCAAGCATAGAAAAACCAGCAACCTCATTATAAGGATGAACAATTCACATTCTATGTGTTAATATTTTCAATGCTTAGGAAAATCTAGAGATATGCTTGCAAAGCCCTGAAGTTTTCATGTGCTATGTGGCTTCCAGGGGAACTCAGACACATTTCACATACAAACCAAAGTCCATTTTCTATACATTGAAAGTCCTAAATTTCAAATTTCTCCTGACTTAGAATCTAAGATTGCAAAAGCTGAAATGTAATTAAGAAATAAAGTACTGCAGACTGTGTGGTCTGCATGGTCACTGCTGATGAATGATGTGAGCTTGCAACATGGAGTGAGGATCAAACCCCAGGACATGGGCTCCACTGCAGTCATTAATCAATACATTGGCTCTGTCTGCTGCCCTGCCTGTAATAATAGATGGTACAGAGCACAGTCCAGCCTCCAGGTGGAAGATTGAATGCAACAGAAATTTACTCCTGGACCAAAAATAGGGACATCTAAACATAATACCAAGTTACAATAAGAAAGCCCAGGCTCTGCACCCCTGCACACACCCCCCCCCCCACACACACACGTACCTAGCTAGGATAAGAGAGGAAGGAAGATGACTGAGGGACACCTGTGGAAAGATGAGGGGAAGGGAAGCATCCATTTATTGACCAACACTTTGGTTCCTACAGTGTTCTGCTTCACCCAAGTATAGTAGAGGGTTCTATATGGATCAACTTAATTTTCTCTGCTTTGTCCAGAAAAAAAAGAGAGAATAAGGGGTTGGTGGAGGGGAAAGAAAAAACAAAAAAAAATTGGTAAGATAAGAGCAGACATGACTCTAAGAGGTGGAGAGTAAAGCTGACAGAGGGGTAAGAGTATACACACAGAAGGAGGTTACCTGGAGAAGGAAGGGCAGCCTTTGTCTTTTTTTTTTTTTAATTCATGTTCAGCAAAAGAACAATGTGAAGTATAACACTGCAAACCAGTCTCCTTTCCCTACATGGAAGATCCATGGACGATGCAGATGTGTGTTCAGATGCTTTGCAAACCCTGCAACAGAGGCAGGTGGCAATCTTCAGGATCTAGTGAAAATTTCAAGCCACCTCTCCAGCCTCTGCTGTGGTACTTTGAGCAGGGCTGTGGGGCTATTTGTGACTCTCTAGGGCTTGAGGAAAGCACAGAGTCAGCAGTGAGGTGCACTTGTATGGAAGACTTAGGGACCAGTTCTTCTCTGGGTCCTGATGGTTGCTCCCTTTGCCTTGTGTATGTGTGTGTGTGTGTGTGTGTGTGTGTGTGTGTGTGTGTGTGTGTTTCATGTTAACTACCCTTACTGCTATCAACTTATCTCTATCTCCCAAATGCTGGGATCTGTGCATGCTTCAAGGGATGGAACTCAAGTCCTTAGGATTACAAGGCAAGCAGTCTCCTGACCGACCTTCCACCCAGCCCCTCATTCAATGTTCTGATTCTATTCTGTTAAATATTTAGTGTATCCTTGTTTGTTTCTCAGTTAGTGGACTCAAAATGCATCTTTAGCCAACCGTGCTGACAGGTCAATAGTGTGGATGGCATGCCTCCCTGAGGCAGACTGTGGGAGCAGAACAAGCCATTAAGCATCTCCGAGGGCTAAATTCCATTTCACTGTATTTGTCTCTCTCACGAAAATCCAGCAGAGAGCTCTAGACAAATCAACTAAATTGTCTTTACTTTGTCAAAAAAGTAAAATCCACATGAATGGATGAGTGAGTTCAGTTTTAATGAGCAGGTAGCAATGCATGGATTCTAAACTGGCTGAGCTGTGTCCTGCTGCTCTATAAAAATTCAGCATAATTGGCTAACTATCATTAGTAGCTACTGTTCATAACTGTTGAGAGCAGTAGTTCTGTCAAAGAGCACAAAGTGATCTCACTCATTAGACAGTCTGCTTAGTTAGATACATCTGTACAAACTTGGGAGGTGCAAGAAGAAGGTACAAAGTTAAGTCTTTCCTATGTATAAAATGGTTTGCAGCTATATGCTGAGGTTTTAAATGGGAATACTTATCTATTCTTCTCTTCTTGCTGTGTACATTTGTACACCAATACTTGACATTATAAAGCACTGGCTGTTAAAAGCTTCAACTTGAAATGTTTCAGACTAACATTTCTAAGAATAATATTGAAATGCATAAATTTGGTATATATATCTCAATTTTTTTCAACTTAAGTGCCTATCTTATTCTCATTAAATCATGTGTGTATTCAGATATACTAATAATTCATGAGTTTGGTTTTGAAGTACCTATCTTTAAAATATTGAAGGCTCAGAAGTTTGACTCCATGGATAAAAGAACTTGCTGCCACACTTGAGGAAATGAGTTGCATCCCCAGTTCAACAAGGTGTGTCCTCTGAGCCCCACTATGCACTACGGCACTCAAGTGTACACACACGCATGCATACACACCCTCATGCACACACAGAGTAACTAAATGAATGTGGTAAAAGACTGAAACATTTAAAGACATGTACATGTGATGTACCAAAGTTCCTGATCATTAAAGGGGACATTTTGGGGATTTGACATTTGACTCATGTGACTGTAATATAGGACATCTGGATGGCTTTCATATGATTCCAAATATGTTTAATTTAAGAGACAGGAATTTTGAGTTCTGTGAAGGCAGAAAAGTAATCCATGTTTAAAGATCTGTGAAGATTTGCTGTGGTTTTTGTTTCCGGGCATTGCTGACACCAGGTAAGACATTCCTTTTCCACAGGAATTCTTGTGACTGTGGGACACTGTGGTTTTACTATTCAGTAGGATGATATTCAATGTCAACTGTTTTTTACTTTTAAATATAAGGACCAAAGCTCTTAATGAAGACCATGTGCAGACTTTGGTAAATTCTGTTCTCATTACTAGATAGTAAACACCTTCAAGTAGAACAATGAAGGTATAGAATAATCTTAAGTTCTCTGAAGTCTTACATGATCAACAAGAGGTAGATTTGGGCCAGCATCTGAGCTTAGTCCCAGTGTGCTTTGTATTCTTCCCAATGTTAGGCTGGCTCAGTCTTATTCAGTTTTACTCTTTAGTCCATGAATATTTTGGCTTTACTTTTGTGTCCTTCATAAATGCGTAGTATTGAGTGCATTTGGTAGGTGCATTACAATGTTTTCTTCATTTTCCCTCCTATTCTGTTTGCAATAACTGTCAGCTCAATGTTAAATGAAAGTTATAACCATCAATAACCATGCAAAGTCCTAACTCTAGGGGAAGACTGATCCATATTTCAATACAATTCTGGTTTTTCTATGTTAAATGCATTTGCCTGAGGGGTTTCTTTTTCTTTTCCCAGTTTATTGAGTATTTTAATTTTAACCCCAGATGACTTTTGAATTTTAGGAAATGCATTTTTACTGTTACTGAAACCAACAGCATTTTGAACTTTGGTATTTTTATGACAAAACAAGATTGTACAGTTTGACTCTGAGTCTTCTATGATTCAATCAACCAGATTTTCTTCTTTTCCCTGTAAATTGTAGTCAGATTAATTTTGAGGAATTAAAGCTTGTTTTTTTTTTTCAACTCTACCATTTCAACTGACAAGGAACATTGAGATTTATCACCTCAATACTGGATGAACACCTTTCTGAGATTTAGATTCCCCTTGGGAGATTAAAGGTGCAGGCCTCCAAACTATCCTTTCTGAGTCTCTGACATCATGTGTATCATCAGTGGTCCACAGGGATATTCTCACTGACTCTATGCTGTCTACAAACTCAGCAGTGTACTCTGGCATCCTCATTTTGACAGTTTACCAGAAAGACACTTAAAATTCTGGAAAGTACTTCGCCCATGGACCCATTTCTTTCAGCACAGGATTTGAGTCAGAAGAAATCAATGATGATTTTTAGAGCAGCCCCTTCTAGGGGCTCTCAAACATAGAGGGTCTCTGACTCTGGAAGATTTTATCTTCCAGATATAGAGACATTGTAAGGTATATATATAAAAAATAACCAATATGGGAGTTCAAGTGGGCCTCATTATCTAAAGTTTCTATTGGGATCTTCTCACATGTCCATGATGGATTAAATCACCACCAGTGTGAAGATCAGACTGCAGAATTTTCATTTTGCAGTGTCTCCACTGATATCAAATCATATAGAACAAGCAACAACTGTCTAATTGCCAGACTATATCCAGCCAACCCCCCCAAAAAGGATAGAGCATCCTTTGTTCTAAGTGCCATTGCTATCACGAACCATCAGCTGTACCATGAGCTACATCTTCATGATAAAATACCCAGTGTTGTCTAAGATGGTAAAAGTTAGCAATGAGTAATGGGACTAATGCCACCCTGTATTTATTTCTCAAGACATACTTTTAATTCTATCTAGCAAAGTAATAGCCACTGTGCATATAAAGAAAATAGAATATGACCTTGGCTTGACATGGGAATCCTTTTATTAGTTTCTCAATTTGATTCCCTACTATGAAGCTAATTCACTTTTGGAATTATATACTTGTAGTAGTTGTACATACATTGAAAGAGTTGAATAAGTGACAAATCTTGTTTATTCTTTTTCAACTCCTTATAAATGTAATATTCTTTAATCAAAAACCCACTGCATATTCTGTGCTCTTATTTCCACTCCCTCCCACAAAATCCCTTTTTCTTCATATCATATAAACATATCAAGACTTCATATGTTTAACTGATCTATACCATGTAGCTTTTTGTAAAAAAAATGATTTAATTTTATTTATATGAGTGTTTTGTTTGCATACCTGGTGCCCAAGAAGTTTGAAAGAAAGCATTGAATTCTCTGGAACTAGAATTAGGAATGGTCATTAGCCACTATGTGGCTGCTGGAAACCGAATTTTGGTTCTCTGCAAGAGCAACAAGTGACCCCAACCACTGAGACATCTCTCCAACCTCTCACATCAGTTAGAATTCTTTGCCTGTGAGCACCTTGTCTTAAAAATGGTCCATCTGCCATAACTGCATCATAAGTAATAAAACTTATATTTATTTTAATTTGCCATCATCATATAATTGCAACTATTGATCAGGTAATTATGCAAAACATGTGGAAAAATTTGCAGTCTAAGCACTTGATAATGAAAAAAGTTGGTGAGAAAAAATGCAATATCAACTTGATTTTTGAAATACTGAAATTTAATTTTATTCTTGAGTTTATTTTGAGACACTATATTCCAAGCTCAGATTCTGGTCTAAATTCCTCATATTGCTATGAGCGGTATAAAGCATACTAGGTACAAAAGGTGATTAATATGGTGACCATGAAGATGATTATGCCCAGTATCTAGAAAATGCAAGTGGCCATGAAAGTAGCATGTGAGAGAGTGTGGAGAGTGATACACCATGAAGATACTTGAGAAGAAGATCCCTCATCAGGTATAATACATCAAAGTGTAATTCAGTCATGTATTGTGTCACATTTGATACCATTATGACTACTGGAAAATAAATTGGTTAGTCAAATTTAAAAAAAAATTTAATGTCAGGTGAAATTGGAATCACAACAGGTATAGAAATGAAGGCTACTATGAAAAAACAATAGGAAATGGACTTTGAAGAACTTGGTTGAAATGTTTTCCTGTAGTTGGGTGGAGAGTTGGGGTGGGAATCAGGGTCAATTTCAGGATAAATTTTCTGGGTTTGTTTAGTTTTAGAATAGAACGATGATGTTATTTCAAAACTGGCAGTACGGAACCAACAGAGTGAGAACTTTTGGATGTGTCAGAAGGTGGAGTAACTTGTTAAGGTTTCCTAGGAGTGATGGACCTCTTGGAGGTATCTCACTGCACTCTTGTATGCACACACTGTGTACAATTTCTTAATCCCTAAACCCATTCCCTCTTATTCTGTTTGAATGTTTTATAAACAAGTCCAGAATGCCAGTCTCTGTGGTTGTCATTACAGTCTTTCCTACTCTTTCCTTTTAACACTTGATAAGGAAACATTCCTATGAATTTCAATGTTGTATTATATTATCTAGATGAAATGATACATTCTAACCCAAGAAGACAGATTGATTACAGCTGTGAAGACAGATCAAGAGTACTACAACAGGGCCAGGTTTGTCCTAGGTGTCACTTCAAGATAGCTGGGTACCTGCACCAAGCCTTCCACCTAACAGCACACTAGCTTGTCTTCTAAGCTCACATCTTATATTCTTTCTTGAACAGCGGACATTCTGGCTCTTCTCTTATGAGAAGTTGACTGTGACTATTTTCACGTGACCCATTTCAAATTCCTGATAAAGATACCAACAAACTTCCTGATGTTCTTAGTACATGTTTGACTAAGCAAAACCTTTAAAAAAGATGTTCATGGGGCCAGTGAAGAAAGTAATCAGCCACACTGTACACTACAATGGCTATGTCCTTTGTCTATGAAGTCATAATTCCAATATCCATTGTCCTTTATTATTTACCAATCCTTTCACTGAACAAATTACTTGTTATCCTGCCTCGTGTCTTTCTTTGAAGGATTTGGAAAGGAAAGGTGTGACCTCTATAATTATTTTGGAAGTTACAGTACACCATATGATGGAACTGCGTACACCATATGATGGAACTGCTCTTGGCATGCAAAGATTCTTTGAAGATGTGCCATGATGATTGTGATAATGATGACAATAATGATTATGTTTAATATCAGGTAAATAAGTAATATATACTGTGAGATGTTTAATAGGCACAGACAGTCACTATTAGTCAAAAGGCACAGGAAGGAAATTTCTAAAATGACCAGTGAGCTCAAGACTATAAGAGCATAGCAAGGGAACTCTCTCCAGGGGCAGATTGTTCTCGTCATGGTGGCTATAAACTATGATTTGTGTCAAGTTTTCAACCTTAGTGCCATTGGCTTCTCTGCCAAGCTCCTCTCTTCCATAAAGAACCACCCTTTATTCTCTCTCAGTTGCAAGGTTGACTGGATTTGGAATCCTTTGGAGACATCTCTCTGGGTTTGTTTGTGAGGACATTTCAATAGTAGTTAAAATGGGGTGTGGAGATGTACGCTATATGTGGGTGGTGCCATTTTCTGGACTGGTGTCTCAGATATAAACAGGAGCAAATCAATTGAGCACCAGCATTGTCTCTCTGTTTCCTGATTATACCACAAGGTTTCTGATGTCATGCCTTTCATGAAATGTTGAACTGCACTCTCAAACCCTGAGCCAAATTTGCTCCTTTAAATTGTTTTTGTTAGTTATTTGCTCATGGCAATATGAAAGGGTCCAATACAACTTATTAATTATAAATATAGTTGAAACTGTAATCTTCAAATTTGAGAGTTTATCAACCTAGTACTTGTAAAAATTATAGTTAAGACATTTTCTTCAAGACAAGTAAAGAGAGATTCAGGTAACTTCAGTAGAATACAAAGTACAGTTGGTGTCATGGGTCAAAATACTCAGAATCTGAGCAATTAAAGCATCTGCTAAGTTCACTCTGGGTGCAAAATGCCAAGGATTATAAAATTATTTATAAACTTTTATATGCATCCTTAATTACATACCACTTATCATTAAGAGGGACAAGTAATTTATTGAATTTTTAAATAATATCAACTAATATCTAATATATCGAATGGGCACCTATAATTAAGAAATATTAAATGTTTGCATTTCACAAATAGTAAGCCATTACATGATATTTCTATAGTTTTCTCACATTTTCTTAAAACAGAGAGAACAGAATGAAGAATAATAAATTGCTCTGAGTGATAATTTTTATAGTATAAGAAATCAGGAATCAAATGGTTTCCTTTCTCTTCTGTGTTTAGCTGGAAGAGAAGATTGGGACTTCTACTCAGTTTTATCTCTCAAGTGTTGACTAGAAATCATTTTCCTCTAAACTAGGCAAATCTCAACCATATGCAAAATAAAAAAATAATAATGACAATAGCATCAATGACTAGAGTGAACAAGCATGAAGAGACCCTTTGAGTGTCCTGGGGTCATGTGGGTGATACAGAGTCAGAATCTGTTGGGATCATGCAGGTGATACAGAGAGAGACACAGCACCAGTGAGAGCCAAGACATCTGCAATCACTTGCCTCTTCCCTAAGCTAAAACTTGCAATGCTTATACTGAAAAGAAAATGAGAGTTAAGTGGGGACTGTGTTAAGTCCCCAAATCTTAAAGCAACCAGGAATGTGACCCCCAATTAGATATTAGTGCTAGAGTACTTCAAACTCATATTTTACACCAGAAACACAACAAGCCAAAAGGTTGTGTATGTGTGAGTGTGTGTGTGTGTGAGAGTGTGTGCATGCGAGGGGGGTGGATAGAGAGAGTCAGAGATACAGAGAGACAAAGACAGAGACAGAGATACAGAGAGAAAAGGACAGAAAAAGACAGAGGCAGGCACACAGATAGACGTTATTAACTAATTGAAGAAGCCTTGAGCTCAAAGGCTTTGATCGTAGCAAGGGGCTCTACATTTAATATGGAGGCAGAATTCTGTCTTTTCATGAAAAACTTGTTATGGCTCTTAAGATCTAGTCCTGAAAACTCACCTACAACTCAAGTGGGGGAGGGGGATGTTAAGGTCCTTATTAGTTAGAAAAAAGTGGCAAAGAAGAAAACAGTGTTTACATTTTGCCATGTGACAAATCAGGAATATTCCATGGGTGTGAGGCTAATTTGACTGACTATGGTCACAGAATTGTTTCAAAACCTATTGCGTTTCCATTCCCTAGAAGTGAAAAGCTTTAATTACCAAGAGACTCAACCTCTGCTTTCTGGGTTCTCAATAGATAAGGTTGGCCCCAAATAAGTAAAATTATAGAAATACAAATGCAATAGGCTTGGTACAAATATGTTCTATATTCTGTTAATAGTTTATGGAGGTAATTTCTTTGTGTGAATTGTAGATACTATAGCTATATCACTTTCAATCAATCTTTACTTTTGATAACAACAGGATGCAAGGACCAGATGAGCTCATATGTAATTTTTGTGTCTACAATGTTTGTTTGTAGAGAAAATTGTAAGTAAGAAGCCAATGAATCCAAGTATTAAAGCATTTTTACATTTGTCAATATTGATGAATTTCCTCACATATGAGAAGGGAAATTTTACAGTATCATTTTTACATACTGAAGGGCATTCACCTCCCCATACCCATGTCTAGGTGGATCCAGATGTGTTTTTTTTTTAAACTTGGATGTTTTATTTATTTGAAAAAAAATGAGAATTCAATAGAGTTTTTATTTCTGTCATAATGAATAAAATCAAATTCACAAACATTTAAAATACTTGACTATGAAATATTTTTCCAGTTACAATACCTGTTTTCCTATATTTTTCTCTTTTACTTCTTACATCTTAAAAAATAAGCTGTAATGTACACTCATCAGGTAGGATCTTTATGCATATTTTCTTAATTTGTTATGATTTTTTTATTTTATGTGTCGTATTTTTCTAAAATCCTTGATTCTTCATAGATTGTGAAATCTCAGTTTTTAAACAGCATCTCAGCTTTGATTAATGAGTTCTCAGTTGGTTATTATAAAAGAATTATTCTATAATAACATAGAGTGAGTTTTCTGTTTTATGCCCAAATATTTACAGCAGATGAAAAATAACTTTAATCTGGTCTGAAACAGTAATATATTCACACAACGGAAATAACCAAGATCAACAAATACAAGTCAAAACTACCAGGAGCCAATCATGGTTTGAAGGACAGACCAGAAGTATTATGGAAGAAGAGAGACCACGGAGAATGGCAAGCTCACCCAGGTCTATGGATGCCTTTTGAAGAGAAGGACCATAGCTGCTACTAAGGAGATAACTGAAGATAACTTATCCAAACTTTGCATAGGGCAGGAGGTATGTAACATGACTACTTGGAGTAACTTAAAGCAGTAGGTGGATCCAGGTAGTACTAACTCCTTGGGAAGTCTTGCAGTTAGCCACCACCTGCCAGGAAGGATGTCAAATCCAAACAATAGGAAATAAAGAAGGGCAAGCCTCCTCTGAAGCATATCTTTCCTCCCCTTCTAGCTCCAGTCACTCTTAAGCATCATATACAGTTGATAAGGACGGGAGATGGAAGCTGATGAGGACCTGAAAAATGAGCAGTTATGTTTCCTTCCTTTGGAGAACATAGAAATATAACTGGTTCTTTTGACAGATGTGGCACACTGGGCTCAAGCTTTTCCCTTGGTTCTCATTCTCTTGCTTGTCCTTTCTGAGTGAGCACAACTGCCTGGAAGCTCTGCAGGGGCAAGACGTGTGACTGGCTCTGTCCTCCAAACCAACATGGAGAGGAGTCTTTGACTGGCTCTCTTCTCGAAACTGAAATGGGGTAGAACAGGAGCACCTCTGGGAATGGATCAACTGCCTTGGCTAGCTTGCCCTATACATCAGTCCAGTAAAAAATGGATGACTGTCCTTGTGGTAGGGTACATCCCATCCTGCTATAGATGATCTACTCTCTCCTTCCTTTTAATCACTCACCTACACTGGACCTATAATAGACCTTCCTATTGTTCATGGAAATCATTCTTTGACTTTGGGGGAGACAGGACCCAGAGGACACTGGCCCTGTCTTTGGCAGCTGTTGAGGAAGTCCTGCCACTCTCAAGACCTTCCCCAATCCCTGCTTCTCCATATAATACTGCAAGGGCCAGCACTGCACAGAAGCTACAGAACACTTTAGAATTTTTAAATATTAAACTAGGAAAGGATAGAGTTAATGCTTTGGGTGGAAAAACTTACACAACCAGGTTCATACTGATTTTGTTCATAACAGAAAACAAACTGGAAATAACATGACTGTCAATCAATGAAAGAATGCATGAACAAAAAATGTGTTTCTAGAAAGAAAACAAAATCATAACAGCTAGACACCATGAAATGGGGATGCTTTCAATATCCAATAATGTAGATGAATTTTCTTCCCACAAAGTACAGAGAAACCCTCTAGAAGATGGCTGTGTCATGTCTGCTGTGTGAATTTTAGAACAATAAAAGTTATGCAAGATTGAAAAACTAAAGAACAGTTGCCTGTGGCCCAGGAGAGTTAATGTTTACCAATAGATTCATGGGGAGCTGTGTGGTAAGGAGGTATATCCCATATCCCATATCCCATAGAGGTTGCATTCTGGAGGCACATGTGTGTATGCATTCAGCCAATACACACCAAACTTGTATGCATAGGACCTACGCTCAGCTTACACAGGGAAAAAAATATAGTTAATGATGTGTGTGCCGAGAACTTGAAAACAGAGTGGGCTGATATTTTAATTTACTTAGAAATGATTAAAATGAAGATGATTGATGGATAGCCAGAAGGTATATAAAACTGGATAGGAAGAAATACTAAAAAGGAATATAATAAATGCTGGTGGCAGAATCTAAGTAGGGGGAGAAGCCTGGGCAGTGAGGGAGAAAATGATACCAATTTTATTACAATGTTTCCTAAATGCTGAGACAATTTATAGTCTGAAAACCTAAGAAATCTAGTGTCATAATTCGTGAAGATATTTTCAAATGCAAACGCTAATCTCCCCATAAATACAGACACAAAATACCTAACAATGTGTCAGCAAATCACGGGAATGTACTAAAATTAGCATCAGAAGTCAGACAGACCATCTAGTCAGGTGATTCTCAACCCATAGGTCACAACCCCTTTGGTGGTCAAAAGACTTTTCTACTGTGATTTGCCCAAGACCACCAGAAAACACAGATATTTACATTATAGTTCATAGCCGTAGAAAACGTACAGTTATGAAATAGCAATGAAATATTTTTAGGGCTGGGTATCACCACAACATGAGGAGCTGGATTAAAGGATTCCAGCATTAGGAAGGTTGAAAACCATTGCTCTAGATCAAGACGAAGTTCCCATACTGAAGGAGTAAATACATAAATAAAATAATGAGATACTTTCAAAAGTTAATGTGTAGCTTTGGTGATAAGGTACAAAAGTGAAAACATATGGGTGCAAGTGTCAAATATTTTAATTGAGTTACTTCTTCGACAGCTTCATTCATGTATATAATGCAAGGGAATTGCTCCCGCCACACCATTCTCTAAACTCTGTCTCTCAGCCTTTTCAAGTCCCCTCCTCTTTTCTACCTGTCAATCTCTAGAGTCCAGATGTTCAGTTTTGTTTTGTGACTAATTTATTTGAACCAGGGTCATCTGTATGGTTGCTGAGTTAGAGCTGTGTTTTGCAGACTGGTGGAGTCAAAAGAGGGTACAATATCAGATTATCAATTATCCCAAATGTGTGTGTGTGTGTGTGTGTGGTGCTTCTGATTTATTCTGAAGACAACTATACATTTATACATTTTTATGTAATCAAACTAAAACTGTTTCTCTTCATCCATTGTCAAGAGAACATTGCACGCTGTGAATTCACTTGGTGGCTTTCAACATTAAGTCAAAATTCAAGAAACTCCTCTCAGTGTTTTTGTTTTAGGAATAAAATGTTTTCTTTACCGGAGAAGAAAATACAGAATGAGAGAGGAGAGGTGTCCTGTCATCCCACAAAAAGTTCCTTAAAAATAGAAGACAGAAAAATCTCACACTATTAACCATTAAACCAAAAGATAATGTACATTAGTGGTTGTTTGACATGACACTACAAAGATAGGAGGACACTGAGTTGAAAAACAGACACAACTGTACTCAGTTAATGGCACAAGTCTTCAAATAAAGGGACTTGAGAGCATGTGTACCAGAAGCTCCATCCAGGACTGGGATATAACTACCTCCTCGTGACTGGGAGCTAAGTGTCTATCTAAATGTCAGGCAAATGTCTCATACATTAATAGATGGGAATAACTGGAAACATTCTTCAAGCTTATATCTCTTCCTTCCAAAGAAACAGGTGTGGACATGATCTTCCTTAACCATGACTCTTCTGTGACTCCTCACTTCTCTAGAAGGTGAGGGTGTGGTTTGATAGAGATTCACATCTCAATGGGACATGCGAAATATGCAATTGCTTATTTTCTTATTTTTTAAAAAGTAATTTTAAATAAATTACTTATTCCCTTTTGAAAGAGGCATTCCAAGATAGGTTAGAGAGACTCCTTCCCATTTTCCTTCTTGTCTAACATTTGTATTTGGGGGACGTTTTGTTTTATTGACAGTCTCACCAAGCCCAGGTTGGCCTTGAACTTCATACAAAGCCAGCTGTGAACAGGAATACATGATCTTGTGGCTTTCACCTCTCAGTGCTGGGCTTTAGGAGTGGCACAGGTTATGTTCAGGACATAATCCAGGGTTTAGTGCTTCACTGGACAGGTGCTCTCTCTTCCTACCAAACTACTTCCTCCACTCTATTTGTGCTCACAGTGGAGGTCATGATCCAAAATAAAGTTCTGACACATATTGGCTCCTGCCCATCATCCTTAAGATGTAATGTTTCTCTTCAGGCTATCTCCTATGAATATTAACCTAAAACCACCTCAGTCTAATAAAACTGAGCAAAAGAGAAAGTAAATTTGAAACTTAATAGATCTTTTAATATCTATGATCCTATGAGAATTACACATCTATAATTAAAATTTCTTTTTCATATTTTTCTATTTCAACCACCTGGTTTTCTCAGAAAAGTATAGGCTAAGTATAGAAGCATTGATTTCCTAATAATGAGCATTTTATGTGAAGTAGAAGAATTTTTAACAGTCTCCAGAGCAGGAATAATGAGTCAGAATCACTTTGGGCAGTTGATATAGCTGGACCAGACACATAAGGGTGAACTATTTACACCAAAGACCTAGAATTAAGCTATTCCTTGCAAACCACTCTGATCCATCATCCCATAGACATCTTGTTTTGGGCTCATGTAGAGTAAGTAGATGCTTTAGTTTTGACTTTAAAGTACAAAAATTGATAGGAGCACAAAGAGTGTAGATTTGTGTTTCACTATAGCTATGAATAAGGTGCTGGGAAGTCATGTGTGTGTGTGAATGGTTCGTGTCCAGTGCTTCTGATGACAAATGAGACTCACACTTCTCTCCATAAAGGCTGCCTGAGGCCCATGCCCGCCTCAATGGAGGCTGGATAAGACCCACATCTGCACCCACAGAAACAATGCTGAAAAGTTAAGGGCTTAAACCTCAAGATGCAGTAACTGTGAAACTATTGAAAGAGAGGGAGAGAAAGACTGAGACAGACACAGACAGACAGAGACAAAAAGAGACAGACAGAGAGACAGAGAGGGAGACACACACACACACACACACACACACAGGGCACACACACACACACACAAACACACGGCACACAAGCGGCACAAATGTTGGTTCACAGGAACAAGAACAACTTTTCTCACTCCGGTGCTTAACAGGATGACTACAGAGTGACATTGAAAGTATAAAAAAAAACAGAATTCTAGGCCTTTAGGCCCAGGCTTGGGAATGCGGCCTTTGTAAAGGTATGCTAATCATAAAACAGGTAGGGACATTCCTCCACCCACCCGCTTCCTGGGTTCAAAGAGTGCTCATTCAAAGAAAGTCACCCAGAACCTGCAATGCAAATGTGCTATTGTTAGGGGCTCTTAGAAGCTGTCTTGAGAGTTAACACTTACCAGGTATTCCTTGTGACTCTTGTAACTTTGCACTTCCTTGTGACTCTTAACTGGTATTTTTGGTATTTTCCAACAACGCCCTTCCCACCTCCTTAAGTTGTGGTTTCTTCCTTTAAATACCCCCTAATCCAGCTACTGGGGTGCCACACTCCTCTACCCCTGCGTGGTGTATGACCGTGGGCCCGAGAGCGCTCTTGAATAAAAATCCTCTTGCAATTTGCAACAAGACCGTTTCTCCTTGGTGATTTTGGGGTGTCGCCTCTCCTGAGTCAGAATGTGGAGGAGTCCTCACGTTGTGGGTCTTTCAACATCACTCTGTCACTTCCAAAAAAGTGCTAGAAAAGGTGGGTTTGAAAGTTTTGCATCACAAATAAATAAGTAGTTGAGCTATGTTTGTCCTGATTTCAGTATTACCCAAAGTCTGTATCTATGAATATACTGTCTTGTTGTACATTAGTGAAACTTTTGTGTCACCTACAAAAGTAAGTTTTATATCAACTAGATTAAATGAGTATTATATTATGCTTTTGTTTATGTAAATAGGAAAAATATACAAACTAATTTTATAACATCCACTTAGGACATATTGTATAATAGGCTGATTATATGATCATATAACACATACATGTATATAATATATAGATGCATGTAAGTACATGCATACATGGTGTGGGTGAATTCATTAAAGTGTAAGGCATCTATAAAAGAACACACCAAAATATAATTAACTAAGATTATTAGAATCCAAAAGAGAAATTGATGGACAGAGCTGAAAAAGGGATAGAGCCTTTAATCCCATGTCCCAAGAGGCAAAGGAAGGCAGATCTCTATGAGTTCCAGGACAGCTGAAGCTACATAGAGAAACCTTGCCTAAAAATTAATTAATTAGTTAGTTAATTAATTAAAAGTTTTGGGCCATGTAGTTAAAAATGGGAGCAAATACAATAAAATTCAAAAAAATAATTTAATATATGTTTTATTTTTTGTTTGTTTTTTCCCCTCTGACAATATTGCTGATGATATTCAACTTGTGTCTCTAGCTGCATATGTATCAGAAGATGGCCTGGTTGGCCATCACTGGAAAGAGAGGCCCATTGGTCTTGCAAACTTTATATGCCCCAGTACAGGGGAACGCCAGGGCCAAGAAGTGGGAATGGGTGAGTAGGGGGTGGGGAGGGAGGGTCTGGGGGACTTTTGAGATAGCATTGGAAATGTAAATGAAGAAAATACCTAATAATAATAATAATAATAATAATAATAATAATAATAATAATAAAGAAATTCCAAACAGCATAGAGACAAAAAATGAAATGGTCTAAATGGCACACTCAGCCTCTCCATCAACCTGAAGGATGCATGCTGAATGGAACCATGGATCTGTTTCCAACGACACCTGGGATGCCCTGGAATGACTGTTAGAAAAGCAATCAATTTACCCTGAATTAGTCAGTGTGTAATTAGCAGACATTCATCAAGCACTGATTCCTGGGACATGTGGTCCTTTCTCAACAAAAGAGTTAACAAATATCCCTGTGCCCCTTTCTCTTTCATCTCTCAGACATGATTCCAGACTTGATGCCAGTGTCAAATGCATTTAGAAAGATGCTGTATTTAAAAGCACATCTTCACAAAAAATAATGTACCTAGCAGTTTACTAATAACTAAAACTCTAACTGAACTGGGGGAAAGCGTTTTTTTCCTCATGCAACAGTTATTACAAAATGCATTTTGATTTGTTGGAAAGTACAACTGGATAAACTGGCCACTAACAAAAACTTAATTTGAGAGAAGCACCTGGCATATGACTTTGATGTATGAATTCTCATGGCTTTGCATATTCAACATGTCTGTGTCTGCTGCTGCACCAGGGCTACCTGACTGCAGTCAGCTCCTTACAGCTCACGATCCAGAGATGTTTGCAGATGGATTCTACAGGTGCTAGCAATTAATTACAGATATTATTTTGGAATATTCAAAGACAGACTGTAAAAAATAGACTCCTTATCCACATCAAATTGACTTGACATGTACTGATTAAAATTTATCTTGAGGTTTACAGTTACAAGGCAAAAAATTAAGAAAAGTTTCTTTTCTACAAGAAGGAAGGCCTCTGGGCACTATTATGAAATCCACTTCTCGGTGTGTGTGCTTGTGTGTATGTGTGTTTATGTTTGTGTGTGTGTATACACATATATGTATGTATATGTGCATACATGTATATGTGTTTCTGTATGTATGCATATATCATGAAATATGTACATGTGTGTTTATATGCATGTATTGGGTATCCATTTTTGTGTGCATACATGATGGGCTTATGTGCACATGTGTGTGTGTGTGTGAAAGAGATAGTGCATATATGTGCATTTATACATGTGTTTACATGTGTATAATATGAATGTATGCAGTACGTGTGTACATGTGTATGTATGTGCCTATGTTCATGTATGTGCTTATATGTAGGGTGTGTGTATTTGTGTGTGCCTATGTTTGTGTGTGTGTGTTTGTCTCTGCCTGTATTTGTATGCATGTATATGTGTAGGTATATGTATATGTGTGTATGTACACACACACACACACACATATATATATAAATACATTTTTCCACATATACATGTATACAAGTACAGTTACATACTTTGACATATATATATATATATATATATATATATATATATATATATATATATATATATATATGTGTGTGTGTGTGTGTGTGTGTGTGTGTGTGTGTTTGGGAAGAGTTGTGTGTATATGTGTGTGTGTGTGTGTGTGTTTCTGCCTGGAATGCTGTGTATTTGTGTGTCCTGTTATTGTTTATGCATGTGTTTATGTTACAGTATGTGCTTGTGTTTATATATATATGTGTATATCTGTTGCATTTCTGTGTCTGTATGTGTGTGCTGTGTATACATTTGTTTGTGTCTGTGTGCATATACATGGTATATGTGCCTGTCTTTGTATACAAGTGTGTGTTCATGTGGTGTGTGTGTTGTGCGCGCGCGCACGTGCACTCATATAAGAATGCATGGTTTAGAAAGAAAGAGTTTGTAGTGATTAGCACAGGTATTTAATGGTGCATATTAGATATTATATGAAAAGAAACAAAAAGAATAAATAAGAGAAAGTGTCCGGGGATACGACTTATTTTAGAAAGAGAGTGATTGCCTCCCATTTCCAAATCGCTGGACTTACATGCAGCACTGGGAAACAATTAAACAAGAGCACACAAATCACAGATAGAGAATACCTCTCCAGTGTTTCCTCTCTCACTGGCGAGCTGATGCACGTGAGTTATCAATGTACTCACTCACCTTTATTGGTTCAGATCAGAATCCACCCTGGCTTCCATCCAACTGAGCCAACATGCTTTGAATCAGATACCTCTTACCAAACATTGTAAGAAACAATAAAGTTTGCTGTATGTCTCTCAATAAGACATTTAAAGTCATAGTTGGACAGACTCCTGTAAGAGTGAGGATTTCATTGTTTCCTCTTACATTCCATGTGAAAACCAATCCCTGTCAGGTGTGGGAGGACAGGGAGGAGAGACACCACAGACACCAGCGGGGAAGGCAGCTCTGCAGAGTCCTGAGCCCCAAATGCAGACTCAAAACTGTTTCCAGGACCAGACTGGGGAAGACTGAATGCCTAGGACAGACACTCAGGACTGCAGTGCCTGCCCATCAGCAGCATCACTCCCTGCTCCTCTCTGCCTCCATCTCTCTACTAAGAATCCTTGAAGAGGAGGGCACATGTCAGCAGTCTGTCTACCTCTGGTAAGGGATGTGGGCACTGCTAAACCACAGGAGTAACTCGCATATGTTCTTATCTCAGAAGGGAGCCACATTTCAGTTTTTCATTGAATTGTAAATAAAAACTGTGTCCAGGCCACAGCCTCTCACAGAGCCTTCCTATCCTCAAAAAACATCAGAATATTAAATATTTTGCTCTAAGGTCCTTCCTTATGCAAAGGGGTTGGTGTGAGGATGAAATGCTACCATTTAAATAGGGTACTTTGCAAATTGATGAGTGCTCTGCCAAAGAAAGCACTTATTATCATCAGGAATCCAAATAGAGATGAAAAATTTAAATTGCCTGGCTTCAAGATGGTAAAAATCTAGATAAAACAACTTTAAAAGTGAAATTCAGCTTCTTTCTGGCTCAAAAGTTCTTTTAATAAGTATTAGAAAATTGACCTAGAGAAAAAAATGAAAAATAATAAAAATATTTAAAATGTAACGTATTTGGATAATTAGGTTTAATGTTGGACATAGAACCCTAGGGATGGCGTTTTAAAGTATTTAGTACATATTGAGTGCTGAAATATACTTGCAATCATGCATCTTCGATGGTTGGATGATCTTGGTTATCAACCTGAAGGGCTCTTAGGTCATTCAAATACTCACACTGGGCAGGCCCGTGAAGATATATCCTGGGGAGGGTCTACTGATGGGTAAAAGTGCTTTCACCAAGGTTCGACAGAACTTTTGGGGGATTCATGTTGTGGAGAAGCCTGCTGGTCTTTGCTTCTAAATGATGTGTGCATCTGCCCTGTTGTTTCAGATGCAGCTGGCCTCATCCTTCACTGACATTAGGAGTCACCTCCTTTGGACTTCAGACTGAGACTAACTAATACTTTTCTAGTATTCTCCACACATATATCACCATTTTGCAACTGATGATGCATCTAACCTTGTGAGCTAAATATGCTATAAACATCTCTAGAATGTAGACAATTACAGTTAAACTTCCTAGGTCAACAATGTAACCTAATCCAACAAATTTCTTTGATATATATATCTTCCATTCTTTCCATCTCTTTTTTATAGAGAACCCCAATTGAAACACTACAGAAGTTTGATGATGCTTTTTGTATCCCCTCCCTTCTGTTCTCTATTGCTTTAACTCTCAAAACATTGGCTATGGCAACATAGATTAAGTAGATACGCTCTACAGTGTGAGGACTACTCTGTTTGGAGCTTGTTTCCTCTCTAGATAAGTGCTTGTCTTCTTCTACTATCATTTATACTTTGTTTTCAGTAATGTCTTGATCATGTAAGCCTGGTATCATAGTCATTCTTATTACCAGCAATAGTATTCAAATGTTCATGGCTGTGATTCTGTAATGTGCAAACCTGAATTGACATTATCACAACACAAAGCTCAGCCACTAACCAAACCACCTCAGGGGTGAGCTTGTTGAGACTGGGGATTCAGATATACTTTATGTTGCTCAGCTGAATACTAGCGAATATGACACAGGGGGAACAGTAGATGGTGGCTGTTAAAACCTATGGCTGGAATGCAGGCAGTCACAGTAGCCATGGAACTCAAGAGGATGACACCTGTGGCTGGTCATTGACTTGAAGGCAATGAGGCTTCCCAATCTTATTTGAGGAAAACAATATGAGTGGTAGATTCCCTCACCAAATTTCACTCATCTTCCCAAACTAAGACTTCAGACCCAGAAGAAAATTGCTCAAGACATGAGAGGTTTTAGTGCTGAAACTTGGGTTCTAGAAATTTTAGGAATGTGGGTGACTAGGCTTGGAATAAACTGCCAGCCAAGAGTGTCTCAAGAAGGCTTGCTTTGTAATACAGACACTCAGGCCTGCTTGAGTTCCAGTCCTGCATCCTTTGGTGATCAGCAGCAATGTGGAAAGTGTAAGCTGAATAAACCCTTTCCTCCCCAACTTGCTTCTTGGTCATGGTGTTTGTGCAGGAATAGAAACCCTGACTAAGACAGATACTTTAGACCCCATCTTTCAGGGAAATATCTTCAGAGTTTCTTAATATCTTAATCTTTACAGTACCATGCCAGGCATAGTAGTACATGCTTGTAAACCACCATCATGAAATGATCACCAGAAGCCCAAGGCTAGCCTGGTCTATACAGTGAGCTTCATGCCAAGCAGCTACAAAGCAAGGTTTATCAAAATAAAAATCTTGAGCCTACTATCTCCTCTTATGATCCCCCTGGATAATATCAACAATATATGAACCATCTCTGCTCTTATGGGATGCACAGTGGCATATAGGAGGGTGAGAGATGTCATTAAGAATTACCCAAGGAGCTAAAGGGATCTGCAACCCTATAGGTGGAACAACATTATGAACTAACCAGTACCCCGGAGCTCTTGACTCTAGCTGCATATGTATCAAAAGATGGCCTAGTTGGCCATCACTGGAAAGAGAGGCCCATTGGACTTGCAAACTTTATATGCCCCAGTACAGGGGAATGCCAGGGCCAAAAAGTGGGAGTGGGTGGGTAGGGGAGTGGGGGGGGGGGCTTTTGGGATAGCATTGGAAATGTAAATGAGGAAAATACCTAATTTTAAAAAAAGACAAGAAAAGAAAAAATTTTAAAAAAAGAATATAGGAAAAGTTTTGTTCTTTGTGACAACATGACAATGTCTTACTCATATTTTTTTCAGAATGTGCCCGATGCAAGCTTTCTTGTTAAGCAAAGGGTAAGTCTACCTATTTTTGTTACAAAAACCCAAAGAGATGATTCAGGTATCATCAAATTGGCTCCAAGCTAAGAGGAAATTCCATACTGTACATGATGGTAGGATTAAATGATCACCTTAAAATGGTAGAAGATTTTATGAAATTCTTGAAGATAGGCACAGTCCTCCCAGCATCACATTTACATTACATTACATATCTAAACCTCTGATACTTTTTTAAGGCTTAGCCCTGCTTCATCCTCTTCGTGGGGATCAAGACATGTAAGGCAAGACTCCAGGTATCAGTTATGTATCATTGCTATAACAGATGTCAAATATCTCAGTTCTCACAAAGGGAAGGACATAGAAACAAATCACTTGTAGACAGAACTGCCCTGAAATATTTTATGTGCCATCCATCTACCTCATTACAATGACCATATTAGCTCTAACTGTTTATGAGAAGGAATTTTGAATATATATAGAAACTGGTACCTAACAGTAGATAAGAGACTTCGAAAAGTAGAGATTCATACTAAAGATGGCATCTTAATAATCTTAACAAATCATTAACATTTAATGTAAATTCCATAATCTCACAAGTATAACTAGCCTGTGACTGAGAAGTCACATATAGCCCAAAATATCTGTGAATGTCTCCCAAGACAAAATAGTAAACTTATTAAAAGGATATATTGCTTTATCATCTAAAAATACGAAGTGGTTTGAGGATTCTAGAGCATTAAGTGTTAGAGGACACTGTGAGCTTCCAGGTGCTACACAGTTCTCACTGTACTCTGTGCCTCATGCCTTGAAATTCACTGTGCTCAGACAATTTGAATATTAGTTTTGGAGTTTGGTGGGAGCCAACTGAAACATAAGCAGCAAATTAACATTGATTTATGAAAATGGTCCCAGTATTGATTTGCACTGGTTTTCGCCTACCTATCACTGATCAATGAAAACACATTATTCAAAAACAAAACATATTGTTAATTTTCTTTAATTGATTATTTATTGCCTGCTATTTTCAACAAATGTAAATTTTAATGGGGATATAATCAAAGGTCAGAAAATTGGTGAGAGGGGTCCATGGCAGATTTTCCCAGAGCTGAGTTTGGGGGAGAAATGAGACACTTACACATTTGGCCATAGAAAGGATTTACAAGGCATCTATGAGTGCAGTTAGAACTGCAGAACACGCCTTGGTTTTATACAATGAGCTCTTGTCCCCAAACTTTTATTGTGAGAACTTTAATCCATACAGCCTCTGCTTACATGAGGCAAAGCTCTACCAGGTCATGGAGTTATTCATTTGACTATGACTATGACAGTGAGCATGGAGGTGCCAACCATGACAAAGCAGCAAACCTTGGGTCCAGGACACAGGTACAGAACTGCAGAGAGACAGATATGTAAAGACAACCATTGTTCCGTATGGAGTCTTCAACTAGCATCTATCCCATTGCATGTAGAAATTTGATTTAAGAAAAACTAATCACCTTTTGACATGGAATGAATACACGGAGAAAAGAGCATCCATACAATTAGAGTGTGACTATATTAAGGTGCTTTGATCTTGAAGCTAGGAATACTGAGAACGGAACCAGAAAGATAGCCCAGGGGATAAAGTACTCACTGCTCAAGTAGGAGGCCCTGAGATCAGCACCCACATTAAAGCTACAGATAGAGAACTCAGTGGTAGTGGAAGGGGAAGGGACAGGAGGCTCTCTGTGGCCAGCTAGTTTCAGTGAGACCTGAGAGCTACAGGGTCAGTTAAAGCAACTGTCTCAAGAAATGAGGTGGAGAGTCTGAGAGATGGATCACCTGGAACAAGTCCCTGCCACCAAGTCTGATGACCCCAGTTTGATCCCTCAGATTGAACCTACATGGGACCTACGTGGTAGAAAGAAAGAACCAACTCCTATAGGTTGTTTTCTAGGCTCCACATGTGGGCAGTGGCACGCATGCCCATGCATGCATATGTATGTGTGTGTGTGTGTGTGTGTGTGTATATATATATATATATATATATATATATATATATATATATATACATGCATATATGTGTGTGTGTGTGTGTGTGTGTATATGTATATATATAATATGTGTGTCTATTATATATATGCTGAACAAATGCAATTTAAAGATAAAAACAGAGTCAACCTGAATCTCTACTCTCTCTCTCTTTCTCTCTCTCTCACACACACACACAGAGAGAGAGAGAGAGAGAGGTACAGAGAACTACCATAAAATAATAAAATTATAATATAAAAGGGTAATTATTTTCCTTTTATCAAATTTCTACATGCAACAGTAGAGATGCCAGTGGAACAGTGCATAGTGAATAATGACAGTCTCTAAGTATCTGCCTTACCTGCAGCCTGGGTTCCAAGCCTGCTGCTTTGTTGTGATGGACACCTCCATAGCTCATTAGCATTGATGTTCTGGGATTCACTCACTTCCAGAAGGGTGAGGTAGAATGGAGCCATGCTTTTCATTGTGGTGGGGGTCCTTATCAAAACATAAGGGCTCCTCTTTGCAATGCATTTTTGTAGCCGCTTGGATAATTTTAATGTGGTTTTTTGATGCACAGAACATTTATGTTGTCAGAACAACAGTTTTCCATGATTTGTACAAGAGCTTTTTATGGCTTTTAAAAAATGATTCTGAAATCCTAAAAAGGCTTAGCATGACTGATGGGCAAATGGTCCCAGTAGGACAAATTGAATATGAGGGAAAGCAGTTTCACTACTGAATGCAATTATGATAACTTTCAGAAGGCCTAATCTGTTACTTTTTAACTCAGAACTACAGCTGGACAGAAGATTACAACTTACACTTAAATTATACATTTCAAATATAAAGGCAACAATTATGCTATAATAACAGATTATGTCTGTGACATTAGAAATGGCACCTACTTTATTTAACTTAACCTTCACAGTCACCTTCAGATCCATAGAGAGAAGATATTTATATCCTCCTGATGAGGAAACAAAATCTCAGGCAAGACATAGATGTAGCCTGAATTTATCATGTTTTGATATATTGAGGGTCAGTTATCCACTCATGAAATTGCATCACTCAAATGCAAACAATTCTGTATTTAGAAGGAGCAGAAGTTTGCTCCTCCCAACAAAATGGCTAAGTGTGGAGTTACTTTTACTGGGAAGAGATGAAGAGATTCTTGTATATCCCAGCTAGGGCACTTATAAAGGAAAAAGGAAAAGTTCTACCCAAATCCAATTTGTAGAACCAATGAATTTACAAGGCTTTCCTGGCTACTTATAGAAGCATGAGTGTAACTTGCTGGTTTTGTGTGCCAACTTGACACAAACTGGAATTATCACAGAGAAAGGAGTCTCCCTTGGGGAAATGCCTCTACGAGTTTCAGTTGTTAGGCATTTTCTCAATTAGTGATCAAGGGTAGGAGGGCCCACTGTGGGTGGTGCCATCCCTGGACTGGTGGTCTTGTGTTCTATAAGAAAGAAAGCTGAGCAAACCAGGGGAAGCAAGCCAGTAAACAACACCCTCTGTGGCCTCTGCATCAGCTCCTGTTTCCTGACCTCCTTGAGTTCCAGTCCCGACTTCCTGTGGTGATGAACAGCAATCTGGAAGTGTAAGCTGAATGAATCCTTTTCTCTTCATCTTGCTTCTTGGTTATGATGTTTGTGCAGGCCTTTAAACCCTGACTAAGAAAATGGGTGCCTTAGAACTGATATGGTATCAGAAAGTCCTATCTCATTGTGGGTACTGATTGCAGCATCCCTCAACTTTCCTGTGTACTCTAGCACACACAAAGACCAAAACAGCTTGGAGCAGCATCACTGGACCAGCAGTGCTCAACAGAATCATTTGGAGCCCCTGACTCCCCCATTAACTTACCTATTGCCATTACTGTAAATCTGGCTATCACTGTGATGCTCTGTTTATTTCCTTGTTACACTATGGAGCCACACTCATCAATGAGTGGTTATAATATACCAGGAAGAAAAAGCTATGCTATTTCAAGAATTACTCCACATATCAGAAATGTAGAAATAGCTCAGAGATTAAATGTTCATAAAGAGGACCCAGATTTAATTTCCAACACTCATGTCAGGCAGTTTGCAAGTTCCTGTAACTCCAGCTTGAGATCTGATGTATTTTTCTGGTTTCTATGGGTACTACATGTGTGTGTCTGTGTGTGTGTGTGTGTATCAAACAGAAAGTAAATAAGAATTACTTCAGAGTCCATCATTAACCCTTCTTAGTAAATGTTCAAGTGGCAGCTTCCAAGGAAATCAGAGACTAGAGGAAAAGTAAGCCATTCTCTAGTTCCTGTTCTTAATTTTCCCTATAAAATATGGAGACTTGAAAGATATAAAATTGGATAAGTGATGCAGCCTTGCATAGTGTATGTTACAACAGAAAAGAGCACAGAACACACACCTTCTGGGAAATCTTTGGGAAGTGCAGATATTATAGTACATAGACCTCACAGAAGCAAGCTGAGTGTGGATGGAATCTTTGTTGCTGTTAAGTTTCTTTCCACAGTTTGAATATGTCCTCCTGACAGGCAATGAGGGACCCTTGCAAAACAGGTTTGCTTTATGGTCTGTGGCTGAGCAAGCAGGAAAGCAGATGGCAGAATCAAAAGGAAACATGAATGAACTCTAAGGACTGTGAGGTCCAGTTTACTACCACGGTGTTTAGGCTATAGGTGCTGACAATAAAAATTTAAGTAAGGTCTCAGGAAGCAAATGTGGGAGGCGGAAAGTGGTTCTGCCACACGGAATGACATCTTGGAGATGCTTAGAAAAGGGTTTGAAGATGGCACAGAGGAGAGTCCTGTTTCATGTTTCAATCATATTATGTTGATATTTTCATAGAGCAGAGGATGTTGAATGGCAACCACTTGCTATGGTGCAGCTTTCAGCTGAGCCCCTGTCTAGTCAGGGCTCACTGGTACCCTTGAGATGCATGAGAGCATCCGAAGCCTGTTTCTTCCGTCTCTGTCACTCACACTCACTGAGCATCTACTAAGAGGGAGATTAGAGGAAATGTTCAGGGCCCCCAGGGCACAGAGCATTGGAACTCACAATTGCTGTTGGCAGTTGTGTAGGAGGAAAGCTTGGCAGTGAGTGTTGTTCCCAGTGAGCTCTTTAAAGACCAAGGGGATTCCTGCTCACTAGGAAGCTAACTTGTGGGACCCGTAATCCCAATACCCAGGAGACTAAGGAATAAAGATTGTGAGTTCAAGGCTAGCCTGGCATACACAGTGTGTTCAAAGTCAGGCTAGGTTACATCATGAAATCTTTTATCCAATAAACAGCGGGAGAAAGGGAAAAAAGTAATCTATTTTCATCCATTTCCCTTTGTATATAAGTACTGTTCAGACATGGGGCAAAATCAGATTGCTCCAATAGAATCCTATTCAAATAGTTTTTGAAAAAAAACTACTTAAAAAGAGGAAATATACATCATACTTAATTGCTTTATTTTATCATTTTTCACATATATATATATATACACACACACACACATACATACACAGGAAAGTGACTATGCAGGTTGGTGAGCTCCCTCCTAACACCAACAATGTGTAGGTCATTCTCTACACCTGCACAGGCTCCTTTGTATCACTAGTCCATATCCACACATACCAGTATGACAACAAACTGTATTATTTCTTTGCCTGAAGTACAGATGTTATCTAATGTGTACATTTGTTCTGTGTGACTTTGGGGGTGTCTTCCAATAAATATACTCAGAACAAATATCTCAAAATAAATCAGAACTAGTTTAGATACAAATAACCCAGAAAATGACTTTAGGCTATGGTGGTGACTCTCTATCTTGTCTCTTGACATGACCTGAGATTTGAACATTCCTTAGTGTCTTTAGTCTCGACTTTAGTATCAGCAGTTTCTTCCAGGGTTTTTGCATTAGGGGTTTTGATTTTGAGTCCATGAATTCCTTTCCTGAAACTAAAGCAATTCTGAGTGTAGCATTAGTGTAGGAGAAACACCTGACAAGTGAGTGTTGTTTTCAATGATCTATTTAAAGAGCAGGGGAATTCCTGATCACTAGAAATCTAGTCAAGCTTGAGGTACCTGTAATCTCAATACCCAGGAGATGAAGAAATAAAGGATTCCAGTTCAAGGCCAGCCTGAAATACATGGTGTGTTCAAAGCCTGAGTACACTAATGGGCCTGGACTTACTGAAACCAGGAGCAGAGGAAGGAGAGAAAGCAGACTGTCTTAGTTCATATTCTGATGCTATCATAAATTATCACAGATGGGATTCTAAAAACAACACAGTTTATTTGGCTCATATTACTGCAGGAGCTAGGAGTCCAAGCATGTGCAGAGAGCTTTCAAGAATATAGAGGTGATTTTGTTCAGAACATATTGCAAACCTGGAGAATGGAAGTGTATCGGGCTAAGTAGTGTGTATGATGCAATATACACACTATAGTCAGTATAGTGTTATAACAAGTATCTTCAAAGTTAGTAAAGTGTTGTGCTGAAATTAATCTCATTGGGGATTGCATTGAATCTGTAGATTGCTTTTGGCAAGATGGACATTTTTGTTATGTTGATCCTACTTGATCCATGAGCATGGGAGATCTTTACCTCCTCTGATACCTTTTTCAATTTTCTTCTTCAAAGATTTGATCATACAGGTCTTTTGCTTGCCTGGTTAGAGTTATCCCAAGATAGTTTATATTATTTATGGCTATTGTGAAGGGTTTTATTTCCTTAATTTCTTTTTCAGCCCTTTTGTTATTTGTATGTAAGAGAGATACTGATTTTCTATTTTTTTAAAATTAATCCTATACCCAGATACTTGGCTCACTGAAGGTGTTATCAGCTCTAGGAGTTCCCAGGTAGAATTTTTGGGATTGCTTATATATACATACCATCATACCATCTGCAAATAGTGATATTTTGACTTCTCCCTTTCTAATTTAATCCCCTTAATTTCATATTGCTCCCAAAGGAGAGGGAGGTTGGATTGGAGGAGCCAAAGGGATCTAGAACACTACAAGAATATAGGCCACAGAATCAACTGACTGGGATACAAGTGGGGCTCACAGAGACCTGGGAGCCTGCATGGGTCTGACCTAGGTCCTCTGCATGTATGCAATGTTTGGATAGCTCAGTGTTCATACAGGATTCCTAACAGTTGAAGTGGGGGCTATTTCTGACTCTTTTGCCTGCTCTTGAAACTGGATTCCTCCTTCTGGGTTGTCTTGTCCAGCCATGATGAGAGATCATGCACCTGGTCTTGTTGTAGCTTGTTATGTTGTATTTGGTTAACACCTCAGAAAAGCCTGCTCTGTTCTGAGAGGAAGATGAATAGGAGGTAGATCAGGGGCAGAATGGGGATGTGGAAAGGTGGGGAGGGAGAGGAAACTACAGTCAGAATGTAATCTGTAAGAGAAGAATAAATAAAAATGAAAAAATCAAATGCAGTAGCCTGAACTGTTTGAGCAACGTGAATTCATTTCAACTGTTTCGAAGGCTGGAAGTCCAAGGTCAATGTGTTAGCAGGTCTGATTCTCACAGACATCTGTTTACTGTGCTTGCAGGAGATTCTTCTCATGTCCTTTCAAGGACATACCTCTGAGCATGGCTATACTTCCTGGTCTATCTGCAGGTCTAAATTTCCTCACCTCACAAGAAACCAAATCAGACAAAACAATGATCAACACAAGTAGTATAGTGTTGATGCAAATTCAAAGCAACTATTACTAAATAATGCCATATTCTTGGGTGCTGGAAGTCAGACCTGTTCTCTGTGGATTTTTGCAGAGCACAGTTTAACACATAACACTAGAAAAACAATCCATATATCTTCATGATTTGACCCGAAGGAGTGTTCACTCCATTGTAAAACACAAGCTTCAAAGAATTTTCTAAAAACAATCAATGGAACCATTTAATGTCACAGCTCTGTGAGACAGATACTAGCCGAAACATGGTATTCTAAAGATCTTCCAAAACATACATGAAGAGTCTTAAGCATGTATACCATGTCTCCTCACCCAGTTGTTGAGGCTATGCACTAGAAACTGAAGTCTTAGATAAAGCTGGAACCTGCCTGAACACAGAAGATGTCAACAATGGGCATTGACTCTCAGCAAGGAATAGTAGATGCCCAAGTTCTAACTGCTTAATAAAGCCTCGGGTTAGTCATTAGCCAAGGACTTCACTCACTACACCCTACAGGAGACAGAGTGGCCAACAGACAGTAAAACAGCCATAAGCAGCAAAACTTAGGAAAGTAAAACTGATTTCTAGATTGCCTCTTCACATTGTTTAAATCACACAGATTTAGTTAAAAGCATAAAGATACAGTTGGGAGGGTTGATGGAAGTCTTTATTTCCAGGATTCATAAGGCAGGGACAGGCAGATCTCTGTAAGTTTGAGGCCAATGTGGTATATAGAGAGTTCCAGACTGGCCACTGATGTACAGAAAAATATTATCTCAAAAATCAATCAATCAACAATACAGATTCCAGAAATTATTCATGTGAAGAAACAAGAAAATAAATATAGAAACATTTAATTATTATTAGCCCTCAAGGAAGCCCAGGCTGGACGTTCTAGACATCATTGCAAACAAATTATTCTACTCATGTTTGAATACCTATAAAAATTGTCTTTAAGAGAATGTTTGGGAATGGTGTGAATGTCATCCCACCAAATTGAATACAAAATGGAAATCATTTCAACACCCGGAGAAATCTTCAATAGCCCACCCAGATTAGAACTCCAGCAGTCAAACTGATCTAGCAGGAAAAATGGTGACACAGAAAACAGGAAAAATGAAATTGCCCAGTCTTCAAATAATACAGAAAGAAAAGGAGAAAAGAATGTGGAACACTGTATGGAATGCAATGGACAGCCTTCCATACAGCCAAACCACAAGGAGAAGAAATAAATTAAAATAAACAGTGTCCCACATGAGGTACTGGGAACCAACAACATAACAAGCAACACAGGCAAATATTAAAAAAAGCAGAGCTCTCTCTTATTTCAGCATCATTTGCATAAAGCAGTGATTGTAAAACTGCATTTATGGAATAACAACTCCTACATATGTAATTTTATGACGACACACAGCAGAGTAATGCACATGGAGCTACATTGGAACAAGGTTCCTTTTACTATTGAAGTTAAGTTATATTACTCAAAACTAGATGGTTTCAAGTTGAGGTAGGAACTGTAATCTCCCAGGCAACCACTAAGAAAATAACTCAAACATCTCCGAAAAGGAATGGCAGACTAATTAAAAGTCAGTGTAAAAGACTCTCTTTGAGGTAGGAAGGTTATAACTGATATTAATGACAGAAGTCTGTGTATTCTAAGACCACAAGGGTTTTTCTATTTATTTTTACAATTTATTTTTCAATTTATTTTTATAGTTTACACATCTGGATAATGGGGACAATCTTTGTTAATAATACATATATGTTCCTGTGTGTATATTATATGTGTAAATCTATACATATACATTTTAAGCATATTTGTGTCTGTTATGTGAAGGATTCAGGTTGAGTTGTTTTTCAAGAATATTCAATTCTCGAACAGCACCAACTGATTAAAAATAAATGTTATCTTTGAAGGTCTTTGGCATCATCATTCACTATAACCTGACATCTGCCTTTCCCTACATTTCAGAGGAGTCTATATTCCTATACTGTAGTCTTGCATTTACTATAGCTTTAAATCACGTCATAAAGGTGGGTACTTTGAGAAGCTTGCATCTGTTTCTAGCATCTGGTTTTGACTCAATAGATCCTTCAAAATTTTTCTAATGTTTGAAACAGCTTGTGTCTTAATGCTTTTTCTACTGAGGTTTTAGTCAATTTGGCAGTACTTTGAATATTAATGGAAGCTGACACTGTAACAATATTGAGCTCACCAATTACATACACACAACACACACACACACACACACACACACACACACACACGTCATTTAAGTTAGAGTTGGGTTTTGTTTTGTTTTGTTTTTTGGTTGTTGTTTGTTTGTTTTTTAGGGTTGATAGATTGTTTCCTGAGTTCTTTACAGGTTGTTCCCAATTGTATTCTTGTTTGTGTAGTTTCTGGTGTAAACTTGGATTGTGGCCCTAGTTCCTGTGAGTGTGTGCACTTGTACCTGTTTCTTCCACATTCCCTCACAGTCCCCTGACCATCATCAGTCTGACCATAGGCATATTGGAGTTTGCTTGCTTCTCCTGTTGGTAGGGTGTGTCGTTTAACTTTATTAATGCTTGTGGGACTTTGATCTGTGTTTGAGTGTCAATAAATAATTTTCAAATTTTGTGTTCAGTTCTGAAAACATTTCCTCTGTGATGCTTTCTCTTGTGTGTGTTTACATGTTATATCACTTGGTATATAACCATTTCAAGCTGTTTAATTTGGGAGGTCTTATGTACTTATGTACTCTTTGTAACTTTGGGTAACTTGCATTAAGATCTTGGTAATTGATTCTATCTAATTCAGGTTGTGAGGTCTCATGTTAAGCCCAACAAAGGCTTTGCAGAATCCCACTCTGTTTCATAGCACATTTTGCCCATTACACTATTAAATTGTTATTAAAAGTTTGTTATCCTTGATGATAATTCTTAACATTTATATCATGGCTAAATGTAGTCCTGATGATTGCCTTAATTCTTCCCATTTTTGTTTGTTTGTTTGTTTGTTTGTTTGTTTTTCGTGACAGGGTTTCTCTGTATAGCCCTGACCTCGAACTCAGAAATCCACCTGCCTCTGCTTCCCAAGTGCTGTGATTAAAGGGGTGTGCCACCATCACTCAGCAATTCTTCACATTCTTATTGCTGTTGTTGGTTTATGCTTTTTGATCAAGGTCTCAAGTATCCTAGGCTGGTTCTGAACTCACATTGTAGCAGAGGCTAGCCTTGAATTTATTCTTTTTCTGTCTCTATTACCTATAAGTGCTGGGACTGTAAGTATGTCACATCATACTCAGATAGACTTTTTTTTCCCCTACTATTGCTTATGCCTTGTGACATTTTGGTGAAATCCAAACATCACAAGACAGTAGATGTTGAAATTAATTTTATGCTGGAAAGTGTCACATTCATCTTCCTGTTTGGCTTTAGTGCTGGGAAAATCTCAGTTTGCTTTGGTGATGAACTGAAGTTAAATGTCACAGTTAGCACAACTGTCTACTGTTTCCTTGGTGAAGTCAAGCCCAATGCATTAGGCAGGTTTCCTGAGGATCTCAACAAAGTCCGCTCCTTTCTTTCAGCCTTTGCAATATATCTGTGGGTTTTTTTTTGGGGGGGAGGGGGGATAAATTTACTTATTTTCTATGTACACAAGAAGAGGTCATAGAACAACTTGTGTAAGTCCATTCTCTCTTACCTTCATGATGTGGGATTCGAACTCAGGTCATCATGCTTGCTGGCAAATGCCTTTTCTCATGGAGCCATGTCATTGGCCTGCTTTCTGGTATTTTTAGCTTGTGATGGTGGCAGCAGGCAGAGGTTGTTGTATGACAAGTCAGTGTTCTATGACATTTTGATCAGAACTGTCTAGGCTGTACTGCATACCTCAAATGTGTGGGTAGTTATTTGTATTTATCTCATTTATTAATGTTTGAATAATTAATTTTGATAACATTTCTTTGTTTCCTCTCTGCTCCATTTCTTTTATTCACTGTTTCACTTCCTCAACTTCCTTTGGATCCTTTACCATATACGCCATTAATATCCACAGAGAACGCATCTCCTTTGTTTCTCTCTGTTCATTTCCTTTTATTCAATGGTTTGACTGAATCCTGTCTGATACCTTTCCACTACATTATCATTCAATTCTAAAAATAAGCTACTTCCATGAAGTCCTTCTCCTTTAATTAAGAGTAACTTTATTCAGTGTATTTCAAGATTTCAACATGATTTTTGATATTTTAAGTCATTTATTCCTAATTATATTTCTTTGTGGTATGGGACTTATTTTTTCTGATTCTTCTAATAATAAGCTTGTCTTTAAATTTAGCATATTTTAGATACAAGTTTATATACAAATAATCACATGACATCAAATTTTTCAATAGAGCTTCTAAACACATTTTGGGTTTGGTATCTATTATTTGCATCAGAGAAGATAGGTTCTTGATATTGTCTCCATGAAATGCCTCTATTACTTCATTAAGCTCATATATTTAAATTACCTTTTCATCCTCTTCAGGGGTAAGAAACTGTGCCTGCTGAACTTGCTGAAGTCAGTGAAGCTTTGATGGTGGGGGTGTCCACAAAGCCTTCCCAATAGTGGAAAAGCCAGAGCATTTACAAAATCTTGAGGGGGCCACTTGCTCCACAACCATGGACATCTTATCCTCTGAATCTGCAACAAAGGTCTGCATTGAGGTAGAAGAGTTGTCCTCATTTTCTAGACTTTTAGATGAATATAATTACATGTCATCACTCTGCTTGCTGTATTTATTGAATTACCATTACTAGTTGCCTGCATTACATGGACAATTCCTGCTACACTAACTGATTTACCTTGAGATGGCTCTGTAGGCTATTTCCGATTTGAGGATACAGTGAATGGAGGCTTTATAATCAAATACCATTGTATGCCAATGCATACTTTATTGCATCTTTGCTAACACATGGAGTTGTCAGACTTCTTCATTTCAGTCTGACAAAATTGTTTAGCAGTAATTCATTGTCTTTTCATTGGCTTCTGAAGTAGTTACTGCAGTAAAATATTATTATGCATTTACGCATGATTTAAATGTGATCTTCTCTGAGCTGTGAGCTGTGTCAAATCTGTGCTTGAGCCCCTGAATGCTCCAGTGAGCCTTGCCTGTGGCCAGTCCTGTGGCCACTTGGGGAGAGATGCTGAAGGAAAAAAAAAACTGAGGGGAACAAAAAGAAAAATCAACCCTATGTAGGCTGATTTCCTGTAAGTTTGGACAATACTTCACACTTTCCCCAAAATAAAATAAAGAAAACCTCCTCTTTGTCTTTTCCCACTACCTTAGATTTACTTTTTCTTCCTTTTCTTGATTTGTTGCTATTGTATAAAGATGCTACCTGGGGAAGAACCATTTTCCTGTGTGCACCGCACATGGAACTCAGCATGCAGGCTGCTAATACATTACATTTCCATTTTGGTTAATTGCAAATGTTGCTCCCACTTGTCTGTGAACACTTCCTTCAGGAATGAATGATTGATTAATTTAAAGTTAACACCCCCCCCAGTCCAACTCCACATTCCTATCATTACCACTGTTAAATCCCATAATGTTACCCTCCCTAGAAGTGCTCTGAAATCAAGTGTTCGAACATAGAAGCCTGTGGAGAATAGCTCACATTCAAACCACAACACTGAGCTGTGAACACACTAGCGGAATTGTTGAAATCACAAAATCTGATATTTAACTATGCTGGACCCCTTTTTTCTCTACCATATCACAGCATACAGTTTCAATTTTTATGCCCTTTTGGGATTTTTAAAAATGAATATGTAGCTCTGTTCTTATCATATCATAATGGTCTCCACCTTAATTTTGCCTTGAATTTTATTAATATTTTTACTTCCTTGCATTTGCCTGGGTCAGAACTTCCTTTTTATACAATCCTTCCATGGTGTTGTAATTAGTGGTTTTATTTCTAAAGGCTACATAGATTTCAAAGCCAAATTAAAATGTTTTGTTACTAGGCAAATTCACCTTGTTTATGTTCATTGTTACTCTGGGACTATATTTAGGTTTACAGTCAGCTTTTTCAACTAAGTTTTATATGTGTGACATTTTCTCAGCCTGCTTTCTGGGTTAAGTATATGTAACATTTTTCAAAAAATTTTATTGGTTATTTTATTTGTTTTCACTTCAAATGTTGTCGCATCCACCCCGACCAGCAGGAAAGATGCAACACCACGTTGTCCTTCAAGCAGGTTTATTCAGGAGCACTTCACATTGCAATGCAGGAACGCGAATCCCTCGCACAACCCTGGGGTGCGCCTTAAATACACTCCTGACTCCTCCCAATCACCCCACTCATGTAATGGCAGTCCATTGGTTCACAGCAAGTGACGACACCTCAGGCGAGCTGATGAGGCATGGTGTCTGCGTAGTGCAGGCAGCTGGGATGTGGCTAAGTCTGAGGTAATGAAGAAGTCAGGCGCAGGTCATAAGACCTGGCAGCCGTCCAGGGCGCCATCTTAGGGCGGCGGCTGCACCTGCTCCTCACAAAATGTTATTTCCAACCCCCATCTCTCCTCTACTGCTCTCCCTGCTATTATAAGGGTACTTTCCCACTCACCCACTTGTCCTGCCTCACCGCTCTAGCATTCCCCTATGCTGGGGCATCAAGTCTTCACAGGACCATGGTCCTCTGCTCCCATTGATGCCAGATAAGGTAATCCTCTGCTACATATACAGCTGGAGCCACGGGTCCCTCCATGTGTACTCTTTGGTTAGTGGTTTAGTCAATGAGAGCTTTGGGAGGGGGGTCTGGTTGGTTGATATTGCTGTTCTTCCTGTGGGGTTGCTAACTTCTTCACCTCCTTTAGTCCTTCCCCTAATTCCTCCACTGGGGTCTCCACACTTAGTCTTAGTGTTGGCTGTGTAACTCTTTACCACAATTTCTTAGTATTCTTTATGGTTAAGAGCTCTTTTTATGGTAAAATCATTCTCAAAGAAGTCTATGATGGACACATCTACACACAATAAATATACAGGTCCTGTTTGTAAATGTTATAGCACTTTTGTAAGCTGCCTTGATTTTTGTACACTTTGGGATTGGTAAAGTTCTATATACATAGTAGATAGAGCTCTATAACTGTTCCGAGGTCAGTCTTCTGTGATACACAACACTGTGAGGTACTCTGGGCACCTGCCTAGGCAGTGTGGCTACTATAAGCATGAGGACCCTGTCCCTGTTCAGACTCTTTTCTGGACTGACCATTTGTTCAGTTTCCTCTTCCCATTGTGGGCCAAGCATTCTGCGCCTTGGTAAACATGTATTCAAAGTTAATTGCCCTGAAACATACAACAGATAAGACTCCAGCCCACTGCTTTGATGGCAATTACCCCATTGATTTCTTTTCTCATGTTTGAATGACTATAGAACTTTGAAGTACAATGAGTGACAATGTAATAAAACTCCTAAGTGCTCTGTCTTATTTTTTCAGCAATTTAAAATGTTTTTCTTCTTCATTAAAATTTGCTTAACCTGGAGTTGGTTTTGTGATAAATTTTTAGTTCTACACTAAGGAACAATAATCACCTGTTATCACTGATCATCTAATTTTAGAAAAATAAGCAAATAACCTTCTGGTATACGCCAAACTGTTATGAAGGGACTGCTTAAGTTGCAAATGACTTATATCTCAGTCTTGGATAGGTTATGGTGTGAATGTGGTTGTCAACTGCATACCTAACCTGAGTATGAACTGTATTTTAAACACATTTTAATGATGGATGGTAGCTCAACACACTTGTTTCTCTGGGACTCATACAACATTATTGGAAGAGATTTCTCATGGGCTATCACAGGCTCTGCATCCTTCTACTCTATGTGTCCCCTGTGGATAGACTTCTAGCTACATCATTCCCTCCCATAGATTGTAAGGTAGAGCTCATTAGCACAGTCACCTACTTGGTGCATTTATCTAGTTGGACATGGGAATTTTCAGGGTACAGCTTAAATACACCTACAGAATCAGTCACTGAGTGTCAGAGCAGCAACAAAGCTTCCTGTTTCCAGCTCACTGCTCTGATAACTAGCTTTGTATTTGACAAGACAAAGAAATGTTACTGCAGAATATGAATGTGTTATATGTGAAGAGAAGCCAGACAGTATCAAAAGAATAATCTTCCTTCTCTTGTGCAGTAAGTGTGAACTTTTGCCCTCTCAGATCACATTGTCACAGGATGTAAGCCATCACACAATTCTCCCAAGGACTGTCTTGCCATCATCACTCAATACAGTATGTTGACTGGTGTGGTCGATCCTGGGTACAGACTGTGAGGGCAATCAGTGTCTCCAGCTACTTCATAACAGCTAGCTATTAGAGTGCTCAGGCTCGGTTTTCAATACACTACAATACAATACAATACAATACCACCATGTTTTGCACAAACATACACTTTAAGTAAGTGCAAGCATCATGGAATAATGTTTTGATTTAGCTGTGTTCATCGACATACATAGTAAGGCTGGCCTCTTGTAGCCCTGACCTTTAAGAATAAACTGTTATATGACTCAATCCAAATTCACTAGCAGAAAGACAGAGTCAATTTCATATGAAGAGTTATTCTGCTTTGTCCTTAGAAGCAGATATATTGATAATTTCTCTCAATCTGACATTCTTACCTCAAATTTTCATTGAAAAATTTAGCTATAATTGTCCAACATAAAATCACATAGTAGCAACCAATATGGAATTGTCTAGATCAGATGCCTTGTGGCTATAGCTGTGCAGAATTAGGGATTATGTTGATTTTGTTAACTGATGTTAGATGACATGTCCATTATGGATGGCGTCATTCCCTAGGCAAAGGGTCCTGAACTTTGTAACAGTGGAGAGAGTGATCTTAATATTGTCAGGGCCCTCTGTTCTTGATTGTGATAGACTTAAAATTGTGAGTGAAATAGACCCTATCCAATTGAGCTGCCTCTGTCAGGGTGTACTAATACAGAAATTGACATAGAAGCTGAGACAGAAGAATTTTAAACTGATTGCAAGGAAAATAATTACTACAAGACAAAAGGAACCCATGTGTGTATATTTTAGCATATTAATACATTAATACACACATATACACAGTGGATAGCCAATTGAATAATAAATTATGAAAAATTAAGCATTTTGGGCAATGTAGGGTGTTGAGATATAAGTGAAATCAATGGCTTTCTGATCCTTTATGTTCCTTGCTAACATGAATTGTGGAGTTGGTCCACATATATGCCCCTATCATCAGCTCTCCTACCTCAGTCACACCCTTACTTTAGCTTAACTCATAAAGAAAGGAGAAATAAGACTTCCACATTAAAACTTGTTTATGCATAAAGAGATTTTATAGCTTCTTTGAAACATTTCCCAGTTTTGAGTATAGCTTCTTAAATGCTTAGGCTTTCTTCTACAGTTACTTGTCTGCATGAAATTAGAATAGAAATAATACTGAAGTTCTATGGATAGGTAATTCATCTATTATTGTGGAAGGATTCACAGGTACTAGACATCACTACATTGAAGATAAATAATTTTTATTTTAAGGATGTATTTTCCCCCCTGAATTGCTCTGCCTTTATCCATAGCAATGAAGTACTATTACAGCTAAGGACAGTTCAGGAAGCAAAATAACTAACTCTTAGTTTAACACCGTTGAGTCTATAGGCTCAAAAACAAATTGAGGACTCATAATAAATATAATATTACAAGGCAAAGAAATAAAAACAAGCTATGAAATAAACCTAAAATATAAAAATTTACAACCCAAAGAAGTCAAGTTAAATTTTAAAAAATATCCAAAATTGAGTGCTAAAATCTACCAGTCAGCTGTAAGGTAAGAACAGATTTAACAAATACAAAAATACCAATTCATTACCGCTCATTAGCTCAGAAGTACACTTAAGATATTGCAACCACATGTGAAAATAAAATTAAACAGAAAAGAAAAAGAAAAAGGAAAAACAGCATCAAGTCAGCCAGCACAGCTCAGCACCAGAAAGGTGTCCTCAGACTTTGAGCTTTCTTCCTGGTCAAAGGATGAGAGAGAGATAGCTGGGAGAGAGCTCTATGTAGCCATGACCTCAGCCACATGTGGGAGGTCACTCAAGCACTCCAGCCACCTTTCCAACACGCATCTAAACACCTTCATCCCGATATAAACATTCCGAGGACCTGACAACTCCCAGCCTGAAGAGCTCATAAATCTTGCCTACTGTGGATCCTGTTTGCCTAAACTTCCTGTTGAACCATGAAAGGCACCAACCAACCAAAAACAATCTCCCAGAAAAAACAAAGTTAAACATCACACTTGCAATTTCAAATGCTCACGGTACACAAAGTAACCTAACAGAGGTCCAACAACAGACAGAGAAGCTACTGGACACATCAGAGTCCCTAGAAACTGACTTTCATGTAGACTCCAATGTGGAAACACCAGTGGAATCATTATGAAGACTGAGGGCAATTTCATTATTTTTTTAAAGTATTGTTGTTTCTAAGGGCAGGAGAGGTAGGTCAGTGGTCAAAATCATGTTTTGCTCTTACAGAGGACCAGGGTTCAGTTCTCAGCATGCACATGGTGGCTCACAATTGCTAGTAATCCCAATTTCAGAGGATCTAGTGCCCTCATCTGTCATCTGTGGGCATGGCACACATGTGATACATATATATTCATGAAGGCAAAATGTGTGTGTATTCAATTATGTGTATCTGTGTGTCTATATGCAGATATAGGCATGTAAGTTACAGTTCCCACAGGGGCCAGGCTTTTGATTACCTGAAATTGGAGTTACAGATGGTTTGGGATCTGCCCAGTATGGGTGCTGGGAACCAAATAGAGGCTTAAGGAACAATTTATTTAACTCAGTATTGAGAAATCTTTGCACAAACACACAAAGGAACAAAATCAGAAATTTACATAGCACACACAAAAGTCATCTCAAAACAGACTAAGGTCTTAGATGTAATCTTTAAAATATCTAAAGAAAATAAGAAAAATCTGTATGTGTACATTTTAAAGGGAAAAACATGTTTTATTTAGATTTCTTGATATTAGACTTAGCTCTTGGCTCAGACATCAAAGCACAGAACACAAAAGGAAAAGTGAATAAATTTTTAAAATTTTGTACACAAGAAGGGAAAATGAAAGTGAAAAGACTGTTTTTGGAGAAGGATATAGTGCATGCAATCCATACTTCACAAAATGGACTGATGTTGAAATTAGACAGGGAGCACATATAAACTCAATTTTAAACATACAACTGTGCCTTTCATAGGTAAAAATCTGAGCACATATTTCTTCAAAGAATGAATTCAAATGGCCAGTGGGCCTATGAAATGATGCTAATGTCACTAGGCAGCAGGGAAGTACAAGTTCAAATAGGGAATGGGCTATCTTCTGGCATCTACCTCTCATTACCATAGAGCCGATGACTGTTGGTGAGATGTGGAAAGACACAACCCCTCTACCATTGTTAGGAGTACAAATTAGCTGTGGAGGATAATTCCAATAGCTCAAAGATATGACCACCTTAAATTTCAAGTGTAAGATGCCCAATTATTTAACTAATAGTATTGAAAATAAAATAAGATAATGATATCTGAATTTCTCTGTTCATTCTTCCAATAGTCAAGATGTTGAGCAAGCAAGATTGTCCAGAGGGTAAATGTCCTTCCATCAAAGCCTAAGAGCTGAGTTCTATCCCCAAGACCTATATACAGGAGATTACTGACTCCTCTAAGTTATCCTCTGACCTCCTTATATCTACAGGGGCACATTCATACCCACACACAGACACATACAAAATTGAAAAATGACCTGTAAACACATGTCTACTGGCTGATAAATCTTAACATATGTAATTGAATAAAAAATATATAGGAAAAAAATTCCTGCCCTCTATATGAATGTGGACAGATCGGAAGGACATTCTGCTAAGAAGAATAAACAAGACACACCAAGGCTTTACATATTAGCTCTAAACCAGCAAGTTCACAGGAACAGCAACGGAAAAGGGCAGCAGCCAGGGCTGTAAGGAGGTTCAGAATGGTTAAGTTTTGTCTGTATTTGAGGAATAAGTCGTGGAAATCTAACATGAGCTCAGTAATATCAGATGTAAACTCTGTGTCATAATTTTTAAGTCAGATAAAGTGATAGATTTCAATTTCAATCTTCCTCGTTCTCTCTCAATAACAAAGGGTGAAAGCCAGAGTACCTAGCTGGGGTAGGGTAGTCATATCACACTGTATATCTGAAGAACATCATTTTGTACAGAGATACTGTTCTGTCTGGAGCCCATTAAAGCAATCCAGAGGTAGACGTACTATGTATCATACCCTGTGATCATGAGGAATGCTGATTATACTCGTGAAAATAAGCATAAAATAAACAGGTGATTCAGAGCAATAATTCATAAGAGTTTCATGTACTGTGGCTTCAAGATTGTAGAAAAGTAGCTTTAAAGTGGCCCATCTCCTTTTCAAGTCTTATTTCAGCTCCATTGGCCTTTTTTGTCTATCTTCTTCACCACACTCTTGTCTACTAAGCTTGTGGAAACATGAATCCATTTTAACGAATGAAATGTGGCTGGCAGTCAATTGTTCTATATTGTAATTCTGTTTTGTTTTGTTTTGTTTTTTTTGCTAATGTGTATATTAAATTATTACAGTGGACATATACAAATTTTATCTGTCTATAATGACTCTGGAAAAATGTCTGAGTATGTGTGAAAGAGAAAGAGAGTCAGAGAGTAGGGGGTCAGGGCAAAGAAATTTCAGTAAGCCTAATGCAACCCTAATCTTAGGCCAAACAGACATTTCTTCAAACAGTCAGTCCATTTTGATATGAAATAGAATATTAAACACACACAGTCTATAAAGAAAAATTCCATCCAGAGTAGTTCAATATATAATGTATTTAAAATATTTAAAAGACTTAATAAAGAGTATTTAAAGACTAAAAAGCAGAGAAAAGTTGAGGAAACAAATGTGTCAGGAACTGCCCAGGGGTCAAGGGGGCAGGAGTGATAGGAATCAGTTATATTAAGCTCTTAGAGAAAAACTAAAGCTATTGTTCACAACTGAAATTACTATGAAAACATTACAATATGTATAAGAAATTATTTTAAATTACAGTTGGTCAAAGACATCTCCCAGTTTCATAGAAGAAAGAAGCCTTTACATAAAGGGCCTCTATTGTTAAGATTGTGTCCCAAAGAATGGAGCAGCCACTGAGAAAACACTAAGACCCACGACTGCTGGACCTCATGTGAGCTCATGTCTGTGGACTCCACTGCAGAAACATAAAAGAACAGAGCAGGTACAAGAACCAGCATTACCTCAGCAACAGCAGTGGCAAAGTGGGAAGCAAATGTGCATCTGGAGATTAGGCAAAGAAGTTGCTCAGCACCCTGAACCTTCTACCCTAGAAGATCCTAAGAGACTCTGGAAGGAGGGAACAGATGTCTCTTTGGGGCAACAATGTATACCAGCCACTGGAGTTGCTTACATGACATATCAGGTACTCCAGACAATAGCTAGCTACACACACACACACACACACACACACACACACACACACAGAGAGAGAGAGAGAGAGAGAGAGAGAGAGAGAGAGAGAGAGAGAGAGAGAGAGGGAGAGAGAGGGAGAGAGGGGGAGAGAGAGAGAGAGAGAAGCAGCATTAAGAAAATTTTTTTACCAGCATTCAATTCCTGATCTTGATGAAAATCCTTCATTAAAGTTAGAACTTCATGCCCAGTCTACAAAAAGCCATCTCAGCAGAAATAAACTGATTGTAGACAGTAGTATTACTAATGCAGAAATGAATGCGTGCTGTGTCTTAGGGTAAGGGAAGCAAACAGTGAAATGAGTTAGGAAACCAACAAAATAGGAAAACATGTGCAGAAGGAAAATAATACATCCATCTTTATTTGCATGGCAAACTCCAGAAAGATAACTGCAAAGCAAATATATAAACCACACCAGGACACAGAATTCAAGTCAATGTATTAAGTTTCTATTCTATTGCTTTTTACTAGCTGAGGGAAAATAGAAATGAAATAGAAATAAAACTGTCATCATCGAAACAGATGAATATTGAAGGATTAATTTAACAAAAAGTGAACAGTTCCATGCTAAAATTTTATGAACATAAGATAAATGAGAGAAATTAATAAACAGAAACATATACTGTACTTAGAAATCAAAAGTCAATTGCATGAGAACCTCGTTTCCATACTATTTTACTTAGACATTCTCTGCAATCTTGATTTAAAATTGTTTTAAATCAATTTAAAACAAGAAAGTGATTAGAGAGAAAATCCTGAAATGTGCATTGAAAATACAAGATTAAGAATTGGGCAAGACAGCCAGGCATGGTGGTGCGCACCTTTAATCCCAGCACTCGGGAGGCAGAGGCAGGTGGATTTCTGAGTTCGAGGCCAGCCTGGTCTACAGAGTGAGTTCCAGGACAGCCAGGGCTATACAGAGAAACCCTGTCTCGAAAAACCAAAAACCAAAAAAAAAAAAAGAATTGGTCAAGACAATGTGAAAATTAAAAACAACGGATAATCCAGTGAGATGGCTCACGAGATAGAGTTGCTTACCTCGAAGCCTGATGACCTGAGATTGATTCCTAGACTCCCCTAGCCCCATCATAGAAGGAGAGAAGTGACTCCCAAAAGTCCCCCTCTGACCTCCAAAGACAGCCCATTTTATACACCACACACTCATTGGATGACATCCTTAAGAATAAAATGAGATGTCTCGCACTATCAGGCTATAAGCATTGCCGTGTACCACAAATAATCAAGGCTTTGTGATAACTGGGGAATGAGTGTTTATTCATCATGTACCCAAATAGAAAGAGATCCACAAATATGCAGTCAGGTGGTCTTCATTAAAGCTACAAGCATATTAAGCAAAGAAAGAGCAATCTTCAAAAGGACCAACAGTCAAATGGCAGGCAGGGCAGCCATATGGAAGTGCCATCCAGCTGAGCATTCAAACCATGTGATTCAAATGACTTCCAATTTCATGTCTGTTAAAATTGAGCAAAAGTGGCACCCTGAAAGAAAATACGTGAAAAGATTGGTAGAGAGCTGTGTGGCCATTGTATATATTCATAATTCAGAACTAAAAGAGAAAACATCCCAGGAAAATCTAGGCAGCACATTTATGCAGGCAGCTGATCAGAGGGGTAAGACTGAACACAATGGTGCCCAGAGGAATCAGGAAACACGAACTGAAAACAGGGCTACTTACGAAAACACGGCCACCATAGTCCTAACACTGTGATGGTTAGAAAGCTGCTATGTGAGTTTACAGGAGCTCGTGTGTATGCTGAATGGTATAGCCACGTGGGAAAAAATTTAAATTTCTTATAAAGTTAAAAATACACTCACTTTATGATACAAAAGATGACGGATGCTCATAAGACACAAAATGTTCTAAAGAGAGGTGAAACTTTCCATCCTGTGAGGAGGCTCATTAAAACTCAAGAAGTTAAACACAAAAATATCAGGAAGATCCTGAAGCTGGCCAGATTCACTAGGCTACTCCTTTTCCAAAAAAGCATCAGTGACTGATTTCCTGTCTGAGTACCCCATACCACTGTAAGCAACCCTTCACACACCCTCCTTTTAGGGAAACAAATGGACTTCATTGGCTCATCAATTTTGACTCTGATGGTAGCCTTACTTTATTCTGTCATCAACACCCTATCTGGACAGAGTGGACAGTTGGTCACATCTCCCCAGGAACAATGCTACACAACACCTAACAGTCTCACTGATACATTCATAAACTTAGAAAACATGAGCAAACATGTCCACAAGTAGTGAATTGTAGTAAAACCTGCATTTGTAATTATGGGGAAAAAAAAAGATGCAGTACAGTAATACAACTGCCCTGTAGTCAGTGGTTAAGTGGTATGGTCAACAGCTCAGGGAGATTAATATTCTACAACACATATATTACCACCTGAGTCAAGCTAAAAAGCAATAAGTTAAATGAAGAAAGCCACTCATGTAGAAGTGTAATTTATTTCATGACACTTTTGACTATGTCAAATCATAGGGACAGAACATAGGTCAGTGGGTGTTGTGGGCTTCCTGTGGGAAGTGATGATTTATTTCTGCAGAGTGACAATAATTTTGGCAATGACTGAAAATTAGCTCACTTTTGTGGGTTTTTTGTTTTGTTGTTTGTTTGTTTCTTTGTTTGTTCGTTTGTTTTGAGGCCAGGTTTCTCTGTGCAGACCTGCTTCTCCTGGAATTCTTTCTGTAGACCAGGCTGACCTCCAAGGAAAGCCACCTGCCTCTGTCTAACAAGTACTGGAATTAGACGCGTGTACTTCCACCACCATGCAGTTTACCCTAGTTTTAATGATGATTATATGGTTATATATTTTACAAAGAACTGTGTGTCTAAAAATGGTTTTATTTGATTTGATGTTTCACCTAAGACTTATCAGATACATCGGACTTTAGGGCAAATGCTCAGCAGAGAAATAATTACTTAGCCAATTTAACATGCTGCACAGCCTTATCAAAGTCACTGCAGTTTTTTTTTTTTTTTCAAATGCTCTGGCCACATCAGGTAATGAGAGTAAGTATACATTAACAGATAAACATCCAACCCAGACCAAATTAGTTGTCAGAAAATGCCTTGCAGAATTAATAACAAAGGTTAATGCACATTCATTCCACAGTTGTCTATCGTAAGATTTTACAAACTATAAAGTATCTACCATCATCAACCTTGCTGTTTCCCAATGTGATCGTAACAGAAATAAACTCCCAGCTCTAAGGAATGCGGAGAAACGATTGCGGCTGGGTGGGGTTCTGACTAATTTCGATTAACTAGTCTACTGAACATTACTATGGAAAATGAAACAGAAGAGAGACATAAAAGATAAATTAAAATTATAAAATTGGAGGCATTAACAATAAATCTGGAGTGTTCTGTATCTGATGTGTGTTTAGGCTCTAGTAACTGCTTCTGTTTCACAGACATGCAAGTGTATGAGGAAATGTGTTAATTTTAATCAACTACTCATACTATCCTGTTATTTGATTTTTTTGGGGGGGGGGCATAGAATTCTTCCTGAATTCCAACTTAGGCTCTTTGACTATTGCATACACCATTTTTAAACATATGCAGAAGACTGTCAATATGGAGTTGAAACTAGGGGCTCTATTATCAATCAAGCATACAACAGTTTGTGCCACAAGAGGAAAGCAATTACTAAGGTAAAGGGTTTATTTGAAACAAGACTTTGTAGTAGACAAAAGTCTATGCCTTTCTTGAGTGAGTCAGATTGACTAATGACACAGAGTTGATGATAGCAGTGACCAGAGCTAGATAGGAGTGATGTCAACTCCAAGCCTCCAATGCTGGGGAAGAAATTCTGTCTCTGAGAGTCACCATCAGACTGTGTTTCACAAAATCATTCAGTCGCTCATTGACCTCCAGGGTCAGGGGTAAGGGTCAATGTTGCTGGATAAAGCATACTAGAATGCAGAAGGAATAACCAAAGTCTATGAAGAAAGAAGTTATAAAATGCAGACCTGAGAGTTCACACAGACGCATCTAATACATATGTATGAATATGACTGCATGTTTGCATCATTATCTTCTAGACCTGAAGTTAGTGCTTTGTATATTAAAGAGCAATCACTACTGGCATTATATCTTAGATTAGGAACTAGAAAAGCTACCCATATAGTAGTCCTTATTCTAATTTTGAAGACTATCCATGAGTTATTATTTAGTCTTTTAAAAAATATAAGAAGATCCAGATAGAGAGAAGGAAGAACACTTGATACTCTCGCAGAGAATTTAGGGTTGGTTTACAGCATCCACACAACTTTGCTCACTACCATCTATAATTGCAGTCCCATGTCATCTGGCACCCTCTTCTGCTTTAAGTGTGCACCTTTGTGAATGTGTTACAGATACATCTATTCATACACACACATATACACAGGAAGGAAGGAATGGAGGGAAGGAGGGAAGAAGGGAGGGACGGAGGGAGGGAGGGAGGGAGGGAGGGAGGGAGGGAGGGAGGGAGGGAGAAAAGAAAAGGAGGGAGAGAAGTTCCATTACATGTGGTAATATACATAAATCTTGAGGACACCACACATATAATCAGTCATCGGAAAGCTGTTGTTGCATGGATTTTTTTCTTTTATATTTATTTTTATTAGATATTTTCTTTATTTACATTTCAAATGTTATCTTTTCCTAGTTTCCCCTCTGAAACCCCACGCACCCACTCCCACTTCCTGGCCCTGGCATTCCTCTATACTGGGGGCATAGAACCTTCACAGGGCCAAGGGCTTTTCCTCCCATTGCTGACTGACTAGGCCATCATCTGCTACATATGCAGCTAGAGCCACCAGTCCTACCATATGTTTTCTTTGATTGGTGTTTTTGTGCCAGGGAGCTCTGGGGGTACTGGTTAGTTCATATTGTTGCTCCTCCTATGTGGCTGCTAACCTCTTCAGCTCCTTGGGACCATCTAAAATAGCCTGATACTTAGAAATAAGGAGGGTATTGTTTTGGGAGTCCGAGAGGAGGCAAAACAATGTAGTTCAAAAAAAAAAACCAACAACAACAACAAAGAAACAAACACAACAGATATGATCTTGTGACAAATGTTCAAGTCACTCATTCATAAAGAAATAGAAATTAAAACCACACAGAGGAAACATTTCTCACCTGTCACATTGACATACCTTTCTACAAATTGAACATAAATCCAACCCACTTTCTGGGATGTCAGGAAAGAGGCACCCTCGAATATTACTGATGAGGTTGCAAATCTCTCAGCATATCTGGAGGGAAATTCCCTAGTAAAAAGAGAAACTGAGGCACACAAGAAATATGAACACAGATACATATCCTCTGCCCACCTTAGTGATCAATTTTGCTTCTGAGAATCCACTCTGAAAGCACAACCCCAGTGGCACAGACTACAGATGCTCATGGTACTTTGTAATGTGGCTTGTCATAAGAGTCATCAGAAGCAACTTGGATTCCCAGTGAAGAGAGTGCCTTTGAATAGCAATGGTCCATAAGTGTTTAAGTGTGTGTTGCTCCTACACAATGGAGAACTATTTGGCTGCTGAAAAAGACCTGTGTAAGCTGTAATTAAGTGGTTTCTATTTAAATGTGTGTTAAACAAATCAAACAAAGCTTAAATTGATATTTCTGGCACACAAAGAAGTTGTGAAGGTTCAGTTGTATCTGTAGGAAGGATAAATTAGAAAATGCACAAAATTGTTTTCTGCAGAGTGAGAAAGAAATGCATAGAAGGAAGGATGGGGTAAGAAGCAATCACAGGAGAAGGAAAGAAATCTCTAAATATAATATTATAGTTCTGAGTCATGTCTACACAAAATTTCTCCGTATCCTTCACAAACTCAAATTAATAATTAAGAATGAGAATTTGGGATGTAAAAATAAACTATGAATGCTAACAAATTATTATGTCCTGAGGATGACATTGCTGAGATAAAAGAGAGGGAAAAAATTGACAGTCTCTTAACTAGAGTGTGAAGCTCAACAGAAAAGCAGTTGTCTTCTATTGATGTTATCTAGTGGATGAACTTGGAGAAAGGAGCAAATGGTTTTGAACCTATGCTATATTAAGTATTAAGAGGTGATTCTGTTGGAGACAGAATTCATATCTAAGAGATGATACAGGGACAGAGTAAACAATATGGTAGATGGAGGCTCACACAATCTCACAGGAGAGATTGAGTATGCAGAAACACGGGAACACAACAGAAAGGGAGGTCAGGGTGCATAAAACTCTTCTGATAAAACATGAGTAATAGGCTGTCGACGCTCCTGTCTTACATGTAAATAGAAGGCTAGAAGGTCTGGGTTAAACCAATAAATAGCATGTTCCTCTTTTCAGAGCTTTTGCACAACACTGTGTCAGCTTGTCCATGCTTAAATCTCTCATCTCTCTGCTAAACCTGAGATAACTTGAGGTCCACCTCTACCTCCAAAAAAAAAAAAAAAAAAAAAAAGGTGGAAGGGGAGGGGGCTGACATTCCCAGAACTGACTGTATTCTGTAGTTAAAAATGAAATTGGATCAACCAGCCAAACATTCAATGTCTTCATGTAGAGGTTGAACTAGCTATCCTAAAAAAGGGATCTTGACTTCACCATTTTGTTCTTTCTTTTCTCCTCTCACCTTAGAAATAGCCCTCACCCTTTGCACACAAAGCAATTGCATCCCATAGGTGGTTCAGGGCAGTTACAGCAGAGGCCTGTCTTCTTAACAGCTCATCAAGAAAGATCAAGGATCTGGGAGCTTCCAGTAGCAACTTCCCACAAATCCAACTTCCAGTTGTCTTCCCTCTACCTGAACTGCTGGATAATTTTCTCTTTGCTCTCCCTTTGCCATCTTAGGGACGTATATCAACGATTTAAAAGTAAACTTTGTATTGATATAATATGAATTTAGCATGGTGGATTTTACCATGGTTTGTTTGTTTGTTTGTTTGTTTGTTTGTTTTTGTTTTTGTTTTGGTTTTGGTTTTGGTTTTTTGGGGGTTTTTTTGTTTTGTTTTGTTTTTTTTTTTTTTTTTTTGTTTGTTTTTTACACTCTTGATTCTACCACAGCTAAGAGAGAGGGGATGAAGTGTCACAGGCTTCCCCAAACTGGCTTTAAACCTAAAATTCTCAGTGGTCACAAGGGCCACTCTAAATCACCACTATTAGTTCTCTTTTCAAGGTTGACTTCTGAATTCATGAACTCATGTATTAATACATCAATAATGCATATTATATCAACGAATTGTCATGTGTTGTTTGAGCTTTCTGAGAAGCTAACTCTGGAGGCAAGGTTGCCTCTTCATGTTTCAGAAACAAGGATGCTTGTTTCAAAGTATCCCCTAAGGTCTGGTGAGGACTACTTCCCCTCATCTCTATGACAGAAAGAAAAGAGAACAGGAAAAAAACCAAAAACAAAGAAAGAAACAAAACAAACAAACAACATACAGCAAAACCAGCCCCAAAGTCAAGACATGTTGAGAATAGCTGGAAGGTGAACCGTTTCTAGCAGAGTTTTACTAGTGTGGATATAACAATATAAAGTGCCTGTGGAGGGAAGGAGAAGTTAAAGTTGAGACACTGGGACTGTCTAGGACTCGCCAGAAGAAAAGGCTCTCTAGCATACAAGCTTTCTCAGTTAAAGCAATAAAAACAGAACAAAGATGAAACATGTATATGTATATGATGTATATGTATCTTTGTATTCGTATATGTACATGTATATGCATGTGATCTATATTATATATATGTGTGTATGTATGTACATATTAATATTCTGATGTAAAAATATATGGCTTGTTTTTCAACATTTTGTAGAATTGGAATGCTGGCCAACTAAGTGTATATAATTTATAGAAATGGCAAACTTTTTACAGTGAGAATCTGTCGCTCACAGAGGTTCTTGTCTTCATGAGTAATTGCTATGTCCTCTGCTCTTATTTAAGCCATGTTGGTGAGTTTGATACACCTCGCTCCAACAGGTAGAGTTAGCAGTTGTAACCACTGCACTCTTACTTGTCAACACTCCCCAACCCCATGTTTCCATCAGGTGATTGTCACCTTTGAGATATCATGAGAATTCTAAATTCTGTCTGCCCTTTGGCAAATATGAAAGTGATTGATATGCTGAGTATTGAGTTGAACTCATTTGATAAAATGTTTTTGACAAAGCAGTATTAGTTTGATTTAATTTATTGGTATTTTCCTTTAGATTAATCTTTTTAAAAGTTGTCTTGTTTAAGAAATCCATACCAAAACTAATTTGTAAAATAGATGTCTATGTGTTACTAAAACGTGACGTATTTCCTAACACATAGCCTACTTGCATAGTGCCACTAGCTTAACAATTATGGTTTCCTCCTATCCTGCAGTACAATCCTTGCCAGAAGAGAAATCAAATAACACTGGGATTCTTGTCCTTTCTCTCTGCTTCTCTACCCAGGCCAAAACCACAAACAATTTAAATGAATCCACCTGTTTAATTTGTTGAGGTTTTTGTCTTTTACTGTTTATCGTAATGCTAAGGGCTAACTTCCAAGATTTGGGGTCTGCACAAAGCTTGAGGGACCCCGCCCCCATTAATTCTGATTGGTAAATAAAGATGACACCAGCCAGTAGTTGGGGAGAAGAGAGATAGGTGAGGTTTAGATTTCTCTGCTGAGAGCACAAGGAAGGAGCCCAGAAGGGGGCTAAAATGGGATAGAGAAGCAAGGAGAGTGCCCTGGGCTCTGGGTCTAGAGAACATGGCCCAGAGGGCTGACTAATTGTAGTTAAGAACAGCCAAGATGGAACATAGCAAATAGTTAGTGATAATTTTGGATTATCGATGGGGAAGTAGATTCTAAGTGCATGGAGGGTAGCCAGCTGCCCAGCTCTTGTGCATATTAAAATAAATGGACTCTGTGTGTCTTTCATCCTGGAATATAAATGGTTAAAGGTAGGAAGGAACCTTGCACCCAGGATTTTTAAAGTTTTTTTTTTTACAACATTAACAAACCTTTTCCAGCCTCACAAGTCCCCCCAGTGTTGTTCTTACTCAATTTTGACCCTTAATTGTCATATGAATTTTATAAGTACAGCAGTGTCAATAAATGAATGATACAAGTTTACAAGTGAGCCTGTCAATCACAGTTGAGCCACCATGCATATTTGTTTCTTACTTCAAATCTTACTACATCTTTTTACCTTTCCATGTTTTATTTCTCTCACTTTTTCTTTCAATACTATGCTGGGTAGGGGTGGTAAGGGTGGGCATCCTTAAAGACAGAACTCAGAAGAACATTTCCTATACTCAGTCATTAAGTGTGAATCATAATATACTGTCTCTTGTATCACAGTACTTGGTAAGATTAAAGGAGTGAGCCGGGCATGGTGGTGCATGCCTTTAATCCCAGCACTTGGGAGGCAGAGGCAGGCGGATTTCTGAGTTCAAGGCCAGCCTGGTCTACAGAGTGAGTTCCAAAACAGCCAGGGCTACACAGAGAAACCCTGTCTACAAAAAAGATTAAAGGAGTGTTCCTCACACTTTATAAATGTGTATTTACTCATAACTGCTGACCTACAGCATATGGACTTTTGCATTTGACAGCATGATTATTGCTTTCATCCTTTATTTATTGAACAAAATTAATTTATTACCAAGTGTTAAAATCATGAGAAGATAATTAGAATTATGATCAATGAACTTCTTAAATTAGCAAATTTAATTTGGTACCATTAAAGAAAATTTAAGCATATTTTCTTGAGAGAAATTAGCTCATAATTTTGAGTTTTATCTTTTCACATCCTTAGCATATAGTCAAAATCAGAGTTATGTATTCCATTATAGAATCTAGAAACATCTTTTCTTCCTTTTCTACATCTTCCTCTTCTTCTTCCTCTACTTCTAATTCCTCCTCTTCTTCCTTCTCTATTCATTTCTACTTCATCTTCCTCCTTTTTCTCTTCCTCATCTTTTCCTTCTTCCTCCTTCTCTTTCTCTTCTTCTACCTCATTTTTCTTTTCCTTTCAGTAGAAAAAACAGTATGAACTCCTTCATACTCATTTACATAAAGTCAGTAGTGAAGCCATCTGAACTGGAGCTATCTTTGTAGGTTTTTAGTTACATCATTTTTATCTTGAATAGATAGAGAAGCATCAGGGTTCTTCTATACTCCTTGAGTTAGTAATCATATGCTGAGAATTTATAAATTTATATAGTTTATCCTAAAATTATAAATGTCTGGCAAAATATCTTCACTTTCTCATGTCTGCAAGATGTTCAGTGATCATTTGCAATGTTGAATTTTATGCATGAGTTCATGGTTATTTATTAGTCATTCAACAGTTTATCCATGTTTATTAGAGATTTTGAATAGTTGCCATCATATTTAGTTACATCTATCGTGCTTTCTAATTTTATTTTGGTACTCTCATAATTCTTTTTCTTCCATCATGCTTTCTTATATTATTCTTTTTTTAAAAAAATCGTAAACCAAGTACTTATATCATTGACTCCCAACTTTGCTCTTTTGCTCTATTGCAGTGTTTCTCAACCTGTGGTTCATGGCCCCTTTGAGGATAGCATATTAGATAACCTGCATTCCAGATATTTACTCAAAACAGTAGCAAAATTATAATTATGAAGTAGCAATAAAATAATTTTATGGTTGTCAGGTCACTACAACACGAGAAACTTTATTAAAGGGACACGGCATCAGGAGGGTTAAGAACAACTGCTCTACTGTACTTAAGTTCAAAGGGTAATTTTCCTTCACTTTCAGAGATTTCTTTGGCTGCAGAAAGATTTGATATGCCTACCTTCTAATTCTACCACAATATTCCTGAGGCTCATCATAGGTCTTCTTTTCTTTAGAGTTTTCTTACCTACTTTGAGTTACATCATTATGAACACATAAGATTTAGATTTTCTGTATCTATCAAGGTAGTGAACACCTTGGTCATTGAAACAGAATGAAATTTAGACTCCTTGTTTTTACAGTTACTTTTTGCAACTTCTACTTTTTACCTGACTAGAAAGCCTATCCTCTGTTCTCCATCTATGCTCCTCGTTAAATTAATGGGGCACTGAGCCCATTTGTCTAAAGTCTCTATTTTATAACATTTCTTTTGTAAATGTTCTTCTCAATGTATTTATCACTTCTCTCCAGCAGCATTTATAGAGCACTTGCCCTTTGAGTCGGGGCTCATTCTGTTTCCATCTACACAGGAGGGTTCAGAATTAGCCTGGTGCTTATTTTCTATCCAAACCATTACAGCTCTTTTCCTTGCTTTCTGATGAACCCATCATTTTTATTATGCACATCAACTTTAGCTATTATTTATTACTGTCAGTGATCTCATTTTATACTATATGTCTGATTTTCTCAAGCCTGATATAAATCAACATTTACTTAAGCCTCCTAACATAGACCCAGTGCTATAATTTATGTGCCTATTCTCTTTTACAGTATCATTGTCATAAACAGTCAACGTAAGAAATATTTATTTCTGAAATCAATGACAACATTTGCTTTAATCATCAAGACTTCCTACCCCAATCTAATGATGTAAATTTGTTAATTGTACGTTTATTGCTAGATGAGGTAAACCATGTATGTGGGTTGAAAAAGTAAAACCCATAGCTTTCCTAGCTGAAATCTATCAACATAACAGAAATAACAAGAAACAGTATAGATGGTTTGTGGTCAGTGAAGAGTAAACCAGAAATTTAATATACAGATCCTGAATATGAGAGAACTGAAGGGCAGTGTCTGGTGAGTTATACTGTCAACTTGACACGACCTAGGGTCACCTGGGAAGAGAGAACCTCAATTGAAAACCTACCTCCATAAGATTTGTTTGTGGCAGTGTCTGTGAGAGGTTGTCAGATGACTGATGTGGGAGGGCCTAGTCCACCGCTACAGGGCACTATTCCAAGATTGATTGGCCTGGGCTGTAGAAGAAAGGTAACTGAGACTGAGAGGAGAATGAGGCTGTAAGGAGTGTTCTTTATGGTTTCTGTTTTGGTTTCCTCCCTTGAGCTCTTGCCCTAGCTTTTCTCAATGATGGACTTTGAACTGGAAATATAAAATTGGATAAACCCTCTCTTCCTGAACTTGCTTTATGCCGTGGAGTTTATCATGATAATGGAAAGCAAACTAGAATGGAGAGTCTTTGTGAATTTATCTTCAAATAAACTAACCCACAAGGGAGGTCAGAGAGAGTCTAGAAGAGTTGTGTTGAGTCTGGGAATTTTGCAGGCATCTCATTTGGGGGAAACAAAGATCCTCATCATGCGACGACTACAGACTCAGAAGAATGACAGCAAGGCAGCTGACACTATGGCTTTGCCTTGGCTGGCATCAGCCCAGTAGTTTGGCAACTGACTGATGAATCACAGAGAACTCACCTCCCAGTTTACTTTCTAGAGGGTCCTCCACCTCCTACCCCTGATGCTGCTTTTTCTCCATTCATTCTCTTGGCCCTCTGGACTTCTGTGGAGAGCTTCTGGTGCCATTTCCAGGATATTGGCAAGAATATTTGACATTGGACTAGGACAAGGAAGTAAGCTCAATAAAAATACAGCTGAGGAATGTATTCCTTGAATCTTTATAAGTCCCTGGAAACAATGACCTTGGGACCTACGTTTATGCCTTGCTTGTTCCTTGATTATTTTGTTTTTGCCTTTTTTGTTCCTTGACTACCTTGTTTATGCCTTAGAACTGACCCTATCTTTTGCATGTACCTAGAATGATATAAAAGCAGACTGGGAGAAATTAAAGCTGCGTCAACACTTGCTGAAGTCATACTATAATGTTGTCTAATTGTCCTATTTTTCTTTAATACTCACTCCCTCCTGGAGACCCTGTTGACTGACCCAGTGGCCTTGGCCATCTGATGCCCACAATATGTGGGCCCAAGTATTAGGTGTTCAGTGAAGGACACCACAGAAAAAGGAAGTGTGCATTTATGAGAAATATAGGAACGTGAGTAGAGCCTGTAAAAATGGGACATGGTAATAGTAGAATGTGTTCTGGGTGTATACTTAGAGAAATGTCCTGTTTCCTCAATGTCTCTCACCGGGAGACTGCCTAGTCCTCGTTCTTGGTCCCTTTGGCAGGCCATCTGGTTCTCTTCCCGTGCTGTCTGTCCTTGGCATGACAGTCTGTCCATGTTTGTCAGTTTATGTCTGTGGTTTTGTTTGGTTGCTTCATTGTTGCTCTGTATTTCATATTCAAAAGTAAAAAATGGTTAAAACTTTGTTTGCTGGCTATTCATCCTTTGATTTAGATTTTAACTCATTTCAAGGATTAAAAAGAAGGAAAACAACAACAACAACAACAACAACCAGTCTGAATTGACACAACTGATAAACTGCCTTTGGAGCCCTGCACCTATAGCCAGGAGTCTAGAACTATTGGAGAAGCCCTGTCAATGGCTGGTTGTCTGTACAAGCTGCTCTCAAAGAGGCCAGCTGTGTCTTGGCTTTTCTGGACAGGAAGCTAATGGCTGTTTCTCCTTCAAAAATCTCTGTGACTGTGATTATTGGTTTCAGCAGGTTGCAAGGTGCTCCTCCCTTGAAATTATGGGTAGAAAAAAATAAGAAAATGTTGTCTGCCTAGTCTAAATATGTAAATGTGTTTAGCCACTTCATATTTGTTTCTGACTGGTCCTAAATGTATAAATGTGTTCTGCATGCCTTGGTTGTAGATTATTGGCTTATAAGTTAGTGGGTATGGTTTAAACTCTTTAACATTGGTAACAGAAAGTTGGCTTTAAAACTGGTAACTTAGGGTTAGAGTCATGCTGGGCAACAACAAATGGCATGAGCCAACCCAGGGAAGCAGGTTTTTAAAGATATCTCTAAATTGAGGTAATATTTTATGTAATTCTTGTCCTAGAAGCCAGATATTTAAAATATAGGATTTAAAATAGTGCTTCTTTAAATGAGGTATTAAAAGCTGTACCATCATGTATCCATGTACAAGAACTGGCAGTCAAACTTTGTAACATGAAAATAATGCACTTGGTATTGATTTTAGAGAGACTGGATTGTTTACAGTTGTTAAAAATTGGATTTGCCTCTCAAACTTATGGTTATGGTCTGATATTGCAAAAGAAAACTTTATAGTTAAAAAATTATAGTTAAATATATATATATAAATTTATATAAGTTAAATTTATATATATATATATATAAAGCTAATGGAACACTGAACGTTTACAATTCAATCACAAACAAAGTGTTTTAATTCCTGTTTGGTTGTCTTCTGGATATAAACTTAAAGATGCTATTCATCATGCTAAAACATCTCTGTGTATCTAACCCTCTGGATTGAGCAAAAAATGTTCTGTGCCTTTTGACCCAAACCAATAGCTTTTTCTAGGTTTTGAAGGCATGAGTCTACTCCTGTTGTCTAAGAGATATCTGTTAACTCTAGTTCTAAAATACGGATTTCAAGAATATAGTAAATGCTAATGTACATCCTCTTGTAAACTAAATTTCACATCAGGGAATTATGGAAAAAATGGAGCTCTAAAAAAATCAGTTACATAAAACAAAAAAGGGGAGGAGTTGTAAACTCTATCATCACAAAACTTTATTTTGAATATTTTGACCTTGAATGCCAAGGAAATCCATGCTTCTGAGTGTCTATGGCACCCTACAAGTTGGTATATGTATGCTTAGATGAAATGGATAGATCTACTTATTGGCATATGGCATGGTCCCGATTGAGTGTTAGTGTGGGAAGAGGGCATGTTTGTGGGTTGTTTTCCCAGGATGCTGAAGGAGCAGGGTCTGAGCAATTGATGAGACATGAGACATGCTGATGCTGGGACAAAGGATGATGCTGACTGTAAGCTTGCTCAGTGTCCTGCCAATGGTGACAGGAAAGCTGCGTTGTGCAGATGTTTCTGTTCCACCTTTGCTTGTCTATACCCCAGACTGGACAACCTGTCTTGCCTCAAGCTTTTAGAACTTGTGGGATAGAGTACATGGAGACTGTGGAAACTCTCTCGAAAAATTAATCAAATAGAGAAGTTGTTATAATGGTCCTTCTCTTTCCTTTAATGTGACAAGTTATTCTGATTCAGTCATGGACTGGTCTGTAAAGAAGTCCAATACTGGAAAAAGGGAAATGACAGTGGGTACTTGGAGGGCTGGTTCTGGACATTTTCAGAGACATATGTGAAAATTAACAGCTGTCTTATATGATGTTATATTTGCTGTGAATAAAAATAGAACAGGTTCTGGGTTAAGGTAAATGTAACATCCTGTGTTACCCCACCTAATCTTTTACTAGTTGGGAATGTTACCTTTGTTATTGGTTTTGATAATGACTTCAATGTTTCTTTTTTTAATTGTCTTTTGTTCAATTTTGTTTCAACACTGGACGATAGTCTATCTGTAATGATAGTACATCAACCAGCTTTTATTATGATTTCTGTAAATGTTTCTGAACCTTAGTATTCTGAAAAAGGCTTACAAGAGATGATTCAGGTTTTAAGCAGAAACAAGAGGGCAGTTTGATTATTGCCAGTATAGCAGCTTTGATTACCTTAATAGCTAATGCTACTGCTTCTGCAATTGCTTTGATGCAAGAACTTAAGATAGCCACTTTTGTTAATCATTTGGCAAAAAAAAAAATTACTAATGCTCTGAGTATTTAAGGAGAATTAATAGGCATTTGGAACAACGAATTCATGTTCTTTATAATACTATGCAAATGATTGGAGAGGAGGCTCAGTGTTTAAGAGTAAAAAGCCATCTCAAGTGCTACACTAAATATCAATGGATCTGTGTCACTTCTAAAATTTACAATGACAGTCACTGTAATAGGGAGACAATTCAAAGACACTTGCAGGGTATTTGACATAATTCTAACACCTCTTTGGATATTTTAACTTTGCATACCAAGATTACGATATTAACAAATGTTATTCCACGGTGTGTTGATGCTGCAGATATGTCTAATAAAATTATTCATGCCTTAAGGTCAGTACTTCCATCTTGGTCAAGCTTCAATAATGGCTCATGTAGTTTGATCATAGTGGCCCTTCTTGTCCTGGGAGTACTTTTATTCCTGCTCATTTTGATAAACTTGACTCTAACAACACCAAAAGTTGGTAGTCAAAATATATACCTTGAAACTTAAAATGGATGCCCAGACAAAGCCACTAATTTAACAGACTGGTAATCAATGACAAGTAAGGTTCTGCATAGAGCCTTAACAACCTAAGACAGAAATGCAATGCTTTAGATAATGCATTTTCAATGATGGTTAAAGAAAACATTCTTGTCAGAACAACTTAAGACAGAAGCAGTCTTGTTTATGAAATAAAAAGGGGCAGATATGGAGAGCTTTTGGTACCACTTCTAGGAAACTGGAAAGGATATTTGATCTTGGGCTAGGACAAGGAAGTAGGGTCAAGAGAAATACAGCTGAGGAGTATATTCCTTGAGTCTTGATCATCTTGATAGGTCTCTAGAACAGTGACTTTGGGACCTTTGTTTATGCCTTGTTTGTTCCTTGACTACATTGTTTATGCCTTAGAAATGGCCATATTCTTTGCATGTACCTAGAATGATATAAAAGCCAACTTGGAGAAATTATAGCTGCTCCAGCACTTGCTTGAGTCATACTATAATGTTGTCTAGTTGTATTTATTTTATTTTGCTTTAATCCTCACTCCCTTCTTGAGACTCTGTTGACTGCCTGGGTGGGCTTGACTAGACTTCTCTCCTGTCCCCCATCCCCATACTTGACAGAATCAGATATGGTGGGGGAGACTCTTCTTAAAGCCTGAGTTCCCAGTCCTTCCTCCCTTCTCTGATTGACAGCAAGCAGGAGTGTGTGATCTTAAGAAGCACCTGGGTTTTATCATTCCTCGGTCACTGTCCTGTCTTCCCTCCGCCTTAAACTGCCTTTTACCTTTGGAGTCCTCTTTGTTTCAAAGCTTACCAGGAATGTTTGGATTCTAGCAATTTTTGACTCTCAAGTGTTCTCCATGTACCTTTAAAATGAATATTTAAATGTTGTTTCTTAGACCACACAGGACTGGGATCAGTTAGGTAAAGACACACAGGTTGAATGTGTGCAGGTGATTTCTGCAGACCTGTGAACACTCTGTACATTCCTGCAGACCCAGAAGTAGGAAGTGATGACTTACTGTAGTAACTTACAATTCACTGCTGATGTATACAAGTGGCAATTTTTCATGTGCTTTGGTCGTGTACCAATGGATTTTGTAACATTGTCCATGTTTATCTGCTTAATTCTCTTTAATTTTTTTCAAGGGAACAAACATACCTAAGCCCTATTTAACATTGCATCCCATTCTACCAGACCTATAGTTCTTCAAAGGTCAGTTGAAATATGAGTTGTTAGCAAATTAAATGTCCTGGTCCTTTCCCTGCTTCATCTAGGGCAACCTAGAACAACAGTGCTGTCTTAAATAGATTCAGTGGCCATGTGTCATGGTAAATGAGGTTCCAGCAAAGATTCATTACACCCCATTGATCAATTAACTGTCCCACATGGTGTTCACAACATAGTGCCACAGGTAGATGCATTCTATAGTTTTAAAGAAAGAATAAAATAAGTGTATGAATGTGTACTCTTAAAAAATGCACCTGTAAGCCAGATATTATTTTACTAACAGAATTCAGGAAAGAATTCCACAGCTATCTTACAGTAAATAAATATTAACAACAAATGGAGCTAGCTTGCCACATACTACAGATGTACTAAGAATTTTTATTGTGTATTGTTTTTTTCAACACAAACTTGTAGAAGACAAGTGGCTATAAGATAGAAAGCTCTTTAGAAATCTTTTGCAACCCTTTACAGTACTTGGCTTCTCTGATGGTAGTCTGCTGCATTCAGAACTTTTGTCACGGCTTTTGTCATGGCTTTTCTTTGGCAAACCCTATGGTTTGGATTTAGATCATTCTTTTTGCATAGCATCTGAGGTTCTGATTTCCACTGCAATTGTGAACCTTAAGGAAAATGTATTCCTATAGGCTTTTCAATCCCCTTTGAAAGAGTACTGTGAGGTCCAAGCTGTTTCTCAAGGACATTATTTAAATGACTCCTTGGGAAAGAGTTTAAGGTGAAAACTGAGTGCAGGGCATTTCTCTTGCTTTTCACTGGCATCATGGTGCAAGTCAGAAACACAAAGGAGAGTCCTTGACATCAGCTAAAGCTCCTTAGCTCTAGTCATTAGCAAGTCAGTGGGGCAGACACTTCTGGTGTTGATTGCCAGCTTCTTATCCACAGATACCCAGGAACAGTGATGGACTAACAATGCCAGATTTTCTGTTAATTATCATACCTGTTATTTCTATTAGTTCTTATTCTGGAAGTAGAGAACTGAAAGAAAGAAAGAAAGAAAGAAAGAAAGAAAGAAAGAAAGAAAGAAAGAAAGAAAGCTTACCTTATAAAATGTTGACTGTTACTATTATGTTTTAATTTTTATTTTCTGTTCAAAATTTTCATAAATAATTAGAAGAACCTGCAAGATTGCTGACCTCTCGGTTTTAAAATGCTTCTTGTGGTGCTACATATACCCTTTTATAAAAACTGAAGCAGGTCATTTCATTAACTCACTAAAGGATACACTGAGACAGTGGGCTTTACTTCATTCATGTGGCCATGTGTAAGAGAGGCTATCCACCCAGCATATCCAGAAGTGCACATTCCCACATATCCTTGCCCCTTGCTGCTCCAGAAATCCTTTCCGAAAGCACATAGTATGTTCATTTCAGAGCACATAATTTGTTCATTCTCAATATTACAAATGGAAGTCTAGGGAGGCTTCTGACAATAGTCTCACTATTTAGTAAGCTACTGGTTACTTCTCCACTTTAGTCCTTGGAAAAGCTGTGTTCCCCGAATCACTATATAAAAATATATATACACACACACACGTGTATATACACACATGCATATACACATACACCACATAGAGACATGCCATATACACACCACATAATGCATACATACATAAACACACACACCACATACATATACACACACCACACACCATACACCACACACACACACACACACACACATACCTCATGATTCCTTATAATGCTTATGCATACATATTCATACACATACACATCACAAGACTCAAAGATAAACACATACTACACATACATACATACATACATACATACATACATACACACACAAGACATAACACACAGCACACACATACATAAACACATACCACACAACACATATATGCATACACACACATGCATGTATGACATCACATGAATACTGAAGACCACACAGGATATAGAACATGCACAAACACATAGAATATTACATATAGATGCACTTAAGATATCACAAAAGAACATACATCATGTTACACAAATTCATCACACCAAACACAAATAAATACAGCATATAGACATAATACACCACACAGCTCAACATCATACCAAGTATATAGTAATACTATATATGATACATAATATGTCACACAAACTCACACCACACCACATAAACATGCTTATACACATATACATACACATCACATCACACAGACACACATACCACACACATATGTACATACTATATACAAACACACACACACATGCACACACACACACTCATGTATTCATGCATGCATGACATCACACAACTACTGCAGGCCACACAGAGATACAGAACACACATACAAACATATAAACTATCACATATAGATGCACTTAATATATCACACACAAACATACATTATGCTACACAAATTCATCACAGGAAACACAAACTCACACAGTCTATAGGCATAGTATACCACAAAACTGAACATCATATTATACCTATAATAATAGTACAAACAATATATAACATCACAAACACACACACAGTCATGCTTTAAATGGCATTCCTAAGGCTTATGACCAAATCTGCAGCGATACCAAGTTATTGTTTTAATTTGTATATTTGCCCATACCTTGCTATTTAAACACCATGACCATCCATGAAGCTGCTACAGGTAGTATCTTCTGGGCATTCAGATTTCAAGAGTTCTTGGTCAATGGGTGTGCTCATGGAATTTGAATTCACAGCTTTTTAACAAACAGCCTTACTAGTTCCTGCAGAATGGATCAGTGGACCATTTTCCAAACTGCCAATGCAGTTAGTCACTAAATGAAGTTGGCTGGAGAGTTAACAATGGGAATGGTGGTGATGTTTATAACATCCTCTGTACTTACAGAAAATTTTATTTAAAATGTGTGTGTGTGTGTGTGTGTGTGTGATATAGAGAGAAGGGAAGGGGGCAGATATATATTCACTTACCTAGAAACATGTGGCATTATTCAAAATACACCACACACACACACACACACACCCTATGTTTCATCACTGTTATAAAAACAAATTGTTATCTTGTGAGAGGAGGAGTTTCACCTAATAACTCATTGAATGGTTAATCTGATTTCCTCCCTGTAGTTTATTATGGAAACTCACAGAGGTTGCTCATTCTAAGAACTAATTCACTATTAGCATTTATATTGCTTGCATCCTCATCCAAGCCAACATCCAGCCTACTGTCCATTCCCCCAACACCCATACTGGAAATGCCCAGCTCCAGAGCTGTTCCAATCTGATCTCTTATCTAGCTGGCCAATCAGGGGTAAAGAAGCCAGAAGACTAGTGCGGTTTGTCTGCATATATCAGGAGGGAAACAACCTGTCTAAGAAGCAATCCACAGAACGTCCCCATTGTACTACTTTCAGAAAAAATCGTGTTCAGCCTTGCAATCCACACCCAAACTAAGACAGAACTTGGGATTCAAAATATCCCAGAAGGAATTCAGTGGAGAGCTTGTGGGGCACAGCATAGAAACAGAAAGAGCAAACTGCCCTGAACTTATACTAGAAAACTCAATTTTAATTACTAAATGCTCAGCTTAAAAAATTTCAGAATGGTTTATGCTTGTGCCCACTTCTCACTCCTGAATCTAGAAAGAACTAAACATACAGGGTCCTACTGTTTGATGATAAGCACAGCTATTTGGAGAACGTCCTAATAGCCACAGACAATGGCCACATTGAGTCTCACCTGCACAGGGGGGAGCTGGTGATGCTTTTCCTTCACTTTGCTTATTCCTGTGCTCACAGTTTCCTATTTCATTCTTTTCTACTCTCTTTTTTTCCCTACCTAATCACTGCCACCCACATCTCTTTTACTGTTTTTAGATTTATTTGTGTGTGTGTGTGTGTGTGTGTGTGTGTGTGTGTGTGTGTGTGTGCTTTGTTTGCATATATGTCTACATACCAGAAGAGGGAGTCAGATCTCCTTATAGATGGTTGTGAGATGAATGTAGTTATTTGGAATTGAACTCAGAACCTCTGGAAGAAAAGCCAGTAAGTACTCTTAGCCACTCTCCACCATAACCCACAACTTCATCTTTATAAATGACTGAGCACAGGTCAAACATTGGGCCAGTCAACACTTTGGCCATGAAGATGCTACCCTCTGTGAACCCAGATAAGAAATTCAGATAGTGTAGGGTGGAGCTTAAGAACCGGAGACTAAAGAAGCTCTACTACAAACACATGAGGGTGAATTCAAGCTACTGACCCAACAGAAAACAGGAGGACAATAATAAAAATGGGAGTCATGAGGTCAGCTTCCAAGAAACTAAATTGCATTTCAATCCACCTCAGTCTTGCCTCTTCCCTCCCACACTTAGCCTCCCTTTCACCCTGTCCACCTGCCTTTATTTGCTTAGGGGCAACCCTGGTGTTCATCAACACAAGGTTAGGAAATGTAAATATGGATGGGCTGAAGGCTGAGGGAATTTGTTCTACACACAAGCTGGGGGACACTACAGCACACTTAAGAGCTGGCTTTCAAACACTACGTGGAAAGCTGAGTCCTAGTGACCGTCTCTGTGTCTGATGTAACTTTGGGAGAGCCAATGGACTAAAAACAGGACCTGGTTACACCTGAGGCAGAGTCTGTTTTCTGACTGTCTGGATGACCTGTTTTATCTACCGTCATAACTCTGGTACCTGTAGCTTACATGCCTCTGTATAGAAGACTCTGTGTAACAGACTTATGGTGTTTAAAGCCATGTGCTGCTAAGGTGAGCTGCTCCTCCTTTACACTACAGAAGAATAGTGCTGACATCTATCTGAACCAAGCTTCTTTAAAGTACACTGCTTTTCATCCTCATATTCATGTGCAGTTAACTTTAGGCCTTTCTAATGTCTGCTTGTTAAAAATGTTATGTTACTGTCTTAGGCAAAGTCAAAACCTATTTCAACTCAATACTACTTATACTGGTTAACTTTCTTAATGAAAACTGTTCCCTTTAGACTTATTATATGTTTATATTTTATATAATATATATGTATATAAACATTTATATACTGCTGTGTGCCTCACTTTCTGTTTTAGGGGAGAGCAGAGTGTGTCTGTTTCATCTGTCTTACTTACTGCTATAACCCGGCTACCTGTAACACTGCTGGCATTCTGTGGATATTTAATAAATATTTGTTGAGAGAATGAGCTCTTTTTGCACAACAGATGTCAGATTGATCTCCCCAAAGCACACATCTTGCACCTACCATATTTCATCAAAAGCTTTACATCTGTTCTTCATTTACACTGAAGGAAGCCTACACAATCTTTTCTGGATATTTCAAACACCTGGAGCCTTGAAAGGGAAAGGAATTAATGGTTATTGTTAGTAAAAAAAAATATTTGGCTAATGTAAGAAGCTACTGTTTGGTTTTCGACACCAAACTGGGCTATCCTTCCCCAGAGGCTCTTCCCTATATAATCCAGAAATGTTGTGTTCTTTCTCCTTGTGTCTTCTGTGTGTGTGTGTGTGTGTGTGTGTGTGTGTGTGTGTGTGTGTGTGTGTGGTCCCTGCATGGCGACTCCTCTGTCCTCAATCTTTGAGGCCAGTGAACTTGCCCAAGAGCAGCTTCTCAATAAGCCTCCCTTAATATAATATAATCTGGCTTGAATTGGCTCATTTCACAGGCACAGAAATAGGCTAAACAGATGGTTGGTTTTAGACCCCAAACTGGTACACATAAAAAATAACAAATAATAGTTACATCACTTGAAAGAACTAGTTAAAGTCCTGGGTCCAGCCATGAGGATAGCTTTCAGTCGAAGTCATGGAAAACATAGAAGGTAATAGAAATGGTCATAGCCAGGAGGGTCCTCAGGAGGTATGATGATCACATGACTAGATGTTAAGTGGTGTTCTGGGTCAGGAAACAGGACATTTATTACCTAGAAACTGGTGAATTCTCCAAAGTGAAATGAGCACAGTTCATACCAATATATAGACATTGGTCCAACACACATACACACACACACACACACATCAAAGTAATAAATGTGTTTAGCATAGGATACCGCTCCACAGAAATTTATCCAAGGCATGTTGGGAGGTTATGCTATCAGTCAGCTTTGTGACCTGGACAAAGTGAGATGCTCACTGGGTTGCACAATTATATGGCTCCATTTTTTTTCTTTGAGTGATGCTGTGGATATCAGAAAACGGAATCCCAGAAGCCAAGGATAAGCATAATAAGATGGGTCCATGGAACAGAGATTTGTAGAGGATTTATCTACAAAATCTGAGTGGAGTGATTGTGAGATATTGCAGTTACCTGAAGGGGCTCTAAGATCAAGGACATGATGTTAGATGTAAATTTAAACCACAGCATTGTATGACCCCTTGATGTCATGTTAACAATGTTTACATTGCTTCAAAACTATTCTAAAACCCATAGGTTACTTCTTATAATGGCCAAGTGTGGTTGCACAGGAGCTATCCACAATGAAATTCCTACAGCAACTCCACTTTTCTAGAAGTGGTCTAGAGGTAGGGCTATCAATTCTTAATCCATAACTGGGTCAAGACAAACCCCACTAAGATCTGTCCCAACAGGTGCATAATGACCACGCAGGGATGAAGAGAGTCCTATTGATGAAGGCACAGGCTGTAGGCTGATAGAAGGTGGCTGCAGCCCAGCAGGTTGTCAGCCAGGATGCTCGTAGGTTAATTCCTTCATCTTCCTAGAGCTTTAGAGGCTTCCTTCAGACAAAAATCTGATAATAATTTATATGAGAAGTTGTAATAGGAATGAAAATATCTACCTATATTTACTACTAAACTATATGTGAAGTCTATTAAATAAAACATAGACTTATTTATAAAATAACCTCCAAGCCAATGCCTCCTATGTATTTTTATTTCTTCTATTTATCCACATATTAAAAATATGCAATTCTGCTTTCATTCCAACTTAGTAATGTAGCTCAACATGATTAATTCTATCCACGTTTCTATCTGATACTTACTTGCCCCTTGTTCAGTTTTAACTTCTGTCAGTATTTGAAAACCATCTCCTCATCTTCTGAATCTGCACACATACAGTGCTCTCTTAGTTTTATTAAACAGTCAGTACCAATAAGAGATACTTCAATGCCAAATTCCAGCATTGTCTTGTTGATAGTCACCTGGTGCCATTTCCAAATAGAAGGTATCAGTTTTTCATGCATATTAGTTTGCAGCCTGTTTTCCCAATGTTAATTGTCCTCTTATTTCTATGCCCAGCCTTATCACTGCACACTCTGGGATGACAGACAACAGAGGAGAATATCCATATTCTTTTTCCACATTCAGTGTTCAGTAATGCCGATCTAATAACAGCAACTGCACACCACAGTACTGCAGTTCCAGGTTGTCAATACATCTACAGAAAGCCATTTGGATATTTGTGAATCCTTGAATGATAAATGCTTAAAACACAACCCCTGTCAGTCTTATTCTAAACCTTGCTTCAGCAAGATGGAGACTCCTAATCACCACACACCTACCAAAGATTAGCTGTCAAACTCAAGTAAAAACTACAGCACAAGAAAAGAAAGAGGCAAGCCAGTTGGAAAATATAATTTTGGTCCTATAGCCTTTTGTGCTTATTGCTTCTTGTTGGGCCACACTCAATCAGCGGCATCGCTCTGACAGTTCTTGAAGGAATTCACCAAGCAGAAAATCTAGATATTGTAGTGTTTTCCAGTCCTGAGGTAGCGTCATCATCAACACCATCAGCTCACAAAACAACTGCCAATCATTCACTGGTCCCTCAGTTGCATTCTGTTTGGAAATTGGGTCAAAATAGAAAATCAGCAGCACTAGATGATTGTGAAGTTTGTTTTCAGGACAGGCACTTGATCTGCACAATGATATTAGTTTCTGAAATATTGCCTTGAGTTTCTGAAAACAAAAGACCTTATTAGCATCCCACAAAATGCATGAAGAGGGGAGTGTGTTTCTACACCGTGTCCTGCTTTGTGCTGTAGAAACACGAAACACCGCTATTACAAAGGGAGCAGCTCTGATCCCCCCTCCCTGTCCAGTGTAGAGGAACCGTTTCAGTATATATGCCTTAATTGCCTGATGTTTACAGATAGACTGGACTAACCTAAAATAGAATACTGACGAAAAAAAAAAAAAGAAAGTCTTTAGGCTGCAGACATAAACTTAGTGGGTAAAGTGGCTGCCCATGGGCATGAGGAGTTGAATTCAGACTCCACCACCCACATGAAAGCTAAGCATTATGTCACTCCAGTATTGGGACCGAGGTGGAGAAAGACAGATCTCTGAAGCACAGTGGTCAACCAGAGTAACCCAACCAGTGACATCTACTATTAATGAGAAGCCCTGTCTCAAAAGGACACCTAATGCCAACTGTACCCTCTACATATACATTCACATTGCATGTGCCCACAAGAATATGTACATAGGCTATGTTATACACATCACATGATATGATATCAAAGAAGACATGAGAACAAAAATCAACATGCAAAAGCCCCATATATTTAGTATATGGTTAAATATAACAGCCCCTACCTTGGAACACACTTTTAAAAATTCTGATACTTGTCAACCAATTCATAGTAACTGCATATAACACAGCATATCAAGTAAAATTTCACAACATATAAAGTACTTTATATAGTCCTTAAAGAAAATCATATATTTTAAGTATGGTAAATTCATGGTTGGTCAATGGGTAATTTATATATATACATATATATGTAATATGTGTAATATATATATATATATATATATATACATACATATATATATATATATCAGTGTATTAATGACTATAAATATTGCCCATGTTTTTACAGTGTTAGGTCACAGAGATTATATTATATTCATATTATATTTATTCATATTAAATGTATGATTGTGATACTCCATGTATCACAGTTATGTGCAGAGGGCAACATCGTGCTGGGCTAGCAGCATTTCTCAATGTTAGCAACTTGGTAACCATCCATCATATCTATTCATCTTGATGCCGAGGAAACTGTCAAATGTAAACTGACTCACTTATATAGTGGCTCTGACTAACAGTAATGCACTGAGATATAATGGGAAAAATAGAAATAAAAAAAGAAAGGAATGAATGAATGAACCCTCAGCTGGAAAACAGATATCAAGTCTCACAGTAAAAGCCATGAAAGTTCCATAAAACCTAGATCAAGTGGAATTTCAAGCATTTTTGTCACCTTGTCCCTAAGCCTGGAGAAATGTGGAAGAAGCAGGCAGATAAGTGCAGGGTATAAGGGAGAGCCCTGAGAGCTGAGGGCTGGCAATACATATGGGGATAACAGCCATGCAATGTACACACAGTTCATCCAGCACAACGATAATTAAGACAGTGGAGGTAGAAAGGACAGTACCAATTTCAGCGTGGGCTTTTATAATGTGAACAGTGCTTCTTGAGTCAGCATGGCTGCTGTCCAGCATGAGTAACAGAAGACAAAACTCCCCATAAGTGAGCATAGAGTCCACAGTGCAGAGAAGGCATGAGACTGACCAGCTTATCTGAAAGCCATGCTGGTCAACAGAGAACTCAGTCCATGCAATCCTCTTAACCATAAAGGATTTGGACGATAGAAAATTACAAAAAAAAATAGAGAGAACAGGATGCAAATGTCTTGTAAATGAACATGAACATCCTGTCTTTTTTATTCATAGATGAGATAGAGGAATTACACATACATAAGCACTTGAATTGCTTTTTTATTATGTTTATTATATTATATTTCAATCCTATTGCCTGGGAGTGATAGAGAAAAACTCCTCTCCTGACTGTGGCTTCAAACAAGAAAATAGGATATCGAGGCAATACATAGAGTGTGCATAGCATCCTTGTTCAAACTCATTGTTATGTACTTCCCCTGAGTTGCCTTTATCTTCTTCAGAACATCAAAGCTCTGCTATAGCTTCTGCAGAGGAATCCCTCTGTCCCTTCACAGACACAAGTCCATCATCAAGTATGGAAGATCAGTGACTCAACATGCCAGAATTCCCTTTCCTTAACAGCAATGCCAGAAACATATGTTCTTTCTGAGGGGTGTGTGGGAAGTGCAGGGAGATTAACAGAAATACATAGACCAAGAATACCATAGACCCCAGGAGATGATGGAAGGAGGGTAGCAGTAGTTCTGCCATTCCAATTTCTAGGACTAACTGAAGCTAATGTTAAAATTCAAGACTCAGCAAATTTGTTCCAGATAGGTAGAACTCTCCTCCTATTTCTGAAGTAACTCTTGTATATTATCTACTTACTTATTTTCATGCATATAAAAATTTCTCAGTATAGTTATTTAACAACATTTCTTGAAGAAATTAGGAAGAACAAAGTTAAGCTCCTGTAATACTTTCAAACTCCCAGCATTAATTTTCCAGGTGGAACTGGGCTGAAAGGGTGTGTAATCAAAACTGCTAGAGAGGGTACAAATAACTGGGGGACAATGATAAATCACAGCGAAGACAGGAGCTTGACAGGTAGGTAACTGACGTCACTGGTAATCTCATAACCTTGTGATTTAACTGTGTTAAATTTTACTGTTGATGGGTAATTGAATTGGCTATAGATTTTGTTTGTCCTTCGCCTGTTTAAAAATGAAATAAAAATCATTTTAAAGTTCTTTCCATGCCACTGCAACAATGTCTACCCTCTCCAGAAATTTGTGTAAGGATGCGGGCATGTCCCCAGTCTGTCTGGGGCCAGGAGAAATGTTTGAAATCTAACTAGACTATATCTCCCCTTGGGTACCTTGCTCGTACCAAGCAGCATCTATAAATGGAGTCCTTGAAATACAAATTCTGAGATTATAAGCTGCAGAGGCAGTGAGAATCGCCACAGTAATTGCCATGAATTTGAGTGACAGCCACTTATATGTCTTCATTCTTCTCAATTACATCTGTCCTAAGTGCCAGGTTTTCAGACAAGAATGGAATTTAGTCTTAGGCGATGTTCTAATTCTAAGGCCCCTGGTGAGTAGATCCTGTGAACTGTCCAGGGTTCTGAGAATTAGGAAAGTCAGGCTGGGGTGTGGGGTGGGGAGGTTGTTACCAGTGGGCTGAGATCTTCCTCCACCTCAGCGTTCCCCAGTGCTGTCCCCAGTGCTGCCTAAGGAAATAGTTCACAGCAGTTCCCATCACTTGGAAATCACTCAGCCCCCAAATGCCTTGAACTCTTGGGACAGAGGTTGTGTCTTGAAGGCTTATCATATTCCTTCTGCAGTACAGGTCCCAAGGCACACGTACTAAGGTTGTATATTGAACATCCTTTGCACCTTTACCTATTAATCCATTGATTTTTGTAAGTGAAGTCTCATGTGAAAATGGAGTATGCAACAGGGTCCAAGAGGAAAGTTCTGGTATCTTCAAGTGTCTCTGACCATAATTATATCCTTTCTTAGAAAGGACCCTCTGATTAAGTTCTCCCTAATGTGTACCTGGGTCCATATTGTACGTAATGCAGATTATCTTATATACTACACATTGTGTGCTGCACAATGTCATCAAGACACGGAGGGAGGAAACTGGAGAATTTAAATGCTAGTCTCTGCTAAGCTTTCCATTGGGATGAGTGCATATGAGGTGTGCCATACCTCCGAAGATATGTTTTAAAAAAAATAAAAAGAAGTACAAATAAATCAATGATACAAGGGGAGGAAAAGTGTACTTCATTCTCAAGGGTTTCTGATAATGATGGATTCAAGTGTTCTCACAATTAAAACAAATAACCATAAGCAGCTAAAATGTTTGAGAGCTTCTGAGGCACTCATTAGAGGCAAGGTGCAGTGTACTCTCCATGGGTTTTAAGAGCCCCTCTTCTCTACACTGGAGAGGCTATGGTTGGAGGCCTGAATTTAAGGTCAGTCTAGGTTCCATGGTGACTTCCTGGCAACCTGAACTACAGTGTGAATCTCTGTCAAAAAGAAACAAATGAAAAATCAGGAGAGAAGGACAAGGTTAGTGGTTGGGCAAAAGTGCCTGCTGAGATAGCAAACCAACCCGAGCTCCATCTCTGAAGCTCACAATAATGTGAAAAACTCTCAAGTCTGTGCTTACATTCACAAACATCAAATGCTAGTGCAAACACATATGCATGTGTGTGCACACGCACACACACACACACACACACACACACACACTAAAAAACTTGAAAATAGAGAAAGAAAAGAAAGAGACACAGGTAAAGACCACATTTTCTGTCACTCTGTCTCTCTGTCTCTGTTTCTTGCTAACCTCTGAACTTGTAAGCCAGCCCCAATTAAATGTTGACCCTTATAAGAGTGGCCTTGGTCGTGGTGTCTCTTCTCCATAATGGAAATCCTAACTAAGACAGCATCCAATGTGAGCAGGAGGAAGCCTACATGGCCCACAATGATGTCTACTAAGCTGGTCCCCTCCCAGAGACACAGGAGCTGAAGGACTGCTATATATATCACACCACATTTGTCTCAAGGTGCACACTAAATAGGACACATACTTAACTCCAAAACCTAAGGGTTATAGAAGACATCTGTAAGCAAATGGATAAAGTTTGGAAGGTGTGTGTGTGTGTGTGTGTGTGTGTGTGTGTGTGTGTGTTAAGGAAGATCAAGGAGACCGGTTAAAGGGAGGAAATAAGTAAATATATGTAATCAAATTACTTTGCATATGAAATCCTCAAAAGATAAATTTATAATACTATACTAAAATAGAAAAAACATAATGTGTAAAAAGTAAAATTAACAGAAGCTGTCTCTGCTAACGTTTTAGCTGAGATATCCTATGTGAACCTGAAAATTGGCAAAGAGACATTTTAAATGGACAAGAAAGCTTGGCAACCAGATATTACTTGAGTGTGTAAGGTGCTAATCACTCTAAGATGATGGGTACCTAGGAGTGCCCCTCCCTAGCTCTCAGCCTGTGATAAGCAATGGACAGGGATAGTCCTGGGAATGGAAAAGTCACATCTTAGTGATGTGGCATAATATGCACTGCATATAAAATATATCCTGGTAAATTAGAGGATGTTTACTAGTGTACAAGTCTAGAAAGTTGCATGAGCACTGACAAGGAGACGGTCTCAGTGAAGTTCGGACAGGAGAGTTCAGTGGTCAGGGTAAGCAGCAGCTCATGCTTGCTCAGAATTAATTGATAGAATTTTCTTTAAAAGAAATAATCCTTCTTAATCTATGGCTTAAGAGCCATGGTGACTGAGAGAACTGCCTTCCTGGCCCAGACACTAAGTATGCTCTTTCTGCTCCTGTCCCCAGAGAACAACCTCTTAACGCATTCGGACTTCTTAGGCAGGGATATCAATGATAGGTGCCCCTGATCATTCCTGGCCCACTGCTGTTTCGCCTCTAGTCCTGCCTGGCCTACTGATGGTCCAACTTCACATTCTCTTTTCCTTTGCCGCCCCATTCCCCAGACTCGAAGGTGACTTTCCAAAGTCACCAACGTTGATGGGAACCGTGTGGAGCACGTGCCCTTTGAATATGTAAGAGGGCTCATTTCATTTTTGAAATCACCTGAGATTTTATTTAATCATCCTGTGGGCTCATAGTAAAACTTTTATTTTTAAATTTCAAACAAATTTAGAATCAGTCTCAGAATATAAAAGAGACTTTCAAAAATGCGGTTCAGATTGTTTGTAAGCCTAGGGAGAAGAAATCCTCAGATGGCTGAGTGACCCTCTTAAATTCCCTTCTGAATCAGTTCAGCATGTACCTGGAGTTTATTTAAGAAAAAAGAACTTGGGATCAGGGTCCCTTTCACTTACATTAGATCTTTTCAAACACGGTGTGTGACCTACATCACTTCATTTGCAGGGCCTTAACTTTCTGTGGTGCCCAGTGACGAGCCATCTAAATCTAATTATATTCATTGGACATGCTGTGATGGTCCATGACCTGTGGCCAATTTAACAAGCTGCCTCAATAGCGATGTTCCTAAAGGAGGCTGCCAATTCCCCGGGATGGGCACTATCCTAGAAAAGAAAGGGAATTGGGATACATAAAAAGATCATTGATTCCAGGTGTGAAACTGGAAGTCTGTGTACTTTTAAATCGCCGTGACCAACTGTGCTGACTCAATCGGGAAACTAGCCATGGCAGGAGGAGAGCACAGAATGCGCTGATGAGGCAAGAAGAGACGCACATCCAGGGTTAGAATATAGAACTCTACTCCCACAGCAGGCCGGGGTCGGTCTGTGATGGCTATTGACCGGAAAGAAACCTGTGTCCGCGTGTCCGCTTCAGCAAGTCAAAGACGCTTTGCAGCTCCTTTACACTAGAATTCGCAAGAGTTGGTTTGGGGCTGGGAAGCCGGGGACAGTCCTATGAATGATAGCAGCTGACAACAAAAAGGAAAAAGAAAATTAATGGCGCAATAGATGGTGGTGGTTTCCACGCAAACAACAGTTGCTTTGCTGATACACTGATCAGTGCGTAATGAAGGCATTTTCTTCCACGAGGAAAAACAGTGGGACCTGCAGCTCGCTGCTGGCAAGCAGACTTGGCTGGGGAAAGCACAATAATTCAGAGGAGAATTAGACAGTGCTTCCACAACAGTGGCTCAAGATAATCTCCATGAGAAGCTGATAGATGGCTGTGCCAGAGGATTAGATAAAAGTTAACAAAAAATTCAAATCAGGCATAAGAAAGCAGTTCCTCATAAGCAGACAATAAGCCAGCAGGACACTTTTTAAAGGAAATTACAAAGGCGCAGCCAAGAAGCATTAGATATTGTCACGAGAACGGCCCTGAGCCAGAATTGATGGGACTTGCAGAGCCAAGCAGCTTGTTTATGTTTTTCTACCTGTGCATTAAGCAAAAGAAAATGTACTTGTCTTATTGAATATTTTTGTTCCAAAAGGAATTTCAAAAATGAATAATTTACCCATGTCAGGGAGTGAGTCTTTGCCAGTTGATGGCATGCTGGGCTGCACCACGAGCCTCATTGATAACAGTCCCACTGAGTTCTAGCAGTCTGGAGGCTGGCTCCTCTGTGTCTGCCTTTTCAGTCAGGGATGGAGACTGAAAAAACAGAATGTAGGCCTTTGTATCAAGTACCCAACAGGGGCCCAAGTGAAGCCCAGAGTCTCTCATCACCTTCATACCTACATTTCTAAATGAGGGGGTGGGCCATAGACTCTTTAAAAGTCTGTGCTGACTTTCAGCTCTATATCTGTGCACTGTCGGGATCCACATTCAATAGGCAGGACCCCAAACCTGCTTCTACCAGTCAAGCTCATTGTTCCATTAAGGCTTAAGAAAGGGGGTGAGGCGAGCAATATAGAGACATTGATACTGAGTGTGTGGTCCTGCATGTACCTGAGGGTTGCAGGCCTGAAAATTTTCAGAAGTGATGTTGGCTCTGTTTCTGACAGTATACACAGTTCCGACTAGGATCCATGAACACTACCCATCTCTCAGGTGAGAAGTCCCCCTACCAGCTTTCAGAAGCTTATCGTCATCCAACGCAAGCACCGTTCTGACACAGTGTTGAGAAGACTTGGCAGTTGTGAGGCCAGACGACCTCCTGACATCTATAAAGATGCACAATAGCGAAGTAAAACAGTAACCTGATCAAGTCTGGTTTAGGTACCTGTCTCTCTTTTTTTTTTTTTTTTTTTTTTTTCTTTGAGACAGGGTTTCTCTGTGTAGCCCTGGCTGTCCTGGAACTCACTCTGTCGACCAGGCTGGCCTCGAACTCAGAAATCCACCTGCCTCTGCCTCCCAAATGCTGGGATTAAAGGCATGTGCCACCAACGCCTGGCGGTACCTGTCTCGTAAGAGGAATGGATACAGAAAATGTGGTACATTTACACAATGAAGTACTACTCAGCTATTAAAAACAATGAATTTATGAAATTCTTGGGTAAATGGATATATATGGAGGGCATCATCCTGAGTGAGGTAACTCAGTCACAAAAGAAGTCACTTGATATGCACTCACTGAAAAGTGGATATTAGCCCAGAAACTTAGAATACCCAAGATAAATTTTCCAAAACACAAGATAACCAAGAAGAACAAAGACCAAAGTGTGGATACTTCATTCCTCCTTAGAATAGGGAACAAAACACTCATGGAAGGAGTTATAGAGACAAAGATTGGAGCTAAGACGAAAGGATGGACCATCCAGAGACTACACCACCCGGGGATCCATTCCATAATCAGCCACCAAACCCAGACACTATTGCATATGCCAGCAAGATTTTGCTGAAAGGACCCTGATATAGCTGTCTCGAGTGAGGCTATGCCAGTGCCTGGCAAATACAGAAGTGGATGATCACAGTCATCTATAGGATGGAACACAGCGCCCCCACTGGAAGAGCTAGAGAAAGTACCCAAGGAGCTGAAGGGGTCTGTAACCCTATAGGTGGAACAACAATATGAACTAACCAGTACCCCCAGAGCTCATGTCTTTAGCTGCATATGTAGCAGAAGATGGCCTAGTCGGCCATCACTGGGAAGAGGCCCCTTGGTCTTGCAAACTTTATATGCCTCAGTAAAGGGGAATGCCAGGGCCAAGAAGTGAGTGGGTAGGGGAGCAGGGCGGGGGGAGGGTATAGGAAACTTTCAGGATAGCATTTGAAATGTAAATAAAGAAAATATAATAATAATAATAATAATAATAATAATAATAATAATAATAATAAAAGAGCATCCCCTATGTAAAGTCTTCTCATGAATAACCAAGTTGGGCAAAATTTGCCTAGGACTGAAGAACTCCCCTGAGATGCAGGACTTTCAGTGTCAAAGTCCAGATGTTTATGAGAACTAAACAAGCTCCCACTACATACTGAATACTTACCTTAGAAGTTTATGCCAGCAGCTCCAGCCTTCCCTACTTGCTATTTTCTAATCCCTTCTAAGATTATAGACCCATGCCTTGTTCTCTTGGATATCTATTGTGGTAATACCCACAAATGGGCATGAGGACCACAGTTTAGGATTGGGGGAGCTAGCCCATCTGAGCATATTTAGAAAGCCATAGCCATCCACTCTCAGTAAACATCTATAGAGAGGACTAAGCCATCCGTGACTAGACTTGACTTCCTTTCCTTTTACTCTGCATTGGGGAGAGGAGTACACATTTGTTGGAAACCATACAGAAGGTATGAGAGGTTAGAGGAGGCAGGGCAGAGTCAGTAAACCCACTTCAACCAGTATCAGTCATTGCCACATGCAGTACTCAGTGTCAGAAAGCTCAACTTGGATAACAGCATTGTCCTTTGAGCCCCTATGAGCAGTGACATGCCATCTGATTCCCTTGTAACATCCCTTTTTGGAACACTAGAACTCATGCATCCTGGGAAATACTGACACATTTCTTTAGCCCAGGCACATTCAGGCCCAGCTGTATCCTCAACTGGCAATAGTTCATCCTGAAAAGCCTACCACTGATTATCTCCCCAACACTGAATAACGGTACATGAAAGCACACTTTTAGGGACAGGTGATGAAAATAACAGCAGATAACACAGCAGTAAGCATGCTGCTGTGTCTTTTCAGTACAAGCCTGGCATTTTACATACACACACACACACACGCACGCAGGCATACACACGCACATTCATGCACATGCATAGACACGCAAATACACACTAATACATACACACACACACAACCGCACATGCACATACAAAGACATTTGTGCTTACTGCTTTCATAAGGAAAATAATGATTGTGAACTTGGGTATGTATAAGGTAGATGCCTACCTTCAAGAGACATGAAGGATGAAAAGAATAGAGATAGATAGATAGATAGATAGATAGATGATAGATAGATAGATAGATAGATAGATAGATAGATAGATAGATAGATTATAGATATGTATGATAGAAAAAGAGAGACATAAAAAGGTAAAAGGAAGAGAGAAGAATGTTATCCATTGTCTTGACAAATTCTATTTCTTGTAAAACTACAGCAAAAGAAGTTGTACCCTCCCAGAAAGCTGTTATGTTACAGAAACATTAAAGTATGTTATAGCCTATTTTTAGTGTTTGTAATACAACATGTATTGGCACTTGACTCCATGGTAAAAATGAAGACTTATTTTTCACTTCAGATAAACAGTGACCTCAATAGCCTCGAGTCAATATTCAACCTTCGGGATAAAGGAAGCTAAGCACTTATCTCACGAGGAGTCAATAGTTGTTTTCTCTATAGACACTAAGTGCCTTTGTATGCATAAATCTTTGGTATTTTGAAGATTCACTGACATTTTCTACTCATTCAAATTTATGAATCTAAAATTGTTTATATTTAAAATCCAATGACTTACAAATGCTTTCCAGTGTAATCACTGATAAAATACTCTGTAATTTAATTAAACTTATTTGTGACTTTTAAAATGAGATGTATCTGTTGCAGTAAATCTCCAACCCCAATAAGCCCATACAAATAACACACAGCTCTGTTATAATAGTCATAAGCGTACTTCAAAGGGGGAAAAATATAATCAAGGGAAGTAGAAGGTAGCAGGAACTTCGAGGAAGAGAGGAGGGAGAGGGGGCAAAGGGGCACGAGCAGGTGTGGGAGGAGATGTACAGAGGGTCAGGAAATTGAACAGGGGTGTGTGGCAATGGGGGATGAGGAACTGAAAGTAGCAACCAGAAAGTTCCATATCCAGGAAAACAAGATCCTCCCAGGACCCCACGGGGATGACATTAGCTGAAATACCCCACAAAGGGGAAGGAGAACCTGAGGAGACCATATCTAGAGGTTAGGCATGCCCCTCCCCACAGTTGAGGGATGAGGCCACCCGCCTATCTCCATAATTTTAATCCAGAACTGCTCCTGTCCAAAGAAAATACAGGGACAAAGAGTGGAACGGAGACTGCAAGAAAGGCCATCCAGAGACTGTTACACCTAGGGATTTATCCCACATGCAGACACCAAACCCAGACATTATTATGGATGCCAAGAAGTACTTGCTGACAGGAGCCTGATACTGCTGTCTCCTGAGAGGCTTTGCCAGATGCTAACCAATACAGATGCTGACACTTGCAGCCAACCATCAGACTGAGCAGAGGGACCCCAATGGAGGAGTTAGGGGAAGGACTGAAGGAGCTGAAGGGGTCTTATCTGGCATAAATGGGAGGGGAGGCCCTTGGACCTGTGAAGGCTTGATGCCCCGGTGTAGAGGAATGCTAGGGTAGTGAGGCAGGAGTAGGTGGATGGGTAGGGGAGTACCGTCATAGAAGCAGGGTAAGGGGGAAGGGGATAGGGCATTTGCAGAGGGGAAACCAGGAAAGGGGGTAACATTTGAAATGCGAACAAATAAAATATCCGATTAAAAAAACATATTTATAAGCTGCACACCTAGATTGGTCAGATCTACCACTACACTACTCTATTCCCCAGCTATGAGATCTCTTGCTACTTGCGGCTTCTCCAGGCCACGTTGTTCTGCTCCATCTTCCTTCCCCCTCCTCTTCCTGTCTTCCTCTCTCTCCTCAGTCACTTCATCTCCTTTCCTCCTTCCTCTCTCTCCCTCTAAAAAACTTCCAGCAACACCTTTCCCTTCCACTGTCCAACCACGGGCTCTAGCCTTTATTTGACCAGTTAAAATAGGGAGAAGGTTCACAGGAAATCACCCAAGTACCCGATTCACTCCTTGTTGGGGCAGTCCCTCTTGAGGAAGAAAAATTAGCATCAAAACACAAACAGTATCAGGGCAATCCACAACATTCATCAGTGCTAAGTATTAAGAAGTAACTAATTCTCTTAATAATTTGCAGAGTTTTGTATCTTTTCTGCGAGTAAATTGTTATAATTTGTGTCCAATTAGAATATACTGTACCACCTTTAACCTAACAAAATTAAACAGAAAAAATAACTTAATAAAAACTAAAAATTGCATTTAATGGTCAGTATCACTTTTTATCATGAGTAATGAAGAACAGAACCCAAATATTGGGGCTTGCTTTTATTCTGAGTCTAAGAAAAAAGCGATTTGTTCAGGATACCTCCATGTGGGGTTTGAATATGGAAGCTGGAGTACAGCATCCAACAAGCGCCTGAATCTGTGGTCACATCTGCCGGAGAGGAGGAGGTTTCATGGAATATGTTTCTTTCTTCCCCATTCCGTGGCACTGCCTAGTAAGGACTCCTGCCTCTCACTGTGAGCTGAGGCCATTCTGGAGGAATGCAAAGCTCTGGCTGCTGCACTCTTAGAAACAACTAATGTGACAAGGATCTAAACCGTTTAATTCAACTCATGGTTAATTTCACTAAAGGTTAATATCAGTCCATCTATACTTAAGTTTCACTTGTGGCTATCTGCTAGTACTGGTCTATAGTCTCCATTTTAACTAACACCTGTGACATGGAAAAGACAGAATCAGGCCATTCCCATGGTCAAATGACACATTTCTGTTCTTCATCTTCCCCCTTCTCCATGTCATATACCTTTCTTCTCTGCCTCCTTGTATGTTTTTTCTCATTCTGTACATGTGCATGCACACACAACATACATACACACAGAGAGACAGAGAGAGAGAGACAGATGCATATAAGCACATAAGCACACATAGGCACGCATGCCACACACAAATCCTCTGTCAGTGTTTTCAGAGCTAGGCAGCACTTCCAGGGCCATTCACATGAAATCAGATACCACACAAGCACTGGATATTATTGAGGAGGCTCTTCTCTGAAATGACAGCCCTTAAAATTCTGTTCCTCTGAAAGTTTTAAAAAAAAAATGACACGTCCATTCATCCTTCTAAATTTGAGTCTAAAATGTTTGAGATGGATCGGGATGATTGTAAGGGATAAAATTGCCAATATTATGAATACTGTATAAATACAGTATAAATTTAACCTATAGCCAGAGAAACCTAAATCTGTAACAATTTGAAACTCACTACTCTCTATTCAGGATAGGAACCAGTTCTCTTTGTCCTATTAGTGAAAAACTATAGGCTGTGGGATTTTCTCATTGGATTTTAGTTCCCTTCCATTACCCTGCATCATTTTATCCTAATGCATTTTATGCTTTAAAACCTTTATTGATTACCTCATCATACTCGTATAAAATTGATTTAATGTTTCCTGTGTCCTTAAGGCTTTAAATTAAAAAAAAAAATCTTCTGGATTAAATTACACTGCTTTTCAGCCCATTTTTTTTTTCCCCAGCAAAGTGTATCTATAAACTTTGAGTTTCACAGACTTTGCTTCTCTGTTATTCTTGCATGTGTCCCTTAGAATGGTCCAGTATGGGCTGGAGTGATGGCTTAGGAATTAAAAAGCTCACAACCCAATGTTTAAGGAAGGTCCTGTGTTCCTCTCATGTTGCTTGACTCCAGTTTGAAAACTGGATGATCCTCTGAAAATGCCCGTGTGGGGGAAATGCCACTCAGAAAGATGGGTGTAGCTAGCTTTTCTAGGAACTAAGAGCTCACAGCACCTTCTTGATATAAATCTCATAACAGAGCAGACCCCTGTTACAGTTGTGTCTCTGGAGGACCTTGTATGACTCAAAGCTTCTGTATCTTTAAGTTCTAGCATTGAAACCCTTACCTTCTCTAGGGTTAAAGCACTAGGTGCCTGACAGCCTGATTTCAGTTCTAGATCCCACATAAACCTGTCAGATGTTGCAGCACAATATACAATCCAAGTTCTCTGAGAGTGAGATGGAGAAAGAGAGGAGAATCAGCCGGAAGCTGGAACGGTACAGACACTGCAACAGACATAAGTGAGACCCCACTGGAGTAAGACAGACAGTGGAAGCCAGTTCCTCAAACCTGCCCTCTGACCTCTATACATGTGCTGTAGTATGTGTGTGTCCCTTCTACACAAACACTGCACATACACACACTTGAACATACATGCTCACTCATATACACTCAAGCACCCACACACACACACTCATATATGTACTCATCCACCCACATATTAATAATAGAGGAAGGAGAATCTGTGAGGCTTGCTGGTTTCCAGCCTACTTGAGAAAACACAAGCCACACATTTTAAGATATACCTTGCTCAAAAGAACAGGATGACAATTATAGGGAGAGGACACTGTATGTGATGCATTTGTCTCCATGAGCACATACAGCTGTACTACCTTCATGGACATAAAATATACATGTGTCCTGTCATAGACATGTTTAGAGTTAAGCTAAATAATTGTTTATGTGTAGGGTTGTGGGGTCAACTAGGTCATGAGAGCACAGGTCCTGCTGGATGGCCATAGAAAGCTCACTGACTGTGTTATTTCATGGTTAATAGCTCTTCCATTACAATGACAAACATCTGAGTAGAACAGTTTCAGAGACCAGTATTTATTTGGGCACATGGTTTCAGAGCTTTAATGCATGGTTACACGGTACCACTATTTTTAGGACACAGTGACACAGAGCCAGAGAAGGTAAGGTAACATAGAGTAGCATATTGCAGGGCTGCCAAGAAGCAGAGAGGGTAGCAGGGAGAATAGAAGCCATGGGCAGTACGAGGAGCACATCACTGGTGACCCACACCCTCCAAGGAGTCTCCTCCTCCTAGCAATGCCATCATCTTATGAATTTACCAATGTATGAATACATTAACACATTGATTAGGTTTTGACCCTCATGCTCAAACACCTCTTGATGCCTGGATCTGCCAGGTGGGCACTAAGACTTCAAACAGAAGTCTTGTGGGGACATTTGATATCTAAACCATGATATGAGGATTTAAGAGAAAATGGCAGCTTCCAAATGGAGAGGGGAGATATCATTAGAATTCAACCTGCTTATGCTAACTGACCTTAAACTCCCAGCGTCCAGAACAGTGCACAGTAAACACCTGCAGCTTGAGAGCCACCGAGACTCTTCTATTACACTATAGCTATGCACGAGGCCAAGGTGATTGATCAATTCACTGCTTCCTTCTTTCCTCTGTCCCTTTTTATCCCACCATGTCTGCATTATCTTCCAACTTTTATACCCATCTATTGTCAACTCATGACAATGGCCATGAGTAGCCATTACTATCACAGCAATTTAGTAAATTATCTGCTGGATTGAAGACAAAACCATGCTGCTGCACTCCAAGTTCCCTGCTGCTTTTCTCAGTCCTAACCATCCATAGCTGTCTTACTTCACCTGAAGAGCACTCACTGAGCACCTACTACTGTGTGCATAAGTGGCTTCCCAGGGTTCTTCAAGAGCCATGATGTTCAATAGGTAACAGTAATGCAGCAGATCAGTTAATATTGGAAATTTAATAGTGGTTGGGTTATTATTATGTCAAGGCAAGCAGTGATAGCCAACTCAATGTCCTCTTAAATATCAAAGGCAAAACAATAGCAGAAAGAAAGAAAAGGTAGAAAGAAAAATGAAAATGGATTTATTCACTCACAGGATTTCCTTGTGTTCCCTTGGTTGTCCTGGAACCCATACTGTAGACCAGGATGACCTTAAACTCATAGAAATCTGCCTGCCTCTGCTTCCTCAGTATTGGTACTAAATGTGTGTGCCACTACCTAACTAGCATGTTTTCTTTTAACAGTTACATTGCATTTTAGAAAATAAGGGGTCCATGATATCAATGAAAAGCACACCATCTATGTTTCAGAGTCATATTTTAGGAAGTATCCCAAGATTCTATATGACAACTATAATCAAACATTAACTGCCTGAGGAGAGAATAAAGAATGGTATAATCTGAAAGCTTTATATGACCAGAATTCCCTTGTTATTGACTTAGGCATTGTTTTGTTTTTGTTTTTTGTTTTTTGGATTTTTGTTTTTGTTTTTTTTTGTTTGTTTTTCCAAGACAGAGTTTTTCTGTAGAGCCCTGGCTTTCCTGGAACTCACTTTGTAGACCAGGCTGGCCTCGAACTCAGAAACCCGCCTGCCTCTGCCTCCCGAGTGCTGGGATTAAAGGCATACGCCACCACACCCAGCTTGGTTTAGGCACTGTTAATTACCCAAGGAGCTAATGGGAACTGCAACCCTATAGGTGGAACTCTTGTCTCTAGCTGCATATGTATCAAAAGATGGCCTAGTCGGCCATCACTGCAAAGAGAGGCCCATTGGACTTGCAAACTTTATATGCCCCAGTACAGGGGAACGCCAGGGCCAAAAAGGGGGAGTGGGTGGGTAGGGGATTGGGGGGATGGGTATGGGGGACCTTTGGGATAGCATTGAAAATGTAAACGAGGAAAATACCTAATTAAAAAAAAAAAGTAAGACATTGCAAAACAGATTGAAAAAAAAAAAACACATCTGTCTTAGTTAGGGTTTTACTGCTGTGAACAGACACCATGACAAAGGCAAGTCTTATAAAAAACAACATTTAATTGGGGCTGGCTTACAGGTCCAGAGGTTCAGGCCATTATCATCAAGGTAGGAGCATGACAGTATCCAGGCAGGCATGGCACAGGCAGAGCTGAGAGTTCTACATCTTCATCCAAAGGCTGCTAGTAGAAGACTGAATTCTAGGCACCTAGGGTGAGAGTATTAAGCCCACACCCACAGTGACACACCTACTCTAACCAGGTCACACCTATTTCAACACGGCCACACCTCCAAATGGTGCCACTCCCTGGTGCAAGAATATACAAACCATCACATCTAAATGCAAACTTATTTTGATAAATACTGAAGGTCTGTAAATAATAAAATGAATATTACTGACATACTTGTCCAGAATAGACACAGATTAGTAACAAGGATTATAAAACTAGCCCCTCTGTTTCCTTGGAGACAGGACATGAATTCATTTTTCTAGAAAAGCAACTTAATTGCCCCTGTTACTGATTTTTTATTTACTGTTTCTTATAATACTTAACTATTACATGGCAATCACCTGGTAGCTTCAGGATACATGTTGATTTATTTTACACTAATGCTGGTGCTTGGGGGAATATCAAAACAGCAATGTCTTTGTGGGAGGTGAAGATGTACATTTATTCATTTATATCCCAGCCACCCATCTTCCCATTGGACAACAATGAATCACATCTATGTTCATCTGTTAACTTTAAACTACTCTAAGTTTGGGGGTGGGGTGGGAGAAAGGACAGAAGAGAAGGGGAGGGAAGGGAAAGAGGATGAGAGGGAAGGGAAGAGGAGAGGAGGGGAGGGGAGGGAAGAGAAGAGAAGGGGAGGGAAAGGAAGAGAAGGGGAGGGGAAGGGAAGAGGAATGGAGGGGGAAGAGAAAGGAAGGGAAGGGGAGGGAAGGGGAGAGAAGAGAAGGAGAGGGAGGGGAAGGGAAGAGGAGATGAAGGGGAGATGAGGGAATAAAAGAGAAAGGGAAGAAAGTAGAAGGAAGAGGAGGAGAGGGAAGGGAAGAAGAGAGGAGGGGAGGGAAGGGAGAGAAGGAAGAGAAGGGTAGTGAAGGAAAGGGAAGGAGTTGGGGAAGAGGGGGAAGAGAAGGGGGTGAGGAAAGGGGAGGCTAGGGAAAACTAGGGAAGATGGAAAAGATTACACCTTGCCCTCTCCTGATGCTCCATGGCAGCAAACCTCATTGGGCATCTGGTTTTCAGGACTAAGAAGACTTCACTAAGAGCTGCCACTGGTTTAAATGTTCCTAGAGCAACTGCAAAGCAGGGGTTGTAGGCATGTACTCATCCCACAGCTGCTGAGACCTTGCACTTCTCCTGATTCTGACCTTGGATATTAGTGTACTAAATTTTCAAGCTGGTCACTAGCTGCATACATTCTATAGGAGGTTTCTACCCACCAACACTCTGTGCTTGATCTCCTGAAGCTTCTGCTTACTAGACTTTGTGCATGCACTGTTTTTTTTTTAATGAATACTGCCATCATCAAATAATACAATAAGATGAATAGATGTCTAGAACTTATTATATGTATCCCCAACATTTTTTAGTATTTATCACTCCATCTATATGGGATGTTGGTTTATATCTTCACAACTAGCAGGGTTGGCAGTTTGATTTACTCTGTCTAATTAAGTGAAAATGGAGTAAGAATTTAGGCTTTAAGAGAACTTTCATAAGTAGAGCTATTGTACAGATAAGAGAAGCATTCCTGGGGTAGGTCACAGATTCTAATTTGGTTCAATGAGACAAAAACTCAAACACTAAGTGCCTCCTGCCTGACAGTCTCCTGTTGTCTCCTTGTAAATATTCTGCTTCATCTTTGCAATTCATCGTCTTGTGTATAGATGCCTGGCACAGGTTAATTAATGTACCCCATTCAGTTCCACCCCATCTGTTCCTCACTGGCTGTGCTCTTCACCATGCACACAGCCAACTCCAGCAAGACTGAGCACTTCTGTGCCTCCAGGACACCAGACACATTTCTGGGATCATGGGGACCATGCATTTGTATGGCCCTGAACTAAAAGACAGAAATGAAAGTCTGGGACATTGGTTGACATTTTAACATTCCTTTCAACTCTTTGAAATTGCAGGTCACTCACCACAGTACAAGGAAAAGAGGCCTTTAAGGTTGATTTATTCTCATTGATTATTTCAATTTACATAAAGCTGTAGATGTGTGCTAGTCTAGACAGAGTCAGAGAAATTGTTCCAGCTCGTGGAGCCCATGAAGAAAGCAGTGGATCTGGAACACCGGTGGGGAGGACTGCATAATGAGTCCAGTCTTACAAATGAGAAAATTCATAACGCTGTTGTCCAACAAGATGAATGTGTAGAACACGACACAACGCTGTACACTGAAAGCTGTTTTGTTTCATTTGTTTGTTTGTTTGTTTGTTTGTTTGTTACTCTTTAGTACAAAGGACAAAATCTGGGACTTGCAAGAGGTGAGCCCTCTTCCACTAAGCTTCACCTCAAGTCTAAGATAGAACATTTTTACATGTTTTTAAACTAAATAATTCTTAAATATTTCATTGACTCCGGACAGGGAGCCTGGATTCAGCACTGTTTCTTCAAAATATTTCAGAAGACTGTGTGTTGCTTTAGAAAGAGTCACCAGTGAGATGGAGTTGAGGAATTTGAATCTCCTGAGCCCTAACAGGACATGATTTCTCTATTACTCAAGTCCAGTGGACCTCAGTTTCCTTGTCTCCAGCTCCTTAAGAGTTTGAAAGGAATAACCAGCTGGTGCCAAATTCAGCCTGTGTCTCAGTGCTTGGGCTGAACGGTGACAATATTATCCTATGGATTTGGTTTGTTTGTTTTTCTTTTCCTTTTCCTTCATTTTTCCTTGTTATTAGCATAGTCATTTGTTTCAGTCTTATGAGGTGTAATTGAGAAATGACTTATAGATCCCAAGTATGCACCTTGATATTCTGGAACATTCATACAGTGAGAACCGATACCACAATAGGGCCAGTCTGCATGCCTGTCACCTCACAGTCAAAGTTTTCTTTGTTCCTATTCCCTCATGCTTGATGGTGACTTTCTGCATTGACTCCGGACAGGGAGCCTGGATTCAGCACTGTTTCCTATCCTCAGCCTGTGGGGACCAGTTAGGGATGCTTATTCCTAATCTTGGTTCTTCTCAGACCCCCAAACCAAAAAACTCCAAAACTATAGAGTTATAGAAGACATGATGTTTCAGCCCTGATATTTTTTAAAGTGTGTCTAGTTAAGCACTCCCACTCTGAAATAGATAAGGCAAGCGTGTTCCAATTTGACTTCTCTCTCTAATATTTTCAGTGTGACAGACATTTATGTAATTGTTACTGATTGTGAAATTTAAAGTATCATGGTAAAAGTTCCTATATAATAAAAGCTCACCCTCTTTAGAATAACTAAAGAATAAAGGTTATTTTGTACTTGAAGTCTTCTTTATAATGATAACATTAATCTCTAAGTTGGTATATTAATGGGGGAGGAGAATTTTAAAAACATGAGAAGATGATATGAGTGAATGAAGAAAAAATATGTAAGACAGAAGAAATGGCTGTTCACGGTGGAGACGAAGCTTCAAACATAGAACCCAATCACAGGCTGGCAGGTTCCAGATGCCCATGTGGCACAGACCTTTGCCAGATGAAAAACCATGTGTCAAGACTTTTTCCACAAGCCTCAACAGTGGTTGTCAGAAAACCATTGATGGCCATACCATCCATGGCTTGGTCTAATATTTTGACATTGAGGATCATAACCAGTGCGGTTGGACTCCAATATCTTCCTGTTGATTTCAGAAATTATATAAATCCAGAGCAGGGAAAAAACACCATGGGATTTCATGCAATGCAAGCACTAATATAGTCTCTCGTGGATAGCTATCTTTGAGTAAAAATAATTGGAAACGTAAAGAAAAATATTACTAGACTGGGGAGAGGGCTCAGAAGGTGAAAGGTATGGAGTGGTCTGCTAGAAGACTTCCATTTTGTTCCCAGGGTATCTAGAACCCACTTTTGAACTTCAAGGCAACTTCACATGCATACATAGATGCATGAGCATGCACATGTACACATAATTAAAAATAAAATACATCATTTTAAAAAAATCAAACACTCGTATAGAATTGTACCTCCTGTAGCAGAAATTCTTACTACATCTGTGGAAAGTAGATCATTTTTAACTTTAAAAAAACAGATTTATTTATTTTATGCATATGAGTACACTGTATCTGTCTTTAAACACACCAGAAGAGGGCCTTTATCCCATTATAGATGGTTGTGAGGTGGTTGCTGGGATTTGACCTCAGGACCTTTGGAAGAACAGTCAGTGCTCCTGACCACTGACCCATCTCTCTAGCCCCAGGAAATAGATTGTACCCACAATTTCATGGGATTTTTGTGATGATTGCTGAGATTTTTAACCAAGAAATTCACATCACATGACTCCCAGAACACAATAATGGCTTAGACGTAAGGTAGAAAACATGTCTTCCCTGCAGACTGCATGAACCTACTCAAAACTAGTGTCCTGGTTTGTGTGCAAGCAGGAAGATCTGAGGCATGGTTCCCCTACTCTCCCAGCTCAGTGCCTCAGCACCCTATCAGTGTAATGTGGAAATTCTCCTTACTGTCTTTGCAGTGAACTGTGTTCTCAGGTCATCTATCATCTATGCCTGAATTGTTGTTGCATCTGCAGTTTCTGTCTGATCTCTGCACTTCTAATCTTTGCTGTGATGTACAAAAGGCAGTGTCACAAAACAGGAACACAACTCTATTATGCTTTTTGAATCGCCTTGGCTGTTGATCTGAGCAGGTACCATTTGAGCAGGTACCGCTTTCCTTCAAAATCTGCCCAGTTTTCTTGTTGTAGTTAACACATCAGTAGTTCTGAGTGTGTCCAGTAGCTGTACTCTCTGATAGGTCAATCCTACAGGTGTTACACTCCAGGCCTGTGACCAGCATTTTTATTTGAACAGTCACATGTTCCAATTGTGACACTAACAAATCATTCCCAACTGGCAAGAAAGTCTTTTTAGAACCTTTAAAATAGCTATTTTGGTTCTGGCAAGGTATAATTCAGGAGGCTCTCCATTAGAAACAGCACGAGGAGTTCTGAATGAGTCATGAATACCATCCCCAAATCATAGAGCTGGCTCAAGATTTGCATTTGCCACCCAGAAAAATAAAAACCACTTCTGGAAGATGTTTGCATGGGTTTAATATCTGAACTAAACAGGTTTTATTATTTCTATACAAGAAAATACATCATTTATGTTGATTTTAGCCAGACCCCAACTGGTACTTGCTTATAAGAAAGAATTTCCCTAGCTTTTAACCATTCAGTTGTATTTTAATAGGAAGGGAGCACTCTCATCACATAATACTTTGTGGTTTGTTTTAAATCTAGGACTTAATAAGTCTTGAACAATCAAATGGTCTTTAAAACTAAATGACTATATAGATACCCTGTAAGCCATGTGGTACCAATGCTCTGTTGAATCTTTTTGGAAGTTGGAAATAAACAGTACTTGTAAATGTACAGGGGTGAGTACCTTTTAGGAAACATTCCTAGAGAGAAGGCTCATTAGTTAGGAGTATTGGCTATTCATGTAGAAGACCTAGGACTGATTCCCAGTACTCAGATGGTGGTTCAAAACCACAGGTAACTTTTGTTTTCAGGGAATCCAACACTCTCCTCTGGCCTCCTCAAGTACTTAACACACAGGGTATGCGCATGGATTCACAGGCAACAACTCACCCATAGAATATGAATATAAATATATAATAAAAGGAGATAATTCTCATAAATTGAAATACCCACATCTCATTAACACATTCTTTTTTTTCTTTTTTTTTATTACTTATTTTCTTCAATTACATTTCCAATGCTATCCCAAAAGTTCCCTCCACTCCCCCCCCCCCCACTCCCCTACCCACCCATTCCCATTTTTTGGCCCTGGCATTCCCCTGTACTGGGCATATAACGTTTGCCTGAACAATGGGCCTCTCTTTCCAGTGATGGCCAACAAGGCCATCTTTTGATACATATGTAGCTAGAGTCAAGAGCTCTGGGGTACTGGATAGTTCATAATGTGTTCCTCCCATAGGGTTGCAGATCTCATTAGCTCCTTGGATACTTTCTCTAGATCCTCCATTGAGGGCCCTGTGATCCATCCAATAGTTGACTGTGAGCATCCACTTCTGTGTTTGCAAGGCCCTGGCCTAGTCTCACAAGAGACAGCTATATCAGGGTCCTTGCACCAAACACTTGCTAATGTATGCAATGGTGTCATCGCTTGGAGGCTAATTATGGGATGGATCCCTGGATATGGCAGTCTCTAGATGGACCATCCTTTTGTCTCAGCTCCAAACTTTGTCTCTGTAACTCCTTCCATGGGTGATTGTTTCCAATTCTAAGAATGAGCAGAGTGTCCACACTTTGGTCTTCGTTCTTCTTCAGTTTCATATGTTTTGCATATTGTACCTTATATCTCGCTATACTAAGTTTCTGGGTTAATATCCACTTATCAGTGAGTACATTTTATTTGAGTTCTTTTGTGATTGGGTTACCTCACTCAGGATGATGCCCTCCAGGTCCAACCATTTGCCTAGGAATTTCGTGAATTCATTCTTTTTAATAGCTGAGTAGTACTCCATTGTGTAAATGTACCACATTTTTTTGTATCCATTCCTCTGTTGAGGGAAATCTGGGTTCTTTCCAGCTTCTGGCTATTATAAATAAGGCTGCTATGGACATAGTGGAGCATGTGTCCTTCTTACCGGTTGGGACATCTTCTGGATATATGCTCAGGAGAGGTATTGCGGGATCCTCCGGTAGTACTATGTCCAATTTTCTGAGGAACCACCACACTGATTTCCAGAGTGGTTGTACAAGCTTGCAATCCCACCAACAATGGAGGAGTGTTCCTCTTTCTCCACATCCTCGCCAGCATCTGCTGTCACCTGAATTTTTGAACTTAGCCATTCTGACTGGTGTGAGATGGAATCTCAGGGTTGTTTGATTTGCATTTCTCTGATGATTAAGGATGTTGAACATTTTTTCAGGTGATTCTCGGCCTTTCGGTATTCCTTGGGTGAGGATTCTTTGTTCAGCTCTGAGCCCCATCTTTTAAGGGGGCTATTTGATTTTCTGGAGTCCACCCTCTTGAGTTCTTTATATATATTGGATATTAGTCCCCTATCTGATTTAAGATAGGTAAAGATCCTTTCCCAATCTGTTGGTGGTCTTTTTGACTTATTGACGGTGTCTTTTGCCGTGCAGAAGCTTTGCACTTACATGAGGTCCCATTTGTCAATCCTTGATCTTAAAGCACAAGCCATTGCTGTTCTATTCAGGAATTTTTTTCCCCGTGCCCATATCTTCGAGACTTTTCCCCACTTTCTCCTCTATAAGTTTCAGTGTCTCTGGTTTTATGTGGAGTTCCTTGATCCACTTAGATTTGACCTTAGTACAAGGAGAGAGGAATGGGTCGATTCACATTCTTCTACATGATAACCACCAGTTGTGCCAGCACCATTTGTTGAAAATGCTGTCTTTCTTCCACTGGATGGTTTTAACTCCCTTGTCGAAGATCAAGTGACCATAGGTGTGTGGGTTCATTTCTGGGTCTTCAATTCTATTCCATTGGTCTACTTGTCTGTCACTATACCAGTACCATGCAGTTTTTATCACGATTGCTCTGTAGTAAAGCTTTAGGTCAGGCATGGTGATTCCACCAGAGGTACTTTTATCCTTGAGAAGAGCTTTTGCTATCCTAGGTTTTTTGTTATTCCAGATGAATTTGCAGATTGCTCTTTCTAATTCGTTGAAGAATTGAGTTGGAATTTTGATGGGGATTGCATTGAATCTGTAGATTGCTTTTGGCAAGATAGCCATTTTTACAATGTTGATCCTGCCAATCCATGAGCATGGGAGATCTTTCCATCTTCTGAGATCTTCTTTAATTTCTTTCTTCAGAAACTTGAAGTTTTTATCATACAGATCTTTCACTTCCTTAGTTAGAGTCACGCCAAGATATTTTATATTATTTGTGACTATTGAGAAGGGTGTTGTTTCCCTAATTTCTTTCTCAGCCTGTTTATTCTTTGTGTAGAGAAAGGCCATTGACTTGTTTGAGTTAATTTTATATCCAGCTACTTCACTGAAGCTGTTTATCAGGTTTAGGAGTTCTCTGGTAGAATTTTTAGGGTCACTTATATATACTATCATATCATCTGCAAAAAGTGATATTTTGACTTCATCCTTTCCAATTTGTATCCCCTTGATCTCCTTTTGTTGTCGAATTGCTCTGGCTAATACTTCAAGTACTATGTTGAAGAGGTAGGGAGAAAGTGGGCAGCCTTGTCTAGTCCCTGATTTTAGTGGAATTGCTTCCAGCTTCTCACCCTTTACTTTGATGTTGGCTATTGGTTTACTGTAGATTGCTTTTGTCATGTTTAGGTATGGGTCTTGAATTCCTGATCTTTCCAAGACTTTTATCATGAATGGGAGTTGGATCTTGTCAAATGCTTTTTCCGCATCTAAGGAGATGATCATGTGGTTTTTGTCTTTGAGTTTGTTTATATAATGGATTTCATTGATAGATTTTCGTATATTAAACCATCCCTGCATCCCTGGAATAAAAACTTCTTGGTCAGGATGGATGATTGCTTTAATGTGTTCTTGGATTCGGTTAGCAAGAATTTTATTGAGGATTTTTGCATCGATATTCATAAGGGAAATTGGTCTGAAGTTCTCTATCTTTGTTGGATCTTTCTGTGGTTTAGGTATCAGAGTAATTGTGGCTTCATAGAATGAATTGGGTAGAGTTCCCTCTACTTCTATTTTGTGGAGTAGTTTGTGCAGAACTGGGATTAGATCTTCTTTGAAGGTTTGGTAGAACTCTGTACTAAACCCATCTGGTCCTGGGCTTTTTTTGGCTGGGAGACTATTAATGACTGCTTCTATTTCCTTAGGGGATATGGGACTGTTTAGATCATTAACTTGATCCTGATTTAACTTTGGTACCTGGTATCTGTCTATAAATTTGTCCATTTCATCCAGGTTTTCCAGTTTTATCATTAACTTGATCCTGATTTAACTTTGGTATCTGGTATCTGTCTAGAAATTTGTCCATTTCATCCAGGTTTTCCAGTTTTGTTTATATAGACTTTTGTAGAAGGATCTGATGGTGTTTTGGATTTCTTCAGGATCTGTTGATATGTCTCCCTTTTCATTTCTGATTTTGTTAATTAGGATGTTGTCCCTGTGCCCTCTAGTGAGTCTAGCTAAGGGTTTAATCTATCTTGTTGATTTTCTCAAAGAACCAACTCCTCGTTTGGTTAATTCTTTGAATAGTTCTTCTTGTTTCCACTTTGTTTGATTTCACCCCTGAGTTTGATTATTTCCTGCCTTCTACTCCTCTTGGGTGAATTTGCTTCCTTTTTTCTAGAGCTTTTAGATGTGTTGTCAAGCTGCTAGTATGTGCTCTCTCCCGTTTCTTCTTGGAGGCACTCAGAGCTACGAGTTTCCCTCTTAGAAATGCTTTCATTGTGTCCCATAGGTTTGGGTATGTTGTGGCTTCATTTTCATTAAACTCTAAAAAGTCTTTAATTTCTTTCTTTATTCCTTCCTTGACCAAGGTATCATTGAGAAGAGTTTTGTTCAGTTTCCACGTGAATGCTGGCTTTCCATTATTTATGTTGTTATTAAAGATCAGCCTTAGGCCATGGTGGTCTGATAGGATACATGGGACAATTTCAATATTTTTGTATCTGTTGAGGCCTGTTTTGTGACCAATTATATGGTCAGTTTTGGAGAAGGTCCCGTGAGGTGCTGAGAAGAAGGAATATCCTTTTGTTTTAGGATAAAATGTTCTGTAGATATCTGTCAGATCCATTTGTTTCATAACTTCTGTTAGTTTCACTGTGTCCCTGTTTAGTTTCTGTTTCCACTATCTGTCCATTGATGAAAGTGGTGTGTTGAAGTCTCCCACTATTATTGTGTGAGGTGCAATGTGTGCTTTGAGCTTTACTAAAGTGTCTTTAATGAATGTGGCTGCCCTTGCATTTGGAGCGTAGATATTCAGAATTGAGAGTTCGTATTGGAGGATTTTACCTTTGATGAGTATGAAGTGTCCCTCCTTGTCTTTTTTGATAACTTTGGGTTGGAAGTCGATTTTATCCGATATTAGAATGGCTACTCCAGCTTGTTTCTTCAGACCATTTGCTTGGAAAATTGTTTTCCAGCCTTTCACTCTGAGGTAGTGTCTGTCTTTTTCCCTGAGATGGGTTTCCTGTAAGCAGCAGAATGTTGGGTCCTGTTTGTGTAGCCAGTCTGTTAGTCTATGTCTTTTTACTGGGGAATTGAGTCCATTGATATTAAGAGATATTAAGGAAAAGTAATTGTTGCTTCTTTTTATTTTTGTTGTTAGGGTTGGCATTCTGTTCTTGTGGCTGTCTTCTTTTTGGTTTGTTGAGGGATTACTTTCTTGCTCGTTCTAGGGCGTGATTTCCGTCCTTGTATTGCTTCTTTTCTGTTATTACCCTTTGAAGGGCTGGGTTCGTGGAAAGATAAAGTGTGAATTTGGTTTTGTCGTGGAATACTTTGGTTTCTCCATCTATGGTAATTGAGAGTTTGGCCGGGTATATTAGCCTGGGCTGGCATTTGTGTTCTCTTAGTGTCTGTATAACATCATTCCAGGCTCTTCTGGCTTTCATAATCTCTGGTGAAAAGTCTGGTGTAATTCTGATAGGTCTGCCTTTATATGTTTCTTGACCTTTCTCCCTTACTGCTTTTAATATTCTATCTTTATTTAGTGCATTTGTTGTTCTGATTATTATGTGTCGGGAGGAATTTCTTTTCTGGTCCAGTCTATTTGGAGTTCTGTAGGCTTCTTGTATGTTCATGGGCATGTCATTCTTTTGGTTTGGGAAGTTTTCTTCTATAATTTTGTTGAATACATTTGCTGGCCCTTTGAGTTGAAAATCTTCATTCTCATCAACTCCTATTATCCGTAGGTTTGGTCTTCTCATTGTGTCCTGGATTTCCTGGATGTTTTGAGTTAGGATCTTTTTGCATTTTGTATTATCTTTGATTGTTGTGCCAATGTTCTCTATGGAATCTTCTGCACCTGAGATTCTCTCTTCCATCTCTTGTATTCTGTTGCTGATATCACGTCTATGGTTCCAGATTTCTTTCCTAGGGTTTCTATCTCCAGCGTTGCCTCACTTTGGGTTTTCTTTATTGTGTCTACTTCCCTTTTTAGGTCTAGTATGGTTTTGTTCATTTCCATCACCTGTTTGGATGTGTTTTCCTGTTTTTCTATAAGGACTTCTACCTGTTTGGTTGTGTTTTCCTGCTTTTCTTTAAAGACTTGTAACTCTTTAGCAGTGTTCTCCTGTATTTCTTTAAGTGAGTTATTAAAGTTCTTCTTGATGTCCTCTACCATCATCATCAGATATGCTTTTAAATCCGGGTCTAGCTTTTCGGTTGTGTTGGGGTCCCAGGACTAGGTGGCGTGGGAGTGCTGCGTTCTGATGATGGTGAGTGGTCTTGATTTCTGTTAGTAGGATTCTTACGTTTGCCTTTCACCATCTGGTATTCTCTGGAGCTGTGCAGGATACACAAGGCGGGGTCCTGGAACCAAGATGTCTGTGCAGGGTACACTCGGCAGGGTCCCGGAACTAAGATGTCTGCTGCCAATGCTCAGGCAAAGCGCTCCCGCGCAAGGCAGGTCCCTATCCTCTGGCCGGGAAAATGGCCTGCTGTCTGTGCAGAATACACTAGGCGGGGTCCTGGAACGGAGATGTCTGCTGCTGATGCTCAGGCAAAGCGCTTCCGTGCCAGGCAGATCCCAATCCTCAGAATTCTTAAGATCCCGTGGCTGGTGTTGTGGGTATCTGGTGGTAGTCAGCTGACTGTGCGCCCTAGCTACACTGGTGCTGCTCGGACCGGAAGAGTCATTAACACATTCTTAACTGGGTGCTACAAACTGAAACTAATATTCTCACTAAATGTGAGACCACCCCTTCCGTGCAATTTAGTAGCTGATACACTGGAAATGATAAAGACATGCTAAAGTGTGTCAGAAACTACATTTTTTTAAATGTAAAATTAGAGTATAATTGAAAATTTGTTTCTCACAATATAGAAACAGTAACTTTTATAAGTGTACCCCACAAAATAATATACAGAAAAAAGTTCTATGGCTATTTTTTTAGAAATGACAAATTCATAAACATAAACATACACACCAAATTTTTGGTCATTTTCATTCCACATTACCCTCTCTCATCCCTTCCTTCTAAGAAACTCCTGCACTTCCTTCTCTCTGTCCTCCCCCTTCCTCCCCTTCCTCTTCTTACTCTCCTCCTCCTAACAAGCCTCTACTACTTAATGTTTGTTATGTTTGATCCACTGACTTTAATCATAGCTGCTTGCAGGAAGAATGAGTAATGCTAACTTGAATGGCAGGTAGGGGGACTTCTCTGTGACTACACCATTGAGGAAAATATCTCTTGGTCCATCAGCACCAACTGATACCCACGGAACGTCAGTGAGGAATAGGGCTTCATGAGACTCATCCCAAGCATGACAGTCTGCATGATATATGTGATAGTAACTGTTATCTGGAATTGTGTAAAGACTGGAATTATTTACAGGAAATCAAGCATGGTCAATGCCATATGCTCAGCCCTCACAGGACTCTGGCTCCTGAGGTTCCTGTCTATGGTTGCTATGGTTTCACATCAGTGTAGAACATCTCTGCAGGATCATGTGACTGTGAGCCAATCACCTAACTGTGGTCTGAAAACAAAGGGGGATGGGAAGGAGGAAGAGGGGTTGGGGAGAAGAGAAAAGAAGATGCCTATGAGCTCCCTGGCTTTTTCCCTTCACCCCATTTGCTTTACCCAGGTCTCTAGCCCAGAGGTGTTGCCACCGATACATGGAACAGTTTTTTTTTTCTCCTGAGCCAGTCTTCCATAGAGACACTTCTCTATCCAATCAAATTGATGATTAAGACTGTCATCTGAAAATAAATCCCTTGGTTCCACCAGGGCTACAGCATGGGTTCTTCTGTCTTGTTGCTGCCAAAGACACAGCTGTCCATAAATTCATGACATATTTATTACTCTAAGATTCAGCTTATGCTTGTTGGCTTATTTGGTCTTAACAACTGTTAATTTCTATGATATGTTATTACACATTTGGATTGGGCTTTTCAGGAAAGGTTCAGTCCCAGATGTTCCTTATTTCCTTCATAACTCTGACCACCTGACATCTACTGACCTTCAGAAGATAACTTGTACTTCAGAGAAGTTATGTGGTACAAGAATAATCTAACTTCTCTAGAGAGTCAAAAAATTATATATATATAATCACTCTAGATGGAGCAGGCACTGAAGAGAAGGCTCTGCCAAGTTCATTTTGATGACTCAAGGGTTCATCAGAATCATCAGAGAAAGCTATTTCACCAGGAAGTACCCAGGAGGACATAAAGGTAACTCTAAAACTCAAGAATCTGACCCATACTACACAAAATTCAGAAAAGGCTCTTCCACTGAAGACACCCCCCATGGGTCTACAGTGGATTCCCATCTTCCTCCCTTGCCCATCTTCTGCCTTAGACAGCCTCTAGGAGGGCTTCTTGAGGATCTCAGGATACCTGGGGAGCTCTATGTAATATCCTCAGTGGGGATCCAGCTTCTCTAAATGTGGGGATGGTAACAGGCTCATTCTTGAGCTTATGATGGTCTCTGCAGGGGATCATAAGCACCCAGCTTGAAAACAGTAAATGTCATGTCCAACCTAATGGAAAAAGACACACATCCTAATATTAATCTCCCCTGAATAAATATCTCTAGTCTTATTGCAGCCAAGGGACAATTTTTATGACTAATTTACACTTGTTCTTTGAAGGTCAACTATCCCTTATTTTATTGTGAATAGTGTGAGGGTAAATTATATAAATGCAGTTTTGTTATGTAAGTAATAATATTCTTTCTCGCTGTATTTTCCTTCATATCCTGTTTTATTATCTTTCAATTTGACAAAGCAAAGGATGCTCAGAAGCCTTTTATGTTGACAAATCTAAAAGAAACTTTTTGGAAGACTTTAGCATCGCAAACAGTTGATTTAATAAAGAGACACCTTTTATAGTCTGGGAAGGAACAACTCTGGGTTTCAAGCTTATAGAAATAAAGTTGTGATTTTTTTTCCAAAAGTTCAACTCTACAACCCAGTTTTTATTTTTAATTAATTAATTAATTAATTTTTATTAGATATGTTCTTCATTTATATTTCAAATGCTATCCCAAAAGCCCCCTATACCCTCCCCCCGCCCTACTCCCCAATCCACCCACTCCCACTTCCTGGCCCTGGCATTCCCATGTACTGGGGCATATAATCTTCACAAGACCAATGGCCTCTACAACCCAGTTCTTATTAATTTTCTCTTCGTCCCCCTCTCCCTCTCTCTCACTCTGTCTCTCTTTCCTCCCTTCTTCTCACTTAGTTTCCTTTCATCTCTTTCTCTCTCTCTTTCACACATACATAGACATATAATACACACACACACACACAAAACCAAGGAATATCTATGTGGATGGAAAGGTAGATGAATTTAAAGGAGAGATGGATAAATGATAGAGAATACACCTAGACAGATGGTAGGTGATAAGTAGATACAAATTCAATCAATCGTTTCTCAGAAGAAATCTAACAAAAGTGCTTTTTCCCATTTTATCATTATACTATAACTTTTTATTACTATGTTACATTTATTTCTATATGTATGTGAGTGTGCAAGTGTCTGTTATGAAACATCTCTTGTCTCCTTCAGTATTTCATGATAGTAAGACAAAGCAAATTCTTGTAGACAGAAAAGTGTAACTCTTTTAACACATCCATTCTATCCCTGGGTCAATATCATTTTTTTTAAAGGAATGAATGACATCCAGTAAACTTCTCAGATCAATCACATTCTTTGTCTCTCACTGTGGCTTAGATTGACCTGTTTTTCTATTAAAGGGAAAAGAACACAGTCTTGTGTTTATCCCATCCTAGTTAACCGATTTTCTCTGATAATAACCCAAAATGTTCTACCATTAGTGGGTCCTTTGCACTGTAAGTCACAATGCACAAGAAGAACTGACCATGGTTCTTTATTTGGATCTGGAAGGTCTTTTGGGTATCCAGCTTAGTGCTATTGTGAATGATGCAACCATTAACTTTTTATAGCCATGTATATCTTCATTATTCTTAAGTAAACAACTTGGGCAGATGGATGTTTAAATTTATAAGAAGCTTATAGGCCACTTTACATATATTAATAGCCATGTAATTACAGATTACAATACTCCGTTATTTTAAATTATCATCTTAAAACATGCACATTTTAACAGCATACTATATTTATAATAAATTCTCTGTTAGTCAAATTCTACATATTTTTGAAAGCATTAAAATGGTATTTCTTAAAGCCAGGTGACCCTTTCCTAAGCATAAATATATAGTATTAGCTCTAGGAAATGAGTATAATGTGATTTCATAAATAAAGATTATAGTTTTGACATGGGAAGAAAGACACAGATAAGGATGCTATCTGTACTGTTCTCAGTAGAGAAGACGGAGAAGTGATTTCATCATGAATGTGTCAATAAGAATAAAATGTATATCCCTTTAATTAAATGGAATGGAGGAGGAGTTATCCTTTTAAAACATTTAATAACATAAAAACTGGGAGACAAATTTGAGAGGAAAAACATCCACACTTACACGCAGACATTCGTGTATTTGGGGTTTTTTTTCAAGTAGGAATATGCTTGAATAAATTCATATGACTATTATGTACATATTGAAGTATATATGTATTCCTGCACTTCGATTTTTTTCAGCACTTTCATGAATATCCTCAGTCTATGAATTATGGGCATTCTGTGATGCCCTCAACACATCTTCTCTGTTGAATTCAAAATCCAGCAGAGTTTCTGAAGCTCCTTTCTACCACTCTGCTGGCAGAAAGAGGAGGTGGAGAAGGAGGAGGAGGAGGAGGAGGATGAAGAAGAGGAGGAGGACAAGAACAAGAAGAACAAGTACAAGAACAAGAAGAAGAACAAGAAGAACAAGAACAAGAAGAAGAACAAGAAGAACAAGAAGAACAAGAACAAGAACAAGAACAAGAACAAGAACAAGAACAAGAACAAGAACAAGAACAAGAACAAGAACAACAAGAACAAGAACAAGAACAAGAACAAGAACAAGAACAAGAACAAGAACAAGAACAAGAACAAGAACAAGAACAAGAACAAGAACAAGAACAAGAACAAGAACAAGAACAAGAACAAGAACAAGAACAAGAACAAGAACAAGAAACAAGAAACAAGAAGAAAACACACCCAGGAGAAGTAGATCACAGGAAATAATCAAACACAGAGCTGAAATCAATCAATCCAAATCAAAGAGAACAATGCAAAAAATCAACAACACCAAGAGCTGGTTCTTCATGAAAAATCAACAAGATAGACAAAGCCTTAGCCAAACTAACTAAAAGGCAGACAGAGAGCACCCAAATTAACAAAATCATAAATGAAAAGTGAGACATAGCAATCGACACTGAAAAAATAACAGAATCATTATGTCTTACTTCAAAAGCCTATACTCCACAAAATTGGAAAAATCTAAATGAAATGGGTTATTTTCTGGATAGATACCAGATACCAAAGGTAAATCAAGGTCAGGTAAACTCTCTGAACGGTTTCATAATGCCTAAGGGAATAGAAGCAGTCATTAAATATCTCCAAACAAAAAACAAAGAAGAAAGCCCACAGCCAGATGGTTTTAGTGCAAAATTCTACCAGACCTTCAAAGAAGAGCTAATGCCAATTCTCCTCAAAATATTCCACAAAATAGAAACGGAAGGAATATTGCCAAACTAATTCTATGAATCCACAGTCACTCTGATACTTAGACCACACAAAGACTCAACAAAGAAAGAATTTCAGACCAATTTTCCTTATGGACATTGATGCAAAAATTCGCAAACCAAATCCAAGAACACATCAACGACATCATCTACCATAATCAAGAAGGCTTTGCACTTGGGATACAGGGGTCGTTTAATATAGGAAAATCCATCAATGTAATCTACCATGTAAATAAACTGAAAGGAAAACAAAAAGAAAAAAGAAAACACATATTCACCTCACTAGATGCAGAAACAAAAACAAAACAAAACAAAACAAAAAAAAAACAGATTGACAAAATCCAACACCCCTTCATGTTAAAAGTCTTGGAGAAAGCAGGGATACAAGGTGCCTACCTCAACATAATAAAGAAAATATACACCAAGCAAATGGCAAACATCAAACTAAATGGTGAAAAATGTAAATCATTTCCACTAAAATCAGGAAAAAGCCAAGGCTGTTTACTCTCCCCCTATGTCTTCAATATAGTACTTGAAGTTATAGCTAGAGCAATAAGACAACTAAAGGAGATTAAGGGGATATATATTAGCAAGAAAGAATTCAAAGCATCACTATTCACAGATGATATGATAGTATTCACAAGGGACCTCATAAAATTCTACCAGAAAACTCCTACAGCTGACAAACATCTTCAGCAAAGTGGCTGGATACAAAATTACTCAAAGAAATCAGTTAGCCATACTCTACACAAGGGATAAATGGGCTGAGAATGAAGTGAGGGAGACAGTAGCCTTCACAATAGACACAAATAATATAAAATATCTTCATGTAATTCTAACCAAGCAAGTGCAATACCTTTAGTACAAAAACTTCAAGTCTTTGGAGAAAGAAACTGAGGAAGATACCAGAAGATGAAAAATCTCCCATGCTCATGGATAGGTTGGATTAGCATAGTGAAAAGGACCATCTTACTAAAAGAAATCTACAGATACAATGCAATCCCCATCAATATTCCAACACAATTCTTTGCAGATATTGAAAGAATAATTCTCAACTTCATATAAAGAAAAAGAAAGAAAGAAAAAAATCCAGGATACCTAAAATGACCCTGAACCAAAAAAAGGAACTTCTGAAGGGTATTGCTATCTCTGATTTCAAGCTGTACTACAGAGAAATAGTAATAAAAACTGCATGGTACTAGTGTAGAAACAGACAGGCTATAATTTTGTCCTAATGATGGAAGGAGGGAACTGGGTAAAAGTGGGGATGGGGAGGGAATCAGGATGAGAGGTGGGCAAGAAATCATATATAGGGAGAGCAGGGTAGAGAGAAGAGAGATTGATGGTAAGCAGCAATTTCTAGGACATGCCAGAAACCTGGGTTGGTAGGATGTCCTATAGGGTCTATGGGTGTGACTCCTAGCAGTAGGGGATATGGATCCTGAAGTGACCACTTCCTGTAGACAAGCAGGACTCCCAGTGCAGGGATAAGGGCAGCAACCCATCCATAAAGATTTCGACACAAAATGTGCCCTGCCTACAAGATGTGAGTAGACAAAGGTAAGCAGAGGCTGAGGGAAATGGCCAACCAATGACTTCCCCAAATTGTGACCTATCCCACCAAAAACAATTCCTAACATCATTAAATATACTCTGTTCTGCTTGCAGATAGGAGACTAGTGTAAGTGTCCTCTGAGAGGACCCAGAAGACAATGGAAAGAGATGCAGAGACTCACACCCAAACACTAGATGGAGCTTAGGTAGTCTTAGAAAAGAGTTGGGAGAAAAAGTCCTCAAAGAAGACAGGGACTCCACAGAAAAACAAAAAGTCAACTAACCTGGACTCTTGGGGGCTCCCAGAGACTGAATCCCCTACCAAAGAATGAGCATAGGCTAGACCTAAACCCCTATACATATGTAGCAGATGAGCAGCTTGGTCTTTGTGGAGAGCTTTTGGTGCCACTTTTAAAGGAATTTGGCAGGAATTTGATATCAGGCTGGGACAGTGAAGTAGGCTCAAGGCAAATACAGCTGAGGAATATATTGTATTCCTTGTATTTGGGTCATCCTGATAAATCCATAAACATAGTGACCATGGGACTTTGTTTATTGTCTTGATTTTTGTTCTGCTTGTTCCTTGACTCTTTATTTATGCTTTGTTTGTTCCTTGACTACTTTGTTTATGCCTTAAGGACTGACCATATTTTTGTATGTGCCCAGAATGATATAAAATCGGACTGGAAAAAAAAATTAAACTTGCCTCAGCCTTAGAACTGGCTGGGGTCATGCTTCAGTGTTGTCTAATTGTCTTTTTTTCTTTTTAATCCTCGCTCCTGTGCTGGAGAACCTGTTGACTGACTGAGCTGGCCTGGTCAGTCTTCATGCAGATCCTCAAACAAGTAGAGCAGTGGCTTTTTTCCTGAGCCTGTTGCATGCCTGCCTGTGGATCCTCCACCCCTAAATGGACCACCTTGTCTAGCCTCAGTGGGAGAGGGTGTACCTAGTCCTGTAGTGACTTGATGGGAAGAGTTGGTGGTGACACCCAGAGAGGACTGCCCCTTCTCAATAAAAGGGTAAGGTGGAATGAGAGTAGGACTCATGTGACGGTGTACTGGGATGAGAGGAGGGGCTGATATTGAGTTGTAAATTGAATATATAAACAAATTTTTAGAAATACCCTAACAAAATACCTTTAAGGGGTAAAGCTTTATTCAGGCTAAAGTCCAGTCCATTTTAGTGGGAGTGTCAAAGTGACAATATCTTACAGCACTTGATCACGTTGAGTCCACAGTCAAGAAAAAAGTGATAAATGTTTCCTTCTTTTTATCACTCTAGGCTCCAAGAGAATGGTATCAACTACCTTAGTGTACCTCAATTAACCTAACCAAATAATCCTTCTAGACATGCCCAAACACTAACCTAATCTGCAGAATTCTTCATAGGTCTACCCCAGAGAATTAGCTCCCATACTAGTCTAGATCTGGTCAAGGTGATATTCAGTATATTACTCATTAACAAGCCTGTGGTCAGCTCTTAGGCCAGGAACTCCTCAAAGAAGGTATGAGATATTGAACATTTTCAACTGACACATTGATATGTGGAAATGAAGTTTACACTTTAGGTCATTCCTTAAACCAAGCTACTGTAACACAGTGGCAAGAACACAGGTACCCTTATAATAAACATTGTGTGGTTCTCTAAAAGAGAGAGGGGCAATCCTAATGTTGTAATGTGTTTATCTGCAACTTGACTAGATTTAGAGTCATCATGGAAATATACCAGTCAGTGTCTCCATGAGTATATCTCCATAAAGGTTTAAGGAAGAGGAAGACCCATCCTGACTGTGAGTGCCATCATCCTGTGGGCTGAGGTCCAGGACTGCATAAAGGGGAAAGCAGTCTGAGTACCAGCATTCACTGCCTATGGCTTCCTGAGAGGAGATGCAATATGAACAGCTCCCTCACAGTGCTGCATGCCTTCCCTCCCTCTAAGGGTAAGCCAAATGACACCTTTCTCCTTTGAAATTGTTCTTGTCACAGCAGAAGTAAGCGAGACTTACTGACTTACAGCACTCTGTTAGTTGCAACTGTCAGAACAAAGAGATTTTCTTTATCACACACTGCCATGAGGCTACATTGTTAGCAGACTTTGCCACTAGTGTCAGAAGTCAGGCAGACTCTCTACCTACCACTGTAGCGACAGCTGAAAGATATCAAATCAGACGGATGTTGGTTCAATGCCGGAATCCTGTATTCAAGTCACATGCCTACCACTGTATCTTTAATAAATCATCTTTAATCTATTAATCTACCCTGATACGTTTTGCTAGATAACTATTGCTTCCTTTGTTTTATTTGTCAGCATGGGTATAATGTCTGCATCATGAAGTCCTCCAGATGGTGGGGCTCATCCTGTGGAGCCTGCATCAGACAGTCCATGGCTGCTGAGTGGGATTTAATTAGACTTGATTCAGCTGAATCTGCCAGTTTGAAACTAAACATGTAGACACTGGGGGCTCTTGCTTAAGTTTTTATTCTTGTGCCATTTTCACTGAGACTCCTGGTCATGTCAGGCCTAACAGAACACTACCTCCAAAGCTATAGCTACTATGTCTGTGTTTACTGTCCTGATCATTTTGATGGTTGCTATTATCAATACTTATAAAATGTTCAGCTCCCTGTGGTTGGCTCATCAAGTAAACCTAAGTGAGTACATCTACTCTGAGAAATGAAGGAATGCAAGACTCTTCAGGTATCTTAGCACTGTTTGCTGGAGATCGGAAAATCCACATCTACTACTTAACATGTGAGCCTTTCAATTGTAAACTATATCACAGTGATCAATATCATTCACAGATGGAATTATTCAACTGCTTTTACAAGGTATAAATTCTAACCCCACATTAATCCCCAATAGGGCCTCATCAGAGTCTCCTGCATATGGTCTAGCAAAGACATACTGATTTATTGGTTACTTTATTGGAACACAAAGGGAAATTCTGTGTTGCTGTAAACCACAAATTTACTGATTTCCATAAACAAAAATCATGACAATTTAAACGCTCCATAATTCTAAGCAAATTTAGAAACATTATTCTCTGCTTAAAAGCATGTAATAAAATGGTCTCTTTGCTATTGTTTGGCTTCTTTATGGTAAGAATTAATTTTTATACCTAAAAAATCAGCACAACTACATTATTTATCATGAAATGTGGAAACAAAAGTGGTAATACAGAGCTTTTGTTAGATGGGAAAAATACCAGGGGTAAAATACCAGGTTCTAGAAGCACATCACACTGAGGACTTGACTAACATCATCCTGTGCGTTCATCAGTAAGGAGTAGCACTTATATAGGAGTAAAATGGCAAGAATATAATCATATGCATGATGTAATTACATTATATTGTGTCAGTTATTATGCAACATGTTTTCTTCTTTTTTAAATAAATTGTTAGTATTATTTTATTCTTTTTATTTTTATTAGATGTTTTCTTTATTTACATTGCAAATTTTATCCCTGTTCCTCATTTCCCCTCCCAAAACCCTCATCCCATCCCCCCTTTCTCACTAACCCACCCACTCCTGCTTCCCTGTCCTGGCATTCCATACACGGGGGCACAGAGCCTTCACAGGACCAAGTGCCTCTCCTCTCATTGATGTCCAACAAAACCATCCTCTACTACATATGTGGCTGGAGGCATGGGTCCCTCCAAGTGTACTCATGGTTGGTGGTTTAGTCCCTGGGAACTCTGGGGATACTGGTTGGTTCATATTGTTGTTCCTCTTATGGAACTGCAAACCCCTTCAGCTCCTTATGTCCTTTCTCTAGCTCCTCCATTGGGGACCCTGTGCTCAGTCCAATGGATGGCTGTGAGTATCCACTTCTGTATTTGTCAGTTACTGGTAGAACTTCTTAGGAGAAAGTTATATTAGGCTCCTGTCAGCAAGCACTTGTTGGCATCCCCAATAGTGTCTGGGTTTGATAACTGTATATGGGATGGACCTCTAGGTGGGACAATTACTGGATGGCCTTTCCTTCAGTTTCTGCTCCAAACGTTGTCTCTATATCTCCGCCAATGGGTATTTTGTTCCCCCTAACATGTTTTTTTTTTTTTTCTAATTTGACTTTTTGAAGTACAGTTTTGTGCTGCTAATCACATTTACAGAGTTTTAAATTCTTCACACCATCTACATTTGTCAAAATTGTTTTAGTTTTCCTGAGCTGGATTTGTACCCATCAGCAATTCCTCCAGAGTCCCCATACCCACCCGGCCCAAGATTAATTAATAACTTCCAATAGAATCTATTCCTGTATCCAGCACTTAACCATATTTCTGCTGAGTCTAAGAATAATTAATGGTGAGATAGTAAGGACTTTCAATTCTTGCCTGAGCATTGCCAAGGCTTTCTGAGACCTCATACTTAAGGGAATTTTGACTACTTGTACACATTTGCTCCAGATATCTACATTGGCAATGTGCCTCTCTCTATTCTCAGTTCTGAATTAGTAAAATTAGTGGTGAATAACCATGCCAGTGTGGATAAATACAGGATTGATCAGTTCCTGCTGTGCCTCTTGGACAAGGAACCCATCTACATAGTTGTTTCCATACCAGCCTACTGCCATACCAGTAGAGGTTAGACAGAACCAACTCAAACATGTTCATGAATTCTACCCATTTTACAATTCTCTTTTCTTGATTCCATTTATCTGGCAACTCTATGCTTTTGTTAACTTTCAAGAGTTCTAATGAAGTTGACATTTACAGTTCCTGTGGTTTTTTCCCAGCCCCCGCCCCCCCCAACCTGAAATTACATCTATATTTTTCCAATAGGAAAAAAGCGAGGTACTACCAGCTCTGCCAGGTTGCTGACAGCACTCCCTGGGCACATTAAAAAATACAATAACTTGAGACTTAATCAAACATCCCTAGGGTTATTTGCTTGCTCTCCACTTCTATATTGACATCCTTCATCCATCGACATATTAATTTATATCTACTACCTAAAATTACATATAATACATGTATGTCTGTCTACCATTAGTCTGTTTATAGATAAATAATAAAGGAAATTATGTCAACTGGACTGTTAATGCTTCCATCAAGAGCTATGGACTATCTAACAAAAGCTCAAGTACATGGCAGGATACACATCCATTTGAGTTGTTGATTTGGGTAATCCTAGTGATGATCAAGCCAGTATAGGCTATTGTTGTTGCCCTTGGTCATCCCTCAGAATTTTGAAGTTAAGTACTTATTGATGAAGACAACATAACTTTTGGATCAAGACACACAAAGTTCATCTGCATCTGACCTGAAAGCCTCATCTCTGTGTTCTTACTTCCATGGTACCAGAAGGTTTTGTGCAAGAGACCAAGAGAGATAAGCATCCAGTAGCCTACCCATGATACATATGAACCATGACAATTGCCAAAATGGCAAGATATCACTATGTGTAAAATAGCATGGATATCTGGGCATTAATCAACAACTGGCTAATTGGACTTAAAGAACACTCAAGAGGAGTAAAACCATGGCTGGTGCTGGAAATAGTCAACTACCCAGGGCTAGTGAAATCATAGATCTTAGAGAACTGACCAGAGCTTGTTGAAGTTATGGTTGGTTCTTCCTCCCAGAACCATGCCCCAGCTATCTGATCCAGACACAAAATATGTTTTCAAATACTTTGGCCATAGAACTAGACTCTATTCTGACAAGAGCATAACTTAGATAAACCAATTATTTTAACTTACATTCTGCCACATGGATGGTTATCTGTGTTCAGGTACCATGTGTCTGTCTCCTCATATCTTCCTGAGTGGATTTCCTATACCTGGCTCTATCCCAGAATTTTTGTCCTCCTGGATGTCCTACTTTCTATTTCCTGCCTAAGTTACAGGCCATAGACTTTGATTGACAGGTGATGTATTTATAGAATACCCAAGATATTCTCTCTACAAAGTGCCACTTTACAAGACCAGCATAATTCTTAATCACATTCTAAAACTTATCCTTAGAACTATAGATAAGCATATCTCTCTTCTTCCATCAAAGAGAAAACCACAACTGGTCATAATGAAATTATCAACTGTTTGTAGGAATCTCATCCACAGCAGATAGATCTATTACATAACTCCTGAATGTAGAGCTTGGAAAACATTGTAGACAGGAAGATGAAAAGACTGTAAGAACCAGAGGTCTTCTGTAAGAATGTCTTCTGTGAAGTCTACTGTGAGAAATTGTCCTGTAGAAGTGGTGGGGAAGCTACACTGATGATAGCTCAACAATACGCTTACCTAAAGAAGTCCTGAATAAACTATAGAAATGATCCTTGAAAGGATAATTGCTGTAAAGTAATATATAACCTTGCTACAATCTACAGACCCAAAGGAACTTAGTGATAAGGAAGGCTCAAGGGTATGGGAGTGGGGATGCTTGAATCTCACTGAAAAGCAGAAATAGAATAAACATTATCATGGGTGGATGGGGCTAGGGTACCAGACAGAGGTGGGAATGGAGTTGGGAACTGGAAGGATCAGGATGAAGGGAGGGAATACTGAGAGACACAATGGGAACATGGAAGGGAGAATCTCTGGGATAAGCAAGAAACCTAAGTCAATGGAAACTCCTAGTAATCTATGTGGATAATCCAAGCTAAGGTGCCTAGCAAAGAGAGATATGGAGTCTGAACCAGTCATCTCCTGGAACCAAGATTTTCAATGGAGGGTTTGGGATAGTAATCTAGCCACAAAACCTTTGACTTACAATTTACCCTGCCTATAAGATATTCAGGGGTATGGCCATCTCTACATGGTCCATCCTTTCGTCTCAGCTCCAAACTTTGTCTCTGTAACTCCTTCCATGGGTCTTTTGTTCCCAATTCTAAGGAGGGGCATAGTGTCCACACTTCAGTCTTCATTCTTCTTGAGTTTCATGTGTTTAGCAAATTGTATCTTATATCTTGGGTATCCTACGTTTTGGGCTAATATCCACTTATTAGTGAGTACATATTGTGGGAGTTCTTTTGTGAATGTGTTACCTCACTCAGGATGATGCCCTCCAGGTCCATCCATTTGCCTAGGAATTTCATAAATTCATTGTTTTTAATAGCTGAGTAGTATTCCATTGTGTAAATGTACCACATTTTCTGTATCCATTCCTCTGTTGAGGGGCATCTGGGTTCTTTCCAGCTTCTGGTTATTATAAATAAGGCTGCTATGAACATAGTGGAGCATGTGTCCTTCTTACCGGTTGGGACATCTTCTGGATATATGCCCAGGAGAGGTATTGCTGGATCCTCCGGTAGTACTATGTCCAATTTTCTGAGGAACCGCCAGACTGATTTCCAGAGTGGTTGTACAAGCCTGCAATCCCACCAACAATGGAGGAATGTTCCTCTTTCTCCACATCCTCGCCAGCATCTGCTGTCACCTGAATTTTTGATATTCGCCATTCTGACTGGTGTGAGGTGGAATCTCAGGGTTGTTTTGATTTGCATTTCCCTGATGATTAAGGATGTTGAACATTTTTTCAGGTGCTTCTCTGCCATTCGGTATTCCTCAGGTGAGAATTCTTTGTTCAGTTCTGATGGCCATATCCAGGGATCCACCCCATAATCAGCTTCCAAACGCTGACACCATTGCATACACTAGCAAGATTTTATCGAAAGGACCCAGATGTAGCTGTCTCTTTTGAGACTATGCCAGAGCCTAGCAAACACAGAAGTGGATGCTCACAGTCAACTATTGGATGGATCACAGGGCTCCCAATGGAGGAGCTAGAGAAAGTACCCAAGGAGCTAAAGGGATCTACAACCCTATAGGTGGAACAACATTATGAACTAACCAGTACCCCGGAGCTCTTGACTCTAGCTGCAAATGTATCAAAAGATGGCCTAGTCGGCCATCACTGGAAAGAGAAGCCCATTGGATACGCAAACTGTATATGCCCCAGTACAGGGGAACGCCAGGGCCAAAAAAAAATGGGAATGAGTGGGTAGGGAAGTGGGGGGGAAGGGTATGAGGGACTTTTGGGATAGCATTGGAAATATAATTGAGGAAAATATGTAATTTAAATAAATAAATAAATAAATAAATAAATAAATAAATAAATAAGAAAGATATTCAGGGGTAAAGATGGATCAGCCAACCATTGACTGATCCAGCAAAACCCATTCCATGAGAGGGAGCCTACCACTGACACTGTTAATGAAAGTCCTCTATACTTGCAGACTGCAGCATTAGCATAACTGTCATCAGAGAGGCCTCACCTAGGAAGTGATGGAAACAAATGCAGAGACCCATAGCCAAACACTAGGCAGAGCTTGAAGAATGCTGGATATATATTCACACGTGTGTGCATGTGTGTATATGTGTGTGTATGTGTGTGTGTAATTGAGTTTGTGACTCTGGGTATATTTTTATACATTTCTCCACAAAAGTAGACTCTATCTAATTTATAGAAAAATGATTCGTGTGGAAACACTGAGGTAAAATAGCTGAGGTAATTAATGAAAGCAATTACACATGACCACAAGGGAAAGGACAGCCCAATGGAACATGAGATTACATTTCCATATATTTCTAAATGCTTTGAGATTTAAATTCCCATGGTGGCTCTGGCCACACGTTCATTTGTATAATTTTCTAAAAAGAAAGAATAACGAAAAAGGGAAGTATCTTTATTACAGAAAATGATATTTAAGTAATAAATGCCTTAATATGCTCCTGCTGTTACATTGTAGCCACCTTTCAATATCAAAAGCTATATTTAATTTGTAAATTGTTATGATAATATATGGTATTAGGGTAACCCCATGATTGGTATAATTAGATATTTGAAGAAATGGATAGTGTCCAGGATCATAGCTTCTTTTCAAACTCACTTCCCGTGGCTGCCCTGACAGTAAGCAGCAAAGGACCTCATGCCATTAGGATCTCCTTGCAGAAGGAAACTGGGACAGAGAAAAGGGGTTTTTCGGCCTTGGATATGACAACCAATTAGTCACATTCTCATTAGAATACAGAGTCTAGGTCACTAGACTCTGAATGGGGTAATCGACATCTCTGAAATGTTCCCAATGGTGGTGGCAGATAAAATACAGGATACTAAGTAAACTTAAGACTTAGATACTAAGAGATAGATACCATTTTAAAATTTGATTTTTATGTGTGTTAAAAAGAGAGAAGATATGGAGACGGAGGGAGAGCTTTGTGCTAAGGGACAACTATGTGCAGTCAGTTACCTACTTAGATCTTTACAAGTATTCTGGAAGTCAAATCTTTGGGTTTGCTTGGCAAGCATCTTTAATCTACGGAGCCATACTGTCGATACAATACGCAGGCTTTCAGGTACGTAATCGTTAAATTCAGTTATCAGTTATAAACTTGATGATATCTAGAATCACAGGAAGAAAACACTATGAGCATGTCTGTAAGAAAATATCTTGATTAGGTAGAAGGCCCCACTCACTGGGGGTGGAGGGGCACCACTCACTGGACTGAGACCCAGGGCTGCATAAAAAAAAGAGAGAGAATTAGCTGAGGATCTGCAAATTAGCCAAGGATAGGTATTTGTTGTTGCTTTCTTTCTGGCTGTGGGTGTGATGCCAGCTGCTGCTCCAATCTCCTGCCACTTTGACTTCCACACCAGGATGGACAGGACCTTCAAACCTTGAGCTAAAACAAACTCTTTCATTTTCAGTTGCTTTTGTCAGAATATTTGAACACACTGTGGTGGTTAGAATAGGAATGGCCTCCATAGGCTCATACTTGTTAATGGAGTGGAATTGTTTGAAAAGGTTAGATGGATTAGGAGGTGGAGCCTTGTTAAAGTGTCACTAGTGGTGGGGTTTGAGGTTTCAAAAGTCCAAGTTAGGCTCAATGGCTATCTCTTCCTGCTGTCTGAGGGTCCAGATGTTGACGTCTCAGCTCTACTATGACTGCCTGTGTGCTGCCATGCTTCTTAGTATGACAATAACAGACTAAAACTTTGAAAGCTGTAAGCCAGCTCCAATTAAATGCTTTCCTTTATAAGAATTGCTGTGGTCATGGTGTCTCCTCACAGCAATAGAACACTAAGACACACACTTAGACACGTAACTAAAACAATGTGTACCCAAAAAGCAACTCAGCCTTGGTATATTTGAAAGTCTTGGGTCAATGGATCAGGAAACAAAAAATGATAGATGCACCATAACCTAGCAATTGTTAATGCAGAGGCTACATGAAGTAAAATAGAAAACAAAAAATTATCAGTTGATCAATTATATCCTAATATTCCTTTATTTTCAATCCGTAATTGATGACAAGAAATCTACAGATCTTTAGGTGAAGCCTATCATCCATGGCTTTCTAGATTTATATTCTATCTCTAGTTTATGGATGGTTATCTTTGAACACATTATATAGCTTTCTTAAAATTCCTTCAAAGGTTAAATATAGTCAAATAATATCAGTTTGTACTTAAGTCAAACCTTGGTGGTCATCACAATTGTTAGTGACAATGTGGGAAAAAGTAAAAATTTAGACTTATTATTGAATAAAAGTTGTGGGGGAAACCACCACCCTAAACTCTTGAGAGCAAGGTAACCAAGTACTCATAACTGAGACATTGGTGCATAGAATAGAAGACTCTGTGGCCAGAGTAGGGAGAGAAGAGACTGAGAAGTCTGTAATAATGGGCACTGAGAATCTCTCAGTCTATGTATGGTCAAGGCAAAAAAGGCCCTCTCTCTTGTAGGGTTTACTACTGAAACTTTCTCAGAAAGTTCTCATGGTAAAGAGTAAGGAAGACATTCTCTTGGCTCTAGAAGAGAAACTTGGGGAGAAATCTCTGTGATACAGGCTTGCAAAGACATCTTTGTAAAAGCCTTCTCATAGGAAAAGAATGTCAGACACTCCTCCAAACTGGAATGTGTTTCTTCCCCTCCATCTCCACATAGGAAGAGAAAGAAATTAGAAAGTCCTTATGGATGTCCTCCAAATCAACTAAATAATGGCATAGAATGATCCTTTTCCCAAGCCTTACATGATACTGCAGCTCTTCTCTACCATCTCTTGTTTACATGGGAGAAAAAAAGTGCCAAGATGAATATTCTATGTTAGCAAGACTCACCACAAAGCTAAAGGCCACAGGAGAGCAGGAAATAAAATATAAGCCTGATGGCTACAGCAAGTACTAACAAGTAAACACTTATCAGCTACACACTCCTTAAGTACATGTAAAATCTCACTCTATCAGAATCATCATCTCCATCTCTGCTCTCTCACATCTCATTTACAGTCTGAAAAAAAGAGAAAAAAAGCTGAGGATGATTATAAAAGCCAAAGGGAACACTGAAGAAGTGGCCAAATTTAGAAATATAGAGTTTTTTTTCTAAATCACACACACACACACACACACACACACATATGTAATATGAAAGCTACATATCATATGATTTAGAAAAGATATTTTCATTTATTTTATAAATAGATAAAATATGTATTTAGAAAAATATATATGAATGACATGGATTTTTATATAGAAAGAAAATTTAAACTAGTGGTTAATATGTTATGAGCTCTACAGCATAGGAGACAATGCATATGAAAGAATGGTAATATAAGCACAGAAACTGTCAGTGTACAAATGAGAGCTAAGGGAATTGAGTTCTTGTAGTGATGAAATAGCCATAGTATCCCTGACTCTCAGTCTACGTACAGCATCAACTTGGCTGGTAGGAGCAGAAATATAATAGAATCCAGATAATACCAGTCACACTGTTTACCCAGGACCCATCAGATTTCAGTATTAAATAACCCAGGGACAATTTTCTCCATCTTTTCTAGTCTACTTCCTTTAATATTTTCCTTTAATGTTATTTTTCTCTTTTCCTAGTTTCATTCACATTTCTTTTCATTTGTAACTGGATATTTTAATATTGCTTTTACTCATACCCCCCAATTTTGCCTGTATCTTTTACTTAACATTGTCTTTCTTTTTCCATTTCTTATTCATTCTTTACTTCATGCTTTTATATTTGTTTTCATTATTTTCTTTTTTACATAACCAACTTGACCCCTCATTAAGATGTACATTGTTACCCTCTTTTTTTTAATGTGATTTTTCTTTTCATCATGGAAACAGTTTTACAGCTTTAGTTTTTAAAATAGTTTTATAGAACAAAGGAAGACATAAATCAAGGCAAGTTTAAAATACACTGATGGGTAAACCAGAGAGATATGGACAAGATAGAGGAATTATTCTATAGGACTAAGATGCCATCGGAAGACATACTTAGCTCTGGGATTGGTAGACCTATTGCTCTGCTAAATTAGTAGCTTCTAAGAAGCTATTTATTTATTTATTCATCTAAAGTGTTTGTTTTCTTTTGTTTTAATTTTGTATTGGTTGTTTTATTAATTTACATTTCAAATGTTATCCCCCTCCCAGGTTTCTATGTGATTATTTTTGTGGCATGGTAATCAACTTTATTTTGTCTTTATTGCATATTTATATTAGGTTAATTTAATTTTGTTACTCTGATGCTAATTTTTCTCTCTTATGAGTGGTCTTGAGGATTTACACATTAAGGCTAGGCTTCTCACTAAGAAAATTTCCCCAAATATGGAAGAGAAATTACCACAAAGAGGTATACATTGTAACATAGAAACACAAAAATGTATGAAAAAGAAAGCTACTATGACAACTCCAAACATTCATAATATGTCAACAGCTAAATCCAAAGATACTGACCAGAGACAATGAAAAATGAAGAATTAAAAAGTCCAGTTTTGGAAATCAGTGACTTCAAAGATGGATCAAGCAAACATGATTTCAAAGCAGTGAATTCGAGATTTGGATGAGCAATGGAGCAAAGGGAAAAATAAATTCTGAAAAGAACTGAAAAATATAATAAAATCAAATGTACAATTGAAAAGCTAAACAATGAACAAAAACAGAAATAAGAAAGAAGGTTAGGAACTGAATACTAGGTTGGGGGATTATTCTATTCAAAGAAATAAAGGAAGGGGGAGACAACCATGCCCACAACATAAATCCCTGGAGGACATGAATCTTAGTGCTGAAGATACAATATAGACTAAATATACAGGAAAACTATTCAATGATAGGACAGCAAAAAGCTATCAAATCCAGGACATAAAGAAACATGTAGGGACAGAAGGTACTCAGCACACAGATGTGCCCAGGAAGAGTAACTCTCTACCTATCAAAATTAAGATGCACAAAGAAACCAGAAAGCTGGAGGACAGTAACTAAAACTCACTCACAAAGGCACCAGTTTTCCAGTGATATCAGAATTCTCAGTGGGAGCCCTGAATGCTGCCAGGGGAGCACTTGATCTGCCTGTTTGAAGTCCTGAAAGAATACAGCTCCAGATGAGATTATTGTATTCATAAGTTCTCTAAAGTCAGAGTAATAACAACAACCTTCCATGACAGTCAGACACTAAATTAGTTCACAATCACTAAGCCAGCACTACAGAAGACACTATTACTTTACCCAAAAAGATGGGTGAAAGGAAGATGTAATCATGAAAGCTTGAGAAACCATAAGTCTCATTAGAATAATTAATGAACAAGTGAGTATTTGGGGTGGGGAGTTAAAGTTACTAACTCAATAAACAGCAAATCACCAAGATGAAGAAGAGAAAAATTAAACTGTGCCACTCAACAATCACTAAAATGTAAATGTGATTAACCCCAACTTTCCAATTAAAGATGGAGACTGCCTGACTAGATTAAGAAATAAGATCCAGCTGGCTGTTGTGTGCAAGAAACTCAGGACAATAATGATATACAAACCAAAAGCACAAGGGGTCTAGGCAAATGGGACATGAAGACAAATAGAAATGGTTATGGTATCTGACAAATCCAACTTCAAACTAAAAGTAATCAGAAATAATTAAGAAATCCATTGTGCATTAATAAAGAGAGAAGATCAGCAGGAAGTTTTGAGGACCATAAACATAAATTCACTGAATGTTGAGTTGTATAGACGGTCTCTGTTTAAATTCCGTTTTTCTATTAAGTGATGTTCAGTTCCCAGACTTCAGATTATAATGAAGCCTGGTTTAATTAAACAAGGCCCTAACACAGGAAATATTCATTTTCTTTGATGAAGTATTTACAAACTGCAAAAGATAACTTAGTTTCTCAATGCATTCAAAAGTTTATTTTAAAAACGAAAAAAATCGTCAATCTAATTAACATTTTGCCAACTCTTTTTTTTTTCCAAGACTAAATGCATTTTGAAAAGTTCTCTAGGGTGTCAACATCTTCAGTGGGCAAACTTCCTTAAGGATTTCACAGCCCAACCTATTCATTTGCTGCAAAGGGAGACAGGGGTGCTGAGGCAGGGTATGGACCAACTGGTTGGAAAAGAGTTAAAGTAGAGCTGAATTCTGCTGCCTGGTTGTCATCCAATCTAGGGAGAAGCATCATCAGCTCTGCAGGAGCAGACTGTAAGGTGTGGCAGGTTTGCAGGATGAAAAAGACATAAGCTGGTATAAAATGGTTTTTAAAATATATATTCATGTAGCATATAAAACATGCCAAGAACTGTTAAAACAATAGACCTATTGTCTAATAAACAAATAACCTAATGGCAAATGAGACAAAGCTCTGAAGAGATATGTCATCAGTAAATCAACAGTGGTCAGCATCCTGCTGCCTGGAGGTTTCGAATAAAAGCAAGGGAATATCTTATCGAATCTGTTACAATTCCCTGGTATCTAGAAATTTACCGCACCTTGGGATTACCAGAATGTAGCACAGAAGTCCCTATTCATTGTGGGAGTGCAGAATAAGGATATAGTGGAAGTCAGGCTAGGGTCTGGTCAGCAAATTGTACTCTGACCATAAGAACTACATTCCAGCTCCCATAAATTTACTTAATTCTCTTGAACAAGCATGCCTACAAGATTCATGAAGATAACTATAACAATTTTATACTCAACACTGTTCTGTACCAAAAGCAAGACTGACTGCTAAGTAAACCTTGACCACACCAACACCTTCCACTGCAGGATTGAAAGCATGCATTTCGCTGAGGCATGTAACTCTGTCATTTATGAAAATGTAAATGTATCCGAATATTTCATACAAATAAGTTCCTACACACATGGACATGTGAACATTGGTCATTAACAAGAGTATAAAACAGGGTAATTCTTTCAGGTGGCAAATGGAAGCTCCACCAGAATCTGTGGGCCATCTGCTTATAATTTCCCAAAGGACACATAGTCATATGCATTAGCATACACAGTCTTTCAGATACCTTTACAATTGGTTACATGATATCTTGTAAGGATACTAGAGGCAATGCTGTAATAAAACATTCAAATAATCTATTCTTAATGAGTCCAAATGGTGTATAAGATTTCACAACACCAGTTCCTTAGTATTTTAAAGAAATTATCTTCAAGAAATATTCTGGAAGAAATAAAGTTTTACAGGAAATATGATCAAGCATGACCCCCCCCCTTTATGCTATGCTCATGAGAAACTCCAAGAATGTCTAAGGAGCAGTGAGACATAAGCTCATAGTTCTAAACCAATCTGAATAGCCAGTTGATTATCCCAAACCTGACATGTCAGAAAATGTAATTCTTTAGTTAACTGATATTAAGCAATGCTTTTATTATTTGAGGTACACATTTGCACATACTGTTTGGTAGGTCATTAACTTATTCTCCTTGTATACTGCCTTTCCTCTAGGTAGTATTGGACCAACTACAAACACACACACTCACATACTCATACTCATACACACACACACACACACACACACACACACACACATATTCATTGACACTCTTATACAGACTGACACATACATGTATGTGGGTGTCTTGTTCTCCTGAAAAGCCTAGTGCTTTAAGAGGACTGAGTTCAAATATCATGACTTCATTCAAAGTTCTTTCTGGCTTTTTCCTTAGCCAATGGACATGTTCCCTTCCATCTCTATTCACTGTGGCACACTTTAGGGTCTCTAGTCTAGAATCTCCTAAAATGTACTTCAGGAATACATTTGATGACACTTACAAATATGTTATAGCTTCATAGTTATTTTATATCTCTTCAACCTAGTAGAGTGGTTCTCAACCTTTTGGTCAAACCTCTTTGGGGCAACAAATGACCCTTCTACAGGGGTTGCCTATGACCATCAGAAAACAGAGACATTTACAGACTCATAACAGTAGCAAAATTATAGCTATGAAGAAGCAACAAAAATAATTTTATGGCTGAAGGTTATTTCAGCTTGATAAACTGTATTAAAGGGTCACAGCATTTGGAAAGTTGAGAACCACGAACCTAGTAGGTAGCAAAAAGAATCACAAAGTGATTCCTGGCTCTGTTGAGGAAAGAAGTAAGCCATGGATCAGTCTATTCATGGAACTTTTGTTTCTCATCAATTCAGATTCGTGTGTGTGTGTGTGTGTGTGTGTGTGTGTGTGTGTGTGTGTGTGTGTTGTGGAAATGTGGTACATCACAATGTGGAAGCCAGAGTACAACTTTCAGAAGTTTGGTTCTCTCCTCTGTCCCTCTGTCATGTGCGTTCCAGGGATAGAATTTGGTTCTCATGCTTGGTAGAAAGTTCCTTTAGCTGCTTTATTGTGTTGGTTGGCCTCCAATCTCTTTAAACGATAAGAAAGAAAATAAATTTTCTTGTATTTTTTGTATGATTTTGTATTTGAGCTCACAGCTGATTTTGTGCCAAATACATAACCTGTGCATACATGTAAAACACGCACATGAACATGTACACACACACATGCACAACACACACTCATCTTCTATGAATACACAGATGGGCTTAACTTAGTGCAAGGATGGCTGTGCACTAAGAGAAAAGTTATAATGAAACAGTAGCTCCTGTTTTCTTGTGTCAGAAGCAATTATATTTCCAATCATAGTGGCCTCTGTTTGTGATCCCACTGGAAAGAGAATTATGAGTTGGAAGCCAGTGTAAGTTGCAGAAAAAGTCGCTGGCTAGTCTTAGCTATATAGTGAAACACAGTCTGAAAGAAGAATAAAATTAAATAAACAAAATAAAAGCCATCTTGTTTTGAGTATATCTTTATTATGGAGAGAAAAACATTCTTTGGTGTCTGATATGAAGATTCATCAGTGTGATGTAAAGATTGCCCTGGTTTCTATAAACTGTTACTAGAACAAATAATTTAAATTCATGGAGTTTGCGATATGTGGTGTTTCTTCCTCTTTTAAAGCATTGGTAGCAGGCTTCAAAAACAAAAATTCTTAAACTCAGTAAGAAAGGATATATTTCCATAATGTTGAACTTATTTTGAAAAGTATTTGATCAAAAAAATACATTCAGATGCAGAAGGAGTATTTTGAAATTTAGATTTTTCTTGTGTGATTTGGTATCTTCATCTAACATTTATTAAATACTAATGAACACTGTAGAATGAATATTTTATACAATATACCTATCATACTGCACCTGAATTTTAAAATGTTTACAATCATCCATAATTTTCCTTGAAAATTTCCACTTTAAATTATTTTAAAAATACCAATTATCCAAACATATGTCATTAAATTCTAATGTTACTTTCCCTTGATTGAAACACATTCTAAAATCTAAGTGACTCACTGAAGCTATTAAATGAAAATATAAATAAAAATGAGACTTAACTGTTTCTGAATTTTAATTGGATATCTTTGATGAAATTTTGGATACTATTAAATCATCTTCATATTAAGCATTGGAGTGATTAGTTTTGAGTGGTACCCATTCCTGGTTCAGCTACACAGTCAAAGTAACTGAGATATGGCAGGTGATTTTAAGCAGCTTTTTAATGTTGAAGTCATCTATCTGACAACAGAAGTTAAGAATGAATGCCATAACCTAATGTTTTTCCTCATAGTTTGTGATATATATTACAATACATAAGCATAAACTTACTACGAGTATAAATATCACTAGTAATATCTAACATCTTTGGAAACTAACAGTGAGATGTCAAGAATTCTGGCCAGCCACCCCACAACTCCTCCATCCAACTTGGACTAAGCAGATTTGACCAAGTCACCGTGACAACACAAAATGGGGCTTGTGAGAATCCACTCATAAATTGCTTAGATGGGATGCCAAATTGGCACCATCCAACGATGGTATTTGTATCAGCTCAAGGCAGTAGAGGATGTTATAACTATCTGAGTTCTTTCTCTTACTGCAATAAGTCCTAAAATAGGGAATATTTTAGAAGGAGGTGTATTGGAAGTTTGAATAGGTCATTCATGAACACCAGTTAAGAATGATCTCACAAGAACATTGGTCTAATGAGTCACATTCAAGATTATGTAACAAAGTGCACAGGTTCAACAAATACTACAAATACAAATGACACATTTGAGGAGAATAAGAGAGTTGTAAGAGAACCTAAGTTCCCATAATATAAAGTCCATCAAATAGTAAAACTTTGAAATAGCCAATAAGTAGCATGACTACTACTCCAAATTTAAGTGCAACAAAACCTTGAAGGTCCTTTCCTGCAGAAATCTTTTCAGGAGTGTGTGGGGAGTGTGTGTGTGTGCGTGTGTGTGTGTGTGTGTGTTTGTGTGTTTGTGTGTGTGTATATGTGTGTCTGTCTGTCTGTCTGCCTGCCTGCCTGCCTGTGTGTGTGCGCGTATGCATGTCTCTGTGTTGAAAAAAAACCATAGGTTGTAGGAATCCCCATGTAGAGCACACTAGAGGTATCAAGTTACCGGGAGCTTATATTATTAACGATGAAATAGATCTTCTTGTCTTCTGTGTGCCCCTTTTTCTATTGAGAATACATCTAATATACAATACTGTGATACATTATTATAAAAGTACAAAATAAATTAAACACATTAAAATAAGTAAATCAGGGTTGAACCTTATGTCACTCAAAACATCAATGAAGGTTGCTGCAGAGCTTTTCTTTAGCATGCTAAAGAAAGAAACTAGTACCTAGAATTTAAGTTGTACATAATGTCTCTAGAAAAGAAGCATTGAGACTCTATTCTCTTGGATGAACACATCTTTAAAGTAATTAAACCAATCACTATATAACTCTAAGTTTCATAGAATACTTTTAAATATAGTAATGTAGTATGTACCTGTTTTGTACACACGGAATAAAAACCCAAAAGTAACTATTAATATAATTTCTCATGGTAATATATGTGACTTCCAAGTGTGCACAGTGAGACAGTGCTTTGTGAGCGCTGCCACCATCCCACAATCGTGGCAGCTTCCTATGACAGCGGGACTTGCTTTCTATCCAGGAAAAGAGAGTAAGGTCTCAGTCCTTCACCGGATTATTGGAGCTGTCTGCCCAGATCTGGGATCTTTTGTGTCTGGGTCCCAGAGATAAATGCAGGAGCTATATGAAAGTGTAAGTGTCTAAAGAATTTGAGAATAATTTATTCTGAAATGATCCAGCATAACTGTCATGAGGACAGCAGCAGACAGAAATATCTGACTCATACAGACTCCCAAGAAAATGACCCTTTCTCTTTTACATTTAGAGAAAAATTAAATTCTAATATTGAAACCTCATAGCAGACCATGCAATTATTCCCCCCTCAACTCTTCACATTTCAGGAGAGAGACAAAGACAGAGACAGTCAGATAGACAAGACAGAGACAGAGTCACTCAAATGCCCTAAGATATCTTTATTGTTTTCTCCAGCACTTCACAATCATGTGACATAAAAGGATTCTTGTGCCAGATTCTAGGAGAGAAGACAGCTACCAAATAAGAAAAACAAACAAACAAAAAAAGCCCATCTGGATTCTGCAGATCCAGCCAGCTTAAGTATCTGGGTATCTGGTATGTGATAATCTTTGGTATTCCAATTCTTGATTATCTCTGTCTACTATTTTTGCAAACCCCATGGAAGACAGTAGGAATTCAGATGAACATAAAGTCACGGAATCATTTCTATGCAAATTTTCAGTCAGGTTTCACGAGCCTGAGAATGAACTGTACTGCTTGGGTTCAGGATACCTTCCTTCCTTTGTTCACAGGCTTGTGGTTTTAAGGACAAAAAGCAGGACCTGAAACTAGAGGAACTGTATTCACCAGTATTCATCAGCCCTTGAAACGTTTAGGGTTGAACACACTTCAAACTGTGACTCTGAACATTAATCATGACCTTCCTCATTAAAATGGTCAAAGTGACATTAATTCAATGTTCACAACACATATTTAGTCCACATTGTATAATAAAAAAGCACTACATAGATTTAATAACAAAAGAAGGAAATCACAGTTCTTCCCACCAGCACCAGACCACATAATTTCCCAGGACTGATCTTCCTGTTATCAAACCATCTTTCTATCATAGCTGAGATTCCCAGACGCAGATGTGAAGGGGGAATATTATAACTGCCTACAACAAGTCTTCTGAAACCCTTCTAGATGAGCATTAGATTTCAATGGCTAGCCAAAACCAACTTTATTACATATCATAAAATAAAAAGAACAACGACTATTAGAAGCCTTATTTTTAACCCTTTTCTGGTATTGAACTTTTATCATTGATGACTGTACCTTGACAACAAATGGTGAGTTTATAAACGATGGGTCATGCCCTGATTGGCTCAAGTTTCTTTCCCATATATTTATTATTTGTTATTTGTTACCTGTGTGTGTGTGTGTGTGTGTGTGTGTGTGTGTGTGTGCCTTGCATTTCACTGACAACAAGTTTTTATTCTCATGGAAACCCTGGTTTGAGTGACAAGATAGACAGTGTAAGTGCATATAGACTAAGAGAAGATCTTACATAGACTATGTGTAACCCAAATGCCACTTTCGAAGCCTGGTTCTGTCATAACATGGAGATTATGGATAGATAAATTTCACCACCAACTTTTCACCATCAGGTCCACAACAAACGATAGCCTGACCAAGACTGATTTCTTCTCTAATAAATGACTGTGTTGACCTATAAAACTCCAACGGAGTGTGTGATGCTCACACAGGATTCCATGCCTCTAGAGAATAAGATGAAATGAGTCTGGGAAAACTTTTGAACCCTTTGAACCGATATTACACTTTTTTTTAAAATTTTTTTTGAGAATAGGCTTCAGAGTTTGTTCCATAAACAGAACTCATTTGTATCTCATGGTCTTTAAAGGATGGTTCAAATGATGAAGTGTCTCCTGTGTTATGTGGGGGTCTAATTATATCCTGCTTCCTGGTGAGAATTTGAGGCTTTGCAAGTGACCATCATTCTGGTGATAATGACTGATGGTAAACAGAGGCTGAGTAGCTACATGTTAAATTTATGTTTCTGCACAAACTTCTCAGCAGATTATTTGCCAAAACTTTAAATTACACAAAACTTCTATTAATCGTGATTTTGTGTTTTTTCCCCGATTTTCAAAAATCTCAAGTCAATAAAAAACCTTTTTTAAACTTAAAGTAAATTTTTTTTCTTTGAACTGTCAAACTTCAGAATTTCAGTCTGCTAAAACCCCCAACATGTTTGATACAACCCTGAGTAAAAATTTGAAAACGTTGATTGTATTTGTCTAAAACAGTAGGATATGTTACCTAGAAAAATACTATCCCAAATTCAAAACATTTACAGAATATGAATTTTATCTGTACAAAACTTTATTAAAATGTGCACAGAAACACACATATACATATCTATCATCATAGAAGAGACTGACCTTTCTTAGTTATGCATAATATCCTAATATAAGGTTTTTCAATTTATTTATGAAATGAAGTATAACACTCTCCTCAATGGTTAATTATTGCAAATATAATGGTTGGGTCTGGTTGTACTGACATCACAAGGGGATTTAGTGGTGTACTCGGTGAAGGGGGATTTCAGTCTTACTGGAGCATGTACATACTTAAGTAACAATGTGGATACTCTGAAATAGTCACAGCACTTTAATGGAAAGTCTGCTTTTTCCCAGATCTGCCATAACACACACACACACACACACACACACACACACACACACACACACACACACACACACACACAACCACACACACAGACATGGGTTTTCTAGGTAGCAAAGTTCTTTTTTTTTTTCTTACTCCTAGAAGTTGGACTGTAGTACAGGCTGAAAGTCAGGAGTCATGCTCTCCTGATGGCCAGGGAGGATCTTTCCTTGCTCCATCAGACCTGCGGATTCCTTGGACAACTTCAGGCATATGAATGTGTTACTTTGTGGCATAGCTGTCTTCTTGTGTATCTCCATGCTGCCTTCTCTCTGAAAATTGTGACTGTGCCTAAATTCCCAGTTTTCATTAAAGCACTGGATATATTCAAAGGACCTACATTCAGTTCCCACCACTATTCTGGGAGACCCACAGCCACCTGTAGCTCCAGCTCCTAAGGATATGCCATCATTTTCTGATCTTCGTGGGCACCTGAGCTCCCATGTCATACACTACTCATATAGACACACACAGAGCGATGTACATGTACATAAACATAAATACTTAAAACGGAATGTAACTAGGCACATCAAGCAATAGACTATAGCTCACTCTAATAATCATTTTTTGTTAAGCTTTACGTTTATGATTTTTAAAATGTGTGTGTATGTCTCAGTGTGTGGGTTTGTGCGGTTTTTCACAGAGTTCAGAAAAGGGTATTAGGTCTCCTGGAGTTGGAGTCACAGGGTGTTATGAGCTGCCCAAATTGGGTGCTGAGAAACAAACTCTTGTCCACTTTAAGATCAAAGAAGTACTCTTAACCAGCTCTCCTGCCCCAGCAATCACTTCTTAACACCAAGACAACAAATCTACCCTACTGGTACCTGATTTTCTGAGCTCTCCATTCTGAGTCTGTAGAAGTGCTTCCAGATTCATCTATTTTACTTCAGGTTTTTATTAATAATTGTAGATGGTGGTCAGAATTTCTTCTGAAATTGTTGAAATGTGCTTATTCCTTGTCATTCTTAGGCCTTATGGCATTGTCTGGAATCCCTGATTCTAGTCTAAATATTACCTCTCCTCAATCTAAATTTGAAAAACAAATCTTCATTTGTTCTGGGAAATATCAAATGAGTCTAAATTTTATGGATTACATATTTTTATTTTAATCACTTATGTATCATTACAAAATTTCTTTGTCCTTGAATTTCTAAATCATTTTAAATTTCTGAAAATATTTTGCTTTTATTTTTGATTTCTAAGAATTGGAGAGTTACTTGCATTACATATGCCTCCTTTTCTCCTTCCCACATGTGCCTCCTTGCTATTCCAGCCATTCTTACTGGACTAATGCACTAAGTTGCTTTAGTTTAGCACTTTGTTATGCATAATTCTCCTTCATTGCTTGATGTGCCTAGTTACATTCCTTTTTAAGTATTTATGTTTATTTACATGTACATCTCTCTGTGTGTGTCTATATGAGTAGTGTATGACATAGGAGCGCAGGTGTCCATGAAGGTCAGAAGATGATGGCAAATCCTTAGGAGGTAGAGCTATAGGTGGCTGTGGACCTCTCAGTATAGTGGTGTGAACTGAATGTAGGTCCTTTTGCTCTTAACTGCTGAAGTGTTGCCTAGCTCTCCATTTTTATTATTGGTAGACTTAACTTTGAATACTAAGTTTTATTAGTTATGAATTTGTCTTTGCCACTGTTTCCTTTTCCTTTGCCAGCACCTTAAAAACCCCAAAAGAAGAAAGAATAAAAATAGAAGGCAGGTTCAACAGTTCAAAGCATGTGGCTCTTTGTAGAGGACCTGAGTTTGGGTCCCAGTACCTATGTTGAATGGAGGGAACACAATTGCCTGTAACTACAGGACCAGTGATCTGATGCCCCTTTTTGGTCTTGTAGAAACCAGTACAAACATGTGTGTGTGTGTGTGTGTGTGTGTGTGTGTGTGTGTGTGTGTGTGCGCGCGCACAATTTTCAAAAATAATGTTTTTTCAAATAACACTATTATGTATATCACCATATATATGCTGTTTCTCAAACTCTACACAAGATGCATCTTTCTCTTCAAGAATTATCTACTATAAAACTTGAAGTTATTAAATTCTATCACTGGCAAACAGTGCACTCGATGGCAGAAGGGCAGCTCAACCCCGATCTCAGGAAGAGAAATTTCCGTGGTAAGTTCTGCACTCTCACTAACATCACGTGTGTTTATCACTTCAATCCTGAGGACAGCTCAGAGGAATGGTAATTGTTCGCCAGAAGGCAATTGGAAAATTGAGACTTCTAATTTGGCTATTTCTATGCAAAGTGTTTTGGCCTTTTTAGGAGGCACTGTATTAGGACTTTCTAATTAGCTTCAATTTGCAAATCATAGTTGATGCTAATTTGTAAATTCCATGTATTAATGAGGGTTTGGGTATAGTTAATATTAAGTGTTGCCTCATCGAGCTGCAAAAGTTGTCAGCCTGATGTTTGTTAGTACACAGAGCACGGGTGCACACTGTGAGTGCCTCGAAATGCAGCAGAGAGGGGAAGAGTCAAAGGCACGTGGAAAGAAACAGCATGGCATAGTTACCTTATGTGGCTCCAATAAAAGACCATCACAACCTAAAGCAACTCAAGGGAGAAAGTTTCTTCTGGCTGATTGCTTTACAAGGAGACTCTTCAATGGCTGGGAAGGTGGGACAAGATGGCAGCAGGAAGAGGAAGACACTGGATGACTAAATTTTATTTGACACAGAAAAAGGAGAGGGAGTCGTAGAGGTACAGTGAGAGTATAAACATCAAAGCCAGCTCACAGTGTTGTGCTCCATCCCCCAAGTCTATGCCCCCTAAAGCTTCCAAAACCTTTGCAAGTAGTGCCATCATGGGGACTAGGTACTGAAATACGTGGGTTTACAGGGGACCTTTCTCATTCAAACTAACACACACACACACACACACACACACACACACACACACACACACAGAGTTCATTCAAACTGTTTGGCCTAATGCCACATTCTTAGGACAACCATGTGTTTGAAGTGTGAAAATGGTCTTAATCAGAAAACCATCTCAGTGATGATAGCAACAGTCTGTGGCCACTTTTGAGATACTTTAGTTGAAGACTCAATATCTCCATGTGTGTCATCAGCATTCATATCCTATGAACTTGTTCACTTGTGCCACATCTCAGACTTGGAAACATCAAGATTTCCCAGAGAAGGGTAGCATTAACCATCACTCGCCCTTCATCTATCACTACATATCTGCAAGCTATAATTCTGGGAGTTGGAAGTCTCAGAATTTATAAAATGTTGTTCTCTCATTCCTTGCACTGCATTATTAAATCTCTGAGTTCTGCGACTATTTTTCTTCTTCCCTTCTCTTGTTAGGTTCAAGATCTGGCATGATTCTAGAATAAAGCAAGCAAATGACCAAAACCTGCAGGAAAATAATAAATGAAAAGATGGACAGTGTGCAAGCAAATGGCTTGATTAGAACCCAGCTGATTTTGTAGTAGGGAGTCTGATAGAAAATTTAAAATCCAGGGTAATGAGTAAGGCCTAAGGCCAGAGACACAGAAAGAAAAAAAAAACTGAAAGCACTCTTTTCATCAGATTTTAATTTCCCCCAGTAGATTTCTTAATTCTCGGTTCTCAGAAAATGCTCAAATGATGGACTGTTAAGCTTCTGGATTTCAAGAATATTGGCTTTATCACACTGAAGTTTTTAAGAAGCCATTGAATTCACAATCATCAATGATATGAAGATTTTAATTGATTTAAACATTCAGTCTAATCTTTCTCACCATCTGGAAATGAAAAAAATGTATCTGTATTAAATTCAGGAATAGAATAGGAACCATTCTTTTGTGGGGACACTGGGCACACCTGTGCATACCACTGCCTTCAATTGTGGCTTTAGATTAAGGGACAGTGATAGTCATCAGGTACCTTCCAATTTTTTGTGTGTGTGTGTGTGTGTGATGAATCCATCTTGGATAATACTTGCCAAAGCTACCTTACCCATAAGCTGCCAGTCATCACCCTGTCTCCACCCCCCTCCCCTTGGCAATGCTGGGATTGCAGGACTTAAGTTCTTCACACATGTTAGGCAAGCACTTTCTTGATCAAGCTGTCTCCCTAGTCCTAGAAACTTTTCCTAATAAGTAAAAAGCATTATCAATATCCATTTAAAAACAAGAATTACTTGCAATACTATGAAAAAGTATACTTCAGAAACTGTCCGGGAAGAATTATACTTTTAGTTTCAACAGCACTTTTCATTGGGAGCAGCAAAAACTGTCATCATGGCATTTTTTGACATGGTAGGCACAGACATCTACTGATAAATTGCTAATTGAAAAATAAGATTCTAAAATAGTTGTTCTCAATCTTCCTAATGCTGTGACCCTTTAATTCCATTCCTCACGTGTGATGACCACCAAGAATAAAATTATTTTTATTATTATTTCATATCTGTAATTTTGTGACTGTTATGAATTATAATGTAAACATCTGATATTGAACCTCTGTGAAACATTCGTTTGACCCTATGGGCAGTCATGACTCACAGGTTGAGTTCTAAAGTCCTTGAGACTGACAGACCTCAACAATCTACCTCAACAATATTTTTATTATCTTTAATCATTTTTAAAGTCCAGTTGTTATCCCCCTCCCATTCTTCCCTTCAACAGTTCTTCATCCCATTCCTCCCTCCCCCCATCGCCAAGAAGATGTCCCCACACCCCCACATCCCCATATCCCCATATCCCCCCACACTCTGCCAGGCCTTCCCATTTCCTGGGACCTCGAGTATCTCAAGATTAGGTGCATCTTCTCTCATTCAGGGCAGACCAAGCAGTCTCTCTAGTCAACCATTTTTATCCAGTAGTGGGATAAGAGAAACCACCAAGAGTGAAGAGTGCCTATTGACTACAGATACACTCTTGCCACTCTGGGCTTATTACTTTGTCTACATATCAGGTTTTAGAAATCTAGGATCAGTAGTTTCACTGTGTCTTGGCAACCACCATCTCAGAATCTATAGTACCAGAGATGTCAGATACATAAGGATCTCAGAAACCCAAGCGCTCTGCTAAAAATACATTAACCTTTACTAGCCTACCTAAAAGTTACATTCTTGGTCAGTTTTCTCTGAGCTTAATTCCTTTCCACATGTGCTCATTAGAGGAGGAATTCAGGATTAGACTATATTCTGGCTATTCTTGGTGTTATATTTTTACCAATTTAATCTAAGGGAGCAATGGATTTTGACAGCTGTGTCAAAAGTTTCTTCTGTCTTTGTCATGAAGTTTGAGAGGCAAGAGAATCTCATGCAAGAACCGTAAGGTTCATTTGAATAAAAACTAAATAAATTATTTTATATTTATCCTTCTGCAATGATTTCTGCACATATTTAGTTCAATTCACATATCAACCATGGATACCGAGGATACCTAAGAAAATATCTTCTCTGCCAGGATCGACAGTCTGAGAAAAGGCGAACAGAATGCTGACTGTTTCCAGAAGATGACCCTCAAATAAGACTCTGACTGTCTTAAGTACAGTCATTCTAACTTGAAAAATCAAAACCTCCATTTTACCATGGTATACCTGCCCTAAATGGTGCAGACTATTTTTAAAATTAAGATACAAGAATCCTTCATCATCGTATCATTAACTACTTTCCTGTACATTTAGTGGAGTAAAGTAATTAATAAGTAATCTGAAATAGGTCTGTGAGCACTCACATTCAATTCTTATGCATTTTAAACTATGTTCACTATTGTGAGTTTAATCCGAATAATGCGGTAAACATTATGTTACCTGTTCCAGAAAAGATGGTTTCACATCCCAATATCCAGTAATTCAGCGTGTAATCTCACCTGCAAACCAGGCCACTAAGGGGTGTGTGATCAGTGGGTAGAGGAGTCTGCTGTGTCAGAATTGCTCATTTCCATAAGAAATGTTATTATTTCTAAAAGCCACCTCTTATGGAGGAAGAGCACCCATAAGACTGGAGTGCCCCAACAAGCCACCAAATACCTGTTATTGTCAAAAACACCACAGGAGCTAGGAGTAGACAAAGGTAGATTTCGGCACTTGCTTCTGAGTGGGCCCAGCCCTGTTAACACCTTGAACCTCCATAAAGGTGAGGAAATGAATTTCTGGTGTTCTGGGCCACCTGGAATATGACACATGGCTGCCATGGCCCTGAGCTGTTCATGCAGCTGAGAATTCTTCAACACAAACTATTATAATCTGAATGATAAAAATCATAACCGCTTTCAAACATAAACCTAAAATTTCTAAACATAGATATTTTTAAAGTATAAAATATTCGAAGAAAACTTACCTTTTAATTATAAATAAAATATAATCTAGATCATTTGGGGCAATGTACTATTTATCTTATAAATTAGCCATTTCTTCTCCAGGAAGAAAATAAAATAAATGACAATAAAAATGGATGGCTGAAGCGAGAAAGGTAGTCTGTAAAACATACAAATGTATTGAAGAATTCACTCTCTGGAAATGTGAGGTTTCGGTTCCCTGGAGAAGCAATAGTATGATTTGCTCTTCAAAATACCTGGATGCTTTGTGGTCATGGTGTGTCTCTGATTACCTTCAATGTTTACAATAAAACTGTTAGATGTATGGGGAGGGTGCCTACTAAATGTCCGAGTTTATCAATGATGGCAACTGCTGCTATTCAGAATATTTGCAAGAAAAAGAACTAGAGGTATTTCTAGACCTTTGTGGGAGTCTGTAACTCACAAGTTAATAAGCTTATAAAGTGGTAAGCGTATATCTGGCTTTTTCAAGCACCCTGGGAATTTCTACTCCTTCTCTGTTTGTCTCCTCCATTCCTCTGCTTTCTTATTCATGGGGAACTTTCACCAAAACAATCACTCCCTTTTCCTTTTAGGACTTTTGTTCTCCAACCTTCCTCTGACCTTCTTTCTCTGCCCTCCTCTACCACCTCTCTCTAGTTTCCTGGCTTCCAGGGCTACTCCAACACAGACACATAGATCTTGAGTCTTGCAGCTAGGATCCACATGTGAGAAAAGACTCTCAACATCTGCCTCTCTAGTTCTGGGTTCCCGCACACAATGAAGGTTTCCATGTGAACCGGTCTAAGTGGCTCCAGATTTCTGGGCTGTGGGTGTATCTGTCTATGTGCTTTGAAGAACACAACCAAGGCACAGCACATGTGCTCTCTATTCTGATGGTTTTATAGACTTGCTCTCAGCATTGCTGGCCACATGATATCTGTTGACCACCATGGAAATTACTACAGACTCAAAAGGAAATCACTGCAGATTATGGCAATGTATCCCAGGTGCTTATAAAAGCTTTGGCCTGAAGACAGATTTGTCATGACTATAATTCAGTTTAAGCTTCCTAGGATACTTCAGAAAAAGGCCAGACTCTGTCCCTTTATCATTCCTGTAGCTGGGTCATCTAACTCTGCATCTCTCTTCTTCAGTGATTCTAAAACAGAGTTTTCCCATTTTTCTGGGCTTGTCTCCCAGATAAGTCACTCGCTCTGAGGTACTCATTGTCACATTCTTTGTGACTGCTTGAATAGCCTCTCTTTTGACTAAAATAAAAGTCATTTAAGAATGGAGACCATGTAATATATTTATACTAAATTTATTGAGATATTAGGTATAAAATAGTAAGCCAGTGAGACAGAGAGAAACAGAGAGAAAGAGAAAAGCAGAGAAAGAGAGACAAAGAGACAGAGACAAAAAGAGAGAGACATAGAGATGCAGTGAAAGAGAGAGAAAGATGACTAAGAGAAGGAGAAGGAGGAGAAGGAGAAGGAGAGAGGGAAAGAGAGATGAAATACCAATTCACTGGCCATCCATAACCAGCACACTGTGTGTCATGATAGTCTTTTCTTAGCTTGTCAAACACCGAATGTGGATGCCCATTGGCTGTTGACCAGAGCGCAGTTATCCCCTGCTTGTTTCTTCAGTGGGCTATGTTAAGGAGAGAGCAGGCTGTTGTGAAGGGTCTGATGATGGCTTTGTAGCTCGAATCTGTTCATCTCACCACACAGTGGGAAATGAGAGATTTTAAATAAGTAATTTAGAAGCTATTTAAATCCAACCAGTTTGCACAGCCAAAGAAACAATAAGCGAAAGTGATGTTAATGGACTGACATGGTGTGGATTGAATCCCACAAGGAAAGGCTCTGAGCAGTCTGCATGCGGATGGATTTCCATTTCCACCTGATAGCTGTAATTAAGACAAGTAGTCAGATGAGGAAAGCAGAAAACAAGACAACTTGGAAGTAATTCTAGTTCTTTATAAAATCAGCCCCCAAAACACAAGGCCTAGAGACTGTCAGAAATGGGTCTGTTTCCACACACCATGACAGAGGTCTTGGGGTTAAACCCATCAAAGAACAAGAGTTAAAAAAAAAAAAAAAGACACTAAAGTGAGTGTGGGAGAGGCATTTGTTCTCGGTTTTGTTTTTCCATTCTTTCTGGTTTTTCAGTCTAATCTGATATACTGTTGCCCCATGAGCCACATTAAATGGATGGTGGTTCTTCACCATCATAGGGAAGTCAGCTGAGAGACAACTCAGGTTATCTTTTAGATACTTTAAACGGTTACATTTCCGTGAGGTTCCTGTGATTCACACTGGGAAGCTTAGACACTCTGAAAGTCTACCATGTTCTACAACTCCATTCTACCTGGCAGTTATCCTGAAGCTTACAGAAATAAGAGACTCTCTCCTTAATCAAAGGACAAGAGCCCCTGCCAGGGCCTGTTGGTTCCACAGATAAAAGAAAAGAACTTTCTTACACGGGAGGTCACTAAGCATCAAACTGAGTTAGCAGGAAAGGATGAGAATTGGCTCCCCTCTAAATCTTCCAGCCTAGAATAAACCGTGTCCCTGCAGAATGTGACATTGGGGCAGCTCTTGAAAAGGCAGTGGGGACTAATCTCATGCCAAAATTTAGCTTGGAAAGACAGCTGTCATGGGTACAAAGGAAAGTAGCTAATTTCTTCCAGTCATGGGCAATGGATTCACCCATGTGTTTCGATAGATCCAACATAAAATACAAATGTACTTAAGCCCAGCTTAACTTAAGCACATTATATATGATCCTTTCAGACAAACCATTTCCTCTTCTAAACTGATTATGTTGCCATTCATGGAACTTGCCCAATTCCTTGGCCTCTTTTGTCTCCAAGAGCTTTTCAAACGGCAGAAACTCACCCAGGACATTTAGCTCTCTGAATCAATCTCAAGAGCGTAGACACTCTGTTGTGGATAGACATTCTTAATTTCATTAAGACATGATTTTTTTTCAAAATTTTAAACAGACAGAATCAGATGTATATGAACCCAGAACAAAAGAACAACATAGATAACAACTCCTTATAGCACCAAAGAATGAAAGTTAAATGCATTTGACCTTGGTACATCTCAAGAAAATCTGGGCGAAAACATGAAACCTAATAAATTCAGGACATTAAGGAAACAGCTGTTCTAGCTCCAAGTGATAACCTAAAAGCTTTATTAATAAGCACTGAGCACTCAGAAAACTTCAGCTCTCAGGCTCCATTTCACATACAGAACTTGGTGCCTCTCTCCATACGTGTTATTTATTAAGAATACTTTCCCTGTGTTGACTTTAAAAAAAATGTCTTCTCTGTAGTTGTCAGATTTTTAAAGCTCAGTTTTTTCCTCCTGGCTTGTGAGGTGGACTGTCCCCAATAGTCATCTTGTCATTTTAAGTTACCATAAATGATCCAGTTGTGACTACTTTCTGCTAGACACCTACACTCATCTCGGTGTCTCAACCAACCTGAAGACACTGCAAGTGAGAAGGAATAAATACTTGGCTAGTATATGTCTGTAGAGAAAGGGTTTACAATTTGTACCCCTCCCCATTCTAGGATTTGCAAATGACGTTATCCAAGTTATCTAAGCTCACACACAACTATACGAGAGTGTCTCAAAGCTCAAACATCTTTCTATTTGTATTTGACATCTACAGAACTGTAATGTCTTATAGATATGTTATATATGTCCTTAACTATATGATGACTATATGCTAAAATCTTAGAAGAATGCAGGAAATAAGATTGTGACCAGGTCTGCAATGAATTCAATCTCCACTCTAACTCCTTTTGTGTGCGTCTACCTCAAATCCATGAAGATATTTATGCAAGATGTTTCGAAACAGAGAGAGACTTATCCTGAGGATTGTTCCCTTACTATCATATTAACATCTGATAATCGTTTAGTTTCCTAAAGTCTCTCTGCATTCTTCAGTCCTACAATGAAATCATAATTATGAAATGTAATCAAGATGCCCCTGTATTAATCATGATATCCCTGTGTTAAGCCTGTCATTTTTCTATCTGTCACCTAAAGCCTAGATTCTAAATATTCTGGCACAGAGAAACGGATCAAGAACTACCCAACCTATTTATTCAGATCCATCCATCTTCTTCCGGTTCTATTAGTAAACCACACCAAAACTTTTGAGCCCATCATACCATTTAAAGATGCCCTGGAAGAATTCTCTTGATTTATATTGTTCAATTTAAATGCGCGCGCATGTGTGTGTGTGTGTGTGTGTGTGTGTGTGTGTGTGTGTTAAAATATAAGTGTCTGATATATATACACACATTTTATATACCCACCCAATATCTTATTTCCTGCATACTTCTTTGATTTTAACCATCTGGTAGTCAAGGAACTATCTGAATGCCACAACAATTCTGTAAACAACAAATATAAACACAAATATTTTAGAGTTTTGAGATAGTCAAAACTCTTTTCCATTGATTTGTTTCATAATACCTTTTCCGCATTTGTTGTTTGCCCTTACTTAATTATGGACTTAAGATAATGACTGGGTACTGTGTATGTTTGTGTGCTGCTGAGCCCCTGCAGGTGTGTCCCAGGTGCCTGCTGACACTAGCCAACGGGACAGTCTTCAACAAACGTTAATTGGAAAACACAGTTATAATGAGTTCCTGGTGACAGAACTCAGAGTGCACTTCTCTAAACCAGCATGCCCTCTCTTGGTAGAATCTTTTTTGATCTCTGTTATTTATTTACAATTCCTTGGTGTTTTTTCAAGTTGCATCTTAATTTCACAAATAGCAGTAAAGCAAGAAATTAATATAATTTCTGCAACTATGTATAGGAGAAAAGTATCTTTGCATTTTTTTTATATTTGCTGGAAAACATTACTCTAAAAATTAGGAGTTATACTGAAAAACAAAGGCTGCTTTGATGATTACCTACATAGTGATGATTAATAAAAATTTTCACTTTGGACATCTATATGATGAAGAAGCCTAAAGAAAACCCATTAAAGACACTCAGGGTGACATGGTACATTCGATGTAGGAGAAAAGAAAAAAGAAGAAACCTCAGAGGTAGTTCAGACATGGGGAATACCCCATATTATTCCCAAGAGGCCAGCTTCTGCCTCCTGGGAAATGATAAGCTAAGAACCATAGATAGCAGGATTGGTAAAAGGAAGAGCAAGAACACATAAACAGAAGGGATATTCTAAATCAAAGTCAAGACATCCTTCTATAAACCAAACAGAGCATCTCCAGGAGTTCATTGTAATTTATTTCAAGGAAGATCCCTATACCACCAGGAAAAATACCCAAGGGAGTCCTATAACCGTGAGTTTGTCTCACAATGGGTAGCCACAGAATGTGAGGGAAAGCCCTTATGAAGATGTGCATTTTGAGCATCTTGCTACCAGAATGAAGAGCTAATGAGCAGTTGAGTCAAATAAACAGGGGTTGTTGGGTGGTTCTCTTGGTGCGTGTATTATGCTGCCAAGCAAGGATTTTTAGAATATCATCAAGAAAGACATGAGTGAAACAAGTGTGACATAAACATGCCTGGAAATCTTGTCCCAGATGCAAATGCTTCTTCTAACATAAGACCTCAAGTGACAGTCATACTAATCTGAATTCTCATAGAGCTATGACTAAATAACTGCAAATGATCTGACTTATGACTTTTCCAGAGACGCTCAGGAGAAAGAGAATCTACTGCTCTCCCTCACTTCTTGTCCTCATCCTCTCTACCCGTCCCTACTCTACTGTGTACCCATTTATACAATTATAATTCAAATATTAAACATTCCAAACAGCTGTTGTACTACTTACGACTACCAGAGCCTTTAGGGAATAACCCCTCCTGTTTTGTCTTATTTATTTGGTTTATTGACACAGATCTGAAACACGAACTTAATGTCTGGCAGTGAATAACACTAGTTGTTTCCACCTCACTGTGAGATTTCTTTGTGAAAGAAGTTCTACAATGATTTAGAGTAGATTTTTATGTATCTTTTACTTTAGCTATCTATACTAAATTGGAATATGTATTATACCAAGAAAAAATTAGGGTACATCTCTTTGCTTCATGGAGAGAGAAAACATGTAGAGGTGTTATCATCTATTCTTTCATTAGTCTTTATAGCTTATAATGTACCTCAGTGTATTTTACCTAATTGATATATTTCCTTTTATTACGCATAATAACAACTACAAAGGCGAATGCTAAACCAGGCAGTCAGCACACAGGGAGATGATGTGTGGGAAAGAGCTCCTCATGGAGAAGACAGACAGGATTGGAAATAGAAATGACTTGAGCTGAAGATTCTAGGAGACACTGGCATCGATATTTCACATTTTAGAGACGGAGTCCTATAGCTATCACATGTAAAGAAAGGATCAGAGTCTTTCTAGAAATAGCTACAAAAGAATAAAGCAGGGTAGAGAACAACAGAAATCATCTATAAGGCAAAACAATGACTGCCTTATCCATACCTTCACACCAAAGAAGTGATAAAAATCTCAGGTTTGATCTTTCAGTGTGTTCAAAAACAAAAACAAAAACAAAAAACAAAAACAAAACAGGTTATATGTAATATATAGTAAAATCATCACTACAAACAAGAAAATTGATGGTTCATCCTCCATGACTACTCAGTGTGTGTATGCATATTTTTTAGGTACATATGTCTGTGAGTTTGTGCATGCTTATATGTAAGTATGAGTATATGCTTACAGATATATGTGTGATTGTATGTATTTGTATATAATTATGCATATTATGCTTTTTGTATATATCTATATTTATATATGTATATTTGTATATTTGCATGGTATACTTCTTTATTTATATGTACATACATATTTGTATATATGTATATATGTGTGTACATGATTGTGTGTGTATGTATGTATATGCATGTGTATGTGTGTATATAAATGTATGTGTCCATGTGTATATGTGTATGTACCTACATCTTGTCTTTCTATTTATTAATAATGTTCAGCACACAGGAGCATGTTCATAGCTACAATCATGTGATTCCTTAGATATCCAAACATTTTCATCCTTCTTGTCTGTAAGATGCTTTCTTTTGCACAATTCTTTCCTTATCCACCCGACCCTTGTCACCCATGGTAACTGACATTCTATCCTGCTTCTAGGTGTAGGACAGTTTTAGGTTCAGACCTATGTGAGATCATGAAATGTTGTCTTATGCCTAGTTTATTTCTCTCGGTTCATCTGTGTCATGAATGATATAAGTCCCATCACTTATACAACTCTACAATCTACAACACAGGTTTCCTTTTTGAAGAAAAGATCCTTCCTTTGTACACAATGGCCTGATGCCATCACTTTGAGTAAAGATGAAACCCTGGCAGGACTGAGTGCAAGTCTTGCCTTCATCTTTCCTCTGATAGTAATGACACACCTTGTCCACTAAGCCAAGAATGGCTCTGTGGCAAAGGATAAAGCAGCAGAATTGTGTTTGTTCTTGTGAAGTTCAGATCCCAGTGGGAAGGCAGTCTCGTTCTTTGCAACTACAAAGGGTGTTCGTAGAAGCTGATCTTCAGTACTAGCAACTGAAAAACGTGTAATTACTCAGAACATTTCTAAAGCTGGCATCAAGAGATCCTGTAAATGCTTACTAAGCATTGCCAGAAATAGTACAAAATGTAGAAATGCAGAGATATGTATGTGGACATATGATGTGTGTGCACATGTGTGCACGTCCCCGTGCGCGCACGTACGTGTGTGTGTGTGTGTGTGTGTGTGTGTGTGTGTGAGTGTGTGCATGTGTGTGATAACCATGCAATACCCATACTGCAATTCCCCACATCCTCACCTTTGTCCTTAGTGTCTCTGACCCCTTAAGCATCCCTTTAAAGAAGATTGCACTTGGTTCTCTCATCACAGGATGTACTGACATCCCTGCCAATAAACCAAATAGAGTTCAAAATGACAACTATTAAGCTAACATCATCTTAGATGTATAAGGAAAACACCAAGAAATGAAGAAAATAGCTCCTTTCAGTTTGCACAGTGATTCAATATGGGAAAAGCTACTTGGCAGACATCTTTTAACTTTATGGCACAGGAAAATTCTATAATACACCTAGCAACAGAAATAATTATGAAAATAATAAAGACATTGTTATTCTAACTGCACTTCTATGAAGCATTTCCTTTGAGTGGCACAATAAGTCACTGAGCTAAGTGACTATTGGCGACCACAAATAGACGGACAAACAAGGTTAGTGAGGTTTTGTATGGTGGAAAGGATGTTCTGATGAGCTCAGGCCTCTACTCTGCAGAGGACGCTTTAACTTTCCTCGTGCTCATGACAGACTGGGTAATAGAGCTTGTAGTCTTATTACTATGTAAAAATACCATGTTTTATTTTTCCCCCTCATGTTCCCTACAGTTCTGATAGCGTCCTGCGTGGTGCTCCTCAGTTGTCAATGGAAACACCAAGCCACACTCTACAGCGATAGGATTCATGGCTTGAATTCCTGAGGTTGAGATAGGATTGCTAGAAGAGCTAGAAGCCTACTGACTTTTTTCAACAGGACTCAGACGGGAACATTTTGCATATTCTTAGCTGGAGCTTTCCCAGTTTAGAGCTGGAATGTTCAAAGTAGGAAGGTAGGGCAGACATAGAGCATTAACCTAGCATATGACTGATGCCTACAACAGAAAAATGAACAAACCAACAACACCCAGTGAGCTCCGGAAATCACCAAAGTATCATAAGTAAAGGCTTGCTTCTGCGTTATTCAGACGGATGGAACATTGTTAGTCTAATTTTCATGGAGCAACATTTTTCATATGACTAACTTAATTTATATGTGAACTTATTAGGGCACTCAGAACATGGCAACTATTGCTGCTAATGTTTTCTCTAATTGTGAAACACATCTCTGCTTTGTTCCCTGCAGAATTTGCTCAAGCCCAGGACTCTGGAGATGATGAATGGGATTGAGTTTTCATCCTTACAGGAACGAGAATCAGAATCAGAGAATCAGGTTTCTGCCTCTGCAAGGCACCCCTCACAGCCGGTGAATGTCACCTGTACAGCCTCAAGTTCTAAGAAGTCCCGACTATCCATCCCCATACCACCTGCCCATTTTCCACTGCAATAACACAAACAAGAGCTCTCTGTGTTAGACTCTAGGAACCCAGAGTGAGTTATGTAGAGCAGAAAACTTCTTAGCCTAGAGTCTGTAATTGAACTAAATGATAGTTGGTATTTGATTAATAATAATGTAAAATCTGTAATGATTGATATGTAATATGCAAAAATGTATACTCATATTAAGAATTACTTGATTCTACCCACCACTTCTTTTAGAGTTTATTGTGTGGACATACTCTGGTTTACAGTTCAGGGGTGATTATCAGCTTATTAGTACAACTGACAAATGTAACACATCCACCAGAAGAAATTATGCTATGTGGGATACTTAGCAGAGGTGGGGGAATGTTGATGCTAATGCACTTTATCATAAGAGCTAGTGTGTCTTAGTTCACAGTATTTGTATCTAATTGTCATATTTATTAATTGGTCCATCTCACAGACACTTTGCCTTAATCCATGCTAATTAACACAGTTAGATGTTAAATGTCAAATTAGCATGTTAAATACAGGAGATTAATTTCTTTCTATATATGTTCAAGCAGGAAAACATAACTCTAATATTGGAAATATGGTTTCTCACCCAATTTCCACATATTAATCAGAGACTAACAGGAAGATAGTTTATTTCTATCCTGTTCTTTTTTATTTCTTTATTCTTCCTAAAATAATGAAACTTACACAATCATTACATGGCTGAGTTATAGACATGCATTTTTCCTATCTTAAAAGATTTTATCAGCTTTTGGTATCACAGGTTGCCAAATACCAATGTCTAATGAAGTGCCCTCGAGTAAAATCATCCCATCTTCCCCTCACCAAACTGCTATAGCTAATGTTTTATTTTCACCACTAATTATGACTCACTATGAAGTACGCTGTAATGTTATAGTTCATACACAACAAGCTGGTCTTTTCTTATTTTAATTTTATAACCCCCCTTTTTTTATTAGATATTTTCTTTATTTACATTTCAAATGCTATCCCGAAAGCTCCCTATACCCTCCCCCGCCCTGCTCCCTTACCCACCCACTTCCACTTCTTGGATCTGGCATTCCCCTGTACTGGTGCATATAAAGTTTGCAAGACCAAGGGGCCTCTCTTCCCAATGATGGCCGACTAGGCCATCTTCTGCTACATATGCAGCTAGAGACACGAGCTCTGGGGGGTACTGGTTATTTCATATTGTTGTTCCACCTATAGGGTTGCAGACCCCTTCAGCTCCTTGGGTACTTTCTCTAGCTCCTCCAGTGGGGGCCCTGTGTTCCATCCTATAGATGACTGTGAGTATCCACTTCTGTATTTGCCAGGCACTGTCATAGCCTCACTCAAGACAGCTATATCAGGGTCCTTTCAGCAAAATCTTGCTGGCATATGCAATAGTGTCTGGGTTTGGTGGCTGATTATGGAATAACACTTATTATTTAAAAAAAAAACTTGCAAATAAAACATACATACTCATCAACTACAACTAAGACTATATACATCTCAGTGAACTTCTCTACATACATAGCCATTCTGAGGCCAGGGATTTCTCATCAGCTTTTACATCTTAACTATTGTATATTTTTCCCCCTTTAAAAAAAAAACTGGATATTTTCTTTATTTACATTTCAAATGTTTTCCCCTTTCCAGGTCTCCTATTCAGAAAACCCCTATCCTTCCCCCCCTCCCTCTGCCATTATGAGGGTACTCAACCACCACTCCTGTCTTTCTACCCTGGCATTCCCCATTCCCCTAGAATGCGGCATCAACACCCTCAGGCCCAAGGGCCCCTCCTCCCACTGATGTCCAACAAGGGCATCCTCTACCACATGGGTCCGTCCATGTATACTCTTTGGTTGGTGGTTCTGTCCCAGAAGCTCTGAGGGGTCTGGCCTATTGACACTGTTGCTCCCCCCTCATGGGGCTGCAAACCTCCTCAGCTCCTTCAGTCCCTTCTCCAACTCCTCTATCGGGGACCCCATGCTCAGTCCAATGGTTGGCTGCTAGCATCCGCCTCTGCATTTGTCAGGATCTATTTTTTATCATTCATCCACTGTACTTCTTCTTTCATACATCATACATACAATGTATTTTGACCATACCTACCCTTTTTTTTTTTTTTTTTTTTGGTTTTTCGAGACAGGGTTTCGCTGTATAGCCCTGGCTGTCCTGGAACTCACTTTGTAGACCAGACTAACCTCGAACTCAGAAATCCGCCTGCCTCTGCCTACTGAGTGCTGGGATTAAAGGCATGTGCCACTACTCATTATGTCTCAAAAACTGTCAACAAAACCCACCTACTTATCTCCCTCCTGACTTGTAAATTTATGTTTTCTTTTTTTTACTATTATTAATACCCACTGGAGTTCAATCAGTTCTAACTTCATGCAAGTGAGTCTGAGGACATCAGATGGGCTTTGGCCACCACCAAAGTGGCTATATCACCAGCAAAAAAAAAAAAAAAAAAAAAAAATCAGTTTTCCCAGCCTATATAACACCCTTAGTAGAGGGAGGGCCTCTGAGGCCCTCTCCCCATCAATGCTGAAATTCAAATTTGCTTAATCTTTTGTGATTAAAGACAAATAGAGCTGATATGAGCTGATGTCTGCAACAACCATGTCATGTCCAACAGGCAGCATTTCACAACGCTCCTCATCACTCTCTTTCTCTTTCTTCTTTCCTTCCCACTCATCTACAATGCTCCCCAAGCTTTAGTTTGGAGAGATTTCTACAGAGGGCCCATCTATGGCTGAGGACTCACAGTCAGTTCACAGTGTTTTGAGCAGCTGAGAGTCTCTGCAATAATCATTACACACTCAAAAAGAAGCATCTCAGTTCAGAGTTGAAAGGGGCACAAATATGTGAGTACAGCATAGACATTAAGAAGGGGGTTGCCTCCTCAGGTTCCATATCACCAATGTAGTGAGTTACACAGCTAAGATCATCCCCATTGATTCTTGGGTGCCTCTCTTATCCCAGGTCTCTGTCTGGTCTTGGAGATGCCTCCCCCACCTCCTCACCCTGGTCAGTTGCAGATTTCCATTCATTTTCATTGTCACTTCTCCTGTCTTTCCCCACACCTGATCCTGAATCCCCCATTCCCTTCACCGCCCCTTCCCTCTCAGTTCCCTCCCTCCATCTGCCTCTTATGACTATTTGATTTCCCCTTCTAAGTGAGATTCAAGCTTCCTTGTTTGGGCCTTCCTTCTTGTTTACCTTCCTTCCGTTTATGGGGTGTAACATGATACCTGTATTTTATGGCTAATATCCACTTATAAGTGAGTACTTCCCACGAATGTCCTTTTGGGACTGGGTTACCTCACTCCTGTGGCCAGACAGGAACTCCAATGAAGTGATAGAGACACCAACCCACCCATAAAACTTACAACCCAAAAGTTGCAACCCAAAACTTCCATCCTGTGCACAAGTAATGAAGGTATGCGGAAGGGTGCAAAGACTGAGAGAATGGCCAACCAATAACCAGCCTGATGTGTGACCCATCCCATGTGCAAGCACAAGTCCCTAACACTATTAATGATACTATGTTATAATTACAGACAGAAGCATGTTGTCCTCTGAAAGGCTCTACCCTCAGATGACTCAGACAGATACAGACACCCACAGCCAAACAGTGGATGGAGCTTGGGGACTTTTATGGAAGAGTAGGAAAAAGGACTGCAGGCCCTGAAGGGGATAGGGAGACCAACAAAGTCAACTAACCTGGACCCTTGAGGTTCTCAGAATCTGAACCACCAAGCACAGAGCATACAAGAGTTAGACCTAGGTCTTCCCACTCATATGTCTAGGCTTCTGAGGGGGTGATTTAATGTATTGATAGTGATGACTTCAAAGAAGGTCAGTGCTCCCTGTGTTGTTAAAAACCCACTGTACTGTGCCTTTAAAATGACTGTCTGCAGACATAGAGCCTACATTTACTTCTTCCTAAGGACTATTCCCCTGGAAAGCATTGTTCACTTGATTCACATAGAAACGTGGACATACATGAGTCAGAAATTTAAAAAAAAAATCTGGCTCTCAATCCCTTAGTTTCCCACTGCACCAAAAAAAAAAAAAAAAAAATCCTAGATCTTTGATAATATAACTTGAAACCTAATAAAACTGGCAATAATTTATAATTGGATCAAAATATACCAAAGTGGAGAACATATTACAAACCAAGAATAGCTTCTCTATGGGTTGGTCAAGGTGATAGGTCACAGTCTCTGTTCCAACTCTTTGCTCTTGTCTTAGAGCCACACTACTCTAAGATGTATAGCTGGTAATGATAGGGAAGGGTTCTAGGCATCCTCCACTGTGTAAGAGTTAGTTCCTGGGCACAGGGAAATATACACAAAGAAATGGATAAAACAGAAAAAGGAGAGCAAGTTGAGCATTAGCATCTATATCTCTCATTTCTTGATAGACTGAGATATGAGGACGAACCTTCTGGCTTCTTACAACATAGCCACAAGCTGATCCTGATGCAAACCTTCCTTCTCCTGACAGAAAGGGCCCTAAAACACTAAGCCAACATAAATCCTCCCTTTCTTTTAAGAAAACAGTGAAATATAGAGTTTTATAGGGTAACTAAAAACTTCTTTGACAGACCCTATTCTTTACTTAGTCAAAATTGCAGTAGTTGTTCAACGTAGTCTCCCTGGGCTCTCTTCTAGGCTAATGTCTCAATTCCCAGACCTGCATTCCTTGTCCTTCCTCTCTCTCTCTCTCTCTCTCTCTCTCTCTCTCTCTCTCTCTCTCTCTCTCTCTCTCTCCTTTTCATGCTCATCATGCTGAAACACAAGTGTGTTTGATGTTCAGTGAACAGCTCCATCAATAACCCAAATTCTCCTAATAGAATTACAAAGTGACAGCACACTGACAGGTAAATGTACTGTGAGACTGCTGAAAGAAACAGAAGTCTAGAGCAAAGACAGAAAGTTAACTTGCAAACATACAGCAAACCTGTGGATCTGAACTGCTGCGTCCAGTTTGGTTCGTGTTAGGTAAGAAAGTCTGTGGCTTTGCTATTGAAAATGGCAATAACAAGATAAATGTTGCCATGCAATCTAGAGATAAAAACATTTGTAAGTATTATGGGAAAGAATGGGACAGCACACAGGAAATATAACTACTTTTAATTTGGGAAGATGTTTTACTCAAGAACATAACAGAAATCTTTCATTTTTTTACTTTATACAGCATTCATTTCTTACCTTTTGTTTTTGTATTTGTTTTTTACTTATTTATAATCTTCTTTTTTTTTCTCCCCCTCCCCAATCTTCTAAATATATTAAAGGCTACTGACAAGAAACCCTAATGTGGTTGGAATACCTATAGTAAAATTGAAAAATCACTTATGACTTCCTCATTCTTTCATTCTAAAAATCACTTTTCACTAGCATAAGGACTCAATATAAATTTACAAATCATTACTTGTATGTGTTGGGGGATGTACAATTAAATAATTAAATAGTATTTTTAACCCGTTTTCTCAGCACCATGTGCTACATTTTAGTTATTTGCTGAGTCTAGGAATATTTGTTAAATGTTTATCAGTACCTTGACTATTATGCTAAGAATATGTTTTAAAGAGCCAACCACTTCAGTGATAAATCCAAACACACGCCAAGTATATCATAGCATCATTACCTTTTGCATGGTCCCTTCTCTAGTGCTTATATTAGGGATGTCCAGAGACAAACCAAGGCCAAGGACAACTTAGCACACACAGCTCCCAGCAGGCTCCTCCTCTCCCAACTCCCTGCAGAGTAAATAAAGAGGAGCTCCTGTCATGTGAGACTCCATTCTTTCTGTTCAAGCACTGTAACTTCACACAGTTCTTATATTATTTTCTGAATGGATTAATGAAGGATATTAAAATATCTGAACTGCATAGTAATGTAAAGGAAAACAAAGAATAGATTTTCTTAAAAAAAAAAACTGCCTTATTCTTAAATTTGCCTGAGATTCATGATAAACATACACTATTACTGGTGAACTAGATCCTAGCCTGGAGTCTTCTATTTGTCATCTAAAAAGATGTTTTGTGCCAACCTCCCCCAAGGAAGGAAAACAAGTGAGGGACTGAACAGCATTTAAAATGAGAAACACATTGGAAATTCAGTTTAATAAACCATCTAATAGAACCTCAAATGCTGGAGTATTCTTGGGAACCAGAGTGAGTGCACAGATGTGACTATGATGCAAAGATTCTCATTACAATGATACCCTTGCTGCAGTCACTCTCTCACAATCCTCAGGAACAGACCACTGTGTGGCCTCACCCGACATTCAACACTGGAGACTCCTTCAAGTGACTATGGGAAGCACAGCATCCTTCGTTATACACACAGCCCTGATTCTATCACAGTTGCTCTTCAGCAAGCCGGCCTCTTCCCTGCCATTTCTCTATTTGGTATTTGTGTCTCTGGAACATGCCTGTGCCTCACCTACATGCTGGCAGGCAATAACCAGTGGTCTTCCTTACCCTGTGATCTGGTGTCTTGTGGGACAGAGTTTTTAATGTTTTTGTTTTTCTTTTATCCTGCTCCCTCACGTAACTCCCTCCCATATACAGTTATATGTATAATTTCTTTCCTCTCTCTCTCTCTGTCTCTCTCTGTCTCTCTCTCTCTCTCTCTGACTCTCTCTCTCTCTGTCTCTTTCTCTCTACCCCTCGATCTATGACACACACATACTTTCTAACATAAACATACTCTATCCCTCTTGCTCTTTTTCTCTCACACATAAACTCTTTCTTTCTCTGCCTCTCCTTTATCATAACCCTCACCCCCATTTTCCCTTTCTCCCCACTTTTCTCCCACCATGATACTGCTTTTTCTTCTGCTCATTGCTTCCTTGTTCCTTTTCCAGTTCTTTCAGTTTTACATATAAGTTAAACTATCCATGAGATGGGTGACAGCTTCATGAAGATCAATTCATTGATGTTCATTGGGCATTGCCATTTTTGATTCAGGGATCAAATATCAAAGAGGTATATAAAACAATACCTAAGTCCTGTAGGTGATACAGGGTGTGAAGTACTTCACAGGTCAGCATAGAAATGGAAGAGACAGAAATTTATCATTCTACAAGAGATGTGAGCAAGGGCTTTGGGTAGGTCTTGGTCAAGGAATGGGCATTAGTGTTCTTTGTCGAGCAGCCCACAGGAAGAACACCCTGAATGGTGAGGACCATTATGATAAAGAGGCAAGGAGTTGAAGTGAGCAGTGACTTCACCTAAGAGCTTATAGTAAAGATACTGTAAATGATTAATCCTTAGTTGTACTTTGTCCATTCCTGAATGTTTCTGAAAGCTGGAAAAACAGAGGAAAGAAAGAAGCTAGGATGGAGGGTCACAGGGAACACGAGGCTTAGTGGAAATTCTAAAGCAGGAAGAAGTATTTTAAAAGAAACCAGAGAAAATATGAGCAAGGCTAGCTGCAGTGCAAACACTTCACTGGACTAGAGAGCCAAAGACAGCAAGGTGAAGTAGAGAAAGGAATCCACCCTCCACAAGATCCCTCTTGTCTCTGGGACGCTCAGACTCAGTGGTGAGGGTCTCTGATACCTTCATTCTCACAAGGGATGTTAAAAACATAGAAACTTGAGGTTTGTCAAGATGGCTCCTTGGTTAAGAGCACTGGCAACTCTTGCAGAGAACCAAACTTTGGTTTCTACCACCCACATTGGATAGCTCACTACAATCTGTAACTCTAGCTCCAGGGCATTGACATCCTCTTCTGGCTTCTGCAAGCAGTCCACTTAGTTGTACCTACACCCCTGCCAATACACAAAATTAAATCTTTTTTTTTAAATCACTTAAATATTAACTACCTAAAGGAGTTGGTTTTTTTTTTTTTCGTTTTACTCCTCAAGATTTGTTTCAATTCAATGTATTTAAGTCAGCATATTATTGCACGTGATTATATTTTCAAAACTAAAAGATCTTTACAGCTCCATCTGGTCAGAACATAAAATGTTTTAAAACAGGAAGTACATGGAGTGAGTAGATGGGTTAAGATAAAAGGTCTCATTGCAGCTGTGATGAGGCCTTCCTATAATTGCAACACTTGGGAGGTAGGAGCAGGAGAATCAAAACTTAAAAATCAGTCTGATATTCTTAAATACATTATCTGAAGTAGAGGATGTCCCCCACAAATGTGTCCAGTACCCTCTAGAGGCCAAGATAAAAGGAATGGAAGAAGAAATCTTTGCTTTGCCTTCTTGCCTTTACTGTCACTGGCAGGAAAATCTACTCCATTGCTGCCACTGCTGATTCATTCATTGAGATTAGAACGAGACTCTTCAAGTTTTCAACATGGACAGAAGACCAGTAGATTTCTAGGACTCATCCAGACCTTTGAGACTGTGGACACATCCAGGCTCTTTGGTTAAACCCACTACCAGAGTATCTGCTTAGCCTCTTTGATATAAGACAGCCACTATTGGACTTCCCCGACTATAATGTGCAAACCAACCTAACCAATCATCCTTTAACATGTATTCATTCTGTTGGGCTATCCCTCTAGAGAACCTTGACTCTCACACTCAGTTTTACAGTGGGTTCTAGCCCAGCCTTGACTGAGACCCGGACCTAAAAATTAAGAATAAGAAAACACAGTGAAAGTAAAACGGGATAACTAGAGAAAAGCCCTTCCATGCCATGAGAATTTGAAGACAATTGATTCTTACAGACACAATGAGATGACAGCAAGGCAGAGAAGAAAAATCAACAGAAACTAAGGTGCTTGGGGAAGATAAATGTCAATGACCATTTTCCAGACATACACAAGCAACCAAAGTTTCTTTAGAATTCTGTATTCACCGGGGAATTAGTGCACAACTACTCTAGGCCCTACTTTCAATTACAATTTGAAATAATTAGCTCTCCAAGAGACTGCTTTCTGGGGTTAATAAACAACAGAAGGCAAAATAAGAGTTACAGAGCAATGACGATGGACGGAAATGCTGGCCACACAACAGAGGCCCAAAGAGCTTGGGGTCCCAGACACTCTGACCTGTAGGTGGTAAGTCATCTATTACTAGACCATTAACACTGGGATGCCAACCCCACCCAATATCCCCAAGAGCAAATATGTGGTCACAATAAAATAATACCCTTGATAGAACATCACAAGTACAAAGGATGAAGTTCAAGGTGTCCTTTGCTTGCAGAGAGGAAGGAAAAGTTCTCTAACACTCAAGCACTTTAAGAGCAGAAGTTCTCAAGGAAGCAGCTTTGAAGATTCCATGTCACTCTTAGCGTTTGCCAGCGGGGTTAGTCCCAGCAATCCCAACTGCAGGGTGAGTCCCAGCAGTCCTTCACATATTGACAATTGTTTTTCAAAATGAGTTTGCAGCTGGTGTGAAGGCAAGATGGTATGAATAACATTATCAGGCATGGACCTATGGAGAGCGGAATACGTTCACCTGCTTTGTTATATAATTCCTACCAAAGTGTCTCAATTTTCTGTGCTGACAGCTCCATTTCCCCTGACTGGCTGTGAGTGCCCAGCGTTTGAAATTGCTGTGGACTGACACCTCACTGCATCTGGAGGAAAGCAGCCTCTCAGGCAGGGGACCTCTTGGGGAGAAGGGTGAGGAAGGAATGTAGATTTACAAAGAAATCTTCACTCCATTCTCTGCTTACTTCGAAAAAAACAAACTATTCCCTCTTCCCAGGCTGCCTCAAAGTGTGCATGTTTTGAAATTCAAATGGCCTGCACTGGGAGCCATAAACAAGACCTACTTCTCGGTTCTGCCTGACCACCTGTTGCAGCTGTCTCCCCATCAAGCTCACCCCTGTAATAGCTTCTCTTCATCACAGTTTGAGCTGTTTGAAATGGACTTGTCAGGACTGGAAGTGGAGCTTCCTGCCATGCGTGAAAGCAGACACTGGGATGGATGGATGGAGCTGCTTTGTAGAGAGCACTGTCATTCCCTCTCCAGATGCATAAATCAGAACTCATGCATACTCTCCATGCTGAGCTCTTAACTTTCACTGGGGTCTGGGAAGGCATAGTGTGAGAATGGTTTCTGAAAGTAAGGGATTGTATGGAATTTAATGAAGACTCCTCTGCCCTCTAGGAGAAATGGAAATGATGTCAGCATCTGGGTAAAAGTTGCCTTAGTGTTCTTTGCAGGGAAAAAGCTAAACCCCAACCCTGCCAGAGACAGTCTTACAGACTTACTACAAAATCTGTTCCAAACTGCCCACCCCAAAATCAAAATAATCTTCATTGTAGTAAAAAAAGAAATTGCTGTGGCCTTTTGGAGGGTGACAAAGCAATATATGATTCTTAATGGCAGAAGATACAGATGGACCATGAGCCCTTGCTGTGGCAAGGCTCAACACCCAAGGTTATACCTACATAACAGAAGAACCATGTGCTTACAAGCTTGCAGGACCCTTAGAATAGCTCTATTATATGAAGACAGTTTGTGACTTCCAAGGTCTTATGATTGAATGCTAAGAAGGCACTCTAACTCAAAGGTCCCACCCTCTTCACTTCCAGACTACAGCAAATTGTGACTCACTAAGTAGATGCATGAAGAGGAAAAGAAAAGAGACAAATTCTGAGTATGGAATTGATCATGATCAGAATTGAGCAAATTGTGGTGTATCTTTCTTCATGTTAATATTCCGTGCTTAAAGGTTTCAAATAAAAGCATTTCATGAAGATATGTGAATGGGAAACTTTATTATGACAGTGTTGCCAAAGAGCCCAAATCAGAACACCTATGAAAAGTCTGGTCACAAACCTAGGGCTTATCCAAAGGAACAGCACTAACCATCTGTGCCAGTTGGTGAAGTAACTAAGCCCCAATGTATGAACTCAACCAGATCAACTTTATCTGACGTGGTCATTGAAATCTAGAAATGCAAATCTAGTAATTGAATTAAACTATTTACATGTCTCCACAAACAGTGAGTATGCCCTGCTTAACAGGTCTTGAGAAAGTATTAGTGTCTGTCTAGAATATACTATCTAGTCTGTCATTCATAGTCTACATACCTCCTTCTGTCATCGGTTGGTTTGTCTCTTCCTATCTCTCTTTATAACTTGTTGGTGGATATGCTATGCATGGTATTTATATTTATCAATATATGCTAACCTATTGATATTTTAACTTACTGAGAATGTAGATGGAGGTTGGAGAGATGGCTCAGTGGTTAAGAGCATTGACTACTCTTCCAGAGGTCAGGAGTTCAAATCCCAGCAACCACATGGTGGCTCACAACCATCTGTAATGAGATTTAATGCCCAGTTCTGGTGTGTCTGAAGATAGCTACAGTGTACTTATAATAAATAAATAAATAAATAAATAAATAAATAGAGAGAGAGAGAGAGAGAGAGAATGTAGATGGAGAAAATCTAGGTAGAGTTTGTTGCTTGGTTAGAAAGAACATGTTCTATAAATACATTGCAACTGACAAAAGGTTACTGTCTACTTGTGAGTCTCTTTCAACCTAACTTACTGAAATATTTTAAATTAGTACAGCACAACCTTAAAAAAATCTTATGTATAGCTTGTTATGAACTATAAACAAAATGACACACTTAAAAACATGTCCAAAAGTTAATTAGAAATTAATGCTTTGGAAAACATGAAAAACTAGCAATGGAAAGTCAACTTCCATTATTACTACATAGTCAACTGAAAGAGAAAAGATAGTTCCATTGTTGTTGGTAGTGAACACAAGCTGACTGGAAACTGTTCACAAGAGTCAAGGTTGTCTTCTAAAGAGGTCAGTGCTGATTTCCCTTCCCAGATGGGGACACTGCTGACTCCCTTTTGAAATGTGATAAGGGAATTAATATCAATCACATTTGCCGAGGAAAAGTGTGACTTTTATCAGTAATGAAAATTTAGGCTGATTCTGAAGGAGTTTGACAACTGTACTTCTTATAGAAGTGAGTTTTCTTTTAATTCTCAGTTCAAAGAAGTCATATACTGATTAGTTTCCTTTTAGTGCAAAAGAAACATTGATGTGTGATTTAAAAGACTATATGCTTGGTTTGCTAAACAGACATAATATAAAAACTGCCTTCTAAATATGTCAGCTCATACCCATGGATTAGTACAGGGCTCATCTGTCAGAGAAACTTCTCGTGACAATGAATGGTGACTATCACAGAGGCTCACAAATAGTCAAAATGCAAAGAATAAGCAACTGTAGCACTCTAAGCCACAAATGGGACACCTGTATCACCTTTCACCCCAAAGCTCAGAGAACAACTCTGAAAAGAGTGAAGAATGGTGTGAAAAGCCACATACTTGAGAGGACTGGAATGAAACTATCTTCTAGACATGACTGGGCCAGTGAACTTATAAGCTCCCAGCAGCTGTAGCAGAGTGCACAAGATCAGGTCCATCAATATTTCAACATGGATGGAGGAGGGACTTATGAGGTCTAGCCCCCTATATGAAGAGTTGTTGACACTTAATGATTGCTGGGGATGAGATGGCTAGTTCTTGATATGGGTGCGGCCTTTCACAGTTTACCCACAGTCCAATGGAATGCTCTATGTATGTGCCTGTATGGAAATCACTAAATTAACTCAGTAGATGATGAAGAAAAATTATATGAAATTGGGAGGGAGGTGGAAGGGACTGTAGGAAATGTTTCAGTGAGGAGGGTGGATATGAGAAAACCACATTTTATACATGTATTAAATTCTCAAAGAATAGATAAATAACAAAAAAATAATTAAACCTATCAAAGGATTTGTGAGTAAGGTATTGGCAGATGCTGTCTGAGGAGTCATACTCTCTTAGGAACACTGAGATTCATAACACTGCTCTGCGTTTCCCATGGATTTGATGTGATGTTGAATGACAGCAAAGGCTCTCAGCCATTCTTCGGCATTAGATTTCCTTGCAGGGCTCAGAACAGTAAAGTCCCTGACTCAACTAATATGGGTACAGTCCTGCGTCCGTGAATACCCCTCTGCTGTTTTGTGAACTGGTATGTCCACAGCAGCCTGAAACACCCTTTGCCCTATATAAACAGAAGTACAGGGGATGCACTTAGGGCCTGAGAACTTGCCATGGCTCACACTGTTTGAATTGGAGACTTTACAAGAGGAGGGCACTTTTCAGAAACTTGGCTGATGTCTAGAAGCTTCACTTTTGAGTGCTATTTTTCTCCTAGGTTCAGACAACACTGCAAGAAAATGGTAACAGAGGCTGTTAAATGAAGGGATGATACTCAGTAAGCTTCCCCATAGTGGATGGGATTGAGAGATTGCTCTGAGCTTCCCAGGTCCCAAGAACTTAGGAGGCAGAGAACCCAGGGAGCTGAGATGCCAACGTAGACCTACATAATAACACCCAGTCATCTCCTCATGTTATATCCTGAGGGTCATTGTTGAGTAAGGACAGCTTTAAATCTGGTGCCTTGTCTTTCAGAAACTAGGGAAACAGTAAATTTGAGTCACCTTTAATAACTCTTAAAGGAATTACTGCTCAAATAAAATACGATTGTATCTTCCTCTATAAACATGGCAAGTATTTTGGTAAATGTTCACTACTCACACAGATATGAAATAAGGGAAAGATTTACATGTTGTTGTTAGGAATTAAAATTTGAGAGTCATTTTAACAAACTGGTAATAAAACCCTATGAGCTACGAGTTTCACCTCTAAGAATCTAAGGGTAATAATGAGCATGTATGATGTGCAATGTGGCAGCTTTTTAAGTTCTACTGACAAATTAACTATCCAGTAGTAAATTCTTCATTAAAAAATAATGCTTTTCCTTTCCAATCAGCACCAGCACTGGGTCACCTTGGGCTCAGAGTTGGTGGACATCCCCAAGGTCCCTAGAGGACTCTCCGCGCATTCTTAAAACCACTGACCAGACAGCTCCATTCTCCTCAAAGGAGACACTGAAAAAGTATAACATAAAAGCAAAATTCTAGGTCTTTAGGCCCAGGCTTGAGAATGTGACCTCTATGACTCAATGCTCCAAGGTATGCTAATCATGAAACAGATAGCGACATTCCTCCACCCACCCGCTTCCTGGGGGTGTTCATTCAAAGAAAGTCACCCTGACCCACCTTGACCATTGCTGGAACCCACTATGCAAATGTGCTATTGTTAGGGACTCTTAGAAACTGTCTTGAAAAATAACCCGCACAATTACCAGGTATTCCTTGTGATTCTTGTAACTTTGTACTTCCTTGTGACTCTTAACTGGTATTTTTGGTATTTTCCAACACGCCCTCCCTACCTCCTTGAGTTGTGATTTCGTCCTTTAAATACCCCCTTACCCAGCTACTCGGGGCGCCATGGTCCTCTACCCGGCATAGTGTATCACTGTGGGCCCAAGAGCACTCTTGAAATAAAAGTCCTCTTGCAGTTTGCAGCAAGACCATTTCTTGTGAGTGATTTGGGGTGTTGTCTCTCCTGAGTCAGAACATGGGGAAGTCCTCACATTGTGGGTCTTTCAACAGCACTTCTAGGCACGGTAATATACCCAGGATCTTTGACAACAGGATCCCAGGACAAAAGGAGCTTGGTCACACCAGTATTTCAGGGTCTCAGAGGAGCTTGACAGGCAAGAACTCTGACACATCCAGAATCTCAAGTTCACAGGAGCCCACAAGCAAAGGATCACAGATAAAGCTGGACTCTGAGGAGTCCTGAATCAACTGGGCTTATAGGAAGGATATGCTCCAATCAGACATACTGAGGACTGCAAATACTTGAAATAATCAGATGGCAGGAGGCAAGCATAAGAACAGAAGCAACAGAAACCAAGGTTACTTGGCATCATCAGAACCAAACTCTCCCACCATAACAAGTCCTGGATACACCATCACACCAGAAAAGCATGACATGGATCTAAAGTCACTTCTTATGATGATGATGGAGGACGTTAAGAAGGAAACACAGGAAAACACAGGTAAACAGCTAGAAGCCTTTAAAGAGGAAACACAAAAATGCCTCAGAGAGTTACAGGAAAACAATACAAAACAAGAGATGGAATTGAACAAAACCATCCAGGATCTAAAAAAGGAAATATAAACAATAAAAAAAACCCAAAGGGAGACAACTCTGGAGATAGAAACCCTAGGAAAGAAATCAGGAACCATGGATGTGAGCATCAGCAATAGAATACGAGAGATGGAAGAGAGAATCTCAGGTACAGAACATTCAATAGGGAACATGGACACAACAATCAAAGAAACTGCAAAATGCAAAAAGATCCTAACTCAAAACATGGAGGAAATCCAAGACACAATGAGAAGACCAAACCTATGCCCTAGAAAAAGCAAGAAAGTAATCCTTCAACAAACCTAAAAGAAGACAGCCCCAAGAACAGAATGTCAACTCTAACAACAAAAATAATAGGAAGCAACAATTAATTTTCCTTAATATCTCTTAATATCAATGGTCTCAACTCCCCAGTAAAAAGACATAGACTTAACAGACTGGCTACACAAACAGGACCCAACATTTTGCTGCTTACAAGAAACCCATCTCAAGAAAAAAAAGACAAACACTACCTCAGAGTGAAAGGCTGGAAAACAATTTTCCAAGCGAATGGTCTGAAGAAACAAGCTGGAGTAGCCATTCTAATATCAAATAAAATCGACTTCCAACACAAAGTTATCAAAAAAGACAAGGAGGGGCACTTCATACTCATCAAAGGTAAAATCTTCCAAGAGGAACTCTCAATTCTGAATATCTATGCTCCAAATGCAAGGGCAGCCACATTCATTAAAGAAACTTTAGTAAAGCACACATTGTACCTCACACAATAATAGTGGGAGACTTCAACACACCACTTTCATCAATGGACAGATCATGGAAACAGAAACTAAACAGAGACACAGTGAAACTAACAAAAGTTATGAAACAAATGGATTTAACAGATATCTACAGAACATTTTATCCTAAAACAAAAGTCTATACCTTCTTCTCAGCACCTCATGGTACCTTCTCCAAAATTGAAAATATAATTGGTCACAAAACAGGACTCAACAGACACAAAATTATTGAAATTGTCCCATGGATCCTATCAGATCACCATGGACTAAGGCTGATCTTCAATAACAACATAAATAATAGAAAGCCAACATTCACATGGAAACTGAACAACACTCTCCTCAATGATACCTTAGTCAAGGAAGGAATAAAGAAAGAAATTAAAGACTTTTTACAGTTCAATGAAAATGAAGCCATAACATACCCAAACGTATGGGACACAATGAAAGCATTTCTAAAAGGAAAACTCATAGGTCTGAGTGCCTCCAAAAAGAAACTAGAGAAAGCACACATTAGCAGCTTGACAATACACCTAAAAGTTCTAGAACAAAAGGAAGCAAATTCAACCAAGAGGAGTAGAAAGCGGGAAATAATCAAACTAAGGGGCAAAATCAACCAAGTAGAAAGAAGAAAAACTATTCAAAGAATCAACCAAACGAGGACCTGGTTCTTTGAGAAAATCAACAAGATAGATAAACCCTTAGCCAGACTCACTAGAGGGCACAGGGACAGTATCCTAATTTAAAAAATCAGAAATGAAAAGGAAGCTTTAACAACAGATCCTGAAGAAATAAAAAACACCATCAGATCATTCTACAAAAGGTTATACTCAACACACCTGGAAAACCTGGATGAAATGGACAACTTTCTAAACAGATACCAGGTACCAAAGTTAAATCAGGATCAGATTAATGACCTAAAGAGTCCTATATCCCCTAAAGAAATAGAAGCATTAATTAATAGTCTCCCAAACAAAAAAACAAATAAAACAAAAAACAAAACAAAACAAACAAACAAACAAACAACAACAACAACAAAAAAAAAAACAGCCCAGGACAAGATGGGTTTAGTGCAGACTTCTATTAGACCTTCAAAGAAGATCTAATTCCAGTCCTTCTCAAACTATTCCACAAAGTAGAAACAGAAGGTACTCTATCCAAATCATTCTATGAAGCCACATTTACTCTGATACCTAAACCACAGAAAGATCCAACAAAGATAGAGAACTTCAGACCAATTTCCCTTATGAATATCGATGCAAAGCTACTCAATAAAATTCTAGCTAACCAAATCCAAGAACACATCAAAACAATCATCCATCCTGACCAAGTAAGTTTTATTCCTGGGATGCAGGGTTGGTTTAGTATACAGAAATCCATCAATGTAATCCACTATATAAACAAACTCAAAGACAAAAACCATATGATCACCTCCTTAGATGCTGAAAAAGCATTTGACAAAATCCAACTCCCCTTCATAATAAAAGTCCTGGAAAGATCAGGAATTCAAGGCCCATACCTGAGCATCATAAAAGCAATCTACAGCAAACCAGTAGCCAACATCAAAGTAAATGGTAAGAAGCTGAAAGCAATCCCACTAAAATCAGGGACTAGACAAGGCTGACCACTTTCTCCGTACCTATTCAATATAGTACTTGAAGTCCTAGCCACAGCAATTCCACAACAAAAGGAGATGAAGGAGATACAAATTGGAAAGGAAGAAGTGAACATATCACTATTTGCGGATGATATGATAGTATACATAAGTGACCCTAAAAATTCCACCAGAAAACTCCTAAACCTGATAAACAGCTTCAGTGAAGTAGCTGGATATAAAATTAACTCAAACAAGTCAATGGCCTTTCTCTACACAAAGGATAAACAGGCTGAGAAAGAAATTAGGGGAACAACACCGTTCACAATAGTCACAAATAAAAAAAAAACCTTGGCGTGACTCTAACTAAGGAAGTGAAAGAAGATCTGTATGCTGAGAACTTCAAGTCTCTGAAGAATACAATCAAAGAAGATCTCAGAAGATGGAAAGATCTCCCATGCTCATGGATTGGCAGGATCAATATAGTAAAAATGGCTATCTTGCCAAAAGCAATCTATATTGAATCAGATTCAATGCAATCCCCATCAAAATTCCAACTCAATTCTTCAATGAAGTAGAAAGTGCAATTTGCAAATACGTCTGGAATAACAAAAATCCTAGGATAGCAAAAACTCTTCTCTATGACAAAAGAACCTCAGGTAGAATCACCATTACTGACCTAAAGCTGTACTACAGAGCAATTGTGATAAAAAAAACTGCATGGTACTGGTATATCTACAGACAAGTAGACCGATGGAATAGAATTGAAGACCCAGAAATGAACCCACAAACCTATGGTCACTTGATCATTGACAAGGGAGCAAAACCATCCAGTGGAAAAAAGACAACATTTTCAACAAATGGTGCTGGCACAACTGGCAGTTATCTTGTAAAAGAATGTGAATTGATCCGTTTCTATCTCCTTGTACTAAGGTCAAATCTAAGTGGGTCAAGGAACTCCACATAAAACCAGAGACAGTGAAACTTATAGAGGAGAAAGTGGGGAAAGGCTCGAAGATATGGGCACAGGAGAAACATTCCTGAATAGAACAGCAATGGCTTGTGCTGTAAGATCGAGAATTGACAAATGGGACCTCATAAAATTGCAAAGCTTCTGTTAGGCAAAAGACACCATCAATAAGACAAAAAGGCCATCAACAGAGTGGAAAAGATCTTTACCCATCCTAAATCAGGTAAGGGACTAATATCCAATATATATAAAGAACTCAAAAGGTGGACTCCAGAAAATCAAATAACCCTATTTTAAAAATGGGGCTCAGAGCTAAACAAAGAATTCTCACCTGAGGAATACCAAATGACTGAGAAGCACCTGAAAAAATGTTCAGCATCCTTAATCATCAGGGAAATGCAAATCAAAACAACCCTGAGATTCCACCTCACACCAGTCAGAATGGCTAACATCAAAACTTCAGGTGACAACAGATGCTGGCAAGGATGTGGAGAAAGAGAAACACTCCTCCATTGTTGGTGGGATTGCAAGCTGGTACAACCTCTCTGGAAATCAGTCTGGCGGTACCTCAGAAAATTGGACATAGTGCTACTGGAGGATTCTGCAATATGCTATCCTGGGCATATATCCAGAAGATGTTCCAACTTGTAAGAAGGATACATGCTCCACTATGTTTATAGCAGCCTTATTTATAATAGCCAGAAGCTGGAAAGAATCCAGATGCCCCTCAACAGAGGAATGGATACAGAAAATGTGGTACATTTACACAATGGAGTACTACTCAGCTATTAAAAAGAATGAATTTATGAAATTCCTAGGCAAATGCATGGACCTGGAGGGTATCATCCTGAGTGAGGTAACACAATCACAAAAGAACTCACATGATATGTACTCACTGATAAGTGGATATTAGCCCAGAAACTTAGAATACCCAAGATAGAAGTTGCAAAACACATGAAACTCAAGAAGAACGAAGACCAAAGTGTGGTCACTTTGTCCCTTCTTAGAATTGGGAAAAAGACACCTATGGAAGGAGTTAAAGAGATGAATTTGGAGCTCAGAGGAAAGGATGGACCATCTAGAGACTGCCATACCCGGGGATCCATCCCATAATCATCTCCATCCGCAGACACCATTGAATATGCCAGCAAGATTTTGTTTGAAGGACCCTGATATAGCTGTCTCTTGTGAGGCTATGCTGGTGCCTGGCAAACACAGAAGTGGATGCTCACAGTCAGCTATTGGATGGAACACAGGGCCCCCAATGGAGGAGCTAGAGAAAGTACCCAAGGAGCTAAAGGGGTCTGCAACCCTATTGGTGAAACAATAACTTGAACTAACCAGTACTCCCAGAGCTTGTGTCTTCAGCTGTATATGTAGCAGAAGATGCCCTAGTCGGCCATCATTGGGAAGAGAGGCCCCTTGGTCTTGCAAACTTTATATGCTTCAGTACAGGGGTATACCAGGGCCAAGAAGTGGGAGTGGGTGAATAGGGGAGTGGGGCGGGAAGGTATGGGGGACTTTTGGTATAGCATTGGAAATGTAAATGAAGAAAATACTTATTTTAAAAAAATGAAAAAAAAATAGTGCTTTTGCAGACTGGAATTCTTTTTATTATACTGTTAATTTAACAAGTCATTTAAGGAGGCGGCCTCAGCCTCAGCAGCAGCGGTCGCCATCTGGGTTCCGGGACTCAGCAGAACTTAGGAAATTAGTCTGAACAGGTTAGAGGGTGCGCCAGAGAACCGGACAGCTTCTGGGACGGGCGGAAGCACAGAGCCGCTGAGGCAGCAGCCTGGGCGGGCCGCAGACAACCGGCCACCATCCGCACCAGAGGACAGGTGTCCGCCTGGCTTGGGAGGCGGCCTCAGCCTCAGCAGCAGCGGTCGCCATCTTGGTTCCGGGATTCAGCAGAACTTAGGAAATTAGTCTGAACAGGTTAGAGGGTGCGCCAGAGAACCGGACAGCTTCTGGGACGGGCGGAAGCACAGAGCCGCTGAGGCAGCAGCCTGGGCGGGCTGCAGACAACCGGCCACCATCCGCACTAGAGGACAGGTGTCCGCCTGGCTCGGGAGACGGCCTCAGCCTCAGGAGCAGCGGTCACCATCTTGGTTCCAGGACTCCCTGGAACTTAGGATTTTAGTCTGCACAGGTGAGAGTCTGCACCACAGAAGCTGACAGCTTCTGGGAACTGCCAACGCAACACAGCTTCTGAGAGAGGCCCTGTTTTGGGCCTTCTTCTTCGACCAGGAGGACGTCCAAAAACAAGATATCTGTGCACCTTCCCTGTAAGAGAGCTTGCCAGCAGAGAGTGCTCTGAGCACTGAAACTCAGAGGAGAGAATCTGTCTCCCAGCTCTGCTGAGAGACGGTAACAGAATCACCAGAAGAACAATCTCTAAACAGAGTCAACTATAACTACTAACTCCAGAGATTACCAGATGGCGAAAGGTAAACGTAGGAATCCTACTAACAGGAACTAAGACCACTCACCATCATCAGAACCCAGCACTCCCACTTCGCCCAGTCCAGGGCACCCCAACACACCCGAAAACCTAGACCTAGATTTAAAAGCATATCTCATGATGATGGTAGAGGACATCAAGAAGGACTTTAATAAATCACTTAAAGAAATACAGAAGAACACTGCTAAAGATTTACAAGTCCTTAAAGAAAAACAGGAAAACACAATCAAACAGGTAGAAGTCCTTACAGAAAAAGAGGAAAAAACATACAAACAGGTGATGGAAATGAACAAAACCATACTAGACCTAAAAAGGGAAGTAGAAACAATAAAGAAAACTCAAAGTGAGGCAACACTAGAGATAGAAAACCTAGGAAAGAAATCTGGAACCATAGATTTGAGCATCAGCAACAGAATACAAGAGATGGAAGAGAGAATCTCAGGTGCAGAAGATTCCATAGAGAACAATCAAAGAAAATGGAAAATGCAAAAAGATCCTAACTCAAAATATCCAGGAAATCCAGGACACAATGAGAAGACCAAACCTACGGATAATAGGAGTGGATGAGAATGAAGATTTTCAACTCAAAGGACCAGCAAACATCTTCAACAAAATTATTGAAGAAAACTTCCCAAATATAAAGAAAGAGATACCTATGAACATACAAGAAGCCTACAGAACTCCAAATAGACTGGACCAGAAAAGAAATTCCTCCCGACACATAATAATCAGAACAACAAATGCACTAAATAAAGATAGAATACTAAAAGCGGTAAGGGAAAAAGGTCAAGTAACATACAAAGGCAAGCCTATCAGAATTACACCAGATTTTTCACCAGAGACTATGAAAGCCAGAAGAGCCTGGACAGATGTTATACAGACACTAAGAGAACACAAATTCCAGCCCAGGCTACTATACCCAGCCAAACTCTCAATTACCATAGATGGAGAATCCAAAGTATTCCACGACAAAACCAAATTCTCACATTATCTCTCCAGGAATCCAGCCCTTCAAAGGTTAATAACAGAAAAAAACCAATACAAGAACGGGAACAATGCCCTAGAAAAAACAAGAAGGTAATCCCTCAACAAACCTAAAAGAAGACAGCCACAAGAACAGAATGCCAACTTTAACAACAAAAATAACAGGAAGCAACAATTACTTTTCCTTAATATCTCTTAACATCAATGGTCTCAACTCCCCAATAAAAAGACATAGACTAACAAACTGGCTACACAAACAAGACCCAACATTTTGCTGTTTACAGGAGACACATCTCAGAGAAAAAGATAGACACTACCTCAGAATAAAAGGCTGGAAAACAATTTTCCAAGCAAATGGTATGAAGAAACAAGCTGGAGTAGCCATCCTAATATCTGATAAGATTGACTTCCAACCCAAAGTCATCAAAAAAGACAAGGAGGGGCACTTTGTTCTCATCAAAGGTAAAATCCTCCAAGAGGAACTCTCAATTCTGAATATCTATGCGCCAAATAAAAGGGCAGCCACATTCATTAAAGAAACTTTAGTAAAGCTCAAAGCACACATTGCACCTCACACAATAATAGTGGGAGACTTCAACACACCACTTTCACCAATGGACAGATCATGGAAACAGAAACTAAACAGGGACACACTGAAACTAACAGAAGTGATGAAACAAATGGATCTGACAGATATCTACAGAACATTTTATCCTAAAACAAAAGGATATACCTTCTTCTCAGCACCTCATGGTACCTTCTCCAAAATTGACCACATAATAGGTCACAAAACAGGCCTCAACAGATTCAAAAATATTGAAATTGTCCCATGTGTCCTATCAGATCACCATGCACTAAGGCTGATCTTCAATAACAAAAAAAATAACAGAAAGCCAACACTCACGTGGAAACTGAACAACACTCTTCTCAATGATACCTTGGTCAAGGAAGGAATAAAGAAAGAAATTAAAGACTTTTTAGAGTTTAATAAAAATGAAGCCACAACGTACCCAAACCTTTGGGACACAATGAAAGCATTTCTAAGAGGGAAACTCATAGCTCTGAGTGCCTCCATGAAGAAACGGGAGAGAGCACATACTAGCAGCTTGACAACACATCTAAAAGCTCTAGAAAAAAAGGAAGCAAATTCACCCAAGAGGAGTAGACGGCAGGAAATAATCAAACTCAGGGGTGAAATCAACCAAGTGGAAACAAGAAGAACTATTCAAAGAATTAACCAAACGAGGAGTTGGTTCTTTGAGAAAATCAACAAGATAGATAAACCCTTAGCTAGACTCACTAGAGGGCACAGAGACAAAATCCTAATTAACAAAATCAGAAGTGAAAAGGGAGACATAACAACAGATCCTGAAGAAATCCAAAACACCATCAGATCCTTCTACAAAAGGCTATACTCAACAAAACTGGAAAACCTGGACGAAATGGACAAATTTCTGGACAGATACCAGGTACCAAAGTTGAATCAGGATCAAGTTGACCTTCTAAACAGTCCCATATCCCCTAAAGAAATAGAAGCAGTTATAAACAGTCTCCCAGCCAAAAAAAGCCCAGGACCAGACGGGTTTAGTGCAGAGTTCTATCAGACCTTCAAAGAAGATCTAATTCCAGTTCTGCACAAACTTTTTCACAAGATAGAAGTAGAAAGTACTCTACCCAACTCATTTTATGAAGCCACTATTACTCTGATACCTAAACCACAGAAAGATCCAACAAAGATAGAGATCTTCAGACCAATTTCTCTTATGAATATCGATGCAAAAATCCTCAATAAAATTCTCGCTAACCGAATCCAAGAACACATTAAAGCAATCATCCATCCTGACCTAGTAGGTTTTATTCCAGGAATACAGGGATGGTTTAATATACGAAAATCCAATAATGTAATCCACTATATAAACAAACTCAAAGACAAAAACCACATGATCATCTCGTTGGATGCAGAAAAAGCATTTGACAAGATCCAACACCCATTCATGATAAAAGTTCTGGAAAGATCAGGAATTCAAGGCCCATACCTAAACATGATAAAAGCAATCTATAGCAAACCAGTAGCCAACATCAAAGTAAATGGAGAGAAGCTGGAAGCAATCCCACTAAAATCAGGGACTAGACAAGGCTGCCCACTTTCTCCCTACCTTTTCAACATAGTACTTGAAGTATTAGCCAGAGCAATTCGACAACAAAAGGAGATCAAGGGGATACAAATTGGAAAGGAGGAAGTCAAAATATCACTTTTTGCAGATGATATGATAGTATATATAAGTGACCCTAAAAATTCCACCAGAGAACTCCTAAACCTGATAAACAGCTTCGGTGAAGTAGCTGGATATAAAATTAACTCAAACAAGTCAATGGCCTTTCTCTACACAAAGAATAAACAGGCTGAGAAAGAAATTAGGGAAACAACACCGTTCTCAATAGTCACAAATAATATAAAATATCTCGGCGTGACTCTAACTAAGGAAGTGAAAGATCTGTATGATAAAAACTTCAAATCTCTGAACAAAGAAATTAAAGATGATCTCAGAAGATGGAAAGATCTCCCATGCTCATGGATTGGCAGGATCAATATTGTAAAAATGGCTATCTTGCCAAAAGCAATCTACAGATTCAATGCAATCCCCATCAAAATTCCAACTCAATTCTTCAACGAATTAGAAGGAGCAATTTGCAAATTCATCTGGAATAACAAAAAACCTAGGATAGCAAAAACTCTTCTCAAGGATAAAAGAACCTCTGGTGGAATCACCATGCCTGACCTAAAGCTTTACTACAGAGCAATTGTGGTAAAAACTGCATGGTACTGGTATAGAGACAGACAAGTAGACCAATGGAATAGAATTGAAGACCCAGAAATGAACCCACACACCTATGGTCACTTGATCTTCGACAAGGGAGCTAAAACCATCCAGTGGAAGAAAGACAGCATTTTCAACAAATGGTGCTGGCACAACTGGTTGTTATCATGTAGAAGAATGGGAATCGATCCATACTTATCTCCTTGTACTAAGGTCAAATCTAAATGGATCAAAGAACTTCACATAAAACCAGAGACACTGAAACTTATAGAGGAGAAAGTGGGGAAAAGCCTTGAAGATATGGGCACAGGGGAAAAATTCCTGAACAGAACAGCAATGGCTTGTGCTGTAAGATCGAGAATTGACAAATGGGACCTAATGAAACTCCAAAGTTTCTGCAAGGCAAAAGACACCGTCAATAAGACAAAGAGACCACCAACAGATTGGGAAAGGATCTTTACCTATCCTAAATCAGATAGGGGACTAATATCCAACATATATAAAGAACTCAAGAAGGTGGACTTCAGAAAATCAAACAACCCCATTAAAAAATGGGGCTGAGAACTGAACAAAGAATTCTCACCTGAGGAATACCGAATGGCAGAGAAGCACCTGAAAAAATGTTCAACATCCTTAATCATCAGGGAAATGCAAATCAAAACAACCCTGAGATTCCACCTCACACCAGTCAGAATGTCTAAGATCAAAAATTCAGGTGACAGCAGATGCTGGCGAGGATGTGGAGAAAGAGGAACACTCCTCTATTGTTGGTGGGATTGCAGGCTTGTACAACCACTCTGGAAATCAGTCTGGCGGTTCCTCAGAAAATTGGACATAGTACTACCGGAGGATCCAGCAATACCTCTCCTGGGCATATATCCAGAAGATGCCCCAACTGGTAAGAAGGACACATGCTCCACTATGTTCATAGCAGCCTTATTTATAAAAGCCAGAAGCTGGAAAGAACCCAGATGCCCCTCAACAGAGGAATGGATACAGAAAATGTGGTACATCTACACAATGGAGTACTACTCAGCTATTAAAAAGAATGAATTTATGAAATTCCTAGCCAAATGGATGGACCTGGAGGGCATCATCCTGAGTGAGGTAACACATTCACAAAGGAACTCACACAATATGTACTCACTGATAAGTGGATATTAGCCCAAAACCTAGGATACCCAAGATATAAGATACAATTTCCTAAACACATGAAACTCAAGAAAAATGAAGACTGAAGTGTGGACACTATGCCCCTCCTTAGAAGTGGGAACAAAACACCCTTGGAAGGAGTTACAGAGACAATGTTTGGAGCTGAGATGAAAGGATGGACCATGTAGAGACTGCCTTATCCAGGGATCCACCCCATAATCAGCATCCAAACGCTGACACCATTGCATACACTAGCAAGATTTTATCGAAAGGACCCAGATGTAGCTGTCTCTTGTGAGACTATGCCGGGGCCTAGCAAACACAGAAGTGAATGCCTACAGTCAGCTAATGGAGGGATTACAGGGCTCCCAATGGAAGAGCTAGAGAAAGTACCCAAGGACCTAAAGGGATCTGCAACCCTATAGGTGGATCAACATTATGAACTAACCAGTAACCCGGAGCTCTTGACTCTAGCTGCATATGTATCAAAAGATGGCCTAGTCGGCCATCACTGGAAAGAGAGGCCCATTGGACACACAAACTTTATATGCCCCAGAACAGGGGAACGCCAGGGCCAAAAAGGGGGAGTGGGCGGGTAGGGGAGTGGGGGTGGGTGGGTATGGGGGTCTTTTGGTATAGCATTGGAAATGTAAATGAGCTAAATACCTAATAAAAAATGGAAAGAAAAAAAAAACAAGTCATTTAAATTCTTAGATTAATTTAAAATTATATTGTTCTAAGATTCATTGAAGTAAAACTGCCCGGTTATTTTTTGTAAGGAAAGAACAAATTGTGCATCAGAATCTGTAGCACAAACAATGAATATAAAAATGAAAATGAAAACAAGAATACAAAAATATAAACAAGTTGTGTCTGCATGGAAGTTGTATAAGGTTTCATGGGATTGTGTTGGACACATCTTCCATAATGAATGTACACTCTGAATAGGGGGAATGGAGGAGAGAGCTTTTCTCTTCAACAACATCAAAATATGTATGTATGTTGTAAACTGCTTTATCCTGTACCTTCCCACAATTCGCACGGAAAGCAACAAGAAAATGTAGTGATCAATACATTGGGTTATTAATTTCTTTCACCTTCCTTCACTCTAGGACACTGTTATTCCATATAGCATGCCTTTCAATGTCTGAGATTGTCTGTAGGGAAGTCCATCGATGCTGCAGATTGCTTTTCCGTGTATGTATAACACTGCTATCTTCTTCACTGCATATTAAGTCCAAAACTGGTCCCTGTGTTTTGGACACAAGGGTGATTGTGAAGAGGGCCATGGAACACGATCTGGAATATGGTTTTTTTTTTTATCAGCCTTTGATATTGAATATTTCAGTTCAGGTTCATAGAATTCCTCATTCATTCGTCACTGAAGACTATGGTGGTCAAATATGCTCACTTTCCATTAGAAACTGACCTAAATCTCTCCATTTACAATATGAACTGAGATATCCCTATAGTTGGTTCTCTGATGCATTCCCTCAGCTGTGCGTAAATTACAGAGCTTGCTCAAATGCACCATGGTTAGTGGTCTCCCTCACTGTCATCCTTTCAAGGGAGCTTTTGGCAGTGTTGACACAACTTTACATACCCTGGAACTAAAGCATACTGCTTGATTTAGATGATTTCCACAGGGTTATCCTCCAAACCTCAGCCCAAGGCAGCAGCTGGACAGTGGTAAAATAGAGCAGGTTTACCTCTGTGATGAGAGCAAACAGGGTGACCAAGAATCTGAATCAGACATAGAAGGAAACCCCTTGGAGCTCAAGCTTCTACTAGCTCTGGTTTGGCCAGTTGACTTTTGCTGACATTGTGGAAAGAACTCTAAAACCTGTTACAAGTTCTCACCTTTTTCATTTCCTACTTCTATTATTTATTGGTGAAACCAGTAGGCCTTAAACAAAGGCCTTAAATAGTTAAAATATCTCAGATAGTATCTTTTAAAAAAATCATTCTGCTGAATCCTGCTCAGAAATGTCTATTGAAAATACATATCTCAGAAAATTGGACATGGTACTACCAGGGGATCCTGCAATACCTCTCCTGGGCATATATGCAGAAGATGTCCCAACCGGTAAGAAGGACACATGCTCCACTATGTTCATAGCAGCCTTATTTATAATAGCTAGAAGCTGGAAAGAATCCAGATGCCCCTCAACAGAGAAATGGATACAAAATTGTGGTACATTTACACAATGGAGTACTACTCAGCTATTAAAAAGAATGAATTTATGAAATTCCTAGGCAAATGGTTGGACCTGGAGGGCATTATCCTGAGTGAGGTAACCCAATCACAAAAGAACTCAAATGATATGTACTCACTGATAAGTGGATATTAGCCCAGAAACTTAGAATACCCAAGATATAAGATACAATTTGCAAAACACATGAAACTCAAGAAGAACGAAGACCAAAGTGTGGACACTTTGCCTCTTCTTAGAATTGGGAACAAAACACCTGTGGAAGGAGTTACAGAGACAAAGTTTGGAGCTGAGACAAAAGGATGGACCATCTAGAGACTGCCATATCCAGGGATCCATCCCATAATCAGCCTCCAAACACTGACACCATTGCATACACTAGCAAGATTTTGCTGATAGGACCCTGATATAGCTGTCTCTAGTGAGAGTACGCTGGGGCCTAGCAAACACATAAGTGGATGCTCACAGTCAGCTATTGGATGGATCACAGGGCCCCCAATGGAGGAGCTAGAGAAAGTACCGAAGGAGCTAAAGGGATCTGCAACCCTATAGGTGGAACAACATTATGAACTAACCAGTACCCCGGAGCTCTTGACTCTAGCTGCATATGTAACAAAAGATGGCCTAGTCGGCCATCACTGGAAAGAGAGGCCCATTGGACTTGCAAACTTTACATGCCCCAGTACAGGGGAACGCCAGGGCCAAAAAGTGGGAGTGGGTGGGTAGGGGAGTGGGGGGTGGGTATAGGGGACTTTTGGGATAGCATTGGAAATGTAAATGAGGAAAATACCTAATAAAAAGAAAAAGAAAAGAAAATACATACACATTTGCTTACAGGACACAGCACAGGTAGCTGTGAGACTGTTTCTTTTCCTTGCAAAGGAAATTCTGGGGCCCAGATTGTCACTGTTCTTAATAAACAACAGTCCAATGTATCAGTTGCAAATGAGCTCTCAAAAGCAAAAGAAATCAATGGTGAGTTGTATCAGCAAGGAAGCTGGGGTGCTGGAGAGCTGCATTCAACAGAGGACAGATCTTGGAAGATCCTAAGGGCAGGGAAAGTAGGATTCTTTCTCTTTCTTTCTTTCTTTCTTTCTTTCTTTCTTTCTTTCTTTCTTTCTTTCTTTCTTTCTTTCTTTCTTTCTCTCTCTCTCTCTCTCTCTCTCTCTCTCTCTCTCTTTCTTTCTTTCTTTTGAATTATTTTCATCAGATATTTTATTTACATTTCAAACGTTAACCCCTTTCCTGGTTTCCCCTCCGGAAAACTCCCCATCCCCTCCCCTTGCTTCTATGAGGGTGTTCCCCCACCCACTCACTTCAGCTTCTCCATCCTAGCTTCCCCTACACTGGGGCATCTATTGAGCCTTACAGGACCAATGGCCTCTGCTCCCACTGATGTCAGACAAGGCCATCCTCTGCTGTATATGTGGCTGGAGCCATAGGTCACTCCATGTGTACTCTTTGGTTGGTCTTCAGTCCCTGGGAGTTCTGGGGGTCTGGCTGGTTGATATTGTTGTTCCTCCTATGAGGTTGCAAACCCCTTCAGCTCCTTCAGTCCTTTCTCTAACTCCTCCATTAGGGACCCCGTGCTCAGTCCAATGGTTGGCTGCCAGTATCCAACTGTATTTGTCAGGTTCCAGCAGAGCCTCTCAGGAGACAGCCATGAGCAGAGACTCTGAGCTGAAAGGCATCAAATGTGAGGATGGTTTTCTGCTTGGCTTGAAAGCTTCAAGCTCTTGGTTGTTGTTGCTGAGAGAATTTCTATCAACCCTCCAGATATGAATGAACCCACACTGAACTTACTCTCTCCCTGAAACCTCTGGTTGCAGGGGGTGAGGAGGAGGTGGCAGGGGAGCATTCCCTGCTGATCTTTCTTCTTGTTGGTTTAGCTTGAGGTAGCAGAGTGGAAAAGTATTGGCAGGGGTAAGACTTGGTCTTACCAGATATTTATGGTTGCTGTTTTATAATAAACTGTTTATTTACCTTAAGTCTAAGTCATTTTGCTACTGTAGCTGACCTGCCTGAGTTCCTTACTTTTGGTCCAGAAACCCAGTCTAAGGCAATCACCACCCCACCATAAAACAGCAGGGGATTTTAGTTAATTGCTGGAGTCTTTTCCCTCTTGTCCAAATGCCTCTCACTTGTTAGACTAGGAGGAAGTTTGAAGCAATAAACTTCTATTGAACCAGGAGAAGAGAATCATGTTCATAGAAGGAAAAACATTTTCACAAGTAAATATGGATAGACTTACATACATTCATATACAGATTCATGCACACACCTTCATAAATCTCCATTCTAACTATTTGGATTCAGCTTACATACTTATCTCATACCATACGTGCACATACACACACACACACACACACACACACACACACACACACACGATACTTACATATGTTTATGAAGCAAAAGACCAAGTGCCAGTGCAGAAAGAATTCACTCATTCTGAATGAAAAATGAGCTCCAATCCTTATTGCATAGAGAAAGAAAAGGCTTCTACCTTTTCATTGCTAAATGAATTAAAACCAAGTCTGTAAGAAGAAAGCTTTGTGCTCTTTAGTAAGACTAAGCCTGCCTTGCTATTAAGAGAAGACCTGTTCTGTCCCATGGCAAGGAGAAGCCTGCATGCTCCTTCTGCTCTCTCTGCAGCTTCTTTTTCCTCTTTTCCTCTGCATTCTGCATGCTCAATAGAAAAGATAAACATGCCCAGCTATTCATGACAGAGAGCTAATCTGCAGAATATACTAAAAGCTCAAGAAAAACTGTTAAATGTAACCAAAGGCTTACGTGAAGAAGATGTGTGTCCTTTTGTTACTTTTTAAATAAACAAACAAACAAAAAAAGTTTTCTGTCTAAAGGTGCAATAGTGGCACTTATAACTTGGTGGTAACCAACAGCTGTCTAATTAGAATTAAGGCCTACTCAATAATGGTGGGTATGCCTTGCTCGGTACTGGAAACTCAGCCAATTACCCAGGACATAGAAGATCATAGATCTAAGAGGTGAAGTTACTACTGACATTTTACTAAACCAGCATATTCTTAGTGACATTTTAAATGCTTCTTCTTAGACTCACAAATAAGTGTTGCTCTCACTGACACCAAAGAAACTTCTTTTGAAACCAAAAAGAGGTAAAGCCAAGAATGGTCAGTTCGGAGGAAAACTGATCATTGGGTGCTCAGTCCAACTGAATACATCTGCAACGTAACTCTTGTACCTAAGGCTCAAGGACTAATGCAAAAGAAGTATGGTAAGATTCTAATAGTCAGAGAACCAGAAAGTCTGCCGTATAATTGTGGCTCCTAGAAATCACAGAGAAAATACACTGATCATATGTCAACTGCATAGTTCTCCCTAAACAAGACTTCAACAAGCATGACATCAATAGTACAACAAGTCTAACAACACTAGCATAGAAAGTCAAATCTCATGGGACCTCACTCTTAAAGAACTATATACAATCAAAGAATGCAGAAAGAGATTTAGTTTTCTCCAGAGATGAGCCAATAAATTGTTATTCAGAGTAAAGTGGTCATCCCTAAAATCATATTTACACACAAGCAACACTAAGTGAACTCATCAGGTATATCATTGAGCGTATTTGTGAGTGAGTGAATGTGTGTGTGTGTGTGTTCGTGTGTAGTAGCAATTAAAGAAAAAAGGCCATGAATGTGAGAGGGAGAAAATAGGGGGCCTTAGAGGACTCATATGGAAGAAAAGGAGGTATTTTGATTGTATTTTGATTGATTGATTTATTTTATTTATTTTATTTTAATTTTTTTATTTTTTTTCCATTTTTTATTAGGTATTTAGCTCATTTACATTTCCAATGCTATACCAAAGGTCCCCCATACCCACCCACCCCCACTCCCCTACCCACCCACTCCCCCTTTTTGGCCCTGTCGTTCCCCTGTACTGGGGCATATAAAGTTTGCAAGTCCAATGGGCCTCTCTTTCCAGTGATGGCCGACTAGGCCATCTTTTGATACATAATGCAACTAGAGTCAAGAGCTCCGGGGTACTGGTTAGTTCATAATGTTGTTCCACCTATAGGGTTGCAGATCCCTTTAGCTCCTTGGCTACTTTCTCTAGCTTCTGCATTGGGAGCCCTGTGATCCATCCATTAGCTGACTGTGAGCATCCACTTATGTGTTTGCTAGGCCCCAGCGTACTCTCACAAGAGACAGCTACATCTGGGTCCTTTCAATAAAATCTTGCTAGTGTATGCAATGGTGTCAGCGTTTGGATGCTGATTATGGGGTGGATCCCTGGATATGGCAGTCTCTACATGGTCCATCCTTTCATCTCAGCTCCAAACTTTGTCTCTGTAACTCCTTCCATGGGTGTTTTGTTCCCAATTCTAAGGAGGGGCATAGTGTCCACACTTCAGTCTTCATTCTTCTTGAGTTTCATGTGTTTAGCAAATTGTATCTTATATCTTGGGTATCCTAGGTTTGGGGCTAATATCCACTTATCAGTGAGTACATATTGTGTGAGTTCCTTTGTGAATGTGTTACCTCACTCAGGATGATGCCCTCAAGGTCCATCCATTTGGCTAGGAATTTCATAAATTCATTCTTTTTAATAGCTGAGTAGTACTCCATTGTGTAGATGTACCACATTTTCTGTATCCATTCCTCTGTTGAGGGGCATCTGGGTTCTTTCCAGCTTCTGGCTATTATAAATAAGGCTGCTATGAACATAGTGGAGCATGTGTCCTTCTTACCCGTTGGGGCATCTTCTGGACATATGCCCAGGAGAGGTATTGCTGGATCCTCCGGTAGTACTATGTCCAATTTTCTGAGGAACCGCCAGACTGATTTCCAGAGTGGTGGTACAAGCCTGCAATCTCACCAACAATGGAGGAGTGTTCCTCTTTCTCCACATCCACGCCAGCATTTGCTGTCACCTGATTTTTGATCTTAGCCATTTTGACTGGTGTGAGGTGGAATCTCAGGGTTGTTTTGATTTGCATTTCCCTGATGATTAAGGATGTTGAACATTTTTTCAGGTGCTTCTCTGCCATTCGGTATTCCTCAGGTGAGAATTCTTTGTTCAGTTCTCAGCCCCATTTTTTAATGGGGTTATTTGATTTTCTGAAGTCCACCTTCTTGAGTTCTTTATATATGTTGGATATTAGTCCCCTATCTGATTTAGGATAGGTAAAGATCCTTTCCCAATCTGTTGGTGGTCTTTTTGTCTTACTGACGGTGTCTTTTGCCTTGCAGAAACTTTGGAGTTTCATTAGGTCCCATTTGTCAATTCTCGATCTTACAGTACAAGCCATTGCTGTTCTGTTAAGGAATTTTTCCCCTGTGCCCATATCTTCAAGGCTTTTCCCCACTTTCTCCTCTATAAGTTTCAGTGTCTCTGGTTTTATGTGAAGTTCCTTGATCCACTTAGATTTGACCTTAGTACAAGGAGATAAGTATGGATCGATTCGCATTCTTCTACACGATAACAACCAGTTGTGCCAGCACCAATTGTTGAAAATGCTGTCTTTCTTCCACTGGATGGTTTTAGCTCCCTTGTCGAAGATCAAGTGACCATAGGTGTGTGGGTTCATTTCTGGGTCTTCAATTCTATTCCATTGGTCTACTTGTCTGTCTCTATACCAGTACCATGCAGTTTTTATGAAAATTGCTCTGTAGTAAAGCTTTAGGTCAGGCATGGTGATTCCACCAGATGTTCTTTTATCCTTGAGAAGACTTTTTGCTATCCTAGGTTTTTTTGTTATTCCAGATGAATTTGCAAATTGCTCCTTCTAATTCGTTGAAGAATTGAGTTGGAATTTTGATGGGGATTGCATTGAATCTGTAAATTGCTTTTGGCAAGATAGCCATTTTTACAATGTTGATCCTGCCAATCCATGAGCATGGGAGTTCTTTCCATCTTCTGAGATTTTCTTTAATTTTTTGTTCAGAGATTTGAAGTTTTTATCACACAGATCTTTCACTTCCTTAGTTAGAGTCATGCCAAGATTTTTTATATTATTTGTGACTATTGAGAAGGGTGTTGTTTCCCTAATTTCTTTCTCAGCCTGTTTATTCTTTGTATAGAGAAAGGCCATTGACTTGTTTGAGTTTATTTTATATCCAGCTACTTCAGCGAAGCTGTTTATCAGGTTTAGGAGTTCTCTGGTAGAATTTTAGGGTCACTTACATATACTATCATATCATCTGCAAAAGTGATATTTTGACTTCCTCTTTTCCAATTTGTATCCCCTTGATCTCCTTTTGTTGTCGAATTGCTCTGGCTAATACTTCAAGTACTATGTTGAAAAGGTAGGGAGAAAGTGGGCAGCCTTGTCTAGTCCCTGATTTTAGTGGGATTGCTTCCAGCTTCTCTCCATTTACTTTGATGTTGGCTACTGGTTTGCTGTAGATTGCTTTTATCATGTTGAGGTATGGGCCTTGAATTCCTGATCTTTCCAAAACTTTTATCATAAATGGGTGTTGCATCTTGTCAAATGCTTTTTCTGCGTCTAACGAGATGATCATGTGGTTTTTGTCTTTGAGTTTGTTTATATACTGGATTACATTGATGGATTTTCGTATATTAAACCATCCCTGCATCCCTGGAATAAAACCTACTTGGTCAGGATGGATGATTGCTTTAATATGTTCTTGGATTCGGTTAGCGAGAATTTTATTGAGGATTTTTGCATCGATATTCATAAGAGAAATTGGTCTGAAGTTCTCTATCTTTGTTAGGTCTTTCTGTGGTTTAGGTATCAGAGTAATAGTGGCTTCATGAAATGAGTTGGGTAGAGTACCTTCTACTTCTATTTTGTGAAATGCTTTGTGCAGAACTGGAATTAGATCTTCTTTGAAGGTCTGATAGAACTCTGCTCTAAACCTTTCTGGTCCTGGGCTTTTTTTGGCTGGGAGACTATTAATAACTGCTTCTATTTCTTTAGGTGATATGGGACTGTTTAGATGGTCAACTTGATCCTGATTCAACTTTGGTACCTGATATCTGTCCAGAAATTTGTCCATTTCGTCCAGGTTTTCCAGTTTTGTTGAGTATAGCCTTTTGTAGAAGGATCTGATGGTGTTTTGGATTTCTTCAGGATCTGTTGTTATGTCTCCATTTTCATTTCTGATTTTGTTAATTAGGATTTTGTCCCTGTGCCCTTTAGTGAGTCTAGCTAAGGGTTTATCTATCTTGTTGATTTTCTCAAAGAACCAACTCCTCGTTTGGTTAATTCTTTGAATAGTTCTTCTTGATTCCACTTGGTTGATTTCACCCCTGAGTTTGATTATTTCCTGTCTTCTACTCCTCTTGGGTGAATTTGCTTCCTTTTTTTCTAGAGCTTTTAGATGTGTTGTCAAGCTGCTAGTATGTGCTCTCTCCCATTTCTTCTTGGAGGCACTCAGAGCTATGAGTTTCCTTCTTAGAAATGCTTTCATTGTGTCCCATAGGTTTGGGTATGTTGTGGCTTCATTTTCATTAAACTCTAAAAAGTCTTTAATTTCTTTCTTTATTCCTTCCTTGACCAAGGTATCATTGAGAAGAGTGTTGTACAGTTTCCCCGTGAATGTTGGCTTTCCATTATTTATGTTGTTATTGAAGATCAGTCTTAGGCCATGGTGGTCTGACAGGATGCATGGGACAATTTCAATATTTTTGTAACTGTTGAGGCCTGTTTTGTGACCAATTATATGGTCAATTTTGGAGAAGGTCCCGTGAGGTGCTGAGAAGAAGGTATATCCTTTTGTTTTACTATAAAATGTTCTGTAGATATCTGTCAGGTCCATTTGTTTCATCACTTCTGTTAGTTTCACTGTGTCCCTGTTTAGTTTCTGTTTCCACGGTCTGTCCATTGATGAAAGTGGTGTGTTGAAGTCTCCCACTATTATTGTGTGAGGTGCAATGTGTGCTTTGAGCTTTACTAAAGTGTCTTTAATGAATGTGGCTGCCCTTGCATTTAGAGCGTAGATATTCAGAATTGTGAGTTCCTCTTGGAGGATTTTACCTTTGATGAGTATGAAGTGTCCCTCCTTGTCTTTTTTGATAACTTTGGGTTGGAAGTCGATTTTATCCGATATTAAAATGGCTACTCCAGCTTGTTTCTTCAGACCATTTGCTTGGAAAATTGTTTTCCAGCCTTTCACTCTGAGGTAGTGTCTGTCTTTTTCCCTGAGATGGGTTTCCTGTAAGCAGCAGAATGTTGGGTCCTGTTTGTGTAGCCAGTCTGTTAGTCTATGTCTTTTTATTGGGGAGTTGAGACCATTGATATTAAGAGATATTAAGGAAAAGTAATTGTTGCTTCCTGTTATTTTTGTTGTTAAAGTTGGCCTTCTGTTCTTGTGGCTGTCTTCTTTTAGTTTTGTTTAGGGATTATCTTCTTGTTTTTTCTAGGGCGTGGTTCCCATCCTTGTATTGGTTTTTTTCCGTTATTATCCTTTGAAGGGCTGGATTCGTGGAGAGATAATGGGTGAATTTAGTTTTGTCGTGGAATATTTTGGTTTCTCCATCTATGGTAATTGAGAGTTTCGCTGGGTATAGTAGTCTGGGCTGGAATTTGTGTTCTCTTAGTGTCTGTATAACATCTGTCCAGGCTCTTCTGGCTTTCATAGTCTCTGGTGAAAAATCTGGTGTAATTCTGATAGGCTTGCCTTTATATTTTACTTGACCTTTTTCCCTTACTGCTTTTAGTATTCTATCTTTATTTAGTGCATTTGATGTTCTGATTATTATGTGTCGGGAGGAATTTCTTTTCTGGTCCAGTCTATTTGGAGTTCTGTAGGCTTCTTGTATGTTCATGGGCATCTCTTTCTTTAGATTTGGGAAGTTTTCTTCAATAATTTTGTTGAAGATGTTTGCTGGTCCTTTGAGTTCAAAATCTTCATTCTCATCCACTCCTATTATGCGTAGGTTTGGTCTTCTTATTGTGTCCTGGATTTCCTGGATGTTTTGAGTTAGGATCTTTTTGCATTTTCCATTTTCTTTGATTGTTGTGCCGATGTTCTCTATGGAATCTTCTGCGCCTGAGATTCTCTCTTCCATCTCTTGTATTCTGTTGCTGATGCTGGCATCTATGGTTCCAGATTTCTTTCCTAGGGTTTCTATCTCCAGCGTTGCCTCACTTTGGGTTTTCTTTATTGTGTCTACTTCCCTTTTTAGGTCTAGTATGGTTTTGTTCATTTCTATCACCTGTTTAGATGTGTTTTCCTGTTTTTCTATAAGGACTTCTACCTGTTTGGTTGTGTTTTCATGTTTTTCTTTAAGGACTTGTAACTCTTTAGCAGTGTTCTCCTGTATTTCTTTAAGTGAGTTATTAAATTCCTTCTTTATGTCCTCTACCATCATCATGAGAAATGCTTTTAAATCCAGGTCTACCTTTTCAGGTGTGTTAGGATGTCCTGGACTGGGCAAAGTGGGAGTGCTGGGTTCTGATGATGGTGAGTGGTCTTGGTTCCTGTTAGTAGAATTCTCAAGTTTACCTTTCGCCATCTGGCAATCTCTGGAGTTAGTTGTTATAGTTGTCTTTGTTTAGAGATTGTTCCTGTGTTGATTTTGTTACCCTCTATCAGCAGACCTGGGAGACTAGCTCTCTCCTCTGAGTTTCAGTGGTCAGAGCAGTCTCTGCAGGCAAGCTCTCCTCTTTCAGGAAAGGTGCACAGTTATCTGGTGTTTGGACCTCCTCCTGGCTGAAGATGAAGGCCCAAAACAGGATCTTTCCCAGAAGCTGTGTTGCTTTGGCCAGGAAGGTGGCCGGTTGTCTGGAGCCGAAGATGGCGTTGCCTCACAAGCTCTGTGGCTCTCGCCTGTCCCAGAAACGGCTGGCCTCTGTATTCCACACAGTCACCCGTGCTGCCCTCTGCAGAGTCCTGGAGCCAAGGAGGCTCCCGCCGCCAGGGCCTGAGGCACAAACCTCTCGGGCTGGCAGATCCCTGTGCACTCACCAGGAAGGTGGCCGGTTGTCTGGAGCCAAAGATGGCGTTGCCTCACAAGCTCTGTGGCTCTTGCCTGTCTCAGAAACGGCTGGCCTCGGTATTCCACACAGTCACCTGTGCAGCCTGCCCTCTGCGGAGTCCTGGAGCCAAGGAGACTCCCGCCGCCAGGGCCTGAGGCACAAACCTCTCGGGCTGGCGGATCCCTGTGCACTCACCAGGAAGGCGGCCGGTTGTGTATTTTGATTTAAAAAAAATAAAAATTTAAAAAAGGTTTCTGGTGCCACCTTATATTATTTTCTCTCATTTGTTAATTATAAAAATGATATCGTTTCTACTTCTTAAATATATAACATCCTAAAGTGAACATTTAAAATTGTGCAAATTGTAGAAATTGACATTTTTAAAGGAAAAAAATGGTCAACAAATTAAAAAAATCAATATTGTTAGCTATCTGAGGAATGCAAATCAAAACTATGAGATTCCAGCTCATTCCAACAAAGGGGCAATTATTAAATATGCTGGTAGGAGTACAGAGAACAAAATATGCCAATATACCAATGGTGGTGATGGACATTAAAACAGCCACAACTAAAGAAAAGCTAAATATAGGATTATCACATTTTTCAGCTAGTGCACTCTAGAGTATAGAGTATATAAGAAGTCAGCAGCACTTTTATGTCACTGTGTACAATATTCAAAATGTAGCAACAGCCCACCAATGGACAACGATGGCAGCAAACCATTACATGTTATCATCTGAAACTAGAAACAGACAAATAGAGGGATTAGCTAGTCTTTTCTTCAGCCATTTTTATCAATTGGCTTCTCATTTTTTCAAGAGACTGTACCTTGATCTTTCTATAGAGTTCTACAAATTAGAACATGCTGCCTCCTCTTCCACCCACTGGGCCCATTCCAGGGTCCCTCTCTTCCTTGGAAATTTCTGTTCTCTACAGCTTCTGCTATAGTTAACAGAAAGGCCACCCTAGCAGCAGTCTGTAAAGCAGTTTTTACAACCGTTGTTGAATCAATGATTCCCTTTTCTACAGTGTTTGCACAATCTCTGAGCATGGAACAGTAATCAATTTCTGAGGAATTTTGCAAAAATTTCTCAACTACCAAAGATTCTTCAACACCTGGATTTTTACCAGTAGTCACAGCAGGAAATGTGAGTGCTCCTTGAGAAATTTCTAAAGCAATTTTCTCATCTTCCTTAAAAGGCTTTAATGAATCCAGTGCAGGATGCACCAAAGCTGGGTGCAGCCAGTCCAAGAACAACGCCTTCTTCAAGTTGTTCTTGTAATGTCAGTCTTTCCGTAACTCTGGCTTCTCATTCACCTTAACAGCGCTCATTTCTCCAGCTGTCAGAACAACTACTTCATCTGAAAGTTTAGCCAGTTGCTTGCTAAGCCTCTCCTTTCCATATTCAACCAATTGTAAGTCACTACCCAGTGATTATTTAAGTCCCTTTTTCAATTGGAGCGTTGTCGCCTTTTCCTTTCAAAGTCAACTTTGGTGACAGTGACCATTCCAATCTTTCTTAAGTCATGAAATTGAACACCTCAAGACTTAGAATCAACCCCACTTTTACCACCAGTAGCAATAGCCACATTGCTAAGCTTGTTGTTTCTCTTTTTCCCCAAACTCTGGGGTTTTGGCCAATAGTGATCATTTTTAAAGTATAATGCTAACTGTACCTGGGAACAATGGCATGAGTTTGCAGGGCAGGCCTTTCAATCTTGATGGAGTAGAACAGGAATTTTCTGAGAGGGACAGAGAGTCTGAGAAACAGAGACAATCGTGAAAGCTGCAACATCTTGACATTCCTCGGTTCATCATCACAGCTATCCCATATTTCAAGACTATATTACTTTAGTCCTATATATTCTGTGGCCGTGGAACTGTGTTATAAAAACATAGTGTTTGAGTTTAAAGTTTGTGAGCTTCTACAATATACATAAATTTCAGTATACAACAATCAAGAATAGGTCTGGGAAAAGGCAACAAGTGGTTAAAGGCCTACCTGCAGCAGGTGTAATAGTCTTCAGTTAGTTATTTATTCCTCTCTCCCAAACACCCAGGAGATGAGTGGTCAGTGAGTTCTGTCACTCAGGATACATGCGGAGAATTCTAACTATGAGACAGGCAGTTTGTATAGTCCACTTGATATAACAATAATGGACAAATAAGTAAAAAAAAAAAACATGGAGATTAATCTTTATATTGCTTTGCTGGATGGAGACTATCTTTTCATAGATTAATTAGCTAATTTGTTATTGCTCATTTTAATGACATTTTTCACACTGTGAAACCTATTTAGAGAAGACAATTTCAAGACTAGAATAAAATAATGGCCATTATATGCCTGTTCTTATTTATCAACCTCTCCATAAGTTTTGATCTAATGTATGTTAAAAGTGGTTCATCCATCTATATGAACTCAAAGATAATTTTCACTGAGCAATACTAGATATTGATAGCCATGCTCTAGCCCTGTGTATATGCTAAGTATTTTTCTATCATTCATTTGCTTACCTACTTACCCATTGATCTCTCTATCAGAGATCTACCTATCATCTTTATGACTATCTACCTAGCAAAAATATATCATCAATCCATGTACCATATGAATCTATTGTCATTTATTATATATCTACTTTCTATAACTATTTCTGTCTCTAGACCTCATCTATCATCTACTATATGAGGTTTTCTAAGCTAAGTATTTTTCTATCATTCATTTGCCTACCTACTTACTCATTGATCTCTCTATCAGAGATCTACCTATCATCTTTATGACTATCTTCTTAGCGAAAATATATCATCAATCCATGTACCATATGAATCTATTGTCATTTATTATATATTTACTTTCTATAACTATTTCTGTATCTAAACCTCATCTATCATATGAAGCTGTCTATTATCTATATCCATTATATATAAATGATCAATATCTATCTTTACACTTACCCACCAATTGAATCAGTGTATTTATCAACTAAATCTACCAACTTATATGTGAGTAATCTATAACTATAAATCCTAATCACATGTTTCTATCTATTGTCTATCAACTATATATACTTTTAACTGTCATATCTTAATTTGTATTGCATGTTCTTTATATTCCCATGTAGTTTTTCAACAATTTGGAAGTTCTTCAACTATTTCAAAAATTTGAAACCAACAATCTAATTTCTCAGAACCAATTGTTCTTTAACTTTTTGTAATGGAAAAGTGTGATGGTTTGAATAGGTTTGGCCCCCATAGATTCATGTGTTTGAATGCTTGACCCACAGGGAATGGCACTATGAGGAGGTTTGACCTTGATCATGTAGGTGTGGCCTTCCTGGTTGGAGGAAATGTGTCCCTGTGTAGATGGGCTTTGAGGTTTCCTCTTGGCTGCCTGTGGAACAGTCTCTTCCTGCTGCCTTTGGATCAAGATGTATAACTCTCAACTCCTCCAGCACGAAGTCTGCCAGCATGATTCATGGTTTCCACCATGATGATAATGTACTAAACTTTCAAAACTGTGATCCAGGCCCAATTACATGTTTGCCTTCATAAGAGTTGCCTAGGTCATGGTCTCTCTTCACAGCAATAAAACCCTAACTAAGACAAAGACTTTTCATGTCATCCTTCTCATTGATAATGATATTAAAAGAATCCCTTGGCCAACATGAATTTTCATCAAGAGTCAATGTACTACTATCTGTGTGGAGAGAAAAAGGTATTGTCTTACTTGTGTTTCATAGAAATCATCAAGTTCAGCATGAAGCATACACTCTTGTGAAGGTTATTATGGGCTGTGTAATAATCATTCATGCTACTTCTCTTTCTGAATTCAGTTTATGTGGCTTTCATCTCTTTTGCTCTATTCTTAACACTTCCCAAAATTACATTCCTTACTATAATGTGATTAACTCTTACTTGGGGAAATATCTAGGTTCAGAAATGTTCAGATTATGACTACACTATAAGAAAATTATTCCTTTTTTATCTTTTTTAAAGATATGATATAATTTATCATTTTTACTAGAAATAAAGAATAAACCTCAGAACAATAAAGACCATATGCATTCTCTCACATGTGGTTCTTATAGTAATGCATGACACATGCACACATACATGTGTGTGTGTGTGTGACATAAATGTATAAGGGGACTATTTGGGGACCATAAAGGGCGTAGCAGTAGAAAAGGGGTGAAGCATCAGACAAAGGAGAGGCTATTATTGAATAAAATATCTTTATGAAACTCATAAAATGATTGCATACAAATATATAATATTTAATATAAAAAAGGAAAAAAGAAACAAATAAGAGAATTTTTATATAGTATAATCTAAGAATTCAACATCCAGGTGAATAATCTAAACAACTGAAGACAAGGTCTTAAAGATGTATTTATGAGTCCCAATAACTAAGAACTCTAAGCAAACCAAATATCTAATTCCAATTAAATAGATAGTAAACTCAATTAAACTAAGCAATGGACACCTAAATCATTTGGTCCTAAAGAGAAAAAAAAACTCATAATCTACCACCTGGATGAGCCTTGATATGATATCCATGTAATATAAGCAAAATAATTCAATAAAATGAAAAATGCTACACTGACCCGGTTTTGTGAGCTATGTTAAGCAGTCAGGATTAGCAGCTTAGATCTTAGTTGTCAGGTAATGGTGACAAAAGAGTGAGGAGCCAGCTTACGTTCTACAAGGTGAGAGTGTTCTAGAAGTCAACTGTGTAAAGATATAAAGATCTTTAACACTATGGTCTGTATACCTAAAATGATATAGGGTTGGAGAGAGAGAGAGAGAGAGAGAGAGAGAGAGAGAGAGAGAGAGAGAGAGAGAGACAGAGACAGAGAGAGAGAAAGAGAAAGAGAGAGAGAGAGAGAGAGAGAGAGAGAGAGAGTGAGAGAGAGAGAGAGCGTGTATGTTTTCACATATTTGAGAATGCGTGTCTGTACACATGTATGCAGGTTGCTGGTAGCTGAAGGGCTTGAAAATGTCAGTATTGTTCCCATTAGAGATAAGTAAACCAAAGTTGACTCAGTGACCATATAATCACAGATTCTCAATTAATATGAGACCAAGGGGAAGTGTTGACCACATAAAGTAAGGAGTCTGCTCTAGAGAAACTGAAAACAAGAAGCACAGTGTGGTCAAAGATAACAGGCCAAGGAGTCTAAAGTTTATGGACATTTTTAGCAAAGGACTTTTTTCCCTTGTAATATAAAATATCCTTTGAAGCTCCCATATTTGAACTCTGCATCCTAAACTGTGCCAGCTATTTCAGATAGTTTGTGGAAACTTCTGAGGGTAGAGCTTCAGTTAAAGAAATGTATCACTAGGGGGAGGTGTTGAAGTATTATAGCCTGCCCCCTCACTTTCTATTCCTTCTCTGTTCCCTAACTGGCCAGTCAACTCACACACCAGCTGCCATGCCCTCCTCATGATAACAGAAAATATATCTTCTCCAATATAAATAAAAATAAATCCCTCCTTCCTCGTGCTGTTTTTTGTTAGATATATTTATGGAGCAACATGAAGGCAACTAATTCAGACCTAGTCATTCTCATTGCCAGACTAGCTACACAAGCAATCAGGAAGAAAGCCTGCATCTTCAGAAACATCATGGGGGTGGGGTGGGGTGGGGCGGGAAGCACTGGAGTAGAGTAGAGAAATTTTGACAAATCAACCCTAATGCTTGTAACTCCCAAGTTCTCCTAGACACTCCACTGATAAGCAGATGACCAACTCTTCTCCTGGACAGAAGAAAAAGACTACCTTTTCTTGAAGGTGATATGATGGTTCTAAGTGTAGTAGCTGCTCCACAATAGGACTCTCCTTCTACTCAAGTCTTATCATTGATCCAGGTTCATCATACCAGGAGTGAAGAAGCAGAGGCATGCTGAAGGATCGATATATTTATAACAGATGATCTGACACAAATTCAGGCAAAAGTACAGAAGTGGGTAGATAGAACACTGGATGTGGGGAATTCTCAACACGGGGGAATCTATCTATCTGTGCTTTGAATTTGATGCTCTGTCAGGAATTCCTAAAACTAGAAATAAGTGTTTGAGGAAGCCCTCTGAGGTACAATATAAGAAAGGGCCCTATTAAGATTTTTTAATACAGTGAGAAGGAACATTCAGAAATCTGAAAGTAGGAAGATCAGAGTAGATTTATAGATAAATCCCAGAGGACAGACACTAAGGCATAGATACATACTGGTAAATGAGTTGCCCAGCATCTTTAATTAAAAGGAAAAAAAAAAGTGCTGTCTAGCCTCAATTTGACAAAAGTGGCAAAGACACTGTGACAGATCTGGGACTCTGGGTTACTAAGGATCTCAGGGTCTCCAAAAAGTAAAGTCCACAGGATGTCTCTATAGTGAGGCAGAGCTGATGCGATCTCAGCAGTGATAGAAAGAGTAGAGTTGGAGTGGGCAGCTGGTACCTACTTGTGACAATGAATCAGACCTTGACTAAGGTACAATCTGACTAAGCAGAGAGCTTCCCATCACAACAATCTCAGACACACAAACCTCCAGCATGACTGTGTTCATTCTATGGACATGCTGGCAATAGACTTCTGAAACTTGCCTAAAGTGGACCAGCTCTCCTCTGATGTCTCCATGCATCAGGATATTCCATTGAGACTTCTCAAAGACTCAGAAAGCTAAGGATAAAACAACAACACTTTTAGCTGCAGGCTAGATGTGGGGTGCAGAGAAGTCAGGTAAAGAGGGGAATTTGTCCCAAATCTATATTGCGCAGGATCGCCATGTCTCAACATGACCTAAAGTCCATGTACCAATGAGTAGGCTAGAAACAGCCCTGCCAATACCACAGCTTTCCTGGTATAGTCTAGTATTCTATTTGATCAGTGTTCTAACTTCCTAAAAGGAAGGCATCATGCCTCAGGAAACAATATAGATTCTTCTATGGTGAGAGCTATAACTAGCTTTGGCCAGTTTTAGCTCTTTGTGATAAGAGATTGGTGGGACTCTCTAGGGAGACAGATAAACTCCCATGCAATGAGAGGAAACAATCTATGTATTTAGATATCTCAGACATCAATATCTGTGTCAACTTACTGTGCTGGTAACCTAGGTAGGCTGAAGGGACAAAGGGGAGCTTCTTATGAGTAGTCAAGAGGAGAGAAGGTGGTATCATGTATGTGCTTCTATCAATCAGAGCAACAGAAACTTTAGCCCCCAAACCCTTTATTCAGAGATTTGTAGAAGTTCTCAGGGACCATAAGCTTCCAGAAGAAAAGAATTGACTGCATGCTTGAATTTGTACCCCTCTCCCTTTGAAATAAAATGAAGACCTTTTCATTTCCCAGAGGAAAGTAAAACCAGGATTCATGTCACAGCATTCAACCCAGAAAGAGGGAATAGGTCATCTACAAGTCATTTGGAACTAAGTTTAATAATAGAGCCTGTATAATTTCACATATAGGTTGAGGTGTGATTTAAGCAGTTAGAAAATGCCACTTAAGCATGCAAGGGAGTTATTTCCCATGTAAGACAGACAGACAGACAGACAGACAGACAGACTCCCTCTGGGGAATGCTCTAAGGAACATTTTCTTCTTGCTTAACTTTCAAGCATCCTTCCTATGCTGAGCGGATGAATTGCACCAGCTGTAGCTGCTCCTGTTTGCTATGCTGCTGCTCTTCCCACTCTCAAGTCTCCAGCTTTGGGTCCCCAGAGAAACCGTCAATATTGTGCTCTGTGACTCAAATCTGCTTTCCAGGAGATCCTGACTAATGCAGTTAACTTAAATCTCCATCATCCTAGGGGCATGATAAATTGAGAGGTGATAAACATGGTGACTCTGCAAGCAATGTGGAGACAAGAGAAGGGGTTACAAGTCTAGAAATTTCCTTGAAGTCTGAGACTGTAAGTACTGGAAAGAGTGTTGCAGGGAAAACTTCAACCCTTTAGAGATAAGCAAGCTGAATCTCAGAGCAATCTCTCAACTTTCCCTGAGTTATATAAGCACAGAATACCTCATCAGAGATTAGAACTCACATCCCAAAGGTCTTAACCAGAATGCTTTCCACTGTATCATTTTCTATCCAACAAGGCTTGGTTAAATTCTTCCACTTCCCCAGTGGGTAGTTTTCAGCAAGTTGTTATTTGAGCTTCAGTTCTGTGGAAGAAGATACAGGCATCTTCAGGGCAGTAACGTTAGCAGAATTGTCTTGGGCAATACTAGAATGTCTGCATGGACCTTTCTTGTGAGGGATGCTGCTTCTTATAATTACTGATATCTTCATTTTCCCCAGTGTGGCTCCCATGCTTGGAATTCCTCATGTTTTACTGAGTCCAGTCACACACAGATTCCAACTTTCAGTACATAAGCTATCTTTTAGCATCTATCTATTTGCCGGAGCCTAACCACTTCTGGGTAAATGGTCAAAATTAAGTTTCCCAAACTGTAAGTTTGAGCATCCCAGGTCCTGGACCATTTGAGTAATTCCTAAGGACCAGCTTAATCTCTACATGGTCTGATAGCCTCTGAACTCAAGATTACTGGAGGGATATTACCATTTCAGAGAACCCAGGAGTGCCCTAGCTGGCTAGAAATGAATGGAGCATCCCCAGTGCCTAACATGCTCTAAAGTTATGTTCATGGAGCAGGAACGTGTAGCAAGATGATGTTCTGTAACCTTATGTAACAGCAGTCGAGTGCAGTCCTCTCCCCTAAAACGAAGGCAGTCTCTGAAGACAGATTACATCCCACGGCCTATGATTCATTATAGTGTTTCCCTTAATGTATTTCTCCTTTTTCTTGTTTCATTAAGTTTGGTATTCCAAACTCTTTATTACTTCTGTTTACAGATCTATTTTTAAAATCATAATACCTTGTTCTTCTCTAAAGAAATGTTGGGGAATTTAATTAACTTTGGTGAAATATTTTGATATGAGCTGCAGTTGGAGACTAGGCTATTTGTGGCCACATTACAGGTACATTGCATTATAGCCTGCAGGGATTTGGTCCACAGTGTTCCCACCTTCTATGGGAGTGATACAGCTTCTTGCAATGTGGGGCTCTCTGAGTTTACACTTTGCTCTCAGCTGTTACATAATGCATGAGAACATTACGCTAATAGGAGCAATTTGGTAAGCCTAACAAAAACAGAAGAAAATGCACTTAATCAAATGAATACTTGCGATTCGGCTATATTTTTCATAGATGTTAAAACACTCTGTGTATTCTGGGTTTAGACAAAATAGACTGATTATGTTCTTAATGCACTCTTGGAAGTTTATTTATGTGTGCTTCTTAGAAAAGAGGAAGAGAGTAAACAAGAATATGATCAAAGAATAAGGAAAAAACAGAAAGTTCAAGGGCAGAGGGATTAAATGCAACGATTCACTTGTTAGCCTTTGATTCCATTCTCAAGGCTTAAAAAAAAAAAAGAACTAACAGAAGAAAGAAAGAAAAAAGACTATGTAGGTAACAAAAGTATTAAGGTGATAAATTTCTACCATATTTGGTTTGCAGTGGCAAGGCAGGGCTGGTCTAAAAACACTTGAGAAAGTTGCCCACCAGAAAGCTGTCAGAGGGAGCCCGTCTCTACCTTTGCACATCCCAACTCTGATTTCCCTGTTAACTCTCATGTATCTGTTCTGGTGTTCCTTGATCCAACAGAGTCTGCACTTCCTCATGTATTTGCTTTCCTGAAGAAACTGAGTCATACTACAAGATCCTTCAGAATGGAGAAGAGAGTGCTTCAGAGCACTGGCTCCTGTCAGGAGGCTCAAGGGAGAGAAGGCAGCTAAGCTAGTCTCTTGATTCTAAGGCACTGTCCATCCATCGCTGCCTTGGATTCCTTTTTTTTTTTTTCTTTACAATTTCTATGTTTCCACTTCAAAAGATACAGATAGCATGGTTGCTTGCTACAGAAAAAATAATCAATTTTCAGACAAATCACCTCAAGTTTTTATCAGTTAGTCTTGCATTCCTAGCACTTGCCTTGAGCTGAGAGACAAGTGAGTTTTAATTTCTTACCTGATGCTACAGTTCTGATGACCCAGACTGTGACCAGAACTAACCCAAGGATTGTGAATCAAGTGTGCTTGACTGAATTTAAATTTAAAAAGGCAAATGAATGTTGGTATTGATCAAGCAGGACAAGAGCTGGTCTTTTTGATGAAAAGGAACAAATGAGAACCAGTAATGTTAGAAAAGATGTACAAGCATGAGGTCTCAAGTTTGTATCCCCAGAGCCCACATCTAACCTTGGTGTTGAAGTCCCATTGCTCTTGCAGCAAGATGAAAAGCAGAAATGAGAGATTCCCAGGAGCCTATGGACCAGCTATGGCCTTAAAAGAGCAAACAACAGACACCACCAAAAATTGTGTCTCAGATAAGGTGGAAGGCAAGGAAGGGTGACACCTAATGTCTTCCCTGACCTCTACAAGCATGCTGGGGCATGTGGGAGTCTGCACTCTCACATAGGAATCATGTGCACACATTTGCATACAAACACATAGGCATATAAACACACACATACATACACACACACACACACACACACACACACACACATACACACACACACACATACACACACACACAAATATAGACTATCCTGACCCCTTTCAACGTGGATTCCTGACAGAAATCAGAATAAGATATTTTTCCTCTTTGTTTCAATGACGCTGAACAATAGCAAGACTGTGTTTTCTTCTCCCCACTCTGTTACCCAAAGACCAAGACTCTCTAAAGACATCACCCCTTAAACAGCCAAGTAAATGAGTGAGTAAAGAGGAAGGCCATTGACTCTCTGTGTGACAGTTTCCTTGGAAATACTACACAGACCTCTCCTCAGTTCCTTCCTATTCTCCTAGTATCCTGCATTGTGATAATTTAAATCCGACATAGTCCAAAGTTCTACTTCTGAACTCTACCTCCTTCGTCTGTTCATTACTCTAAACAGTCACACTATGGCCACATTTACAGTTGCAACACAGATTCCCAAATGGGCATTCCTTACTCTAGGCTGTAAACACAGACCCTTATGTCTCCAAAACCTCACTGTTTTGCTGGAGAATTTGGTGCTTTGGAAGTCAAAAGCATTTCCCAGGCTAGAGAATTCCAGGTCATCCTGCTCTTCTGATTCCTTGCTACTCATGGCCAATCTGTCAAGAGTTGTAGGTCTGCAGCTGCATTCTCAAGCTCTCTCCAGTTCATGCCCACACCTCCTGTTCATGTCCTAACCCTTCCCAGAACTCTCAGGCTAGGATCCTGTCTCCTGCCTCCTCGGGCTATGCTAGCATCATGAGAGAGCCATCTCCAATTGCAGAGGCTCAAGGTCCTCTCCAGACTCGCTAGGTGAGCCTGAGTTCAACAAAACCTGAGAGGTTCATATGTTCATAGTGTTTAACCAAGCTGTACTGACCTTGATGTGATCCTCACTTGCTTCTTCCGTATTCTCTCCTCTGTTGCTACTTACATGCTTAAGAAAGTATACTTTTAGCATAAATTGGATGAAAACAACATGAAACCTGAGTAATATCTATAGTGAGAATTTTGGCTTCTTTAAAAGCCAAGCTATGCTAGGCTAGGCTAGGCTAGGCTAGGCTAGGCTAGGCTAGGCTAGGCTATGCTATGCTATGCTATATTATGTGGATGTGTTTTTGTTTTAATTCCAGGAGTGAGGTATGTGACTGCTTCAGTTTGTCCATAGCTCTTAACTATGATTTGCCTCATGCACATTAGCATGGGTAAGATATTTGCCAGCTGCCGGTAGTTTAATTCTTGGGACTCTAGAGAGGGTATAAATGGGAGAGGCCTGAGAGAGCCTAGGGAGGCTACTGCTCTTGGTTGCTGTTGTATCAGTTTGTCAAGTAGTTGTGAGCAAAGAAATGAGAAGTTGGGGAAGCATATCCTGATGATGGAGATTGAACTTGCCCCCAAGGAATCCAATGCCCATAACCAACAGAATCTAATCTAAAGAGGCCTACACCCCCTTTCTCTCTAATCTTCTGTTTTTCTTACCTAGTGTTGGAGTGTTGGGATTGTGTAAGAATGAGGGTTGGAGTGGTAGTATATAATAGAGCCCAATAAAATAGCTAAACAAATACACCAACATAGATCAGTGAGGTTCATGGTACCCACGAAGCATCCAACAGGTAGTGCCATAACCTGGCTTCTCTTCTGTCTATGTGCCTCACACTCCTTGCCTGTAAAACAGAGGGTACAGTTGTCCTGATTTATAAGACATTATGTACTCTCTGTGCCAGACCAAGCACTCTAAAGCACAGGCTGGAACATCAGTGCTCTTGTCTGTTACATCCTCAAGTCACATTAATGTAATCAGGAAAATGAGGAGAAAACATAGAATCTGTTTTTAGAAAAATTTTATGTGCGTACAATTAAAGGAGTGGCGTCCTGATATCTAATGGTCCACTGGGACCAGTTCCTAGGACAGATGGAGAGCCCGGCCTGAAGAAGTTGTAATCATGATTGTAGAAAACATACAGACTACTGAAATTCTTGGATTAATTTTGTTCCAGGGAAGAAAACAAAGAATCTCTTTCTCATAAAGTTTTTAAAATGAACCTATCAGAAGGAGGATCACTACAGCAGATCAGGAGAGGCCTTGACAGAGAAAACAAGAAGTAACTTGTCCTTATTCTGGGGACTCAGACAAATAGCCAGACCAGGAATAGACTAGAACAGTAGGCTAAATTAATAACTAGATAGTTGTATGTATGTACAGATGGATGGATGGGTGGATGAATGGAAGGACGGACAGATGGATGAATGGATGACAGAAATGCAGATGATAGACAAATAGGTAACAGAAAAATAACTGGATGGGTAGATAGATAGTAGATGATAAACAAATATATGATAGAACATACACACTCATTCTTGCTTCTGTCTCTCTGTCTCTGTTTCTCTCTGTCTCTGTTTCTCTCTGTCTCTGTTTCTCTCTGTCTCTCTGTCTCTCTCTCTGTCTCTCTCTCTGTGTTACTCTCTCTCTCTCATACACACACACACACACACACACACACACACACACACACACACACATGCTGCTAGAAAACCACAACACAAGATTTTGTCATATGTATGTATTTTCAATAGTCTCTGAGAAAGCTTGGACTGTGTAATCTGTATCTCATGTATGTTTCTGTCTCACAATGGGCCCTCATGGGCACATGAAGCCCAGTCATCCTTCCTGCCTTAAGATGTGTTTCTTGTCTGACAACAAGGACCTCTGTGAGACCCTGAGAAGAGATGATCCCTGAGATGCTCAGTATTTTGTTCACATATGCAGAGAACACACCTACTACCAGCCGGTACCAGTTTCATTTTTCTGTCTACTTTCTGATGAAAAGTCCCTTTTCACTTCCCTATTAAGTAAACAGAAATGCTCTGTTTCCAGAAAAGATGAAATGGAGTTCATATTTTTTTCTTCTATTAATAAAACAACACACATCACTCAATTATTATGCCATCTCTTCCATTCCTTGAGCCCTTGAGCCAACACTAACTTGATTTTGAGACATTGTGGAGCTGATCCTACTGAGTCATCTTTGTATCTCACAGTTGATGATGATGGGAGTGACAGCTTGTGTACAGCAGACATCCTACGGGAGTAGAAGAAACTAGTCATGAAATTTGTGTTGACAAAATGAGCCAGCTGCTTGGTTAATTTCATGGAGCACTGACCATTGTCACAGTCAATGTCTTCAGAGTTAGATGTCGATATACCACTCATTCTTTAATGGTGATTTCATTGGCGTGGGCTATTTTCTCCAAACTGTAAAGAGAGTCTTTCAGAGACGCTTTAAAGAATCCCTTTGAAGGTGGCAGGAGTCAGTGAGGCCCCAGTAACACACAGCAGAACTTGACTATGCTCTCTCTATGGCCCTGAGAAAAGAGGTGGATTTTTAATTTGCTGAAGAAAAATCTATACCAAGCCCAGTGCCATGCAGCTTCCTTCAGCCCATAGAGTGAGAGTCTGATATCTCACCTGCAGCTCTGTAATTGTGAGAAGAAATTTCAATTCCAACCTCGGCAGGAGCTGAGGAACTCTGCCTGGAAGGTTCCATCTTGGTGGTCCATACAAAGAAAGAAAATTCCTTCCAAGGAGCTCGATTTGGGTTTGTCATTATTGATGGGCTACCTCTTGATAATTCTACAGTGTAGACTGAAGAACTCATATGGCTTAACTCTTACAAATAGAAAAGCAGATTTTCCTCTTTGAAGAAAGCATCTCATACACATATAAAGGATTTTTTTCCTTCCCACTGTTAGATGCTTTCTTCTTTCAGTAAGCCCTGGCCTCCATCTCTGAGCTGATTTCCATTTTGAGAAGAACAATAGAATTTCTCAAAGCCAATAAAGAGGTCTGGAGTACAGACAGCCTGCTCTGGCAGGCATGCCTTGCCTCACATTGCCATTTTGGAAAAAAAGCTTTGGGACTCCTTTTCAGCAAAACTCAAAACGATGTAGTGTATCCTTAAAATAAGGGTGTTCCCCTGTGGTACTTTTACCACTGAGCAGAATCTTTACTTGTTCACTATTATAATGGTCAGTTGGAAAATATTATACTCAAAAAGGAAAAATGATGGCCACAGTATATAAGAAAGTGCGCATTGCTTACTGCACATCTTACTTAGATATGATATAGCTATGTGAGTCCTCCCTCTCCCTCTCTTTGCGTATCCTAGACACACTCTCTCTCTCTCTCTCTCTCTCTCTCTCTCTCTCTCTCTCTCTCTCTCTCTCTCTCTCTCTCCCTCTCTTCTGTTGTACTTTTCTTCTTTCGATTCTTATTGTAAGATTTTTAATAATTAAATGGGTATGTGGGCACATTCTTAGAATCTTCTAGTTGATTTGTTGGTCAGTCATGGGACGGTATTTCTTTTTTTTTTTTTCTCTCTCTTTTTTTTTATTAGGTATTTTCCTCATTTACATTTCCAATGCTATCCCAAAAGTCCCCCATACCCAACCCCCCAATCCCCTACCCACCCACTCCCCCTTTTTGGCCCTGGCAATCCCCTGTACTGGAGCATATAAAGTTTGCAAGTCCAAAGGGCCTCTCTTTCCAGTGATGGCTGACTAGGCCTTCTTTTGATACATATGCAGCTAGAGACAAGAGCTCCAGGGTACTGGTTAGTTCATATTGTTGTTCCACCTATAGGGTTGCATTTCCCTTTAGCTCCTTGGGTACTTTCTCTAGCTCCTCCATTGGGGGCCGTGTGACCCATCCAATAGCTGACTGTGAGCATCCACTTATGTGTTTGCTAGGCCCCGGCATAGTCTCACAAGAGACAGCTATATCTGGGTTCTTACAGCAAAATCTTGCTAGTGTATGCAATGGTGTCAGCATTTGGAAGCTGATTATGGGATGGAACCCTGAATATGGCAATCACTAGATGGTTCATCCTTTCGTCACAGCTCCAAATTTTGTCTCCGAAACTCCTTCCATGGGTGCTTTGTTCCCATTTCTAAGAAGGGGCAAAGTGTCCACACTTTGGTCTTTGTTCTTCTTGAGTTTCATGTGTTTTGCAAATTGTATCTTATATTTTGGATATCCTAAGTTTCTGGGCTAATATCCACTTATCAATGAGTACATATTGTGCAAGTTCCTTTGTGATTGGGTTACCTCACTCAGGATGATGCCCTCCAGGTCCATCCATTTGCTTAGGAATTTCATAAACTCATTCTTTTTAATAGCTGAGTAGTACTCCATTGTGTAAATGTACCACATTTTCTGTATCCATTCCTCTGTTGAGGGGCACCTGGGTTCTTTTCAGCTTCTGGCTATTATAAATAAGGCTGCTATGAACATAGTGGAGCATGTGTCATTCTTACCGGTTGGGACATCTTCTGGATTTATGCCCAGGAAAGGTATTGCAGGATCCTCCAGTAGTACTATGTCCAATTTTCTGAGGAACCGCCAGACTGATTTCCAGAGTGGTTGTACAAGCTTGCAATCCCACCAAAAATGGAGGAGTGTTCCTCTTTCTCCACATCCTCGCCAGCATCTGCTATCACCTGAATTTTTGATCTTAGCCATTCTGTCTGGGGTGAGATAGAATCTCAGGGTTGTTTTGATTTGCATTTCCCTGATGATTAAGGAAGTTGAACATTTTTTCAGGTGCTTCTCAGCCATTCGGTTTTCCTCAGGTGAGAATTCTTTGTTCAGCTCTGAGCCCCATTTTTTAATGGGGTTATTTGATTTTCTGGAGTCCACCGTCTTGAGTTCTTATATATATTAGATATTAGTCCCCTATCCGATTTGGGATAGGTAAAAATCCTTTCCCAATCTGTTGGTGGTCTTTTTGTCTTATTGATGGTGTCTTTTGCCTTGCAGAAGCTTTGCAATTTTATGAGGTCCCATTTATTGATTCTCAATCTTACAGCACAAGCCATTCCTGTTCTATTCAGGAATTTTTCCCGTGTGCCCATATCTTCGAGGCTTTTCCCTACTTTCTCCTCTATAAGTTTCAGTGTCTCTGGTTTTATGTGGAGTTCCTTAATCCACTTAGATTTGACTTTAGTACAAGGAGATAGGAATGGATCAATTCACATTTTTCTACATGATAACCGCCAGTTGTGCCAACACCATTTGTTGAAAATGCTGTCCTTTTTCCACTGGATGGTTTTAGCTCCCTTGTCAAAGATCAAGTGACCACAGGTGTGTGGGTTCATTTCTGGGTCTTCAATTCTGTTCCATTGGTCTACTTGTCTGTCACTATACCAGTACCATGCAGTTTTGATAACAATTGCTCTGTAGTACAGCTTTAGGTCAGGCATGGTGATTCCACCAGAGGTTCTTTTATCCTTGAGAAGAGTTTTTGCTATCCTAGGTTTTTTGTTATTCCAGATGAATCTGCCGATTGCCCTTTCTAATTCGTTGAAGAATTGAATTGGAATTTTGATGGGGATTGCATTGAATCTGTAGATTGCTTTTGGCAAGATAGCCATTTTTACTATATTGATCCTGCCAATCCATGAGCATGGGAGATCTTTCCATCTTCTGAGATCTTCTTTAATTTCTTTCTTCAGTGACTTGAAGTTCTTATCATACAGATCTTTCACTTCCTTAGTTAAAGTCACGCCAAGGTATTTTATATTATTTGTGACTATTGAGAAGGGTGTTGTTTCCCTAATTTCTTTCTCAGCCTGTTTATTCTTTGTATAGAGAAAGGCCATTGACTTGTTTGAGTTAATTTTATATCCAGCTACTTCAATGAAGCTCTTTATCAGGCTTAGGAGTTCTCTGGTGGAATTTTTAGGGTCACTTATATATACAATCATATCATCTGCAAAAAGTGATATTTTGACTTCTTCATTTCCAATTTGTATCCCCTCGATCTCCTTTTGTTGTCTAATTGCTCTGGCTAAGACTTCAAGTACAATGATGAATAGGTAGGGAGAAAGTGGACAGACAGCCTTGTCTAGTCCCTGATTTTAGTGGGATTGCTTCAAGCTTCTCACCATTTACTTTGATGCTGGCTACTGGTTTGCTGTAGATTGCTTTTGTCATGTTTAGGTATGAGCCTTGAATTCCTGATCTTTCCAAGACTTTTATCATGAATGGGTGTTGGATTTTGTCAAATGCTTTCTCAGCATCTAACGAGATGATCATGTGGTTTTTGTCTTTGAGTTTGTTTATATAATGGATTACCTTGATGGATTTCTGTATATTGAACCATCCCTGCATCCCTGGGATGAAACCTACTTGGTCAGGATGGATGATTGTTTTGATGTGTTCTTGGATTCGGTTAGCAAGAACTTTATTGAGGATCTTTGCATCCATATTCATAAGGGAAATTGGTCTGAAGTTCTCTATCTTGGTTGGGTTTATCTCTATCTTTTTGTGGTTTAGGTATCAGAGTAATTGTCGCTTCATAGAATGAGTTGGGTAGAGTACCTTCTGTTTATATTTTGTGGAATAGTTTGTGAAGAACTTGGATTAGATCTTCTTTGAAGGTCTGATAGAACTCTGCACTAAACCCATCTGGTCCTGGGCTTTTTTTGGTTGGGAGACTATTAATGACTGCTTCTATTTCTTTAGGGGATATAGGACTGTTTAGATTATTAACCTGATCTTGATTTAACTTTGGTACCTGGTATCTGTCTAGAAACTTGTTCATTTCATCCAGGTTTTCCAGTTTTGTTGAGTATAGCCTTTTGTAGAAGGATCTAATGGTGTTATGGATTTCTTCAGGATCTGTTGTTATGTTTCCCTTTTCATTTCTGATTTTGTTAATTAGGATGCTTTCCCTGTGCCCTTTAGTGAGTCTGGCTAAGGGTTTATCTATCTTGTTGATTTTCTCAAAGAATCAGCTCCTTGATTTGCTGATTTTTTGAATAGTTCTTCTTGTTTCCACTTGGTTGATTTCACCCCTGAGTTTGATTATTTCCTGCCTTCTACTCCTCTTGGGTGAATTTGCTTCCTTTCGTTCTGGAGCTTTTAGGTGTGTTGTCAAGCTGCTAATGTGTGCCCTCTCTAGTTTCTTTTTGGAGGCACTCAGAGCTATGAGTTTCCCTCTTAGAAATGCTTTCATTGTGTCCCATAGGTTTGGGTATGTTGTGGCTTCATTTTCATTAAACTCCAAAAAGTCCTTAATTTCTTTCTTTATTCCTTCCTTGACTGAGGTATCATTGAGAAGAGTGTTGTTCAGTTTCCAAGTGAATGTTGACTTTCTATCATTTATTTTGTTATTGAAGATCAGCCTTAGTCCATGGTGATCTGATAGGATGCATGGGACAATTTCAATATTTTTGTATATGTTGAGGCTTGTTTTGTGACCAATTATGTGGTCAATTTTAGAGAAGGAACCATGAGGTGCTGAGAAGAAGGTATATCCTTTTGTTTTAGGATAAAATGTTCTGTAGATATCTGTTAAGTCCATTTGTTTCATCACTTCTGTTAGTTTCACTGTGTCCCCGTTTAGTTTCTGTTTCCATGATCTGTCCATTGGTGAAAGTGGTGTGTTGAAGTCTCCCAATATTTTTGTGTGAGGTGCAATGTGTGCTTTGAGCTTTACTAAAGTTTCTTTATTGAATGTGGCTGCCCTTGTATTTGGAGCATAGATATTCAGAATTGAGAGTTCCTCTTGGAAGATTTTACCTTTGATGAGTATGAAGTGCCCCTCCTTGCCTTTTTTGATTACTTTGGGTTGGAAGTCGATTTTGTCAGATATTAGAATGGCTACTCCAGCTTGTTTCTTCAGGCCATTTGCTTGGAAAATTGTTTTCCAGCCTTTCATTCTGAGGTAGTGTCTATCTTTTTCTCTGAGATGAGTTTCTTGTAGGCAGCAAAATGTTGGGTCTTGTTTGTGTAGCCAGTTTGTTAGTCTATATCTTTTTATTGGGGAGTTGAGTCCATTGATATTAAGAGATATTAATGAAAAGTAATTCTTGCTTCCCGTTATTTTTGTTGTTGAAATTGGCATTCTCTTCTTGTAGCTGTTTTCTTTTAGGTTTGTTGAGGCATTATCTTCTTGCTTTTTCTAGGGCATGGTTTCCGTCCTTGTATTGGTTTTTTTTCTGTTATTATCCTTTGAAGGGCTAGATTCGTGGAAAGATAATATATGAATTTGGTTTTGTCGTGGAATACTTTGGTTTCTCCATCTATGGTAATTGAGAGTTTGGCTGGGTATAGTAGCCTGGGCTGGAATTTGTGTTCTCTTAGTGTCTGTATAACATCTGTCCAGGCTCTTCTGGCTTTCATAGTCTCTGGTGAAAAATCTGGTGTAATTCTGATAGGTTTGCCTTTATATGTTACTTGACCTTTTTCACTTACTGCTTTTAATATTCTCTCTTTATTTAGTGCATTTGTTGTTCTGATTATTATGTGTCGGGAGGAATTTCTTTTCTGGTCCAGTCTATTTGGAGTTCTGTAGGCTTCTTGTATGTTCATGGGCATGTCATTCTTTAGATTTGGGAAGTTTTCTTCTATAATTTTGTTGAAGATATTTGCTGGTCCTTTGAGTTGAAAATCTTCATTCTCATCTACTCCTATTATCTGTAGGTTTGGTCTTCTCATTGTGTCCTGGATTTCCTGGATGTTTTGAGCTAGGATCTTTTTGCATTTTCCATTTTCTTTGATTGTTGTGCCGATGTTCTCTATGGAATCTTCTGCACCTGAGATTCTCTCTTCCATCTCTTGTATTCTATTGCTGATGCTCGCATCTATGGTTCCAGATTTCTTTCCTAGGGTTTCTATCTCCAGCATTGCCTCACTTTGGGTTTTCTTTATTGTGTCTACTTCCCTTTTTATGTCTTGGATGGTTTTATTCAATTCCATTACCTGTTTGGTTGTGTTTTCCTGCAATTCTTTAAGCGATTTTTGTGCTTCCTCTTTAATGTCTTCTCCCTGTTTGGTTGTGTTTTCCTGCAATTCTTTAAGGGATTTTTGTACTTCCTCTTTAATGTCTTCTACAAGTTTAACAGTGTTCTCCTGTGTTTCTTTAAGTGAGTTATATAAGTCCTTCTTGATGTCCTCTACCATCATTATGAGATATGCTTTTAAATCCAGGTCTAGCTTTTTGGGTTTGTTGGGGTGCCCTGGATTGGGTGTAGTGGGAGTGCTGGGTTCTGATGATGGTGAGTTGTCCTGGTTTCTGTTGGTAAGATTCTTATGTTTACCTTTCGCCATCTGGTAATCTCTGGCGTTAGTTGTTATAGTTGTCTCTGTTTAGAGGTTGTTCCTGTGGTGATTTTGTTACCCTCTATCAGCAGACCTGGGAGACTAGATCTCTCCTATGATTTTCAGTTGTCAGAGCAGTCTCTGCAGGCAAGCTCTCCTCTTTCAGGGAAGATGCACAGTTATCTGGTGTTTGGACCTCCTCCTGGCAGAAGATGAAGGCCCAAAACAGGATCTTTCCCAGAAGCTGTGTTGCTTTGGCCTGTCACAGAAGTCGTTGTTTCAGTAGTCCACACTCTCTCCTGTGTAGACTACCTTCCCCGGAGTCCTGGAACCAAGATGGCTCCCGTGGATCCTGAGGCAAAGGCCTCCCAGGATGGGTGGACACCTGTCCTCTGGCCAGGAAGGTGGCCGGATGTCTGGAGCCCGAAAATGGTGCTACCCCAGAAGCTCTGTGGCTCTCGCCTGTCCCAGAAGCTGCTAGCCTCTGTAGTCCATACTCTCACCTGTGCAGGCTGCCCTCCACAGAATCCCGGAACCAAGGTGGCTCCCGTGGAACCTGAGGCAGAAGCCTCCCGGGCCGGGCGGACATCTGTCCTCTGGCCCCGAAGGTGGTCGGATGTCTGGAAGGGACGGTATTTCTAAACACATGCTACTAAATTAGAGGACACTTTGAAAACTCCTGAGTTAACTCTTGAGTCAAAGATGGGAAGAATGAAAGAAAAACAAAAGCACCACATTGTTCAACTCCTTTGTTTTACCCATAATGCCACATGTTTTCTTCAACAATGTCCATGTATTGCTAATTGCTGATAAGATTCTTCAAGACAGAGTTAGCATTGGTAGGTGTATGCCATATTCTGTTGCTTTGCTGACATATACCTTCATATCTAGGCTGTGGAACTAAGCAAACGCATGAAAAAGAAGCGAAAAGAAAATCAGAAAATCATGAATGAACTGAGCATAGATCTCACTGAAATCAGGGGACAACATCAGTTCCTACTTGGTAAAATCAGGAGAACTGGGCACATGTGTTGATGCTGCTGCAGCAAGAGACTCCATGCCTGGACATACTGAGTGCCATCATGAGTCTCTGCTCATATGGAGGCTCTGTTTATCAGGAGTGATGGAGGGACATCTCTGAGAAACTAAGCAGTAGAGAATAGCCTGGCACGGATCAAAATGTATAGAAGAAACCAAACCAGACAGCTAGGGATAGTCCAGATACCCAAGTTACTTTAGAATACCAATTTTCTAACGTGCTTCTACAATATCCAACATGTTAACTAGTTTCAAGTATCCTTACTTTATATCTCAGGAAGAGCATACTTGATCACATACAACAAAGGCGTGCAATTAAGAAATCTTTTCATCTGAATTGTTTTATACAATGAAAGCAAAGTCTTATAATCATTCAGCCTTTACAATACATTGTACTTCAGGTTCTGTTCAACGTAATCATTACTAAAAAAGTAAATTATCACTTGTACTTTTCACTATTTACAAAGATAACTTCTAAGAGTATCCTGTGGCAGCAATCTGCCCCAAATAATATTTGGCAGCTAATAGCAAAGGGTCTGTAGTTCCCCACAGAGTACAGGCTTTCTCTGTGGGAGTGCAGTCTAGTATAATTAGCATGTTCTTAATTGCCAGACCATATTTGATAATACTACCATTAATATCTCTGACATCCTGAAGACACCTCTTAACTAAAGCACTGTAACAAACGGGCCAACAGAGAACTTGTTGTCTGAGCCAAAATCTTGATCTCTGATAAATGTACATTCAAATGGGTAGCTCCAACTTTTAGGGATGAACATCATAATAGGTGTTCATCCACAAATCACAATGTATATCACCAAATTATACTTCCATTAAGCCAGCTCTGCAGAGCAAAGTCCATCATTCTGAAATCCACACAGCAACTATAAAGCTTTCTCTGGTGCCCCAGATCCAAATGAGAAGGATTTAATAGTTATGTGCATTTTATCCCATATATTTGAAAATTAACCTACCATAGGAAACATCTGCCATGATGCTACCAAAGCCATCAGGAATGCCCTGTGCTCAGAAGTTGCAGGGCAGCAGGAGCCAGGAAAGGTGGCAAGTCCCTCATGTACGCCATCCTCATTATTTTGTGTTTCTGCAATTTTATAAGCTAGGTATTTCTGTCTCTATTTCCCAATAGGCAAATGCACTTGTCTGCAATTGCAGTTTTTTTTTCTATTCAGAATCATTGTGATAATATATAATGAAGATACTTCTGGAATCACCAGTGGGAGACTGGGATATTGTCATAGCCTTTGCCACAAGAACACAACTATCTATAAACTGGGCAATCTGAGAAAAGAAGCAAGAAAAACATTTGTCTTAAACACATAATAACATTACAGAGCAACAAGGATCCTTTGTTTAAAGCTACCAATAAAGATGGTTTTTAGACTTTGACTTACAGATAAGAAAGATGAAAATAACATAAGTTAATATTCATATCTCTATATGCACCTATAAGGGAGCCCATCCATCTCCTTCACCACAAACTATGCTCATCAATGTGGAAATTATTTGGTTTCTTTACTGGAGATTACACAGCCTCAAACTGATACATGCAGAAATATGAAGGCACTGAGTATGTCAGTGAATAATGACCACTGTTCATACCTAATAGAGGGACGAAAACAAATAATACCACAACTTGCATGAGACATTGCAATATCAACAGGTGGCCTTTCATACAAGAAGTGAAACTTTACCTCTCAGCTCCCAGTGGCTCTCCTAGCAGGTGGCCAGTGTTGGTGTCAGCCTCAAGTGTCAGCCATCACTTTACCAAGTAAACATTTAGTGTATTTAGGAACAGCGATGTATCTGTTTAGGACCCAAATTTGTCCCTCTCCTGGGTATTATTGAGTTGTGCTACTTTACCTCTTGATGCAGTTCCAACAGCAACTGCCCAATGAGAATTCTTCTTCTCTACTATTCATCCACAAAGTCTCTGGTAAAGCACCATGCTCATATTCCATGGAGTGATTGCTTGAATATCATCTAGGACTCATTCTGTGGATCCGAGCCCAGGAACATGGACTTTCGGGGGGGGGGGGGCGGTGCTCATATATTTTATAAACCTAATCTCAGTATCCCCATTCATGCAGCTTGTGAGGTTCAGAACACTTGTGAGGAGACGGTCTGATCTGTTTGCAATATTAACAAAGGAATAAGAAGGGAAGTAGCAGTGCCTCCTATGTCTAAACTTAGAGAAAACTATCTCAAGAGAAAGGGATGATGGTGGTCAGAGCAACCTAAGGGATGCACTTACATCCAATTTCAGTCAGCGTTGGGCTGTGAGATGGTGGAAATACACTTCACCACTGTGGGGTTTCTCACAGGAGAGAAATAAGAATGTAAAAAGTGAGACTGTAAACCTAATGCAGAAGGGGTCTGTGAGGGTGAAGGACATGCTTGGAGAAGTACTGATTCATAGCCACCCCTTTAAGAGATATCATTTCTAGGAGCTGTATAAATGGTTCATTGGTTAAAACAGCTTATTGTTCACAGAGAAGATCTGGCTTTATTTCTCAACATGAGCATGGTAGCTCAGATTCATCTTCTAGTCCAGGTCTAGGAGATTTGATGCTCCTTTAAACTCTATGGGATTCTAAATATACATTGTGTATGTTTACACATTCATGCATGAGTATTCATAAGTAACATAAAATAAATAAATATTTTCAAAATGATTATTTCTGAGTCTGAATACACACTGGCCTTGAGATTTTCTTTTTTTTATCTTTTATTTTTTGTATTAGATATTTTCTTTATATACATTTCAAATGCTATCCAGAAACTTCCCTATACCCTCCCCCTGCCCTGCTTCCCTACCCACCCACTCCTGCTTCTTGGCCCTAGTGTTCCCCTGTACTGGGGCATATAAAGTTTGCAGTACCAAGGGGCCTCTCTTCCCAGTGATGGCCAACTAGGCCATCTTCTGTTATATATGCAGCTAGAGATACAAGCTTAGGATATTCTAATTATTATGGGTTCTTTCTCTGGACTCTTAGCAACAGAAATTTCAAAGTCTAAAATTGTTTAGAATCTTCAGGACACTGAGACAACTTGGAGGACACCTTGGCACCTAGTGAGTAAGCTTGTACTTCAGTGGGAAGGTAGAAATGTCCAGAGTCACTGAAAGAATACCTAAACATAGTAAAAGCAATATACAGCAAACCAGTAGTCAACATCACACTAAATGGAGAGAAATTTGAAGCAATCCCACTAAAATCATGGACTAGACAAGGTTGCCCACTCTCTCCCTATCTATTCAATATAGTACTTGAAGTTCTAGACAGAGCAACTAGACAACAAAAGGAGGTCAAAGGAATACAAATTGGAAAGGAAGAAGTCAAAATATCACTATTTGCAGATAATATGATCATATACTTAAATAACCCGAAAATTCAACCAGAGAACTCCAAAAACTGATCAACAACTTCAGCAAAGTGGCTGGATATACAATTGACTCAAACAAATCATTGAGAAGGAAATTAGGGGAATGAAACACCCTTCACAATAGTCACAAATACTATTACATAACTTGGTGTGACTCTAACCAAGCAAGCGAAAGATCTGTATGACAAGAACTTCAAGTCTCTGAAGAAAGCAATCGAAGATCTCAGAAGATGAAAAGATCTCCCATACTCATGGATTGGCAGGATTAATATAGTCAAAATGGCTATCTTGCCAAAAGCAATCGACAGACTCAATGCAATCCCCATCAAAATTCCAAATCAATTGTTCATAGAGTTAGAAAGAGCAATTTGCAAATTCATTTGGAATAACAAAAAACCCAGGATAGTGAAAACTATTCTCAACAATAAAAGAGCTTCTGGGGGAATCAACATCTCTGACCTCAAGCTATATTATAGAGCAACAGTGATAAAAACAAAACAAAGCAAAACAAAACAAAACAAAACAAAACAAAACTGCATAGTATTGGTACAGAGACTGGCAGGAAGATCAGTAGAATAGAATTGAAAGACCCAGAAATGAACCCACACACATATGGTCCACTTGATCTTTGACAAGGGAGCTAAAGGCATCCAGAGGAAAAGAGACAGCATTTTTAACAAATGCTGCTTGTTTAACTGGTGGTCAGCATGTAGAAAAATGAAAATAGACCAATTCTTTTTTTTTCTTTTTGACCAATTTTTATCTCCTTGTACAAAGCTCAAGACCAAATGGATCAAGGACCTCCACATAAAACCAGATACACTGAAACTTATAGAGGAGAAAGTGAGGAAGAGCCTCAAACATGTGGGCACAGGGGGAAATTCCTGAACAGAACAACAATGGTTTATGCTCTAAGATCACAAAGTTTGGAGCTGAGAGGAAAGGATGGACCATCTAGAGACTGCCATACCCGGGATCCATCCCATAATCGGCCTCCAAATGCTGACACCATTGCATACACTAGCAAGATTTTGCTGAAAGGACCCTGATATAGCTGTCTTTTGTGAGGCTACACCAGGGCCTAGCAAACACATAAGTGGATGCTCACAATCAGCTATTGGATGGATCACAGGGCCCCCAATGGAGGAGCTAGAGAAAGTAACCAAGGAGCTAAAGGGATCTGCAACCCTATAGGTGGAACAACAATATGAACTAACCAGTACCCCCTGCAGCTCGTGTCTCTAGCTGCATATGTATCAGAAGATGGCCTAGTTGGCCATCGGTGGAAAGAGAGGCCCATTGGTGCAAACTTTATATGCCTCAGTACAGGGGAACACCAGGGCCAAGAAGTGGGAATGGGTGAGTAGGGGAGTCGGGGGGAAGGGCATGGGGGACTTTTGGGATAGCATTGGAAATGTAAATGAAGAAAACACCTAATAAAAAATAAAATAAAATAAAATAAAATAAAAATAAAAGAATTTACAAATGGGACTTCATAAAATTGCAAATCTTCTGTAAGAAAAAGGACACTGTTAATAGGACAAAAAGGCAACCAACAGATTGGGAAAGCATCTTTATCAATTCTACATTCGATAGAGGGCTAATATTTAATATATACAAATAACTCAAGAAGTTAGACTCTAGAGAATCAAATAACCCTATTTAAAATGGGGTATAGAGCTAAACAAAGAATTTTCAACTGAAGAATATTGAATGACTGAGAAACAACTAAAGAAATGTTCAACATCCTTAGTCTTCAGGGAAATGAAAATTAAAACAACCCTGAGATTCCACCTCACACCAGTCAGAATGGCTAAGATCAAAACTTCAGGTGACAACAGATGCTGACGAGGATGTGGAGAAAGAGGAACACTCCTCCATTGCTGGCGGGATTGCAAGCTGGTACAATCACTCTGGAAATCAGTTTGGCAGTTCCTCAGAAAATTGGACATAGTACTACCTGACGACCCAGCTATACCACTCCTGGGCATATACCCAGAAGATGCTACAACATGTAATAAGGACACATGTCTACTGTGTTCATAGTAACCTTACTTATAATAGCCAAGAGCTGGAAAGAACCCAGAAGAATGGATATAGAAAATGTGGTACATTTACACAGTGGAATACTACTCAGCTATTAAAAATGATGAATTCGTGAAATTCTTAGGCAGGTGGATGGAACTTGAAAATATCCTAAGTGAGGTAACCTAATTGCAAAAGAACCCACATGGTATGTACTCACTGATAAGTGGATATTAGCCCCAAAGCTCCAAATAGCCAATATACAATTCACAGACCAAATGAAGCTCAAGAAGAAGAAGGAAGGCCAAAATGTGGGTGTTTCCGTCCTTCTTAGAAGGAGAACAAAATACTCACAGGAGCAAATATGGAGATAAAGTCTAGAGCACAGACTGAAGGAACATCTAGAGATGTTCTACCTGGGGATTCATCTCATATACAGTTACCAACCCAGACACTATTGTGGATGCCAAAAAGTGCATGCTGAAAGGAACCTGATATGGCTGCCTCTTGAGAGGCCCTGCCAGAGCCATACAAATACAGAGGGGGATGCTCCCTGCTAACCATTGGACTGAGTGGAGTCCCCAATAGAGGAGTTAGAGAAAGGACTGAAGAAGCTGAAGGGGTTTGCAACCCCATAGAAAGAACATCAATATCAACCAACCAGACCCCCTAGTGCTCCCAGGGACTAAGCCATCAACAAAGGAGTACACATGGCTCCAGCTGCATATGTAGCAGAGAATGGCCTTATCACGCATCAGTGGGAGGAGAGGTCCTTGGTCCTATGAAAGCTCAATAGATGTCCCCCAGTGTAGAGGAATCCAGGGTGAGGAGGTGGGAGTGGGTGGGTGGGTGGAGGAACACTCTCACCGAAGCAGGAGGAGGGAGGATGGGATAAGTGGTTTCCACGAAGGTGGGAAACTTTGAAAGGGGATAACATTTGAAATGTAAGTAAAGAAAATATCCAATAAAAAAAAGAAAAAGAATAGTGTGGAGAGGAAAGAGGCACTCCTGAAGTTTAGCTAGTGAGAAAAATAACAAAACATACAGCGATAGGTCATTTTTATTGGGCACTGAATAAATTCTAAGGCTTCTAACAGTGAAAAATCATTGATTTAGAATGAAGACAAATTTGGATCTATATCAACACTAAAAACTGACTAGAGAAAAAGAAATGTTACATCTTATCAGCATAGATGTTTTGGTTGCGTACAGTTAAATTTGTGAGGTGGTAGTAGAATATTAATTTATTGTTTTCTAGACTTTATAATGATGATTGAAGATTCAATCCTAGCAAGGGCTGACCCCTCTCTATACTCCATGTGGTGCATAAATTTTCTACCTGAAGCCAAAAAGCATCTCACTGGACTCCCCATCCCACATTACATGGTTTTTCTTTTTATTTGCAGTCCATCTCACCCTTCAGTGTATCAGGCTTTAGTGGAAAACAGAAGTTCCCCAGTGCTTGAGAGCAGAGGTACTCTACTGTAAAGTTAGTCAGAGCTCCCGTAGGCTAGTGGGTTTTCACTAACTGTTTCAGATGGGAAAAGCAATAGCAACTAAAAACCGTGTCTTGTCTTCATATTCACAAAATAATACCTAACATTCATGTGATTCTGTTATCACTGGAATCCTTCCAGCTATGTATGACAGTCATAGTCATGAGTGCCCTGCCCAGGTAGAGGCTGTACCTCCTCCTTAGTCCAAAATGCAGTCTGAAGGCTTTCAACTAGGGGAAGTTACTGTGATTCAGGAGAGAAACTGAAGGAATCCTGCTGCAGGAGGCCAGCTGAATGGAAATAATCACCATTCCCTCCTCCTTCTGGATTTCAGATAGCCACATGATGGAGGATTCCTTGAAAGAAGCTGTGACTATACCAGTGGATGCACACAATAGAACTTCAATGATGGAGATGTTAGAATTGTTGCCAGCCCAAAGTCAAATTATCTTGGGCCATCTTTAGGCCTCTTAATAAGCATTTGTTCCCCTCCTTTCTGTGGGACTTAACATCTTCGTGGCAAATATGTAAATCCTTTGGAATGTTCAAATAGACCTTTAGTCCTGCTAGCCAATATCTAAGAATGTCATTCCTATCTGAGGCTTTTAATAGAGATTTTCCTGCTATGCTGACTCTGGTCTGATGTTCCCACTGGACATGTATTTGTAAAGCATGTTGATTTATGACCTGCTCTGTTCGTTTCCTTTAAGAACTTTATGAAATTGCTACATCATTGAAACATGGTGACTGGGACAACATGAGCTCATGCTCTTGTGCTGTGGTCACTCATATTTGGCTCCCCAATAAATCACCTGTGAGCTGAGAGCTGTTTCTTGGTTGATGTCTACAACCTTCCTGCCATACTGATGAAAAAGTCATGAAGATATATTATAGAGAGTTCTAGAAAAGGGTGAGAATATTGCCGGCTTGCAAGTCACAGAGCCACGGGATTTTACCTGTCACTTCTCAAAAGAAATAGACATTCTTTCAATATGAGATTGCTGATACAGATCTGCAATTGTCTCTTGAAAGCTTTGCTTCTTACATCTGCCCAAGTCTGATCACTAGGAAGTTTGCAAAATATGTAACTCTAATCCCTTTGCTCTTTCCCTGGAGGCTTTCTGTCACTGTGTCTCAGATGGAGCCCAGGAAAGGTGCCTATTATCTACCCCATGTTTTTCTTAACTCCAGAAACTTCAAGGAGGCAAGTGTTATAAACAGCATACCTATGACAGGGACACCTGGAATATGCAAATAAGATGAGCCCAAGCCAGAAAACATCTTCCACCTAAGTCTCCAGATGCAATTAACTGACACTCAGCTCCCCCAAAGTCATGGAGATGACAGGTTTCCTAGTAATGCAAGAGGGGTGCAAGCAACGGTATCTGCGTGTGTGGCTCCTTTTGGTCTTGATTGCATGTGAAGGATCTTCAGTTCACCACAGGGATGCCTCTGTACCAACTGTGATGATTCTCTTCCACCCACGTGCAGGTGGTGTGTGGTTTCCACTGTTATACACAGAACAAAATCAGGATTCTTCTTCTGTTTAATAATTGCTTTTTGGCTGCAGAATTGGCAGTTGAAGAGAGTGACAGAGGTGGGATCTTGGCCAATGTCCATCCCTCCAAACTGTTCCTCTGCCTTCCCACTTCTATGTCTTTATCCACAATGGTGAGAGTATAAGGTGTAAGAGTTCTAACTCAACAGTAATGTCATCTGAAACTACTGTTTGAAAGGATGACAACAGGACTTCTGTAATGTTGGGTCCATTGTAAAGTTATCTATTGCATTAAAATATGTTTCATTTTATATTATAAAGAAAATCTTAAACAAATCTATTTAACCCATGGGATTGTGGTACAAGACATTTGTTGCTTTTTGCCATGACTTTCCAAGGATGTGGCTGTGGAAACAGGGCCCAATAAAGAAGAGTCACGATACATATCTTCTTAGAATTCAGAGCTGCTGAGACTTCTGAGCACACACCAGGCTTTGCAGAATCCAGCAAGGACCTTGTGCTGCCTGCATCACAACACATTTGATGACAGTTATGTGGGTTAGATTGAAGGGGGAGGGGGATCCTGCATTATACAAGCATGGTCTCCTGAAACAGCAATAGCTGATTACCTCAGCATGTTGCTTGTTTATGTACCATTAGGTTCTGGGATTGGTAGAAATGGAACCTCCCTGACAGGCAGAGCTGGGAGCCACCTTCCACCAAACATCACCTCTCTAGTCTTGCAGTAGGTCTGTAAGGGCCAAGCCTATCCTCTGCCTCTACGTTGCCCTTACAGAAAGCTCTGTACAGGGGATTACCCTTCACTTTGTAGACTTCATGGTATTTAATTTTATTCACCTTTTATGGCTTGCTATTGAAACCTTTATTTTCCTCTTATTGACAGACATTTGATGCCTGTTTCTCTTTAAATCTCCAACGTTAACCGAAGTGTGGAAAGCCATGATAGCAACATTAATTTACAATCCTCAACCTTACAGCATTTTACTGCTGAGCTGTAACAACAAGCCTGAAAGAAAGAAGGGCAGATGCAGAAATTCTGTGGCACTGAAGATTCCTGATAGATTTCCTGTGATCACCTCCACTATGACCATTAGCCACACCTCTTGCTGTCCATAGAACCTGATTTCCACCTGCAACTTTCTGCTGCAGTTGTGAAGAGCAAGAGCAAGACTTCATTCCTGTGTGCTGCTCAACCTACTTTTTAGGACTTTATCTCTAACAGGCTTCATAGCCACTAAACCTATAGACTTAGATGTCAAACAACATAGAATGTCTCATCACCCAAAATAATCCTTCCTTTTGGCTATACAAAAATTCACAGAACTTGTCAACTCTATAGCTGCCTGAGGTTCATGGGCATACACATGTGTACTTACAGATACATACACATGTACACAGACACATGTACACATTGTTCTATTTTATGAAATGCAACACGATAATGTGGTAGAGGCAGCACTGAGGTGTGCCCATGCCAAGGCTTTTTCCCCTGAGAAATCAGCCATACAATAGGCCTCATATAAATGGAATTTTATTTGGGGAAGGGAATGAGGGAACAGAGGGGGGACCTGAAAAGGGGAAGAGGCAGAGAAAGGGGGGCAGAGACGGAAAGAAATATGGAGAAGAAAAAAGAGGCCAGCCAGGAACAGGTAGAGAAGAAAAAAAGAGAAGGAGAGAGGGTGAAGAAGGAAAAGGAGACAGTGTAGCCAAGTAGTCCTTTTTATATGCCATGTTGGTTCACATCTGGCTTTCAGCTAAGCAAGCTCTTGCTAGGTAGCTGTTGAGTGGAGTCAAGAGGGAATTGTACTCACATATAGGCACACAAAAATAAACTCAAAAGTACATGCACACATGTACACACAGTCACACAAACATATACAGGTAGGCACACACATGTACACTCAGGCACATAACAAGTACACAAATAAACACACATACACAGAATATTAGTCCTTTTCCTGTGTGACTGCTTTCTTACCCATCATCTCTTCCTCACCTAACTTCATATACTCAGTTTCCCACCCCTCCCTTTAAAGACATAGCTCTTAGCTCCTCTGCCCTACCTCCAGCTTCAGAGACTACAGGCCCCACACTAACACTCCATCAATAGACACTGCATGCTTGGAGGGTAAAACACACTACACATCTTAAGGATTTCATTAATAAAAAATCAGATGACATAGAAATGCAATAGGTGGGGTGTAGTGTTTAAGACAGCATGTGGGGGATACTTTTAATGGATTTTGTTTACTGTATGACTCTTTATATTACAAGGAACACAAATTACTTCATGAGAGTGATTAAGATGACACAGAGGTCGATAGAGGAAAGAGATATAGAGTGAGAAGGAAAGAGGGAGAAAGGAAGGAGGGAGGAAGAGAGAGAGAGAGAAATTAGAGTTCAGATCTTCAATGTGAGTTGTACTTTTCAGAGAACTGCAGTAGAAAGATCTGATTTCCTTCAAGCCTCCCTCCCTCCCTCCCTGGTGCATCCCCAGGGTTCCCCTGTTCAAAGGCTCCAGGTTACCAGCTGCCACTTCTGATCAGCCTTGCTGCTTCTGGAGTGCTGCTGTGAAGCCACCTGCCTGCCCAGACTCCCCAGACACCATGCCAGCTCCACATGTCCTTTTCATAGTTCGTTCCAGAGAACGCTCTGACCAGTCCTCCAGAACTGTTCTGCCATCAAGTCTCATAAGTATGGAAGAACTCAGGAAGGGTTTGTCTTTATCTATTACAAAAGAATATACCTAATTTTCATGATCTTCAATACACTTGAGTTTTCATGTCAGCATATGCATTTTTCATAGTGTACAAGGGAGAATTTTGTTGTCATTTTTCCCACCTGTGCTTCTTCCTGACTGATGAGAGTTACCCCTTCACTTCCACATAAACCAAAGCATCACTTGGACCAGACAGGACATTGAGTGTAGGTGATCATTAGGACAGAACCATGCCTGCTTTTCTGGTTTTTAACTTGGAAATGATGTTTATTTTCATGTTTCTCTAAGGCCAGAAACAATCTCTAGTTTTTTTTTTAACCGCTTCTTGAAGCAGAAATAAATGTTAATGAGCAATATTCTTACTTATTAAAGGGACCTAATGCTCATTCCTCCTAAGGATACCAATCCCTCAGTCCTTCTACACAGTGAGAATTGACTTTGTTAGGAAGATGCCACCTTGTGTCCTTAATCAGAAGACCATGTATTTCCCCTCAGGCTCTTGCATTGGCCAACACAGAAAGAAGATTCAACAAAAGCCTCTGGGAACCACCACATGGGTTCTAAGCAGTCTGAAATAAACAGACCTAGGTGCTTTTGATGCTGTTCTTAAGTTCTCATGATTATCCACACTGACTGAGTATGCTGCCTGACTCCTTCTGCCAAGGCACTAATAGATATCCATCCTTTATTCACTTGGCTTTTCAGTGAGTCCTGAGTGCCTTGTGATCTGTTGGGTACTTGTCTATGTTCTAACAAACAGACAAACAGACAGACAAACATGTCAATCAAGGTCTAGGGCCTCTCCTGCCTATCCATTCATTTTCTGATGCATTAAATGAGTGACTAATAACAGCTGAATCTAAGAGTGAAAATAAAAATCTCCATTCCCTTCTCAGAATGATACATTTTAGCTGCATTTGGAGAATAGATGAAGAACTGGATAGTTTAAAGATTTTCATACCTCCTTTACACAAGTGTTTATTTTGGTTTTATTTGTCTAATATAGCATGTATGTAGGGGGGTACGTATGCTATGGCATGAGTGTACAGAAGTCAGAGGACTACTTCCAAGGACATACGAGTCCAGAATATTGACTCAGGTTGTCAGGTTCAGTGGCAAATGTGTTAACCCACTGAGCCACACCACCATCCCTAAAGTTCCTTGTAATATATTTTGATAAAATATTTTAGGTTTTTTTTTCCTGAGATAGTTTTTCAAAATTATGATGGGTCTATACACTATGCCAGCCATTATTAAATTTTTTGAGTCTACTTTTTTTTTTTTTTGTACGAAAGCTTTGGGGGAAAAAAAGTAAGAGAAAGAAGGGAAAGATAAAGGCTCTCAGCTACATGGAAAATATCCAGGAGTTGTGACTAGGCTAATGTCTTCAGATTGATGGTTAGTTTTTAGCTGTCCACTTGACACAACCTAGCATTATTCAGGGAAAGGTTTTCAGTTGAGAAACTATCTAGGTGATATTAGTATGTATGGGACTTTCTTGATTTCCTTAGCTGGTGTGGGATGGAAGATCCACCTTGAATATGGGAGGTACCAGTTCGTGGGCTAGCCCTTGAACTTGGTAAGAGTGACTTAAACTGAACAAAAGCCACCATGCCTGGGCACATTGGTTTCCCTCTGCTCCTAACTTGATGTGAACAATTTCTTAAGCTCCTGGTTTGTGACTTCAGGGATGAGCTGTAACTTGGAGTTGGATACCAAATAAACCATTGTGCTGTTTTTTTATAAAAATATCACAGCAAAAGAATTGAACCTAGAACAGATTCTGAAGTTAGGAGCATAGAAAACAGCCTAGCACCTTCTACACCAGGATAGACTATTTGAGGAAAACACCCTATCTGGTTCATTCCTATAACCTTACACCTTACATACAGCTGTTTAAAGGAAGAGACATGGGTGTGTTCAATATTACATACAAGAATTATCAGGGTGTATCAGGAAGACTTCAGTCTAACAGGTCTTCTCTTGCCAAAAATGTACTTCTTTCTTACAAAATGTCCTGCTTTTCAGGAAAAGCTTGGGTTTTTATTCAAGTGATAAAGAGACACCCAGAAGCCACCTTTCTTCTACTGGAATGGTTCTATGTAAATTGACTCAGCATCATTAGTTTAGTCATAACTAAGTAAGATTAAGATACTTTCCCTTTGAAGACAGATACACACTCTTGGGTTTTTATGTGGGAACTGCATCATTGGCTAGCTTATCTAGCTGTGTTCACCCTGGGAATGTGAGCAGATCTTTCCCCCCAAATTGCCCCTTAAATCTCTCTAAACACTTTCAAGACACTTAACATTTTACCAGTACAGTCACTGTAGTGTATAATTGGCCATTTGAGCCTTATGCTCACTTGTCTAGATTCTACAGGCTTCAAAGATGACATCCTCATACTTTAAATACTTGTGGGTTGGATTAATGTTCATCACCCAGGCATAGCTTATTCCTTACTTCTTTGGGGAAGGCTCAGAATTCACTGATAACCCTAGGAGGGATGTTATTTTCTTGTTGTATGTCCTTTCATGTGTGATTCTAAATACACCCTTAATAGACACCTAAATAGAGAAACGTTCAAGACAGTAAAACCCATACAATCAAAGGAGAAAATGCACTCACGTTCTGCAGCACATTTCACTTTATCTACCTGCAGACAGGAGTAAGTCCCCACCAGAATCTGTATAGGGATGGCCATTCGACTGCCTTCTGTGACTGGTTAGAGATGGCTCTGTGTCCTTGACGATTGCTTGGTGTCCATATGGGATTTCTTCATGTCTAATCACGCGTGTTCTGAGTGGGGAGCTGTTGACAGAAGATACATGTAAAGAAGTGCAGCATGTGCTGAATTCGGAAATTACATAGACTCTTAGAAGATTGAGCACCATGCCTTGAGAGTCTTTCTCAACCACAATTTGCCATAATGCATATATGAAAGACTGTAGCTGACTGACTTAGGTCTTGTTATCTGTGATAAATCCTGCCTTCTGCCTTATAGCAAAACAGATGATAGCAACAATATTCCCCCAATTTCCATGTCACTGGTAAGAACCTAGGGTGGCTATTCCCCCTCTCCCTCCACCAGCCTGTACTCACACACAAGCAACTTTATATTCTATCAGACAATCCTTGCTGTCTCATGGGATTGACAACAAGACCATTTCTACCTCACCAAATGAATCTACTATCTAAGGAGTTCACTTTCTTATCTATATGCAGAAAAGCTATTTTGTCTATGAGAACACATAATAGATTTTCCTAGAAAAATCTTTATACATGGAATAGTTTAACTCCATACACTTCTTAGGATAATCATCTTAAGATGACCTAAAAAGGAGCTAACAACACAATGTAACTAAAAACTACTCTTAAAGGTTTGAAATTTTTGCTCTCCATTTGGTATCAATTTTGAACAATTTATACTCAAAATAACAATAATTAGCCAGTAATAGAAGGAAGATAAATTTATATAACAATGTAAACCATAAAAATATTACAAGTGATATATTCTGAGTCACACTGGTTTCTCAGACATACAGCTTTAGATAATGACATTAACTCCTGCTTTCATTATTTTTATAAAACATCTGATTCTCTACCATCACCAAACACAATGTGTGTGTTCCACTCTTTTATGTTTATTACTTCAAATTCAATTTATTTGTATTAAAAGTGGTTTATAAGTGAACATCTTAATATCACAATTCTTAGGGCTTTGAAGACGGTTCAGTAGAGTATCTATTGAGCAAGCAAGAGGACCTGAGTTTGGATTCTCATTACCCACATAAGAAGTCTGCCAGGCGTGTCAGTATGCTTCTATAATTGTTGTACAGTGGGACTGTGGTGACAGCCTGATTTTTTAAGTTCCCTGGGTAGCCAATCTAGAATACTAAGTGAGGTTCAGGGTAAATGAGAGTTTCTGTTTCAAACAAAAAGGTAGAGAGTGATTTAGAAGACACTGACATGGCCCTCTGGCCTCCACATCTATATGTACACACACACGTACACACACATGTGCACACACATACACATACATCTGGACACACACACACCTCACTCACACAAATCCATGAATCAGAAACAATACACCAAAGTCAAAATACAGAAGGTCACTCTGGAGTGTCTTTAAACTTTCTGTGTCACTTTCTGAATGCCAGCTTTACCATGGAAACTGAATAGCAAAATAATACCGGCTTTATGGCACAGGAATTACAGTTGCCTTGAGATTGCGGTGATTTTCCAAGCCATCCTTGAAATATACCCATTTATTTTTTGGGGGGGTGAGTATATGGGGCCTTAGCTCTTGAGTAAGGTAATGGTTCCTTTTCTGCTGACAGCCCTTTATTTGGGATTATGGAGCACAGAGGGTGCATAACTTAAGTACATGTGCTTATTCACAGAGGAAAATAGGTTTGCAAGCTGCTAATAATATATTCTCTGCCGTGATAATGGCACTTCAGATACCTGAGGTGAAAGTGTGCTTGGAAACGCCCGGGAGGATTTCCCTTTGGATGTACTTTTTGCAGGCAGGTGAGGCCTTTCTGATGACTATTTGCCATCTCACACTGCAGTAATTGTTGGTAGGATTCAGAAAGAGCTGGGCTGGAACTGGAGCTCAAGGACGGATCCTAGCTCCACATCTCCCGCTAATGTCTGTGATGATCTTACAGGAGAGACGGGATAATTAGTGTTCTTCCCAGTATTCTCCACTAAGCAGTCCCAGCTGGGAGTATTTTCATTCTCAAGCAGGGCACTCAAGGGAGGTAGGTGGGTGTTTGGGCACGAGGGGTTTTCACTGTTGCCTGTGCCAGCAGTACAGATCTCTGACCCTGTATGGGAGAGCTCTGTATGAAAGCAAACTAAAGAATCTAACCTCAGCAATCGCATGCTCCATAACTCTCATCTGCATTTTATAATCTCATCGACGGTCATAAGACTTTACACTCCACATCCTAAATTATGAAAGAATCCCCATAGAAAACTGGAGGGATTGTAGAGCTCTGTGGATATCACATGTCCATAAAAATGTATTTTTCAGGTCTCTTTCATTTACCTCCACCAGAAATATTAAAAATGTTATGCCACTCAATAATGTAATAAAAAAATTTCCAATACTAACAGCTTTTCATTCTCAAGACTGCAGACAGCATATGAAATGATTTATTTGCAAAGAATTCAACTGAGTTATGAGCTAATTATATTAGAAAATTTATAGATTAATAATTCCTTGCAAGGGCCATGTTTCCCCATAGGAATGAAAAGTAAATCTATTTAAGGGAATACACACATGAACAGGACAACTGGAGGAAAGAGGAGATAGGCAGATGTTGCCAATAGTAGGATCACTCTAGACAGTTGTGTGATCTTGGCACCTATTTGATTTGAGTCTAAAAATTAGGTAGGCATGTTTGTTCCTCTTTAAAATTAACAACAGAAAACAAACAAACAAAGAAGCTGTAAAGCAAAGAGAATAAGGTAATTCAAAATTGAGTGAATTTTAAGTTAAGAATCTTGTTTTTATTTTTGATATATAAGATTTTGTTATTAATTCATGGGAAGAAATCTTCCTTTAATAATTATATCACCACAATCATAGGTCATTTCTGTCTTAGATAGGAAGAAAGGACCCAGACTATCATAACCATTTTAAAGGGACACGTTAGTAACTGTTACTTGCATGTATAGGAAAACTGTGCATTGAGGTTGCCAAAGAACCTGGCAGGCAATGGTACTTACATGGCATTCCACAACAGAATCAAAGTCACAAGTTCATCTAACCTCCATCAGGTGCCCTTCTGGAAAATGACAGACCCAACTTCCAAGATCTATTAAGTCAATATTAATGTCAGCCTTCTGGCAGTCTCAGTCTCAAGTCTCTTTTGAAGACTCCCAAGTTGTAGCAACTTATAGCAGGAAGGTCTCATGAGTCATCTAACCAGTCACACTTACCCATTTCAGATACACTCTTTTTAGCTCTAGATTATAATCTACATAAGCATCAGCTACTATAATGGCCTATGAGGACAAAGGATGTGAGAGCTTGTAGAGGACACGCCCAGGTTGCCAAAGAGAGATTGCAGGGAAGACAAAGGAAGTGTACAGTGCACTGCACTGTATTGCCTGCAGGGACGACCTGGAGATGTGCAATCTCGAGGCAGGCCATGCATGTGGAGAACTTGCTTTCTAGGGATTGGATGCTCTAGGAACTTATCCCAATGTTCAGCTTGATAAAAGCACACATTCCTGACACCTCCTATTTCAGTGAAAATAAACCTGATTTATATTATTTCCTTTTTATCTTTTTACCCCTCCTGAACTCTACAGACTCTACCACAGAGCACTCCCCAGAGCAGGGCAGGAAGATTATCCTTCTTCCAACGAAATGAAATAATCATTTAAAATAGCATCCTTGGTGGCAATACTATTTGTCTTTGTTCCCAAAATAAATATCATATTTATCTCCCTTACTTCTTTCTTAACTCCCAACTAGATTAAGTGTTTTGAAAAATCAGAATTAACTTGAAGGATAGGATAATTTGATCTGAGTGAAAGATGGGAATAAAGAAAGATAAGTGAACATGATATTTCTAAGCATTTATTAGCTTACAAGGCTCTGGAGATTTAACTTAGCATTTCTAGGGTTTGATTTTTCTGCCCCCGGCTGGGTTTTCTGAGGAATAGCAGAATAACTTGGTCTTTTCTATACTACTATAAGAGAATACCTGAGACCAGAGACTTTGATGGAAAGCAGGGTTTTTTTTTTCCATTACATTTCTAGAGCAGAGAATACTAGGAGCAAGGCACTGACAACCAATGTGGGCTTTCCTTGTGGGGTACCAGATGGACAAAAGTAGGCGCAAGCACTGAACCCCTCCTTATAAAGGCGCTGTTGCCTGATATCAAGATGAACCAAGAACAGAGATTGCATGTCTCACCCTGCCTCTCCACACCACTGCCTTGGGTTTTCAGTTTCTAACACAGGAACATGGAGAGATCTCTTCAAAGCACAGTGGTAGGACAGCCCATGTGACCAAGCCAGCAACTGACAGACAGATAGTAGGTCTTACTTATAATTATTATCATCCACAGTTTCTCCTCTGGAGCCTGTCATACCTACCAAGAACTCTTCCCATGCATTGTGCAAATGTCTTCACATCTTTCTACTTCATGCTTTCTGAATTAAGATGCTATTCACCCACAATTATTCTCAAGATTTAGTGACTTATAACCATAAAATTATCAATCAAAATGGGAGAGAAAAGAGCATATGTTCGAATAATTGGAAAAAGTCAGTGACAGAAGCTTTTGGTTTATAATGTTAGTCTCCACAGGGTCTGTCACATACAACTAACTTGGGACCCCAAACAGTCCCTGCATAATGGGCAGTTGATACTGACTCCAGCCAGGTCACAGCAGAGATAAGGCAGATGAAGTGAGATCTAGAAAAATATCCAATACTCACTAAGACTCCCAGCATTGGTTTAATCCAATTGATTGTTTAGGTCACAAAGTACTAGTCCTAAAATGTGGAGACATGGTAGGATCATTCCTGGCTATCTCTCTTTATGTCACACCTGCAAGAACTTCCATTCATATCCCCAAGTCATAGAAGTGATTAATAGTTTTCAGAGTGTCAATACTGTTATTAGTTGACCTCAACACAATATTCATTAAAAAGAATTGAGATGTTGTTGGTCCAGGTCCCAGTGTCCTAGTTATGGGTGGTCATGAGATTTCCATGAGAACCTGAGTGCTGCCTGGCTTTATCAGCACACAGCTGTAGTTTCATCAGTTCTGGAGCTGAGAACAAACCTCTTTAGGAGCACTCAGTCTGGCACTTATTCACAGATTAGAACCTCAAGTGTCTGAGCATCATGCTGAGCCATTGAGAGTGGAGGCAGAAGAGACACTGCATTTAGATAACAAAGCCTTGAGGAAGAGGCAGGAACTTAATCACATCTAATCAAGTAAGAACAAATATAGCGCCACAGGTCCAGGTTATAATCTCAAAAGGATCTCAAATACTCTATTCCCAAGTGCTGAAAGTCAATAAGTTTAAATCCTGCAGACACAAATGCCTTTGAAATATAATTTTTTGGAAGACAGTTTTCAATGCTTTACACTGAATTTACTTGTATTTTTCAAAGAGTATTTATGTGAGAAATAAATGTAAAAACATTAGCAAATAGTTCATGGATCACTTTATAAAGGACAGTAATGATTCCATTTTTATGTCAACAATCATAAACACTGTGTGACATTGGAACACATATCAGATAACCAGATGAACTACTTTTTGTAAGAAATAGATTGGTCTGCAAAATGGCTCAGTGGATAAAGACATTTGTTGCCAAACGTGACCAATTAATTTTGAACCATGGAATCCACATGGTGAGAGAAAAGAACCAACTCTTACAAGTAGTCCTCTGACCTACATAAACACACACACACACACACACACACACACACACACACACAAACACAGAGACATCACAAAAGTGTAAGCAAATGCACATGTGCATAGACACATATACCCATGTGCACACATACACTTGTAAATTTAATTTTGAAAAAAATATAGATAAAAAAGCAGGATGTAAAACACACAACCCTGAGCACAGTACTGTCACATACCAACTATGATAACTAAGAACACATGAAAGGCTGTGGTGGGATATCTAAGGCTTTTGTTGAGATCCTTCAAAAACCACAATGTGGCACTACTTCACACACAGTTAGCCAAAGAGCCAGATGACAGGAAGTTCTATTTTCTATTAGTGTACATATAGATATAAGTCTCCTCTCTGCTTAGAGAGGTATTAACAAATTTTTCTTAATATAAATATAAACAGTGAATGAATCTGGTGACTGTATTTCTTTACCATATGTTAGTTCCCAATAACTGCACAGAGAAAAGAAGATATATTTAAAATTTCACCTCAGTCGCTGAGCAGTTAAATGATCTATTCTTAACTCTTCTATGCTAATCTGTCACCTCCCAGCTCCATCCCTTGATGCTTACATATTTTCATTGATCTGGCTCTTCAGGACTCCTTTTTATGGCTCCAATTCCTCCATCCTCCCAGCCCATCAGCTCTCCTTGTCTCCTCCCTTTGCTAGCAGATATCCCTCCCTATTCTCTATTGTGCCCAGCCACTGGGTGTTCAGCATTTATTGACAAGGCAGAGAATAAATGATGATAACTGATTACACAAACTTGAGACAGAAGTTTCACAATATAAGCATTACACAATGTCATATTCAGATTGAAACAAACATGAGGGCAGAGAAATCAGCATTTGAATAATACAGAGGTAACTCTCACAGAGCATACAAAACATTATGTCTATATTTCTCTCTTCTTTCTGATAAAAGGCTCTTTTTTCTTATTATAATAATAACATACAGTAGGAACAATTATGAAACAATTATGAAAAGTATTAAGGAAGACATTCACAATATTCAGCTCATCATTTTTGGCAACTTAGATAAACTGTTGTATCATCTATTCTATCTTGCTGAGTTTAGAGTTTTGTATCTAAATCACTTTCTACCTTAACTTGTATTGCCATCCTTAAAATATCTTTTTAGATGTAGAACATCTTCTTAAGTCCTAAACTAACATGACCATGAGTTTTACTATCTGACTATTAACTTCCATTTCTTAACCATCTCTAATAGTTTGTAATTTGTAATTTTTATTATCCCAACATTTTGTAATATCCACTTTCAAAAGGACTAGAACTTTATATTGCATCATTACAAATTATAAAAGTACAAGGTCTCAAACATTAAAAACATAAATACATTATGTGTATCAAGAATAACCTTAAATTTTATAAATATACAAAACCTATATCAATATATCAAAATAACCTTATTTCTGTATCAATATACAAAATTATATACCAATGTAATAAAACATAACCTCACTTTTGCATCAAAATATAAAGATCTTTACCAATACAAGATTATGGCAATAAAATATTTTTTGGCTTAAGACTAGATTCAATAATCCATTCTTATTTGTCTAATGACATAATATTTCTATATCCCCCCTTTTCTTTTTAACCCCCTACCCTTCAATTAAGAAAGAAAGAATAGAGAGGAAGAGAGCAAAGATGACAGGGAGATTTGATTAAAAGATGTAATAAGACAGACACATGGTACCTGAGCACAAGTACCCAGCCACATGGCAGAATGTGGGTTCAAATAAATGGGATATTTTAAGTTATACCTAGTTATAGAATAGCCTAGCTATATGCCCAGGGGAAAAATGTGTTGAGTCTGAGTGTTATTTCTGGGAACATGGGGTTGAGAGGAAGAACCAGACCCCAAGTTGATCAAAATAGCATCTCACATTGGACACCATCTGCTGAAAAATTTTATGTAATATAAATGTAAACAGTGAATTAATCCAGTGGTTATATTTCTTTCATATAAAACTCTACACTTACAGGCAGGAGGCTTAAATTCTTTTACAAATATACATGATGCCGAGAGAAAACATTGACCTGTGATGTTGAACATCTGCAAAGTCAACTTTTTAAAAAGGAACACACAAAATTCATTAGAACTGTCTGAGATAGCTCTGCTATTTATAACTCTGTTAGCAGAAGTAATTAGAAGATGGAACACGTACTACATACAGCAAATTGAAGAAAAATATTGCCAAGTGTCTAGTCATTGCTCTATTGCTATGTAGAAACACCATGACCAGTGCAACTCTTTAAAAAAATTATTTTATGTATATGAGTGTACTGTCACTGTCTTCAGACACACCAGAAGAGGGCATCAGATCCCATTACAGATGGTTGTGAGGCACCATATGGTTGCTGGGAATTGAACTCAGGACCTCTAGAAAAACAATCAGTGCTTTTAACTGCTGAGCCATCTCTCCAGCCCTGACTGCAACTCTAATAAAGGACATTTAATAGGGACTGACTTTGAGTTTTACAGCTTTAGTCCATTATTATCATGGCAGGAAGCACAGCAGCACACAGGCAGACCTGGTGCTGGAGAGGTATCTGAGAGTTCTACATCCAGATCCAAAGGCAACAGGGAGAGAGAGAGAGAGAGAGAGAGAGAGAGAGAGAGAGAGAGAGAGAGAGACAGAGAGAGAGAGACAGAGACAGAGACAGAGAGAGACAGAGAGACAGAGAGACAGAGAGACAGAGAGACTGGACATATCTTGGGCTCCTGAACTCTCAAAGCTTGTTCCCCAGTGACACAGTTACTCCAACAATCCCTCCTAATATCATTCCCTAATCATAAAAATATATAAGTCTATGAGGGTTATTCAAAACACCACAACAACCTAATTGGAAAAGAAAATAAAGAAAAATTAAATTAAAACACTATAAATAAAACTCTTTCCAATGGGTAAGAGAAATAGGCTATGTGTAACTCCACAGAGGTGGCCCACAAGAGCTAGTCAACTGTATTGTCTGGTGACTTATATCCCAAAATGTAATGGGTGGCAGCATTTATTTTTCAGAACATAATTTCCTAATAGAATGCATCCATATTCATTGTCTATATGTTCCTACTCTCTTTGAAATTTTTCTATGACTTGAGATAGTATAATGCTTCCACATTGTTCCAGATGTGTGGAAATGCATCTTTTGTACACTCATATAGAACATAAATTTGAAGCATACCAGTTTCCAAACATTAACACCCTGAAGTATTGTGTCTTTTAGGATTATAAACTACCTTATAAATTATAGCACTGATATATGTTTTATAGTGAAATGAAGTTACTAGCACATAAAACATGAATTAATGATATTCAGGTAATATATATCTATGATGTATTATATCTAAAATATGACTATGAACTAGGCAGAGGTTATAATAGAATGTTCTAGAAACGGGGAGAAATTACCAAATATTGTTTGCTTTCTTTCTTCCTTTTCTTTCAAAATTTAATTGCAAGCCATTGGGAAAAATAATAACAGAGAAGGAATCAATGAATGATGACCTAATTGCTGAATGGAGAGTAGAGGAGGATAGACAGCAATAAGTAAGGATGGACAGAGATTGTAAGAACTATTATCTCCAGTATAAATTAGAGATAAATGCCATCAATTCACAGAACAAGTTCAAATAATTTTAAGAAAAGCATTAACATATGGTTCCCAGGTTCTTCTTTCCATCACATAATTTTGTATGTTATTATTGGAAATAGGGAACACTCCAAAAGACCCCCTCAAGAAGAAAGAGTGAGGATGCATAGGTACTCTACCAATGCTCTCTGGAGATTTCAGTGCCAAGGATGTATTCTCAGAACACTAGTACCTGATTAGGAAGCCACACTTAGACCCTTCTGTGGTGATCCTGAGAATAACTCAAGCTTCAAGAACGAGAACAAAGGATGATGCAATGTACTTCACATCTTTTCGAATGGTAGGTATGTGGTTTATTTTCCACTCTTGGTGCCTTTACACATGTGTAATCATTAATGAAGTGAATATAATTATTTGTTTGCTTCCTATTGTTGACATGGGTACTTATGGTTTAAAGGTACCTTTTGGAAGTTCATACTTCTCTGCATGGACTCTATGGGAAAATCTATCACCAGAGATTATAGAATCCAGGTTACCATACCTTTGCTTTCTGTGAGTTGAAGGTCATTCCCAAATATTTTCACAGCTTCACCCTGGGCACATGGGCCCTTTCATCCATCTTCAAAGCTGGGAGCATTGCTGGTCCCTGACTACTTTTTATCTAGTCTCATATCTCCCTCTAGCAAAAGTCAAGAAATTACCTTCAATGATAAAGTTTCTTCCAGTTATAAGAGTCTTATTCATCAAACCTCATCTAAGGAAATCTAATCTTTATTGTGCCTGCAAATTCCTCTCCATGACATAGAGAAGCAGGTATTGGAGTTTAAGAGGTGGCTACTGTTGTAGGAAGCTTGGATCACATGTCAATGGCACCTTACTCATTATGGCTTTTATGAAATGATTCCCTTTCTTTCTTCCTAAATCTTTCTGGCAGTGCAGTGAGCATGAGCAGTAGAGTCAATCAACTACCAAAGTCTAGATCTTCCTTCTATACTTCCTGATGACATTAGCCTTGAATCACTCCTTTAAGTGTCTCTCTACTGTAGGCTTCTCATTATCATGGCAGGGTGGAGGGGTACAAGACATTTTTAAGTCATCTAATTCTGTGGACATTCCCTAGTGTTTACCATTCATAAATTTTTCAAGTCCTTCATGTTCTCCTGCACTATAGTCTCACCACTTGTTTTACCCATGACCTAATTGCTATTTATAGCAACTCCAGTAAGAAGTCATCACTTCTGAGACCTTATGTTTCATGCTGCCATTTCTTTGCTGTCTCTCCCACAACTTCCTCCTCTGCTCTCTTAGACTGCAGAGAGTATGACTTGAGCCTTCATCCCTAACATTACTTAGGCAGACTTTAACTCTTTTTAAACCAACATTTGCCAGTCTCCAATCTATGCCACATCAGTGGGGTGCATATGATAAAGACAAACACACAAGTTAATGATGGGTCTTACTTCACATAAAGGATAGATCAGAGGAAAGCTTAGTACCTGCTCAGCCCTTGATGTCATCAGCAGACATGTCCTTCTGCTTGTCACATATCTCTGGTACTGGCAATGACCCCACACTGTCATTTGTATATAAAGGAAATGTCTGTATGTGCCAATTTCTCATTTCTTATTGCTTCCTATGAGAGGTATAGAGGATGGGTGATAGAGACAAAACTGCCTCTTCCATTGGGAACTGCATTCGGAAGCTTGAATGAGTTGATCTTTTCTTTAAAACACTATGGTAGAAATATCTAGATGATTGTCTGGAAATAATTTTGGTACCACAGTCCATCAAGGTGATGAAAACAAGTAAATATCACACTACTTATTGAAAATATTTGTTGGATGGACAATCTCTCTGTTGCATCAATTTTATCTAGTGTTAAAGACTCTTTAGACTCTACCGGCCCTTTCCTTGGTGGAAAGATTCCTTCACATCTATTCTTTCCTCACTAAGTTGGGATTTGGATTCTTCAAATCTGAGCCTGCTTTCCTTTCCCTAATTTTGTCTGATTAAATATTCTCCTCTTGGATTTAGTGTAGCTCTCTGGGCATTCAGGACAATCAGGAGTTACTCACTCCATGTTCTTCCTATCTAAACTTTAACTTTGGGGGCAGATATGATCTTTTGTCTCTAGCTGATTTGTTTATCTGACTTTTTAAATTGGCAGGTCCATAAGCCTTGGGCCTGAGCATTTTTTTTTTTTTATGGTGATCTCATCTCATTAGCTTTCTACAAAGACCAACAAGATTTCTATACCCAATCTCCATTCCTGCATCCTTCCTGGACTCTTAACTTCTAATCATAAACAGCAAATCCATTTGTCTTGTGTGGCTCAGACCAAACACCTTGGCACTCCACTAAAGGCTAAGTTTCTTCTTTTCCTTCATAGCAAATCCTTCTGCAAGTCCTGTCAGCTACAACTCTACAATGAAGGGCCAAGGGCTGTTTCTATTAATTTCACACGTTGCAGTGCCCTGACCACAAAGTAAACTTGTAATCAGAGTAGACGCGTGATGTTTGGAGACCTTTCTGCTATAAAAGTGTCATCCATTGAAAACTGTATTGATCAGAAGAGAACAGATGGGATGAACGAATGTGAAGACTGACTCACAGTATGGTCTGAGTGGTCCAGCAGTGGCTATCGTCACACAGATGAGGATGACCGTGGGAACTTTTTGGTATAAAAGGCTGAATGCTTCAGCAGTCTGACAGTAAAGGCCTAGAGGGTTCCCTAGAGAACCACTGTTTTAAGTCCTGTTGGAAGGCCAGAGAAGCTGAGTTCTAATGTCAGTGAAGGAAGCAGCAACAGAATAAATAAACTTTCAAGGGACAAACAGGCCAGCTGGCAAAAACATAAGGCCTTTCCCCGAGACTTCTTTATATTGGGTCCACCACCTGAAGGTGCTACCCATACTCACAACATCTCCTCCCACTTAATTAACATAATGTGGAAATCTGCAGAGGTACACCCAGAGACTGATGTAATGGAATAATCCTTCACAAGTGTGCACAGGGGCTTGTCTCGTGGGTGATTCTAGGCCCTGTTAAAATGATAATCAATATTAACCACCATGGAAGTAAACCATAAGATGGAGTTATTAAATACACAAATGTGAGCTGAATGTCAGACATATCTATACACTGACTGTAGCCCAGTGTTTGAGTATATTTGCCCTTTTTGTCATTTTAGACTTTATTCAGCCCAACATATTAAAACATGAGCATTTTAATGTTAAAGTCACACAGGTATTAGTCTTTGTTCTTAGGTGACACATAAGAATAGTTTGTTGCCAGGTCACTGTGGCTAAGACGCACCAACATGTTTTATGCATACATGTGCATGCACAGAAGAAATAGTCAAAACGCATCCAGCAGAAAATTAACAGCTAATATACAAATGGACCTATATATATATATTATAAAATTCGTGCCTATGATTTTTTCAAAATATATAGTTGGGAAAAATGTACATGACATGCACTTGTTTCTAAAAATGCCATGACTAATCAGTAGTCAAGAAAAAGGCTCACCAGGAGATTCCCCTAAGGTCCTTCCTGCTGCCTTCCTTGCCTCTTTGTCATTTTAGACTCTATTCAGCCCATCATATTAAAACATGAGCATCTTAATGCAGTTCCTCTCCTTGGGAACCTCCTAACATGAACATAACACTCTTAACTGCATACCCTGACCTCCAGGAACTACACAGCTAGCTCTATGAGTTTCTGCTTTCTGTACTCGAGTCCTGCAAGTGTTCTCTTCCCCAGAAACATAGGAGCCTGTACTTCAATGACTTCAGATTTTATTAAATTTTTGCCCTCTGAGATATAACAAGGATCCGTTCCACTGTATAAACTGACGAAATGACTGATAGTGTGGCTGAGGGGAAGATTGTATTGTAGATATGAGAGACAACAGTCAGAGGCATCTGGAAGAATCCAGAGCAGAACGAAAAAGGACTAGACTGAACATGGCCAGAAGAATGGACCTAGGAGAGAGGGGAGAAGAGCAGGGGATAGAGAATAAAATCACACCATGCAACAGGTCTCACATGGAGGCTTATTAAAAAAAAAAAAAAAAAAAAAAAAAGAGGAACAAAGGCTACTTCTGGAAAGGAAAGGAAAGGAAAGGAAAGGAAAGGAAAGGAAAGGAAAGGAAAGGAAAGGAAAGGAAAGGAAAGGAAGAAGGGATAGGGGAAGAGAAACACAGCCTTGGAGAGTGAGTAAATTTTGGGCCCATTGTTGAAGAGCCTAGATGAACCGGAAGGAGAACTGATTGTACAAGGTTAGGGAGGTGGCCAGCCCTGCTGTTCTGGTGGCAGCACCTGCAGTTATTCCTGCAACAGGCAGGAGGGGCAGGATTTGCATTTCCCTTTTATTATGACAGGGTAGTTATCCACAACAGGGATTTGTAGGGGCTGCTGTCTACTTATCACAGATAATTAAGGAAAAAGATATACCAGTGTACAAACTTTTGATGAGCTGGCAGGTAGAAGATGATATACCTGAGTACCACAAAGAATCAACATGCTCTGAATTGTAAGGCACTGTGGTAGAGAGGAGGTATTGAAAGTTACGGTTTTGTTACAGTTTAAGGAACTTAACTGTTGGGAGCCGCGCCCACATTCGCCGTTACAAGATGGCACTGACAGCTGTGTTCTAAGTGGTAAACAAATAATCTGCGCATGTGCCGAGGGTGGTTCTTCACTCCATGTGCTCTGCCTTCCCCGTGACGTCAACTCGGCCGATGGGCTGCAGCCAATCAGGGAGTGACACGTCCTAGGCGAAGGAGAATTCTCCTTAATAGGGACGGGGTTTCGTTTTCTCGCTCTCTCTTGCTTCTTGCACTCTGGCTCCTGAAGATGTAAGCAATAAAGCTTTGCCGCAGAAGATTCTGGTTTGTTGCGTCTTTCCTGGCCGGTCGTGAGAACGCGTCTAATAACACTTAACATTCCTACAGAATGTGTCCCAGATGCCTTAAAGCAGTCTGCTATGCCAAGGAGGGTGATCTAAAAAAAGGGAGGGTGTTGTGGCAATTCCAGGGTCAGGGCAGTTGGTGAAAGGGGAAGCAATGCTATTTGAAGGATCACTGGAGAAACTGTAAGTTGCAGCTGTGAGCCAGTTTCAAGTGGCACACATAGCCAACAATCTCCATAGCAGCCTGCTTGGGTGACATTACAGAGCTGATAGGCCAAGGTCAGAGTCTGAAGCAGAAAGTGAAGTGATAGGTTAATATTATTTAGAAGAGGGGATGTCAAAGAAGTAATGGCCTTGGAGGAGTTATTAATTACTTTTTCTTCCTTCTCCTAGCTGCAGGGGTTGGATAATTGGGACATATTTTCTCTGGATATGAATGAATCATGCTTATGGAGAACCCAGATTTGTTGGTGCAGAGGAGTTCACCAACAACAACCGTTTCCCACTTAGGATCTCATGGGTCCTGAATATACAAGAAAAGGGTGTGGTGTTGTAGGTTGAAGAGGCAATTGATTGATCTGTGATATAAACAAATGTAATTAACAAGACAAATATGGGTATCCCCCATATCTGTCTGGCAATTCCTTACAATAATCCTTTGGCCAAAAAGGAACCAAGCAAAAGTGTCATAATATTTAGAAGGAATGGTGGATATAGGGTGACTGGAATTCTGATCAGATCCTGGCATCCAGCTCTAGAGGAATTCTCTGGCCCTATTCAGAGACTGTTTGTCATAAGCAAGGGTTTCCCAAACTTTGAATCTCCCTATGTAAGGGTTACCCTGGTCAGAATCGAACAAGAGGGAGTGAAGGAGAAATTTATATGTAATCTAATTGGGACAACCACAGCTGCCAGCGTGGAGCCTCATTCTTCTGGAATTAGGGACAAGGTGGCTGGTCCTCATGTCCTCTGAAGCTTAAGAGAGCAGGGTCCTGTGGGGTCACGTGTAAGAAGAGCAGTTATTTTGAGGTGGAGGAGTAAAGGACTGGAGGTGATGCAGATGAATCCAATGAAAGAGTCCCTCAAACTTAGCAGCTGTGGAGGCCACAAGATTTATCTTAAAGGGGCCTAGCCATTTAGAGGAAAGGAGTGAGGGATAATGGTCCAGAGGGGAGAGAAAGACTTATTCTCCAGAGTTGATAGGAGTGGACAGAAGATAGAGATGAGGAAATGGAATGGCCATGCTAGATGATGGTCAGTAAATGAGGATGGAACAGAGATGACGTAGTAAAAGTGTGAACAGGTGGACAGATATGGGAGATGACTTGGATGAAAGACCGGGAGTCGGAACAAGTTGTCCAAGCATGATTCAAAGGATGAGAAGAAAAGAGCTCACTTATGGTGAGCACCTAGCCTGAAAGGAGCCAGGGGGAGCAGTTTTACCCAATCAAAGTGAAGCTCCTGTCACTGTTTGACAAAAGTGTTTGGCAAGGAACAGTTAGTCTGATTTATCTTTCCTGAGGACTGGCTGTGGGGAGTATGAAAATACCAAGGGATGTTGAGCAGTTTATATAGGGTTTGAGAATCTTGAGAGATGAATTCGGGACCACTGTCTGACCAGAAGGGGGCTGGGATTCCATATTGAGGGATGCTCTCACAGAGGAGATCAGAGAGTGTCTAAACCCATTTTGTTGATTGGTGGTGAGGAATGCTTCCACATACCCTGAGAAGGTGTCTACCAAGACTAGGAGACACTTCATGTTTGAAAGTGGACATGTGGGTAAAGTCAAGTTGCCATTCAGTCACAGGGACAGATCCCCTAGTCTGGTGGGTAGGAAAAGAGGGTCTATGATACTTGGAGTTGAGGCCTGACATCTGACAGATTTTGCAAGAGGCAGTGATAGATTTTAAGAAAGGCAAGTCCTCTGGGATAGGCTGTAGGAGGTTTTTAACAAAGTAAGATAAGGCTTGGCCGTTAAGATAAAAGAGCTGGTGTAGATAGGACAGTTTCACAAGTGTAAGGGGCTAATGGAGGGAAGTAGGTTGTACTGTGAGAATGTCCTGTAGTGGCCTGAAGGGTGGACAATTGGACCTTAGAAAGTGAGACTCTATAGCCTTGGCTGGACAGAAAATTTAGAAGAGAAGAGGTGTTGTTTGGCTAATTTATAGAGAGGGACTGCAGGGGAGAATGTTATCAAGGTAATGAATAATCTTAGATTTAGGAATAGACAAAGAGAGTAGGTTAGAAGCTAGGACCTGACCAAAGAGGTGTGGGCTGTCCCAGAAGACCTGTGGTGGGACAGTCCACGTGAATTGAGTACAGAAGTTGATGTCAGGGTCAGTCCAGGTAAAAGCAAAGATGTTTTGTGACTGAGTATCTAGGGAGGATAATGAAGAGCGTATCCTTGACATCTCGGACAAAGAAATGAGAAGTTCCCAAGGAGATAGTGGAAAGAAGTATGTAAGGGTTAGCCACAACAGGATGGAGAGGAACCACTACAAAGAAAAGAAGCCAGAAATCTTGAACCAGACAATAGGTTCTATTGGGTTTCTAAACTGCAAGTATAGGGATGTTAAAAGGGAGGAAAGTATCACAGAGAACTTTTTGTCTTATTAGGAGGTCAGAGATGATAACTTTAAGTCCCTGGAGGCTCTGGAGGAAGAGAGGGTACTGAGCTTGGGTGATAATGGCTAGGATTCTGTAATTGGATGACAACAGGGAATGGTATTTAGCAACAGAGGGGTTCTGGGCATCCCAGACTTCAAGGTATACCTGGAAGGCTGTCAAAGGAAATAACATGTTAGAGCTGGTAAGTTGGGTAACTAAAAGAAGGAGAAGGGCTGTTGTTTAGGTGAATGGAGGGAGCAAAAGAAATAGAGGCTCCCACTTTGGCTAGGAGATCCCTTCCCAATAAGTGGACAGGACAATTGGCACTACCAGAAAGGAATAGGTGACAGGGACACCCCTAAATATGGAACTAAGTGATGGGGTCTGGTAAGGTTGGTTAAGGCTGTCACCCCACTCCAACAATAGAGAAATGAGAAGTGTGTTCCCAAAACTCAGTCAGGACTGAGTAAGTGGCCTCAATGTTCAAAAGGAAGTAGATGGCTTGCCCTGATATGATAATAATTACTCAGGGCTCCCTGCTAGTGATTGTAGTTGTCTGGTCAAGGTAGCTGGGGCTCCTCCAGTCATCCATGACCTGGCCTAGGAGATCATTTTTGGGGTACCTGGAAGTGATGTCTCTGCACCACAAGTGACACAAGGGCAATCCGTAACCCAATGTCCCTCTTGATGACATTGTGGACATACTCCCCATGGGTTGTAGGGATTAGAGTAGGCCCATGTCCAGTAACCCTGTTGACTACATTTGTAGCAGGGACCTGTTGGCTCCTGAGTCTTAGGAGGCCAGGGAGTCCAGAAGTCGTCAAAACTGGTTAAACAACCTTAGCTAGCCTATGGTATTTTTGTTTGCAGGCTTTTCCATTTCTCGATGGAACACCTTAAAGACCAGTGCTAAGCCTTCTTCCTGTGGAGTTGGGGGTCCTCTATCAAAGTATTTAAGCTTGGACCTAATACAGGGGTAGCTTTAGAAAAAGAAAAAGGCCATCAGGAGTTGTTTCCCTTCTGGGTTTTCAGGGTCTGGATAAGTAAGTATATTGTAGGAGGGCCTTTGTAAGGAGCTCTAAAAATTGAGATGGGTTTCCTGTTTGTCTGGGATGACATCTTAGAGGTTTTCATAATTTACTGGTTTAAGGGCAGCTGGCAAGGAGGCAATTTGTAAATTGGTCTCTAGCTAAAATACCACCTGTGGTATTATAATTCCATTGGTGTTTCTTTTTGTACACTACCTCAGACCTGATCAGGTGTGTTGTATTTGGTTTGGTGTATTTCATCTGCATGTGTTCTAGCCTGTTCACAAACTCCCACTCTTTGGGGAGTAAACCATTAGTGAGGAATATATATGTGTGTGTATTTTCATTCATATATATATATGAAAACCATACTATAAGATTGAGTAATATACTGAAATTCTTTAAATAAAGATGGAGTCGTTAGATGCATAGGATCCCAATCCTTTTTCTATTTGAGAAAATTCACTTAACAAAAAGAGGACATGTGCCCTAATTAGACCATCCACACAGCAACTTCTCCCAAAGGAAGTACTGAGGCTGGGTTAGGCTAAGAAGCTGAAAAGAGTGTGGTTTGGCTGCAGAGCAAGAGGCAGCAGTGGGAGAGCTAAAAGCTGTAGGTGGGGTGAAAGTAGGTGCTAGCATGGAGAGACCTGTAGCTGGCAATGGAGGGGAGGAGACTGGAGAAGTTGGACAAAGAGAGGAAGCTGAAGAGGATGGGGAAGTAGGGGAAGGTGAAGAAGCCAGTGGAGTAGAGAAGACTAAAGAAGCCCATCAGTAACAGTAAGGAGAGGCTAGGTCAAGGATAGCAGAAGTTTTGTCTGGTTGAGATTCATAGCTATGAATAAGGTGGGGTACATTCAGCAGGGCTTCGAATCCAAGTTATGGTCATGGTAACCCTGATGGAACTTAGTGAGTTCCAACAAATTCATACCATGCAACAGGTCTCACTTGGGAAGTTTATTAACAGGAAGAGGTGCAGAGGCTGTCTGGGGAGGAGGAAGAAGGAATGAGGGGAGGAGAAACTTTAATTGGGCCATTGCACGCACAGGAGACATGAGACAGGGGTTGTCACACTAAGTCTCTCTCTCGGGGACTGGCTAGTTAGGTAACTGATTGCTATTGCTATCATTGTCTCGGGGTCCCTTTTGGGCTGGCCAGGGAGGTGCCTGATTGCTAACAATGGAGAACAGAGAAAACAGTGAAGATATAGAACAGAGAAAGATAAAGCATAGTGAGAGAAACAGGACCAGCAGAGCAGAGCCACATAGTGAAACAGAGTGAGAGAATGCAAGAGACAGACAGAGAGAGAGAGAGAGAGAGAGAGGAGAGAATAGTCAATTGGCAAGGTTATAAGGAGAATGAATAGCCGCAGGGAGGAAGCCTGCAGAAATCTCATGAGCTGGAGGGAGTTTATGGTAGGAGAGCATGTAAGAAATCCTAGGATGGCAGCAAGGACTTTGAAATATGCAACAGGTATTTGTGATGCTGAAGGAGCCTGGAGATTTGCATTAGCCTTTGATATGCTAATAGGCACCACGGGTAGCCATGTGCCCCTTCTACCACAAGTAATGTAAATGAAGGCTTTTGGTAGATGGGAACAAGTTTTACAAGTTCCTAAGAAACCCTGGCTTTTATCTAACTAGAAATCCTCCCATAGACCAGGTTGAGTTCATTTCTGGATATTTGAAGTGTCTTTTGGAGTTTGAGAAATTGGACTTTCCTTTAAACCTTCTTGGATCTTCTCTCTTCTCATCACAACACTCCACACTTGTGTCATGTCAAGGGCAATTCCAACTTATTCCTTTCTCTTTTTTTTAAACGATATTTTTATTAGATATTTTCTTCATTTACATTTCAAATGCATCCAATTTATTCCTTTCAAGATACTTCTGCATCCTCTTCCTCCTCCTCCTTCCCCCCTCCTCCTCCCTCCCCCATCCTCCCTCCTTCCTCCTTCTCCTCTTCCTCCTCTTCCCCTCTCCAGCAGCCTCTGGAGTAATCCTGAAACTGCCCTGTGGTGCCAGCAGAGAAATAGAAGGTACAGGGGCAACATAACCTGCCTCTGAGATTCTGCCGGGCAGAGCCACTTCATTAGCTCTTGATTGGTTGTCCCTTCCCCCAAGGTATATCAAGGACGTCTTCCAATTGCTCTGTTTCTGTGTCACATCTGGCCTGTCTCCTGGAAGCTAGGCAAGTGACAATGGGATGTTCTGGGTTACGTGAGTGAGTATTGTTTCTTAAGTTCACAAAATGAAAACTGCATTAAGTTGTTTCCTGGAAAAGTTTCCCTAGAGCAAACAGGAAGACATGTATCATAGCACATGTGCATAGGCATGTATGTGCACGTTTTCAGAGATGAAAGGAGGACACACATACTCTTTTAGAAATATAAAGGCTATGTCTAACTTTTAGATTCCTCTCTCACATCCAAAAATTTATTACACAGTTAAGTGTTGAAAATTGTTCTACATAGCTCTTGAAAGGAAATAAAACTGTAATTCATGTAATGTATGTTAAATAGCCCAAAGAGTTGTTTGTGAGCTTTGAAACCTGGGGCTGAGAACATAGCAGAACAGACCAGGACATGCCCGGGCAGGCCCATCGCCTCCCTAGCTCCCACCCCTCTGACCTAAGTTAAATGTTACAGGCTGCTGATGTTTAAATGGACCAATCATGTGAAACTGCGCCAATTCCTCCCCCAGCCCCACTCCTTTTCTATAAAAACCCCTAGCTTCCAAGCCTCGTGGTCAAATCCACTGTCTCCTGTTGTGTGAGATACGTTTCGACCCGGAGCTCCGCCATTAAAAAACCTCTTGTTGTTACATCAAGGTGTTGTGTTCTATTCGTGATTCTTGGGTGCACGCCGAATCGGGAGCTGAGTGGGGGTTTCCCCACTGAGTTCTTTCACTCTCACACCCAAACTGGAATAAAGATAGAAAAAAGGCAAGGTTGAAAGATGTGTGATGACTAGGAAATAACATCCTAAATAGGTTGGCTCGGTGGTTTTCCTTTACTGACCACTTTCAAGAATCAATTATAAAGCAATAGTTGGAACATTTGAGTTGAAATGCTTGGGCATATATTGTATCAGACAAATAATCTATTGGGGACCTGAGAGATGACGCACTGCTAAGAACATGTACTGGTCTTGCTGAGGATTCAAGTCCAGTTCTTAGCACCCATATTATGCAGCTCACAACCCCCTGTAACTCCAGCTTCAGGGTGCTCAACCCTTTACCACATACTCATGTGTGTACTGACCCATCGACACCCTCATGTACACAAATGCACATGATAAAATAGATTTTGCAAATTTTACTAGAAAGCTCCCCAAGTCCTGATAACCTCTGGATTTGAACCAAGTCAGGATACCCATCACATCCTAGTATCTGGTTTGAGTAAGCAAGTACCTAGCTGCAGATATTGTGCTTGGAGATATTTTAAACAGGGTCAGGCAGCAGAATGTGTTCAGAAAGTTGTGGGCAACCTTAGTCTCTCTGCCATGGTTTCTCTGGTTTTTTTTCCCCCCCTCTCCTTCACTGCCATACTTACCAGCTATTGTACATATTCCATGTTCTTGGCTCCAGACATTGTCATCTGCTTACGAACTCTCGATAAGGATGCCATTAAATTAGCAGGCCACATCAATGCAGGACCACCTTAATTTTATTGTGCAGATTCAGATTCGTCAAAGCCCTACCCATTGAATCTGGCTTCTATGTAATGACGCATGATAGGTGATGTTTGACCGTCAACAACATTCATGTTCTGTGATGGCTCAACTTGATCAGATTGAAAACTGCCTGGACTGTTATCAAAGTATGCTTCAGATGTGTCTGTGAGGGGATTTCTAGAAGGCATTATTAGCTTATAGCTGAGGGAGAGTTCTCGTGAATGGCAGCAGAGAACATGGATGGAATAAAGGCTAGCTGATTACAAGCCCACTACTCTCTGCTTCCTGCTGACATGATGTGGAGTTTTGCTTCACCCCCATAAGGTTCTGGTGCAGTACAGCAAAATGCAGAGCCAGATAATCTTGTGCTAAAACCTTCAAAATCATGATAAGAAATAGATATTTCCTCTTTTAAAATGGGTTTCCTGAGGTGTCTGTCGCAGCATTGAAAATTTCACTGATAATCCTCCCACGCTGGCCCAAGGCTCCCTGCTTCCCCACAGCTCAAGTCATACATATCTCCTACCACCAGTCTGCTTTCCCTATATCTAAGGGGAACCTTGTGGCTCACTTCTCTCAGATATTCTTGATTCCATATTGCATATCATTTCTCTGCTTGCTTAGCTCATGATGATTCTTAATTAAACACTAGTAAATAGCTTTGCTCTCCTTCTGAATATTAGGTTTTAGCCTGATGGTTTCCTACATGGTTTGCATACTTATATTTTTTTAAAAAATGTTGATTCCAGCTGCCGATGACCCTCCAGGTCTAATGGCAAATAATAAAGAGATAAAGTGAAATAAACTTTTCTGTCTTAAAACTCTTTTCATTTAAAAACTTTCCGAAGGCCTTTGAGACTATGTATTCAAATTAGATCAGTAGGTGGAAATTCAGCAAACCAAAGGAAGCAACAACATCCCTTTAGGAAATGTGAGTTATTTTTTTTCAGATGTCCAACTTAAAAGAGTAGATAGAGATGCCCAAGAGGTGGTGGATGCTGATCAGTGAAGGAAGAGGTGCCTAGCAGGGGTAGTGGTTTTGTTGAGAACTAGAAAACTGAAGTTGACAGAGCTGGGTGGGCAGCTGTGAAGACTAGCTGAATTAAAATCTACTCCTCCAGAGCCTGACAAGCCCTTGTTTCTTAGAGGATCTCAAAAGAAAATTAGTGATGAAGGCTGTCCTTGCTGACTTTCTCTTTAGGCTCAAAGCATTTGTGTGCATGGATTCACTCAAAGATTCACAATCAGTGTGAATCTTGACAGTTGTTTCTTGCAATTGCTTTATATGATATACTTTAAATATTTCTTAGTTTACAGTATCTCCAAGGGAAAAAAATAACATTATTCAGAACAGAATGATTTAAAAAGAAAAGAAAAAGGTAAGGTTGTTTTTGACCCCTTTAAATGCTTTCTCTGTTTGAACACAGTACATTGCTAAATCCAGTTTCTTCTAGTATATAGAAAATAATGGTTCTACTCTCAAACTCATTCTAGCCAATATGTAACAGTATGGAGAGAAAAACTACTTCCCGCTCCTGAAATTAGTGATTTCCTAGCTCAAATTCATGTTTTCCCAGGTCTGTCTCCAGTGAAAACATTTTTTGTAAGTAAATTGCATGCAACTGCACCTTAGAGATGTGAAGATGGGGCTCTTCTCCTTGAAAAGAAGGGTATAGCATATAAACAGTTAAACCGGACTCATACTCTGCCACAGTGCCTCTGCTTTACCATGACATCTTCAGAAGTCTATCCTTTCTCCCAATTCCTCCATGACATCTGATATAGAGTCTCTCTTCCTGGTTGGGTCTTGGAGTTCCTCTGCATTATCTTCCATCTATCGTTGCTGCTCTCTAAATCTACGCTGCCGAGTAACAGAATAAGGATTCAGCTAATGTTAGGCAATCCTGCAACCGTACACCTGACTCCATGACTTACCACATTTACATGAAATCCTTCTTCACATGCACACACCACCCACTCATCAATAGTGTGCAGTTTTACCTTCTGCCCTCATGGTTTGCCCACAAGGGCCCATCTAAGCTGTTAGAGCATCGCATGCCGGAGAAAGTATTCCCTCTGTTATAATGCTCTGCCTGGCTTCCTCTACCAGGTTCCTGTGATGTTTACTATCTTGAAAGCCTTAGAGCCTCTATTACACATCTTCCTCTAACTTTCTTGAATTTGCTTCATGGCACAGCACACACACACACACTCGGCATATATAAAACCCTGGGATCCAATCAGCAATATCAAGAAAGGTTTTTTTTTTTTTAAATCTCCATGCATGCATGTGACATATATGTTGGATATCACACACACACACACACACACACACACACACACACACACTCACTCACACTTAAAATCAAATTAAAATTTTATACAAATAGCCATTGGTGGTCTCATTTATAATTAAATATATGTATAATACATACACAGAGCTTCTGATCATAATAAAATGAGTGTGTATATAACAAACAGGATACTTTTCCAAAATGAAGAGATATAATGGAAATGAAATGGAAATTTACCAAAAAAAAAAAAAAAAAAAAAAACCAAAGCAAACTTCCAGACTATCTAGTAAGCGATTGCTTTGAGGAGAACTTGAAGTCATTTCCCAAACAGGAACTCATTCTTGTTCTTCTTAATGTCATCTTGATGGCATTTAAGAAATGAATGAGGGCATCCTAGCAGGCACAAAGAGGCCCTCAGAAGTGCTCAGAAATTCTGGGCAGGACATGGCAGAGTAATGGGCAGTGGGGTCCTGCAGTGCTTGCCCTGAGGGACAAGTTTGTAAACAGTCAATAATTCAGATGAAAACTTGAGGTCATTTAAAAATGAGAACCTGCTCATTGAGGCCACTTGAAGCATGGGCAAGCTGTTACTGAGCAGGAGCATGAATAAGCACCACAGCTTGAACTGTGGGGCAAATCTTTACCATCAGAATCTTTGGAAGCTCACTAGCATTCCATTAGTACAGAAAGTGAAGGTAAGACCTTGTGATTTCAAAGGGAGAAGAAGTGAAGCATAGTAAGTGTGCTCATGAGAAATTCTGAAATGTTTCAAAACAATGACACCCATGGAGTTGAATACAGCTCCAAAGGCAACTACAGAAGAGCCATTAGTGAGGCCAGCTGGCAGATCCATGCAGGATTCAAGCACCTCTTGTCCTTGTTGCTTTAAATCACTCTGGTGTTCTGGATGGTGCAGTGTCTGCATGTGGACTTGTGATTCCAGTACATATTAAAATGCCTATGTGTCCCTGATTCCCAACATAGAGGCAGACAGATCAGAGACCTTTGATTACCATGGTAACCCACAGGCAATTTCCCAATATGTCCAATCATTTGCAGCATTGAATGGATCTTTTTTTTTTCCTCAGAAGAATAAACAGCTTTCATTGTTTCTGCCCCAAACTTTTTCTCTTACAACACAGAGATTTTCTGCTCAATGAGTTGTCTCCATTTTTTTTCCAGATGGTTCAACTGTTGGAACATCAAAAATTGACTTAATTCCATGTCTCTCTGCATTAATAAAGCTGTCCATTTGTTGACCTGAAATTTCAGTAGCTGTTTGCTGATCAGGTCTACATCACACCCATTGCCATTTTTAGTTTATGGAGGATTCTTTTATGCATACTGGGGAAGACTGGGGGAGGCATTAGGATCAGTTTCCCTAATTGAAGCATCTGTGGTGTCAGCAGTGTCCCAGAGCACCTCCTCAAGGTCCAATGTTCTCTTCAGGTTAGTAGCTCCATAGTGAGAGCCTCTTCAGAGGATATAATGAATTCTATAATCCATACTAAAATCACCAGCTTTCATTCTATCCCTACCATTTAAAATATATGACCTTGGAGATACTGCTAAGACCCCTATGACTCAGTTTCCTAACACAGAAGGCAGGATTTTTATTGGTCTTTCAAGGACCTTTCCTGAGTGAGTGGAGAACACATTCACACTGGCAGCACACAAGTGTTAGTGAGTTCTGTGACTCTCTGACAGGACCATTTGCCTTCCCATCTCATAAGCACTTCCATGGGACCAGGAAAGCAATCAGGTACTCTGCCTACTCTTGCTTCAATGCCCTAACAGCTCACTCTATGATACAATCTTTCCACAAGACAGAAAGCTAGAAGGATCAACAGGAAACAGTCGAGTAAGATGGCAGGAAAATCTGAAGCTGCAATTGTAAGTGTCACAGTCAATCCTAGAAACAGTCACCACGCTCCAATGGACAAAGGAATGCTACTTAGAAAGAACCAGACATGCTTTATGCCACCCCTTGTAATTAACAGTGTCTGTGTTGAGCAGAGAGCACAACGGCATTGCCCTCAGATGTAAAACCCAGTTGCACTATTCACATGGCCTATAACCTTGTGTGAGGAGTTAGCTCTGTCACATTTCTAGGTGTCTGCATAAGGAAATTATACGTACCTTTCTGTTGAAAGCGGAGCTACACACATGTTCTTGGCATGTATGAGAAGTATTTACTGTTCGTGTCCTTCCCAGACAAGGACATGTTCTCTCTTTGTTTCAGTGAGTTTTACTTAAGAGGTTACTGTGGTTAAAGTAAAATGGGATAGCAATGCAAAAAGCCATCACTGTAATAAAGCCAAGCTGAAGACCACAGAGTAGCTTGCCAAGATTTGTGAACATGGAAGGATTCAAGTCTCCCACTACACCAGTATCTAGATACTCACTTCCACCTATATGATTAGATAATCACTTCTAACCTTGCACCAATTGGTTACATTTCCTTAGGTTTAAGTACTAATGAGCATAAAGGCTCTGGAACACACAGAGTATGTGTTGGCCCGTACATCACACAGAAGTAGGAAATGGAATGCCAGTCCCAAACCCTCATCTTCCCATGTTCTTTTTCTGGCAAAGCAGGAGGCCTCTTCACTCATCAGTTAATAGAGGTACAACACATGTCCTAGAACATTTTCACTAGCAGGATACAAGGAAACATTATACTATAACTCCATAACAACAAAGAGGAAGCTCTTAGGCAGACCTGCAGTGGCAGTAGTGGGCAGGAGGGGAAACAGACAGTACTCCTGGGTGCTTTCAGTAAAATCTGATGGTCAGGAGTTTGGAAGTGTCCTACACCTTTTTAATTAGCGAGAACTTCAAAAGTGAGGGAACAGGTGTAAGAATAAGGCCCTGTGCTGGGCCCAGAATTATATTTATTTATTTGTTTTAAAACTATTTCATATGGAGACTAGCCTTTATGAATGTTTAATACAAACCATGCTTAGGGCTGGGTATGTTGTTGTCTAACAGCTACAATCCCAGACTGGTGGAGGAGGAACAAAAGATCAGGAATCCAGGGCCACTCTCAGTTGCAAATAAGTTCAAGCCTGAGCTACCTGTGGCCCTATCTCAAAACAAATATACTTAGAAAAGCTTGTCATATTCTTGCTGTGATAGTGTTTACTTGAAGGCAAGAACTGAGATGGTGGATAGAAAGAAATACTATCATATTCTTTAAAGTCATGGAACTGTACAAATATGTATGTCATTGTTTGGCACATGTTAGATTCACTCAGCAAATGTTTTGATGTCCTTCCCTGGGCTAACAAGACAGCTGAAAGCAGATGATGCAGATTTAAAGAAAATACAGACACATTAAAAAGCAAAAGCCTAGTCAATGTGCTTCCCACTGAGAAATGAAGTAGGTACAGTGAGCAACAAAACCTGGGAAGTTGCCAGCTGTCAGGGAAGAAGGGAGACTTCCCATCGGGGAGCTCTCTCTCCAGCCAGAAGAGATGTAACAGAGAGTGCATCTCTAAAAGCTTTAAAAGGTAGGGAGAGGGGAGATGGCTCCCTGGCTAATGTGCCTGCTGAGCATGAGTTCAGATCCTTGGCACACAAACAAAGCCAGGAATAGTAGCATGTGCCTGTAACCACAGCACTGGATGAGGCAGAAAGAGATAGAACCTTGAAGCCAACTGGCTCACAGGCCCTTACTATATACATCCAACATACATGTGTGCTCAGGTACACATACATGTTATATTCAGTTTTCTTAGTGGCATAGTCCTCACCATCAAAATCACATAGCACTGGCTAAACACACCACACATCTCTTCTGCAGAAGGTTTGGTGCAAATGCTACAAACTGCTCCTGCTGGAACAGAGCATCTCCTCCTGCATTGACAACAGGGTGTCAACACCCAACTGTGGGGTGTGAGAGAAGTCAGAGTGGCTTTTAGGGGCTGTCATTCTTCGGAACAAAGATTCACCTGCCAACTGATATGTTGCAGTGGCTCCTGCTAATTTGACAGCATTCACTAGAGACCTCGGAAGAAAGTGATATGTTGTCTAAGCCAGAACCCCATCAGCAGGTTTATCAGTCAGGGCTCCAGTCCTCTGAGCCCTGTGTTCTCCATGGCTCCCTTGCTAACGAAGATGAAAGGGCAGAGATAATTTATTTTTAATCCTTTGTCTACCTCCAGCTCTGCCTCTAACAGTCTAATGGTTTGCATTTTATTTGTGAGAACTTGAAAAGGTGAAGAGTTATGGGCCACTTAAGGGAATACTTGCTTGATGATGTTTTATTTTTCACATGTCACAGTATGCATTTGAACTCGGACAAGGAAATAAGCATAGGAAACAGAGGACTCTGGCAATGCTCCTGCCAATCTCAGCACATAGATAGTGCTCCAGCCAATAACAGCACAGAGTTGCGACAGATAAGCCATGGTAGAAATACTTAGTCATGTCCCCTCAAGTGACTCTGTCAAGATACATCACTGCCATTGGGGAAAGAGACAGAGGTTTTTCATGCCTTCTATTGAACTTGAGAGTGAACTATCCTTAAGATCTGTCTAAGCCATATACTGAGTTCAGTTGTCAAATGGACTGGCAGAGGCAGCCCCAGGGTAGTCTCAGATCTAAGAGATGGCAGGGCCCAAGAACTCTCTTGAAGGAGACATTTCACTTCTGTCCCCCAAATCCAATAAATGTAAGGGAGCCACTGTCTAGTCTTCCAGGATTTCATCTTTCCATCCTTCATCATTCAGTTCTCTGATCTTCCTGTCCAGAGTGGACTAGACAGAGCAAACTTGCAACCATCATTACAGAGTTTCTACTCTGGGACATGGATCAGAGTAGGCTACAAGAGCACAGAGTATGAGCTGCATGTGTTCTTTTGTGAAAGGAGTCCCTGAGTCCAGAGGTGTACCACACAGTGTGATTATCTAACAGTAAGGCACTGGGCAGAGAAGGGAAGGAGAAAGGAAGGGAGAGCTGGATGAATGGAGGAGGCAGGAAGTATAGATCACAGTCTACAAGTCTCTCTAGAACCAGCCAAATGAACTTAACCTTGGACTTATTGAATAGATATGAATGTGTTCATGAAGCCTTTTGCTTTATATTGGTCTATTTTGAAATTTTAGTTTATGGTGGTTGTTTAGTTTGATAGAAATAATTATAGATTGTGGTAGACATAAATTGAACCCCTACATATCATACCTATAAATATACTACATGGCAAATGGAATGGAAACTACTCTCTAGCTCTGTTAAGACAAAAAGGTTATCACTAAATACAAGGGTGAGCCCAAGGTGCTCACAGGGGCCAATAAAGAATAAAAGGAATATGAGGAGACAGGCAGGAAGAAGTTACAGCCTGGTTATCAGTTGTGAAACATGGGAATTCTGTACAAAACTGAGACAGAATTCCACATCTGGCCTTCTGATTGGAAGGAAAAGAAGGATCCATGAGAATAAGTCTGAAAGGGATGAAAGGCCATAATTGTCCCTGGTTGAAACGTTTAGAGTATATTTAAACTCTAACCAGCTATTGGTGTTATGTACAGCAGATTGTAGGTGTCGATCTTGACTGAGGGTTTCATAGTTCCCTGAGTCAATAGATCAGCACTAGATGGAAAAGGAGCAGGTTGGGCTCACAGCAATGATCAGAGTCAAGCTCACCCCACAAAATGAACGTATCCAGAGCAACCCTATAACCCCATGAATGCCCTGAACAACATTCAATCAAAAATTGTCAGAAGTGGGTGTGTCCATTTGTATTCCGGAGCAGTGTGTGTCTGTGTGCCATATGTTTGTGTGTGTGTGTGTGTGTGTGTGTGTTTTTATATATATATATATACAGAGAGAGAGAGAGAGAGAGAGAGAGAGAGAGAGAGCATGTGTGATGGGAAGAATCTTGGCTGGCTGTGTGGACCTGTTCTCTTTTGTGTTTATTAGTTGACTAGACTAATAACTAGCCTGTTTTTATATGGTTTATATTAATAACATTGCATCTTTGCCAAACATTCCCTTTTCATATCTTGCATATTAAACAATGGGTTCTACAAGGATATATCTCTTCTTTACCTGTTTTTCTTTTGGTTTCTGTTATCTCAGTCAAAGATGAAAGGATTAAAGCTTCCCAGGCTCTTCTGTAGTACCTAGCATGACATCCACCCATGAACTTGAGTATGTAGTACCTAGCATGACATCCACCCATAAACTTGAGTATGTAGTACCTAGCATGACATCCACCCATGAACTTGAGTACATACATCTCCACAGCAGAAATCAGATGTCCATACAGACTCTTAGAAGACAACAGCAACTCCACTCACCTAGAAACCACTGAGTAATCTCCAATAAGAATACTAAAATTATAATTTAACAAATGCAAGTAATCTTATTAACAGTCCATTGTACTTAGGACTGTACATCTTCAAAGAGAAGGAAATATTAAAACTGCATTTACCATTATGGGCTCAAAGTCATACAATGATAAAAATTATAGTTTATTTCCTGAAAACACAGAAGGATCCTGTAATTAACACATGTATGCATGGCTGTGTTTGTGTAAGTATGGATGTACACGTGCACATACATGATGTGCAGAGGGGAGAGGTAGCTACTCACTGCAGTCTCTTCTTAACTGCTCTTCCACATAAAATTAAGCAAAGGGATGACATCAAATTCAAAGGTCTCAAAGTAAAAATAAGGAAAAAGTTCTAAAATTATTGGGCAATATATGGGCTACACTCTCACACTGTATCAGTTTGAGTTCTCTGAAGAAGCAGAATCAACAGGGATCCACACCAGGGTCTACAGAACCAGGAGAGCTGTAAGTAGTAATGAGACCAATTCTGAAGTCTAAGTACCAGGAATACCACATGCAAGAGAGAGAAAAGGTGGGTGATCCAGCTCAGAGAGGGCTCCTGGAGCCACTCACAGGTGTGAGGACTGCAGCCCCTGACAGAAACTTTCTATCTCATGTAGAAATATCACAGCAGTCAAATGGATAAAGGAATCCCAAACATGAAGGTGTCAGTAAAGATGCTCTAGGCACATGGGAGCAGCCCATTCAGAAACACAGAGCCTTAAAAGTTGCTTAAACCCTAACATCTCCCCGTCTTGGGAAATTGTGCAGGAGCATTTTCATGGGTGTTAAGTACTTGAATAGCAAAATTTCAACGTATCCAGGTCAGGCCAACAGGCAGAAAAGACTAGATCTGAGCATGCAGTCACAGGATGAGCAATCACTCTTTTCATCAAAAGTTATGCCCACCACAGTGACATTTGCTCTGCTCCCAGATGAAGTTGCTCCTGCCCCTTGCTTCCTCCAGGTGACCAGAAGGCAGAGGGCGGGCACTTAGAGGCAAAGATTCATTCCCTAGCATAAAATCAAAGCATTAGACTTTGCCTTATTTCTTGCCCTAGCCACTGGGACTTTATTTTTTTATAAGACCTGGAAAGAGTACTTGACATTTCAAGGTGGAAATAAAATCAGTGTTCTCTGAAGAATAGACAGTGAAGAAGTGAGTCCATTGTCACATGGGGACAGCAGCACACCCACATTGGTCAGCCTACTTACACTGCTAACAATAAGAGTAAGGAGGCAATATGGGAATGGAGAGGAAGACTGGTGGCTTATATGTATTCATTCCGAGGGAAAGTATATGTTAATGTCCCAGTGGAAGCTCCTTCAACCTCTCCTAAGCCACATCAGGTTAATATTTGACAATCTAAAGTCTCCCTTACAGACAGCTGTCATGGGACAGATAAAGACATATACACGCTGTGGGGAGGGATGTGTACTGCTAATCACTTTCAGATCCACCAGAGTGGCTTGGGATGGTGATATAGCTCCTGGAAAGAGCCTAGTTGTGCAGATACTGAAAACCTGTCACTCAGATTAACATCATCCATTCTCCTGACTCAGGCAGGAAGGACACTTGAAGAGTTGTGCTCAGGAAAGTTTTAGAATAAAATGTGATATGAATATGACACAAAGCAAGGACTCTGGCATTCGATGAAATCTGTCTTAGGAATTAATTTTTGATCCTCAAATAAAAAGTAAATAAGTTTTAAAATCCTCATTCCTGTAATTATTCTCCTGCTCCCCCACCTCTCAGACCAGGGTCATTAGCATACCTGAGCTATGCTGAATCTACACCCAGGAATAGGGAAAGAAGAAAACACCGCAGAAAGGCACAATGATGTTGTAGAGTTCACTGCCATGAGCCGTGTTCTTGCAAAAGGCACAGTTTACTTTGACCCAGTGAACTTTGAAGAAAATGCTGAGACCTTTTTCCAAATGAAAATTCTCATATGCCTATGCTCATGGAATCCCTTTAATGAGATGCCACCTTGTCCTATGATGCTGAAATAAAAGATGCAGGAATCTGTTTAATGAGATGCTGTCTTGTACTATAATACTGCTGAAATAAGAGGGTACAAGACAATGAGAGTTGACAGGCAAACAATCTGACTTGAATCTGCACTTCTCACACTGCTACTGGTGATGAGTTCAATGAGAAATCATGGTAGATTATTCCTCCTAGCACATACATGTGTGCTTTCTCCAACTCTAATCAATCTAATAGCTGGAGATGTTTGAGCTCTACAGTCAGTCTGTATTCGCTGTCAAAGGGCCAGGGCTCAGCAAATTGCAGCATGTATAAAATCATCATTAAAATTATTCAATGAATATTCTATGCCATTTTTTAAATTAAGTGATTAAACAAATAAGAAGCAAGGCAGAGTCAAAGAGAACACTCATGAGATTCTTCTGGGAGCATTAATCCACAAATCAGCTTACATGATACTTGCCAATCAAACATCTCCAATTTACCATACATTCCTGTTAAATTTATCAAAATCCAGATACTTCTGTTTTCTGATCAAAGGTTTAGTATAATATTTCAAGGGGAAAACTTAGATTAAAAAGATGATTTTTAATCAATTCTCTAAATTTTACATCTATGTTAATACCTATATTCAGTGAAGCTCAGAACTAGAAACATATTGCTAGCATATTTAATTGCCAATTTTTATACGGCAGGGCTGGGTATATTATTAATGATGTTTTACAAATGCTTAAACAGAGGGGTTGGGAGAAACAGAGCTGCTCAGAGGAAATAAGTCACATCTGAGAGTGTGAGCATGGACAGAAAGGAAGAGTCACAGGAAGTACGGCATACCCAAGTAAGGCATGGACCCCCCCCCCAAATAGGTCCTCATGAGTCATATTCTTTGTGTCCACTTAGTAAAGCTGTAATAAAATGCCCCAATTAAACAAAATCTCAAAATGTGTTCGGTGGCCTAACTGGAAATGCTCTGTTTGTCTATGAAAACATTTACCTCAAGTAAGAATCAAAAGATGAGGCCCTTCAAGATAGTTCAGTGGATAACAGTGCTTGCCCCAAGGCTGAGAACCTGAGTTTGACCCCAAGGATACACATGGTTGGTAGAAAACACCAACTCCCAGAAGTTATTTTCTGATTTCCACAGAAACACAATAGCTCTCATATACCCATACATGTGAACCCACAAATAAATAGGTAATAAATGTAATAAAAATGACAGTGATGACAGAGCTTATAAGAATTCTCAAGCCAGAGAAAGAAAGTTATTTGTTCAATGTATACCATGCTAAGATGGGAAGTGGCTGCTCATAGCTGCTCTCTGCCTGGGAGGATTTCTAATTACATGGCCATAGCAGCCTTCTCCTCACTTCCATATATGGACTCTCTTTCCTAGCCATGGCTTCCATGTATACATGGGTGGTAGTCAGACTAGTAGGATATCTTAATGTTCTGCCTTCCAGTAGTGATTAATCTTATAGAACATAGTCTTGTCCCATACATACACACTAACCATTTAAAAAAAACATTTATTTATGTGTGCTCATGTTTGACTACTACTATGGAGTTATAGCAAGAAAAATATGAGTCTAGAACCTTCCAAGTACAACTTTTCAGATGTACTGAACTCATCATGTGCTGACTGCTTTTACCTGTTATTTTTGTTCCAGTCTCAGGATGATCCACTCAACCAGATGTTCCCATGTCTTTGTACAAGCTCAGATAGACCTTCAAAGGACGACATGGGACACAGCCCTTGGTGTACCTATAAAGATGTGTCCAAAAAGGATTTAAGTGAGGAGAGAAGATACACCCAGAATTATAGCACCATAGGCTGTGGTCCCAGACAGAATACAAGGAAGGGAGTGAAATGAACACCAGCATTTATCACTTTCCTCTCCTGGACAGTGGACTCACATGACCAGGTCACATTCCTGCCCCAAGGCTCCTTGGCAGGAAGGATTACAACCTTAAACCATGAGTCCAAACAAACCCTTACTTCCTCACCTTGATTTGTGATGTAAGAGCAGGCACAGGTACACAGAGTCCTCTTTGAAGTCACACCCATTATATGTGATGTCAATGTCTTATCCTGTCTGCATCGCCTCTTACAGATCAATAGTTCACGTTAAAGGGCAGATCAAGATGAAGATGAAGACAAAATCACAATGTTAACCTACAGGAATCCTCAGGCTCAACTTGAATTGCTCACTGATTTGTTGTGCTATGGTGATGATTCCCTCTAGCTCACCGGTTGCTGTTTCCTTCAACTGTAAAGTGAGATGAAAAGCAGACTTCAGAGTCATTTTATCATTTATTTTTCTCATCAATGTACTAGTCAGGGTTCTCTGAAGGGATAGAACAAATAAAACACACACACACACACACACACATGAAAACACACATATTCTAAAAGAGGATTTATTAGATTGACTTACATGAAAAGAGCTAGGAAGTTCAACAATGGCTATCTGCACACTGGATTTTTTTTTCCTCTTAAGAAGAAAGGATCTTTACCTATTCTAAATCAGATAGGGGACTAATATCCAATATATATAAAGAACTCAAGAAGGTGGACTTCAGAAAATCAAATAACCCCATTAAAAAATGGGGCTCAGAGCTAAACAAAGAATTCTCACCTGAGGAATATCGAATGGCTGAGAAGTACCTGAAAAAATGTTCAACATCCTTAATCATCAGGGAAATGCAAATCAAAACAACCCTGAGATTCCACCTCACACCAATCAGAATGGCTAAGATCAAAAATTCAGGTGACAGCAGATGCTGGCGAGGATGTGTTGAAAGAGGAACACTCCTCCATTGTTGGTGGGATTGCAAGCTTGTACAACCACTCTGGAAAACAGTCTGGTGGTTCCTCAGAAAATTGGACATAGTACTACCGGAGGATCCCGCAATACCTCTTCTGGGCATATATCCAGAAGATGTCCCAACTGGTAAGAAGGACACATGCTCCACTATGTTCATAGCAGCCTTATTTATAATAGCCAGAAGCTGGAAAGAACCCAGATGCCCCTCAACAGAGGAATGGATACAGAAAATGTGGTACATCTACACAATGGAGTACTACTCAGCTATTAAAAAGAATGAATTTATGAAATTCCTAGGTAAATGGATGAATCTGGAGGACATCATCCTGAGTGAGGTAACCCAATCACAAAAGAACTCACATGATATGTACTCACTGATAAGTGGATATTAGCCCAGAAACATAGAATACCTGAGATATAAGATACAATTTGCAAAACACACGAAACTCAAGAAGAACAAAGACTAAAGTGTGGACAATTTGCCCCTTCTTAGAATTGGGAACAAAACACCCTTGGAAGGAGTTACAGAGACAAAGTTTGGAGCTGTGACGAAAGGAAAGGATGAACCATCTAGAAACTGCCATATCCGGGGATCCATCCTATAATCAGCTTCCAAACGCTGACACCATTGCATACTCTAGCAAGATTTTGCTGAAAGGACCCAGATATAGCTGTCTCTTGTGAGACTATGCTGGGGCCTAGCAAACACAGAAGTGGATGCTCACAGTCAGCTATTGAATGGATCACAGGGCCCCCAATGGAGGAGCTAGAGAAAGTAACCAAGGAGCTAAAGGGATCTGCAACCCTATAGGTGGAACTACAATATGAACTAACCAGTTCCCTCCGGAGCTTGTGTCTCTAGCTGCATATATATCAGAAGATGGCCTAGTCGGCCATCACTGGAAAGAGAGGCCCATTGATCATGCAAACTTTATATGCCTCAGTACAGGGGAACGCCAGGGCCAAGAAGTGGGAGTGGGAATGGGAGGGTGGGGGAGTGGGTGGGGAGCATGTGGGGGACTTTTGGGATAACATTGGAAATGTAAATGAAATAAATACCTAATTTAAAAAAGAGAGGAATCCCCTACAACAGTGCAGTTAGAAGTAGCATAAGTATCACCAAACCATAAGAATTTCCTAAACTGCAAGGCATACAAGCAAGCAAAAATATGTGGACAATCACCTCTGTTTCCTTCGTTAACAACTATATCAGATACTCAGGTGAGTATGATGGTGAGTTTTTTCATCAAAAAAAATCAATCAATACACAAAAAGAAAGAAACACTAAAGATACCAATAAAGACTTTGGACTCCCTAAAATAAAACGTCTTATTTTTTCTAGTATGCTAAATCTCTAATGGAGGTCTTCCCTTACAAACACTTTGAATTCCATAATTTGTTCATTTTTAGTTGGAGAAAAGTTGGGACCAGGATGACGTTTGTTAATTGTATTAATGACTAAAACATGACTTATCAAGACAATGCAGAATTTTCACATTTTTATTTTTTTTTTATTTGCTACAGTTCCAAAGACTTAACCAAGAGCTCATGTATGCTAGGCAAGTCCTCTCTGCCGTGTTGTATGCCCATTACGCTCACAATTTATAAAAGTGAATATACATTTGTATCAATATTCTTAATGCAGAAAACATCGGCAAAATGGGTCATGGACGCTGTTGTCAGTAACATGCTTGCCATAAAGCCAGAGGATCCCAGTCTGATCCCAAAAACCCATATGAAAGCCAGATGTAAAAGCCTGTGTTGAAACAATTAGGTTAGAGTTGGTATGATTGCCAGAAATTGCTGACCAATCTAGTTGATTAGTGAGCTTCAGATTCAGTGGCCTGTAAAAGACAGAGAAAGAGAGACACTGATATCCACTTCTGGTTTTCACACACCCAACCACTGTCTATAGTCAACATGTGTGCACTATACAAACACATATATACAGATGTGCCTCGTACACAATAAAATAGGTTTATTCAATGTATAAAGCATCAATATCACAAGGGATAGGGCAAAATTACAGAACTGATACTCAGTGAAGGTAAACCAACAGTAGAGCTGTCTCCCTCCTTCCAGAGGGAAGACTGCTGCTATTCCTATAGAAACAGCAACTAAACAGTGAAGAACCAACTACATCAGCACAAGGAGAGAAACTGAATTTCACAGGGCAGGACTGTTCTAGTTAATAAGAATCATGACTTTGGTGCTACATCATCTATGAGCCAGAAAACTCCCCCAGAGTCTCAAGCGCTGCAGAGTGAGCTGAGGCACATCATCTGGATGACAGGAGAGTGAGCTGAGGCACATCTGGATGACACAAGAGTGAGCTGAGGCACATCTAGATGAGAGACTTTCATTCTTCACTTCCTTTGTCTTCTTTATATTTCTGCATGAAAGACCTTGCTCCTCTACTCCCTAGATGGTTTCCACTTGGACCAACAGTAGACAGGAGAAACCCCTGCCTCCAGAGGCCAGTTTTCCTAATGTCAGGTCTTCAAAGGATACCCTAATGTTGTTCTTCCTTTGTTCTTTCTAGTAGATTATAGACATCTGCAGCTCCCAGCTTTTCTAAGGGCCATCCTCCAACCTTTCATAGGTTTTATGTGGCACCCTGCTGGAATAAAGACCTGCTTCTCCCTGTCTTCCTTAGACCCTTATTGTTAGCGAAAGGGAAATTGGGTGAGTCCTTGTATAGGTAAATGTGCATGTTCAGTGTATCAGAAGGAGGGTCTACAAGATTTAAAATCCAAAAATTCAAGCCACTGCTGTCTAGGCTTATAGCTTCCCAAAAGAGCAGGAGAAGTAGACAGGAAACAACACTGAAGTCTGAGTTTTACAACCTCATGTTATTACTGAAAACTGTTTACCCAGTCAGAACTGAAAGAAAAAGATCCGTGTCCCAGAATAACGAGTAACAATAAACACTAAAAATACATGAAAAGAGAGATGCTTGCTAAGATAAGCTCAGCACACTGAAATAAATAAAATGAGACATTGGAAATGTGGAAGGAAGGAGTGTACTATAAAACAACATAGTAAAACTGAGAAAGAGGAAGTGGTGGATATTAAACAGACAGACAGACACACATGCACACACATACACACACACAAAGAGGCACACACACTTGAGAATTAGGAATAGAAAAGATGAGCTCCAAAGCACTTTAGAAAAAGTTAAAGAGAAAACTGATGAATCATAATCTCCATCAGAAAAAAATTGTCTAGGCAGCTAAATCCAATGTACGTAAGATAAAAATGCTAAAAGAGAATACCTGAGAATATTCTAAAGTAGATGAGTCTATAAATAGATTGAAGAAGTCCATTAAGTCCCATAAATGAAAGCACGCAAACACCTCACACCAAAAATAAGGAAAATTAAGATTAGGACAATAGCTTCTTCAAGGGAGCTGAGATTTAGGTGACAATTTCTCTAACAACAAGAGCCATAATACACTGGGCTGATATATTCAATTATGAAAAAAAGTGATTACCAGCCTAAAGTCCTACAGTTATTTACACTTCCAAGAAGAATAAAGTCAGTTTAAAGCAATTCTAGATTATTTTTTGAAAAGTGATGTTTGCTGAAATGAACGTGCCTTAGTGAAAGTTCCAAAGGTGAAGAACCCAAAGACTCAGATATAAAAAAAAAAAACAGCTGAGATCTACCAACACATGGTGGACAGATGATATCCTAAAATCACAGTGCCTCTTCAAAGGGTCTGACATATGGATTCTTCATATCCTGATCACAGTGGGGGATCAGAACAGAGACAGGTGAAAACCTCAGGGTATGTTCAATAGCAGTTCTTACTTATCACTGAGTTAAGGCACAGGCTGTACTCAGAACTGTAGTGACAACCAAATAATTTTACTGACTAACACAGAGAGAACATATCATCCAAACCCATAAAAAGAATGACAACATCTAGAGTGGACCCACTTTAAACTAGGGAGTGAAGAAGGGTGTTCATTCGTTGACATTTTACTGATGGTGGGAGAGTATGTGGGTATGGAAAGTCAGGAAGGGGGATACACTTCTTTTTTGTTATCTTTTGTTATGAGCCAAAAACTGTTCAAAAAATAAAAATTTCTATTTTAGGAATAGCAGCAAAAGCAACATTTCAAAAGAGGGCAATAGAGGAGAGAAAGGATGAGGAAAATGACATAAATGTAACTCACATTTGCCTGGTGTAATTGTCATTGTCATCTCTGAAGCTCACCGCTGAATAAACTCACTCTTTCTAGTTCTTTCTGAACTCTGGCTGACTGCTTCAACTTAGCTGATCTGGCTCAAAAGTCTTCTCCAAGCTGACTTATTCAAATTGGCTTCTCTCTGCTTCTCACTGAATTTCTCTGCTTGGAAAAACTGCCTCTGAACTACACAAACTAAACTGTACTGACAGCACAAACTGATTGGGAAGGCATGAACTCAACAGAACTGAAGTCTGCTGCATTGTCTGAATTCAGCCCTCACTAACCTGCCCTTTATTAATTTGACATCACTTTCAAACAGGGCTGCTTCCTTCTACTAACTAACCTTACTTTCATTGTTTGGGATTAAAGGCATGTACTAAGGGCATGTCTATATTCTAGCCTGATCACACTGAAAACCACTTTGTGTCTACATTCCCACTAGATCATCTTTGTCTTTGGATATGATCCCTTGCTATAGCAGTCATGTTGCTGGACTAAACTTCCTCTACAAACTGAACCAGGAAAACTATTACAAAGTACATGATACTACGGCATGGCAACTATTAGTATGGAACATTTCTTTATATCTGAAGCATCATCAACCAGAGCAGAAGAGAGGCATGTTTCATCTATTCTGCAAGAGAGGTCAAGATGGAGAGTAGCTTTTCCAACCCATGTTTTTGCAAGATACAAATTGTGAGGAAAGTAAGGAGGTTGAAGATAAAAATATCCCCATATCAAGCAAATGTCTGTATCAGTCAAATAGATTTTAAAGCAGAAGGAATAGCAGCAGCCCCTGCTGATATCATGAGCTTATGAATTTTAAATGGAAAATAGTCCAAGGCTAGTAAGAGAGAAATGGGTGGGAAGAGCCCATTGCTTATATTTGTGGGTTTGGTGTGGTATTACATGTGTAGTGTGGTGTGGTGGGTTTCTACTGTGTGTACAAAGTATGGCTGAATGTGATAATTGTGATGGAATGAATATTGTGATGTGATATGATGTATGGAACATGTATCTAGTATGTGTGCTATCCTTTATCCACTGGTGAAATTTTACTCATTGTTTCTCAGGGACACATGTACAAACATGGAATTATTATTTTTCTCAAAATTACCCTGATATATTCATTGTGTTTGAAGAAGCTCAACTTATCAAAATAGATGCTATAACAGACGTAGCCAAGATGTTTAAAGAGAATCATTTCAAACTGTTAAATCCACAAGCTGGAGAAGCAAAATGATTCTTGACATTTATATTTCAAGATGTAGACAGGTCTATAAGGATAAATGGAAATGTGAGGTTGTAGTGGGAGATGTTCACATATTACCCACATCACTTGATTTCCTCAAAGCAGACAAATAAGTATATGAGACATCAGCTCAACATGATTGACATATCTATAACTGAAAAGCACTGAAGACAACACTGAAGAAAACACATTGTTACAGGGACTTGCAACATTTAAAAAATTGAATTGATATTCTAGTATAATAATACACCTTCAGCAAACCTTGAAGAGTGGAAATTATATCTAGCCTTCTCTTTCTAACCATATAACACTGAAATGAAATAGACAACTAGCCAATATAAGGGTTATTTTATTAATCAGTTTATTCATTTACATTTCAAAGGATTATTTTCAAAATTATATATTTGGAAAAAATATGTAAATCTTACTGAATGTTAAGTTAAAGAACATTTTTCATCTGATTCCTAATGAAAGTAAATGCATCTAAACTTCATTTTTGTACCAAATATTAAGCATCTAGAAAATAGGCAGAAAATAGCAATAGAATGAAACCCCCAAATTAATAAAGTTAACATCCATCTAATAATGTAAATAAATATGAGTGAAAATAATGAGGCAGAGAAAAATAATATACGAGGAAGAAGGCAAGGTTTCTTTGCATGGTGATTCTAAGCCCTATAAACTGTCCAACACAGATTGTAGCAGATATAAAGAAAATAAAATTATTAACCAATTGAGAGAAGCAAGGTTACAATGAGGTGAGGGCAGAAAGTATCTGACATAAGCAGGGCTCTGTCTTCAACTTCCAGTAGAGCAAAGTAAATTAATTAATTGAAAGAAAAGAAAGTATAACAAACTGTTCTCATAGGAAGATGCAATTAAGGATATGCAGTTAGGTGCATTACACCTCATTTCTCTGCCCAGCCAGAGCCTTCATATCTTTCACTAGAATATGGATGAGTGAATTCACCTAATTCTGACCCCCATGGCTATCCCTGCCAAGTTGAGGTTTGAACCAGGACATATACCTTACATGGCAATCCAACCCTGTCTACCTGACTTCAATCTGCCTCAGCTCTATTCAACCTCCAGACTCAACCTGCCCCCCATATCCTCTGCTCTCCCCCAAATGGCTGTGTCTAAACTTTGATGTGTGCAACAGTTGTTTTTCTATGTGTAATTTACAAGGTTAAAAAATTACCTTTTGTTCTTTATCATACGTGGGTTAGTTTTGTAATTTTAATATTTTATTGGGTTAAAACTGATTAAGTAATTAATGTATTCAGTTATCACCTATTTTTTTCTAATGGTCAACCACCAATGGTCAACCAACCTTGTAATCCTGGAATAATCCTACTGTTCATACAATAATTTTATATGTATAATATATGTCATATATATTTTTGATATATTATATAATATACTTATAGCAAGTCTAAATTTATTATATGTATGTGTTTTTATAATTTTATTTCCTTACAACATTTTGCTAACTCTTTGAATCGGAGTATTTTAGCTTCAGAATATAAGTACAGAAGTAAATTATAGTCTTTATTTTCTTAAATAATGACTGCATGTTTACATTCCTCAATTATTTGACACAATGATCCAATGGTACTACCCATATTAATATTCTCCCTTTGTGATTTTTTGTCATGTACAGAGTTTATTCAATAGACTTGTACTTTTTGTAGCTCTCTCTTTCTCTCTATCTCTCTCCATTAAAATATTTTTGAAGAAACTGGCCAGGTTTATTAATTTTTCAGTAGCATAATTTCATTTATGATATTGTATTATTATTCAAAGTATATAGTTTTAAATGCAATGCCAATATCACCAATTTTAAAAGTTTGATTTTTCCTCCTTTAGCCTTTCTTGATCTTGATGACTCCCTGCAAATTTTACTAATCTTATCACAGAAGTAGTTTGTTATTGTGTAGGGTTTATTTCTGTATGATTTGCCTTTTAACATTCCTTTTGGTTTTATTCTAACTTCAAGTCTTAGCACATTTTTAAAACTTACAAGACAAGGTCAAGTCTAACAGTGTATTTATATTCTATGTCCGATTTCCATAGGAATGAATCCAATTATCTTACTATTAAGCATGAATATGGCTGAACATCGTCATCTACACCATTTTACAGATGACAGTCAATGTTGTTTGGACAAGGCAACCTGCAACCCACCACCCTTTTTTGGCTGGGACAGTGCTCACTATGTGGGTCACAGTTGGAATCAGAGTCCTGCAATGCATGCCCAGGTAAACACAGCATGCCCTTCAATCTCTGCATAGAAATGAAGCCCCAGAACCTAAGACAAGTTGCTCAGCTGCATGGTATAAGGCAGGAGGTGACCTACATCATAGATACTGCACTGGGGACATTCAGGAGGCAGCCATGAGCAACTGTACAATGTAAGAAAGAAGACTCTGAAGAGGAATAGAATTAAAGGGAATTTGAGTAAAAATATAAAAAAAGATGTGTCCCAAGCTACTTTTTAAAATTCACCTACAATATTTTTGTCTTATGAAAAATTGATAGGATACTAAAAAATATCCCAATAAGCTGCCTATAAAATTACAGGCTTGGGTATATCAATTTTTGAAAATGATTACTCTATGTTTTATCTTTTTCTTTGCATATATATTAAAGATTTTGCATTACTGTCTGCCTGATAGACACAAAACAGAATAGCATAGAAATACTGTGATTGCTCATCTCATGTTTTGTGGATGACCCTTTGTGGTTGATACCAGAACTGGAGAGAATATTAAGTCAGTCTTCAGTTTTATACTGTTGCCCCAGAAGTGGCTTCATTAGCCTGTGATGTTTTAATGCATCAGCACCACAGCCACTCCTATATCTCCCCTGGAACTGAAATTTCTCCTTCCTCAGAGTTAAGCACAGGTAGTCGTGTCTGTGGTGTGGGAGGCTGTGGAACCTCATGACTCCCATTGGAGATACTTACTTAAGACTAGCAACTCCAGTTCCTCTTTGATCTTGCCCCTTCCTACCTGTGACCTGTTTAAAGCCCAGCACTGCTCCTGAATTTTAACTGTAGCTTTTGGCTTTGGATATTAGATTCTTGTTGTTAACAGCAGATGCCAAATCACAGCATCTGTTTGTTTTGTATTGGAGTAGTGATCTCAGCGTAAGATGGAATGCCTTCCCACTTCTTATGCATTGCCATGAGCCATCCATCCAAGAGAATTTATCAAAATCACTATTATTTATCACTTATTGTCAAGTATACAATCACTCACTGTACTGAAAATCTATTTCAGATGAATAATTCAAGTTATGTAACCCATACTTTGCATAGATTATGACCGATAGCATTTTTATTTGCACATTTACAGCAATGATCATAGAGGAATCACGCATACCTTTGGAGTTTTCTAATGTCAGATATCCCTAGAATCTTATTCAGCAGGAGAAAATTTAGAGTCTATTACAATAAACAAATGCTTAACATTAAGGCTCATAGTTCATCTTAAGATACCAAAAAGGAAGGGAGACAAAGATGCTCCAGTCTCCTGTGACCATACCCTGCAGGCCACACTTGTACAGACACCACACTGCATTGTGTTATGCTGCATTCTAATTTTGCAGGAAGCTGGAGGCACACAGAGGAGGTGATTAATCATAGGAGGCAGAGTCGGGGAGCACAGCAACAGTGAGGAAAGACAAGGAGGGAGCCTTGCCTCCTCCACAGTTAGCAAAAGTATAGCCCCAAACCTGTCCAAGGAGCAGTCCATGTCCTTCTGAACTGACAGAGACATCAAGAATTGTTTTAGAGTCTAGTGACCTATCTATGACACTGTTCAGAAAAACTAAGGTTGCTTAGACAACCAGGGATAAGGGTTTGTGTTCTTTCCCAGAATTCAAGGTCATACTTCTTAACATTTGGATAAGACAGTTCTACTTTCTATTATATAAAGAAAATAAGCCTTTTTGCTATATAATATATAACAAGTTAATAAAAATTAAGTTAGTCATGATCAATTAATTATCTATGTAAGTTGACATGGTTATCATTATCCCTATCAATTAGGGCAGGCAAGTGCTGTCTCCTCCATATGCTTGTGAATGCCTCCATCTGCCACCAGAGTGAAGGGTTGACCTCTCAGTTCTTCTACTAGTTTGTCCTCTGGAAATGATGTCTGTTATAGTCTGTTTCCATTGCTACAACAAAATACCCAAGGCTTGTTACTTTATAAAGAAAGAAGACTTCCTGAGCTCATAGTTCTGGTAAGGGTCCCCCTATGTCCCGATATGGTGAGTGGTGAGTGTCATCACAGCAGGCATATGGGGAGATGAAGAAGTCACATAAGGAGACAGGAAGCTAGAGAGCATGGAGAGAAGCTGATATTGCTCTTTAATAAAACTAAGTCTCAATGGAGCCCACTAGCATCATGCTAATGCTCCTGATGGCAGCACCCACTATGTCCATGTCTGTGCTGATGCTGGGAAAGAAGTCTGTGGAGTGACCAGTTTGTAATAGAACACCATACACTCAGGTACAGCACATGTTACTTAATGGATATGATAAACAATCCACTTGTTCAACACATGTTACTTAATGGATATGATAAACAAACCACTTTTCTGTGGTCTGATAGAATACTCCAAGAAATGTTCCTTAAGGAAGAAAAGATATCTTTTGGCTTATGTTTCCAGAAGGGATACAGTTTATCATGGCAGGGAAGGCATGCAGGCAGGAGCAGGAGCAGGAGCAGGAGCAGGAGCAGGAGCAGGAGCAGGAGCAGGAGCAGGAGCAGGAGCAGGAGCAGGAGCAGGAGCAGGAGCAGGAGCAGGAGCAGGAGCAGGAGCAGGAGCAGGAGCAGAGGCAGGAGCAGGAGCAGGAGCAGGAGCAGGAGGAGGAGGAGCAGGAGCAGGAGGAGCAGGAGCAGGAGGAGCAGGAGCAGGAGCAGGAGGAGGAGCAGGAGCAGGAGGAGCGGGAGCAGGAGGAGCGGGAGCAGGAGGAGGAGCAGGAGCAGGAGGAGGAGCAGGAGCAGGAGCAGGAGGAGCAGGAGCAGGAGCAGGAGCAGGAGGAGCAGGAGCAGGAGCAGAGGCAGGAGCAGGAGCAGGAGGAGCAGGAGCAGGAGGAGGAGCAGGAGCAGGAGGAGCAGGAGCAGGAGCAGGAGGAGGAGCAGGAGCAGGAGGAGGAGCAGGAGGAGGAGCAGGAGCAGGAGGAGCAGGAGCAGGAGGAGCAGGAGCAGGAGCAGGAGCAGGAGCAGGAGCAGGAGCAGAGGCAGGAGCAGGAGCAGGGGCAGGGGCAGGGGCAGGGGCAGGGGCAGGGGCAGGGGCAGGGGCAGGGGCAGGGGCAGGGGCAGGGGCAGAGGCAGGAGCAGGAGCAGGAGCAGGAGCAGGAGCAGGAGCAGGAGCAGGAGCAGGAGCAGGAGCAGGAGCAGGAGCAGGAGCAGGAGCAGGAGCAGGAGCAGGAGCAGGAGCTGGGTCTGGCTGTCAGGAAGCTGAGCAATAATATTTTGTCTTCATGCAATAAGTGGAGAGAGAAAAATAACAGGAAGTGAGAGCTGAATAAACAACCAAACCAACCTCCAAGCTTATACCTGTGATGTACATTTCCTACAGCAATGCTCTGTCTCCTAATAATTTCATAACCATCCCAAACAGTGCCATTAATGATGGATCATGTGTTCAGATACAAGCCTATGGCGGACACTTCTCATTTAAATCACAGCAGCATGATTGATGCACACCATCTAGGTTTGGACTTCTGTTGACATTCACACAATGACTAAACTGCCAAATGACACATCTCCCAGAATGGGTCCCTGTTGCCAAGCAGTGAGTTACAGTACCTCTAAGACAACTCAGTGACCCCCCAGTTACTGATTGCTTCTGGCGAAGGTATCTTTCTCAGAAGTGAGCAATTAAAAATGAGGATTGGTCACTGGCTGTACTGGCTGGTTTTGTGTGTCAACTTGACACAAGCTAGAGTGATCACAGAGAAAGGAGACTCTCTCGAGGAACTACCTCCACGAGATCCAGCTGTAAGGCATTTTTTCAATTAGTGATCAAGGATGGGAGGACCCCATTGTGGGTGGTACCATCTCTGAGCTAAAAGTCTTAGGTTCTATAAGAAAGCAAGCTGAGCAAGCCAGGGGAAGCAAGCTGGTTAAGTAACATCCCTCCTCGGCCTCTGCATCAGTTCCTGCTTCCTGACCTTCTTGAGTTCCATTCCTGACTTCTTTTAGTGATGAACAGCAATGTGGAAGTATAAACTGAATAAGCTCTTTTCTCCCCAACTTGCTTCTTGGTCATGATGTTTTATGCAGGAATACAAACTGACTAAGACAGTCATTAAGTTTCATGCCCATCCAACTGTGCCATCTACATGAGGGGACACTGCAGTGCTGGAAGATACTATGAAATCCAAGGCTCACACAAAACATTACTCATCTTGGTATGGAACAGATTGCATGCTGAGAAAGTAAGATACTTGTGCATAAAGATTCTGCATGCTTTTGGACTCTTTTGATGAGTCTAAGAGCAGAAGGGGATTTGCAGAACTATCCCTGAAGCATGCTTGTTGGCAGGGTGAGTGACCAGATATAATCACCCAAGGTGCCAACTCAAGGACTTTAAAGCCTTCCTGCACTGCTCTTTTTTATTTCTTTTTATTTAATTACTTACTTTTACAATGAATTTTCCATTTCTATGCCTTTGCAGCAGTGTTGAAGGAGAGATTTGAATTTTTAGTAACGTAAGTAAAGAGAAAACAAAGTTAAAGAGCTTTATTTCAAAGAGGGCTACGTTTACTCATCTATTTTTTTTATTTATTTATTTATTTTTTTTTTAGCAATTCTTCAATTTCTGCTGAGGGCTCAAGCAAAGTCAATCATGGCCCCCTATGCCCTAATAGATGAGCAAACTGAGAACATTTGCCGTCTCTTTGCCCTCTGAAGCATTTTCAGAGGAGGTTAGCATGGAGATGTCTATTTTAATGGGGTTCAAATGCTTTCACACTGCCTAAACCAGATCAGTCTTCTAATGCTATCTGCCAAGAGAAACAAACAAGGCTGTATAGGGGATGTGTTAAAAAAGCCAGCTAATGCAAGATCCAGATCACAATGGTCTAATATTGCTAAAAAGGAAATGCCGACATGAGTGTTAACAAGTGTGTTGTTTGATATTGGAGTGGATGTGTTAATTGGCAAGACTGTGGTTATCATTTCCCAGTGTACACAGAGATCAAAACAGTGAATCTGGCATACATGCCAGCTTTACCTATCAATCACTCTTCATTAAAGATGAACTTTGGAATGTGTTATCTCTACTGAGATTGCAACTTGAAGGGTTCTCTAATTTGGTACTATTGGCAAAAGTCTCCTTTGGAGGCAGGTTAGAGAATATAATATAATATAATATAATATAATATAATGTAATATAATATAACATAATATAATACAAGGCTCAGTCTCACCACCTCATACAAACCTCATACAAATGGCTTTTATGCCTACAAGAAACATTCATTCATTTTCTCTTTCTCTTCCTCTCTTTCTCTTCCTCTCTCTCTCTCTCTCTCTCTCCCTCTCTCTCTCTCTCTCCCTCTCTCTCTCTCTCTCTTTCTCTCTCTCTCTTCCTTGAATTTTTATAAAACATCCCACCCACGAAGATGTCTATATCTGCTCTTCCCAAAGCTCTGCAAGTCTGTGGGTTTTTTTTTTTTCTAGGACTCTGGTCTGTGAGGATGCCACCATATACTTCATCTGTGTGTGGAAAGGCCAGCTGATGTGAAACGTCCTTGCCTGAGGGAATACCTGACCCTTTTTAGTGGTTGCCACATGGATAACTATTTTGCCTTCACATTTCTGAACAGTCTTCTTCCCAGACTTGTGAATGGGAAAAATCATCTTCAAAGTTCTCCTTCTCTACATCTTGCTCTGATTTCCACCTAATGGTTTCCACAATTTTAGTGGTTTCAACCAAAACTCTTACATTTACCTCAGGGAAACCCTTTTTAATTAAAGAAAATAGGCACCAGTTTCTTAGCAGTTTCTTTATAAACCACAGAGGAATCCTGAAAGCCTAAATGTAATCAGCAGCTACCTCCTTCCATTGCCCTAAAACTTCAAGTTGTATTCTGACCTCATCATCAGTTTCAAGCCTTTCCTAAACATGCAGGGATGGAATCAGGCCTGCTCACTCTGCTCAAAGGATCTGTTATCTGAACAACTCCTTGGCTCTCAATAAGCTGTGTCTCTGAGTTATCTGTGTTCACACCTAATCCTTGCCACTTCCCAGAGAACTTAACTGTAGAGCTATGTCCCAGGTCTAACCACATAATAAACTCAAAAAATTCTGCAAGCAATTACACAAGAGGATGGAGAGATGGTACAGTGGTTAAGAGCATATTGTGCTGATCACTTAAGAGGACCTGGGTTCAGTTCCCAGCACCCACATCCAGTGGCTCACAACCACCTGTATTTCCAGCTCATGAAGATCTGGCCTAATGGGCAGCTGCAATCACATAAATAAATTCACACAAACACACACACACAAACACAAACAAACACACATATATAATTTAAAAGAAAAAATAAATCTTTAAAAGTATATAGCAGGTAAAATATTGCACAAAAACAGAATAGATTACCTCAGAAGAAAGCTTCACCTGAAAGTTAACAATAATGTGCCCACAAAGAGAGAACACTATGCAGTAGGAACCTTTTCCAGATAACAGAAGATGGAGTATTTACATAGAAACATCTAGAACCTCAAATGAGCTTCCAAACTCAGTCTGCTGCATGTTTTAAGTATCTAACTTGAAAATATTTTTCTATCTTATCTGCCTGTCTGTCTCTTTGTACTTATTCTTTTACTTTGGCTTGCTTTTTAATTAATAGATTCACTCATTCAAAACCAAAAACATGACCATCTCAGCTTATTCTCCAGGCTATATAGAACAAACAAGCTCCTTTCCTGTTTACCTTCCCTTGTAGGCTCTATGATCTTACTTAGTCTCATGGCCAAATTCAATGTGTATGTTGATATAGTTCAAGTAATAAATTGCAGGTTCAAATTTTTCATTGAGAATTAATACATCTAATCTTCTTTTCATGTAGATATTTTCACATGAATGGCTAATGAACATATATATGTGTGTGTGTGTGTGTGTGTGTGTGTGTGTGTGTGTGTGTGGAACACAGCTTCTGCTCCAATCCAATCGCACGGTACCTGAGACTGCATTAATTAGGGAAGCAGAAAACCAGGCCTGATCAGGGTCACTAGTCCCTTCCAGTCCACGCCAGCACCGGGGTACCTTGGGCACGAAGTCTGCTGACACCCGCAAGGTACACACAGGACCCTCCACAGGATCTTAAGACCTCTGGTGAGTGGAACACAGCTTCTGCTCCAATCCAATTGTGCAGCACCTGAGACTGCATTAATAAGGGAAGCAGAAAACCCGGCCTGATCAGGGTCACAAATCCCTTCCGGTCCACACCAGCACCGGGGTATTTTGGGCAGGAGTCTGCAGACAACCCCAAGGTCCCCACATGACCCTCCACGGCAGACCTCTGGTGAGTGGATCAAAACTTCTGTCAGGAGGCAGGTTCGAACACCAGATATCTGGGCACCTTCCCTGCAAGAGGACAGCTTGCCTGCAGAGAATACTCTGAACACTGAAACTCAGGAGAGTGCTAGTCTCCCAGGTCTGTTGATAGAGGTTAACATAATCACCTGAGGAACAAGCTCTAACCAAAGACAACTATACGAACTAGCTCCAGAGATTACCAGATGGCTAAAGGCAAACGTAAGAATCTTACTAACAGAAACCAAGACCACTCACCATCATCAGAACGCAGCACTCCCACCCCACCCAGTCCTGAGCACCCCAACACACCCGAAAAGATAGTCCCGTATCTAAAAGCATATCTCATGATGATGGTAGAGGACATCAAGAAGGACTTGCATAACTCACTTAAAGAAATACAGGAGAACACTGTTAAACAGGTAGAAGACCTTAAAGAGGAAGCACAAAAATCCCTTAAAGAATTGCAGGGAAACATGACCAAACAGGTGATGGAATTGAATAAAACCATCCAAGACCTGAAAAGGGAAGTAGACACAATAAAGAAAACCCAAAGTGAGGCAACGCTGGAGATAGAAACCCTAGGAAAGAAATCTGGAACCATAGATGCCAGTAGTGGTGGCACACGCTGGTAGGATTTGCTGAAGGAGGCAGAGGCAGGAGGATCACGAGTTCGAGGCCAGCCTGGGCTACACATTTTAATTTTTTTTAGCCGGGCTTGGTGGCGCATGACTTTAATCCCAGCACTTGGGAGGCAGAGGCAGGCAAATTTCTGAGATTGAGGCCAGCCTGGTCTACAGAGTGAGTTCCAGGACAGCACAGAGAAACCCTGTCTCGAAAAACCAAAAAAAAAAAAAAAAAAAAAAAAAAAAAAAAAAAGATCAGGAACAGAATACAAGAGATGGAAGAGAGAATCTCAGGTGCAGAAGATCCATAGAGAACATCAGCACAACAATCAAAGAAAATAAAAAGCACAAAAAGATCCTAACTTAAAACATCCAGGAAATCCAGGACACAGTGAGAAGAACAAACCTACAGATAATAGGAATGGATGAGAATGAAGATCTTAAACTTAATGGGCCAGCAAAAATCTTCAACAAAATTATAGAAGAAAACTTCCCAAACCTAAAGAAAGACATGCCCATGAACATACAAGAGGCCTACAGAACTCCAAATAGACTGGACCAGAAAAGGAATTCCTCCCAGCACATAATAATCAGAACAAAAAATGCACTAAATAAAGATATAATATTAAAAGCAGTAAGGGAAAAAGGTCAAGTAACATATAAAGGCAGGCCTATCAGAATAACACCAGACTTTTCACCAGAGACTATGAAAGCCATAAGATCCTGGACAGATGTTATACAGACACTAAGAAACACAAATGCCAGCCCAGGGTACTATACTCAGCCAAACTCTCAATTACCATAGGTGGAGAAACCAAAGTATTCCACAACAAAACCAAATTCACATATTATCTTTCCACGAATCCAGCCCTTCAAAGAATAAAAACAGAAAAAACCAATTCAAGGACAGAAATCACTCACTAGAAAAAGCAAGAAAGTAATCCCTCAACAAACTAAAAAGAAGACAGCCACAAAAAGAGAATGCCAACTCTAACAACAAAAATAATAGGAAGCAACAATTACTTTTCCTTAATATCTCTTAATATCAATGTACTCAATTCCCCAATAAAAAGATATAGACTAACAGACTGGCTAAACAAACAGGACCCAATATTCTGCTGCTTACAGGAAACCCATCTCAAGGAAAAAGACAGACACTACCTCAGAGTGAAAGGCTAGAAAACAATTTTCCAAGCAAATGGTCTGAAGAAACTAGCTGGAGTAGCCATTCTAATATCGAACAAAATCAACTTCCAAAACAAAGTTATCAAAAAAGACAAGGAGGGACACTTCATACTCATCAAAGGTAAAATCCTCCAAGAACTCTCAATTCTGAATATCTATGCTCCAAATGCAAGGGCAGCCACATTCATTAAAGAAACTTTAGTAAAGCTCAAGCACACATTGCACCTCACACAATAATAGTGGGAGACTTCAACACACCACTTTCATCAATGGACAGATCGTGGAAACAGAAACTAAACAGGGACACAGTGAAACTAACAGAAGTTATGAAACAAATGGACTTAACAGATATCTACAGAAAATTTTATCCTAAAACAAAAGGATATTCCTTTCTCTCAGCACCTCATGATACCTTCTCCAAAATTGACCATATAATTGGTCATAAAACAGGCCTCAACAGATACAAAAATATTGAAATTGTCCCATGCATCCTATCAGACCACCATGGATTAAGGCTGATCTTCAATAACAGCATAAATAATGGAAAGCCAACATTCACATGGAAAATGAACAACACTCTTCTCAATGTTACCTTGGTCAAGGAAGGAATAAACAAAGAAATTAAAGACTTTTTAGAGTTTAATGAAAATGAAGCCACAACATGCCCAAACATATGGGACATAATGAAAGCATTTCTAGGAGGGAAACTCATAGCTCTGAGTGCCTCCAAAAAGAAACTAGAGAGAGCACACACTAGCAGCTTGACAACACACCTCAAAGCTCTAGAAAAAAAGGAAGAAAATTCACCCAAGAGGAGTAGATGGCAGAAAATAATCAAACTCAGGAGCAAAATCAACCAAGTGGAAACAAGAAGAACTATTCAAAGAATCAACCAAATGAGGAGCTGGTTCTTTGAGAAAATCAACAAGATAGATAAACCCTTAGCCAGACACAGTAGAGGGCACAGGGACAGCATCCTAATTTAAAAAATTTAGAAATGAAAAGGGAAACATAACAACAGATCCTGAAGAAATCCAAAATACCATCAGATCCTTCTACAAAAGGCTATACTCAACAAAACTGGAAAACCTGGATGAAATGGACAAGTTTCTAGACAGATACCAGGTACCAAAGTTAAATCAGGATCAAGTTAACAATCTAAACAATACCATATCCCCTAAAGAAATAGAAGCAGTCATTAATAGTCTCCCAACCAAAAAAAGCCCAGGACCAGATGGGTTTAGGGTAGAGTTCTATCAGACCTTCAAAGAAGATCTACTTCCAGTTCTGCACAAACTATTCCACAAAATAGAAGTAGAAGGTACTCTACCCAACTCATTCTATGAAGCCACAATTACTCTGATACCTAAACCACAGAAAGATCCAACAAAGATAGAGAACTTCAGACCAATTTCCCTTATGAACATGGATGCAAAAATACTCACTAAAATTTTCACTAACTGAATCCAAGAACATTAAAATAATCATCCATCCTGACCAAGTAGGTTTTATTCCAGGGATGCATGGATGGTTTAATATTCGGAAATCCATCAACGTAATCTATTATATAAACAAACTCAAAGACAAAAACCACATGATCATCTCCTTAGACGCAAAGAAAGCATTCGACAAGATCCAACACCCATTCATGATAAAAGTCTTGGAAAGATCAGGAATTCAAGGCCCATACCTAACCATGATAAAAGCAATCTGCAGTAAACTAGTAGCCAACATCAAAGTAAATGGTGAGAAGCTGGAAGCAATCCCACTGAAATCAGGGACTAGACAAGGCTGCCCACTATCTCCCTACCTATTCAACATTGTACTTGAAGTCCTAGCCAGAGCAATTCGACAACATAAGGAGATCAAGGAGATGCAAATTGGAAAAGAAGAAGTCAAAATATCACTTTTTGCAGATGACATGATAGTATATATAAGTGACCCTAAAAACTTCACCAGAGAACTCCTAAGCCTGATAAACAGCTTCAATGAAGTAGTGGATATAAAACTAACTCAAACGAGTCAATGGCCTTTCTCTACACAAAGAATAAACAGGCTGAGAAAGAAATTAGGGAAACAACACCCTTCTCAATAGTCATAAATAATATAAAATACCTTGGAGTGACTCTAACTAAGGAAGTGAAAGATCTGTATGATAAGAACTTCAAGTCTCTGAAGAAAGAAATTAAAGAAGATCTCAGAAGATGGAAAGATCTCCCATGCTCATGGATTGGCAGGATCAACATTGTAAAAATGGCTATCTTGCCAAAAGCAATCTACAGATTCAATGCAATCCCCATCAAAATTCCAACTCAATTCTTCAACGAATTGGAAGGAGCAATTTGCAAATTTGTCTGGAATAACAAAAAACCTAGGATAGCAAAAACTCTTCTCAAGGACAAAAGAACCTCTGGTGGAATCACCATGCCTGACCTAAAGCTTTACTACAGAGCAATTGTGATAAAAACTGCATGGTACTGGTATAGTGACAGACAAGTAGACCAATGGAATAGAATTGAAGACCCAGAAATGAACCCACACATCTATGATCACTTGATCTTCGACAAGGGAGCTAAAACCATCCAGTAAAAAAAGACAGCATTTTCAACAAATGGTGTTGGCACAACTGGTGGTTATCATGTAGAAGAATGCAAATTGATCCATTCCTATCTCCTTGTACTAAGGTCAAATCTAAGTGGATCAAGGAACTCCACATAAAACCAGAGACACTGAAACTTATTGAGGAGAAAGTGGGGAAAAGCCTCGAAGGTATGAACACAGGGGAAAAAATCCTGAATAGAACAGCAATGGCTTGTGCTGTAAGATTGAGAATTGACAAATGGGACCTCATGAAACTGCAAAGCTTCTGTAAGGCAAAAGACACCGTCAATAAGACAAAAAGGCCACCAACAGATTGGGAAAGGATCTTTACCTATCCTAAATCAGATAGGGGACTAATATCCAATATATATAAAGAACTCAAGAAGGTGGACCCCAGAAAATCAAATAACCCCATTTAAAATATGGGGCTCAGAGCTGAACAAAGAATTCTCACCTGAGGAATACGGAATGGCAGAGAAGCATCTGAAAAAATGTTCAACATTATTAATCATCAGGGAAATGCAAATTAAAACAACCCTGAGATTCCATTTCAAACCAGTAAGAATGGCTAAGATCAAAAATTCAGGTGACAGTAGATGCTGGTGAGGATGTGGAGAAAGAGGAACACACCTCCCTTGTTGGTGGGATTGCAAGCTGGTACAACCACTCTGGAAATCAGTCTGGTGGTTCCCCAGAAAATTGGACATAGTACTATCAGAGGATCCCGCAATACTTCTCCTGAGTATATATCCAGAAGATGTCCCAACCGGTTAGAAGGACACATGCTCCACTATGTTCATAGCAGCCTTATTTATAATAGCCAGATGCTGGAAAGAACCCAGATGCCTGTCAACAGAGGAAGGGATACAGAAAATCTGGTACATTTACACAATGGAGTACTATTCAGCTATTAAAAAGAATGAATTTATGAAATTCCTAGGCAAATGTTTGTATCTGGAGGCATCATCCTGAGTGAAGTAACCCAATCACGAAAGAACTCAAATGATATGTACTCACTGATAAGTGGATATTAGCCCAGAAACTTAGGATACCCAAGATATAAGATACAATTTGCAAAACACATGAAACTCAAGAAGAACAAAGACCAAAGTGTGGACACTTTGCCCCTTCTTAGAATTGGGAACAAAACACCCATGGAAGTAGTTACAGAAACAAAGTTTGGAGCTGAGACAAAAGGATGGACCATCTAGAAACTGCCATATCCGGGAATCCATCCCATAATCAGCCTCCAAACGATGACTCCATTGCATACACTAGCAAGATTTTGCTGAAAGGACCCTGACATAGCTATCTCTTGTGAGACTATGCTGGGGCCTAGCAAACACATAAGTGGGTGCTCACAGTCAGCTATTGGATGGATCACAGGGCCCTCAATGGAGGAGCTAGAGAAAGTATCCAAGGAGCTAAAGAGATCTGCAACCCTGTAGGTGCAACAACATTATGAACTAACCAGTACCCCGGAGCTCTTGACTCTAGCTGCATATGTATCAAAAGATGGCCTAGTCGGCCATCACTGAAAAGAGAGGCCCATTGGACTTGCAAACTTTATATGCCCCAGTACAGGGGAATGCCAGGGCCAAAAAGTGGGAGTTTGTGGGTGGGGGAGTGTGGGGGGGAGGATATGGGGGGCTTTTGGGATAGTATTGGAAATGTAAATGAGGAAAATACCTAATAAAAATATTTAAAAAGAGAGAGAAAATGAAAGACATTCATGTGAAAAGAAGTTCAGTTTTTATATATAATTGGCATTATAGGTAAGGAAGTTGAGGTGAAATTTTCAAGTGACAAAAAACTTAATTGTATTTGATTTTTTTTATACATCAACTATAGTTGCCATAGTCAAATATTGATTCAGTTGAGACAAGAAACAAATCATTTTATCCATCCCTAATTTCATTATATTCTTGTTCTTAATGATGGTTGTTGTCAGCAATTATAGCCATGCAAAGAAGGCACATGTTATTTCTTTTAACTTTGTGCATAGTTTATAGGAAAAAAAAAAAAAAGAGCTGCTGTGGAGTAATCCCTCTACTTGATCATCTAATGATGTCCTCTTGGCCTCTTGCCACAGCTCTCAGGAAACACTCAGAGAACCACAAATCCAGGCGTTGCTGCCACAGAAGTTGAAGTTTCCCATTCAACAGCCAACTTAACCTGACACTTGACCTAAAGAAAGTTCTGCAAATGAGCACCGGGAAACATCAAATTTGTAATCGGGATATCCCCATATTCTTTATAAAACCATACATTAAGATCAGGAGCCCAGTGATGTCAGGGTATCAATAAAACCACTTTAAAAGTGATTGCACATGCATGAAAAAAAAATATCAAGAAGAATATTGCTTCCTAGAAGAACAGAGAATCCTGATAAAGAAGGGGGCTCCAGAAATGGCATCCTTAGATGTACACAACTCCTAAGTGAGTGGAAAGCAATTTGGAGACCCCCCTTGGAGGTTCAGCATAATCATGGCCTAGGAAACAGGAGCAAATGAGATCTTCAGAAGCAAATAGGAGGGGGAAATGATTATTAAATTAGAGAAAAAAATCACTGAACACATACTGAAAGAGACTCCATCAACTAGAGAAATTATGTTGATATTCCAATGACAGATCTCTGTCTCTTGAACACAAAACTCACTCCATTCAAAGTCCATAGCTACACACAAATACACGTGCATGCACACACACACACACACAGAGAGAGAGAGACAGAGACACAGACAGAGACAGACAGAGACAGAAACAGAGAGAGAGAACAAATAGAGGAGGCACCACACATTAGACCAGCCATGATCATCCTGTAGCAGGCACAGATAGCTGTGAAATGAAGTGTCAGAATCAAAAATGTGAATTATTTTAACAGAACAAGTTGTGAAAGAGAAATCTTTGGACTTGAGGGTAAAAATCAACCAAAAAATGTCTTTAAAATAAAGAATCAATTAGAGAAATCTAATAGGAAAGAGCCCCAGGCAGTAAATTGAATAACACATTCCATCTATTCATATAGACAATAAAGTATCTAAAAAGTAGAGAAAATATAACATTACTACAATTAAAGTCTTCAAATTAAAAGCATATAATATAAACCATTTCAAACTTATTTAATGCATCTATTAAAAATCAATATCCATGACTTTAAATACTGAAAAACAGCAGGTATTTATAAAATTGATCTCAGATCTTCAATTCCTAGACACAATCTAAACATGTCTCTTTGACTTTAAAGAAAAACAATTTCTATGTTTCTAGACATATAGTAAGGACTTTTCTATAAGCGCATATATTTTTTTCCTCCCAGCCCCAAACTCCTAGAAATAACAACTTTGAGACTCAATTATATTTACAAATACCTGGGCCATATAGCTAGTCAAGTTATAGCTGGATTATAATTTAGTAATCCCATTATTCTATTCTATGTTCTGCCATGTGGGTGCTTACCTGGTCCTTAATTACCTTTCATCTGTCTTCCTCTATGTCTGGGGCCCATACCTCCCTGGCCAGGCTCTATCCCAGAATCTTTTCTGCCTATCTGATGTCCCACCTTCTATTTCCTGCTTCAACTACATTCCAGTTAGCTTTAATTGACAGGTGCTGCATCCATAGAGTACATAGGTAATTTCCACTACATAGACAAAATAACTAAGTTACCTGCAGGGAAGGTGAAATCAGTAGATAGATTCTTTGCAAGCATCACCACAAAAGGCACCTCAAGAAAATGGTCCTGAAATAATTTAATAAAAACCCAAGTACTAAAGTTAGCCAAATTATCCTGCAAGCATGAATGTAAAATCCAAGATTCAGAAAATATAGGAACTCGGGAAGTGCTGTGCAGAAGTCTTCTGCTTAGATCTTGCTATGAATCCCCTAGAGCTGGGGAGGGGGGCAAACAGTCTGACAGGGAAAGAAACAGAACACAGACATGGCACAAGAAATGAGAAGCCAACCCCTCAGTGGTCACCATGTAAGCAATGATAAAATATCACTGGAGTCTGATAAAGCACAGAAGAGACAGTTGAAAACTAAGACTATAGTCATTCTATAGTCTTATGGTAAAGGCAATCTATGGAACAAAGCTTAAGTGTCCAAACACAATAAATGGTGAAATGAAATATAAGCATTCATGGGGAATGGGGCACTGTAAATCTGATTTTAAATGTCCAGTAAGCATAATGTCAAATTTATAGTGAATGAGTGAGTACAAAGGGGTAGAAGTCAGTGATTAATGAAAGGTTTTCTTAGATTACTGTTCATAGGTATGTTTATACCATAGAGAAGAGATATGTCTAAACACAAAGTGATTGGGAAAAATCTAAAGATACAGAGGTGGGTACAAACAGTTGCATGTGATGCTTATAAAGACAGGGTAGGACTTGAGTTCAAGGCTTGCAAGGAACAAAACAAAAGAATGCATTACTAGAGAGCCCAACTCACAGTAAACAGTGACAAAATGTTCATATAAATGATGTAACAAATAATTCTGAGACCACAGTCATAAATCAGAATGTACAGGAGATATACAAAGCAGAAAGGTGCTGGATATTAATTAACATCCCTTCTCAATACAAAACAGCTCAAAAGACCCGAAACAGGTCAGGGTATGGGAGAGAGGTGGGATTTACCAAACAAGTTCAGGAGATTTCAGGTATGTTCAGCATTCTCTCTCAATAAAAGAAAAAGTACCTCTTTCTCAAGTATGTACCGATCAACATTGAAACAGCATGAATGTTGACAAGGAAAACATCCAAATGAGCCCCAAAGTAGACGAATAAATGAAAGCCTATTGTAACTGTGTTGAACTGTCATATTGGGTGAAGGCTCTGAGCAGTAGGGCAATACAGAGGGCATCAGAAGACTTCAAGATCTCATGATTATGCCATGTGTCACCTGAATCCTGGGTACCTTGGTACATAGTCCATTAGCTCTAAGGAAACAGTTATATGGGCCAGGCTTTTATCCTCTGCTTTTGGATTCCCTGTAACTACAGAACCCCAGAAATTCCTTCAAATTTACCTGCTGTGCTGGGACCACAGCCAGAATACTCATGATGCCTATATTAGCTGCTTTCTTGTTACTGTGACGAAACACCCTGAAAAGAAACAACTGAAGGGGGAAGGGTCTGTTCTGCTTCATAGTTTGAGTTGTATGACATTAAATAGGCAAAGGCACAATGATAGGAGTTGCATATTGGGGGTCACATTGCACAGACAACCTTTATTGCAGAGAGTGAACAGGAAGTGGGCCCATGTTGTAGAGCCTCAAACCTGGGATCTAATCCCCCCAAGTCTGTTACTGTTGCTTCATTCCCTGGAGGTTCAACAGCCTTTGCAAACAGCTCCACCAGCTGGGGATCACCCATTGAAACACAAGTTTGTGGAGGTCACTTTGCATTCAAACTGTCATGCTTAATGCTGTTCCCCTACTTGAAGCAATATCTCAAGAGTAGCGCTACAATGTGGATTGTACTGTAACTCGGGGTGCCAGGAGTTCCCATTTCTGGTATCCTTGGATCAAATACAGGCATACTCACACATAGGTTTCTTTTCTCCATGATTCAAACCATGCTACACATTTGTTTATGTAACTGCCATAAAGGATTCCTTTCAACCCAAACATGCTACAAAGCACAGCACACGGTATGATATTCAACTGATGTTTTTGTCTAAGTTATGGAACATACAAACAAAAGATGCCTTATGGGGTTTCTATGATGATTAGCTGAAAAGCAAACACACTATCATCTAAGTTACTCCTTGAATGGCTTTGTACTTTCCTATCCTATAAAGGCAGGACCATGAAAAGCCATGAGCTCTCCTTCACAGGTGCTTTTAGACTGAAATATCTCAGAACAGTATAGGCCATGTCCTGGATGGCTTTAGCTTGAGAATATTTGCATTGTGACTTCTTCTCCTTTGTTGGCCTTGACTGTCTGTTCTAACTTCAAATAATCCTTGTCCTTGCAGCCTTTCTTTCTAGACAAATGCTATGAAAAAAAAAAATCATGGACTCTGGGTTACTCCCTAAACGTTTATGTCCTTGCTGTTTTAATTTTTACTGTGTGGCCCCATGTCCTTTCACAAGTGCATACCTGACTTCTCCCTGTCCTTTCTGTTCTCTGGCTGGATCTTTCTGATCCTCAAGACTTCTCTAGAAGCCATCTTAGCCATCAGCTCCCAGTCCTCATTTTCTGTCAACTTTCCTAACTTCAGACATTGGAAGCAATGAAGAAATGGGATGGTGGCTCTTTTCCACTTGTATAGCACATGAAGGACACTGCAGTAACCATCGAACTGCACAGAATAAGGTTCTTTAAGAACTTCTCAGTTCAATTTCTGAAAAAAAAAATCATCACTGCTGGTTCTCCACTCTCTGAGAACTTAACTTGAGGTCTTTAATCAAGGAACAGAGGCACTGAGGCTGGCACAGAGTGATCTCTCCTCAGTCCCTAGGACAAGCCAGATTGGCTATCGCAGACCAACGGGATTGTCAAGAGAAAAGCTCAGGGAATAACTTCTCCAGACAAGAAATAAACAATGCATAAGAGAGCAAATACAAAACATTGATCTCTTCATTGATTTATTTATCTACTTAGCAGCAGAATATAGGTATTCCATAAATAAATCACACTTTAATCCCAAGAACCTGCCAACGACCTACATAAACAGATCCCCTGCATGGGACATGTCCAGCAGAGACCACATGGACCAGGAAAGGTGTTGTTCCCTCCCTCATCTCTTCAGACTCAGACAGAAAATTCTTAATACATCTAAACCAGCCCCAGAAATTTAGTGTTCTGAATCTGAAAACATCAAATAGCCAGACATTGTGCTGCTGGTACATTTTGGACAGCTAATGTGAAGCTAAACATCAGAACAAATAAAACTGGTTAATTTAGTGCAGTTTGGAGAGTCCTGTTTGGAACTAGAGGTAATTTAAATTCTGAGAATTGCATTATTTCAGAATAGAGGATTGTGGTCACTGTATGATTCTTTGTGGTATATGGTTTTTTTGTTGTTGTTGTTGTTGTTGTTTTGTTTTTTTGGTATTCCTTGAGACTGCTGGTCAACCAGCAATAGAAAATGCACTGTCTCTTATCCTAAGCACCTAATTGCCTGCAAAGTGAACTAGGTTTAGAATCATAAGCTTAATACTTTTTTTATATTAGGTATTTTCTTCATTTACATTTCCAATGCTATCCCAAAAGTTCCCCATACCCTCCCTCCAACTCTCCTACCCATCCACTCCCACTTCTTGGCCCTAGCGTTCCCCTATACTGAGGCATAAAAAGTTTGCAAGACCATTGGGACTCTCTTTCCACTGATGGTCGACTAGGCCATCTTCTGATACATATGCAGCTAGAGACACTAGCTCCGGGGTACTGGTTAGTTCATATTGTTGTTCCACCTATAGGGTTACAGACCTCTTCAGCTCCTTGAGTGCTTTCTCTAGCTTCTCCATTGGGGGCCCCGTGTTCCCTCCTATAGATGACCATGAGCATCCACTTTTGTATTTGCCAGGCACTGGCATAGCCTCATACGAGACAGCTATAACAGGGTCCCTTCAGCAAAATCTTTCTGGCATATGCAATAGTGTCTGCGTTTGGTGGCTGATTATGGGATGGATCCCTGGGTGGAGTAGTCTCTGGATAGTCCATCCTTTTGTCTTAGCTCCAAATTTTGTCTCTGTAACTCCTTTTATGGGTATTTTGTTCCCTATTCTAAGGAGGAATGAAGTATCCACCCATTGGTCTTCCCTCTTCTTCACTTTCTTAGAATCCAGGCTGATGTCATAAATGAGTTTACTGGTCCTCAAAGTTTTCATGCATGACATCATTTGCTCAGAATGACAAGTCTGTGTCTTAGAGAAGAACAAGAACTCCTCTCTTTCACCATGATCTAGTGTCACATGCATACATGCTTAGGATGTATCTACCCTTTTTCCTACTAAAGTCAAAATGTATATGTTCTTTTCAAAATAGAGGTATTATAAAAAACACTTGTGCTAATTGATTGCTCATATGTGGTATTAGTATTACTAAATCATAAGGTAGTTAACCAATATCATGAGAATAATGAGTATTAAACAGATTTCCAGGTATTTGCGACATTTAAAACCACAGGAATCCATATAAACTAATAGTCTGTATATTTTTTGCATTTTTCAAAAATATATTTATTACAATATAAAACTAGGTATAAAATTGTATCATGCTATACTTTAAATTTTCATTTTTCCAAATGAATAGCAATGTTGATGATCACCATTTAATCTATAATTCATATAACACATAAACATACACTATATATAACATGTTTATACATACACTACTTTGGAAAAATCTAAAGGTTTTTAAAGTAGATTTTTAATCATTATCATGTAGCTGTTCTTTATATATTATAGATGGGGACTTGTTTATAGACACTGCATCTATGGTCTGACAGTTTCTTTCTTATCATTTTTAAATGATGACTCAAATTCCTATTAAATTACATCTCTGTAGCTTTCCTTTGTGTTCTCCTTCTAAAGGTTTCTCAATTTTTATTAAACTTTTAAATATTCAACTTTTTAGTTTGTTGGTTTTCACTATCATTTGTCTGTCACTTAATTTTCTCATATATTTATCATTTTCTTTCTTCTGTGCACATTGGGTTTATTTTGTCCTTTTTTAATGGCTTCTTCAGGTGGAAAATTAGATTTTTTTATTGTGAAGTGTTCTTGTTTTCTAATATAAACATTTAAAGCCATGACTATACTTCTTAGCATTGCTAATGATGTGCCTCACTGCCTTCGAGATTTTGTAATATTGTGGGGTTCAGATACCTCATATTGTGTCTGTTACTTGACTTTTTAAAAACTTATGGGCTGTTTTCAGTGAGATTTTGAAGTATACAAGTAATTTGGAGTTTTCTTATGTTGTGTTGTGGCCAGAATTGTGTCTTTTACAGATACAAATGCAGAAATGGCAGTTCCCAGGACCCTGGAATGCAAATAGAGTATTAATGGGGTGATTGAGTCATCAGAGTATAACCTCATCCAACCTAATGGTTGGTATTCATATAAAGGAACGGTCTTAGGAGAATCTTAGGAGAAGAAAGACTGTGGGAGGATCTCTAAGCCAGGGATAGAAACTAGAGGAGGAATTCACTGAATATCTTGATCTTTGGGTCCTACCCTCCATCACTGCACCACAGTGAACCTCTTTTGCCTATACCTTGGGTCTCTGGGGGAACTTTTAGGAACCCCAGGAAGACTAATGTATCACACTTGCTTCTGACTTCCCACTCACATCCTTCAGGGTCATCTTCTGTGTTTTGTGATGTCAAGGCAAGGAAAATATGGACATCTGTCTTGTTTCCAAGCATACGACATATGCTAGAAAACATTTTATGATTCTTTTAGAGAAAGAACATGCAGCCTTGTGGTGTGTGTGTACATGTATATACCCATGTCTTATGATATCACTCTGTGTCTTGCACTCATGAGACAGTGTCTAGCACTCAACCTAAGCATTTCATCTAGATGGGCTAGCCATGGAGTTTCCAGGATCTTCCTGTCTCTACCTCCTAATGCTGAGGTTATAGTATAGGCATACATGGCCATTGCTTGGCTTTATAAAAGTGCTGGGGATTTGGTCTCAGTCTCACATGCTTGTATAGAAAGTGCTCTTCCCTAATGAGTCATCTCTCCAAACCAACTGAAATATCATTGATAGCAACTAAGTTTTAAGCCATGTGTTCTGTCACAAAGAGACAAGTGTCAACCTTCAACTCTGAAAGTAGATATTTTCCTTGTGCAAAACAGTTTCATTTTGTCTGTACAACCCATGAATATAATCACTATTGTGATATTGTATCACCTGTTTCCAAGTGGAAGCTTTGTATTCACACCAGTATAAGCTATTCAGGTCTTCTCTATCCAACTTTGTGATAACTCAGAGTTAGCAATTCTTGTCTACATGTGTTCCTAAATTGATCCTTCTCACATATGTGTGATCTCTACACATATAGTCACTCATAGAACATAGGTGGTGGTTTTTTTTAATTATCTCATGATGGTCCCATGCACAAGGTCCCATTGCTTTTCCCTGTCCTGGATTGCACCTCTACAAGTCATGCTCAATTACCATCTGTTGCCTAGGCATTCTTCATTGTCAACAAGAACACCTTCTTTAAATGATTGGTCTCTGAACCTGGTGGGAGTATGAAGATCAAGTGATGAATACAAAAGTCTGTAAGTAGATTAGGAGTAAAACTCGAAGACCCCAAGCTTATGAAAGTCCAAGTCGTATCTCCAACATGGGGAACTGCTATAAAGTCAAGATCAGATGCTGAAGTGTAGAGAGAGCAGAGAGAGACAGACAATGAGCAGAGATGCTCTGGTATGTTCTCAAGAAGCTCCTTAGAAGGATAGATAGAATGGGAACTAATGGAAGAAACACTGAGTAGACACATAATTTGAAAAAGCAGTGAAGGATGGCTATCCAACCCAGAGTCAATCAATGCAAGACTGAAGTAAGCTGAAGATGCCTAAATTCTTTTACAGTTTTCACTCCATTTCTCTTCATTTCACAGGCATTCTAAATGAAGCTAACAAACCCTAATTACAGACCAAGCTGTTCCTATAAGCATCCTTCTTAATCTTTCAATCGAAATAAACATTATTTTCTTTTGAACAATACCTCTATCAGTTTCTGTCTTAGCATCCAGCAGTTGGCATGGAGCTTGCTGTGTCATGAATGCCCATGGAGAACTCTAAACCTTCTAAATACTCTTTTAGGCATATTCTCATGCCCATATATGCTCTCAAAGAGAAAGGGTATATTCATAAGTTCCACATGAAGAAAAAAGTTATCTCTTCTCTGCAATTGCAATCTAATGTTATGGGAGTTTGAATCAGGGAGCATTGTTACCTACTTAGGGAACCACGGAAGTCTGAAGAAAGGAATAGCTGTAAAAAGCTGTCCCTAAAGGTGAAGATTGGATATTATTGTTACAGAAATACACAGAAAATTACAAAGAAGGAAATTGATGTCGTTAAAACATCTATTGAATTTTACCATAAAATCCAATGGCTGAGTTTAATAAGTTGGTTTGGAACAATAGTTTAAGTCAAAACAAAATACGCTGAGAAAGAGATTAAGAAAACTTGACTATTTTCTTGGTTATTTTTCTGTTGCTGTGATAAAATATCATGACCATTGCAACTTATTTTATGAGTTTAATGTCCTTTTTAAGCTTTCTTAAAATAATTTATTTTTATTTTATGTGCATTGTTGTTTTGCCTGCATGTCTGTCTGTCTGATCTTAGAGTTATGGACAGTTCTGTGATAGCATAGAAGCTGCTGGGAATTGAACCAGGTCCTTTGGAAGAGCAGCCAGTGCTCTTAACAAGCGAGTCATCTTGCCAGCGCTGAGTGTTTGTTTTTGTTTTTATTTTTACCATTGCAACTTATATAAAAAGAATCTAATTGGTTTTCAGTTTCAGCAGGATGCTAGTCCAACATGATCAGTGAACATGGCAGCAGAAGTAGGCATGCTGTAAGGACCAAGAAACAGAGAGGTCACATATTTGTGGCAAACATGAAGGGGGAAGAGTAAACTTGTAGTGGGGTGGGACTATAGACACCAAATTCTTCTCCCAATGGCATACTTCTAGCAAAATTCCATCCCCCCAAATTTCGATATCCTTTCCAAACACTGCCACCAACTGGGAACCAAGTGCTCAAATCTCTGAACCTGTGGAGGACATTTCTCTTTTAAAGCACCTTCACAATTCTAGGAAAGTACATTTGTAAGGGGAAACTAGTCAGGAAATATTGCCTTAGTGACTGTTAGAAGATTCTTTACAGGGTCCTGTGCATTGTAACCCCTTCACTATGTGTATCTATAGTAAGAAAGCCAGTCCCACAATAAGTGCCTTCCAGGGGTTACTAGATGGTTCTCAATGGGTTGTGTTGTAAATACAAGTAGCTCAACATTCCAGTATCTTAGAATAATAGAAGTTTATTTCACACTTATGTTCATTTCTTTCACTGGAACCTCTGTTCCCCACCCTTCCAATCTATGCTGAAGCAAATGACAATATCAGAAATTGGCTCATCTTTGGAGAATATAGATGTATGAATGGATGGATGGATAGGTGGGTGGATGGATAGATAGATAGATAGATAGAAAAAGAGATAGATTTGTGAATATTTGTGAATATTTTAATATATCCATATTCATGTATTTTATGTATGTTTATAATTTAAATATATATTTATTGTTTAATATATAGTTTATATGTATATATAATGAAATGGTTCATGCCACTTCTTAAAATAGCTTATATCTCTTGTTATTATATGTCTAAGTTTTACAAAGTAGAAGCATAAGTATATTCTTAGGAGTTATTTTGTAGAGTACACATTGCAATTCAGTAGCAATGGTGGTTAGGAAGAGGGTGTCATTTCTTCTCTGTCTTCTTTCTTTCTTCATACTTGTTTAAGTGAAACAACACACAAGGAGAGAGAAGTAGTGGACAGTCCAGGAAAAGAACCATGACCAGGGTCTCAATGGTACTCCCTTGACTAGATTGTTTAAGCTTCCCACAATTCGAAGAAAAAAAATATTTTCACACTGGTGTACAGCATATAATGTTGCATCTAGGCAGTGTGCTTAACTAGGTTAACACGAAGACATAGTTGTCACTAAGGTTATGAAAACTGTTGTGCAAACTAGCTAAGTGTGGGAGAGGTGGCTTATAACTGGGCAGTGGCCAGAGGCTGGAGGTATGGTTCCTATGATAAAGGAGACCAGAGATTGCAGGGATAGGACTGGTGGTAGTGATGTGGATGGCAAAGAAGACTCTCTGGGCCTTTTAGAAGAGAGAGGAGGTAAATATAAAGCCTGCTTTCTTAGAGAACACTCATGAGAAAAAAACTGTGAAAAAGAAAGGGTCTTCTCAAAAGCAGAATGAATGCAATCCTTGTCAGGAAGTGGCAAAGACCTTGATGAAGAATTTTTTTTCAAAGTTTTGTGGAAGGAGGAAACTATGGAGTTGGAAATTGCATATATAGCTGCGGATATTTCTAAGCAAAACTTTGAAAGATTTGTAAGCAGAATCTAATAAATGGAGAACTGGGGGGTGCCCAAAGGACGTGTTAAATAGGAAGTACCCAGAACTTAGATTTGGCAATAATCCAACCACCCTGACTGAAAAGAGAAAAGGTACTTGCAGCAGTGAACAGCACGAGGGTGATTGAACATGCCTATGAAAAGCTAAGTGTGGATCAGTGTGAACTCTTAATCTTCAATGTGACTGCATCTGTACACACTCTCTTAAGGGTAAGTATGTTCCTGACCAGATAGGGCTGGTGGCTACTGACAAGTTTAACGAGAGAGATTCTTCTCTTCCCTTCTCTCCACTCCTCTCCTCCCCTTTTCCCTCCAGTCTCCTTTCTCCTCCTCTCTACCTTCCTTTTCTTCCCTCCCACTCTCTCCACCTCTCCCCTCTTCTCTACCTTCTTCTCCCCTCTCCTCTTTTTCCTCTCTTCCCTCTGCATCTCTCTCTCTCTCTCCTTTTCCCTTCCTCCCTCCTTCCCTCCCTCTCCACAATGCTCAGAGGAATAGGATAAACAAAGACAAAGTATCCTTCCACAATCCAGGAAGAATGGCTTCACAGATCCTCTCTCCCTTTCACCTGGAATCTCTGGACACCAGAAAACTCACAATTTTTGGTAAAGCCAGAGGTTTTCATAAGGCAGCCTTGGATTATGTGCCATTGCAGTCCTGTTCTCTTTGGCCAATACAATTAGGGACAGGCGACTTGCATGGCCTCTGGGTGAAATCCCTTAAGTATTACTACAAAACAGCACAGCCACATGACTTTGCAAAACAGCAAAACCATCCTGTTTGGCTGTATTACATAGGACAGATATAATGTTGTATAGTGTTGACCCCTGGGATTTATTGCCGGGCATAATCCAGACCATTGTGATTTATGCTATGAACTCTGAAATTATTTTATCAAAATAATTTAAGAATATAAGCCAGAGGAAGGGTGAGGGCTCAAGTGCAATGACCTCTGACTCCAGTGGCCACTTCCACTCTCGTTCACAATGCTGCTGCTATTAATCAATAATGACTCATCTGGCAGAGAAGTGAAGATGAACACAGAAATCGTTTAAGTTAATGAGAACCCCAGTTTAATAAAGAAGCAAGAGTGGGTAGGGTCATAGAGTTAATAAGTAAAATACAGAATTGATAGAAGTGTAAAAGTGGGTTCTGAAATCTTAGTGCAGATTGTGTGTTAGCTATAAGGTGCTGGAGGAAGGAAACAGGAAAGTGAAGTTCAGAGGGCAGACAGGACAGGACTCGGGGAGGTCTGTTAACAAACACCTAAGGATCAGCAGGATTGAAATGAGGATGCTGAGAAACTACAGAGTTGTGGGACTGGAGTTACAAAAGAAAGAGGTAAGCTGTGAAGGAATATCTGCAGATTGCTCCCCCTGAAGTAGCAGAGACAGGAGCTCAAAAAAAAAAAAAAAAAAAATCAGGATATGGAAAGGGATGCCAGCATGAACTTTAAGAAAAAAAAAAAAACAGATAGGCTCAAGATAGAAATAAGAGGGACAAGGAAAATGTGAGTCCCATGAGGGAAGGAAGGAGTGGAGACAAAGAGAGAAAAATGGAAAATATGGGGAATAAGGAAGGAGAGATGGGGGAAGGGGACAAAAGGAGATGGAGAAGGGGGGGAGAGAGAAAAGAAAGAAGGGGAGGGAAGAAGGGATGGAAGAAGGAGGATGGGGAAATAGAGAGGGGAAGGAAAGGGGTGGAAGGAGGAAAGAGGGGAAGCAGTAAGCATGGATAGGGAAGAATGGAGGGAATTCAAGAGCAGATGAAGAAAGACTTCTCTGAGATAGTGAGCTGGTGGCTAAGTCTGATTTCTCACTAACGTTCCACTTAGTGGTGAATGAAATTAAGAACTGATATTCCTCCATCTACTCTCTCTTGTCTTGAAAATAAGTCAGAGGAGGATAAAGTTCACACTGTGTAAGTAGGAACTGCCCTCCTCACTGAATACACTCAGGACTTGTGCAGTGAGCTACACACCCAGTTGTGTGCTTTTAAGCTGTCACTGCGAAAGGGGAAGCAGTTTCTTTAAGATCACCCATAACAACAAATTACTTCTCCAGATGCAGCATAACCATTATGGCTTGAACTAATACCTATGTCCTCCTGAAGCGCCCCTCCCCCCAAAATACTGAGTATTATGATAAACAATGTTCTTGACAACCTACGGAAAAGCCATCTTCGTATGTCTGGTTCATCTCTTCAGTTGCATAAAAACTTATAACATCCCTTTCAGGAAAGCACACAGCGAAAAAATTACTTGAGTGGGTAGGTGAGAATACTTATCTGCCTTTTGTATTTTGAAATCGGTTTGTTTCAAATATTTATTCACAAATGTCTTGTTTTTAGGATAAGATATAGAAGTAGGAAAGTGAGGGTTTGGGAAAAAGAGAAGGAATGGAGGAAGGGATTTCAGAACAAGAGAGGATATTAGATCCCTAGGCTGGAGTTGCAGACAGTTGTGAGCTGCTATGTTAGTGCTGGGAAATTATCTCGGGTCATCTGGAAGAGCAAGAAGTGCTATTAACCAACTAAGTCTTTCCAGCCCAATACTGCCTTCTTTTACCCCAAACACACCCACTTTTTCTTGAGAGTGAAGCACAAAGTTAAATTCCAGCAGGACGAGTGTCATGCAAGTTGCTACCAATGTGTATTGCCAGGATTAGCACACTGAGTACCAGAGTTTGTTCCACTTGGTGTTGGATTGGATTGGGTTGGGTGTGTGTGTGTGTGTGTGTGTGTGTGTGTGTGTGTGTGTGTGAATAAAATTCCTTTGAAAGCTTCTTCTGTTGGTCTGCCAATATATCATAAGAACTATAAAAATGACCATGTTCCAAAATAAATGAGGAAGTAATTCATATGGCATCCCAGCACCCCCCGCCCCCAGGCTGCTGCCATATCTTCCTGCACCAAGAGCACAGTGGACCATATCCCTGGGAACAGAAGCAGGGGAGACAGGAGGAGGGTCAGCTCAGTGTGTTGACTCCTAAAATGCTAGAATCTTGGATTACCAGGACAGGAGTTCTGTCTTGTGTAGGTGCTAGCTTTAAGCAAGCAGCTCCCAACCCTTGAGACTAGCGTTCAGGTGCACCAGCCTGCCCTCAGTGGCTGCTCTTCATACATTTCAGGGAGGAAAGAATGGCCATACAGAGAAAGATTAGAGCAGACCCTTAGAAAATGCTCAGAGCCACTTATTAAAGAAAGGAAGCCACTGAGATAATTAAAAGTAATTTTGCCAAACTCCAGAAGGGCACTGAACAAAAACATGAAAGGTTTGGGAGCAAATGAAACTGGGCTGTGATCGGAAACCCAACCCTGCTACCGTTGCCAGAGAGCGCACACTTCAGATGGTTCAAATGCAAAATTAGATAGGGCCACAATGTGGGGTTTTAATGTAAATAAATAGTTAACCTAGCACATCTCCACATAAAGAGGAGAGGGCACAGTTCTAGCTGCAAAACACAAAGAAGTAAAGATAAAGGGGAAAACCTGACTGACAGGCAGTGAACACTTCTGTAAGTGATTGAGTCTTGTTAATAGGGAACAGAGGAGCCTTACACACTGGAAAGCTGGAAAATGTACCCTGTGACCTCACTAAAATTGGCACGTTTGTTCAAATATGACCTTTACCCTCTTTTATTTGTACCGCTCATTTGATGTCCGCCCGTACACTCACAAAGCAATCAGCTGCTGGAGAGCTCGTGCCTGTCTCTTTCCCCCTTAGAGAAATCCCCTAAAGAGGTCACTTATTAATGTATTCATGTGAACACCATGACAATGGCATCTCATCCACCGCTTTCTTCAGTGGCACCATTCTCCTGACCACTACACAGACCTGGCTGTGCCAACCGCCCTGTTGTTCTGACATTGCTGTGTGTCCTTCCATGAAATGGAAAACGCCAGCAGCATGAACAGAGCTGAGTAAATGTGAAAGCACACATGGTCAAGTCTCACAGTTAAGCTGACGAATCGGACAGGAAAATGATGCCATTGTGTTGACAGGCTATGTGCCTCTTGAAAGAAGACTTTGCCATAATTCTGGTTTGTATCCTCAGAAGCATGTACCAAGCTGGTGCAGAGAAAGCCAGAGGGAGGCAATATCAGAGAATGTGGCACTGGCTGTAGGGTAAGGTCCAGGTTATTTTTGCCAACAGGTACCTCAGTTATTGCTCTGTATCTCATGGGCCAGCTTTGGCTTTTCTTTTGTTCTCCCTGGACCTGTGAACTGGGATCCCCCATACTGACTCTGAGGTAAACTAAAGCTGTCAACCCATGGAAGATGGAAGACATCCTCCCATGTCTAGCTGCCTTGTTTTAAAGAGGCTGCCAAAGATCAGAGTAGTTAAACCATGTTTCTTGAGTACACATTTCTTCCCACCAGCTAAACAAAGCCTCAAATTTAGTTCTGGATACTAACTACGTGTAAGATCTGTGGTTGAAGATCTACACACATGATGCCTGACTATGGGAAGCTGAATGCTGTCCATCACATGCAGTCCTCACACTCACTTCCTGAGTCAAATCCTCTTCCTAAGACTACAGCCTTTCACCGCCATCACATGATTCACACTCCTCAGAGGGACATTTCGATAAAAGGCAAAACCTGAAGTGCACTCCCCCACCCCCATCCCCCATTGGCTTGCTCTTCTAGCAGCCCAGCCTTCCCAGGGTTAATTCTGCATCACAGATCTGATTCCAAAACCAGCAAGAAGAAACAAGTTGGTCCATCCAGGCAGGTCTGTAAAAAGAAACTGAGCTCTGCATAAAGGATACAAGAGAAACAACCAAGCTTCAGAGAGAAGACTGGGAGTCAACAGATGTTACTCTGAGCTACTGCTGTGGGCAACTGAGTATGAACATGGCGATAAACGAGAGGTCAGGATGTCTTTGTAGGAGTCACACCAGAAGTAGCACTGAACTTGGCAAGGATGGAATTAGAGCACATGGAAGAAATGAAGTATGGACTGGACACTGGACAGCTTTAGACAAGGCATCTCTGTGTATCTATCTAATAACATATGTGATGCTACAGAGTCCAGGGGAGTCCAGATGTCATGGCTGATGCTCCTTGTCTACACGCAGAGTACAGGGAAGGAAGGATGGCCCTGGTCACAACAGTAATCTTCCATTTTTAGAATTCATGGTCCAAATCTTCCCTTTGTCTGATAAATGTTTATCTTTTGACTTGCTCATTCTAAGTGTGTTCCATGTGTTTTTAAAATTATACAAGCAAAGGCCAGGTTCTCTAAGAACCTAGATATCTGCATAGTAACTTTTTTGAGATGTATTTATTTTTATTTGCTTGTGTGTGTGTGTGTGTGTGTGTGTGTGTGTGTGTGTGTGTGTGCGCGCGCGCGCGCTTAGATGAATGTATGAACCACATGCACATCTGTTGCCCTCAAGGGCTAAGCAAAAGTGGTGCATCCCCTGGATCTGGATGTATAGATGGTTGTGAGCTACCAAGTGGATGCTGGAACGAAACCCATGTCTTCTACAAGAGCAGAATGTACATTTAGCCACTGGCTCATCTCTCTAACCCCTCCAGTACACATCCAAGCAGGTATGATCTTATTTCCAAACACACAGGAGATCATACATTTCTCTTGCAATACTGGCAGATGTATTTGTACCCACACACACTGAAGTTGAAACCATGGCTTTAGAATTGTTCACCAACAATGACAGCAGAGTTCCTTGGAAACGAATATAGGACTCACAGAACAGTGGTTATCATTGATATATTATCCAATTGTCTTTTTAGTCAAGTATTTCACAAATTTTCTGAATATCCTTTTTATAGTATTTTATAGTTGGAAAGCAGGAAGAAACTATTATACAGTGTAAGCCACGCATTGTGAGGTAAACAACACTGTGGTATGAGATGTTGAGAGTGTGGAGAATGGCCAGAGTGGACAGTTTGAAAGCCTCCTTTCCTCCCCCAGACAATACTTCTACCAGCAGTGAGCTCAGCATCTATAAACACTATACTTTATGAAACAGGAAACATCTGATTCAGTAAAGAGTTGGAACCAGACTAGCCAAATTAAATTTTGAAAATAATTAAGTTGCTTAATACTTTGAAAGGTCAATTTTCAGTTGGCATTTTGACAATTCTTGGGGTAAATGGAAATGCAGGTTTGGCCTGAAATCAAACTGGGTATGTAGGTCCCTCTGCAAGGGACTGAGCAATGTGGACTGATGTATCAGGAAAACTTGGACCACCATTATTGGGTCTCTTTGTGACCTCTAATAGTGTGTAGAAATTAGGATGATGGATTGGAGGACTCATTACCTCTTTTAGATTCAAATTCTCTCTTTTTACAGTCATAGAACAAGGTTCAGCACACAGTCACTCTATCTTTGATTGAGTGCTTTGTTTTTGGGTCTCCCTTGCTACCTGGTTACTAACAGCATGCTTACCTGTGGGGCAGATATCTTCTATCCGTTATCTTTCTCATTGATGTAACACAAGTGAGAAAAGCAACATAAGGAAGGGACGGTTTGTTTTCTCCCACATTTCACAGATGCTGTTCGTCATTGTGGGTAAGTCATGCTTTCAGGGGTGTGAGAAAGCATCACTGTACTCATAGGTTAGCAGTAGAGAGAGAGGGATGCTGATACCTTGAGTTCTCTTTCTCATTGTAATTCATCCTGGTGCCCCTGGTGACATGCCCCTGGCATCCTGGTACCAAGGAGTGGTGAAACGTTCATTCAGAGTGGGTCTTCCCACCACAAAGAAGAGCCTCTCACAAATGTGCCTAGAGATTTGACTCAGAGGAGATTCTAGACTCTGTCAACTTGATAATTAATGTTAACCATCACCAACATGTGTTCTTTTTCTTATTTGTTTTTCAATTTAAATTATTTTTCATTCTTTGCTTTAAAAACAAACAAACAAACAAACAAACAAACAAACAACAACAGCAACAACAAAAACAGGGCCTTATTATTTAGCTGAAACCAGCCTCAAACTCTCTATGCAACTCAGGAAAGGCTCAGTCTGACTTTTTTTGGTCAAACTTGTCCAAGACTAGGGTTATGTGTGTGGACCACCACACTTCTCCACATCCTCATTCTATAAGTAAGAGATTATAGCTCAAAGAAGACATGGTGAGGTTGATATCAAAGTGTGATAGAGCTAGGAACCAGATCCAGACAAGTGTTCCTGGCCCCAAGGACAGACAGAAAAAAGAACAATGGTTTAGATTAAAATGAGTCAGGGGTCCATGAAGAACTAGTACTCATGTACAAGAAAGACAGATAGACATCCCACCAACTCAGAGGAGTTGCAAGCATTCATTCTAAAATGAAAATACAGCTTTCTTAATGAATAAGAAACACACTTAGTTCTCTACAAAATATTTCGAACATAATGAAGAAAACTCCATTCCATTCAAACATAAAAATAGTACAAAAAAAATCTGACACTTAACAGAATTTCTAAAGAATAGAAGAAAATCTATTTGTTTTTGGTCTTCAAACAGACTTAGGGTTCAATTCAAGTTGCTTTATTGCCTCCTCCCAAGAAACTGCAACTATATGCAGAGTCCAAATACAAGATAAATGTGAAAACTGAATACAGCTATGAAAAAAATATGTCAACATTAGTATTGCTGGTTCATATAAATGGTCCTTATTGCAATAATTTCATCTAACTAGAATTCATCAGTCACAAAGGAATACACATTCGGGTGCTTAATGGACATATATATGTTATTTACTTATTTATTTGTTTATTTACTTGCTCATTTATTTTAGGAATGTATGTAGAAGAACAGTGCACATTTCTATTTTCTCCATCATCTGACTTTATTTATTTATTTATTTATTTATTTATTTATTTATTTATTTATTAAAACTTGATATGGTTTACTTTAATCTTCCATTTTTATGACTTTTTGAAACCTTTACATACTCTTGAAGCTTATAATTTTATTTTTTTATTTAAATATTTTTATTACATATTTTCCTCAATTACATTTCCAATGCTATCCCAAAAGTCCCCCATACCCTCTTATAATTTTATTGACTAAATTTTTAAAAATTAATTTATTTTTACATTCCATATTCCATTCCCTGACCACCCCACCCCCCAATCCACCTTCCAACTGCTGCACATCCCACACCTCCTCCCCAACCCACCCCTGTTTCCACATGGATGCCCTTACCCCCCTCCCCCATACCACCTGACCTCTAAACTCCCTGGGGCCTTCAGTCTCTTGAGGGCTAGGCACATCATCTCTGAATGAACACAGACCTGAAGTTGTCTACTGTATGTGTGTTGGGGGCCTCATATCAGCTGGTGTATGCTGTCTGTTTGGTGGTCCAGTGTTTGAGAGATCTCCAGGGTCCAGATTAATTGAGACTGCTGGTCCTCCTACAGGATTGCTCTTCTCTTCAGCTTCTTTCAGCCTTCCTTAATACAACAACAGTCAGCTGCTTCTGTCCATTGGTTGGGTGCAAATATCTGCATCTGACTTTTTCAGCTGCTTGTTGGGTCTTCCAGAGGGCAGTCATGATAGGTCCCTTTTTTGTGAACACTCCATAGCCTCAGTAATAGTGTCAAGCTTTGGGACCTCCCCTTAAGTTGGATCCCACTTTGGACCTGTTGCTGGACCTTCTTTTCCTTATCTCCTCTTCATTTCCATCCCTGTAATATCCAAAAGAAGCCCAACCATGCCACAGGAACATGTGTTCCACTATGTTCATAGCAGCCATATTTGTGATAGCCAGAAGCTGAAAACAACCTAGATGTTCCACGACAGAAGAATGGATACAGAAAAATGTGGTTCATTTACACAATGGAATACTACTCATCTATTAAGAACAAGGACATCCTGAGCTTTGCAGGCAAATGGATAGAACTAGAAAATACCATCCTGAGTAAGGTAACTCAGACCCAAAAGGACATCTATGGTATGTACTCACTAATAAGTGAATACTAACCAAAAAGAAAAAAAAAAGTACAAAATACCCCAGATACAGTCTACAGAACTCAAAAAGGTCAACAAGCTAAAGTGCCCAAGTGAGGACACCCCAGTCCCACTTGGGAGAGAGAAGAAAGCAATCACAAGTGGGGAGGAGGGAGGGAGGACCTCGGAGGGAAAGTGGACAGAGGAGGGGAGTTTGAGGAGAGTGGAACCTGATCTGGTATTGGGTGAGGAAAAAGGACTGAAGCCCTGACAGCCAGAAGGAAGAATGGAAACAGGTAACCTCAGGAAATAGGAGGTTGGGGGAACCCTCCAGAATACACCAGAGACTGGGGGGGGGGGGGGTGTAAGAGACTCTCAGGATCCAAAGGGAGGGAACTTAGATGAAATGCTTGACAGTAGAAAGAGGGAACATATAGAGCTACCCCCAGCATGAAAACATGGCATCAAGTGACAGATGGGGTTGCCATCCCACAGGCACATCTCTGACAGACCCATAATTGTTCCCATCATTTGACTTTAAAGCCAACTGGTGGAAGTAAAAGGAGAAATGGGAAACTTCCTGGACCAAGCTCCATTTTCCTTTTCCCAGGTTACATATAAAAATTTCACCTGGAAATCAGTGCAAACACTGATATGCTTCAAGGATTGATAGAATTTATAGAAATATGTTTATATTTTATCAAGAACATGGTTTACGGTTTATATGTTTTCACACTTTAGGGGAAATAATTTTCTGTCAAGACACACATATCTATAAAAAAATACTTTCCTTACTCATGCATACTATATCGACTCTATAGAGTTTATGCATGTGACCTAAATGAGTATATGTACACCACGTGCACACAGCAGTCCCTGGAGGCAAGAAGAGAGCATCAGATCATACCCTAGAACTGGAGTAAGGGGAAGTTGAGAGCCACAGTGTGGTACTGAATCCTGAACCCTGGTCCTCTGGAAGAACACCAACAGCTCTTAACCATCACTTCAGGCTCAAGAAGATAATTTATCATGAGAAATTATGTCCCAGGAAAGCATCCTTGTTAAGTCTGTGTTTTATAGACCATATCATGAATAAGTATAATTATGTAATGAGTTTCTTATCATAAAGAAAGTATGGGTGGGTTTGTATTAGTTACTTTGCTTATTTCTGTGTCAAAACACCTGACAAAGGCAACTAAAAGAAGGAGGAAGGAAGGAAGGAAGGGAGGAAGGAAGGAAGGAAGGAAGGAAGGAAGGTAGGTTGGTTCTGTTTTGGCTCACAGTTTCTAGGGGTCACAGTCTATTAGGGTTGAGAAATTGTGACAGAAGGCAGCAGTTTGCCATACATGTTTGTAGTCAGAAAGCAAAGTGATTAATGTTTGTGGTCAGCTGGCTTCCTTCTTTGTATTCAGTCTGTGACTCCAACCCATGAAATGTTATCAGCCATATTTAGAGTGTGTCTTCTAACATCAGTTAACATAAAAATGAAATTCTTTTACCGATGCAAAAGATATTTGTTTCTATGGTAATTCCAAATCCCATCACACTGACAATCATAATAGCTCATCATACTGTTTGAGTCCTTGAGAGGCAGACCCGGTTTTCTCAAGGATGCACAGGTGTGCAGCCACAGGAGAGAAGCAGAGGCCTGTGAATAGAACACTGAACATCTCCCTGAAACCTCAGTTTTGATATAAGGCCTTAGAGTGGTCAATCAAAATACTTCTTCTTGAACAAGTATTGGAAAAACTGTACTTCCTTAAGAATATTATATCATATTACATGACAGAAAACAAACACACTCCAGGGATCAAGGTGGTGAACTCAGAAGTTTCATGGGTCTGGGAAAATTCAAATCTCTAGCTCTTCCTAGCATTTGCTATGTCCTTCTCTTCTAGAGACCTTCCTCCTCAGAATGAACCCAGGTAGAAAAGACCAACTCCCATAATGTAGAGTGTCATTCTAAAAATAGGTCCACAAAAGCAAATTAATAGTCCTCTGTCCAAACAGCTTTCCGTCACTAAAATAAGATACTAAAAAAGAAAAAACACCTTATAAAACTTTAAAAAAAGGAAGGGGAGGGGAGGGGAGGGGAGGGGAGGGGAGGGGAGAGGAGAGGAGAGGAGAGGAGAGGAGAGGAGAGGAGAGGAGAGGAGAGGAGAGGAGAGGAGAGGAGAGGAGAGGAGTTAAAAAGGTATTTCTTTTGGCTTGGTGTCAGAAGTTGACCTTGTGAAATTTTGAGTCCACAGAAGGAGTAATGTCACAGAAAGACCTGTATGATAGAGAAGAGGACTGTCTCATGGAATCTGGGAAGTACCGAGAGAGAGAAGGGTGCTGAGGTCCCAATATCCCTTTCAAGGTAGTGCCGGATTGACCTATCTTACTCTCAGAACCTCTGACTGTTCTCTGAGCAGTACCACATCCTGTAGACCAAGCCTTCAAGACCTAGAATTAGGAGAAATTTTAAGATACAAACTATAATATCTTCTCCATTTAAAATCAAAGGAAAGGTAGCCAGGGCTGCCTCTTCAAACAACATGGGCACCCTCCAACTATATAACTAATCAAGAGATCTAAAAAGGGCTTAGGATATTTCGATATTGGCGCTGAAGCCGTGAGGCTTCTTTCCTGGGGATGGCTGTGTTGGAAGGGCAAACTCAGGGTGAGGAGTTCAAAAGTCAAAAGAAAGCAGGGATTGAGGAGTGTAGACAGCAAGTGAACAGATGACTAATTCAATTATATGCTGCAGATATTCTAAGAAAAATGATTTGAAAATTCATCTACATTTTCTAATCACATGGAAGGCTTAGAAGAGGGTGTTAATTTGTGTGTGATTTTTATGTTATTTACATTTCCTTCTTGCTCTGACAGAAGTTGCTCGAGCAGAGAAGAATTTATTTGGGCTGTCTCTTAGCAGGGGATTCAATCCACCTTGACAGGAAGGCACAGTGCATGAGGCAGCTGGCTACACTGCACCCAGGGTCAGGACGTGGATTAGAGAGGAAGGCTGGAAGTCAGTTCACTCTCTTGGTTCTTGGTTTTTCCTTTGTATTCATTCTGGGACATGGCCCACAGGATGTATGTAGTACTATCATTTAGGGTAGGCTTCCTTCCTTCAGTTAGACTCTCTGAAAACAAAATATCCAAAGGTTTGTCTCCTAGTGATTCTCAATTTCTATGGGTTGAAAATGAAGACTTACTCACACTGGTCTTCCTCAGAGTTAGACCAGTTCTGTGCAGTGTTGAGTCCACAACAAAAGGATTCGTTGGGGAATACCACCCCAACATCTCTAGGCTGGTTGCACACTTGGTTGTTCTGGCTGCTTTCCATACAGTCAAGGGAACCAGTTAAACTTTATAACTATAAATTCCTAATCCTTAAAGGTTTCTTCTTACCTGACCATGGTATAAAAATACAGAGTTTTTAATCTCTAGAATATCTTCCTAGATTTGAAAGCCATCAAATTGTCATAACCATGAGCTTTAGAATTCAATCTTTTCTAAATAACTATAATATGAATCTGTGACCCTGAGATAGTCTTGTTCCTGATGCCTTCCTCAGAATGTAGCATCTCTCCTGCCTTCTCCCTAGGATCTCTTGTTTATGTCCTGTGAAGTGATGGTGATTTGATGGCTTTGACACATAATGATTCCTACAACCATCCATGAAAGAGGTCCTGTGGCTCCAATTCCACAGAGTTCCACTCTGAGCCCTACTCCACATAGCTGAAACACAAAATACTGAACCCTGATTTCCTCCATGTCCCAACAAAGTAGAGAGAATGCCAAACATGAGCTCTGAAAACCTTCTTTCTTGTGAAGAATGAAAGACTGATCGAAGGTCATTTTCCCTATCTGATTGGTCAGTCAGATGAAAGTAGTGATTCTGACTTGAGTTGCCAATTAGAAAAAGGGACCAAGAATACTGGAGAGAGAGGTGGGGGTAGGCAGGAATTACATCAGCATCTGCCTGGTATGTCCACTTCCCTCTCTGACCTTAACAACTTGTCGCTGACTTCCACAAGGAAATCAGGGCCTTCATTAGTAGCTTGCTTTCCCATTTGTTGTAAGAGTCCCAACAAAGAGGCCATCCCTCACTCTCCTTCTCAAACTGCAGCCTCAGGATGTGAGGAACTGTGTGATTATGTCACTTCTGGCCTGGAGTCACACTCAAGCTTACTATAAACAATGCAGATATCTTGACAGTCTGTGAAACTGCAGTAAGAATGTCAGAGCTTCAGAATATTATAGGAAGAGGCAAAGCACTGACTGACAGGTAGTGAAGACACCACTTCCACAATGGCACTGTATTCCTCAAAGGATTCCTCTGGGCAATCCTCTGTGGTTTCACAGCATTCATAGAATGATCAAAGATGCAACCAAAGATGCAGAAGGGGTACTGCCCTGAGAAACCACAGTTGCCACTCTGCAGCAGTGAATCAGCAGTGAGCCCCACTGAGGTAGTTCTGCGCTTGCAAAGCAACTTCAAACAAGTGCTGTATCACTGTTGTCTTCTTGATAAGCTTTAGGCTAGACTACATGGGAAGGCTTGCAGCCACTGGTCCTGTAAATGGGAACGTGTCGATAATCTTGGGGATAAGAATCCACTCTGAGAAGCTAAAATGGAACATGGGATCAAACAGAACTGAAGATTAAAAGGAGACCACAAGGGGATGAGGTTACACCAACTGGGAAAAGCTGGAAAATAAGAGTGTTTGGATGCCGCTGCATGATGCTCACACAGTGGAACGATTCAATTTAATTTTCGGGAAAATAATCAGCAAGGGCATTGGAATCCCCTAGCTAGACCAAGTTGCTTCATAGCAGTCTGACGGGACTGATGCTGTAGGCAAGGACTGTATCCTCAGTGGCTTTCTTTTGTTTTGTTCTTACTACAGTGATGTTACATGTGGCTCTTCTGTACACACAAGTCTGAAAGTCGGAATGAAGATTTTAATTACAAATTACAATAGTGTTTTTCCTTTACCCCCACTATGCTTCCTTTAATAATGCATTGTGATTCTCACTACATGTTCTTCAATTGGAAAAGAATACATTCTAAATCATCAAAGAAAAAAGAAGATTAAAATACATACATCAAAGTAAGATGGGATGGAAAAACTGCTTTTGACATGTTCAAGGTCCTGGCTTAAAACACAAAAATTATTTTTTTAAATATACATTTATGTATTTGAGATCAGAATACAGCAATTCACTTAACCATAATGCTGCATTTCTAATCTGACAAGAAAATGCTGAAGACAGGACTAGGGAGATGGCTCAGTGGGTAAAGAGACTCTCTAGAACCTGTGTGAAAGCTAGACATGCCATAAGGACATCTGTAATCCCAGCATTCCTATGTGGAGACAGGCAGAGGATATAGGAGGATCCCCAACAATCCATAGGCCAGCATGCCTGGCATATACAGGATCCCAGAGGTGGGAGGACTCTGTCTCAAACAAAGTGAGGACCAACATGGTCCTTTGACCTCACATGTGCACCACAGGACATGTGTACTTGTACTCATACATGAACAAGTACACATGAATGTAGGGGATCTAGGGGGTGTATATGATGCTATTTCCCAATTGTTGATCAATAAAGATGCCAGAATCCAGTTTCTGGGTGGAGGGAAAGAGGTGGGCTTAGATAGGCTAAGGGATGCAGGAAGAAAAGGGGAATTTTCTCCATGCTTTGGAGGGAGAAAAGGTGAGCAGCCATGTGAGATCTTGTGCAGATTGGCCATAGGCCACTTCCCTAGGCGAGAGATGAGAAATGTAACTAAAGCTGAGGGCAATTTGGGGTTGCTGAAAAAAGGAGAAGGTAACTGAGCAACTAAAGTTAAGGGCAGATTTAGGGTAGTGAGCTAAGAGTGTTAGAAAAGGCACACTAGTTCACGGGAGTTTAGAAGCACCCAGCAACTGAACCAATGAGGCAGATTGAAAAATGTGTGTGTGTGTGTCTTTCATCCATGGATATGAGGGAACCTGGGTGGAGCTGGCTGCCTGGAGATTAAAGCAGGGTAGCAAAAACTATACACTACACATAGATGTCAGAGTTCTAGAATAGCGTGGAGAACACCAAAGCACTGCTGACTTGCAAGTGAGCAAGATATCAGGAAGGCTATGGATGATATGAACAGAGGAAAATGTGGGGCCTTGACAACTCCATTGTCCCTAAATTAAAAAGTAGACATGTGGGCTAAGGAACAAAGGAGCAAGTCAGCTGAAAGGTTTCAACAAAGATGACTTGAAAAAGAGAAATCATGAGTAATAGCAGAGTGACCATGTTACCCTTGTAAGAGATACCACTAACCCATTGATGTATCTGCAGTCACATTGACATGCAGTACACACCAGCCAGAGTGTGCATTGCTCTGAGCAAATGCCACCCACTTAGTTATGTCACCCATTCCCTCTCTCAGGCATCCTAGAAAACAAGGTAGGTTCCAGCTTTATGTTTTCAGTGACCAGACAACAAGTGTCTTTACAGAGAGCCAAGCCCAGGAAATCTACCAACAGCAAGTATACCTCACAGAGAGAAATATACATAGGGAAGGGTTCCGAGATGGTTCAGATGCTAAAATGCTTGTCACACTAGAATGCAGACTTGAGTTTAGTCCCCAGAACACACACAAAATCCCAGGGAGCTAGTGGCCAGTGTCTGTAACCCCACTATTGGGGAAGGTGAGGACAGGAAAATCTGAGAGTTACTGACTAGATGACCTAGGTGACATTGGTGAGCTTTGAGGTTAGTGAAAGAGTCCTATCTCAAATATAAACAAGTAAATAAGGAACAGATGTGGTTCAGAAAGTTGCCTGGCATCAACCTCCACCCTCTGCACATAAACCCGCATGTGCATGTGCCGGCAGAAATGTGCACATGCACACAAAAATATACATGACATCTCAGGACAGGGAATGTGATGCTATTTAAATAAACAAAGCAGTCTTCCTAGAAAGATTGTGCAGTGACCACAATCAATACCTTTTGCACAAATCACAGAAGATAATATTGAAGACTCCCAAACTGGCACATACTGTGTTCCCTGGGACAAGTAGGACTTTATACCTGAGGGGACTCATTTCAGCTGCCTGTGGCTAAGGACTAAGAGACGTAAAGAAGGCTGAAATCATTTTCCATATTTAAAGGGATCCCAGGATGCTCCAATTCCAACCACTGCAGGAAGAAGTTGGTTGGCACACACTTCTTTCTGGCAATATAAAATCCATTTGGTTCACTTTTAGATGAGATGAGAAGTATGGATTTTTATTTCTGATTGATGTAGGATTTATGCACCTCGTTTAAACTCCCTATGAATCAGCCAAGACCACACACTGATATCCTACAATTCTAAGTCCCAAGTTCTCTAACAGTGAGGTTTTCTAAAGGAATGCATTCTAAGGACCATTCACTGACATTTTTCAAAACAAATCCTTGAAATAACATGCACACCTTGCTGGATCACTTGGTTCTATGATTATTTAAGAAATCAGCAAAACAAAAAAAAATGTCAGCTTTATTGATTTAAGCATATATTCTATGAAGTATTAGACATTAAGTTATCTCTCATACACAATTATCCATTTGAAAGAAATAAAAGTCTGTATGTTGTTTTAAATCTTACTTAGATGTCATTTCCTGGGTTTTCAGTTGGTTTCAGTTTTTCTCCAACACATTTCAAATACCATGACTTTGTTTGAGATTATATTGGGTAATAAACAAAAGTAAAGACTGTTCATTTCTAAGTCTTGGTAAACTATTATTATAGGATATTTCTCAAATATTGACATAATCTGTTTTCCACTGTCTGGTTATGATTATATAGTCATGAGTAATTTTGTTGTTGTTCATTACAAACTTACATTGTGGCTTCAGAGATGGCTCAACTGCTAAAAAGCACCTGCTATTCTTCCCCAGGACCCAGGTTAGGTTTCCAGCACTGACACTGGGCAGCTCAAAACTGCCTTCACTCCAGCTCCAAGGGATCCAACGTCCCTCTTGGGTCTCCATGAGCACCGCACTCATGTCCACATACACACATGTACATAACCAAAAATAAAAATCACGTAAAAAGGCTTACACATTTATGCTTTGAAACATCCCAAAACTAAATCCAACTCCACTCTAACCTGACTGTGCATACCACATTCTATGCTGAACATAGATGTACAAAGCAATGAACAGCTAACTGGAGGACATAGACACAAACATGAACATTTAAAACAAAATGCACCGGATGCAGGAAATTGCCTAGGAATGTTTGGGAAACTGATTAAGTGGTAGAGGAGGTAATTGGGTTCCTAAGACTTGAGACTTCAAGTCTCTAGGAAGTCTTTCTTACCCATAAGCTAAGGCAAGAACATGTTTGTAATCATCCAGTGAGCAGGCAGTGATTAGCCAATGACCAGCCAGTGACCAGTCAGTAATCAGCCAAGAACCAGCCAGTAACAGGCCACCTCCAACCCCTCTTGCCATGATTCTCCTCCCATGGTAGGTCATATCCCTCCAACTGCTCGCTGAAACAAGTGCTTACTCCCTTAACTGAGGTAAGAAACTAATAGAATGGCTAAAAGAAACAATTAATTACTTCCTTGATAGACACTCAAATAACCAGGTCAACACAAGAAACACAAGTGATTGCTACACAGCGTCGACCCATTACAGTACTATAAGCTCAAATAATTTTACAACAAAAAGTTTATGACATGATGGAAAAGCAACACACACTGCTGAATTACCCTTCAGGGTTATTTACCTGTGTCATGTAACAAATGCACAAGACTGATCTTGGCTTCCTTACTACATAGGATTGTCCTGTTCAACTTACACATGGTGGAGCATCAAGCTCTCTGTGTCTTTTAAAGGGGCCAGAGCCCCTGTGACATAACATCCATCCTCAGATATAACTGCTAACCATATCACATTAAGGATGAGATTCCAGCATACAGATTTGGAGAGGACAAACTCAAATTCAGACCCTAAAGCCACACTTCCTTAAAATGTCAGGGTGCATTGATGAATGTTATCTACCTTGAAATCAGGACTTTGTATGAAGATCTCCTGCTGGCTTCCTTGACACCACAGTGGTCCCCACATGTGAAGGACCTACATGCAAAGACCTCAAGTGGATGCTAAAACACATGACACCATACAAACTGTGGTGCTTTCCTATATACAAACTCGTGACAGAATTTAATCCAGAAATGAAGCACAGTATATATACTGAGGTTGACAACAACTAATAATATATTAGTTCTGAGCAGATTTTGTAGTTATTGTTTGCTTGTTTTGGTTAACTTGACATAAGTTAGAGTCATCTGAAAAGATGAAACCACAATTGAGAACAATTGCCCTACCATAGGCAAGCCTATGGGGCAATTTCTTATTGAATAATTAATGTGGGAAGGCCCAACTCAGTGGTGCCACCCATGGGCAGATAATCCCAGACGCTATAAGAAAGCAAGATGAGATAGCCTTGAGGAGAAAGCCAATAAATAGCACTCCTCCATAGCCTCTGCTTCAATTCCTGCCCCGTGGTTCCTGTCTTGAAGGATATAACCTGAGAGTTGAAAGCTGAAATAAACCCTTTCCCCCCAAGTTGCTTTTTTGGTCATGGTATTTTATCACATTCATACAAACCCTAACTAAGACAAATAGTATTTAATATATATAATTTATAGCAATACTGTAAAAAGAAGTGATATTACTGTACCTATTTTCTCAGAATATCTTACCCTCCTATATTCCACCTTTGCAAATGGCCAAGATGATGTAAATTGCAGTGGGATAGCAAAAACAGCACAGTTTCCTTTAACTTCTTTGTAATGTTCATGAATCAAAAATTAGTTCCTACCATATGCAACTTTAGCTTATGAGTTTCCTTACACTTCAACCTTTTCACATAGCAGGAAATATTTTTTTTTCTGTTAGATGACTACAAATGGCCAGAGGCACGTCTTCTGCACATTGACAGCATTCTTAATAAATATCATGGTTCCTTGAACAGAAGCTCTGGAATATAGAGGACTGTCTAATCACTGGACCATCTTTGAACAGTTGAGAGGAACATATCCTGACCTGTGGGGCAGAGGCGTTACCTGTGTCTCAAATAGGATGGGGCAGGTAGGGCCCAGATAGCATCACAGTAATTACAATAACATGGAATTTTCAGCTTGTGTATGGTTCTGGAATTTTCTATGTAATATTTTTAAATCACAAGAAGGATAGATCTGAGAGAAATACAACCTGTAAGCAATAATGGGTATGGCTAAGATCTGTAGAGTCCAGCTGTGTAAAGTAGAGAAGTGCTATACTCTTTTTAACATTCTATGAGGGTAGTTTTCCTTAAAACTAGATAATTGATGAATCTCCTTTATAGGTACCACTGTCAGCATGTTATAAAGCCCCACCCCTGCCTCCTCCACTTTCGAAAAACATCTGACTTCAGAGACCTCTGAGTATACCCCTCCAGAAACTCCCACATGAAATACTGCATTTCTAGCCAGAAAAAGGATTCCTTTGTGTTTGCTTTGTTATTATAATCCTAAGGAAAGAAGTTATATCTTATATTCTCCCAAGACCCCTGTGCATATTAGCATGGCTGACAATATATAAAGAGAACTTTAAGCAGCTCAGTAGAGGTCAGTTAATTGCCATGTAGGGAAGCAAGAGACTTGAGAAATTCCCTGGGAATTATAAAAAAAGAGATCAGTACATCAGTGGCAACCCTAGGACCTTAAGACAGAGTGGTCTCAATTTTTTCTTAGCACTGCTTAGTGATACACACTCTTGCTTCTCTAGGACACAAATAAAAGTGTATTCCTTGTTTGTCTCAATAAAAGAAACGATCACTTTCTATTTATTGTACTTTATGGTAAGATTTCTCTAAGCTAAAGTTTCCCTGAAACACTCATGGTAAAATCAGGTAAGAAAATTTCACACAAAGTATGGGGGATGTGTGCAATATCCATATATGGGGGGTGTGTGCAATACCCATACTACTGCATCTGAGATGTACTGTGTATCTTAGGTCCTTGGCCTTGATTACAAGATGTTTTAGTCTAGGGTTCCCCTGTGAGAAAAGACTTCTGGAATGTAAACATATCGATGGGAATGCAAAAGTATTTTCAGTTACTAATTGCTGCAATCAAGGCAAAGCTCATAACCATTAGCTTTGATATAGTATAAACAGAAATAATAAGTTGATTAATCATCTGCAGAGGTATTAGACTACATTCAGCCCTTCAGAGCTCAAGAACTGAGCTGGGCTGTGACCTGAAGTGAGCTGATGGCTGTTTTCCTACTCTTCTCGTTCATTTGCTTATAAAGAAGTTGCTTTTCAAAGGGATGCTAGAAATTGACAGGGAGCCTAGAAGAAGAAACATCACAGAAAAATTCTCATGTGGGAGAAAGAAACAACAGTGACTACCTGCAAAGACCTGGAACATGATCACTCATTTAGAACCAAAATCAGAGTGGAAAAATCACTGAAATCCTCTGAAAGAAGCAAGGTGAATATTCATAAGTATTTTTTACATACAGTGAGCTCAAGCATGCCTTCAAATAAATAAGAGTGTAGGTTCAAAACCTCTCCAAGAGACAGACAGAGTCTATGCTTGATGTGACGTGGCAGGAGAGTGAACCGTAACTAGTGCTTACTAAAGAGGTGACTAATTAACCTGGAAGTAACAATTTAGAAAAGAACACAGCACACACACACACACACACACACACACACACACACACACACACTTACCAGTTGATGAGTAAGTCCATGGACCATAGTGAAACTGCAGGCTTGGAGGGTGGGATTTAGGAAGCTGAACTCATTGAACTTGGCTTGAGGAGATCGGTCGGTGGAATGTTAAAAGCACCGTCTGGCTGAGCGGACAATAGGAATGGAAGGGATGCCGGTACCAAGAAAAGGGGATTTGGCTTCATCACTGAGATTTCTAGAAAACCCAAAGTTTGCCTTTTCTGTTTTGTGTCATGTCAGCATCAGTGAGAAGGAATGGAGATATGACTGGTACAGATTGCTAACCACATTCTAAATACTTACGCTTATCCCACAGGTAAGTGTGGCTCTCGACCCTCAGCAAAGAAGATGCAGATGAAGACAGTTACAGTGATCCACAACTGGCCGAAATCTAGAGAACAGATACATCTGACTGGGAGGAGCCCAGTCCCAACAGAAACATCTACAATATACCATCTATGTCTAAGGCTCAAGGAGTACAGTGGAAGGAGGAGCTGAGGATTATAGAAGCCAGAGGATCAGAACATCTGCAATGAGACAGTGTCACCTATGTATGGCAGAGAAACCGTACTCCTGAAATCTTCATAATACAGTTACCTAAACAACACCTTCACAGTGAAAATAACAGTGCTTGTCCAACATGGAGGCTGGATTTCACAAAGCCCAACTCCTAGCTGAGGAGATACAGGTCAGAGGTAACTAAGGTAACTAATGACTTAAGACTATTGAGTGAAGAAGAAGCAGTCTGCTCCACAGATGAGTTCTCTGATAGGCTATCCAGTACTAAGCAGTCAGCCCTAAGAGCACACAAATATATACATACACATACACATACACATACACATACACATACATATACACATACACACACACACACATGCATACACATACACACACACACACACACATACACACACATACACACATACACACACACATACACACACACACGCATACACATACACACACACACACACACACACACATACACACACACATCATGCACATACACACACAGGCACAGAACACTGAACTCAGTAGGTAATGTATGTTTGTGTATGGGTATGTCTGTGTCTGTGGGAAGCAATCCTAATAATTAAAGAATAAAAAGGCATGCATTTTAGGAGAACATGGGAGGAACTAGAGTAAAGGAAGGGAGGGGTAAATGATGTAAACAGAATACAGTACTCAGACATAATTGATTAAAAAAATAAAGTTTTAAAATTTATAAAAGTGTGGGACTGTTTCCATCCTTTAGGGTTGAGGTAAAAGGAGAATTTAAATGAAAACAAGGAAATCACAGGAACACATGGGCACAAGCAGAGATTGTACAGGTTTAGTAAAATATAACATGTTAGTGTGGTGCGTTATAATGGACACAGGTTTTCTAAATCTGTCATCTTAAAACAGACCTAATCCTCATTAAGAATTATTCTAATAGGTGCTTCTACATACCAGTCACGTTGCTGAACACTTTAGATACACCACCTCATTTTATTATAAATCCTCATGTTATGAGAATTTCTTTAACCAGATATATTTCTTCAGGTATGAAAACTGGATCCGAGGAGTATATTAAGGCGTGGGTTGTCAGACATCCCGAAGTGGCCTGACTGGAAGGCAGGCTATCCAAGGGACTCTGGCCCCATTCTCTGATCTCTAGACAGACATTTTCTAAACATGATATGCCTTCTGCTCACTTCACTCTGTTCTATTTTTTTTATGCTGAATGTGACCCATTAAACTAATTTCCCTTTAATTTGATTCACTGAGAGTTCCTGCCGGTGGTGATAGGCTTAATTAAAGAGCCATTCAGCATTTGGGAAATGCTTTTATGTATCGTTATCTCATTTTATTTTTGCTCCACCATTTTGAAGTCCATGGGGAAGCTTGAAAGATAAAGGTGGAAAGGCACGGCCAGGGTCTCCCAGCTAGTACATTACAGAATTAGATCCAAAGCCCAGGTTCTGGCTCATACTCAAAAACTGCTCAGTGTCTAATACTTGCACATGGAAGCAAGACATGGACTCCCTTTTCCTGGGCTATTTCACAGGGTCCAGCTTGTCACCTGCCCTGTAAGTGTCGAGTCACATCACAGCTGCCAGACCAGCTAACTCTGCATAGTTAGTGTGATATAAACCCTCACCTCTGCTTAAGACCTAGCAACTACTGCAGGCATAGCAAACACCTACAAACCACACAAGCTTGCTCACAGGCACCTATGTGCATACACATAGACAAACAAATATATGCACAAATACAAAAATCACACACACACACACACATCCACACACTTGCACATGCCTTCACAGGTGTGCACCCACACATGTGCACGCAGCACATTCGGGCTTTTATTTTATTGTTCTATTTTGCCCTTGGTGAAACTCTATAATTTATTTTCAGTGGATAGATTCTGGGATTACTGAGCTGAAAACTAATCTGATACCTTCGACAGAATAAGTGTCTTTAAAAGGAGAAAGACTGAGACAGGGAATGGACCCTGGGAACAATGCCTTTTGTGTCACAGACACCATATGAACTCTACTTACCATCACAAGGTATGCAGGAAAATCCCTCATGAGCCCCAGAGAAATCAGACATCTAAAGAAACTCAACTTACTTTCCATACACCTTCCTTCACAAATATCATGTGTTTCCTAAATCTTCAAGGGGCTGTCAGGCCCTACTTGCTCATAAGCCATGCCCATGTAGCTTCAGTATTTAGCAGACACATGTCTCAAAATTCTAGCATGGAGGACTGCATGGTAAGAGGCTGCCTGGAACACAAGAGTCCCTGGGGTCCCAGAAGAACCATTTTTTTAATTGTTTCTTCTCCACTTGTGCCCAGGCCAAGCTGGGTCTGTGCAGGCTCCTCCTCACCTAGAAGATGTTCTCTTGCTCTCAGCCACACTCCCTCTTTTGCTCCTGTCCCACTGCAAACCTCCCCACTGACAAGCATGACGCACACCCAACCTCCACCCAGTGCTCTGTCTGTGTTGTGTCCTTCACATTTGACACTCGAAGGTAAGATGAAGTGGACCAGAGTCTGGTCCCTTTTATTATCTGTGCTAAATCCTGTTCCCACCTCATGCTGGCTCCCACAGAAGAGTTTTGCAAGAATGAATGGGGTCATACTGTGTGTACCCGATGAAGTCATAAAAGTCTGAGGCTTTAATTCCATCTATTTTGCCTGGTTTTGTTGTACTTCCGTTTAGATCCACCTTTCTAGATCTTAAGCAAAGACCATATTAATATGCACTTTAAGGGGAAAGCTCGAGAGAAGGGACCTATTTCTCTGAATCTGCTTTAGCTTTTAAAGGAAAACACCTGGCTTTATGCACTCATTCCTTCTGAACACCACAACAGGTATTTAAAGCAAAGGTGGATTCCCCACACCTTCCATTCTTTCTGCAAACATTTCCCAATAACAAACAAATTTGCCATTTGATTCAAGCCAATGGCCATTTTCCTATTTTTCTTACGCACAAAACCAACTTATTTTTCTCTGTGAGTGGATCAGTAGTTCTTTTGACTGATGAAAGATACAAAATTAAAACATCTGAACTAGAGTCCCATGTTTGGAAGTAAGCACTGTTCAAATAATAATGATTCTGCTAAATAATAATAATAATAATAAATCATTGCACATTGTACAATGGTCATTTGTTCATTTGCTGAAAGACATGCATTCTGCTGAGCTCTGAGACTCTGAGGTAGACAAAAATGAATTAGAATCTGGCATGAAGAAGTCCACAGCTTCACCCCCCAAAGAGGATCACACATTTTCATAACATTCTCTCCCAAAATACCCTTTGAAATTTTGGGTGAGTACTAACATAACCAAAAAAAAGGGGGGCTTTCCATTTTTACCAAAACCAAAATGAACACATTTAATAAATACGAGCAAACAAATAATTATTATCTGGAGTAAGTGAGGAGGGCTTGGGAGTTGTCCTAGCTGGCTTTATCCACTTGACACAGCCTAGAGTCATTTGAGAGGTATATTCCAGATCAGATATGGCCTGTAAGCATGTCTATAGGAGATTGTCTTGATTGTTACTTGACTGAAGAGGGTCCAACCATCTTCAAGTCTACATGGCGCCATTCCCTGGGCAGACGGTCCTGGGCTATAACCCTATAGGAGGAACAGCAATATGAACTAACCAGTACCCCCTGAGCTCAAATCTCTATCTGCATATGTAGCAGAAGATGGCCTAGGTGGCCATCACTGGAAGAAGAGGCCCTTGGTCTTGTGAAGATCATATGCCCCAGTACAGGGGAATGCCAGGGCCAGGAAGCAGGAGTGAGTGGGTTGGGAAGCAGGGTGTGGGGAGGGTATGGGGACTTTCAGGATAGCATTTAAAATGTAAATGAAGAAAATATCTAATAAAAATTGTTTACAAAAAGAAAGAAAGCTAGCTATGCATGAGTTTGAGTGATCTAAAAACAGTTTTCCTCTGTAGTTTCTCCTCCAAGTTCCTCCTTGGGTTCCTCTTTACTTCTCCCAATGATGGACTCTCTGTAAGCTGAAATAAGCCTGTTGTCTCTTCTAAATTGATTTTGGTCATGGGATTTGTTACAGAAGTAGAAAATAAAATAGATTCAAGGTTACTTCTAAATAGCATCTTTCTCAGGCAAAACAGGTGTTCAGATTATGTTCTTGAAGTCTATGTACCTTTATCATGGTGCATATCTCTGAGGATGCTCAATTCAACCTTATGGCTCAAGATGGAAGGATGGGACACACAATTGTGACACATTTAAGAGTCAATGCTGTGAATCCTCACCAAATGTCCCAATAGTGGCTTGTGATACTATTGGAGGGTTGTTAACATTTAAAGTATGGTTCTTAGTAAGAGGAGGTTAGGTCATTTACAGTGTAGCCTTAAAGGAGATATTGGGTCTTTGGTTCCTTCTCTATTTTCCTCCCTGGCATTCAAAAAGTAAGCAGTGCCTCCCATTATGAAGAGCTGCATCAGGCAATAGGAAGATTAGCCATAGACTAAAACTTCTGCAACTGTGAGCCAAATTAGACTTTCTTCCTTATAACTTAATTACCACATTTATTTTGTCATAATTCTAGAAAGCTGAACAATACACTATACAGTGGCTAATGTAAATTGATTAACAATAATCCAAAGTATAATAGAATTATCCCTTGTGCTAAAATACATATTAAACTATTATTACATATTCATAGGAACCTGAAATGTTTGTGTTATTAGGGATTGAACCCAGGACGTCATGTATGCTAGACAAGCACTCTACCAGTGAGCTAGATTCTTACCTCTTTTGTATTTGAAAGCCAAGTGTGTAGAGTTGTATATGTGTGTTCTATATATGTGCTAGTGTATGTAAGCTTGTGAGTGCACGTGTGTGAACATGGGTAATCTTCACTGATCACTGTTGCCCTTAATTTTTATGGCTAGATCTCTCAATGAACATAGAATGACCTATTCAGCTAGGCTGGTTGGCCAGTGAACTCTAGGGATCTGCCTGTTCATGCTTCATAGAACAAATGGATGCCACACCCCTGGCTTTTCACTTGCATTCTAGAGATATAAAACCAGGTTCTTGTGCTTGTTCACTGAACCCTTTATAGACTGAGCCATTTCCTCTACCCCAAAATGTGAATTAACTAAAGAAAAAACAAAACAAACAAACAAACAATAACAACAACAACAAAGAACAGTTGCAGCAATTCTGGATTTAGCCCTCATCTGTTAAGGTCAGTGATAACTTTCTTCTCCCACTCAAATTCAGTTCCTCATTATATCCACTCCTGGTGCCACTCCTCCCTCCTCTACTGTATTTCATGATTACTGCGTAACAAGAATTCTTCTAACAAGAGAGTCTGCACCCCACCAAGGAATATTTCCCCATGAGTAACATCTTATCTTAGCTCCAGTAAACAACCCTGCCTCCAGCTGCTGCAACTGTTATCCTATGTGCTGTCTGAAATCTCTAGACTCAGCACTACTAGCCCCAGATCCTCTGTGATGACCTTCCCAAGATTGCCATAGCATTGATGACCTCATTTAACACTCTCTTTGGATGAAATCTATTTACTACAAAACCCAGACACCCCCTGTATCCATTGGCTCCACATTAGCAGACTCCACCAAACAGCAGGTCAAAAAAATCAGGGACAAAATCCTGTATTTGTGCAGAAGTTAAAGCAGTGTTTTTCCTGCCATGGTTGCCTAAAGATGTCAGACAACTATCTCTTTAGTATTTACATTAGAAAGCAGAAAAATTACTTCAATTATTCAGGACCACATGAACAGCTTAAGTCCAAATACTATAACATTGTACAAAAGGAGAATTTGGTATCATCAGGCATCCTAGAGTCAACCCTTTTGGGCACAGAAGGACTTGAGGAGCAGATCAAACCTGATCTTTCACTCTCTTCTCTTCCCATTCATTCCCTCAACTTCAAAACATAAAGCAATAATAAACTGTGCCAGCATTTCTGCTTAAGAGAATAACATACTGACTTATAATCATTGCATTCTTGGCTTTTACTGGTGTGTTAACAATGTTCCGTTACATTGTGTTCAAAGCAACAAAGTAGTGTAAAGAAAGAGCCCAACTTAGGGAATAGGATAATGGATTTCTGAAGCCAGTCCCTGGGTCCTTTGCTAGATCTGGGCTTGGGAAGTACATTTTTTGTTCAGTTCCAGATTTCCTTGTAACTTGTGAGCATGGTTGTCTGCTTACAGTCAGCTTATGGGAAAACATGTGCTGAAAGGTCTGACAAAAGCTACCAGAACTTCTTTAGAGCACTATTCAAATACAAAGTCATATTGTGGCAGCATTTTAAAGAAAAAAAGTTATGAGCCTTGTTCTGTCCAGAGTACAGAAATTTCTTCTAAAATGCAGGATCCAGTCAGACAAAGGAACAGAATTATTTAATATTCTAAAGAAATGAAAACATTGCATTTCATGTTGAACAAACAGAAGGGAGTTTTTGTCTTTAAACATTCTGTCACCTGTGTTTTCTTGGTTTTTGTAAAACCTGATAACAATGAACACACAGTGCATGTCTCTCCGCCTTCCCTCCATCCTTGGATATTCTTCAGTGACAAGTCACTTATGAGCACAAGTCCCTGTGTGTCTTTTCCATGTCCCCCTCTAGCACACCCCTGGTATCATATGTATCTCTTCATTGTGTTCCTTTACATGTTTTTTTTTTCTGTAATACAGCCTGTTCTTTTGTTATATTTTTCTTAACTATTTGTTGAGAGAGAGAGAGAGAGGGAGGGAGAGAGAGAGAGAGAAAAAGAATGGGAGGAGAGAGGAGAGAATGATGTACATCATGATTCATTGGTGGGGGTGTATTATACCATGGAACATGTATGTTGATCAAAGGATAGTTTTGTGGAATGAGCTTTCTCCTTCCACATTTACAAGGGTTCCTGAGTTTGTACCCAAATCACTAGACTTACACAGCAAATGCCTTTAGCAGCTGAACTACCCCTCTGGTCCCTTTATGTATGTTTTAGCAATTTGATAAACAATTTTCATGATGATATTTCTAAACTCTCATTTCCCTCTTTTAACCACCCCCCCTAGCCTATTCCATAGAGATAGCCAACTCCTATGTCTCCAAGATCAAGGGATATATTTGTCCTTCACAATTGGAATGGTCTCTGAGAGTGCCATTCTTCATACTTCAGCTGTGAGCATATGGAAGCTTTCTGGATCAAATCTTCCATAGCTTTGTAGTCTGTATTCTTCTGCCACAGTTGTCCCTACAACGCATCTAATCTACTAGATAAGCAGAATACTTGCCTCCCCTAGAAGAGACACAGCCTAAGGAATTGGAATATCTTGTCTAGATGTCCTTAGATTTCTGTGAAGCCACAGGGAAGAACTTGGCAGATATATTTGCAGAAATCTTTCAGAATTCTTCCTGGAAAAAAAAAGCCAAAGCCAATCCTTCATTGAGTAGATCCCGATAGATCTCAGAACTGATAAGAACCTATAACTAGAACCTTCCATCTGTGTGTCTAACATTATCTGTCTGTCTGTCTGTCTGTCTGTCTGTCTATCTATCCATCCTATCTCACCATCTCTTAAGCAAGTGTGATTGGTTGGTGATTAATCACTTCTCCCTTTGGAAATGCCAAGATCAATGCAGATCTATTAACTATCATCACATGCTTTTCAATATCATAGGATCCTAATTGATTGTCACACCAATACTGCTTATTTCCATTTACAGTAAGTGCATCCTCTCTGCCTGACACTCAGGCAGTACTGTAGGCATGTCCCATTTTGTGTTGGGAATCTAGTAAACCTCTCTACTATTGAGGTCTTCTGCTTCAGTTGTTCCTTACGAGGAGATATGTAGAATATAGCATGCACCAGTCCTAGCTGTGTCCTATAGATCTGATTCTGAGATAAAGGGATTGTACAGTATCAATTCACATGAAAATTAGTCAGATAAAATCATCTAGGGATAAATACAACCAAACAGGGAACAGACATGCAGGCACATTCTATATAGCTGGCTATAAACGCAACTTGATATGCAGACTTTAGAGATATACCTTGGAGAAATGGAACAAATGCAGAGTTTTAACCATAAATGAGAGATATAACCATACCAGCAGTGGCCTCCACTTCACATAAGCAAAGGCTTTGTCTCATTAGACTCCATTCAGTTTGTAGGTGAATCAGTGTGGAAACCCCCTTGGGAAATTTGTCATCTGAGAAGCCATAGAGAAATGTCTGTGTATTTTGCAAGAATGAAACTAAGAGTATTCAACATTTTTGTTGAACCAGCCTGGGCTCTTGGAAGGATATCCATTGTCATAGCATATGGAATAAGAAAGAGTTCCTCAGACAGAATGACACCAATGGGGTGTTTGATCTAAGCAGGTTTATAAATGACATCAGCTGCTGCCACCATTGGCCTATCTTTCAGCTGAGGCTGAGAGAAGCTCTATTGTCTGAAGCATCACAATGTGTTAGAAAAAGAGACACCAAAGGGACAATACTTTTTAAAATACTATTTTGTAAGAACATTTTTCTCATGAATTTTTCACTTCACAGTTTGAAATTCCTATGACTCAGGTAGAGCTGGCGAGATCAGGAGTGAAGCACAAAGAGAAAGAGAGAAAAAAATAAGAATAATACCATTCCTTAGCTGCTGAGGACACCAATGGACTCAGACTCAGCCTTCTTGCTGGATGCAAGGACTAGTTTGTGACTTTTCACACTTAGCACATTTGTCAGTCACATGGAGAATTCTTCTGCAGGTATGTCAGGCCTGGGCAGTGGTCTCCTGACACCTTCTCCAGTCCTTTCCTTCCCTTCTGTGTTTTCAGAGAAAGAAAGTTAAAATGCTCATCTCTCAGGGGCCATGTGACCAATGACAGTATGCTAAGCAATCTCTTTGAATCAAAGTCAAAGCCTGTTGAGGGAATCTTGAATCCCCGTTCCTCTCTGTCTCATCTAGCACCTTATGACCCTGGAAAAGAAAGCCATCTGACAAGAAAAGAGCAACTGGGAAAACTAAGTGAGTGACATGTAAGCTCTGGGTGACCTTACTTAGGAATTCAGATAAAACAAAACAAAATAAAACAACAACAACAAAATGGAATCCCCTGGTTCCAGTGAGAAATACAGCTTCATTCTGAAGATTCCCAAAACTATAACTGTATAGTCTTCCTACTTGACTCTCCGAGTTTCTGATATCCCACACTAAGGAGAGAACATTGTCAGCATCAACAGAGATATTATTCTAGAGGTGTCTGAATACTCCCTAGACATGGGGCTGGAGGAAGAGACGTGGAATTATGGGACAGAGAATACAGTCAGTGTCTGTCCTAGTTAGCTTCTCTGATTTAAAATACTGGCCAAAACCAACTTGGGAGTGAGATGGCTTACTTGGATTATACTTCTAAATCATAGTCCATCATTGAAGGATCAGGCAGGAACCTGAAGGCAGGAACCAAGGCAGACCCACAATACACAGTGCAATGAGCTTGGTCCTTCCACATCAATCAATATTTTTTTTAAGTGTTGCCACAGGCTTTCCTATAGACCAATCTTATGGAAATATTTTCTCAGTTGAGATTCCCTCTTCCCCATGACTCTAGGTTGTGTCAAACTAACAAAAACTTATCCAACACAGTATTTTAATAGAATTTCTAGTTGAGGGAAAAGGCCGGCCAGACATAGACAGCACATGTTTATGATGATAAAGGTATTGTAAACAAACAGAGCTATGAAGTACTCCAAGAGTAGAGTGGGAAATAGCAAGTTGTTGGCACACATTTGGAACAAGCTCACATACACTGCAGCTGGACTGGATGTCTGCTTAGCATGCCAACACATAAATACAAATATGCGTCACATGTTTGGAGGAGAGAAAATACTATTTGGATTCTGTTACCTTACAACAGAGATTTTCTTCTTCCTCTCTTTGCCACTACCCACCACCAACCAGGTCAAGCAGTAGCTTAGATATGAAGGTGCGTGAGGGCAGAGGCTGGTCTCTGATTTACTCATACCTCCCTATATGTCAATCACCATGGAGAGAGGTACTACTTTAGGGCTGGGGGGTGTATCCAATGAACTGTTCTTCTGACCTCCAATACTAAGTCATTTCCACTGAGCTCTTGTGGAACAAGCCTGGTGTTAATTTGCTCCTCAGTTCTGTGCAGGTTTGTTCATTGTCTTTCAGCCTAGGAGATCTGAATTGACATCCCCTGTGCACCAGGCACATAATTACTCTCCTATATCTCAGTAGGATCCCTAAGTACCACAGAAGTCCAGCACCTGCCTGGAGGCCACAGAAATAGAAAAGTGAAAAAGAAAAAAAAAAAAACCACTCAACTATTCAGGAATATGAACTTAAATCTTTAAACCAAGATGAGAAGCCAGGAAAATGCCCTGCAAATTATTGTTGGGTTTGGACAGCAAATGTTTGGTCAGGTATTATCTAAGTAAGGAAGCAGCATTGTTGAGCAAAGCACCTAGGATCCCTTAAGGAGACTATATTATTATGGAAAGGAAAAACAATGAACTTAACATGAAGGGCAGAGTGCAGGGTCAGTGGACCTAGTGCTATGGTTTGAGGTAAGGTGGGGAACAAAGAAGGGGTGCAAGGATAAAGCAGATGCTATTATGCTGAGGGCAAGCATCACATTTGATCCAGATCTTAGGGAGCAGGAAGAGTGTCCTGAAGATGGGATGTTTATAAGGTGATTCAGGTACAGAGACAGCCAACTGAGGCCCACACTTGCCCATTTGGTTTACTCAAGGAACAGCAATAGGATCATATGGCTGAAAACAAAAGCAAAAGAAAGAAGTGCTTAGAGGTAATGTCAGTGAGGGCGAGGGTGCCAGGAGCACCTCATAATTTACTCAGAGTTAAAAAGAAGTTGCTGGAGTTCCTGCAGTGTGTTGGGTGCTTTTTTTCCCTATTTTTCAATTAATTTTAAAATTGTATTCTATTTATCTGTTCTTGGAGGATTCAACACACACACACAAACACACACACACACACACACACACACACACACACACACACATATATATTGTCAGGTCTAAAGGAAACTAATTCCTCACCCTCCAAAGACAGTCCAATTATCTAGAGATGAGTTCAACCTGGACTAATGGGATGGGAAGCCTTTTGGAAGTTAGATGAAAGCCAGCATTCCTCACAAACTTGTGAGGTTGGCTCCAGGCTATTGAAAGGAGTCATTTCCCTTACCCTCAGCAAAAGGAACATAGGGATCTCCAATTAAAAGATGCCTGTGGCACCTATCAGCATAATCAAGGTCCATGCTAGCCTCTGGGCTCCCTCAGTCCCTATACACTACTACATGTTTTACATTTCAATGTCTGTCTCCTGGTCCCTCCCTCCTCCAGTTTCTCACTCTTTGTACCTCCAGCTCTTTTCACTATGCTAGGCTCCTGATCCTGCTGGTCTCACTCTGTTCTCTAATCCCTGACCCTTTGTTAGATAGCTCTGGCCATATCTAGTCTGCTGGTCACCTTCAGTCTATTTCTTTCTCTCTCTGCTCTAGACTCTTCCAGGTGTCTGTCTGTCTCTCTCTCTCTCTCTTCCTCCCCGTCTCATGTCTATATAGCATGGAACAGTCATGCCATCAGTTTAAAATGTATACAATATATAATATATATTTTTCATAGTCACTCCCACTGATCTCTCATGATTTTATTAGGAAGTGGAGTATTCCATTTAATCATATTTTTAATCAAAATCTATTTCAGTTGGTTCTCTTCCTCTTTCCCTCCATTGTCTGTCCTAATTTCCCTCAACCCCTTTGTACCCTTCCATTCACCCTTCATAACATCCTTTATGATTTCCTGTCTTATTGGCTATTTCTTTCCCCACTTCAACACCTCCTTTTCTACTCTTAGGGTGTTCTGTCCAGTTTCATCTTCTACACGCATACTCTTTCTCCCCTTATATTTGTCTTTGTGAGAGTGTCTTGTTCAACTGCAGAAAACAAGGAGAATGTAGCTTTAACAAGTGTCACTGATGGTTAAAGAGTAAGATGGATGTCGCTGATGAGAAAGTCAGATAAGTATCACTGAATTATGAAATATATAAATGTCTCTCACTGGCACAGAGGATAATGGCAAGTAAAGAAGGCATGTCTCTGGGTTCCTGGAAAGAGGCAGTAGGATAGTTGTCATAGAGAAACAGAGACTGGAAAAATAAAATGGAAAATTCACACACACACACACACACACACACACACACACACACACACACTACCATCTGAAAGAATAGGTTATCTTATCTCCTTAGGCAGAAATATAAGCCTCTTTGAACACACATATACCTGGTCTCCTGTTTCACCAGCTTGGACAAACACAAATAAAAAGTACTCTATTTTTCAGCATGTCTCAGGCTCTTCACCAACTGTGTCTTTTTACTAGTCCAGGGGAATGCTCTGTATCACTACATGAACTCTGCTTCACAGAGAAGATCCTGAGCATGACCAATCACTTAAGTACTTGTAATAAGTCTCTGTTAACCTCCAATGTTGACCAGTCTTCCAAGGGCAGGAACTGTGACAGCTTCATTAATTGACTGTCCCAAGAGTCTAGCCTGACATGTGCTTTCTAGTACATATTTAAGAATGGTCAGAACAGAGCTGAAAACTGGGAGCAGACCACTCTAAACCAGAGACCTTTAAGATACCCAGAGTATAAGAAGAAAGAATCTATAGTTTTGAGTGACTGGACCCAGGATGCTAACAAGCAACAATTAGGCTAAAATTTATTCAGACTTGGCAACAAGGACTTTAAAGGAGCTGTAAAGGAGGATAATTGCTCTATCAAGACCTAATCTAAATACCCCCACCACTTGCCTTTGGCCTTAGAGAAGAAAAAGTGGCCTTGTAAAGAGGGAGATCTTGGGAAATTTTCACATTCAGGCAAAACTATGTCATCCATTCCTGATGTGGAGGGGAAAGAGTACATTCCAGTCTCCAAACAGGAAGTCAATGAAGGCATGGGCCTATGCATAGACGTTAACGAAGGAAGAACCTATTTGAAAAGAAGGACCTTGCAATACTGCTGAAATATTTGCATAGGTAGGAGATGAACTGTAAGCATCACATTCCTAGTAAAGAGCACAGAGAGAATGAACACATAGATCTTGGCTTGTCTGTGCTCAGCTAGCTTTCTCCTCTCTTACACTATTCAGGACATCATGCCTAGAAACACAGTGCCACCCACAGTGAACTGGGTCTTCCCAAATCAACAAATCACCAAGCAATGCCCCAGAGGCATGCCCACAGACCAACCTGATCTGTTCGGTTTGTCATTAAGGCTACTCGACTAGATGATTCTAGGTTGTGTTAAGTTCACAGTTAAAACCAACTGCCTAGCATCCATATATCATCCAAAGATGATAAATACTGTGTGTGTGTATGTGTGTGTGTGTGGGGGGGTAAGCTGCATGTATACTAAATGTGTACATATTTCCTTTCTTGTTATTACTATCTGATAAATACAGCATAACAGCTATTTTATAGCATGTTGAAAGTATTGGGTGTTACAAGTGTTCTAGGGAATGTTTAAATCCTGTGCAGACTTAGGTAGGGTCTAGGCAAACATAGCATTTTATTCAAGATAATTAAACATGCAGATTTTGGTAGACATAGTCAGCTGTGGAACTCCGACCTTATGGATACTGATGGAAGACTATATGGCTATGTATCAAGTCACCTTTTTTTCTATGAAAATAGATAAGGAAATAGGTAGTCAAAGGCCTTCCCCATAGGAATACTTCCCTTTACTATTGCCTATAAAGATAGCCTTGAAGCTGGATCTGAGATACTCTAACAACAGACTAGGTGTTTTGAGTTAAACTATGTCTCAAAAATGTCTATTAAAGTCCCATCAACCTCCAGTGCTTATGGAAGCACCCATATTTGGAAACACAACCTTTGCCACCATAATTATTAGGATGAGGTTAAAGCAGGCTATTCTAACGTGACAGCTGTCTTTAATGGAAGAGCAGGTTGAGCAAGTTAGTACCCAGGGTCAGATATACACATAGGGAAGATGACATAGAAACATGGGGGAATAGATGGCCACTGGGGCTGGGATTAGATTGATGTGTCTGCTAGAGGAGGAATGTCAGGAATGGCAGTAAACCAATGAAAACTGGAGATCTAAAAAAGATTTATCCCTACAAACATCATGAGGAAGAATGTGGCCCTCCTTGGATTTATACTTCTAGCCTCCAGAGGTATGGAAGAATATAAAGGCATGATTATGGTTCACCCCCAGGTAGTGTTATGTTCAGAGGACCCAGGAGAGAAAGGTAATGAAATCATAGCTATCACCTAGCACCAAGCACTCTCCTCTTAGTACTGGATGTAGGTAGCCCCAAAGAAGTGAATTGAGGAAGCACTTGAAATGTACTGGCTCCTGCTAATTCTGCTTAAGTCTGATCCGATATGTACCACTCAAAGTAACAATGTTAGTTGTTGTATCCTCCTAACACACGTAGTGTGAGCTCCTAAGGTGAGCTTCAGCTACCGGACTAGTGTCTCAAGTTTAATCTAATGTAGAATAAGAACAGGAAAGCTGATCTTCAAATGGAGAGTGGTTTAGGAGTCAGGAGAGAAGACCATTCCTATGGGTCTGTGCTCTAGCTTCTATAAGAGACTAAGACCCCGCTATCCTCATTCTAAATGCCCTAATATAATAATACCCCCTTCACCTCCTTGGGAAACATGCCAGTAATGGGTTCTCAGGTTCCCACTATAAACATCTTCTGGCTTCTATTTTCCCATCCCCGAGATTCCTGACTTTCTTCTCAATCCATTGAACTCCTGTCATCTCTTTCCTTTGGCCATGTAGAAGTTCAGGCTTTAGCAACAGGTACATAAGCGTTCATAAGACAGCTCTACTTGTCTCAGCAAATGTAGAAAACCCTTCCTCAAAGTGCATGTACTTCTGACTTATCTCAAAGTCACCTCCATATTCTGTCCCCTCTGACTAACACCATGAGTTCCATGACACCCATTGAAAACCAACCAGGCTCCTAGCACCCGTGTCACTTGGCCTAGTTTCTCCTCTCTGACAGTGAGACCAATATTTGAGGCGGGTAGACATCACAATGTAATGCTCCTTTAAGTGACATCATTGAGTGTTTTCAGGAAATGCAAGACTCTTTCCTCCTGGCATTTTTAGGTATGCTTCCATCAATAGGAAGGGTTTGGGCGGATTAGATGCTCACAGCTTCCAGACTCACCCTTCATGTAGCAGTAGATCAGCTCTAGGAGCTTGCTGCAGGACTTGATTTTGATAGAAGGACTTTGAATTTTGTGTGCTTAGGCTTTCCCCAGGTATCCTAAGCATTCCATCAGACACTGAGTCTGATGCACAGAGCATCCTTGGGCTTAAGGATACAATCTTCTTCAAAGACAATGTTAGGGCTCTCTGAATTATTTTGGTTGTTATTTTCTGTCCAAAATTCTTTAAATCCATCAAATAAAAAACCCACTCTGTAGATCCTGTGATCGCTATTACTCAATCATTTCACAAGGGACTCATTTTCTTCAAGACTTGTCACCCCAGTATGATATCATGACCATTCTGTGGTATAGTTAAGGGGAATTTTTGTTGTAAATATGAGATAGAATCAGCAAAAGGCATCTGGAAGAGTCCAAAGCAGAGAGAAAATAAGTAGACTGAACATGGCCTACAGACTTGGCATGAACAGAGCTAACTGCAAGAGAGGGGAGACTAGCAGGAGAGAGGAGAGAGAGAACATAGTGTTCTAGAGAATCAGGAGCAGAGTGTGGAGTGGTCATATCGAGAAGAGCAGGGTTGTAAGGAAAATGAGTAGCTGTGAGAAGGGAAGCCTGTGACCTTGAGGGGGTGTAGAGTAGGGGAGGAGGTGAGAAGGTCTAGGATGCTAGCAGGGACTTTGAGATGTGTAAGGAGTACCTGGTACTTACAATACAGAGAGACCTCGGAGGCCAGCATGTGCTTTGATATGCTGATAGGCACCATAGCTAACCATATATCCCTTCTGCCAGAGGTAAGGGAAATGACTCCTTTTGGAAGATGGTAACCAGGGTCACAAGTTCCTGAGGGATGCCATCTTTTATCTTACCACCAGAAATTCTCCAATAGTCCTTGTTGAGCCAGTTTCTGGATATTTGGACTGCCTTTTCGAGTTTGGGAAGTTTGCAGTTTCCACAGGACCTGACAAATACCCAAAAGTGAAATTCAGGTAATGACACTCACTACGGAACCATTAACTGTATGTATTGCGGCATATATTGCGTTAGGCAGTGAACAGCTCAACCTCTTTCCATTCAGTAGCTTCCTTTATAGAATACTTTAGGTTCTTTGGAAAATAATCATGAGGCAAAGCTTAAAAGCCAGCATTTTATTAGGATGCATAATCTCAAGGATTAAAAGTGAAAGAGAGAAAGAGAAAAGGGGGACAAGGTAAGAAGGAAACACTATGTGCTAGAGAGATGGTTTGGGGGTTAAAAGCAGTTGGTGCTCTTCCAGAGGTCCTGAGTTCAATCCCTAGCAACCACATGATGGCTTACAATCATCTGTAATGAGAGCTGGTGTCCCCTTCTGGCATACAGGTCTACATGCAGTCAGAACATTGTAGAATAAATAAATCTTAAAATCTTCAAAAAATAAAAATAAATAAAAATTTTTAAAAGAGGAAGAGGAGGAAGAGGAGGAAGAGGAGGAAGAGGAGGAGGAGGAAACACTATGCTCCATCACAAACATTTCCCAAGAAACAGAGCTAGTCCTGATGGCATATGGGATATTTTCAGATAAATTCCTTAGACAGACCATGCTTGGGACCCTACACAAGGCAGAGGAATGCACATCTGCTTGCTCCTCTTTCCCGTGTATGTAATTACATTTTCTTGATGGAAATCTGCCTTCCCACATTCCTCTTCTGTTTCCTATGTCAGTTAGCATGGCACAAAGCAGAGCTCTTACAAAACCAGGCCACTTACCAAGGACTGAAAAATGAGAGAAGACAGAGAACTTACCCTTAGCCTTGCGGATGTGACTATGACTGCCCAGTGCACTCAGCCTTAGCAGTGGATGTGGGGTGGAGCAGGTGTCTAAGGACCAGGAGAGGCCTGAGTCAATCACAGTCTGAGTCAATGCTCAGAGTCCTTCCATAACTGTAGAAGAGGGGAGGGGGCATTATGAAAAGAGACATTACTACTGGGTTCCCTTGACTGTTACTATGTGATTTGATCCTGCTTCTCTGTCTCTGAGGATCCTCAGGAAGGCACAAGCCATGAGAATTAGTCTATTTTCACACTTGGGCAAGAGGGAAGACCTGACTAACTAGCTGATGCCAGAGTCTATTCCTTCAGAAACCAGAATGCAAACACTGTGAAAACATGGGACCTTTTGGACTCTGAGCTGCTGTGGAACTCTGTAGAGAAACTGGATACTGAACAAAGGAAGATTCAAACAGCAGTGACTCAACCTTAAAGTGTAGGTGAAGCCACCTACATACTGATAGGTGATGCTGCCTACATACAGATTCCAGGTGGTGCCACTATCAGAGGCTCTGTAAGCCCAGCCCACACCATGGCCCAGCAGTGACATAGAAACTATTCTCACCTGAGCCCCAATTATCCTAAAGCTATCTTGAGAAAACTGATTTCTGTAATATTCAAACCTTCCATTTCTGTCTGAGGCTCCAGTTTTGATCCTCTGAGAATGTTGGCAATCACATTTAAGTAAAGATTAAAGAAAAAATGGAAAATAATGTGAGCCAATTATCTCTCTGGGCCCAATCATACCTCTCAGATCTCATTAAGCTTCTTATCGTGCTGGCTAGTAATATAACTCTTCCCACTGCTTGGCACACTGCTGGATTCGAATTAACTGGTCTTGTTCAAAGAATGGATTGTTACTTTATAAGTTTCATTAGTATAAATTACATAGTGTTGTAATTTATACTCTGGAAGCTGCTGCAGGTATTAGGAGAACAAATTTGACCAAAGTTGTTTCTAAGTAAGGAAAGTATAGCACACTCAACACTACTGCCTCCGAAGGAATGGCTCAGGGAATTGACATCTTTAACGAACTTCATGAATATGCTGAATTTGTTTCTGAAACTCACCAGATTTTTAAAAAAAAAAAGTCTTTGGGATGAAGTTGGGATGAAGGCCACTGTGCTCTGAGATAGGAAGTTCATCCTTGTGCAAGCGCACTAGCTAGACATCAATGACTTCCATTTATTTTAGCACCAGATCATACCTTCTAATTGATGTGAAAGCACTTCCCTTGCCTAACTTTATTTCTCTGCATATTTGGCCCGGATACTGCAAGGCCTGAAAGGCTAAAGTACACCCCCATTCTTTAATTACGTTTTCTCCCTTTATGGCTCACTTTTAAATAGGCTGAACTGGGTGATGGAAGTTTAACTGCCCTGCTAATAAGACTTTACCCTTGGTGGCTCCTGCATCATCGCTGTCAGACTTGGAGTGATCATTTTCTATATTTGGGGTGAAAGGTTCAATTTTTTTCAGTTAACCTTCATAGACTTACATTTCTCTTTCTCTCTCTTTTTTAAAAGATCTATTTATTTATTTTATGTGAGCACACTGTTGCTCCCTTCAGACACAGACACACTATTACAAATGGTTGTGAGCCATCATGTGCTGGGAACTGAACTCAGGATGTCTGGAAGAGCAGTCAAGTGCTCCTATTGGCTGAGCCACCTCTCCATCCCCATAACCTTACATTTCATGCACATTCCTCATGGACAGATGGAGATGACTTTGCACTTATTTATTCATGTCAAGACTGGTGCAGGTAACTTTCTTGTTGAGGATTTAGAGAGAAATATCCGGGTGATGAACTCATTGAACCTGAGTTCACTGTGGAACAGGGTTTGGGGGAAATGAAGCTCCATCTCCCTCCAAGGCACTACTCAGCCAATGATTGGGAGAAGAGCTATTACTTCTGTCTAGTGGTGTAGCCACTGGTAAGTTGCCCAATTGAAGTAAATAATAATTCTCCCCATTGAGCATGAAAGCACACAGTCTGCAAAACCACACGTGAGAGGAGGAGAGGACTTGTTGGGAAGGAGAAAGGCTGTAATAGAGAGGGAGCAAGGTGACACTAGCTGTGCCCTCTCGCCTCTATACTCAGCTGTCAGGAGGCTTGCTATCTTGAGGAGTCTTCTGAAAAATTGTTGCACCCCTCTAGTGTTATAGACACAATAGTGTAGTGACTGATGACAAGATAGCATATTGAAAGTCACAGTATAGAGGAAAGCATACAAGACAATGAAGACAGACAGGAACACCTCAATTGATGGCCATGAACCCCTTCACGAAGTGTTTCTGTGCATACGTGTACCTGCATGCACACCAGCAATCTTAAAGATCCTAGAATCTCACTACCCATGAAAAATAAAGACCCAATTACATGACCCCTAAAAGTGTTTACTTTACAAAAGGTCATATTCTTTGGAAAAATAATTGTAAGGCAATATCATGGAAACAGTATGCTTAAGAAGGTTAGAAAAGTTTTATTTCATACTGATAAAGGAAAAACAGCAAAAGGATCTGCCAAATGTAAATGAGTGATTTTAAAATAATAAACTGAGTAATTTGCCACTGCAACTTTGTATGTCCTTAAGAGACACATATGTCCTTCAGAATACATAAAACCTGAACATGAGAAAGAAAATGACAAATACATGTACAGAGATGTCCATGGAGGTGACAGGACTGATCTAGAAATAAACTGTGCTCATGGTTTTATTTCTTGGCACATTTACAAAATGTTGCTTATTTTATAAAAACAAAAATAAAAGAGGCTTACAAGATTAATAATATTAACTATCACAAGATTGTAATCACGGCTACTATTCTGGAAGCTATAAGAGGGGGATTTAAGTTCAAGGCAAGCCTGGGCTACAGAGAAAGATCAAGGCCAACCTGAGCAATGTACAGAAACAGTTCTGGATACAGTGCTAGCATTCACAATGTCTTAGGTGCAATCCACAATACAAAAAAAGGAAAAAGGAGGAAGGGGGGGAAAGGAGGAGAAGGAAGAGGAAGAAGAGGAGGGGAAGGAGGTGGAGGAGGAGGACTTTACAGTTTTAAATCATTCAGATTTTAACATCCTCCCAGTGATTTTTCTTGAAAAGACATATAAGTTAGTAAAGACATAAAGGATTGGAAATCTGCTAAGTTAACCAAGTAACTAGTGTACTAGACCCATCAACCACAGAGTCAATTGCATATGCACACAAGTAATAGGATTATGGAGATAGGCCATGATATTATTACCAGTAACTTTTAACAATTAAAAGTAAACATGGTTTATTCACAGAATCAAAACAACAGCTTTAAAAATAAACTGAAAACATTAGTTCTATTTATAAATGTGATTGAGTATAACACAAAGAAATAAAATTATACTTATGTAAAATTAGTAAAATAAAGAGGGATTTCCCAACATGTTTCTATGACAGTATCAATATGTGGATACCAAAAGCACATAGGTGTTAAATAAAAAAATAAATAAATCTTACAGAAGACTATCTGTTGAGTATGTAACAGGAAATTTCTGTCATAAGTCCATATAACACAACACTATATAAACATTATGTTCTAATGATATGTTTGATATTCACCATTAAAAGATCAGTCATGCCTGGGGGCCTGGAAGCCACAAGATTCTCAGTTGTTGGGAGCACTGGCTACTCTTTAAGAGGACACGGGTTCTGTTTCCAGAACCAACACAATGGCTTCCAAACACCCGTAACTCTAATTCCAGAGAGTATGACATCCTCTTCTCACTTCATTGGCACCAAGCACATACTTGGTTCACATATATAAATACAAGTAAACCACTCACATACATAAAATATAAATAGATAAATCTTATTGTAAAAGATCAGTCTTGTGACTGAAAAGACTGAGTTAAACCAAACAGAGGCTTACCATAAGTATTTGTCTTCAATGGTGAAATAGGAAAGAAAAAAAAAAAAAAAAACCCTTACAGAGATAAAAAATGATAAAGGTCTGTAAGGAAGGGAAACAAACCAGGGGTGCCATGCATTCACACCATTGTACAATTGGGAGGTGTTTTCAAGTTAAAAGGCAGAAGGTAACAGAGTCAGCTAATTTCCAGGAATTTGGAAGACATACGGTAATATTTAGAATGGAAGAACGGCTAACATTTTGAGTCCAAAAGAGTGGAAAGTTGAGAGAAACGACTTTGGATCTGTGCAGATAGGTCCCTAGAGTCTGATCACTCACATGTACGTGAAAGAAAAATACCCAACATTGAGCAGAAGAGGGATGAAGAACAGCAAGAAGGATGAAGCTGGATAATTCCCAGGGCTCAGATATGACTCCAACTACAACGGAAGAGCTTTGGTACATGGTGGAGTCATCCTAACACACCAAGTTAAGTTTTGAAGCCTAGCTGGACAGGAAAACTCACCCTTGACTGAGGTTTCTGTGGACCTTCTCCAAGCTTACAGGCACATCTTAAGAGGGCACTAAGTCAATTAAGACAGGTCAAAATCAACTTTAGCAGCACGTTAATGAAACACAGCCAGTGAACAGACAGCATAAAATTCTCTGCCATCCAATCAAAATTTATGAGGCATGCAAAGATGTGGGGTAATATAACTCATTGACAGTTATAAGACAATATATAGAAAGAGACCTATAAATGACAGGGAGGAGAGACCCCCAAAGAACACAAAAAAACACTAATTACACAAGCTCCATATGTTCAGCAAAATTGAGATGAATATCAATATTCTGGAAAGACAAGTTTTAAAACAGAACCTGTGGATAAGTATAACTCAGAAAGAAAACTTGCTGGCAACTTCCGGTCCACTCGAGCACCAGGGTGCCTTGCCAGCAGAGTCTCCCTACACCCTCAAGGACCCACACAGGATTCCCCACAGGATCCTAAGACCTCTGGTGAGTGGAACACAGCATCTGCCCCAATCCAATCACGCGGAACCTGACTGCAATGACTAGGGAAGCAGACGACCCAGCCTGACCTGGGGCACAAGTCACTTCCAGTCCACTCGAGCACCGGGGTGCCTTGCCAGCAGAGTCTCCCTACACCCTCAAGGACCCACACAGGATTCCCCCACAGGATCCTAAGACCTCTGGTGAGTGGAACACAGCTTCTGCCAGGAGGCAGGTTCGAACACCAGATATCTGGGCACCTTCCCTGCAAGAAGAGAGCTTTCCTGCAGAGAATACTCTGACCACTGAAACTAAGGAGGGAGCTAGCCTCCCAGGTCTGCTTATAGAGGCTAACAGAGTCACCTGAGGAACAAGCTCTAACCAGAGACAACTATAACAGCTAGCTTCAGAGATTACCAGATGGCGAAAGGCAAATGTAAGAATCCTACTAACAGAAATCAAGACCACTCACCATCATCAGAACGCAGCACTCCCACCCCACCTAGTCCTGGGCACCCCAACACAACCTAAAATCTAGACCCATATTTAAAAACATTTCTCATGATGATGGTAGAGGGCATCAAGAAGGGCTTGCATAACTCACTTAAAGAAATACAGGAGAGCACTGCTAAGGAGTTACAGGTCCTTAAATAAAAACAGGAAAACACAATCAAACAGTTAGAAGTCCTTAAAGAAAAGCAGGAAAACACATCCAAACAGGTGATGGAAATGAACAAAGCCATACTAGAACTAAAAAGGGAAGTAGACACAATAAAGAAAACCCAAAGCGAGGCAACGCTGAAAATAGAAACCCTAGGAAAGAGATCTGGAACCATAGATGCGAGCATCAGCAACAGAATTCAAGAGATGAAAGAGAGAATCTCAGGTGCAGAAGATTCCATAGAGAACATCGGCACAACAATCAAAGAAAATACAAAATGCAAAAGGATCCTAACTCAAAACATCCAGGAAATCCAGGACACAATAAGAAGACCAAACCTACGGATAATAGGAGTTGATGAGAGTGAAGATTATCAACTTACAGGGCCAGCAAATATCTTCAACAAAATAATAGAAGAAAACTTCCCAAACATAAAGAAAGAGATGCCCATGATCATACAAGAAGCCTACAGAACTCCAAATAGACTGGACCAGAAAAGAAATTCCTCCCGACACATAATAATCAGAACAACAAGTGCACTAAATAAAGATAGAATAATAAAAGCAGTAAGGGAGAAAGGTCAAATAACTTATAAAGGCAGGCCTATCAGAATTACACCAGACTTTTCACCAGAGACTATGAAAGCCAGAAGAGCCTGGACAGATGTTATACAGACACTAAGAGATCACAAATGCCAGCCCAAGTGACTATACCAGGCCAAACTCTCAATTACCATAGATGGAGAAACCAAAGTATTCCACGACAAAACCAAATTCACACATTATCTTTCCAAGAATCCAGCCCTTCAAAGGATAATAACAGAAAAAAACAATAGAAGGACAGAAATCACGCCATAAAAAAAGCAAGAAAGTACACCCTCAATGAACCAAAAAGAAGACTGCCACAAGAAAAGAATGCCACTTGAACAACAAAAATAAAAGGAAGCAACAATTACTTTTCCTTAATATCTCTTAATATCAATGGATTCAATTCCCCAATAAAAAGACATTGACTAACAGAATGACTAAACAAACAGGACCCAACATTCTGCTGCTTACAGGAAACCCATCTCAGGGAAAAAGACAGACACTACCTCAGAGTGAAAGGCTGGAAAACAATTTTCCAAGCAAATGGTCTGAAGAAACAAGCTGGAGTAGCCATTCTGATATCGAATAAAATCGACTTCCAACCCAAAGTCATCAAAAAAGACAAGGAGGGACACTTCATACTCATCAAAGGTAAAATCCTCCAAGAACTCTCAATTCTGAATATCTATGCCCCAAATGCAAGGGCAGCCACATTCATTAAAGACACCTTAGTAAAGCTCAAAGCACACATTGCACCTCACACAATAATAGTGGGAGACTTCAACACACCACTTTCATCAACAGACAGATCGTGGAAAGAGAAACTAAACAGGGACATAGTGAAACTAACAGAAGTTATGAAACAAATGGACTTAACAGATATCTACAGAACATTTTATCCTAAAACAAAAGGATATACCTTCTTCTCAGCACCTCATGGGACCTTCTCCAAAATTGACCATATAATTGGTCATAAAACAGTCCTCAACAGATACAAAAATATTGAAATTGTCCCATGCATCCTATCAGATCACCATGGACTAAGGCTGATCTTCAATAACAACATAAATAATGGAAAGCCAACTTTCACGTGGAAACCGAATAACACTCTTCTCAATGATACCTTGGTCAAGGATGGAATAAAGAAAGAAATTAAAGACTTTTTAGAGTTTAATGAAAATGAAGCCACGACATACCCAAACCTATGGGACACAATGAAAGCATTTCTAAGAGGGAAACTCATAGCTCTGAGTGCCTCCAAGAAGAAACTGGAGAGAGCACACACTAGCTGCTTGACAACACATCTAAAAGCTCTAGAAAAAAAGGAAGCAAATTCACCCAAGAGGAGTAGAAGTCAGGAAATAATCAAACTCAGGGGTGAAATCAACTAAGTAGAAACAAGAAGAACTATTCAAAGAATTAACCAAACAAGGAGTTGGTTCTTTGAGAAAATCAACAAGATAGATAAACCCTTTCCTAGACTCACTAGAGGGCATGGGGACAAAATCCTAATTAACAAAATCAGAAATGAAAAGGGAGACATAACAACAGATCCTGAAGAAATCCAAAACACCATCAGATCCTTCTACAAAAAGGCTATACTCAAGAAAACTGGAAAACCTGGAGGAAATGGACAAATTTCTGGACAGATACCAGGTACCAAAGTTAAATCAGGATCAAGTTAACAATCTAAACAGTCCCATATCCTCTAAAGAAATAGAAGCAGTTATTAATAGTCTCCCAGCCAAAAAAAAGCCCAGGACAAGACGGGTTTAGTGCAGAGTTCTATCAGACCTTCAAAGAAGATCTACTTCCAGTTCTGCAAAAACTATTTCACAAAATAGAAGTAGAAGGTACAATACCCAACTCATTTTATGAAGCCACAATTACTCTGATACCTAAACCACAGAAAGATCCAACAAAGATAGAGAACTTCAAACCAATTTCTCTTATGAATATCGATGCAAAAAAACTCAATAAAATTCTTGCTAACCAAATCCAAGAACACATTAAAGCAATCATCTGTCCTGATCAAGTAGGCTTTATTCCAGGAATGCAGGGATGGTTTAATATAAGAAAATCCATCAATGTAATCCATTATATAAACAAACTCAAAGACAAAAACCACATGATCATCTCATTAGATGCAGTAAAAGCATTCGACAAGATCCAACACCCATTCATGATAAAAGTCTTGGAAAGATTAGGAATTCAAGGCCCATACCTAAACATGATAAAAGCAATCTACAGCAAACCAGTAGCCAGCATCAATGTAAATGGAGAGAAGCTGGAAGCAATCCCACTAAAATCAGTGACTAGACAAGGCTGCCCACTTTCTCCCTACCTCTTCAACATAGTACTTGAAGTATTAGCCAGAGCAATTCGACAACAAAAAGAGATCAAGGGGATACAAATTGGAAAAGAGGAAGTCAAAATATCACTTTTTGCGGATGATATGATAGTATATATAAGTGACCCTAAAATTTCCACCAGAGAACTCCTAAACCTGATAAACAGCTTGGGTGAAGTAGCTGGATATAAAAATAACTCAAACAAGTCAATGGCCTTTCTCTACACTAAGAATAAACAGGCTGAGAAAGAAATTAGGGAAACAACACCCTTCTCAATAGTCTTAAATAATATAAAATACCTTGGCGTGACTCTAACTAAGGAAGTGAAAGATCTGTATGATAAGAACTTCAAGTCTCTGAAGAAAGAAATTAAAGAAGATCTCAGAAGATGGAAAGATCTCCCATGCTCATGGATTGGCAGGATCAACATTGTAAAAGTGGCTATCTTGCCAAAAGCAATCTACAGATTCAACGCAATCCCCGTCAAAATTCTAACTGAGTTCTTCAACGAATTAGAAAGAGCAATCTGCAAATTCATCTGGAATAACAAAAAACCTAGGATAGCAAAAACTCTTCTCAAGGATAAAGAACCTCTGGTGGAATCACCATGCCTGACATAAAGCTTTACTACAGAGCAATTGTGATAAAAACTGCATGGTACTGGTATAGTGACAGACAAGTAGACCAATGGAATAGAATTGAAGACCCAGAAATGAACCCACAAACCTATGGTCACTTGATCTTCGACAAGGGAGCTAAAACCATCCAGTAGAAGAAAGACAGCATTTTCAACAAATGGTGCTGGCACAACTGGTTGTTATCATGTAGAAGAATGCGAATTGATCCATACCTATCTCCTTATACTAAGGTCAAATCTAAGTGGATCAAGGAACTTCACATAAAACCAGAGACACTGAAACTTATAGAGGAGAAAGTGGGGAAAAGCCTTGAAGATATGGGTACAGGGGAAAAATTCCTGAATTGAACAGCAATGGCTTGTGCTGTAAGATCGAGAATTGACAAATGGAACCTCATGAAACTCCAAAGTTTCTGCAAGGCAAAAGACACCGTCAATAAGACAAAAAGACCACCAACAGATTGGGAAAGGATCTTTACCTATCCTAAATCAGATAGGGGACTAATATCCAACATATATAAAGAACTCAAGAAGGTGGACTTCAGAAAATCAAATAACCCCATTAAAAAATGGGGCTCAGAACTGAACAAAGAATTCTCACCTGAGGAATACCGAATGGCAGAGAAGCACCTGAAAAAATGTTCAACATCTTTAATCATCAGGGAAATGCAAATCAAAACAACCCTGAGATTCCACCTCACACCAGTCAGAATGGCTAAGATCAAACATTCAGGTGACAGCAGATGCTGGTGAGGATGTAGAGAAAGAGGAACACTCTTCCATTGTTGGTGGGATTGTAGGCTTGTACATCCACTCTGGAAAGCAGTCTGGCAGTTCCTCAGAAAATTGGACATAGTACTACAGGAGGATCCAACAATACCTCTCCTGGGCATATATCCAGAATATGTCCCAACCGGTAAGAAGGACACATGCTCCACTATGTTCATAGCAGCCTTATTTATAATAGCCAGAACCTTTAAAGAACCCAGATGCCCCTCAACAGAGGAATGGATACAGAAAATGTGGTACATTTACACAATGGATTACTACTCAGCTATTAAAAAGAATGAATTTATGAAATTCCTAGCCAAATGGATGGACCTGGAGGGCATCATCCTGAGTGAGGTAACACATTCACAAAGGAACTCACACAATATGTACTCACTGATAAGTGGATATTAGCCCAAAACCTAGGATACCCAAGATATAAGATACAATTTGTTAAACACATGAAACTCAAGAAGAATGAAGACTGAAGTGTGGACACTATGCCTCTCCTTAGAATTGGGAACAAAACACCCATGGAAGGAGTTACAGAGACAAAGTTTGGAGCTGAGACGAAAGGATGGACCATGTAGAGACTGCCATATCCAGGGATCCACCCCGTAATCAGCTTCCAAACGCTGACACCATTGCATACACTAGCAAGATTTTGCTGAAAGGACCCATATATAGCTCTCTCTTGTGAGACTATGCCGGGCCTAGCAAACACAGAAGTGGATGCTCACAGTCAGCTATTGGATGGATCACAGGGCTCCCAATGGAGGAGCTAGAGAAAGTACCCAAGGAGCTAAAGGGATCTGCAACCCTATAGGTGGAACAACATTATGAACTAACCAGTACCCTGGAGCTCTTTTATCTAGCTGCATATGTATCAAAAGATGGCCTAGTCGGTCATCACTGTAAAGAGAGGCCCATTGGACACGCAAACTGTATATGCCCCAGTACAGGGGAACGCCAGGGCCAAAAAATGGGAATGGGTGGGTAGGGAAGTGGGGGGGGGGAGGGTATGGGGGACATTTGGGAGAGCATTGGAAATGTAATTGAGGAAAATATGTAATAAAAAATATTAAAAAAAAAAAAAAGAAAACTTGCTGGCTGCAAAAAAGTCAAGGCCCTAAGCAAATAATCAGTAAACTGGAAGACATGATCTCCAAGATGATTTAAAAGTAAGGTACAGAAATACAGTGGATAAAAAATAATAAATAAGTTATCAGCTACTTCTGCATCCACAACACATCCTCTAACGTGCACACAAAGGGAGAGGGAAAACATTCAATAAACAATGCCAAAATATTTCCAAGATTTGAGAAAAAAATTAAAAATACCATTAGACTGGGTTGGTAGCTGAGTTGATAAGAGTGTTGATAAGAGTGCTTGTCTAGAAAGCCCAACACTCTGGGTTTTGAACTCAGAACTAGATAAAACCAAGTGTAATAATGCCCACCTGTATTCCTAACACTAGGAAGGTGGAGATAGTGGGTTCAGAAACTCAAGGTCCTCCTTGACCACCTACTGAGTTTGAGGCCAGCCCAGGGTATGTGCCATTATGGCTCAAAAATAAAAAAAAAATTCAAGAAGCTCTCTAAATCCCAAACAGAATAAACTCAAAACCTTCCACAGTGGTCACAATCATACTGGTAAACTCTTAGAAATCTTTGCAGCATGAAAGCGAATGAATGATGGGTATAATACACATCACATAGAAATCCGTCATCAGGCAACAGGAGACAGTAGCCAAAAGAGGATGAAAAAGACATGATGGCACACAAGTAAAATGAATAGGAATGAAAAAGCATGGCAGGTGATGGAAAGAAGAGTGGATAAACTAGATTTAATGAAGAAGTGACCCATTGCAGTCATTACCATTACATCCCGTGTGTTGTAGGAGCTGTGGGATGGAGAGTCAGGGGAGAAACTTTTTAATGAAAATACCATGACTGAAGTGAAAAATAGAGTAGGTAAAATTAATTGCATCTCAGATTACAAATTACACTGCTAATAAAAGTGTGAACGCAGTAACAGAATCAACAGACAATGAGCAGACAGAGAGGAGACTAAAAGGAACAAAGAATCGTTGAGGTACACAATAATTTCAAGAGCTTAAAATGTACTTAGGAGTGTCTAGTAGGGGAAAGAGAAGAGAAAGGATAACTGGAAAAATACATGAACAACTAATGACTAAAAATGAGCAAGATACTGTGTATAGAAATCTTTTAAATAAACAAATAATATCATATTAAAATGGGTGATATTTTCACTATGACACGGCTAATATTGGGAAGACTTTTCCAACTTCATGTCTGGAAAGGATAGTCTGTCATTTAAATTTTTATTGTGGATATTGAGAGCTTCCTTTACACCAGGAACACTGGTTTGCTCTGAAAGTCAACTCTGAGTAAGAATAGTTTCTTCCCTGGAAGAGGTTACAGCTGAATGGATGAAGACAAGGGCTCCAGACATTCTGTCACAGGGTACAAGAGCAGCAAAGGAAGAAAGATCAAGGCCCTGTGCAAGATCACTGGCCACTAGGACAGTTCACAGGATAGGCCATAGGACAGGACAGACTCGTGGGACAAGGCCATCCAGACTTCACCTGGTTTCTTCAGGCATACACAGCATAGTGCAGCAAAAGCATGCAGTAGCATGCCAGGTGCCATGAAGGAAGAGTGGTAGGATATGGCATGTTGGAGATATGGGATGTCTATTTTCACAGACTGCCATTTCCCCAGCTCCAGATCCCATCTCTACACAATCTTGTGGCTTCAGTAGCAATGTACATCATTGCAACACTCCACCTGAGTATCCAGGACTCCCCCTGGGTGTAGGATCAAATTCACCAGGATGCCATTATTATGGTTTGGATCTGAAGTAGTCTCTATAAACTTGTATGTTTGAACACACGGTCCCCATCTATTGTCTTGTTTGGAGAGGCCGTGGATCCTTTGAAGCAGGAGTTAGAGCTGGCAGAGGTGGATTACTAGGGGCATGGCTTTGAGGGTTATGACCTGAATCATTTCTGACCCAAGCTCTCTGCTTCCTGATCAAGGTCATGTGGAAAAACTGCCTGCCATGGCACAGCCAGTCTCTACCACTATGCACTGTATTCTCTGAGACCATTAACCTCCCTTGTGACAGGTTTTCATTCACAGCCATAAAGAAAAGCTGATAGACAATGAGCCAGAAACCACATCCTGAACTTTTTGGGTTAAGAATGGATTGTGGTTGGCACATAGAAAGAGCAGTAGCCCAAGTCTCCCAGCCCTGGCTGTGTCTTAACCAAGCTCTCTCAGGCATTTCTGCTCACAGTGCATTTCAATACTTGCAAAATAGATGATCTTGTACCAAGTAGTATCTGTTTGGTTTTATCTTTGTTGTTGTGTTTGTTTTTACATGAAACCTTTTCTGTCCTGACCAAGATACTTCTTACCTAATGCAGGGCTATATAAAAAGCCAATAGTCAGGCTACAACAACAGAAATTAAGAAACTGTTCACCCCTAGTATGGATTCCATTCACTCTCAGGGTTCGAGTACCCAGGAAGTCTCAGGATCCTAGTTTGCTGATCCTCTGTCCTTCCCACAGTGCACAGTGGTGCTGGGCAGCAGGACTTGAAACTGTCAGTCTGGGTAAGTTCAAGCTATCATGTGGTCAAGTTCAAGAATATGGTGAATGACATATAAGCACACAACCATGAGGGTGGCTAGAAATGTTCTTCAGTCTTGGTGAGTCAGTCACTATCGCTGGGACTGTGCCTGGGGTCTAGGCTATGCCTGGCTCACCCCTGTGAGTATTGTTGCATTGGGTGGTACTCTGCATCGGCTTAATGAGTACCCCACTGCAAATGTGATAATAGGAAAATTAAGAGCTAGCACACTCAATTAAAACACACAAAGAAGAAACAAAAACCAGGACAGTAATTTGTTATGTTTCACAATCACCCTTCTGAGACAAGAAGAACTATGTCCAAGAATAGAAAGCAATAGGAATGATCACACACACAAAGACAATACACTTTCTAACCCCAGGGTCTTCCTGGCTGCCTGAGAGCCTGGAGTGAAGTTAGATTAGGCTGCAATGTCCAGAATTTATCTGAAAATACCCCAGAGAAATGGCACAAGAAAAATTGCCCTACCATGCTGACATCTCTTTCACATGCATCTGTAATTGAAAGCATTGACAAATGGTCCCATTTTACCCGCATCACGCCTTCTCATTGAATATGATGAATTAGGAGACGAAAGACTGATACGTGGATGGAATTACTTGATTTCCGAGTAGTATATTTTCGAGTTGATTTTAGCTTTGACCTTTGTCCCATCATTTACTAACACATCTCCTTTAAATGATCAGTCACAGATTTTAAAATTTTGGTGGTATTAAAAAAAATTTCTAGAAAGCCCATAGAAAGAAGACTTGACTTTGAGCCAACTACAGAAAGACTTGATATCTCATGGAAGGATGAGGAAATGTGCGAATAGAGTACTCAGTGAGTTCCTTAGTGTCTGTGCAACTTATCACCCTATACAAAGCAGCCGCAGGCATCAGATGAGTCTAGATGAACAGCACAGATGGCAAGGCACTGATACACAAAGCATGGATGGAGCTCACAAACGCATGTGCACTGACATCCTTCTTAGTGTATATACTGATGGGCCCATGTTTACAGAGAGTAAGGCCATGTGAGACACACATATAGCATGATACCGGCTATGGTTATCATCCATCCAGCAAATAATTATTATATAAACAAAGATGAATAACTTAAGTGAAAAATATTGAAGATCAATATAAATAAATGACTATATGCTACCATAGCTATCATCCATAAGTCATTTATAGCTAGCTAAAGTTCCAGATAGACTTTTTTGTTATCTTTGGAGCTTTAAAGCAATTTAAACATGAACATTTTACCTGTTTTTGAAAAATATTTCTCATCATCCTCTCTCATACATGTATTTATCACCAATTTATCTATATCTATATATTGATCAATCTATTGTGTATCTACATATCTATCGTCTATCTATTAATCAACCTATTTACTAGTCTATCTATATTTCTATCTTTATCCCCAATCCCTCTCTGCTTGGAAACTTTGGGAAGCTAGCACTACATACATTTCTTATAAGTAGAATATGTCTGCTACAACACACTGCAATGACCAGCTTCCTCTCAAATGAAATCTTGCCAAGGATACCAAAAATCATTTACATAGCTCTATCTTGAGACATTACACCTTTGTGCAGTGTTTCCTTAAAGATTTTGAGATTATCTCTGTGTCTAAGAACATTCATATTTAGTACAGTAGACATGCAAACTGAGCTGCAGAGAGGAGACTGGAAAAGCACATATGGATGAGCTAAAGAGATGAAGTGTCCATCAATCTCTAGCAAGCAAGAAAATCTACTCAGTAGAGCATCTTGTGCATGCTCATGCTGCTGAGAGAAATAAAGCCATTAGCCATTAGTGCTAATAGGAAATATATTGCCCCCATGGCAAGGTCTTCCCACTTAGCAATAACCATACAGTATGATCATCCTCTGCTGAGGGACTCCCCCTCCTCCTTGTCTGTTTTCCACTTTGGCTGTTAAACTGGTGATTGTTTCCTGTTTATGCACCCACTGGGTTCCAGCATACACACGCATTTGCTTGCAAATGAATAAATAAGCAGGTTATAATTTCCTTCAGTGAAGCTGTCAGTGTGTTATCCCCTCATTTCATTTCTACACAGTCCAGCCTCTGACAGAAGCAAAACCAGCAGAAGAATCTCCCCATCGTTCACTATTTTTACTTCTGTATCTTTCTGTCATGGCTTCCTGTTTCTTCTGCAAGAGGCATTAAGAAGATTCATGCTTCAAAATTCAAGCTTTATTTGGTCTCACAGACACACAGAGGCTTTCTCTATCCAAAGGTTTCTTCACATAATCAGGTAAATGGGGTTCCATTTAGCTTGAAAAATGATTGTGACCACAGTTGGAAATCATTGATTTAAAAAGGTTTTTAAGAACTTTTAAGAGTCATTCCCATCTGTTTTTCTGCTGTTAGGACTTTTTTTTTTCCTGTTTTCTTTTGTACCTTACAAGAACACAGTGCTGATTAAGAAGCAGGGTCACAGAGTAACTGGTATCCCTGGGAACTTACATTCTCACCAATAAAACAACCTACATTCCAGCACTCTCCCTCCTGTGTCAAAAACTAACAAGATGGTGGAAATACAGCCAGCTTCCTGAAAGAAGAACAAGTAAGAAGCTGTGCTGCCCTGCAGTATCTAGGAATGTTTCCCAGGTGAGCCAGTCAGGCTCATGGGTGAACCTTGATTTTATGTAAATAATCCAGAGGGAGAGGAGGGGAGAGAAGGGAAGGGGAGAGAAGGGAAGGGGAGGGGGGAGGGGAGGGAAGGGGGGAGGGGAGGGAGAGGAGAGGAGAGGAGAGGAGAGGAGAGGCACCTAAGCCTCCAAAGGGAGCAGGCTTTACAGAAAGCTAGAATTATGTGGTCCTGGGATGCAGCTCAGAAAAGCAGAAGGAAGCAGGTCTTAGATAAAGGAGATAGACCAGTGAGCAGACGTTATGTTACAGAAAAAAATATTTAAACCTTAATAAGAAAACACTGAATATATCTAAACCGTGAAATAATATAATCTAGTTTGCTCCTGGCAGGTCTCTGGAAGCAGAAAGTATCCTTACACTTGTAATTTTATATAGGTATAGAACTCATTTCAATTCAGTTATACCACTGGTACATCTAGTTTATAAACACTTGCCATTTGGAATTTCATGATCAGAGGACTACTTAACACTGCCTTATATTTGAAGCCTGTTAATTTTCTATGCTTTCTCTTATCTTGCCACAACAGCCTTGGGTAGCAAACAGCACAGCCTCATTAATAAACAGAGAAGAAACTATGCTTGAGTCTTGTAACAACTTTGACATTCACTGCAATAAGAGTAGAATCTAGGCATTCTGAAGACCAGACTTCCGGTGACATCAATGACTATGTCAAACATATGCTAATATGTGAATGCAATGGGAAAAAAGAGGAAGAGTCTAAACAGCAGTAAATTCAGAATGTTTAATTGAAAGGACATGGTTTCATCTTAGGGATATATAACTGCTTGTACCTCTCATTGGAGCACATTTCACCTTAAGGAAGATTTTTTTTTTTAAATTAACTTTACAAGACTCTAGGAGGGAAATTAACCCTAGTACCTTTGACAAATTTAATGTCACTCTGAAATTTAACATAAATCGAGCCCATTTACCTTAGCTGATTTTACAGCATCCATTTCTTTATCAGACAGATTTCTTATGGCTGCCTAGAGATAGTGCCTTACTGTAGCTCTCTAAAACTTTAGGGGAATGGAATTGGGGTCAAGGTGACACAGTGCTTACCACAATGGCCTCACAGCTACATGACAAGCAAACTCGTGGAATATGGAACCAGAATGAACTATAGCCAAACCTTTTTCAAGAAGGCTGGATTTTAAGGTACCTAAACCCAGAGAGTCTGGCTGGCCCCTTGTGTATATACACTTTGGCTTGGTCACTCAACCAAACAACAACCTACTGTTTACAGATCACATTATGTTCTGTAGTATGGAGAGATTAAGCAGAGTACCCTTTGGCTTGCCCATGTCCCTGCACTTTGAAGGGTAGAGGCAGGAGGATCAGGAGTCTTATGCCAGCTTAGGCTGTATGAGACCCTAGTTGCAAATACATTTTTAAAATCCATCTGGAAACATTTTAATCTAATTCTCTGAGCTCTTTAGGAGCTGTTTTCTCTCTCAGAGGCATATGATGGTTGACTGGGAGGACATCATATAGATATGAATTATATGGGGATGCCAGACAGCTGGAACGGTAGGCATTGATTGAATGAATTGAGTGTGGCCTTGGTCACAACTATAAAGAATATAGGAGCCTCTCCTAATAGGCACACAGAGTGAATTCAGGCACTAAACAGTCAACTTGGCAGAAGATCCCTAGCACTAGAAGAGAATGATGGTCACAAGGGTGCCTGGTTTCAGGTAATCCACCTGCATCTTGCCTACATTCTAATAGATAGAAATCAAGCCCACTGAGTTGAATCATTTCAAGTCACAGGCCTAAGGGCAAAAAAAGTACAAATGCGATGTATCTTTACTTGAAAACAAAAAAACAGTCCAAGAAGTATCCCATGGTCAGAGCCAAGGTCACTGTGTTAACAGATATGAAAAGCTGAGGATCTTTGGTCCCAGAAGGGTAAAAGTGGTCAGTGTTGGTGCATGACTTTAATCCCAGTTCTCGGGAGGGAAAGGTAGGTAGATTACTGAGTTCGAAGCCAGCCTGGTCTACAGTCTGAGTTCCCAGACAGCCAGGGCTACACAGAAAAATCCTGTCTAAAAAAAAGAAAAAGAAAAGAAGAGAAAAGAAAAGAAAAGAAAAGAAAAGAAAAGAAAAGAAAAGAAAAGAAAAGAAAAGAAAAGAAAAGAAAAGAAAAGAGAAAGGAAAAAGAGGAGGAGGAGGAGGAGTGTAAAATTTGACCTTTCATACTTACAGACTTACACTCCAGTCCCCAGCTGTCCCCTGATCCTTCAAAATGCTTCTTCCCAGGCTGGTTCCCTGCATGGTAACTACCACTCACCTCTCTGCCATCTTAGAACTCACTCTCTCAGCTCTCCTATTTACCAAAGCCCATGAGCTGTTCCCTCAGACCTGCTCAATGCCACACTTGGCCTTTCATACAGCCAGGCATCTGCAGAGGCATGCCACACAGAAAAGAAACCCAGCTTCCAGTATACTGAAGCACCTTAGCTGAGGAATGGCCCTGAGTTCACCCATCATCGACCGTCTATGCTCCAGAATCCACACCAAACCCACTCCTCCACAGCCCTTCACAATATATCATTGTCCCCCCATTTTGTTCCAGTTGCTTTTTCAGGTTCAGACATTCGTGGGGTCTCGCTTTAGCTGACAGATTCATTTACCAGATCCTCACATGTGACCCACTTGATTCTCCAGCTGCATAACATATAAAGAAGACCTAGAAACCCTGAATTTCCACAAACTGAGGTAAAATACTTTCTGGCATACTGGATACCCAACACCCCACAAACCAGCTGTGGGTATCTATGACCCCAACATCTATGACCCCAGCACTTGGAAGGTATAAGCAGGAGAATCAGAAGCACAAGGTCATTGTCAGCTACAGATGGAGTTTGAGGACATTCTGGGCTATGTGAAATGTTGTGCCAAAACAAACATAAAGAAGTATATGTATGACAGAAAGAGAGGGGAGTGTCCTTTATATTTTCCAAGCAAAAATGGCATGCATCATTTGGTGCAGAGAAAGCAAATGGCAGTGCTTAATGTATCAAAGCCAACAGCCATCACCCACACATATGATGATGCCCCACACTGGAGACAAGTCCTCCACACTGCTGCAATATGAATGCACATTCAAAGCAGAGAGAGTTTATTAATACTAATTATGAGAAACAGTGCCCCCATGAAGAAAATCAGTGCTAAAAATGAGATCTTTAGATCCATCCAGTTATTAGAACTCTACATTTTATCGTAGTGTTTGATCACGTTTCATATCATGAATCCAAAAACTGCCCCACCTCAGCTGGAGTTTGCACAAGCTGCCCTAGGAGGCATCATTGCACCTGTAAATCCATGAGAATACTTCACCTTTAAGAGTTAGAAGTACCTCAGAGCAGTCCACTGAAAAGTAACCAACTTGCTTTAATCAGCACATTTTAAGTAACAGCTAATCAAAGGGGGAAACATTCATTTTCTTGGAACAAAAGTACTTGCTTCATTAAGCAATGTGTTGACAGTTGATATGATAAATGTAAATAGCGAATGCAGATTTTACAGGCAACGTCACTGAGAACCGCAGTACAAAGGGTTTGCTCTGAAAGGATGGCCGCCTCCTGCACACAGCCTCTGCCCTGTTCTTGATGTATACACAAAAGGGCAGTGGTGGCAAACAGAGATGATAATCCAGTTTTGATTTCTGGTATCATACCACTTCTACTACACAGTCAAAACACATGAGTCCCAAATACAGAAGTGAAAAGAAGTGTTAGGATCAGTAACTAATATTAACTAAATAAAAAGATCATTCAAACACTTTATTTCTTAAACATTGTGTTAAAACAAAACCAAAGAAAAAGACATATGATACAAACTCTTCTGAAATGTAAACACCCTATTGTTAAGACACCGGCTTGTATTTCTAAAATGAATTCTCCCCTTTAGCAGCTGCAGTCATCACTTCATCCCCTAGAAAATTCAGAAAATATATTTTGACTTTATCTACCCCCTTCCCTTCAAGACTCACTAACCCATCTACTTCCCTACCTCACATTCTCTTTTACTTAGTATAATTTTATTAGAGTTATGGGGGCTTCTGAATCCCATTACTGCTGTCCATATGTACAAGGTGTAGGGCCATCCCCTGGGCTATCACTAGCCAAGTCCACAAACAAAAGTGACTCTCTCTCCTTCAGCCATAGTCTCTCAGCTACAGGTCAGGTCTCCTGAGCCCCTCCCTTCCCCACTGATAGAACTTAGCTAACTCAAAATATTTCTTTTATTTTTTCCTTTGTGTTTTGATGTACAAAAATCAAGGAATAGTAGATTTGTTGGTAAACTCTTATAGAATACTTCATTTTCATAATACATAAAAAATCATTTCTATAGATGCCTCTGCAGTGTCATTCCGGAGAAGGAGAGGCCAGGGTGATTGCCTCTTCCTGTAGTGATTCATAGAGCCATGTTTGAGTAGAAATGAGTCACACAGAGAGCAAATGAAAATTGTCATAGGCAACACCATCTACTCTCCTAAAGACTGTCAAGCCAGGACCCCAGGAAGAAGCATACCCCAGACAAAAACAGGCTTTGTCACAGTGAGAGGCCTTTGTGGGGATAAAGGAGGCCTGTGGGAAGCAGCAGGTACATCTCCTTGGATGGCTGCCTGAGGGAATCAGCCAGAGTGATCTCATTTTAGAAATAAATCTACATCATTAGTGACATTGCATCATGGGAATCTCCCCACACTGAGCTCCAGCATGTGGTACTTCACTGCCCAGCAGTAGAAATAATGGCTTCTTCAGCATGACACCTTGTCTGTGCCGACAACAGTGTTGATCTTTCTTCCACCCACATACCCAGATCACTTTTTCTTTACATAAGTACATTTGTTCATAGTATAAAACACAAATCTTGTTCATACTGTATCTTCTTGAATTTGTTGATGGCACTTATAAGACATTGATGGTCTCAAGGGAAGCCTGCTTGCTTTGTTTTATTCCATAATATCAACATCTGCCTGTTAGTTACTTATTATAGAAGTTCATAGATGTGTCTCCCAACCTCTTAAGCATTGAGAGTCCAAATACAGACATTTGCTACTTCACCTAGAGTCAGTTCATTCCCGTGGTTATGAATGCCTATCACCGAGTCCTCTTTTGATGTTATCTTGTCACAATATGGCAGCACCTTTATTCGGTCATTGGAATCTGTAAGTTGCTGTGATAAAACATGACCAAGGGAACTTACAGAAGAAAGAGTTTATCTGGGCTTCTGGTTGTGGAGGAATAAGAGACCATCATGGTTGGGAGGCATGACAGCAAGAGGCAGACATGGTAGCAGATGGCAGGAGCAGGAAAAGTGAGATATCACATCTTCAAATGCAGAAGCAACAGAGATAGACACACACACACATATACAGAGAGAGAGAGAGAGAGAGAGAGAGAGAGAGAGAGAGGAAAGTGGAGGAGGAGGAGGAGGAAGAGAAGGAGGCTTTAAATCTCAAAGCCCACCTCCAGTAGCCATGCTTCTTCCAGCAAAGCCACACCTGCTAAATCTCAGCAGACACTGTCACTAACTGGGTGCCAAGTTCAAATTGGAGGAGGTTTTTCTTTTTCTTTTTTTTTTTTTAAGATTTATTTTATGTATATGAATACACTGTAGCTATCTTTGAACACACCAGAAGAGGGCATCAGATCCCATTACAAATGTTTGTGAGTCACCATTTGGTTGCTAGGAATTGAACTCAGGACCTTTGGAAGAGCAGTCAGTGTTCTTAACCACTGAGCCGTCTCTCCAGCCTCTGAGGGAGGCTTTTTTTTTATTCAAACAACTACACTTGTTCTCTGTGATTCCTATTGTCTCTTTAGCATAACAGGAGTGATACATTGAATTTTAGATACTTCTTGCAAAAAATAATTTATTCAAACTGCAAATCGGAAGGGCAGTATAAACTGCATGTTTGAAGATTGTGTCTTTAAATTATAAATAAATGAATATAAAAATTAACATGATACCTTATGGACACTGATTGCCCATGCAGGCAACTGCTTTCTTCTCTGATTTCACAAGAAATCCATTTGCTCATCACCAAGGACGGGATGCTGATGGTTTAACATCCAATCATTTAAATGTCCATGCCCAAAACTTGTTTAAATGAATACAGATTAAACTGATGGTGAAAACAGATCCTAACACTATTGAACTAGATAATTTTAACTCATTTATTATATTACCCAGGAACAGTTCTTTTTAAAGTATTGTATTAGCTGGAAAATTTTACCATCTACAATACAAAATTCCATGAAACCATTCAATCTTAAAATGACAAAATTAATTCTTGCTTATAAGATGTTCCAAAGACATGGTTCTTGTCCGCAGGTAGACTTGTACCTAATCTGGAACACTCCCAGTCCCCTTTGTGGCATGGGTCTGTGCTCTACAGGTCATTGTCCTCATGTTCAGCCATTGGCTGGGTGGAACCTGAACCTGAACCTCTCCCTGTGCCTACAACTAAGGAGGGAAGCTGGGTTGTGGCCATGAGATGGGAAGTCAGCATTAAGTCCACTGGGCAGCTGGACAGGCAAGCATGTGTCTTACTATATATGTTAACACATCTCCCCCTATGCCATTCAGTATGATTTCTCTCATCTAGTAGGACAAATAATATATCCTCTGTAGGAAACAAGAATGTTCTACTAAATATGCCCAGTGGTTTCTCTTCTTTATCTCCTGATGCTTGCTTGGAAAGGTGATGCACTTATTAAAATCCACTCTTATGGATGAAGTTGCTCTTCCTATCATTAGCCAAGGTTTCTGTTTCAGAAAGAAGAAAAAGAATTTTTCTCTGTGACATCAGTTTTCTCCTTTCTTCTTTTTCTTTTTATTAATACACATCTATGCAGTTGCTGTGCCAGCCTCACCACCCTGCTGGAGCAGACCAGCTCAGCCCTCTGCCCCCAGCACACCAAGGCCCAAAGCTTCCATGCAGGTGGTTCCTGTTTCCCTCCAGACAGGTCAGAGTGACTTCATCTCCAGTGTGCTTTCACCTCCTGCTTAATAAAGCTGTCCTCACATAATTTAGGGTCCATGTGACAGCTGTATTTGTAACCTAACAGCTGTCTAGATGGTTAAAGTTACCCTGCAGTGTGGTGCCAGGGGACTCAGAGCCCTTTGAAACTGGTCCAATATTTATCATTTTTTGTTCTGGCATTGTCTCAGGGGATGACAGCAGATGTGGTGAGTGCCCACTGGGGCATCTTAACTTGTCTTCGTTCTTTATATCCTTTCTTAACACCCAATAATTCTTAATAGCAAACTACAGGGTCTTGGCAATGCAAGTCAAAAATAGCACCTTGAATATAACCATTCCTCTAACGAGGTCAACAGGAGTCGGGAATGACACATTTGCCAAACACCAGACACAGAAGGTAGATGTTGCTTCATTGTACCGAACCACAGATTGAGGATGCATAAGTAAAATAGCATCCACTGCTAACAGCATATAAGATATATATAACCCATTTCACCCACCAAGATGAAAATTCATAACAAAATAAATATGGATTTTTTTAGTAGCAGTAATTGAATTTTGCTAGCCTTCCAAATACCATAAATATCCTCTATGTGTTCGTATTTAAATTTCCTTGCATTGTCTCAACTGAGCTGTCAATCATTCCCTTGGAGTACAATTTTCCTCCTAGCCCTCTTATCTCTTGGCTTCCTGCTGTTTGATCAAACAGACATGCACAGGCACAGGCACAGGCACGCGCACACGCGCGCACACACACACACACACACACACACACACACACACTCCCAAAGTAGAGAAAGGGACAGGGATGGGGAGGAGGGAGAGAAAAGGAGAGGAGAGTGAGCCTTATTCATCTGCACATAAGCAACAACAAGAAGTAAGAGGCAGTTACTGATGCCAAGATCGCCCTGCCATATTTGCAGGGCACAATATTTTAACCAACACTTTTTTGTGGTATGGCTTGTACTTCAATTTCTAAGAAGAACAGACTCAACTCAGAAATTAGAATCTCCAAGCATAATGAGAACCTGACAATCCTTTAACAGCAGGAGAAAATACGATCACAGGATTGTATTGCCAGCTCTACCGGGTGAGTCCTTTAGATGGGCCAAAACTACTTGGCACTGTTCTTCAGCCTCACAGCACAAGCAGGTCATTAGACTGGCAAGGGGTGTGTGTGCCTAACTGAGTGGTTGTGAGGCCAGTTTTATCCTAAAGGTCCTATTTACCTTGCAGGCACACAAGGTTTTCAAACTTGTGATTAATCTTATTCACCTATCTTCTGCATAAACTATGTAACATCAAAGGAAAATATGCATTAGAATACTTTTTTTTAGGACACTGCCAATTGTTTACTCTGTTTTAGGACACTGACTTTTGTTTGCGAACTTCTGGAGAGTTTGGGTCAATGACCATTTAGGGAGGGGTTTTTTTCATTTGTTTTGATTTTGCCTAACAGACCAGCTTAAGTGAACCCACACAGCTTGTAGAGATGGGAATGGTTAGCTATTCATATATTAACCAGGCTCTAGAGTAAGACCCAATTGACATAGGATGGACATGGGATATAGTGTGCCTTTTAGTAACAAATTATAAATTTGTTAGTGAAGATAAAGTGGCTATTTGTTTTTAAAAACATTAATGAGAGAAGAGAGATGGCTCACTTGTTATGGATGTTTGTGGCTCTTCCAGAAAACTTAAGTGCAGTGCACGCGCGCGCGCGCACACACACACACACACACACACACACACACACACAAAATTAAAAAATAACCATGAGTCAACCGTTATCAACCAAACCTGAAAATATATACTAATAGATACTTGCAAGTAGATTAGGCAGTTCTTTGATTATCATTTTTGTCCCCAATACTTTTATTTTAATTCACAAAATTATGGTTTTTTTATGAGAAATTTACAGGAAGAGTGGACATGGTACTAGTGATCCTGAGATTAGGCAGAAAATTAATTACAATTTGGTTCAAGTGTTTTCTTATTCTGCAAATAATTTGGCATATGATTCCATAGAGAAAACAATCATTAAGTAAACATGATCTCATCCAGGTCCAGAAAAATAAGACACTAGACCTGGGTCTTCTATGTCTAGGCTTCTTCCTTAGCATCATGCACATAATCCACACACTGTGTCCTAGTTTTCCATTCCAACAGCAAGATATCTGATCTAACCCATTAGGAGGAGGCAAGATTCTTTTAGACCTCAAATGCCTGAGTTCATATGGTCCTGTGGTTCAAGGCCTGCACCTTACAGAAAAGGTGTGGAGGAGAAGCTTGCTCCCCTCACAGAATGAAGCCAACGCCCCTTTCAAATGGCGTGGCCCAGTGAATTGAAGACTCTCCCCCTCTAAGTTCTACTTCTTCCAGGTTCCAGCCAATAGTACCATAAGGTGGGGGTCTTCAACAGGCATAACAGCAGAATGTTTTTCTCGAAGTTGCCATTTACTGCAGCATCCTGGGCTTCATGTCCTGGAATTACCCTCCAGAGAGAATTGACATGTTTGATCTTCATGTCCTATGAATTTTAAGTTGTATTTTTAGTGGCATGAATTTTTACAAGGGAGAAGTCAAATAAAATTAGTTCCATATTTTGATCATAATAGCATGCCATACGAAGCTTAGTACTCTAAACTAAACTAAGGATGGATGAATGATCTCCCATTACTCTGATACCTGTCTTCACAGCATGGGTCACACAGAACATGGACACCTTTTGTTAAAGATAGTACAGTTGAGGTGAGGACTGGAGAGATGACTCCATGCAGATGCTGCTCTTATAGAGGACCTGAGTTCCATTCCTAGCATTTATATTGAGTACCTGTGAGTCTATCTAGGGAATCTAACCTCCTTTGACCGTTATGGGTATCTTCATTCTCAGGCACATACCTCCACACAGCCACACATACATACAATTTAAACATAAAATTCAATCTAAATAAAAACTCTATGGGAATCCCACACCACAAAGGTTGTCTCTGTGGTGCTCTAAATCTTGACTTAATAGAAGTTACTATGTTCTTGCCATCTCCTGCTGCATATCAGGGAGTAAAACCTCCAGAGCAGTCAGAGGGGTGATGTAAAAGTTGGATACACAGTAGCCCTGCTGAGATGAAACAAACCCAACTTTTCTTATTTCACAGGAAACAGCACACTAAAGAACCATTCTTCTCTTACAACCACTGGTTAGTTAAAAAGGGTAGACAAACTAAACTGAGAAACTTACCCACGGCCTAGCATACAGCCGAGTCCCCCCACTTCCTCAGAATCCTGCATGCACGCTCAGGCACAAAGCATGTCCTCTCCTTGATACCTGAAGATTTCCACTCATTTCACCACACCCACCTATGGCTCAGAAAATGTTATGGGCTCTTCTTTTCTTTTCTTTTTTTTTTTTTTGATGTATTTATTTATTATATGTAAGTACAGTGTAGCTGCCCTCAGACACTCCAGAAGAGGGAGTCAGATCTCATTACGGATGGTTGTGAGCCACCATGTGGTTGCTGGGATTTGAACTCCTGACCTTCGGAAGAGCAGTCGGGTGCTCTTACCCACTGAGCCATCTCACCAGCCCTTATGGGCTCTTCTTACCCTTCTTCCCTAACCAAGTAGGATCCGTCGTGTGTGTCTTTGCACCCACAGCAAAGCCTATGGCGGCACTAACTCGACCTCGATGACTCTACGAGATTCTGGATTTTCTCAAGAGAAGCATGACTACCCATACACAGCAAAGCATCACACGAGCACAGGATGGTGCTCATAGCTACTTGTGGAGTGGATAAAAGATAAATAAATGAATAAAATTCAAATTCCAAAGGGGACACAACGCCATGCAGCCTAGACAGCCTCCTGTGTCATGTACATTCACGGGACCCTCCATTTCATCTGCCACTGGCTTCTTAATGGTAACATAACAACTTGATTGGGTATGATTGACAAGCAGAAGTTGCATATTTAAAATCTCAACGATTTGGTAACTTTGGCGATAAGTACATGCTTACAAAAGTATCACAAGATCCAATCCTCTCATGTCTCCACCGACCTGTATACTACTTTCTGTTTGCTACAAAACACTTAGCAAATGCCCCTCCTCGGCATATTTTAATCGCATGACAGGGTTGTTCACCATGGGACTGTAGTGTCCAGCAGATAACTAGAAGTTACTATCTTGGATCAGAATTTTACTTTCTGCTCATTGAATGTAACTATTATAGGATTTTCATATAAGTGGATTATGTAGCCTTTGCACTCTATGTCTGGCTTTTTTAAACCTTTTTTTTTTTTAAATTGGACTCACACAATTTTTTTAAACTTGCAGAATTCCCTTCCCATTAAGGCTGGGTAATATTCTAGCACAGGCAAATACTACATATTCTTTATCCAGTCATCTGTTGATGGCTCTTTGGAGATATGCATGTCATGAGCAACTTCTACTAAGATGGTCAAAAATTCATTATAAATCAGAGAAATAATAGAGAAGATAATGAAGTAACATTCTCAAAAAAAATAAAAAAACTTGTTAACCCATTCCAGGTGCGGTAGAATTTACATAAGCAGAAGATATATACCCTAGTACTCGGCAGTGAAGACAGGAGAGCCTGGGCTATCTCAAGAACATCAAGCTAGCCTGGGCTACATAGCAAGACCCTCTACCCAAAAAAATAATGTTCACAGTTGTATTTGTGTATTTCAAAAGAGGTAAAAGAAGAAATAGGACACCAGGCTTAAAATATTTGATAAATAGTAATTCATGATATAGCAGCATAAATCTAAATATATTTGCCTTTAATTAAATAATGTATATATGAAAATTTTAACCTAACTCTGTTGAGAATGATGCAGCTTGTAAGGCTAGAAAAAAATTAAACTCAAAAGTACAGAGATTCATGCCATAAAATTGTAATTCAGAACAATGGGGACACTAGTCACATAACCCAAAGTGGATTTATGGCAAGAGGCATATTGGTGATAAAGAGAAATATTTCACAATGAAAAATGGGACCATTCCAACAGGCAATATGCAAATTATAAATTTTATGCAAGTAAAAATGTGTATTTGAAATGCATGAGGCAAATTTTATAAATCCATTGCACAATTTTTACAAAAGCTGAGAGAACAAGAAGACAGAATTATTATTGAGGAGAAAGGCACTTTGAAACAAATAATAAATGCATTTATTCTTAAACAGCAGCTAGAAAACAATGTCTTTGGTCACTACAGAAGGACACATTTTAGGTGAACTTGGACCCTGACCAAGAGTAGCAACATATGGGCACATAAAGGAAATTAACAGAGGTTTGAAGAACTGCCAGCGCACAGAGCATGGCTCTGATCACACAGAAGATTTTGAAATTGTAACTTAAAATCAACTCAATACTTCGAAATTTAGCAAGTTGCCCTTGGAAAAGCCCTTAGAGAAATCCTAATTGGGAGTGTCTGACTATATAATAGAATGAATACAGAAATTAGTCACCATGAAATGTAATAAAAAGGAAAGTAGAATAAATCTGCACCCTTGAACACATGTCAGACTTGAAACTTCAAAAACGATGTCAGCAAATAAGTCAAAACAAAACAAAGAAAATGAAGCAGTACAGACCCCACTCAACAGCGAAAACAATAACCTCCAAGGAGCAAAGCCAATGTGCCTGCTCTTTAAAACAAAAATAATAAAAATTATAAACTCTTATCAGCACGATGGAAAAATACAGAGAACAAATTACCAGAAACAAAAGATAGTGGATTAAATAAGGTGCACTACTATGGATCTGACAAACTCGATATGCTGTTGTAATAATGTTTATGGATGAGCCTTTGTATCAAATATGAACATTTCAGGAAAACTTACACTTTTTAAAAGAAGCTCAAACAAATCAACCCTACTGCTAATGGAGACAATATACTGCTTAGTGAAATATATATATTAAGTCCTCTAGGACCAAAAAGATGGCCCAGCAGGTAAAATGGCTGCCTTACAATTACTAGGGCTGGTGTTCAGATCCCAGTACCCCAGTAAAAATCAGGGAGTTGTAAAGGTTTACCCATAATCCAGCCAGCAGGAGGCAAAGTTGGGGGATCCCCTGAGCAGACTGGCCAGCTAGAAGACTCAGTAAGCTGAATTCAGTAGGAAATCCTGTCTCTGTATGTAAGGTAGAAGGAGATTTCCAGCATCAGCAATGGTACAGCACACATGTGCATGTTTATAAATAAACAAACACATGCACACATATACACACCACATCCTTGAAATATGTACACACACATATACATATACTTTTAAAAGAACAAAACAAGAACAGCTAACCTCTTAACTAAGATATTTACATCAAAATGAGGTTCACAGGTAAATTCTTTTTGGCTCTAGAATTTGAAACAATATTATACATTTTCAGAAAAATAAATAATGAAGGAAAAATTTGAGCAGCTAACTGGCTAGCTGCCAAAAACTGCTGAAGACACCAAAGAGGGAACCCAAGGCCCACGTTATTCTCGTGAACATGAAAAGCAAATTTCCTCATGGAAATGAACTGTCTAGAATTACAGTTGACATTGATCTCTTAAGGTCTGGTTTCTGGGTATCTTTTAAAACAGATAAACACATACTCTTGTTCTTCAAGGTCACTGGGACCTACAACAGACCAAGTTCAGAGAATCAGTCCCTCTTCCCAGACTATTTTGCTTTCTTCATCTGTAGTGTTAAGTGTCTCCTAGTGTGGGGATGTTTCTGCAGTAGTTCTCTGCTGCCGAAATCTGGAAACCCGTTTTAACAAGCATATAGGCAGATTCAAAATGCCAGCTATAATATCATCATAACTCATTACCAGGTGATGTTTCCAATGTGTCCACATCCTTAACCTTCTGTAATTATTACCCTTGGAAACCCAGTGAAAAAAGAGAAAAATGAAGACATGTGTTACCTTAAAATCACTTAATATTCATGTCACAGAATCATGAGCACCTAGCCTAATGACTACCAGTGATAATTTGCTGAGTCAGAGAGCATGAAGAGGGACAGGAAATTATCTTACAGGAAACTTTCACTGATGCAGCTGAATGTCTGCAAGAAGGTGAGGTCATGAGAACCTAGAAAGACATCCCTTTCTTTACATGATGAGCCACTGCACAGGAACATTTTACCTGTGGTGCTTTGATTTTCTACATAGTTACAGAGAACATGAAAGTTTTGTGGAAAAATTCTCCCAGGGTAAGTACTGCCTTACGAAAGAAAACTGGTTTTTTGAACATTGTAGATTAAATAAGAATGAGAGAGAGAGCGCGCAAGAGAAAGAGACAGAGAGAGAGCAAGAATCACAATTCCTTATTTTAGTCCTATCTTCAACTCCATTCACAAATTTTAAATCACGTATGGTCCTAGAAAGCCAGAAGAAATCTCACAGTATCCCACTCGTTCCAGACAGAGCATAAATTGCCTTGATCTGATGTATCCACACTGTCTATACTTCCTTCCCATGAGTCACTTAGTGTTCTTAGGTTATCTGATCAACACTAATGATGTCTCACTGCTTGAATTCAGGTAATCCCCATTTAACTTAATAATCCTTAATAATTAATACAAACATATGCTGAACTGTGTAATTAAAGCCTTGGATCATTGTATCTATGACACAGTTTGTCATGACAAACTCCAGTAAGTAACATTTACAGATGGATGGGATTGAAGGACCCTAGAGAGGTGTATGATGGGATGGAAGGACCCCGGAGAGCTGCATGTACTCCTGACTCACCACTCTTACAAATGCCCTCAATCCCACAGGCTATGACTTGCTTTCTCTTCTTCCTTCACACCAATAAGTACCTCATCTCCATGCCTGAGCCTATTGCCCCTCTTGTAACCCACTGCAAAACTGTGTCTCCTCACAAATATAGCTATTTACCCAATGTGGCTGGCGGATCATGTCTGATGGTAAACAGTCATCACAGCCATAATAGCAGTCCTAACAGTGCCAATTACCAGCACCTCTTTCTGAAAGGCCTCCAGTCCCCCGACAAGACCACACCTGATTACCCCAAGCCCGTAGTCCAGGTTCTCTGCCTTCCTATGTGAGGGCCCTGACTGCTTCTACCCTAATCCATACCAGGACCCTCCTCAGAGGCCTTCCTCCCCACATACCTTACTCCCAATGCCAGTCTTAGCAGAAAACACAAGGTCTCTTTCTTGTAACATGGTGCCTGCCCAATTTGTGCTTCTGAGCCTTTTTTTTCTCTCCTGTAGACCCTGCCTGTAGAGAGAGGGGATCTGTGGTATTCTCTGACATTGTGCATTATACACTCTGGGCTGTGTGAACACCTGAGCACACACAGGCAAGACACTAACACCATAAGCATCTGTGCCCAAGTTCCTCCTCCCCCACATGCTGAATCCTTAGAGAGCAGGGATAGGGAGGTACCTTTCTATCCTGGAGCACAGATACAGTGATTGCCAGACAACAAGGTTGCCAATGTCATAGCCTCGTAGCCTCCTGCCCCCAGTTTTCAAGTAAAGTCATGAAATTCATATCAGCAAGGAGAAAACAGAGTTTGCACATTAAAATTAGGTTCTGGTCATGGCACACACCTTTAACCCTAGCACTCAGGAGGCAGAGGCAGATAGATGTCTGAATAAGTCTAGCCTGGTCTACAGAGCAAGTTCCAAGTTAGCCAGAGTTACACAGAGAAACTATTTCTAAGGGAAAAACAAACAAACAAACAAAACCCAAACACCCTATGTTTTGAGAGAACAAAGAAAGCATGCATTAGGGAGGAGTCATTTGGAGAAATGCAGGTGTTACTGCAGTGAGCCCTTGCTCATTACAAAGCTGATTCCTTTTTGGAGTTTAACTCACTGAAAACACTGGCTATCATTGACTATGCAGTGTGTCTTGCTTTAATTCAAAGGTCAGTGGGTTTCTCTCTTAGAAAATCCATTTTCGTTCCTTAAAATAGAAAAAAAATTAAATTGGAAGGAATAAAATCTAATTGTCCTAATCTAAAAATAATAAAATATTTCATACATTATTTACGAGACACATTTTACGTGGATACTCTTAAAAGTATTTCTCATATAAGGTTGTCACATTTGATAAATGAAATTATGATGCACAGCAAAATTGGAATGTCAGATAAACACTCTTGCATTCCATCCTATCATATTTGGTATATATCCATAATAAAAAACATAATTTACCTGAAATTCAAAATTAACTGTTACAGCTTTATTTCTGATATATGTCTGATTTAGAGTATTCTAATAGGAAGCACAGAAAACAAAAACTGAAACTTTTACACATTGCTAGTCAACACTACCTTTCTTTGACTTGTGGATATTCTGTATTCTGGATAGCAGGGTCATGATAATCTAATTATTTGTCATAAAGGTCATTCCTTTGTGTGACCCTGAGAGACTTCAAAGCAATTTCCTGAAAGTAAATTATTTTCCAATGAAGCAAGAACTCATGCAGCTTTTTCTCTGCCAATGAGTCTAACCAGGTATCAAATAAATGACTCTACCTATTTTACCCCCCAATTAGATTTTACTTCAATTATAGAAAGATGGTGCCTCTCTTAGTTGCAATCACAAGGCAAGGCCAACATATTGCTACCCTGATCTCAGCACAGGAGGAGTCTGTGTTCAGAAATGCTAAGGGCCTGGCCTAGACCCAGTGCTATCGAATTCAGGGAAGCAAGAGAAAGGAGAGGGCAGATGTAGTAGATCCTCTGAGGTCAGGTGTGCTCTCTCTGGGTCCTAGCAATATTTACATGATTTAAATATTGGTAAGCAGAAGAAGGAGGCTCTGCTAAAAAAGTTAAATCCCAAAAGCTGTTGCCTGTAGGTGGTATATGTTCTTCTAGCTGGGCTACCTGTCTGGCATCAGTGGGAGAGGATGTATCACACAGAGATTTTATATTCCAGAGTTGGGGAGTACCCAGGGGGCCTCCTTCCACTCAGAAAAGAATGGGACTGTGGGGGGGGGGGATTATGGAAGGGAGTGACCAGGAGTGGGCAGTGAGGGAGATGTAAAGTAAGTAAAAAAATAAGTAAATAAATAGAAACAAGTTGTTAAAAGAAAAATAAAACCAGAAACAATACTGTATGCATATATTTTTCACACCATACTTTAATAAGGGTTTAACAGCTAGAGACACAAGCTCCAGGGGGGTACTGGTTAGTTCATATTGTTGTTCCACCTATAGGGTTGCAGATCCCTTTAGATCCTTGGGTACTTTCTCTAGCTCCTCCATTGGGGGCCCTGTGATCCATCCAATAGTTGACTTTGAGCATCCACGAACTTTTTTGTTGTCAGTCCAGTACACTACCAAACACCAAACATGAATCAGCAACTTCAGTCCGTCTACTCAGCAGGCACCACTCAGAAACCATAGAGGGCAGTTCAATTCAGAAGAAACTATGAGGCTCACCAACTGGCCAAATATACAGAAAGTGGCAAGAAGTCATAGGAGCCCCATGAGAAGTTCTTTGTTGAGTTTCTTTCTACAATGTCACCACAAGCAAAGCTCAACAACACAATATAAGGTGAATCAATATATGTGTGTCTCCAATGGAGACTAGCAAGGCAAAGCAATGTGTTGCGGTAAATTTCCAACTCAAATATGCCCCGGCAATGAAAACACAACTCAGTTAATATGAATATATACACATATATGAATATGTGTGCATAGATTGGGCATATCTACCACTATACTACCATCTTCCACATCAATGAGACTCCTTAGAATTTGCAGTTTCTCCAGGTCATGTGCTTCTGTTCCACTTTTCTTCTTCTTCCTCCTCTGCATCCTCTCCCTCTTCCATTTTCTCCTTCTTCTCTCCCTGCCTTCTGCTCCACCTTCCCGTCTTTCTTTGCCCAATCATCAGCTCTCCTTTACTTTACAAAATAAAATGGGAAGCAGGTTTACAGGAAATCACCTGAGTGCTGACTCATTTCTTGTTGGCAGCCACTCACAGGAGAACAGAATTAACATCAGATATTATTAGCCCCAGGGCTATCCACAATATTTCCCCCTTTCTGTCCAATTAAAAGGCTATTTTATCTCAGATATAATTGAACATAACTATAACTATTTTGTATTTATAAAGTACAAGATACCTAACACTCAGTCCATCATCTTTGTTAATTAAATAGAACCTCTGTCATCCATCTTTACTTAAAAGACTATAGTTCTGCACCTGGCTATGTCTTGGCTTTAGATTGAATGACATCTGAAAAACATCCTCTCAAATCTGTTCCTCTCAAAGTAAAAAGCCTGGGTTGGCTAAGAGACTATGTAGTTGTTCAACCCCATCAGAAATCCAAGAACTACTGGTATTAACTGAAAATATATAGGAAGCCTAACACAGCTTCCAAAACTTAGCCAGTTTATAGAGACCGCAGATCACTTGGACAGTCCCTTACTTCAACACTTTGAAGCATTGGTGTTCAGCCTACTGGCTAGGGTCATCTGACAGACTTAGAGAAACAGGAATATTAAGGACTAGCCTACGCTGTCTCTGCAGAATCAAGCTGTCCTAACCTGTAATTGTGTCCTTTCTTTTGACAGTATTATGTCTGTAGATGAAATGAAGCAATTCTTGCCTAGTGACTTTCACCACAACTGGAGTAACTCAAAGATGCTCAGTTTCTTCTTTGAATCCAAGACAGGGAAAGCTGTCAGGAGCAGACTGGTCTCAACAACAAGTGAAAAAATAACATTAAACATCACATTCTGTAGACTTCTGATGTTTTTGAAAACCAACTACCTATGTGAAGTAATCTAGACTGTTCTGTTAACTACTCTCAGCCATTTCTTTTTTTTTCCATTTTTATTAGGTATTTAGCTCATTTACATTTCCAATGCTATACCAAAAGTCCCCCATACCCACCCACCCCCACTCCCCTACCCACCCACTCCCCCTTTTTGGCCCTGGCGTTCCCCTGTACTGGGGCATATAAAGTTTGCATGTCCAATGGGCCTCTCTTTCCAGTGATGGCCGACTAGGCCATCTTTTGATACATATGCAGCTAGAGTCAAGAGCCATTTCTAATTTAAATAACTGAAAACACTCTAACAATAAACTCAGAGCCATGAATTTCCTATTTAGCCCTTAACTCACAGGCTTAAACATGTCAGATCTGTTTATAACAGCAAGAGAAGGACTGGGTCCAAGCCCTATACTTCAAAAATTTTAGTATTAAATACTAATAACCTATAATAACCACCCCCCGCCCCAAGGCTTAGAGAACTGGGACAATGACTCTTTATAACTTCTTCAAGCTGAATATGGGTGTTGAGATCTTTTTTTTTTTTAAGTTTTAACTCTTTTTTTTATTAGATGTTTTCTTCATTTACATTTCAAATGCTATCCCCATTCCTAGTTTCCTCTCCAAAGATCCCCTATACACCCTTCTCTCTCCCCCTGCTCCCCAATCCACCCACTCCCACTTCCTGGCCCTGGCATTCCCCTATACTGGGGCATAGAATATTCACAAGACCAAGGGCCTCTCCTCCCATTGAAGGCTGAGTAGGCCATCCTCTGCTACATATGCAGCTAGCAGAAGGGTAGGGAAATGGGGGAGTTGATTGGCCTTAAGAAGACCACACCAATGATTGTACTAGTCTCTGATGTCTGTGTCCTGACTGGATCCAGATGAAAACCAAGACATCAGGAGTTCAGGCAGGCCAGTTCAGCATGTCTGATGATGAAATTCACCAAGCCTGTATAGTCTGTAATATATATATCCAAACAAAACTTTAGTATCATCAAGGTAACCTTTTTGTTTGATTCTCTGGAATCTAGTTCTTCAGGGGGGTCTTCCTCTATCAAATCTGATCCACATAACTCTGGGGGGGGGAGTGTAAATACCTTAATGACCTTTTCCAAAAACACAAAGACAAAACCTTTTCCCCAAATCAGCATATCCTTCAGTTGGTAACCAGGAAAACCCATAGCTTGCCCTCTGTTCCAGAGAAACAATAAAACAACCACAATATTCAAAATCACACATTTTAGCCTATTTAGGCCTTCCTAATTTGTCATGTCAGGATATTAACCCAAAATTCCTGTGGAGCCCACATTAGACAGGCTACGAGTCTCCTGCAGACTTTATCATACCTAATCTTTAAAACAATCGAGTCACACTTCTATTTTCCTGACCTTTTTCCTTTCCTTCCCCCTTTCCTTTCCTTCCTCCTTTCCTTTCCAGTTTCCTTTCCTTTTCTCTTTCCTTTTCTCTTTCCTTTCTCCTTTCCTTTCCTCTTTCCTCTCCTTTTTCCTTTCCCTTTTTCTTTCTATACCTGCTTATAAGAGGCAGCTTGTCAAACTAGGATTTAAACCCAAAATTCCTGTGGAACTCATGTTAGACAGAATATGAGTATTCTGCAAGACTTCTTAGAGAAATATATCTGTATACCATCTTTAAAGCAATTAATTCAAACTTCCACTAAAATCTGCCTATAGGAAACAGATAGTTTTTCATTGTTAAGCTCTCTGCCTAGAGCAGCCATCTTGTTATACCATCTATCTGTTGTGCTCTCTACTTTGAGCCACAGACATTTATTTAATTAATACCTATTATAATATCTATCTGTTAGGCTCTCTACCTGGAGACACAGACTTCTATTAATACCTATATTCATAGCAGGTGATTATCACTGCTCTGTCTACTTGGAGTAAGTGACTAATATTGCCTATCTGGTTCTGAACTTTTATCTTAGGTTAGTTGAATTCAAATCAATATGTTGAGTGCCATTTTGTTGAGGTAAATCTCCAGCCCAAATATGCCCTGGCAATAAAAACATGACTCATTTAAAATGATTACATGCTGTGCGGCTAGATTGGGCAGATCTACTGCTGCACTACCTTCTTCACCATCAATGAGACCCCTTGGAACTTGCAGTTTCTCCAGGCCATGTGCTTCTGCTCTGCTTTTCTTCTTCCTCCTCCTCCTCTGCCTCTTCCATTTTTTCCTTCTCTCTCCACCTTCTGCTCCACCTTCTCCACCTTCTGCTCCACCTTCCCTTTTATCTGCCCAATCATCAGCTCTTCTTTATTTTACAAAATAAGGTGGGAAGCTGGTTTACAGGAAATCACCTGAGTGCTGACTCATTCCTTGTTGGCAGCCACTCACAGGAGAATGGAATTAACAGCAAATATAATTAGCCCTATATTTCCAAAGAAAGGACACAATTATAGGTTATGACAGCTTGATTCTGCCAAGACAGAGTAGACTAGTCTTTAATATTCCTGCACAGCATGTATTCATATTAACTGAGTCGTGTTTTCATTGCCGGGGCATACTTAGGTTGGAGATTTACTGCAACACCAATGCTCTAGCTCCTACTGTCGGTGGGGTCAAATTTATAGTCTTCCTAAACATCACCTGTCCTTTCATATGTCTGCTATAGCAAAACATCCTTTCACCTGTGTGCCCCAGCAAAAACATCATTTGCCATAACTGACTTCCCAAGAAACTAGAAGTTTCTACTCCGAAGTACAGCAGAGAGCAAAGAAAGGCAACTTTACACTTCCAGGGGCTAAAATGTATGTGAAGCAGGTGAAGGTAGAACAGAAACAGAGCCAAGGCAAAACACAAGAGGGTCAGACTAACAGAGGGTCAAGAGCCTGTATTTAATGGAAATAGAGTTGAAATTACAGAAAACTAACCTGTCACGCATTTAGCAATGAACGGCAACCAAGACTGCAGAAAACAAATACAGGAAAGGGAACACCAAGCCTGAATGACTGCCTGTGTTTGTGAATCAGGAAGACAAAGGATTAAACATAATCTCAAAAGACAGGAAAGTCTCAGACACCAGATAGACAAGCAAGAATGCTGTGGGAGAGAAAATCCAAATTCCAGACTGAACGTTGGAAGCCACTCACGGAGGAACCTCCCAGAATATCACAGAATGCTTTGCAGGAGAAATAAACACTGAGGACCCAGCATGTTGATGCTCCATATTTGAACAAAAAGGGGAAATTTTTAGGTTTAAAAGTGAAAAAGATAGATCAATGGCTCAGAAAAAGAAAATAAAAATAAATTTGGATTTATTTTTATTTCCAATGTCAGATAACCTTCCAGTAACATGAGCAGAAAAGTGTGTGATATAAAATTCTACACTTGCTCTTGAATTCCAGGGCATTTGTTGAGAACTGGTTTTATTCCTAGTACAGGACTAGGGTGGCCATACACCTAAGGTGTAGATTTGGGAACAGTGAAACATATGTCCACAGATTTTCCAGTCGAAAAGAAAGCAAGCAGCAATTGTGCCAGCGATAGAATATAATCTGTTGAAGTTCTACCTCTGAGGACATGACTTCTTCCCTGGGATGTAGGAAATGTCGCATCAGTTGATCCATCAATCCAGAATACTTTCCTAAGGATTAAAATAGATGAAAGAGTGAAGGAAAAGAACTCAGTTTTTCTCAAATGGGAGGAGGAACTGAGTTAAAGAACAAAAGGCCAAATTACTGCCCTGCCCACACACGCCCAGATACTCAACAGTGCTCAGCACACTGCTACAGACCAGAGAAGCATCTTCCATCAGCTTTCTGAGGGAGCTGTATATTCTCACCATCAGCCAGTACCACTAAGGACCTAGGAACAGCCCCATCTGTCCACTGTCAAGCCTGCCCACAGCCACACTTGCCTACCTGCCACATGAATCTGAAGTTACCCATGCCTATAGCCAGTTCTGACTGCAGCCACTCTGGCCTATACCCATGTATGATGGTATGAATGGGATATCCCCAAAGTGTTGGGCCTTTGAACTCTTGGTACTCCGTTGGTGATGATGTTCAGTGAGGCTTAGGAGGTGTGGCTTATAGGAGGAAGTATGTCACAGGAGGTGGGCTCTGGGAGCTTAGGAGAGTGATGTGATTTCTTTTACTTCACTCTCTGCTTCCTGTTTATGGTTTATGACATGAATGTTTCCTACTCCTTTCCCTCTGGAACCCTAAGCCCAATAAACCCTTCCTTCTTTGAATTGTCTTCCTCATGGTATTTTATCACAGCAATAGAAAGGATGGACCTGGAGGGCATCATCCTTAGTGAGGTAACCCAATCACAAAGGAACTCACACAGTATGTACTCACAGATAAGTGGATATTAGCCCAAAACTTAGGATACCCAAGATATAAGTTACAATTTGCTAAACGCATGAAACTCAAGAAGAATGAAGACCAAAGTGTGGACACTGTGCCCATTCTTAGATTCGGAACAAAGACCTTGGCTCCGGGACTCCGTGGAGGGCAGGCTGCACGGGTAAGGGTGTGGAATACAGAGGCCAGCCATTTCTGGAACAGGCGAGAGCCACAGAGCTTCTGAGGCGGCACCATCTTCAGCTCCAGACAACCGGCCACCTTCCTGGTGAGAGCACAGTGATCCGCCCAGCCCAAGAGGTTTCTGCCTCAGGCCCCGGCGGGAGCCTCCTTGGCTCCGGGACTCCAAGGAGGGCAGGCTGCACGGGTGACAGTGTGGAATACAGAGGCCAGCCGTTTCTGGGCCAGGCAAGAGCCACAGAGCTTCTGAGGCGGCGCCATCTTCGGCTCCAGACAACTGGCCACCTTCCTGGCCAAAGCAACACAGCTTCTGGGAAAGATCCTGTTTTGGGCATTAATGTTCAGCCAGGAGGAGGTCCAAACACCAGATAACTGTGCACCTTCCCTGAAAGAGGAGAGCTTGCCTGCAGAGACTGCTCTGACCACTGAAACTCAGAGGAGAGAGCTAGTCTCCCAGGTCTGCTGATAGAGGGTAACAAAATCAACAGAGGAACAATCTCTAAACAAAGACAACTATAACAACTAACTCCAGAGATTGCCAGATGGCGAAAGGTAAACGTAAGAATCCTACTAACAGAAACCAGGACCACTCACCATCATCAGAACCCAGAACGCCCACTTCCCCCAGTCCAGGGCACCCTAACACACCTGAAAAGGTAGACCTGGACTTAAAAGTATATCTCATGATGATGGTAGAGGACATAAAGAAGGCATTTAATAACTCACTTAAAGAAATACAGGAGAACACTGCTAAAGAGTTACAAGTCCTTAAAGAAAAACAGGAAAACACAACCAAACAGGCAGAAGTCCTTATAGAAAAAGAGGAAAAAACATCCAAACAGGTGATGGAAATGAACAAAACCATACTAGACCTAAAAAGGGAAATAGACACAATAAAGAAAACCCAAAGTGAGGCAACGCTGGAGATAGAAACCCTAGGAAAGAAATCTGGAACCATAGATACCAACATCAGCAACAGAATACAAGAGATGGAAGAGAGAATCTCAGGTGCAGAAGATTCCATAGAGAACATCGGCACAACAATCAAAGAAAATGGAAAATGCAAAAAGGTCCGAACTCAAAACATCCAGGAAATCCAGGAAACAATGAGAACACCAAACCTACGGATAATAGAAGTGGATGAAAATGAAGATTTTCAACTCAAAGGACCAGCAAACATCTTCAACAAAATTATTGAAGAAAACTTCCCAAATCTAAAGAAAGAGATGCCCATGAACATACAAGAAGCCTACAGAACTCCAAATAGACTGGACCAGAAAAGAAATTCCTCCCGACACATAATAATCAGAACATCAAATGCACTAAATAAAGATAGAATACTAAAAGCAGTAAGGGAAAAAGGTCAAGTAACATATAAAGGCAAGCCTATCAGAATTACACCAGATTTTTCACCAGAGACTATGAAAGCCAGAAGAGCCTGGACAGATGTTATACAGACACTAAGAGAACACAAATTCCAGCCCAGGCTACTATACCCAGCCAAACTCTCAATTACCATAGATGGAGAAACCAAAATATTCCACGACAAAACTAAATTCACCCATTATCTCTCCATGAAGCCAGCCCTTCAAAGGATAATAACAGAAAAAAAACAATACAAGGACGGGAACCACGCCCTAGAAAAAACAAGAAGATAATCCCTCAACAAAACTAAAAGGAGACAGCCACAAGAACAGAATGCCAACTTTAACAACAAAAATAACAGGAAGCAACAATTACTTTTCCTTAATATCTCTTAATATCAATGGTCTCAACTCCCCAATAAAAAGACATAGACTAACAAACTGGCTACACAAACAAGACCCAACATTTTGCTGCTTACAGGAAACTCATCTGAGAAAAAGATAGACACTACCTCAGAATGAAAGGCTGGAAAACAATTTTCAAAGCAAATGGTATGAAGAAACAAGCTGGAGTAGCTATCCTAATATCTGATAAGATTGACTTCCAACCCAAAGTCATCCAAAAAGACAAGGAGGGGCACTTCATACTCATCAAAGGTAAAATCCTCCAAGAGGAACTCTCAATTCTGAATATCTATGCTCCAAATACAAGGGCAGCCACATTCATTAAAGAAACTTTAGTAAAGCTCAAAGCACACACTGCACCTCACACAATAATAGTGGGAAACTTCAACACACCACTTTCAGCAATGGACAGATCATGGAAACAGAAACTAAACAGGGACACAGTGAAACTAACAGAAGTGATTAAACAAATGGACTTAACAGATATCTACAGAACATTTTATCCTAAAACAAAAGGATATACCTTCTTCTCAGCACCTCATGGTACCTTCTCTTAAATTGACCACATAATTGGTCACAAAACAAGCCTCAACATATACAAAAATATTGAAATTGTCCCATTCATCCTATCAGATCACCATGGACTAAGGCTGATCTTCAATAACAAAATAAATAATAGAAAGCCAACATTCACGTGGAAACCGAATAACACTCTTTTCATTGATACCTTGGTCAAGGATGGAATAAAGAAAGAAATTAAAGACTCTTTAGAGTTTAATGAAAATGAAGCCACAACATACCCAAACTTATAGGACACAATGAAAGCATTCCTAAGAGGAAAACTCATAGCTCTGAGTGCCTCCAAAAAGAAACTAGAGAGAGCACACATTAGCAGCTTGACAACACACCTAAATGGTCTAGAAGAAAAGGAAGCAAATTCACCCAAGAGGAGTAGAAGGCAGGAAATAATCAAACTCAGGGGTGAAATCAACCAAGTGGAAACAAGAAGAACTGTTCAAAGAATCAACCAATCAAGGAGCTGGTTCTTTGAGAAAATCAACAAGATAGATAAACCCTTAGCCAGACTCACTAGAGGGCACAGGGAAAGCATCCTAATTAACAAAATCAGAAATGAAAAGGGAGACATAACAACAGATCCTGAAGAAATCCAAAACACCATCAGATCCTTCTACAAAAGGCTATACTCAACCAAACTGGAAAACCTGGATGAAATGGACAAGTTTCTAGACAGATACCAGGTACCAAAGCTAAATCAAGATCAGGTTAATGATCTCAACAGTCCTATATCTGCTAAAGAAATAGAAGCAGTCATTAATAGTCTCTCAGCCAAAAAAAAAGCCCAGGACCAGACGGGTTTAGTGCAGAGTTCTATCAGACCTTCAAAGAAGACCTAATTCCAGTTCTTCACAAACTATTCCACAAAATAGAAACGGAAGGTACTCTACCCAACTCATTTTATGAAGCCACAATTACTCTGATACCTAAACCACAAAAAGATAGAGATAAACCCAACAAAGACAGAGAACTTCAGACCAAATTCCCTTATGAATATCGATGCAAAGATCCTCAATAAAGTTCTTGCTAACCGAATCCAAGAACACATCAAAACAATCATCCATCCTGACCAAGTAGGTTTCATCCCAGGGATGCAGGGATGGTTCAATATACGGAAATCCATCAATGTAATCCAGTATATAAACAAACTCAAAGACAAAAACCACATGATCGTCTCGTTAGATGTTGAGAAAGCATTTGACAAATCCAACATCCATTCAATATAAAAGTCTTGGAAAGATCAGGAATTCAAGGCCCATACCTAAACATGATAAAAGCAATCTACAGCAAACAAATAGCCAACATCAGAGTAAATGGTGAGAAGCTGGAAGCAATCCCACTAAAATCAGGGACTAGACAAGGCTGTCCACTCTCGCCCTACCTATTCAACATTATACTTGAAGCCCTAGCTAGAGCAATTAGACAACAAAAGGAGATCAAGGGGATACAAATTGGAAAGGAAGAAGTCAAAATATCACTTTATGCAGATGATATGATAGTATATATAAGTGACCCTAAAAATTCCACCAGAGAACTCCTAAGCCTGATAAACAGCTTCAATAAAGTAGCTAGATATAAAATTAACTCAAACAAGTCAATGGCCTTTCTGTACACAAAGGATAAACAGGCTGAGAAAGAAAGTAGGGAAACAACACCCTTCTCAATAGTCACAAATAATATAAAATACCTTGGCATGACTCTAAGGAAGTGAAAGATCTGTATGATAAGAACTTCAAGTCTCTAAAGAAAGAAATTAAAGAAGATCTCAGAAGATGGAAAGATCCCCCATGCTCATGGATTGGCAGGATCAACATTGTAAAAATGGCCATCTTGCCAAAAGCAATCTACAGATTCAATGCAATCCCCATCAAAATTCCAACTCAATTCTTCAACAAATTAGAAAGGGCAATCGGCAGATTCATCTGGAATAACAAAAAACCGAGGATAGCAAAAACTCTTCTCAAGGATAAAAGAACCTCTGGTGGAATCACCATGCCGGACCTAAAACTGTACTACAGAGCAATTGTGATCAAAACTGCATGGTACTGGTATAGTGACAGACAAGTAAACCAATGGAAGAGAATTAAAGACCCAGAGATGAACCCACACACCTATGGTCACTTGATCTTCGACAAGGGAGCTAAAACCATCCAGTGGAAGAAAGACAGCATTTTCAACAATTGGTGCTGGTACAACTGGCGGTTATCATGTAGAAGAATGTGAATTGATCCATTTCTATCTCCTTGTACTAAGGTCAAATCTAAGTGGATTAAGGAACTTCACATAAAACCAGAGACACTGAAACTTATAGAGGAGAAAGTAGGGAAAAGCCTCGAAGATATGGGTACAGGGTAAAAATTCCTGAATAGAACAGCAATGGCTTGTGCTGTAAGATCAAGAATCGATAAATGGGACCTCATAAAATTGCAAAGCTTCTGCAAAGCAAAAGACACCGTCAATAAGACAAAAAGGCCACCAACAGATTGGGAAAGGATCTTTACCTATCCCAAAACAGATAGGGGACTAATATCCAATATATATAAAGAACTCAAGAAGGTGGACTCCAGAAAATCAAATAACCCCATTAAAAAAATGGGGCTCAGAGCTGAACAAAGAATTCTCACCTGAGGAATACCGAAGGGCAGAGAAGCACCTGAAAAAATGTTCAACATCCTTAATCATCAGGGAAATGCAAATCAAAACAACACTGAGATTCCACTTCACTCCAGTCAGAATGGCTAAGATCAAAAACTCAGGTGACAGAAGATGCTGGTGAGGATGTGGAGAAAGGGGAACACTCCTCCATTGTTGGTGCAATTGCAAGCTTGTACAACCACTCTGGAAATCAGTCTGGCGGTTCCTCAGAAAATTAGACATAGTACTACAGGAGGATCCCGCAATACCTCTCCTGGGCATATATCCAGAAGATGTCCCAACCAGTAAGAAGAACATATGCTCCACTATGTTCATAGCAGCCTTGTTTTTAATAGCCAGAAGCTGGAAAGAACCCAGATGCCCCTCAACAGAGGAATGGATACAGAAAATGTGGTACATTTACACAATGGAATACTACTCAGCTATTAAAAAAATGAATTTATGAAATTCCTAGGCAAATGGATGGACCTGGAGGGTATCATCCTGAGTAAAGTAACCCAATCACAAAGGAACTCGCACAATATGTACTCAATGATAAGTGGATATTAGCTCAGAAACTTAGAATACCCAAGATATAAGATACAACTTGCCAAACGCATGAAATTCAAGAAGAACGAAGACCAAAGTGTGGACACTTTACCCTTTCTTAGAAATGGGAACAAAACACCCATAGAAGGAGTTACAGAGACAAAATTTGGAGCTGTGACGAAAGGATGGACCACCTAGTGATTGCCATATGCAGGGATCCATCCCATAAACAGCTTCCAAATGCTGACACCATTGCATACACTAGCAAGATTTCGCTGAAAGGACCCAGATATAGCTCTCTCTTGTGAGACTATGCCGGGGCCTAGAAAACACAGAAGTGGATGATCACAATCAGCTATTGGATGGGTCACACAGCCCCTAATGGAGGAGCTAGAGAAATTACCCAAGGAGCTAAAGGGAACTGCAACCCTATAGGTGGAACAACAATATGAACTAACCAGTACCCGGGAGCTCTTGTCTTTAGCTGCATATGTATCAAAAGATGGCCTAGTTGGCCATCACTGCAAAGAGAGGCCCATTGGACTTGCAAACTTTATATGCCCCAGTACAGGGGAACGCCAGGGCCAAAAAGTGGGAGTGGGTGGGTAGGGGATTGGGGGGGTGGGTATGGGGGACCTTTGGGATAGCATTGAAAATGTAAACGAGGAAAATACCTAATTAAAAAAAAAAAAGAATTGGGAACAAAATACCCATGGAAGGAGTTACAGAGTCAAAGTTTGGAGCTGTGATGAAAGGATGGACCATCTAGAGACTGCCATATCCAGGGATCCATTCGATAATCAGCTTCCAAATGCTGACACCATTGCATACACTAACAAGATTTTGCTGAAAGGACCCAGATATAGCTGTCTCTTGTGAGACTATGCCAGGGCCTAGCAAACACAGAAGTGGATGATCACAGTCAGCTATTGGATGGATCACAGGGCTCCCAATGGAGGAGCTAGAGAAAGTACCCAAGGAGCTAAAGAGATCTGCAACCCTATAGGTGCAACATCATTATGAACTAGCCAATATCCCGGAGCTCTTGTCTCTAGCTGCATATGTATCAAAAGATGGCCTAGTCGGCCATCACTGCAAAGAGAGGCCCATTGGACTTGCAAACTTTATATGCCCCAGTATAGGGGAACACCAGGGCCAAAAAAATGGGAATGGGTGGATAGGGGAGTGGGGGAGGGGGAGGGTATGGGGGACTTTTGGAAATGTAAATGAGGAAAATACGTAATAAAAATTTTTTTTTAATTAAAAAAATAAGAAAGGTCACTAATATACCAAGACATTGCCTATGATCATAACTACCTGAAGCTGTGTCCAGCTGCCAACAAGCCTACCTTTATGGAGTCACACCAGCTTCTACCTCTCCTGACCTCAGCCTCCCCCTTTCTCACCCTCCCCTCTCTCAGCTTCTCCTGACCTCAACATCTCTTTTCCCTTACCCTCTCCTGCCCAATTCATATTTTGTCATATTGAGTCTAAGGTCCTGAAGAATATAGTGTGAACAGCTGTGCTCAGCTTGCTTTCTCTTTCTATTCAGTTTGAGGGCCCTAGGTCAAGAAATGGTGAAATCTGCTTCAGGGTGAGTCTTTCTGCTTCAGTTAACCTAATCTATAAAATCTTCCACAGACATGCCCAGAGACAAGACTTGTCATCAAGTGGACTCAAGGTCCTGTCAAGTTGGTAATCAATATCAACCATTACTTATTTGTAAAACAGTGCAAATACCACTTTATATGTGACATAGAAATTTTTATGATTTAAAGCAAGTCTTTTATCCAAAGATTTCAGAGCCATCAATAAAAGCCAAATGGGCTTTAAAAGAAATTATCACCGAATTTCATATGAGTCAATAAAGTCTACTTCTGATGTTAATCATTAAAAAAATATATAGATTTGAAAATGCTTTTTTAAAACGAAATAAACTGAAAATCTTCTGGAAAGAGTGCATTATTCCAGTTGGGCTTCACTAGCTAATGGCTTCAATAAATGAATAAAAACTTTTAAAAAATAATAATGGAAACCTATTTTCTCACAACTTGAAGGCTGGGCGCCCAAGGTTTGGGCTGAGCTGGTGACAGCTTCATCCTGGCTTCGGCTGGCTGCCTTCTTGCTGCATTTATGGAGTAGTCAGGAAAGGCACAGTACTGGAGCAGGGAGGAGGGGGAAGCGGGTTCCTTCAGTAGTGGGTGCATCTTTTTATAAACACAGAAACCTTCTCAGGTCACAAACATAGCCTAATTCAAACTCAGTTTCTTCCTTATACCAATTGCAGCCAAGCTGGGTCAGGGATCCACACAGGGTCAGTTCACAGTGAGCATCTTCAGACAGAGCACCAGAACAGAGTAGAGGCAGGTCTGCCATTGAAGGTTCAAGGAAGGCTTAGGGGATACAGAGAGACAACAGAGGAGACAGACTAGATAGAATGAGAAAACTTCTCTGAGTAAGAAAAGTCTGAAACGGGATTGTCTCATTCCCCAAATAAGCTATCACCATGGACACATGCTAATATATTCATTCACAGGCTGTGTGAAGCAATGATAACCAACTAGAGATGAGGGTCACGGGGTTGGTAAAATAATATGAAATTTAGAGTGAAAATCAAGTCTGAAGGGGATAAAATTAGCAATCCTCTCTAAAGAGATAATGAAGTAGCCTTCTAAAATACATAAAAAGATCCACGAATGCAAAGGTTAGTATTTTCTTTTTAATTTGAAGTTAAATTTATAAAACATCATATAATACTCAGTTTACGCTATTCTCACATTAATGACATTTAGGCTAAAGCAACCCCTAAAATATTAGCAATCCTGCAGCTGGCATGTTTCTTTCTGTTCTATTTTAAAAAAATAAATCTTCCCTCTGTAATAAAGATTAACCGATGCAGGACAAATGCTCAGAAAACTACAAGAGCCCATCGAGCAGGGCAGACATGGGCTAACAATGCTGTAGTTCAAAGCACAGTCTGAGGAGCGTGCTGCACACAGGGACACCGAAACTCTGCAGGGAAATGACTTTCAGGGGTGTGGGAAAGACTGCAACCCAAAAAGAAGCACAGGTCAAGATGGAGAGAAATATGCAGCTCTCGGGTGATACAGTAACAAAAGATTACACTACTGAGAAGAGCCCTGGAGTAAGCTCCATGATAAATCAATCACCTTGGGAAACTTCCACAAAAGAAAAAACTGAAGGGTGTGCACATGAGCGTGTGTGCTTGTTCCTTTGCATATAAAGCAGGGAAAAACAGAAAACTTGTGCTGGGTGCATTTTAACATGTCTCTGAAGGAACATATTGATGGGATCATTTGTTGAAATACTTATGAGAAACAGATGAAAGCACATTTGGATTAAGAAGGGATGTCGGTTGAATATGGAGAGTACAAAACACAGAAAACCAATAGCTTGTCTCTATCGTAGACGCAGTAATCAGAAAAGCACTTGGAAATAAGCTCTTCACGTAAACAACTAAATAAATTGCCAAATAACAAACCTTCAAACGTGTCCAGCTCCTTGAAGGCAGCTGAAGTCACCCAGAATGTTCTAGAAGATGACCTAATGGCTTCAAAGTGACTAAAGAGGAGGATATCAGTGTGTCAAAAATATCCATTCTAACCAGATTAAGACAACAAAATATAAATGTGAGGAACTATGGGGAATGAGCCCCACACAGTTACACATGATGGTAAGCATCATGAGGCATGAACTCCAGAACCCTGTGCCCATCAACCCATGTGTTCAGGCCCACAGATACATGGTTTCTTCACCTAATCCAGGTTGATATGTACATATAACAGAGGTGCTTCCTTCCTTCCTTTAAATCATTTCTATGTTGCTTTCGATGACTAACGTAATATGCATGCTAAGTAAACACTGGTTATACTGTATTGCCTAAGGAATAATAAGACAAAATGTGTCTGCTCAGGACACATGCAGCACCCTCTTTGGCCTCCCTCCAGGATGTGAAGATGGTGTTTTCTGTGTGTCCTCACAGGGATGTCCATTTCTATCTCTGGTGTTTCCGTTTTATGTCCTAATGAAAGACGCCACTCATTTAGACAAAGGATCACTTTAGGGGTCTCCTTTTAACTTTATCTCCTTTTTAAAGGCCTCATCTTCAAGTAACCCAATACATGATGGAGAACTTGACTCATGGATTTGCAGTGACACAAGTCAGCCAGCAACAAGAAAGAAGGGGCAGAAAGAATGATCTGACTCAGGACCTGCCCAATCAGTTCCTGACTGATGCAGGAACAATGGGAAGAGGGAAAAGCCTCAGCTGAGATGTACATGGACCACACCTACCAGGATTCCAGAGGAATTGTGTTTAAATGGAAGAAGCATGAGGTTACTTACATCTCTGGTTGGCTACCAGAGAGATACTCTTTCCCAAAACACACACACACACACACACACACACACACACACACACACACACACACACCTCTGCATCAACCTGCATCAAACACATGAAACAAACCCCATTTTCCTTAGGCTCTTCCCACTGAAGCAATGTAAATTAGACTGCAAAAGAATCCATTCCCAGAGCTTATGCAATGTGGTACTCTGCAACCAGTCTCCACCTAAGAAGTTTGAAGCCTTTCATAATTTCTTGTTATATCTTCCACTTGAGCTTTGAAATATTTTATTGCAAGGAGTTGAAGAGATGATTTGGTCAGTGATGTGTCTGCTGCACAAACTTGAATCTCCGACTTTTAACTCCCCAGAGCCACATAAAAAGTTGCCTTTTATAATGTCCCACAGTTATAATTCCAGTATGGGGAAGACCCTGGAGCATGCTGTATGACAGCCTAGCCTAAAGGGTAAGTGCCAGGCTCATGCGAGACATCCTCTCAGAACAACATGGAAGGTAACCTCTACAAACATATTTTACTCATGCACACATTTGCCCATGCTCAGGCAACAGATGCACCCACGCAGAACAAGTACATGCAAGAACTGTCTAGTGAGGAAAACCATTAAAACCAATCAATATTATTCACGCATGAAAAACACCTTCACTTGGTAACCAAATTTGTCAAAGAAAACTTGCCTTTCGAAAGACTTAGAGTCTACAGTCGGCACTTTTAACATTGTCGTGACCGAATATCAGAGAAGAGGACTTGTGCTTTGGCTCAAATTTTGACTGGATACAGTCCATCACGAACAGGGTACATGTTGTACCAGGAGCTGTTACTTTCTATGGCAAGAGTAACACGAAGCTGCTTACGAACATATCTATGGGCCTAAAGAAGCAAGAGAGCATCTACAAGAATCTGAGGCAGGATGGAACCCCCAAGACCTTTCTGCTAGTGACACACTTCCAGTAGCTAGGTCCCACCTTCAGAAGGTTCTGTCTCCTCCAGAAACAGTCTAGACTCCAAGTGTTCAAACAACTAGTCTGGTGGCGACATTTCACACTCAAGCCATAACAGCAGGATATGTCCTAGAAAATGACCCGGAGTGAGAGGGAAAGCAAGTGACAGAGACTACCCACCAGCCTTTGACAAATGCCACAGCACAGGCGGCATTAAAACAAATAAGTGCTCCAGATGCAGTTCCAGCTGCATGCTACAAACATAAAGATCTGCTGACAAGGAGATCATGACCTGGCATAAAGCTGAAACCGTGCCAGTTTATAGTGTGGCAGAGGATGTCTTGAAGTGCTCCATTATTCTGTTGATTTCTGCTTTCATTTAGTCTAAAGTTATCCTGCAACTGAAAACCTGGAGACATTAGATCTTTTCCAATACGCCAGAGACAGGAATCCAAGGACCCAGAATCTACTGAACAGATCTGAAAATTCAGTACAGCACTGTAGACCCACGGCCTAAGCAAAAGCCTTCTCCCTAAAAGTGATAACACACAGTGCCTATACCTAAGCAACACCACAAATAATTACAGTGCAGTGTTTAAACATATGCATGTGCAAAGTCACCTTTAAATGAATGATGACAATCTGTACAGAACCCCAAATCTTCATAAAACAGAGCAGCCTGAGGCCAGAACAGCACAGGACATGAAGAGCTAATGACAACCCAAACAAGAGCATTCTGCCTAGCTCAGTCCAGAGTTCCCCGGAAGCTTTAGGAGGCCATAGCATGAGCTATACGGTGCTCACAGGCACCCACACCACCATGCTGTCATGGTAACACACTGTAAAAACAAGGGGCTTCACCCCCACCATGTTGCTTTACTCAATATTTCTCTTCCAAGCATGTCATTCCCGGACTGTGGCTTTGTCATTGATGATTTAAAGATGCACTTATTTTTATTTTATGTATGTGAGTGTTTTGCATACATGTACAGATATGTGTCATGTGAGGACCTGGTGTCCACAGAGAGCAGATGAGGGTATTATGTCCCATGGAACTGAAATTACAGACGTTTGTGAGCTACCACATGGGTGCTGGAAACTAAACCTGGGTCTTCAGCAAGAGTAGCCTCTTAATCACTGAGTCATCTTGCCAGTCCTGTAAGGTATATTTTTAACATGTGGCTATTTGCAAAGTTCAGTAGGCCCCCTGCACCTTGAATCTTGGCAACTATAAAATACTGAGTGACATTTTTGAACTTGTTATCTGAAAGTGTTATCTAAAGTTCCTGTACAGACATAAAGGACAGGGAGATCAGTAGTGCTTTACCTATATGGGGTGCAGATTTATACCTTTGTGTTTCTATACGAGTTTCACGTAAAATGTGGGACAAAAATGCCTGGAATCTTTAACAGTATTGGGAGCAGTTGTGTACCCCTGATCATTCTTACTAATGAAAAAACTAGAAAACAACCTTACCTAGTCCTCAGATATGTTCCTAGAACATGACATAGAACCTCCAGATTGCTTTGTGTTGTCTTTGTCACTCTATAGATAAATGAATATACACTGTATATACAGCAACAAAGCCAAAATCAATTCCCATGCACAGCAGAACACACAGGTTAGGCATGGCAGGGACTGGGCTCTTGGGACACCTAGAGAGAAGAGGCTTGGAGCCCTGAGGGGTGGGAAGCAATGCGGCTGACATTCTAAATATCCCCAGAGCAAACCTTTGTAGAAACCTACACAAAGGAAGCTGCATCTAAAGTGAAGGGGATATTGACTTTCATTATTATTCTCTTCAGAGGTAAGTGGAGAGTGCAATATGACAGTGGCCCATTTCCAAATATAAGATGTGGTGGTTAGTGTTGACTGTCAACTGCACAGGGTCTGCTCTCACCCAAGAGACAAACCTCTGGCATGCCTGTGAGGGAACTTCTAAACCAGGTTTACTGAGGAAGTAAGACAACACCCCAACTGTGGGCATTGTAAGGAAGAGAGCAAACTCAGGAGCAGTCTCTCTCTCTCTCTCTCTCTCTCTCTCTCTCTCTCTCTCTCTCTCTCTCTCTCCTTCCTGAATAAGAACACAGTGTAGCCTGCTGTCTTGAGCTCCCTCCACCATGCCTCCCCCATTCCCCACTTTCTACCTTAAGACCACAAGCAGAAACACACCCTCCTCCTCTAAGTTGATTCTTGCCAGGTATCTAACAGAAAGGAACGGAACAGGAGTAGAGAGACACAGGCCCTCCATTGTAACAACACTGGGGACATGAAGCAGGGATGCCCTGAGCAGTGAGCACATTATACCCAGAACAGAAAATGTCTCAGAGTGTGCACATGCCTGAGACTCATTATGGTGAGCCAGAGAGGAGAGCAGTCCCACGTTCTGTTCATTCAAATCAGAAAGAGGATAGTTTTGGCTGGCTTCTGTGAGCCCATAAGAAACACCAATCTACTGATTGGAGGGTATGTGGAGTCTTCTTCATTGGAAGGAGGGCGAGGAGCCAGTGGATACTTGAGTTATCTCATTAAACTGTAATATCAGTTTAATGTCCCATGTCACGTGACCAAGGAAACCTGAATCTCGCTTCGAGAAGAGGCGGCTGGGATGATCCTTCTGTGTGCTGACATTTATTCTCTGCGGTGACGGTGACGCTCATTAGTGAAGGAGCACAGGCAGCTGAGGAGCAGGTGGAAACAACAGGCCTCTCTCTCTCTCCCCCGCTGTACCTCACAGCTGCGAAGGAAGCCTCCTGAGAGAAGAGAGGAAAGGTTGCCTGCTGCTGTGTCTACACCCATCCGCGTGCATGCTCCAAGCATCAAAAGCAACAGTCTCACTATTCTTAGAGAGAATATTATGGCTAAAGACTGACACAGCCAAGAAAGGTAGAAAAACACAGTTTAAAAGTAAGCCACACAGGAGTACAAAAAGAACTGTGGCTTATAAAGAAACCCATAGAAGCAAGCAAGGGAGAACAAGGCCTGTGGTCCTTTGCATAGACTCACTTATTTGAACGTTTGGTTCCCAGCTGGTGGAGTGTTTAGGAAGAATTGGGAGGTGTGGTCTTGTTGAAGGATGTATATCACTGGGGGCAGGGGTGGACTTGGAGATTTCAAAAGCCCATGCCAAGCCCACTCTTGCTCCTTTTTTCTTGGCCTTCTACCTGGGAATTGGGGTGTAAGCTCTCAGCTATTGCTCCAATGCCATGCCTGTCTGAGTGTTTGCCTGCCTGCTAACAGGCTTCCTCCCATGCTGGTCATATACTAACTCCCTGAAACTGTAAGCAAGCCCCCAGATAAATGCTGTCATTGGTAAGTTGCCTTGGTCATGGTGTCTCTTCAGAGCAATAGAACAGTGACTAAGAGAGAAGTCTGATTATAAAGGACAGTTATAAAGTGTCAATAAGATGACTCAACAGCTTAAGGTGCTGGCTGCCAAGCCCAATAACCCGCATTCAGTCCCTGGATTGCACAAGTTGTCGATTGACCTCCACATCTGTATCAGTGTACCCTATACGCACGTGAGTACAAGCACACACATGATATATATGTGTATATTAAAACATAGAGAGGTTGTAGGGTTGTAGCTGACAACTTTGCTTATCATGGCTGACACTTATAAACTTAACCAAGCCCATTCAAACCCCAGCTGATGACCACATGAAGTGTCTCATTGGAAGAGACCAGTAGGCCTCTCACAGCTGATGGGTCTCTGCACAGGGAACAACAAAACAACATGTCCATATGAAATAATCGTGACATTGTAATTACCCTGTTCTTGGTCTATTTAAAGCATTGATCTGATCATAGTTCATGGGGCTTGTTTATCTTAAAGTTCTTCCAAGCGGCATTGTGAGCCAAGATGCTGACAACACAATATAACCGGACCTGGTACAGAGAAAGAGATGTGCTACTAGGAATCAAGTATTTGATTTGTAAGCAAAAATTTAAGGATTCTGTACTCTGGGATAGACCAGAATATACCATCAGAAGCAGAAGACAAATGCTGTCATCTCACACATCATAAATGAATATATAAATCTAAGCCTCTTGTTAGTTTTTAAGCAGTTTTGGATATAAGGAAAACTGACCCAGAAATCAAGGGAATTTCTCATCTGTTTCATGTCCCCACAGTTATCCTCTTTATTAACATTCCATACCTGAACCTGAGTGGAACACTGTGACAGTAGATGAACACATTACTGTCACTAAGAGTCCAGGCCATTCTGACATATTCAGCGAGGAAATGGGCAGTGGGCCATGAAAAGACATGGAAGTAACAAGGCCATTCTGCTCCATGAAACAAACCAGCTCTCAAAGGCTACAGGCTCTATAATTTAGACTAATGACATCCTGGAAAAGGCAAATTGATGGAGTTGTTGAAGAGATGGTTACTTGTCAGTGTCTTGAGAGGAGGTGGGATGAGCAGGGAGAACACGGGAGCTTGAAGGCAGAGAGACATCCTAGGTGGTACTTAAAATTATCATTCAAGTGGCCACACAGCCCTTCTGCCGGGTCATCATGATGCTCTGGAAAACTCTCCCAGGAAAACTTCCCCACAGACTCCTAAATCCAGACCTAGGACACAGGCAATCATGTATGACCCTTAGAAAACAGATGTGCTAAGTCCATTGCTGCTGGGTTTACAACGTCCCATTCATTTGAACCTGGAAAACACACAGAGCATCCACCCTTTGTGAGACACAATGCATGGACGATGTAGGCACTAGAACTGCTGAACAGAGCTGGCAGTTTCTCGGGAGCATGCACAGCAAGCAGAACAAACGAGCACAGTGTGTTTCAAGTTGGGAATCCCTGAGAGAAAGATGGGATAGGAAAGTGAGTTGAACGGATCCATGTGGGGAGTAGTAACTATAAGCCCAAGGACCAGGGAAGGCTGGCTCACTGGAAAAGTGGTATCTAAACAAGGCTTTTAAAGGAGCTGGGGGCTGAGAAAGTACCATCACGATGAAGCTTGACAGTAGAAAGAGCAAGGATGTGTATGAAAATGGCTTGAAAGAGAGGCCTGGACTATAGACATCCCCAAAGAGAAGAGAAGAGATATAACCAGGGCAGATGAGGGCAGAACGATCCACACATGAGGAGGAACTTAATGCTTTTCTGGGATCACTTTGAGACATTATTAACATACAATATAGGTAAAGCACTGAAGACCCAACATCCTGAGATAAGTAATTCTAGTTCAGACCAGAACACAGCCATAGCTGGTGACAGTGAGTGGGTTCTGGACACACTGATGAAATGGTGGACAGGGCTGAGAGCTGAGAGAGCGCAGCACCAGGGATGATTCTGGGATGCTGGTCTTCAGGAGCTGAAGGGGGGGCACCTACTTACTTCAAAGACACCTTTGAAGACACCAGAGCCAACCTTCATCCCTGCAAAACATCCCAAGTGACCTGACTTATCTGGAAAGTGATCAGAGTGGGCAGATCAAATAACAAACACTCCAAGTTCCAGGAAGAGGGATGAAAAAATCAGTCCTGGCCAAACATATCCTGGAAAAGTTTTCAACTTCAAGAACACAGGGGGTGGGAGGGGTATCTAAGAACTACCAGGAAAAAAAAATACCTACAAAGGAAGGAAAGGAGGCCTACTCTCAAACAGAAGAAGATGGGAGGGTACATCTAAGAAGCTTGATGGGGAATGAATGTGATCCAGAAACTCCACACAGCCAAGTGATCTTTTATACATGAAACGAAGAGCACGCCTCTTCAGATACAAAGACCAAGGGCAGAAAGTATTCCACACATGCAAATCTGCAAAAAATTACTTGACTACATGAATGTAAATTCAGAACAGGAGTCATATCGAATGAGCTGACTGGTTCTTTTCTACCTTCTTGGTAACACTGACAAGTACGTGTATGTAAATCTCTAAAGAGAGTCAACCATTCATAGGTGAGTACACTGCCCAGGGTCACCTTCAACAGGAGGAACAGGAAAGAGTTTCCATTCTAAAATATGGGTTATGTCCCTCTAGTGGTGAACCAGCTAGCCATTTGGAATCCAAGTGGTTTGATCAATGAGAAGTTGACATCGGTGTCTATCAAACAGACTGTGGAGGGAAGTGTGCTGAGAGCTTGCAGAGTTTTAGCATTGGGAAGTTATTGGGTTCTGTGGTGTGGTGTGTAGATATATTTAAAAATAACAAAAATTAAAACATTCTTACCACAGAGGAATGATAAAAGTCTACGGTGATGGATATGATTAATTTCATAAGCACCACCCAGTGTATCTAGGAGGTGAAGCACCAACCACATTACAGCCCATAACTATATGCAAATATGTGTCAACCAGAAAAAGTCTTTTTGAAGTTATTAAGCTCTAAAGTGAGAAACTCTGAATGCTATGAGGGTAGTTTGGTGTTTAGGTTGAAAGAACAATGCAAAAAAATGACCAGATGACAAGGATGATGTAAGAGATTCCCTTGAGTAAAAAAGATCAGAAGCAATGACTGAGCACAGCTGATTTTATAACAGAAAGGAAAAACAAGAATGTTCAAACTATAGTGTGGAATCAGAGAGAGACAGAGTCAGATACACAAACACACACATACACACACACACATACACAGAGAGAGAGAGAAATACAGAGACAGACACAGGGACAGAGAGAGACTCACAAAGTACAGATGCATAAATAACAGGAGCTCATGACTCTGAACTAATAGGTCAGAAATGGAAGCCAAGGTTTACACTGAGGAATATACTCAAAAACCTGAGTTCTAAAACCTAAACCCAGATTACATTTAAAGCCAAAATTAGCAAACATGAACATCTGTCAAGACAAATAATAACAAAATGCCCTAGTAACCTGGGGATGGAAGAACTAGCCCGGCCCCTTGCTTGGGCAGTACTGGAAAGCTGACTCCAGCAGCATGGGCATGGGAACACTGGTGGGCTGACCAACTCAGTTAGCACCCAGGCCCAGATTCAAGGATTTAGGCTGGCCCCTATGCAACCTATGAGCTGCTGGAGCCTGTGAAGGGGCTGGTCCTACAGAATCAAAGTCCCAGGGTCTCCGTAAGTCAGAACAAAAGCAAAATATCTGAGAGGATTCTTAGTGAGGATCCAGTGTTGATGGTGTAGCAGAAGCCAGAGGCCTTGAGCCAGACCAATGACCCACTGCAGTCAACATTTGCGACTGAAGCCATTTTGTCAAAAGGTATACTGTGTGGCACACCATGACACATGCAGTTTTCGTGGTGAGATTTTTGCTTTGTTTTGTTTGTTTTTTTAATTTAATCTTCCCCCCCCTTTCTTGGAGGGTGGGGGCAGTTTGGGTGGGAGGCAGATATGGAAGGACTGGAAAATGAGTGAGATTGGGGTGGGTGATGTAAAATTTCACAATCAATAAAAGAATATGGAAACAATTTTCAATTAAAAGAATTATGAATATTGTTACCTTTAAAATATGCATAGGGTGACTGAGAGAAATTGTGTTTTCAAAGCAAAGTTGTGGTTTCCTTTTAGCAAAAATTTAATAGTAGGGTACAAACTTGATAATCTATTCTTTTTTGTCATGAACAAGTTTGTGATCCAAAGATGGCGACCATTGATCCAAGCACTGCGGATACCTGTGTGGGCAATGTGACATGGGGCCAAAGCTTCCTGCCCTGGTCTTTATCTGTTCAAGTCAGCAGAGGTGACATCTACCATGTAAGCTGGAGACCATGCAGATGAGAGGAAAAACATGAATGGCTGTGCATGAAAAGATTGCTGGGTGCCTTATTTTCAGTGAGGAATAAGTCCAATTACCTAATTTGGAGAAGAGAAAGTATCACGAATGTGGGCGGTCCACGCCTCATAGAAACTAGAAGTAAACACAGCCAAGTGGGGAAGGTTGCTAATGAGCGTAATTATCTGTATCGTCGATGAAACAAACAGGATTTTTTTTAAGATGTGGAAATATCTCATTTCACATCTACAAATTAAACGAATGAGAAACATGGAAATTGTCTGACAGAGCAAAAGGGAAACGGAACAGTGAAGGCTCAAAATTCTGCACCTAAGCTGCAAAATAAATAGCCCAGATGGAGATCACCCAGGTGGAAAGCTGTGGAGAAAGGAGATGATAATCTTCATGATGAATGGGGGGCGGGGGAGAAAGCCTTGCACCTGTAGTAGCCATTTTTCTCATCACTGTGTTGAATTCCCTGACAGAAAGGACTCTAGGAAGTAGACGTTTATGCTGGCTCACATGCTCTAAGAGATATCAGTCTGTCTGGGGCGGTATAGCAGCAGGAGCAGTGCACAGCATGCTGGCTGGGACAATAAGCCTGGGCTATAGCTTATTCACACCATGTAGACAGGAGCATGCTGCAACCAAGGGTCCTGACAAGCTTCAGCTCTCTCCTATTGGTGTTCTGTCTCCATATATCCTACAGGATCTACAGCCTTCAATGTAGCATTATAACCTGGAGATTTATTCAAAACCGTAACCTTCAGGGACATCTCAGATTCAAGCTGTAGTATAGTAACATCCAATATGGCACCTCAGAATTGATTTTTTTTTTTTTTTTTGCATGTCCCATACCTTGGGATGGTGTTGCTTAGTACTAGGCATGACACGGGTCAATGGAAGGCACTGGTCAAATGTGGTGTCTGAGGGACTAGGTGAGTTAGATGCTGAACTCAGATGCTGAACCTCAGATATATCTGAGGAACCAGACCTAAAGTACACTGAGCTCACAGCTGCTTTTCAGAAGTTTCGGGTTATATGACATAGACTTCAACGCTTTAATATGCATCCCATTATGATTAGTTTATATTGTTAATCTGTCAGAATATATAATCACCTGGGAAAAATCTCAATTAGGGATGAGTTATCTAGATCAATTTGGCCTGTGGGCACCTCTGCTAAAGTTTGTGTATTCCTCCATTGGTGTGCTGCCCACTGTGGGTGGCATCATTCCCACAGCAGAACTGAACTGTATAATCTAGAGAAGACTGAACACAAGTAAATAAATGCACATGCTTTCACTTCTCTCTGCTCTTAACCATGATGTGATATGAACAGCAGGCACAAGCTCCTGCCATAGTGACTTCCTAGCAGTGATGCATTGCAGCCTGGAGTTATTTGTGAGCTAAAACAAACTCTTTGTCCCTTGAACTGCTTTGTGTTAGGATACAGAGATGGAACTATGATGTGTATCTTATTTTAGCAATTACTACAGTTTTCAAGAAATGTCTATTAGGCTGGCATCAGAAGAGCTCACTCTACTCTCTACTTTGACACAAATCCTCAAGGTTCCCTACTGTGGTTTGAACCTCAGGTTCTGGAAGACAGCTAATGATTCCTGGTTATTCTCCAAATCTGAGGGGATATTTCCTAAAGTCTCCTCCAAGGTGGTGTGGTATTCACTTAATAATTTACTATTTATGAGTGTTCTGAATGTAGCATGTTTCCAGTCACAGGCAAGAAGTCCATGCATAAATCCCAGACTCCCCTGTGCTGTGCACTTAGAGGATTTCTCAGTTCCAACCTTGCTGCTGGATGAATGGCTGAGGACATTTGCCTCGGGGAATTGGGCCTCAGTTTGAGTGACAGCACATGGGAAAATTTCCACCAGCTTACCAGTGGGCTGGGAAAGTGTTTCCTTTGTGTTATTTACTGCTTCCTTCTAATCAGCACAAATTTTATTTTAAAGAGAGAGAGAGAGAGAGAGGGAAAAAAAACTTCCCAAATTTTATTTGAGAGAGAGAGAGAGAGAACTTCCCAGTAGAAACCACTTGCAAATTTATTCTGGGATCTCACAACATATGTAATTAAACCAGAAGCATTTATCTTGTACTCTGAGGGCTATTGTTAAGTAAACTGCTAGGATGGGAATGGGGGAAAGGAGAAAGGGGGAGGGGGAGGGGGAGGGGAAGAGGGAGGGGGGAGGGGAGGGGAGAGGGAGAGGGAGGGGGAGAGAGAAAATGAATCTATTAGTTTCAAATAACATAGAAACTCTTCCGGAGAAAGAGGATGAGATTTAGTGTTCAGACTGCAAAAGTCAGAACACACTGACAATGACATATGGAAGTGTGTGTGTGTGTGTGTGTGTGTGTGTGTGTGTGTGTGTGTGTGTGTGGTTCTGCTTTTTATTTGAGAGCTTCTCAGTAAAGCCTTAACATGGAAACACACTAGATCTATTTCTCTCCATGGCACCAGGTCCTGGGGCTGGGCGTGTTGTTGAGCACATAGTTCCAGCTCACGGCAGCTCCTGGGTCACACTTCTTCTCCATGTGTTCATGGCCTGAAAAGCCATGAGAGAAGGGGAGCTCCGGGCACAGAAGGCCTCTCCTCCAACAAGGAGTCATGCATATGTCTGCGTAACTTGGTAAGGTGGATTTTCATTCAGGGGTAGCAAGAACTCATATTCAATGATGATGATGACCACCATGAAGATATGACAGACTTACAGAAGATCATGGCAACCAGTCATTTCTCTGAGTTTACTCTTTCTTCATTTTGTGACACTGAAAACATTTGTGTCTTAATGTTGCCTTAAGAAAGTATAGAGCTGGGCTCTGCTTTAGTCTGAGGACCAGGACATCACTGAGTTCCTTCCTTAAACTATTGAAACTTTCTGGTATTATTTTCATATCCTAATGAAATTTTATTTATAAAATCGCATGTTCAGCCCCCAGAATTCACCCTTCATAGAACCAGTGTTTAAGCTCCAAAGAGGCACTCTAGTCCCATTATGTCATGAAGCTAGGGGATCCTAGTGTCCCCATGTTGGTTGGTTAACACTTGGCATTTTAAGTTTGCTGACTCAGAATAGGTTACTTTGTTTGGTTGTGTTTTTTGGGTGGGGCTGGGGACAGCATCTGACTATGTTGTCCAGGTTGAAACTTGCAGTGCTTTTGCCCCTACCTCTGAGTGTCAGGATGACAGGCATTCCTCAAATATCACTTATAGTTTTTCCAGGTGAATGGATGATCACAACTTGAGTTTTAAATGAATACTATGTAAATGTTATGATAACACAGTATGAAATAATACATGCAGAAATACACACATGGAAACAAAATTTCTGGCTGTGGAGATGACTCAGTAGTTAACACCTGAGGACTGGCACCTACTAATAAACCAGGTAGGTGTGCAACCACCAGTAATCCCAAGAGCTACAGGGGCAGTCAGGGGACTCGGCAGCAGGATGACTTACCAGATGAGCCATATTGGTAAAGTCTTACCTCAATAAATATGGTGAAGGGAAATTGGGGGAGAATCCCAGTGTCGATCTCAGGCCTGCTCAAGCATGATACACATCTGCCACCATATGCTAACAAACATACAAACAGAGAGAGAGAGAGACAGAGAGAGAGAGACAGAGATAGAGACAGAGACAGAGAGAGACAGAGAGACAGAGACAGAGAGACAGAGAGAGACAGAGAGACAGAGAGAGACAGAGACAGAAGCAAAATAATCAAACAAATGAATACATAAATAAATAAGATCTCCATGTACCACTCTCCATTCTCACAGCCTGCCTCAGTGAAACAAGAGCCAGTTAGTATTTTGATGTAAAATTTTCCAGAATACATTAAGATGCATGTTTATATGTACATTTATAAAAATATAGTTCCAGTCTCTGCATGTGTGTGTGTGTGTGTGTGTGTGTGTGTGTGTGTGTGTGTGTGTATGTATGTGTGTGTATGTGTGTGTGATCGCTTGCTCTCAAGATGGAGAACTAGGCTGCTTGAGGCTGCAGGATCTTTTTTTTTTCAATTTTTTATTAGGGATTTAGCTCATTTACATTTCCAATGCTATACCAAAAGTCCCCCATACCCACCCACCCCCACTCCCCTACCCACCCACTCCCCCTTTTTGGCCCTGGCGTTCCCCTGTACTGGGGCATATAAAGTTTGCGTGTTCAATGGGCCTCTCTTTCCAGTGATGGCCGACTAGGCCATCTTTTGATACATATGAGGCTGCAGGATCTTTAATTTCCTACCCAACAGGCAGCCTTGAGCTACTTCCTGTGCACATCACCTTAACCTCGTTTTCATCTTAGTCTCTCTAACCTGCTCCCAGAGTTCCAGTTTTCAGGCTGCTTTGAGCCTTGGTACCGCCACACCCATTTTCTTCATTTTCAATATGAAGGAATTCCTTCTAATGTTGTCCTATTGTTGGCAGTCCTTACTACCAAACAATAACTTGTTCTTCCTGTGACATATTAAGAAAATAGAAGAAATAGATAGCTCTACGCACTTGGAAATACAAAGACATCAGAGATTTCAAGGCAAAAATAGCAACATATCCAAGGTGATTAAAATGGTTGAGAGTGACATAAGAAAAACAACCATCCAGAAAAGGATGGACAATGGACAAATACAGATGCAGAACAATGGAGGCTGCACTTGAGAGGTAGAGACAAAAGGAAATGTAGAGGCAGGGGGCCTTCGCAGACAAAGCAGGAGAATACTAAGGCTCTTCTTCATGGCACTGAAGGAATGACAGGTTCCACAGTGTAAACAGCACAGGAGAGAGGTACCAGGAAGAATTCTCACAGCTGCTTGGTGCCCTGGAGCTGTGGCCCTTGGATTTGCATGCCTTGACACCCCTACCTGACCTCCACATTCACCCTCCCCTTGCCTTTCATATTTAACTTTCATCTTACATTTAGAGCCCACCCTCACCTCAGCCCCACCCTTAGTCTCAGATCCACCTTCACACCCCCACTCTGCAAGGAAATCAAAACACAACTAAATCAAAAGGTCTGCATTCTGCACTCCCTGGGCATCTAGATGGCACAGCATTCCTCTGCCAAACAAGACAAAATCAGGAGGAATTCCTTCATATTGAAGATAAAAATGGATGTGGCAGTGCCAGGGCTCAGAACAGTTTTAAAACTAGAGCTATAGAAGCAGTTTAGAGAGACAAAGGTGAAAAGGGAGATTCAGGAATGTAAAAACCCACATGAGGAGGACCTCTGTCCATTTCCAGGGCATGTCATGTCCATCCTCTGATCATAAACCACTGTCGGCTGCCAATGCCAGCACTCACTAACTTATTGTTTAGGGCCTCATTCTCCTGATCATGAATTTTTACGAGCCAAGGGACACTGCTTTTGAGGTACTCAGGAATCATGTGATAGTAAGGGACACTCTGCTCCATCCCACATTCTGTTTCCTTCTTCTGTGCTATCCTGGCACAGAGCCATCTCCTAGAGAACAGCCTGATCCCCCGTCATCTATGCAGTGAGCATCCTCCAACTTTGATAGAGCAGACAGCAGCAAGAGTCCACTCCTCCCAGGTGAAGAAGGCATTCCAAGGCAGGGCCAGACACTATCCGGAAGGAAAAAGCAACCCCTAGGGTGTATAACTGTCTGTCATAGCAGCCTACCCTCCTCGTGCTGTCAGAAGGCTCGTGCATTGGGGAAAGGTGGGAAAAGATGAAGAAACTCCTACATTAAAACACAGGAATGATTCAGGTTCATGTTCTCTGAACTGCCCACTCCCACTAAGAGACAGAGTGTCTGTCAAGTGATGATTCAGGTTGCAGGGCCAAAGGACACTGTCAATGCCCACGTTATTAAGGGGAGAGTAACAGGCCAATGATGATGTTAGCAAGATGGGAAGCTGTGTGCTCTACACTAATGCTACGATAGGAAGACTTACCAAGTAGTATCGGTTTGGCTGCAATGAGGTGACAAACACCCCTAAAGCTAAGTGGTTTCAAAGACAAAGTTCTTCTCCCTCAGAATGTGTAGTTATCTTGGGTCTGTTGAGGACTCCCACTTCAGTTCTTTGCTACAGTGGGAACTACATCAGAAGACCCTTGGAATCAACTAGAATGTGTTCTATCCCAGTCTATGAGAGAAAGGAAGGCACGTAGAAGCGAAAGCACCAGTTGTGCTACTGAAAATCTCTGGGAAACCCTTGAGTACACCTCTTCCATCGTCACAGCCACTTTGTCCACACTCTCTCTCTGCCTGGCCACCTGTAGATTTTCTAACTCTCTCCTGCTGTTTTTTGCTCCCTCACAGTCCTCACTGTAAACCTTGCTAAAAACATCGAGGACCAACCACTCCACAGTGTGACTGCTATGCTATGCTGAAGTTAGCCCACCACACTTGCATTTGACCTCATGCAAGATTTCAGGACATGGGGAAATAAGCTGTCCAGACACTTTTTTCTCCATAATGTGGCAGGGAAGGCATGCAGTCTAAATTTCTGCAGGGCCCTTGGTGCTATCTGAAGCTCTGGGAACAATCACTATAGGCTCCATTTCTCTCGAAATCCTGTGGACACTGAAGACTTGGATCAGAACACTCTCTGCTATTGCAGTCATGTCTCATGGGGCACTGAAGCTAAAACATCTTGAATAACAAGTTTAAGCCACCCTTGTGTGTGGCAACACTCTATGTTCTCAATTAAACCCAGCTGTATTAATAGACTCCCTTCTGAAATTGGTAATAACTACCCCCCACTCACAGAGCTCCTGAGAACCATGCCGCATAGACTGATAGCATGCACTTGGTGCCCAATAAATGCTCATTCCCATAACTTGCCCAGCTTGGGATTATCAGGCCCTTAACCTTAGTGTCCTGTGAGACTAATCTCTTACTTGGACTTTTATGGAAGCTCTAAAAGCTAAGCTGCTTTGCGTGGTATGTGGTGTGCCGCCTGTGGGAAGCAGGGAATGAGTTACACCTCCTTGACGTGTTAACCAATCCAAGCCTTGGCAAGCAGCAAGACTCTCTACTGCTGTCCTCCACATAGGCTCAGGATGCAAAGTCTGAGCACAAGCGCCAAAGTATAGGTTGCTTTCTGTGTGTCCCTTCACCTGGGCTCTAAACAGCTCTTAGAGACGGGTTTGTTTCCCGAGGACACGGAGAGATCATATGAAAATGAAGTAAGGGGGGGGAGGTGCTTTTGCTCTGCCTGGTGCCTTGGCATTTGTTTATTGCCTGCCCTGATAAGGAAATGTGCACAGCAGTGTGGATGCTGTTGGCCAGAGGCCAGGGAATACTACAGAAGCTTGGAAGACAGCCCAGAAACCATATCTAAGGGATGAACCTATGCAAAGAACAAACTTAGAACCTGTAGGGGGATCAAGAACTGTCATTTGAGATGCAGAGAAGGTCTTGGGGATGTGTGGGAGGGTTTCCAAGGATGAACATCATTCTGAATTCCAAGTCAGGATTCTGCATATGTAAATCTCTGCAGGGAGAAGTCTATCTCTCATCAGTGTCTCAAAGTGATCCAGGATGTCCAGCCAAAGAGTGAAAGGAGAAGGAAGATGGAAGGAGTTCTGAAAAAGCAGAAGCAGGAAGCTTTCTTTGCACATCAGACTTTTCTTTTCTTTTTTTTTTTTTCCATTTTTTATTAGGTATTTAACTCATTTACATTTCCAATGCTATACCAAAAGTCCCCCATATCCACCCACCCCACTCCCCTGCCCACCCACTCCCCCTTTTTGGCCCTGGTATTCCCCTGTACTGGGGCATATAAAGTTTGCAAGTCCAATGGGCCTCTCTTTCCAGTGATGGCCGACTAGGCCATCTTTTGATATATATGCAGCTAGAGTCAAGAGCTCCGGGGTACTGGTTAGCTCATAATGTTGTTCCACCTATAGGGTTGCAGATCCCTTTAGCTCCTTGGCTACTTTCTCTAGCTCCTCCATTGGGAGCCCTGTGATCCATCCATTAGCTGACTGTGAGCATCCACTTCTGTGTTTGCTGGGCCCCGGCATAGTCTCACAAGAGACAGCTACATCTGCGTCCTTTCAATAAAATCTTGCTAGTGTATGCAATGGTGTCAGCGTTTGGATGCTGATTATGGGGTGGATCCCTGGCTATGGCAGTCTCTACATGGTCCATCCTTTCATCTCAGCTCCAAACTCCGTCTCTGTAACTCCTTCCATGGGTGTTTTGTTCCCAAATCTAAGGAGGGGCATAGTGTCCACACTTCAGTCTTCATTCTCCTTGAGTTTCATGTGTTTAGCAAATTATATCTTATATCTTGGGTATCCTAGGTTTGGGGCTAATATCCACTTATCAGTGAATACATATTGTGTGAGTTTCTTTGTGAATGTGTTACCTCACTCAGGATGATGCCCTCCAGGTCCATCCATTTGGCTAGGAATTTCATAAATTCATTCTTTTTAATAGCTGAGTAGTACTCCATTGTGTAGATGTACCACATTTTCTGTATCCATTCCTCTGTTGAGGGGCATCTAGGTTCTTTCCAGCTTCTGGCTATTATAAATAAGGCTGCTATGAACATAGTGGAGCATGTGTCCTTCTTACCTGTTGGGGCATCTTCTGGATATATGCCCAGGAGAGGTATTGCTGGATCCTCCGGTAGTACTATGTCCAGTTTTCTGAGGAACCGCCAGACTGATTTCCAGAGTGGTTGTACAAGCCTGCACTCCCACCAACAATGGAGGAGTGTTCCTCTTTCTCCACATCCTCGCCAGCATCTGCTGTCACCTGAATTTTTGATCTTAGCCATTCTGACAGGTGTGAGGTGGAATCTCAGGGTTGTTTTGATTTGCATTTCCCTGATGATTAAGGATGTTGAACATTTTTTCAAGTGCTTCTCTGCCATTCGGTATTCCTCAGGTGAGAATTCTTTGTTCAGTTCTGAGCCCCATTTTTTAATGGGGTTATTTGATTTTCTGAAGTCCACCTTCTTGAGTTCTTTATATATGTTGGATATTAGTCCCCTATCTGATTTAGGATAGGTAAAGATCCTTTCCCAATCTGTTGGTGGTCTTTTTGTCTTATTGACGGTGTCTTTTGCCTTGCAGAAACTTTGGAGTTTCATTAGGTCCCATTTGTCGATTCTCGATCTTACAGCACAAGCCATTGCTGTTCTGTTCAGGAATTTTTCCCCTGTGCCCATATCTTCAAGGCTTTTCCCCACTTTCTCCTCTATAAGTTTCAGTGTCTCTGGTTTTATGTGAAGTTCCTTGATCCACTTAGATTTGACCTTAGTACAAGGAGATAAGTATGGATCGATTCGCATTCTTCTACACGATAACAACCAGTTGTGCCAGCACCAATTGTTGAAAATGCTGTCTTTCTTCCACTGGATGGTTTTAGCTCCCTTGTCGAAGATCAAGTGACCATAGGTGTGTGGGTTCATTTCTGGATCTTCAATTCTATTCCATTGGTCTACTTGTCTGTCTCTATACCAGTACCATGCAGTTTTTATCACAATTGCTCTGTAGTAAAGCTTTAGGTCTGGCATGGTGATTCCGCCAGAAGTTCTTTTATCCTTGAGAAGACTTTTTGCTATCCTAGGTTTTTTGTTATTCCAGACAAATTTGCAAATTGCTCCTTCCAATTCGTTGAAGAATTGAGTTGGAATTTTGATGGGGATTGCATTGAATCTGTAGATTGCTTTTGGCAAGATAGCCATTTTTACAATGTTGATCCTGCCAATCCATGAGCATGGGAGATCTTTCCATCTTCTGAGATCTTCTTTAATTTCTTTCTTCAGAGATTTGAAGTTTTTTTCATACAGATCTTTCACCTCCTTAGTTAGAGTCACGCCAAGATATTTTATATTATTTGTGACTATTGAGAAGGGTGTTGTTTCCCTAATTTCTTTCTCAGCCTGTTTATTCTTTGTATAGAGAAAGGCCATTGACTTGTTTGAGTTTATTTTATATCCAGCTACTTCACCGAAGCTGTTTATCAGGTTTAGGAGTTCTCTGGTAGAATTTTTAGGGTCACTTATATATACTATCATATCATCTGCAAAAAGTGATATTTTGACTTCCTCTTTTCCAATTTGTATCCCCTTGATCTCCTTTTGTTGTCGAATTGCTCTGGCTAATACTTCAAGTACTATGTTGAAAAGGTAGGGAGAAAGTGGGCAGCCTTGTCTAGTCCCTGATTTTAGTGGGATTGCTTCCAGCTTCTCTCCATTTACTTTGATGTTGGCTACTGGTTTGCTGTAGATTGCTTTTATCATGTTTAGGTATGGGCCTTGAATTCCTGATCTTTCCAAAACTTTTATCATGAATGGGTGTTGGATCTTGTCAAATGCTTTTTCTGCATCTAACGAGATGATCATGTGGTTTTTGTCTTTGAGTTTGTTTATATAATGGATTACATTGATGGATTTTCGTATATTAAACCATCCCTGCATCCCTGGAATAAAACCTACTTGGTCAGGATGGATGATTGCTTTAATGTGTTCTTGGATTCGGTTAGCGAGAATTTTATTGAGGATTTTTGCATCGATATTCATAAGAGAAATTGGTCTGAAGTTCTCTATCTTTGTTGGATCTTTCTGTGGTTTAGGTATCAGAGTAATAGTGGCTTCATAAAATGAGTTGGGTAGAGTACCTTCTACTTCTATTTTGTGAAATAGTTTGTGCAGAATTGGAATTAGATCTTCTTTGAAGGTCTGATAGAACTCTGCACTAAACCCATCTGGTCCTGGGCTTTTTTTGGTTGGGAGACTATTAATAACTGCTTCTATTTCTTTAGGTGATATGGGACTGTTTAGATGGTCAACTTGATCCTGATTCAACTTTGGTACCTGGTATCTGTCCAGAAATTTGTCCATTTCGTCCAGATTTTCCAGTTTTGTTGAGTATAGCCTTTTGTAGAAGGATCTGATGGTGTTTTGGATTTCTTCAGGATCTGTTGTTATGTCTCCCTTTTCATTTCTGATTTTGTTAATTAGGATTTTGTCCCTGTGCCCTTTAGTGAGTCTAGCTAAGGGTTTATCTATCTTGTTGATTTTCTCAAAGAACCAACTCCTCGTTTGGTTAATTCTTTGAATAGTTCTTCTTGTTTCCACTTGGTTGATTTCACCCCTGAGTTTGATTATTTCCTGCCGTCTACTCCTCTTGGGTGAATTTGCTTCCTTTTTTTCTAGGGCTTTTAGATGTGTTGTCAAGCTGCTAGTATGTGCTGTCTCCCGTTTCTTCTTGGAGGCACTCAGCGCTATGAGTTTCCCTCTTAGAAATGCTTTCATTGTGTCCCATAGGTTTGGGTACGTTGTGGCTTCATTTTCATTAAACTCTAAAAAGTCTTTAATTTCTTTCTTTATTCCTTCCTTGACCAAGGTATCATTGAGAAGAGTGTTATTCAGTTTCCACGTGAATGTTGGCTTTCCATTATTTATGTTGTTATTGAAGATCAGTCTTAGGCCATGGTAGTCTGATAGGATACATGGGACAATTTCAATATTTTTGTATCTATTGAGGCCTGTTTTGTGACCAATTATATGGTCAATTTTGGAGAAGGTCCCGTGAGGTGCTGAGAAGAAGGTATATCCTTTTGTTTTAGGATAAAATGTTCTGTAGATATCTGTCAGGTCCATTTGTTTCATAACTTCTGTTAGTTTCACTGTGTCCCTGTTTAGTTTCTGTTTCCACGATCTGTCCTTTGAAGAAAGTGGTGTGTTGAAGTCTCCCACTATTATTGTGTGAGGTGCAATGTATGCTTTGAGCTTTACTAAAGTGTCTCTAATGAATGTGGCTGCCCTTGCATTTGGTGCGTAGATATTCAGAATTGAGAGTTCCTCTTGGAGGATTTTACCTTTGATGAGTATGAAGTGTCCCTCCTTGTCTTTTTTGATAACTTTGGGTTGGAAGTCGATTTTATCCGATATTAAAATGGCTACTCCAGCTTGTTTCTTCAGTCCATTTGCTTGGAAAATTGTTTTCCAGCCTTTCACTCTGAGGTAGTGTCTGTCTTTTTCCCTGAGATGGGTTTCCTGTAAGCAGCAGAATGTTGGGTCCTGTTTGTGTAGCCAGTCTGTTAGTCTATGTCTTTTTATTGGGGAATTGAGTCCATTGATATTAAGAGATATTAAGGAAAAGTAATTGTTGCTCCCTTTTATTTTTGTTGTTAGAGTTGGCATTCTGTTCTTGTGGCTGTCTTCTTTTTGGTTTGTTGAATGATTACTTTCTTGGTTGTTCTAGGGCGTGATTTCCGTCCTTGTATTGCTTCTTTTCTGTTATTATCCTTTGAAGGGCTGGATTCGTGGAAAGATATTGTGTGAACTTGGTTTTGTCGTGGAATACTTTGGTTTCTCCATCTATGGTAATTGAGAGTTTGGCCGGGTATAGTAGCCTGGGCTGGCATTTGTGTTCTCTTAGTGTCTGTATAACATCTGTCCAGGCTCTTCTGGCTTTCATAGTCTCTGGTGAAAAGTCTGGTGTAATTCTGATAGGCCTTCCTTTATATGTTACTTGACCTTTCTCCCTTACTGCTTTTAATATTCTATCTTTATTTAGTGCATTTGTTGTTCTGATTATTATGTGTCGGGAGGAATTTCTTTTCTGGTCCAGTCTATTTGGAGTTCTGTAGGCTTCTTGTATGATCATGGGCATCTCTTTTTTTATGTTTGGGAAGTTTTCTTCTATTATTTTGTTGAAGATATTAGCTGGCCCTTTAAGTTGAAAATCTTCATTCTCATCAATTCCTATTATCCGTAGGTTTGGTCTTCTCATTGTGTCCTGGATTACCTGGATGTTTTGAGTTAGGATCCTTTTGCATTTTGTATTTTCTTTGACTGTTGTGTCGATGTTCTCTATGGAATCTTCTGCACCTGAGATTCTCTCTTCCATTTCTTGTATTCTGTTGCTGATGCTCGCATCTATGGTTCCAGATCTCTTTCCTAGGGTTTCTATCTCCAGCGTTGCCTCGCTTTGGGTTTTCTTTATTGTGTCTACTTCCCCTTTTAGTTCTAGTATGGTTTTGTTCATTTCCATCACCTGTTTGGCTGTGTTTTCCTGCTTTTCTTTAAGAGCCTGTAACTCTTTAGCAGTGCTCTCCTGTAAATCTTTAAGTGACTTATGAAAGTCCTTCTTGATGTCCTCTATCATCATCATGAGAAATGTTTTTAAATCTGGGTCTAGATTTTCGGTTGTGTTGGGGTGCCCAGGACTAGGTGGGGTGGGAGTGCTGCGTTCTGATGATGGTGAGTGGTCTTGATTTCTGTTAGTAGGATTCTTACGTTTGCCTTTCGCCATCTGGTAATCTCTGAAGCTAGCTGTTTTAGTTGTCACTGTTAAGAGCTTGTTCTTCAGGTGACTCTGTTAGCCTCTATGAGCAGACCTGGAGGGTAGCACTCTCCTTAGTTTCAGTGGGCAGAGTATTCTCTGCAGGCAAGCTCTCTTCTTGCAAGGCAGGTACCCAGATATCTGGTGTTCGAACCAGACTCCTGGCAGAAGTTGTGTTCCACTCACTAGAGGTCTTAGGATCACGTGTGGAATCCTGTGTGGGCCCTTGCGGGTGTCAGGCGACTCAGCTGGCAAGGTAGCCGGGGCTCGAGTGGAGTGGAAGGGGTTTGTGCCCCAGTTCAAGCCCGGGTAGCCTGCTTCCCTATGTACCGCAGTCTCAAGTTCCGCGCGATTGGATTGGGGCAGGCACTGTGGTCCACTCACCAGAGGTCTTAGGGTCCCGTGGGGAGTCCCGTGTGGACCCTTGCGGGTGTTGGGCAAGACTCTGCTGGCAAGGTAGCCCGGGGCTCGAGTCTCGAGTCGAGCGGAAGGGACTTGTGCCGACTTTTCTTATTAAATTTATCACATGGCTTAGCATAACTAAATCTTTGCCCTTTGAAATAATCCAGACACCAGACCCACCACCTTCTATTAAATGTTGCTCATAATTTACTTTTGCCACTTTATCCTTATGTCAGATGAAGCTGTCTTTGCTATAATTTGTCTCTCTGTTGTTTGTGCCAGTGTCTTTCTGTGTATGTATACACAGGTTCAAGTATTCTAGGTATGCACACGTATGTTCTGGTATGTGTGTACACATGTAAAGGTGCATGTAGAAGCAAGAGATCACTGTCAAGTGTCTTCCTTATTTTTGAGACAAAGGTCTCTCAATGAGCCTGGAGCTCACCAATTTAGCTACAATGCCTATCCAGCAAGTTTGCTGTTGTGTTGGCTAATACAGGGGAGACATCAGTTCTGCATCATTCCTTGACTCCACACAAGACAAGTGAAGGACTGGTGGTGGCTATTTCCTAGCACTTCAGAGTTCTGTGATGCTTCCAGGGAGATTATTATAATCTATTAATGCCACAGTGATAAAAGCTTAACTTCTGAATAGTCAAAACCCATTCTATGTCAGCCAGAGTTTCTGGTTCTAATTCTAAAAGGACTGTTTCTAGTAAAGGAAAGAGTCAACTGACTGGCATAAAATTACACCGTGGAATCTAGGGTTCTGCTTGCTTAGAAGATATTCAACATCTACTCTTGTGAAATCTAGCTGTAGTTGTTGAATATTTGCCACATGCCAGATACTACTCTAAGAATTTTTTCTGATGATTTACTAAATTAAAATTCCATGAGAAAAATAATTGTGGTGAATATGTTCATTTTTTATAATTTACGACAGGAAAGAAAGGAGATTAACTGTTCTAGCATTGCACCACCACTGCCGAGCAAGCAACTGGAGACACTACAACCATGGCAGGTCTTCAGCTTATTCATTATTCTGTTATAATCTCTCTCTCTCTCTCTCTCTCTCTCTCTCTCTCTCTCTCTCTCTCTCTTTCTCTCTCTCTCTCTCTCTCTCTCTCTCTCTCTTTCTGTTTTTTATCTTTATAGCTCAGTAATTGCTGCTTTTATTAGTTTTTATAATATTACAACTAATTTCTCTTTCATGTATCAATGAGCTGTTAATTCATTTTCCAAACAGAATGGGAAGAGAAGAATTTTAAATACCTATTCATGTGCTGCTGGTTGTGTTCCAAAGTCCTACTACCAGGACTGAGATAACCTCATCTGTGGTGGTTTCAATATGCTTTGCCCAGGGTTTCAATATGCTTTGCACTATTTGGAGGTGTGGCCTTGTTAGAATAGGTTTGGCCTTATTGGAGGAAGTGTGTCACTGTGGGTGTGGGCTTTATGACCCTCTTCCTAGATGCCTACATAGACAGCAGTCTTCTCCTAGTTGCCTTTGAACAAGAGGTAGAACCTCAGCTCCTCCATTGCCATGTCTGCCTAGACAATGCTGTCATGCTTCTGCTATAAGGATAATGGACTGAACCTCTGACTCTGTAAGCAAGCCCAAATTAAACATTGTCCTTTATAAGAGTTGCTGTGGTCATGGTGTACACAGCAATGAAACCCAAACAAAGACACCATCTAACTCCCACAGTGAAGTCCCTCGACAATCCCTTCTTCCCCCACATTTCTGAACTCTTGAACTCTGTTCTCTTTAACTGTGATATAAAATTGCTGCGTTACTTTCTGCAAACGATAAACTGTTCTCTCTAACACCATCAAAGCTGGCTTACATAATTTGTTTTAATAATAAACTCTAGTTTTATTCCTCTATTATAGATCAAATTATAGACATCTTTGAAAAGCAAGTAAAATCTATTTCAAATTATAAGAGACAAAACCTACTTCTTAGAGATCAAAAAAGAAAGAAAAGTCAATGCATTTCAGTAAAAGCAAGCAAGCAACAATAAAAGAAGTAAAATTAATTCAGACCTTTAAGATACACAGGCACATAGTTTAAAATTAAAATAAATCTTAAAACAAATATTTTAGTGGCCGTACAATAGGGCTGTAAAATATTTGAGCATAAATGAAAGTATCAAGTTTTAAAAATAAATTTCTTGACAAGTGCTAATCAAAACAGGATCAGTCTAATGACGCACAGTGCTCGCACTTTCTCCAACCCTACCATGCAATAGATTTTCCAAAACACCTTCTGATTCGGTTGTTCCAACACTGGGGACAAATGACCACAGGATTTTTGCATTGGAAGCAGGAGGTAGAAGGCTAGCCCACTGCACTGACCAACTCGACTAGGGGCTGAATTTAAATGTTGGTGAGACAAAATCCACAAGAAGCCAAGGAAACTTCTAGTGCAAGAACTGGGGGGTCTTAAAGAAGTCTTAGCAGATGCAGAATCAAAGGATCTGGGGTCTTGTGGAAAAATGAACTCCTGAAGCCCTTGGGACGAGCATGGAGATTGGATCTTGGAGACAAATTCCCTGTGTCTTGCACAGGGAATTCCCAGTCAATCCACAACAGCAAAGTACATCCAACCTGAGCGCTATGTCAGTATCCATAGCTGTCCCTGCCTCTCTGGCTGCCTATGCCTCACTAGGAGTGCTAAGGCTTGACATCCAATTGATTTCAAGAAAGTGAGCCTTGCACACAGGCTCAAGCAAGACAAGGGTGAGGCAATTAAATGCACTTGGGCTTTGCCTCATCTCCCACTGCCGGGCAGAAGGTGGCACCCGCTATAATATCTTCTCTCCTAGTAATTAGCTCCCACGAGACCTGCAAGTGAATAGTCCAAGCCCCGCCTTCATCCACCTCTGTAAAGACGGCCTTCCCCACAGCTTGAGTGCAGTTTTGTTCAACTTTGGTTTAAAATCATGTCCCTGAAGCCGGGTCATTTTCCCTGGGTTTCCCCAGTGGTCCCTGAGGGGAGACCTCCTAGTAAATGAAAAGCTCACAGTGCAACTGTTTGGTAGAATGACAAAATCTGAATATAGCAGATCTATAGTAGACTTGCGGTGGGTGGAGCTGGTGCATAAAGAGCAGAACGTCCCACGACCGCCACAGAACTAGCACAGCCGATTAATATTCCAGCTGCAGCGAGGCACACATCCAATCTGGAGCGGTAGCAACTGCATGCCGTGGAGTTTTAGGAAAACAGACTTGCCTTTTACTTCCAGAAGAGATTTGTCTTTTTCTTCCAGGTTTGGTGATAATGACTCAGAGCAGGGCTGGCCAACTGGCAGCCCTGTTGAATCTCTTCCCCTTGTCTGTGCCAGAGAAAGCTCCCACAACCCAGATGAGACTTGGAAATCCAAAGCACATATTGAAACTTCAGGAGCTCCTGCTGGTCTTCTCTGGTGAGCTCAAAGAGATTCCTGAAATTATTCTCAAGGGAGGAATTGGCCTCCCAAGGAGAAAAAGTTGAAGGCAAATTACACTGCATGCAAATGCCAGGCAGGCAGCGTGTGTAAGAGTGGAAATTACTTAACAGATTGCCACAGAAAAAGGACATCATCATCACCGATATTCTGCTCCCTCGTGAGTGTAGGTGTATAATTGCAGGACTCTCTAGCACCTTGGCAGGGGGAGCACACTGCCCTCCTATTGAAGGATGAGTGTCTGCACAAGACCCTACCTCCTTTTATTTTTACAGTCATCAATTTACTAAAATAGAAAGGGATGGCATTTCTGAAGAGCTTTGGTTCCGAAGAAACTCTCTGTGCTCTTGACTGCTTCTTTTAGCTTTCACATATTTCTCTGTATATATGAGTCTATTCCTTTCAGAGAAAGGGAACCAGCTCAAGATTAGAAGGTAAGAGATGAGATAAACAAAATGAAGGATTATGAAGAAGACTTATAGAAGTCTACTGGTATGTAACCAAACTAGGACAATAATTTTAAAGGAGTTTGAATAAAAGTAGCCTCCACAGGTAGAGAGTGTACCTCCCAGAAGATGCAGATTATCAAATTTGAGTGTCAGGGACCAGACCCTTCTCTGTGAGTCAGAGAAGTGCCCCCCCCCACACACACACACACACACTACAAAAAAAACACAGGTTCTTGGTTGTCTGCTAACTAGATGGAGAAATCCATTGGTTCTAGATATAGGACACTGGGAGAAACTGGGGGCGGAGGGGAACATGTTGTGGGACCTGAGTGCATGGAGCCATAGAGCCATGGACCTTTGATGGAAGAATTGCATCCTGGCAGGTAGGCTGGGAAAGGTTAGAGCCATACCTCACTTCCAGTTCTTATTCTCCTCCTCCTCTTTCCTTCTCCTTCTCTTTCTCCTTCTCTTCTTCCTCCTCCTCCTCTTCCTTCTTCTTCTTCTTCCCCCCTTTGCTGTGGGTGTATTTGGAGATATCATCTCTCAGTTTCTTGCCTCTTCTACCATGTCTGCATACCATGATGCATTCTTGTTTCTCTGAGCTATAAGCCAAGAGAAAGTTTTTCTTCCATAAGTCACTTCTGGGTGTGGTATTTCACCAAAGCAAGGAAAGAATACCTAATATAACAGTGGGAAATAGTCAATGTACAGTAATGTTCACTTCAGCTCTGTTGTAATAATGGGAGATTAGTGGCTTTTATTTAATGCATTCTAGTAGGTGTCTGGAACATTGTAAGTCTCTCACAGTAGAATACTATACAACTATTGCAAGCAACTCTGGAATGACCTTAAAGTAAACATGACAAACAATAAAAAGAAAACATGTTAGAGTGTTTCCAAAATTAAATAACAGACTAAGAAGAAACATATAATTTGATTTGTCAATTGAATGGGGAACATATAAACAGAAAATTATTTTGCATTCATCATGGAACTTTTCCATGGTTTTGCTTATTTGGTTGTTTTGCATTGTTTTGTTTTGTTTGACTTGAATATTTAGTATATAGAATAAAAGATTAGAATTCATGATGGTAACTTACTGCAGAGGGTATATCCAATTAGTAATGATTAAGGACACAACTTTTAAGTTGTGGTGGTGTTGATTCTGTGTTACTGGGTCATTAGTAAATGGTATCACCAGCCACTGAATCCAGTATTAACAAAAGCTGCTATACTTGTCTTGCACAGATCTCCTAAACAGCTATCAATGACTCGACAAATAAAGAAAAATGTGACACACACATAAGAAGGAATATTATTCTACCATTGGAGGCCTTGTGAATTCTTTTCACATGCAATGATCTACTTTGCCAATCTCCTCTGACATATGCCTTACCATATGTATGCATGTAAACTGTCTCAAAATATTTTAAAGACAAAAGTGTATATATGTAACTATAGGAAATCCATGAATGTATGAAAAAAATCTGGAATGTTTCTGCTTTTGAGTCTGAGCAACTCCACTGTATGTAAATAGCACATTTTCCTCATGCATTTTGTCTGCAAATAGATACTTAAGTTGGCAGGTGCAATATAATGGGCGTGTCAGTGCAGACATCTCTTGGAACCCAGCTTTCATCTCACTGAACATGGATGAATCCTGTGGGTAGGATTCAAAGTGAATTAAAGCAGTCACAGACCATGGCTGGCCCATAAAGACTTTGGAACTGTGCTTGTCTAAAATCAACAGAGTCATGGGAACAGAGTAACGTAGTTATGACAGATAACCAGGGAGAGGAAAGAGAAGCTGTTATTGAACAAAGAGAAAGTGGCTATTACATACCACTCATACTTCTAGAGCTCCTCTGTATAGCACAACTCTGCCCATGGTTAATATTGTGATGTGCGCTTAAAATGTGTCAGCAGAATATAATCCACATTAAGAAACTTACCATAATTAAAAGTAATAAAGAGACATCATGTGTGACTGAGTTTGATAGCCTAACACACAAAACCAGACCTGGATATCTCCAAAATGTTTCATTTGCAGTAAACACATACTGAAAGATTATTATAAGTCATTAAACTAAAATGTTCATGTAATACTGAAATTTATGGAACATTTGAATCATGTAACTGAAAATTGTCCCCAAAATAATGCTCACACTTAAGAATATATAATTTAAAAAAAAACAACTTTGCCAAGCTCTCAGAATCAACAAAGTCATTTCATGTGTCCAAATGATTAAAACATGTGAAACTATTTTTAAAACTAGGAGAGACTGTGTGAATATCTGATGTTCATATAGTTGCTATGTGTTATTTATCTATGAGAAAACTATGAAAAAATTGTTCTCTTGGAATATGAAAGGCCTACTTTTAAGATTTTGTGATTTTGTTCTTGGTTAAAAAAAAAATGTGTCCAGCTAAATGGACAGCAAGTTCATGCCAATTGACTCAGTGGCTTGAGTTGGGAATCCTCTTGGCTGCAGACTGTAATCTTTATCTTCATTTTAAGATGAATATTCTTTTAAAGCACTGTAAAATAATCATGCTTCTTGAACAAATAAGAAAAAAATCTCATAAAAGGACCACCAAAAATCCATGACCATGAGAAGTTAAATCTACAAAGGTGCAACTTACTCATCTACTCTAAAAGCTAACGGGGCACACCTAGGTAGCAAACACTGGACTTCCTGATTATGGCTAAATAATTAAGATTACTGAATAGCTGCAAAATAAATCAGCATCCCCTCTATAACATACAGCAGAGAACTGTAGGAGATTAAACACAGGGAGACTCCATTCTGAAACTGAGGCAACTGATATTTCCGAGGAGACAAGTATAAAATGACATGCTATTAAATATGATTGAAAATGATAAGCATGATTTCAATTTTTCAAATTCTATTGAAAATAAGAGGAGGCAGAACTTCACTATATCAAGTGCACTTTTAAATCCCTTATCTCATTCATTCTCTTTAAAAAACAATCTCATGAGAGCTATCATTACTTCAGCTTCAGGAATTCAGAAGTTCCAAGAAGGTTAATAAAAAGGCACGTGTATTAACAGGATAGGCTCGAGGAAAGGCTTTGGGATGTAGACACATGAAAATGAAATGTAGGAATAGATTTTGTGTATTTTCCAACATAGTAGAAGGAACTAGACCTGTAAAAAAATTTCTACCTCATGCTAGGACGAGACAGTAAGGTCATTTTATCTGAGACTGAAAAGAAAGAAGACATTTTCTGCAACTAAACCACAATACCGTGTGACTTTTGAGGATTGCATTGGCACTAAGATCTGAAAAGTGCAAGAGATATTTGCTTCTGTAGTACCTGTACGCGAAAGAGTTTAGACGGCGTGATAAAAGGAAAGGGATTAAACCAAGGAGATAGCAGCGGTAATGCTCAGCCATTTCTCAAATTTTACATGGACTCTTGTGTTTTTCCAGGTCATATCTGAGAAGTGAGCCTTTGCTTTTAGGCTTGGAGAGAAGGCCGACAGTGTTTGCATGGGGGAAACATGGGGCAATGCAGTTGGCCCAAATGGCATGAGAACCCAAAAAGAGAAAATTCATAAAAATCGATATTTATACAAAACAACTGGTTGAGAAGACAACAAACTTCCTAGACAAGGAAAAAAAAGCATCTAAGTTGCCAGAGCTTTATGATGCCATTAAGGAAGACTTAGTAACCTGCAACTGTTATATGTTTGCATACTGTTGCCTCTGCTTAGTATTTATTCAGACAAAATAATTAGCAAATCTACCTGAAACATGGAGTCATTGTTCAAATCTGATCAGCTGAAAAGACTTAAACTGTCATGGATCTGAACAGCAAACACCATCAGTTCTGACGCATGATTTGTCCTGTAATGGACAAAAGCCCTTCAACCTAACATTACAGGGCTGGGGGAGGCAGCCCAGTTGGTAAGATGCTTGCCACATGAGTGTGAGACCTGAGTTCTAACCCTAGCAGTAACGTGAAAAAGCCAAGCATGGTAGTACACTTATAAGTCCAGCTCAGAAGAGAAGGGTGCAGACAGGTGGCCTGCCAATCTAGTCTGCTCTGTGAGCTTCATGATCAAGGAGGGATCTTTCTGTCTCAAACAATAAGGTGGATAACAATTGAGAAAGACATTTAATGTTGACCTCTGGTCTCCACATATACACCCACACCCACCACACACACACACACACACACACACACACACACACACACACCATAGGAAGCAGGAGGAGGGGACCAACACATAGTCAAAAATCTAATTCTTATTTTAAAAATTTGGTTTTTTTAAAACTTTTTATTTGTTCTGTGTGAATTTCACATCATGTACCCCAATCCCACTTATCTCCTCCTCTCCTCATACCTGCTTCCACCCTTGCAACTTCTCTGCCAATAGAAAAAAATTTCATTGTAGAAGCTTCAATGTGTCACAGTATGTTCTACAGTATACCCTTTTGTCCATACTTCTTTGCTTGCAAATGTTCTTTGTAATGACTCATTGGTCTGGTACAAGACCTCTGGCATCTATACTCTATCAATACTGGAGGCTCACTGTGGCTCCTCTCAAATATCCTGTTGTTGCCCTGTGTCATGGAGATCCTGTAATTTTGGATCCTGTAGGACCAGCCCCTTTATGTACTCTAGCAGTTCATCAGTGGGATAAATATTGAGGTGGGACAATTCAAAGCCCTGAATCTGGGTCTGAGAAGTATCTGAGCTGGCCAGCCCACCAACACTCCAATTCTCATGCCCTCCAGACTGCTCACTCATGACCCTGCCATCAGGGTCAGCTCTACTATGCTGCCCAGGGGAGGTACAGAGTTTGCTCTCCAAAGTGCTACAGTAGGTGAGGGGCAGGGACAGCTCTCCTAGCCCCCTAGGGGCTATCTCTCCAGCCTACTGCCTGTGTTGAGGACAAAGGGAAGGGGAGGAGAGGGGCTTCTTCATGCTGCCACTTCACAGCAGACAAGTGGCATGACCATCTGGCCAACACTTACACCCTCAAGGCCAACTTGCCCAAGCCCCTGCCACGAGGGTCAGCCATGGACCTAGGGACCCAGATGTGGTCCCCAGTAGCAGCACAGGCCAGGACCCCACCATGGTCTCAGGTGGCATCACCAGCTACTCATATTAAGCTGTTCCTCATTACTCCCAAGTCTCCAGCTCTGCCTCTCTTCATTGTGCCCACATCTTCTGGTTCTCTTTCTCTTCCATTTCTCTACCACCTACTTGCTCATTTTAGTGGCACCCAGTGTCTGAGGGTTTAGGTTCATCTTAGGAGTAATCTCAGGAGTGCTATGCCCCACTTGTGCATTATGGAGCTGTTCAGGGGTCACCTTTGGCATGGTCTAGTGTCCATCTCTGACTTGCTCCTCACCTGGACTCACCCAAGTGGCCCCATGAAAGAGTCAACTGTCTTAAGCTCACTCTTGCAAAGGGCCTGTGGTTCCAGGAGAGATTCTTCTACTCTCCAGCTTGCTCCCTCTCCTAGGAGCCCAAGAAGGCCTTCACATGGTGGGTAATGGGATGGTGATAATCTCAGACTAGCTCTTGGTCTAAGGCCCTGGCCATGGACAGGTAGTCATCTCAGGCTTGCTTTTTTTAGGGAATGCCAGTCTACTAATTATTCAGATGTTCACAGGTCAGACATAGCCTCTCTCTTCTCTGCCACCTACTTGAGACACAACAGCCACACTTAGAATGCCTCTAGGGGAAGTCTTTTATTTCTTTTTTTAATTTAAAAAGCATCATCACAAACCATCACTGGCCCAAGATGTACTGACAGGAGTGTTATGGAAAAGAAATCAAGAAATAAGGAAAGTCACAATAACCATAATGAAAAATTCTTTGGAGGACTCAAAATCAGATTTGGGTAGGCAGAAGAATCAAGGAACATGTATGCATATGTGCATAAACACACACACACTCACACACACACACCAATAAATGTAATTTTTTTGAAAAAAAATTTTATTAGATATTTATTTCATTTACATTTCCAATGCTATCCCAAAAGTCCCCACACCCTCACCCACCCACTCCCACATCTTGGCCTTGGCGTTCCCCTGTACTGAGGCATATAAACTTTGCACGACCAATGGACCTCTCTTTCCACTGATGGCCGATTAGGCCATCTTCTGATACATATGCAACTAGAGACATGAGCTCCGGGGGGTACTGGTTAGTTCATATTGTTGTTCCACCTATAGGATTGCAGATCCCCCCAGCTCCTTGGATACTTTCTCTAGCTCCTCCATTGGGGGCCCTGTGATCCATCCAATAGCTGACTGTGAGCATCCACTTCTGTGTTTGCTCGAGGTAACCCAATCACAAAAGAACTCACATGATATGTACTCACTGATAAGTAGATATTAGCCCAGAAACTTAGAATACCCAAGATATAAGATACAATTTGCAAAACACATGAAACTCAAGAAGAACGAAGACCAAATTGTGGATACTTTGCCTCTTCTAAGAATTGGGAACAAAACACCCATGGAAGGAGTTACAGAGACAAAGTTTGGAGCTGAGACGAAAGGATGGACCATCTAGAGACTGCCATACCCGAGGATCCATCTCATAATCAGCCTCATGAACATAGTGGAGCATGTGTCCTTCTTACCCGTTGAAACATCTTCTGGATATATGCCCAGAAGAGGTATTGCAGAAAGGATCCTGATATAGCTGTCTCTTGTGAGGCTATACCGGGGCCTAGCAAACACAGAAGTGGAGGCTCACAGTCAGCTATTGGATGGATCACAGGGCCCCCAATGGAGGAGCTAGAGAAAGTACCCAAGGATCTAAAGGGATCTGCAACCCTATAGGTGGAACAGCAATATGAACTAATCAGTACCCCCCGGAGCTCATGTCTCTAGCTGCATATGTATCAGAAGATGGCCTAGTTGGCCATCAGTGGAAAGAGAGTCCCATTGGTCTTGCAAACTTTATATGCCTCAGCACAGGGGAATGCCAGAGCCAAGAAGTGGGAGTGGGTGGGTAGAGGAGTTGGGGGGAGGGTATGGGGGACCTTTGGGATAGCATTGGAAATGTAAATGAAGAAAATACCTAATAAAAATACTAATAAAAAATTTTAAAAATTTTAAAAAAGAAAGTAAAAAGTTCAAAACTGCACTCAGTACAGATAGAAACATGGCTCCACTGGTACAGTGCCTGCCTCACAAGCATGAGGGCATGAGTTCAAATCCTAGTGCCCCTGTAGAGCACCAGGCACAGTGGGTGGCTTGCTAGTGCCAGGAAGGAAGAAACAACAGTATCCCAGAGTTCACAGGCCAGGCAGTTTAGCCTATCTGTGAGCACTGGATCTAGTGAGAGACTCCATCTCCAAAGCAGATTAATGAAAATTGTGACATTGATCTCTGTCATGTACACACATGTGCTCGTGTACATGTGCATCTGTAGATACATGCTATACACAAACATGACATACACACATGGAAAATTACATAAAGCCAATAACCATATGACAACCATAATCGCTACACCAATATCTGACATCATTAATAATAAATCAAGGATATGAGGATCACTTTATTGCAACACAGCAACTCAGCAATTCAGCAAAGAGAAATAAAATTATGAACATATATGTAACTAATAACTAAATAACCAAAAAAGCCTTAAATTCATGGCTAATTTTCAAAAGCAATGATAAGATTTTCAATGGGAGATATCACCGTTTCTTCAAATGGCACCAGATAAGTAGATATCTACCCAGATAAGAGGAAGGAATGAGGCTCTTGCCACGCATCATAGAAGAAAATTTACTTGAAACAGAGCAAATAATTAATATAAGAACAAAAGCTACAAACTAGATTAAAATGAAGGCACATAGCTCCAATAACCTTGGATCAGATAATGGCTTTGAGAATAAGACACTAAAAGCACCATTAGCAAAAGAAGGCATAGATAAGTTGAACATCAAATATAAACACACTTACTCTGAAGAGTCTATAATCAAGAAGGTAAAAATAGAATAAGACATTTCAGAAATAAAAAAGGCCGGGAAATCCTACTTCCATAAAAAGACTTTTATGGATGTTTTACTACGGAATGGTTATTTGTGTATATGTGTGTAGATACATACATACATACATACATATATACATACATACACACATACACTCAAATTGAATTTATTAAAATACTTATGTAATTTGTGTTTGCTTAAATATATATTTCAAACATTTACAACTCTATCACAAAAGAAAAATATAAAGACTCTAAATAGATGATTCTAATGAGAAATATCAATGGGGCAAGCATGAAACTATGCCCAGCATTACTAATCATTCCAAAACCATAAATGGAGAGTGCAGTGGCCTTTTACCTCCCACCCACTCTGATGCTTATTAGAAAGAGGCGGTGCATTTAACCAGAATGATAAAAGATAGAGGATGCGAAAGTCTCCTACCAAACTAGCTGGAGAGTGGAGGCTTCTAACTCCTTTTAAAATCAACTTGACAACTACACCTAGAAAATTGCCATATTATCTAGCAATTCCACTCCTGAACACAGAAAGCAAGGAACCAAAATTATATATCCACAAATAACTTTGAGCACAAATGTCCACAGGAGAATTTTTCATAGTAGCAATAAAAAGATAGAAATAACCCATCGCTGGCAAAAAGATGAAACGCCTATCTGTACAAGGAAATACTATTTAACTATAAACAATAAATATTGCAACATGGTGAGCCTTTAAAACACTGTGGCTGCATGAAGTACTATGAATAGAAAAGCTTTATTGAATAAGTTCATTTATGTAAATACCTAAGATATAAAATGAATATATGTAACTAATAACCAAATGACTTCCTTACAGAGTGAAGATTAGGGGCCATGTGAGGCCAGCATGCAAAGTGATTACTAGAAAGTACCAGGTTTGCTCTTAAGATAAAGCCTGTGTGCTGAAATTAAATAGTAGTGGTGATAGAAAACTCTGTATCATGGTCACGGATCACGGATACACCAGGCTGTATCCACAAAGAGGTACAATTAATATTTGTGAATTCGAAGTAAAATTACATTTGCAAAGATTTTTCAATCCTTACATTTTAAATTGTAGCAATGATAAGTGTTTAAAATGTAGCAATACAGTCTGGAAATGGCCTGATTTTATAAAATGTGGAATGATTGTAATTAAAACTGGTGACTCACATGGCTTTTACATGCCTACCGTGGCTTCACCAGACTTTATAAAACATAGAGAGAAGAGGACACTGGGTACCAGAGTAAAACATTAAAGACAACAAGCGGCTGCAAATAAAGAAAGGCCTAATCCTAAAACTTAAGTGTTTGCTATAGTCATCATCATCATATAGTAGTAGTAGTAGTAGTAGTAGTAGTAGTAGTAGTAGTAGTAGTAGTAGTAGTAGTAGTGCTAGTAGTAGTATATTAATAAGCCAGGAAACTTGTCTAAGTGGGCATGTTCTTTAATCTAGTCTGAAGTGATTACGTGAATATATATAGAGATATATAAATCATTGGAATATACTCTAATGTTTATGCATTTACTCCCTATGAATTGTATTACAAAACAACAAAGGACACATTTTACAAGACTTACTGTATATTCATATGTATGTACACACGCATACAGACACACACACACAGACACTCACTCACTCACTCTCTCACTCTACCTCAGGAGTTACAAACAGGAAGCCTCTACTCTGTGCTCAGAGCCCCTGGAAGCATAGATAGATAAAGCAAAGATACTTATAACATCTCTATCCAGACACAGAAGTACACCGAATTCTGTGAAATCACACTAACTTCAAGCTGCAATACTGAGTGCTACTCCACAGTGACTAACATTGTGAGAAACCTGGGTAAAAAGTGGAAAGAAACATTCCAGCAAGACAGAGATGCCCCCCTCTCAATCTGAGAAATGTATGATGAGCCTGTATTATAGCCATGGTCATGTCTGTACCTGTATGAATGAATATGTATGCATGTACATGTATGCAGGCGTGTGAGCATACATCACAAAGCTATAAGCGAAGGGGCCTTTTCTTGCATGTATTTCCTAATACTTCAGTTCATGGCCTGATCCTTCAGCAAGGCTCTGACTTGAACACTATTCAGTTTTAAGTGGCAAACACAATCCTTTTCTAGCCAGTGTGTGTGTGTGTGTGTGTGTGTGTGTGTGTGTGTGTGTGTGTGTAGGTTTTCTTCCATATCCAGACAATATCTAGATATATACCATTTCACTTCACAGTGTGAAACACTATTCCTCGTCCTGTATTTTCAGTTTTAGACAATTTGGATTAAAAATGCATCTCTCTTCTTGAGCTTTCTTTGGAGTTTTCCTAAGTAAAATGCAGCACTCCAAGATCCGCTTGCCTGCCTCATTTAACAAAACCTCAAGTCTCTCCTTCCTCTAAAGTTTGGGTCATCCCAAATAACAAGGAGAGAGAGTTACTAGATGGTATGGTATAGGAGAAACTACCATCATCACACAATAACAAACCTTTCTAATGCAAACAATGCTATCTGAAACAGATACTGGGCCACATGACCAGAGAACAGGGACATTACCTAAGCAAGAATGAAAGAGTTCCTAACATCCCTTCCACAAATAATACAAGAAGCCATTGTCAGGCTAAGTAGAACGCAAAGCTTAGGACATTGATGAGCACTGACTATTAAGACTACACAGAAACTAAAATAACCTACAGAGAGATTTCTTAGTCTGATCCAAATAAGTAACTAAGCACTCTTCCAAGTATCCTGAAATTATGGCTCAAAGTCAATACCTCTAACTGCACCTAATGCCACAAAAAGCTATAAGCCATTAACTTTAGACATATTAAATATATAAAAATCAATTTGAGTGCCCCATTCTTTGCTCCCTTGGAAATGTAGGAGAGAAGGCAGCCTGTTCCATGGTGTCTGGGAGCTCGGTCTGGTTTCTTCTGCAGGTGCCAGTCACACCCAGCTGTCTCGAAACAATTAGGCGACATTTGGCAAGTCCAAGGTTGCTTGGCTCCATAGCTACCAGGCTCTTCCTTAGCAGCCAATTCAGCTCTGTGTGTTCGTTCCAGAGTTCTATGCATGCATCCTGCAGCCTTAGGGAAAACCACCTGCTTTCTGTGAGCCTTTCCCACTGCTTCAGTGACAGACTTGGATATGTTGCCTTGCTCTGATGTCCTCCTTACTGGCAGCAGAACACACCTCACTCTCCCTTTTTCAGAAGATCCAGATTGACCAGTACAGGACTTTAAAGATGAAGGCAGCTCTCCCCACTTCCTTTAATGGGCATATCCTTCCAGGTGGCAGATTGTCACATCAGTATTAATGTCTGCCCACCTCCTCTGATGCTCTGTTTTCTCTAACTCTTCCCTCTGAGAAACAGAACTCCCCCTAACCCAACCCCTTGCTGCCTTGGTGTGGTGTTCCTATCAAAATACCTAAAAGACTACATTTCTAAACCAAGGCAGCTTATCTTCTCCATGGTACAGTAGCTGGGATGCATGGCTCTCATTATCATTCAGGTTTTGATACCTAATTATACACGTGGCATGAGTGAATGAAAAGCAAGATGCGTTTGCTTATGTGTACAACTAAAGCATTGGAACTTTGGAGGTCTCTATTTGTGACTTGATTCTGACATGGAGTTCAAGGACACATTTTTAATGTTGTACTTATATAATATATGTAATATACTAGAATTGTTCAGGCTTTGTAGAAAAATCAGTCCTTCAAGATGCCTAGTGTGCTCTGAAATTGCTCGAGGATAAAGAGGTAGGCACAAGTCACTCATCTGGGCTGCGATCTCACAGGAATAATAGGAATGATGTAAGAGGGACACCTGAGGGAGGAGAGCTGATGATAAGTGTGTGTCAAGGAGCAAGTTTGTTTAAATTAATATTGCCAGGTGGGTCCAAACCAACAGTGTCTGCAGAATATACACATGCTATCTCTAAACCTAGTCATTCAAGGAAAAATGAAATGAAATAAAAAATAAATAAAATAAAATAAATAAAAAGGTCCTTGCAGAGGGAGCACTAAGGAACCAGAAAGGAGGACTCCAGGGGTCCTGGTGTCTGCACAGACAGGTACAGATCTAGGTTTGATGAGGATAATTAAAGGGAGGAAAAATGGCACATGTGAATGCAGACTGGAGCCACCAGCTCTTTCTCCAGCTCTGTCCAGGGAAACTTCAGAAACACCCCATGAATAGGAAGGAACACATTTATGTTTTTTAAGCTTGAAGCTGTGTGGTAGCTGGTAACCAAGGGACACTGAAGTGGAGCCCCATGGAGAAGAAATCAGAAGCAGCCTAGATAGAAACGGAAGATGACATTTCCTCTACACAATCCCCTTGCTCTTAGCAAGTGTTTCTGTGATAACCAGAACTCCTTCACATGTCCTGACTGCCTACTTCATTGCAAAGACCCAGAGGTATTGATCTTGCCAAGGCTATGTCTGGGACCCTGGCAGCATTTTCTATGGATAAAACAATATGAAACCCACCCCACTGGCCAGACCTAGTGTTGTGTACCTAGAATCACAGCTACTCAGGGATCTGAGGCAGGAGGATCATATATTCAACACCAGCCTGGAAAACTTGGTGATATTCTTTCTCAGAAAAATAAAAGGCTATATATATGCAGGCTGATTAGTGAAACGTAACCAGACCTATGTGAGGTTCTAAGTTCAATGCCAGGACAACAGCTACAGAATAAATAGTTCTGTATTTATAGATGATGTTACTTACACACAGGTCACAGGTCCCTTCCTGATAGACTATTTCCTACACTTTCAGATAAGGCTACTCTTCATTCACATAAACCCTTGACCTTAGTATTCTGTTTTACCTTTACATCGCTCAACACATCAGCAATAATGTATCGTAAAGTATCTATTTTGTATTTATTCATATTAAATTTTCTCTATGACTAAACAGTGTGTATTTTTTATCAACAGCATTTTCCTGAAAATTTATAACCCAATCAAAATCTCTTTTGCAATTTATATCAATCCTCTTCCATTAGTCATTACAGGCATAGTCTGATGGTCTGGATTGGCTGACAGGTTTTCTGCTGCTGTGATTGGCTGAGGCTCAGTTGCTTAGCTAAAAAAGGAGATGTGCTTGCATTTAAAATGAGTGTGTATGCCCTCACATACAGATACCTTCTGGCCAATTATTCATCTTTCAATTATGGTAGTTGCTTTAAGTTAATTTATTTCCTGTTCTCTATGTCATCCCGCTTTCAAATGTATACATATTTGAATGTATTACTGTAATGGAACACACACACATACAAAACTGAAACTGAAATTTTACTGATATAAGATATGAAGTTCAATGAGAGAAACAAAACCACCCTAGTTCCTTATACCCTGTATTCGGGCTCTAATCTCAAAGAAGAAAGCAAGTTAGCCTTGTCTGAGTAAATACTTTGTGATTTCCTTATGGAAAAAAAAAGAAGTATTTGACAAAATTGGGATTTTGCTGAAGTTGTAGCTTCAGTGCCTAAGCCCAAATTCACCAGAAAACACAGCTTGAGAAACAACCAAAATATCCATCATAGGAGAGGGCAGGACGGGGAACAAAGGTAACACGGCAGGTAGGAGGAAAGCAGATGTTGCAGACAGGCACCTCCAAGCAGGAAATGGCATACACACTGGAGTTTTACAGTTTTTGGACAATTTCAGATGGGCTGATAGCTGATGGTGCCTTGTTGCTACATCCAATAGCAGAGACAATGAAATGAGAAGACATTCTGCCCATCACTCTATTGCCTGAATGCTAACCCCAGAGCACCCTACTTGCTCACTCCAAGCACATAGTCTGTGGCTCCTTAAAAGGTAGCTAGTCTTTATTCTTAGCTGCTGGTATCTGAGTCATGAGGGTGTCTGGACTGTCTGTCCCCATGAGACAATCCTTGGTGACTCTTTGGTAGCATTAGTATGGGGGAGAGGTTGTCTGAGAGAGGAAGCCTTGCCTTTAAGCTTGCCACCTTCAACCCTTCTTTTAAACTCTTTATGAGTAGGAAAGGACTAGGGATTGAGTTAGTCACATCTACTCAAGGAGACTTGCAGAAAATCTCCAAAACAATTGGGTTTGGAAGATTGCGGGCTGATAACCACATCGTGGTGTGGAGGCGCCTTTGCCGAAGGCATGGGAGCTCCTGGTTCTTCTTAAGCTTTACTCTTCACAGTAAACTGATAAATAAGAGTTCTCCTTAGTTCTGGGAACTGCTCAAGCAATTTTTCAAAGATGAAGACCATTCACCATTCTCATATTTGTAACTAATTAGTCAATGCTAAGAATATGAGAATCATGCTTTGTGCCTGAGAACAGTGGTGGTCCTGACAGACAGAACACATTAAATTTGCTGTGTGAAGCCCTATTGCGGCCGGCCAGCAGCTCGGAACAAACGGTTCTACTGAGATGGCAACAAAGGCTGAAAGAGAAGAACTAGACCTGCGGAAGAAAGAACGAAGCCAAGTCAAGGTCACTCTGATCAAAGCTCAATTTTACTGTTGCGGACACTCAGTTATGAAGGAAGGGGGAGAGGACCCGATTCTCGCCAAATAATCTCGGAGTCCAGTAGCAGGGTGAGCATGTGTGTGGCTCCAAACAACAAAGCAGCACGGTCCAGCAGTGGGCGTGGCAGAACGAATGAGCAGGAAGCTCCACCCCTGAGCAAGCAGGTTTCAGGCTGGGGGAGGGGAGACTACAAAGCCCTAGGCACTTAGTTTCATAATTAAATTGTTAAAGCCATAGATGAAAACTCGACAGATGTGAAGAAACCCTTACTTGTGTCCTGGAGTAGATCCTGTGAAATCACAGAAAGTCCTAATGGGATTCAAGATGTGAACTGGAAGCATGGTGGTGGGTTGGACCTGCAGGACTCTATCTGAGGGACCTGAGACTCTATGCTATCACCGCCCACAGTGACCTGCCCTTGCAGTTGCTTGCTTAAATGTGTGCAGGAGGAAGAAGACTATATGGCTTTCAGAGTCTGGATGGACAGAGTGTTATAGAAGACTCTTAAAGAAGAACCCAGGATTCTCTATGCTGACCATGCCCAAATCTGTGTCCTAAGGAAGGCTCCACTTCTCTGTGGGTTTTTATAGGATGAAATTTGACAGCATTTCCCTAAAGTTCCACAGAGCTCTATCTTTTTGCCTGGTGACTAATGCACTGATAAATATAAAGAATCATTTTCTTTTTCAACTAAGCATCTTAAATTGTTCTGCTGTGGAATATTTGAAAAGCATAATTCACATTTTATTTTCTGTTCTTATGCTGTTTTACACTATGTAGAACAGTGATTTTAATAGCTCTGTTCTTAAGCAAAGAAATACTGACTTATAAATAGTAAGAAATCAGTAAATTTCACCTACATAAAAGGCAAATCCTTTAGTCTATTTATTAGTTGCATCAGGGGAAATTTAACGATGGCTCTGTTGTTGCATTGGATGGAATAACAACAGTTGGGGACATTATTTGTGTAGAATCTATAGGATACAAAGTTTAGGACTGTGTTGCAAACTGAACTTTTTATTCCCTTTGTTAGAACACAAGTTGTACCTTCAGGTCTGATCCTATCGCTTGAACCAGGCCATGCCTTCCTGCAGCTCTCTCTGGGACACAGTTAAGAAGCATCCTGTGGTGTGAGTTGACTCTCAGTTACTTTTTGGTACCTAGCTTCTCCAAGCTCCTTGTCAGTTATGCTCTGCTGAACTAAATCATGTAATACGAAACTTGCATCAATCCCTAAATGGTTATAAAAGCTAGACATTTATTTTGGTTTGGATAATGGTCCAAAACTACTCAGGGAGATTGCAGGGGGATCAAATATGAAGGCTGCTCTCTGAAGGGTTCCTCTGGCCTCCCTTTACCTCTGACCACCATTTTTCTCATGGCAGTTATCTTTCCTCTCTCATTCTTGCTGACAGTCAAGCACCTCTCTAGGTGTTAAAGGGAAGATACCCTTCCTTCCTCTTTAGGCCCTTTAGATCTCTGTATAGATATATTTTATTTTTATTTTATGTTTTCCCTGTATGTGTATCTGGGCCTCACAAATATGTCTGGTGTCTGCAGAGGCCAGAAGATGTGGTCAAATTCCCTGGAATTGGAGTTATAGATGGCTGTGAGCCACCATGTGGGTGTTAGGAATTAAACCTGGGTCTTCTGCAGGAACAGCCAGAGACCCAGAGAGTTCCCATGTCCCTTTTCCTGAAACAGAGACACAGAAAGAAGATGATGCTGCAGAAGGCAGCCCACACCAGGGACCAGCATAAAATTATATTTGCTCTGATACAGATGCACAGGTGGCTGGTGAGAAGTCAAACCTTGGAAAGTGAACTCTGTAAAGTTGGCTCTAGGGTTTTTGGTTTTTTGGGTTTTTTTTTTTCTGGTTTTGCTTGTTGGTTAGTTTTTAGTTTTAGGGTGAGTTACAAATTAAGAAAATGGGGCTTTATCTAAGACTGTTAACCTCAAAATGATTTGTAAGTTACAGTGAGATGTGGAAGCATTTAATTATTCCATCACAAAAGACACTATATAGCAGACACACTTTGTAGTGACACATTTTCATGTAAATATATCTTGACCTCAAAGAGATGTCAAACTTCCTCCAGACATCATGGCAAAGTTAGTAACATTCATTGAGGTCACTTAAGAGCCTGGACTTAACCTGCTGACACACTGTGTGCTATGCCTGCTTAATTTTAATCTGCCTTCTTGAGCTTCATTTGTTCTGTGAATTGTATCTTGGATATTCAGAGCTTCTGGTTTAATATCCACTTATGAGTGAGTGTTTATAATATGTGTTCTTTTCCGACTGGGTTATCTCACTCAGGATCATATTTTCTAGTTCCATCCATTTGCCTAAGAATTTGATGAATTGATTGTTTTTAATAGCAGAGTAGTATTCCATTGTGTAAATGTACCACATTTTCTGTATACATTCCTCTGTTGAGGAACATCTGGGTTCTTTCCAGCTTCTGGCTATTATAAATAAGGCTGCTATGAACATAGTGGAGCATGTGTCCTTATTACATGTTGGAGCATCTTCCAGGTATATACACGGGAGTGATATAGCTGGGATCTCATGTGGTCCAACTATGCCCAATTTTCTGAGGAACCACCAAAATGATTTCCAGAGTGGTTGTACAAGCTTGCAATCACACCAACAGTAGAAGAGTGTTCCTCTTTCTCTGCATCTGCTGTTACCTGAGTTTTCGATCTTAGCCATTCTGACAGGTGTGAGATGGAATCTCAGGATTGTTTTGATTTGCATTTTCCTGATGACTAAGGATGTTGAGCATTTCTTTAGGTGCTTCTTGGCCATTCTGTATTAATCAGTTGAGAATTCTTTGTTTAGCTCTGTACCCCATTTTAAAATAGGATTATTTGGTTCTCTGGAGTTTAACTTCTTGAGTTCTTTGTATATATTGGATATTAGCCCTCTTTGGATGTAGGATTGGTCAAGATCCTTTTCCCAATCTGTCGGTTGCCTCTTTGTCCTATTAACAGTGTCCTTTGCCTTACAGAAGCTTTGCTATTTTATGAGGTCCCATTTGTTGATTCTTGATCTTAGAGCACAAGCCATTGCTGTTCTGTTCAGGAATTTTTCCCTTGTGCCCATGTGTTCAAGGCTCTTCCCCACTTTCACTTCTGTAAGTTTCAGTATCTCTGATTTTATGTGGAGTTCCTTGATCCACTTGGACTTGAGCTTTGTACAAGGAGATAAGAATGGGTTGATTTGCATTTTTCTACATGCCGACCACCAGTTGACCCAGCACCAATTTTTAAAAATGCTTTTTTCCACTGGATGGTTTTAGCTCCTTTGTCAAAGATCAAGTGAATGTAGGTGTGTGGGTTCATTTCTGGGTCTTCAATTCTATTCTATTGATCTACCTGCCTGTCACTGTACCAATACCATGCAGTTTTTATCACTGTTACTCTGTAGTACAGCTTGAGGTCTGGGATGCTGATTCCCCTAGAAGTTCTTTTATTGTTGAGAAGAGTTTTTGCTATCCTGAGTTTTTTGTTACTCCAGATGAATTTGAGAATTGCTCTTTCTAACTCTATGAAGAATTGAGTTGGAACTTTGATGGGGATTGCATTGAATCTGTATATTGTTTTCGGCAAGATTTTACTATATTAATCCTACCAATCCATGAGTATGGGAGATTTTTCCATCTTCTGGAGTCTTCTTTCATTTTTTTCTTCAGAGACTTGAAGTTCTTGTCCTACAGATCTTTCACTTGTTTGGTTAGAGTCACACCAGGATACTTTATATTGTTTGTGACTATTGTAAAGGGTGTTGTTTCCCTAACTTCTTTCTCAGCCTGTTTATCCTTTGAGTAGAGGAAGGCTACTGATTTGTTTGTGATAATTTTATATCTGGCCACTTTGCTGAAGTTGTTTATCAGCTGGAGAAGTTCTTGGAACTTCCAAGGTTGTCTTTAGTGTGTTAACTGACAGATTTTACTGCAGCTAGTCTCATGAAGAGTCCACATTGCTTCCCAAATTAAAGAATAGGAAGGCCCAGCCATGCACACTGTGGCTCGAAGCCAAACCCACTCCATGCTGCTACAGATCTGTACTAGAGAACAGAGTTTTGGAAGGGATCCACAGATCAGTCCTGGGTGCTCTTCTGAGGACACACCACATCTTGTCCTCATTAGCTAAGGGGCTCTTTTCTTGACACTTGTCTAGCCTAGACTGGCACAGCCCAGCAGCCTCCACCCAAGTGTGGATAGCACTTTCCACCTTCAGGAGTGCCATTTATGGGAGGAAAACGGCAGGATTTTTTTTCCTGCTACAAGCGAAATAACTCATCCAGGGCTTCTTCGCCTCATTAGCATGGTGATTTAGCCAACTGAACAAATTGCCTCTGGCCATATGTTCACAGACTGTAAACAAAAAGGGAAGAAATTTCTGGAAGTCCTTAGCCCTCTGAATTGCTCGCCGGCTGGGGTTCCTTAACTCAGTCAAGAGTGGCGTTATAGCTGGTAGTAAATTGCTCAGGCTAGCACCAGTGAATTCCCCATTTGACAAGTTATGAAACTGCTGTCCATTCCACCCACATTCATCCCACTGGAAGAGACATCAAGTGCTGCGGAAAACACCAAGCAGAGGACAGAGCATGTGTGAGGATACCACAAGAGTCTCTCTTCTCCTTCTCCGTTTTTGCCTGTGAGACTGAGACCCTGGAATTACAGACACCTGGTGCCCACTCAGTTCCAGTCACTGCTTAATCACCTTCTTCCGTCTTCAGCTAATGAGGTATGCGTTGCTGCTTCTCTTGCCCTAGAGAGAAAATCTGCTCTCACTGGGTCAGTTTCAGGAAGTGTGTTTTGAAATAGTCATGTCTAATGCCACGGATGATGGAAGCAAAGAAAGGTTAGATGAGGGTCTTCTAGTGTCTTCTCAGGGTAATACTCTAAATCCAATCCCTGAAATGTGTTTCTAAAGACATCTGAGAAGCTAGGAGGCAGAGTAGTCAGTCCAAAGGAGAAGCTCAGAACTAGAAACTGATCTGGTGCTGAAATCTGAACCTCCGAAGTGGAAGTTAGATCCCTTTACCGTCTACCTGGATACTTCCGTTTAACACATTGAAGGTCGGAGGATGTGTGGAATGTGCTAGAACCAAAGGCATGAACTTGAAAGAAATAGCGCGTCTCCCAGCAGAGGATGAGAGAGGAAAATGATCTACGTTATAGTGACACAACTCTAGACTTACAGATAAACAAAAGCAGGTAAAAAATGACCAGAACATGGCTGAAATGCTGGTTACATTTTATAGAATGTGATGCCATCCTAGCATGGGAAGGCCTGCATTCATGGAATTTGTTAAGAGACTTGTGTCCCCCATAGGAGGAAAACAGTAAGCAATGAACAAACAGTTTTAAATCAATAAAAAATAGTACTAAAGATCTAATTATTGAAAAGCAAAAATAATCAAGCTCTGCTGACCACAAGAGGATGAAGGAAGGACTTCACAAGGGGCTTCTAATTTCCATTCTGACTTTTAACAACACGGACTTTTCAATGAAATCGATGTGCAAACTGAATAAAAGAATAATAACTGGCATTTTTAAGAAGCCATGAAATAGTCTTAATAGCAATTCACATTTTAAATTATCAAAATAAATGTTCATTTCCAGAGAACTTTCATTGTGTGAATTTTTATTATATTGGAGAGTTAAAAGGGATTTTAATATATGCAAAGGAAAACATGAATTTACAGGGCATCTCGAATTGAAAGAATTCTGTCTCTTGGATCCCATAAAGTACACATTGGGATTTCTGGGAAGTAATTGCTTGCAAAAGCAACAAGCAACCCAAGATATAAATTATGTCTAACAAATCCCTGCTTTTCAATTGCACAAAATAACAGCTGTATATTAAACTCTTCAGTATAATGATGCAATTATCTTTCCACGAACCTTTACATGCTTGTTCAATAAGTTTCTATTGAGCACCTACTAATTACTTAGACTACAAAGATAAAGTTCAAAGAAATGTTACCTACAGACTCTTCCATAGTCTCCCCAAGACCTCATTACCTCAAGAAGCTGGGATGCCATATCTCCCAACACTGGAATTGCCCTATGCCTTCATCCTCAAATGACTCAACAAAAATGTCTCAACACTCACAAAATTTCTGCAGAGACTTCTGAGTGAAGGCCCAGTGAGAGCAGGAAGATTCTGAAGCATCGCCTGCATTACCCATGACATGAAGACTGTGGACAAAATAGAAACTATGTTGGACATTAAACAGAAATCAAATGGACCTCGATATGTAAAGGAGAGACCCTTTCAACAACCATAAAATCAATACAGTTGCTCTGCTCTCTGACATTTGCTGAGTGTTTTCTGTTACTGTGATAGAAAACAGCCAAAAGTCACTTAAGGATGAAAAGTATTATTTAGGTCACTATGCCAAAGAGATACAATCCTCCTAGAGGAAGGTGTGACATGGTGGCAGGAGCAGGGAGCCACCATCACATTGCATCCACACACAGGAAGCAGAAGTGCAAACAGGAAAGAGCCAGGCTATAAACTCTCAAACTTCAATCCCAGTGACATACTTCCTCTAGTGAGATTCTACTTCCTGAAGGCCCCATATCCTTCCCAAACAGTGTCACTTACTGAGGACTAGGCGTTCAAACACTTGAGTCAGTGAGGAGGGCGACATTTTTCACTCAAATTATAACAGTCAGTCAGGATTAAGACCACCCTGTTCTCACCAGAGTCAGGGGTAAAGAGCTACCTAAGCAGCCCCTACCTTTTTACAGATCCCACAACATACACACAGAGCTAAAAGAATAAGAACACTTTTCATAAATCACAATCAATATTGGCTAAGTATTTTCTGGTTAAACTCAGGCTAGATAGTTTTTCTTGGTGTAAGATTCAGAAGAGATTGGTAGCACAAGAAACCTCACGAGACCCTCAGGAAGTAAAAAGAAAATTGAGTCAGATCACAAATGCATACCATTAGCAGAGATGCCCTTTACCTAATTTGATCATAAGAGACCAAAAATTACAATGAAGTGATTTTATCTCACCCAGGATAGTTGAGACTCCAACCTCTTTCCTACATGAGAAAGTAGAATGGGAAAGAATCAAGGAGCACACTGAGGCATTTCGATGAGAAAAAGAAAATGTGTCGATAGAGCTTGCTTTGAGCCTTTCTCTTTTTCCTTAAGTAAATTAACTTGCATCTTACACTCAAAGTAAACTTGGCCTTTAAACTTCAGAAAGCAGCCAATTAAACCTTTGCCTGTCTACTAAAGAGTGTTTATAGCAAAACACAAAGAATAACTCCTTAAGGATGTTGGAAGCACCAGTCATCAAATAAGTATGAGAACTGACTAGCTAGCCTCACCAGCTCCTGTGACCACAGTGTGGTGACCTGCAAAGGAAAGGGCGTGGCTACACTAGAGAGAGCCTGAGCGGTCAGGCAGTCTGCTGTCACTTCTGTTCAGGAAGTAACGTTCTAAATTGATCCTCTGCCTTTAGAATATCCTGTGCTTGACGTCATCATCCGCTGTATTATCATTCATCACTGGAGAAGTATCACTCCACCGACCTCTCTAAAGGTTGGTTTTAAAATGTGCACTAAAAATGTGCAATGTGCAGACGCTTGTCTCAGCGATAATCAGAGAAGACCCTTTCTAGCAAACAGTAGATGTAGAGACTCATGACTGCACAGAGGCTGAGAATAAGTGATGGATGAGGGCTTGGATTCAAACGAGATATTTGTACCACCTCTGTATTTCTTGAAATATATTTCAGAAGAAGGGAAGAAAGAATGCAAGAACCAGATGGCCCTGGTTAAACTAAAGATGTCACAAAACAAAACCGAAAATCACAAACCTCACCAAGGAATGAATGGGTTCAACTGGGGGCACAAGGAGTTAATAGAAATGGGCAGGAGATAGCAGGAGAGGAGAGGAAGTACTCATTATATACATGTACAAAACTGTCAAAAATTAATAACAACAATACAACTTGGTTGTATGGCATTGTACTGGAAAGTTTAAGAAAATGCAGTTAGCAAACAAACAGTATGTGCTAGAAGCTAGCACACATACTATGGACCTAGAATGACAACAAAACAAAAACAAAAACAAAAACAAGAAAACAGAATATAACATAACAAATGCCTGCTTTTAGTCTTCTTAACTACCAAATAGCTACAATAATGTAATTATTATGAGAGAGAAAACTGTTAACATGAGTCTGGCTTTAAACATCAGCTGTTTTCCTTCCACATATACTTCTCTTCTATCCACTTGTGTATGCCAGAGACAACTTCTGGACATTAAGGGCTGTGGCTTATTCTTACCACTAATCATAGTCTCTGAATGTTTTCCACTTATTTACAGCAGCATGTACTACAAATAATTCTACTTCTTGAGCTTCCACACATCATCTGTGAACAGGAAGATCAAGGTGAAGACTAAAACACTAGGTTTGGAAAACCATAGATTAGAAAACAAGATCTGGAGAGATTTCTGACTTTCCCAAGACATGAGACACTGCATCATGAGTGGGAAAAAAATCTCATCGTTATAGTTGTAAACATTTAAATGTTAGATACATTAAAGGTAAAGACATGTTGAAAAGAGTCAAAACAGGCACTATCTTATGTTCTTAAAATCTTGGATTTGCCAGTTGCTGACATTTGAATCTGGAAGTCTCGCCTATTGTTTGTATTATGGACAAGCTAACTGATGACAGAGCCTATCACAGCCTATCTGCTCAGAGGCAACTGCTGACCTCAATATGCAATTTATGCATGCTGTGGTGTTATTTTCCAAATTCTGTATGCACCTAAATCCTTGAATCATGTTTTTTTCATATTTTGAATCATGGAAATAAGTGTTCTGAATATTTCTCTACTACCTTATGATTAGTTAGGATGCAGATCTCTAAATGTCTTGCTTGAAGTTGGGTTTTCAAAGTTCCTGGGACAAAAAACTCTTGACTCTCATCCTCTGAGTGCTTTGGAGGAGATCATAATTGTCATGTCCTATCCTGCCTGTCATGTTTTCTGCCTACCTAATATCTATCTAGCACCTATGTTTACAATTAATTACATCCCAAAATAGAAATGAAAGCAGAAAATAAATTTTTTTCATTGTTAAAAGCATCAAGATAAGTTCACCTTTCTTGCTATCTCTACGCAAATTGTGCAGATATTTCTTGCTTCACAAAATTTAAGTTAAAAAATTGTTTTGCATTTTTGGACGTTAAGAATGAAGTCATTATTCTTTTATTTGGTAGCTTCTGTGCTATGATATGTTTCATCTTTAAAGCACTAACTAGACTCTCCCTTCTACTTTCTTCCACTGTTGGACAAGCACATTTCTATCCAACTGGGGTATTTTGAGATTTTTAAGTTAATTGGGTCAGTCTGAAGGATCTATGTGGCGTGAAATGTTTAAAATCTAACCATGCTACCACTGTCATTGCACCTGCAGACAGGCTGGCCTGTTCTCATTCCAACAGACTCCCTGACTTGGAGCTCTGAAATCGCTCCACCCTGCTCACTAAGTTCCCATGGTGGGCTGTTGCCACATATGCCCCATGCTTCCAAATTCCCATGGCTGGGGTGCCCTGCTGCCATACCTCAATTGAGTGGCCGTGTGAAGGAAAGCACCACACAATCTTAGTTCAGAATCTACTGGTAACACAATCACTGGGCAGATCCACCACCTAAACTGGGGGTCTCCCGCTACCTACATTGTGTCTCCATGCTCTCTCCCATCCAAAAGAGAAAGTCTTTCTTCTCCTGCTTCCCTCTTCCTCTCCCCAACCCGGAAGTCCAGCCTACTCATCCAGTGATTGGCCCCTTGAAATCTTTATTCATGAGGGGAAGGTTCAGCCCCAGGTCCACGTTCCATCTCCTTAGCCTGCCTTCTCTTAAGATCCTAAATAGCTCTAATATGCGCACCAATCCCTCTGTGTAGTCTCCACTTCCTGTAGAAATGCCGCCATCAGTATGCATGAACCTATCCATGTCTTCTGTTGAGAATTTCAGTCTGACCAGCCTCCCTTGGGGTCAAGCTTCTTTAGAGTCTCTCCAGTTGAATGTGATATTCTTATGATGGTGCTCTTCTTCAGTGACTCAACTCCTTTGTACTTCTTCATTCTATCAGTCTTTACCTCACCCTGAGCTCAAATCTTCCAGTCCAGTTGAACCTTCCTTAAGAGTTTCCCTCTGGGGCCATGACTGTGGCAATGCAATATTCTGAAAATATCTTTTACATTTTAAGAGAGTGTAACTTTGGCTGGATCCTCATACACCTAGAAGTCACTTAAGACAGCCAGCCTACTGTAAATCCAAACTGTTTGCTTGAACTAGTTTAAGAGAAAAATTTAACAACCAACCTTATTTACCTAGGACTTTTCCAATAATCAAAAAATTCAACCTAAGCATAATGCATAATTCTTAAGTTATATACTTCCCCATTCCCATAGCATTATCCTGAATAATACATGTGTATCATTTGCGGAAGGCAACAAATATAGAAGCTGCAGGCAATGGTCCTTACCTACTTAACTTTATCAACCATAAAAGTTGAAAGCAACCATTTGTATATATTTGTTGATAAGCAATAGTGTTTGTTATCTGGGTTCATTGGAATCAATTGAAGCAAGTGACTTAATCCCTTATTGAACTCTGTTAAAGATTTCTGTAATGTAATCATTCCTTCCCCATGCAACGATTTTCATGCTGTTCAATAAATACAGATCTTTGTTACGGAGACACACACAGCCACACAGGGACACACACAGACAGAACAGAAAGACACGGACAAAAATGCAGGCATAGATTCAGACTCACGAAACAGACAAGCAGAAGATGGAAGACATAGGGAGCATGAAATAGAGGATTCAAACCTGGACTTACTTGCTCTTGGTTAAATGACTCCAGGGAGAAGTGCTTTTATTTCTTTCCTTAATGTTATGCTGATACGTTGTCAGTAGCTCAGAGTTAATCTCTGATGTGTATAATCCGAGCACTTGTCCATGACCTGGGGTTCTTTCTTCTCACAGTCACAGCTGTGTGCTGGCATGTGCTGGTGCATACCTGAATTAATCTCCTCACTAAGCAACGAGTTTCATTAGCTCAGGAACCACATCAGTTGTATTCAAACCTGAGCATTTAACATTGACCCACATGGTGCAACAGTGTACTAAACTCTTGTATTAACATTTATGGTTAATAAAATTTGTCTAATTGTCAAAGCTGAGTATTCATTAACATGTAAACAAGGGGAAGGCAGGGTTCCTTGGTCCTACCAGTGCTAGCTGCCCAAGCCTCTTATTTAAAGTCCTTTTTAAAAAAAATCTAATGGTATTTAGATAAGAGTATCTTTTTGTGGGCTTTAAATTATCTTAGATTATACCAAGAACAATGAATGTGAATGCTGTGTCAAAGTTGTTATATTACGTTGTCTAGGGAAATTTTCATAAGGAAAACATCTGTGGGATCTGTAGAGGTGTAACTCCCTGTGGAGTTCATCTTCATTCCTCCTGTGGCAACCAGGTTCCCAATCAGAGAGTGACTAGTTGCCACCTTGCTTCAAACATAGCTACTGTGTGGTTTGTCTTGGTTCAGGAAGTCTTCCCATTCTTCATAACTCTGGGATCCACAGTGCAGTGCTCCTGCCTCAAACTTTAGTTGGTAGCATAGGTATGAGATTGAACAAAACCCTAAAGGCAGGGTCTGTGGAAAGATGAAAGAATATAGGAGAGCTGCAATCAGTGCAAGAAATCAGGGCACCCATAATATGTTGAGCAAATATGTACTCTGGTTTTATTTAAGACTTATTGTTTTGTATCTCCCTCTGTGTGTGTGTGTGTGTGTGTGTATGTGTGTGTGTGTGTGTGTATGTGTGTATGTGCACATATGCACATGTGTGCAGGTGTGTGTATGAATGCAAGTACCCACTGAGTTCAGAAAAGGGCATTAGATATGGAGATGGACTTACTCAGTTGTGGGCCATCTAACATGAGTGCTAGAAAACAAATTCAGGTCCTCTGCAAGAGCAGTACACTCACTGAATTGCTGGGCCACCTCTTCAGCAGCAGCATCCATGCTGTTTTATCCTTGCCTCGGTCAGTTGAGTCTGTAACTGTATCGGGAAAAACATGGTGCAACAGTTTCATTTTCCCTTCCCTCACATTCTCCTCCTTGCCAAAGAGGATACACAGCCTGGACCTAGGTCCCAAGAACATATGTAGCAGATGTGTAGCTCAGTCTTTTGTTTGTTTGTTTGTTTGTTTGTTTGTTTGGGTTTTTTGTTTTGATTTTTTTGGGGGGTGTTTTGGGTTTTTGTTTGTTTGTTTTTGTTTTTGTTTTTCGAGACAGGGTTTCTCTTTGTAGCCCTGGCTGTCCTGGAACTCACCCTGTAGACCAGGCTGGCCTCGAACTCAGAAATCCTCCTTTCTCTGCCTCCTGAGTGCTGGGATTAAAGGCGTGCGCCACCAACACCCGGCATGTAGCTCAGTCTTTATGTGGATTCCATAGCAACTGGAGTATGGGCTATCTCTAAAGTTGTTGTCTGTGGAATCTGTTCCCCTAACTGGGCTGCTTTGTCTGGCTTCAGTCGGAAAGGATGCAACTAGCGCTGTAGAGACTTAATATGCCAGGGTTGAGGGATTACCAGAGGGACCTGCACCCTCTCAGAGGAGAAGGGGAGGGTAAAGGAGGGAGGGACTGTGGAGGAATGGTGAGGTGGAGGACAGCAATGAGGATGTAAAGTAAATAAATAGGAAAAATGTCACCACTGTCTTAAACATCTGCTTGTGACATGTACAGAAATTTTACATGTGTATATATACACTTGATCTTAGCCAAAAAGCCGAGAAGCGATGTGTGTGTGTGTGTGTGTGTGTGTGTGTGTGTGTGTGTGTGTGTTCCTAATGTTTACTTGTGTACTTTTATAGATGGAAGACCTGAGAAATTTCTTAGTCAGATTGTATCATTTCTCATATAAAACAGTTTGCTTTCCAAACGTTTTAAGACATCCTGTAACAGGGTAAGACAATAACAAAACAAGATTCTAGGCTACATTCATACCTCTTGAAATTGGACAAAGAGAGGACTCAGTCCTTAGCCATGAAACAAAGTTCCTCTTTTTACTTGAACACCCCTTACCTGGGACAGAGCTGTGTGCTATCAGACTTTGTAAAAGATGTGCACAGATATCTCTCTCTCTCTCTATCTCTCTCTCTATCACACACACACACACACACACACACACACACACACACACACACATACACACACATACACACACACACTACTGTGCCAAGTATATTATCCCTGAATTGCATGTCATCATTATTCTCTAGCTGTACCTAGTAGGGTGAGATTTATCTTCTAAGACACTATAAACTAACCTGAAAGTTATACTAACAAAAAGGGAAAGTTCAGGGAAAGTAGACAAGGAGAACTGGAATGTCACATGCTTGTCAACTTGATACAGGATAAACAATACAGAAGGGTTACTTCCTAAATGGGCTCAGGAACATTCGCTATCTCTCCTGGTTACTTTTCGTCAAGTTGACACACACTAGAGCTGTCTAGCAATATGGAACTTCAATTGAGGAGTTGCTTTCATTGGATTGGCCTGTGAGCTTGTCTGTGGGATGTTTTTTTGATAAAAGGTGAACATGAAAGGTTCCCAGTCCACTAAGCAGGTGATTCTTGGTTGTATAAAAAGCAAGCTAAGCAATCCACAGAGAGCAAGCCAGTAAGCAGCATTCCCCCACAGTCTCTGCGTCAGTTGCTGCCTCCTGGTTCCTGTCTGGAGTTCCTCCCACCTAGATGTGCTCCGCTGATGGCCTGGAACTTTTAAGCTGAAATACACTCTCTTGGTCAGTGTTTTATCACATCAGCAAAGAAGCCAACTAAAACACTATCTTTATGGGTAAAAATAAAATTAATTAAATTGGTAGTAGGTATGAACCAAGTGTTCACCAAACTTATGTCATCACTACAAGCCTGTGGCCAAAATTACTTCCTGGGTCTCCATGTCTCCTGGCATTGCCACATGCCTCACCATCAGATCCAGGAGGTGAGGTGGGATCAGTGATCAATATTCCCCAGTGATCAATGTTCCCACTCAGTCCCAGGTTTAACTAAGGACTTGGTGTCCAGGCATAGCCGCATAGTCTCTTTCTCTGTGTGTGTGTCTCTCTGTGTGTCTCTCTGTCTCTCTCTCTGTCTCTGTCTCTCTGACATAGGAAGTGTTCCTAGTCCAGAATATCCATTGTCCTCTTCTGGACTTTCCCAGTACTGCACAAACATGCACAGATCTCTGATCCAAAGACAGATACACATGCATGCACACATACACACCACACACACACACACACACACACACACACCTATAGCTAAAACATTTTAAACTACAATAATAACAAAAATATGTCTTAAAATCAAGATAAAAAGAAAAATATATACTACATATTATATTATATACAGATTACCTATTATATATAATAGGTATATTATATATTATATTGTATAATATATAACTATATATACATATTATATACATATTATGTATAATATATAATTATGATAAGCCTCATAATCAAATCTAAAAGTGTGAAACAGTGAGGGGAAATATTTATACTTGGTTCTTTTCTATACTTTCATGCTTTCAAGTATACTGAAGTAGTTGCTATTCATCCTGTGAATCCTTTCCGCTCAAGAGACCTTAATGAAAAGGAAGAAATAGGAGGAAAGTGTTTCCATTGTTGGAAACAGAAATTGAATAGAATGACCACGGAATTAAGGGTGGGATCCAGGGACTCTGCTGTGGACAGGTGCTGTCTTTCAATTACCCCGAGTCTTGGCTAATCCCAGGTGGAAACTGAATGCTAGCTATCATTCAAATCATCAGATGGGCATTTGATGGTGTGCCATAAACAAGCTCCAAAGCTCACTGAAGGGGCTTAATGGCCTAGAGCACAGTGGGCACTTTCACTCAGGGATACAATTATGAACCTCAGGTGGCCTCTCTGGTTGGCCTCTTGCTAGGAAGCTGTCCAACCTCTCAGTCAACAGCATATATTGCAGAGATAGGACAAAAGTTCACCTGGCTTCCTAAAGCTTCCTAACTTGGCTGTATCTGTGAAAAACAGGTAAAATTGAAAGGTTCTCAATTTAGAAAATCCTGGGGCGGGGACTTCCCAGGAACTCACACCACCTACTACAGGGAGAATCTATAGGGCTGTATCCCAGACTGTTCCTAGAACCTGACAGAGCCATGGCCCCAACACCTACAACTCCTACAACTTACATGCAATGTCGTACCTCTCCTGAGCATGGAAAAGGCATAGTGAAATACCTTGCATGGTTTATAAGATTTGTTTTTAAAATGATTCTTCATTTATTTAAAAAAAAAAAAAAAAGATAAGGTATGTGCCCACTTCGGATTCACAGTGCCTGGTAGACAATGTGTTAATGTTGTTGTCAGCACTGACCTCAGCCCTGAGTGTGGGTGATTTCACAGTGACCTGGTGCCCTCACCTTGCTCCAACCCTCAAAGATGCAAGAGAAATGGCCATTCTGTGAACTAGTACTGTCTCCTACCAGACAGATCGATTCTTGCCCGTTTTTCTTCTGCTTGTGACTTGGACAGGATCCAGACCTCTAGAAATCACCACAGGAAGGACACTCCAAGACTACAAGGGCAGCTACACAAAGTATATCTGCCACGTTAGTTTATGCAAATTAAGTCCCTGACAAGGATCATTTTATAAAGGAATAAAAAAAGTTTCCTTTTAGAGTATAAGAAAGAAAAATGCAAATGAAGAAAATTGCTAGAAGTATGTGTGTGGAGTCATGGCTTTCAAAACTTTGAAAGGAGCCTGGGTCCAGCCTCCAAGGGGCTGCCACTCAGGGAGAAGGTGTGAGTACCACAGAGGGTGAACCAGAAGCCCTCGGCCTCCCACTTGTTGAGCAGCCTCCTGGGTGAAATAAACCCACAGAATATAGCCTAGACACCTGGCCTTGAGTCTGTTTCTGCATAGGCAAGGAAGAAGCTGAAGTTGGAGCAGTGACACTTACCCAGCATTTACAGAACACTAAGCTCATACCCAGCACTGCATAAATAGGGCATAGCTGTACACAACTGTAACTCCACCTCTTCTGTCAGGATAATCAGGGGTTCAGGGTCATATACAATGACATGATAAATTTGGAGACATCCTGGGCTACATGGGTCTAAAAAAATTTCATCACTTTAATATGAAATATCACACAGAAGGCTGCCTGTGATGATCAGTGTAGTAATAAAAGAGTTCTTAGACTGAGCTCAAAGGGTCCAGCACATTCACCCCACACTACAGGGCCCTGATTTTTTTTTTGCTTTTGTTTTTTACATTTCAAATGCTATCCCAAAAGTTCCCTATACCCTCCCCCTGCCCTGCTCCCCTACCCACCCACTACCAATTCTTGGCCCTGGCATTGCCCTGTACTGGGGCATATAAAGTTTGCTTAGACCAAGGGGCCTCTCTTCCTAGTGATGGCCGACTAGGTCATCCTCTGCTACATGTGCAGCTAGAAACAGGAGCTCTGGGGGTACTGATTAGTTCATATTGTTGTTCCACCTATAGGGTTGCAGACCCCTTTAGCTCCTTGGGTACTTTCTCTAGCTTCTCCATTGGGGGCCCTGTGTTCCATCTTATACATGACTGTGAGCATCCACTTATGTATTTTCCAGGCACTGGCATAGCCTCATATGAGACAGCTATATCAGGGTCCCTTCAGCAAAATCTTTCTGGCATATGCAATAGTGTTTGGGTTTGGTGGCTGATTATGGGATGGATACCCGGGTGGGGTAGACAAAAGGATGTTTCTTGTTTTGTTTTGTTTCTGTTTTGGGGGGTTTTATTTGGGGGGGGGTTGGTGTTTTGTTTTGTTTTATACTCAGAAGCAAAGATGGGAAGCAGATGAAGCTTAGGGACTTGGGGACAGACACAAGGACAGACACACTGTGCCATCACAAGAAAAGAGGTAATCTATAAAATGTGGGCAGCAGGGTGCTCAGCATTGTTGTCCATTCCATTTTGAGATTTTTCTCTGGTTTTTTTCTTTTTTATTAGATATTTTCTTCATTTACATTTCAAATGTTATCCTCAAAGCCCCCTATACCCTCCCTCCACCCTGCTCCCCAACCCACCCACTCCTGGTTCCTGGCCCTGACATTCCCCTGTACTGGAGCTTATGATCTTCACAAGACCAAGGGCCTCTCCTCCCATTGATGGCCAACTAGGCCTTCCTCTGCTACATATACAACTAGAGACACAAGCTCTGGGGGGGAGGTCAGGGGGTGGTACTAGTTAGTTCATATTGTTGTTCCTCCTATAGGGTTGCAGACCCCTTTAGCTCCTTGGGTACTTTCTCTAGTTCCTTCATTAGGGGCTCTGTGTTCTATCAACAGATGGCTGTGAGCATCCACTTCTGTATTTGCCAGGCACTGGCATAGCCTCACAAGAGAGAGCTATATCAGTGTCCTGTCAGCAAAATCTTTCAGGCATATGCAATAGTGTCTGGGTTTGGTGGTTGTATATGGGATGGATCCCCCTTTGGGGCAGTCTCTGGATTGTCCTTCCTTCAGTCTCAGCACTGAACTTTGTCTCTGTAACTCCTTACATGGGTATTTTGCTCCTCATTCTAAGAAGGAGCAAAGTATCCACACTTTGGTCTTCCTTCTTCTTGAGTTTCATGTGTTTTGCAAATTGTATCTTGGGTATTCTAAAGAGTTATATGCTTTGGGGAAAGGGGGCAATCTTCCCACTGTTGTATACTGGTGAGGCTCTCTTGTCTACTCTATGATGTAACTGACTTTTCTAGTCATTTTTTTCCCTACCTTTATATTACTGAAGGCAAAACTAACATTCTGGGGAAAATATAATTCTGTCTGCAATAGCCAGTCTTGGTTGTCGATGTGAGTGGATCTGGAACCAACTAGAAATGCAAGCAGCTGGGCATTGTGAGGGACTGTCAGAATCAGAGCATCTGAAACAGGAAGAGCCATCCTAACGGTGGGCAGAACAATCTAGTGGTAGCCCAGACAGCACATGGAAGAAGGACATTTCCTTCTGGCCTGATTGCCCTCTGTGTCCCTGGGGAGTCCATTTATCCTGTTGGTATTGCGCTCCTTCACCAATGTCATCACACTTCCTACACAGACTGAAGACCAGCAGCTCTCCAGAAATCCTCTAGGCCTTCAGGTCTAGACTGAGACTGTGTAGATATCAGCCTTGTGCACTGAGCAAGAGCAACTGGATTGTTGACCTTTCCAGTGTGAGACAGTCATTGATGGATGGATCCACACTACATCTAATGAGCTACTCTAATAAGCTCCCTTTACCCAGGAAGAAGAGTGTGTGCATGTCTGTGCTTGTGAGTGTGCATGTGTATATGTGCATGTGCTTGTGAGCATATGTGTGTGTATCTGCATGTGTGTGAAATGCACACATACATGCATGCATTTTCATCAATTCGTGTCTACATGCATGTCTCTGTGTGTTTGATGCCTACAGAGGTCAGCTACAACTGGAACTGGAGCTGCCATGTAAATGCTCAGAACCAAAGCAAGGTCCTCTATAAGAACAGTAAGTGTTTCTAACTACTGAGCTGTCTTCCCATCCCCAACATTCTAAGTTTTAATAACCACAAGACTCACTTTACTTCTTACATTCTGGATTCCAGATGTAGCCTATTCACTCTATCTCCACCTTGTTTGATGGACTATTATGGTTGATGAGACAGTTACACATTCTGCAATCATCCTATGAGCTGTATAAACTGACCAATATTCTGAATTTATAAGAAAATTTATAATTTGATCCTGCATCCAATGGCACAGTTCTGTTTTGACTCCCATAAAGGCCCAGAGAAAGCTGGGTGCAGTAGGCACAGCTGGCCCTCTATCTAGCATGTGCTGTGGTTAGTGGCTGAAGTGGTGACACATAGCTGGAAGGCCCCATAGCCACATGGACTTGACGGTAAACCCAAGGTTGTTTGTATTTGCAGTAGCTATCCATGGCATCTATCCTCACTTATGTTTCCATTTCTCTAACAACATTTAGACTTGTTTGGAATCTGCCTGTACAGCTGAACTGTTCAGGACTTTGGAGAAAAGACAGAAATGTATCATCTTGAGTATTAAAAGTGCCTAGAGGTAGCTCCAAACTTCCATTATTCGAAGACACCAGTGCACACATTTTATTTTGTTGCTAGAGAGCCGAGATGCATTTAGACTTTGAGAAATGCCTATGAAGAAAATCCTCTCCCAGGAAGAAAAGCATAATGGCCCAGAAGAGAGATGCTAAAGTCTATGGAGACGCTGAAGGCCTGGCCAATCAGAGATCTCTTAATGAATGTGAGATAGGAGATGTACTAGTTGCCTCTGGAGCACAAATTTATTACATAAAGTTGTAGATGAGGCAAGAAACAAAGGGGATTACAGCCTGTATTTTTCTTTCAGGCAGATAAAATTGCTGTCTTCATTACTTCAGAGCTGGACCTGATGTCATAGCCTTTGGGTATCAGATCTCCATGCCCTCTGTGTCCTCCCTGTCTCTCCACACAGATACATTTATCAGTCTCCTTCCTGTTCAGTGTAACCCGAGGCTTCATTGCTCCTTGGGTGCTGCTGCTTCCTTTGGGTTGTTTTATTTCCAGGTATCTTGTGGGTGCATCCTCTTGGGCACACACATCCCAAGTCCTTTTACCTGGAGTTTGCTATTGCTCTAGTGATCCATCCCTTGTGGGGCCTGTTAGCATCTATGGAGTCATTGGATGCAGGATTAAATTATAAAGTATCTTATAAATTGAGAATGTTGGTAAGAGGCAAGGGAGTTCTCTCCAGCTAGGAACATTCTGAGTTAATTTTTTTTCAGGACTTTTTTTTAACCTTACAGGTCTTTTGTACATATGTTATGATTTTTAATTTTGTGTTTCTAGAAAATGTCTGTATGAGCATGTGTATCTGTGCATTTCTGTGTTTCTCATGTTTTCTCTTTGTTTGCAATCAGAATATAATGTATGAGAAAAACCTCTATTTTCAATAAAAGAAAAAACTTGTAAAAATAACATTTACAGATGTAATTGTTGTCTCAGAGGCTTGCTGCAGAATAATCCCATCCTTTCTACTTCTTTCTGAGTTCTGAATAGCTGGTTCAACTCAGCCATGCTGGCCCAAACTCCTCTCCAAGCTGATTGATTCAAATCCTCTTCTCTGCATTGCTCTGCTTGGTCTCAAACTAACTTTGGCAGTCTGTCCTAATCTTCTGGCTTCTCATTCTCTTGCTCATTCTGTCTTCACCTGTACCTGTCTCTGTAAAACTGTCCCTGTAAACTGCCTCCTCTCCCCTCTCCCCTCTCCCCTCTCCCCTGCTCTCCCCTCTCCCCTCTCCCCTGCTCTCCCCTATCCCTTGCTCTCCCATCTCCCCTTCTCTGCCATCTCCCCTCTCCCCTCCTCTTCCCTTTTCTCCCCTCTTCCATCTCCCCTCTTCCCTCCTCTCCCCTCATGGCACCATTTCCAAAGTTGGCCAAATAATCAGTCACAAAACAGGCCTCAACAGATACAAAAAGATTGAAATAATCCCATGTATCATATCAGATCACTACAGACTAAGATTGATCTTCAATAGGAACAAAAAACAAACAAACAAACAGAAAGTCCACATATACATGAAAGCTGAACAATGCCCTACTCAATGATAACTTTGTCAAAGAAGAATAAAGAAAGAAATTGAAGCCTTTTTAGAATTTAATGAAAATTAAGGTACAACATACCCAAACTTATAGGACACAATGAAAGCAGTACTAAGAGGAAAACTCATCTCTGAATGACTCCAAAAAGAAACTGGAGAGAGCATACACTAACAGCTTAACAGCACACCTGAAAGCTCTAGAACAAAAAGAAGCAAATACATCCAAGAAAAGTAGACAGCAAGAGATAGACAAACTCAGGGCTGAAATCAACAAAATAGAAATAAAAAGAACTATATAAAGAATCAACCAATCCAGGAGCTAATTCTTTGAGAAAATCAACAAGATAGATAAACCCTTAGCCAGCCTAATGAGAGGGCACGGAGACAATATCCAAATTAACAAAATCAGAAATGAAAAGAAAAAAAAAAAAAAAACAGCAGATCCTACTACAAAAGCCTATACTCAACAAAATTGCAAAGTCTGGATGAAATGGACCATTTTCTAGACAGATACCAAATACCAAAGCTAAATCAGTATCAGATAAACTATCTAAACAGTCCCATAACCCCTAAAGAAATAAAAAACAGTCATCAATAGTCTCCCAGGCAAAAAAAAAAAAAAAAAAAAAAAAATCCCAGGACCAGATGGGTTTAGTGCAGAATTCTATCAGACCTTCAAAGAAGACCTAATACCAATATTCTTCAAACTATTCCACAAAATGGAAACAGAATGAACTTTACCCAATTCATTCTATGAAGCCATAGTTACACTGCATATTCTCTCTTGGAGATGGAACAGTTTCTATCTAATCAGGAACTTCTCACACAATTTCCTTTTATAGAGGACTTCATAAGAGATTTTTTCTTCTTCTATCATGTTTAATATTCCAAATAGATTTTTAAAACTGATTGAGTGCATATTACTTTTAGCTTCAGAAGATATCATGTAAATTTAAGAGGCATTTAACTATTATAAATTATTTTGATGACTTAAAAATGTCAATACTGAGTTGTATGTTTTAAAATAAATTTTATTAGATTAATAAAAAATAAAAATTAAAGAAACTACATTAAAAGAGAGAAATTGTTTATTGGGCTCATAATCCCAGGCCACAGCCTATCACTGTGGGAAAAGCAGGGTGGCAGGAGCTTAAAGTAATTAATCACATTGCAACCTCAGTCAAAAATCAAGCAAAATGAATGAGTGAGTGAGTGAATGAATGAATGAATGCTAATGTCCAGCTTACTTTCTCCACTATTTTTTTTCAGTTTTTTTTCCATTTTTTATTAGGTATTTAGCTCATTTACATTTCCAATGCTATACCAAAAGTCCCCCATACCCACCCACCCCCACTCCCCTGCCCACCCACTCCCCCTTTTTGGCCCTGGTGTTCCCCTGTACTGGGGCATATAAAGTTTGCGTGTCCAACGGGCCTCTCTTTCCAGTGATGGCCGACTAGGCCATCTTTTGAAACATATGCAGCTAGAGTCAAGAGCTCCGGGGTACTGGTTAGTTCATAATGTTGTTCCACCTATAGGGTTGCAGATCCCTTTAGCTCCTTGGCTACTTTCTCTAGCTCCTCCATTGGGAGCCCTGTGATCCATCCATTAGCTGACTGTGAGCATCCACTTCTGTGTTTGCTAGGCCCCTGCATAGTCTCACAAGAGACAGCTACATCTGGGTCCTTTTGATAAAATCTTGCTAGTGTATGCAATGGTGTCAGCGTTTGGATGCTGATTATGGGGTGGATCCCTGGATATGGCAGTCTCTACATGGTCCATCCTTTCATCTCAGCTCCAAACTTTGTCTCTGTAACTCCTTCCATGGGGGTTTTGTTCCCACTTCTAAGGAGGGGCATAGTGTCCACACTTCAGTCTTCATTCTTCTTGAGTTTCATGTGTTTAGCAAGTTGTATCTTATATCTTGGGTATCCTAGGTTTTGGGCTAATATCTACTTATCAGTGAGTACATAGTGTGTGAGTTCCTTTGTGAATGTGTTACCTCACTCAGGATGATGCCCTCCAGGTCCATCCATTTGGCTAGGAATTTCATAAATTCATTCTTTTTAATAGCTGAATAGTACTCCATTGTGTAGATGTACCACATTTTCTGTATCCATTCCTCTGTTGAGGGGCATCTGGGTTCTTTCCAGCTTCTGGCTATTATAAATAAGGCTGCTATGAACATAGTGGAGCATGTGTCCTTCTTACCAGTTGGGGCATCTTCTGGATATATGCCCAGGAGAGGTATTGCTGGATCCTCCGGTAGTACTATGTCCAATTTTCTGAGGAACTGCCAGACTGATTTCCAGAGTGGTTGTGCAAGCCTGCAATCCCACCAACAATGGAGGAGTGTTCCTCTTTCTCCACATCCACACCAGCATCTGCTGTCACCTGAATTTTTGATCTTAGCCATTCTGACTGGTGTGAGGCGGAATCTCAGGGTTGTTTTGATTTGCATTTCCCTGATGATTAAGGATGTTGAACATTTTTTCAGGTGCTTCTCTGCCATTCGGTATTCCTCAGGTGAGAATTCTTTGTTCAGTTCTGAGCCCCATTTTTTAATGTGGTTATTTGATCTTTCTCCACTATTATATACAGTCCAAGATTCCCTTCCCAGAGAACAGTGCCACCCACAGTGGGCACATATGCCCTATAATCAAAATAATCCCCCGCAAGCATGGTCTCAGAACATCCTTATCTAAATAATCCCTCACTGGACTCCATTCCCATGTGATTCAAGATTGTGTCAAGTTGACAAATGAAACCATCACACCACACCACCTTTTCCACATTTTTTCCTTTTTATTCTGTGAATTGCAGGACCCAACGGTCACTCCCAATAACTGAATGCAAATTTAACCCCAAATATTCCTGAAGATAAGATACCTACTACCATCCTTAATCATCAGGGAAATGCAAATCAAAACAACCCTGAGATTCCACCTCACACCAGTCAGAATGGCTAAGATCAAAAACTCAGGTGACAGCAGATGCTGGCGAGGATGTGGAGAAAGAGGAACACTCCTCCATTGTTGGTGGGATTGCAAGCTGGTACAACTACTCTGGAAATCAGTCTGGTGCTTCCTCAGAAAATTGGACATAGTACTACGGGAGGATCCCGCAATACCTCTCCTGGGCATATATCCAGAAGATGTCCCAACCGGTAAGAAGGACACATGCTCCACTATGTTCATAGCAGCCTTATTTATAATAGCCAGAAGCTGGAAAGAACCCAAATGCCCCTCAACAGAGGAATGGATAAAAAAATGTGGTATATTTACACAATGGAGTACTACTCAGCTATTAAAAAGAATGAATTTATGAAATTCCTAGGCAAATGGATGGACCTGGAGGGCATCATCCTGAGTGAGGTAACACAATCACAAAAGAACTCAAATGATATGTACTCACTGGTAAGTGGATATTAGCCCAGAAACTTAGTATACCCGAGATATAATATACAATTTGCAAAACACATGAAACTGAAGAAGAATGAAGACCAAAGTGTGGACACTTTGCCCCTTCTTAGAATTGGAAACAATCACACATGGAAGGAGTTACAGAGACAAAGTTTGGAGCTGAGACAAAAGGATGGACCATGTAGAGACTGCCATATCCAGGGATCCATCCCATAATTAGCCTCCAAATGATGACACCATTGCATGCACTAGCAAGGCTTTGTTGCAAGGACTGTGATATAGCTGTCTTTTGTGAGACTATGCCGGGGCCTAGCAAACACAGAAGTGGATGCTCACAGTCAACTATTGGATGGATCACAGGGCCCCCAATGGAGGAGCTAGAGAAAGTATCCAAGGAGCTAAAGAGATCTGCAACCCTGTAGGTGCAACATATTGAACTAACCAGTACCCTGGAGCTCTTGACTCTAGCTGCATATGTATCAAAAGATGGCCTAGTCGGCCATCACTGGAAAGAGAGGCCCATTGGACAGGCAAACTTTATATGCCCCAGTACAGGGGAACGCCAGGGCCAAAAAATGGGAATGGGTGGGTAGGGGAGTGGAGGGGGGGGAGGGTGTGGGGGACTTTTGGGATAGCATTGGAAATGTAATTGAGAGAAATACGTAATAAAAAAAAAAAAGAAAGGAAAAAAAAAAAGATACCTGCTACCTTGCCCTGATAATCCTAAAACCTGAGATAGATATCAACATTGAATACCAGCTACTAAACTCAGAATCCTAGAAAGATTACAGGGACTGTGGGTCTCTGAACTTGCAACTAACAAAGGATATTCAAAGATCCTGCTGTAGCAAGAGAAATCTTTGAGATGACTTTGGCCTGTTAATGACAACAAAGCTAACTTTAAGGATGGATAACTCATGACAGGTGCATGAAGCATTCCATGGACATAGGTGAAGCTGACAGAGCCCTCGGGGCAGGGAAGAATGCATGTGGCAGAAGGCAGAAGGGTTTCAAGGAGATGAGGGACTGTACTGCTGAAGTGTAGGGAAGATCAAGTTAGACAGGGGGGGGAGGGGCACCACTGATTCAGCAGACATTAAGAAATGATTCTAGATTGGATGACATTAGGGGTTCAAGTCAGTGTAAAAGTTCTATCCTGAAGAATCATCCAGAAGAATGGAGGTTGGCAGAAAAACAAATATAAGGCAAACAGACACAAGAAATACCAGGAAACAACCTTTCCAAAGAACCTGTGACAAGACAAAACTGAGAGACCAAATGGTCCTGCTATGCAAGCTTGGAGAAGAGCTCAACAGACTGCTTTGAATTCATTATGTCACTGTTAAAGGAAAGTGCTGTCATTTTGCTCCCTGGCTGGAGTTCTAGTTTCTTTCCTATTGACCAAATTGCAGTTTAGGAGAAGGAAGATTCATTTGGCTTATACCTGCAAATCACAATCCATCACTGAAGGAAATCAGGGTAAGGACTTAAAACAGAAACCATGAAGGAACTCTGCTTGCTGGCTCACTTTTGAGCTCACGTGTAACTGGTTTTCTTATATAGCCTAGAACTGGGCACCATGGATGGTGCTACATCAATTAACAATCAAGATATTCTTCTCTTATTTTTTCTTGTCACAGGTTTTCTGGAAAGTTTGCTTACAGCTAGGTCTGGGGATTGTTCTTTCTTACACTTGCTTTCGTGCCAGCTTCCATCCTTCTTGATGATTCTTCAGGGTAAAACTTCTACACTGACTTGAAGGGTACTGCATTCCTCATCTTGAACCCCTAAAATTGTCTGGATGAGGCTTAGAGGGGTTTTGAAAGCCTTCCTCTGGGAAGAGTGTGTGCAAAAACTCGCAATGGGGGCTTCTTCCTAAGTCCTGTAAGTTATGGACTGAGACTCGTCACCTACAGAGATCTCCTACCCAGACTAGCTAACCCCTCGTCTGATGCTGTGTGCACATAATAAATGCACTGAAATTCTGGGTTCTTGCATAGTTCCTGCTCAGCCTGCCTGATCCCAGCTCTCTGTGCATGTGTCTGAGTGTCAGTTCTTTCTTTATTCTGTCACCTCCCCTAGTCTGGGTTCCACATGAGGCACGGAGCTCTAGCTTCTCATCTTGTCTACTGGATTTATATTTCTGGAATTTTCAGGATTTCATCAGAATTTCTCTAAGTTAAATGTTACCTGGAAAACAAGATTGTTTTTCTCCAAGTTACCTACCCACAATGAACCTTGAGTATTTACATCTCCTCGCCTGCTTTACTCTCAAGAGCTTGCAGCTGAACATTCGTGACTATTCAATCAACACAGACTGGTGGGTGGGAAATTAGATGTCATTTCATGATGCCTTTGAGAATCGTATTTTCTCCCTCAAAAATTCAATAAACACCCTACAGCACTATCCATCTTTGATTATAAGTTCAAGTCATAAACCTGCTACAAAAAAAAAATATGTGTATGAGAAAGGAATGCACAAAATCCATCAATTATTTATCTTTCTTTGTTTTACACCATTATTTCAATTCTCATAATCCTTCAAATGATGATGTGGTTGGATGTTTCAATTCCAAAACCAATGAACATGATTATAATAAAACATCTGACTGTAAAATTCCACTATAAAAAGGAGATGGCTACACTTGCCTCTGGCCAAGTAATTGGTTGAGAACTTGGGCATCCAGATACTTGGTTATAGAAATGTTTCTAAGAGGCTGAGAAGAACCAGGAGAGCACAGGGACCTGAGTTCAATTCTTGAGACCTTCTTTAAATTTCCAAAAGGCTGGGAATGATGGTGAAGGCTCATAATCCCAGCTGTGGAGAAACAGGGACACACGTGGTTTATAAAAACAGAACTGCCTTGCCTGGGCATCCACCAGTCCCTAGAATGGAGCCACTGGGTTCTTCTGCATACTTCCAACCACACACCCATTCAGATCCATTTCCCTCTATAAAGCCTGCCCTGCAAGTCTGGCCTCCTCCTTCTAGATGCATATTGCCCTTATCTTCCAGGGACAGCATTTATTCCAAGTTGGGCTCACAGGCTTATAACTCTATAAGTCACAGACTGGGCTCATTAATGTGCCACACACAGTGTCAGCCCTTTCACAGGTGTTCAGGAATATCTGTTAAATAAGTTCTTCCCACTTGACCTTCACTCATCCCTGTTAGATATTTTCAGGCAAATGTTGGCTGATTGTACTTCTCCAGTCAATGAGAATAGAGTCTTCAAGACAAAAAAAAAAAAAAAAAAAATCCATCTATTGTCTTGTTGTCAGGCCACATATCAAGCCCATCTGTGCCTATACCACAGACAGCTTGAGACACATCTGTTAGCCACACACATTAATGGGACTCTGTAGCCACATATCCATCAGAATCAGTAAGGCAGTGAAACTAATTTAATACACTACAATCTCTATCCAAAGCCAGCTAACAATGAAACCCCGAGATATATTATACCCTCAGTTAATTCCTTTCTGTTAACTTGGAAATCATCCATAGCTGTTGTCTCATAAACACTAAGGCAGCCCAGAAGTCTTAGAGCGGCTGGTTAAATATTTATTTGATGATGGCCCCCAACTCTCATTTAGTTTTGTCTTTAAACAGACTTCTAAAATCTATATATTTTAGCCACATCCTTCTGTTCCTTCCTTTCTAAAAACATGTCATTTCTCTGCCCCTAAAAAGAGTAATTTATTTTAAAGATATGAGGTGATTTTCCTCGAAATTCCCAGGAGGACAATTTCGTCTTGATTATATTTTCAACGAATTTAATTTTTAACTTTCACATTTGGATTTGAACTACCATCCCCTGCCGTTTTCACTGAAATGTTTACTTTGCCAAACATTGCTGATACGAGTATTAAGAGAGGTACACTGTTGGAGAAAACTTTATCCAATACTAAAGCTTGATTAACTAGCAAATGATTCTCTATCAGCAGAGCCGTCCTTCTTGATAGATGGGGTAATATCGCTGCAAGAGCATATGGCATCCATCAACATACGAAATGGAAATCTAAACACTGGCCTAACATCTGAGCCTGGAGATCAGCTGATGAGGAGCTCATGCATAGATGTATGACTTCAGGACCAAGAGCTCAGGAGATGCATCTTCTATTAGAAAAGCTTGACAAAGTGACTCAAACAGAAATCTGAGTGGTAACTTTGAGAGACTTTATCAGTATTTAGAGCTTTCCATTGTTGTGTAAAGTGCTGTGTGTTTTGCATATATAAAGAATTTGATGAAGATAATATATAGTGAGGAAAACTAAGAAGTAGTGGAATATAAAATAACCTGAACTTCAAGATGGGCAGTCAAAGTTCAATGGATGGACCATGTAACAAAGCCAGTCATGGGCTGCTACTACTTAGGCATTAATTAAATAATTCAAACTGGCAAATACTCAGGAAGGTGGAGTGATCTGTCTATTTAAAAGTATTCAAACATGAAAGTTTAAACCTTTAATCCTTATAAACTCAACCATTTCCACAAATTCAAAACAAACTCAAAAAGATAAAATGGAAACCAAAACTATCATCATAACACCCTACCAGAAATACAACTAAATCATTTCATTAATATGTTAATCCGTCTTATTAATGGAAGGATGTATTTTGACTACAGATTTCAGCCAGTTTGCTTCTTGGCAGCATGTTTTTGGACAGAACAGCAAAACACTGAGAATAGGACATGTAGGCAAATCTTCATTCAGTTTAAGACAGAATGGACGCAGTGCGAAGGAAGGGGTTGAGGAATAAGTCTATCCTCAAAGGCCACAACCCTGCTGACTCCAGGATCACCTCTTCAAGTTTCTTCTCATTTCAAACAGCACCACCAGCTGGAGATGCCTTTGACACCTGAGCCTGTGGGAGAAACAGGTTTCATACAAACTGGAATGACTCAATACAGTTATACTTAGTTATAGCAGTGAAGTATGATTGGGAAATTATATTTCCTCAGACATATATAGTAAGATACTTTTAGCCACAGGATAGGATAAATAGATCTTCCTACCAATAGGCCTTCTACTCTGATGGTATTCCTTACTTGTTAATAAAAGCATATGTTGTCCTTTTTTTTTTTTTAAATGGGTTTCTTTTAAATGTTCTTAACAGGAGATTTAAAATTATCCATGTGCTAATATGAAGTCATTACTAAAAAGGAAACTCATTTCCATAGTAACTGAAGTATTTGTCACATCCATAAAAGGACCCCAGCAATCAGATGAAATGGACCAAATCGACCTAACATGGGAGAGTTTCAATTCCATCCTTTGGAGTGCCTTAGTCAAAGGAAATTCACATAGAACCAATCCTAAGTTCAGTTCTCATATAGCACACAACCTCATCACAAGTATTTCCTGGCTGCCAATACCTAGGAATGGCACCTTTCCACCTAGAGTTCTCCATGTCTACCTATGGGTTTCAAAATTGTTATCATTTCTCTTTTATTGCTGGCTACAGTGCCATAAAAACAAAATGACTCCACGTTGTAAGAACAGGAGCTGGTTTTACAGCCTCTCCTGAACCATCACACAGGACAATGCAGAGGAATCAATAAGGAAACAAAGACTGGGAAGGCTGGCTGGGACATTACTGCCATCCTCTATTCCAAGTAAAGATGTGGTTTCTTCACTGAATTTGACCTCTGTGTGCTGCACCTTTTATTTTTATTCTCATCTTTGCAGTTGGAGGAGTAGAAGCCAAGGTCTGCACATGCTAGGCAAGTGTCTCACCACTGAGCTCACCCCAGCCTCTTCTTTTTATAGGAAAGTGAGTTTTCCCTTTTGAGACAAAGCTGCTTTAAGCTGTGAAATAGGTCTGTGACTTCCTGAGCAATTGAGAGTGTTTCTCTCTGCAGGACACTCCCTACAACTCCAAAGGCACCATTATTCTGGGTCTTTGTGAGGAAGATCGAGGCAAGGCAACCCCATATAGTAATTTAATTCCAGTGGTTGTTTATCCCAGGTCTCTGTAGACCAGGCAGTTCTTGAAGATGGACAGCTGAAGTTGGAGAATGGAACCAGTCACCACAACGATGTCTTTTTTAAAAAGTAAAACTATGACAGTTTAAGCAATAATGCTTAACATTTTATTCTAGAGAACAATAAGAACAAATTTTCGTTCTTTTTTAAGGAGGGGGGATGGAGGACGGCGGCAGGGGGGGGAGGAAAGAATCTGCCTATGAAAAGAATTAAGGCAAGATCTCTAAGTTGTCAGGATCTCAACCCTCTTATGTGAACTAGATCATTGGAGGGATATAAAAATAACCATTAGCAACAAAGTAGAAACTAGGGCCTCAAGTCTCCCATCGTAGGCATGTTTAAGACCTCAAAGGCAGTCTTCTGCCTTCTTAGGCCATATAAAGGATGCTTGTATTAACTTCTCTATAGTTGCTGTAACAAATTGCCAGGAATGTAGTGACTCAAAATGGCAGAGGTGCATTTGCTTATGTGAGTACTACATAAGTACTATGTAGAGATACAAAGTCAACATCACTGGGCTAAGGTCAAGGTTACAGAAGGGAGAAAGTCAAGATTGCTAAGTGCTATGCTTGCCATGGAGGCTCAAGACAAAATGCATCTCTCACCACTTCGCAAATCTAATGGCCACCAAGACTTTGACTTGTGGTCAGTCTCTCCAGTGCCCAGGTCAGCAGTACCTCCATCTCTGCACTCCATTTCACACCATTATGCTCCTGTGTGTGTGTGTGTGTGTGTGTGTGTGTGTGTGTGTGTGTGTGTGTTGAGACTTCTCTTACTGCCTTTCTACCATCACATTGACAGAGATGCTTTTCTCAAGACAGTGCTTATAAGTTGAAAGGATCTACTAGGTTTGATATCTGGGGAAAGATGTCTGCAGGTCAGTAATTACACAAACTAGGTATTAAAAAGAAACTCTTCTATCTTGTGTCTAGTGATAAATCTACAACTAATGCAAAGAGAACATGAAAAAACACTGTTTTGCTTGCCCAGACTCCATTTACCCTTCATACCAGGCTTGCATTAGTATGTGGTGTTATGTGGTGTGTGTGTGTGTGTGTGTGTGTGTTTGTATACTGTACCATCTAAAAATGGCATGTTCTGCTTTTTGCTTCCATGCAAGTCCATATATTGTTCTATGGACACCACAGAATTTGCATGTCATAGTGCTTACAGCATGTACCCTGGCACCACTGAAGAGCCCAGGCAGTGCATACTGTGGTCATCTTCCCCTGCTTTAGGGACTGTACTCTGATGTTCAAGCTAGAGGTTAGAAAGGAAGAAAGCATCACACCTGTTCCTTCCCCTCTATAATTACAGTCTTCAGGGTTCTGCAAAGAAGGAATACTTCTGCAGTCATCAGCAGGTGAACATGGCAATACCTTCGTTAACTGGATGAGACCTCAGATGGAAAATCAATGCCATTGCTTAAAATGACAGCAATTTTATGTTACTGCCCAAGCTTTAAAACAAATCCCTTCCTATGTGTCTGTGTGTGAGCTGAAAAGATGAAATCATATTCTCTGGCCAGTGGCTGCATGACATGCTGAGGTCAGCAACAAATTAATCTTAGGGGAACACAATCGTGCATTCTGATTTCTTCTTTGATTTCAGCCTTTCCTGCTAGGATCTGTATTTTATTTGCATATGCTTTTTATATTACTAAAAACTTGTCTTAAAGAAGACACACCCAATATGTACTTTGCAGGTAAAATGATACTATAGGGGACCTCTATATTAAGTGGGTTAAGCCAGTCTCAGACAGCCAAATGTGAGTTTTCCTTTCATATGTGGTTCCTAGGTATTATAGACATACAAAATCATATGTGCATATGTGATATGAAAGGGGAAGTGAAACTTCCCAGGGAGAGAGGACTAAGTGGGTCGAAGTGGGAGGAGGGAATGCCCAAGGTAAAATATATAGCTGTTCGAAACTTAAAAATATACAAAGAAGTATACATGTTTCTTATAGAAGGCCACATTTTCGGGCGGGGGGACTGTTGGGAATTTCTGTGGGGAAGCAAATCAAAACTTTGAAATGGCCCATCTGCCCCTGGAAACATCACTAGAGAAAAACATCTTCAGCAGAATGGAAGTTTGCAAAGGCAGTTTTGAGGCCCTTGGCATGGAGCTTTAGAACCAGAAGTCTCTTAGAGACCAAACTTTGGAGGCAAGCACAAGGGCAGGTGGGCAAAGACCCAACCCAGGGAAGAGTCATGCACAGCCCCCAAGGCTTAGGATTCAGTATGCAGTCCAAAGGAGAAAGTGGGGGCCAGCACAAGTATTTTGCAAGTAACATCTCAAAAAAATAAAATAAAATAAAGTAAGGAAGGCAATGACCATAAGATTCAGGCAGCAACAAACACGAGGAAAGAACCTACTCACTTAGGGGACAGCAATTCGTACTTGCTCAGATCTTTGGTCATTCCAAAACAAACTAAGTTATTCTCATCGTTTGCTAACTACTATTTAAAAAAATAACACTAATGCAAACATTACCTCCATCTTTCAAGGGAATGGCTGTGTTTTTGAAGACAACAAAACAATCTTCCAAACTATCTAAAAAGAAGGTCTAAAATACAGCATATTGGGAGCAGGGACAGTGCAAGTAAAAAGTAGCAAAACTGCAGTTTTAAGAGATAAAGATATGCAACGGTGCTAAACGCTGTAAAGACAGGCGGTGAGAAAGCTGAAAAGAGATGAAGAAGATGTGCTGTTCTCGGATAATTCTCCCCTTGCAGACAGATGTGATTAGGAAGTAACATCCAGTGCATCCCCCTTGCCAAGATGAGCCAGCAGCCAACCCTTTGAAGTTGTCCCTCTTCTGTTGGGAATACAGCCTGCCTCATGCTCACCTGCAGTGGTCACAGATACCATGGTGACAAGAGCCTGGGGAGCGAAAATGACACTGGCATGCTGCCATCCAGGCAGGCTACAGCCCTGCCTAGAGCAGCCACCTTACTGGCAGAACCAAGTTCCATTTCCCCTCCTGAGTCAGGTGGAGGCAGGCAGCCATCCAGGGTCATGCTCATTGTTTTCAACATGCTCCTTTCTACCTCACAGCACAGGCTGGCAGACCCCTGTGTGCTGCTCATGGGCTCTCCCTATTCCAGTGCAGAATTCCAGGGTAAGTGTCCAGTTGGAGTTAGAGGGATGGACAAAACAGCCCTGGTTCCTAAGCATAATACACATGTCTCTTCTCACTATCACTTGAAAGCGTTTTTCACACCACAAAGTCATAAAATAATAATAAGGCAGCCTGGCATCTCAAAATGATTGCAGCATAGACAGTTCTCCTGTGCTGAGTGACCAGATAGATGCTGGAAAGCTGCAGAGTAGCACAGCAGAGCCTAGGTGAGAGCTGGATTCCTATCTGCATCCTCTCTCCCTCAGTGGAACTTAACATGGTTGACCAGAAGCTGGAGCAATAGATTAACTGATAAAGTGCTGACTTTGCAAACATAACAATCTGACTTCCATCCCCTAGATATGACCTAAAAATACCAACTGCACTATGCTACCACATGCCTGTAATTCTTGTATTGATGAGACAGAGACAGGAAGATCTCTGGGCTCACTGCCCAGTGGGTCTATCTACTTGGTAAGCAACAGAACAAAGAAAGACCCTGCCTTAAAATACAAGGTGAGTGAAGAACAGTTGCTGGAGTTGTCCTCTCTGGCCTTCACCAGTACTTGCTACTGTTCCACAGACAGACAGACAGACAGACAGACAGACAGACAGACAGACAGACAGACAGATAGATAGATAGATAGATAGATAGATAGATAGATAGGCAGATGGATGGGCAGATGGATGGATGGATGAATGGACAGATGGGTGGATGGGCAGATGGAAAGACAAATGGAAGGACAGATGGACAGACAAATAGATTAGAATTCATAAAAGAATGACAACACCTGATTTAAAGTTCTGTCCCTTAGATAGAGCAGCTACTTTACATTTGCAATTACCTCAATGTCTGCCCTGAGTCCTCCAGGGTGGGCTCCTTTATTCACCATATTAAGAAAAGCAACAGAGGTAGTTTGGCTTCAAATACAGAGAGAAGAAACTTCAAGGTTAAAAGATAAAAGAGAAAATAAAATGATATGGTTTTCCCCCCTTAAAATGCTCTAAAGGTCAGTAATATATTTTTTGAACACTACCAGAAAATTTAGCATGAAACTTTAAATCACCATTAAATCATGGCTGAGAATTCTTTTTCCGTTCCACATCAGAATGGTGCACAGCCACAAAATGCCAATAGATGAGAAAAAGGCCCCCTCGATGTGTTCAGACAATGCAAGTAGGGTGGTTTTTCAGTTCCTAGAGTCTGATAGCACCAGTTTCAAATATCTAAAAACAACAACAACAAATGATACTTAAGCATTCTGCTAAGCATTCTCTATCCTGCTCTAAGAACGGTTTTCTTTAAAACACACACACACACACACAAGAAAATTTTATTTTTGTAAGCCTCCTAAGATATCACTCATTCCCAACAACAGTATCTCAAAGTCAGACTTAGTAGTCTCCTCTTCCAACATCTTCCCATTCTCTTAGTTTGCCTTTGTTACCTTGAGAAATATCCTGACCCAATGGCAACATGATGGAAAATGAGGTTTATTTCACCTTGCGCTTTCAGATCACAGACTATATTTGAGGGCGTTGCAGCAGAAGCAGGAACCTGGAGGTAGGAACTGAAGCAGAGACCATGGAGGAACACTGCTTACTGCCTTGTCCCTGGGCTCAAATTCAGCCACCTTCCTTATTCAGGCCAGACACACCTACTTAAGAGAAGGAACAACCTCTAGTGGGCTGGGTCCTCCTACTTCCCATTAGCAAGGAAGAAAATATGCCATAGATACAGTTACCAGCTGATGTAAAAGACTCAGTTCCTCACCTGAGGATCCCTCTTCCCAGCTGTACCAAGTTGACAACTAAGATTAGCCATGGCACCTATCTAACAATAGAAGTCAAAGAAAGACCCCTCACCCAACCTCCAAATGACACTGACACTCTGAAGCATTCAGTGAAACTCCCATGAGGCCCAAGGGGTCCGGTTTCATGAGCAGGGCTGATTCTCATCAGGGCCCAAACAGAATTTTGTAATACAGCCAGACAATGGCCAGAGCACATAATATCACCATGAACCACCTTCCCACAGACACCTGCTTCACTTGTAAGCTCTTCATCTCAAAATCAGACTTCAGATCAGCCAGAGATAAATGGTAAATTTTACATTCTTTGTCAGAGAAAAGCTTTAGTTTTTGTGCAGGGTGGGCAAGTATTAAATGTCTTCATTCCACACTTGATCCCAGTAAAGGGAAGAAGAAGTCACTAGAATGCAAAAAGGCAATATGTAGAAAGTGCCAGCTGTAGGAGTCACTCAAGATGGGAGCCTAGGAAGGGTGTGAACTCCCTGGTCTCAATTTCCCTGTTCCCCCTCCAATTTATGTCCTATTACTGCCACAGCATATCCTGAGAATAAAATAAAAATAACATAACTGTTTAACACAACACAATGAGAACTTCTTTAAATGTGTGAAGGTTACAAATTAGAGATGAGTCTCACAAGTATGGTTCCTTATGCAGCACTTGTGGGTGACCAGTCATCTTGCTCTTGTGGTCAGCACTGCCCAACCTGCTCTTTCATATTCTGCTGGTCCTTGCTACCCCTGAGCCCAGCATAGCTCTAAGGTTAGAGAAAAATCTTCTTATAGCTGGAAGTGACTACCTCTTGGGCATCAGAAGTTGCTCATCAAATTGTTTTATTCTCATATTTGCAGCAGTAAAGATGAATGTTTTACAATCACTTGCAGATGAAACTTCCCAGGGAACACTCAACCACAGGAGACTCTGCTGTCAAAACGTCTTAACATCTAGGAGACTATTTGACAACGTTGACCCCATCAGATGCTGTCAATTAAATTGAATTTCATTTCATTGGGGAAAGCAATGGAATAATTTCTTGTACACATGTCAGGAGTTCTGGGTACCACATTAATTACATTTTCACAAAAGTCTGCTGTCAACTTCATAATTGTTACATTCTTGATGGTTACACGTTTGCTGTCTAAACCAAGTTAATTTTTGTTGACTACATACAATGCCTCTTGTCCAATTAGCTCTTACGGTTTACATTCTGTGGTTAATCTTTTCATGCATTTCTGGTTCAAAGTTCTTTCACTGGAATAAAGCAAAGAAATGTTGAGAAAACAGTAAGGCAAACCCTGATGTTGAAATGGCATTTGCATTGCTGTGTTGGTCTGTTTGGGCAGCACTAAGAAGGTACCACAGACCAGGCAGCATAGGTGACTGACACCTATCTCGTCATAGCTCTGGATGCTAACAGTCAAGATCCTGTGAGACTTTTTTCCTTGGCTTTCATATGGTTGCTGCCATCATAGAATCCATAAGTTCGGTAACTTATAACAGGAACAGATTTATCTGCTGTAGTTCTGGAGGTGGAAAAATCCAAGAAAAATAGGTTGATACTGGACAAAGACCTTCTTATATGTAATCCAGGGCAAAAGCAGAGGAGACGAGGGGAAGAGAGGAGGAAGGAAGGAGAGGAGCAGGGAAGGAAAGGAGAGGGAGAGAGAAGTAATGGGTGGGGGGAAGAGAGATGAAGACAGACACAGGCAGACAGTCAGACAGACCCACCTTCACAACAAACCCACTCTCAAAACATCATTCCTGGGACAATGGCATCGGGACTTGGGGACATAGTGCCTCCTAAATTAATGTTGTCTTAAAGGGCCCTGCCTCTCATGACAGTTTCAGTAGGGTCTAAGTATCTTCTTAAAAGTCTGACATTAAGTCACATCAGGGGTGGACTGTCACCATATGAGGGGCTGGAGAGATGATTGAGCATTTAACAGCACTCACTGCTCTTCCATGGGGAATAGAGTCCTAAGCACCCAAATGGTAGCTTACAATCACCTGAAACTCCCGTTCCAGGGGATCTGAGCTTTCTTCTGAACTCTCCAAGCTCCTGCACACACGTGCTACACAGACATACTCAGAAATACACACATACATATTAAATTAAATAAGTGTTTCTCAAAAGATTTCAACATATGGATTTGAGAGACACTGTAAGCAGAACTCCCATGAAAACATGGAATCTAAAATAACTCAGATTGAGAAATTTTCATTCAAAGTGTAATTTACTATAAACAGTGAAAAATAATTTTTTAAAAAATCCAATATCAATTATGTGAAAATTGGGCTTTAAATAAATTGATTGTCCTTTTAACCTCAGACCATAAATTGAAAGTTGTGAAAAATGTTATAGAGAATAGGATACAACCATCTTACAAAACTTTCAAATTTTTCAAAGTGTACTATCTAAAAAAAAACACCTGATAATTTTTCCAGCGAGAAGTAAAAATGAATATACCATCTAAAATGAGTTTTGAACCCAAGGAATGCTGAGAAGAGACTAAAATCTAAAGATGTTTATAGACTAATATATTGTCCAGTATAGGGAGGGGAAGAAATCACTTAGAATGGCATTAAAAACCTACTGTGTTCCAGGTACCCACACCTCATCCCTAGCATGTAGCTTTCACTTTTGTGTGTGTGTGGAGGGGAAGACACAACAGTCATGCAAACAAGCAAGGCCACTTCCAGAGTGCAAGAGTCTATGGAGAAAGTAAGAGACCCAGGGAACAGCTGAAACACCAAGAAGCCAGTTCACAATGGCTTCTGTAGAAAGGTTAACCCTGGAGGAAAGAGTTATGGAGAACAAACACACCCTGCTACAAGGAAGAAGGCAGGTTCCAACTCTGGGATGTAAGAAGGGCCAGACTAGTCTAGAGAGGAAGCTGTTGTGGCAGCAGAGGACAGACGGCAGCTTTGTGGAGCAAAAGTGAAGACTCAGCACAAGGCATCCTCTCCAACAACATCCCAGTGTTATAGCCGAACCCACAAAGAGAATATGCGGGCAAGTAGTCAGATCCGGCTTGCAGCTTCCAGACATGAGGTACTCAGCCGGCTTCTAAGCACAACCTGCTCGTCTCCATAGTCCTCTTTGTTGGGAATTTTGCTCCACTGGGAAAATTCTCTGTATCTCTTAGTTCATGATTGGCAAGATCTTCAACTTGCTTCACAGAGCCACCATACCAACCTGCAATTGTAGACAGAGTGTTCTCAGTCCACATAATGGATAGAAGAGTGTATATGCTCATAGGAACTCCGACTTTCCACTGGGAAGCCTGCCTACAGATCTTACAAGGAGACAGTGAGCTTCATCAATCTTTTTAGTAACATACAACAATTACAAGAGTCACTATGGCTTACAAAACTCTTTCCTTTTGATGTCATATTGTTAATGATACCCTTTTTTGAGTTTATAGGCTATCAGCCCTGATTAGAGAAACACCATGCAAAATATAAATATGATTTTGGATTAATTGGCAAACACCCTTTTTATGTTTTCCTTGTCTTGTTTGCTCTAATTTGATTCTCTTCAAGTGGTGAGAATGGCTATTCTATGTCGCAGCTTTATTTATCACTTGTCATGGATCAAATGGTCCTAATAAAGGGAACAGTGCCGCCAGATGCCTGTAAGAAAGCTAATGTTTTTGGTGATATCTTGTATATGTTTTATCCAAGAGGGAAGAAGGAAAGCCCTTGTAAGAAGAGACTATGGGGGTAGACAGGCAAGATGACTTCAGGGCCAATGTTTCAAAGGGGAGAGAGCCACTGTTCCTTCTCACATAGACAGGGAAAAGCTTGAAGCTTCCAATGCCCCAAGTGCAAGGATAAGAAGACAGGGCAGCTACTTGCTTACAAATAAAGGTAAACAAACCAGACAAGGCACAAAGGGTACACCTGTTGTAAGGATTTGGGGGCAACTGAGAAAAGCCAGCAAGGGACTCAGCCAGAGCCCAGGAATAAGAGGTATCATGAAGGGGGCTTATAGAGACTGTCAGCTGTACAGCTATACCCACTCCTTACTGAGAGAGCAGGGAGAACTGGGTACAAGACCATGTTAACTCACCCACAATCATCCAAACTGGCAAACCTTGCACATAGCTATATCCACCCAGTGGTTCTCACAGATGCTTGGCTGCTCCCAGGAGGACATGTGCTGATGCCTCAGTACAGTCTTGACTGTCACATATCAAAAGGTGATATCACTCTCTCTTGGATAAGGTAGCTATTACTGCCACACAATACCATGACCAACTTGGGGAGGAAAGGGTTTATTTACCTTGTACTTCATAGGCTTTTCAAATAGAGACAGAAAGCTGAAGGTGGGAGCTGATACAGAGACCATAGAGAGATGCTGCTTTCTTACTCCTGTGGCTTGCTCATAGATCCAGGACCAGCATCCGAGGGATGGCACCACCCACAATGGCCTGGACCCTCCCCCCTATCAATTACTAATTAAGAAAATGCCTACAGCCTGATCTTATGGAGACATTCTCTTAATTGAGATTCCCTCCTCTCGAATGACTTTAGCTTGTATCGAGTTGGCATAAAACTAGCCAGCACATACTGACACCCAGACATTAGAGACTAGGGAATGCTGCAGTGAACCATCCACACAGGACAGCCCTCATCACAGATTGATATGGACCAAATAGCCAAGATGCTGAAGCTGAGAATCCCCAAACTGAAGTGCCATTCCCTCACTCACGCCACGATGATGACAGTGGAGAGCCATGGGCAAACCTGGCATGCAGCTCTCAAGGAGGAGGCCTTATTCTGAGTCACAAAGAGGCTCATGGAAACCAGGACTAAAACTATCAGGCATCTCAGCCCTCAGCTCTGCTCTTGCCCCCTTCCCCTCCTCTTCCCTCCCCCTTCTCTTTTCTGAGCTCTTCCTCATCTCCCCCACTCTCCATTTTCCTCTATTTACATTTCTCCCCTCCTTTGGATTCCTCCATGCCATCTTTTTCTCCTTTGTTTTTTGTCTGTTTCCGAATATAAGCTCACTGTAATTCAAACTCATGGAGCAACAGGTATTACCTGTGGTCTTAAGCACCCCTTTCTCCTTCTTCCTACCAGGGTAGGAAGGACAGGCTTGGCAGAGACCTCAGAGTTAAGTAAATGGTCCTGTGTGCCCACTGTGACAGGCTTGATGTTCCCTTATGGAGACACCATCCACTACTACCACTGGTGTCCCCAGGGCCAGGAAAGGAGACAGATTCCTTTGAAGGATTCATATCACCTGGCCGCCACGATCCCTTGGGCACAGTCTGAGCAGAGAATCACAGAGCATGCCAAGAGGACAAGAAGCAGAGGCTCTGTTTATAAATAGATCAAACTGTAGAATGAGACACAACACAATCTTATCACTGCCATAGGAAAGACAGATCAGCTTACACTGAAAGCCCACACCTTCCTTTTTCATTTTGTTGAACTTGAAGATATAACGATGCCAAGCTGAGATCCCAGTGTCACCAAGCCAAAAGCAATACAACCCATCCAGTTCTTATGGATACATAATAGCAGCTTTGGATTCTGGGAGGGAAATTATAGGAAGAAAAGTGTGAGGAGATACTATGCCTCAGTAAACAATCACAGTAGGGTGTCTTATAGATTTGTGGGATCCCAGTTGCACCAGAGGAAGGCACTCTGTTGTTTGTAGGTGTTGGCACTTCTCTAAAACCTGCTTCAGTTGGATTTTCTGTGTTATATTTATAAGTAAGGGCGCATCAGCCACACTGAATTGATAATGTATTCTTATCCTAGTAAGGGTTCATTGCTACAACATTAAGTATCCTGCCTTGTTCCTTGAGCTCACTCAACTGAGAGCAGTTTGGGGGATGTTGTACATAAAGTCTGAGATAAGGGTAGAGAAAAGCATCTACCTGCCCCTAAATGGCCACGTGGCACTGTGAAATGGCCTTCTGAGTCTATGAGCCCAATGGCGTGCTGGGAAATTACTGGGAGACGAAGAGGACAAGGGCAAGGGAAGGAGGAACAGAATTAAGGTGAAGTTATGAGATGGGCCCTGGGAAGCCATGTCCACTGCTGAGCCATGCGGAGCTTTGCAAGAGTCAATGCCTCCCTCTATCAGCCAAGGCATGTGACTACCTGGTACCAAAGACAGCCTGACACCTTTAAAGTGTGAAGAAGCTGAGATCAGGGCTTCTGCTCTTCCTCTCGCATCATTCATGTGTTCAAGTGAGCAGTATTGCTAAGCTCTTACGATGATCTGGGCACTATGTTGGGTACTGTGGGGGAGACTGTTGAGCAGCCACTCTTTCTGTGTCACCATGGGCTTGGGCAGCTAAGGCTTCACTCACTGAACCCTGTAGACTGGGTTGATGTCCCAGTATCCACAGGCTTAGAGGATTCTAAAAGATCCAGTATCTGGTTTGTAGATTTCAAAGTTTAGTGATATCATATCAAGAAAACCAGAGAGATGAGATAGAGAAGACACTTAATCATGATGTCTTGTGTTCTCTCCTTGTCTCCTACAAGACAAGATCAATTCACAATTACAGTCACCTAACTTTGCCTAGCATGTGGCTCCCCTGGTACACGACTCAAATCCTGTGCATGTTCTTTCTCCCTCACCCTTCACCCACACCCCCATATCTCTTCTTCTTCATCTTTCTTCCTCTCTCAGCTATATCACATCTGAGAATGTACCTGAAGTACTCTAAAGCAGCACACCACAGCTCCCTGCACACCAAGATATGATGTAGCAGTACTGACAGTCACCACCAATATATGGAATTAGCCTTGCTGTCCATCAACGGGTGAGCCTCTATATAAAGGAGATTTTTATCCCCAAAGAATAAAATTATGTCATTTTTCTGGAAAGTAGATGCAACTAGAGATCATATACTTAGAGAAGTAAGTCAGAAACAAAAAAGTCAAACACTACAGGGCTTCTCTCATTTAGGGACCCTGTAGATTTCTATAGAGAGATACACAGAACCATTGTTGTGTGTATACAGATCATAAAAGAAAAGGGAGAAGAGGAAAAAGGGAAGTGGGGCTAACAGGGACAGAAAGGGAATGGATACACTCAAAGTCCACCATGTCCTTGAAATTATCTATCTTTAACCTAACAACATATACAGTGCACATAGACCAATAAGATAAAAATTAATCTAAAAAGGAAGTCCACTGTCATCAGACTCTCTATCTCTAGATGTTGTTTCTTCTTTAGATGCCTTGTCCCCTTGGGAGTTCTGGTTCCAGCTTATGAACTCTTTGTGTAATCTTGAAGAGCCATCACTAATGCCACCTCTGCATGGCAGTGGTACCCACTGCTCATACATTTCTGGCCCTTGCTGCTGATGGAGGCCCCATGAACAAAAGGGCTCCATCAATGCCCAAAGCCTATTCTTAACCATAGGCAGATGCAGGCTGTATAGCTAGATACCAGATGGAGAATAACATTCTAATTTTGAATGTACAATTTGTTTCCATGTAAAGAAACCAAAGGTTCCAATAAACTACACACCATGGGCTTCAGTCTAAGCTCTAGCCTGAGAGAGGAATCAGCTAATCTACAAAGTGTACTCAAAGATCTCTTAGAAGAGTTCGGCCACTGAGAGGACCGGCCCTTTACAGGCTAAGTAGTTGTACATCCAGAATTAACCACCAGGGTGAACATTAATAATGGGAAGAGACTAGGTACCATTGTGTTCAGTGTGGACCACACAGCAGAAGAGACATGGCTCCTGACTGAGAGTCCCTGGAGTATTACTCTGCTGGTATGTGTAGGAGTTTGGGAGGACAGAGTTGTTGGTGGACTTTTGTACATAATTGTTGGGTACTTACTCTGTGGTGTGTCTATCCCTTCGTGCTTAAATCAAGATAGACACACCCACCTATTTACCATGCTACACCTCTTCGAATAACAAGGTATAGCATCATTACCTCTAATCACCACCATGAATATGGCTTACCAGGACTTCATCTTCTCTGACTGCACACATATCACATCACATCACATCACATCACATCACATCACATCACATCACATCGAAATTTCCCTAGCCTGTGGTATCCATTTCACTTTAAAGGAATGAGATGTGCAGTACAGTTTCCCCCACCAAAGTCCAGGTCTCACTCTCTGCTCCAACCCCGTCTCTGACAATATGAATACCTGGCCCTCCTGCCAAGGGGTGCCTCACTCACCAACATTTCAGTCACATCCAATAGTCTTTGCATTGTCTCCTTCTTGATACATAAAAAAAAAAAAAAAAAAAAAAAAAAAAAAAAAAAAACAACTTTTCTCTAATTCTATTGATCCTAGCAAACTGCAATATCCGTCTGAGCCGTAACAGTCAAAGCTTTTCAATGGGAGAGAGAAGCGGCAGCGGGCCCCAGCGAGATGCATTATTCCCTCAGACTCTCGACGGGAGAAAAACAGGCATTAAAGGGAAGTAAAAACTGCTTGATGAAATGATGGGAGACTAAAAAAATAAACAGCCACTTCAATTCTAGGCAATCATAGTTATACGCCTTAAGTGTTCATTATTCTCCTTGCCTGAAAACTAGGTAAAAATCAAGGGTTGAATCTGTATTTACAATTTCAAGTTTCTGCCTCAGAGGGTGATCAGGCAACGAATCAAAAACTAAGTGATGTTTTAAAAATCAAACGATCGAGTACTTCCATCAGCCGCAGCAAAGAGCAGCCAGCGCACTCAGCTGAAAAGGCTGGCCTCGCCTTTTCAGAGTCAGAATGCATGTCTCTGCACACCCTGCTTCTAGTGGCTAAGCTCTCATCAGCTCCTGCCATTTGTCTCCATGTGAACCCTGATGCTCTCTCCAACCAGGACCTCCATCTAGGGCTAAGATTTCTCTTTCCCGAGGCTGCGGCATATGGCCATACAACATCACTTATTCAAGCATCAACTCGTGTGTTTACAGTAAACCACTTAACCAACAATCAAGGGTCAACCTTTCCTGGGTACTCAGTAAAAAGCTCGCTGCTACAAAGGAACACAATGAGAAAAGTATCCTCTTTGGTCTCCAAAGATGGGGTGCAAAGTTTCTCAACTCTGACCCATCCATTTCTCTCTGTGACATGTCTACTCTGTTGGTCACACAAGTGGGAGACCTGCCACAGATACAGACCCCCTCCTTTCCTCCTACATCCACAACAGGCAAAAACCAGGTTCCTTCAAGGTAAGACACCTCTGCCTTCAGCATCTTTCAAACATCACTGGCTTCCTGTGTTTCTCCATAGCCTTCATGTCAGAGTAATGATTGAACAATGTGACAAAGGGGTAATCATAGTCTTCAGTGTAAACTGTTCCAGGTACCCACTGGCTGCCACTCACATAACTCCAGGTAACAAGAACCTAGTTGAGGCAGTAACACACACACACACACACACACACACACACACACTTGATGTTCCTATCAATAAATCTTATGTGTTTATCTAAGAAGAGCCTGAGACAGATCCTCCACTGCAGACAATGAGGCTGACTAGTTCCATTGCTTGACAGCAGGAACAAGAACATAAGCATCAGAAAGCCTGAAATGCACTCTTGCAGTCTAGGCCATCTGAATACGAGGTCTGCCAGGAGGACTTGCAAGTGACCCCAGGTATTGACAGAGCTCCATTCAAGAAGATTGACTGATCCCCAGTGTCACCCCCATAAGTGTCACTGGACCCAGCTTGATGAACAGGGTCCAGCCCACTCCTCACTATACCATAACACACCTCTCTTCCTTCAGGGATGGGGAAATCCAGCAAAGCTCCTAATCCAAAACTCAAGATATTAGATAGGCAAAACCCTCTTAGGCAAAGAATTCTCGAATCATCTGACAAGACAGGTCCCACTTTCTTGTCAGGTACAACAACACACTGCCTCTTGGTTTCTGTGAGTTCCAGATGGTTGAACCATTGACAAAATCTGAAGTTGCTGTGTCAGGATCAAGAATCGTTGATCCAAGCTCTACTCTCACACAGGAACCCGGGCTTCAGCATCAGACATAAAATCCTCTGGCAGTCCTTCCTTGGGCTGATAGTTTCCTTTTCAGAGGTCATTGGGCTTTGTGCCAGTCAGGGTGAGATGAGGTATAATCAGTAACAGATAATTTCAAACTCTGTGGGTACAGATAGGAAAGGTTTTCTTGGCTCCCACTCTCCATCCATCCTAGATAGGAACTAGTGCTGGAGATGGTTTCCTCACTTCATCCTCATTTCTAGAAACAAGCTGAAGGATAACGTGCCTTTTGAAACTTCATCAGCTTCTAAATTGAAAGAAAAAATGTGGGGATGGAAAGAATGGTTACACATACTCTCTTCTTCTTAAAGAAAATTCAACTTCATTGGCCAAGGCTAGTCAAAATCTATATACTGCAGACATAGAGGGAACAGAATACAGTTCCACCAAAACAGAGGGGAGACACACAGTTACTGAACCCAGTATTATAACCACACCATTATCTCTAAGCACTGCTTCTTCTGTGGACCAATGCCTAGGTGCCCAAATGCTTGGGTTCAACTCTCCACTAGGACATTTGTCTACTCTAGCTTTCTTTGGAGTGACACTCTCCTAATCTACAATTGTCACTTGATTCCTACAGATTGGCCAACTTACACACACACACACACACACACATACACACACGAGCATGCACCATTTCCTAAAACCAACCACCTACCTGTCAGTCCATAAGCCCTGTTTCTAGACTGTTACTCAAGGAGGCAAGTCCAAGACTGCAGGAGAGGAACACCTGAGATCTGGTCCCACTCTACTCCTGGACATCTCTATGACTATGTCTTGTAGTCTTGCTGTTCCCTCATCTAGTAGCATCTGCAACGATGTCTTAGTGACTAGACTTCCAGGTGCTTTGAAACAGATAAATAAGTAAACATACCTAGGCCAGGGGTGGTGTCACATGTCTTTAATGCCAGCACTCAGGAGACTGAGGTGGGCAGATCCCTGAATTTGAGGAGAGTCTGGTCTATAAAGTAAGCCCCAGAACACTCAAGGTTTCATAGAGAAATCAACCCTGTTTTAAAACACATTCTCTCTCTCTCTTTGTCTCTCTCTGTCTCTGTCTGTCTGTCTGTCTGTCTCTCTCTCTCTCTCTCTCACACACACACACACACATACACACACACACACACACACACTTTAAACAAATAAATGAACATACCTATACTGTTGTCTCATACAGAAGAGTAAATGCCTAATTGTAATTACTGTTACTGTAGCCACATTATCCCAGCTAATGCCATGTATGGATTTCAGTTAATTAAAGCAAGCCCTGGCTGCTTACTCCCTGTAATCTATAGTAGGAAAGAAATTACCTTTTGTGACAGACTCCACAGCAAAGCAGAGTCATCAGCTCCAGAATTGTTTCACTTTGCAGCATTTATATAAATAAGTCAGAGTGCATCTTATCTACTTTGGAGGGACACTCTCCTAATCTGCAATTGTCACTTGATTCCTACAGATTGGCCAACTTACACACACACACACACACACACACACACACACACACACACACACGAGCATGCACCATCTCCTGAAACCAACCACCTTCCTGTCAGTCCACAAGTCTCTCCTGTTTCTAGACTGTTACTCAAGCAGGCAAGTCCAAGACTGCAGGAGGGGAGCACCTGAGAGCTGGTCCCTGGCCATCTCCATGACTACGCCTCGAAGCCTTGCCTTGCTTCTCCTGTCACCTGGTAGATGCATTAGATCTAGAACAACTCTTTTGATGGCTTCATGCTTACTTGTGTGTGGAAAATTACACATAAGGAAGTAACAAATACAGATGAGATTAAAATAAATGAAAGGAAAATAATAAGAAAGAAAGAAAGAAAGAAAGAAAGAAAGAAAGAAAGAAAGAAAGAAAGAAAGAAGAAAAGGAAAGGAAAGGAAAGGAAAGGAAAGGAAAGGAAAGGAAAGGAAAGGAAAGGAAAGGAAAGAAAAGAAAAGAAAAGAAAAGAAAAGAAAAGAAAAGAAAAGAAAAGGAAAGAAAAGGAGAGGAGAGAAAACCAAAGTAAACCAAAGTCAGCCTCCTGTGGTGGCTCACACCCATAGTCAGCATCCAACAGCCTGTGGAATGAAGATCCCCTCAACATGAGGCCACCCCGGGTTACAGAGTCATTTTAGAGTCTATCTGGGCCACAGAATAAGAACTTATCCTCAAAGAACAAAACACAAAGCTTATGAAAATCACTGAGAAGTGTATCATATCACATTGTGCGTGTGACGTCATAGACAATCTGACAAGTTACCCATACTTAGCATGGACAGCTACAGGGGAATCTGCCTTTCCTTGCTGGGCCGTGTGTTCATGCACAATGCTTCAATATCCCTCTCACTTTCTTTCTAATTCCAACCAAATGGAAACATCAAGCATGATTATAGGGAACGTGAACCTGTCACATACACATCCTTTCTGGGTCAAGTTTGGAATAACTGTCAAATAAAACATTTGAAAGATAATCAAACTCGATTTTGTATCCAGGGGCTTAGGTGTGAATTCTAATAAGTTGTAGAGTGTTCAGGGATGGAAGGTGTGTCGGTGCCTTGTCCTACAGATATAACAGAATAACTGGAGAAAGCAACTCAATGAACCTGATGCTGGTGTTCTACTTTATTTCCCCTTCTCCTTCAGTAGAGGACCACAGCTAAGGAATCCTGCTACCCACATTTAGGGTGGATCTCCCTATGTCAATTAACCTAATCTATACTATCCCTCAGAGATTAGTTCCTCATCAGATTGACCCCTTGATTTTCCTGTAGCTCCACCCTCACCCATCTCTTATGTGAATGTATTAAGACTCTCTTGGGTACCACTGTGTATCTCTGGTTATATTCTGAAAAGAGAGTATTTTATTGTTATCAGTGAGGTATACTAATCCTTGGTAAAAGCAAGCACCCAATTACAGCAGTGTTCAGGTACTAGCCCCAATGGCAAAACTTAGAAGATCCCAAATAGCTGAGAGAAGATGTGATCACATTTGAATTGCCCTCAGAGAGCTGTCTTCAGCAGTAAATCAGTTAAATGTATCTTGAGTAAGTTATGAACTTGGAACAAATTCTGCCGCTCATCTCAACAGTAACCTGCGGTGGGGTCCAGAACTCTCAGCCCTGATGATGGAGGAGAGCCACGCTGCTTCCTCTCATGACTGTGTCAGATTTATAAGCACAGTGTCAGCTCCCAGCCCTCAGCAAACTCCTTAGGCTTCAGTTTACCCACAATTATAGAAGTACAGATCTGCAAGCCTTGAAAAGCTTACCCCTCTGCTTCGGGAAGTGTCTCATCATAACGGAAAGATGGAAGAGAGATGAGTTGTTTAGAGTTCTCAGGTCAAGAAGCACAGGGGACCAGCCAGTCCTCATAAGATTTGAAAATCAGAATAGCCTTGAAAGTACTAAGTATTCTCAGTTTGGTGAGATTTCTGTAATTAAAACACTTAGGTAAAACCATTATTCATATGTAGTCAAATAGAAAATAAAGCCAACTAGACAATACTGAAAGTAAAAGAATCCTTTTTGTTGAGGCACACAATAAATTATGCTCTTTAAGGAAATTATAGAGTAAAATAGAAGCCCTCAAAATTATCCTCTGGGTAAATGATGTAATGATGTATACACAGTCCTCCCCAGGCCTCATGATACCCATGAAGAATGGTTAGGAGCCCAAGACCTACTGTGTCAGACACTAGGTTTCTTATAACCGGAAGAGCAGAGATGATGCAGTCATTAATATAATCTGCATATTGCAAAATGGTAACTTTTATCATTAGCTTTTTAGATAACATTTTAGATTTTCTTCATGGGTATATACAAGGATTCTTATGTATTTCTGTATCTATGTAAAACCTAGGAGCCACATATGAGAGAAAAATGCATGATAATTGTCTTTATGAGATGAGACTAGCTCACTTAGTATGACAGTATCCAGTTGTTTCCACTTTCCTACAAATGCTATAACTTCTCTTTGTAGCTAAGAAAATTATGCATACAAAACACATGCTCTTTATTTCTCTATTTATGAACATCCATGTTTGTTTCATACAATAAGAATTGCAAATAGTGTGGTAATAAACACTTAGGTGCATGCATATCTGTGATATGTTGGCTTGGAGTCTTTGGGGTAAATATCCAGGAGTGGCAATAACTGGATCGTATGGTTCATAGATTTATTTTTATTTTTTAATATTGTATGTTTATGTGCTCTGGCTCATGTGTGAAGCTCAGAGGACAACTCCATGAGGTCTGTCCTCTTCTTACACATTCACATAGGTTACACAGCAAGTACCTTTCCTACTGACCCATTCCAATGATACCTGCTTTATTTCTTAGGTTTAATTTTACTTTTTAAATCATGATATGTGTTAGGTATATATTTTCAAACAAAAATATGCTTCAGTTTTTTAAAACCTCCACACTGACTAAAGATAAACAAGAGTCACGCAGTTCCCGAACATACTATTACGGGAACCAGAGGTGAGGCAGGTTAAAATAAATCATGGGAAGTCATTCAAGAATCCCTATTCCTGTGATGAGGAGAGAACTCTCCACATAGAAAAATGATAATTAACAAAAAAAGAAAAAAGAAAACAGTGGCTTGTTTATCTCAGATGCTTGCTGTTGGATCGTCTTGGTCTGTTTCTACTGCCATTCATACCCTAGTTACAATGTCTTTGTTTCTTTCTTCACCTGGACCGCTGATGGGCTTGCGCCCATGGCAAGGTGGACTACAGGCTTAAAGACAGCATGACTTCAACTGTATGGGCAGATGGGAATGTAATGTGTCAGTTTCCCAGGTGACGCTTATGAGAAATGAGAACTCTTGAAGTTTGTCAGGAGGATGAAAGGGAGGGAGGGATTTCAGCATCCTCGACTGTATTCAAGGCCAACAGGCAACCACATCCCTGTGGTTTCTCAGCATCCTGGCAGGAGAATGAGAGACATGGCCAGATGAAGAAGTCAAGGCTCCTAATTTTCCTATAAACACTGTAAACCTGTGCCTCCTTCCAGCAGCAGAGCTAATTGGGAACAGAGTAATTATGCTCTCTTGCCCAAAGTCCCCATCAATTCCAACTACATAAAGGGGTTGGCCCAAGTCAAACTGTTGCTGACGGCAAATAATAGCTCTTCAGGGCCTGAAGTGAGCCATCACACACACACACACACACACACACACACACACACACACACACACACACAACCTCTTGTGACTTCAAATTAAATTCTCATTGCTCTCCAGCAGGAAGAGTCTTCTGTCTTGAGAGAAGTCTATGCTCTTTCCTCCTGTTTTGAACTTGTCCCCAGAGAACCTTCTGAACGGATCTACGGCTCTTGGGATTTCGGTTTGATTGCTGTCATTTTAAAACGCATGTGTTGCTCTCAGACTCCCAAGTCATGATAGAGTGAGAAACTCAATTCCATTTAAGAGCAAAAGAATAAAACTCCCTCAAAAGATGAGGTGGGATGGCAGGTAGTGAAGGAATGAAGGGAGACTAGAGCCTTAGAGGAAGAGCAGATTAAAGACAGAGCTACAGCTTAAAGAGAGCTGTAAGACCCCAGCAGCACTCTGGGAGACAATTTCCACACACCTGACTTCTTCAATTCCAGAAGTGCCAACTGAGACCCAGGGCCCATTCTGACCTTGAATGTCACTGTGGAGAGAAAAGGTGGGTTCTGAAGTTGCTATGACAACCTTTCTTCCCAGCCTTTGCCTCTAATTTTCTGCAATTCAACTTCTGTGAGTGGCTTATCTCTCCTCTTTATCAAGCAACGAGCCCCTATTCAATTATTTTTTTTTAAATCTGAGTTAATGTCCCTGCTGTATTGTTAGGGGTTCTATACACATCAGTGGAATAAAATCACTTCCTGCCATAAACCACTGGCTCATGGCAGTGGGCTTCATTAAACAACTCCGACCCACAGCTCATTTTAATTGTGAGTTAAGGTAGCTGAGTGGGGCACGTGTGCGAATGTGGGGTGTGTGTGGCGGGGGGTGATTGGAGAGAAAAACTAGGAGAGAGTTCAGGATGAAGGATCTAATTAGTTGAGCAGACCTGCCCTCCAGAGTTCTCCTGAGCAAACCTCAGCTCCAAGCTCCTACAGCCCTTCCTTGGCATACATCTCCGTGCATTCCAGAGCAAAGGAGGTCCCTGTCATCAGAGCAGCAGTAGGGATGCCATCACAGACTCATCTTAACTTAACACTGGGTCTCAGGCTCCAGTCTCTACAGGGCAGACAGTAAGCACTTGTGCCCCACTAGACTAGGAACGTTTCAGAACACTGGATCTAGAATCTAGCACCACTGCACACTGGTTCTCTGCACCCAAGCTAGGTGTCTTCTGCACCCATCTGAATTCATTTCCAAGGGCAGCGGTTGCATTGCGGTGACAGCCGTGTGCAGCCTCTGGAGTGTACCTGGGCCATGAGCCATCTGCTTCCTCCGTCAGACAGTTTTTCCTTATGAACAAGTTTCCATGTTCAGATTTTTTTCCTTCCGAGTTATTAATTGGATTTAAATGCTAGTTAAGAAGCTGCCACTGGCAGTGAATTAAAGCTGCCTTCATTTCTTTTTTCTGTTTTTTTGTTTGTTTGTTTGTTCCTACATTTTGTTTTTTATTCAAAATTTTAAACAATTTCTATTGCTGTGTTGAATGTTAAAATATGAAGAAAAGCACAGTTCAGTCCTCTTTTTCCTGTGATGTTTTCTTCTGTGATTGTATGTGAATGTATGCCCATGTGCATACGTGTAGCAGGATTTGGTTGTGTTTTGGTTGACTTCAGAGACTTTTACATAATGTAAAGGGAATGTTTGTAACTTTATTTACTTCTGCTCAGCATGAAATATCGGGTACCAAGTGAATTCTAGGTGCACAGCACTTCCTCCTGGGTTTTATTCTAATTTTAGGCATGGCTAGATGTTGCTGTTTACAAGCCTTGGTGTCTAAAAATGTCATATCTCTGAGACTTGGTGTGTACACCTCATGACGTCACCTCTGCCAAGGCTTTGCTGGGGTATCAGGACCTAAGGTTCCATAGTCCTTGCATTGTAAGAACCTGGGAAGAAAGCATCATGATGAATGCTCCCAGCTTGCCAGGGGAGTGATGGTAAGACCCCTCCCCTGAGCCCTAGAGCTATACTTTAGAGAACAGAACACAAGGTGTGGAGTATGAGCTCTGCCCTCTCCTCCCTGAGTTCTTGCTGTCCTCACAGAAGGGATGAACCAATTCACACATTCAGGGACCATTTTAGAACTTATGTCATCTCTCCCTCCATCTCTGTATCAATCTGTATATAAAGAAACTGACAACCCTTCTTCCTAAAGTTAAATAGATGGTAGTTAGGTAGACAGGTGATAGTGGGAAGATAACGAGGAAGGTAATAAGAAGTAGATAGATTAGATGAATACATAACTATATAGATAGATGTCAGGTAAATAGATGATAGAGATAGTAGATGTGTGTAATAGAAATAGATAGTTAGATAGATAGATAGATAGATGGCTAATGTATGCACTATGTAGATAGATGATTGGTAGATAATTAATATGCATAAAACACATCTAAATACACATCAGCCTCCTGCTGGAGTACTCAAACCCCATATCAGTGGTTATGGAAACATCCTGGTCTACTCTTACTGAGAAGAAAGACATTTGGGCTGGACATATGGTTATATCTTTAATCCCAACACTCAGGAGGCAGAGTCAGGCATGTCTCTGCTTAGTTTAAGGCTAGCCTGGTCTACTTAGCAAGCCCCAGGACAGCAAGGGTTATGAAGTGGGACCCTGTCTCAAGAAAAGAAGAGAGAGGAGGGGCAGAGGAACAGAAATGAAATTTAGAACAACAGCAAAATGCAAACCTAAGATTAACCTAAAATCAATTATATAAATCATCAGCTGTGAGAGGGAGACTAAGGAATTAATTAGAATCTCCATTTCCTGTTATACAGCAGGAAACTGAGGGAGGTTGAGGGAGGTTGAGTCAGGATACATTTCCCTGGAAGCACAGCACTGTCAGGCTGCTCAATCTCCTGCCCTCAGCTTCTTCAGTGTGGAATGGAGACAGTCAGGAGAGAAAGCCAGGTGACACATGGAGTGCCCCTCGTACCCTGGGGGACAGCCAGCATGCAGTGAGCTTCAGCAGCCTTCCCTCCAGCATCATCACTGCTGTGCAAACCTGGCAAGATGCTACCAGAGCATCAGGATGTGGACAGAGCTGCACCTGCCCTGTGCTCCTGGATATGTCTAAAAACTAGTATGCATCACCTGTAGGAGACATTGGAGCTAACCTGGATGTGGTTAGTTCCACCTCAACTTTGCCTAGCAACTGGATTAAAATGTATCAGTAGTAAAACCTTCCTGTGGAAATATATTTTAACACCAAAGACATTGAACTTTTGCTGGGCCTTGCAACCAGGGTTATAATATGACTGGAGACTACTTAAAACTCTGTGCTTGGCCTGCTGTCCCACTGTGTGCTCAGCTTAAGTTTAACTTGCCTTTGGTAGAACAATGAAGCCAAGCTTACTGTGCCTCAGATTATTCTTTGCAATCGGCTTTAAAATCTAAACTGTAATCTTAAATTATATGTTCCTCCATGTCTCCAACCCAGACCTAGTGTGTATGTGTGTGCATGTGTGTGCATGCATGCACGCATGTGTGTGTGTGTGTGTGTGTGTGTGTGTGTGTGTGTGTGTGTGTGCTTGATAGTAATCATTGCTGAAGGCAGACAACAGGCTGAAAGCAACCTTAAACTATAATATCCCATAAATGTCGTAAATATGTGGATATGTTTTGATAATATCTGTGAGGGGTATTGTGTGCTAATCTGGATCAATGTGGTCAGAAAAGTAAGTTCTTCTACTACAAAACTCCATTAATAATTTCTTTAAAAATTCCCTCCTTCCTTTCCCATATCATGTTTTCTGTGATACTCAGTAAATACAGAAAAAAAGTCTTTTGTTAGGGACAGATTACACCAGTACAGATGCAGAGTAGACAGACAAAAACACAGGCAGTGAGGACAGATAGATCAGACCAGTAACTACAGCTACTGAAGACACAGGAGGCAATGTAGAGAATTCAAACTGTGGCTTTCTCTTGGTTAAACTAATGCACAATGAATAAACTCTTTCTTGCCTTAGTATGATATGTTGGTGTCTTCTCTGAAGTTTCTCTGCACTGGGGATCAAGACTCACAGAGGGTTCATAACTAGCCCACAGTCAGGATGCAGGCTTTCTCAGAGGTACCTAGACCCTAACACCTATGATACTCACCACTAGCTTGTTCTGTTAGAGCAAGAGGCAAGATGGTTGTGATGCTGAAGTGCCCATTGCTGCTTTATAATGTCTCAAAGTAATGGCTCTGGAACAAGGCCACACACATGTCAAGCACAGGACATCTTTCAGCACTGCCTATAGAAACACACACCCATCACTCCCTCTGTGTCATAGATGAAGACATCCCTTGCTCTGGATGCCAGAATGAGTGGAGTTCACTTCTTGTAAGGCATCTTTACTTACTGGTGGTCCATCATAGTCTAGACTTCTATTGCTATATGCTAAAACACCATGGCCAAAAGGCAAGTTGAGGAGGAAATGGTTTCTTTAGCTTGCATTTCCACATTGCTGTTCATTGCTGAAGAGAGCTCAAACACATGAACTCAAACAGGGAAGGATCCTGGAGACAGGAGCTAATGCAGAAGCCATAGAGGGGTGCTGTGTAATGTCTTGATTCCCATGGCTTGCTCATTTTTTTCTTACAGAACCCAGGACCTCCAGTCCAGGGATGGCATCACCCACAATGGGCTGGGCCTTTCTCATTGATCACTTAATTGAGAAAATTCCTTGCAGCTGGATCTCATGAAGCCTCCTCAGCTGATGCCCCTTTCTCTCTGATGACTCTAGCCTGAGTCAACTTGACACAAAAGCAGTCAATTCATAGTCAGTTGTCAGCCCCCCCTTATCTGTTTTCTTTTGTTTCCCCATTCTGTCCCAGAAACCCTCAAAGTAAACTCTCAATGGGGAAGCCCCTCGGCAGGTCTGACTCTGTCTCCTCCAGTGTGATGTCAGTAACGGGGCATCCACTATCAGCTGACCACAAGCCTCTTTGCAGAATGAAAGATGAGATGTAGTCTGAGGCCGGCGACTTTACCACATAAATAAGGTCAAAGAGCACAAATAAGTTACTTTTGCCATACAACAGATAAAGCTAGCTTTCAGCATAGATTGCAAGAAAAAAAAGATGAGATTTTTCTTAGCCAGCACTTCCTCTTGAGCCTTGCCTCCACCCCAGACTATGCCCGTTCCACAGCAGAAAACCAAGCCTTTCCGAAACTGAAGGTAGGCTACTGAGAGCAGAAGATGCACATAGTTACCTACTGGAGATGTGCAAATCTGAAAAGGTTTATCCTTCAGCCCCATTTTGGCTGATGAGAAGCCCTCATGGGCACAGGAACACAGAAGCCACCCCGAAGGCCCTGATGGTCTGATGCTCAATGTCTAGTCAGGGCTAAACAGTATCCTCTGGGTGGTTTACCCATTGCAGCTCCTACTAGCAAGTAGCTGATATCCACAAGAATGAGATTTCCAGTAATTCTGATTTTGTTCTGTATACAATAAGGAGTCTGTAATTCATCTACAACAGTAAACATGTCCTCTTACTGAAGGTGGAAATTGCTCTTTGGGGCCATTTCAGGAGACTGTGTTGGTTCTGTTTTTACAGAGCCATAACCTGTAGTTGGTATTGGGCTGTTGCTGCCTGTGTCCTGGACTGCTAGCCACCCTGACCCTACCTGCCCTTGGGGGTTGGAGGTGAGGTGGTACAGAACTAAAAACACAGACTCTAGAAGCAGGGGAGAAATACTCATAGCAAACTCATCTGAACTCTGCGGCAAGCTCCTTTCATATCTTCTACCTGTGCCCCATTGGTCCCAAGCAAGCATCTCTTCTAAACAGCAGTTCCCAATTGGCTGGCATTGTCTGTGTCAGCAATCCTGGGGATCTCAGGCAGTCTTCAGTTAGGTCCTCCTGCAGGAGCTGCCTTTATGGCTGCACATCCTTCCTGCGTTTACATAGAATTGGCTGCCACTGTTCCTCCAACAGGCTGTCACCATTTCTTGGTGGAATGCTGAAGACTGGATAAGTTAGGTAGAATTACTTCTCCCAGCAGGAGACTGTGAGGTTCATGGACACCAGTTAGCCAGCCTCAATTCTCCTGTGCTCTCTCTTTAGGTTGCAGGTGACCTACCCTCCCACACATGAAAGGCTCTTTCTTCTAATAAGGAAACAGATCAGACTGGTTACCTGTGTGATCTCATTTGACCCTAATCATGTATGTGTGTGTGTGTGTGTGTACACATCGATATAGTTGGGTGAACATGTCAGTATGCATGTGGCTGCCAGAGTTCACCATTAGATGTTTCTCCTCCAGAGCTATTCACTTAGTTTTTGATGTAGTGTCTCACTGGGACCTGGAGCTCACTAGGTAGTCTAGACTGGATGGTCAGTGAATGCAGGGCTGCCCATCTCTACCTCCCCAGCCCTGGGATCACAAACATCTGCTGACACACATGGCTTCTCACTTAAGTGCTGGAGATCAGTCTTGGGTCCTAACCCTTATGGAGCAAGCACTTTAGTGACTGGGGCATTTTCCCAGCCTTTTCACATCCCCATTAAAGGCTCTGAGGCCCAGTGCAGTCACATCTGAGGTTTCATGCACGAGCTTGGGAAGGCAGTCCACCGGCATGTGATATCTCCTCCTTCTGTCTCAGCAAGGTGGGGCTTTGTAGCACTCTTCCTCTTTCCTAATTTCCTCAGGAGGGAGCTCAGAAGGGGAGTGTGAGCAAACAGGGACACTCATAAGTACATAGGAGTCACTCCTGTACTAGGGAGGTGACCCACGGTAGTGAGATAGCCTACTGCTGACTGGAACATTCTGGAGCCGTTGCTGTGACTTTGAGACCTTTCATGAGGGCATCAAAACCACATAAAGACAAGATGAATTTTATCTTTTTTTTTGGGGGGGGGCGTAGGGGAGTTCAAGTGAGCAATCCAAAAGCTTAATGAGGGAAATGAAATGATCATTAAAAATACAGACAGACTGGAGAGCATACTTAACTAACTTCTCATAACTCCAGGCAGATAACTTTGGGTAATTATTATGTGAACTTGGTTGAACTACTTCCTATCTTCAGAATAGTTTAATGTCTACGTGAGTGGATGTGGCGAACTCATTACCTATCACAAGTATGTAAATAGACCAAACTCATTCCCCTTTCCCCTTATTTCAGGCAACTCTATATAGTTTTGATAACAACTGAGGTTTGTTCTTGACATCTTTGGGGCATTCTGAAGAGAGAGACAAGAGACAAGGGACAGAAAAACCAAATTCTCTACCAAGTGACAAAGTGACAATCTAAAGGCTAACACAAGAGCTGACACCAGCTCCCCCGCCCCACCACCACCTCTCTCTCTGCTATTAACTGTCAGAGTAAAGAACATTTTCCCTCCAAGGACTCAGTTCTAGGCTCAGTTAGGGAGCAGCTGAAGCTAAAATTCATCCCACAGAGAAGCTGATCTGCCATGATCATGTTCCCTCTGAACTCTGCCATCCTGACTCGGACATTCGGAATTCCAGTTCTCCTCTCAAGCTTCTACTTTGTCCCTTTCAACTATTAGATGTGTCATTGGCAAAGGGGAAAGCTAAAGATTTCAGAGTACAAAAGTATTTGACTCTGGTGTAACTGATTTGCCAAAGAAATGGCTAATTTCCTGAGAAGTTAAGAGACTTGGTAGAAGTCATGCAGCCAGAGAGCAAGAGGTCCAGACTTGAATCCAGATCTCTGGAGATAAGGACAAGGCCATGCCCATCACCAGATTCTGAGGCCAAGGTTCTTCCCAGTACCAGCCTCAGAGGTCAAGATCATGTTTTCCTGCCCTTAAGCCTCTGAGGTGAAGCCTGCATCCAAGCATCACGGCATGTCAATCAATTACAGAAATAGGAAGATGAGGTCTCTGGTGCCTGTGGCCATCATAGGCCTATGTTCCAATGCTACCTACAATTTTGGAGTACATCCCACGCACCTCTGTGTTTGGTTGCAGGCAAAGCCCTGCTGGCTATGCTCAGATTGGATGAAACCATTTCACATCTAACTGAAACACCATCCACTCGCTAACAAAATCATATTGCATTTGAGCCCTCAGTGCCAGAAGGAAGTCATTAAGAAGTGGGAGCTATTATCTGGACTGGAGCACAGAAATGAGCCATTATCTCCTCCCTGTTCCAGCAGCATCCCTGTGTGGTGAAACAAAAAAGATGAGATGAGCCGGTGGCGAGCCTCTTGGTTCCCATCACTCACTTCTCTCTCTGGAGCTTGGAAATATATGTTTCCAGATAGCTTTCTCACCGCTTCCTGGGGATGGAGCCTCACAGAGGTCCAGGAGAGAATCAATCTGCCCTCTTCATGGGGCACATCTATGGATAAGCATGACATGAGAAGCCTCTCAGATACCTGCCCCATTTGTATCTCTTGCAGGGGGAAGGGAAGACAGCAACCAGTTGCAGGGACTGGCTTTAAAAGAATCACTCATGCTCACAGAACCAGCTCTCTGCAGAACAGAGATGACTCTGTGCAAATTCTTTGAGTGGTTTCGCCCAGTCTTATCTGTCTTTCTATCCCTTCATCTCCAACCTGTTTAAGATCTTGGTTCTCACTTACTTCTACCCAGAGAAATTGATTCAAATCCCACATGTACACACAGAAGACAAGGAAGAATTGAGGGCAACTTGGCAATTAACTCTGCCAATAATTCTTCTCCATGATTGGTTGCTTAGCTTCGCTTACCTCTCATCTTCATCTACAGTTGAGGAAGTTCTGAGAGGACCACATGCACAGTCTGAGTAACACACAGCTCCAAACTCATGGAAGAACTCAACAAACTGCCGCTACAGTTTCTACAGACAGCCATGGAATATTCTCCGCATTTCCTCCAGACATAACCTGTCTATACACCATCAATTGATTTTGGTTGTTGTTTTAGCTGTTGTTCAACGTCTGTGCCTTGTTGCCAAAAAAAAAAAAAAAAAAAAAAAAAAAAAATCACAAAAGAAGTGTCATGTTCCCTTAAGTGTCTTATGAGAGGTATGCGTCTGTTGAGAAGTGCCTTGAGTTTCAATGCAGACCATAACCATAAATGATTTAAAAATCATTAAGTATATATTGAGCTAAGCACTAGGGTATTAAAAAGAAAAAGTCCAGCATGGGTTATAAACTACTGTTTCCAGCCTCAAAAACCCTACAGTTCAATTGCTGAGAAGTGAAGCATAAATAAAAGCTTCAGGCTGCTGATGGACAAGGGCTTCTCTGAGTGGCTTGGGATGAAGATGTGTGCATCTCACCCCTATGTGCATCTCAGCCAACTTTGGTGCTTACAGAGGGAAGGGTGATTGGAGTTAAGGGGAAGGATGGGATTCAGTGATAAAATTAAGTTAGGTATGACAGAGGTCTCCTAAGAGACCAACACAGGCTGAGCCAGCTGAGTTTGGATGCAGAAATGAGGCTGCATTTGCACAGAGAGCTGACATGGGTGAGACGTGTAGGGCTGGCACTCATGCACGCTCACAGGTAGGAACTGTGCCCAGCATGGCAACGGGGATCTGAGATGCTCTAGATGGCTTCCTATCAAACACAGTCATCAACGAGGCATCTCCACCAGAGTTCTCAGCTCAGAAAACACTTCAAGGAGTTTGTAAAAGTTCTGGACATGGGCGTGGTGGCGCACACCTTTAATCCCAGCACTTGGGAGGCAGAGGCAGGCGGATTTCTGAGTTCGAGACCAGCCTGGTCTACAGAGTGAGTTCCAGGACAGCCAGGGCTACACAGAAAAACACTGTCTCAAAAAAAAAAAAAAGTTCTGGACATTAAGCTGGGCCTGGTGACTCTGATTTATTAGGAGGGAGAGTACCCAAGCTCCAAGTGGAAGTGCCCATTGCCAGGCAGCCCCTTGGAGCTGTCAAAGGTGACCATTCCAGAAATCCTATGAAAGATGCTGGATGGTGGGTCAAACATCTGAGCCTGAAAGAAGGACAGATGTGCTAAGAGCAGGTCTGGGCACACAGCCCAGCAAGAGGAAGAACAGCTACAAGAGTATACACACGGGGGGAGCCCAGCCATACCGCTCAGATACAACCCCAAAGCTTCCTGCCCATTTGAGGCCAAGGTTTCTGCAAGCATTGTATAAGCATATATATTATAATCATAGGGAACAGGGCCAGACACTTTGAAAAAACTCTATAATACTACAGCTCAGAGGAAGTACATCACCATCCCAGTCATCTTTAGCCGGCACCCACTGGCACTCTACATATGCCTCAAGTTCACCTTCTCTGACCCTGCCTCTTAGTGGTCCTAGGTGCATACCTCATCACCTCAGGCTGTGTGGATGCCCAAGGCTTTTAGTTGACCACCCCTCAAGTACCTCCACCAGCTTTGGTCACTTGCCCTTGTGGAAGCTTCTGGCCTCGTGTGTGATGATACAGTCAAGGCTTCTTCGGGCTAGACAGCAGAAGAATGGCCTTTTCTCAACCAAGAGGATGCTCTCCCACATTCTAAATGGATGAATGACTGAAGGAACAGGATGACAGAGGGCTGGCCAAGGTGACAATGAAGGCAGTGGCCTTGGAGAGTCCAGTGGCAACAGCCACACCACAGCTCTGATACATATAGGCCCATAAGATGTCTATGACATCAGCCCAGGCTCAAAGCCTATCTCTAGCCTTTCCAGAATAAATCTTCTGCTTCAAAAAGCCAAAGCCTGACATTGTAGTGCTCAGTCTTGAAACTCCAATATTGTTCCACTCTTAAACTAGAAATGTTAGTAACTCTAAGAAGTTATTTCTGCTTCTCCGTGTCCCCAGTAGGGGACCTGATTTGCACAAAGTGCATATGGTTGGTTAACTGGCTAGTTAACCCTCTGCTCCTAAGAGCCTTTAGAATTGCCATGCTTACTTAGGGCAGAATTCTTCCCGACCATTCCATATGATTATAATCAGTCATCTGCATCTTTTCTTAGCATATCTGTCCAGAGAGGAACAGACATTGGCTTTGAAGCCACTTCAGTGGAATGAAGGCTCTTGACATGCTCAGGCTCCACCACACAGGGGAAGTCTAGACCTGGAGTCCACGGGTGTATATCACACCACACTACAGGTCATTTTGCTGCAGATCTGCTCTACTGAAGGGCCCATTGGCACAAGGACGCATCTGTAAGGCTCCTGAAATATGCCAGATGTGGGGACTGATGCCATCATGCCAGCTGTGCTCAGAGCTTCTTAGGTGAGTCCGACCCTGACCCAGGGAGACCTGCGCTCTTAGACAGAGCACGTGATCTGCAGGGCTCTCTGCTTTTAGTGGAAGAAAATCTCTCAGAGTGAAATAAACACCCTTAACAAAGGGTTTCAACATAGCAAGATGTGAGACCATTTCAAATGACCCTTCCCCATTAATCCACAGGAGTGGGTGGCTTTTGAGTTCTTTCTTTCTTTCTTTCTTTCTTTCTTTCTTTCTTTCTTTCTTTCTTTTCTTTCTTTTCTTTTGGCTCTTTTTCTGTGACTGTCTCAGATAAGAGAGACTAATCGGCACAATTCTATAGTGAATCTCATGATGGATTTTCTGTTACTAATAAAATTTTCTGTCAGGCTACTTTGGCAGTTCTGTTTTCATTAAAGGTCATCTCAGAAGTGGCACGGTGATATAGACTGGCAAGCGCTGAGACGCCAGACTTCCACCATGGTCCACAGTGACAGCTACTGGCAGGTGCCAGACATCCACCATGATTCACGCAGTGCCATCTGGTGGCCATAATGTATCCCTGCGCTGACAAGGTAAATATGGTAAAAATCTGTCTTGTGTCAGGGTGTGTGTGTGTGTGTGTGTGTGTCTGTGTGTGTGTGTGTGTGTCTGTGTGTGTGTGTCTGTGTGTGTCTGTGTGTCTGTGTGTGTGTGTCTGTGTGTGTGTGTGTCTGTGTGTGTGTGTGTCTGTGTGTGTGTGTCTGTGTGTCTGTGTGTGTGTGTCTGTGTGTGTGTGTGTGTGCATGTGTCTGTGTGTGTCTGTGTGTGTCTGTGTGTGTGTGTGTGTGTGTGTATGTGTGTGTCTGTGTGTGTCTGTCTGTGTGTGTGTGTGTGTCTGTGTCTGTGTGTCTGTGTGTGTGTGTGTGCTCATGGGTATGAATGTGACATGCAGCATGACAGAGGAAACTCAGAAGCCTAGACAGTGCAGATGGTAAAGCCACCCACACAGCATCTCAGCCTTCACCTGTTTCGACCTCAGTGTCCAAACCTTTCCTTCCTGGTGTCCCCACCAGGGATCTGATTTGCACAAAGTGCATATGGTTGGTTGATTAACTGGCTAGTTGACCCTCTGCTCCTAAGAGCGTTTAGAATTACCATGCTTACTTAGGACAGAATTCTGTCAGTCCATTCCGTATGATTTTAATCAGTCGTCCATGCCTTTTCTAAAACACTTGTCTCCTAAAGAAAAAAAAGGACAAAATGACCCTCCATATCCTGGACTGGATATGAAAGAGCAAAAATAAAACTTTTTCCCTTAAAGTGAATGGTGACAGTCTCTCTGGCTTTTTACTCCACAAACTCCCTAAGAGTCTCCCACTTGAAACCAGATGATCAAACCCCATTTATTCAGCACCACACTGTGCTCAGCCCATAGACGAGAGGGTAAGAGGAACTGGCCCTGCTACCATGCTGGTGGTTTGATGCATCTCAGCCTTTCATCTCTGACAGATGTTTTCTCTGTGCTTGGCAGACAGGAAAACCGGAGCTAATCAGGTGGGGCAGGTGAGCCGGGTACAGGTGCACGGTGAGTTCCTGAGACACAGAGAGCATTTCAGGGAGGGAGGGGTCACAGAAACCCTGCAGCTAGGGAGGCTGTGAGATAATAGCTGAGTTGAGGACATTAGCAAAAGTTAATTCAGGCAAAGAGCAAGGGAGGTCCCTTATAAAGCGGGTGGGGTGTCCGTGAAGGCAGGACAGGTATGGAGTCGGCCTGTGGGAGCCCAGCAGAAACCAGTTCAACACAGAAGTTGCATATCAAAACTGGGGGAAGTAAGTTCACATTAAAAGGGGGCTTAGAGTAGAGAACATCTTAAATGTCTGTGGAGAAAATTTCTATCAAGTGGGGTAGAAAATAACTGTTGAAGGCTTTTGCTGGCCTTGACACGAAGGGGTGCTTTTCAAATGTTCAGCTGTTCAAGAGGAAGGGGAAGGCAAGCAACTTTCACCCAATGACAGCTTCTATAATGCCAGGGAGGTATAGTAGTGCATCTTCTAAGGGACTGTTGTCATCAATGATCACATTGTATCTGTGTATAAGTATCTGATATTATATGTATATTCACAGAGAACAGAACAAGAAAAATACCGATGTTTCATTACCCACATATTCAAGCTGCAATGCCTAGTACGTTAGGCAAGTAGGCAGAACCACCTATTTCCAGCTAGGAGCTCCCCTATGAGCTAGTGGATTTCCTCCCAGGATGCTTGCTGCCTGGTGGAAGGGCCAGGCCTACATGCTGACTCATTCTTATGCATGGTTCAAAGGGAAACTGGGGCTACTGTGATGAGTGGACACACAGGCTGAGAACTCTCTTAACACCTGCCAGATGAGAACACAGGGCAAAGGGGCAGGGGAGCCAAGGCCGGGAGAACATTTGTCAAAAACTGATGGGAGCATCCTCTTTAGTAAAATGATTTATTTTTCTTAGCCCAACTCTAGCATCCAATCCTTAATACCACACCCCACCTAGATGCAGCTATACTCCTGACAAGCCAGACCTGACCTAAGTGTCTGCTTCTTCTACATGCACTTCCCTAGCAGTCTTCCTCTATGAGACCATGAACTCCATAGCCAAAGGATCCATTGGATGGGATCCAGAGTGCCACTGGGAAATGTTTACTGTCTCATACTGCTGGAACATGCACATGGAACCTTGTATCACTGGAAAATGTTAAGCATCTCATACCCACGGAAGATGTTCATTGCATCATACCTCAGGAAGACTCTTATGTCTCATACTCTTGGAAGAAGCCCATGCCACCTCACACCAATGAGTGGTGGTTTAAATGAGAAACTTTCTCACAGGTTCAAAATTTGAACACCTGGTCCCCAGTTGGTGTTGCTGTTTGGAGGAGTTATGCAACCATTGGTGGAGCAGACGTTCTGAAGTAAGTACATCTCTGAGAGTGGGCTTTGGGAGTTTATAGCCTTGCTCCACTTCCTGTTCTTGCTCTTTCTGTTTCCTGCGTAGAGTTGAAATGTGGTGTCTCACCATCCTGCTCTTACCACCATGCCTTCCCCACCATGACAAACATCTACCCTTCTGGAAAATGAGAGCAAAATAAAACCTCCTCCCTATTCAAGTTGTTTTGGGTCATGGCGTTTGTCATGGCAACAGAAAAGGAAGTAACACATTCTCGAAGATGCTCACTGTGTCTCTCCAGCTTCACAAATCAGCAAATCTTAACACAAAAGTCTCCGGGAAAGCATTTTAAAGTTCTGTGTTTTGAGATCTCAAGTGAGGTTGATCATTCAAAGGTTCTCAGAATCAGGTATTTATCCAAGGCATGCAGTGTTGGAGTAGAATTTTGCCTGCTTGACAGGCTCCAACAGAGGTCTGCTTCTCACCCTTGCTAAGTTCCAGACCTGCAGGATTGCATCCCTTGCCTCCTGGTCCCTGTACCCAACTTCTACTTCTTCTGTAGCATATCCTGTTCTGGTCTAGAAGCTCCCCATCTCCCACATAGAGTAACACATGTGACCACATTTAGGGGATGTCTGGTCACTTCAGAATAGTAGGCCATTACAAGACCCTAACTCTCCATCTACAAAGGTCTTTTCCCCATATAATGCACAGGTAACACACAGGCCCCTAGGAATGAGCCCCTGCATATCACTGGGATCACTTCTCAGCCAGTCACACCCACTCACCTACAAACCCTGAGATGCTGTGTGGTTTTTCTTCAAAGTCAGCAGGAATTTCTGACATACAGATACTTGATACATCTCTATTGTTCATGCAGTAGACACACCAGCCTCCCCTGACTGTAGCATACCATCATCTAGACTGAAAAGGAGTAGCATTTTCAAATGCCTTAAATTGCACAGACTGGTAAGTGACAGACAGACGTTATCACATATGTCCAACATGAAAATGCTCTGTTAAGTTGTGGATGCCACACTTCTGGGAAGAAGAATCCACACATGGGCTGCTTGTCACTGCCGAAGTGAATCCGTTTTCTACCACGTGTTTGCTTGTTATGCACCAAATGTCTGTATTCTCTTATTACTGTTCTTCTAAATGTACCACACTTCCATTCAATACTATATCATACTGTATCCAAATGTGTACTTTTAAGTCATTCAAAGCAACAACATGAATCCCTAATGAGGTAAAAGTCAACGCCATTGTAGTGTTAGCAGCAGAGGTGGAAGTCCCAGGAACACTCAGGTAAATTCCCACAGGCACACTCAGTGGCAATGACATCAGAATTTACTGTTCTGCCTATGAGTGCTGCTTTCCTGTTGAACTTGCTTGTAAAGTGCCTTTCAATCAAGGAAATCTTAAAGCATATGAGAAAGAGAGAGGAAAAGAGACGCCACCCTGATCTTAATGCAAGAGCACGGTAATTAGTTCAGGCAAGTTTCCTCTCCACTTTTTATATTTATGTGACCTCCTGATATCACTGTCTTTACTATTCTATGTCCTCAAGATAAATTTGCATAGTCCTTATGCTGGTTCATGCTTTATGGCCCTTAAGGTAAGGGTGGCATAATTTCATAGTAAATAAAAAGTCACTCTGCCAAAAAGTTATTTCCAAAAAATAAAAAAATAAAATCTCACTCATTGTCAGCTCCTACTCAAACCTATCACTGCTCAGATAGGATTATTTCCTAGAGTTACATATTATAAAGTCAAAAAGTCTTCAATCTACATAGAACATTACCTCCAAACAATAAAAATGCCACAATTTCCCCAGCACCATAAATATTACAAGGTGTTCAACTGTAAAACTCAACCCTGTGATATAGATCTTGGACTAATATATCTCACATGCTACATGGAAAAACTCTGCCTGCACCAACAGGATTAACATGTGATTCCACACAAAGATTTCCATAATGATGTGACTGTCACTCATTCATCTGTTCATTTCAGTCATGCATGCATATTTACTTAGTATGAACATCTGCTTAATTGGCATTTATTCCAAGCTGGTCTAGGGAAATAACAAATCTGATCAATTGAGAAGAAAACCATGCAGAGAGCATTTTATTATCAAGACATGGCCAAAGTCCTATAAGAACCCAGGAGCAAGTGATTCCCCCTATATAGAAAAGTCAGTGAGGTGTTTCTAGGGGATACAACAACTAACTGGGTGTTATAAAGTGAACACAAGCTACCAAATGCACACACAGTATGCATTCCTATCCATGTGTATGTTGGGTTTCTACAGTAATAAGAAGCATGAAGGAGAAATCAGGAGACCCAAGCTCTAGGTCCCCAGCCCACAGCCCCCTGTGTTCACAGGTGCATCATGTCTTCTCTGTGCTTCTGTGTAGATCAGAATAGATGCATATATTCTCTATCTGACGCAGTGTGGTATGAGCTCCATTCACCTTCCATTTTCTGTCCATCAACAGGATGACTTCCCCCTTGTACACCGTGATGCTCTGTTGATCACATCTGTGGCACGATGTCGTTTGTTAGAGTGGAGTCTATTGCCTCTGCTCCACTACTCATGGATATACAGTTGACTGACTGGCTCACCCACCATCTTGAATACAACATGATGTGTGACCATCTCTGACCGCAGCCAGGTGGGTGGTATATCCAGCATGAGAATACCATGACTCATGAGCCAGCACCTCATGGTCTTCTCCATGCCAACCAGCAGGCACTTAACGTGGGATCTGAACAGAGATATTTGTATCAGAGCCTACCCACTGAGGTCTACTGCAGTGAGGGGTGGGATCTGTAGCTGTGCACTCTCATCCCTTTCTCCACGTCAATTATTTCCTTCACCCCCCCCCTTTTCCATTACCCACCCACCCCTGTGTCTCAGACTGCAAATCTCTGGCTCTCTAGTTTTGAGGGGATTCAAGGTTCTTTGGGGGTATTGTAGCCTATTGCATCCATCGCCGAGCCACACCCCACTTTAGGTGCTTCATGAAGTTGATATGATTCCTTATGTGATACAGTTTCATCACTTCCTCATCCATCCTTCAAGGAGAAAAGACTCAAAGACCTTGGAGACTAATGCCAATCTCCCCAGGGTTCATGATTCCCACATTCTGTGTCTATAAGTTAAGCAATATAGCAGGACCTTTACATCTGCAATGCTAGTTTTCTTGTATGATAACCTGATAGCAGGGTGTTTGTTTGTTTGTTTTGCTTCTTGTTATGTTTTATGGGATAGGAATTTGCTATCTAGCCCACACTCTGAACTTGCAATATTCCTGACTCAGTGTCCTGAGTGTTTGGATTATGAGTAAATGAGCTCATGGAACCATTTTAGAAGCCAGAAGATATGTTGGTTCAAGTTCTTACTAATAACAGCTGGAAAATTCAAACATTGAATTAATGTCTGTGATTCTGGAATTGAAAGTACTATACTATTTTGCCACTTTAAATCTGTTTCTAAACACATTGACCTTTTACTCCCTTTGCGTTATAATCAGCTTCTTGTTTAGTCCCTTTTTGAGAGATACCAAGGCCGGACATGTGGCCATTTCATTTCCTTCCCCACAGGGCTTTGAGCAGCACCAGAAGTATAGTGGATGCTTCATAGCTGTTAAGATGAAATTATCTGGAACAAGTTCCAACCTGTAGTTTCTAAAAGAGCCTGAGGTTTTTCAAGTCAGGAGGTGAACAGCCCTCACCCTCACTCTGCTTCTGTCTGGACTGGGGAAAGTGCCTTCACCCACCCAGCCACAGGGCAACAACCAAGCTGAGAGCAATTGCTGATCATCATTGTAGCCCAGCTCCTTCCCCTGACAGCTGCTGTTGGTACCTTCTTGCATCTACTGTGAACATGCTCTACACACAACCACATGTTTTGGTTCAGCATCTAATTTAGACCTCACAAACAGCTACATGTAGTGGCCATGTGCAAATTAAAAGTAAGCCTTCCAGTAGGTATATACATGTGCTGTTACTTGTCATCTGAGCCATGTGAGGTTAAATGTACTACAAAATTGGATCACTGTAAAGCCCAATGCAGACACCTAGAGATGTCCCACACTCAAAGAAGCTGGAGCCTGTGGTTTCTAAAATTAATGTCCAGAACAAGCAAGAAAGATTTTATATAGAAACCCTAAACTGTTACACTCTAATATGGAATCTAGCAGTAATTATCAAAAAAGTAGACAATATCAAGCAAGACTGTACTCTTATTTCCCTAGATTTTAAGGACAAAGCACTAATCTGTTGATTTGTTTCTTCAATTGCTGAGGTAGAAGACAGACCCTCCTGTTTATAGGCTGTTGCAAGTTGTTACAATTCTTAACTCTCATCTCTGAGAAAGTCATACTGTAAAGTTTGAACAGTTGGGCCCAGGAGAAGATGATCAGAGATAACTAATAACTATGAAAAATCATAACCAAATGTTACAAGGAAAGTTGACTTGAAGCCTAGGAAACATTTGTTTGCACTGAGTTCTACTTAGAGTTTTCAGACCACAGTTTACTGTGGATCACTGGAATTGTGGGAACAGAAGCCAGGGGTCACCAAATGTGATTCACTCATTGATCTCCCCAAGCACTGTACCAGTGTTAGTGTTACGTGTACCCATCCAAGCCTCACAGCTCAATCCCCTCAGAGACTGACACAGGAGATCAGCTCAGTGAATCTTGATGAACCTCCAACAAAGACAGAAGTCTCCAACACAGGTGAGGAAAAGGTGATCTACTGAGTGAATGCCCAGAATATGCAAATCTGATGTCAGCTTATAGACAAGTTATAAGAAACTGGTCCATGGAACTACAGTTTTTGGATGAAGAACAGCAACTTACATATTAAATATTCTAATTCTAAAGCATGAAAATTATGATGCTGGCTTAGGTAACTTTTAGGCTTACCAGGAGGATTTTTAAGTACTCCAACCATATATTCTATGATTTTATTGGCAGCACACTACAATAAGCATGCATAAAGAGTTACACTGTCAAAATTTATTCTCCTCAATATATTTATGAGACATTTACCAGATGTGCTCCTGAAATATGGATCATAAATGCATAAGTGGGCAGCTGTTAGGGCTTCAGGGAGGTGAGACACCAAGATGCTCTCTTCTATAGAAACCCAAAAATGGCCTTCAGCAAAAGCCACAAATTTGGGGCTGACCACAACATTCCAATCTCAGTGAGAACCATTTTTCATGTGCATTTAGACATAATCAGTTCAGAGGTCAGAGGGTATGACCCATCATTGTGCTCTGAGGAAAAACCTGGAAGACTGTTTAAAGAGACACATTGATTAGAATCATTGGAGTTGATTGTTCAACTAATATGAATGTCATCGGAGAATGCATCTGTATAATCTGTACTGAGATAAGGCCTGAAGAATACAGTGAATGATCATTGCCAGAAGAGAACGACAGCAGGATCCAGATCAACAGTGAGGTACAAATACTGTTTGTATCAGAACTGTTTCTAGTTGAAACAGGGCCCCTCTGCTAAGGGTTCTGATGCAGTAGAAGCTCAGTTGAAGCTGGAGAGTTTATGCTGCTGCCCAGTTAAATGACAACCCACATTACCTCGTTCAAAGACCTCACTCGAATCCAACTCTGAGTTAGGATTTGGAAAGCTTAGATGTAGACTTGAGCAGTTCACGTGGTCCTCAATTCACATCACCTCTCTTCAGCTCTCCTATAGGAGCTGGAGGATTCAGAAGCCTCTGGTGTAAGAGCGCACAGCTTTCCCCACACCTGTCCAATCTTATAAGTAAAATGTGTGTGCTCATATGAAGAAATTTAAATTACAATTTAGTTTTTAATTCAGAAATACTCATGAGGATATTCAACTTTCTTTTGTTGTTGTTGTTGCTGTGGTAAAATATCATGACAAAAGTGAACACAGGAGAGGACGATCTTACTGATTTACAACCTCAAGTTTCAGCCCATCACTTATGGGAAGTTGATTCAAGAACTGGAACACCAACCCACCGTACCCACAGTCAAGAGCAAAGAAGGACAAATACAACCATCTTGCATGCTCACTCAGCTAGATTTCTTCATTTTTATGCATTTAAGGCCAAGCCTAGGTAATAGTACTGCCCACAGTGGGGTGGATCAATTAACAATCAAGACAGTCTCCCACAGACAAAACCACAGACCAGCTTGATCCAGAAAATTCCTCCACCAAGACTCTTTTCCATGGGAGGCTCAAGGTTGCTGCAAGTTAATGTTTATAACTGACCAGCACAAAGGGAACTTTGGATAAAGGGTGTACAGTTTCTAATAAAAGCTAAATAGATGGCTCAGTGGACAAAGTGCTTACTACACACATGTGAGGTAAGCACTTAAAATCATCAAAATCTAAATAAAGCTGTGCACAGCATCCCATGCCTATAATCCCAGAATTCCTATAATGTGACAGGATACAGAAACGGGAGAATTCCTGGAAGTTTATAAACCACCTAACCTGAATAACACAGAACCAAGTAGCAGGAAAGGGATCATGTCTCAAAAGGTGTAAATGAAGGACCAATTCTAAGGCTGCCCTCTGGCTTCTATACAAGAACCATGGAACATGCATGTCTATTCACACACACACACACACAGAGAGAGAGAGAGAGAGAGAGAGAGAGAGAGAGAGAGAGAGAGAGAGAGAGAGAGAGAGGCAGAGGCATTAATTTTCAATTTTCAGTTAAGTGGAAAGAATATATTAAAGAGGTTTGTGGTAACCATCATAACTGCAGTTAGCAGTATATTATACTCCTGAAAACTGCTGAGAAGGCTAAGTTTATATATCCTCACTACAGAATAGCTTTTGAGGTGCTGTGTATGTTAATTAGCTAGATTTAACCATTTCACCATGCACTATACATTTCAAAACATCACATCATTATACATGAAAAACATGTACAAATCTATTTTTAAAACAAAGGTTTTCAGAAAAAGAGAAATGCTTGTAACTTTATCCTCTCCCCAACATCTTAATCAGCATTAGCTTTAAGTGGACTATAACTGGAGGTTTGATTTAATCCAGTTGTCATCTGTGAATATTTTTAAAGTAACCAAGCAGTTCCCATGGTGAATCAATACATTATACTTTGGAAGCAGTCCCTAAATCAAAACGTATTTGTGAATATGAACTATTTATTGGCAGATGGAAGTTTGTGCCTCCCAAATTAATTTGGTATCTATTGATGTTAATAAAAAAGTTAATTAATGAAAATTAAGACCAAGAAATTATATTAAGACAAGGAATTTCAGGAGAACTGTAAGAATGGCTTGGCTCACCCAACACTGGAAATCAGACTAACAAAGTACCCATAGATCCTGAGTTGTGGAATTCAGACTAGCTGGCTGTAGTGTATTCACTTTACAACAATGTTGACAGAGGTCCCCAGGAGCCAGATTTATCAGCAAATCCAAAGACAATTCAATCCCAATATGGGGCTGGAAGACAATCAGTCTGGGAGCCGTAGTGCTGCACTTTGCTGCAATTTGCTGCCTGGGGCTGCTTCCCCCCATCACACAGACAAGTGGGACAAGCTACGAACACAAACATATGCCTCTGGAGCTGACTGCTTGAATGAAGGACAACAGCTAGACCAGTAAGAGAACTGGGAGACAAGAGACGGCTTGCTTCAGAAGAGAGCATTCTACAACAAAGCTGCCCATGGAACAGACTGATGGATTCATGTGTCTGGTGAGTCTCTGGATTTTATAGCTGCCAAGAACCTTGGCAGTCATGATGCTATTTCCCAGCCTTTTTATTGTTTCCTTACTATATATCTATCACTTAAAAATACATCTTCCCCGAGTCTCTGTCCTGGGCCCTTGATTCACTGAACACTCTCGGTGACTTTATCACCTTTATATAGATGACTCTCAAAGTTCTATTTCCAGGCCTGACCTTGATCCTGAGATGCAGGCTCAAACATTAAGCAGGCTGCTAAAAGTGTCCCCGCAGAGGCTCAGAAGCACACAAAATGCACCAGGATGCACAAAAGCCACTCATTCTTCCCTAGTGAGTTGTTTACTACCCTCAACCTGTACTCTGAGTTAATGGCCACTCTGTTCTTACCCTCACCTGGTATAAACCTCACAAGACTCACTGCAGGCCTGAGGACGCCACATCCAGGCCTCTGTGGCCATCACCTACCCTTTTGACCCTAGCATGTATCTTATAGAACACACCACAGCTCAAATTGTACCATTCTTCCAGCATCAAGACACCATGTTTCCTCTCTGCTTTTTGAAATCCAGGTTTCCTTAACTGGCAGACATAGGTCAGGTACCCTCTATCCTCCACTGGTGCTCCGTGGCCTTATCTTTTCCTTCCTTTCATGGCCCCCTTTCCATACTTCATTCTGCATGGACCCTCTGAGATAAAAGTGCTTGGATATATCATTCACAGCAAAGGAAGCAAAAGCAATGCCACTCAAAATAATAGGAACAAATAATTAAAATTATATCAGGATTGCATCCTCACTTACCAAATGAGCAAAACCCCAAAATTTGCTGGCACACTTTGTTACTGTAACTGCCACAAAACTGGGGCCCCAGAAAACACTGGCCTTAGCATAAATCATCGGTGTAGGGTCTCAAGATTTGTGACTCTAAAGTACCTTGAAAAGATAGTCTCGGATGCCTCGGAATTCCCTGTGACTGTGAACTGAAGAGAGGCACTCCATGAATTCAACGAAATCTCTATATGGGCTGCTGTTGAAAACAGACACTACCTCACTACCCCTGGAGCCTAGACGGGCCCTGTGACTAACCGCATTAGTCACTTGTCTTGCCGCTGTCCCAAAACGCCTGGCAAAGGCAACTTAAGGAATGAGGGGTTTGTTGTTTCTCATGGCTTGTGGATACAGTTCGGGAGAGGCGTGGCTATCAGCCACTTAGGAATAGCACCAAGCCCTCCCACATGCAAATAAGGTTTCCCCCAAACTTTCAGTCCAAGCCAAAGAGAGGTGCCTGCTGTCAAGCCCTAAATCACCCCCAGAACTGTATATAGAGCCATGCAGGGAATTAAAGGTATATGAGAACTATTCCTTTGTCTGAGCCTTTTGTTCTAAGATCTTCTCTCCTGGAAGTGCCAGAGGTTCCGAGGTTCCGATGCATTCCTCACTGACTTTCTGCCAACCCAGCCTAACCTGACTCAGTTCAGGGTTACCTGGAGCTACCTGGTAGGCATGGCAGAGGCTTCATCTCCCTGCCTGCACTCACTTCCCCTTGCTGGGGCCTTCCCACCCGTCCTGAATAGAGATTTCCGTGGAAAACCTCTGGTACCCAGGCCCACATTCAGTCTCCATCTACCACTAAAGAGAAATGAATAAGAGAGGGCATAGTGTGCTGTGCTTAGGATCCAAGTTTGAAAATGGCAGGTGCCAGATGTCATACCAGGTGGCATCTAAGTATTGAACACAACTGCAGGAAGGGGCCCAGGACAAGTAGAATAGCTCTGTGCATGCCTGGGAAGGAAAGCAGCAGCCAAGATATCTGAGCCAGTCCACAGCAGGGTCATCAAAAAGGCAATGTTGAGATGTTTCTTAAAAGTTGAAAATAATTTATATTAGTGGAAGGTAACGAAACAGGCTGGTCTAGTTGTATAGTTAGTCTTGACAAGGGGAGAGAAAGATATTAATGAAAGACAAGTCACTCTCAAGAGCAGAGAGATGGAGGAGACTTATATGCAGAAGGTCCACCTCCTCACTGAGTACTTCCCATCGACATTAGAGAAACAGCTTGACAATCTGCCAAGACTGTGTTCACTTCCATCCCTGCTCCTTTGCCTTAATGAAGTTTTAGGCAACTTTTGGACACATACCCAAAGTTTTCCACAACAACTGTGGTTGTGTGCTCAAAGTCTACACGAGATGTGACCAGTCAAAATTCCAGTATGGCTGTGTGACTTATGGGACTCCAACCTTGGCTGAGAAGCTTCTGGCCACAGGTAACTGGGGAAACAGAGTCACTTTATCAGGGATGGAGTCCCTGGTAGGATGCTCCTGTTCCAACAGATGACCCAACATCCATGTATATTATAGCAGCACAAAGCAGATTCAGTGTGTTAGGGGAGAAAGATTATGGGAGGGAAATGTAGAGGCTCTGGTAGGAGTAAGTGGGAAATGGGGAGCTGATATAATCAAAATACATTGTATGCCTGTATGAGATCCACAAAGAATAAATTAAAAAAATATTTTTAAAAGGACTTTTATACGGTACTTGAGATCTTATCCCTCCTGAACACTGGGAATGCACAGTGTCCTCAAAATGCATAAATGCAGTTCCCAAATGCAGCACTGCTACCCAGTTCTTGGGACATTGATTTCATCACATGGGAGATAGCAGACGTGAGATTTTCCCCAATTTTAAACCATTTAAGATATAACTTAAGTAAGACATTTTAAATATTTATTCTCATTCATAACTCACCACGTTCACCCTTTTAAAAACTGAACTAAATCAGGAAAGGGGGAAATAAAATAATTATTTTTCCACTTCAGTAATCAAAAAAAGTAAATGACTGAGCTCAGAGAATGAATTCACTTGGCTTAATAATTAAAGAAGAACGTCTCAATCCAATAATAATTACGGAATCACTCATGCTGTATGGGTTTATGTGATATAGTTGCCAATTATTTAACTAAAATAATTCAGTATTTTTAAGCTTTGATGATTTACTTGCATAACATAAAACCAGCACTGTAAATTTTTAGAGTGTTCCTTTGTTCTTCTTAGCTCTCACAAACTCAAAAAACATAAAAAAAAAATTAAACAAGTACAAAAGAATAAAAGACAATTAATGCCTGGTCATAACTCTTGCCATTTAGAGTCACGCCATCCATTATAGGTTGTGAGTTCCTGTCTTCAAACATATTTCCTGGTTTTTTTTTTTTTCTAATACTTCATTTACACCACTCTCAAGGATTTTGTGAACTCAGATTTTCTGAGCCCCAGTGGGAAGACAAGCACTTCTACTGTGGTCATCAGTGACAGACACCATGCCCCTGTCCATTCCTGGCACCATGGTAAGCCCTGAGGAACAAAAAGAAAAATGTTCATCTCTGCCACATAACCTCACAAAAGTGAGGGGCTGGAGCAGGACAGTGGAAGCCTGTAGGTGGCACATCATGGGTACTCAAAGATTACAAGACCAACTTTGGGGAGCTGAAGAATGTCCCTCCCATTTCCTGACAGTGCAATACGTATGCCTCGGTCTGTGTGCTGCTGTTTGAAAACTACTAGATGTGGGTTAAGAACAGAACTGCATCTTCCACAGTTCTGGATACCAGAAGTCCACCATCAAGGCTCCACCAGGGTTAGTGTCTTCCCTACTAAGATGGAGCCTCCTTGCTGCATCCTCTAGATGGAAAGGATGCAGAGTGATCAAGGTGTAGAAGAAGAGGTCAGAGAAAGGGGTAAATGCTAAAAGACCCCTTCTCTATGAGGGCCCAGCTCCACACATGGGGAGGAGTCCTCAGGAGCTAGATGCCTCTGAAAGCCAACATCTTAATCCTTTCACATAGGTGTTTCAGTGTCAAGATGCCAGCTTTAGAGGAAACACATTTCCAAACATTGAAATTCATAGATATCATAAGTTTCCTACATATTATGAACTTAATGGTGACACTTGAAAATAACATGAAATATGAATGATTGAAATAAGAAATGTATGGTTCATTGCCAGGTCTGGGAAATATTTGTTGGGAAGATTCTTGGAGCTGTTTAGTACCTGGGCACTTGAACGATGACCCCCAGTCCACAGGGTGTGAGTTAGTCCATTGTCACCTTATCTTGTGTGTCTGCTGATACAACTAAGTAATCATGCTACCAGACAAAGCTGTACATTGAGAGCAATCTTTCCTCCCTAGATCCTACAGATGCATGCCCACTCATGTTCAAAGAGCCTCATCACTAAATAAAACAGCAACAAGGTGTGTCTCCAAAATCATGAGCACATTACACTCCAAAAAATTCAAATGGAATAGGAATTGTGCCTATGACTCTCTTGGAAACAACGTTGGTGTCTGGGTATAAGAAGCTGCAGAATCACTGTGATCCTTGCTAACAGTTTATAGGGTGTTGTCTAAGCTTTCACACCTGTGGGGCTGTGAAAACCCATAAGCCTTCACTACATGTCAAGACTTGAGCATCGATTTTTAAGATTGAACTAGTGGACTAAAGTCCTTAGCTGTCTCAAGTCTCTCTCCACAGCAAGACATGACCCAGAAATGAGGAGGCCCTGCTGCAACTCCCTCAAAAAGTTCCAAAGATGAAGGTTGTGGAGACATAGGAAAAGAAGACTGGCATGAGGGAAAAGGATTAAGGAGATATGCAGAGGAAAGGACAGAGTGAAGGGTAGCAAAGAGTCACATGGGGAGAAGTCACAAGTGTGCATGCAAATGCCTGCGGTGGCTCTCTGTGCACCAGGAATTGCTGTGCAATTCATTCAATTTTTTCTCACCTGGCTGAGGAAGCTGTCCCCTGCAGAGACAACAGGAGGGGAAAGAGATGATAACTGCACAAAGATTTACAGCTTATACCACTACTAGGAGGTGGAACAATTGGAAGCAAGGTTGCTTGGTTCCAGGGTGTGTGTCTATGGCTACACTGACTATCCCATTGTCCAAAGGGACAAGAGATTGGCATAACTTCTTAGCTAATATGTACAACTTTCTGTTGCTATAATTATTTGGGATGGACTAAAAGAGGCTACAAATACTGTTGGGAAATTCAAAGTAATGTCTGTAACATACAGATAGATCTGTCAATGCCATGGGTAATACTTGTCCTAATCAACTAGACCCAACACTCCTGACTAAGAAGACCTTACAGCTCTCAGTAATAATTCCAAACACTCCCTAGGTAAGGTGATCAAATACAGTTTCCTAGGCTATTCTCTGAACACTACATACACTGACTCATTGCCTGCTTAAAAGGTGCAACAAACAAGCCCCAAATACCCCCAAAAACAGGATGGCTCAATCACAGCACAAACTGGGTCAAACAAAACCCTTGTTGGGTGCCTCTCATTCGGGAGATTCAGAGACTCAGGTGCTTTCCATATTGTGACTTTGCCATCATCAAACTGTGATTTCCAAGTCAATAGGTTTGTGTGCATCACAGGTGTGAGAAGCAAGTTGTCATGAGATATTGAGAGAAGGTAATAAACCCTTCCTATTCATTAGTATTAATTCTATACAGATTTTCTTGTTTATTTATTCATTGACTTCTAATCGTCCCAGCTATACCTACTCTCCTTTCCTAATATCTAGTGCACATGGGACATCTGATTCAAGAGAGGTTGAAGAGTAAGAAGGAAACCATGATGTGCATAAGATGGATTATGATAAGGATCAATTCAAGAAAGGACAGGTGGGAGGAAAGACACCAGGCTCCCACACCATCACCAATGGTATAAGGTTTTACTGACATCAAAGCCTGGATCAAGTTAAATGGGTAGAAGGTGTTTTTAGGTGAGACAAATATCAATTGTCTCAGAATGAAAGGGTCAAGATAGTTTGAAGGCCTGGGCACTTGAAGGGAAGTTTCAGAGATGACACAGCATGGGTTGCATTCAGGAAAATGGACTGGGGCCACATGCTGCAGGGCAGATGATGTGTACTGGTAAGATGACAGAACATGGAGGAAGCTGGGGAGTAACAAATGTTGGGTCTTACCCAAGCCCAGTGGGTGTGATTGGGAAGCAAAATTCCTCAACATCAAGGAGGGGTAGAGCAGAAGGATTAAACAGAGAGGTAGTGTGGACCACAAAGAGGTGGTATGGACAGTAAGCCATTATTTCCCATGTCAGCCCATCCTATCAGCCACTCTGCAGCTTCCAAAAGACACATCTCCCCAAACTTTGCCATTCTATGAGGCCATAAATCCTGCCCTTGTGTGTCCTCTACCCACTAAACTGAGCCATAGTCCTGACCTGGTCACAGTAAACTGAAGAGCTGTCCTCCCATTCTCCCTCCACCTTGTAAGAAGGACAAGCAGATTGACAGCTAGTTCATTCATCATGTGTCTAGTCATTTCCCTACAACAGACCATTGTTATTGAGTTTTACCCATGCCTTGGAGCATAAAAGAATTATTCGTGTGTCCTCAATAGCAATGGGAAAAGATAACAAATTCAGATACCTAGGCTAGTCACTCGTGCATCATATAACTAGCAATTTCCCTTATCTGGAAATGTAACTGTTGATGTTTTGTCTTTTACTGTCTATTGTAATGCTAAGTGTCAGCACCCAAGACATGGGGTTTACACATAGTACCTGTGACCTTACACTCAAGTTAACTCTTATTGATAAATAAAGATGCTGACAGCCAATAGCTGGACAGAAGAGAAATAGGTGGGGTTTAGGTTTCACAGGCTTTGGGGAAAATGAGGACCTTGAGGAAGAACCTGCAGGAGAGGATGAAGGAGAAGCCACCATGGGTTAAGGGATAAGAAAGCATGGCCCTGAGGGCTGCCCAATTGGAGTTAAGAGCAGTCCAGGGGGAACATAGTAAATAGTAATAACACACAGTTATCAATAGGAAGTAGATTCTAACAGCATGCGGGGTAGGCAGCTGCCCAGCTAATGTGCTGCCTAAGGTTTATTAAAAATATAAAGACTGTGTGTGATTTTTATTGGTAAATTCAGTAACAAAGGTGGGATAGAAGTCTATGGATTTTAATGAATTCTATAACGTGTAACTATGCCACGTTTTCTAACCCCCTTATTGGCTAAGCATGGCCATGTGCTCTAGTAACGGTCAAGGGAAAGTGAGCAGGAGGATGGATGTCACCCACTTGATCCCCATGCTCATCTCCTGCCACCCACACCGTAGATACAAGTATTATAACTTCAAATCTGCTTGAAGATGGCAGGAACCCAGATCGCCAAGTCACTTCTTCGAAAAAAAGCAACTCATAAATAAGAAGTAAGAGGCTCCCATGTGCACGGACTAAATGTCTGTGTGTGTAAGTCATGTGTGTTTTCAAGTTTACTTCTACCTTACTGTAAGTAGTATGCTCCCTTTTTGAACTATTCCATACATGAAATAACATGTGTGTTGTACTTAAAGGAGAGCTCAGCAAATAGTACGTAATCACTCTGGGCATGCTCAGTGGTGTTGCTCTTAGTAAGAGATGATTGAGATGCAGGCGTCAGTCTTGAGAGGTAAATGTAGAACAAGTATTAAACATGGCCTGTGTATCTTGCCTGTTATGAGTGTGAAAGGTTCAGGTCCACATCATGTTTCCCAGTAATAAGACCAGAGATCGAGGTATCCAATGTCAATGTTGAATGACAAAAATCATGTGGGCACAAGGCTTATGCCAAAGCCTAGAGATCAATAGTAGCAAAGCTTTGTTTCTTGCTCTCAGACAAATAGATCCCACATTACCTGGAAAGTCATTAAAAAACCACTGCATCCCTGGCCCATTTTAGACTCACCAATGTAGAATTACTCTGATCTTTGGCAAGATCCCACTAACAATGTGGGGTTTAAGTTTCTAATACATGGGTTTAGGAGACACATTCATTCAAGCCAAACAAACATTCATCATTTTGTAGTTCATTTATTTATTTGTTTCTTTGTTTGTGTGTTTGCTTTTACTTCAAAGAAGGCCTCATGTAGCACAGGCTGGCCCTGTACTCACCATGTAGTTGAGGAATTTCTTTCACTTCTAGTCTTGTTGCTTCTATCTCTCCGGAAATCTGTAGTTACAGGTATGTACTACCTTGTTTGGTTAATGTGTTGCTAATGTCAAACACAGGGCTTAATACAAACTAAGAAAGTAATTTCCCACCCATGCTACATCTCCAGTGAGTGTCCATGATTTATATGTCGAGAGGAGACAACCCATGACCCCAGGATTTGCTCACCATCCATGGATCCCATGCATGCTTGCCCTACATTCCAGTTTTGGTGAAGACTTAACTGAGGAGTCAGGCCCTGTGCTTTGCCTTACTGGAAAGCCCATGTCCTGCGTGGATAAATTTAGCTGGCTGAAGGCACAAGCACTTTATTGTGCTGCCAATAAAGGGTGTAGGCCATCCCTTCCTTCCTCATGCCTCTTTGTAGACTTATCTCCTAATGAAAGGATTTGTGATTTAAAATTTCATTTTGTCTTTGCTTACAATATACTATTTCCACAAGGGCTCTGGGGACACAAGTAGAAAAGCCTGAGCCATCTTGGTAATTCTCTCTCTAGCCAGCACAGCTCTCCCTGGGAAGATGTACCCTCCAGCACTCATCAAAAGTAATTACCCTGGAGAGGGAACATGGTTTGGGAAAGTGAGACCATTTCTATTATTACTTTCTTGTATTAAATGATAAATATTTAACATCACGGAGTTAAAGCATACAGGATGGCAAAGACAAAAAAAAAGGAGGTATACAGAAAAATTGCCTGTTCCCTAGAGACTTGTTTCCACACAAAATAAACAGAAAAATAATCTCACTGTTCCTTTAGTCTTTTTTTTCCCCCTAGCTTTCTCAGAGAATTAATTCTCCCAAAGGGATTAACTTAAGGCCTAGTATAATACTGAGTCTTGGATGGTCAGCTTCAAAAGGAGTGTAAACTCACATAGGAAAGCCAGGGTTTCCAGAGAATATAGATGACACAAATGTGCTTATAGGCTTGGAGGAGCAAGCCCAACCTTAATTCTTCTCAATACTCTAATTTTCTCTGCCATTTAATGAATTTATATTGTGAGGAGCAGACATTCTACACCCAGAAGTTAAAAACTAAACAATAACAATTCCTAGAAGCAATGACTGGGGTAGAAAATTGATGCTGAGAGGATGAGAAATGCCAACTTGCTTAGAAGATCTAGAATACTCTACTAGCCATCACAAGGAAGTTAGTGCAGAGCCTTCTTCATGTCCAGAGGTATGACGAACTTCAAATTGGTATAAGCAGTTAGCTACTACAAATCAACTTGGTGAATGGGCAAATCAACTTTGGAAGGTGGGAGTTGAATGATCTACAGAAAATTGTTTTTCAAAATAAGTCCTATAAGACTGGTGACATGCCTCAGTGGATCAGTTGCTTGGTGCGCACGTATGAGGATGAGAGTACAGATTCCCCAAAACCCAAGCAGGTATGACAGCCCTCTATAAATGCTATTATTCAAGAGGCAGAGACAGGGAGTGATTCCCACTAGCAAGCTGGCTACCTAGACTAGCCAAATCAGAAATCCTTGGTTCAGTGAAAGAGTCAGCCTCAATAAATAAAGTGAAAAAGATTCCAAAAAATTCCAGACATTAAAAATGGGCCTCCACAAGTACAAACATGTGCATTTGCTCTTGCAAGGACCTGTGATTAAAGAGGGACAGAGTCAGTGTCCCTTTCTGCTCAGTCCTTGCAACAGTGACCTCCACTCTCAAGCTACTGAGAGACTTCAAAGTTGATGGGCTGAAGTGGAAACATAAGAGTTCTTTGGAAAGTCAGTTGCGTAGCATGGTGTTTTGCTGGGGCAACCACGTGAGGGAACATTTTGCTGAAGCAAACACAGATGAAAGAATGTTCTGCTAAAGAAAGCACTTGAAAGGATACGTGAGGAAGGATTCTTCACTCACAACATGCATGTATTGGTCTGACTTACATTGTGTAGTTGAGCTCCGTTTGTCAGGACTCCTTAGAAATTTTTTCTGGCGGTGTGCAGTGGCTTCTTGCTGCTTTCTTGGACTCAGGCCGATTGGCAGAGTGATTTCAGCAGAGACAGACTCATGTGCTGAGGCAAGACACATGCCAAGGCAAACCCCACAGAGGACACCTGATGTTTGAAGGAAGTATAAACAGGCCTGAACAGACAGTGATGGAGGCTTGACCTTAGCTTGCTTGCATAGCTAAACACTTGCTGGTCTAGCATCTTGGCTGGTCTTGGCTTGGCTGAGAGAAGCAAGGCTGAGAACATCTCCTGGGGCTCTTGTTGGCCCTGGTCCTTCATGATGACTTGTGTTAAGTCTGGGACCTGGCTGTCTCTGCTAGATAGTACCACAGCTGCTGATTCGTATTTGCTATTCAGACTCTAAGGAACTGAACTGCTGTTCTATCCATGAAGTATTTGCAAGTGGATCAAGCTGCCACTGCTGACCTGTAAACTTAACTGCTGATTTCCTGACAACTCAGATGGTATTTACTCCAAAGGACCATTTCTAAGCAGGTCTACTTCCCCCATAACCTTTCTTTACCACTACCTCTGGTGGGTGGTGGGCTAAAAGAGAGGTTAAAGCATTAAGAACCATCATTAAAAAGAGGTATTGAAAACTTAAAGTTACAATGGGCTGTTCTCAGCAATTGCATGCTGGCATTTTTTCAAACAACTAATTGAGTAGAGGAACAAGAACTTCCATGAACACTCTTGCCCTTGCCTTAGAACAAAAACTTAAGAGAAAAAAGAAAGGGAGGAGAAGGAGGAATAAGAGAGGAAGAAAGGTGGGTGGGGGTGGTAACCAGCAATGAAATGGTTCCGAGGAAGAGAAAAGGGGGGACAGGAAAATGGAAAGGGAGGAGGTAAGATGAAAAATATGACTAAATACAACTAGAGGCAGCCCACTCAGCCTCCATTAGGCTCTGTAAATGTCTTGCAGACAGCAGACAGGGGCTGTGCCATTTGTGCCTCTATTTTCCCAAATTATGGTAACAGAAAATCAGAACAAAAAATGTTGATTTGTGGAGCCCTGTCCCAATGGATACATCTAGAACACAACTCCTACACCTAAGGCTTAGGCATCATTTCAGAGGAGAGGGCAGGAAGATTGTAAGAGCCAGAGGAACAGGGAGTTTGCTGTGGATAGTATCTCAGAGGGATGTCAGAAGTTCTACTCATAAAGTCTCACCAACATGACCACCTGCATATGAGTTGAACACTTTGACACCAATAGACTCATTAATATGGACAGAGAAAGCTCACAAGGCTTCGGCCTCACATGAAGAACTACAGGCAGCTAAGGAATGCTGAGAGTGGGGGAAACACTCTTCTCCAGGAAAAGCTCACAATTGGTTATCCAACATGAAATAGTCACCCCGAAAACACACACACACACACACACACACACACACACACACACATACACACACACACACCTAACAATTTGCATTTTAAAAAGAGAGAAAATTATGTAAATTTTATTTTTAACTTCAAAAGGGATTTTAAATTTTTAAGTCATTTTTAATGCTCTTTGTCATCCTTGGAAGTATGTGCACTCTATTGTGAAAGAGGTAGGAAACCCAAGAGAAGGTGAGCCCACCTGACACAACAGGCCAGGTCTGTGGCCATGGCTGCCAGGGTTCATATGGGGCTTAACAAATGGTCCAGGGATGTTAACAGGTTAGATGTGAGTAATGCAATAACCTAGGTAATTATTGATTTACATGGAGACTTAGAGGTCTCCATAGACCACCAGCAAGCCCAATGAAAGGCACAATAAGAAGAAAACTAAGACTCTAATGTGAGTAGACACCCTTCCTAATTAGCTTGCACTATCAACTTAACACAGCATCAAGACACCTGAGAAGACAGCTGCAAATGAGAGAATGGCCAGATAAGTTTGGTCTGTAGATATGTCCATTGTCTTATGTGGATTGTCCCCATAGTCAATTTGTATAGGAGGACCTAGTCCACTGTGAGCAGCATTCCCTGGGCAGGTAATCCTGGGATATAGAAGATTGCTAGCTAAGCTCTGAGCCTGTGAGTGAGCCAGCAAGCAGTGTTCCTCAGTGATGTTTTCTGCTTCAAGTTCCTGCTTGAATATCGACTTTGACTTCCCTCAGTGATAGAATGTTCCATGGAAGTGTAAGTCACACAAACCTTTTTCCCCTTACGGTGCTTTGGAAAAGGAACAACTTGCCCTTTAGCCATGGTAATGATCAAATGATTATGATTTTTCTGGAGTACACTGGCTGAGAATATGTGAACGTTTCCATGGATTTATCTGATGCTACTAAGGAAAATATTGATGCAGGCTAGGGATATGGTAGGAAGCGATCATTTCCCATAGTTTCCTGAAGGTTGAAACCATTGAAATGCTGAGTGATCTGTGTACAGACAGTTGATAATCCCTTTTATCCATGAGATTCTATGCAACTATAATTTAAAAATCTGAAATTTTAAAACCTTACTAATTACAAAACTACATCTGTCCAAGCAACGTTTTGAAACATCAAAATTCAGATGACAGGTTTGCAAAAGGGAGATTATGTCTCTTTATTTACTTCATATTCAGGCTTTCTCACTGAAGGCTTGTATTTCTGTGGATACAGCCCATAGTCCTGCTAATAGAGAGATTTCCTTTAGTATATCCACTCTGCTAAACACCCTTAAAACCCACATACATAGTTACAGTTTTACACTTAACCATTAGATTAATATTCATCAAAAGTGTCGGTCCACCAATGAATGGATAGGGGCAATACATGAAACAACAATAAACATTTGTCATTTGTCCATTGAGACCAGAGTGTTCCATGGCTACTGGCCCTGAAGCCCCGCTCTGAGAGTAAAGAGAACTCAAGGGAGTTTATCAGCCATGGAATTGTCCAGCAGGGCCAGCTTCCTCAGAAATAAAGGAGCAACAAAAGCACAGAACACTGAGTCACTGTTCTACTTTCTACCAACGAGGGATGTAGGGAACATGTAAGCTGACATGAAGTTTATACTGCTGGGAACCTTTTGGAAGTGATGTAGATAATCTTTGAGCAACATAAATCCTTTGGTGTAGTTGTTCCTTTAAAATAGTAAATGCTGAAATTTTGCTAGCACCAATATATTTATAATCATATGATTTTTATAACCATGCAGTTCTGGAGAAAGTAAATATTTAAAATAATAGGCTGATTGTAGTCTATTTTAGGACTGTATTTAGGCATCATAATACTTTTGGAGATTAAGAACACAATGGAAAATACCTGCTTATGTCAAACCTAAGATGTCACATGCGCTTGATGATTACTATCAAACGATCACTGGAAAGACTGAACATTAATATCCCAAATAGTAGTGATTCTCATGTATGTGTATTTAATTTTTTCAGAATACAAGAAACTAAAAAGGGATCCTTGGTGAATATGAAAGAAAAATAAAGATCTTAAGGGGGGGCGCATGTTAGAACACAACATGAAGGGAGATGAAAATGATGGGCAAAGAGTTTAAGTGTGGAGAGAAATGGGAGGGTAGTGAAGAAGAGGAGGTAAGGTGAAGAAAGGGGAACTAACACTAGGATGGTTGAAAAGGCCCTATGGAAAACTACTATTTTATAAACAGTGTGTGTGTGTGTGTGTGTGTGTGTGTGTGTGTGTGTGTGTGTGTGTGTGTGCACGCGCGCACGTATGTGTGCTCATATAAAAGTGTTTAGAGTCACCCTATACAGGAGATTGTGCTCATCCTGGAAGTCATACATAAGTTTTCAAAGAATAAGTCCAATGCCAGATGTGAAACACATCTCCTCATGCTATTGTCTAGAGATGTCCTACAGATCATCAAATAGCACAGGCTATTGCCATTGCTTTGGTTACATTCTAGAACTTTATGGAAAGATAATTTTGTTAAGACACCACATACACTTGTCACAGGACATGGAAAAATCAAGTTGGTTCTGACTAAAAAGCTTCCTCTCTGCTGATTCGATGTCACCATACTGAAGGGGTTAGACAGGTTTCTGGGAAACAAACGTCACCACCAGTCTTACCCAGATGTGAACCCTGTGAATTACAATGACTAACATGGCAAAATATCCCCACATGTACAATGTCATGAATGTTATAGGGATAACCAATCATTTTCTGATTGTATTTAGCCATAGATTCACAAAAGGAAAACTAGCCAAGAACCTATGAATGAACCTATAGGACCCAGGGAAGAACATTCTAATATTCTGCAAAATGGGCATAGTATCAAGTTGCCTTTTAAATTTATAACTCTCTACCTATAAATTAGTGTATCCTCCTCATCAGAGGAGTTTCTTTTGTCCGTGAACGTAGAAACTCACAGCTAGCAGAAGTGTTCAGAATGGGCATCAGTGGATTGCTCAGTCACCACAGAAAGGGGGAGGGAGAGGACAAAAGTTCTGCTGACCATGCAAGCTTGAGGAACCATGATGAAAAAGAGAACAGAAAGATTTTAAGAGCAAAACATCAGGTGACTCCAAGTAAAACAGTATCTTCTTGACTTAACAGGATTGCTGCACTCATGAACTCACAACAGCTGTATGTGCCTGCATAAGACCTGAAGATCATGGCAGTCAACATGATAGCATAGATAGAGGAGGAGCTCACAAGACCCACCCCTAAGAACTAAGAGGCTGTTGATAGTTGATAACTTCTGGGGAAGGGGGAGTTAGTTTTTAAGGGTGTGACCCATGGATATTGACCACAATCCAGTGGACGGTCCAAGGGCCAGAGGTATATGGACAGCACAAACTGGACTGGATGAGTTATTTCATGAATAGACACAAATGATTCAAGGTTGGGGAGTAGGGAAGTGGGGTAAGTTAGGGGGAGGGATTGGGGGTAATTATGATCAAGATACATGGTATAAGATTATCAAAATATAAAAAGACTTTTAATTAGTAATATATAATAAATTCTACTATAATTGGTAGTTAATGTGGATTTAATTTTCAATTCAATTGAGGAAATTTTGATCCTATTAACTTTCTAAACGATTAAAAACTATTTTATTTTATGCGCTAGGTACTAAAAATGAAGAATATGAATGCATGTAGTTAAGAAGATATCCTGAAATAAAGTCCCAATTATCCATGATATTCAAAAAATTCTGACAAAAATGTTTTGACAAGAATTAGAAAGAGGTTTGGTCTCTGAAGAACCAAAACTGCTTCTACGATTTATCTCATTGCAGAAACTGGACAAATTACCTAAATCATGCAAATTAAATAATGTTATATTTTCTCCTCAAGAATGTCTTCAGACTCATGCTTGGACTCTTTAAATAATGAATCAGATATGTCACTCAATAAATAAATAACTCTGATGGAGATTTGAGAAGCAAATGATCATGTTCGATGCCTTTCTTGAAACATAATTCACCACCTGGAAAGGTTGGAAAGATTTGAAATCTTAAAGCAGCAGAAGAGATAGAATTTTGTTCACCAGCAGTTTTGGAGTCCAGAGAGAACAGTTTTCCCTCCTGATATTAACTGAACCATGGAGCAATCATCATAACATGTAAGTACACATGGGATTATGTGTATTTCATACCCCAAATACCCTTAGCCACATGATTGCCTTCAAAATTTACACAGTTAGAAGGGCATACAATTCATGAAGAAAAAATAGATCCCAACAAATGTGTAGCTAATGAACTAACAATGAACCTTTGGAAGGTGACTAATCTTCTTGCCAGCTTCCATTTGGAATGTATGACCAGGAAAATGTAGGAATGGAGACAGATCTCCATTCCCAGTTGTTCCACAGTCAAAGATTAAGCCATCCTGTAATTACAATTTTTTAAAAAAGAAAAAATATGGAGCTACGGTTGAGGCTGGATCGAAAAAGTGCAAACCCAGTATCCACAGGGTCCTGGGTTTGATGCTCCAGTACAGCATGAACTAGGCATGGTGGCATACACTTAACGACTATAGCACTCTTGAGGCAGAAACAGGAAGATATCCTTGGTGACACAGTGAGGTGAGGCTATTATTATTATTGATGGAGGGAATTATTTTCCTCCATCAATATTCCCTAAACAATACAGTGTAACAGTTATGTACACTATTAGGCATTATATACAGGAAGATACATATAGGTAGGCTCTATGTGAGTACAATGACATCTTAAGTGAACAGAAGACCTGTGGGTCAGGTTCTCATGGGAGTCCTGAAAACAATTCCCAACTTATTTATTGCATCTCTCTCTCTCTCTCTCTCTCTCTCTCTAGGAAACAAAGAGCCGGGGATCACAGGAGAATTTGACATATGACAAAACACTTTAAAACAAAAATGATTTTAAGTCTTTTGTTAGACTATGGATGTGATACAGCAAGAGAATGACACTCTGGAAATGACACTGTGACAGTGTCTCAGCTTGCTTTCAGACTTCTGCTTTTGGTAGCTGCTGAAACTCAGGTTTTAGCTTCCTGTCTTGGAAATGGCTCCAGAGCAATCTCACTGATGATCTGATCTAAATGGACTGCTTGATTGGACTGGCTGTCTCCTGATCTTAGGCAGAAAAAAGGAAACAGCCTAAAGGAATCCAGCTCTTGGACCATGAGAAGGAGGACAGCCCATCATGCCTTATGGTAGGAAAAACACCTACCTACTGCCTGAAGCCCAAATGTGGGCTCCAACAGGTCAAGGAGGGTTTACAGAGTAGAAAAATGGCCTAGGCTGTGCCGTGCAGACGTTCAGAATGTAACCAGCAGGACGGGACCAAAATCATCTAACCAGACAATTTTCTAAATTTGCTCTGCAATTTTGTGGGAGGGATGGGGCACATGGAATGTGTGAATGCACAAAAGGAAAGGTGAAGCCTCCACTGTATACCAGTGTGTCCTGACCCACGGGAGGAAGTTCTACTAAGCTTACAAAACAAGAAGGGCTCCGGAGTTGAGCTCTCTGACTCTTAACTGGGATAATCCCATTTAACCCGTCATCTCACTTACCTGGAGTCCCTATTTTCTAGAGGCCCTTATAGCCTATGATTCTTCTAAATTGCCTACTCTCAGTTCCACTTTTGTCCCTAGAAAGAGAGACATAATCTCCTCCACAGACACCAGCAAGCACAAATAAAATCAAATCAGTCCCTGAAAGAGAGGCAGCTACAACACCAACCCCTTTCCCGTTTTCAACTGCCTCCTCTCAACCCTGATTCACCAGAATGGCTAGGTAGTTCCACAGACTGCTACAAGTATACCCCACCTTCTCTTCTGAAACTCTAACAAGACCCATGACTCACCGTATCAGCCCCAAGCCAACACCCAGTGATCCCAGCATGGTTTCTAAAGGGAAAGCTCTGAGCATCTCTAGCACTTGGCGAGCAGTCTAGAACTTAGAAACTATTCTCCTGATGACACTACGGTGCTTGTATGATTTATTTCCCAAGGAAGGAGTCAGTGGCGATTTCCTAGGTCATGTGGATGAAAAGCAAAAAAAGAATGAAGAACCAGATACAAAATCCAGTTGATTTCAGTTAAGAAAAATGCTTGAAAAGATTTACAGAAAGAAAAGGAAATGATCTAACACAGGCTCATAAAACAAGTCATCTTCCTGACATATTGTTCTCATTGTTTATACTTTTATAAAATCTATTTTTAGGTTAATGGATAATGGGTTCATTATTAACTGAATATGTACATATTTTAATGTATCATTCTTAATTTTAATATAATAAATATATGTGTATGTTATAGATTTTATTTACCATATTGAATGTTTGCATTTAATATGTAACATATTGTGATAAATATGTTTACCTGTAAATATGTAAAACCCCATTTAACAAAATCTCACTGTCATGCTCAGAAATTTTCTGTTGTATAAATCACCTTGAGCCATGATGACTAAGAGGGACTAGAATATCCCACCATCTCCAGCCACTTCACAGTCAAGATTGCATCTGTTTTGCTGCCTGTATAGCTGCCATGAGTCAACCCACAATCATCAAGTAACCATGAAGAAATCTAAGTCTAAACCATGAGGGACTGAAGCAGGGACAAAAAAAAAAAATGTCTTCCTGATCCATGTAGTGTGTGAAGAAATAAGCAGAGCCACAGGAGTAATGTGCAAGGGTGGATGGGTAGCTGGAATGGCATCTCACGGGACTGTGGGTCTGCATGTGAAGGTGTTACCTTGTCTTCTGGAGATGGGGCTTGAAGTCATCAGGGAAGGCTAAAAACAAGGAGAAATGGCTATGGAGTTCAGGAGCAAGAATGTACCAAGACCTTACAGAGAAGCAAGCACACATCCAATAACTGAAATACACTCTAGGTTCTCATTAATCCCATGCCTCCAACTCAATAATGTCTTGCAGTAAGCAGGGCTGGATTCCTTCCCACAAAGTAAACACGCACTTGAGTCTAAGAACCTGAGGCAGGAGAAATTCAGGACCAGAGCATCTCTGAGTTCAACTGTTGCCCTAGTACATGGCACAAGCCTAGAGGGAAGACAAGGCAGGGATGAGCAATGTGGCTTTATGCTGTGCCTTAGCTAAGGAGGCTACACCACAGCTTTCTTCCCTGAACAGTTCTGACTGCTCAAGTTCCAGTAACTAACCACCTACTCATGCTTATACAAACAACCATAATTAAACTCAAAGGGTCCCATAAAGAAGAAAGAAAAAGGCTGCTAAGTAGGGTGAGCTTTGTTAGGAAGAGGCTTCAGGTTAGAAAGGGACGAGGAAGAGACATGGAGCAGAAACAAAATTCAGTACACACATTAGGATATTCAGAAAAAGAAGAGAAAGGCTTGGCTTTGTCCACATGACTATGATTCCCAAAGAAAGCTGGTTTTGCTAATGAGATGGCACCTGGGTTCTCAGTCTTTACCTCATTTCTAGTTCCCAGGGCTTTACTTCCTTGCTAGAATGTTCCCCCATTTAGAATCTAGAAATTTTAGTGTTCTTTTTAATCAGGAAGGTCACTAAAGTTATCTAATTGTCAGCACTGCTAGAGATGAAAGTTGTCCATTTTAAAACACCTATTACATGCGATGCAATTATAAGCCTTGACATGGAAACATAAACACAATATATTATCTACCCCCAAGGAATTTAGAGGAAAAGAGATCAATAATACAATAATGAAAATACAATACCATATAATTGGTGTTATATAGATATGAGCATAGGAGAGTTAGGGGGTGGACAAGGGCAAGATAAAGGTAGATCATTAGACATCAAATATCACAGCGACACAAAACATACCCAGCATGGGTGGGTGGGTGGGTTTCCTTCCCTCAGCTGGGTATGGCTGAGCCTGCTCTATGCTAAAGGCAGAGGATCTTCACATGTCTGCATTCTTCTGGAAACAACAAGTACAGGCTGTCCCCATGCTAAACAGTTGGTTGATCCTCCTCCTGTGGCGTGGTGAGTGGAAACAGATAGGCCTCTGAAGCCCTGATTGCAAACTCCTGCAGGACATGACCACGTAAAACACTCCTGTGGGGAGAAGTGTGCTCCCCTCCCCCATGGAAGCAGAGTCAGTGGCGAATAGTGGAGGGGCATGGGATTTTTTCTGATTCAGGGTGTAATCAAACACAACAGAGATTAAGATTTAAAGATAAAGTTATTCTGATAAGGAAATAGAAACTCAGAAGTTAGGTCATTCCAGGAAAAAGAAAGGGCAGCATTTGGGAAGTGGGCTATAGCATGGTTGATATGCCCACCTGATCATGCCAATGGCATTCACATAGGTGGCAAAAGGAGACATCGGGGACAATGTTTTTCTGTGTGTGGATAAGCTTTGTTCTCCAGTAGCAAGGAAAGAAACACTGGAAGGCTTTAATGAAGGATCCTGTAATCAGTGAGGTATATAGAGATAAGTCTACACTACTGGAGATGAGGGAAATGTGTGCATATGACACTCTGACCCAGAGAATTGAGTGGTAACAACTTGGAAGGGGTCTTGGGCAGGAAGGTTAATAAAGTTGAAATCAGAAGTTATTTAGAAGGCAGATCGATGACCTACAAAGTCAAGTGCTCAGCACTGTCTTTGATAAAATAGCTTTTCAACATCATAGAAATATTAACAGAGACAATGGAATGTGGTTACCAGCTGTGTAGGGACAAGAACAAGGGAAGGCTGTAAGGTGCCTTTAGAGGGTATCCTTTGAAATAATATTATAAATCATATCACTTGCTATAGAATGGACTGGAAAAAAAGAAATGAATTTTAACTGATATATGAAAAATATATAAGGAATGAATATGCTGTTAGTGAAAGTGAGAAGAGAAATATTAAAGGAGAAGAGATCAGTAATGAAATTCAGCAAAAATTAAAAAAAATAAAATAAAATACCCAGGAATGATACTGCCAAGATGTCAAGGCCCACAACATCTATCACTCTAGAATTCTAACCCAGCAAAATTTACCTGCAAGATAACAGGTACAAGGAAGCAGATAGAACAAGATTCGTGTCTTTGTTCTGCATGGCAGTCAAAACGAAGAGGCGAAGACACTTTTGTAGACTGATATATTAAATTACACATGGACACATAATAAAAGACCATGCCACAAAACTAGTGCTCAACCTATGGTACGCTTAGTAGTGCCAAAATGGCCTCAGAACTTGCTAGAACTACAAATTCTCGTGCTTCACCTCAAGCTTACAAAATCAGAAACACTGAGAGTAGAACATCTAATTCGTCATCTAAAAAGTCCTCAAGCTCAGGGATAATGAATGCTCCCTCAAGTGTTACGTCCACGGACCAACTCCAAGTTCATAGAGCCGGGAGATTGGGACAGCAGAATTCTAGAGGAGGGAGTTAGAATAACACAAATTCAAACTCTATGTCTTTTCTACTCACTTAAGAAGAACCTATATAATCAAAAAGGATAAAGAAGGATACTTCGTACTCATCAAAGGAAAAATCTATCAAGAAGAACTCTCAGTTCTGAACATCTATGCTCCAAATGCAAGAACACTGACATTCATAAAAATTGTGGGTAATTACTAAAGCTCAAAGCACACATTGCACCTCACAAAATAATAGTGGGAGACTACAACACTCCGCTCTCATCAATGGACAAATCATGGAAACACAAACTAAACAGAGACACAGTGAAACTAATGGAAGTTATGGACCAAATGGATTTAACAAACATCTATAGAACATTTCCCCCTAAAACAAAAGAACATACCTTCTTCTCAGCACCTCATGGTATCTTTTCCAAAATTAACCATATAATCAATCCGTCACAAAACAGGCCTCAACAGATACAAGAAGATGGAAATAATCCCATGCATTCTATCAGATCACCACAGACTAAAGTTAGTCTTCAATAACAACAAAAGCAACAGAAAGTCCACATACACATGGAAGCTGAACAGTGCCCTACTCAATGATAACTTGGTCAAGGAAGAAAGAAAGAAAGAAAGAAAGAAAGAAAGAAAGAAAGAAAGAAAGAAAGAAAGAAAGAAAGAAAGAAAGGAAGGAAGGAAGGAAGGAAGGAAGGAAGGAAGGAAGGAAGGAAGGAATTAAAGACTGTTTAGAATTTAATGAAAATGAAGGCACAACTTATGAAACACAATGAAAGCAGTCCTAAGAGGAAAACTCGTAGCTTTGAGTGCCTCCAAAATGAAACCGGAGAGAGCATACCCTAGCATCTTAACAGCACACCTGAAAACTCTAGAACAAAAAGAAGCAAACAAACCCTCCCAAGAGGCATAGAAGGCAGGAAATAATCACACTCAGGACTGAAATCAACCAAGTAGAAACAAAAAGAACTATACAAAGAAAGACATTATTTTAAAGGTATGTTTCATTCTTAGAAAAAAAAATGAATTTTTAAAGGAAAAAAACATTAAATTCACCTGGTTTAAAATAGTAACTGGCTTAAAATAATAACTGAGGCTTTATTGATTCCAATATTTTCTTTGTTTTATTTTCACCATTAAAAATTCCCTAAGCTATATATTTTATTTTAAAGTAAAATTAATATTAATGTAACTTTACAATTTGATTTAGGCATAATTGACATAGCAACATAATTTTAATCTGAACACTTTTCAAATGTGTGTTGTGAAAAAAATCTATTGTGTTTATCCACGTTGTTTAATATTTCTCATAACGGTGTAGTCTCATAATGATGAGTACAGACTCTAGGAGAAGAAAGTAGGTGTTACAATCAATGGGAGAGAGAGGCTTTATATGGACTTATTTATGTACATGTGTGCCTGTGTGCATGTCTGTGTGCATGTGCCTGTGTGGTTTATGAACATGTATGTGGGGGGGGGGGGTCAGAAGAAGGCCTTGTTCCTTGCTCACATTTTGTTGTTTGTTCTGCTATGAGCCTCTCATCACTGCCTACCTCAGGGCTGGGATAGACATGCCCAGGACCACTCTCTCATATCACACAAATGATAATCCTCATAATTTCATAGCTAGATATTTTTAACACCTGAGCCTTTTTATGAGCCCCAGGAAGCAACTCTTCCTGGGGAGTATCTGAGTGTTTACACTATCCAATGCCTTGAATCGGCAGTAATTACAAGCTTCTATAACTTAATACATATATATATTTGCATCTCCCCGCTATCTCCAGCCCAAAAAATTTATTTATCATTAAACATAACTACTCTATAGCTGACTTCAGACGCACCAGAAGAGGGTGTCAGATCTCATTACTGGTGGTTGTGAGCCACCATGTGGTTGTTGGGATTTGAACTCAGGACCCTCAGAAGAACAGTCAGTGCTCTTAACGGCTGACCCATCTCGCCAGCCTGACACATGTCTTTAATTCCAGCATTTAGGAAGCAAAAGCAGATGGGTCTCTGTGAGTTCAAGTCCAGCCTGCTCTATATAGTGAATTCCAGGACAGTCGGGGCTACATAGTGAAATTCTGTCTTTAAAAAAAGCAAAAATAAGCCGGGCGTGGTGGTGCATGCCTTTAATCCCAGCACTCGGGAGGCAGATGCAGGCAGATTTCTGATTTCGATGCCAGCCTGGTCTACAAAGTGAGTGCCAGGATAGCCAGGGCTACACAGAGAAACCCTGTCTCAAAAAACAAAACAAAACAAACAAACAAAAAAGCAAAAATATAAAAAGAAATAAGCTAGTAGAAATTCGGGGGAGGGAGGGTGGGTGGAAGGAAACAGGATAAACCAAGGAAGTTTTGTGGAAGGAGACAATCTCTAGTAGATCATATCCTGGGAAATGGACAGGAGTAAGGCACAAAAGTAAGTAAGTAAGTAAGTAAGTAAATAAATAAATAAATAAATAAATAAATAAATAAAAGCTTTCAGAGACCTGTGTCTCATCTTTCTCCTGTTTTCCAGGACACTGCTGAGCAAGTGGGTACATGAAAAATGCTATCTGAATGAATAACAGAAAGTAGGGAAACAGATGTGGCACCACTAGCAGGAAACAAGATAAAACATCTCTCTGGAAAGTAGAACCTAGATGGAGTCCGTGTTTGCAGGGAAGGGAGAAACCCTGGATGCAAATGAAGTGACGGAAAAGAGTGAAGGCAGCAGATCCATTATCCCTTTGGTAGAAGCGAAAGCAGTGCCTCTAACCAGTGTCGGTCCTCCAGCCCACGGGCTGGGGAGCCAGAATAACACTGCACACCCCACCCCAGTGCACTGAGTGTACAGGAGACTTCTGAGGCCGTGGGGAAGGGGCTACATATCACTCAGGTGCTTTGCACTCCATGGGTCTCTAGACAGAGAAGGAACTCTAGACTGGCGAGTGCTCACTGAGTTCCCAACTTCAGATGAGATCAGAAGAACTCGGTATCTGAAGCATTAATGGAAAGAGCTGATCATGAGCCACCACTGTCTCCTGAGTTGTATTCTTTATCTTTTATATATTCTTCACCTTTGCCTAACTCTACATGTCTAGTAGTCTTCCTGTTAGCATGGACCCACTTCCGCGCATGGTCCATCCTCCTTCCTTTCACAGAGGCAAGCCCAGAGGACTTTCTTCGAGCCTATCAGTTCCCACCAGCTCCCTTCATGTTTCTTATCAAGTCCCCAGAACACTTCTCCAAGGTCCAGTGGATTTCGCGTGCAAACCACTGTTAGTTTCTTGGATGAGACTGCATATGAGGAGCAATGACAATGGCTCTTGGCAATGTCTTCACACGGGCAAACCGTTCACTCTGGCAGTGTGGCCCCCGGGACTGTAATCTTTGCCAACTGTTCTCACGTGCATGGTGTGTAGAGCCATGATGATCTCCACAGAGAACAAGACAAGCAAAGATGGGGGATTGGGGGGGCAGTGGAAGTCCTTCCATCTTAGGACTTCTACACACAAGAAAATTTGAACAGCATTCAACTCAAAATGAACACAGCAAGGAAGGAAGGAATTAATTTCTTTCATAATCCTTTATTATATGGGTTTGTTTGTTTATTTGGGAGGGGGGATTTGGGGAAGGTTTTTGTATTGTTTTGGGCATTTGAGCAAATCTGATATAATTACCACCTACATATCCTGTGACCCAACAGAATTAGCCAATTATTTGGGGAGCCATGGAGTTTTATCTCAGGAGGCTCTAGAACCTCGGTGCAAAAGTGAATTTCATTATGAGAAATAAGACTGAGGCCTCCAGGATTATCCATACTAAAAGATGATAGTACTGCAGTCTAGAGTTATAGGCACTCCTTTGTGTATATTTTGCTAATTGAATGTACTTCTCAAGCAGGCTGAAATATCACTGTGAGTTGGATAACCGTATGAACTGATAGGGGGGACTTTGAGCTTCACTTGGGGTGTCGAAAATATGAAAAAGGACAACTATTTACCCCAAATATTCTCACTCAGTCTCCATTGGCACACCAAGCTCTCGGCCCATTGGAAAGCAGATTCAGGTCATAGGATGTGAAGTGCCAGACTCCAAGCATCAACAATGTGTGATTCTCCATCTTACACAGCCAAGCCTTGAGGCATACAAAAGTAGATGCTCCTGAGAAGAAAGGGAAAGAGGGAAAGTGAGAAAGTTGCCAAAGGGCATTGTGATCCCACATCCAAAGATGTACATACTCAGCCAAAGCTCGGCCCTTAGCTCTCATCTCTACCTTTCCCAAGTCCTCTTCCTTTCCCTCCAAACATTCACAGCTTTGTGACCCATCTTCAGCATTTACCAAGCACTGGAGATGGTTCTTTTTTAAGGATCCTTCACATGATGCAGAAAATCTTTGTTTTATTTTATTTTATTTCTTACCTATTCACTTTACATCTGTTCACAGCCCGCCTCCCAATCACTTCTTCCCACAATCCTCCCCCATCCTCCTTCCCCTTCTCCTCTTGCTAGAAGAACCTGCGCCAAGGGGGTGGGGGGAGATGTGAAAAGGAAAAAGGACACAGAAACAGAAATTACAAACACCTCCAAGGATGTCCTAGCCCAGCCCAAAGACCAACACCAGATATTAGGGCTCTTGGAGGAGATCCTGTATCCAGGCCCAAATATTAACCTACAAGAGCTGCACCTCTCCCTGACTACCATACCCAGGGGTCACTGTTCCAGGGGTAACAAAAGAGTTCTGCCTTCTAATAAAGCCAATACAGCATAACTAGTTTCAATCCCGAGTTCCCTTAACAAGCCCAAGCTTTGAGTATTTTGTTATAATACCTTCAAATAGCACAAATCCCTAACCACAATGTTGAAATTACTCAAGGGTGTGGAACTCCTCCTGGGCCACTTAAACAATAGCTTTAGGAAGCCAGCACCTGCAAACTGAGATGAGACTCAGTGAGGTTACCTGGAAGCTGTTACCAGGCATCTCCTGTCAATTAGAATAGGCTGGCGAAGCTACCCAATTACAAGGCATTACTGTTGCCTATTCCTACGGAGACTATCTCTTGCTCCAGAAACAGTCTTCTGGAAATAACAGCAGTGTTTTCCTGTATTTCATTGAGTTTCAGGTTTCCCCCGTGGGCCGGTTACTAGTATGCTTTGTTTTATACTTCAACAGTCTTTCTACAAATTGAAATCTGGAACCAAGCGTCCTACTCCTGAAGGGATTTGTTGCTTGTCTGTGGATGTCACCTAAACAAGAGAGTAACAGGCTATTCAGTGGGAAGGGTTTGGTTTCAGCATTTTGCCCTGTGCTTAGGAAAAGCTTTCCACTTCATTCCTGAACCATAAATCTCAATCCTGCAGCCATGGGTTCAATCAAACAGGATGGGAGCAGGGAGGCATCTAGCTTCATTAAGGCATCACACTGGGAAGGGTGATTCACACATTCTTTAGTCCTCTCTTCTTCCTCTCAGCCCAAGCTGGTAATCAAAGGGAAGATTGCTCTAAAATGCAAATCAGGTGTCTAACAGAAGGCTTTGCTGGGGGAAATCTCTATTAGAAGTGCTGGGTTTGCTAAAACAGCAGAGGCCCCCGGGGTGACGTCATTGTTCCTTTGAAAGAGTCAAGACACCCTGAACCAGTATATCTTCCTTAGGATAAAAGCTTGTTCAATGAAACCGTTTGGCCTCACATCAAGAATAGCTTTAAAACAAGACTGGCTGGTCCCAAATGGACTTCCCTTAACACAATAATGTGTAATGAATGAGTGCCTAGCCAGCTGAGTGGCCAGCCAGTGCTCCTATCAAGCAGATTCCAGTCTTCACAGGGAGAGTGTCCCTTTGGCATTAAGACTCCCATAAAGCACAAGGCAACCTGGCAGTTACTCCACACTCCTGAAACCCCAGAGGCTCTGATGGCTGGAGGCAGGTGGGGATCCGGGAGCTCTCTTCGATGGAATGCTGCCTTTATCCTCTCTCTGCTCCCTGGTCCACAACCTCAGAGATGGCAACCTTAACTGGAATTAGATTATGGGTCAGATTTTACTGGCAGATAGTGAGGAGCCCCTGCTGCCTAGATCTAAAGTTTGTATTCCAGTTGTTCACCACCCTCATGACGTTAGCATTTCTTCTAGGCTCTGCCCCCGATGCTACTTGGCAACAGCCAGGTATACATGACTCACTATAAAAGTTGCTGCTTGCCCCCTCCTCACTCTCTTGCTCCCTTGCTCTCTTATCCCCTTTGTGCCCTCTCTCCCCATTCCCTTCCCTTCCCTTCCCTTCCCTTCCCTTCCCTTCCCTTCCCTTCCCTTCCCTTCCCTTCCCTTCCCTTCCCTTCCCTTCCCTTCTCTCTTCTCTTCTCTTCTCTTCTCTTCTCTTCTCTTCTCTTCTCTTCTCTTCTCTTCTCTTCTCTTCTCTTCTCTTCTCTTCTCTTCTCTTCTCTTCTCTTCTCTTCTCTCTCTCCCTCCCTCTCTCTCCTCTCTTCCCCCTGCCTTTCTCTGTCTCTACTACCCCCTCAACTTCCCTCCCATACCCTAAATAGATTCTATTCTAGACTATAGAATAGTATAGTATAGTATAGTATAGTATAGTATAGTATAGTATAGTATAGGTTGGTACCTAAGGGGGAAGGGATGCCCCAGCATGGGGCCACAGAGGCACCCCCTTCCCCCACACCATACTGTGCCTCTATCGAACATATCCCTGGCTCCTTTTCTTTTTTATAAACATAATGCATGCCCTTGGTGAAGGAGGTGACTTATGTAGATGTCTTGGTGGGAAAGGACTAGGATGCAGAACTAGAGGCAAACTGTGGTCCAAAAGGTAAGGAAGAGCTGCAGACTCTTAACAGAGTAGCAGTCTCAGAAAGACGAACTGCAGAGGCAGCTTAACTGTAAGGTTCCTCCTCCATACACGCAAAGACTGGAGTTCAGATCCCAGCATCCATGGTAGCCAAGCATGCTGGGATATGTCTAAAATGCCAGCACTGGGAAAATGAGGGTGGGGAATAAAGGAGGGGTGAACACTTGTGTTCATTTCATTGGCCAGACAGTGTAGCTAACAGATAAACTAAATTACAAGATCAATGAGACACCTTGCCTAAAAAAAAAAAGAAAAAAAAAAAAAAAGAAGGTGGAAAGCCATCAAGGAAGACACCTGACACCAACAACAGGTTTCCACATGTATAGGCACATGTGCGTACTTCACAGTAAAATACAAACACACACACACAGACACAGACACACATACACACACTCTGAAACAATGTATAGGATGTAGAAAACATTGAGGCTTGGTACATTGGTGTATGAGAGGGAGAAGACTCGGGTTTCTGATACAGGCGTGTGGGCACAAAGCACAATGGATTCTCTAAGAATGCAGTTCAGTAGCTCCGTAAGGAAAGTAATGAGTTTTATTAGATTCAAATGTCTTTGATTTAATTGAATTCCACTTTTGATTCTCAGATGAATGAAGCTATAAATCACTTCTGAAATTATAAATAGCAATAGATAGATAGTACCATTGTGTTGGAAAGAAACTTTCCTCTCTGCCAGGCTGGAGGTGCCCTTTGACAGGAGTCTCCTCCTTTGGCTTCCAGTGAAGTCATGCTCTCCCTGAGGCAAACCAGGATGGGGTGGTGACAGCAGCAAGAGCCCACCAGCAGGATGCTCTCGGGGGTCTATGCTAGAGTCAAATGCCTTTCTCCACTGGCTTCCTTCGCTCATGCTCTTACAGGTTCTGAGCATCCTCCAGCTGGTGAGGCCTCCTTTATGTGCATGCATAGATTTGAAGGAAAGCCTCCATAACGTGTTCTAAGACAGCTCAGAATAGAACTGCCTCTGGACCACTCTCTTCTCCTCTGCAAGTGTTTCAGAGGCTCCCTTCTGAAAACATTTTATCCCTCATTTTCTCCTGGGCACTAACTTTATGAAGGTTTTTAATTTTTTTTGTTGTTTTTGTTGTTTATTTTTGAGATATATTCTTTAACCATCCTGATCTGAGACCCGCAGGAAAATGGATAGTATAGATCGCATTGCACATAGTATCCCCAATGGTGACAGAGTTACGGTTAGTATGTATATTATACACATCATATTAGTACATAAAAGGCCCCTCTCAGTGCCCATCATCTGCCTTAGCCTGACAGTTGCTAGAGTTTTATGTGAAGTTATTAGATCAGGATGGTCTATGGAATACCTGCTTTAAGAGAGTACTTTATAGACTCGAGCTCAACTTGACCATTCTGCTCATCAATTATGTCCACTTACCCTTTGTGCATTGGTTTCGGCGCCCAAGGCACAGCGATTACGAATAGTTCCAATGCCACCTTTGTCACAAACTTAATGAAATGACATATGTAAGCTGGTTCGCAGCAGTGAATGTGTAATACATGCTTCTTTGACAATAGTGAGTGTTTCCTAAATTCATGGGTCATGAGCAGCATCAAAATAAGCTCCCACAAGGAAAGCCAGTGAATTGAAGAAAGTCACATCCACTGAACACCAAAACAGAGAGAGGATCTCATCTCAAGCAACTAAACATGTGCCTCTAAGAAACCCAAATCTGAGTCTTACACTGAGTTTTAAGTGTAAAATGAAATTAAATACATATTTCTGGTGGATTTGCCTTAAGCTGTAAGTTATAGAGAGATGATGATGATTGATGATGTATAGGTATATGACAAATAGGTACATAGATGATAGAACACAGATAATGAACAGGTAGGTAAATGATAGATAGGTAGGTATATACATACATACACACACACATACATACATACATACATACATTCGTATATACTATACATACATACATACATACTAGACAGAGGTAGGTAGGTAGAAAGAAAGAAAGAAAGATAGATAGATAGATAGATAGATAGATAGATAGATAGATAGATGATAAATAGATAATAGACAGATTAGATAGATAGATAGATAGATAGATAGATAGATAGATAGATAGATAGATAGATAGATAGATAGATAAAACAAATAAATTATAGGTATACAGGTGGTGGACAGACAAGTGATAGACAGATAACAGGTATGCATGATAAATAGAGAGATGATAGAGGACTGATACATGATACAAATATACACATATATTTTCATATTTATGTGCATGTATTATTTATGTTTATATGTATTGTATGTGTGGATATATATCATGTATGTGTGGATATATATCATGTATGTATGGCTAGCCATAATATATATCAGGTATATTTGTATACATCATATATATGTATATATATATATGTATATATGTGTGTGTAACTATAAGTCACATATATGTGAAGTTAGTATATATATATATATATATATATATATATATAATGCAAATGTGGGTATGATATATATTTATATGTATATATATATATATCAAATACATGAGGATGTGTATATAGCATATATATGCAGGATATATAAATATATCTATCAAACTGCAGGTCAGCTCCTGCCTATTTCACATCTCTGAATTCTGCAATCCTGAGAGCACAATGAGGTAAATCATAGAGGACAAAAACATAAAACATAGCTACATACAATCAGCCAGACCAAGAAAAGAAACCATCCCGGAGCTTTGGCCACTTAACCTCCCTTTACTTTCCACTTCTGGGCTGTAAAATTCTCTTTAAGCGCCCTTGACTTTGCTTCAAGAAGACAGGCTTAAGATGCAGGGAGTGGACAATGGTCTCCAGCTGTTTCTAGCTGGTACATCTGGTTTAAACTCAGACACAGGCTACAGAGCTGTGGTTTCTTTTGGAAGCCAGAATTGTCCCTGACAAGTGAAAAGCTCCCTCTCCAAGGGTCCTGCTCATTATGAACTCCTTGGGCCTTGTGTGGTGCTCCCTTCCAGAAGGACCCTCCTCACTATGGGCTCCTTGGACCTGTATGGTGCTCCCTCCCAGGATGGCTTGCTCTCTATGGTCTCTTTGGGCTTCTGTGGTGCCCCCTCCCAGGGAGGCCTGTTCTCTATGGCCTCCTAGCCTGGAATGGTAGAGTAGTGTTTCTGCCTCCCTCTTATGAATCTGTCTTGCTCTTGGTGCAATTTTTTTCCACAGTAAGCTAAAATAATAAGGCACAGAATTAGAAATAGGTGTGCTACCCCAACAAGTAATTACTTCCCTGAAAAGGAAAACTGGTGGGTCTATTTTAAGAGTTAATTGGCTGACAAGGAACTGAATTCGCCCTACAGTGTATCCCTACCTGAGCTTCAGAAGACTAGGAGATAATGGGACCCAGACAGAGGAGAACTGGGGAGCCAGTGGGCCAGGCTGGCAGCCATCTCAAATGGGCCACCAGGAGTCAGCAAAGATGAGAGCTGGGTTTCCAGAGAGTGAAAACAATCATAAAGGTCCATTTCCCTTTAAATTATTCATTTCAATTCCCTGTTAAATTATTCTGCTCACATTGTCATAATGCAAATGGAAGTTCAGCTGTTCTGAATGACAGATGGGTCCCCAGGAGCCACAGAAGTCACACTATGTGATGAGGGAGCTGGGAACCAGCGATGATAGAGGAGCCATCCGTAAGATCCCCAAGTGCCACCTCACTGGGCGCTCCCTAGGCCTCCCGGGAGTCTGTACTACTCCTTTTCTTTGAGGGACACATGATGCAGAGATGCCCAGGCTATCCCTTATCTGTTGGGCTAGACAGAAAGTCTTCCATTTGTGAAGAGGCCTTACAGAACTGGGCAGAGGGTATATTGACCTTTCCAGACGATTCCAGTAAAATGGGGTGCTTCAGCAATCACATCTACACTCCGCTAGCATGGCCATCCACCTTACACATAGCTGTTATAGGACCAGGCTTCCACAATGGTTACACTGCAGTCACTTGCACCACTACAAGAGTCTGATCATCAGGATTTAAAAAGGTATTCGTTAGTACCTACACTTGGATAGTCTCTCTTCAAGCAGAGTCCAGGCCAGGACTTCTCATAGTCTCTAGCAGATGATTCATTCTGACTTTCACTCTTCTTCACAGCAGTTTCATTTTAAATAATATTTGTATTTATTTCTTGAAAATTTCACACACATATACAACGTATCTCAACTATATATACACCCCGTTCCTACCTCCATCTCCTCTCAATCACCTAATCCCCCTATCACCTTTATGTCTTCTTTTTTCTTATAACTCAGAGTCCAGTCAGTGTTACTGGCATGCCCATGCATGTAAGATCCAGCCATTCAAGCATGGGTACATCTCAAAACAAAAATGACAATCCTCCCCAGCAGCCATCAACTACCTATATCTAAGGGTAAAGCCTCAGCCTCATGAACCTTTTCCCTAGTTTCATTTTTTGAGACATCTTTTTACATACTCTGTCAATGAGTCCCATTTGAACAACCTACCAGAAGGTGCTGATGGCCAGATGACTCATCCAGCCTCCAAGATTGGTCTCCAAAGAAGGCAGAGGAGAGTGGAGTGTGAGCAGAAACTGAAGGCCTCAGCACACTGGCTCAGGCCAAGGTCCATCCTCTAGACTCAGCACTCAAGCATGAGAGATGTTGGAACACTCCCTCTGCAGACCTCAGTTTCCCCTCTGTATCTCCAGAGAACTGCTGCTGCTACCTGTGACTCCCCACAAGTGTGACTCAGCATTTGCCGGTCCTTGCCGACCCCTGCTCCATCTCCCAGACAGGACAGGACCTCTGACAGAACTCTGAGTTTCAGTTTCCTTATCTGGTCCCACCACTCAGATGAAAATTAAAGTATGTGAAACACCCAGCTGTGTGTGTTCCATCAGTGAGAGCTGTTGTGAGCATCCTTGAGAGCTCACACTCTGGTCCACGTTTTGTCATGTGAGCTTCATGCCCTCAGTGGTTGTAGACTTACAAAAGAGGGCAAGCCCTCTGCTTTGTCCTTTATGCTTCTCCTTTCTAGTCTCCTTAGGTGTTCAGGGTCACTCTGTGAATACTTTGAGAAGCTCAAATAATGGAGACTTGTCTACTTTCCACAGACAGGCTTGGAAAAGCCAGCTAGCATCTCCCTTCAACTGAGATGCCTCTGCACAGTCGATGGGACCTAGTGTGCTTATTGCCTTGGCAGCTCTCTGACTCTCTGTGTCCCTCTGCAAGGCTGTTGCTGCTTCATGCAGGATGCTGCAGTCAGGTAGAAGGGCAGCTCCAGGGCATCTCTGTGGTCTCATCAACGACCTACCTGCGCCCCCTGGCGACAACTTCACGACACAGCCAAAACTGCTTTGCCTTTTGCTGCCCTCTGTAATATTGAAGAGGTTCACTGACCCTCCTTGGTCCCTGCTGACCTTATCTGCCCTTGTGTCCTGGAGCATGAGAACATGGCTGTAGCCCCAAAGTCTCTCAAATATCCACTTTGGCAAGGTAGAACCATGGAAAGGCACTAGCTTTGGAGCTGGGAATACTGAGATTTGGTCCTAGCTGGTCCACTCTCCAGCGTCTTTGTCACTTGGCTGAGAATTAGAGATGACCATGCTTTCCTCACAGGGCAGCTACTGTTAAAAGGGGATGCGTAAAGCCTGGGTGGCATATGTATGCATTTCCAACTCTTGGATCAGTGAGGCTGGAGGATTAATTTGAGCTCCAGGCTATACTGCTGTACTGAATTAGAATGAGACCTGTCTCAAATGAATAAATAAGTCAATAAATATGAAAAAATGTGTAGCCACATCTGCTTATTACAGATATAAGTTAAAAGCCAAACACACACACACACACACACACAAAGGCAGGGGAGGGGGCAGAGGGAGGGAGGGAGGGAGGGAGAGAGAGACAGAGAGGGGGGGGAGAGAGAGAGAGATATGTTTCCAGTACTAATGGTTTTTTCCATATTAGGGTCTTTATTAAATTTTTCTGACAGTCAGCTGTGGTTTTCTGACCGACTATCTCCTATTGGTAACAATTTCTAAATAAGAACAGCAGAGGCATCTTCTCGTCCAAGACAGCCAGGAGATGCTCAAAGTAATGATGAGGCCATGGCACAAGGAAACAGAAACCAAAATGAAGGCCCAGCCAGCCAAGCCTCAAAATTATCCAGTAACTGTATAATAATACATGTATCCATGAGTGTCTGCTGACATGAGTAAATGGGGCAAGGACAGTGGTCTTCCTTCATCTGTGAAAAAAATCCATAAACCATTCTAACAATCCGCCCAGGAGACAGCAAGTAGTGCCAATGCGTGTGAGTGGAAGCTGAAGAAAAATGCAGTTTGAAAGTCCAGCAAGCCCCACCTTCCTGTTAGCAACTCTACCGTACAGATACAGGAAGCATCTAGTCACAAGTGTTCAAGATTAGCCTTAGAAATAGGACAAACTGCAACCTGCTATTGGGGCAGGGGTGCACGAAAAGGACAAACTGTCACTTTGGTGATATTCTTTCCCAAATTGCATAACTGGAATCTGCCAAACAAATGCAAAGTGAGGAGTGTTCTAGAAAAGTCAGCCATAATCTACAGCAGTCATAGGCATGACTGTTAAAGAAAGAAAGATACAGGAAGAATTCCAGCTGAAAGTCAAGTGTAGACAGACATAAAGCAACCAAGCTCAACAATCCGGCAACAATAATCTTGGTTAGAGACCACAACTGTCATCATTGGAAAAAAATCTGGATGTTTGGTGCCCGAAGGTCAGAGTCTAGTTTTACACTGTAGCTTTTTGATGGTGCCTTAGTGTTAAGCAGGGGTACTCACAAGGAAGACATCCCACGGTGTTTCAGCTTGCTTTTAGAGGGCCCAGAAGTAACTCTTTGCATGAGCCTGTCGAGTTTCTGAAAACCAGAGGTCATTTCAAACTTCAAACTGAAAGAGTTGATAATTTAAAATAATATTTTTAAGCTGTCAGAGCAGACAAAGGAAACTAAGGGGAAAAAAAAGAAAACTTGTTACAAAATCTGAAAACCATATTTGCAAAAGTGTGTATCTGATACTTTTGAAGATTACATCCAAAATAGCCAAAGGAACAAAGCAAGGAGACAACCAAGTGGATGAACTAAGTGAAGAGATGAACCATGTGAAGACAAGTCACGGAACCCCAGTACATCCAAAACTGCTTCTAAACAGGAAACTAAGACAAAAGAGATAAGCATATCCAACTTCAATGTGATCAAAGTTTTTAGAAACCAAAATGTACATAAAAAGTTACCTATGACTCACAGTAGAATTAGTAAGGAATCCAGTGCTTGGCTCAATGAGAAAGAAAAAAGGTTTGTACACCTTGATATAACAAATTACCAGATACTCAAAAGAAAAATTTCCACCTCCTTATCTCCATAGGATCAGATTCCACAGGAGAATAAAGATGTGTTTATACTGTGGTAATAACAAAGCTGGCTTTCCAGGAGTCCTGTCCATTTTATATCATTGGTTTTGTTTTTTTTTGTTTTTTTTTTTTTTTGGTTTTTTTGTTTTTGTTTTTTTGGTTTTTTGTTTTGTTTTGTTTTGTTTTGTTTTGTTTTTTTAGGAAGGAAGGAAGGAAGGAAGGAAGGAAGGAAGGGAGGAAGGAAGGAAGGAAGGAAGGAAGGAAGGAAGGAAGGGAGGGAGGGAAGGAGGAAAGCAGGCAGGCAGGCACAATGCACATTTCCAAAAGGTGAAGATATTCAGCTTTCCTACAATTTAATTTAAAGATAGTGCAAAGCTTGACCCAATAAAATTCCCCTTTTCTTCCTTACAGATGGACGCACAACTTTAAATATATGTAGCTATGAGATTTACAGCAGCGTCTTCCCATCGATTTCTTATCCATCTATGCCAAGGATAACCAAGTTCTGGCCCAGAGACAGGAGCAAGGGGACACTGTGTAGCTTCTAGGAAAAGCCTATGGGGAGAAGGTCTGCTCTGTCTCCATGCTCCTCCCAGAGAGGTCAGCTTTGCCAACCCTGGGTGAAGCTACCCTCCCACTCCCTACCCTCAGTACTCCCCATGTGATTCCTGTCATTCTTAAGACTCTGCGGAAAAAATAAACTCCCATCATGTGTGACTCCATCACTTTCTGACTTCAAACACCTCCAGTCCATCTAACTGTAATTGGCGTCCATACAGGTTAAGGCCAAATAAAAGCTTACATCACAAATGAGAGGATTATTTGCACAAAATCAATTGTAGTAAACGTTAAATTCAATTACTCATCAAAACATCTGGGGTAGAGTTTCAACATCCTTACACACTACTTTAAAATTCTTGAGATAAAATAAGGCAGCACATGATAGCTTGGTGACTTTTCCTATAGATCAGTGGCTGGAAGTCACAGCCTTCATCAGAGAAGGTTCTTGGTGATTAACACAGAGATCTCCAACTGGTCTACACACAGGGAGATTGGAAATGCTTGGCTGGGAAGGGGATGTGCAGATCACAAGACTCTCCCCAAGGCTCACAGGATCTTTGAGGAAGAGAAGACAGAAGAAAAAAAAAAAAAAAGTAAGAGCCAGAAATGTTAGATCACTACAATAAAATTGTTTTCTGGACACAACGATAAGAGTTACACATATGAACTCACAGTGATCGTGACAACATGCAAATGATCTACTACACAGTAGTGAGCTTTGTCATTTGTCCCACCTGGTCTTTCATCAAGGCATCGTTAAGCCTGACTTCCATGGATCTGGAGGGATGGCTCAGTCAATACAGTGTGGATTGCATGTATAAGGACCTGAGCTGAATCCCCAGCACCCACATAAAAAGCCAGAGGTTGTGGCTCACACCTGTAAATCCAAAACTAGGAATGGGAGAGACAGAAGAAATCATGGGTCTCACTGGCCAGGCAGTCTGGCCAACCAGTGAACTTCACCCAACTACTGACCTATGCACACACACACACACACACACACACACACACACACACACACACACACACAAAGAGAGACAGACAGAGACAGACAGAGAAACAGACAGAAACTGAATCTCAGAAAACCATAAATGATTACATTGAGTGCAGCACTGTAGCCCCTCTTGGATATCTGAGATCTGAAAGTAACATCACAAACAGCAGATACTGAAAATATTCCTTTCTCCTGAAACAAATCATAAACAACATGATCACTATCTTCAAAATTCTGTGAAGAGGCACTCATAGAAGAAATATCAAACCCTGCATCACCTGTTACAGACATGACACTGTGGATCAAAATTGGAATGCTTCCTAAAAGTCATTGTGGAGAAAATGAAAGCAGAAAACAGATGAATAGAGAGCAGAGGGTAGAGGGAGACCTGGCGGGGGGGACCTTGGTTTGAGGAAAATGATGAGGGAGATGGTAGACATTCTAATGCTCGCCACACAGCCCAGGCTCATTAACTGGAGAACTCAGGTGAGACTCCCACCTTCAGAGAAAGGTAAAGATGGCCCTAAAATAGCATGGCAAAGATGAAATGCAAACCCCCCCCCCCGCCACAGATCTTACAACATCGGTTATTAAATTAATGGCAGTGAGACAAGTTAGTATGGACTGACTGGACTGAGCTCACCGGAAAGTCCAGACAATGGCCTGGAGGTGAAGATCTGCAGAGAATTGTCCTTGGAAGCATTTAAATGCAAGAAGTAACCATTAGAACAACAAAAAATGACTTTTCTGCCATTTCTACCTGCTTTTCTTCCCCCCACCCCCAAGAACTGAGGTGATCAGTTATTATATCAGGAAAATAGTAATTTATTAAATTCCATGAAAAAAATGACACTATGAGATTATTTTTAAAAATAAATGCTTTTATTCTTTAGCTGTTTTATGACTATTTCTTTCTGTGACTGTCTTAAATACAGTATGGTTTCATCATTAGGGCATCTCTATTCTCAAATGCCTTCTCTAGGGGAAAGGACTTTTTAAAAAGCATTTTTTTAAAAAATTGTGTGTACTTGTGTGTGCGTGTGTGGGTGTATGGGTGTGTGGGTGGGTGTGTATGTATGTATGCAAACATGTGAGTACAAATACCCACTGGAATTACAGGTGGTTGTGAGCCACACAACATGGGTGCTGGAAACTGAACCCATTTCTCTGCAAAAGTAGTACTTGCTTTTACCACTGAGCCATCTCTCCAAATTTAGAAAATAATTTTTAATATTTATTTATTTATGTATGTATCTAATGTATGTGAGTACACTGTCACTCTTCAGACACACCAGATCCCATTTCAGATGGTTAGGAGCCACCATGTGGTTGCTGGGATTTGAACTCAGGACCTTTAGAAGAGCAGTCAGTGCTCTTAACCGCTTAGCCATCTCTCCAGCCCAGAAAATAATTTTTAACATTTAACAACGATTTTACTAATATGAGAATCAAACATATGAAGGTGGTCTGTTGGCTATTCCCGTATTTGCATATGATCTCTAGAAAAGGTTCCTACTGAAAACATAGGACCTCAGAGAGTGATGGGCACATGGAGGGAAGCTGACGTGAGGTAGGCTACACTGCAAGCTGGAGGCTAAGAATCTCAAAACCTCAAAAACCTGGGGACAATGGTCATTTTCTGTGGGATTTATTTTCTCTTTTGGACTTTGCTGTATTTATTCTGACAGTCATAGTCCCTGGATAATCACACCCTTACCATTGCTATGTGCTTGGCCCTCATGTTTTAGATAGACAGATAAATACATATATACATACATACATATAAGCGTGTATTCATTATACATGTCCCTAATTTTAGTGTTAATAATGTATCAGTGGACTAAAATAAAAGCTGACACTGGTAACCTGCACTCGCACCTTCTTCCTGCATCTTACTGCTATTTGTCTGTCCTCATATTTCTTTCTTATACCTTTATACTATGTCTGCATGTACTTTGTTGGTTTTTTAATGTTCTTCAAATAAAAGGTCGTAAACCCTGACAAACCCTGTTGCAAAGCATAGGAGCCCCTGCCTGTCCTCACTGAGAAATTCGGTAATTCTATTTTAATATTTGAGCTGAGGCACTTACCTGCAACTAAGACAAAGAGTATTCAAATACTCAAATACGCACACACATACACACACTCACAAAGAAGCATGCATGCACACAGGTGTGCAGGTACACCCCCAAGGAGCATGCAAGCGTATATACTCACAGGCATGCAGGCACACATATATGCATACACATACCCACACAGCAATACTAGATTCACGACTGGGTACTTAAGAAACTGCTAAGAGTATGGACTACTACAGTGTTCTCACAGTTCCCCAACTAAGGAGGATCCAATTACATTAGAAGTTAACTGCAGTGTCTTGTTCATTTTTTTTTTCCTGGCTCTTTTTTTTTTAATATTTTTTATTAGGTATTTTTCTCAATTACATTTCCAATGCTATCCCAAAAGTTCCCCATACCCTCCCCCCACTCCCCTACCCACCCACTCCCACTTTTTGGTCCTGGCATTCCTCTGTACTGGGGCATATAAAGTTTGCACGTCCAATGGGCCTCTCTTTCCACTGATGGCCAACCAGGCCATCTTTTGATACATATGCAACTAGAGTCAAGAGCTCCGGGGTACTGGTTAGTTCATAATGTTGTTCCACCTATAGGGTTGCAGAACCCTTTATTTAGCTCCTTGGATACGTTCTCTAGCTCCTCCATTGGGGGCCCTGTGATCCATCCAATAGCTGACTGTGAGCACATCCACTTCTGTGTTTGCTAGGCCCCAGCATAGTCTCACAAGAGACAGCTATATCAGGGTCCTTTCAGCAAAATCTTGCTAGTGTATGCAATGGTGTCAGCGTTTGGAGGCTGATTATGGGATGGATCCCTGGATATGGCAGTCTCTAGATGGTCCATCCTTTTGTCTCAGCTCCAAACTTTGTCTTTGTAACTCCTTCCATGGGTGTTTTGTTCCTAATTCTAAGAAGGAGCATAGTATCCACACTTTGGTCTTCATTCTTCTTCAGTTTCATGTGTTTTGCAAATTGTATTTTATTTCTCGGGTATACTAAGTTTCTGGGCTAATATCCACTTATCAGTGAGTACATATCCTTTGAGTTCTTTTGTGATTGGGTTACCTCACTCAGGATGATGCCCTCCAGGTTCATCCATTTGCCTAGGAATTTCATAAATTCATTCTTTTTAATAGCTGAGTAGTACTCCATTGTGTAAATGTACCACATTTTCTGTATCCATTCCTCTGTTGAGGGGCATCTGGGTTCTTTCCAGCTTCTGGCTATTATAAATAAGGCTGCTATGAACATAGTGGAGCATGTGTCCTTCTTAGTGGTTGGGACATCTTCTGGATATATGCCCAGGAGAGGTGTTGCTGGATCCTCCGGTAGTACTATGTCCAATTTTCTGAGGAACCGCCAGACTGATTTCCAGAGTGGTTGTACAAGCTTGCAATCCCAATACTCAAATGTCCTTCCCAGCAATATGGTATATATTAGTACTAATGATTGGTGCAAAAATGTTGAGAATTAGCCATTTACGAAAACCCCATGCTTTCATTCCTCAGGCCTGCAGGTTGTTTACTTTAGCCAACAGCTAGACATGACTAGTTTATGTCATCTGTGGCCATACAGAATAATTAACAAATGAAAGGGGGAAAACCATGTTTGCATATATTTGGTCTCATTTGTCTTCCTCCGCCCTCTTTTGGGATGTTAATACTTTCAAGTCTTTCCAGCACCTTCTCAGCAGGTGCTGGGTGAGGGGTTAGACTTTAACTGATCGGTCTGGGTAGAAAACACTGGGTTTTTTTCCAGGAGCCTTCAGGGCCTTCCAGTTGCTTCTTTTACCTTGACTCAAGCTTCTTGTATCATTATTGTTTATGTTGTCACAATCTCCTGTAAAGGACACTTTAATCATGTGTCTTACTCCTGAGAAACTCCCACAGAGCTAAAATGCTCCCGAATGCTAACAACATTCACCCTGAGCTGGGATGCAGGCATCCCTCTCCTCCCAGCTCACAAATGGCTGTCCATAAACACAGCTATAATGGATCCCCCTAAGAATCGCTTTTAGTGCCTCGTATTTCATCATATAGTGAGTGGTTTGAGTAGTCACTACCTAACCAAAAGAAACCAGCTTCTGAAACATGGTCATTTCCTCTCAGTGAAAAAGCCTGGCCCCTAAAGACCAAGGTCAGCTGCCTGTACATATTACTGCAGCAAGATGAAGCAAGATGCCAAACAGAGAGCTGATCTCCACTGAGAACACACACTTTCCACTGAGATGGAGCTGCTGTCTTCCTGTGCAACAGCTGAAGACAGCTGAACGCTGTTAAGAGGCCACATGTAAAACGGGCTTCAACTACCTCTTTAAATGCTCCTTCCATAGAGGGAGGCACTCTGTTGTAATTTGCTATGCTAGTTCCATCTTATTTTTATTTCTTTCTTTGGAATTTAACATTATTCATTTTCAGGTTTCTCTTTTCTCTGCTTTGCTCATCCATATTATATTAATGCCTAGGATCCTGAGATGTGACTATGAACAGGCATCTACTGTTGTTTGCTTGTTTGAGATGCAAGCAGATGTGCTACCCGACAGTGGCAGAGTGGACATACGAAAGATAACCTAGTACACTTCCTCTGTCTCTTTGGAGGTCAGAGGTTTTATCATTGCAGCAGAATTCCTTGGGGATGTAGAGATTACTATAGATATCCATCCTGGCTTTACAACTTTTCTAATGAGATGAGGCATTACTGAACAGAACCACACCAAAGACTTCCATACTTCACAGGATCTCCTTGCACTTCCTGCTTACTCCCTCTGTTCCAGGCTGCAGCCATCTCATGCTGGGGCAGCAACCACTTGCATGTGTGCATAATCTGCTACGAATCTTCAAAGTCTCCCTAGAATCCATCACTATCCTTTTCCTTCACCTAAATACAGAACTGAGTGAGTGGTCACATCAACCTGGCTTATGAGGAGACATAACAGGGATACTTGTACACAAGCTCATCTATCAGCTTCCTGAGTTCCAGCTTTGGAAACCCCCTCACTGCTGGGCTTGAATCTTGTAAACGTGGCTCATTATCTTAGAGCCAGATCCCATGAAGTTCTCACCCCTAGCTCCACCTGGAAATGCTCTACCTATGTATCCAATTGCCATCTCCTCTGCAGTTGTGATGTTGAGTTTGAACTGTCAACTCAACATGATCTTGAATTACCTAGGAATAGAGTCTCAATGAAGGATTGTCTTGATCAGATTGGCCTGTGGCCATGTCTATAGCGGAGTGTCTTGGTTGCTTCAATTGATGTAGAAAGACCCAACCTAAAAGTGGACATCACTTGGACTGCACCAAAGAGGAGAAGATGATCTGAGGGTACACATGGCATTGATCTCTGTCTGTGATTATAAATGTGATGACCTCACTATGGTGGACTGTAGCATGAAACTGTGAGCCAAAATCAACCCTTAGCTCCTATGTTGTTTTCACAGAGTGTTTTCTACAGGAACTAGAAAGGAAAACAAGTCAAGAGTCTGCCCTCTAACTCATGCTGGCTTCCTCTGGCCTGATGTAACTTGGCTCCATCATAGCCTGTTTCCACCCTGCTCCCTGCTGTTGATGGCTGTGGCTTTTCTTTGTTCTCCCCAAGAACTGTTAGCTAACCTTTTAGTACTTCACCCACTAACAAAAATAAGTGGTGACTTGAGCATTAGAAAGAAGAAATTTCAAATCCCTCACAATAGGATATGGCTGGCACGTGATGCTTTCACATGTATCCATGTTTCTCTGAAGAACCACATAACTTATGAAATCCCTGTATTTTCCTTAGTGGTGAATTCATTTGGTAGTCTTCTTCTGGCTTCAGAAATGAATATGATCCATTGATCTGCTGAGATATATTTGGATATATCTTGGCAACACCCATCAAGGCTGTCTAAAGAGAGAACAGTGGGCACCACTGGAGGTCATGTTAGGGCACACAGTAGAAATGGAGGATGAATTCTCACCTTGAAACATCGCAGCAGCATTCTTTACACCTTTTCTTCTCCCAGAAAATATGTTCTCTCCTCTTGTGAACATGGCTCCCCAGCTCTGAGACTAGATTTGTTTTCACTCTCCTTAGTAAGTGATAGAAACTGCAGAACAATGCTTCCCTGAGCTTTGACAACAATCGTGATGTCTGTGATCTGATTTTGCATGCTTGGCTATGTAGGTGCAGTTACTGGCAGTGTGTCTCATATGGTAACTATGTCTTCTGCCTAGCAAGGCAGAGTTGAATTAAACTAGGGGTGTGAGGACTTCTGCCCAAGTACTAATTAGGCTTGATCCTGCATATCTTGGGAGTTTGAAAGAGATTGGGCACATTCAGAGTGATATGGCCATATTGGGCAAGGGGATTTTTAATGACCTCCCTTATTGCACCTGGATGGGGAGGGACTGCAGGGGATGTTAATTATCTGGTTCTTTCCTTCTATTGTCTTAGGGACTGTCTTGGTTAGAGTTTTACTACCTTTAACAGACACCATGACCAAAGCAACTCATATAAAGACAAAATTTAATTGGGTCTGGCTTACAGGTTCAGAGGTTCAGTCCATTATCATCAAGACAGGAATATGACAGCATGCAGGCAGGCATGGTGCAGGAGGAGCTGAGAATTCTACATCTTTATCTTAAGGCTGCTAGTAGAATACTGGCTTCCAGGCAGCTAGGAGTAAGGTCTTAAAGCCCACATCCACAGTGGTACACCTACCAACAAGAACACACCTACTCCAACTAGGACACACCTCCAAAATAGTGCCACTCCCTGGGCCAAGCATATACAAACCATCACAGGGACCATAAGTAAAACACACTTGGCACTTGGTACAAACAGATCATGAACATGAGTATAACTACAAAAATATCATCCTTCATATTTGCTAAAATTTTTATTAATATATAATAAGTGTCCATATCCACAGGAAGCAGCATGATATTTCAGAACAAGCATTTACTTCCATTGTCTATGGTTAGGTCTCTAGAATATAGTTGTTTTATCTTTTCAACAAATATTAACTAAACTGCTACTACGCACTGAACACTTTCTCGGGCCACAAAAGGTATTAGATTTTTCCCTGGCATTTATGTTTACATAATCCAAAGGAAAAAATAGAAATCAATAATCATAGAATAATATGTGAGCTGTCTTCTTTCATTCAAGTAGCACAGTGACTTTGAGCTTTTGCTACACTGTAGCATGAATTAATACTTATTTCCTTTTTATGACAAAATCATGGTCAGCTATGTGGATATACTGCCTGTTATTTATTCATTCTTCTGCTAATGGACATTTGGTTGATTTCCAGTTTGGAACTGTGGGTGATGAAATTGTTCTAGAATGACCATTTTGATGGTTGTCTAACTCTGTGAATATGCTAAAAGCTATTGAATTGTATTCTTTAAGTGAGTAAACTGTTGGCCTATGAATTATATCTCAATAAGGCTATTACCAGAATGAAGATGAAAAAAACAAACCAGCAGTTAAATTGCAGATGCTGCATCAAGAGAACACACGTGATATGTCTCTAATGGAGTGAGTGGTTTGAGAGGCTAACTGAAGGTGTCTAAGAAGAGTGGAACCTCTAAGTCTTCTCAATGAATTCTTAGAAGATACCTACATGGCAGGATCCCTGGATCAGGGAGGAAGTTCAACACTGATGTTTAAAGATATAACACAGCATGTACATAGAGAGGCCCACTCAGCTGTCTACTGCTGGGGAAATACATCATTGTGACCAAAGCCAATCAAATGACCACCCATGGGAGCCAGGACTGTGCAGGTGATAACCCCAAAGGGAATTATATTAGGGGCAGTGAGTTCATTAGGGAGCTAGTGACTGCCACTAGGAGAGTCTCAATTAATAAACAGCAAACCAAGAAAAAGGAGCAGGGGGTGAAATTATTGCTCAGCCAAGCAGAATGCAAGAGCATAACAGTAATCATGGTAATTACAAAACGTGGCTTCAATGAAAAAGGCAGAGAAGATTCTGACCTAGGCAAATAGCCTAGGTCAAACAATCTGTGGCCACATTACCTATGCAGGGGCTAGCAGTGGGGAAGGGCCACTTTCCTTCAAGGTACAAGCACACTAAATACCCTGTACTTCAAAGAGTGCCAACATAACCAATTAGGGGAACCTTTTTTATTGTGTCATAGTGACAAGAAAATGGCTACCACATCTGAACATGCTCTGTCTTCAAGACAATGTTTGGCTCCACCCACAGTCTTGGTGAGATAAATACAGAGGCAGCTCCTCATTTGTTTAATAGCCCCTGCCCACTCTATTGACAGAGTTACAATGTGGCTTTTGTGTGTGTTGCTACTTTTTCTAGGAGGAAGGGAAGAAATTAATTTTAAAAGTTAATAAAAATAATGTAAACTTTGCATCAATATGAAAAGATAAAGTTGGGCAAACAAGGCCTTGTTCCTGTCCCACTCTCAATTTGGATCTGAACAAAATTGAAAACAAAAAGGTTTTAAGGTTACAAATTCCTTACAAGAAAGGAAGCCATAGATAACCATCATCCATAACTCTTTTCCATTTCATGACACACAATTTAAAAACATATCAAGTTTCTGCCTTGGGCCACATTCTTCAAATGAAAACAGACATAAGATATGTTTACGAACACCACTTCTGCTTCCCCCTTCCTCTCCAAAGTCCATGAACACTAAGTGAGGATGCTAGACTGTAGAACATGGGTTATTCTGGTTGTGTTTGCATAGACAGAACCATCAGATGTTAAAATGTCAAAGGATGCTAATATGGTATAGCATTAAATTCTTTCAAAAGGTAGCTCTAAAAGTCTGTGTGACTCTGTGTGTGTGTGTGTGTGTGTGTGTGTGTGTGTGTGTGTGTGTCTGCAAGTGCACACATTTGGGGGCTAGTAAATGAGTTCATCTGGCACCAAACACTCAATGGCATTGATCTCCATGTCACATGAGGGTGTGAAGCTACATATTCACTAGTTTACTGTCTGACTCTAACATCTGGAGACCAAGCTGACAATGGATATGGAGAGCCAAGCAAGCCCAGTATAAAGCTCTATGAAGACAGAATAGTGCTACTTGTACTGAGCACAGTTAAAATGTCTTACTAGCAATAAGCAAGACAAACCCAAGCTCAAAGTGAACAAGCAAGAAAATCTAGAGATGAAACATAAGGCATAAAACCAAGATTAGAAGTAATTCTAAGATTATGCATAGCCCGTTGCTAGAGACAGGAAGGACATCACCTGTTAGTACTGTAAGAGTCAACTCTCATATAATCAAGGAGAGAACCGGAGTCACTTACATAAATTAGTACAGCAGAGTAATGGATAAGCACGGTGTCTATGGTGAGAGCCACATTCTACAGGGAGTCAGAGAAGGAACATCTCCAACAAGACCAAGGATGAGGTACAGGGGATGAGGTACATAGTTGGACTTCTTACTGCTTCACACTACTCATAAACTGCATGCACACTGATGAAACCTTTGCAGAGGTGACCTGACCTAGACAGCATCACGAGTAAAGCTATGAGTGATGCTAAGGTGAGGTCATCTTCCTTCTGCATCTTCTGGGCAGCAAGAAGCTGTACTGTCTCCTAACTGGAAAATATATACATTCTCTTTAGGATTGATCTCTTTAGTTAGTTAGTTAGTTAGTTAGTTAGTTAGTTAGTTTAGTTAGTTAGTATATGAAAATTTGCTTCTCTCAGCAATGCCTTAAACTTCTAATAGTGAGAGTGCATGTTAAACTTGAACAAATCTAGGTGCACAATCATGATGGTCCTGACCCTGGACATCTTCTGGAAGGACCCACAGCTACCCACATAACTTCAAAGGCTCTTTATAAATATCTCCTCCGACCATCTGTACTGTCTGTACCACAAGGAAGTGGCATTCAAAGCAAAACATCCTTGTAAGCAACTTTACACTCAGCAGAAGAGGAAGGCTTAGGCGGGAGAGATGAATTATAGGAAGAAAGTTCTACAGCATGGAAAATAAGCCATTAAATACTGAAGGAATTGCAGTCAATTATTAATTAACTGGGATACCTTATGTGGGTGGGATGGAAAGGGGAGAGAGTCCAGCACTGCAATTGAAATTAAATAAACTATATCAATTATTGAGTATAAGAGTGGTTTAACTCTAGTTAAGGTGAGAGAAACCTCATGTATCAGAAAAGCCAAGACCTGATGAGCAGTTACTATAATCTCCTAGGCACGAATGGATGGACCCAAGTCAGGAGGTGGACAGGGGAGTGGCCATCCCCCACAGGAGGAAGCTGGTGTTGCCAGCAGCTTCTTTCTCTGCTATCAGAACAGCTCATTCACCCAGCCCAGGGAAGAAGAGAGAAGCTGGCATTTAGCACTGAGCACTCAAACTGTCCTAGCAACTAAAAAGCTGAGCCAATTCAGCCCCTCCATGGCAATGAGTAGCCTTTGAGAGGTCATGATTATGTGCCTTGTGGCCATCAGAAGTACCAAAAACTTAGCACATGAGGTGCTGTACAGTTGACTCTCAATTGAGCTGCTCATTACCTGGGGACTAGGACAAGTCACTAACCCTGGGTTAGCTTCTCCAGCCCTACTGTGGAATTCACATTTGTCCACGGCTTTGTTTTGAAGACAGAATGAGATAATCTGTGATTCCCTCCTAAGGAGATGCACAAATGAGCGATGCAGAAGTTGCATCCTTCTGAAACATGCTGAGGAGGATGAAGATGCAACACTGATAAAGGGTTCTTCTATGTTCTCTCCACGGTGAGTTCAGGGAGTACATAGATTTAGAGATGTAAGGGATGGAGAGAGGGAAGAAGACAGAAAGGAGAGGTGGTGGAGGTTGAGAGGAAGAATAGGGGAAGGAGAAGGCGGAAGGATGGAGAAGCTCTCCCCAGGTAAGAGCACTGGTGTGACTGAGTGACTGAGAATCTTCAGAGCATGTCAAGACACCTTCATTCTCAGGCACCCTCCTGCTTGAGCAAAGACTGGGACCTGTTAGATTGGAAATACTTATTGGAGGGTTTCTCTGTGGATACACTCCTGCTTTCTCCTGTCTTTCCAAGGTCTTCTGTCTTTGGTGCAGATCCACCAAATCCCTGCTTTCTGCATTCGGGCTGAAACCACACAGCATTTTGGTTCTGCTTTCAGCTTTTAGTCCTGAGAGCAGGACAAACACAACACTTGCTCAGAGGTCCTGATGAAAAGACAAAGAGAATACAAGCTTTGTGTCCTTGCCAAGCAACAGATGTGGCAAAGCCATTTCGAGGCTAGAAGAGTTAAAGTTTTGGTTCCTAAGAATTTGACTTCTCTTCCTGAAGAGACTGAAGTTCCAAAGCCACTATCTGCTCAGTCTGAGTGCTCTTGAGATATCCTGTTTCCTTTGTGCAACATTCTCATTAGCCTCCTGCTGACTCTGTCCTATTGTATGATAGATGTGGTAGACTCTGTCCGATTTCTCATGAGGAAACAGTTTATAAGGTTCTGCACTTCTTAAGAAGCTTAAGAACATAGCTTGTGCTAGTTCTGCTGATCTCAAACCTTATCTTCTCTGTTTTATTCTCTTCATCCTCTGATCTTCTGGTCCTCTCTCTCTGTATTCTGTTGGTGAAGAACAACCTGCCTGTCCAGGTCATTAGGCTGCTGGAGTTCTCTGTTCCTGGTCTATAGGTTGTCCACAGATTTATCAAGTTTTAAGGCAGTGGTTCTCTACTTAATGCTATGATTCTGTAATAGTTTCTCATGTTATAGTGAATCCCAACCATAAAATTATTTTGTAGCTACTTCATAACTGTGATTAGCTACTGTTATGAGCCATAATCTAAATATCTGATATGTAGGATATATGATATATGACCCCTGTAATTGGGTTGTTTGACTCCAAGGGGGTCATGACCCACAGGTCTAATGAATCATGATCAGGAGGAAGTTTGGAATATAAGGTACTAACATCAGTGTATAAGAATATGAAGGTTTTGTTTGCTTTTGTATTTTTTTCTATTCAAGGATAACACAGATATTTTAAAAGTCACGGAAGGTAGAAAGATGACAATAATGATGGTAATGAAGATAGATGATAGATAATTGATAGATGAATATATAGATTTTAAATATATAGGTAATAGATAAATAACTTATAGGTTAGTAAGTAGATGTTTGATAGATAATTGATAGGTCAATAGATGTTAAATATATAGATGATAGATACATAATTGATGATTAGTAGATGTTAAATCGATATAAATACATGTCAAATAGATTATAGGTAGATAGATATTGATAGATTAGTAAATATTAAATATATAGATGATAGATATAAATTGGTGGATTAATACATAGGTGTTAGATATATAATAGACCTATTGAGATAGATAGATAGATAGATAGATAGATAGATAGATAGATAGATAGATAGATAGACAGAGAGATGAGCAATAGGCAGGTCCCCTGCAATATATCAGATACTGTCCTTGTTGCTCAAAATAGGGAGTGAATGACACACATAATAAGATACCACACTCTAGCCAGGACCTTGCCGATGTATGATACATGGTGTGTTACAGCCCTCAAGATGGCTGCAACTATGAATATCAGGACTAGAAAGTAGATGTCTTAACTTCTGAGTAGAATCATGCAATTAAGAGAAATGCAATGAAAGGATGGAAAAAGGAGCATTAAAGAGGGGTGGGCTTTCTTGGAAGAGGCAGAAGAGCAGTAGGCGCCAACAGAAGAAACCAAATGGAGTCCAGGACCTAAACTATGAATCGCATTTCCAACATATACTTGTACAGTCAGCCCTCGCTGTTGGTTGGCTTGTTTTCCATTTGTAAGCCTCCTCTCTGCATGAAAACACACAATCAATAAACAGCAGCCATGTTTCTAAGTCCCTCGGTCAAGATTTCTCTGGCTAGCTTAGCTATACAAACTTTCTTAAATGCTGGCTTCCTCAACCCCCTACTGTCTTCAGCACCAGACCTTGAGGCTCTGCTTTCTGCTCCTGGCTAGCTGTCTTTTCCTCAGACTGCTAACTGAGATCACACTAAAGTTCATTCACCAGACTCATTTCTCAGCCAGGCAGACCCAGCCACATGGACAGAGAATGAGAGTCCTACAGTGGGCTAGCACGGCAGTTGAGTAGAACACAATCTAGGTTCACAAAGGATGCTATGTGTAGAGTCATCTCCATTGGGAATACATGAGCTGCTGTGGGCTTGGAAGGATCACAGAATGAAGACAGAAAGATGTGCAGGGCACTGCAACATGAGACAAAGGAGGGACCAGGTAGAAAGTGGAGAATCAGAAGGTACAGGGAGGCAGAACAGCTGCCTGCAGGCAGCTCTACACCAGTACCAAGGGTCAGATCAAACTCTATCTCCAGCCCCAGATCAAGCATCTTACCCTTTATGTCATTTTTGCTCCAAATGTCACTTCAGTCATATGTCCTGAGGTTCTCTAGAAGAGTGTAGAGCAACATTCAGATAAGTGCACAACAGAGCAAAGGAGTGAGTGTAAGCAGCCTAGGTGCCCATCGAGAGAGGACTTAACAAGCCAAATGGGGCTCATGTATACAAAGCAATAGTGTCTGACCTCCAAAATGAAAAAAGTTTTGATGTGTACCCCTGCATGAGTGGCCTTTGAAACTATTTAGCTAAATGAAGCTAAATCAAGAAGGGTCCCAAGAGGGATGAGAACAGAAGAACTCATAGAGACAGAACATAGAACAGTGGATTGCCAGGAGCACATGGGAGAACAAGAGTGGTGTTTGATGAGCACAGAGGTCATCTAAGAAAACTGGGCAGGTCTTGATTCTGGTGGCCAGGCTAACAGCAGGTTGACTCACTGCTATTGACCCATGCATTGAAAAATGATTAGAATGGTCAAGTTTATTATTGGCATTTTAGTACAGTTTTTAAATTACTGACTGCCTGCCAGATGTGTTAGTACACTCTTGTGATTTCCAGTCCTCAGGTGGCAGAGGCAGAAGGATTAAAATTTGGGCCAGCTCGGGCTACATAGTAAGACCCTATCTCAAAAAAATAAAAATTGTTTTACACCTTCTGACTTCAAATCCACATAACAGATCTTGAACCACAGTGCACAACTTTTAAGTCCTTGATGAAAGCATGAACTTACTCTGCAAAAGGCCCCGCCCGACACAATGTCCTCATTTATCTCAAAGTTCCATCCCGGGCTTGCTTACACTGATCGTCTTTTCTCAAATGCTCAATGTCAGCCTCAATCTCCTCTTCCTTTTGGCCAGCATGCTACAAATCCCAGCATCAGAGCACAGGTAAGGCTTTTTTATGAAACCACCAAGACGAATCTGCATTAGCCACACATGTGCATGTTGCTTCTGATTAGAGCCTTTCTGCCTACTTGCTTGATAACAGAGGATGCTACCTTTGGCAGGCTTAGTCTCATGATCAGGACCCTGGAGAGCTCCAGAGAACTAATTTCTAATGTTGAGATGCCACCTTCTGCTTGTCAGACTCACTCTCCCAACACTGCACCACTCAAGGGAGGAGGTCAGCAGAGGGCGGGGGTTTGCAAATGCTAGATGGTAAAGCTATGCAGCATGTACTGGAGGAATGGCCATTTCTCAAATGAACAATTAAATTACTCTTGGTGAGTGAAACTAGCACCAGAAAGTGGCTATTTATACCCTGCACTCTGATTAAAAAATAAATAAAAGGTGACCTCATAGCAATTTGGAATTTAGAAATGATCTCATTTGTAAAGGTTACTGCCAATTCTCCAACATCTCCTACTTACTGAAGTGATCAGAGTGTGTTCAAACTTGTGTCCATGTATCTCCTGCCAAGACCCCACCAGGTTACTACAGAAACATCCATCCCTCAGCAGAAGACTCAAGGGTTTGATATTCCTCTGAATATTGTCAATGCGCAGGTACATTCTCTAGAATTTTTAAGAGGTTAAAGGTACCAGTATCTACCGGGACATAGAATTCAGTTGCCACCAGCTTTTCTATCCCTTTCTGAATGTTAGAAAAACTTTGAATCAAGAGTACAAAGAGTGTGCTGAAGACTTTGCTCTCCATGTTGTATAGAGCGAGCATTCTGGGTCTCAGCAGGATGTTGAGACCTTTCACACTTGTTTCTCAATATGCCCATCTCTCAGGCTTTCATGTCCTCCCTTGAAATTTGATCTGCATTACTGCTGCAAGAGAAAGCAGGTAACACCAAACACCCCAAGCAAAAGAAAAGTGTTTTCATGCATAGAAAACTTCAAAGGGCATTATACTTAGCAAATATGTCATCCCTCCAGCAAAGCTCTCTTTCTGCTGGCCTTAAGGATGAAGTGAAGACTACCCCCATTAACAGCATCCAGATGGGGCACAGAAAAAGAGAAATTGACAGTCAACAGATGAGAGACCAGTCTGTGTCCAGCAGTTGGAGGGCTTGGATGCTGAGGTCATGAATCCTGGAGGTGAAGGTGGGAAAACTCTAGAGCTGAGTCCTAGAAACACTTTTATCCAGACGAAGCACCTAAACTCTAGACTCCTAGAGGGGACACTATTGATGATAATTACTACACTTGATCTTAGCCAAAAGGCCGAGAATCGAGGATGATGACAATCACTTAGTGTAGGTTTTCTTTGTATAATTAAAGCTGGCTGTCCTACATTCACTTAAACTTTATTTCTTCACTTGGAGCGGGGAGAGGAGTTGCAAACACACAAGTTCCATACTACATGTGTGTGGGTCAGAGGACAGTTTACAGGTGAAGTCAGGTCTTGCCTCCCACTGCATGGGTTCCAGGGACCAAAGTCACGTCATTAGGCTTAGCAGTGGGTGTCTTTACCTGACAAGCCATTTCATCAGTCTAATCCTAAACTTCCAAACAATAAGCTACACCATAAAACATATGACTTGTAGCTAGAGAATGGGGAATGCAATATTTGGTCAGTTACCACGTGAGTTATCCTTCCTGAAACCTTGTTATATGTCAGACCCTTATACAGGAAACAGGTACCTCACTACTTTTACAGCCATCCCCTGAAGAAAGAATTTGGTCATATCTTTTCTATAAATAAGTTGAAGAGGCTGGGAAAGGCAGCGAGTCAGCACTTCCTAACAGCTTGCTTCTTACCTTAAAAAAGGCAAATCTATTCTCTTGGTTACTGTTGGACCCTCTATAACATTTAGCTCAACCACACTGCTGTGTTTGTTAACATTTAGCAAAGGGGAGAGAATATCTTGGCTCAGAGGCAGAGAAGGCAGTGAGGAGAGATTACAGAGGAAAGACGAAGGAATGAAATGAATCTAAGTCTGGAGGCAAAATGAATCTAGTTCCGGTCAAATCACTGGAAGATATAAGACTGCCTTGAGCATTCAATGTACAGTGATAAAGATCTATAATTGAAAGACAGAACACTTGCTCAGAGTGATGAAAGCTCATATACAGAGTGACAAAATTTGTGATGCCGAGAATGTCCTTGCTAACTGATGCAACTCAGGCCAGGAGTTTGGGGATACTGGGCACCTCCAGGCCCATCATGCCTGACACTCTGATGGTGGCTTATCTTCCTGAGAAGGAGAAAAGGGTGTTCTAGTGTATCTGGTTGCCATGGCTTAATGAAGTGTTAATTTATGCTGGAAAGATAAGAAAAGCAGTATGTGTCTGCAGGGAAATGCCTAACACTCCGGACCACCTGATTCTGTTTGTCCAGTGAAATGTTTGTTGAAAAATGTGACAGCATCCCCAGTCAGAAGACACTGGATCCTAAAATACAGTATGACTTCTGCACAGCAGAGTCTAATGAGAATGGAGCACCAGGTACTTTGCGGCAACTTTGAGGAGCCTGATGCTATAGTATTGCAGGGAGTCACAAACTCCCAAAAGACCCACACACTTCCATCTCAGGGAGGAATTTTCCACTGTGGAGAATGGAAAACACTTCTCTAATTGGCTGAACAATAATGAAATTTTGTTGACCCAAATGAGAGGGTTCAAAGGAAGTCTGGAAGCCTCAGGGTAAGAGTTGGCCTGACTCTCAACAGTGGCTTTGAGATCCACATGGCCTCCTCCCCGCCTGCCTATCTGCTCCTCATGCAGCAACCTGTACATCTCTGATGGTCTCAAACTAACTCCAACAGTCCCCAGGGCCATGTGTCCCTTCAGTTGTTCTCTTCCATTCAGGAAGCATCCTTTGTTGACATTCCTAGGGATCACTCTGAGATTTGCCTGGATTATCAATATGGGGATTTTCACTCCTCCACTCACCTGTGGCTATGGGGTGGACAGATACCAGTCAGTCTAGCTGGAGTCATATATTTTAACTCTTAAATTCGGTGTAGGATACATTTCTCTTCTGTTATTATACAATAAGAAATTACAAACCATTAACAAAGAGGTGGGAAAAGGACATAGAGAGGCTCCTCAATAGAAGCCGCTGTAATTACCAATGGCATCCGACACATCTGAAACAGCCAAGAACATTTAGTTCATAAGAACGTTTAAGGATACGTTATCTTTAATTCAATATTTCTTAACCAACGGCTTGGGAAAATTAATAAGCTTGATTAAAGAACTGAAAAGTCTCTCCAACCACATTAATAAAGGTTCTGAGAACTCCTCTCGAGAGAACTGCTCAGTGCATTCATTATTCTCCTTTGCCTGCGAGCAAATCATGGCATTGGTTGCCCACACCTGGGCAACAACTGACATAAATGCTTCAGGGAAATCAAAGATGCTACAGAGGCCACAAGGAGCCAACAACCTCAACTCAGTCTTTGTCTTTCTAGAGGTCTCCTGTGGGTAACATTCAAATGAATATCAGCTTCTCCTCTCCAGAGAAATCATGGTTGTTGTGTTTGCATCTGGTTAATGAAGCAGTCCCCTCTGGACTGGGTGACTCAGGCAGGGCCCACTTCAGATGAGTCATTAGGCCTCCTTCGTTAGCCAAACCCTCCTAGGTCCTCTCTCACCAGGTAGTGAACAACTTTAACCCCAGATAAACCCGAAAAAGAAGTCTACTTCCTACTAACTGTCAGACTTTGCTTTTCACCTTTTGGGGGCACACATCTGCATAGCCAACTTAGGGGATCTCATACAAACCAAAATCAGAATGGTGGAGGAGATGGCCGGTCACCACAGGAAAGCTGGGTTTGTATTCTGTAATGTAGGCACCTGTGTCCTGTATTCCCTGTCTGGCTAACCTGGAGTCTCATCACTATGGGAACAACCCAACCTCTCTTAATTGCCCTCTGCTCCTGCCTTTATCACAGCATAAAGCCAATCTCTGTCACCACTTGTAGGAGTATGAGAGGGTTTATATACACAAATAATGAAAATGGACTCAGCAGGTCTGTGTGTGTGTGTGTGTGTGTGCGCGCGCGCAGAAAGGTGGGGGCAAGGGCTGTCAGTGGTAAAGCACACTGATTGTTCTTCCAAAGGACCCAGATTAAATTCCCAGCATCCACATGACAGCTCACAACTGAAACTCTATTTCCAGGCAGATCTGATGCCCTTTTCTGGCCCCAACAGGCATTGTATGATACATGCATGTAACACACATTCAAAAATAACAATAAAGGGGAAAAAAAAGAAATAAGGAAAAAATTGTGGTTCCCCAACCCCAAACCTCTTACAGCCTCTATGGACAGAAGTTACACAATAAGTATGTTAAATCGGGGGTAACGCTAGGAGTGATACACCACATACTGGATTATGGTGAATTTTCTAGAGATATCCAGCACTTTACTGAAGAGAAGGTTTGACATCCAGCCAGGATCCTTGACCTAATCTAGACAACAACACTTGAAGGCAGCAGAACATCCATGGCAGGAGCAACTGGTCTCCAACGTCATTCCCAGCAACTGTGTTTAAGGTTGGACTGCACTCTGCTCTCAGACCTGCTTCTCATGATCTCACTCCGTAACAACACCCCCTTCCACTGTGTTTCGCACATGTGTGTTGTCTTATGTAACCTGCAGTCACTCAGTGTTCAGTTTCCTGCTTGATCCGAGTTGTTTCCTAAGGACCATCATCCCAGAGGAAACTGGAAGGCTTGCCTGGGCTCAAATATGATGCCAACATCCAGACCCTTGATTCTTAAGTTAAAAATAAATTAAAATGACTATACATGTATTATAATATAACACCTACCTATTGTATATGGGTTCTGAGATTGTGAACATAAGGAGGTACAGCTTAAAACAAAGGTATATGAAGGACATTTATTCAACTGTCAGCTTTTTTTATTTTCGTGATACTAAAAATGAAAGTTAATTACACTGTCTCTTGAAATCCCCAGTCTGTCAAAATTATTCGAAGGTGGCATTTGACAGTGGGTGTGAGAATACTCCACTCCTGTATTGAAATGTGCCTGCCAATGTCTGAGGGAATAGAAAGAATTCAACAACTCTCTTGGACCTAAGAAAGACATTTGCTCCAGAGCTCTCGTGCACATGGCAGCAGCAGCACACCACACCACACCACGTACAAGTGGAAAGGAGCTTTGGACTGTTTCCAGGTTGCTTTATCACGTGACATCATGAAACAACACTTGACAGATTCCTGCCACAGCTAAGAAAAGGGGAGCCGCATTATCTCCCTGAACTGTGTGAGTTTAAGAGCATAGGTCTGAACAGAGTGTTTGCGAAGACCCTCTGCTTCTTCTCTTCCTGCTAGGATGCCACAAAAGTCAAGGACACTGTGTGGAATTATCCATTACAGGCAGGGTGCTGCCACTTAGTTTATACTGATTACAGGGATGAAATCGGGTAATAGAGCATGGGTATGAGGAGATATATACCCTACATTCTCGAGGATATCTATTAGGGAGCTCTGAACTCTGCAGCCTCAGGAGAGCGGTGCATTCCTGTTCACACAAGGAGATAGGGAGACGACCATCAGGAGTGTGACCAGAAGAACTTAAAATGAGGTACCACTTTTCCCTTTCCCATTTGATGCTCAGCTCCCTAAGGCCTCTCTGAGAACAGATGGGTGCCATTGATTCTCTCTTTAGCACAACCTACAGAGAGAACCTGCATGCTCTCCTTCCTTCCAGTCTATCAGAGCAGCGCTCACTGACTTTCTTCTCAAGCTCACACCCTGTTGTCTTCTCCCTCCCCCGTTCTGCCACAGGACTGTTCCATGTCTTTCCTGCCATCCCTGGCCAATGATGCTGCCTTTTCCAAGAAATGTTCTGACACTACCTCACCTTTGTCCAACCGTACTGCACATTGCAGATCTCTGGTCTCATGGGGGTCAAAAAAGTCAGAGACCAGACACCAGGTCTCTCTCACCAACAGGTGAAACAATCAATCAGATTGGAAATAAAAACAATCACTTGATTTTAAGATAGGAGTACATGAGGTAAGTCTTGATAGTTATAACAGAGAAAACAGATGCTTACAAGAGGAACTCAGAAAAATAACATTGTCAAGACTAGAGGAACAGTGTCTTGGCTAAACCTGTGCCAGAGCCACCCACCCTCTGTTCCAGAGCCAACATGATTCACACCATCTCCTAACCAAGAACATTTTCACAACCCTCTTTCTTATAGCTCGTGTCCCATTCTAACATGGTTGTTACGCACATATGCACTTTAATGTGAACTTGCTACATAAGAAAACAAGACAGGTGATATATCAGTATTAATTTGTAATGATTTAGTGTATTTTATCTGTGTCTATGCTTAGCAAAAGAAAGAATAGACTTTTTGTTGTTTTTTGTTGTTGTTGTTGCTGTTGTTGTTTTTTCCCAGGAACTAGGTGGGTAATAGTCACTTAACTGGCAATTCTGCTCCTAATCCGACCGAGTATAGTGTTTTATATTAACTGTCAACTCGACAGGATCTAGAGTCACCTTGAGTCTGGGTATATGTGGGAGCTTCTATATTAGGCGAAGTGAGGTATGAAGAACCAGCCTGACTACTTGACAAAATACAAAGGAGAAAGTTCTCTGAATACAAGTGCACATGACTCTGTAGCCTGATTGTGGATACAATGTAGCCAGACCCAACCTGCTGCTTTGCCTTCCCATCCACAAAGGAACAGGGATCCACAGTAACCCTCCTTCTGGGATGAGACAAGTAACTAATCATAAACAGATTAATCACAAAAGAAAAATATCTTCCATGTGAAATGTAAATGTTAATTACATGGAAAAGTAGTCTGTATATTATCGATATAAAATCCCCATCTAAATCATCATGTAGCTTTTCCATTGTGTCAGGAATGGGTCCTTGTTCTTTCCAAATAGGGTTTGCTTTATTTCACAGCCAAACTAGGTACTGGGTACTAGTACCATCCCACGCCTGTCCTTTACAGACTTAAAGCTGTACAAGGTCACCCAACAATGAGTCAGAGGCGGACAATGTTCAGTCCTCCACTATAACAATGCTGCTCTTGGGTTAAAAGAATAAAGAAAACTTTTGTTATATAAACTGTAGATTTATTGATTTCAGATTAACTCATTGTCACTGATAGAAAAAATTGTACTAAATAGTAAGAATTCAATTTAGAGGTTTTGTCTTTGAATCGGTTGTTAGAAGTTACCTAATTTCTTAGGCAACATTTTTTTAAAAAAGCAATTTGAATATCCCAATGCCATGTGGCCTTTCAGAATGTTTCTTTATGGTTTTGCCCTAGTTACTTTTTTCTCCACATGAATACAGCCAGACCTTCAAAGTAAATTGCGCTTGAGCTATGTCATATTTTATGTTCAAGTCTTCTAAGAAATCTTTGCCCTATCCTGTGATATATCTAAAGATAAGAAATAGTGTAAAGTAAGAAAGAGGTAACTTGTGGTACTATTTGATGAAATGTAAAACGCGAGAGCTATTCGCATTAAAAATCGTTAAGACTAAAGCCAGGTATGCTGGCACATACCTTTAATTCCAGAACTAGGAAGGCAGAGGCAGGCAGATCTTTGTGAGATCCAGGTCAGCTTAGTCTACGAAGTGAGTTCTGAAACACATGAGTGCTGTCTCTAACGGTGTCTTGAGGTATGTCTTCATGAACGTAACTTCAGAAAGGTTGCCTGAAGCCATCACCACGGAGTTACATAGCCTACCTCCTTTCCCTGCATGGAACGTGGGTTTTATTATCTTGATCTCTATCCCATGAGCTGGGTGATGACTATCTGAAGGATAAGTGAGTCCCACAGTCTGCACAGACCAAGGAACAGACGCATCTTTATGCTCTGAATCTACTCTCTGACCTGTAAGTAAGCTGACACTAAATGTAAGGAATAAATTCAGGTAGATGCTTGCCTTTTCTCTTCAGAGAACAGCACTCATAAGTGAAATGCAGCAGCCCCAACTGTACCCTTTTAGAAAATGCAAAGAGATACTGTGATGAATGGCCTGCCATGCAAGATAAAAACACTTGTTCCCGCCATGATTCTGCCACAAGAAATACTGTGCAGGTCCCATGGCATACATTATCCCTCCATTCCACTTGTCTTAGGCTCTGCAGAGGTGAGGACAAACTGCATCTTGGTTTCTCAGATAACACTCTTTCTGGATCTCACAATTATTTATCATACTGCTCTTAGTGATGGACAATTGTTACCATGCCCTCACTGAGATAAGAAATGTGAAAGACAAAAACATGGAAGAGTGCACTACCAGGGTACCCATGTATGCTGTAGGGCCACAAGCTTAGATGGCCGGGGACAGAACCAAGACAGAACCTGGAAGGCCTGGCTCTGGTCATAAGCCCAGCACCAAGGTAGGGGTGAGGTGATGCAGAGACAGGAACCATGCCCAGCAGTCAGATGGGAAGTGCCACCTCTAGTCTCACATTCCAGGAAGGTTACAGGATGATAATGAGGTAGAAACTTCAGGATGGCAGCTTGGGGGACCTTGAGTGCCCTGGCACCAAGAAAACAACAGTGAGTAAGCCAGGTTCACTGACCTCTGTGCACTGCACAGATACGCTTAAACAGATCTGCTGTTTATCTAGTTATTATTCATTGTCATTAGTAGTATCTAATTGTGTTAATTTCTTTAATGTCCTCATTGGTTATTTTTGCCAACACGACACAAGCAAGGGTCATCTGAGTAGAGGAACAATTGAGGAAGTACCGTCTAAGATCTTACACGTCGACAATCACGTCTTAGTGACTGCTGTGCAGAGGTCCAGTTCACTGTGCATGGTGCCACACATGGCCAAGTGGGCCTGAGGTAGGTGAGAAAGCAGGATGAGCACACCAGTAAGAGGCATTCCTCCACGGCTTCCACTTTAGGTTCCAGCTCCAGGTTCCAGCTTCCAGTTCCTGCTTGACTTCCCTCAGTGATGGAGTGTGACTGAGAGATGTAAGATGAAATAAACCTTTCACCCTCGGGTTGCTTTTGGTCATGATGTTTTATCACAGCAATAGAAATCCTAAGATATTTAGTAATACCTTAGTAATATTAATTAAAAATGAGGTAATAGGCTTCATCTTGATACTGGCATATGCATGCACATCTACCACGTGCTTTGTTCTTTATTCATCACCAACCTAATTCCCCATTCCCTGCAACTGTATTATCACCTATTGCTTACCCATATATAGTATGTCCCATCATGTCCACACATTACCCCCATTCTCTCTTCCACACCATCCCTACCCCCTCACCATGTTCCATCCCCCTTTTTCTCCCCCACACCATCTCCCATCCTCTCTCCCATACTATCCCCTCCCTATACACCATCTCCCATCCCATCTTTCATAGCATCCATCATCACTCCCTCATGCACCATCCCCCTTCCCTTTCCCACATATCATCTCCCATCCTCTCTCCCACATGACCCCATCCCCTCCATACAAATCATCTTCCCATCTTCTCTCTACACTATTCCTCATCCCCCATTGCTGGTCCTATTCTGGTCCTATATGTGCTTTCATATCACATATATGTCATTTCCCTGTCCTCCATGTTTTCCCTATCATAGTTGTTTCACTCATGTTAAACACACACACACAGATATAGATAGATAGATAGATAGATAGATAGATAGATAGATAGATAGAGATACCTAAATGTACATTTCATATGAGAGAAAAGCTGTGTGCAATATTTGTCTCTTTGAGACTGTCTTAAACTGTTTAGCATGTTTGTCATATCTTAGTTGGGGTTTTATTGTTATGAAGAGACACCATGACCATGGCAACTCTTCTAATATTTCATTAGGGCTGGCTTATTCAGAGCTTAGGTCCATTATCATCATGGCAGGAAGTATGTGGCATGTAAAGCAGACATGTTGCTGGAGAGGTAGCTGAAAGTTCTGCAACTGGATCTGTGAGCAGCAAGCAGAGAGGGTGACACTGGGCCTGGCTTGAACATCTGAAACCTCAGAGTCTGCCCCTCATGATGCACTTCCTACAACAAGACCACACTTCCTAATAGTGTCACTTCCTATGAGCCTGTGGGGACCATTTTCATTTAAACCTCTACAATGATGGTCAATCCCATCCATATTTACTGCAGATAACACTGCATTCCTCTTTATAGCTGATGAGAATTCCATCCTCTGTGCATGCCACCCACAGCTCTTCACAGGCTGGTTCCTTATATTCACTCATGAGCAGTGCAGCACTGACACAGCATGGGCAAATGTGTCTAGCCCTAAGTTCACAATGCAACCAAGGGTGATCTTGAACTTCTGATCATCCTGTTTCTATTTCTTGAGTGCTGGTATTATTGATATACACCACCATACCATGTTTACATAGTGCTAGAGACCTAATACATGATCTTATGCAGGCTTGGCCAGCACTTATACCAAGTGATCTATGTCCCCAGTCCCAAGTGTAATTTTTTTTGTATTTACAAAAGGATGTTGTGCATCTTTTCAACTATTTAATCAAAAATTTACTGTGAAATATTCCTTGGGGGAAATTTTCTCTTTCTGGGAAGCTAGATCATGTTTAATTGTGATATTTTAAAATTGTACAAGTTTTGACATCTGCCCTCCCACCCCATATTTAATCTCTTAAAATGACAGCAAACCTCACCAATCACAAGAAGAGCTTAAGGAGTTTATCCTTTCGGTTCCTACCCGCAGAACCCAATGTTCCTCTGACATGCCAATCAGACCCAGCAGTGCCCAACAGGTAATTTTTGTCTCCCAAAGTTGAAAAGTTCATATTCTCTCAGAATATCTATTCAGTTCATTGGGTCATCTGTTGATTCATGATTCGCTTAGGAATTTTGTATTCTAGAATTCTATATAGATCCTAGAAATTGATCTATTGGATGCTTTAGTAGTTGTCCTCAAGCTGCAACGAAATGCCTGACAGGAAATCACTCTTCAATTTGCTGTTAGAAACAGTACAATCTGAAGTGGTGGCAGGGATGGCAGCCTGAACATATGGCTGCCTGCTCATATCTGGATGGTGAAGTAGAAGAAGAATGCTCATGCCCACTGGTGTGGTGGTTTGATTGAGCATGGCCCCCATAAACCCGTATATTTGAATGCTTAGTCACCAGTCACCGTGGAGTGATACTATTTGAAAAGATTAGAAGGTATGGCTTTGTTGAAGCAAGTATGTAACAGAGGTGTACTTTGACGTTTCAAAAGCCCTTGCCAGTCCCCCCACCCCTCTGCTACTTCTCTAATACCAGACTTGTCTGCTGCCATTCTCCCTGTCATAATAGTAGACTAAGCTCTAAAACTGTAAGCCAGCCCCCAATTAAAAGTTGTCTCCTTGTAGCAATAGAACACTGGCTAAAACACCTGGGTTTCCACTTTTCCCTCTTATAGTCTAGCAACCCAGCCCATGACTGTCCTGGTCATTCACACAGCAGCCCAGCTCATGACTGCACTACTCACACACAGACCAATTCTTTCTGCCTCAGAGACTACCTTAGAGACATCCCCAAATCTGTGCATTCTACATAATACCAAATCCACTAAAACTTACGGAGAATATTTACCATCACAATCCCATCCCTTATAAACTTGACAACCAGGCACACACATCACTTTTGTATTATAATACTCTACCCTTGTGGACAAGGTAGACAAAAGCTTGTGGACATTTTATAATATGAAACACAGTTAGCCCAACTACAAAAGTCCCAATGTCTTAAGAATTCTAAAATCATTTAAAAGTCCACTGTCTCTTCTGAGACTTAGGGAGTCCTTTAAGCTGCGTGTCTGTGAAATACAAAACCTAGTTATATTTTGCTGATACACAATAGCACAGGATGAATACTCTCATTCCAAAAGGGAGGAACAAGGGCAGAGCAAGCAAAGACCAAATCCTGAAGCTCCATGTCTGGAATTTGGGGCCAGGCTGGGTATTTCCACCCCTCCAGCTCTGTTCTCCTAGGAAACTGTGACATATCCCTTAATCGGAATCTACTCTAAACCTGCAGCTTTCCACAAAAAAAAACACCCACTGTTTCTGGCATCTCTGATATCTAGTGTGTGGATTACAACTGAGGCTTCACCTTTGTAGTTTCACACAATAGCTCTTTGTCTGGATTCGAACCTTGCTGCAGTCTGTCTTCAGAAACCTTCTAGAACTTGGGAGCAAGTACTTCCCACATGCTCCTCACTCTTGGGTCTAGCATGCCTGAAAAATCAGTACCTCACATACAATACTGTCAAGTTCTGCTGGCAGCTCAAGATGTAGCCTGGCCCCTGGGGCCAGAGGTGCAGCAGCCTCTGTGTATTTGCAACAAGGAGCTTGTGAAAACACTTATAGGAAACCATTTTGGAGCAGGAAACTTCTGTGGTAGAATTTTCAGTTCAAGCCCCACCTCCCTCCAATGAATTTATGTCTCTACAAGCTGGGGCTTAAATGGGTAAGGTTTTACCCTCAGAGAACCTTTCCATGATACCTATGCAAAGTGCAAAGTTTCTCCTTACTGTCAAATCTCTGCAGAGACTCTAGCAACCATGAGCCTCCATCTGGCCTAAGGGATCTCAGTTCCTCCTGGCTTAGCTCTCATTTTCCCTCAGATGTCTCTTCTCAGACACACGGGCACAAAATTCTACCTCTAACTGAAGAGCTACTGATATTTTAGTAGGTTTTGGGAGTGATAGTGTGATAGCCAGCTTTCCTTAAGGATGTAACCTACAGGTGTGGGGCATAAACTCAAAGTTGGGTGGGTAGGGAGGTTAAGAGTGCAGAAGGTGGTTATAAAAGGAATTGTAGGTGTGAATGGGTTCAAAATACATTACATGAGATTCTCAAAGAGTTAACTATAAACCATTGTGTAAAATGTCTTCTTTTGCATCTCCCTTATCTCTGTATTATGCATATCTTCTTCATCACCGTGTTCACCTGTCTTATGATTCTCACACAGTTCCTGGGATGCAGGGCACTCAACAAGCACTGGTGTTGCAAGAGAATGTGTCCTCCACCGACACATGCAGCAGGAGAGAAGAGATGGCGCTCAGACAGTTTCCTAGTAAAGAGGTCTTTTAAATAGTTTGTGTCTGCCTGGGGGTTTTATTTTTATTAAGATTTTTAACTTCTTCTGACTAAATTTTGCCCCAAGATGTTTCTTTTGGAGCCAGAAAAAGAGGAAGAAAAATAAGAATTCTTTGGGTGATGCCTGCATCTTATAACACTTGAGATGGTACAGAGCCCAAATCAACTTCTGATCTCATTTTTAGTTCAAGAGAAGTTTGTTTATACAACACAGTCTCTCTGGTCAGCCACTAAATATTTATGAATACCAGCTGCTTTACTAGAAACAAGTTAATGTAAGAAAACAACAGTGTCAGAGAACATGTATGCAATTAAGACTCCTCCACTGTTTCTCTGTGCTCCACTTTAATCCACAATGCTACACATCGTAGATGAAAAGCCTCTGTCTCAGCCAGCTCTGTTGTTGAGCCTTTGTAATCCAGCTTGCTGGGTGTATAGTTACTATATACGAAGGGCACAGGATCCTCAAGAAAGAGAAACATAAAAGGAGATGGAGACCAACACTGTCAGTTTTTCTAGGTTGTGGAGACAAAAGAAATTTAAATTTTGGTTTCTTTACAAATCGATGGCTCTGGAAATGGATAAGATGGCTCAGTGAATAAGAGTTCTTGCTATGCTAGCATTAGGACATGAATTCAAATCCCAGCACTTGCACAAAAGTCTAGGCAGAGTCAGGATCTGTGGAGCTAATTAGGGAGCTGGTCTAGCTAATCTGTGAGCTACAAGTTCTATGAGAGAAACTGTCAAAATAGGAAAAGACGAAGAAGAGGAGTAGGAGGAGGAAAGAGAAGGAGAAATATGAAACTAGAAACATAAACAAAGAAATAGAGGAAGACATCCAACACTTACTTCTGGTATCCATAACCACATACACAGAGAAACAGTTGGGGAGAGAGGGAGAAGGTTAGGGAGGGAGGGAGAGCAACATAAGAATGAAAACAACAGCCAGGTGTGGTGGTGCACACCTTTAATCCCAGCACTCAGGAGGCCAGCTAGGTCTACAGAGTAAGTTCCATGACAGTCGGGGCTATACAGAGAAACCCTGTCTCAAAAAATAAAATAATAATAATAATCTTTGTATAGAATGTAAACTTCTGATACAACCTCATCAAAAGGGAAAACATGCCAACCAGAATGTGACTGTCAAAAAGCAGAAGGTAGCTGTTTAATTATCAAGGTTCACAAGAAGCTGATCAATACAAATTACAATCATAAAGAAAGATTCTTTCAGAAAAAAACAAAATTTGAAAGATAAACAGAATTTTGCAGCAATAAAGAACTGACACACCCGGTGAGGATCCATAGGCAGAGGGACTGATGGGAGCTCTGGCTGGCTGGCTGCTGGAAGTCTCTCAAAGGAAGGGACTACAGCAGTGAGATCTTGGGAAATGGGCTTTCAACGGGTAGCTGAGGAGCTACTGTAGCTTCTGGGGTCCTTGGAGCAGAGTGCTGTACATAATATGAAGATGGGCTCATGAGGCTCTAAGCCTTCCTAAGGAGCTATAGGCGGCTAATGTTTGCTTAGAGAAAGAGATTGTTTTCCTCTCTGTCATAGTCACTGGTATGTTGCTCTTCTCAAGTCAATAATCTCTGCCCATGCTCATTCAGGCACCCTTAATTAAAGGCATTTGGATGGACACACACACACATACACACATAAACAAGTAGGAAATTGAGACTTCTCAGGAAAAGAAGGAACTGAGTGTGAGCACAGAAGTCATGTCAACTTTAAAAAAAGCTCAAGTAGGCAAAGCCTCAAGGGACCCAGTTTCATCTTAGTTCCCCAAATGCTCTCATTTCCTCCTGGTCTCTGCCTCATTCTTGCAGATGCTACTCTGGGAAGGCATACTTAACTTTAGACCACTTACCCCAAGAGCAGAGATTCTTCAGTACTGGGGTAATAATCGCACAGACCTTCACCTTGTCCTAAACAATCCTGCTATACTCATACTGGTGTCCTTATTAGAGCCTCCTTCCTCAGTGCTGTTGGGCTGATGTGACATGCTACTCCTTGGTGATAGGGTTTATTGTTTTTGTTCTTGTTTTTGTTTTGTTTTTGTTTTTTTTTACAAAACTATACATCAGTTTCAATATTCTCATCTTACATCAGTATTAGTATTTGCAGTTATAAGTGAAAGACACTAAAGACACGAAGGATCCTAACTAGATATTCTAAGAAGACATCTTCCTATTCCTAAAATCTCAAGTAACAAAGCAAACCCAATTATGATGAATGGCCTGCACCCTTGAACTGTGTGACCCAAGAATGAACTACATCCTTGAACTGTGAGCCAAGAGTGGACTGTGTACCCTTAAACTGTGAGTCAAGAATGGACTGTGAACCCTTGAACTGTGAGCCAAGAGTGGACTGCAACCTTAAACTGTGAGCCAAGGATGAACTGTGTACCATTGAACTGTGAGTCAAAAGAAATATGTCTTCCCTTGAGTTTCTTTAGTCAGGATTGTATCACGGCCATGAGTGGGTAATACACTGTCGTTGTTGTTGTTGTTTTTAATAAAACTGTAGTCAAATGATAGCACTGATTACATTAGTACATAGGTTTGTTTTCATCATTAATAGTTAATAGAAACTCAATAGTTTCTATTAACTCTAGAGAACATTCTTTACTTCCCTCTGAAGGAAAAGAATGACTATGCTATCTAGAAAATGAACCTTGAATTCAGTTTTGGATGTCTTGATTATGCCTTACTTAAGAAAAACCAGTGTTGGTTTAACATGCTTTTAAATCTGCATATGGTGAAAACCTCCAGAAGAGTTTTGCAGACAGCATTACTGTGCCTGGAATAACCTGACCTTAAGGGAACAGAAATCTTCATTCACAATTCTGAAGATTCTCAGGCTTAAGATATCTTCAACCAGTCCTGATGTTCAATAGAAAAACCAAAGCTGAAGACACAGAACACATGGTGAGAGTCACTTAGGGCAAAGAGTACATCAATAAGCATTAGGTGTTTCAGTCATTTCAATGCTCACCACCAAGAACACTGCATGTTTCTTCAGCCTTTCACATGTGATTAGATCAATGTCTAATATTCTCTCTCCCCCCCTCTCTCTGTATGTGTGTGTGTGTCTGTCTGTCTGTCCACATATGTGTGTACAATCTTTCTTCCTCCCCCTGGATTCCTTTAAGTAATGAAATAGAATCTGGTCAGCAAATTATAAGAGCTGTGTGACTTTTTATTTCACTCCTGATCCATAAAGGATAGGCAGCATTTGATGTAAAAAAAATCTGGCATTCAAATCACACCTACAGAATCAGAATCAGCTGTAGAAAAGACATGCATACTGAATCATGAAAGAGCCGAGTGCTGTCTGTGTTCACTGTATCTCTCTCTTCTTGGCTTCTTGCAAATGGTGTCCAATCCCATTCATTCGCTTTGGACATCTGCCAGATTCCAGTGGTGATAGAGGATGTGGCCACCATGCCTGAGGGGCTGGGGCATCCAACCTTAGTATCATTGGCTCAGAAATGGGACATTGTGCTGCAATGGTGACAAACTGAGTGAAGAGGCAAGAAGAATATGAAACCACAGGCGCTGCCCCAGAGAATGCTTCCACACATCCTCTCTGGGCACAGCGACAGCAGATATCCAAAGAAACAATCTACCTCTCGTCTGACAGAAAGTCCCTGTATCTCATTAAAATGAGATGGTGACTCTCGAGAAACCTCATCATCCACAGTTCCCAATCTCCTGAAATATTCAGCAAGGCTAACAACTAGATGCCTGAAGGAATTAATAACAAGAGTGTGAAATCCTGTCCCCAGCTACAGCTCCAACCAGGTTGAGTTGTGAAAGAAGAAAAAGTTTCCCTTGGTAGAAGGGTTTAGGCTCGTGGGGTTAAACTGTTTATCTTCATCTGTGGCATGGAGTTGCACTTTAGCCTTCAGAAGTGCCAAAATTGCAGAAAGAACCAGATTCAAACATCCTTTATGGGATTCAACTTTTACATCAGCTCATGAATTCATCAATCCTCTATCACTCCACCCATCCATCTCTCCTCTATCCATTTTCTTTTCTTATTTTTTTCCTTTTTTTATTGAATATTTTACTTATTTACATTTCAAATGTTAGCCCCTTTCCTGGTTTCTCCTCCACAAACCCCCTATGCCATTCCCTCTCCTCCTGCTTCTATGAGGGTGCCCCCCCTTGCCACCTACCCACTCCTGCCTCACCACCCTAGCATTTCTCTACACTGGGGCATCAAGGCTTCACAGGACCAAGGGTCTCCCCTCTCATTGATGCCAGATAAGGCCCTTCAGCTCCTTCAGTCCTTGCCCTAACTCCTTCATTGGGGTCCCAGTGTTCAGTCCAATAGTTGGCTGTGAGCATCCACATCTGTTATTGGTCAGGATCTGGCAGATTCTCTCAGGAATCAGCTGTGTCAGACTCCCATCACCAAGCACGTCTTGGCAGCTGCAATAGTGTCTGGGTTTGCTGCCTGCATGTGGGATGGATCTTTCCTTCAGTCTCTGCTCCACTCTTTGTCCCTCTAGTTCCTTTAGACAGGAACAGTTCTGGGTTAAAATTTTGGAGATGGGTGGGTGGCCCCACCCCTCAATCAGGGACCATGCCTAACCTCTGGATATGCTCTCAACAGGTTCTCCCTCCCTTTTGTTGGATGTTTCAGCTGATGTCATCTACATGGGGTCCTGAGAGGCTCTTGCTTTCCTGGCATCTGGGAGTTTCTTGTTGCTATCCCCAGTTCCCAATCCCCCATTGCTACACACCTCTGTTCAATATCCTAACTCTCTTTACAACTCTTCCATTACCTTCCATACCTGATTCTTCCCTTCTTTTTTCTCTCCCTCTCTTCTCATACTCCCAAGTCCCTCCAACCCTCTACTTCCCTTGATTATTTTGTTCTCACTCCTAAGTAAGACTGAAGCATCCACTATTTGGTCTTCCTTCTTCTTGAGCTTCATGTGGTCTGTGAGTTGTATCATGGGTATTCAATGCTCTTTGCCTAATACCCACTTAACAGTGAGTACATACCATGTGTGGTTTTTTTGTGACTGAGTTACCTCACTCAGGATGATATTTTCTAGATTCATCCATCTGCCTGCAAATTTCATAAAAGCATTGTTTTTAATAGCTAAGCAGTATTCCACTGTGTAAATGAACCACATCTGCTGTATCCATTCCTCTGTTGGGGGACATCTGGGTTCTTCCCAGCTTCTGGCTATTATAAATATGGCTGCTATGAACATAGTGGAACATGTGTCCTTATTACATGTTGGAGCATCTTTTAGGTATATGCCCAGGAGTGGTATAGCTTGGTCCTCAGGAAGTACTATGTCCAGTTTTCTGAGGAACCACCAAACTGATTTCCAGAATGGTTGTACCAGTTTGCAATCCCACCAGCAATGGAGGGGTGTTCCACTTTCTCCACATCCTCACCAGCATCTGCCTTCACCTGAGTTTTTGATCTTAGCCATTCTGACTAGTGTGAGGTAGAATCTCAGGGTTGTTTTCATTTGCATTTCCCTGATGACTAAGATTCTTGAACATTTCCTTAGGTGTTTCTTGGCCATTGGCATTTCCTAAGTTGAGAATTCTCTGTTTAGCTCTGTTCCCCAACACGCACACACACACACACACACATACACATACACACATACACACACACACACACACACACACACACACACACACACACACACACCTGTTTGGCATTAACTGGAGACTTACCACTTCATACACAGAAAAGTGACTGACAAATGGGCTGGCTTGGGAACTGCAGCAGTCCTTCATTACCCTTTACAACTAGCCCATAAATTCTCCACCTGAAGACAATCCTGAGCATCTGTCCACTGAGTCTGGAGGTCTGCAGCTGGATCTTTATACATACCACCTTACTACTGCCTGGAAAGCTTTCTCCACTTCCCACCTGTTTAAGTAGCCTCTGGTTCTCTTTCAAGAACCCGATTTGTGATGCCTTCTTGCCCCACCCAAGGTTATGCATAAATTTCTCAACAACAAATCACAAAGACTCCTTCTGTCAATGGCAGTGACATAATTAGATCCCACAATACATACATTCTCTGTCCCACCACTAACCATGAGATCTTGCCTATTGCCTATGTAGGACATTGCCACAGAAAACACCAGGCACCTCATACTCATGTGGCCATTTCACACTCAGGGCACCTCCTGGCCAAACATAGATTCTGTAATTATTATTATTAGTAGTAGTAGTAGTAGTAGTAGTAGTAGTATTTCCTTGAGTTTTAGCCATTTTAAGAAATCCTGAGAAAATACTAAATCCTATGACTTGTCTGCCTTTATGTTTAATCACATAGTATATCTCCCTTCTTCTCTCCTCTTCTCCCTCCCTTGATATCTCCCTCCATCTTCCTCTGCTCTTTCTCCTTTTCCCTCCCTCATTATCCACCCTCCTCTTCCTTTTCCTCCTCCTACTTCTCTGTCTCCTCCGGTGGACTTATTCTTCTAGGAGTTTGGACATAGAAAATTAGCTCTTAGGCTTCCTCATAATATGCCCTGTTGGTATTATTTGAAGGAGAAGAGCAGAATAGCCATAAAAAGAAGTTTTGACTGGCAGGGTGGAAGGAGATTTATTAACATAACCAACTCTGCAAACTAGATTCTTTAATCCAAGAGTAGAAATCCTGGCAACCATAACTTATATCATGGAATCTCCAGACCCCCACAGCTGATACCCTCTATGAATCAACCATCTCAGAAGTTACTGCATCTATCTGAAGTACCAACTAGAATTACATTAGTTTGTAAAGGATACATGGAAGGAGGCTTCCGTGAATGGTAGCCTTTACTAACTCACTCATATCTTGGGACACATAATGTGCTTACCAAAAATGGTAATTATCAAGTATGGGTGAGATTTATTAATTGTCAGTGAAGTGTTCAGTTGTACATAGGACATCTGTATCATACACGCCCAAGGCTCAGGAACCATCTTGGAAGAGCCAGGGAGGTGAGAGCACTAGAATTAAACCCTGTCTTTCAGATGTATCATGACTTATCATGACCACTACACTCAAAACAACTGTGGTTGCTTTCATAAGACCTACAGGAAAATCAACATTCTAGCATGGAATATGGAGGAGTTCAAGAGTTCCCAAACTAACTGAGGAGTTACAGACAAATGATAGTTTCTGGGGGAAGATGAGTCAACTTTAAAGGGAAAGCTCTTGGTAAGTTGACCATGCTCCAGTGAGCAGCATCATAGTCAGGAGTATATGCACAATACAAATTTGAGTCCATGGGCTATTTTTTTAAAGCCCATATTTTGGTAAGCACACAAAATTAGGGATTAGGGGCTGGGGTATTGATGGGAGTAGTCAGGAGTAGGAGCTGTGGTGGATGCAATCAAACTACATTGTATGAAATCTCAAAACTATCAAGTAGTAATTATTCAGAATTTAGAACCAGAGGGCAGGAAGCAGGAGATGCTGTATCTTGCATGAGCTAATTAAAGAAAATGCACAGCATAATGGTAGGAAACAGCAATCTGTTAACTTCTCAACATGAGCATGTGAACCCAACCTATCTCTAGCATCATCTAGGATGCCTTGACTCCTAGACTCCTAAGGCCAGAACTCTGGAATTCCAAATGCTATTTCCCAGCAAGCTAAGGTAAAGCAGGCTTTTCAGCAGATAGCTCTTCTTCTGAGAAGCAAAGAAGCAAGCACCTCATCCCTGAGACAGAGGAATGGCCAGCAGTGAGGTTCCCTTCACGTCAGCCTGTCACCTTCCATCCAAACAATGATCCAGAGAACATAAAGGATTCAAACCCTGTCCTCTGCTGTCAAGTCCTAAAACTCTTATCTGGACTGAAGTTTCAGTCTATTAATGTCTAGGAACTCAATGGCTCCCTGGAGCTCAAAAGACAAGCCTCAGCCCTATCTCATGGTCATACAAAATGCACTAATTACACTCTCATCCTCTGAAATAGAAGGAGATGACAACCCTTAAGATGGCTAATTCTGAGGTCACCCTGACCTGGAGGTGAAGACTTGTTTATTCTTATTCCCTTGAAATGTATTCTGTTATGTAGCTGGAATACCCAACAGAAATAGCTCTTCTGTTGAACAAATTCATGTTGTGCTTCCTCCTACGGGGTTGTCATGTGCATAGAGTCGCTTCTTCTTTCTGGCCTCCAGATGCCTTTGCCTCAAGGCTGGAGACAGGGCAAGAAGCAAAGGAAAAAAAACTTCAGCTTTACAGTTTCCATTGCTGTCCTTTCTGCATGAGTTGAGAAAGGCTTTCCAATAAGACATTCCTTGCTCACATACAGTCATTTGCAAACAGCTATGGCTAAACCATCACCAATTCCAAAGGCAAACAAGTAAACAAACTCCAAGAAAGGAACAAGGGCTCACGTAAGAGGATGTGCTGGTAATAATCTAATACTGAGTAAAAGAAGACTTTTTTTTATAAGAAGGAGAAACAAATATGCTAAACCAGAATATGTTTTGTGAGCACCAGAATTTTCTCAGTCCCTATTGCCAGGGCTACAGACCCAGTACTGCCTCCTATAGAGTTTGTATCTTCCACTGGAAGAAGTAGATTCTAAGAGTGACCCCACTCTGACTGTGTCAGTGTGATGAAGGCCAATGTGATGGTCTTCAGGGAGGATGGATTATAAACACCCTGGGGCAGTGGGGGAGGCTGACATCCAGCTGTCATCCCAATTAGCCACACCAGAAAGTCTGCAGGTCAAAGCAACAGAATGATCATGAGACTGACCACCACATGTGATGAATGGTCTTTCCTGGGAACTCCTTGATGGAGACACATGAATGTAGATGTCCAGCCTTGCCCCCAGAAGAGAGATACAACATAGAAACCACGGGCCTCACATCTGTTGATTGAATTCATAGAGGAAAAAATCATGAGATCTACTTCTAACCAATCAATTAACCTGTTAACCAATTGACCTGTTAATATTTTTTCTATTGTAAATAAATAGTGTGTGGAGTCATTTGAAGCATTGTCTACTAACCCTCTCCTTATCACCCACGTTCACGTGACAGTGAAAGTCTCTTGTGGGCAGGAATGTTGTGCATTTGAGCAGCTCAAGTAGGTGATCCAGGTCCTCAGCATGCCAGGTGCCTGGAAGCATCTACTGAAACCGATTATATGAAAATCTGAGTGGGATTTACCAAATAGTCTCCTAACCATTCACACACTGAAATGACTAAAATGCCGAAGACAATGTAGGTTAGAATCATGTAATAGACACAATACTACTGTGTGTAATATCATTATATACAAATTGTGTGGTGCTGTACAAACTATCACATATTGTTGCATAGCATTAAATGATTACATAAACTCACTGTTGGACCCTTCACCGATAGAAGATGTCACATCAGACAAAACACCTCCTGAAAGAAATCAAGCTCTTTTCTCTGGGTTTTAGCACTCAGCACACTGAGACTAAAGTGGACTGAGGTCTTTAGAGTAAAGGTTCTATGTACTATGTATGTAACAGTGATCATGTTCCTGCCTTGATACAAAGCCCATTCCCATCATGACATTGGGGACAGAGCAATGATCTCAGTTACTGTCAGCTTGATTTTTTTCATCTGTAGCTTCAAATTCAGTTCTATTCTGAGGCGAATGTGAAATTGGTTAATATACATAGATCTTACCCATTTTTTTAAATGCCATGTTTTCATAAGATAGATCCCTTTTGTGTGGTTTAACGTTCTACTGAACTTGGGAGAGAGAAAAGAGAGTTCTTCTATGCATGTGCCTAGAAAGCACTTTAAATGTGGGATCTGTGTGTATTCAGGCATGTACACAAACATTTGGTGTTCACATGTCAAATAAGAGAAACCTGGATTACTTGCTCATTCAATAACTTGGTTTACTCATATGAATGAAGTAATATATTATTACTCAAGGCTCAGAAGTGCACAGAAGCACTCAGATGGCATAGCCAATACTTACCAAAGCCAGGTTTTCATGGTCTGTGGAAACTCTCAGGCAGACAGCTTAGGGCACCTTGTGGAGAACCTGAAGTAGGGACCTGAAGCTGTACACAAGGGCTCAAAAGTGAAATAAACTTTTGGAAATGAAGATAGATATGCCAAGAAAACAGCAAGGAACAAGGTAAAGACCCTGAGAGGTGACACTGTCCAAGACAGGTTGATGATGAGCAGGGCTCTGCCACAGTGCTCTGCACCCTCACGGGATCATATGACACAGAGTGATGTCTTAGACTATGAGGAGTTCTGAAACAGAATAATTCATTTTAGGGTGGGGTTTTTATCTCCAAATCATTTCAATTCAGTTTTCTTAATTAAATAAAACAGAAAGATGCGATAAGATTGGACACTAATTAAATCTGAATTGTCTAAAGTAGGAGATGATTCCAGCAACTGTATCAATGAGATAGAATCAATCCTGACAAAATTATATTAAGTGAACAATTATCAAATAGATGATTGATTACTCACTGAATGTGTGTTACAACCCAACATTCTCAGGATGTGAACACAAGGAACCAACAGTTTCCAGGCAAAGCCAGAACTACATTTGTCTTCCTTATGGTAGAAAAATAAAATAGTTCCATGAGTTTCAATAGAATGTGTGGGCAAGTTTCACAGGGCATAACCTTGTATAAGTAGATAGCAGTGTGTCAGACAGAGCATTCAAAACTCATTGCATGATCATGATACCCCAGAAAATGTCCTCCAAATGGAGTGGCTCTGTGGAGCAGATTCTCAGGCATCAAGCCGGGCCAATCTCCTACCCCAAACATGCTCACAAGTTTAATCACTGACGTCTCTAAAAGTATAACATACTTGCATCTCACATTGGAAGGGCCAAGCCATGATAAACAACTCTAACTATGGCTCACTTAACTAGCCCCATGAAGCCTCTGACAACTGGGAAAGCTGAGGAAAAGAGTCAATAGAGGCAAATGAAAATCTAACAACCACGAAATTGCCATGTCTCATCCAATTTAGTAATATGGGGTCCTGGGAGAGATGGTTTTCAGGATATTTTCTTGTGTGTTATAATAGAAATAGCTTGCATTATGTCAAGAAGCCCCTCTGGTTACAGACTTGGTGAACTGAGAGCTAAGAGTAAGAAGAAAAATTGGTCATGGCATGGGAGTTCTGGGTGGACCAAACTCCTGCCTGTACTATTTCTAGATGGGTGTCACCATCTGTGCTGGAGTTTGATGTGTGGAGCTGACACATGGACATATCAATGAAGAAGCTTAGTAAGTACAGCCAGCACACTGTAGGGCCACATCTCTGAAGAATGCTGAAAGCATCCAGCCATATGCAGTATACTGAAGATTCCTAGGAAGGAACTCCAATCGATAGAGCAATTCAAAAATGTAATAAACACACATGCACACATGCATCTTCATACACATATGTGTACACATACCATATACATACCACAGTAATTTAATTAAAAATAACATACAAGGAGGCTAGGTTTTGAGGAATAACAACCAACATTAATTTCTGCCCTTCAGATACATACGTACATCTGTGTACCATGCACACAAAAATATATACTTGCAAACAGGCACAGAAGGAAAGAGAAAATTAAAAGTGTTTAGAGTTGAGGCATACAGAAAACCAACCAAATGAGCCATATAAAAGATATAACTAAGACTAGATCAATCAAAAGTAAAAGTAACCAAAACATAGCATGTGGTTTCAGTCACCTAGACACTGAATGATGACCTAATTGCAAGTATAATGCCCTCTTTGGAAGACTGGACAGCTGGGAAAGGATGTGGGTTGAGTGTGTAAAATGTAGTGTTTGAAAGAGGCAGCAGATAAAATAAAATTAAACCATCACCGTTTATACTGGTGAAAATAAGCAAATGATTTACTTAAAAATATATTATAAGGGAAAGAGAGATGGCTCAGCAGCTAAGAGCACTGGCTGCTCTTTGAGAGTAGTCAAGGTTTACTCCCAGCACCCACATGGTAGCTCACAACCACCTATAACTCCACTCCCAGGGGATAAGACACTCTCTTTGGAATCCGTGGGGACCAGGCAGACATGTAGTATACAAACATACATGCAGATCAAACACCTAGAAACAAAATAAATTTTAATCATATATGAAATATTTACTTTAATGGGGCAAGCATAACAAAACAAATGGGCAAAAGAGCAAACACTGCAACTTGTAAATAGAAATGGCCAGACAAGGAGGCCCATCAGAGGTCATGTGAATTGTGTCAATGTGGACTCAGAGCACATGCACTGAGCTGAGGTCACTAGTCCTTGTGTGGATCTCTCTGTGACTTCGAATTTGTACAAACTGTGATTTGTTGCTGCTGCAGTTGGCAGCCTCATGGGCTTCCCCACAGGTGAAACCATCCATAATCCAACTCAAAACTCACAAGGAGCTCTACTGTGACAATTGTATAGGTTTTGTTGACATGTTCAAAATAAGGGTGGTTAACAGCATTGGCCATATCTAGCTTTATTTATCTCACTGTGATAAAAAAGAAAAGAAGAGACACCTTGGTGGCGCCATTTCCGGCTCCAGACAACCGGCCACCTTCCTGGTGAGAGCACAGGGGTCCACCCGGCCCGAGAGGCTTCAGCCTCACGTTCCGTGGGGGCCACCTTGGTTCCAGGACTCCGCGGCGGGTGGTCTGTGGGTGAGAGTGTGGAACACAGAGGCCAGCAGCTTCTACGGGCGAGAGCCACAGAGCCTCTGAGGCGGCGCCATTTTCGGCTACAGACAACCTGCCACCTTCCTGGTCAGAGCACAGGTGTCCGCACAGCCCGAGAGGCTTCTGCCTCACGTTCCGCGGGGGTCACCTTGGTTCCGAGACCCCGCGGCCGGCGGTCTGCGGGTGAGAGTGTGGAACACAGAGGCCAGCAGCTTCTGGACCGGGTGAGAGCCACAGAGCCTCTGAGGCGGCGCCATTTCCGGCTCCAGACAACCGGCCACCTTCCTGGTGAGAGCACAGGGGTCCACCCGGCCCGAGAGGCTTCTGCCTCACTTTCCGTGGGGGCCACCTTGGTTCCGGGACTCCGCGGCGGGCGGTCTGCGGGTAAGAGTGTGGAACACAGAGACCAGCAGCTTCTGGACCGGGCGAGAGCCACAGGGCCTCTGAGGCGGCGCCATTTTCAGCTCCAGACAACCTGCCACCTTCCTGGTCAGAGCACAGGTGTCCGCACAGCCCGTGAGGCTTCTGCCTCACGTTCCGCGGGGGCCACCTTGATTCTGGGACTCCGCAGCAGGCAGTCTGCAGGCCAAAGCAACACAGCTTCTGGGAAAAATCCTGTTTTGGGCCTTCATCTTCGGCCAGGAGGAGGTCCAAACACCAGATAACTGTGGAACTCCCTGAAAGAGGAGAGCTTGCCTGCAGGGACTGCTCTGACCACTGAAACTCAGGGAAGAGAGCTAGTCTCCCTGGTCTGCTGATATAGTGTAACAAAATCACCAGAGGAACAATCTCTAAACAGAGACAACTATAACAACTAACTCCAGAGATTACCAGATGGCGAAAGGTAAACGTAAGAATCTTACTAAAGAAACCAGGACTACTCACCATCATCAGAACCCAGCACTCCCACTTCACCCAGTCCAGGACACCCCAACACACCTGAAAAGCTAGACCTGGATTTAAAAGCATATCTCATGATGATGGTAGAGGACATCAAGAAGGACTTAAATAACTCTCTTAAAGAAATACAGGAGAACACTGCTAAACAAGTAGAAGACATTAAAGAGGAAACACAAAAATCCCTTAAAGAATTACAGGAAAACATAACCAAACAGGTAGAAGACATTAAAGAGGAAACACAAAAATCCCTTAAAGAATTGCAGGAAAACATAACCAAACAGGTGATGGAATTGAATAAAACCATCCAAGACCTAAAAAGGGAAGTAGACACAATAAAGAAAACCCAAAATGAGGCAACAGTGGAGATAGAAACACTAGGAAAGAAATCTGGAACCATAGATGCGAGCATCAGCAACAGAATACAAGAAATGGAAGAGAGAATCTCAGGCGCAGAAGATTCCATAGAGAACATCGGCACAACAATCAAAGAAAATGGAAAATGCAAAAAGATCCTAACTCAAAACATCCAGGAAATCCAGGACACAATGAGAAGACCGAACCTACGGATAATAGTAGTGGATGAGAATGAAGATTTTCAACTCAAAGGACCAGCAAACATCTTCAACAAGATTATTGAAGAAAACTTCCCAAATCTAAAGAAAGAGATACCCATGAACATACAAGAAGCCTACAGAACTCCAAATAGACTGGACCAGAAAAGAAATTCCTCCCGACACATAATAATCAGAACAACAAATGCACTAAATAAAGATAGAATACTAAAAGCAGTAAGGGAAAAAGGTCAAGTAATATATAAAGGCAAGCCTATCAGAATTACACCAGATTTTTCACCACAGACTATGAAAGCCAGAAGAGCCTGGACAGATGTTATACAGACACTAAGAGAACACAAATTCCAGCCCAGGCTACTATACCCAGCCAAACTCTCAATTACCATAGATGGAGAAACCAAAGTATTCCACGACAAAACTAAATTCACCCATTATCTCTCCACGAATCCAGCCCTTCAAAGGATAATAACAGAAAAAAGCCAATACAAGGACGGGAACCACGCCCTAGAAAAAACAAGAAGATAATCCCTCAACAAAACTAAAAGAAGACAGCCACAAGAACAGAATGCCAACTTTACCAACAAAAACAACAGGAAGCAACAATTACTTTTCCTTAATATCTCTTAATATCAATGGTCTCAACTCCCCAATAAAAAGACATAGACTAACAGACTGGCTACACAAACAGGACCCAACATTCTGCTGCTTACAGGAAACCCATCTCAGGGAAAAAGACAGACACTACCTCAAAGTGAAAGGCTGGAAAACAATTTTCCAAGCAAATGGTCTGAAGAAACAAGCTGGAGTAGCCATTTTAATATCGGATAAAATCGACTTCCAACCCAAAGTTATTAAAAAAGACAAGGAGGGACACTTCATACTCATCAAAGGTAAAATCCTCCAAGAGGAACTCTTAATTCTGAATATCTATGCTCCAAATGCAAGGGCAGCCACATTCATTAAAGACACTTTAGTAAAGCTCAAAGCACACGTTGCACCTCACACAATAATAGTGGGAGACTTCAACACACCACTTTCATCAATGGACAGATCCTGGAAACAGAAACTAAACAGAGACACAGTGAAACAAACAGAAGTTATGACACAAATGGACCTGACAGATATCTACAGAACATTTTATCCTAAAACAAAAGGATATACCTTCTTCTCAGCACCTCACGAAACCTTCTCCAAAATTGACCATATAATTGGTCACAAAACAGGCCTCATCAGACACAAAAATATTGAAATTGTCCCATGTATCCTATCAGACCACCATGGCCTAAGACTGATCTTCAATAACAACATAAATAATGGAAAGCCAACATTCACGTGGAAACTGAACAACACTCTTCTCAATGATACCTTGGTCAAGGAAGGAATAAAGAAAGAAATTAAAGACTTTTTAGAGTTTAATGAAAATGAAGCCACAACGTACCCAAACCTATGGGATACAATGAAAGCATTTCTAAGAGGGAAACTCATAGCTCTGAGTGCCTCCAAGAAGAAACGGGAGAGAGCACATACTAGCAGCTTGACAATACATCTAAAAGCTCTAGAAAAAAAGGAAGCAAATTCACCCAAGAGGAGTAGACGGCAGGAAATAATCAAACTCAGGGGTGAAATCAACCAAGTGGAAACAAGAAGAACTATTCAAAGAATTAACCAAACGAGGAGTTGGTTCTTTGAAAAAATCAACAAGATAGATAAACCCTTAGCTAGACTCACTAAAGGGCACAGGGACAAAATCCTAATTAACAAAATCAGAAATGAAAAGGGAGACATAACAACAGATCCTGAAGAAATCCAAAACACCATCAGATCCTTCTACAAAATGCTATACTCAACAAAACTGGAAAGCCTGGACGAAATGGACAAATTTCTGGACAGATACCAGGTACCAAAGTTGAATCAGGATCAAGTTGACCATCTAAACAGTCCCATATCACCTAAAGAAATAGAAGCAGTTATCAATAGTCTCCCAGCCAAAAAAAGCCCAGAACCAGACGGGTTTAGTGCAGAGTTCTATCAGACCTTCAAAGAAGATCTAATTCCAGTTCTGCACAAACTATTTCACAAAATAGAAGTAGAAGGTACTCTACCCAACTCATTTTATGAAGCCACTATTACTCTGATACCTAAACCACAGAAAGACCCAACAAAGATAGAGAACTTCAGACCAATTTCTCTTATGAATATCGATGCAAAAATCCTCAATAAAATTCTCGCTAACCAAATCCAAGAACACATTAAAGCAATCATCCATCCTGACCAAGTAGGTTTTATTCCAGGGATGCAGGGATGGTTTAATATACGAAAATCCATCAATGTAATCCATTATATAAACAAACTCAAAGACAAAAACCACATGATCATCTCGTTAGATGCAGAAAAAGCATTTGACAAGATCCAACACCCATTCATGATAAAAGTGTTGGAAAGATCAGGAATTCAAGGCCCATACCTAAACATGATAAAAGCAATCTACAGCAAACCAGTAGCCAACATCAAAGTAAATGGAGAGAAGCTGGAAGCAATCCCACTAAAATCAGGGACTAGACAAGGCTGCCCACTTTCTCCCTACCTCTTCAACATAGTACTTGAAGTATTAGCCAGAGCAATTCGACAACAAAAGGAGATCAAGGGGATACAAATTGGAAAAGAGGAAGTCAAAATATCACTTTTTGTAGATGATATGATAGTATATATAAGTGACCCTAAAAATTCTACCAGAGAACTCCTAAACCTGATAAACAGCTTCGGTGAAGTAGCTGGATATAAAATAAACTCAAACAAGTCAATGGCTTTTCTCTATACAAAGAATAAACAGGCTGAGAAAGAAATTAGGGAAACAACACCCTTCTCAATAGTCACAAATAATATAAAATATCTTGGCGTGACTCTAACTAAGGAAGTGAAAGATCTATATGATAAAAACTTCAAATCTCTGAAGAAAGAAATTAAAGAAGATCTCAGAAGATGGAAAGATCTCCCATGCTCATGGATTCTCAGGATCAACATTGTAAAAATGGCTATCTTGCCAAAAGCAATCTACAGATTCAATGCAACCCCCATCAAAATTCCAACTCAATTCTTTAACGAATTAGAAGGAGCAATTTGCAAATTCATCTGGAATCACAAAAAACCTAGGATAGCAAAAAGTCTTCTCAAGGATAAAAGAACCTCTGGTGGAATCACCATGCCTGACCTAAAGCTTTACTATAGAGCAATTGTGATAAAAACTGCATGGTACTGGTATAGAAACAGACAAGTAGACCAATGGAATAGAATTGAAGACCCAGAAATGAACCCACACACCTATGGTCACTTGATCTTCGACAAGGGAGCTAAAACCATCCAGTGTAAGAAAGACAGCATTTTCAACAATTGGTGCTGGCACAACTGGTTGTTATCATGTAGAAGAATGCGCATCGATCCATACTTATCTCCTTGTACTAAGGTCAAATCTAAGTGGATCAAGGAACTTCACATAAAACCAGAGACACTGAAACTTATAGAGGAGAAAGTGGGGAAAAGCCTTGAAGATATGGGCACAGGGGAAAAATTCCTGAACAGAACAGCAATGGCTTGTGCTGTAAGATCGAGAATTGACAAATGGGACCTAATGAAACTCCAAAGTTTCTGCAAGGCAAAAGACACCGTCAATAAGACAAAAAGACCACCAACAGACTGGGAAAGGATCTTTACCTATCCTAAATCAGATAGGGGACTCATATCCAACATATATAAAGAACTCAAGAAGGTGGACTTCAGAAAATCAAATAACCCCATTAAAAAATGGGGCTCAGAACTGAACAAAGAATTCTCACCTGAGGAATACCGAATGGCAGAGAAGCACCTGAAAAAATGTTCAACATCCTTAATCATCAGGGAAATGCAAATCAAAACAACCCTGAGATTCCACCTCACACCAGTCAGAATGGCTAAGATCAAAAATTCAGGTGACAGCAGATGCTGGCGTGGATGTGGAGAAAGAGGAACACTCCTCCATTGTTGGTGGGATTGCAGGCTTGTACAACCACTCTGGAAATCAGTCTGGCGGTTCCTCAGAAAATTGGACATAGTACTACCGGAGGATCCAGCAATACCTCTCCTGGGCATATATCCAGAAGATGCCCCAACTGGTCAGAAGGACACATGCTCTACTATGTTCATAGCAGCCTTATTTATAATAGCCAGAAGCTGGAAAGAACCCAGATGCCCCTCAACAGAGGAATGGATACAGAAAATGTGGTACATCTACACAATGGAGTACTACTCAGCTATTAAAAAGAATGAATTTATGAAATTCCTAGGCAAATGGATGAACCTGGAGGGCATCATCCTGAGTGAGGTAACACATTCACAAAGGAACTCACACAATATGTACTCACTGATAAGTGGATATTAGCCCAAAACCTAGGATACCCAAGATATAAGATACAATTTCCTAAACACATGAAACTCAAGAAAAATGAAGACTGAAGTGTGGACACTATGCCCCTCCTTAGAAGTGGGAACAAAACACCCTTGGAAGGAGTTACAGAGACAAAGTTTGGAGCTGAGATGGAAGGATGGTCCATGTAGAGACTTCCATATCCAGGGATCCACCCCGTAATCAGCATCCAAACGCTGACACCATTGCATACACTAGCAAGATTTTATCGAAAGGACCCAGATGTAGCTGACTCTTGTGAGACTATGCCGGGGCCTAGCAAACACAGAAGTGGATGCTCACAGTCAGCTAATGGATGGATCACAGGGCTCCCAATGGAGGAGCTAGAGAAAGTAGCCAAGGAGCTAAAGGGATCTGCAACCCTATAGGCGGAACAACATTATGAACTAACCAGTACCCCAGAGCTCTTGACTCTAGCTGCATATGTATCAAAAGATGGCCTAGTCGGCCATCACTGGAAAGAGAGGCCCATTGGACTTGCAAACTTTATATGCCCCAGTACAGGGGAACGCCAGGGCCAAAAAGGGGGAGTGGGTGGGTAGGGGATTGGGGGTGGGTGGGTATGGGGGACTTTTGGTATAGCATTGGAAATGTAAATGAGCTAAATACCTAATAAAAAATGGGAAAAAAAAGAAGAGAAGAGAAGGGAAGGGAAGGGAAGGGAAGGGAAGGGAAGGGAAGGGAAGGGAAGGGAAGGGAAGGGAAGGGAAGGGAAGGGAAGGGAAGGGAAGGGAAGGGAAGGAAAGGAAAGGAAAGGAAAGGAAAGGAAAGGAAAGGAAAGGAAAGGAAAGGAAAGGAAAGGAAAGGAAAGGAAAGGAAAGGAAAAAAAGAAAAGAAAAGAAAAGAAAAGAAAAGAAAAGAAAAGAAAAGAAAAGAAAAGAAAAGAAAAGAAAAGAAAAGAAAAGAAAAGAAGATACCCTGACCAAAACCAACTTTGAAGTAGAAAGGGTTTATCTGGCTTAAAATTCCAGGTCTCAGTCCATCATGAGGAACATCATGGCAAGGATTCAAAAAGCACCTGAAGGCAGGATCACTCGCTGCTCCACCCAGCATCACCTTTGACCAAGGAACTTACCTCACACCAAGAAGTCTGGCAGAAACCATGGTGCATGCTGCTTCCTCAATGACTTGAAGGCATATGCTCAGCTAGCTTTCTCCCACAGTTCAGAGTGACCTGCCTCGAGAATGGTACCACCCACAGTAAGCCGTACCCTTCTACAAAAATTACCAACCAAGACAATGCTTCACAGAGATGCCCACAGAACAAAATGATCTGAACAATCCCGCAAGTGAGACTCTCTTCCCAGATAATTCTAGGTTGTGTGAGAGTTAAAAGCTAACCAGGACAGGCTGTAGTCATAAAATCGTGATTTATAAGATTTCATACCATTGGAATCTAATTTTATATATACGAGGACCCTATAAAATGGTGCCATTATGTCAGCCCCTGCTCCACCTCTAAGGTGAACCCAGGGTGTCTTGGGGACTTTGTACTGCCAGTTATCCAATGGGCTTGCCAGACTAGACTGCAACACAATTCTTGCTTCTCAGATTCCTCGTGCCTTCTCCTCCATCCATTTCCTACCGCCACCCTTTGAGCATACTTTCTAATCTTAATTTTCCTTTAATCCTACATGCACACATACAATGATTGAAGTAGAGAAAGATTCCCTCCTTTATAAACAGAACCAAAGTTTGCAGTTTGTCCCACAACCTTATTTTTTTTTCTTTTTCCAATTTTTATTAGGTATTTTCTTCATTTACATTTCAAATGCTATCCCAAAAGTTCCCTATACCCTCCCTCCCCCCCCCGCTCCCCTACCCACCCACTCCCACTTCTTGGCCCTGGTGTTCCCCTGTAATGGGGCATATAAAGTTTACAAGACCAAGGGGCCTCTCTTCCCAATGATGGCCAACTAGACCATCTTCTGCTACATATGCAGCTAGAGACACAAGCTCTGGAGGGTCCTGGTTAGTTCATATTGTTGTTCCACCTATTGGGTTGCAAACCCCTTTAGCTCCTTGGGTACTTTCTCTAGCTCCTTCATAGGGGCCCCGTGTTCCATCCAATAGATGACTGTGAGCATCTACTTCTGTTTGACAGGCACTGGCATAGTCTCACAAGAGACAGCGATATCAGGGTCCTTTCAGCAAGATTTTGCTGGCGTATGCAATAGTGTCTGTGTTTGGTGGCTGATTATGGGATTGATCCCCAGGTGCAGCAGTCTCTAGATGGTCCATCCTTTCATCTCAGCTCCAAACTTTGTCTCTGTAACTCCTTCCATGGGTGTTTTGTTTCCAGTTCTAAGAAGGAGCGAAGTGTCCACACTTGGATCTTCGTTCTTCTTGAGTTTCATGTGTTTTGCAAATTGTATCTTGGGTATTCTAAGTTTCTGGGCTAATATCTACTTATTACTGAGTACAGATCATGTGAGTTTTGTGATTGGGTTACCTCACTCAGGAAGATAGCCTCCAGATCCATCCATTTGCCTAGGAATTTCATAAATTCATTGTTTTTAATAGCTGAGTAATACTCTATTGTGTAAATATACCACATTTTCTGTATCCATTCCTCTGTTGAGGGGCATCTGGATTCTTTCCAGCTGCTGGCTATTATAAATAAGGCTGCTATGAACATAGTGGAGCATGTATTCTTATTATCAGTTGGAACATCTTCTGGATATATGCCCAGGAAAGGTATTGCTGGATCCTCGGGTAGTACTATGTCCAATTTTCTGAGGAACCGCCAGACTGATTTCCAGAGGTCCCACAACCTTATAAATGCCCAGTTCTCATAGAGTAGTAATAGAATGGGGGGAAATGACAAAGCTATTGTATCCATGCATAAAACTATCAATGAATACATAGTACACACATTCCCTTCTCACCTCGCAACTATCACGTTCCAATTAGCCACATTTCATCTGCCTATCATGGTCATATTTACATATTTGAGACTGTATTTTTGCATGTTCCAACTTTATATATCAATGAACATATTTAAATTTGATCCTCTTTGTCATGATTCTACACATCATTGATGATTTTTCAACGTTAACCAGAGAAAAGGTAACAATGTATGAGCCTTGAGTGTGTGTGGCATATATGTGCATGTGTACAACAATACTTACAGAAGAGGAGGTTATGAATTTGAAAGAGGAGACGGGGGATTTGAAGCAAGGAGAGGGAGGGGTGGAGATGGTCCAAAATACACTGTACTTACATAGAGAGTTCTCAAATAAATTTTCAAAAGGGGTGAAAGAGGTTAAGCAAGAAATGTCACTGTGGCATGCTGTTAACATCATCTTCTTTAAGATGGTTATGAGCATTTCTGCTTCTGATAATCAGATCACAGAAGAGGGATGATGCTATGCTGGCAATGTGTACAACAGAACAGAAAGTTACCATGGATAGGACAAATACATTGTGCTTTTCTTCCTGTCTCATACCACCTATAACCACAAACAACAAACAGCTGTGACACCACTCACCAAAGTCGTCTGATCCTCCAACAACTCAACCCTGGCATACTGGTCTGTTCCCAGAGCTGAGTGAAATGTCAGAAGACTGGTCAGTAGGGACAGATTGTTTTGGTGTATCGCCGAGTGAGAATGGACATAACAGAGGAACACAGCTCTGCCCTCTTCTAAGGTAGAGAAGTCAAGACAAGTCTGAGTTTCTCTGCCTTCCTTGGGGGAGGAAAGGTAAAGTGTGGAGGGACTGCTGTAAGTAGGCACACATACTGAAAGGAAGAACAGCGTACTTCAACCCCAAGCCATAAACAACACACTGACCGTGAGCTGGGCACTATTCTTCATAAAGGCACAGAGACCTAGATACCAGTCCAAATTCATGGCATGACACATGGGTGGCTTAATTTATTGGCCCTTTATTCACTCAGAGATGTCCACCACATTCCAAATTTGGATCCCAGTAGCAATCATGTCTGTCAACTGCACCTGATGTAACAGGCAAGCCAAAGGCAGGGAGACTACTGTCCCTGGACCGCCCATCCAACTGATCCTAAGCACAGAAACAAACGCCTGAACTTTTTTCAGTTAACTTTCATCAAAAAACGTTTATACTAGTCAAAAGTCCTTTGCTATTCATAATATCCTTCCTGATTTTTTCTTTTAATTTTATGTGTATAGGTAGGTGTTTTCCTAGGCATAAAATTTGCAATACTGTGTGTGCAGTCCCTACAGGGGCCAAAAGAGGGCACTAGATCTCCTGAGTTTGAAGTTACACATGGCTGTGAGCAAACCTATGGGCTCTGGGGACTGAATCCTGGGCCTCTAGAAAAGTAGTAAGTGCTCTTAACCACTGAGACATCTCTCCAGCCCACATCCTTTTGGTTTTCATGGGGATAAATATTCATGCTGATTCATGGAAGTGTGAATGAGACTGTACAAGAAAAATCAATTATTCTTCCTAGAAGAAGACGGGACTGAAATGGGGTTATGCCATGGGAGCCAGAGAGTGAGACAGGCACCCATGAGGATGGAGAAGAGCTAATGGATGGTTTAAATGGAAGACAAGTTGTAGAGATAGAAATATGCATTTCTACCAAGTTTGCCTTTTGGGTGTCTAACATTCCACTCTTCCCCATACCCCATTCCACCTTTAATGAGCTCACCTGACTCATTTTGTTTATGCCTACTGGAGTTGTATTGGTTCACAAAAACCATGTCCTGTGTGGGGTAGTTCTGGACCTCGGTCCCCTGGATAAGCTCCATCATACACTGAGATAGCTCTGACCTTGAAATTTTTCTCTTAGCTTGTCCCGTAGGCAAATTTAGACAACCACAGGGTGAGCTACCCATCACCAGCACAACCAAATGGGTGGATTCCTGCTTCTATGAAAGGTGTCATGGCATTGGTCAAGGGTTTCTATGCCATAGCACAAACTGCTAAAGATACCTGTTAAGCCTAGCTTGTCACCAGATGATCAGAGATCCTGCAGATCTGTGCCGACACATACACTGTACACTGTACTGAGTAGTTCCCTGAGTCACTCTAATGACTGAGTTCCACTGTCTACTGTTAGTGCCGAGGAAGTGGAAGCAAGATGGTTGCTTGTTGATTCAGTTGTCCCCTTTGTGGTTTGGTCACCCCTTGACATCTCCTGGGGTATGGAATGATGATGTTTTTCTACCAAGGGCAATGCTACAGTCAATACCATATTCTGTCAGACCAAGAATCAAGTTCTACTCTCCAGTGGGCCCCACACTCCAAGATAACACAGACTACTCTGTGAGGACAAAATAATTCTCCGACTTTTTAATCCCCATTTATCGATGCAACTCCTGAAACAATTCTCCTAATTTGGATTTCAGTTCCAATGACAACTCAGGGCTTATGCAGAAGCCTTACCCTTGGCAAATGAAATCTCATGGAGTATGCTGGAAAAATGAACAGCTATAAAAACAGACATCAGAATAGTCTTTTGCCTCACCTCACCACCCCTGCAAACATCACTCACTCTACTACTCATATTAAGGAACCCTGAGAAGAAGATTATCATGACACAAGGCCAAAAGATGCCTAAAATACTAAAAACCCGAGAGAGAGAGAGAGAGAGAGAGGGAGAGAGAGAGAGAGAGAGAGAGAGAGAGAGAGAGAGAGAGAGAGAGAGAATATTAGAATACAAGCTATTCTCTCCCAAGAAAATCTAGCCACTATGATATGACTATTACTGTAAAATGTTCTCAAGGAAGCAACCAGTGAGCTGCAGAAATTGAGCCCATCTTTCAAGCAAAGCCCAGCCCCCTACCTCCACTGCCACAGGCAGCAAGCCATGGCCTGTGGTCAAAAGTTCTTTCTGAACCTCTCTCTACCCCAGGGACCAAGAAGTTAGAGCAGCATCTACGACGAAGACCTCTGTTACCTTACTGGCTCCCAGACACTATTCCTAGGCCGTGCTTTGAGCCTGGCTGAGATCTCTCTTTCCCCAAGGGAAGAATACAGGCTTTCTGCCCCAATGAAAGTGCAGTGGGAAAGAATAAAGGTTCCTTGGGGTAAAAGAGCCTAAGTCACCATCTAACCAGGCTCTCCTGGTTGAAAAGTCCTGTGTATCCAATGGACTGGATCAAGACACAGTACAAGCTAAGAGAGGATAGAAGTTGTAGCTAATTAGGCATCCCTGTATCCTCTGTCTGGATTTGTAGGATGTGGGTGTTTCTGTGATTTCAGTGTGACAGTCAGCATGTCTACAGGTTGGTTTTCTGGACAGCAAATGCACAATGGGTCATCAAATCACATTCTGCTTCCCTCTCTCTTTACAATCAGGGCAACACAATTTCAGAGGAGGAGACCACCGCCTCATTTTATGCCTTGCAGATGGCAGGAGTATTGGTCAATGCTCCCAGGAAAACAGTTGTGTGCTGCAAGCTGAAGGCTGACAAGGGCTGGAGGATTACAGAGGTGGGTTAGGCTGTTGGTCTGAGAACTGCAGAGGCACAGGCTGGGAAGCTCCTCCTTCATTGTCTTGAACATCCTTGAGGTTTTTGTTTTGGATGAGATGTGTATGAGTGTGTGGATGGGTCTGTTACTGTGTCCTTATTTATTTATCTCTTTATTTGTTTTAAATGTAGTGCCACATAAAAACCAAAGCACCCAGCTCTCCCTCTCCTCCAGCAATTGGTAAAGTATAATCTACCTACTATTTTCTGTGAATTTACCTGGGCATAGGACAGCTAGTGCTATGAGTCAGTTTGACTGGGTACCCTGATTCTATTCAAACATTCTTCTCTATATTTCTGCGAAGATATTATTCAAAATGACTTGTGTTTATTCCTTAACAATTCCCCGCATGTATATAATATGTTTTGATAATATTCACTGTTGTTAATCTCTCAGCCCTACCTTCTGCTCCCCCTGTCTCCTCCTATTTTTGTGTCTTTTTTGGTGACCCACAAAGTTCCATTAGGGTTGCTTGCATGAGCATGACTGTGTAGTTATTTACTGCAGGAAGGGCAACTTGCCACTGGCAAAACCACTGAAGGTGATAGCAACCTCTCCAGTAGCATTAGCTGCCAATGGCTCCTCAGCTAGACACAGGGCCTCCTGAGCCCCGTCCCCTACTGCCGACAGGCTCAATGACCACACCGTAAACATAAAGAAGAGTTCCACAGTCCTCCCTTCTTATATTTGTCTATCTTGATGTTTTGGCACCAGAACATCAAGCTCCAGTATGTATCTGAGCACACATTCTAGAGACACTGTTCAGGAACATACGGTGAAATTTACCTGTCTCAGGCAATGAGGCAGCATGAGCGCTAGATTGCAATAAGCAACGGGTCCTAACAGGCAATAAACTTGTTCAGACCGTCTCCTGACTGCACAAAAAGACACATATCATCACCCAAACATCCTCTGGTGGGACAGCTTACATCATCATGTAAGACAGAAGCTGAAGGGTTGCCTGAGTGATGCCTGCTGGTGCCATCAGTTCTTTCATTTAGCTATACCCAGAATCCAGTGGCAACGCCTCAAGTTAGGTTGTTCTTTAACTTTGTCCCATCACCAAGATCCTGTGTTCTATGTCTGGCAAGTGTGGTAAGGACATAAATGTAGTGAATTTTGGCCCAACTCGTCAATGTGAATCCTAGAGGGAGATAGTGGAGCATGCCAGTGTCAACGTCCAGGCTCAGATAAGAGCTTGCAGGAACCAAGAGTAAGGTTTTTTGTCGGGGGTAGGGGGGAGATGGGGTTGAAAAAAGGCACCCATGCATGTCCTCAGGGAGTATGTGATCCAAAGATCCCACTGGTGGTTATAACCAGTTGACACATTTACAGTAAGAGGCAAAGCACCTATGGCCTGCCACTGTCTTCTCGGTGTTGGGCTGAGAGGACACTGCTGGGTGCCTATTTTACAAAGGGTGCTTAGTCCTAAGTATCTCCACTGTGGCACACCTCCTACATGAACAGCACGTTCTGATCCATCACATTATCCCATGGGCTTCAGAGATGGGAGCACTTCAGTGGTGATATCCCTGTTCTTAATGTGCTATGTGCATACAACCCTGTCACCATGGTGAATGGAGTCTTGTTCCCTGACCTCCCAGTGGAACTGCATTTAGATGATTTGTGAGCTGGCTCAATCATCTTGTTTGAAACTTCTTCAGATCCTGGAACACTGGGCTTCTTCCCTGACTTTTGGCAGACCGAGGAAGCAAGGATCCCCCAAAGCATAAGATCTCGCTTTAACTCCATCATGTCTTGAGTGAACGTAAAATGAGATCTCAAGATAGAAATGGTGATGGGAGTGTCTGAGTGACATTCCTCTCTGTGACACTGACAACTTTAAGGAAGATGAGAAGAGAGACATGGAGAAGGAGGCTAAGCCAGGTCCAGAGAAGTGGCTCTATAGTTCCCTGGTCTATGACTTTTTAATTTTTAAATTGTGTTTGTATATGTGTGTGTAGATAGATAGATAGATAGATAGATAGATAGATAGATAGATAGATGTAGTATGTGTATGTGGCAGAGAAAGAGTGAGTGAGAGAGAGAGAGAGAGCATTTTTATATGCGTGGGCACACTGTCTATGTGGACAACTTCAAGTATCAGTCTACACCTTCCATCTTGTTTGAGACAAGATCCCTTGCCTACTGCTGCACACACCAAGTTAACGGCCCTGCCAGTTTCTGAGGCTTCCCATTCTGCCTCTCATCTCACTGGGCTACAACACATGCACCACCTAATCTGGTTTTCCATGAGATCTGGGGGTTCAACCTGAGGTTCTGTACAGTGAACACATTACCCACTGAGCCTTCATCTCCCTGGCCTATCCACCCTCTTCTGTTCTGCTATCTACTTCTGGGACAAGAAGGAGGAGGAACTGAGCTACCTGTGCAGGATGACACATCACTAAGAAGCACACGTCTAGTTTTCGTAGCTCTATATTTGTGATGTGAACATAAGTTTGTGGGGATAGGAGTGAACAGGTTTCTCTATACCAACAGCTAAAACAGATGGTGGTAGAGCCAATTTATTTAGAATAAATTACTGATCCAATAAGTAGAATAATTTACACGTGATTGTGTGTGTGTGTGTGTGTGTGTGTGTGTGTGTGTGTGTGTGTGTGTTCCAGCTAAATCAGCTAGTCTTCAATAACATTACTTGGGTAATGACTCTCATTAGAGAATATAACTTGTTGGGTACCATCAGGTAAACAAATTTGTGAGTGCAGCTGAGCGATGATTTTGGTGGAGATGACGATATGGGGCCCCTTGTGCAATAAAATTGCTGTAAAGTTGCCATGTTTTACAAATGAAAAACAGCCTATTATCCTCATTTATCACACACATTCCAAAGCATGGTCTAATTGTATTTACACTAAAAAGGGAAAGATCAGACCAATTAAACCTAATTCTAATATAGAGCTCACCCACACAACACATACATACGTGGTTCAATTAAACATTCTCTCAAGTCACCACTCTACAACTTTTCTCCAAGCTTCATTATTCAGGATTTGTAGGTTTTTTTGTTTGTTTTGTTTTGTTTTGTTTTGTTTTGTTTTGTTTTGTTTTTACTTCCATTGGATGTTTTTCAATCTGCACTTGCCCATCAATGTGATCATCCACTCCCAGGCCTCTAATAATCATCCATTTATGTATTATATCCAAATCAGTATCTCAGCCTAGAGACCTTGCTCAGGTTCCAGATTCCTGTATCCAGTTGCTTCCTGGAGATGTCTGGTTGTCTACTAGAGACCTCATCTCAAAAACTGTTCTAGTGATATTCCAGTCATCCTGAACATGATGGCAGCTGTAGCTTTAGTTCTTGGAGTAACTTCTCCGAGGTGTCTATCCCCCATCCATTCTAGCAGCAAGCTTACTGGCTCTTTATCGGACATCTAGAACCTCACTTCTCCCCCATCCTCATCCCTGGTCTATTTGCCAGCACTACTTCTTAGATTACTGTCCTAACTTCACAACAGGACCATCTGTTCCATCTCTTGCACACAGGGTTCTCGGCATTGCCACCATGTAGACTCCGCTTTTCATAATGGTACATCTATCTGCTCATACTGGCCATCACCAACATCGTGAGTGCTCCTCTAGATAAGCTGAAAAATACTGTTCTACCTCCAAATTTTTAGTCAGAGTCCTGGAACCCTAGCACTACCCATATCCTTATGCACTATACTCTAAGCTTTACTCATTCCCTTCTACTGTTACACAAACCCAAATGCTTCAGAGGAGTTACTCCAAGAACTAAGCCCTGGGCTCTTTGCCCAGGTCATTCTAATTCACTGTAGATTATGACCATTGTTTATTATCTGTCTTCCCTGCCAAAAGTCACTTTCAGGAATCTTTGGCTGTTTTATTCATTGGTTTGGAATGGGATAACTGACAGATAGTAAGCACTTGTTCGCTAACCTAAAGGAGGAAGTCGGGGAAGTATATAGATATGACAGGACCTCAGCATGGTGACTCCACACAAGAAGATGTAGCTGAGAGCTGCAGAAGCATTTGAAGTGAAGCAGCTACAGTTGGAACTGAGAACAATGAGAAAGGGGAGGGGTGGAACGGCTGAGGCCAACAGCATGGTGCTAAGGTTGGGCACTGTTAGGAAGCCCTCAGCCTTGTCAGTGGGCTTTGATATGTGACTCCACAAGTTCAATAATCCAGAGGAGAAGCCCTTGTCTGATTCTCTTCCATAGGCCCACCTGTTTTTCCCTTGTCTGCCAGAACATGCTGTTCCTCATAGGTTTAATAACTGAAAATTTACCTAGACTAGAATCAAATCTAAGGAACACCAAGTGACCTCGACTTTTGTTTTATGCCAAGTATATGGGGGCGTTGCTTATGGTTGTATCAAGCCACAGTGGCCATTATATCTTTTTAAAAACAGAGTTATGCAGAATCAGAGTCTATGTAACAATGGCATCTCTCTTTACTTGGGAAATTGACATTAAATGCCTGTATTCACTCCAGTGGTTTTCTAAGGAAGGCAAGAGAACTACATTCTCTGTTTGTGGTGGATGAGTCATCTTAGAAGAATAAAATCTCAGCATGAGCATATTAGGGGAAATAATCAGAGGCAACATTCTGAATTTCAATTGTTCTCACTGTGTGTGACTCAGCACCTCCGCTAAGAGAGTTGTCGGTGGGGGAGAAAAAAAAACAAAAAACAAAAAGAATAATCCAGAATCTCTAAATTGCAATTTTATTGGAAATGTTCAACACTTTTAGGTTCCAGTTGTTTTTGCTGCTGCTGTTTTACAAAGAAAACCCCAAAAGCAGAGCTGAGGGGATGGATCTTTGAGTGACGTCTATGGTTCACAAGTGTGAGGACTGGGGTTTGGATCCACAGCACCCACCTAAAAGATGGGTGTCACAGAATGTGTTTGTAACTGCACTGGCAAAGGCAGACACACATGGAAGGGCCATTTCAAATGATACTCCATCCCAGAGCTCCCTGACGGCTCAGTCCAGCCAAGAAGACAGACAGATCCAGATGCAGTGGCAGATCCTGCCTCAAAAAACGTAAGGGTCACGGTTGAGGATGACATCCAAAGTCAACCATGGGCCTCTGCACATGTGCACACAGGCAAGTGCACACACACCACAAGAATGGCACCAAAGGGCCTCTTTGATTATTCATCAAAAGTGTCACACCTAACAATTAATTGAACCCTTGACCAGTCACATAGCTCTGAAGTAGCAGACACAGGATCATACCCTGTCTGGCTCCCCTGATCTTCCTCTGTTATCGACGTGGCCACTATTTTTTTTTTTAGAGAAGACTTGAAATCATATCTATCTTTATATTATATGTGTATTGAGGTGTGTGATGTGATTTAAAAGATTTTTGAGGGGTGACATAAAATGCTATCTGCATTGATCAAAAACCATTATATTCTGCTAAAATTTATCTTGGGTAAAATGGAAGAGGAGCACAATTGTCCTTTGGTGGACGTCTTTATTTCAGTTTTATAGGCTTTGTTGAATGGAGTCTGCATTTGATCATCCAATAATGGCCTCTCCTGAGAACTGAGCATCTTGAACGTGAAATTTAAGGACCCTTTCAAACATAACTCATTCTTGTCCTGTACTCCAGGCTAATGTTTCTGAAAATATATCCCAAGAACCAAGGTTCTTCCTTCTATACTACAACTTTGAATTCAAATAAGCATGGAGAAGACTATATGCAACATCCTTCCTGTTGAGAATGGATAATCTACCCCAGTATATGAGAGTTCTGCTTAGTGCTCTAATATGTGTTGAAGATGAGGAATTTGGAATGTTGCAAAATTTATTAAATCAGTTAATAATCCTATCAGGCACACTGGGGAAAATTGTTCTCAAGACACTGTTTATGATTCTTTTCTCTAGAAATGAGAATATGCTAAGTGGGAGAGGAAGAAGCACTGTACTTATAACACAGTGAGGAAATGATGGCAAGGTTAGGATGGTTTCAGCCAAGGCAAAAAGCCACGGTGATCATGACGCGTGTTTGTGGTAAAGTGGCCTTACCCAGTGGCCCTGCATATGAATAGAACCTGGCCATGCTGGTCATCCAGAGGCTGTGAAATAGATCCTTGAACCCCTCTAGAGATTTGGACTAGCAGGACTGGGCAGAATCTGAAAGTTCACATTCAATTATTTTTTTTAATTATTTATACGTAGGTGTCTGCATCTCAGGACATGCAGATGAGTGCAGGTGTCCCCAGAGGTCAGAAGGATCAGATCCCTCTGGAGCTGGAGTTACAGACAGGTAGGAGTCACCTGACACAGGTGCTAGAAATAGAACTTGCATCTTCTGCAAGAGCAACGTGCGTTCTTAACCACCAAACCATCTCTCAAGCCATAAGAGTCTACATTCTCAACATGCTCTCAGATGATGATGATGATGATGGGGCAGTGATGATGGTGATGTAGTCATGGTAGTCATGGTGGTAGGAGTTGCGATGACAATAATGATCTTTAGGCCACACTTGGAGTATTAGAATCCTGCATTAGGATCCTGCCTCACACAAGTCAGCCCTGACACCCTCACAAAAGACAGTGTTGTTTTGCTTTTTAGAGGATAAAAATCATGAGAAGTGATAGCCTCTCCCATCCTATAGTAAAAGCCAATTTTATTTTTTAAAAAAAACTGCTAATGCTAACATTCAGATAGCATGCGTGTTGTGTGTGATGTGCTAACATTTCAATGGTGCCCTCTGGAGTAAACTCCCACACATAAAGCAGGTCCGGATCCTAATGAAGGTCCCATGATAGAAGCACTAATGTTTCCTCTCTGTCACAAGAGAAACATGAGGAAGCAGTACAGACAGAAAGACGGAGCAGCTTCTGGCGTGTGCAGCCTAAACAGAGTCTAGTCTCGATTGTAGGAAGATTATCTGGACTGGCAGGAGCAGTTAACACAGGAAGGAGACTTGAAGACAGTGGATGAAATTCAAATTGGAATTTTGGATTATGACAGTGTGCCATCCGTATCAGTTTCCTGGTTTTGGTGGACTTGCTTGGGTTTTGAGGAACAATACTCTTGTCGTTAGAATGGTCTAGATCTTCTCAGGGCAGAAAGTATCACGCCCCCACTCTCCTAAGGGTGAAAGATAAGGAGTTCTCACACTCTTCTTGCCACTCATCTGTATGTGTGAAAAAAAATTAAAAGTTTAAAAGCTAACCAGTATTTCTACAGATTTTATAAAAAGAGGGTCTATTGAGAGCACAGCTTCAGGGAGAGAGAACTGGATTTTTTTTTGTTGTTGTTGGGACTTAATGAATTAAATAATTTGAAAAGTCGAAAGTATCTATTTTGCCTCCGACACGTGCATGCTGTTGTGTGGCTGATCTCCACAGGAGTTGCTGCAGTCTGACCTGAAGGACTCCGGCTGGGAAGGAAGTCCTCAGGCTAGTCTTACCCACACTCGTTTTGTTCTCAGATGCTGGCAATCAGAACCCGGTGCTTAACTCTCAGGGCTGAGGAACTCAGAAAGACACAGAGTTAGAAAGTAGAGAGTATTGCATTTTCCACATCATTCCACCCTCACTTTCTGTCCAGGCACTAAATACACATGAAATCTGACAGCTCTGACTGCAGGTTGAACACTCCACAGGAGGTGATGCCCATCTGTTCCAGGCTCCCTCTTTTCTCTCCATCTCTGCCACATCTGGCTTGATAGATGCCCACTTGTTGAGCATTTTTAGTTCTCTAAGAAGGAGGTAGCAGCTTGGATTCTTCATGACAGGTGAATAGAAATGAGGGTCTCCATTCCGGTTTGTTACTGTACAAGAAAGCCACAGTTAATTTTCTTTTCTGAAACATCTAAATGTTTTAGAAAATCTTACCACAGGTGCTAATTCATTTCCCTACACTGGGAAAACTCATAGTAAAACCTCTTTGGAGGTATGCACATTTGCTCTGATGACATAAAACCGGCACTATTCCCATTGAGATATTAAACGTAATTTGCTAGAAAGCATATACCTCCTTCTTGATGTTGTTACAGATTAACTAAGGATGCCATCAGATGAACAGTGACCTTCTCAAAGACATTCCCTCCTGAGATATTGGATGTCATCCAGAGATCCAAAGAAAGAGAATCATAAGCGGTTCCAGTCAGATTCAGCCTTATCAGTAGCTTTGACTGAGAACACCTCAGGGTTCTGGTATTAACAGTCTCTTCACAGGCTCAAGGGAGTTTGTGGAGGACAGGAGCCTTCCTGGCAGTACTTGGGTGGGCATTATATCTAGCATGGCCATATCACTACATCATGTCACTGTCTACTAACGACATGTCTTCTGGACATTTACCTGGGTGTGAGTCCAGTCACTTCATTAATCTCACTAAGGGTCCTTCTCCTGACTGGTCCTGCAGCTTCTCCTCCTGATGGGCTCTGTAGCCAGTCTCCCTTTTAGCTCAGAGACCACTTGTTCCTGTCTCAATCACAGTTTACATACACTCTGTCACCTTAATCCTAAATTCACAGTCTGGCTATTGAAAGCACCAGTATTCCTGATGCTTCATCTCACTGCTCTGCTCAAATCTTGTCTATAACTGTGTATTCCACCCAAAACAAACACAAGGATTTTGCCTCCAAAGACCCTCATCAAGTGATCTCTCTTCTCCTATCATATCATCCTCTATGACACAGTTCCAACACCTAACACCTAGGCAATACTCACTGGATACTGGGTGACTGTACTCAGTACTCCAGCTACACACATGGTCATCCACAGTACTCACATATCTCCTTTCGTCTCTCTCTCTCTCTCTCTCTCTCCCTCTCTCTCTCTTCCCTCATTCTTGCTCTTACTCTTTCTGTCCCCACATCTCTGGTGTGATATGTTTTATGAGCATTGCTGTCTCTCTGCCTATGTATAAAAACCTGCTACAGAATAGGATATCCATTACTTGGTCTGTGTTCCTGTTATTCCCAACAGTGTCAGGCACACAGTAGGCACTAAACAAATACCTGTTGCTATTTAATGTGACTGTTACCTATATTGGGTAATGTGCCACTTTGTGGAATAGTTTGCATCTTCATGCAATTCCAATCTCTATGCCTAACTCATTAATTAATTAAAGATACCTTTTATGCATATTTAACAATGATGATGTTTTTTTCTAATCATCTAAAATTAAGGCTAGCTGTGTCATGGCTGAATTGAAGCTTTCCCAGTAGCAATTAATTCTATAGGGATAAATGGATGGTTGTAATCAAGAGTGACTGAGAAAAGATTTAATAAGCATCATGGTCTACTTCATGAATCTAATTGCTCTGGTTAGTCTGTCATCTCTGAAATCTCTAAGTAATACAAACAACAAATGGATCACTCTGATTACTCACCTTGGGCTCTCATGAAACTGTCCAAGAATCCAGTTCCTTTCACTATCCGCTTACCTATGACAGGCTTGTCTGCACAGCGTTTCTATAAAAGGTCGCTGCAATTTTCCTAGTTACCTTTGCAAAATTGTGACAATTAATTTGTAAAGTTTCTAGTCAAGCTATTTATTTTGCAAAAGTAAGTATACGCTATAGAAATATGAGATGGGGAAAAAAAGACAAGTTATAAGTCACCAGCTCCTGGGACTCGGTTAGAGCAGGACGGACGCAGCCTTTCCTTTTCCCTCACAGATGTCCTCTGCCTGGAACTCAACAAAGAGCCTCAACGGGATAGCTCTTGCAGGGCACAGTGACACATGTGAGTGAGTACCTCGCCTATGAGCTGTGCAAGGCAGAGAAGGAAGAAAACACATGTTTAAAATTTAGCCATCAACAAGTCACTGACTTATGAATATTAACCAGTCAAGAGCCAGAGGTTTGGAGTCAAGGAAGAGTTAGAATCTACTCATCCTCACAGGTGACAATAAAGGCTGTCATAGTAGGATTCTACTGATATGAAGAGATACCATGACCATGACAACTCTTATAAAAGAAAAACTTATACTGGGGCTTGACTACAGTTTCAGAGGTAAGCCTCTGAAATGGACTAAAGTTAATTATGGTCATGGTGGGGGGCACAGCAGCATGCAGGCAGATTGGTGCTGGAGAGGTAGCTGAGAGTTCTATATCAGAATCCACAGACAGCAGGAAAAGAGAAAGCTACTGAGAAGGGTTTGGGCTTTTGAAACCTCAAAGCCCACCTCCATGGCACATTTCTTCCAACAAAGCCACACCTGTTCCTTCTCAAGTAGTGCCATTTCTTAATGACCAAGCTTTCAAATATATGAACCTAGGAGGGCTGTTCTTATTCAAAGCACTATAATCTGCTATGGCCCCCATAGGCTTGTATCCCTATCATAATGCAAAATGCATTCAATCCAACTCCAAAAGTTGGAGTCTCAACATTGATTAAAAGCCTAAAGTTCAAGGCCTTTTCTGAGGCTCAAAGCAATCTCTTAACTATAACCACAGTAAAATCAAAAAAAAAAAAAGCCCACATATTTTCAACATATAATGGCACAGAATATATATTACCAAATGGGTAGAAAAGGAGCAAAGGGAAAAAATACTGGACCAAAGCAAGACCAGAAACCAGCTGGACAAACTCCAAACTCCGCATCTCCACCTCTGATGTCGAAGCACTGTTCAGAGCTCCAACTTCTTTCAACTTTGTTTGTGACACACTTTTGAAACCTCAAAGCCCACCTCCTGTGACATACTTCTTCCAAACACCCACTCTAACAAGGCCACACCTCCTATTCCTACTCAAGTAGTGTTATTTTTAATGATGGCTAATTATTTAAATAAATAAACCAATTCTTATTCCAACCACCACAGAGCCCTCACCTGGGTTAGAGTCCTAGTTCACAGAGCATTTCCATAGGTACTGGGCACAAGCATCTGTCCCTTCTCATGGATGGCCCCAGTGAACCAATGACAAAATGCTCATTATCTATGACAATATATTTTAATGAGATCCAGAAAACCGTAAGGATATACTTTAAAAACCTATATTCCACTAAATTGGAAAAATCCAAGAAAAACTCGTGTATTTGTAAATGCATGACATAGTAAGCATTAAATAAGCTGTCTAAACAGATTCATAACCAGAAATGAGGTTGAGGCAGCTATGAGCAGTTAAATGACTCTTGGCTGAAGGTCAGCAAGATGGCTTAGCAGGGAAAAGCACTTGCCATTGAGCCTGAAAGCCTGAGCTCTATTTCTGAACCACTCGGCAGACAGAGAGAACTGACTCCTACAAATTTCCCTCTCACAGTCATATGCATGTCATGCATGCATGCACACAGAGACAGAGAAATATGTGGGTAGGAAGAAAGTAATATAATTTAAATCTCTCAACTAAAAAAAAAATGGGGAGGGGGTAAAAGAGGGCTTCCAAATTCTTCTTATGAAGCCACTACCCTGATACTAAAACCAGTCAAACATGCACACACACACACACACACACACACACACACACACAAGAAAATTACAAACCAAATCCTCTGAAGAACATAGACACAAATTTTCTCACTAAAATCTTTGTAAACTGAATCAAATCATATCAAAAGGATTGTGATCAAGTTGGCTTCATTCCAGAGATCCAAGCATGGTTTGGCACACATACGTCTATGTACATGTAGTTTATCACATATGGACTTGATGACAAAAATCAGGTGATAACCTCAACATTTGCAAAAGAAGAAAAAAATCTTAATAAAATCTAATGTTCCTTTATGAGGAAAAATTTGAGAAGACAGGGATGGAGGAAGTATACTTCAGTATATACTCCAGGGCACCACCAATAATGGTAATCTTCACTTCTTAGCAAGGAAACTTCTCTTTGCAAAAGAGAGAGGCCATTACAGAAAAAAAAAAGTACAGCCAATCAAAATGCAAAGTTCAAGAATCCAGTCCCAACAGTCTCACAGGATACATCTACAAAACATCACACCTAAGGCTCAGGGGACATTTCAAAAGAGTGGTTAAAAGGATTCTAAGAACCAGGGAGGATCAGAGAGTTTTCTATGAGATTGTGTTTCCTGGGAATGTCAGAAACTATACCTATAAAGTTTCATAAACATGATTGCTCAAACATGAGTTGAGTAAGGACAACAACAGACATGCCAAAGTGAGCAAAGAAAAGCCCACACAGCCTCCGATCTACACCAAGAACTACTGAGAGCTCATCAGTCGGTTTATCCAATACTGAATGGTCTACAATAAAAACATTCATACATGTAGCACTATACAGACTGGACAAGAAAATATATGTGTACATTTAGGAATGTACATGCATATACCTATAAGCATGTCAAAATAACTAATGAAAAGAGAGACCACGAAAGCAAGGAGGGATGTGGGGGAGGGTTTGCAGGGAGGAAAGGAAAGATAGAAATAATGTAATTATAACATGGTCTCAAAACTAAAAATGGGGTTTTAATACAATACTAGCATCTTTAAGGATAAGGACCAGGTTGGGCATCTTCCTTTTTCCAATTCTTACTTTAGTATGTGGCACAGGAAAGGCACTCGATATATACTTTATAAATTAACTTGAAAATTTAGAGTTTGCAGCATTGTGGAGTGCCATGTAATCTGAAGGCTACAGCACATTCCAGAGCTGCTGACCAACGAAGAATGAGACAGTGAGACAGTCCACCCTCACATGCAGCACAGCTTCAGCCTTTGGGCTGTTTGGGGCAAATTAACTGAACTATTGCATCCAATTTCTCAAGCAGATTGAAACCAGCTGACCCGGAAGCTTCTGTTAGCAGATAATCTTAATTCCAAGGATGACCTGTGCAGAAACTGCCCTCCTATGGCATGAGTAATCACTCCTGAGTCATGGGTCTTTACTCTGTCTTCTGCTGCACTCCAAGCTGGTTCCTGGGAGATGGTTTTCCTGCAGGCATCTAGCTACCAGGAGCCTGAGTTGGGTGTATATTTACTATGGCATTAGTGGAGCAGACCTCAGTGTCCAGCTGCTATTCAAATCAGGTTGTTCTTATCCAACCCTGAGTAAACTTGTCCCGCATGTGTCAGTCATTCTGAAAGTGAGACCACTGAGTCAGAGCCATAGTTGACAAGGCATTAAGAGCATGTTTGCGATGGACTTCCGGAGTACCAATACCAGAGTAGATACGTGAAGGGTAGAAACAAATAGGGTCTGAAACGTGTCCAGCCGAGGCAAACCTACAGGGAATTATCTGAATCACCAGAGTTGTAAAACTAGAAATAGAAAGCTCAGGGCTGCAGAGGTAGCTCAGGGGTTCAGAGCACTTATGGCTCCTGCAAAGGAGTCAAGTTCAGATCCTGGCACTCATGTCAGGCTGTCCATGACCTCCTATAACTTCAGCCCCAGGGGATCTGACACTCTGTTCTGGCCTTACTGGGCACCTGTGAGCATGTAGCATGGTGTAAACACAAGTCTTACACTATACTAATTTGATCAGCTGTGGTAGGAAAAATACACCTCACTGTTATGGTTTGGACAGATATACTCCACACTGGGCTGGGGAAGGTTGCAGTGGTGCCTGGCTATGGAGGAGGAAGTGAGGGATACAGCCCAGCCCTGCTGCCAATCTGACCTCCCTTTCCTGTCTTCCAGCTCTGGTGTAAAGAGCTTAGCTCCAGCTGTCATGGAGCCCTCTGCCATGCCTTCCTAACAGAAAGGACTGCAGACCACCTGAACCATGAGCTAAAATATGCTTCACTCCCCTAAGTTGCTTCTGTCTGGCATTTTATCACCATAGTGAGAAAAGTAACCAAGATAGAGCTCAACTATCAGAATTGCACTGCAAAATCATTAGCTGAACAGGGACCATAAATTATACAAAAAGCACTACAAGATCATAGCGGGCTTTGATGATGTGTAGCTTTTTACGTGATGTCTGAATTTCTCAGCCTCTCGATGTTTACAGTTGGTGCTTTATTCCACATCCGTTCCAAACGTTAGTCAGGTTGTCTTTTTCTGTTTTGTTGTTGTTGTTTTTGCTTGTTTGAATCTTTGTGACTGTTTTCCCCCTTAGAGAAAGAGGGAGAGAGAGAGAGGGAGAGAGAGAGAGAGAGAGAGAGAGAGAGAGAGGAGGGGGGAGGGGCAGGCTGTTTCTGGGGCTGCTCACCACTGCATGCACATAAACACACACACACATGCACACACACTAAAATAGATAGATAGATAGATAGATAGATAGATAGATAGATAGATAGATAATGATTTACATTTTAATTTTTTTTTAAAAAAAAGAGTCCATCTGAAACCCTTAGGTAGTGCTTCACCCTGAATTCAAAAACACATAGCACAACAGACTCCTCCCTGCCATAGCAGGGAGGTTCCATAGATATTAGGAATCTACAGCGCAGCCCTGTGGAGGTTCTGTATGGAGATTCCCTATTGATTGATGGAAGATAAACAGTATAATCCACAGAGGGCCACACAGGTGATATAGCAGGTGATAGTACTCTGAGAATTTCAATAGAGAAGGAGAGGTGGGGGCAGGCGGATCATAGGCAAGTGGGTAACTGGGAAGGTCACCCTGAGTGCAGGGGAGGGAACACACTGTGGTCTGCAAGACCAGGGCAAAGCTGGGGTAGAAGGTTAGCTGGCCAGAGGGAACTCTGGGAACTGAAACCAGAAGCAGAAAGGGCTGAACACAGCTTTGTGCAGAACAGAACGCCTGGAGAGAGGCAGCAAAGGCCAGGCCAAACTAAAACTGTCACCAGGTTGAGGTTGGGGAATGGGGTTGCTCAACTGTGCACAGCACATCTTATTTCTCCAAAGAGCTATAGGCTTGAATGTATACATAGAGTGTTCAATAGCTTTTCTTATTTCCTGTACTGTCTGTGTTTGACATATTTAAGTAAACACTGCTTTTTTTCCTGGCCTGTCAATAGATCCCTTAGAAAACAAGGAGGAAGTCAGGCATTCTGGTGCACACCTTCAATCCCAGCACTAGGAAGCAAAGACAGCAGATCTCTGAGTTCCGGTTTACAGAGCAAGTGCAGGACAGCCCGAGCTACAGAGAGAAATCCTGTTCTGAAAAATCAAAGAAAGAAAAAAAAAAGAAGAAAAATAAGAGGAAAGATTGGAAATAAATATCACGTAGAAGACAGAAGGGAGCCGGGCGTGATGGCGCACACTTTTTATCCCAGTACTCGGGAGGCAGAGGCAGGTGGATTTCTGAGTTTGAGGCCAGCCTGGTCTACAGAGTGAGTTCCAGGACAGTCCGAGCTATACAGAGAAACCCTGTCTCAAAAAACAAAACAAAACAAAAAACAGAACGGTCCTCAGAGATGGAACTCCATATCACAGGTAGAGAAACTGAGGCCAAGAGAAGCCAAACTACTTACTCAGGATTAAAGCAAGCCTTGATAAAGATGGAGCCTGGGCATGAAAAGTCACTTAATCAGACTTAGGGGCCTGTTTTATTTCATTCCACCTTGATTTTCTCTCACATAGAAAATTATCTGTTTCCCTATTTTAATTAGGACACGGTGTCACCTGCAACACATAGGCTCCTATGGATGCGTTATGCATGTCTTAGTTTTAAATATAAATATGATCATTAAGATTTATACTTTATGAGCTATTTATGACTGTAGGATAAATCGCATGGCATGGTTCTAAGACTACAGCAGTGTGTACTCTTGTTAATTACACTGTAGAAAGTTGGAAGCAGGTCTTCTGTACATTCTTAATGTGTTGCCAACTTCTTTTTGCAGTACTAAATGAACCCTGGTACATTCAACTCCTAATTATTCATACCCCAAAGCTATAACTAAATACATTTAAAATTAAACACAAGCAAGCTCACCCTGAGAGAAAAAAAAATCTAATAAAATAGCACAGATGTACTTAAATTTCTGAGTTAACTCAAAAGTAATTTAAAAAACATTGTAAAATGGTTCATTGTGGTTTAATAAAATTTAGCTTTCTCTCTCTAGATTGCATAATCAAACTAATTAAACTTACCTTTTTATAAATACACAACACATAAAATTGATGAAAGTTAATTTGGAGTGTGGTACTATTGTATCAAAATTATTTCAATCATGAAATACCCGTGTCAATGTGAGATCTTAACTTTTTATAGTGGTTAGTACTTTGATAGTAGCTAATTTCTACTGAAGATGGGTTTATGTGTGTGTGTGCCACCTGTGCAGTGACCACAGAAGCCAGAAGAGGGTGTCAGATCCCCGTGGAACTGGAGTTACTGGAAGTGGGGACCAGGAACCAAACTCAGGTCCTCTGGAAGAGCAGCAATCACTCTTAAATCCTAAGCCATCTCTCCACCTGATATTAACTACTTTGTAATGACTTTCGAGAACTTGACCAAAGAGAGCAAAACTATCCAGAAGATGACATTCAAGCGTACTCTGGTATTTCACCCAGAAATGGCTTCATGGCCAGCACATAATCAACATCCTTCAGAGCTTCCAAACCAGACTGCATGGGAGAACTGACTCACTCCACACTGGGCAGCCCAGTGAGCAACTAAACAAAACACTCACACAACTCAGGTAGACACATTTACGTGAAAACCTTTATAGCTGGTGAGTTCTACCTCTCCGAAGCTAAATGTTTAGACATCACTACAATGGCGGTTTAATGCCTACATTTAGTGCCTATATTTCTAGAGGTCACATAGGGCCTGTTTCATTTTCCAAGCCACAGTAGGTGCTATTTAAGATTTTATACAGGCAAGGCATTGTGTGTCCAAGACGTTGTCACATAAATAAACTAAAAGATTCAGCTGATCCAATCCAAAGGAAAAGCAATACTGAACCAAAAGGTCCCTGGACGCCCACTAGGGTGATAACGTAGAATGTTAGCTGAGAACATCTGTGCTTGAGATATTGATAACACTTACCTCCTGTTCCTATTAATCACTTGAAGTCTAAAGAAGCTGAAAAAATAATGCGATAAAATAAGAAGCAAAAATGTCATCAAGGTCCATTTGTGATGATTCCAAAAGAAAATGTAAGATTTCTTGTCCAAGCTTTCAGATTAGCCTGTTTTTCCATTTACAGGGTAGGAACTCTGAGCCAAATCTAATATGTAGCCTAGCTTAAGGGTTTGTAATTTGCAAGCAGTTATGTGTCTCAATTTAATGCTATTTTTTCATCTATTGTGATAAAGAAAAAATCCTAGCTGGAGAGCTATAAGGTAAAGACATTTTTAAAGGTACAATACACTGTCTATTGAAGACACATGTTGTAGAGCAGACCTTAGAGGTCTTAGAGAAGTCAGTCATCTTGTATGAGGGAGACCCATTTCCCCTCCTTTCCCTTTCTCTTCAAAACTGACATCAAATTCTCATTTTGGAAATGAGATGTGTGGTCATGTGGTTATGTGGGGTTTGGGGTTTTACTTATTTACTTCACATCCCACTAACTGCCTCCCTCTTGGCCACACCCACCACAATCCTTTTCCCCTGTCCCCCTCCCCTTCTCCTCTGAGAGGATGGAGCAACTCCCCTGGGGATCCCCCAACCCTGGCACATCACATCTCTGCAAGGCTAGGCACATCCTCTCCCACTGAAGCCAGACATGGCAGCTATGCCTGTTTGACTATGTTTGGCCCAGGGAACCGCACTATTAAGAGGTGTGGCCTTGTTGGTGTAGGTGTGGCCTTGTTGGAGGAAATGTATCACTGTGGGGGTGGGCTTTGAGACCCTCTTTCTAGCTGCCAGGAAACAGTCTGCTCTTGGCTTCCTTTGGAGGAAGATGTAGAACTCTCAACTTCTCCAGGGCCAAACCCTGGATGCTGCCATGCTTCCCACCATGATGATACTGAACTGAACTTCAGAACCTGTAAACCAGCCCCAACTAAATGCTTTCGTATAAAAGAGTTGCCTTGGTTATGGTTTCTCTTCACAGCAATGGAAACCCTAACTAAGACGGCAACTCAGCTAGAAAAACATATTCCACAGAGAGGCAACAGCTTTTGGGATAGCCCTCATTCCAGTTGTTCAGGATTGGCATGAAGATCAAGTTCCACATCTGCCACATGTGTGTAGGGAGGCCTAGGTCTAACTTATGTACGTTCTGTAGTTGGTGGGTTAATCTCTGATTGATTAGTTGACTCTATTGGCCATCCTGCAGAGTTCCTATTCCCTTCAGGGCCCACAATCCTTCTTCCTATACTTCCATAAGAGTCCCCAAGCTCCAGCCACTGGTTGGCTGGTGGGTGTTTGCATCTGTCTTAGTCAGCTGCTGGGTAGAACCTCTCAGAGAACAGCATGCTCTTAGCTGCAAGCATAACAGAGTATCATTAATAATGTTAGGGATTGGTGCTTCCCCTGGGATGAGTCTCTAGTTAGGACAGTTTTTGGTTGGCTATTCCTTCAGACTCTGCTCCATCATCCACTCCTGCATTACTTGTAGACAGGACAAATTTTGAGTTAAAAGTTTTGTGGATGGGTTGGTGTCCATATCACTCCCCTTGGTTTCCTGTATGGCTACAGGAGGTGGCCTCTCCAGGTGTCTTGCCCACCTCAGCCGGCAAGGAAGACACAACACGGTCAGATTCTTCTCAACAGCCTTTATTGCAGGAACGCCTCGATGCTGCTACGGGGACCCCAGGCACCCAGGGAGGTCTGCTTATATACTCTCAGCCCCCCATCCACTCACGGCAGGCCACGCCACCTCACCATGCACGCAGCTTCAGCCAATCAGGGCAGCAGGGGCATGTCTCCACCAAATATGGTCTTGTTTACACCGCCAGCGTCATGGTGCGCCTGCGCAGCTCTCACGATGGTCGTGGCTTATTTTCAGGTGTATGAGGAAGTCAGGTGCAAGTCATAAGACTTAGCTGCAGTCCCGGGCGCCATCTTGGGACTGCTGCCACACCCGCTCCTCGCATTCAGGTTCCATGTCCCCAATACTATGAGTCTGGGTATTTTACTGGCATGTATGTGTGTGTACCATGTGTTCCCTGGGACTGAACATACAAATGGCTGTAGCAACCATGTGGGTGCTGGTAATTCAAGCCAAATCCTCTGGAACCCGGCCCTTAACTGCTGAGCCATCTCTCCAGCCTCACTTATGTGATTTTTTAAGAGTCCCTTAAAAGACCAAAACCAGCACAGAACACACTCTCCAGTCTTCTACTGGCAACTGTTTCTCTGACCTGCTTCACAAATGAACAGCATTTGATCCTGCCTGTAATTATTGACTGTCTAATGTGAACCAAGTACTACACTTGATAAATGGAGGGAAAATTACATTTTAACTTTTTGTTTGTTTGTTTGTTTCCCAGACGGGGTTTCTCTGTGTAGTCCTGGCTGTCCTGGAACTCACTCTGTAGACCAGGCTGGCCTCGAACTCAGAAATTTGCCTGCCTCTGCCTCTGCCTCCCAAGTGCTGGGATTAAAGGCATGTGCCACCACGCCCGGTACATTTTAACTCTTTACAATAGTTTAGTCACCTAAAAAATTAGACTCCTTATATTAATGGGACATTTTAATAATCCACACTACTAATAATCAGTACCAAGTATCAGCATGGTAAAAGAATGAATTGATGTGATTATACTCATCCCATCACAGCTCAGCATAAGCTATATTTTGAATTTATTTCCCCCTGCTTCTAAAGTAAATATCTCTGCTGACATACATGTATGCAGGAATATCTCTTTTAAACCACACACACACACACACACACACACACACACACACAATCGCTTGTCACTATGATCCCACTGATCAAAAGAACAGGAAAGAATTCCAACTTTGGGGGACCACATCCCACCATAGAAGCAAAAGGCTTTGTTGTTACTGAAATGAATGCTAAGAGCAGAAAGGCCTTTGAGAAAGTAATGCACTGGTCCCTTGTGAGGCTATCAGAAAGGGGCTGTCCACACGTATTGCTTTAAGAGCTTCATAAACTGTAGATGCAGGTGACTGCTGAGTGTTCTTTTAAAGTTTGGCAGTTATACTTACCAGGAGCATTAATGGTAAGAGAATATGGAGGAACAGTTGGGCCTATGCATGGGAGGCTGAGAAGGGATTGTGTCTTACATAAGGGGGAAAGAGCTTCCCTGTGACTTCTAAGAATACATCTTTAAACAGCTGTGCTATCAGCCCCCAGTCAAAGGATGGGGCCACCCTCTCAGCTCTAAGGTGTTAACCCAAAAATCTTCCTGTCCAAAGGAAAGACAGGGACAAAAAATGGAGCAGCGACTGAAGGAAAGATCATCTCAGGACCACCCCACCTGGAATCCATCCTGTGTGCAGACACTAAGCCTCAACACTGTTGCCAAGCGGTGCTTGCTAACAGGAGCCTGGTATGACTGTTCCTGGGAGATTCTACCAGCAATGCAGATGCGGATGCTTGCAGCCAACCATCAGACTGGGTTTGGGGACCCCAGTGAGGGAGCTGGCAGAAAAACTGGAGAAGCAGAGGGGGACTGCAATCCCATAGGAAGAACAATGTTGACTGGGCAGACCACCCAGTGTTCCCAGGGACTAGACCAACAAAGGAGTGTACAGGGAAGGATCCATGGCTCCAAATATATATGTAGCAGAGGATGGACTTGTCTGACATCACTGGGAGGGGAGGCCCTTGGTCCTGTGAAGGTTTGATGCCCCAGTGTAGGGGGATGCTGGAGCGGTGGGGCAGGAGTGGGTGAATAGAGGGAGGATCACCCTCATCGAGGTGAATGGGAGGGGGGAGAGGGCAGGAGGATCACCCTCATCGAGGCGAATGGGAGGGGGGAGAGGGCAGGTGGGATGGGGTTGTGGAGGGGTAACTGGGAAGTGGATGAGATGTAAATGGCAGGAGTGATTTTTTTAAGTTATGCTAAATAGCAGGCTGTGAAACTTCAGCATTTTCAGAAAGTGAATTCAAAGTTCAATGTTTTCTATGAAACCTCAATAAAGGACAGTTATGGGGTTGAAGAACAAGGATTGAGCCTGCTTACCAGGGTTCCGAGAGCCTGATTCTCCTGGTGTCCTCTACTCTCACTGGCTCTCCCACCTTTCCACTTCCTCCTCCTCTTGGGATTCTCTGAGCTCTGAGAGGAGGGATTTGATGGAGACCTCCAATTTATTCTCCCTCTCCCTCTCCCTCTCCCTCTCCCTCTCCCTCTCCCTCTCCCTCTCCCTCTCCCTCTCCCTCTCCCTCTCCCTCTCCCTCTCCTTCTCCCTCTCTGAGAAACCACCACATTGATTTCCATAGTGGCTGTACAAATCTGTACCCCCCACCACAATGGAGGAGTGTTCCCCTCGTTCTTTACCTTCTCCAACCCGAGCTGTCACTAAACTAGGTGCATTTGAGTTCACAGAGACTGAAACAGCAAGCACGGGGCCTACATGGGTCTGCATACTCTAACTATTAGCTTAGTACTTTTATGGGACTTCTAACTGTAAGAACAAGTGGGTCTCTGACTCCTGAGCCTGCTCTTGGGACCTTTTTTCTCCTGTTGGGATACTGTGTCCAACTTCGATATGATAGTTTTTACTTCATATTATGTTTTATTTAGTCATGTTTGGTTGTTATCTCTTAGAAGCCTGTTCTTTATATTGAGAGACAGAAATGGGGTGGAACTGGAGAGGTGGAGAGGTACGAAGGAACTGGGAGGAATGAGAAAGAGGGGGAAATTATAATAAGGATGCAGTATAAAAGGAAAAACCTATTTTCAATAAAGAAAAAAATAATAAGGATTGAGGAGGTGTTAGACAGAGGATTCAACTCAAATTACACTCTCCCATTTAGCCCCTCAGCCCCTGTCCATGTGAAGATGTGTTTTTTCATATAGAGTCCAAGGACTGAAGGACTTCAAAGTAAAGTACCAGCATGAACAACAACACTACCACCACCACCACCACCACCATCATCACTCTCTACCTGTCAGCAGATTCTGACAGAAACATTCACACATCCCTATAAGAAAAACAATCACACTAAAAATTGTTTTCTATCTACTTTGAGAATAAAGCTTCTAATATTTTAGTTTTTCAGGATTCCCGTTACAGAAGGTATATACCCTTACTTCCCTGTCACTGGGCTTATTTTGGTACGTGCTTGTACGTATATATGCATGTTTGTATGACTGTTAGTGCACGTGTCTGTGCAGGTTCATGTGGAACCTGGAAGTTGCTCCCAGGTACCTTCCACAATCACTCCGCTCCTTGTCTATTAGGCAGGATCTCGTGTTTGAACCCAGAGCTTATGAACATAGGGCAGCCTTCCTATACAGCTTGCTCCAAGCATTCCCTCAGTCCTAATGGGTCATCATCAAACCCCTCCCCTCAGGACTCAGGGAACTCTGTGGAAGAGGAAGTGGAAAGATCGTAAGAGTCAGAGGGCATAACTGATACCAGAGAACCAGAGTCTTCCAGACACAGCAGGACTGATACACACATGAACTCACAGAGACTATAGCAGCATAAAACAGGGCCCACACAGGTCCAAGCCAGATGCCATCCTAGAGTTGAGAAGTGGAAGAACATAAGCTCCCATCCCTAACCAAGAAGCTATCTCCAACTGACAACTGCTAGCAAAGGAAAAACAATTTTCTCCAATGGGGAGTCTCTCTGGGTATATAAACCACAGTCAAGGGCAGACCCCCATGTCTGACAGTAGATGGCCAACACAAAATAAACTCAATGGTATTTTGGAGATATTATTTGTCAGTTCAGTGACTTTGGAAAGGGGAGCGTACTGCATGTTCTTTGCTTCTACATTCTCCTCGCCCTTAGAGGACAGCTGTGGCTCATTTGCCACACTGAGGCAAGCATGACCAACATATTCAGGTCACAGCAACATGAACTAGGAGCCACACTTCCTGAAGACAGTCTTCCCCATGCTTCCTCCCTCCGCACTTTTATGTGAAAAAGAGAAACAACTTTGGCCCCTATTGAGGCTCTGAGGTTTGTCATTTGAATCCTGCCCCAGACATTACTGAGATCCAGGCCATCAGTCTGGAGTATAGTCTCGACCCCCTACATCATGCCCTGAGTTAGAAAAACAAACCTGGAAATTTTGTGTCCCCCCCCCCCAAAAAAAAAGCTAAACTAAAGGAAAAAGAGAATGAGCAAATCTATATATGTACAAGTAGATCCTGGGGCGCTGCCAAAAACCTTTAGTTGGAAACTCCACTCTGACACCTTCAGAATCCGGCCGTGGTTTACAGTATTGATTTTTCTCTTTTTGCAGCCACAGCAGCTGCTGGTTCATAAAATTGGGATGTAACCTTTTCTTCTTCCACGTGATTTACTCACTCGTGTGTGTTATTACTTGGCAAACAATTTTAGAATATGCAGATACATCTAAACTCTTTGCTCGTTTCTCCCCACCCCGCTCCCCATGCTGATTTCAGGGAACACTTAATGTCATCTGGAATATTTTACATGGAAATGAAGAGAGGGAAGAGAAAGAAATGTCATATAGATATGTGGTTCAGTAGCTTAAAAAGTCATTTCCTTGGCAAGGGGTCACTGGGAATGTTTCACCGAAACTATTTATGGTTGCATAATCAAACAAGATAGAGAAGACATTCAATGCAAGTGCTCTCCTTACTGGCTCTAACCCAAATATTTGACTTTATTCTCACCCCTCCCACTTACAGTCAGGGTTATCCAGCTCTTTCACAGACGTGGACCCTGTCTGTCTTCATTCACAGTCAGAGGGAAACCTATTTGAAAGACAGAATGTTTGGGATGTGCAAAAAAAAGAGGATGTAATAAATTGAAATTTGAATATCCAATCCAAGCCCTACCCCAAGATGACGGTCTTTGAAGATGGAGTCTTAGAAAGGCCATTAGGTAGACTTAGGTCTGAGGTTGACTTCCTATGATGGGATCAGCCTCCTTGAGGAGGAGCTAGACATCACTCTGCTATATGAAAACATAGCAAGAAGGATTCCATGAGACAGGAAGGAAGGTCCCACCACGATCCAAGCAGTGCTCTGGAACATCTGACTTCATCCAGGTTCCTCTATGAAGGCTAATGTGTTCAGAATGGCAGATCACTCTCAGTGACACGCAATGCCTCTGGTGATGGGTCTGTAAGAACAGACTGGCCTGGAGTCAGCTGAGGTCCCCAGTCACTGGCCAAGAGGGGAAAAACTAGAAGTAAAGAGGCCCACTGTGCAAAGATCTGCTTCTTGCCAGAAGGTAAGTTCTAATATGTCAATGGAAGATGAGAACAGAGCAGAGATGGGAGAAAAAGGAAACTTTGTTACTCAAACAACATCCCACGGCTACTACCCCACTGAAACTACTAGTACCTAACCACCACCATGGGTCTTCCACTTGACCCGGCTCCCTCTCCTGCCATGGCTGAACCAACAGAACACCTCACTACCTGTTTTATGCTGGATAAATTATTCACTCTTCTTGACCTCAGTTGCTCCATCTATGAAGCATTATCTCCAAAATAGTTGTGAAAATTAAAAGGAAGAGCTATCAAATGTTGCCCATGTGCCTAATGTACAGTCACTTCCCAATAGATGCTTGTTCCCTCTTGCACAGTATTCAAGATGATGTGGAATATGAACAGAACCGTACTGGATGCCTGCTGAAACTATTGGGGGTTATCTTGTGCAGAGCAGGTCTGAGGCAAGAAGACTCTTGCAGGCACAACCCTTTCCTGGTGAATCCTCATGAGGTAGAAGACAGAGACAGGCAGCTTCCAAACCCTCATGACTTGGTCTTTTCTCAGTGAGCCTTATTTAGTCCCACCACTGTGAGGAATGACAGTGGGGAGTTTACAAAGATAAAAGACGGCCTGATGTTTCAAAACTGATGATTTAAGATTTGAAACAAGTTATTTCATAGTGGAAGGATTACGACTTTGGCTACCTGAGCTTGCATTCAAATTCTGGACAGCTTGCATCCGTTTATGTGTGCAGAAGGTTTTTATTTCTATGTAGTGAAGAAGACTATCTTAACTATCTCACAAAGCCAATAAATTTTAAGAAAAAAAAAGTTAGTAACCCTCATCAATCAATGCCAGGACAATGCTAGAACATGTTTTGACTTCCATCCTATCTTATCTGAGACCAGCTGATCCATCACTAGGAATCAGCTCTTCACCCAACCCAGGCATGACCCAAAGCCTACAGCTCTTTCAGACATGGCTATAGTTTGATGCATCTATTGCTCACAGTCATTCCCCATGGCGATCCCACTCATGAGGTGAGAAAAGTTGTGAGGCTCAGTGATCCCTGGGATTAATGCTACCCTAAAAGATACCCGCTGCAGCTTCTGGACTCTGTCCTTCACACGAGGATGCACCAGGAAAGCTCTCAGCAGACAGGATTTTGGTTGTCACTTTGATTTTGACTACTCACCCTCCAGAATGCAAGGAACATTTTTGCTGCTCAGAACTAATCCATCCTAGCAGCATAGTTTCACCATAGAAGCATAAGTAGATGAAGACAAACAGATATTCACATTTTCATGAGTTCATAGTGTTGGTACACTTATATGCCAAAGTGTTCCCACCCCACAAAACAAGATGAAAAGATAGGAAGGACCTTGCATTCAAACCCCAGAGAGGAGGGGAACTTTTTTCCTGTCCTTGCAAACTATATTTCTCTCTACTTGTCCAGTTCTATGTTGTTCGATCTCCTATGTAATATCACTTTCTGGGGTTCGAAGGCTCTTCATGAATCAGGCAAGCCTGCACAGGGGCCCTCCAGGCATAAGGCCTGACTGTGCTGGCCGGGGTGCTTCTCACACATCGCTGTCAGAGTGTTCTCAGGGCAGAGAGCAAAAAGCAGTGATTGCTGGAGGCCTCAGGGCTCCACTGGGGTTTATTCATGATAGTTAGTCAAGGAGCGATGGCAACCTCAAGAAGCAGTGCACAGGGCACTGAACCAAAGTCGAAAAGCCCTAGTTTGTTCTTCTCTACAGAAAACTTCTCTGAGTCTATGAGGAAACCCATCTCTCAGGCCTGCAGTGATTAAATGCTCAAGAAGGGCCACCTGCTTGAACGATGGCAGAAGTCATTATGTGACACAGGGTCTCCTGTAACCCCCTTAAACAAGAAGACAGGAAAACTTATTTTAATCAATGAGTTAAAAGCCAAAAAAGTGTCCATCAACATTACTAGAAAACCAAGAAATGATCATCCTAAAACTCAGTGGGGTAGTAAAACAGCTGCCTCCGTGTCTGAGATTAATTCATAAAAACTGTCTCACATATGAAGTGGACAGGGCAGGAAGTGCAGATGACAGAGCATGAAGCTGTAACCATCCTAGGAACCAGGCAGTGTTCCTGTTTTTCACTGATGGACTGTCAGGTATAAACAGCTGAAGGAAGGGAGCGTGTGTGTGTGTCTCTCTACTTCAAGGATGTGGTCCATCATGGGGGACAATGTGGTCCATCATTGGATATGGGGAGGAGGTGACAAATCTCATGTTGCCCAAGATACAGCAAGCCAGGAGGAAAAGGTGACCAGTGTTCAACTACTTTTAACTCCCCCTTCTACTCTGTACAGATGCTCAGACCATGGCATGATGTCTCTCACATTCAAAAAGGGTGTTTAGTCAAGGCTTCCTAGAGAAACACATCCACAAACACACCTAGAGGTATGTGATTCCAAGTGATTCTTATTCTTTTTTTTTAATTAGGTATTTTCCTCATTTACATTTCCCAATGCTATCCCAAAAGTCCCCCATACCCACCCACCCCTACTCCTCTCCCCACCCACTCCCCCTTTTTGGCCCTGGCGTTCCCCTGTACTGGGGCATATAAAGTTTGCAAGTCCAATGGGCCTCTCTTTCCAGTGATGGCCAACTAGGCCATCTTTTGATACATATGCAGCTAAAGACAAGAGCTCCCGGGTACTGGTTAGTTCATTTTGTTGTTCCATCTATAGGGTTGCAGTTCCCTTTAGCTCCTTGATTATTTTCTCTAGCTCCTCCATTGGGGGCCCTGTGATCCATCCAATGGCTGACTGTGAGCATACACTTCTGTGTTTGCTAGGCCCCGGCATAGTCTCACAAGAGACAGCTATATCTGGGTCCTTTCAGCAAAATCTTGCTAGTGTGTGCAATGGTGTCAGCGTTTGGAAGCTGATTATGGGATGGATCCCTGGATATGGCAATCACAAGATGGTCCATCCTTTCGTCACAGCTCCAAATTTTGTCTCTGTAACTCCTTCCATGGGTGTTTTGTTCCCAATTCTAAGAAGGGGCAAAATGTCCACACTTTGGTCTTCGTTCTTCTTGAGTTTCATGCGTTTAGCAAATTGTATCTTATATCTTGGGTATCCTAAGTTTCTGGGCTAATATCCACTTATCAGTGAGTACATGTTGTGTGAGTTCCTTTGTGATTAGGTTACCTCACTCAGGATGATGCCCTCCAGGTCCATCCATTTGCCTAGGAATTTGTGATTCTAATTCAAGTCGTCAATGAAGACTGACCATCATGCAGGGTTAAACTACTTCAAGTCATGCCCTAGGGTATTTACACATGCTGCTTTTTGGACCTGAGGATGTGTTGACCCAGGGCTCATAGTAGATGAGCAAACATTTTCCACCACAGTCTTCAGCCTTGTGCAAAACACCTGTTTTTGAGTGACAGAAGCTCATGGAAGACTCTGGAATGCAAAACCAAACAAAACTCGTGCCAGCTCTAGCTTTACCACTTTCTACATAACTTTGAGCATGTCCCTTAACCATTTCTCACCTTAGGGTTCTCAGCTGCTCATTTGGAAGTAGACTTACAAACTCCAGTGGAGTCATTTTCAATTGGTGCTAACTTACTGTACTCTACTTACTGTATAACTTAGCTCTACATACTTGTCCTAACTTGTCAGTAGATAGCTATATTTCAGCATTCACAGGATATTCTTACATTGTTATTCTGATATTTGAAACAACAGATTAACATCCTTCAGATGAGAGGACCTTCCCAATTCCACCTTTCTCAG